>NW_027411635.1:8104840-13091506 GCF_049639745.1 Rhodnius prolixus
TCCAAAAACGGTTAAAAATGATATAAATAAATTCGTTAAGAAGAAAGTTATTTGCAGACAAAACGGGTAAATTCATAATTATTTCCAATTTTTTAATTTGAAAAATTTGCATGGGTTCATATGATGAATCAACCACAGTTGATTATGAAAATTTGAAACTCATAAGAAATGAAAAAATTAGATTGATAATCCGGATAAAATTAGGAATTTTACATTTATATGCCCTCCACATTGACAGCTTGTTAAGAGTTCTAAAAAAAAGCTTAAGCTACTCTTCAGCTAGAGCTAGCTCAATAAAACAAATACAAAAAACATTAACTGACCTTTATTCCGCGCGGGACTGTTACTTAATTTAAAAATAGCTCAATTTAACCTCAAGCAATAAAAGCAAATCTTCGTGTTCTCAGAGTTAAAGCATTTCTCTGTTAAATAATAAGAGAGCTAATTTTACCAAAAAAATACAAAATGATTGCCTCAGAGCTAAAAGATATGAGAACTAACAATAAAGTAATCCAATCGTAGAAAAACTAAATAATAAAAAATAAAAATTAGCTTATAAGAGACGTGAGCTATCGAAGAGCAAGAATAACTTTAGACAAAAAAAAAATCTTTCACAAATAAAATAGAAAGTTAAAAAATATCTCCAAAAATTTTTGGTAGACACTACTCCCACCCCTGCTACCACTCTTTCCTTCAGTAACAAACAAAACAAAAACGAAAAAAGATGGCTACTACCATCTTGGGTAATGCTGCGTTATTCGTTGGTAATATCTTTGTGGACGAAAATGTTGCTGGTGATGGGGATTGTGAGGGTGGTGTGGGTGATGATGTGGAGGGTGATGAGGATGTCTCAGACGATATTGCTGTTGTTGCGGTGATGGTGGGGGTATTTGAGGAGGTGGTAGTGGTGGAAATTGTGTACTCGTTGGAGGTGGTGGGGGTAATGGCGGCAGGGGCATAGGTGGGGGAATTTGTGTGTGTGATGGATTATGATTCCAATATGGCGGCTGTGGTTGTTGTTGATGTACTACTGGGGGTATTTGATGATGATGAGGAACATTGTGTTGACTATGGTTTTGCTGGGGATGGTGTTGCTGTTGATGACTATTTATTGGTATTGGTGGTGGTGGCGGCGGCGGAGGTGGGGGTAATGGCGGGGGGACGGTTATTGTGTCCGATGTTGGGGATATCTTATTGGAGTCATAAAAATTGACAGGCACAACCGCACTGTTAGGTGCGGGCAATTTTGATATTATTTTGGTCTGTACAATATCCCTACTATTTGTGCCTAATGGTGGAGGTATTGTAATATCTGGCTGTAATAATACCCTCTTGTTATTGCTATTTTTATTGTTACTACAAGTGTTATTATTATTATTATGAATGATTTCAGTCTCTTTATTAGTAACAATGGGGATTTTATTACTCACGTTATTACTATGGCAAACAACTGGATTAGCTTTCACTATTGATGGTATTTTGTGTTGTAATTGATTTTCATCATCACTTAAATCCATATCAATATTTTCTACATTGTCCATTTGATGATTACTCGTCGAAGATCTGATAAGACTGTTTTTGAGGCTGTTATTGGTGATGGGGCGATAGTCAGTGTCGAAATTACCAGTTAAACTGATCAAATTTCGATGATCCACATCTTTGCCGCCCATACTGAAGAAAACAAAAAATTATTAGAAAAATTATTTTTAGAAAATGCGAAGTAATTATCCAAATAATATGGTCCGAGGGAACACTGACTGAATGTTGTCAGTGCACTGAAAAAGACTTCAGGAGCCAATGATCTCAAATGTTGACGTATCGTTAATTAAATAATAATAAGAGTCAGCAATAACAAGCACTGCAACGGCATATACGGCTTACATCCCTATTGAAACTTAGTGGTCTGGAGCTGGAAGAAGCAGTCAATACTGAAATAATTGGCAATTCAAGATGATTACACCCATCTTCGATAGATCATTTTTTATCCTCACGCCATTGCCTCTCTCTGACATCACTTTGTAGTAGAATATATTTTCTCAGTTATGACTGTATTTAGTGATCCCTAAATTAATAAATGCAAAGTTATGGAAAATGTATAGAATTAGATGCGGTTATTAACGGACGGGTTTATTGGTCATGAATTTGGACTAGTAGCTGCGGGATTACCAGTTAGAGTCCCATGTGTAGTTACTTTTTATTAATTCCTAAAATATTAATAGTAACTATTAGGATTTTTGTGTACATCTGCCTTTTAACAGTGTCGACGCTATGCATGTAATAGAAGAGGGGTTAGCCCCACATAACTAAGGCTCCCTCTAAAACTAATGTTAATAATAACTCTGAAAATCTTAAGACTCATTGTGAAAAAATTTGGCAGGAAGAAGGGGTTTGAGCTTCCTTACTTAACTTTAAAGTGCCATCCTGCTCTTAGTAGCATTTATGATAAAACTAAGCTGATCAAAATGTAAAATTTTGTTAAAATCTGCAGCTCTGACCCAACGAAGCTCCTTCAGAAGTGTCTAGCTCAAATAAGAAAAACTTGGTGCTCCGAGCGCAAATAAGAAATTTAAATGGGCTAGAAAGCAAAATTTGGACAGAACCTGCAGCTTTGACATACTAAAAGACCTTGAGGTAACAATTTAGACAAAATCTGTAATTCTGAGCAGAAATTTTTTTTTTATAAAAAAAAAAACATCTAGAAAGCACAATTTGGCAAGTAAAATCTGAAGCTCTTGTTATTGCACGGATCTTAGTGGATTCGATAATCAATTTTGAAAGACACTTAAGCTCTCTCAGAAAATCCACACATATGCTACTAGTTACAAATCCATGACTTGTTGTTCACTTACCTCTCATCGCCTAAGGTGTTTTCTTCATCATAAACTGATCTCATATCCACATCCTCAGCCAAATTGTAGCCAGTCTTCTCATAGGATGGCGGTGATTCTGGAGATTCCCATTCAATATCACGTCTGATCATATCCGCCGAATCTGTCCAGACTGGAAATTTGGTCACCAGAATGTGGTGCGGGTTTGTGGTTTCCGGTGAAGGTGACCTTGGTGTCTGCAATACTGTTGCGTCAGTCACCGGATTCTCTGTTTTTCCAAGATTAGCATTATTAATCGATGACAGCGGCCCAAAAACGTTGATTTTAGATTATTTCTATCAAATCTTACCGGTATCGGACGCACCATTGCCAGGAATTAAAGATTGTAGTAAAGCAGATAACGTCATATTTCGGTCGTCTAATGTTTGTGAACGGGTTACAACTTCGATTTTATTACCCTTAAAAAACAAAAAATGTTCTGTAAGTTACATAAATTTGTCACATTGCAGAAAACACAATATGCTGATTTACGATAATCAAGAAACCATTAAAAAAACAAAAAAAAACTGTTTTGCTGGAGTGACTTTGTGAAGTCGCTTTAATACGAGGCAAGGTGAGAAGTTCTCGTCATGGCAGTGAAAAACTGTTGATAGTTTAAAAATGCAATTTTTTTCTTCGTATTGTAAAAAGTGAGCAGTACCAATCTGCGACAGCTAACTCCTCTTCATTTGACTTAAAACCTTTATCCAGCCATGCATTTCATTAAATTTCGAAATAGTTGGAAATCAGAGAGCATCGAATCTGATGGGATGCTTTAACAATCCTTATTACAAATTCCTTATTTTTACATTTGTCTAAACACCTTCATGAACTGATGCATTGTCCTAATAAAAGATTATTGTTGTAATAGAAACCCTTCTTCACAAAGTTTATTATCTAGGTAACTGGCGTAGTATTTCGTTAGTTTTTGTTTTAGTCTATGTAAGCTATTCGATAAAAAGAATCTCTTTTCCATCGGTCATAATCTTTTTGGCAGATGAAATTACTTTTTTTGATGTAGTGCCATCGGCTTCCCATGCAGCTCAAAGCTTTCTCATGTTTAGTTCTTGATGCAACTCTTTCTTCTGATATGTTTACGCTGTCAGCTATCTCATACAGTTTTGATAGCCGAATAGACGATCGTGTATGAGATAGCGTAAGAGATCAGAAAATAGAGTAAGTTACATTCAGCATCCAGAATTAAATACGAGAAAAATTTGTGCTAAAAAAAAGGAATTTTTAAAAAAAACTCCTAGAGGTTTAAAGTAATAATATTCTTAAGAGGTGACTTTAACTTGCGTGATGAACCACTGTTACATTGCCCTACAATTGCACTATATCTGCAGAAGGTGCTGAAACTAGGACGAATACAAAGATTTGTAACTGGGGAACAAGAATCAGAACCCACTTTACAGGCAGAACAAAAGCTATGATCCACATGTAGTTCGGTTCATACCTAGGAGCAATACTGAGTAAGGTAAAACTCAACTCAGGTCACATCATCCGTAAAGTTGCTTATCTTTAGCTATGGAATCACAAAGCAAAAATTACCTTCTAAACTCGCCCCTTAAAAACAAAATAAAAACTAAAGTTTCATTAGTCTCAACTTATGGAATAAGCTACATTATGGGTTACCATAAAGACAAAGCCGCAAGAAACCTTCTTCAGAGATAAGTTACAAAAACTCTAGGCCAATTCGGTACGCCTACTTTGAGCTGAGTAAATTAAAATCAATTGTCAAGAAGGTCCCTCAGAAGTTCGGACTGACTTCGGACTCACTGAATAGTTTCTAGGCTCATGATATTTTTTTCATCCACTTTTATGGATGTAAGATTGGTAACTGTGAAAATGTCACCCCATCCCGTTGCCTAAATCTTAAGCAATTTTCTTAAGCCAGCCCATATTCTATTCATAAGTTAAATTACATTATCAGCAGGGTTACTATACCTCAGTGTTGGCTGAGTCACTATTAGACAGGCTGTCATTTGTGAACGTATTGTTGAACTGGAAATGAAAAAAAAATCCATTAAAGCGTTCTTTGCATCCGAAATTGGGGATGTAATTGTCCTCACCAATACTATTTCAATAAAATTTAAGGTTTACCTGACTATTCATCGGTGAGACATTATGCCCTTTAGGCTTAATGTGATTAAGCACTGGTGTAGCACTATAAGGTGGGGTAATAGTCATAGAGCCAGTCAACAATGGGGAACTGTACGCTGCAGATGGTAATGCTGGTGGGTGTACGCTTTTAGGCGATGACTTAGCGACTGTATGATCGTTGATAGACATGCCAATAAGTTGAGGGGGTTGCACAGGCTGTGGAGGCAGAACTGCGGGATAAATTTGGTTTGACATACCGCTGATTGTTGAATCGGCTGGTTCTGCATTGTACGCGGCATTTACTAAAGCTGGTGAAGGCACCTATGAACAGAAAGACTAGGTTCATTTAAGTCTAAGGAGAAAAAGCTAAAGGTCAGGACTTTATGTAATAGTAGCCTTTTAATCAAGCTATGGTAGCAAGAGTTCTAAACATCTTTATACAGTCCAAGATTACTATAAGAGTAGCTCAATTGAGCAGCTCAAGAATGCCTAAAATAAGTACTGGAAATAATCGTAGATAATTATATAAAAAAAGTAAAACTGCTAAGAACGTAACACTGTCAAATAGGAATTATTTTTCGGGAATAATAAGGAGACGTCACTAATTCGAACGAACTTCTTTTTCACCTTAGTTTCAGCCAATTTATTGCTTTCTTCAGAGTAAAATTGGTTTACTAAGTGTTCATGACTGTTGAATTACACCATCTTACGATGATTTAATAACTGTATAATAAATAAGTAATACTTCCGTTCATAAAATCCACAATTACCTTTCCTGGGCTTTCTTCGTTGAGTGCTTTGGCCAGATAGTCATTAGCCAGCAAACTTCCATCCATGAACGACCCGCCTGAAGTAAAACTCATACCACCTGTGGGACCACAAACAAGAAAATTGACAATTAATCCAAATGAGAATTTGAATACAATGAATTTCTTAAGACTCTTAAAGGAGTATACTAACAGAACGACAGATCATTTACACCACTTTTATCCGGTGATGAACTAGGCGAAGGAGATGGAGCATTTATGTCAGGCGACAATGGAGGACTAGGAAGTTCCTTGATGCATTCTTCAAGTTTCCTCTTGACACCTTTAATGCGTGCGCCGAAGCATTTATAAGCCTGAGAATAGGAAAACATCAAATTAACTGAAGTAATTTTAATTTTAAGATCTGATATGAACACTTACAAGAATTTTTCTTACAACAATTACAGAAGTTTTAACTTATACATTTAAAACTCCGAATTGTGAAACATTTTTAGTTCTAACTAAATATTATCTAATATTACCCAAATTGTAAAACGGCAATTATACGGTAAAAACACTTTAGGAGAAATCTAAATCCTTCCTCAGAATGCCCTAAAAAGTATTTTCTAAGAAAAATTATTCGAAAAATGCTATTTGATTTACATGTAAGTACAGAAGCAAAATTTTCATGAAATCGGCTTTTAGCTAGACATCAATCTTTACCATCAAAAAGTTAGACACAGGACTGTAAAGTAAAAGATGTAAAGTAATCGCCTATTTTTTTAGGCGGGGCTTAACGTCCAACTACCAATTAGGAGTGGTGGACGGGGGAGGAAGCATATACTTTATTATAAACAATTTTTTCAAACAAATAAAAAGTAGTCGAACTGGGGATCTTCCACTTACAAAGCCACCCTCTTGACCACTAGACCAACACGCGCCCCTTAATATAAACAAAGCAGTAAAAGAAAGGTTCTTTTCTGCCAACGTGAAGTCAAAGTTACCAAGACCCAGGGCTGCATATAATACTGAAGTCAAGGGAGGGGATTAGCTATGCAGTTAGCGTATTGGATTTCCACGCGGAGATCCTTGAGAGTTCTCTTCGAGAGATTTTTTTTTTCTAAGAGCTTCTTACACTGTCTGGTGATGGACAGTGTTGTCTGTAACGGGAGAACAATGTTTGGAGGCCGACAGTGAATTGAAAAAAGCTTCGGGCGCCCATAACCGCAGATACTGACGCGCCTCAAATAATTCAAAAAATAAATAAATAAATAAATATTGAAGTGAATACTTTAGTAGGAATCTTGCATACTACTTTTTTCCAAATTTTCCTTATTCGGACTATCCTTGAAAAATAGTACAAATAAGAGTTGTAGACCGCTTTGAATATAACATGTGTACAAAGTCTAGAGTAAATCGTAAGAACTAATGCCGTATAAATCATAAAAAAGTGAAAAAATCAGTAATCAAAAACAACAATCTACCTTGGTTGGACCCAACTACGTATTAAGTTTCAGATTTCTGTGATTTCCGTTTTTGAGTTACTTTTGTTCACACACATACTTATATTCAGACCATTGTTGATGAACATGTGAAAACTCGAAGTCGCAAATTGGACGTAATCGAAATATTTACTCTTACCGATAGTCAGGAAGTAAAATGTCCTCATAGTAAGTAACTTGCTAAGAGACTTTACCTTGTAATAGGACTGTACTTTGCTGAAAGTGAGGCCTAACAGTATAAAGGAATATACTTGGCCTATTGACCGCCTCTCATCTCCTAAGAGAGGCACTCCAATCCCTTCAGTCACATCTTCCTGACAATCCGTCGCTATATCGAGATTGCCATGGAAAGTTCTGGTCACTGAATGACACGCTAGATCTCTTCCTTGCAGGTTCATTCTTTTGACCTTAGTACAAACTTCTTTCTAGGAGGAACCACTAATTCAATTTACTATTAAGGACCATTTTCAAATATTTCACCTCTTTACATCTATTGACCACCTTCTCAAATTAATTTTGAAATTTCAAACCCTTCTGATTCGATAACCCTGTGTGCTTCATTTTAGTTCGAGAGATTTATACAGAAAAAACAAAAATCGAAGACTACTTCTTAACTAGCTAAAAGAGTTTACCTAAATAAAAGGCTTTAACTTACGTTCACCACAACTTTCGCCTCCTTCAGTTGGTCAGCAAAATAGCTTTCTGCAAATTCCAATAAATCTATGAGTCCTACACGTTCTTTAATTTCTGCTTCCAAGGCGCTTATGTAGTCTATGATTTTCTTTAAACCTTCTTCCACTTCCGGTATTATGTCAGATCCGGCGTCACGCTCTGTAAAATGCAACAAAAAAACTTCATAAATCAATAAATAACTTTATGTGTTCCCAAACTTTATTTTTAAATGAAAGTCTCAGCAATTTACCCTTCAATGTTTTCCTCATTTTCTCAATGTCTGTCAAAGAGATATGGTTCTGTGTTAGAATCTTTAATTTAAGATCAGTATCATCTTCCAGCTCTTTGCAGCTCCTTAGTCTCGAATAAAGTACACAGGGCTGTGAGAAAAATAAATAATCAAGATTTTAATTGTAAACAAAGAAAAATGAGATTGCAGCTATGTCAGACCTGAACTTTTTACACTTAATTTTAAAATTTCTTCAGTTACTCACTTTTCTTAAAAGAGAAAAAATATTGTACTGATTATATTAAAATAAAAAGTTCCAAATAAAAGTATGAGGCCCATTGCTGTACAATACATATAACATGTCCTCAGAAAACAGCTGCAAGGTTTTCCAGTATAGATTTCTTAAAAATATTTTGCAGAACAATCACCCTGTAATTATCTCCTTAACAAAACTTTCAGTTTAAAAAGTTAAGTATGAGAGGTGATTAAACACCGAAAGCTACACAAATCAGCAAGTAACCAACACTTTTTATTAATACTACATTGATATCATTCAAGTAATTTTAGTGCAGGTTTAGATATCACAGGTGTGATATCTATATGTTAATAAAAACATGCGAGCATTCGAATGAAACGTTGTGTCAGAATTTCAAAACAATCGGTGAAGACTTTCGGAGATTTAAGATATTTTGAACAAACGAACATTTCCATATATATATAACAGTTACACGCACGTAATCCGCTGACGTCTGGCCTACATAGTAGTGCTCAAGACAGCATCTTAAGAATAATATAGAAGGGGTCGCACAGCCGGATGATACAGTTCCGAGAGTATCAAGTTCAAGTCTACGTGCTAGTCACTTCCCGGGAGCTCGGCAGGTAGCCTAGATATGTTCTGTATTCTTTAAAAAGTATTATTGTAATTATAGCTTCAAGGAGTTATTAATTCAAGTGCATGTACGCATTTCCGAATTTATTCTAATATTCTAATCTTTAGCGCATGGAAGCATTATTGATTATATTTTTGTAATCTTAGAATTACTATTTTTTTTTTTTTTAATTATAAGACATAATACGTAACTTATGTACATATAGATTTTCTCGAAAACGTCACACAGGGTCATTACAGCAAATAATTATTCATTTAATATTCAAGCTAATATTTTTACTGAAGTAAATATTCCAAGTTTCAAGAATATGCAATCTCAATACTCATATACTTAAAAAAGAAAGAAAAAAACTAATCCAACTTACCTGGAAGTCTGTAATGTCTACTCGATTCGTCTTATCTCTCGTTAATAACCCACTTAAGTCCACCAGAAAATTCTCATCATAGATGCCACGTTGTTTCCAAATAGAAAACAGTCTTTCTATTTTTGGCCGCACAGTTTCTTCCCTACAAAATAGTTGACGTATTAATTGTATTAATTAAGCAAAACCGTAAAAATTATTCAAGCAATACATTAAGATAAATCGTGTCGATAACTATACAAATAGAAAAGAAGAAACAGTATGGGTCACAAGTACGATTTTGTTATGCTAATCTTCTGATCTGATGCAAACATGTTCACCTCTTCAGACACTTTTTTTTATAGGAATTTTAAACATTGCCTTGCACCTGAGGAGTATGACAGGCGGAAAATATAATATCAAGCTAGATAAGATTTCGGCCCAAAAAAATAATCTTGAAAATTCAACGCAGATCATACTTCAGTCGTCAATCCTCAAGGATATCATTTAAGCACATTTAAACCTTTGAGAAAAAGGACGAATTTCTTTTGCAGCTGTTCTAATTATTTAATTTCGCCTGCTGTGTATGGATTCCGAATAACGAAGGCGTACTCAAGTTTAGGCCTGACAAGGTAGATTTTTATCCAAAATGCAGCATGTACGTTCTTCATGTTTCGTACTGGTTTCGGATTTTCATCCATCATAAGAGTCTACAACAGATTGATATAGAGAGTTTGAAGTCTTCTACCATTCTGCCCTACAATATGCTTGCTCACTTTCAGTCAGCGAAGGGCCAACTGCTTCTACCACGACCAGAATATTTTAACACAATGAAAACCTGACGTCTTCATTTGGCCGGACATATTCCCCGGATGGCTAACGATGAAATCCTAAGAAACTGCTAACTGAAAGACTTTAAGGTGCCACAAGGTGAATTAGGTGGCCACAGCAAGATTACGGAAAGGGTGAGAGAAGATGCTGAGTTTGATCAGAGGGCGGAACTGAAAGACGAGAACGAGCAAATACTCGAGGAGAAGAGGCTACTTCAGAAAGACAGAAGGCAGTAATTGTGCCAATGTGGTTACAGTTTATGGCTTAAGTTAGAGCTGAACTGTCGTATATGGTCACATGTTTTGCCCTCAAACTGTTTCAGTTTATTTGTTAGAGCAGATTTAGTAAATGAGCTCACACTGATCTGGATCTGGACTACAGTAAATGATCGCATCTTTCGTATGAGAGACTCGAATCCACATTTACAAACTCAAACAGCTTTTAGAAGCGTTCAGTGGAGTACTGTTCTATGAATTTGATGATTTTATTTTTGCAATGCGGACCCCACCACATTTTCAACAGCTTTTCAAGGTAATTGATTTTATTAGTATGTGATAGAAAATGAAAAACTTACCTGACCATTGTGACGGCCTTCTGGAAAGCTGGAGCAAATGAATCAACGAAAGGAAGAGACTTCTTTTTCGCATATTGAACCACGTCGTTTGCGAGATAGAAAAGGATGACACGTTGTTCTATTTTAACTAAAAACAATATATATATATATATGTATAAAACTAATTAGATAAAGTAATGAGAAGCATAGCAGTTCAGCAGTTCTAGATTTAGCAAGGGACTAGTCCGTACACAACTGTATGGTACGCAACATTGTGTGTAAAACTCAAGCTGGGCCGAAGAATTTGAGCACCAACGGCAGTATACCAGTTCGTATCTTTCACGGTGCACCTTTTAAAATTAAGGTCTATAAAGTTTTTATTCGTTACTAGTTAACTTTAGCTTTCTGAATACAAAATTTATCATAAATTCTATTCAGATATGGATAAAAATTTAACTGTTATTCGGAACCTATGAATAATCGCCAGTCCTATCACCGGCCTTGTTGGAGTGATACCGTTGCAAACTTGGTTGAGTAGCTAGTTTTTTTTGCTGCCTCTCGCCTAGGATTTTCCTTCTGCGGCTCATTGTGAATCCCACTTTTTGATGGATGAACTTGTGTGGCATTGTGAAATATCAAAAGAAGTTCGTATCCCTTAAGAAGACCACAGAACGGCTCCTGGGTTAAGCGATTTGCGCCTCATTGCCCCCGTATATCACGAATGTCTAAGCAACCTGTTAGCAAAGATTTTATCATGGGTTCCAACAAGACTTTTTTAGCCGCCCTATACTAGCCTTAGGGTCATAGGGCATAGTGGCAAACTCACTAAGAAGATGTCGGCTCTGGAATTAAGTATTCCTTTTGTGATGATCTCAGTTGCACAAAACTTAGCTTGGGTCTTTCACCATTGCAAACTCAGTTCCACTCAGCCATGTAACTGGCACACAAACGACCAATTTGTCGTTAAGCTGTGCAGGAAGAGTGTGTACCTTCCAAATATTTCAGTTCTTGTCAATGAGTACCATACCTTCTTCCCTAACTCAACTAGGGGCTTTCACCAGTCTGGAGCTCTGTCTGTCTTTAAGCTGTTGTCAAAGTGTGCAAAGCGTAAGCCTGAGTTGTTATCAGAGCGTGCCTCCCATAATTTTGAGCCCCAGTCATTGCGTATCAGTTTGCCTGTTCCCACACTTCCCCTAACTGTCGTAACTTTGAGCCTTCACCAGCGGGTCTGTCTGACATTTTCTCGTGATCGTTGAAAGTATTACATTAACCGAGTAGTTTCTAAGCTGGACACTTATATTATTAGAACAAATGCCTCACTTTGTTAGCAGTTAGTCGAAATTTAAAGACATAATGTATATTTAAATAACTATGATTAAACTCTAGAAAAATACTTTGAGCAAAAAACACTCACCTCTTTTCAAAACATTTAACCAAATCGTAACAATCCTCTCGTGATGTTGTTGATTTGTCAGACACCAATTTGATAAATTTGCTATACTATCGTGTGTGTCTTTTAATTTTATTAATTTCTGTTCAAATATTTGTTCATTAAATGTATCCATTGTTATAATGCTTCATTTAAACAAACAAGTTTAGAAATTAGTTTGTATTTTCACCAGGATTTTTTTTGTTTTAATTTTGAAATCTATTAATAAGTATTTCTTAGGAGGTAAAGAGATTTACTATTACTTAAGCTATGTGAGAGGTTTTTATAATAATAATAATAAATTGTTTTGTTTTGAATTAGAATTTGTCAAAAATGCACCCATTTTTTCCGAAAACCACTAAACACACACTACACTAACTATCAAAATACAAACACCACTTTAACATTTTATGTAACTATATTTCCAAAATGAACAGATCAAATTATTTGATATACATACATATCACATACGAACAATTTTAATATTTTTTTAATTACACTGATAATGTTTCACTAGCTATCTTTAATGATTTTTAAAAAAGTAAAACTAAATGAAAATAGTTTACTATAATTTATCAGAAAATGAACATTTATTATAACCGGAGAGTTGAGGTTACGAAGTTTGGGTTCTCTCACCAAAGCTAGGGTAGTTTGAAATTATTTTGTTTAATTTTTAATAATGTTTTTCATCATTCTAATTTATATAGTCTTCCATAACAAATAAAAAGTTGAAAATCATAAACTAATTTAGATCAAGAGTATTTGCTCATTTAATATAAATCTCTGCTGTTTTTAAGAATTTTTTATCAGGGTACGGCTACATGTTTGTGATCTTATCTCGGTGACTTTTTTTCGTTATTATAATTACTTTACAAAAAAAAATCCTAAGCATAGAGCTGTGTATTTGCAACTCGTATGATAAACAAAAAACTTTATGGTATCATGAAACTATTAGTAAAACCAAAAAAAGGCGACTCAAGCATAATAAGGTGTGCAAAGACAAAAAAAAAAAAATTATATATACACTCAACAGCAAAAAAAACCGGACACTCAGATTTGGTCTCATAATTTTGTTAAATACGCTAATCTTTTTAATTTATGGTAAGAATTGGTTTATTTATAAGTTATTTACAAAAAATCTGCTACAAATGACTAATTTTTATTAATTATTAACACAAAAATATAAAATAAAGAAAAAATAAGAAATTAACACATTTTTTTTTAAACTTTATTCTTCATTTTTATCAGGTTTTCTGACAAGGGATGTTCTTCTAATAGCGGGTATTTCTCCCCCTTCTACGGCGAAGGGCCCTAATCCTGTCAGGATAGAAGAAATTAAATTTTGGACGTACTCCACCGGCAGAGCATCCCACTCTTCACGAAGAGCAATTTGGAGCTGATTTAGGTCACTAGGAGGAGGATGACGATGTCTAACACGCCTTCCTAAATTATCCCATAAATGTTCTATGGGATTCATATCAGGAGTTCGTGCAGGCCAGTCCAGAACTGTGATTCCCACTTGCTCCAAGTATTCGGTAACAATTCTGGCGGTATGTGGGCGAGCATTATCCTGCATCAAAATGAATTGGTCACCAATAAATGGAGCCAACGGGATCACAGCTCTAAGAGCACTTCCTCAATGTACCTCCGAGCAGTCAGAGCCCCCATTATCAATGAAAATCAGTTCAGTACGGGCGTGGAAATTGATTCCACCCCAAACGATAACTGATCTCCTTTCGGAAGGTCGTGACTCGCGAAGAGTACATTGAGCAAATCGCTCCCCTGATCGTCTCCAGACTCTGTCTCGATCGTCTGAGTGGTATAGACCAAAGCGAGACTCATCTGCAAATAAAACTGTTCCCCATTGCTCTACAGTCCATGAAAATGCTGGTCGGCAAATAATCGCCTTTCTCTACAATGCCTTTCTAGGAGTTGGGGTCCTGTCGCGAGGCGCCTTGCATCAAGTCCACGCTTCCTTAGTCTCCGCCGTACTGTGTCCGAGCTAACACGCGTATTTCGCGCCACTTGAAGCCTGTCCCGAACCTCAGGAGCAGTTAAATGGCGGTCTCTCAATACTGAGAGCGTGATAAATCGATCGTCAACTTCAGTTGTGGCCCTTGGTCGGCCACTGCCAGCCCTCCGCTCGTAACTGCCAGTCTCCCGGAAACGCTGGAGTGCATCATTAATGGCGGACTTCGATACTCCAAGGGTTTCTGCGATAGATCGGACGCTCAGGCCTTCTCTTGCCAAGGCATCAGCTCAGGCTACGTCTACATTCGAAAGAACCATTATTCTGGACCAAAATGAAAAAAATCACGTCTATTAATGACAGAAAGGCGCGGTTAATAAATTAAAGATCTTTAAAAGTGCGAAAACCTACTTACAGTTTAGAAGAGTTCCGTCAGGTAAAGCAGCCTCAAGACAAATAAGCCACATCTGAGTCTTATCTCATGCCCTACTAATCCTGACGGGATTAGTTCAATGGACTTAGACCCTTCCTTCTCTGTAAAAACCAGATTACCCACAAAAGCAAACACATTACTGATAATCAGCTTTTAATATAAAAAATTTTAAGTGTCCGGTTTTTTTTGCTGTTGAGTGTATATGGTTCACTATACTTTAAATAATTGTAATTAACACAGTTAGCCTTTAATGAGCACTCCATTTGTAAAAGTCATGTAAAATTAAGTGAAATCATAATTGCTGGAGCCAATTCTAATACATCAATGATAACAGTATTAAAATTACACAGTAATTTAGGATTACCTACAATTAATCGGTTAGCAAAGTAATATTTAAATTTGAACCCAATAAACGGATAAATGACAAAATAAGTAAAAGTTTTCCCTGCAAGAAAGTTCCAACATTAACATAAACTCACCAAAATGTGATCGGCTACATCCCTAAGCATATTACAACCACACAACCCGAATGCCAATCACTTTCGTTTGAAGTTTATAACTTTTTTTTCCGAGGAGAGTTTTCTGCCAGAGATCGTATCATTTCCGAAAGTCTTTAAGAAACACTTACAGTTTAAAACTTAAGGATAAGGGTTGATTAAACGCTAAAAGGTGCACAAATCAGCAAGTACCTAATAATTAATATTTCATTGATATCATTTGAGTAATTTTATTGCATTAAAAAGATTTATTCAAATAGCACACCATTTAACTTACATTGAATGTAATATCTATTAATCTAAAATAATAAAACTATTCATCACAGATTAAAAAAGAAAAACGTTATAATAAATAAAATTGGCGCTAATGACCACAGACGTCGATGCGCCGGCACAACAAAAATTTTATGTTATCTTTAAAATACCTCACCAAATAGTAAACTATGTTTGTTGGACTTTTGACTTTTATAAATGTAAACACTTATTAATCCTCTTTCAAACAAAAATGTTTGTTTACTTCTGTAACATTTTGCTACTTGGAAATAATTCAGTCTTTACTAAGATGTCAAAGCGTGATTTTCGCATAATTTTGTTTTACGAGTTCAAACTCGGCCGGAACGGGACCCAAACGGCCAGAAATATCAACGATGTCTGGGGCGAAGGCAGTTTAAGTGAGTGCACAGTTCAACGGTGGTTCCAGAGATTTCGAGAGAGAGACTTGAGTCTTGAAGACATAGAAGGCCATGGAAGAAGTTCTGCCCTTGATGACGATGTTCTCCGAGCTTTGGTGGAGAAAATCCCAGAACAACTGTTTGAGAACTGGCAGGGAAACTCAAAGTCAGCAAATCAACCGTTGTTGACCATCTCAAGGCGATTGGGAAGGTGAAAAAGCTTGAAAGTTGGGTTCCTCACACATTTAACGACCGCCAAAAAGATCAGCGGTATGAAATTTGTGCTGCACTTCTTTGCCGAAACAACAGCGATCCTTTTCTGTCCAGAATTGTGACTTGCGATGAAAAGTGGATCGTCTACGACAACAGCAGACGCTCTGGACAGTGGCTTGACAAAGGAGAAGCAGCCCCCAAATCATCAAAAAAAGGTGAAGGTTACTGTTTGGTGGGCTTCATTCGGTCTGATTCATTACAGCTTCTTGAATCCTGGCGAAACCATCAATGCCGAATCGTATTGTAACCAAATAGACGTAATGCATCAGAAATTGGCAATAATGAAGCCATCTTTAGTCAATCGAAAGGGGCCCATTCTGTTGCATGACAACGCACGGCCACATATCTCACGTTTCACTTCCCGAAAATTGTTGGAACTTGGCTATGAGACTCTGCCAGACCCGCCCTAGTCACCGGACCTCTCGCCTACTGATTACCATTTTTTTCAGACACCTGGACCGCTATTTACAAAATAAAAAAAATTATTGACCAAATAACATTAGAAAATGCGTTTTCTGAATTTATAAATTCTAAGTATTCCAAATTCTATACAGAGGGTATGGAAAAATTGCCTACACATTGACAGAAATGTATAGCAAGTAATGGAGACTATTTTGATTAATATAAACATTTATAAATCATTAATTTTTATTTTTTTCTTTTAAAACCATAATTCTGCATTTTTTTCTGACAACCCAATATGTAGTATTCTTCAACTACATTCTTAATCTAGGTGTTCTTTTTACAATGTTGTATATGTTATATATATGATATAAAGTAGATAAAGATATGCATATTTGTAGGTCAGCCAATAAATTATTAAAGTATTTTATTACAAGTACTCAATTAAAGGGACTACAGTAAATTACAATAGAGAAATCAATATCAATCAATAATAATAATAATTATTGTTGAATAATTTACTTGTTATTAACTGTGTGTTATTTGTGCTCTCGAATGCCTATGTCATTATTGAAGATTAAAATTTTGATTTAAATCCGTGATTCAAATTTCAACAGAAACCAACTCTAACTTTGTCTTTTTCTGTTTTAATGTGCAGGCGAATGTCGTTTTGATGTGTACTAGTGCCCTAGTGCCTGGATGTCTGGGCATGGAAGGCATAAGGGTAATGAGACCAAAGCCTGCTTAAACCATGAGAGCGGTTCTCAAAATTGCGTTAAAGAACCTTTGTCACTTATGTCATAGTAAATGTCGTAGTAGCGTCACCGTCCTAGCTGGATGCACAAATAAGTCGAAGCGATAGTAAGTAAAAACCTTGGGTTTGAATCAGGCAAAAAATTTAATTACAAACCGGACCTCTAAGTACTACTACAATACTATTATAACAAGGCCAAGCACTATTTTAATGACCTTAAATGTCTTGAAGATCACTGTAGAGTAAGTATACACAAGCTACGGACCTGAAAGTATATGGCCTGATTGGGTTTTTCAGGAATAAAAAAAAGACTTTTACTTATTGAGTACCTATTTCCTGTCTGCCTAGACAGCCGTCTAACCTGGAACCCGTCACAAAGACTTAAAAGACAAGAACTGAACAGACGCTACGGACTACTAAGAAGACTCCTTGGACCGGAATCCTCCAAGGAACGTACAAAACAAACTTACACTTTACAAAACACTATTACGACCAATATGGACATATGGAACAGAATTGTGGGGCTCCGCCAAACCATCCAACATTCAACCTATCCAATCTTTCCAGTCTAAAGTCCTCCGCCGAATCATTAACGCACCATTCTATGTCTCCAACCGCACCCTCCATCATGATCTCAATATTCCGTATGTAAATGAATTAATCCACACCCGATTCCTAAATTTCCACAGCAAACTCTCTGATCACCCAAATCCTCTGGCTCAATCACTATCCACATTGTCCCATCCTGACAATCCTCCACGTCGCTTAAAACGGCGTTAGCCACGTGACCTCATTGCTTCCTAAACCCCAATAAGTTCCTAGAGAGTTCCAGCGTTGGCTGGTTTCTCTCATCCCATCAATCTGGTTGTGGCACTGTGCCAGCTCTGTGACACAATCAAATGTTTATGTGTAAATACATATTTGCTAGATGTACATTTTGTGCAGTTGCAAATAAATAAAAAATTCCTGTCAGTATGACGGACGAGTCACCAACCTTATCTAGGAGGCGCACCATAAACTCAAAAATCTAATCAAAGAGGCATGATTAAATGGGAACTCCAATTAAAGGAAAACAAATTTAAATTACAAGAAGATATCTTCTATGAGCGGCATAGCCCAACTATTTTGTTATCATGTCGTTGTATGTATCCATGTCATACTCCCATTTGATACTAATTGTATTGCTCAGTATACTAATATGTATAAGCTAATAAAAATTTATAAGAGGGGTACTAAATTTGAAATAACGTTTAGTGGAGGCTAGTGTTTTTAAATTAAAGCAAATATTTGCTTTAATTGTCAGCATAATGTTCCTTTTGTATAAAAACTCAATTATAAGATTTAAACTTTGAGATAATATTTTAGTTTCATTTTCAATAGTTACCTCGCAACATTGGTCTATAAGTTTTCTAGACTAAATTATGAAGGTAACAATCAGGCTACAAATGTAGTGTAATGTTAGTTAATCGTTATTATCAGTTGTACTGAGTAAATTAATGTAGTAAGTTATTTAATGTATTTTGGTTTTAGAAAAAAAAGTACAAGTTTTGATCTGTGAAGTAAGTATACAAGAACTAAATACGATTTCTTCTTTTTATGGTACTCTAGTGTAGATTTTTTAAAAAAAATGAATGAAGGCGCGTCAACATCTGAGGTTATTGGAGCCTAGAGCTTTTTTCTGTGCACTGACGGCCTCCGGTCAGTGTTTTCTCGTTACTGACAATACTGTTCACCACCGGACAGTGAGCTGTAAGAAGTAGCTAGGAAGAGAAAATCTAAGAGCCAGCAGCTGGATTCGAACCCGGGATCTCTGCGTGGGAATCCAATACGCTAATCCCTTCCCTTAGTAATTTTAGTGTTCAGGGACTAATCTGTAGAATAGGTACCCGAGGCGTGGACTAATTTTGAAGTGAATATTTATGTTACCATGTAGACAGTTGGGGACAGTCATTTGTTTTTAGTGTAGTTTTGTTCTATGCATCATATGTGTAATTACAGTCATTCTAATTGTGTTAATTTGATGTGTGCAGCTTCCACCAGTATGTATTAGCTTTGCTGTACTTTTTTGTAACTTTATTTATAGTGAGTGACATAGTAGTCATTCGTTCTGTGGCGACCTTATGAACGCAATTCTGGAGGGAGTTGCGAAATTGTCCGAATCGTGTGATAAGAATCACTATGAACAAGGAACAAGGAAACTATGTTTTGGTATGAAAGATGTGTCTCTACTCAAATTTCGCGTTATACATAGTGGAATGTAATAGAATTTAGAGTGGTTAGTTTATTTGAGGGGGTATGGGAGGCGAAGCCCCCATTTTAAAACGGAAGGTAGGCGAGTGGGCTGTGGGAAAAAATAGGGGTGTGAAAAATGAAATAAAAATTATAAAAGTTGAAGTGTAGCTGTGACCATGTAACCCGCCATATTATAGTATGAATGTTAAACAGTGCCAGTAAAAAATGTTGTATATTTGTAAAATTGAATGTGGTAGTTGACATGGTAACAGCCAGATAAAATTACTTCAAAAATAGTCCACGTCTCGGGTGCCTATTCTGCAGATTTACCCTAAGATCATCAAAATAGTGCCCTGCCTAGTTATATTAGTATAGTAGTATCACAGTAGTACTTACTTTATTATTACATTTTTTGCCTGATTCAAACCCAAGGTTTTCACTTACTACTGCTACGATTTATTTGTGCATCCAGCTTTGTTGGTGATGCTACTACGACATAAATGAGAAAGGTTCTTTAACGCAAATATGAGAACCCTCATGGGTTAAGCAGGCTTTGGTTTCATTACCGTTATTTGAAATTTCACCTCAATGTGCTCACCATGAAAATGCCAAACTGATAGACTACCCTACCCACTTTACACTTCCCAAGAGTATTTAAGCTACTTTATTTAAGAGTAGTCACATAATTAAATTGGAAGGTTTATGACAGACAAACTGGTGCCCTATGGCTGCGGCTTAAGTATTAAGACCCAGTTCTGAACTAAGCTTGATGTGCCGATTCTGTATAATGTAAGCGAAGTTATGGACCTAAATTTTAGAATTGATTTTTTTGTTTTGTTTCAGAATGTCATTAACGATACAACAGATAGTGTTAGATGCAAAAAATTTAGCGTTGAAATTGAAGGATAGTAATTTAGTGGCAGACAATTTGATTAGCCAGGGGCAGACAATTCATCGTCAGATGGACATTATGAAGCAGGTATGTTCAAGACAGTGCCTCTTTATTACAGCAGAAAAATATGCCCTTTAATCTAAATTATTTATGGGCACTGCTGTTTATCTCTAAAATTTACTAATGTGCAGATTTTCCAAAAAAGAAAAGTAATGTTTATTACCGGTTGGGACGAGGAAAACTCTTTCGGCTCTTCTCTCGAAGGGAAACTGTTACAGGGCGTCAGATAACTCTGCAGCTGGGGTCCTGTAATAGAAAAACGTAGGCGAATGGAAGCTAAAATAAAACTCTCTGTCTTACACTAAAATTAATTGAAACAAAAATATGATGAAAAGAAAATTGAAATCAAAACAACCGAAAAAGGCAATAGAAATAATCATTAACTTTGAAATTTTTAATTTAATAATTACAATTTAAGATGAAAAGAAAACTGGATACAAATTAATTCTTAAACCCAATCAAGAAATATTTGCTAAGCAAGCGCGTTTCTCCCAGAGCGGTAGGTGATGGAAATTTTAAGCTATGCTCTGGCCAAGAAGATAGCATAGAAATCATGTTTTATTATTGTCACTACATGGAGTATTGTAGTCCAGCGGTCAGTTAGAAACTCTAGTTTAAAGTTGTAATGAAATATAGCTAACTAGTACAAGTTATGCCATCTAACATATATTTCGGTTGCACCCGCTTTTCTTTGAAGACCATTCGAGCCGTTGATGCAGTTATCCGCCTATGTGTGGCGTTCGAAAGTGAATTCTGCTACTTGCGTCTGGGGGTGTTCCTAGGGTGTCTGGGGTTTCTAGGGTGATAATCAATATTTATTAATTAGTTTATTACTTTTTTTGAGTGTTTATTGTTAGAATAATTAGTAATTTATTGCTATTTTGAACTGTCAGAAGTTTTATTACTTATGGATTTTGGGTTTTCTAACACTTTCTGCAATTTATTTCGATCCGGGATATATGGCCATTGATCCATTGTGAAATTTGAGGCCTAGAGGGGAGTCTTCTGAGTGCGGAGTTTTCTTATCATTACTTCTTGTGAAGCATTTTTAAGGTGTTTTTTTTATTCGGTGTTTTTAGAATATCGTCGGCATTTATTATGTCTTCATAATATTCTTGAGTTCACAATAAGTTAATTATAACGTAATTTGACATTCTCGCCTGTTTCTCGGTCGATAGTATTTATTGAAAATTTTTTATTTCTTCTCTTATCTCTTAAGGGAAATCTTCGGTTAATTCAATACCAGTTAAATATTGATTGAAAACTTTTGTACAAAATCTCATTTCTTTTTTTTGGACTCGAACTTAGCTAAAAAATAGGTTTATTAGGATTGTTTTTAACTTTTCTAATAAAAGAAATAGCTGATTTCAAATAGTTTACTCTTAATTTAATATTAATTACTTTTAATATTTCTTAAATATTTTTATTTTTATATTTTGCTTTTTATTTAACTTCACCTATTCTTTACAATCCCATTCTATCCTTTTTACCTCCTTTTCAATTTCTTCAATTTTTTTAATTGTTACCATTAACATATCTTTGATTTCCTCTGTTTATTTATGTTGCCTTTTACACTAATTTTAACGCATTAATGCACTAAGAATTTTTTCCATCTCTGACATTATTATCCGAATTATCTTAACCAGTTATTATTATATATATATGTACGAGGGTCGTTTGAAAAGTCCGTGCAAAAATAAAAACTACTTAATTTTTTGGGATAAACCTTTTTTATTTTTCAACATAGTCTCCTTTTAGGCTTATACACTTCGTCCAACGCTGCTTTAGTTTGTTGATCCCTTCCGAATAATAGGATTTGTCCAAGTCTGAAAAATAGCCATTCGTTTCTGCAATCACCTCCTCGTTTGAATAAAATCTTTTTCCCGCCAGCCATTTCTTCATATTGGGGAACAAATAGTAGTCCGAGGGAGCTAAGTCTGGAGAATAGGGGGGATGTGAAACGAGTTGGAACCCTATTTCCATTAATTTTGCGACCACAACTGCTGAGGTGTGAGCTGGTGCGTTGTCGTGATTGAAAAGGACTTTTTTGTGGGCCAATCGTGGGCGTTTTTCTTGCAGCTCGGTTTTCAAACGGTCCAATAACGATGAATAATGTGCACTTACCCTTTTCCAGATAGTCGATGAGGATTATTCCTTGCGAATCCCAAAAGACAGTCGCCATAATCTTTCCGGCCGAAGGAACGGTCTTCGCCTTTTTTGGCGCAGATTCCCCCTTGGTAACCCATTGTTTAGATTGTTCTTTGGTCTCAGGAGTGTAGTGGTGTATCCATGTTTCATCCACAGTGACGAAACGACGCTTAAAGTCCTGCGGATTCTTCTGGAACAGCTGCAAACCGTCCTTGCAACACTTCACACGATTTCGTTTTTGGTCAAGCGTGAGCAATCGCGGCACCCATCTTGCGGATAGCTTTGTCATGTCCAAATGTTGTTGCAAAATATTACGTACCCGTTCATTCGAGATGCCCACAGCACTAGCAATCTCACGCACCTTCACTCTTCTGTCATCCATCACCATATCATGGATTTTATCAATGATTTCTGGAGTAGTAACCTCAACAGGGCGTCCAGAACGTTCAGCGTCACTTGTGCCCATATGGCCACTCCGAAAATTTTGAAACCACTTATAAACTGTTCTAATCGAAGGTGCAGAGTCACCATAATGTTTATCAAGCTTCTCTTTAGTCCCTTGAGGCGTTTTGCCTTTCATAAAGTAGTGTTTAATCAACACATGAAATTCTTTTTCGTCCATTTTTTGAAAATCACTCGACTTCCTCGATTCAAACGAATGCCAAACACAAAGAAATAGACCGATCTGGCTGAAACTTTGTGTGTGTTCTTCCAAGAGATGCTACTAACTAAACATAACCTCGATACGCGCCAGTGGTGCTATCTCTCTGACTTTGCACGGACTTTTCAAACGACCCTCGTATATGTGTATATTTAAATATATATATGTATGTATATATAATTTCATATAATTTATTTATTTATTTAAATAACGTAAAAACTGCCAGAAGTTCGTCGTTCAGATAATAATTTTTACAGATACTTTTAAACTTTTACTTACTTTTTAAAGTTTCTGTTCCATAAACTGTAACTACATCGGTAGGAACTTCAAAATATCAACTGCATCTCCACCTTGGACACTCTATTCACCAAACTCATTACGAGATCTTATTAAATTTACTAAAATTTAGTTTTCAAATTAAAAAAACTAAAAATCTGTTCGATGAATTATTTCTAAACTTACAAATTTCACTCTTAGTATTTGACACAATTTTTACCGTTAAAATCTAAAATAAAAAAACTTTCTTTTTATTTAAACAAATACTGATTACATACAGAACGATGTTTGCCCAACCAATGCCGCAGAGCATCTCTTAACTTCACTTTCATGAAGTGAAATATCCCATTTTCCCGCTGATATAATATAGGTAATGCTAGGTAATACTGATATAATATGGTTTTTTTACTTGTCATTTTTTGCAGTACGCTGATGATATTAATGATCTGAATGATTCAGCTGGGCACAGGCCACATAACGCTCTAATCGCCAGCATACAGCAGGAGAATCGCCATCTACGAGATCTGCAGCAGGAAAATCGCGAACTGCGAGCAGCATTAGAAGAACAACAAAGCGCTTTAGAATTAATTATGTCTAAATACAGACAGCAAATATCAAAATTAGTAATTGATTCACATATGAATTTACCTAGTATGTACAATCAGCGTTATTCTGAGGTAATTCTAGCTAATAATTGATATGTATAACTAAGATAATAAATTCTAGTAAATTTAACTGACCGTAATTTAATTTAATGGCAGTTTTCACGTAGAATTAATGCTAACAGAACGATCCGGCCAAAATAGAGCCGAGAGCAAGACTTCACAACTTGGGATAGCAATATTCCCTATCACTAATATTAGTAGTTGTGACTTAGGAAAATGGCGATTAAAGTTTATATATAGTTCTGAGATTGTTCTATCAAAGGCTTCCTGAGGAAAAGTAAATTTTGATTTTATTAAAATTGTCCGGTAGGACAGTTGTATAAGGGTTGATCGTCAAAAAGTGCACGAAAAAGCGTAACGTTGAAAAACAACTAACTTTGACAATTTTTTTCTCTTTTTGTAAAAGACTTTCACAATTAAAATGAGTTCATTATATATATATATAAAAGTATATCTTGCTCTACTCCACAAAGTCCTTCAATCAAATGATGGAGGAATTTATGGAAGGAGTTTATCGAGGGGAAGCAAGGTGTCACTTCAATGGACTCAACTCAGTACTAAAGTTAAGGAGGGTACAGCTCAAACCAGATTGCTGGTGTTTGACCAGTTTCGGCAATTTAGAACTATGAACTGTTCTCTATGTTTATATAACATTTGTTTACTTGTTACGTTCATATGATAATGAATTTGATGTAAAAGAATATCACTTTTTATTTTAACGGTTTGGACTATTATTAAAAAAAAATGTTTAATTTTTGTTCCTACTTCCCTTGCAAATTCTGGGCTAGTTATATAATATAAATCGTAATTTGTATTTGCTCGCCTTTTATTTTTTTTAATTATAGGATTATATTGTAAAGGAGCAATATTAAAGAACAGTCTCATTACTGTAGATACGCAAACACGTGGCTGGTGAGGAGTATGGATTTTAAATATTTTTTTATTTATTTTTTAATATTTGTTTAGTATTTTCTCATTCCTACAAAATTACGCCAACCAGGATATGAGCAGATTCTTTAAACGTTCGAAATTGAGACAGCAATATCCTTGTTGAATTCAAATCGCACAGAACTGTTAGGAATTAACTTTTACAATTTCACACCCATACAAATTTTTTCATTTCTGTTTTACAGATAATAGTAGATCAAGCGTTTAAGATCCAAGAAATGGCTGCAGTTATGGGCAAAGTAGCCGAAGTTGATGAAATAGAATCTGCAAGAATTGAAGAACAATTCCGTAGTTTATCTACTGAAAATCAGGTAAAATTGCTTGTAAAACTCCATAAATAAAGATTACATATTCTGTTACATTGGTTGAATTTAAATTTATTTTGGAGTACAAAATACAACTAATTTCTTCCAAGTTTGCTCAGTATAATATATAATTAAGGCTACAATAAGGTTTATTTTTTTGAAAATAATTGTTACTTTAATTTTTTGCAGGGGTTAAGAAACCTTCTGGAAATATCTAAGAAGAATGGATCTCTAGGATTGGTATTAGATATAAACGAATCTACGGCCTAGTAAATAGTTTTGTATTTTTTTTTTTTTCAATCAAAGCATTTTTGTATATTTTTCTAAAACAAACTATTTTAAAGCAAAAATGATGTCCATGACTTTAAATTTTGACTTTTTGGGTTTCTGATCTTACCTGGCGATGTGACATTAAGCGATGAGAGGTTCAGAGCTGGACCGAATTCGAGTGTACCAGTTTTTATTTTGCACACCTTCAATCTAATTAGTGTCTTGCTAAGGACTTTATCGGTACCAACAAAAATTCAAATAATTTGAATACATAATTTATTTATAACGAAAATAAATACAAATAAATATTTACAGTATTTAAAATGTAATATTTTTTTGAGTTACTCTAAAATACCTTTGGTGTAGACTGTAGAGTTTATGGAGTAATGTGATGGGGAGATGAATTTTGAATTTTTAGGCTGCTTAGGTCGGAAAGTTTGGGGATTCAGTCTGGGATTTCTCATTCACTTCTTGTATTTCTAAAAAAGTGTTGGAATTTTCGGAAAATTCTGTAATATAGTGATAAAAATAGTGAAATGGCAATTATTTTTTCATCCTATTGAAACTATGAATCAGTTACCAAAAAGAATGAACAACAGTTAAAAATAGTGATTGGTTTATAAATGAGGACAGCAACGCTTCGCACGAATAATATTACAACGCTACAGGCTGAAAATAGAGTGAACCCTGGTGTTTGGCTTAAAATCGAATCTATACTTCCTGAGGAAGGGGAATTCATTGCCTGTCTTTGATGTACGCCAAGAATGTGCACTTATATATAATTTACAAGTGACCTAAGCATGCTTCTAGTTTGCATCTTCAGTTCAAAGTCAAATCTAAATATAATGTTTAGGGGAGCTGCAATCATTCCTGTAAAGTGCCCCCAAGTCTGTAAAGTGTACTACGACTATGTAATATTTAAGGGAACTGAAACCTTTTAAACTGAAACATACCTCTTAAGTGTCGCAATGTATACAATATACAGGCTAACGCCTATGTATTATCAACGGAAATTTAATATCAAACATGTTTAGAAATAGTACAGTTAGTACAATGTACGGTACAAAACCTACATAATGTTAGTGGAAACTGAACAAGTACTCCATGGCAATTCAATGTACTGTTACACTATTTATGTCATAATTAATGAAACAGAAGCCTGTCTCCATATGTTCCGGCCGTAGTTTTACAGATCTAACATTTAATAATATTAAGAGGAATTTAAAATCAAACTAGCTTCTATATTTTATTTTCAGTAGAATGCTTAGTTCTACAAAAAAAATTTCCGAACTGAAATTTTTTTAAACAGTTCTCTTTAATTGTGCCTTTTTCTCACCTTTTTCTATCAGCTAAATAAATTTTAAGGGTACTAGAATTATTTTAACATGCCTTTAGTAGACGCTACTAGTGCAGATTTGCCACTTACATAATATTAAGGTGAACTATAATTTTTTAAGCATGCCTATAATGTGCCCAAATCAGGGCAATACTCGATCTACTAGCTACCTGAAATGTTAAGCAAATGAATAAATTCAAAGAAATTCTTGAGTAAACCTAAGTTTTTAGTTAATTTTCTTAAATGGTGCTAACTAAAGAAATATTCACTCTAATTGCAGATCTGTTTGAAAATTCTTAAGTGAATCAACTTGTATGTGGAACTAAGTTTTCAAAAGAAAAAAGTTGAAGTGAATGGGGGGGGGGTTGTAACAACCTAGGTCGGTCATATTCCTGATACCCAAAAGCCATAATTCTCGGTCCAGTGATATACATGACATACATGAAGTGATATACATTTAATAAATACTTTCAAACTGGCGTATGGATATTTTTTATTTTTAGACGATAAGGGTTTTTGCAGTGGAAGTTCTAGGAGTGCATGTGTCTAGCTGACTTGAACAGATATGTTTGGAGGCGCTAAGAACACTTGCGATATGCTATGCTAAGAGGGGAATACCCAGAGAATACCCAGTATTCTCTGAAACTCGGCTAATTCCTCTCTCTAGGTTCTCAGGTATCTCAAGTCATTAGAAAACCTTAAACACATAAACAAAACATATCTATGGTAACCAGACTGAATACATCCCAGAGATCAAGTTTTCATTTTGGAGACTATTTTGACACAAAATAAAAAAAAAGAAGACAAAATCCTAGGGAACCTTTAATTATAGCACTGACCCCCTAAATCGATGTGGGTGTGCAGCATACCCCCCAAAACGCATGCACTATTTCTTATCGGTTGCTGTCTGATTTTTTTTTTTTTTTAAGCAGCACTACCATTTTTTCCACATCTGTTGTCCCAACCAGCGATTTTTCGTCATATCCGCTCCTTTTTCAGCGATCATAATCGACGGTGCATTGGTATTTCCGGTGGTAACTTGGGGCATGATTGAAGCATCCATTATCTGTAAAATAGCAAAAACAACAAAGTAGTAATAAAAAAAATAAATTCTCAAAAGTGAGAAAATTAATTAAATGGGCTAATTCAGCAAATCTTATACAAATTATTTTAGAATTATTGACAGTCTTCTAAAAATTCTTGGAACTTATCCTCCAAGCATCAGTATTTTAGGCTCGCCAGGGTTTGTACTTTGGTGTTGATCGATTTTACAAGTTGGGATATGTCAGTGACTCCTACATAATAGCCTCAAGTCAGTTGAATTTTCATTTTAATTTGTGTTAAGTTTTTGGGACGGGGCAGAATCACTTTTTTTAAATAGGGATTCGAATCAACTCGTTCCACCATCGGATTCGTTCCAGTGGACCGAGTCCGCTCAAATAACCCATCACTAGTCCATTTAGGTTGAATTATTAGACTTAGACGAGGTTGTTCTAATAATTTGTGTTATAGGCCAACACTGGTAGAAAAATTGGCATTAAAACTGTCCGGTAGGACAGTTGTATGAGGGTTGATCGTCAAAAACTGCACGAAAAAGCGTAACGATGAAAAACACCCAACTTTGACAATTTTGTCTTTTTTCCTATAAAAGATAAAATTCCCAAATTTTCTTTACTAATTTGGGTACCTTTTGACGTTTAATCAACTCTTATACTTAACTTTTTAAACTAACTTTTGTTAAGGAGTTATAGACTAAATACTAATTATTGCGGCATAAAATTCAAAACCATCTCTAACTACTTGTTTTGCATTGCAGTCGTTTTAAGTTGTTGAACAAAACCAGGAAGTTCGTAGACAAACAGAAGTAGTTGTTTTTTGAATTATTAGAACAATAATTTTAGCTTTTGGTTTGAGTTGTAGACCAATACTCCAGATATTGCTTTAAGCTGTAGTTTTCCCGCCCAATTTATAAATGCCCCATCCTTATTATAAATCGACAATACAAAAAAATCTGATTTTTATTTACCCTCAATCTATCAACACCATGGACCCTGAGCTCTGGATCGACAACAGCTCCTGGATCTCCGGCTGGGCCCATTCTACAGGAGCCGGCCTGGTGATTTTCCGTACCTGTGGCTCGCCTTACAGCACATTCCCAATAGGCGTCACAGCCGAACGCCAAATGCTCGCAGCCTTCAACTGGTGTTCTGTCGATTCTTAGCCCATATTTCTGCAATGCCGTGGATTCAGACAGTTTGATAGCTAATTTGATGCCTTCAACTAATGTGGCCACATCAGCTGGATCTGTCAGATATCTTGCATATATCATCGGGTGATCAAAAGGATTTTTGGATTTCAGCTTGAGATAACCTAGTTTTTTTTTCACAGAAACAAGATCAGCAGTTCATAATAAATAAAAGCCAGAAGCCCACGTTAAAATCTAGAATATCTTACCACGACTTTTCGTATGTAGCACAGCTGGTGAAATACTTATGACTCGTGGAGGGGCTGGAGTTGACATGTTGCCTTCGTCAGTTCTTTCACCAACTTGACCGGTCTTAGCGCAGTTTGCCAAAAATCCACCGAAGAATAATTGCAAATCCGGATGATCTTCTTTTGGATCTTGGAATTTAGTATTAACAAATCCAGTTACCTAAAAAAAGTTCGGTTTATTACCTGAAGTTAGTGTACTCCTAATGCTTTGTGAGTACATTATAAAGTTACAAGTGTAGACCGCATTCACAATCTATTCAACTCACCTCGGATAGCCCAGTAGACGACATCAGACCGTCTCTGAACAGCAGGTACTCCATAGCTGTGGCCCAGTTAAGGGGTGTGGTCGCTGTGTCGTTCATGAAGAAGTTCACAAAGAATGCCACATGATTGTGAAGGTTTTTACCCACGCCGTCCAGATTGTGTACAATATCCACACCGAGTTTACGAAGATCTTCTTCGGGACCGATGCCGGAAAGTAGCAGCAGTTGCGGCGAGTTAACGGCTCCACCACAGACAATCACTTCCAGCTTGGACAGGATGCGTTCAAACTACCGTCAGACAACAAGCAAAGGACGAATTCGATGAAAAACGAGGTTTATCTTAGTTGAAATAATAGATTTTGAATCAATATAGGTTAAATTTGAATTAAAGGAAAAACGTATTCTTTATTTTATCTATGCTTTAGCCATCTTTTACACTGTAAAAGTTTTTCCAAAGGACTCCTTGGAGTAGCGGACCTAGCTAAATAACATTTTTAAACTCCTTCTAAATGTTCTGATTACATCTGTATAATGTTCAGTCTAAATATGGCAATATTCTTTAACTTTTACCTGAAGGTTTAATTTGAACTGAAGTAATGTTTAATTACGAGTTTAATTAGGAAGAGAGCAATTAGCTCAGCTATTGGGAGTTATCGCTGGGTAGCTTCCCCCTCGCAGTGAGCATGTGCGCGTGTGTACGCATTTTCAAGTGTGCGTTCAGTGCTATCAAAGTTACTTATAGCACTATAAATGCTAGGGTACAAAACAAACTAGTTTTGGGAAATTTGGATTTTACTTACCAAATCTAAAAGAAAGGAAACTAGATTCGATTATATCTAATTAAAGTTAAAGTTTATTGAAAAATTCGAGGTTTAATTACGGTTTAAGAAAATCATTAAGTTTGAAGGATAGATCATAGTTAACTTGATACTTAATAAAATATAGATTAATTGAGAAAATTGGGAAATGTTGCTGAACTAATTGAGGGTTAATATTATAAAGAAAGGCTATAAATAAATAGTTCTTTTATATACTTGCATGTGGTCTGGGCATACCAGTGTTACGAATTGTGGCGGTGTACACGTAAAGGTAATTTTTTTAAATTTTATATTTGCTTCACAAAACCATTATTATTGAATAAAAATTAAATATATAACCCTTAATTTCAATTTAATTTTCATTAGTCAATCCAATTAAAGCTTTACTTAAAGAGAATTAAATCTCTATTTTTTAATCGAGTTCAACTGAAAAAACTCCACTTATGTATTCTAAATATTAGTTACCTGAGAGTAGGGTTAAATTTTAGATTCCGTAGAGTTTGGCTCGCCTGCAAGGCTACCTCACAGTAACCCCGCTATTTAATTATTAAATTACCTTTCCATTCCCTGTAGATATTTCTACCCCGTAGGCCATCTTCGAAGTCTCATTGACTAAAACTTTGGTAACAGTTGTGTTCAGCATGATGTGTAGATTTGGACGATCTTTGGCTGGTCTTAGAAAAGCTTTTGCTGAACTCAGGCGTGAACCGTTGCGTGATGTGGTCTGCGCAATGGCGAATCCAGTATGTCCGGCCCCGTTTAAGTCGCGTATCGGATAGCCTAGTTCCATGCCAGCTTGCAACAGTGCATGCGACATTGGTGTATGATATGGGAATTGTGTCACAGTCAAGAGGCCACCAACTCCATGGTATCCTGGATCCATGATTTCTGCCTGTAACATACAATTTTGGAATAAAGCTAACTATTTGGAATAGTAAACATTGAATTTAAGACCCACCCCAACCAAAAAAAGAAAAAAATACCTGCAAATTATCTTCAGATTTTAGAAAATATGGCAGTACATCCTGATAGCTCCAGCCTGTGTTGCCTAATTTGGCCCAATCGTCATAGTCCTTACGTGATCCTCGCATGTACATCATACCATTCATGGCGCTTGTACCGCCTAACACCTATGGGACAACCCATTTTACGAGATGTTCTATCAAACGCACACCCACACCAGCAAAAGCTTACAGGTAGGTAATTATACCTTTCCTCTAGGCCACGTACATCGTCTGTCGACCTCATTTAGGCAGGCCATCTCCTCAGGCTCAGTTTTATAGTCCCAGTCAATAGACGAGCCAAGAAAGTTGAGAAACATGGAGGGAACTTGGGTACCTGTGGGTTCTTGTCCGCCGGCTTCAATCAATAATACTCTCCAGTGTGGCACCTGAAACCCAATGACAGAACTACAGCAGTGGGCATTCTTCTAACAGAGGCGAGATGTGGCGAAATTATCTTGATCATGCCTTAGACTTCATTACTAGTTTTTTTCTCTTCTATGAGTATTTGTAGCCACAGAAACACTTACCTCTGACAACCTACTAGCTACGACAGACCCAGCCGAACCTGCACCGACAACAATGAAATCATATTCTCTGTCTGGTATAGTTCTGGATACAGGACGTCCACAAGGGTCCTCTAGATCGCATTGTGACCTGATGAAAACTTCCAATAAGCCCATGAATAACATGAAGTTTGAACCACCGCATGTACTAGCCAAAGTAGGCCCAGGGTCTCTTGACCCACAATTGCAGTTCATCTGTGAACATAGTGAACAATAATAATAATAATAATGATTATACTTAAAGTAATAATAATAAAATTGATAATAATTAAAGTAATAATAATAATAATAATTTTATAGGGAAGGGATTAGCTATGCGGTTAGCGTACTGGATTCCCACGTGGAGGTCCCGGGTTCGAATCCAGCTGCTAACCCTTGGATTTTATCTTCCTAGGAACTTCTTACAGCTCAATGTCCGGTGATGGTCAGTAATGTCTGTAACGAGAGAACACTGTCCGGAGGCCGGCAGTTCACTGAAAAAAGCTCTGGGCGCTAATAACTCAGCTACTGATGCGCCCAAAAAAATAAAATAATAATAATTATATAATAATAATCCGTCTTTATTCAAAAATAAAATACAAAATAAATGAAAAACAAAATCATTCCTGTAGCCATACCTCACTGGTTCATGACCGTCGTAGGGAGATGTCTTCTTACAATAGTACACTTTATCTACCCATAACTTTTTTCAACAAAATAAAGAAACAAAAAGCCAAAAAGAAAATAATACTTATGTTTATAATTCAATAATTAAATTCCTTCACCAGTGAATATCTATAATTCCATGCTGCCTTAGCAAACTTCACCAGACTGTCCCAATCCTTACCATTTAATAAGTCCTTAAATTCACTGTAAGTCAATAATAATAATAATAATAATATTAGTTTTTATTTTTTACGGAAGAGGAGAAGATCTACAATACTGGATTTTCTGTGAGACTAAAACATCCACCCACCAAAAGATCCCCACATTTCCAAACTGAAGTAACTGTTTGTCACGTTACTTCAGGCCAGGCCTTCTCTGCGCCTTAACGGCAAATTCCTCTATTCGGGTCACTGAAGCCGATCCAGGTGCCCTACTGAGCATTTTTTTATGATTGAGTCTGGTGTAAACTTGCTTAAATCCTTTTCTAAAGTTCAACACAGGCGCGCCCGTCGACACACGAAGACTAAGTGTGCTCTACGATGTACGTTGTCCCTGGGCAGTATATTATTATAATTATTATTCTGTAAGGGAACGAATTAGCTCAGTGGTTAGCGTATACTGGATTCCAACTTGGAAAAGCCGGGTTTGAATCCAGCTTCTGGCCCTTAGATTTTCCCTTCCTAGGAGCTTCTCACAGCTTACTATCACTATCCGGTGATAGACGAAAGAACACTTTATGCCAAGAGAACGGTTTTCTGTACAGGAACTCAGCAGTGCACTGAAAAAAGCGCCAAGCGTCAATAACCTCGGACGTTCCTAAAATTAAAAAAAAAAAAAGAATAGTAAAGCGTTCTCAATTCTTCCGGAAATGATTAAAGCCATTAAAACATGGACAATTCCTGCGTTTTCTTACAGCTTTAGCGTAATAAAGTGATTGGACACGGTCTTACTAGATATATACAGAATTGTCCTTGTAGAGATGACCAATAACTACACATATGCGCAACCTATCTAACCCCTATAGCAAGGCTATAGCTTCGAAGTTTGGAAGGGGGGTTTGGGTTGCATAATTTAAAAAACATGTGTGGAAGGCAGGAAGTACCGTGGCACTCTTATTTACAATTGGTGAGGCTGTATAGAAACTAGATCACTGATTTACTGCATTGAATCTCCTAAATTTGGAGTTGCAGAAGGCAATAGAACAGCAGGTTTTTTAAATGAATGGAAAGCTAAGGAGTTCAATGAGAGTTTTTTGGCCATCTCCATGGACCGACCAATTTTTGGTGAACCGGGTAATTGAGATCAACCAGACTTTTTTCTGAGTCTGACAGCTTGGTTTCTTGACGTTCAAGACCAGTTGTTCGGAATAAGAGCGAAGTCTTCTGAATCCATACATTTCAAATGGGTGAGTTGCAGGCACAGTATGCCAACACAAGTACAATAATGTTGCTTAGATACGTTATCTAGCTTTTTGTCCCAGTTGAAGCTTCTAGGTGTGAGTTCTCCATAGAATTTGTACTCTCCACCTAGTTTGAAGGAAAATGAGAGAGCTCAAATATATTGGACGAGCTAATTATTTATTAAGATTGACGCTAATTATTACTATGAATAGGCTAAATGTATTTTAATTGACAAAGGAGTCAAGAAAGCTAGAATAATCTATGTTGCAGTGACTAGTGATCGACACATGGATTCATCAAAAGCTGAGAAAGTTAGGAAATATCAGGAGCTGGCAGTGGAGCTGAATCAGTTATACAGCCTCGAACCTAGATAGTGAAAGATAGTACCAATTATTACTATAAGACTAGCAAACATACTTTACTGTAAATTTCTTTTATTAACCTCTAAATAAAATCCAAGGCCTAAGACCGAGAATCGAACCTAGTACCACAATGCATATTAGCTTTGCAGGTCTCGCCTCTTAACCTCTCGGCTACCGTGGTGCCTAGATAGAGAGAGTATCGGGATATTTTTTTTTTTTTTGGATGCCCTGGACAAAGCCACAATTACATTAAAAACAAAGATCGACATAATAATATTGGAACCAAAGGCATAGCTGAGAAAAAAAATCTTTGAAATATGGACAGGTGTCAAAAAAAACAAGTGGCCACCATAAATCGCCTAACCGCAGGTATACAAATCTGGAATCAGTTTAAAATAAGTTAACAATTACTTTCCAGAAAAAATCAAAAATCTCTGATAGTTTTTACATGGACGATTTGAAATCGTAGGTCAAGTCACCAGCATAATCACTAATCCGTTTAATCAAATATGACAGTAGCTGGGTACTAACCCGGTTTGGAGGGTCACTGAATAGTGATTGGGATTAATAGTAAAGGGTAGCATTTTCAGCCAATTGGCACCTTCAGAGAATTAGTCTTGTATTAAAAAAGAAGCACTCCGGAAAGAACTTTATAAAGGCAATAAATAAATGCTTGTACTATTTCATTGTTGATTTGCATCTTCGGAATTCTGAAGATAGACTGGACAGATTGGATCAGTTTATCTTTTAAAGATAAAGATGACCTTGAATGCATCATCCCAATGCTGAATGGTTGCAAGATTATACACTTCTTTCTTTAGATTTAGATAAAAGAAAGAACATTATAAAAATCGACTGTCTGTGTCGGAGGCTTTGTTAATTAAATCTTTTAGGAATCATGAGTTTCCTTTGATCAAAGGCGATCTGCCATATAAATGAGGGGTTCTCAGCCCTGGACTTAAAGAATGACATTGGAACTGTTTGTGGAAAAATTCGAATGTCCTCGTAATAAAATTTTCTAGCAAACAACGAAGTACAAATTACGCACAACAGAATTCAAAAATAACAGATACCAGAATAACCTGAGGGCGGATTAAGAGTGATTATTGGTCCTAATCACTTTGAGGGGTTCTCCTAAGATCTTGATCAACAATAATAAACTTCAAGTAAGAGGGAAAATAATGTATGCTTTATATTTGAAACGTTCTTTCAACTTTTTTTAATTTGAAAAGTTTTTGATTAAATCCTAAAAATTAATCTTAAACAATCGTATTGGAAATACATCAGCTTCTACGCTTATAAGAGATAAAACAATTAAAATCCAACTACTTCTATACCCAGTTTCGATGTTAACAAAAAGCGTCATATTAACTAGAAGAATTTTGAAGAATTGCCAATTTTCAAAGATTTTGGACTGTCATATCTTCTCACTCGTCACAGATGTAAACTTCATAACTTCATTTAATACGTAATATATTAATATTAATTATATATAATTTATATACATAATATATATATATATATATATACAAATTATTTATCTTGGATGGTTTAAAATTTTGGCCAAATTTTGTTAAAATTCTTAAAATGAAAAATTCAGCTATGGAAAATTTCTGTGGTATGTCCAGAAATGTCCCAAGAACATGCTTATTTTGTTTATGGATTAATCCACCTCTGGAAGGGTCATTGCTCCAGTCATTCTGTGGCGTATAATATATACTATAATATATATACTGAAGTAAGTATGGGGGTTCTCGAGTTTTAACCGCATTTAATGGACGTGGCAGATGTCAGAACTGTTTGAAATACCAGAATATTGAGATTTTTTTTTAAATTAATACCTTGGATATCTTGTCTGCGGTAGAGTCTGAGTAGTATAAAACCTTGAATGGCAGAAAACTCTATCAAGTGGTTTAATTAATTGAAAACTCTTTTAGATGGACCAGTAGTCAATTTTAAAATAGATTGTCTTAAAATAAGGAAGTCAAAGGTTACAAATTGCCCTTTAAAAGAAAGAAAAAAAAAAGTTTAAGGTTTATTCACATTCTTCTCTTTTTAAACAGTTTAGTTGTGTGTGAAATTGTAATTTGGAGTAAGTACATATGAATTTTTGTTTATAAAAATAGTACTTCTTTAAAATATTTCCTAACATTTTCTCAAATATTTCAGAGAGATCAGAAGTAACTTTTTTTTTTAAAGTGCAATTTTTAACCTTTGACTTCCTTATTTTAAGACAATCTACTTTAAAAATTGGCTACTAGTCCATCTAAAAGAGTTTTCAATGAATTAAACAACTTGATAACTAACACTGTTGAGTGCTCGTGAACATGTTTTCTTGTAAAACAAACGTAATTTCTCATACGAAGATAAAATGAATCCTGAAAAATGATATACCGTTTGAAAGCACATTAAACAAGAAAACTTTTTAAAAAAGTGCCAGCACCTAGGTCTGACAATGATCACGTAAGGGCCTAATGAGTTTTCTTAAAAAATGTCGATTACTTTTATTTTTCTAGCATCCGGAAGAAGATTGATGCTGTTTGGAGAATAACGTTTGCTTCGAAACGGTACCAATTTTTAGAAAATTTATCTGTCTTTCTAACCGTATCATCAGAATCGAATTCGGACTAAAACTTTCTGAGTAATAACATTTTTATTGGAAAAAAGTAATGATTTTAGAAAAAAAAATTAAAATGACTTCACTCAAGAACAGTGGAAAATATAAAGTTCGCCAATACGTCATTGAGCTCCACTTTAGATGTACTACACACAGTAGGCCTATGGACAATACTTACTGGTTCACCCTGTATATGCATTTTTTTTTGTGGGGGGGAGGAGTAATGGTGTAGTGGTTATGAAGGGTGGGTTTGTAAGTCGAAGATTTCCACCTAGAATCCCACTTGTAGCAACTTTTTATTAATTTAAAATTTAATAAAAAAAAAGTATTATGGAATGAAGGTAAGATAGTAAAGCATATGCTTCCGCTCGAGTCCACCGACCCTAATTTAGTAATTAGACGAACTGCCAGAAAAATAAGCGATTACTTTACTATATCTTTACTATGTACGAAATCAATAGAAAATCACAAAAAAAAAGTTAACAAACCATTGAATAAAAAAAAAAATCTGGTTAAGAAATTTTCTTTATTCTCAAAATTTTAGCAACACAGTGGATAAGGACCGTCAAAAGATAGGACTGCCATTCAAAAAGTAAAACTGTTTTGGAAAATGGAAATTTCTATCTACCCCCTCTTCCAAAAGTACTATTAATCACTTTTTATTTATTTATTTTGTTTTTAAGAAAAAATTATAAAATAAACATTTTAGATCTAGGAGTCATTTTTGAGAAAATACTAAAAAATATATTTAGTTGATTTTCATTAAAAACCTGAAGATAGCGGTACTCGGTTAGCACCTAAGCAAAATACAAATATGAACTTTCTGTGACTTTTTCATTTTTGAGTTTACTGCGGTGGAATCAGACAGATTAACTGACAAGCTGCTAGAAAGAGAGGGACGGAGAGACCTGAATTTTGTCCTAGAACAATATCCCTTGAGGACAACAAGAAAAAAAACATTACATCTAAGAAATTAAACATGATAAGTTCCTATTTCAAAACTGATAAACAAATATTATAAACTTAAAAATTCAAATAATTATGTAATAAAAATATAATGAGGTCATTAATTAATTATTAAATTAAATTTAAATTAATATAACTAAACTTATGAATTAGCGTCAACTTTGAGTAGCTGCATTAAATAATTAGACAATTCAGTTTTAAATGTTGATTCTAATTTTATTGATGGGTGCTAAAAAGTTCCAGGGGATTGGAATAAATAGTATTGAATTAGAAATTAATTTTTTTAAGTGACTGTTCAGCATGGAGAGATGTGGTATTGAGTGTCAACATCTAGTTGGGTCCTTTAATAATGAACATATCAAGTAAATATTTCATGAGTTGATTCCTAAAAAGCATGTACAAGAACTTGCCAAGGAAATACTTCCTTCTTGTATTTTACATTATTCAACTAACCAATATTTTTTTTATTAAAACTCTTTGGACTCAGAGGTCCCCAAAATGGATATATCTAGTGAAATCCCAAAATCAAAAATCTGCACGCTTCAATACCTTCTCTTAGTAGAGTATTGTAGTATTCTCTTAGTAGTAAATAAAAATTAGCTTACTTTAGTTTAAGTTTCAATAAATACTTTAAGCTAATATTTACCTTCTCTTAGTAGAATATTGTAGTATTCTCTTAGTAGTAAATAAAAATTAGCTTACGTTAGTTTAAGTTTTAATAAATACTTTAAGCTAACATTTAAATAACTTACTAGTTATTCGAAGTATGACGCAATGCTACTGGTCATTCAATACGTTCCAATTAAGAACTGATGAACTTTTTGGATTCTTTGGAAGGTCAAACTATGTTCAAAAGTTGTAATATTTCAAAATGTCAATAGTTCTGGCCTGATATATTAAATATGATCAAACAATTCAATAGTCTAGAGTTGCCTATTAAAATTGTCTTAATTTTTAGTAATAATGGACTAATTTACTTAAAAGAAATTTGGTTCTTACATAGTTTTATTATGCTCTCAATATTTAAATATGATTTCCTATTTAATGGACTATGGTGGTCTAGATGCGGCACGAATTACTAGAGTTGCGATCTACTCAGAATGTCAGGTCAGGGTCATATACTTTCACTCGTTATTTTTATAAAATGTACACGAAACGGTTTGCTCATCCTATGTTGTAATCATCGAGGAAAATATATTACTATTTCTATTGTTAAATCTTAAATTGTAATAGCAAATTTCTATTAAGTACTCGTAAGTCTAGGAAGCTGTGCTTTAATATTTGAACTACCAGCTTAAGTGTGCACTAGTTAGTTTACACACCTTTCAAATTTAATTCAGAGCTAACGCCTGTCTAGTCTGAGTACCCCACAAGCTCAACATTGCGTATTCTTAATACATAATACATCATAATACTTTTTTTAATAAAATGTAGTCATAAGCAGGATTCGAACTGGGGATCTCCCACATACAAAGCCACGCTCTTGACCACTAGACCAACATCCGCCCCTCCCTGGCAAGATATTCTTACCATAATCATGGGGCCAAGAAGTCCTGCATACTAGGTGCATTAAAATGATGTGATTGTTGCTTTTATTTCATGATAAAACAAATTTATCCTGATTCACCCACAACTATACTACTATACATGTTTTAAAATATTCAATTATTATTATTTTTTTACTTTGCGTCACCAATAACATTTTTTGCAGTCAGAGGACCTCCCAAAACGTGTATTTCTGGTGGAAAATTAATATCGAAAACCGTTCACGAATAGATAAAATTATAACTTTGATCTAAAATATCTCGACTAATATTAGGGATATCGAAACGGGGTTAACGTCATTTTTCACAGTGTTTTATGTAGTATTTATAATCATTGTCAAAACCAGTGGTCCTTATGAAACCCCAATCGGGTTTTTAGCCGTAACTCCGCTAAAAATAAAGATACAGCATCGGGGGTAAAAAATTTGAAAACTAGACCAAAAAAACATATAGTTTACTTCATGTTTTTTTTCGAAATTCCGCTTTCCTAAAAAGTTATTAGCGATTGGTGCTTTTTAAATGGATCACCCTGTATATCTCCTTCAGTTCTTTTTTTCCCCCTAAAGATTTACCCGAAAATGGCTCCCAATGATTCTCTTTCAACATGTACTGATTCGTTTTTAAGTAGATCTGTAATTTATCTTTTGAAACCCTTTTACTGTTATGTGCCAATTAGGCTATATGAGATTCAACTGTTTATTGAGTGAAAGCGCTATGTCTTTTGTCGCATCAGAATTTTTTTTTTTTAATGTAGATTTTTGCGGGTAATTTAACTTATTCATTTTTGTTACACTATTTTCAAGTTGGTTTTCTAGCATTAATTAGCTATGCCTGAGTAATTTTCCTAGTAGTAATAGAAAATAGAAAAAGTTTCCTGTGATAGATCTGTAGCAATTATCAATTATAACTTGGTTCCACTCGTATTGTGTAAAACGTTTTTACAATAACTATACTACTTGGCCACCAATATTTGATTAGCTATTTGACTAGAGTTCAAAAGCAGATTGACTCAAGTAGTATTTTATTTACAGCGGGTGTAAATCCTTGTTGCAAACTGTGGCTAGAAATACAAAAAGAAGCATTGTTAATAATAATTGCCAATGTTTGTTTAAAGTTAGATAGATTTATATTAATAATAATTTAAACAAACAAAAATAAACATTAAGGGTATCAATTAGTTTTTAAGAGAAAAAAGTTAGAAAATAAGGACCTTTTAAGTTCTCTTTTTGAGTAAACTCAAATTCCTTTTTAATAAAAACTGGAGTGAGACCGCACATGGATTTCTCTTACCGCAGTTGAAGGATTTTTTTTTTCTCTTTTCAAGCTTTTTACTAAAAAAATAGCTTCACGATTATATAAATACTATACAATAATTCTATTGAAATATGAGTGACGATACAGCTTCGATAAAATCACACTTTAATAATTGTTCTCTAACAAAATTTCCCACAAAAGTGGAATATCTGACAAAAGTTAGGTTTACTTCTAAATAAATAATCCTTTGGCGATTCTCTTGACTAAAGATCTGCAAATGTTTTTTCCCTTTTTCTCATTTTAGAAAATAAATTATTCGCGGCCCCCTTGTGAATGTACCTTTTTTGTGCAATACAATTGTGTACAATTTTGGTACAATGGTGATCTGTTTAAGCGTTCCATAAGATTTTTAGCTACGGAGTATATATTAATTTTTTGGAGTTCTTCTATGTTTTCACCATTCATAGATTTTAAGAACGCCCCCAGATTGAACCTGAGTCTACCGCTGCCTACACAGGAGCAAAACGCCCACTTTGTGGACCTTTGCTCTAGACAAAGTATTTGAAAAAGATTACAGGACAATGGACTGTTAATACTACAATTCAAACATTCGCTTAAACATTTGATACTCCTATTTGATACAAAAGCATTTGAATCCGCCGGCTACAACGTTAACTGCTTTCTTCACGTTATGTCAAAATGATGCGTTTACGAAAACACTGCAGTATTCGGAAGTGCCTACGTGTTACACATGGAATGCGAGTAGAAAATCATTTGAAAGACGCAAACGAGGAGAGCGAGTCGACGGATAACCTGGCATATTTAAAGAAACTACGATAGACAGAATGTACACCGTGCATCCCAATCAAGATGAAGGCTTCTTACTTGGCATGCTGTTGGTAAATGTGACCCGGTCCAACGTCTTCCAGCAATTGAGAATTATCAACGGTGATACAATGCAATCGCTGAATTTATTGGACAACGACCGACACTGGGATGTATGCATTAATGACGCATGCAACACATCTCTTACAAATCCAATTCGTTCATTGTTTGCAATCATATTGACCGCCTGCTCTCCTACATCTTCAACAGAGTTCTGGTAGAAATACGTGGCTGAAGATGTTTTCCGTACAATACGCAAGGAAAATTCAAATATAAACATGGATTTCACAGTAGAAATCTACAACGAAGCGTTGATAATGATTGAAGATTTGTGCTTAGAAATCGCGAACTTAGTTCTGAATCAATTTGGAATGCCATCGCCAAATCGATCTGCTATTGCTTCGCTGCGGACTGAGACACAGGCAACGCGTGGCCGCTTGCTGCTAGTTTACAACCTTTATACATCTGCATCAATTGAACCTTAATATATCTATTCATGAAATTCTGACACGAATATGACTAGTATTTGTTTAATTATTATTGTAGATCTTTGTTAATTATAAAGCTCATTAGGTATTCCTTTATAATATTTTGGCACCAGAAGCCTGCTAAGTTCAACGCCAGCCACCGGACCTGGATTTGAACTTGAATATTTCAGCTCGCAAATTCAACAAGCTCTAAGCAAATCCCTTCCCCTTAAGAAGCATGTAGAAAGAAGGTGGTACACTTCCCTTTATTATTATTATAAATTAAATCTGCTTACTTTGAGCATTTTATGCATGACTACTTGTGCGGTATTTAGGGAACAAATCTGTACATAGTGCTGACTGTGGCATATTAGAAATATTTTTAAGGGTTGTTCTCTTGAATGAGGTACAACAGGAACGTTGTTCTACTATAAATGAACTTTAAAAGGGATACACAAAAATTTGATAATGACTTTGGTGAACTGGTTTTGAAGTTATTTGTATTTAGAAGTAGCGTATGTTATATAACCTTTCTTAATAACCAGCAACGTAGGTTTCCTATTTGGGCAAAGATGCCAGTAAAGATTAATTGTAAAATTTCACTTTTTTTTTTAAATCTTGAAAGGTCACTAAGTCAATCCAGCTTTTAAAAGTCATTTGTTAAAATAAATTGTTTAAGATAAAATTGTGTAATTACTCCGAAAATTACAAATACATCCCAGCAGTGAAAGCACTACAAGCTTTCATATCTAGCAGAAAAATCCAGCACCAAGAAAACCTTACAGCGATTTTTCCTGAGAAAATCAATTACTCGAAAAAAGAAACGGCAATATTAGCATTAATTCTTCGCCCTATTTTTTTAATCCTGATGTAAAAAAAATTGGAATTAAAACTCACAAAAGAATTACAACAGATACTATCACCAAAACGATAATGAGACTAATGAAGGTGGGTCTGCAACACTGAAAGTAATTCTCACTCTTTCACTTGATAGTGTAGCATCCAGGCATAGATCTCAGCCAAGGCAACTTGCCTCTACTACCTGTATTAATGTGCTGCACTCTTCTAGACGTACAAGTTCATGTGAGGGAAGAAGGCAGAGGCTGTTACTTGATAGTGTAGTATCCAGGCATAGATCTCAGCCAAGGCAACTTGCCCTACTACCTGTATTAATGTGCTGTACGCTTTTAGACGTACAAGTTCATGTGAGGGAAGAAGACAGAGGCTGTTACTTGATGGTGTAGCATCCAGGCATAGATCTCAGCCAAGGCAACTTGCCCTACTACCTGTATTAATGTGCTGCACTCTTCTAGACGTACAAGTTCATGTGAGGGAAGAAGACAGAGGCTGTTACTTGATGGTGTAGCATCCAGACATAGATCTCAGCCAAGGCAACTTGCCCTACTACCAGTATTAATGTGCTGTACTCTTCTAGACGTACAAGTTCATGTGAGGGAAGAAGACAGAGGCTGTTACTTGATGGTGTAGCATCCAGACATAGATCTCAGCCAAGGCAACTTGCCCTACTACCAGTATTAATGTGCTGTACTCTTCTAGACGTACAAGTTCATGTGAGGGAAGAAGACAGAGGCTGTTACTTGATGGTGTAGCATCCAGGCATAGATCTCAGCCAAGGCAACTTGCCGTTCTACCTGTATTAATGTGCTGTACGCTTTTAGACGTACAAGTTCATGTGAGGGAAGAAGACAGAGGCTGTTACTTGATGGTGTAGCATCCAGGCATAGATCTTATGCTAGTAGTAACTATATAAAATAAAGTAAAGTAACTGCCTATTTTTTTTCCAGGCGGAGCTTAACGTCCAACTACCAATTAGGTGTCATGGGCGGAGGCGGAAGCCTATACTATGCTATAAACAATTTTTTTTAACAAATAAAAAGTAGTCATACGCAGGATTCGAACTGGGGATCTCCCACTTACAAAGCGACGCTCTTGACCACTAGACCAACATCCGACCCAAATAACTATATATTATCCCCCACTATCTATATTTATTTGCTGTTTTTATGAACACTCCTAAATTACTGTTGCATAATAGTCAGAAAAAGTTCTTTGTAATAAAGAAATTACTGAATAATAGCAATGTACATAAATAATAGGTGTTTGGTACATTAATTTTACATCAGAATTATTATTTTTTTTTTGCAGGTACTGGCATTGAGTAAAACTACTAGTTTCTTTAAACTGAGGGCCATCTACACAAAGTGCCGAGCTCATTCTTTTAAAGGCTGTGGAATACTTCGAATATGAATACAATTTTTGCTCACGACTGGCCATATCTTGACGGCCAAAACAGTTTTAGCTTCCTAACTAAAACTTCCGCGAGATTTCGAATTAAATTAGTTGTGTAGGGTTAGTTAGTGTAGGATTTCTTTGAAAGGTTCTATTTCATTGAATTATAGATTATTAGTATTTATTAGTAATAATCAAGGCTTCCATAGGAAGCATGAATAGTTTATCAGGTGATGATTTTTTAATTTTGGAAATAAATTCTTAAAACATTTAAGTCCCGTACCTGGGCATTGTTATTACCAACTTCCTTGAACCCGCAAATTTCTACATCATCCCTATGTACCCAGGGTAGTTTACAGGTTCTAGAAGAGGAATACATCCTACCTAAATTTGACTTACTTTCATTTGTAGGATCTAAATATTAGGTAAGCATTAGGGTGCGGGTTGTGAGTTTTGGCGTCTTAGAGGACCTGTTTTTTTTTTTTTTCTTCAATAGCATGGGTTTGCTTTAGGTTGATTTGTCCTCTGAAAATGTTGCTCATCACCCACCAGTGGGAGGCACAGAAAAGAAATCAGTTGGCCAAAATGGAGAATGCCCTCACATAAATATTAGAAGCCATTTTGGCACCCTAAAAACTAGCCGTTCATGTGCAAATTTTCCTAATAGAACAATCATCTTTTTGACTGTGTTCCGACCATGTTACCTACACCGGAACTAGATCGATAATAGCTGTCCTCATTTTATAGATCCATAATTATCGAGAACATTAATAATAATAATGATAACTGTAATAACGATAATTTTGAAAATTGAATAATTAGGAGACCAGTTATGAGACGAAATTAATAATATAGATCCACTCGATAATTCAGACAGGAAACAACTTCCCCACCAACTTACCTAGAATGTAGGTCTGAAGCAGAACCGAACACGCATACAAACACACTACCACACATACACAGAGACCAAATCGCACATACCGACAGACAAAAAACTTATGGCCTTTCGTTTATATGTTTACATAATCAAACTGTTACAGCGTAACCATCTTCACCTGTACCTATTGTATTCTGATCTAATATATGGCTATACTAATGTATGACTATATTACTAGGCTAATTTTGCCCTTACTTACAAATTTATACTTAACTAATTTACTATAAGAAACTCCGTGGATACTTAGTTGTATTCTGGCTTAAATCTTTAAATACGACCGAGAATTTAACAGACGAAATATTATTATTATTTATTGATTGCTTAAAGAATACAAAGTTCTCCATTGACACAAAATACAAGAAAAATAATAGGTAAGAATAAAATAAGTGATTAAAGCATAATATGAAAATAAATAATTCTTAATATAATAAGAATTTATTAGTAATTGTTACAACAAATGATACCTAAATGTAAGTTTATACGATAAATGAATAAAGATTAATTCCCTAGTAATTATTAAATGAAAATAATAAAGTGAGTAAACAATAATAGTACGAATTAAATGAGTGTAAAAGTAAAGTGATTCTATAAAATAAAAATAAATGGAAGAAAATAAAGAAAGAAATTGACAGCTTCACCTAAACTGAAGTAAACAATTAACTAACTAACTAAGAACTGGTTAACAATTTCTTATAATTCAGAACTTTTACTACAAAATTGAAAACAGTATTAATTTGAGCTTTGCTCTGAGACTATACAGCTTTAATACTAGGCGTACTAACTCAATTCAAACTTAATTGCTTTTTTTTTTTGTCAACATTAAAAAAATTTAACCAAGCTATGTTCATATTAAAATAGGCCTTAATTGCACAGTTAATCCCTAATCAACTGTAACTGTTGATATTTCGGCTGGTTGATTTGGTGTTAATTTGTAATTTAACTGTAAATAATGCATTACCCCCGTGTTAATGTAACCAAATATCTAGATAAAAGTCATTACTGTAGGTTTTTATTTTTTATTATTTTTATATTATTTTTTTTTAAAGGATTTTTGAAAACATCTTTCAAGGTTAACTATATATTCATTACATAATGAGTATAGTAGTGGATTTACTCAGATTGAGTTTATTAGTTAGTTGAGCTCAAACTGTTCTGTATACTTTAGTGGTTGATTGAATGAATTTTTTGAGGTTATTGAAAACAAATTCACATTCTGTGACAGCTCTTAAAAAAAAAAAGAGGAGATTAATACAACTTAAATAATGTTCCACAAATCAGTAGAGCTTTTTTTTTTTAATTTAATGTAGATTTAGTCAGTGAACTCACACTGCTCTATTGTGTTCCACTGTTTGAGTTGTTACAAAAACTCCTAATTATTGTACCACTAGGGAAAATTTACTAATTATTATTTGAAAGCGTCATATCTTTTCACATCAGTCTCGTGAGAATCTGTATTCTGTAATCTTATGTAATTATTACAGTACTCTTTATTCGTGTGTTTGTGTTGATTTAATAATTTAATTGAGTCATAATTAAGGGCTTCACCCCCGTTACCCCTTTCCGGCGTTTGTTTGTGTTTTACACAACTGAACTCGTCTAACCTTTCTAATCTTGCTATCATTTCCTGAGCGTCATATTTACCATCTCTATCTTCAAGTAATGCTACTTATCCAGACTCTCTCTAGAGTTCTGAAACTATGGCCTCCTAAATCAGCTTCTTTTCCAACATTTTGCGTATTTATAGGTTTTGTCTCATACTTCGAATTTTTCTCAAGTCCTCAAGTAACTTAATTTTGACCTTTGATGACCTCCAAGAATGCCTTTAAATAATTTCTACAGCACTCGTTCTTACACTATTCTAAATATATGCCCTAGCCATCTAAATCTTCTTTTTTTATATATATCGAGTTCGTTCGGTTTTTATTTTGGTACAGATTCATTCCGATTTTCTTTTTTTATTTTCGGCGCAAGCGCACAACTCGATTGTTCATTTGCTTAACCTTTGCTTAAACTTGTTAAGCTTAACCTTTCTATGGATTTCGGTTTAACAAACATTACTATTGTGCTTGCTCCGTAGCTGTAAAGATGGAAGAAAATAAAGTGCATTTTCGTTATATTTTGCTCTACTATTATAAAAAGGGCAAACGAACTGCAGAGGCTCATAAAAAGATATGTTGTGTTTATGGTGATGATGCCCTAACAGAACGCGTGTGCCAAAAGTCGTTTGTCAATTTCTGTTCTGGAGATTTTGACATTAATGATGCGCTCCGCTCCGGGTGCCCGACCGAGATTAATTCAGATGATGACAAGGGCGTAATCGATGAAGATCCATGCCAATAGGGCTCAGAGATAGCAAGTGCACTTAACATATCCTATACGAGCTCCAAAAATCATTTGCGCCGGCTGGGATACGTTTCTCGGATCAATTTTTGGGTATTTCATGAATTAACCGAGGCTAATTTAGCCACTCGCATATCCATTTGCGATTCGTAGCGGAAACGTCAAAAAATACCCATTTTTAAAGCGGGTGGTAACGAGAGTTGAAAAATGGATCGTCTACGATAATGTAGTGCGTACAAGATCATGGAAGCACTGCAGTAAGCCGCCGCAAATAAGCTCGAAGGCGGAATTGCATCCGAAGAAGATTATGCTCTCCATATGGTGGGATTATAAAGGTATCATCTATTACGAGCTGTTACCGTCAGGCAAAACAATTGATTCAACTGCATTAACTGCTAGCAGTTAACCAAACTGGACCATGCAATCCGCACAAAACGTCCAGAATTGGCAAATCGCAAAGGTGTCGTTTCCCACCACTACGACGCCAGACCGTATGCGTCATTGACCACTCGGAATAAACTGCTGGGATGTTTTTTCTCATCCTCCGTATTCACCGGACCTGGCACCTTCTGATTATCATTTATTCTGATTGTTGCAGAACTCCATGAATAGAAAAACTTTCGATAAAGAAAAGACTGTCAAAAAACATTTTGATTGGTTTTTCGACGATAAGCCACAGACGTTCTACGAACGTGGTATAATGAAGTTGGTGGAAAGATGGCAAGAAGTCATCAATAAGAATGGTCAATGTATAATTAATTAAAATTTATTCTGTGTATCAAAAAAATTGATATTTATTCCACCCTCAAAAACCGAACGAACTTATTTGCCAACCCTATATAATGGTGCCTACAAGACAGGGCTCCGATTGGTACTGATTCACCAAGCGCTTCCTTCATACATTGAACCGTAAATCTTACTTAAAATGTTTCCAATTCCATTTATTTGGAGCAAAGTATGTAAAAGTTTTGGTTCTCCGGTTATTACCTAAGTCCTGATTGCATTTGATAAGACTAGTCTAATGATTATCTGAAGTTTACTGATTTTTGGAGCTATAAAATATTTGTTTCCTGCATTTATCCAGGCTTTGATATATGTTACCTTGTATCCATTTAGTCTACCATTAATTCTGTACCCTAATAAGTGCACATGTAGATTGGTATTGACTTGATCCACTTTAAGGCGTGCTTATGATTGTAGATCCAAAGAACGGCCATCTGAATCATACTCTCTCATAACTTATATTCAAAAATCATTCATCTGACAAGCTTCAATTATGAATAGTAAAGATGAAACTAGACGAATCAAAAAAGCAAACGTCATTGCAGGATGAAACGACAAGAGTGACTTGTGAAAAAGATATCCAGCGATGTATACGAGTATAATGCTGTCGGATTAAGTGATCACAGGGTCAATGGCGGTCCTACATGATAGAGGACTTTTTTTTTAAATCAGATAGTCTACAAAGGAAAGATTTGTTTATCGTGAATATGAGGGTTTTATTGGAAACATAATAAAAATTATTGGTAGGATATTGTATAGATTTGAATGTTTATAATGGGTACCACATCTCTAATCTGTGTATGTAGCTGCGAAAATATTTGTTTTTTTTTTTTATTTGCAATGTAAGTTTAGATTTTTTTTTTGACAAAATTCATAGTAACATGCGAAAATGCCTGTTGTTTTTCATACTTTCGATTCTGTATGAGGTTTCCAAAATAGTTGTTCATGTATAACCCAAAATTGAAGCAATAGGAAAGGAATCGAAGTTTAAAAATGGTTTGATACATTTCTGTTCGTTAACCTTTGTCTTCCGATATGTGTGTTTTTTCTTATTAAGGGCAGATGTTCTTGAAGGTGTCTGGAGGCCGAGATTGGAAATAGAATAACATAGTAGGTTACTCTACTAGGTTGCAATGAAAAATTGTTTGTAAAAGAACTAAGGTTACTTTCTTTTCGGAACTTCTGGATTGAATTTCCAAAATCACCGAAAAAGCTGGTCAAATTCGTCGCATGTAGGACTGGATTCCAATCATTATTACTGGATTTTATTTCTTACGAAGAGTAGAAAGTAAGACGGAAGACAAGGAAGATTTTGAGGGCAGTTTGGACAAGATTTTAGTCTCGATGAATATTTTGTAGGTGGTAGATTTGTACCTTTTACTGACTAACAACATTGCAAACGATAAGATTATGTAAGAATATAATTGGGCTTCTCAATTAATGAGAATTGATTGTTGTTAAAACTGGCTAAAAAATTACCCGCCCTGAAATTAAATTAATTTTATATCCGAACAATAAAATATCAAGTAAGTAAAGAGTAATTGCCTATTATTTCAGACAGATTTTACGCCCAACTAATTAGGTGTTTAAAATTGGAAATTTCTAATGTTTTGGAAAAAGTCAGAAATCACAATCTCTCAGTCCACATATCTTCTGCTTTAAATTATAGTTTTCATCATTTGTGTAGTAAAAATTAAGTAACTTGGGTAAAAGTGAATCGTATTTAAAATATAGAGTATTTAGAATATATTTTGAAGCAAAGAATTGAAAAGTCAACTGAAGCTAGGGCATCCTGATAATTGTCGTGGCAATCTTTAAAGGCAATGTTTTCAGATTTAGTGCGGATAATAATTGCATTTTGCTGTAATTTTGGTGCCCCAGATACTCTTCATCATTTTCTGTTGGTGTGCCCATCATTTATATTTATACAATTTATATAATTTATTAGTTACTCATAGTTTTACTATATTTAATAACCTGTCTGCCCTAAAAATTAGGGAATTTATTGTAAATATTGAAAAGTAAAGAGCAGTCTGTTATTTTTATTTCTAAATTTTGGTTCTTATAGTTGTCTTTTATTTTGTCATTAGATCAGTTATCTTTTTATATAAGAAGCAATATTAAATTTATACTTTTATTTTTTAATTTAATTTTATGATGTGCATGATTAGATCAGTTATCTTTTTATATAAGAAGCAATATTAAATTTATACTTTTAGTTTATAATTTAATTTTATGATGTGCATGATTAGATCAGTTATCTTTTTATATAAGAAGCAATATTAAATTTATACTTTTAGTTTTTAATTTAATTTTATGATGTGCATGATTAGATCAGTTATCTTTTTATATAAGAAGCAATATTAAATTTATACTTTTAGTTTTTAATTTAATTTTATGATGTGCATGATTAGATCAGTTATCTTTTTATATAAGAAGCAATATTAAATTTATACTTTTATTTTTTAATTTAATTTTATGATGTGCATGATTAGATCAGTTATCTTTTTATATAAGAAGCAATATTAAATTTATACTTTTAGTTTTTAATTTAATTTTATGATGTGCATGATTAGATCAGTTATCTTTTTATATAAGAAGCAATATTAAATTTATACTTTTAGTTTTTAATTTAATTTTATTATGTGTAATTACAGTTTACGATTTAATCGTATTTAATGATTTTGGGGGATATTGAAGTGCGGACATTTGGCCTCAATATTCCCCAAAATCATCAATTAACAACGGTCGAAAACCAGAACTATCAGTGTAATTATTTTTGTTTCTGTAATCAATACTCCATTTTTAATACCCTGAAAATAAATTTAACCATACTATAACCAGGGCCGGATTTAGATGAAAAGAGGCCCTAGGCTATTCCACTTATGAGGTTCTTTCACCTCCCATTTTTAAGTTTGTAAATTACATGAGAGATAATAAAATACATCACTACTGTGATATACAGGGTGGAACCGGATAAGTGACGAAAAAGTTTTTCTGTTAAACTACATTCAAAATGTAGTACAACGCCGCCTGAACGAGTGTCCTATCTCTATCTGTTAGAAAGTTATGATTTTTTCAGGTTTTTTTCGACTAAACCCGACTTTACGTCATAAAAACACTATTTCTCTACTTGTGCCTCACTTATTTACATTTTTCACCTCATTTACGGATTTAGCATTAAATTTCCTATATTAATAGATCAATTTCGTAGTTATTTAACTTTAATCAGATTCATTTATTACAATAAGAACGTTAGTTTTTTTTAGGAATTTAGAATTTTCAAAAATTAGCCTCTTCGACAAAATTGGTGGGAGCAATGCGAAAACGCGCTCGGTTATGCGTCAGGAATCGAGGTCGGCATTTTGAGAACATGATACAATACATCAATAATTACTAAGTAATTATGTATTTTACTTGCTTAAAGAAATGATTTTGTTAATAAATAATAATTTTGATATGCGAGTACGCTTCATCCAGTCCCCTTTGCTTCCTTCGCTAACACCGTGTTTTTCAGCACTTTCTCAGTAATAGACCAAAGAAAACAGCTATTATTGAAACTGATTATTATACCATTGGAAAGAGTACTAAAAGGAGCAGTTTTTGGGAAATTTGACAGCCTCTAAGACCAATTTTGTCGAAGAGGCTAATTTTTGAAAATTCATGAAAATTCTAAATTCCAAAAAAAAATAACGTTCTTATTGTAATAAATGAATCTGTTTAAAGTTAAATACCTACGAAATTGATCTATTATTATAGGAAATTTAATGCTGAATCCGAAAATGAGGTGAAAAATGTAAATAATTGAGGCACAAGTTAAGAAATAGTGTTTTTATGACGTAAGGTCGGGTTTAGTCGAAAAAAACCTGAAAAAATCATAACTTTCTAACAGATAGAGATAGGACACTCGTTCAGGCGGCGTTGTACTACATTTTGAATGTAGTTTAACAGAAAAAATTTTTCGTCACTTATCCGGTTCCACCCTGTATAGTATATCAATATGTTAAATGAAACATGTTGTTATTGGTACTGTTTTTTAGAATAGTGTAATTTTAATTTTGCTAACAATTTGAATGTAGGCCCCTCTTGATCTCGAGGCCCTAGGCTGAAGCCTAAGTTAACCTATAGGAAAATCCGGCCCTGACTATAACTATTAGATATCGCGGATGGACGCGACTAGCAATATACTTTGTTATAAAGTTCTCGTATTAAACATTAAATAAAATCCTAGGGCTTCTAGACCAGGATTCGAACCCAGTACCACAATAACATTAATAGCTTCGCAGGTCTCTGCCTTTGACCGCTCGGCTACTGGCGCCTGTGTCATGAACAATATGCAAGTTAATATTTTGTTTTTCTGACGATCGAATGCTGAGGTTAATTAGCACCTTGTAAGTTAATAATGTTTTGTATTTCATTGTTAATTTAATTTATTTGATGTTAGATTGGAAGATTATTGATGTCCCGCTGATTTAAATACACTGTAGGCATAGTACCGTTTATATTCTATTAACAATCCTTTCTCTTTGTAATTTGTAATAATTAATTTAGTTTTATTGCATTTGTTGGCATTTTATTTTGTCTCTATTAAAATTATTTTATTAGAATTTGTCCTTTGAGAATGGTTTAGGTATTTTTTGTTTTTTTGTTAATTTGGAAAATATTTTAATAACTAATTTTTATTAATCTTTGGTTTGTCATCCAAACTTATTTCATGTACTATGTTCAACAATTATCATTTTACCAGAAAGTTCCTTTACAGTAAGACATCTCCCAACATGTTCTCATAACCTCTACGAGGGTCGTTTGAAAAGTCCGTGCAAAAATAAAAACTACTCAATTTTTTGGGGTAAACCTTTTTTATTTTTCAACATAGTCTCCTTTTAGGCTTATACACTTCGTCCAACGCTGCTCTAGTTTGTTGATCCCTTCCGAATAATAGGATTTGTCTAAGTCTGAAAAATAGCCATTCGTTTCTGCAATCACCTCCTCGTTTGAATAAAATCTTTTTCCCGCCAGCCATTTCTTCATATTAGGGAACAAATAGTAGTCCTAGGGAGCCAAGTCTGGAGAATAGGGGGGATGTGAAACGAGTTGGAACCCTATTTCCATTAATTTTGCGACCACAACTGCTGAGGTGTGAGCTGGTGCGTTGTCGTGATGGAAAAGGACTTTTTTGTGGGCCAATCGTGGGCGTTTTTCTTGCAGCTCGGTTTTCAAACGGTCCAATAACGATGAATAATATGCACCTGTAATAGTTTTACCCTTTTCCAGATAGTCGATGAGGATTATTCCTTGCGAATCCCAAAAGACAGTCGCCATAATCTTTCCGGCCGAAGGAACGGTCTTCGCCTTTTTTGGCGCAGATTCCCCCTTGGTAACCCATTGTTTAGATTGTTCTTTGGTCTCAGGAGTGTAGCGATGTATCCATGTTTCATCCACAGTGACGAAACGACGCTTAAAGTCCTGCGGATTCTTCTGGAACAGCTGCAAACCGTCCTTGCAACACTTCACACGATTTCGTTTTTGGTCAAACGTGAGCAATCGCGGCACTCATCTTGCGGATAGCTTTGTCATGTCCAAATGTTGATGCAAAATATTATGTACCCGTTTATTCGAGATGCCCACAGCACTAGCAATCTCACGCCCCTTCACTCTTCTGTCATCCATCACCATATCATGGATTTTATCAATGACACATCAACCAACCTTTAATATTTCTGGAAAAATTCTAAAAAGAATGGGGTAAAAACCACACAGTACGTCTAAACTGTTATAAACTGTTCTAATCGAAGGTGCAGAGTCACCATAATGTTTATCAAGCTTCTCTTTAGTCTCCTGAGGCGTTTTGCCTTTCATAAAGTAGTGTTTACTCAACACACGAAATTCTTTTTCGTCCATTTTTTGAAAATCACTCGACTTCCTCGATTCAAACGAATGCCAAACACAAAGAAATAGACCGATCTGGCTGAAACTTGGTGTGTGTTCTTCCAAGAGATGTTACTAACTAAACATAACCTCGATACGCGCCAGTAGTGCTATCTCTCTGACTTTGCACGGACTTTTCAAACGACCCTCGTATTTTATGACCATGAGACAGAAAAATTACAGCATACCCAGATAAAGTAACCACGACACTCTACAGCAAACGAATGCCTAAAACGGGATGGATTTTTTTTTAAATGTGAGCAAGGAAGGGATTAGCTAATACTGGATTCTATAGCGGAGGTCCCGGGTTCGAATCCAGCTGCTAGCCCTTAGATGTTCTCTTTACTAGGAGTTTCTTACAGCTCACTGTCTGGTAATGGACCAATGTTGCCTATAACAACGGTTTGGAGGTCGGCAGTGCACTGAAAACAAAAACTACGGGCGCCAATGGCGTCAAACGCGCCTTAAATAAAAATAATGATTTAATATACTTTGTGTGATGATTATTCAGAATGAAGAGCAAAATAAAGATATATAGATGAATAATTTGGATTGTAATAAAATAAAGAACGTATTTATTACTATTTATGAATATTTTAATATAAATATTATCTTTATTTTAACAATAAAATTGTATTATGAATGAAAATGGCCAACAAAAGGGTCTTGTGATATCTAATAAATTCTAAACAATTTTAATGAAAATTCAAACGCAGTAAAATTACCTAAATGATATTAATTGTTGCAAAATTTGAATAAAAAAAACATAAGATTTTTCGAGCGTTTCTAAATGACTGAAATTAGGAGCTGATTTATGAATGAAATGTTGGGTGCTTACTGATTTGTGTACCTTTTGTCATTTAATCAACCCTTATATTTAACTTTTTAAACTGTAAGTTTTTTTTTAAGATATATTGCAAGATTCGACTTGTAAGTTAGTATGTAGATTAGAACCTCAGACACAGCCCAGTTCGTGCGCAGAACACTTTAACGTAAGAGGCAGTGTATGTTCCATTTATAAAAAATAAAAAAGTTGATCTTTGCTGACAAAAATCCTGAAATATATAACTTTGAATGCTTTAGGTGAAAAATTAGAATACGTCACTGGTCAAATGATTAGTTTTAAAAGTTGATATAAATGCGTTTTTGACGTTTTGGCGGCCTGTTTTAGGTGTAAGTTCCACAAACCACTATCCTACACCTCCATTACACCTTTCCCATAGTCTAGAAATAGCCAGCTAACCATGTCTTTAGCATTTTAACCAATTATCAAATGTAAAAAAAAACAAAAAACAAATACACTTTCTCCCTATTCAATAGACCTGAAAATATTGTATTCAACGGCACAAATTGAAAAATCAAAAATATTTCTGCATGATTTTTGAAGTCTCCTTTCACAAGAGGTAGTTTTAAAGGAAACAGTTTGGTCTTGAATAATTTTTAATCCAACCGTTTCAAGAAAAAAAAACTAAGATGGATAAGTAAAATAAAATAAAGAATTAATTATTGTATCATCAACAGAAAAAAATTACTGGTTATACATCTTTTTTTAAAAAAAACTTTTAAAGGTTAGGGGAATTTGTAATTAATTGAAAATTTTAAAGTAAAATTTTGCTTGTTTCATAGAAATAATAACATTTTTGACAATATTATAACAGAAAGTGTAACTTCATAATAATAAAAATAACAAATTAAGAATATTACATTTAAAAGTTCCATTGACAAGGTATAGAAGTCGACAATAAGGTATGCATCAAAAACTACCATTCGCAAGGGTCAATTGACCTAATTTTCTCAAAACAATTAGGGCCTATCACTTTAGCTTGAAATGTACATTATATGTATTTTTCTAAGAAAATTGATTTTTACCAAGCTACTGACTACTGAGGGGTCAGGTCAATGCCGTTACGCTTCGTGTTTTACCAAGTATTAGAGAGATACATTACAAGAACTTAGTAAACAAAAATATATGGTTCCCCCACTATATTATTTGTAACGTTAACTATTACTAGGTATACAGACTGTTATTATAGATGATAATAACTGAATTCATTCAGTCTTCCTTTCTTCCTACTGTTTTAATTCTTCCTAATGTACAAAATGGTAATATGTAAAAAGTTATTGGAATATTATTATAAGTATTATTATTACTAGTTAGAATAATAATTAATAATAAGTATTATTATTAGTTATCGTAAACTAATGCCAATTTTTTCAGGTAGGCTTTACGTCCAATTAGGGTATCGTGAACATGCGTATTTTTATATAAGTACTTATATTTATAATATTAAATAAAAATCGAAGACCTAGGGGCCGAGAATCGAACCCAATACCACCACAATACAAGATTTAATAGTCCAGTCTCTTAACCGCTCGGCTATCGTAGCGCCGCAACTAGTCACTGCAATCGTGGTAATTATCAGTTTTCAGTTTTTATCGGAAATAATCGTTTTAAGGTCATCTGAGACCGGGAAAAAGTTATTTATTTTAATTTTATTTTTTAATCTATATTCTGGATGTATATTAGTCTGTCTGTTTTATGTATTTATAGTAACTCAAAATGAAAAACTGTATTTGATTATTTGATATTTTTAGTTTTTTAAAATTATTTTTAAACTTGGTGCACTAACTGTTCTTATAAAGATATTTAAAAACAAATTAAATTATTAGAAATACAGGGAAGGGATTAGCTATGCGGTTAGCGTATTGGATTCTCACGTGGAGATCCCGGGTTCGAATCCCGGCTGCTGGCCCCTTAGATTTTTTCTCTTCCTAGGAGCTTCTTATAGCTCATTGTCCAGTGATGAACAGTACTGTCTGCAATGAGAGAATATGATTGATTGATGGCCAAAAAAACAGCACGAAAAAGCGTAATTTTGAAAAACATCCAAATTTTTATCTTTTTCTACCAAAATTTGTTTTAAAATATAATATAGAGAAAATCCTTTTTTATAAGGGCATTTTTTTTTATTTTTTTTTTGTAACATCACAGAACTAATAGATTTCGAGAAAAATGTTACTAAAAATGGGCAAACTTGGCATTTTCAGAAATTCTTGTTCTTCTTGTAATCGCATGGACATAGCATGGCATCTAAACATAGATTTTTATTCTTTTTAGGGCAGTTTCCCGGTAGGAGCTTGAATAGGCTTTACGTTTTAGTGCTATTGTTAGCATTACAAACTGCAAAATATTAGTAAGAATATGGTTGAAATTTTGCGGATTTTGAAAAACTAAAAGAATTTAAATTACAGTAATTTTTAAACCATATTTGGTTCAAACTAAAGGTATGTTTTCAATTCAATCATTATTGCTTATAAACAATTGCAGTACTAACAATATTGATCATCAAATTCTAATTAAAAACGTATCCACCAAGAGGCAACTGTGAGGGTTATAGTTTAATACAAATTTTTTACCAATTCAAAAAGTCATACCTCCAATATGTTTGTGCGATTAAATGTAATCTAGAGCCATGTTAGGTTGGTGGTAATGAACTTCCTTATTTTTACTAAATGATCGTGATAAATGTTGAAATGTTAATTTATTATAATAGGCTGGAGTCGATGGCCAACCTCCACAAGAACGTACGCCAGACATAACTAAGGATAATATAATCATAATTAATTTTATGCGATTCTTTTTCTCAAAACAAATAATTGCGACGATATATTTATTTTTTTTTCTTTGACATTTTTGGCGCGCTAATTTCTCATTTAATTAAATGCCTGTCATTCTTATTTGAAAGATCGTCTTAGATACCACCTTATTATGTATACCTTTAAACCAATGTACAAACTTACTACCTAATTAAGATTAAGGGCAACTACAATCTTGTGACCTAAACTCGTGACAGTGAGTATTAAAACTGTCCGGTAGTTGTATAAGGGTTGATCGTCAAAAACAGCGCGAACAAGCGTGCCGCTGAAAAACACCCCAACTTTGAATTTTTTTTTCCTCTTTTGTCAAAAAAAGTTAAAATTCCCAAATTTTCTTTAAAATAAAGGGCATATCCTCGTTTATAACTGTATTTATTTATTTATTTATATTATATTGATTATTTTTCGAGAAAAATGTAGTAAACCAGATCTACTGCCTGTAAAATTTGGGCAAATTCTCACCGCTTATTATTTTTATTGAAAACATTTTTTTAAAGATTTTGATTATCAAGTTTATTCATTTTAATAATTATAATAATAATTTTTTATGTTAAAAAAAAGTGCAATATTTAAAAAGCTATTTAGAATTTCAAATTCGCACAAAATTAATGAACTGCAAATTGGCACTTTTTCGAGTTTCTAGTTGCAGTTATTATTATGTTACCTGAGTAATCTTACTATAGGTGAGAACCCATTTATGTTAGATTTTCTGAAGAAATAAGTTAGATTTTCAAAAAAATGTTTCACAAAAAACAAACTTACAAAAGAAAACCATGCAATATTTAAACTAATGTTTTTAATAATTTATAACAACATATATAAAACTACTTACCGTCTTAGTTTTATTTAAAGCTGAACACAACAGAAATTATTTAAGCACGTAGCTTTACACGGTTGTAGCTGAACTACAACTGAACTGTATAACGGAATCTGCACTAACTGACAAGACTCGTTCTTGGGGAATCTCCACCTCCTACCATCTACAGAAACTTCACTGTAATTGTGTACCGTTCAAACAAAAGATGGTATTAAACTAAACTTAGCCCCACTACACATAATAATGTAGAAGAAAATGAAAAGTGGAGGGCTGAATATCCTTTCCAGGTTTTATATGGATGTTATATTAAAAGTTTTTGAAAGTAAAAAGTTCATTATGATTGCATTATGGCATAATATGCGCATTTCTTAGCTTTAGAATTGCATTAATTTCTTTCAGTAAATCACAATATCTCATTACGTCTTTTTTTTAAAAAAAAAATTTGGGAAGCCACAAACTTCCTTAAAAGAAAAATATCAGAGAACCTTAACTTTATCTTATCACAAGATTCTGGGTAAAATAGTGACACAAGTAAAAATGGCATTAGAAAAAACGAAATAGGAAAAAAAAATTATTTTAAATAAAGGGTACTTCAGGTACTGTTGCCGGTACTTTTAGAAGTTTCTACAAAACTCTGAATTCTATCAAGATATTTTACTCCCTTCTTATAAAATAAATCACATATATTCGTATATTATACTGAAATGGTAATTTAGAATGAATAAATACCCACATCCTTTTTCTAATGTCCCTTTTGAACGAATGCACTTGAGGTAATTTCTCTAATAAAATTTGTAAGACTAATGTGAATAATAAAATAAAAATCATCAGAGTTCCCTTTGAAAAAATCTCAAATAAATTTATTGGGTAGTAAAGCTGTGATTTAGTGATAGAATTTTCCAAAAACTAGAAACTTTTAGCAATAAATTCAAACGTTCTCAGAACTCAAAACCGTACAATACACTCAAATGTTCCTTTAGAGAAAAACCTATCCACTCTACCCCTTTTCTAGAGCTGCCGTTAATGGAATGAAGTTGAACCCACCATAAATACCAGGGGATGCTACGTTTACTCTTCGGCGAGAGTCCTGTCTACCAACAACAATCCTCTTCCTTGCACAGATCTTGTGCAGTTGATAACCACACAGTAGACAAGCACCGAAAAAACGTGAGAAACTTCTTTACAGCTCATCTTAGAACGACGCTCTAAATTACCTATAGAATTCAATACACAATACTATTCTTAAACCTGGACATAAGGACCAGAGCTATGGAGTTCAGTCAAATCTACAGATTCTACAGCCATTTCAATCAAAACTATACTAACAACAACCTATCCTGCAAGAACTTGCCAAGACGAACTATCAAAGGTTTCATGTTTTAATTTTATTTTATGTTTAATATATTTGATTTTTTTTTTTTAATTTGAATAATCTTGTTTAATGAAAAGTTATATACAATTTTACGCACCTAAAAATTAAAAATTGCAACTTTTTTCCTCCAAAACTTAATGCTGAATGACCTATGAATAGAACTAGCATTGATACACTTAGTAGATTATAATTTAACTACTCCTTAAATTACTTTTAAGTGAGAAATCACTGATAATGAATCTCACTTGTGCTTCCATAATAATAAGATGAAAGGTCTATTTTGAGAAGGCCATGTTTCTTGGTGAATGAACTAGTATGAGGTTTATGGTACAGTTTGTTGTGTTTCGGATGAACGAATATGGAACTCAGCTTTGAAAAAATTCTTACACCTGTTCAGGCAGTCACGCTGCGCTGATGGCACTAAATTCTTGTATTTTCACCTCGAATTTACTACAATTGAAACGAGATGTTGGAATGTTCCAGAAAACTAGAAAAAGTTTTTCCTGTAAACAGTTATATCATTTGTAAAATACGATTATACAAGTTAAAGGGAAAATATAATAATTACTAAATCGATAAGAAATATGTAGAAATAAAACTTTCTAATACTTCCTTTAAATAGAACAATTGACAATTCAATTTCCTCACCGAATATTCAAACAATTCTAGAAATTAATGTGCAAAGTATTGTTTTGATAATAATTGTAGATCGTATTAGAAGTTTATTTTTTCCGGAGGGGAGGTTAAATAATAAATAAACCATACTCATATGTTTCTCGTCATGATTTATGATTTTTGCTCCCTACTAGCGTAAGACGAGCCAACAACACATGGCAGAGACAGTCAACTGCAAATAAGTTCAGACACCGTCGCTATTAAATTCTACTGAAAGAAAGGCTGACAAGATTGATGTCCGTGGTTTTTGTAAACAATTATAAAGTAAAGTAATGACTACTTTTTCAGGCCAGCTTTACATCCAACTACCAAATCCGCAAACGTAGTTTACTTTTATAAATTTTTCATATTAACCATTTAATAAAAATCCAAGGCATAGGCACGGGAATCTAATCCAGAACCACAACCACAATACATCTTAGCTTTGTGGGCTTCGCCACTAACCGCTCGGCAACTGTGGCGCCTTGAAAACGAATATAATAGCTTTTCTTTTTTTGCAAATTCAGATTTAGCGTCGCCTGAGTAGATCAACACCAAGCAGGAAAAACTTAAGCGGATCCTTGAACCAATATAAAAGGAGTTTTAAGTCTGCAGAGCTCCACAAGAAGATAGAATCCTGCGCAGTTAAAAGTAATCGAAACAGATATGTCATAAACATTTTCAACTCTCGCTATCAGACTGTCAATAACAATCCCTTATTGCTTAACAGATTGAAAATATTCAGTATTGCGGCCATCAATTTAAATAAATTTTTAAATAAATTGACTAATTTCCAGGAATGGATAGCTTCACACAGCATTCTTCTTTATGGATGAACTAAGTGGATTGTAGAAGGCGCCACAGTAGCCGAGCGGTTAGAGGCGAGACCTGTAAAGCTAATATGTATTGTGGTACTGGGTTCGATTCCCAGTCTTTAGGCCTTGGATTTTATTTAATAGTTAATAAAATAAATTTACAGTAAAGTATGTTTGCAAGTCGCCACCGTCCACGATACCTAATTGGTAGTTGGAGGTAAAGCCCGCCTGAAAAATAGGCATTACTTTACTTTACTTTTTTTTTTACAGTGGATTGTAGGCAACATGAAATGCTGATTATCGATCTAGACAGAGATGGCTAGTCACGGTTCGGTCTCACACTACTAATTGGATTCCTTATTGAGCATTTTGGTTTTTCAAACGGAAAAGGCAGCTCTAAAAAGAAAAAATCATCATACCAAACTCCTTTTAAAGGGTTTGGGAGATAGAGGAGGAAATGACCAATCGTCTAGGACAGATTTGTTTGAGGTATGATGAAATTATGTTCAGAAACTTTGGTCGAAGCAAGTTTAGTCGAAACAGATTTGGTCGAAGTAGTTTCTCTTCAAGTTTCGGAATGCTATAAATTTTAGATGGCTTAAGTCTGGGTCTGAATTTTTGATCTCAACTCGGCTTATGTTCTATTGTTCTTATATTCTCTTGAGTAGCAAGATGGGTCTAGAAAGGATTCGGATAGCACAGTGAATTGGTTCACTCCCATAGAAGAATATAAGTTAAGCGAACCCAAAGACGGGACCTCCATTAAAAGAAACTAATATTTGATAAACATTTAAAGTTTGAAGAATACATTAAAGTCTGTAGAGGAATAGAATATAATATAAACGAGGTGTGGTGAGCCAAACAGTCTTTAATCAATGGTTGACCAAAGCTCAGAACAAACACGCCAGCCAAATTTCACTAGCAGATCCTAAAGTCGCTTGAGAGGAGCCTCTGGCCATGAGAGTTTCCACGTTTTTACTACAAACTCGCAATAACAAGGAGTGATGTTATCCTCAATCAAGTAAAACCTGTAATGTCTACCATCAACCAGTCCCAGCAGACTTTCAGATTTTCTAAGCTACTAGTATTCATTACTCAGAACACCATAATTCTTAAAGCAATCACAGCAGATTCACAACTAAATTTCGACAATGGTTTACGAAAAAGAAGAAAATCTCTTCTCGTTTTCTTTTGCGAGTGTTATTGCGTCACCATGCCTCAAATTTAAAGCGAACCCAAGACTTAAACACTGACGATTAAAGTAAGACAAAATTGTTTAGTCTTCCATTGAAATTATTTGAGACATACTTAATTTAAGTGCATCCACACAAAATTCCTTTGAACTTGATGTATTGAATACATACTATATTATGAAATGCCCAGCTTGTGGGAAGATCCTGCTGTTATTACTGCATTTTTCCCACATACGAACTTCCTCATAAGAATAGACCTGTCACTCTAAACAAAAATGGCGTTATTTGTTAATTTGTTTATAACGAACAATAATATATTATTTATTAATAACAAACAATTGTTAATTAAAAAAAAAATTAAATAACACCATGTAATATTTTTCCAAAAACACTTTTATTAAGAAAAAAGAGTGTGTGAAATTTTACTTTTTTTTGTTACCACTGGAGTTATGCAACTTAATAGAAGCGAAGATGACACACAAATCATTAGAACAAAACAAAAAACTACCTTGCCATAACTCATTTAATAATAATTGCAAAGAAGTAAAATTGTACCTTATTAAATTTAAGTAGGGAGCATTAATGAAGTAGTTGTCATATCAGCGCTTATCTTAGTTTAGATTGCATTAGCAAAGCAGTAAATAACTAAGTTATAGTGAGCTAAATTTACTGCAATTTTAGTTACGGTGTTTTCATTTTTTTTTGTTTTTGTTTTATATGAAAAAAGGGGAAAAATGGAAAATCATTGCTAGTTTTACCAGAAATTCCTTAGTTTCTCTTTCTAACATTCCATTCTATGCCAGAGCTTGATCATACACATTAGGTCGGCTAGTTTTGGAAGTAGAAGTTAAAGAAAAAAGGGGAAAAATGGAAAATCATTGCTAGTTTTACCAGAAATTCCTTAGTTTCTCTTTCTAACATTCCATTCTATGCCAGAGCTAGATCATACACATTAGGTCGGCTAGTTTTGGAAGTAGAAGTTCAAGAAAAAAGGGGAAAAATGGAAAATCATTGCTAGTTTTACCAGAAATTCCTTAGTTTCTCTTTCTAACATTCCATTCTATGCCAGAGCTAGATCATACACATTAGGTCGGCTAGTTTTGGAAGTAGAAGTTAAAGAAAAAAGGGGAAAAATGGAAAATCATTGCTAGTTTTACCAGAAATTCCTTAGTTTCTCTTTCTAACATTCCATTCTATGCCAGAGCTTGATCATACACATTAGGTCGGCTAGTTTTGGAAGTAGAAGTTCAAGAAAAAAGGGGAAAAATGGAAAATCATTGCTAGTTTTACCAGAAATTCCTTAGTTTCTCTTTCTAACATTCCATTCTATGCCAGAGCTTGATCATACACATTAGGTCGGCTAGTTTTGGAAGTAGAAGTTCAAGAAAAAAGGGGAAAAATGGAAAATCATTGCTAGTTTTACCAGAAATTCCTTAGTTTCTCTTTCTAACATTCCATTCTATGCCAGAGCTAGATCATACACATTAGGTCGGCTAGTTTTGGAAGTAGAAGTTAAAGAAAAAAGGGGAAAAATGGAAAATCATTGCTAGTTTTACCAGAAATTCCTTAGTTTCTCTTTCTAACATTCCATTCTATGCCAGAGCTTGATCATACACATTAGGTCGGCTAGTTTTGGAAGTAGAAGTTCAAGAAAAAAGGGGAAAAATGGAAAATCATTGCTAGTTTTACCAGAAATTCCTTAGTTTCTCTTTCTAACATTCCATTCTATGCCAGAGCTAGATCATACACATTAGGTCGGCTAGTTTTAGAAGTAGAAGTTCAAGAAAAAAGGGGTAAAATGGAAAATCATTGCTAGTTTTACCAGAAATTCCTTAGTTTCTCTTTCTAACATTCCATTCTATGCCAGAGCTTGATCATACACATTAGGTCGGCTAGTTTTGGAAGTAGAAGTTAAAGAAAAAAGGGGAAAAATGGAAAATCATTGCTAGTTTTACCAGAAATTCCTTAGTTTCTCTTTCTAACATTCCATTCTATGCCAGAGCTTGATCATACACATTAGGTCGGCTAGTTTTGGAAGTAGAAGTTAAAGAAAAAAGGGGAAAAATGGAAAATCATTGCTAGTTTTACCAGAAATTCCTTAGTTTCTCTTTCTAACATTCCATTCTATGCCAGAGCTAGATCATACACATTAGGTCGGCTAGTTTTGGAAGTAGAAGTTAAAGAAAAAAGGGGAAAAATGGAAAATCATGGCTAGTTTTACCAGAAATTCCTTAGTTTCTCTTTCTAACATTCCATTCTATGCCAGAGCTAGATCATACACATTAGGTCGGCTAGTTTTGGAAGTAGAAGTTAAAGAAAAAAGGGGAAAAATGGAAAATCATTGCTAGTTTTACCAGAAATTCCTTAGTTTCTCTTTCTAACATTCCATTCTATGCCAGAGCTAGATCATACACATTAGGTCGGCTAGTTTTGGAAGTAGAAGTTAAAGAAAAAAGGGGAAAAATGGAAAATCATTGCTAGTTTTACCAGAAATTCCTTAGTTTCTCTTTCTAACATTCCATTCTATGCCAGAGCTTGATCATACACATTAGGTCGGCTAGTTTTGGAAGTAGAAGTTAAAGAAAAAAGGGGAAAAATGGAAAATCATTGCTAGTTTTACCAGAAATTCCTTAGTTTCTCTTTCTAACATTCCATTCTATGCCAGAGCTAGATCATACACATTAGGTCGGCTAGTTTTGGAAGTAGAAGTTAAAGAAAAAAGGGGAAAAATGGAAAATCATTGCTAGTTTTACCAGAAATTCCTTAGTTTCTCTTTCTAACATTCCATTCTATGCCAGAGCTTGATCATACACATTAGGTCGGCTAGTTTTGGAAGTAGAAGTTAAAGAAAAAAGGGGAAAAATGGAAAATCATTGCTAGTTTTACCAGAAATTCCTTAGTTTCTCTTTCTAACATTCCATTCTATGCCAGAGCTTGATCATACACATTAGGTCGGCTAGTTTTGGAAGTAGAAGTTCAAGAAAAAAGGGGAAAAATGGAAAATCATTGCTAGTTTTACCAGAAATTCCTTAGTTTCTCTTTCTAACATTCCATTCTATGCCAGAGCTTGATCATACACATTAGGTCGGCTAGTTTTGGAAGTAGAAGTTCAAGAAAAAAGGGGAAAAATGGAAAATCATTGCTAGTTTTACCAGAAATTCCTTAGTTTCTCTTTCTAACATTCCATTCTATGCCAGAGCTAGATCATACACATTAGGTCGGCTAGTTTTGGAAGTAGAAGTTAAAGAAAAAAGGGGAAAAATGGAAAATCATTGCTAGTTTTACCAGAAATTCCTTAGTTTCTCTTTCTAACATTCCATTCTATGACAGAGCTTGATCATACACATTAGGTCGGCTAGTTTTGGAAGTAGAAGTTCAAGAAAAAAGGGGAAAAATGGAAAATCATTGCTAGTTTTACCAGAAATTCCTTAGTTTCTCTTTCTAACATTCCATTCTATGCCAGAGCTAGATCATACACATTAGGTCGGCTAGTTTTGGAAGTAGAAGTTCAAGAAAAAAGGGGAAAAATGGAAAATCATTGCTAGTTTTACCAGAAATTCCTTAGTTTCTCTTTCTAACATTCCATTCTATGCCAGAGCTTGATCATACACATTAGGTCGGCTAGTTTTGGAAGTAGAAGTTAAAGAAAAAAGGGGAAAAATGGAAAATCATTGCTAGTTTTACCAGAAATTCCTTAGTTTCTCTTTCTAACATTCCATTCTATGCCAGAGCTTGATCATACACATTAGGTCGGCTAGTTTTGGAAGTAGAAGTTCAAGAAAAAAGGGGAAAAATGGAAAATCATTGCTAGTTTTACCAGAAATTCCTTAGTTTCTCTTTCTAACATTCCATTCTATGCCAGAGCTTGATCATACACATTAGGTCGGCTAGTTTTGGAAGTAGAAGTTAAAGAAAAAAGGGGAAAAATGGAAAATCATTGCTAGTTTTACCAGAAATTCCTTAGTTTCTCTTTCTAACATTCCATTCTATGCCAGAGCTTGATCATACACATTAGGTCGGCTAGTTTTGGAAGTAGAAGTTAAAGAAAAAAGGGGAAAAATGGAAAATCATTGCTAGTTTTACCAGAAATTCCTTAGTTTCTCTTTCTAACATTCCATTCTATGCCAGAGCTTGATCATACACATTAGGTCGGCTAGTTTTGGAAGTAGAAGTTAAAGAAAAAAGGGGAAAAATGGAAAATCATTGCTAGTTTTACCAGAAATTCCTTAGTTTCTCTTTCTAACATTCCATTCTATGCCAGAGCTAGATCATACACATTAGGTCGGCTAGTTTTGGAAGTAGAAGTTAAAGAAAAAAGGGGAAAAATGGAAAATCATGGCTAGTTTTACCAGAAATTCCTTAGTTTCTCTTTCTAACATTCCATTCTATGCCAGAGCTAGATCATACACATTAGGTCGGCTAGTTTTGGAAGTAGAAGTTAAAGAAAAAAGGGGAAAAATGGAAAATCATTGCTAGTTTTACCAGAAATTCCTTAGTTTCTCTTTCTAACATTCCATTCTATGCCAGAGCTTGATCATACACATTAGGTCGGCTAGTTTTGGAAGTAGAAGTTAAAGAAAAAAGGGGAAAAATGGAAAATCATTGCTAGTTTTACCAGAAATTCCTTAGTTTCTCTTTCTAACATTCCATTCTATGCCAGAGCTTGATCATACACATTAGGTCGGCTAGTTTTGGAAGTAGAAGTTAAAGAAAAAAGGGGAAAAATGGAAAATCATTGCTAGTTTTACCAGAAATTCCTTAGTTTCTCTTTCTAACATTCCATTCTATGCCAGAGCTTGATCATACACATTAGGTCGGCTAGTTTTGGAAGTAGAAGTTAAAGAAAAAAGGGGAAAAATGGAAAATCATTGCTAGTTTTACCAGAAATTCCTTAGTTTCTCTTTCTAACATTCCATTCTATGCCAGAGCTTGATCATACACATTAGGTCGGCTAGTTTTGGAAGTAGAAGTTCAAGAAAAAAGGGGAAAAATGGAAAATCATTGCTAGTTTTACCAGAAATTCCTTAGTTTCTCTTTCTAACATTCCATTTCTATGCCAGAGCTTGATCATACACATCAGGTCGACTAGTTTTGGAAGTAGAAGTTCAAAAACAAGGGAAAAAATAGAAAATCACAGCTACTTTTGAGAGAGAATTGTATGTTTCGTTACAATTTATGATAAAGCGAATCTTAGTTGGGCTTAGAAGTTCAACTTCACTACTACTTATTTCAATTGAGAGAATTCATAGAATAACGGGATCTATCTGGGACCAAGGAATGTAGGTCAATTGTATTTTCGGAATAGATATAATGTGCTGTATTAATTTTGTATTAATGTTAAAAATATTGGCCGTTGTGACAGACTATTTACTGTAAGCCATCTTTCAGCCAACTGTTTGATTTTCTGCTCTTACCATTCTTGGTTTCCTAATAAAACTGCACCCTTGCACTCCAGTCTCTAAATTCGATTAGTTGTTAAAACATTCTTCTGCAGTGCAAGTGATTCGATGAGTAAAATAAATGTTAATCGAATGAACGGACTTTTGAGTGGGTGTTAAAGTAGTTCAATGCCCTCCTCAAGTTCTTCACAGTTTACTTTCACTTACCTTTTATAAGAGGAAGTACTGCACTCGTAGATGTTTTATTTTTTAATACTCCTTTGAAATTTAAAGTTTTAGGCCATCTCGTCGCGAAAATATAGTTATTATTAATTGGTATAACTAGGAAAAGGTGGTTAGTTCTCGGCTGTGTCCAAAGATGGCGTTGCTATCTATGCTTCTTTTTGTATTTAAATAAAATACGTCAACGGTCCACTTGATCCGTCAAATAATAAGTAGACATGTCGAGTGAAATAGATAAACTAAAATAAGTTGTAGGCGCACGAAGACGCTTACACCCAGATGCAGGGGTGGAAAACGAAAGAATCGAAATGAGATCGGTCTGTGCCCAAAGGGGCGCTGCTTTGAGATATTACTAAACAAAGAAAATGAAATAAAGAATAAATGTAAAGCAGAAAAGGGGAAAAGTTTTTTTTTTGTTTTTCTCCTTTTGGCATCAGTTTGCACTATTAGGCAGAATATTTTCTTAATTAGTTCTTAATCTTTATTTTGGGAGGTTTTAATAACGTTTATGTAGTGCACCAATTCCTCATAGGCTTTCCTGTTTTTTAGAATTTTAGGGTAAGTTATATCACCCGGCATAGATGGGAAAAGGTGCTTTTACCTTTGGTGAAAGAAGCGGATGATCCAGGTAGCACTGTGTGTGACCCAACGCCAGAGAAGTGGTGAAGGGGATAGGAAGTGCAAGCGTATAGATGCGGATACTGCGAAGTATTAGGTATTCAGCAGAAGCGAAGCGCAGCAGGCAGAGATACGGTAAGAAGCACACCAATAAGCAGACTAGACTAACTTACCGGACACTGGTCAGTCCCCCCTCAATTGATAAGGAGGTGACCATTTGGTCTATGAGAAGGTAGGGGGGGTGGTTTAATTGCGCGGCAAGGGCTAAGAATAACATAGAAACAACAATTTTAAATAGATAGCAAGGTTTAAGAGAACAAAAACAAAAGTGAAAGTCCAAACAAGCGGAAGAGTGTAATAATAACTTAGTTATAAGCGATAAGAATGCGTACGTCAGTACGCGAGCGGGCGAAACGGTAGCCAGCCAAATTTGCCGAACGTCTCCGCCCACGCCCATACATAAGTAATGATGAAAGCATTAGTTGGATAAGGTATGAGGAACCTACGAGGAACCTATGAGGAACCTCGTATATGATCGATCACCTACAACTGTGAAAACTTAGCAGCTTATTAACTGTGACCATTAACTTCTCTTGAAAGACTACCTAAACTCTCCAAGTCTCTCTTTCGAGACTTGGGAAACGATAATTTCTTTCAATTCTTCACTACTACATACTAAAGTTCCAACTCTACTTTTCAGTCACTCTAAATGTTGAAACTCCTAATTAGCGCTACAACACTCTTGCGCGAATCTCTATCAAGGAACGCCAGTTGTCTCGGTCCAATACCGGCCACCGTCCAGTTTCGGACACCAAGGAGGAGTTTTCCTACCTACATTTCCTGCCCAATGAAGGCATGAAACTCACCACGTCGACGTCCCTGTACAAACTCCTTAGTTCCGCGTTACTTCTCCGTCTTCATATTTCAGCCATCCAAAATGGCTACATAGATCCTTCGAAGAATTTTTTTCTTACAAAGCTAAGGAGAACAAGCTTATCATTTCTGGTGGTTACCCAGCACTCTGAAGCGTATGTTCAGACGGGTTGGATAAGGGACTTGTGAAGTCTTAACTTAGACCACCTGGAGATTAACTGACTCTTAAAATGTTCTTGCAAGCCGAAGTATGTTCTGTTAGCCAGTAGTATAAAATTACTTTTTGACATTTTGTGAATGCTATTTTGAGTTGATAACTCCTTCATTATACTATATATCAGCGTTTCTCAAACTTTTTTGACCGCGGCCCGGTACGAGATTTTAAATTTTTTCGCGACCCACCTTATAAAAAAAAACATTTATTTACAAAACAAATTTTATTTTTTAATAAAAATCAAAATTCAAGTTAATTGTTTGTTTATTTCATACACAAAAATTGCAAAATAGTTATATAACAAAAACATAAGTAATTAAAGACAATCCATTATCTTCATTTAAAACTTAAAGTAAATTTTGTTTTACATATTTTGACCTTAACATAGTGCGAAGGATGATGGTGTTTTTCATCACATAGTAATTTCAAATTAGGACTTAATGATGTTAATTTTATTCTCAAATTAGGTTCGACATGCAATCTGTTTCGATACTTATTTTTCAAGTACACCAAGGCTGAGAACGCCGTTTCACACGTATAAGTGGTGACAAAAGGCATTAAAAATTGTATCGCTTTTTCGCTTACGCTTGGATATTCCTTTTGACAGCGCAACCAAAAATTAATTAGTGGTACAGTTTCAAACACTTTTTCAAGATCGGTGTCGCTTGAAATTTCAATTAAATTATCAACTTCTTGTTCACTAAGATTAAGCATTTCTTCCTTTTCAATATCGACAGAAGGCACTGAATGACGAATCGAAATCAGCCAATCAGAGCATCCGAATTTAAACGGTCCGGTAGGAAACGGTGGTTGCGAATTTAAACGGTGGCGGAAGGGTTGCCACCTGCAGTACTTGAAAAAGTTTCAAAAAATATTAAATTTAGAGCAAAATGTTATACAGGGTGTTCAGCATAAGACTACGGTAACTTTGAGAGGCGATTCTGGGCATCATTTGCAACAAAAAATTCCATATAAACTATGGCTCGATTCAGCTCCGTTTTATAGATATTTTTAATTTTATGTTTTTTCAAGGTGCTACTACTTTTTAGCAAAAAGTTGTATATATTTCTCGAACTATTAAAGCTACAGCTATTTTAATAAGCTTATTAGAAAGGAGGTTAAATTTCCTTTTAAATAAGCTAATTTGTATTCCAAAATAATAATATTAAGTATTTCACTTTGTGGCCCAAACATAAGAAATAGCAAGTTTCTAATTTTTTCCAAAAACTTTGACTTCATTTTTCTCAAAAACATTTTATATGAAAAAACCGTGCACTATTCAGGAAAAACATCTACATACGATCACCTTTCGAACGGTATACAATACATTACGGTTATGTTTAAAATTGATGCAGAAATCTTCTTTTTATTTTATTTTATTATTTTTAATGTAAGTTTTATTTTTTTGAATATAGTTCTTAAATAAATAAATCATTAAATTACACGTTTGCAAAAAATCGTACTGGATTTGATGATTCTGGTCAGTTATATTCTTATGGTAGGTGAATCCCTTTCATGATGCCGACGCTGTTTTGAAGCCTACTTTTTTGCAATTAATCACAGATTTCTGCATCAATTTTTACCATAACCCCAATTATTGTATACCGTTCGAAAGGTGATCGTATGTAGATGTTTTTCCTGAATAGTGCACGGTTTTTTCATATAAAATGTTTTTGAGAAAAATGAAGTCAAAGTTTTTGGAAAAAATTAGAAACTTGCTATTTCTTATGTTTGGGCCACAAAGTGAAATACTTAATATTATTATTTTGGAATACAAATTAGCTTATTTAAAAGGAAATTTAACCTCCTTTCTAATGAGCTTATTAAAATAGCTGTAGCTTTAATAGTTCGAGAAATATAGACAACGTTTTGCTAAAAAGTAGTAACACCTTGAAAAAACATAATATTAAAAATATCTATAAAACGGAACAGAATCGGGCCATAGTTTATATGGAATTTTTTGTTGCAAATGATGCCCAGAATCGCCTCCCGAAGTTACCGTAGTCTTATGCTGAACACCCTGTAGATATTTTGTGTTTTTACAATTTTTCGACCCACACTTTGGGAAACGCTGCTATATATTATATGTTCATACGGATTAAATTATTATTGATATAATTCCTATATTGTTGTACTCTACTCTGAGTTAAATAAAACCAAATTTCTTCACTATCTAGCTTACATGCAACTCCAAATAAAGGGTATGCACTGAGAAGATGTTTATTCAGGCATTCTTATAAAGTAAAATATTTAGAAATAAAAATCCAAAAGAGTCTACACTCATAAGTTAGTACATGCAAGCAATCTGCTGACAACTGAGATAAAGAAAAATTTGCTGAAGGCAGCAATGCACAGATATTATAAAACGGCCACTTAGTAACGGTCTTTAGTCTCCGTTGGAACACCGTACCAATAAGTGCTATATTTTAAGTGCATGTATTAGTGTAGTTGGTAAATTTCAAAATTGATTTAAATTTATTGTAGTAATTTAATCACTTCATAAACAATTTTGTAAAATTAAAAATGAATTGTTTTAAAAAAGTGATTTCTTGTTGCATTTAACATAAATGGCGCAGTTCGGTAGGTCACTCTAAGATAAAGTGCATATATAACTTCTGTTTTTTTAAGTTAATAGAAAAGTCTACATCAATGAACATTACGTAATTCCAGTAAGTAAAATTAAATATCATTAACTATTTCTAGCTAATGCTAATTTTTCGTATAAAAACTCCATTTTTTTTGCAAACAAATTCTTTCTCTCACAATTAAAAAAAAAACAAATTTTACAAATGTTAAGTAACTTGAAATGCTAAAACCCTTTGTATATCTTTCTAAATTATGAACAGCTTGATTTAAATGCCGAAGTTCTTTGTTTGATGATAAAATTCGCGCAACTTATAACATTTTCATGTTCAACTCATTTTCAGTCTTTTCTTTAAGAAAATAGATGTGATATTTCCGTATGTTATTCACTAATTAATGAAGGTAGTGTACAAAATAATAATTTCCAAACAAAGGGATTGAAACATAAATACTTCAAGCACATCGTAGAATTAATGATTAAATCTTTAGATGTAGACAGATTTCCGACTTGATAGGGCCAAACATAATCTGACTCTTATTTGAATTCTCCATTTTTAATCGTGCTAAAGAAAATAGATGCACCAGGACAAAGGAATTGGAAATTAGATGAAAAAACTATAGAAGATCCTCACCCCTTGCTAAATTTAAAACGGAACCATTAGACACACTAATTGGATGCCAATATTTATCATTTAGAGACTTAGCTTCAGGCTTCCCTGTAGCATACATAAGCCACACATTAAATGACACCGAGCCAAGCCTTTCTACAATAGAAAAAGAACTACTCGCTAATAGTATGGAGTACGTAACATTTCAGATTGTACCTATATGATAAGAAATTTAAAATATTTTGCTACTAAAAACGATTACAATAGTTGTCTGTGAAAAAAACCTGATTCCAAAATAAAGCGCTTTAAGAATTTGATTATGAAATTATGTACAAGAATGTTCCAAGAAAATAAAGTAAAGTAATCGCCTATTTTTTCAGGCCGGCTTTACGTTCAACTACCAAATTAGGTGTCGTGGACGGAGGTGATTAGCAAACATACTTCACTGTAAATTTCTTTTACTAAACATTAAATAAAATCCAAGGCCTAGACCGGGGAATCGAACCCACTAACCAGCATTTTATACATATTAGCTTTACAGGGTCCCGCCTCTAACCGCTCGGCTACCGTGGCGCCTTCCAAGAAAATAATGTAGTAAAGTAACAAAAGTTGATTCAAAGTCAAATAAAATCTCAGATTTCATTAAGCACTATCATAATAAAGGAATATAATCAAGCTACAGATGTAATGAAACAAAACAATATAAAACTCAAAAATAATTTTGTACCAAATACTTCAATGATTTTAAGAAATTTACCATTTCTTAAATATTTTCAACCAAACAAGAATTTTGTCTAATATGTTATTAACTATAATTCTGAAATAATAATATTTACTATTTTATTATTTATTATTACTCCTTTTTTTCCAACTTTATAAATAAGTAAGGTATTAAATTGTAAGCATTTTCTAACATGTACAATATTATGTTATGTGCGACTTTTTTGGTTATTTATAAATTTTGTCAAATTTTTTTATTTAGTTATTCTTAAAAGTTATTATTTATTTTGGCTTATGATAAGTTTATTATACATATTTATTACATTTATCTATTATAATTAGGTATCTGTGCACTTTTTTTATTTTTGTTTTATCAGTCCGAATATTATTTCAATTTATTTGTAATCTATTATCCTTAAAATTTCTTTACATTACACTTCACTAATTACTAGCATTGTCCGAGCACATTGACTCCTCCGACGTTCTAACGATTCATTTAAATAATTCACTTAAGTAATACATAAAAGTGAACACGCTGGAAACTGTAAAAGTAATTTCATTTAATTTGTAAACTTAGTAGAAATAATGAATTTCTTTTTTATGGTTGCCTATGGACAAGAAAAAGAACTGCCTGCCCTAAAAGGAATTTTTCTAGATATTACAGATAATCCTAAATGCCATTTTTGAGTAAATCTCAAAAAGTGAACATTCCATGGCGTAAAGATTTACTTCAAGTGGATAAATTTACTTTAAACTCAATTTAATCCCTTTCAATAGTATTAAATAAATAAGAACGTATATTGCTAGAGGGAATCTATTTCTTTGGGTCGATAGAATTGCATACTATGCTAACAGCTTTAAATCTGCACGATTATTAAATTTGTTAGAAAACACACATACATATGCAATAAGTGTTTTAATGGATTAGGGCGAGGTCACGTTAAAAAACAAAATATTAAAAAATAGTTTTTTATTATCCTTATTACTCGTGGCATAAGGTAAATTGTTGAATACAAGGCTTAAACCTTCATCTCATAACCTGGCGTGCACAGTTCAACAAGAACCTCATTTCGGCCGATAAACCCTGCCCCTAATTAGTATCTTGTCCAACTGGTAAAGCTACAGCTTTGTGGTGGCGGTTTTTAAAGTAATCTTTTTAAAAAATAATTTGGTTGCACCTAATTTTATTTTATTTTTTTTTTCTTTTATAAAAAATATTTTCTTTATTACATTTTCTTTTTTAATTTTAGCTAAATTATAATAAAGTATAAATGAAATTATTCTAAGATAAAAATTTGTTTTAGTTTTATTCTAGCACTCATCCGAGCTGCTTGAGCTATCACTGCTATCATCCGTTGAAGTACTGGTCTCTGAAGTCGCAGGTGAAATTGCCCAAGAAATTAAACTCTCAAAATAGTTGATGACCAACTGTGGAAATTTGACCTTAAAAAGCGGATCAGAAGCCTCGTGGATGCCAACGTGCTTGCTCTCTGACGACCTAAGAACACAAATTTTTATTACTTGAATTTGAAAAACTGATGAAGTTTATTATTTATTTATTACAAATACTTTTAGCCCATTTTATTACAGTTGCCAAGACCTAAAAAAAAAGGAAGCAAATGAACCGTTCACACTAAAATTAAAAATGATTTTTTTTTTTTTTGGAAGTGCCAGTGTTGCTAGAATCTCAGTTACTATTCCTTATTATTCATTTTTATTCGGTCATATTTAAATTGAATATTTTTTTTAAATTGTTAAAATACCTAGAAGATAAATTGTATTGTTTTGATGGACACATTTTCACCTTCTAGTGACTGATTAAAAAAGGCATGCTCTAAAAAAACTTAAAACCCTTTTTTCCTTATAATCATGTGAACGCGATTTATTTGTTATTTTCAGTCAATAACTTCATATACCCGAAGTAGTTTGAATCTCTCTGAATTGTGACTGGCGAAAGGGAGAAAAAATAATTCTTCATGATGGCAAGTAGATCCCAAAACTTAAGGAAAATTTAGTCTACAGTTGGAAAACCAAACTTACCACAAAACCTTAAACTTGAGCACGCCATTTTCTCGGCAAACTGAAAGAATGTGGATTGGGCGAGGAGTTTCTGGTCCATCAGGCTGTAAGAAAAAATGCCGGACTATTTGATTAAAAAACTGAGACACAGATGATAAATTGTTGGGGCAAACTATATCTTTATAGTACTTACCAAACCCATCATTATGGAAATTTCGGAGTCAGACAGTTTCCTGAGGGAAGACAATTCTTCACTACTTGGTAATGGAATATTTATCTGAGAGTAATATGACTCTGAAAAATAAATATTTAAGTAGTTTTAGAAGACGCCATAAGGAGCTATGATAATTACTTAAAACAGCTCCCTGTACTTGAGGATCACAGAATATGGCCAAGGTTTTAGACAGGCTATGTGCCAGCTTTAGTAAGGAGTCCAGTACTTCTGAACCAGCTCCAAATTGATGGCATCTAAAGTAGATGGTTTGCAGTCGTCTGCATTTGTCCATCAACCAATCTGGAGTTTCGGACTCTACTATTATCCGTTGGCTAAGACTTATAATGCTCCCAGGGAACATCAGTTATCCAGCTTAGAACCAGGACAGAGATGCTTAAAGTGAATGCCCATTTAGTACTTTAAATAAGTAAATTTTAAGTCTTACCAGAGGTCCAAGGTAGAGAGACTGTGTAGGGGTCTGATCCGATAGTTAGTTCTGGTTGTCTTTCGGCTGGAAAACAAAAATAAGTCAGTCGAGAGCAAAACTTAAAGTTAACATTAATCAAAAACAATATTTAGCTCTAGAAATGAAGTACGTAGTTTAGCCGTAGTGAAATTTTTGAAGTAAGCAGTCCATTACAATGTATTAAGCAGCCGAGAAAAGAAAAATGCATTTAGGTTCGCGTCAAGATGCAGAATCAGTCAAGAATGCGAATATATTGAACCATACACTCAAAACAAAATTATATATTATGATAAGAAGTTGGAAACTAAATGCGTGGAAATAGCTGAGAACCAAAATATGTATTGTGAAAAGGAAAACAAAGTACATAGAAAGTGTAGAGATAAAAACATGTAGTATAAAAATTATGCAGTAAATAGTCCAGTAAAATAAGAAAGTATAAACAGCCGAGTGTAAAAGAATACAGAAAGAATTGAGTGGAAAATAAAAATATAGAAAGAAACGAGATCAAAATTATGCTGGACAGCCAAGAAAACTTACGGAATGATAAATAACGAATAGTTGATGGTCCTTGCCAACGGCGTAGTAAGACCACCGGTTCCTCTATTGCTGCAATAATAGATAAATCTAACTTTTAGAATTAAATTAACATTCAGTCATCTACAAAAGAATGTTTTGGAATAAATATTATTGGTCACAATGTTTATAGTATTGTATCAAAAATGTATAGTAACTCGTTGTAGCCTTTTTCAGGAATATCGTCAAAAAAACTGAAGAAATCGCCTAAATAAAAGAACTGGTTTTTTGGCGGGTATCTTATTGTCGGATCCACTTGATCTCGCACATAAACCAAATAGTTACCAGGTTTGGACTTCATTTTTTTTTTTTTTTTGGAGATCTTCCGTTTTTTTTTGTTTAGTGATGCAGATCCATAGACACTTTTCGGATCAAGAGGACGCATCGGTACACATGTCCCTCCTAATCAAAATTACTCTCCTCTCCTGCACATGTATCTTTATTTGATCAATCAAGAAAATGAATATACTACTTAGTAGATTAGGTAGGTTACTTAATTCATATAACCTGAAAGATTTCGTTGCAGTTCTCCTACAACTTGAATCTACTTCTTTTTGGTTAATACTGTAGTGAGATCAATATATCGATGCTCCTTTGATTATGTTGAAGACAAAGCTTTAAATAATCTTTACACTGTAGCCCTTAAATTCAATATACAGTTCAGATATTTGCTTCTGCTGCCCATAAAGTGATAACAATTTTAAATTTAAATTGAGTCCGTCATTTGTTCTTAAATCTATCAATTACTTTTTTAATTTACCTCTTGTGTTTTACCTGAAAGCTCATCAGGTAATATCGATTATCAATTTGAAGTTGAAGATTCATTTCATTCAATTGATTAATTGTCTTCATTTTCTAATAACTCTTGACCCTAACAGAAGTGAGCATAAAATTGTTTTAAACAGTCACTTTTTGACAACTGCTGGGCTTCAGTGTACGCCATCTACAGTCTTTCAGGCGGAGCTAATCTTTCTATAACTATGTCCTGCTGATATCATAAGACGTGACATAATTGATTCCAGGGTCGTCATCTTCTCGCATAGTCATGCTGCTTTACATACAATCAAGTCCTGTGAAGATTGTTTCTAAACTGCTCACTCACTGCTTAGAAACCCTGACTGGAAGAAGAGGCCAAAAATATGGTATTTCTTGATTGGGTACACGGGCATTCCGGGTTACAGGAGCAATGAGACGATGAATCGCTTGGTCGGCGAAAAAAATTCATTAGTAGCTGCTATTCGTCCTAAGCTAACAGTGGCATTACTCCTGCAAGTACGGATGATGAACGTAAGCCTTTTCACTGGTCATTGTAGATTAATAAACACATGCATCGCATGAAGCTGGTAAAGCCTGTTAGGATCTGTTGGGAAGCAGATGAAACTGCTCTGAACGTTTTGTGCCAGTGGTTAGGAGTTGTTTGACTCAAGGTTCCGCTCTTGGAGAAGAAAAACTGCCTTCATACTTTGCCCAGGAGTCTCTCGCCAGACTCTTAGTTCTAGTAAAACAGATCTGACTAGAGGGGGTGTTCTAATTAGTGGGTGGGTACCACAATAGGCCCTCTGTGAGTCGCGTTGGCGTCGGCTTTCTTTAGGCAAACCTTGTGGAATCTAATCTAAATGTCAGAATTTACTGACCCCAAATCTGGTTTGAGCGAAACTTAGATAGATTAGGCACTTGAATTTTTTCGACATTAGATTTCAGGAATCTGCATGGTGATTTTAGTAGAATGTTCGCAACTTTAATGGTAAGTAGATTAAGTATAAAACAAAAGTATATCTTGAGCAAATATTTGCGCTGAACGTCGACCTTTTCATTTAGATTGGACTTTAAATAACATTTACTGTAATGGAAAGATGTGGATTGTATTTTCAAATTATGAACTTTGCACAATGAAATCTGTCAGCACAATGAACATTTACTACTTTAGTCTAAAATAATTAAAATATATGCGCGTGGCTTTCATGTAGACCTAAACTTTTCCTTTTATTTTGTACTCAAATTTGGTTTGTTTGGTGCAGGTTATCTAAACGTTTGGCTTATTAAGAAAGACGAATTAAGAAGGACGAACAGCTACACCCCACAAAAGGGAATGCACAGGGTGAATGAAGTGTAACGGAGGGCCTAAAGCCGCCCGGGAGTGGCAACTTCCAGACGGAGCAGATCTTGTAAATAGTGAATATAAATGGGAGCCACCATTTTTTGGCGGGCGAGTTTTTTTGGATTGGCAAACCAAGTGTGAATGTAGGTATGGATGAGACATAAATAAAGTACATAATCTGTTGAAATTACCTACTCAAATAGCGCACAGAAAGATTGTATGTACTTGAAACTAAAAATATAAGGCAAGTTTATCGTATATGTGAATGTTATGAGTAAATAATGGTGGTAACTGACTGCAAATTTAGCGGATAATAGATGTGTAAACCTAGGTTAACAAACATGGTCCGGTCCAAGGAGCTAATGCCTAAAAAAAAAAAAAAGAAGGTAAGTCTTGCATTCATGGAGTTGACACACCTGCCATTGTTATTACATTTAACCCTTATTATTACAAGGGTCAATTGAAGCCAACTAACATTTAGTGAAGATTTTGTAAATTGAGGCACGGCAATTTAGAAGTAAATATAAAATCTTTAAACCTACTCATCTTCATTTTCTTGGCAGGAGGTGATCCTTCAGCCATGTTATTGTATATGGGATATAATAGTTCTGAAAATAAAGAAAATCAGAAAAAGCATAAAGTATAGGTTTGATTAGGAATTAAATTAAATAATTTAAAACAAAAAATTGAATTAAAATTAAAGAAATAATTACAACAGAATTAAGTGTAAAAAAATTAAAAGTTAACTGTCGAAACTTTGACAAAAATTATTAGCATAACAAAAAAATTATCTTCTGCAATGAAACGCAATGTGGGGTGTCTGTCCCACAGTGGATGGGTCCAGCTACCCTTCCCTGCGACAGGAGCCGAGAAATCGGTTTCAGATCTATCGCTGATTTGCGATATGTGACCATCGTCACAGTTAGGAGCAAATAATACGCAAAGAAGATAATTTACTGATTTAGATTTTCTATCGCAAGAGGTTTCATCTTATAATAAATAATAATAATAATATATGGGAAGGGATTAGCTATGCTTGTTTAACTGGTTTAGCCGCCGATTGGAATTATAAAAAGAAATGCTGGTGGCAGAATTAAATTTTTTCAGCAACTTTCATTTATCTAATTACTTTTTCTACAACAAAGAATATTAGGTTTACCCTATTTATTGTATTTGATAGTTTGATACTTGGTATTTAAGCGAAATTTATATTTTTTTTTATGGCTGCTATGCTGGTTTTTGGTAATCTCATTTCATACTTTTAATATTTTGTTTTTTATTACGTTTTCAGTTTTGTGATGTAATTAAATTTAAACGACTTTGCATACTTTTTAATTAATTTTTCAAGTATTTATGTTCTTATCGTTACATAAACATGATATTTCTGACATGGCACACTAGAGGTATGCTGCAGGGTTATACTTATTAATAATTCACTTCCAACATTATGTGGCAGTTATGCGGCATGTGAAATAAAAAACTACCAAACATAAATTAAAAAAAGAAGAAAGTAAGTAATATGATGTACTTACCAAATGAAAAAAAGAATTTATGTAAAGTTCCTTGTATTTAAGACGAATAAAAGGAGATTTATTTTAAACAGAACGTAATTAAAACCAATCAGAAATTTTTCTGCACTTTACAGTACGCATTAAATCTTCAGTGCGATAGTCCAAAAACAAGTTTGCTATAAAAACTCCATTTGTAAACAATAATTCCCTGCTGTTGCATAAATTATGAAAATTACACATTAAAAGCGAAGTTAAAGAAATATTCTCCTTATACACTCTTAAACAAAAAAATTTTAAACAAAAGTGATGTACAATTTGAATTAGTTTTGAAAACGAGAGTTTTAATATAGTTTTGAATCTAGCAACCAACTAGACAAATTTTCAAAAAAATAAATATTCGAGAAAATACAGCCATCAAGAAGCTCGCATATCCAGTTTAGAAACCTTCTCCAATCGCCAAATTTTTAGCCGTGCTTTTGATTATTTTTTATATGTGCAAGTGATAGATTTGTGCATTACATTGAACTTTATATTAATGAAAAACCCTACACCCCACCCTAGTTATGCAGAATTTTCCAAGAACCAATTTTTTATTTTTTGGAATCATACTTCAAACAAAAATTTATAGATCTTCATATATTTTGTGAGTATATTTAAATTAAAATCAGAGAGGACACCAGGCGCCACGGTAGCCGAGCTGTTAGTGGGCGAGATCTGCAAAGCTAATGTGGTACTGGATTCGATTACCGGTCTAGGACTTGGATTTAATTTAATGTTTAATATAAAAACTTTGTAGTAAAAATATGTTTGCTAGTCGCCTCCGTACACGACACCTATTAGGCAGTTGAACGGTAAAGGCCGCCTGAAAACAACTAGATATTACTTTACTTAGAAGGGACCATTCGGGCGCCCCATGACATGTCCTCAATCTATTTTATCAACATTATCCTGTTTACCAGGTGAGATATCTTAGAATATACATTGGATGGTACAGTTCAATATAGGAACCTACAATAACCAGTTCGGACTTATTAGTTCAGTATTCTGTGGCTTTCTACTGAACGTTCCTTCCCGTCCACAACCACATCAAAATTTCCGATGTGCAAAGGAAGAAATACGCTCTCGTAATCACAAATTTTAATAAGTCACTGTTAATGACCATGGAATCCTCTTATATGTTAGGTTAGTTATTCTCTCGGACATACTGACAGACCAATTATAAAAATCACTCTTTTAATCCAGTCTCTGAGCAAGAAAAGAAATCCCCAAAATTTCTAATGAAACACAGTAATAACTTTATTTATATAGATTCTATTAAAGAATTAAAACCTATTCCTAATAATAATAATAATAACAGTAATCGAATTCAATCAAAATTGAAACCTTTGTATCACTTTACGTATTCTTCAGAATCATATTAAATTAAAATCTTTACGAATTGTAGAGAACATTTTAGAATTTAATGAATTCATTACGCAATTGTAAAGAAAAGTTAGTAATATGCCTGACATTAATTGCAATATTCCAGGAATAATAGGTAATGAGATATGGGAGTTTAAATTTCCATTGTTTGATTGTTCGAGTTCAAATGCGTTCAAATTTCAAACCATTGTATCTCCATTCCTATTTATTAGATTTCAATGAATCCTTTACCGAATTGTAGAGAATGGTTGGCACTAAAACTGGTATGAATAGCAATAGTGTAGTGATAACATTGAATGAAAGATAAAGGGTTAAATTTTGAATGTTTTCAATTTCGTTCAAAATTGAAACGTTTATATCTCTTTTCGTATTGTTTATAATTTAATGAATTCTTTACGCAATTGTAAAGAAACGTTAGTACTGTGACTGGCATTAATTGCAATATTCCAGTGATAATAGGTAATGACATATGGAAGGTTAAACTTTGATTGTTTTCTCGTTCGATTTCAAATGCGTTCAAATTTCAAACCATTCTATCTCCATTCCTATTTCTCAGATTTCAAAGAATCCTTTACCTAATTGTATAGAATGGTTGGCACTAAAACTGGTATGAATAGCAATAGTGTAGTGATAACATTTAATGAAATACAAAAGGGTAAATTTGGATGTTTCCAATTTCGTTGAAAATTCAAACGTTTATATCTCTTTTCGTAATGTTTAGAATTTAATGAATTCTTTACGCAATTGTAAAGAAAAGTTAGTAATATGCCTGGCATTAATTGCAATATTCCAGGAATAATAGGTAATGAGAAGGGAAGGGATTAGCTATGTGGTTAGCATACTGGACTCCCACGCGGAGGTCCTGGGTTCGAATCCAGCAGCTGACCCTTAGATTTTCTCTTCCTAGGAGCTTCTTACAGCTCACTGTCCGGTGATGGACAGTGTTGTCTGTAACGAGAGAACACTGTCCAGAGGCCGGCAGTGCACTGAAAAAAGCTCCGGGCGCCAATAACCTTAGATGTTGACGCGCCTTAAGTCATATATTAAAAAAAAAAATAGGTAATGAGATATGGGAGTTTAAATTTCCATTGTTTGATTGTTCGATTTCAAATGCGATCACAATTCAAACCATTGTATCTCTTTCCCTATTTATCAGATTTCAATGATTCCTTTACCAAATTGTAGAGAGTAGTTAGCAGTAAAACTAGTATGAATAGCAGTAGTGTAGTGATAATAGGTAATGAAGTATAAAGGGTTAAACTTTGAATGTTTTCAATTTCTTTCAAAATTTAAACGTTTCCATGTCTTTTCGTATTGTTTAGAATTTAATGAATTCTTTACGAATTGTAGAGAACATTTTGCTCTATAACTGGTATAAATTGCAATGTTCTAAAGATAATAATTAATGAAATACCTATGATTAAATTTCCATTGTTTGATTGTTCGATTTCAAATGCGTACAAATTTTAAACCATTGGATCTCTTTCCCTATTTATCAGATTTCAATGATTCCTTTACCGAATTGTAGAGAATAGTTAGCACTAAAACTGCATTGAATTGCAATAGTGTAGTGATAGTTGTTAATGAGATATAAAGGGTTAAATTTAGGATGTTTTCAATTTCGTTCAAAATTCAAACGTTTATATCTCTTTTCGTATTGTTTATAATTTAATGAATTCTTTACGCAATTGTAAAGAAACGTTAGTACTATGACTGGCATTAATTGCAATATTCCAGTGATAATAGGTAATGACATATGGAAGGTTAAATTTTGATTGTTTTCTTGTTCGATTTCAAATGCGTACAAATTTTAAACCATTGGATCTCTGGTCCTGTTTATCAGATTTTAATGAATCCTTTACCGTATTGTAGAGAATAGTTAGCACTATAACTGGTATGAATAGTGATAACATTGAATGAAAGATAAAGGGTTAAATTTTGGATATTTTCAATTTCGTTCAAAAATCAAACGTTTATATCTCTTTTCGTATTGTTTAGAATTTAATAAATTCTTTACGCAATTGTAAAGAAAAGTAAGCATTATGACTGGAATTGCAATATTCCAGTGATAATAGGTAATGACACATGAAAGGTTAAATTTTAATTGTTTTCTATTTCGATTTCAAATGCGTACAAATTTCAAACCGTTGTATATCCATTCCTATTTATCAGATTTCAATGAATCCTTTTCCGAATTGTAGAGAATAGTTAGCACTATAACTGGTTAGCAATAGTTTAGTGATAATAGTTGATGAGATATGAAGGTGTTTAATTTTGTTGGGTTTCAAATATTTTCAAATTGCAATTTTATGTTCGTATGAATTTACAAGCTTTGTTTTTGTCTTTATATTGTTCAATTTGAATGTTCAAATTTAAACTCCCATATCTCATTACCTATTTTTTTTTTTAATATATGACTTAAGGCGCGTCAACATCTAAGGTTATTGGCGCCCGGAGCTTTTTTCAGTGCACTGCCGGCCTCCGGACAGTGTTCTCTCGTTACACTGTCCATCACCGGACAGTGAGCTGTAAGAAGTTCCTAGGAAGAGAAAAACTGTTATACTTCCATTCCATAAAGGAGGCAGAATTTCTAAATTTCCAAATTTTATTTATAAAAGTGAGAGGATAGAAATAGCTAGTTCTGTTAATTATTTGGGGATTCCTCTGTTTGCGTCAGGAAGATTTAAACAGTCTGGTAAATACTTCTTAGCCAGAAGCGTCGCTGCAAATCGCACCGTATTTAGGTTGTTGGCTTCTTGCAGATCTGATGAATGGGCTACAAAGAGTTATCTTTATGATACATTGTCGGAAAGTGTTCTTTTGTATTTATCGGAGATGTGGGGCATTCAATGTCTGGAGGTATTGGAAAAAAGTCAAATTGGTTTTTTTAAATCTCTGTTAAAACTTCCCATTACCACCCCAAGCGCATACGTTAGATTAGAAGTGGGGCGGGTTCAGCTTAAGTATAAAATATTTAAAAAAATGCTGAATTGGTGGGCCAAACTATTGTCAATGTCGATGGATAGGATCCCCAAGTTATGTTATTTGCGTTTATTAGATTTTGTAAATGACTGTAATACACCCTTTAACTGGGTTTCCGAGCTTAGAAACTGCTTTTATTTGTTGGGTGCTGACAATGTTTGGTCGGAACAGAATCCTGCTCTTTTTAAGAAATATAAAAGCGACATTTTGTCTAGAATGAGAAACCATTTGGTCAGTACAGACATTGAATTTGTGTTGAATTCCTCTTATAATCCATGGTACAGGAATCTTTCTTCCTTTGGTTTACCTGAGAATTATTTGGCATTAAAATGTCACATAAATAAAATCAGACTAATTAGCCAGATCAGGTTAGCGTATAAGAGGCACTCTCGAGTTATTTGTGGTAAAATGTGGTACACATTTTCTGAAGAGAAACCTTGCGAACTCTGCCAGGCCGATCAGCCAGATACCTTACTCCACTTTCTTTTCCACTGTACGGGTCTATCTGCGCTCAGATCAAAATATATTTCTAAGAATATATTACATGTAACTGAGGCAGAAAATTTGATAAATCTGGTATCCTCTGTCACTCTGAATGAAATGAATAATAAATATCTTTTTATTATAAGCAGCCTGAAATGTAAATTATATAATAGTGTATGATTTTTATTTTTTGAAGTTTTGATATGTATCTGTAAAATATTACTTACTTTATTATTAATATAAATCCATATACTCGTATATGTACATAACTTTCACTTAATTATTATTATTATTATTTTATTTTATTTTTTTTTTCTTTTGACGCGAATTTATAATTAGATAATTTTTTAGTTCTGTATGCTTTGTATTTTTGTATTTTTTTTGTTGATTTGTATTTTTTTTTTGTATTTTATTTATTATTATTATTCTTCTGTGCGAACTTAAACACAACTCCTTGCTTATGAGTTGTCTTGTAAAAGCAATAAAGATTATTATTATTATTATTTTATATTGTTCAATTTTAATGAATTCTCTATCGAATTTTAGAGATACGTTTGTTCTAATAATGGTATAATTTGCATTGTTTATTCAATCTATTGATACTAATTACTCTGTAAATTTTATCCCGATTTTGATAAATTTGAAATTTGGCAGGTCGTTATGACATTAATTGCTACTGTTACTCGTTATAAGGGAAGCACTGTAATCGTTCAAATTATTTCCGCGTGAAACAGTTTTCTTGAATGTGATGCCAATCGATTCAAAATTCTATGTGGATATAGCTTTTCTGGATCTTGATGTCTATTAATAGAAAGGGAGTTGGTCCTCCCTTAATTTTAGGAAAAATAATAAGTAAGGAAAATGTTAACATTCTCTATCTGATGAATAATGTAAAAGCAAAAAAATTAATCAATTGGAAAACTAAAATAGAGAACAACTTCTATGATATGAGCATGAGTGACTTTATTAATTTAAGTTTAAGCGGTCTTCCTGAAGAGAGGCCGGCAGTACACTGAAAAAAGCTCCGGGCGTCAATAACCTTAGATGTTGACGCGCCTTAAATCATAAAAAAAAAAAAAAAAAATAGTATCTTTTTTTTTACCAAGTACAAAATTACTCAACAACCAATTTCGAATTCTTTATTTATATTCCAAGCCATATTAAGAGAATGCACTTTTTGATGACGCTCTTTGAAGGAATACTGACGCTACATCCTCTAGGGCACCTGTAAAAGAACATAAATTAGCGGTTAGAAGATTACTTGATGGTTTTTAGACACTGGTACCCTGTAGGACATGGTACCCTTTAGATTTACACGTGAGAAACCTTAGGCACAATTTAATTTGTAAGCTTCCTCTAAATAGGCTTACTATTTATTTGTTTATTTATTTATTAATTTATTTATTTTTGTTTTGACTGTAATTACTTTCTGTTTTGGGCTAACTCTAATTAATTTTTCTGGTTCGAGATAAAAATTATTATGCTAAGTGTCTCAAAATATTATGAGTACCACTACAATGCGTTCAATGTATTAATTAAAACCGTGCTTTAAATTAGGTGTAGGATTTTTAGTCATTGTGGTTGCCAAATTTTTCATAATATTTTAAATATTTGAATGAAAAATTTATATAACTACCATCCCAACAAATCTAATATTTATAGTCTTTACTTATTCCAGTGTAATAGTTAATGCAAACAAGCTTTTCAAAAATATAGCTATTATTTCCCTTAACTATTAACGACTCTTGCATGTTTAATTACCTAATGTGGCACCTACGTAATATTATTCCTTTTTTTAAAAAAAATAATTAAATATGATATTTCCGATATTATTTTACAGTTTAGAAACTGCTGGTCTACTGGCAGGCGAGCAAAACAGAAGTTACCAATAAGTGCATGGGTTTGGATAGCAGTCTCTGCCTGTAAATAATGCTAGCGTCAAGTCATATCTTATTTGTAAGTAAAATTTTGGTTCTAGAAGATCAGAAGAAGGTAATGATAGCGTATGAAACAGTGACTCGCTCGCTCGGATTGGTAGTGCGCACATACCTTATTAGTTGAAAAACTGACTGTGCCGAGAAATCTAAATAACGTTTCTTCATAATTAATTTTGCATATCCCTTTTACTGCAACAGTATTGCAACCCATGTAAATAACAACATGGGTTGCATTACCACAAAACTAAAAATTAAATGCAAAGTTTTGTGTCGTTTCATCATAACATTATTTCGTACATCAAGTAATAACCATTGACTTTAAATAAAGTTTGCTTTGTTGTAATTGTTCCATATTTTTTTTCATTTAGAAAACTTTCTAAATTTATAGAGAAAATATGTGCATTTTGGACAGATTTCGCTTAAACAATTTTTAATGAAATACTGCCAAGTTTCTTTCTGGATAATGGAAAACCAAAAGTGGCAGGTCTAATTTTTTTTAAGCGACGCACACTTAGAAAATCACAATCACAATACTATCTATAAAGTGAGGTAAGAGAAAGTAAAAAATAAATTAAACTTACCATGATGGATAAATGTACCAAACTGTTGTGGTAACAGTAGTAGTAATTTTTTTAGTTGGTTTTCTACTTGTTTGTGTTGGTAACATTGTTGTAGTAGTTAACTCAGTTGTTGTTGATGTATCTTCGGTTGTTGAAGTTACTTCAGTTGTAGTGGTTGATGCTGTAGTAGTTGTAGATGGCAATTCTGTGGTTGTTGTTATAGTGGATATTGTAGGCATCATTGTTGAAGTGGGTGGCATTGTGGTTGATTCTATTGGTGGCATTGTAGGAACTTGAGTCGGTGGTATTGTAGGAGCTTGGGTTTGTGGTATTGTAGGAACTTGAGACGGTGGTATTGTTGGAGCTTGGGTTTGTGGTATTGTAGGAACTTGAGATGGTGGTATTGTAGGAACTTGAGTTACTGGTATTGTAGGAGCTTGGGTTGGTGGTATTGTAGGAGCTTGGGTTTGTGGTATTGTAGGAACTTGGGTTGGTGGTATTGTAGGAACTTGTGTTGCTGGTATTGAAGGAGCTTGAGTGGGTGGAATTGTAGGAGTTTGTGTAGGTGACATTGTAGGAACTTGAGTAAGTGGTGTTGTATCAATTGGTATAGTAGAAGTTTGAGTGGGTGGCATTGTAGGAGCCTGAGTAGGTGGTATTGTAGGAGCTTGAGTAGGTGGTATTGTTGGTGTTCGAGTAGGTGGTATTGTTGGAGCTCGGGTAGGTGGTATCGTAGGAGCTTGAGTCGGTGATATTGTTGGTGCGCGTGTAGGTGGTATTGTAGGTGCTTGAGTAGGTGGTATCGTTGGTGCTCGCGTAGGTGGTATTGTTGGTGCTCGTGTAGGTGGCATTGAAGGAGCTTGAGTAGGTGGTATTGTAGGAGCTCGAGTAGGTGGTATTGTAGGAGCTCGAGTAGGTGGTATTGTGGGAGGTGGTAATGTAGGAGGTGGTATTGTAGCAGATGGTATAGTGGGAGGTGGTATTGTAGCAGATGGTATTGTGGGAGGTGGTAATGTAGGAGGTGGTATTGTAGCAGATGGTATTGTGGGAGGTGGTAATGTAGGAGGTGGTATTGTAACAGATGGTATTGTGGGGGGTTGTATTGTCGGAGAAGGTATTGTAGGAGATGGCATTGGAGGAAACGTCTGTATCAAAACAGGTGTCGGCATTGGGTAAATATCAGGTGATATTGTAGTACCATTGATTATGACTACAGTTTTACCACAACCTGGACAATTCTCACAAACATCGCACGCCGCATACCACGGATAAGGATAATCCATTTTCCGGACGTCAAATTGGCACACCTGAAAGTAAATAAAACTTAACATGGCATACCAATACTTGCTCACAGAGGCAAAAAAATAAATTAAAATGTGTTCTATTTACCATTACAGTAGCAGTAAAATACATAAAATACACAATACATAAACAGAGACGCCATACTGAGTTTATAAGCAGTATTTTGTGAATTCGTATATACATTGTATTTGAATATTTGTCTATTACAATGCAGTAGTCATGTATGAAATTATCAGTGTACAATCGACCTATAGACGACCTTCAATTACGTTTCAAACAGTGAAAGGGTAAAGGAAATAGATCTGTCACTTTATGAATAATATTCATTAGGCAAATACCTGTGATTTTGACATTCATCATATTACATTATTCTTTAGATGTGTATCTTATAATGTGTCTGGTTCTACCAAAAACCCAAGAAGGGAATTACGTATTGCACTGGGTGCAGAACTGGCAGTGACTAAAGAAAGGTTAGCTGGTTATCACTAGTCTAAAGGAAAGTCGCGAAAATTTTAGAAGGCTCGAGAAAAAAGTTCTGAACAATCGCACATCCGGTTAACTGATATTCTTCCAATTCTAAATTTTGAATATTAAACACTTGATACTTACATATATTGTGCAATTGTCAGAACTGATGATTGTCTGAAAAGTCTCTTTAACTTTATCCCATTCTAAGAAAAGCGCTTACATAATGTTTTCGAAAAAAATGTTTCAAACGAAAGTACGTATATATATTTTTTACTTGATATAAGTTTTACAACTTTTTCAAGGCGAGTTGCCTTTATATATCTGAATATTCATCTTTTGCCAAAATAAAAAAAAAAGAATTAAACAAAAAATAAGTAAAATAAATTAATGATGAACAGTAAGTAACTAAACCTTAACTTGTTTACAATAATAAAACGAATCATACAAAATTAAGCCAGAAAAACAAAACAAAAAACAAATAGTGAACTATAATAATTAAGGAAATTTTTTGTCTTTTAAAAATAAAAAGAGATGATAAATTTATCATCTCAAACGAATGATGTAGTCCTATATGTAGTACATATGTATGTATTGAGTATTTGAGTAAAAAATATAAAGAAAGCCATTGGGACCTTTCGAAAACATTATGAAAAAACCTGGCATGAACACAGCTTTCTCTTACTTAAGGTGACCAATCGTCCTCCTTTTGTAGGTTCTGTCCTCCCTTGAAAAATGTCCTCCTACCTGTCCTTCTTTTCGATATTTGTCCTCCTTTTTGATATGTTAATCTCTGTATTCAGAAATTGTGTTGAGTTTTTATCAAAAGAAATGCCTGATATTAAAATCGATGACAATTGTCTGTTTGAAGAAATTAGAAGACTGAATATATATTTAAATTCTGATAAATTAGAACAATGGGAAAATCAACATGTTGAAATTGATAAAAGATGGGTGGAAATATTTAACCATTTCAAAAATGAACACATTCCCTATGAAAATTTAGTAATTCCTGTTGAATTTACGTTGTGCAGCCCTGGAACAAATGCAGCAGTTGAGTTTTTTCAATGGGTAATGATTTTTGGCTAAGTGAGAAATCAAGATTGAATGTTGATACACTAGCTGCAGCACTTACTGTAAAGTTCAATATGGAGGATATTTCTTGCTCCGATATTTCCAATATACTGTTAAAAAATGATATATTAACAAAAAATATCCATTCAATGGAAAAATACTCGTTTAATTAAATAATTATAGTAAGCATAATTTGTAAATTATTGAATTAATAAAATGTTTAACTTATTTAAGTTGTACTTTTTTCTTAAATTTTTTTTTTGTCCTCCTTTTCATTGTAAAAAAATTGGTCACCTTATCTTACTAAATGTTCGAGGTTCTAACATATATATTTTTCCAAACTCCGATATTTAAGCGATTTAATTCTTACTAATGTACCTAGATTATAAAAAATTAATTACAGAAAAAAGTTTCTAACAAATACATTCTCAGTGGTTTGTATAACAAATTTAAAGATATCTACTATAGTGGTTCTTAGGAAAATTATAAAATAAAAAGTAAGAATTCCTAGAAAGTCTTATAATCTGTCTTGGCAATTTCTATTAACATAAGCTTTAGCTATTCGCGTTTGCAGTCTAGAGGCCTTGCAGAGCTTTTTCCATTCATCCTGGTTCTCATTTAGCAACCCTCCTCTTTCTTCCGGCCATCTCTTTAACCCTAAAACCCTCTCTAACATCCTCCTCTCAGGTTCTTCTTGGACAACCCCGACGTCTTATCCATTCCACTCTCACTTCATATACTCATTTGCCATTGTGGTGTGAGCCCAAATCATCACCCTGATTAGCTCCAATTTGGTCTACTGCAGCTTCCATACCTAGCTTCGTTCCTTTAGTGATATTTATAATTTTTTCCTCTTTGCTTTTCTCAGCACCTTTCTAAAGTATAGCTTCAGCATTCAGAGAAGAAAACCAATTCTACTTCAACCTATAAAAAAAGGTGTGGCCCGTTAATTCTAGGCCCCCTCGGATAAATTTTTTTTATCTAGTATTAAAATTAGGGTTTAATTATTTTAATTATTGATTAATAATTGATGATTGACTTAACTATAAATAATTAATTAATTAAATTGCAGATTGTTTAATAAAAGCGCAATTGTTGGATAGGTTGCAATAGATAACCATTTGCTTAGTAAGTTATTACAGGTTATATTTTTTATAAACGAAACTGACTTACTAAAACATAGTATTTCATAAGTTGTGTTCTGTTGCTAGATTATTTTTAAAACACGGGTCTGAAAACAAACAATCGTTTGCTTTTGTTATTATCTGTTTTTAATTGTTTTTAGTTTTGCATCATTAAATGACATCATCCGATACAATGAGATTTGCGAAGAATTTCATATTTTTTGCAGCCAGAGATGGTATGGCAAAATGTCTTTGTGCTGCTTTGTTGGATTGTACTACTAGTGAAGTGTCTGGCCTATTAGAACAGGTAATTGTCAGTGCAATATACACATCTATGACCTTTATAATATTATGAGGAACTACAGTCTTGTATTCTTAAACGGAATTATTATGCGCCAAGGAAGTACAGTGTATAGACCTGCGTCCTGTATATTATTAACGGGAACTAAACTTGATACCCTAAGATGCCTGTCAGTACAATGTTAAGCTCTAACACCTAAGTAAATTACAGAGGAACCACAACCTTGTAATCTAAATCAAATGTTCAAATGCTCAGAAGTTTTACAACATACAGATCTACAACCTTGATAATATTTTAATGGCTTTTACTTTCTTTTTAAATTGTTTTGATTTGGTTTTGTTAATGAACATTTACCATTAATTTTGTGGCTAAAAAAAAGAAAAAGCAAACAATATAGTTAATGAATAATTCACCATTAAATGGAAACCAAGGTCTAGTCCTGAAATGAAACCCAGTACCACAAAAACTACATTCCTACCACCTACAAAACGTTAAGTGGTAGTACATCAAATTAGTGTTTAATTTTTGTTTTGTTTAAAGGAAGTGCATAACTACCAAGGTGAGTGTGTGACGCCATTGATCGTGGCAGCTCGAAATGGTCACGTTGAGGTAGTTAAGGTGCTTGTGTCAGAGTTCAACGCAGACACGGAACATGCAGGATGTGTTAAAGTTGAGAACTATTACATACAGGGTGCAACAGCTCTTTGGTGCGCAGCTGGTAAGTTTAAATGCAATTTTATGTCTTAGTATCTAAAGCTTAGTGATCATCAAGAGGGATGCGATTTTTTGAATGTTGTTATTAATGTTGGAAATGTAGGCCTTTGTTCTGAACGAAGTATCTTTCTTCCTGCATTGGATCCGTCGTACAGTCTATTCCATGGTTTTCCATTTTCAGAATTTTGGCCAGTAAATCCCATATCGTCAAGTGTCACTCACTATTCTTGGTTGGAGCGCATGTCAGATTTTGGCAAATAAGGTGGCGACATGTTCTGTAAGTTTATGAGGCAATATACATTTTCTTTTTACCTTTCCCGTAGTCCGGAGATGGCTAACTAATCGTTTCCCCTCTGCCACTTCTGCAGCATGTTCATCTGTACTTGTGCTTGAATTGTTAATGGTAAGTACACATTATGGTGTGGTGGTGGCCTGTTGAGAAGTAAGTTTTGCGCCACTATCCTACATCAACTTTTTATTTTTTATGGAGATGATGGCTAACCGAGTCCTTAGACACTCCTTACTAATTGTACGAGCACTTTTTTGACCCGGAAAGCTTTCCGAAAACTCTGGCCTATGACATTTTACGAATCGCATTATACCGTTCAATTTTCTAAGACAGAACACAATGTAATCTTACTAATTGTTTCTTTTTAATGTTGGACATAATACGTATAGCGACACTCAGTGCAGTCTAGTGCCTAATATTGTGCTAAAACAGAAATCTGCATAAATGTCTTGTTAATGTTTGTGCATTGAACTGTTTACTAACAGTTCATCATTAGCGATCAATTTTTTACTACAAGTATATTCTTGTATCAGCTAATGGATTGGTTATGCAAAAAAATTAGAGCAACAATAAAATAAATAAAAAAAGCGATTCGCTTTCAAAAGTATTTAATATCAACTTCAGAAATCTGTAAAATACCTTTTCTTTAATAAATCTGAACTTTACTTAGTTAAAATGTGGACAGTCCGTTCGGGTAGAAATATCTTTCTTAGGACGAATGGAAAAAGCGAATCCTTGATCCTGGTTTAGGGCATAGCAGAGCTGCATATCGCACGTCAAACGTGCTTGGTATTTGAAACTTAGAATGTTGTGTTTTTTTCTGCTCTAGCTTATAGTCGACAACTGGCTAGGGGTAATGGGAAGAGCATAAATTGGAAAGCAAAGGGTTCATGTGTTAGGAAACTATGGCTCATATTTCCAGCAGTAAACTTAGAAGTTTATTTTTATCCAGGTGCTGGCCATCTGAACGTGGTAAAGGTGTTAGTACACGCAGGTGCCAATGTGAATCATACAACGCTCACTAATTCGACGCCATTACGTGCTGCTTGTTTTGACGGACGGCTGGATATAGTCAAATATCTGATCGAACATGGAGCTTTAGTCAATATACCTAATAAATATAATAACTCCTGCCTAATGATAGCATCTTATAAAGGTAGGTCACAGCGTTTTATTATTATTATTATTATTATTATTATTATTTCGACAGAGAGGCTGCATGATTCGTGCAGCAAACTAATTGCTTTATTTTAAACCTTTAAGGTCATCTTGATATCGTACAGTTTTTATTAGACCAAGGAGTCGATCCTAATAATCAGGCAAATTGTGGTGCTACTGCCTTACTGTTTGCCTCAGAATGTGGCCACCTACAGGTTGTTAAAGAGCTATTAAAATATGGCGCCCGTTTGATTACAACCGTCAGTGGTAAGTAGATAGTTTGATTACCTTTTCCATCATTTTATCATTTTTTTTAAATACCATTATATTTTTGAGAAATCCACAAAAACAGGTATGACACCAGTCTTAGCAGCTGCTGAACGTACACGTGCCGATGTTGTGGAATACCTATTGATGAAATGTGAACTAACTTTAGAGCAGCAGATTGATGCGTTAGAACTGTTAGGTGCCTCGTTTGCCAATGATAAAGATAACTATAATCTTACTAGGACCTTTCACTATTTACAGAAAGCAATGCTGTTGAGGTAAAGTATTTAATATAATGTAATCATTGAATTAACTGAATTAGCTATACTAAAGAACTCAGCTTGACAATGGTACGAGCTGTGTATAATGGCATATCTTATCTAGCCCGTCATCAATTACCTAACAACAGCTCTATTGCCCAGCTTACTAAATCTTTCCCTCATTTAACGCCTAGCAGTAAAGCTAGGTATATATGCCACTCCTCTTACTATAAACTATAATAGCTGTAAGAGCACATCTTGATTCAGTTATAAAAAAAATAAACTAAAAATAATGTGCTTGGAAATTATCGCGTACATTGTTGTTGTGTTCCAAGATGTTTGAGATGGGAAAACAAATAATAATAATAATAATAATGGTGATAGCGGAGACCCTCTTATGTGCGTTAAACATGAGAAGAGTTGGCTCTATTATTTAGAAAGTGAAAGGACGACCTTGCATAAAGCGACATGTCGGAGGGATGTCGGTTTTTCTCCGTTGAAACACTTTCAGGCTACCCTTGGGTTCTTATCGGAAATCACCATGGTAAAAAGAAGGACCATACGGGAGTAGAAAAATGTACATGGCAATTTCCTGGCACCCCTCGCGGAGGTGCGATGAATTTAATGAGGTTAATGGCGTAGCTATTCGCCAGAAACCTTTTTTGCAGCTACTGAAGGGTTCATCAAATCTTTACAAAAGAGGTAGTTCCCCTGCTGTCGGTTGTATTAGCGGCCATGAAAGTCCATACTATATGTGTGATTTGATTTAATCGCAGTCAATGTGATACCTGTGGTCATGCCGGTCCCACCGTAATTCTCCATGGACACATCGAGGCAGGTTCATAGTATGAACTATGAACGATTAGTCTAAGAACATTCTTTACCTTGACCCACAAATTGCTGGCATAGCTCTACTTCAACCGATTTGGCCAGGCAACGAGCTAAATCAAAATTGTCTAAATAGATTTAAATCCCTGTTGAGTCACAACATCCATAGAGTGGACACTATTAGAGTACTGTATAATATACTTCATGAATGTACTAGATATTCTCAAGATGTGCCAATATCAAAGCCAACTTTTGACCCTATACCAGCCTATGAGAATTGGATCGAATGCCAGACCTTGGAAGAGTTGTACACCATTCGGTTAAATGAAAATGCGCTTCACATGGAATCCTTGACTATTAGGTAAATTTAACTTCACTTCAGGATTTACGATATTTATCATTTAGAATACCTGCCATTGTTTATCTATACATTTTTGGAATATATAGGCTAAAATATGGGTGCTTAACTTGGAGTAATGCTATCTAGAAATGTCACACAGAAATTAAATTTTAAAGTTGTTTCACTATTGATGAATGAATTATAAATATTTAGAAAGACATCTACTTCTACAGATCTATGGTTACAATCTAAGTTCTCTTATGTTCTATATTTAGGGTTCTCTTAGATCTTCTGATTAAAAAAATAACAAAAAATAGTAAATATTAATATAGTAAATGGAAAAGAGAAACCTTCATATGCAAACAAGTGTAATTATTATTACAGTTTCAGCAGTTTAATTTAAATTAATAAATTTAAGTGCGAATTTAATTTCTTGTTTATAAGCCCCTTAAAAATGTTATCATTTTATATTCAAGTTAATGCCTAATTGGAGTATTTAATTAATAAGACGATTTTTTATTGAATTTATTTTTAATTATTTTGGATACTCTTACCTTAGGATAAATCAAAAAGGGCATTAGCGTTTTCGGTTCCTTCTATATCTTGAAAATATATTTATTTTAAGCTTGTATTCATTTTTTATTCATTATTTAATTTATTTTTGCAATTCAAGTTATTGGTGCACGAGCCTTTTCAGTGCTCTGCCGGCCTCTGAACAGTGTTGTTTGAAAAGGTCTGTCTGTCTTTCACCGTCAAAGAGAAATAAGAGATAGAAATGCGGATTTCCGCGAGGCAGTCCTGTGCACCAATCACTGAACCATTATTTCCAAGAAAAATAAATTAATTTTTGTACATCGTCTGCTGCGATCATTTTAAATTCAAATCAAATCATTCAAATTTATAACTACTAATTTCTATTGGATTTTGCAGGGAACGAATTCTAGGCATACACAATCCTGATGTACCACATCCTGTGATATTCCGAGGCGCAGTTTTCGCTGATAATGGCCGATTCGATCGTTGTCTGGATTTATGGCTGCATGGATTAAAGTTGTACCAATTAAATGATCTGCCTATTGTTAAGGATCTGTTAAGATTTGCTCAGGTACGTTTGAATTTTTGGATAAGTATTGTTATTATTATTATTATTATATTATTATTATTATTTTTCCTAGGAGTATCGTCTGATAGATATCGCATCTCCGTCACCTATGTTATTTTAAGGTAAAATTAGAGCTGTAATGTGTTTTTTTACACCAGGTTGATATGTGATTGCAGATATTTTCACAAATGTTAAGAGTTGGGATCGAAATCGACTTAAATACAGTCGAACTAATTCTAAAAGCTGCGGTTAAAGAGTTGGAACGGAATAAAGCAAGGATGACGACTATAAAATTAGACGAGGATATTCAGCAGGAGAAGGTGAGTTTTTACTGGACAAAACACTAAATAATCTCAATTCATTTGTGGCGTGTGACGATTAAACTATTTTTAGTTTAGAGCTGGACAGTTTATGGCCCTTTAGTACCGTTTGACTGTCGTACTGTGCGCCTTCTGAAATTCATTTGAGGCATTCAAACTAGCCTGAGTACTTCCCTGCTCTGTACTCGATCCAATCTGTTAGTGTGGCGTAGTTACTGTGCGCACTATTAATCTATGTGTGGTTCAGAGCTGGGCCGAATGTTTGAGCCCCAACGATAATGCACCCTCACACACACTACTTTCAAACTTAATTTTGGACCTTCACCTCACTTGAGTACTAACGATCACTGTTGGTTACCCCTCAAAAATGAACGTTACTCGTGTTTTTCAGGAAGACTTCGAAAATAACGTCATCTCAACGCTCTATATTTTAGTAATAATTTCGAAACTGCTCGAGACTTCCGGAGCTGAACAGCTTCTAAGAATTCACAGGACTGTCTATGAATTGAACAAACTCAAAGTACGTTTGCCTTTTTCTACTTTCGAGTTACATGGATTCTGCAGACTCTGTTGAGCAAATGCAATTAATGGGACCATCATATTTATTTTTCTCTTCAGGTTTCGACGAGAAATGGCCAATCTTTACTGCATCTAGCTGTAAACCCTGATACACCCGTAGATAATTTTCATACGAATGACGTATGCAGGTATGTATGTAGCTCTTTTGCTGAAGTTGTGCTAAGTTGTGTGTGTGTGTGTATTCTAACAATTAAGATAGTTACAGTTTTGATTGGAGGCCACGATAGTTAAACGTTTGCTTCGTAAATGATAGTGCCCCAGTAAGTATTGCATACAGAATTGTAGGATACAACATTTGAAGGATTTTTATAATAAAATAAAAGCGACTTATTTATTTTTTTTTAATTGCTCCTTAGAAACATCTTTATTACGCGTAGACATTTAGTATTGTAGCATCTAAATATCGACTAAACAAGCCCAATGGCGGCTAGAGCAAAAACTATGTAGGTTGCAGCCTACAAAAACCTAAGCAAGGGTTTTTGTTATTTCTAACATTAAAGCAATATTATTAAGACGAGACTTGATGAAAATTTTTCAGCGCATCCCTTACTAAAGTGCAAATCCATAGTCCCCCCCCCCCATGGTTTCTTTTTAAAAAAAGAATTGCTAGAGCCTTTCTTTTAATATGGAATTATTTAAAATTCAGCTTAAATCAAATGTAAAATACTAATATGATATTCATTCAATGTCTAAAAATCCAATAAACGGCTTTTCATTAATACCAATGTGGAAATACCTCTTTAAATCAGATATATCAGAATAAACTAAATAAATAGTTATTATCCTGTCTTTTGTTTTTATTTCAGATTCCCATGTGCATCAACGACGAAGTTACTAATTAAATGCGGTGCGGATGTGAATGCATTAGACAATGAACGTAACTCACCATTGCATATAATTGCAGGTTATCAGAAACCCATAAGGTTGGTTTTGTGGCATTTATATGGAGTTTTTTTGTTTTAATGAACTATGAACTTATCTGCTCTAAGCAGTTTGTTGTTCTATAGGAACTTCTTGACCCTGCATTCAATAATAACGCTACTGATTGAAGCTGGTGCCCATGTAGATATTGTTAACAACCGTGGAGAAATTCCGACTGACACTGCCACAACTGGTAAGTACAGAGCATCTTAGGGTTATCTGGGTTGCTTTTTGGACTACTCCTCTCGTACTCAACTTATAGGGGTTGTGACAGGGTTCTCAAAGCACTGTAGCCCCACAGCGCATTATGTGTAGGTTGATAGGAGTTTGGATTTATGGCCACAATCTTAGTAACAGAGAGTTATTACTAATAGACTGCAATGGGAACCAATAATTTTAGGCAGTCTTCCCCATTCTGGGGTGTGTATTGGCCTAACATCAACATCAATTAGTGGTATTGGGATATGTCCCCCATAAAATCGAAGGAATTATAGAAGAGGTTCCTTGTTTAAATATTCCCCCAATCATGCAATTTGGAATGAAGCTTCTAATAGTAGCAAGGTTTTTGGCGGTTAAATTTTTAGGCTTAAGCTTGGTTTGTATACTAATGGACTGGAGCGTATTCCTCTCTAAATCATTCAGCCAGAGATTTAATCTCGCACGGTAGCATGAGTCTACAGTGCAGTCCACATTATGATGCGTAGATTAAGTCACTTATCTTCCCCCGGGACCGTCGTAGGAAATCTACGTTGATCTTAGAAGCGGTTTTTTTCTGAGTATGAGACAATAGTAAGTAAGGCTGCTGCCTTCCCAGTATTTTACATAAATTTGATCTGTAACCGTGATTCCCGTCATCAATCATCAGGTGGGATCTGCAATTCCAAGTTTCACTGAATTAGTCTGAGATGGACCTTCACAGTTGCTGCGGGTGGAGAGCAGTTCCCAATCATCAAGCATGGATTTTAGGAGTATAACCAGAAAAGTGACAGAAATCCCTGGTTGAAGTAGTTTCCAACTATACAGGGTGTTCAGCATAAGACTACGGTAACTTCGGGAGGCGATTCTGGCCATCATTTGCAACAAAACATTCCATATAAACTATGGCTCGATTCGGCTCCGTTTTATAGATATTTTTAATTTTATGTTTTTTCAAGGTGTTACTACTTTTTAGCAAAAAGATGTCTATATTTCTCAAACTATTAAAGCTACAGCTATTTTAATAAGCTCACTAGAAAGAAGGTTAAATTTCCTTTTAAATAAGCTAATTTGTATTCCACAATAATAATATTAAGTATTTTACTTTGTGGCCCAAACATAAGAAATAGCAAGTTTCTAATTTTTTCCAAAAACTTTGACTTCATTTTTCTCAAAAACATTTCATATGAAAAAACCGTGCACTATTCAGGAAAAACATCTACATACGATCACCTTTCGAATGGTATACAATAATAAAGGTTATGTTAAAAACTGACGCAGAAATCTGTTATTAATTGCAAAAAAGTAGGCCTCAAAACAGCGTCGGCATTAAGAAAGGAATTCACCTACCATAAGAATATAACTGATCAGAATCATCAAATCCAGTACGATTTTTTGCAAACGTGTAATTTAATAATTAATTAATTTAAGAACTATATTCAAAAATATAAAATTTACATTATAAATAATAAAATAAAAAGAAGAAAAATGAATATGATGTTAAATGAGTGTTAGGTACCAGTTTCAAAAGAAAGGATTTTCGTTTAACGAGTTTAAATCTGTGTGTTATTCTTTAGTTAATTAAAGAAATATGCCAAATAATGTGAACAAATCACAGATTTTCTTGAACCACTCAATAAACCTTTGGAATTAACAGGTTGTGAAGAGCTAATGAATAAACCGAGAATTTACTTATCGCTCTAATCTCTAAGTTAAAAACTGACATGTTTTATCCTAATACAGCTTATAAAAACAAATAAATACAACAAGCAGAAAAGATAGTTTAAAGTCTACATTTTCATTAGATATTTAGTTGTCATTTTGCTATCATTATGCCAACGTATTCGAATATTGAATATCGTGATATGTTATACATCTACGGTTTCGTAGATTGGAGTACCTAGTGGAGAAGCTAGGCGGGGAATATTCTAGATGTTTTCCTGATAGGGTGTACCGAACGCTTATTAAATTACACGTTTGCAAAAAATCGCACTGGATTTGATGATTCTGATCAGTTATATTCTTATGGTAGGTGAATTCCTTTCATAATGCTGACGCTGTTTTGAGGCCTACTTTTTTGCAATTAATCACATATTTCTGCATCAATTTTTAACATAACCCCAATTATTGTATACCGTTCGAAAGGTGATCGAATGTAGATGTTTTTCCTGAATAGTGCACGGTTTTTTCATATAAAATGTTTTTGAGAAAAATGAAGTCAAAGTTTTTGGAAAAAATTAGAAACTTGCTATTTTTTATGTTTGGGCCACAAAGTAAAATACTTAATATTATTATTTTGGAATACAAATTAGCTTATTTAAAAGGAAATTTAACTTCTTTCTAATGAGCTTATTAAAATAGCTGTAGCATTAATAGTTTGAGAAATATAGACAACTTTTTGCTAAAACGTAGTAACACCTTGAAAAAACATAAAATTAAAAATATCTACAAAACGGAGCCGAATCGAGCCATAGCTTATATGGAATGTTTTGTTGCAAATGATGGCCAGAATCGCCTCCCGAAGTTACCGTAGTCTTATGCTGAACACCCTGTATATAAGGAGCGAAATCTTTTCCTCAAGATTTTTGGGGACTCGAAATGTGTTCCTGGTTTGTTATAGCAAGGGCCTAACATAAAGCACAAGTTGAGGATACATTCTTAACAGTGGAGTGGTAGCAGCAGTTCTGGGGCGCTCCTCGATTTTTGTTGTGTGGAAGTTCTAAGGGCTCAAGTTAATTTGGACTTATACCGCGTTCCTGTTGCAGGCATTACGGAGATCATCTTGCGCACGCAGAGCAAACCTAGTCTGAAGTGTCTAGCAGCGCGCGCTATCAATAGGCACCAGCTGAGATACCGTAGCCAAGTGCCAGAAGCTCTGGTCTCCTTCATCGAACTGCACGGCCCTAGTGCAGCCGTCAATACTCAGTGTGCCTGAGGAACTTATATTCTGTGGTATTTGTTTGGTATCTTGAAGGACACAATTGTTAATCTTATGTTGTTTAGTGTAAATTTTCTTTTTCGGGTAGTAAATGTTTTTGTTCGTTGTATCGAGTGGCATTCCCTGTTTGTTCTCCTGGAGAACAAATAAATATTTGAGGATTTGTTTTTGTTTTTGTCGCCATGTTTAGTGCATGATTTTTTTATTTTTATTTTTAAGCCCTGCATTCTCACTTTGGAGCAAAGATGAATCTTTTTGAAGCTAATAGTACTTGGAGTGCACACAAACATTTTGGCTCCCAAGTTCAGGATTTCATCAAAGAGCTGAACGACGTACGACTTATCTCTTTTCTGGCTTCGTTTCTTGGATCCTGGAATGAATTTTAGTAGCTGCATATTTTTCTCCAATCTTAATTTGGAGCTCATTTCTAATAATGGTGCTTATTCTTGTTTGGATCTAATCAAGATTCTAAACTTATTGCATAGTGCATTAATATTCCAGTGTTAGAAGCCATTGATTGAGTCCGTATGAGCTCACTGATCATAGTTATATTTTTAAATATAGTTTAGAACTCTTTCACTCTCTATAATTGTGTATTCACTATTTTGTGCTATTAGTTGTTTTTAATTTAGTTATCCCACCTACTAGTACAGCTTAGTGAAAAAAAAATCATGCACTCCATGAGATAATCCTCAATTTAGAAAATCCTGATGCAATGTCCACTCTTGAGTTTACGTTTAATTGTATATATATTTATATTTTGTACTTAAGAAATCAGATTGGGGTTTCGAATCTCTTAAACGCTCCAAATCATTTTGTGAATTAATTTAGAATATGTAAATATGGCGGATGAGGTTTTTGTCTTTGTTTTGTGATATACTTTTGTTTTTGTGTTATTTTATACAATTTTGTGTATGTGTTAGTCATATTATTGAAATGGGACGATAGTATCCTAAAAAAAAAAAAAACTACCAGGGCTTACCGAAGCACGAATCTATAAGTCTGAGACTTATTGTGATTAGATTGTTGCCTTGTAGAAGTTTCTGGGCTTATTTGAAGTCTTCTAGGGGAAGTCTTAACCTAAGGAACCTATTGTAGGATCCTAGAGAAACCTTTAAACTTATCTGTTTATTGACCTAAACAGTCATTTTACTAGGGTGTAAGACAAGTATGTGCGTTTTTTATTTTACAATTAAAAAATAGTTTATTTATTTTCCTATAAAGCTTACTGCTGCAAAAAGATGTTTATATTGTATCATAACATTAATCCATCTACAAGTCATGCAGCAGAAGTAGGGATAATCAGAGGGTGCCATGTTGGATCGTAGACTGGGTCAAGGTGAAGCTCAATATTTAAATCTTACATTTCTGACCACGTAAGACGTGAAATTTGCGACTTTGCCTGTCTTCTTGATGCAGTATTCTTTTTCGATTTAGCGGAAGAATCCGATTTTCTGAATCAAACGCGCGCGAGTCGTCCTTAGCTGAGAAGATATCGACTTGGAACCTGCTCAAAATAAATAATTCCTTGACGTTCATTACACCATCACCACATTTCATAGCTTTGTGTGTCACATCTTAAATAGCATTGGCCATACAGGCGTTTCACTTTGCGCCCGTCACATTTTTTTTTCCATATTTTTCTTTCGTTCATTATTTCAGGAATTAATATTAGTTGAATATTCCTTTGTATTCATAAAAATAATTTATATAAAGACCTTTCTTAGTCTCAATTGGTATTGTTCATTTGAGGCAGATTAGAGGGTTTTATTGATACTGTGGCGTACATTCGATTGTGATGCGCTGACTCTTATTCGTCTTTTGTGATGCTGTTAGTCTTAGGAACCTACAATTTTTTTTCTGAAAGACTGCCGTTCTCTGTCTTGATCAATTAACTGCAGGTAGTCTTACCAATGCCTACTAGTTCCCTCTCTTGCTTCACATGCACCTCTTGAGCCATTACATTCTTTAGAATTTCTTATCAAAGAATATCAAATCATATTTTACTGATCGCTACTTCCTAGATATCCAAGGCACTTCCTTTTCTTATATTGCTTATCCTTGCAGGTGTCCCTTAAGGAAGCATACTTGTTCCGCTTTTATACACAATATACACAGCCGATCTCCTTCTTCATCCCAACACCATCACTATTACCTACGCTGATGATATGGCTATCCTTTCCCAAAGTAATGATCCCGTCATGCCTACTCGCCATCTCCGAGCCTACCTTAACACTCTGAAACCCTGGCTGCGAAAGTGGAGAATAAAGGTCAATTAACAAAAATCAAAGCACATTGTTTTCACCTTAAACCGTAAAATTCTTCCCGCCTTATATCTCAATCACACTTCCCTCCCAGCAGTTACTCAAGTCCGTCATCTAGGACTTCACCTTGTCAAAGGTTGATATGGTACCCTGTACTCGACTCAGACGAACTGAAGTGAATCACAGATACAGAATGTAAAAAAAAAAAAACTATTAGACACACGCTAAAACTCACTTTAGAAAACAAACAACATACAACACTCTACTAGCTCCAATATGGACTTATGGACTTGAACTGTACGGCACTGCCAAATACAGAAACCTCAATTGTATTCAATCCTTACGATCCAAAATCCCTTGTACGTTACCTACGTTCAATGCTCCCTTTTACATCTCAGACTTCACCATCCAAACGGACTTAAAAATTCTCTACGTTTCCGTCAAAGCCAAACTCCGTCATCGGAATTCTCATTCTAAACATTCCCCTCTTTCAAATCCACTCATCCAAGCCCTCTTAACCTCAACCCTTTCCACCAGTTCTTCTAGACGTTTAAGGCGCCTTTAGCCGCGTGACTATCTGAATGCCTGACGTCGATTATCCAGAAAGTCAGTAGTATGTCCTAACGCCTTAAGGGCTCATTTTGGCAGTCACGAAAATCAAGTCAGTTTACAAATGTGCAAAGGTCAAATGATTTACTGACTACTCTTAGTATAAACCATAATTCATATTAAGGACCATGGATGGAATTATTAGCCACGAATCTTTTAATAACCTTTCTAAGGTACTTGGGATCAAGTCAAATACTCGAAAGTCCTAGAATTAATTTTATAAAATTTCTGTTTAGATTCTCTGATTTTTCAGCGAATATGTGACCGTTTCACAACCAGGCATATATGTATATTGTTTGTACTGATTTTTAATCACTAAGAAAATGTATATTTACACAGTGTTTTTTTTGTTAATTTTTTAAAATCGCATAGATCTTAGGTTACACCCTAGTACTTTTAACGAAAACTATTTTTCAAGATAGTTCAGTTGCCTTTGTCAAATCAGTTTTTTTTTTCAAAAGTGAAAATTCCCATTTCATTATAAATTTTGTGTCTTATATGTTGCTCCTAGAAAACGAAATAAATACCTGTTTAACTCAGGGGAGAAAAAGGAAAAACGTAAAATAAGATGGTTCCTTTAGTTTTTTCTTTTTGATGTTGACAAATTATTTATTTCTGACGTCAAAAAAATCAGGATTATGTTACAAGAAAAAATGGGCTACAAAGTTTCACGTCCAACCCAATGAGATATAAGCGTTATTTTTCAGAAGTTTTAGGTTTATTTCCTATATTATTAAGAATTTCTGTCAGGAGAGGGGGGAGATCTGTAAAATAAGGCTTGACTTGATCTTCACATGAAGTCATAGGTTTGTGAATTATGGAAGAACTTGTACCTTAAGACACTTCAGTCAATTTTTGTGTTACCCCTCCCAACTGAGTCAAGCTACTGAGGAGCCTTACTTGAGCTAAACGAGATTCTTTTTGATATACTACCTAAATGAATCTATATTAAAGGATATATTTTCGTTGGATATTTTAATTAACTAATTATTCTAGGTGTGCATATAAGCTAAATTCCTTCTCAATCCTAATACAGTTGAATCGCATTTTAAAATGCATTAATATTAAACTCGTATTTCATATACCTGGAGCAGTTATTTGCGACTCTAAATTCAATACCCAATTCAGTCAGGTATCTTCAGAGCAAACCCTTGGTGTGAGTTAAATGAGATTCCTTCTTTTATATGAGCTTATCTTTAAAAAATCTTCTTATGATAATCCTTGAATGAAGAACTGACATACTTGCGTCAATTTTAATTCAATTCATCATGAAGTTCAAATTACATTGCATGCAAAAAAAAAAACTGCCTACAGAATCTTCGCCCATACCCCTTACGTTGTTGGATTTTGAAAATACCATTGCATTTTATTTATTATAAAACTTGAAATTGTTACTGATTAATGTAAAAATACTGAAAAAAAAATTCTTTAATAAATTATACTTCATAATGCTCAAATTTGACTTATTTTTATAAATGAATAAACGAATGTTAAAAAATGTGTATTAATTTAATTAATTTGTACACCTTTCCACTATCTAATGAACTCAACCAATTTGAGGAATACTGCTGCGCTGGACAGAACACTCTTTTAATAGCAGTCGCGGACTGGATTAGTCTCAATACAATCAAATTTAGAATACTATACTCTCAAACACTATAGTCCAGAGCATAACAATGTGAGCGAACAGTTTCCACCATCCTCTGTAGTTGAACATTGCTGGCGGTGGACTGAACACCTTTGAGGACAGACGTGCAAGGAATGTGGACTCAGTTCTCACAAAAAAGATGTGTTCAGTTCAGATGAGTGAGAGTTCAATAATTTGCTACTTACTAGCAAACACGAATCACTTTGTGGAACATTATCTAGCTGCATTGTATCAGATAAATGTAGCAGAATTTGGAAGTTTATGTAAGCAATTTATTGTGAGCAAAAGTAATTCGAGTTAGATTTAACTCCAGCATTTTTAAGATCACTTGTAATAGGGCGCTACTTAGTGAGTAAAATTTAAACTAAGCAAAACTCCCAAAAGAATGCGCTGGGCGGCTCCGGTCACATTTAAATATAGAAAGCCATATTATAAAACTAAGTTATAACTGAAATTCTTGCTTAGTTTTTTTTTTTTGCATAACTCTGCAGTTAAGCCATAATATATAGCTACGCTTAACTGATTTTTCTCTAGTATTCCAACATAACAACAAAAATTAAAGCAATTTTAATAGTAACTGTTACCTTGTGCTTAGTTGTATTTATAATGGAAACCAGATTACAACTAAGTTAAAACTGAATTTCTTAAAGGTTGTTCACGCAAAATTCTGTAATCAAGCCCATTTAAATATGGAAGTATAGATTCTACATAAATTAAACATATTTGAATATTGTGGTAGGATACAGTGTCAATTAAATGTCTCTCAAAATTAAGTTGGTTTCTATTTTAGGTGGCATTATAGGTTTTATTTTGTATTGCGCAATAGATTTTTGATAGTCTAATTAAATTACTATTTCTTTATAGTATTTTTAAATAGGAGGCGTGATTCGTATATAACGACAGATGGGTTTGATTAAATATGATTTTAATACGACCCTTAACTGTGGGTGTGGGTCTGTATGAATGTCGATGTAGTAGCCCCCACCCGGTTTTTTTTTTGTCCCTCTACGTCCCCTTTAGAAGGATACAAACACAATCGTTAAGGGATTTGTGACCCATTAATAATGGGACGATGTGCTTACAAAGTTGGATATATACATATATCTGTGGCCCCATAGTGCCCCTCGTATTGGGACTTCAAAAAGTTCCCAATCTGTACACTTGTCGCATGGCTTAATCTGTTTGAATAACTTACTTATTATTATTATTATTATTATTATTATTGCTATTAGCAGTAGTAGTAGTAGAAATAGTAGTAGCTTGAGCTATTGTGTGTGGGGTTAAGCTCTCAACCCCAAATGAAAGCAATCCTTAGTTGCGCTTAGTTAAAATGGGAATGTGTTAAACAGTGACAGAATCATTGTAAATTGAATTATCTAAATTACATTTAAAAAAAAAAAAAGAGGCATAAATTAGTCTATTCTGTTCTCAATATTTAAATATGATCAAACTATCAATGTATGCGATAGCACACAGGCCGATATGGGTGCCTTGGGGGCAGGTGTGAAGGAGAGCCCTTAATTTAACTTATTTATTGCTTATTCATTATTGCGATTTCATTTCTCGTTTTCGTCTATAGTTTCTGAGAATGTTCTTGAAGATTTGTTTTGATTGGAACTGGAAATAAACATTTTATCTATCTGGAAGTCTTCTGTGTATTATAAATTAGAGATACTCTGCTGATAATAGAAATTAAGTTGTGGAAACCATTATCTGATGAATTTACATCGATTCGTTTTAGTTATTAAAAAAAAATTAAGAACAACCTGCAAAAATAAAAGACTTGTAAGCAAAAAAATAAAAAAAACTTAAAAGACTCGTAATTTCGCTGTTTTATTGCGACTTAAATTTGTTTTCTGATGTAATTAATATATTTAACTTATAATTTATTAATGTGTTTAATCTATTCAAAAATCTACCAGCCCAAATTTATTGAGCTAGATCCGCTCATGTGATAAGGCTAATAATCTAATTTGGTCTATTAAAATAAACACACAAAATCAGTAATAATGTACTCATGGCTTTAGAAGTTGAATTTTTCAGTAAAAATTTTCAAACAAGGAATTTAAAGGAAATCCTAGAGCCATTTTCGAAAAAAAAACAACCAAAAAGTAAGATTCTGTCCTTAAAGTGCCAAAACCGTTCAAGTGATTTTGTTCACTTCTTTTCGGTCCTGGACCCTTTGTACAGTAGCCAAAAGAAATATGGAGTATGAGCTTTTTTGATTTGCATTGTTGGAATAGTGGATACATAATTCACAGTCAGTTTTCGAATAATCACTTTGTCTGACTCAAGGAACCACAATATTTGGCTGTAAGAGAAAGTAAGTCATCAAATTGTTTCTCATTCTGATGATAATGTTTCAGATGAAAACAAATTGCTACTTGGACTGGCACCTTGTCTCATTCCTGTTTCAATTCTTACTTAACATAACGTAAACCTGGACATTTTATCACCGTGTAGGCTACTCAGAATTGCTACATCTTCTACGCTTCAATGTCTCTAAATACTGCACTAAGCAGAGTTACATTTGGTATTACACACGATGAAATGATTACATCAATTGACGTTTTCACCCATGAAATGAAGTACATTTAAAGATGCTTTCTGTAATGATGTTATTATCCAATAAATAATATTTTAAAAATGTTTTTTGCAGTAATTCCTAAATAGAGCTATACAATAAAAAGTTTTGGAAAAATTTGTCCAGTTTATGTTGATAAAACTAGAAAAGTTTCAAATATGCACGCTCAAAGATGGTTTTTAAGGGTTATGTAGCAGATGGACTTCTATTTAGCCTTTTCACTTTGTCCATAGAACCGCAGAAGGCGTTATTTCTTTCTGTTTTAAACAAACTCTCAAAATAATATAAAATAATATCTGCATTATGTGCTTATAAATATCTCCTCTATTTTAACTAGTAATATTCTAATTTAATTTTTTTTTTTGAGGGGCCTCCAATTTATTTCTAAGTTTTAGTCGGTGTAAATTTCAAAAATTAATTTAGTTAGTATTTCATTACATTTCTGATAACTAAATTCAAATTTAAATAAAGAACAGATACTTCACTTTGATCTTAGCCACAAGGCCGAGAAGAAATAATTCTGTAGTTTTGTTCACAAAAAAATGTATAATAATAAAAGAAGAAATCCAACGTTGGCTATAAATATACTCGACATTAACTACTGTATATAGTGTGATATATAGATAATTAATACCCAATTAAAAGAATGTTTTTGATTTTTTTTTTTGTATATTAGAATTAATTTGTTTATTTGTATTTTGTGTGTATCGGATGATTGAATACTATAATTTAGGCTAGACTCCAGCTTATATAAAAATTGTATTTTTAAAAAAGCAAATAAATTTATTATATATTTCAATTTAAATAAATAAAGCTGAAAGAATAAGGTATTACAAAATTGTTGACTTATGATCAAGTTACTACTGGACTTCGCTTTCGCTCCATTATATTCACCATTATTGGATTCTATCTGAGCTTTCCAGAATATTATAAGTGAATATTATTCATTAGATAATATAAGTAAGTTAAATTGTCTATTTTTAACTTATAATTATTATGTAAAACGTTTTTGAGATGCTATATTTTGATTAGTACTTATGTTACGAAGTGTGTAAAATTAAATTAGAAATATCAGCTTTAACCTACATTAATTTTTCATTCGACAGCTTGTTATGATATAGAATCTTTTACAGTTAGAAAGACTGCTTAAAGTTTAATACTTTTTAATATTGCCTGTTTTTCTAACTAATGCGTTTTTTATCTTTGCTGTCTCTGCGTAAAATGATCGCTTTTTTTTCAAAAAGATTCAAAGTAAAGTAACAATAGTTAGCTCAAAACCCTGGTGGACTAGTTTCTTAGTTACAAAAAAAGGGGTAATTTTAGGGAAAAAATGGTTAAAAAAATCAAATTCAATCAAAAACTTGCTCTTCCATTAAAGTGATTACCAAATTCGTTATAATTCCTCACATTACTAGGTTTTGGCACTAATCAATATTTTTCTTTTTCAGAATTTACTACATCTTTTGGCTTTAACTAACCACAAAATAAAAAAATAAAAATGTCTTGTAAGTAATTACATTTCTCAAACTAATTTTCTCAATAATTACCACAAAATTTACTGAAAACAGAGTTAGAAATATACCCTAGGGTGTTTTCTTTATTGAAGAAAAGTCCGAAGTGGTAAAGGATTCTATAAAAAAAACAAAAAAATTTTGCCATAGTTCTTTTTTGCACGTTTGGTTTTGTCTACCAGAAATCCAGTATCAGAGGAGTTTTCCCTTGCCGAGATTACGATAATGATTAACTTAGGAAAGGACTTGTATATAATTATTAAGCATATAATTTAGAAAGACTCCATGTTTTAAAGATATTTATTTTTTATAGCGGAAAAAGTAAATGCAACCTCTAGCTTAGAGCAAGAATTGAAGCCCGAGGATTATATTTTTTCAGACAATGAGTCGTCCTACTTACTGGAGAATGTAAGTAGTTCTTGACAATTCCACAATTCACCAAGTCAGATTGTGAATCTTTAATATATGGCCTTATCACAACTCATGGATAATCACATACTTGTATATTTCTTGCTATTAATTTACATATTTTATTATTTATATATTTTACACCTGTCATTAATATTTTTGAAATTTCATTTAGCATTACACATTTTTATTTTACACATTTATCTAGTTCTAGTTATTATAAATTCATTTATTTGTGCATTTGTTTATCGTTCGCCATAATTTTTTTTTTTTTTTTTGAAGGTAATAATGTAACTATTGTTGGTATTTCTGTAGTTTTCTAGTTTTTTAAACAGAAATCACAGCCCACCACAATGTGAAACACGAATCTCCGATAATGTGGAAGAAGTGAGGTACTTTGCTCTGAGGAATAATAATAATAATAATAAGAAGAAGAATATGCTTTATTAATTTTTTTTTAAATAAATTTACAAAAACACAATTTAATTTTAATCTGAAGCACCTACTGCATGGATTGAAGTCCGTCAGCAGAAGTTCACTCCTGTTGTACGATATTAACATATATCTTATGAATACAAATATTTCAAGCTTACATCTCTCATTTATAATATAATTTGTATAACAAAATACAAAATGGCTTACAAACAAAATTAAATTCTATCAAACTAAAAATTAAATTCATTAATTAAAAATTGTTTGTATTTCCCGGCCGTTACATTATATTTGTACAGTTTCTCCCAGTTATGACCGCTCATATAGCGAAATATAGTTCATATATATTCACATATAGTATTTTTAATATATTTTGTGAAGTCCCAACTCTCTTGTAAAACTGCTAGTTGTAACAAGTAATAAATAAATAAAAAAAATAAAATATTCACATATAGTTCATATATATTGAAGCAAACTTTAATTCTGAGGAAGAGTACAAGTATGGATAGCGAGGGTCAACGCGTTCTGTTCATGTAGTAGCCTAGAAGGTTAGGAAGAGGTTAATTGTAGACCCAGAAAAGACGGTTTGAAACTATCGGTGTCAGTCTTAGCAAGTTGGTCAGCGCAGAAAAGGGATTTATGGCCGATGCAGTCTCTAAGAAGTCCCGTAAAGAGCACAGAGTACGACAATATCCAGGGTTGTTGATTGGGACGCGAAGAATGGCCCCCTCCCCCAAAATGCCGACTTTTTCAAGTGCCGAGTCTTTGATCGTTGACCCTTTGTGCAGAATATTTTGCTGGCAATTAAAATTGCTCACCACCAAACGACTAAGACTACTTCCTTCTAATATATGTAAGCGTTATCATTCATTCTAAAATGTTAACCTTTTTTTTTTTTCTCGACTCAGACATGTTTGTCTATACCACAATTTATTTATTTAACGTAGTATTTATTTGTACTATTTTATTAGTTTCAAGTCTGTCGACGTATGATTGGTTATTTTGTTCGAGCAAACAATTTTAGTTGGCCAGCAATGCTCATTTTAAAATCAATAGCATAACATTTTTCGCTCAAAAAACATATAACCAAACTATATTGAGATCCTAAGTTGCAAATATTTTTGGTTGTCTAGATGCATAAGAAAGGTGCGGCAAAACCAAAAGAAGTCGTCATGGTCTGGAAAGTGGACGATGAAATACATTATCATGTGACCTGGTAAGTTGATTTCGTTTTATGCGCCTTAATAATATTGTGTCTGACTTTTGTATGGAAAGCCTTGACGCTACTAGTGGCATAATTCCATTTTTATGGATTTTCAATTAAACACATTGTATTCAAAATTAGTAGAAGTTATTTAAATTTTCTGGTGCGAAGAAAATGTGCCTAGGAGCGAAATAAAATGGTAATGGAATGGAGTTAAGTTGGCATGAGGAGAGTGGAATTTGAATTACTCAAACAATAATACAATATTTTTCTTCTTATAAACAAATCTTTACTAATTTTGGATGGTTATCCGTTGGTAATGAACAGTACAAAACGAAGGATTTTTAAAAGCCATTATATCCCACAGAACTTCATTTTAGGGCAATTCTTAGCGGTACGCTTCTCTATAAACATGTCATTTCAGTATGATGTACGGTTTTTTAAACTGTATAACGTTAGGTAAAAATTAAAATTTTGATGAAATTGGTAATAAAAGAAAATTTATAAGACAGAACTTTATGAATTGTATTTACAGAAAGTCGTTTACCAAATTTTTATTCTTACTTTGGGGAAAAATAAAAGTTTAATCAGACTTTATATAATATAATTTAGATTAATCAATAAAGTGTATTTTACTAGAATATGTAAATTAATGACTATTATTATTCTGACATACTTTACGTCATACCACCGATCAGGCGTAGTCAAAGGAGATGAGTTCGTTTTATCACCCTCGAAGGCGTAAAGGGTAACGATTCTTAGCAATAGCAGTGAAACTGTTGAATAGATAGGCAAGAGGCAACAACTGGTAACAGTGATTGAACACTACCCGCTTTGGTAGGGCTATTGCCTTGGTGCGCCAATTTAAAAAGTAAAATTAAGAGTGAGTACGACTAGCATTAAAAGGGAGCTAACCGCTCATTGAACTACGCCAACTATGATGCTCCTAAACCAGTTAACTTTTAAACTTTTAATTAACTTTAATAAAGAATCCAATTTGCCTCCCAAATTCCGAAGAAAATAGATTGACTGCCAAAAAAAGTTATTCAGTTTTTTTAGATTTCCTTGAAAACAGTTCCAAAGTTGTTAATTTTGAGTATTTTAAACGCTACTTTATGTGCTGTAGATCTTAAAAATTGTCATTGTACCACTAATACAGCCTAAAAATATTGTTTATTTACCCACAAATAGTCATTTAGTTAATACAAAAAATGTTTTAGTTAACGTTTCTTTAAATGACCGCACTAAGTACTGAAGGTTATGAAAATAGAGGGACTCCGCTGATTTTTCATAAAGCATAAAAAATCGCGAACGTTAATGTCCAAACTATAGAAAGGAACTACACTATATACATACTATATTTTATGTATTTTATATAATATTTTGATGTATTACACAGCTGATGTTGATAAATTTAGTTTGTGAACTACAATATACGATTCGGTAACTAAATTAAAAGAACGCTGACTATTTACACCTTAGAAAATTACGACCTATTTCAAGTTATGTTTTACTCTGTGTTTGTATGAGTTCTTTTTTGTTTTGTTTTTTAGGCAAAAAAGAAAAAGAGTAATTGGGACACAGGTATGTCCTCACCATTTGGCGAAGAGATATTTACCACAGTTACTTATCACGTTCTTAGAGTCACGCATTACATGGCGTTCAGCAACTAATATGACTGCTTCAAAAAGTCTGGAGTTACCGAGTAAGACAAATAGTTGATAGAAATTTTTAACTTGTATCATAAAATTAAAGCTTCTTCCAAATCTTTCCAATAAACATAAAAAAACTATAAGCATGATAATTTTTTAATAAATAATTTTGTTTGTAGAAATTTTTCATACCAAAAGTTTCCTAATCTGTAAAACATTTTTTACCTATTTTAGCACTAATAATTACTGGATTTACTTATTCTGACGAAGTCACCAGCTTCAATTTCCATCAAAGCACGCATTTACTGCAGTCGTAACCTTAGTTAACTGTCTGAGTTCTGTTTTACACTGTTCCACATTTAGTATTAGCCTCTTTCCCTGTTTCGATTCTTAATGTTGTGTTTAGTGCTAGACGTGCTCCCTACAAATTTATTGCTCAAGAGAAGCTGCATGCATTACAAAATGACATTACCAAGTGCAGGATACTGCCGCACCTCTAGCCAGCAACATCGTTTCTCCAGATATCCCACAATGTGTCTCTACACCTACTTAAGGGCACCAGGAGAAATCAAAATCCACAGTAGACCTAAAAGTTCCTATTGGTTTTTGTGTAAACCAGACCTTGTTCATTCTGAAAGCAAATTAATAATATTAATTACAAATTTTATAAATTGGTGGATTGAAAGAATGGTAAGTTAAACGAAATTTGATAATGAAGTTATAAATATTCTTATTATTATTATAAATATTATTTATTTTTTATAACGAGATGAACGATTTGTTTGTTTTTAAAATTTTTGCTTCTAGTTTAGGTAGATCCTCTTATAATGAGGAGTAATTAAAAGTAAAAAAATATGTTTCCATTTTTTCTTTTTCTGTGAATTGTATTGGGCTTGTGTTTAAATAAATAAGTAAGCCATTTATTGAGCTATAGATAAACAAATACAATAAGTGAATACACAAATTAACAAACAAATAAATTAGCTCAAATCAGCCGACAGGGTTGAAGCCTCTTCAAGTGTGTTTAAACAGTACATACTAATAATTAAGCTCAGAACTACATTTCATAAGCTTGAAAATATACTTAATGATAATTTTTACGCTACATCTTAAATGCTCACTGGAACATTAAATAACAAACGATCCAATAACAATATAACAAAATGTCTCACAAATATTGTGTGTCAGGCAACTAAAGTAAGTAAATTTCATGATTTTTTGATTATACTGGACCGTACACTTCAGTTCGGTTCAATAACTAAGAAACTCTTGATTTTGAAACCTTTAATAAGTCTCAGAATTTCATATTATTTTGTATTAATATAGTTACATTCCGACAGATTCAACAAAATAGCTGTTTTCGAAACTAAAGCATGAACTGTGTTGAGTCAAGCTTCTTTACAGGCCAAATATCAAGGCCTCAGTTTACTGAATTGGCTGACCTAACGATGTTACTGAACGCTTAGCTGAACATATGCGAATTTCTGATTAGAATGCGTTCTCAACAAACCTGGACTCTCCTTTATGACTGGACTGTATTTATTGATCGAAGTTTTGGCCATAATTTTATACACGACTGATAGCAGCACAATACCTCGATAGTTTTCATAGTACGTCTGTGAATTAAATGAAGATAAATCAGAATAATTTGGAATAGATTTAAAATTAAGTTTCTATGAAGATGTAGATTAGATTAAATTAGGGCGGCCTCAAGGCCTACGCCACCACGACCCCTATGGATCTATTGTGGCTCTCCGACTTTAGAGCTCACCCTCCAGACCCGTCCGCTTAATCAGACTCTTAATTCTGGAGAGTGGCTCCTGGGTAAAGCTCTCAGGCCTTGGTTTTTTCTTCCCGAGAAGTAACATCCTTAGCCAGACACGCCCCTCACACTGACACAACACGTGCAGTGCCGTTTCTTCTTCTTCCTGACAGAACCTACAAAGGCTATCATCTGCCAGGCCCATGCGATGCATGTGTTTTCTGAGCCTGCAGTGGCCAGTTAGTAGGCCTACAATTATCCTTATAGCCCCACGACCTTGACGGATTAATTCTGCGGTCAGCCTCGGCGAATAGCCTCTGATGAACTCCTTCGCCTGTCTCTGCCCAGTGGTGGCAAGCCACCACTCCTGAGCCCTACTAACCCAAAAGTTAATGGCCGCAGACTTAACACATTTCGAAACCCCAAAGCAGGGCTCCGGGCCAACGAAGTGTCCCGCAGAGCCTTCCCGGGCCAATAAGTCTGCCATTTCGTTCCCCTTGTGTCCTGAATGATCAGGTACCCAAACTAGAAAGACCTTATTCTGGTCACTAATTTCCTTCAGGGCACCCAGACAGTCCCAAACCAGCCTTGAGTTGACCTGGTAGGAACTGAAGATGTAATATACATTTTATTATTTTAACAAAAAAAATTGTTACGAATGAAGTAGCCAGCATAAGGATCTGTGACATCTAAGAAATTATAAACAGTAATTACAACCCTTTTAACACTCAACTTTTTTAATTTTTTTTTTTTTTTTTAAGGAAATAAGATAATGAAGTAATTTACTTAGTACAAACTGTAAGTTTCAAGACAACTTTTATTAAGTTAATGCGGTAAGAAAATCCCGTGTGAATTTTGGTTCACACCAAAATTTTAATTTTCTACAAAAATAGGTAAGTATAAAAAATATTTTTGGATTGAGTATTATTTCTAGATTGCATATTAATTACTTCTTATTGAAGAAGAAGGCAATAAATTTGCTGTAACGTCAGTGAAAAAGAAGTTTATTTAAACAAAAATATTAAAAAAAGTTTTTCTTGAACCACTTCTAAATACTCTATAAAATTATTCATTGTATGAAAATAAAACAAAATATAGAGCGGAACTGTTTAAATAAGAACCATCTCTGTTTAAACAACATTCAATTAATTACAATAAACTAGCATAATCAAAGAAAACAGTACTCATATTATAAATCAATAATAAAATTCCAGCAGCTGACCCTTAGATTTTCTCTTCCTAGGAGCTTCTTACAGCTCACTGTCCGGTGATGGACAGTGTTGTCTGTAACGAGAGAACACTGTCCGGAGGCCGGCAGTGCACTGGAAAAAGCTCCGGGCGCTAATGACCTCAGCTGTTGATGCGCCAAAAAAAAAAAAAAAAAAAAAAAAAAAAATAATAAAATTCTGTAATAAAGCAGAACCTATGCTACCGTGCTTGCCTGGCAAAGTTAATCAAACAAAGTTAGTGCAAATATTCAAATCACTCTAAAGAGTTTATTGCAAACTAGGCTGAAATAAATTACAGATATCAAAAGTCAGAACTCATATAGGATGGAGCACTCACATAAAAATTGTTACAAAATCCTCTACTATTCAGAATTGCGCATCCTGTACTATTGAAGTAATCTCTGCGAAAATATAAGACAATTACAGTACTCCCAAGCCTTTACGATTGTGCACAATTGCAGCTTTTTAGCTGTATTTTGTGAGGAGATATATGATGGAATTTTATGCGCTTTACATTTCTTTCATATTTCGGATTCCTGTATCTTCTGTCCTATTGGTGCAAACTGTACCAATTCATACAGTTTGAATGAATTCCAGAGACCTATAATTTTATTTTCACCCTACGAACCCAACGTTTCATAAAAAATACCACCTCGTTCAAAAAACCTAAAGGCTAACTCATATACCGCACCTCTGTCGCCAAACCAGAGACAGCGTTATTGGAATTTTCTGCTACCAAACGCCTCACAATAGTTCTCTTGATGCATTTGTTTTAGTTGATGCATTTTTTATTTTAATTTTCTGCTTCTTCTTGTTCACCTATTAGGTTTGCTCGAAGTTATTCTTTTAAATCTTACAATATATCAAGTATTCAACTAGTAATGTCGAAGGCTGTAATGTCCTATATGTAAAGGAACAGTGTCAATCGCGTGCACCTCTTTAAAGTAAGTGAAACTCTTCAGCTCCATGATTCTGTATTTTTTATTGAGGAGGAGTGGAGCTTATTAGAAGTGCATTTGCAAAGGGTGTAGTTGCATCAGGAATAGAGAAGCCTCTTATCTTCCCATTGTACCTGGAACGTAGAACATTCAATTTGAATACATTTATCCTTCTAATAATAGTGTTTTTTTTTTTTTAATAATAATACAATATGATTTTAAGTTTTATTTGAACTACCCTTGGCCTCCGGGCAGTTGATCCAATCGAGGTAATATTCGCACCAGGCAAGCCGAGTATCCTCGCTAGCTCTTCGTTAAACTCTAGAAAGGAAAGTTGATACGTACTTCGAGATTGCTACCGTCGTATCTGTACTGGTTCTTAACCAAATAGGTCTCCGACAATCTCCGTACAAGCAGTGAAATATTGAAGAGACAATATTCAGAAAACGGAAACAACAGATACATATAAACAAGACTACTTACAATAGTATGTACAGATAAGAATATGTACAAAAATTAGATCCAGTATCAGGCATAAAACAGAAATAAAAGTAATAAACTGATGTGTATAAAATCAGAAATGAAAAACTATTGAAATAAACTAAAGAAAAAACTAGTAATTAAATAACGGAAAAAAAGAAAATAAAGCTTTTAACCTGGCCAAATAGGTACACTAAGGAAACTTGACGTTTAAAGCATACTAAATACATGTAGAAGGAAGGTAATCTTTTTTTTTTTTTTTGTAAGACAACGCTAGGAGCGCTACAGTCCAGCCGGCTCTGGCAACCTTTGTGGTTACAAATGAATCCAAATTAAGCTTTTTTGAAGGTTTTATTAATTTAAAAAAGTCGATCTTTGTTTACTAGTCGCTTCTGTCAGTAACAAGTAATAAGTTAGCTGGACACAATGCTCGCCTGAAAAAATAGCCAATAGACATTGGCTATCCAAAGGGGAAAGTAGACTATTCATTACTTTAGAGATCTTAGCGTCCTGCAGGCAGCTCACCCAAACAGAACGCTTAAAGGTTGGCGTGTCCATGGTAAACTCTAGTTTGTTCCAATTTAAGGTGACTTGAGATTCGGATATATGGATGTGACTGTAACCAGATCCGTTGATAACTTGCAAATAACTGAAGGGTGACACACAAAGTGGAGTGCATTGGACAGCAGGGAGTGGTAATCTCTGATTATCGGCTCCCATTTCTTCCAATTTCCCTTAAGTTGGGGAATTCAGGCTCAGGATATCTATGAAGCGTTGGGAGAAGGGTTTGTGACTGCCCCGCTCTACTTGGAACATTCTTGGAGACTTGGTTGGTTGCCAGGTATGGATGGGAATATGAGGATACCCTAACTAATTCTTTCTCTGCTTTTAATTTGGCGAAACCTTCCTATGAAAAACGAGGGAAGGAAGAGTTGTCTTTGGAAATTCCAGCTACCATTTCTCTTTCCAGGTCTTCCCTTAGAAGTTCTGTAGATAACTTGGGCGATTTGTTTCCTCACGTGGTAGATTAAGTGGTTGATACCTGGCACTAGTAGAAGCGCAATGATCTCCTTCGTCGCTTAGCAGAATACCCCTGGCTCACTTCCTAATTCTAGAAAAGGATTATATTTATAATCCTATCTGAATCATATGAATTTGCACTCCGTAGTAAACGCATTTGGAGTAAACAATTCTGTTGTAAACTTAGTTACATCAAATAACGGCTCATATAGCACAAATTCCAATAAATCTCGGCGTACCACAATAATTTTTAGCATTTCCTGAGATTGGCACGAAATGTATATATATAGCACAGATCAGATGACATAAAATGCTGCAGTTTGCACGCAAACACATGCAATTGAACAACCACATACTGGGAGTTAAAGTTACCCTTCATTGATATTATACACACAGACATAAACACAAATAATCATGCAATAGTAAAACTCGCATGGTCTGTAGTAACAGTAACGGAAACTTTATATCCCCAAACGAATTCCTGCCGATATAATACAGGAAGCTACCAAACAGCTTTTGTATTTCCGTTTCCTAAAACAATAATTCTAATAGCAGTAAATTTCTTATAACAATTATCGTTTATAGCTTAGTTCTGCAATTCTATCATATTGGCTAAGATTTTTAATTATACTCTGTTAATTAATGAAATGTATGTGTTTTCAGTAAAACACATTAAAAAAAAGGTTATGAAACAAGGCTACTTTACCTTATAGCTTTTGGCCTTTCTGCTTAGAGTGGCCAATTTAAATTTGGAGACCAGAATATGATTAAGTTACCACTGGATTATTTCAAAGTACAGTGGTCAAAAAAAGTATTCATACACTAAGCTTTTTTACTTTATCTACTGAACTTTTGTTTCTAGGATGACTATTTCTTCAGCACTGAAATCAAAGATAGTAACAATGAATTTAATGCTCTCATTTTCTTTTATAAACATAAAGAATTGAGTAAAAAGCAGAAAAATAATTTATTGTATGCAAAATAAGTATTCAAACACTCAGTCTGAATGTTATAATTAACGCAAAACTAAAGACCTAATATTTTGTAAGCAACCCTTCTGCATTTATTATTGCTTGAAGCCTACTTGGCATAGATTCCACCAGGTTTAGTGTCTCTTGAGATGTGATTTCTGCCCATGATTTCTTTTAATTGGTTATGAGCTCTTTTCTGGAAGAACATTTCAATTTGCGAATTTTCCTCTCCAAATAAGATCATATATTTTCAATAGGGTTTATACACGGAGACTGTAGAGGGGTGACAAGTTGTTTCCGGGCATTATAAAGCAGCCATTTCTTAGCTTTTTAGGCTGTATGTTTGGGATTGTTATCCTGTTGAAAGAAGTATGTGCTTTCGATGAGCACGCCAACTCTCGGAAAGCCTCGCGTCAACTTCAGGGACCCTTGTTACGCCACAGACTATCCGAAATCGCCTACATGCAACGAGCTACAAAGGTAGAACTGCAAGGAAGAAACAATTTATTAGTGAAATCAATGGGATGAAAAGACTGGATTTCACTCGAAAGTTTGCCAATAAGCCGCTTTTTAATTCTTCCCAAATTCTTTATGTTTATGAAAGAAAACGAGAGCATTAAATTCATTGTTACTATGTTCGATTTCAGTGCTGAAGAAATAGTCATCCTAGAAACAAAAGTTCAGTAGATAAAGTAAGAAAACTTAGTGTATGAATACTTTTTTTGACCACTGTATGTCTGCCGAGCAATTAAGGCTATTTTCATAAACAACTTTAGTCTGATTATATTTAAATATAGAATGCTAGATAATACTAAGTTGCAGCTTAATTTTCTTAAAGTAAGTCCAATAGAACTTAAATTAAGGATTTTATAAGTTTATAAGGCAATTTCTAACTTATTGCTCGTAAGTATTTGCAAAAGTGACCAGTATTTACACTGGTAATATTTATATAATAATTAAGGCCTATTTTTACTATATTTTCCAACTCTATCTTGTGCAGTACTATGGATACATATCCATCAGTATATATCGTAATTTTTTTTTGGACTATGTGGGCGAAACGCATACGTCAAAACTTATTAGTGTGTGTATGTATATGTGTGCGTGCGTACGTTTATGTTTGAGTACATTGCATACGCTACTATATAGGAGGGTATGTAGAACCGCCAGTGCATGACGTCACAGGCTGGGAGGAAAACGATATACTCAAGCTAAAAGCATATCTGTGTATTTCGGCTTGGGACTGGACGCGCTAGCGTAACTATTCCCCAGTATACACACGGGGGTTTGTGGGGATTCATTTGGGGAACCAACAGTGGGGTTCAGTAAGTGAATTTACACAAGCACCCATACAGGCGTACGTACACACGCTCGCGCACAGCAACAAGCACAACAGAACTCGTCTGTATGTTCCTTTGTACCATTGAATGTGTTTATTAGCTTTACTAAAAAAAAAAAATTAATAAATAAATAAAATAAAATAAATAAATATAAAAAAAAAATGCTTAAAAATCTTTTCTAAAAGTAAATGAATAAAATATAACTGAAAACAAATTCATTTAATTAAATCATCAAATAATCTCACAATAAATAAACCCTATTAAAAATAAACAAGCCTTAATTATAGAGATATACTGTAAAAATATATTTTGCATGTATGTAGAAATTGAGTTGTATTCTGGGTTTGGTATTTAAAGTATGACCAAGTTGTGTAATAGTTAATAGTCTTAGAGTTGCCTATTAAATAAGCTTTATTTATTGAGTTATACAGAACAAACTAACTTGGAGGAAATGTAGTTGTAACTTAGTTGTATTCTAGGCTCAATATTTAAATATGAAGAAGCTATTAAACAGGTTAAAACTGTCTATTAAACTAGCCTTAATTATTAAACAAACAATTTTTTAATAACAAAATTACTTAGAGGAAATACAGTTATAACTTATCTCTCTTCTAGGCTTAATATTTAAATATGAAGAAGCTACTAAACAGGTTAAAATTGTCTATTAAACTAGCCTTAATTATTAAACAACCAATTTTTTAATAACAAAATTACTTAGAGGAAATACAGTTATAACTTATCTCTCTTCTAGGCTCAATATTTAAATATGACTAAACTACGATACAGTTGAAATTGACCAATAAACTAGTCTTAATTATTGAATTATACAAAATAAATAATATTGAGCAAAATTACTTGGAGAAAATTGCAGTTGTAACTTAATTTCATTCTAGGCTTAATATTTAAACATGACCAAGCTATACATACAGTTATAGTTGCTTATTAAACTAGTCTTAATAGTTATTATTCTTAGTTATAGTCTTAATAGTCTTAGTCTAGTTATACAAAGCAAACTTATTTGAAGGCTCAATAACTAAATATGACCAACTACGTTATTTTTATTATTTAAATCTTAATTATTTAAGTAAGCATTATTTAATATTATTAAATAAGGATTATTTAAATAAGTTAGAATTTTTCACTTACTATTGTACTGTTAGTGTCTTTTTGGCTAAATTAACTGAGTGAAAACTGATCCGAATTAATAATAATAATAGATATTAATAATGCTTTATTACATAATAAAGAAATAGATACAAAAATAATGTATTTCTATACGTTCTACTGCATGATAAAACCGTCTGCCGGAGGTTGATATTGAGGTTGAGAGAGAAGAAATAAAAATACAAACAGAAAAAAGTAAATCTATCTTACAGATTACATTTAGAAAAAAAGAAAAAAAAATAATAATATAAACATATTTAATATTATTTTACAATAACGCAAATGTTAATGATATGTTTAGTTAATGATAATAACTAAATTAAATGAGAAAAAATAAATAAATAAAAATATCAGGTAAAAGAAAGACAAAAGCGGTGAAAACAATATAAAAAATCAGAAATAAGAGTAACCTAATTCAAAAATAGGAATTAAGATAACAATAATAATTACTTAAATTAAAAATGGAATTAAATCACGGATAAATTTTAAAAAAAACTAAAAAATTACTGATTAAATATAAATTCTTTAACTAAATTTTGGCAATAAATCCAAGATTGCTGTGCAAGTTTAACTATAAAGAAAATTTAGGAAAAGCTACTTCATTATAAAGAAAATTTAATAGAATTATCATGTGGCAGAACTTAAATGATAACTATGTAAAAATCTGCTTAAAGAGACTGATTGTAATGAGTAAGCTCTATCCAAGCAACATTAAATTTAATTTAAAAAAGTTTTAAAACTAAGATCTTACACTTTACAAAGTTTATGAAGTGAACATGAACTGGAACTCCTTTGCAACAGATAAATTGTATCTGTATACAGATAAAGATAATAATAATAAAATAACACACTTGGAATAACAAATTTCACGAAATACAATCATTTTTACGAAATGGTTAAATTTAGCATGATACACTACCAAGGGTACGCGAGCCAAAATACTTTTGGGAAACGCTGCTCTAGATCACTAAATTGGAAATAAAACATAGACCTAATGGCATACAATTGACCCATCTATTGATTCGAATTATCATCTTCGTCGACTGAGAATTAAACCGCTCTTGCTTTTGGTCTTTGCTGAAAATGGGATCAAAATAAGAACAGCTAATTGTAAATCTGACAGCTTTGCGTATAATGTCACAGGATTTTGTAGAAACGTTTTGTTGGGAACAACTTGGGTCAACAAACAAAAGCTCTTGTTTTTTTCGTTTCACTATTTGGCAACTTATTTCTACAACAATATTCTGTTTCCAATTTTGGATGATTTTACATTAATATTTGTGGACATTGTTTTGCTTTTTATAGCGTTTATAGCTTAGCATTTAGTAGGATTAATGTCGATTGTCTCAAGGATTTTTTTTCTTTGTATTTAAGTAAGGTTAGGTTATGTTTTTAGAAGCTCTTTGGGGGGTACTAATTCTTGAGTTGAGCGTGTTTGTGTGTATGTGATATAATTTAGTATTTACGGCTAGTGATTATGCGTTGTAATGAATTATTAAGTGGCTAGTGCATGTGGGGTGTGTCAGTAGCGCAGTCGGTGCGTAGGTTTGCTTACTATGTGCAGGGCCGAAAATTATTTGTAAGGGGGAAAGCTTGTTCGGGGGCTAAGGTATCGGGTATTCCTCTAGTAGACACTGGGGGTCCTCAACTGATGATGCTAGAAGGGTCGAATGGGAATGTTGGTCCACTCCGTGTATATATAGAGTGTGTGTGTATCTAGGGGTAGCCAGTTTTTAGTGTCCCATCTGCTAACAACTCAGTCCATAGATTCTGATGTTAAGCTAATGGACAGCGAATATATTTCCTGTGTGTAAGAGTTCTTAGCTTGCAGGGTTCAGAATTCTCGCTAAATGAGGGGTGTCAGTCAGAATAATACTTTCAATCTCACCGTCTCTTTTTTTTATTACACGTCCTCGTATAAAACAAACCTTATGATAAAGATGAATGCTTGGGTTATCTTCTAAAAAATAACCCATTAGCGCTTAATTTATTTATTTAAACTCTTTTTTTTTACGCCTAGTAGTTATTGGGTAGCCTCACCATTGATAAAATTTCGTTTTGAGATAACCCGATAATAAGCAAAAAAGTGGTTTGGACTATTGATATCCACCGTAACTCAAAAATGAAGGTAATGAAGGCTTTTAGTGACCCTAAACTATTTATATTAAGGATTCAATTTAGCGAGGAATCGGTCCAGAGCAAAAAACAACTCCCTCTTTTTGCCAACGTTCCGGCAAACTTATTGCCTTCATCAGAGCCTGGATATTGTATTTGTCCCATCATTACCAAAATTACACTAGACTTAAAAGGCAAGCAATGACAAAACGTGCGAAAAACTGTTTTACAGACTACTCTTGGATGACGCTCCGAATTGCCCATAGAACTCGAAACGTTTAATATACAGCACTATTCTCAAACCTAGAGCTGTGGATTTCAGCCAAACCTACAAACTTACGAACTGTACAAGACATTTCAGTCAAAACTCCTCCGACAGATACAGTTTGACGATCCTTACTACGTGACTACAACGATCTGAACATCCCATTCGTATACAAACAACTCGCCAAGACTAAATATCCAAAGCTCCATACTGCTCTCTCTACTTGCACTAATCCTCTTGTACTATCTCTCGCCTCTTCTGACAGCCCTAAAAATCCTCCTCGCCGACTGAATCGCCAATGGCCCCGCGACTTCCTTGCAGCCTGAAGACCTAAACGTCATCCTTCTCCTATAGAGAGTGCTGCCGCTGGATAGTTTCTCTGCTCCAGCTCTTCCCGCACCAGTTCATCTAATTTATCACATCTAAAACTCCACACCAAACGTTTGTAGAAAAAAAAGCAACCTGAACGTCGAATAACTCTAGCCTGCCTAGATCTTGACTTCGCCCACCATAATTGCTGCTACAAACAGAGCAATTATCAAAATTGGTTAACCAAAGTTGCACTTTACTCCATCTACTTCACAATATTTAAAGTTGTTAACGAAAATGATTCTAAAGATTTTCTAATTGTTTACTAATGCAGTTCTTAATTGCACAAATTGATATAAAGACCTATAACTTTTATTTGGAATATTTTTCTAGAAAACGCTTGGCACTTGGAAGGCACTTTTGGGGAAGGATTGGTGGTTAGGTTAGTTTAGGTTATTCTACAGTTTTGTTTATACCTCCCTATACTTGTATAATGTTAATAACGATTAAGCGACACGATAACCGAATGGATAGAAACGAAGCTCGCAAAACCAAGATTTATTGTGGTAGTGGGTTTGATTCGCGGTCTAGGACTTGGATTTTATTTAATAGTTAATATGAGAAACTTACAGTGAAGTACGTTTGCTAGTCGACTCCGTCCACGACACCTAATTTGGTAGTTGGAAGTAAAGCCTGCCTGAAAAAATAGGCATTACTTTTTTATTAATAATAATTGAATATTGTTAGGCAACCAACATTCTAAATTTGGATCAAATGGCTTTGTCTGTGGAAAATTTAGGTTGCATCTCCACCCTTTGTTGCCTTAGGGCACCTGCTTATTTGGCTTAACGGTTAATCAATCACTGAACACGTTTTTTTTTTTTTTTTTAAACCAAAATTTGTTGCAAACATCAACTATTTGCAACGCAGATCGGTTGTACCTCCACAAAGCTAAGTAGAGTTTAGAATTTACAGTGGGCTGTGGTTTAGAGTCTCCAATCTCGTAGATAGATTTTCTGAAAGAAGAAATGACCACTGCATTATCTAAAGCGTAATGGTCAAGAAACCACTATAGGTTATTTAGGGATCTATGTTATCATGGACTTAAGCATGAAAAAATAAACATGCGTGAAAAAAGAGAAAGCATTTTCTCTGAAGCTAATGTATTGGATGTACAGGGCTGTAGTTCGTTCTTTGTTAGGTGTGTGCTATTCTATGGTCGAACGCTAAACGGGGGTTAGCGTGCTTACTGATTATTTTTAGAGAGGTTCTCTTCTTTTTCCTTTTATGCTAGAACTTCTTAGAATCCAGTTTCTGAAGAGGGAGTCCTCCGAGAGGGAAGGATGTGCTGACTTAAGACTGTTGGTTACTTGAACATAACGAAACTTCTATGGCCAACAAAGTAACTTTGTTAGCTATATTGATCCGTTCAGCGGAGATCAGATAATAAACTATGGCTCTCCATACCGAAGAAACCTTACTAACTGCGGTCATGGACTAACGCAGTAACGGAATTCAGATTCTGGCAATGAAAGAAGCTGGTGTTTCAGCTGGCAAGTAATCTTACTAAGATGTTCTGTTGATGAACAAGACTGGCACTGGTTTAAGTACGAGGATCTGGGCTCCTAATTTTGAGAAGATACGCTAGTGAGGTATCGAAACGCACGTTTGAGGCGTCAATGTAAGAGTTATTCGTGTTTTCCGCCTACAGGAATAAAATATGAAAAGTAAAGTAAAGTAATTGCCTATTTTGTTCAGGCGGGCTTTACGTCCAACTACCAAATTAGGTGTCGTGGACGGAGGTGACTAGCAAACATTTTACTGTAAATTTCTTTTATTAACCATTAAATAAAATCCAAGGGCTAGAGACCGGGAATCGAACCCATTACCACAATACATATTAGCTTTACAGCTCTCGCCTCTAACCGCTCGGCTACAGAGGCGCTTCAATAAAATATTAAAATTAAAGCTTAATACAAAATAGGAACTTTAAATCAAGTTATAACCATTCTGGGACTTTCTACATTATAGCTTGAGCAATTCTTTATTTAACTGTGGCTGGTCACACGTTTTTTTTTTTTTTAATAAACCTGAAACACCTAAGTCAACAGTTGTGTCACTGCTTTGTGGATTAGCCTGTCTAATATTTTGATTGGGGGGAGCTGATATTCGCTCAATCTCCCATGCATGTATATGCATGTAGACTCGATCAGTTTTGTTTACATAAAAGCTTTACGTATTTCTTTCTGGCTTTGCTTCATAATTCTAAATGAAATCCAAACAAGCATATACTGGGGATTTTAAAACCCCCTTTAAATAACATAGCTTTAAAAAAAAAAAAATGTATAGATATATCTGCACTCAACTTCATGCTAAAACACTGAGGGCTACTACTGGCTTTTATGATAACAAGATAACACTGGACTGTTTAAATATGCAGGTGTATCTGGTTTGAACTGGCCAAAAAGGCTGCAGTTTATTCTATAGCTCATTTGAGTTATATTGAAGGTTATATGAACCATTCAGATTCTAAATCTTGAGAAAGCAGCTTGCTTCGAATTGCTTCACAATATTTAAATTCTCTTTCCTCAATTATTGTAAGGAACGGTTATTATTATTATTATTTCATTTCTGACTCCTTATTAGGGAAATCACTTAGGGGGGTGGACTTTGCCACAACCCCTTATCTAAATTACTACCTATCTCTCTATCTATCTCTCGGAGTTAAAAACTAAATCCAAATAATAACGGGCTGCACGCGGCGATTGGCTGTATAGATCTGCTTAATGGGCATCACTCAGGAACTTTCGGACGATACGGACCGTATCTAGAAGGACTGCCTTCTGCGCCTCTACAACCAGACCAGTGGATAGGCCCAGCTCATTGACAGCAGTCACCGTTGTTCTGGGCACGAGGCCACTCGTGGAAAGTATTATAGGCGCAATCGTCGTTTTGTCCAGGTTGTACATTTCTCTTAGTTGGAAACTAAGGTCCTGGTACTTCCGGATCTTTTCGCCCCTGCTTTTCTGCATGTTATCATCATTGGGTATGGCGATATCGACGATATGTGCCACTCTACCCTTCCTATCCATAACTAGTATGTCCGGCTTATTGTTAGCAACACTCCTATCCGTTACTATCTGAGTGTCCCAATATACTTTTGTGTGCGCATTCTGCAGCAGTGTCGGCGGGTTATATTTATAATATGGCACTTCTGTCTTCAGCAGCCCAAACTTTGAGCAAAGTGCTTTATGGATAATTTTAGCCACATTATTGTGCCTGAAAAGGTACTCCTTCGGCGCAATTACTGAACATCCTGAAACTATGTGCTGTATGCTTTCCGAAGTGGAGTTGCACATTCTGCATTTATCGTGCACTAGACTTTCCCCTAGAACCCATCTTCGGTACGCCTTCGTAGCTATCACCTGGTCCTGCATTGCCATTACGAACCCTTTCGTCTCAGGGAATAGATGGCCTTTTGTGAGCCATTGGCACGAGGCTAAGCTATCAGTTCCTTCTGCAGTAAGAAGGGCATAATACCTGCCATGTAGCTTAAATTATTATTATTATTATCATTCTTCTTCTTCTTATTATTACTATTATTATTATTATTATTATTATTATTATGGCCAGTATATAAAGTTATCTGTGATTGTAAACAAAATACACCAAAAGCAAAAACTCCCAGGGAGTAGAATCATTATTTTTCAATTTAGTACGTCACCATACTAGCGGACACAATTCTAACTTAGCAATCAGAATTCCTCAACTGCAACCAACACTCAACTGAACGGATTTACCACGTTTTCTCGAACATGGTTCGACGAATTTTTCTTTAACTTAGCCCTCCATTAAGATTGTCTACAAACATTTTTAATTTGAAGGGAGTATAAGAGATAGGATTCATCTTAAGAGTTGATTTACGCTCTTTTAGTCTCATTATTACAATGGAGTGATAAATTAGTTCTTTAATGAACAAAAAAAAACAAAAGTAGCAATAATAATAACAGAATGTAAAGAAGAGATTAGCTGAGTGGTTAGCGAATACTGGGATTCCAACGCGGGGATCGTGGGTTCGAATCCAGCTGCTGGCCCTTTAGATTTTTCTCTTCCTAGGAGCTTCTTACAGCTGACTGCCCGATGAAGCGTCATGTGTTCTTAAAACTTATTGATTCGTATAACTATAACAATGCAACTTACTATTTGTTTCATTTTCTTTCTAAATTTCTAGTCAATACACTATTAAAGTTACTTCAAATTTTAATGTGGTTCAGCAAGAACATTATCGACTGAAACGTGTTCCACAGCTTGATAAAGATTATAAACCATGTCTCTAAGGTGTCAATTCAGTGTTGTGGACGGTTCTACATCTGTATAATATAGAATAGAATAGAAAAATTCTGTATTTCGTGTATTAACACATTACAGGGGTTCTGTGCTAATGACATTTAGATAATCTTGAAATTAATAATAATGTCAATACAAAAAGTAAACAAAACACAAACTCAAATAAATTTGCAACTGACATAACAACCAAAATAACAGTTCTGATTCCAGTATCAAAATAATAATAATAATAACAATAATAATAAATAGAAAATAATATTAAATCAATATAATATACAGGGTGTTCATTTTAAGACGGCTCAAATGCATTTCATGCTTAAACGGTTGATCTGAGCGAAAAATTGTGGAGGAAAAATTTGTTGCCCGTCACCTGTAGTTTCAGAATATGCGACTTGATTTTAGATTCCTACCCGCATACAGTGACTCCCATTAATATTGGGTCAGTACATACAGAAGTTAAAAATTGACGAAAATTAAAAGTGGCACCCATTTATTCAAATTTTTATAAATTCATTTCATTTTATAATTACTATTAATTAAATAAAAGCTATTTAAATAAGTACATAAAAATGTTATGGTAGATTAAAAAAAATATATATAATAATAAGAGCAAATTCTACCTCTCATAAATATTGGGACACTATTATAATTTATAGTTTGTCCAAGGTTTTGCCCGAATATTTATACAATTTGTAAATATATACCTTTAAGCATATATTCAATATGAAATTAATAATTATATTAGTTTATATAAATCAAGCCAGGTATAACATGTCGCGCAAAAATACAAATACAACGATTGAACAAAGAAAAATTGTAATTTCTTTGCACAAAGACAATAAAAAGTGTTAGAGAGACGGAAAAACTGATCGGACCTAAAACATCTACTTCGTGGAACATCATTCAGCGTTACCAAAAAGAAAAAAGAATTGTTTCAACCCCACAAAAAGGCCGTCCTCAACTGCTCTCTGAGAGAGAGCAGCGTTATATATTAAAAGAATTAAAAAAGATCACCGACTTAGTGCTCCAAAACTTCTATGTGAAATTTTTGACATGTTCATAGAGCAAAAAAGGAGCAGAAACAGTTCGGAGAGTGCTAAGAAAACTCGACTATCATGGTAGAGTAGCCTGGATGAATCCTTTTGTCAGTAAGATAAATCGTGTTAAGAGAGTGAAATTTGCCGAAAAATATTTCAATGTAAATAGTGACTTTTGGAATGATATACTCTAGCGATGAATCAAAATTTAATGTTTTCCAGTCAGATGGATGGGTTATGGGCTGGAGGAAAGCGAATGCTGAGCTCGAAAAGAAGAATTTACAGCCAACATTAAAGGGTTTTAAAGCTGCACCTCCGGGTGGAGGTGGGTCAGTTCTGGTTTGGGGCTGGATGTCCGCATCAGGATTTGGAGAATTAGTGTTTATTGATGGAATGATGCACAAAATGGTTTATAGTAATATATTAAAATATAATTTGAAAAAAGTGCCCAAACATTTGGTATTTTAGGGTCTTCTAAATTCTACCAAGATAACGACCCCAAACCTACGGCTTGGGTGATACGTCAGTGACTGTTATATACAATTGCCCAAAAGTATTCCAAACCTCTCCGCAGTCACCAGATCTTAATCCCATTGAACATTTATGGCAATATTTAGCCAGTGCTTTAAGAAAAAAACGAATAATATCTAACAAAAATGAATTAAAACGATGTTTCCTGGAAGAATGGGAAAAAAACACCACCTGAATTAACCAAAAACTTGTTTCACCTATGCCTGATCGTTTGAGGGCTATTGTAAGTCAAAAAGCAATTATTAAATTATTAACAACCAATTATTAAATAGTAGGAGATTTTAAATATTGAACATTTAAACTCTAGCACTTCTGGTGTCCCAATATTTTTGAGAGCCTTATTTTACACTTTTTCAAAAAGTACTACCTAACAGTTTGGAATTTCATCGATTTATACTTATATATAATTTCCACAGATGTTGCTAATGTAATTTAAAAAAAAAAAAAAATTCCAAACTTTTGTATGTTGTTTTCATTTTCCTTTTAAATCATTTTGTAATAGGTGTCCCAATATTAATGGGAGTCACTGTACGTGACTGAAGCGCGACCAAAAGTGGGGATTCGCAGTTGACCCCCATTTTCATATACACAGTTTTAAAGAGTATAAAAAGTTGTGAAAGAAACCGGAAACCGCAATTCCATATCTTTAAAATTAAAGGTGCTAGGCCATTTCAAAATCTGGTATTTATTAATCATACTTCAATTTTTTAACTTCTTATCAAAGAGAAAGAAGAGCACACGATAGGTCATTTTTATGTATTTTTTCATCCCCTTTCTACTGAAAGTATTGCCAAGGCAGTAAAGCCAGTATTTTTCTTAATATCGGGAAATAAGTCGTTTTCCGAGTGATTTTTCTAAGCAATAATCAAATGTTAAGAGCTTTAGATGTTCTCAGGTATACACAAAATGGCTAAAAATTAATTTTACATCTGTTACATAACAAGAAGGTGTAATAATTATTTGGTAATTTTGGGAGAGTTGCGTTTAATTACCAAAAAAATTGGAAACCTTCTGCCATATATTTAAGTGAACAATATCTTTCATGTAAAGGATCAAACTTATTCCTTAATTTATCAAACAATGTACTTTACTCAACTTGTGAAGCATGTACTGTGCCTTCAAAGGTGCCTCCTCAGATACGGAGAGAAGTTGATAACCTCCAGGCTAACCTAGCTTGCAAGCCTAGCACCTTTAATTTTGAAGATATAGAATTGCGGTTTCCGGTTTCTTTCATAACTTTTTATACTCTTTAAAACTGTGCATATGAAAATGGGGGTCAACTGCGAACCCCCACATTTGGTCGCGCGTCAATCGCGTATGCGGGCAGGAATCTAAAATCCAGTCACATATTCTGAAACTAGAGGTGACGGGCAACAAATTTTTCCTCTACCATTTTTTGCTCAGATTAACCGTTTAAGCATGAAATGCATTTGAGCCGTCTTAAAATGAACACCCTGTTTAAGAAATAACTAAATAGTGTTTTCTACATATAGTTTCTGAATAGTTTATTCCAAATGAATAGTTTAGTTTTTAGAGCTACTATTCATTTAGAATAAACGATCTTATTTTGATGGCTTCAATAATGAAATAATACAATTTATTTAGATGATCCAGGAGGTCAATGATTGGTCCAGGAGACTCAATGATTAACAACATCTGTATAATGTAGGTAAAAAGTAAAGTTTGTAAAAATGCGTGTTATAATTTTGTTTTTTGTATTACAGTATGTAATCGCTGAATCTTGGACAAAGGGATTGGCTGTAAGGGCAGTAAATAAATTAATATAAGAGCGTATGTGATTTGCCAGTACTTTTGTCGTCAATAATTCTTAACTGTTCGACATTATGTGGGTGATCCATTACAAAAATGTTAACCTTAATCGCCAAAAAAAAGAAAAGGATGAAAAATTATGTATTATTACTTCCGTTATGATAGTAATAAAACAGATTATAAAAAATATGTTTAGTAAAATTATATAGCCGGAAAAAATAGTTAAACCACTATTGGAGTTCCGGTATGAGGGGTTTACGATTAGTTAGGGTCCAAAAAGTGAGTTTTGGATACAATAGGTAAAAATTGCTTCCTCCCTAAAAGGAAAAGGTATGACATAAACATTAGCATTGTGGGAGCGTAAATGCAATGAAGTCTATGAACAGAAGACAAGACACGTGTGTGTCTTGCTGCCACGTGTACAAAATGTGCCTCATACGTGTTGATGTTAGAGTAGCCGACCATATATATATATATATATATATATATATATATACACTAACCCATCAGAATAATAATACAATTGAAAATATAGACTCATTCGAACTTTAGCACCATACGCAACGTGTTCCGGTAGTCTAGGGGAATCGACACACGTTCAAACCGCCACATACGTCCTAGGATACGTACACAGAAGACAAACACATGGCCGGAACTCATAAGAACTTACACACACACTAGTGTAAATAACATAGGAAAACTTTAACCCTAGACTAAATTACTTTGAACGAAATTCTGTCGAAATCTTCTGTCCTCAAAAATGACTGAACTTGAGCAAAATGTAGCCTATTAACGGAGAGGATCAGGCAAGCGAGACTATTGCCTTTGGCCCGTAGCTTACGAGCCACGGAGCACCAAATTTCAGAGCGCACTTAAGTCATCTTAATGTGACTTTTATTTATTTATATTTTTTAAATAGGTCATTCAGGATGAAGACATCTAATTCGGTACCATTATTAAGGCTATAACCCTCAGAATAAGGAGCTTCTCATCCTCAACAGAAAACGACCCAAAAATAATTTTTTCGAATAAACTAGCTAACAGCTCCTCTGATTTCAGCATCGATGCAAAAACAAAATACGTGCTTGCTCAACTCCGTGAAAGAGTAAGGAAAAAAAACGATATTATTATTATTAGGGAAAGGATTAGCTATGAGGTTAGCATACTGGACTCCCACGCGGAGGTCCCGGGTTCGAATCCAGCAGCTGACCCTTAGATTTTCTCTTCCTAGGAGCTTCTTACGGCTCACTGTCCGGTGATGGACTGTGTTGTCTGTAACGAGAGAACACTGTCCGGAGGCCGGCAGTGCACTTTAAAAAGCTCCGGGCGCCAATAACCTTAGATGTTGACGCGCCTTAAATCATAAAAAAAAATTATTATTATTAATAATTATTATTATTTATAATTCAAATGCCAATAGATAACATTGACCTTACATAGACAAACTAGCCCCCCACAACAAAGAAATACCGACCTCCACACCTAGGAGTGTATTTAGACAGACGACTAACCTAGAACCCACAAACTAGACTGAAAAGGCAAGAACTAAATAGACGATATAGACAACTACGAAGTGCTAGGGCGGAGATCAGCCATGAAAGCAGGGAATAAACTGACTCTATACAAGACACTACTAAGACACATCTGGGGCTCTGCGAAACCATCCAACATCCAAAGAATCCAATCCTTTCAATCTAAAGTCCTTCGGCATATCGTCAAACGCTCCTTATTATGAATCCAATTTAACCCTCCATACAGACCTCAATATCCCTTTTGTCAATGAGCTGATTATTATTATGATTATCACTATTATTATTATTATTATATTACTATTATTATTATTACCTCCGGTTACTCCATTTCTCTCAAACTCGGTATATTTAGCAATTCTTTTTTAGCTTTCTTAATTTGTAGATATGAAGACCACAACATTCCATTAAAAGTGACTATTTAGTAGTAAACCTAACCAACTTCTTCTCCCAGAAGTGTCCTTCGAATATTCTTTAAAAAATATCAAAATTGTAGATATGTATGGACGCAATATCTTAGTAGCCATTTTTGGGAAAACTTAAAAAAAGTTTAATCTGTGAAGTGATCTGGCAAGAAGAATTTTCATTGTGATTATCATACAAGCAATATTTTAAAAACAACTTTGGACTCACGAAACTCAAAAGTGTATTTCTAGTGATAAGCGGTTATCAAAAACTCGACACGATTACAATACTTCCTCTTAGTTTGGAAAAGAGGGCACAAAAAACGTGCTTACTAGATCTGAAAATTCTTCCAGCTCGGCTCACCGTTTCCAAAATCCATCCTAGTCCATCCAAGACGCTTTTTAAACTGTTTTCTGTGTTAGTTTTATATAATTTACCTATTAATGTTTTAAAAGAACTAAGTTAGAGCACCAAATTATTGGTTTGCTTTGAGGCGCCATTGTTACTTCATACTTATCATTTTGGAAATATGGACTTATTAAGCTGAAACTACGTAACTTAGTTATATTTCAGGACTAAGTATTTAAATACGATCAAGCCATGTTACTAGAACTAGATGAATTGTGACTACATTGGATGAGTCAGTACTAGTATTACCAGGCTAGCGCAACTAATCTAGTAATGTTGAGATTGAGTAATGCTCGCCTATTATTGCATAGTCACGTTGGTGGAAACGTACTACCCACTTATGCGCCCCGGGCTTTCCTGTACTAGCTATGGTCACACGTTAGAGGCATTAATAATAAACAAAAAAAAAAACACCGGAAGTGAGACTGCATACATGCGTTACATGCATTAGTCTTAACAAAATTACAATACTCTTTAATTAATGAAAATATTCTTCACCTTAAACTGCGCATGCGTAGAAAATCTTTATTCAATATTCAATTTACTTTATGTTTTACTTTTAAAGAGTATTACAATCATGCCAAATTTTCTATTTTGAGTTGTCACCAAAAAAAAAAAATCGTTTTCAAGAACTCTGAGTCCAAAAATAAATCTATCCCTTTGTCTTTCTGTGTGGATCAGTTCTAACTCCTAAACCGGATTTTGTAAGAAGTTCAAATTCTCTTATCTGGATTAGGAGCCACCATCTTATCCAGGCGTAAACTTTTGGATAATAAAAGATAAATAAATAAATATAAGAAAAAGATATAAAAAGATAAATACAGACATAAAGTGCCAATGTACAATACATTATAACCTTCATAACAAGGGTATGCGGAAAGCTTAAGATTTGAAGGATGCAGAATGCAGGAAAAAAGGAAGGAAAAACCTGCAGCTAGTGTAGAAAGTTAGAGAAGAATGTGTTTGATTCTTTTGTGCCTGTAGGGAATAGAAGGATCTGTAGGAGGCTATGTCGCGGCAGAGTGGATTAGGATGACAGTCTAGGATGGAAAGGAGTTTGAGCAGACGATTTTGGTTATAGGAGTGTACGGGGGATAATGGATGCAGTCTCCGTGGAGTGAGTCAATTTTAGGGCGTCGAGGAGAGTCAGAGTCTCAGAAATTTGTTCTGTGTTGTCCTGGAGTTTCTTGATGTTGCTACTACAAGTGCAGGCTCCAGGCGGATCAGAGCAACATCGGGCCTAATGACCACTTTGTAGAGGAGGAGTTTGTTGGTCCACAGTCATTTTGGAGTCACGTGAGAGTAGAGGAAATAATAGTCTTGTAGTCCAGTTTGCCTGCGTTTACTTTGTCCTGAACGTCAGTTTGTTGTCCAAAGTTAGGCCTAGGTACTAGAACGTGGGTAGACCACGGGATCAGAGAATTATTGTGTCTAATTTGTCGATTAAAAGAAAGGTCTGCGTTTGGTGAAGGATAAAGCGTTAGCATTATCGTGGTTTCTTATTTTAGTGCAGAATTTGGTTAGTCTGTCCGGTAGCAAGAGTAAGTCTGTTGGTGATCTATAATCTGTCTCTGGAGGGATTTTAATTCCACCGATATCCGTCCTTGATTAAGTAAGACTTAATTAAACTTGGGAGCTTCATGTAAACGTAAAGTTCACTAGAGTTCTTTGAAGTAGGAATTTAACTATAGTTGCTTGAAGTACGATTTGAATTTAACTAAAGTTGCTTTAAGTAGGTCCTGAATTTAACTACAGTTGTTCTAAGTAAAATTTGAATTTAACTACAATTGCTTTAAGTAGGTCTGGAAGTTAACGACAATTGCTTTAAGTAAGACATGAATTTAACTACACTTGCTCTAAGTAGGATTTGAATTTAACTACAGTTGTTCTAAGTAAGATTTGAATTTAACTACAATTGCTTTAAGTAGGTCTTGAATTTAACTAATGTTGCTTTAAGTAGGACTTGAATTTAACTGCAGTTGCTTTAAGTAGGACCTGAATTTAACTACAGTTGCTTTAAGTAGGACTTGAATTTAACTACAGATGCTTTAAGCAGCACCTGAATTTAACTAAAGTTGCTTTAAGTAGGACTTGAATTTAACTAAAGTTGCTTTAAGATGGTCTGGAATTTAACTAAAGTTGCTTTGAGTAGGACTTGAATTTAACTGCAGTTGTTTTAAGTAGGACATGAATTTAACTACAGTTGCTCTAAGTAGGATTTGAATTTAACTACAGTTGTTCTAAGTAAAATTTGAATTTAACTACAATTGCTTTAAGTAGGTCTGGAATTTAATGACAATTGCTTTAAGTAAGACATGAATTTAACTACAATTGCTTTAAGTAGGTCTTGAATTTAACTAAAGTTGCTTTAAGTAGGACTTGAATTCAATAGAGTTTCTTTAACTACTCTACAGTTTAAATTTAACTAGAGCCCCATCTAATTTACTAGGGTTTTCTTAAGCAGAAGTTGAATTTTCGCTAGAGTTGGTCTTAACTAAAAATGGAGTTAAACTACATATTAATGTTTGTAGGTTTTGTTTCTAACTCAGGTTGAGTTATCGTAAAAATTGCACCCTATAAGTGGGGAACCTTTAGAGCTTGCAATATGAATCAATGCGAGATTGATACTTGTACTCCAGTTACAGTCTTTCGGTTCTTTAAAAAAAGATTAAAAAAATCATTTTTGTCTTTATCCCTTGTGAGTTTCTAGTATTGTAATTGCTTTTGTACTATATATAGGTGGTGGGAGTTTGAATTATTGAAAGTTTAAGTGGTGTATAGCACTTTTGGAAGTGAAGTTGGCCCATTCTACTACAGCTAAACAATAGAGAGTTTCATTTGTATGAGTGTGTAGATGCTTTTTGCGTACTGCCTCTAACTTGCTAAGTGTGTAATCTACTGTAAGTTGTAGTTAATGATACCCACATTGGGGGTAACCGTTTGAATACTTATTATTTTTTTTTTTTGCCATTTTTTTTCCTTTTGTTACCATTGTATTTCTGTAAGTGTGAATCTATGTTAAGTCTGTAAAAAATGAAAAGTGATGCAACCAGATATCCAAAATCAGTGAATCCATTTTCCAGAGTAATCCTCATGGATTTGACTGATTTCCTTGGATTTAATGCACCTTAATAGTATATAATAGGGGCGGGTGTTGGTCTAGTGGTCAAGAGCGTGGCTTTGTTAGTGGGAGATTCTCAGTTCGAATCCTGCGTATGGCCACTTTTTATTTGTTAGAAAATAAATTGTTTATAGTAAAGTATGAACACACGCCCCCGTCCACGATACCTAATTGGTAGTTAGACGTTAAGCGGTTAGAGGCGAGACCTGTAAAGCTAAGATGTATTGTGTTACTGGATTCGATTCCCGGTTTTAGACCTTGGATATTATTTAATGGTTAATATGAGAAATTTATAGTAAAGTAATGTTTGCTAGTCGCCCCCGTCCACGACACCTAATTCGGTAGTTGGATTTAAAGCCCGCCTGCAAAAATAGGCAATTACTTCATTTTATTTATAAAACAGAAGAGGCCGAAGTTTTAGCTCTGTTTTAATATAGATAGTAGATTTGTACATTGTCTGTTTGTGGCTAGTTCAAAGGATAAGTTGTAGATTCTACATGAACAAAGATTATTACAAATGTTTCATAATTATGTAGTATTTTTGGCCAAGCTTTCGACTTATAAACTCATTTTAAAATAACAGATTATAATGTACATTAATTTGATTTTAATTTAAAATTTAATAACATATATAAAATTTAAATTTATTTAAGGTATATCAACATCAGTGATCATTAAATTTTTTAATCACTTAAAAGGTAAGAACAAGACAATTTTTGAAAATGCTTTTTTTCGATCAAATTTGGCTACGTTTTTTTAGAAATATACAATATTTTTTATTTGTGTTGTTGAGATAAATAAATCTTTTAAACTGAGATACGAGGGTCGTTTGAAAAGTCCGTGCAAAAATAAAGACTACTTAATTTTTGGGGGTAAACCTTTTTTATTTTTCAACATAGTCTCCTTTTAGGCTTATACACTTCGTCCAACGCTGCTCTAGTTTGTTGATCCCTTCCGAATAATAGGATTTGTCCAAGTCTGAAAAATAGCCATTCGTTTCTGCAATCACCTCCTCGTTTGAATAAAATCTTTTTCCCGCCAGCCATTTCTTCATATTGGGGAACAAATAGTAGTCCGAGGGAGCCAAGTCTGGAGAATAGGGGGGATGTGAAACGAGTTGGAACCCTATTTCCATTAATTTTGCGACCACAACTGCTGAGGTGTGAGCTGGTGCGTTGTCGTGATGGAAAAGGACTTTTTTGTGGGTCAATCGTGGGCGTTTTTCTTGCAGCTCGGTTTTCAAACGGTCCAATAACGATGAATAATATGCACCTGTAATAGTTTTACCCTTTTCCAGATAGTCGATGAGGATTATTCCTTGCGAATCCCAAAAGACAGTCGCCATAATCTTTCCGGTCGAAGGAACGGTCTTCGCCTTTTTTGGCGCAGATTCCCCCTTGGTAACCCATTGTTTAGATTGTTCTTTGGTCTCAGGAGTGTAGTGATGTATCCATGTTTCATCCACAGTGACGAAACGACGCTTAAAGTCCTGCGGATTCTTCTAGAACAGCTACAAACCGTCCTTGCAACACTTCACACGATTTCGTTTTTGGTCAAACGTGAGCAATCGCGGCACCCATCTTGCGGATAGCTTTGTCATGTCCAAATGTTGATGCAAAATATTATGTACCCGTTCATTCGAGATGCCCACAGCACTAGCAATCTCACGCACCTTCACTCTTCTGTCATCCATCACCATATCATGGATTTTATCAATGATTTCTGGAGTAGTAACCTCAACAGGGCGTCCAGAACGTTCAGCGTCACTTGTGCCCATATGGCCACTGCGAAAATTTTGAAACCACTTATAAACTGTTCTAATCGAAGGTGCAGAGTCACCATAATGTTTATCAAGCTTCTCTTTAGTCTCCTGAGACGTTTTGCCTTTCATAAAGTTGTGTTTAATCAACACACGAAATTCTTGGGAATTTTAACCAAATGGAAAGCATAATCTTCTTTGGATTTTGACGTCCGGGTTTTGACGTTCTTCTAGGTGCCTTACTTCTTGGTCCCCAAGATTTTCTGCGGACTACATTATCGAACAGTATCCACTTTTCATCTCCTGTTACCAACCTTTTCAAAAATGGTTGCCGATTTGTTGCCTTTTCCGGAGTGAATCACAAACAGAAATGCGTGTTGCCAAGTTGGCTTCGGTTAGAGAGTGAGGTACCCAAGCATCAAGCCTGGAAAGTAGTCGAGCTTGTGTAAATGGTTTTCTACACCTGTGTGCGACACATCTAGGGCCATAGCAATTTCTCGCACTGATTTTGATCAACAATAGCCTTAACATTGCTCGTTTCAATTTCTTATGGGCGACCAGACTGTGGAGCGTCATTGATGTCAAAATTTTCTGAACGAAATTTGGCAAACCAATTTTGACAGGTGCGTTCGGTTAAGGAATCATCCCCGTAAACACTGCAAATTTTTTTATGGGCTTCTGCAGCACGGTTTCCTTTTTTAAAATAATACAGCAAATTATGCCGATAATGAATGATATCCTTTTCCATGTTCACGGTGCAATAGCAATCACAATACTGAGCTAATGTAAACAACAATTTGCAGAAATGTTTGTTGACATCAGAGTAAACAATCCACCTTAGGGATTAATTTATCAGATAAGAAATGGATCGTAATGATATAAAAATAATCAGAAAAACCGAAAGGACTTATTTGCCAACCCTATATTTTAATGGAAAATATTCCACATTTTTCGCCATGACAGTCTATAATAATTGTGCGAATAAGCAAATTGCTGAAGTATAAAATTTACGGTTAACCAAGCTATTCAGATAAAGCTAAAGTTGGGAGTATTGGTCCCAAGTGGACTGGAACGTGGGTAGGTAAGCACACTTGCTATGAGTCGCACTTGAGACACCGGATATTGCGCTTGTCTCAGTGTGTGTGGCTGTTTGACACTTTACAGTTGCGCAAACACGATGGCCCAGCACTTCCCAAGCAATTATATGCAAATTAGTAGCTCGTAGTTTCGAAACTTGATGTTTTGTTTTGTTGTTTTATTATACTTTTCTAGGCTACTTCAAGAGATTCTAATTCTCTAAGGCAGCATTTCCCAACCTGCGTGGTACGCGAGTTGCTGGACGAGGTATGAATGCATTTTTGGCATGGTTGTATTTATCAGCGTGAGTGTATTTATAAGCGTGAATGTATTTATCCGTGTGAGAGCATTGATCAGCGTGAGTGTATTTATCAGCGAGAGTGTATTTATAAGCGTGAATGTATTTATCCGTGTGAGAGTATTTATCAACGAGAGTGTATTTATAAGCATGAATGTTTTAATTAAGAAGAATGTAGGTATAAATGAGTGTAAATATTGTACATATAGCTAGGCTTAGTATATTTTAAAGGGTGTAGGAATATTTATAAGAGTACTACACCCCAAAGTTCAAAAATGATAGCTAGAATAGTTTGGGAAAGAATAATAGATGCAAATAGCCTTTAGGTGGTGAATAAAACTGAGATGAGACGATTGGGTTGGGTAAGAAGAGGATGACACTACTGGGTACCCGCACTCCCTCTTGTCGGCTGGGCCGATAACTTATGAAGGGAAGTGTGGACCCAGGTCGGATTACCCGGGGCTCCGCCATGCCTCACTGGATGAGACATTGGTTGGACGCGAATCGGGTGGAGAGACATGTGCCATCCTAGTCCGAGAAAAGAACACAGCTCTAGGGGCGCTAATGACCATAGTCGTCGATGCGCCAAAGGAAAAAAAAAAAAAAAATAGCACATTTAACGGGATTAAAATTCTCTTTCATGGAGTATTTTCCCAAAACCCGAAAACACAAATGATAATTGGATTTAAAAACCCCTTCTATAAAGAAAATTTAGGAAAAGCTACATCATTATCGATAATAGATAAAGAAAATTTAATAGAATTCATCATGTGACAGAACTTAAATGATAACTATGTAAAAATCTGCTTAAGGAGACTGAATTGTAATGAGTAAGCTCTATCCAAGCAATATTAAATTTAATTGGTACTTACAGGTAGTTGCTTAAATGCTTAAAAGAAATTAATTTAGAAGATTTGGGCACAAATATAATAATCCTAAAGAAGAATTTTGTAAATTAATTAATAATTTTGAATAGAAAAATATGTACGCAATTTTTATTTATTTAAAAAAAGTTTTAAAACTAAGATCTTACACTTTACAAAGTTTATAAAGTGAACATGAACTTGAACTCCTTTGTAACAGATGCATTGGTATCTCTATACAAATAAAGATAATAATAATGAAATAACAGACTCGGAATAACAAATTTCACGAAATAGTACAATCATTTTTACGAAGTGGTAAAATTTAGCATGATGTACTACCAAGTGGTACGCAAGCCAAAAAATGTTGGGAAATGCTGCTCTAAAGTTTCAATTTTCATTAGATCTGTACTTTTTTTTCGTAAACAAAAACAAATATTTGGAAAAACAAAAATGAAATGTATAGCGTTTTAGAGGTAGGCCACGGCATAAGCTTGTGATATATTTTACAGCGAGAATCTGTAAAATCCAACTGATATGAATACAGTTCTGCTAATTACTATTTGGTAGATTTGTAAATTTTAAGGGCTTGGGAGCGTATTAGAAGATAAGTGTACTGACTTGGCAGTTTGAAAGCGAAAGTTTGAATATTATTTAAGTTGTAGGTCTTACAATTGCTTATACAGGGTGAACCAGTAAGTATTGTCCATTGGCCTACTGAGTGTAGTACATCTAAAGTGGAGTTCAATGACGTATTGGCATATTTAAGAGCAATTTGTAACCTTTGACTTTCTTATTTTAAGACAATTTACTTTAAAAATTGACTACTGGTCCATCTAAAAGAGTTTTCAATGAATTAAACAACTTGATAAACTAACACTGTTGAGTGCTCGTGAACACGTTTTCTTGTAAAACAAACGTAATTTTTCATACGAAGATAAAAGGAATCCTGGAAAATGATAAACCGTTAGAAAGCCCATTAGACAAGGAAAATTTTACTAAAAAGTGGCCAGCACCTAGGTCTGATAATGATCACGTAAGGGCCTAATGAGTTTTTTTCAAAAATTTCGATTACTTTTAATTTTCCAGCATCCGGAGGAAGATTGAGGCTGTTTAGAGAATAATTTATGCTTCAAAATGGTGTCAATTTGTAGGAAATTTATCTGTCTTTCTAACCGTGTCATCAGAATCGAATTCGGACTAAAACTTTCTGAGTAATAACATTTTTATTGGGAAAAAGTAATGATTTTAGAAAAAAAAATTAAAGTGACGTCACTCAAGAACAGGGGAAAATATGAAGTTGGCCAATACGTCATTGAACTCCACTTTAGATGTACATAATACACACAGTAGGCCTATGGACAATACTTACTGGTTCACCCTGTATATGCCTAGCTTAGGCATATTAAAGGCGAGCTCACCTTTAATTATAATAATTATAGACAATAGATATTATTGTAAAAAAAAGGCATATCTCCCAAAAAATTTGGAGCATTATCCTAAAAAAAATTGAGTAGAAAACTTGCCAAAATTGTCACCGTAATTTAATTTTAATGGCTGCCTCATTGCCCAGACTACCTTGTCTCACCCCTGAGCCTATGATCCAATCATGAACCATCGGCGTGCTTCTTGTTTTTTTTTCCAGATAAACTGACCTATCCCCCACAAAGAAAGTAACAAGGTCTGACTAATAGTCATGTTTAGTAATAATTAACGAACATTATTAATGACTTATGCGCCTAATCATAATAAAAATATTAATAATTCCAATCATGATTAGTACGGTAAGGGGTCACGCGTATGGAGCTGACACTGTTTAGAAGGGGAAGGTAAAGTTTTCTGGCTAATAGTAGGTATTCAGGGGTGCCTTACCTGGATACGCCAGTTGCGTGTGTAACGCGATGACATAGCATCTGGCCTAATCGCACTTATCTAGGGGTCATTACTTAGGGATGCTCACTGATTATCAAAACAACCATCTGTGCTACATGTAGGCCTAGCGCTGTATACTAACTTACGCTCAGAAATCAAAAAAGTATGACCAAGAATTAAATTCTATGGCAAAGCTTATAGAACTGAAATTGTGTCTAGCTAAATTAAAGCTGTCTGATAGGACAGTTGTATTAAGGGTTGAATCGTCAAAAACTGCACGAGAATGCTGTAACGTTGAAAAAATACCCAACTTTGACAATTTTTTTCTCTTTTTCTATAAAAGATAAAATTCCTAAATTTTCTTTAAAATATAGGGCAAATCCTCCTTTATAACTGTAATTTTTTTTGAAACAATCCAGATTCATGTGATATAACTTAGATGCTGTTCGCCTTACCAAATTTCACTCCACCTGCTTGTTACTTGGAGACCAGCTTTGAACTCATCTTCGTTCATACTGTAGAACAGGGGTATCAAACTCAATTAAAACACGACCCAATTGGAGCTACAGGCAAGATTCACGCGAGCCACAACACATTTACAAATTTTGTTAAATTTATATCCTGAAGTGAGAATTCAAGAATATGGATAGAATAATTAAAACACTATATAATTGTATTTATAAAATGAAAATTATTCATTTTTACCTCGAAACTTGGTCAGCGATTTCCTCGCTCAAGTTTTGCTGTATCTGGATTCAAAGACTTGAGTACGTAAAGATATATTTTGGGAATTCATACTTCATTCTGTCTTTTTTAAAACCGGAATCATTCTGGAATTCCACTTTGTGTAGCAGATATATCGCTTCCAAACGTCGCCGGAACTGAGTCAACGTGTTTTATACACGCCTGCAGGCCTTCAAGGTAAGGCACTGGGCCACGTGTATATTCGTCTTCAGTAGCTAAAGGGTTAACGATGGGAGGGAATCGTGTGTACGGTATTGCCTTGATGTCTCCGAAGCGATATTTGCTTTATAACAATTTTTTCTATTTTCATTTTATTACAGAACATTAAGAGCCACAAAAAATTATCTCGGGGGCAATTCCAGTTTGACACCCCTGCTTTAGAGCTAAATAGCCTATACCTAATGAATGTTTCACAAATAGATTAGCAGTGATTTCTACGTTTAGTTGCGGAGGAAATCCTGAGATTGGGCTGCTGTGTGGAGGTAATTTCAGTTGCACTGAATTTGGCCACGAAAGAACCAGAGGATCTTCGTGTGGGATTCCAATTGGTGGTTTCTCGATAGAAGAAAAGTTTTGTTTTAAGGTAGATTGAAAGGGTACAGAGGCTTCCCATCAATACGCTTATCTATAAGCTCCTTAATCACGGGGTTAGCAGTGCAGAACTGACTTATGGAGATCCTGCCATATGGTGAGTATTTAACCTAAGAGGTAAACAGTTAATCGCCAACCAAAAACCCAAGACCAGCAGGAATGCACATACGCTGCGATTACAGGGTTAAGGAAGATATCATCCACTTTGTTTTAGATTGTCCAATTCTCGGGCCATCCGCCTATCACTTTTTGGGGGAAAGATTCATCTCATTTGATTGCTAACTCTGTCTACCCAACGTTCCAGTTAGGTCTCTCTTTGACAGATGAGTGGTCGCTGCTTGGAACTGTAGAAAAATAATTGATAATAAATTCAACTATCTCTGAATCTCCTGCGATACGACAGAAAAATGCTCTGGGCGCCAATAATCACAAAAAAAGAAAACTTTTAATTACGATCAAGGCAATAAAAGGAATTCTTGTGAGTATTCTCATCAAATATTTTCTCGAAAACAGTCAAACATCCGTCTGTTTACAAAAGCCTAGGAAGAAAAGGTTGATGTATGGCGGTGAGTGATTGAACAGAACATTTTGGGGCATTAAAAGTACAGACAAGTTCATAAGAATCTCTTGAACTGCCGAAGAAATTGAAGTCAGAATTATTAGGCTTTATGGTAAAAGAAGCAGCAGTGATGGTAATGGTAATGGATCAACGAGTGGATCCCATTAGATAAACAGAAAGGAATAGAGGTAGAGGCAGCTGAAGAGGTGGGTGGACGAATTGTCGACTGTAGAGGATGTGAACTAATAGAGGAAGCCATAGATCGAGTGCTACACAAAAAGGAGTCGAGAAGGGACGAGGCCCAGAATGGCTGGTCACTACCAGAAATAATTATCTATCCCTGAGTATTATACGAAGTCGCAGAGAACGAATTTAGTTTTGCAAACTGTAGTCATATAGACCAGGGATAGCCAAATTTTCTGTATATAAGATCTACTTTTTATCTTAAAAGTGTGTCGCGATCGACTTGTCGTCATAGGCGTAGTCTTAGGGTACGTTCACAACGGAGCTGTGAGCTTAGATGATAGCGGAGATGATAGCAGTGATGCATCAGCGCTTATAGAATAACCTAGTACATTCTTATGTGAGCGTGCACAACGAAGCTTCGACTAGTGAATCATACGCGCTGCTATAAACGAGCATAGATGATAGAATTGAATTTTTCATTTTTCTGCTAGCTGAACTCCAGTATCGGAGCTTCAAAATGGACGTCGAAAAATTATTTAGTGCTGTCTTTACTCATTATTTTTGGTTATTATTTTATTATTTACTTTTAAACAATATTTTGTTTTTTAAATCGTGCTTACATTTATTTTCATGTGTATTTATTTGTTTTTTTTTTTCAATAAAACCATTACTTACCTAAGAGTAATCACTAGTTTTTCTTCTATGGCTATAGGATTTCTATGGCAATTTTTCCAAAGGTTTCTTAATTTTGACCTTATTTTTTCTAAAATATAGTCGAATGTGGGTGGACCCATCCTCACATATTCAAAAAAACGATCCGGATAATTTCTAAGTTCCTTATATAAATAGTGAAATTCGCCAAAAGTACTTCGTTTTTTATTTATGGGATGTACATGATATTTTCTAAAGCGTTTTTTCTTTAAAATATACCTTTTTGTTGCTGCTGAACATAAAAACTCTTCTTCACTTCTCGGACATGTTGCATGTATCACAGCTCCGTTGTGCACACTAATCAGCGATTATATTTTACTCAATCAGTTATCATCTCTGCTATCATCTATACTCACAACTCCGTTGTAAACGTACCCTAAGGGGGAAGAAGGGGTGTGAAATGCATACTATGTTTACACACTGAGTTTCAGTCACTTAATAAAATCACTTATTAGGTTTTCGAGATAGGCTCATGAAGAAAATAAATTTCCAGATCCAACTTTTGATAGCAGCATTCCGTACATGCGGTACCTAAAAAAATTCAAGATAGATTTTTACTAACTTAAAATGCAATTTAATTTTTTTATCAACTGCAATGTATAAGTTGTTGTACTTATTTTTTCATAAATATGAAAAAGTTGTTATAAAAATGCACAGTATGGCTGATAATTTGATTTAAATATTTCACTTTCGCGTTTTGTTTTTGGGCCAGAAAAATTTATCATGATAGAATAATATGACTTACTTTTTGCTAATCTATCAATAGCTCGCTGAGTACACCTCGTACTGAAGTATAGATATACGGCTTATCTACCTACGTAATAAAACAACAACAATAATTATTTAAAGGGCCAAAAAACTCACATCCAGGGGAATTAAAAGAACATGGATAATTATTAACAATATTTATTAATTCAAAATAGCAACAGTAGCAAATACCCAGAATGCATTAAACTATTGCTAGAAAGTTTTGTCTTCTACAATCGCTTCAAAGTCCATGGTACAGCGGAATTCCACCCTAGACATTTCGAGCGATCAACGATCGACCAAAACTGGCCTCGCGTTCGACTTGTTGGCCCACTCCTTGAATATAGATCACATAATAGTGGAGACTAAAATGGGGAGTTATCAAGAGATTCAATATCTAAGTTCTTTAAATGAAGTTCATATTTTGGCAGAACTATAGGGATTACTTTTTTTTTTAAAGAAACAACGGGGTTTTCTGTAGACAACATGATCCACCATTGATCCACACTCTGCAACAAAATAGAAAGCTGAGAGAACCAATTGTATTTGGGTAAATCATAAATTTTGGCATAGTTTCTGAGTTGCCAAAAGGCAAGCTTTTGGATATCTATTTCCATTCATGCTTAACAATTTTAAAAGCCATTTTTTTTGTTTAACTCTCCTTATTTAATTCACCACTGCCTATCGGTAACAAGTAAATCTGATTAAATATATAAATAAACATGGTTTGAAAGATTTGAATGAGGGCCATCCAACGATAACCATCATGAGTCCGGCTAACAGAAGTTGCCGTTGAAGTGAATTCGAAGGATACCCTTTTTTATCATGCGATCAGGTGATCGTGAGGCCATTGACGCTTCAGTCTTCGGCGAGGATTTAAGGGAAGAGTAGTTTGGGATAGATTGTTTATGAGCGGGTTGAAGTGAAGGAGAAAGTTTGGGAATGAAATTTGGGTGTAACGGGATTTGGGCTAGGTCCCGGACAAATGGGATTTTTAAGTCAGTGTGGATGGTGTTATTGCTTACCGTAGAAAGGAGCATTAAGGATTGTGCGTAGGATTTTCGATAGAAAGAGATTGTGGATGCGGTTTGAGATTGGAACGCTTTGCAGTACCGTACAGTGCCAAGTCCCGTATGTCCCAGATTGGGGCTAGTAGAGCTGTGTAGATTTTCTTTTTTTCTTTTTTGTTGGTAATAGACAATTTGGAGCTTTTATCGAGGAGTCTTTTGGTCATTCGGTAACGTAAGTAAAGTTTCTGTCACTTGTGTCGAGTATCGGGGGTTCTAAGTAAGGGGGCTTGTCGAGGAAAAGTCCAAGATAACGCCGGAGGAATAGGAATATGGTTCAGATAGATTGGTGGGTATACCTTGTGATTGAGGGTAAAGGTTATGTAATGAGATTTAGACTCTTTGATCTTTATTCTCCATTTGTGAAATCATGGTTCGAGGATATGAAGATGAGACTGGATGAATCGGATTGCGTTCACTGGATCTGAATTATGGGATAGTCTCCAACCTTATTACATAATTAGGTATAGTTTTTGCCATTCAATTTTATTTATTTGAAGCGCTAAAAATAAGATCTGAGGTATTCCTGGACAGTGCACCTCCACAGTGGGATTTCAAAGCCCTCAAGTTTTCTTATCGTAGCTCTTATCTAGGTTAGCAACACTGTTCCAACTAAAATTATTGTACTAGACAGATAATTTTAGCTACAATCTATGTTCTGATATTTTCTCTAGAAGCACTTGTTCAGAGAAAGCAATATCTCCTTTAGTTCTTTCCAAAAAAAAAAAGTAAATAACTTCAGCCAGATGTGTGAACAAAAAAAATGACTTGGCAAAGCATAAATTACAATTACGGCCGGAAGTAATTTTTGGGAATTATTGAATCATCCCTATGATAGGAGGTTTCCTTGACTGTTATATTGTGACGCGTGTATGTTCTCTAGGCACATGTTCGCCCCCGCATAGCGTACCTCTCCATCATATACCCTATCATAAAAACAACACATCCCCTCCAATTCGGATGGAACAGGCGCACGGTACATACGCACGTTATAAAACGTGTGCAACGATGACGTTTTCCACAACAAGTGTGTGATAATCTAGCAAAAGGCAGTAAACAATTAGCCTTAGGCAATGATACAGGCACGTGGCCTAGTAAGCAACAAAATGAGGCTACAGTTGTTTTCGCTTATAGTTAGAGAGGATGGGTGTTAGGCTCACATGTTAGGCTATAAAATCTATTTAGATGTCAATAGTAAAACATACCACACAGATAATAGCAAAAATATAACTAACGAACAGCCGACTTTACCTTTTAAATTAGGCCTTGATTATAAAAATTATACTAGACCAATTTTGCAGTTTCTGTTGCAAATTAATAGGTTTTATGTCCTCAATTTTGAAATCCAAATTACCTATTTAATAGTTAATGTTGCCTAATTTATAAAGGCTTTAATTATGTACGATAGTTATTCTGGTTTAACTCACTTGATTGGAAATTCAGTTGTATCTAAATTAGGGCGACCAAATATTCTAGCTTTGCTGTTGATATCGTAGGTGAAAGCCCAAAATACACAAATTTGTTGGTCAAGTTGCTAGTAATTACCACCTTTTCCAACATTTGTGATGCTCTTCTTCAAAATTAGAGCGATCTCAAATGTATATTCTAACTTTGCTGTTGACATCGTAGGTGAAAGCTCAAAATACACTAATTTGTTGGTCAAATTGCTAATAATTGCCACTTTTTCCAACATTTGTGATGCTCTTCTTCAAATTAGAGCGATCTCAATTGTATATTCTAACTTTGCTGTTGATATTGGAGGTTGAAAGCTCAAAATACACTAATTTGTTGGTAAAGTTGCTAATAATTGCCACTTTTTCCAACATTTGTGATGCTCTTCTTCAAAATTCGAGCCATTACTGAAGTATATTCTAGCTTTGCTGTTAATATCGGAGGTAAAAGCCCAAAATACACTAATTTGTTGGTCAAATTGCTAATAATTGCCACTTTTTCCAACATTTGTGATGCTCCTCTTCAGAATTAGAGCGATCTCAAATGTATATTCTAGCACTGCTAAAGCTATCAGTGCTAAGAGACAACCACAGATTTTAAAAGACTGTGTTTAATATTGTTAAATCAGTAAATAGTGCATCAAACTATTGAATACAAAATGAAATAATAAAGTTATTGATTATTTCAATGTCGTGTGTATGAGCTGAAAACGTTGCTCTTTCCGCCGAGGCCTGAGCAAAAGATATCTGAAAATTTGGCACTTCAGTAGGAATCTAATCTTACCATTTTTTTTGGTAGTAACTATATCTAACTTGATTTTTTCCGGAAATATATCTTTGTAATCATTAGACTATGTTTAATTAGAAAAATGAATGTGCCTCTATTTAGAAAATTTTAAAATAATTAGATAAAAATTGATTCTCTTTAAGTTTTAAAATTTAGATTCAAATTTAATTCCAATTATTATGATACAGCAGGCGAGAATAGTGTTCATAAAAAGTCCCTAATTACCACAAAAACTATTTGGAAAATTAGTTGAACCTCCGGTCTACTAATTTGTATTTTTGGTTACAGTTTTAAATCTTATTATTACTCGTATTTATTAGAGGACAAATACATACATTATGATGATAGGCATTTTAGAAAAGCCCCCAACAACCTCCATTTTTCAAAAGTTTCTTTTTTATCGAATTTTACTACGCAAATGTTTTGGAATAAAAGTTTTAGAACTACGTAAATAAATTATTGTACCAAGGTTAAAGAAAACCGTAGAAGCCATATTTGAGAAAGTCTTTAAAGTCCTTATAAAAGGAAAATATTTGATATACGAATGTTTTGAAATAGGAATATTGTAGAAATCTTATTTTTTTCTACCCTAAATATAATTTTTTGGATGATTCTATATTCCCGTAATTATTAGCTGTACTGTTAGCTTCGGTCTATTACTTTTGGCTGACTAGCTTTTAACCTAAGACACTTTTAAGCGTCCATCTTCTAGTAGTCTGACCCGTAATCAACGGGAGAACATATGTATTAACTGATCTCAAGTCTAATGGAGCTTTTTATGGTTGATGGTGGGAGAGACTTATTGATGATAGGCCTACAATCTTTTTTTGCTTTTAAAGAACCAACCTCTTATTTCCTCTACTTTGTCCAAACAAGGCGTAGTCCCCTATAATTACGTTAATGCACCGAACTGGACTAGACGAAGCGATACCAGGCTAACTTCATTAACAACCTTACTATCACTGAATTAGATCTAATAGATTTAAAATATATATATATATATATTCTTGTATTAAACAGACAATTTGCTGTTACTGCAATTCTCATAGTTACATTAGACAATTTTAAGGATACCAAAATTTAGCCTATTGCCTAGCTAAGGTTTATACTCAAAAATAAAAGGCAGAAATGAACTAACTTACCAAATGCATTTCATCCAAGCAAATTTGCCCGAAATATAACTGGTCACCCTTCTACTTTTCTACTAAAGTAGAGCCTAAAACAAAACGTGTTTAAGTTCTTTTGATGTAAACGTTATCTTTTTAGTTGTTCGTATTACTAACCTCGTAGAACGCACGTTCTTTCGATCGTGCCGTTTTTTGCTAAAAGAACATTTTCGTGTTCATCCTCGCTCCCATCTCTCCATCATAACTTCCTTAAATTCAATTTCCAAAGGAGAAAATATACAGGGTGTATGCGGTGGAGTGGTCGAAACTTTGGGAGATGATTTAGCAGCTCAAATGCAACAAAAAATATTCTCTTCACTTTGGCCCGATTCTCAATAGTGTCCAAGATATTTGCATTTTTAACTTTACCGTCGATATTCGCGTTTTTCACCATAAAAACGGCCGTAATGTTTCTATCCTTTATCCTACAACAAATCTGCGCTAAATGCGCAACTTTTTCTGAAATTAAGTGACTCCTTGATTCATTAATCATTGAAAAAAAATACAGTTGAAAATTTTAACAAAAATCATCGAGAACGAAGTTTTTAGACATTAAAGTAAAAATTTCATTGTTATAAGAAACGTTTTGAGGCTCTGGATAAAACATATTTATAGGAAATTTAATGCTCTTTCGTTTGGAATAAGCAGATTTCTTGTAGAATAAAGGATAGAAAAGTTACGGCCGTTTTTATGGTGAAAAACGCGAATATCGACGGAAAAGTTAAAAAATGCAAATATCTTGGACACTATTGAGAATCGGGCCAAAGTGAAGAGAATATTTTTTGTTGCATTTGAGCTGCTGAATCACCACTCCTCCGCATACACCCTGTATATACAATGGGGCCTATACGCCACACCCGCTGTGGATGTGCTGAGAGATGGAAGCAGCCATTGCTGGAACTTTCCGAATTGATCTCACTTTGTGAAAGAGTGAGCACGAAAAACCGGATTAGGATGACAAGTGAAGAAACGAGAACAGAACTTGCAAATTAACAGCAAGTTGAGGTTTTGATGGGGACATAGAAAGCAGCAATTGACGATTCATCTGAGAACCTTTAGATTGGAAGGATTGTATTCTCAGAACCATAGAAGGTTTGGCGTAATCCCAACGTTCCACTCTGTACGCCGATAATAAAAAAATAATAATAATAATAAATATAATAAAATAATATAATAAAAAATTAATAAATAAACCTGCCAATTTCTAGAATACGTTCTTAGTAACTTTTAGGGTCGCAACCTAACTTGAATCCATTACATTTTCATTTTTGAGGAGGCTAAGACCCACCACAACACGTAGAGCCAGGTAAGAAGTAGTAGAATACTTAATTTAAGGCGATTACTTTTACTAAAATTTCATAAATTGAATTGTTACATAAATAAACTAAATTAAGAAAATCAAATTCTGGTAGAAAACCGGTCTAACAGGTTTGACATAGCCACGCCCTGAGGAAGGCATTAAATTCGTCGAGTTGTTGGTTTTTATTTTGACCGAATCGTTGCTAGTTCAATCCTAGCCCTAAATTGTTATGAGTGGATTATAGATAAATAGATATTCTTCATTTTAGAAATATAAGAAGCTAAACATCATCTAATTTGGATGAGCCAAAAATCTATCTAGGAACTATTCATGCAGCGCTATCAGTGAGGGAAAATTAAAGAGAAAAGATTCGATGCTTTTATTCTTCTTTAGGTATCATCAGGTTCAATGTTCAATAGGATGTACTTCGAATAAATAAAAACTATGTAAGGCTATGCGACTGAATTCCATTTCTATTAAAGTGGTGAAATGGATATTATAGTTGAGATACATTTCGCCTAAACCCCAAAAAATCAACGTTATTGGAAATAATTGTGCCGTTTATTTTGAAAAATCACTTTCAAAATTAATGAATTATTGTAATCGTTGATTTAAATGGATAATATTTCAGTCGTATCAGTCTTTTTTTAACAATAAAAACAAAATACTAATCAATAGTTCAACTATTCTTCTTCTTTTTTTGAATCATTTTGGTCCGAATTGCCTTCGTATTCAGATTCTGATTCCAAGATTCTTCTTTTATTACCGATTATCATGGGTCTTATTTCTACAAACATAATAAAATTACTTGCAAATGAGGATTTTATTGAAATGGCGTTATTACCCAGAAAAGTATTTTTATTTTATTTTTGTTACCTACCAAATTCATTTTTAGATGCATCAGAATTACCGTTGTAATCGGTTTCAGCCATTTTTTCTTTTTATAAAATAAACCACAATCCGTTATTCATTTTCAAAATGAAACTTTTTTTCGTACACCGAGCACAAAACAACACAACTTACTTGATAGTCGATAATATAAGTCTAATGTTATACAATTTACAGTTTTTCAGAGCCAATAGTACTAAAATTTCCCGATGTTGGTATTATTATCGAAACACAAAATTAAGATGTACTTATTATTATTAAATAATAATAAATTTTATGCAATACTAGCTGTACCCGTTCACACGTTGCTGTGTTTGAACAAAAAGGCAGTTTTGATACCTCAAACATAATTTATTAATGACCAAATGTATACAATACATCGAAATGAAAATTAACAATAAAATTACCCCTACTTCAGAGTACAGTAGTGTCCTTGCAAAGGTAGCATTTCTACATAATGTGAAAAATACAGTTAATGTAGTTGGCGGTGGTGACATTGCTCTTGCACGTACATTTTCTGATGTAAAATACACACGCTGTCCATTTTCAAGATGTACTGCTAAATGAACAACCGTTGAATATCGTTCATGAATGGAAAATGATATACAGGTAATACGCCATACAGCCTCATTGCTACTTATGAAGCGTCCCAGTTGATATTGGGTGACTTCATCGTTAGATGCAGTTGTATTTTCCACTCCAAACACTGCCATATCGCTTCCTTTGTTCACATATTTGCGAATATATTTTATAGCTTTCACTGAATTGTAGTACTCAGCATTTATGTGTGCGTTATACGTTTTTAGTAGTAATGGAGAATATGGTACTACCCAACGATTATCAACGTCAATAGTATTGTTGAGTACTTTTAGATTAATGGATTCCACCATCTTCGGTATAATTTATTCTCGTATTAATAATTGCAGAAAACTGTTTTTCATGGTTTTCATGGTTACACTTTCAACAAATATTACTAATTAAATGTTATTTTGATATTTTTGGGATATTTATTCGAGTGCACCTAGAACCCCAACTCTGATTTTAAAAAAAAATTGCAAAAACCTTCCCGGGGATATACCTAATAATTTCCCAAATTTTCACGGCGATTGGATGTATGGTTTTTGAATCTATCGAGTACAAACAAACAAACAGACACGCATTCATTTTTATATACTCGTATATAGATTGTACAATCACCGATTACCAACATCAACATTTGCCTCACCATACAGCAACCGGAGTTAAATTTTGCTGTACGGTTAAATAATTTCAACCTAAGATGGACTTGCACCATTTTCAAATTAAACATATTTACAATATTGTTAAGAGCTAAAACTTCAATCTCCCAAATATTAGGATTCTGAATTTTTTCTACTCTAAATTGTTTACAGATAAAAAGATCATACTAAGTTTTATCTATAATTTCCATTATCTTCATTTTTTTTTTCAAAAATGGACTTGCCCCACTTTCAAAATAAACGGCTCAATTATTGAATGAAGAATTCAACAAAGCGGTAGTCTATAACAGTAATAACAATAAAATTTATTGTATTTAATACGCAGCTAAGAAGTTAGACAAAATAAGGATCCAAACATTGCAATTAAAAGAATGACATGTAAAAAAGAGAAAAAAGTTTAAAAAAATTGCGAATAGCTGAAAATAAGTTTGTGTGCAAATATGCGTACAAATTGCACTTAGGAGTACCGCTTAAAAATACAAAATTACCACTAAGAATTTCAAGAACAGATTTCTGGTTATTTTAATCAATAGAGATTATAAGTTCTTTTAGGTGGGGTCCTAGGGGTTTACTTTTTAGGGTAAAGGGAGGTAGTTTAATTTTACTAATGTGATTGATTAGTTTAGTAAACTAAAAATTCATGTATAATCTAAAACATACACAAACACACACTGAGGATGGGAAGCTACTCTGACCATATGGCGTCAGTTGAAACCAGATGTACCATCCTGTGTCTATATCATTTGGTTTGAGGAGTATGTAGCAAGAGAAGCGGGTGAATCGGGGGGGGTGAATCCGGGGGGTGAATCCGAGGAGGAAGGGGAAGTTAGAGCTAGCGTTAAGAGTGGTTCACATCATGATTACCTAGTGGCTAGCTTTAATTTCATTACTCCAAACATGCTACTAGTCTCTAACAACTGATACGGCCAGACGTTCTTCAGTCAACATTAGTTATTTGAGTTAGTGTGAGTGAGGAGTGCCTTGGTATTGCTCACCCTGGCAGAGGGAGCTAGCCCAAAACACCCTTCCAGAATATTAACGAGATATCTAGCAAACAAAAACTTTACAAATATTGCAGCTAAGATATGGAAAACAAAAAAAAAAAATGTAATCGCTTCAGTAAAGTGGCCAATAGGCGGAAAATGGCTACTCCAAGTTGGCTAAGAGTTATTTTCATTTTCATAACTATGGAAGAGGTAGGCGCCACGGTAGCCGAGCGGTTAGAGGCAAGACCTGCGAAGCTAATATGTATTGCTGGTACTGGGTTCGATTCCCGGTCTCTAGCCCTTGGATTTTATTTAATGGTTAACCCTTGAGCCGTCAACTTATGTGAAGTCCTATAATCCGTCACCTCGGGTCATATTGACCCAGCATTAAAAACTATTAAATAAAAAGGAAAAACTAACCTAATATCATTTAGGGAATAGCAATCAAAGACAAAACATTTATTCATACTTTAATAAAACAGTAATAAAATTAAAAAAAAAAAAAATTAATAGCATAAAGAAGTAATTTGTAAATGAGGTGCTGCTTAGCATGTACTGAAAAACGGAGAAAATATTTACGGTTTACAATTAAAATTAAAACAGTTAATTAATTACAATTATTTCTACAGTTAGTGCAAATAGTTACTGAGTGTATCTTACATATGTAATTTTTACAGTTACTGCAAAAAGTAGGATATTTATTGTCCCTTGCACTAGGACATATGTGTGGCATCTTCTTCGTTTTTTAGGGTTAGTAATGTCTTCTTCATTTGTTGCAATCGGAAAAATTGTTGCGCCTTCTTCTTGCAGATAAATATTGATCCTCACCTTCAAATTCCGCGGGGTACACGGTGCTCAGCGATCTTCTGATAATGACGTTTCGCAATAATTGTTTGTAATAAACGTTTGTGGAAGATGCGTCGGTCCATTTTGAAATTTATATTTTTACGTTGTGCATTATTTTTATATGTGATATACGCATTAATGCCTGACACATTAAGTAAGTGGTAAAAAATGGCCATGGGCCCATCTATTTGTTTTTTCTTCCTACAGAATAATTTGCACAAAGTTGGTCATTAGTATCTACCCCTCCTTTGGTAGCATTGTAAAAAGTTATAATTTCGGGTTTATTTTTGTTCCCTGTTCCGCTGTCAATGGATTTATCGCTATGCATTGTCGATAACGAAATTACTGCTCTTGATTTTTTGGGTACATAATAAGACACCATAGAAATTTTCTTTGTGAACCCAAAATGGTAGCTGTTCGCTTCCCTTGACTTGTGTGGCAGAAATGCTGTGGGGATTTCTGGCTTATTTTTCCTAAGAGTCCCAACAAAGGTTAAGAAATGAACTAAGACTAAGAAATGAACGGCACACACTGTCACCTCGGGTCAAAACACTAAGAAATGAACGGCACAAACTGTCACCTCGGGTCAAAATGGCTGGTTCGCGCCCGTACAGCAGGCAGCGAGAAAAAATTCTATGCTATCTTAATCAAAATACGTCAAAAAGAGATAAATAAAAATTTCGCGAGCCTCCATCTACGACACCTAATTGGTTGTTGGACGTAAAACCCGCCAGAAAAAGTAGGCATTACTTTCACTTCTTTGTGGAAGAGACACCAAGTATGGTAGCTGGCATTAGCATTTGGTTTGGTTTCTAGTCTGGCATGAATTTTAGTAAATACAAAAATACCACACAACATCATGTAATGCTGCATACCGTTTCGTTTTTGAAATACTGACAAAAACCATGCTTAAAAACATTTCATTCGTTTTCAGGTGACCTGAAACCCTTCTTGAAACATGTGATTTCCTTTGAAATCCTAATTTCAGCTAATTGACGCAAATGCAAGATTTGGTCGTACCACTGTTCGTAAACAGCTAATTCATTCAAGTAGTTAATACAACAGAATGTTTCAAAAAAATATTGGCTTTTTTTCTCGAAACAACAGTTAAAAAACTACAAAATGAGTTTTTATTACTTAAAGCTAATTACAAGTTTTAAAGTAGGCACATTTTTAATTACCAGATTTGCAATCTGTTAAGAGAGGGCGTGGCTATGGGAGTGGTCATCATGAAAGTTTCATCTTATTTGATTGGCTAATCTATACGCCCATATTTAACACCTCTACATCTTCATTCTGATTGGTTTGATTTAACTTTTACTATTTCATAGTAAAATAAAGTTTCTATTTTTTATTACTAATTTCCTCTCGTAGGTATTTGATGAATAATCAAATTATGCAATAAAAATTATTTTTTGAAAAATATGGTGAGAAAATGAAAGTGCGCCAAGTTATGGCCGGACTGTCTTTAAATGAAAACTGGTTGACAAAAGATTATCGTATGAACAAGTAACCGAAGTGGTGAATTGGTAGTTCAATGCTGGATAATATGCAATTCGACCAATAATGAACGATTCGCATAGATAATGAAACACACCCTAAATTATTCAACTCTTCAATCTGACACCGCACGTTGGATCTGATTTGCTCATGCAGTCAGTGATCAATAAGGGTAGTCTGTTTCTCTACACAAAGTTTACAACTAAGGACTGAAATAGGCTCCATTATGTAGATGTGTCTTGTAAAAGCAATCTGACAGGTGGTTGTGAAGAACTTAGCAAAGTCTTACCTATCAATAATTGCTACGAAATCCAACGAAGTCAACGACAATGATAAATGGTAGAGTCGTCTATGTGGATTTACGTACTTGCAATCAGTGCATGAATTTTGATAATCATTGGAGCCTTTTTGAGGGATAATCTTAAAAGTTACTGTGGATACATAAATAAGCTAACCCTGAGACCAATCTTTAAAACCTCTTTTTCGTACTCGAGGAAATCTCAAAATAGAAGCTCTGCATTTCTTTTACTTCTTACTGTAAGATGAAGTAAAAGAAAAAAATAAATAGTGAAATTTAGAGTGGCCTGCAAGAAGCCTCATGAAGAAGTCGTCGTATGGCAGAGAGTATGGAAGCACTTGATACTCTGGGGAACATTAAACATCTACTTCCAATGAATAAAGAAATTCGGTAAATCTACACGAACAGTGGTTAGCAAGTGCTGATTTTATTGGGGTCAGCCCAAGTTGATTACTTGTAGTTGCAAATGTTGCTCACTCAGTGTGGACGACGCCTTTATGTTTGTGTACGTGTGTGTGAGATGAGTTAGATGTGGAGGGGGGAACACTGATGACGTAGCGGGCACGTCATTACCTGGTCGATATAGTCTGCACGGCCAGCTAGCTATTCACCCCCCCCCCCGGTACAATTTGCTCCTCCATACTGGAAGCACCAACTGCCATATATATCGCAAACTTCTCTCAAATTTTTCAAAATTAAAACGAATCTGTGTATACCCACAATATTTTTCTTTTATTCCATTTATTACGATTCTTATCTTGAATCTACTACAAATTTTGTGTTAAGCCCGCAAGCGGTGTACCCGTGAGCATTTCCCTAATACGAGGGCACTATTTATATTTTGAGCCTAATAATAAAAAAACGGTAATTTGTCATTGAAAATGACTTTATTGTTTTTCAAAATATTCTCCTTTATGATCTATACACTTCTGCATGCGTTCGAACCACTTGTCAAAGCATTTTTTCCATTCCGCTTGAGACACCTCCAAAACATGGTTTTTGAATGCATCCACGGCTTCTTCTGCCGACGAAAATCGATGTCCACGTAATTTATTCCTGACGTTCGTAAACAAAAAGAAGTCATTTGGTGCCAAATCAGGACTGTACGGCGGATTAATTCGATTTTTTGAGTGCTCAAATAGTCGGTTGTTAGACGAGATGTGTGACAGCTGGCATTGTCTTGATGAAGAATGATCCGACGGCGCTTGTTTGTTTCCCTTATTTCATCGAAGACTTCCGGCAAACAATTGGTTGTGTACCATTCAGAATTGACCGTTCTACGTTCCTCTAAAGGCACTGTTGCCACATGACCAGTTTTTCCGAAAAAACAGGTGTCCATTTGTTTCGAAGTGCTTCGAGCGCGAACGACTTTTGTTGGATTTGGTTCATCTTGAAACACCCATACAGTCGACTGCTGTTTAGTTTCCGCCTCATACGCATATATCCATGATTCGTCACCTGTTACATACACGTCTTATACACGTCTTTTGAAGCACCGCCAGTGTATATCTTAAGCATTTGTTTGCACCAATCGACACGAGCATCTTTTTGAGATTTGTCAGATTATGTGGGATCCAACGAGAACAAACCTTTTTCACGGCTAAATGATCATGCAATATTTTATATATGCTGGTGGAACTAATGCATAAGGTTGCCTCAATCTCACAGTATGTCACATGACAATCTTGCATTATTAGTTTTTGCACAGTATCAATGTTTTCTGACACAACAACTGATTTTGGACGACCTTCACGACTTTCGTCGGTGAGCGAACGACGACCACGATTGAATTCGTTATACCAGAGTTTCACAGTGGCAAAGGATGGGGCTTTATCGCCAAAAGTGGAAGTAAGTTGATCAATGCACTGCTGTCTTGATAATCCACGTCGAAAGTCGTAATAAATCATAGCACGAAAATTTTCACGAGTTAATTCCATTTTTTCGCTGAGACACAATTTTCAAGTGACTGTGAACAACACAAATCGCGCTCAAATAACAAAACGTTCTGAAGAAGGTTATGGTCAAAAATGTCAAACTTTCAAGTGGAAACGTCAGATAGCACCTGACAACACTCAGTGTTGCCAACGCTCAAAATATAAGTAGTGCCCCTTAGATTTCCCTATAATTATAGTACAGTTTAATATTTTTCATTGGAATTTTGAGACTTCACACAGCAAGGATGATATATATCACAAAATAAATTGAAAGAATCGAATAAGGGCTAACCCAGGATGCCTATGAAGTGAATACGGAGGATTCCTTTTTCTATCGCGCGATCAGGTAATCACGAGGCTATTAACACTTCCGCATTCGGGGAGCATTCGAGAGAAGAATAGTCTGAGCTATTGTGTATGAGCTACCGCTCAAGAAAGTGTTGGGAATGGAATTTGGTGTAACAAGATTTGGCTAGATCAAGGACAAAATGGATTTTTAGGACAGTTTTGGATAGTCTGATTGCTGTTGTAGAAAGGTGCTTTAAGGATGGTGCGTAGTCTTTTCGGAGGGATTGGATGCGGGTCAAGTTTTGAGCGTTTAGCTGTACCGATAGTTCAAGTCTTTATGTCAAGATTGAGGCTAAGTAGGGCTGTGCAGAATTGTGTACGTTAACGTTCGTGTCGCTTGTGTCAGTTATGGGGGTTCCACTTTGAAGCGTTTGTCGAGGTGAAGTCCGAGAAACCGCACTTAAGATAAGATTCTAATAGGGCGGCCCTTAAGGACTACGCCACTGCGACCCCTTTGGATCTATTGTGGCTCCCCTTCTCTAGAGATCACCCCCTTGACCCGTCCGTTTAATCAGACCCTTAATTCTGGAGAGCGACTCTTGGGTAAAGCTCACCAAGCCTTGGTTTTTCCTCCCCGAGAAGTAACATCCTTAGCACAGACAAGCCCCTCACACTGACACAACACGTGCAGTGCCGGTTTACTCACAGGGACACACTATGCGTTTCGACTAAATTTCTATATATTTTATTAAAATCTTCTGTCAAAGCCCTATCCATCATTAACGTTTTCAGCAAAATGCTACAAATATTCTTATGATCGTACACTTTGAAGTTGCATAAGTAATCATCACGATAAGTAATCAATGATTTGAAATTCATTTCCTCAACCAGTTCTTAAAAATATAGGATAGCTGACTTCCTCTGTATAATTGACCACTTCCTGACTAACTTATACAACTCTTATAGTGCGTTATTGATCCATTCCTTCTGACTTTGATGAATAGAGTTTGAAGTATCAACTATTTTACCACAAGATAGGCTTTGCAAAGAAAGATTGATCAACCATCTCTGCAGTAACGTTTGAAGGTCCAAAAAACACACTTAGATCTCCTTAACAAAAACTTACAGTTTAAAATGTTAAGTATAAGGGTTGATTAAACGCCAAAAGGTACACAAATCAGCGAGTACCCAACAATTCATTAATACTTCATTAATAGTTAAGTAATTCTACTGCATTAATTTTCATTAATAAGTTATTTTTTAGAATTTATTAGATGTCACAGACCCTTATGCTGGCCATTTTCGTCTACAAAATATATGTTCAAGTTTCACTGTGGATTGACTGTAATATCTAGTTATCTATAATAATGAAACTATTAATTACAGGTTAAAAAGAAAAACGTTATAAAAAATTTAAAAAAAATTATGAGGCTAAAAAATACAAAACTTTTTTTTATAAAAAACTTACACGAACATTCATCAATGATTTTGTTTATTTTATTTATTTATTTTTATTTTTAAATAAAAATCGTCGGTTTAAGTTCATTCTTCGATTAAAGTAATTGTTATTTTATGTAGTAGTCAAACGTTTATAATAATTGATAATAATTATCTGGCTTTATCGCAAATAATATAGTTTTCTTCAATTACATTCTCAATCTAGGTATTCATCCCACAATGTTGTATATATGTAATATAAAGTAAATAAGATATGCATATTTTTAGGGCAGCTAATTATTCCAGTATTTTACTATAAGTAAAATTAGGGGGACTAAATTAAATTACAATTGAGAAATGAATAATTGTTGTTGAATAATCTACTTGTTATTAACTGTGTGTTATTTGTGCTCACGAATATTTCGGTAAGACGAATTCAAGACAGTAGCCTACTCTAACTTTGTCTTTTTCTACTTTAACATGCATGTACATGTTTATGTGATTTATCATAATTATAACAAAAAAATATTATAAATGAAGTGGCCAGCATAAGGGTCTGTGACATCTAATAAATTCTAAAAAATAACTTATTAATGAAAATTAATGCAGTAGAATTACTTAACTATTAATGAAGTATTAATGAATTGTTGGGTACTCGCTGATTTGTGTACCTTTTGGCGTTTAATCAACCCTTATACTTAACATTTTAAACTGTAAGTTTTTGTTAAGGAGATTTTTGTACCTTTTGGATAGATTTTCCTTTTTGTTTATTTTACAAAGTTACATATCTTCTTTACACAATAAACAATTCTATCATTATAATCTGATAAAGTGTTAAGTCGGAACCGTAACTACCAATGGAGAGATCTTTTTAAAGAATGATTATAGTTGCGTTCCCTCAAACCATCCTCAATAACAATTTTTTTGAAAAAGCGTTTTGAATAACATAGGAAGGTATTTGTACGTAAATAGCAAAATTAAACTGCGATTTCAGTACTTCCTTTTAAGAGGAGTAAGAAAAATAAACTACAATTGCAGTACTTCTTCCTAAAAGGCAAAGAGGCAAAGATCTTTTAATCGAACGACAATTCATTGATTTAAATCGGTTCACTCATTGATAATTTAAATGATTGCAGTACTTCCTCTTAGTAGGTGCAAGAGCATCAGCAACGTAGAGGAGCTTTAACCACTTATTCGAGCAGAATTTTATCAAAATCGGACTAAGCGTTATAGAAATATTGGTAATAATAGTTTTAGAAAGGGCCTTATTTGGGTGGGGCAAACTCCCCTCCTTATGAGGCACGGCGTCGAGACTTTTAAAGTGCAAATCTGTACAAAATTTCGATTCGAATGACCCTTCATTCATGCAAATCGGTTCACGTGTCGATAATTTGCAACGATTGCTATACTTCCCCTTAACAAGTGTAAGAGCAGATCGCCGCTTTAATGTTACGTAGGGGAGCCCTAACCCTATCATCCTACCAAATTTTATCAAAATCGGACCAAGATTTACAGAGTAATTAGTAATAATAATTTTGGAGGGGGCCTTACATAAAGGGGGCTAACTCCTCTCCCATTCGATGTACAGGATCGAGACCCCCAAAAGGCACATCTACATAAAATTCCGAATCGAATGACACCTCATTCATGAAAATCGGTTCACGCGTTTAGGCGCTACGTTGTTTACAAGAAAGGTAACAAGAAGAAGAACAAGAAGAACAAGAAGAACAAGAAGAACAAGAAGAACAAGAAGAACAAGAAGAACAAGAAGAACAAGAAGAACAAGAACAAGAACATTTTTTGAAAAAGCCGTTTTTGCTCATTTTTGGCAACTTTTTTCTCGAAACCTATTAGATATGGGTTGTTGCAAAAAAATTACAGTTATAAAGGAGGGTTTGCCCTATAATTTAAAGAAAATTTGGGAATTTTATCTTTTATAGAAAAAGAGAAAAAAATTGTCAAAGTTGGGTGTTTTTCAACGTTACGCTTTTTCGTGCAGTTTTTGATGATCAACCCTTATACAACTGTCCTACCGGACAGTTTTAATATACCATTGTAAGAATTTTTTATTATGGCATAAAAATACGTGAAACTTGGCACTTACTTTCTAGGAAATTGGTTCTAAATGGATTTAATGTTGGACAATCAAACAAAAAATCCATTAAAGAGTCGGGCTTCATCATACTACAAATTATACAAATATTGTTGTTAAATTCAAAGTTACTGTTGTTAAAATATAAAGTAAATTTTGCTAAATTGGCCAAACGTAGTTGAATTATTATTCTTAACTTTTCTAATGTTACAGTTAAAGTTTAAATAATTCTCTCCTAATCCTAGGAGTGCTTAGATTTCTATAAAGACAAGTTATATTTAGAAATAAGTACTGATTTAATGTCTAACGAAATACTAAGTTGGGCTTTCTTTTCGAAAAATTTTCGTTTTGAACTACTCACAACAAACTATGTGCTAGAAACTTTATTTTATTTTTTGGGACGAAAAACGTATTTCGGACAATAAATTAATTTCGAAAATTGGTCGAGATTATAGCAGTTTCCTTTTAAACTCTTGGTGCTTGATTGGTTTAATTTGGCCCTTTTTTTGGCTCTGTTTTGATTTTACTGTGGATGAGGCAAGCGCAAGCGAAGTGCAGTAGGTTGTAGTTTATTTTTGTATTTTGATCTCCTTAACCAAAATTTACAGTTTAAAAAGTTAAGTATAAGGGTTGATTAAACGCCATTTGTGTACTTTTTGGTGTTTAATCAACCCTTATACTTAACTTTTTAAACTGTAAGTTTTTTGCTAAGGTAATAGTTTTAGAAAGGGCCTTACTTGGGTGGGGCAAACTTCACTCCTAATGAGACATAGCGTCGAGACTTTTAAAGTGCAAATCTGTACAAAATTTCGATTCGAATGACACTTCCATTCATGAAAATCGGTTTACGTGTCGATAATTTGAAACGATTACTATACTTCCCCTTAACAAGTGTAAGAGCAGATCGCCGCTTTAATGTTACGTAGGGGAGCCCTAACCCTATCATCCTACCAAATTTTATCAAAATCGGACCAAGATTTACAGAGTAATTAGTAATAATAATTTTGGAGGGGGCCTTACATAAAGGGGGCTAACTCCTCTCCCATTCGATGTACAGGATCGAGACCCCCAAAAGGCACATCTACATAAAATTCCGAATCGAATGACACCTCATTCATGAAAATCGGTTCACGCGTTTAGGCGCTACGTTGTTTACAAGAAAGGTAACAAGAAGAAGAACAAGAAGAACAAGAAGAACAAGAAGAACAAGAAGAACAAGAAGAACAAGAAGAACAAGAAGAACAAGAACAAGAACATTTTTTGAAAAAGCCGTTTTTGCTCATTTTTGGCAACTTTTTTCTCGAAACCTATTAGATATGGGTTGTTGCAAAAAAATTACAGTTATAAAGGAGGGTTTGCCCTATAATTTAAAGAAAATTTGGGAATTTTATCTTTTATAGAAAAAGAGAAAAAAATTGTCAAAGTTGGGTGTTTTTCAACGTTACGCTTTTTCGTGCAGTTTTTGATGATCAACCCTTATACAACTGTCCTACCGGACAGTTTTAATATACCATTGTAAGAATTTTTTATTATGGCATAAAAATACGTGAAACTTGGCACTTACTTTCTAGGAAATTGGTTCTAAATGGATTTAATGTTGGACAATCAAACAAAAAATCCATTAAAGAGTCGGGCTTCATCATACTACAAATTATACAAATATTGTTGTTAAATTCAAAGTTACTGTTGTTAAAATATAAAGTAAATTTTGCTAAATTGGCCAAACGTAGTTGAATTATTATTCTTAACTTTTCTAATGTTACAGTTAAAGTTTAAATAATTCTCTCCTAATCCTAGGAGTGCTTAGATTTCTATAAAGACAAGTTATATTTAGAAATAAGTACTGATTTAATGTCTAACGAAATACTAAGTTGGGCTTTCTTTTCGAAAAATTTTCGTTTTGAACTACTCACAACAAACTATGTGCTAGAAACTTTATTTTATTTTTTGGGACGAAAAACGTATTTCGGACAATAAATTAATTTCGAAAATTGGTCGAGATTATAGCAGTTTCCTTTTAAACTCTTGGTGCTTGATTGGTTTAATTTGGCCCTTTTTTTGGCTCTGTTTTGATTTTACTGTGGATGAGGCAAGCGCAAGCGAAGTGCAGTAGGTTGTAGTTTATTTTTGTATTTTGATCTCCTTAACCAAAATTTACAGTTTAAAAAGTTAAGTATAAGGGTTGATTAAACGCCATTTGTGTACTTTTTGGTGTTTAATCAACCCTTATACTTAACTTTTTAAACTGTAAGTTTTTTGCTAAGGTAATAGTTTTAGAAAGGGCCTTACTTGGGTGGGGCAAACTTCACTCCTAATGAGACATAGCGTCGAGACTTTTAAAGTGCAAATCTGTACAAAATTTCGATTCGAATGACACTTCCATTCATGAAAATCGGTTTACGTGTCGATAATTTGAAACGATTACTATACTTCCCCTTAACAAGTGTAAGAGCAGATCGTCGCTTTATTGTTACGGAGGGGAGCCCTAAACCTACCCTCCTACTAAATTTTAACAAAATCGGGCCAAGATTTACAAAGTAATTAGTAATAATAATTTTGGAGGGGACCTTACATAAAGGGAGCTAACTCCTCTCCCATTCGATGTACAGCGTCGAGACCCCCAAAAGGCACATCTACATAAAATTCCGAATCGAATGACACCTCATTCATGAAAATCGGTTCACGCGTTTAGGCGCTACGTTGTTTACAAAAAAAGGTAACAACAACAAGAACAAGAACATTTTTTGAAAAAGCCGTTTTTGCTCATTTACTCGAAACCTATTAGATCTGGGTTGTTGCAAAAAATTTAGTTATAAAGGAGGGTTTGCCCTATATTATAAAGAAAATTTGGGAATTTTATCTTTTATAGAAAAAGAGAAAAAAAAAATTCTCAAAGTTGGGTGTTTTTCAACGTTACGCTTTTTCGTGCAGTTTTTGACGATCAACCCTTATACAACTATCTGTATTTTATTTAATTTTTTGAAACCATTTGGGAATTAAATGAGTTCTTAAGTATTTTCTTTGTTTTGTTTATAGACAGGGCCACATACTGACGCTTCAACATGTGTAAATACACGTATGTTGGGGGTTTCGAGTTATTTGTATGTTGTATAAGTGGCTGTACAGAGGCTGATTTCGTAAGGACCCAAGGGGATTTTGGGATTCCCCTGTGTGGGTTTCTATGTACTATATCCTATTGCCTCCTATATTTATCTGTCCATACTTTGAAGTACCCGCAGAATACTATTTTTTTGCGCTTCGAGTTCCCCCCTAACTATTTTTAAGTACATAAAGGTCAGGGAACAAGGTCTTTGTTTAGGGTTAAGTCAACAATTTGATGCAACCCACAGACTTAGATCCATACATATATAGTCAATATTTGACCTGAACCCACATACAAACATACAAACGCTCGCACGCGCATACATAAGAGTTACCATCCTAACAGCAGTTTACAGTGAATCCTGGGAATTTCATATCATTAAATTAACCCCAAATTGTTACAAAAAAATAAAATAAAATAAATCTCTAATATCTTTAAATCATTACACAGTGTACAGTTCTACAATCTATTTTTTTTGAAAAGAATTAATAACCTTAAGGACCTTCGATTGGGTTTTGGCACCCGGGCTTGCTCTGGAAACTCAAGGGCATTCTTCCGTTCAACACACTTCCTCATCTTGAATTCCTATTTGTTAGATCGTTATTTTCAAATTCAAATCGGAACATAGTATTCAGCTGAACATCGTATTGAAGCTGGGTGTTCCTCAAGGAAGCATCTTAGGACCTATCCTATATGTTATATACACAGCGGACATACCAATCCATCCTGAAACTTTCCTCCTAACTTATGCAGATGATACCGCTATGCTTTCACCTCACATTGATCCCGTAACTTCACACATAAACCTTCAAACTCATCTATTTTCTCTTGAGGAATGGTTTAAAAAATGGAAAATCAAGTTAAATGAAAACCAAATCTCAAAATATTACTTTTACTCACCGCAGCATCCCACTTCCTCCGATCTTCTATGACTAAATTCCAATTCCTCCTGACAATGTTGTCCGTTATCTTGGGCTGTATTTAGACAAAAAGACTGACTTAGAACCTGCACACAAGACTTAAACGAACTGAAGTTAACAGGCGTTATCGACTGATTTGCAATTCTATACTAAAACCCGCCTGGATGTACGGTATAGTACTGTGGAGTTCAACGAAACGCTCCAATCTTCAACGAATTCAATCGCTTCAGTCTAAAATTGTCCGCACTATCGTTAACGCTCCATTTTACGTCTCAAATCTAACCATCCACACAGAATTCTCTACGAATAAACCAAAAAAAAAAGTCACAAACTTGCAGGTCGGTAGGGCACATTATAACTAAGATTTTGAAATGTGCCCCCCTATCTTTCCATAAAAGAAAATATAATATCCAACACTTTTTGCAAGCAAATAGACTTTAGTAAATACTAGGTTTAGTAATACGAATTCCAAATGGTAATATAGACTAACAATACTTACACTTTGTCCTCTACAAATCTTCACCATACACTTCCAAAGCTGCAACAAAACATTTTACTACCACCTCACAAAATATAACATTCCTCAATTCTGGACTTTACAAACAATGAAAACGAAGGGAAACTCTGTCAATTATAAAACAGGTCTACCACAACATACGGAGAAAATTACCAATCATAAATGTTTTAAATATTTGGCGAGAAATTAAAACTGTTCAAAGGTGCCCCCTGTTCAAATGTGGCCCCCTCTCTCCTACCCTATTATAATATATCTATTGTAACAAATCTATTAAAATTGTAATTATGAAACTTCTGCCCATAGAGCTGCAGCTCTTTTAGATTTAAATTAAAGTTATTGCAATCACAGTTAAAAAAAGAAAAAAAAGTCACCTTTGCAGGTTGCAATAAAGGGCAAGACTGAATGCCCCAGTTGCTTAAAAGGCAACCCTTGTAATAGATAAGACGCTTTGATAAGTTTTCTAGGAGGTGATCTAGTAGTTTCCTGCCTTAGCTAGCGTCACATTTGAGTGGCGTCACATTCACCAAACACTTAAGTGACTCTAGCCTATCATAGGGGGGGAAAAAAAAATTCTTAGGGCTTTTAATACTGCCTAATCTCCTCTAAGTTAGGTAGGTTCTCTCCAATAGAAAGTCTACAATTTTTTTTTTTACTATTTCTTTCAGATACATTTTATTTTGTCTAGGATAGGCGCCACTAGCCACTTAGCGTCTAACCGCTCACAAAACACATCCGGAATTCACTATAACTAAGTTTTGTCAGTACAAAATAACTCTTCAATTTGGATAATTTAAACTAGTCTAATTGAGCCCGTTATTTGGCTTGCACATATTTAAATATGAGAAAATATAAGTAAATAAAATAGGGAAGATAATCGATGATTATTTAGACCAAATACAGACCAAAATAACTCTAAAAGTAAGGATCGTATGATAGGCAACCTTAGTCGATCGCTTGCTTAGTTAAATTTAAATACTGAGGCTGGGGTAGAACTAAGTTACTATAGAGCAGTGATGGCGAACCTTTTGAGCTCGGTGTGTCCAAATTTTGAAAAATCGAAACATCATTTTCGTGGCGTGTCCACACATCACAAAAGTAAAGACTAAAAAAAAATAGAAATATTTATAATTTTTAGTCCGAATTCGATTCTGATGACACGGTTAGAAAGACAGATAAATTTTTCCAGCATCCGGAGGAAGATTGAGGCTGTTTAGAGAATAACTTATGCTTCAAAATGGTATCAATTTTTAGAAAATTTATCTGTCTTTCTAATCGTGTCATCAGAATCGAATTCGGACTAAAACTTTCTGAGTAATAACATTTTTATTGGAAAAAAGTAATGATTTTAGAAAAAAATTTAAAGGGACGTCACTCAAGAACAGAGGAAAATAAGAAGTTGGCCAATACGCCATTGAACTCCACTTTAGATGTACTACAACACAGTAGGCCTATGGACATTACTTACTGGTTCACCCTGTATATATAATTGAACAAAAATAGAAAAACAATATAAAATTTATATGAAAAATTAGTGACTTTTGAAGCTGAAGATTGTCTGCTAAGTCTTCTATTTTGGGTTTATGCTTGGTACATTTCAAAGCCAAGCAAGCACCACTGACTTCATCTGTTAACCAATTCCGTTTGTTTGTCTTAATATTATTTGAATTATGAATTTTTTTATCTTTGAAGATGCGTGTCACCAATAATGGTGTCATGCGTGTCATAGGTTCGCCATCACTGCTATAGAGTGTCCCCCAAGTAACTTCCAAGAGTCTGTAGAATAGAATAGAATAAATATATATTTTAATAAAAATGTATACAAAAAAAAAAATAAATGAAGTATAATGTTTAAAACATTGTAACCTTCATAATAATACTAATTAGAAAGGTTAACATGAGCAGGATAAGAATGCAGGAACGATGTGTTTGATTCTTCTGTGCCTGTAGGGGAATAGAAGGATCTGTAGGAGGCTACGTCGCAGCCGAGTAGATTAGGATGACAGTCTAGGATGGAAATGAGGTTTTGGATATAGGAGTGTACCAGAGGATAATGGATGCAGCCTCGTGGAGTGAGTCAATGACTAGTTCATCGAGGAGAGTCTGTCGCTAGTCTCAGAAAATTGTTCTGTGTTGTCCTGGAGTTTCTTGATGTGGCTACTACAAGTCCAGGCTCCAGGCGGAGCTGGCGTAGAGCAACATCGGCCTAATGACTACTTTGTAGAGGAGGAGTATGTTGGTCACAGTCATTTTTGGAGTCTCGTTAGAGTAGAGGAAATAATAGTCGTGTAGTCCAGTTTGCCTGAGTTTACTTTGTCCCTGAACGTGTGCAGTGAAAGTCAGTTTGTTGTCCTAAGTTAGGCATAGGTACTTAAAGTGGGTAGACCACAGGATCAGAAAATTATTGTGTCTAATTTGTCGATTAAAAGAGGGTCTTCGTTTGGTGAAGAGTTTAGCGTTAGTCTTATCGTGGTTTAGTTTAATTCTCCACTTAGTGCAGAATTTGGTTAGTCTGGTAAGTCTGTTGCGATAATGTTTATACTTTGTCCTGTACGTGGCAGGAGTCTGTAATTCAAGGTACTTTAATAGACAAATTTAGTCTACAAAATAGCTCAGATATATTTAAATAATCAAGCTAAGTTATATTTAAATACAACAGCTTATCCTTCAAGTATGTTTGTCTAACATTACTCTAAATTTGTCCTGTAAAACTTCAATTAAGAATACTTTAATAAGGAACATTAATTTCTAACATGGTCTTATTTAAATATTGAGTCCAGAATATGTACAGCAAAATTACAAGCGAAGTTTATTCAGAACAATTTCCAAAATAAGGATTGAAAAACTTAAGAATTCCAAATGTGACATAGATATATTATAAGCAAGCCTAGGCTAAAACCTTTAAATGCGTTGTTTACATTGTTTGTAGTAAAGCGGAAATGCTAGTGGTATGGTTGTAGTATTTTAAAATGGTTTTTAGGGGAAAGGTAAATGTTATGTTATTGTATAAATAACCTTAGACGCCCTGAAAACTACTAGGTTGCATTAGTAAAAGTCAAAACAAGTGTGACGCTTGTTAGTATCAGTTTCTTAACATAGCTGTTAGGGGGGCGTCCTGGTACATATGACGTCATCCCATGTACTGTCACTGTCAGGCGTATTCATTCATAAATAATTGGCCTAAAAGTTAAGTGAGTTGCATTTGTGCACCTGTTCAATGGTTTGGAGTTTTACAATGCAACAATCTAATGGATCTATTTAAAAACTAGAGGACTTGATAAACTTAGTGAATTTTTTCGTAACTTAACCTTAACCTTATATTGGCCACAATTAAATGTGGCAATTTAACTGGCCGCAACTAACATTTGTTGACTAGTTGAGAGAAAAACAAAAGAAATATGAAAGTGGTATAGTTTCCCTTTCAGCTGCTACCCAAAATATTTTTCAAAAAGAAAAAACATTGTTTTCATTGGTCTTCTTTGAAGTCTTCTATGAAGACTATCTTTAAATTAACCTAAAAATATAGTTACAACAGAAAAATCATTTTGATATCTAAATATTACCAGGCTACGTAAAAGGCTTAAATTGTCTATTAAAATAGCCTTAATTATACAGTTATTGTGGACAAACTTACTTGGAAGAAATAGAATTGTATTCGGCCTTCTAAATATTACCAGGCTACGTAATTGGCTAAAATTGTCTATTAAAATAGCCTTAATCATATAGTTATTGTGCACAAACTTACTTGGAAGAAATGGAGTTTTATGCGGCCTTCTAAATATTACCAGGCTACGTAAAAGGCTAAAATTGTCTATAAAGATAGCCTTAATTATACAGTTATTGTGGACAAACTTACTTGGAAGAAATAGAGTTGTATTCGGCCTTCTAAATATATTACCAGGCTACGTAATAGGCTAAAACTGTCTATAAAAATAGCCTTAATTATGCAGTTATTGTGGAAGAAATAGAGTTGTATTCGGCCTTCTAAATGTTATCAGGCTACATAATTGGCTAAAATTGTCTATTAAAATAGCCTTAATTGTACAGTTATTGTGGACAATCTTACTTGAAGGAAATTGAATTGTAATTACCTTCTACATCTAAATATTACCAGGCTACGTAATAGTCTAAAATTATCCATTAAAATAACCTTAATCATATAGTAATTGTGGACAAACATACTTAGTAGAAATTCCGTTTAGAAAACCAAGTCACTGATTGATGTGAATGGACATTGAGTTGTGTGGTCAGAATTAAGGGTTTCTTGTAAAGAAGGGTCTGCGAATATCCCCTTCTTATACTAGAAGAAATAGCCTTAAGTGAATTTCAGTATCCAATCACCAAACTTTAACCAAACTCTTTATTTATTTACGACCATGCTGCTTTTATATTTAAGACTTCTTTTTTAACAATTTTACTCGTTTGAGTGCAAGCTACCAAACTATTTAGTTTATCTTGAATGCGTACGAGGGTCGTTTGAAAAGTCTACTACTTAATTTTTTGGGGTAAACCTTTTTTATTTTTCAACATAGTCTCCTTTTAGGCTTATACACTTCGTCCAACGCTGCTCTAGTTTGTTGATCCCTTCCGAATAATAGGATTTGTCCAAGTCTGAAAAATAGCCATTCGTTACTGCAATCACCTCCTCGTTTGAATAAAATCTTTTTCCCGCCAGTCATTTCTTCATATTGGGGAACAAATAGTAGTCCAAGGGAGCCAAGTCTGGAGAATAGGGGGGATGTGAAACGAGTTGGAACCCTATTTCCATTAATTTTGCGACCACAACTGCTGAGGTGTGAGCTGGTGCTCGTGATGGAAAAGGACTTTTTTGTGGGCCAATCGTGGGCGTTTTTCTTGCAGCTCGGTTTTCAAACGGTCCAATAACGATGAATAATATGCACCTGTAATAGTTTTACCCTTTCCAGATAGTCGATGAGGATTATTCCTTGCGAATCCCAAAAGACAGTCGCCATAATCTTTCCGGCCGAAGGAACGGTCTTCGCCTTTTTTGGCGCAGATTCCCCCTTGGTAACCCATTGTTTAGATTGTTCTTTGGTCTCAGGAGTGTAGTGATGTATCCATGTTTCATCCACAGTGACGAAACGACGCTTAAAGTCCTGCGGATTCTTCTGGAACAGCTGTAAACCATCCTTGCAACACTTCACACGATTTCGTTTTTGGTCAAGCGTGAGCAATCGCGGCACCCATCTTGCGGATAGCTTTGTCATTTCCAAATGTTGATGCAAAATATTATGTACCCGTTCATTCGAGATGCCCACAACACTAGCAATCTTACGCACCTTCTCTCTTCTGTCATCCATCACCATATCATGGATTTTATCAATGATTTCTGGTGTAGTAACCTCAACAGGTCACTCCGAAAATTTTGAAACCACTTATAAACTGTTCTAATCGAAGGTGCAGAGTCACCATAATGTTTATCAAGCTTCTCTTTAGTCTCCTGAGGCGTTTTGCCTTTCATAAAGTAGTGTTTAATCAACACACGAAATTCTTTTTCGTCCATTTTTTGAAAATCACTCGACTTCCTCGATTCAAACGAATGCCAAACACAAAGAAATAGACCGATCTGGCTGAAACTTGGTGTGTGTTCTTCCAAGAGATGCTACTAACTAAACATAACCTCGATACGCGCCAGTGGTGCTATCTCTCTGACTTTGCACGGACTTTTCAAACGACCCTCGTATTTGTGGGGGAAGAATTGGTTCACACAGTTTTTTGGGTTCTTTTCACTCCTCTAAATATTCTAGCAGATTTACCATTTTGATATTTTACCGGAATTAATTATTATAAAGTATCTTCAGTAATGTATCTTTATAAATTAGTTTGCGCTTTTGGAATAAAAATTAGCTGAACGTTTAAATTTACAATACCCATTTTTTTTTAGGTGTAACCATAGACCTAAGAAACGTTTGGAAATATAAATTTGGCCATCCCATTTGTCTATAAGCATCAATTTCGCAACTATTCTCGCTACTTGACAACATGCGTTCACGTTTATTACGAACTGGATCAAAAATGCTATCAACAGTAGATACATATGTCAGTATCTGTGATATACTGAACACTTTCAACACTGAATAACGAAATGCTGTGTTCCAAGTTGAAGTACAACGAGGTAAAGAGAAAAGTGATACAAAAATTCGGGGTATTCCCCCGTTAGCTCCGGAATACAAAGTAAACAAGCCATGACTTCTGATCACACTGTCAAAATTAGAATTATAAAACAATTTTTTTAGGATTTGTGCTGGAGCAAAAAAGTGTATTTTTTCTTATTGGTAAACCGTATTATTTCAAAATCGTGCAAAAAAAAAGGCCAGTTTATCTGAAAAAAAAACAAGAAGCACGCCGATGGTTCATGATTGGATCATAGGCTCAGGGGTGAGACAAGGTAGTCTGGGCAATGAGGCAGCCATTAAAATTAAATTACGGTGACAATTTTGGCAAGTTTTCTACTCAATTTTTTTTAGGATAATGCTCCAAATTTTTTGGGAGATATGCCTTTTTTTTTACAATAATATCTATTGTCTATAATTATTATAATTAAAGGTGAGCTCGCCTTTAATATGCCTAAGCTAGGCATATACAGGAGTAAGTATTGTCCATAGGCCTACTGTGTGTATTATGTACATCTAAAGTGGAGTTCAATGACGTATTGGCCAACTTCATATTTTCCCCTGTTCTTGAGTGTCGTCACTTTAATTTTTTTTTCTAAAATCATTACTTTTTCCCAATAAAAATGTTATTACTCAGAAAGTTTTAGTCCGAATTCGATTCTAATGACACGGTTAGAAAGACAGATAAATTTCCTACAAATTGACACCATTTTGAAGCATAAATTATTCTCTAAACAGCCTCAATCTTCCTCCTGGATACTGGAAAAATAAAAGTAATCGAAATTTTTGACAAAAACTCATTAGGCCCTTATGTGATCATTATCAGACCTAGGTGCTGGCCCTTTTTAGTAAAAGTTTCCTTGTCTAATGGGCTTTCTAACGGTTTATCATTTTCCAGGATTCCTTTTATCTTCGTATTAAAAATTACGTTTGTTTTTACTAGAAAACGTGTTCACGAGCACCTCAACAGTGTTAGTTTATCAAGTTGTTTAATTCATTGAAAACTCTTTTAGATGGACCAGTAGTCAATTTTTAAAGTTGATTGTCTTAAAATAAGGAAGTCAAAGGTTACAAATTGCACTTGAATTCTGATCTCTCTGAAATATTTGAGAAAATGTTAGGAAATACTTTAAACAAGTACTATTTTTATAAACAAAAATTCATATGTACTTGCTCCAAATTACAATTTCACACACAACTACACTGTTGAAAAAGAAAAGAATGTGAATAAACCTTAAACTTTTTTTTTTTTTTTAAATTGCAATTTAACTTTACAGTAAGTAAAGTAATCGCCTATTTTTTCAGACAGGCTTTACGTCCAACTACCAATTAGATATCGTGGACGGAGGTGACTAGCAAACATACTTTACTGTAAAAATTTCTTTTATTAACCATTAAAGAAAATCCAAGGCCTAAGACCGGGGAATTGAACCCAGTACTACAATACATACGAGGGTCGTTTGAAAAGTCCGTGCAAAGTCAGAGAGATAGCACCACTGGCGCGTATCAAGGTGTGTTGATTAAACACTACTTTATGAAAGGCAAAACGCCTCAGGAGACTAAAGAGAAGCTTGATAAACATTATGGTGACTCTGCACCTTCGATTAGAACAGTTTATAAGTGGTTTCAAAATTTTCGGAGTGGCCATATGGGCACAAGTGACGCTGAACGTTCTGGACGCCCTGTTGAGGTTACCACTCCAGAAATCATTGATAAAATCCATGATATGGTGATGGATGACAGAAGAGTGAAGGTGCGTGAGATTGCTAGTGCTGTGGGCATCTCGAATGAACGGGTACATAATATTTTGCATCAACATTTGGACATGACAAAGCTATCCGCAAGATGGGTGCCGCGATTGCTCACGCTTGACCAAAAACGAAATCGTGTGAAGTGTTGCAAGGACGGTTTGCAGCTGTTCCAGAAGAATCCGCAGGACTTTAAGCGTCGTTTCGTCACTGTGGATGAAACATGGATACATCACTACACTCCTGAGACCAAAGAACAATCTAAACAATGGGTTACCAAGGGGGAATCTGCGCCAAAAAAGGCGAAGACCGTTCCTTCGGCCGGAAAGATTATGGCGACTGTCTTTTGGGATTCGCAAGGAATAATCCTCATCGACTATCTGGAAAAGGGTAAAACTATTACAGGTGCATATTATTCATCGTTATTGGACCGTTTGAAAACCGAGCTGCAAGAAAAACGCCCACGATTGGCCCACAAAAAAGTCCTTTTCCATCACGACAACGTACCTCAGCAGTTGTGGTCGCAAAATTAATGGAAATAGGGTTCCAACTCGTTTCACATCCCCCCTATTCTTCAGACTTGGCTCCCTCGGACTACTATTTGTTCCCCAATATGAAGAAATGGCTGGCGGGAAAAAGATTTTATTCAAACGAGGAGGTGATTGCAGAAACGAATGGCTATTTTTCAGACTTGGACAAATCCTATTATTCAGAAGGGATCAACAAACTAGAGCAGCGTTGGACGAAGTGTATAAGCCTAAAAAGAGACTATGTTGAATAATAAAAAAGGTTTACCCCAAAAAATTAAGTAGTTTTTATTTTTGCACGGACTTTTGAAACGACCCTCGTATTAGCTTTACTGGTCTCGCCTCTTAACCGCTCGGCTACCGTGGCGCCTAGATTTTTCCAAATTATCATTATATTTGATGATACTTCCAATGCCAGTGGAAATAATTAATATTTCAATACAAATAATTTTTCAATTATTTTTGTTTAGTTTTCTCGCAAAAGTCTGCTACCACTACGATTAACCTTTGATTAGTTAATTACAAACATACAAATCTACAACTTTTACTTGAATTTATTTTTCGGAAATTTATTTAGGGTACTTTTGAGGAGGTGTGGGTGGTTTTTTTCTAAAGTGATAAAAATTTAAATATAGGGTAAATTCGGGTGAGATGGCCAACAGCCGAAATTTAACCGAAATGCCGTCCGACGGCGCTGCGTGACCTCTCCAGTGATGAACCTTCATGTTTGACTACAGTGAGTTCATTTTGGTCTGCGTCAAAGCGTTATTAATTAACTCAGGGAATAAAAACATTAATCGTCTCAACAAAAAAATTTATGATAGTTACATACTGCGTGCTGCAGCGAATGTATGTGTCGAAATTTTAGTGTTGCGTTTTTACATTATGTTATTAGGAAAGTACAGTATACATTAAAGAATCCTAACTTCTAAAACTGTCAAAAAGTATGCGTTGTTATGTTTATCATGTTGGCCATCTCTCTCTAGCATTCGGGAGAGATGGCCATCAAACAGTAGGGATAGATGGCCAATTATTTTTACTTTTTTATTTTTATTTTTTTGAATATATTGGCTTCGTGACCGTAAATTACTAAATTAAGGATTTAGAATTGGCGAGGAATCGGTCAAATAAAAACAAGAACTTGCCTTTTTCGCCAACGTTTCGACAAATATATTGTCCTCTTCAGGGCCTGGATATTACAAATACAAAAATACAAACAATTTAGAGAATCAGTAACAAAGAAAATCAGTTAACAAAATTAACAATTAACAAAAACGTTAAACATAAAACATCGGAAAAACCAAACTTTTGTAGCGGTATCTGTGTGTATTGTTTTATAGTGTTCCATTTTTTGGGCAATTATGTTGACTACTAATTCTGTATCTATATAAGGGTTCGTAAGGGTTCATGTTTTGTGTTTAACGTTTTTGTATTAAAAGAAATTAGGCGCCACGGTAGCCGAGCGGTTAGAGGCGAGACCTGCGAAGCCAATATGTATTGTGGTACTGGGTTCGATTCCCGGTCTTTAGGCCTTGGATTTTATTTAATGGTTAATAAAAGAAATTTACAGTAAAGTATGTTTGCTAGTCGCCTCCGTCCACGACACCTAATTGGTAGTTGGACGTTAAGCCCCGCCTGAAAAAATAGGCGATTACTTTACTTTTACTTTACTTATTAAAAGAAATTTCCCAGTCTCTACTGTATTTACTCTTTTGTCAAAGTTTAACATTGTAATAAGTCTATTGTATCTGCCCCATCTCTTTATAGTCATTACCGAAATACCGAAAAAAATTAATAAAATAAATAAAAATATATATACAGGGTGACCAGAGTTATATGCTCCACCCACTTTTTTTTTATACGGCGGGAAATTTCGAAAAAATAAAAAACACGTATTTAATCATTTTTAGTCTAGTTTATTTTCAGTGATTGACCCATTTTTTTAAACCCTTGTATCACAGCATCCAACTTTTGTTTTTCAAATGGAACGTTATATTTTTTGTTACATATTTTTGTAGTATTTGATCTCCTAAAAACAACAAAAAAAAGTTTTTTGAAATCGGTTAGGTTTTTCAAAAGTTATGGGTATTTAAAATATGAAAAACAAATTTCAGTTTACTGTCAAAATTACGTTATTTTTTTTAAAGAATCTATTCAAACTGGACACAGCCAACGGATAGGCAAGCCAAAACTCTGGACTCCCACGTTTTGCTTGAAGCAGCACTTATCGTGGCGAAGTCAAGATCTAGGCAGGCTAGAGTTATTTGACGTTCAGGTTGTTTTTTCTACAAACGTTTGGTGAGGAGTTTTAGGAAATGAACTAATCGGCCCATACTTCTACAGAGAGAACTTAACTGGTGCAAGGTATCTAACTTTTTTTGAAGAGACATTTTGCCAGTTCCGCTTGAAGATGTTCATCTACAACGTCGGATAGATATGTATTTTCAACAAGATGGTTGCCCGGCGAGAGTGGTTCGAGGTTAGCTGGGCAGAAATTTCCATTAAAAGTGCGTAAAGGACTCATTGTCCCATCCAATGGCCACCTCAATCTCCGGACTTGACCCAAATGGACTACATTTTGTGGGGATACCTAAAAAAATAAAGTGTTAAGTATCCTTAATCCTGTGGCTTCAGTCGATGATCAGAAACGTCGAATTACTCTAGCCTGCCTAGATCTTGACTTCGCTACCATAAGTGCTGCTACAAGCAAAGCGTGGGAGTCCAGAGTTTTGGCTTGCCTATCTGTTGATTGTGCCCAGTTTGAATAGATTCTTTAAAAAAAATAAAGTAATTTTGACAGTAAACTGAAATTTGTTTTTCATATTTTAAATTACCATAACTTTTGAAAAACTTAACCGATTTCAAAAAATTTTTTTTTCTTGTTTTTAGGAGCTCAAATACTACAAAAATATGCAACAAAAAATATAACGTTCCATTTGAAAAACAAAAGTTGGATGCTGTATCTCGAGATACAGGGGTTTAAAAAAATGGGTCAATCAATGAAAATAAACTATACTAAAAATGATTAAATACGTGTTTTTTATTTTTTCGAAATTTCCCGCCGTTAAAAAAAAAAAGTGGGTGGAGCATATAACTTTGGTCACCCTGTATATTATTGAAAATATTTAAAAAAGTAAATATTAAGTAACCATTCATTTTTTTCTGTTATTTTTACGTTTTACTGGTGCAATTTCATTTACAATATGTGGCCATCTCTCCCAAGTTGCACTGGCCAACTCACCCAACCCAGTGGGGATAGATGGCTAATTGCTATTTTCTTTTTGTAAGAATAAAAAAACGTTTCCCTTAGCATTTTTTCTGAAATTTTTACCTTATCTTATGTTTGTGAGCGTATGAGGTTTCCAAAAATAATAATAAAGTAAGCCTAGCCCTTAACAAAATTTTGCAGGCATCCTCCAAATAAAATGGTGGCCATCTCACCCTACTTTACCCTAACGCAAAAATTCTTTGTTTGAAGGAATTCGTGAGTCGCAACTTTGAGATCAGAAATAAGAACAAAAGTCGTTCACACCGGATTATTATCTTCTTCTTATTTTTATTTCCGCAAAAACGTTCTTTTTTTTGGTTCAAACCAAGCCAAGGTTATTTTGTCGGTTATACACCTGTGTTCTTTTTAGAATTGTACGTCGTACTAAGTCACACATACCAAACAGTGAGTGGATTTGGACTCAGGTGTATACGGGTATGTGTCCTAGCGTTACATGGTTAGTTCAGGAAATGTTTAGTTCCTCCTGGAGAAGGACACCTGCGTTCAAAGTTAATTCTGTTTAACTTCCCAAACAACCTCGACACTCTTTAATAACGTTGTCTCCCACGCTGGTTTCCATCTTATCAGTAGAAAACTTAAAAATGAACGTTAAATATTGGAATTTTCTAAGCTCGTTTAATTAACACAAAGTCGGTTTTGGTAAGAAAATGTATAATGCATTTTTCAGCCGTAAATAGGGAAATGATTAACTTTAAAGCGAGGGAAAAATCATATTTTTGCCGCTAAAAACATAAAAAATACAATTATAAACTATATAAACATATAAAATACAATTATATAAAATATTGCATGATTCATACAAGTAAAAAAAGTAAAGTAAAGTAATTGCTTATTTTTTCAGGCGGGCTTTACGTCCAACTGCCAATTAGGTGTCATGGACGAAGGCGACTAGCAAACATACTTTACTGTAAATTTCTTTTATTAACCTATAAATAAAATCCAAGGCCTAAGACCGGAAAAATAGTAAATAGACTTTGGAACAACTTTATTATAAGTGGAAATGTACCATTGCAGGCTAAGTTCCAGGTTTTCAGAGCTGTCTCTCGAGCTATTGTGTGTTATGGCGCTCAGGTCTGGGGGTTTCGTGCGTTTGAGGTACTGGAAAAGTTTCAAAGATATTTTATAAAGAAATTATTTGCTTTACCGTCCGCTACCCCAAACTACCTTCTGTCCATAGAGTTTTGTTCGGAACCGCTGGAAGTATATACATTCAATCTCCATGTAAAGTATTGCCTTAAGGTATTATCTCTTCCTGCACACAGACTTCCTAGAATAGTTGCTCTTAAAATAATTGAAAAGAAAACCTATTGGTACAAGCATTGGCTTACTCTCTTCCAATCAAATAACCTCAGTTTTGAAGGCTCTTTGGATTCATTGCATGGTTGGCGTGCCCAGCTGGATTTGTTGTCCAGAAGTATTAAGGAGTCTCATCTGGAGGAATGTGAGAACCGTGCGGTTCAGTCGGAGCGTTTTGTTCTGTACAGATACTTAATCGCAGAATACAGACAGCACCACGGCAGAGTTTTCTGAAAGTTTAACATTCCTGGAATTGCGCTGGTTTCTTAAGCTAAGGGGAGAACTTCTCTACTTAAATTATAGGCCTTGGATAGACAAAGACCCTGATTTGGAAAAGTGTTCTCTGTGTCACTAACTGTGGTACGCGAGAGGAGGTGTATCACTTTCTTGGAGAGTGTCCTTTGTTAAGAGAATTTCGCCTTGTTTATTTCCGTAAGAGTACACTCTCCAGAGAGGATATTATTTCTTCTTTAACTGGCCAATCAGATCCTCGTCCAATTATCCGTTACGCTCGCCATGCTTGGAAGGCAAGGTACTCCTGGATTTCCGATATATAATTCTGTTCATTTTGTTTTTTCCCACTCTTTATTTTGTGTTTGATTGAATTTGATTTAATATAAAATTGTACTTTATATCCCAGTGGAATGGAATGAAATTATTAAATTATTAATTTACTTCATTTTATTTTAATTTTATATTAATTTACTTCATTTTATTTTAATTTTATATTAATTTACTTTATTTTATTTAAATTTTATATTAATTTACTTTATTTTATTTTAACTTTATATTAATTTACTTTATTTATTTTATGGAATATTTCGTATTTTTTAATTTAAATGTAAGCAGTGCTCTCAAGCAGACGGCTTTGCCATTGCTTTATTTATTTTTTAAATCTACTTTGGCTATGTATATATATGATTTCTCAATAAAATAATAATAATAATAATAAAATAATAATAATAATAATAAGACCGGGGAATCGAACCCAGTACCACAATTTACAGGGAGATCCATTTAAAACGCACCAAACGCCAATAACTTTTTAGGAAAGCGGAATTTCGAAAAAAACCCACGATGTAATATGTTTTTTTCGGTCTAGTTTTCAAATTTTCCACCCCCGATGCTGTATCTTTATTTTTGGCGGAGTTACGGCCAAAAACCTGATTGAAATTACATAAGGACCACCGGTTTTGATAATGATTATGGAAACTACATAAAAAACTGTGAAAAATGACGTTAACCCCGTTTCGATATCCCTAATATTAGTTGAGATATTTAAGTACAAAGTTACAATTTTATCTTATTCGTGATCGGTTTTCAATATTAATTTTCCACCCAGAAATATACGCGTTTTGGGAGGTCCTCTGACTGCAAAAAAATGTTATTGGTGATGCAAAGTAAAATAATAATAATAATAATAATAATAATAATAATAATAATAATAATAATAATTGAAGATTTTAAAACATGTAGGGATAATGTAATGGTTGTGGGTGAATCAGGATAAATTTGTTTTATCATCAAATAAAAGTAACCATCACATCATTTTAATGCACCTAGTATGCAGAACTTCTTGACCTATGATTATGGTAAAAATATCTTGCCAGGGTGTTGGTCTAGTGGTCAAGAGCGTGGCTTTGTAAGTGGGAGATCCCCAGTTCGAATCATTTTTATTACTTAAAAAATCATAATCCTTTTTTTAATAAAGTCTAGTCATACGCGGGATTTGTACTGGGGAATACGAAGTGATAAGGTTGTTTTGCTGCAGAACTGATTCTCAAAGGGGTTATCCTAGGCGAGATTTTAAGTCTCATTCTCTTTTTAATCTATCTTATTATAATTGAGAGTTTGTTTTGGCCAAATAATTGAAGCAGGCTTAAATTAAAATGTCATCACCGACCATCAGCAATGGCCTCTGATCAATTAGGCTTATCATTCTTTTTTGACCTGTGTAGTGGCATTAGACTCAAATCAAAACTTCTTAAAGAGAGAAATTTAGAGCATGCAGCCACTATAAAAGTATCTTCTTTCCGGCGCAGTGTTGAACATCTATTCAAGAATAACCTTATTTCTTGAGAACCTTTAGAGCAATTTATAAATACTATAGTTATCACTTCAATGCTTCGGAAACTTATCATCTTTCTGTAGAAAACACCATTCAACTCTTACAAAAACATTTTTGGCCTGTAACTCTACTTAATAGCCCAACATTCTGCACCAATACCTCTCCTTGGCCCGTTACTTCTTATTCTAAGCTTTTAAAGAACTTCCATTAATTTCTCCATTTTTAAATCCTCTGTACATGCTACGCCAAGCTCGCTTTCGTCCTGGTCAACCTACAGTGACTCCCATTAATATTGGGACACCTATTACAAAATGATTTAAAAGGAAAATGAAAACAACATACAAAAGTTTGGAAAAAATTTTTTTTTTAATAACATTAGCAACATCTGTAGAAATTATATATAAGTATAAATCGATGAAATTCCAAACTGGTAGGTAGCACTTTTTGAAAAAGTGTGAAATAAGGCTCTCAAAAATATTGGGATACCAGAAGTGCTAGAGTTTAAATGTTCAATATTTAAAATCTCCTATTTAATATTTGGTTGGTAATAATTTAATAATTGCTTTTTGACTTACAATAGCCCTCAAACGATCAGGCATAGGTGAAACAAGTTTTTGGTTAATTCAGGTGGTGTTTTTTTCCTATTCTTCCAGGAAACATCGTTTGAATTCATTTTTGTTAGATATTATTCGTTTTTCTTAAAGCACTGGCTAAATATTGCCATAAATGTTCAATTGGATTAAGATCTGGTGACTGCGGAGAGGTTTGGAATACTTTTGGGCAATTGTATAACAGTCACTGACGTATCACCCAAGCCGTAGGTTTGGGGTCGTTATCTTGGTAGAATTTAGAAGACCCTAAAATACCAAATGTTTGGGCACTTTTTTCAAATTATATTTTAATATATTACTATAAACCATTTTGTGCATCATTCCATCAATAAACACTAATTCTCCAAATCCTGATGCGGACATCCAGCCCCAAACCAGAACTGACCCACCTCCACCCGGAGGTGCAGCTTTAAAACCCTTTAAAGTTGGCTGTAAATTCTTCTTTTCGAGTTCAGCATTCGCTTTCCTCCAGACCATAACCCTTCCATCTGACTGGAAAACATTAAATTTTGATTCATCGCTAGAGTATATCATTCCAAAAGTCACTATTTACATTGAAATATTTTTCGGCAAATTTCACTCTCTTAACACGATTTATCTTACTAACAAAAGGATTCTTCCAGGCTACTCTACCATGATAGTCGAGTTTTCTTAGCACTCTCCGAACTGTTTCTGCTCCTTTTTTGCTTTCTAAACATGTCAAAAATTTCACATTGAAGTTTTGGAGCACTAAGTCGGTGATCTTTTTTAATTCTTTTAATATATAACGCTGCTCTCTCTCAGGGAGCAGTTGAGGACGGCCTTTTTGTGGGGTTGAAACAATTCTTTTTTCTTTCTGGTAACGCTGAATGATGTTCCACGCAGTAGATGTTTTAGGTCCGATCAGTTTTTCTGTCTCTCTAACACTTTTTATTGTCTTTGTGCAATGAAATTACAATTTTTCTTTGTTCAATCGTTGTATTTGTATTTTTGCGCGACATGTTATACCTGGCTTGATTTATATAAACTAATATAATTATTAATTTCATATTGAATATATGCTTAAGGTATATATTTACAAATTGTATAAATATTCGGGCAAAACCTTGGACAAACTATAAATTATAATAGTGTCCCAATATTTATGAGAGGTAGAATTTGCTCTTATTATTATATTTATTTTTTTTAATCTACCAAAACATTTTTATGTACTTATTTAAATAGTTTTTATTTAATTAATAGTAATTATAAAATGAAATGAATTTATAAAAATTTGAATAAATGGGTGCCACTTTTAATCTTCGTCAATTTTTAACTTCTGTATGTACTGTCCCAATATTAATGGGAGTCACTGTAGCTATTTCTGCAGCCTCTTAAATCTTTCTTTAGTTTAATTTTTGTAAAGTTATAATAATTTTCCTTTATTTCGTTTTTGGTTTTGTTTTGTTGAATTTCTTTTTAGTTAAAATAAGTTATAATTTATTTCAGTTTACCAGAGTAAAGGGGTTTGTGTTTATATTTGCGTTTCATCCCAATTCCTTATAGTAAGACTTTATGTACAATTATTACAAACATATCTTCTTAATTGAAATAAACCACATTTAATCATGCTACTCAATATAACCTACAATTCCTGGACAAAGCTGAAGACCACGACAAATCCGTTAAAAATATTTCCAATTATTTTAATGGCGGGGAGATATAATTTTGGAAAAGTTATATCTCTGTGCGAATGAATTTTTAAAGAATACCAGCCCAGCTACAGAATAGCGCTAGCTAAATCATTGGAACAAATATACGTATCTATATTATATAATCAAAGGAAAGTAATGTTTCATTTCGATTGTCTTGAAACTAAAATATGTTTTCAATTTTAAAAACATTCATAGCGGTTTTTCAGTTTTGGATTATTCACTGTAATTATTTTATGAAGTATGATAACTCTAGTAAGTTTTAATTTCTCGCCAAATATTTAAAACATTTATGATTGGTAATTTTCTCCATATTATAGTGGTAGACCTGTTGTATAATTGACAGAGTTTCCCGTCCGTTTTCATTGTTTGTAAAGTCCAGAATTGAGGAATGTTATATTTTGTAAGGTGGAAGTAAAATGTTTTGTTGCAGCTTTGGAAGTTTATTGTGAAGATTTGTAGTGGACAAGGTGTAAGTATTGTTAGTCCATATTAACATTTGGAATTCGTATTTTTTAAAACTTAGTATTTACAAAAGTCTAGTTTTGCTTGCAAAAAGTGTTGGATATTTAAATTTTCTTTTATGGAAGGATAGGGGACACACATTTCAACATCCTCAGTTTAATTGTGCCCTACCTGCAAGTTTGTGACTTTTTTTTTTGTTTAATCGCAGAGAAGGGGAAAGTGGTTCAAACCTACATTAAGAAGCGCAACAAACCGAATATTTTGTTCAAACTTCCTAAACCCATCACACTTCGGGTACAACATCCCGAATTGTGATTCATTGGTTTAAAAGAGAAAGTAATGTAGTAGTCGAGAGAAATAACTGATTGAAGGTAGATTCAGATTATCTTGTGTTCAAAGCTACCCCACCAGTGGGGCAGATATTAACATTTGACACAACCTTTTTTAAATTTAAAAAAAATATAGATACAGTCGAACCTCGCTTAACGAGCATAATTCGTTCCAGAACCTTACTCGTTAAGCGAAACAATTTTTTTCATTTAAATTAAAATAAAAGGGGTTAATTGGTTCCATCCAAAAAAAATATTGATAAAATTTTTTTTTATAACATTTATTTCGAAAAAATTATATACATATGTACATATGATGTAATATAATATAAATTACATATATTAATTGAGATAAATATGTACATTCATAATTAATCCTTTTTAATTACAAATTTGTCCAATGTTCCTTGTTTCTGCCGTCGCTTCAAAATGTCTTCAAAATGTGACACTGCATTATCATTAAATAAATTTATAGATCGCATAGCCACAGCCTTATTCGGGTGATAGTTTTCTACGTGTGTTGCAACAGTTTCCCATGCTTTCAACATTTCTCTTATTGCGCTGGAAGATTGTTGTTCCTCTGATATTTTCTCCTCTTTGTCTAATAAATTCTCTTCCACCAATTCTTGTTGTGAAATGTGTTGCAACTCAACAAGTTCCTCTGTGGATAGCTCTTGACTATGATCGTTCAACCCCTAGAACAATCTAAGCCTTTCTTCTCTGCCCAGGTCAACTTCGTTACAATATTTAAACACAAATGTCACTATATGGACTTTCCCTATACACCACTCATTCGGTGAAGTTCGGTTTCGACTGTATCAGTGCATTAGATACGTGGAGAATATGAAACGCATATGCGTAAACAGGAATGACTAATCGAAGAATGCGCAGTTTTCGATGAGTCAGCGAAAACTGCGCAGTCAGCGAAATGTCATTAGAAAACTATCGTTATGCGAAACATCGCTCGCTATAAGAATCAATTTGTTTTACTCGTTATGCGAATTACTCGTTAAGCGAGGTGCTCGTTATGCGAGGTTCCACTGTATGTATCTAAAGTAATAACTGTTTATTCATATAGATCTGTTCAGAATACTTAAAAGTTATAGAAAACAAAATAATAAGGTTCAATAATTTGATTCTGTGCACTATGGAACAAAAAACTTAACCAAACTTTCGTTACCAGAACCGTTTTTAAGCTGGCCCAATCAATTACTTTTGCAAGAAATTACTGCACATTGAACAGTGACCTGACCACTCTTTTACATGGTTTAACCAAGAATTGTTCCATAAACTGGTTTAGAGTTTATTAGTTATTTAGTCGAAATGGATCTTGAGAGAAATCGACCACATAAAACACTGATCTTTGTGCTACAATAGAAAACTGGATTCTTTTAATTTGTTATTTTGTTATTCTTAATACTTAACGCTTTAAATTTTTTTTTTAAAAAAGGACTTTTAAACTATGCTAAGCCTAGGGCTAGAAAAAAGAAACATATTCTGTGATTATAATATTTACGGGCGCATAAATCCGATGATGAGATTATGGAATACATGTCAGATTGTGTTTTTCAAAAGATTTGTCAGGGGGTTGAAGGGAGACTTTGTTACAAAAATTCCCCCCTTTTGGTATAATCAAAGATTGTATGCGCATGTGGGAGATAAATTTGCCCCTCACTTATTGTCTAGCCCACATACACTAGATCCCAAGTTATTATAATCATGTTATGTCTAAGTAAATCCAAAAAAAAAGAACTAACTAAGTTAAGTGTTATTTGCAAGATTAACGTGCTAGTGAAGGCAAATACCCCAGGACAGTATGTTACTAAGTTAAGAAAATCTTTAGGCGCCCTCTATAAACTCACGTGACCCCTTTGCTAACTTGTCTGACAATGCTATACAGTAATCCCATCTTTGATAGCCCCAAAAAGCACTAAGCACTAATATACGGTTGCATCATTTAATTTAGATCAAGCTCTTACCATATAACAACACCCCTTACTTCAATGCAATCTTACAAACAAGTATATCCGATTTCAGCAAAAATTCCCTGTACTCTACTACCGGCAAACTTACTTGGTAGTAATTCAGTTGTAATTCAGCTGGAGTATAGTCAAAAGTTACCTATTTTGGCTTAAGCATTCCATACAATTGCCAAAAAATTGAAAATTTGTGCAAAAAAAGGAAACACAATCAATTTGGACCATTTTTACTTCTTTAAAAAAAGTACGCTACCTAGGACTGTATTTAGACAGTCGACTTACATGGAACCCACACACTAGACTGAAAAGACAAGAACTCACTAGACGATACGGACAACTACGAAGGCTGCTAGGGCGGAGATCAGCCATGAACGTGCAGAACAAACTAACTCTATACTAAGACCCATCTGGACCTGCGGAGCTGAGCTGTTGGGGCTCTGCGAAACCATTCAACATCCAAAGAATCCTTTCACTCTAAAGTCCTTTGGCATATCTTCAACGCTCTCCTTATTATGAATCCAATTTAACCACCTCAATATCCCTTTTTGTCAATGACCTAATACATTCTCGGCTTCCTTAATCTCCATAATAGCCTAACCATACATCCTAATCCCCACAGCACAAGCATTATCCCCAAAGACAAGAACTCACTAGACGATACGGACAACTACGAAGGCTGCTAGGGCGGAGATCAGCCATGAAAGTGCAGAACAAACTAACTCTATATTATTCAGTCCTTCACGACGCCTGAAACGACGTTGGCCCCGCGACCTTTTACCAATTTCCTAAACTTCCTTCCAACCTCTAGAGAGTTCCAGCATTGGCTGGCCCCTCTCAGCATGCCTTCCCGATTATGGCGCTGGATTCACTAGGTTTCAGCCTACAATCCCTACAATCTGTGCCTAACTGAATTAAGAACACATTTACTAGATGTATACGAGGTGTGTTCAAAAAGTAACGGGAATTTTTAAATTTCGCGGGTTTGGAGAGTCTGATTGTAAATTTTTTTTTTTTATTATGTTGGTACACATGCCCCTGAAGTACGATAAAATTTTCAGTAATATTCATTGTTTACTTCTTAAGTGGCAGCCGTTAAGGTTAGACGTGTTTTTCGAGCTTGGCGATTTTTGTTTGTTAAAAAAAATGGATCAAAGAATTTGTATTAAATTTTGCGTAAAAAATGAAATAAAGTGTAATAAAGTGTGTGAAATGTTAATAAAGGCATATGGTGAGTCTGCTATGAGTAAAACAAGGATTTACGAGTGGTATAAGCGTTTCCAAGATGGCCGCGAAAACGTTGAAGATGACGAACGACCTGGACGTCCAAGCACATCAACAACCGATGAAAACGTGAAAAAAGTGAAAGAAATGGTTATGAACGATCGCCGAATCACAATCAGAGAAGTCGCTGATGATGTTGCCATATCAATTGGCTCATGCCATGAAATTTTTTCGGATGTTTTGGGTATGAAACGTGTGGCAGCAAAATTTGTTCCAAAATTGTTGAATTTCGAACAAAAACAGCGGAGAATGGAAGTTGCTCAAGAGTCACTCAATGAAGTCGACAACGATGCGGATCTACTGAAACGTGTTATAACAGGTGACGAAACATGGGTTTACGGATATGATGTCGAAACTAAGGCTCAATCGTCCCAGTGGAGGCATTCTGGATCGCCAAGACCGAAAAAGGTTCGACAAGTGCGGTCGAATGTGAAGGTTATGCTCACTGTGTTCTTCGATTTTAATGGCATAGTGCATCATGAATTCTTGCCACAAGGTCAAACAATCAATAAGGAGTACTACCTACAAGTTCAACGCCGTTTGCGTGAAGCAATCCGAAAAAAACGCCCGGATTTGTGGCAAAACAATTCATGGATTTTGCACCACGATAATGCACCTGCTCACACTTCATTGCTTGTTCGTGAATTTTTGGCCAAAAACAAAACTTTAACGATGCCCCAGCCTCCATATTCGCCAGACATGGCTCCATGTGACTTTTTTCTATTTCCAAACATAAAGAAAACATTAAAAGGCCGTCGTTTTACAAGCATAGATGACATTAAAAGCGAATCGCTGAAAGAGCTGAAAGCTATCACAAAGATCGAGTTTCAGAAGTGTTTCGAGGATTGGAAAAAGCGCTGGCACAAGTGTATTGTATGCGAAGGGGACTACTTTGAAGGCGACAATATTAATGTAGATGAATAAATAAATATTTTTTTCAAAAAACGAAAATTCCCGTTACTTTTTGAACACACCTCGTATGTAAAAAAAAGTAATAATTTTTTTTAAATATCTGTAAAACGGAGCAGAAACGAGCCATAGTTTATATAGAATTTTTTGTTGCAAATGATGCCCAGAATCGCCTCCCGAAGTTTCGACCATTCCTCCGTGTACACCCTGTATAGCTATACTGGGCGAACATGTATTGATAAAATTCATTTGTAATCTAGCTTTAATATGACCGGGCTATGGAATAACCTAAAGTTGTTTGTTAAAATGACCAATATAGAGCTATATGGGGCGAACATATTTTGATAAAATTCATTTGTAATCTAGCTTTAATATGACTGAGCTATAATAAGCTAAAGTTGCTTGTTAAAATGACGAATATAGAGCTATAATGGGCGAACATATTTTGATAAAATTCATTTGTAATCTAGCTTTAGGATGACTGAGCTATGGAATCAGTTAAAGTTGCTTGTTAAAATGACCAATATAGAGCTATATGGGGCGAACATATTTTGATAAAATTCATTTGTAATCTAGCTTTAATATGACTGAGCTATAATAAGCTAAAGTTGCTTGTTAAAATGACGAATATAGAGCTATAATGGGCGAACATATTTTGATAAAATTCATTTGTAATCTAGCTTTAGGATGACTGAGCTATGGAATCAGTTAAAGTTGCTTGTTAAAATGACCAATATAGAGCTATACTGGGCGAACATATTTTGATAAAATTCATTTGTAATCTAGCTTTAATATGACTGAGCTATAATAAGCTAAAGTTGCTAGTTACATAAAATAGTCTTAAAAGTACGAGTTACTGAATAATGGCAACGTATACAACATTTCTTTAAACCGGAAGTTTGCAACTTGTCTTGTAAACAACCTTATGTTTATCGTTTACTCCATAACGGAAGTGTTTTTTTTTTTTTTTTTTTTTTATTCAAACAAAAGCAGGTGGACATATTAAGTTCCTTAGACTTCGTGACGTACATTCTCACGAGTTTTTTTGTAAAGTTAATGAAATATTGAGGCTAAACTCTAAGTCATGGAGGCAATAACCTTTTTTACCGTCTGATTGAAGAAATAATGAGGGTCACAAAATGGCCAGCTTATCTCTTTCTTTCACTAATTGAATGTTTTGCAATCGTGTAGATTTTGGATTTTGAGTTTTTTTTACCAGGAAATATTCATTTTGAGATTGTTTTTTTTTCAGCTACAGAGGGCATTGAAACGTATTTCACAGAAAATCACATAATCAAAAGTAATCTGTTGAATTACCATAGTTACTCAGAGCAAAGAACTATAGTAACGATAGTACCAGTGAAAATTTAAAGAAAATATCTTCTATTATGAAATTTTTCATTTTGGAGACATCGAGGGTTGATAAAATTAAGCCGTTGTTGTATATTTGGATTTTGACTCGGTTTATGGCATCCCCATAAAAGTCTCCATCAATGAATGTCTCACGATGTACACCCCCCAATTACTCATTGTTCCTGTAATTATTGTTCAGAAAAGCCGGACTGTTTTTCAAGGGAACCGACTTCGGCGAGTTAACGGACACAACTGGATAGCGACATGGAATGTTAGAAGCCTTTTTAGAGCCGGAAGTAGCACCAACCTGCAAAAAGAACTTAACAAATATCAGATAGGAGTAGCGGCGCTGCAAGAAATTAGATGGAAAAAGAAAGAAGTTAGGGTATTGGAAGATTACACAATATTTAATAGCGGAAGTGAGCAAAATGTCTTAGGAACTGGTTTCGCAATTAGTAAGAAAATGAAACACGCCGTAATAAAGTATGAACCAGTCAATGAAAGATTGTGTATCCTGAGATTGAGAGGGAAATTCTTTAATATCTCCATTATTAGTGCCCATGGCCCGACGGAGGAGAAGGAGGATGAGGAAAAAGAAAGATTCTACAGCACTCTGGAAAGAGTATACGATCGGCTACCAAGTTATGACGTTAAAATCATAATTGGAGATTTTAACGCCAAGGTAGGAAAGGAAAAAGAAATAGGGACTCACAGTATGCATTCTTCCTCAAGTGATAATGGGATGAGACTCGTGAATTTTGCAATGGCCAAGAATTTAAGAGTAAGTAGTACTTTCTTCCCTCACAAAGAGATCCGCAAGGAAACCTGGATTGCTCCAGACGGGTTAACCAGGACCACCTGCTCATTGAAGCCAGACATGCTTCGGACATCCTGGACGTGCGTAGTTGCAGGGGGGGGCTGATTGTGACTCGGATCACTTTCTCGTGAGAGTGAAGTACCGGCAAAAGGTCGCAACAGCCTATAGGCCGATAGGGTCTGTTCAGCAACCCACCAATTTCAACATCAAGGCCCTGAAAAATGAGACTTTTAAAAGGCAATATGAGGAGAGTTTGAATATGGAACTGGTAAAGCGCAGAGCAGAACAGGAGTTAACCGCATCAATCGAACATGGTTGGAGAAGTCTAAAAGAATCAATTCACAAAGTTTTGGGTGAAGAAAGAAGGAGTACCAAAAGGGGATGGTTCGATGAGGAGTGTGAGAGGGTCTTGAAGGAAAGAAACGCGGCGAGGCAGAAAATGCTAAACAGGAAAACAAGAGCAAGTTTTGAAGAATTCAAAAATAAAAGGAGGTTGGCTAAGTTAATTTTTCGAAGGAAGAAAAGAGAATCGGAACATGCGAAGGTCAGGAACATCCAAGAAAATTACGAAGAACGCTACGCAAGGGAATTCTATAAGGAAGTAAAGGAGATTAAATTAGGATATGTTCCAAGGAATTCAATTTGTAAAGACGAGGACGGCAACGTTTTGATGGATAGGAAGAGGAATTTGGAGAGATGGGCCCAATATTTTGAAAGGTTGCTAAATGGGGATGAAGGAAGTATGGACGGATTGCAGAAGAAAGAGGTGAGCGACGGTGAAAAGGCAGACGGCAAACGGCAATGTGACAGCGATGATGTAGATGATGAATCAACACAACCACCGACGTTAGAAGAAATAGCTGATACTATCGAAAAATTAAAACAATTTAAGAGCCCTGGCATTGATAATATATCAGCAGAATTATTGAAATCTGGTGGTGACATCTTTCGAGAAGAAGTATATAGACTCTTCTGGGACATCTGGATGCAGGAAAAAATGCCAGAAGAATGGTCCACAGCTGTAATCTGCCCGATATATAAGAAAGGCGACAGGCTGGAGTGTAAGAATTATCGGGGAATCGCGCTTTTAAGCATTGTTTATAAAGTGATGGCCAAAATGATCAATAATAGGCTAACTGGCTGGACTGAAAAGGTACTGGGGGATTACCAAAGTGGATTCAGAGGTGACAGATCCACCACGGACCACATATTCACCCTCCGAATGAATTTTGAAAAATGCCGAGAGTTTAACATCAAGTTATATAACATCTTCATCGATCTGCAGCAGGCTTACGACAGTGTGCATCGAGATAAGCTGTTCAGGATGATGACGCTGTTTGGAATCCCCAAGAAGCTAATCAACCTGAAAATCATGACATTGGCAAACTCGAAGTGCTGTGTCAAGGCCCAGGGCTCCAGATCTAGAAGCTTCTCGGTGGCAAATGGGTTACGACAGGGAGATCCTCTGTCACCTACTTTATTTAATCTCGTAATGGAGATGATAGTTAGAAGCGTAACAATCAACCCCGGAGGTAATATCTACAACCGGCTATGTCAGATCCTCGCCTATGCAGACGACGTCGTGCTGACGGCTCGTAACATTAACTCCTTAAAGGATTGCATGAAAGAGTTCGTGGATGCGGCTAAAGAAATGGGGCTCCATGTAAACGAACAGAAAACACAGTTTCTAGAGACAGCCAGGGAACATGGAGAGAGACAAGGCAGCCTGCAAGTAGAGGGCAAGGAGGGCAAGGTCTATGAACGTGTGGAGGCCTTTAAGTATCTGGGTGCGGTACTGACTGCGGACAATAATGTCGGAGCCGACGTCAGGGCTAAAATAGCTGCGGCAAACCGATGTTATTTTGCCTTACAAAAAATTTTCAAATCCCGCGATATTTCCAGAGAGGCCAAATTAATAATATATAAAACGGTCATTAGGCCTGTTGTGATGTACGCCTCCGAGACATGGTCTCTAACGAGTGCCGACCAACATTTGTTGGGGGTCTAGGAGAGGAGACTTCTACGTAGGATCTACGGACCAGTGTGTGAGAACGGCCAGTGGCGTATTCGCACCAACGCGGAGATTCAAATCCTTTTTGGGGAAGCGGAGCTGGTAACAAAAGTGAAGCAAGCAAGATTAAGATGGGCTGGCCATCTAATGAGGATGGATAGCAGCCGCGGGCCAAGAATGGCGCTGGAAGGCAAGCCTGGGGGCAGGAGGCCCAGGGGCCGCCCACCAAATAGATGGATCGACCAGGTGGAGGAGGATCTGCGGGCGATGGGCGTAAGAAGGTGGAGGACGAGGGCTCAAGAAAGAGAGGAATGGCAGAGGATAGTGGTGGAGGCCTTGGTCCTTTTACGGACTGTTTAGCCTTAGAGAAGAAGAAGTATATTTGGATTTTGACTCGGTTTATGGCATCCCCATAAAAGTCTCCATCAATGAATGTCTCACGATGTACACCCCCCAATTACTCATTGTTTCTGTAATTAATGACCCTGACAGACTACGCCTATTTGCTATACTAATTGAATTGTTATGGAACGTGTAATTAATACGTCTATAATTCTATATGTGTCAAAGTATGCATCTAGGTGCATCTAGACAAAAATGTCTTCCCATACTTTGTAAAAAATCCACAAGCATATGGTCGTACATAATTACAGCATTACAGCGAGGGATATTGCTCTCATATATGTATATATTTTTTTTTAGTCACTCAATTATGGCTTTTGTGTATTACTAGCTGATTTTGTACGCCTGCGTATACAAACTGTGCAAACATGGAGCGTAACCAATTTTATGTAACATTGATTAAGATGTAATTGTTTACATCTGGTTTTTACCAGCCTGCAATAATCAATTACAGATCTAAAACTAATTGTAAACAACTAGAATTAAACTAGTAATGTGTGGGAATACAATTCATGCTGTCTTTCACTGTGATAATATTTCAAAAAATCTGGTACTCGCAAGACAATTTACGTAATTTAGTACAGTAGAACCTGGATTAACCGGGCTGACCTCCGGCTATACCCACGCTGGAAAACTGAAATCCCGGTTAAAACCGAATACACAGTATTACACAGTAACACATTACTGTTTCGTCCCAGAGATCATCTCCTATCTTAGACGGCAATCCTTCTTTTTATTTTTTACTTACATATTTTTTTGGTTTTGTTTTTTGAATTTTTTTTTGAATTTTTTTTTGTTTTTTTGCCGTTCAACTTTTTGAAAAATACTTTTCAAGTATTGTTTGCTTTTTTTTTTTTAACAAACGACCACTCTATGATGAGTGTACGCAATTTAAAAAGCACAACTTTGTCACTGGTTGGAATGTCCTTATCGTTGAAAAAATTCAATCAATTCAGCAACTGAATTCAATGCTGCATCCAGGTATATTCCTGGGTGATCATTTTCTTCTTCGTCGATTTCATTTCCTTCCTCCGGTTCGTCCTTCTCGGATGTTCTAGACGATTTCTTCAGGACTAAGGCATGCAAACTGTGCAGCTTTATCTATCACAATCGTAACCACTCCAAAATGTCTTCTCGATTCACGTTTTTCACCTCCTTCAATTGGGCGAGACGAGCGAGATTTTCAGCAAGTTTCTTCAATTGGTTCCTCTCCTTCCTGGACAACCTGGGGCCACTGGCTTGATGATCTTCTTCCAGCACTTTTGAAGGGTGCTTTTTTTTTTTTTCATTTACGACACGTAAATCCCACGGTCTTTTGTAAGATCTTTTGTAAGACCGTGGTAAATCCCAAGAAATTCAGTACTAATTGCACCATATTTTGGATTTTACATACGTACATACGATACATACATATATGTATAATGACCCTTCAAGAAAATCAGGTATTAAAGAGTTGCTGCCACGCCTACAATTATGTTACATCGGAAGACACAAAATTTTCCTGTCGCCACCGAAAATTAACTTTTTTGTTTCGACGCCGATCCAGGTGTTCTTATGATGGCCTCAGCATGATCCCGATTAATCCGAATCCCGGTTAACCGAGAGCCGGTTAATCGAGGTTGTACTGTTACTTCATTAAATTTACTGCTGCACTATACTTAGGTAATTAATTGCATTAAATTGCAGTGTGCCTGAAGTATTAATAATTTGATATTGTATTGATCAGTGCTAATGAAGGGAAACTTAATTACTGCATCCATAATATTGATAATAGGTTTGAGTTAAAACATAAGATGAATTTTCTTCTTATTAAAACGGTTTACTTTTTGGGTGTTTTTTCTTCTGTTTTTTCTCGCAATCGCTAAATAATAAATTATTTCAATATTTATTTAATAACACAGTTTTCAGCTGTGCGAGTTCAGAAAGCATTTTATAGTTCAGTAGTGGGGTGCTTTTTGCAGCTACTGGAAAGAGTAGCTTATCGATTCACCAATTACATATTAGAACTATCGCCTTTTATTCCAGATTCTGAGCATTTTTTCCGACTTTTATTTTTGGTTATTAGAAGCTCAACTCCTTGGATTTGCTCAGAGACTGGATTAAAGGCGGTAGCTCTAAGAATAACAGGTGAAGTAGCAGTTATCTTGCCCACTAGCTAGAAGACTTCACCGAACTTTGGTTACCCATCTGGATTTGTGCCTACCTATTGCCGACTTACGAGGTCTGTAAATTAAGTAATGAGACTGATTTTTTAAAATTTTGTTTATTCAAAAAGAATTACAATTCTATATTGTCACCTTCAAAATAACTTCCTTCTGAAACCACACAGCGCTGGAGACGTTTCTTCCACTCCTCATAGCAGTGCTCGAACTCCCGATACTGGAATAGCCTTCAGCTGGTCGGTTACAGCTGTTTGAACGTTTTCGACTCTCCCAAAATGAGTTCCCTTGAGGTGATTTTTCAACATCGGGGAAGAGAAAAAAGTCATAAGAGGACTCAAGTCAGACGAATAACGAGAGGTTCTTGAAAAACTCCGAAAAAGGGTCTTTCTCGTGAGACCAAACATCAAGAACAAGTGGGTGTTGCATCACGATAATGCTCCTTGTCACACAGCAATTTTAATAAATGAGTTTTTTTGGCCAGTAAAAACATTCCTGTGGCTCCTTATTCGCCTGACTTGAGTCCTCTTATGACTTTTTTCTCTTCCCCGATGTTGAAAAATCACCTCAAGGGAACTCATTTTGGGAGAGTCGAAAACATTCAAACGGCTGTAACCAACCAGCTGAAGGCTATTCCAGTATCGGGTGTTCGAGCACTGATATGAGGAGTGGAAGAAACGTCTCCAGCGCTGTTTGGCTTCAGAAGGAAGTTATTTTGAAAGTGACAATATAGAATTGTAATTCTTTTTGAATAAAATTTTTTTAAAAAATCAGTCTCATTACTTAATTTACAGTGCATATTTATGGTAAAAATTCACATTATTTCCCCCAAACTAAAAATATTATCAAAAAAATTAAAAAAATACAGAACAAATAATATTACTATATCTTAATTTTGTAACTTCAAGATAATTTAACGATTTTTTTATCAAATTCAAAATGTGTTAACGGGTCTGAAGAACCTCTAAAGGGGGTCGTTAGCATAATTATAATAATTAGAGCAATTATTGTGAGATAAGGTAAATTAAGGTTATCTACCATGTCTTAGGTTGGGCAAGGTTATATTTATATCTAATTAACACGAAAACTAATAATGATAATAATGCTATTTTAGAAAAAAATAAAATAAAAGATCAGAATAAATGCAGAACTTACAAATAATGCTGGCAAGACCGCAGTTCGCGTATTCTGACAACAGGCAGGTCCCTAAATGGGGCTCCTTTAACCTGTTAAGTTTGACGTGTATACACGTCAAACCAAATCTCTATTACGGTGCGTTCGACGTGTATACACGTCAAACCAAATCTCTATTACGGTGCGTTCGACGTGTATACACGTCAAACCAAATCTCTATTACGGTGCGTTCGACGTGTATACTCGTTATGAAAAATATAAAATTGCCATTAACTCTAAAAACTGGAATAATTTTAATAAAAATACAATAAGAATATTATTTATTTGGTTTGAGGATGTTTCCTTTATCTTACCAATAGAACTGCTAAGTATTTTATACGGAGGTGGGAGTCAGCCAAATGATAAGTGGTTGGTACATGTTTGGTCTCCGCATTAGAGATTGGGGAATTACGCACACAAATAGAAGCTCTCAACCATTGCGCAATGCTGTTTTTACCTTAGATAGAGATTCAGGACCTCAGTACGAGCATGATTTCATTTTGCAGAGAATTCAAAGCTCTTTTCTTCCTTGTAAAAGCTCTTGCGCGTCCCTAGTTAACTAGAGCAATGCATATGAGGGAAAATGGCAGTTCTGGCGCACCTAAATTGTGCCAGATCCAAACACCTCCAAATCTGACCGGGTAATCATCGAGTTCAACGAAGCTGTAAGCCATACCGATCAGCACCATTCTACCCCCACCTATCATCGAATTTGACGAGGCTGAAATCAGCACCATCACAAAAAAAAAAGAGGAATCGTTTTAAAAGATCTAAAGATTTAAAAGATTTAAACCGGTATAGATATACTCAGATCTCAGAACTGTTAAATAATAATTTTGTTCAGAATAAGTTTGAAATAAATAGGTTTGTGGCAGAGAAGTTTAAAATAAACAACAGACTAAAAGGTTTTTTTAAGCGTATGATTATTTTTTTCGAAAAATGAGTTTAAAAAAGCACTCACACAAAACAAATAGGGTGAAGGGACCGGCAATTTAGAGCTTAAGAAAAAATTCGAGTTTCGTTTAGAATATCTTCCGTTATTTTGGCTCCAGGTGTTGGTTGGTACAATTGTGCCACTCCATTAGATTGTATTATGTATTCAGTAAATTCGATTTTTATGTCAACAAAAAATTATTAATTTTTTAAAGTATTTCAATGACCCGGTGATTGACATACCGAATTTTCGGTGGTACAAGTGTATGACATGGGGTGGGACCAGTGATTGACAACAAGTATATTCCTGAAACGACCTAAAAAATTCAAAATACCTAAATCACTGTTCCACTTAGATTTTTTACAATAAAAAATCAGTCTTATTCATAATTGATAACAATTGGATTTTAAATTGGCCTACCAAAATAATGTAATATTTTTCAACATTAAGATTATCATGCAGTTATTAACGATCAACCCATATACAACTATCATAACGGAGAGCTTTAATTTCGTTCAAACCATCTAGGGCATCTGCGTCATTCAATTATCCAGAAAATTCATTATACAAAACGTTCAAACTAGTATTGGTTACTTTGGCTCAAGAAACAGTTCGCTATCCTTCTTGCAATGATAGCATGAGTTCCGATTAGAATATCTTCCGTTATTATGGCTGAGACTTAAAACTGAGAGTTAAAACAGCAAAACCATGACCCAAAAAAATTTCAACTATTAATATCTTCTCAACTAATGGATCTGTACTCAAGAAATCTATAGCATACTACTCAGTAAAACAGAGTGTGTAAGAGCATAAAATTTCATACGAATAATCTGTTGTTTACTGTGGGAGTTATAAGGGCCCCATTTCACAGCAAAACCATGACCCAAAAAAATTTCAACTCTCAATAACTTCTCAACTAATGGATCTGTACTCAAGAAAACTATAGCATACTACTCAGTAAAAAAGGGTGTCTAAGAGCACAAAATTTCATACGAATAATCTGTTGTTTACTGTGGGAGTTATAAGGGCCCCATTTCACAGCAAAACCATGACCCAAAAAAATTTCATCTCTCAATAACTTCTCAACTAATAGATCTGTACTCAAGAAAACTATAGCATACTACTCAGTAAAAAAGGGTGTCTAAGAGCAAAAAATTTCATACGAATAATCTGTTGTTTACTGTGGGAGTTATAAGGGCCCCATTTCAAAGCAAAAACCATGACCCAAAAAAATTTCAACTATTAATATCTTCTCAACTAATGGATCTGTACTCAAGAAATCTATAGCATATTACTCAGTAAAACAGAGTGTGTAAGAGCATAAAATTTCATACGAATAATCTGTTGTTTACTGTGGGAGTTATAAGGGCCCCCTTTCACAGCAAAACCATGACCCAAAACAATTTCAACTCTCAATAACTTCTCAACTAATGGATCTGTACTCAAGAAAACTATAGCATACTACTCAGTAAAACAGAGTGTGTATGAGCAACAAATTTAATACGAAAAATCTGTTGTTTACTGTGGGAGTTATAAGGGCCCCATTTCACAGCAAAATCATGACCTAAAAAAATTTCAACTCTCAATAACTTCTCAACTAATGGATCTGTTCTCAAGAAAACTAAAGCATACTACTCAGTAAAACAGAATGTGTAAGAGCACAAAATTTCATACGAATAATCTGTGGTTTACTGTGGGAGTTATAAGGGCCTCATTTCACAGCAAAACCATGACCCAAAAAAATTTCAACTCTCAATTTCTTCTCAACTTATGGATCTGTACCCAAGGAAACTATAGCATACTACTCAGTAAAACAGAGTGTGTAAGAGCACAAAATTTCATACAAATAATCTGTGGTTTACTGTGGGAGTTATAAGGGCCCCATTTCACAGCAAAATCATGACCTAAAAAAATTTCAACTCTCAATAACTTCTCAACTAATGGATCTGTACTCAAGAAAACTATAGCATATTACTCAGTAAAACAGAGTATGTAAGAGCTCAAAATTTCATACGAATAATCTGTTGTTTACTGTGGGAGTTATAAGGGCCCCATTTCACAGCAAAACCATGACCCAAAAAAATTTCAACTCTCAATAACTTCTCAACTAATGGATCTGTACTCAAGAAAACTATAGCATACTACTCAGTAAAACAGAGTGTTTAAGAGCACAAAATTTCATACGAATAATCTGTTGTTTACTGTGGGAGTTATAAGGGCCCCAATTCACAGAAAAACCATGACCCCCAAAAAATTTCAACTCTCAATAACTTCTCAACTAATGGATCTGTACTCAAGAAAACTAAAGCATACTACTCATTAAACAGAATGTTTATGATCACAAAATTTCATACAAATAATCTGTGGTTTACTGTGGGAGTTATAAGGGCCCCATTTCACAGCAAAATCATGACCTAAAAAAATTTCAACTCTCAATAACTTCTCAACTAATGGATCTGTTCTCAAGAAAACTAAAGCATACTACTCAGTAAAACAGAATGTGTAAGAGCACAAAATTTCATACGAATAATCTGTGGTTTACTGTGGGAGTTATAAGGGCCTCATTTCACAGCAAAACCATGACCCAAAAAAATTTCAACTCTCAATTTCTTCTCAACGTATGGATCTGTACCCAAGGAAACTATAGCATACTACTCAGTAAAACAGAGTGTGTAAGAGCACAAAATTTCATACGAATAATCTGTTGTTTACTGTGGGAGTTATAAGAGCCCCATTTCACAGCAAAACCATGACCCAAAAAAATTTCAACTCTCAATAACTTCTCAACTAATGGATCTGTACTCAAGAAAACTATAGCATATTACTCAGTAAAACAGAGTATGTAAGAGCTCAAAATTTCATACGAATAATCTGTTGTTTACTGTGGGAGTTATAAGGGCCCTATTTCACAGCAAAACCATGACCCAAAAAAATTTCAACTCTCAATAACTTCTCAACTAATGGATCTGTACTCAAGAAAACTATAGCATACTACTCAGTAAAACAGAGTGTTTAAGAGCACAAAATTTCATACGAATAATCTGTTGTTTACTGTGGGAGTTATAAGGGCCCCAATTCACAGAAAAACCATGACCCAAAAAAATTTCAACTCTCAATAACTTCTCAACTAATGGATCTGTACTAAAGAAATCTATAGCACACTACTCAGTAAAACAGAGTGTGTAAGAGCAGAAAATTTCATACGAATAATCTGTAGTTTACTGTGGGAGTTATAAGGGCCCCATTTCACAGCAAAACCATGACCCAAAAATATTTCAAATCTCAATAACTTCTCACCTAATGGATCTGTACCCAAGGAAACTAAAGCATACTACTCAGTAAAACAGAGTGTGTAAGAGCACAAAATTTCATACGAATAATCTGTTGTTTACTGTGAGAGTTATAAGGGCCCCATTTCACAGAAAAAGCATGACCCAAAAAAATTTCAACTCTCAATAACTTCTCAACTAATGGATCTGTACTCAAGAAAACTAAAGCATACTACTCAGTAAAACAGAATGTGTATGATCACAAAATTTCATACGAATAATCTGTGGTTTACTGTGGGAGTTATAAGGGTCCCATTTCACAGCAAAACCATGACCCAAAAAAATTTCAACTCTCAATAACTTCTCAACTAATGGATCTGTACTAATGAAATCTATAGCACACTACTCAGTAAAACAGAGTGTGTAAGAGCACAAAATTTCATACGAATAATCTGTTGTTTACTGTGGGAGTTATAAGGGCCCCATTTCACAGCAAAATCATGACCTAAAAAAATTTCAACTCTCAATAACTTCTCAACTAATGGATCTGTACTCAAGAAAACTATAGCATATTACTCAGTAAAACAGAGTATGTAAGAGCTCAAAATTTCATACGAATAATCTGTTGTTTACTGTGGGAGTTATAAGGGCCCCATTTCACAGCAAAACCATGACCCAAAAAAATTTCAACTCTCAATAACTTCTCAACTAATGGATCTGTACTCAAGAAAACTATAGCATACTACTCAGTAAAACAGAGTGTTTAAGAGCACAAAATTTCATACGAATAATCTGTTGTTTACTGTGGGAGTTATAAGGGCCCCAATTCACAGAAAAACCATGACCCCCAAAAAATTTCAACTCTCAATAACTTCTCAACTAATGGATCTGTACTCAAGAAAACTAAAGCATACTACTCATTAAACAGAATGTTTATGATCACAAAATTTCATACAAATAATCTGTGGTTTACTGTGGGAGTTATAAGGGCCCCATTTCACAGCAAAATCATGACCTAAAAAAATTTCAACTCTCAATAACTTCTCAACTAATGGATCTGTTCTCAAGAAAACTAAAGCATACTACTCAGTAAAACAGAATGTGTAAGAGCACAAAATTTCATACGAATAATCTGTGGTTTACTGTGGGAGTTATAAGGGCCTCATTTCACAGCAAAACCATGACCCAAAAAAATTTCAACTCTCAATTTCTTCTCAACTTATGGATCTGTACCCAAGGAAACTATAGCATACTACTCAGTAAAACAGAGTGTGTAAGAGCACAAAATTTCATACGAATAATCTGTTGTTTACTGTGGGAGTTATAAGAGCCCCATTTCACAGCAAAACCATGACCCAAAAAAATTTCAACTCTCAATAACTTCTCAACTAATGGATCTGTACTCAAGAAAACTATAGCATATTACTCAGTAAAACAGAGTATGTAAGAGCTCAAAATTTCATACGAATAATCTGTTGTTTACTGTGGGAGTTATAAGGGCCCTATTTCACAGCAAAACCATGACCCAAAAAAATTTCAACTCTCAATAACTTCTCAACTAATGGATCTGTACTCAAGAAAACTATAGCATACTACTCAGTAAAACAGAGTGTTTAAGAGCACAAAATTTCATACGAATAATCTGTTGTTTACTGTGGGAGTTATAAGGGCCCCAATTCACAGAAAAACCATGACCCAAAAAAATTTCAACTCTCAATAACTTCTCAACTAATGGATCTGTACTAAAGAAATCTATAGCACACTACTCAGTAAAACAGAGTGTGTAAGAGCAGAAAATTTCATACGAATAATCTGTAGTTTACTGTGGGAGTTATAAGGGCCCCATTTCACAGCAAAACCATGACCCAAAAATATTTCAAATCTCAATAACTTCTCACCTAATGGATCTGTACCCAAGGAAACTAAAGCATACTACTCAGTAAAACAGAGTGTGTAAGAGCACAAAATTTCATACGAATAATCTGTTGTTTACTGTGAGAGTTATAAGGGCCCCATTTCACAGAAAAACCATGACCCAAAAAAATTTCAACTCTCAATAACTTCTCAACTAATGGATCTGTACTCAAGAAAACTAAAGCATACTACTCAGTAAAACAGAATGTGTATGATCACAAAATTTCATACGAATAATCTGTGGTTTACTGTGGGAGTTATAAGGGTCCCATTTCACAGCAAAACCATGACCCAAAAAAATTTCAACTCTCAATAACTTCTCAACTAATGGATCTGTACTAATGAAATCTATAGCACACTACTCAGTAAAACAGAGTGTGTAAGAGCACAAAATTTCATACGAATAATCTTTTGTTTACTGTGGGAGTTATAAGGGCCCCATTTCACAGCAAAACCATGACCCAAAAATATTTCAACTCTCAATATCTTCTCAACTGATGGATCTGTACCCAAGGAAACTAAAGCATACTACTCAGTAAAACCGAGTGTGTTAGAGCACAAAATTTCATACGAATAATCTGTTGTTTACTGTGGGAGTTATAAGAGCCCCATTTCACAGCAAAACCATGACCCAAAAAAATTTCAACTCTCAATAACTTCTCAACTAATGGATCTGTACTCAAGAAAACTATAGCATATTACTCAGTAAAACAGAGTATGTAAGAGCTCAAAATTTCATACGAATAATCTGTTGTTTACTGTGGGAGTTATAAGGGCCCCATTTCACAGCAACACCATGACCCCAAAAAATTTCAACTTTCAATATCTTCTCAACTGAAGGATCTGTACCCAAGGAAACTAAAGCATACTACTCAGTAAAACCGAGTGTTTAAGAGCACAAAATTTCATACGAATAATCTGTTGTTTACTGTGGGAGTTATAAGAGCCCCATTTCACAGCAAAACCATGACCCAAAAAAATTTCATCTCTCAATAACTTCTCAACTAAAGGATCTGTACTAAAGAAATCTATAGCACACTACTCAGTAAAACAGAGTGTGTAAGAGCACAAAATTTCATACGAATAATCTGTTGTTTACTGTGGGAGTTATAAGGGCCCCATTTCACAGCAAAACCATTACCCAAAAAAATTTCAACTCTCAATAACTTCTCAACTAATGGATCTGTACTAAAGAAATCTATAGCACACTACTCAGTAAAACAGAGTGTGTAAGAGCACAAAATTTCATACGAATAATCTGTTGTTTACTGTGGGAGTTATAAGGGCCCCATTTCACAGCAAAACCATGACCCAAAAAAATTTCAACTCTCAATAACTTCTCAACTAATGGATCTGTAATTAAGAAATCTATAGCATACTACTCAGTAAAACAGAGTGTGTAAGAGCATAAGATTTCATACGAATAATCTGTTGTTTACTGTGGGAGTTATAAGGGCCCCATTTCACAGCAAAACCATGACCCAAAAAAATTTCAACTCTCAATATCTTCTCAACTAATGTATCTGTACCCAAGGAAACTATAGCATACTACTCAGTAAAACAGAGTGTGTAAGAGCACAAAATTTCATACGAATAATCTGTTGTTTACTGTGGGAGTTATAAGAGCCCCATTTCACAGCAAAACCATGACCCAAAAAAATTTCAACTCTCAATAACTGCTCAACTAATGGATCTGTACTCAAGAAAACTATAGCATATTACTCAGTAAAACAGAGTATGTAAGAGCTCAAAATTTCATACGAATAATATGTTGTTTACTGTGGGAGTTATAAGGGCCCCATTTCACAGCAAAACCATGACCCAAAACAATTTCAACTCTCAATAACTTCTCAACTAATGGATCTGTACTAAAGAAATCTATAGCACACTACTCAGTAAAACAGAGTGTGTAAGAGCACAAAATTTCATACGAATAATCTGTTGTTTACTGTGAGAGTTATAAGGGCCCCATTTCACAGAAAAACCATGACCCAAAAAAATTTCAACTCTCAATAACTTCTCAACTAATGGATCTGTACTCAAGAAAACTAAAGCATACTACTCAGTAAAACAGAATGTGTATGATCACAAAATTTCATACGAATAATCTGTGGTTTACTGTGGGAGTTATAAGGGTCCCATTTCACAGCAAAACCATGACCCAAAAAAATTTCAACTCTCAATAACTTCTCAACTAATGGATCTGTACTAATGAAATCTATAGCACACTACTCAGTAAAACAGAGTGTGTAAGAGCACAAAATTTCATACGAATAATCTGTTGTTTACTGTGGGAGTTATAAGGGCCCCATTTCACAGCAAAACCATGACCCAAAAATATTTCAACTCTCAATAACTTCTCACCTAATGGATCTGTACTAAAGAAATCTATAGCACACTACTCAGTAAAACAGAGTGTATAAGAGCACAAAATTTCATACGAATAATCTGTTGTTTACTGTGGGAGTTATAAGGGCCCCATTTCACAGCAAAACCATGACCCAAAAAAATTTCAACTTTCAATATCTTCTCAACTGATGGATCTGTACCCAAGGAAACTAAAGCATACTACTCAGTAAAACCGAGTGTGTAAGAGCACAAAATTTCATACGAATAATCTGTTGTTTACTGTGGGAGTTATAAGAGCCCCATTTCACAGCAAAACCATGACCCAAAAAAATTTCAACTCTCAATAACTTCTCAACTAATGGATCTGTACTCAAGAAAACTATAGCATATTACTCAGTAAAACAGAGTATGTAAGAGCTCAAAATTTCATACGAATAATCTGTTGTTTACTGTGGGAGTTATAAGGGCCCCATTTCACAGCAAAACCATGACCCCAAAAAATTTCAACTTTCAATATCTTCTCAACTGAAGGATCTGTACCCAAGGAAACTAAAGCATACTACTCAGTAAAACCGAGTGTTTAAGAGCACAAAATTTCATACGAATAATCTGTTGTTTACTGTGGGAGTTATAAGAGCCCCATTTCACAGCAAAACCATGACCCAAAAAAATTTCATCTCTCAATAACTTCTCAACTAAAGGATCTGTACTAAAGAAATCTATAGCACACTACTCAGTAAAACAGAGTGTGTAAGAGCACAAAATTTCATACGAATAATCTGTTGTTTACTGTGGGAGTTATAAGGGCCCCATTTCACAGCAAAACCATTACCCAAAAAAATTTCAACTCTCAATAACTTCTCAACTAATGGATCTGTACTAAAGAAATCTATAGCACACTACTCAGTAAAACAGAGTGTGTAAGAGCACAAAATTTCATACGAATAATCTGTTGTTTACTGTGGGAGTTATAAGGGCCCCATTTCACAGCAAAACCATGACCCAAAAAAATTTCAACTCTCAATAACTTCTCAACTAATGGATCTGTAATTAAGAAATCTATAGCATACTACTCAGTAAAACAGAGTGTGTAAGAGCATAAGATTTCATACGAATAATCTGTTGTTTACTGTGGGAGTTATAAGGGCCCCATTTCACAGCAAAACCATGACCCAAAAAAATTTCAACTCTCAATATCTTCTCAACTAATGTATCTGTACCCAAGGAAACTATAGCATACTACTCAGTAAAACAGAGTGTGTAAGAGCACAAAATTTCATACGAATAATCTGTTGTTTACTGTGGGAGTTATAAGAGCCCCATTTCACAGCAAAACCATGACCCAAAAAAATTTCAACTCTCAATAACTGCTCAACTAATGGATCTGTACTCAAGAAAACTATAGCATATTACTCAGTAAAACAGAGTATGTAAGAGCTCAAAATTTCATACGAATAATATGTTGTTTACTGTGGGAGTTATAAGGGCCCCATTTCACAGCAAAACCATGACCCAAAACAATTTCAACTCTCAATAACTTCTCAACTAATGGATCTGTACTAAAGAAATCTATAGCACACTACTCAGTAAAACAGAGTGTGTAAGAGCACAAAATTTCATACGAATAATCTGTTGTTTACTGTGGGAGTTATAAGGGCCCCATTTCACAGCAAAACCATGACCCAAAAAAATTTCAACTCTCAATATCTTCTCAACTTATGGATCTGTACCCAAAGAAACTAAAGCATACTACTCAGTAAAACAGAGTGTGTATGAACATAAAATTTCACACGAATATTCTGTTGTTTACTGTGGGAGTTATAATGGCCCCATTTCACAGCAAAACCATGACCCAAAAAAATTTCAACTCTCAATAACTTCTCAACTAATGGATCTGTACTCAAGAAAACTATAGCACACTACTCAGTAAAACAGAGTGTGTAAGAGCACAAAATTTCATACGAATAATCTGTTGTTTACTGTGGGAGTTATAAGGGCCCCATTTCACAGCAAAACCATGACCCAACAAAATTTCAACTCTCAATAACTTCTCAACTAATGGATCTGTACTAAAGAAATCTATAGCACACTACTCAGTAAAACAGAGTGTGTAAGAGCACAAAATTTCATACGAATAATCTGTTGTTTACTGTGGGAGTTATAAGGGCCCCATTTCACAGCAAAACCATGACCCAAAAAAATTTCAACTCTCAATAACTTCTCAACTAATGGATCTGTAATTAAGAAATCTATAGCATACTACTCAGTAAAACAGAGTGTGTAAGAGCATAAGATTTCATACGAATAATCTGTTGTTTACTGTGGGAGTTATAAGGGCCCCATTTCACAGCAAAACCATGACCCAAAAAAATTTCAACTCTCAATATCTTCTCAACTAATGTATCTGTACCCAAGGAAACTATAGCATACTACTCAGTAAAACAGAGTGTGTAAGAGCACAAAATTTCATACGAATAATCTGTTGTTTACTGTGGGAGTTATAAGAGCCCCATTTCACAGCAAAACCATGACCCAAAAAAATTTCAACTCTCAATAACTGCTCAACTAATGGATCTGTACTCAAGAAAACTATAGCATATTACTCAGTAAAACAGAGTATGTAAGAGCTCAAAATTTCATACGAATAATCTGTTGTTTACTGTGGGAGTTATAAGGGCCCCATTTCACAGCAGAACCATGACCCAAAAAAATTTCAACTCCCAATAACTTCTCAACTAATGGATCTGTAATCAAGAAATCTATAGCATACTACTCAGTAAAACAGAGTGTGTAAGAGCATAAAATTTCATACGAATAATATGTTGTTTACCGTGGGAGTTATAAGTGCCCCATTTCCCAGCAAAACCATGACCCCAAAAAATTTCAACTCTCAGTAACTTCTCACCTTATGGATCTGTACTCAAAAAATCTATAGCATACTACTCAGTAAAACAGAGTGTGTAAGAGCATAAAATTTCATACGAATAATCTGTTGTTTACTGTGGGAGTTATAAGGGCCCCATTTCACAGCAAAACCATGACCCAAAAAAATTTCAACTCTCAATATCTTCTCAACTTATGGATCTGTACTCAAGAAAACTGATGCATACTACTCAGTAAAACAGAATGTGTAAGAGCATAAAATTTCATACGAATAATCTGTGGTTTACTGTGGGTGTTATAATGGCCCCATTTCACAGCAAAACCATGACCCAAAAAAATTTCAACTCCCAATAACTTCTCAACTAATGGATCTGTAATCAAGAAATCTATAGCATACTACTCAGTAAAACAGAGTGTGTAAGAGCATAAAATTTCATACGAATAATATGTTGTTTACCGTGGGAGTTATAAGTGCCCCATTTCCCAGCAAAACCATGACCCAAAAAAATTTCAACTCTCAGTAACTTCTCACCTTATGGATCTGTACTCAAAAAATCTATAGCATACTACTCAGTAAAACAGAGTGTGTAAGAGCATAAAATTTCATACGAATAATCTGTTGTTTACTGTGGGACTTATAAGGGCCCCATTTCACAGCAAAACCATGATCTAAAAAAATTTCAACTCTCAATATCTTCTCAACTTATGGATCTGTACCCAAGGAAACTATAGCATACCACTCAGTAAAACAGAGTGTGTATGAGCACCAAATTTCATACGAATAATCTGTTGTTTACTGTGGGAGTTATAAGGGCCCCATTTCACAGCAAAACCATGACCCAAAAAAATTTCAACTCTCTATATCTTCTCAACTTATGGATCTGTACCCAAGGTAACTATAGCATACTACTTAGTAAAACAGAATGTGTATGATCACAAAATTTCATACGAATAATCTGTTGTTTACTGTGGGAGTTATAAGGGCCCCATTTCACAGCAAAACCATGACCCAAAACAATTTCAACTCTCAATATCTTCTCAACTTATGGATCTGTACTCAAGAAAACTATAGCATACTACTCAGTAAAACAGAGTTTATAGGTGAATACCAGTGACTAAACTGTTTCGAAACTGTTAAAAAAAAACTGTTCTTCCCTAAGCTATACAGCAAAATAAGTGAAAATGCATTACATTTTTAAGTGAATATTATTTCCATTTTTCAAACGATTTTATCGATTGGGTTAAGTTTTTACAAATCAAACATCGATAAATATTGTAATTTATGTAATAGCCACCTGCATGAGGATATAAACCACTTTGTATTTGAATGTTACACTATTTCCTCTGCACATGCAACAATTTTTTTATGCAAATATAGTGATTATAACGGTACAAATGCTTGATTGTAGAGAATTTAATTTTTAATGGCGATGATATAATTAATGTTTTTTCTTAATGTAATAAATTATTTTGTTTTGTAACAATGTGTTCATTCCATTTTTCACACATTCTGGAAATGGCGTCGCTTGATCCCGAACGTGCCCTGGGAGTTGGTTCATCACGCAATGGAACGGCAGCCAATAGCTCAGGGCAATCGATTACACCGTTTAAAAATTCGGCTAGAAATACAAGTTCACAGACATCCGTCTTCGTGAATCCAGGATATTAACATTTGAACTCGTAAGAGGGAAACTTCTTGCGAAATACCCTAAGGAAGTGGGACTGGATAACTTACTAGTCTGATTACTGGTTTTTCTTCTATATCACAGATATCCAAGATGTTTTGAACGTCGAATAAAAAAAAATAAATATAAGAGCATTGCTTCGTGATCTCGAGTATGCCGCCTTACCAACTACAGAGGCTTTATGCAGATCTCTGCTCTATATAAGGGCTGAAATCAATGAGAGCTTATTCAGGGTTACTCCCTATGTCCCTCACACTGTTTATGCTTAACACCCTAAACTTCCTTCTCAAGCAATTGCCATATTGTTTCTCTAAAAATTCAATTCCTGAAATTCTGTATTTTTTTTTTTTGTTTTTCTCTCCAAAGACACGAAATTTAGAATAATGAGAAATTTGAGCGAAATATCTCTTTGGAAATACCAAAAACTTGTGTGTGGTTATTATAAACTCCCTTTTGGCCGGACATGTACAATCAACTTCCGAACTCAAAATGACTCAAAAAAAATTGTAGAGCATTTTAGTTTCTTGTTCGCCACGAGTTTTTTTAATTTTTAATGTAATTAAATTTTATTTTATTTAAGAAGCAAAATTAAATTCAAGCCTGGTTGCATCATATAAATTTTATTGCCTCATATTTCAAGAACGGGTTGCCATTGCTTGATTTAAACCACTGCTTTACTTAAAATTCAAAGTAGCTAGTTTTGAATTAATAAACCCTATTTCCATTAATTTTGCGACCACAACTGCTGAGGTGTGAGCTGGTGCGTTGTCGTGATGGAAAAGGACTTTTTTGTGGGCCAATCGTGGGCGTTTTTCTTGCAGCTCGGTTTTCAAACGGTCCAATAACGTTGAATAATATGCACCTGTAATAGTTTTACCCTTTTCCAGATAGTCGATCAGGATTATTCCTTGCGAATCCCAAAAGACAGTCGCCATAATCTTTCCGGCCGAAGGAACGGTCTTCGCCTTTCTTGGCGCAGATTCCCCCTTGGTAACCCAATGATTAGATTGTTCTTTGGTCTCAGGAGTGTAGTGATGTATCCATGTTTCATCCACAGTGACGAAACGACGCTTAAAGTCCTGCGGATTCTTCTGGAACAGCTGCAAACCGTCCTTGCAATACTTCACACGATTTCGTTTTTGGTCAAGCGTGAGCAATCGCGGCACCCATCTTGCGGATAGCTTTGTCATGTCCAAATGTTGATGCAAAATATTATGTACCCGTTCATTCGAGATGCCCACAGCACTAGCATTCTCACGCACCTTCACTCTTCTGTCATCCCTCACCATATCATGGATTTTATCAATGATTTCTGGAGTAGTAACCTCAACAGGGTGTCCAGAACGTTCAGCGTCACTTGTGCCCATATGGCCATTCCGAAAATTTTGAAACCACTTATAAACTGTTCTAATCGAAGGTGCAGAGTCACCATAATGTTTATCAAGCTTCTCTTTAGTTTCCTGAGGCGTTTTGTCTTTCATAAAGTAGTGTTTAATCAACACACGAAATTCTTTTTCGTCCATTTTTTGAAAATCACTCGACTTCCTCGATTCAAACGAATGCCAAACACAAAGAAATAGACGGATCTGGCTGAAACTTGGTGTGTGTTCTTCCAAGAGATGCTACTAACTAAACATAACCTCGATACGCGCCAGTGGTGCTATCTCTCTGACTTTGCACGAACTTTTCAAACGACCCTCGAACTATATTTTATATTTGATTACTTTGCCTATATAGGTTTTTTTTTTTTTAATGATTTAAGGCGCACCAACATCTAAGGTTATTGGCGCCCGGAGCTTTTTTCAGTGCACTGCCGGCCTCCGGACAGTATTCTCTCGTTACAGACAACACTGTCCGGTAAGAAGCTCCTAGGAAGAGAAAATCTGAGGGGTCACCAGCTGGATTCAAACCCGGTACCTCCGCGTGGGAATCCAATACGCTAACCGCATAGCTAATCCCTTTCCTTCTACATAGTTGTTTTACATTTTTATGGAATTATAGAGCATTATCTAAATGTCGAGCATATGCATCTGGTGAATGTGACTAATTTTGTAATTCGCCTTAATTATTATAATTATTTTTTTATATCTCTTAGTAAACCAACGAAGAATAGGCAGCAAGAAGAACATTAAAAATAATAATTACATTTACCAAACATTCTGGGATGTATGGATACCTCGAAGGAGATGATGCTAAAAAAGTTGGGTGGATTTAAATAAAACATTTAAACTTCTCTTATTATCTCATCAAATGAAATCCAAAGCATTATCAGAAACAGCTTTCTGAGCAGCGCCTAAATAGTTACTATATTTCTCAAAAAAATTAAATTTGTATTATAGTACAATAGGTTTGCCTAGGCAATTGATATTTTCCTCTTGTTTCGTATTAGTTCTTTTGCGACACAACTGAAAACCATTTTTGCATAATTTAGTCTTTCATTCAACATGGTTAGAACAGGATTCTATTATTTTAAAGAAGACCATGGGTCAAATAATAGAAAAGTACAAATTTTCGCTATTTCAGGCCGATTATAAAAGGATGCAAAATTCCATTTACTCTACAATATACTGGGTGAACCAGTAAGTAATGTCCATAGGCCTACTATGTGTAGTACATCTAAAGTGGAGTTCAATGACGTATTGACCAACTTCATATTTCCCCTGTTCTTAAGTGACGTAACTTTAATTTTTTTTTTCTAAAATCATTACTTTTTTCCAATAAAAATGTTATTACTCAGAAAGTTTTAGTCCGAATTCGATTCTGATAACACGGTTAGAAAGACAGATAAATTTTCTAAAAATTGATACCATTTTGAAGCATAAGTTATTCTCCAAACAGCCTCAATCTTCCTCCGAATGCTGGAAAAATAAAACTAATCGAAATTTTTAAGAAAACTCACTTCCTAACATTTTCTCAAATATTTCAGAGAGATCAGAATTTTTTTTTAAGTGCAATTTGTGATCTTTGACTTCCTTATTTTAAGACAATCTACTTTAAAAATTGACTACTCGTCCATCTAAAAGAGTTTTCAATGAATTAAATTGTATTATTATTATTATTATTATTTTATAATTAACACCAAAAATATAGTTAGAGAGAGAGAGACCACAGACCTGGTCTAATTGCGGCCGTGACAATAGGCCTTGGACTAGGTCTTGTTCATGTTAAAATATTAAGGCCAGAATATAAACTGAAATTGCCCCGTAGAACACTATAATTAAGGTTGTTTTTAATAATCAACTTAAGCCAGTTGTAAAGCTTGTTCATATAAATAAATGTTAAGCCCAGAATAACTGAATTTCCAACAAGTAAAATTATGGAGTAAAAATTTTACAATTTTGGTTTTCTTGTAATTAACCTTGGGCCTAGATCTGTTTTCAGTTAAGTTACATTGGTTACGTAAACAGTTAAAAGCCAATGTCTGTGTAAAAATTAAGATATAAGGACGATGTAACCTAAAATCGGATTAATTTTTGTTTTTTAAAGTAGAACATAATTGTGGGTTAAAGTGTACAGGTTAGAATACAAAAATTATAACCCCAAATAGAAACTTCTTTGTTTTATGCTGAGGGATAAAAAAGAGAAATACTTGACCTGTTTGGCAACTGGATATCTGCGAGAGGATTATAATATAAATACACCCTAGAGGCAGCGACGTAAGATGAAACCGAGTCTTGTTCTCCCCCTAAAGCGTCAGAGTGACTGTAAGTTTTTTTTTTGTAAAATCCTTCACAGTTGGGGTAACCATTGTATAAGCCTAAAACTCACACAGTAACACAGAGGGAGTTAGCATAGGCTTAATTTCACAGATACATAATGCAACTCAATCTGTCACAACCCAAACTACTACCCCTATTCGGAATATATTTAATATTCTTACAAGATTATAATGAAAGAGTTCAACAGTAATTCATGAAGATTGACATAGCATAGGCTATATTTATTATGGTTATATCATATAACAAAAGAAAACCAAAAAGCTCTAATGCTACACAAATTAATAGCCTATGTTGGGAAGGGATTACGAGGTGTGGCTATTAAATAACGAGACTATTGCTGTAAAAACATTTTATTTTAAATTTAAACATATTTAGTTATGATCACCTTCAATATACACCTCTCCCCTATCACTACAACGCTTCATGCGAATTTACCATTGTTCGAAACAATGCTGGAAGTCTTTTTCTGTGAGCTCCTGTATGACGCGTGCCGCTTTTTCTTTCACAGCTTCAACGGACTGAAATCGTATTCCTTTTAATGCAGATTTGACTTTGGGGAATAGATAGAAGTCACATGGGGGCAGGTCAGGCCTAAAACTGGGATGTTGTACTTGGCTAGAAACGTCTTGACAAGGCAATGCAGTGTGGGCTGGCGCGTTGTCTTGAAGGAGAACCCCGTGACTTGTTCTACCAACAAATCGGGTCGTTTTTTTTCCTTACTCTTTTCATGGAGTTGAGCAAGCACCTCACGGTAGTAATGTTGGTTAATTATAATAGATATTTTCATCCGTTTTGGACGTGTTAGGGCGACCTGGGCGGTCATCATCTCCGACGTCTTCTTGGCTATCTAGGGAAACGCTTGAACCACTCTAAAACAGGACGCACGTGATTAACATTCATCACCATAAACTTCTTTTAATAAAAGATAAGTTTCAGTAGCGGTTTTATCAAGTTTTGATGTGAAATTTCACGACAATTCGTTGCTCTACTACATGTGTAGTAAGCATGTTTTCGGCAAAACGAAACTAACACCTCTTACACAAACGACGGTTCAGGTCAGACAGATTTTCTCTACAAAACACGTGAGACGCCGCAATCGAAAGAGAAGGCTTTACGCTGCACAGCTGTCGGTCGTTAGGATTTGGCGCATGCATAGTTCTTCTGTGTAGCAGCATCAGTCTCGTTATTTAATAGACCATACCTCGTAGTTCAGTGGTTAGTGTATTCTGGGCTTCCCAAGCGAGTATTCAGGGTTCGAATCCAGCTGCTGGACCCTTAGATTTTCTCTTTCTAGGAGCTTTTTACAGCTTACTGTTTGGTGATGGACAGTGTTGTCTGTAACGGGGGAACACTGTTCGGATGCCGGCAGTGCATTGGAAAAAGCTACGAGCGCTAATGACTTCAGATTGTTGAAGCGCCTTAAAATTGGGGGAAAAAAATAATTAAAGTTCAAAAATAGGTAAATTCATGTACACGTGCTTGATCCCTTTACATGATGTACCCTATTTATGCAACTTAAGGGTACAATGCAACTTAATCAAGTTGTCAAGTAGCCTTCGGATTTTTCTATTCAGATTCATACCCCTTCGGAGAAGTCGGACAATAATGTCTTGAACTAGACTCTTTTCTAAACCATGACCTAACTACCTCACCTCGCGTGTGCCAAAAAGTTCTATTCTAACCTATTATTGGACCCTAAACTAAAAACTTCTTCTCATACAACCATTTCATGTCTACAATGGTAGTCTTTGTTGGAATAGTGGATCATAGTAATTCCCTCTTGGTGAGGCAAATCTATTGAGCCTTTATCATTGCTTTGCAATACTTTGTTACAGATCCAACAGTATAAACTACACAGCGTTTTCTTTCGTCTACATTTCAATTGGGAGTAACAAGTTAGTATAATGTATGATGTGGCCATCTAATCGATATTAAGGCGGAACTGCATGCATGCCTTTTAATAATCTCAGTTCTTTAACTATGTACGGTTCTGCCAGTTTTAAAATATTAATGGGCATACTTAAGACATTGCTCTAAGCGCATATCTACTAAAACTACTACCTCTACGGTGAAGTACAACATTTAATTTAGCCACTCAAGTCGACTCCGTCGTAGCAGAGTCCACCAAAATGCTCAATTGGTATCGCAGGTATCTGGAATAAAAATTCACTCGATTTTCGGTTATCGCGAAGTGCGGTATTTGAAACTTGTGAATTTGTACTGAGAATAACAAACGTCTTTGCGTTTTAGCCTTTTTTTTTGCTTTAATAAATATTTTAAAAAATAACAAACCAATTTAATCTACGAGGGTCGTTTGAAAAGTCCGTGCAAAGTCAGAGAGATAGCACCACTGGCGCGTATCGAGGTTATGTTTAGTTAGTAGCATCTCTTGGAAGAACACACACCAAGTTTCAGCCAGATCGGTCTATTTCTTTGTGTTTGGCATTCGTTTGAATCGAGGAAATCGAGTGATTTTCAAAAAATGGACGAAAAAGAATTTCGTGTGTTGATTAAACACTACTTTATGAAAGGCAAAACGCCTCAGGAGACTAAAGAGAAGCTTGATAAACATTATGGTGACACTGCACCTTCGATTAGAACAGTTTATAAGTGGTTTCAAAATTTTCGGAGTGGCCATAGGGGCACAAGTGACGCTGAACGTTCTGGACGCCCTGTTGAGGTTACTACTCCAGAAATCATTGATAAAATCCATGATATGGTGATGGATGACAGAAGAGTGAAGGTGCGTGAGATTGCTAGTGCTGTGGGCATCTCGAATGAACGGGTACATAATATTTTGCATCAACATTTGGACATGACAAAGCTATCCGCAAGATGGGTGCCGCGATTGCTCACGCCTGACCAAAAACGAAATCGTGTGAAGTGTTGCAAGGACGGTTTGCAGCTTTTCTAGAAGAATCCGCAGGACTTTAAGCGTCGTTTCTTCACTGTGGATGAAACATGGATACATCACTACACTCCTGAGACCAAAGAACAATCTAATCATTGGGTTACCAAGGGGGAATCTGCGCCAAAAAAGGCGAAGACCGTTCCTTCGGCCGTAAAGATTATGGCGACTGTCTTTTGGGATTCGCAAGGAATAATCCTCATCGACTATCTGGAAAAGGGTAAAACTATTACAGGTGCATATTATTCATCGTTATTGGACCGTTTGAAAACCGAGCTGCAAGAAAAACGCCCACGATTGGCCCACAAAAAAGTCCTTTTCCATCACGACAACGCACCAGCTCACACCTCAGCAGTTGTGGTCGCAAAATTAATGGAAATGGGGTTCCAACTCGTTTCACATCCCTCCTATTCTCCAGACTTGGCTCCCTCGGACTACTATTTGTTCCCCAATATGAAGAAATGGCTGGCGGGAAAAAGATTTTATTCAAACGAAGAGGTGGTTGCAGAAACGAATGGCTATTTTTCAGACTTGGACAAATCCTATTATTCGGAAGGGATCAACAAACTAGAGCAGCGTTGGATGAAGTGTAAAAGCCTAAAAGGAGACTATGTTGAAAAATAAAAAAGGTTTACCCCAAAAAATTAAGTAGTTTTTATTTTTGCACGGACTTTTCAAACGACCCTCGTATTCTTATTAATCACTTCAACCAATTTTTGTGCCAATAATTCAATTCTATTTCGGTGGTAATGAATTTAATACAATCTGCTGGTCCACAATCCACAAAGCTTATTATTGGGCCAAAGATCACATTAAATTATAGATGTCAAAATGGAAATTTGAATATTAAGTATTATTTATTTTCTTTTTCCATTTTTATCACATACTAACTATATACATAAATCTATTTAGTGAAATAGTACTTTTCATCTGCCAATTTTAGTCAAATTTCGATTTAGTTTAATAATTAAATCCGTCGTATCATTTATTTTAAATGAGACTGTTCTAATGAGAGCAATAAAACGCAACTTTTATAAATAATATTTAGAATAACTTTTATTCAAATTAAAACAAATATTTCAATTTAAATTGGTTTAAAGCAGAGGTTCTCAAACTTATTTCGTCTACTTTGAGAATCAAATCATTTTCTAGCGCCACCTACAATTTTTAACTTTACCACATCTTAAAAATCCCAATTGCTATCATTACTTTAATTTAATTATGGGGTAGCATGTGAATCTTATCCTGTTTCTGAGTTCGAACTTACATTTTAACGCTGCATTGCCAGTGCTCGAACTTAGTCAGTTATTGCCAATGTGGAGTCATATTGACTCCATAATTTATTTTTATCTTTTTTTTATATTGATTTCAATTTTAATAATAAAATTTGCATTAAAGGATGAGAAAGAATAGGAATTAAGAACGAAAAACCAAAATTTTGTCCACAAATCGGGCTTTAACATTCCACGCAGAAGGAATTAACTTCAACTTAGGATCGCAGTAATTTCAGTATTTTCTAGAAACCTGATTGGACTGCCTTCTGGTCAGGGACTTTTCCATTTTTTTTTTAAATTACATTCACTATTTTCAAGACAATGCCAGCTGTCATACATCTCGTCTAACAACCTACTTTTTGAGCACTCAAAAAATCGAATTAATGGGTCATCCGCCGTACAGTACTGATTTGGCACCAAATGACTTCTTTTTGTCGAAGAATAAATTACGTGGACAACGATTTTCGTCGGCCGAAGAAGCCGTTGATGCATTCAAAAACCATGTTTTGGAGGTGTCTCAAGCGGAATGGAAAATATGCTTTGACAAGTGGTTTGAACGCCTGCAGAAGTGTATAGATCATAAAGGAGAATATTTTGAAAAACAATAAAGTCATTTTCAATGACAAATTACTGTTTTTTTTTTATTATTAGGCTCAAAATATAAATAGTGTCCCTCGTTATAAGCATAAAGTTACAAGGAAGAGAAATTCATTTTTTTCTCTTTCAAAAAAAAAGTGAGAAAACGAATTACCTAATTGTTTTTCCGCAAGATAAAATGAAAAATGACTAATTTCTACTAGTAAAACACATGTACAAATCTACTACCTACATAAAGTACATAATAAGGACAATTCTATAGCCTTAAACGTGCGCTTAAACTAGAAAGTAAATGAGTTCACATTATAAACTTAGTATTAGTAAAAATTACTAGAGCTTGGCTATTTTAAGGCTATTAAAGCGGATATTAATGAGTCGGCCAATGTTCCTTAGAGGACAAAGTTAATTGTCATTCTGTGTAACCGGAAGTTATACTAACACAAGCTCTTACAAGGACACAGACACACACAAATACACAACAACAACAAAAAAACGGAAAGCCTCCTTCTTACAAAAACCTAGGTTATACCTGGGACGTCCTGAAGAACAGTTACAGGCGCCACACAGTCAACAATTAGCGATAGATCTGAAAGTCTACTTTATGTATTATTCTAATTCTTTTTTTTTTAACTCCTTATCATAATGTTCTCTCTGCTTATGACCACATTTTTAAAGGACACTCTCCTGTAAAGGATGAACCATATTTGGAGAAAATACAATCATATTCTGTCCTTAAATATTTAAACATGATTAAACTAATATAATAGATTATAGTTACCTAGTAATGCATATCCTTAATTATAGGCTGAAGAACAGATTTTGGCGCGACCGCTGTTTACTTGACATCGCCCTCTGACCAGCCCAAGTCAGGTTAGTAAAGCACCCTTAAAATCTAAATATAGTAAGGTCTAGTAGATAATGTAATTCTGTTTGTTTAGGTTATGATTCTAAAAATATCGCACTATAACCAGCGATAGAAGGTTTTTTTTTTTTCTATTTTGATTTGTTAGGACATCTTGTCAAGAAATGCATTTTACTGTTCGTCTATTTTTAAAAACAATCTATTTCCGACGTATTGATGGGTTTAAATTCTCTAGGGTCAAAATTATACATTTAGGTGGTATAATATAAAAGTATGTAGTAATATACTTATTTTCAATTGTACGTAATGATATTTCCAAAAAAATATCCCTTTGAAACATTATGTACACTGTACACGTCAGTTATCGTGGACAGAGACGACTAGCAAATGTCCCTTTATTATAAATACCTTTAATTAATTGTATTTACTCCAAATTACACGTACAATTTCACAAACAACTACACAGTTGAAAAAGATAAGAATGTGAATAAGCCTTAAAAACCCTTTGCACCCACTAACAGATAATCCTTATATCGGAATCTGGAATTAACCAATACAACTAGGTATCTTATAAATAAACTTCCCTGATCTGTTAGACTTGTGTGCAATTTGTAACCATTGACTTCCTTATTTTAGGTTTAAGATAAGCTACATTAAAATTGACTACTGGTCCATCTAAAAGACTTTTCAAAGAATTAAAAAACTTGATAAACTAACACTGTTGTGCTCGTGAACACGTTTTCTTGCAAAAACAAACGTAATTTCTCATACGAAGATAAAAGGAATCCTGGAAAATGATATACCGTTTGAAAGCCCATTAGGCCAGGAAACGTTTATAAAAAGTGCCAGCACCTAGGTCTGATAATGATCACATAAGGGCCTAATGAGTTTTCTTATAAAAATTTCGATTACTATTATTTTTCCAGCATCCGGAGGAAGATTAAGGCTGTTTGGAGAATAACTTATGCTTTGAAATGGTATCAATTTTTAGAAAATTTATCTGTCTTTCTAACCGTGTCATCAGAATCGAATTCGGACTAAAATTTTCTGAGTAATAACGTTTTTATTACAAAAAAGTAATGTTTTTAGAGAAAAAATTTTAAGTAACGTCACTCAAGAACAGTGGAAAATATGAAGTTGGCCAATACGTCATTGAACTCCACTTCAGATGTTACTACACACAATAGGCCTATGGACATTACTTACTGGTTCACCCTGTATTTTAAAGAAAATTTGGGAATATTACCTTTTATAGGAAAAGTGAAAAAAAAAAAATGTAAATTGGGGCACTTTTCTACAGTGCGCTTTTTCGTGCAGTTTTGGATAATCAAACCTTACACAACTAACCTAACAGATAGTTTTAATAAATGACGTTTTTCATAAAAAAGAATGCCTCTAACAAGCTCCATGAATATAATGCACAGGGAAGTTAGAACATTATATAATGGATTTCTCTGATTTTATCAATTTTTGATTGGCGTGATGACACGCTAGTAAAAATACTGATGTGCAATCGTTAGATTCATATCACTTTTATTTTACTGTAATTAAACCAAAAACTGATACTATACCAATTATTATAAACTAAAACTAGGTTTTTAGCCGAGTTCCAGGTTCAGATAAGCTGTATAAAAATCGGATAGTTCGCTAAGCACATTTCAGTCCATCACGTACATACGTCCATTTTAGAGATACTATGCTTAGAGTGTATCGTTTTGGTAAAACCAAATTTGGTAGATATATCTACGATTTTGGTGATGACACAACGCTGCATGGTCTGAGATATATACTGAAACCGAACAGCCATTTCGCTGAAACGTATGTTATCAAACACTAAAGTTATTCTGGTAGATATTGGGTATAATATAGTTGTGTACGCAAATGATAACTCTCTTTTGTAGATTTTATTGTTTTATGTTTTGGTCAAAATTATTTTTCCACTTTTTTGAAATCTATTATTAGAAAGAAATGATATGTATTAGTGCTGATTTTTTGATTTTAAGTTCACACCAGAACTACCCAATGTTAAAGCTCCAGAGGTGACTATTTCCCATCATGACATAGTTGCGTCTGATAAATCAAAAATTAACTCTCTCTTAAGTTGTTTCAAAGCGCGAACAGACTGAAACGTGAAGTAGAGTACGCAGAGCTTTCCCTAGCCAATAGATCTGCCGCTTCGTTTCCCCTTATGTCCTGAATGATCAGGTACCCAAACCAGAAAGACCTTATTTTGGTCACTAATTTCGTTCAGGGCACTCAGACAGTCCCAAACCAGCCTTGAGTTGACCTGGTATGAACGATAGCTCGCAGAGCCGCCTGGCTTTCCGAGAAAATCACGACCTTAGAATTAGTTATTCCTCGTCCAACAATCTCGGCAGCACAGAACCTTATTGCAACTAGCTCAGCCTGAAAAACTGTAGCTAGTTTCCCTAGGCTAACCGAAAACCTACATTTCGGCTTCACCCTGTACACTTCTGCTCCCACACCTTCCTCTGTACTGGAGCCATCCGTGTACCACATAAAACTTAAGTCTGTCCGCACAATTGACAAATAGTTATATAAGTGGGATTGTCAATGATAATATGTTTATTTGGATTATTGTTACATAGACTGCTGTGGCTAATCATGGTATTGCTGAGTCTATCCGGAGCGATATCACTGATTCTCAACTCTTGGAATCGCTATAACGCCAATCCAACTGTTATCTCTTTGGAGAAAGATTATCGAGACTGGAAGATAACCTTTCCTGCGGCTACCGTAAGTATTTTTCATTTTCACTACCGTAAGAAGACCATTTTCACTTGATAACATTGGTAAGACTCAACAGGGAACTGAAGCGTTGAACTGGTTTGGAGCGCTGTGTCTAAAGCGGTGGTTTCCAAAATTTTTCACGTGTTGATGTTGATAAGATTCAACAGAGAACTGTCCAAGCCTAGCTGTTCAATATGCTAAGTGATCAAAACTGGTAGTGTCTAAATCAGCGTTTCCCCAACCTGTGGTACGCGAGTTGCTGGCTGGTGGTAAACGAAAAATAATCAATAATGGCGGACATAAAATATGAAAAATATCATAGAAACGTTTTTTCCTACAATACATAAAAATTATTTTAATTAATAATATACAGTAAAGTTGTTAATATGTAACAGTAATAAGGTTAGTCTGTCTCAAGATATACGAGAAAATATAATAGCATAATTAAACAGGGTTAAAATTCTCTTTCATGGAGTATTTTTCTAAATCCGAAAACACCAATGATAATTGGATTTCAAACCCCCTTCTATAAAGAAAATTTATGAAAAGCTACATCATTATCGATAAAAGATGAAAATTTATTTAAAAGATGAATTATCATGTGACAGAACTTAAATTATAACTATGTAAAAATCTGCTTAAAAAGACTGATTGTTACGAGTAAGCTCTATCCAAGCGACATTAAATTTAATTGGTACGTACAGATAGTTGAATGCTTGAAAGAAATTAATTTAGAAGATTTGGGCGCAAATATAATAATCCTAAAGAAGAACTTTGTAAATTAATTAATAATTTTGAAGAGCAAAATATGTACACAATTTTTAATTGTTTAAAGTTTTAAAACTAAGATCTTACAATTTACAAAGTGAACTTCTTTGTAACAGATACATTGTATCTCTATACATATAAAGATAATAATAATGCACTCGGAATAACAAATTTCACGAAATACTATCATTTTTACTAAGCTGTAAAATTTAGCATGATGTACTACCAAGTGGTGCGCAAGCCAAAAAAAGGTTGGGAAACGCTGCTCTAAGGGAGCAGTTTCCAAACTTTCTTATTTGTCGCGGAATAGCAAATATTTGTAAAACATCCTGTAACGAATAAGCTTACCTCTTACATATTTTTACTTAGGCTCATAGTGTGAGGCAATTTGATTTTTTTTTTTAAAAACTAAATCAATGTGCTCTTGCTTTTTTTAGATAAATAATAACCTTTCAAAATAATCTGAAGCAGTACTTAGTTTTCTGTGGTATTTAGTTTTGGTAGCTATGTTTTTCGAAAAGGCAGATACGCCTTGTAAGTTGCTTTAATAAACGTTATTAGCCATTTTCGATAACTAAAACTAAGAATATTCGTAAATGTTCGAATAGAAATTCGCTATCAGAACTGCTTTCAATTTAGCCTCTAATTTAGAATCCGATTTCAATTTTCACATTTTTATGGCAGAAATACTTTTGAAATTTCTTTTAATCACAAAGAGTTTTGAAAGAAATGTTTTTTTTTTCTAAACATGCGTACCTATTTTCCGTTAGAGACAGATATAGAGGGCATCTTGTCTCGTGGAAGCTGTGAATTTGAACCATAGAGGTCTAGCGGAACACAATTATGGGAACCGCAAGTCTAAAAAGACTGTTTTCTGGTATCCAGAGATTATGGTAAAAGTAAACTTTTGTTTAAACCATTGTAAAAAATCATTAGACTGCATAAGAGTGTCTGTGCGTATTATATCCCACTTTGATTAGAAGAGACAGCCAGTAAAGCTAGACTTTTCTCTGTCTTAAAAAGAAAAACGGTACATTACGATCCGTAATATGTCATAGATTAGAGCTTTCCGATTACTAAGGAGTGCCTAAGGACTAAGTTAGCCTCCACCTTCATAAAAAATAGAAACTATGTGTAGGCTACCCAGAACTTACACCTCTAAAGGCCGCCATAACAATGCATACCATGCTAACGCTCTTAAATCAGCCAAGCGCAAATACCCAAGAGAACTTGGTAAAGAACTGTAATGTCTTAAGACGCTGTAATCCATTAATCTCAATTATTCACCCTATTCATAATTAATTCTTGCCAATTCTTGCAAAAAAATTTTAAAAATATTTCATGTTCGAACAGGCTTGCTTCTTACAACGGTTAAATGAGACTGCTGCAGTTGAATTAATCTATGAGTAAGTAATTGCATACTGACTAGAATTTTGTGTTTTTATACTCATTTTACTTTAAAAAATTTCATTTTTTTGACGTGCTTTTAGTAAATGGGGCATTGATGAAAATTCAACGGAATTTAAAGAATATTCCCTATTTTTAAACACTGTAGCCAATTTAACATATGATAATTTAAAAGATTTTCAACAATTTATTGGCAACAATGATTTGAAAAAAATGACTGGAGATGAAATTTTAGAAATTGTAAAAAAGGTGATTTATTAATTTATTATTTAATTTTCTAAAGTGTTCATGATTAATAAATCAAAAAATAAATACTGGTAAATTCCCTAAAAATGCTTAACTTAAAAAAACACACACAAATCAGAAAGATATCAATGTGCCATTAGAGAGATATAGGTTTGAAATTTGAACGACTTGCAAAACCTCCAAAATTTAACCTTCTATATCTTAATAACTATTTTCACTAAAACATTTAAATTTATAGCAGCTATAGAGTAAACGTTTCTCTACAATTCGGTAAAGAAATCATTAAATTCTGATCAATACAAAAGGAGATATAAAGGTTTGAAATTTGAACCATATACAAAACCTCCAAAATTTAACCTTCTATATCTTAATAACTATTTTCACTAAAACATTTAAATTTATAGCAGCTATAGAGTAGACGTTTCTCTACAATTCGGTAAAGAAATCATTAAATTCTGATCAATACAAAAGGAGATATAAAGGTTTGAAATTTGAACCATATACAAAACCTCCAAAATTTAACCTTCTATATCTTAATAACTATTTTCACTAAAACATTTAAATTTATAGCAGCTATAGAGTAGACGTTTCTCTACAATTCGGTAAAGAAATCATTAAATTCTGATCAATACAAAAGGAAATATAAAGGTTTGAAATTTGAACCATATACAAAACCTCCAAAATTTAACTTTCTATCGCTGATTAACTATTATAATTAAAACATTGAAATTTATACCAGTTATAGAGCAAACTTTTGTCTACAATTCGGTAGAGAATTCATTAAAATCAGAACAATACGACGAGAGATATACAGGTTTGAAATTTGAACATTTTACAAAACTTCCAAAATTTAACCTTGTCTGTAAACTTCAGCCCTGCCAGTTAAGTACATGTACGTTTAAGATACGCTCGAGAGTTTGATGTTGATTGAGGAGGTATGTAGTGATGGTTCCTAAACGAAAAAACGGTTTTTGAGATCCCTACAAATTTTTTTATTTTTATTTTTTAGTTACATTTTTAGATAATTAGCAACTAATTTAACTACTAGCTGACAATTTTCTTTTTAAATTTTTACAGGTAACCACCGATATGGTATACCGTGCAAGCTTATACGACCGCAAACATAAAGATATTAAATTCCATGAAACTTTAACCGAAATGGGAATCTGTTATACCTTTGCTGGAGTGGTACCAAACTATATTACCCTGAAGTAAGTAACTATCTCTATATTATGAGCAGTAGTGGTTCCCTAAGACAGATCGGCAGGGTGCGTATGGCGGACACAGTTTCAGGAGCTTACATAGTGAGCTCTCGTAAAGACCTGCAAGGCTTAGAACAGACTGAGCTGGGGTAGGGAAAGGAATTAAGATCCTTTTTGGTGCCTAGGAATCATTTTTAATCAGTAGGTTTCATGGGATCGCCACCTGCAATGCTGCACACAAGGCAAGAGCCCCCTAGCTAGGTCCAAAAAGATGTGAAAGAAAAATTGGACCTTGAAGATCTGTACAATGATATAGATTGGAAAATTGGGCTCTGTGTAGCTGTGGCCTAGTGAACGAAGGCCTCACCGACGAGTGAAGCTAGAGAAGTTAAAGACTTGAGTACCAAACCAACTGCGGCTATATAGGATCTTCTTCATCGTCCAAAACGGCAGGCAGAACCGTGATAATAGGTACACTGAAGTGGCAAGCTCCTAACTTCGTATATCAAACAGCTAAACAAAGGCAGTGTAAAGCTTACAGCGTTCTTATACTAGACAGAGAGATTTGAAATTGAGAACTGTCAATATCAGGCGAATGTACACTGACGGCTCCAAGACAGAGCCAATCTAAGGTTGGACATCTCTCAGTCTAGTTAGGCAGTCTTTCAGGCGATGTATTCTTCTGCTGCAAATATAAAGTAATGCCAATTTCCTTAACTTATTGGATACCCGGGAGGCAATCAAATCCTACAAATTCTATTCAAAGCAAGTGTGAGATATAAAGCTGATCCTATGAAGCTTTAATGGGGCCTTACACCTTTTGTGGAACGGCAGGAAATACAAACAAAGCATTGCCCTGAGGATAACCTAGATAGGTTCCGTTCCTTCAGGATTGGCCCCTGAATATAACTCCATAATTAAAGCCCGAATACTTAACATAAATACAACTTTAACCTGTTTACAATTCATGTTTATATATTACTTAAATATTAAGACCAGAATAGAACTAATATACAGTCAAATTTCCTCAAAGTTAGCCTATTATTTAATTAAGGATTCAAAATTGGCGAGGAATCGTTCAAAAAAAAAAAACAACTCGTCTTTTTGCCAACGTTTCGACAAATATATTGTCTTCTTCAGAGCGTGGCTATGCGGTTTGGTTGAGTTACAGAAACAGTTTCGACAACAGTTTCAACAACGAGTTGTTGTTTTTATTTGACCAATTCCTCGCCAATTTTGAACCCTTAATTGAATAATTTACGGTCACGAAACCTATATATTCTATTATTTAATAATGTAGCTTGGTTTTATAATTAAATATTGAGGCCAGTTTTGGGACTAAGTTAAAACTGAATTGCCTACTTGTAAGTTTAACCAGTATTAAGGATTCAAAATTGGCAAGGATTCGGCTATATAGATCTTCTTTACCGTACAAAAAAGCAGCCACAACCTTGGTAATAGGTCCACTGAAGAGGCAAGCTCCTATCTATATCAAAACTGCTAAACAAAGACAGCGTCAAGCTTACAACGTTCTTATTCTAGACAGAGAGATTTGAGTCTTTTTTTGGCAAAAAAAAGACGAGTTGTTGTTTTTATTTTGAACCGATTCCTTGCCAATTTTGAATCCTTAATTTTTTATAATTTACGGTCGCGAAACCAATATATGTTTAACCAGTGTGACTATAATTAAGGCTATCTTTGAAGGAAATAGCCTGACACTTAACTTGATCATATTTCCAAATTTTCAGGAAGGATCCAGTGACTACAAATTTAAACTTACCCTACTGCAATTACCTGAACTCTTTGTGCTACGCTAGAATTGAAGATTTGCCTACACCAGTTAAGGTTAGGCCTTTGAATCTGGTATTTTCTTTAGCAGATTTAGCTCTAAAAGTTCTTAATTTATTTGATTTGCTTTTTTTTTTAGTATTATATTCACTCTCCGAATGAAATTCCTGACAGTTCTCACAAATATTTTGTAGTCTACGTTAACATGGAAAAAGATACTGGCTTTAGATTTCAGGAGACAGTTGCCTCACCGGAATTACGAAATCTTGATATACGTCAAAGGAATTGTAGGTGAGTGATTTTGAACATTTCTTCACAGATTTTGGCATCCAGAATCCACTCAAAAAGTTATTGTTCTACGTCACTTTTCTTGTTTTTCCAGATTTGTTGACGAACCTTTGCAAGGTGATAAGATCTATTCCTATAATCTTTGCATAATGAGGTGTCGCAAAAGATTGGCTATATCATTCTGTAAATGCCTACCCTTATTCTATACCAAAGAAGGTAATGCTCCAATTTCATGTAGTTCAGCAACATTTACCACTGTCTATCCTAGGGAACTTATTGAGGTGCGGTCAATAAATATTGTAAACAAAATTGTTTCGGTAAATTCTTCTTCTTCTTCAGGGTCTGTACAAAAGGAATAATATATTAATGTAAATATAAACTGAGTAAATTAAAAAATATAAAGGGTGTTCATTTTAAGAAGTATCAAATGCATTTCATGCTTAAACGGTTAATCTAAGCAAGCCAAGTTAGCCTGGAGGTTATCAACTGCTCTCTGTATCTGAGGAGGCACCTTTGAAGGCACAGTACATGCTGCGCAAGTTGCGTAAAGTGCATTATTTGATAAATTAAAGGTTTGATCCTTTACATGAAAGATATTGATCACTTAAATATGTGGCAGGAGGTTTCCAATTTTTTTTTTTTTTTTTGGTAATTAAACGCAACTCTCCCAAAATTACCAAATAATTATTAAACCTTCTTGTTTGTAACAGATGTAAAATTAATTTTTAGCCATTTTCTGTATGCTTGAGAACATCTAAAGCTCTTTAACATTTGATTTTACTTAGGAAAAATCACTCGGAAAACGACTTATTTCCCGATAATAAGAAAAATACTATCTTTACTGCCTTGGCAATATTTTCAGTAGAAAGGGGATGAAAAAATACATAAAAATGGCCTATCGCGTGCACTTCTTTCTCGTTGATAACAAGTTAAAAAATTGGAATATGATTAATAAATATCAGATTTTGAAATGGCCTAGCACCTTTAATTTTGGAAGATATCGAATTGCGGTTTCCGGTTTCTTTCTTAACTTTTTATACTCTTTAAAACTGTGTGTATGAAAATGGGGGGTCAACTGCGAACCCTTACTTTTGGTCGCGCGTTTGCCGCGTATGCGGGCACGAATCTAAAATAAAGTCACATATTCTGAAACTAGAGGTGATGGGCAACAAATGTTTCGCTCAGATTAACCGTTTAAGCATGAAATGCATTTTAGGCGTCTTAAAATGGAACACCCTGTATAACAATTTTTAGGAGAAAGATTGAAAATTTAAAATGTATAGACCTAATATTAAAATAGGATAGCAATTTAAAAAAAATAATATCTGAAAATGACTTACATTATAAAATTTGTGAAGATTAATGTTAAGCTACATCATAACTAGGCGCCACGGTAGCCGAGCGGTTAGTGCCGAGACCTTTAAAGCTAAGACGTATTGTGTGGTACTGGGTTCGATTCCCCGGTCTCTAGGCCTTGGATTTTATTTAATGGTTAATAAAAGAAATTTACAGTAAAGTATATGTTTGCTAGTCGCCTCCGTCCACGACACCTAATTTGGTAGTTGGACGTAAAGCCAGCCTGAAAAAGTAGGCAATTACTTGACTTTACATCATCATAACTGTTGAGGATTCATGGAAAGGCAGGTTCATATAGTGGTAAAGGAAGGGTGAAGAACAATAGGGCTGGAAAAACCGTGGGTACGCCATGTTATGTTTTCATCTTTATTCTACAAATTTGTATACGAGGTGTGTTCAAAAAGTAACGGGAATTTTCGTTTTTTGAAAAAAATATTTATTTATTCATCTACATTAATATTGTCGCCTTCAAAGTAGTCCCCTTCGCATACAATACACTTGTGCCAGCGCTTTTTCCAATCCTCGAAACACTTCTGAAACTCAATCTTTGTGATAGCTTTCAGCTCTTTCAGCGATTCGCTTTTAATGTCATCTATGCTTGTAAAACGACGGCCTTTTAATGTTCTCTTTATGTTTGGAAATAGAAAAAAGTCACATGGAGCCATGTCTGGCGAATATGGAGGCTGGGGCATCGTTAAAGTTTTGTTTTTGGCCAAAAATTCACGAACAAGCAATGAAGTGTGAGCAGGTGCATTATCGTGGTGCAAAATCCATGAATTGTTTTGCCACAAATCCGGGCGTTTTTTTCGGATTGCTTCACGCAAACGGCGTTGAACTTGTAGGTAGTACTCCTTATTGATTGTTTGACCTTGTGGCAAGAATTCATGATGCACTATGCCATTAAAATCGAAGAACACAGTGAGCATAACCTTCACATTCGACCGCACTTGTCGAGCCTTTTTCGGTCTTGGCGATCCAGAATGCCTCCACTGGGACGATTGAGCCTTAGTTTCGACATCATATCCGTAAACCCATGTTTCGTCACCTGTTATAACACGTTTCAGTAGATCCGCATCGTTGTCGACTTCATTGAGTGACTCTTGAGCAACTTCCATTCTCCGCTGTTTTTGTTCGAAATTCAACAATTTTGGTACAAATTTTGCTGCCACACGTTTCATACCCAAAACATCCGAAAAAATTTCATGGCATGAGCCAATTGATATGGCAACATCATCAGCGACTTCTCTGATTGTGATTCGGCGATCGTTCATAACCATTTCTTTCACTTTTTTCACGTTTTCATCGGTTGTTGATGTGCTTGGACGTCCAGGTCGTTCGTCATCTTCAACGTTTTCGCGGCCATCTTGGAAACGCTTATACCACTCGTAAATCCTTGTTTTACTCATAGCAGACTCACCATATGCCTTTATTAACATTTCACACACTTTATTTCATTTTTTACGCAAAATTTAATACAAATTCTTTGATCCATTTTTTTTAACAAACAAAAAACGCCAAGCTCGAAAAACACGTCTAACCTTAACGGCTGCCACTTAAGAAGTAAACAATGAATATTACTGAAAATTTTATCGTACTTCAGGGGCATGTGTACCAACATAATAAAAAAAAAAATTTTACAATCAGACTCTCCAAACCCGCGAAATTTAAAAATTCCCGTTACTTTTTGAACACACCTCGTATATTTTTTATTCACTCAAATAAAGATATTTGTTTACAATATTCATTGACGCACCTCAATAATTTTGCTAGGATAATCTAATAATTGGTCGATAACCAAAACCATCATTTACCACTATGGTCGATAACGAAAACCATCATTTACCACTGGACTTAGTGGAAAAGCGAGGCACATCGTCGCTAATTCCTACCCTTACAATATTTATTATCACTAAATATGGGAAAAAATGCCAAATTATGTAGAAAATAAAAAAAAAATCGCTATACAATGGTGTGATTAGAGAAATACGTGCGATTGTTGATTGTTGATTTTACCATTCTTGAAATTATTTGCAGATGGTGTAGAAATATGTGGAGTTACTGGCCTGACATGTCTGTCCAAATATAGAGACAATATTCAACAACTTATCGATAGAAATGGTAAAAAAGTCGAATGCCCTTGTTTGTACCAATGTGAATCTATTGTCTATTATTTAGATAAAGATACTGAAAGAACATGGTAAAAGAATTTTCTTTTTAAAGTCATTTATAAGAGAGTACAATTTAATCAGTCACCAAAAAATGGTGATACAGTCGACTTTCGATAAATCGAAATCCAAGGGACTAGAAGAAAAATTCGAATTATCGAGACTTCGAATTACCAAGAAGTTTGAATTATCAAGAAGGGGAAAAAAAATTCGAATTATTGAGAGTTTTTATTATGTATATATGTATATACAGTGAGTCCCATTAATATTGGGACAGTACATACAGAAGTTAAAAATTGACGAAAATTAAAAGTGGCACCCATTTATTCAAATTTTTATAAATTCATTTCATTTTATAATTACTATTAATTAAATAAAAACTATTTAAATAATTACATAAAAATGTTTCGGTAGATTAAAAAATATATATATTATAATAAGTGCAAATTCTACCTCTCATAAATATTGGGACACTATTATAATTTATAGTTTGTCCAAGGTTTTGCCCGAATATTTATACAATTTGTAAATATTTACCTTAAGCATATATTCAATATGAAATTAATAATTAAATTAGTTTATATAAATCAAGCCACGTATAACATGTCGCGCAAAAATACAAATACAACGATTGAACAAAGAAATATTGTAATTTCTATGCACAAAGACAATAAAAAGTGTTAGAGAGACAGAAAAACTGATCGGACCTAAAACATCTACTGTGTGGAACATCATTCAGCGTTACCAAAAAGAAAAAAGAATTGTTTCAACCCCACAAAAAGGCCGTCCTTAACTGCTCTCTGAGAGAGAGCAGCGTTATATATTAATAAAAGAATTAAAAAAGATCACCGACTTAGTGCTCCAAAACTTCAATGTGAAATTTTTGACATGTTTAGAAAGCAAAAAAGGGGCAGAAACTGTTCGGAGAGTGCTAAGAAAACTCGACTATCATGGTAGAGTAGCGTGGAAGAATCCTTTTGTCAGTAAGATAAATCGTGTTAAGAGAGTGAAATTTGCCGAAAAATGTTTTAATGGAAATAGTGACTTTTGGAATGATATACTCTAGCGATGAATCAAAATTTAATGTTTTTCAGTCAGATGGATGGGTTATGGGCTGGAGGAAAGCGAATGCTGAACTCGAAAAGAAGAATTTACAGCCAACATTAAAGGGTTTTAAAGCTCCACCTCCGGGTGGAGGTGGGTCAGTTCTGGTTTGGGGCTGGATGTCCGCATCAGGATTTGGAGAATTAGTGTTTATTGATGGAATGTTGGACAAAATAGTTTATAGTAATATATTAAAAAATAATTTGGAAAAAGTGCCAAAAAATTGGGTATTTTAGGGTCTTTTAAATTCTACCAAGATAACGACCCCAAACCTACGGCTTGGGTGATACGTCAGTGACTGTTATATAATTGCCGAAAAGTTTTCCAAACCTCTCCGCAGTCACCAGATCCTAATCCCATTGAACAATTATGGCAATATTTAGCCAGTGCTTTAAGAAAAACAAATAATATCTAACAAAAATGAATTAAAACGATGTTTCCTGGAAGAATGGGAAAAAAACACCACCTGAATTAACCAAAAACTTGTTTCACCTATGCCTGATCGTTTGAGGGCTATTGTAAGTCAAAAAGCAATTATTAAATTATTACCAACCAAATATTAAATAGTAGGAGATTTTAATATTGAACGTTTAAACACTAGCACTTCTGGTGTCCCAATATTTTTGAGAGCCTTATTTCACACTTTTTCAAAAAGTGCTACCTAACAGTTTGGAATTTCATCGATTTATACTTATATATAATTTCCACAGATGTTGCTAATGTAATTTTTTTTTAAAAAAAATTCCAAACTTTTGTATGTTTTTTTCATTTTCCTTTTAAATCATTTTGTAATAGGTGTCCCAATATTAATGGGAGTCACTGTACATACGTATATTGAAAATACGTATGAGCTTACCCAAGTTTTAGACATATATATTTATTTAAAAAAGTAAAAATAATGAAAACGACAAAAAGAACTAAAAAATTACAAATGTATTAACATTTCAATAAATAATAATTTACATATGTACCTAATTAAAAAAATGAACAGTTTTTGTTACAATGTGGCTTGTCTTAGTCAAGTGACTTAGAATTGTAGAAAGCGTTGATGGTGGAATATTGAAAGTTTTGGCGATATCTTTTTTTTTCGAACCACTTTTCACGGCCGCGATAATTTTTTTTTTCGGACACAGTAAGGAAGACGTACTTCCCATCGTGACAAACTAGGAAAGAGAATCGGAAAGTTAAACTGGGCTGAGAGGAGGGAAACATTACGCAGGAAATGAACAATGAGCGGAAAATGAGAAGTAAACATTACTAGGGAAAATTCGAATTATAAAGAGGGGAAGGTGGCCACGTTCGAATTATAGAGCCTTCTCTCCCCCTCTTGTTAAGAAAAGGATTTCGAGTTATCGAGCCTATCTAAATACACTGCATTTTTTCGATTTACCGAAGTTAGCAGCTGTAGAGTTCGAATTATCGAAAAATTTGAATTATCGAGTTTCGAATTATCGAGAGTCGACTGTAATAATAATAAACATTTTTTTGTTTTGTTCACTCTTAAAATTACAGGACATATCCGGTACCGAAGAATATCAGATTCCGTTGGTCAATTGAACGCTACAGCAAGACTAGATTTCGCAGAGATATCATCTTTGGAGTTGAAGATCTTCTTGGTATGTTATAGACTAAGTTTTCGGACTAAGCTACCAGTTTTCTGTAATTTAGATTTTGATTATTATTATTTATTTTCTGTATTTATACAAAGTTGCATGTTACAGTAACAGTTAGCCTTTTACTATACTACAAGAATTAATACAAAAATAATTGAAATAAACAAACTTATACTGTAATTAAATACAACAAAACTGCAAATGAATTTAAAACGAAAAAGGAAAATGTCACCCAATAATAGTACATAAACTGTTCTTTTCTTTTGCTCATATTCGAAAGGAACAAAATAAGAGGTAGCTCGGGGAGACCAACATCAACGTATAATAATAAACAGGAACCAAGGCAGTACAAAATCACAAATTATTCAATCGCATTACCTATTAAAGTAACATTGTAGATCTAGTGAGCACAGACTGGACATTGCTCTTGTAGCAAAGCACTACGTAGTCTCATTGCTTTAGTAAAAAAATCTTTCCTCATTAACCCATCCTGATAATTCCCTACGACGTCTAAAACGACGTTGGCCTCGTGATCTTCTTTCCAGCAACTAAAATTCCCGATTGTGTCAGCACTGGCTGATTTCTCTCTTCCTGTATCCTTACGGTTGCGGTGTGCGTCGGCTAGCTTTCGCATCCTGTATTGTACTTGTACCATTCACATTTTGCCTGGTGTATATGTATTTTTATAAAAAGGAGAAAAAAATAAGTTATATTTTATCTTAAAATTTTTATTTCACAATATTCTATTCATTAGTCATGTCTACATTTCTACGTTTCAGTTTCGCTTGGTGGAATTGCAACTTTTTTTCTCGGATGCAGCGTCATTAGCTTCGTAGAATTAGTCTATTATTTCAGCTTGAGATTGTTTTGGTATGTAATGAGTTTGAAAAAAATATAATTGAAAATGTATGTATTTGTATTTGTATTTCCTTTAACTCCATACAGAACGACCATATTAAAGTTGGGGAAGGTTTGGTGAATTGATTATAACTTTGTACCAGTAAGTAGGAGATCGCCAGTTCGAATATCGCGTGTTGCTACTATTTATTTCTTAGAAATAAAAAAATGTTAATAGTAAAGTATGTGCTTCCGCGTCCGTCCGCCGACATCTAATTGATAGTTGGAGGTTAGGCCCTGCTTGAAAATAAAAGTAAAGTAATGCCTATTTTTTCAGACAGGCTTTACGTCCAAATACCAATTAGGCGACTAGCAAACATACTTTACTATAAAGTTCTCATATTAAATATTAAATCAAATCCAAGGCTTCTAGACAGGGAATCGAACCCTGTACCACAATATATATTAGCTTTACAGGTCTCTCCTTCTAACCGCTCGGCTACCGTGGCGCCTTGCTTGAAAATAAAGGCGATTACATTACTTTATGCTACAGCCAGAACAATTTGAGCACATTATCTAAATCTCCACTAATAGATTCAACCACTTTGAGATGCTGGAATCGGACTAAATCATCTTTAAAAGGCTGCCAATGGACTATGGGCTGTAGGTCTCGTTCCTTTCCAATGTTCAATATTAATAATAATAATAGGATCGCACTTTTTCAAAAAATTAATAAATCAATGTTATCAGTTACTGACGTTACACTCGCTGACGTGAGACAATTACAAAAATTCTGTACATTGTCAGATATTGTGATATAAGTAACTCTAACCATAGCCAACCGATGCACAGGCCAAAGAGATAAGATGGGATTGGCCCATATTATCGGAACGGTAGTTCACTCCACATCTACCCTATTAGATGTAACGCCACTGATAAAGTCACATCTGTCACTTTTTAAAACTAAGCCTAATGACAATGTAGAACACCTGTCAGACAGATTTAACATATAATTAACTTTTATTATAGTTAATAAAAAAACCCATACATACAAAACACACCCTAAATCTAGAATTAGTTTAATCTAGCATGTGCAATATTACTATAGTTATGGCTACTTAAATGGGCAATAACAGAGCTTGGCCACACTTAAATATTAAGTCTAGAACAGAGCTAAGTTACGATTGCATTACCCTAAGAAAGTTTACTCTGTATAATTCTATAATTAAGGCTAGTTTAATAGGCAAATTTAACGTATTTCATAGCTAGGCCAATAATTAAATAGTGAGCCTAGGAAAGAGCTAAGTTACAACTGCTTTTCTCTCCAAATAAGTTTGTTCTGTATAAGGCTAATTTAATAGACAATTTTAACCTGTTTCATAGCTTCATCATATTTAAATATTGATCCTAGAATAGAACTAAGTTACAACTACATTTCCCTCCAAATAACTTTGTTCTGTATAACACAATAATTAAGACTAATTTAATAGACAATTTTAACCTGTTTCATAACTTCGTCATATTTAAATATTGAGCCTAGAATAGAACTAAGTTACAACTACATTTCCTCCAAATAACTTTGTTCTGTATAACACAATAATTAAGACTAATTTAATAGACAATTTTAACCTGTTTCATAACTTCGTCATATTTAAATATTGAGCCTAGAATAGAACTAAGTTACCACTACATTTCCTCCAAATAAGTTTGTTCTGTATAAGACAGTAATTAAGGCTAATTTAATAGACAATTTTAACCTGTTTCATAACTTCGTCATATTTAAATATTGAGCCTAGAATAGAACTAAGTTACAACTACATTTCCTCCAAATAACTTTGTTCTGTATAAGGCTAATTTAATAGATAATTTTAACCTGTTTCATAACTTCGTCATATTTAAATATTGATGCTAGAATAGAACTAAGTTACTACTACATTTCCTACAAATAAGTTTGTTCTGTATAACTCAATAATTAATCGCAGGTTTTTATATGAATTTCTGGTTAAATTAAAGGTACTAATCGATTTGTGTAGTATATTTTAAAATATGTATGTGTACGCGGCGCGCGTATGTGTATGTGTTTCAACAACAGATTTACCTATTAACTGTTTACACTTGACTTTATCTATTCAAGGGTTGACTTATATTTTAAAATATACTACACAATCGATTAGAGCCTTTAACTTGGCAAATTGATCATCAACTAATATTATTTCGTCCCCAAATTTATAAAAATCAAAAAGGATATAAAGAACCATCTTGCAATTATGCAGTATAGGCCACTGCTACTTAAATAGAAAACATTAATCTATAGCATTGCTAGGTCATATTTAAAAATTGTGAATACAATTTGAAATAAAACTAAGTTACAGTTGAATTTACTCAAAGTAATTGCGTGTAGTTTAACTATATAATCACGGCCTACTTTTATATCACAGAATGTGAGTAATTGCAAGAAGAGATAGTTGCCCTACATGATTTGATGTATGTGTACGCGGCGCGCGTATGTGTGTGTGTTTCAACAACAGATTTACCTATTAACTGTTTACACTTGACTTTATCTATTCAAGGGTTGACTTAGATAGGTTCAAATCAAGAAATCCCCTTGCCTATCTACCCGCCCCATATTGTCAAGTATAAAGACTAGTATGTTGCTATTTTACGTGGCATAAGGTCTACTTTTGTAATTATTTCATCTCTCTTTTTTTTTGTTCGCCCTATATGTGTACGTGTAAGTATATTTGATGTACACAACAATGAATATTTTCACAATGTATGAGTGTATGCAGTTTGGTTATTCCCTTATTGTAGGGGTCTCTAGACCAGTACCCTATGTAAGGATTTTAGGGCATTGGATGGTAGCGTCATGCATGAATAACTTTCAAAGCCACTAGCATGCGCACATCATGCTTAGCGTATAGCAAAGGAACATGTGATGTGCAACGCTTCAATTCTCTTAACACCCACTCACACACTAATACACACATCACTTGCAAAGCCAGGTCATCATAGTACTTATGGCAGTCAAAACTGGTTAAACATACTGCCCAGGAAATTAAGTTATAATTTAGTTGCCTTCAATATTTTAAATTTATTCAATAAGCTAATGTTGTCTATTAAAATACTTTTAATTAAATACTGTAGAGAACTGTTTCATCATTTTTGGATGGCTGATTCCATTAATCCAAGAAGAAGAAAGATTTTTTTTTTGTCAATTTCAGCCGTAATTTATTTATTTGCTTATTTTGTTGCCAAAGTTTCCCAACCTGGGAACAGGTTATCTATCATCAGGGCTGTGGAACAAATTCTATAGAAACAGAAAAAAATTATTGTAGATTGTAAACTTTTACTGTTAAATATGTTTCACAGCCCTGAAGATAACTTAAGTCGTGTACTTGGAATTAAAAAACAAAACAAAACAAAATTAAGGCTGAAATTGTGCAATTATCTTTCTTTCCCTAAATTATATAATTAAGACAAACTTATTTGAAAGAAAATTTAGTTATTTTCTACCTTCAATATTTAAATATACAAAAGAATTAATAGATTAAAGTTGCCTATTAAAATAGCTTTAATTATACAGTTATATTAGACGAACTTATTTGAATGAAATTCAGTTATTTTCTAACTTCAATATTTAAATATATACAAAAGTCATAATAGATTAAAGTTGCCTATTGAAATAGCTTTTAATTATACAGTATGTTATATTGGACCAACCTACTTGAATGAAATTTAGTTATTTTCTAACTTCAATATTTAAATATATACAAAAGTCATAATAGATTAAAGTTGCCTATTGAAGTAGCTTTAATTATACAGTTATATTGGACAAACCTACTTGAATGAAATTTAGTTATTTTCTACCTTCAATATTTAAATATACAAAAGTCATAATAGATTAAAGTTGCCTATTGAAGTAGCTTTAATTATTCAGTTATATTGGACAAACTTACTTGAATGAAATTTAGTTATTTTCTACCTTCAATATTTAAATATACAAAAGTCATAATAGATTAAAGTTGCCTATTAAAATAGCTTTAATTATACAGTTATATTAGACGAACTTATTTGAATGAAATTCAGTTATTTTCTAACTTCAATATTTAAATATATACAAAAGTCATAATAGATTAAAGTTGCCTATTGAAATAGCTTTTAATTATACAGTATGTTATATTGGACAAACTTACTTGAATGAAATTCAGTTATTTTCTAACTTCAATATTTAAATATATACAAAAGTCATAATAGATTAAAGTTGCCTATTGAAATAGCTTTTAATTATACAGTATGTTATATTGGACCAACCTACTTGAATGAAATTTAGTTATTTTCTAACTTCAATATTTAAATATGTACAAAAGTCATAATAGATTAAAGTTGCCTATTGAAGTAGCTTTAATTATACAGTTATATTGGACAAACCTACTTGAATGAAATTTAGTTATTTTCTACCTTCAATATTTAAATATACAAAAGTCATAATAGATTAAAGTTGCCTATTAAAATAGCTTTAATTATACAGTTATATTAGACGAACTTATTTGAATGAAATTCAGTTATTTTCTAACTTCAATATTTAAATATATACAAAAGTCATAATAGATTAAAGTTGCCTATTGAAATAGCTTTTAATTATACAGTATGTTATATTGGACAAACTTACTTGAATGAAATTTAGTTATTTTCTACCTTCAATATTTAAATATACAAAAGTCATAATAGATTAATGTTGCCTATTAAAATAGCTTTAATTATACAGTTAATTAAGGATTCACAATTGGCGAGGAATCAGTCAAATAAAAACAACTCGTCTTTTTGCCAACGTTTCGACAAATATATTGTCTTCTTCAGGGCGTGGCTATGCGGGTTGGTTGAGTTACAGAAACTGAAGACAATATATTTGTCGAAACGTTGGCAAAAAGCCAACCAAGAAAAACGATTATCATTAAGGAGATCTGTGTTTTGTATTCTAACTTACAAAGTTTAGCCAAAATCTCTAAGCTAGTTTCGAGCGCAATTCTGAAAAAAAAAAATCAATAAACTTTAGTGAAGTGAACACCCGATTGTAAAAATGGCACCCAATTAGAGTTTAGTGGCTTTGATTTTATCTAGCACTGCGGACCTGACCACATTTTCCTCTGAAGTTTCTGCAATTTTTTTGATTGTTCACACACTCAGTACGTTTTCCCAAAATCCAATTCTTTCAGTAGGGTCCTTTTAAACCTACTTCCGATAACAACAAATGTCCTCTTTCCTTGCAAGAGAAAGTAAAGATGAACAAGTTAAGTGATAGGCTAAAGTTGCATGTTATAATATTGCACTTTATCTTCCTTCCCGATGCAATGATGCAGCAATAAATTTTCTTTTGACTTAACCATGTAATTACAAAACTAGTTTTGAAGACAGCCAGTCGGGAATGATCTTTGTATCCTAGAACTGACAACGTCAGCTATGGTGCGTTTCAGATTAAAATCTTGATTTTTTTCTTTTTTCTATTTCTACTATCCTAAAACATAGTTTGGAAAGAATAAAATGCTATTTTTCTACAAGTCATCACTGATTTCAATCTTTAGAATACTCTTCCAAAGCTATGGCATATGGGTCACTTCAGTTAGTATAATAGTAAAGTGGTTAAAAACGGTAAAGTACTCCTCTAGAAACGTTGAACTACACCTAAAAAGCTACCTTCTTGGAAAAATGTTACAAATAGAAATGATAGTCTTAATAAACCACTTTGTTCTAGTAAAGTCCGTCATACTGGTTGTGTTTATTAGTTAGTGGAGAGATAGTTAGTGAGCTCACACTGCTCTGGACTACAGTAATGGACATATATTTTGTGCGAGTCCATATTCACCGTTTGTGAGAGCCCGTGATTGAGAGTTTAGTCCAACTCCAGCAGTGTTCCTCAAACTTGATGAGTTTATTAGTTAGTAAAGATTTAGTTAGTGAGCTCACACTGCTCTGGACTACAGCGATGGACATATATTTTGTGTGAGTCCATATTCACCGTCTGTGAGAGCCAGTAATTGAGAGTTTAGTCTAGCTCCAGCAATGTTCCTCAAACTGGTTGAGTTTATTAGTTAGTGCAGATTTAGTTGGTGAGCACACACTGCTCTGGACTACAGTATGTTGTCACATATCTTGTGGGTGAGAATCGAAACCACATTTACAGTCTAAGATAGATCTTGAAACAATAATTTTTTGGGTGTTAGGTCCAATCTATGTAGGCGTTATTCTTGACAGAAATAATTTGGATCAATAGAGGGCCTAAGAGATATTCATAGGGCTTCAAAGCGTACCCTTCTACATTCTTTTAGAAAATCCCAAAGGTAATAATTGTTATAAAAAAAAAAAATAAAAAAAACTAACTCCTTTACACATTTCCAAAACCTCGCCTCGAAACAATAAGGACACAAAAGAAATTCAACACAATAGGGGAACAGGCACAACTGTGATTACAATCGCAATACCTCAGGGAATCTCTAGTATAACGTAGCTCGTGTTCTAACTGCACAATGCGAACCAATCTGTTACTAGCACCTAGCTCGGGCATATTTAAATATTGTGGGCCAGATTATGACTACATTCTAATTAATTTTCCTCTAAGTTTGTACTACGACTTAATTAAGACTATTTTATTAGGCAACCGTGTCACTTGACTTGGTCCTATTTAATACGACTATCTTTTAATTTAAAAGAAAAAGTAATGTAATTTTTTATTTCAATGGTAAATACACTATCAGGGCCGCCCTTAGCGCAATTAAAAAGTAATTATTTCTTTTTTTTTTTACTCATTACTTTCGTACACTCACAATTACTTGGTAAAAAGAAGTATTGCGGCCATGTTAAATTTTAAATGTCAAGTTTTTATACGAAATGTTCGTTTTGAACCCTCCACATTTTTTTGTTTTTTGTTTTTGTGTCTGTAGTTTGAGCTTTATTCTTAAGTGTCATTTCTGCTGATTGCATTGGATTATCAACCTGTATATCAATAAGGATTAAAAGGGAAGGGATTACCTCCAGTGGTTAGCTGAAATCCTGAGTTCGAATACAGCTATTATTACATTTTCTCTCCTACTAGCTTCTTACAGCTCACTGTCCAGTGATAGAGAGACAATAGAACACCTTCCGGAGTCCGGCAGTGCACTGACATAAAGCTCCCCGAGTGTCAATGACCTCAGATGTTGTCGCGCCTTCAAAAAAAATTAAATATGTAACCAAAATTTCAAATTTTTGGTTAGTGATAGTATATACTACAGGGTGTTCATTTTAAGACGGCTCAAATGCATTTCATGCTTAAACGGTTGATCTGAGCAAAAAAATGGTAGAGGAAAAATTTGTTGGCCGTCATCTCTAGTTTCAGAATATGTAACTTGATTTTAGATTCCTGCGCGCATACGCGGCAGACGCGCGACCAAAAGAGACGGTTTGCGGTTGAAATCAATTTTCATATACACAGTTTTAAAAAGTATAAAAAGTTATGAAAGAAACCGGAAACCGCAATTCCATATCTTTAAAATTAAAGGTGCTAGGCCATTTCAAAATCTGGTATTTATTAATCATATTTCAATTTTTTGACTTATCGAGGAGAAAGAAGAGCACGCGATAGGTCATTTTTATGTATTTTTTCATCCCCTTTCTACTAAAAATATTGCCAAGGCAGTAAAGCTAGTATTTTTCTTAATATCGGGAAATATCTCCTCAAATACAGAGAGCAGTTGATAACCTCCCGTCTAACCTGGCTTGCGAGCCAGAGGAGGCACCTTGAAGGCACAGTACAGCTTCACAAGTTGAGTAAAGTGCATCATTATTTGATAAATTAAGGAATAAGTTTGATCCTTTACATGAAAGTTATTGATCACTTAAATATGTGGCAGGAGGTTTCTAATTTCTTTGGTAATTAAACGCAACTCTCCCAAAATTACCAAATAATCCTTAGAAAAATCACTCGGAAAGCGACTTAGTGGTTCAGGTGCCACTATCAGAACCAAAGATAACCGCAAGTGCCACTTTTCGAAGTCTAATTTTCAATTTCTGAAGATTCTTTATCTCAAAAAAAAGCCACTAAGATTTCTTTAAATTTGGTGGTACTTTTTCTTGAAAATTTGATCAAGGACACTTCTTGGCGAGTAGGAATGGGTTTGGCTTTCCTCTAACGTGCCATTACAGTGTAATGTATGGATTTATCATCGATTAAATATTAATAAGGATTAAATATTATAAAGGCAGGAAACGCCACTTGAACGATTTCTAATGTCTAAGCTGAAATTTTGCTTGACTAAAGAGCCTGATGACTTGTTTTTACAATTTTGTATGTGTGCAGAAAAAGCTGTACTCCTTGAGTTGTCATTTTTGCGATGTTGAAGGTCACAAGGCGTCCGGTAACTGTCAAAGCTTCTAAGATGTATTATTGTTGAAAATATTTTGTATTAAACCAATAATTCATTTCATTTGTTTTATACTTATTGTACGAATATTGTAGAGTTTGGCCACATATACAAAAAAATCCAATTGAGGTTTAAATCTGTAAGGAGACCTCATTTTCAATACTTTTTAATAAATGAAGTAGATATTGCATGTTTGTAGAACACTTAAAACAATATTTATCAATATTATTGACAGTTTAATAATTACTTGTTCCTAAGATCTTTTGCTACAATAAGTGGATCCAAATTTTTTTTAGAATAAAATTTACAACTTTTTGTGGAAATCTTTTTTTGGTCTTACGATTAAAATATGATTTGTTTTGTAAGATGAAGTAATATTTAACTGGTAGAAGGGATAGTTCATTGGCCGCTCTATTAGTGCTGCACGAGACTGAGACGAGGCGAGACTTTATGCAGTCTCGATCTCGGTCTCGGTCGCTCAAATCTCGGTCTCGGTCTCGTCGAGATATCTCGGTCTCGGTCTCAGTTTTTTTGAATTTTTGTTTAAGTATTAAAAGTGGTTTGCTATTAATAATCTTTTCAAAAGGTGTTATTATTTTCTAATAATTATTTTAATTTATATATTGTAAAAGAAGACAGCTACTTACACTTCAATGCATCATATATTACTATTACTGTTATATATCTTTATATAATTTCAAAAAGATGTTAAAAACGCGCCAAATGAAAGACCCAAATAACATATCTGCCTACTATAACAAGTCGATTCGTGAAATAAAAAATACACCTCCCAACAAACTTCCCACTCTATTAGTTATGGCTGTTGGTGAAGATAAAGAATCTGATGATTCACCTTTTGACGACGACGACGACTTCATCAATATTTTTGCACCATTTGCTCAAAAATCAGCAAATATCACCGAAGCATGGAAGACAGAAATAATTAATTATACCAAATTAGACCAAGCACCAGTAAACGTTGACATTTTAGAATGGTGGAAAACACTTGAGAATTCCTTCAAAAATTTGTCTAGAATGGCAAAAGATATTTTTAGTATCTGTGCAACTTCAGTGCCATCGGAAAGATTATTTTCGCAAGCTGCGATGATAATGACCAATAGAAGATCTTCTTTAACTTCTGATTCAGTAAAAGCTCTTTTATGTATCAATGTTTAGGCAAAGAGTATCTTAAAAACGAAAATAGTGCGAGACCTGCGAAGCTAATGAGTATTGTGGTACTGGGTTCTATTCCCGGTCTTAGGCCTTGGATTTTATTTAATGGTTAATATGAAAAATTTACAGTAAAGTATGTTTGCTAGTCGCCTCCGTCCGTAGTTGGACGTTAAGCCCCGCCTGAAAAAATAGGCGATTACTTTACTTTGCTTACTTTACTTATGTAATTCGAAGTCAAATAGATGTAGTAATATTGAACATATATAATAAAATCGTAACTTTTAATAATTAATTCAATACCCTTAATGATTATTTATTAATAAAGAACACAATTTTATAATTTTGTAGCTAAAAATTAATATTTGAAAAACCGAGACGAGACCGAGATTTCTCGACGAGATATATATCATGTCTCGATCTCGGTCTCGGTCTCGGTTGCTCAAGTCTCGTCTCGGTCTCGTTTCTCGTGCAGCACTACGCTCTATCAAAATCATTCAAAAGTTTTGAGTCTAATATTTATTAATTAAAATTGCAACTTGTTGCACTATAACTCATCATAATAACTAATACTATATCAGATTCACAGCATCTGAGAAATACAATTGAATTTTACACGATTACTAGTGGATTCATCAAGTAAGAAAAGATTTTTTAAAAATCTGTTATCACTAGGGTTGCCAACTGCCCTTTTTTTTAGGAAAGGACAGTCCTTTTTGAATACCTGATTGTCCTTTTCCTTTCTTAAATTAGGAAAGGACGCCTTTTGCCCTTTTTTTCAGATATTATTCACACAAATCTAATTTATTTTATTGTATTTTTGATTTAAGTTCTGACTTCCGAGACTTCTTCATTTGGCGTGTTGTTTTTCTGTTCTAACTGAACTGAATAGGTCAACAGGTTATTGATGTAACGATGAACAAAATGCAAAAAAATGGTACTGGATTTGATGGATTCTGATTAATTATATTCTTATGGTATGTGAATTACTTTCTTAATGCCGACGCTGTTTTGAGGCCTACTTTTTTGCAATTAATCACAGATTTCTGCATCAATTTTTAAAATAAACACTATTAAAGGTATCCTTTCGAAAGGTGTTTGTATGTAGATGTTTTTCATGAGGAGTGTACGTTTTAAACATATAATATTTTTGAGAAAAATGAAGTCGAAAGTTTTTGGAAAAAATTAGAAACTTGCTATCTCTTATGTTTGGGCCACAAAGTGAAATACTTGATATTATTATTTTGGAATATAAATTAACTTATTTAAAAGGAAATTTAACCATCTTTCTAATGAGCTTATTGAAATTGCTGTAGCTTTAGTAGTTTGAGAAATATAGACAAATGTTTGCTAAAAAGTAGTAACACCTTGAAAAAACATAAAATTAAAAAATATCTATAAAACGGAGCCGAATCGAGCCATAGTTTATATAGAATTTTTTGTTGCAAATGATGCCCAGAATCGCTTCCCGAAGTAACGGTAGTCTTATGCTGAACACCCTGTATATTCTCGGGTCCCAAAATCCTGTCGACGGCCCTGAATTTACTACCCAATTGTTATAAGGTGTCTTTTTTTTAGAACTTTCTAGAGTTGGCAACCCTAGTTATCACACATGTAAGCAACCTAATTCACCAATTTTAAGCAACTTTTTTTTTGAAAAATAATATCATATTAGTAATATACTAGATCCAAAATTTAAATTATAGGGGGCATTTCTAGACAATAATATAATGATTTTGGTTTCGTATTTTTTTGAAAGGTAACCTTGTACGAATATCGGCTAAGTTTGTGACTTATGCTTTACTCTTCTGAGGCATGGAGCAGTTGATATCTTGGTCAAGTGATGGCAGTGCAAATTAAATTTTTAATAAATCCCTTTATTAGTCTTACAGAGAATCCAACTAAATTTTTCAATTCTAGCAACCTCTTCTGTTAGTTCTAAATTGGACAGTGTGACGGTCCAAGGCCTGAAGATGGTAGAGAAGTTTGTTAAGTTTTTGATGGTTAACTTGGCTTAAACTATTATGTAAACAGCTGTATTGGTAGATCAAATCAGCGTTTCTTAACCTTTTTTTGGCTCGCGTACCACTTGGTAGTACATCATGCTAAATTGCACCACTTCGTAAAAATGATTGTACTGTTTCGTGAAATTTGTTATTCCGATTGTGTTATTTTATTATTATTTGTATAGAGATACAATGTATCTGTTACAAAGGAGTTCAAGTTCATGTTCACTTTATAAACTTTGTGAAGTGTAAGATCTTAGTTTTAAAACTTTAAAAAATTAACAATTGCGTACATATTTCTCTCTTCAAAATTATTAATTAATTTACAAAGTTCTTCTTTAGGATTATTATATTTGTGCCCAAATCTTCTAAATTAATTTCTTTTAAGCATTCAACTACCTGTAAGTACCAATTAAATTTAATGTCGCTTGGATAGAGCTTACTCATTACAATCAGTCTCTTTAAGCAGATTTTTACATAGTTATCATTCAAGTTCTGTCACATGATAATTCTATTAAATTTTCTTTATCTTTTATCGATAATGATGTAGCTTTTCCTAAATTTTCTTTATAGAATGGGTTTGAAATCCATTATAATTTGTGTTTTCGGGCTTTGGAAAATACTCCATGTAAGACAATTTTAATCCTATTAAATTTGCTATTATATTTTCTCGTATATCACGGTTCGCCTAGAACGATTTTAATTGAAAAGTTCACAACATGAAAAATTTTTCTTTCTCCTTATTATTTGGGTCAAAACTAACCAAAATCCACTGATAACCAAATTGGTTTACGTTGGATTAAAAGAGCCCAAATAATTTTTTATCGCATTGCAGGGCTTAGTAATCCAAAAAGTTTCATTAAATGAATTTGATTTGGAAAACTTCCCTTTTCCCAGTGTATAAATATTGTATTTTGCAGGAATTTTTCTCATTTTTGAAAAGTCCCATTCCCTTCCCCAAAAAAACGATGATTTATTTGTTAAGTAAGCTTTGAAATGCGAGAAACCATTGTTTTTGCCTTATTTTGCTCAAAAATGTCTTTTTTTATTGATTTTGAATGTCGAAATTTCATTTTTATCATTTATAAAATACATCAATCTGTCGGAAATTCCCTCAGCTTCAAAATGCATGTATTGGTTTTGCAAAAAACTGTATTGTTTTTCCATTTATTAGGCTTAACAATGCAAAAAAAAAGCCGTTTTTGACCTGAAAAATTAAAAAAAAAAAAATCCGCAACGTAAACCGATTTGGTTTTCAGTGGATTTTGGTTAGTTTTGACCCAAATAATAAGGAGAAAGAAAATTTTTTCATGTTCGTGAACTTTTCAATTAAAATCGTTCCAGGCGAACCGTGATATCTTGAGACAGACTAACCTTATTACTGTACAATATTAACAACTTTACTGTATAATATTATTAATTAAAATAATTTTTATGTATTATACGAAAAAACGTATCAATGATATTTTTCATTTTTTATGTCCGCCATTATTGATTATTTTTCATGTACCACCAACCAGCAACTCGCGTACCACAGATTGGGGAAACGCTGATGTAGAGTAAAGTAATTGCCTATTTTTTCAGGTTCTCTTTACGTCTAACTACCAATTAGGTGTCGTAGACTACAAACAATTTTTTTGCTATCAAATAAAAAGTAGGCATAAGCGGGATTCGAACTGGTGATCTCCCACTTACAAAGCCACTCTCATGACCACTAGACCAATTCAGTAATTTGGTCGGAATTTCCCTCTCTGATAGTAATTCCAATATGATGGTTTACAACTCCTATAGCATAAGTTGTGCTTCTCATTAAATTGCTCTATGTCCCCTGTAATTGTCAAGTGATGGAACAATCTTTGTTCTTTGTTCTGCACTGTCCCTCCCACTACGATCACTTGTGATTTTTACTTTTCAAGATTGCTTTTTATCATTGTACATTGTACTATCTTTACTTACTGTCCCCTTCTAACTCGTGCGTATGCCTGCCTCCATTCAAAAACTTACAGGACATATGTCGCTCGTAGAACTGGAGTTAGTAAGCTCCATACTAATGACATGTGCAACCTGTACAATGTCCCTATCATGGTTTTTTAGTGTCGTTCTATTAAAAGTAGAGAACCTATTCCGTAGTCTATGTAACAGCAATATCTCGACGGACCGTTCTATTATCTCGCAGTGGGTGTACGCTTCTCATCAAGGCATATTCTTTACCCTAACTTCGCCTTTTGTGTGTGTGAACAAAAACAGCTTCGAAATAATTTGGTGTGAACACCCAAACCACTTTCTTTTACTCTATTTTTTTTTTTTGAATTTCTTTTTCTGAACATGTTCTGTGAGTTAATGGTGGCATCTGCCATAAATTACATTCATAGGTAAAGTAAATGTAATTGCCTATTTTTTCAGGCGGGCTTTACGTCCAACAACCAAATTAGGTGTCGTGGACGGAGGCGACTAGCAAACATACTTTACTGTAAATTTCTTTTATTAACCATTAAATAAAATCCAAGGCCTAAGACCGGGAATCGAACCCACTATTACAATGCATATTAGCTTCACAGGTCTCGCCTCTAACCGCTCGGCTACCATGGCGCCTAAAATTGGTTGTTTAGTTTAATAAATAAAAATTGAAGAAGCCATTTTAATGATACTTTCATTTGACAAAAAGAACTACAAGCTATAAGTTCAATGTACAAATCTACCATCTGCATTAATATAACATTTAATAAGAGCCAGTGGCGGTTGCAATCCCTCAAAAAAATATCAGGGTCGCAGCCTATAAAACATAATTAAGTTTTGCTATACTATTTCTAACTTGCAGGCAATTTGAGACTATAATACTCAATCCAACTTCTCTCTAGTAACTTTACTTAAAGTGAACATCAATTCGTTTTTCTTTTTAAGTATGAGGCCTCTTTCTTTAGCAAGAACTGCGTAAGCTTTCCTTTTAACGAGGGATTCCTTAAAATCCAGCAAAAATAGAATTTACAATCCAAATTTGATGCCGAGTCCAAGTATAACCAACAAATATATGAATTATTAATACAGTTGAGCCTCCCATAAAGGACACTCTCACTAGCGACCACCTCCATTTACGGACAGTTTTTTGGATTTCTCCGTTTTACCCCCTATACACTTTCTATATAAAAGAACCTCCGTCTAACGGACACTCTACATAGCGACCGCGGACATTGATTTTGGGGAACGGATTATATGTTTCACCTCCCACCAACGACCACCTTATTATTAAAAGTTCGTTTGACGCGGTGATCAAAATAATTATCCCCTCTCAAGTTTTTGTTTTTTTTCTCTGGTTTTTCCTAAAGTTTCCTATATAAGCTCCATACATCTTGTACCATTTTAATCATTCTTCAATATTACTTTGGACGAACAATATTATTTTTTCCTATATGTCTCTCAAACGAAAGTGGTTAACTCTAGAAGAGAAAATAAATGTGTTGTAAGATTTTGCAAAAATCAAATCGAGCCATCGTCAACTTGCCGAAAGGTTTGTTCTATTTTTCTAATAATAGATGGTAGTATGATGATAATTTTACCATAAATTATTATTGTTATGAATAAATGTGATGATTACAAAAATTATAAAATAAGTCAATAATATGTAGTTTTTTGATAAATGTTTTGGATAATTAAGAAAAATTCCATATTTTTTCATCATGAAACTTGCCTACCTCTTCTAACGACCACCTCCAAACAGCGGCCACTTCGCTTTCCCCCGCCAGTGTCCGTTATTGAGAGGTTCGACTGTACTATAAACATCTTCATTAATATTTAAAAGTAAAAAAATTTTGTACAATTATTATTTGCAACTTGTACTTTCAATTGACCAAATTTTATTAAATTTATTTATTTTTGTTGGAATTAGTAGGCACATCAATATCAGTCAGTCTTTGTCACCCTGGAGCTTATCCTTGTGCACTGCCGGCCTCAAGGGCTGTATTCTCTCGTTACAGATACCCATCATCGGATAGTGAGCTGTAACCAGCTCAAAAGAAGAGAAAATCTACTGACTATAGCTGCTGAATTCGAACCCACAATCTCCTAGATGGAATCCAGTTTACGCTAACCTATTCCCTTCATTTTGACCGATTTTGACTAAAAAAAAAAACTCCTTAAATCATTGGCTCCTCTACCTAATCTTTTCTTCTATGATATCCCAATAAAATATTGTTCCTCTGTGAAAAATCTTGGTATCACTTTTGATCAAAACCTATCTTGGAAAAACCATTTTTCCCAAATCTCTCGTCGTTCCATCCATATCCTTACCCGTCACCTTTTTCCCAATTAAGACCCGGCAACTCCTAGTTTCCTCTCTTATATTCCCCCATTTCGGTCTATGGTTGCTCCAGTGTATAGCGGTCTTTCTGGTGATCTCGAAACTAAGCTCAAGCGCCTCCATGAACTGCTTTATAAGATTTATTTTCAGCATTTCCAGAGACTCTCGCATTTCGCCAATGCTACGATGAGTTGAAGTGGCTTTTCCCCTGTCTATGGCCGCCAGTATTTTTTGGCTTCTTTCCTTTTTCAAGTCATCCAGTCTCAAAGGCCATCCTATATTTTCCAACTCCTTAAGTTTAAATCCTCGATCCATTCCCGTAATAGTAGATCTCGCTCATCTGATCTCTATATTCTCTCACACCGTGCCTCATCCTTTGACAAATCCTTCCTTATACGTGCTACCTCTCTCTGGAACTCCTTGCCATCATCTGTCCGCCATGCTCCTACCCTTTCTATCTTTAAATCCCGTCTATTCAGTTATCTCCTTTCTATTCAGCTTCCTCCGAAATTCTAGTTGTTTTAATTTATTTCCTTAATTTCTGCTGTTATTTTTATTTTCACTTTTTGTAAATACTTACGTATATTTTCTGTTTAATCACAGGCCAAACTATTAAGGCCTCTATTTGTACCTGTATTTATTCTTAGGGGACAATTGTCCCAGAATAATAAATTTCTTTTCTATTCTATTCTAAACTTGTACGTTTGAATTCAGTACAATATTCAAAACTATAATGTAATCTAAAACATGCCTCTAATGTGGTGCCAAATCAGTACATTATCAAGGGAAACTGTACAAAACTTGCAACATGCCCGTAACTCCAAGGGCAATTAACGGATTACGTAGTACGAGTATTTTTTATTTTTATTACGTCTTGACTACTTTTACGGATGATCGCATAAAGTGGTACAACTGCGTGCAAGTACAAAGCCTTTCCACTATAGTTTGTGCACAATAGTTCTATTGTTAAAAATTTTTTTTTTTTGCAAGAACACAATAGTTTTAGCTAGATAATTCTTGAATAGATACAAATCTTTAAGTCTCTTGAAAGCTTACTTTTAAGTAGTAGGTTTTAAAAACCTCTCAGCGGTTTAAAGTAAAAGTATATGCTTGTGCATTTTATTGTTGCAACATTTAATAGAAGCAATATTGACACCTTTCTTTACGCAAACTGCTAAAAGAGGCCTGTTAGCTGTTTTGAGTGCAAATTATTTACGCTTCGCAAAATGCTTTTTCCGCTACACAAACACATACGGATATGCACGCGCTCGTATACACGCACTTAAAAAGCATTGTTACGTTGCATCATGTAACACACCTGCTAAAGTAAACACTGGAAAACCTACAATTTTCTTTTTTTTTAAACTAATATTCTAGTTTTTCCTGATCCTTTTCGAGAAAAAGAAAGCATTGTATTGCCGGTAGATTTTTCCATTTGCAGTTTTTCATTCCAGGTGCGGGCGTGAGAAATTCGATTTTTACAAATTAGTGTGGGTGTCTGTCCTGTAATATTTTCAGGCTAGGCCTAGTAAAATGGTGTTGCGTAGAAATCGATCTTACTTAAAAATATTTGCTTCACTGTATCGATTTTGAACATTTTTTTATATTTTCCCACAGTTAGTAGGGAGAGGACAGAACATTTGAACAGGGGGCCCCTTTAAACAGTTTTAATTTCTCGCCAAATATTTAATACATTTATAATCGGTAATTTTCTACATATTTTGTGGTAGACCTGTTGTATAATTGACTGAATTTCTCTTCGTTTTCATTGTTTGTAAAGTCCAGAATTGAGGATTGTTATACAGTACAACCCCGATTAACCGGGCTGAAAAATTCAATCAATTCAACAACTGAATTCGATGCTGCATCCAGGGATATTCCTGGGTGATCATTCTCTTCTACAGTCGATTTCATTTCCTTCTCGGATGTTCTGGACGATTTCTTCAGGACTAAGGCAAGCAAACTGTGGATGGAGCATCTCTATCACAATCGAACCACTCCAAAATGTTTTCTCAATTCACGTTTTCACCTCCTTCCATCGATTAGGCGAGACGAGCGAGATTTCCAGCCGTCTCTTCAATTGGTTCCTCTCCTTCCTGGACAACCGGGGGCCACTGGCTTGATGATCTTCTTCCAGCACTTTTGAAGGGTGCTTTTTTTTTTTCATTTACGACACGTAAATCCCCTGGTCTTTTGTAAGATCTTTTGTAAGGCCGTGGTAAATCCCATGAAATTCTGTAATAATTGCACCATATTTTGGGTTTTTACATACGAGGGGGTACCCAAAAATAACCGGAATTGCGTTGCCGCGCATGGAGCTTATGTAGTACGCATTTCTGCCGCTAGACGTGTATAGCGCAATTCCTTGCCAGTTCAGTCCTGCCTGTGTTGTCTGCCTGGCTTGTTCTGTTCATCTGCAGTGATTGTTTTTACCAGCGCTGTTTTGTTCTTTTTTCGTTTTTTTATGATGGCAAGTTTAAGTGAACAACGTGCAGCTCTGAAATTTTGTTTTCTACTCGGCAAAAATGCTGCTGAAAGTGTTTTAATGTTGAAAACAGCTTACAAAGATGACGCTATGGGAAAAACTCAAGTATACGAGTGGTTTACTCGGTATAAAAATGGCGACATGTCGATTGATGACAAACCTCGTTCTGGACGTCCATCAACTGCCCGAATCGACGAAAATGTTGAAAAAATTCGAGAGCTGGTGTTCACAGACCGTCGACAGACAATTGATCAACTGTCAGAGAGTAGTGGGTTATCTTGGAACTCGGTTCAGCGAATTTTAACGGAAGATTTGGGGATGAAAAGGGTTGCTGCCAAGTTTGTTCCTCGAGTTCTGACTGACAATCAAAAAGAACATCGAGTTGAAACATGTCGTGCTTTGAAACAACAGCTTGAAACTGATCCAGACTTTCTGTCAAAGGTCATTACTGGTGATGAGTCATGATGCTATGGTTATGACCCAGAAACAAAGCAACAGTCGAGCCAATGGAAGACGTCATCTTCACCCCGACCAAAAAAATGTCGTCAAGTCAAGTCAAACATCAAAACAATGCTGATTTGCTTTTTTGATGCCAAAGGCGTAGTCCATTCAGAGTTTGTCCCCCCAGGTCAGACCGTCAATCAAACCTTGTATTTGGAAGTTTTGAAAAGATTGCGCAAACAGGAGACTGGTTCTTCCACCACGACAATGCACCTGCACACACAGCCATCTCTGTTTCACAGTTTTTGGCTAAAAATGGCATGGTTCCGCTGCCCCACGCACCTTACTCGCCTGACCTGGCTCCGTGCGACTTTTTCTTATTTCCACGCATGAAAAAGGGCATGAAAGGTCACCGATTTGACAACATTGAAGAGGTCAAGAAAAAAACGAAGAAGGATCTGTCAGCCATTTCTAAAGATGACTACAAAAAATGTTTCGAACAGTGGAAGCACCGGTGGGACAAATGTATTAGTTGTAATGGAGAGTATTTTGAAGGGGATAAGATTGTTCTGTAAAAAATTTGTAAATAAATAGCTTTTAAAAAATAATTCCGGTTTTTTTTGGGTACCCCCTCGTACATACATATATACATAATGACCCTTCAAGAAAATCAGGTATAAAAGAGTTGCTTGCCACGCCTACAATAATTTTACACCGGAAGACAAAAAATTTTCCTGTCGCCACCGAAAATTAACTTTTGTTTCGGCGCCGATCCAGGTGTTCTTATGATGACTCAACATGATCCCGGTTAATCCGAATCCCGGTTAACCGAGGGCCGGTTAATCGAGGTTGTACTGTATTTTGTAAGGTGGAAGTAAAATATTTGTTGGAGCTTTGGAAGTGTATTGTGAAGATTTGTAGTGGACAAGGTGTAAGTATTGTTAGTCCATATTACCATTTGGAATTCGTATTTTTAAATCTAGTATTTACAAAAGTCTATTTGCTTGCAAAAAGTGTTGGATATTTAAATTTTCTTTTATGGAAGGATCACAGTTAAAATGTGCCCTATCGACCTGCAAGTTTGTGACTTTTTTTTGTTTAATCGCAGAGAAGGGGAAAGTGGTCCGAACCTACATTAAGAAGCGCAACAAACCGAATATTTTGTACAACATCCTGAACTGAGTCATTCTTGATTTTTGAACCAGATTTCAGTGGTTTAAAAGAGAAAGTAATGTAGTAGTGAGAGAAATAACTGATAGAAGGTAGATTCAGAGTAAAGTAATATCATTTCTTTCTATTTTATATTGTGTTCAAAGCTACCCCACCGGCGGGGCAGATATTAACATTTGACACAACATTTTTAAATTAACATAATATAGATATGTATGTAAAGTACCAACTGTTTATTGATATAGATCTGTTAAGAAGACTTGAAAGTTGTAGAAAACAAAATAAAAAGGTTCAATAATACAGATTCTGGTGCACTCTGTAGCAAAAAATGTAAATTCTGTTCAAATGTGCCCCCTTCTCAGGGGATATAGGGATATCTTATGTTTTTAACTCACATATAATCAATCCATAATCCTACATCTCCTCCTTACCGCTCTCCAGTTGTGTGAAGGCGGCTGTCGTATCTTCTGGCACCATCAGTGCCCTCACTATTAATTAATTAAAGTAAGAGGCAGTCTTGTGTGTATCCCACCAGATTTTTTTTTTTTTGTGAAATTAAATTAAATTTATCAAAAGCAAAAAGCATTAATTAATTCTATTATACTAACTGTAAATAGAAGGCAGGATCAAAATCGAATCATTGAAAATTACCCTCAAGATGAAGGGGTGGATCTCCCCCTGTCTCAGGGGAGATACGTTTGTGTGTGTCTAATGACACACACTCTCTGAGATCAGTCATTGACAAGTGTCCAACGGAACCCTCGGCTTCCACCCCATGCTACTACTGTACCATATAGTCCATTCCGCAAATTATGACAGATGCAAGGCTTTCTGACATCGATAATAGATCGACCAGAAAGGCAATTTGCCTACCGCGCATTAGCCTTCAAATCTAGAATATACTGTACGAGGTGTGGCTACTAAATAACGGGACTATTGCTGTAAAATATTTTATTTTAAATTTATACCTACTTAGTTATTTCCCTACAACGCTCCATGCGAATTTACCTTTGTTCGAAACAGTGCTGGAAGTCTTTTTCTTTCACAGCTTCAACGGACTGAAATCCGTGTTCCTTTTAATGCAGATTTGACTTTGGGGGAACAGATAAATGTCACATGGGGCCAGGTCAGGCGAATAAGGGCGGATGGCCTAAAACTGGGATGTTGTACTTGGCTAGAATTGTCTTTGCAGACAATGCAGTGTGAGCCGGCGCGTTGTCTTGATGGAGAACCTCTCATGACTTGTTCTTCCACAAATCGGGTCGTTTTTTCCTTACTCTTTCACGGAGTTGAGCAAGCACCTCACCGGTTACTATGCTGATTAATTATAATCGATATTTTCATCCGTTTTGGACGTGGTCATAATCTCCGACGTCTTCTCGGCCATCTTGGAAACGCTTGAACCACTCAAAAACAGGGCGCACGTGATTAACATTCATTGCCATAAACTTCTTTTAATAAAAGATAAGTTTCAGTAGCGGTTTCACCAAGTTTAGATGTGAAATTTCACGACAATTCGTACTACAATGTGTAGTATCATGTTTTCGGCAAAACGAAACTAACACCTCTTACACAAACGACGGTTTCGGTCAGACAGATTTCTCTACAAACACTTGAGACGCTGCAATCGAAAGAGAAGGCTTTACGCTGCACAGCTGTCGATCGTTAGGATTTGGCGTATGCATAGTTTTTCTGTAGCAGCATCAGTCTCGTTATTTAATAGCCACAAGGAATCTGCCAATAGTTAAATGGGTAGAATACAATATAAAGAAGCTGCTGGAATTCCTGCAATGAAAGAGTTTGGTCGGTATTCAGTGTAGCCTGATAATTATCAATCAAGCAATGGCAAATTTCCGCCTAGTGTCTATTTCCCCCCAAAAGCACACTTGACCTCCTCTTACTGTAAACAAAATAGCACTTCTAATTTCCTTCAAATCTGAAATTTTGGTTGCAATTGAACTGGCCAGCATAAGGGTCTGTGACATCTAATAAATTCTAAAAAATTTAATAAAAAGTTAATGCAGTAAAATTACTTAAATAATATCAATGAAGTATGAATGAAATGTTGGTTACCTGCTGATTTGTGTGCATTTTGGCGTTTAATCAACCCTTATACTTAACATTTTAAACTGTAAGTTTTTGTTAAGGAGATTTTTGTACCTTTTGGATAGATTTTTCTTTTTGTCTATTATTTGGGTGGGGCAAACTCCCCTCCTTATGAGGCATAGCGTCGAAACTTTTAAAGTACAAGTCTGAACAAAATTTCGATTCGAATGACACTTCATTCATGAAAATCGGTTCACGTCTCGATAATTTGAAACGATTGCTATACTTCCTCTTAACAAGTGTAAGAGCAGATCGTCGATTTAATGTTACGTAGGGGAGCCCTAACCCTATCATCCTACCAAATTTTATCAAAATCGGGCCAAGATTTACAGAGAAATTAGAAATAATAATTTTGGAAGGGGCCTTACATAAAGGGGGCTAACTCCTCTCCCATTCAATGTACAGCGTCGAGACCCCCAAAAGGCACATCTACATAAAATTTCGAATCGAATGACACCTCATTCATGAAAATCGGTTCACGCGTTTAGGCGCTACGCAGTTTACAAAAAAGGTAACAACAACAACAACAACAACCATTTTTGAAAATGCCGTTTTTGCTCATTTTCAGCAACTTTTTTCTCGAAATCTATTATATCTATGTTGTTGCAAAAAAATTACAGTTGTAAAGGAGGATTTGCCCTACATTTTAAAGAAAATTTGGGAATTTTATCTTTTATAGAAAAAGAGAAAAAAATTGTCAAATTTGGGAGTTTTTCAACGTTACGCTTTTTCGTGCAGTTTTTGACGATCAACCCTTATACAACTGTCCAGTTGACAGTTTTAATTTATTAACCCATTTGCATCATAAGCGCATATATGCGCTCATTTTGCCTGACAACTATCACCAGAGCGCATATATACGTGCATTTCACTTAGGCACGGATCACCTGGACCTTTGCATTTTGGGGATGCAGTCAAAGAAAAGTTGTAATCAGATATGGTTTCAGGGTAAAATAATAAGAAAAAATGAACGGTTGTTTTTCCGACAGCAATGAAGAGGCAATTAGATCTACAAAACGCAAACGTTTTCTATTTGAAGAACAGACAAGAGCATTTAACGTTTTCAAGCAGATATTAGCGGTAAAAATACTTGAAAAATAAATATATCAAAAATAAAGATACCACAAAAGAAAATAACATATACACCATGTCTATCATTGCCTTGAAGAGATACCGGTCAACATTTTCCAACCCTTATCCAAACAACTTCATCGAAGAAAACTAACAAACGTTGTGTAGTTTGTTTATCAGAAAAAAAAAAAGATACATTTTACCAATGTGATAATAGCCATTTTTGCAACAACCCAGATCTGATAGATTTCGAGAAAAAAAGTTGCTAAAAATGAGGAAAAACAGTTTTTTCAGAAAATGTTCTTGTTCTTGTTGTTACCTTTTTTTGTAAATTGCGTAGCGCCTAAACGCGTGAACCGATTTTCATGAAAGAGGTGTCATTCGATTCAGAATTTTATGTAGATGCGCGTTTTAGGAGTTGCGCCGCTGTACATCGAATTAGAGGGGAGTTAGCCTCATGTGCGTGTGGCCTACTCCAAAATTTGCGATGTAGCATTATATAGGCTTGGTTCGGATGAATTCTTACGCAATATCGAATCGACTGGGTTCGATTCCCGGTCTCTAGACCTTGGATTTTATTTAATCAAAGAAATTTACAGTAATGTACTTTGCTAATCGGCTCCGTCCATGACACCTAAAATATGGTAGTTAGACGTTAAAGCCCGCCTGAAGATTGTAATTTAAATATTGATGCTAAATAAATTAAGGGATAACTCAAATTCCTGCACGTTGGCCCAAATATGACTAAATCGTAGTCATAGTTTACTTCAAATTGACGCTTGTTTACAATTTTTTTTTTTTTTAGGAAAAATACCAATAATTCTAACGTTTCAGTTAGTCATAGTGTAAATAGTTACTGGTTATTTCTGCTACAGTGAACTAGATTTTAATTATTTTTGTCCTGAAATATTTGGAAATTGAATTCCCCCTGACTGGAATAAAACCAGGGTTTTTATATGTGTGTCTGTGAAATCATGAATAAATCAAAGCGATACGTGCGTGTAGGCGCGCGTGCGTGTGTGTGTGTGTGTGTTTGCCCGTGTGTAAGTGGAGTATTTTTATGTATACAAATGCTTATCACCATTGGTATATTGGGAACATTTGTGATGTCGCATTATATAGGTTTGGTTCGGATGAATTCTTACTCAATATCGTAATAATGCAGGGATAGTTCAACTTTTTTTTGAGGGGGGGGGGACGATGCACATATGAATGTGTATGTGTGCGATCGTGCATGAGAATGTGACAGCATGTTTCGGTGCATGTGAACATGATAAAAATGAGGGTGCATATGTTTGTATATAATTACAAATTCTCTTATTTATTTATTTTTTTTTGCTATGTGTGAATTGAGACCATGGATTTAGTAGTACAATGGCGCGTTAGAGATTATTTATTATGCAGACTAGTCTTAAATTTATTTTCTCATTTTCAAAAAGATATTGAACTCAGTAACTAATCACAATTTAATTGAATCGAGGCCACAGATTGGTGACAGTCCTTAACACTAAACCTACCGCGACCGGTCATTTGCCCGGCTGAATATTTTCACTTTATTTACTTATTTTAATATTTTATTTTATTTATTTATTTTTTTGTAACAGAATTCTCTCGAAAACTCAATTTGATAATGCATTTATCGGATTATTGTTTGCATGTGGTGCATATGAGGCCAAAAAATGTACGATATTGCCCTTTTCTATGGAACAAAAAATAAGGACGAGCATTCTTCTCAAACACTATGAGCAGAAATGTATAGACGGAAATTATGAGGTTTTTTTTTTCGATTGGATCAAAGAAATCATCGATTACAAACCGATAAATTTGCTTTCATTTCTAAATTTTGGAACAAATTCGTAGAGAACAGTCAAAACTGTTGTAACCAAGAGCATATATCTCTTCCAAGGACCCAACAAACCAACAAAGTCAAGATGCAGCTTTACTCAGTACATGCCAAATAAACCGGACAAAATTTGTTATCAAATTTTGGCTAGCGTTCGATGCAATAAAAGGCTTTCCATTTTTTGGGAAAACTTGAAAGCAGAGAACCTATAGTTCCGCTTGGGGAGCTGGTCGCTCTGAAATTAGCAGAAATGTATACAGCTCGTGGAGGAAATATAACCGTGGAAAACTTCGGAGATGGCCATCAACAAATAGTTTTCAATATCCTAGACTTAGCCCTGGGATAAATGCATGGATTTTGTATTTAAAAAAAACTACCGGAAGTGAAATTTCAAGGCAAAACTTGGTATTACCATTGCAAAAGCATGAAAAATATTAGTACACGAACAAGTGGTCGGGAAATGGCCAAATAAGATACTGCAAAGACCAATAAGACTAAAAAATGCTGTCTTAAACTGTAAAAAATACGTATGCGGGAAATTTGCAATTGAGAAGCCTATAATTATAAAAAAATGATGCAAAAAAGAGTAAAATCTACGAGATTAATTTTTAAACCAAAGAAACTACCCTTTTTCATTGTTAAATAATTATTATCTTCATTCTATAATAAGAAATTTAAGTAATTTTAAATATGAATATATTGGTTTCGTGACCGTAAATTGTTAAACTTGTACCAGCATCAATATGATTGTAAGACTAAAAAAGACGACAATTCCACCGCGCTACTTAGACACCACATTGAAAATAAACATAACTTTGACTTCCAGAATGTGACAGTACTCGATAGGGAAAAGAACCAATACAAACGTAATTTTCTAGAATTGTGCCACATAGTGAAACAAAACAACACAGTTAACTTTAGGACAGACACGTCGAATTTAGCCAACTGCTATAATTTTATCATTAAAAAATAAATAGATCTCTAACTTCTGTACATAATTATTGCTGGGGTTTTTTAAATTTACTTCTAATCTTTTGGTCATTTGTTATTTAGTGCATAAGGGTTATTTGGTTTCTCCTGTGTTTTGTGTTTAACGGTTTTTGTTGTTTAAAGAAATTTCCCAATATTTATTGTATTTACTCTTTTGTTGTAATTAGTCTATTGTATCTTTCCCATTGTAATTACCAAAATTCCCGTGTAAGTCCCGCTATATCAGTATATATATACCTGCTTCTCCATTTCTGGCTCTTAGTTTCTGTAACTCAACCAACCCGCAAAGCCACTTAAGTTTTAATAACTATAAAAAAAATTATTGTATTTTACAGTTTATGTTTATATTACTGATTTTTACTGTTTTTTCTATGTTACTGACTCTGTAAATTGTTTTGTATTTGTAATATCCAGGCCCTGAAAAGGACAATATATTTGTCGAAACGTTGGCAAAGAGACGAGTTATTTTATTTGACCGATTCCTCGCAAATCTTCCATCCTAAGTAATTTTAAAGTGCGGTCATTTGACCGGTCACGGTAGGAATAGTCATGCATAAATGTCTGTAGGTTTAGTGTTAACATAAACTGACTTTGTTGGGAACAAATGTCCTTGGAAGAGATATATACTCTTGGTTAGAACAGTTTTGACAGTTCTCTAGGAATTTGTTCCAAAATTTAGAAATTAAAGCAAATTTATCGGTTTTGTAAGCGATGATTTCTTTGATCCAATCGAATAAACCTCACAATTTCCGTCTTTATATTTCTGCTCATAGTGTTTGAGAAGAATGCTCGACCCTATTTTTTGTTCCATAGAAAAGGGCAATATCGTACATTTTTCGCCTCATATGCACCACATGCAAACAATAATCCGATAAATGCCTTATCAAATTGAGTTTTCGAGAGAATTCTGTTACAAAGTATAATAAATTAATAAAATAAAATATTAAAATAAGTAAATAAAATGAAAATATTCTCAGCCGGTGAAATGACCGGTGGCGGTAGTTAAGGCGGACTACAAATTTTTCTCAAAAATCAAATATTAGGAAAAGAAGTGAATATTAAAAAAACAATTGTATACATATTTTAGGAAAAGTCGTGAAGTTTAATGGCGGTAAGATAACGCGGTAACTAGAAAATTTAAACCAAATTTAAAAAACGGTCAATGGACCGGTCGTGGTAGTGTTAAAAGAGTAACCAGATGCAGCTCCTTTCCAGAATGATTGTGTTTCTTAGTTGAGTTTTGATGAGTAACCACTCACAGCTCGAATACAGCGACTCCACTTAGAGCTAGCTATACTCTAAATTGGAAATATGTTTCGTTGCTGACTTATAAGGTGAGTTTTTAGCGTAATTTGTAATGGCCGACTTGGTGGTACCCCGTGACTTGTCATTTTCCCTCTCTACGGTCTCTTCCTTTGCTTACTTGAGGGTGAGATTCTACAGTGGTAAAACTAACCGGAGGGGTTGGAATTCACCCTTGTTTCACTCCCTTACTCTTAACTCCCTGGGCTTTCTTCAAGATTAGGGCTAGTAACGCTTTCCCCTAAGATAGGATGTGAACTCTCAGTATGGCAAAAGGTTTTAAGGCCCTTTAATTTTTAATACAGCCTAAAGCTTGCATTTTATAAGGACTAAGCTCGGTACTTTACCCTTCCTCCTCCTGCTGGCTGATTCTGCAATAAAGTATCAACCCTCTTCTCTCATCTTTCGTTGCCAAAAAAAAAAGGATAAGAAAAAATCGCCCATTTTGTTTTTGTTTTTTTCACAATAGGGCTTTAACATGCTACGTCTGTACAATGTACCCATCTACCATCTACGTAAGACTTTCACATTAAGCTGGTCACTAATAGTCAATCAAAATGTATAACTTCAAAACTTTAGTTGCATTTTTATACGAGGTCTGTAAATTAAGTAATGAGACTGATTTTTTTATTCAAAAAGAATTACAATTCTATATTGTAACCTTCAAAATAACTTCCTTCTGAAGCCACACAGCGCTGGAAACGTTTCTTCCACTCCTCATAGCAGTGCTCCCGATACTGGAATAGTCTTCAGCTGGTCGGTTGAATGTTTTCGACTGTCCCAAAATGAGTTTCCTTGAGGTGATTTTTCAGCCCCCAGTTGCTGGTGACGAGTCTTGGGTGTTTGAGTACGACCCAGAAACCAAGCGCCAGAGCATGGAGTGGCCATACTTCAACCTCTCCAAGGCCCAAAAAAGCAAGGATGGCGAAGTCGAAGATCAATTGCTTGCTGATTTGTTTTTTTAGATATCCACGGAATCGTCTACAAAGAGTGATTGACCTCAAGGTCAAACGGTCAATCAACACTTTTACCGAGTGGTTCTTGAAAAAACTACGAAAAAGGGTCATTCGTGTGAGACCAAATATCAAGAGCAAGTGGGTGTTGCATCACGATAATGCTCCTTGTCACACCTATTTTCTAAGAAATTCAATTATTTTATGAGTTTGCATAATTTCTAACAAAAAGGTTAATTATGTACAATTAGGTTTGGAGTTGGAAAAATGCAGATTAAGCCAATATTTTGAAGGACCGAGATGGAATTCTACGCGTTGAAAAAACAAAACGGCTTGCAAATGTTGAGAAGTGATACAGTAAAAGTGCGTCTGTCCATTGAGTTTAGCAAAAATTTACCGTCCATAAAGTAATGAAAAAAGTTAAATGTGGATAAAAAATGCAATGTAAATTTATATTGCTATTTGTATTTATGATTTTTTGATGATAATTTTCAGAGAAATGTTTTAAATAAAATATTATTTTTTAGTATGATGATAATTTTACCATAAATTATTATTGTTATAAATAAATGTGATGATTATTATAAAAATTATTAATTAAGTCAATAATATGTAGTTTTTTGATAAATTTTTTGGATAATTAAGAAAAACTTGATGCATATCATATAGCTAAATAATTATGCAATTATGTACGTTTTTAAATCTATTAATAATAAACAATTTTTAAATAGAGGTTTGGAAAAAAAAACCCATATTTTTATCATCATGAAACTTGCCTACCTCCTTCTAACGACCACCTCCAAACAGCGGCCACTTTGCTTTCCCTCGCCAGTGTCCGTTAATAAGAAGTTCGACTGTAATTTGATAAAATTACTTTTCTTTGCACATTTTTTTATTTTTGGAGGTGGCTCAGAGGGTTCCATACCGCAACCTCATGCATGACCATGCATGAATATTACTGTAGTTGACCACGATGACGACCAACTTGTTTCTAGCAACCGTCCAGTTCTGAGAAAGAAATGCAGTTAAGTAGAGAATATAGAACTAAGTGTTATGGGAGTGGCAATTGGGGCGTAGAAACGTTCTAATGTCCAAGATGCTCGAGTGTGATAAAATGAGGTAACTTCTATCCTCAAGTGAGAGTTTTGTATCGTCGATCCTAATGACCATAAGTTGATGAAGCACAATCAGTAGTGCTAAAACTATCAAAGAAGGGAAGTTTAGAAGAATACGGTGACTCCTTAGATGGGGTTCAGCTGGTTTTTACATTTTTTCATAATTTCTATGTACTGGTTCTCCAAATTTCAAACCAAACGGTTGGTTCAGAAAATGCAATCCTATCTAATTCAACAACATCTCAAAATTTAAATTTTTTTCTGGCAAATAGCAGTTTGATGAATTCAATATTAATTATCTAAAATTCTGTTCAAAATTACCTAGATTTCAGAAAATATTTTGAACCTAAATACTAGAAAACCGACGGTATTTTTAAAAACACTTGACAATCACTTGATCGGCCCTGACTGCTTGCCTTTATTAAACTTTAAATTCAAGGCAGTAATATGATTCTCTAAAAAATTGGACAAAATTTCAAATCTTTTATGAGCTATTTAAGATCACAATAACACAATTAAGGTGAATCATTTGAATAAATAAGATCGCCGTTAGATGTAATATTTTAAAAGAAACTTGTTATACATCAATTGCGAGAAAAGTTAGATATCCTATGATAGGAATTATGTTTAGCATTATTTATAATATTACTAGAAAAGAATGAAATCGCCATTTTATCCAATACCTAATTACATTATGGTAAAATGTAACCTCGCCACGGTAGCCGAGCGGTTAGAGGCGAGACCTGCGAAGCTAATATGTATTGTGGTACTGGGTTCGATTCCCCGGTCTTTAGGCCAAGGATTTTATTTAATGGTTAATATAAGAAATTTACAGTAAAGTATAGTTTGCTAGTCGCCTCCGTCCACGACACCTAATTTGGTAGTTGGACGTTAAGCCCCCGTCTGAAAAAATAAGCGATTACTTACTTATGGTAAAATGCTAGTAACACTATCTGTTTTTCGTTTAAAATCAAAGATTAAATTTGAAATTTCGGTCTCAGAAATGTTATGTAAAGAGTTCATTTTTGTCTAGAACAAATAAATAGGTGAAAATAATGTTATTTTGATTGTTTTATATGTTATTTATAGTTAGTTGTTTGTACTTCTGAATATTAGTTATTTGATAGGTGTTACATGAATTAAAATAATAAACATTAAGTTATTTAAAGTGTTTAATTTGTTATTTACAAGTTAGTTAGTTGTTTGTACTTGTAAATACTATTTACTTGTTATTTGTTATGCGTATTAACTACTCACATTAAGGTTGTTTAATTTACATTTATTTGTAATGCGATTTACATTTAAAATGTCTTTAATTTTCCTTTTCACTTTTATAGTGGTTCATCTCATTTATTCCCGTTCACCTTACTATAAAACTTAAAAATTATTTTATTATTTTATAAATTTTTTTTTATAGCATTAGCATTTTATAAAAGTTTAGAATTATGCGTAATTGAGTAAGAAATTTTATATAGTAACTACACCTCAAATAAAATCCTTCTGGTCTTGGCCGGCCTCACTTTGTGACGTCATAAAAGCTATGTACAGTTCAATAAGGTTAAGGTGGTCTTAGTCCATTCCTATCCATCTAATTAGTCCATCCCAGGGTTTGAGTTCAGGAAATCTTGTTACTTTATTAACTAGTAGAGATTGGAGAATCTAGAAATGAGAGAACTCAGAATATGAACATAACCAAATCTGTTATACCGGAAATCGCAAATTTTCGTTTTTCTTTTTACAAAAAAAATTGAGCCTGGTTTTTTTTTTGGGGGGGGGGGGGTCGATATGTTACAACGGCCTGTGGGTTTACATTTTGTTGTTTCGTCCTCTAAACCCATTCAACTCACACTAATACAACAGAGCACAGAGCTATATGGTGTTGATTAGATAGCTTTACACATACATATATATATATATATATATATATATGTGTGTGTATACACACACACACACACGCGCGCGCGCGCGCGCGAACACCAATTTACACAGACTAGCTAAGTATGAGGGAGTTTTAGACTGGATCTGTATTGGTAGGGATTGGTCCAGCCAATAGCAACTGTACAAGTAGGCGTGGCCAACATCTCCCACTACAATTTTTTTTTTTTTTGCGTCCAGCCACGCCCCTTACTAACCACATCTCCCTCACTAAAGTACAGAGGACACGCGAGCACACAAAGCAAAAACACATACATACACACTTAGAGACATACAAATTGAAGAACCTCAGAAATGTACCATATCCAAAACAACTACCAGGCGAAAAAAAAAAATTGCATGACTGCTTTTGCATTCAACTTTTTTTTTGTTTAAATAGTTGAAGTTATTTTTTTTTTGAGGGAAAAAAACAGAAAATCCTAAATTGTGGGCAACCGTTTTTTTTTTTAAAACTTCTGGAATTTCGGTTATAGATTTTATTCCTATTTATAATTTACATTACATTAAACTAAAAGCACATTTTAGCTAAATTTAGCTAAAATTGGATCAGATGGAGAGCATCCTAAACTAACCATAAAATTTACATTTTCAGCGGTTTTATTTTTGGCCTGTTTTTTCAAGTTATGCTAACAGATACGACAGACTTTCTTAATACAAACAATCTCACAAACTAATTTGGAAATAAAACACTTTTTCACACACCAGACAAGCCGAAGGCAAGAGATTTCCTATGCAATACGAGGGTCGTTTGAAAAGTCCGTGCAAAAATAAAAACTACTTAATTTTTTGGGGTAAACCTTTTTTATTTTTCAACATAGTCTCCTTTTAGGCTTATACACTTCGTCCAACGCTGCTCTAGTTTGTTGATCCCTTCTGAATAATAGGATTTGTCCAAGTCTGAAAAATAGCCATTCGTTTCTGCAATCACCTCCTCGTTTGAATAAAATCTTTTTCCCGCCAGCCATTTCTTCATATTGGGGAAGAAATAGTAGTCCGAGGGAGCCAAGTCTGAAGAATAGGGGGGATGTGAAACGAGTTGGAACCCTATTTCCATTAATTTTGCGACCACAACTGCTGAGGTGCGTTGTCGTGATGGAAAAGGACTTTTTTGTGGGCCAATCGTGGGCGTTTTTCTTGCAGCTCGGTTTTCAAACGGTCCAATAACGATGAATAATATGCACCTGTAATAGTTTTACCCTTTTCCAGATAGTCGATCAGGATTATTCCTTGCGAATCCCAAAAGACAGTCGCCATAATCTTTCCGGCCGAAGGAACGGTCTTCGCCTTTTTTGGCGCAGATTCCCCCTTGGTAACCCATTGTTTAGATTGTTCTTTGGTCTCAGGAGTGTAGTGATGTATCCATGTTTCATCCACAGTGACGAAACGACGCTTAAAGTCCTGCGGATTCTTCTGGAACAGCTGCAAACCGTCCTTGCAACACTTCACACGATTTCGTTTTTGGTCAAGCGTGAGCAATCGCGGCACCCATCTTGCGGATAGCTTTGTCATGTCCAAATCTTTATGCAAAATATTATGTACCCGTTCATTCGAGATGCCTACAGCACTAGCAATCTCACGCACCTTCACTCTTCTGTCATCCATCACCATATCATGGATTTTATCAATGATTTCGGAGTAGTAACCTCAACAGGGCGTCCAGAACGTTCAGCGTCACTTGTGCCCTTATGGCCACTCCGAAAATTTTGAAACCACTTATAAACTGTTCTAATCGAAGGTGCAGAGTCACCATAATGTTTATCAAGCTTCTCTTTAGTCTCCTGAGGCGTTTTGCCTTTCATAAAGTAGTGTTTAATCAACACACGAAATTCTTTTTCGTCCATTTTTTGAAAATCACTCGACTTCCTCGATTCAAACGAATGCCAAACACAAAGAAATAGACCGATCTGGCTGAAACTTGGTGTGTGTTCTTCCAAGAGATGCTACTAACTAAACATAACCTCGATACGCGCCAGTGGTGCTATCTCTCTGACTTTGCACGGACTTTTCAAACGACCCTCGTAGTTAGTATCGAACAGATACAGATGCATTATATCACTTGAAAATATTCGCAACAACGAAACTTATGAGGTTTTTGTCCTGTACTTTAGAAGCTGTTATGGTTTCATTAGTTCTTATAGATGAAAGAACCTTAAAAAGACATGTACAGTAAATTAAACATTATTTAAGCAACACAAATGTTATACTATTATAGGTCACATTGAAAGCATGCTTGTAGCTTTCTGTTTTATATGATAATTTGGTAAATCTTTATATAGTAAGCAGTGGCTTTTTCAATCCAGCTTCAGAGATTTATTTTTTAATATTACTTTAATATGGTAGATCCTGTTACTGAAGTTATTCTATAGAGGTTAAAAGTTACCTACTTAATATTGTCTAGATTGCCATTGTACTCAAATAACACTACAAGAATTTTTGTACTTTTGTTAGATCCGTACTTTATACTAACTTGGAGAGGTTAAATCCAACAATAAATTCATTAACGATCTTACATCCACATAAATTATATAAATAGCTTTTATAATTAATGGTTTTAGGTGAAAAAGACTATTTAGAAATATAAAAACCTATTTTTATAAATTGAGCTAATAATGGTTGAATGAGTTTTAAAATTTTATAGAAATCAGAAAAATGTTTTTTATTAAACATTTTACAGACAAATTAAAATTGCAAATTTATAACAAAAATTATAAATTTAATGGAAAAATTATTTTTTTTTTTAATTTGCGCATCCAATAATATTATGTAAGCCACCCCCTTTTTTGCTTAATTACACTTTTTAAACGTTTAGACATTGAATACATTAAATTTTTACTAAACAAAAATAATGCTTATTTAGTTTTATTCTTCGTTGAAACACAAGCTGTATTCTTTTCTACAACTGAAATTTTAATTGTTGCGAAATGTTTTCAACTTAATTAAAATCCTATCTCTGAACTCGTATTTGAAATACTTATGTGTGATTTAGGATAGCAGTCAATCCTAGAGTAGTCAATAGTAACGCTGTCCTGATAAGATTTAAATATTTCCCAAATTTTTGACATTGATTTTACAAAGACCGAATTTGATTGCTTTTCACATTGATTATATTGTATTTTAAAATATACTAGCTGTACCCGTTCACACGTTGCTGTGTTTGAACAAAAAGGCAGTTTTGATACCTCAAACATAATTTATTAATGACCAAAATGTATACAATACATCGAAATGAAAATTAACAATAAAATTACCCCTACTTCAGAGTACAGTAGTGTCCTTGCAAAGGTATCATTTCTACATAATGTGAAAAATTCAGTTAATGTTGTTGGCGGTGGTGACATTGCTCTTGCACGTACATTTTCTGATGTAAAATACACACGCTGTCCATTTTCAAGATGTACTGCTAAATGAACAACCGTTGAATATCGTTCATGAATGGAAAATGATATACAGGTAATACGCCATACAGCCTCATTGCTACTTATGAAGCGTCCCAGTTGATATTGGGTGACTACATCGTTAGATGCAGTTGTATTTTCCACCCCAAACAATGCCATATCGCTTACTTTGTTCACATATTTGCAAATATATTTTCTAGCTTTCACTGAATTGCAGTACTCAGCATGATACGTTTTTAGTAGTAATGGAGAATATGGTACTACCCAACGATTATCAACGTCAATAGTATTGTTGAGTTCTTTTAGTTTAATGGATTTTCCACCATCCTCGGTATAATTTATTCTCGTATTAATAATTGCAAAAAAACTGTTTTTCATGGTTTTCATGGTTACACTTTCAACAAATATTACTAATTAAATGTTATTTTGATATTTTTGGGATATTTATTCGGGTGCACCTAGAACCCCAACTCTGATTTTAAAAAAAAAATTGCAAAAACCTTCCCGGGGATATACCTAATAATTTCCCAAATTTTCACGGCGATTGGATGTATGGTTTTTGAATCTATCGAGTACAAACAAACAAACAGACACACATTCATTTTTATATATATAGATTTTAGTGACTGTAAACTATTAATATTTTAAAACTAGCGATAAATTGTATAGTTTTGTCTGTAACTCAACCAACTTACACAACAATGCCCTGGAGGAAGGCTATAAATTTTGTGGAAACTTTGGCGTAAAGATGGAGTTGCTGTTTTTATTTAATTTTGACAAATATCCCTGTAGTAATCAAAAAGATAAGAAACCAAATTGGCTTCATCTATTTTACTTTAAATGCATTACAAACATTACATTTTATTCTGTTTTACAAAGAATAAAAGACTTAATTATTAGAATTTGCTTAAAACAAATTTACTAACAATATGAAGTACTGTCTGTTTTCTAGCTTTTGGTATTTAAGAAGGCATGATCGATCAAAGAGTCCCAGCAAGTATTAAATATTAAATAAATAAATGGTTACAATTTAATTTACTGACTAAACATAATTCGTTTGAATTAATGACCGAATTTGAAACTATTTGAACACATTTGGCTACATTCAAATGCTCAACTGTTCAAAAAAACGAAAAATTATAAATTGTGTACTGGATTCCCACGCAGAGATCCCGGGTTCGAATCCAGCTGCTGGCCCTTAGATTTTCTCTTCATTGGAGCTTCTTACAGCTCACTGTATGGTAATGATGGACAGTGTTGTCTGTAACGTGAGAACACTGTCCGGAGGCCGGCAGTGCACTGAAAAAAAAGTTTCGGGAGCCGATGACCTTAGTTGTTGACGCGTCTTGAATCATTAAAAAAAAAAGAAAAAAATTCGTAAAATGCGAGGTCTGTAAATTAAGTAATGAGACTAGTTTTTAAAAATTTTTTATTCAAAAAGAATTACAATTCTATATTGTCACTTTCAAAATAACTTCCTTCTGAAGCCAAACAGCGCTGGAGACGTTTCTTCCACTCCTCATAGCAGTGCTCGAACTCCCGATACTGGAATAGCCGTTTGAATGTTTTCGACTGTCCCAAAATGAGTTGGGCTTCAGACTTAGGCACAGTGCAACGGAAACTCTTTTGCTAAACTTCAGCAGTCCTACGGTTTTTGGTCAAGAGCCCAGGTTTTTTCGGTGGTTTAGGGCATTTTCAGAAAGAAAGAGGAGTCGATTGAAGATGAACCACAAAGCGGAAGGCCCTTCATCTTCAAGGAACCGATGAAAATGTCAACAGAATCCGGGATCATGTGCGTTCAGATCGCCGGTTGATAGTCAGAATGATCGGAGAAGAGTTAAATTTGACTCACACCACCGTTTATCAAAATTTTTGACCCCATGAGCAAAACTCTGCGCAAAAATGGTTCCCAAAAAAACATTCCTGTGGCTCCTCCAGCTTCCTTATTCGCCTGACTTGAGGCCTTGTGACTTTTTATTCTCTTCCCGAAGTTGAAAAAATCACCTCAAGGGTACTCATTTTGGGGACAGTCGAAAACATTCAACCAACGAGCTGAAGGCTATTCCAGTATCGGGAGTTCGAACACTGCTATGAGGAGTAGGAAGAAACGTCTCCAGCGCTGTGTGGCTTCAGAAGGAAGTTATTTTGAAAGGTGACAATATAGAATTGTAATTCTTTTTGAATAAAAAAATCAGTCTCATTACTTAATTTACAGACCTCGTATATAGATTAGCTTAATTTGTAAATAAATGTTAATTTTGTAAAGTATGATTAGTATTATTTTGTTTTATTACTGCAAAATCACGATTTTGTGGGAATATTACAGTTACTGACTCTACCGTACATTGCACTGACTTTGTATCTCAGATTACAGGCAATGAATTGCAATTCCAATTAATATTAATACAGGTGGGAGATATAGTACATTGCACTGACTAGAATAACACTTTAGAAGCATGTCAGTCCAGGGTTTGTAAGAATAAGTAAAAAAAAAAAATAATCAATGATAGGCCTACATGTAGTTTATATATTGCTAAATATATACTTTTTTTTTTTAAGATCTCTCCCCACCTCACCTGCCCCTCCGAAGGGGGAGATACAGTCAGTGTTGGAGTGTAAAATCCCCACTTTACCGCCCCTCAAAATAGGTTTCCCCCACCACTAGCGTTGTGTCTGGTTTTCAAGACTGCCTTCAGTAAGCCGGTGAATTTCGATCGGTGTGTGTAAATATATAAATTAATGTATATAAATAAATGTTTTTTTAAAGATAGTTCTATTTTTTCTTTTTTTTATTTTATTTTAAAGTAATAATTGTTTAGTGTTTTTCCCTCCAAAAAAAAAAAAAATTAGTGATTTTCCCCGTCAAAAAAACTGCAAAAAAGGCTGTATTTTTTTTTTTTTTTTTTTTAATTGGAGGTGGGGGTTTGTTATAGAAGAGACTTTTTGGGTGGGTAAATATTGCCCGCCAAAAAAAATCAAGCACACCGGCTGAAAAAAGAAGAAAAGGAAAAAAAAAACCAAAAAAATCAAGAAGAGGAGAATGCATCATCGTATCGTGCCATCCTTGGTTGTCAACCACCGAGCTTTGACTATTTCGCCAGTAAAAAGAGAATTACATGAAATGTCTGATGCTATTCATAGTAAGTACAAAAAAGAAAATTTTTTCTAATCAGTTTTCCATTTTTTTAGCTCATTAAACCAAACCTCAAAAGATAATTTTGAGTTTTTTCCAATGTTATAAGTTAAACTGAATTTAGGAGCTATCATGGGTAAAATTTATTAAATAATAAAACTTGCAATAGAAACTATATTTTGAGCTCTCTCTCTCTCCCTCTCTATAAAAAAATAACTAAATTTTAAGTTTTTTTAAAATATTTAACTTTATTGGGCACCCAAAAAGAAGTTAGGGCGTATCACTCTCAGATAATTTGGATTAGAAGCTGTATTTTGTAATTCTTAAAACAATTCTGGCCTAACTGAAATTTTTGGCATTTTACTATTATATGGAATCTAAATTCTTGTAGGTGTCAAAAAGAAAAATGAATCTTCCGATTCAGTAAATTCTTCTTTTCAAGCAAATTTGTCGATTGCTAAAATTCTTGTAGCTTTTCAAAGTATGGTTTAGATTACTGGTGAAAAATTGTGGTCTAGTCAAAATAAATGGAATACTTATTTTCTAGTTTTGAGTTTTTGAGTTTTGAGCTCTTAAACAAAAAAATTAAGGTCAGCTTAGGGTATGCAAGGTAAAGGTTCTATAACAGTTCTATCCTAATTTTTTCATTGTCAAATTCCAAAAATTTATAGAAACTGTTCAAACGGTTGGTAATCACCTTGTTTTTAGCTTACTACAAAAAAATTTAGGAAGCTTATAAAGTTCAGTTAATTTAGGTAGCTCTCAGGGGGGGGGGAAAGTTAAGCTCTAATTAAAATTGTTATGTCTTCAATAGTTACTTTATAGTTTACATAGTACCTCCCAGAAATAGTTTCAAGAGATCTTTAAGACTGAATTTAAACTTGGTTTTAAAGCTCTACTACCATAATTTTATAGTTTAGCTTGATTATTTAAAGCTTTTTATTTACGCGTTTTAAAATTTTGAATTTCACTAAGAAAAGGAGCTTTCAAAGTCGTTGGGGTAGCTCATTCTGGTGTTCAAATTTTATTCAGTCAATGTAGCAGGTAGATCTGAACATTTCTTTTCTTTTTTTTTTGAGCTTTATACATTTCGAAATTATGTAGCTTTCAAAAATCAAAGGCCCCAGCTTTGTTGCGAGATAAATTCACTTAGAAACCGCACTAAAGCTATTTTAACTAAAAATCTTTCTTTTTCTTTCTTTTTAGATTTCTTTTAAAGCTTTTGTTGAACTTAGTTCAATGAAAGCTGTGATTAAATTTTTAATGACAAGTTTTTGAACAAGTATATTGATAGTTGGGAGCTTTTAAAGTTTATTAACTGTAGGTAGAGCTTTAGAACCTCTGCTCTAAGGTTATCAAATTTTGTTTAATTAAAAGTAGTTGTTGTTACTTAAGGAAATTTGCTCTTTAATGGAGTTTTTATATAATAACCAGCTGCATTTTGGTAGCTCTCAGTAAAAAATTAAGGCTATCTTTGTTGAGTTGTAATTTTTTTTTTTTTTGTTTTTTAAACCACATTAAGCTTATAAGCTAGATTTTGGGTTATCAAATTTGGCCGAGTCAAAAAACTTAGGTTTTATGTTTGGAAAGCCTTATTTCGTAGAAATAATTTAAAAATAAGGCGTCCGCTAGGTTGAAGTTTCTGGTAGTAACTCAAAAATCTTCTGAGGGATTCCATTCGTAACTGAATTCTTAAAAAAACTTAGTATCTTATAAGCGCACATGTCTTTATGAATGATCTAAATTAAAGATTCAAATACTGTCTTTTTTAAGTAATCTAGACCAACCAATTCTTCAGCAGAAGTATAAATTGCTTCAAGTTGGAAGCTTTTAAAAGCGGTAAAAAAGACTTGGGGGAGATCTCTAGAATTTGACGAAGACATTGAGGGATATAGCTTTTTAGGAGCTACATGCTTACTCGTACGTTTTGCTTTCACAAAAAGCAAAGCTCCGCTGTGCTGTTTTATCTACTTGATTATTTAAAAGTTTGTCTACACTTTAAGATATTTTAGCTAGCTAGAAAAAAAATTTGCATGATCCTTAAAAGATTATTAAAATGGATAGCTCCTTGATTGTTTATACAAAAATATGCGCAACTCTTACATTAAACATCAACTTTTGTTAATAGCTTTTTGTATTTTAAGCATTATTTTATAGTACAGCTCACAATGTAAAATTATTATTAAAAACCGCTTAGTTGCTCAAAAACTTTGCTTTTTAAGTTCAGTTGAATTTCTTTTTTTACTTTGCCGCTGCTGAATTCTTTGTATACAACTTGATTTTAGCCTTGTTCCTGCTTCAGCATCATTTCCTATAAGCATTTTTTTCAAAATATCTTCAATAATTTTGTAGCCTTTACAGTTTAGAAATAATTCAAGCTAGTTTTTGCTGGCTTAAGAAGTCAGCGTTCGTTTTATTATCTAGATTTTATTTTTGTAGAAAGCTTTGTTCGCGCAGAAGTAGTTTCATCCTACAATTATTAGATCTCCATGACTGATTCTTTTTTTTAGAAGCTTAAATTTAAATTATATTATTTAAATAATGTCTTTCTACTTATCGAATCAATAAATATTTTTAACAATTTAATCTCCAATTTAGCAAATCACAGAAGATAGAGTTCTTACTTTAAATAAACACTGTTTTGTTGTATTTTTGTTCCCAAACTATGGGCACTTAATTATTAATTATTTTGATATACACTTTATATGCAGCTCAATAGACTTGTGACACATTTAAAGCTGTATTCCTAAAATTGGTTAGTCTCTAACGACTAGCGATAATAATTTTTGACACATTTCAAAAATGAAAATAAAAGAAGCTTGGATCTCGGTTAATTACAAAATCTTTGAATTATTTTCTTCAAACTTAGATTTTTGAAATTTCTACTAATGCTATTTATTATTTAAAGCTTCGATGACTCGTTTTTATCCTTTAGTAGCTTTAAGAAGTTTATCCGTGTAACTCTATTGCAGATTAGATTCTTTTCTTAACCCGTATTGAGTTTTATTAGCACTAAATTTAAATATATTTTAACATTTAACATTACTTTGTTAGTAGTGATTTAATAAAATACTCGTATTTTGAAAGAATCAACTCTACAATCGCTTTATATAACTATTTTCAACTATTAGTTTGATTTTTGAGCTTTGAATGGCTCAAAATATTTAACCTATTTTGAGATTTTTCGTCAGACGTGCTCTCCACAAAAATTTAGCTTTATATAAGCTTAAAACATGTGAAAATATCAAATTCTATTTTCACTTTGGATTTAAACACCAAATAGATCCTATTAATTTCTATTTTAAGCTTTATCGCGTCCTGATAGATTGTCCTGCAATTTTCTTTTAGAAGTTCTAAATTTTAGAAAACTTAAAACCATATTTGTACGACAGATTCTATTTAATTTTTAAGTTTAATGGTTTCTGTTTCAAGCTGTATATAATCTTTGCAATATCCTTGACTTTCAACAATTGAAAAGTAAATTATATTTAGCATAAGTTAAATTTTACATAATAAGTAAATAAAATTTCTTTCAAAATCAAATACAAAAAATAAAAATTAATGCAAGTTCAAAAATAGGCTTTTAATTTTAACAGCATTTAGAATTTTATAGTATGAACAAATACTCTGTCAATGTTAACTTGATGGAAGCTCAAAAATTTGAAGAAGTTTCTATTTTCATCTTGGATTCAAATTCTAAATTTGCTAGCATTATTAACCTTATTTTGAGCACAAATATTCATTTTAAATTTTACCTTCATTTAGAAGCTATACATGTTTGATCAGCACTAAAGCTAAATTCATTCTGGAAGGTTAAAGTTTTTGGAGGTTTTCAAATACTTCAAATTTCAAACCTCTATATCACCTTTCGTATTGTTCAGAATTCAATGCTCTCTTCACCAGAATGTAGAGAAAAGTTAGCTCTATAACTGTTTATAAGTGGCAATGTTTTAGTGATAATAGTTAATGAGATATGGAAGGTTGAAGTTTGGAGGTTTTCAAATACCTTCAAACTTCAAACCTCTATATCACCGTTCGTATTGTTCAGAATTCAATGCTCTCTTCGCCAAAATTTAGAGAAAACTGATATAAGTGGCAATGTTTTACTTATAATTGGAGGTAGCAAGTCATCTTGAATTCAAATTCTAAATTGCTAGCATTATTAAACTTACGTATTTTGTGCACAAATATTCATTTTAAATTTTACCTTCATTTAGAAGCTATACATGTTTTATCAGCCCTAAAGCTAAATCCATTCTTAAATTAAAAACTCTTCGTTGAAATCATAGAGCTATTACGTTCCATAAGAACCCAACTAGAATCATAAAAGCTGAAACTGCCCGCGAAGAATTTGATGAAGTTTCCCTAGACTTTGCGTACATTTAGCAATTTTTATTACGTTTCATGAGAGTTTACTTCTAAAGAAAAGACTGAAAATTAAGCAACAGAATTAGGTGAAAATTATACAGTGACTCCCATTAATATTGGGACACCTATTACAAAATGATTTAAAAGAAAAATGAAAACACCAGACGAAAGTTTGGATTATTTTTTTTTTTTAAATAACATTAGCAACATCTGTAGAAATTATATATAAGTATAAATCGATGAAATTCCAAACTGTTAGGTAGCACTTTTTGAAAAAGTGTGAAATAAGGCTCTCAAAAATATTGGGACACCAGAAGTGCTAGTGTTTAAACGTTCAATATTAAAATCTCCTACTATTTAATATTTGGTTGGTAATAATTTAATAATTGCTTTTTGACTTACAATAGCCCTCAAACGATCAGGCATAGGTGAAACAAGTTTTTGGTTAATTCAGGTGGTGTTTTTTTCCCATTCTTCCAGGAAACATCGTTTTAATTCATTTTTGTTAGATATTACTCGTTTACTTAAAGCACTGGCTAAATATTGCCATAAATGTTCAATGGGATTAAGATCCGGTGACTGCGGAGAGGTTTGGAAAACTTTGGGCAATTATATAACAGTCACTGACGTATCACCCAAGCCGTAGGTTTGGGGTCGTTGTCTTGGTAGAATTTAGAAGACCCTAAAATACCAAATGTTTGGGCACTTTTTTCAAATTATATTTTAATATATTACTATAAACCATTTTGTGCATCATTCCATCAATAAACACTAATTCTCCAAATCCTGATGCGGATATCCAGCCCCAAACCAGAACTGACCCACCTCCACCCGGAGGTGCAGCTTTAAAACCCTTTAAAGTTGACTGTAAATTCTTCTTTTCGAGTTCAGCATTCGCTTTCCTCCAGACCATAACCCTTACATCTGACTGGAAAACATTAAATTTTGATTCATCACTAGAGTATATCATTCCAAAAGTCACTATTTACATTGGAATATTTTTCGGCAAATTTCACTCTCTTAACACTATTTATCTCACTGACAAAAGGATTCTTCCAGGCTACTCTACCATGATAGTCGAGTTTTCTTAGCACTCTCCGAACTGTTTCTGCTCCTTTTTTGCTCTCTGAACATGTCAAAAATTTCACATTGAAGTTTTGGAGCACTAAGTCGGTGATCTTTTTTAATTCTTTTAATATATAACGCTGCTCTCTCTCAGAGTGCAGTTGAGGACGGCCTTTTTGTGGGGTTGAAACAATTCTTTTTTCTTTTTGGTAACGCTGAATGATGTTCCACGCAGTAGATGTTTTAGGTCCGATCAGTTTTTCCGCCTCTCTAACACTTTTTATTGTCTTTGTGCAAAGAAATTACAATTTTTCTTTGTTCAATCGTTGTATTTGTATTTTTGCGCGACATGTTGTACCTGGCTTGATTTATATAAACTAATATAATTATTAATTTCATATTGAATATATGCTTAATATTTACAAATTGTATAAATATTCGGGCAAAACCTTGGACAAACTATAAATTATAATAGTGTCCCAATATTTATGAGAGGTAGAATTTGCACTTATTATTATATATATTTTTTTTAATCTACCAAAACATTTTTATGTACTTATTTAAATAGTTTTTATTTAATTAATAGTAATTATAAAATGAAATGAATTTATAAAAATTTGAATAAATGGGTGCCACTTTTAATTTTCGTCAATTTTTAACTTCTGTATGCACTGTCCCAATATTAATGGGAGTCACTGTATGTATAAATTTCTATTTTTCATTTTTCATATTTTCTCGGGGAATTTCAAATAATAATAATGTAAACTTTTGAGTGTATGATATAGACTTGCCTTAAACAGTAACTTTACACATTATGGGCCTTATTATATTTTTCATTTAACTAGTTCGTTTTTTAGAGTTATTGTTTATTGCTTAAAATGGTTCATTTTATTTTTAATATAGGATAGTTATTTTATAAAAATACTGATAATCTTTCAATCAATAGTCTACGCCAAACATCTACCCACCCAAAAACTCTGATAAATATTATTAAAGTACCACTTTTAGAATCTTATTTATTTATTTTTTTTGGAAGATATTTCATAAAAGAAGATATTTCGACGATTTCTTTAAACTTTATTTTTCTATTAATTGTTTACAAGTAGCTCTCTTTGACGTTTTTAACTAAGGCTATATAGTCTAAGTATAGTATAAGACTATAGACTATAGTGAAGAATCAGGATTTTGCTCTTAAGAAAAAAAACAAAGCAACTAATTTCTATTTTTTTAAGGTAAGATTTTACGTTTAAAATCCTAATTAAATATCTCGGACGTTCTCATATTTAATTATTAAATAAAATCTCAAGACCAGGAGAATCGAACTCAACTTAACCAACAATACTTTGTAGCTTAGCGGGCCTTGCCTATAACCAGCTCGGTTATAATGTCGCCTTGAATTTTTCTTCCAAAAAAGTGGCACAAAATATTGGCCTCTGTAATATTAGTAGAATTAAAAAATATTTAAGTAACATGTAACAATAAAATAACTGTTAAGCTAAAATAAGGTACGAGGGTCGTTTGAAAAGTCCGTGCAAAGTCAGCGAGATAGCACTACTGGCGCGTATCGAGGTTATGTTTAGTTAGTAGCATCTCTTGGAAGAACACACACCAAGTTTCAGCCAGATCGGTCTATTTCTTTGTGTTTGGCATTCGTTAGAATCGAGGAAGTCGAGTGATTTTCAAAAAATGGACGAAAAAGAATTTCGTGTGTTGATTAAACACTACTTTATGAAAGGCAAAACGCCTGAGGAGACTAAAGAGAAGCTTGATAAACATTATGGTGACTCTGCACATTCGATTAGAACAGTTTATAAGTGGTTTCAAAATTTTCGGAGTGGCCATATGGGCACAAGTGACGCTGAACGTTCTGGACGCCCTGTTGAGGTTACTACTCCAGAAATCATTGATAAAATCCATGATATGGTGATGGATGACAGAAGAGTGAAGGTGCGTGAGATTGCTAGTGCTGTGGGCATCTCGAATGAACGGGTACATAATATTTTGCATCAACATTTGGACATGACAAAGCTATCCGCAAGATGGGTGCCGCGATTGCTCACGCTTGACCAAAAACGAAATCGTGTGAAGTGTTGCAAGGACGGTTTGCAGCTGTTCCAGAAGAATCCGCAGGACTTTAAGCGTCGTTTAGTCACTGTGGATGAAACATGGATACATCACTACACTCCTGAGACCAAAGAACAATCTAAACAATGGGTTACCAAGGGGGAATCTGCGCCAAAAAAGGCGAAGACCGTTCCTTCGGCCGGAAAGATTATGGCGACTGTCTTTTGGGATTCGCAAGGAATAATCCTCATCGACTATCTGGAAAAGGGTAAAACTATTACAGGTGCATATTATTCATCGTTATTGGACCGTTTGAAAACCGAGCTGTAAGAAAAACGCCCACGATTGGCCCACAAAAAAGTCCATAGGGTTCCAACTCGTTTCACATCCCCCCTATTCTCCAGACTTGGCTCCCTCGGACTACTATTTGTTCCCCAATATGAAGACATGGCTGGCGGGAAAAAGATTTTATTCAAACGAGGAGGTGATTGCAGAAACGAATGGCTATTTTTCAGACTTGGACAAATCCTATTATTCGGAAGGGATCAAACAAACTAGAGCAGCGTTGGACGAAGTGTATAAGCCTAAAAGGAGACTATGTTGAAAAATAAAAAAGGTTTACCCCCAAAAATTAAGTAGTTTTTATTTTCGCACGGACTTTTCAAACGACCCTCGTACAGGATTCGATATTCGGTCTTCGCCACGCCTAAAGACAGGCATTATCTTTATTTTTACTTGTACAGCGTGTATTTAAAGGGTAATATTCAGAATAAAAAAAGTCGAGTCAATTACACTAAAACGAAAGTGTTAGATTTAATCAAAATTGCAACACATTTATTAAATCCCTTAAAAAAAATATGAAAAACTGGATCGTATTTTTGAGCTGCTTGCCAAACATGTTTAGTTACGACTAAGAGATAAATGTAACTATGTTCTATGATTAATAGACCAAACGTAAACATACACTGGAATTCAATTTAAATTCTATTCTTGCCAAAAGAAATGATCGTCTTAAAAAAGTATTTGTGGATGCATGTGTGCCGGGAGTTCATAAATTTTACTTTAAGACGTTCACGTAAACATAGAATAACATTAAAAAAAAAAAAAAAAAAACCCGCATGCAGTCATTCACTTCTTAATTATAATTAATGAGTTAGGGCAGCTTAACTAAAAAAAAAATCGATTAAGGTTGCCATCGAATATCGTAACATGCGGTGATTTTTAAAATTATTTAGAATAATTGCAATAAGTTTCTTTTTTTTTTAACTTTGTGCAAAATTTGTACACTTTTTGTAAGAATAACAAAACAAATCATTTTAAAATTGTTGTGTTGCATAATGTCATCACTCTACACCAGCGTTTCCCAACCTGTGGTACGCGTAAAAAGTTAAAAAATTAAATAATACAAATATCATAGAAACGTTTTTTCCTATAATTCATAAAAATTATTTTAATTAATAATATTTTACAGTAAAGTTGTTAATATGTTCAGTAATAAGGTTAGTCTGCCTCAATATAATAGCACATTAAACACACGATTAAAATTGTCTTTCATGGAGTATTTTCCCAAAATCCGAAAACACAAATGATAATTGGATTTCAAACTCATTCTATAAAGAAAATTTAGGAAAAGCTACATCATTATCGATAAAAGATAAAGAAAATTGAATAGAATTGTCATGTGACAGAACTATGTAAATATCTGCTTAAAGAGACTGAATTGTAATGAGTAAGCGCCTATCCAAGCAATATTAAATTTAATTTAAAAAAAGTTTTAAAACTAAGATCTTACACTTTACAAAGTTTATGAAGTGAACATGAAAGTGAACAGATACTTTGTATCTATCTCTATACAAATGAAGATAGTAATAGTAAAATAACAGACTCGGAATAACAAATTTCACGAATGCAATCATTTCCTACGAAGTGGTACAATTTAGCATGATGTACTACCAAGTGGTACGCGAGTCAAAAAAAGGTTGGGAAACGCTGCTCTACAACATTAAAGCGACCATCTTGTATGGCTTTTCGTTTTTATGGTTTTTCAATGAAAATAACAGTTATACAAAAACCGCTCAGTGCAAAAAACAAAAAGTAGTATTTAAGCGAGGTTAAACGATTGTATAAGGGTTGATTCGTCAAAAACTGCACGAAAAAGCACCTAACTTTGACAATATATTTTTTTTCTCTTCACCTATAAAAGATAAAATTCCCAAATTTTCTTTATAATATAGGGCAAATCCTCCTTTATAACTGTAATTTTTTTGTACCAACCTAGATTTAATAAATTTTGTGTATGGGGTGTATGGGGTAGAGTTGCCAACTGCCCTTTTTTGGAAAGGACAGTCCTTTTTTAACACCTGGTTGTCCTTGTCCTTTCTTAAATTAGGAAAGGAAGCGTTTTGTCCTTTTTTCAGATATTATTCACACAAATCTAATTTATGTTATTGTATTTTTGATTTAAGTTCTGACTTCTGAGACTTCTTCATTTGGCGTGTTGTTTTTCTGTTTTAACTGAACTGAATAGGTCAACAGGTTATTGATATAACGATGAACAAAATGCAAAAAAATGGTACTGGATTTGATGATTCTGATCAGTTATATTCTTATGGTAGGTGAATTGCTTTCATAATGCCGACGCTATTTTGAGGCCTACTTTTTTGCAATTAATCACAGATTTCTGCATCAAATTTTAAAATAACCACTATTCATGGTATATCTTTCAAAAGGTGATTGCATATAGATGTTTTTCAAGAGAACCCAAGAGTATTTTTGACTCTCAAACATAGATCTTCTTTACCCAGACAGTCCTCACGGAATTATCCCCTCACTTAGGGCTATTACTCCATCATATCAGGTATGATAATATGCAATAGACCAACGGTAAATTTTGTTAAAATTTGTTAAAGTATTCTGAAGTGAGGATTCTAGAATATGGATAGAATAATTAAAGCACTATATACAGTCGACTCTCGATAATTCGAATTTTTCTATAATTCGAACTCTACAGCTGTTAACTTCGGTAAATCGAAAAAATGCAGTGTATTTAGATACGCTCGATAACTCGAAATCCTTTTCTTAACAAGAGGGGGAGAGAAGGCTCTATAATTCGAACGAGGCCACCTTCCCCTCTTTATAATTCGAATTTTCCCTAGTAATGTTTACTTCTCATTTTCCGCTTATTGTTCATTTCCTGCGTAATGTTTCCCTCCTTTCAGACCATTTTAACTTTCCAATTCGCTTTCCTAGTTTGTCGCGATGGGAAGTACATCTCCCTAAATGTGTCCGACAAAGAAAACAGTATCGCGGCCGTGAAAAGTGGTTCGAAACAAAGAAGATATCGCCAAAACTTTCAATATTCCACCATCAACGCTTTCCACAATTCTAAGTCACTTGACTTAGTCAAGCCACATTGAAACAAAAAACTGTTCTTCGTTTTTTTAATTAGGTACATATGTATATTATTATTTATTGAAATGTTAATACATATGTAATTTTTTAGTTCTTTTTTGTCGTTTTCATTATTTTTACTTTTTTACTTGAGGCTATATATCTCTAAAATTTAGGTAAGCTCATACGTATTTTCAATATACGTATGTACATACATATATATACATAATAAAAACTCTTAATAATACGATTTTTTCCCCCCCTTCTTGATAATTCGAAGTCTCGATAATTCGAATTTTTCTTGTAGTCCCTTGGATTTCGATTTATCGAGAGTCGACTGTATTTATTTTTAGTTGTTAAACGATTTAATCGAAAATGGTTGTAAAAGATTTTCTGTAAACATGATTTATTGGTGATTGTAAAATAGTTGAGTGCTACAAACTTTTGTTGAAAATATTAAATGAGTAATTTTGGGTGATTTGAGTATTCTCTCAAATGTTGTATTTTAGTATATTGTTTTGACCAACTGCGTTAACAATTTAAATTTCTATTAAATATATAAATGAAATTTTTCCTTAAAATAATATTGTGTTCTGAGGGCTCTATTACGTCATTCTACCTTTGGTACAAATTTTTAAATTTTAAGAAAATTTAATTAGAGATAAATTTGGGTAAGAATAAGTCCGTTTGGAGTTTTCATAGATGATTTAAAAAATTATTACGAAATTTTATATATTTATTTTTTTTTAAAAAAAAGCTTTGTTTTGGTAACGACTAGATTGGAACTTTAGCCAGAAGTATGAGGGACTTTACCTGGACGCTATTTGACAGAATGTCGCCAAATACCAGGGTGAAGTCCTATGGCGCCAGTCTGCCGGCCGTGACGTCACCCATTATATACTCCGCTATCCCAGTAAAGAATTTTTAGTTATGTCCCTAAAACTGACTATAACTATTTTATGGGTTTATTAAAAAATAAAGAAAAATAATAAAGGAAAAACCCGGTAAAATTGTAGAATCCTACATAAACTTATTGGTTCTGTAAAAAAAGATGATAGTTTAGGATAACATCCAAATTTTTTGCCCCTGAGTGGTTGTTGAAAATAGTTTTTTAAAAATAAGTTTATGGCAATAAAATTTCTTTTCACAAAAATGATTGTTCTGTGAAGAAATAAAAACAAACCAAAGTGATAGGCCTATTGCTATGTTCCAAATGAAAATTCCTTGGCGACATAGTAGAAAATAGAAAAAGTCGTTCTGAACAATTGATATTCTTTACTCCTAAATATTTCACATTGTTTAAACTATTTACAGTATCAAATGTGGAACAGCGTATAGCCTAACTTCAACAAACCCCTGAACGTAATAATTAAGTAATGGACCCCATGAAAATGTAGATCATAAAATGCTTAAAACAAATCCATTGAAACGGTAGAACAAAAACCCAAAACTATTCAGTAAGTACCACTACCGGGTACTATTTGCTTCAAAAGTTACCATTTGATGTTTATGCCTATCTTTTTATTTTTAATGGTCGATTTTTTTTTTTCTTTTAAATTATCGATCAATCTTAGGCAAAACTAGCAATCGAACCCAACACAACAACACTGTCTCTTTAAAACATAGCGTTCCCATATATTGCTGCACTTTCCTTGGATATTGAATCGCTACTAATATTTTTGCAAGCATTAAAGAATCATTTGCTGTTATAAATAATCATTTTAACTGATTACTACTCTACTAAACAAGAGAAGGAAGGTATTGTAATCGTGCCGTTTTTCAAATTTTTGAATTTTTACCTTAAAATATGTGGTTTAAGGTTTCCTGAATCTGAAAACAGTGGTTTTTTTACAAAATGGTTTGTATGTGTACGAGGTCTGTAAATTAAGTAATGAGACTGATTTTTTTATTCAAAAAGAATTACAATTCTATATTGTAACCTTCAAAATAACTTCCTTCTGAAGCCATACAGCGCTGGAGACGTTTCTTCCACTCCTCATAGCAGTGCTCGAACTCCTGATATTGGAATAGACTTCAGCTGGTCGGTTACAGCCGTTTGAATGTTTTCGACTGTCCCAAAATGAGTTCCCTTGAGGTGATTTTTCAACTTTGGGAAGAGAAAAAAAAGTCACAAGGACTCAAGTCAGGCGAATAAGGAGGCTGAGGAGCCACAGGAAATTTTTTACTGGCCAAAAAGAACTCGTTTATTGAAACTACAAGGATGGCAAAGTCGAAGATCAAATGCATGCTGAATTGTTTTTTCGATATCCACGTAAATCTTCCACAAAGAATTTCTACCTCAAGGTCAAAACGGTCAATCAACACTTTTACCGAGAGGTTCTTGAAAAACGTCGAAAAAGGGTCATTCGTGTGAGACCAAACATCAAGAACAAGTGGGTATTGCATCACCGATAATGCTCCTTGTCACACAGCAATTTCAATATCAATTTCATTTTGGGACATTCGAAAACATTCAAACCTGCTGTAACCGACCAGCTGAAGGCTATTCTCCAGTATCGGGAGTTCGAGCACTGCTATGAGGAGTGGATGAAACGTCTCCAGCGCTGTGTGGCTTCAGAGGGAAGTTATTTTGAAGGTGACAATATAGAATTGTAATTCTTTTTGAATAAATTTTTTTTAAAAAATAAGTCTCATTACTTAATTTACAGACCTCGTATTTGCGCTTAGATGCGAATAGAGTACGCCACAATACTAAGATTTTGCTCAAGATCGGCCTATCAGAAGTATCAGTTTTTCAGTTTTTTAAAAATTTTCCCAAAAACAGCTAGAAAGATTTTTTTTAAAAATGTTATACTAATTGGAAGTATGCAGTTCTATAACTATACTTTAAAACAAATGTTTTTTTAATGCAAGTACAACACCTAATTAATAAGCAGTTTAATAGTTCCCGTCACCTTTTTCCCAATTAAGGACCCGGCAACTCCTAGTTTCCTCCCTTATATTCCCCCATTTCGGACTATGGTTGCTCCAGTGTACGGCCGGTCTTTCTGGTGATCTCGAAGCTAAGCTGAATCGCCTCCATGAACTGCTTCATAAGATTTATTTTCAGCATTTCCAGAGACTCTCGCATTTCGCCACTGCTACGATGAGTTGAAGTGGCTTTTTCCCCTGTCTACAGCCGCCAGTATTTTGTGGCTTCATTCCTTTTCCAAGAGTCATCCAGTCTCAAAGACCATTCTTATATTTTCCAACTCTTCAAGTTCAAATCCTCGATCCATTCTCGCAATACTAGATCTCGTTCCTCTGATCTCTATATTCCCTCACACCGTACCTCATCCTTTGACAAATCCTTCCTTATACGCGCTACCTCTCTCTGGAACTCCTTACCATCATCTGTCCGCCATGCTCCTACCCTTTCTATCTTTAAATCCCGTCTATTCAGTTATCTCCTTTCTATTCAGCTTCCTCCGAAATTTTAATTGTTTTAATTTATTTCCTTAATTTCTGCTGTTATTCTGATTTTCACTTTTTGTAAATACTTACGTATATTTTCTGTTTAATCACAGGCCAAACTATTAAGGCCTCTATTTGTACCTGTATTTATTCTTAGGGGACAATTGTCCCAGAATAATAAATTTCTTTTCTATTCTATTCTAATTTATTTATTTTAATTCTAACTTCTTTTATCTAATTTAATTAGTTGCAATAAGTTTACTGAATGAATAGTAACTTATTGTATTATAAAAGAAAAATGAGGTCGTTAAAAAAAACTTCTGCTTCTATAAAAACAGAAGGTTTCGTTTAACCACCCTATGTGTTTTGGTGAAGTTCGGTTAGCAAACATAAAATATAAAGATCTATTTTTTTTTCTTTTTATTAAACGTCAAGGATCTATTCTTGAATGAAGTTTTTTGACTCAATGAATGAAGTATATGTTACTACTGAAGTGACTTTTCTTTTAACAAAAAAAGGTATCCTCAGGTAAATTACCAGTACCTACAATTACCTGTAGCCTGGGGGCTTCTACAAGAATTTACCACATCTCAATTTCATAGTGTCTTAACCAATTACTTGTAACACATAATAATAAATAGTTAAATTATGTTTTAATTTTATGGACCACGGAGGAACCGTTTATACTACTAATTTTCATAAATAAAAGTTGTGGGTAATACTTGTGAGGAATTCGTGTAGTTGTATTAATGCGAGGCGTGTTTATCTTAGTAGGTAACCGTTTTGAAATTTGGCCGCTACAGTGCTGCGGTCAGTATTTGGTGCTAAATCTGTCAGCAAGAAACCAGACACTATAACGGAAACATTCGACCATGTTTACGTTTGTTTTTGGTGTATTAAAAATACTTCCGCCGTCTGAGAATCCCGTTGACTGTGATTCGTTTTCTTAGTGCTACTAAATCGGGCTGAAATTCATTGTAAGCTCAGTGATGATTATGCAGGAAACATGAGCAGCTGTAAGGTACGGAAATGGGTTAAAACTTTTTAAAGATGGCCACACGAATGTTCATGTTTTGAAATTGGCAAACTTTGAGTCATTGCAGAAGATTTTTTTGGTGCAGAAAAGTTGTTGATGAAAGAGAACAGAACCTTTACGAATACATCGTTATCAAATGAATTTACTCGCAAGTCTCAAGAAGTTTTCTCCATGGAATTGTAATCGAACGCTTAAATTATCGAAAAATTTTGGTTAAACTTCTTCAAACACAGAGAGAGCTTTAATTTTGTTCGTGAAAACACGAGAGCAGACTGGCCAGATATAACTCACTGTTTTGCGTGTGTTTTAGGGCACTACTTATATTTTGAGCCTTGGCAACACTGAGTGTTGTCAGGTGCTATCTGACGTTTCCACTTGAAAGTTTGACATTTTTGACCATAACCTTCTTCAGAACGTTTTGTTATTTGAGCACGATTTGTGTTGTTCACAGTCACTTGAAAATTGTGTCTCTGCTAAAAAAATGGAATTAACTCTTTCGAAAATTACGACTTTCGACGTGCATTATCAAGACAGGAGTGCATCGATCAACTTACTTCCACTTTTGGCGATAAAGCCCCATCCTTTGCCTCTGTGAAAAACGCTGGTATAACGAATTCAATCGTGATCTTCGTTCGCTCACCGACGAAAGTCGTGAAGGTCGTTCAAAATCAGTTATTTTGTCAGAAAACATTGATGCTGTGCAAAAACTAATAATGCAAGATCGTCATGTGACATACTGTGAGATTGAGGCAACCTTAGGCATTAGTTCCACCAGCATATATAAAATATTGCATGATCATTTAGCCGTGATAAAGTTTTGTTCTCGTTGGGTCCCACATAATCTGACAAAATCTCAAAAAGATACTCGTGTCGATTGGTGCAAACAAATGCTTAAGTAATACAATGGCGGTGCTTCAAAAGACGTGTATAAGATTGTAACAGGTGACGAATCATGGATATATGCGTATGAGGCGGAAACTAAACAGCAGTCGACTGTTTGGGTGTTTCAAGATGAACCAAATCCAACAAAAGTTGTTCGCGCACGAAGCTCTTCGAAACAAATGGTCGCCTGTTTTTCGGAAAAACTGGTCATGTGGCAACAGTGCCTTTAGAGGAACGTAGAACGGTCAATTCTGAATGGTACACAACCATTTGTTTGCCGGAAGTCTTCGATGAAATAAGGGAAACAAACTAGCGCCGTCGGATCATTCTTCATCAAGACAATGCCAGCTGTCACACAGCTCGTCTAACAACCGACTATTTGAGCACTCAAAAAATCGAATTAATGGGTCATCCGCCGTACAGTCCTGATTTGGCACCAAATGACTTCTTTTTGTTTCCGAACGTCAAGAATAAATTACGTGGACAGTCGTAGTTTCGTCGGCAGAAGAAGCCGTTGATGGATTCAAAAACCATGTTTTGGAGGTGTCTCAAGCGGTATGGAAAAAATGCTTTGACAAGTGGTTCGAACGCATGCAGAAGTGTATAGATCATGATGGAGAATATTTTGCAAAACAATAAACTCATTTTCAATGACAAATTACTGTTTTTTTTATTATTAGGCTCAAAATATAATTAGTGCCTCTCGTAAAGTTTTTATAGTTCACAACATTGGGCACCTTTTGTGCCATTTGCTAAGGAAACAATCTGAGGGAAATAGTCCTCCATCAAAATTTAGGCACCAATTTAAGTTGTGCTTTTGCCTATTTGTGGCTATAGTTTAGCAAATCCGCCGGCTATTTTCTAGTACATATTAGAGAGGATCAGCTTTCACAACTTGCCTTAAAATAGTTGCGACAAGTGAGCCCAAAATATGAAAATTCTTTGAGTATTGATTAAGTACATCAATAGATCAATCAATTTAATAAAATAAAAATGGCAAACACTCTTGTTACACTTGATCAAACAGCTCTCCAGGTAATTTACTCAAACAAAGAACCAAATTGATAATACTAGATAAAAGTATTAGTTTTAGGTAATACAGCACGTACTTACTTTAACAAGTTTATAGCTTTAAATGTTAGGTTAATGTTGAATTGGTAGTAGATCTGTACACTGTACTGACAGTGACACGTTAAAGTATTGGCGAGCTTGTGACCTTACAAATGTAGAGGTTGCAGCCTATAAAACATATTGGTTTTACTAAAATTGAGACAATATTTTTCAAGGTGAGACTTTTAAGTCTAAATCAGACTTCTTCAGCACACCCTTACTTAAAGAGAACATCCATTCCTCAATTCTTTTTCAAGATGAGGTCTCTTTCTATAGAAGGCATTGCCAAAGCCATAGTTTTGACCTGGAATACCTTAAAATTCAAGTTTGGTCAACAAATATTTGAATTTCTTTTTTTAAAAAAAACTATAAATATCTTCATTAACTTTCAAAGTAAAACAAAATCCAGTATAAATATTAATTGTAACCCAAACTTAGACCCATTCTAAGCCAAAGTCGAACACAAAAATGGAAATTAATCTCTTTTAAACAGATTTTTAAGGAAAAACTATACAGATATCTTTATTATCCTTCAAAAAAAAAAATGTATCAAATCCAAACAGACTGCACTAAAATCCTATTTTTTGAACACAAAAAGTAATTTGGCGGAATATCAATGTTCATTACGTGAAATCAAACATAATTTTTCCTGTATTTCCACAAAATTTGGAGCTCATTAACGTTCCTACCGTTGGTTGCAATCCCAAAGTACACCAGGAATTTGGAGTGTTTCGTTAATTTCTAAAATGACGATAAGGTTACCAACATGGAAACAATTGTTTATGTACAATAATGATTGATTAAATATTACCAAATTTTTGTTTTTAATTTTTAATTGGAAATGTTTTGCAAACTAAGCACGAGCCACCACTGCTTTGAAGAAGATAATAATAATAATAAGTCTTTATTAAAAAGTTTTAAATAATTATAAACTTTGAAATACAAATACAAAAGCATAGACAGACATATTCATGGTCCTTAGACCGTCTGAATAGTCCGTCAAACACCAAGAAATTTATAATCAGCAACTCAGGCTTCAAAAAACACTTTATACACTTAATAGTACTTCTTGCTAAGGAGAAAAAACTACAAAAGAAAGAGTTACAATGAAGCATGTACTCCGTATGCAATAATGTAAAGAACAGTAATAACAAAGAGGTGAAAAATAAACCTAAATGAAAACCTTTTAAAAAGACACCCTTGTATAAAGTAAATAAAATGAAAAACAAGTAAAAACCATGAAGTTTGTACTTAATCGACATTAAATATTTTAAATATAATAATTATTGCAAATTTAGAAATTAATTAATAGCTAAACTCCGATATTAGGAGGAATCTCTGTATATTACCAAGCTTCTTTGCAAAATTTGATCAGACTCTCTTTTAATCACAAAATCAAGAATAAACTAAATAAATATCTTTATTATCCTTCAACAAATGCATCATATCCAAATTTAAAATAGGGTAAAGTCGGGTGTGATGGCCACCATTTTATTTGGAGGGTGCCTGCAAAATTTTGGTTAGGGCTAGGCTTACGAGGGTCGTTTGAAAAGTCCGTGTAAAAATAAAAACTACTTAATTTTTTGGGGTTAACCTTTTTTATTTTTCAACATAGTCTCCTTTTAGGCTTATACACTTCTTCCAACGCTGCTCTAGTTTGTTGATCCCTTCCGAATAATAGGATTTGTCCAAGACTGAAAAATAGCCATTCGTTTCTGCAATCACCTCCTCGTTTGAATAAAATCTTTTTCCCGCCAGCCATTTCTTCATATTGGGGAACAAATAGTAGTCCGAGGGAGCCAAGTCTGGAGAATAGGGGGGATGTGAAACGAGTTGGAACCCTATTTCCATTAATTTTGCGACCACGACTGCTGAGGTGTGAGCTGGTGCGTTGTCGTGATGGAAAAGGACTTTTTTGTGGGCCAATCGTGGGCGTTTTTCTTGCAGCTCGGTTTTCAAACGGTCCAATAACGATGAATAATATGCACCTGTAATAGTTTTACCCTTTTCCAGATAGTCGATCAGGATTATTCCTTGCGAATCCCAAAAGACAGTCGCCATAATCTTTCCGGCCGAAGGAACGGTCTTCGCCTTTTTTGGAGCAGATTCCCCCTTGGTAACCCATTGTTTAGATTGTTCTTTGGTCTCAGGAGTGTAGTGATGTATCCATGTTTCATCCACAGTGACGAAACGACGCTTAAAGTCCTGCGGATTCTTCTGGAACAGCTGCAAACCGTCCCTGCAACACTTCACACGATTTCGTTTTTGGTCAAGCGTGAGCAATCGCGGCACCCATCTTGCGGATAGCTTTGTCATGTCCAAATGTTGATGCAAAATATTATTGTACCCGTTCATTCGAGATGCCCACAGCACTAGCAATCTCACGCACCTTCACTCTTCTGTCATCCATCACCATATCATGGATTTTATCAATGATTTCTGGAGTAGTAACCTCAACAGGGCGTCCAGAACGTTCAGCGTCACTTGTGCCCATATGGCCACTCCGAGAATTTTGAAACCACTTATAAACTGTTCTAATTGGAGGTGCAGAGTCACCATAATGTTTATCAAGCTTCTCTATAGTCTCCTCAGGCGTTTTGCCTTTCATAAAGTAGTGTTTAATCAACACACGAAATTCTTTTTCGTCCAATTTTTGAAAATCACTCGACTTCCTCGATTCAAACGAATGCCAAACACAAAGAAATAGACCGATCTGGCTGAATGGTGTGTGTTCTTCCAAGAGATGCTACTAACTAAACATAACCTCGATACGCGCCAGTGGTGCTATCTCTCTGACTTTGCACGGACTTTTCAAACGACCCTCGTACTTTATTATTATTATTTTTGGAAACCTCATACGCTCACAAACATAAGATAAGGTAAAAATTTTCAGAAAAAATGCTAAGGGAAACATTTTTTTATTCTTACAAAACAAAATAGCAGTTGGCCATCTATCCCCACTTGGGTTGGGTGAGTTGGCCAGTGCAACTTGGGAGAGATGGCCACAGATTGTAAATGAAATTGCACTAGTAAAACGTAAAAATAACAGAAAAAAATGAATGGTTACTTAATATTTACTTATTATTCTTCTTTTTAAATGCGCTTTTACTACAATTTTGGCAAGCGCATGCAAAAGAAGAGCAATTTTAGTGAAACCACTTCCGGCATATTATGCATCCCAATCAATCTTCTTTTTTTCTGGTCTTGTTGTAGCTTTCCCCATATCCTGTACATTCAGTTTCACCAATTTCTAAAATGGCATCACTTTCCTCTTCAAATTCGATTCCTGTTTCGTCCAATCCTTTCTTTCAGTATTGTCTCTTTGGGGATGGTATTTCTTGTTGGTTTGAATTTCTTTGCTATGCTGTTTTTCACAACAGCAATGTACAATCCCATCCAAATCTATATATATAAAAATGAATGTGTGTCTGTTTGCTTGTTTGTACCCGCTAGATTCAAAAACCATACATCCAATCGCCGTGAAAATTTGGGAAATTATTAGGTATATCCCCGGGAAGGTTTTTGCAAATTTTTTTGTAAAATCAGAGTTGGAGTTCTAGGTGCACTCGAACAAATATCCCCAAAATATCAAAATAACATTTAATTAGTAATATTTGTTGAAAGTGTAACCATGAAAACCATGAAAAACAGTTTTTTGCAATTATTAATACGAGAATAAATTATACCGAAGATGGTGGAATCCATTAATCTAAAAGTACTCAACAATACTATTGACGTTGATAATCGTTGGGTAGTACCATATTCTCCATTACTACTAAAAACGTATAACGCACACATAAATGTTGGGTACTGCAATTCAGTGAAAGCGATAAAATATATTTGCAAATATGTGAACAAAGGAAGCGATATGGCAGTGTTTGGAGTGGAAAATACAACTGCATCTAACGATGAAGTCACCCAATATCAACTGGGACGCTGGGTACTGCAATTCAGTGAAAGCGATAAAATATATTTGCAAATATGTGAACAAAGGAAGCGATATGGCATTGTTTGGAGTGGAAAATACAACTGCATCTAACGATGAAGTCACCCAATATCAACTGGGACGCTGGGTACTGCAATTCAGTGAAAGCGATAAAATATATTTGCAAATATGTGAACAAAGGAAGCGATATGGCAGTGTTTGGAGTGGAAAATACAACTGCATCTAACGATGAAGTCACCCAATATCAACTGGGACGCTTCATAAGTAGCAATTAGGCTGTATGGCGTATTACCTGTATATCATTTTCCATTCATGAACGATATTCAACGGTTGTTCATTTAGCTGTACATCTTGAAAATGGACAGCGTGTGTATTTTACATCAGAAAATGTACGTGCAAGAGCAATGTCACCACCGCCAACAACATTAACTGAATTTTTCACATTATGTAGAAATGATACCTTTGCAAGGACACTACTGTACTCTGAAGTAGGGGTAATTTTATTGTTAATTTTCATTTCGATGTATTGTATACATTTTGGTCATTAATAAATTATGTTTGAGGTATCAAAACTGCCTTTTTGTTCAAACACAGCAACGTGTGAACGGGTACAGTTAGTATTCAATAAAATTCATCAAAATTTAGACTAAGCTTTTTAAAACAATTTTAGACGGAACTCAATCAGAATAGGGCAGTTTGCTATAAAATGAAATACAGTTTCTCTAGCTTTGAAGAAGATGCTATTCGTATTATCTTATATACAGGGATATAATTGTACAATATACTGTAGGGGTGCTTTAGAAGCAAGCTGTTTATTTCTCTAATTGGTCATATAAAGAAGTAGTTAGTTTGTGCTGACTTGTGGGCCACTTTTGATTCATGTTTATTTTATTTTTTTTTTAAGAAAATTTGTCAGGAGACCAAAAAAAAAGACTTATAAATTGATTAATATTAAGGGACATACTAGGAAGGACATTAATTAGGTGCTTGTACTTGGGATGGCCAAAAGAAATAAGGCGTCAGGGTCTGTTTGTATCTTTTGTATGTGTGTTTGGATGACAAAAAAAAGTGTCCTTTTGTGTTTTGTATTTGAGATAGTTTACTAGTTTGGGCCGTCTGTGGTGACGGTCTAGTTGCGACCCAACCAGTCCCCCCTCTGAGCGGTCAGTTTCTATACATACCCCATAGGCTGGCGCCTAGAATCTGATCGTATGTCAGGTCTCCCAAATTGGAAGACATTAACTGTCGCTGGTTACACCTTTTACTTTAGCTACTTTTACCAATAGGACTTAGTGAATAGTGAAAGAAAAATTGCTAGTCCTATTAAAACTGTAGAAATCTACTAGGTAAAGGCAGGTTTACTGAATGGGCCCCTCTTATAATGTTTAATGTGGTTTTTCCCCTCCTATTTTTTGGGGATAGGAGGGAAAGCTGTCCAAGTAGAAAATTCCAAAAATGGACAAGTTTTGAGTGAACTTGCTGCAATCAACAGATTATAGCAGAGGTAATTGGAGATATAGGATAATGACGCATGTACCTACTCCTTCATAAGGCAGCCATTTCAATGAATCTATCTGGTTTCTTTTTTAAATTCTCAAAATCAAAAAAATTGTACAGAATCTTGTCAATAATTTCAGCCCATTCATAAGTTTATTTTGAGATACCTAATCTAGGGTAGTGCAACAACACTTTGCAAAGTGTATTTACTGAAGTAAATACTTTATATTTTTTTTAATTTACACTCATTTGCAAATGAGGATCAAGAAAAATCTCCAAAATAGCACATACTTAATAGAATTAAGTAAGTAAGGTAATTGCCTATTTTTTCAGGTGGGCAGACTATTGCTGCAAAACATTTTATTTTAAATTTAAACATATTTAGTTATTATCACCTTCAATATACACCCCTCCCCTATCAATGCAACGCTCCATGCGAATTAACCATTGTTCGAAACAGAGCTGGAAATCTTTTTCTGTGAGCTCCTGCATGACGCGTGCCGCTTTTTGCTTTCACAGCTTCAACAGACTGAAATCCGTGTTCCTTTTAGTGCAGATTTCACTTTGGGGAACATAGATAAAAGTCACATGGGGGGCCAGATCAGGCGAATAAGTGCGGTTAGCCTAAAACTGGGATGTTGTACTTGGCTAGAAAACGTCTTGACAGAGACAATGCAGTGTGAGCTGGCGCGTTTTCTTGATGGAGAACCCCGTGACTTGTTCTTCTCTACAAATCGGGTCGTTTTTTTTCCTTACTCTTTCACGGAGTTGAGCAAGCATCTCACGGTAGTAATGTTGATTAATTATAATCGATATTTTTATCCGTTTTGGACGTGGAAGGGGCGACCCTGGTGGTCATCATCTACAACATCTTCTCGGCCATCTTGACCACTCAAAAACTCGCGCACGTGATTAACATTCATCGCCATTAACTTCTTTTAATAAAATATAAGTTTCAGTAGCGGTTTTACCAAGTTTTGATGTGAAATTTTCACGACAATTCGTTGCTCTACTACAATGTCTACTACAAGACCGATTTCTCTACAAACACGTGAGATGCTGCAATCAAAAGAGAATGCTTTACGCTGCACAGCTATCGGTTGTTAGGATTTGGCGCATGCATAGTTTTTCTGTAGCAGCATCAGTCTCGTTATTTAATAAGCCACACCTCGTATTAGCTTCACAGGTCTCGCCTCTAACCGCTCGGCTACCGTGGCGCCTACTCTTAAAAATTATATCTGAATATCTATAGATAAATTAATGGCCAAAAACTTTGTAATCTATTGATGGATTATTGAAAAGATTTTATAGGAAATAGCCAATTTGATCTTATTTTAGTCCAATTTTTTCATTATTTCTCTTAAGGTGTGGTATCCGGTACTTCTTCTTAAGCTAAATAATTTTTGCTCCTCAGCACATATAACCTCATCCTAAAATCTCGTTTCTCAGTACCGCTACTTTAGAGTACGAAATGGTGTTGAATTCTTATGCATAAAAACTATTAAAGTCTCGCTAGGCAGTATTCAAGGTCCTATACTATACTCTACATTTATACAGCACACATCCTTACCTGGATAGTGTAGACTAACTTGGAATCTACACCCTTAACTGAAAGGACTAGAACTAGACAGAAGATAAATTCTTCCAGGACGACTACTTGAACCGAATTCCACTGTGGACTTACAAAATTGACTATTTACAAAACGCTTTTACGTTCATATGAGCATACAGAGTGGAACTTTGGGATTACGCCAAACCTTCTATGATCCTGAGAATGCAATCCTTCCAATCTAAAGGTTCTCAGATGAATCGCCAATTGCTGCTTTCTATGTCCCCATCAAAACCTCAACTTGCTGTTAATTTTCAAACTAATCTGTTCTCGTTTCTTCAATTGTCATCCTAATGTAGTTTTTCGAGCACTCTCTTTCACTTCACCTATTGACGGCCTCCTGTTCTCCAAAGTATGATTCTATCGGAGAGTTCTAGCAATGGCTGCTGGCATCTCTCAGCACATCCTCAGCGGGTGTAGCGCATAGGTCCCATTCTATATACAGGATGTACACGTAGTAGATGTCGAAACTTCGGGTAGTGATTCAGCAGCTCAAATACAACAAAAAAATATTCTTTTCACTTTGTCCCGATTCTCAATAGTGTCCAAGATATTTGCATTTTTTAACTTTTCCGTCGATATTCGCGTTTTTCACCATAAAAACGGCCGTAACTTTTCTATCCTTTATCCTACAACAAATCTCCTTATCGCAAAACGAAAGGGCATTAAATTTCCTATTTCCCTCTGTTCGGGGTAGGGTTTTATTAAAAACAAAACAAAAAAATCCATATGGTCTTGAAGCTCAATAAATGCACAACTTTTCCTGTAATTGGGTGACTCCTTGATTCATTAATCATTGAAAAAAATACAGTTGAAAATTTTAACAGAAATCATCGAGAACGAATTTTTTAGACATTAAAGTAAAAATTTCATTGTTTATAAGAAAAGTTTTGAGGCTCTGGGTTAAGCAGATTTATAGGAATATTAATGCTCTTTCGTTTGGAATAAGCAGTTCTGTTGTAGGATAAAGGATAGAAAAGTTATGGCCCCTTTTTGTGAAAAACGCGAATATCGATGGAAAAGTTAAAAATGCAAAATATCTTGGACACAATTGAGAATCGGGACAAAGTGAATAGAATATTTTTTTGTTGCATTTGAGCTGCTGAATCACCTCCCAAAGTTTCGACCACTCCTCTGTGTACACCCTGTATACTGTACTACATAACACACAATAGTGTACACTATAATTGTAAGGGACACAATAAATAAATGTTTTCTCTACTTTTTGGTTGCTTTTCATCGTAAACCTTCTGAAAATGTGCTAGCAATGGCTATCACCAAAATATTCCATGGTTTCTGATATTTCCCATAAAACTTTTCCATCATAATTTAAGGACGATTCCTCGACCAGTTTGCAATCATTATTTTAGAATATACCGTCAAAAAAATTCTTCTTGGATGCTGTCTTTTTTTAAGAAATCGCTTCAGCACTTTTATCAAATGTTAACTGATGACTCTATGGTGTACACTGTTTTAAAAAGAAAAAGAAAAAAAAAGTTATTCGACTTCCTACGACCACAGAACTAACACTGAGACATCCACAAAATTCCTAACTTGTCGCCAAGTTTGACCAGCAATTTTGTGCGCTAGATTTACGAGGGTCATTTGAAAAATCCGTGCAAAAATAAAAACTACTTAATTTTTTGGGGTAAACCTTTTTTATTTTTCAACATAGTCTCCTTTTAGGATTATACACTTCGTCCAACGCTGCTCTAGTTTGTTGATCCCTTCCGAATAATAGGATTTGTCCAAGACTGAAAAATAGCCATTCGTTTCTGCAATCACCTCCTCGTTTGAATAAAATCTTTTACCCGCCAGCCATTTCTTCATATTGGGGAACAAATAGTAGTACGAGGGAGCCAAGTCTGGAGAATAGGGGGGATGTGAAACGAGTTGGAACCCTATTTCCATTAATTTTGCGACCACAACTGCTGAGGTGTGAGCTGGTGCGTTGTCGTGATGGAAAAGGACTTTTTTGTGGGCCAATCGAGGGCGTTTTTCTTACAGCTCGGTTTTCAAACGGTCCAATAACGATGAATAATATGCACCTGTAATAGTTTTACCCTTTTCCAGATAGTCGATCAGGATTATTCCTTGCGAATCCCAAAAGACAGTCGCCATAATCTTTCCGGCCGAAGGAACGGTCTTCGCCTTTTTTGGCGCAGATTCCCCCTTGGTAACCTATTGTTTAGATTGTTCTTTGGTCTCAGGAGTGTAGTGATGTATCCATGTTTCATCCACAGTGACGAAACGACGCTTAAAGTCCTGCGGATTCTTCTGGAACAGCTGCAAACCGTCCTTGCAACACTTCACACGATTTCGTTTTTGGTCAAGCGTGAGCAATCGCGGCACCCATCTTGCGGATAGCTTTGTCATGTCCAAATGTTGATGCAAAATATTATGTACCCGTTCATTCGAGATGCCCACAGCATTAGCAATCTCACGCACCTTCACTCTTCTGTCATCCATCACCATATCATGGATTTTATCAATGATTTCTGGAGTAGTAACCTCAACAGGGCGTCCAGAACGTTCAGCGTCACTTGTGCCCATATGGCCACTCCGAAAATTTTGAAACCACTTATAAACTGTTCTAATCGAAGGTGCAGAGTCACCATAATGTTTATCAAGCTTCTCTTTAGTCTCCTGAGGCGTTTTGCCTTTCATAAAGTAGTGTTTAATCAACACACGAAATTCTTTTTCGTCCATTTTTTGAAAATCACTCGACTTCCTCGATTCAAACAAATGCCAAACACAAAGAAATAGACCGATCTGGCTGAAACTTGGTGTGTGTTCTTCCAAGAGATGCTACTAACTAAACATAACCTCGATACGCGCCAATAGTGCTATCTCTCTGACTTTGCACGGATTTTTCAAACGACCCTCGTATATATTTCTCAAACTATTATAGCTACAGCAATTTCAATAAGCTCATTAGAAAGAAGGATAAATTTCCTTTTAAATAAGCTAATTTATATTCCAAAATAATAATATCAAGTATTTCACTTTGTGGCCCAAACATAAGAGATAGCAATTTTCTAATTTTTTCAAAAAACTTTGACTTCATTTTTCTCAAAACTATTATATAAATTTAAAACCTGCACTATTCATGAAAAACGTCTACATACAAACACCTTTCGAAAGGTATGCTATGGAATAGTGGTTATTTTAAAAATTGATGCAGAAATCTGTGATTAATTGCAAAAAAGTAGGCCTAAAAACAGCGTCGGCATTATGAAAGTAATTCACCTAAACTATAAGAATATAATTAATCAGAATCATCAAATCCAGTACCACTTATTGCATTTTGTTCATCGATACATCAATAACCTGTTGACCTATTCGGTTCAGTTAGAACAGAAAAATAACACGCCAAATGAAGAAGTCTCGGATGTCGGAACTTAAATCAAAATGACAATAAAATAGATTAAGAATTTTAAATTCAAAGTTTTCCTGGTCTAAATTGAGGCCCACTGAACTTATTATTTAATCAAATAATTTTTTTCTAAGATTACTTTAAAAAAAAGGATTTTTAGGAAGTAATACTCTTCCAGCGACATTGAACGAACGGGAATCAGTATTTTTTAAAGAAAAATGGTATACCATTCCATCAAAGATAGTTCCCCCAACGCTTGGGGCATCAAGAATATGAAGCAAGTTTTTAGCAAGTAATTAATACCTGAAAAGTAATTGATTTCTAAAAATCATGAATATTGCCAAGGAAATCATTGAAAGAGACCATCTTCTAATTTTGAACTCAAAAAGATATTTTACTTTTGAAAAATGTAATTTGTTTAAGACTAGAGTTGCCAACTGCCCTTTTTTTTTTAGAAAGGACAGTCCTTTTTTAACACCTGGTTGTCCTTGCCCTTTCTTAAATTAGGAAAGGACGCGTTTTGTCCTTTTTTCAGATATTATTCACACAAATCTAATTTATGTTATTGTATTTTTGATTTAAGTTCTGACTTCCGAGACTTCTTCATTTGGCGTGTTGTTTTTCTGTTCTATCTGAACTGAATAGGTCAACAGGTTATTGATACAACGATGAACAAAATGCAAAAAAATGGTACTGGATTTGATGATTCTGATCAGTTATATTCTTATGGTAGGTGAATTGCTTTCATAATGCCGACGCTGTTTTGAGGCCTACTTTTTTGCAATTAATCACAGATTTCTGCATCAATTTTTAAAATAACCACTATTCATGGTATATCTTTCGAAAGGTGTTTGTATGTAGATGTTTTTCATGAATAGTGCACGTTTTAAATTTATAAAATATTTTTGAGAAAAAAGAAGGCAAAGTTTTTTGGAAAAAATTAGAAACTTGCTATTTCTTATGTTTGGGCCACAAAGTGAAATACTTAATATTATTATTTTGGAATATAAATTAGCTTATTTAAAAGGGAATTTAACCTTCTTTCTAATGAGCTTATTGAAATTGCTGTAGCTATAATAGTTTGAGAAATATATACAAATGTTTGCTAAAAAGTAGTAACACCTTGAAAAAACATAAAATTAAAAATATCTATAAAATGGAGCCGAATCGAGCCATAGTTTATATGGAATTTTTTTGTTGCAAATGATGCCCAGAATCGCCTCCCGGAAGTAACGGTAGTCTTATGCTGAACATCCTGTGCACAAGGGTCTGCGACATCTAATAAATTCTAAAAAAATTTATAAAAAGTTAATGCAGTAAAATTACATTGTTAATGTAAGGTACAAAAATAATGTAAAAGTTAATGTAGTATCTATACATGCATGTTAAAGTAGAAAAAAACATTAGATATTACAGTCAATCTAAGTTAAATGGTGTTCTACTTGAACATATATTTTGTAGATTAAAATGGCCAGCATAAGGGTCTGTGAAACATCTAATAAATTCAAAAAATGTGAAGGAAAAGTTAATGTAGTAAAATTACTTAAATAATATCAATGAAGTATGAATGAAATGTTGGTTACCTGCTGATTTGTGTGCATTTTGGCGTGTAATCAACCCTTGTACTTAACATTTTAAACTGTAAGTTTTTGTTAAGGAGATTTTTGTACCTTTTGGATAGATTTTTCTTTTTGTCTCATATTTGGGTGGGGTAAACTCCCCTCCTTATGAGGCATAGCGTCGAGACTTTTAAAATACAAGTCTGAACAAAATTTCGATTCGAATTACACTTCATTCATGAAAATCGGTTCACGTCTCGATAATTTGAAACGATTGCTATACTTCCTCTTAACAAGTGTAAGAGCAGAATGTCGTTTTAATGTTACGTAGGGAAGCCATAACCCTATGATCCTACCAAATTTTATCAAAATCGGGCCAATTTTGGAGGGGGCCTTACATAAAGGGGGCTAACTCCTCTCCCATTCGATGTACAGCGTCGAAACCCCCAAAAGGCACATCTACATAAAATTCCGAATCGAATGACACCTCATTCATGAAAATCGGTTCACGCGTTTAGGCGCTACGTAGTTTACAAAAAAGGTAACAACAACAACAAGAAGAACAACAACCATTTTTGAAAAAGCCGTTTTTGCTCATTTTCAGCAACTTTTTTCTCGAAATCTATTATATCTATGTTGTTGCAAAAAAATTACAGTTGTAAAGGAGGATTTGCCCTACATTAAAGAAAATTTGGGAATTTTATCTTTTATTATAGAAAAAGAGAAAAAAAATGTCAAAGTTGGGTGTTTTTCAACATTACGCTTTTTCGTGCAGTTTTTGACGATCAACCCTTATACAACTGTCCTACCGGACAGTTTTAATCCTTTTTTTGGAACTTTCTAGAGTTGGCAACTCTACTTAAGACTGGCGAATTTTAGAACCTTCTTTAATATCTTGAGAGATATATCAATATATTTTGCACAAAAAAAGTCACTACGTAGAAAAACTTATTGATTTTTTTTTGGAATTATGTTCAATTTAATATTTTAGATCTAAGTGTGAACGAAAATTTCTCGAAAGTTTAAAGAAAAACGTCACAGTCGTTTTGATGAAATCTCTCTCCTCTTTTTGGGACTCAGACCTCAAAAGTGATAATTCTGTTGAAAATTAGTAATCGAAATTTTAGATACTATCGCAAAATTTCGGCTATGGTGAGAGATAATAAAAACTATAAGTTTTAAATAATAATTTTTTAAATTAGAAGTTTAATGATTGTAGAGAAAAATATCGTATGAAAAAGTAGACTATTTTCTCATACAAGAGATTATGTTTACATAAAATTATAAACAGTTGGTAAGGCTAACACAGGCACACAATGACCCTGAGGAGGGGAAGGAGTTGTTTGTACAGACAACCGCTAGGTTAGTTAGTTGACAAGAAAGGGTCCTTCGGCACCGTGGCTCGCATGGTAAACAAACAGCCACTCTCTTATAGTGGGGATAGACAAACTATTTCGACTCTATCAACTTTAAACACACTACTTTGCATTTCTTTAGATCTTATGCCGACAGAAGGCTTCAATGCCGACACTTCTATCCTACAACAGATACGGGGCCTATCACTTTTATAGGAAATATTTTTTTTTAATAGGAGGAAAAATAGGAAGATTTCTTTGTTTTTTTTGGAAAGTATTTGTCCAGGTGTCGAGGAATCTATTCTGGTGGTTAAAAAGTTTTCTAAAAAAAAGCCGCTTGCAATGTAATCGCTAAAAATTAGGTGGCACTGTTTTGGAATATGGCGGCTCCAGATCTGGTTTAAAACATTTTGAGGGTGTAATAGAAACGTAGAACAGTAGCTTGGTCCAGGCCCAGACAAGCGGGGGTGGTTACCACGGGCTAGGGTTTCCTGATGCTCTGCGCATTAAGTAAGGAGCCCCTAAACACTCCTTATCATCATGAGCATCATCCCCGGGGCTAGCAGTGTCCGGCATCTTCATTCACCTTCCTCCATTTTTTCCCTATCCTGTACCAACACTTTCTTGTTTCTTCATGCATCCTTCAAAACATCATCTCATCTTGACTCCAGCCATCTCCTGCGTAGTATAAACCCGAACCAGAGTAAACAGCTTTCTACCATCTTTCCTTCTGCTGGCTGTCTCCTAGGTTGGACCGTTCTTGTTGTGGCGCTTTCCCTTCAACTTTTCTCAATATCCCACCTCACTCGTTTGTAACTAGCTTTAATGATTCTTATTTAACGTTCTTATACTCCGATGATAAACGTAGAGATAGGTTTCCTAGGTTACTTTTCACCGCATTGAATACTCGTATCTTACCCAGCAGCGTTTATCCATTGGTAGAGTACAGTTTGGTTTCCTTGGATACTACTCCATTGCTGAGCAAATCTTTTTTCACCGCCTTACCCTGCTGCGTTTATCCATTGGTAGAGTACAGTTTGGTTTCCTTGGATACTTCTCCATTGCTGTGAAAATCTTTTTTCACCGCATTGAACATCTTACCCAGCTGCGTTTATCCATTCTCTAACCTCTATATCCCCCTAAGCCGTCATTATTGAAGTGAGTCCTTAGTGCTATTTTACCGATTCTCATTACTTTTGTTTTATCTTTATTGGTTAAACTCTATTGAGCATATTCAACTCCTAGTCTAGGATATTCAAAATTGTATACAAAATCTTAGCCAATACCAAGCGTAAACTTTACTGGGGTCACATTCTTGTCGTCCATGTAAAAAAGCTGCGCATCTTTAGCTTATGGTTAACCGGCAGGACACAATAATGGCAGATAAAATTAAAGAAATAAACGCACACAAAAAATGGTTCTGTTATAAATAAAAGAACTCTAATTGAATTATTTTGTAACAGAATATTCCTTTCAATAAATATTACCAAATTAACTCGCTCGTTTGCATTCGTAAATAGTAACCATATGATAATTTTCATACGTAATAAACATTTTCTCTAATAATCCTTACAATTCAGAAGGATACACGTAAGGATAAGGTTGTCAGGCGCTTATGGTTACCTTAAGAGTTACCAAGTTTATGGTATTGTTGCACGTTTCTTTCTAGTTCTTTCGCTCCTTCTTCTGTTCAGTACTTGCAGTCTCTGGAACATCATTACCTGGTGTTCCAGATACTTCATTACCCAGAGCATTTGGAAGACGTATTTTAGCTCAGATTTTTGATTCTCATGTTTCTCATGAGTTTTTTATTCTGTAGAAGATATTCATTTTGTTGTTGATCCATCTTTTTCTTTTTTTTTAATATTTCCGCCATGGAAGATTGGTTCTAACTTGTTCTCTCCAAATAAAGACACCTTCTTCAGATATCGAATCATTTGGTTTTTTCTTAACGACATGAAGCTTTTAATATAGAAAGTACTTTTAAACTAAATAAGGAAATTAGGGTACTTGCTTGTTTCTTTTCCAATGGCTGCAGTATCAATGGCCTCAAATGTCCTTCTTAAATACGTACTTTTTCAAAAAAAATTCAAAATTATCGGTTTTCTTTATCAAAATGCGGAAAATAATTGAGAATTTTTTTCCCCCCTTCGTCGCTAGTATTTTACCATTAAATTAAAAGCTCTAATTGAATTCGTTAGTATAGAACAATTCATTAAATATTTCAAAAAATTTTGAAACGATAAGTTAATATTTATTTAATGCTTTCCAGGCTATATTTAGATGAGATGCATATCATGTAAATGTACGAGAAAGACTCGTAGAAAGACAAAAATCCAGTCTTCATAACAATACGTTCATTAAATGTTGAAAATTGGATGATGTTGCATTTTGAAAACTTAATTAATTTTAATAATTCAAAAAAAAAATATCATTAATTATTACTACCGTTTTTCACTAATCTTCCTCGGCTAATCTTGATATTAAGCCTTGAACACACACATGAACTGTTCTCGATGAACTCTACTTGAACGGCTCCGAATTCGGTTGTGGCCTTGATTTTGGCTTTCATCCTCATTTAATCTGTAACTTGAACACTGCAAGTTGTAGTTATAGTAAGAAAACTTTTATTAGAATATCTATGAACTTATAGTTTCAATTTAGTGCATCAGTTAGCCACCTTTTTTTAATGTGATGGCTTTTAAATTAAGATGGTTGCAAGTTGTTACTTGTAGCGTGGAAACTGTATTAGTCTACAATTATTGTCTTATTTCTTCATGATCTTTTCTTACCGTAAAACAACTTTAGCACCTTGTAGTAAATTTATTTAAACCAATAGAATGAACAGCTAAATTTAAAAATATACTTGTGATAATGATGGTGGCACTGCTTGAGTATAGCAGTGTAACTACTAATACAGCAGAAGTATAAATAAATGAACAAAATATAGTTAGCTTAAGTTGAATTATTATTTTTTTTTATATATAATTATGTGTTATTTGAAAACGTATCACTAACAAGTCAAACTTTTACAAATAAAAGTCAAATTTTTAGCGGAAACTACTGTAGAGTAAACATGGCGAAAATTACGGGCGTACATACAGTGCTATAAACCTTTCGCATTAATTACTTTTGATGTAAATTCAATGTTAAAAAAAAAAAAAAACTGAAAGCGATAAGCTACTTACTTAAAAGTAATTATCGAATTTGTCCTTCAAAAGCTATTAAAAGGTTTAACTGAAAACATAATAGGAGTTGCTTTATGTAAGACTAAAATTTAATTGAGTTGCTTCAAGTTGGACATGAATTTAACTGATGCTTCAAATAGAAATTGAATTGACAGACGATCGTTATTCATGTCAGTATTCATACTATTCAAATGCTTAATTTTTGTTTTTTTGTAAATATGATAACAATAAAGTGTGTTTTCTATCTATCTATCTAATAGAAATTGAATGTAATTAAGTTGCCTTAAGACGACTTGAATTTTACCAGAGTTGTTTTGAAAGGACGTGAGTTGCTTAAAGTAAGTCCCGAATTTAACTACAGTTGCTTTGAGTAGTTCTTGAATTTAACTAAAGTTACTTTAAATAGAACTTGAATTTAATTACAATTGCTTTAAATAGGACTTGAATTTAATTACAATTGCTTTAAATAGGACTTAAATTTAACTAAAATTGCTTTAAATAGGACTTGAATTTAACTACAGTTGCATTAAGTAGGACTTGAATTTAACTAAAGTTCCTTGAAGTAAGATTTGAATTTAACTAAAGTTGCTTTAAATAGAACTTGAATTTAATTACAATTACTTTAAATAGGACTTGAATTTAACTACAGTTGCCTAAAGTAAGACTCGAATTCAACTACAGTTGCATTAAGTAGGACTTGAATTTAACTAAAGTTCCTTGAAGTAAGATTTGAATTTAACTAAAGTTGCTTTAAATAGAACTTGAATTTAATTACAATTACTTTAAATAGGACTTGAATTTAACTAAAGTTGCTTTAAATAGGACTTGAATTTAACTACAGTTGCTTTAAGTAAGATTTGAATTTAACTAAAGTTGCTTTAAATAGAACTTGAATTTAATTACAATTACTTTAAATAGGACTTGAATTTAACTACAGTTGCCTAAAGTAAGACTCGAAGTCAACTACAGTTGCATTAAGTAGGACTTGAATTTAACTAAAGTTCCTTGAAGTAAGATTTGAATTTAACTAAAGTTGCTTTAAATAGAACTTGAATTTAATTACAGTTGCCTAAAGTAAGATTTGAATTTAACTAAAGTTGCTTTAAGTAGGACTTGAATTTAACTACAGTTCCTTGAAGTAAGATTTGAATTTAACTAATGTTGTTTTAAATAGAACTTGAAATTAACTAAAGTTTCTTTAAATAGAACTTGAATTTAATTACAATTACTTTAAATAGGACTTGAATTTAACTAAAGTTGCTTTAAATAGGACTTGAATTTAACTACAGTTGCTTTAAGTAGGACTTGAATTTAACTACAGTTGCTTTAAGTAGGACTTGAATTTAACTAAAGTTCCTTGAAGTAAGATTTGAATTTAACTAAAGTTGCTTTAAGTAGGACTTGAATTTAACTACAGTTCCTTGAAGTAAGATTTGAATTTAACTAATGTTGTTTTAAATAGAACTTGAAATTAACTAAAGTTTCTTTAAATAGAACTTGAATTTAATTACAATTACTTTAAATAGGACTTGAATTTAACTAAAGTTGCTTTAAATAGGACTTGAATTTAACTACAGTTCCTTGAAGTAAGATTTGAATTTAACTAAAGTTGCTTTAAGTAGGACTTGAATTTAACTACAGTTCCTTGAAGTAAGATTTGAATTTAACTAAGTTGCTTTAAATAGGACTTGAATTTAACTACAGTTCCTTGAAGTAAGATTTGAATTTAACTACAGTTGCCTAAAGTAAGACTCGAATTTAACTACTGTTGCTTTAAGTAAGATCTGAATTTAAGTAGAGTTGCTTTAAGTAAGATTTGAATATAACTAAAGTTGCTTCAAGATGGACTTGCATTTGCTCACAGATTTCTTCTGAAGTACGACTTGAGCTAAGAAGAGACTCTAATGGTGTCTGAGGCGTGAGGCAAGGTGGTGATTGCGTGCGTACGTGTGACTAGCAGCGCGTGTGCACACTGAAACACACTACTACAGACACAGCCAGATAGTGACTAAGTCAGAGTGGCGCCTAAACACTTTAAGTCCTACCGCTTTATCCATGTTTAAGATTGGAGTCGGTCAATTTCTCTTTAGTGTAGCCCGCTCGTCTGTAGCCACAGCTTCCTTTATCTCACCTTCTTCTTTCCCATCCTTTCTAATTCTTATTATTTTCTTTTATTTTATTTTATTTATTTTATTTTTTTTAATTCAAGGCGCGTCAATATCTAAGGTCATTGGCGCCCAGATCTTTCTCAGTGCACGGCTGCCTTCCTAGCAAGGTACTCTCAAAACACACAACATAGTCCATAGTGGACAATACGATGGCTTCTAGGAAAAGAGAATCTAAGAGCAGTCAGCTGTACACGACATGTGACTTACGCGTGGGAGACCACTGCACTAATAACTCATCTATTACCTTCCCAAGTTATCATTGATAATCATTACAAGAAATACAAAGTAATGCCCTGGTTCAACTGGTTACTACCAAGATACAGTCTGCTAATCAGTCTCAATAATATTTAGAATCGTGTACTATTTATACAAATACAAAGTATAAAATCGAACCCTAACCCTATATATAGAAGGCATCGCCAGAAAAAGGCGATTTTGTCTATTGCAGGAGACACAAACTGGCCGCCTACGAGGTTATTTTTTTTTATGGCCCCTCGAACTCTGAATTAACATGAATATAGAAAAAAATTGTTATGACGAAAATAGTGCTTAGGAGAGTCGGAGCACTATCGTACCCACAATTCCCTTCTTCGTTAACTCTTTAGCTACTGAAGACGAGTATACACGTGGACAATTAAAAAAGTTTGTTGCAAAAATTGTATATTATTTTGGGAGTAGGTAATTGTGCGAAGAACTACGAGGGTCGTTTGAAAAGTCCGTGCAAAAATAAAAACTACTTAATTTTTTGGGGTAAACCTTTTTTATTTTTCAACATAGTCTCCTTTTAGGCTTATACACTTCGTCCAACGCTGCTCTAGTTTGTTGATCCCTTCCGAATAATAGGATTTGTCCAAGTCTGAAAAATAGCCATTCGTTTCTGCAATCACCTCCTCGTTTGAATAAAATCTTTTTCCCGCCAGCCATTTCTTATATTGGGGAACAAATAGTAGTCCGAGGGAGCCAAGTCTGGAGAATAGGGGGGGATGTGAAACGAGTTGGAACCCTATTTCCATTAATTTTGCGACCACAACTGCTGAGGTGTGAGCTGGTGCGTTGTCGTGATGGAAAAGGACTTTTTTGTGGGCCAATCGTGGGCGTTTTTCTTGCAGCTCGGTTTTCAAACGGTCCAATAACGATGAATAATATGCACCTGTAATAGTTTTACCCTTTTCCAGATAGTCGATGAGGATTATTCCTTGCGAATCCCAAAAGACAGTCGCCATAATCTTTCCGGCCGAAGGAACGATCTTCGCCTTTTTTGGCGCAGATTCCCCCTTGGTAACCCATTGTTTAGATTGTTCTTTGGTCTCAGGAGTGTAGTGATGTATCCATGTATCATCCACAGTGACGAAACGACGCTTAAAGTCCTGCGGATTCTTCTGGAACAGCTGCAAACCGTCCTTGCAACACTTCACACGATTTCGTTTTTGGTCAAGCGTGAGCAATCGGGCACCCATCTTGCGGATAGCTTTGTCATGTCCAAATGTTGATGCAAAATATTATGTACCCGTTCATTCGAGATGCCCACAGCACTAGCAATCTCACGCACCTTCACTCTTCTGTCATCCATCACCATATCATGGATTTTATCAATGATTTCTGGAGTAGTAACCTCAACAGGGCGTCCAGAACGTTCAGCGTCACTTGTGCCCATATGACCACTCCGAAAATTTTGAAACCACTTATAAACTGTTCTAATCGAAGGTGCAGAGTCACCATAATGTTTATCAAGCTTCTCTTTAGTCTCCTCAGGCATTTTGCCTTTCATAAAGTAGTGTTTAATCAACACACGAAATTCTTTTTCGTCCATTTTTTGAAAATCACTCGACTTCCTCGATTCAAACGAATGCCAAACACAAAGAAATAGACCGATCTGACTGAAACTTGGTGTGTGTTCTTCCAAGAGATGCTACTAACTAAACATAACCTCGATACGCGCCAGTAGTGCTATCTCTCTGACTTTGCACGGACTTTTCAAACGACCCTCGTATTAAATCAAATAAAACGGTATACGGATCAAACTTTAAACTTTAAACGGTTAAACTTTTTGAATGCCTTAATGAAGATTGTCTGTTCTCAAGTCTTTGAATCCAGATATAGCAAAACTTGTACGAGGAAATCGCTGGCCAAGTTTCGGGTAAGAAAAGAATAATTTGCGTTTTATAAATACAATTACAGTCGACTCTCGATAAATCGAAATCCGAGGGACTACAAAAAAAATTCAAATTATCGAGACTTCGAATTATCAAGAAGTTTGAATTATCAAGAAGGGGAAAAAAAAATCGAATTATTAAGAGTTTTTATTATGTATATATATGTATGTACATACGTATATTGAAAATACGTATGAGCTTACCTAAATTTTAGAGATATATAGCCTCAAGTAAAAAAGTAAAAATAATGAAAACGACAAAAAAGAACTAAAAAATTACATATGTATTAACATTTTAATAAATAATAATATACATATGTACCTAATTATAAAAATGAAGAACAGTTTTTTGTTTCAATGTGGCTTGACTTAGTCAAGTGACTTAGAATTGTGGAAAGCGTTGATGGTGGAATATTGAAAGTTTTGGCGATATCTTCTTTCGAACCACTTTTCACGGCCGCGATATTTTTTTTCTGAAAGAAGGGAAACATTACGCAGGAAATGAACAATAAGCGGAAAATGAGAAGTAAACATTACTAGGGAAAATTCGAATTATAAAGAGGGGAAGCGGCCTCGTTCGAATTGTAGAACGTTCTCACCCGCTGTTGTTAAGAAAAGGATTTCGAGTTATCGAGCGTATCTAAATACACTGCATTTTTTCGATTTACCGAAGTTAACAGCTGTAGAGTTTGAATGATCGAAGAATTCGAATTATCGAGCTTTAATTATTCTATCCATATTCTAGAATCCTCACTTCAGAATACTTTAACAAATTTTAACAAAATTAACCGTTGGTCTATTGCATATTATCATACTTGATATGATGGAGTAATATCCCTAAGTGAGGGGATAATTCCGTGAGGACTGTCTGGGTAAAGAAGATCTATGTTTGAGAGTCAAAAATACTCTTGGGTTCTCTTGAGATTGACCCTCCAGAACTAAACTATAAGTCGAAAACGTCGAACTCTCTATACTTCAAACTTTACTAGAAATTTTACTTGGAAAAAGTTGATGCACATGTTATATAATGTTGTCCTTTTTCAAAGTGCACTAAGTAAACGTTCTTCGGAGTCGTTCGTCTCATTTACCTAATAGATCAATATTATGAGTAATCTTTTTGACGCTTGTTGAAACGCTATTATGTCCGCAATGACTTACAGAGCCATAGTTGTCGACCCCTAAATACGAGGGTGGTTTGAAAAGTTCTCGGAATGTACTAGAAAGAAATGTCTTACCTCGGTGGAACTGCTTCTATTTTTCAACATAGTCTCCCTGTAGACTAATGACTAGTCCAGCGATGTTCCAATGCCTTGATCCTATCTCGAAAATGAGATTCCTCCAGGCCTGCAAAATACCTCTCCAATTCGGCTGTCAGTTCTTCCGTTGTAGAAAATCTCCGTCCATCGAGGGAAATTTTCAGCTTGGGGAAGAGATGAAAGTCTGATAAGGTGGATGTGGCAACAATTCGTACCCCAGTTCATGAAGTTTTGCCATGGCAATAACACTTGTGTGCGGGCGGGCGTTGTCCTGATGAAAGATGACTTTTTACCTTGCCAAACCAGGCCTTTTTTCGCGTATCTTTTCCTGTAGTTGGTCTAGGAGGTTTGCATAGTATTGCCCCCGTAATTGTTTGGCCAGTAGGAAGATAATCTATCAGCAGAATGCCTTTTGCATCCCAGAAAACTGAGGCCATGACCTTTCCGGCCGAAAATACTGCCTTTGCTTTCTTTGGTGGTGGTGACTCAGCATGTTTCCACTGCTTTGACTGCTGTTTTGTCTCTGGGGTATTGTAGTGGACCAAAGTTTCATCTGTAGTCACAAACCGGCGCAAAAAATCTTGTTGGTTGCGCTGAAAACGGGCCAGACTTTGTTCGGACATTTCCAATCTGGTACGTTTATGGTCCAATGTCAAAAGCCGCGGCACCCATCTTGCGGATAATTTTTTCATTCCCAATTCTTCGGTTAAAATGTGATATACCCGTTCAGATGACATCCCTACAGCTTCAGCAATCTCTCGCACTTTCAGTCGACGATCCTCCATGACCTTTTTATGCACTTTTGCGATACATTCTGGGGTCGTAGCACTTTTTGGCCGTCCACTACGCGGATCATCATCTAAGCTCTCCCTACTTAGTTAAAACTTAGTTCTTTAACTCCCTATGGAGTTAAAACACCGCACGCCCTTTATTACCAGACGTTCCATCAACCCTTTTCTTTATGTCGGAAGTTATGCTGTGAGGACGCTTTCCTAGTCGATGGGCTAGAGTTACCAGCCATAGTTTTTGGTACTGGTTGTAACGTCTGGCTAGCACCTAGAACACCGCGGAGTGTGGCGTAGTTGATGTTGGTGTTTTTGTCCATTCTGAACCACATAGAAATTGTCACCAACGAACATGTCGACAAACACTCTGTCGAGTATAGCGAGACTATTAATAGACGCAGGTAATTCTTCTTGCAACTGGCACTGGGCAGTTAGAGAAAATAACAGTGGCTGTCACCCTTGTAGCATCAAGGTGTTATCAAGTTAGTTCTATTTCCATGCCTTAGTTCTTCCTGGCAAAGGAACTTTATATTTCTGTCTTTTGGGACGGAAATATCGACAATTTCCTTCGACATTTTCGTTCTATCCAGCAAGAGGGTGCATTATGTCTTTATAGACCACACTGCGATCCATAGTTATTGTTTCATCCCAATTAACCTTCAATGGCCAAGAATTAGCTTGGAACGGACTTAGTTTTAAAACTTGCTTGCTTAAATTGCACAAGGAAATTCTCATTTCGGACAACAACAAAATGTAAACATCGGTCTGATTCTAAACTGTTTTCGAGTGTGGCTTTTTTGTAAATTATTTTTTTAATCTTCGTGACTTTTTCTTTCACATAAAAATGGACATCCTCGAAGGGGTAAAAGCTATTGTAAGTTTAATTAATCTAATCTAAAAAAAACATTGATAAGCTAAAATACCGAAATCATTTCACTTTATATTCTCAAACTAGAAACTAACTTACTTGGAAAGCGTTCGGTTGTTAGTTATATATACTTACGATACAAAACCTGGGTATAAGTATCCAGAAGCAAAAGGATACTGAACATTTGGTGAGCAAGGACTTTCTACTCGAGGATTGAGTATAAGAGCAGTAGGAGTGCTAAAGGATTTCTAAAGAGTCAGATATAGTCTCCTAGATAGGGCAACAAAAGAGTGCACTACCTCGCCCACCATGGTTCGATGATGTGAAAGATGATGGTTACGGAAGACAGCTGAAGACAGAAATGAATGACAGCGTGTGTGATTAAGAAAGGAATGCAGAGCCATGGAATGCGAAAATAAGATGAATTCCAACAAACAATAAATGGATTTAGAATATGGCACTGAAATTCAGCGAAAAACACAGATATTAATAGATTTGACTTGTATGAAAAAAAAAAATATATTTTGTGTTTAACGTTTGTCAGAACATTGCCAACAGCTAGTCGTATGGAAGGATGTTTCTTATTAATACTAAAGAATGAAATATCTAATTATACTTCAAACTATATTATTCGTTAGGTTTTCTTTTAATGGAGAAGATTTTGACCTTTTGTCATGTTCACCAAACGAATCGTTAGTCTCAAAGACTCAGAGATTTGGTAGCAATTGTTTTTATTCCGGTCTCAGTAGATTTCAGTAAAAGTTAAAGAATAACAAATAGTTTTAAAAATTGGATTTCGATGTTGATCTATTATTATTTATATACACAAAAATTGTCAGGCAAAAAGTTGTACAGTCGAGCCTCTCAATAACGATCACTGGCGGGGGAAAGCAAAGTGGCCGCTGTTTGGAGGTGGTCGTTAGAAGGAGGTAGGCAAGTTTCATAATGAAAAAATATGTTTTTTTTTTCCAAACATCTATTTAAAAATTGTTTACCATTAATAGATTTAAAAACGTGCATAATTATTTAGCTATATGATATGCATCAAATTTTTCTTAATTATCCAAAAAATTTATCAAAAAACTACATATTATTGACTTATTTAATAATTTTAATAATAATCATCACATTTATTTATAACAGTAATAATTTATGGTAAAATTATCATCATACTAAAAAATAATATTTTATTTAAAACATTTCTCTGATAATTATCATCAGAAAATCATAAATACAAATAGCAATATAAATTTACATTGCATTTTTTATCCACATTTAACTTTTTTTATTACTTTATGGACGGTAAATTTTTGCTAAACTCAATGGACAGACGCACTTTTACTGTATCACTTCTCAACATTTGCAAGCCGTTTTGTTTTTTCAACGCGTAGATTCCATCTCGGTCCTTCAAAATATTGGCTTAATCTGCGTTTTTCCAACTCAAAACCTAATTGTACATAATTAACTTTTTGTTAGAAATTATGCAAACTCACAGAACAATTGAATTTCTTAGAAAAATAGAACAAAACCTTTCGGAAAGTTAACGATGGCTCGATTTGGTTTTTGCAAAATCTTCCAAACACATTTATTTTCTCTTCTAGAGTTAACCACTTTCGTTTGGGAGACATATCGGAAAAAATAATATTGTTCGTCCAAAGTTATATTGAAAAATGATTAAAATGGTCCAAGATGTATGGAGCTTATATAGGAAACTTTAGGAAAAACCAGAAAAAAACAAAAAATTGAGAGGGGATAATTATTTTGATCACCGCGTCAAACGAACTTTTAATAATAAGGTGGTCGTTGGTGGGAGGTGAAACATTTAATCCGTTCCCCAAAATCAATCTCCGCGGTCGCTATGTAGAGTGTCCGTTAGACGGAGGTTCTTTTATACAAAAAGTGTATTAGGGGTAAAACGGGGAAATCCAAAAACTGTCCGTAAATGGAGGTGGCCCACTAGTGAGAGTGTCCTTTAGGGGAGACTCGACTGTATTACGGTTTGAACGTATTACTGAAAAACACCCAAATTTTCTGTAAAATAAGAGGAGTATTTCCTGATATGAGGGTGGAACCGGATAAGTGACGAAAATTTTTTTCTGTTAAACTACATTCAAGATGTAGTACAACGCCGCCTGAACGAGTGTCCTATTTCTATCTGTTAGAAAGTTATGATTTTTTCAGGTTTTTTTCGACTAAACCCGACCTTACGTCATAAAAACACTATTTCTCAACTTGTGTCTCACTTATTTACATTTTTCACCTCATTTTCGGATTCAGCATTAAATTTCCTATAATAATAGATCATTTTCGTAGTTATTTAACTTTAATCAGATTCATTTATTACAATAAGAAAGTTAATTTTTTTAGGAATTTAGAATTTTCATGAATTTTCAAAAATTAGCCTCTTCGACAAAATTGATCTTAGAGGCTGTCAAATTTCTCAAAAACTGCTCCTTTTAATACTCTTTCCAATGGTATAATAATCAGTTTCAATAATAGCTGTTTTCTTTGGTCTATTACTGAGAAAGTGCTGAAAAACACGGTGTTAGCGAAGGAAGCAAAGGGGACTGGATGAAGCGTACTCGCATATCAAAATTATTATTTATTAACAAAATCATTTCTTTAAGCAAGTAAAATACATAATTACTTAGTAATTATTGATGTATCATGTTCTCAAAATGCCGACCTCGATTCCTGACGCATAACCGAGCGCGTTTTCGCATTGCTCCCAGTGTTGTTGAATCTTCCTCACAACGTTAGCAGAAATTTAATTTATCAACAAGACGGAGCTCCACCTTATTATTCGGTGAACGTCAGAAGATGGTTGTCGCAACGTTTTCCTGATTGGATAGGGCGAGGTGGAACTACCGCGTGGCCAAAGAGATCTCCTGACCTCAACCCTATGGACCACTTCGTATGGGGTTTTCTTAAGAGTGAGGTCTACAAGGTTGAGGTCAACAGTGAAGAAGAGGTGAGAAGACGGGTAATTGCTGCTTCAGAAAAACTGAAAGAACATTTTCAGTAATGCGAAAACGCGCTTGGTTATGCGTCAAGAATCGAGGTCGGCATTTTGAGTACATGATACATCAATAATTACTAAGTAATTATGTATTTTACATGCTTAAAGAAATGATTTTGTTAATAAATAATAGTATTGATATGCGAGTACGCTTCATCCAGTCCCCTTTGCTTCCTTCGCTAACACCGTGTTTTTCAGCACTTTCTCAGTAATAGACCAAAGAAAACAGCTATTATTGAAACTGATTATTATACCATTGGAAAGAGTACTAAAAGGAGCAGTTTTTGGGAAATTTGACAGCCTCTAAGACCAATTTTGTCGAAGAGGCTAATTTTTGAAAATTCATGAAAATTCTAAATTCCTAAAAAAATTAACTTTCTTATTGTAATAAATGAATCTGATTAAAGTTAAATAACTACGAAAATGATCTATTATTATAGGAAATTTAATGCTGAATCCGAAAATGAGGTGAAAAATGTAAATAAGTGAGGCACAAGATGAGAAATAGTGTTTTTATGACGTAAGGTCGGGTTTAGTCGAAAAAAACCTGAAAAAATCATAACTCTCTAACAGATAGAGATAGGACACTCGTTCAGGCGGCGTTCTACTACATTTTGAATGTAGTTTAACAGAAAAATTTTTTCGTCACTTATCCGGTTCCACCCTGTATAAAAAAAATTTATCGCAACAACGGTGTTAAAGTAGATTGCGAAAAATTGAATAGAAATAGTTCTTGTTCTTCTTTTCATCACCAGTATGTAGCACCTGAACGCGTGATAAAATTTGGCATGATAAAGTGGATCGCTATAGTGAGAGATAATAAAATAATAACATCGGACTCGGCGCTAAAGACCATCTCAGTCGATGCGCCTGGAAACAAAAATAAAATAAATACAAATATCTTTGGAATTTGAGGCCAATAACTCCAATTGTGATTTATTATTATGTATTATTTATTCTTGTGCAGAAACGCATTTCAGATGGATTTTTTAAAAGTAGAATTTGGCAAGTATGCATTGTGGTGAGGAGCTGTAAGTTCATGAGTCTCTATTCTATAACTTCTTTTTATGAGGGTCGTTTGAAAAGTCCGTGCAAAGTCAGAGAGATAGCACCACTGGCGCGTATCGAGGTTATGTTTAGTTAGTAGCATCTCTTGGAAGAACACACACCAAGTTTCAGCCAGATCGGTCTATTTCTTTGTGTTTGGCATTCGTTTGAATCGAGGAAGTAGAGTGATTTTCAAAAAATGGACGAAAAAGAATTTCGTGTGTTGATTAAACACTACTTTATGAAAGGCAAAACGCCTCAGGAGACTAAAGAGAAGCTTGATAAACATTATGGTGACTCTGCACCTTCGATTAGAACAGTTTATAAGTGGTTTCAAAATTTTCGGAGTGGCCATATGGGCACAAGTGACGCTGAACGTTCTGGACGCCCTGTTGAGGTTACTACTCCAGAAATCATTGATAAAATCCATGATATGGTGATGGATGATAGAAGAGTGAAGGTGCGTGAGATTGCTAGTGCTGTGGGCATCTCGAATGAACGGGTACATAATATTTTGCATCAACATTTGGACATGACAAAGCTATCCGCAAGATGGGTGCCGCGATTGCTCACGCTTGACCAAAAACGAAATCGTGTGAAGTATTGCAAGGACGTTTTGCAGCTGTTCCAGAAGAATCCGCAAGACTTTAAGCGTCGTTTCGTCACTGTGGATGAAACATGGATACATCACTACACTCCTGAGACCAAAGAACAATCTAAACAATGGGTTACCAAGGGGGAATCTGCGCCATAAAAGGCGAAGACCGTTCCTTCGGCCGGAAAGATTATGGCGACTGTCTTTTGGGATTCGCAAGGAATAATCCTGATCGACTATCTGGAAAAGGGTAAAACTATTACAGGTGCATATTATTCATCGTTATTGGACCGTTTGAAAACCGAGCTGCAAGAAAAACGCCCACGATTGGCCCACAAAAAAGTCCTTTTCCATCACGACAACGCACCAGCTCACACCTCAGCAGTTGTGGTTGCAAAATTAATGGAAATAGGGTTTCAACTCGTTTCACATCCCCCCTATTCTCCAGACTTGGCTCCCTCGGACTACTATTTGTTCCCCAATATGAAGAAATGGCTGGCGGGAAAAAGATTTTATTCAAACGAGGAGGTGATTGCAGAAACGAATGGCTATTTTTCAGACTTGGACAAATCCTATTATTCGGAAGGGATCAACAAACTAGAGCAGCGTTGGACGAAGTGTATAAGCCTAAAAGGAGACTATGTTGAAAAATAAAAAAGGTTTACCCCAAAAAATTAAGTAGTTTTTATTTTTGCTCGGACTTTTCAAACGACCCTCGTATATTTACCATAGTCTGAAGATCTGCAGATACACTTAGACCAAAGCCCAGTTCTGCAGCAAGCTTTGGATTTCTGACATATATTTTAATATGGAAACAATATGTTAGGATACACATAATTCAGATTTGTAAATTTTAGGAGAATTTGCGTTAAGAGAGACAAATACACCGCGTTTCTATGTGTGTATGATACTCGGCTGCTCGTGTGTCTGTAAGTTGTAAGATTGGCTCACTAGGTGGTGTTATCTTGAGACTTAAGGCGCCATTGGTCCTCTCAGGTCTGCTTTGCTTTTTTAAAGCAATAGCCTTACTTAGTGTTTTGATATCTCTAGAGACATTCCACGATTTCTTTACAGCAATCATTTTTTTTTATTTGTTTTGTTTTTTGTTCTTCTTGTTTGCGAGTGTATGTGTTGTCGGACCGGCTTTGATCACACACACAAATGCATAGAATATAAAATGACAGAATTAACGTATATAAAGCAATGTCTGTGTTGGGTTATAATTTAGTCCACAGGTTCGATATCTTAGGATTGTCTGAAAAGACTTTGGGGTTGATTAAACTCATTATGGACGTCTTAAAACTCCAATTAATGGGGTATATTATATAAAAAGAAAAGATTATAAATAAAAGAAAAGAAATTTCAAAAAAACCATGCAAATATTCGTTACATACTTCCAAACACATGGTTTCTTAACCTGTCATCCACGAGCCTATTTCAGGAGGTAAATAATGATCACGACATAAGTGATAAATCTATTTAAAAATGTAATAATTAATTATATATAAAGAGTAACCAACCAAAAGTATGTCAAAAAATAGTTAATACTACATAATAATTAAAGTTAATTACTTTACTTAAATATGTGTTTAGAATTAGGGAACAATTGAAACGGAACAAGTGCATCAGTGCAATACTTGTGAAAACTTACAAACATTAAATGGAACTATTAAAAGATTAAATAAAGAAAAGGACACCAACTACACAACTAATCTCAGTCATACCATCATTTCATTTTTTATTCAAACTGTACAAAATAGTTATTCTGAGTAAGGCTGCACTCTTTAGGACATTTCAGAAAGATATAGCCTTGCTGTATCAATTATATGTATAAAATAAACGACCTGTTAGTCAAACCTTCGAAAATGACTTTTATCAGCAAATGACTCCCTAAACCGTTCTCAACCATCTAAATAAGAAACTGTGGGCTAGATCGGCGAGGAAAGGGTTGTTTTCTGCAAATGCAATGGCTACATAGGCTAGCAGTAATTCTTACAACTAGCGTAGGCCTTTTTGATTTCTTTCATCGTACATTGCGAAGGAAAAATAAGAAACTGTGGGCTAGTTTGGCTAGGAATGAGTTGTTTTCTGCAAAAGCAATGGCTACATGGGCCAGCAGTGATTGTTACAACTAGCGTAGGCCTTTTTGATTTCTTTCATCGTACATTGCGAAGGAAAAATAAGAAACTGTGGGCTAGTTTGGCTAGGAATGAGTTGTTTTCTGCAAAAGCAATGGCTACATGGGCCAGCAGTGATTGTTACAACTGGAGTAGGCCTTTTTGATTTCTTTCATCGTACATTGCGAAGGAATAATAAGAAACTGTGGGTTAGTTCGGCGAGGAAAGAGTTATTTTCTCCAAATGCAATGGCTACATGGGCCAGCAGTAATTGTTACAACAGGAGTAGGCCTTTTTGATTTCTTTCATCGTAAATTGCAAAGGAAAAATAAGAAACTGTGGGCTAGTTCGGCGAGGAAAGAGTTGTTTTTTGCAAAAGCAATGGCTACATGGGCCAGAAGTAATTGTTTCAACTAGAGTAGGCTTTTTTTTTCTTCTATCTTCGCAAAAAGCGAAGGAAAAGTATGAATCTGTGAGGTAGGTTATCGAATAAAAGTGTATTTCCCAAAAAGGGAACAGGTAAATAAGACAGCAGTTGAAGTTACAACTGGGGTCGACATTTTTCTTTTCTTTCATTCATGAAAAGCCATGGAAAACTAAGAAACTGTGACTTAGTTTTGCCTGAAAATGGGTTTTTCCGTTTAGAACTACGGATTAAAATAGCGGGGCAGGACTTGTACTCCACGGCACCGCAGCCAAAAGAGGCTTTGAACTACGGTTAAATAGGACATAAGTAAATTTTACAACTTGAATGGGCCTTTTTCTTCGCAGAAAAAGTTTGGAAAAATAAGATTTACCAACTTGAATTGTATAGGACTGCCAAACGCACAATTCTGTACCGTATTCTATCCTTACAATCCAAAATGCTACGTACCAAAGTCTATGCTGTGCCTTTTACGTATCTAACCTCATCATCTGCACCGATTTAAAAACATCCCTTGGTTTTCGCTCAAGTCATATCTCACTAAATACATTGCTAAATTCTATTCCATTTTAAAGTATCCTCCAATTCAAATCTACTCATCCTAGTCCTCCCTCAATTCCCACTCTTTTCACGAACCCTCCGAGTCACGTGACCATCTGAATGCTTGACGACGGCGGTCCAGAGTGGCAGTAGCACTACCGAACGCTTTAACGTTCTCGTTACGGTTGTCATCGTTTGATGACCAACTTCTGTGAAACAAGTGTGTCTGTGATGGTCTTAAACCGACGTACATTTATATATTTTTTTTTATTCACTGTAACAAATTGTACAGTTGTAAAATTTTTGAAACATAGAATTTATACTGAATATAAAATTGACTTTAATATGAAACATGCTCAGCACTGTTGTTGGCAATGTGACGTCATTGTTCTTTGAGGCCCTCCCCAATCAAAAATCAACATTCCTTGAGAAAAACTGTCTAACCACAGAAATCAACCTTAACATGCTAAGAAAGAAACAGTTTGCTAACTGCCTGGGAAATTTCAGCAAAAACGATAAAGCCACCCTGAACAGTTGCACTTCCGCTTCTACGTTTTGTTAGTCATGTAACCTGAATCAGGCGGATGGGCTATATCTCTTAATGCGGGGCAATGGGAAAGGTGTACTCTTTATTTTAACCACTGTCTTTCTGGAGGCAGCTGGAACCTATGCTCATATCCACCGTACTGTGTCGCATCTAATAAGCTAAACTGGGATACATATTTACAATCGAGAAAAAACATTAAATGAACAAATAAATAAAGTCAAGTAAAAGCTTTACGTCAAATCACCAAATTAAGTGTTAAGGACAGAGGTGACCAGCAAAACATATTTTAAAATGAATTCTTTTATCAACCATTAAACAAAATCCAAAGCCTAGGCTCTGGAGATTTAGCCTAGTACCTCAATACATCTTAGCTTTGAGGTCCTCGTCTTAAATCGCTCGGCTATGGTGGCTATCGAATAAATACATAATGAGATGATGAAATTAGTGCAATAAATAGATAATTTAGAAATAGAAATAGAAAATAAATTTATTATTCTGAGACAATTGTCCTCTAAGAATAAAAACAGTTACAATTAGAGACCTTAATAGTTTGGCCTATGATTAAACAGAAAATATACGTAAGTATTTACAAAAAGTGAAAATAAAAATAACAGCAGAAATTAAGGAAATAAATTAAAACAATTAGAATTTCGGGGGAAGCTGAATAGAAAGGAGATAACTGAATAGACGGGATTTAAAGATAGATAGGGTAGGAGCATGGCTGACAGATGATGGTAAGGAGTTCCAGAGAGAGGTAGCGCATATTAGGAAGGATTTGTCAAAGGATGAAGTACGGTGTGAGGGAATATAGAGATCAGATGAGCGAGATCTAGTATTACGGGAATGGAACGAGGATTTAAACTTAAAGAGTTGGAAAATATGGTCTTTGAGACTGGATGACTTGAAAAAGGAAAAAAACCAAAAAATACTGGCGGCGATAGACAGGGGAAAAAGCCATCGTAGCAGTGGCGAAATGCGAGAGTCTCTGGAAATGCTGAAAATAAATCTTATGAAGCAGTTCGTGGAGACGCTTCAGCTTAGCTTCAATATCACCAGTAAGACCGGCCATACACTGGAGCAACCATAGTCCGAAATGGGCGGAAAATAAGAGAGGAAACTTGGAGTTGCTGGGTCCATAATTGGGAAAAAGGTGACGGGAACTATTAAACTGCTTCAGGATGTGGATGGAACGACGAGAGATTTGGGGAAACATGGTTTTTCCAGGATAGGTTTTGGTCAAAAGTGATACCAAGGTTTCAATTAATTATTAGTAATTTGTCTAATTAGTAATTAGACAAAACCTAGCCTACATTTTCAACAAAATAGAAATAAAAACAAATTAACACTCAAAAAGTATAAAAATGAACAACATCTTTAAGATAACAATAAAATTATAACTAAATGTCTAAGATTTAGTACTGAAATAGCGAGGACTCGGTCAAAATAATAAACAGCAACTCAGGGTCTACGCCAACGTTTCGACAAATTTATTGTCTTCCTCAGGGGCCTGGTTATTAAAAAACTATTAGAAATGTTATCAATAACAATTCGTTAGAATTTACGTGATTATGTGAGTTGGTTGAGTTACAGAATTCGTTTTCACTTTTTTTCTGAAATAAATAATAAATGTTATGTATTTTTATTTCTGTGTTTTAATAGTCTGTGTGTTATGTATTTGTAATATGCAGGCCTCTGAGGAAGACAATGAATTAGTGGAAACGTTAGCGTAAGCCCTGAGTTGCTGTGTATTATTTTGACCGAATCCAGAGCTATTTCAAACTGAAATATTAATAGTTTACGGTCACTAAAGGATAATAGAAATTCGATAGCGAAACTAACCATTTTATGCATTTATAAACTTTTCTCTTTCTCTTGCAATGCATTTAATATCTTACGAGTAAGTTCATACTTTCTCTGGATAACACATTGTTGCACCGCAAAAACAAGTGCTTCTTAGTATCACCCTTGCAACTATAGGAACCGTTTGGCAAATCTAATGATCCACAATACTTTCTGTCAGGTCAATCTTAGATTTTGAAAAAAAAACTTAGCATGTGAAACATCTTTTCTGTCATTTTTTCTTTATTCTGGCAGCGTGAACAATTTGTAGACTCCCCAAAAAGAACGTTTCGAAGAACTCCAGGCTTTTTTTGACCAGCTGCAGCAGCCAAACTCTTTATAAGTCTCCTTAGAAAGAACCTACAGTCAAGCCTCCCATAAAGGACACTCTCACTAGCGACCACCTCCATTTACGGGCAGTTTTTTTGGATTTCTCCGTTTTACCCCTATACACTTTCTATATAAAAGAACCTCCGTCTAATGGTCACTCTATATAACGACCGCGGACATTGATTTTGGGGAACGGATTATATGTTTCACCTCCCACCAACGACCACCTTATTATTAAAAGTTCGTTTGACGCGTGATCAAAATAATTATCCCCTCTCAAGTTTTTGTTTTTTTCCTGGTTTTTCCTAAAGTTTCCTATATAAGCTCATACATCTTGTACCATTTTAATCATTTTTCAATATTACTTTGGACGAACAATATTATTTTTTCCGATATGTCTTCCAAACGAAAGTTGTTAACTCTAGAAGAGAAATTAAATGTGTTTGGAAGATTTTGCTATAACCAAATCGAGCCATCGTCAACTTTGCCGAAAGGTTTGTTCTATTTTTCTAAGAAATTCAATTATTCTGTGAGTTTGCATAATTTCTAACAAAAAGGTTAATTATATACTTCTACTTCTTTGCACTGAAGAAAGTGTTTCGTTTTCGAGATCTATCGAGGGTGGCCAAGCTTTAATAGTTTGTAAAACCAAATTAAGGCCAGTAGCTACGTTAGCCAGTGAGATGTGATTGTTAACAAACCAAATAGAAGATGAGAGATCGTTGCACGCTTTTGAGAGAACAAAAATCCCCAGGTAAATCTTTGGTCCTGTATAGAATGAGATTCATACAATGTAAAAAAGACAAGTACTGAGGTAAGGGGTGATTTTTACCAGGTGCCGAATTTGATGATGAGGGAAAGATTGAAATGGCTATGGCATCCTAATAAGAATGTAGGATTATAAAAGTCTTAAAAAATTCTTGCTGGATGAGCATTCAGGAAAGATAGAAGATGGCAAAGGCCTAGGATTAGTTAGAGGTGGCTGGATGATTTCGAGAAGGACATGACCAAATCTGGGTGTCAGGATTTGGGGAATATGAAGGAAGAATGAGTGAGATTGAGTGAAAGAGTAACCAAGGAGGCTATGATCCTTCTAGAGTCGCAGAGCCAAAGCTCCTTCCGCAATTGATTCCTGAGTTATCGCGGTTAATAGGGACCAGAACCGCGAAGTAGTGTCACCCTCACGTACATTTTTAGTGTATGTATAATATCAATAAGTGCATATTATGTTATCACTAGAACATTAAAGAGTAGTTTCAAACGTGTAAATAAAATATTAATAGTATAAATAACATACATAAAGGGAAGGGATTAGCTATGAGGTTAGCATACTGGACTCCCACGCGGAGGTCCCGGGTTCGAATCCAGCAGCTGACCCTTAGATTTTCTCTTCCTAGGAGCTTCTTACAGCTCACTGTCCGGTGATGGACAGTGTTGTCTGTAACGAGAGAACACTGTCCGGAGGCCGGCAGTGCACTGGAAAAAGCTCCGGGCGCTAATGACCTCAGCTGTTGATACGCCCAAAAAAAAAAAATAAAAAATAACATGCATAAAATAATGCATAAATGATATTAATATGATACGTGTGTGTATGTTATAACATACGTAGATGTAACTAAAGTGTACATACTTTAAATATGTTTTTAGAACTCAATTTTGAATTTTTGAACAATCCACGATGTACTGAGGCCGCGATAAATGAACCGCGAAGTAGCCCAGGGATGACTGTAAATTCATAAAAAATTATTTATTTTTTTAATGAAATGAACTTAGAAAAAAATGATTTTCAGAAGTTAATAGTTTTCCCCTTAGATAGTGTTGCACGAGAAACGAGACAAATCTCGGTCTCGGTACCGAGACCGAGACCGAGACCGAGACGAGACTTGAGCAACCGAGACCGAAACCGAGATTGAGACATGATATAAATCTCGTCGAGAAATCTCGGTCTCGTCTCGGTTTTTCAAATATTAATTTTTAGCTACAAAATTATAAAATTGTGTTCTTTATTAATAAATAATTATTACGGGTATTGAATTAATTATTAAAAGATACGATTTTATTATATATGTTCAATATTACTACATCTATTTGACTTCGAATTACATAAGTAAAGTAAACAAAGTAAAGAAATCGCCTATTTTTTCAGGCGGGGCTTTACGTCCAACTACCAATTTGGTGTCGCGGACGGAGGCGACTAGCAAACATATTTTACTATAAATTTCTCGTATTAAACATTAAATAAAATCTAAGGCCTAAGACCTGGAATCGAACCCAGTACCATACACATTAGCTTCGCAGGTCTCGCACCGCTCGGCTGCCACGGCCCCCTTCGAATTACATAATTTTTACATAAATTCACTAAATTTCACTATTCATTCATTCATTCAATTTCATAAATTTCACTATTAATAATCTAATACTTTGAACTTTGATATTATTTGAATTATATTTTAGAATTTTGGAATTGGTGAATTTGAAAAAAAAGACTATCTATGCACCTAAAAAATATTGCCACAAATTTTCGTTTTTAAGATACACTTTGCCCAAGCATTGATACATAAAAGAGCTTTTACTGAGTCAGAAGTTAGAGAAGATCTTCTATTGGTCATTATCATCGCAGCTTGCGAAAATAATCTTTCCGATGGCACTGAAGTTGCACAGATACTAAAAATATCTTTCGCCATTCTAGACAAATTTTTGAAGGAATTCTCAAGTGTTTTCCACCATTCTAAAATGTCAACGTCTACTGGTGCTTGGTCTAATTTGGTGTAATTAATTATTTCTGTCTTCCATGCTTCGGTGATATTTGCTGATTTTTGAGCAAATGGTGCAAAAATATTGATGCAGTCGTCGTCAAAAGGTGAATCATCAGTTTCTTTATCTTCACCAACAGCCATAACTAATGGAGCGGGAAGTTTGTTGGGAGGTGTATTTTTTATTTCACGAATCGACTTGTTATAGCAGGCAGATATGTTATTTGGGTCTTTCATTTGGCGCGTTTTTAACATTTTTTTGAAATTATATAAAGATATATAACAGTAATAGTAATATATGATGCATTGAAGTGTAAGTAGTTGTCTTCTTTTACACACATTTTCATTACCAATATATAAATTAAAATAATTATTAGAAAATAATAACATTTTTTGAAAAGATTATTAATAGCAAACCGCTTTTAATACTTAAACAAAAATTCAAAAAAACTGAGACCGAGACCGAGATATCTCGACGAGACCGAGACCGAGACCGAGATCGAGATTGCATAAAGTCTCGCCTCGTCTCGGTCTCGTGCAGCACTACCCTTAGATCTGCAGAACAATATATAAATATATTTATGTCTTACAAATACAAAATACTTTTCGAAAAGGTAAATTCTAGTTCATGGTTTGACTGCCAGCGTTTGAAGCCGTTTAAAATGGATCTGAATTTATTAAATTAATTTCGTAGAAAATAATTCTGCGGTAGTTTAGAAAAGCGCATCATGCAGTACAAAGTGAATTTAAATTTTTTTTTTTAACAAAAATTTAAAAAAATAAAATAAAGAGCTTTATTTCTTGTCCTGGATCAGTTAAATTGTGTAAAGTACTCCTAATTTGTTATCTAGTTAAAAATCCAAGAGTTTAAATGCGGCAATCAAATAGGTATGAAAAGATTTGGGTAATCTATTTTAAAAAATAGATTCACTTTTTTGAAGTAAACGAGCAACAATGTGTGATTAATAATACAATGAATAACATTCATTCGGTTATAGCAAAATCTGGTGCTCCACCAGATGAATTTTTTAAAGAAATTTGCTAGCTGAATTATCTAGTCAAATTATTGTAGAATTATTTATTTGTTTTTAGTCTGGGTCATCCAGCTTTTGAGAATCCACTTATTTTTATTATTTTTTCTTTTTAGCAGAGATTTAAACGATACTACAAACTATCGAGCGATTTCTTGACTAAATTCAATAGTAAAGTTATGTATTTACAGAACAGCTCTTATTGATTTTGGAGGTTTACCTTAAGGAATAGGTTCCTTTTTAGAGAAAGTTTTTAAAAAATAAACCGGTTTTAGGCGTTATTTACTCGGTTTAATAATAATCTGTTCACAATTAATTTAATAATATTAATTTATTCATCATATTGATTTTTCAGCGAAAAAAATTCCATACCAGGAGAAAACATGGTTGCAATACCAGAATTTTATAAACGATAGGAACTCTCAATATGTTAATTTGTAAATTAGTAACAAACGATATTACGTAGTAGGACATTATGTTAATTTCCAAGTCAGTGCCTATCGTCTTGTTTGACGCTATCTCAGGTACCTGCATTACTTGCATAGTCAATACATATACAACAGTTCTGCTACTAATGTATCGTATATAGTGCCTATTTTAATAGGTAATTTTAGCCTATTGCATAGATTAATTTCACTAATTAAGGCTAGCTTAGCCCATTATTTAGATATTTGATTTTCGTATGCTTTGAAATCATTTTTTTTTGTTTTAAAAACCTGCCTTTCTTTAATTGTCTAACATTTCGGCACGGATGTAAGCCCTCATCTGTGGCTAATATTATACCATAGGTATGCTGTGAGGAGTAATCATCTATGTGGAGGTTATTTTCTCTTTGGTTATAGTAGTAACAACGTCTGCTGCTGCCTACTTGATAGAATTTTGGTTATCTAGTTATATATTTTGTTTATTTTAGTCTTCTATTCAATTGAAGCAGGTTCTTTGACTGCGTGTAACACCTATAATCTATTTGCAACGTTGCGAAAATATTGCTCTTATAAAGGAGGATTTGCCCTATATTTTAAAGAAAATTTGGGAATTTTATCTTTTATAGTAAAAGAGGAAAAAATTGTTTAAGTTGGGTGTTTTTCATCGTTACAGCTTTTTCGATCAATCTTTTATACAACTGTCCTACCGGATAGTTTTAATATTTCTATGAGCCTAATAGAAAAAATATAAGTATTCAACACACATTTTTAATTTGACTAATGGCGAACAATTTGAATTTTAAACTTAGCTGTTCGTCAGGTAATTTGTGTAAATACAAAATTTAAAAAAAAAAAAAAGAGCTGCGATAAGCTTAATTTTTAGACGCAGCTTGCAATAATTAAGATCATGTATAACGAATCATTGCTATTGACTGTTGTAAACCATTTTTCTGTCAGGTGTTTTGGATACCATGTTTCATAAATTTACTTTCAAAATTCGGTGAAGTTATTCAATTTCTCTGAAATGCGTTTTGGGAGACTTAGTAATTAATTTTTCTCTGAATTTTTTGAAATTAATTGCCACTGAACCAATTTTACTTCTGACTTCATTCTAAATTATAAGTTTTTTTTATTTTGTAGTTACAACACCAGTTGTAGCACACGAGTCGGCTCGTCTCGCAATATTTCGCACTCAGAAGAAAAGGTATTACTTACCGCGTTTCTCATTACAAGTAAATATCATCTGAAACACTGTAGTTTTCGGAAGAGTTACGAAGCACAGGCTTTATTCTAAAATGCTATTTCAGAGTTATAAGTTATGAAATATGCTAATGAAGTTCCCCAATTTGTAGCTAATCGTTTGACCAACAATTTCGCATCGAGGTTATGTTTAGTTAGTAGCATCTCTTGGAAGAACACACACCAAGTTTCAGCCAGATCGGTCTATTTCTTTGTGTTTGGCATGCGTTTGAATCGAGGAAGTCGAGTGATTTTCAAAAAATGGACGAAAAAGAATTTCGTGTGTTGATTAAAAACTACTTTATGAAAGGCAAAACGCCTCAGGAGACTAAAGAGAAGCTTGATAAACATTATGGTGACTCTGCACCTTCGATTAGAACAGTTTATAAGTGGTTTCAAAATTTTCGGAGTGGCCATATGGGCACAAGTGACGCTGAACGTTCTGGACGCCCTGTTGAGGTTACTACTCCAGAAATCATTGATAAAATCCATGATATGGTGATGGATGATAGAAGAGTGAAGGTGCGTGAGATTGCTAGTGCTGTGGGCATCTCGAATGAACGGGTACATAATATTTTGCATCAACATTTGGACATGACAAAGCTATCCGCAAGATGGGTGCCGCGATTGCTCACGCTTGACCAAAAACGAAATCGTGTGAAGTGTTGCAAGGACGGTTTGCAGCTGTTCCAGAAGAATCCGCAGGACTTTAAGCGTCGTTTCGTCACTGTGGATGAAACATGGATACATCACTACACTCCTGAGACCAAAGAACAATCTAAACAATGGGTTACCAAGGGGGAATCTGCGCCAAAAAAGGCGAAGACTGTTCCTTCGGCCGGAAAGATTATGGCGACTGTCTTTTGGGATTCGCAAGGAATAATCCTGATCGACTATCTGGAAAAGGGTAAAACTATTACAGGTGCATATTATTCATCGTTAATGGAAATAGGGTTCCAACTCGTTTCACATCCCCCCTATTCAGACTTGGCTCCCTTGGACTACTATTTGTTCCCCAATATGAAGAAATGGCTGGCGGGAAAAATATTTTATTCAAACGAGGAGGTGATTGCAGAAACGAATGGCTATTTTTCAGACTTGGACAAATCCTATTATTCGGAAGGGATCAACAAACTAGAGCAGCGTTGGACGAAGTGTATAAGCCTAAAAGGAGACTATGTTGAAAAATAAAAAAGGTTTACCCCAAAAAATTAAGTAGTTTTTATTTTTGCACGGACTTTTCAAACGACCCTCGTATATCTTACCGATTCAGCAAGTGCATCATTCTACAGCTTTTATAAAATGCCTATTCCGAATAAGTAAGTTTTTTAAAAAAAGTAATACGTTGTACTTATTTGTTAAACAATTTTTACGTTTTTAAATTACAATATTAATTAAAATCGTAAAAAAAGAATAGAGAAGCATTAAACGTCAATTTAAAATATAACACTTATTACAAATAAATGTAAATTAAATGCCCATAACCTTAAAGTGAGTGCTTAACACTTGTAACAAATAACAATGTAAATAATAATAATATATTTACAAGCACACATGTAAATATTTACAACTAACCTGTAAAATTACAAATAAAACAATCTTAATCATTTTATTTTCATTCAATATAATTTGTTTATATTAACTGGATTAATTTAATACAAAACGAAACACTTTGGAAATGAGATTTTAAACTTATGAAACTCGTATTAACATTTTGAGAATCCAATCCTTCCCAAATTAGTCATTTTTACGAATTTGCCTTTTTGTAGCACCCTGAGTCTGTACAATTGATTTATTTTTTTTGTACAGTCTACGTCAAAAAAGAACCCACAGTGTTCTACCGTAAACTAGAAGTCAAAATCTGTCGGCCTGTAGCACTGGTGCAATTTCTAATCTTTTTTTTAAAGTTCTATTAAAAATTTTTATAACGATTTCCTTTAAAATTATTAAACTCTTCGTAATCTTGATTCAAAAAACTGTTATTTAAAACATTTTTACAAACAAAAATAAAATTAAGGGCCGATCAATTATACAAACATTTGAATTTATATTTCGGTATATACTATATTAGCAATTCTATTAAGTATACAACTTAATTATTATACATATAATATAATATTTTAGAGGGGCATTTAATTATTACTGAAATTTTCGACATCTAAAATATTTCTTAACAACTTCATTGAACGGTCTTTACTCATTTTATGTTTATTTTTGTTTAGTTTTTCTTGGCATCTTCATTTTACTTGATCTTTGTAAGTATATTAAATACGCATAAATCTTTTAATTTTATAAGCTTAGACTTCGCTCTAAAGTTTCATTTCTTTGTAATGAACGGATTTACAAAGTGTATAAACTTCGTAAGAATTAAGGAGTTAAATGAAAATTTATTATTTAGAACCTTAAGAACTGTAGTTAGTTCACATTAGGTTCTTCTCTTTGTCTGCCAAGACTTACATGGACAATGGCTTGAACTACAGTTCTATTTGGTTTAGTACTGACAGACAACCGTGTGAATACGGTCTTCGTTTAAAGACCTGGGTGAAGCCCAGACTGACTAGAGCCGAGGGGCGGGACTAAACATGTTACACTGGACCAATCACATCAAGCGACACACCCAGGCTCGTCCATTTTGTACCCATTCAATAGAGTCAAAAATGTTTTTTCTTGTATTTTACTACAAATAAATTTTTAATATTATATTACATGCATATACTTAGAAATCTGATGTAAACACTTGTTGACTTGCTTTTTGATGTCAATCGTCAAGTTATTCTTCAAACTATAATTCAACTATATCTTACTAAGCTTCAGTACAAATAGAAGGGCTTTTTAAGGGAATGGTGAAACCTTAGAATACTCAATTTTCTTTGAAAAAGGTTTGATCTAACGATATCTGAATGCTGTAAAGAAAATGAAATTCTGGTTTTTTTATATATACAAAATTTTGGTTAACCTATATTAGAAATTTAGGAGGCACGTTATCAGTTCAGGAAAACAGTTCTTCAGAGGAAAGCATACCTCATAATTTCCCTAGAACGAACGCCCCTCATATTGAAATAAACTGTGCTTCTATTTGAACAATTCTTCAAATCCGAAAATTTAGCCAAGTAAGGAGTGTGTATAGATGTGTTTTTTTAAAAGCCTTTTTTTTTTTGAAAAATATTTTAAATATAAGTTAGGTCAAATTCAATTAAACCACGGGGCCACTTGATACAACAGGCAAGATTCACGCGGGCCACAACATATTTACAAAAGATTTGTCCTAGTTTCCCGAATATCTGGGTTTCAAGAGACTGAGAACAGACAATGTTCATTAAGGTAGATAGATTGTTTATCCAGTCAATTAAACTAAGGATTCAAGATTGGCGAGGAATCGGTAAAAAAAAAAACAACTCGTCATTTTTGCCAACGTTTCGACAAATATATTGTCTTCTTCAGGGCCTGGACATTACAAATACAAAACAATTTACAGATTCAGTAACACAGAAAATCAGTAAATAAACAGTAATATAAAACTTACACGGGAATCTGTCCAACTATATCTGTATACAGGGTGAACTAGTAAGTATTGTCCACAGGCCTACTGTTTGAAGTACATCTAAAGTGTAGTTCAATGACGTATTGACCAACTTCATATTTTCCACTGTTCTTGAGTGACGTCACTTTAAATTTGTGTTTCTAAAATCATTACTTTTTTCCAATAAAAATGTTATTACGCAGAAAGTTTTAGTCCGAATTCGATTCTGATTACACAGTTAGAAAGACAGATAAATTTTCTAAAAATTGATACCATTTCGAAGCATAAGTTGTTTTCCGAACAGTTTCAATCTTCCTCCGAATGCTGGAAAAATAAAAGTAATCGAAATTTTTAAGAAAACTCATTAGGCCCTTATGTGATCATTATCAGATCTAGGTGCTGGCACTTTTTCCTTGTTTAATGGGCTTTCAAACGGTATATCATTTTCCAGGATTCCTTTTATCTTCGTATGAGAAATTACGTTTGTTTTGCAAGAAAACGTGTTCAGAAGCACTCAACAGTGTTAGTTATCAAGTTGTTTAATTCATTGAAAACTCTTTTAGATGGACCAGTAGTCAATTTTTACAGTAGATTGTCTTAAAATAAGGAAGCCAAAGGTTACAAATTGCAGTTAAAAAAAAGGTTAAGGTTTATTTACATTTTCTTTTTCAACAGTGTAGTTGTGTGTGAAATTGTAATTTGGAGTAAGTACATATGAATTTTTGTTTATAAAAATAGTACTTGTTTAAAATATTTCCTAACATTTTCTCAAATATTTCAGAGAGATCAGAATTTTTTTTTTTAATTAATTTATTTTTTTAAAGTGCAATTTGTAACCTTTGACTTCCTTATTTTAAGACAATCTACTCTAAAAATTGACTACTGGCCCATCTAAAAGAGTTTTCAATGAATTAAACAACTTGATAACTAACACTGTTGAGTGCTCGTGAGCATGTTTTCTTGCAAAACAAACGTAATTTTTTATACGAAGATAAAAGGAATCCTGGAAAATGATATACCGTTTGAAAGCCCATTAAACAAGGAAACTTTTATAAATTCGATTACTTTTATTTTTCCAGCAATCGGAGGTAGATTGAGGCTGTTTGGAGAATAACTTATGCTTTGAAATGGTATCAATTTTTAGAAAATTTATCTGTCTTTCTAACCGTGCCTTTAGATTCGAATTCGGACTAAAACTTTCTGAAAAATAACATTTTTATTGGAAAAAAGTAATGATTTTAGAAAAAAAAATATTAAAGTGGAGTCACTCAAGAACGGTGGAAAATATGAAGTTGGCCAATACGTCATTGAACTCCACTTTAGATGTACTACACACAGTAGGCCTATGGACAATACTTACTGGTTCACCCTGTATATATACCTGCTTCTCCAGTTCTGGCTCTTAGTTTCTGAAACTCAACCAAACCCGCATAGCCACGTAAGTTTCAATAATTATAAAGAATTTATTGTATTTTACTGTTTATTTTTATATTACTGTTTTTTTGCCGATTTTCTGTGTTACTGAATTGTTTGTATTTGTGTATTTGTAATATCCAGGCCCTGAAGAGGACAATATACGAGGTGTGTTCAAAAAGTAACGGGAATTTTCGTTTTTTGAAAAAAATATTTATTTATTCATCTACATTAATATTGTCGCCTTCAAAGTAGTCCCCTTCGCATACAATACACTTGTGCCAGCGCTTTTTCCAATCCTCGAAACACTTCTGAAACTCGATCTTTGTGATAGCTTTCAGCTGTTTCAGCGATTCGCTTTTAATGTCATCTATGCTTGTAAAACGACGGCCTTTTAATGTTCTCTTTATGTTTGGAAATAGAAAAAAGTCACATGGAGCCATGTCTGGCGAATATAGAGGCTGGGGCATCGTTAAAGTTTTGTTTTTGGCCAAAAATTCACGAACAAGCAATGAAGTGTGAGCAGGTGCAAAATCCATGAATTGTTTTGCCACAAATCCGGGCGTTTTTTTCGGATTGCTTCACGCAAACGGCGTTGAACTTGTAGGTAGTACTCCTTATTGATTGTTTGACCTTGTGGCAAGAATTCATGATGCACTATGCCATTAAAATCGAAGAACACAGTGAGCATAACCTTCACATTCGACCGCACTTGTCGAGCCTTTTTCGGTCTTGGCGATCCAGAATGCCTCCACTGGGACGATTGAGCCTTAGTTTCGACATCATATCCGTAAACCCATGTTTCGTCACCTGTTATAACACGTTTCAGTAGATCCGCATCGTTGTCGACTTCATTGAGTGACTCTTGAGCAACTTCCATTCTCCGCTGTTTTTGTTCGAAATTCAACAATTTTGGTACAAATTTTGCTGCCACACGTTTCATACCCAAAACATCCGAAAAAATTTCATGGCATGAGCCAATTGATATGGCAACATCATCAGCGACTTCTCTGATTGTGATTCGGCGATCGTTCATAACCATTTCTTTCACTTTTTTCACGTTTTCATCGGTTGTTGATGTGCTTGGACGTCCAGGTCGTTCGTCATCTTCAACGTTTTCGCGGCCATCTTGGAAACGCTTATACCACTCGTAAATCCTTGTTTTACTCATAGCAGACTCACCATATGCCTTTATTAACATTTCACACACTTTATTACACTTTATTTCATTTTTTACGCAAAATTTAATACAAATTCTTTGATCCATTTTTTTTAACAAACAAAAATCGCCAAGCTCGAAAAACACGTCTAACCTTAACGGCTGCCACTTAAGAAGTAAACAATGAATATTACTGAAAATTTTATCGTACTTCAGGGGCATGTGTACCAACATAATAAAAAAAAAATTTTTACAATCAGACTCTCCAAACCCGCGAAATTTAAAAATTCCCGTTACTTTTTGAACACACCTCGTAGTTGTCGAAACGTTGGCAAAAAGACGAATTTGTTTTTTATTTGACCGATTCCTCGCCAATCTTGAATCCTTAGTTTAATAATTTACGGTCACGAATCCAATGTATTCATATCCAGTCAATCTTGATCTGTATATCGTTTTGTTTAATTTCATTGACGGAAATAGTTGCTCATACAAGTACGTACTCCAAAAATAACACAGTACAGCAAACATTTTTGGATATTTCTTACCAAAATAAGAATATATTTTGTGAGTCCCTACTTCCATCTTTTAAAAATCGAATCATTCTGGAATTCCACTGAGAGTTGCTTCCCAAACGTCGCTAGAACTAAGTCATCGCGTTCACACAAGCCCACAGCCCCCCCAGGAAAGGCCCTGGGGCCACGTGTTTACTCGTCTTCTTCAGTAGTTAACGGAAACTAGGAATTGTGTGCTCGATCCTCATCTAAGCGCTATTTCCTTCATAGAAAACTTTTTTATATTTTTATTTTCATTTCAGTACATCGTGGGGCCACAAGAAATTACCTTGGGGGACCGCTCTACATGCAATGAGTATTGCAGCTAGAAGAGGAAAAAAACTATAGCAGTTGTGTTTGAGAGAAACTTATTCAGTGTAACTCCAAAGGATATTTCGAGTAAAACTAAGGATTTATTTGACCGATTCCTCGCCAATCTTGAATCTTTAGTTTAATAATTTACGGTCACGAAGCCTATTTATTGATATTTCGAGTAAAAAGTCAATTTAAAAAAGTTGGCATTTATTTATTTCTTCAAAATAAGGAAAAGGTAAAATTTCATATTGAGATTCAGCCATTTCTCTTTCTACCACCAAACCTTTCTACTTCAGTATCGTTTGCAGTGTAATTGAATCCAAAACTGATCCAATATGTAACTAGTTCTTATAGATAACTTTATTTCCTTGCGTAACCTCTCACAAAAGTGGGTACTTCTAAACATTTGAAGTAATTGTGAAATAATAGGAAACATTTTAGCCAAATATATCTGATAAAAGTAAAGTAATCTCCTATTTTTTCAGGCAGGCTTTACGTCCAACTACCAATTAGGTGTCGTGGACGGAGGCGACTAGTAAACATACTTTACTGTAAATTTCTTTTATTAACCATTAAATAAAATCCAAGGCCTAGAGACCGGGAATCGAACCCACTAAACCAACAATACATCTTAGTTTTACAGGTCTCATTTAGTTATCTAATATTCAGTCAATTAAATTTTTCTATTAATTCTAATCATTCCTGGTTCTAGCTTTGCAGGTCTGCCTCCGAATGATATAAACTAAGTTTTAGTTAGGCAAGGAATGGCAAAAAATATTACCAATTTCCTGAACCGTCAAACTAAGAGTGAAATTTCAGATAACTATTATAATTTGTAGCTCCTCTACCTGCCTTGCGCGGACGCCATACAGGTCGCTTCGGGTTGTTATAGAAATAGTTTTGGAGGGTGCTATTGGCCAAGAAGTCAATGAACCCGGGGTGGAATAAAATACACAAATTAATCAAAACAAAAGACTTGTTTACTTACTGTAGGAAATGATCGAGGTTGCAAGGTGATAGGCACAGTTTTGGCTTTGCTGCTGGAGTGCTAAATGGCATTACTTCAGGTGTAGCGAGGTGGAACACTAACTCTTAATGCCAATGGTTAAACCCAGTTATAAAAATTGGGTTAAATTAGTTAAATAAATTATAAGGATTAAAAAACCCAATGTTTTATGGGTCACCCTAGTCTACATCCAACGCAAATTCAATCCACATCAGTACAACAACGAGATCTTAAGCAACGATTTAGATAGTCCTGTTAAATGGCCATCACACCATGCTGGTGCCTGCCATCTTACAACAAAATCAATTTTCATCTCTTCTGCAAGAAATTTTTTGATACCTTCCATTATTTTCCTGTTTTAAGCCAAAAGATAATGTCGGTGCGCGGTGCTCAAGGAGTTCACCTCCAACATTAAACAATTTAGTGAGAATCAATGCGTTCAGACAAGCCTGAAGTAAGACATTCAACATTGGATAGCTATCACTTCATTCGAGCAAATAATAATGGTTTTTTAATATTTGGTTGTATATATTATATAAAAAACAAGTTAGGTGTGATAATTCCACTCACAAATCTAGAAGCTAATCAATTTAAACCATTTCAACCAATCAGGTGCATATTATCGCGATAATATCGTGACGTCATAGTATCAGCTGATACTACAATAGGTAAACTGATTTACAACTGCAATTTATGAAGCAATTTACTAAAACATTTAAATGCATTAAATGAATACTTCAATTTTGAAAAGTGTAGATTGAAAAAAAAAATATTCAATTATCTTACTCCAAAAATTTGAGTGTTCGTGAAATTATCCAATTAAATACTTGCAATAATTTATAATCGGTAATTTTTGAATAGATTTCATTAATCTTTTGCCTTGTTTTTCCATTTGACAATCACCATCTTTTAATTATCATAAAAAATAAGGCAATCCTTTAATCTACTCAAAATTATCAGCACTTGCGGTATTGCCTAAAAATCTTTTTATAAAAAATACCACTTTATTTTTATTGATTTTTTTTTTTCTAAAACGGTTTCAATGATTTACTTTAAAATTTTGCGCACTTATTGCAAAAGTTTGTAATTCTTTCACCACTATTAATTTGAAATTTTGCGAGGAAAATTTTGATTGAGTGCTCTTACGAGAATAGGAATGGTTAGAAAAGTGTCTCTAATGTGTCATTTCAGTAAATGTTGGTCCTGAGGCTTTTTTACTATCTACGAGGTCTGTAAAGTAAGTAATGAGACTGATTTTTTTTAATTTTTTTTATTCAAAAAGAATTACAATTCTATATTGTCACCCCTCAAAATAACTTCCTTCTGAAGCCACACAGCGCTGGAGGCGTTTCTTCCACTCCTCATAGCAGTACTCGAACTCCGATACTGGAATAGCCTTCAGCTGGTCGGTTACAACCGTTTGAATGTTTTCGACTGCCCCAAAATGAGTTCCCTTGAGGTTTGATCCCATTTTCTGGAACGTGTCCATTACTGGTGACGAGTCTTGGGTGTTTGAGTACTACCCAGAAACCAAGCGCCATTAGCACACTTCTACCTCTCCAAGGCCCAAAAAAAGGAAGGATGGCGAAGTCGAAGATCACATACATGCTGATTTGTTTTTACGATATCCACGGAAATCGTCCACAAAGAGTTTCTACCTTAAGGTCAAACGGGTCAATCAACACTTTTACCGATAGGTTCTTGAAAAAACTACGAAAAAGGGTCATTCGTGTGAGACCAAACATCAAGAACAAAGTGGTTGTTGCATCACGATAATGCTCCTTGTCACACAGCTATTTCAAATAAACCAGAGTTTTTGGCCAGTAAAAACATTCCTGTGGCTCCTCAGCCTCCTTATTCACCTGATTTGAGTCCTTGTGACTTTTTTCTCTTCCCGAAGTTGAAAAATCACCTCAAGGGAACTAATTTTGGGAAAACATTCAAACGCTGTAACCGACCAGCTGAAGGCTATTCCAGTATCGGAGTTCGAGCACTGCTATGAGGAGTGGAAGAAACGTCTCCAGCGCTGTGTGGCTTCAGAAGGAAGTTATTTTGAAGGGGACAATATAGAATTGTAATTCTTTTTGAATAAAAAAATTTTAAAAAATCAGTCTCATTACTTAATTTACAGACCTCGTATTTAACCTGCGTTGTCGCAATAATAAAAATTAAAAAAAAAAATGCAGGTATAAACGAGAATGTACCCTTTACTTTAAAGAAAATTTGTGAAAGAGGTAAAAAAATTGTCAAAGTTGGATGCTTTTTCAACATTACGCTTTTTCGTGCAGTTTTTGACGATGAACTTTATAAAATTATCTTACCTGGCAGTTTTAAATACGGTGTTAAGTTAAAATATTATAAATTCAAGACTCTGAAGAAACTTGTTTGTTAATCCGTACTGAAGGTTATAATTTCAGTGTTCGCTTTTTAGTATATTTTTTTAGAAAAAAAATTTGTTTCACCTACTCGGAATATGAAGGAAAAATATGAGTTGAAATTTAGAGAAAGTAAGTCGCGTGAGGCTTTTTCCAGATGGTTTAATAATTTTTTAATTTATACATGTAATATTAAAGTAAATTAGTTCATCTGTTTATTTATAAATAATCATTCTAAGATTCAAGATGAACCCAGTGAGAATGACAGTGGCGTAAGTCCATTTTTTATTGAAATCAAGGTAACGACAGCTTTGTATTCAACAACAACTGTTTAGAGTGACAATGCAGTAAGTTCTTAGTGCACTTATTGGCCATCAGGAGAAGCACTAAGTTTTAGTACTTAATCAAAAGCTCATTCTGCTGAGAATGACAGTGGCGTAAGTCCACCAGATTGTTTGATTCTTTATGACTGTTTTCTTGGTGAAGTTTATTGTCGTGTGGTGTTAATTAGTAAATTGTTATATGGTTTTAGTTTACTAAAAATTAAAAATAAGCCTTAGTGTTGGTGTTATTAGTTAAATTATAATTTGGACTTTTTTTTTTACTTTATTTACTTTCACAACTGCATTATATTTCTGCAATAAGTGAAGCTGATACAACATGATAATAGATAAGTACATGAATAGCATGAGGGGAGAATTCACTCATTCCCAAAGAAAACTCCCAAAGAGGAGTTCACTTTTGTGCGCTAGCACTTACTTCATTTAGAAGATCACGTAGCCACCTGCGTTTCAGTCGTCTTGGAGTATTTCCAGGCAATGCAGTAAGTTGGGATACTAGTGGATTAGGATGTGAGGTGATTGATGTGTGGAATTTAATATAATGGGATCTTACAGCTTCTGAAACATAGGGTAACACAGAAGATCTCGGTGCAAGGTAGAGTTAAGGACATAGTAAGGATTGTTTTGACTGGAAGGATTGGATTTTGTAGATATTGGGAAGCTTTGGCTGAACCCCAAAGTTCCATTCCGTAAGTCCAGGGGCAGGTTTCAGTATCATAGTGTAGATAAGCCATTTATTCTGTAGTAAGAGTTTACATCGCTTGTCGAGAAGCCTAGAGAGAGAAGTTTGAATCGTCTGTTCAGTTTATTGGGAGAGAGATGACTGTTGATTGAAGAGAATTGGTAGGATTAGTTGGAATCAGATTGTGTTGAAGGTAGTTTTTTATTAGAATTGCAGTGCCCCGAATGTGTAGTCGGTTATGTTGAAATAAGATCTACTAGTAAATTGAGTCTCTGTGATGAGTCTTCTGCATTTTGAAGCATTAGTTTATGAAATAAAACCCTTATAATTGGTTTTAAAATGCCGCTTTGTTTAACCTTGCACCAGATATGCTGAGAATGACAATGAAGTAAGTCACATTTTTGCATTTTCTAAAATAATTTAAAATCCCATTACATTCTAATATGCAACAAAAAAATTTGATTCTATGTAATAATAATAAAGACAAAAACAATAAAGCTATTTTTATTATCTGCATTTTTTTACAGAGCAAAACACAAAACTCGTTTTATCTCAAAACTGCTCAAAATGGACTTAGGCCACTTTCATTTTCGTTGGCTCAATTGATTTATGTAAATTACTGCCAGAAAAAGTCTGGTAAGAGATGGATCTATTTTACATGATTTAACAAACATTTTAAAGAAAATTTGTAAGATAGAAGCGAAAGGAAATGCAGTAACAACACTAAATTTGTTTAGTACAAGGGATGGTAGTTTTACAACCCCTTTCAGTTTTATGCATAACCTATTATCACGGAAAATGTATTCAAAATGGCCGCCCACTAGAACTAGATCTTATCTAGTTTTATTCTATTACCATCTATTACTATCACATAACAAATCCTAACAATTGAGTCGGCAAGGGATTTTTTGGTTTGTTTCTTTTCTATCCTCGTAAAGTTTATAAAAAATGTATGCAATGCTTTTTTTCAATGCAAACGAGCTTTTATATCAAATCTGAATCTTTTGTTACTTTTAACTTATCCCTTGTAAGTGAAAGTATTGCACAGATGTTTTATTTTTTTTTTAATTTTCACCAGGTTTTTTTGGGTACTCTGAAAATTTGGTTTTTACAAAATTAGTCTCGTTTTGTCTATTTAACTGAGGTGTCTTATTTCTAAAATGAATCTTATCCAATTTGGCTATAATTTTCTCTTACAACGAAATTCTTTAATATTTCAAAAATATTTTTGAAAAGTTTGAGTTCTTTAAAAGTCATAAATGTTCAGATTTAATAAATATTAACGAAAAATTAAAACTTTAGTGTACTATGAATATATTGGTTTCGTGATCGTAAATTGTAGGATGGAAGATTTGCGAGGAATCGGTCAAATAAAACAACTCGTCTCTTTGCCAACCCGTTTAAGTCCCGCTATATCTGCATATATATACCTGCTTCTCCAGTTCTGGCTCTTAGTTTTCTGTAACTCAACCAACCCGCATAGCCTCGTAAGTTTTCAATAATTATAAAGAATTTATTGTATTTTACTGTTTATTTTTATATTACTGATTTTCTATGTTACTGACTCTGTAAATTGTTTTGTATTTGTAATATCCAGGCCCTGAAGAGGACAATATACGAGGGTCGTTTGAAAAGACCGTGCAAAGTCAGAGAGATAGCACTACTGGCGCGTATCGAGGTTATGTTTAGTTAGTAGCATCTCTTGGAAGATCACACACCAAGTTTCAGCCAGATCGGTCTATTTCTTTGTGTTTGGCATTCGTTTGAATCAAGGAAGTCGAGTGATTTTCAAAAAATGGACGAAAAAGAATTTCGTGTGTTGATTAAACACTACTTTATGAAAGGCAAAACGCCTCAGGAGACTAAAGAGAAGCTTGATAAACATTATGGTGACTCTGCACCTTCGATTAGAACAGTTTATAAGTGGTTTCAAAATTTTCGGAGTGGCCATATGGGCACAAGTGACGCTGAACGTTCTGGACGCCCTGTTGAGGTTACTACTCCAGAAATCATTGATAAAATCCATGATATGGTGATGGATGACAGAAGAGTGAAGGTGCGTGAGATTGCTAGTGCTGTGGGCATTTCGAATGAACGGGTACATAATATTTTGCATCAACATTTGGACATGACAAAGCTATCCGCAAGATGGGTGCCGCGATTGGTCACGCTTGACCAAAAACGAAATCGTGTGAAGTGTTGCAAGGACGGTTTGCAGCTGTTCCAGAAGAATCCGCAGGACTTTAAGCGTCGTTTCGTCACTGTGGATGAAACATGGATACATCACTACACTCCTAAGACCAAAGAACAATCTAAACAATGGGTTACCAAGGGGGAATCTGCGCCAAAAAAGGCGAAGACCGTTCCTTCGGCCGGAAAGATTATGGCGACTGTCTTTTGGGATTCGCAAGGAATAATCCTGATCGACTATCTGGAAAAGGGTAAAACTATTACAGGTGCATATTATTCATCGTTATTGGACCGTTTGAAAACCGAGCTGCAAGAAAAACGCCCACGATTGGCCCACAAAAAAGTCCTTTTCCATCACGACAACGCACCAGCTCACACCTCAGCAGCTGTGGTCGCAAAATTAATGGAAATAGGGTTCCAACTCGTTTCACATCCCCCCTATTCTCCAGACTTGGCTCCCTCGGACTACTATTTGTTCCCCAATATGAAGAAATGGCTGGCGGGAAAAAGATTTTATTCAAACGAGGAGGTGATTGCAGAAACGAATGGCTATTTTTCAGACTTGGACAAATCCTATTATTCGGAAGGGATCAACAAACTAGAGCAGCGTTGGACGAAGTGTATAAGCCTAAAAGGAGACTATGTTGAAAAATAAAAAAGGTTTACCCCAAAAAATTAAGTAGTTTTTATTTTTGCACGGACTTTTCAAACGACCCTCGTATTTGTCGAAACGGTGGCAAAGAGACGAGTTGTTTTATTTGACCGATTTGTCGCAAATCTTCCATCCTAAGTTTAGTATAATATTGAATCTGTACGATGAACAAAGGCCGTTTTGGCGTTTTGGTACTTCAAGAAATATTTTATTATTATTATTTTTATGATTTAAAGCGCATCAACATTCTAGGTTATTGGCGCCCGGAACTTTTTTCAGTGCACTGGCCGGCCTCCGTCGGTGTCTTTTCTCACGTTACAGACAACACTGTCCATCATTACCATACAGTGAGCTGTAAGAAGCTCCTAGAAATAGAAAATCTAAGGGGCCAGCAGCTGTATTCGAACCCGGGTCCTCCGCGTGGGAATCAAATACGCTAACCGCATAGCTAGTCCCTTCCCTTATTGTTATTATTATTATTTCAGACAGGATAAATTCTGCCCGTCATGTTCAGTATCAAGAGAAAGGACATGAGTGTGGTTTGTTGTTTCTGTTCAATGCCTTCAAATTCTTTTTTTTTTTTAGATGGCATATGGGAAGTTTTGGTCTTATAAAAGCTATTCAGTTGAGTAGAAAAGAATATTTTGAAAGCAGTGATACCAACATCTCAATTTCATACAAAACAAACATTTGGACAAGCATCCTTTTGAAATTGGATGCCTCAAATTCATCATAAGTCGCTAACTATAAATTGCAATCTTCACATTTGTTGGGTCCACTATGAATCAGTCCACCGTAATTACCGCTTTGCTTTGATTGAAAATCGATTTTATATATTTTTTCTTTATATTTGAAAATGTTTTTACAGAAATATTTTGTTTTATTGGTTTTTAAGCGGAAATTTCTGCACAGTTAGCTTAAGTGGCTACTTAGCTAGAAAAACATCTAGGCAGACTAAACTTATATCTGCAATTTCCTTTCCTAGTATGTGATTTTGTGCAGTATTGTATATTTGTCCTTGCATAGATTTAGATGCAAACTGTAGTTAATTATTAGGTTGCTGTGCTTTACTGTGTTTTGAATACCAATTTTGTTAATTTTCGGTAGTTTCTTCAATAATATTGAAATCTAGAAATCCAACGGTAGCCTTCATTATTCTCATCTACTTCATACATATGTGAATTGTATAAGTTCGTTATAACTATTTAGTGTATACACCAGTGATGGCGAACCTATGACCCGCGGGTCAGACACTGACCCGCGCAAGCTTTTTCACTGAACTACAATTGCTAAGTAACCATTTGTTGATTTAGATTTTCTAATTGTGGTGGATAATTTATATTCTATCTGTATTTTTTTTCAATCACGCATTGACCCAAAAGCAATTTAAATGCTATCTATAACCTTTAGTTTGATCATTACAGTTCTAAAAACGCAAATGACGACAAATGCTTTTGTAGTATTTGAAATAAAGCAAAAGTGTTTACAAAATATCAAATAAAATGTATAATTTTACTCATACATTGTTTGTTAAAAAAAAAAAAATCGACAACCCAAAGCAAATAACTATATTTAGATTTTTCTTTTAGATAAAACACACTTTTTTAAGGTTTTGTTCAGTTATGTTTGTAAAAAGAGACTTCCATAGCACTTGTTTAGTCCCGTTTTACCCGTTAAGCCAACTGATGTTTTAAAGATGTTTGGTTTTGAAAATATTCAGTTTACAATGACTTAACTCTTGTGCAAATGGGGCATTACTGACCCAAGAGCTAGTACTAAAAATAAAAATGAACAAAATTTGATCCACGTCTCAAAAAGCTTCACCATCCCTGGGTATACACTATAGTTTGTATTATATGTACTATAGCTTGAATTTAAGTATATTTTATGGTTTATTTTGTTCACAGAAAAGAGAAGATTATCCTTGTGCGTTGGTTGCGGGTCACAGATCCACGACCAGTACATCCTCAGGGTAGCACCAGACCTAGAATGGCACGCGGCATGTCTTAAATGTGCTGAATGCCATCAATTCTTAGATGAAACTTGTACCTGTTTTGTTAGGGAAGGAAAGACCTACTGTAAAAGAGATTATGTTAGGTAAGTCCTCAAATTATTTATAAAGTTGCACAGCGTGAGCAACCATAAAGACTTCTTGATCTATAGAAACGACTCCCATTGAAGCTGCCAAGAGCTGCAGCATGCTTTAGAATAGATTTATTCTAATTTTTCATCTATTCTAATTTTAGAATAGATTTATTAGAAATAGGTATTAGAGACTACACTATTAGCAACATCTAGAGGCTAGATAATTAATTTCTTAAAATCTTTTTATTAATTTGCAAAATTTGCTTATAAAACCAAAGTGTGTCTAGTACACTTTAAATTTGATTCATTTTTTTTTATAAAAGAAAATTCATTTATAAGTTTTTTCTTTAATAATAATAGTTAATACAGACTTTTCAATATGCCTTTAAAATATCTTAAGTTAGTAGAATAGCCGAGTGGTTAAAGGTAAAGAACCACAAAGCAGGTTGTGTTACAGGTTCGAACCATGATTAGACTAGATTAGATAAGATTAGATTAGAATGAGGGGCATGTCCTGTGCTCCAAAGTTCTGAAGCCAAAACATGCTTATTGTAATAACCCCTTGGTAGAAGAAGAATCTCTTGTATTATTTGTACATTAAGAATAGCCACGTGTCTGGTGGGATTTGATTAATTTTAGAATAGATTTATTAGAAATAGGTATTAGAGACTACACTATTAGCAACATCTAGAGGCTAGATAATTAATATCTTAAACAGTTGATATCCTCTAAAATGAGTCAGTTATAATTATAAAAATGGATATGAAATTAATCAAAATAAAACCGTAATTTAACATTTTCGGAGATAGGTTACTTTTAATGTTTAAAAATTCTCTAATATATACAAAAATTCTGCTCCCATTTTGTTAGAGTGCTGCTGATAAAGTTCTTTAATTTCTTGACTTACTTGCCGCTACTCGCACAAAAATTTAATTTTTTTTTAATATATTAAATTTTAAATTTCTGTATTCTTTTAAATTATTCCAATAAACTCTCCTGTTTGCATGGTTCCAGGAGTTTTACCTTTTTGATATTATGTAAGTTGTAAATTTCTACAGTTTACAGTCTACTTACTTGGAAATACTTTACAAGCAAAGTTATAGTTCTCCACAATATTATCTATATCATTTCCTTTTTCACCGTAAAAAGATACAATCTTATTTAACTACGAACTGGTGTGTACTGCTGCTTGTGCAGAACCAATAGTTTGAAATACTTGGCAGTAACCTTAAATAAGGACCATCCTTTTTAGCCCTTTGGGGAGATCTGCAGAAAGGATGGTTGAGACTTTAGATTTGGAGCCATATTACCACAGCCTGTTTTAGTTAGTACATCCGAAGCATTATGGAGTACGTGCCTGTGAAATGGAAGCCGTTTTGCAGAAAGGATGCCAATCAACTTGAGGCAATCCATTCGTGTTACATTAGGCAAGTTTTCTTATTATAAAAATCAATTTATATCAAAAAAAAAATATTATTTATAAAGTTGCACAGCGTGAGCAACCATAAAGACTTCTTGATCTATAGAAACGACTCCCATTGAAGCTGCCAAGAGCTGCAGCATGCTTTAGGCTTACCACGGGCTAGCATTACTTACTCCAGCTTCATCTTTATAGAATTTGTCCGTATGTCCGTATTTGTCCGTTATGCGACGTGGAGGAATGATTCTAGAACGTCTCTATGGATAGCAAAGGCCCAGTGGTGTTAGAAAGAAAACGCAATTAAATAAATTGATCACAAAACAATGTTCCAAATTTGGAAACAACAGAAAAATTCAGTCTTAATTTATTATTATATAATAAAGCATGCGACTGTCTCAAAATATGACTACTAAAAAGATATTTCTAAAAACAAGCAGCGCGCTCCTAAGTTAACAAAACACTGCTTTTAAGATCAACGAACTATCAAGTAATATTATACAAATGTACATTGTTCTATCCAGAGACAGTTACCATAAGCAAGCTTCGTCATACAATTCCTCTTATTAGCTTGAATATTATCAGATTTAATGCATCTACTAACACATGCCAGTATACCAAATTTGATAATGGAGGATCTATTGTAGTACAAATCGATCTCAAAGACTGAATCTTCATAATGGACTGCTGTCCAACACATAAGAAACATGACATTGACATTTTACAGATTTACTGTCCATTGCCTAGACTATGAATGTATTATATAGATAGGACAAGCATAATTGAAGCTAATGTATAGCCAGTCGTGTTGGCTGGCTAGTGCTTAGAGCTTGCACAATTCACAATTAAATTCAAAATTTTGTAATATCATAAGATTATTGTAAACATCGAATGTAATAATGTATTTATCTAAATGATCATTATTTTTTTTAAGTATCATCTAGGAAACACAATAAACCAGTATATTCTCCAAGTAATTTGTTTCTATAACTCAATAATAAAGACTATTAGACACCATTTTTCTGTAACACAGCTTGGTCATATTTAAGTTTTAAGGCAGAACACAACTAATCTATCACAGAATATTCTCCAAGTAATTGGTAACATCCTCTGTAATAAAGGCTATTGCAATAGGCAACTTTTGCCCATTACATAGCTTTAATTTATTTAAATATTAAGCGTAGATTAACATTATTAGATTGCAACTCTGTTTCCTCGAAGTAATTTGTTCCTATAGCTCTTTAAAAAAAAAAGCTATTATAATGGGCAACTTTAGCCTATTTCTAAGCTTAGTTATTATTAAATATTGAGGCAGAATACAACTAAGTTATCACAAAATATCGTCCAAGTGATTCGTCTTTATAGCTCTATAATAAAAGCTAATTTAATAGGCACCTTTAGCCTATTTACATAGCTTTATTGTATTAAAATATTAAAAGTAGATAGCCATATTATATTGCAACTCTATTTCTGCGCAGTTTTTCAAGTATAACATTATAATTAAGGCTATTTTAATGAAACCCAAATGGTATGGCAGTTTTATCCATTGATTTTCCACTTTCAAGAGTTTAATAGTACGTAGAATTGAATAGTTAGTGTAGTTGTGAGTTAATTGTTGTGACTACAATAGATTGTAGTAACACGCGACTAGCACGCGTTGTGTATCCAATCATCGTCTAGACTATAGAATCAATTTTGGCTCCCCGTAATTTCTATGAAAATACTAAATGAAGCGCGAATTACATGCAAGTTATTAAACTTTTTATTGAGAAGCGATGCGAATTGTGCGTTTAAATTTTTTTTAATTGATTAAAAATTGCTAGGCATTTATTACAATTAAATTACAATAGAATTATAGTTGTCACACTAGGGCAACATTTTAGGGCTCAGCACATGTTTGTACTTTGCCTTTATTATTGCCTTGCGTTCTAACCACATGTTTTACGCTGAAATGAAAAGTTTGTGGTCTCACCCGACAGGTTCAGACAGAATACAGCTCAACCTTACGAACCAATAGAAAATAATAATTAATTAATTTTTTTTAATAAAAAGTAACTCATCCCTAATCTTAGACAACCATAACAATTCATTTAATTTTAATTAGATCTGAAGTGTTTTGATACTTTTCACTAAACAAGTCGAAATCTCACTATGGTACCTGGAATATACGAGTTAGAATTCGAAGTAGACCGCATTCACGAGGACTACAGTAAAAGTAAAGTAATGCCTATTTTATTAGGCAGTCTTTACGTCCAACTACCAAATCAGATGTCGTGGACGGAGGCGACTAGCGAACACACTTTACTGTAAAGTTCTCATATTAAATATTAAATAAAATCCAAGGCCTCTAGACCGAGAATCGAACCCACTATCACAATACATATTAACTTTACAGGGTCTCGCCTCTAACCGCTCGGCTATACCGTGGCGCCTTCTCACCATTATCATTCTTTACGTTAAACAGCCAAGTAGAGAACTATGCTCTCTATTCTCAATGTTGCCTTTTCAAAAATTGAATGTCATAACAATGATTGCGATCTAATTTGTGCCACTGAATAAACCCATCACACGATTGCGATTGATGACTTCAAAAGTTACAATTCTGGGAAGGTCGTCCATTAGAAAGGGAAACAAAATTTCACAAATCAAAAGTTGTAGATCTTTTTTATGCTATGAGTCCTCCACTTTTAAAGAAAAAGGACTTAAAATATTGACAAAAGCGGGAGCCACGGTTAGAGCGGTAGCCGAGCGGTTAGAGGCGAGACCTGCGAAGCTAATATGTATTGTGGTACTGGGTTTGATTCCCGCCGGTCTTAGGCCTTGTATTTTATTTAATGGTTAATAAAAGAAATTTTACAGTAAAGTATGTTTGCTAGTCGCCTCCGTCCACGACACCTAATAACTACCAATTAGGACGTTAAGTTGGATTACTAAATATTGACAAAAGCGGTAATCCGAAAGGACAAATCTAGACCGAAAGCTCACCATTTCCATATCCATATTTAATTGAGTGAAACTTAACGTATTTTCAACTTAACTTAACTGAATGAATCGTTAAAATATATAAGACTACACTTTATTATAAAAGTATTATGGTTTTTTAAGTAATAAGAATGAATGCATACGCGGTATTCGAACTGAGGATCTCCCACTTACAAAGCCACGCTCTTGACCACTAGACCAACACCCGCCCATCCTTGGCAAGATATTCTTACCGTAATCATAGGTCAAGAAGGCTTGCGTACTGGGTGCATTAAAATAATGTGATGATTGCTTTTATTTGATGATAAAACAAATTTATCCTGATTAACCCACAACCATTACATTACACTACATGTTTTAAAATCTTCAATTATTATTATTTTTTTACTTTACGTCACAAATAACATTTTTTGCAGTCAGAGGACCTCCCAAAACGCGTGTATTTCTGGGTGGAAAATTAATATTGAAAACCGTTGACGAATAGATAAAATTGTAAATTTGATCTTAAATATCTCGACAAATATTAGGGATATCAAAACGGGGTCAACGTCATTTTTCACAGTTTTTTATGTAGTTTTCATAATCATTGTCAAAATCAGTGGTCCTTATGAAACCCTAATCAGGTTTTTGGCCGTAACTCCGCCAAATATAAAGATACAGCATCGGGGGTGGAAAATTTGAAAACTAGACCAAAAAAAAATATAGTTCGAAATTCCTCTTTCCTAAAATGTTATTATCGATTGGTGCGTTTTAAATGGATCACCCTGTGTATCTTCATATTCGACCGCTTTCATGCAGTCTTTCTTTTACACATTGTTTTCATATGATTAAGTGACCCCTGGATACGTTTTTATTAAAATGAAATCATAATTTTTCATTTTTTGGTTACAGCAATTGTGCTTATATTATTTGTGATAATAGCTGTCTCCATTATAAAAGAAAAACATTTTAATTCAAGAAATTATGCGCTGCCGTTATTATATTTATAAGAATATAACTGTAATAATTAAGTGGTTTAAAAGAAAATTGTGTTAGTGTTTACACAATATTTTGTGTTTTTTTTAAGAGCTTGAGAGAACCAAAAATATCTCTCGGCCGCACACAACGCTGGGTTTTGAATTGAAGAAGTTGTCTCGTGTCTGCTTAGAACAGATGTACTCTGTCATATCTGGAATACTTTCAAAGCTTGTTGGAACTCTTAGTTAAAAGTAATAGGCAGCCAGACATAACCGTAGAGTGAGGACCACCCGTACAATCTACAAAAGCTAATATCAAGTACATTCACATATATGTATACACACTGTATATAGTTTTTTAGAATTTTGGCTTCAAATAACAGGATTTATAGCAACAAAAAATTTTTATTTATTTTAACAGTAAAATTGTTTCACTTTTACTGTAATTCTCATAGTTTTCCTCATACCTCAAACATGGACTTTTTACTAAATGTTATTTTGATATTACACTCAAATAAAACAGCTTTTGAGGAGTTTAGCTCGATAGAAGGACTTGAACTGTACGGTACAGCTAAACGCTTAAATCTTAACCGCATCCAATCCCTCCGTTCGAAAAGACTACGCACCTTTCTAAGACAGCAATTAGACTATCTCAACTGTCCTAAAAATCCATATTTTTTTCTTCTTCTTCTTCTTCTTCTTCTTCTTCTAGACTGAGCCAAATCTCGTTACACCAAATTCCATTCCAAAATTTCCTAACATTTCAACCGACTCGTAAACAATTTGTCCCAAAAAAATTCTTCTTTGTTTGATGGTCGATGACCTAGCAAATGGCTGATCTTATGATAGAAAAAGGTATCATACGAATTCACTTCATCGGTATTCTGTGTTAGCCAACTTATAATGGTCATCGTTGGATATATTACAGGGTGTCCCCAAGCTATATGGATAACGACTTTTTCTCGGAAACTAAGATAGCTAGACAAAAACTAAAAAATACGTGTTCCCTTAGTTTTTTGTTAGAAATCCAAATTTAATTTGTAAATTTTGTTCGGTGCTTCCAGAAGCGAGATACAGGCACCAACTTCATTTTTTCAAATGGGGAGATGTGGTTTTTATTTAAGAAATAGATTCCTCTATTTTTTTTTAAGAAAAATTTACTCGAACGGTTTTTTTCTGTGAGCGATATTTTACAAGTTATGAATGAAAACATGATTCTTATAAGAAATTTCAAAATGATATTATCAAAACGGTTTTTTGACTGAATAAGAAGAAAAGTACTATTTTATTCTAAATTTTACTCCTCATTAATATTACAGATCATGCTCGAACTGACCTCCACCATTAGAGATGCATAGACATGCTCTTTCCTGCCAATTGTCCCTTACTGCCAAAGAAATAGGTTCGAATTTAATCGAGTTACAGGCATCTATTATTCTCTGCTTTAGTTCATCTACAGATGCAATCCCGGCTTGATTCTGATACACCTAGATTTAGAAATGCTTTTAGATAAGCAGAAATAAGGAAAAAAAAGAAAAATGTTATTAATGTTGGAAATGCAATCCTTTGTAAGGCATCTTTTAGATCTCACGCTCATATCATTGGGTTTAGAAATTAAAACCATTTTGGCTAGTGAATCTACTTCACATCTAATGTCATTTGTGGAAGCGCTAATCAGCTGGATTTATTAAAAGAAGCTGGTACAAGTGTACATTGCGATCCTATGGAGGTGAAAGTACAATCGCCACTATCCGACATATCCTTTTTACTTTTTCCTCATTCTGGAGAGACAACACAGTTTCATTGGAAGATATACGAAGTTCTGTAAAATGGCAAACTGTTTTTATTTATAATGCTGGAAAATATAGCTTATTTTATCCTTCATAGCACGCATTTACTTGTTTTATTATAACAGTACTGCTTCCTTTATAACCTCACAATGGCCACACAAAATTGCTGTATCTTTCTAAAGACTGTAGTAAACAGTATTTTAATTCTGTATTTTTGGTAAACCACTGCCAAATAAATACATCTTGCCTTTAATATAACATCAAGTACTGCTTTAACATCAGTACACAGTTTAATTCAAGTTATGATGTAAATTTATTAATATATTTTTAAACGCATTTATTATTTTAAAAATATAAATAATTTTTTGAACTGCCTAAATATTTCTTTGTTTGTTTTCTGTTTCTGATTTCAGATTATTTGGAACGAAATGCGATAAATGTTCGCTAAGTTTTCGTAAAGACGATTTTGTAATGCGAGCGAAAACCAAAATCTACCATATAGAATGCTTCAGGTGTTCAGCTTGTGAAAGGCAACTTATTCCTGGCGATGAGTTCGCGTTAAGAGAAGATGGACTATTTTGCAAGGAAGATCACGAAGTGCTAGAGAAGGCGACTAATGGCGAAAATAATAATAATAATGCGAATATTTCGAATAATAACAGTTTACTGCACAACGAAGGCTCTAATTCAGGTAACTAATAAAATAAGCATGTAATACAATACAATACTGTATAGTCCAGAGCAGTGTGAGCTCACTAACTGAATCTCCACTAACTTATAAACTCATCCAGCTTGAGGAACATTGCTGGAGATGAACTAAACTCTCAATTACTGGCCCTCACAGACAGTGAATATGGACTCACACAAAATATATGTCCATTACAGTAGTCCAGAGCAGTGTGAGCTCACTAACTGAATCTCCACTAACTTATAAACTCATACAGTTTGAGGAACACTGCAGGAGTTGGACTAAACTCACAATTACTGGCTCTCACAGACGGTGAATATGGACTCACACAAAATATATGTCCATTACAGTAGTCAAGAGCAGTGTGAGCTCACTAACTAAATCTCCACTAACTAATAAACTCAACCAGTTTGAGGAACATTGATGAAGCCGGACTAAACACTCATTTTATTTTACCCATTTTTCCTAAACTATTTTGTTCAGTCTTAAAAGTAGTCTTCCAGTAATGTAGAAAAAACAAAATATTTAACAATCCATTAGCCAATCTCAGTTAATGTCCTGTGGCCATAAGAGTCATTAGGGTACCAATATACAACACCATGCTTTGTATATTCGTATATAATTGTGTTATTAAAGTGACTAATGTAACACATTTGTACTGTTGTAGCATTAAAAAAGTCATTCCTTTACAAAAAATATTATACAAAAAGATTTATTAAGAAAAAAATAATAAAAATTAGGGTAAACATAAGGTATGGATCACCCACATGACGTCCTACCTTGTCCATGTTTCCAAAAACATCATTGGTTCATCTAGCCAATCTAGCTCGTTTACTGGAATGAACAAATGTAAGAATACTACTTTTAACTGACGTAATGACCGTATTTTTCACGAATCGTTGACTTCAACGATCAATTAGATCCAGTATCGATCATAAGCCTTCTTTTGGGAAATGTAAGGTAAAATACAACGGAAAAATACCGAATTGGGATCCAGTTCGTGTAGATTTCTACTTGTTTAGTCCAAGTTTTCTAGTTTTGAGGCCAAAGCTAAAGTATACACAAAGGGTAGCCTTCTTTTGGGTAATGTAAGGTAAAATACAATGGAAAAGTACCGAATTGGGACCCAGTTCGTCTAAATTTCTACTAGTTTAGTCCCAATTATCTAGTTTTGAGGCCAAAGCTAAAATATACACAAAGGGTAGCCTTCCTTTGGGTAATGTAAGGTAAAATACAACGGAATAATACGGAATTGTTATCCAGTTCGTGTAGATTTCTACTTCTTTAGTTACCGTTATCTAGATTTGAGGTCAAAGCTAAAATATACACAAAGGGTAGCCTTCTTTTGGGTAATGTAAGGTAAAATACAACGGAATAATACCGAATTGGAACACAGTTCGTCTAAATTTCTACTTGTTTAGTTATAGTTTAGATTGATTGTAGCAGCGACCACTTATCTGACAAGGAGAGACCAATCTGGGCCGTTCGTTAGACAGAGTTAACAATCAAATGAGATGAATCTTTTCCCAAAAACTGATAGACGGTATGAAGCAATAATGGAATGGAGCGTATCTTTCTGAATTGCAGAGTGTACTCTGCTGGTAGTCTTGGAGATTGTAGGGTTGGTGGTTGAAGATCAGCGAGTCAGATCTACGCTTCTAACCCAGTGATTAAATAGCTTGTAGATAGTGTGCCGGTGGGAAGCTTCGGTACCCTTTCAATCTGTCTTAAGACAAAATTTTCCTTTGAGAAATCACTGATTTGAATCCCACATGAAGATCGTACGGTTTCTTCGTGGCCAAATCAGTGTAACTGAAGTCTGTGCAGCCAACTGCAACATGATATGCCCAATCTGACGACTTCCTTCGCAATCACACGCGGAAATAACAAGGGGATGTAGCAATTTTATACACATATCGGCTGTCTAACTTTACAAGTGAAAGAAGATGGGTTCAAAGCCAGTCTCCAAGTGAAAAATGTAAAGTGGAGTGAAATTTGGCAGCGCAAATAACAACCTTCTATCAAGTTTTCTTTTAGAAGTATCGTTGCTCCCTGGGAATACTATCTGTTTTGATTATTATTATCCCCACTTAAGAATATAATTATAGCAAAGGAATAATCAGCCTTGTTTATCCAGAATCGGTAATATTTGAATAAACAAAATAAAAAAATAAAAAATCCTAATGTCACAAAGTGTGAATCTGTAGTCACAATTATTTCTAACTATACGTGTGACAATATACTGCAGTCCTGGCTCTGCAGTTAGCTCACTAAAATCTCCTCTGGCAAGACTATGGGCTGTTCGTGTGGACTATATCATCAGCACCTGTATAAGTCGCTACGTATTGATCGATACTTCACAGTTGTAATCAAGCTTGCAGCTAGAGTGCTGATGTCTGTAAGCAAACCTAACAGTTCCACATTTCTACTACAGTTCGTTTAAATAACGCTCATTCTACATACATCTTTTGTTTTATTTAGAACTATTATTTCTGAACCGTTTAAAAATTATTTTATGAGATGTTTCGCATATAATACAATTTAATTATCTTTCAAATTATAAAGGTTCCATCAAGCAATACCTATAATTTGATTTTTACCATTCTAAATTATGCTAACTATTCGACTTTCTGTTCATAATATTCTTTGATTTTACTATGAATATTTATATTTATTTTTTGAGTATTATTGCTTTACAAAAACATGAAGTTTTTTGCAATAAATATACAAGAATTTACAAAACAGAATACAATAAAAAACCGTTTATAATATACCTATATTAATATTACACTAGAATTCACATTTAATTGAAAAAGAACTATAATCAGAATAAGAAAGAGTACAATAATAGAAATATAAAGTGAATATAATTTGAAATACATACTATATCCTGTATTATATGTATATACACAATTGCATCAATGATGCTTACAATTATTAATACTAAGTAGCAACAGTAAAATAATATGTCATAATCAATAGCTGATATGCCACTAATAAAGTAAAGTAAATCAAATGAATGTTAATTAAATAATATTGTAATAATTAAAATAAGATAATACAAATATTAGTAAACATTTTTCAAATTCATACTAAGCTGCAAAGTGGATACTTAACATATTTTAAGACTATTCTCCACAAAAGCTTAAATTAGTTTTATCTCGAACTATGAGCAGATTTTCAAAATTAATGGCATTTCTATAATTAGGAGTAATGACTCATACGAATTTATAAATGAGGCGAAAGTTTGGGCAAAGTGTAAACTATAATACATGATGCGAAAGCTGCCCGTCATTGCTGATGCAAGACGCAACCTTAGGGACACAGTAAGTGAGCAATCAGCCAGTGCTGACAAAATCGGGAATTTTAGTGAATGGAATTATCCAGGATAGAAGATTACGACGTCAACGTTGTTTTAGACATCGTGGTGGATTATGAGGATGGGTTGATGAGGAAAAAGTTTGAGAGAGTTGAATTGGTGATTGGCAGGAATAGGCTTCTGTGGAAATTGAGGAATCGTTAATGGATAGATTCGGTGGCAAAGGGGATATTTAGATCTTTATGAAGCGTTAGGTTAGTGTCCTAATAGGGAGCATTAACAATGCAGCGAAGGACTTTTGATTGGAAGGATTGGATGCGGGAGATATTGGAGGGTTTAGTTGAACCCCTTAGTTCTGATCCGCAAGTCCAGATGGGTTTAAGAAAAGTTTTGAAGAAGGTTAATTTGTTGGGTGTGCTTAGATTAGATTTTTAGGTCCTATCATGCTCCTTAGTTGTCCCGTACCTTTTGTACAAATACATAGTTCTAGCATGTATACCCACAAAAGTGCACTCCGAGACATGGAGTAGAGTAAATGATTAGTCCAGGGATGAAAGACGATGATCGTTTCGCTTAGACAGCAACGATCCTAAGAGATCGTCGTTATGTGTTGAGATAATCGGATGGCCACCGGCGTTTTATAGCCTGCGTTAAGGACGTGGGAATTGTATGAATTAAATATTTTGTACGCAAATGTGATAGAACGATCTAATATACCCAACTCTTTTTTTACATGGTAGATGCGTTCCTTAGAAAACCGTGCAAAAGAAAAATCGTGTAAAAAATACTTGGGACCATGGTAAATTTGGGGATATGTTCCACAACTTTCAAAAAATCGTGTAAGATGCAAAGAACTCTAAATATTTTACCCAAAAACCGTGCAAAAAAAAGTAATAATGAAATCCATATTATGCATTTATAAAATAATATATTAAAGTATAAATACATAATGTGCCTGTACAGTCCTGGATTCAATTATATAGTCTTCCATACATTTTTCTTTTGTGGTCAGTTGAAAAGCAGAATGTAGTAGAATGGTGCTCGGTGGAATCACTACAAGAAACGTTGAGGCGATGCTGGCCAGTGAGATCTCGAGAAAATCAATCGGCAGCGAGATGTGCTAGAGACATTCTCTTAGCTACAAGAATGCGATTTGGATGAGGTTGTAGAGAGAATTGAACTCAATGGTTAAAGTCTAAGGCTAGCTCATCTGAAATAATGTTGATCACTAATGAAATCAGGTTAGGATAGTGGAGGTATATCAGCCCGGGAATCCGGCAATATAAGCGATAAGCCAATATTTTAATAAATGCATAGCAAAATATATATTATATTACAATAAGTGGTAGAGCCGTACATTTTACTGAATGATGGCAATAAAATTTGATCCAAAACACATGCATATGCATATATTATATTTTTGGTGGCAGGTAAATGTTACAAAAGAATTTTGTCATGATAAGAGTCCCGAAATTACTGCTAATGGAATATTGTCCAATGGCAAGGATTGACCTTCAAAACTTAAAATGGTGGAACAAAAAAAATGTACACATTAAAAAAAAAAAGAAGATACTAAGCGAGAAATAAATGACCTCTAGCAAGGTGATGTCATTGAATCACCTTCAATTTAAAGTCAATACCTTAAATAAGGTCAATACTTAAATATAACCAAGGTATACATATATCATAGCATAAAAATGCCTATATTAAAGTATCCATAATTACAAAAGTTATAATGGATTCACTTGGAAGATATTCTATTGTAAACTTAGTTTTACTTCACAAAATTTAAATAAAGCCCAAGTGATGTAATTGACTAAGAGTTGCCTATTAAAATAGGCCTTAATTACAGCGTATAAACAGTGTTCACGCTTGGCAAACACCTAAGTTGTGAATATTTTGATGATATTAAGAAAGTATGTTAAGTCCCAATCATAGTAATGGATGAGCTATGGAATGTCTTTATGCAATCTATATTATGTTTAAATAACAAAATTTTACTAGGCACTTAATCTACTAAACAAGGCTTTACAAAGATCAACGCTTAATACCAGAGACTAAAATACACAATGTCCCTTATAAACAAAGAATATAAGGCTGGACATAACACCCTACATGAAACCCTTACTGGCCCTTGTTCATTACTAAAATATTAAATCCCCCTCCACCATTCTAAAAGTCTTATATGCAAATTGCTTGTAATATTAGTATGCTAAGGGTGGACAGTGTCCCTTTCGTATTATCGGCTACAATTAAACTAATTACGTTTCGATAGAACGTAGAAAGTAACCTGGATGTATTAAAAAAGTAAAAACACTGCAGTTGATAACAACGTTGTGATGGTGTGATAAGGAATTCATTACGAATTGATATAACTAAAGTTTCTCCAAGTGGGAATAACTAGAATTGGTTTGAGTAGGACTTGAATTTAACTATGGTTGTTCTACTTAACACTGAATTTGCTTTAAGTAACACTTGAAATTAACAGGAATTGCTTTAAGTTAGAGTTGAATTTAACTGGAGTTGCTTTAAGTAAGACTTGAATTTAACTGGAATCGCTCTAAGTAAGACTTGAATTTAACTGGAATTGTTTGCCAAAAAAGTAAATCTCTAATAGTATCACTGTTTCCCTTGTAAAACAGAGAGTCTAAACTCAGCGTTAGCAATAAATTGCTCATTTACTTGATCATTGTTCGGCCAATGTTGCTCTATGCAGCTCCATCTTGGAGTTTTATTTGTAAAACAAACATACTAAAACTGCAGAGGGTGCAAAATAAATTTTTGAGGTTTGCCTTAAATGCGCCGAGGTATACGCCATTGAGAATATTACATGAGCGCACAGATCTAATGTATATTAGCGATGTGTTGCGCGGCCAAACTCAAAAATTTATTGATGAAGTTGAGGGGCATGAAAACCGCCTCATTAATACTATTGGTCAGTACGACACGCAGACTGTGTATAAACATAAAAGGATTAAAAACATTTTGCTGTAAACTGTATTCAAAAGTATTCTTTAATTTATTTATTAGACTATAATTATTTTTGGTTTTAAGTATTTTTGATTTTATATTATTTTGATTTTTTTGTATTGGGTTTTTTGTCCTTTTTCCCAAAATATAAAAAGAAAAATTTTTTTAAGTATGAAGAAGTTTAACTTATTTTTGTCAGAGGAAAAGAACTGGTTCTGGTACTCCAATGTTTATATAAAGTAAAAACTATTGTATTATTTGGACAATAAAAACATTTTATTATTATTATAACTGGAATCGCTTTAAGTAAGACTTGAATTTAACTGGAGTTGCTTTAAGTAAGACTTGAATTTAACTGGAGTTGCTTTAAGTAAGACTTGAATTTAACTGGAATCGCTTTAAGTAAGACTTGAATTTAACTGGAGTTTCTTTAAGTAAGACTTGAATTTAACTGGAACCGCTTTAAGTAAGGCTTGAATTTAACTAAGAATTTTTTAAGTGGGACTTGTCTTCAACTAGCGTTACTTTAAATAGAACTGGAATTTAACTGAGTTTCCTTTAAGTATGACTTGAACTTAACCAGAATTGCTTTAAATAGAAACATTAATTTAACTGCGGCTATTTTAAGTAGGATTTCAAGAATACCTTTAAGTAGGACTTGAACAATAAATTTAATTTAACATGATGGGGTAACTATTTCCTAATTGGGTTACACCATGAGTGTTTTTTCTTATCAGCCATTTTGTCTGTATGTTTAAATCACTCTATCAATATTTGTTCAAGAAAATTACATATCTTGAAACCACAAGGCTTTATCTGTAATTGTGCGTGCAATACAAATAAATAAAGATTGTATCGTCGGCATTTGCCTTTGATTGTGTCTTCAATTTATCTAGAATTTGATAAACATTTCAAATCTTATCACATATTGATTAAAATCTTTCAAGTATTTGTATTTATATTTGTTGTTGTTGTTGTTGTCAGGCAATATTACCCAATAATTAAGGCTATTTTATTGCCTATTGGTCATATTTAAATATTGAGCAAGAATACAACTAAAATTACATCAAACATTTTTCTAGAATGTTTTGGAAAAAATAATACGCCTGTTTATGACAGATCTATGCTTTGTTAATAGTGTGAATTCCCGTCAGAGATTTGTTCAGTACGACTTGTGCACACAATCGTTGGTTACGGAAGGGGTGCGTTCTGTTATGTGCGTACGTGTGTCGCCGCCTAAGATGCTCTGTGTGAACTGCCAGCTCTCTGTTTGTACAGCTTGCCCATGACAGTTGTCTATGTTTCGAGTATTTAGTTTCATTTCCTACCACCCATGGCGTTTGTTATTTAAATCTTTTTTTTTATTTATTTTGTTTAATTATTTATAATTTTAGAATTATTATTATTATTTGCTAGGGTTCAGATCTTTTATTATTAAAAACTCAAATCAAAAACTTAATTTAGACAATCAATATGTGTTCCCAGCTTGTCGTATCCCCTCCAATGAACTTCTTTTTGTTCAGCTTCGTTAAAAGATTGTTAAAAGCGATAACAGGTCTCGCAGCGAAAGCATTCTCGCGACTCACAGATTTAGGTTCTTGTATCTTAAGACAAAAGGATGGGTTCTAATTCCCAAAGCACCACAGCCAAAGAGATTATCCCCTAGTTAATCTAGTAGGTAAATCTTTCTTACCATGCAAGGCCCCAAAACTTTTACCACTAGTCTTTGCGTGAGATACTCACTCTGGCAGCCGAGAGCCAACTACCTCAACTACCTTAAGATATCAACGCAACCAAAGAGGTTATAAGAAGCAATTTCCTTCTCCTGTTAGAATTTGCACAGAGATTCCTGAACCTTATCCTGAGGAGGTATTTACTTTGAACCTAACTTGTCCAGTAAGAAAGCCTGGCTTCAAAATAATCTCATTCGCAAAGTAACTTCAGGATCCCCTTGGTCCTGATTTTAAACAGCACTGTGGTATTAGTCTTTTAGCATGTTTAATTCCTTGAACAGTTTTCCAGGATTTGCCATGTCTCTTCTTCAAAGCCATTGCTTAGGAGCGTTCCTTGCTTTAGTTGACCATTTTCAATCTATATACATCTTTGATTTCGTAATTAAACTAGACGAACACACAATTGGGATAATTTTTCACGAAAATAAGCTAATTCTTCGTAAATTATGGAAGTCTCTAAAAGAGAGGGCTGGCAGTCCAGTGGTCGAAGAAATTGAAGAACCAGCACATGTGTTTGGGAATCGAAATAAATTTAAAATAAGTCACTTGAAAGATAGTCGAAGAAAACAAAAATAAATTCTGTGATTGAATTAGGTTTTTTTTTTTTTTGACATAAGTCAAATTAAACTAATGAATTAACTCGAAAACTTTGAGCAGGAAAAACGAATAACATAGCCGTTTGTTCGACCAAACATTCCAGAAATTTGAGGAAAAGCATCAAGTTCCATATTAAACAAATATTGTTTTGTTTATTACAAATATTAATTTGTTTTCAATGAATCTTTTGATTATAGTAACACGATAAAACATTTAATGTAAATATAACAATCCAACACGCAACATTTTTTATTTTCTACTCATTTATTCAACGATAATTCTCGTTACATCGTAAATAGTAATTTACAATTTTGTACTTCTGCAAGATAAATAACAAATGAACTGTGTTCCTGTAATTCTATTAAGATTTAGAACCACTATTCATACATTACAGTTCTTCCTCAAGTCTTGGGTTTTCAGTAAAAATGCAATTTTTTAAAATTAAACAAGAGCGGTCGCAATAGCTTAGTTTCAGTGAATTCTCAACCACTGTGCTGCGGAAAGTTTTGAAATGTACCGCCAAATTTTAGAAATGCATACAATAAAAATTATACAGGGTGTTCATTTTAAGACGGCTCAAATGCATTTCATGCTTAAACGGTTGATCTGAGTAAAAAAAATGGTAGAGGAAAAATTTGTTGCCCGTCACCTCTAGTTTCAGAATATGTGACTTGATTTTAGATTTCTGCCCGCATACGCGGAGACGCGCGACCAAAAATGAAAGGTGCCTCTTCTGGCTCGCAAGCCAGGTTAGCCAGGAGGTTATAAACTGCACTCTGTATCAGAGGAGGCATCTTTGAAGGCACAGTACAAGCTTTACAAGTTGAGTAAAGTGCATTACTTGGTAAATTAAGGAATAAGTTTGATCCTTTACATGAAAGATATTGATCACTTAAATATGTGGCAGGAGGTTTCCAATATTTTTTGGTAATTAAACGCAACTCTCCCAAAATTACCTAAAAACTATTAAACCTTCTTGTTTGTAACAGATGTAAAATTAATTTTTACCCATTTTGTGTATGCTTGAGAACATCTAAAGCTCTTAAAATTTGATTATTGCTTATTGAAAACGACTTATTTCCCGATATTAAGAAAAATACTAGCTTTACTGCCTTGGCAATATTTTCAGTAGAAAGGGGATGAAAAAATACATAAAAATGACCTATCGCGTGCTCTTCTTTCTCTTTGATAACAAGTTAAAAAAATTTAAATGTGAGTAATAAATGTCAGATTTTGAAATGGCCTAGCATCTTAAATTTTGAAGATATCGAACTGCGGTGTCTGGTTTCTTTTATAACTTTTTATACTCTTTAAAATTGTGTATATGAAAATGGGGGGGGGCAAACCCTCACTTTTGGTCGCACGTCAGCCGCGTATGCGGGCAGCAATCTAAAATCAAGTCACATATTCTGAAACTAGAGTTGACGGGCAACAAATTTTTCCTCTACCATTTTTTGCTCAGATTAACCGTTTAAGCATGAAATGCATTTAAGCCCTCTTAAAATGAACACCCTATATATATTAAATGTAGAAGACGATATGAGAGTAGCATTATCATATATACGACCAAATATAAATGAAATTATAAAAAAACATCAAGCTCAAATTTCTCATTAAAAGTATTCTTATTATTAACTTGTAATTAATCCCTTAATGAACATATACTGTTGTTTTTGTAGTACATATTTTTTATTTTACACAGTGTCTTACGAATAAGTAAAATACTTTTAAATTTATCTTCTTATTATTAGTGTACCGCCAAATTTTGAAATGGTTAAAAGTGTGCCACGACAAAAAAAAAAGCTTGAGAATCACTGCTTTAGTAATTGAAATTAGAAATTGTTTAAGAGATTCTTTCCTGTCAAGGAACTCCTTTGAAGATTTGTATTGTGGCATCATTATTAATTTTCAATTAAACGATATCTTAATTGCGAGAAAGTTGAAAAAATAAATATTTACAAAATACTAAATCTAATCGCGGTGCTTTGCAAGTATTTACTGAATCTATAGTCTTTAGATTTCTTTTTATGCTGCCATGAAGGCTCTAGATTGTGTTGCCCATACACTAAACGTGAGGCTTCTATCTCTCAGCTGGGATTAGTGAGCCATAACTGGAAGACGTGCCTTAGAATACAATTGCCACGATAAGACAGCTCGTGCAGAATTGTACTTAAGGCTCCGGTCCTAGGGTGTGGGTGAGAATGGTTGAGAGAGAGTTTGAAAATTCACCCTCTTACTTTAAGTTCAGAGGGTTGGATTTAGGGAATAATTGATTCCAAGAGCTACTACACTATACTACAGGCTTACAAACTTAACGAGTGGGTGCCGGTTGACGGTTAACTATCCAGTATAATCAAACTGACACTGGGAGACAGCATGACGTTCTATTTCAACCCTCATACCAGCGAGAAACATCCATAAAATCAAAATACGCTATAAAAAAAAAAATATACATATATACAGTCGAACCTCTCAATAACGGTCACTGACGGGGGAAAGCAAAGTGGCCGCTATTTGGAGGTGGCCGTTAGAAGGAGGTAGCCAAGTTTCATAATGAAAAAATATGGTTTTTTTTCCAAAAATCTATTTAAAAATTGTTTACCATTAATAGATTTAAAAACGTAGATAATTGCATAATTATTTAGCTATATGATATGCATCAAATTTTTCTTAATTATCCAAAAAATTTATCAAAAAACTACATATTATTGACTTAATTAATAATTTTTATAATAATCAACACATTTATTTATAACAATAATAATTTATGGTAAAATTATCATCATACTAAAAAATAATATTTTATTTAAAACATTTCTCTGAAAATTATCATCAAAAAAATCATAAATACAAATAGCAATATAAATGTACATTGCATTTTTTATCCACATTTATCTTTTTTCATTACTTTATGGACGGTAAATTTTTGCTAAACTTAATGGACAGACGCACTTTTACTGTATCACTCCTCAACATTGTAAAAATAATCACTAATTTTGTTTTGCAAGCCGTTTTGTTTTTTCAACGCGCAGAATACCATCCCGGTCCTTCAAAATATTGGTAATCTGCGTTTTTCCAACTACAAACCTAATTGTACATAATTAACTTCTTTGTTAGAAATTATGCAACACAGAATAATTGAATTTCTTAGAAAAATAGAACAAACCTTTCGGCAAGTTGACGATGGCTCGATTTGGTTTTTACAAAATCTTCCAACACATTTATTTTCTCTTCTAGAGTTAACCACTTTCGTTTGGGAGACATATCGGAAAAAATAATATTGTTCGACCAAATTAATATTGAAAAATGATTAAAATGGTACAAGATGTATGGAGCTTATATAGGAAACTTTAGGAAAAACCAGAAAAAAACAAAAACTTGAGTGGGGATAATTATTTTGATCACCGCGTCGTTGGTGGGAGGTGAAAAATTTAATCCGTTCCCCAAAATCAATGTCCGCGGTTGTTATGTAGAGTGTCCGTTAGACGGAGGTTTCTTTTTATAGAAAGTGTATAGGGGTAAAACGGGGAAATCCAAAAACTGTGCGTAAATGGAGGTGGCCGCTAGTGAGAGTGTCCTTTATGGGAGGCTCGACATTAAATAGATAGTAAAGATAATTTTCAAGATTATCATTCCTTAACAATTCTAAATTGTACCTTTTTTTGAAAAAAAAAAAAAAACTCTAAATTTCAAAAACCATATTTGATACTCATATTAACATAATCCAAATTAACTTTTTTATCGTGTTTTTCCTTCTAGGAATGAATTCAGGTTGCCGGAGGCGCCATTTTACCTAATAGATCTTCCCGTATTTTGTCATATTCGAACAAACGTCTCCTATGATGTTTATTAAACTTTAAATAGCGATTAGAAACACCTAAATCTACAACAATTTTCCTGTAAATGCGACTATAGACGTTTCTGAGAGAGAGTCTTTTTAAAACTTTAACTGAAAAGAATGCAATATAACACAAACGTTCAGAGTTTAAAAAGAATTTGTGAGTTACAACTTCGAGAATAGCAGTAACGTCATGAAAGACAATGCAGTGTGAGCTGGCGCATTGTCTTGATGGAGAACCCATGACTTGTTCTTCCAACAAATCGGGTCGTTTCATCCTTACTCTTTCACGGAGTTAAGCAAGTACCTCACGGTAGTAATGTTGATTAATTATAATCGATAGTTTCATCCGTTTTGGACGTGGAAGAGCGACCCGGGCGGGTCATTATCTCCGACGTCTTCTCGGCCATCTTGGAAACCGTTGAACCACCACTCAAAAACTCGCGCACGTGATTAACATTCATCGCCATAAACTTCTTTTAATAAAAGATAAGTTTCAGTAGCGGTTTTACCAAGTATCATTTGAAATTTCACGACAATTCGTTGCTCTACTACATGTGTAGTATCATGTTTTCGGTAAAACGAAACTAACACCTATTACACAAACGACGGTTCCGGTCAGACAGATTTCTCTAGAAACACGTGAGACGCTGCTATCGAAAGAGAAGACTTTACGCTGCACAGCTGTCGGTCGTTAGGATTTGGCGCATGCCAAATTTGCAAGTTGTAATTGCTATTTTTAATTATTACTATAAAATATTTGACAGGCCGGATTGAACCTTTCACTGGGCCAGAGTTGGCCCGCAGGCTGCAGTTTACCCATTTCTTGATCTTAAGTGTTACTTCAAAACAATGTACTGTTTGCAAGATATGAAGAGACTCTATAAAGCTTTAGCGAAAATTCCTGTTTGAAGCATGCCAGCAAAAGTAACTTTATCGAATAGATTTTCTAATAATTTGTAGCAACTTCCACGATTATTACCCTGAGAATGTGTTTTTTTTTTTAAGGCGCGTCAAAGCACTGAAGTCATTGGCGCCCGTTGGCCTCCGGACAGTGTTCTCTCGTTACTGTAAACACTGTCCATCACCGGAGACAGTGAGCTGTTCTGTAGCTCCTAGGAAGAGAAAATCTAAGGGGCCAGCAGCTGGATTCGAACCCAGGACCATATTCTAACCACTGAACTAATCCCTTCTCTATTACTATCATTTTATATAATAAATAATCACCTTTATCTGAAACATTTTTGCGAAAAAAATTTGTGTATGTAGGCATGGCCGGATTTAGATGAAAAGAGGCCGCAGGCTATTCCACTTATGAGGCTCTTTCACCACCCATTTTTAAGTTTGTAAATTACATGAGAAATAATAAAATACGTCACTACTGTGACATACAGGGTGAACCACTAACTAATGTCCATAGGCCTACTGTGTGTAGCACATCTGAAGTGGAGTTCAATGACGTATTGGCCAACTTTATATTTTCCACTGTTCTTGAGTGACGTCACTTTTTTTTTCTAAAATCATTACTTTTTTCCAATAAAAATGTTATTACTCAGAGATGTTTTAGTCCGAATTCGATTCTGATGACACGGTTAGAAAGACAGATAAATTTTCTAAAAATTGATACCATTTCGAAGCATAAGTTATTCTCCAAACAGCCTCAATCTTCTTCCGAATGCTGGAAAAATAAAAGTAATCGAAATTTTAGAAGAAAACTCATTAGGCCCTTACGTGATCATTATCAGACCTAGGTGCTGGCACTTTTTAGTAAAAGTTTCCTTGCTTAATGGGCTTTCAAACGGTACATCATTTTCCAGGATTCCTTTTATCTTCGTACAAGAAATTACGTTCGTTTGTTTTTGCAAGAAAACGTGTTCACGAGCACTCAACAGTGTTAGTTTATCAAGTAGTTTAACTCTTTTAGATGGACCAGTAGTCAATTTTTAAAGTAGATTGTCTTTAAATAAGGAAGTCAAAGGTCACAAATTGCACTTTAAAAATTTACTTCTGATCTCTCTGAAATATTTGAGAAAATTTTAGGAAATATTTTAAACAAGTACTATTTTTATAATCGGAGGTATACTGATTCACCCTGAATATTAATATGTTAAATGTTAATATAATATAATAGGTTATGTTTTTAGAATAGTGTAATTTTAATTTTGCTAACAATTTGAATGTAGGCCCCTCTTGATCTTGAGGCCCTAGGCTGAAGCCTAGTTAGCCTATAGGAAAATCCGGCCCTGTATGTAGGGTTCTGAATTTAAACCACACTTCCCGACTATACAGATAGTGTTAGTGGTGCTACTGGTTGGCAGTATAATCAATCACATAACAATGTATGTTACAAATAACAATGTATTACAGCAGGTCCCACTGCCTATTTTTCTGCAGAAACTCTTCAGAAGAAAAGAAAACCATTTAAAAAAATGTGTCTTTGTGTAAAGCCATCTTAGACATCTTTTTCTTTTTTCATTTTTTTTTTTTTTTACAGATTCCAGTGAGAGCGGCTCTAATAAATGCCGAGAAGGCAGCGTAAGAGGTTCGGGTAAAGTCAGCTCGGATGGAAAACCAACGCGAGTACGTACCGTGCTAAATGAAAAACAATTGCACACGCTAAGGACCTGCTATTCAGCGAATCCCAGGCCGGATGCCCTGATGAAAGAGCAACTAGTGGAAATGACTGGACTATCGCCGCGCGTCATTAGGGTTTGGTTTCAAAATAAACGCTGTAAAGATAAGAAAAGAGCAATCGCCATGAAACAACAGATGCAACAGGAAAAGGTAAATTTAAAAAATATATATAATATATATATATTGAAAAAATAATGTAAATTAATAACATTGACATAAAAAACATTATTGTACAAGATATAAAGTAAAAGTATAACAGGGCATAAGTATTTAATACACTATGAAGAAAACAATATGCCAGTTTTGAATCTGAACAATGATTTAACATTGGGAATTGCATTAAATTGATTTAAAGACTAGTTTGTAGTGGCAATATTGTCTAAACGCACTAAATGGTTGCTGAGCTTCAGCTTTTTACTGAACTTATTTCCATTGTAGTTCCACGTTTTTATTTGCAGCAGAAGAAATTCAGCTTGTAATTTTCTTTCTAAAACCATCCCTGCTAAATATATCTCTAAAATCATTTATATTGATTACGTAATTTATAATATAACTTACATTCCTTTCTTTCTCTAGTGTGGCTGTTACTTACTAGGTCCTCTAGTTCAGAATAATATACGAGGGTCGTTTGAAAAGTCCGTGCAAAGTCAGAGAGATAGCACTACTGGCGCGTATCGAGGTTATGTTTAGTTAGTAGCATCTCTTGGAAGAACACACACCAAGTTACAGCCAGATCGGTCTATTTCTTTGTGTTTGGCATTCGTTTGAATCGAGGAAGTCGTGATTTTCAAAAAATGGACGAAAAAGAATTTCGTGTGTTGATTAAACACTACTTTATGAAAGGCAAAACGCCTCAGAAATCCATGATATGGTGATGGATTACAGATGGATTACAGAAGAGTGAAGGTGCGTGAGATTGCTAGTGCTGTGGGCACATAATATTTTGCATCAACTTTTGGACATGACAAAGCTATCCGCAAGATGGGTGCCGCGATTGCTCACGCTTGACCAAAAACGAAATCGTGTGAAGTGTTGCAAGGACGGTTTGCAGCTGTTCCAGAAGAATCCGCAGGACTTTAAGCGTCGTTTCGTCACTGTGGATGAAACATGGATACATCACTACACTCCTGAGACCAAAGAACAATCTAAACAATGGGTTACCAAGGGGGAATCTGCGCCAAAAAAGGCGAAGACCGTTCCTTCGGCCGGAAAGATTATGGCGACTGTCTTTTGGGATTCGCAAGGAATAATCCTGATCGACTATCTGGAAAAGGGTAAAACTATTACAGGTGCATATTATTCATCGTTATTGGACCGTTTGAAAACCGAGCTGTAAGAAAAACGCCCACGATTGGCCCACAAAAAAGTCCTTTTCCATCACGACAACGCACCAGCTCACACCTCAGCAGTTGTGGTCGCAAAATTAATGGAAATAGGGTTCCAACTCGTTTCACATCCCCCCTATTCTCCAGACTTGGCTCCCTCGGACTACTATTTGTTCCCCAATATGAAGAAATGGCTGGCGGGAAAAAGATTTTATTCAAACGAGGAGGTGATTGCAGAAACGAATGGCTATTTTTCAGACTTGGACAAATCCTATTATTCGGAAGGGATCAACAAACTAGAGCAGCGTTGGACGAAGTGTATAAGCCTAAAAGGAGACTATGTTGAAAAATAAAAAAGGTTTACCCCAAAAAATTAAGTAGTTTTTATTTTTGCACGGACTTTTCAAACGACCCTCGTATATTAAGAACATCTAATATCTTCTATTTTTCATCTATCCAAATTATTTGCATCAAGGGCTGAGCAATCCATCTAACAGTTCTTTTCTCGTGGTAATTTCTTAAACCTCCATCGGGCGCATTTAATCTGTGAAATTTTTACCTATTTACAGGCCCCTGTCCGCGGCCAGCTACAGTGGAGACGGGGTGTATCAAAAAGGGAACGAAAATGAAATAAATAAATATAATAATATGAAATATGTTGAGCGCCACGCTGTTTATTTTGTTACCGTAGCAACAGCGTACCTACGGATAAAATAATAGACCAAAAAAAAGGAAAAATTAAATAAACTAAAATATGGATATGTTATACCAAAATATATATGTTAATTAGAATAATGCAGGTATTAAATAGCAAATGTACTAAATAGCTTTTCTATAACAATAACAAGTAATTGAATAATCAAAAAAATATATAAATAGTCCAAACAGTATCTGGGTGAAATCACTCTCTCACCAAATAACCCTCTGAAAGAAAAAACCTGCACATACAAAAATAATAATAATGTTCGAAAAGTCTATATCTAATAATGTTAATTAATATATATACACCAGATATGAATGACTATACGTAAGGATGGCTTCTCTCTTCGGGCCCACTGCAGGAAGTGCCTTCCAGTTCTTCTACTTATTCTTCGGAGACAATCCCTCACCGCTTGTCTAGATAAAAGTCCAGAATTGCTTCCACGTGCCTCCTATTTCTTCACCTGAAGATTGAAACAGTATTTCCGGCAATGCCGTTGTGCACTCGAAGCTCGCTTCAAAACTACTGCTCCTCGGCTGATCTTGGTCTCTCGTTGTTATTTTCAGATTTTTCTATTGTTTTTTTTTTATAATTTCATTGTTGAATTTTGGACAGTTGAAAAAGACATGTGTTTTCTACTAACATATTAAAAACCTTTGCTTTAAGACTATTCTTTTCGAATTAATTGGCGTACATTTGCTAATTAAATATTTAATAAATTATTATAGAATTTTCCCTAAAAATCTAATGTAGCCGATTTTTATCGGTAACAAAATGAAGAGGGCATTTTCTTATTGATCGCAACTCAGGTATTTTTTGAATGAGCCAATGGGCCCTCAGTAGCTTCCTCTTTTACCTTCTTCTAAGCGAACGGTCTGTCGGTGTTTTACTCTGACTTATGTGGTCTTACTTAGCGTCCGCGTAATCTGTCTCAACAGTTTACGAAATCCATACATAATGACTGGGTAATGAAATTTTCACATTATAAAACGAAACGCCAGAAACATAAGTCTACATACTTACGTATACAAGGACGAAGGAAAGTCATAGTGCACAAAAAAAAAAAGCAGTGGTTGGTACATAATCAGGATCTTAATTCTAAGCTAAAGTCGGTGGAAAGCAGTAAGCAATAGGTCTAGAATACTATGGAAATATGAGAGACGCGTTTGGTTAAGAAAGATTTGTGTTGGATAAACGAACAACAAAAGAAGCTGCAAAGTTATGTAAAAGTGGAACAGTGTTTATGATTGACAATAAAATCAAAGTTCTTGAAAGTTGGCCGAAGTGTCGGAGGATTAAAAAAACACAAGGCGTGCGGACTCAACGGTGATGTAATAAAAACAAAATTGTTTTATCATTTGATGTGAGCAAAGATCTGTGAACAAAGATTTGAAACTGAGCAAAGATCTGTGAAGATCCGGAGGGTAATGAAAATGGACCCAGCTAAAGATATTCCAGATGGCTGATAGCAAGGATCAGCATTCTTACTCGTCAAACTCACTGTCGTACAGACGGTAATGTGCAATAATACAGGCTTTTGACCCCCAAGATTCGGTAAATAGAAAGGGATGTTCATACCTTCGGGCTGAATTATCATACAAAGCTTCTTATGCGCGTGCCTGCCCTTTTCCTTGTCTTCCCCGGGCACTTTTTTCATCAGATTTCCTACCATACCTACCTCCAGTTCAGTCGCGAGGTACGCAAAAACCTAGTCTTAGGTACTTTGCGACCTAGAGATGTGGTAAGCTTTGAGATAGTTTGATAGTCATGAGTAAAATTATACAGGCTCAAATGCATTTCATGCTTAAACGGTTGATCTGAGCAAAAAAAAAATGGTAGAGGAAAAATTTGTTGCCCGTCACCTTTAGTTTTAGAATATGTGACTTGATTTTAGATTCCTGCCCGCATACGCGGCAGACGCGCGTCCAAAACTAAGGGTTTGCAGTTGAGCCCCATTTTCACATACACACTTTTAAAGAGTATAAAATGTTATAAAAGAAACCGGGAACCGCAGTACGATATCTTCAAAATTAAAGGTGCTAGGCCATTTCAAAATCTGGTATTTATTAATCATATTTCAATTTTTTAACTTGTTATCAAAGAGAAAGAAGAGCACGCGATAGGTCATTTTTTTGTATTTTTTCATCCCCTTTCTACTGAAAATATTGCCACGGCAGTAAAGCTAGTATTTTTTCTTAATATCGGGAAATAAGTAGTTTTCCGAGTGATTTTTCTAAGAAAAATCAAATGTTAAGAGTTTTAGATGTTCTCAAGCATACACAAAATGGCTAAAAAATAATTTTACATCTGTTACAAACAAGAAGGTTTAATAATTATTTGGTAATTTTGGGAGAGTTGCGTTTAATTACCAAAAAAATTGGAAATCTCCTGTCACATATTTAACTGTTCAATATCTTACATTTAAAGGTTCGAAATTATTCCTTGATTTATCAAATAATGCACTTTACGCAGCTTGTGCAGTATGTACTGTGTCTTCAAAAGATGTCTCCTCTAGCTTGTAAGTCATAATGAATGTAACATGGTAGTCGCTCTGAACCTGACTAACTTTCTAAGGTTCTACATAACCCTCATTAATTTTGAAAACCAACGGGGATCAATGACATTATGGCCCTTGGATTTGTGGAAAGACACAAATTAGTTTTACCATTGTACTTTGTAAACGTTCACTAATTTATGTTCTAACAAACTGAGCATAGTAATTTTTTTAAACTGCGACTATTTCATGAATTTTTTTACTCCATAAGACTATAAAGCAGGGACTAAATAGTAATAGTCTGGCTACCAAAAAGCAACAGTATTTTAGTAATAATTTTAGTTACTCTTAAACGAGACTAACTCGGACACGAAACTTTGCTCTGAAAGAAGGGATACCAAACTCTCCGAGAGCTCTATTCTCCAATTCGGACACCTCTGAAACCTGATTGCTCTAGATTCATTTACAGATCTACTCCTCAGACCTTGACAGCCTCACCACTCGCCTCATATGAATGGGGGTACTAAGTATACAACGTTTTAGCTATACGTAATGCCAAAGAAAAGTGCTATTATGATTTTCGGAACACCGCGACTCATACGAGGGTCGTTTGAAAAGTCCGTGCAAAAATAAAAACTACTTAATTTTTTGGGGTAAACATTTTTTATTTTTCAACATAGTCTCCTTTTAGGCTTATACACTTCGTCCAACGCTGCTCTAGTTTGTTAATCCCTTCCGAATAATAGGATTTGTCCAAGTCTGAAAAATAGCCATTCGTTTCTGCAATCACCTCCTCGTTTGAATAAAATCTTTTTCCCGCCAGCCATTTCTTCATATTGGGGAACAAATAGTAGTCCGAGGGAGCCAAGTCTGGAGAATAGAGGGGATGTGAAACGAGTTGGAACCCTATTTCCATTAATTTTGCGACCACAACTGCTGAGGTGTGAGCTGGTGCGTTGTCGTGATGGAAAAGGACTTTTTTGTAGGCCAATCGCGGTCGTTTTTCTTGCAGCTCGGTTTTCAAACGGTCCAATAACGATGAATAATATGCACCTGTAATAGTTTTACCCTTTTCCAGATAGTCGATCAGGATTATTCCTTGCGAATCCCAAAAGACAGTCGCCATAATCTTTCCGGCCGAAGGAACGGTCTTCGCCTTTTTTGGCGCAGATTCCCCCTTGGTAACCCATTGTTTAGATTGTTCTTTGGTCTCAGGAGTGTAGTAATGTATCCATGTTTCATCCACAGTGACGAAACGACGCTTAAAGTCCTGCGGATTCTTCTGGAACAGCTGCAAACCGTCCTTGCAACACTTCACACGATTTCGTTTTTGGTCAAGCGTGAGCAATCGCGGCACCCATCTTGCGGATAGCTTTGTCATGTCCAAATGTTGATGCAAAATATTATGTACCCGTTCATTCGAGATGCCCACAGCACTAGCAATCTCACGCACCTTCACTCTTCTGTCATCCATCACCATATCATGGATTTTATCAATGATTTCTGGAGTAGTAACCTCAACAGGGCGTCCAGAACGTTCAGCGTCACTTGTGCCCATATGGCCACTCCGAAAATTTTGAAACCACTTATAAACTGTTCTAATCGAAGGAGCAGAGTCACCATAATGTTTATCAAGCTTCTCTTTAGTCTCCTGAGGCGTTTTGCCTTTCATAAAGTAGTGTTTAATCAACACACGAAATTCTTTTTCGTCCATTTTTTGAAAATCACTCGACTTCCTCGATTCAAACAAATGCCAAACACAAAGAAATAGACCGATCTGGCTGAAACTTGGTGTGTGTTCTTCCAAGAGATGCTACTAACTAAACATAACCTCGATACGCGCCAGTGGTGCTTCTGACTTTGCACGGACTTTTCAAACGACCCTCGTACAATATCAACGCATACACTATAAAAGACCTTATACACTGGAAAAAACACATTCACGTGCAACAGAAAATGGACAACACACCATTGATTCGGAAAGAAAACTGTTCAGACGACGGCTAAAAACCTGAACTACCATTAGACGTACTTCCAAACTTGAAGTCATCCAGTGATAATTTCAAATGTACAGTCCCTTCTCCACGTACCTCTAGTTCAGTCGCAAGATACCCAAAAACCCTGTCTAAGGTACTTTGAGATCTATTTTGGGTTTGTAAAGCAGTAACAAACTGACTGGATAATTTAAAGGTACTTTTTCTTTTTATGAAAAATGAACACTTCATTGGACATATTATGGTATTATATTAAAAGAAAGCTATGATATTTAATATTTTGATAATAAATTATAAAGTTGAAATGAGAATGAAATTTTGTATTTTTCAATTGCATCAAAAAATACAATACAACTGAGTTCATATTTGGCGATTACAGTGCAAAATGCTTTCACCACTGATTTAGCATTCCAATCTCGTTCTTCAGACCATATGTTATTAATTATTGAGAGTATTTTTTTTCAATGGGTGCAGATGTGCCTGGCTGAGGTTGAAGTTGTATTCGATAATTTATTTTATTCTATCAAAATTTTACTTACAGAGTTTGGCGCATTTTTTTGGCTCTTATCTTTTTTTTTTATCAAATAACCGAACAGAATGGGTCGTGGGGGAGGTTATACCTTCAAAACGGGACAGTTCCGGACAAAATGGGATAGTTCCGGACAAAATGGGATAGTTCCAAACAAAATGGGATAGTTCCGGACAAAATGGGACAGTGCCGGTCAAAATGGGACTGTTCCGGACAAAATGAGACAGTTCCGGACAAAATGGGATAGTTCCGGTCAAAATGGGACAGTTCCGAACAGAATGGGATAGTTTCGGACAAAATGGGAAAGTGCCGGTCAAAATGGGACTGTTCCGGACCACATGAGACAGTTTCGGACAAAATGGGACAATTCCGGACAAAACGGCACGAATAGTCTATCTTTAAGAAACAGTTGAAGATATTATACAGTAAAAAAAAAAGTATGGGTTCTTCATCCCCTTATTTTTCCGATCCTTAGTTTTGATAAGTGCTTTTATATCTCCCCTAGTGGGTTACTAGAGTCCTGGAGAGGGGTAAGGAAGAAGATGTGGTAGATTCTTTCACGACAAGTACTAATGTTTCTGTAAACGGGACCATAGCTCCAGCAGTAGGTGGAACCGTACACTGTACTTTTAGACTACTCCATTTACAGGAACCCCAAAAGACTGATAGACAAACGTACATACTCGTAGGCTCCCTACTTGAAACTACCACGTGCATTTGTTTACACGGTGCGTATTTACATTATGTGTCATATTTATACATTCACGGACACACTGTGATAAGTTTTCTTAATATACGTTAGAATTCTTACTATTTAATGCATTAGGGTGACAGATTTGTCCATTGTATTATTTAAAAAAAGAAAAATACTTGGACGCAAAGTGCAATATTTTGTTAATGTTCAAGGTACGTCAGAACATGTCATTTCGGTGAAGTTCTTACTAAGTTGATGTCATTGAACTTTGTATAATTCATACCCAGGCTATAAGTTCTGATTCAGCTCCATTCGATTACTGTTTCTTAATGCTTTCTTTCTTCTGGATTATAGAAGTTTGTTGGATTAAAAAAAAATCGATAAAATGGTCACCAATCCAGGAATCCAAACTTTTCTGGATTGATAAGCACACGACATTTTTCTACTTAAAACTATACTTGTGATTCAAGAAATGGGCTATTAAGCTTAATAAAACCAAGTCTCAAAACATAACCTTCACTCTTCGTCGCATTACTCTTCCTCCAGTCTACTATAACCTAACACATCTACCAGTAGTAAACGTTGCCCTTCTACCTTGGGCTTTACTTAGGACCAAAGACTTTCTTTGAACCCCCACACTAGACTAAAAAAGAACAGAACTAAACAGACGCTATCGACTACTTAAAAGACTCTTAGACCAAAACTCTCTCTGGGCAACAAAAGACTAATTTATGCTACTATTTTAAAACCCATCTGGACGTATGGAATAGAGCTGTACGGTTCAACCAAACGCACAAATCTCCAAAGGATTCAGTCCCTTCAATCTAAAATACTTCGAACTATTATAAACGCTCCATTTTATGTCTCCAACCTAACTACGAGTATATACACACTGACCTTAACATTCTTTTTGTCACTCAAGACGCTAAAATACGATGCAGAAAACTCCACTTCAACCTGCAATCTCATATTAATCCTCTTGCTAAAAATTTGTATTCAAGAACTCTTCCTGATAACCCGGACAAGATGCCTTAAGAGACAGTGGCCTCGTGATCTCCTCTCAAGTGAAGAGATGTGACTAACAGTCTAATGTTTTGGAGTGTTACCACTGGGTAAACTTCTCCACTCGGTTACTTCTACCTGCAATCACAGGCGAATCCTCTAGTTCAAAATCTTTCTTCAAGAACTCTTCCTGACAACCCGACAAGACGCCTTAAGAGACAGTGGCCTCGTGATCTCCTTTCAAGTGAAGAGATGTGACTAACAGTCTAATGTTTTGGAGTGTTACCACTGCGGTAACTTCTCCACTCGTGTGCTTCATTGTTTCTATTACTTATAGCGCCAACGCGCTGATTGTAGCAAAAATAAGAGCAAAAAAAATTATACTTGGTCTTTCAGGACGGACGCAAACTTGGCTATGGCAGTATGCAAGGTATCCCAATGGTGGCTTCAAGTCCCGTCAGGCATGAAAGTCCATTAGGAATGAATCCAATAGAAGTGACATCATACCAACCTCCTTGGAAAGCGCTAAGCGATTTCGCCTTACACACGGACCTAGATCGACTGGACCCCACGGCGCCACCTTTTCAGCATCTAGTTAACCAGGTAAGTCAGAAGACCCAGCAAAAGAAGTACTAGGAATCAATTAAATTCAAGGACCAACCTAAGAGAAATCTAGTTAAATTGTAGTCCTACTTAAAAACATCTAGCTGAATTCAGTCCTATGTAAAGCAGCTCTGGTTAAGTTCAAGCTCTATTTATTGCATCTCTGGTTAAATTTAATTCCTAATTACAGCAACTCCTCTTAAATTTAAATCTTGCTTAAATCAACTCCTGTTAAATTCATGCCTATTAAAAGGTGTTCTAGTCTTAAGTAATTCAATTCTGTTGAATTAGAGCCCTAATTTAAGACGATTTTGGCAGTTTTGGATTTCAAATTCTGTGGGTTTTCTCAGATTTAAAAAATTTATTCATTTCCAAATTTAGAGTTAAACAAGAAAACCTACTGCTAGTACCATTTTACAGCATTGTGTGAATACTGTTCTACGATAATGGTGAAGGTACACCTTATCGGCAACTTTGAATATACTATGGAGTTACCTAGGCAACCACTTAGCTAGTAGTGGGGGCAGCAGAGCTTTTGAAAGCTCACTATGGCTGCACATACCACCCCCAAGAGGGTGGCAAAATATAGCGTTGGCGCAAACTCCTGGGGGGTTTTCACTGTGCGCGTATGAGTGAAACAGAGTGAGAGAAAGAGCGACTTCTGTCAATACTAGGGTGGTTGCTATATTTACCACCCCCAAGGAAGCATTCTTGGTGGGGTAAAATTGGATGGGACTTCCGAGTTCTAGGGGGGCAGCAACTGGCAACTGGGGTTAGTTTTGACCCCTTCTCTTCAACAATAGCTGCCTCACTTCTGGGAGAGTAAGCTACTGCTGCTCCCGTACTAGAAAGCTTTTAATGCTGCCTTCCCTCTTACCGCCTCCCTAAAAAAAAAAAATTCCCACATCAGTCTTAACCTCGTCCGCCGCCTCCAAAGCGGAGGGCCAGTAGTGAATGGAAAAACATCAATGGATAAAGGCTCGGGGTTGGTGTAAAAACCAGGGGAAATACCCATCCATTAGCAGTTTTTCACCACCCCCGGGGGGTTGTGAGTTCAAGCGGTGAGAAGGCGAGAGACAAGACAATATTCTAGCCCTTTTTGGGGGGGGGGGGAGTTTTTCACCGCCGCCAAAAGCACAACTAAACATGTCACCTTAAAAATCAATTATTACCTCCCATGATGAAACTAAATTTTAAAAAAATTGCAGAAAATAAATCAGACTATACACGCTTTAAATCATTAAAAAAAATTATGTATGATTGTGTTGAGCTGTAAATTGGTACAGATCTACCACCTATACTAAACAAAAACTTCAAGCATGCTTATGTTCCCATAATTCTATTGAACAGAATCACCTCCCTAAAATAGATAAACTATACATGTATCCCCAAATAGATGAAGAGTACATATCTTCATCAATATTTATGGGTAACTAAAATCTGGTTTCATCTTCATCGTGTGATGTTTCATTCAATAAGCAAGACTTTCGCCTAAAGAGAACTAGTAATGTGCCACCATTCAATACAGAGCACAGAACTAAAGCATCCATCAAGTGAAAATTGTATTAAGTCTTTAAACTATCTCAAGTTGATTAAATCACAACTCTGCCATCTTAAGATTAGTGGGGGAATCTGCAACTTGCTCATTAATTACGGGCGTTCAGTTCAATGTACGGATGTACCACCTATATTTAACGAGGACTACAATTTGTCTAAATATTTTTACTTAGCTAAAAAATATATTTTTTTTACTCTTAAGTTAAAAAAACGAATGTATCCTTCTAAAGTGTCGCAAGGCACTACAACGTACAATAAATTCTATCATATATATAATGTTAATGAGGATTCCTATCCATGAAAAAATAAATGCCAGTTTTCAGTCGTGATACATTTATTCTGCCGAGCTTTCGACCTAGGGACTAGGTCATCTTCAGGGCTAGTTTACAAAGTAATATTTTACATTACAGGATTAGTGTATCTTCTGTCTTGTCTGTTCATGGACAAGTTCATAGAGTCCATCAACAGACAAGACAGAAGACACACCAACCCAGTAATGTAAAATATTACTTTGTAAACTAGCCCTGAAGATGACCTAGTCCCTAGGTCGAAAGCTCGGCAGAATAAATGTATCACGACTGAAAACTGGCATTTATTTCATTTTTTCATCCTATTGAAACTATGAATCAGTCACCAAAATTAATGAACAGCAGTTAATGAGGATTATTGTTAACCGTGTATTTTGCATTGCGACCCAAACAGCAGAAAGACCTATTTTTTCCTACTACAGCACCTCCAAGTGATGAAAAAAACTAATCCAGATTCTCTAAGACAGATGAGAGCCAACAATTAGGAATATCCATTTAGAGTTGCATACTCCCTCTTCCCTCAAATTAAACGGACAGAGAATATATTACTGCACTTCTATCTGGGTAAACTCCAGGTAAAAACAGGAATTCAGCGTTTATGACTATCCATTCTTTGGTAGCTTAAAACAATTCCCTAACGCTATCCAGATGTTCTGGGCTTGGCTTTCCTTAATTAAGGAAACTATCCTCTTCAGGATAGAGCTAGGAAGAGAAAGAAGTGGTTCCAGAGATAGTTACTAACAACGTCCAATGTACACTTCTTGGGAACGCCATCTCTAGGCATTCTAGCAAGAGGCATTCGATCCCAGGGAAACAAAGAGACAACAACTGAGGTAAACACTTCTCAGTGCCAAACCACTCTTCTGAAATGATTTTTATAGAGGAAGATGTCCTGCTTTTAAATTCTGGGGAAACCCAAGCTTTCCAGGAGAAGCTCCAGGAAGAGTGGGAATCCAGGATAACCACCCCAAGAACGTCTATCCTTCAGCATTAGTCGCACCAATCTTTGGTTTGAGCCATTATTGAGTTCGCAGAACCACAAAAAAAAAAAATGGCTAAAAAGTGTTAAGGCTTGTTAGGCTTGAGTGTTATTACGCTGGAATATCGGCGAAAACGTCAAGATTCCTGAAGTAGACAGTAATCCACTTTCCTCTACGTGGTAACTGCGATAATAAGCATAGCACTACAAAAATCAGTGCTATGAAGGGTTCCCATTTGCAATTTTACCTTTGTCTAATCTTATTTTCGTAATGTTTTCTAGCTGCACGGACAAGGTTACGAAATAGGAAGCAATCCTGGTGTACCGCACGAAGTCCTAGCTCCACCCACAGACATGGTACACCCGGATTCTACGGACAGTTACGTCACATATCTGGAAAGTGATGATTCATTACAGCATGACGCACCCAGCCCATAACGGTAAATACTAAGAAGTTGTTGAAGCAGGCTTCCACAAATATGAGAAGCTTTTTTTTTGTGCTGAATAGAAAATTTTAAACTTACAAACTCCTGTTGTTACAGGCCTGAAGATTTGTCGCAGAAGTGTAAATAAACTTATTTGGGATTTTTTTTCACACGAAAAATGGGATCCTAAATAATAAAACAGTAACATAAATGTTTTAGTTTAAAAAAAAAAAAATACAAAAAAGATTTTTTTTAAAAAATTCTGTAAATAAGATTTAATACCCCCTAATTCAAATCCATGGGCATTTCAGCATTGACCTTAAGTAATCCAGAATAATTGTTGTTTTCATTTTTTGAGGATGATGGAGGGGGGGGAGTATTGGATAGGATTTTGAGATAATATTTCAGGGAACAACTATTATGTAATATTGTTACAACTGCGATGTTATACAGATCAGTTACAGCAAGGGCAATCATAAAATATTGTTTGCTGTATATTAAGAGGATTTCTGGATTACTGCCTAACTTTTAAAAGGAATTCTGGATCGCTCTCATCCGCGACTATAGTAAGTCAAGCTCTGGGTGCAGCTTGCTGTTTTATTTAGGATTGTCATAACGTTTATAAGTATTGTGGATTACAACTTGCTGTTTATAGTAAAGGAAATTCTGTGATTCAGATTATTGTTACTTCAATTAATAGTTGACCCTTGAATTTGAACCAAAATTTTATCAAAAATTCCCACAAAAAGATTTTTGTTTTTTCTTTTATGCTCGGAATTGTTTACTCAAACATTTCCGAGCAAAATATAAATTTATGTACCACGTATTTGGGATTCTTTACAAAAAAAAAATGAAATAAAATAAAAATACAAAAAATAGATAAGCGCCCCCCTTTAAAAAAATAAAATTGGCACTATTTCTGTTATGTAGTTTGTATCTAGCAATAACATTAATTGGTATTTAAGTTTAAATCTATTTTATTTAACAGCTATGTTGGTGTTAAGAAAAAAGTAATATTCTTAGGCATATACCTCTGGAAGAATATTTTGTACAACCTAGTGCTGGCCATAAAATAGGTGGTGCAACTCAAATAAGTCTGTGGAAAATTGCCCCAATTTAGAGTAAATCCCTTTTTTAAGGATTGTTGCAAACTTTGTGTATGGTCTCCAATCTCTCACATAAAGCGTTTTAAATATTAGACTGTAATCCAGAGCAGCGTACGCTATCTAATTAAATCTCCACTCTCTATACATTTTTTTTTTTTTTTTTAGAGAGAGAGCGTTAAGTATACTATGCTCAAGAGCAAAAATAAAAACAACACCTTGGTCTCAGGAGTCATTATTTGGAAAAAGAATTGGCCTGTAATATGAATGTAAAAAATGTTCTAAAGCCATTAAATATTTTATTTTTTTCTTCTTTAAACTAAACAAGATGTGTCTGGTTTAAAATAATAATAACACTAGAAGTGTGTGAGGCTAAGAGTAAAATAGTGATCTTATTGGAAGGGGAAGCGCATACCAGATAGGTTTTTTTAAGTATAGTTGGCAATTTTGTAACAGTGGCCAGTTGAGGTTTTTGATCTGCACCACTATCCTAATCGTTTTTACCTTCCCAACAGAATCGAGATGGTCAGCTAACCGTGTCTTGAGACACTGCCAGTACTAGCTTTTCCAAAAAAAAAGCCAAATCACATCACAAGATGAACCTGTTTACTTTTCAAGGTTCGTAAAACCCGAGTATAGTACACTATAACATTAATTTTTTAAACTGTACCAATACCGAAAAATTATTGTAAATACAATTTTTTTTTTTTTTTTAATTTTTAGGCGTTTTTACAGTGTAATTATTATAATTCTATTTGTACAAAGTTATTTGTAACTGTATTATTAATAATAAGATGAACAATTGAATTCTTTCTGAGATTGTTTCTTTGTTATAGTGCACAGTCTTTTTGCAGTGCCTGGGAATAATTGTAATATTTAATAATAATTAATTATTATATAATAATGAAAGCAAAAATTTAAAAAAAATCAGACGAACTTTACATTATGTGTTGTGATTAAATTTAAAATAAAATACTTTAGAAATTAATGTGGAAGCTTTGAATGTTTCTAGTTTTTAAAATCCTTTAACCTTTACTAAGAGGGGGGGGAGATTCTGCGTTTTTCACCAAACCATTGCAAAATGGTTAGTTTAATTGTGTGCTGAAACAGCTCGATTTTTTTTTTTGTATTATTATTTTTCTTTTTTTTTACAGATGCCCACACCATTCACTATATCAGTCATTCGAGTCCTGAAGCCCAGTAGTAAAGCGCAACTTAGGTCTGAAAGTGACGCTTCTCGCTGACCTTTTCTTACATTCTGCAGTAACGCATACACGTTAATAGGCTCCGCATCCCTTTCGCCGTTTTGGCGCCTTGTTCAGAAATTTATTACCAAATTGGTACATATTACATATCATGTTATGGTGAGTTGGCAGTTTACACTGGTATCAGCTCAGTGACGCCCAAAATTCACCTTCGAAAATAGCTAGTAGTTACTCCTTACGCATTTTCTTGAAGCTTTAATTGGTCATTCTAATCTAATCCCGTACCGGTGCCTCCTCAAAGAAGTAAATATGCACCTAGATCACAAGGGGGCCTATTGTGCCTCCCGCAGTAAACAGACGCGGGAAATTGCTTGCCAAGAAGGTGGAATGGAGTTTCGGCCTCCTGGCCACATTTTCTACGCATTGGTTGTATAGCTAGACCCATCATATCTAGATGTTTCTTTAAGGGTTAATGGTCCTTTGACTAGGTCTTGCCCCTACCTTGATAGCCATCTTCGCTGCATGTTTACAAAGCTTTAAAGGTGCAGCTGTCTTGTCAGAGAAGATGGTAATTCTACTAAGATGGTAGTGCCCTTAATATTCTGATATTGTATTGCATAACTTAAAATAGCGAAGATTTCCCAAGTGATCATTGTCCATACGTTTTGCAATGTGGAGAGAAATCTGGCGCATTGAAGAACGCTCTTTATTAGTGTGCTTTTCAGACCAGTCAAGTCATTGCCTAAAATGCCACAATGGCTCAGGAGTGTGCCACAAAATCCCTAACCAAACGGTGAGACTATCTAGCTAGATATTTACAGTTCTCCATGGTTTCATGGTAGCTTATGTTTGGGTTGTTGATGGCTTGAATCGCAGCTTGAGAGTCGTCCTCAAACAGTTCAGTAATCCAGTTTTTTTTTTAGAAGCTGCTTTCTAGAACGAGCCTATTGGTTGTTAATTCTTCATCAAAGTTTGCACAAGGATGCACAGTTTTCGCGAATTCGTCGTTAATCATTCTAAACTTGGTTTAACAGCTACCAATAAAAAGACCACTTTTTCTTGGAAAGTTTTTTTTTTTAAAAAAAATTGACAGGAGTGTTTCGAAAAAGAATTATTTGGGCCTTCTCTTATTTTCGTGTATTGTATGCTTTCTCGTTTAATAATATTAAAATATTTCACATTTTTGCCATTCCAATTCCTTTTTTAAACCTTAATATAAGAATCACGATAATGCATGCTGTGTGAAAACATTCAAATTTGAAAATTATTCACGCTTTTTCATTAAAAGGTAAAATGCCTAAATTTAATTTTCTGTAACGACAATTTGTTACTCAAAAGCTTTTACTTCTATTGATTTTATTTATTCATTAATTGTTGTGTGACTCTTCCATAAAAGCTTTTTTAGAGAACTTCCAATTGACCGTGCTAACCTAATTGCAATTGGGCTAAGCTGTGAATGTGCAATTCAATTTTAATTAGTAAGGGTTTCTATATAAAGAACTGGAATATATTCGTAGTTAATGATTACGGACTTTCAAGTAAACAAATGTGAAAATTAAACTGCAAACGTAGTGAAGCAAAAACTAAAGTTGAAGGGTTAACCAATAAGATGATTGGTAATCAGTATAAAGTACACTTGCGCCTTCAAAGAATATGTTGTATTCACTTTTTACCCTTGTAATCATAGAATCATGGCATACAATAACTAACAGTACAGTAGCTGCAATTATTGTGAGCAAGCTAATAAACCAAATTAGATAATTTGACTATGAAGGTTGATGCGGCTTAGACACAAAGGCAGTTAGTTCTCTAGCCTACCATATGTTTTATGGCATGTCATAAAGTTCAGCTCGCTGTAGGCTCAAATATGTGACAGGCACGCGAGAATTCTAACACCTTCATATAAACGGCAAAATTAATTTTGTTTGTAAGGAGTGATTTTAATCACATTAAATTTTCAGCGAAAGTAGAATTTCGCCCAACAGACTGCTCCAAATTAAATATCCACAATGGGTTGCAAAGCTTCACCAATCGGTTCTCAAATAATAGATTTTATAAGAGTCAAAAACTCAGTTGTGTACACTCACTTTCTCTTACTACAATAATTTCAATTTAACTGGAAAACTTTTCTTCAACATTGAACTTTGCTGAACGTTAGTTGTTCTTATAAGTAATGTAGCACTTTTAGACATTTTTTCTCAAGTATGGAATTTTAAACAAATATTTAACTTCCATTATTAAGTGAATAAAGTATTTATTTCAATTATACAAACAAAAAATAAATAGACCAAATACCAAATTCTTCAAATACTCTCGAATGGGAATCCCAAAATTTGTAAAAGATGATTTTGAATTTCACATAAATAATTTATAATTACTTAAAAGTTATATTAATTTTTAATTGTAACAGTTCTGCAATAATCAACTAATGAAAAACCACTGTTTGCTGTTTATGTAATCTATTTCCTGTCTGTCCTTAAAGAATTTTTTTGCTAAAACAACAGACTTTGTGTTCACTAAATTTAGTGCAAATTATAATTCAGGTCACTCCACATCGTTCCGCATAAGTTACAAGTGTCTTTTCATTTAGTACACTTCAGAAAAACTCGTTAAACTACTTTCAATTCAAAGTCACACACAAAAAACCAGACTCTCAAAATTGTACTTCCAGTGAAAAACTCGCAAATAGAAAATCTGCACGATTGCAATACTGCCTCTTAAGAGAGGTGAGTGAAAGTAAAATCTGAATTCAACATTGTAGCCCAAAATGAACTCCATCCAACTTTATTTTGGTCTATGACACACATCTTTTTTTGCAAAAGAAAATTTATTAACTCCACTTTAAAATTGGAATGCAAACTTTTTTTTATGTGAGTGCTAGAAAGCCAAGGAATAGTATGAGCGATAGATCCAACAGCTATCAGAAAGTTGATTTGCACAGTCAGAAAAAATACGCTGCTTCAAACATTAATAAAAGTGTAGTCTGTAAACACCCATGATTCTTCTTCCAATCCAATAATTATGATTCTAGTAGACCAAAGTTCCATTGATACCATTATATTATTGAACGTAATTATTTATGCTTATGAGATTAGTAAGAAATGCCACAAAATATACTTCAGGTAACTATTTAGTTTCAATTTTTGCAGCGCCACTGTCAGATTCAAAAGTGTGTTTTTAAGTTACTCAACTGCCCCCAAAACCTCTAAGGATCAGTTTGTAATAAGAGCAGTTAGCAAGCCCAGTTAAAATTGTAGCAGATATTTCCAATAAATTTTAAAGAAAATCTGAATCCTAAGCTGTAAAGACACACTTCTGGTTGACAAAACGGTTACATTCCTTTCTAAACAAAAATTGTTTGCCCAATTAGGCAATGTCTGCTAATACCTGAAAAAATCAATAAATAAATAAAATTTATCATTATGACGTTTGTGGTTGGCGTGGCTTACTCTTGGCACACCAAGTCACTCTTTATATATGAAAGGGACCCTCCTCCTGATTTATTCACAGAAACTTTATCTACATATCTATTACAATTTAATATCGTGAGAGTGTTTTAAACAGTTTAATACTTCAGGAATAATCAAAGACTTAATTTAGAAAACTTTTGGTTTTTAAATATTTATTTATATTTTTTATAAAAATAATTAAAAAATTATAACTCTTTTTTTCTAAAGATTATTTAATTATTTGAATTTTTAATATAATTAAATAAAAAGGAACCCGTAAATTAATTAAAAATTAAATTAAAAATAATTAATTTAAAATAAAATTAATCTTGTAGGTAAATATTAATTAATAAATTAATTTTAATGCAATTAAAGGTTGTTAATTGAATATTATTTAAACAATTTTAAAAAAATTATTAATTAATTAAAGCTTATTTTGTGCTTAAGTTGAAATTTAAAAAAAATGAGGTTTACCCTGCATAAAAAAAAATCAAATTCGGGTTCATCGAACCATTGAACTTTACATAAATTTTACTATAATTAGATCTAAAGTATAATTATAAGTAGTCCTAATACAAAATTAATTAGTTTCTCTGTTAGTATGACTCTCTTCCTGTTTCGTTATGTTTTTCGCCAAGAAGATCTTTAACAACGGAATTTCTTCTTCTATGTTTGGTGTTTGGATGAACAATTCCAGTTCCTGGTAATAGGGGAACAACAAAATAATTCATTAGCATTATGCAAAACATAAAATAAGAAATTTTAACTCTTAAAAGTAATAAGCCTTAAGGCTTGCACTTCCATAAGCCAAAGTTTAGCTTAGATGAGATTTGCAGCATTGTTTTTAATAGTTTAAATAAACATAAGGCGTATATAATATGTAGTTCTAAACGCTTAGAGTGGCCATAACCACATTCTCGATGTGGCCACGAATAAGATAAAGAGTATCATGACTATTTTCAAGGTAAAGCCTAAATAAATTTTTTTTTTAATTTTGGAAGCTCGATCAGCAGTGGCTATGGATGTAAGCTAGATAAAGCTTATTGATATTTAAAGATTTAGAACTTGTCAAAATTTCAGGAGGGAGGATTATGAAAGCAAGAATCTCGACGAAACTAAGAGATACAAGATTGAGCTTGGAATTAGCTAGATTAACTTAGGTTAAGACCAAACTGAATTTAGAGCTGTATACAGTTAAAGTGATCCAAAAAGATTGGAAGAAATTATACCCAACAAACATAGGAAGAGTTTGGAAGCTTAGATTTCCAATGAAGAAACTCATAAATTGAAATCTTTAATTACTATTAATGAAGTCAAGGCAAAGCCCGATATTGATATTTCAAGTATAAGAACCTATAAAACTTTTTTTAAAAAACTTCAGGTGGATGTTTTAGAAGCTTTGAACTCCCTCAACAAAGAGTGATGAGACTGAGCCTTTGAATTAGCTAGAATAAGCTTAGGCTAAGGCCAAATTGTCTTCAAAGCTACGTCATTGACATCATCTAACAAGAATTTATGAAGGAGAAAAAACATTTTTTGACAGAGCTTAGAAAAGCTCAGGTTTCTTGTCCTAAAAGCTATCGAGTTTATATATGAAAGATTTTTTTGGAAACACTTTACCTTGTAGGAGCACTCGTTTTCCACAATTGCCCGATTAGTCGAATTATTATGCGAACAGGCAATCAGCGTTGGAAACAATTTGCACTTGAGGGCTGACTCACAGAAATAATTGAACGGTAAACTTACCAACTGTTGTAGAATTGTAGGCTGTTGTCCAGATTGGATTAAACTCTGTAAAATGCAAACAAAAAATTACTGACAATTAATATGTTTCCCCACGACTTACTACCACGAAAAACCTCAAGATAACTTCCCGCAATAAATCCAAAATTACCTGATTCTCAAGATTATGTACAGCAAAATAGCCAACCATTTCGATTACATCTTGTAACATTAAATCATAATCTGCATTTACAGCACAGTATGACATCAAGAATGAGGCTATAGCTCGAACTTCTAAGGCTAGTCCTTCTGCACCTAAAGTTTCCTAAAAATGAAAATAAATAGGTTCGAGATTTTATATATATACAGGGTGACCAAAGTTATATGGTCCACCCACTTTTTTTTTTTAACGGCGGGAAATTTCGAAAAAATAAAAAACACGTATTTAATCATTTTTAGTCTAGTTTATTTTCAGTGATTGACCCATTTTTTAAACCCTTGTATCTCGAGATACAGCATCCAACTTTTGTTTTTCAAATGGAACGTTATATTTTTTGTTGCATATTTTTGTAGTATTTGATCTCCTAAAAACAACAAAAAAATTTTTTTTGAAATCGGTTAGGTTTTTCAAAAGTTATGGGTATTTAAAATATGAAAAACAAATTTCAGTTTACTGTCAAAATTACGTTATTTTTTTTAAAGAATCTATTCAAACTAGACTAAAAATGATTAAATACGTGTTTTTTATTTTTTCGAAATTTCCCGCCGTTTAAAAAAAAAGTGGGTGGAGCATATAACTTTGGTCACCCTATATATATATATATATAATCTAAAGCTTATCTGAAGCTTAATTTAGCCTATTTAAAAATCTGCTGTGGACTAAAATACTTCTTATAGGTAAATGCTTAAGTCCAATAAAGTTCAAGTCATTCTATTAAGTTTTATCTTATTCTGAAACTTTTGTTTATCCTCAAATGAGAAATAACATTGACTTTAGGCAGTATATTTATACAGTTTCGAACGCCAATCCGTTATCATCGAGTTATTCGGCTCACCATAGCCCACTTTAGAACATATATTAAGGCCTGACTTCACTAGTATTAATACTGAAGGTATCAGACTCTAGCTTATAGCCTGAGGCATATTTATACTTCTGTCATTTTCTTCTAAGGCCTTGTTCACCCTCTAATTTTGAACTTTAGTGACACTAGGATATATACTGAAACTTAATACCTGAAACGCTCCAATATCTAGTTTAGCAAAAGACAGCAACAGATGGATAACCGATTTAGCATAAATCGGTAGGCTACTTGTGGGTGACATCTTCTGGATTCCCTCATATAGTAAAGACAATGTTCCTAGGCAATCGGTAGCCTTTAATGTCCTGATCAGATCTGCGGAAAGGTAGCTGTAGGCAAAAAAAAAAATGGTTTAGATAAGGATTTTTTTTTACAATACTTCTAGCCTAGAGATAATGTAGGAATAGGTTTTTGTTTGAAAGTACCTTTCATGTACTAGCGCAGCTAAGAAGTCAACGAATTTTGGAATTAAATCGTTTAGCTGGCCACCCTCATTAGTAACGGCTACTTTGAATAGTTCAGTAATTTTTGTGGTCAAACCACACGTCAACAAGTAGCTGCAATCAGAACATAACTTTTAAAATAATAGCTCTAATAGACTCTAATGACCATAGTTGTCGATTCACAAAAAAAAAAAAATAGCTCTAAAAAGGGTGGAAAGAGGCTTTAAAAGACAGTCCTTATTAAAGCTAGTCAAATTTGATCAATAATAAACAATGATAATAAGGTAAACCGAATAATACTGAAGTTAAGTTATAAAGCTTAATAAACTGAATTTCATTAGCTTATGGAAGGCAAGTAAAAATTCAGACAATCATACATTAATTTCCTACTCTAACTGGGGGTCATATTTTCAAAGCATACGTACATCCTATTAGAAAATTACTTGATCCTTGACTCTCCTATATCTGAGGACGAATTTTTGTCAGTTATAGAAAAGTCTAAAACTTACAAAACTCCCGGTATAGATGGAATTCCCCATGTCTTTTATAGAAGTCTGCCCAAAGATTTGTATACATAATATCATTAATCAATACAATTCTTCAAATAGAAAAGGTACCATATAGTGGGTAAAAATATTAAAGTTTACATTGTACAAAAAAAAGATAGTAAATTTAAGCCTTGTAATTACAGTAATTGCTGCCTGTTAAATTTATTAACATGCCTCTTTATTCTGTAGTGGTTGAAGAGTCAACAAGAGCATTTGACAGTGTTAATCATAATAAGCTATGGACTAAGCTGTTTGATCTAGATCAAACATTACATTAGGTAGGGAGGGATTAGCTATGCGGTTAGCGTATTGGATTCCCACGCACAGGTCCCGGGTTCGAATCCAGCTGCTGACCCTTAGATTTTCTCTTCCTAGGAGCTTCTTACAGCTCACTGTCCGGAGCATTGCCTGTAACGAGGGAACACTGTCCGGAGGCCGACAGCGCACTGAAAATAACTCCGGGCGCCAATAACCTTAGCAGTTGAAGTGCCATAAATCATTTTAAAAAATTGCATTAGGTGTAAGCCCAAAATACTTCGGAATCTGCTTGGTCTTTATGATAAAGCGGTTTTTCAGGTTCTTTGTGAAACTGCCCAATCTTTGGAAGTTATTATAACAGAGAGATTATTGCAAGGCAAGTCCTTGGGTCCTCTATTGTTAAACTTTTTTATCAGCAATATAGAGGATTATTTTCGTTCAAACGGAGCTCATAGGATTCCGCTTATTTCTGGTAGTGATATAATGCTAGTACTGTACGCTAATGTTCTGATTTTGTTTGGAGATAGTTACACTAATTTGAGAAACTAGTTAAATAATATACTTTCAGATTATTGTGCTTCGAACAGTTAAATGGTCAACAATAATAAATCTAATGTTATTAAGTTTCAAAAAGTCAAATCTAAAAAGGAATTTTATCTAAAAAATAATGAAATTAAATCTCAGATTTGCTATTTGGGTGTACGTTTACCTCATCGCATTCATTTTCCAAAAGAGTGCAAGTACACTGTTCCTAAACAAATGTACCTCAAGGAACAGTTTAAGTCTAAAAATAAATAATAGGAGTGAGTCAATAAGCCTATTAATACTTTGTTTTATGGCTTCAAAATTTGGGGATTGAGACACGCTGATGAGGTGGGAAGTCTTATCTAAATTTCTTTAAAAACTCTTACACCTAAATAAAACTACACTTGCCCATATGATCGAATGAAATCGACATTAACAGCTCTGATTTTTGAAATGCGGACAAAACGAAGTAGCACTTTTCGAGCTATTGTTAAAGTAATTAACTATGACCACAAATTACAGAGATTCTTATGATAGGCCAGCAATTAAAAAAGCGCTCTAAAAATCACCAACGCGCGAAATTTATTTAAACAGGCATTAGGATCGTACAAAACACAAATTTTATGAATCAAAAAAGATATTAGGTGTGTAAATTACAGATCAAAACATGAAGATATTCAGCATCATGGTCCATGAAGCTATTCAACTTCATTTGAGTAAAAAAAATTAAATACTCACGTAATGAGATCTACAACCTGTGCTTTATAATAGGGCATCGCTAGATCGCTATTGAAAGTGTCTGCCATGATTTTCAGTGCTAACTGTCCTATAGACAAAATTTTTTCTGAAAACAAAAAATAAGAATGTACGAGTAAGTGATTGAAACAATATAAGACGATATTTGAAATTTATGATATTTTTTTTTTTTTAAAGTACCTGTAAATTCTGGAAAGAATTTCAATTTAGATGTCAACATCTGAAAAACACAAATCGGGATTGAAATATCAGATTAAGAAAATCGCAATGACTTGGGCAAACAGCAGATAAGGTTGCATTAATTCCAAAAGAACCTAGCCCTTCTATCTTCAACCTTCCTAAAAACGTGTGAGGCCTACATTTTTAAGAGTTACCTAAGTGATTTTAAAGTTTGAGGAAAGCCCATAATCATTTTGTCGTCCCAGAAACTCTCATCGATTAATTTAAGGAACTAATGTTTATATCTTTTACAGCATTAATTAAATAAAATTAAGACAAAAATCACACACTCACTCCGACACAGTAGTTCAACATCTCAAAAAGAAACATAAGTCCATTGGATCCAACCACATATTTGAACCCATCGTTGCTCTCCTGGACAAGTTTGGAATATATTTTGATGATTTTCTCGATGATCCTATAAAATTACGAAAAAACATTCTTTTGGATATATAGGAATCTACAAAATGACTTAATGACACACTTATTGACTTACCATTTGTAGACAGTAACTTTCTTGACTGGAAGATGTATAAAAGCTTCCACGAATTTGCCAAGTACGACTATTCCTTTGGAAAATATGAAGATATGCATTACAAGGGCATCCATCTAGAACAAAAAAAAATTAGGGATAACATTGGAAGAAGTTTTGGTCATTAGAAATGGACAGCCCGTGTGTAAAACACTGATTCAAAACTCAAGTACTTAAGGGGAGCCTTTTCTGGGTAAAACTCCTCAACTATTATGAAACAAGCAGTCGAGAACTCTTGACCAAGTTCAGTCAGGATAATGAGGTCAAACTAATACTCATTTTTCAGGAAGTCGAGATCCCTTATCTGGTTTCTTTAGAGGGTAACCTTCGGAAGGGCTTGTCTGGATTATGAAACTTGGCACAATAACCCATGAAGTTCTCAATGCATTTCAAGAGACCAAAGAAATAAGGCCTAACTCGCTTCACATTTTGACTAATGAAGTCGAGCAATCTGGGTAAGAGTCACCAAAGGATAATGAGTGCTAAATTCTTGAAGATTTGTCCTTTTTTTAGGCATTTTAAGAAAAGTTCGTACTGTTTTCCTAGTCGCACTTCTATTTTAACCTGAAAAGTCGATCAATTTTGCCTAGTTCATAATTGGATAATGGGAGCTAAATCTTAGGAAAGCGAGTCTAGGTTTTGAGATATTTCATGAAATTAAATCTTTGATTCAATGCGTTTTCAGAGTCCCATTAGAAATTAGGGCAATTCTTCCTCTCGTTTTAAACCGGGACGACTTTGTAACCTTGCCTTGGTTACTGGAAATCTAACATGGAATACGTAATGATTGGCAGTTCACACTCTTATATAGTTGCACTCCCGGATGTATCAGATTGTTAAGGGGTAACTCTTTGAAAGCTTCTCCTGACTTAGTACCGGATTCTTAATCGAGAAAGCTTAGGTGACTGAGTTTCCTTTATACTAATGAGGTTATCTCTTGAAACTTATTCTGGATTAATCCAGAATCTTAAAAGTCGTGATAAAAAAACCCTAAAAGAAAGGAAAGTTCGAACCACTGATTGGAGCACTTCCAGGGTGTGTCAATTGAAAAAGCTAACTCTTTGAAAATCTTATGTTTAGTACTGAAAATCTTTAACCAAAATACAAAAAAAATGAGGTACAGGTCCAGATAAATTTTGCAGATCACATCTAATCTTCTTTTCGTTTTTGGACCAGAATCTTATCCAAGGAGGTTCTGGTCTGGGTACTACATGGAAATCTAAACAAACTGTTAAGAGACAGTGATTTTAGATTAGAAGATGCCATAAAAGTTTGTGTAAATTCAAACTCTATCTCTTAATACTAGATTTATAAAGAAAAAAAATGGCCGTCCACTTACTTTTTTCTCTATCATTAAAGCAACTTCCGTAAGCATTCTTTCCACAGTACGGACATTCTTTTCGACCAACAGCAAATCATCAACGGCAAACGCGGACAAATTCTGAATCATATCAACCATGGGTGCAAAACCCTTAGGTTCAATGTCTTGTTGAAAAACTATACATTCCTGCAGAAATTCATCACCTCTGTGAAAATAAATGGCAAAAGAGGATGTATATTAATTAGGTACATGGGCCTGCAGAAGTTCTTTCCCAGAAAAAGAAGCCTTGGATTCTATTTATTACCTCTGCACAAGCCTCATCCTTATCTTCTTAAATTTTCTCTTGATACTGGCTTTGGATTTATCCTTAGGAGTATTACAAATGGCCTCAGTATCCTCCTGCATAACAGATAACCAAGAATAAGGTTTTGATACCGAAGAACCGATAACTTGCCATTCGGATTAAACAAAAAATTAATACATGGCAATTTGGATCATCCAAAATGCTTCTATGTAGGCCAATCTCCAATGCCTTTTGGCGTATTAATTCTATGTTCTCCTCGTGGCGTCTTGCTGATTCTTCTTGTTTCTGCTGGATCCGTTTCTGCAATTCTTCCATTGTGGCTATCTGCGCTTCCTTGCGCGCTTGCAGTCTTTCCTCACGTTCCCTTAAAAAGGAAATGGAATTAAGATGTTGACAAATTGACTACAGCATTTTTAAGGTTCAGGAATTAAGAAAGCAAATAAGGATGAACCAACATATCTGACGATAAAATATAGTACTATAATTACTGTTGGAACCCCAACTTCACTTTGCTGCATAATTGAACAGCTACATAATTTTTGTAAATAGAAAAAAAATAATTTTTATATGTACATATGATTGCTTATCAAAGAAAAATAAAAAAGGAAAAGAGGCAAATAGCCCATTTTAAAAAGTCTTTCTCAAGACTCTGGAATGGCAATGTGGTTCTTTGGACGGTACAGAGATAGCGACGCAGTCGCGACGCCAGGGCGCAGCACGGTCGACTTCGCTATAAAAAGGGCAGAATCGGCCGTGTCTGCATCAGTCCAAGATAATTTTTCAACGGGAAAACATCCACAATAGCTACCTTAGCTGGAAGATTGCTGACTGGGCCTTACTCTCAACCTGGATCTCTGTACCGGCCAAAGGACCTCACTGTCCGGACCAGAACAAAAAATCGATCACTTAACCCCTGTATTGTGAAGAAAGAAGAAAGAAGGAAGTGCAGCACACGAGACGCCTTGGTTTACCAGCTACGAAGGCGAGCCGAACGCCAGCGCTGCCGCAGTGCGAGACAAGAGCGAGGACCAAGCCCAGCACACGAGCCGCTGCAGTTCGCCAGCTACGGAGGCAAGCCAAATCACCAGCGCTGCCACAGTGTGAGATACGAGCGAGGACCAGGCCAATTGGTACCGGGGTTTATCGGGGTGCTGGCCACACTGCCGGGGCTCCCAAAGCCGGTTGACTGGTATTAGCGAACGGCCCTTTTCAGGGCCTCTCACATCACTTTTGCTGTGGCCTCGCGCTGGGAGCAAGCCATTCTCGGAGCGGCGCAGTCACTTCAACCAACAGTGTGAACGGCCCTTTTCAGGGCCACCCAACTGTACGGCTACCCCGCTGGGGAGCGCCATAGGCGAGTCAAGCGCCGACACATTTTTTTGTGAACGGTCCTTTTCAGGGCCATCCAGTCACTTGTACCTGCGAGCGGTGAGAAGAAGAGCTTGTATACTGGACTTCATCCCTCGGCCGCATTAGTATACAACATTACCATAAAAAATTCGTGGATTTTAAAGGCTATTCAATTCTAGATTCTATTCTTAGGCAATAACGCCAGAGTAATTAAGAGCTAAAATCCTTTAATTGATACAGAATTAAAAAAAAATGGAAAATTAAAAAGGCATTCAGTCCTATTCAGGAGGAATTGTATGGATTTTTAAGCCTTAAAACATGGACCACTACCAGAAAAAGACCTAACATAAACAATTAGTGGATAATACATTTCAGAAAATCTATAGGTAACTTCAGGATATTTTAATACAATAAAACTGCACTAGGTATTACTGAAGAAACCCGTGGATTTTAGACCTAGAAAAGACATTTGTTCAAAAGAATTGTGAAGAAAGACTGCGAAAATCCACGGATTTGCAAACAAAAGATCACAGATACATAGAGGCTTGAAAAGAAGTAACTCGGTAAATCTATAAATTTGTTAATTGATCTCACACAAAACTGGACATTTTTGATATTGATAGTATATGTTTACTTAAATATATAGAGTATCCAGAGAAACCTTCATTGCTCTATAATTAGACCCTTACATCATAAAAAAAGTGGCTTAACAACTGATGTAACATCAGAATAAGGGCAAGTCTTTGTAACTGTGTTTTTAGATCTAATAAGAACCCAATGATGATGTCCATTATGGCATCATTTTGAGGTAGCAGGCCAAAGTATGCTTTTTATTAGCACTATAAGGTGAATCTATATTTAGAATAAATCCAAAGTAAAGTTACGATCAATAAACTTTAAAAAATTACAAAAAAAGTAAAGGCTTCCTGCTAGGCTATTGTTGCTGCGCGCCAACAATCCTTTTCAGTCTGTCTGGTCGTGAGTTTGAGTGAATGGAACAGGAAGTGCCGCAAATGGGAATTCACGTAAGAAAAGACTTGTACATTTTCAATTCGCCCTTCGCAGAAGACTAGTAGCTGATGGCACATGATGGAGAGGATATCAATTATAAAATTAGGAAGCTGGAGGAAGAATATGGATTGTAATATAAGAGATTAATTATGAGAAGACCAAGTAAATAATTCAACAAAAAAAAAATCATTTCTGTGCCTTAATACTCAGTGAACTAATTTTTCTAATTAAAGACCCTTATTTTAAAAACCATGCACTTAGTTATTGATAATTATGTACAACTGTCGAGCTTAGAACTTGTACTGAAATCCCCTTGATTTACTTAAGAAGGAGAGTACCTTCTAACATTATTACTCTTTTTTCTGGATCACGGCTTATGATTTGAATTAGTCATCTGTGTTTACCTGGCTTTTTCCCGAGCAATAACCAATCTTTCTTTTTCACGTTCCTGCTGCTTTCGGTCAATAATTTCTTCTTTTTGACGTCTTTTCTCCTTCAACTTTTCAAGTTTTTCCTGGAAAACCAGAAAAATCGAAGTTTGTGTTATACAGGATTGCCTAAGAAAAATTTGACTGAAAAAAACAATCACACACTTAAATAACCAAGAATAAAGTATAAAGAAAATCATAAAAACTATATTCGAAAAAAAACGCCCAAAACGGAAAAATATATTTAGTAAAGTGGCATAATAATTTTTAACTTTAGCATTTTAGTTACATTATTACTAATCCGTACATAAACATCGAATTGAGACGTGGTTTAAGGCGGTTGTTTGTATTTACTTCCAATTTTCCTTCGCCACTTTGACCTCTAAATTGCAGTAAAAGTTAAATTTATTTTTCAATAGCAAATCTATCTTCTTTTTTTTAACATTTGTAGTGGCACAATTAAATTATTTATTTTAAGATTTGAAAAATTACATGTTTAATATTTTTTAATTAAGACCAACATCAATAAATACGAGGCACACCTAGTTGTTTGTTTTGGCGCGTATATACTTCTAGCTACTAGTAGTTTGTATACTGTTAGAATCCAAATAGTAATAAAAAATGACGACAACCCTTGAACAACTGTCCTACCGTACAGTTTTAATAAACATGATGTAAAAGTGTTGGCTATTGCCTAATGGATAAAAAATTATTTGGGAGTAAAATAAACATATTGAAGGCAAATTATTATTCTGTTCATCCTTCTGTTGTGTTCTTGTTTCTACTGGAGAATTAGCAACTCGACTCTCATTAGCGCATTATTTAAATACTGGAAACGGTTGCAACAGCTTTGTTATTATTATTTTTATTATTACTATATTATTCTTGCTTATTCAATAACGTCACTTTAGAAAAGTTGGCCACAAACTCTTCCCCAAAAGAGCCCTTGTATAAATTTATATTGTAAAATGTAACATATTAGATATACATTCAACAAGTAGTATACCAAGTTCAAAGAAAATAGTCAGTGCCATTTCAAGGCATATCATACCCAACTCTCGAAAATTAAAGTAACTTTCTTGAGTAAAAATCTAACCTGGCGTTCGGCTTCTAAAACTCTTCGTCTCTCTTCGACAGCAGCTTCTTTGGCAGCTTTCTCCTCTAATCTCCTCTGTCTTTCTTCAATTAGAATCTGCAGCCGACCTTCATGTTCTTGACGTAATGCTAAGGAATCGTGGCGCCTGTTTTGAGCTTCGAGCTCGTTTATAAAGGCTATCTCTTTGAGCTTTTCCTCTTCATCGTGAGCTTTTTTTCTAATAATACTTAGGTACATCTTACGATTTTCTTCAGCTTTTTTAAGTTTAAGATCAATCTGCGATTTTCTTTGTAGAGCTAGCTTATATTTAGCAGCTTTAGCTTCTTCTACCTATAACATAGTTTAAGCACAAGTAAGTCATTAAGCCAAATAAATCCATACAAAATTATGTCCCCTCTCATACATGACATGGGAATTAATATAACTTAACCTTTTGCACTTGCTCGCGAACCCTGGCAGTCTTAAACTGTAACAGCTGCAGGCGCTTCTCATAGGCCAACTGCTGTTTAGTTTCGCTGTCTCGTATTTGACGCAATTTGTTACCTATATGGTTCTCGAGTTGGCTAGCTGCAGTTGGATTCTCCGCAAAAAGCAACTCGAACTCTTCAATTGTGCTTATTCGGAAATTGCAAGCTGTAACATACATAAAAAAAAAAATCTGGTATGAATACCGTATGTCTTTCTCTTTCTATATTCTCAAGGTTCTAACGCACAAATTTCAAATCTGAAAATTTGAGATAGTGAATTCTTATTAATATTCTTAGCAATACTGGTTATAAAACGAATTTTTAAAAACGGTTTAATAACCGTTAAAATAAAATTACAATTAAAAGCAATAAATTTAATACACGAAGTTAACAGAAAACCTAGCAGCTATTTAAGAAAAAATATTAAAAAATCCATTGAGCGCGGTACCTCCGATTAGAGAATTTTCACCAACCTTGATGTTAGCTTCACTTTTAACCCTCCTAAAAAAGATACACAAAAGAGATAGGACTGTGCATTATACACAAATGACACTTTATAAAGGAAATCTAATCCCATCTATCAGAAGTACCCCAAATCCAATTTTTTCGGAAAAAAAAATTTAAAGATTTTATGTTTGTAAACACTTAACGAAGTTTTCATATAATTAATTGTAAGAGCCGTTTTCGAAGAAATCTCAAAATGACGCATCTTATTTTTTTAAAAAAATCTGATATACATATACCCCTCAAACTATTTTCTCTTCCTACATAAATTTTCAAAGTTCTACCTCATAAATATTCTTCAAAATTTTAATTTTAAAACATTTAATTCTTACTAACATTATCCAGTTTTTCGAACATTACAGCGAAATTAGATCTAAGAGGTAGGCTTATATCGTCTTAGAATTTATGTCCTCCTTCCCCAGAACAATGAATTTTCTAACTAACATTATTCAAATAATGTTCTACGTGAATTTAAATTACATAGACAATTTAGAGCACAAGTAAGAGCCATTATCGTAAATATCTTAAAAAATGAAAACCCCCTACTGAATAGCGGAGCCTCTGGTTTGATTTAGTTAGCAGCTAAGTAAAGTTCTGTAAGGTCAACTAATGGAACCCAACGGAATAAAATAATACAACTGAAACCAATTTCAATTCTCTGCGATTTTTCGTTTTTGAGATATTTTTACAAATTGACACAAAAACATACAAACACAAAAAGATCATCCTCTAAAAACATCTTTTTAGGGATCAGGAGACCTCAAAACGCATGTATAAAGGTTAAAACTTGGAAATGAAACTTTATGTGATCACAATATTTAACTTACCAGTAAGACAAATTAAAAATGAGGAACACAACTTACCAACTTCCACATTTTCAAAGAAGATTTTGCGCAGGATATCCATCTCTTCTTTTTGCGCGATTACAGGTAAACCTGTAAGGTATCATTTTAAAACTGATTAATTCGATTTGAAGCACTATATAGAATTGAGATATCAGATGAACATCCTACTTAATGAAAAACTTTGCAAAAATAAAAACATTGACCGGCAAAATTTGAGCCTTCTCAAGAATGTACTAAACTTAGAGTTCCCAGTTGAGTTTCATCAAAAATAATTTAATAAAAAGCTATATTTAAAAAAAAACATACTAACTCATTTGAGCTCACTTGACTTGTGTTCTAAATTTTGAGCTTTTAATAATGTTTTAAAAGTTTTATTTGCAATTGAAATAAGAACTTAATATTGAGTTCACTAAAGCTCAAGCGTAGAACTCCAAGAATGTTCTATTATAATAAAGAGCTCAGTTACCTCATCAAATTTACTTTAATATAATAAGCTGTATTTGCTGCTATAGTTAAAGCTTTAAATTTGAGATATTTTGAGCTCAATTTCTTAAGTAGAGTGCTTTCTAAAGAAAACATAATTGGAGCACTCAAGCAAGGTATCTTAAAACAGGCCAATAAGTAGCATTTTAGTTATTTCCCTTTTGTTGAAAATTTAATTAGAATAAGAACTTCAAGAATAATCTATTTTAGACTCCAGTTCTCTTATTATGAAATGTAATTTGGAAGTTAAGAAGCTAAAACATTTCGGGTACTATTGACTTCTTACTTTAAAACTTTTATGTTACCAAAGCAACGTAGAAATTTACAGAAATTTGAAACCGAAAAACATCGCTCCAAAAATAGGCGGCCACACTCACTTCCTCAAAAAACCTAAAAAAAATTAACCTAAGCCTCTAAGGCTGATAAATATTAATACACATTATTTACAACAGAGAATTTATGTTTCCAAAATTTTCGAGCTCATTATTTTATACTACTTTTTCAGTAAGGTTTTGCAGTCGATTTCTGACATTCTGGGGACAAGTATGAAGGAGGGTCTGATTCTCAGAACCCCAACATGCTCTTTTTGGGTGGAAACGTAGTAATCTACTGAGACTCGCAACGCGACTTGCAACGTGCAATGGGTCCTGGATGGCTAAAATAAAATATTAATAAAGCCAAAAAATAGCGCAAAAATTGAGCATAAGCTTACTGTTGAAATATTCCTTAAAATCATTAAACAATCGTCTATAATTCTCTTTTGTATCTGAAGAAGCTTCAGGCGTTATACTGCTTAGGAAATCGTAGAACGAAGCATTCGTTGGCGACAACAGCTGCAACATAGCGTTTTCATATTCAACATCATCGTCATCAATATTTTGATCGCAGGATACATAAAGACCTAAAAACGAAAGACAAATCAATACGTTGCCGATCAAATCGTTGTAAATAAAAGTCTCTAGCAGACAATATTTTTCATGATCCAGAAAATATTTAATCAGATTCTGAATGATTAGCGATTGCGTTTTCGCAAGGTTGTTAGAGTTAGTCGATTAAGGTTCAATAAGCGATTCTAATGTACAGCGTAACTCAATGGATGCAGTCGACTGAGTTGTGAGTACACTGCTTATTCGCGTCGCCTGAAGCAATCATTATCGTTTTAAATATTGACACTAACATCTAGAGAGCGATAAGAAATTGTAAAGAGCCCCAAGCCTGAATTTCCTAAGCAGAAGATAAATGAGCTTATTGTACATACTGGATTCAGCAGCTGCTTTGGCGATGCTCTGCATTTCTGAGTTTAAATTTGATACATCTGCAGGAGAATTGGGCTGGTTTGATGAGACATCTGCAATCTGGGCATCTCCAAAGAAAAGCAACAAACAAAATCGTTAATTTGTATTATAAGAATCATCAAGGATTTTTACGCTTCTACTCTTAAAAATATTCTTATGACTCATCAGTAGTACAGAGGCGAATATTCAATAAAAAAGGGTATGTTAAGAGGGATGGGAAAATTCCCCCTAAATTATGTATGCGTCTAGATCCCCAAAAACTATACTTACATTAAATTTCGAACCGAATGACAATTCATTTATGAAAATCGGATCACTCGTCGATTATTTGAACGTTTGCAATACTTTCCCTGAGTAGTTTCACTTCTCCAAGCCAGATTTTATCAAAATCGGGAAAATATTCACAGAGATATTTTAGTAATAATCGTAGAAGGGACCTCACTTACGTGGGGCGAACTCCCTTGCTTAACTATGTACAGCATCAAGATCTCCAAACAACCATATCTGCATTAAATTTCGTTTTGGATGGCACTTACTTCATGAAAATCCGTTTACGCGATAATTTGAAACGATTGCAAACTTCCCATAGAAGGAGTAAGAGCAGAACAGACTTTAATGTTACGTAGAGAAAACCTAACCCCTTTCACTCTGCAAAATTTTATCAAAATCGGGCTAAGATTTACAGAGTTATTAGGAATAGCAATTTTAGACGGGGTCGTAAATAAATGGGGCTATCTCCTCTCTCATTAAATGTACAGCATAGAGACCGCCAAAAGGCACATCTACATGAAATTCCGAATCGAATGACACCTTATTCATGATTATCGGTTCACGCGTGTACGCGCTATGTTGTTAACAGAAAAGTAGCAAGAAGAACTAGAACAATTTCTGAAATTGTAGTTTTTTCCAATTTTCAGCAACTTTTTTTTCGAAATCTATTAGAAGATCTGCACTTTTGCAAAAAATTACAGTTATAAACAAGGATTTGCCCTACTTTTTAATATAAAATTTGGGAATTTTATCTTGTATAGAAAAAAAAAAAATTGTCAAAGTTGGGTGTTTTTAACGTTACATTTTTTCGTGCAGTTTTTGACGATCAACCCATATGCAACTGCCCTACCAGACAGTTTGAATAAATAAGTATGATTAAAAGGTTGTACTCGTACCCTTTGAAGCTATCTGTTTAAACACATACAGGAGAAATGAACATAATAGACTAACCAAACCGCTTATCAATACTGCTTATTGATTTTCGGATTTAGGTCAGAGTAGAAAATTCAATTAGCAGTGATTAGTATTTTTCGAAAGTCAACAAGCATTAGCTATTAATTTGTTTTTGTGAAACATACCACGTACAAAGAGTTGAGCTGGTGAATACAAATAAAGATAAATTTATTACATTTTAAATACCTAACACAAAAATTTATTCATCATGGTAGAATAAAGATTAAATATAAAAAACCCATTATATAAATGTTCTAGCAAATAAATCATAAAGAAACAAAATAATTGAACCCTTCGCTTACGCGAAAGAATAAACAGAAAATAATAGTAGTAAAAAAAAAAGTCAATTTTAAATTAATACATCTAGTCTCTTCTACAAAATTCTCCGAAATAAAGCAAAACTCGCATATATATATTGCAATCAGTTAGGTATTTTAGCATAACTGATGATAAGTTGGACAATGAGATGTTCATATAAGTCTTCATTGCTCTTTCATATCACGCAGTTGACACGGAACTTTTGGATCATTACAACTTCATCATAGTCAACCTTTAATTTAATACAATACTGACCTACTTCTTAGTTGCGTATATAATCTTAATATTGCTACAATATTAATACAATACCAATATCTTGTAATAGATATTTTTGGTTTATAACTAATCATACAGACAATAAAAAAATTTAAATTGGAGAACTGAGCTCAATAAACTGTGATATGATTACAGATGATCGCTAACTTCAATAGCAAACTGTGTTCGATAAGCATGAACTTAAATAAATTAAGTCTCTTAATAACTTTTTAAGTTTATACATTAAAAAAAAGAGTTAAAAACTAACCGACAACGTTCAAATCGTGAAGATTACGACGTTTTCTAATTTTTCTGAAATGTTTTTCTTTGTGTTTCAAAACAATAGGTGGTAAATTTTCGTCGAAATCTATTGACAAGCTTGTCTCAAAATTATCAATAACTGTAGGTGAATTCATATCACTGGGCTTAGAAGACGATGGAATATTGTCACTTGCTTTCTTTGTTTTGTCACTGACAATTTTGGAATCTTTAAAGATCTGGAGATTATCACAGCTTTTCTGTGAACAAAAAGAGTACATTGAATCTTTAATTAAAGGAATCTAATTAAATATACTTTATTATAAATAAAATATTACTTTCAGTGTATCCTTGATAAATATTAAACCACCTTATAATAACAAGCTGAGAGACTTTTAATTTAATCTGTATGTATTAAATTAATTTAAACTTGGTGTTATGAATGCTGTTTTTTAATTTACCGTAGTTCATTAACTAATATTAGGTAGTAAACTTTATAGGCAGACTGATACTACTTTCCATTCCAAGACGAATTTAAAAAACAGGGGACTCTTTTTGATTGAACTGAATTTTATGTACCTTTACAGATAAGGACTGAATTCCTTTCAAGAAACTGTAAAATTACGTAATCTAGGTGATTCCTTAGACTGGCACTAAAATGACTGTGGCCAAAAAATCTCTTTAACTTAAGGTGGACAATGTGTCGCTATAAAGGTATAACATAGTTGGGAATTTTAACTTGCTGTGATGCTTTTATGTTACGATGGTTAAGAAGGAAGTAGCAGACTAAGTACCTAACATCCTTAACACAGTAAGTTTTGCTCAATCTGGGTGAATTTAATTTAGTCTGATCAATAAAGCTATTATGGACTATTTGAGTATATGTAATTTTAGAAACAATTTGATTAGAAGCAAGAACATTTAGTTACAGATACATAATTGTGAGTGAACATAAAACACCCAATCGAAAAATCGAAGGAAGCTGAAACATCACGTTGTGATTTGGTTCCTCACTTTTTCTGGATGACTCTAACTTTTTAAGGACTTATTAATGGTAAGCGTTACAGATAAGGAAAGAAGTTTGAGATAGACACAACACTTATAGTTGCTTAATTCAAATGACTTGAATTTATAGTTGATTTTATACCTCTTAACACGCACGCTAATCTTATTCCTGATTGGTTTCGGACCTTCATCCATCATCAGAGGTTGATTTTTCTGTAGTGTACAATTTTATTTCCACATAAGTGTAGAACATAATGAAACTTCATATTTACTGAAAAAATCAGTCTTCGATGATACATGAGAGTCCGAAACTGTTCCGCAATAAGAAAAACAAGCGTGCATCGACGGCAAAAATTAATTATGTGATCCAGCACTGCAGACTCTTATCACGTGTCAACTTGAATTTATGTTGGATTGAGAGTAACTACTTAGGTTTGACTGAAAGCTTAAATTAGGCAGAAGACAGAAACTTATTCCTCTGGTTTCGATGCCTAGTATAAATAGGTAACTTAATTTATGCTTACTTACATCACTAGCCTTTTGCACTTCCTCAAAACCTACATTATGCCTTTTCGTTGGAGTTTTTTGAAGACTCTTCGCTAAATGACGGCCAGCAGTTTTGTTGCAATTGGTTAAAGATTTGACGCACTCTTCATGAATTTGATTTTGACGTCTTCGGCTAAATTGATTTAAGCGATAAGGAGACGTTTTATGCAGTGTAGAAGTTTGTTTAACTTCAATTAAAGCATTAGCAATTTACCTTGAATGATGTCCAGCCTTGGTCCAGCCGTTAACTCTACTAGCATCATGGTTAACCTTTTGCCGATTTAATTTAATATCGGAACTATTCGATTTACGTCGAATTACCTCTGTCCATTCGTCTAGGGGAAAAAAGAATTTTGTTATCCATTTCTTACTAATTCTGTTAATTAATTGATACAAAGTCTTACCAGATTCAATTTTATCGCTACTACATTCAGCTTTTAGATCTACCTTTTCATCCTTCTCATCTTCTACAGGTAATTCTGTCAACTGAGAGATGCCCTTCTACAAATGAACAAAAAAGGATGTATACAACTTTTTCTATGAAATCTTCGGACAAGAATTTGTGTCATAATTACTTTAATAAAGTCCCTACTTTTCTCTACGATGAACTGAGACTGTCCTACAGCGATGAAACCTAGCGGTTTCTAGCGGTAAGGTGGCTATAACGAAGTTAGATTATTAAACATTGGGGAAAAAAGGCTGTGGGAAAAGATTAATTTTTAAATTTTAATTAGAATTATATCCGTTTTTGAAAAAAAAAAAGAATCCCATCCATTAATAGACAATATTATACACTTCGCCATTAGAGACAAAATTATTTTGACGTACTGAATTGGTCGTCGTACGAAAACGCATGCCTTGGTTGAAAAAGAAGTCTGGTTTTGTATCAGCTGTCACAACTGAAGAAAATTAGCTAAAAAAGGCGTTCCAGCACTTAACTTCAACCATATTCGCCAGGATTTCACTCTCTACAAATTTGGTTGTAATTTTTTTTAATTAATGAATAGTTAACTTTTACTTTTAGGAAATATTTTAAAGTCATATAATTTATAACCTACTCCCAAGGTTTATCTCTATCTTTTGCAGCCTTATGCAACATTTTACGAATGGTACATGTTAAATTATTAGCAGTGGAGTCATATTATTGATGGTCTGAAGTGAAAACAGTAAAAATAAGGTACTTCTTTAAAAAATAGTAATTAAAAAGCAAAAAAAAATCAATTTAAAAAGAAATAATAACGAATTTTAATTTTATTTTACGATTTTGTTATTAAATTTTTATTTTATTAAGTATTTTTATCATTTGTTAAAGATTTCACTTTTACTTTAAAAGAATTCCCAATATTTCCTTGATTTGTTTCCTTACAGTATTTCCTTTATTTTTCAATACATTTTAGTTTTAGATCATAAAAAAAAAAAAAAAAAAAAAAAAATTAACGGAAAAATCTAATTACTGACTGGTCCCTATTTTTTTTTAGGTTCTGCTCTATGATGTATCAGTCTGTTCAATTCTATTTTAGACTTATTAGGCGAACCATAGTGATTAAGATGATTTAGAATTTGTCTAAACATCTGCTTATGAATGATTGTTTTCTTTCACTCAGAATGTATACTACGTTGTTTTGCAGGGCTCCGCTACGTTATTTTTTAATAATAATCAATCAGCACTCCCATGTACTTACCAATAATACTTCCTTGTACGATGTCTTTACCGCTTGTTTCGTTTCCTTTTCCCCTTGTAACTCTTCGCAGAACACCTCTTTGTTTGTTGTGTCCAAATCAGAATTTTGGACATTGTCGCTATCGCTAACCGCTACTTCTACATTTTCTAAAGAAATGCAACTTGGTAGAATTTTTTCTTTGCATTCTTCTTCCCTAAAGACAAGAAAAAATCAGGTGAGGGTAGTTTCGAAGGTTTTAAAATTAAATTACAGTGCTTGTAATTATATAGTTTTTGAATAGAAGTCTAAGAATAGCTGAGAAGTTTCAGTTTTGAACCCTTTAAACAGAAAATTCTTAGGTTTGCGGGCTTTTGACGCTTGATTCTTGTTTGATTCCCCACAAAACTAAATACTGTATAATAAGCTCTTGCTGAAACTGTGTTTATACCCTATCTAACTTACTCAGCACACGGCGAACCAAGAAATTTATTGACACTAATTTCCTCTTGGCTCAATTCTACATCTACAGGTGAATATTGGGATTCTTCCAAGGACAATTCAACCTGCACACCTGTATGAGTCACCAATCTTTCATTGATAATTTTAGAGACATCTCGACTTGGTTCAGGCGCTCGTTTACAATCTTGAGTTAATTTCTCATTCAGTTGGGCCTCACTATATGTTGGATAGCTAGAAACAAAGCAGAAATCATTATCAAAACCATGGGCATAAAGAGGATAAACTGCGAGTTGGCATAAGAAATGCAGCAATCGGCCACATTTTTTGTGAGAAAGAACTGAGTCCAGGTTCACAAAGTATGGACAGTTTTAGAAAAGAGTTTACTTCCAGCTCAGACAAGATTCCTCACACTAGTTCAAGACTATTAGTGCACATTAATCAATGACATAAACTGCTCTGAATTTTAGAATATGGCCACATGTTTTCCTTTGCCAGCTCTAAGAAGAGCCCTTATGATTCTTAGGCCTAATATTACTAAAAACTTCTTACATACTTTTGAGAAATCTGATGTGTATAAATATTCCCAATTGGGTAATGGACTAAATTCATGAACGGTATGTGGTAGTGTGGTAGACTTATTTGTGGCATCTGTTGAACCACTGGTGTCCATGTTGTTTCTGCCAAAGCTTGTTGTCCGCTCTGTGTAGATAACCGATGGGTTAATTCGTCATTGGCACTGCTTAACGAAGAGTGTGTATCTTGGTAAAGCAATTCGCTAGTACTCGATGGAATGAAAGGGGGTGCTCGAACATTGGTGCCCTTCTTTTTGCGACCGTCATTCGGCTGCCTTAGTTTTGATTTTGGCTGTGGTACCGGCTCTTCCTGTAAATAATTTAGTATGAACACTCACTCGACTTCCCTACTGTAATTCTAAAAAAAAAATCCTTAATGGTTGGAATTTTTATTAAATACAAATGGTTTATTATTCATACGGGATCTAGAGTAGGCAAGGGATCAACCTGAGGTCTAAAAAATATCCGAGAAAAACAAAGCCATATTGCAATCAGCCCTAACCAGGCTTACAATTTAGCCTGCAGAAAACTCAACACTCTCATCCATCAGATATGTGCTATGAAGCCGTCCATTCCTAGGAGCTAGAGATGTGTCCAGAGACAAGGCAACAGAAGGTTCGAGACCCATAAAAGAGACAGACGTTTCTAATTTGATTAATAAAATTTCCATTGAAATACCAACTTGATCTGGCCCTCTGACTAGAATTACTACCTTATGGAAGACACCTGTAGTCTCCTGGAACATCCTAACACTAACTTCGAGGTGAAGACACAAATATTTAGTGCCTTCAACACATCCTAACTATCCGAGCAGATACGGATCTTTTTAGCAGCTGAGCTCAGACAAAATATATACAATAAAGAACAAAGCCAGTCCTCCCTGAAAAACAAGCTATTGGTTCAACAATGATATATTTTAAAAAAAATCTTTAAACCAAAGGCTGTTTAATTTTGAAAAAGGTTTTTTCAAGTGTTTCTTCTCCACAATGAGAGAAGAAAGACCAAGTTCTAAGCTTACAGACGACTGCCAAACAAACCAACGTTGAAAGTCCTTAAGGAACTGCCAGGCGAACCTTACTCAATGCGTCGCCACCAAACTAAGTCGCTTACAATGATATAGGTATAGGATTAAGTACTTTCATAACATCTTAGGGAGATCTCATAAAAAAATTTATCTCCTTTCTACGACACTGCGAATAGGAGATGACGCTTTTTTGATTCTCGCCTGAACATTTTCTTACCACTATAATTTATTGTCAAGAGTACTCCAAAGATCTTCACAGATACAACTAGTTCTTAGAATATTTACCTCATGATATTCCGGCCTTAGATAAAAGGCCCTGCGCCTTGGAAACGGTGCATTAACTCCAGTTCGCCTAAGGACAGCGAATTCGTCTAAATTGCTGAAATCATATGCTAAATTTTGAGTGACTGCTATCATCTCCTGAAAGAGACAAAATTAAAGTGATACATTAAAAAACTACTCACACAAGTGACATTGGCATAGCTGCAGATAAGTAAAAATCAACTCACTCTTATATGCACAAGATTCAGTGTTGTAATACAATGAGAATAGATTTCATTGGCGCTAAGAATGAAATTTTCTACGACAAAGTCCCAGTATCGACTCTCCATACTTAAAACTGAAAAAAAAATAATAATGATTAGAAATTTCCAGTTTGTCTGTTCAACAAATACCTTCCATAACTTTACTTGGGGTTAACACGAGTATGGCGAGTAAGTTTCTCTAATTACTGTATCTTTACAGTAATATCTTTAATTACGCTCGAGTTCATAAAAATTGTTATTTAACTCACTCTCAAAAAATAATTATATCAAATCACCAAATATAAAATTTTAAAAAGGAATAAATTAGTATATTGATAACATACTTGGATCTTCGTAACGATATGTGTAGGCATCTTCAGGCAATCGATCACCCATAGCTTTTGTTGTCGGGAATCGTCCGAGAAAGAAACGAAAATTAAAGTGCACTTTTTTCTATTGTTTTTCCTTACTCACCTGTAGAAACAGAGGTTATTGGCAATCTTAAAATGTTGCTAATATGATGCTGCAAAAACCAAATAATATAATTTGGTTGGGAGTGTGAAAAATATCTCGGTTTTTTAAAGGTAATGTTGCGTGAAATTCTCAGGTACACAAGTAAATAATCCCGGCCATGACAGCCTTTGTTTAATTAAGCTCCAGCTGAATTTTATCCAATAAACTGGGTATTAAGTTTAGAGACCACACTGAACTGGACTACAGTATCTAAACACATATTTTTATGGAAGGAATACAGACCACATAGACTGTTTCAGTCATTTAACGAGTGTTAAAACCAGCTACAATGTTTCTCAAACTGCTTAAATTTAATAGTAAGTAGGGATTTAGTTGGTGAGCTTTCGCAGCTCTAAACTTAAGTAATGGTAACACGATAAATAAGAGGGAATACAACCTTCATTCGGTTTATTGCAGCCGTTAAAAAATGAATAGTACAACTCCAGTGATATTTCATTAATGGAATGAGTTTATTAGTTAGAGGAGAAACTGTTCTAAACTATATTACAAAGTCAGAGTTTAATGTGAGTAAACACAGTCCTCTTTGACAGCCTGTGACGGCCCTTTAACGAGTATTTATCCCAGCTCGGGTAAATGATCCTATGTATTTTGAGCTTTATTAAAACGTCACATTAAAGAAAAAATCATACCGAAATTATTTCACACAACAAATAGCAATCTTTATAATGCAAGCCTACAAATGAAATTTAACCTACCTCCAAAACATTTTATTACAGAATAAAATTGAAAGTTAAGTTAAATTATTATCCAATGATATCCTATCAATATAGGAAATCAGAATTTATTGCACTCTTAAGTATTTAACGATTTTTAAAAGCCATGGTAACTAGTTTTGTAACTTAGACCAAACACAAAAACATTGAATTGCTCACTTTAACCTTATCATTTTTTTTCTTTTAGAAACTGAAGTTTTTATAAAATAATAAATACAAAATTTTAAATTCATTTTTATGAAAAATGTAAATTATTACTTAACACACTTAATAAATTAGTATTACACTAATAAACAAAACCCCATCAACTCTAGAAGTTGCCATTTTTAAACTCACAGTGAGTTAAACTTAATTGTATAAAAATGAATGAAATAATTTTTTAATAAGAAAAATTATCATGATAATTAATAATTTATAAAATCAGTTTTAATTTATTAAAACTATTAAACTATTCATTAGAAAATAATCAAATTTAGGTTTCCCAATAATAACCTCAGCGTAAAAAAAAAATCTGTGATAATTATTAAGTGGGGCCTGCCATATTAGTTGATTTTTATCTGATAATTCAAAATTGTGCGTTTTTAATGTTTAAATTTTATGCGATACTAAATCACCCATTAAATACATATGTACTTAAGTATGTTAAAAGTTACGTCTTATTTAACTAGATGCAAGTGTCCATACATTGAATTCAATGAAATAAAAAATATGAGTGTGGGTCTAGTGATAAGGGGTATGTAGATTTGTTAGAAAACAATGCCTCAATGTGAAAAATTTAATTTTTAATTGAAGAAAGATTTTTCTAAGGTAAGTCAAGTATCTTGTATATCTTCAATTTAACTTTCAATAAATGTTAACTTAAATCACTTTAAAAAAAAAGAAGAAAGACAACAACAAAAAGGGACTTCTCATCTAAATTGACACTTGGATTCTTAAAATTTAAGATAAGAATTTAGTTGGAAATTAATTTACTCTAAATAAGTTGTGACTACATATATAGATATAATAGCTTGGTCATGTTGAGACCAACGTGCAATATAATTTGCTTGAATCATCTTCAAACAAATTTTAGCAGTAAAAGTTGCAATTAAGGCTATTTTAATAGGCGAATTTTGTTTTTTAAAGCGTGGGTCTTATTTAAATATTGTGTCAGAATACATCTCTTAAAACAGACTTTTACAAAGTTAGTTTATCTAGTGTTACCCTACAGTGAAGACTATTTTGATTAAGTAGAATCAGAAACATTTCAGTAGAAGGGGATTTGCCTAGGCTTACTAAGAATCAGCCCCACTTTCCGTTATATTTTCTGTTTCATTTTTGAAAATTAGGCCATAATGGTAGGACTTGTATTTGTCGTGTCAGTCAATAAAGCATCTCTTGAAGTGAATGTTTGTTTACATCTGACTTACATTATGCCGTGTTATTTTTTACTTTGATTTAAGATTTTCTTAATTAACAGTTTCTTCATTATACATTTATTAGAATCAAAAAATGTATTTTCTATTTTTAACGGTAAGGTAAATTTTGATTTTTGAAAATTGTATTTAAGATTGTTTTATTTTTAGTAGGCTTTTACTACACTTACCATTATTACAAAAATTTTGTTTCATCGGTTTTTAAAGGATTCACTTTTAAACAACAAGAATTCCTCATTATTTATAACTATTCCTTAAATTTTGTTAAATTAAAAATAGTGTTATTAAATTTAAACCTACTTAAATTTTGATTCTATGTATAAATATATCCGTAGAATCATACTGAATGAATTATTAAGTTTTTTCTTTGCAAGATGCAAACCAAACTAGAATATTGAGGCCATCTCATGAGGAACTTAAAAGAAGATTGTATTCTTAAATGTAGGCCAAAAAGTTAACGGTTTAAGATATGTTTAATTTATGAAATTTAATGTACATCAAATTACAGGTGTTATTAATTAATGATATCAAACAAATAATCAGTTTAGACAATGATATACCGATTAAAATTAAAAATCCATTTGATACGAATGGTAAAGTGGAAGGATATTATAGATTTGAAAAGGTTGTCAATTCTGTGCCGCCAAAAGTAAAACCACCACCTTACTACAAATCTACAAAACCATGTCCAGGTAAATAATTTTCTTTGACTTGACCAAAAGTTTAAAGTGGCTAACTTAAACAAAAAATAATGAAAGAAAGAGAGTAAACAACACTGTCCTGCGTAGAAAGGGATCGGGTGATTTGGTATAGTGATTATGAGTGTGGACTTAGAAATCTTCAGTACCGCGGGTAGCTATTTTAATGTTTGTTAGGCTTAATATTAATAGTTACATTAACATTGTTCACTAGCATTTTTCATACTGTTTACCTTTGCTTTTTGTGTGATTTCGATTTTGATACCTTGTGGGAAGCATTTTTATATATTTATTTATTTTTAAGGCGCGTTTATATATGAGGTCATTGGCGCCTGGTGCTTTTTTCAGTGCACTGTCGATCTCCGGACAGTGTTCTCCCGTTGCAGACAAACTGTCCATCATCGGACAGTGAGCTGTAAGAAGCTCCTAGGAAGAGAAAATCGTAATTTATACCCAGTAAATAAGAAGGAATTGATCTAATGATAAGTACACTTTATCTTTACAAGTTGGACACTACAGCTAATGAGAGATACGTCTTGATGTGAACTACTTGGTCATGCCCTATAAAACTGGAAGAGTCAAATATTTTATTGTTGTAATATTTCATTTTTTAGGATTGGACAAACCATTTACAATGGAGAAGGCCACAACATCACTATGCGGTGATTTGAATAAAGGATTTATACCAATGAACCCAATGAACCAGAATATTCAAGGAATGCCGTATCCATTGTGAGTTTGAGTAAGATTTTAAGTTATACGAGTTTATTCGAGAACATTCATATTTTAATTAAATTGCAGTGAATTAATTACAAATAAGACGTTACAGTTTCTGAGCAGAATATTGCCAGTCTTGCAATCCGATGAGACAATACCTAAAGTGACAAGCCTTCAAGTACCTGATAACTATTACTACCATGTGGACAATAAGAAGTGAGTATGTATAACAGTTTAGAGTATGTTACGGAGGGTCAGTGAGCAAGTGTGCCCAAGTTATAAAGCGGGGATGTACTGATGCTGTTGAAGGCCTCAAATTAAGTTTAGAATTAAGTGAGGGCAGAGTGTGAACAGAAAAACTGGTACACTATGGATGGATATGAAATTTTGGGCCAGCTAATGAAGCACGTCATGACAATGCCACGCTGTCCGACCGTGCCTAGTTGAATTCTCTGAGCTGTCAAATGAAGAATCTAAAACAAGTTTTAAGCATCTAAGGACTTTCATATTAGTTAAATTTGCTCACTGAATCTCTCATTTGGAAATTAAATGTCATGAATAATTTTGTCAGTTCTGACACAGGATAACCTTGATTCATTCTAGAGCATCCAATCGAGTCAAACGTTCAGAATCAAGCAGTTTGCAGACTACTCTAAACAGTTTACGTGATTTCATTTTGGAATCAGCTAACTTTGTCAATTTAACAAATCATGCAAAAAAATTTTGCGATAATGGTGGGGGAATGTGAGTATAAATTTGTTTCTAATGTACCATAAGATCAGAATAATGTACAGATCTAACGTGCAATATCTAAAACTACATTCTAATAATCAAACTGCTATAAGTCAATATACAGACCTTCCACCTTATATAACATAAAAGGTATTTTCTATTTGTCTTATTTCAGGATGTGCTTGGTATACAAAGCACTGCAAGGTGAAAGCTTAGCAGATTTAAATTCAAACAATCATAAGTCCATGATGAACACAATGGAATCGCCTGGTGATTTATTTGATTCATCATTTTCTTCGCTTGCAATGGAAAGAAAATCAGATAACGCTCCAGCTACTCCATGTCCGGCTAGCATTGAATATGCAACTCCAGTATTTGCCAGGAACTATCAAGGCATCTGGCGATATATCGTGCAAATACCTTATGAAGGCTATTTTACTCAAACTGTTCAAATAACCAAGTGTCTGTAAGTATACTGTGGGTTTATAGTGGGTGTGTATGTTGGGTTCCTTAAAATCATAAATCCCCCTATTAATAGGCGCCTCGATTTATTTTTCACAGAAACACTAAGTGTTACTATTTAGAGGGTAAGTGCCTATCATCTCCTAGATGGGTCAGTCTGTTGGTTGCGGAGATTTACTACCCAAATGGAATGTTAAATGATAAAGTAGCTAAAGAATCAGCAAAACACATGAAAAACGATGAAAACTTGCAGTGTGATGGATATGACACGAATGGATGTTATCAGGTGAAAAATTGCTTCATAAATGAAACTGAAAGTTTATCTGTATTTTAGGCTGTTTATCTGTACTTTAGGCTGGGTACAGTGGCCCTTTAAATTTGCATCCCAACTTCAAATAGTAAGGTATAGCGGTACGGCTCGTTAAAAAGAAAGATAGGTTCAGAATAGTCTGCCATTAGACGATTAATGTAGCTTTACGGAGAGATGTCTGAATATAAAATTCAAAGTCACGAATACTGGTGCAGAACTGATGTCTAACTTCACGATTAGCTTACATCTCTATTGTGTGGGGAAATAAAAAGAGACATGGGCTACTCACAAATGAACATTTTCTCGACATGAGCGCCACCACAATGCATACATTCCAATTTCTTTCAAAAAATCCATCTGATATCTGTGAGGGTGCTATCTTTAGAATATTTGAGGAGGATGTTGCGGGGGAAATGTTGCATATATCTGGAAATGGTTATAGCTGACTAACGACTTTCTCTTCTTCTGTAATTGTCCTGGAGAGTCTGGTTTCCTTGTACTTTGGGAGCTACAAGGAAGGTAGATTAGAGGGATGAATACTCCTAAAAAAATTCTCTTGGAGAAGCTTTCTTCATAATATTTAAGGATGACAATGGAACAAGTTTAAAAGTTGGTAGACTTCGATGGTTGGGACAAATTCACCGGATGGAGGATAGTATAAGGGGTCTAAAGAAAGCTTTATAAGAGCCTCCTGACAGGAGAAGGTTTCAAGGCAGAGATGGCTGAGGGAGACGGAAGATGGGGCCATCGGCCTGCGTGTTTGGAGAACGACAAGAGGCCGTGAAAGATGGAAAATTATAGTGACTGAAACTAAAGCCCTTCATGGTTAGAGAGTGAGTAAGTAAGCAATGAAAAGAATTGGCTCCATTCCTAACTGCCCGCTCCCGCAGCTCTTCCTATAACTTTCCTTGAGAACCTGGGTGAGTGTTTCATCATTTGGAGTTTCTGAAAGTTGTGATACCTGGTATCCGTAAAAGGCAAGTAGCATCCCTAATAAGTCTTTTTTACCGTGCGGAATATCCCATTAAAAAATAAAATATAAAAGGCGTTGTCTTAGTCTTCTTCAAGGAGAATTTTTTTTTACTAGACCAAAGATGGATATTTTTCAGCCAAAAAGTGAGTGTACGCGTACCTGAGTTCGCATGTAATACCAAATCTTTCTCCTACTTGCATGGAAGCATGAGTAGACTAATCTACGTAATTCACTTAACAATTCGTTTGATGCTGCTCTCCTAAATTTTTTGAACCAGGCCTGAACAGTCCTTGTAGAATCAGAGCCTTATCCCCATTTTCATTAATTTTGCTAGTGGTTCTTGTGGTGTTCTGACTTAAGTGACTCAAAATAGCCCGACCTTCTGGGTTTCGAATCAGTTTATTTTATTTTTTAATCTGATTAATTTTGTCATTAACTTTTGTAAGTATTATCTGAAATTGCAATGACCACTGGCTAATAACAAAAAGTTGCTAACTTAAATATTAATCTTAGTTGGAAAACAACACAAAGTATGCTTGAGCATTCTCAGTTACAAATAAATTGTATTTATATATCATTTTGGACTTATAGTTAACCTACTATAGAGCTATGCTTCTATGTTAGAAGGGCTTAATTAGCTAATTTTGTTCGTGAGATTAGTTTACAGTTTAAAAAAACAAAGCGGACTTTTTGATGCAATGTTGAATCTAAGATATATTTTACTTTATAGTATTATCGCAAAAGTTTCACACCTTGGACTGATGCCTTTAACATAGTAGGATTCAAATGAAAAATGTTTCTTACAGTTTAGTAAAAAAAGTCTTCACTTACTTCTATCCTTTGGATTTTGCCGTCTGCAATTCATTGTAAAAATAACCTAGAAGGAGGTTAATAACTTCGTAGAAAGTCGCGCCCAGTATTTTCTAATGTTGAACTTGAATTAAGAGTGATTCGACAATATAACTTAATTGAAAAATAAAAGTTAAAGAGTAAATTCAATACAAAAGTATTCGTCCAAAAACAGTTATAAGCGTTCCTCCTTTGTGAGCCACAGAACGTATGCGAACAATGGTGATATGGTTGATAACCTTCAAGCTTTAATTATTTAAAGCTTGACAGATTATTTAAACCTATTAAAAGAGGTTTGATTCAGATTAGCATACATGAATAGAAATTAATTCCAAAATACAAAAACATAACTGAAATGATGCTTAGAAATTAAACAAAATTATAGAAAATGTAGAACAAATTATAATTAGATATAAATAAACTTTTTTTTTAATGAAAAAAAAGTGAATTGTATTGCGCTTAAATGTGCAAAATTATTTAAAACGACATTCTGAACACTCAAAAGAAACCTGATTCTCATCATAGATTTTTCTACAAAGATAATAAAACTTACAGAGTTATTTAGTAACATTTCTAATTTCATTATCAAAGTTGTTTACATTGTTTATGCAGAGTACATGTCTAATAGGTTCGTAAACTGGATATCTCATAAATAAATGGGTTATATCCTGTGTTTCATTTTATTTACATTTTTGCTTTTCACTTTTTTTTCAGCAATTCTATAAGTAATTTTATTGATTATAAATTTATAACCATTCCAGACGGACGAAGTTCTGTGAAAGTTTTTAATACATTAAAAAGTATATTTAATTGTAAATATTGTTGTTATATGTTGGATATGTCTCATGTTAACATATAAGTTGAGCGCTTTCATAATCACCCAAACAATAACTAGGCACTTCCTGCAAATCTGTTGTTATTAAATACTTCTTATATCTTTCTAATTTTATTTTTAAGTTGGATTTAGTTATTGGAATGATTTCTAACGGTTCTTAATCTGCTAAGTATAAGTCTTTTATACATAATTTCAATTTTGTAAACCAGTTATACTTATATAATTAGTGTCCCCGTAGGGGGAAGTGGATCGGCCACTTCTTCAGGGTACTTGGCGTCCCTGAGGTTATTCCAGCCTAACAAAATGAACATGAGTAACATACACTGTAACACCCTAATACATTTACATAGTACACATAGGGCATAGTGGTGGTATACCCCCTAATCCTTGTTTCTATCCCCCCTTTGATCCTGTTTATTCCTTTCCTGACCACCCCGGGATCCCTACCCTAGCTGAGATGGGGACTCGCGTCGAAGCTGAATGCGTACATGGTAGTAAAATATATGTGCGGTAACGATCATCTTGAGGCACCGGGCGAAACCCCATTGTATGTAGCTTTCCTGTGGTCGTGGGGGTCTGCCACAGGTAACCGTTCATCCCCCCATCTCACGATGGAAATAATTACTGCCAGGGGGGTCTTAACTCTGCTCCTGTGGTGCATGGTCGCAGACGACTTACTTGAGATGCTAGACCTTCGTGGGTTCTCGACCCTGGGCTACGCAGATATTTCTGTGGTGGTCTGTGGCACGCACGAGATAATCGTTGCTGATCTCATGCAGGAAACACACAGGATCATAAAAAATTGGGTTAGAAGGGTAGATCTTACTGTGAACCCTTCTAAGACTACTCTGGTCCTTTTACTAGGAAAAGGTACTTGGAGAGCTTCAAAAATCTTCGAATTTTTGACAAAACTCTGGTTGTGTCGGATGAGAACAAATGTTACCACTTTTAAGTCTGAATCCAACAACAATACCTATGCTAACAATGGTGATATGATTCAAGCTTTAGTAATAAACTTATTGTTTCCAGCATTACTTTAGTGCTTTTAAAACTATTAGGAGGGGTTTCCTATTTAATAAAATGAAATGTAGTGGAAAACTGAGTGCGCAAACAGAGATCTCTTTTGGCTAGCACCACATCCTGAGATTGCTCACCAGCGAAAAATTCCTCAGACTGAGCCCGAACATACCATAAATTGCTTTGATTTATTAAGAGTAAATTGTTGAGCAATGCCTTTTTTTTCGGACGACTTTAATTCTGACTACGATCAGGAGACGCGGAGTGAGGCGTGTGGCTATCATACTTAACTTAAATTTCTCATATTTTTGTAGTAAATTCCAATACCAGGACCAAGAATTGAACATAGTAACACAATACACCTTAACTTTGCGAGCCGCATCTCATACAGTCTATCTGTACAGAGTGTAAAGATGATTTTAGTATCATTGCCTGTAAAGAGTCCTCCTTTTTTTTTTTTTTTTTTTTTAATTCAATGCCTTAATAATTATTTTGATGTTCTAGGTGCGCCTTTACTACGACTGGTTTTTAATTCCAGGCAGTTGTAAATGTTGGAGGCCGAATTATTTACATCAGTTTTTGAAATACAGGTGATAGGGACATATTTTGCCCCTTAAGTGGGAGGCAAGTGCCTAAAAAATAAATGGGGAAGCAACAAAATTTTGAAACCACCCATTGCAAGATGTCTCACTGATGTAGACATGAAAAAAGAATTAATCTATACATTTTTCAATTTTAATAATTCAAATAAAATTGTATGTTATATTTTATGTATTGTATATAATGAATCGGAGAGATTTTGACTTTGCTTTAATTATATAAAAAAAAATTAGTACCTTGAGACTTCGTTTTATTCATATTATTTTTTTTATGGCTGGCTGTAGTAATTGACCCAGCCACAATGTACCTCGTATCCTTGCTCAAACAATGCAAGTTTATTTGCGCCATCAAATATAAACACTTTTAGTCTGTATAAAAATTTGACTTTAATATTAAGCAATTGATGATCTAGAGCTGGCCAAACTATTTCAACCTTGCTATGTTGTCTTCTCACATTGCAATGCTACTATCTGTGCACTACTACCTTTAACTGTCCAGCAGAAGTAGGTTTTAATAAATGAAAGCCCTCATATTTTAATTAAAAAAAAAAAACTTATATTTACATGATTTCTTGGAATATATATATATATGTATATGTATATTTGACTAGATTTTTTTTTTTTATACTAAGCTACGAACAGAAATTGGTCGAATAAAAATTGCATGAGTTATTTTTTAGCTTATGCATGCCCTGTACAGATTTCAAAGTTCTCTCTTTAAATTTAGTTAAAGTCTGGCTCAGAAGTTATGTGCAAGAATTGATTGCATAAATAACTTGATTTTTTGTTTCTGTGAATAGCTCGGTAGAATTCGGACGTTAATTTTAACAGAGTATGGATGGTTATAGAGCTATCCGGGAGACAAACTTGAACTAGGAATAGACTAATTGGTAGAGGCATTTTAACAAGTCTAATTAAAAAAAATAATAATTTCCTTCTTCTCAAATTAAAATTACATGAGATTAAAAATCAAAACTTTTTGATGGAAAAATTTCAGAATTTATGGGCGGGTTTTATTTACATGTATGCATTTCTACAGTGTTAACGCAAATCTTGCAACGAACTTCGCAACACCAATGAAATTTACAATCGCATCGCTCTTTTTGGTTCAACTTCTGCGTGTTATAGCCACGTCCGCAGCAGAGTAAATTACAGCCATCCATCCCGTGAGATGTACGATTACAGGATCTGCCTTGGGTGCCTGCAATTGAATTTAAAATTAAGCGAGGCATTAAAAGGTGAATTACATTTTTTGAGCCTTATATACATATATATAAATACCTAATGATCCAACAGTCTCATTAGCGATACAATAATTTGGCGAATCATCCATATAAATTAAATCGTTAGCTGTAGGAATGCTAAATCTTGTATCGCTAATTTGTAGCTTACCACGCCGATTCACTTTGACTTCTGTAGCTCCATCATATTTATCCCTTATATAATCGCCTGGAGCAAAAACGTATTGCACTAATTAGAGTTTTGAGTTCTTCGCAAAACCATCGGCACTTAAAATGTTAACGGAAAAAGCTAACCTATCTCTCTAAAGGAAGGTAACTGTTGCCAGCAGGTTATCAAACTGCAAGATCCAGAGACGCCATGGCATTTACAGCTAACTTTGGATATTTTGATAACAGCCTGTTTTAATTTAAAATAATAATATTAATAAAGTTTAGAGTGGATCAACTTAAGAGCTAAAGCTTTGAAGGACAATGGAGACTTTCACTTAAGACTAATGTAAGTTAAAGGTATAAAGGTAAAGGTATTTATCTTGAAAGTTTAATTAAAGGTATTTAGGCTAGCTAAAGGAAAAAAATACTTGTAGGAACACTCTAAACAAGGTCCAAAGCGCAGTAGCGCTAGCTTTAAATCTTTAACAAAGGATTAATGCTAAAAAGAGAAAGCTGAAGCTCCACGACCTAGTGGAGGTTTAAGGACTTTGCAATGAAAGATTAAATAGAAGTCTCTTCTTGGAAAAGAAAGTATTAAAGACAAACTCGGGACCAAAGCTACAGAAGACTAGTTGGAAGTATTTTGACTGCTTACCCTACGTCCTGCTTCGTTATTGTGGAGATTCATGAGCGCCCTGCCTTGTTGGTAGACGCCACGACGCATTCGGTTCTCTCGTTCTCGAACGTCTACAAAACTCTGGGTAAATCTATAAACCATAGAATGTGCTGTAGGAACAGTGTACAGTATTTTCTTAAGTACAGACTTTGCAATACTTACTTGTATCCATATTCCAAGTTATCCCCGCAGCCACCCCAAATCCAATCGTTCTGTAGATCCTTGGGACGTCCAGCTCGGGAACAACTGCACGAAGATAGCTGGCCATCTCTGCAGCTGCGCGATACCGCATATGCAACTCCGGCTGCAGTTATTGCACTCACAAAAGCTGACTCCCGAGTGCCTGCAACAAGCTGTTTATTAAACACAGTGTGCACCTGTGGCTGCAACAATGTAACACACAGGACAAGGTAAGCACAGCGTTGACCAAATTAGGTGGTCAGGACCCACTGTGTTGGTTTTGGGACCATTCATACGCATCCACAACTCTCAGATATCAAATCCAGCTCACTGCGACCGTAATTATGTAGAATATGCGGGGTAAGATTTGACCGAGCAATAATAAGTGGAATGTTGAATGTTATATTGGTAATTTTAAAGTGAATCTATTGTGGGTTCGGATGTTAAGAATGGTTGAGATGGATGTGCTAGGTAGGTTACGACGAAGCCGTGTATTCTATCCAGGGAATAAAAAGTCATTTTAATGAAATAGAGAATTGATTACTGGCGAAATGAAAACTCTTTATAGTTATTACTGACGAGAACTCTCATGTCAGAGTTATGAAAAGGAAACCTAGATGAGATTTTCACTGTTTTAGTGAAGAAATCGATGTGAAGGTCGCTAAAGAAATCTTCAATAGGGTCATATCAGGGATGTGTGTGTTGAGCTACTAAGTCCACGCTGCGGCGCCGGTTTTAAAAACCGGATTGTTCTAATTTAAAACTACTGTCATTTATAAATCATGTTTTATCATTGTATACGCTCAAGCTCAGACGAAATGCACAAACTAAAAATCTTATCCCACAATTATTGTATTTTCGTACACTTACACAATTCCACTTTGAAATACCATTAGCAAAACCAAAAATTTAATTTAAATATATTTATAATTCTTATAGGAACCTATTTCGAAATAGCCAGTCACTGAGGATTTTCATGAAGAGATATCATACAATTCCGGTGTTCATGAAAGACTGTCGACGGACGATGCATTAAAAATAACTGATGGTCTAGAAACTAATTTTAATAAAAAAAAAATTAGAAGAAAGAGGAGAAGTGATAAAAAGCCTCACAAACGGGATATATGAGTTACTCTAAGATTTCTAAAGTTAATCATGGTTAAATAAACCCGAGCGGTTTATCTAGCCTGAAGATGATCTAGACCGTAGGTCGAAAGCTTGGCATTATTGGAAATAACAAAATTATGACATATCGTACATGTACATGTATACATGTAGAGGAAAGAGACAGTACCGAGCAGGTCGTGTGGCGCGGTGCTGCAATTCCAGCGGTGCTGTCTGAACTGGTACTGACACTCCTGCAGAGCCGAATGAACGCCCGCAGCCACGCGCCCCATATGATCCATGTAAAGCTGGCAGAGCCGGCGCTGGCCTGCAGACAGGCCGCCCAGCTGGGCGCATCCTACCTCACGCCCGCTCGCGCCTTCCCACGCTCCTATACTCCTGCAACAATACACAGCTCAGTGAACACCAACATTTATTTTGAGTGCACTTTTGTCTTCAATAAATAAATACTTACAGCCAAGAAGAGGAAGCACTTTCTGCAACAGTAAGTATTGTGCTCACCAAGAATACAAGCCACATAATTCCTCTCTTTAACCCTGTTTTACGCCAAGTATTTTCAAACACCACATCGTTGAAAGCAGTTAAGTATTCAACAGTGCCTGCAAAACAAAAACATCCACAATTGTGCTCTCTTACAGATGGTATCAATTATAGATTTATTAGCTGCGAAAGTAAAACTAAACTAAATGATGTTATTGTGCCGGGAATTCTGCTCTATGACTTACTCGAGCTTTGTATTAAAATTTGTATAAACGATTACTGGAGTTTAGATTGCAATATACCTCTAATTTTGCATTCCGCCTTAAAATGGGCGTTGCGTTAAACCTATCTTTAACTGGTTATTTAAATTGAAATGTAGGTCCTCTGCAGGTATCCTTTTTTTGTGTGCAGAACAAAAGCGCCTGGGTTACATTAAATTTTGTTAATTACAGGTTCTTTAACTTTGATCTTTCCGAATTGCTAAGTAAACATGATTTACATTTTTTGTAGGTTTAGAGCTAAAGAAATTTACTTTGCATATGAAGACAGCTGCATGATTTTGATTTATACAAAATGAACCAGCATAATTTTAGTTTAATTTATAGTTCACTTATCTTTTAGGACCAGTACTCACAGGTTGTTCATATAGTATAATCTACAATTCAAGTTCACAAAGTTTCTGTGAGTATTTTTTTGTTGTTTGTGAAAAGTACTACAGGCTGCATAACTTATAAGATGAACCCTTCAGACTGTGGAGCCTCCACGATGAGGAAGATTTGTATAATATTTTAATTTCGTATCCTGTTCATTCTTCATTAAGACCTGTTTTTTTAAACCCTTATTTAATTGTTCGCAATATTTTAACGAATATTCCGGCAACCTTCAAGTAAAATATTTGTAATAATTTGTTTAATTTTTCTAACCTAAGATCTTCTTTGTTTAATGGTTAACTTTTAGTAATGAAAAATTATTGCTCTTTAGATTAGATTGCGTCCATGAATTTTTTCAATTTTCAGGGTAATTTGTATTCTTTTAATTCTAAGTTATTTTTTATACTGAAGTTTTCTTCTTAAGATTTATTGTTTTAATTTTATTATTTTTGTAATCGCAGTCTTTTTATTGATTTATTCCAGTACCCTGCAACATTATCATTATTTTTCATTCAGTCTTCTACGGCACTAAACCACTTTTATACGGATCCCTCGCTCACAACATTTCTTGCTTTAAATCATAATAATTAGTAATTTCGGCCAGGAAACCCAACTTCTTAATCATTTGTCACTTTTCTTTTAGAAGGCAAGTCAAATGAATTGTTTAAGAAATGTTGGCAAGTATACATTGTGATGGAGTTTATGCGCCTCTATCCTATTCTCGCCAATTTTCTTCTACTACTGACGTAGTAGCAATGCGGGCGGTCTCACAAACCACGGTTGCCGAACTGGGCTTTAAAAATGAAATAAATAATATGAGTCTCTGAAAATGAATTTCGAATAGTGAACCAAGAGTTTTTTTTTTTTTTTTTGTATTTTGTACATATTTTTTTGAAATATTAGATCAGTATTATTGGTGATATTTCGAATATTTTAATGTAATATGTTTCTGATTATACAGATTTTGAATATTTCACTTTAATGATTCGATTTTTCAATTTGTGTGTGTATTAAAATAAAAAAACGGTCTATTCTTTTCAATAAACCTAGTGAACTCTTTTTCAACAAAGAGATCTAAAAATTTTGATTTTTTTTGTTTTTTAGTTCTTAATAGGTGGTTCTCAACAGTTAAAAATTCGTCTGAAGTGCTATTTTGTACGGTGACATTATCATCTATAAAATAAGAATTAGGATTAATTATAATTCGAAATTTCTAAATTTGAAGAAAATTGTTTGAAGAGCGCGAATCATTCGTGTGTGCAGGAGCGGTTCCAGAATTTTATCAGAGATACATAATTTTACGCACTAATGTAGTTTATTTTTCGCTGTCGTAGATTTCTATTCTGTTTCATCAAAAGATTCTCAAGGTGTTGTACTCGTGTTTAGCCATCCCCTACATCTATTTTTTATTTATTTATTGATTTATTTTTACATGATTTTCTGCACTACGGCCGACATAGATCTATTAAGATCTATATGCATGTGGCTACACTCCTTACAACACCCCTTAGGAAATTAAATAACTCTCAAGGTTCTCAAGAGGCTATAACAAAAGCGATTGAAGCCGGCTGTCAGGGATCGCCTCTCGCTGTGCCAACATAAGGCTTCCTCTGCAATCCCTCTAAGATATTCCAAAAAATGACTCCTCCAAATAAGAAAAAAAAAATGAAATAAATTAAAAAATTTGATGATGGTAATTCAAGTTTAGTATTCTCTTCAAGGAATCCCTAGGAACTGCGCTTGAGCCAGGAGTTGAGGTAAACCACTCCCTGATGTCAGCACGCTCTTAATGACAAAAGAAAGAATATATCCTGTTCCTTCAATGGTTAGGTAGTCGGTCAGTTAGTCAACTCGAAAATAGACAAGAAATGAATGTTATGCTGAGGTCTACTAATTCCGTGCTGTAGAAATGAGAAGATTTGTTCTGTTTAATAAACTACCAATTCCAAAAAATTCACGACACCTTTCACCAAGAAATTGCATACCAGTTTCGGAACTTTGAGTAGGGCCGCTGTTTGAGGAGCGTCACTTGAATAAAATATAAAAATTAACATGTAAAATAAATAAAAATATATCTAATGTCATTTTGGTAGTGAAGAGTAAACCGGTCTCTACGTCCGTTAGCAGTGGTTGTTCACTCCTAATTAAGAATATAACTTAGTTTAGCTAGGTATATCATTGTATTGTGATTAAGGCAATATTTAATAGTAAGCTGTTGTGAGTAGTGCACATTAATTAATTGTCGAACTAAATATGTGATTTTGTGATAACTAAAACCCCATAAATATTATACAGGTGTTGGAATTGTGCAATCACTGGCACATTGGAGGAGAGCTTAACTTCTTTCTTAGAACTCCGCTTTAAGAAAGTTTCGTGGACAAATCCTTACATGTAAATAATAGACATGAGCGCCATGGTAGCCGAGCGGTTAGAGGCGAGACCTGCGATTCTAATATGTATTGTGGTACTGGGTTCGATTCCCCGGTCTATAGGCCTTGGATTTTATTTAATAGTTAATAAAAGAAATTTACTGTAAAGTATGTTTGCTAGTCGCCTCCGTCCTCGACACCTAATTGGTAGTTGGGCGTTAAGCCCCGCCTGAAATAAATAATAGACCTGCTTACATGTAGTATGAAAGTTTGCAGAGATTTTTAAAAATTTCAAAACCTCCGAAAAATCTAGTGTTACTTTCCAAATTATTGAGCAACTGCATATAATAATGCAACAAGCAAAACTGATAAACATTAGTGGAATTTACCTAGACATGTACACACCACCGTGGCAACTTGAACGGTGACCAATGTTGGTAACCATCATACAGTTAGTGCAACATGGCAGTCAACAGAAGACGGTCGACGTAGCGCTCATGTGGTTATCGGCACCTGAGCCAGCGAGCATTGGTCGGTAGGATTTTTGATAAAGGAGAGCGTATCGAAAGGATTTTAATAGGAAGCTAATTTGAGATGGAATTTTGTGTAGCGGGTTCGAGCTAAGTCTGAGGCAAAGGGAATATTTAGATCTGTTGTGGATGGCAAGATTGGAGACATAAAATGGAGCAATCACTATTATTCTTAGGATTCGAGGTTGGAGGGTTTGTATTTGGTTGAGGATAGATCATTTGATTAGACCCTAGAAATTCATGTCCGTATTTTTTTTTAATTTTCCTTCAATAATCCCTATTAAAGAGAATTTATTTTTTGCATTTACCTTAATAATACATTATGTTTGTTTTCTATTATTTATATCTCACATGCATACTTTTTTTAAAGCAAAACAAATTTAGTAATTATTAATTTTTAATTATAATAAAATGCAGTAACAATTGATACAAATTTTTATGTCCGCTTATCCTTTTAAGAGCGAAAAGGAATTGTATGTGTATACTCGTATGTAAGAGAGTGATCAAGCAACCTTCATAATTCTGTATTTCTGGTCGAGTATATAAGTTTTTACGAAAATTATTTGTGCAGTTTAAGACCAACGTTATATAGGAAAGAGGAGTATTTGGATTTCTAAAATACAAACATGAAAACTAGAATAGAATAGAATAGATTAAATTAGGGCGGCCTCAAGGCCTACGCCACCGCGACCCCTATGGATCTACTCGTATTGTAGCTCCCTGACTTTAGAGCTCGCCCTCCAGACCCGTTTTTTTGATCAGACTCTTAATTCTAGAGAGTGACTCCTGGGTAAAGCTCTCAGGCATTGGTTATTCCTCCCCGAGAAGTAACATCCTTAGCCATACAAGCCCCTCACATTGACACAACACGTGCAGTGCCGTTTCCTCTTCTTCCTGACAGAACCTACAAAGGCTATCATCTGCCAGGCCCATGCGATGCATGAGTTTTCTGAGCCTGCAGTGGCCAGTTAATAGGCCTACAATTATCCTTATAGCCCCACGGCCTTGGCGGATTAATTCTGCGGTCAGCCTCGAACATGAAAACTAACATAAATGATAAAAATTATATTTTTCTTATGAAAATAAATATCGAAAAAACTGCACGATCTTCCTTTTACAAAGGATAAGAAAATCCCAAGCAACTGGAGAACTAAAAAGTCTATTAATTAATGTGGCACTTTGAGACAACAGATTTACTCGGAATTTCGGTCAAATACATTTTTTTATTGATATTTATACTCGAGATAACATCATAAATTTCATTAAATGAAATGGCACTTTATAAAGAAACCTATCTCCTTTTCCAAAAAGTTCCCTAAAATAAAAAACATTTTCGAGAAATCCCAATAAATTCCGTAAAATAGGCGTTCCCGGATTTTGTTCAAAAGCCTCTAATCGAGATATAGAGTGGCAAGTTAAATTTTAACTTTCTGAGATTCACTGTTTTTTGTTTTTAAATTAAGGAAATCACAGGTAAACATACCAATCTCAAATAACCACTTGTTCTCAAATCCATGTTTGGAAACTTTCTACATCTAAGAGAGGTCTTTCTTACAACCACCCATCACATCCGTACAGATTTTCAATCTGAGTTTTTACCAAAACAGGCAATATCAATGTCGCAGATTCCTATTATACTTCGACGCTTAGCCTGTCCAAAATAGTTTTCGAATAAAAGAAATATTACCTTTATTTATGGTTCATAACTACGTATAATTAAGCATACTAATTCAGATTTATTAAACATATAATTTTGAAATACGTTGAAGAATTAAGGGCTATCACTTTTCGCAGCCTCTTGCGTACTTCTCCATTCCAACTGTAATTTTATCTAATGCTAAACTTTTTTAACAATAATTTGTAGGTAATACTATTTGCCTTTCAGGCGCCACGGTAGCCGAGCGGGTTAAGAGGCAAGACCTGCAAAGCTAATATGCATTGTGGTACTGGGTTAGATTCCCGGTCTTTAGGCCTTGGATTTTATTTAATGGTTAAATGAGAAATAGTAAAGTACGTTTGCTATTCGCCTCCGTCCACGACACCTAGTAAATGGTAGTTGGACGCCCCGCCTGAAAAAATAGGCGATTACTTTACTTTTTTTTTACTTTTTACTATTTGCTTTTCCGATTGTGGACATTGGCTTTCGTAAATTTTCAAAATAAATGGTTACAAATTGATCTGGGCGTCTATTTTCTCAATGAAAGTAAATTAAAAATTTAATTGGAAAAATCATGGAACAAAGCAGGCTGGTTGGATGCCTTATATCTTTTAAGTGTAGAAACAGATTTGTTATGTAAGACTAATTTTGAAGATCTAATCTACTTTGCGAATTAAAAAAATTGGGAGAAAATTTTTCCAAAAATGAAGAAAGAAAAACGTTTTTCTATTTCCCTTAAGTTTAATTTTGAAAAACCAATTTTTATTTTAAATTTCATTATTTATATTTCAAATTAAAGTAAAGTACGTAATTAAAGTAATCGCCTATTTTTTCAGGCGGGGCTTAACGTCCAACTACCATTTTTTACTAGGTGTCATGGACGAAGGCGACTAGCAAACGTACTTTACTATTTCTCATTTAACCATTAAATAAAATCCAAGGCCAAGACCGGGAATCGAACCCAGTACCACAATACATATTAGCTTTGCAGGTCTCGCCTTTTAACCGCTAGGCTACCGTGGCGCCTTTATATTTCAAAATATTTTATATACAGGGAGTTCATTTTAATACGGCTCAAATGCATTTCATGCTTAAACGGTTGTTCTGAGCAAAAAATGGTAGAGGAAAAATTTGTTGCCTGTCACCTCTAGTTTCAGAATATGTGACTTGATTTTAGATTCCTGCCCGCATACGCGGCTGACGCGCGACCAAAAGTGAGGGTTCGCAGTTGACCCCCATTTTCATATACACAGTTTTAAAGAGTATAAAAAGTAATGAAAGAAATCGGAAACCGCAATTCGATATTTTCAAAATTAAAGGTGCTAGGCCATTTCAAAATCTGGTAATTTTAATCATATTTCAATTTTTTTAACTTGTTATCAAAGAGAAAGAAGAGCACGCGATAGGTCATTTTTATGTATTTTTTCATCCCCTTTCTACTAAAAATATTGCCAAGGCCGTAAAGCTAATATTTTTCTTAATATCGGGAAATAAGTCGTTTTCTGAGAGATTTTTCTAAGAAAAATCAAATGTTAAGAGCTTTAGATGTTCTCAAGCATATACAAAATGGCTAAAAATTAATTTTACATCTGTTCCAAACAAGAAGGTTTAATAATTATTTGGTAATTTTGGGAGAGTTGCGTTTAATTACCAAAAACATTGGAAACCTCCTGCCACGTATTTGAGAGATCAATATCTTTCATGAAAAGGATCAAATTTATTCCTTAATTTATCAAATAATGCACTTTACTCAACTTGTGAAGCATGAACTATGCCTTCAAAGGTGCCTCTTCAGATACACAGAGCAGTTGATAACCTCCTGGCTAACCTGGCTTGCGAGTCTGAGGAGGCACCTTTCAAGACACAGTTCATGCTGCAAAAGCTGCAAAGGTGCATTATTTGATAAATTAAGGAATAAATTTGATCCTTTTCATGAAAGATATTGATCTCTCAAATACGTGGCAGGAGGTTTCCAATGTTTTTGGTAATTAAACGCAACTCTCCCAAAATTACCAAATAATTATTAAACCTTCTTGTTTGGAACAGATGTAAAATTAATTTTTAGCCATTTTGTATATGCTTGAGAACATCTAAAGCTCTTAACATTTGATTTTTCTTAGAAAAATCTCTCAGAAAACGACTTATTTCCCGATATTAAGAAAAATATTAGCTTTACGGCCTTGGCAATATTTTTAGTAGAAAGGGGATAAAAAAATACATAAAAATGACCTATCGCGTGCTCTTCTTTCTCTTTGATAACAAGTTAAAAAAATTGAAATATGATTAAAAATACCAGATTTTGAAATGGCCTAGCACCTTTAATTTTGAAAATATCGAATTGCGGTTTCCGGTTTCTTTCATTACTTTTTATACTCTTTAAAACTGTGTGTATGAAAATGGGGGTCAACTGCGAACCCTCACTTTTGGTCGCGCGTCAGCCGCGTATGCGGGCAGAAATCTAAAATCAAGTCACATATTCTGAAACTAGAGGTGACGGATAACAAATTTTTCCTCTACCATTTTTCGCTCAGAACAACCGTTTAAGCATGAAATGCATTTGAGCCGTCTTAAAATGAACACCCTGTATATAATATATGGTAAGGAGGGAGTGAAGGGATAGCTGTGCGGTTAGCGTTTTGTATTCCCACGCGGAGATCCCAGGTTCGAATCCAGCTGCTGGCTCTTAGATTTTTTTTAAGAGCTTCTTACAGCTCATTGTCCGGTGATGGGCAGGGCTATCTATACCTAGAGAACACTACCGGAGGCCGGCAGTGCACTGAAAAAAAAAAAAAAAAGCACCGGGCACCAATCCTACGTTTAACTCCAGGAATGACGAGGCCCAAATCTAGTTCAAATAATCCTTTTTTTATCTCTGAAAAAATTGTAATAAAAGCTGTGTTATCTGCCTTATAGTGCAAAATTTCTTTCTTTATTTCCATACAAGCGTAACACTGCTTTGCTGAATTAGAGTAAAATTTCTTTTAAGTTGAGAGATAAAAATTTAAGAGCCATGAGTCAGGCAGAAAATGAAAATTAATTTTTTATTGAATTTACAACAGAAGTCATTAATTGAGCGAAAATCACTCACTATAAAAATTTAAAACTAAAAGATCTACTCGCAATCTTAATTTAAGACAGCTTGATGCGAAATTTAAATTTCCAACATTAATAACGAATTCATAAAAAAGTATGTATGTATACATATGGAATATATATGCTGGATGAGCACTGACACTCATAAAACTAGAATAATAGAAAAATTATACAAACTCTTTCTCTCTTACCCATGCACACAGACTTTCCCGCCTGAACTATTCTATTCCCGCATTTTTCTTTCTCTTTTTTTATCCAGTAGAAGTCATATTATTTCTCACACAACGGCATACCTACCACTCTTACATAGCATTTTTAAAATTGTCTCTCTTCACGCAAACCAACTTTATTGCCGTAATATTTCACTTCTTTTTTTTTTTAACCCACTAGAAGAATGCTAGCCCAGGTGGGTATGGGGCAACTGTCGTGCTACAATACCCACAGAAGACTAGAGGAAAAATTATATTAAAAAAAAAAAAAAACATGGTACATCTGGAATTTATGTCAGGGTCAAGTGCACAAGATCCACACTTGTATAAAATAATTTTTAAAAAAACTTTTTTACACGGTAAGTTATAAATGTATGCGCCTCCGTTCGCAATATCTCTAAAAAAATGTAAGCATTTTTAGCCTATTACGCGTCTGGGTCACATTTAATTTTTTTTTGTAAATCTAGAGGCGACTAAATCACAATTACAAAATAATTTTTCTCAGAATAACTCTTAACATTAGAGTTTATTTTAAATTAGCAATTACATAGTATTGAGGATCGGTAACTATTGAAAAATGAATTCTAGAACATGAATTTACCTACAAAGTAACATTGTCTAGTACAAATCTTTAAAGCTTATTTTTAAAAAAGGGTAACTTTTAAGCCTATATCCTAGCTTTGTCGTACTCAAATTTTGTGGGCAATACGACTAAGTTTCAAATGAATTTCCCTACAAAGTAACTTCGTTCATTAACTCTTCAAAAGCTTATTTCTTAATTATGGTAAATTAAGCCTAGTATTTCTAGCTGTCATGTTTAAATTTTAAGGACAGATTACGTCTAAATTTTACCTGTATTAGCAGCAAAAAGTTTCCAGTATAACTCTAAACATAAGACTATCTTACTCTAATTTAAGTCTAGGCAATTTAGTTCAGTCATATTTAAATATTATGCGCAAAATAAGAAAATTTGCTATAGAATTATGAGTTTGTTTTTCGATTTATAATTATCTTTTATAGTATAAGAATATTACTAATTAATATAAATTTATTGAAATTTACCTTATAATTCCCAAACTAAATTTTTAAACAAATATAAATCGTGTAAACATTTTTTTTAGATCTCGTAATTTTTTTGACGTACACTTACTTAATTACGAAGTAGACTTCGCGAGGTCTAAAGTTATACTGGAATGCTTGTAAGTTAGTGAAGTTGTATTAAGCCCGCGTTTCAGTCTGTCTTGTGGTTTGGGTTGGTGGGGAATTCTGGTCCGACTATTTGAAAACCCGTTAGAGTGGGGATGTATAGGTCTACCTGCCGGTTTTTTGTTCCAACCTATTCTATCCCCACTTCTTATATATATATATATACTTTAAATATGTATACATATGTATATAATGTTTTACTTTCTCTTACTCATTGTATAAGTAATTGCGATCTTGTCAGATAAGGGTTTAAAGGATTTTTTTTGTACGAGGAAAATGTTTTGTACCGCATTATTTTATTAGTGTATTTGTAGGCGCAGATTATCTCAAAAACTTAGAAATTATGGGTAGCTCAAATTTGGCATTTAATTTGTGTACTATTAAGGTGATCAGACATTCAAAGGACACTCCCTTTGCTCTTCTTAAAGTAGTGGCACTTTAAAAGCAAATGTTGGAAAAAAAAATTCTGGTATGAACTTATGTTTCCTATTCTTACAGAACACAGTTAAATAATAATGAGCACATCAGCGACTTAACAGCAAAAGCATGAAGGATATTAGGCTTCAACTACCGTAACACAAAGGGTTTCACCCTTGGCTCTTAAAAAATTTGTACTGCTCCTTCGAAAAATCTTATTTAGAATGCTCTTCGCCAATTTGATCTTTAAATACTTACATTGTACCAATTTATTGAACTTCTACTTTCACTGTGTCTATTAAAATTTTATTTGTAAAATAAATATGTTTGTTTTATTGCTAGTCAAGTTAAGTCTAGTTATTTTTTATTGATCCAAGAGTAATTTAAAATTATTTCTAATTTTTAGCCATTTATTATTATTTTATTTTCTTCTTTGTTTTGGCATTGACATTCTATAATACAGTCACAAAATAATCAGATATCCATAAGCCTCATTATTCTCCACATATTCACTCACGAATCCAACCTACCACAAACAAACCAATAAATAATTGCTCGCCAATAAAAACAAGCACATCATAACACTAAAAACCTTATGCGACTCATTTGTATCTAACTATCATGCCATCATTCGTACTGTTGTGGTGCACTCATATTTCTCGCATCCATGTATACCCTATCCAAAGCATAAACCCAAGATGCATTCACACTATAAACGAAGAGTTCATACAAGACAGATTGGCGCACTCTACTCTCCCAACCGACCTAAAGAACCTAGACCTATCTCATTCATTCGCTCTTCCTACACAAAAACATCCCAAATTAGACGGCGGCCTACTGTTTGATTAGCACAAACAATCCGATCAGCACACTAATTTCATCACTCTCGCATCAGCTATTTTTACTTTAACGCTGGCTGAGGGAGCTGAATATTGAATTTTATATTGAATTATTTAAAATATATATTTTATATTGAATATTTCTTTTTAGATATCCAAAATAATAATGGGGAGTTTATTACTTAAAATGGTTAGTGCACAGGACTCCCACACTGAAGTCTCTGGTTTGAGTTCAGCTGACTATTCTTGTATTTTCTCTGACTAGGAGCCTCTACACTGAGTCTACAACTCATTGTTCGGTAATGGACAGAGTTTGACTGCAACGAGAGAACATTGTCAGCTGTTAAAGCTCTCTTAAATTAATGAATAAAAAACAAAAAATCAGTTCACTATCATTCCTATGGATGTGTTTATTCAAAATGTTAAATCTATTATGAAAATAAAATATTTTATTATTTTACAAGAGCAGAGCGTTTTTTATTTTATTTATTTACGTTACCGAATTACAAAGAATACATAACACTTAATCTAGGATATTATACTTAAAATACAAGAAAAATATTAGCATTAATGGCATTAATAATAGTTAATCAAAATAAATGATGAAGATGTAAATACAAAAATTAGCTTTACAAAAATAATTATGATAAAATCAAGAAAAGCGTAAATAGTAAGATATTTTAGAAATATTTACTATATTCCTAAAAATAGAAGTACAAAAATCCGGGATAGTGCTTTCAAAACAATTCTTAGTATTATTTTAGATCAGTTATCCACAGTTAAGATATCCAATAATTAATAAATTAAGATCAAGTTTTTAAATTCTTTTAGGGTAACATGGCAAATGAGTTTTAGAATAGCTGTTTATCGTTTTTAGGTTTAAAATATAAAACAAAAATTTTATATTATCTATTAGAGTAACTGTCAATATAAAAAGTAATTTGCTGTCTATAATGGTACAATGGTAGGATGGAGTTTCATTTACAAAATTACTGAATTAATTACTTTGAACAAGAATAATGTATGTTTTTTTTTGCTACAGTTAGTCGTTGACGTTGAGATCTGTATTTAATCGCTTGAACTGAAATATTTATATTGTCCAATTTGTCTGTTTTGAATAAGCAACTAAAATTTGTTTTGGATTGCTTCTACAATATAAAATCGATGTAAGATGATCTACCAGATAAAAAAAAAAAATCTAAAACATCAAATCATGGCAGTGTATAAACTTATCTAACCATTATAGTGCATAAGACCGTATGTAAATTGGTACTACTAATTAACCATACTATGTGGCGCGTCAGAAAATTTACTGTTTTTACGACGATTCTTAATAGACAATTAGCTTTTACATATATGAAGAGATAGATAAGATTCGTCTTATTTTCTAATAAAACTGGCTAACAGTGATAGTAAAGTTTTAGTTTTACTCATAACATCCTTCTGCTTAAATAATGCAATGTTATTGTTGGCCTTATCTCAATATTTCTACTCACAGAAGCTTTTTAAAGAAATTACTTTTACTAAACTGTTTATGTAGCATTTAACGTATTTGTGAGTAAAGATAAGTAAGACCGTAATGGAATTAATTCATTTCACAAGCACCGAAGATGCGAAGGAAACTTTTCTCTTAATAACGAATCTTACGCATATGGGCGCTTATTTAAAAAATAGTTTAACTGGTAAGTTTTTTGATTTTTCAAAAATAAGCTTCTGAGGAATTATCCCCATCTAAATCAACAGTTCAATAAAGAATGGGGTTACTTTGTACTTTTAAAAAGGTTACTGCCAAAAATAGAGCACTGTCAATAAGTCTGAAGGTTTGTTCATACAGAAATTTTGACTGCTTTGATTGCTTAACTGCTACTGAAGCAAACTTTCAGTAATAATTTGAAGTTTAAATAAAACTATAGGATCGTTATAAGAGCAAATCATTTAGAGTTTTCACATATTCTTTTTTTCATTTCATTTCAACACAGAATAGAACTAGGTAAATAATCTAGAAGTAATACAGGTATCCTAGTTACTAAACAACATTGACTCTATGTGAACAGATGCATACCAAAGACCCTAAAAAAAATTTTGTGCGACTAATTTGTCTTCAGAGATAAAAAAAAAAAGAAAAAAGAAATATGGGGAGAGATTAAAGAATTCAACTCCATAGACCATGGAGAATCTAGTAAAACGGGGCTCTATCAATAGAATTAGGCCTAGTAAAGCTACTAGAAAATTAGATTCTAGCCAAGGGGATGAATTGTAAAGAATACGCCCCCTTTTTTTTTAATTCTAACTATATATACATCATACAGTTGAAATATATTTGACAAGCGTAGTAAAAAAAAAATTATAAAACAAGGGTGGTATGAGGCATAAGTGGTAGGAGGCATTGATTTCATTGGTAACAGCTCAAGCGTAACTAATCTACTTCAAATAATCGCTCTAATGGAGAAGGAGGCTTCTACATTTTATTGCAGAGCCTATTAGGGCTTATGGAACGCTAAGGACCTCTTACCTCTAACTACAGTACAGCAGAGTACCCAGAACGCAAGCACGAAGTCATACAAGCAGTAAGCCGTAATTATGCTGTAAGGAACTCAGATAAATGAACTACAGCCAAGAATAAAGCGTCGGTTCTTAACTATTCTTAACACTATAATTAAAGGCAATTTTAAGGCAACTCTAATTTTTTTACAATAGTTTGATCATTTTTTTTAGAATATTGATTCCAGAATAAGACTAATTTAAGGTTTAAATTCCTTAAGTGAACCTATAAAATTAAGTCTGACTTTAAATAAGCCACCTTAGTCAAATAAGGAAACCAGAATACGACTAAGTTGAAACTGAATTTCTTTTGAGAAAGTTTAACATTATAAGAGAGAAGACTTATTCACGACCAAAGCGATTGCAATCCGGCGAGGATGCTTAGCTGTCTAATTTTTCATTCTAGAGATATTTAACTAAATATTACTGAAACATTTTGTAAATATAAATATATACATCAGCAATAAAAATAAAGTGAATAAGATAAAATCATAGTTTTAAGTACAGTTTTTGCCATTACCAAAGATATTTCTGGGAGCACCCTTTAAGCTGAGATAAAATACCAAGTTTGTCTACTATAATGTACCATAGTGTCATAGTGTCTAGGCTAATGACCAGTGTATGGAGAAAACCTCAAGTTTACTTCGCTGGTGCCAAAGCACAGACCCTGCATTCTAAGCTCTTTGTCGCCAAATCGCTCGTTTTTAAAAAAATATTTATATGAAGATACACTGGGGCTCCTCTTCCTTTAGTTTTATCGTCTTGTTTAACGTCGCAAAAAAGTAAAATTGTCTATTTAAAAGGAACCTTAAGAAAGAAGTTCTTATTAAAAACATCGTCGCATTAAAAACATATAATGTGACAGTAGTGTTCTGTCTTCAAAATTTAAAAACATGATCTGGTCAGTAATAGGCTAAAGTTGTCTATTACTTTAAGCCTTAATTTTGACTTATTTATAGTTTTATTAAATAAGCCTTAATATAGCATTATAATTAAAAACTTACTCGGTATAAATTCAGCTGTATATTAGTCGTATTCTGGCCTTCATATATAAATATGATCAAAGTATGTACTAGACCAAAGTTGGTCTATTTAAACAATGAAAGCACAGTACAAGTCTTTATCTAACAAAAACTTACAGTTTAAAAAGTTAAGTATAAGGGTTGATTAAACGTTAAAAGGTACACAAATCAGCAAGTACCAAGATCTACAAAAGCTACATCAAAATAGAATTTCGAATCGAAAGACCATTCATTCATGTAAATCGGTTCATGCGTCAATAATTTAAACGATTGCAGTATTTCCCTTAGTAGGTGTAAGAGCAGGGCTATCCTGCTAAAGTGCTAACTTTAATGTCACTTACAGAAGCTCTAACTTCCTGCCAAACTTTATCAAAATCGGGCGAAGATTTAAAGAATAATTTAGAGAAAGCCTTAAAATAGGTGGGGCAAACGTCTCTTCACAACTGTGTTCAGCCTTAAGAGCGACAACAGCCATATCTTTTATTTAAAATTTAACCAAATATACCTCACTATCAACTACAACTAGAACATTACAATTTATACCAGTTATGGAGCAAACGTTTCTCTATATTTCGGTCAACAATTCAATAAAATCTAAACAATACGAAAAGAGATACACAGGTTTGAAATTTGAACTAATTTGCAAACCTCCAAAATTTAACCTACTATATCTCATCAATTATTTTCACTAAAATATTGCAATTCATACCAGTCATAGAGCTAACTTTTCTCTACAATTTGGTAATGAATTCATTGAATTCTTCACAGTATGAAAAGAGATTCAAATTGAAATTTGAACGAATTTGCAAGTCTCCTAAAAACCTCTATTTTTCATTAACTATCTCCTTAATAAAAATTTACAGTTTAAAAAGTTAAGTATGAAGGTTAGTTTACTTTTATATCTTTAACTGTAGAGATTTTTTTAAAGAATGCTATTAGTTAGGGTCTCCAAAGAGTCCTCAAAAACAATTTTCTTGAGAAAACGTTTTGTGAATACAATACTTCTTCTAAAGGGAAGTAAGAAAACGTAAAGAGAAATTAAACTTTATATACTTACAATTACAGAACGTCGTTTTAATGTTACGTAGAGGGGCTCTAACTCTTTCAACCTGCCAAATTTTATCAATATCGGGTTATGATTTACAGAATTATTAGCAATAATATTTTGGAGAGGGCCTTACATACATGGTGCTAACATCTCTTCCATTCGATGTACAGCGTCTAGACCCCGAAAAGGCATCTCTACCTAAAATTCCGAATCGAATTAAATCTCATTCATGAAAATCAATTCACTCATTAGGCGTTACATTGTTTACAAAAAAGGTAACAAGAAGAAGAAGAACAACAACAACAATTTTTGAAAATACCGTTTTTGTTCATTTTCAGCAACTTTTTTCTCTAAATATATTAGATCTGGGTTGTTGTCAAAAAAATTACAGTTATAAAGTAGGATTTACTCTATATTATAAAGAAAAATTTGGAAATTTTTATCTTTTATAGCAAAAGAGAAAAAAATTGTCAAAGTTGGGGGTTTTTCAACGTTACGCTTTTTCGTGCACTTTTTGAGGATCAACCCTTATACAACTGTTCTTCCAGATAGTTTTAATTATGTTATAATTGCATTTCCTGCGAGTAAGTTTTCAATTATAACTAGAATTAAGGCTGATTTCACACTCTAGACGATTTTATCCTAAAATAAGTCTTTTTTTTTGCTGATTTTAAAGATAGTGCACAACTAAACAACAACTGAATCTCCTCCAGAGGATTTTGCTATAAGTTAAAAAATCAGAGATGTAAAAAGGGATTTTACTAATGAGCGTAATGTCAAGAAAAGCAGTTGAAAGCATTTTTCTAAATTACAAAAAAAAAATCTTTTAATTGGACTAAGGGCGGAAGCTTTAATAACCGCTGTGTAAGGGTTGTTCGAGCTTAGGTAAGCTTGGATAGGCTGAAGAAGGGGAAGAATTTCCACCTTATTACAATGCTCTTTGCAAATGATGTCTGGTAATGTACAGAAAATGACACCATCATTATAACTAAGGCCCCTTACATATCGTTATTTTTCTTACCAACTCCAAGAGGCCTTGAGGGTATAAAAATTATGCCCTAATAAACTGAACCAGTTATTTTAAGCTACTACTAAAGAAATAAAAAAATAAAATGTCTCTTCATTAGTGTAATGCCGGGCATTAATTTTTTTTTGTTTAAATGATGCGGATCTTAAGGCTAGCATTTTGGGAAAAAGTCAGTAAAACCATATCTTCGGATAGGTCTCTGCACTGTTGCGAGATATTTTTCTCGTGTCTGGGACAGTCCTGATACGTTTAAGTACGAAGTTTCCTAACGAAATGGGGAAAATGATACAATTTTGCGCAATATATTGTAACCTGGTGAGTTCCAATATTTTTGAGCCAGTTTGTAATTGTCCATCATAGATTTTCAGGCTCTTCCATGTCTTTAAGATCTGCCATATATGGATTACAAGAATAGAAATAAAGGAAGAGATGTTATGGGGGCATTTAGGCCTGCCCAAAAAAAAGATGGACAAAAAGTAAAGTAATCTCCTATTTTTTCAGGCGGGGCTTAACGTCCAACTACCAATTAGGTGTCGTGGACGGAGGCGACTAGCAAACATACTTATCTGTAAATTTCTTTTATTAACCATTAAATAAAATCCAAGGACTAAGACCGGGAATTGAACCCAGTACTACAATACATATTAGTTTCGCAGGTCTTCGCAGAAAATTCACAATTCAATATCTCAATTCACGCGAGAACGTAAAAAAACTAACTAAAAAAGAAGAAGTGGTCTTCCCATCAAAATTCCATTTGGTTTGGTTACCGAAGCTATGTTTCCATAGTACAGTGCAATTTCGAAATCTTTTCACCAACATCTGCAAAAAGATTTCGACTTCGGCAGGGCCTAATTCTTGAAAACATTTTTTGAAACCCATTTCATTCTCGTAATTATAGTAAAATAGAGTCCTCTAATATCGTCAGGTTCATGATTTTTTTTTTTTTTTTTTTTCTAATAACATTATATTATGTTGACCTAGAGAGCAAGCAATTTCTTGAGATATTGCGTTCTGATTTCTGGCACAGCGGCTGTGGACGCCCAACATTTTGTTGCGGTTTGAAAGGGATAATGTATCTCAACGATCTTTATATTTACTGCCGCGCGACTTTTTCCTAGGTTTATACGAACCTTAAGAATAAAAAATAACTTCATATGCAAGTCAATTACTAATTCTTGTGCAATTGATGTTGAAACAACATGAGACAACGTTAGCTGCCCGTTGCAATGGGAATAGCAATTACTTTATTGTATGTAATTACTTTTTTAACTTTTTAATTCTAAAAAGAATTCATTAAATTGTAAATATTCGGAGAATTTGAACGAAGTGCTTGAGTTAAAACTTTCATAATAGCAGCAAGAAATATTCGTTTGAATGTTGACACCCGTTTTTTTTTAAATAAAAAAAAAAGGCGCTAGAATTGAGATTTGCCTAGAATGTCAAAAACTCTTACACGACGTTTCTCTAAAAAAAAAAATTCTCTTAGTAAAATTTCTATTCCGAAAGTAGACTGCTTCAGTATTATACAATATACTTATTCTATTGGACAAAACGTGATGTCACCATACCAATAAAATCATTGTTTTCTTCATAAAATCAATAGGAAGTGAACCATTGCTGATTAATCTAGGCAATGTAAATCAAGTTTTCCAGCCTTACATACTTTGTTTTGACTAAATACTATGTACATATACAATATTTAATACCTACCAAGTAATAAATAATATCTGAAATATATTTAAGGCAAATTTATTGCGTTAGATTAAACCCTTTTAAAAGGCAAGCTAAAACAAAAGTCTCAGAGAAGGGTCTTAATAGAACTGACGGCAAGTTCGCGGGAGATTAAACGATGGACTAAAAATAAGCCTAAAAACTTGTAAGGTAAGTACACAGCTAAAATAAGTACCACGATTTACCCGCTAGAGTCAACTTAATTGATTAACAGCGCCCTCAGAAAGTAAATAAGGGGGAATTAAAATGCATGAGGCAAAATCTACCACCCTATAATATATCATTAGTACTGGAATACTAGGCAATAAATTATCAACACAGCTTTATAAGCATTTTATAAAATCAATTAAGCTACTAGTTAATAAACTTATTCTACCCATATTATATATATCTATTAAAAAAAATGGCCTGGGCTAAAAGTTGTCAATTTCTAATAGCCTTAATTAAGTTATACTAGTAAAACTAACACACACAAAAAATTTATTCTGCTCTCAAAATTTGTATGTGACCAAGCTATGTAATAACTTGAAGTTTCCTATTAAATGAGCTTTGTATTGTGGTTTTATTCTAGCCTTATTATTTATATGTATATTACTAAAGCATGTAACAGCCTAGACACACCTACTTATGGTTACAAACTGAATTGTGTTAAGAATATAATAAGACTCAAATATTCGAAGTTAGGTAGAAATGTGTTCTCCCACTTATAAAGCCACGCTTTAGACCACTACACCAACACCCGCCATGATAAGGTGGGTTATAATTGTTAATTATGAATATGAAGAAAAATTCCTCAAACAGTGAGTTTTTTTTCACAATGGATTGTTCATTTTTTTTATTTTTTTGAAAATGGAAACAAAAAATCTAATAACCAGTAGCTGGAATTTAAATATATTGTTTTACCAAAAATAAAATTGAAGCGTAATACAGATGAATTGATATTATTAATCAACCATTTATTTTTGCTACACATGAAAATAATAGAGAACATTTTAAATTTTTGTGTGGGTGTTCTCTGAATACATTGAACTTACTAAGAAACGTTCTTACTGTGAGCCTATTTAAGTGTTTAAATGCAATATTTGTTTGTTGTAATTATTAATATACCTCCAAACCAAATAAGGGGGCCATTTTATCCAAAAGCTAGAATGGAATTCAATTCATCTTCTTAGCAGAATATACGGTTCCCTGGGGACGTGTAAATATTGTATGAATTATGGAAGTGGTTCGTGTTTTAGCTGTGGAAACTTATATTATACTAACTTACTTGAGCATTGCGCTCTTCTTATGATATATTACTCACTGCAATTGTTAAGGGAATTCAGTCTTTTCAGTATTACAATCCACACTGAGCCTTAACAACAATGTAAGTGGTAGGAGGTAAAGTAAGGAACTTTAATTTAAAGTCCCTTTTTAAAGTTAAGTCCCTATAGAGTTCCCTACTTTGCTTTTTCTAATTTAAAAAACAAATACAGCGAGTGTACAAGTAAAGAGTGGCTTTATTTTACAATTCAAGATCCGCCCACCCAGTGGCTACAATGTTGATTTATTATAATTGGACTATTAAAAGAAAGTATTACGATCGTATCTAGTTTTGGAAATTGAATTTCGATCAAAATATACGTTCTGTAGACCCTGGGTCAGAAAAAGTGGTTTTAAGAAAATGATTACATTTAAAACTGCATAATATATAAGGTAAGTCAGTTAAATTTTTGTTTTAAATTGTCATATGATTGGATGACTTATAATTTGATAAACAGTAGTATATGCATAGGCATCGAGTAACTTTTGAATAAATGAAGAAATAATTAATAGAATTATTGTAAGAAAAACAAATCCCTTGGATACGTGAAAATGTTTAAAGCATGATTTAAATGGAAGTAATCGTAGTTGCAAGCACAAGTTTTCTACGCTTAACCGGCCCTCTATCATAGTGTTGCGTAGTAAGCGATCCTTCGCATACTGTTGAAGGAACACTCTAATTTATTAGTCATCATCATTGCGAACAGCAATGCCTTTAAAAAAAAATTTGTTTTGTACCTGTAAGGAAAGTATCTGTGTCCTTTAAGACTTTGGAGACGATTTTGATACTTCGTTTGTTCTTAGTTTTATTTTTAGTTTCCTAAGTTCTTCATTACTAAATTTTTTTCCTCTGCATTATTTTGTATCAAAATACTGTAAGAACTAAATGAATAATCTAATAAGATTGTAACTCAAAAGCAATCCTTTATTTTAGAAACTATTAACATCAAAGTGTAACAAATATCTGTAAAAATTCTAATTATTGAATCATATGTCTACATATTTTTTTTATATAATATAAACCTTATTAAATAATGACTCTGCCTACATTAATTTACAAGTATATCTTGCACTCTTACAGTTCCAACTATGAATAAGAAAGTAAACAGAGCACAAAGATAAATGACATGGGAATTGATTATCAAGATGCAACCAGCCAAGAATGTGTGAAGAAAATAATAATTACAACGCCAATGAGATATGTATATTTCTTCATATTACTAACGGACAAATTTCTTTATAAGGCACTCTTCCTATTAAAAGTTATCTACATCGGTAATAATATGTCGTTTAGAAAGAACTTCTTGATCTAATCTAGTCCCGTGAATCTGGAAATAAGATTTTTTTCCGTCTCTGTCCAGTTATTCCGATTGGTAGTACCAATCAGATTACCATTGCCATTATCAGTTGCTCTTTTTTTCCCGTTTGATCATTATAGCCTTTATTGTAATTTTGAGGTTTTTCAATATTTCGAGCTTCAACGTTCTCTCGGCGTTTATTTTAGTTCCTGTACATTTTGGCCAAAATTATCCACAATTTTATCCTTTTTTTTATGCATTCCAAACAGAATAGTTAATGGATATTTACTTCGTAGATTTATGTTCAGAATTGCTTAAAACTCAATTATTAGAGGAATTTAATTTACTTTAATACTTGTGTTATGCACTTATTTACGACGTTCATCCGCTGAGTATTCGTCGCTTAAAAATATTACTTTTATTTTATAGAAAATCTGTTGAAGTGAAAGAAAATCCACGATTAGTAAGTAATTAACCAAATGGGTTTGTTGTACGATTGGAAGTAATCATTTAAGTGTTTAATAACTTGTGCAGAAATATTTTTACAAGGATACAGGTGGACAAATTTTGAAAATGCGTCAGCGTCCATGAATAAATGTAATTTTTCTGAATGTCGCGTCAAAGAGCCCTATGTGATCTGATTAATCTTTTTCGAATGGCACCATTTCGTTTGGAATAGAATCCAAAATGACTCACTTTTGCCGCTCTTTTGGAAATTACATAATACGTTTGCAGCTCCAGGCTAATGACTGTGGAGGCTCACCTCTTTCTGTATAGAAGTTTATGTTTATAACATGACTGCTTTAAAAGCGTCCCGTGCTAGCCTAACAAATTGATTGTGGACCCAATCGAGCTACTTCAGAAAGCTCTCATGTGGGTCCATTAACCTGGCGGCACTTTGGTTGAATTTTGGGACGAAACTTTTGCGCTGAGCTCGAAACACATTGCGCTCTTATGCGCCACCAAGAAAAAATCTAAATTCGCAAAGGAAAAGCCACAATAAGCAATTAAAGTTTTTTTCCCGCCAAAAAAAATTTGACCGGATTTGATTGCAACTAACATCATTATGTTCAGTACTCTTTGCGCTCCATTGCGCCACTTTAAAAAATTCTGTAACTTTAATAATTACGGAGATATGGCCATTCAAAAGATCAAAGGAATTTGCCGCAAACCTTGAATTTCGACCCGGGACTTGGTATAGAACTAGAGGAGAGCTAGCGCCAGCTAGAACCACAAAAAAAATCTAATAAAATATGCACACATTAAGAAATATAAGGAATTAAAGTGCTAAAAAAAGCATTAACTTGGCGGCACTTTGGTGGAATTTTGGAGAAAAAATTATTGCACCCAGCTCAGAACACTTTGCGCTCCTATGCGCCACCAATGAAAAAGCTAGCGCCACTAAGGAAAAGCCTGAAATTTTCATTTAAAGTTACGCGCGAAATTTAAATTCAAAAAAAATTGTTCCTATTTGCGGGCAAATTGGTGCGGTTTTTTCCAAAATACCTAGCATTAGTGTTAGAAACGCTAGCCCCACACAGAAATTGCCAAAAATTAGCATATTTCTAAAGTAATTTACAAATTACTTAACAGATTTTCCCGCCAACTTACCATTAACTTGGCGGCACTTTGGTGGAATTTTGGGGAAAAAATTATTGCACCCTGCTCAGAACACTTTGCGCTCCTATGCGCCACCAATAAAAAAGCTAGCGCCACTCAGGAAAAGCCTCAATTTTCCATTTAAATTTACGCGCGAAATTTAAATTCAAATATAAATGGGTCCTATTTGCGGGCAAATTGGTGCGGATTTTCCAAAATACCTAGCACTAGTATTAGAAAAGCTAGCCCCACACAGAAATTGCCAAAAATTAGCATATTTCTAAAGTAATTTGCAAATTACTTAACAGATTTTCCCGCCAACTTACCATTAACTTGGCGGCACTTTGGTGGAATTTTGGGGAAAAAATTATTGCACCCTGTTCGGAACACTTTGCGCTCCTATGCGCCACAAAAAGAAATTTTGAATTTACACTAATAGCTGAGATATTGATAATAAAAGATGCACGGACAGACGTAACCATTAAGTTGACGGCACATTGGTGGATTTTTGGAAAAAAAATTATTGCGCCAAGCTCGAAACACTTTGCAATGCCAATAAAAAGCCAGTAACACACCGGAAATGGTAAAAATTCGCCAATTATACGCCAAATATAACTTTAACCGGAAGTGCCCTAAATTGAATTGAAACTCATTCCATTTTGTTCAGGTTAGCTAGCGCCAATATGCGCCACAAAAAGAAATTTTGAATTTACACTAATAGCTGAGATATTGATAATAAAAGATGCACTTACTGACGTGACCATTAACTTGGCGGCACTTTGGTGGAATTTTGGGGAAAAAATTATTGCACCCTTTTCGGAACACTTTGCGCTCTTATGCGCCATCCATGAAAAAGCTAGCGCCACTAAGGAAAAGCCTCAATTTTCCAGTTAAAGTTACGCGCGAAATTTAAATTCAAATATAAATTAGTCCTATTTGCGGGCAAATTGGTGCGGTTTTTTCCAAAATACCTAGCATTAGTGTTAGAAACGCTAGCCCCACACAGAAATTGCCAAAAATTAGCATATTTCTAAAGTAATTTACAAATTACTCAACAGATTTTCCCGCCAACTTACCATTAACTTGGCGGCACTTTGGTGGAATTTTGGGGAAAAAATTATTGCACCCTGCTCAGAACACTTTGCGCTCCTATGCGCCACCAATAAAAAAGCTAGCGCCACTCAGGAAAAGCCTCAATTTTCCATTTAAAGTTACGCGCGAAATTTAAATTCAAATATAAATGGGTCCTATTTGCGGGCGAATTGGTGCGGTTATTTCCAAAATACCTAGCACTAGTATTAGAAAAGCTAGCCCCACACAGAAATTGCCAAAAATTAGCATATTTCTAAAGTAATTTGCAAATTACTTAACAGATTTTCCCGCCAACTTACCATTAACTTGGCGGCACTTTGGTGGAATTTTGGGGAAAAAATTATTGCACCCTGTTCGGAACACTTTGCGCTCCTATGCGCCACAAAAAGAAATTTTGAATTTACACTAATAGCTGAGATATTGATAATAAAAGATGCACGGACAGACGTAACCATTAAGTTGACGGCACATTGGTGGATTTTTGGAAAAAAAATTATTGCGCCAAGCTCGAAACACTTTGCAATGCCAATAAAAAGCCAGTAACACACCGGAAATGGTAAAAATTCGCCAATTATACGCCAAATATAACTTTAACCGGAAGTGCCCTAAATTGAATTGAAACTCATTCCATTTTGTTCAGGTTAGCTAGCGCCAATATGCGCCACAAAAAGAAATTTTGAATTTACACTAATAGCTGAGATATTGATAATAAAAGATGCACTTACTGACGTGACCATTAACTTGGCGGCACTTTGGTGGAATTTTGGGGAAAAAATTATTGCACCCTTTTCGGAACACTTTGCGCTCTTATGCGCCATCTATGAAAAAGCTAGCGCCACTAAGGAAAAGCCTCAATTTTCCAGTTAAAGTTACGCGCGAAATTTAAATTCAAATATAAATTAGTCCTATTTGCGGGCAAATTGGTGCGGTTTTTTCCAAAATACCTAGCATTAGTGTTAGAAACGCTAGCCCCACACAGAAATTGCCAAAAATTAGCATATTTCTAAAGTAATTTACAAATTACTCAACAGATTTTCCCGCCAACTTACCATTAACTTGGCGGCACTTTGGTGGAATTTTGGGGAAAAAATTATTGCACCCTGCTCAGAACACTTTGCGCTCCTATGCGCCACCAATAAAAAAGCTAGCGCCACTCAGGAAAAGCCTCAATTTTCCATTTAAAGTTACGCGCGAAATTTAAATTCAAATATAAATGGGTCCTATTTGCGGGCGAATTGGTGCGGTTATTTCCAAAATACCTAGCACTAGTATTATAAAAGCTAGCCCCACACAGAAATTGCCAAAAATTAGCATATTTCTAAAGTAATTTGCAAATTACTTAACAGATTTTCCCGCCAACTTACCATTAACTTGGCGGCACTTTGGTGGAATTTTGGGGAAAAAATTATTGCACCCTGTTCGGAACACTTTGCGCTCCTATGCGCCACAAAAAGAAATTTTGAATTTACACTAATAGCTGAGATATTGATAATAAAAGATGCACGGACAGACGTAACCATTAAGTTGACGGAACATTGGTGGATTTTTGGAAAAAAAATTATTGCGCTAAGCTTGAAACACTTTGCAATGCCAATAAAAAGCCAGTAACACACCGGAAATGGTAAAAATTCACTAATTATACGCCAAATATAACTTTAACCGGAAGTGCCCTAAATTGAATTGAAACTCATTCCATTTTGTTAAGGTTAGCTAGCGCCAATATGCGCCACAAAAAGAAATTTTGAATTTACCCTAATAGCTGAGATATTGATAATAAAAGATGCACGGACAGACGTAACCATTAAGTTGACGGCACATTGGTGGATTTTTGGAAAAAAAATTATTGCGCCAAGCTCGAAACACTTTGCAATGCCAATAAAAAGCCAGTAACACACCGGAAATGGTAAAAATTCGCCAATTATACGCCAAATATAACTTTAACCGGAAGTGCCCTAAATTGAATTGAAACTCATTCCATTTTGTTCAGGTTAGCTAGCGCCAATATGCGCCACAAAAAGAAATTTGGAATTTACCCTAATAGCTGAGATATTGATAATAAAAGATGCACGGACAGACGTAACCATTAAGTTGACGGCACATTGGTGGATTTTTGGAAAAAAAATTATTGCGCCAAGCTCGAAACACTTTGCAATGCCAATAAAAAGCCAGTAACACACCGGAAATGGTAAAAATTCGCCAATTATACGCCAAATATAACTTTAACCGGAATTGGTGAATTTTTACCATTTCCGGTGTGTTACTGGCTTTTTATTGGCATTGCAAAGTGTTTCGAGCTTGGCGCAATAATTTTTTTTCCAAAAATCCACCAATGTGCCGTCAACTTAATGGTTACGTCTGTCCGTGCATCTTTTATTATCAATATCTCAGCTATTAGTGTAAATTCAAAATTTCTTTTTGTGGCGCATAGGAGCGCAAAGTGTTCCGAACAGGGTGCAATAATTTTTTCCCCAAAATTCCACCAAAGTGCCGCCAAGTTAATGGTAAGTTGGCGGGAAAATCTGTTAAGTAATTTGCAAATTACTTTAGAAATATGCTAATTTTTGGCAATTTCTGTGTGGGGCTAGCTTTTCTAATACTAGTGCTAGGTATTTTGGAAAATACCGCACCAATTTGCCCGCAAATAGGACCCATTTATATTTGAATTTAAATTTCGCGCGTAACTTTAAATGGAAAATTGATGCTTTTCCTGAGTGGCGCTAGCTTTTCTATTGGTGGCGCATAGGAGCGCAAAGGGTTCCGAACAGGGTGCAATAATTTTTTCCCCAAAATTCCACCAAAGTGCCGCCAAGTTAATGGTAAGTTGGCGGGAAAATCTGTTAAGTAATTTGCAAATTACTTTAGAAATATGCTAATTTTTGGCAATTTCTGTGTGGGGCTAAGCGTTTCTAACACTAATGTTAGGTATTTTGGAAAAAACCGCACCAATTTGCCCGCAAATAGGACCCATTTATATTTGAATTTAAATTTCGCGCGTAACTTTAACTGGAAAATTGAGGCTTTTCCTTAGTGGCGCTAGCTTTTTCATGGATGGCGCATAAGTGCGCAAAGTGTTCCAAAAAGGGTGCAATAATTTTTTCCCCAAAATTCCACCAAAGTGCCGCCAAGTTAATGGTCACGTCAGTAAGTGCATCTTTTATTATCAATATCTCAGCTATTAGTGTAAATTCAAAATTTCTTTTTGTGGCGCATATTGGCGCTAGCTAACCTGAACAAAATGGAATGAGTTTCAATTCAATTTAGGGCACTTCCGGTCAAAGTTATATTTGGCGTATAATTAGCGAATTTTTACCATTTCCGGTGTGTTACTAGCTTTTTATTAGCATTGCAAAGTGTTTCGAGCTTGGCGCAATAATTTTTTTCCCAAAAATCCACCAATGTGCTGTCAACTTAATGGTTACGTCTGTCCGTGCATTTTTTATTATCAATATCTCAGCTATTAGTGTAAATTCAAAATTTCTTTTTGTGGCGCATATTGGCGCTAGCTAACCTGAACAAAATGGAATGAGTTTCAATTCAATTTAGGGCACTTCCGGTTAAAGTTATATTTGGCGTATAATTGGCGAATTTTTACCATTTCCGGTGTGTTACTGGCTTTTTATTGGCATTGCAAAGTGTTTCGAGCTTGGCGCAATAATTTTTTTTCCAAAAATCCACCAATGTGCCGTCAACTTAATGGTTACGTCTGTCCGTGCATCTTTTATTATCAATATCTCAGCTATTAGGGTAAATTCAAAATTTCTTTTTGTGGCGCATATTGGCGCTAGCTAACCTTAACAAAATGGAATGAGTTTCAATTCAATTTAGGGCACTTCCGGTTAAAGTTATATTTGGCGTATAATTAGCGAATTTTTACCATTTCCGGTGTGTTACTGGCTTTTTATTGGCATTGCAAAGTGTTTCAAGCTTGGCGCAATAATTTTTTTTCCAAAAATCCACCAATGTTCCGTCAACTTAATGGTTACGTCTGTCCGTGCATCTTTTATTATCAATATCTCAGCTATTAGTGTAAATTCAAAATTTCTTTTTGTGGCGCATAGGAGCGCAAAGTGTTCCGAACAGGGTGCAATAATTTTTTCCCCAAAATTCCACCAAAGTGCCGCCAAGTTAATGGTAAGTTGGCGGGAAAATCTGTTAAGTAATTTGCAAATTACTTTAGAAATATGCTAATTTTTGGCAATTTCTGTGTGGGGCTAGCTTTTCTAATACTAGTGCTAGGTATTTTGGAAATAACCGCACCAATTCGCCCGCAAATAGGACCCATTTATATTTGAATTTAAATTTCGCGCGTAACTTTAAATGGAAAATTGAGGCTTTTCCTGAGTGGCGCTAGCTTTTTTATTGGTGGCGCATTGGAGCGCAAAGTGTTCTGAGCAGGGTGCAATAATTTTTTCCCCAAAATTCCACCAAAGTGCCGCCAAGTTAATGGTAAGTTGGCGGGAAAATCTGTTGAGTAATTTGTAAATTACTTTAGAAATATGCTAATTTTTGGCAATTTCTGTGTGGGGCTAGCGTTTCTAACACTAATGCTAGGTATTTTGGAAAAAATCGCACCAATTTGCCCGCAAATAGGACTAATTTATATTTGAATTTAAATTTCGCGCGTAACTTTAACTGGAAAATTGAGGCTTTTCCTTAGTGGCGCTAGCTTTTTCATGGATGGCGCATAAGAGCGCAAAGTGTTCCGAAAAGGGTGCAATAATTTTTTCCCCAAAATTCCACCAAAGTGCCGCCAAGTTAATGGTCACGTCAGTAAGTGCATCTTTTATTATCAATATCTCAGCTATTAGTGTAAATTCAAAATTTCTTTTTGTGGCGCATATTGGCGCTAGCTAACCTGAACAAAATGGAATGAGTTTCAATTCAATTTAGGGCACTTCCGGTTAAAGTTATATTTGGCGTATAATTGGCGAATTTTTACCATTTCCGGTGTGTTACTGGCTTTTTATTGGCATTGCAAAGTGTTTCGAGCTTGGCGCAATAATTTTTTTTCCAAAAATCCACCAATGTGCCGTCAACTTAATGGTTACGTCTGTCCGTGCATCTTTTATTATCAATATCTCAGCTATTAGTGTAAATTCAAAATTTCTTTTTGTGGCGCATAGGAGCGCAAAGTGTTCCGAACAGGGTGCAATAATTTTTTCCCCAAAATTCCACCAAAGTGCCGCCAAGTTAATGGTAAGTTGGCGGGAAAATCTGTTAAGTAATTTGCAAATTACTTTAGAAATATGCTAATTTTTGGCAATTTCTGTGTGGGGCTAGCTTTTCTAATACTAGTGCTAGGTATTTTGGAAAAACCGCACCAATTTGCCCGCAAATAGGACCCATTTATATTTGAATTTAAATTTCGCGCGTAAATTTAAATGGAAAATTGAGGCTTTTCCTGAGTGGCGCTAGCTTTTTTATTGGTGGCGCATAGGAGCGCAAAGTGTTCTGAGCAGGGTGCAATAATTTTTTCCCCAAAATTCCACCAAAGTGCCGCCAAGTTAATGGTAAGTTGGCGGGAAAATCTGTTAAGTAATTTGTAAATTACTTTAGAAATATGCTAATTTTTGGCAATTTCTGTGTGGGGCTAGCGTTTCTAACACTAATGCTAGGTATTTTGGAAAAAACCGCACCAATTTGCCCGCAAATAGGAACAATTTTTTTTGAATTTAAATTTCGCGCGTAACATTAAATGAAAATTTCAGGCTTTTCCTTAGTGGCGCTAGCTTTTTCATTGGTGGCGCATAGGAGCGCAAAGTGTTCTGAGCTGGGTGCAATAATTTTTTCTCCAAAATTCCACCAAAGTGCCGCCAAGTTAATGCTTTTTTTAGCACTTTAATTCCTTATATTTCTTAATGTGTGCATATTTTATTAGATTTTTTTTGTGGTTCTAGCTGGCGCTAGCTCTCCTCTAGTTCTATACCAAGTCCCGGGTCGAAATTCAAGGTTTGCGGCAAATTCCTTTGATCTTTTGAATGGCCATATCTCCGTAATTATTAAAGTTACAGAATTTTTTAAAGTGGCGCAATGGAGCGCAAAGAGTACTGAACATAATGATGTTAGTTGCAATCAAATCCGGTCAAATTTTTTTTGGCGGGAAAAAAACTTTAATTGCTTATTGTGGCTTTTCCTTTGCGAATTTAGATTTTTTCTTGGTGGCGCATAAGAGCGCAATGTGTTTCGTGCTCAGCGCAAAAGTTTCGTCCCAAAATTCAACCAAAGTGCCGCCAGGTTAATGGACCCCTCTCATGTGCAGAACCTTTATCAAAACTCCCATAATCGATTTTTGAACTTATTATAGTTCCCCTCCCCCCATTAAATATCTCAGTTAATTTCATCAGATTAATGAAAACTACAGTCTCGTATATCTCTGACGTAGGAGACCAAGAAAATTTGTTGCCAAACAACAATCCCAGATAGCGCTTAACATTAACTAATGTTACTAAATTTCCATTTCGATACAAATTAGGGATGACGGAGCGTCGCTATGTTGAGAAGATCGTTCACTTTATTTCCTCAGAGGAGAACTTTAGACAACTAAGTGTGGGCCAATCAGCAAGGATATGTAATGTTTGTTGCAGAATGCTATATTCCTTAGAAACATTATATCTAGGTTCTACCTGTTAGTTAGAGTACGATTTTTAATACTTTGTCTACTATTTCCGTTCAGAAAAGGTTGGATTGTAAGCTTCATCAGATATGTATTAAGCTATGTGGAAAGTCTGGTATCTGGGATTTCTGTTTGTTCTGAATGTAAATATTTGTCAATCTTCTTTCAATCCAGCTTTACATGACCTCTAAAGCATTTAATTTTACTCCAAACATCTCCTTAAGAGTTTTTTTTTTAAAGTGTAAAGCTTTCTCGAGTCTTTTTTTTTTGGGTGGGCTGGAGGTTCCTGGCTTCGTCCTTAGACTGATATATTCTAGATAGTTTTCCCTAGAACATTGCTTTATAAATTTCGTTATTTCCTTACGTCATTTTTTGATAACTTTCACCACTTTCTTACAACCAGAGAACTATAATTGTATGCGATACTTCCTATAAAACTAGTACGCTTGCATTTGCTGCTAACAAGATTTTATTTCCAATAATTTTGACCATTTGCTTACACACCCTAGCAAATCTTCTCTTAAGCTGGACGTTAACAGGTTTCAGTTGAAGGCTTAGATTGCTTTAAATCTGATACAAATTTTTTTTCCAGAATCTCTGACATTTTATTATGATATACCTAACTTTGTCTAATTCTGTAGCAAGCTAGATTTTCTTGAGAAAGAGGTCTGTAGAAGCCTATCAAAGCTTTTTTTTTTTATTTCCTAAATGGCTATCTAACAGTTTTCGTTCCACCAGTGAGCAGCATTTTTCTGTAAAAGCGTACTTGTTTTAGGTACCGAAGTCTCAGCTGCATTATTTATCACTCTGATCTAATGCTCTTCGATGTTTGTGAAATTTAAATGACAAAAATTTGCTAAACTCAAGAATTGTTTCCAGTCCGCCTGTTTAAGTAGAGACATCTCGAGAGTAGTACTCATTAGTGACCTGCAAGCTGCTGACGATTACTGAAGGAAAGTAGTCACTTTCGCAAAGGTCGCTGTGGGCACTCAACTCAAAGTAAGAAGCAAGGCTCAGAGTACAATATGCCAAAACTGTTCCCTTCCATGTATCGTAAATCATAAACTAATTTTATTGATTACTTTATTGATATCGGTATTTCTTCCAACAATCTTCCGTGAGGACTTAGGTGGGTTTATCTCCAAATAGTATGATGAGCTTTGAAATATCCCTGGACAATGGTAACGAAATGGTACAACTCTTATTTTTTATTTTTGTATTATTTTTCATTTTTTTGGCATTTAGTCTACTTCACCAATGGCTTTATATGCATAAAGTAAAGTAATAGCCTATTTTTTCGACTACCAATTAGGTGTCGTGGACGGAGGATTTATTTATATATTTTAGATCATATATTATCTCCACCACAAGCACGGTTACCAGATAGGAAGTCACCTCGAAAGATTTGATACCTCCATTGTGTTGGAGAGTTATTCCGTAGATTTGTTTCCTGTAAACAATAGCTTTTGAGTTATACTTTCTTATAACTCATCTTGGTGTCTATAAAATCCAGTACAGTTCCATTGCAGAATCATGAATAAATGAGATGTATATTTCTCACTTTCTTTTATTTTTTCCGCATAATACTTACAATTTCTCTTAGAGTTTCCGTGTTCATCGTCTCTTTACTTCAAGAGATGTGAAGTTAATAAGCGATTTTTGTCATCTTTTTAACAGATCTGCCTTTCGCAATAAGAGTGGAACCAGAACCGACCCTCATATTATTGGAACACAGAACTTGTCTTACAACAAAGGCATTGCAGCCCTAAATGTTTATTGTACCATTCCCGTGAAAATTCTAGTAGATGTAGTCTCTCCAACTTACGAAGTCCATGGTTCTATACAATAGTCGTTTTGCGCCAAGATCTCACCTGATCATTACATAGCTACTGCAGCGCCGTTAAAAAAAACGAGCCTTTACCGCTTCCTGACAGGAGCACTATGTAAATTAACCCTATCCTGTGAAGAAAAGAAGCTTGTTGTAACGACCAATTATAATTCTAGTAAGAGATACCTCGCTTTTTACAAGATCCAAAGTTTCTCACCAGTTGTTTTTGTGAATTGACTTCTTATTTCGCACACTTGCGATTGCGGTTACTTTTCAAGGGTTTTAGAGACGTTTCCTTTCTTCCTGTCTCTCCTAAGTCTTAAGGCGGAGCATTCACAGTCAGCAAGTGTAAAGTGCGACAGTAAGAAAGTGGGTCATACTATCTACACCAAAGTAGTTAATCAACTTCTGATAGTGGAGGAAATTCTGAAACCCTCCAGAAATATGTATAAAAACATGATAGATAAAATAAATGATACTAACTGACAAAGCGGATTTTCAACTTTTCCAAAAACATTAATGTTTTTGTCCTATAAGTATACGGAGCGTTTAGGTTCTTTCCTAAAATTTTGCTGAAATTTTTGCCATTTTTACCTGAACATCTACGCTGTGTGGACAAGTGCTTTGAGAGGTTTTAGAAAGCACATTCTGTTTCTTGAATAAAATTATTGAACACCCAAATTGATCAGTGCTTTTTATTTCATCTCCTTTATCACTTTTAACAAATCCTCCACTCTTTATTTTCAACAATAATGGTACTATGCGCATCTACATATGGGCACAAAGGATGTCCTATTTTCTCTCTTCGTTAATTCTAGACAATCCCTAAGTGAGGATTAATTTTATCTACACTCGGTATACATGTATATTTTCTTTCTTCTTTACTTCTCCATTAGTAATGAAACCAGGTAGTTTTGTAAAACCTTTAATTACAGAGAATTTTTTACTGCTGATATTTGTTTTTTAAAGAAAATAAAAAAAAATTATTAGGTTTTCGCCAAAAACTAAAGTAAAACTCCTTAGATAGTATTTAAAACTTCTTAATCTCTTAATTGAAATAAGAACAGCCTTGGCCTTTTCAACTTGTGTTTGTTTATTTTATGCTTTTTATTTATTTGTATAAGTTGTAAATAAAGGCCAATTGAGAAAAATTATAAAATTTTAAAGTGAGAGGGGCTCCCAATGTAACAAAAGAAAATATCCTAAATATGATTCACAAATATATAAATATTAATTAATTATTATTTAATTGATTGAAGCAAATACAATTCAATAAAGTAATTAGTTTAAAAAATATATATTTTAAGTTGGCATGGTTACACTCTACCTTTCGTACAATCATATGGTTGTATTTAGATTTGTTTTATTTTGGTTTTGAGAAGTTTTATTTGGAAATCTAATCTTTTTTAAATTTAAAAGTGAATCATAATTATTGTGGATATCCACAATTGGAAAAAGCTCCAAAATTATTTAATAGTTTTTTAAATTAAATGTGTAATACTTACGTGATATGGCCAGAATGGAAGGCTCGCTCAGTAAATGGACTAACGTTATGAAAGGATGGCAGTACAGATGGTTTGTACTGGATGACAATGCCGGATTATTATCGTACTACACAGTGAGTAAAAAAATGTTCAATAATGTTGTTATATCAATTTAGAAATTAATGAGGTGTATTAAAAAAAAATCGGTTTTCTATTAACCTTGGGCCTGTGCAAATCATGTCGAACTTAAATAGTAAGTTATGTACTGCTAGAGGAGCTGCACTTTGAGAAATCTAAGTTCATGATGTCCTTGATTGGAGTACTGCCTATCGTTAGCTTTAAAAAAAAAAAAAAAAAAAAAAAAAATTGGGTATATAGACCTAAATAAGTTGGCAGGTCCAGGACGGTCGGACTTATGACAGGCTTCAGTCGGGAAACTGTCCAAGTCAAAAATCCAAAAGCTGGTACACTCACTGGCAGTGAATAAATTTAGAAGAAATTACTAAAAGGAAATGTAGGATAGTGAGATTCCCTTACATTCCAAGACACCTTCACCAAAACTTCTCTTAAACTACCCATGTGACTCCTTCATCAAGCTTTTCCGTCCTTTAATAAAAAATCCTGAGTCTAACCTTCACACATCCAAAACAATCCGTTTTAAATGAGTGAATATCATTTCCACTTTCTTACAAACTTCAGACAACGAGACCTGTATGAGTTCCATCTTGCAAATGTGTCTGAAAATCCTGAATAAATTTGTCTGAGAAAAATCCGGTAGACACAACAATTTCTCACGATCTACTTGGGTGGACTCCGAACCAATGTCTTTGCTCCTAAAGAATTGTTACGTGACTCATCTAAACTTTTCCTAATGGAAGTCTTTAAAACCACATGTTTAAAACCAAAATATGATATGCAATAGTCAAAAGTTATCCCCATTTTATGTTGAGTTTTGTTTGTTTTGCTGTATATCAGCATCCTTTCTGTTTCGTTTCTCATTACAATAACTTAATGATGGAATTAGCTTAGAGTTTAGAGATCCTGGATTTGAGTTCTGTTTGCCATTAGATTTCCTCTTCCTGGGAGTCTCCTACAGCTGACTTTCTGGTGACTGACAATCTTGTATGCAACATGGGAACACTAAGAAAATCTGAGGATGCTAATGACCTCAGATATTGATGCGCCTTAAATAAAAACCAATAATACTTGTATTATTGGTTCCATAGTTGAACATAACGCAATAAATTAATACTTCTTTTCAATAATATTATTTTGTCCTGAAAAAAGCTTCAAAATCACTTGCTCAACTAAATGATATGCTGAATCTAAGGTTAGATGGCTCCCTGGATCATGCACATTTTTCTCGCTCATATCCCCCTTTCTAAATGTTTTGAATCATATTTAAGTAGCCCTTGTAAAAGAGAGATTTGCCATCCTCACTCATCATCTTCGTAATTTTAGAAGTGGCGTTATAGCTTTTTTTTATCAGGGTAATAATGCAAAATTCCCTGAATTATGCTCGAGTATTAAAAAAAGACGCGAAAATTTAAAAAAACATTCTTACACAAAATACGTATTTTGTTGTATTGAGGTGTTGCTTTAAAAAATATAACCCTTATGCTACTTTTTAATATCTTTAATTCAATATACAATTTTTCAGTTATTCACTTTCTTCACGTAGCTCTGTCTATAGAAATTCAGAAACATGTAGTAAACTAGCGTGACATTTGGTATGAAAAGCAGAATTAGATTCAGTATTACTGCCTTGGAATTAGGGCATTTGGGCACTAGGACTTGACATGAATGGGCCAGAATGATCGTGAACTGTACCTGGAAATAATAAAAGTGCTAAAGAGTAACTAAATAAAAATAAAAGAATAATAAAAGAGAAAAAGATGCGGAGATCTAGTAAGTGAGTTTGCTGTGGACTAATTTATAGGTCACGTTTTGGGTGAGTGTATTTAGATCACATTCATAGTCTGTCACAGTCCTTAAAAATATTTTTAGTCCATATTTGCATTGTTCTTGACGTTTTACTTACCATTTGGATTATTGTGATGTATTTCTTGATTTTCTGTAACAATCTTAGAACAGTTTTGTTTCCAAAGTTCGCCAACATATAATAAGAATACATCAAGATATGTACTGCGCTGTTCAAGATAATGTAGAATGCAACTAGTGGTACTGCACATAAAAAATAAATGTTAAAAAATAAAAATAAATGTTAAGTGCATTGTAAAAATAAAAAATAAATAAAAGATGGCGTAGAACACTTTTGAATTTTTTGAGGGGTATTCTCTCCGTCCTAATCAGAATCTCTTACCTGAAGCATATTTTGTAGCGTACCACATCAGAAAATAAGTAGACACGTGGTGATATACGTGTAAATTTGAGACTTGCGACTGTTTTTTGCGCAATACAAAAAAAATCTGAAAAATTGTCGCGTCAAAATAAATTTTTACAGTAAAAAGTATGTGTTTGTTGGCGCTAGGCCTAGATTATGCTTACCGTTTCCAAAAATTCCGTGAGCTTTAAGCACATAGTCCACCAGAAATAATAGGCCACCTGTAAAACAGTAGAAAATTGATAGAATTTAAGATAGGAAATTTTTGGAGTTTTTTTGTTCTAGTTTAAGCTTAAACTCCTTGGGGCTCTCCCTTTTTGTATAGCCTCGGAAGTTTGGTTTGGTATTATGGGTTGAGTTTTCTGGTTATTTTCCAATACATACGTAAAGTCGGGCTTTTCCATTTACTGAAATGCTAGTTGGGCTCTCCAGCTGTAGGTACTTTATCGGAGAGATTTTTACTTAATTATTGTGAAAACTATCTTTGTGTTGGGGCTTACTAGTTACAAAGACATAGTAAGGCTCCCAAACATATAAATGAAAGACTCTGGCTAGATATTAAAAAGAACTCCTGATTTCTGAGGTGGCCAATTTTCTCGAGGTCCCAAAATTTGGCGTCTTCCTTGATGGCTTATAAAAAGTTTTCAGGTTGTGACAGTTATTTGTTTTGATGATGGTTGGTAGGCTGCTCTTTAAAGTTCAAAATAGCGGTATAAGGTAAGAGGGACATCCCAGAAGAGAATGAGACTCCTATACTGGCTATTCATGTAATACCTAGGCGTTAAAAGTCCAAAATATAGTTGAATAAGAGTGTTCCTCATTTAGGTATTTTAATGGTGGCCTGAATAACTCATAGGCATTCAAGAGTGAGCAGTAGCTGCGAGATTGCTTGATAGTCCAAAATCTCCTGGATAATGAAAAGTCACCGCATTTTTGGGTCTCTGTGAAGCTCAGGTTTCGAGCCTCATAATTGAAAGGCTTGGTCAAAACAACATTTTCTTATTAAACGAGTATAGTTGGGAGAAGTTTTGAAAAGAGAGCTTATCATGTTTAATTTCTTTTGTCTTTTGTTTTTTTTTCCATTGTCCCAAGACAAAGTAAAAGTTTCTTTATGTTTTACACAGAGGTTGGAGAGAAAAAACTTCAATACCTGATTATTCAACTGTACTTGCTTGCAGGTAAAACCAAGTTCTATCGTACTTCTATCAATCTGTACAAGCTGTAACAAACAGTAATTCACTTTTATTCCATAGAATTTCTTACAATAATACATGAAAAAAAATCCATACTATCATACCTTAAAAACCAAAATGGCGCAAGAGACTATTTGAAATAAATTGTAAATCCTGATTAGGTTCGTCAATTCGTAGGGCTTCTTAAATTTCATAAATTTTGGCCCGATGTATTTGACAAATAATATATATGCTATTATATTAGCTAATACAGCTTTACAGCCCATTATAGGCCAGTCCGACACATAAGAATTAGAAGTTACTAGAAAAAAAAATAATATGTCAGTGGAGCTGGGCTACTGTTTAGGGAACTGATTTAGTAGTTCTTGTTCTTAGGTTTCAAATAAGGATACGTAGAGGACTGATTTAAAGATTTGCGATAGTAATGTTTTTGTTACGAGCATTGGACAATGTCTGAGATGCCAGTGACTATGCTTAGTGTTGGAACTGTATCTAGATATCACTGAACTAGAAGCAAGAATTTGGGCAATGATTCATTAGCCTTATTAGAATATTTCAAAGGCTGATCAGAAGAGAAGCTAGACCTAGGTATTGAATGGATTCAAAGAACGGATGCAACCCACAATGGCATCTAATCCAGCCCAGCGCAAAATAGAAAAATTATAATTAAAAAAAAAAACTGGGTTCCAAGCCTTAAATGTACAAAACTGTAGTAAAAAAAAAAAAGTGACACTCTATACTACTTTGTTACAATTCTGGTTACTTGGGTCTAGATTTAATCTCATTGCTAAACTTTCGCTAAGGATTTGAGCTCATGCATACGTAGGTATTAATTCAGTATTAATTTTTGAAATTTGAGCTATCGCTAACTTTTTACAAAACTTGTCAGGCGTGTTCGAGACTTGCATTACAAGTGAACGCTCAAATTAAAACGCTTTCTAGAGAGTGGAAGAATGAGCTTCCTTTTGATTAACTTTTGCTGAATTTATTCATTCGTAAAACGAATTATTTTCTAACTTTTTTATGAACAAAAATTAAATATTCACTCTACGGATGCGTTCACATAGTTTGAGAATGTTTCCCTACGAGATTAATCTATTTTATTTATACAGGGTGTACACGGAGGAAAGGTCGAAACTTGGGGAGGCGATTCTGGCCATTATTTGAAAAAAAAAAAATCTATATAAACTATGGCTCGATTCTGCTGCTCCGTATTATAGATATTTTTAATTTTATGTTTTTTCAAGGTATGACTACTTTTAGCAAACAGTTGTCTATACGAGTATTTCTCAAACTATTAAAACTGAAGCAATTTCAATCTGCTCATTAGAGATAAGGTTAAATTTCCTTTTAAATAAGCTAATTTATATTTCAAAATAATATCAAGTATTTCACTTTGTGGCCCAAACATAAGAAACAGCAAGTTTCTATTTTTTTCCAAAAACTTCGACTTAATTTTTCTGAAAAATATTATATAAGTTTAAAACGTGCACTATTCATGAAAAACATCTACATACAAACACCTTTCGAAAGGTATACCATGAATAGTGTTTATTTTAAAAATTGATACAGAAATTTCTTATTAATTTGAAAACAAAGGAAGATGCAGCGTCAGCATTATGAAAGGAATCCACCTACCATGAAAATATAATTGATCAGAAACATCAAATCCAGTACCATTTTTTTGCAAACGTGTAATTTGATAATTAATTAATATTAGAACTATATTAGAAACTTGCTGTTTCATATGTTTGGGCAACAAAGTGAAAAGCTTGATTTTATTGAAATATAAATTAGCTTATTTAAAAGGAAATTTAACCTTATTTCGGATGACCTTATTGAAATTACTTTAGGTTTAATAATTTGAGAAATATAGACAACTGTTTGCTAAAAAGTAGTAATGCCTTAAACAAAACAAAAATTAAAAGTATATAGATTTATATTTATATAGATTTTTTTGTTGCAAAAGATGCCCAAAATCACCTCCCGAAGTTTCGACCTCTCCTCCATAGACACCCAGTACAATGCTTTCACTGATTAAATTTTTTATGATTACTTAAGAAAAATTGCAGTTCATGATTGTTTAGCCACATGTAACCATTACCCGTAGTACTAAGATACTTTTTTAGCATTCGTGGTGAGATTTTACTTAATACAGAGTTATCACCAAATTTGAAAACTGATTCCTCCTTGACAAGTATATTAATAGTTTCTTGGGCTGTTCCTAAAATTGTGAGTTTACATTTACCTTCCATATAATTTTCTATGGTGTGTCCAAATTTATTCCAGGTTTCCGCCATCTTTTCTTCCTATTTGACAAGCTATTCACAATGAACTCACAGAAGTGAACAACCCACAGTATGGAAACCCAACACTATAGTGAGGGTACCCTAAAAATAAAGCTGTGCTCTTCAAAATTTTAGCAACGTAAACAGGCTACTTATTTGACAAAACTAATTCCTTGTAATAAATACAAATATTAAGTCAATATATTCATTGACCTGAAAGGTCAATTATTTAATTGACTTTATGGTCATCAAAAAACAAAGGAACCGCATAGTATGCTAATTGCGATGGCTTAGAATTATATGCTAATTTTTATTTTGACCAAACTTATAACGAACAAAATATACGTAAACAAAATCCTACCAAAATAAAAAATCTATTGCTGAGCTAAACACTGCTTTAAGGACTAACGCAGTCTGTACGAATGTTGTCTCAATTCTCGCTCTGATTTGAGGAACATTGACGAGAACTAGAAGCTAAACCGAGAATTTGGTCACACAAAACATGTGACCAGTAGTGCAGAAGAATGTGGTTTGTTACCTTAATATACTAACTATTAAATTCAAACCAAGCTTGAGGGACACTAGCCTTAGCTGAATTTAACTCTGCTATAAGGGCTGTCACAGACTGAATGAAGTCTCAATTTCCGAACACAAAACATGTGATGATTGATTAGTCCAGAGCAGTGTAAGCTCATTAACTTGATAACCTCTACCACTCTATGTTATAGTCCCGAGAGAAGATGATGCGTGGCGTGCGACGTGGTTGTGTCCGATTGCGTGGCGCAGTCATTGGCATTGATGATGAGGATGATTCTACCTTCACCATCACAGTTGACTCCAAGACATTTCACTTCCAGGCACGTGACGGCGATGAACGTGAGAAATGGGTGCGCTGTCTGGAAGATACCATACTACGCCACGTCTACGGTTATAAGAGTGAATCTTCGGTAAGTGTTATGTAGACCATTAATATTAATTTACATAATGTTCTGGCACAAAATATAATTCTAATAAAGCAGGAAGGACGACTATAGTTAACCAGATTCAAAACTTTTGTTGACAGCATTCACTGACAATACAGGACTTTGATAAGAAATTAGCCGAAGCGGATGCTTATCTACAGATACTGATTGATCAGACTAAGGTGAGGATAATTCTTGCTTAAAATTAATCATATTACTTGAATTAAGTTTGCTTTATTTCTTCTTCTCATGTCTGAACAGGCATTAGAAGCAAGGATGGCTTCGTTGGACGCTGACGATAAGCAGAAATGTGAGATTATATGCAACCACGCAAATGTAAGTTAATTTTCATGAAAACCTGACAATCTGTATTAATTTTCCCATAGTACTTCTTATTTTAACCAAACAAGATAGGTCTTAAGGGGTCTAAAGACTTCTTTTTCTAGTGGACTTAGTTCAAACTAATTTAGCCATAAGCATTAATTAACTTCACCCCTTGTAAGTTTAAAGAGTCTGTAAAATGAGATTTGGACACTTTCTCTTTCTAGAACATGTTGGAGCAAATGAAGCATACTATAGTCTTGCTACAAATTGCTAAGGTAATTTAAAGTTAATTAAATATAAGGTTTTAATAGGGGAGGTAAAACTAATAAAATTTGGGAAAAATTAAAATTAATTTGGAATGCCTAGGATCGGTGAAAAATTTGTAAAAATAAGAATACTCTATGCCACAGTAGTTGGGGATGAAGAGCCTGATTAGGATGAGAAGTAAATGAGTATGGTCGAAAATATTTAAAGTAACTCATGCTAAAATCGAGAATAACAGTGTTTTTGCTAATTTTTTGAACTTTCCTTATTGTTTTTTGTTTTGATATCTCCACTCATTTTACTGCCTGCAACAAAATTAAATTCGTGGCACATAGTACCCTAGTAAGCATATCCACGAAAATCGCATACAGAACATTAAACAACAAATAGAAATATTTCAACGGTTACTCAGCCTCAAACACTGAATGAGTTAGCAGTATTTAAAGAAAACAATGAAACAGCATGAGACAAACGTGGATAACGGAAACGAAAATACTGCTTCAGCTTTCCACATCACACTTAACCATAGGTTTTACTCCGCAACCTCAGGATTATAGATAAAGAAAGCAACACACAACGAAAGAAATTATTACGAATGATGCAAAACTACCTACTAAACACATGTTTCTGGTCAATCGGCTTTCGTAAAATTCATATGAGTGAGTTCCTGAGTATTTGTGGGCCTCTGCTCAAAATCCCAGTTTGAGAGGTTCTAAACCGTACGTGAAGAATAAAAATTTCTCTTTGTGAACCTCTTTCTTTCTCACTCTCTCTCCCCCTCTCACTCCCTCTCTCTCTCCCTCTCTCTCACTCGTTACTCGAACGTTCAACGATAGCAGGCAGCAAGAGAGAGGACAAGTAAGTTAAAGTGTGATCCTTAACATCGTCCTTCCCTATCCAGCAGTTGGCTCACGAAGCAATGTTGTAATGGACAATTAATATTGGAAAATAATAAATTTGTGATAAAAATTAATGAAGTTTGCACAGGTAAAATTAATTCAATTATGAAAAATGAAATCAATTAACATTCATTGGTTTAAAATTTTTTATTGTTTAAACTTTGTAAATCTATTTTCATTAATTGAACTAACTTTTTTCTTTCCCTTATTTATTTTTTTTAAATTTTTAGAACACTGCACACCCAGTGAATGGCACCTATCAGCCAATGACTCTGGCAGATACTTCTACTAGTAAACCAATGGATGGTACGTTTTATTTTGTAATGAACTTTTGATTTTCTCACTGTCAGTTTTGATTTCGGTTTAATTGGCTTGTCTGATTTTACGATGAACCTTTTTTTAATTTTAATTTTTGGTGCTCCATTGCAAAGATGCTGTGATATCGTAAGACATATTTCGTTATACTAAGGCTTTCTCATTTGCAGCAACCTCTACCCTGTAGAGAAAATGCAGTGAGATTGAATGGGTTTCCCACTAAGACTTCCGCAATAATCCTTGGTAAAGTAATTCTTTAAACAACTTAACAAAAAAAAATATAGCGAGGACACTTCTAATATTAGGAATGAAAGAATTTCTACCCTGTAAAGATGGAATCAACCATCATAGTGGGTTTTCCGCTAAGACCTTCCTCAAAAACCCACTCCTAGTTACCATTAGTTACTTAAAAAAAGACTGTCCAATTAGCTCTTACTAAGACACTCCAAGGATTAATAATGAAGTAGCGTGTAACAACCTTTGTCTTATTGAGATGTATCAAGACATTAAACGATCACAGTAGGTTTACCACTAATATTCTGGTTTACCACTAATAATCTGGGCCTTATTAGGGCCCTATTTTTCTCATTTGAACGCACTGTATCTTACATCTAGTACGATTAACACTTCCTTTCTAATAGCTTCTTCACCATTATTGAAAACAAACATTTAAAATCTAAAATTGATTTATCTTCAGTTTTGAGTTTGGGATTCCATTTGAAACCTACGTTGGGTTCCAGGGGGGCATTAGAATTCTTTTGTCCACCTAGAAATTCTGCCAGGTTTGTAATATTTATTAATAACATTTAAAAAGCCTCCCATTAAATCCTAGGCCTATCACTTTCTGTACCAATTGAGCCTGGAGTAGAAGTTGGATCTGAATGTCAACCACCTACTGCCACTAAATTTATTCACAGTGAGTTGAATTACTTTTTTATGTGTTATTGTTCTTACTAGGGTGAAAAACAAATCTGGCCATCATTTTCTGCATTTTGAACTTATCTGTGAATGTGCCGGATCAGTGGATCATGTAGAGGAAAATGTGATAATCAGAGGGTGACAGGTTTAGACTGTAAGTTGCCGGGACAAGTTCACAATTCAAATCTTCTTTTAATGAACACTGACATGTTTGACCGTGCGTTTTCTTCTTGAAGGAGTACTATTTTGTCATTACCAAACTCAAATATGGATATATTTCAGCAAAAAGCTCCATGATACCACCTTCATTCGTCTTCGTAGCTTCCAGACATTTAAAGGAGTCTGTTGCCTGAAGAGTCTTATGGTTCTTCACCACTTCCTTCTCAACCACTCATCCGCCATAAGTTAAGCGCCAGGATTTATTTTATGACCCTAGCTGCTAATTCCAATCATATTGCATAGTACCTGAGAATGCTACTTACTCCAAGCTACATTCTACTAAAAAATTATCTGTAAGGACATTGTATTTCGTTCCATGTTACTTTCTAGTATCCAGCATTTTTGAAAAGCCTAACTACAGCGTAGCATTCAGATGCTCTTTTCTGATTATCTTGCCGAACGGCTGCTTGTAATCTATAATTAGGGATTGCAGATTTACATTTTATGGTTTCTCTAGCCAACGAGAAGAGATGGACGGACCATCATCGTTATACGTCCTGTTGTACTGAGCCTTACTGTTATACGCAAAGTGTTTGTGTCCGTCCATTCAAGACGGAAGTTCCTTCTTAAATGTGATAAAGAGCTCTTTGTATGCTTGAGCATTGAGAGTGAGATGGGCAGATTTTCATACACCCTGGTATTATAGCTTTAAGGAAACTTAAAGTATGGCTTATAGGTTTAAAAGCCTACGCAGTCTTTAATCTAGAATGCAGGCTTACTTAGATTTTTTAGTAACATGGCTTTATCAGTTTTTACTCTACGTATGACAAGATAGAAAACGGAAAAAATACTTCCATCCAAGGTCTACAAACAGATATTGGACGCGATTTTCTCCACACAGCAATCCATTCGAGTAATTTCTTCAAGATTTTTATCGATTTCAATTTAACAGTTAAATTATTTTTCTTTTCTTTTTCTTGTAATTAGCACTTAGTGGACATTCACCACTGACCATTCCCGTAGTTGTGCCAGAAACTTCTTATTCAAGTTCCGAAGAAGAGGATTTCTTTGATGCTCATGATTCTAGCGATCCACCATCGCTTTCATCGCCAAATCCAGCGACGAAAGTAGGGTGAGTACGTTTAATTATTATCATTTGTGTGTGTAAAAGAGAGTGTTAGAGAGTCAGATGTCTTAGTGCTATAAAATAAACTAAAAGAAATGTGCCAGCGCGACCCAGTTACTGTAAGTTGCGTGACTACACCGATCATCGTATGGTGCTCAAGCACAGTTGTTAGCCCAATGCTCCACAAGCAATTCCCTAGTCGAATTAAGTGACTATTCCATATAACTCGAATTCAACCTCCAGTGGCACCGGGCTAGGTACATGGAACGGTGACTTGCTTCATGACTTCCAGATTCAGAATGGCCCATGTAATTATTTATTATCAATCTTTTATGAATGTGTAAAGATTAAAATAATTGAGTCCCCATTTTTCTTAGCCACTTTTATTTTACAATTTTCAGTATAATAAAATTATAATCGTAGGACCTAAGATTAAATACATTTTACGCTGCCATCTTAATTGTCTCCCCAAGTTTATAAATTTAAATTTAAATTGAAAATATTGATATAATCTCTCTCTTAAAACTAGGCACAGTTTAGGCGAATTTCAGGTTTCTTATGTTAGTGTGAGCAGAATGTTGCTCTTGCTCTGGTTGTTCTTGTATGTCTGGTTCTTGTTGTTATTAAGTAGTCCTATAGGTATTGTGTCGGTATTGCTCTTTAAAATGAAGAATATTTTCTAACCGATTCTTATACGTGCTGAATTCTTGTTCCCCAAAGTGATCGAATGTTATATTCTTACTTAACATATTTGTTGATGTAGAATTAGCTGCATTTAAATTTCCTGTATGTGTCAGTGGTAGTCGGCTGAGTAATGTTTCCAAAGCTGCAGTTGTACTTATAGGGTTTGTAAAATAATTTACGTATCTTCTTGATTCATTTCTTGTTTATCCTTGAGGCCAATTCTGTTACGTATTTAATATTGAGTTTCATTTATTTAAGAATTTTCCATATAATATTATGTCCATGTGGGTTAATTATGAATTTAAATAAATTCCAAATGCTATTACAAACCATTACTCACAATTGGGCGTCGATAAGTTTACTAGGCTATCTCAGGTTTATTACAGTCCGGTCACTCTTATATTTAAAAAAAAAAAAATCCTAGAAGCGAAGCGATAACTGAGAAAATATATAATATCCCACCATCTTACTTTGTTATGTTGATGAAATTTTATACTATCGCAAATAACTTTTGCTGAGGGCTTTGCGGAAGTTTTTTCCTTGCAAAATTTCAGTTTTTAACTTCAATCCACAGTATGCTTTAGGAGAATATTTTAAAAATCCACATGACACTGCAAACATTCAATAAAAACGACAGTTATGAAGGTAACTCTTCATTGAATAATTATGCAGTAAAGGAACCTCAAATAAGCGTTAAAATAAAATTCTGATGTGAACACTCCCAAAACTATCTCGTTATTTAATTAGTACAGTTATAAAAGTGACAAATTTTCTAATTTTTAAATCTTGGTTCTCTGAGTGCATGCATACATGTAGATTTATTACCTTTATTTTAAAGAAACTTCATTCTAGGACACTTCTGGGGATGGCGAGTAGGCTCTCTACAGCCTCATGATGCCTTCGCCACCGTCTACGACACCTAATTCGGTAGGTGGATATTAAAGAGATCCTGGGACCTCACGTTTCCCACAAAAGCTCCTTATAAAACTTACATAGTGAGCTTATAGTCAAGCATTTTATTACATAGTACTTAAGAACCTGTAGTGATTCCTTTCACGTATAATAAAAATTCGAAATTATAAAAAAACTTGAGAAATTTTTAAGTCTTGCGGATATTCACAACACATTGGTGTCGTTTATTTTCAGTTCTTTCCAGTATGGAATCAACAATTTGAATTTTAATAATGTGGCGTCTTAAATTTATTTAGAGGTTTTTTATATTTCATTTTTGAACTCTGCTGGTCTCATTTTGAATTTTTTTCACATTTTGGTTTGCAAATTTGTTTCTGAAGTCGGTAAATAAACAAAATTGCAGCTACAATTTCGTTTTAATCCCTCATTCATTTCTCAAAACGTTTGAACATGTTTTTGTAAAAAATGTGAATAAAAAATTCCAGGACTGTTTAATTATCTGATGATAATTAAAAATGTTGGGTACAACAGCTGTGAATAGAGTTTGATCGTCTTAAACTGCAAACAAAAGCGTACTGCTAAAAAACACCCAACTTTGGCGATTTTTTCCCATAAAAAATATTTTCAAATTTGTTATTTATCAGCAATTGATATTTGAAAGTGCATTGCTTTCTGTTCTCCTTATTAAGAAAAATTAAAAGTCTCTAATTTTGAAATTCAAAGTGAGGTTCAGTAAAAATTAAAAAACAGATAATTCAAAAAAAAAAAAAAAAAAAAAAAACAATAGTTAAAACCTAATGTTTTAGCCCACAGAATCTATTTTAAACATTAAGAAATAAATTTAGAACTATTTAAAGTAAACTGTTGCAGTATTGAACCTCAAAGTAATTTTTTACTTTAGTAATATTTAGAGAACATTCCACATATTCTACTTTTATTAACCACATTTCAGGGGGGGCGGTCAAAAATTAAATTAGAACATTTAAATTGGTCTTGATATTCTAAGCAATTTTTAGTTTTAATATTTTTATTTTTTAACCTAATTTGCTTTTTCGATTTTATTAAGATTAATTTAAATTAGTAAATTTACAAATAACGTACGTAATTTTTTTAAATAGGTCAATACTGTTTATAACCTTTTCAGTTTGGTTATACCCTACTCCGCTGCTTGTGTTGCAATGGATTCTGGGTTCTGTTTGTTCATCACAGTGGATGCCCCATTTGTGCGTTAACTCAGAGGAATTGCGAATTAACTTGAAAAAATAATTAAATTAATTTTGAGTTTCAAATATGCCGTCAATTAAATAATGGAAAATTAAATAAACGGTCGCAACCTGGGATTAGATATAATCATAGTTTTGCAGCGAGTGAGCAAATTCGTCATGGATTGTGTTTAATCTGGTTTACTCATCTTATAGTTTATTTACTTCATTTATTTATTTTTATATATATATATATATTTATTTATTGACGTGCTTTGGCCCCTCGCCAACTCCCTTATTGTTTTTATGTACTAAAATTCTAACGATATGTTAAGGATTTTAGCCTCAAAATGGACAAGTCTCAGTCGTAGAGACTCAGTGAGGTAAAGTTGTACTTTTTAAATTTTTATGCATGCCTATCTTAAGTCTCATTGACATGAAAGAAAAGCCCGAGCGTAGTTTTTCTTACAATCGAAAAGTGGTTTTATTTACTCATCCAATTTGCTTTTTGCTGCAGATATAGGCTATTGTTGTATAAAACTTGACCTCATCTGTGAGTCAACAATTCCTTCCCTTCCCATCCCAAGTGCCAGGACTGGACTGTAAGATAGGCCAGGGAGCTTCCATTACTGAGCATGTTACTTTTACGGTCTTGCCTTATCTCCTTCGAGTACTCTTTCTAGAAGACTAAAGAGGAATACATTTCACCCTATAAAGGAATGAACGCTGTGAAGGTAAGGACACTGTTGGTTGACTCAACCAACCTTTTACATTTGGAAGGTCTTAAAACAACAAGCCGATGCTCAAAATATGGAATGACATGCATGGTCGACACTGTAACCCATTTTATGTCACTTTAAGTGATCCAACTTTAAGATTGTTTCACATTCAAAGAACCATAATAACTTTTTTTTGGTGCTTTTTTCTGTGTAATAATTGTAATCATTCTAAAGTGAAAGATTAGTTCATTACAATCCATCACGGAGATATCAGGTTCAAGTCCACCTACCTGCCAATAGATTTTTTCTTCCCAGGAGTCTCTTATTTGCTCACTCTCGTGTTATGTTGTTAATAATTTAGTTAGTTACTTTTGCTTGAGACATTTTTTAAGGGAATTTATTTTAACTGTAGGCCTAGGGGGGGATGAAGATAAACATCCCTCTACATGCCTTTTATTTATGGTACGATTCTAATTGTGTGATTGAAATGCCAACCAAAATTTTCCCAAGTGGAAAGAATATTTTTCCTCGGGAAGTGCTTCTATAAAGGTACGGCTTTTCTTACTTTTCTGTAATTTTCTACGCAGTTACTCTAAAAACGTTGTTTGAACTTGGAAGTTACGAATGAATGACTTTTGGCTTGATAAATTAATTCAAGTGGGATGCTGGAAGTGCTTTCTTCAGGATATCTTTGTATTATAGTGATAATGAATAGTATTGAAACCATGGAATTCTTCATTAATGCACTGCATGCCTTAGAATTGGGTTTATTTTTTCATTAATTTTGAATGAAATTAGAAAGTTTTGATTGTTCTGACAGTACTCGTTTTGCCAAGTTCACCTTTTAAAGATACCGTTCTCATTCTTCGGTTAGAATTGTTAATTTAATTAATTTTATTTTGTATTGTGCTTTTGAGAGGTTAAGGATTGTTTGCTAGGTGTTCTCTAAACACAGAACAAACTCCTTTGGCCGCGAAATCTTTCCATCTTTTAATTAAATTTATCATACGTATCCCACTAGATATGGTGAAACTAATTAATAATGAGGTCAGGAATAATTAAATTAATAGGCCAGCAATCGCCTCGGCATCATATGCAGTTTTCAGTCATTAATTTATTTCAACCAAAAATAAAAGATTTCATACATAACAGGCGGTCTCTATGTGAGGCAAAATCTGTTCGTGAGTACAAACTGCAATCCTGGACAATCCCAGTCAAGGGATCTGTGTACAATGTACCAGTTTGATTGAGGATCTTCCTACGTAAATTGTTATTTTTCGACTAGAAAAACAAGATCTGGAAAGGAATTAGCTAGCTACGAGTATATGGTTAGGGTTCCCATGCGGAGATTCCGGGTTCGAATCCATCTCCCTTAGATTTTCTCTTCCTTGAAGCTTCTTTTAGCTCACTTTCCGGTGGTGGACAGTGTTGTTTGTAACGAGAGATCCGCACTCCGGAGGCCGGCAGTTTCGACCCTGCCATGGACTACCTGATATTGACTTAATGGAATCGCTTACCATTCGAAGATTGATTAAGAAAATAAACAAATAAGTAAATGAGAATAATGATCTGAGGTTTAATGAAGATCATTTTAAACTAGGAGATTTCAAGTTCTCGCCCATAAGACCCAGATTTCGTCGATGTTCCTTTTATAATTTACTCAAATATATAAACGGGTAGTTCTAGCTAAGTTTTTTTTTCGACTCCGAATAGGGTTACCTGAAATTCTTACTCATCATTGACGAATAATTTTTATCCAGCTGAAAATCTATTTCTATCGTATTTATTAAAAATATAATATCCTACTGCAAAGTTAACCATAGTTTTATAATCATCAGAAATAAGCTAAGATGTCTGGTAGCAATTTCGTTATTGGATCGCGTGGAAGTTCAGGAGCAGTAACCAGTATAGTAATATGAAATTATTCTGTTAAAGAAACAGAAAGGATTCCATAATATTTTTAGTGTGTGAAAATTGAACTTTGATTTGGATCTCTAAAAATGGTTCAAATGTTAAACATGGCAACCTACAACATATTTTGTATGTAGGTCAACGTTTTATGGCCCCCATACAAAAAAGGTTGTGCCACTTTTGTTCGGTTAGGACCTTTCTTGTTGAATAATGCCCAGTAATATCAGTTCTGGTTGAAAATTTGTCAAAATTGTATAAGAAATGATTACTGCAAGACAGAATTGTAGAAAAGTTACACTTTTTTCCCCACAGTATGGTGGTTTTCACCGTCTCTTTGGACACTTCTTAATTAGGAACCAAGTGGACGTGTACTTGTGTTTGGTTGGTTTAAGAGGATTTGTCAAGCAGGGGCCTTGTAGGGGCGCCTTGTTGGAGGGAAAGTTTATGTGCCACCATCCTAAATTTAATTTTTACTTTCTATAATCTGGAGTTGACAGCTATTTTTATAGACAGTACCAGTTCTTATTTAGTGGTAATAACATGTGCTAGTGAGCTCAGTACTTTCAGTCTTTTTGCCTTTGGATGTTTTTACTCGATATCCATACAGCCTCATCAACACTACACTTCAATTTATTTTGTGCCGTAGCTTACAGTTGCCTACAACATGAAATGATGTGTTTGTATAATAGCTACTAAATATGAATAGTTTACCTGCTAAGTATGGTCTTTATTACAGGTTCTTTTTCTCTCGTTATTACAGAAGTACTTTGTATGAACGACCCTTATATTCCCACTCTTAATATTTTTGAACTAATATATTATATATATATATATATATATATTTTCTTTTTTTCAGAGAAAGTTTCGACGTAGAAGAACCGGATCGAAATGTCTCGGACGAGTTGAATGGTCAGAAAACTGGCCGTGTTGTGCCCACATATCTTAGGCCAGATGGATCTCTGGATTATGACCGTGAGGGCTTAGGATTTTCTAGATCTCTGAATTAATTCTGTAAAATAAATTTATAGTTATTCATATATTTATTTATTTTTCAGAATTATATGAAGATTGTGAGGAAACGAATAGTGAGTGGTGCTTTTTAAAACTATAGAATAATGCTAAAGCTGGAGGCGGTGAATAAGCCTAGGTTTATTATAGAAGCTTAGTCTTGAACGAATAATCTCTTCTAATCCTTCATCTGAGATTAGACTAGAGTCTTAAACTAAGAAATCATATTTGCTTTCGAATAATCCTAGGCTTAGCATAATATGTGTATTAGAATTTTCTGGTAGTTTTCTTTTCATTGTTGTCTTTAGATTTGTCTAGAGTCTATGCTTACAGCTGGACAAGCACAAGCACAGTTTTAAGCTAATTTTATGCTTTTAAATTTTGGACGTAGAGTTAACGTGCCAGCCAACGCTTAATGTTTATGATTTCCACAGTTTCAATGGAAAGTCAAGGTTCTGTTGTTACCCATTTATTATCTCAAGTGAAAATTGGGATGGATCTAACCAAAGTGGTGTTGCCTACTTTTATCCTAGAAAGGCGATCCTTGCTGGAGATGTATGCTGACTATTTTGCTCATCCTGATATGTTTGTAAGGTAAGTTTGTTCATTGAGGTTTCCTGCTGCTTTCCTGCAGTGAGATTGTGTCGCAGGCATACAGTTAACTAAACCTGATTCGGATTTTTTTTTTTTTTTTTTTTTAGAATTGCGGATCAACCAACAGAACGGGAGCGTATGGTCCAAGTAGTGCAGTGGTATCTTTGCTCGTATCATGCAGGACGTAAGAGTACTGTTGCTAAGAAACCTTATAATCCGATCTTAGGAGAGATCTTCCAATGTTATTGGGATTTAAACCGTACAGACATTGGCGTTGAAGAGACAGAACAACAGTCGCTGATTGCTGACGGACCAGTGCCTTGGTGTCATGGCAATCAGTTGACCTTCATTGCTGAACAAGTTTCACATCATCCGCCAAGTAAGTTTTCCGAAAATCGTTTTCTGCCAAGCTGTGGTGACTATTCTTCTCTAATAATAGAAACTTTCTAGTTTCAGCGTTCTATGCGGAACACTACAATAAGCGGATAAGCTTCAACGCGCACGTCTGGACTAAATCCAAATTCCTAGGCTTATCGATTGGTGTGCATAATATCGGCTGTGGAATCATCGACGTCATAGACCACAATGAGCAATATGTAGTTACATTTCCAAATGGATATGGAAGGTAACGTTTTGCATTTGAATCCATTTTTATTTTTCTAGAGTTATTTTTTTTACTAGATAATCGCTTTAATCCTTATTTTAAATTGCAGATCCATATTAACAGTTCCATGGATTGAACTAGGAGGCACTGTGACCATTAATTGTGAAAAGACTGGATATAAGGCTGTATTGGAATTCCTTACTAAGCCATTTTATGGTGGCAAGAAGCATAGGATTACTGGAGAGATTTATGGCCCTAGTGATAAAAAACCATTTTTAAACATTAATGGAGAATGGAATGGTGTTATGGAAGCTAAATGGGCTGATGGGGTATGTACTTTCAGGCTATGGTATATATTTGAATGGAAGCCCCAAGGAACGCCATAGGTTCTTGACAGAATATCTGCTATCCCTATTAAGTAGTCAGCGCTGACCTTCATTAATGGCAGTCAGAGTACTGACACCTAAAAAAAATAGGTTTGCTGTTTCTTGCCTTGCAATTATAAGCTGCCCTCACCTTCAGGTATTGTACTGGCCAAATTTGAGAATGAAGTCAGGTTTGTAGGCAGGATATCTGCCAGCTCTAGTAAGACGCCCCTGGGCTTCTAGACCAGCTCTAAATTGATTCCCTTTCAGAGCAGATGTTTAGTCCAAATTCAGCGTTCAATCTAGGTCTTGAGATTCTTCCAATTCTGAGACCTTCATTGCCTCCAGATTAGTCTTTCAAGCCTGGGTTACGAGCAGGAATCTCCAACACGTCCGGTAAACTCATCCAAAAATAGTCATGCCACCCGAAACTAAGTATCTTAAACTTCTTCTTTTCTCACAGATGACTATAAGCTACTCATTTTCCATTTTCTAGAAAAGTGAGCAATTCGCTAACATTAACAATTTGGAAATTATCCGCAAAAATGTCCGTCCAATTGAGAATCAAGAGGAAAATGAATCCAGAAAATTATGGAGAGAAGTTACAGCTGGACTCAGGTGAGTATTTTAACTTGATCCTTCATTTTAACCCTTAACCTAGGTGTTACATTAATTTCGGCCAGTAAAAGTAAATAAACCCACTTCTGCAGCACTATTTATTGTATCATTTTTATTTTTTGTAGTAAAAATCTCATGTCAGATGCCTTGTCGAGAAGTTAGCAAGTTTGCAGGCTGGCGGCCTATTGAAGTTAAACGTCTTCTTTTTACTTTATTCATATACTGGAGATGGCCAGCAAACCGTGTCTTTAGATATTGTGCCATCGAATTACTTGTAATCTCAGCACACTTGAAATAATTAGCAATTTTAAAATAGTTAGGTTGTGAAGACTTGGAAAAACAAAAAATATGAAATATAAATATCTTCCGAACGAAAGATTTTCGAAACAATTTTTAAGGCATTTTTGTTGCACATGAACTGTAGAATTGATTCCCAGAGCCAATTAGAAACCGAGAAATCCATTGAACAGAGACAAATTCACTAATAAAATATACGGTGACTCTGAATATCATGACGTATAATGCTCTGGGTTCATAACTACAAGCAACTTCCTGTGGTTAAAAAAACTGCCATTTCTTTTTGTTTTGTACATTCATTAGTATAGAAATAATTGCGGTGTTTTTCACTATGGACTTTGTTCCAGGCTTAATAATGTATCGCATGCATCGAACGCTAAGTGCGCTTTGGAACACAAACAGAGAATGGAAGCTCAACAGCGCAAAGAATTGGGCATTCCTTGGGAGACTAAGGTACTATATTAATGTTTAGCAACATTGGATTTTCTTGTTTAATTTAACCAAACTTCTTCAGATCTAAATTATTCTATTTCAACGTTACGCTTGTCCGTGCAGTTTTTGACGATCAAACTTTTTATAACTGCCCTGCTGGACAGTTTTAATAATGAAGGCGTACTTTAACGGCTACGTGTTAGTTAAAGCAATACTAGCACCAATAGCCATGAGTACGCATATTTGTATATGTATAGTATTTAGTACATATTTTTTATTTTTTTAATGCTCTCGTTTCTCCAATAACACATTTGTTACGACTTGTTAATAGTTAGTGGAATAAATATCACAGAATAAGTTTATGTTTTCTTTAAAAAGTTTTTGCAATCCGCATAAATTATGAAATTATAAATTTTCGGTATTATTTTTAATTATCACTAAGTTCCTTTTTTTCAAGAATAATGTTAATTAAATATTTATTCTGAGAGAATCGTAAAGCTAAGTATTGTGGAAGTGCTAAAATTTAATTTGCAAAGGTAACAGATATCTTCAGGGATAATTACAAAACGGTCGCCCTAACTGTACACAATATAATTTTTCTCCGAGGCTATTCCAAGCTGACTTACTGCTTCAAATGGAGCATTGTATAATTTTTGTGTACTTGCTGCTAAATGACCATCTCTCTACTATCTCTAGGTCTCCTTAATCAAATTAAATTTCAGAACTTTCAACAGTAAATTTTTAAATTTTACCGTGAGACCCACACCTTTCTGCACCAACGCCAGCTGAAATCCCACTAAATGAAGTAATCTTTCATTTAGGATACCCAATTAAATTTCCTAATATTACTCGAAGATTCATGTAATAAAAGCAGTTTATTGCAACCTACTTTGGCCAATCTGTTATCGAGCGTATTTAAAACTGGGATCTACAAATTCAAAACTCTTTTAAATTTCAATTTAACTCGAAAGATTTCGTTAAACCATATAGATAGCAGTATTGTATGGCCGGTAAATAGAAGATTTTATACATTTAGTTCGGACCGTCTCTATCTGTTCTGTAAATCTAAAGGTCAAGATTTCGCTTCCATTAAAAAATAAAATAAATAAATAAGCAATTGTTGGAATCGAAAAGTTTTTTTATTCATTACCAAGCGGAAATCTTAGGCTTTGCCATTCATTATAGATTTCACAACTCTTCGCAATCATCGCTTTGGATATCATATCCTTAACTGTGAGACCAATGGTACCTGAACCCGAAAGTAAAATACTTAAGAAATAAGAAAGAATTTGAGTTAAAGATTAATCTAAAATTGTTTCTACAAAATTGTTGCTTTTTGGAAAATAGTCCATTTTTTTGCTATTACAATTATAGGCATGTAACATGGAAGGCGTTACTTTCGGTTGTGAATACTCTCGAATTTGTCCCAGTTTGAAAAAATAATATTATCAAATGTTAGTTAATGGGAAACTTTAGACTATAATAACTATTTAGTTATGTTTACATTTTGAGGCCAGAATACAATGAATTTCAATGAAATTAAATTAGCTATACGACTAATTTAATAGAAAGTTTAGCCCAATAAGTTGCGTGGTCACATTTAAGTTTTGAAAGAAGGATTCAACAACCACAAATGAAAATTATTCTGCATACGTTTGTAGATATATGTTATTGCTATAGTCAACAAATGTTTTAATGATCGTACCCAAATGTTTCTTTCAAAAATATTGGGATTCAGGCGAATAAAAAGGCTCCATTTAATATACATATATTAAATATTATTTTACATCCCTTTGTTAATTTAATTTTTTTCAAAGCCTAAGAACAATGCATGATTTCTTATTTTGAAATACAAAACAAGAAAATGAAAATTATACAAATGATATAAAACATTGGCTTCTTATGGTATTTTATTCGATAGAACCTCAATATTGTTAAGCATATCTATAGTTAAGTCATTTTTAGCCTGTTACAAAGCCAAGGCTTAGTTATGCCCTGTTTTTTCTGTTTCAGCTGTTCCAGCTGGATGCTGATGACAATTGGACATATATTAAGCCATTAGCTGATCGTTTAAGCAATACCTCAAGAGTAAATCGGTAGAATGTGTTATTTCTTACAGAGAAGGGTCCGGGTTGTAATTTATTTGGGGGGGGGGATTTAGGAAGATGAATAAACTCAAAATAAAAAGATAGAATAATTTTCCCTCTAAAATATATGTATAATTTGTATTTTGTATATCTTTTTTCAATTTTATATATGTTTTTATGTATAATTTGTTTTTATCGGAGTGTTGGCAATACAATAAATTTGGGGGTAAGCTCCTTTGAGTTTTGAAGCTTCGGTTTCCTTTTCCGGAGTTTATATAAGTAGTATATATTATATATATATATATATTGCTATATTTTTAGTATTTTATAAAACGATCGTGGCTTAGTGCCTAATTTGAAGAATGCTAAAGTTCTCACTTTGGGGATTTGATACCTAAACCTTCTTAAGTGCACTGAGGTCGGTTTAAGATCATTGTGCAAAGGTTGTACTAAGGAGTGGTCCCACCTTTGGAGACTCCAGAACGGGGGGCTCATATGCAGGTTTTCCCTCCGTAAGCTAGCCTTATAAAGTCCCCCCTGAATAACTCCCAGAGATCTGTTATTGTTGAACCTAATAGCACTTTTTCTCTCCAAAAGGATATGTCGTTTACATCTCTCAAAAAAATTGTGTACTGAACCCAAACCCATGTAAGTCTTTTAATCATCCCACAAAATGGTGTACAATGAGGCTCCTTAGTGAAAGGTTGCTTAGTAGACATTCAAAATCAGCAGATCCTGGTCTTGAGAAGCCCATATGCTTTTTTTGAACCCATCCCATAGCGAGGCTGTGAAAGCTAATTATTCTCACGTAGATAAAACTCATCGCCCAATGCGATGAGGTCCATATCTCAGATATACTATTGTAGAACCCATGTCGTATAAAGTCATGTTTTAGAAGGATGTGGGGTGGTATCGCATCATTATGGGGGGATACAGAGCAAAGTGCTTCAGAAATGTCTCTCCTTATATTGTAGATTTATTGGGAACCCTTTGAAATTCTTCAGTAAATCTTTTGGACGGGATGATCATAGATGGTTTCTTTTTTGGAATAATGTGAACCTATTTTGCAGTGTCCACATGAAGATGTCATCTCAAACAGCCTTTAAGAGTGCCTCCTACCTACATAGCGTTGTCTGTAGAACCTAACACTGGTTTTCCTCTCAACCACATTTCTAGCACCGTTCAAAATTTCAAGATATAGTCCATTGAAAATGCCGTGGGTATCTTCCATATCTTTAAAACCAAATCAATTTTATCTATATGTAGGATACTTTTCAAAGTAGAAGCTTCTTGCTCCCAAATTAAGACCCTTGTAGGACTCTCAGAAAATCCTGCCATTTAAGGGGCTACAAAAACATCACAAAAAAGAACCCCTATAAATTATATATATATATTTATAATTCATATATTTTTTTTTTAATTCATATATTTTGGGAAAACTACTCTGGAAGTTTCATTTTGAAAATCCTTCATAATTTATTGTTTTAAAACCAAAGCTTTATAATTTAGTAATATCTAAGGGTCTCTCCCTTTTTGGAAATAAAACAAAAACAAAAAATTGCAAATATACATTGTAAATAAACTTATGCAGTATGCTAAGTTGTAATTACCAAATAAATTGTACATATAATATTACCTAATTATTATTATTATCTTTATAATTATTATTATTCATATCATTCCTTCTGATATAAATAAAAACACTTACTAAGATATAAATTTTTACGGCTTGTGCCTTATGTGGAGCATATTTCATTGAATGCTGTAGTTGTGTTAAGAGTAAACAAATTATATTAAATAATCTGTTAAATTTGAATGAAAACTCTTTTAACAGATTTGGATAACAGCTCATAAGATTTTTAAATATTAAAGCAAGAGTACCCAATATTTTTAAATTTTAGAAAAGTGCTGTTTGTAAATACCGTAGTCCCAGAGTTGGCTTGAGCTCAGCAGCTAGTAAACTCAACCAATTTGAGGAACATTGCTTAGAGATGGACTACTTTTAAGTGTTCTGGTCTCGTTTCTTTCTCTCAGAAGGTATAGCCATGTGCTGTAGTATTTCAGTACATTGTGGGCTAACAAACTTAATTTCCTCTATTAAATTAAAACATTTTCCACGGGAAATGCCATCACTTACTGTAGTCCAGAGGATCTATTAGTGACTAATAAACTCAGCCAGTTTAAGGATCTAAAGCAGACTAACTTTATAAAGGCGTCATAGGCTCTAATATGTCAAGTCTCACATAAATCACTCAATTGGCAGCCTATACTACAGGCTGCTCTAGTAAATGAAAAAATGTCGAAATTGCTTTCACAGATGGTATGCATGTAAGTAGTATGATTCAGTTTTTGACAATTATTAACAAGGATATCTATAGCTTCATTCCTGTAGGTCTACAATTACCCATCATTCGCTGAGTCTTTTTTTTCTAGACTTCAGCTTGTTATGAATGAGAAGAGCTTGCAGTTGGTCTCTTAAAAAAGAAAAATTTCTGAAAACTCAGTTTTTGCCCATTTAATGCAACGTTTTTCTCGAAATCAATTTTAGTTGCGCTGTTGCAAAGAAAATGCACTTGTTTGCGCTTTATTTCAAAGAAAAATTGGGAATTTAATCTTTTATAAGAAATGAAAAAATGTCGAAATTGCTTTCACAGATGGTATGCATGTAAGTAGTATGATTCAGTTTTTGACAATCAGCCCTTAATCAACTATTAGATAGTTTTAATATTCTCATTGTTAACTGGGAATGTAGCCTACTCTATTTGGGCATTGTTGAATTATTCGCACCAGGCACTTTGATAGCAGGTTATTAAGCGATAAACCTTATAGCTTCAGCGGTTCTGTCAACTTGGCTAGAAAGGTCTGTAAAGCTCCTTAGCAATGAATATAAATTGGTTTCGTGACCTTAAATTATTAAATTAAAGATTCAAAATTGGCGAGGAATCGGTCAAATAAAAACAATAACTCGTCTTTTTGCCAACGTTTCGACAAATATATTGTCTTCTTCAGGGCGTGGCTATGCGGGTTGGTTGAGTTACAGAAAACTGTAAGTAAAAGACGAGTTGTTTTTATTTGACCGATTCTTCGCCAATTTTTCACCAGATTAATTCCTAAACTTTCTTTCCGCTGGATGATGTACGGCTGCAGTAAACAATAAAAAGTTTGGTGACCTAGTTTTTACACAAAGTCACAAAGTTGGTATACTATCAGTTAGATCCTCGACAGTATAACCAACCGGATATAAAGCTTTGTATCCAATCTTTTGGTAAGGTCATTGAAATTCCCCATCATAATTTGGCAGGCCACCATTTTCCAGTAAAAATTCCAAATTTGGCTGATTTCCTAGTGGATTGTGAACGAAAGATGTCTAGCTTGCGCACTCAAGGGCTGTCGACGTGAATGTGGTATTTATAGCAGCACTAGGTAATTATATAAATAAAATATATAGAGAGTCTAAAATTAGTAAATTGCTTTAATAGGTCTTAGATCAGAGCCATAGTGTGTGCTTTTAAAACGTTAAGGTATACATATTTTGTTCCATTATTAGTAGCGCCTCCATTGATAGGAAGTGGTAATTGGTGATTTTTGGACTTTCCCAAGGACCCATGGTTTTGAGCGCCTGATAATTAAGGTGCTTCTCAGATAATTTGTAGGTTTATGTTGCTAGGATATTGTAGAACATCTTGGCTGGCTTGCTAGGGAAGATAAAGCTGCACCCTATCTTGGAGATGTGTGCTGAAAGTTAAGGCAATCCTTAGCAAGCTATTCGTATCATTTAAGAATGTCCAAACAATTCAAATAAGAACTCCAACTATCCTCAGAAACCCAGTGACATCCCAAAAAATTTCAGAGCTGTAACAAAAATTGCTTAAACAGTTTAATGAGACAAGACAAGAAGTAACGACTCTTTTGAAAGAAAATTTCTGAGATGATACAAGTACACCAAGATAATTCAGTGTCTCTAGTTAAGAAGTGCTAGTTTAGTTCTTTTGACCTCCTCAAAAGCACCTCAAGAAAATTTCATGATTAGATAACAGTGCTTAATGAGGGTTCAGTTTGTCAAGATAAGAATTGCATCCCTAGGCGCCATGTGTCTTCAAATTTCAGAGTTCCAAATTGCCTCTAAAATTTAATGTAAAAACCACAATGGCTCTGAAAATTTTTAGAATAATGTATTTGTAAAATTTCCAAAAAAATTTATTGTATAAACAGAACAAAAGCGCAAGATTTTAATTCAAATTTTAAAATTGTCAAAAAAGGTAAATTTTTGAATTTCAAGTTTTCGGAATTACAAAAAGATTTGGTTACTAGTTTTCAGAGTGGAAAGTTAAACCAAAAATCTAAAATAAAAATTAAATAAACTAATATTAGATTAATATTATTAATTTCATATTTGTTTTTTTTGTTTTGCCCCATCTAAAAATTTTAAAATCTAAACATTTTTAGCTATTAATTGTAGTAGATCTATATTTCATAAATATGGCGAGTTGATTGTACAAAGTGAGGCAGTTTGTATGACACTACTTTAATAATGACTTCAAAAACTAAAACGCCGCCTGTTGAAGTTAATAGAAGAGGACGTAGGCTCTCTTTTTCACGTACTGCTAAGCTTGATTCAGACCTTTTAAAGAAGATCATATAAAAATTAAATTTGTTTCAGAGTATCCTTTTATCTTAGCTTCAGCCCTGCTGAGTCCAGTTGCAGAAGCGGATCCAGTTAAGTATACTGCTAAACCAGTATACTTAAGCTGAATTAAGCTTGTCCCACCCTCTCAATTGAATGCAATCGTCGGATCACTTTAAAACACATTTTAAAGAATTCCACTTCATTTGATGTTCCAACTCATAAAAAGTTCGAATGAGGTTGTTATTAAATATGAATGAATAGAATGAAATGTGTCAATGAAATAAAAAAACCTTTTAAAAAATCCAGTTTTATGTCATTTACAAAAACAAGAAAAAGAAGTACAAAATGCTTTAGCAGTCAGCATTTTGTCGCTGCTGCTGGGATCAAATCAATGGCTTGCTTTCCCATGCTTCAAAAACCCTATTATTAATTAATGAAGCACGTTAGGTATAGCTAGGATGTAGAGAACAAGCAAGACCTCGCAACAATTTTCTCTCGGCATTGTGGTACTGAAGTACACGTAGGATGTAAGTATACTTCAACCCAGCTGTAGTAAGAAATTCTACTTGAACAAAGTTAAATAATTTAAAGAAAATATCGTAAAATGTACGAATTTCAAATTGAATGGTCGGTCAGAAGACGGTTGCATGAACATGTTACGACCCGCTAGAAGAGTAGCTTACAAAACAAAGTAGCCTGACTTACATTGGCCCATAACCATCTCATTCAGTAATATAAATCCAAGAAGGTTTCTATTCTTCGATGTATCCAGATATGCTCTCTCTTCTCCAGTCGTAAGAAAGAGAGTGAAGAGAAGACAGGGTTTGCACTATTTTTGCTAAACTTAGATTCTAACGAAATTGTAGTGAGAGCAGGGCTGAGTTTAAGGCACGTACGGAACTCCTCAGGATATTTGGAGGTTCCTTTACCTACTTTTCACAAATTTAGAAGATTTAAAGCAAAGTAATTGCTTATTTTTTTCAGGCGGGGCTTAACGTCCAACTACTAATTAAATGTTCAAGACAATGTAATGCCTTTTCTTGCATCAAGAGCAACGTTTTGCTAACAATAATACATGGCCACTCCACAGGTAGAGAAGTATGGGAGTATTTTGTTGGGTCCTATTGAGCATCCATCGAGACATAATCGGCCGGCTGAACGAGCTTGCTTTTCGACATCCTAGCGAGCGTGCTTAATTGCATTAAGTGTTAATGAAGATGAAGGGTATTTCTCAGCAAATTGATGAAAATCTTGTTTTATTAAAGCCCTACCTAACTAAAGTAATCATTTTAAGAGCAAGGAATAACAAAATATTGTTAAATGGTGAAATTAAAATTTCTTTACTCATGATAAAAAAACTGGATTATTTTTTTGCGATTTTCAATTTTACTCTATTCTTTCATTTCATTCACTTGAATTTAAAGGATTCACCTCGTCTGATTTTTTTTAGTTGTAACATCAAATAGGATCAAATACTTTTTAATAATATAATAAACATGAATAATATGTATATATAAAATTTGTATACATATGTAAATTATATACATGTAGTCGGTAATTGAGATGCGATAACTTTGCAAAGCAATTTTTACAAGACGCTACCTACAAAGCTATTTGACATTTTCCCCAGGCTTATTCGGAATTTCTTTGAAGTCTGCAAAGATTCTTACGATTTTCGTATCATCGCACGAATTAAAACTGGTGTTTGAAAAGGAGGGATAATTTCCGGATCAAAACATTCTATTCGATTCAATGTACACAACGAATTGGAAAATGTCCAATATGCTTATATAACCGATATTTTTAGGGATCAGTGCTAATTGTATTACCGTTATACAGTCTTGTAAAAAGAGGCCCAAATGAAATATTTCTTTGTGTAGAAATATTCATTAGCTGAGTTTTTTACTCAGAAAAAAGCAGGAATTAACTTCATTTTGGAGCCCCTCCAAATTTTTTAGAACAAGGCTATTTTTTTTTTTTGAATCAGTACTCCTATAATCGAAAAGCGATAGGCAATATAAACAAATTTTGGTAATTTTTGAAATTTTATTTGTTGATATATATAAGTATATATTTAAAAGTTATTTCTGGCGATATTTTAGCCGAATTTTTGACTTTAAGCCATTGTTAGTGCGCCTGCGCCAAGTCCAAAGCCCACGCCACGCGGTCCAAAATGTCTGCCATAACAGCCCCTACAATAGATATCACCATCGGGCCCATCGTTCAGATTTGTTGAGTCTAACGAACGATGGCAATCACCACAATTGAAACAACGCTTATGCCAGACCTGTAACAAAGAAATAATCTATAATTAGCTTAATTTTTATAAAGAACTAATCTAGTCCTTATAACAAACATTAAGCCCATCTATTAAGTTAGTTGAAGACAACAGTTTTTTTTTTTAACTAGCTTCTTTTTATTGAAATAACTCTCAAAGAAGAGTCTTAAACTGTGTAGCTAGATCCAAATGGTTATGGCCAGTAACTAAATCTAAACCAGATCTGAAGACTCTACAAACGAACTAAACTCGAGCTGAGTACTAGCTAACTAGTATTTTACAAATATTTAAATGCCCAGTTTCTTAGGTTTGGATAATTCGGGTTAAATGCTCGAGCTCATTTAAATCTAGATTAGTTCTTGAGACTAGTCATTTCGTAAAAATTCCTGACCAAGTAGGGCTGTCATATATTTAGCTTATATCCTAGTTTTGCTGCAAGGAGTGTCCAGTATTTAGACGGAACTAGTCTTTTAAAATAAATTTTTCCAGCCTAGAATGTACTGACCGTGGGATTCACTAGAGTGTTAATTCTACGATGGGTTTTTCTTACCCTATGCTTGCTTATCATTTGTTCAGCGGCGTAAACTTCGAACCCGCATCTCAGGCAACCTTTACCATCCGTAGCTTTGACACCGGTGATTGGTCTGGCGTCACAACTGAGGAAATAGGAAATAAAGTTTAGTATGAAGATGTTTTTTGGTATTAAGCCTGACATTTAAATTACAACGCTAGTTTTGCATGTCTGTGTAAAACAACTGTGGAGAATTAATAATAAAACAAAAATAACAGAAAAAGGTAAGGTAAAAAGTACAAAAAACACTTCTTACTAAGCCACTGTGGATTCACCATTCGTAGACACAAGAGTTGGTGAGTGCCCATATCCAAATCCTTTAGGTCCGAAATTCTTCCCATAGCAAGCTTTACAGTAGATCTCCTTGTCAGGCCCGTCACAGGCCAACATTGAGTCTAAAGGACGATGACATTGGGCACAATTAAAGCAGATCTTATGCCACATCTATAAAAAAAATAAACCCAAAAAATAGTGCTTAAGACATTCGAGTTAAGAGTGTCATATAAAAAAAAATCTGGGTTTTTATGAGAAGATGGATGACAAATAACATCAAACTTGAATCACATAAACAAAATGTAATGTTCGAAATCAATAAGCTTATGCGTACAATAAATGAAATATAAACGTTAACCATGGACAGTCAAAATGATCAGTTTATATCGTAAACGCGGGCGAGCTCGCACAAGGTACAACCGGAAACGTTCCGATTGGAGTCTTTTATCTTGTCATCTATAACGTTCTTGTTGCCAGCGCGGGCAATTTAAAATATCTGAGGTTTAGGGTTCCACAAACTCATAGGTTTTTAAAGCTTACCGTTCCTTTTGCCAGTTGTTGTTCTGCAGCAAACACCATACCTCCACATCTTGGACATCCCTCGCCTGGAGGAGCTCGGATAGATGTTGTGTCCGGATTGTAGAATGGCCGGGCTGAAGAGATCTCCTCCTCGCTAGAACCCAATAATAAGAAAGTTAAGACCAACAAATAATCCATATCAGGACAATGACCAGTCCCGAATATTAGCTATCTCCGTAATACTACGGCTTCACTTATGGACCTAAACCCACAGCAACGGATACTACTTACGTCAATCCATCAGTTTGTAAGAATCCAGAGCCACAAGCAAACCCATATCCATGTGGACCCCATTTCTTGCCGTAGCAGGTCTTACAATAGACATCCTTGTCTGGGCCATCGCATGCAATTATCGAGTCTAGAGTTTTATTACAATCCCTGCACTTAAAGCATTTGCGATGCCATTCCTGTAAATTTTTTGTCATAGTAGTACCATGTACGGTGCAGCACCTATACAATCCTGTAAATATTTGCATTACTTACCCGTCCTTTAGCGAGTACTTGTTCCGCTGCGAAGACCACCCCACCACATCTTGGACAGCCTTGGCCAGGCGCCGCTTTAATGCACGCAGTATCGATTGTCGTAGTCCTTGGTGCCGGTACTTCACTGAAGGTTTCAGAAACGTTGATCGGGAACAGAAAGCAATTTAAGTTACTGAGTAATTTGGAGATTGCTGCACTTTCCTCTTGGAAATGAAAGATTTGCGTGAGTCTTCTCAGAGAGTTTGTCAAATTAGTTAAGACAGCCTAGCCCAAAAAAACTTGCATACTCTCCTACGCGTTCTTCCAAAACATCAGAGGAACATTGCAGCACACAAATTGGCATTAATATTAAGCCCCACAGAAGAGAAACTGGGGCACGTTCAGGCACTCACTATAAGTTCAAAGATGATAATATAACAAATGCGCGCCAAAAAAAAGTTACTAATTTTTGCTCAGAATCAGAATTACTTTTTTGTTTTTTTCATTCGACCATTCCTTATCAATCAATGTCGCTAACAAGCGAACTACACTGTGAACCATTGAAATGATTAGGTAATTTTCTCTTGCAATCAATCAAGTCGGTTACAGTTCCGCTAGGACAGTTGTTCATCGAATAGCTATTCTTTTATTTAGTCACTTCAAAGTGTCCCTAAGGTTCATAGCCGCTCATAAAACTTACGTTTTTATTTATTTTTATTTTTTGTATTATTATTATATTATTTTATTTTATTTGTTTTTTTTTTGTTTTTTTGGCACGCAATCAAAATCTTATTTTATAAAATGAAGTCATTCTAGGCTTAAGGTTTTAGTAAAATCCTTAAAATTCATAGCAGATGGTTCTTGGATAAATCATAACAGTGTTATTCTTCAGGATAAGTTAGTTTTATTTTAAGATATTCATTCTGTAAGGTGTTGTTTTGGGTCAGAAAAACTTACCCTCCAGTGTAAAATTAATTGAACTTAAATATTGTACCAGCGGAGGAATAAAAGATTGAGGTAAATTTAAAGGGGGCTGAGAATCCAACCTTGTGGATCAAAATCAATCTTAAGGTAAACACAGTAGAAAACCGCAGGAGCTGAAGATTTCGCATTTTCACAGTCACACAGGATTAAGTTAGTTAATGGATTAAATAAGTTAAGAATGTGTGTGTGCGTAACTATGCATGTCTGTTTATGTGGTAGAGGAATTTTCCACAAAAAATGAAAATTCAATAGTTTTTCCTCAAACTTTGGAAGGGTGGGAGAAGGCTTAATTCAGAAAATTCCCTTAAATACAGAATCAAAAAAACTCTGGGTTTCGAACCGGGTTGGATTTAAATTTTTTTTTAACACACAAAAAGTTTTTTATGTAATTTTTTGTCAAAGATATATATTTTGTTTTGCAAATTTTTGCGTTTTAGTCGATTTCTGGATCATAATCGTTTTATAGACCAATAGTTTCATTTAACTTGTACAGATCCGGCTGGATGATCAAGGTATATAATTCATAATTAGGGATAATTATTTTAAATGCTTACAGCTTTTTAAAGGGTTTTGAAGTAGCAAGGCCCAATAAGCTGGGTATCTTATGGAATAATGTGGATAGGGAACGCAGAATGTAAAAGAACAAGAAGCTTCTTGGAGCCTTGGATAATCTAATAGTCCACACAAGTTGGAAACTCATAATATTAAAGTTAGAGTGAAATGCTACAGATATATAAGATAGTGCCCGTATTGAAAAATTTGAAATGGGTAGTTTAATGCAAAATTGTCAAAAGGACCTTGTGTTAACAAGTAACAAACTTGGGAACCCATAAGAGAAAAGTTGGATGAATTAGCTTCAACCAAGAAGGTTTGAGTTGTCCAACAATTGTCTAAAGCTAACTTGGATCGTTTTAATGAAGGACAGAATTTATTACCCTTCATTTATTACTCTTAAGCTCTTAATAAGAAGTCATAAGAAGCCCTTAATCCATAAAATGGACTATAAGCAAATACAAAAAATTTGCAAAACTAATATGAATACTATACAGTGACTCACAGGTTCGTTCACAATACACATTTTGAATCAAATTTTTTTTAAAAAAAATCATATAACTAGAGGAAAATGCAAAGAAAACTTTCTTAAAAATATTTATTGATGTTTACAAACAGATAAATCATTACTGCAAAAATGTCTATGTTTTATATTAATTTTTATTATAGTTATTATCTACATTAAAAACTAAAAACGTGGAAAATGTTTCGTTTTTTGTTATTATTTTTTTTATTTTGTCAATAGGGGAACATAAATTTGAAAAATCTTCCTCGGGCTTCTAACACTGCTTCACATACAAAAAAAAAAAAAAATATTTTCACAGTGTCCTAGATCACTAAGGTCCAATTCGACTTAAATGTCCTCGAAAAAATCGCCAAAATTTGATATGTCGTCTTCGAAATAATTATTGAATTTTTAAAATACTTTCACACAAAAGTGCTTTATGGGGTTATTCAGGAGAATGCGGGATATTGTATTACTTGGAAACCTCGATAACAGCCACTGTTTCGAAGGCCTGGTCGCATGTTTTGGATTATTAGTGTGCTGAAACACATCATCAACTGTTTACCCTCAAAAACCAAGGGTTTTTTTCACCTTGTAAACCGCAGTTCAAGGCAAGCTCTGATGCACTATATTGCGACCTAGTTGTTTGTAGAAATTATCATTTGAGGTTGTACTCCACATCCACTCATTATTTGGAAGATGTACACCTTCACATAGCACTTGCACAACTATTATTCTCAGACCTTTTCTTAATAGTGCACTTCAAGCATTTTATGGTTTAAATTAATTGAACCTGAATGGCGACCTCTAATTCTGTTTCAGCTTTAGCTCCCCTCGAATAAGGTACTCGATTGAGGCTTCTATGCCGATGATTTGTAGGACTCAACCCTTGAAGATGCCTCCCGTGTTTATATCTTCCCTTACACTGATCCTTTGTTGTCCTGTTATCTGGGTAACTGACCTCTAGATAGGTTTATTGTGATTTAATTTTTGAAGCGACCCTCTACAGGCTTTTCTAATTTTTTCTATTACTCTGAGTAAAAATATTTATGAACATTTTTTAGACCTAACCTATTTCACAAGGGCCCAAACTGTTAATCTCTCAAAACTGGTCAAAGTAGGATTTTGTAAACTTAACTCGTCCTTAAGGATTACAGGGTCATTGAACATGAGGTCATCAAACCCATAAGGTTCTTTACTTTACAGATAAATAACAACTATTCTATCCAATTTAAAAGTTGAACATATTTTTTGGCCTGAAAGAATAATTAATGAAGTGAGGGTGAGCAGAGAACCAATCAGTGAGTCACTGTATAATGTATATCCTTAAGAACTTAAACTTTCCAAAATTGAGAGCGGCATATAAAAACACCAGTCCTTTGCATTCCAAATCCATTCCAAACAAAATTTAAATTAACCACAAAAACAACCACAATTTTTAGGATTATTTTAGGATTTGGATTGATTTAATCCATGAATTTCTGGGGATACCTGTTATCATTGATATCGCATGTCAGACCAATCGCTGAGCCTCCAAAACCGATTCCACGAGGGCCATATTTTTTAGCATAGCACACTAGAATATGTAATAAAGACAGATTGAAAGACCTTTATGCATATCTGTAATTTTTCTGTAATCTATACATTAAGTTTAAAAAATATTAAATTTTGGATTTGAATGCACCCATCCATTTTTTTAAATTATTACTTTTTAAAGGCTTATTTATAAAAACATATGTGATTAAAAAAAAATCCTGCTAATTTTAAAGAAATTTAAAAATCAACGACATTATTTTAGCTCAAATTTCTTTTATAGCTAAAAAAGATCACGTTGACTAAAAATTTTAACGTAATCTCATTAAGAAAGCGATTATTTTGTATCCTAAATCAAAGAATAGTTTTAAAATGAAATAGTAACAGATTTCATTTACAAACCACAGCCCCCCAAAATTCGGGGTGCGCCCCTGCCAACAATCAAACGATGCTTTATCGAAGCGCCCCAAACCAAATACCTATGTGTTTAAATAACATGTTAAATCTGTGTTTTAAAAACTGACATAAACTTTTCCCTCCAAACCCCCCAAAATGAATTAGTGGGTAAAAGCAAAAAACTTATTGTACTATGGATTATTCTACAAAAATATCCATGGAATTTTGGAAGATTTACTTTCTTAATTATTTGCTTTATACTAAATCTATTGAGAATTTACGTTTGAAAGAATTTATTTATCCTAAATCTCTTCATTGCAACTCAAACAAATTTGTTTTGGACAAATTCTTTGTGGATCTCATTCAAAATACATGATTTTTCGAAGAATACTGATTTTAGTACTTAACTCTCAGTTTGAAAAATTGAATTCAATATAAGGCAAAATGAATGGGTGCATAAAATTATAATCAATAAAAAGAATGTTAATTAAATAATTAAAAAATGCAAAAATAAAATAAAAATCAGAATCAAAATAATTAATGTTAACAAAATTATAGGGTAGTGACAAACCCATTGACGCTCGGGTCACTCTGCAAGGCTCCGCCCCCTTGGCCGTATCCATATCCTTTAGGACCAAATCTCTTGCCATAGCACACTGCAAGGCCACATGCAAAAAATTGGTGTGTCAAAAATCCACACAACAAGGAAATCTAGAAAATCCACACTAATAGAACATCTTCACGCCGTCTAATTTCATTATTAACAGAACCTAATCTAAATTCGTAGCATTTTTATTGGATTCAAAGTAATACAAATTTAAAAATTCATTCGCGCTAAGAAGTTTACTCTTATGTAAAAGTTAAAATTATACAAAATCCTTAAAATTTCACGTCTAGTGAAATCTATTTATTTATTGTCATCTACCCGCTGATATATTTGATTTATTCAACACCAACATAATCGAGTTGAAACGTTTGTTAAATGACTGATTTTGCGGTGATTGGTACTAGGGAAAACTTATTAATTAATTATTATTAACCGGTTATTTGTGATATTATTAAGATTTATTAATTAAGTAAAGTTTCTCTATTTTTAAAGTATATTTTATAGTACATATTTTGAAGTATTTTTTATCTATTAAGTAAAGTATGTGTATATATTATTTCCATTTTATTTTTATTTCTATTCTACGATATATACAGGGTGACCAGAGTTATATGCTCCACCCACTTTTTTTTAACGGCGGGAAATTTCGAAAAAATAAAAAAACGTATTTAATCATTTTTAGTCTAATTTATTTTCAGTGATTGACCCATTTTTTTTAAACCCCTGTATCTCGAGATGCAGCATATAACTTTTGTTTTTCAAATGGAATGTTATATTTTTTGTTGCATATTTTTATAGTATTTAAGCTCCTAAAAAAAACAAAAAAAAAATTTTTGAAATCGGTAAGTTTTTTCAAAAGTTATGGTAATTTAAAATATGAAAAACAAATTTCAGTTTACTGTCAAAATTACGTTATTTTTTTTTTTAAGAATCTGTTTAAACTGGGCACAATCAACGAATAGGCAAGCCAAAACTCTGGACTCCCACGCTCTGCTTGTAGCAGCACTTATGGTGGCGAAGTCAAGATCTGGGCAAGCTAGAGTTATTCGACGTTCAGGTTGTTTTTTCTAAATACGTTTGGTTTGGAGTTTTAGGAAATCAACTAATCGGCCCATACTTCTACAGAGAGAACTTAACTGGTGCAAGGTATCTAACTTTTTTTTAAGAGACATTATGCCACTTCTGCTTGAAGATGTTCATCTACAACGTCGGCTAGATATGTATTTTCAACAAGATGGTTGCCCGGCACATATGCGAGAGTGGTTCGAGGTTACCTGGACAGAAATTTCCATGAAAAGTGCCTAGGGACTCATTGTCCCATCCAATGGCCACCTCGATCTGCGGACTTAACCCAAATGGACTATTTTTTGTGGGGATACCTATAACATAAAGTGTACAGTATACTTAATCCCGTGGCTTCAGTCGATGGCCTGAAACATCGAATAACTCTAGTCTGCCTAGATCTTGACTTCGCCACCATAAGTGCTGCTACAAGCAAAGCGTGGAAGTCCAGAGTTTTGGCTTGCCTATCCGTTGGTTGTGCCCAGTTTGAAAAGATTCTTTTAAAAAAATAACGTAATTTTGACAGTAAACTGAAATTTGTTTTTCATATTTTAAATTACCATAACTTTTGAAAAAACTTACCGATTTCAAAAAAATTTTTTTTGTTTTTTTTAGGAGCTTAAATACTATAAAAATATGCAACAAAAAATATAACGTTCCATTTGAAAAACAAAAGTTATATGCTGCATCTCGAGATACAGGGGTTTAAAAAAAATGGGTCAATGACTGAAAATAAATTAGACTAAAAATGATTAAATACGTGTTTTTTATTTTTTCGAAATTTCCCGCCGTTAAAAAAAAAAAGTGGGTGGAGCATATAACTTTGGTCACCCTGTATATGTATAAATGTTGAGTTATTATTAAATGTTATTTTAAATTATATTTCTTTGTAACTGGGTGATTGCCCGTTTTGTAAATAAATAAATATTGAGTTTATTGTTTTGATGGACTTAATTCCTTAAACACTAAACTGTGAAAAATCAAAAGGTTTATTCGAATGAGGAGGATTCTGAAGATGCTTTTCCTATTTTACTTAGGAATAAACTCTTTTTATTCAGGATTTTGTCTCTCTTAACAACCATGGATTTTGTTTTTAAGATGGATTCTAAGATTTACTCGAGAATCAAGCTCTTAGATATCACATTAGCAACCGTCTGTTAGAATTTTTTTATCGTTTACTTTACAATAAACTGTTATTAGCAATGGATTTTTGTTTAAAACATGGACTCTGAAGTTTCCTTAGACCTTGAAATATTCCTAAACTATTGGCAATTCATGGGTCTAGGCAAGGATTCTGAGAATATTTTTCAACATCTGTTAGCGCCTCGAACTTTTTTGCAGTGCACAGTGGTCTCTCGTTACAGAAACAGTATCCATTACTGAACTGTAAGAGAAAATCTATGGGCCGGTAGCTGGATTCGAACATGGGGTTTTCCATAGGAATCCAGTGCGCTAACCACTGACCAATATTTTCTTTCATTTATTACTTAGATAATATTCTAAATTTGACTCGGAACTAAACTCTTAGGAATATGGATCTTTAAAGTTCCGCCAGAGGATAAAGTTTGGACTTAATTCGGAATCTACGGACTTTTAAAAATTCACTTGGAAAAAATTATTCCGTGTTTTACTCAGTCCTTAAGTCTTTCCCATCCATTGATTTTCCACAGACACTCTTGAAGAACTGTTATTTAGTTTACTTACGGAGCAACTTTAAAAACTATGGACTTCGATAGAGCATTTTACAAATCCTAAGCTAGACCAGATAATAGCTCGCAGAATTGGTATAGCTACTAATTTCTGAATTATATAACATTTTCTTGTTTAAGTATTTTCCGGCTTTTGGTTTTGACCAAAGTTTTAAGTTCGTAAGGTGGTTCATCTTACAGAGTGGAATTTCAGATCTCTAAACCCCTTGAATCCATGGAGTTTAAGCCAGCGCTTAAAGTATCCACATATACACAAGCAGGCTCATAGAAGTCCACTAAGAGCAAAAATCCAGATCGTTAAATCTATAGTTTATATTGTATTTACCTTTACAGTAGATATCCTTATCTGGCCCTTCGCAGCAATTCACTGAATCCAGCCGTTTTGAACATTCAGCACATTTGAAGCATTCTCTATGCCAACCCTGTTGGAAGAAAAGTCTACATGTAACATGCGGTAGGGGAAAAATAAACATCATGCAAGGATGAGACTTCCAGCAACATATAGTGTATGCCCAAATTTCTGTGAGAAGAACCTAAATATGACCAAAGATTTTAGGCAGAATACCCTAAACAAAATTTTCCTGGGTTAGGACTTCAGCTTTTTTATGTAACCATCTTCTTGAGAGATGGATCCCCCTGAGAGGATTTGTGGATCATGCAGGGTCATTGCAAAAAATCAAGAACATAAAAAAAAGTGGTCGGATCAAGATTCAAAGTTAACAATTTAATGTTAAATAGTAAATTTCCAGTTTAAAGGAAAGATGCAATGTGACAGCGACAACAGTATTGACTCCTAATAACTCCCTTCCAAAGATACAGTATAGTCTATTGATAATACCAGCTGTCTCAATTTTTCAGCAAGTTCTTTACATAAAAAGTTTTTTAATACAAAATTGTTTTCAAGCCACTCTATTTGGGCATAGTTCCTTACATTAGCAACGTTCTTTTGAAAGTTAAAGTCACTTTCAATTACATCATTATCCCTTAGAAAGCACAATTTACAAAGTAAAAAATTTAACTCTCCCATCCAAGGCTCCACTTTAGCTAAAGTACGTAAAAATCCGTTTAAAATAGTCATTTATCTTGAGCTATGTTCCTTTCCAAGGTTATCCACTAAGCAAGTTAAAATTTTATAATAATACAAACTAAAAGGCAGCTGATGTGTCGAAGTCATAAGCAAGTTATGTTACCCAGCTAGATCCCTTTAAACACAATACAGTCCCAACTCTTGATTTTTTCCCTCAACAAACCACAAAAATATCACCACCTCACGACAGGCAACAGGTAGGTAAATTGCATGCAGGCATTCCACTGTGGATTTTGGATTTGTTTTTGCATCCATTTTAGATTTTAAGGGGGATCGTGTGATGGAGCGTATAGTGGATCATCCAAAAAATCCAACTTACTTCTGCAATACACCTCTTGATCCGGACCGTCACAATGTTCCAAAGAATCCAAAGTTCGTTTACAGCGTGCACAGTAGAAACAGCTTCTATGCCAGCCCTGATCTCAAAAATTATGCATTTATGGATTGGCTGCCTGGATTTTAATGACAATTAAGGAGAAGTGGTGGTGTTAGAAAAATCAGTTCATCTTTTTTTGGGGGGAAACCCACCTCCTATAGCTGAATTCTTGGCGTAAGGCAGATTCTTGGAATTTACGGCAAAGCAAATTTTGTTCTACTAGCCATAGTCTTTCAAAGGCTATGGCTAATATCAAATATCTCTTAGGGTACCATCTTCAAAAGCTACTAGATCTTGTTTACTACCAATATGGGGAGTAAATAATGATTATTTCCTTAGTTTAGGATCGCTTTAGTATCTTCAAGGTAAACGAGGTATCCCGAAGCATATTTCTTTATTTTGGTTGAGCTCAAGTCTAGATAATAAAGAACCTCTGGACCACTGTATTTAGAGGGCTCACATTTTAAAGCAAGTTAGAGGCTCATGATGGAAAAAAGTTTTCTGTTCAACGTGGAATTTTTCTTCTACTAACTGAGAATTCATAGCACTCTTCCTAAGAGAAATTTAGAGAAATTAGTCAACAGAAAGTCAATGTTCCTTTGACGAAATGAATTAGAGTTCTTTATTTTAAACATTTCTTAGCTTCTCCGGAAGCTTATAGCTTTAACCTAAGTATTTAAGGATCACCAACCAAAGAATGCAGCCTTCTCTGTAGAGTTTCAGAATGTTCTACATATTAAGATTTCAGAATATTCTCTGAAGTGTATAAGAGTTCTCTAATTTAAGAACACAGAATTCTCCAATCCTAAGAATTCAAAGCTTCCTTTAGCTTAAACTGGTTAGTATAACCCGCCTCAAAATGGTTTAAAGCTTAAGGGAGTAGTTAAGAGTAACCCATCCTAAAAATGTTCAAAGCTCCTAGATAAAAGAAGAAGCTCCTAGAATTAAAAACCAAAAATTAAGCACTAGCCAAGAATTGAACCAAAATTCCTTGCTACACTTGCCATACTTTACAGTCAATAATTCAGGCAGTAGCCTTCAAAATTACGAAACCTAATTTGAGTCTAACCTTAATTTAACACTTACCCTTCCCCTAGCTAGCATCTGTTCAGCTGCATAGACATATCCGCCACATCTAGGACAGCCTTCGCCTTCTGGAGCCTTGGCTATAGCTCTGACCGGAGTCTCGGCTGATGCTCTTGAACTAGGAGAGCAGAGGTCGAAGGTAGGTCATAGCAGGTGCATAGAGGGTAGGTCATGGAAAATTAAATTTAAAAAATTAGATATTTACTCTGAACTCCCCACCAATCCAAAAAAAAAAAAATTAATTAATAGAATTAATTCTAAAAATAATGAAAGAAAGACAATAAAAGCTGCAAAAAAAAATTAAAAATTAAAGACAGAAATCTAGGAAAAAATGGGTTAGACAGAAAATAGATTAGAAAGATAGAAAAAGACAAAAAAAAGGTGGTGGAAAATTTTTAGATGGGCATTAATTTTGTTACCCCTCCACATCATTTTTTAGCGCCGCCACTTCCTTAAAAAATATGTATTATGCCCAAATTCAAGGTATGTATTTTTGAAATCTTTATAATACAAATATTATTGCAAGCGTGCTTCTTTTGTTGATTATTATTAATGTCCCTTCCCCAAAGAAAGAAATAGCAAGCCCCCCTTAAGTAAGAGCGGTACCTAAGGGCCAAAATACACTTGGCTCTTTTGAAAAGGATTTTCAAGCTCAGGGTTGCCATAACCTCGCCCTTTGATAACACCGTTAACACTTAAGGTTTGTGTCACTCTAAGTTTGAACCTTGTACTCAGAAGAGACCTACTAAGCGGCAATACGCAGCAATCCAAATACTTATTCTTATATAAGCAGCAGATAAGCAGTCCTCAGCAGCTGAAAAAGCTGAAGGGCCTATTACTGCAATACAACTGCTCTGAACTGACCGATACTTCAGAACAGGTTTAGAAAACCTGAGTTACTTACTAGAGTTGGCAGATGTGCTGCCTAAAATCTTGGCCGCATCCTGCATAAAGCACTATGAGACAAGAGTACTCCTCACTAATGCTTCATACAGGCCTGAGGGCGATTGTGTCTTGTTAGAAACTGAAGAAGTCCAGATCGAGATGGAGCGAACTGCATCCAATCATCAACGTTAGTAATGCTTCTTCTAGCATTGTACGTCCTAAGAGAGGCACACCTGAAGTAGTTGGAGGCTTTAGAAAGTACTTCGTTTCTCTGTTGGACTGTTAGTCATCCAGAGCAGAAGTAGCCTTGGGCACTTGCTGAAGCTGGCAGAATTTAGAACTTCGTCTACATCCTTAGATAGGGAACAACTGAAGGAGTTTAAACTGGTTTTATATATGTATTTAGTAATATGTGAGCTGGCGCATGTGTTTGAGTAGATGAGCAGACTACAATCACCCGAAAAGCGCTTATAATTCCGAGTTTAAGGATGCCTTAACGTCTGTGATGCCAGATATAACTAGTCTCCTCTCCTAAAATGAAATACTCAGAACTAGTTCACAGAGTTTCCCCGAATCTCTGGAGAATTATCAGCTTTTTTCACACATTATTCTACTGGTTCTGAGATTTCTGGGACCCACGTTTAAAAGAGATCCACTTGAAGAATTAGGGATGAGCCCGGACAATGTAAATTAGGAGAAAAAAATTAAAGTTTTCGGTGTGGCGGCAATAAATCAACCTGAAGTGTAACTTTACTAGAGTTAATTAATTCCGGGAGTCAAAAAAAAAATGATTAAAATTTAGGGAGAGAACATCATTGCCTCACAAAAGTATACGAACAACATAAAAATTTAATTATATGTTCTTTAATTGTAATTTATTTTTTTAAAACGCCAGATTTTTTTTTTACATCACTAACAGACTTTCTCCCACGCTTCTAGTTTATTTAGTGTACCAAAAAACAGTTCTACACTTTTATTTTATCTAGGAGGAGTTCTATAAATAGGTAGCCTCGCGTGATCCCCTAGGGTTGACTTTGATTTTAGAAGTTATTTAAATAATAAACAAATAATTGTAAGAATTGAAGAAACACACAAACTCACCAAAGAGATGGCGCTTTCAAAACAATTTTAAATCCCCTATGAACTAAATTTAAGTTTATGTCGCAATTAGGAAGAAAATTGGTTTTAATTAACATAAGTGTAAATGTACTAAGAGAAAGTTGTGTGAGTGCTTGTGTTTGTGTGAGTATTTCACACTTAATTTCAATGATGTCATTTTCTATAGTGACCATTATTTGCTTAATAAGCGATTTTATTAGCTAAATAATTTTTCTAGGGCGGCAGAGGTTAGTAAATGCTAGAATTTGTTAGCCCAATCTGAGGAGTTTAAAAAAAAAAAAAAGAAGCTGAATAAGCAGACCACCACCTGTTTGAAATAAAAAAAAATAATTGAAAGTAAAATAAGCACGAGGCATCAAAAATTACAGTAAATAATAAAATAAAAAGCATATTTTTGGAGAGCACTGGTCAGTAAATAAGAAAAAAAAGGCATGTTTGAATAAATTTTTGGTTATATTTTTAAGTCCAAAAGGGATTTTGTGAAACAAACAATGCATGTCTCAGAGCCTAATTGGCTTCCTTTCTGTTATGGGCATATTATGAGATGACAGTTTCAAGCTTAGATTTTGGAAACTGGATTTTGAAGGCGGGGCAGGCTTTACTCAAAGGATAGTCTTATTCTGAGCTCCAGAAAAATGTGCTGAGTGATAGGTAAGAGGGTTTCCCCGTAATTAGCACTGTGTGACCAGGTAATTGGAAGATAAATGTAGAAGCTGAGAGCCAGATATACTTAACTGGGCTACAGGTTATTAAGGTAGACCTGATTTTGTCCAGTAATAGCATTTTTTTTTTTTTTTTTTTTTAAACGATAAATTGGCAGCAAGCATGTTTACTAAGCATGTAACTATGTCATAATTTTTGTGTGTGGTTTTTCAAACTATAACCATGTATGAAATATTAGCAAAAGCACAGAGAAAGCTTTTGATGCAAGTGTTTACATTTCTCTCTCTGGAGTAGGGATGAAAGGTGTAATTTCTAATATTTCTCTGTAAACTAGCCTGATTCACGAGATCCTAGTAGCATTTGTTTTTTCTCTGCAATATGCATGCTCAGTCATGTTATTTCCTGCAAGATTAATTGCAAGAATTTAGGTCTTCCTTGATTTATCAAAAGACTTTTTTAGTTGTGTATAACATATTAGCTTAAGCCCAAGGGACTTCAAAAAAAAAACATGTGTTTTTTTTTCTCTGATGAAGAGACGAAGAGAAAGTAAGCATGTGTAGTTTTTTTGTTTTTTTTTTTATCATTTAAGGCGCGTCAACATCTAAGGTTATTGGCGCCCGGTGCTTTTTTCAGTGCACTGCCGACCTTCGGACAGTGTTCTCTCGTTACAAACAATACTGTCCATCACCGGACAGTGAGCTGTAAGAAGCTCCTAGGAAGAGAAAATCTAAGGGTCAGCAGCTGGATTCGAACCCGGGACCTCCGCGTGGGAGTCCAGTACGCTAATCCCTTCCCTAAGCATATGTAGTAATGTCATGTTTAGTCAGACTTGTTTATAGAGGAAAGGTCTTATAATTTATGGATTGATTCTGAAAAAAAAATAAAAAAAATCGAGTAGTCAATAGATTTTACTAATCAAGCAGAATGCGTAGCAATTTTAAGGTAGCTGTTGTTCTACGGATTCCCAACAATTTTATTCAATAATTTTGTGTATAACTACATAGCTCAGAACCTTCCCAAAATGTTGATGCTTGACCCGAAAGAGAGAGCTATTTGCGATGTGGAAGATGATCCCTTTAGTCCAAAGTAACCCCCAAAATGATCCCTATAAAAATTTAGCCTTTGAGTAAAACCTATGATTGCAAAAAATGAAACTGTATAATAATGAGGGTTTATCCACACTTTTGTTAGCAGGATTGCCCCCATTCGATATCGCAGGTCCAAAAAATATAACCAAAATTTATAAACGTTTTTTTAGGAGGGGGGGGTTTAAACCGACCCCCAAAAAGAGCAGAAATATGTAACTATCTAGCTCCAGCAAAATTAAATTAAAAAAGCGTTTCGAGTTAAACATCTGTATTGATTCTGGGTGTTGGATTATATTAAATTAAATTATGGATTTTTTAAAAATTATTATTCTGGATTTTTAGCCATGCAGGCAATAAGTTAATTTTAAATAAACAATAAATAAATAAACAGATAATCTTAAAGATGTCTTCTCACCATTCCAATGCTTGGCCTGGATTTTCCAAATAGATTTTTTTTTAACTGTCCTCGATGACCACCCAAATTGCACGGATTTTGAAACAAAATAATCATTGACCCTCTACTACACTTTCTATTATTTTTCATTTTCTTTATTCGAAAAAAAACAAGATTTAATAATGGACGCAACTTTTAATATCGATTATTTTAGGCAATTATGGTTTATTTGCAGCCATTGCATGCCTTTGCCTGCGCTGGGATCATGAGCATTTCTGCAGGTTAAGGCAGTTTTAAACACAGCAGAGCGTAAAAAAACTAGGACAGAAATTTGACCTTTATGGCTTCGAGGAAGAGCTCCGAATTCGAATAGTCCACCTAATTATAAGACCTGTAATTCGCAAAGCTGTAACTTGTTATCGTTTTTATATTTAGAACATCAAAAAAAATTGAAAATGGCAATGTTCTGAAAACCCTCCAAGAACTCCCAAAATAAAATTTATCCAGACAAGAAAAAGTGATTCAAATTAAAAGTGATAGGTCTGTGCAGAATTCTAAATTTATACAAATCTTTGGAATTTAAAGAAAAAAAATTCCCTCCCAACTTTGGGAATATTTCTACCTAAGTAAGCAAACAACCCCCACAAATAGTTTGGAGTCTTTACGAATATCTATTCTACTATAAAACTTTTAATACAGTCTAGTTTTTTGGCATATATCTAGCATAAAAGGATGCTTCCTCCCACCAGAATAGATCCTATAATTTAATTAAATTTGTTATAGGGAAATATTTTGAGATGATAAAGACCTGCACATTCATTAGAACTTTCTAATTATAATAATAGAAAAAAAATCGCAGATCCCATAATAGATTTAAAAGGATACCACAATTTGTGATAGTCTTTCATCATTACACAGAGTAACTTATGTAGAACAGCAAAATAAGATTTTGCGAATACGAAAAGAAAACCCCTTATTAGTTCCCTCAAAACAGCGTAAATTGGAATGATGCGCATTCAAAAAAACATTAATTTACAGACAAATTGATTGAATTAATTAATTAACGTTTCTCAATTAATTAAAAGATTAAACAAGACACTCTTATATTAAAAAAAAAATAAAAATAAAAACGTAGAAGCTACAAAACAGAATATTATAAGAATTATTTACAACAAAAATTTATACACCTGTTTTATACAAAAATAAAAATGGAAAATATTTTTTGGGGCGTATGAGGTCCACTGCCCTCAAATATGTCCGTTTATAATTTACTGTATATTTTCAATGTGAGGAACATCTGGTTTGTGTGTGTGTTTATGTATGTTAGTGTAAAAGAGAGGGTCAATTATTTTTGATAGATTTTTTGGGGGTACCAACGGGCCCATTTTTTCCTTTAAACAAACATAATGAGTTTCACTCAACTTTATTTAAGTATGATCCCCATTTGTAAGTGGGCTTGGAGAGGGTTGAATCTCCAAGTTCTTTGGGTCCTGGAATTTAAACTGTGCTGTAAAATTGTGTAGGAAAATATAAGTTGTTATTTCCAAATATTTTGTAGCATTAAATAAATAACCCTATCATTTTTTTTAATTAAAACTACTTTTAGGCGCCAGTCTGGTTAGGTGACTTTTGAGGAGCTTATCCCACTTTGGTGTTTTCCACAAAAACTAGAACGTATTATTATTATTTAAATGAAATCCTCTGATTTGGTGAAGATAATGAGCTACTGACCCCCCCCCCCAAATCTGGGAGGTTCTTAAACATTTTGAAATTTCTGCTGAGAAATGAAAGAGTGAATTTTTTTTCAACACAGACTTTTTAAGCCTATCACTTTTTATTCGAAATTTCGGGGGTCCTGATGGAGCTAAGTCACTTTCCTGGAGAAGCCGACTGATTTTTGGGAGGAGTTTTTCGCTTTGCTTTTCTTTTTTTCTTTTTTTTTTTGACAAATATTATTTTATCTCAGAAGCGAAAGAAAAATAGGAACGAAGAAAAAGAACACTGAGGCTTATTTTTCTGAAGTATATCCTCTGATTCGAGGGGAGAAGGGCTAATCACCGCCAAATTCAATGAAGTTTTTTAAATTTTTAAAAAAATAATCTGCTGTGAAAATATTTCCAAGCCATAAAGAAAAAAATAATATCTCCTAATAATGTACGCAACCATTTTTGTTTCTCTTCTGGGGAGGGCAGAAACTTTTTGGGAGTTAAAAATTATGTCGATTTTATTTTAATTTTTATCTAATTCTTTATTTTTATTTAAAATATTTTTTTATTAAAATACATTTTTTAAAAATATTGTTTTAAGATATTTTTCTTGAAAGAAAATACATATTTTGAATCCCATTCTTGCACTTAAAATTTTTCTATTGACATCATTACAAATTTTTGGTGACGTCATGATTTTATTTACTTTTATTTTGGTAGGAATGAATTCTAATCGTAAATTTGTGAATAAACCAAATACAAATTATATAAATACTTTATCCTAACAATTTTTTATTATTTTATTGACTGATTATAAGATTTTTAAGTGATTATTTTTATTTTATTTTTTTAATCCGCGGTTGCCAGGAGCCAGAGAAGAGCCGTCCATGTTGCCCTTAGTTACTGGGAACAGAAAAAATCCGGAAAAACCAAGGGGTCATGCAATGTGTACACAAAAAAACAAACAAGTGGGAAGGTGAAGATTTTCAAATAACAAGAGTGGGGAAAGCAGATTTAATGACGTTTTCTATTTTTTTTTTTTTTTTTTCTTTAACCAAATGGTGTGGGCGAAAACTCCAAAAACTCCAAATTTTTTAAAGAAAGACACTCAAAGGGGAGGGGTAAAACGTACACACAAACACACAAAATAAAAATTTTGGTTCAAAACATTTGGGGTGTGGATACGTTTTAAGTAAATCTTTAACCTTTCCCCACCACAAACACAATAGCCGTATATAAGTGTTTGTCTTCATGCAATAGGTCCATGGTTCGCTCTAAAGAATTTTTTAATTTAATGTGCCTGAGCGCTGACTAATATGTGAGCCCAAGAATAATATTGGCTAGAATTAATTATTGGATCCAAGGTTTATTGACTAGAACGTGTATTGGGTCTCAGTGTAGATATAATGCTTGACATAGACTTCGTGACTAACAACATAGGAGCACAAGCACTGAACAGTTCCTAGTTTTGGACCCAAAGGCAATAGACTAGATGTATCAATAGACTGACTAGACAAGATTAGGCCCAAAGGCAATATATTAGACACGTATATGGTACTGTCTTGACTGAATTAGACTGAAAGATATTTAGACAGTAAAAAAAGATGCTGACTAAGCAGAAATTTTGTGAAATCATTGACAAAACATAGTATTGGGCCCAAGACAAAGGTTAGACCGACTAGGCACTACCTTTTAGTTCTAGGCCTGAAGGCATGCATGAGACATTGACTAGACCCAATAGTACGGAACAATTACTAATCTTAGTATTAGGCACAAGGCACTGACTAGACATAAAAGCTCTTTTGGGTCAAATAATTGAATAGAAAATACAATAGTTGGCAGCGGTTATGAATTCAATAGTTCTAATATTGACTCCAAGTCAATTAATAACAGGACACTAAATAATGTCAGTACTAGGCACTGATTAGGTAATCAATACTGAATAATGACTAGTCCAGGTATTGAATCGCAGGTCCTAGAATTGGGTCTTAATACTGGGTCCAAGTCTATGACATTAGAACATTTCTGTTGACTATTAGATCAAGTATTGGGACCTAAAGCCTAGACAGAAAGCTCAGATTAAAAAATCCTTACATTTTCCTTAAATGTAAAATAGTAATTAAAAGAAATTTATTTAAAAATAAAAAACGTCACTAAATTCTAAAACATTTTATATTCTATACAAGTGATTTTAATCTGTATTAATTAACCATTTTTTGATTAAAAAATGTTTATTCTAAAAAATGGTGGAGAGGTCATTAATGCCCAAAAACAAAATAACGTAAAATTAATACCAATTTTTGTGGAGAGGGCTTTTAGGATAGACAAAATAAGGAAAGTTTTTTTTGAATGGATGGATTCAAAATGGATTATTTATGGATTTATCCCAATAACATTTAAAATCTTTTGGGATTGAACCTGAGAAATTTCTAAAATAAAATAAATGTAATTAAAATAATTAAACAAGACTACAAAATATAATTTTGATGCCGTAGAATTTAACCACTAATACCTTTTTATGGATTAGATTTTATTTTTTGTACTGAATATGGGTGGAAAAGTACTAAAATAAAAATGGCGAGTAAAATGAAGGCGAGGATACTTACGCTTCAGCATTGCCAAGATGTTCGCCTTTGTCCATGGATAGACACCCGGCACCACCGCCGAATCCATATCCCTTTGGACCATATTTTCGTCCATGGCACACTTTACAGTAGAGTTCGCCTTCGTGTTCAGCACAGTTTGTCGAATCAAGAAACTTTCCACACATTCCTAATAGTAAAGTAAGTTTAATTTATAAAAAGTTACTAATTTAAAGAATAAAAAGTTTAAGGTATACAAAATAAGTTTAAGCTATCAAACTAGTTTCAACGCTCCACGACTTCCATTAGTTAGGATACCTAAAAATGTATTTCTGTTTTTATGAATGAAAGATATACTGCATTAAAATGTATCAAATTTTTTGCTTTTTATGATGCGCCATTGTTTTTCACTTTATCTTTATTGCTTTTACATTTTTTCTGAACTGTTGCAACATAAAAAAAAAGCGATTTCGCGATACTGCCTTTTTTTTAAGTGATGTCATGAATATGTTGCTTTTTTTGAGAGAGAGATATTTGGCACTTTCTTCTGTGACTGACCAAGAGGTTTGATGCATTCCATCAAAAAAAACTTGATTTTCCCCTTTTAGGAATAAGTTCTTTTAGTTTAGTACACAATTTGTCCTCCTTTGTTTTTTTAGTGATGAAGCTTTTGATGTGATTAGGAATGTGATTTCAAAAAGTTTTAATTACTTCATAAGATAGGGAGAGAGAAAATGAATGTGTGTGAGAGGTCCAGTGACAAGGAGAGTTATTGTTGCTAAATGCAACATGAAATTTTGCAAAGCCACATATGTATAAAAAGGTGCTCAATATGTATAAAAAATAAAAACTCTTCACAGAATCCAATCTGCAAGCATAACGACGGAAGGGATTAGCTTAGCTGGTAGATTGGTGGATCAGTAAACTGGAAGTCTCAGTTTCAAATCTATGTACCCTAGATTTTCTGTTTTCTGTCGATACACTGAGAAGGCTTCCAGCGCCAATACCGTAGATACTGATGCATCTTTGGACCACAAAATTTTTAATGTTTTAGTTAAATTAAACAAACTTTTGGGTAAAATTTTTGAAACTTGCAAAATTTTCTGTTCAAAGTAGGAAACCTATCTAGACTATAACAATCTCAAAATTTTGTACTACAACTTTCGTTATTATTATTTTTTTTTTTTTGGCACAGTTCCTTCATTAGTACCTATTATTATTATTTTGTTTTGTTTATCCATCGTACGAACCTAAATCTTCTAAAATAATCTTTTCTAATGTCTAGATTCAAAGTTTATACAATGAATAAGTTCAAGCAACTAAAATAAATTCACTTACCACATTTGAAGCACATCTTATGCCATTTTAAACCACCAGCTACCCGTTCTTCTGCTGCGTAGACAGATTTTCCACATTTTGGGCATTTTGGATTTTCTACTGGTTTGAATGGCATTTTGGTAGTTTTTTTTTTAGGAAGGGTCGAAAACGGTACTCTTCGTATTAGATCTAGAAAAATTAGTTTAATTGTTAATCAATCAGTAATATGGTTGGTTATTTATGTAAGAGAAGCTAACATTCTGCTAAATAGGATTTACAGTTTTTGGTCACATATTTAATTTTAATGGCGCTGAAACCAGTACACTGAAATTAATATACATTATAGGCAGGCCGCACTTTTGATCAATTAATATTCTTCAATCTCAGGGAAATTTTTAGGGTCACACTTGTAATTCTCATTAATTTTATACAGAATACCGAATATTAAAACTAGAACACTCAAAAGACACAGTCCTACTTTGCCCATCTCCTTCAGATTTCTATCTAAAAACAATTTTCTTGAAGATATGCATAAAATAGAAGTGGTTGATCTACGCTGGGTAGTGTTTACAAAAAGTTGAAAGAAATTCCGCACGGAAAAACCCTGTAAAATATTGTTTTGCTAGGCATGGCTTTCCTTCCAATTTTCTGTTGTATACTGTGAGTTTATGATTCAAACGTTTGAGTACAGGAAGTTTATGCCATGAAGTTCTTCAAAAATATTTGGAGAACTTTTATGGCATAAACAAAAACGATACTTTGAGATTATTCCATCTACCTGCCAACGCTCGCCAAAATGCGCAAATTCTTTGGCGCCATCATAATGAAAAGCAATTTCCAAAATAAACAATCTAAACACATTAAAATTATCAAATCATAATAATAAAATGATAATAATAATAAAAAGAATGGAAGTGTAATACGTAATAAAAAAGAGTAATAAAAAGTATCAAAAAAAAATATAAAAACCTCTATTTTTTGTATAATTGCACATTGAATTATTCTTAAATCTAACCATATACATATATTATCAATCATTTTGGCGGCCAAAAATAAAAAAAAATGGTCGACGAGATAATCTCAAAGTACCAAAAAAACTTATGAAATTGAGCGAAGCTGGATATCGCTTGACTATTTTAAAGTAAAACTCTGTCCAATTTTTCATAGCCCAATTACTAGAATTCATAGCAACTCCATCAGGAACGAATTCAAAGTTTTTTCAATACTCTTTCACATTTCAGTATAACAAATAACATCATGGAAAATTATACTGGATGTTCCAGAAATTTTGGCAGTGTATCAAATTTCCAATTATATTTTTAATATTTTTGAGTAGCTTATGTCAGAAGAATTGTTTCAGAAAAAAACTGGCAAGAATGCATTGGGGATAACGCCAGTTAAGGAATAAGTCTTGAGATAACCAGCAAATCGCGTCTCTAGCCCCAGTTATGCACCATGGCACTTGAACTTGTGCTTGTATTATTATCATTATTATTATTATTAAGTGGACAAAGATGCGTTGAGATTGTGGCTTTTGAAGAGTAAGTTCAAGCGCCATTATCCTACCTCTCCTTTTCACGTTTCTTACAGTCTCGAGATGTACAGCTAACCGTGTATTTATAAGCTGCCAGTTCTGCATCAAGGGTATCAGAACTTGTGACTTGGATTTTAATCAATTAATTTCCCACAGTTATTTGGGATTTCTCAAAAATGATTTCAACATTTTCTTCAAACTTCTTTCTAAATTTATACTAATTGCGTACATTTAGTTCCATAACTTTTGACGTTTGCAATCCAGGAGAAAAGTCGATTCAAAGGTTACTTCTGAGAGAGTATGAAGATTATATTAGCCACTCAAGTGTTTCGTCAGTACAATTTACAGCCTCATTGTTAGTATAACACTAAAAGTAATTAAATTTATCAGCAAAATATAAAATCTGATGAAGACTAGTTGGCAAGTAGTGCCATTTTTTTGTTAACGTTTTTAACTTTTTATCGATTTTTTCGAAAACGGTTCCAATGTTCTTCATGTGCGTAGGTATAAATATCTAATTATAACGGTGTTCGAAATAAAACGAACGTGTAATTTACTTCAGTTAGCATTTAAACAAAATACGTTTACTTATTGGATATTTAACGTTTATTTTCACATATAAGTTCAATGAATAAAGCTTGAAAATATAAAGTTTATGAATCATTTAAAGAATACAACAACTATTACTGTATTTAATACAGCCAAAATCAATTAGTCCTTCTTAATCAGGCCCCTAGAATGTATTACTCCAAAATTGCATTTCATTTATTCGCAAGGTATCTTATAATGGATTGAAATATACTTTTTTGGATAAAGGAATTTTTGAGCAATTTTTCTGTAGTACAGCTTAAAGGGGTTTATAAAAGATAGACCTCTTAGAAACTTGTTTATATCTTAACCTTTGGTTTTAAGCAACTTTCAAGGCATGTTGCGTTTCTAAGTTGAGTTTCAGATGGAGCTATACACATCTCCAATATGGACACACTAGCATCCTGTACAGAGGCAAGAAGACGTGCAATAAGTGCTCTGGTCAATATAATGAGGATCTATGTGCTATGGACAGCACAGAGTGCATTAACTCCCACGAGGAATATCACGCAATGTAAAAAATGTATTGAGTAAATAAGAATATAAATAATGTGAAGATTAAACAAAATTGTCGTTTTTTTTATAAAAAAAAAAAAAAATGTATAATCTGTTACAGGCAAAAAGGATGTTTTGTTGGCGAAGCTGCTAAATAAACTAACTGCTTAACGTTTGTATCGAAAATATAATTGTGGAAACATTAGAGCAATAGTAAAGCTATTGTTGAGTAGTGAGCAACTCGCGAAGTAAGACAGGTTCTCAGGTAGAACTTCAGAGGTAGTTGTAAATACTTTGACCGAAATTGTGGAATTTGCACCAAGAACAAGTATTCAACTATTATTTGAACCAAAAATGATAAAACGGCACTTTTACAACATCTTTCAAGAAAAAAGAGTGTAGGTGTGTATAACTACTTCGCGAGTTGATCCAATCACAAACTCAGCGTCGCTTAGAAACTCAAAGAAAGCTATTTTAAAAATTCATTGGGTGATCAATTCTTCAATAAAATTGTTATGTGCAAGAAAAGCAGATTTACAGTCGTAATCCACAGGGGTCTTTAAGTGTTCCTTTGAGCTGTAAGGCGTAAATATTTCATGATGAATATATCTGAGATTTCCAAACCATTGCATTCTACTTCTACTATAACAGCTGGACCATATTTATGCAGCTTTGGCAAGGAAAAACTCGACTTTAATGAATCAAAACCGAATGCTCTTTCTATCTAGAAAGAATCTCACTAATCTTAGTGCAGTACCCTGACAGCAAAACATAAAAACGTTATTCTCGGGCCGCTCCTATTCACCATTTACGAAGCACACATCCGCCAGCATCCAAATAAAATACTATCTTTGCAAATGTATCCACAATCTTGAACTTAATGTTGCTCAGTAGATTTTGCTATCTTAATAATAAATTCAAGTATAATAACATTCTACCCCGTAAATCTATCCACAAAAAAAACAGACGTCTATGCACAAAGTCGTCCAGTGTTCCTCTATTGAAGTCTTATCTGGGACAATTACAAATTAGACAGAAACAAAAAAGATTAAACTAACACCCTATAAACTTCTGTCTAGAATCCTTGACAGACTCTATAAATTCTTTAAAAAATAATAATAATATCTATTATTTATTAGACCAAGCTGGACTCACGCATTCAAAATGAATTAATCAAATGCTTTTAAACTACAACTCACAAGGAGAGGTCACTGAACGTTGGCAAAAGTAATACGGCGTACCATGGTCAACTGTTTAACCGATCTTAAATAATTTTAAATGATCAGTTTTGTTTCACTCACTAACATATGAAATTCTGTTTCGTTCAGAAAGTATGGTTATATTTAAAATTAAATGCATATAAAGTTCAAGTAAAATAAACCTCACAGTTGAATCACTAAAATGACACTTTGTTCAACTGTTGACCATGCTACACTATATATCTGTTCCACCTAAATAATCTCTTTCTCATGTAAGGCCTTTCATTTGAGAGAGATTTGGTTGTGGTCAACTGACCTTTTCTTGTCAGGAGAAAATATAAGTTGAAGTACTCATTTGGATAATATTCTTCTGGTTCGCCATAATTTGATTGGTCGATTTCATGAGTTACATTTATGATTGGACTTGATAATTCACTTTGACAAGATCTCAATTTCCTGTTAAGAAAATTTCTAGTATGGATTCAAACACTTTAAACAAGAAAGACTCTAGCTATCTAATCAGGATGGAAAAGTTCGTTCCAGCGTCAACAACCAGGGTGAATAATGAGTCTAGGAAAGATAAAATACAAAATTATCAATGAAAAAAGTAGATCAGCAGCTGTTACTAAGGGATGATATTTCTGGACTGGTCCTTTTTACGTGTTAGTGTGCAGTTTGGTATATCAAGTCACTTTTACAATATAAACACACAGAGAGTGATAGTGTGTGTGTGTGTGTGTGTGTGTAAGAGAGAGAGAGAGAGAGAGAGAGAGAGAGATAAGAAGATATTACTTGTGAGAAATTAGTCTAGTAGTCTAGTAGAACTATTCGGTTGCCGCTTGGTCTAGCTTGGAGACTAGCCAAATCATTTGACTAGTTCCAAATTTGGCTATGCAAGCCAATATGGTTGAAGCTATCATTGGAACTTGGAGTTATGCGAGTGTGCACGTGTGTGTTGTCAGCTAGCATAACTCGTAAACGGAAGCTCGCTGCAAGAGCCAAATGACGATATTAGATTTAAGTAAACCTGACAATAAGTCCAAATGATAACCAATTGCAAATGGCCACTTTTATCCAGCAGGTTTTTCTATTGATTCAAAATTTGCAATTAAAAAAAAAAATCAACATGTTTAGTACCCAGGCCTATCACTTTCATTGCTTACATTTTGTCCAGAATATCTATTTTAGATTGCCCCTGTGTTCGGAAGAAGTGAGAAGAATAGGTCGCTTTGTAGGAAATCATCAAGGTAATCCAAGATGGAAGTTCAAACTTTAATATTAACATTTTTTTCTTTCCGCATAATTTATTTTTATCCTTTATTAGTTTGTACATGTATCGTCGCTTGTATTTTAATGGGAAACTACAAAACCAAATACAAATTTTAATCTATTTTTAATTAAGGGAGAGGGGGGTAATATTTAAGATATTCAATTTTTTTAAGGACAGTAACTGAGCAATGACATACGCTTCACTCAACAGTAAATTTCTGTAAAATAACGGGATGTAAATTATATTAAAATCAGAATTGTAATGTTTTTCTTAGTAAAAGTGGTAAGCATGAAAAAAATCGTCTCTGAAAATAAATATCATATGAACACCACACTGCTTTCTCTTTCTGCTAAATGATTTACAAAACCATGGAAGATAACTGCCTTCAGCGTTAAATAGATAAAGTCATTACTTTACCACTTTTACTCCCTTGAGCTTACTTTACCACTCCTTTGAGTGATAGCCATTTTTGGAGGGAGGGGATTAATGTATAACTTCCAAATTAGGTGTATGCACAAAGACGGGAAAGCCTAACATTCTAACATAAAATGTATCGACAGCTATACGAGGGACTCTAATTAGGGATCTCCAACTTACTAGACTACGTTCCTAACCACAACACAAACACTTACAAATGATATGTAGGTTCAATGCTTTATTAGGCGATCATCATGTGGCACGCTCCTCTAGAACCCTTCTAAAATAACTTGATTTATTTTTTAAATAAAAGTGATAGCCCTAATGAATTTGAAATCGTTTATTTAAAAAGATATTGACAAAAATAAATATGTATAATTCAATACTGTAAACTAGTAGTTGCAGTTATTTCTGATATCTGACGTATTTTCTCTCGAAATAAAAAGTAATGCGATCGTGGATTTTGAGTTTTCAGAATAAATAAAAATTAAGAAGCTCGGATGAAAATCGAGACAATAAATAAATTTCGAAATAAAGACAATAATGAACCAGAACCACAACCTAACCTTAACCAATCCCATTACTCAGGCGATATTCCCTTAACACAGTTCCACCAATTTTCTTTAACCTTTATATGCTTATTTTAAAAAACAAAAAAAACCTTTCATTTTTATTTGAATCATGTTTAAAAAAGTTCAATTTTGAGGATTTCTAGGGAGACTGATTTTTAGGGGAGGGACGCTTTATACGAAAGTACTTGATTGGTAAATACCTTCCCCTCTTTAGTTTTTCTCGAGAAATTGGAATTTTTTCTCGGGTACGGCTCCTACAATTTTCCCTTAAACTGTTACATTAAGGAGGGGCATTTGGATACATACGATTCAATCCAATCTCTTAGAACTGTTACAGAGCGTAAATAAATTTTAACAAAAAAAAAATATTTGTAGACCTAAAATTTTTTTGGGGACATTTATATAAAAAAAATTCACTTAGGGAAGATTTCTGGAGGGGGAAAATTTGAATAGAAACACCATCAAAAATAACTTGATAGGGATACCATCAAAAATATGTAACATGATAAGGATACCATCAAAAATAACTTGATAGTGACACCATCAAAAATAACTTGATTGTAAAGTGATCACCTTTAATGAATTGGCTTTTCCTGTATTTTGCATTTCTCTCCTAAAAATGGCTTTATCAATTTTCCATAAACTTGACATGCTTACTGAACACTTGTAAGCATGTTAATATTATCTAACACATTTATTCAGAAAATTCTTTCTATTTGATTTTTTTGTGGGCAAAAGATGAAAAGGGGACATACACTTTAATGAATTCATTTTATCAGAAAGTACAATCGATTTTTGCTGCTTTTTGTGATTTTTTTCAAAAATGGCTGCTTCAGCCATTGATAACTTGATAGTGATACCATCAATAATATGTAACTTGATAGGGATAACATCAAATATAACTTGATAGGGACACCATTAGTAGACTTAGTATTTAAAAATTGGGTTCTTTGCGAAATAATTCATTTTAGAAAGGTTATAAGTGGACAGATTTCCTCTTTTTTTATGAAGTCGTCTTTCTCTCAAAAGAACAGAGATCCTGCATAAAATATTGGCACTCAAAATTCAGTAAAAATTCCAAGTTTATTAAAAATGTTTTATATATATCACTTTTTGTTTTATAATTAAAAAATAAATCATAAAATTTAAAGTTTAGGGTGAATATAGAAAATCAAATAAAAATTTCTGTCTTTAAAAAAAAGTCTGCCCAATCTTGGTAAGATGGGATATCTATTCATGATTTTTTTTTCTTTCATTTTTTCAGTCTGCTTGAGGAGATGCTGGACGTCAGTACCTTCTTGCTGAACAGTAACAGTTTTATTATTGATAATTAAAATAGTTTAATATTTTAAGCATCATTCAAAAAGTATTTAATATAAGTTCCAAGTCTAAAAACGAATTGACATTTAAAATTATTATCTAAAAAGAATCTTTGGTAACCTCACTCGACGACTTACTCTAATCGATCAAAGTTTTGAGTTATAGATTTCCTTCACATTTGGAAACATTAATTGAATATTAGTTACTTAGAAAAGAAGCATGTCAACTAGTGAAATGTTTCAAATTAAAGTTGACAGCCAGTGATATAATTTAATATTTATACAAACTTAAAAGAAAAAAAGTTACCACTGTTTTCCAAAAAATTTCCAAAGTTACAGAACAAACTTGTTTACATTATGTTTAAAGAACATCGACTCCAGAATGAGTACTTCCAGTGGGGGCTGATTTTTAAAATTATCCTAATTTTGGGGTCCTACTAATACTAAAGATTAAATATTAAATTTGAACTTTCTCCGATGTCCCCATTTTTGAGTTTATGTTGACTGCATACACACATTGAGGGCGATGAATAATAATAAATAAAAACAAGAATCTAATAAAAATCTATGTTCATAGGGGTCTGAGAAGTTTCAGTTATATTATTAGGTTAATAAAAATCCTAATGATAATATTAAATGGAACTAAATAAATTTTAAAAAATACCATGTCTGGGGAAAAAATTTGCTTCCTTTTTTTTAAAGTTTTTCAATAAGAATAATTTCCCGTATATACTCTTTTACGTAAGAATTTCATTTATTTTTTTTTTAGTTTTGGGTACCCTTTCATTAGTGATTTTTTTTTAAATAATTAAAAAATTTAGATTTATCTAATTTAAAGGTGCAACCACTCAAAAAGATTTTCTTTAGTTGCAACCGGAATTCAAACAAATTTCAAATTACAGCTACTTTCTTTTCTTTTCTTTTTTTTTTAATTTTGGCTGTACTTGCGACTTTTATAATTTTTTTTTTTTTTTAAGGCAACACTGGTCAGTCAAAATGGAGAAATGTAGGGGGCGGCTTTATAGGAAGAAATACAAAAAATAGACCAAACTTACACTTGTAAAAGTAAATGAAAAAAAAAATGAATAAACAAATTGTCTACTTACCTTTTCAAAAAAATAAATTAGAACTGTGTTTGTAGATTTGTGGCAAAAAGGTTTTTAATAAGTTTCTTGGGTACTTCAAAAACTTGGGAAACTTTAAAAATTTAAGATGGCGGGTTAATTTTTTTGTTTTTTGTTTATGATAGGCACCAAAAAAATACTTTTTCCCCTTATAAGAAGTACTAAAGAATTTATACACTCGCACAGCCATTTTATAGACCTGACTAGATCTTCCCCCACCACTTTCGGAGTTTGTAAGGCTGATTTCTGCTTCACTTGGTGGAGAAGGATTCTAAATTTAGAACGAACACTCATAGTTTTAAAGTAAAATAATTCAAAATAAAATAAAATCACTTAAAAAAAAAACACTTCGTTATCGCACAGAAATCTGAATTTGCAAAAATTGTAATTTTTTTTTTGAGGGGCGCTGATGCCCCCTACCTGGCTACGGCACTGTCTCAACTAGACTGAATCCCGAGGGGTCTAGGCATCCCAGGAAACTGCTCTTAGCCAAGCCAGTAGCGTCACCAGGCACTTCTATTTTTTAAAAAATAGATTGGAGTGGGGGAGTAGGCTTTCGTAGGAGTAGGAAATTTTGTGGGGTTCAGTGGGGCAAGAGTTACGCTAGGGAGTGTCTTCGATATCTGTAAATACCTATAACTAAATCGCAACACTGTTTTTTGATGGGCTGCTCCACCTTCTACCAAACTAAAATGAACTTTTTTAGGAAAATTGTTTCAAATATAAGTGATACGCCTGTAGGTGCATAAAAAAAAATGTGAAATTTAAAGAAAAAAGTGCTTTAGTAACGGTGGTACTTTCCGATCAAGAGATTCTTTTAAAGCGGGATGATCACCTACACCTTAATCTTAGAGGTTTGATGGCGTCAAAAAGTAAGGACATAAAGGTTATCCCATTGCTAAGTAATGGTGAAGATAATTCTTTTCATACAATCATTATACAATTGATGGATAAAAGTATAAAAACTGTAAAATTTATAAAAACTGATACATTGATCTAATTTTTAACAAAACACAGAGCTTAATTGTGATAATGCAAGTTAAGAGCGCATACTCTATTCTTCTGGTTTCCAAATGTTCTGTACCCTTGCCCTCTTCTCGTTCACAGTAAATTTTTACGCCACTTCTCCAATTTTGTTAATTGTTAAATACTACTTTAACATTGGTTTAACAATACTAACCGATTTAATGGTGGCATTCATTGCCTTCTGTGCTGCCAGGAGCTAGTTGAAATCACTAAGGCTGATAGGGAGGTGGCATACGGTATCGAATAGACGGACCGCTTGGCGCACATTGAAGCTACCCAATTGCAGTCCGAATCTCCTATGTTACTAGAGCAAAAAGGATTGTTACCGCCAATAGCAAGAAAAGTTATGGAACGATTACCATTGAATCGGCCAATTGCCTAAATGCTTTTTAGGCTCCTCATTGGCTATGACTTTCTGCAGCATTTTTTGTTTCCACAGAATGGCCCGAAAGTCTGTTGTGAAACATGGCGGAATATCTCTATAGATGTAGATGTTTCGCGTCCCAAAACATTCTTTCTGACGGCAGCTAATCTGTCTAGTATTCACGCTTGTCTAATATAACTGAATACGAGTATAATACTGAATCGTATTATTGGGCTGTGAGCTTTAATGGAAAAAATTCTTTAGTGGCGTAAATATGGTAAGAGCCATTATTTAATGAATCACTAAGTTCAGTATTATGTACATATTTCTGAATTATCAAATAGGTTCTTAAAATTAATTCAGGCATGCGAAATTCTTGGAACATTCCTATTAATTCTATTAAATCTCAACGTCATTTTCTAAATGTATAGCCTAATAAGTCACGAATATTTTTATAAATATACGTAATATTTAAGACCTCGTTGATACCGCTTGCCTATGATAGCCTACTAAGGGGCGAAAACAGTTTCGAAAACGCTTTTTTTTACTAATCGAACTAAGTCAAGAAAACTTTTGGTAATAACCTGATTTACTGGTTATGTCTAGTTTTCTTTTCTTATTTAAAGTGGAAGTTACTACTTTTAATTTGATTTAGCAATTGTTATTCTGAAGGATGTGGTGAAATAATTTTAGATGTGGCCAAGCAAGAACATCAGTTTCGTATTTTTCTGTAAGAAGCTGGCTGAGAGAAGCAAATAGTTAAGAACCTTATGAGATTTGAAGGGGCAAATGAGTTAATAAGCTTCTTTTTTTTCTTTTTGCAGTAATACAATTTTTGTTTGTTCAAAGTTGTATATTTTTCATGCTATTCAGAATTTTAATTGCCTTCTGAAGCGGATTGTTTTAAAATTTCTGTACCCAGTCAAGTTTTTCTTTTACTGACAGATATTATGCTATGTATGATTATGACTCATTGTAGAATTGAATTTTTCCACTTATTAAGCAACCTAAATCGATTTTTAAGGATTGGTATGGACAGTATGTCATGTATTTCTTGTAAATGAAGAGCACTGTTCATTTTAAGAGAAACAATTACTTTCAAACTGATTTGACATCAATATTTAGAAACATTAAATGACTATAAAATAACCTAACCTAAACTGCAAAAAGTATTAATATAATGAAATATTAGTAAGGTAAATTACCGATAATACTATTCCAGCTATTAGCTGGAATGATGCAAAACCCTTCAAGTTTCAAGGTTTGATTCTATCTTTTAGCATCTAGAAAACCGAAATGACATTCATTTTTAAAGGCGCCACGTTAGCCGAGCGGTTAGAAGCGAGACTTGCAAAGCTAAAATGTACTGTGGTATTGGGTTTTATTCCTGGTCTAGGCTTTTAGATTTATTTAATGTTTATATTATGAGTAATTTACAGTAAAGTATGTTTGTGTCCACGACACCTAATCGGTAGTTAGACGTAAAGCCCGTCTGAAACAATGGGCATTACTTTTTACTTTAAATTTATTTTTTATAATTTGTAAAATTTTTACAATCCAATAATTTCTTCCAATATTTGTTCCTAGATGTTTACGTTTTGAAGATGGTATGGACCAACAGTAAAATTCGATATTTCTCTGATTTTAAGAATACTTCCATCAGATCTTGTATCACGTTCATCACTCACGAGATACTGTTAACAAAATGAATAGTACACACCACTGCATTTTACCCTGATGATATCTATGTAACCATTGCTATCTTTGTGAGTTTTTTTCGGGAAAGATACTACTAATGAGTACATCACTAGTGGGATAGCTTCCCTTTAGGGTCCTAAGCTGAGCCTTATCACATGCTCTTCGAATAAGTGGAGCCTGTTCGTAAAAGAGTTATACAGTAGTATTGAGGCCCCGAAGAATAAAACGGCGAGACAAAAGAAAAATAAATAAAGTTCTATTTCTAGCTGTATTTTTTTTAATGATTTAAGGCGCAACAACATCTCAGGTTATTGGCGCCTGGAGCTTTTTCCAGTGCACTGCCGGCCTCCGGACAGTGTTCTCTCGTTACAGACAACTCTGTCCATCACCAGACAGTGAGCTGTAAGAAGCTCCTAGGAAGAGAGAATCTAAGAGTCAGCAGCTGGATTCGAACCCGGGACCTCCGCGTGGGAATCCAATACGCTAACCGCATAGCTAATCTCTTCCCTAGCTATATATTCTAGCTGTATTATTGTAATGATTAATTATTGTATTCTTTGTGTATGACAGAGATCTCGGCTTTAATTAAAAACAAAATTTAACGGATCCTCTTCTAGAATTTCGGTCTTTCTTCACTGATTTAATATTAATACACTTAATACTACATTAATCCCAAAAAATCTACTCGAACTCTCTCTATGAGCATGGTTGGTAAAAAATTACGCGTCGCTTACAAAAACGGATTCGGATGTATATATTTCTGTCAGGAAATAGAAAATTGTTAATTAGATATTTTCGATATATTATTATTTTATTTTTTTGGGAAAGGCATCTTCCAACTTGTTCTCATGGACTGTATTTAGTGGCCACGATTTAGAGAAGTCTGATTTTAGGTTGATTTCGATTATAGCTTACCCAGGTAAAATAACCACGCTCCGATTCTGCTTATCGTTCGTTTTGATCTAGGAACAAAAAACTTTCTCGGCATTTTAGGCTCTTTACTAGCAATCCAATGATTAAAAAAACCTAAACCTTTTTACCATAAAACAGTAAATCAATTTACCACAACACCATAGAATTCAAATTTCATTAGAATTACTTTTTTTTTTGAAAGAATTATTCGATAGTAACTAAATTTAACCTTTAGTACTTCAATATCAGAATTTCGACCCAGATATGAACATGCAACCCTGTAAAATACACAATTATTATAATCAAAGCTAGTTCCACAGCCTCAATACATGACGTCACGCTCATAAAAACTGAATTTTCGGACAAGTATGATCTATCCCAAGCTTACTCTTCCAGAAACAGGAGTTACTAGATGACTTAGGAGAATACATTCTTCCTAGAATCGTGCTAGTTTCTTTAATTGTGGAAGAGTCTTCTTTAGCAAATCTAAGGGGTGAGGCCATTAAAATGAGGAATATGTTGGCACCAGGGAGTATTTACCCCTACCTGATGGCTCCTATGTCTTCTTAGAGAACTGGGTGAATAGTTTCATTCCCTAAAGATGAAACATCCCTACAGATAAGTGGTCTCATCACCAATACGGGGGCAGATTTATTCAGGTTATGTTGTCACACAATACAAAGCAGATACCTTTGATGGTGATGATGCCTAAAATCACCTTAATCAGGCCTTTACTTCATTAATGTATGAGTTTATTAACAGTATTTTAGTTCTATCAACAAAACTACAGCCAGACTCTTGTGCAAAATGTTGTCTTATCGTTTTAAAATTAAATACTTATCAGTGATGTTTCCTAGTCTATCAGCAAACAATTGCAAGTGCCTACCAAATCATTTATAAAAATTTCTTTAAAAAAACAAGTATTCCAACAAATTTTTCTCATTCAAAATTTGAACCATTATTAATAGTTGTAGATTTATTTGGGATTTTTTTAACATGCTTTTTGTATTAACGTATATTCTTGACCTAGACTTGTAATGATGATTTATTTATATAATTTTAGTTACCGTGATAATAATTTAATTTATTTTGTTTTTTTAAACATCCTCATTCAACAATCTTCCAAGAAGTTTTGATTTACAAATATAAAAGAATAATTTTAAATCGACTTAGATCTGGCAGACGGCTGCATGTAGCCATGCCTAATATACTTTTTTCTCAAAAAATGATGTACATACTTTTTTTAAAAAAATAAAGTATTATTATCATTAAATAGACTTGGAAAGTCGTCTGCCGCAGTTTTTCATCCCCAAATACAGTTTAAATTTTTGATAAAGAGTGATTTTTGTGAATTATTTATCAACAACCAGAAAAACAGTAGTCAATTTTTTGCTGTAATAAAATATATCCCTCTTTTTAAAATTAAAATTATTAAATCAGTGACAAGAAGCTTTCTATAATTCCACACATCAACTGCATATTTAATCAAAAGAAGCCAGTTAGAACCGTTGAGAAGTTGCAAGAAGTAATTTTAGGAAAGAACTCTATCCCCTGGCACATATAAGCGGAATGGCGAAGGAATACGACACTGTGTTCAAAATGAAGGATTTCTTCTTTTACGTTATAATTGTAAACAAAACACAAGGAGAGTTCCTCAGGATTCTCGGAACGTTTTGAGACTAAGGTTTAGCTACTCTTCGAAATCTTCAGGAGCTATCTAGTAAGTATATCACTTATCCAGATAATAACTCTCAAGCTTTGACCAAAGTAGTACAATTGCCACTTCAAATTTTAGAGACTCACGATTTTTTTTAGACATTTCTTTCTAACTAATGGCATATGATACAGCAATTCGTACCACTTATTCAGTCAGGGTATATAGGCAGAGTCTTCCTTAACACTTTTAGTAAATAGCCAGAGTTAGAAAAATATCAGACTAAAATTATTTAACCAGCCCACTAGAAACAGCGATGAGGACACCTTTCATTATAAACTTTTATATATATATATATATATATAAATTTTTACTATATATATAGAGAGAGAGAGAGAAAAGAAGAGCAGAAAATAAAAAATGAGGGAAAAGCAAAAAAGCACTGAAAAGACAATAATATATTTCTTAAACACCTTCTTTAACACCCTTACACCTTTTTGTTTAACACACAAAATATAACTGAAGAAAAAAACGCCCTGGGTAATACAGACAAAAGAATCTCTTCGCAATTGCCATCCAAATAAATATATCAAATAATATAGGTATATATATATCAAATAAATTTATACAGGGGGTGCCTCCACAGATTACTATTCTACAGATATACATATATATATAATTTTGAATCATTATATTCGTTACTGTTAATTTTACCCAGTACTTAAACGGCTATAACTACTAAAAGACTTTTTTTGACGGAATTAACTTTTTGAAAACTAACTAAATCCTTTTTTGTTACGTAAAAATGCTGTTTTAATTTTTTTAAATAATTTTGCTTTATTAAAATTGGGAGCTGTGTGTGGGTAGTATGTGGGTGAGTCATGTAGTAGTTGTAGTTCCAATAACACAGTTTTAGTGCCAAACTATCTCTGACCAAGTGACTAATACGCTAGCTTTTTTTTTTTAAGTTATGGCATTGCAGCACTAGTTTTCCTCACCCACCAGTTTGTACCTACATTAAAAAGAAACACTAAATCCTAGATTATAATTTCCCCTACCATTCCGCACAATCCAAGATGGCGGAATATTTACAAAAGAACCAAACCTTTTCATAGAGTCAGTGAATTTGGCTTGAATCCAGAATCAAATACTAAACTAAGTGTTATTTCTGAAGCACGTGGGATAAAAACTTTCTATTTATTTTGTGTATTGTGGGAAGACACCGCAGTCCTAGAAGTAGAAACCACTCAAAGTTTAAAAAGCGAAAATTTTCCAATAGGCCAAAATCCATTGCAATTAGTTCTCTGCGAAATTCAAACGCCCTTTAGTACAACAAAGATCGTAAATCTTGCATGAAATAAGTTTATAATTTCATCAATGCATGAGTAAAAAAAGCCTCTACGCTGAAGTAAGAAATGAAATTGGGAAGATAAGCAGCTGGATAAAAACAGAGAGGCTGAGATCAAGTTAATGAATCCCAAAAATTTAATTAAAAAAAAAAGGTTAACAGGGCCTTTCAAAAACTAACAGTATAATAAGAAAGGAGTGCTGGCTGAGTATCTGTCCTACAAAGATAGCGCGAGCGAAAAAAAACAGCTATAGGACAACAAGATCTGATCCCAACGGTTGGGATAGTTGAAGTCTTACCATACTGCTGCTCCAGAACAGTTAATCCATAAGGAAGGGTACTCCCCTTGAAGGGAAAAATTAAGAGGGATATTCCTACCACCAAGCACGTGTAAAATACAATCCAACATTATATCAAAGACTACTCCCCACATGTAGAGACAAAAATTGGAAATAATCATTGCGGCTTCTGGCCGGGAAAACCTAGCGATGATCAAATCCTCTCTCACAGGATGATTTTAGATAAAAATAGAGAGTATCAGTTACCATAAATCATCTATTTATAATTTTTTTTTATTATACGATAGTTTCACTGAAAAGAAGAGCATTCCAAGGAAATCAATTCGCCTGATTAGGCTTGTCATTGACAGATGTTCCGTGCGCAATTGGACACTATACTAGCCAGAGTGAAACGTTAAGAATAATATTTAGAGAAATTATAGCCTTTTCCCTTTAACTTGTACGGAAGTTAATACCAAGTACAGATCTTGTTTCTTATACAATACTAGCGAGAACTAAATTCTCGTGCTCCTTGTTGGCGTCTGTAGTAATTATCCTGTACAGATCTATCGCCTACATAAGATTTAGGGAAACACAACCCTGTTCTCCCCAAACTGGTCCACCAGTCAATACAAAAAATTAAAACTGTCCAGTAGGACAGTTGTATAAGGGTTTATTGTCAATAAGTGCACGAAAAAGCGTAACGTTCAAAAACACCCAACTTTGACCATTTCTTTTCTATTTTTCTTCTATGAATAGTGTCCACCTTATATCATTATAGAGAATGCTCATAGTCAAATCGTATTTTACCGAGGACACACTCAATCAAAGTATATTTTACAGGATACATATAATCAAACTGCACTTACCAGAGTATACACATAGTGAAGGATCATACCTTAATTCTTTATAGATATTAGTTTAAGTTACTTGATGGATTTAATAAGCCCAAATAACCTAAACTAATATCTAACCACTTAATCAAATCTCTATCATGTAGATAGCGGCAAACAGCCACTTTGGTTACCTGCGTATAACCATTACAGTGCATTACCTCCATGAAGGAGCATACTACTCTTACGTATGATGTCAACATTACCGTATCATGTCAACCTCTAATGCAGGCCCACATACATACATGCCGAAACGTTAGGCGTGTAGAGAAAAAATTAGTTTATCAAGACCTACGCCCAACAAATCTGTATTTAAAGATATGAAAACAAAGAAAAAAAAATAATGTACCTACAGCCTAGTACTCTAACATCAGTATTGTACAAAGCAATTACCTATTTATAAAAACTTAAGAGGAATTACAGTCTTTTACTCTAGACTGGCCCCGAAGTTATAGAATGGGTAGATAGATCTACCTTCTGTACAATGCTCATTGGAACTACAGATTTGTACTCTAAGCTAGCTAACAAGTAAATAAAATAGATCTATTTTTTAAATAAGAACTACAGCCAAAAAAAAAAGAGCTGTAATTTTGAGGAGCACTGTTCCCACAGTAGCGTATCCTAGTACAAAAATTCTACGGTATTTTATTAGACTGTGTAATTCAGATATGAATTGTTGACTTGTATGTATTTTAGAAGATCTTCTATTAATATTACAGATATAACAGAAATAGGTTCTTACCGTACAATACAGAAATAGTTTTATGGCAACTATTCAAAAAACTTAACTAGACTCCCTCTACTCTATATGCTTCACTTATACACAATCACAGCCACACAAACACACACATATTACATACGAAACATAAATACCAATCATTTTATTTTATTTTACAAAATGTAAGCATCTAAATTTACAATTGATATTCATTGTCCAACAGGTTAAAACCGTTGAAATGGTATGGTTATAATAAATTTCGGTTGTAGAACACTCACTCACTCTTCCTTTATAATTCAAAAAAGTGATGAGTTTCCTTTAGCTTCTTTAGTTATTAATTTCCGTTAAAATTATATATGTTCATTGTCTACAAATAAAAGCTTTTTGCCCTTCACATATGTATAAATATGGTTTAATAGGGAAGGGATTAGCTATGCTATTAGCGTACTGGACTCCCACGCGGATGTCCCGGGTTCAAATCCAGCTGCTGACCCTTAGATTTTCTCTTCCTAGGTGCTTCTTACAGCTCACTGTCCGGTGATGGACAGTGTTGCCTGTAATGAAAGAAACAGTCTAATAGTGCTCTGAAAAAAGCTCCGGGCGCCAATAACCTAGACTTTTAGTTGACGCGCCTTAAACATTAAAAAAAAAAAAAAAAAAAATGGTTTAATGATTGATTCATAACTGTTAACCAAATTGATAACTAAAACCAGTTTCTTCAGACAGATTCCTACCCTTTCTTTCTTTGCAACCAGAATATTTAATTTCATTAACTCTTTTTCTAAACCGGTTATTCTTCTCAGCCATTTTTTTTATTCCACAGCTACAATAAGAATGCACTTTTAAAATTTAAAAAAAAAATCATAATTATTCTTCCAAAATACAAAAAACTCGCAACCAAGTATCTTATTCTTCACTCACAAACATAGTGACTGGTAATGAAGGCACTGAAAAAAAGTCATAATTGGTTAGAAAAAGTCACAAATTCAATTATGGTGGCCGGTAAAAAATATAATAATTTGTCTTTAGCAATGAAAGGGTGTTAGGTAATTAAACAAAAAGATTTAAATCTATCACACTTTATTTATGTGCATTAAAGAAATGAAATGATTTAAACAGAAAATTTAAACTTTCTAATAGGACAGTTGAATAATTGTTGTTATTATATAAGGTATTAACTAGAAACTATTCCCGCTGTTCTGCAGGGACTCTAAACTGTCCCCAGAGAATAAACTCCTGCTGTACAAGGTAGTGGTTAGGCCCATGTTACTTTATGCTTGTCCTTCCTGGAGTTTGACGTGTCGATCCAACATCGCCTCGCTGCAAACAATCCAAAATAAATTCCTCAGGCTTGTGACAACTTCCGCCCGCTACACGCGTATTATAGACTTACACTCTAACTGGTGTCCATGTTGGTACATGGACTACTCGAATGTAGAACACTACATCAAGTACCTCGCTACTGGTTTCTTCAGTAAGTGTGAATCCAGTCACAACCACCTTTGCAGACGAATAGGTGACTATAATGTGGACACGGTGCACAGGCACAGGAGAGTTAGGGACTCCCTGACATGAAATATTTCTTAAAAGCTAGAGGTTTTTCATTGTTTTCCCCTTAATATACAATATAATTTAATAAATTAGTTGTAAGAAACTATGTCTGGAGGTTATAGTTCACAACTGGCACTCCAGACTGTATATATGTACAATATGTATTTTATATGTGTAATAAATTTTTTTATCTATCTATCTATTAACTAGAAACAAAATATATGTACTAGATGGCGTTACATACATGGGAAAAAGTCAGTTGTGAAAAGTCATTCGACTTTTTCTTATACACTATGTTATAACAATTTCTTGAATAATAAAATTTGCCCGGTAAAATTGTCAAAAAAAAGTGGTAGTTTCACTTAACCGATTTTCTTAATATTTGAAATTAACTTATCCAAACATTCACTATTAATATTATGCAGGCAATTTGGTGATTTTGGTATCAAGTGATATACTTTAAAGGCAGCTTAAAAAACCTCTACTTTTACAGATATATTATAGGTGTATTGCTATTATTAACTTTGTATTTTGGGGTTATGGATTATACGGGATGTTTCTACTGATTCTGGTTCGTTGTGAATCTAATTGATTTTCTTAAACAAACAAAATTGGTGCATATGTCAAATCTACGCCAAAGCCATGTTACAATATAATTCTTACTCTAATAAGAGAGTGTGTAGTAATCGTGCGGATTCACCAGAAATATACGTTTTAAGGTGGATCTTAAATATTGATGCAGTTTGGTTAATTTTGTTTGTCTAACTTTTTCCCGGCCGAAATCAGTTCAACTGCCCCAATATATATTTTACTGAGTGCTCCACTACTGAGACCTTAATATACTGGGGTCTTTAGAATCTGTAAAGTAACTTTTAAGGCACTTTTGTACTCTTATCAATGTGCTCAATGAAGTTTTATATCTTGCAACAAAAGTAACTCCAAGATATTTTAGTTCTTTCACCTGGTTCCAACTTTTTCCATCGAAATAAACCTTTATTTCTTTTTTTACCCTCCTTTTCTTCTGAAAAGCAAAACTTTCGATTTTCGGGAATCTAATTCAACCATATTTTTTCTTGAAACTAAATACATAGTCATTGTTGCGGACTCAGAAAAATAAGCAAACATCTCCTTTCTGAATGTACAAAGCCAAAATAATCAAATTAAACAAATTCAGTACTCTGACTATAAATAAAAATGCTAATGTTCCGATTCTTAAATCTTTGAAAGTTCTTCACCGACTGCTTTGAAAATTCGACACAGCGTTGCATGCGAATACGGGCGTTTTTTAAATTATCAATTATATAGATGTAATATCTGTGACAGGTAAAAACGTTATAAGCAGCACCGTCTGTTGGAAGTAAGTGCAACACACAAAATATTTTACGGTTCCATTTCAATGTTACCGATTTACGATTTCTAAATTTTCAATTTTACAATTCCATCTCAATGTTTCCGATTTAATTGTTAAATTAAAAGATCCTAGATTTCAATGTGTAATAAATAGCCCTGAATCCACCGGCTACAACGTTAACTGCTTTCTTCATGTTACGTCAAATTGACACGTTTGCGAAAACACTGCTCTTTTCAGAAATGCCTATGTATTACACATGGAATGCGAGTAGAAAATCATTTAAACGACGCCAGCGAGAAGAGCGGGTCGACGGATAATCTAGCATATTTAAAGAAACTACGATAGGTAGACTGTACACCGAGCATCCCAATTAAAATGAATGCTTTCTTAAAAAAGCCCGGTTCAGCATCTTCTAGCTATTGAGAATATCGACAAGCGTGTATTATAATTAAAATAATACAATGTTAGAAACAGGCACTGGAACAATGTAAATAATGTATACACAGTACGCCGGCTAGTCTCGACCATAGAGGTTTAGAAAAAAAAAGAAAAAACAAAATCATCATTAATTTTGATGGAATTTACTCAATTTCGAACATTGTATTTTTATGACGATGGTGTATTATTAATATACCTTTCTATTATTATAGACATCAAGATCAACAAAAGCTGTATCCACATAGAATTTCGATAAGAGCCAACTTTTCTCTACAATTCTGCAAGAATTCATTGAAATCTATACAATATGAACAGAGATACAAAGGTTTAAACTTTGAACAAATTCAAGAACCTCCAAAATTTAACCTGTAACATCTTAAAATCGGAACAATACAAAAGGAAATATAGAGGTTAGAAATTTGAACGATTTCCAAAACCACAAAACTTTACCCTCCTAGTATCTCAATAACTAGTCTCATTAAAACATTGCTATTTATTCCAGTTATAGATTAAACTTTTCTGTTCGATTCAGTAAAGAAATCATTAAAATCGGAACAATACAAAAGGAAATATAGAGGTTAGAAATTTGAACGATTTAAAAAACCTCCAAAATTTAACCTTCAATATCTCAATAACTAGTTTCACTAAAACATTGTTATTTAAACTAGTTATAGAGTAAACTTTTTTGTACAATTCAGTAAAGAAATAATTGAAATCGGAAGGTTACAAAAGAGATATAAAGGATTGAATTTTGAACGATTTACAAAACCACAAACATTTAACCTTCAAAATCTCAATAACTAGAATCATTAAAACATTGCTGTTTATTCCAGTTATAGAGTAAACTTTCCTGTACAATTCAGTAAAGAAATCATTAAAATCGGAACAATACAAAAGGAAATATAGAGGTTAGAAATTTGAACGATTTCCAAAACCACAAAACTTTACCCTCCTAGTATCTCAATAACTAGTCTCATTAAAACATTGCTATTTATTCCAGTTATAGATTAAACTTTTCTGTTCGATTCAGTAAAGAAATCATTAAAATCGGAACAATACAAAAGGAAATATAGAGGTTAGAAATTTGAACGATTTAAAAAACCTCCAAAATTTAACCTTCAATATCTCAATAACTAGTTTCACTAAAACATTGTTGTTTAAACTAGTTATAGAGTAAACTTTTTTGTACAATTCAGTAAAGAAATAATTGAAATCGGAAGGTTACAAAAGAGATATAAAGGATTGAATTTTGAACGATTTACAAAACCACAAAAATTTAACCTTCAAAATCTCAATAACTAGAATCATTAAAACATTGCTGTTTATTCCAGTTATAGAGTAAACTTTCCTGTACAATTCAGTAAAGAAATAATTGAAATCGGAACTATACAAAAAGAGATATAAAGGATTGAAATTTGAACGATTTCCAAAACCACAAAAATTTAACCTCCAGTATCACATTAACTTTTATCTCTAGAACCTTGCAATTTATACCAGTTATGGAACAAACTTTTCTCTATAATTCGGTCAAGAATATGAAGAGAGATACAAAGTTTTGGTATTTGAATGAATTTGAAATTAAAATTTTAACGTATTTAAAACCTTCAAAATTTAAGCTTCCATATCTGGCGCAGGAGTCTACTCAGTGCAGTTCCAATTGAGTGTTCCCGTCGGAAAGTTAGCATCAAATTTTGATGCAGAACTGCACGCCATCGCCATAGCGTTGGAAGAGGTAGCTAAAAGGGACTTGCAAGACTGCTTTACTTGTGGATTCCCAAGCAACTATTTCAGCAGTAACCGGCTATGATGATAAAGACGACATCATTATAAAGAAATGCAGGGCTCTCATAGATAGGTTACTTTCGCAAGGGAAGCAAGTTGTACTGCAGTGGATCCCGAGTCATGTTGGACTCCAGGGCAACGAAGAAGCTGACAGATTCGCAAAAGAGGGGGCGAATCAAGTTCAGTTCGAGGCTCCGCTGACGCTTAGAACTGCTAAGAGAGAGATCCGGCTCCGATTTCGATTGAAGATGGCCGAAGAACAAAGGGGAAAAGCACAAGGGAAACAATGGGAGGTGCTTGGAAATAACAAAGGAAGACTCCCCACCGATCTGCCTAGATCAACAGCTGTGGCATGCTTTAGATTATTGACGGGGCATGATTACCTTCAGAAGCATCTCCACCGAATTGGCATTAAGGACAGTAGTATCTGTGTGCTTTGTGGAGGAGATGTTATGAATGGTCCGCACCTGCTAGCATGCTCTCAACTGCAGGATGTCCGGGACAATATGCCCACGGACCCACAAAAAAAAATAATATTTTATATTGGGCTGCCAGACGTCGTATGGCCGAAGTAGAAATTGACCGTGAAGGTGTAGGTTAAAAAAAAAAAAAAAAAAAGCTTCCATATCTCAAGTAAGATTATAACTATATCATTGCCTTTTGTAGCACTTATAGACCAAACATTTCTCTAGAATTCGGTAAAGAATTCATTTAAATCTGGAGAATATGAATAGGGATATAAAGATTTGATATGTGAAGGAATTCGAATAACAAAAACATTTTCTGAAAATGCCGTTTTTTCTCATTTTCACCAACTTTGTTCTCAAAATGTATTAAATCTGGGTTGTTGCAAAAAAAAATTACAGTTATAAAGGAGGATTCGCCCTATAAAGAGAAAATTTGTGAAATTTATCTCTTATAGAAAAGGAGACAAAAATTGTTAATGTATGATGTTTATGAAAGTTACGCTTTTTTGTGCACTTTTTTTGATCAGCCCTTATACTGCTGTCCTACCGGACATAGTCAATAAATATCCGAAGGAACACGTGAGTCGTGAACACTCGAGACAACTTTCTTTTACTTCAATTCGCAAAAATTAATTTACACAATTAGTAGAATTAGTGTAGGTAGGTTCTATATTTTCATGGGCAGCTGAGGTCTGGTTTAAAACATTTAGTTGGGGCGATGTGATCTTGAAAAGTAAGCTTGCTCGAGGGTGTTCATGTAACGGATCCTTGTACAAAATACTAGAAAACTACGAGTGTATTAGTCGTAAAAACCAGAGTGAATTTCAAAACTTTTTTTTTATTCTTAAAATACAATTTTTGTATTTTCTAGAACTCTTTCAATAATAAAGTATGTGCTTCTATTAAATTAGAAAAAAGTATGGCATGCCGCAAGTTGTAATCTTACTAAGTGAAAATCAAACCTTTTGTTTTTATTGAAAACTGCGAAAAAGCACGGACTTTTCTTAAATCCTCGAAGAAGTTAAGAAATAGTTGGAGCAGGCTAATATTTTCCCATTACTTTTTCCCTATAACTTTTTTAACTGTGATTTTATTAACCGAATTAAATTCTCCATCCTCTGGAGGAGATCTCCTGACTCTTCCCATTATCCTACATCCTACTTTTTTGGAGGATCACCATAAGAAAAGTTAGATATTATTCATACCTACCGCCTTAAAGTTAGTCAAAGTTATTTGTTAATAATGGAAGACTGGTAGATCTTGTTTTATAACCAAAGGTGCAAAAAATTCTACGACGTATTTCATTTATGGGCTGTTCTATATAAGAAAATATTAAAAGAGATTGTTAATGTGAGGGGCTCCCTTTTTTAAAATAATAAATTCAGAAACTATTTGATTAATTAAAAAAAAAGTTTAAATTAAATTATCATTTATTTATCAAATTGATTTGAAAAAAATTAAATTTAAATAGAAAACTAAATATATGTACACATGACAGAATTGCGTATAACTTCTATTATTTTAGGTGACAGAAAACTGAATTGAAAATACAGATATCAGGAGTGTACGTCTGTTTTGAGGTTGGTTCAGTGTTGTGACAAAGTAGCCACATGGTTCTTGAATTAATTTGTGGAATAATATCCTTTAAAAAAAGGGATGAACAATTCAGTCTACTTGTTTAAAAAAAAAACTTGTGTGTTGATGGTTTCTAATAATGTAAATAAGGTTTCGTTGAATAATTTCTTTTGATTAGGAAAAAATGTGTTTCATAAGGTGGAGAGGTTTAATTCTGTAAAACTGGATCTGTTAAAACTTTTTATTTTTTGGTGATTGTATTTTTATTAAAAGAAAACTATTACACTTATAAGACCATCAAGAAGCATGGGAATTTATCAAAAAGCTTGTTGCTATTAATAAGATTAACATTTTTTTGGGGGCTTCATTAAAACTTGGTTTTCTGTAAATTAAAAAAAATAAAAATAATGGCCAACAAATTGGACAAAGAATCAGCACAGACTTCATACGCTAGCGTTCTTGTTAACTATAGTAAAATGGGTGATTCAAATAAAGAGAATATCAGTGATTGTGAAAAACTCGATGTAAAAGATGATGAGAACGATGGATGGGAAACACAGTTGAATAAAAAACTACAATTGAATAAAAGTAATAAACAGGTTACCTTCAATAATAATAGTGTAACTGGTTCACAACCATATGCCTCACCAGCTTCAACAAATACATCTGTTATGACACAACCTCCCAATTCAACTACTGATAATAAAACTGTAACTAAGTCAACTACTACTAGTAATGACAAATCAAAAGAAATAATTGAACTAGATTCTAATAACAGTGACAGTGGGGATAGGAAAAAATTTATAGAAGCACCGTTACCTAAATTCAATCCGTGGTGTGTGAATAAAAATGCAGCGTTAGTAATTAAAGGTAATATAAATAAGGAAAATCCAGTAAAGTTGAACAATCAGCCAAACACTAATGGTGAAAAACGAGTGCTGCAGCCTCATACTGTTGGTAAGTTACGGTCATTTCTTATCATAGTACAAAAACTGGGGAACTATGGAATTGCAACCTGCATGGACCAGTAGTTCTGCAAATCTATTACTCACTGTCTTATCTAGAACTAGAAACTATTATATTGACAAACAACAACTTCTAGCCATCGAAAACAGGCTTACACATCAGTCCCCATCTTGTGCTCACTGTCTCACCTTATACTGAGACTAGAGGTTGTCACCTAGTCTAGGCAAAAAAAAGATAGCTACTAAAGTAGACCGTCATATTAATTGCTCACTGCCTTATTTAGCAATCCATCAGAACTAGGGGGCTTAACAACTGGTTCTGGCATCTGCTAGCTGACTGGCAGATTGTCCTTCATGCTTAGTGCTCACTGTCTTTTGCAGTAAGTAACAAGTTCTTCTCACATAGAGCTGGCTACTAAATTTACCCTTAATATGTGGTGCTCACTTATCTTGCACCAGTTCAAGAGCTAGTCAACTTGTTCAAGCCAGCAAAAAATGCCTTTTGTTCAGTGCTCACTGCCTTTCAAGCTAATATCTTAAGCACTTCGGGGCTTGCTACCAAAAGCTGGCTACCAAAGTAATCTTTACCATCTGATGTTTACTGCTTGTATTTGTACTGGTTCTGAATATTGTCATCTAGCTCTAGCCAGTAAAACATGGCAACAATATTAGTCTTTTATGGTACAGACTCACTGTTTTATGTAGCAGTATTAGAACTAGAGCTTGACAACGAGTACCAGCCGACAAAGCTGTCTGCTAATGTTAGAACTAGGATACTATTCCATGTTTTCTTCAATGTTCATGAGTTGTGTTCTTTTCTAGTGCCTATAGTGTAATGTAGTTATTCTAACTAGCTGCAGGTTTTTCTTTTCCTTTTTTCTCTGCATTCTTATCCTGTTCATCTTAACCTTTCTACTAGCACTGTTATGAAGGTTAAAATGTTTTGTACATTACACTTCTTTTATTTATTTTTATTGAAATATTTATTCTATAAGTTATTCTAATTGAGACCTATTATAGATAGTCATATAGTTTTGGTCAGTAGCTAATATTGTTCTACAATTGAGCACTCTCAATACCTCTTATCACTCTCTTATATCTCTTAGTAACTCACTAACTAGTGCCCATTGTCTCACCTATTACTTGAAGTGGGCGTTTTTAGGCCTAGACAAACATTGGTACCTACAGCCCTGTGTAATTTTATTTCTAGGATACTGCCTTGTCTATCTGATTAGTGCCCTTTTTCTCACTTGTATTAGGGACGGGACTTTAAGGCTCGTGGTATCTTGTATTGGAATTGACCACTCGTAATACCCATCTAAGTAGGTACCACTACCTTCTCTTATTACTAGGACTTGTCAAATAGTGCAGGTCACAGCTTATCTAGTACTTGAACTAGGCACTTGTTTATATCTAATGAATTTGTAAACAACTGGTTTGTTATCGTTAAAATGGGCCCATCGTTAGACTATTTTTATCCCAGTTGGCAGCTAGCTGACATTTTTGTTTATAGTTTTATCATTTCTTGGCATTCGTATTTAGTTAACTGTGGTCAAATCTCAATCAGTCTGTATGGATTTAGAGTATGGATTGGTTCGGTTCATGTTTTGATTAGGTTTCATTTAGATTTATTTATTTATTTATTTTAGTTCTTGATCTATGAATTCTTTGATTCTAACTGAAAGCATGCCTCTTATTTATCCTGAGTAGTTCAATATAGGGACCTGTGAAAGAGTAAACGGATTACAAGCATGCTGTCTAAACTCAATCAGTATAGTGAACAGAAGTTCATATTTCCTGATTTAAAAAAAATTCTCTTTAATTGATTGCAGAAAATGGCACCAGTAGTCAAACGAATCAGCTAACTCAATCTCCTTCAGTCGTCTTGGCAACTTGGGACAAGAAACGTTTAAATAAAAAGGTAAGTTTTAATCCTTAATTTGGCCTCAGGCGCTGTGTTGATACATATATTGTTCTATTTTACTACCTAGATTTATCAGGTTTTTAAGTTACCAGGTTTATCAGTGCAATTTACGGTTGAATCGGTGTATTAGTAGTAAATAACATTTTTTCTTTTGCAGGCAAGCGATTTTTCATATACTGAAGATTGGCCATCATTAGAAAAATTCAATAATATTCAGGTATGGCTGTTACTCGGGTAACTCGAGTTAATTTTTTGATCAAGTCTCTTTAATCGTGTATAAGTCATACTTCACACTTCAATCGTAAACCAAGTTATCGAAGGGAACTTTAGCCGAATTTCAGTAGTTTTATCTTAGTCACGGGTAAGTATCGTAACCAAATTTAGGCTTAGTCTCTGACCTAGTCTTCCTTCAAACCAGTAAAAACACTAGCCTCAAGGAATTCATCGGAAAAGTTATATTTAGGCTTTTTGAAAGAACATTGCCTGAGATGGGGCCTCCAAAGTGCTTCATTCTTACTTCGTGTTCATATGTAAAAGAGTACCGCTTGATCTAGAACAAGTCCTAGTTCTTTGACAGCAGTCTACTTCGCAACAGCTCTGGAAATATATTGTTCACACTTTTCAGAGAAAGTCATCTGTTGATCTTGAATCGCAAGATGAAGGGGAAAGCATCATGCAAAAATCGCCATTTAGTTCGACCAATACAACAGCAAATCAAATCCAAAGCCGTAAAGATCTAACAGTGTTGAAAGAAGAATCTTCAGTCTCGGATAAATCTTCATCGGGACGATTAAGTGATTCGGAGCCGAATACTCCCCATGATATTGACAATAAAAAGAAAAGTAGGAACAAAGGTAACTTTTTTATGGTAGCTTCATTGTTTATAGGCTAGTTATTTAGACCTTACATATAAGGAGACTTTTAAGGCTGGAATATAGAAGGGGAGTGGCCTTAGTTGCCTAAATTACTTAGCCCTTACTAAGGAATTAATTATGCTGGACTATTTAAGTAAGTAGTAGCTTTAATAAATGAATTAGTCTGCCCTTATAAGCACATTTACTTCAGCTATAGTTCTTCAAGAGTGTATTTTTGTGGTTCCTTATTCAGCTCAGATACATTCCTTCAAGAGTGTATTAGTATCGTACCTAACTCAGTCATTTAAACTTTTAAAAAGAACTTATAAGACTAGACTCTTCGTAGTGTATTTTTAATATACATGACTCAGCCTAATGTTGTCCTAAATGTAGCTCTTAATAAGGACTTTCTAGGCTTCTCTCTGTTATCTTAAAGTACTATCTTATAAACGTTTACAGACTTTCATTTGTTTGATCTAGGCGTATCTAGACATAAATGGGTTCCACTAGATTTAGTCATCAACAAAACTCGTAACAAAAGGGAACGGTCTCCGAAAGGTTTCAGCAAGGACAAATCAGTAGATGGTAAATTGGAGTATAATTTTTTCAGTTGGATTAATCTTGACATTTTTTCCTTGAACACTACAGTTGTTTTCATTATCTCTTCATTTACAGATAAAGTGGAATGCGGCCATTGTGGTAATGCTAGAGCTGGTAAAGACCAAACTGCTTCTGCTGGATTCCGTGGGCGTGGCCAGAATAAGACCGGGCGTGGTCGTGGACGTGTCACACGTGGTGGACCGAAATCCAGGTTTACAGAGACTGAGTATTCAGATTATCCTACAGATTACACGCAGGTTAATGTGTGTTCTGGATTTTACGTTTATCCTCCCAACTACCAAATTCTAAGACAATCCCCAATCAGTTCAACCTTAAGATTGTATCTCTAATCCTAATAAGACTATGCCTAATCTCTCTAGACTGTTTCTGATATCTCACTAAAGTTATCTCTCTAGAGACCAGTTCCTTTTCTCGGCCCAATTTTTGTTTTTGTTTACTTGAATACACACCTGATACTCAGATCTCTAATTAATTCTTTGTTCTCTTGTGTTACAGCTCAACAAATTCCTAGGAGGTAGTGAATTTGTTGTTCCTTATTTTGGAACGTTCTACTATAATAGTTCAAATTATAGTAATTTAGATGATCCAACTTTAAAGGAGTATCTGCGCAAACAGATGTAAGTATCTAGGCTACAAGATAACTTGATGACGTCATATACGGGGCCACCAAGGTAAGAGGCCGGAATGCAGCTCCGTTCCGGTCTCATCCAAAGGCTCCTTTTTTAATTTTTTTAATTATTGACTCGCTATAAGTTTTTGAAGCTTTAATTTACTATCTTAGGCTTCGATTTGAGACTTTGTAATGCGAGGTGTCTCTGGCTTAAAATTATTATTTTTATTACCTATTTTAGTGAATTGCTAGTAATCGGTACTTAATAGACCTTCTTCCTCTATTGTAGGCTTACAAGCGCTCTCCCAGTTTTGCTTTCGGACTTTTTACTTCCAACCCAGTCTATGAAGTCTGGTTCAGTTTGCTGCTGCTCTTCTAATTTGGCCTGGCCTTAAATGATAGGCTGTTCGGGAACACATTAGAGGTAGTCAGTGGATTTTTTGTACTTTCTCTAACAGTCTAAAACTATAGGAGCCAGATTTGTTCAGTGATCTCAACAATCAAGTCCTTCCTCAATATTAAGCTCATGAGGCTCACTTATGAATTAGTGTTCCCTCACTTGCATAATCAAACCTGTCATGTTAAGTAATTTCTGGCTTTCTTAGCGAGTTGCCCAGTTGTTTTTGTGAAGCCTTTTTATTTTTGTATCCATGATATTAAGGCTCATGTGTTAATAGCTTCCTTACTAGTAAACTGGCTTAGTACTCTGTTGCTGTAACTGAGCGATCCTAGCTTGTTAGTGTTTGTTAATCTAAACTAAGAAGTTGAAGCTTCTTAGTGTTCAGTTTTTTACCAGACGTAATCAGGCATTGACCTCAATTTTGCTTCCTACAGTACGTTCACTTGATGGTCTCCAATCGGTAGTTTTTATGAAACCTTACAATTTCTAAGCTTAGATTATTATGGCGACGTTATTGTGAGTTTTCAGGGTTTTTAATGTTCTAGTCACATTTAAACCCTCCATTTTATCTTGCCTACTTAAAGGATTAGTTTTGAGATTTTCTTAGTTATTTTAACCAATTAGGCATGACTTTTTTTATGCTTAGGCTGCGCATGCAAATTCTATGCCGCGTTTGCTTGGTCCTTAATTAATATTTTTAAGTTACTACTGGCTTTAAACGTGCCAATGATAATACTCAGGTTCTTATCCTAGGTTATCTTTATAATTTTGGCTGATCATTTTTGTATGTTTGTCTGTGAGTGGATTCTGTGTTATAAATCCTGGTTTAGATATTATTATTAATTTTAATTAATATTTATTAAATGATGCTGTTTTTGGTATTCGTCCGATATGTATTAAATCATTTGAGAATCATTTTTGTGTAGTGCCTTCAATCATAATATTCGGAAACTCTATTATTCTGTTTTTACAGAGAATATTATTTCTCCGAAGAAAATCTGATGAAAGATCTATTTATTCGTCGGAAAATGGATCGGGACGGGTATTTGCCTGTTACTTTGATCGCCTCTTTCCATCGAGTCCGAGCTCTTACCACGGATATCAATAAAATTATATCTGCTATTGTTTCGTCGGATCAATTGGATTTAGTGGATAACTTTAAGGTAAGTTAGATAACTTAGCTTTTCTTAAAATGCAATTATCCAGGTTTATCATAAATAAATACTATACAGACCTGTATGGGAGAGCTCACTAACTGATAAACTCTAGCCAATTTGAGCAATATTGCTAGGACTGGACTAACTGCATTCTTTTTTTGGTTGTCTCGGCTAAATGACCTCATAAGTCAATGCGTTTTGAATTTAAAAAAAAATCAGGAGCTGGAAGATACTCTTACACAAACCCGTGATCATATAATGAGCCCACACTAGTTTGAACACTAACTAATCTCATTGGAACTTAAGAATTGAAGCTAGACTAAGTTCCTCAAAGTTCTGTCAAAGGTTTTATGCTATGAAATTTCTTACTCGAAATATGTGATTTTTTTAGACTTCAGTGAGTGTGAATTCACTTTAAAAAAAATCTCCACCAACCAGTAGAGTACGTAGAACAGAGTATATTATTAAAAAGGGTAGTCAAATAGCCCACTTTCACTGTGATCCAAAATAATTTAATGTAACATCATTCTATTTGAGGGAGGAGATTAGCTATGCGGTTAGTGTATTGCATTCCCACGCGGAGGTCCCGGGTTCGAATCTAGCTGCCGACCCTTAGATTTTCTCTTCCTAAGTGCTTCTTACAGCAAACTGGCTGGTGATGGACAGTTTGTTTGTAACGAGAGAACTATGTCCGGAGGCCGGTTGTGCACTGAAAGCTCCGGGCGCCAATAACCTCAGATATTGACGCGCCTAAAATATTTTAAAAAAATAAATAAATAAATTAGAAATAAATCACCCTGTTAACTCAATCTTAATCAATAGCTCAAAGCATAAACAAAAGCAAGCTCACTAGCAGGTTTCAAAACGCCTGAGAGGTGACTCCATATACATAGCTAAACCTGAGGGCGTTTCAACGCCAATTTAAGGAACCTCGCTCCTTACTAAATGCTCGCTGTGGCAGAGAACTTCTTTTTTTCAACCAAGCAAAACTACAGTTCTTGCAATATACGCGTGACTTTGTAAATCAGACGGAGCTCAGCAACAATCTCTGATGGAATTTGACACTAAACATTCATTCATTAGGCAAAACCTAAGTTGCATTTATTCTTCAGAATTATGTTGTTTGTGTGTTTTATGTTTTAGGTTAGAACAAAAATTGATCCATTAAAATGGCCAATACCGGATACAGTTGGCAATCCTTTGTATATATCCTCTGGCCATCCGTTAGCTATGCATCCGTTAGGCCCGAATGCCACATTAGTTCCAGTGGTTGGTGGCGTACAAAACGTAGTTAATCCAACCAGCACTAATCTAGAATCTACAACAGCTGCAACATCCGTGGCGTCACATCGTAGCGCACCATACACATCCGGCGGATTTCCTTTGCCCTTAGTAGCCCCGCCTCCATTGTCCTTCTCACCATCCCTAATAGAAAATTTAAATCCTAATGTGCCAGAATTTGTGCCTTCAGTCGTATTAAAGGAGAATTTACACTCTAAGGGAAACGAAACTGGATCCAAAATGGATGGAGAAGATCCTCAAATCACTAATAAAGGTAATCCCTAAGCAACAACTAATTCAAGAGTAATCCAATCAAAAAATACCAAAGAATATAAATCGTAGCAAATTCAATTAATTAGCTATAATTTTTGTTCTACCTAAATTTGTCATGATCCAAGTGAGAAAGAAAAAAAATTACTTAGCCTCATAACTTGAAGCAGAAGAATCTCTTTTAGGAGTATCTATCTATCTAGAAATACCGCAGGGCACAAATTTTAGTCAAACAATATTTATTTGACTTTCCAACTAATTTTTTTTTTTTAATTTCAGAAAATATTGTGGAGGATTGTAAAAATTTGAAATCAAATTCAGAGTTTGAGAATAGTTTAAAAAATGATAAGTTTCAGAGCGAAGTTACCCAAAAAACTGTGTATGAGATGTCAGCGAATAAAGGTAAGTTGTACTAAAATTGACTTTGCCAGTAATTCCTGTTAAACCCAAAATAGTTGGATGCAATTAAAAAAGTTCGTTTTTTAACTTAGTGTTGAACCTTGCTATTTTTTTTTCGAAGAAAAATGTAATAATTACGAAAAACCACGGTAGATTTAATTCTTCTTTCCTCGTTTACAATTCTTTGTTTTTATTGGTTATTTTTTTTTTTTACTTCTCGTATTTTAAAATGGGTTCCAAACCCATTTTGAGTCTTCTTTCCAAAAAAGTTAGCGTTTACTTGAATTATCAAAAACCTATTGGTTTTTTTGTTCTTAAACTACTTTTTAGCCAGTTTCGTATCATAATTATTTCTTTATTTTATTGTCTAATACATTATTCATTGTGATTTCTTCAAAGATTATTCTTTGATTGCATTTTATCTATCTTAACAACGTTCAGTTAAGTTTTGCAAACCTTATTTATTCTATTCACACAAAATTTAAACCAATTTGGATGAACATTTAGCCTAAACGCCGCCATTAAAAATTCAGTCATTTTTTGCATACCCAATATTAGTTTACAAGGATCTACCTTATCTTTCCAATTTTGTTTGGTTTCACTACTGGTTTGTCTTCTCTTTGGTTGTACTACCACCTTAAAATTAACTTTTTTTACTTTATCAACTGACCTGTTTATTGAAGGTGTTAGTGCTTTATCATAATTTAACATAACTTACTTTTTGCCCAAAGGGATTATTCGTTGCCTGTAGTTTTTGATTCAATACACTTATTTGAGTTTTGTATCTATTACACTCTTGATTCAAAGTATAAATAGCTGTCAAAATATATTTTTTCAATTCATTTTTTAAATTACCACTCTCGATAGTAACATTTTTTGATAAATTTATCGCACAATTAAAACTTGGCTCGCAATCCATCGTCGGCCATCTCTATGTACATCCGTTGTTTGTGTTAAAGGAAGCTCATCATGACATTTTCCCGGTTCCCCTACTCCTAAAACCATTTTCCTGGAAAAAAATTCAAATAAAAATTATAGCTGTATTTTTATTTGTACTTTACGTAAGTATAAAAAAGTTGTTAAAGCCATTTTCGGTAGATTCGCGAAGAACTGGAAAATGGGGGGGAAGCTTTGAAGGCTCTTACGTGAACATTCACATTTACACTTCAGCCGCCTATACAGGGTGACCAAAGTTATATGTTCCACCCACTTTTTTTTTAACGGCGGGAAATTTCGAAAAAATAAAAAACACGTATTTAATCATTTTTAGTCTAGTTTATTTTCAGTGATTGACCCATTTTTTTAAACCCCTGTATCTCGAGATACAGCATTCAACTTTTGTTTTTCAAATGGAACGTTATATTTTTTGTTGCATATTTTTGTAGTATTTGAGCTCCTAAAAACAACAAAAAATTTTTTTTTGAAATCGGTTAGGTTTTTCAAAAGTTATGGTAATTTAAAATATGAAAAACAAATTTCAGTTTACAGTCAAAATTACGTTATTTTTTTTAATGTTCAAACTGGGCACAACCAACGGATAAGCAAGCCAAAACTCTGGACTCCCACGCTTTGCTTGTAGCAGCACTTATGGTAGCGAAGTCAAGATCTAGGCAGCCTAGAGTAATTCGACGTTTCAGATCATCGACTAAAGCCACGGGATTAAGGATACTTTACACTTTATTTTTTTAGGTACCCCTACAAAATATAGTCCATTTGGGTCAAGTCTGGAGATCGAGGTGGCCATTGGATGGGACAGTGAGTCCTTACGCACTTTTAATGGAAATTTCTGCCCAGCTAACCTCGAACCACTCTCGCCGGGCAACCATCTTGTTGAAAATACATATCTATCCGACGTTGTAGAAGAACATCTTCAAGCAGAACTGGCAAAATGTCTCTGAAAAAAAAGTTGGATACCTTTCACCAGTTAAGTTCTCTCTGTAGAAGTATGGGCCGATTAGTTGATTTCCTATAACTCCACCTAAACGTTTGTAGAAAAAGCAACCTGAACGTCGAATACTTCTAGCCTGCCTAGATCTTGACTTCGCCACGATAAGTGCTGCTACAAGCAAAGCGTGGGAGTCCAGAGTTTTGGCTTGCCGCCTATCCGTTGGTTGTGCTCAGTTTGAATAGATTCTTTAAAAAAAAAAAAACGTAATTTTGACAGTAAACTGAAATTTGTTTTTCATATTTTAAATACCCATAACTTTTGAAAAACCTAACCGATTTCAAACAAAAATTTTTTGTTGTTTTTAGGAGATCAAATACTATAAAAATATGCAACAAAAAATATAACGTTCCATTTGAAAAACAAAAGTTGGATGCTGTATCTCGAGATACAAGGGTTTAAAAAAATGGGTCAATCACTGAAAATAAACTAGACTAGAAATGATTAAATATGTGTTTTTTATTTTTTCGAAATTTCCCGCCGTTAAAAAAAAAAGTGGGTGGAGCATATAACTTGGGTCACCCTGTATATTATAAAAGCATGAATATAGCTGTGTAGCTTTTCTTTAAACGTCATGTTCTTTTTATGCAACTAAGTTCCTATTAATTTTTTCTATTTTTTTTTTAATTTTAAGTAAAGTGATTTTATAAGAATGTTGACTCTGATAAATCTATGTCATTATGAATCTGTCTTCGTAGACAAGTGTAAAGGAAGCGTTTCTTGACTTATAGAATTGCGTTCAAGTTCATGACGGTTTTTATTTGCTGGAAAAACACACGTTCACTGCCCCACACATATATATTGGAGGATAACTAAATATTATAATTTTTTTTTTTTACCACCTTAGTCCATTATGAAAATGAAATTTCATTTTTATCATTTATAAATCAAAACCAATGCATGCATTTTGAAGCTGAGGGAATTTCCGACAGATTGATGTATTTTATAAATGATAAAAATGAAATTTAATTTTAAATTTCATAAATGATAAAAATGAAATTTAATTTTTAATTTCATAAATGATAAAAATGAAATTTCATTTTTATCATTTATAAAATACATCAATCTGTCGGAAATTCCCTCAGCTTCAAAATGCATGCATTGGTTTTGCAAGAAACTGTTTTGTTTTTCCTTATTAGGCTTAACAATGCAAAAAAAAAGCCGTTTTTTGACCTAAAAAATTAAAAAAAAAAATCCGCTACGTAAACCGATTTGGTTTTCAGTGAATTTTGGTTAGTTTTGACCCAAATAATAAGGAGAAAGAAAAATTTTTCATGTTGGTGAACTTTTCAATGAAAATCGTTCTAGGCGAACCGTGATATACATATATATTTTTTCTTTTTTTTTTTAACCGTAACGTTAAAACATCCGAATTTCTAGGTTTAATGTAATATTTTTTAAAATACATTCCATATATATTTCATAAGCTAAAATGGGATAGTAAAGGCGTAAAGCTAAAAGGATAATAAATACACTGGAGTAAAAGGGGTAGCAAATAAGGAAGTACACACAGTAGCCTAAATTAACATTTTGCGCTTGAGTATTCGGGGAAAAAAGTCTATTTAAACCCTACTAGTGCACTGAACTATCACTGCAGGTGCTCTGTATGTGTATCGGGGGGTCAGATTGTGCTGATCACTACAAATATGCTTAAATCTGTTCAAGGAGAACTCTGCCACTTATTTTAAAACTTTATTCTTAAAAGTCTAAATCGTTCAGTTTTGGTTCTAGCTGTCAAATCGCCTCAGTCATCTCCAGATAAACCCGCTGAAGAATCTTGGAAAGAAGTGTCACATGTAAGTATCTTTTACTGTGTATTTATCTGTGTTTGTTTTTAAGTCGAGTGTTGCCCTAGGCTTAGCGGGTCAAGAGCGAAAAGGGTTTGGGTCTTTAATGTGTGCGCTCTTGCTTGTATCGTGGCGAGACTAGTTTACGAGAGTTGAGTTAACACATATGCAAGTAGAACATAGTGCTTCACTGAAATTTTTGTTACGTTAATAAACTATTGCGTAGGTCAATAGTCGTCTTGATATGTCAAACAGTCGTGTAATTTGAATTTCGTAGAAATAGATTAACTAGAATATCATGTTATCAAATTCTTTGCTGTAAACAGGTAATCGCGAACGGAAATTTGTTTATAGCCAAAGGTTTATAATTAGTCTTCTTTCTTCTTTATCAACATCGAAAAAAAATGGGTGACTAAGTTTTAAACGTGGCTTACTTCTTTAGAACTTATCCATGTGAAGGACGGCCATAACTGCAATAAAATACGAAAAAATAGATGTGTGAAAACTTTGTGCAAGGTGTGACAAATGTGTGAAGTAACTTGCTAACAAAATTACTGGCCCTTTTTAACAAGGGTCAAACTGATTTTGTGCATCGATTTGTTATTGTGGCTGACGCAAGGTCCACTAGTGTAATCCAGGCACGTCAACAATCTGGACAGAAACTTGATGGTGGAAGCCGACGGCTTTGTTCTAAAAAAAGCAAAATCGATTTCATCTGTTGGAAAGACCATGGCCAGTGTTATCTTGAAAACAAAAGTGATTCTTTTTATTGATTAACTTACAGAGTAAAACAGTAACTAGCAAGTATGATGCAAGTATACTCCTAAGTTGTTCATGACTAATTTAATCTTTAGCATATTTAATCATTAATAACCAGAGTTACACATTTAACCAACTTGGTACATAATTTCTTGTAATTAGTAACATTTCAGTACACTACTGGCCTGTCACTCCGAACATTATGGAAAGACAAAACTGAAGTTATACAGTGAGCTGAGGTGAAGTTCCTAGAACGGTCTATTCTTTTTAATTTTTAAAACATATATAATCTTCTACTTTCCAACTAACCCTGAATGAAGAAGTCTGAAAACTGAAGGAAAGAAACAATATTTACTTCTTACAACCATTAAAATAATACAGCGGATAGAGGCGAGATCTGTAAAGCTAATATGTTTTATGGTACTGGGTTCGATTCCCGGTCTTAGACCTTAGATTTTATTTTATGGTTGATAAAAGAAATTCACAGTAAAGTATGTTTGCTAGTCGCCTCCGTCTACGACACCTAATTGGTAGTTGGACGTAAAGTGCGCCTGAAAAAATAGGCGATTACTTTACTTTTAAAATAATAGGTGTGGGAATAATTGGAGTGGCTAATTAATAAAGAGCAATTCTATCGAGATAAAATAAAAACCCACTTGATACTCAAAATACCACAGAAATTGATATAAATGGTTAAAGTCGCATTAACCAACTCTAAATGTCAGATTAGGGTGCAATCTTGTCTGTCGGATACTCTTAAAAAAAAAATGGACTGAACCAAGGAGATGCTTTGACATGCCATTTGCTTAATATTACTCTAGAAAAAATGATCCGTGACTCTAAATTACAAACGCAAAGTCATGTATTTAACAAAGAGGTACAGTTTTTAGCTTATGCGGACGATGTTGATATTATTTACTAATATATTGTTGTTGATATTATCTACTGATAAGAAGTAGGTCTTGAGCACACTTTTAAGGCGTTGAAAGGATCTGCAAAAAAAAAAAAAAAAAAATTGGGCTTTTTAATAAGTGACCCTCAAAGTAAATACATGATTATAGGCAAAAATAATAATAGTAAACATCTCCATAGTGGTATAACAAATTTGAGAAGGTTGAAGGCTTCGAATATCTTGACACATAAGTGGACGTCGAAAATAATTGCTCAAAAGACATAGAAAAGAGAATAGCTACTACTAGTAGAAGCTACTATGGGTTAACCAGGCACCTCAAGTCCAGATGATTGCTCAAGAGACAAAAGCCATGCTCTACAAGACTTTGATAAGGCCTATATTAATGTATGGCTCAAAAAGTTGGACACTTAGAAAAGCAGACGAAGAAAGAAAAATCAAGGCGGATCTCTGGGTCGGTGCAAGTTGATGAAGTTTGGAGGAAAAGGTACAACCAGGAGCTTTCGAAAAGTATAAAGGATTGGTAGACTTCGATGGCTGGGACATGTGCAGAGGATTAGCGAAGGTAGAATGCCGAAGAGAATAAAGGATTACACTCCGGTAGGGAGTTGGTCGATCGAAATCAAGATGGTTGGATCAGGCTGGCAAGGATGCTTCCAAGTTGGAGTTTCTAGATGGTGGTTGGCGGCTATGGACAGAAAGAAGTGCGGAAAATAGTTGCTGGAGGCCAAGGCCCGGCCGGGCTGCAGAGCCGAAGATGTATGTAAGTATGTATGATTAGAGTAGCTAATTAATAAAATGCCATTCTACCGAGATGCAATAAAAGACCACTTGTTACTCTACTACAGCGTGCATAGAATAGTATGTAAAGTGCACAAACTGTGGTGAGTTACTTGTACAACCGAAAGTAGCTGCACTGCAGCTGCCAACACTGATTTCTTAAGAGTCCTTATTTTTTTGTATCTTTCTAGGTGAGACGTAAAAGTAAGTCTTGTAGTGGCAAGAAAGTTGAACTGTTGCTGAATCAAAATCCTGTCGAAGAGCAAGAAGAATTGGATTTCCAATTTGATGAAGAACTCAACGTTCCAGTGGGTCGATTGAACCAGTTCACAGATTGGTGAGACCAAAATAGATACAAAATGCTTGTGGTTCATATCTCATTATTTATCTGGTATTGAGGTGGTAGTATTTTTTTGACTTGTTTTTACAAAGATGTTTTTCCCAAAACAGGTCTGAAGATGAAGGTGAAGATTTTGAATTGAGTGACAACGAAATAAATAAATTGTTGATTGTCACACAAACTTCACAGTCGTCACGTGGGATCAAGCATGAAGGTTATGATCGCACAGGTGATTGGACTACTCGGGTCAAAATGTCTCAAGATTTAGAGCAAGCGATTAACCTCGGCCTTCAATATTATGAAGAAAGCTTGTGGGGCGAGAGGGTAAGTACTTTTTTTTTGAGGTAGTTCTCTGCCTCAAATATTCATAGTTATCTTTTCTTTTTATGTCTCGCATACACAGCCACCAGTTTCAAGTTCATACAAGACGGTAAAGATAATCTCGCAAGAGGATTTTGAAATGATGGTACCGAAGGCGCCTAGAAAACTACAAGAAGTACTCCCTCCACCTCCTCCGCCATCTTTGAGCACTTTGGAGCTGTCTGATGAGGTAAACGTACAAGAGGTAAGAACTTTTTTTCTTTAATAAAAAGACGCCTTTGGATAATTTATCACTTAGACCATATTTAAGTTGAACCCTTATGGTGGGGAGTAGTACAATTAGTCATAATTTTTAGGAAGTTCTAGTCAACTTATTTCCTTCAAGGCCAGGTTCGCCTCGAAGAATTTCTGAGCTCATGACCCTACAAAAAGGGAGGGGTTCAAAGAGCTCATCTCAAAGACCCAGAGGACCCTCTGCACTTTAGCATGTTCAGTTCCCAATACCAAACGAAAAGTAGATCTGTATGGTGTCAGTATACCAACATTAGAGGCATTCTCAAGATAGTAGTCGAATTCTTTATTGAACTATTTTACAAGAACTACGTTATTGAAGTCGCCAATTTAGAGACTGCTTAATATTGTAGTGGTATTCTATAGGTGCTAGGTTAGTACAGTGTACTGAACTCAGGCACTTTAGGGGAATGCTTAGTGTTCTCCTTAGTAATATGTAAGTTGTAGATTTTTAGATTAATCCGATCTCAAGAAATTTATATGCGTGCTTTGCAGTTCCTTTAAGGTGTTAGATCTTGGGGAAATTCAGAGATATACACCTTGGAGCTACAGCTCCCACACCTAATCCACAAGTAGAATACACGATTTTGCACGACACGGTTTAAAGAAGTAGGATGCATGTTTTTTGACGAAATAGTGTAAACAAGAAAAAAAACATTTTCTGAAGGTCGCAAAGGTTGAACAACCCAGAGAACCAAAGTCGGTGGCAGAAAGCATCGGACGTTCTGGACGCATTAAACCCACTACGCCCAGATTCTACGCAGTAGTTAAAGGTCCCACACGTCCTGAGAAGGGCTGCAAAAGGAAGACTAAACACAGTAATAATCCACCAGTGGAACATCATGTGGGTTGGATTATGGATGTGAGAGAGCATCGACCAAGGACAACTTCCACTGGGTATGATAACGAAAGAACATTGCAAAATTTGTGTACGCGTATTATATGATTATAGAATTACTGTAAAGTTTGTCTTTTTGTAGGAGTAGTACTGGGACTAGCCCCAATGAAGGTTACCTGTCTGGAAGTACACCCTCATCGTTACCAACCTTTCAGCACCCATCACACTCTCTTCTCAAGGAGAACAACTTTACTCATCAAGTGTATCATAAGTACCACTCTAGATGCTTAAAAGGTGAACTAACTCAGTAGTGACCTACAAAACTAAGGGAACTTAGCGAGACTTATTTTTTTGAACCCAGATGCTGACAGATAAGGTTCAGTATATAGGTGAAATGTAGGCCAATTCAAGCCTGCATTCTAAAGCTATAGATTCATTGTACCTTTACAGTGACAACTTCTACAAAGGTCTACAAATTCTACAATCAAAGGTCTACAAACAAAAAATGTCTTCAAATTCAGTAGAAGAGATTAAACTCTAGTAGACTAGACCCCTTCTAATATGTAGATTTTGATTATTGATTAATTTTAGCGTGTATATTGAAGATCTTGGACAGGTTTAAGAACTATCGGAGACCTGGTACACACAGCAGTAATGAATCATATGGAAATGTGATCGCCAACATCCTATTGGATGTATTCACAGTATTCTGCGGATTGGCCGATGAATTAGAAGAATTGAAGAGCTATATTATATGTATATATAATATTTATTTGTTTATAGGTTACAACCTGTTACAAAGAAGTTGTTTTTTTTCCTGGTTTTTTTTTTTTTTTAGTTTATTTTAAGAGCAATATTATATATTATATATACTGAAACTCAGACCGGTACTTATCGATATATTAAACCTATAAAATTCTTTTAGTTTATTGCACGAAGCTACAGATCGTTCTTTAGTTCAGATTCGAGTTTGACTTCAATAATTACACGTGTGTGAACATTCTGTTAATTATAAAACAAAATTTTGTGCTTTGCTGTCTTTTCCAGCGTCTTTTATTTCCATAAATTACATAAATTCCATACATTTTCTGATATTATTAATATCTTTGTTGTTAAGTATCTCAATGTTTATTAGAACTAAATGAAAAAAGTATTAAGTAAATAATGCTTATTTTTTTAGACGGGCTTTACGCCCAACTACCGATATGGTGACGTGGACGGAGCGAATAGCAAACACACTTTACTATTAACTTCTCATATTTACCATTAAATAAAATCCAAGGCCAAGATTGGGAATCGAACCTGGTACCACAACATATATTAGCTTTGCGTGCCTGCCTCCTGCTGCTCGGCTACCGTGGCGCCTTATTAGAACTAAAAAACATACAAAATTTTACTTCATAAGTGGTTATTCTATGATTCTAAAACCAAGCTCTTTTTTTCTTGCTTGCTAACGGGGTGTTTTGCACTTCGATTAAATATGTTTATTGTGCCTCCTCTGGAGCTAGATAAGCCCTCTCACACTACCACTTGAGGTAATGTAACAACGCATCCAGGAATCCTGAGGAAGTTCTAGGAAAAGCGATGAGAGCTGGAAGCAAGGAGTATTGACTCACTGGTTGCCAACTCATCCCTCCAGTGCCCGCTCTAGATATTCTGAAAAAGATTCCCCCATACTAAAGAAACAAAGTACTCCCCCACCAGCAACTTATAACTACTCAGGCTCTCGAGGAAACGGCAATTAGGGATAACTATTCTTTGGTTCGATTTGCGCTGTCCTTCAACGCTCTGCAGATGTTTTGAGGATGGTTCATCCAAATTAAGGGAACTAGACTCTCCAGCGAAATTGTAGAAAGGGAACTTCAGTTGAATAGTAGAGTAGTAGGGTAGATAATCAATCTCTAGGGCCAGATATACTTCCCTCCAATGCCCTCCAGAGAGCATATACCAGGTACCACTTCTATTTAAGGTAATTACCCCAGGCCCTCTGATGAAGCGCACATAATGCGAACCTTTGCCACTCAGTAAGTGTAGACGAAAATATAAGAAGTCGAATAGAGACTTAGGTATAGGGTACACCAAGATGATTAATTTATCTTTGATGATGGATGAAAATCTGAAACCTGTCAGATATACAATAAATTGCGAGCTAAGGACGGATAAAATCAACTGTTAATGAGCATTTACGGAATTATAAAATTGAAAATAAAGACTGATATTATTAATTTTGGTCCTTTTACCTGTCTGTATACTGCAAACCTTGTCTAGCCTATTCTGAAGCAGTAGTTATTTTTAGATTTACGCTGAAAACTGTCTCTAGCTTGTAATACTAATGCTTAGATACTAATATGCTGGCTTTACATCCTCCTAGACTAATATTGAAGAAGAGATCTCTTTAAGCCCAAGTATATATGTTCAAGATGTTTTCTGTTGCAGAGCGTAAACTTTTAGGCTCAGGTCAGTCACAAGAAATGAACACACTGTTCAGATTTTGGTCATTCTTCTTAAGACAACATTTTAATCAAACTATGTACAAAGAGTTTAAGACTTTAGCCTTAGAGGATGCAAAATTAGGCTTCAGGTGATTGTGTTTATCGAGTCTTGAAGTACTTGATTGTCTCTGCGGGCGCTCTCGGCTTAAAAACTAAATCCAGACGATTTTTTGCTGTTTTTCAGATACGGTTTAGAATGTCTGTTTAGATACTACAGTTATGGCTTGGAAAAAGTCTTCAGACCTCAGTTGTATCAGGACTTTCAACATGAAACTATTAATGATTATGAGAATGGTGAGTTCACTTAAAAGTTGCCAACCCAAATTAAGTTTCAAATAAGACCTGTACAGAAGTCCCTTGCTCGATTTTTTTGTTTTTCAATTTTAGGGCAATTATATGGTTTGGAAAAATTTTGGGCCTTTCTGAAATACTACAAGCACAGCTCTAAATTGACTGTCGATTCAAAATTGCGCACATACCTTTCACGATTTAAGAGCATCGAAGATTTTCGAGTATGTGACGTAAGTATGGATTAAAATATTGTATTTTACGGAAGGAGATGTGGGATTAAACGATGTTTTTGATCTTAACAATTTTTTAGGACACTGAAGAGAAAGGAGCTTGTGGACGATTAGCTTCGGAAAAAAGACGAGGTAGATGTGTAAGCGAATCGGAGACAGCTGTAAAAGAAAAATTCTTTCACATCAGATCGAGAACTGGCTCAATAGGCTCACCAAGAATGACTAGAAATAGAAATGATACTTTACCGACAAGTAATTTTTTTTAAGAGATTTTTTGTAAAATCAAAATTAACTGAAATGTGAACCAGATTGAAAGTCTTCCCCAAGCAGCTTGTCTAACTTATCCTAAATCAAGCGTTAGTTCTAGCGTAAAACTATAAAAGAATCGAAATTCTAGTTAATTGATTGCACACTATTTTTGTTTTGAATTCTAATACCTCAGAAATAAGCTAACATATTGGTGCCTTTTCTCATTGCACGATTAAAAGTGAATCTTACCAGACAAGAAAAAATAGACAAAAAATCACTGTAATGCCAAATTATACTATCTACAGATTAAATTTGAGTTTAACACAGTATAAATTTTAACCGAGGTATGAATCATTTGTAGATCCTCACTCGACAAGCAGAGATTTTTATAGCCCTTATCTCATTTAAAAGCACTTCTTTCAAAAAACTTTAAAGAATCAGAATTCGAATTAGATTAATCCTAAAACATTTTATTGTTTTGAAGTGTACTAAAACCAAAATTATCCAAGAAATAACCCAAAATATGTTATTTATTAATTTATTTGATTTTTACATTTGCAGATCATGAACATACGAAGATGCAATCACGATCTAGAAATAATTCATCCTATGACCCGCAATAATCCATATTTTTTGTATTAAAAAACATATTTTATATATATACATAATATATATATTTATATATTTATATATATATATATATATAAAATATATAGACACAAAAAAAATGTTTTTGATAAAAAAAAAAATGAAGTCCGTGATTTAATTTAAAGACTGGGAATCAAATAAAATTTAATTTAATTTGATTTTTTGTTTAATAAATTTTAAAGTGATCTTTTTCTTTTGTATTTATAATGAATAGCATTTGCGGACGAAATGTTTGGACTTGTCCAGATACGAAATTTATGGACATGTTTAGACTGAATTTTTTGGGTATGTAATTTGTACACTTATTCAGATAAATTTTGGGACTTCCTCAAGCATTAATTTTTTGGATTTATTTACACCACACTTCCGGACATATTCAGTCGAAATTTTTGGATTTTTGTGGGAAATTTTTGGACTTGTTCAGTTAAAAATTCTGGAACTGTTTATTTATTATTTTTGTTTTGGTATTACCTCTTTAATTTGTATTACATGATTATTATTTTTTTATTTTTAATTTTTTTTTTAAGATCACTTATAAGTAAAAAATTTAATGTTTGTGCTTTTATAAGGTAGGAAAGGAAGGAAATAAGAGAAATAAAAAATGATGTTACCTTTTTTTTCACTTACATTTAGATCATTTCGATATGGCAGATTTTTGTGTATTTTTAGAAATGAACTCCTATAAAACTCCTTTAAAAAAAGTTAACTTTAGGTGATTGCCCATATCTTTGTACACAGAACCATGTATTGCCAAGATCTTTACACTATGCAGTTCCAGAGTAGCTCAAGAACAGAAGCGTTTGACTAGCTCAATTGGGCTATGTCTCTGTTACTGCCTTGTTGCCAGTGTAGTTAGGCTAGGATGTGTACAGAGACCTGCAAAAGTCGACAACAAGTGGTTAATACTCTTCCTTTCTCACTAAAGTGTCTAGAGTTTGATTGTAGGTTTAACTAACACCAAATAAAATAGCTTGTACATTAGTACTTCTACAAGGTACCTTTCTGGGTGAATTCTATGATAATTGTTAACTGTCAATATCCCAATATCCGTAATAATTGAAGATACGAGATCCTTACATGTCAAACTCTTAAATCTTTAATTGAGGTCTTATATTTGAAAATGTCTTACTTACCTTACTGTTCATTGGTTTATTTAATAAATACATACGTAAACCATAAGTGCTCGCTATTCACCAGCGGTGCTCAAAAATTACAAATTTTATCCCAGTGCCTTTCATTTCTACACAAACTTTCCATAGAGCTTCATTCCAATTTAAGTTGTTTCAAATTTTATTGATAATTTTTTTTTTTTATAGGAGTTTAGGCCTTTAAAAATTATTAAGTAAGCCTTTTAATTATAACTTTATTTTTTATTTGTTTAAATAAATATATATGTAAAAAAAAAAAAAAAAATACAAAAAAATGATGAATGTATATTTAAATTAACTATTATAGCCTTATCTTTATTTTTTTTTTGATGCCATATTTTTTTATTATATATTATATATATATATATATATATATATATATATATATATTTTATATATATATACATATATATAAACACGTGTGTGTGTGCTTGCTTGTATGCCTAAGGTTTAAGGTATATGTCTCTTTTTATAGAGATTTTTTTTTTTGGGAGGGGAAACCTAATTTTATGGAAATATATTAGTGGAGTTAAACTATAATGTAAGATTGCCTTTGAAAGAAGAAAAATTGTAATATTTTTGTAATATAAAAATTTTGTGGACTCAAATGGAAAATCGACATTTCTGGGCCCAAACGTGAAAAATGTGGGTCCTATTTAAACGTTATGTAAGTTTTCCCTATTTTTGGGGGTGGGCTGGTATGGCAGAATTCCTAAAAAAAAAAAAGTGGGATCTATCCCATTTAGTTAAAGAGTCTCTTGCTTTACTGAGTTTTTCTTCCTATTTTGTGTTAATAAGAAATCTATCTTGAGACTGAATTTCGTGTTTTTTTCCCCTGGATTTTAGGCTTCATTTCCAATAAATAGAGAATTTTTTATCCTGAAGTTATTGGATATCTCAGTAGCTTTTTGGCCTCAGTGCACTTAACTGTTTATTGAAAGTTCCTTCATATTCCAGAAACCCTCAGATGTCCTCTTGACTGTTACCCACAAATGCGGTTACTTTTTTTGCATAAATTCAATGTTTTAACTCGCTTACGTTGCCAGTATAAAAGTGGTTCTACTTTATTCTGTGCGCTATTTAGGTAGCCCCGTTCGGTGTGCGTACTTCGACTCTCTGCTAGATTTAGCTTCCATTAGCACCACTAAGCCCTAAAATAAAAATTACGATCCTTTTACATCTCTCTGACCTTTGCTGTCTCATTGTGCGCTACTACCATAGTGGTTTCTACCAGACCTAGCTTGAGTGGAGTGCTTGGGTTTTTTACTAAGCGCGCCATAAAGCTGCAGAGCCACATCTTTGCTTGAACTATCCCTCTCTGGCTTGAGAGTTCATGTTTGTATAGAACCTGTTGTTTGATTTATAGAGTTAATAAATAATTAGGTATAAGTTGGTGGCCCGGTTTTACATTATACATCTCGCTAGCAGAATCTTTCGTGAGAGCCTAACCTTAATTTTCGTCCTGCTAATTATTTGAGGCCACCACTAAGAAAGAGTACTATCACTTTAAAAGTAGCGATTCCTTCCCAGGTGTGACCCTCAAAAAACTATTCAATACGGATTTATTTCCGTGGATTTCAAAGCCATATATGTCTTTTCCTCGTAGGCGAATTGGGAATTCCAGCCATCCCCAATCCCCTAATAAAAATTTGAAAAATGGCGTGAAATATTTTGAGGATTTTTCATTTGACTCACTTAATGTACATATGAGAACAAAAGAAATGTAAACATCAGAATCATAATCAGTAAATTTGCCACAGGATTTTTGCATCTTAGGATTGTACTTAATATCAGTAATTTAGCATCAGCCATTTCGGTATCATTTCCTACAATGCTTAGGATGCAGTTTTAAAGGGCCTTATTATGAACCTAGAAATTTTGATCCTCTAATCCAAATAAATCCAAGGATTCTGGTATAAATTACCTAAAACAATCTATAACTTAGTAATTTAGTCTTAGGATAGAAACCCTATAAATTTCTTTTCCCATGTTTTGATAATTTAAAAATCCTAATAATACTTAGATTAAAAAAGATTGTGGAATAAATTTTCTGATTAGATTTTGAAATTTTATTTTTTATCGTCTTCCTGTTTGTTAGGCTTTTGGTCTTTATATTTAGGAATTTATTCTTATTATTATTACTATTTTTTTTGGTTTTTGGTGTAGGTATTTTCGGAATTAGTTTTTTGGGGATTTTCGGATTTTTGTGGAGGGGTTGTTTTTTTTTATGGGTTCTTTTTTCAAGGATATATAAATTTTTGGGCAGCTTTAGAAGGAAAATGTGAGTTTAAAAGGAAGAAAATGATTATTATGGGCCGGGCTAGTTAATCAAAAAGTACTATGGCTGAAATAAAGCTGAAAAATAAGATTAAAAAATAATTAAATAAGGTCAAAGTTATAATAAGGTGGTGGTGCGGGTACCAATCAAAAAGTAGAAGTTTGTTTTAGGCCTTTTCCATTCCTCATAAAGATTCAGTTTCTCCTGTATATTCTACGAAATCCATGGATTTCTTATTTTTTAAACGGTACCTCTTTTTGTCCATCTTATATCATGGATACTCTTAGGATAAAAAAGAGATAGTATTTACAAAGTCTGTTCGTTCTACGAACCTAGAACTTTCTATGACTACTTTTACTGGCAGCTGTTCAGAATGATTCTTGTATATGAAGGCCTCAAAACTGTTATGAATTTGCCTTTTAATTTTCTTATTTAATTTTTCTTGCATTTTCGTAAATTATTGTTATAGTGTGAATGGATTCGTTAATGTTTCTGAGGCAAAATCCATGCAATAACTTTGGTCAACAACCTGCTGTAGAATTCTCTTCTAATTTTTCTTGTTTGAAAATCCGTAGAATGGTAAATTTATATCAGACCCTTTGTAATGGTCATATTTATATCCTGGTTTTTGACAAATCCTTGGATTAGAGTTTAGCTCCAAAACTGACTGGCTCATTTTTCTTTTTCTGTGGTACCATTAAACAAATTTTCTGGATTAGAGAATTTCTATTAAAAACAAAAGTAAAGTAATGCGTTTTTTCAAATGGGCTTTGCGTCCAACTACCAATTGGGGAACTTGGCGTTTAATTCTTAATGGATTCTCTTTTCTGTACTCCTCTTTGAACAACTAGTTACTTAATTTTAGCTCAAATGCTCTAGTGGACTATTTCTGTGGCCTAAGTTTTAAAAAAAGCTGTGGAATAAAGTATAGCTCAAAATTTCTGTAGACTTATTTTAGGGCCTCAGAGTCGGCAAAATCTTTTGTATTTAAGTAGCTTATAAGGTTCTCTAGATTCTTTTTTTTAATTCCTCGTGTAGAATCCCGTGGATTCGGAGTTTAACAATAATTTTATTTTGAACGCAGGTTTGTTGGACATTGGCCTTGATTAGTCGTCTAATTGCCAAAAGTTGCAAAACATATGTGTACCCTGCTACATAGACAGGATGTGTAGACCTGTGACGTTAGCTTGTACAAAAAAATGATATAGAAATTGGTCTTTCATTCTCTGTATATATGTATGGTGTGTGGATGTAAAAATGTCTATTATTTCAGGCAGGCCTTACTCCAACTACTGATCAGGTGTCGTGGGCGGAGGCGGATAGCTAACGTACTTTACAATAAGTTTCTTTTCATAAATTATAATCCAAAATCGTACCCAGTGCCACAATACATTTTAGCTTTGTGGATCACACCTCTAATCACTCGACTACTGAGTTTCCTCAAAAACCTAAAAGCGCAGAAAGTTCAGTTTGTTGGACCCTATTATTAGGTCAAAGTCGATTAACTTGAAGGAATACTTTGCGATTTTGATTTTCAGTTTTCTGCGATTTTCTCGAATATGGTTCTCGCGATTTTCTTTAAACTTTTTATTTTTTAGTTTCCTACACAAGGTCAGTAGTCAGTCAGTTTTATTTAAAATATTTTCCCTGCCAAATATTTTGTGTGGTTCTGGGAATACGGTTAAGTAAAACATTCCTCTAGTGTCATTTCAATTATACTGTAATAATGAAAAAATTCTATCCGGAAGAGTTCCTCACTAATTATTTACAAAACCTTTTTGCGATTTCTCTTGGAAACTGGTGTTACGAGTCTCATTTCGCTTGGCGTATACTCAAATGACATTTAGATCATACATAATAATGGCTAAACAGTTAGAGGCTGGTACTACAAAGGAAAGATGACTGTAGTGCTGGGTTTAATTCTTACCTTGGCCTTGGATTTCATTTAATGTGTTAATGTCAGAAATTTATAACATCAGAAAATTATAGTGAATTTTGCTAGTAAAGACCTAGATGCCTACTTTGATAGACGTCTGCCCGACTGATTTGGGGGGAGGGCATTGGCTGCGGAAACAGCTTGAAAAATTGGCATTTACTTTTACCTTTTCTCTAAAAGTGGTGAGTCTGTCGCTTTACTTGTTACATTTTTCTGAAAAACCTAATTTAGAGGGGTTGTAACCAACTTGAAGAAAGTCAGTACTGAAAGTGCGATATTTTTAATTGTTTTTATTTTCTGCCATTTTTGTCGATGAAGGACCAACGGGCCTCTTTGACTTGCTGCGGTAACAACTGTTACTTTTGTTTAAACCATTTTGGAATAAGCAATGCTTGTGTATGCAGTAGGAGAAACTTGACATTCGCTATTTTATCAAAATTATTAACTTTTTACGGTGACTAACCTAGCTAGGTATGAAACTTTAGAAAGAATTCTAAAGTTTTAGGAAATTCGACTTTTATCTTTTGCGCTAAGAGAAAGTAATGTGAGTGTAAAAACCAAAATTTTTTAAAATTTTCGTCGGTTTCAAAAAAAAAAAAGAAAGAATATCCATGGATTCTGAACCTCCTTTCACCCACCCACTGACATTTCTCACACGTTAACAATGCAGAAGTAGTTCATGTAAACGATTATTTAGGTATATCGAACCCACAGGTTCAATATAGATACCATTCACTCTCACTATGTCTGCACATTTAATCCTTTAAAAACTTACAAAATTTTATGCTCCATCTATGCACTGGCACAATAGATCTTTTAGGTCGCTCTGGATTTCGCTTAATCCGCCACATTTCCTTTCAATTCTATAATCTCCACCATTTCGTATTTATTTTTCCGACAAAGCATGAAATTCTGTTATTTTATGTAATGTTACTAGTTACTTTATAAAATTTAACATATTGCTTAAAACTTAAGTTACTTCATCTATAATTCGATTAAAATTAAACATTTAAAGGTTATTATCTAAACATCATATGTAATTTTATATTTAATATATAATGTCTAGGTGTCTTATGAAATGCCTAGAAGGAGAATAGTCAATTCGAGAAACATTTTGGCATGCATTATTTGAATTTTCTGTTTCCTAAAAAATTTAATTTCAATCGCAGATAAATTAATTATATGACAAAAAATTCTATTGTTTTCTGTGTTTATATATGTGCATATGTAAAATGGCTACTTGCTTAAAAAATTAAGTACTAAGTATAAGTTTTTTTTTTTGTAATATTTATATATAAAGTTGCGTTTAATTTTTATGATTCTTTTATTAATATTTTAGTTTGAAAACTTTAAATTGTTTAACAAATTTTTACTATCTGCGTTGTGTAAACTTACTTACTCCCAATAGACATTTTATAAAGTAATTAGACATCAGATAAAATGCCACGTTTATTACGTTTTTTATGCAACTTTTGACAACTAACCCCTATAAAGTGTCCTACTGGACAGTACTAATATGCTCTTGTTTTCTCTATAATTTTTTTTTTTTTTTTTTTTTTTTTTTACATTAATGGACGTAGATTTTTGTCTTCCAAAAACATCTATTGATATTTTAATGTATTAAAAATTTTAATTCCTATCTACCGAAACCACCATAACTTACCACCTTATTTGTGTGTTGTTTATTTTGGAAACAAAGGATTTCTCCGGTATTCGTAGTATGTCAGATTGAACTAGCCTAATTAAGGAAATGGTTCTGTACCTAATTTCGTCAAGTTAATACTAAACCATGGTCCTTTACCGTTTTCGATAAACTGCAATTTTTGTAATGTTTTATTATCAAGACTTTTTACCTCATTCACTTATGTACATATATAAGAAGATTTAAATATATGTGCATCCTATAAAGGTAGTGATAAAGCCAACATAAATAAATGGAAAGTTCATTTAATTTTCCGTAGATAATTATGTCATTTTGACCTATATATGTTTGTATCTAAATTTAATAAAAACAAACTACAAATATATATATATATATATATATATATATATGTTATTATTCTAACCTTTTCTTATTTGTACACCTGTTTAGTTCATGTTTACAAGTTTTTTATAACATGGTTTCATTTGGTTCAGATAGATATTCTTGAAATAAAAGACCCAAAAGAAGCCTATGGATTTTTGCTGATTGATAAAAAAAAAATATTGTTTCAAAAATTTACCGGTTACTAAATAATAAAAAAAAAAGATTTTATTTCGATTGATGTAATTAAATTGACAGCTCTAACTCTCCAGCAGTAACCCATTTTTATGAGAATAAAGTCGTTATATGCTGAAACATTATATTTAAAAATTTCTCGAAAAAGGATAAGAATCGAACCATGGTGTATAAAAAACTTGCTTGTCGCAAACTAGTTACAGAACCTCCAGATTATATTCTTGATTTTTGGCTGCCTTATTTTATTTATCTATATTATATAATTTAATATCATTTTGTAAATAAGTATCTTCCACATTTTTTACTTATATACGAGTCAAAAACTTTATAAATATTATACTTATAGAAATAATAAAATAGGGTTTGTAATAAATAATTAAATAAGCTAACCCAGGCTAAACTTAAAAAAATAATATGAAAAAAACAAGCTAATTTGGTACTTTTTTTAATTGTATGTACAATTACAATCTGTAAGTACCATAATTACAAAAATTGTTTTGTGGAACTTAGTCTACAATTGTAAAAACTAAAAAAAAAAAAAAAAATCCATTTTTTTATATGGTTTGCGTAAGGTGAGTGTGTGTGTATGTTTGTTATATGACAATAGAACAAAATATTGTTTTGGGGGAAATTCAAGAAATAAGTTCATGAAGCACATTAAGTAATTTTTATGTAAAAAAAAAAAAAAAAGAAAAAAGTAATTGGAGAATACATACAATATATATTCCACGTGGAATGTATTTTTATTTTCTTGTGTTAATTATTTTTCTTTTTCAACACTATCCTCAAAAACACTTTTCAGTAGCAATGTAGAGGCATTAGATTAGATTAGACTAGGGCGGCCTCAAGGACTACGCCACTGCGACCCCTTTGGATCTAATGTAGAGGCATGCTGTCAGTTGCTAATATGTAGATGGTTATCAGTTTGCCTTTTTTTCTAAATTGGGGTTCCTATAAAAAGCATGCTTTTGGTTATTGATGAAAATTCGTGGAAAAACTAAATTTTATTTTCAGGGCGCTTCAAGAATTGTGCTTAGTTCTTCTTAATGTAGGTTGCAGATCTGAAAATACAAGAGCAATTCGCAGACAGATAATTCTATTTATGTCAGTTCTGAACGTTGTAGGGACTTGGTGCGGTTTGCTGATACAACATTGATTCGTTAGTTTAGATCTGAATATTATTCTGAATTTCTATGATTTAATAAAAGAAATCAATCGCCTGTCAATCTCAACCATTCGCCCCTTCTGAAAACCGGCCAGGCTGAATTTCTTTTTATCTTAAAAGTTTTTATTAATTTATTTCTCATTAACCATTCTTCTGTAAAAAACAGACATCCCTCCCGACTTTAATTAAAAGTAATTTTTTCAGGCGGGGCTTAACGTCCAACAACCATTTACTAGGTGTCGTGGACGGAGGCGAATAGCAAACGTACTTTACTATTTCTCATTTAACCATTAAATAAAATCCAAGGCCAAGACCGGGAATCGAACCCAGTACCACAATGCATATTAGCTTTGCAGGTCTCGCCTCTTAACCTGCTCGGCTACCGTGGCGCCCCGATTATAATTATTAATTTCCAATGCCTGAATCACCTGTAAATATTTGGGGAAAAAATCTATATTTCCCAACATTTTATCTCCCGCTTCTCTGTTCTTCCTGCACGCCTATCTCACACCTCTTAAAGTTTTTCTCACACCTACAATAACATCTCAGTTTTTCATGAAATTAAAAAAATTAAATAGATCTGTTTATATAGATGTATTCAAATATTTATATTTATATGTATTTGACCTTACAAACATTAAGTTATTCAATTTATTTTTGAAAAATGTATGTATTTTGCCCTGTCAGTTTTGAAAACCAAACCTCATTACAGTATCCCAGCTAATTACACCAAAATCAAATTTTGTTTATTTTTTATTAATTATAATTAATTAATTTTGTCATGTTCAATTAATTAAAAAACAGGTACTTTTATTTAATTTATATATATATATTTTTTATTAAATTACAGGAACATACATTTTGAAATAGGCAATTATTTTATTTCCAAGTTTTTAATTACATTTAATTTTTTTTACCATTTAAAAAATTAAACCACAAGAATTACACAAGTCAATAATTGGAAATAAATAATGTTGTAAAAATTTAGAAATGCCAAATTATTTAAACCAATTTTTCTTTGATAAAAAGATGTGTGGTTTTAATTAATTTTTCTTTAATTAAAAAAAAGTGACTCAGGATTTGAGCTCACATTTCTATGAGTAAAGGTGGTAAGATAAAACTGAATTTTTGACTTTTAACGCGCGAGTAATCCGTTTCTATTACAGCCAGTGGATTTTACAAGGAATCGAAGGTTTGAGTTTTTACACATCTAGTGGAATATTATGGTTTTCTATAGTAATCAACTTAAAAAATTAAGGTTTGGAATTTTGACTTGAGAATTTGTTTAATTTACAGTCCGATTTTAGTAAATCTTACTCTTAAAATCTTTCCTCGCTAGTTAATTATATCAAATCATGGCTTTGGGCTATCGAGAAGAGTTGCTCAATTGTTCTAAAACATGATTTACTCAACATCATGTCTACACTTATTTCACACTGTTCTCCTGTTACAGTAGTTTTGTAATTCAAATTTTAGTTTTAAACTTTTTATTCAATCTTTAGGATTCTGTTTTGTTTTGTTTTTTTAATATACCTAAATTCCAACCTGAGCAGTGATTTGTTTTTACTCAATTATTATACCAATGGTTGAAAAGTAGCTCTAAGTTCAACGGTACTATACTTTAAAAAAGTGCTTTGAAGCTTTTAATAAAATATAGGGCAATATTTTTAGTTAATAATTAATTTTTTGTTCTTTTTATACGACAAAAAAAGTTTTTTTTTATCTTAAAAACAAGCTTTGAACTTTTTATTCGTGGAATGTAGTTGTATTTTTCTTACTTTTTAAATAACAACCCTGCACTTAAGACTGTATTTGAAAAACTGGCTAAGTTATTTCATTCTTTTTGTTGTTTAGCTTCCACGTTTTACTCGAGTTTGTTACTCAGTAACTTTTTTATTCAACTTTGCTCATTGGAAATTTGTTATAGAAAGGGCTGGCTGCTCTATTATTTCAGGAATGTTTTGCAGTACCACCACGAAAATCCAAAAAAAAAGGTCACTTTTTTATTTATTTTTAATTTAACTAATTTTTTAATCCAAAAAATATCACACACACCCACACACATTTTACACACTTATGCACACACTAAAAAAACTTGTTTTTTCAGTATTTTCCAAAAAAATTATTATTTCTTTTAAATAATTAGTATTTTTGTTTTATACTCAGTATAAAAATTATGGAGATAATAATAAAATGTAAATTGTGTATCTAAAATATATATATGCATTATTTGTATTTTGTATATATATATATATTATTATTTTTTTTTTGGTACCCTGCAGAGGTTATTTATTATAGTTACTATCTATTTATTTTTTGTATTTAATACAAGGTTTCATTCCATGTGATTATAAGATAAAAATAGAATAAATTAGTAAGTTTTACTATATTTGACATGACTTTTTTTTTTTTTTTTGCTGGTGTGTGGTTACTTTACTGCTTGGAAAAACTAAGAATTACTAGAGTGGAGAGATACATTTTTGGAGACATGAAGAGGAAATTTTGAGTAATTGGTGGTGAGATTTTTCTGAATCTATACTATATTAGGGTGACAAAATTCTACGGGTTGGGCGTGTTCCCCTGTGTAAAACGCCATCTGCGAGCAGTTTCGCAACCACTTCTGGACCCAGCAAGTTGACATGCACTTGCTTCCACTGGGAAGCATATAATGAAATCTTGCAACAAAATATTTAATGATTATTTTCGTTTTCATCTAAAATAATTATGAATTGCGAATGAAAAATGGATTTCATATCGTACTATCTGAAATAATCAAAATCTGAGGGTAACTATACGTTTTTGACTCGGAAGGTATCTTTATATTTTAGAAAAAAATTGATGGAACCACGGAGGCGTCATTTAGAGTAATAAATTTTTTGGTTTAATAGAAAAAAGGACTGTGATTCGTCGAACTTGCACAGAATGGAGGTTTTCAATTTTGAGCTTTTCCCTGACAACAGGCCAGAGCTAATACACTCTGAATACCATCCTTTCCGCTCTATGGCCAGGCCCGCACTTAACGTGGCTTTTTTCGTGTAGCACAATGCGACTTTTTTCTTCTATTGTGTTTCCGCTGAAACCGGTGAGATTAGCCCGCTAAGCACTTCCTCAAAATCAACCTCTAAGAATCTTTTACGGTTCTATCAGCAAGAGCATGAATGGGTTGCACACAGAAGATGTCCTATATTTTCCAACAGTAAGCTTGATAGGTTAGCAAGAAGCGCACTCTTTACTTTCTCTTACTCTCATTAAAAAAATTTTTTTGAAGATTTTTTATTTTGAAATTTCACCGAGGGGTAGGGTAGATTCCCTTTAACGGTCATTTTTCTATAAGGCATAATCAGATCTGTTAAGGGGGTTAAATGCATTGTTAAAATCGAGTGTGAAGAAAACTCAACCGGAAGTTCCACTTTATTCAATGCTTCTCGAAGTTGGCTTTTAAATTAACTTCGAATTGGTTGGTCTAGGCATCTTCATATAGTTTTACAAAATATAATGTTAGTAAGGATTAATGTGGGACAAATATTCCAAGTTTTAAAAAAATATTAATGAGTTAGTACCTTAAGAATGGTAGTAAGAGAAAGTCGTTTGAGTGTTCAAAACAGATTCCGAGTTTGGAGAATATTAATAAGTTAAAACCTTGAGAATAGTAGTAAGAGAAGGTCGTGTGAGTGTTCACCCCAGATTCCGAGTTTGGAGAATATTAATGAGTTAGAACCTTGAGAATAGTAAGAGAGAGTCCTGTGAGTGTTCACAACAGATTCCGAGTTTGGAGAATATTAATGAGTTAGTACCTTAAGAATGGTAGTAAGAGAAAGTCGTTTGAGTGTTCAAAACAGATTCCGAGTTTGGAGAATATTAATAAGTTAAAACCTTGAGAATAGTAGTAAGAGAAGGTCGTGTGAGTGTTCACCCCAGATTCCGAGTTTGGAGAATATTAATGAGTTAGAACCTTGAGAATAGTAAGAGAAATTCGTGTGAGTGTTCACCCCAGATTCCGAGTTTGGAGAATATTAATGAGTTAGAACCTTGAGAATAGTAAGAGAGAGTCCTGTGAGTGTTCACAACAGATTCCGAGTTTGGAGAATATTAATGAGTTAGAACCTTGAGAATAGTAGTAAGAGAAAGTCGTGTGAGTGTTCAAAACAGATTCCGAGTTTGGATAATATTAATGAGTTAGAACCTTGAGAATAGTAGTAAGAGAAAGTCGTGTGATTTTTCACAACAGATTCGGAGTTTGGAGAATATTAATGAGTTAGAACCTTGAGAATAGCAGTAAGAGAAGGCCGTGCGAGTGTTTACCCCAGAATCTAAGTTTGGAGAATATTAATGAGTTAGAACCTTGAGAATAGTTGTAAGAGAAAGTCGTGCGAGAGTTCACACCAGATTCCGAGTTTGGAGAATATTAATGAGTTAGAACCTTGAGAATAGTAGTAAGAGAAAGTCGTGCGAGAGTTCACCCCAGATTCCGAGTTTGGAGAATATTAATGAGTTAGAACCTTGAGAATAGTAGTAAGAGAAAGTCGTGTGAGTGTTCACCCCAGATTCCGAGTTTGGAGAATATTAATGAGTTAAAACCTTGAGAATAGTGGTAAGAGAAGGCCGTGTGAGTAATCACACCAGATTCCCAGTTTGGAGAATATTAATGAGTTAGAACCTTGAGAATAGTAGTAAGAGAAATTCGTGTGAGTGTTCACCCCAGATTCCGAGTTTGGAGAATATTAATGAGTTAGAACCTTGAGAATAGTAAGAGAGAGTCCTGTGAGTGTTCACAACAGATTCCGAGTTTGGAGAATATTAATGAGTTAGAACCTTGAGAATAGTAGTAAGAGAAAGTCGTGTGAGTTTTCACAACAGATTCCGAGTTTGGAGAATATTAATGAGTTAGAACCTTGAGAATAGCAGTAAGAGAAGGCCGTGTGAGTAATCACCCCAGATTCTAAGTTTGGAGAATATTAATGAGTTAGAACCTTGAGAATAGTAGTAAGAGAAAGTCGTGTGAGTGTTCACCCCAGATTCCGACTTTGGAGAATATTAATGAGTTAGAACCTTGAGAATAGTAAGAGAGAGTCCTGTGAGTGTTCACAACAGATTCCGAGTTTGGAGAATATTAATGAGTTAGAACCTTGAGAATAGTAGTAAGAGAAAGTCGTGTGAGTGTTCACCCCAGATTCCGAGTTTGGATAATATTAATGAGTTAGAACCTTGAGAATAGTAGTAAGAGAAAGTCGTGTGATTTTTCACAACAGATTCGGAGTTTGGAGAATATTAATGAGTTAGAACCTTGAGAATAGCAGTAAGAGAAGGCCGTGCGAGAGTTCACACCAGATTCCGAGTTTGGAGAATATTAATGAGTTAGAACCTTGAGAATAGTAGTAAGAGAAAGTCGTGCGAGAGTTCACCCCAGATTCCGAGTTTGGAGAATATTAATGAGTTAGAACCTTGAGAATAGTAGTAAGAGAAAGTCGTGTGAGTGTTCACCCCAGATTCCGAGTTTGGAGAATATTAATGAGTTAAAACCTTGAGAATAGTGGTAAGAGAAGGCCGTGTGAGTGTTCACACCAGATTCCCAGTTTGGAGAATATTAATGAGTTAGAACCTTGAGAATAGTAGTAAGAGAAATTCGTGTGAGTGTTCACCCCAGATTCCGAGTTTGGAGAATATTAATGAGTTAGAACCTTGAGAATAGTAGTAAGAGAAATTCGTGTGAGTGTTCACCCCAGATTCCGTGTTTGGAGAATATTAATGAGTTAGAACCTTGAGAATAGTGGTAAGAGAAGGCCGTGTGAGTATTCACAACAGATTCCGAGTTTGGAGAATATTAATGAGTTAGAACCTTGAGAATAGTAAGAGAGAGTCCTGTGAGTGTTCACAACAGATTCCGTGTTTGGAGAATATTAATGAGTTAGAACCTTGAGAATAGTGGTAAGAGAAGGCCGTGTGAGTATTCACAACAGATTCCGAGTTTGGAGAATATTAATGAGTTAGAACCTTGAGAATAGTAAGAGAGAGTCCTGTGAGTGTTCACAACAGATTCCGAGTTTGGAGAATATTAATGAGTTAGAACCTTGAGAATAGTAGTAAGAGAAAGTCGTGTGAGTGTTCAAAACAGATTCCGAGTTTGGAGAATATTAATGAGTTAGAACCTTGAGAATAGTAGTAAGAGAAAGTCGTGTGAGTTTTCACAACAGATTCCGAGTTTGGAGAATATTAATGAGTTAGAACCTTGAGAATAGCAGTAAGAGAAGGCCGTGTGTGTAATCACCCTAGATTCTAAGTTTGGAGAATATTAATGAGTTAGAACCTTGAGAATAGTTGTAAGAGAAAGTCGTGCGAGAGTTCACACCCGATTCCGAGTTTGGAGAATATTAATGAGTTAGAACCTTGAGAATAGTAGTAAGAGAAAGTCGTGCGAGAGTTCACCCCAGATTCCGAGTTTGGAGAATATTAATGAGTTAGAACCTTGAGAATAGTAGTAAGAGAAAGTCGTGTGAGTGTTCAAAACAGATTCCGAGTTTGGAGAATATTAATGAGTTAGAACCTTGAGAATAGTAGTAAGAGAAAGTCGTGCGAGAGTTCACACCAGATTCCGAGTTTGGAGAATATTAATGAGTTAGAACCTTGAGAATAGTAGTAAGAGAAATTCGTGTGAGTGTTCACCCCAGATTCCGAGTTTGGAGAATATTAATGAGTTAGAACCTTGAGAATAGTGGTAAGAGAAGGCCGTGTGAGTATTCACAACAGATTCCGAGTTTGGAGAATATTAATGAGTTAGAACCTTGAGAATAGTGGTAAGAGAAGGCCGTGTGGGTGTCTTTTTCATTCTTTCGTATGTAAGCGCTACAGTTTCATATTTGGTCAAAAAAACAAAGGCTATTGGCCACTTTTCTCAATCAATTGTCTATTTTTTTTTTTTTTGCTATTTGCTTTAAACTTTGTTTGCACAATAAGCCGTCATTGCACTGCAGTAGCTGGGGATAGGACTCAACCGTTCTCCGATTTCATCATATATGTAGACTAAATACCTATTACTTTTTTTTAAAACACATCACTAAGCAGGACCGTGCAGAGGGGTAGCAGAGGGCGCCAAGAACTGCTTAAAGAAACATGTTTTTACTTCCTCTTAATCTGCTAATATTGTAATAATGCAGATATTAGACTTTGAAATTTCACCGAAAATATCCATTGTGTGCGTCCATGCGACCACCGTAACTCATTAACGAAATATCACGAAGTTAAAATTTGATATTTAATTTAGGTGGGCCAAAGGAGGTTACAATAAGGTTCTGTCAAATTCGGTCAACAGGTAGATCAAGTACCTCTTATTTTTTTTGTTTAGTTGTTTCAGAGTTTCATTAAACGTGTGTACTAACTTTATATGTGTTGATTTACAACTTTTATTTGAAATTTTTTTTCTTAGAAAATTCTATTGACACTTTTGTATGTTCCCCCTAGCAGAATAAGAACTAAATTATCAAATTTGAAGAAAATCGGCTGATCACAAGTAATGAATAGATTTTTCAGTATTTTAAGATTTTTTTCAAAAACAGCTTTTAAGAATTAATTTAAATATTGTATTCTGGTCACATACATATTAAAACGTAAAAGTTGCTGCACTTTCGGGTTCTCATTTAAGTCCGTTATTATGCAAATAACAGGACCAAACATTCTACTAGAATAGAAATTTAGAAGTAATCAACAACACTTCATAGAAAAAAAATGTTTCAAATAAAAGTTGTATACCTACAAGTGCTTAATATCGTTGGTTCAATTTTCGGGAGAATCTCATTAACTTTCGTCGTTACGTTAGTGTCAGGTCCCTAAGGAGGTTGTGCAAACGAAATGATAATGTTTAGAGCTTTCTGTATTACTTAATTTTTGAGCTAGTGTGTTCAAGTAAATTCTTAAAAGTTTTTTTTTTTTTTTTCTGGCATTGGCCTTAAAAGTTCTCACATCCCATAGAACATAAAAACATGTGTGCCATAAAAACTCACCACAAATTTACCCTTATTTAACCCTCTTCAATTGTTAAACAAAAAATATAAAAATAAATCAGAATAAATAACAGAATAATTATACCTATACAAAACACATTAAAATTTTATTATTCTATCCATTGTTTTTACACTCTTTAATTAATTCATTTGTTGTTTGATAAATATATAATTTGTTTATTACATAAATTAATAAATAATCAAAAGCTAATATTACAACAATTTTCTTTTAATTTTTTTGATTCTAAAATTTTGATTTTTGATTAATTTGTTTACCCGCATGTTTGATTTCTTGCATTAAATTAATTAATAATATACAAAACAAACTTATTTAAAAAAAATACAAGTATGACGTCTTGGATGACGTCATTAAATGACACAATTTATAGGCTAGAGACTAGGTTTTTTTTTATAAAAAAAAAAAATTAAAGGAATGTTTTACCTTATTTATTTGGTAACTTATTAAGGGAAAGTAACATTCAGTTAGGTTTGGAGGTTGTGGGTTCGCAAACCATATTTGTTTTTTGTTTTTTTAATTTAATACTTAATATTTATTAGGAACTTAAATATATATTGACTAGTTTGGTTTCGAATCCCCACATTCTCTCATCCTGAAAAAAAAATAAATCAATTTGGGTGCCTTATTAGGGTGAGTCAAAACTGCCTGCCTTGATAGAGCAGATAGAACAAAGAGCGCCTGGTTCATTGGTGTATGTATGCTTATGGTGCAAACTGTAATCGTTCCAGGCAGATCCTTAAGACCTTTCCTGGTTTAGGAATCATGAATATGTCTAATATTAGTTACATTAGAATGCTACTGGACAAAAATATCATCCAGTTGTTGGAGACAGCTCTTGTATAGACAGGGCTTTATATGTATTTGAAAAAACAACCTTACTGGCGTTTTTATTATTGTTATTATTATTAAATATCAGTAATATGCATAAAAAAAACATTGGACAGACTTGCACTTACATAAGCCGCCACCACAAAGGATTTTTTTTGTTTTTTTTGTAACTCACCCTATTATTTTTGTCTCTTTAATTTAAACAATTTTCTGCCTAAATTGCGCAAACAAATACATTTTTGTCCTTATTTTTAAAAATATATAATAAACTTATATAAATAAATATATTATGTATTTATAAATTTTATATAAAATACGTTCTTGAGTAGTAATAATATTCCAATAAATTCAACATAGACAAAAACCCATATCTAAATATATATATATATAAATAAATATATGTATATAGATTTATAAATACATTTATGAATATATATATATATATATATTTAATTAAATTCAATTACATATATATATTTTTTAATTAATCAAATAAATAATATCAGTTACATTTTTAAATTTAAAATTTCACAAAAAAAAAAAATAATAAAATAAACATTTTTAAAGCAAAAATAAAAGACTAAATACTAATTCCTGAGAAAGTAAATTATCATATTTTTGATTTTGAGTTTTTGATTTCATTTAACAAGAAACAAAACACTTCCAATTTTGGCTCGAATTTTTATTATCCCCCAAACCACAAAAAAAAATGTATATATATAAATCGACTTTTTTCATAAACTAAGAAAGCTAGAAGGAAAACAATCCTTGTACCATAAGGGCTCTATACTCTAACGTTATTGGTATTCAAGATCTTAACAGGCAGTATACGTAGGGTTTTCTCAGATCCACGAAGTATATCCAGTTCATTATTAAATGAACGTACGAGTCTTAGAAGATTTCGGTGTCACTATGGATCTAGATTTTTGCCCGTTCGGAAAACATTTTTTAGTTTTTTTCCAGTTAGCTTAGTTTCTGAAAAAAACTCGATATCCATATACCTAGGGACACCATGTACTTAAAAGTAAAAATAAATGGTTAACTCTGAAATAACGTAAGTAATGTATTATAATTTAATAAAAAAGAACTTGTTTAAAACATATTTTATCAACATTTTTTATTATTATAATTTTTATTTTACTTTATTTTTTTGTGGAAAGAGGGCAGTTCTGGGAAGTTTTGTTTTGTGGGGTGAAGCCAAAAAAAAAAAAAAAATCCAGAGAGGGTTACTTTTTCGTCAATGATGTATTTATTATATTTTAAGACCAGAATAATATTTTCAATATATATGTGGCATACTTTCGTATGCTGTTAGGAAGCCACAATAGACAGTTGGTTTTTTAGGTAGCAATGGATTTGGTTTATAACCCGCTCTTTACAATCTAATCTAAACGTGTAGAGCATACATTATGCTGCGTACTGTTATGACTACATAGGTAAAGGTACCTACTTAACGCTAAAATAAAGCTCAAACTGTACAGTTTGATGAGGCTTCACCACCATTTAAAAACATTCCTATATCATCACCCTAAAAATAACCTGAAATATCTCTAATTTAACTCTATAAAATTCTGAACTTATATCAAAAGTGCGCATCAATTAAATATAAAAATTATTTAATCCAGTTCATTCAATAAGTTCGGTATTTAGTTTCTGGATTTTTTTCAAGCTGCAGGGACCTTTAAAAAAGTGTATCTTTATTATCTATTTTTTGTTTTTGTTTTGTTTTGCTAATTTGCTTTGCTATTATTAAATGTGCTTTGCACACAAAGTTTTGTGGATCTTAAAAAAAATTCTTTCAAATTTAAAAATAAATAAATCGTTACATCAAATTTATTTTTCGTTTTGTACCATTTCTATCCCTGAAAGAATTTTCAAAAATTTTAAGAGGTAGAAATTTTTTTTATTTAATTTATTTTGAGGTTTATATATTTATATTGTTTTGAAGTTGATGAATTCCAAAAATTAAGAAATATTTTTTTGAGGTATTTTTGAGGTATGTATGTTTTTGTTTTATTTTTAAATGAATTTAAATATACCCAAAAGTTCATTGTCCCTTCCCGCCTAAGAACCCCAATTTGACGGGTTATAATGTCCAATGATAATATAATAAAATAAAAATGAATCACTGGTTCAAGTCAATTTCTAGGTTAAAACCTTTCTACGCTAAGTAAATTCAATTGTTTAAAAATCAACAAAGTTAAATTTAAATAAAGTGGTAATCTAGCAAACTAAAAATAAGAAACGTAAAAGTGGGACTAGTTAAAACTCAACCTAGGTGGAAACTAGTTGAAAGTCACCTTTATATCAAGGTATTAAATCTAGATTGAAGTCAACTAAAAAACGAACTTATTATTAAGGCCAATTTTGGTCAAAATCAGCCAAGGTTAAAATTCAATTAAGTTGATATCAAGGGAGGTAAAAGTTAACTTAAATAACAGTAAATCAAGTAATAACTCAAGTAGCCTACAGTCAACTTAGGTTAAATTTATAATTTATACTCAAATCAACAAGAAGCTTTGAAAGTCCTAATAGTTCGTAATGCAGATTGCTAAGCATCTATCTAATGGACTAGCATCAATTGAGAGCAAGCAAAAAAGCCGTGGACTGCTCACTGAAATATCTTGCCTAGAACCTTGGACATATCCCTAGCATTCCTTAGAACAAAATAGAAATAAATAAGACAGGGGAGTGAGGGAAGATTTTAGGTACTTAAGTCACAAACAGTGGGGGAAAATTGTATGCCAAATTCAAAATCGTGATTTACTGAACTTAATAGAAAAAAGTCAAATGGAATTATAAAAACTAAAGCTTCACCCGTCATAACCTAAATTATAACCTAAAATAACCAGTGGTTCATTTTTCCTCTTTGTAAACTCCAGAAAACCGAATGTGATTTCGTACAAGCCCTTGAGTTTGAAAAAAAAAAATAGCAAATTACACACAAAAAAGTAAAATTGTTAAAAAAAAATAAAAGAAAACAGTTACCCTGGGTATTTCATAAAAGAAGATGAAGAATTAAATGTAAAGACAAGATGAGTCGTACATGTTGGAGGAAAAACTCCTTTTTGTAAAAAAAAAAAAAAGTTTGGGTGAGGTTAACAAATAAAAATGGCTTATCAATTAAACCCAATGAAAATGGGCTAAGATCTTGATCAAGAACTTAAACGACCCTAATAAAAATGGTGAGCTACAAGAGCCCTCCATTTCCACCAGTAAATTATTAATTTCAACCACCAATTTTTTAATACAAATTATTTCCTTTAACAGCTATTTCATCCACCATTTATTTCATAAAGCATCTATTTCATTCACCTATTCCTTGTAGTCACTTCATTCACCAGCTACTTCACATGCCAATAATTTCAGACACAAATTCTATAATAAAGTTATTTCGTAAAAACCAGACATAACGCAGTCCCTTAGGGTAACTGTTATAATTCTAATTATTAAATTAATATAAAAATTAGTTAAGACAATTTTTAATGTAATACATCGTAACTAATATTAATACCATTTGAATAATTTCATTTTAGATTGTTAATAAATTTGACTACTTTAATAATGCAAAAATATGTCCAAAAGAGTCACCCTGAGAATATATCCTAGATATTTTATTTTAAAAAAAATTGTTTAATTATTTATTAATTTTTTTCTTGTATTTTTGGTATTTTATGGAATAATGCTCCAAAAAAAAAAAGATGATGAGGCTCCAAATTTGTTTTTGGTAGAACCGATTTCATTATTCAAGTAATTTTTTCGAGACAATGTACTGTTTTATGAGGGGATTTGAAAGCTTTTAGGGCATTTTAGAGAAAGGAATGTTTGGGAATTTTTGGGGTTATTTAGGGGTAAATGTGAGGATTATATTTTGAAATAATTTGGCAAGGATATTTAGGATATGCATTCTGAAGATTACTGGAAATAATGAAAGGGTATTCGTGAGGGCCATATTATCGAGGCTATTTTAAAAGCTTACAGGTATTTCTGTCATTATGTTTTACTCGGAAAATTTAGCTCCAAATTCTCGTTTGACACAATAAAATTTTCGAAGCCTTCAAAATTAATTTCAGAGCAGACATAATTTTTTTTTAATGTAAACCCAAAAATTTTTAATTTACTAATTTTTTTAAAAAACTAATTAGTAAGTGGAAAAAAGTAATTGAGAGTTCAATTTTTTTAAGGAATTTGAGCAGAAATTTTGATGGTGAAAATTTCAATTAAATTCTGTTAAGATTTCAATTAAATATTTCTAACAAATTAATTGGATTTTTAATTAGCTTTAATTAATGATTATATTTAGCTCAGTATTTTTTCTTCTTAATTTAATTTTCAATTAAATCAAGGCTAAATAGGAACTTTAATTTGTTTTCTCTTAGTATTTCTCATTTTCTCATCTAAGTATCACGTATTTTCATAAAACTTTTTTTCGAATTTAATGCCACTATAAATTATGTATTTGTTATTTTACTTTAATTTTATTTAATTAATTAATTAGTATATATTTTTCTTTGTTTTTAATTTTTATTAAAAAAAAAAAATTTGGGCTGAACCTAACTAGGATTCAGTCTTCTTAAAAATCCGTGAGTTTTCACAAAAACTTTTGTAAATTTTCGTATATTTCAAAATTTAATACGGATTTGAGGAAATAGAGTCATCTTGCGTAAAATGAAAGTCATCTCTCATCAAAAAACAAATCTAGCCGCTTTCGTCAACTTCTAAATGGGTATAAATATGAGGCCCAGCTTAAGTTACTAGTCTGTGGTAAAGTGTGTTCATAAAATAAAGATGGATGAAGCAGTTCAATCACAAATTGAACAGGTAAAGATCATTCAGCTAGAAATTTGTGTAAATCTTCGATCAAATTAAAGTCAGAGTAACTACAGTCCGTGTCAGTATTAAGTTGAAGTCCTCTATTTACTTATTTATGAACAATTTTACGAATACTCAATTTTGGTGCATTAGGGCTTGACCCAAAGTTAAAGTCAACTCAGCTTTGCCTAAAGAGTTGAAAAAAGTAAACTCAACCGAAATATTATCTTTAACCGATCTGACTTTAAATCTCTTTATAACATATGACTTTCACTTTAAAACAATGCCAACTTAACAATTTTATAATTATTGTAAAATCTTTTCTAAGGAACTTTAAGAAACACATTATTTGTGGCACAAAATAAAAAAAAAAAGTGCCCAAGGAACTTTGTAACCAAAAATCTCTGACATAAGGACATAAGCCATGGCTATCTACAGTAAAGCTCACGGATTTTTGCGTCCAATTTTTTATTATTTTTAATTAGTTAGATATTAACTATTATGTAGGAACTTGAATTTCTAAGGACAAAACTGTGCGACTGATTTTTTTTTTTTAAAGACGCCATCTTGAATTGACGTCATTTTTATACTTTTTTGTAATCTATATATATATATTTTTTTAATTAATATTTTATTTTACTTAATATTTTTCGTAATATAATTTAATTCTTTGTATAAATATTTAAATCCCACCTTAAAACTTATTTTAAATAGGAACATTGAACCGCATTTTATAAAATACAAAATTTATATGTATATTTATTATATTAATATTTTTTGTGACTAGGAATTTTTTTACTCTTTGAAGTTTTATATTTTTTGTTATGTTTTTTTAAATATTTGGAATCCTGTAGTTTTTCTTCTTTAACACTGAAATTTAATTTTTTGCAATTAAAATTAAGAAATAATAAACATTTATTGAGGGTGAACTGCTGATTCGGAGGTACATCATTTATGAGAAAAAATAAGTGAGTTAATTAAGTATTTTCCGCCTAAAACATGAAGTGAAATTAAATTCATTCTCTTCCTCTCATTAAAGTGATACATAATATTGAGACAACAACTTCTCATTTTAACAGACTAAAAAAACTCCCCTGAAGTGTAAAGACCAACATAATTTGCGCTAAATAATTAATAAATTAAATTAACCGTTAGTTTTTTGCTTTTATTGTTGTGACTCAAATTGAGTTAAATAGCTAGTAAAAAAACCATACAATTTTTACTGGTCAAGTAAAATATTTTTGAACCAACTTCACCCCCCGAGAACATATAAGACTCAATTGGTCTTCTTATAATAAGTATTTACAAAACATTTGTACCTCATTTGTGTTTGCAGTCATGAAGCCGAATGACTGTCTCTGTTATTTAATCTTAAATCTTACAATCCGTCTAACAATGTACAAAATTTTGTACTAACTGTACCTAGAAATTGTAATGAATCAAAATTAGTTAAATACAGCCTTTAACTTCACATTTTAACGGGGCAGAAAGTAGAAATATTTGGATATTTCTTCCATTATGTTCCCAAATGATTGCACATGAGCTCGCCTAGAATTATTATTGTTGGAGTGTCAACTTCCGTAATTTGATCAGCGTACTGTCCGCTGTTGATTTCGACAATTTTAATAGTGGCTATATGGCCTGAAAAAAATGTGACGTGTGAATTATTTAAGCGTTACAGGAAGATGTCGAGTCTGTATCTAAATCTATCGTTAGCTGCCAACATCAGATAGATGAAAAAATACAAAGATGTTAGAATAGAGCTACATGAACTTACACTTAAACAGGCAACCATCTCAGAGTACGTTTGCCAACTTCTCATAAACTATTCATCTGACATGTGCTTCTACAAAAAAAATTTTGACATGGTTGGAACGAGAACTGGAACCATAAAACATTTATTCATCACGAATTCATCGGAGGATGGGTTTTCCGAGGGTTTTATGAAGTTTATTGACAATAACTAGATAGAATCTACTCAAGAATGTTTCTGAGTAATCCATTTTTGGACGTTCTGTTCCAACAAGATAGATCATACCAGCCATACACACCTTCCGACAAGTCTAAAGAAGAAAAATAGAAGGATTTCTTTAACGCTCACTCAATACAGTCCAAATTATGCGCCATCCGAGTTATACGATTGCAAAGCAAAGCGATGCTATGAGCGAGAAACAGGAAGCAGAGAAAGATATCTTAATAGATAATAACAGCGCCTATATTTCAATCTAAATAATAATAAATTTTGATTTATTGCTCATTTTTTAAAATACTTTATTAGTTCTATTAAACGTGGATGCGATATATTATATAATTTTATCGCAGAAAGAGTTTATTTTTATTAAATATTTCATTCTATTACACAGCATTTCACCCTCATCTGAAGAAAATTTAAATAAAATAAAAATATGTTAATTAATTAAAAATTATCTCATAAAAGTCAGCTTAAACAATTTTAATGGCCTTTATAAATGAATTTTAATTAAATAAATTGAACTATTTTTTTCTGCAATTTTATTTTCAATTTATGGACGGAGGTGTCAGTTTTGTTTAAACTCGGAGTATTTACTTGTTTTTTTACTTCATTTGTAGTTTATATTTATTTTATTAAATTTATAGTTTTCCTACAACAAATTTTTAGTATAGAACTTTTTTCAGGAACTTTATCGTTACTATAGTTAGCAAAATGTTTAGTTTCTATAAATACAATAATACCCATGTATGTATAATACAGTAATAGTATAAACTATAGTTGGAACTATTTGTCTTTAATAAACTGGGCATTTTTGAAAATTAAAATATTCTCGTTAAATTGCACATGATTTAGAGGGGAAAAGCTCAAATTAAACCTTACAAATGATGGAGCGACTGCTAATGCATCTGCTCAGTTTGGACATCAATACAAAACGGGTCTAGAAGCTCTGTGTACTTACTAGCGTTATTAAATATTAGTGACTTGGTTCGTCTTTAGATACTTCTTTCATGAAGCCTTGTAGGACTCACGTAGTGGCAGCTGAAGAAGCCTGACTGCCGGCAATAAACATCAGGTCTAGAAGCTGTACTTAGAACCATGGTCACAATCTAGAATGCTCCTCACACGGCAAGGAAAATTTACGTTTCAGGTAGGGGACAGCTGTAGAAGCTCAGGCCTTAATCTGGATGTTATGTAGCAGATGGCTCAGACTGCAATACATCTGCTCAGACTCTCCATCAATTCAGGGCATGAATAAAAGAAACCCCGGGCTACTTACCAGATCTACTAGACGGATAACTTGGCTAAATTATAGCATACTCCTATCACAGGGAGCATTAAAGGTGGGATACAGATGAAGAAGCTGAGAGCCTAGAATGGCTGTTGTATTGTGTGCAGATGGAGCAAGCAGACTGCATCAAATTTGCTCTAACTGGTAATCATTGCTGGGTAGTTCTAGAAATCCTGGGCTCTTTCTTACCTGCTCTAGAAACTATGGCCAGATATCCTGGCCAAACCCTAGGCCAAAATTTTCTCATCCCCAAAAATATCTCTTCGAGTTTAAATCGGAACTCTTTTAATTCATTTAATAAAAAAATGTTATTTTTAGTTTTTTAAGAAAATAACAAATATATAACTTTTATACTGATGGACCCAAACTAATGTTTTATTTTTTGTATTACTTTTTTTTGTAATCAGAATTTATTTATTTTATTTTTATATTTCGTAACTTTATGATTAGTCAATTACAAAAGATGGCGATGAATTATTGTATTTTTTATACCTATTTTTTTATTTTGTGTAGTAAAAAATAATCTTTTTTAATAAATTTATAATTAATTCTTTTTACTTGAATTTTTGAATTATATATATATATATCAAAAAAATAATAAATTTAAGGCTATGTAGGAGTTAAACGAAATGATGTAGTAATCGGTTGACTGAGTCGATCTTTGACTGGTAGATAAATCAGTGTGGTTATAAAAGCACAACTTGGATCTTCTAAGAGAAATGGTTGCATTATGTATTGTTGGTTGCATGTAGCCGTAGTTGTTGCAGTTGAAGTAGTTGTACTTACACTACTAACACAATTACCAATATTGTTGGTGAAAGTAGTTGATGTAGGCAGCGAGTATACGGCAGGCAATAAGCTAGTTGAACTAATGTGCAAGATGGTGTCCTTTAACAGGTTCAACAATGGTGGGCAATGCTCGCCATGTATTTGATTCATGTGCTCGTTATATGCATCCAATTGTGACGTCGAAAATTGACAACGGGGGCATCTAGAAAAATCATAATTTATTGTATGAGGAAAAAGAAATCCTTATATGATGGTAACGTGACCAAATATTCCTTAGAGGCATAATTACAAAGTTGAGAACAGGAACGATGAACAGAATTTTATTTTAAATAACCGCAGACTCTGATTTTATCCTAAGTAGCGGGCATGTTTATTGTATCCCTGACTTTCTGCGAGTCCGCACGTTATTGGCAAACGATAAAGTATGTGAAGTCCAAATCTCAACACCAAACTGATTAATCTACCTCTGATGATGGATAAAAGTCAGAAACCTGTCACGGATGCAATAAACATGCCTGCTACTTTGGATAAAATCAAAGATTATGCAGCATTGAGAACCTAACCAAATTTTCAACAACAGACTTATTCAACTGTTCTGTTTGTATAAATGCTAAAACTATATTTATATATAGCAGATTCCCCTCCCAACGAGCAGATCAGGAAACAAAACTGTGCAAGACAGAATAGAACAGAAGAGATAAAACCAAACAGAACAGAAGAGGTAAAAACCTTAAATAAGCTACAATATAGAGAAGAAACCAAACAGGCACATATTTTGATGTTTATCCAAACTGCGGATGAAATCGTAGTCAACCAGATACTTTGAATGGCTTTTTATATTATTACCTTAAACCTAGTAACGTCTCCTGAGGTTCACCGCTGGAAGCAGCATCCATTGAATCTAGGTTCTCCTGGGCAAGATGGCCGCGCTCGTGTACCAATAGCAAGGCCAGGATAGGCGTAACGAAAGGGCAGTAGGAGCATTGGTACTTGCTGTGGCTGAGCAGGCTATTCTGTAATGCGGGCTCCTGATAGGAGGTGCTGGGGGTATGTGTCTTCTTGTCTGTACGCTGCATGTCCTTCCATTTTTCGCGACCTTCATCACCGTGATCATTCAGCAGATGTGCTTTCAACCACTTCACCGACCTGAACCTGCGGCTGCAGATAGTGCAAACTTCCGTGAAATGGCTGAAGTACCTGCAAGCAAATAACAGAAGCTATATAGTCAAGACTTCCAGCATGTGGGCAAAAAATTATATGCCAGCTAACAGCCAGAGCAGATGAATTTAAAACGAAATCAAAGGTTACTTTATGAATTTAGAAAAGTTAATTTCTGGGATTAATGATTTTCCTTCTGATCCCCAGGAATAGATTTAAAAACAAAGAATTTGTTTGTGGTAATCAAATAGAAATGGCTGATTGAGCGACCCATTTTAAATCCCTTTCTTAAGCCAGGCCAAACTATACCAAGACATCATTTTTATGCTAAGCCTCAACTTTTTCATTCTGAAGTAGACGCTTTTTTTGCCATGGCTGAGCTAAAAGGGCGTCTAACCCTCAACGACTAATGATTTTTCTAGCCAATTTAATAATCGAAATTAAACTTTCTTGGTGAAAGGCTTCAAAAGATATAGAAAAACATATCTACCATTGCAACCTAAGAACTTGAAATGAAAGTAGTAAACATTTTAATTACAGTAAAAACTGTTAGGTAAATTAAATGAATTTTAAATTCATTGAAAAAGCTAAAACTGACACAATTCAATACTCTTCTTACAATACAATTGAGAGAAATATCAACGATGGAGATATTTAAATTAGAGGAGATTAGCTGTTGAAATGTACTGATCTCCCCTGATTTAGTTTTCCAACTTTTCTTAAAGAACGCTTGAGACATTTCGCTTAATTAAAAACTACTTCCAAGTCTACAATTAAAAAATTCAAAAAAATTAAGTGGTAGATTGTGTGGCATGTGTAGAAGCTTGGCCAATAAGGCCAATAATAAGAAAAAGATTGCCGATCGCTTATCTGGAACCACAGCTTCTTTGGCCATCTTCCACCAGAGACCAGCAATGGCCTGATGCAAGGAGCCTTAGGATGTTAGAAAAGGTTCTAGAACAGGATTTGGACTCACCTATGTTGCAGATCTGAGTCTTGCGGTTTCAAAGGATCCGGACTCTGTTTGATATCGTTCACTTGAGGTAATAGACTTTCTTCTACAATCCCATGTGAGTTTTGTTTGTGTACCCGCAGAAAGTATTTACTGCACAGCTCTTTGTTGCATATGTCACATACAACGCCACCAATCTGGGCACCATTCTCGATAGATATCCCATGCATACGTTGCATATGTGTCTTCATAAAGTACTTGTTACAGAGCTCCTGCAAAAACACAGAGAACTGTAGGCTGTTTGCAGTAAGGTATAGACTAGATGGCGTAAGAATAGTCTGACATTTTCTGCTTTGAATACTAAGCTTGTTTGTACTGTTTAACATATTGTGTGTATATAAATATATATATATTTTACTCTAAACTCACTCGTTTTAGCTAGAAACATATCTCTCTTGGTTATCAATTAACCAAAGAGAAATAATAATAACAATAATAATAAATAATAACACACTGTATTGATATTAATTTACAGTCTTTGCAGTGGTAAAGAAGTATGACAAAAGCATATACGGGTTGGTAATCCGTCAGCCGGAAATTAAGTTTTTTTTTTTATAATTTAAATTAAAAAAAAATGGTTAAAGAAATGGGATTAGGACAAAAATCTTACTCTGTAAGAGTAGAAAATACCAGACTGTTTCACCCTAGTAACGGTGTTGCACCTACACTACAATTAGGTCATACATGACCTTACCTTTTTGCAAATCTCACAAAATGAACTAGTCGGTGTATGCTGTATTGTACGATCCGAATCTTCAGTCAATTTTTCATCCATAAAACTTCCAAGAGGTAGAAAATTCTTATGACTATCCTGAGTATTGATTAAGAATTGATTTCGAATTCCATAATCCGAATTGAAACCGTTGCTCAATTCTTCGACTAGTGAAGAGTGTTCTTTAACTATGTGATTCTCTAGTAATGTTAGATTGCCCAAATCTTTATTACAGATCTCACAACAGAAATTCTCTTGCTCCTGGAAAGTTAAAAATAAATTCAATTAGGCGCCACGGTAGCCGAGAGGTTAGAGGCGAGACCTGCGAAGCTAATATGTATTGTGGTACTGGGTTCGATTCCCGGTCTTAGGCCTTGGATTTTATTTAATGGTTAATAAAAAAAATTTACAGTAAAGTTTGTTTGCTAGTCGCCTCCGTCCAAGACACCTAATTGGTAGTTGGACGTTAAGCCCCGCCTGAAAAAATAGGCGATTACTTTACTTTTTTTTTAAATTCAATTAAACTTGTAAATTGATCTTGCCCAGTATAGAATGTAATAGACCAAAGAAGCCATTAATTAAAACACAAATTATGTTTAACACAAACTATTCGGAGACCACAAAAGCAGTAAAAAAGAAGGCTAACTTGTGGAATTACTAGTATTCTATCCTCTCCAACATGGTGAGAAGGATTTTTAACGTACCTATGAAAAAATGAACATGCGTAAGGCTCCTACATCTTGAAATAAAGCAATTAGGAAGGCCATGCAAAAAACAAAAAAAAAAGCAGTGTTAGGAGATAAATTACCACTAAAGACTCACTTAATCCTTTCTAAAGTTTCGGTATACCCTTTAAAGACAAATAGGTGATGAAAGGAGACTTACGAGCTCGGATAGGGACACGTTAGAATGCCTCTTACAAATTCATTGGCCGGAGTTCAAAATTGTGTAGGTGAAGCAGGAGGGTGAGCCCTTTCTGGAGGCCGCAATAAGGGAGGACTGGAAAAGTGCTTACAAATATGGTACTTAGACAATAGATAGCTCAAACCCTATTAGTTTCCGAGACCCGATAGTATTTTTCCTGTATTATTACAAGAAATAAAATAAATCTTGGCGTCCCTGATCCATCTTTTTGAAACAAGACGAAGTAAGAGCCAGTGCCTCCACACTGATCACTCCCGGTGTAAGAAGAAATATTATTTACTTCCGTTGTCAGGCAAATGAGAATAAGCAATCAAGTTATGAATTGATACTTTTGCACATGGGATAACTATGTATAACTGGCAACCAGATTCTTCTCAAGTACTGTTTTGAACCCGAAGAACAATGACTGAATGGACAATAACTGTACTAAGCACAATCCAAAAGGAACTGTTTGATTTACACTAGGTTGGTTCCAAAATGGCCTCAGGTATGAGAAAAATTAATGATATAGTCTCTAGTGAAGGTCTCCGTATCTTGTAGGTCTATCTAAAAAGAGGGGAGATTCAACGTGACATTCAGAGGAATTGTACGAAAAGCCTCTTTGGCTGCAGTGTCTCATGAGAAAAGACCCATCCTACGTTTTAACATCGTTTAAAATAGTCGTAATGTTATGTTGGAAAAATTTGGGGAAAATTCAGAGATAGCTGTGTTCTGGCTTCAAAATTTAAATATGACCAAGCTGTGAAACAATGATATTTGCAAAGATATTTACCTGCTGCAGATTCATGATCATTGTATGTAATTTCTGCACTTCATTTTTGTCTTCTTTTTCATTGATAGCACTATACTCATTATTTAATAACTTATGCACTTGTTCATAATGTAATTTCATTAAATATGAGTCTGGAAATGTGGCTGGACATATGGAACATATGCAATTGCCTGCTGGTGCATTTTGATTGCAAGTTGAATTCGTTGATGAAGTTTCATCGCTGTTCGATTCACGTAATATTAAGTTCAAGGGCATTGGCTGGCTTGTTGCCAGAGTTTTTTCATTATTGAAACCATGACATTTTTGTTTATGTACCCTTAAGAAATATTTATTACAGTATTCCTGGAATTAAATAGAAAAACAGAATTGAATAAAGTGCAAATTTAAGGAAAATGAACCTACTAACTAAGGCAATAATAATACGATATATCATTCATTTTGTTGATTCGATCTACAATTAACAAAATCCTAGACAATCTTATGTCTGTGCAAGAACATGTGCACCTGGAACCTGGTGTCCATATTACTAATTCAACTCGTTACTTTATGGGTGTTATCAGTACACCAGTACATAAGTTCCAGCTACCGTGAACATAACTCTGAAAAACATATACCGCACTTAAAATTCACCAAAATCAGAAATTAGGAATATTTCATTAAGCACCAAGTAATGCGCCGCACTGCAAAAGAATCTCTCTTTTCCGAATGTTGCAAATAAAGTTTACCTTCGAATTTTACAGACAAACTAAGAAAAGAACAGGAACGACATTTGGGAGAGAAAAGTTTAGTTTCTTTATGTTAAACACTGAGGTTCACATCACCATTTAAAGCTAAATGTGTAAAAACACAAACTAAAACTAATTTTTTTTTTTTTACAGCTACGTTTGCAAAAAATTTGGAGTAGAGGCGAGAAGAAACTCCAAGAATGAGCAAAATAACTTTAGGAAAAAAACAAAATTATTAAGTTAACAATTGTGGTATTAAAACAATTCATTTGACAATAAATAAGAATGAATCTGTGTAGGTCTCTCGTTCTTTTAAATCTTTTATACATTTCCTTTTTCATTTAAATTAGTATCACAAAAAACAAAATATTATGTAAGAATTGTTGCTTATTTACAGGTGAGAAAAGTTCAGTTTTAACCCCCGAGTTAAGATATTAGCATCTAGACTAGGCAAAGGAGGGTAAACATTTCTTTCAAGTGTTGTATTAATTTTTTTCTGCAATCGATTAAATATTTTACAAAATAAATGCGCTAAATTTAAACATAAAAGGGACCTACTAAAAGTAAGGCTAGTTGCAGAATATTGGATAAACTTTTAGATTTATTAAACAGAAAAAATCAAGAAACAAATTATAAATTACTAAGATATAGTTTATTTTTTTTTATTTTTTCAAAAGATTTACTTAGATTAATGGTTAATGTACACAAAATTACAGATTCCATAACTGGCAATGGTATGTAATGTTTCTATTGATTACTCGCCAGCTATTAGTAAGTATAAAGTAAGTTATCTATCAATTTTTTGCAATTTATTTGATTTCCAGAGAAAAGGTTTTCAGAAAAATATTCATCACATCGCACGAAGTTAGTCACTGTATCGTGATTATTACAAAACAGAGATTAACAACAAAAAAAAGAAGTTATTTTAAAAGTAAAATTTCACCTAAAACGTTAGTACATATAATATTGTCCATTATTTAAAATTTCAAAAAAAATAGTCATATTTTTATTGCAAACAATTTTACATGACTGGATTCGCAACACTAGATAATAACAGAGAGTTTATTCGTCATAAGATGCCTGCTTTTTCGTAATTCCAATTCGGATTTTTATCCATCTTCAGAGTTTGAAACATCAAGTTAGTGTAGAGAAATTTGACTTTTACTTACAAAGCTTCTGTTCGTTGTTCTAATATCACGATGTGATGTGAGGTAATTATTTCACGCGATACTGATGAATATTTTTTTAAAAACACATCCTGAAATTAAAAATTGCAGAAAAATAAAGACTACTTTCTCAAAACTTCCTAATATAAAAGCAGTTAACAGCAAGACTACCATCACTGCAGCTTATTGGAACAATTGTAAGAACAACAATCAGAATAAATTATGGGTAAAAATTAAAATATATCTTAGAATTTTTTTTTTTTTTTTTCTAAATTTGAAACTGTTCGAAACATTAAGTTAATCCTTAGCTTAACCATCAGCATGTAACTTTTATGCCTACGTTTAGACACTTTAACTTCTAAATTATTTTATCACAAAAAAATTTAAACATTTGAGAAGCGTTTTAATTTTATCTTCCTTTTGCCCACTTGTATATTATACCCTTTTGTGGGTAAATTTTAACTTATGTGAATGAAAACTTAACTTCCCTCGCTTGTGCAATAGATACTGTTGAATATATAGAATGATTTTCTATAGCTTATTATTACATTGAGATTATAGAGAAAATAATATTTTTAAGTATGAAATTGCTAATATAATATGAATACTTTTTAAGCATGGGGCCGACCCAACTTGGCTGAGCGTAGATGCGGCTCTGATCAATGGTAATAATATTGACCGACAAGGGTCGCCTACCGACCGCTGGATTCCCCGCTACTTCAGAAGATTCGCAAATTGAAGTTCTGAAACCATGTCAGCTACCAGTAACAGGAACTACAGCTAAGATACTTTAATCATAGCCAGACGTGGATTAGAAATCATTTTAGTCAGCCAAAAACACTTCATGCTGTGGTTATTTGCCAGACTATCTCTAACTACAATCAAAAGAACTTCCTAACTACTTACCTTGCAACAAATTTCACAGAAAGCTGTGGACGAAGCATTGATTTGACTGCCAGATTTTTTATTGGTAATCCTCTCCGGTGATTTCGAGCTATCCTTAGATTCATCATTTGACCATGAGCTTACCAGTAAGCTCAAAGCTTGATGTGGACTGTTATTCATTGATGTTGACTGCTCAAGTTCATCTTCCAGCGTCAATTCTTTTTTTATGAATTCACCTCCTGAGGGTCCAGGAATGGAATTCAAATCTTCGACACCATCATCACCGACTTGCTCAACGATACCGTGGATTTTCGCTTTATGTCTACGTACGAAATATTTGTTACAGAATTCACGTTGGCAGATATTGCACAGAGCTCGCATTGAACTGGCTGTCAAATTGTTCATCTGTAGACTGTTAGCTTTAACAGTCAAAATTGACTGACTAGGACTGCTGTTTTGTTGCATTTTTTTTGTTGTATTAGTCTGAGCTATTGTTGTTATGGTTGCAGTTGCAGTTGTAGTTGTTGCAGCTGACGCTGTAGCAGCTGCAACAATAGGATAATAATTCGATAACATTGGCAACTCTATATTTGTCAAATTCTCCATGTAAATACCATGCTTGTTCGCTTTGTGTGTTTTTAAAAAATATTTATTACAAAATTCTTTGTTGCATAGATCACAAAACGCTTCTGGATTGAATATACGATGTGTTGCACTATCTATTGTTGTTGCAGCAGCAGCATTTGTTCCAGCAATATTGCTATTTTGTTGCATACTATTATTGAATAATCTTTTAAAATTTGGTAATATAATTTGTTGTGATAACTGATTTGTTAAATAATTCCCATAAAATGTAGTTGTTTGTTGCGTTGTTGCAGTTATTGTAGTAGCATCATCTTTTAATGTTGCATTTGTTGTTGATGAAGATAGATTTAATGGAAATGTTAAATCCATTTCATCTATCTCTTGTTGACTTTGGGTTAGCGTTGTTGAACCCTGTTGCAACTCTGATCTAATATCTGTATTGCTGCAAGTTTGTTGTTGTTGCATTATTGTTGCAGCTGTTGTAGCATATTGTTGATAACTATTCTCATCTGTTGATTGTATACGCGATGGCTTGGATTGTTTACGTCGTTTTTTATTATTGGTTGTAAATTCATAGCTGTTACTGTTTTCATTTAAAGTACTATTACTTTTTAAAGTCATAGTTAGTAGGGTAGCTGTTGCTGAAGCCATTAAAAACTAAATTTTTCCTCACCCCCGCCACCAGGATTTCCTTTTTACTTTTTTAAATTTTTCTCACAACTCATTTTATACCACATTTACTTCGTGAAAAAGTAGATTTATTTAAATTCTTTTTTTAAATCCAAAAGAAAGGAATTGGATGTTCTTCTAAAGTTCTTCTGTAAACAAAAATTATGAATAGATCTGAAACAAAAAAATATATATAGTATATCGTAGTGTGTGGCAAATAAAATAATAGGGTGTACAAAAATTCAAGAGTTCCTATACGCTACTGTTCAAAAAACTTTCAAGGGTAGTCTGTTCGGAGCTACGCCTCCAAAACGCCATATTATTTATATATTAGACCACATTCCTTACACAACAAATACTGTGCACATATTATATCTAACTTCAAATAAAAAAACAGTACCGCTGAAGAAGCTACACTGTGCTCCATGTAAAATCCAAGGACAAAATGTTCTTGATCTTAGTTAAAAAATTAAAAATTATAGTATAGATCTTAAAAAGAAAGGCAGGTACAGGCCATGATATGACTCGAATGAGGCTTTACGGCAAACTGTCCGAGACAAAATCCAAAACCGTAAGTACTGGAGCACTAAATGAAAAACTGACAATGTCTAAAGACTCAACAAGCTGGCAGGAAAAAGTAAAAAGAATAGTACCGCATAAACTAACACCTCAATAGACCTATGGAACCACCAAAGAATACATGCACCCCTAAAACTTCTTGCTAATTTCTGATATGTACGAAGCGTGTTTTTTAAAAGTAATTACCGTTTTCAAATTCGGCCGCTGCAGTGCTGCAATCGGCATTTGGCACATGCGCGCTATAAACCTACATCTGTCAGGAAAAAACCTGATTTTATTACGGGAACATCCGACCCTGTTTACGTTTGGTTGTATTTAAAATGCCACCGCCGACGGTGGAATACGTGCTTTATTTCGTTTTCTTAGTGCTAATGGTGTGAAACCAGCTGAAATTCATCGTGAGATCAGTAAAGTTTATTGAGCAAACATTACGAGCAGTGGAATGGTACGGAAATGGGTTAGATCTTTTAAAGTTGGCCATTGGAATGTTCATGATGTGGAGCGAATCGGGCGACCTTCAGTAATTACTGACGAAAAAAAGTGAAACTAACAAGGACTACCACCTGTTTCTGCATTTGAAGATGCATCTGGGTGGTCAGCGCCACGACGACGATGATAATGTCAAAACACTGTGATGCAGTGGTTGATGTTGTCAAATCAGGAGGCAGTCTTCTGAGGATGGGATTCAAAAGCTGGTTGTACGATACAGTACGTGCCTAATATTAGTGGCAATTAGTGTGGAAAAGAAGATTGGGGTACAGACTTTCATGTAAAAATAAAATTGTTAAGAAAGGTATGCTTGTTTTTCTATAATTTCAAAACGGTACTTACTTAAAACACGCCTCGTAAATCTCATAAGAATAATGGCATGTGTTGAGAAGTTGGATTTATTGGCGGAAATTAGAGAAATGTGTAGCCAAGAATGGTATAAGCAAGGAACAATCCAACAGCTGGCTGAAAGCCACCCCATTCATATAGATCGCAATGGCCTTCATTTCCAGCTTTAATGGTCATTTCTTATATTACGTACGCCTTAACTAGAACTGAACTAAGCTAAAGTAAACTTACTTGGCCCTTCTGCCTGAGATGCTGGGATTGGGTGCTGAAACCCAAACAGCCATACGCCAAGCATACGGCCACATCCCAGCTGCTGAACTCACCTGCAATCACATATTACGATGAATAAACTGGTAATACAGATAGGAAGACATGACTTTCAAATTCAATGAACTCAGGAAATGGAATTTAATTTTTGGAGCGTTCCATAATTCGCATTATTTACAATTAATTAATGGTACTAAGAGATAAGTCCCATTCGCCCTGGTTTTATGTTATAAGTTGATAGAAGACAGTCTTTCAATTGTGTGAAAAGTGAATACAGTTGTTTGACTTCTTCTTTTTTGAGACTTCCATTATCAACTCGTACAATTTAATTTTAAGGATAATAGCTCGAAAAAGTGATACGATATAGACCTAGCTTTATATGATAAGCAAGTGATTATCACTTGGTTCAAAGTAACGTGCAAAATTTAAGCCAGCAATTAGACTTTAATTTAAAGAGCCTTCAATTATCAACTCTACACTTAATTTTAAAAGTCAATGAATGGTGCAATAAAGTTATATAAGGGCGTGGGTTTTTTTACGTCATAAGTTCAAATGATAATGTAGATAAAAAAACCCTTTAACTCACCTGATTTGATTAATGAACTTTACACATTAAAACATTCACTTTTTAGAGCCTCCCCATGTCAACTTGTAGCATCTTCGTCTATAGTTTAATCGTTTTTTAAAAAGTTTTTAAGTTCTCTTGGTTTTAAGAGAAAAATTTATGTGGTAAGCTGAAAGAGAGTCATCCTGATACAAGAAGTGAACATAGAAATTAGACTTTCATTTTTTAAAGGCTGTCATTATCAACTTACAACACTTTGAAGGTTTAAGATTAATTGTGATAAGTTTTAATGTCTGAGTTTTATGTTCATGAAAAGAAGATAAAAGTACAATCATAACTCATTACTCAGTACAAATAATACGTCAAGAAACCTGAGTACTGTAAACAGAAATTAGACGTTTTGAGCCTTCCATTATCAACTCGCAGCACTTAAATTTTAAAGTTGATACTGCTAAATAAAAAATAATGATGGTTTTATTAAATGATACACGTATGTGATAAGCTGATAGAAGGCAGACCTTAAAGTCTTGCGATAAATTAAATGAATGCTGAAATTAGATTTTTCACTTTTTACATTTCATTATCGATTCGCAATCACAAATGTTTAAGATTAACGGGAATTTAAAGTGACTATGCCCCTGGTTTTAATTTATTCAGTACATTTAACTATCAAACAAAAATTCAAGTGATATAAAAGTTTAATCTTGTAATTTCTAAGTCATACGAATTTATCGAATCTAAAATGCCTTTTTTATGTGACCACAGTTCATATTACTAGTTGAAGGAATTCTCTTCTATCTCCATTACCACATAGATTAATCAACCACAAAACCAGGGTCATGATCACTTTATAGTATTTATTAGATCACTTTACAAAATGATACAAGATCAAACCGTGATATCACCTGAATTTTCGTCCGATATGAATTAAATTTTTTTAGTATTATGTATATTATTTGTGAGTACTATTTCCCTAATTTAGGCTTCTTGTTTGTGTCGTATTGAGTCACCCTCGAATACTTCTGGCAACCTCAGAGTTGCTTTTTTATTTCGTCCATTCAGCCCCTACATTACATAACAAAAAACATCCCCTTTTTTCCAACTATTTGTCTCTTTTTAAACATGGTTTCACCTCTCCTTTTACAACTACTAGGATTTTTAAACCCAACTTCAATCAGGAGACACTAGTGATAGAGAACGTGATGTCTTCTCAGCTTACCCATATATTCCAAGAATCCCCCATACTCAGAAAGTATCTTGAGTGACAGGCTACTCAGTCCAGTTGAACAGCTGTCAGCATTTTATGCAAGTTTTCTGAGGTGGAAAAAGCCCAGATTTCCCCTTTTTAATATGATTGAAGAGGCAAAGTCTTCTAACCAAAAAATGATAGGCTAACAACACGTCTTCATCAAAACTATGTATAGAGATGTTAGAACTGTGCAATATACTGGCATGGAATCACTTTAAATGAACTACCCTAACTTAATCTGGCTAAAAAAAAAGCTTAAAATCAAAGTGATAGGTCTACAAATGTGTAGTTATCAAATATTACATAAGGTCAATTTGGAAACGCCAATTGTTCCTAAACGTGGCTTGCTTAGAGTATTCAATTTTCAACAAGCTTCAGGTATACCCAAAAAATAGACCCAAAAATTTATTTCTAATGGGAAAAAAGTTTTAGGCCTATTCAGACCCTCTACAGTGTGTCTTTCTCAGTAATTATATGGGTAGAGCTGCCAAAACCGTACAAAATACTAAACGATGGCCACTGAACATTAATGTCCCAACTTTATTTAATAACCCCCACGTAACCCTAATCTTCTAAGGGTGGAAAAAGAGTTCCAAACATAAAAATGCATAGCCTAACCATAAAGTCTGTTTAGTGCCTTAAGCAGTAATTATATTCAACCGCCAGAACCGTTCAACATAATGCAGTAAATAATTAAAAGTATTTTCCCGAGGGGAAGTTTCAAACTAAAAAAAAAAGGCTTAAAAAAGAGCTGTTATAAATATATAAAGATTCCATTTTTAACATTACAAAATACTAAACATTTAAATCATTTTAAGGGATGTGTACTTGCAAATTTCAAACCCATCACCCCTTCAATCTTGAAATTACAGAAACAAAACTAAGAATTCCTAAGGAATGATTGAAGTACACATAAATATATATATATATATATATAAAAACATTAAAATTTTATTTGTCTTAAACGAAAAATAAAAGCAAAACTTCGTTAAATCAAGCACACTTCTCCCGTTCAAAGAGAAAAGGGATGGATTTGGAGGGGAGGAATCACAAAACAAAATTGTTAAGTGATAAGCCTTACTTAACAAAATGAATACATGATAATTTGAAAGTTTGAGAAAATAAAACATTTTACTTACTTAATTTAGGTGTCATAATGAAACTTGTAGGGAATGATGATTGAAATTTTGTTTTTGATTACGAGCAGTCCAAAATTTTAAAAAAATAAAATAAAATACACTCACTGAGGTATTTTAATTTTTTTTTTCGTTTTTTCTTCTACACTTATTTTTTTAACACTTGGTACTTTTACTTTATTTTATGAAAAATATATATATCTTTTAAATAATTTTTGTTTTGTACATTTTTGTGTGCATGTTGGGTGTTTGGAGGGGGATTATATTATTTTTAATCAATACACATGCCGAGTTTTATAAAAATTCATTAAAAAAAATTGGGGTAATAATAATAAGTGTTTACAAGGCACAGAAACGCAGAAATTGAAGGTTCAGCCACCCCTTATAATGTTTGAAAGCGCCCTCTACTTAGTCCTGTATCCCTCACTCTCACCACTATTACTACATCTACTTCGCTTTGTCGTCCCTAACTCCCCAACCCCCGCGCGCCATCTTTTAAAAATTTTTCCTACTCTAAAAATGTGGGTGGGGGTGGTTTATGGTAGGGGGTGTAGGTGGCAGCTAGGATGGGTTAGTTTTCCCCTACTCTCTCTCATCCCTTACGCCCCAACATAGGCTCTAGGGGTAGCCCTAGTATGGTGGCCTACAAGTTTGGTGGTGGGTGGTAGCGTAACATGGTAAAGTAAAATAGTGGGATAGAAACAGAGGGGTGCACAAGGAAGGTTTCTCTACCCCCCTAAATCCTCCCAGGAGAAACCCCTGTACCCCCCACCTACTCAACACCCCAAGTCACAGTCCCATCCCCCACAAAAACTGTGTGCCTTAGGCTCGCAGGCCAAGGAAAAAAGACGGAGAAGGAAATTTTTGTGTGTGAGGTGGTAAAGAGACGGAATGGTAAAAGTCTCACACAAAACACTCATTGGAACAATGATGTCACAACACTCTTTCCCGAGTATCCACCTCACACCACTAACATCCCTGTAAAAGTTTTTAAAAACATAAAAAAGTGTTAGGCTTATCTAGTATCGATAGAAACCTACAAACTATACATCTTGCAAGACACATTAAGGCATATTTACAGTTTAACTTAATATTATTGAACTTGCGTCATGTTAAATTAGCCATAGTCTTCTTAAACATGACATAGTTGGTCGATTTGCACAGTGCACAATGCCATGGGTCACTTTAATATTATGCAGGATGGATCTGTAGGTCGTACCAAATGGGGCGCTCTGGACATGCAGTTCATAATACTCAGTAGATAATAGATCTGCTCACTGCACTGGCTGCGTGGTACTTTTAAGATTTTTTATCCCTGTACATAGATTGTAGATTTGAAAATTGTCCTTACTTCTGAACACTTAAGAAGTAACACTCTAATACGTTGCAGCCGTTAATGCCGATAGATGGATAAACTTGCTTTGCTTTTCTTTTTTATTCTTATGTGTTTTGATTTTTTTTTAAACAAAGCATTATTACAACGACCATCAATGATTTTATTTTATTGACTGCAGAGCGCCCTAAAGGCATTGCAGTTTATCTTTAATAAAGTTGGTAGAACCTACATTGTACTGTTTGGCGGCACATACATTGAAGCATGCTTGCAGCACCTTCAATATTTCAAGCAATAGATAACTTAGTACTAACTTCATCGCATTAGTTGGATGTTTACCCTTAAGGTTATACAGGTACAAATAAATGTAGTAATCGCTTATTTCCAGTCTTACTATCAATTGGGTGTTGCGGACAGAAGTAAAATACTTTGTTTATAACAAAAAAAAAAAAAAGGTACTACCTGAATGGAACCTCACCCTTTAATTTGTGTAGGTAATGAACTGTTTAGTGATTCTATACAGTATGCCAGTCCACATTTTATTACCCCTTAATATTAGGCATTTGTCAGAACAATGTTGATACTAGAGTCAACCTTGTAGTTCCACTATAACATAGCCTATAAAAATTAAACCCTGTGCTATTTGTGACGCCAAGTTAGAGTTGAAATTGAATGAATTTCAGGTAGTAGCTCCACTTAATGTTATGCAGATGTTAATACATTGGTACTGTCTTCGTACTTTTGTAGGTATTACTTCCCAACATATTGTATTTGATAGATGCAAATGTTGAGTACTTTGGACACATGCTTGTTGTACATTAGTTCTTGGTTCTTTTTTTTTTTTTTTTAAGGCACGTTAATTAAAGTTGCCGATCTGAAGTCATTGACGCCCGGAGCCTTTTCAGTTATCAGCCTTAAACATTGTCAGTGTTCTCACGTTGCAGGCAACCCTGTCCCATCCATGGGCAATATAAATTATAAATGGGCTGCTAAAAAGAATAAAATAACCAGCTGGACTGAAACCTGAGAACTTCGCTTTCTGCGTTCAGTGTACCGCCACTTTCATACCTCTCTAAAGAAGCATAGTCTTCGTTAATATTAAATAAGTGGTCGCGCAATTTAAAAAAGTGATAGACCTACTTTTATATATGTGTACGATCAGTAAGAGAAAGTAAAGAAAAATTCATGCCTTTCCTTTTCAAAAGTAGCTCACATTGTGTGTGTGTGAGTGTGGAGGGGTATTTCCTGAGCATGCCCATTGCTCTAAGAGACTTAGAAACAAGCGGGGAGTGAGGCAGGCAGAATGTTAGACCCCTAACTCAGCTCCTACACAACCCACCCGTTACTCGCTTCTCTTCCCTTAAAAAACTTTTCATAAAAACTCCCTCCAAAAACTGGAAAAGGATGGGAACTGAGAGGAGTGAGAAAATATACATTTTTTTACCCCCACCAATTTTTACCACCCCGTACACACACACACGCACGCATTCTTCTCCTTACGAACACACAAGTAAAAGGTTTTGTATTGATTCGAAGTGACGTCATATAATATGGTGGAGGGTGAAAAATGGTTGAAAACTTGGGGGATAGGCCGGGGTGGATAAAAGGGGGTGAACTTTACAATCCACCCCCTAAAAAGAGGAGGCAGCGGGTGAAATATCCTCAAGAAGAGGGTGGTTTTAGTAACATTTCTCTAACCCATCAACCCCAGGGTAAGAAGACAGTATAAAGTGAACTCTAATAGAACAACACACACAAACACCCACACTGAGAATGTCACATCCTATCCTAAAAATATGAAACAAAAGAGGGGGGAGATCTTACCATAGAATTATTATTTTAAAAAAGAAAACTTACCCTTTGTTAAATAAAAAGAACAATAGCCAAGTTTAATTTGACGTCATCAATACTGGTCATTCTGTGGTCACCTTTTATGAACATAATCTAAAAAATAAAATAATTTCAATTAAAATTTATGTTTCTCTTGCTCATTTCAAAAGTTGTCGCAAACTAATTTCATCTGATTCATATTCTGTAGTAATTCTAGGCAGAACTATTCCTTAAGTGTGATATTCTTATTAGATTTTTCAAAAAATTCAAAGATAGTGTTATTAACGCGTGAGCGAAGATGCCGCAATTTTTCGTTCATATCTTAGTTACATTAACACAGTCGCTAAAATTGTATCGAGCTAAAATCATTGCTGATCAAATTTATTACAAATTGTGAACTATGTTAGGATGTTTGAAAATAGAGTTAATCCTGAAGGAAAAATTTCTGCCCCTAGATGAAATCTTCAGTGAAGCAGCTCTTTTATAGCTTGAATCTTGGATGGTATTGAACTATATAGCAAAGCCAATAGCTAATTAAAGTTTATGTTCAGGGGAATTTGGTGCTGACGTATTCTTTCATTTAGTTATTGCTGCCGCTACTTGTGGGTGAGTGAAACAGCCTCTATTTTGGCTTATATCTTGGTTCCCATTTTCTCTGTGGCCATAACTTAAATATTATTAAAACTGTCCGATAGGGCAGTTGTATAAGGCTTGATCAGCTTATTAGATTTGCTCTAATGTATGTTGTATATTTGGTGCTATGGTTACCTCTTTATATATTGCAGCCCTAAGTTCAGAGAGAGTCAAGCTGCCTCAATTTTAGCTCGTATTTTGATTGGCTTAAAAACAGAAAAATGGTAGCTCATTAAATTTACAATTTACGTTCTGTAGTACATATTTGAAAACAGTGTTACTCCTTAGGTGAGTTACGGTTGTCCCAAGTTAAAAAGGTCAGTGAACCAGCTTTATTTTTTTGCTCATCAGTAGATGTTATTTAATTAATGGCAAAACACTATAGAACTAAAATTGCAACTAATTAAATTGACAAAAATTGATGTTTTTGAGTGTATATTAAATGGGACAATTCTTTGGAAAGATAATGCTGCACTAGGCTAGACTAACCTGATCTGAGAAGGTTACTGTTTACAAATGAAATGAAACTATGGTAGAATGGCGTGCCGTGTCTCTTACCTTAGCTATCGTCGCTTTATGTTTTATTGGTATTCCAATTAAAATAGATAATTTAAAGTCGTTAGAAACTCGTTTGCTGTTTGATTCCTATTTAGCAAGATTTAATAAATCTTACGATTTATATTCCAAAGATTATGAAGAACGCTATAAGAATTTTAAGGTAACTTAATTACGTAACTTAATATAAAGTGGTAAATTTATTAGTAATATACATTGCACTGACTTCAGGGACGTTGCATGATTGGAGTTTACTAAATAGTTCATTATTGATTTATTTTACTAGTAGAAAATGATAAACACGACTAAAACTGAAAACTTGTGAAAATAACAAACCACTCAAGCCCTGTATCCGCTCTTGTTGCTAATGAGAGTAATCTACATATAATACTGTATTACGGTATTACTATAGTAACTGTATTTGTCGGTATTTATTTTTATTTGTATTTAGTATTTACCGGATTTGATTGTTGTCAATAATTTGTTTGTACGATACAGTAGGTGTTTGGCCTGTATAATTTTTTTTTCTTTATTTTACAGGAGGCAATAACACAGTTTCAAGACTGGAATAAATTTAGAAATTCCAGCCAGTTAGCTTATTATGGATTTACAAAGTTTGCCGACCTGTCACAGAATGAGTTTAAATCCAGATATCTACGACATCGTCGTAGCCACCTTGAAAACCACAGACACCAACACCCTTTGTCAGAAAAAAATGGGATCGATCGAGGTCGACCCTTGTTGAAGTTAACTGGTCAGGCTCGACCTAAAATTGTGGACTGGTAACTTAAAATATGTATAATTATGTATGTGTTGGTTTATATGTTGATTAAAATTAAATTTCAATTCTGATTCATATGACAGGAGACGTCAAGGCATCGTCAGCCAAATCAAGAACCAAGGCAGTTGTGGAGCTTGCTGGGCTTTCAGCACTATCAGCAATGCTGAATCCATGCTAGCCCTCAAGACTGGCCAGCTTCGGGTGCTCAGCGTCCAAGAGGTAACCTACATGGATTTCTTTAATTTAAATCTCGGTATTTCTACGACTGACTCTGGATTAATTCCTACAGGCGATTGACTGCGCTGGGAATGGCAATTTAGGCTGTAATGGAGGAGATACTTGTAATCTTCTAGAGTGGTTGGTCGAGAATCAAATCCAGATCCAGACTGAGCAGCAGTACCCTTTAGTACTGCACAATGATGTCTGTAGACTGAATAAATCCATGGATCATGGTGTGGCAATTAGAGACGATTTCCTGTGTAGGGATTTCAGCGACCAAGAAGAGCAGATGTTGGATGTGATAGCTAACCATGGTCCGATTACCGTGGCTGTGAACGCCATCTCCTGGCAATACTATCTTGGAGGTGTCATTAGATTTCACTGCGACGGTGCCAGTCTCAACCATGCTGTAGTCATCGTGGGTTATGATCTGACGGCTGATATACCGCATTACTTAGTGAGAAATTCCTGGGGTAAAGATTTCGGAGAGAATGGATATCTGAAGATCGCTATTGGTGCGAATGTATGTGGTAAGTGATGGAGGGTATAAAAAAAAAGGTATCATGGGGTTAAAAAAAAAAATCCTGATAGTAGATGTGACACAGTAAGCTGACCATTTGCTCACTACGAGAAAATTAAAAATCGTGGGATAGTAAATAAACAAACCATCCGACTTCCAAGTATGTGAATTAAATTTTGGGATTCGGATGGAAATGCTTGAAAAATTAATGAGCTGCAGTTTCAGCTTCTTCCTTACTCTGTTTATAGCCTAGACCTTATCCTAATATTTCGATATTAATAATAATATGCCCTAATCATTGCGATCCGTGGCTCATTTTTTGTGGGTTATCATTTGTACTACCGAAGAGGAGGTGAAAACAGGTTGTATTGAGCTCTAAGCCTCTAAAGAACCTTTGTGGTATCAAAGAAAAATTGAATTACTGTAACAAAGAGAGGTTGCAGTGGTTAATAACTGTGGATTATTCCATAGTGAAATCGCCTATTTTTTTTGTTTAGGGATGGCACAGTAAAATCTAGTCATGCATGATCCTTTTAAAAGCTACCCAGTAGACAGAATATTGGCATATTTATAGAAATACAAACAATTAATCGTTAAAAGATTAATATGTTAAGGTTTTTGTACTTTATTATGAGATTAATTTACCTTTCTCCAAATTGCGATGAATAAAATTTTCGAAATTGAGACTACCTCGGAAATAAGATAAGATCCCTTATACACGAAAATATGGTTTTTAACAAATTGTTCGTTGAAAGAGTGCGTGTTTAGCATTTTGATACATGATTGTAGAGAACAAACAAATCCAGTATAATCCAGTATTAGTGGAAAATTTTAATAGAACAGAGTAACGGAATTGTAATATTTGGAGTAAGGGAGTGTTACACCATTTTTTTTTGTTTTTTTAATTTTACATATTTTGTAGGTATATCCAGTGATGTAGTCATTTTTGACGTAATTTGAGGCTCTGTCATACACAGAAGAAAAGAAATGCGGGAATTTAAAAATATTGCTCTCTAAAATGCAGTTCCAGATTTATATATTTTTGTAATTTTACATTTTTAAGTATTTCTACTTAATAAATTTTTCTTTATGATAAATATTTTATTTTTTATTTTTGAGTCGCTTCTTTAAATTAAAAACTTAAAGTGAACTCTTGTTTCATTTTTAAAAACAATTATTCTCTATATTCGACCTAACTGGGTTTTTTTCTTGATTCAATCTTGAGTCTTTAGAATTTGATAAGATATTCAAAAATATCACTTTGCCTCTCCCCCAATATGTCACAAGTTCGTTCTTTCGTTGCCAGGATCCTGAACCAACTTTATAAGGATGGGCTTCACACTTAATAGTAACCTTTAAAGATCTGAGAACAAGCAATTTGTTTAACATTCGCTATCAATTATACTTTGTGATCTTGATTACAGTTTTTTTATATTCACAAAAAAATTGTAAAAAAAAAAAATCAGTCGGTACAACAGCTTCTCACAGCATTGATGAATGAAGATAACATTTAATTGTGCATTTAATTGAAAACGGTTGAGAGGTCAGGTTTATCTGAATTTTGAGATAAATCAGAAAATAATTATTTGAAAAATAAATTATTTATTTTTAAAAAAGGACGTTACAGAGCTGACATTTTTTTTTAAAGATTTTTTCTTAAAGCAAGTTTATAAAATCGTAATAGAAACATTTGAAAAGAGAATTTGTTGATGCTTAAGTTGTATCAATATTTTACTCATTGCGAGTGACGTCATAGTGAAGTTGTGAGGAAGATTTTAAGCCGGCCATGAGAGCCATAAAAGCCCAATAGTAAGCCTGTACTTGGGATCATGAAGAGTTTCTTCTAGGCTCAAAACTGGCTTCATGGGAGGCTTAAAACATGGGGTCAAAGTAACCACGAAAATTGTTGGATTGTTAGGGGTTAGCCCTAATTATGCTACCATCTTAAGCCGACAACAGCAATATTTACTGGTTATATGTATACAGTAATGGGCAGACGGCAAACAAGAACATCAGTGCATACCAAGTAACTGTAGACTGGTATGCGTCTAGCCAATAATACCTCATCTAGATAGTCAGCTTCAAATGCTTATTTTATACAGGCGCCCAGAAAAGGGGGACATAAAAGCAAACTGGAATTAGCGCAGGTCCCTCGGGTGGACCAAAAGAACACCATAATCCAAGCTGCCCTTGTTTGCATGGCATTAAACAAACAAAGCCACACAACTAAAACTCACTTAAGCATCAACAAAAGTTGATCAAGAGAGCATAATATAAAAATTCAACCTTTATGAGTTTTTATTTGTTTTTTAATGTGGGTTCAAAAAAAGTTATAATATAAATTTAGATAATTATTTTTGTTATAAAAATTAAAATTATTTACATTTTGCTTTACCTTTTAATACTTATAAATTTTTATTTTATATATATATTTATATATATAAAATAAAATCAACATAAATTATAAAATATGTACAAGTATTAGATTAAATAATTTTTTCATAAGAGTATTATTTTTGGAGGAAAAGAGAGGAAAAAAACTAATTGCGGACCCCATTTATATACGTCATTAATATTACTGGGGTATATTAGAAGTGATGAAGAAAATATATGGCACGGTAATCGAAGAAGATTGATAATTTAAGAACTCCGCACTCTACACACAAAATCTGATTAGGGTTTGATATTTTCTCGGTGCTGGAGCAAAAAAGGAAAAATAGGGAGGCTAGTCATGTGGCTAGATTCCGAACGTTTGTCATGAAGAATATTCTATGGAAAGCCCGACGGGATAAGCGCCAGGTCTATTTGGAGAAAGCACTGCAGAAGATAGGTGGGTAAAACTGCTTTGGATCGCCGCCAACGAAACAGAGTAGATAAGGCTCTCTTAACAGACCGTTGCGCCAGAATGTAACTTCTGGATATTTAAGTAAGTCAACATTTAAATAAATAAAGAAAATTGTACATAGCGCGGGTTGGCTAGTTTTGATTCCCCGAATATTTTGGGTTGCAGGAGAGACAGAAGTGCACGAAAAAAAACTTGCCCAAGACGACTCAGATTGAAAGTGAAGGAGTGGGTGCAATAGATGATAATTTAAGCAGTTTTATGCTCGGCAGCGAAAATAGATAAGAGGCGTTTTAGAGAAGAGGAGTAGTAGAGAGCCGGGGAACGAGGAGAGGTCGGAGGTAACAGAGGACGAGTGGGAGGCCAGATCCAGTTCCCAAGATGAGGAATCCGTAGAAAAACCTACAGGGGTGAGCGATCCAACCTGGTCTCCAAGGCAGGACAAGTGGGACCAATCGGAAGCGGCCGAAGTTTCAAGGTTACCGTACACCCTAAGACGTCATTCGCGTCGCGAGAAGGAACCGGATGAAGCGGCTGGAAATAAGGGGGAGGGATCCCAGATCCGACGGGAATGGTAAATACTCGTCCCCGATTCCGGTACCGGAACCAAATATCAGGGAATTCAGGGAATAAGCCCGAGGAGAAGGAGTAAGAAGAGCCATAGGTAGATAGGTAACTAACTTAGAAAAGCAAGACTGATTTTGACCATAACTTTGGACTAGAGATAGACAGAGGCCGAAGAGCTGACGGAGAACGAGTGATGGGGAGTTACAAGCGGTGAGTGCTTACCCCCGAATGGCCGACAAAGAAATCCGCACCTGGTAGGGGCCATAAGAAGTAAGAAGTAAGCCTTAAGAAGTTCAATAGCAGCCTGTTGAGTGCATGGAGACAGCCTGGTGAAGAAAGGTGAAAACGCACAGAACAGGCACCGGAAGAAGAGGGCAATTCTGCATAGAGTCACAAGAGGAAACGACCAACCTTACGGCTTAGTCTTCGACGAAACCTAACTTCAGCACCCCCCCCCCCGGAAGGAAACAAGGAAAAGTGAAACTTTTTGGGGAAGCTCCACTTTTTTTAAAGGGGGAGCCGATGTGAGGAGCGGATAAGCGAGGGGGTTGTAGAAGACTTGGAGTGTAGAGTGGGCATGGGTCACCTTGGCGAGAAGAGAGTCAGTGTGGCCTGTGGAGCGGAGAAGGCATATTGGAGGAGGGAGTAGCGCTCTTGTTACCTGCCGCTTGACTCTAGCCAGCTGTGGTACCCGACACTGAGCGACAGACTGACTTATCTTTGGAGTGGGACTGAGACGTCCAATACGATCACTTATACGCCGGTAGCGAAGGTGGAATTACCATTGTATTTACTAATTTTCTGTTTTGTAATAAAAGGTTCCTTTTAATTTAATTTCTTTGTGTTCTCCATTAAAACCACCTCCCGTTCCCAACCTTACATTTTTAACAGTTTTAGCCCATCCTGTAAGTTCGGAATATTTTTTGAGGCGAAGCTTTTTTGCTTTTTAAGAGGCTGAGTCCCTTGAGACTACCATGCTTTTTGTCTATCATTGAACGTACACAAACAGGGGTAGAGGTGTTTCAAAAGCATTACATCTGAAGTTAAAGTCATTGATTCTATAATTATTAATATGTGATTAATAAACTGTAATTCCTATTTCACCCCCTAATTTAGGGGAGAGTTGACTTAGACCATATAGGATCTAAACAAATTTTTAATAAATTATAAGCTTTTTACTGGAATGCCTCTCTAAATAACGCTTTATAGAAGATGTACATTTCTGTGGTTTGAGGCCAACTTTTGAAAATTTTATCAGATGTCAGGAGACGACCAATCCTGGAATGTTTTTCATTAGAATCAATGATTGGGGAGGCAGGTTGTGCTTCTGTCTAAGCTTAGAGTGATAACGAATTTCCCATTAACCTAATTCGACCAGACTACAAATTTTTAAAATAATAAAATATACGAGTTTTTTGAGGAAGCTAAACTTTTAAACACTTAAAGGGGTCATAGCCCCCTTCAAGCTAAAATAGTTCAGGAGTATGTGAGGAACGTTCGGGATTCATCTGATGCAGGCGTTCATCACTCTTAGAATTATTTTTAAAAAAAAAGTAGATTTAACTGGAAAAAGCTTCCGTACCACTTTTGCTTGGATTTGGTCTGGATGGCCGAAGATCTTTAAGAAGACAAACTCTAAAACATGGAATGATTTAATCAATTTGTGCCTCAAACCACAGCTGAATCCTTTGGATTCAGCCATTTATCCGTACTAAATTAAATTATATATATAGAATTGCTAATAATATTAGGAAAATAAGCGTGTAAAGTCCATTTCTAATCACAATCATCTGTGCACATTGCCAAGCGGATACCATGCGATTATCTCCTCGGATAAATCCAATCCTTGAAGGCAAATGGTAATACCGCCGAGGAATTCGTTCTCCTGTAGAGTATCGTGTGTCCAAACGGTTGCCTGTAGGTAGCGATGTGTTACTATCTCCATTGGCATCCGATATTCCAACTACAACAGAAATTGCTAGGTCTTATCGGGGTGACTCAAATATTGCGAGTGAAAGTTTTAAAGGAGTCTTCTGATAAGTAATCTTCTAGTTTAAGCAAAGATTAAGTAACTGTAAATCCAATTTTTACCATTTCCATAAATGAAGGATGACAATTCTTGCGTACAACTTTTGTCTTTCTTTTGGTAACTTTAGCAGCGTCGGGAAGTAGATAAACTTTGACGTATGTAGAAGGTTCCTGGCCACCAGCAACATAACCCAACTCGCGCACATGGTGCACCATGACCTACGAACAAATACGACGTTTACCTCGTACAAATTAAAAATAACAATACAACACTCATCTAGCACTTACCCAAAGAGTTTCCCGTTGATAGTGCAGCGACAGTTTGATTTGGCCTTTGATAATGTGCGACGTATTATAGGCTAGGCGTTCTCGTTTTCTTTCTACAATAAAAATGTGAAGCAATGATCATTCATGATATATGACAGGTGATATTTGATAATTCTATGTGTGTTAGATATATTACACACTTATAATAAACAAATGAACTCAAAAATTTTGACGGGCCTGCTACGGAATTATTCCACTTTTGAAAAAAAATCCTTCGTGTAATAATTCCACCGGAGAAAAGAATGCATTTATAGATAATCCCATGTGTGATATAACACCAGCTTTTTTCGGATATATTAAAACCATTTTCTGATCTCAGTTTTTATTTCTCTTAGGCTAACGTTTCGATCTACCAAGATCACTTTTAGGAGTGAAAGAAGTAAAACTTAACTTTAATTATTATTATTATTTTTTTTATATTATTATTACCGTATTTGACGGCATACAAGACGCACTGGCATATAAGACGCACCCTTATTTATAAGGCCACACACAAGGAAAAAAAGTTTCAATAGTCCGCGCGACAGCGCGGTACCACAATAACTTAAAATGTGGTTTCTTTTAGTTCTCACGTTTCGTAAAAGCCAAATAAACAATCATTGAATGCAATTACCAAACATATTTTTATTAAGGAAAATTAACAAACGGCAAGCTATTTTGAACATATGTAAATTTCAGTTCTATGGGCGCTAAACTGATCCAAAACCAAAAGAGAGGGTTTTTTTAAGAGTCCACCAGGTCGCCTCGCCTATACGTTCTGTAACCACAGTTTCATTCCAGCTTCGTCCATCCAGCCTTTCGGATGAACAGTCAATTATAAATTAAAGCAACGCAGTTTAGTCATTATTAAACCTGATAAAATAATTATGGCAGATGTAGAAAAAGTTATGTGTGTCTAGACCTTTATCCGGGCTAAAAATAGCATTCAGTATTGAAAGTTAACCTGTGTCCTTCACGTATAAGACGCAGGTAACTTTTTTGAGACATAATTTAGGCAAAAAAGTGCGTCTTATATGCCGTCAAATACGGTATTTATAATTTATTTACAAAGAAACTACAAAGTATTTACAGGAGTACCAATAAAGTAATTCTAGCATCTACACAGTCTTAGTATCACACATGCTAAAATGGAAGTAAAATTTTGATAATAGGAAAAAATTGCATAAAAACCTCTACAATAATTATTATTTCGATTACAACATTTATTATATAGTACATTAAAAAAAAAAAAAATTATCCATCATACATATTAATATATTGTAATTAAAATGTTAAGTGATGTAACATTTACAATCCATGATGAAGATAGGGGAGTACTATGTATACTACGTATTCGTAAAGATGATGGAAGAAGATCGAAACATTAGACGAAGAAAAGTAAAATACCTAACTGTGTCTATTCAGAAGCTTGCATACGTTAGCTTTGGACGGCTTTACTTAAATTTACGAGAGCCCCAAAACACTTTAGGAGTACATTTATATGCACACATCGAAGTGTTCCACAAAAACAAATCAAGTTATAATCAAGCCAAGCCTCAACTTACCTTTAATTTTAGGCTCATGTATTGAAGATTCCACTTGATCTCTTAGAAGCGGATGGAAGAATGTGTAGACTAAATCCGAATGGCAGATTTCGTCTGCCATTTTGAATAACGAGGCTAAAAATTTCTTGATATCCATCATACGTTTAACGGTCACCTGTTTAATATTGGAACGTCCCATATGTAGGCTGGTACTCTGTAAACTGTATGAGGGCCTTCAATTTTTGGAAAACTTCAAATCTGTAGACTACACACCAAACCCAACATTTAGCTTACCTATGGCATTTGGCCAATGGAAACAAGATGCACAGTTTATGATGGAATTCACAAAATTCCTTATAAGTTCGGAATAGATAAGTCGGATCCAACTGGCCAATCCGCTCAACCTTCAATATATACATATAATATTTTTCCGGGTCATATCGTTTTTGATAATTATAAACCTCAACAGATTTTATACGCCCTTCTTGTAGCATCCTATAAGAATAAACCAAATATGTTAAAGATCATCACTATATAAGTCTGTATTATTTTCAGACAGGACCAGGCTTTAAGGAATTCTTTCAATGAGCAATATTACCCTGAAGAATTTGTACAGAACTATAATTATGGCTGATTAAATTTACTATAACTAACACTGTATGGTATTTTAACGAGTCGCTAAAGAACACACTTACGTGTATACTTTCGGAACAAAAGATAACAGTTCGCCATCATTATGATCTCCGGTGAACCGTAACTGTGCTAAATTGTGCAAAAAGAAGTTGATTTGTGTGAACCATGATTTCAAGGAGCTTTGGATCATTCGAGCGAATGTGACCGCTGCTTCAGCGTTCGTTAAATCCGGCAGTAGAGCAGACTGCACATAGCGAACAGAGTCTATCGTTAGGCCACCAGCCCCTGATGACGCCATCTTAGCAAAAAAGAAAAAAAGATACTTTAAATTAGAGACATGTTTCCAGATCTTCTTAGATATATGTGTGTGATTAAGGATATTAAATTATTAATACAGTTCCTATATTTTTCTCCTTTAATAAATTTTTTAATCCCATTACTATATTTCTAATTCATTACCTTAATATATAATACATAGCATTTAAGGGCACTATAACCTTGTCTGGAATTTGCCCAATTTGAGAAGAGAAACTGCAACACATTCTGGAAGCGGCAAATTCAAAAACACAGATTGATCGGAAATGGTTTGTCTTCCAGTTTTACGAGGAATTAAAGAAAATGTAAAGGTATATTACGAATACAAAGAGGAAACACCTGAATTGAATGATCTTTTAAAAAGGACGACAGCATAAATGTTCCACAAAAATTAAGAATAACTATGTTAAATAATAACAGGCATAATAAAAAACATAATAAGCGTATTGAGGGAAGGGATTAGCAATAATGGAATTAATTATGTAGTCAGCGTATTGGATTCGCCTTGGATTGTATTCATTGTAAAGTATATATGTATTTATACTCCGTGCGCAACACTTAATTTGGTACTTGGGGGTAAAGCCCACCTAAAAAAATAGGCATTACTTAATAATAACAATACAGTAACATATTCATGCTACTTTTTAATTTCGGAATTCAATTATTAAGGTAACTAACTATTTGGTTTTTACTGTGCTAGATTTGTTTATTTTACTTTGTATCGGAATTTAAGACATTAAGCTTTTATTTTTACTTGGGAATTCAATTTTTTATAGAATAAGAAAAAAAATTGTCAAAGTTGGATTTTTTTAACAATACGCTTTTCGAACAGTTTTTGACGATCAACTCTAATACTACTGCCCCCATGGATAGTTTTAATATTAGATACTGTAAAATTAATTACTCAATTTAATTTAAAAAAGGGGCAGATGTAATGGTTATCTTCTCCTTAACTTAATAACAGATTTTATTTATTTGTTTTTTTTAATGATTTAAGGCGCGTCAACATCTAAGGTTATTGGCGCCCGGAGCTTTTTTCAGTGCACTGCCGGCCTCCGGACAGTGTTCTCTCGTTACAGGACCAGGCTTTAAGGAATTCTTTCAATGAGCAATATTACCCTCTGTCCATCACCAGACAGTGAGCTATAAGAAGCTCCTAGGAAGAGAAAATTTAAGGGTCAGCAGCTGGATTCGAACCGGGACCTCCGCGTGGGAATCCAATACTCTAACCGCATAGCTAATCCCTTCCCTTTATATTTGTTAATAATATATATGTAAATTATAACTGAAGTACACAACCCATCGAAGTCACTAACGCTCGTTACATACACATATATAGTACTGACTTGTGACACTTCAGAAGCATCTTATACTTAACCACAAAGCACTTCACGCTTCATTCTATAATTACCTCATTCAGTAAGATGTACGCTTTAACTACCTGCTTAATGATTAAAAAATGTTTTCTTACCAATCCGAACAAATTTAGAATTACGTTGCCTTCTTTTCGCACTATGTTAAACGCTTGTGCACAGAGATCGACAAAATAATGGAACCTGGCAGAAGCTTTATCCCCACCATTAATGACGTAAGCCATGTCGGATGTCAGCACGAATGGGGTTCGATCCCTGTACAACATACAAAATAATGACAGCTCAGAACCTCACAGATCTTATTCTTAACAGGCTATGCCCATTGCTGAGACGTTACGTCTTACGAAGACCTACGAATTAAGTTTAGATGGTATGTAACAGATAATACGCTAGGGCTTAAATACTTGAGCCCAACTCTGAATCTCACAAAGGGTGAGACACCTTGGCAATGCCACACTGATTGTGTGGTATACCATAGCCCTGAAGTACGAAATACCTACCTTTTAAAGTTGCCAAACATCTGCGCATCACCCAGAAATTTGCCAAAATCGATATGGAATAAATGTCCAGACGTTTTTAGCATGATATTATCATTGTGACGATCACATATGCCGAGCACATATGTGGCCACACAATAACCAGCACACGAAGCTAAAACAAACAAGATACTTTTATTAGTTAAGGAGATCTTGTTATAACTTATTTCTCTGGACTAAAGTAAATAGTCACATGTTTTTTGTGAGAGCCCTTAAATTAAATACAAGTGTTAGTGAGCAGAACTCACCAGTAAAGTTAGCAACAGCTCGTTCGTATTCCAGCGCTGAAGGATTATATTTGGCCAACCACTCAGCGATTGGTCGATCTTTAAATGACCCAGTTAAACCGAACTCGACTTGAATTTTCCTCAGAGTTTCCGCTTCTGATACTAATTCTATCATTCCTGAAAGAGGTTAAAATTTTGTAAACTCAAAATTCTGTACGATGACAACATGAACAAAAGTTTAGTTTGTTAAGTGTCCTAATTAATGTTCAAAAAAAAATAATAAAATAAATAAATAAAAAAAAATAAAATTAAAAAGTTCACTGCAATAGCTTCTACATCGTGTTTATAAACACACTGCTGGCGTTCGAAAATTAAATGATTAAGACCGGCTGTAAATTATTAACAATAATATTACAATATGTACAGCCGAAATGATATATCATTTCTAATAATTTCCCTATATTATATGGGTTGATTAGAGACGCAGTCAAGGAGGCGCCACTATCTATGTACCATTTTACTCTCGATAGCCCAAAGAAGAGGGCGCATGTTACAGACATACTTTACCTTTTCTATCACCAGTTGGTACACACGCGAATGTGACCATTTTCAAATCCAGACCTTCTTTTAGCCACATCTTATCCATGATTCTAATCATTTGCAAAGTCAACATGTCTTGCTGCAGATCATCACCAACCTACAAAGCAAAATTTAGAATCTGCAGACGATAAATTTAACTGACTTAGAGCCAGATTAGAAAAAAAAATTAGTTTAGAGTATAAGACTGTAATTCCCCTTGACACTAAATAGGCAGTAGCACTTTAAACTGTGCTGGCTGACTATGGCTTCAGAGACTGTACTTCTACCTTGAATATCGCTGGTATTAGAAATCCTTCGTCGCTAGTGAAATTAATTTTTAGTGGAAGCGTATACGATGGAAAATATGATGAAGTGCGCACTTGGATTCCAGAAACAAATAAACTTGGACTCAATGGCAGGCACGTAGGAGTCATAGCTAAAGTTGTATGAAGATTATTCAATCCTTGCATTAGAATATTCAGTCTTGAACCCTCTTTACTTATTTTTACACTTTCCGCAATTTCAGTCAAACCCTGGAACAAAGAATTTAATATAAGTCAGAGCACACTCTCGACAGCAGTGTATAATGGACACATGTGTTGCGTATGAGAATCGTGACCACACTCACAGCCCAAGAAAACATTTCACTTCAGTCCCAGGAATGTTCCTGAAACTGTTGTTATTTAGTTAGTGAGCTCTCATACCTTGACTAATAACTGTTGCGCCATAAACGCTTTCCTGAAAGCATCTCCCGAAATCGCCAGCAATGCTCGTAACATGAGCTGCAATCTTCTGTAATATCTGGCTGCGCAGATTGTATCATTTGTCCCTGATGATTCGCAAGTATTCTGTAACCCATCCAACAAACATTTACTTGAATTGACATTGACTTGAAACATATTGGTGGTATAGTATTTTTTTTTTTTTACATTTACCTGAGGAGTTTCACCAGGTAATTCATGCACTAATAACCAATATAGATGATGTGCGATTCTCGGACACTTTAAGGAGCGCTCCAGGAGCAATGTCGCTAATTTTGATGTTTCGTAATTTTCATACTTTAATGCTTGAACTATTTGTGGTAGATAATCAATCATTTGATCGTTATTGATTTTGTTCAACCATTCTACAGCTTTTTGCCGTACTTTAGTATCTGGAAAGCTTTCAGAAGTAAAATTACAACAAGGCATATATGTTCATAAATAATTTACACCATATATTTTTTACATGTAGATAATAATTAAAATAGTTATTATTCATCAGTAAAGTAAGAACTGCTATAGGTTCGTTGCACTTATATCAATAATCCTTTAATCTATAAACTTTGTGTCCAGATACACATCTTTTAACCTTGACTGGCTAAGTTGCATAGTTCTAGTGTACAGTTTTGTGAGGACTACAGAGAGTGGTTCCCGCAACATTTTCTACTGTACTTTTACCGCGTACCCTAAATTTCTATTCAGGTACGTACATGAGAAATTTCAAGCTATAGTGTCTTATTTCGTATATGACTGTTTAATTTTGGTAACTTTGTTCCCTTGCAGAAGGAGGCCAAAAATATCAGAAGAAAATTAACATCTCTTAGGAGACTTTCCAGTCGTTAAATTGCATACGAATATAACTGCTCGATCGAAATTGATACAAAAATTAGAAAGTCACCATTTTATCATTAACTGTGTGCCAAAATGATGTGATGGAGTGACAGTGCCAAAAAGTCCGATTTAGTATTAGAGAAGAAGGTTCATGAAGGATAGGAAAAATAAAGAAACCTCTTCTGGCTAAACACTAATGTGTCTTCGTTTAAATTTCGCAAAGAAGGGAAGCAAGAGAATGTGGAGCAGAAAAATTTGGTCAGATGAATATAAAACTTGACAGCTTCAAGTCTGGTGATAAAGTTTGGGCGTGGATAAGGGCGGACCAGTGACCAGAGGCTATTTCAAGAAGAAAATTTGAGGAAGAAATATTTTTGTCTGAGGCTGCAAAGAGACGATAAATCTCAGTGGCTAACCGGCTTGCTTCAATGAGATAACGGCCTAAGACTGCGCCAACGGAAAATGTTGAGGTCCGTGAGAAATAAAAAATATAGTTATAGAATTTGAAACATTTGAAGTTATTAGCATAAACTCGTAGTCCCACTCAGTTGATTCTAAAATCAAGAGCAGAACTACTTTCTTTTCATTGTTGGCTATAGCGCACTCTAACATAACATTCTAACTAATTAGAATTGCATCAGAAATGTGATGAAATTCAGCCACAAGTGGTTGTCAATGTGGATCAATTTTTTGAAGTAATGGAGTGGTCTCCGCAGTTTCATTATTTAGATCACTATAGAGCACTTGTAGGGATTTTTTTTTTTAAATCAGTAATTGGTTTCAAGTATGGAGCTTCTAGAAGAAGCGTCAACGTAGCGTTGTAAGAAAATATAATCAGAATACCCTAAATTCTCCCACTCAATTTGTTCACATAGTAGTTTGGCATGTTTAAATTATATTTATAATAGGAAAATTGGCCGCAGTAATGGTTTAATGTTTTTATTTCATTTTTATACGCAAACATTAAAGAAGAAATACTGAATTTATTAACTTAATTTCAGTTGCGAATTTTGAAGAAGTGTGACGAATCTGTTAGACACAATATGTACACCATCAAATCTTCGCATGATCTTTACAGAGAAGATAAATCAGGGACGATTTAAATTCACTTACCACGGCAATAGTAGCTGTAAAGAGTTCACTGGATCCATGGGTGCCCAACTGCATAGCATGGCATGCAGATCTGGCAAGCATGTGTAGTCCCAAGAATGTGCAGCCAATAGCACTTTTGGCAATGCTTTGGCATGTTTGACGAGGTAATGACGTTTCTCCCACAGTACTTCACGATCTTCAACTAATGGGCTATTCAGGAATAAATATAAAATATAAATTATTAACTGCTATAGGCAGGAAAAAATAACGGGTTGTTATCAGCAGGACAAAAACCGAGCAGTTACATGTCAGACAGAAAAACTTTTTTGACATTTACTGTTTATTTACAAATTAAAAATGGAAGGGTTGTTTTACAGACATAAGGTAAATAAATATATTTTGTTAGGCAAGGAGTTGTTAACAGTGTCAGAAGTACAGTCTTGTAATTGAAAAAGAAGGTAGATTTATTCCGTCATGTATGTATATTCCACCACAGCCAAAAAAAGCTCTGAAGAAACCTTAAGAATCAAGGATCGCCTATCGATTTGCTTAGTTTATCTTTTATCCTCCTAAAACGATTATCGTCTAACTAACTTGAAAGTAAAACGATGGTTTTACTAACTTTGAGAAGGTGTCCTGGTCTATAATGTCCAAAAGCTGTTGTTGGGTGTTCGGATCTAGCGATTCAAAATCCTCACACTTATATTTCTCCGGTTTAAGGTCGATATGAGGAAATTTAATGTCGCCGCCGTAATCAGGTAATTCGATGCCTGGAATCACAAAATTACATAACTAACAATAGGGATTCAGGAATGAAAAAAAAATAGGTAGCCTGAAAAGAAAGTCTGGAACTTACCAACAATCGGTGCAATATCACTGTGTGGATGGTTTCCTGGATACGGTGCAGGTCCCAACTTCTTAGCATGCTCACCAGGCCAGATGGTCAGTAAGAAGTTGCCTTGTGTCAGATAACTGTAAATTAATATTTTATATTAATTATATTAATTTAATTTATATTACTTTTATATTAATTTAAAAGGAATTAGAAATTTGGTACATTAGAGGCATTTTGTGACATTATGGTATATTATAAGACATTAGAGTTATGTTTTGAAGTATGATTGGAGGTAAATTTGAAAATCCCCCACGTTTACCCATCATAATCGAAAAGTTGTAAAGCTGTCCAACCAAGCTCAACTTGTTGCTGTGCTTCTTGGGTCTGCTCATCGTAATATGTATTCCCACAGATCACTAGAACTATTCTGGACTCTCTTGGCAATGAACTTATCGATATGTTTTCGAAGCTTAACCTAGCAAACAAAAATTTAATTTTTTTAAATTAAAAATTATTGTGCATATTGCACTAAAGTGGCAAGCCTCACGATAAGACTTAACGGGTGTACTTAAATTAGAAAATTAAATCTAACTTACCAACAATCAAAGACTACACGTTGATAAAATTTACTTGATGGGACAACATTTGGGGTACAAATCCTCTGTCCAATAGGTCTTGTACCATGGTAGATCTGTACCTCAATTCTGTATTCATTGTAATTCCAATTTTGAGATAGCCTATGTAAACAGCCTATATATAATAGGCAAGTATCATAGATCTCTGAAGAAAATTTGATGCCTAAAAAAAAAAAAAAAAAAAAAAAAAAAAAAAAAAAAAAAAAAAAAAAAAAAAAAAAAAAAATAGGTAAGAGCATTTACACGACTTTCTTGCACATGGATCTCACTTTTAACTCTCACACTACATTAAATTTTCAATAAAATTACAAGATGATAAAATGCACTATTTACTGAAACGGCTGAGGTCTCATGGCGTCCAATATCATACCTGACAGTTGACGCGATTATTAGGGACTTCAACGCAAACAATGGTGAACGCTTCAATCGCTTACAATAATTCAAGACAAAAGGAAGTAGAAAGTATCTCCTCCACAGAACCCTTCTAAAAAAATAGCCCGGAACCAGTTTCAAAGAAAAAAAAAATTAAGCCAGCCATATCTGTAGTTAGTACATTAAATTTAAAGAAATCAGTTAGTGCGGTGTTCCAGAAAATAGTAAGAACCGAAATTCGCATTCACCACAATGTCAAAAGCCATGTTTTTCAATTATGGAGATTAAAAATCTCATTTAATCCTCACAAATATGATATAAGTGATACATACATTACACTTAACTGAAAAACAAGAACATTCAGTAGACCGGAATTTCCGGATGACCGATTTCAGCCCAAATCTTATTTTCGCTTCCTCTAGCGTACATAGGCAAAATACAGAATTGGTTTCTGCGATTTATCGTTTTTAAGTTACTTATCTCTATACTCAGACTAATTTGAAAGAAAATTTTCTTACTCAGAGAATCTCAAAATGTGTATTACTTGAGAAAATTTAATTGCAATACGTTATTTTATGAATACTAAGAGAAATTTAAGAACCATAAATTCGGTTTATCAAAAGCAATACTTGTACTCAGTCACAGAAGTTTAATCACTAAGCTACCATGGCAATAAGATCAGCTTTATGCGAGAAGAATGAGTTGTAGATCTAGTGAGATATAGGCAAGGAATAGAAAGCACCGATAATGCTGTACCTAAATTCTGAGGAATCCTCACAAATGAGAATCTACGAAAAACAGCTCAGCCCTTGTAAGCCTTATTTATTTAAAGATTACTGAAATCTTGCTAATAGGCATAACCGCCTGGTCCTTTTAAGTATTTTATAATGATAACAGGAACCTCGCAAGTGGGCCTTTAGTTACGCATTGGTAAAATGCCGGATGGGATCTAAGTTAAACAGTCTAGGCTAAAAAAAGAGGGTTTACCTGACTTAGTCACACTTTTAGGTATGTGAAAGTCGACGCGATATATTTGAGTATAGACTTGTATTAGGCTAAGCACAGCTAGTCTAATTTTATCACAGTGGGAGTTTAAATTCTTCGCTAAGTTATCGCTAGACAATATCACTAGGGAGTATTCGCCATCTTCTTCGATAATTGATGGCTTGGTCCAAGAATTCAACTGTAAACAAAGAAACATTTGTCTCACTTATCAGTCAATATCAGAGGTCTTATGGCGTCCAATATCATACCTGACTGTTGACGCGATTTTTCGGGAATTCATCGCAAACACTAGTGAACGCTTCAATCGCTTGCGATAATTCAAGAGTCTCCACATTGCCCAGCAATGAGCAGATTGCCTTGACCGCTTGCATGACACTTTTGGACTGCAGACTGGGACATGTGTCCATACAGGTGTTGTCAGCATGATTCAGATCTTTGCAGATGGCTATTACGCGATCCATTTCCTTCTCTAGAGTTTCTGCAAAGAAATATGATACGTATAGGAATAATAATAAAATTAATACGGGAAAGGAATTAGCTGAGTGGTTAGGGAACACTAGATTCTAACGCGGAGATCACAGTTTGAATCCAGCTGCTGGCCCTTAGATTTTTTTTCTTCCAAGAAGCTTCTTCCAGCTCACTGTCTGGTGATGGTTGTTTGTAACGAGAGAATTCAATCCGGATTAATAAAAATAAATAATAATAATAATAATAGATAACAGGGAAGGGATTAGCTATGAGGTTAGCATACTGGACTCCCACGCGGAGGTCCCGGGTTCGAATCCAGCAGCTGACCCTTAGATTTTCTCTTCCTAGGAGCTTCTTACAGCTCACTGTCCGGTGATGGACAGTGTTGTCTGTAACGAGAGAACACTGTCCGGAGGCCGGCAGTGCACTGGAAAAAGCTCCGGGCGCTAATGACCTCAGCTGTTGATGCGCCAAAAAAAAAAAAAAAAATAGATAACAATAAAAATAAATGATAATAATAAAAATAAATAATTAATAATAATAACAAATAATTAATAATAATAATAAACAGTCAGTCGGAATCAAGTGAATAATTTGTGGGTTTTTAATGCACCAGTTCCTTAGTTTTACTTAAGAGAAATGTCATATCCATCTTTGTTAAATTGTCTTTAATTTTTTGTATTTGCTTCTTAATAACTTGTTCTGGTGAATTATTACTTCTCGTACGTTTAGTGAAATTGTTTAAAGAAATTAAATTCTTTGTATTTCCTTTGCAATTTAAAGGATTATTTATATATGATGAGAACAGAGAGAGTTTAATTTCAAAATATTACTGTTACGGATTTTAGTGAAGTCTTAAGTTATGATAGGCAGCGGAACTTGTAGTGGGCAAGGTGCAAGCGACAAGGATAGAGATATAACTTCATTATCTGCACAGCATCCATCTCTAAAATAAGCTGTACCTATCACCCATTTATTTATTTATTTATTGTTTTGGTGGTCTTGTTTGCACATTAACCAATTACTTTATATGAGGGCTGGAAAAAACCAACATATTGGTACCGCACAATTACAGTACCTATCACCTACAAATAATTTTATAATTATTTACACAATAATTAATTATTTATTTGCTAATTTAGTTGGTGTTTCGAAATTTCATGAATAATGAACATGTCGTTTTGAATAATAATAATAATAATTTAGAGATTACCACGCGAGCGCTTGTTCAGCTCCACAATCGATCCATGCATTTGGTATAAAACAGCTTACCTAAAAGTATCAACAAAGAGTCAAAAGAGATGGGCTGCACAGGATCCTTTGGCAGTAAATCATCCAGCAAGATCTGTTGATCTCGTTTATCATCTTCAGCCTGAAATCGAGCCGCATTTAAAATTTGCATCATTGCCGCTGAACATAAACAGTTAAATATTTTTGAAACCAATTGTTTTGAGACAAACCGTTCTGATTAACATTCTATTGAGTGAATCTTTCCTTAGTAGTTTTAGCTCAATGTCCTTTTCGAGCTTAATACATTCATGCACATATTCATAATCCGCTAGCGAGTCTTCAGGATTCAAATACTCAGCCAAACCATGCACCTTGAGGATATACTCCTCAATGGATTCATAGCCAGCCTCGCAGGCTATATGCAGAAGGATATGCTCTACGGAAGAGCTTACTAAAAAAACAAAAAAAACTGAAATTAGTGACTCAGCGCATAGTTAGAAAATAGTTAAATAATTTTCTACAACTTAAATACATCTGTGAGCGTACTATTCTTTATTTTTCTAAACCGAAAATTATATTTTGGCTGTAGGCTGTAGAGTAGACCAATTCAGGGACAAGCTCTTAAATTCAAATCTTCTATTAATTCCACAACAAATTTCTTATGACGTTGCGACCTTGCAATGCCTTCTTGAAGAAGTACTCTTTTTCAATTAAACCCGCTTTAGTCGAGTAGAGAAGCTTCCTTGTTATCCACGATCGTCAAAATAACCAGCAAAAATAAATGAGGCCAAAAACAGTTCCCACATCAAGACGCACAGTACATAATTTTTTTTCACAAATTCTGGTTCGCAAGGATCCGCTAGTATTACTGGAGTCAGAAGTGTTGTAACTTAGGTCAGGGAACGCCTAGTCCTAGCAAAATTTTCACGCTTTTATCCCCCTTTGTAAATGTTTTGAACCAAACATGAGCAGCCTGTGTAGAAAGAGGGAACTCACATCACGACTTCATTAATTTCTCAAGCGATGTTAATGACGTTTTAAATTTATAATAATGTCGTGAAATAGCCTGGATTATTATTTTTTTATAAATCGCACAGAACTTTCTATAACCTGATTCAAGTATTAACTGTATGTAAAGAGATAGCAATGAGGAATGGTTGGATCAAATAATAATAAATAGTTCAAAGTAGTCCTTCGAAGTAGGCTTAAGTACCAAAGAAAACACTCTGAATTCTAAAATGAGGTAGCTTTCAAGTTGGCCATTTATAAATTTAAATTAAACTGCTAACCTGAGCTGGTAAATATTAACGGATTCTCCATATTTGGACAATGTATAACTAATTTCACACTGGTGCCAAAATTGTAACTATTAGCTATAGTCGGGCTGATCATAATTCCTCTATTATTTTCACTATCGCTGTGCACAAAATCACCTGTAAACAAAATTAAATATATATTAATTTAAGGCGGCTTCAACATGGAGGTCATTAGCACCCAGAACTTTTTTCAGTGCCCTGCCAGCCTCCGGGCAATGTTCTTTCGTGGCAGACAACACTGTTCATCACCAGTCAGTGAGCTGTAAAAATCTTCTAGGAAGGGAAAATGTAAGGGCCAGTAGCTGGATTCGAAATCGGGATCACCACTAACCACATAGCTAATCCTTCCTCAAAATTATTATTATTTTATTATTATTATAAAATTTACAATTTATGTTCTATAGTATTTATAGATAGCACTACAAATTAAGTAGTGATAAAGTTGTGAGTAAATAAAACGCCCCTATTTTATAATAGCTTAACTCTATAGCAAAATCTTATGACTAAAATTGCAACTCACACAATCTTTTATATTATTTCAGTATTACAATGTACCCTTTTTTCCATTAAAACCTGGGACAAATCCGCATATTTCTGATATTGCTGGATTGAACTTCTAATCTAAACTTTGTTAAACACATTTCTTTTGTGTGAATATGTATCTACTTTATTTCATAATTGAAAATTAGATACGGGAAAATGGGAAAGCCGACTGAAGCGCAACTTCTGGATAATTCCGGAAAAATTAATATTTTAGCCCTATGTTTTATATATAATAAATTTATGGTACTTGAAACTAGGTGGGAGGCCATCAAAAGTAGGTATAAATTTGATCAAAGAACGGTAGCTCTACAGCAAACCTATGAAAATAATCATTACACGACTGAAAATGATTTTGTACCTTAAACGTGGAACACTAAACCTTTTTAATTAAATTACATAGACGTAATAATGATATTTCTTGTACTATGGGCGTCGCCAGCTTCCCTGTTTAGGGAGTAGGGGCAACTAAAAATTGTATAAAGCTTTAATTGCATAAAATTGTATGAAGGGAATCAAGCAGTCAGAACAAAGAAGGAACATAATGTATTGATTAGGACATAATTGATAATATGGTGTCTGCCGAAAGAGCATATAATATACATTCACACGCACACACACACATATATATATATATATATATAATAATTATTTTTTTGGTACGCAAATGTACCAGAAAGTAGACATCTTTTTCCTTGTAACTCATAGAAGCAGATTTTACAAAATGATGTATCATTCTTTAGACCGTTATAAATTGTGTGGACACTAAGAATTATATCGCCGGGAATCTATACTTTTTTTTTAAATAATTACGCTTTTAGTCATTTGCAATCGATTCTTCAATATGTAATCGAAACCGTTTAAACGCATAGTTTTAGTAAGAATTTTATTTTTACTTCCCTTGCGATTTTTAATCGCACAGATTCAGCTAGCATAATTTTAAAGAAATTTGTAGTGTTTCTAAATATGATCAATCCTTAGATGGAACATTGTTGTCCATGTTGTGGGGAGTGAAGATGTTGCTACTTAGCTCATACCTGGGTTAGCATTAACATTAAGGCAAAATAGAGTAGAACTAAATTTTTAGTTAATTAAACTTAAACTAGAATTTATGCTAGGCTTTTAAAGACATACCTCTTAACTTAGCTATTAGTTGATGAAATGCACTTAAATCTGAATCAATAAATTCGAAACGTTGACTTCTCATGACTGTTTCGTATAGTTTACGTGGTTGGTTGACTTTGATCTAGAATTTTTTTTTTTATGATCAAAAATCCCAAAATAGAGAGTAAGAGTTGTTAGTAGAAACAAAAAATTTTGCTTACCTTATTCTGTAGATTGTGTGTGGATTTGGTATCTTTAGATATGGCGATTGGAGTGGAAGTTGGGGTCAGATTAGTTTTCTGCACTGTAGCATAAATTGGGTCAGAATTTTGAGAATGTATCGATGGAGTTGAATATAGAAAGTCGAATGGATCGAACGGATCATAAATACTGTCTTCGGCGTCATCTTCTTCAGCTACTGTAAAATTACATTAATAATAAACTTGAATTATTATACATTCGTCTGATGTTTCTATTAAGTCTAATAATCTATTAAAATTTCGCGGGACCGGGAATCCAAAATTAAGGATCAGCTAAAACATATTGTTCTAAAGAAACATATGTAGCTGAAAGAACATTCACATTGAGGCTTCACTTGAGAGCTCCATAGAAGACCATGAATTACCTAGTGAGCGAAGTTAACTGGGAATCTTGCACAAGCTAGTTTATGGGTCTATCGTAAATATATCAAAAATATTTTCAACAAATCCCTCAATTTTTACCCAAGCTTTTTAACGCAGTCTTCGGTTATGTAGAAATGTTGCCTTCTAATCAGTAACAATCCAAATGCTTCAAAGTCTTGGATGTCAATTAGAAAGGTATCTAATAACATAAGACTCCAAATGACTGCAGAAGATTTCATTTGATGTCGCTGAAATTACAGGCGTACTAAGAAGGCGATTTTCATCAGTCCGAGGACAATGCAACCAAGAATTATGCGTATTGGCACCTTCTTGCAGAAAGACAATTTTTAGAGGTATGTTAGATATTCGTGCATCCAGCCGGATCTTTTGGAACCGATACCTTCTATGTTGCAGACATTTTCCTGAATTGATAAAAATCGTAAAGGTATAACTGGCTTACATTCAGGACAAGAGATATTTGAATGCTTATCCATTGCTTTAATTTCCGATACTTTCAAGTATCCTTTACTAAAAACGGTTTCTTTTCTTTGTGACCCGCGAATCTGTGCGATAAGTATTGCGATGTTGGAGTTGGTGGACCTTAGGGGACTCAGATTTTTCTATCCCTTCAGCTGTCAACTCCTCAGATCTCTAATCATCTAGAAGGAATTCATGATTGATAAGTAGGAAATTCTGTTTAGTAGGAATTCTGTTTAGCTTCTCGATGGCTATCCTGTATGTATCCAGTGTTAAAAATTTTCTGCTTGACAAATGATCCTATCTTTTTGTAAACAATGGAAAAATAGATGCTTCAACTCTGAAGCTGAAGGTTTTTTCGGAATAATACGATGCGTCTTATGGTAATAATAATATTATAATAAGCCCTAAAGACCCCATTCCATACAACCAAAATTAAAAAATAATTACAGTATTAAACAATCTTACAAGACTGTTGTTCAGTTTGACTGACGTTGTTTGTTAGCAATGGATCGAATGCTTCTAACAAGCTGACGCGTACGCTACGATTGCGCTCTCGGCCTTGACCGTTGTCTGCCTCCAGAACGCCTAGATCTATTAAATTACTATTCGATTTCTTTTCAAAAATTTTCAGCACATCTAGATTGGATTCACCGTCTGAAAAGTAAAAAAATGATCATTTCTTGAGAAGGACTACGATATCTACTAAAATTGCAAAAGCTTACCAGTTTGTGAAGTAGTGGTATGAGTTACAGCGGTCATGCTTCTAACTGAATCATTATGTTGTGGCTTCTTGGTGAAATTACATGTCTTGTAGGATGTATTATTGTAGATCTGTACTGGCTTGTACAAGTTTTGATTAAGGCACTGTGTATTGTAATTTATCTCTAAACTTTCACTACAATCAAATGCATACAATAATCTGGTGAAGTAATTCTAAAACATAATATGGAAAAAAGATCTCATTTGACTCACTTTATCTCAAACTGTGTAATCTCCGACCTAGACTGTTGTTTACTGCCTGACGGACTATTGAATGATATTAGATCATCAGTGTTTTGTGAGTCAGTCGAGGTGTTCACGCTGTTCCTCCGCAATGCGGGTGGTGGCGGACGTAATATTGGCACCGAAGCTGAAATAAAATACATACAATGATCTGGGAAATTACAATGAAGAGAGATTTGTAGTACCTCAATTTCTCTATATTCTCAGAAAGGATCTGGCATTTCGAACCCTGAACAGCAGGTACTTGTTGAAAGCGTACACAAACTTTTTTAAAATATCACAAAGGAGAATGGAAAACGCAACTACCATATCAACTTTATCAATTTTGTGCTGCTAATATTACGTACCTGGCACCAGGAATTACAAGAACCTAAGTTCGAGAATTTCAGAGACAAAAAGTTCGTTAGAAACTGTTATTTATTAAAATATAGTTAATAAAGTAATAGGTATATTAATTAGTGAAGAAAAAAGAATCTCTGGTGGAAAATAGAAAAATTTAGATGGCTCAGCATTTCAAGTAAGTGTCGATTTGGGGTTAATCGATTACCGGGGTGGCAACCGAAAGAATACCTTCGAAGTGTTTTACGTGCAATCATGATTCTTGAAATATTTTGCACGATATCAGAACTTCGATGTACGACCAGCTGCAAAGAAAGTGAAAAACCAGAGATTTTTTGGCATAGCAATTTTTTTGACCCCTTCATTGCCAAAGAAAGATATGGTAAAGTAATTTATAGACTTATTACAGAAAATATAAATAATAAATCGGACATAATTTCCAAAATAATTCGAAAATATAAAGCGTGTTTAACTAACAACTTCTGAAATGTTACATTTTAATGTTTCCCGACTTATAATTTTATCTGAAGATGTTTCAAGAATGAAACAGGTGTGGTGGTAACCTAAATGTCCAATAGCATGAGCTTTTACAACTGACAGAAAGGTGGTGATGGAAAAGGAATGCTAGCAATAGTAGACAGAAGTAAAAAAATAAAGCAAAAATGGCATAACTGAAAATTTTCTACTTTTTAGGGGAAGTTGCGTTTTCGTTTTTTGTTTTTTTTTTTACTTTCTTTAGAATGCCAAAACGTCTTAATTGTGGTATGAATGCAAGTGCTAGTTGTTGAGTTTTTAAAATGACTTGACAGGGGAAAAAAATATTTGTATCAATCCAAATCACAGTATGTACTTAAGTCTCAGTGTGCTTTTAAAATAGGTTAAAAAATAATAATTTTCTTTCTATAAAACTAGCTCCAAATGTGAGTTCATAAAAATTGACCAAAAGGGGTAGAAGGTCCACAACTTCTTTAAATATCAAGAGATCACACATCGATGTGCTTCCTATGTCGACTGCAAAACATAAAGGCCTTCAACAAATGTGCTAGTCGGGTGTAACATCAAAAACTCACCACAATTACTTCTCGATACTGAACTATTTATAGATTGAAATCTCAGTCGAAGAGCTAAGGAATAAGTTTCATCATTTCTTCAATAAATTAATTGTGGACCAGGACACCTAATTGGTAGTTGGACGTAAAGCCCGCCTGAAAAAATAGGCAATTACTTTACTATAAATTAACTATGAACCTTTTATTCATAGACTCTCAGAAGTACGATAATAGTTCAGTTCACGATTCATAAAAAGAAATAGACTATCGGCAGTATTATGGTAAATAAAAACTAAAAAAACTAATGTTTTATTTCTGACGTTTTGTCATTCTAGGGGATTACAAGTTTGGTGTAAAATGTAAAAAAAGATAAATTTTATTTAATTTTTGAGAAAAGTTAAACAGCCAACGAATATCAAGCCTCATGATAATCTCATTCGAACGTAAGATTGTAGAATTAGTAGAAGCATTCGTTTTTTTGTACTATCCATCTGTAGGTGTTTGTGGCATATTTTTCTAAATCAAAAGTTCAATCACTGAGTTTAGGAAGTTGGTTATGGTAAGAAATTGTTTTATTGCATTGACTGTATTAACAGTGCAACTGTTTATCCTTCAGAAATAGGATGTAGGGAACATACTATAGTAATAATTCATAAATTGATTTACCACTCGACGAAACTTAGATTCTTTTTCTGCAAAAAAGAATTAAGAAAAGAACTGCAAGCCCTAAAGATAGCAAAATCTGCTAAGTATCAGTCAAGTCGCTCCCTGATTTCCGTTGAGTGCAGGTTTTGCTCTTAATCATTTATTTATTAAATACATGCTGGTGTGTTCGGCCACAACAAAGTTACTTTTCAATATCATAAAATGATGAAATTACCTAACTTGATTTCATATTTATTAATTAAGTCGCAATGGCTATGTTTTTTGTAGGGATGCTTAAGGACCAACAAGGAAGTCATAGATCTTTATGCTAATCAGGACCCAGTTGGCCTTATCAAACAAGGACGAATTAGATGGTTGAGTCATTTGGAACGAATGGGGGAGGAAAGGATAGCCAAAAAAAACTGTTTCTTGGACATCCAGGAGGGGCTAGAAGGAGAGGGAGGCCCCGGGTGAGATGGCACGACACTGTGGAGCAAGATCTAAAAGAATTGGGTGTAAGAAGATGGAGAAGAGCGGCCCAAGAGCGAAGTGAATGGCACGATTTTATTGAGGCGGCTAAGGTCCTTCATGGACTGTAGTGCCAAGGAAGAAGAAGAATGGCTGTTTTGATTATTATTATTGAGTCAAGGTTTTGGTCCTGTTGCTCAAGACTGCATTTATGCATTCTAAAATATAAGAATCATAGATATAGGCTCGTGCTACCCGCGGCGGCATTTTCAACATCTAAAGAGATGGTGGCCACCACTACTATTCTATTCGTTATGGTTTATGTTCAAAATAGCATTTGTATTACTGTGATACACTGGGAAAGTGTACATATAAATAAAAATGTACTGTAAATTAAAGGCAACTACTTCTTACCTCAAACTTGTCTTTGGGATAATTTTAAGTTGTCTTTTTTTTTAATTCATGTTTTTTTTTAAATTAAAGCAGTCAATATCCGCGGTTCCCTAGTTACAACAATTTCCATAACCGGACAGTAAGCTTACAAGCTCCTAGGAAAAGTAACTCATAGATTTAGCCACAAAGCGATACTTTTATTTACAATTGTAAGAATGAATTTGTACTGACGGGCAGCGCTGATATTCCTGGGCCGAGGTCTTGAAGTGCTTTCTAGATATGAGTTGGTTCTAGACTCACTGGTATCGCAAGTCCTGATGGTTGTAGAAGCTGAAAATAAAAATAATGGTAATTAGATTCCACTTTTAAGGTAACCGCATTATTTCCCCAATGGAGACGATGGATTAGCTACATCTTCGGGGATTTTAATGTCCCTATATTTATCACCCGTAAAGTGCACGCTGATGTAAAGACAGTAAGAAACTAGGTTTCTCTTTAACTTAGTGGACTTAATACCAACAATAGTTTAAATTAAGGATTCAAAATTGGCGAGGAATCGGTCGAATAAAAACAACAACTCGTCTTTTTGCTAACGTTTCGACAAATATATTGCCTACTTCAAGGCGTGGCTATACTGGTTGGTTGACTTACAGAAATCGTTTTCTGCTTTTTCATAATTGTTTCAATATTATTCAGGGTTATAGAAAAAAGTCCCTTTTTATTTTTATTTTTTAAATAAATATTTAAAAATTCTAACTTGATTTTATTTTTTAAAATACATATTTAAAAATACTAACTAACTAGCTTTCAGTCAAAGAACTACGCCATTCTCAACTCTCAAAATCCAGAATAATATTTTAACTATTATCTGTAAGCAACCTTTGCGGCGGCTATTTGGCAAATCCTCGAACAAGTAACAAAAAACACATTCGTTTAATTTTTAATCCAAAAACATTATTAATTTTTCTGTGAAGCAATTCCAAATTTAAAATCTTTACCTAACAAAGGTTATTTCCACACATTACATTTTTTCAAACAAAACAATCCGTTTTTTAAAAGCATGCTGAATTTAATAACTATTCAAATAGTTCAAACAAATATATATATATATTTATAGGAAAACCGTGAAAAATTCATTTTTTTGGTGATTTAAATAATTTCATTTACATCAAACGAATTACTTGATTGAAAAGTGGATTTAGGTTTTTCTAACAAACCAAACAAACTAAAATAATGGATTAATTCACGCCAATCAGCTGTATCCAGAAAAGAACCATTTGATGGAAAATGGTTGCTGAAAACGTGAGTATGAGGGCATCGTTTGATATGAGCTGGTGTTGCCGGTCGTGCGATTGCACAGGCATAAGTATTTGTAGACGCGGTTTGGCATGAAAAATGCACTATTAAAATTTGAGATTCTCCCTGACCCTCTACAGTTCAGTCTTTCAACAAAAAGATCCATGGTATTGTTGAACGCATATGAGTTCAAGTTAAAAAAAAAAAGTAGCCTGAATTTCCAGCAGAAGTGATTAACTATCAGAGAAGGTCTAGTTCCTGTACAGCCTGATGTTTTTTTGTACTTAATTCCAGCAGTAAATTTAACTGATGAATAAACAAAACATTCTGAAACTGTACGAGTGCGAAACGCACTGACTTTTCTTAATCCCCAGTATTGTGATTTTTAACATACTTACTATGCCTAGAGAAATTTGTATTAACTTTTTCAGATTTCTTCAATTTTTCTAAACGGAATTTCTCCAAAGCTAAAGACTCTAAGCTTAAAGCTTGCGCTTTCTCCAAATCCTCTTGGAATTTACGTTCATGGTCGATATTCGTAGAACTTGATCTGGACATCTGTGGAGAAAACAATGCACATTAATGGGGGTAAAAAACAAAAATATTATTTTTAAAAAATTATTGAAGTTTCTATAAAAATTCTGACCTACTTCATTTTAATCGCGTACAATTAATGAAGTTACACTGTACTATATATGAAATTAAACAGTGTCCTTGATAAGGCTACTTTTCAGGTGTTTTGAAATACAGACCTTAGAAAGAAAGCTATTTAGATAATGGTCATGTAATTATTAAGCTGTAAGGAATACATGCTCTAGCTTTGAATAAAACTAAATAACTACTTATTATTATTTCTTCCATTATAAATGGACAAAAGCAAATTACTCAAATGTAAAATTTACAATTCAAAAGATAAGTTTATTTGATTGATTATTTCTTTAAGAAAGCTGTGCTTCTTGGCCTTAGACAAATTAAGCCCCATCAGCAAATTAGCGATCAAAATCTCTAAATCAGAAGTCATTGAATGGATTTTTTAGTTTTTTAAATTTCCCCGAAAAGGTTTTTAAGATTTTCTTTAAACTTGACACCCTCTTAGCAAACATGTCGATTAATAATTTTTATTTAATACGTTTTTCAGAAGGAATAGGGACCAGGTTTGCCACATCACATTTCGGGCCTATAATATAACCATTAACCATTAACGAGCACGAAAATTATTGCTAACATATCAAGTTTGAAGAAACTTTCGTGAACAAAAGTGTGAATTTACAGAAAGTTTTTTGTGTCTGCGAATTTCTCTAAAACTACCCAAGCAGGTTTCTTGAAACGCAGAAAAAAACAATTCATAAAATCTATCAATTTTGTCAGTTAACAGCTCTCCACTTTGTTGTCGAAAGGTTACCACACGGGCCTAGTCAGTAATCGGAAATGGCACTGGAGATATGGGATGTGCTTATAACTATGCAATGCCACTCCCCCCTCTGGTAATTTCCTAGAGAAAAGATGATGCAGCTTCGTCGAGAACGTAACTTCGAAGATGAATACCAGAAAGAATGGAGCAGTGAAACAGTTTTTTCTGGCATAAGAACATGCGATCATGTGGTACACGGAAGGATCATGAACCCCTGAAGGAAATGGGGCTGGAATATTTTGACCAAGAATCACATAAGGAACCTATAAGGAAATTTCCTAGCATCTTCCAGGAGAAAATCCAAGCAACAGAAAGATACGTTCAGTTTAACCTCAGCGGATATTTTAGAATTTAGAAAGAAGATTTTAGCCTAGGATTGTTACTACCTATTTCTGAGCCGACAAAGGAAGTCTCTTAAGAGACCATTAGGGCATACAGCAATGGCGAGGACATGCACACAGCAGAAAAGTGTGGTCCAAGTGGCTGTTCGTTGAGATACTTTCCCTTCCAGCTGTGTTTATCTACTCGATCTTTCAGGTTGAAGAACAGGACTCTTCTTTTGTATCAATGATAACGTCGCCAGTCTTGGTGAGTATAGGCTTGGAATGAAATGAGAAAGGCGAATCTCTGGCGACGAATCCGCTGTTATGGGGCCTGAACCCATTAAGTGACAAATCTTTCCAAAGAAGCTCAGAAAGGAAGAGTAAATCTGTATATCTATGATCTGGACCCACCTTCTGACTCCGATGCAAGCGAAGTTCAGCCTTGGCAATTATAACCCGGAGAGATGCTGAAGCTCGCCTCGGTTTAAGTGAAAATATGTTTCGTAAGCAGAATAGTCTCCTTAGAAAGCATGGTCGACTTAGAGGCGTTTTCGTGATTAAACAAAATAAATAAAAGGGCAGGTTGCTTTATATCCAGTCGTAAGACAACTGAGGTTAAAGTCTTATCATAATTTTATACAAAAGCTTTGAAGGAAAGTTATCTTAAGGGATCCAGGAGCACGTAATTCGTTCTCAAAAAAATTGTTTGCGTTTTAGAACACTTATCCTCACCCCTGTGATGTTGAAAGTATTAATAAACATCTAAATCAGAAGACGTCAATTTTGAGAATTGTAGTAAGACGAAGTTTTGTCTGGTAACACCAAATTCCATTTATAGTAAATTCCAGTATTATTGCTGAATATTAAAATTATGAATTATACTTACATTTAAATTTTCAAAAAAAAATTCAAATAAATTATTTTCTGAAACTTCTTAACGTGTCACTCTTCAAAAAAACTTCGGTTTACATACAAATATCACAATAACTACTCACGCAGTTTTTTGACAAATTTTAAGAAAGTCTTTATATTTTACATGAAACATTTCAGTACGTTCACTACTTTTTTAAGGTATTTCATAAATAAGTTATTACATTTTTGGAAATTGCAATTGATAAACAGAATTCTAAAAAAAAAAATAAATAAATAAAAACGAAATTGGTTACGAAGGTTATGCTGAGCGTAACCTTCTCACCTTGCAATCCCACTGGAGCAATAATTAAGTGTTCAAACCTCTAATTAGGAAAATAATAATAATAATATTAATCTAAATTACCTTAAAATTAATAAACAATTTTGAAAAAATTGCATATTATATTAATTTTTACATTGCGCGGTGTTTCTCTACCCGTATTGTATTTCCTTCAATAATTCTGTAGTGTAACATTTTGGTAACCTGATGACCAGGTTGTTCCCTCAAATGTGACTATCAGTGTAACCTTCCACAACAGGTCTGTCAAAGAAAAATACATCATGAATTTGGGAAATGAAATAATCAGCTTACATTTTGGAAATTTCGCTAATTTCGTCGGGACCCACTATTTAAATATACAGGTAAGTACTGTAAATTTACTTATATTAATATTTAGTATTTGTTGAAGAATATTGCAACTTATTGGCTCAGAAATTTCGTTTTTCCGAAAAATTGTTTTCATCAGACGTTGTAAACAATGATACGTATTTTTTTATTTAGATGTTTGCTTTTGGGAGAAAAAAAAATCTAGATAATAGTAAATGAAAAATTTTGTGCATTTTTTACTTTTCCTTTTTCTGCAGGAAAGCGTTGTGATCATGTCAAATTTTCGATTATGAGTTTTCATCAGTATTTGAGGCCTCCTGAGTCCGAAAATTATATATTCATTCATATATATATTATAGTATATATGTAGGATTTGATCTTCGTCTTATTAAAAGTGCACAAAATAAACTTTAATATCAAATTGATTTAAAGAAACCTCTTATGTCATAACTTGAATTGTAATCTCTTAGGCATAAACTATGATACCTAAAACTCAGATGATGAGTTGTATCTTGTTTGATAGGGTAAACTGTATCCAGAATATATACCTTCGCTTAGGCTGACAAATATTCGTTAGATGGAAAGAGAACATTCTCTCAAGATTTGAATATTGAGCTCACCATTTAGATCTTGTACGGGAATTGTAGGCCCATAGATGAGTTCTTAATAGAAAATGACTACCTACATTTCTTGCTGTAAACTAAAAAAGGTAAATAAATGTGCCCCTATTAAATTATAAAGCAAAAATCTGCGAGCCCTCGCACGGTTCATACATTTATTTTTATGTAATTTAAGAATTTATGCGAAAGAATCACTAAAACCCCCAAAATTTATTCTCTAAAGTAACACTTCCACTTAACTGATTTTTTACAAATTTGAAATGATATTTACACATTGAATTAATGATTGTATTATTCAGGTAATGATGTTATACTTTATAAAGATTCAAAGGCATCCATTCGAATATCGCAAACCAATCCTTTAATAAGTAATAATCATCATTTTGACTTGTAAGTTTAATATGTTATTACGATTGAATAATACATGGTAATGTATGTATTGCTTAACTTGGAATCAATCAAGGCTTGTTATTTCATGTTTTGATGTTGCTCAAAGTTTGTTCAGTGTACTACGAGATTCGGAACAGTGTTCTCTCGTTGCAGACAACACTTTTCATCAGCATTGAGCAGTGATAGAGTTTCTGTTAAGTCCTATGCACTAACCACCTTCCTTTCCCTAAGGGATTAGGCTTCTTTTTGTAATGATAAACGAAACAGAAAGGATGCCGTTATGTGTTGAACTGGATGAAACCTTCTTCCAGTTGGATCACTGAAAATGTCATAAATGTAGTTAACATTGACCATATGACCCGTCAAATTTTGTGAAAAGGCATGTTGTTTTAAGGTCTTCCACGTAGAAGAATTAAAGGTTGCGCTAACCTTTGTACACTAACTTTCGGAATTTCCATGTGAGTGACAATTATGAAGAATCTGAACTTTCCCATAAGTTGAGGATTCTTAAGTGGTACTATATTGTGGGGCGAAATCTCAATAAATAGAGCATCTCGTATGATATGACACTTGTGTTACTCCAAAAAAACTAACAGTTTTTAATAAGTAGATTTCATTTACAGGAAGCTGGTTTTAGCTATGACAGTAATTTTGTACCTGACATCAATCCTGACGCATTATTTCGATCTTCAGAAAACTTGATAACGGTAAGTACGCCCTCTCTCCGACTTATTTAGTGAATAACTTTAAATAGCTACACCATGAGATGTACGTATCATTTCTTTGGTGTGAGGGAGTTGAGACCAAATTCACTTAACGACATCCCTTATATATAAGTAATAAGTCCAGTTCCAGCGTTTCCTTAAATTGTTTGTTTACTAATAGCTCACGCTGCTCTGGACTACAGATATGGTCTATGTTCTTTTATTTATGTTGTTTGCTTATTAATCACACTGGTCACATGTTCATGTCAACTAGACTAATATTATCATTTGTCTAGGGTGAACTAGTTGGCTATTCGCCAAGAGTTATTTTAGTAGATGATAATTTTAATGGAGACAAAATCGTAATTCCAAAATCATATGACACTGTGGAGAATTTAGATGAACATTCCGTCAAGTTTGAGGTAGAAAATGCTTTAAATAGCGATCTGACAAACCAGTCCAATCCATTTCTTGATGATGTGAGAAAAAATACATTTGGATCAGGTGAGAGAAATGTATCATCTGTGAAGTATGAGTTTAGTGCCCCTAGTTTTTAAAACATAGAGGAGCATAGTTCTATTTTCTAAACTGACCCTAAGTTGTACAATGTACATTGTACCACTTATAGTTCTAGTGAGTTATGTTTTCCCAATTTTCAGATTTCTCCAAGTCAAAGTGTATCTATAAGTCTCATTACAATTTGGAAAATGTGGCTCACTGGTCTGAATTCATGCAAATAAATTTGCATAGAAAAAGCAAAATTCTAATAGGCAAGGAGCTATCAAATTTAGCAAACTACTATCACTATGGCATCATGCAAACTAAATTAGAGGCATTATGGGATCAAATTGAAGATAGTATAAGATTTTTTGCTGAAGAGTGCCATAATTTTCAGGTAAGGGTCATTTTTTGAATGTTAGATATCAAGGTGTAAGAAAAGTCTGTGCGCTGTCCACCGTACAATTATAAAATGGTTTGTTTATTCTCTTATTAATTAAGCTTACTGCTGGAGAAGTTGACCAACATTTTCTTCAATTTGAAACAGTTTTGCCAAGCATATTTGTTGCGTACTTGATAATGAAGTAAGATGTATGATGTATGTATGTTAACATAAATTTATGTTATTATATATTTTACATTTATTTTGTTAATCTTCGAACTAAAATAAGTAAGTAAAGTAATTGCCTATTTTTTCAGGCGGGCTTTACGTCCAACTACCAATTAGGTGTCGTGGACGGAGGCGACTAGCAAACATACTTTACTGTAAATTTCTTTTTATTAACCTTCAAATAAAATCCAAGGCCTAAGACCGGGAATCGAACCCAGGACCACAATACATATTAGCTAATGTGGCGGCTTTAATCTTTGAACCAAAGAATGTTTCTTTTTACAATTCGAAGTGCCAAAATTTTACGATACCTATGGTATGGAAACTTAGATACTTTCAGTAAATAATTAAAGTGCAGTTTCTGTGTATATAAAAATATAGTGGCTAATTCAGTTTCTAGATGAATAATTTTCATAAGGAATGAATAATTTTGTATAAGGGAACTCTAAATAATTTTTTTACGAAAAAATATTGAGAGTTTCTCTTACTAATAAACATTTTTGCTATTCTCCGACTTGAGCACCATAATTAATGACGGTCTTGCTTACTGAATTAAAATTCATACTTTTTAGGAAAAAGAAATATATCCATTTTCTAAAAATTGATTCCTAGTGGCATTCAGACTTATTTTAACCTGCTCTTTAGATGAGAGGTAAATAAACTGTAGAAGTAAGCCTAATACAAATACCGTAGTATTTGAACTCTTTTATCACCTCAATACACTCGGAACCCCGTAAACATTTTTCGTTAAAAAATTGCTTCCACATTTCTTTTATTTATACAAATTATTTTTAATTTCCACATCTTGCAATAACCGTTCAAGGAATTGGTCATAAATTGTAACAATATAGGATCCGAGTTGAGCAGGACAATATCTCTGCGTACGCCAGCATCTTAATTTAACAATGTGTATCTACTACACCTCCTCCCAAACGGTCCTCATGTAGAGGTCAAATGTAGAAAGAAAACAGCAACGGGCTTAGCAAGCAACCTTGCTTTACCCCCATTTTTGTTGAAAATTCCTGTGATGTACTCTCTTTACACCAAACAGAAGCCACCAAATCGCTAAGCAAACTCTTAAATTATTAAGAGATAATCATTAGATTATCATTTTAGTTGAAAGACCCGAGTATGTAATTTTTAAACCAGGCTAAACCTGTCAATGGTGTTAAAAGCGGATGAAAAATCTACAAAAAACGCAAAAACCTTTTGTTTTTTATTCTGAAATCTGAGTTTAATCAAAATAAATAAACTAAAAATATTTTCAAGGTACGGTAGTTTAATTTGAAGCTAGATTGGGATTATCGAATAATTTTATCTTACGCCCATTGTGTTAGTCTACCTAATATTAAACCCGACTGCAGTTTACAAATGACATTAATTCACGAAAAATGAATAATAATAATGAATAATTAATAATATTGAATTAATTCCTCTGTATCTTGTCTTATTTTTAATACTTTTTTTTTTATAGCGTAATTAAGAAATGTTAAAAGGGTAGCAAAATCAACGGTTGAAAAAATGGCATTACCAAAAGTGCAAATTTCTTGAATTTGTTTTCTAATTTTTCCGAAACGAATTGATCTCTTTAAACTAAAAATTGAGTACTCACATAAGGATTTATCAGTTTTACTTAAAATGGTTTTTTGTAATTAATTAATTTTAGAAGGATTTCCAAGAGAGGGGGTAGTTTGGGTTTTTCACTTCAGTACAATTTTCACGGTTTACCACGCGTATAAATGAAATGTACAAGTTTCTTGAATTTGAGTTTGTTTAAAGTCGCAAAGTATTGTGACTTAATACAATGAGGTTTAAAGTTAGAAAATGTCGTATGAGTGTTCACGCCAAATTTTTATTAAATTAGATCCTCAAAATCGCTTGAATTTCTAGATTCCACCCGCTCTTTTTTTTTTGATCGTGTAATGTTCTCTTAAGCGATACAAGCATAAACTGGAAGTCTAAGGTCTAAGCATTATACATGGCATTGAGAGCGAACAATGCACTGACTTATGTTTCACTCAAGTATTACTTATTGGACTGGCAATTGTGTAGGTGCCAGACGCCAGAATAGGTAGTTCTCATACCAATTAGTTCCTAGTCTGGTGGATTGGCACTCTTGGCTAATCGAACTACATTCAAACTATTACCTTTTGTACAGGGATTTCAAATAGTTGGTGAAGGGAATACATCGTACGCTGGTATGGTGAATACAGCATTAAGTCACTTAAAGGATGAATATGGCAAAAAGTGTACGCTTTTTGTACCAACTTATAATTATCCTGAGAATATTACAGACACCATTGTTTCAACTTCATTGTACAACACTATATGCGGTTTGGCGAATGCGCAAGAATTTGCCGACTTGATTGTACCTATGAGCCTCAGCAAAAATTTGTGCCCTGTCAGCAATCAATATCGTAGTCGCCGTTTCAAGGACATCAAATATAAGGTATCATTTTGAAGTTTGTAATTAGTATCAATTAAAATTAAAAAACTTCAATTTTCCGTCTTTACTTTCTCTCATCTTACAAACAAGTAAAAAAAAGTTTTCAAGTACACTTTTTGAAGTCTCTTGAACATGAAAAAGTGCTTTTTACATATTACCTATGAAATTTTTCTAAATCAAAGACAGACAGGAAGCTGACTAAGGGCATCTTGCCCTTGGATTTCACGTAGCACTGTTTAGTTTTGCCAGCTGTACTCTATTTACTACTTTAAGTTGTATATTCTATACATTCTGTTGAGTCTGAAGTTTAATAAATGTTGCAGGAGTTCGACAAATATCAAGAGAGTGCTGTGCTAGCTGCAGGCTTGGAATTTCTGACCTTACCGTACAGACTCCGTAGTGAACTCACGGACGTAAATATGTCCGACTATTGTCTGATAAATGTGTTAAATCGTTGTGTGGTAACAGCTGGCCTTAAAATGCCATTTCCAATTTTAAGGAATCAAAATTTTACCCAATTTTTGGACAAATGGAATACACAATTTTTCGACAGTTTAAGTCCATTTAGTGACTTAGAAATGGATAATAAATGGTCCCATATATTGTATTTATCGTCCAAAGGGATTACACAGAGATATAGGTAAGTGTACAGATTTTATTCACCTATTTTTAAGGTTTCGGAATCTTAGGGAACCACGATAGCCCATTTTGGCAGTTCCGAATCTACAACAGCCTCAACTAAACTTCCTACTCCTGAGAAGCTTCTATATTTCAAGCATAAAAAAGCCTAATTTGGCAGCATTAAATATAGCTCCGCATCGACTGTTTAGCCGTTAGCGCCAAGCACAGAGTAGTTCCTACACTCTGCTAGAAGCATCTAAGCCTGGCCTTACCAGCCACTATAGTTTGTTTCTTATTGTTAAAGCTTGGTAGAATGGCATTGAGACAGCTAAGCTCCTTATTTCATAGCTTGTTTTCTTTTTTCTTATTGGTGTTCCTTATTTAGTACTTTGCTTCAGACAGCTTAAAAAAATGCCTCAAGGCGTTTCTCAATTTTTAGTCCAGCCGCCTCTGCTTAATTCATTTTCTTGTCGCAGTATTTTTTTTTCATTTTTTTGCATTTAAAACTGCGCTGCCCTAAACCCTGTTTTATAATTTCATTTTTTACCGCTCTTCAACATCTATGTTTATCCAATTTTGTTTACAGGCACGATACAATTACTAGCAGTAATGACAAAGAATGTATGGATTTATTAAACGCATTTTTAAACACATTCTATCCAATAAAATGTATTCGAAATTTTAATTCAAAATGTCTGTTTCGATTACCTTCAACTTTTCCAAATGTATTGAATAACAAGTACAATTTAACAAATCCAGAAAGGAATAATTATGGTAAGTCGAATTTATTTTTATAATTAGTAATAGGTGTAACAAAAGTCTGAGGTGCATTTTACAAGATCAAAATGATTTGTTTACTTTTTCTTTTTTTTTATTTTATTATTTTTTTTTTGGCGCATCGACTGCCGAGGTCATTAACACCCCTACTCATTTTGTGCTCCTCTCTTCTTTACTTACTAATGAAAAAATAGGCAATCATGTTCTAAAACTTAAACCTATCTGTGGCCAACGTAGTAATGCAGAAGAAGTATTAATGAGATGATTGAAGTTGTGTGGGCTGAAAGTTAGGACAGCGAGAGGCTCAGAATTCATATCTATTAACGAATGTCTTTTTGCGTGACCTGCGCGAGCTTGTGTTTACTTTTTTAAAGAGTGATCTTTTCTGATTGAAAAAAGGTTTAACCAGAGAAGACGCGTTCTAGATGCGTTGTGTTGAGTTAAATGAATCACGCTCTCGTAGTTACCCATCATAACAAGCATAGAACCATTTCTTTCCTCAAACTTTCATTTAGTTCTCGATTCAACTCAGCTATTTTCGGAAAAAAATACAGTTAAAAAAAAAAAAAATCTATAAACACAGGCTTTGGTTACACCATAGTATTTTAGACTAGACGTGCTTAAAAATGGCCTTAATTTTTCTAATTTTAACATTTTTATATCCTCTTCACAGGTCGAATTAGTGAATTTTATGGAATTGGATGTTTAATAAATTCAAGAGACATTGAGCAAAATTTAAATAACTTGTACCGGCGTGGTAAAAATGATGTTGGTAAATTGCAAATTTATGATGATTCCGTCAAATTTGAGTATAAAACTACTTTAGAGAGATTATTGAATTTAGCGTCGAATTATAGTGAGAGCTACTTATTATAAAACGAACTGATGTAAGGGCTAAAAGTCCCTTCAGTTTTACGAAGAGCTCTCTAAATCGCTTTTTGTGGTTCTTGACAATATCTGGGGATGTTTAAACCTAGCACTTCCCGAACCCATCCTTCAATGTAGTTCCATCAAAAATGGAACATTCTATGTTACAACGGGGAGTCTCATGGATATCCCATAAAACAAAAACTGAGAGAGAGAGAAATCTGTGACTTCTTCAAATTAACATTTTAAGATCTAGAACAATCCAGAGGAGCTTGTAATAGAATTTGAGAAGTCCTTTCTATGTCTGCAATTCTAGTGATAAGTTTACAATTACACCGATGAAGGTTGCTGCAAAAAGAGGGAAATACCCTAAAATTTAGTCATCAAAATCCTTTTTTTTTTCCGGTCTACAATTTTTCAAAGAAAATTATTAATTTTAGTGCCCTATTACTTTTCCAGATGAATTATTTTTTTTTATAAACCCATCTTATTGAAAAATTTATCACCAATATCTTGTTGTACTCATAAAACCACAATTAGTATCCACATTACTTTTCACATTATATATGGAAAGTCGTATTTTGTTCTTTTGGTGTGGGAGAGAAGGAAAAAGCGTAATGCATTTCAAAACTCTTCACCACCACACCACTAATCAATCGGCGGGTATGCGACAGTATCATAAAGAGTGAATAAATAAAATTGAATATATTGTGATAACTGTATTCAAATGTATCATTTATAAATTTATTTTATTAAAAGAAAATATGTGTTTGTACTAATGATGTAAGAAAAATGTCAGACATATTCTATAACTCTAACCCATCTCGGGCCAAAAAGTAAGTTTGTAGGGTGCCAGATTTGACTGTAACCTGATTCAGGAAAGGCTTAAAATTCAAATTTTCAAAACATGAACACATTTGATGCCACGTGAGCGACTTGCGTTTTACTCGTTAATGATAATCTTTGTCTATTAAGGGCCGAGGAAGATTATACTGCCACAATGGAATGTATGTGTCCTATATAGAGTCATGAATTATGCTTTCGAAGTTAGACCAAATCACAAGTATGACATTAAGTTTTACTTCAATCTTTCTCTATCAAACGACATTTACAGCTGGTTGATCTAATTTCGTTTTTGGTTTTCTGTGCTTTCCCTCACTACATTAGGAATTTTGGAAGCGGCATATGCTGCTTATAGCTTTCTTTATGTAGTGACCTAAAATCGTCAGAATATATGGTATTAACCTCATTCTTTCAAATCGCACAGATCTTTTCATACGTGATAAAAACATTAACTTAAGAAAGGGTGGCTAATAAGAGTCTGTTAGTAAACACACAAAATACTCTCCAGCATCCATAGAAACAACGCTCAGACTTCTCTTACAACTTGGTGTTTTATATCATGGATTAGAAAATGTAAACAGAAAGAACAAAATCTATTTTTCGAATAAAGTTTTGTTTGTTATACAATTTTTATTTGTCCATTCCTTTCTAAAATACAATTAATCTTTCTTCCCATTAACTGAATTAAAATAAATAGTGTATTTGTACTCAACTCAGATAAATAAGTAGGAGAAATACATTTTTCTGTGACCTACTACCCAATAAAAAAATGTATTTTTCCATAATTTTTTTAACAATGTTTAATTCGGGTAATAATAATGAAAATAATTTAGTTGAGAAGTTTTTTTTTTTTTTGAATACATTTTAAAGTACAGAATAAATAAGACTAGAGTACATAAAAAATATATACGAAAGAATAACTCTATTTGAGAATATGGTAGGAATACAGCGTCTAAATATATTTATGTTTATGAACAGGTACTAATTTCAATTTATTTTGGAACGTTTTGTTTAAGTTGTGTAGGTCTGTTTTGTAGCGAGTATGTAAGTAAAACGTGTGTCTCTCAGTAAAAAAACAAAAAAAAAAGTGGCTTAAGTATTTTGGTAAAAATATAAAAATAAGGGTCATATGAACGTGTGAGTTATCACAGTTTTTGTTATGCTGGTGTGTTTTATTGAAATATATGTGGACACTTTGCCTCTATGAGAAAAATTTGTTTGTGAGGAGCCTTTAATTTAAGTTCTGGAGTGATAGTGATGGTGAAAAAAAGGTCGTTGCGTTAGAAACAAAAATTAGATCTGTGAGTTTAAAAAGAAGTTTGCTAGTAAAAGAAAGTGTGTTTCCAGCAAAAACTGCAAGTAAGGAAAAGGTAGAGAACAAAAACAGTAGCTGTGAATTTGAACATGATACCCTTTGAATGAATGTGTGTATGTAAGTAAAATAGTGCTAAAAGCAATTCCGGAAAAAAATAAGAAAAAGTTGCTATGGTCAGAAGAAAAGGGTGCCTGTGAATGCAAAAATAACATGATTAAATGGTCATACTTATGGGTGTGGTAGGAGATTAAATTTTTTGTATTTTTTTTTTCATTCAAGTAATTTTTGTAATTTTTCTGATAAACCATAACTGAATGCGTGTTGCTATGAATCAAGGAATAATATCCTAGTAATATTATGTGGGTCAGAATTATTTTTGAGCAGTCAAGTCCTTGTTTCTACAATGTTGAAAACTGTTAAGTAAGTTCCTCTGCGTTATTATTAGTCTCAAGGGTGAGTGAGTCTGTTAATAGGCGTTTCCATGAGTAACAGGCCTGTCTACATGATTATTTTTCTATTCCTTAATAAACCATTTTTCATCTCACTAATATAAACCAAATATCACATTTTTACAAAAATGAATAAATAAATAAATAAATTTATAATTATCTTTATTTAATTAATTATTAAAATTAATTAATGAGCAAAAATTTGTCAATTTTTATTTTTATTTAAAGTAAGTATCTCAGAGACTAGTATTAAGAAGTGTGCCATCAGTTTATTATCTCCAAAATTTCAAATTTGAAATTCAGGAGGGCGCGTGCCTATCTATTTTTTAGTTAGTGACACTCATTAATTGGGCCGTTCTTTGTTTGTTTTTTTTAAACATAACGACATGCAGAATTTTGTAATTAAAAAAATAAATGAAAGAACGCCATAAACTGATGATGTTAATTAAAATATTTTTCTTTATCATTCCATATTATGCTGAAAAAAATTATTCAAATCGAATTTATTTCGAGGACTAGAATTTAAATATAACTTAGGAATAGAAAGACATATTAAAGACTTTCTTATTTTAATTTTTTTATTAAATGATTTTAAAAGTCATTATTTTGAGAGACAGCAAGAGAGAGTGGATCAAGAAAAAAAATTACTATTGTTTGTGGACTAACGCTTGGCGAAAGAGCAAGTAGTAGTAGCTCCTAAGGAATGTTTCAGCAACACGTCAGAGACTGACAAAAGTTTATTAGTAGAGTTTCAGTCAGCGAGCGCACTGTTATAGACTACAGTGTGCGATCATGTGTAAAACTGAGACCACATTCTACACTGCTGCTGACTAACTGAAGAATATGGTCACAAATACGGTCACAGATTTTTATGGGAACTGAGATCATATAAACAGTATGTGACATCACTTAGTAAAATGCTAAGTCTAGCTAGGAGTAATGTTTCAAAAAGTGGTTAAAATATGATGGTATTTACGCCAACAGTTAATCAAATGTTTGCACTCAGTATTTAACAAAAAAATATTTTTTTGAATTAAACATGAAAATTATTGGACTCAAAATACTCTTTTTGAGTAGATTTTTTATTTAGTATTATATTTTGTTAACAAAAATTTAAAACTATTTACAGAAAAAGAGAGGTTGGAAAAGAGAGATTTTGGGAATCTCAAAAAGTTTCTCATCCTTATTTTTTAAGTCCAACTTTTGAGGAGGTAACGATATTCAAAATCCAAGTACCTAAATTAAATTATTTCCTCTCTAAATGAGGAATACATTTTGTTTAAATTTATTTTACCTAAGATCCCAAAACCTCATTACACTCTACAGGAATCCCAAAAATATCAAATTGTCCCATTTAATTTAGGGCACATTTTTTCAAATCGAGTATGCCCCTATTTTAATTTAATAAACTGAATTTTAAATTGCTGGGGTGACTTTTTTCTAATAGGACGAACCAAAAATAGAAAATGACATTTTTACAAAAACTGGAAAAGTTCTGTGGAACTTGAAATAACCCATTGGTGCTGAGTGTCTCTACACATGATCTTCAAATAGCAAACAGTGTACAGCTGGTGAAGCTATAATATGCACTAAGTGAAATTCAAGGGCGAGGTGTCCTTGGGTACACTGCCCTGCCCGGCTTCTTTTTTTTTAACATACTGGAACCTACGGAAGAAATATTGGTTCAGGGTGGTCGGTTATTAGATATATATGATGAGGCTCACCCGAGGTTGTTGGAATAAGTTTAAAAGCACACCAGCCACCTGCTGCAGATCTAGCTGTGACTAAAGATATGACATCTTTACAGTAGGAATGGTAAAAAGAAGATGTACAATAAAGGAGCTGTAATTACAATTCAACAAGCCATCAGGAAAATTGGATACATGCCATCTACTCTTTAAACAAAATCATGCGCGATTACAAAAGAATAGTGACATGATGGAGAAGAGGATTACTGGCCGCAATTATTGAACAGCTGGGTAATATGGTTGGATAGCTGAGAGTAAAGCATTCCCTAGTGGTGCAGTGCGCAATATTTATGATATTGCGTTACTCTTGGACTTTAAAGGATTAATTTATCAGGAATTCTTTTCCTGGTGGTCTTTCCATGAGTTACAGGACCTCTTTTCCGACATCTAGACAAAATTTTACTCAGTAATGGCCCAACGTTACGACTACTACGATTAAAGTGGAATGGGTTCTAAAGAATTCCAAGTTGTCACTTGGGTTAAGAATTATAACATATTGGTTAAAATGTGAGTGCATACTGATTATATACGCCTGTATTCCAGCGAAGATTGAAGTCACAAATGATTTTTTTTATTTGTAAGACCGGTGAATTGATGAAGGTGCCAATTCTGAAAGTGTTGACCAACTGTGTGCAACAAGGAACACAATGGGAGAATACCGAATTCGATGAAGACCATTAATTCAAATCAAAGACAAATTTGATTCAAGTTTTTGAATACTCCCGGATGTTTAAAAACTTAAGAGATTAAAGAAAATATCTCAAACCTCCCAAATTTTCGTGACTTATTTCGGCAGGGGAGAGACTAATATTGCACTTACTGTCGCACACACTAATCAATCCATCAAAACACTAAGGAATCAAGGATTAACAGTGAAAATGCACTGGGAAACAGACTCTGAAGGGCGCGCCGGTAGTCAAAATACACGCAGAAAAACAATTGATTTTTAAGACCAACTTGTTCTGAGTGTTACTGACGAAGTGGTCGCAGGCAAGCAAACCTTCTCACGACATTTACTTTCATTGATTGTCTGAGAAATCGTCAGATTCATTGAAATGATTGATCGAACATGATTCATTGAACTGAAATTCAACACATATCCATAAGTCACAGGCTTCTTTTAACTTTGATCAATCTAGAGCAGAGTTTCTTAAAACTTTTTGCGACCGCGACCCCTTTTTAAAGTAAAATTTTTTTGCCGATCCCTTTACAACCTAACACCTAATGATTAGGCAACAAACACTGACAATTGAGCTAAATCTTGAATGTCTGTAGACTCATCAAGCTGAACGGTAAATTTTAGGCTTTGTTTAATTCTTTCCATTAATTGTTGAAACAAGTCCTCAGCAGTTTCTGTAATCCTTTTACAAAGTTTATCATTTGATAATGGAATTTTTTGCAGTTCATCTGCACTTCCATGAATCAACTCTGTAACTTTTACTGCTACGGGCAAGTTCCTCACCAATTGTAAATTTTTTTTCGCTTTCATTACTAAAATAGATGCTAATAAATATTTTTCCAGGACCGAAGCATATTTTTCAAAACTTAGGTTTTCTTTTTTTGGATCTCTCAAAAGCGTTTCAAAATATTGAGTGGGGCGATGCTTCCTTTCAAAATGCCTTTTTAATTTTGTGGGCTTCATGCTTTTATTAGACAGTTTCTTTGCAGAATAAACAAAGCGGTTGCTGTTCACCGTGATAATTATTAAAAATAAACCCGATTACAGAAATGATTCATCGTATGTTTTTTTTTTTGGACGCATCTGCCTCTTTTCTTGTACTTTCGACTTATTTTCCGATGTACTCGAAATCGCTTTTGTTTCTTCTTTTTCGGATTACATTTCTTATCTTGAATTAGCCACTTATTCATTTAGAGTACAAATTCAACAAATAAATCGTAAATAAGTAAGGATGTTTATAATTGGTATGAAACGTAGAACTTTACAGCCATTAACGTTCACTATGTATTTGAAAGATTAACGGACACTATGCAATTGTGCGAAACTTATACACCAAAAGTGTACTGTCACAGAACAACAAACTTATACTTCATTTGCATGGTATCTTTGATAGGATCACTATAACATATATCCCCACAACTTGCTGAACGTTCGCGAGTTACTGAAGTTGTTAAAACCTAAATGAAAATTCCTTGCTCTCGGAAAAATCTTTGCTTAGGGTAACTTAGTGCCTGCTCTACCTAACTCTAACAAAACTTAAGTCTACGTACAACCTAACTTTAATATGTAATTCTAACTTAACTAACCCTAAACCTAAAATTCTAACTTAACTAAACCTAACCCTAACTTATCTTAGACAGCGAGACACTCTTGTTCAGTGACGGAATACGTTCGTTCCGCTGAGTTGAGAGATCTGCTTGCATAGGCCACTGGCTTTTCCCCTTCCTCAAGCGCTTGATATAGAATAACAATAAAGCCCGGTTTTCGACGCGTCGGCGAAGACGAAAAACGGCTTGGTGAAGTCAGGACAACTTAAAACGGGAGCAGCAATGAGCTTTTCCTTTACGCTGGTCACCGCCTCATCCTGTTCTTTTCCCCAAACCCATCGTTGCTTTTTCTTGGTTAAGGCAGAGGGGCGCTATAAGAGCAGAGAAGTGGGGTACAAATCGACGGTACCAAGAGGCCAAACCAATAAGCTGTCTAACCTGCTTCACTGTTTTTGGTGTAGGGAATTTCATTATTGCCTCGATTTTCTGTGGATCGACTTGGAGACCCCTCTAATTCACAACATAGCCTAGGTAGCGCAACTCAGGGCGACAAAACTGAGACTTCTCCCAATTCAGCACTAGCTTTCGACAAGCGCTCCAACACCGAGTTCAGCGTCTGGATGTAGGTCTGGAAGTCTGATGAGACCACTATTACGTATGTCACCCAAATAGACAAAAATACATATGGCTCCAGGTCGGCTCCCAGAACCTCATCGATCAGGCGCTGCCAAGTAGCCGGCGCATTGTGAAGTCCAAATCGCATTCGCTTAAATTGGAATAGTCCCCGATTTGGCACCGTGAACGCAGTCTTTCCCCTAGATTCTGCCACTACCGCTACCTGCCAATAAGCGCTCTTTATGTCGATAGTGGACAGGAATCGAGCATCGCGAAGCCTGTCCAGAACATTAGTAACATGAGGAAGTGGATATGCGTCCCTCTTGGTTACCTGGTTAAGTTTCTGATAATCTACGCAGAAGCGCACTGACCCATCCGGTTTCTTAACCAGCACCACAGGTGAGGACCAGGCACTATTAGATGGCTCCACAATCCGCTGTGCCAGCATATCCTCCAGCGCCCGGTCCATGATCTTTTGGTTATGGGGAGAGATGGGATAATAGCGCTGCTTTATGGGGCGACTGCCCCCGGTGTCGATTATATGCTGCACTTTACTGGTCGCTCCCAATCGGGCAGGTTGTTTCGGCCTCCAACGCTCTATCAATTGTTCCAGCTGGTTTTGCTCTACAGGTGTAAAGCTTTCCCCACAGCGCAACGCGGCTAGAGAGTGGAAGGTGGTGTCGTCCTCTTACCAGAACTTCCACTTGCCCTGTGCAATATCCGGCAGTAAGGACATCTTTTTCCAAAAATCGACCCCCAAAATGAGTCTTTCCATTCTTTTGCCTTTAAGAACTTTGGGGAAGTTCGGGTCCTCCGTTCTTTAACTAGGCCCGCGACCCTCTTCTCCATTCCCCGGTGAAGGTGGGTTGCAACGTGTACAATCCTTCTTTCGAACCTTTTTCTTCCCACAAACATCACAGAAGACTTCGATACTTGGCATGAGCGGAATCCATGTCACAATTCCAGCAGACCATACCGCTTCGCGTTACAGGCGTAGAGGTCTCCTTCTTCTGGAATACACACTAGGTTTCACTTCGGCAGTGGACAGAGAAATGTTTCCCTTCCCTCTTCGGTGACTTAGAGCGGGCTCTAACAGTCCTTTAACCGGTGGTCCCCTATATCGTTCGGCCAGCTGGGTCCATGACTCGAAACGGCTTAGAAATTCTTCTAGTGCCTTTACGGTAGAGTTGGTGGCTTGGGCCAGGAATGGCAAATGTTCCCTTTTAACATTTCTCTCAACCATTCGAAGCTTTTGGGAGATCTAGAAGAAGTTTTGTTCCATCTGCACAAGTAATGTTGGCTTCACTGCAGAGCGTGGGTGAGCCGTGTTTCTACTTTCAGGTTTAGGTTCTGCGGACTCTATATTAGCCGCTTGGTCACCAGCCATATTATGTTCCCTAAAGGAGGATTACCCTATACTTAATTAACTAACCCTAAACCTATTTAATATCTAATTCTAACTTAACTAAACCTAACCCTAACTTATCTTAGATTTAAACCTAACTTAACTTAAACCTAAACTGGCTGTGCGGTTAAATGAAATGGCCAAAGGAAGGGGCTTTCTTTTTTGCGTAGCAAAGTAAACCAAAAAAACCTGTTTTTTCTATTTACTTGTTACTAAAATATTACTAAGTGAATTAATTTATCACTTCACAATATATTTATCACTCGGGGGGTCGCGACCCACAGTTTAAGAAGCTCTGATCTAGAAGAAGTTTTGTTCCAGCAAAAAAATAAAATAAAAAAACCGTCGTCTAACACCCTCCCTGCAGAATAAAGAAGAAAAAAAATTAATGGATCTGATGGCATTGAACATTTTTTACACCCACACTATAGCCAAAACTATTTCCAATCGAATACTAATTGTTTCTTGGAACCATTGGGCGCTTTCGTTGCGCGATAAAATGTAATATTTTTTCCAACCTTTGAAATTGGAATGCAGGCGTTTGTTGACTGGTAAAGGTACTTAGCAGCCCAAGCTGCCAATTAGATGCTGGTAATCCCTTCCCCCCCAAAAAAGGTTCTTAATTCGACTTTATGAGAAGCCAAACAGATGTCTGTCTCTCTAGTATAAAGTTACATCTTTATTCCCAGCAATTTATTTGTAAATATATTTTAAGTATAATTTATTTATGCATCTTTGTACATTTTACAGTTAATTTATTCTCAAAAAATGTATTTATATTTTATTTGGCACAAATTAAATTTAATAAATAAGGTAATTAAGAAGTTTGTTCTAGAGTCTTAAGAATGTCCAGCCAAGATTGTTGACAGCACGTGTTGACAGACTGCTCCATCTGCACACACAAAGCAAGTCATTCTGCGCCCTCAACTTCATCTGCTGTCACCTACATGAGAACTACAAGGAGTTCCCTAGAATGAGGTCAAGGTTCTAGGCAGGAGATAAGTCCAGCATTTTTTGAACTGTTCACTTTTAATGAAAGCAGATAGAAGTCGTTTGCAGTACAATGCAATTGCACAATGCACACACATACACAGACAGACAAAAAGAGAGAGGGAGTATGAGAGAGCAACCAATATAGGCTCTTAGCTTCTTCACCACCTGAGGCCTACTATTACCGCTGAGAAGTTAACTAGATTTGATGATCAGATAATCTTGTCTAGTACAGGTCCTTAGAAGAGCCTCAGTGTTTGCCATGAGAAGGGATCAGTGACCAACTATTCAGGGAATGTAGCACATAATACTCAATTGCATACACGGAATGAGGTTCTAGGACTCATCCTTTTTACTTTATACCACCGGATCTCCGTATCTTCACTGACAATGTTCTATCTTCCATCTTCATTGACCAGAACAAACTTCTTTAAATTAAACACTGCAGTACAGATATTCTGTAAATTAGGATTGATACATTTTACATAGATATATATATCCATATTATATATATATATATATATATATATATATATATATATATATATCCATGTTTTCAATAAATACATCCCTTACATGTTAAATAGATTTCTGATTAAAGACTAAATCACAGATTTCGGACGGGGTATAAAAGCCCTAATTGAGGGTTCAGTGGTGCTAAAAATTTTTTTTTCGAAATTATAGTACATTATTCTGTAAATGTATTTTAATATATATTTTGAGAAAATAAATAATAATAATAATTATTATTATATATATATATATAGTGAGGTATATATATATATCACTCGGTTTGAGTGATTTTGCGCTGCTCAAAATTATTTAATATTAACAAAAAGTACTCACCAATCAAATAATAGTTGTATTATCATACAGCAAAATTTTTTTGATTTCCTCAAAATTAATTTAAAATTTAAATTTAGCTAAAAACAATTTTGAGTTTTGAGTTTGTGATTTGTTTTTTTATTAAAAAATTCAACGTAATACACTAATCAAAACAAAAGTTATGAATATTTGACTGTTATAAGATTTGAGTCTAAGTTGGCTGCCTCGTTGCATAGCTTCTGGTTTTTCTGAAAATACATAAAAATAATTAGTTATATTTCATAAGTTTCTGATTAGAGAGAAAAAAAAAAAAAAAAAAAAAAAAACGTGAATATCTGAGTCTTAAGACCTATGAGGCTCACCCTCATAGTGAACCCGAATGTGCATTGAGTCTGAGCCATAGTGAACCAGTGTGTCTGTTAACATTAGGCACATCTACCAAACTTAATTTGGATTGTACAGTATTGGTCTGAGTACTTCTCCAAGCACTGTTACACGGGCACAGCATGTCAGTGTAGAATTTCACGGGGTGTACAGCCTTAAGCTGGCGAGATTCTGAGTATTTGAGTCTCGGCACTGAATATCAGTGTATCACACACTTTCTAAACTTAAACTAGTGACGCTTACAGCTTACACAAGCCTGGAAAGTATTTCTTTGAGCAGTGTGTAGTGTACCATAGACAGAAACAGATAAGAGGATTTCCTACATTCAAAGGAGTGGGGGAGTTAATGCATAAGACAAGGCACTCGGTGGCTAAAATATATGGTTGTACTTAGTTCAACACAGTTTCGCTGCAGTTACACCCAACCAGTCTCATTGACAGCGTGAGTGTTTATCAGGCAGATCAATCTACCCTTCGCTTCAACTAGTCACTTCACTATAACTCATAATTAATTAATCTTATTATTAACACATAAAGAGTAAATTCTATTTTGTTCAACTAGACATTGTATTAAGCTCGATAACTTTCCTAAATCTATATCTAATACAAGTGTACATTATAAGTATTTATATCTTTTGTCTATACAATTTCTTTTATAAGAGACAATAGCATAATTTTAAAAGCCATTATCCCTGAACCAATATCAAGTATCGGCTCGACTAGAATAACTCGAGGAATCAACTGCGACTAAGGCACATTCTATCAGTATGGAAATGTTTATTGAAATGAGCATGAACCAGTGAGGTTCAGAGTTAGGTCTGAATATCTGAGCCTCGACCACAGGGACCCAGATTATCACCCAATTTCTTAAATTAAATTGGGTCCTTCACCTCCCTGGCCTCAGTACGACCACTCGATAATGTAACTTTGTCACGGTCTTTCCGAAGTCTACGTGTAGAAAGGTTCCAAAAAATTCACCAATCATTTACTTTAACTTACCAATCATGACGTGCACAAAAATTGAATGCGGATTCGCATTTGATGGAGTGCATTTATATGACCCAGAATCCGCATAATTCGCCTTCTGTATGAGTAAATAACTTGTAGTTATATCACCTTTTTCTGTGATGACACTTACACCGCCTCTTGGGCTGTCATAGTTCACTTCCTGTATAGGTAGAGAAGAGGTTAGAGACGTTATATTTTGCTTTTCAGCTTAAGATCCAAAGCAACAATTCTGAACTATTAGCGGAATTATTCACCTAATTTATACATATTTAAATTTTACCTTGTCATTATGGGTCCAAATTATTGAAGGAGGCGGAACTGGGCTATGTACCACCATACACGTCAAGTTTATAGTACTCCCGTAGTTAATGTGCAAATCTGGTGCACCAATTATTTTGGTTACAGGTTCTGGAAAATAGAAGCATACAAATTAAAGACTACGACCTCTACGATCCAAATATACACTGAAACCTCTCTTCTCAAACTTACCAACCACTGTCAACATCATACTCAGACCAATTGGTGGATTGGTACCAATTTGACATTCATACCACCCGGAATCCCTGATTTGTGGAAATCGAATCTGCAGAGTCCATTCTTCTGTCTGTGGTGAATGGGTGGTGAAGAATCTCTGGTCTGAGGTGTAAGTATAGCTGCCAACAGTTAATAAATGTAGATCGCGATGACGTATCCAAGATACCTGAAACGGCCACATGTTTTGTGAAAGCGAATAGAAACCACATCCACAGTTTATACAGTAAAAAATATTCAACCCAGCTGTTCCTTAAATTGGTTGAGTTTATGTAAATAACAAAGATAGAAACACTTACGGTTCGGTTGCCTAGATTCCTGACTCTACAGTAGAGAAACGCATTTCGACCAACTAGTGCTGTCACATTCCTGGACACGGATCTGTCAAAATATGGACCTCGTAGTGAGGGTAACTCCATTTCCATATTGGATCGTTTTTCTTTGTAAGAATAAAGTGTGTATTCATCATTTCCACAAACTGAAACTGTAAAGCAAAAAAAAAAAATCCGACTCTTTACTAAATGACTTCACAGATGTATACAGGTCTACTGAAGTAATACTTGTCGCTGTTGAGCCCAAGCGTAACACCCAGTTTGACTGCACAGATTCTGTTCAGTAAAAAGAACCTCATCCGATTGGCCAAATTTAACTATTAATTTATCTGAACGGTTCAACCAGGTAGTGTCTTAAGATATGGCCAGCTGAAACATTCCTGACTATAAAAAGGAAGATGTAGGATAGTTGCCACGGCCGCCGCGTAACAGAGGGCAGTGTGCACCGTTCACAAGCTTTGATTTCTGAGTTCACCTCTCCTAGACAAGTTACCTTCACCACGGCAATGTGCCTTGTCTGCCCATGCAGGAAGAAAGATGGAAGATTAGGAAAGGGAAAGAGGATAGAGGATAAGAGAAACTCTGAGACCCAAGGACATTGGATCTCAAGGGTACTTTTTTAGTCGCCTCTTACGACAAGTAGAGTGCACTGCGGGTGTATTCTTAACCCCCACCCACAGAGGCATGGATTTTTTATTTATTTAATTTATTAGGAACTTATTTCCCGCTGGACTTTCCTTACATTCTAATATCACTAAAAAAATGACTAGGAGATACCTTAAAAACAAGAAAATCGTATGACGATCAAAGTGGTGGGACCTAAGCTTTGTTACAATGCATAGGTCGTACTACCAAATCTTTAACTTTGTTTTCTGAAGACTTACCAATTGGATGTTTGGCCGTTGTTACAATATGCATTGCAATCGTTGACTAGGGCCATGAAACACCATTTTCTTTTAAGAGATTCCTGGTTCGACGATTCGGATACTTCTGGTGATCTTCTTTCGGAAATGGGGAACAGAGTTGTTTAGTAATGAAATGTGAAAAGTAGCGAGTAAAGTACTTTTAGGGATTTTTTATTAATTCTTTTATTTAAAACTTCATAAGGGGGCGCTGAGGAATTACACTATTGAACTTACACCTCAACAGGCCTATTACCTCAACTATCACCTATCGCCTTAATTACCGGGGGGGGGGGTACGCCAAGATTCCAGAAGAAGTGGCTAATCCACTTCCTCCTACAGGGATTACTGCCCTAGTTACAAATTTTAAAAAATTACGGCTTTTCAAGAATCAAGAGTCTAGCGAACGAACCTTTGCTTTACTTATCTACTTTTCACGCTTCCATTTATCTACCACCAGGCGGTTCTATTACACACTCAACTTATATATCAAACTGTTACTATTATTAATTTTTGAAAAGTTTTACTTTTATAATTAAAACGCAATTTAGATCGATAATTAAGAATTAGTTTAAAAACTCAAAAATGCATTATGGGTAAAGTTGAGATTTACTTGAGCAAATAGGGCTTGAGGACTTACAAAATCGGAAACTTTTTTAATTCTGTTTCATGGGAAAAGCCGCAGTTACCGCCGGATAGACTTAATAGGAGATATAAAAAAGCAAAGCAGTCACCACATGAATTAAAATTGTTTGCCCTGGAAACAAAAATAATGTTTACCCTTCTCCGCCTAGGGTGCATTTTTACACCGATGGTTCCGCCGTAGGTGCTAACCGAAATGCTGGGCAGGAGTCTACTCAGTGCAGTTCCAATTGAGTTTGAAAGATAGCATCAAATTTTGATGCAGAACGCAAGCCATCGCCAAAGGGTTGAAAGAGGTTGTGAAAAGGGATTTTTGCAAAACTGTTTTACTTCTGGATTCCCAAGCAGCTATTTCAGCAGTAACCAGCTATGATGATACAGACGACACTATTATAAGGAAATGCAAGGCACTCCTAGATAAGTTACTTTCGCAAGGAAGGCAAGTTGTACTGCAGTGGACCCGAGTCATGATGGACTCCAGGGCAACGAAGAAGCTGACCGATTGGCAAAAGAGGGGGCAAATCAAGATCAGATCCAGGCCCCGCTGTCGCTTAGAACAGCCAAGAGAGAGATCCGGCACAACTTCGATCGAAAATGGCCGAAGAACAAAGGGGAAAAGCACATGAGAAGCAGTGGGAGGTGCTTGGAAATACTAAAGGAAGACTCCCCACCGATCTGCCTAGGTCGGCAGCTGTGGCTTGGTTTAGGTTATTGAGGGGGCATGATTACCTTCAGAAGCATCTCTCTCATTAAGGACTGTTGTACCCGTGTGCTTTGTGGTGGAGATGTTGTGAACCTGCTCAGATACTCCCAACTACAGGATATCCGATCCGTGGGCCCACACAACAAAATATTTTATATTGGGGTGGCAGACGTCGCATGGCCGAAGTAGCCATTGACTGGGAAGGTGTAGGTTAAAAAAAAAAAACAAAATGTTAACTGAAACAATCTTGTGAAAAAATTAAATAATTTTTATGCACTTTATTTTTTAAAATTTTTTAGTGACATGTTATCAATATTTTATATATTTCTCCAGCACTGGATTCGAACTATTTCCGAATGAAAATCCAGTACGCTAACCACTAAGTATATTGAGGGTTGTTTTTAAGGATGGATCTCTAGGGGAAGCCAAGATGCCAGAATCCACTTCCCCTTACAGGGATTACTGCCCTAGTCACAAACATTGCCTTTTCAGGAATCATCTGCTTGTAGTGAGATTAGTTGCATCTTTGTAGGAAATACATACTTGCACTTGCGAGCAAACGATTCCTAGTTACAAGCAATTTGGAGCCAAGTTAAGGTCGGAGTTTTCGTTCGCCTCGTCCCTGAAATTCTTGATTGGTGAAGGGCTAAAGTAAATCACTTGACGGGGGGGGGCACAATGGGCCTACTTGTGGCTCCAGACAAGCACTTTCCCAGGAGATGTCTAGATTAGAATTGGAATGGGATGTCTTTCTGTCCTGTCTCTTACGTTTATGGATTTTTTGGTTACCTCTCTGCATCAACCGATGGACTTATCCAATCACTTATTCTTACTTCCTTTATGTGATTTTATCAGGCTGCTTAATGTTCTCATTCTATCAGAATCGCCGATTCCTGTTCACACATTTGGACCATACCTCTTTTACAATAATGTTTCAAAAAATAAAGGTTCTTTACCGAGTTTGGTTATTCTTCTTATTCTCCTTGGTCAGCATTCAAATTTCAAGACAATTGCAAAAAGTTAATAAATAAACGGCTTCTGTTTCATTATTTCAATGAAAAATGTACGGATCTACCACCTACACATGGCGGAATTCGAAAGTTGATATTACAGATATTGTAATCTTATCCAGTTTACGCGATTTTCTCATAAATTGCTCTATTTTCTTTAAACTTTGTATCTTTACTAAACACACAGGCGAATCACTTCTCTTTGAAAATTGTTAAGTTAGAAAATGTATTCTTACGAAAATCGAAAAGCAACGTTGAAAATAACTTTGAAGTGCCAGTTCAGTATAACCAAGATTATTTATTTTTATTAGCATAAAAACTGCACGACTCAAATAAGACCTACCACTTCATGGATAGGACGATATACATAATTATTAACTTTTTTCTAATGTACCATCAGCTCAGAGCATTGAACATTATACCACCTGCAAACCATTAAAGTAACAAAAAACATGGATAAGAATTTGCAACTTAGACTAAGAAATGTTTCGCATTTTCTTAGTAACAGTTGCAATTTTTTGAAAATTTGGCATGCTTACTGTATATAGTTTTTTTAAAAAATATAGTTTTTTTTTTAATTTTTACATTTTAATTATTGATTTCTTACATTACTCTCTTTTTTTTTTGTGGGGAACGAATCTATAAAACATGAACATTTGGCCATTGCAATAATAATAATATTTATAAAAAAAAATAAGCCAACTTACCTGCAGCAGTTGTTAGAATTATCAATATGAATATGAAATTATTCATACTGGTCTTCTCTTAATTTATATTATTTTTTTTTTACTAACAAAAGTTTAAAATTTTGAACATTTTTCCAAAATTACACTTGTCAGATAACAGAATCAATTTTTTTTGTTTTTTAAAAATAAATGTAAAGATTCACTTAAAAAAAAAAAATCAAGTAGGCAGATTTATTTTACACTTCACATCCTATATTTTTTTAAAATTAAATCACAAATATTTCATCTAAATGTCACACATGTTTATTAAGGATAAACTAAGGAAAAATTCTTAACTTTAATAAAAAAGTTATTTGAAAATAACTATTTGTATTTGGAATTTATTTAAAATGGAAATGTTTTCAGAACCAGGCCCTTTGGTCTAAGGGGCGTTCACTGAAAGCCCTAAAGGGGTGTGGCAACAAAATACTCTTAAAATTGGTTATATTACAGTGTTGACATTACTTTGCATTTTCTATTTCAGTATTATAAACGCTTTTACCACCTACACTCGGTTAAAAAGTGTTCTTACCACGACCAATGGTTTCATGTCCATAATTATTTTAAAAACAACGCTGAGAAAATATGAAAAGAAAATACTGCACATTGACTACTGATTTTTTACTAAAATTACTCTTACAAACTTTTAAATAGATTGTGCGAAGCAGTTACCATTCTTGCTCCACTTTCTACCTTTATTTTAGTTTCTGTGTTTATATTACAAAGATGTATCAGAAATCTCCAGATCGGAATCCTTGTTACCTATTTTGAGCCGTAGTGGGAGGGAGCTATTTTGGCTGATCGTGGACATCCGGTATTGACCAATGCTACTGACTCTGACTCATTGGCGATCCGCTGATTGTTTTAAGAGATATAAACTACCAACAAGCTCCTGGAACTATTGAGCAGGAGGGTTAGTTACTTAGAGGCAACTTACGATACGTATGGTCTGCAATACATACATGGTAAAAATCCCCGTAAGGGGAAGTGGTCAGGGGCAGGCAAGAGATAATCGTTGCTGAGCTCATGCAGGAAGCACTCAAGGTCATGAATAATTGGGTTAGAAGGGTAGATCTTACTGTGAAACCTTCTCTACTTTGATCCCTTTTCTAGGAGAAGGGACATAGAGAACTAGAAAAATCTTCTAATTTTCGACAAAACTCTTGAAGAGTCGGGTAAGGTAAAGTATATGAACTTTGTCGTAGACTCCAGAGTTACTTGGAAAGCACATCTAGATAAAGTTACTCTAAAGACTCTTTGTTGTATTACTAGAACCTGTGGGAAAACATGGGGTTTACGCCCCAAAATGGCCCATTGGCTCTATACACGAAAAATCATTCCTATTATCACCTACGGTGCGGTACTGTGGTGGAGGAAAATTGAACAACAACCATTGACGGCCCTCAACGCTCTGCCAGGGTGCAGAGACTGGCCTGCCTGTTGATTACGGGGGCCTTTAGCAGTGCCTCTACTGCCAGGGAATCACCAAGGGTGTAGTCGTTTAGCTCTCAGAGACTGGATTTGGAGAGAACATGAAAAGAACTTGGTGAAGTGTGCTAAGGATAAACACAGCAAGACTATGATGTCTTGGCTGTGTAAACAAAGAGCCAAAGTGACTCTATGCTTGGGCAGAAATCAGATTACTCAGATCATAGTCATGGTAGGTTCAGGAATCATCTGTTCAAGGTAGGGCTTATTAGCTCGGATTCGTTGTGCAGATTGTGCCAGGAAGAGGAGGAAACTGCCTCTTACTTGTTGTCTAACCTTCTCTTGTCTAACCTCAAACTTGTTACCACCTTCGCTCTGAATGCCAGGGCACCCAGAAACGGAAGATCTTATTTTGGCTACTAATTCCATAAGGATGCCCAGACCATCACTATCTTTGGATTTTGAACTTGATAGTCAAATAACCTCCGACTATCTAAGAAAATTGCTCTTATGATTATAATAAAAAAATAAATATTGCTACTAACCTGCATTCTTCTTCTTTCTTGGAGCTGACAGTGTAAAAAAATCTCAAGTTTAAAGATAATGCTTATGTATTAGTAGTGATTTTCAGATACATTCATTACTGCTTAAATTGTTCAGTTTGAATATTTTTTCTTAGTGAGAAAATTTTTTAGTGATAGAGAGACTGTATTTGAACTCGTTGCTTTTAACTTTCAACATTTAAGGTGTTTGAGAAAGCTTTAAATGAATCAATTCCAACAATGTCTACAATAATAAAATTTGTCAAGTCAATGGTTATAACCATAGATTTTTCGAACAATAGTGTTGCTGATTTTATCCGTTCATAGCACACTTTTTTTGTATACCTTACCGGTTTCTGACTTACAACCATTATCAAAAAACATGCATGCTATGACGGATAAAATCAGCGATATTAACCAGCGCTGTGGACCAGACCACATTTTTAGTAAATGTAGATAAGTGAAATTCCTTCAAGCATGTAACTTTAAAAAAAAAGAATCTTAGGGTATGTCTGAATCGAAAGGCTAGATTTTATCTTAAAAAGCAAATATTTACTTGCCAAGAGTTTATATTATTTAACTGCATCCTTACAGGTTACAGATTAAGAGTGTACTCAGGTACTGCAGTCACATCAACCGCCTCTGCTGTAAGATAAATGGCATACTTCCTCAAAGGCTCGCTGGTAAGAGGCTGCAGACTAAACTATGTGCCCATGCCGTCTCTAATCTACTTTTAATATTTATTATAAAAAACACAACGCGCCCAGAAAACACCTTCACAATGTTCCACAGTGAGTGGACAATTTATTTATTTATTTATTTTCTTTTCTCCAGCTCCAACTCAGACTGTTTTATAAAGTTGTTTAGTTTACAATATTAAAACTTTTAACTCTTGGATTCGCAACGGCACGTAAGATTACTAGCCTTCGCAAAAAGAAGTGGTTTCTTCTACTAGAATCGACCCAATAGGCTATTAGTTTAGTGAAAGAATCTCTCATGATCTTTATCAATCTACATAAAGAGAATTTTGCAGATAAAGAGTCTACGTTCTGAATCAGTTAAATTTGAGGCAAGTTCAATAGAAAAAGGTAAAGTCTAATGAAAAAATTAACCCCTCTAACTTTTCCATTTCTCGATTTCATCTAATTTACAAGCAACGTGATCACAGTTTAGGTAATGGCTCTAGAAATTCGTTAGTTTGTTTTTTAATAAAAAATTGCAGCCCAAAATGGAATGTTTTGGCAAATATATTATATGATTATGTGAAATATTTCAATTATCGTTATTTTTTTGGAATCTTCGGCTGAATTTACTTTTAGTACCTTTTAGCCAAAAAGTAGGGAACAAGTGTACATTCTTACATTTGTTGCTATCAGCAAGTCACAGCACTACAAGTCTCCTCCTTCAGCCTAATGAGGCAGCTTCTCAACAAAAATCTGCGTCAGTAGGCTTTGTTGAACAATTGACGTGTGATCAGAAGATTGCTGAAAATCATCTTCATTGAATCATCAATCAAAATTACTAATTGGGATATGTGTTATTTTGTCGGCCCCCTCCCCTATATTCTGAAACTTTGTATATGTTTCCTTTGCGAAATAGTATTCATTGACATTTCATTCCCAATTTGTGTTCATATTTGAATAAGTAATTGGAAGAAATGATGCTGTAAGTTCTACTAAAGCAGGTTACAGACTAAGGACATTCGCCTCACCTGGATGGCAAGTTTGCACGGAAGTTCTAACTTCTGAACCAATAACAGTATTTGGTGAACTCCTATTGGTTTTACAATATAAAAGCACCAATTGTAAGTGTTCAAACTAGTAATCCAATTTTGAATTCAAGTTTTCTTCGTACGTAGAACTTGAATTGCAATTATGAAATTTTGTTAAGTGAACGAGATTTAAAATTAATTAGGGTTGGCCTGTTAGCCGTAAAAATGGTTCCTGTTTGGCCCTATTAGGTACACATACATATGTATTTATTAATAATTCTCTTTTGAGTTGAAGTTTATTAATTTTACGTATCTGTGATTAATAAACGCCTTGATATATATTGTATGTTAATAAATGTATTAATTATATTTTAAACTATTTTTTATTGAATGTAATCTATAACCTGCCGTTGATAACCTCAACTTTAAAAACAATTTCATAATTGAGAACAGTTCAATTTTAAATTAAAACTGAATATTTCCAGTCGATTTTTAAAATTAAATAGGAATAGACCCAAAACAATAATAATGTGAATTTAAATTTTCGTTTCAGAGGGTTCTTGCCCTTTGTTAGAAATACGCAGGCTTTCTGTTCTCAATAAAATCACAAGGTAAGTTAAATTTTTTACTTATTCAAGTTAGTTTTTCTTATGAATATGTTAATAGTATTTTCAATGGATGCACGCTTACATTGTGCTGATACTTTATAAGAAAGACTTAAAGGTTGACAAGAAATGACTACTCACTTTTGCTTTAAATATGACTAGGTAATCACAGCTTTTGTTTTAAAGTACCTTTATTCATTTCTACCCACACAATACCAAGTACATAATATACAGGAAAACTATAAACATATCCCTAAACTCCCGTAGAACCATGAGCATATCTACCATCTGTATAATATTAATGGCTCCAAACTTAGCAATATGACTGTTCCCTAGCCAGTACTGTGAACAGATATACCACTTATGATCTTAATTACTCACTTTGCAGGCAGATTGATTCTAGGAGGATTTTAGGTAAATTCGTGATATCAGATTTTAGAAGAGCTGTAAGAAGCTAGTGCTCACTGGCTTGGACGGCATTGTAAGTATATTCAAAATACTAGAATGGGCCAATGCCCCTACCTACTACGTTTATGTTAGTAAAAATTAAATTTTGTTTAGTAATTTAAAGCCTTTTATTTTCGTGTTGCAGCTAAACTTTCATTAGTCGTTATATATTAACTTCAAATAAAGCAGATTTCTCGGCTGTTGGGTCAGACTTCTGCCCTACATGGAACTAAGAATTGCACTGCTTTATTATTTTTGGTAGGTACTGTATTTTATGCTTACTTTGGATTATAAGTGTTTACACGTAATTTACTTTTGTGGCCTCTTGAGTACGAAAAAGTAGTTTTTACGAATTGGTCTGTATGGTGAGCGCAACTTAAAAACAAAAAATCATAGGAAGTTTGAATTTCATATTTGGTTTAGGTGCCACTTTGGGACCCAACAATAAGCTCTTAATGAAAATCAGTCAACCCGAAGTGCCTTTCCCCTTAGATTTTTCATGTTTTTGCATTTTTTTTAATGTATGTTTTTTCTTTACATTTAGGTTACTAATTTTATACGTGTACATCCGCAACACTCATTTAAATAAATGAGAATGGAATGTCTAATCAGAATTCCGAGTTGGAAAAATATCAGTCCACCTGAAGTGCAATTGCACAGAACAGCGTTTACTAGTTTTCTGTACTAGATTTCCTGAGATAGTCCAAGGGTTACATTAGAATCTGGTTGCAGGGTTATCACTTTGGTTTAAATTATTTGTAATGGAATATTGTGGTTTTAGTGAGGTACTGGAAGATTCTGTGACATTACGTTCTAAAAGTGTTCATTTATTACATTTAACATCTTCTTTTTTTTTTACAAATTCTCAATTGTTTAAAACAAATACGTAAATGCGGTAAGAGAAATTTGCTTGAGTGTTCACTCCTGATTTTTAATTTCTAAATTTTTAATGTAATTTGTTGCAGCTGTTGCTGATGGAACAATTAAATGCAGAGGGCACAATGACTGTTATGCAACCAATTGCAGCTAACGGTAGTGCACAATCATTGCAAGTAAGTGCATTGTAGAAGAAATTTTTTTTTTTTTTTTTGTTATGGCACGTCAACATATAAGGTTATTGGGCCTCGGAGCTTTTTGCATTGTACCGCCTGCATCCGACAGTATTCTCCCGAAACACCACCGTCCATCACTGGACAGTGAGCTGTAAGAAGCTCCTAGGAAGAGAAAATCTAAAGGCCAGAAGCAGGATTTGAACCCGGGATCTCCGTGTGAGAATCTAATATGCTACCACGTAGCTGATCTCTTCCCTTGTAGAAGACAATTATTTTTAAAAATTCAGTGGTATAATTAAAAAGTATAGCAGAACAATTTGGCCAGGAAAAGATTTGCTACTTGTGGCTGCTCATCTTGCTAAGAACAGATCTAGAAACCTTCCTGCAAGGCAGTTGAGTACATCTGTGCCACTTTCTGGGGGACTATCAGAACTAACTAAAACACTTTAGTGTCCTGGGCTAACTTCGACTGCAGTTTCTTGAATCAGATATTCTTGGAACCTGTACCTCATTCACCGTTTAAAAACGCTTATTGAGCAGTCCTATGGAGGTGTAATAGAATTTATGGCCAGACAAACCTCTTTTTCGTAAGGGCTCGGTTTTTTCAGTCATAAAAATGTTCTTGTGGTATCATCTCTTCTGGTTTCAAAGTGCCAAAGGTTTTATGTCGTAAAACTAATTCACTGCAATCAAAAACTGGCTCTCCGAGTTGACTTATCCCACTTTAAGGGGATGTTTTTTGGACCAAATTTAGATAACAGGCTTCTCAGTTTAGATGCCCAGTTAAAGTAACTGCTACCACTAAATTTTAGGTTATATTATAATTCTTATATTCAGAAGATATGCAAGAATCAATTTTACACAATAGCGCCTGTTTGCTGTGGGAAGAAAAATCTACAGTTGATAAGACAGTGGGACAAGATATCGCCTTCGTTAATGGAATGGATGCTATTCCGCTAACGCGAGATACGAACGTTACAAGTAACATTAGGCGCAACAGTCTAATCAGCAGCTACTTTCCTTTGCTTGATATAAACATTTTTATTTATACATTTTTAAAGATTTGAAAGCGCAAAGTGGAAAAGAAGTTCTCAAAATTTCTTCAAAGATTGTTCTAGTGAAGTCAGGCAAATGAGCAACTGTCAGAACTCATTAAAAAACTTACTTGTTTTGATGCAATTATAACGTAAATTTTTATAAAGATTTTTGCTTGAATGTAATCTGGATCGTCTGAAAATGTAAGAGCAGGCTAAATAGAATAAAGTTAAATCTACATTATTACACATATTTATACAATCATTCATACCTTATACATTTGCACAGTGTGTGTATTTTTCTTTTCTATTTTTAGAACTTTTTAATATATCAATCTCACACCTTGTCAGAAAAGGTACAGCAATTGAAATCAACAAAGGTACAACAATTGAATTTTTGCGCTCTGGATAAAAGCATCCAGTAAGATGCACACTTCTGCAAGCCAAAATTGTGAAAACCTCTGGTGATTTAAAGATGTAAAGAAATAAGAATAAGATGTAGCAAATACGCTAAGCAGAAATATAAAAATGCTTTAACGGATTGGACTCACGTAATTAAATTGCTTTTGTACTTATGTTGAAGTGGATTCTATTTTACTTATGAATTTCTCTTTTTTAAAAAGTCCAACTATTTTATTACTTTGCACAATACGTTTACACAATTATGCACGTAAGAAATGGAATGAACACATAAATAAAAATACGTGGACAAAAAGTATAGCACAAATTAATCATATTTTACATTTTCGGTTCATCTTGAAACCCTTTTTCTTTTTCTTGTTATCAATTATTATTTTATTCTTTGTACGTGGTACATCATAAAGAAAATTATAATATAAAACTGTATAAGAAAAGGAAAAATGGTCTGAAAAACATAAAATGCTGCAAAAATAGGGAAAATTCATGAATTTTCTTAATGTAACATTACAAGATAAACAACTGGTACAAAGTGAAACCTATTCAAAGTATATGGGTAATGCGCATACGTATAAATATATCAAACAACCCTCAGCTAACTGCAGGCAGTATCGATAGCTAAAACTGCACTTATTTGAGTGTACCTTTGAGTGTAAGTCTGGCCCTTAATAAATTTGTTAAGTTGGGAGAAAACCTGGAAAATCCTAGTATGAAAATATAGTGTGAATTTTCACCACAAATTTTTTTCTCAAGTTTTATGAAATTGTATCGAAAACGGTTTTAATGATATGCACACATAGGTTGGCCTCTCTTCAATTGTGTCATTTTTCGGGCATAGGGTTCTGGTAGTAACAGAAGTGAAAGATTTGTATTGATGTACGAGTACTTTAATCAAAGACGACCAGATGGCGCTTGTTGACAATGTGTATGATCAAATTATTGATCTCAGCCAGAGAGAAACAACCATAATACCTCCTAAATTTTTTGGTGATTTTGACTTGACAGGTAGTGCAGACTGCTGGACAGGTACTGCAAGGAGGTACGGGACAGCAAATCGTAATACATCCGGTAACACAAGGTGCCGGGCAGGCAGTCCAACTGGGAACCCACACAGCAACCCAGCTGCAAGTTGTACCCATTCCAGCACTACAAGTAAGGAGTTTCATTCTAATTCAATATAAGGCTTTGAGCTCCAACATTATTTTGATCTCAAATCTTTACAGAATACAAATGGCGCAGTGCTGCTGCAGCCAAACCAAGCTCAATTGTTACAAACTGCGGACGGACAGACATTCATCTACCATCCTGCACATGTGCAACTGGAGAATCCCAGTCAAATCCAACAACCTACACCTACATGTAAGTGCACTGTAATTGACTAAAATGTTGATCAAATTAAAATTTTCAACTTTGAATTTGAAAATTTGAGCTTTCTTTAGAAACTTTGGTTGCCTTATTTGCTTTGACATATAGCCTTCAACTCTTTTGAGAACTCTTAAATATTCACTTAAGAGAGGAAATGTCATGTTTAGACTTGTTTTAGAAGCTGTCTTTAAATGATATGTCTACATTGACGCCTTAAAAGTAAAAAATAAAAATTGAAATGCAAGTGATTTTATGCTTATTTTAAAAAACCTAACACAAACATTTTCGTTAATTTGAGTCGCTTTTTCGTCCCCATTCAGTGATTAGCTTAAATGGGAATATAGTCTCACTGGCACCAGTTAACAGCAATAACAGCACACTACAACCAGCGACAGTCGCTCAACAACCCCAGATGCCCACCACAACGGCATCCACTAATCAACCGTCACAGCAACAGCATAATATTGTCATGGTAATTTGATATTTTGGTTTTGTTTTAAATTTCATATGATATGTTTTTGAAAAAGTTAAATCTTAGCAGTCATTTTCGTTTTTTTACCCACATTATAGCAGATGGTTGGCGATCGTAACACAACAACTGCTCCTACGACGACGAATAATACAGCTCCATTTACGAGACTGCCCGCGGCAGAATTCTTGGACGAAGAACCATTATACGTGAACGCAAAACAGTATAAGCGAATTCTTAAGAGAAGGCAAGCTCGAGCGAAACTGGAAGCTGAAGGAAGGATACCTAAATTAAGACAGGTATGATATTACTTTATAAAAAAAAAAATTTATTTCTTCAAAGTTCAGGACAGTTTTTTTGGGACTCTTAGGAAGCGTACCCTACTTTGGATAAATATAAAACAAATTATTATGGAGGAACGTAGTGCTCATAAAAACTAATTGCTTCCTGTTCACAGAAATATCTACATGAATCCAGGCATAAACATGCAATGAATAGGATACGCGGAGAAGGTGGACGATTCCATTCTGGGTCCATCAAGAAGATGAAGGAGTAAGCATTATCTTTGCTTTGCTTTGCTTTCGATGAATCAAAATCATTGCTTCGAATTGAATGTTACGCTTTGATTGCAGGCAAGAAATCCAAAAAAAGCCGGATCATCAACAATGTGAACCACATCAACTTTTGGTGGACGATTATAAAGTATCACCCGTTGCAATTATCGCGCAACGTCGTATTTAAAATTTGCTTGAAGGTAAGTAAGAATAAGCCAGAAGTCTTGCTACAACGGTGAATTTATTAAATTTGCTCGTGTAATTAAAATAATGCCGTGGAATGAAAAAAATGGTTAAACGATGGAATTAATGTTTCTTAAGGAGTTCATTGCACATTTCAGACGCACTGTCTAGAGCAGTAGTTCTCAACTTTTTTCCATTAGCTACACTTTTACATGGTTTTACCACCTCGCGCCCATTTCACTAGACTTGCAAGCAGTTCTTCCATCCAACTGTAGTTTTCTAATCGATACTTGTTTTTTAACGCTTGCCGAAAAGATCAACAAGCAATATATAATCGTAACTTTATTAAGTTTAGTTAAAAAACTTCAAAAATTATTCCCAATAGTTTATAAACATATTTTATTTTTTAGATATTAATTAATAAAAATCATTAAATGTAAAACAAAAATGCGGAAATGTTTTCTTTAATTTGTTTTTCGTTTCATGAAAAAAAAAAAACAAACAAACCAAAAAAACTTTAAAACTGAACATAATAAACAGAAGAGTATTTCTCAAATACTGCATTTTCTTTGGTCTAACTGGGTACTTCTTAAAAAGCTTCATTTGACGAAACTAACCGAGATTTTTATACTACCGACTAAGACCAGATTTGGGTAGCCTACACATGAAATAAAATAATAATTATATTTCAGAATTTAATCTTGGTTAGTTATTTAAATACATTTCTGAGTAAATTTAATGTTATACGTTTCATTCCGTGATTCACGCAGATTGTTTGCAATTGCTAATAATTTGAATTAATTTTAAAAGTTGAAAGTTTCATTTTGAAAAACTCAGTCACTCAAAAAGGGATTTGATATCTTTTCTAATAAATAATTAAATAACATATCTTCACCATTGGACGAAGTACATATATTTAGATAATTCAGCCTAATTCACGTTTCACTGATCTTCTTTTGTTTAAACTGCTTTAGAAACAGAGGTGACTAATGATCGAACAAATACAGTTTAAAGGTCTAAAAACAAGAAGACAATTTTTTGAGAAAGAGAATTTTGAAAGTACTGATGATTACATATTGTTAATTGAACTATATTAATACTTGGTACATCTTCCTTTGATTTCACTTTCTTGATATATTTCGCACAAGATTTCGCTGATTACTGGATCAATATGGCCCCAATCAAACTTCATTTCTCATTGCGATGTGTTTCTTTTGTTCTAGGATTGATTATCAGCAAGGAAATGAAATAACCTTCCAAGAAATTTCACCTGGTTGCCCTTAAAAATATATAATGGATATATGAATTTTGAGATTTTTTTATAAGAAATTTGTAAATAATTATAAATATAAACATTAAATAAATGTATAATTTATGAGATTGAATTAATTTAAGTTCGTTTTCTGCTTTCTTACCAGCCTAAAACATGCAGGAGGTTCAACCCAATATTATACCCTGATTTGCTCAAGTTTTAATGGGATGATTTAAAAAAAGTTTTTTTTATGGCATTTTAATTGTTTTAAAAGTTAATTTTAAAAGGTTACAAATCTTGCTGCCTTGCTCCGATTCGTTAAAGCACCTACCTCGTAGTAAATGAGCCAGTGACTGGAACAAATAATAATCTGATGGCGCCAAAAAGGGGATGTATGCAGGGTCTAACACCTTAATTCTTAATTGTTTTTGAACTTTATACAGGGTCAATTTCGATTTATGAGAGTCTAGCGGGCAGAGCTAATTGAATAACTGGTCGTTGCAATTATTCCAACTACCAAATTAGGTGTCGTGGAAGAGGAAGAAAGCTCGTTCTATTTTACTATTTGACCAATTAAGTAAAAAGTAGCTACGTGCTGGAATCGAACATGGAATCTCAAACTTATATTCCTACCACTACAGGAAACCCTTATGAAGGGTTACACTACACTAAGGAGTATGAATATTCACAAACAACATTAAAGGATGTGTGCAGACACAGCCTCCTGAACACGCGCAGTTCTCCGTTCTAGTGAAGAAATTAACTAGTCACAAGGAGTATTCGGTTTCGAAAGCTAGCCTTCGGCTCCTTTAGAAGTGTTGGGAACGTGGAGGCTTCTTTAGTGAAAATACTAATGCGCTATTATTTTTAATAGAAAAACTTCAAGAACAAGGTATCAAGATATTTTTCTAATTAGAAAGTTTGCGAGACAATTTGGCAGTGTGTGAAGTTACTTTTTTGCTGTAGTAGTGGTTTTATGTCGTTCAAATTTAAGAGATTCAATCAGGTAAGTAATGAAAATTACCCATGAATTATTATATACTTTCTAATATAATAAGATTATGGGTTTAATTGCTTAATTGAAAATAATATTCAAACGATATTATAATGGAATATTACATGAAAGTTGTTAGAAAAAAGTGAAAATAAAAACCAAAGTATCTAGTATTTTTTAAACAAAAGTTGATGGGAAATGTAGACATAATTTCCAATTAAAATGATGCTTGGAAAGTGAAATTTTTTTCTGAATTATGATTGCACTATGATGTGTGATGTTTAGAAGTGTTACTTGGAAGAAGTTTTACTAAAGAGTCACCACAGCTCAAGCTAACCCTTTCCCTAATATTTGCACATTATTTTTATTTTTGTCTACAGGGCGTTGAAGGCGTGGCCTTCAGTTTTTAACGAAAAGCTAATTTACAAAAAGTTCAATGCACCGAAATCAACCAATCTAAAACTTCTTATGTTTCAGTCAACCCAAGATTTAAAAATGAACAAATAGTTTTCCAAAAATGGTGACCAGGTAGCAGCAGCACCTGCAGTTCGTTATTTTTTTTTTTTTTATCAGTAGTACACACTCTGGTAGGAACTCTAAAGTACAAAGTAGCCTTGTCGAGTAATGCTGGTTCCTAGTGGCAAATATTTGGACTATAACATTTTTGGATTTTTTTTTTCATGAGTGCTTATTGTAATAAGGGCTCTAAAATAATACCTTGACCAGTTAGTGCCGCTACCTGGTGGCCCTTTTAGAACTATTTTATGATTACAGATATTTCATTTTTTTTTAAATTTATTTTTACATACAACTTTTGGTTTTTTAAAACTTAAAACCTCGTTTTGCATCCATTATGGATTGGAAACATCAAAATGGTTGCGTTGGGTTATTTAGTTAGTTAACCATGGTAACGAATAAACTATGTATGTAACAGTATTTTACCAAGCAGTATGAAAATGAACGACATAGAGTACGTTTATTCTAAGGAAAGGCATCAATTCGGATTGCCGATACGCTTATGCGACAACAAACCAGAATTACGCATTGATATAACACCATATTCGCATGTCGATCCAACGATAGTGATTAGCGATTCGAAAGAAATGGGCTGCCAAGTCTCTACGGATTTATCGGAGCATGAAGTGAGTTTATTAAACCAAAGGGCAGTGAGGAAGTTTGGAGGTAATTGACTGAAAGCTCAGTGCACGTTCCAAATTTCAATTAAGAACATTCACCAGTTTGGCCTGAGTACTCGACTCTATAATTCTGGCATGAAGTGCATTGTCTTGATGGACACCATTTAGTGTGTGAGGTTCAGAGCTACGCCTACGCAATTGAGCTCCAGTCAAAGTGTGCCCAGTTAGTCTGTCGTACAGTGTAGATTACATCTTACTTTTTGTATTCTAAAAAACATTTTCTCCATGTTCCTATCTAACAAGATTATTTTCGAAAGTGCAACTTCATCTTATAAAATCTTACTAATTATGTGCAAGCATTTGTGGTCAGGCTTTTCCAGATCCGTCGGTAATATTGAACGTGCCAGATTAAGTTAAATTAAATTAAAGCCGTGGAGGCTTTCTTGGACGCCATTTATCCAATTTTCCATAGATCTGCCCTTGCTTCTTCTTCTTCCTTCGCCCTCCAAGATCTCTTTAGCCATTCTTTTTATATGGACGTACCATCTAAGTTTCTTTTCCTCCATCTTCTATAGCACATTTCTTTTGAAATGTTCATATATATATATATATATATTTAAATGTCAAAAGTCTTCCTTGAAACACCAATACCTCTTTGTTTTAGGAAAAACAGTTAAATCAACATGGGTTTTCTAATGTGAAAATCTTTTCCCAATTCCAAATCCTATACATTGCTTGTACACGTACTAAAATAAATTCATTGCCAGAAATGACAGAGTACGGAAATTAAAAAAGTATATAACATATACAATGAGGAGAGACCTTCCATTCTTTGTATAAGGAACTTAGTTTGGACTTTGGCGATGGTCATTAATCATCGGACAATAATAATCTAAAATCGATTCAGACGATAATGAAATTACGGGGTGCATTGTTGTATTTAAATTATAATATGGACCATCCCGTTGAAGCGCATAAATGTTCCTTGCGTAATAGGAAAGAATATATCACTATGTGGCGGTGTGTCCCGTATTAAAAGTTAAAAGGCGGAGAAATTTTGGAACGGATTTGCTTTCACAAACTGAATTAATATCGCTACTGAGTGGTCCGGACTGGGAAAAATTATACAAACATCATCAATTTGTTTTTAAATACAGAAGGTTTTTGAATGGAAGAATTTAATTATTAATTTTTAAAAATTTAGTTATTTCAAACCAGTTATAATTTACTTGTTATTTACCAGGCAAGATATATAATTTTGTTTGTATTTGATATTTTTGTTGTTTCTTTTTTTTTTGCCAAAATTCATTCATTTCTGTTAAAAAATAAATAAATAATATACATATGTATACGTACATAATACAAGGGTTCATGCACTGTGTTATTTATATATATATAAAAAAAATGTAATTCATGTTTTGTATATTTCCGTTAAATAAACACATTATTATTATTATTATTATTAATCTTAATATTATTGTTCTTTTTATTATTATTATTGTTATTTTATTATTACAATAAGGAGGAAGAGAAATCAAATAAAACAATTTAGTTCCATAGGTATTCAGACAGTTCTGGAAAAATCACACCAGAAATGCTTGCAAATTATTATGATAAGATATAATCGGTAGAAGGTCTACTATCAAAAGTTATTCAGGTGGGTCGATCGTAGAGAAACAAATTTTTTTCAAACTTAATTTTGGGATTCCACTATCAGACCAGTGATGCCGGAGCATGACCAAGCAATAGTTTTGTAACTCGTGCATAGTCTGTAAGGTATTGTCACGGGATGCTTCATTAATTAAGCCTGTATGCAGATAGGCCCGAATATTTGTGCCCCAACCACAGCGTACCTGTTTACCTGTGATAGTCTTGGGGTCTCATATCAAAAACAGTTTTACATATTTTGACGCTTTTTGGTAGTCTTCAGATTTGGGATCTTAATATATTACTGTTTATAGACAATCTTTGCCTATGAAAGCATCTTTTATTTTTTTCAGGTGAACACTACACGAGCCAATTACACAGAAAATTTTATGAACCATACTGAAGGTGGTTGGCCAAAAGATTTAAATTTCTCCGACGTTGAACAAACTATTCGATTTAGAAAAAAGGTGGAAAAGGATGAGATGTATACTCATGCTATACTCCAATTACTATTGGTCAGTTTTTGTTTTGTATTTAATGTTAAGAGAACAACCAGTAACCCTGGCCCAGTAGTACTAGCTGTCTGTAAAAGAAACATCAGCATTCTGGTCAACGTATGAGACAATTCCAAGTTTTTCGATAGTTTTTACTTTTTATTTACTAAATAAAGACGAGCCTTTATGTTTTATCTTTATGACAAAGACCCTTATTCTAGCCATTTTCATTTATGACATATTTTTTGTTAAAATAAAAATTTTATATCATGGTTTCATAAATGGTAATAAAAAAAAAAGGCCATTTATATTTACTCCATTCCAAATTAAGCTTCTTAGTCATCTTTATTATGCTTTTCATTCTGACTAATTACACATTTTCCACACATTAAAAAAGAAAAAGAGAAAGTTAGAATTAGTTTACCCCTGTCGTAATTTGAATCACAGAGGTAAAACGAAATTTATAGGGTGGAGCCTAGGTTATTGAATACAGATCGCACTCCCCTCTAATATCATCGATCTAGCCAATGAGGGGAATGTGATTTTATTTATTGTACAATTTTTTTTTTTTTCAAAGCTGCCGTTTTATCAATGTTTATACAAGTATATTGGGTTTATATATTAAATATATATATAATCCCAATATACTTGTATAAACTTTGATAAAACGTATATATAAATGTATACATTGGTTATACTATATATATAGTACATTTAACCATATCGTCTTAATCCAAGTGTGATGTATGCAGTTTATCTTAAGGAGGCTATGTAATGTAGAATTTAACCTAGGAGTACAGTATTTTTAGAGAATGCAAATGTTTCTGCACTCTCTAAAAATGACATAATACTAAAATGCACTTAAACCTAGGAGAGAGGGTGGAAATACTTTTATAAATTTCCTTCAACCCCGAATTAAAAGAAAAATTTGGTGCTGTGTGTTGCTTTCTAGTTGAACTTTTTTTGTATCTTCCAATAGGTTTTGAACTCTGTTTGTCGGGTTTAGGTCTTGAAGACTCTTCTCTTCTTTTTGCTAAAAGTTCCAAATAACAAATAAACCAAATATATAAGCAAAACTTAATCTTGAAGGCAGAGCAATAGGTCTGATCCTCAGTAAAATATCCGATAGTGACTACAATGGAGTATAAACTCACTGTTCTCTGATGATGGTATTTGCCAAATAAAATAGAAAAAGACCAGTTTTCAGTACCTATATCTAACAATCCAGGATTCAAAACATAAAATCTGGTTTTATTTCTTTGCAGCCTATGGAGCATTGTGTACACCAGAATAATGCAATCAATATCTATGAATTATATTTTTCCGAATCAGAAGATTCAGAAAGCAGTGAGCTGGCAGCGAGTTTTCGCACGGTGAACGTCTACAGAGATATCAGTCGAAGTAAGCGCCCAGTCTCGCATGTATCATGGTCGCCGGATCAGGGATCCAGATTGGCTGTCACACATGCAGATTTGAACTTCCAAGGTTGTGTGGATCAAAGCGTACATCATTCTTATATATGGCATATAGGTATGGATAGCATTTTGACGGTGTGCACTCCAGGACAGTGTAAATAACTAAATCACTACCAATTAATCAACTCATTCAATTTTAATTTTGCCGGAACTAAACACTCTTTAAAGGACGGTCACTGACTGCGTGATTCATTCTCTAATCTTGTTCTCAATTTACGTTTTGCAGAAAATCCAAATAAACCAGAGTTGATCATCGATGCTGGAGTTGACGTAGTCTGCTTGGAATACAATCCCAGGGATCTTAACAATCTAGTTGGGGGACTAGCTAATGGACAGGTTGGTTCAAGAGTTATGAAGGGATATCGTGGATTTTATCCATTTTCAACATGAAGAAGGAATCCTGGGATGTGTACATCAATACATTAATGGTAGTCAGAGAAGATGTACGCTTCATCTGCCTACAATGAGGAGCCAGTCAAGGCTCTCAGCTTCAGCAGTCTGAGATTGCAATACTTCATACTTGTGACGAATAGTACTAGAGTATTTGATAGGATGAGTTAACCAAAAAGGGTCTGGAAGCCCAATATCCTATCATGTTTATCACCTACATTTTCGAGAGTTCTTATTGTACATATGTTCAAGGTTGCCTTCTGGGATATCAGACGTGGCTCGACGCCCCTAGACACTTGCGACCACTACCAATGCTTCAGAGATCCAGTCATCAGCGTGTTGTGGATCAATTCTAAATCTGGGATGGAATTTTTTTCTGCATCCACAGATGGACAGGTAATACTATAGCATTCCTCTTAAGTTCCACAGATCGTTTTACGTATGTCTCCCACTCTCTTCTGAGTTGCAGGTGAAATGGTGGGATGTTCGAAAATTGAAATTTCCGTTGGAGACCCTGATCCTGGACTTGACTAAAGGAGAGGATCAAGCCCTTTGTTCAGCTCTGGGTGCTTCGGTTTTGGAATACGAGCCAACAATTCCTACGAGATTTATGGTGATCGATTACTTTATAAGCTCTTTTACACGTATACAAACACTCCAACCAACCTTGAAATTTGAAAATGTATGTGTGTCGGGGTATTAGGTGGGTACTGAAAAAGGGATAGTGATCTGCGGCAACCGGAAAGGCAAGACCCCTCTGGAGAAAGTGGGCACCAACTACAAGGCCCATTACGGACCTATCTGGTCGCTGCAGAGGAATCCGGCCTTCCTTAAGAACTTCTTGACGATCGGTGACTGGACGGCCAGGATCTGGTCAGAGGACTGCCGCGAGTCCTCTATAATATGGACTAGGTGAGCGCTTACAGCTTCTAGCTTGTCACCGTCCAGTGTGACCGTCAGACTTCGCATTAACCAGTTCGTTGACGGTTTCAGCTACCAGAAGACAAAACTGACAAAAGGTGCTTGGTCGCCTACAAAACCTTCAGTGTTCTACACGACAAGAGTGGACGGAACTCTGGATCTCTGGGACATTCTGCTCAGACAGAAGGAGCCATGTCTTTCAATCAAGGTGAGTTTAAACTCAAGAAAAGGGCAGCAAAAAGAGCTGTAAATTGACTAGCCTGTGACAATCCATTAAAAGAGTGTTCAGCATAACTCTAGCAATATTCCTCAAACTCCATTATTGAGCTCACTGAACTTTAGTGTATGGGCACATGTTTTGTATGAGAGTATTGAGACCACATTAATAGAATGAGAGTTAATTTTCATAATAACTCATTAACAGGGTGAGTGTTCAGGATAATATTTTGACGTAGGTATGCGATGAACCAATCCACGGATTGAAATGCCACGACAATGGCGAAGTCGTAGCCGTTGGTAATGATGTTGGTACAACCTATATCATCGAAATAGCTGAAAAACTGGTGAAATCATCAAAAAATGACAAAGCTTACTTAACGGCTGTAAGTAGTGCTATCTAGAGATATCCAAAGTATGAACTATAATTTAATGAGGTAAAATTTTGTAGATGTTTGAACGAGAAAATCGTCGTGAAAAAATAATCGAAGCAAAACTGCGTGAGCAAAGGCTGAAAATGAGGGCCAAGACTGAAATCAATAATCAGAAACCATCGGTATCAGCAATGAACACCCTACTGGAACCGAATCAAAGTGTACTTGACACTCTTACTAAGGAGTTTTTGGAGCAAGTCAGCGACGAAGGATTCGGAGCTTGAAGAAACTGTGTGCAAAATAGTGCTAGAACTAAAATGTAGCTCATTAAATTTGCAATTAATGTTCTGAGGTATTTTTAAAAAACTCCTTAGGAATAATGTTTAATTTTTCCTCACTCCGTATGAAAGATCGATCAGATGTTTATTTCATACTGAATATTTTTTTTCAACAGTAATATAATCAATATTTTTTTCAAGTTTGGAAATGTTGAAAATAAATGGTTAAATACAATGGAAAACACCGAATTGGCTTCCACTTCCTCTAGATTTCAACTTTTTCTTCCTCCCTCACTTTTATGGCTTAGGCTAAAATAAACATAAAGGGTAGGCTTGATTTGGAAAGAAGAAGGAAAAAACTAAATTGGCTTCAAGTTCTTCTATATTCCTACTTTCTTTTCTCTATCGTTTAGTACTATGGCCTGGGGAAAAATAAACTACAAGGGAAGCCATTTTTGGATAAAGAAAGTAAAATACAAGGTAAAAACCACGAAACGGCTTCTTTTTAATCTAGGTTACAACTTTTTCTTTCTCTTTCACTTAACCCCTTAACGCGCATGCTCGAGTTAACTAAGTTGCTTATTTTCTTTTTAGTTTTGATTTTTGTTTGTTTTCAATTGTGCTCATCAATTTTTTATTATTTTTTCATTTCAAATTTTGTAAGCAATATGATTATTTTAGTTGGAATAAGAGCCAGCACTTAAGTAATCATGTTCCTTACATATACTTAAAAGAAATAAATACCTAAGAGGTAGATCCAAAAACTGAATTACTGTGGGGCATATTAGAGGTATGTCTCCGTCCCCTTTAATATCATAAGGGTTAAGATCTTATTTAAATGTTACAAATAAAAATAAATAATTTATTTTACAAAAATATAAAGTACAATGGATTTACAAGTATGTTAAAATTTATTAGGACTCACAATTTGGAGTATTCAAAGCGATCTAGTAAAACGTTAAATAGGAGTCGTAAATGCGTATAGGAGTGCCTGTTGTTTGAGAGACTGCAGCTAAGTCAATTCGGAATCCCTGGGTGAGAAAGTCTGCCATGACAGTGGATGTAGGGGCCCAGATTTTAGCGGCCTATGCGTCCCATTTCGCAGGACCCCTTGTAAGAAGTAGCTTTGGATATGGTCAAGAATAGAATTTTTACATTATATTTGCCAATAATAAATACCTTTACTTTTAGTAAGTTAAATTAAGGTTGTGATAAGCAACAAACTTGGGCTTAGGGCAGGCCTGCAAACAGTTTTTGTCACCGGGCCGAATTGGAAAGAAAACTTTTTTCACGGGACGAAGAGTTGTAAAAATTGGGTATTAAAAAATTGTAAAAGATTATTAAATTACAAAAAACGCACACAAAAGTTGTAAATCCCTACTATGGATATTTAAAAAAAAATAAATATCACGAATCCATTCGACCACTTATTGGAAGTTAAACAGACAATATTGAAGGATTAATCGCGTGCCGTATGAATTCATTTCGCGGGCCGAATATTGGCTATGCCTGGCTTAAAAAAATCAAAGTATACTTCAGAACACTCACAAAAAGTAAAGAAATTTAATCAACTGTAAGAAACCAATTAATTCCACTTATGCTCCAAAAATTCTCCGCTACCTAAAATTGCAAGGCAGAAAAGTACTCGTTCTTCTACTTGAAACTTATTCCCTCCCTATGAAACGAAGTTCTCTTTCCTTAGAGCAACTAAAAACCGAATGAAAGACGTAATAAATGATTAACTGATCGATGTTTGCCTTCAAATCAAGCTTGAAAATCGCGCGATCTGTCCTTGGCAACCACTGTCTGAGGACCGTCTGCAAAATTACGGATTTTGCGCTCTTCTTTCTGAGGTTGATGACACGCCACAACTTTTTCTACAATCTTAGAAAAAGATATAAGAAGAGATGATGTGCACCCCATCAATGCTCAAAAATGCGCAGGTTCTACTCACCTTCCATTTATAGTAAGTAGTAAAGCAGGTCAGTACCAGATGCATGCAGATATATCTGCACACATAGCAGTCAGTCTAAGCCTTCAATGAATCAAACATGAACTACAAAGCCCCATGTGAGTAGTATTCTAGTATATATCGAAGGTTTCCGACATGAGACTTGCCACTCTAGAGCTTCTCTCTCTGCAAGCCAAGCAGAGGAAAATGAGCAACACAAGAGAGAAGTTGTGCAGTCTCTCGCCAGTTTCCCCTATTAATTTGGGCACTCCAACACGCACAACTGCGAATATTAACACATATATAAAATAGTGTTTTTGGCTTTCTTTCATATAAATTTAATAAATTGCACATATTTATAAATTTAAAATTCTTCTCCCAGTTTGCTGACACGAGATTTAATCTCTTTTTTGGTAGATTTTTTTCCCTTAGAGGTTTAGGAATCCTGTAACAGGACAAAGAAAAAAAAAAAAAAAATGGAGTAAAATCAGCGAATCAATTGCGAATAAATAATTAAAATATAGGTAGGGTAGAGCATGTTTTTTGGTAAAATGCTTTACATTTTCTAGGCAGTACACTTACTGAGAATTGAGGACCCAATCCTAAGTTCTTACTACCAATCTTATCTAGGATGAAAGACTATCAGTGTTGACCAGTTTCTGGTAATGCTCCATACAGACTAACATATTATGCTTGAATATACTCTGGAAGGAATGCCTTAGAGCAGTCAACTCAAATTTGAACAGATTTAAAGCCGGTGGAAAATTTAGCTCAGGATTGTTTGTCACTTTCAAAGAACATTTTAAGTAATCGTTAACTCGGGTACCTGAAAATTAAATTAACAAAGCCTTAGATTAAAAAAATGCCTTACTTCGAGAACTGCATTTATGAACGTTAGTGTGTTTGTTGGACAATATTATCCTGAAGCTACTACAACTCTTGCAGGTTCTCAAATCTTTCTAAACTCAGGTGCCTCAAGAATGTCCTCAAAGCAAATATACAGAATGATACCAAAAAAATGTGTCATCGAACTTCACAATACTTACAGACTAAAGTTCGAATTTTATTATCGGGTAACGAAGCGGGTTCTACGCTTTCCTGAAGCACTTTATAGTTTAATTCCGCGGCTGCATTACTCGAGGTGTCATCCGTTTGTACACTATTCTTGACTTTCTCGCAAAGGTGAATAGCAATGTTCGAACAGAATTTCTTGACGTCACTGAAACAATTAATAAACAAAACAGATGCTCAAAAATAAAAATCACCATGCTGGGCTCGAACAATGATGCCTTTTCAATTACTCTGTTATTGCTACACAAAAAAAAAAAAAAATTGCCTGAGCACCTCTCAGCTTTGTAAACTGGAATCGTCTGTCAGTATAGTACTGTCATAGCGTGAAGCAATAAGCCTGTTACTTTCATATCAACGTGTGATTGACTTACGCATCATTTTTTGCCTCAACCATCAAGATCATAATGAATGATTTGATTGATTCTTTGAAATCATCTTTGTGGAGTGATTGCGGTATTAGGCCTAACGATAGAAACAGTAGCGTACAAGAGACACTGAGCCTAAAATAGTCCAACTTTAGTCGCCTGAGACGTTCCTCTTCAAGAAATAATGTCTGTAAGAATAAAAGGGAGTCAATAAAACAGCTTCTCAGCGCTCTAGTTGGCTCAGAAATATACGAATAAGTCAGAGAAGAATGCAAAACCGACTGGCGAAAGTTTACCTCTGGATAAGGTTCAGCGTCGTCCCAGGTTAGCATATCTATGTAAGCATTATACACAATATCTTCCGTGCTTAGCGAAGCATTTAGATGCTTACTCAACCATTTTGTTGTCCTTGGTAGGGCACCTAAAAATAAAAGAACGTGTAATTCTCCGAAAGTGTAGGTTTTTGGTTAGATATAATAATGGGGTAGATGCGAACAAAATTTGATTTTTTTCTAAAACTAAAGAAGTACCCTGAGCTCTAAAACCCACACACACACATCTGATGCCCATAAACTCATTATTTAATCTGAACGCAGTTTTCAGCGGCCCATCTCGTCCCGTTAATAAGACTTACGGGAAGCTGTCGAGCCAAACACCTAATATATACACCTAAGAGATTCAGGATAGTGGCGCATGAACTACACCGCTACAGGCCACCAACACGGAGCATACTTGGAAATCTCTCTTAAAACAAACCATTTTACATGCGCTTTCACAAAAGATTAGTGATATATGAATTTACATGTCGATAAGAATGTGACAACTGGTCAAAGGCTGGATCATCTGGGAATTTCTGACAGGTGAAGAGAATAATTACCTCCAATAGCGTTAATGTACTCGCGGAATGTGTCACGCTCGTAGGCAAGATGATTAGCCATGATGTCTGGCTTAATGGCGGCCAGTGAAAAACTCAACAGGTCGTATTTCATCAGTGATAAGATCTGCAATTAGTCAGCCATTAGTAAAGAAAAAATCTAATGGTCCTGGCACATATAAAATATTGGCATTTTTAAAAGAAAGTATACACATACCTCAACAATACCTCGAAATATAGCAACTATGTCAGTCTCTTTGGACAACTGGGCGACGGTCTTGTCACGCACCGGAGCACAGATTTTGCTGATCACAGATGTGATGTATTTGGCGTAGTACTGCAACAGAGAAATTTTGAAAGAAAGGATTAATAGGTAACCAGAGCGAAACTTTTCTTCAAGGGTTGGAGGAGACAAGAGACTACAGGTTTCCACAAATTCTGCCCGTCATATTAGATCATGCGAGGACAGCTGAAGACGCTGAGGTCTTAGATAGGTGGCTATTTGGGGAGATGGAGTAGTATAAATACATTTCTAATTGCAATCTTACTTCGAGCTGACAGAGTCTCCTACCCACAATCTTGGCCCCATACTAGGATACCTGGTTAATACCACACATAGTTAAGACTTACCATTACGTCTACAGCGTCATGTTCTGCCTGAGTTCTCAACAAATCCAGGTCTAGTACTTCGGCTACTTGTTTTCTGAGCGTCGTAATGTTTGGTGTCATCACAAGTTCCAGACCCTTAAAAAAAACAACAACAACAATAATAATAGAAAAGTTAATTAGACGCAATGCTGGGGTTACATACATCATCAATGAACTTGTCATGAAGAAGTGTGTTTAGCGTGTCCCTCTAACCCATCTTTTAATCAGTTTACTACTACAGTCCACAACAACCGTTCACTACAATTGCTGTATTCAGTAAATAGCTAAGAGAGGCTGGATTCACAACCTCTCCACTGAAATAATACCTTGGAGAAATGGCAATTTGGAGACGCCACTATCGACACTTGCCAGAATCACAGAACGTGGAGCCTCTAACCAACCTTTCTTATAAAAAAAATTACAGAATCAAGGCTCACTGACATATATATAATACCTTTTTTATCTCAGCCAGTATGTCGAACGCCATGTCTAATTTCGGTGGATCTTCAGATATTTGTTCTCGAAACAAGTCCCAGTAAGCTTCTCGTAATGTGACTTTAATTATATTCTCATTACTAGAACAGACATTTATAATTCAACGGTGGTTTAATACTTAGTAGCCATAAGAGCATGTAAAAAGTTGTAGTTCGTTTTATACTAACGGAGTGAATAAACAAAAACAATAAAATGGACGTATTGCTAAACGCAAAAACTGCTAAGGAACTTTAAAACTGGTCTGTTGTTTTCTAAAACCAAATAATATTTTTCTTTAGATTGTGTGCACTGCAAGTCCGACATTTATGACCTACCTCAGTCACTTCTACAGCATAAGTTTAGAAGAAACATGTATGAGTCGGTCAGGTGGTGGTAAACATGGAGAGAATTTCCAGGAAGAAATTCCGACTTTAACTACAATTCATTTAAAAGACACAATGATATTGACGGCTAATACCACAGATGAAGGACTGCTGGTACTATCCCCACTCACGCATAATATGCTACTGAATGATGAAAAATGGATTTTTTTGGGAAAAATTACGTTGTTAGAAAAAATGTGTGAAACTATAATGATATAATTATATTAATCACGTATTAGTTTATCGATGGACTTTACAATAAATTCCGGACTTTCACTAAGGATAACTGAATAAAATGTATTGAAGAATGGTTCAGTTCATTATTGAACTAGAGAACATAGGCTTTTTGTTTTGAAACCGTGGATGTGGAAGTGTAAGTGTGAATGAGAGCTCCAAGAGAGCTGGTAAGAATTCTTAAAACAGACGATCACAATGGCCTATATTTCTAACATTAATATAAAATTAATAAAAAGGTAATAATTTACTTGTTTAAATTCATCTTACTGTAGCTGAATTTACGGGCCCTGAATACCTGATATCCTCTGGTTGATTTTGCATCCAGACGTTTCTACTTTCGTCAACCGCCAACTCATGAGCTATGTACAGATGGTGTAATAGCGTGTCTAAGTCCTTACCTTCATTCAAATTTTCCTTGTTAGCTTCAGCGCTACTTCTGAAATCAAAATCTAAGATATATATCCAAGTGATCGCATCGAACTGACAATCTATAAGTAAAGAGTGATATGGTCGTAGAAAGTAAACATGGCCCAGGAGCCCTCTATCCTTCGATTCTGCACTTCTGCCAACAGTAGAAGCAGATTCTTGCACACTACAATTAAGTGAGTTTCATTTAACTATAAATTGCCAGCAGTGAGCAGCCGGAATGCTTCTCGTTATTAAACAACTTAATACCCAAAAAGCCAAGCCGAATTGAAGGCTAGAAGCACTGTCTACAAAATAGATTTTTTCGTTTCAGCAAATGAATTTTCACATGCGTTTGAAAACTGGAGTTTCTTTCGGGCAATCCTAACAATAGGTTAGGCCAGTTAGCGAACTCTCAGGTATCTAGAACGCATTACTGAAAATTTTCTTTTCTAGATAATGAAACAGAGTACTCGTTCTTTCAGACCCAGCTTACTATTCATATAAGGCACCTCTGCTGCGGTGAGTCTTCGAACTGCCCTGTGTCGATAGTATAGTGTAAGATAACACTAGAGACGTGAAAATGTATTATAAAGTCCAAGATTACAAAAAGATTTTATCGAATTATAACTTACTAAAGATGCTGTAAAAACTGAACTTTTATACTCACTTTTCAACTGTTTTAACTAATTCATCTTCCGTCTTTTCATCGGACAGACTTCCTTTATTTTCCATTCTGTAATTTAGTAGTCCCAGAACTATTTAAAGAAACATTAACAGTCAGTTAACAAATGTCAAATGGTTGTTTCTATAGCGAACATATGTTTACTGTGGTCACTGAATGAATTGACTAAATATTGTAACAGTTCTAGAAGGTTACATAAATAGTCTGTCAGTATGTTATATTTTCGTGTGCAAAAACTAAGTTATTACATTCATAAATTATTACATTATTTATGATTCCCTACAAAATAACTAATTTGATCATGAACCCCTCTCCCAACCCCTCCGCTAAATTGCTTCCATCTCCCAGACATAAAAGTGAACATACAAAAAATAAAAACCATGAACTGGTTATAAGTGGATATTAAAACAATTGAATAGTCTGGAAAAAAAACCATTTTTTAAATATACCTGTTACTTATTGTAAAATTCACAATTACATAAATATTATGTTCAAAAAGTTTGTTTGATCTATTTTGAGTTTGTGATTGCCCAGCAAAACGAATACACTGTAATTTCAACACAAAAAAAATTAAATTTAAAAATGCAGATTAATTTTCTGGATTTTAATAGAAAATAACACACTGTTAGGGGTTTTAATAATAAATATTGGCCTTTATTGTATATTATATGTTATTCACATAGATAGGTGAATATAGTATCATTTTGTAGTAACAAATCTGCAACTAGTTTTGATTGTAATAACATAGTGCGAAAATTGAAAAAGTAATTATTTATATTCTTTAGAACGGAACCAATACAACATTTTGTCCTCCCAGCGCCCGGGGCATCAGTACGCCCCCTGTCAATCTTTGCTCTGCGACTTCTATATTTAAGAATATGTACGAATTCGTATAGCGTCAAAAGCATGTTTATTACCCAAGAAAAAAACCTCTACTACTGCTAAAGTCACTTTTATGCACCTGACAACAACCCAGTATATAATAGACATGTTTTAACCTTGTTAAAACTTTAAAAAATATAAATTTCTAGGAAAAACTAGAATTAACGTTAATGGGAGTCAAGAAGCAAGATCTGTTGCTCTCAAGGCACCCTAGCTACGGTACAATGGATAACGTAAAGTGTGAAAATGTTGAACAGATTTACGAATAAATGAAGACCAAGACAAAATTGAAAGTTAAAGCAGGTTTGTTTCACTAATATTTATTTATCACTTTATGCGGATAAAACCGATTTACAGTACACACAAATTAATATTAGTATGGTTAATACTTAAATATATTACTAATTAAATTAAATGCTGTACAAATAAAATAATAAGTAAAATGTAGACAATTTTGACAATTAATTACAAATCAAAATCGCAACTACATTATTAAGACAAAAATCGTTATAATGGAGTTTCATCCAGAAAAATGAAACTAAATCTCTAAACCTACATTGTTATGTGGTGTCTACTTTAAGTTTTTGGAAAAATTTTAATTTAAGAACCTCAAAACATGTATTGCCGGTAAAAACTCAATTTCAAAAATTGGTCATAATTGCAATTCTTCTTCTTACTGGGAGTAAGAGAAAGTACAAATGACAAACGCTAGTAAACCGGGTTTAATTTACGACTGTTAGGAAAAACAGTGTACGCTATTTATTGAACTGAAGCACCCTCTACTCTACTGACTGCACTAGTTTGGCCAGTTATTGACAATGGCTTCTTTCGAGTTGAAGGAACTTTAGAAGAATTTTGATTCGGTTATTAGAATTAACGGTTCCCATTCGGCCGTGTGTTCCTACCTTGTAGCTCAGTTTGAATCTATCCAACAAAATGTATTCATCTATATATTATCTATTTATGTACTTGCTGTTTTTGACGTATTTTTTTACAAATACATTTGCTGCAAGTAAGTAAATTTCTTATTTTTAATTAACCAGGGTTTAACGAAATTTTGTGGTATATTCCTCTGGTTGCTCAATTGCTGTTGAGCTATTTACCAATTGTTCCAATAAGCTATTCGCTTTACTTTCGCTGTTTGTATGTCACCGGCGCAGCTAGTTGTTTAGGGTTCGACCACAACTTTTTTTTTAGGATCTTCTGATCAACATTAAAGCAATTAAAAGAAGAGGTGCCGCAAATGTTACGGTATAGTTTGTTAATACGCTCAACTGGCTAAAACTAACCAGAAATTTGAGCGTTTTGCAAGTGGTTGATTTTAACATTTTCACTTTATTCTAATCAAAGAAAATATGAAAATCGCCTATAATTTTCAAGATTGTTTTCCCCGGTAATACATATATTGACGTCCCCTGAGTAAAAAAATAGTTTTTAGCGCATGATTGCGTGTATATGTTTTAACAGAATATCTCGAAAACAAAAAGTCGTTAAAAACACAAAATTGGTATTCCATTTTGGTACTACTTCGCTTCCATTACTAAGGTTTCGGCCGAAATCGGATAACCAGAAGCGCGAATTTATGCGATTTTCTTTTCTTTATTTTGAGTTGTTTAAGTTGACTTAGAGAACTGCTACTTTACTCATCCCTAACATGTTATGTACAGGGTGATCCATTTAAAACGCACCAATTGCTAATAACTTTTTAGGAAAGCGGAATTTCGAAAAAACCCACGAAGTAAACTATATGTTTTTTGGGTCTAGTTTTCAAATTTTCCACCCCCGACGCTGCATCTTTATTTTTGGCGGAGTTACAGCCAAAAACCCGATTGGGATTTCATAAGGACCACTGGTTTTGACAATGATTATAAAAACTAAATAAGAAACTGTGGAAAATATCCCTAATATTAGTCGAGATATTTAAGATCAAAGTTACTATTTTATCTATTCGTGAACGGTTTTCGATATTAATTTTCCACCAGATATACACGTTTTTGGAGGTCCTCTGACTGCAAAAAATATTATTAGTGACGCAAAGAACAATAATAATAATTGAAGATTTTAAAATATAAAGTGTAATGTAATGGTTGTGGGATAAATCAGGATAAATTAGTTTTATCATCAAATAAAAGCAACCATCACATCATTTTAATGTACTCCGTATGCAAAACTTCTTGAACTGTGATTACGGTAAGAATATCTTGCGAGAGTGTAGGTCTAATGATCAAGAGCGTGGCTTTGTAAGTGAGAAATCACCAGTTCGAATCCCGCGTATGCAGTTATTCATAATACATTTTTTTAATAAAATGTAGTTATACGAGGGATTCGAACTGGGGATCTGCCACTTACAAATCCACGCTCTTGACCACTAGACCAACACCCGCCCCTCCCTGGGAAGATATCCTTACCGCAATCATAGGTCATGAAGTCTTGCATACAGGATACATTAAAATGATGTATTGGTTGCTTTTATTTGATGATAAAACAAATTTATTCTGGCTCACCCATAACCATTTCATTGCACTACATTTTTAAAATCTTCAATTATTATTATTTTTGTTCTTTGCGTCACAAATAATATTTTTTGCAGTCAGAGGACCTCCCAAAACGTATATTTCTGGTGGAAAATTAATATCGAAAACCGTTCACGAATAGGTAAAATAGTAACTTTGATCTTAAATATTTCGACTAATATTAGGGATATCGAAACGGGGTTAACGTCATTTTCCACAATTTCTTATTTAGTTTTCATAATCATTGTCAAAACCAGTGGTCCTTATGAAATCCCAATCGGGTTTTTGGCCATAACTCCGCCAAAAATAAAGATGCAGCATCGGGGGTGGAAAATTTGAAAACTAGACCCAATAAAACATATAGTTTACTTCGTGGGATTTTTTCGAAATTCCGCTTTCCTAAAAGTTATTAGCGATTGTTGCGTTTTAAATGGATCACCCTGTATATAACACCTGTATATGATTATAAGGAAATTACCATTGGTAGAATTCCAAATTTTCTTTTGCTGACTCAATACATCCAAACAACTTGTCTAAACTTTCCTTCCACGTTCATTTTTTTGTTTTTTTTTTTTTTTTGTTTGTATCTAATACTCTTTTGGGCGGAGAACTGCACATGTGCAGAAGGTGGTACAGAACTTTGACGTGGTTCGTTAACATTCAAGAGCGCACACTAATATAAAGTTATGTATCGTGCAAAAGTACTTTTGTGCTGAAAAACAGATATAAAAAGTATTCAAAGTTTTTTATAAAAGTATTTTTATCCCAATGCTCCATACCACGTCACCGTTGGTGAAACAAATTAACTTTAAGTTAAACAACGCATAGAACTTCTGTTGCACTCTAAAACCAATTAAAGAATATGAATTTCGACTAATATTAGGGATATCGAAACGGGGTTAACGTCATTTTCCACAATTTCTAATTTAGTTTTCATAATCATTGTCAAAACCAGTGGTCCTTATGAAATCCCAATCGGGTTTTTGGCCATAACTCCGCCAAAAATAAAGATGCAGCATCGGGGGTGGAAAATTTGAAAACTAGACCCAATAAAACATATAGTTTACTTCGTGGGATTTTTTCGAAATTCCGCTTTCCTAAAAGTTATTAGCGATTGTTGCGTTTTAAATGGATCACCCTGTATATGATTATAAGGAAATTACCATTGGTAGAATTCCAAATTTTCTTTTGCTGACTCAATACATCCAAACAACTTGTCTAAACTTTCATAAACAAATTTCCATTTTTCAGATATTGGAAACATGGACAGACTAAAAGTGCATCGGGAATGTCCATATTGCGATATGTCTGTATACAGTTATTGCGATGGTAAACTGCTGCATGATGCATGTTGCTGTTTGAATCCTTATGGTAAACAAAATTTATTTTTTTCTGAATTTTAATAATAAAGTTATATTTTAAAATAATTTGAAATAACACTATTGAAAAGAAACAACCAGCAATTCTAAGCATGATATACAGAACCGTCTGCCAGGCTTCTTGAGTTCATAAATAAGTGAATATCTGCAATTATAACATTAATATTAAAACAAAAGAAAAGAGAATAGAAATTAAAGTTGTTGCATCAAAAAAAAAAGCCGTGTTATTAAAGACACATATTTCAAGCCGAATGTCCAGTTGAATATGTGCTTAGGTCCTCAGTGCTGGTAATATCTTTGTTTTTATCCGTAGTAGCATGCATATTTCTTGGATCCCTGACCAGATTCGGTCTTTCATCCACCACCAGAGGTAGATTAATCAATTTAGTGTTGATATTTTGACTTCACTTCTCGCACTGCGAGTTTGGGTTTAATACAATTTAGATGAAGTCTAAATGAAGTCATTTAGAATTCATAAATGATTTTTTACCTAAAGAAGAAGCCTTTGGTCGGTAAATCTAACAGGTTTTATTCTAAAGTGCTACTTTAAGGAATCGCATGCAATTACCATCTAATAATATTAAACTTGCTACTAAAATCCTGAGTTTAAATATAATCCTAGACAGGAAGATTCTTGAACAATTTTTTTTTAGCACCCCACTTCGCCTACTCATTTAAAAAAACTGTATTTTTCTTCGAAATTCAATTCGTGAAAATTAATTTTAAGTTGGGCTTCCAAGTCATCAAGTTTAAAATTATATTAATGAAAATCGTGGGACATATGGGACGTTGTACAGTTTTAGTGAACCTTAATTGATATTATTTTGAAGAAAATTTGAGGTTAGATCATTGAAAATCATAAAAAAGTAATTTTTAGCAAATTATTTATACTTTTGATTGCTACGATTCAACTAACTTATGATTATCTCGATTTGTTTTCAGAACATGAATTGCCGAAAGAATGCAAATTGGCTGTTTGCACATTCCTGCATGCCAATTCCTGCAGGGAGCATTACCTGATCACAAGATGCTGCTGCACGGCGTATAATAGAGGATTACTATTACAGTAATCTACAGCCGTCGTAAACTTTAAGATGACTTAGATAGTTTAGAAGGATCATCCACAGTGCTGGAATGACATACTGGAAAAGAACATTCTTTAAGAGCTGTCACAGACTGAGATTGTGTGTTTCAGTTTTCCCACACACACACAGCAGTAGGACCAAAGAAAATTAACAATTTTGGAATTTAGTTGTCTATTATCTATCTAGTTATAATGTAATGAGATTTGTATTGTATTTATGTACCGATTACAGAAATAAATAAGTTTAAACATTTACGAAGAAATAATTAAATATTTTTTTAGCATTACCTAAAGACTGGCTACTCTCTACATCCGGCTTACTAGTAGGACCTTAGCCAAACGCTGGGATATTAATCCCCCACGAGGCAAGGTACGTCACGAGTGAACAGTAGCTGAGTGCCTACACCGACTGCTGTGTCTGCAGATGGGTGGCTCTTACTGCCATCTATACAAAGTCAAATAAAATCAAGAACCCTTAGGCTGCTTTCCAGAGCTGGCAGAAATACATAAAACCTCCCCCATCCAAGTAGTCTTCACACAGGATTGTGTAGATCCAAGTGTTATATAGCTAAAGAAGGTGAGATAAGCTGCTGCGTGTGCCATCGACCTTCAGTTCCTTTTAAGTTTTCCAACAGTTTAGGGATGGACAGTTAACAGTTATCTACAGACAATATCAATTTTACGAGTGCAGCAGTAAGGTACACTATGGTTGAGTTTTTGACTCGCACCTGTCTGTCTTTCTACTGTAAAGGTTAGAAATAAAATCACTTATAATGTATCTAGGAATGTTTATAATTTATATAAAATTTATTCATAATAATAATAACAACAACAATAATTCAGTATTACATAATACTTTTATATAATATATTATTATTATATAATACTTGCAACCATCTATAAAACTGTTAGGCAATTTCAAAAATACAAAACGAACTAGGATATCTTCTCTCCAATTTTAGCCACAAAAATAAAAATGTTTTCCAATTTGAGCTTATCCAATTTATAATATACGATTCTTCATTTATTTATTTTTATTAATTTATTAATAATTAAAAATTAATTAATCACAATTAAAAAAGTAATTCAAAAAGAATTTCTTAATTAAAATTATGCATTATTGCACTATTAAAATTTAGTATTTGTGGAATTTTAAAAATCCTCAGTGTGGCTGCACATATACCAGTAAAAGGAAAAACAAATGTTCACATTCAGACAGTTCACATTCAATTAAAGATATATTGTTCTAGCTCAGCTCTAAGCTGAATAGGATAGTTTGATGAGTTTTTAAATTAAACTACTCACAAACAAAAAAGTAAATGGGTGAAAAACATAAATCACGAAATAAAAGTAGCTGAAAGGAATAATCGCTATAATAATAATAATAATAATAATCATAATATTAATAATTAAAAAAACTGGATAAGGTGAGAATAAAAAATAAAAGTAATAATGAAGTCTAAACAAATGTAGCCATACTCTTAACGTATAAAACAGTAAGTTTTTTTAGATTAAATCACAAATAAAGTAGCTGTCTGTACATAACTAATAAACAAAATAATTAGTTCTTTGCTAACTCATGAAACAAGCCAGTCATACAGAAAAACTCACAAATATAGATTTATAAACACAACTCATAAACAAAACTACTTCAACACATCACTCTCAACATACACATTTCTAGAATCAAATCGCAAAACAAGCACTCATACAAACAACACACAAATAAATAGCTCCAATCAGAGCTCATGGTGTAGAGAATTGCAGGGATTTTGAGACCTGCAGTCACAGAATTACAACTCAACTAATTCACAGGTTTAAACTTTTTTTTACCTGCCCTCAGCAGAACTCTTTAAACTATAAAATATAGCGATTTATACAAAAGTACACAGGTAAACTGACTACTCTAATGAAATATATTTAACTAATTTTAGTAGCAGCTCTTATTTCAACTTGATCAGTGTTAGTGTCATATAGTACAAACCAGAAGCAAAAGGCAACTTAACCTTCGAAAGAGAATCTTCCTGAGGAAAAAGACTTGCCCACATCTGGAAAAGTTGACCTAGAAGAATCCACCAACTAGGCTGGAAACACTCAGCGTTCACACAAAAAAACTAATCCGGAAAATACCTTTAAACCAATATGGGATTTTACTGTACCTCCTAGTGTTGGACGGCGTTTTAGCCAACGTAAAATTATTCACAAAGGTATTTGATAAATTACAAAACACGATTTTCTTCACACTGGGAATAAAAGTACTTCCTCAACAACCATTTACTCAAAAATATTTAGCAGTACAGACAACTCACAAGACTGGCAGTCACGAATAGCTAGAAAACCAATCTCACATAAATGAAACATTGAGCTCGTATAACAATTCATAAATATGTAGCACACACTGGATTTAGAGCCAATTACAAAAAACTCACCAAACAAGCTAGATATAATACAACTATTAATTGGTCAACTCACACATACAGCTATGAGCATTGTTTACAAAAGTGTGTGGTTTAAAAGAGTAAGATTAACTCAGTCAATTCAGCATCCAAAGCTAAACTTACAAATACTAAGTTTTTGTGTGCAGTTCAATTAGGCTTCTTATTTTGCTGGAATGTTAAAATAATGGGTTAAACGCAGTTCGATTTTTTAAGGCTAGTTTCCTTAATAAGGGCTGCAAGAATTTCGCTGTTCACTCAAATTGGTCGACACAGCCCCCGACATGCCATATTCACGGAACAAACTGCTGAGGCTTAAAATAGTTTCTGCTTACAAACAAAAACTCACAGAAATACTTGATTCATACCAAAAATTGTAATGCATACCACTTATTAAGAATGTTTTTTTTTAATCGAAAACACGATTTTTTTGAAAATTTAAGCCCTTAATATTAGAACTCAAAAACAAAGAAAACCATAGGAAAAAATTTCATCAAAAAGTGAAAAATTTCCGCTTGTATTCTCAATTATATCAGAGTGTGCCCCTTAAAATAAAAAATAAAAGAACTTTAAGGGGTCCCAGCATTTTTGTAGCTATGGAGCCTTATAATAATAAAATAAATTTAATTAAGGAATTTGTAATACTGATAGTTCATTTTTGGGATCTATAATAGTTGGATGTAAGTCCGAAAACCCTTCTTTACATCCGGATGATTTTTCGTTTCATCAAACGAATTTGTTACTTGCCATGAAAAGTGGTTTTATTTCGTTTATGCGAACAAGCAAAAGCAATGGATTAGGTCAGGCCAACGAGACGTAACCATGCTTCGATCAGACAGATTAAAGAAACAACGTGATATTTTGTGTTGTGATATGGAGCTACGAAGATTACATCCGAAATCTTTTCTACTGGACTAGTACTCTCAGTTTTTCAGGGAGGAAAAATATCTTCCTTCGGTTAAACCTAAAAAAAACTACTTCAAGAAGGCAAAGCCAGGTCGCACATATGTCATCAAACCAGCTCAGTAAACAAAAGGTTTGAAGCTTCTCGTAGAACCAGTTTACAGTCCAGACCCTGCACCCTCTGATAAACCACTTTCGCACCGTGGCCCTCTTTTTAACCGCCTAAAAAATTTACTAATACAGGACTGGAGACAAAAGGTAGTTGGAAGGATTTCTCCTGTAAAAATAGCCAGTTAGTATGTAGGAAGGATAATAAATTTCGGGCTCACAAAAGTTGAAGTTATAGAAAATATTTAATTTCAGCAGTAAGCTTCACAAGGGTAAAAGAAAGAATATATATATATATATATATATATATATATATATATATATATATATATATATATATATATATATATATATATATATATATATATATATATATATATATATATATATATGTATATGTTTAACTGTTAGTTATAAAAAAAACTTTTCGTACAACAAGGTATTCATTAATTTCGGCCACAGATTCTCAAATTTGTTTTTAGAGAAGTTACCTAAAATAATCAGTCAAGGATCTCCAAAACAGGTCCCCAGCAGCTCACTGAGGAGCTAAAAAAAGTTGAGATTCTCAAAAATTTAAGTCAAAATACCAAGACACCTCAAAAAAAATAGCTTATAAAAATATCTTTTTAAAAAAATTAATACTGCACAAAAACGTTAATAGAAAATAAATTTTGGAGACTCCAAAACATTTTTTTGTTATTGTTCCTAAATTCTAAATAGAACAACATAAAAAGGAATGTTTCTTATTATACATGTTGCTGGCGAAATTTCGCCCATCTTGCATCGTCGGACTCATGCGTCAAATATCTGACACCAGTGCTCGTCTCTAATTCGCGTAAATCGCACCACGTTTCGTAATCCTGCAAAGTAAAAGAATAAAAACTAACTTTTATAAAAAAATATTATGGCTAATTTAATTTCCTACAATTTACATAATATTGCTGCCCGCAAATTGGGTTCAGCACAGTATCCCTACATTTTAGTTTATACCTTGGTTAGCATTGATCGTGATATCAAACTATACAGAACTGAAACTGACTACAAATTATTGTTCTGTGGGATTTCTAGATCAGACTGACTACTCTTTATGAACTCTTGTAACTATGTACCTGAAGCCAGATGTGCGCCAGAGATTTGTCAACAGTGAACCGTTTCCTCTGTTTGACTTGCAGTAAATTATTGATCAGATCAACCGCTATTAAAAAAAAAAAGCAAAATATTTGGCAAATTTATTACAATTGCTAGTAAAAATTCAGTTAGATCACGCTCCTTTGACAAAACATTTCATGGTTTCTGAATTACCTTCTGGCGAAATCTCCTTCCAGGGATTAGGTGGATACATGAAAGCAGCGTTCTGGATCTGTTCGTTGATATCTTCGTCCTCGTTGAATGGAAAGGTTCCGCTCAGTGATACATATACTATTACTCCTACGCTCCACATGTCCAATGATCGATTGTATCCTTTATTACGTAATACTTCTGGTGCTGCCAAAAAATAAAAAAAATCAGTACATTAAAGAACTGTAAATCATCCTCTCCCTCCCGTAATAATAAAAAAAACTCACCTAAATAAGCTGGTGTGCCAACTACCGATCTACGAAAAGATTTCTCTCCAATAATGCGAGCAAAACCGAAATCACAAAGTTTGACTTGTGGAAAATCAGAGTTCGAACTCAGCAATACATTTTCTGGTTTCAAATCGCAGTGGACGATATTCTTATTGTGCAAATGCCTTAATGCAACTAAAATCTGCAACAAAACAAAAAAAATCGAATGAAACTGAAAGAAGCGGATGCAGAGATTTTGCTGGCTAGCGGTATTGCATGTCAAATTGATTTACTAGTGAGTGAGTTAGTTGGTGTTAAGTGAGCTATCACACCATTTTTACTCACCTGAGTGATTAGAAATTTGGCAATTCTTTCAGTCAGACGTCCCTTTTCGCTGGACAATATCATCTCTAACATGTCGCCTTTGAGTTTTTCCATTATGACGAAAATACGATCGGGTGTCTCAAACATACACTCCAAGTTAACCACACCCTGGTGTGAGAGATTCTGCAAGATGGATACTTCATTCTTGAGTTGAGCTTCCTGCTTAGTGGGGAAGCGTAGCTTATCGATCACCTTGACGGCTACAGCTCGACCAGATTTCCTATATGCACCTGACCACAACCACCATCAATCAGTTGGTAAATATTGTTGAGTATTCCGGGATACCGTAATTTCTACAGATTCTATATGTGATATATATGATACTTATACAAAGTAAGGTTTGGGGACTTAATGAGTCCTTATGGGAAGCTGTCCGGTCACAACCAAGCTCATGTATTAGTGCACATCAAATATGGCAGTTCCTGAAGAAACGTTAGCAGGCAATCTCCAAAAATAGGAAAGTTAAAAAGGAGATGTAACAAGATTTATTCATACATGAACCAGCTGAGGCATCACTGTGCATGCTTGCTAACTTATAGTTTTAAAAAAATCCTTCTGACATGCACTCTGAACACAATTAATGACGAGTGATGGGAAGTAGAATTTACTGGCCGAAATTACTACACGAAGCTGGTTAAAATAGTTTAAATCGCAGTCAAAAAGAACAAAATGATTGCGATAATTTAGATTAATATTAGTTAAAAGTTACTCACCTCCATAAACTATACCAAACTGTCCGGAACCCAATACCTCATCCGGGAAGATCTGGTATAGCTGGGTCATGTCCGTAATCTTACTCTCGGAGTCGTTACAATCACTGGCTGCAAGGTAAGAGATAAGATTAGTAGAATAACAAAGAGGTGCTTACGCCTTTATACTTAAGGCAAAAGCAAGTGTCAGGTTGACAGTGGGGAAGAGACAGTGCTACCTATTCGTTTAGAGAAGGTACAGTCACAGCTGTTGTTTGGTGAATATCGCTTTAAAAGTTTGTTCGTTATTTTAAATAAGGTTTAAAAACTTTGAAAATTACTTACTTTGGTTTGAAAGTTGCAGAAACAAAAATTAAAGGAGTCTAGTGACTGTGTTAAATTTCTTAATTTTCTATCGAGCCGTTTGATAGTTATTTGAGTTCGAAATATTTGTTTTAAATAGGACTAAAAACTATTTGTTGTATAACCTATAAAAAGTCAAGAGTGGGATATTATTGGAGGGCATCTGTGAAAGTAAAATTTATTGTTAACGCAACCAGAAATATTTATTTAATAATCATGGGGAGAACGAGTTCGCCTTTGGATTCGTTCGATATGAACAATTCCAGGGTTGGAATCGATTCCACCAATTCGTTCAATGAACCCAGTTTCTTTACTTACCCTGTACATTCGTACAAATGTCATGCAATTTATTAAAATGTTTGATTAAAAGTTGTTAGCTTTCCTAGTTAATAACAAAACTATGTTTCTTTAACTCACAGAAACTAAAATTCCTAATTTGCAATTACTCTAATAAATATAAAATTAACAATATAGTCTCGTGTTAACACAAAAATCTAAAGTAGGCTACATTCAAAAATAGGTTTGAAAGCAATGCAGTTTTGTCACTATTGGCTAGACCACTGGGAGCTTGAAGTTACTTTGTCAAGTGGGAAGGATTCAATATAGTTAAAACGAAAGAAGTTAGGGAAACGAAGTTGGGAAGAAACATTATTATTCCCCTAAAAAAATTCTAAACCTTAAAAACAAAATGATAAATTCTCTTAAAGAAAGTAATAATATTCATCTATTAAGAATTGAATAATCTTTTAAAATATCTTATAATTTGAAAAAAAAAGAAGAAAAAGTTCAAAGAAGAAGAAGAAGAATTTTTTGAAAAAGCCGTTTTTGCTCATTTTCGGCAACTTTTTTCTCAAAACCTATTAGATATGAGTTGTTGCAAAAAAATTACAGTTATAAAGGAGGGTTTGCCCTTTATTTTAAAGGAAATTTGAGAATTTTATCTTTTATAGAAAAAGAGAAAAAAATCGTCAAAGTTGGGTGTTTTTCAGCGTTACGCTTTTTCGTGCACTTTTTGACGATCAACCCTTATACAACTGTCCTACCGGACAGTTTTAATTCGGAGAATGTTTAAAAAAAAAAGAAAAGATATCAAAGATCATTTCGTCTACTTGACCAGAGTAACTTGTTTTTTCTGAATATAGGTTAACAAAAATTTTGGGACTTCAGATAATTAGACGGGACATATTTTGGTTTAAACGAATAAAAGAATATATTGAAAAATTTAATTTGGAGAGGTTAAATTGCAGTAATACTGATAATTTGGATATTTTAAGGAGCAGTATGCCAATAAATTTTGAATTTTGATTCATTTTCTCTGTACACAGAATTACAAATTAATTTAAAGAATAATAAATTTGTTTAAATAATATATTTACTATTTAATATTTTATTTTTAATTATAATATTTAAAATAATCAATTATATTCATTATTTTTACATTTAATATCATTTCTTGTTTTATTACGTGTAAAGGTGTGGAAAAATAACTTAATAAAGACTTTTATTATTATTAGTATTGTGCACCGGCATTTTAGGTGCTAAGAGAAAAATGATGGAGCCCCTGTTAAAGAAAGAAAGAAAAAAAAATGATGTTTAAGGAACTATACAAATAAGCAGTGGATATAGAAAAATAAAAAAAGCTTTTTTTCTGGTCAGAAGAGCTAAATCTAAAGATGGAGGACTCCATTACTTTTTTGCTGTTCTCTAAGTTACTTTTTACGATTAGTTACATTACAAGGGTCTTCTGGCAATAATGAAGGAGCATTATACTCACTTGTGGAATGATTAGTGGTTACAGGCATCAAAGCCTGTCTGATAGCATTCTCCCACGATTTGCAAACATGAGCATCGTAGTCTCCAGAGCCATAGTTAATGTCCTCACCAACGTAAAATTCTAGCTGTGCAGTACGGATTTCAAAACAATGCTTTATATCTGGAAAACAAAAACAATCACAAAATGAAGTCACAATGGATGAGTCAAAAACAGCAAAGCAATTGCAACCGTGAATCCTTGCAAAGGTCATTCAATTCCAATGGGAAAATTAAACATAATCCTGGTTGGATATTACAGGATGCGAAAAAAATCTAGACAGGATATCTACCAGCTTTAGTAAGTAGTCCTGGGTTAATAGCCCTCTTCTGTGTTGAGGAGGCAGTCAAACAGATAAATTGCAGAATGCATCAGAGATAGTTCTCAGCCTCTTCAGAGACCTACAATCGTTAGAGATACCCACTTTTCGAGACTGTAGATAAAAGTAAAACTTGTTTCCTATTAACCCTGAAGAACCATGTTCCCTCGGAAAGTTTTAAGTAGGAATTATTAAAATGAATTACAGACGTCACATCACTTGCTTCGCCCAGTAAATGCTTAATCAATGCTTACCTTTATATGGTGCTTTTGCTGGGCAAATGGATAGTATCTCTGAAAGATTGATTTCCTTGTAATATTTCGTGCCAGTATCATTTTGGAACAAAGTTATCGATTTAGAATCCAAACGCCAATAGTGTCGTTTCCTCTGGAACACACAATAATTTATCCCTTAACATTATAGTGGTATAGATCTGAGCACAGTACTAGCTTGCAGCATATTAGAGGCGACCATAATGTGGCGTTACTCACCAGAGAATCTTTGTTTGTATAGTGAATCATCCAGCCTTCCTTGATCACTTTGGAGCCACGTCGCTTGGTGTGCTTAATCGATTGCACAATTCGCATCAGCGGAATGTTGTTACACGGTGAAGCTACTTGTTGTGGGCTTCTGCGCTCATCATCTGTAAAGCTCTCCTGTAGGCATATTAATTAAGCTAGTTAGTTAGTTAGTGATTCTGTATTGGTAGGAGTGTGCACTGAAAAACTCTCAATAATTTACACTAGAGTGTAAGAAAGATCTTTTTATTTTATAATTTAAAAAATAGTTTTTACTGAGCCTACTGTTGGAATGTGGGTTATTATCTTCTGCAGACTGAACTTATCCGTGAGCACAGATTCATACCCTTTCCAAAAAAGAGGTAATGATCAGATAACTGTAGGCTGGATGTAAGCTGAATCAGATAGAAGCTCTAAATTTAAATTTTCTTATATTGAGCACGTTTGATATGGCGATCAAAGCCTTGCAAAAGTACTCTTTTTGCGGTTTAATCAAAAAGTTTTATTTTTTGAACGAAATTATTTGCTAAGTAGAGTTCGCATTTATTCTACGGATATCAATAACTACTCAAAATGGATGTTCCTGCACACATGCATAGCATCACTCTTTTCATTAATCTTTCTCTTTGGGGTACGAGTACAACTAGATGGGCAGAACTAATACATGCGTTTGTTTGCTCTAATTGTCGAATAAACTCTTTTTTTCTTCGGAACAAAAATTTTTTTTAATGAAATGAAAATCACTAGGTTTTGAAGAAAATTCAGACTTCACGTCAGCTTAGGCGCACTAAAATCCGTATATTGAGGAGACTGACTGTAAAAGAAAACCTAACTGTGGAGAAATGTGGGTGAGTGGGACACGCTTAATTCGCCTGAGATTTAATCGTACGCCGAAGTACGCTTAAGCATTCAAAGAAAAAATTTACAGACTCAAGTTACACCCGGATATTTTAAGGAATATACATACGACGTAAGTTCCATTCTCCATGACGATTCTCGGCGATGTCTCCTTGTCGCTAATCGGTGAACTGCCATCGTTATCGCTATCCTCATCGATAAAATCTTTACTAAAATCGTTGACCCCACTGTCTGTTTCACTTCCTAGAAAAAGTAAGAGATAGTTCCAAACTAGAAAATGTTTACATATTACATGTTAAAAACTCATACAACTTCAAGGTTACCTTGTACAGTATGTTCACCCTTACAATCTTTTGGCACTTTATCTGTACACTTTTTATGTGCATTTACATGACAATCTTTACACTGCATGCCTTGTTTGAACAGACCTTTCAACAGCTTCTTACAAGCAACACATACTGTTGGCCGAGTGTATGAATGCAGTACAAATGTATGCGGTATTCGCAAAGACCTACATGTCTCACCGATACTGCGCTCGGAGATTGTAGTCCGACTGCTGGACAGTGATGGCGACCGGCTGGTCTTGCCTCCACCAATACCGTGTCGGGCACTCTGCAAGGAAGATGTAAATGATAGGGAATTTTTGACCCAGGTTAAGACTAAATTTGAGAATGGAATTTCTTATATATATATATATATATATATATATATATATATATATATACATATGTTTATCTAAATTAGATGCTCATAAGTCACAAATAATACATAATAAATCAATAATAATATAAAAATTTACATGAACACACTCACTATCCGTGGAAGAAAGAGAACAATGCCATGGAGAGACAAATACATAGATACACACAGCGAGAAACAAACACACAAACTGGACAACACACAAACAAATATATTTCACGAAAGAGAGAAAAAAGAAAGAAAAAATTTTATTTTGGGATTAAAACCTCTTTAGAACAAATACAAATATGAAAGAAGAAAGTAATAATATAAAAGAATGAAAAATTCAGGAGCAATCCAGCAAAATCGAAAAATACAAATAAAAGTTATTAGATGTGAAAATAATGTAATAAATACACATAATAAACGAAATCAAAATACGTTTAAAATAATAAATAAACATAAAAAAATAACATACGAGTGAAGTGGAAAAAATGGTACGCTACAAAAACAAAAATAAAATAATAAAAAGAACATTTTGTACAGTAATAGAACACTGGTATTTTTATTAATACAATATAAATAAATTCAAAAAATTTGACCTCTATAATCAAATCATGAAGAAAACTGTTGAATTTGGCAAAGGTGGGAAAAAAGAGGATTCTGAAAAGTTTAACGAGTTGCATTTTTTATTTCAGTAAATAACTGTTCCAGAGACAAGCTGCATGTGGACCGATGGAAGTGATATACAGGGTAATTCATTCAAAACGCATCAATCGCTAGTAACTTTTTAGGAAAGCGGAAATCGAGAAAACCCCATGAACTATTTTTTTTGTCTAGTTTTCAAATTTTTCACCCCCGATGCTGTTTTCACGGAGTTACGGCCAAAAAACTGATCGGGGTTTCATAAGGGCCACTGGTTTTGACAATGATTATGAAAACTATATAAAAAATTGTGAAAAATGACGTTGACCCCGTTTCGATAACCCTAATATTTGTTGAGATATTTAGGATCAAAGTTACAATTTTATCTACTCGTGATCGATTTTCAATATTAATTTTCCACCAGAAATATACGTTTTGGGAGGTCACCTGACTGCAAAAAATTGTTATTTGTGACGCAAAGAATATAAATAATAATAATTGAAGATTTTAAAAAATGTAGTGTAATGTAATGGTTGCGGGAGAAGCAGGATAAATTGTTTTATCATCAAATAAAAGCAACCATCACTTCATGCTAATGTACCCCGTATGCCAGACTTCTTGACCCACGATTGCGGTAAGAATATCTTGCCAGGGAGGGGCGGGTGTTGGTCTAATAGTCAAGAGCGTGGCTTTGTAAGTGAGAGATCCCCAGTTCGAACCCCGCGAATGCAGTCATACTTAATACATCATACATAATAATACTTTTTTAAATAATAAGTAGTCATAGTTCAAGGATAAAAAAAATTACGATTATTTTATGGTGGAAAACGGGAATATCGACGGAAAGTTAAAAATGTATATATCTTGGACATAGTGTCCAAGTGTCAATAGTTGAGAATCGAGCCAGAGTGAATAGAATCTTTTTTGTTGCATTTGAGCTGCTGAATCACCTCAATCATCATTTGAGTTTCGACCTCTCCTCCGTGTACACCCTGTATATCGTATTAGGATTTACTGTATATTTTAAATTACACAAAAAAAATGCGCAGGAGGGTTGATTTTAGGAAAGGATTTTAATGAAATATCAATAGCAGCTGATGTCACAGAAGGAATGTTTTAGCCAGTATAATATATTGTTATCAGGGGCATATAGTTATCAATTGGAACATTATAAATAAATATAAACTATCAGTTCATAAATATGCGACTCGTTGTCTTCTCTTTACTCCTGTTGGACTAAGAAAAAAAAAATTGTGTTATAAAATAGATCACCTTTCATAAGTAAATCTAATGCAAGCTTTCATAGCGCGATCTAATTTCCCATCAAGTTCCTTCGAGATGCCATCGTAAACTGCACTGCAATAGTCAAAATGACGCAGGATAAAGGAAGAAACTAGTGACTGGCGAACGGACGCTGTAAATATATCGAGATTTCAATTTTAGATTTATCTATTTAATTGGTAGGAATATTTATGTATCGGGTAGAACCAAATATAGGAAAGTGGCAAGCTTGCATTTAAAAATTAACCGTTTTAAAAAACTTTACTTACTGAAATGTCTACGTTTTAAATGAATATACGTTACGATAACATAACTAACGTTATAAGTGAACTGAATTTATGTCGTAATTAAATTACGAAACAGCCTGGTTTAAATTACTAAGAGGGTAAGTAAAATACATTATACCATCATCTGCATAAATACGGTAAGAATATTTTAAAACATTCAGATGGTCAAGAGCAAAGAAAGAGAATATAAGAGATTTCAAAGAGATTACCTTCCTTGAGGCATCCCAAATAAATCCCGAAGAATGGAGAGAAAGACTTATCTGCAGAAACCTCTTGCTTATGGAGGGCAAAATAAGATTGGAAATAACGTATTTAAAGTGTTAGAGAAATTAAGAAGTTTCAGTTTTTGGAGAGGCAAGTTGCGGTTAACACCATCAAATCAAAAGCTTTACAAGAATCAAACATTCACATTTATACATCAAGGTTAACTTCCCAATATCTGTAGCCTTTTAATTAAATGTCATGTGACTTTTAATTAAAACTGATTGCACATGGTGGAACTAAAATAAATCAAAACATTTACTGTTCTTGTTACTGTTATGCACAATTTCTCTGAAGATTTGATTTAGTTATTCAGCATCTTAGAAGCTCATCTGTAACCTAATTTCATACATCGAGATTTCAATTTCAGACTTTATCTATTCGTGGAAATATCCATGGAAGAGCAGAATCAAACAAAGCTTAAAGGGATAAGTTTGCACCCGCTTTAAAATAAATAAATATTTAGTAAAGAAATCAGCCTAAAGTTAGACTCAGACTGACGGTTAGAGACTTTAGGAAATATGTACCAAAGCAGCTTTCCATTTGGAAAGGATTACAGAGGAAAATGATTAAGGAGAGGATTACAATAAATAGAATCCAAGAGATTTAAGAGCACAAGATAGAGTGTGTAAGAGAGTAATAGAGAGGTTATGTGAAAGACACGAAAATGTGTAAGTTAATATGACGGAGTCATAGAGTGAGTGTCATGTAGGTCTAAATTCACAAAGAAAGAGAGACAAAAAATTGTTACCCACAGTTTCATTAAGGGGCAGCCCAAATTAAAACCGAGAGAGCCTGAATTAGTGCCAACGGAGGAAAAGAGTGTCTATATTAGAGCCAGAGAATGATAGTCAAAGTTAGAAGTTACGAAACAAAACGAGAGATAAATCAAAGAAAATGTTCAAAAGGGAGCAACAGAGAGTGACAAATACAAATGAAGAGTGAATCACCAAAACCAAAGTTAAGGATTCCGAGAAAGTTACAAAATACAAATAAAAACAATAAATTGGTTACAAGAAAAAGGAGAAAGAGGCACAAAGAGATTTAAAAATATTTATGGGATTGAGTGAAAGAAAGTGAATCAATGAGAATATACAATTTAACGGGCTTGTCAAAAAAAAAAAAAAAAAAAAAGAGCCCTGAGCGAGCCAGTGTCAAACAGAAATGTACGGCAAAAAGTCATACAGAAAAAGCGATATTTATAGTTGTAGGGCTCTTACATAGAATAAGAGTAATACCGAAAGAATAATTTAGAGAGCATAAGAAATGAGGTCAGAGAGAGAACTGAGAAGGAAAAAATAAGAGAATAAAAAGAGAGGATCAGAGCCAATAAAATTCATGTGAGAGAGTTAAAAAAAATAAATCGAAGAGAGAGAGAGATATTTTCAAAAATACAAAGTTGAGGAAGAAAGCCAAGGAGGATAGCTCACATAGTAAGAAACAAAGAGACAGCCCAATGATAAAGATCCAAAATAAAACGGCGAGAAAAGTCAAAGGGAGTGTACTGAGGTCACACAAAAAGAGACAAAAGGTAAAATCAAGAAAATCTACTATTGCCCATAGCACTTCCTCACTTCAAAAACAAGACTTTCAGCAGCCCAAGACTTACCAACAGACTGTCATCAGTGCTGAGCGCCAACGAGGAATTCGAGCCGGAGTCTGAAGTACTTCTCGGTACATGTTGGATCGAAGAACTTCGGCGTTTCGTATCGGAAAGATAGCAAGACTGCGAGCAATTATTCGGTATTTTAACCACACATCTCTTATGGAAATTCATACTGCAACCTGCAAACAAAACACACAGGTAGATTAAGATTCAAGTGCAAACGCTCGAGTAGATTCTTCGAATATTACTTACCTTCACATTTTAAACCTTGTCTGACAAGTCCAAACAACATTTCGCCGCAGAGATCACAAAAAGTTGGCGACTTAAAAGAATGTACGGTCAGTGTATGCGGTTTCAACGAGACTTCATCAGCAATTACTTGGGCTGAAATCAGACGGAGTGTGATTATAGTCAGGAGTAAACTAAAATGGGTACCTTCCAGGGCTATAAGGCTTCCAACTGTCCTTACCAAACATAATATTATTCTATTATATTATTCACCAATCTGGAGTGATGCTGCTCAGTTCTGAAACCCAGCATACTTTGTTATTGTCAAGGAGCTCATCATAAGCCTGTGTGAGGTTCAGAACAAAGCCTAAGTATTTGATTTGAGCTTTATCATGTATACAAGTTTGTCTGTCACACACCTTCCAATCTTCATTTATGAGCCTTCGCCAGTCTGGCTTGAGTACTTCTCAGCACTGTAGTAACTCATAGTCAATTGATCTTGGTGGTCGTTTGTCATAAAATTTCCAAGCTTAATTGAGGGCCTTCACTAGACTGAGAGACTGGCCTGAACACTTCTCAACACAATAACTCAGTTATAATTTGTCTGACTCTACAGCTTTGGGGAATGCTTGTCTTACCTGATAGTACAATCTCCACAAGTGTTTCATCCGTGATGTCTGAAGGGCAGTTGATGATCTGCAGAATGTTGGGATAAGTATAGTCATGGCGAAATAGAAGGAGTCTTTCGTTGAGTCGACTGACACCGTGCTCAGGACACTGAAACAATAATTTTGTTCTATGTAACAAAAAAATGTAAAAAATTATTATGTTTGTATACATTGCTGGAGCTAGACATACGCTCTTTTAAGCTGCCATAATGAGTTTCAACCAAAAACATGTGACTACGAGTATATGCAGAGCAGTGTATGTTCAGTAACTAAATCTAATTAAACCAGTTTGAGCAGCGTTGCTAGAGTTGTACCAGATATTCTTTTAAGGGTTGATATAGATAGTAAATTTGGTTTCGATTTTTTATTACATAGATAGTGAATTTGGTTTCGATTTTTTGTTACATAGATAGTGAATTTGTATAACAAACTACAAGTGTATTTAACTGAACATACACTGCTCTGCATATAGTCACATGTTTTTGGTTGAGAAACTCATTATGGCAGCTTAAAAGTATGTATGTCTACCTACGCAATGTTTGCAAACATAATAATAAACTAGTTGAGTTAATAAATTAGTGGAGATTCAGCACACACAAACTGCCCGTGACTAAACTTATATAATCAAATAAGAGCATTGAAGCCACATTCACACCCTGAATGTTGGTTTGTAATTTTCTGTTGTCCAAACTTGATGATAAAGGCTTTTGGGAACAATACATTTGACTTATGAAAAGTCAGAAGAAAATCACTTCAAGAATAATTATTTTTTTTTACAACTAGACTTCTAAATAATTGCCTTTTTTTCAGAGCACTGTCGGTCTCCGGAAAGCAAGCTGTAAGAGGTCAGCGCACTAACTGCTGAGCTTATACCTTCCCTTTTAGTTTGTTACTTTTAGACGAAAAGAGGAGATCGAAACTTCGGGAGGTGGTTCAGCAGCTGAAATGCGACAAAAATATTCTATTCACTTTGGCCCGATTCTCAATAGTGTCGAAGATATTTGCATTTTTAACTTTTCCGACGATATTCGCGTTTTCCACCATAAAAACTGTCGTCACTTTTGTATCCTTTGTCCTACAACAAATATGCTTATTTCAAACAAAAAAGCATAAAATTTCCTATAAATATGCTTAACCCAGAGCCTCGTTTCTTATAAACAATAAAATGTTTACTTTAATGTCTAAAAAATTCGTTCCCGATGATTTTTGTTAAAATTTTCAACTGTATTTTTTCAATTAATGAATCAAGGAGTCACCCAATAACAGGAAAAGATGAGCATTTATTAAGATTTAAGACTATAAGGATTTCTTTTGTAATATTACCCTATGCCGAACAGAGGTGTGTAAATGTAGAAAACTGGGAAGTTGCGTAACCGACTTTTCGTTAATATCAAATTGTTAATTTACTCGTAGGTCAATTTTTGAAGAAGGAACAAAAATCAAGAAGGAAAAGTAATCATTTTAGTTTTGAACAATTCTTATTTAATAAAACGGAAGTAAAAAATACAGTAGCAATAAAACACAGTAGTAATAAAATACAACAGTTAAGTGCCTACCTAAAATCGCTACAAAAGCTGTTTGAATTGCCCCCGTATTCGCGATGCCTAATTTATAATGAATCTACACGTCTAACATTATTGACAATTTTATCTTAAACTTAGTGCTACTGCATTTTTTACTTCCGTTTTATTAAATAATTATAATTATATGCATTCAGTATAACCAGTATAAACGTTTTTCAGAAAATGGATTTTGACTGAAACCTTTGTACCTTAACGAAACGTAAAATTTGAAACATCTCAGATTTTCTGGTTTTGAATCGTGATGCCCAATCAAGATAGAAACACTTTCTAATATGTAAAACCTTCGATTTCCTGGAATATCAGAACATGAATTTTAAGTGAAAACTCACTAGATATACTTTCTTTCTATTAGATTCACAAAGCTTTGGCATAATCTTTTGGCTGCAATGCTTAGGGAACAAGACCCACCTGAGCACTAACTAATCTAAATTACTGGGACAGCTATCAGAAGTTCTAGCATAAGTTCAAAATGACTGATGCTCAGGAGATGTAACAGATCTTATAATTTTTGAAACATCAAGAATGCTAACTATTGTGAATTGAGCGACACACTGGATTAAGATGGATGGAAAATTAAATATCCTGGCAGATAAAAGCTTTAATCGCCATAAACGTTCCGATTATTTGTCTGAAAGATAAGACTTGAGGAGGATTTGTTTGAAACGGTAGTTAGAACAACTCGTAAACGGAAGTTAAGAAGGAGTGATGTAAGCTCCAGCCAAACCGAGTGAATTTATTAACTACTTACGATAGCATTGGAAAGTTTCAAGCTCTTAATTTTACTATAATGAGAGATGCTCATTTTTCACACGGTCTATTTCTGTACTCGTATTGAATTTTGTTTCGTTGACAAGTTTTAATTTTTAGATACTAATGCGAAGCTTCGTTTTTTTTATGTCGCTTCTTATTCCGCCGGAAGTAGGCGATATTCGGCATCCGATAGCGTCTTTATTTCATGAATATATTGAAATGACATAAAAAAAAACCTGTAATATTGAAAATGAAATGTATTAGTCACTGCTCTACAACGTTTAGATAAAACAAAAATTCTCTTAACTAAAGCTTGTAACATCAGCACAAAGCAGAACATGTAAGCAGCTTGTAACTTTAATCAGTAATGATAAGACGATAGAAAGTGTTCTGCTGATAAGTCTCGTGCGATTTTGACACCGTTCCTAAGTGCAAGTAGTAGAGTTTCAACCAGGAAAAAAATAATTACTTTAATTTGAAAAAATGTTACATTTGTTTGCTAATTGAAGTCATACACACATTTCTTTTAAAGTGAGGCATTTCTTTATATGTTTTGAAGACTATGACAGCTTTACATGTTGTACTTTTAGTTAATTCTAAATAATTTACCAAAAAAAGTCGGCTATTTAAAAGAGTGTGTATCATAATGATTGGAGAGGCTATTTTGCTATAGCCTACCCAGATAAAATGACCATTCTGTATCTTGGCACCGAAGCCATGTATCATAAAGATTGGAGAGTAAATTTTGCTAAATAAACTTTCCCCAGTTTATTTTTCAGGTATACATTTCACTTTTGTAAAAAATTAGACCACTTTGCCGCCCCTTGCAAATACACGTTGCATATTCAACAGCATCACTTTTTTCTCAAATTTACGCGTAATTGTAAATCCATTGTTTTCTGATTATGATGCCAAGATCCACTTATACTGTTAGCCCCAGAAGTGCTGAACATAGGGCTGAATACTTCCTAGAAAGATGCTTCCCATTTTCCTACGCTCATATCACCCTCACTAAACCACTTGAGTAGGCCACAGATTCACAAACTGTGTAGGTTGCTTTACCTGACTTACAAGTCTAATTATAAGTATTCATTTGGTTTCGGTGCCAAGTAACAGCATGGTCATTTTATCTGAGTATGATATAGCAAAATTTACTCTCCAATCTTTATGATACATGGCTTCGGTGCCAAGATACAGAATGGTCATTTTATCTGGGTAGGCTATAGCAAAATAGACTCTCCAACCATTATGATACACACTCTTTTAAATAGCCGACTTTTTTTTGGTCCATTATTTAGAATTAACTAAAAGTACAACATGTAAAGCTGTCATAGTCTTCAAAACATATAAAGAAATGCCTCACTTTAAAAGAAATGTGTGTATGACTTCAATTAGCAAACAAATGTAACATTTTTTCAAATTAAAGTAACTATTTTTTAGAAATGACATGTCCAATTCCCATGAAGCTCCTTTAAGGAAATAATACACGTAAAACTTTTATTTTTTACCACTTACAAATGTATTATTCCTCTCAATTTACTGTGCAAAGAAAGTCGGAGATTCGGACTAGACGTTTGATACACCCCAAAGTTAAGGCTTACTAAAACTATAAACATGCTGAAATATATTGTTCAAAACCTATAGAAGCAACATTACTTTACACTTACAGCTACTAACTATACAAAGCTAAACTAAGTAAACACTTACCCTGTCATTAATAAATTCACACGCTTGTTCTTTCAAAAGTTTCAAAGATATATTAGTTGTATCGATAGTTACTGTATCTCTAATTAGGCCAAATTGAAAAATGAACGTGATCTCTGTATTATTCATTGTCGAAATAATAAAGCTAAGTGATAAAACTTCCTTTTTCAAAAAAAAAAACACTAAACTTGTCCCTAGAGATGCTACATGGTTGAAATTATTTGTTTGAGGTAAAGAATGGAAGACAGGCAGTGTTGCTTGTTTAGAATCTTGTAAGTTAAAGCATTATTTCATTTATTTACAACGTTTTTTTAAAGAATGAAAAGAAGGGCGACCATTTTAATGGTTCTAGCTTTAGGATAGAATAAAAAGAAAGTTCTTTTGAAAAATTATTTTCTCAATCCCTCCCCACAATAATTATTTAATCTGACGGGTGGCATATGTCCGTGAAGGAATCAAACATGTATCAAGGATAGATTGTTTAATGCATACATATTGAATTTTATTTATTATTGAGATTTCACTTTGAATCTCATTAATAAGTGAGGTGTTTGCACTTTATAAATAATAAATCAAATACTTGATAATATTAATTTATTCTAATGTTTTTTACTCCTAAAAATCCAGCTATAATTCTTCCTTTAAATTTTATGTTAGATAGGCTTAGCACATGTACGGGTCTCTCCAGTCAAATTTACTCAAATTAAGAACCAAATACCCCATTCTTTTAAATTTTTGTTCATTATGACATATTTTTCTCACATTAACTTGCAAGGTTATGCAACTATAATACGAAAAAAGATGATATGAACATTTTCATGAAAGTCGGAAAAATATTCTTGAATTTTCGGCAAACTCAACTTCTGCATTGGGAATCAAAGGGTTATCCAATAAAAGAAAGCACAAAGGTATAATGCTGAGAAAAGGGAGCCGGTAAGTAAATATCCTCACGGTGAATGTAACATTCCAAAGCTTTGATGTATTGTGCTGGGTGAATTGTTAACGAAGATAAATCCATAAGGATGTAAGCTACGTCCTTATGATAGATTGATTGATAAGCCCCCATCACAGAGCTAGAGGCCGCAGTGGTATAGTTGCAAAGGAATCCACTAAAGACACAATTTGATTCTTATCGAGGCCTTTGCTACGCAACCTTTGTTGCAGCTTTCTTGATTGCATCAACTTTAGCTGCAAAATTAGTTGACACTCATTTGTAGCGTACATCTGTACTTGTTTTGATGGAATTAGCAGAACCAACCGTATAAGTTTGCATTCAACATTCCTGAAGATACCCCTCTGCTTTTGGCTCTAGAAAGGCTTATTTCAACTATTTTTGGGTAATACTTCTTAGCATCAACAAATGTTAACAAATGGATAAAGCAATGTCGGATGATTTTGTTAACAAGGCGATTTGGGAAGATAATCGGCCAGATACACGTTTTTTAGTTTTGAGACCAGCAGCCTCTTAAAATTTTCAACCTATACTTTGCTTTTCCATGAATGAATGTAACAGGGGCAGATTTTGCCTCTCCAGTAATAATCCTTAATGCTTAGTTTTGAACCTTCTTTACAACTTCGCTTAGGACAAGATTTCTTATTTATACAACTTATTCGAGAGCGGGCCAGATGTATATTTTGTTTGTTGCAATCAGAAGGTCTTGTCTGTCTATAGTGATTATATCCAATCTTATTAGAAGGTTGTAGTAAAAGACAGTAAGCATGACCGGTTTTTTAAATATAGAGGTTCTAAAACTTTAAAATTCATTCCCATGCGTTTCACATTTACGAACCTGTTTTAGTAATGCTAGTATGCCCAACGGCAAATTGTAAACTGTTTACAGGTGATAAAGCTAATCGAAGGGCGGCCTTTATTTAAATGGTATTAGTGAGGCTGAAAAGAGAGGCTGTCGAAGTCAAAAATTAAAAAGCGTAAGTGCTGGAGCATTTGTTATAGAATAAGAATCATCTACAAACGAGGTGAGCCAACCTGCAGGCCACAGAAAGATAAAAATGCAATGCTCAAGAACTTACCATTATCAGGCTGCTAACACATAGTATGGTTGTGAAGTCATAAAAAGTTCACACGACGTACGCTACTGTACATTCATCCTCATCAGATGACAAATGTGGTAAGAAATGAATTTACCGGCCGAAATTCAGTTAGATAAGCTAAGAAAAGGTTTAGTCATTTTGTATCTTTTACATTCCTATACATACATATGAAGAAAATGTATGAGTGTTGACAACCAGAATCTGTTTTAAAATTACGAGTGCCCCCTTCACATCAACTAAATTTCTTGCAGATCTTTTCACTAATATAATTTTTTCAAAGCCAAAATTTTACTTTGCGTAGAAGTGAAATTGCGGCCATCAGAAAATTGGATGTTTCGTTAAAATAATTTTAAAGAATAGTAAATTAAAACTGATCATAAAATTATTAAAAACTTAAAAGGTGATGAGGCTACACTGGATTTGTGGTGTCCACCCGACTGGAGACAGAAATCTGTAAGAAATTCTTTTTTAATGGTCGTTTATCTTTGTAATTGAAGCTTGAGAACTTTACAGTCAATTTTAAAAAGGTTTAATTTTTCATTACACTAATATTTTATTTGGCGAGTGATTTAAAAATCTAGGATATATTTTTTTAAATAATCCACCTTAAAAAATGGTTATTAATGTGAACTTTTTGATCTGAGAATTTGTTTATTGAAGACTACGCATTTTTTTTTTTTCTTAATTTTAGAATTTGCAGTTTTGTGTAATGTGAACTTTATTTAATTGTTATTGAAGATGCTGTTATAATTTATTGGATTTTCCTTTTTCTTGTTTGGCCCCTCAAGATGGGATGTATTAAAATTGAAAAGTGAGTCTATTATTTTTTAAATTCTCTTTTTTTGTATTGTAATATAAAGTACACTTGATTGCCAGCGCATTTTGATTATTTGAGATATCAGTTTAATTACTTTCTGTAAATGTATTGTTATATTAATTTATCTCTTGGGAAATACGGGTTTCCACTAACTTCAAAATCTGGTTTTGTCATTTTCCGAGGAATAAAAGAAAATGAGATCGCAAACTATTTCATGTTGAATTAAACCTCTGTAGTTACACGTCTTCACCTTTATTTGTTTATTGATACAATTTTTATTGAAATTTTTGTCCTATGCCCATCACAATCCGTTTGGCCACTCAAGTTTGTGCAAACCAATCTAACTTAAACGTTTTAAATTTTTTTTTTTTTTTTTTTCTAGAGAGGTATAGCTGACATCTTTTGGCTTAGAACAAACTAGATGATCCGCATTTATTTCGCTGAGTGTACTATAGAGGGGACAGGTTGGCGATATATCGTCTTTATCCCTAAATGATTTAAGTGCCTAGCGTTGTTTAATCAAACATAGAAATTATTTTCGAAACATTCCATTGCTCGCTGTTTTTTCCTTGTCTCATGCAAAGCTGATGGTACGATATAGGGTCCAACTAATTGTTCAGTCGTTCAGCCTCTCGCTTCAAATCACCAAAACTTCCAATGTAGCTTAAACTATGTTCATTTTTGTCTTTTATTGTACAAATTTTCATTATTAAAATATAGAAACATGACTCAAGACATTATCTATCAATAACTGGTCATGTTTCTGTGGTCGTGAAATTTGAAAGTATGTGCAGCATCACACAAGAATGAGAACTAGCTTAAAAAATTGTTATAATTCATGACACGATTGATGCTCCATCGTGAATGGTTGGGAGAAGCCAGATTAAAAAAAAAAAGTTGAGACTACACAAGGTTTCTTCATTTATAAAACAATGCCCATAAAAATATCGTAGTAACTAGATTGGGTAAATTATTTCAAAAAGTCAGTTCGGAAATATTTCGGAATTGTATCCTTAATATCCTTAATCTTAGAAAAATTAATTATTTCTAATTTTATTTAATTTAAATTATACTTTGTTTACTTGAAAGATATTCACGATAAAACAAATATAACTTTTCACTGAAGAGCCTGCCAACAAATTTGTTTTCACCGCTACAGTCAATCGTACAACCAGGATCATACCAGAGTTCATGGCAGCACTGCACTGCAGAGCGGCCGTGACGAACTGCACGTTGTTCAATAGTGCTACAGTTGGGATTATCGTTCATTTTCTCTACATGTTCCCTACTGAGTCTACAATAACTATGGCAAAATTCCTCTCAGATCCAGAGGCAGAAACCTTTCCTTGGCCCTAATCCGTTTTAAGCAATTCCCCTCTGATCCTTGTGGTTTACTTTACTGTATTCTCAAATCAGTTATTAGTACTTTTGCATAATGCGGCGCTAAGTAGCCTCAGTTAGAAGTGGATTGGAGACATTGTGAAAGAAAGTCAGGACGAACTGGCTAAACAGCTTTTACCTTGATGAAATAATTTTGTGACCAAGGAGTGGAGGATGAAAATATTAGAGATTTTGGAGATGCACGCAAGAGTGTCTGAAAGTTAAAAGGTTTCTAAACGAGATTCTACAAAGAGACGCAAAGTTTCTCCTCTTCCGAGTGGAATGCACTTGTGTATTTTGGTAGATGTGCAGATTGGCACACTTGAGTGGCCAATCATCTAAACAAGATAAGACTGGGGGTTAGTTCTGGTACAGGAATTGTGATGACGGGCTTGGGATAAGTATACTTTTACATTGGTCGTTTTTTCTGTTTCGTTTTGTTAGGTTTAGTGTATTTAGGAGAGTAATAATAATAAACGCTTTATTCATATTGCACTATTTTGTATACAATATTTAAAGTTTGAACTAAAGCAAAATAAGGCATGGCTATTAGCCGTCTGCCAGGAGTTTGCTATTACTCTAGTTCTACAAATTTAGATAATAAAACGTAAATTATGCTTTCTTTATGAAGACTGTTCATAAAGATTACTTATCATAAAAGATTAAGGGTCATAATTAAATTGTTGCATTAGAAATGCTCGGTAACGCCAAGTTTCAAGAGTGTATCTGTGAATACTCCGCCAACCGTACTGTCCATTCAGGTGGTTAATAACCTCCTTCCGACTGATGGAGACCTTTCCTAGCCATCTGACACGGAACTCTCTCAGAACAGGACAAGTTCCCACAAAATGTAGTTCAGCGATAGCAACTCCCCTCTAGTTTCATTATAGTACTTATTAAATTTAGGAAGTTACTATCGCTGACATGACTTGCACTAATATCTACTTTTAGATCTATATACAATGTGTGAAATCTGGCGTTCAAAATTCTGGTGTCCAGCATTCTTTTAAAGTCTAAATAAATTGATTCTATTAAATTTTCAAAATACTATCCTCTAATCCAGTACTATCAAACAATTGTAAATTATATTTAATTACACGACTGAATATATTCTTTATACCAGAACAATTTTCTTTGAATAATAATAGAAGCTAACATATTTGGAAGGCGAGATTGTGGCATAGATAACACTTTAGTGATATAATTATAGTGCAATCTAAATGTATATAAATATAGAGGGTGTACATTAGTTTCAGTATATAAAACATAGTGGGGCGTACATTGTGGAATCTAAACAACCTTTTCAGGAAAAACTATTTGGGAGAGTATTTTTAAAGTGAATCCTCGGGAGATTTGGAGCTTAGAGGAATACCTTACATAATTGTAAGCAGTTACTTCTTGGAACGGCTCTTGTTTTTTTTTTGTGTGTGTGGGAGTTGGGAAGATGTGTCCTCTTGTCCTGAGTCTTCTCAGTCTTATGTCCTGCGCCTTCAGAGGTCCAATAATAATAGTTCCATTAGTTCTTAATAATTCTAAAAGAATACATTTCTTATTTTCTCCCTTCTGAAATTCCTTGCTGATTGCTTTCATCATTTATTTTGTAATATTTGTGGGTGGTCTATATTTTTGCTTCATAACTAATGGTAGGATGAAATATAACCTTGCAGTGCTGTGATATGGTGTTGAGAAGTCTTACGAGGTCTCAGAGAACTAGTTCAAAATGACTCACTTTTCTGTTCTCTGCTTTTCTTATTTTCAAGCATGAGTGGTTCTTGAATTTAGGAAGGGTTTTTTGGAGTTCACACTTCCTTTAAAAGTCCGCTAACTGTAGTGAACCATCATTGAAGCCAACACTGTAACTGTAAAAGTCAAAAGTAAGTTGTGATACCAGATTGTTTTTACTTTCTCTTACTGTACTGTTGTAAGAGAAGGTATTTTAAGCGTGCAGTTGTTCCATTTTGCGATTTCACTGGGAATATCCGTGTTGAGGTCCTCTAAAACAAAAACAATGATCTGCATATATACATGTCGGTACTCACCGTAATTCAAAAGCGATAAATCCCATGTTTGATATTTCGGTTAGATTTCTGTTGAATATATTTAGGTCTACAACTTTTGTTTGAAACTTTTTTCCAGGAAAATTCACTTTTAGGCACTTTTGTGGGAGAGGGTGGTTAAGTATCTCCAAAGTGCCATTTTTGGAGATCCTACTGTTTTGCTAGTTATATATTAATAATAAGAATCAAATTTGAAACTAATTTTTCAGAAAAATGGCTGACAGAACGTCCTAGAAGCTTCTAGGCTATTCTGTAAACTTCATATTGGTAGGGGTAGACTTCTTATTAAGATAACGTTTCAGTGTAATTACGATTTTAACCCTATAATGTTGGTTAGTATTATTATGGGTCAAATACTCCTGTTTTGAAAAATATTTATGAGTTAGAACCGTGGGAATAATAGTAACAGAAAGTGGTATCAGTTTTAAAACAGATTTTTACATATGGGTTAATACAGAGCTATCAACCTTGGAAAAGCCGAGGGTTTGCTATATCTTACTTCTTTGTAACTGTTGTCTCTATGGTTGTAACTGGATGTTCAATATTTCCAAAAATGCCTATAGAAATATATCGAAGAAATACTTTGTCTACAGTGAAGTTAAACCACTTTTTTTACCAGGTATCATGTAAAAAATTTTCAAGCGCAAGTCCAAACAAATGGACGATGTTAATTAATGAACCTAAGCTTGAAGGTGATCTAGTCCCTAGTCGAAAACTTTGCAGAACGAAAACAGTTACTGAAATTGGCAACATCTATTCTTTTAATAGTTTATAACTAAATAAATACAGAGTAGGCTGTTCCGAGTGTGCTATAGTTCATTTTCTTCTTTTCAGAAATTCGATTGAATATAGAAGTTAGATCCATATAAAAGTTCAGAAAAATTTAAATCCGGAAATTTATAACTTTATCATCAGAATTAATTTATCTGAAAGGACATGATAGATTTTGATAGAAATGTGTTTGATGGTGATAAATTTAAAGCAAGATATCTGTCAGAAATTTTATCTTCGCCATTACGTTAACTGGTGAGTAAACTTCATGTTCTTAGTGTTACAATTTTTTTTATCTTTTATTTTTATTATGATTATATTTTTATCAATTAATTTACAGTTTGATTCTACAGTCTTAATATTACTTAATTCAAAGATTTAAGTTTTGTCTTTAACCAAATTTACCTTAATTTTTATATATTTTTCCTAAATTGATTTTTACTTTTAAAAATTATAATTGTTGAATCAATTTTGTTTCTGTTTTCTTCCTTCTCCTCTATAATTCGCAAGGGTCTCTGAGGTTTCTTTTGACACCTTAAAGGTTGGGAACAATTTTTACTCTTAAATCATTAAGTACATTTTGCACACTTGCTACAAACAAAAAGAACTGAGACTTAAAAAAATAAAGGTGTTTTCATAACACCGCATCTAAAAATTAAAAGCATGCGTTCTTTTTAGAAATCACCTCATTTTATTGGTCTCAATCACCCCCCTCAACGTTAAGTTACACTTCCGCCGACTGCAGTAACAAGATACGGATTAAATGCATTGCTACAGGTCTAAATTTCCAGAAAATCTGTTTATCAGAATTGCAACTCTACTTAATAGACATTTTTTACTTAAAACATTGAATGTTTTCCAGAATAAAATAAGTGGATTTCAGATTCCAACAGATTCTAAACGTTAGGTTTAAGTCATTTTGGAAGCAGCGATCAGTTCTACAAAATAGCCAATAAAAGTTTTCATCCTATTTATCTATTGATGAATCAATATTATTTCATCATCCGTTTCTCATTTGTAGAAACTAATATGTGAAATTAATTTGTAATTCACAGTTATTTTAACAATCTCATTTCGACAACTTCAAGAGTAACCAATTCGAAGGTGAGAAAGACCCAGTGGAAATTGCACTTACACTTCTTATATGCTTAATTAAGAAGCGTGAGGTCTCAAAGGACACCAAAAAAAATTGCCTAACATACTACCTTCTAGCCCATATTGATGTACGGAAGCGCGACATCACCTTAACTAGTTGGCCTAAAACCTCACGTTGCTAAGGAGATGATGATGGTGGCGCCTAGTGCATCTAAGTTAAGTCAGCGCGAAGCAATTGAATCCTATTCTTATATAACAATCCTAAATATAATGAAGCCACGCTCATGACCCCAAGATCAAAAACTGGTGCGTTTACTTACCGCAAGCCGAAATACCGCGCCACAGAATGTCATAAATCGCTTTTCTAATAAGCAGCTTCACACTGCTACAAGCTGTAGAAGAGGGCATGGACGAAGTAAGAAAACTGGCGCAAGAAAAAATTCATGTGATTGTTCTACCACATTTTTGTCTTTTTGGAGATCTCATTTTGCTCTGTTTGCTGCGTAAAATAACTTTTCTGTTGCTATTCTCTCAATCACTTCTTCGCTCGCTGTAGTCGTTTTAAAGCTGATGTAGAGATTGCCACACAAATTGTCTTTCCCTAGCTGATCATATTTGTTATTTTTAATTCATCCGATAAGCTATCCGCACATTAAATTTATCATTGGCAAACGCGCACCAGCAACGTAGCTGCATAACATCAGTTCTTACTTTACAATGATTATCTATTCTAAACTTTTTCTAAGTCAGTAAAATGCACAGAGCTGCCAACTGTATTACAATAAAAAGCATAAATACAGCAGCCCCAAGCCATTTGTAAAGCAAGTTCTACCTATCATGTAAATTATTAAGTGGAACCACAACCTGTTTTCTATACTGCTTTCAATTCAGTTTAATGAATAAATTGACCACCTTTTTAATCTTAATGGCAACTACAACCTTATACTCAAGAGTACAAATTAGGTTAAGCTATTTAGATCATACTGAATCAAAAGCTGTATAATGTTAAACAACTACCTTGTTTTTTATTTTTTTAAATTCAGGTGCTGAAGCTACATTAGAGGCATGCAGCGCACTGGGAAGAATTGCTAGGATGTTGTCACGTAAAAGTGACTTAGGCAAGTTAATCCATGTGTCCGTGGTTGGACTGTCAGGCACGGAGAAGGAAAAAGGCGCTGTAGGAATTGGCAAGTCATGCCTCTGCAATAGATTTCTTCGCACATTGGCTGATGATTATTCTGTCGACCATATATCTGTCCTGAGTCAGGTGAGTCTGTCAGGAGGCATAATTATTATGTGCAGCATTAAACCAGAGTGAAGTTCTTAGCGGGGTTCGTTATTTGACTGCTGGCCTTAGTGTACCAGTTTGTCCATAACATACCTTCCAAATTTAATTTGTGGTCTTTAAAACAGGCCTGCAAACTTGTCAGAATGGTACTCAACTACCCTGAATGATGAAGAGTTTTAAGCCGTTTGAAGTTCACAGTTAGGCTTGACTACTAAATTACTAATAATATAACTATTGAATGTCTGTGTGCAGAGTGATTTCAGCGGACGTGTAGTCAACAATGACCATTTCCTTTATTGGGGCGAAGTGTCCAAGACTTCCGAAGAAGGACATGACTTTCATTTTCAAGTTATTGAACAAACAGAGTTCATTGATGATTCATCATTTCAACCATTTAAAGGTAGGTATCTTTTCTTTTTCCTTACTAGATTAAGTTTGCCTTTAAAGCCTCACTAAGTTCTGTACAAGTTACAGCCAACCACCTACATAGTGATTAACACCTTTAGTGTGCCTCTAACTTATTTTTAGGATATCATGTTGCGTTTGATTCGTTTTTGAATTGTTGCAGGTGGAAAGATGGAGCCATATGTTAAGAGATGTGCAGCTACAAAATTAGCATCTGCAGAGAAATTGATGTATATTTGTAAAAATCAGCTCGGTAAGAACCTTTTATAGGCCGTTTCAGGTTGTACGCATATTGTCTCTATTCTCTCACTTGAAACATCGATAAAGTGTAGTTCATAGCAGTGTAAGCTCAGTGTTAGTAAACAATTCATTCTGTTTGGGAACATTGTTTGAGCCGGTTTAAATACTTTTTTATGGGCTGTTGTAGATTGTGAATGTAGTTTTGTTCTTTCGCTCCAGGCATTGAAAAGGAATATGAACAAAGAATTTTACCAGATGGTAAAGTGAACATCGACGGATTTATCTGTGTATTCGATGTGAGCACCGTCCCAAATCGACCGATCGACAAGCAGATCGATGCCGTGGCTGCCATCTTGAACAATCTTATGAAGACTAAAAAGCCTATTGTATTGGTAAGTAGTCTTTTCTCTCCAATGCCTATCACTTTCTTTCTTTTATAGTACTGTCAAGCCTCTATCTGTTGATATTCTGTATCTCCTGTGATAGGTGACAACAAAGAATGATGACTCTAATGAGCTGTACATTCGGGAAGTGGAGAGGTTGGTGGCCCGCAAGGAATACAAGGGATTGATACCCATCGTAGAGACTTCCGCCCATGAGAATATCAACGTGGATTTGGCGTTTCTGACGCTCGGTCAGCTAGTGGACAAGTCCAAGGGTCGCTCCAAGCTGGTGCCCTACGTGGAAGCGGCTCGAGCCCGCAAAGAACATCTCGAGATGACCACTGAGGCCTTTCAGTCGTTGATTACCTCCCAGGTATGTGATATAGTCTGTGATTGCTCACATATACCTAGAATGCATGTTTCAATGGAGTATTACTATCACACTGCTGTTTAAATTATACACTCAGCAAATGTCAGAGAGTTTTAAGAGAGAGTGTTTGTGATATCAGAGAATGAGTGAATGAGTAGTTTAGTATAATGTTTCTCTCTATCCACATGAACACAAAATACTCTTTTACATTCTCCTGTATTTGATATGAACGACATTATAGGCACTTTTAAAATGAACTTACATTCAGATAGTAATGACCCTCAAATCCAATAACTAGTTTCTGTTTTGTTATGTATGTCTAAGATCACAGACCACCAATCACTGTGGAGTCAAACTTATAAGAAATTCGCTAAGCATGATGAGCTGTTGAAGTTCACTCAGGAGTTTGGCAGCGCAAATACCCAGCGGATATTCCGGCGGCATGTTAAGAGGCTGAAGGACGAGCATGTAGCGAGAAAGGTGCGCGGCTATATGGAGGTGTTGCCGGATATCCTACAGGAGATGATTCCGGATATCTCTGTGTTCCATGAGTGGTGAGTAAAGAATGTTATCCCAGCTCGCTGAGTCCCAGGAATCTCTGGGCTGTAGCCGCTCTAGGAATCGTGCTCGGTTTTTTTGAGCATATTTACAACTAGGAAGCTGCCATATTTGCGCGTGAGTGAATGTGACTCAGTGAAAGTATAATTGAGCGAGAGAGTTTGCGTAAGCGAGTACGTATGAGTACATCGGTCAGACTCCTGTTGCATAGCCTCAAAGCAGACCCGAGACAGTTTCCAGAGCTAGAGGTTACAAGCCGAGAATGACTCCACGGACTTTTCTCGAAGCTTGATATAGACATATATTTGATAACAAAGGAGATACGTTGGAGGAAACGTGTAATCTACTTTGTTAGCGACTGGCCAACAGTACAGCGTCACCTCAAGGAACATCCGGACTTCGACAGCTACTTCTATAAATGTGACGAGGAGGTTATTTGTGGCAGTGACGGTGAGTTGGACTGGCAGGAGGATAGGGGAAAACGAATCCCGTGCCACGTTTTGGAGAGCGGCGAGGCTGAGTCCGTCTTTAAGAGCCATGCGTCCGCTCTGCAGCAGGAACAGAAGAAGATGGAGTAAGTGGATTTACTGGACTTTCTTTTACTAATAAGTGGGTGTAAGCAAAGTTTGTGCATTTATAATGTTTTTGCTCCTATTATTTCTATGGCTGGAAATGTAGACCATTACGTTCTATTACTTAAACATATCTGTGGAGATTCTTGAGCAGCCAGGATACATTAATGGATTATATGACAGGGACGATATGATGTACCCATCTATTGGCCTATGAATACTATGGCTTTTTCCATAATCAAGCTAATTGTGCATAAAAATCTCCCAACATCTCGTAATTATGTGCTCGGAATATACATATATAAGATGAGGTTCACGGTCATAGAAAAGAATACGTACTAGTCTGAGGGGCAGGTCTTGTGCTGTAAACTTTCCGGGCGATATTCGAAATTCTAATATTCCATTATTTAGACATTTAACTTTGCATTGTCTTGATATAAAAATACTTTTTTACGAAAGGGGGATACTTATCTAGCCGAAGTGTTGTATGCGAAAATATATATACTATAATGTTATAAAAAATATATATAATGTTATATACCGAAATAGATAAACGCTTTTTAGCAGAGTTAAGTAGAGATCGTGTCGCAATACGGCCGTAATCTGAAGATATATTCCGAACCATTTCCTCACTCATTACTTACTGCACAGCACTACAGCTCGGGATGGGCCTCGGCTTCCTTGACAACATTATTCTCTCTGCACTCGGCTTTCCTTTTTCAATTTGCAACACTTAATGTATTCAGATCGTTCTCCAAATCCTGGACCCAACGTCTTCTTGGACGTCCTCTTCCTCTTTTGCCTTGCATAGCGGTTAAAAAGATTTTCTTTGGCATTCTATCGTCCGGCATTCTTAAAACTTTTTAAGAAACTTTATTTGAAGTTGACACAACCTCTCCGGGAACGGCCGATCACTAAGTATTCAGAGCATTTAGAGAGATATAGAGAGAGGAAAACAAAGATTTTTCTTATACTCAGTGATAGTACTCGTAAAAATCGTACATAAATGCATTGATTTAAAAATTTAAAGTCCTTTCAGCTTGGAGTTGCTGAGTTTAGATAGACAGCTTTACTGAAAGTGAGAATTCATTGTTATTAGAGAAATTGTGAAAGTTTCTCATATTTTGTTTTTCTTATGAATTTTGTTGAAGGTGGAAGAAACAGTTTAAGCAACTGCTGGAAGATACCGGCTATGTGACTCCGGGCAAGCTTCTGTCTGAGATTCGAGTACTCTTTATGGGTAGAGAATGTTTCGAAGCGCTGAGCGAACAGGAGTGTCAAATCATCTATGACAGACACCAGAAGGATATTGTAGACAAGGCTAAACATAATTTCCAGGTAAGAGAATTCATTCGGACAATGCTGTCCAAGATCAGTCTCAAGACTGTTATGAAAGGCATGGACTACTTCGTAGCATTTGTATTTAGCGGAAAGCTCATCGCTCGGTTTGTCGCTTGGCCAAAGTGCTCATTTAGGAGTTTTCGGAACTTATACGTGATCTGTTAGATAAATTTATTTGATTGAAAATAGGATAGGTTAAAAAATCGCATTAATTAGTTTTAAAAAGTATTTAATTTGGATAAATAGAAATATTTAATTTTATTACAAAAAAATAATAGTGGACGCATTAAATAAATAAATTATAATTTAAATAAATGCTTAAAAAATTAATAAATATGTATTAAATAAAGTCCTATACTATGCAAGATGAGGGCAAGCCTGGCTCTCAACAATGTCTCACGGACGTGGAGGCCTGTAAAAGTCATCTTTATTCCTAAGCCTGGGAAGAGAACTCATACCCAGGCTGAGGAATTCAGACCAATTAGTCTAACATCGATTATCTTGAAGGTGTTAGAAAAACTGATTTATATGCATATAAAGGAGGTAGCTCTACAGCTACGGCCCCTGCATGCCTACCAGGCAGGCAAATCTTGCGAGACAGCCCTCCACTGTGTGGTTAAGGAACTGGAAGCCTCTGTATTTTGCAAGGAGACAGCATTAGGCGTGTTACTAGATATTGAGGGTGCTTTCAGCAACACTACGCATAGCTCAATTACCTTGGCGATGGAAAGGCATGATATAGATTACACAGTCACTATTGGTAACTTACTATCGTCAAGGAAAATAACGGCAAGTCTTTCTGGGGAATCGCTGGAGCTAACGACTGTTAGGGGGTGCTCTCAGGGGGGTCTTATCTCCGCTGCTATGGTGCACGGTCGTTGACGACTTACTTGAGATGATAGACCTTCGTGGGTTCTCAGTCCTGGGCTATACAGACGATATTTCTGTGGCGGGGACAGGCACGAGACAATCGTTGCTGAGCTCATGAAGGAAGCACTCAAGATTATAAAAAATTGGTCTAGAGGAGAGCTACAAAAATATTCGATTTTTTGGACAAAATTCTGGTAGTGTCGGGTGAGGTTAAGTATCTTGGTGCTGCCTTATACTCCGGACTCACTTGTAAGGCACTAGATGAAGTTATTCTGAAGGCTAAAAAGGCTCTTTGTGGAATTTCTGGGACCTGTGGGAAGACATGGGGTCTTCGTCCAAAAATGATTCACTGGCTCTATACACGAACAGTCTTACCTATCATCACCTACGGCCGTTTTTAAAAAATAAATTTTTAGAAGAGGAGTTTACGTTTATTGATATACTGTATGTAGGTTTGAATAAGATTGTAAGTTAGGATTAGTTTGCTTGAAAAATAGGTTGAATTTTGTTGATAGGGTTTATTTTGGTTAATATTGATAAGTAAAAAGTTTCATTTTATTGACGCTAGGGTTTTATTCGATTAAGTAAAAGCCTATTATTAATACTTATATTTAAGTATTAATCCGTCCGAAAATAAAGCATATTAAAGTAGAAAAGCAATTCAATTTTTGAGATCATGTGGCACAATGATAGATAATGTTGTAGTATTCAGTTCTGAGTACGAACTGACCTGGTGCTCTTATTATAGGAACTCTTGCTTGAGAATGCTGATCTTTTCTACCACTTCAAGAGCATTGCGCCCACTGGCACTATTACCCAAGACGATATAAAGGAGATCACAGACGCACTAAAGGATGACTCTAGGTGCGTAAGGCCTTTGAATGTGATGTAGCAAACATTGGTGTTTATTCCGAGACTTAAACAAGTTTTTCATATCCTGCAGGTATAAAGCTTTAGATCGTCTTGATCAAGACAGGAAGTTGATGCTGTTCCAACATCTTGGGTTTGTGCACTGCCCTATCCGGGAACATTGTCCAGCCTTTCCGAACTGCATGGACGCGCTTATCGAAAGGATACTGTCCAACAAGGCGCACAGGTAGGAGTTGTGATTATATACTCTATGTAGTTCACAGAGCGATTTTTTTTTTGTGGACAGATTTACTTAATGTCGGAACTTTTATTTTATTTTTTTATTACTTGCAGGCCATCTTGGATCTCGAATGGGCAGTGGGCAATGAATGGAGATTCGAATCCGCTGAACGTAGTCATCCTTTCTACAAAGTCATTAGCCAACGAGCTGACTGCAGAAATCCGGGTAAGTAATTCCAACTGGTTGATTTAAGAGGCAAGCCAGTTTTAAACTTCACACAAATTTTACTCCTTCATTTACTTTTTTAAATAAAAATGTTTTAGTCACTGTGTGAGGACGATGATATTGAAATCGATTACCATTTGTATACACTCGATTTTCGTGTAATCGATGGCGATGTGAGTTTGCCACAGTTTTCATTCCAGTCGTTGGATTTTATACCACATGGTAAGCTAGAGCAGTTTAAGGTTTTTTTTTACATGATTTTTCTACGCTTCAGAAGTATGCATGTGGTTTAAAGTCCTGACCACTTCTTTTCTTTTTTTTTACAAATAGCTTTAATTTTACTTTTCCATACTCCCATGATTTAGGAACACCAAATAATGTGAATGTTTTGTGGACTATAAACTATTTACAGGCTGTTTCTGTGTGTATTCTAATGTGGAAAGTTTCCAATATATACGAGAAAGCCTCGAAAAAACGCTAGTCACCAATCTAGAACAGGAGGATCGACTGCCATTTAAAGGCCTGCCTCTAGTCACTATATTCAGCCCTGAGCCAGATCTAGACGACGAGCTACTACTAAAACTGCACAGCGAGGGTCAAAATCTAGCTGATAGGTGAGTCTTGGAATTCGACGTAATACTAGTCCCGTCAGTTCGAAATAATCAGTATAACAGTTTGCATTGATGAAATCTATTCACATAATCTCTTTAACAAAAACTTACTGATCCTTGATTTTTATTGTCTTTAGTGTGCAAAGTGCATTTATACATACTTCTGTGGAGGATGAAGTGTTCAGCTCGGATAGGTTCAGCCGTGATGTGATCTTGAAAGCATTCAGACTATTGCTCGAGATCATCAAAGAACGAGCTGGTCTAGGAAATATCTATCAGACAGTCAGTGAACCCGTGGAACCTGATATCAGGTAGGTTAAGTTGAAGAAGTAGACTCCTATAGATTTTAAGAAAAAAGGTTGGCTTTACATAGATTCTGTGCGACTGCCCTTAAATGAAGAGCTAAAGTGCTCAAATAATTTGCGTGAAGAACAGGAAATTTTAACCACACCTCTTCAAGCAATATAGAGCCGTACATTTGAACCTGAAGCCCTTCACTTTCGACATCTTGTACTGTTTGCTGGCTCTTGCTGGCCTCAAAATTGCAACAACTTTGACCATATCACTTGCAAGTGTGCTAGACTTTCACTGTGTAAAACCACCTTAACACCCTTGAGAAATCAGTTTAGGATTTTCTAAGACTACGCAATTCTCATTTAGACTTTTTTTTTTAGGATAATCATGTGTCTATTTTGTGGAGACCCATATTCCGTCGAGAACGTTTTAGCACCATTGTTGAGCCACCATTGGTCCGTCATGAGCGGCGAAAGATCTGTGGTAATCGAAACATTTTTAGGATCTTCTAGACGTAGAGTTGAAGTGATCATGTCTTCATTTCATGGTGCGAATGCGTTTCGCGAAGAACTAGTTCATGGTTTCATATTAGTGTATTCAACGAAAAGGAAAGCTTCGCTAGCTACGCTCAAGTAAGTATGTCCAACTTACATTTTTTGATGAAGCTCTTCCTCATGGTGTCTCAGGTGTGCATTGAGACGTTGTTTTATTTACTCTTTAAATTTATCCCTTGAGCTTCACAGGAGCTCTTCACTTGACATTTTAGAATGTACCGAGTGGAGAATATCGCAAAATGTATGTGCCTAAAGTCCTGCTTCTAGATCTGCTTTTTTATTGAAGGCAGTCAGAGCATATGTATTAGTCTGCTCCTTCTACATTTATGCTGGCAAACTACACTCAGTGCATATATATATATACACACACACACACACACAAAATCTTCTAGAAAAATTTATTTCTAATTCGGGAGATTTGGAGAGGGATTTTGAGGTAATCTTAAGTAAGATTATAGGAGTGTACAAAACAAATTCAATGTCTCGAAAAATAATAGACCATATGCAAAAACTGAAAGTTGGTGAAGTAATGAACTGCTGTATCAACCTAGGACTCAATGCAGAATGTTACGAACCATTACCCGCTGATTGAAATGATAAGGCAAAGATTATCCTCTCTTCTGCGGCGTTTCGTTCTCTTCGATGAGAGCACATTTCGGAATAGTTGACAATGAAAGAACAGAGGAAATAAGTGGGCCCCCAAAGACAGCGATTTACCAGTTACTTCTGCAAAGTATCCGAAAGCGGCTCTTAAGATGGCTCATCAGCGATGCGTAGAGACTTAGGAATAACTGGGGAGTTCTTCCCTAACTGGGGTGTTATCAGAGACTTTTTCACCTCAATTTGGTCACGCCTTAGTTTGCTAAACATCAAACTCATGTGGACTAACGCTGTTGCTTTCGGGACGTGAAAAAATGGCTGCGTTCCTATGTAGATTCAATCTTATCCAATCTCCGGACTTTCTGTGAGAGCGTAGACAGTGGATCATCTTAGTGGAATTTATTTCCTTGCTTGCACAATCGAGAACGATCGTGGCGCAGCAGATAGTATCGCAGTCAATATATTGGTCACCTAGCAAGTCGCTATTACTTTTACCTGAGTTCTACATGCAATTCATGAAGTATGTAAACAAAATATTTGAATTTCTCTGTGACTAAGAAAAAATAAATAAATAGAATTATATATATAAATATATAAAGAAAAATAAATAAAAAACTAATAAAGAATAAAAAATAATTGAAAATCAAATAATTTATTATACGATACTATAATTAAACGGTAGTTGTAATCATCGGTAATTATTAATTAGTGTTTTATAATTTATTCATTTATGTATTTCTGCATTATGTTGGAAGAACTTTAATATGTATGTTGTACATAACAGGTAAATTTATCGATATATACCCATTATATAGCTTATAAGACACAAACAAGAGGTATTCACTTTAGGTACATATTTGGAATAATTGTTTATATCGTTGATGTTTATATTATAAATCGTATCATGTGAATTTCATGTAGTGATAATTGAGCGATACGTGATGGAAATAAATTATTAACGACACAAACACACAAGTACAGTACTCACAGAAGCGAGTTGGCCTTCAACTTCGATGGCAGCCGCCACATGACACTCATATCCCACAGTTATTAAAGATCTGGAGGTGTGATAATTTGGCACGAGGGTGACGAGAGACACCAGCCCCTAGAGTCTATTATTGTAGGAGGTATGGGTTGTATCCCCCAATAGTGTACCAAAGGAATCTTTTACATGTATCCCCAGCAGTACGCCTCTTAAGGGAGTTAGTAACTCAACTGTCAACGTATTTTTAACCAGATCTCTGAGTCAACTACCAAGTTCTAATGGGTAACCTTCTTAATTTTTTTAAGTGCATTTTCCATGAACATCCCGAATCTACCCATTCAGATTATGGCCGTCACAGACATCGGCGGAGCAAACGCCTTCTTTACCAACGACCTATGTCATTTACTGATCACTGAAGGCAATGCAACTGCAGATCGTCTACAAGCACATTTCACAACATCTAACTCATCGTTTCAACATAAAAGTGAGTTTAAAAAATATGATAATATTAAATTTGAATAAAAAATAGTGCGAACAGCTGCTAGGGAGGACTTCGTTGGAGCAATTGAATAATCTGGACTTGCGTATAATCCGCCTGCGCCAACTTAGTTGAATTTTTAAATTAAGAGGGCGAATGCTTTTAAGTCTGAAACGAAACATTGGGCCGAGCGTTTGATCTCCCCATTATGCTATCAACCTTTATACAACTGGCCTACCTATTAAGTTTTAATAAATTTGAGTCTGCATTCTTTAAATTTTCAGAACTGCGCTTGACTTATTTTGGGCAAACTATGTACTTTAACTGGACCACTCTTACTCTTACAGCTTTTCATGATAACTCTGCTTTAAGTAAAACTTTGATAAAGTTAGTTGAACAGATAAACTCTGATAAAAGAAAACTTCATATTAACACATTATCTCATGAATGAAATAAGGTTCTTTTAGAATCTCCTTCTTATTTTAAGTTTCGTCCTGGTATTCTGTGTAGGTATATCAATTGTGAACTGTAATAAAATAGTTCATTTTGTATTTTTTGCCAGTTTTCCCATTAAAAATTCTGTTGAAGTATTCCAATTAGTGATCTCTAGTTATAGTCATTGCTTTACAATATAATTTTATTTATTTAATCTTTTTATTAAATTAATAATTTGCTAAACAACTTAAACATGATTTTTAATTCATTGTAAACTTAATTAAAATTTCACTTTCTCAAAGATGGTCTTTTTTGTGATCTTTCGAAATTTTTGTATTTTTTTTAGACAGCGATTTATTGATTTTATTTTCTTGTTAACTTACGTATATTTTTACTGTATAATATATATATATATATATATATATATATATATATAACTAAAGTAATTTATGTGTAATAAACTAATCCTAATAAAAACAAAATAAATTGATCAGTTTTAGGACTAAAGCTTTGCCACAGAGTTAGTGCTTTTAATGACATTTTACTCATAAAGCTCACAGACTGCCTACCGCGAGTGATGATTACATGTACATGGTCAGGTCCTCTTATATTGTAAACAGTATTCTCTCCTTCGTCCTGCATTCGTTTATCGCTACCATTGTCTCTACTCATTAATGCACTTAAACCATTCCAAATGTATTTTTTTTTAAAATACTTTTTCAGAGAATTTATTAATTGAATTAAGATTAAAAGCTACTGTTCGCCAAAAATTATTACTTTTTTTTATCATCCTTCACCTTTTAGATAAACGTAAATTTATAAGAATACGTATAATATTACGAACAATGAACAACATGGCAAGTGATTTGAAAGTCGTTTTCACGATACAAAAGAAAAAGTTAAATCCACAAATGTATAGAAAAAAAATTATAAACACAACTTTTCTGCCATGGTCACAACACACACTCCTCTTAAGGAGCAGCCAGTCCTATTTAGAAATATCTCAAAACATAAAATTGTAAATTTAATTAATTACGTGTTTTTTTTTTTATGTGTTCACAGCAGCCTATTACACGCCATTTTTTAAGGAAGTCTGGGAGAAGAAGCCAGAAATTGAGCAAGCATTCCATTTAGAAGAGCCAATAGTTGACTCTAGCTTACAAAGTAACGAAAAGTTGTTATCTACAATTAATTCGAACAATTATCAGTTAAAATTAGCAACGTCAAGAAATGGAGGGTAAATAAACTAGCTTTTTAGATTGAAATAAATAATGGATATGGTTGGTTAGAGCTTCATAGCTCAAGCCTCTTGTAAGCCCTGGGGCTTGACTCAATAATTAAGCATACTGTGAGGTTCAGTGAGCTAACTTCAATGTTAACGTTCATCATACTACTATAGAGAAAGCATGACAATTGTCTAATTTTATTACTTATTCTAAAAGGAGACTTCGTAAAAACAAGAAAGTATTTTTGAACTAAAAAAAAAGTTTTTAACTGTCAGGCCAAGAACTTTTCACGTTGCCTCTAATTAAATTTTGTTTTTCAGTTTTGTTTTTTTTTCACATAAAGTTGTGTTTGTCATTGTTTAAACATCACTTAGTTTAAACTATTTACCGCATTAAGTAGGTTTTTTTTTGTTCAGGTGTTTCAGTTTAAATCCCACGTAGGACACACATTTTAAGTTATTTTTTACAGTCTAAACTCGGTGTTGTAAACGTAAGATGTGTGTAGATGGGTTTTTATGAAATAAACCCAAAAAACTACTGGCATTAACTTTTTTTTGTACATCTCAGTAACTAACTATAAACTCGCTCACTGGACCAATGTATTCTCGTATAGTTCTAATGCAAGTATAAGCTGACTTAAATAGAGCAATATTTTTTGCTTATTTTACAGACTATCATGCGATTATGACAAGCACGAAGCGGAAGACGGCTGTTACTCGCCAACTTACTCACACGAACAGATGACCGTCGGCAGTGCGTCCGAAGAATCAGACACTTACTCACCCTTAGACACACAACATAAGCTCAACTCTATCTCGCCACATAAAATTTTACAAGGTTCTCTTTTTCTTTTTACTTTATTTATTTATTTTTGTTGCTATTAGTGCTATACATTTATGCCTTTGAGATTGCTGATAAAGCTGGGCCATTTTTATATAAAATTCTATCTAGTTTTTGGCTGTAATAATCAGAATCCTTGGGAAGTCTATCTTTGGGATTAATTAATAATATGTTCTCGTACTTCATGTTTTGGAAAGCGACTTTTTCACATTTTGTCTCAACCGAAGATGCTATTTTGGCCGTAATTCGCTCAGGATTTCGTCCAATAAATCTATTTTCTCATCATTTATTACATTTGTTGTAGAAGCGCATGTCAAATGCGGATTAAGGGAAGTTGGTAAGTTAGCAGCGTGGTGGCGGCTTGTTTAGGTGTAAGATCCACTATCCTTCATCTATTTTTTGCATATCTCTAAGTTTTGAGATCGCCAGCTAACCAGGTCTGTGTCTGAAGGTAACTATCTATATGTGTCCAGGACTGCAGGTGTATCCACCGCCGGCGACTCCACCTGAGCCAGCCCCACCTGACCACCCCCCCGGGCGCCGCGGCCCACAAGACAGTCTGCTTGGCTCCTACACCAGTCTAGACGAGATCACCTGTAATCTCATCATCTGAATCTAAATCAGAGTTGCTTCAAACTTCATTGGAGAATAATTTATTTTTTAATTAATTTATTTTTTGTTCTAATGAATTCGTTGTCTCTGAAAATACATTAATTTATTTGTAATTTAATTTATGCGAGAGAAATTTTAAATTAGTCATTTTTAATTAAAATAAATTGAATTAATAATAAAGTAGACGTTATTACATGTTGTTGCCTTCATTGTTTCTATTCACTGAACAATTTGAACTAAGCGCTCATTTAGATGCCCTGAGCCTGACAGTCAATGTGATGCTCAGGAGTTACCCATTCTGAGTTAACCTTAAAACTGCTATTTAGTTTTGCAGAATAGTGCGTTGGCTAGCTAAACACATTCCCCACCACAGTTGATTTCTTACACTGAGAATACTTTATTCAAATTTAAATTAGACCTTAAATTACTCAAAATAAACTTTTAATGATTCTATAGTCTTGTTCCTAATTAAATTGGATCATTCCTAATCAAAAGTTTACTTTTCTCCTCATAACAAATAAATATTTTTTAATTAAATTAGAAATTTAAGTAAACTAATAAATTTAATCCCATAAAAAAGTTTTCGCTAGTCAAATTACTTCCTCTACTTTTAAACAATCCTTGTTTAGTGGAATTAAACTTCAACCAAATCATAGATTTCTTAGTCAATTTAAACTTGGGGTTTCGTCAAATAACCGTTTTTTAATCAACTTAAGAAGATATTTACTGTTACTCAAACCATTCCAATGTAAACAATTTTTAGGGAGGAGGGAGCTTCGATTCTTTTTTTAATTTAGCCTGCTATCTGTTAGATATTTCAGGTAGTATCACTTTTATTTTATATAATTTTTCTTGGGTAAAGAATTTCGTAACAAACTCGAATTAAAATACTTAGATATATTTACAAGAAGCAATTTAAATACATTCTAATACTAAATAAATATCAGATTAAAATAAATTAAATTTGAGAAATTTGTATTGAAATCTATCAATTCTGAAGTCTTAAGAGGTAAAGTTGGAATAGGTAGGTTTATAGACTGTATGGAAATTTGGACAAGCTCGCAATACAATTGGGCTCTTAATAAGGTCGTTCTGAGCATAGTTTTGGGGAGAGGATATATATTCATTTTTTTAAGGTGGCGCATTTTCGAGTAAAAAAGAGGTTTCTCGAATCTGTTCACAAAAGTAGTTGAAGAGAACTCTCTATTCAACAAGGGTATGGCAGTGAGGTTGATGGAATCCTCGGCCAGCTTCCGGACCTCTAGGCATGCGCACTACGTTGTCTGCAGATCCATTGCTATAGATTCTACCTCCTTCCCGGGACCCACGTCGTCCAGATTCGATGCTCATACTCCAGTAGCCATTCTCACGTGGCTTTCCAGGCAGATGTAGATCTATGGAGCTGCGACGGCTGTCCGAACCACTGCCACACCTGAAACAAATATTTCCTTAAAACTTGTTTGCAATAATAAAATGAATCATGTAAATAAAAAAAAATAAGCCAGAAAAACAAAACAAAAAGTATAAATGTTTAAAATGAACAAAAGTATTGAAAAAATTGTTTAAACTGAACTAATAAAATAAAATTCTGTTTAAATTTTAAGGCTTAACTTTAAAGGTTTAAATCAGAATGAATTAATATTACAGTATTTTTTCGACCATTAAATTTAGATACATATTTGCCAGATAGTTTGAACTGAGCAATGAAGCGCTTCAAGTTAAAATGCAGTTCAGAAGTTACATAGCTTTGAACCATATTGTTTCAAAAAATAAAATAAAAATAAAATAGATATATGTAAACAGTTGATTTAAATCTTTGTTCCATAAATAAGATTAGTAATTAAAAATTATGGTAGAAATATTAAATATTTACACATAGTAGAAATATTGCAATTTCTTTGAAGGGTGTTTCAAGATTTGAAACGGCATTCATATCGAATTCCTTTTAGCACATTAATTGTGTACACCAGTTATTTTTATAATTTTTAGCTGAAATTTATTTTTAAAATAAAGTTCTCTTATCTTCAAGTAACATTCTGGCACTAATAGCTTCGACTTACAAAAAAGTTTGGTCCAGATAAGGATGCAAAACTCCAAAGAACAAAGTATTACATAAAGTACGGGTGGGAAAATTTGAGTTGAAAAATAGTCATCCGTCAACACTAATACATGTAGATGATGTATTTTAATGTTTTGAGGCGCGTCAGCATCTGAGGATATTGGCGCCCTTGGGTGTGTATTGTTTATATCTTGAAATATTAACAACATTCCAAAATTCGGAAGCAATTTTTACATTAGAAAATTTTAATAAAATGGAACTATTATAATCTAAAAGCTTCGTTTCAATTAGAGCTTTACAAATTTTTTTCTTGCAGATAAACAGCCATATCATTTACGAAAAAATTAAACTTCTTGCACTGTTTTAATCACTGTCTTAACTTATTACACCGATTAATAAATTCACTATCAAACCAGACGATTCTATTCTTATTTTTAATGACAGTCAGTTTTAGTCTTAAACATTCCTAAAGCAGATTAAAACTTTAATACAGCTTCCACAAATTTTAAGTATAATGAGTCAAGAGAATAACTGAAAATTAACTGAGCTAAATTCTCAAGCAAGTGATTTATTAAATTTTAGTTAAATTATTTGGTGTAGAGTTAAAGTTTAGATACTTGTAGGTTAGAATCAAAATATTGAATTGAAAGTTCTATCGGAAAATGATCTGAGAGCGTAAAAAATTAGCTACATTTAGATCCTCAATGATATCCAAGTTATAAATATTACACCATATAAAACCTACAGTCCTACATGCAATTTTGGAAACATGAGTATATCAACACTATCATTATTTGCTTTTAAGTACACCTTTTGGTAATAATAAATCACTGTTAAGTTTAACATCTCCATACCTAGATCTCGATGAGCAATATCCTTCAGAGCCAGAGTCTCGAGACCCTCGGCGACACTCCAGATGCCTACAGGAACAACAGTCCGAGCCAGAGCTAGCCAAGGATAATCGTCTGATGTCGGACAGCGAAATGCCAGAATTAGATCTAGACCTGGAGGAATTCCATGACTCCAGCGAGTCTGAGGAGAGACGTCTGTCGAAGGATCTGTTATTCCAGTTAACGCCTTCCCATTCGTTGCTCCGATATCTGTGAACATATTCCAGAAGTTGTCATTATCAGTATTTTGTCAAACATATTGAAAATGGCTGCCGTAACACGCCTCCAAAAACACCGTTCTACATTTTTGGATAGTTTACCCAAGGATTACAAATTTTTACCTATTTTTTTTTACCTAATTTTTACCCAGATTAAAAGTATTTTAATCAAGTTCAAGCTAATTTTTCAATTAACTTCAAAGCTAATTTTTCGATCAAATTTTTGCAATTAAATAGAACCTATTTTCAATGAATATTGATGTTTTCAGCCAAACTGAACGTAAATTACTAATTCCTTTCTCACCTTCTTTGAGTCCAGTGACTTGCTTCGAGTCCTCCCGATAAACGTCGAATTTGTCCGCCGTTCAGTCGAATGTTTCTTCGCTCATCATTCTCCGAGCAAGAGCTGGTCGAATAGTCTTCCAGTGATTTCAATTTCTTCAATTTCTTTTTCCTTTCTACAGATGGCGGTGCATTCAATTCTAATACCTGCAAAAATACGCAAAATGGTAGGTAAGTGAGACATGCCACTAAAGGTACTTACTCTCCCTGGATAATTTTCATACATTAAAATAAGAATGTAGTAACAATCATAGTCAGTGCAATGCTACCGTCCATAAAAAATCGCATGTCTGTAAAGTTCACCAGTAACTGTTACAGATTACCACCTACAAATGTAAAGCGAACCTACAATTTTACCTCCTAAGTGTTGCAAGCAAGTACATCGTACAGAAATAGAACTGCAAACATGCTACTAATGTGCACCAAGGACGTACAAGGTTACCTCCTAAACTATGGCATTTTTTATTAACTTCGACTCTGACTAGGTAAATTAAATTTTTGTATCGAAGAATGTTGGCGGGAAAGTGTTAAAATTGGAAACGTAGCAAAATGAATTGTATTAACGAAAATAATAACAGAAATGAAATTTGGCCGCTATTGTTAAAATATAAATAGCAAATAGAAGAACACACTGCAAGTGCGTAGAGAATATTTCATGCATTCAGAGAGAATATTCCACTGAACTGGCCTCAGGTGAGTTCAACGTACAGATCTACCATTCATATAATATTAATGAGCATTGTAGCTTCGAAACAAAACAGGTGCTAAATCAGAACAATGTATAATAAATCGAAGTTATTTATGCTTCACAGTTATGTTAAAGAAATCAGAAAACTTATTTTGAATTCCCTGAAAGGTTTCTGTGATGCGCTTCATGATCGCATCGCAACTGTCTCTATTGTACTAAGATAATTCTTTCAGTTTACAATAAAGACTTAAGAACAATATGTACGTGTTTGAACTCTAGTGTAGTAAATGTTTCAAACACTTTAAAAGAAAACAAACTTTGGTAATGGAACTATCACACGATTTATTGACTGGGCTTTTAGGGGCTTATTTGCAGTTCTTCTTAATAATATGTAAGTAGTAGATCTGTAAATTGTACTGGTTTGCGGCACATTAGAGGCAAAGTTATGTATTTCCTCATTATATTTTATAACTGATAAGAACTAAATTTCTCAGTGCATTAAGAGAAGTAACTCGTGAGATACAATAACTAGGTAAGTAGAATGAGTTTTGCTGACCTCTCAGATAGCAAGGAGATCTGGTTCGGCTCTCTAAGGACGGACTCAGGTGAAAGGAACTCTTCCCCACCCCGAACTGAGAGAGAGATCATGGTTCTAATTGTGTGCTTAAATGTTATGTTTAGACAGTAGGACCATACATACCACCAACATACACAGTCGGTTTGGTTAAAGAAGGCCAAGTAAGTGTGTACTTGTAGTGCACTCATTGACATTGGCCTTCAATACCGGAAGTTCACGCTGAATAAACAAATACAGTCGACCTTGGAGGTAAATAGTTCCGGCATTTACGGAACTAGATTCTACCTTCCTGATAATGGGAACGGTGTTTGGAGGATTTTCTTTTTTAGTTTCTAAAGTTTATGGGGCGAATATGTTCGTATCTAGAAATATTAAAAAACAAAGTGATAGGCCTACGAAAAATAATTAGTTAATTATATTGAGTTCAAGGAAACCTCTTCTCTCTAATCGGTCAAACTGATTTATTTCACAAAACCTGACTCAATTAAGAAGTCACAACATATTTTAATTCTGATAAATGTTAATCAAACGGTATGGAACTACATAGTATAGTTTGCAATTAGAGGCACTTAAGAAACTTGTTTAATAATGCAGTTATGTAAACAAGACCAGAAAAACAATAAATAAATAATGCAGTTGATAAAGCGAGAAGCTCGGCTGTTTCCAAGTATCCTTTATCACCCTTGGAAAATTTTGAAAAGGGCTGACTCTGTTTTTGCTAAAAATATAGGCACTATGTCTTTACATCTATAAATCATAAATATTTTGATTTTGATGTTCATAAATGAATATTTTAAATTAATCTAAATCTAATAAATGGGTAACTAAATGCTCCTTTGGCATTGAGAGAACACTATTTAGTCGGCTGAAATATGGGGGATGTCCGTCCAAATTATTGTAAGAAGTTAGATTTTTACAATTTCTTGAGTCTGTTCTGACATTGACCCGTTATACTCCTGACGCATTTGTTTTGTTAGAGATAATACAATACAATTCCAAATGAAAGTTTTGCTATGTAAGTTCAGATGGTGGTGTTGTAAATTAGAGATACCTAAAACCCAGTTGCCTAGACAATGGTGCAATAGGTTCTTGGGATTCATAGATACACCTGCAATTCTCCTAAATTGGATTTTGTAAAAGCGTAATTATTTACTAGTATTGGAGCCCAGAACGTCTGGCAAGCCTAGAACTACTAAAATTAAGCAAAATTATATCTAAAAAATTACAAATGCGTTTAAGTTAAATTCACTCGCAAAAAAGAGAAATATTGAGCAGAGCAATTCTGGATTCCGGGTTTGAATCCAGATGTTGGCGCTTAGATTTTCTCTTCTTAGGAGCTTCTTACAGCTCACTGTCCGCTGCTGAACAGTGTTATATGTAACACGAGAAAACTGTCCGGAGGTCGGTAGTAAACTGAAAAAACTAACCGCTCGAGAGTTGTCGGTTTTGATGTACGGTGGATAGACACTCAAATACAAATTTATAAAACTCACTTTTTTCCTCCTCAAGGAATCTCAAAACGGTTATTTCTATGAAAATTCAAAATAAAGAAATTGGAAGATTATAAAACTTTTTTTTTATATGAGAAATCACTCTCCATTCGTTGAAGAATGCTGGGCTGTGTGCATTCAATTTGAATACTACATTTAAGGCAACAATTTTTCTGAGTACGGCAGTAATTGTCCTGAAGTAGCAGTATTTTTTGGCTTCTTTCCTTTTTCAAGTCATCCAGTCTCAAAGACCTTCCTATATTTTTCAACTCCTTAAGTTTAAATCCTCGATACATACCCGTAATACCAGATCTCGCTCATCCGATCTCTATATTCTCTCTCACCGTACCTCATCCTTTGACAAATCCTTCCTAATACGTGCTACCTCTCTCTGAAACTCCTTGCCATCATCTGTCCGCCATGCTCCTACCCTTTCCATCTTTAAATCCCTTCTGTTCAGTTATCACCTTTCTATCCAGCTTCCTCCGAAATTCTAATTGTTTTAATTTATTTCCTTAATTTCTGCTGTTATTTTTATCTTCACTTTTTGTAAAAACTTATTTATTTTCTGTTTAATCACAGGCCAAACTATTAAGGCCTCTATTTGTACCTGTATTTATTCTTAGGGGACAATTGTCCCAGAATAATAAATTTCTTTTCTATTTCTATTTCTATTATGCAACCAGCTACATATAAGATCTGTTATTTTTTCAGAAATTAACAACTGGAGGGAATGGAGGCGATTTTATTTATCTTAAGGTGCTGGTAGTTCATCATTGATAAAAACAATTTTTTGCTTACTTATATACTGAACATGAAGCCTTGTTCTTGTAGGAATCGGCTTCATAAGTTGAGGTCACTGCTTTATTTTGAAGCATTGAATATTAGGACCAAGGAAATATTCCATTCAACATTTATTTGAAAAATCTTTTTTAATTAGCCATTCAAGAAAAATGTAATTAAAAATGAACGAACTGTATGTAATTTCTAGAATTTGACATTTGCAAATAAATGTTGCCCTTGGTGGATATTTCGCGATTACTATAAATGAAAAAAAAAAAAATTAAATTTGCATGCATGTTAATTGACACGATAAAAATAGTAAATTTTTAATTTTAATTTTTTTCTACACACACTTGAACATCAATATTCACATTCACATGGGCACAGTGATAGCCAATTTTGGCTCAGTTCAACCCGCAACTAGTATCGGTGGCTAACAGAATTAAGACAGCACATTGTGAGTACCGGCATGGCCAAACGTTGCCAACACTGGCCTGGTATTGGTCCGCTCCATAAATCGTAGATATTTTACTGTAAATGTAATGGTATACACACCTACATAAACTGAAATTTTCAACTAGTCTTCTCTATCCGTACACAAACTCCGGTAAATATTTTTACTCAATAAACTTACTTGCATATAATGCAACTCCGATTAGGATTTATGTACTTAAAATGAATGTTATAAAACTATATAGGATACACTTTTTTTTCTTTTTTTTGAGATTGCGCTGAATACATACATTCATACTATTGAAATTACTACTACACTAGCGAACTGATATCCCATATATCCTTGAAATGTTCGATGACATGAGAACAGTCAGTCACATGAGACATTTAGCTCAATATTATACACAAATCACTTTTAAGTAATGAAGGAATAAAATTAATTATGTACACCTCAACACAGTGTAATATTGATTATACTACTTGTACAACCACTAATGAAGAGGGCACATAGCCGAAACGTTTAGCAAATAGATGAAAGACGAGTTTCCAAGATTTACACTTAAAAAACTAGATTTTGAAAAATTTAAAAAGAAACAGAAAATATCAACATACATATAATTAACTGTGTAACATTGGAACTGTATAGCTATTTTTTTTAGTAAAGATTTTAGGTTAAAAAATATGTGTGATTTAGAATGGTTTAGCTTCCGAATATCTAAGCGTTAGTAAGTAGTGATCACAAATTTAAAATACTGTTTTTTTTTAATGAAGTTCAATTGCCCATATTGCTATTTAATGATTAGCATGAGAAATTCATATCAAAGAACGTTTGCAATCCATCTCTTTCGTGGACGCCTAATTTGGTAGTTGGACGTAAAGCCTGTCTTAAAAAAAAAACAGGCATTACTTTTACTTTTGTTGCAGTAAGTGGGAGAGAGTCCGTTGTGTGTCATATCACATACAGACATAGATTTTGAGTTTGGTTGTGTGAAAGAAGGCCTAAGAAGTAACGATGTGACATTGACTCTGGCGTGAGTAATACCCTCATAAAGTCACCAGCCTTGGCTGCTAGTGAGGGTCGCCCTATATACTTGAGGTCAGCTTTTTTTGCGCACAGCATTTCCCCCCTTTAGAGTCTCCTTAAAATGAAGCTTAACAGAAAAACTTGATGAAAGTCCTTGATATATATAATTAATTAGTTTACAAATTTTTAAGAAAATTGTCGAAGCTATTGTTTGCAAAATGCGAAAACCATGAAAAATGAATGTAGTAAAATAGCATTGCAGGTCAGCCGATATTCATCGGTCAGATTCTTTGTAAGTAAATTGGGTAAAAAAGGCAGTTCCAGTTTTTAACTGCAAGACCTGAATCTATAGAACTGATTGACTTCATTAGTTTTGTAGGTGCAGTACATAGTATGTATACATGCTGCTTACATATAATAGTACACATACGTTTACATTTTATGCATACTATTAACTTTTAGGTAGAAGAAAGAATTGTAAACAAATGGATTTCTTAGTCTTAGTCGGAAATACTATTTGTGGTCCCCTGAACACGAAAAACTGGTTTTTAAAAAATTGTAAAAAACTGTTATGTTCCATAGGATCCAAAAAGTATAGATTTTCGAATACGGCAACTCTACAATTATAAAACCAGCAAAAATAAGCATTCTTGAAAGCAAGACCCCCCTATTTCAAGCCATTAGCCACTAACCAAACAAATAAGACATTTAATAAAAACTGTGTGACTGTTATTTTAATATAAAGGTGTCCAGTGTGTTCATTAATATAAATTTAATTACTATTTATTAATTGTGCGGAGTAAAAAAAAGTGTGATAGATAAGTTTGAAAAGAAGTAGGGCATAGTAACTAACAGTTTTATTGTCTCTAAATATTGTAAATAAAGTGTAGTCTCAGATATAAAATTAGAGAGAGGTAAGGCACACGTCGGAACGAGTTAACTGATAGATTAGCAAAGGAAGTCTTAGCTAATAGGTATATTAAGACAAGTTCCCGAAAAATCCTTCAAGATATTTTGAAAAAGTAAGTTCAAAATGAAAACTGAAAAGAATTGGGAAGTAGAATGGAGAACTTACATAAGAGGTGAAGAAACGTTACAGCAATACATTCCGGACTAAACAATATTATACGGACTACGCAATACATAGCGGAAACTTCTAGACTTACAGATAGAATACAGGATTGACCCAGGATATGGCAACACATGTCATTATTTACACTGAGCACCCCTCCAGTTCTGTCTGTTTGATTAGAAGAGTCTGCAGGTTGACTCCTGGGGTAAAGTTTGAAAACACAAGTTTTTCTCCTCTAAAGCGTCGAACTCTCAGCCGAAAATAACTTTCAAGCTGAAAAGGAAATACTTAATACGCGTAGTGTCTTCTTCTTTCTGTCAAGATCACAAAGGCTATTCATTGAAAGGACTATGCGATGCATGTGTTTCTCAGTTTGCAGTGGCGTGCGAATGGTCTACCGATCTTAAGCCACTGTAAACTTACATGAGTGGCTAATCATTAAGTACTTCGCCTCCCTCTGTCTGAGATTATCAGTTACCATTGCTAATTATGTCCACATTTTGCACGCTACACTACTGTATACTTTTTACTATTCATTAAATAGCTCAGGTTTTTTTTTTTAATGAAATGGCACTCTACAGAAAAGCCTCCATTCATCAGGAACGGCCACTCAGCCTATGCCACCGTAAATCAGGGAACCCATGCGGCTCCCTCTAGTTGGAGCACCCCTCCAAACGCTTCTATTTGATTAGACTTAAGACACTAGAAGAGTTTATTTCACAGCTTAAAGAGATTATGTTGGCTACATTATTTTGTAAACATATTCTCAGAAATCATATCACTAAGAAAGTGATTGTATAAGCAAGTTCTGGACGCGACTCTGGTATTTACATTAATACTAACCTCTGCATGAAATTAAAATTAAACAATGCCTAATAATAATTAGTGATAAAAATTGAGTTGTAATGGTGTTACTGTGGGTAAATTTGTAACAAGGTGAAACGTAATGAACTTTTTAACATTGCATTGTAAGTAAAGGGTTGAAATACCATGAAATTATCATGTATCTGTTTGCAAAACTATGAAACATTTAACAGCAAGTAAAAGTTAAAAAAATAATAATAATAATGCCTATTTTTTCAGGCGAGCTTTACGTCCAAGTGCCCAATTAGATATAGACAGAGGCTACTGGCAAACGTATTTTACTATAAATTTCTTATATTAAACATTATTCCAAGTAATAGTAATAGATTGAACGTTACTCAAAATGGATTGACAAAATAAATCATTTATTCCAATCTTAAGGTTTCTCTAGAAATAGACAGTATTATATTTAGGTGTCATATAATAGTCTTCTAATAACTGTTCTTATATCTAACTACATAGTTATTGAGCAGTAATACGTTTTTTAGAAACTGCATAAAATTCAACTCGATATTGTGATAATTTAAACAAAAAAAAAAAAGAAAAAAGAAAACTAGGCTTCAGGAATGTCAAAAAAATATGTATAAGAAAGGAATGAACATACAGTATCATGGAATAGAGCACCATACTTAATCTGCGGCCCCCAACGAGCTATCCCCGCGCTGCATAATCACAAAGTTATAAATTATAGTTTTTAAAAATTGGAAATTGGGGGCTATAAGTTGATGGGTAATGAGTAGATGAGTATGTTGAGGTGACATACATATTTCATCGGTTCTCTAACACTTTGCGTGATGACATACTTACTTAGGATCTATTCTAATTATTTTATTAATACTTAATATTTAAAAGATAATAAATTTCACTATTATTTCTAAAAGAATGTATTAAGGAAAATTGTCTTTGAATCGTATTATTTTAAAACTTAACTTCAACACATAAATAAATAACAATAATAATAAATAAATAAACGAATAATTTCTGAGGGTATTAGAGGATTTGAGATAATTGAGATGACTAATACTTTGTCGAGAGATCATTTTAAAAAAGTATAATATTGATCTTCATTATAATACGAAACAAAAATAGTTTAGTTATATTTTTCTTCGCAGATCACTTAGAGGCTTAAAAAATTAGCTTCCTAATAAAAATTATTGCTACGATAACAAAGCGTAATGTCCATGGTGTTCTCACATTAAGCAGTAATGCCGGGAGCATTCTTCTGAAGTTTATTTCATTCTTGGCAAATAGTATATGTAACCACTTACTGACTCAGAGCTTGCTGGCGGACTAATTATTTTGTACATTAACAAGCTTCGCTTTGCTTTACATAGCAAACAAATATAACTAGCTCGAAAGAAAAAAAAGGTTGAGTATAGCAGGAATAGCGTACAATGCAATAAACTGATCTTTGGAATAATAATTATCAATAGTAATAGTAATTAATATTTCCGTTCCTATAACTTTTACACGAGTTCACAAAAATGAGATATATAATAATAATAGTATTTATTAATTGAAGGGATCCAGTGGAAATCCTAATAACGGAAACGACAAGAAAACCAAAACAAAATAATTTTTTTTGTGTTCAGGGAATCTTGATCAGGTAATGTATTTTGGTTAAAACTCAATTCCCAAAAATTCCCCTACATACCGGGTCGATTGCTACATATTTCTGTTTTAAGCTAATTAATTAAAGAATCTAGAAAAGTAAGTTACCTGCATATTTGAGTGCCTACATGTCCAATCCTTGTTCAAGGCATTATGCGCAGACTCAGTGCGTACAAATTCCACCAAAGCGCTAACTTTACCCACCATCTGTGGGTGTTTGTTGACGAAATGCCGGACATCTGCGGGTATTGGATTGCCCGGGCGAAGGATCCGGATAAGAGCGATTTCTCCACAGTTCCCAAACAGTTCTGCTACTGTTTCTATACTTGGTTTTTCAACCGGGAGATCTATGGCGACTATAGTCCTTGAAGGAGTTGTCTGATCATAAGGAGGCAATGGGTCTAAACGTCGGAGTTTTGTACCAGCTTCGTTAATTTGCAGTTTCTTGGAACGAGCCAGTGCATAAGCTACAACACGCCAATCTTTGGCCAAATGTTTGACCCGTTTAAAGCTTGATATCAACTTCAACGAAACGTAACCTTCCTTGTTTCGTTTGACATGTTTAAGCAAGAAAGCATCTTTCGTTATGTTGACATCACTGAAATAGAATTCTACTTGTTCAACAATTTTCTGCACAAGTTCCTCATCAGGAGTTACGAAGTCTTCAGCATCATCAAAATTCAAAACTGCTCCTTCATCTACATTCTTTTCCTGTTCATTCTTGCCGTTATCTTGAATTTCCACAGTTTTCTCCAAATTTTCACCTTCAGTTTCTTTTTCAACGGTCATTTTTTTTCCTTAATCTTTTCTTTATTCCTTAGTTTTAGAAAACACACGCGCACACATTAAAACACACACAACATCTCACGAAGACATCAACTCACTGAAAAATCCACATAATACTAATTCAAGCTCTTATATATTGTGACCAGGGTCCCTCTGGAGTTTGTAGGGTGGAGGGGGAATTGATTAAGAGCGCCCTACTCTACAACTCCTCACAACCCCAGAGTATACGCTCGCAAAGTCAATGCCATCAGTTTGCTATCATATAATTGTTTATGACCTTCAAGGGCAACACCACTACTACATTAGATAGACATACACATAGACACACTGTAGTCTTAAGGAAGTTAAATTTTAAATGATAAGCTTGTAGTTCTCCTTTACATTATTAAAAGGCGGAAGAACCCAGTACATTGTACTTTACTAAAACATTAGAGGCAAGCTTAAGCAGGATTAGATGCGCTATGAAAAGGTGCACTCGAATCACAGTTCATCTAATTTCACTCCTCTAATTACCGATCAATGAGAGGATTTTTATTAAATCATTCTAAAAAAAATTGTTATTTAAAACTGAATATAATAAAATTTGACTAAATTGTTCAACATTCATGATTTTAAAATCAATTCTAGGTGAATCATCAGCTGCCCTACATTTTTCAAAATTTCTTTTGCATGTCCTCTGCAAAATTAATTCTGGTAACGCGTGTACATCTTCTTTTTACTTTTATTTTGGAAACTTCCACAGATATAGCATCGCCTTCTATTCCTGCTTCTTGAATTTGTGATTTCTAAAACATGTAATAGAAGATTCGCCCTTCTTATTTCATTTTATACACTCGTTTCGTTATTATTGATTTTTACCGCTTGAGAAATTCCATGCATTATTTTTGTCATAGCAAACATTTTACTTCAGACATAAATTGAATGAAATAAATAGTAAACAATTATAAACAAAAACCTCTTGAACACACTAATGAAAACTATTTAGATAAGAAAATTATCTCAAGTTATACAAACCTTCAAGTCTGGTGATAAATCGGACAGAAGGCTCCTCTTCAAATGGTTAATCAGATCAAAGTAGCATCTATTGGTAGCCTATTTGAATCTTCTTACTTTATTCTGTGAGAAATTTACTGGCGGGGATAAATTACTTAGCATAGATAGGTGAATTCTAAAACTCTTTGAAAGCTATGAATGTCCTATTGGAAAATCGTTTCCCGGTGGTCCAATGCCTAGTGCTTTTTGAAGGGCTCAGGACGTCTACATCATCCACATAGGCCAGTATTTTGCCGGATTTATTTGACTCGTTCATCCTCCCAGTAGATAGTATTCCTTTGTCTTAAAGTCAAGTGATATTTCGGATTGATACCTAATAATTCCTTCAAAGTTAACTTTGGCTTTTGATAAGGGGTTTATCATTGCATTTTTCTCACGAAGTTCTAAGCTTATAAAGTCTTTGGCAAACTACTGCGTTGGACATGCAGTTATTTGACTGTCATATGGTCAAGTTAGAACTCTTCTTTTTCGCTGTCTTCTTGGGAGTTTCTCGGGGTTATTATCTAGAACTACTATCGCTAAATGATATAAAGCTTAATCTTCACCTTATTTTGTATTTGTGGATGACCTAAAAGTATTTTTGGCAAGGATGTGGCCGTGAGCAACAGAAACTCTATTTGATTATTCGTTAAGTTTCGAAAACTATTTGGAATTGTACCTGTATTATGCATAATTATTTGATTAACTTGGAAAATTACGCCACTAGTTACCACACTCTAACTGGTTAATCTATTCTCTACATTCTGACACTAAGTAGGGTATCTTTCTCTCAGTGATAAATAACCTTATTCATTCTTTAAAAAGATTCTTCTCCGTTTATGTGTATCTTTCTCAAGTATATATTTATCCCTTTCATTTCGCTATTTGCTGGATGATGATTGCAACCAACTAAACTAACTTGGATTCGTTCAATATTAGCATTTCAGAATTTATAAATAATATTAAAAGTGACACTTTTCTGTCGACGGGTATTCTTCAAAATTGTTATTTTATTAACATATGTATTTAATAATTATTGATATTATGAGGCCATGTATAACAATGAAATAGCATTTTAAAGGGAAAACTTGCTCTAAACCATCTCCTACAAGTTGATTTTATTCGAAATTTTATAGGAAAATTTTATAATTAATAAAAGTATTAGAACTACACTAATGTAAAGTTGTAATGTTTTGAGAAAAACCTCAACAACTACAAAATCGATTTAATAAAGTAGCACTTCGAAAAGCTTGAATATATAAAAAAAAAAACAACCCAGACATAAACAAATCTTTAAATAAATACAAAATTACCCATCCAAAATTCATTTACAAAATTGTTGAAAAATACATCACAAATAGAATTATTGTTTATTTAGTCTTTGTCTGAGTTTAAATATGAAACACAAACTGATTATTTCAGATACCTGATGTTTAAATTTCGACCTCGGTCACCTTGTAACTGGTGCCATGCTCTGAAGTGGAAGAGTCATACATAAGATGATCATGGCCGAAATGTGCTGCAGAGGCGGTAGAGTTTAGCTTCTTGCCCTTCGGTCTCTTCACCCCATAAGTAACGGTAGAGCACTTTCTTTTTGCTACTTCTTTAATTTCTATGACGCATTCATGTACTAGAGGCACAATCTGACGAGTGAAATTAATAACACGAAGTGCCAGATTATATTTGCTGTTTTCCACATAAATAAACAATTATTATCTTCTTTATTTTTTTTTTTCTTACACCTCATAATTTCTGAAACAACTTTTTTGTGATTTCATTCTCAATACTTCAACCATCCATTCTTGGACATCTTTCTCGTAGTTGTTCAGTGCAAGTGAAAGATGTTCAAGGCTTCCTCCTTGTGAATAAGATTTCACTTATTGAATTTTAAATTAATATGTCATAGATGAAAACAGCATTTTTAGAGATACCAAAGTGGGGAAGGCGAAAAGGTTGGAAACCGCTGGTTTAGTCCACAGGGTTGATGTGTTTGATATGAAACCAAATAAACCCAGTGGTGAACTAGTAAATTTTAATCAGTGGAATAGCTCATTTTTTTTAAATATAGATTGTAAAATTTCCAGAAATGTTTACCAAAAAAAGAGTGGTATTTCCTTATATGAGCGTACAGGGTGTTCATTTTAAAATGCATTTCATGCTTAAACGGTTGATCTGAGCAAAAAATGGTACAGGAAAAATTTGTTGCCCGTCACCTCTACTTTCCAGAATACGTGACTTGATTTTAGATTGCTGCCCGTATACGCGGCTGACGCGCGACCAAAAGTGAGGGTTTGCCCCCCCCATTTTCATATACACAATTTTAAAGAGTATAAAAAGTTATGAAAGAAACCAGACACCGCAGTTCGATATCTTCAAAATTAAAGGTGCTAAGCCATTTCAAAATCTGGTATTTATTAACCATATTTCAATTTTTTAACTTGTTATCGAAGAGAAAGAAGAGCACGCGATAGGTCATTTTTATGTATTTTTTTATCTCCTTTCTACTAAAAATATTGCCAAGGCAGTAAAGCTAGTATTTTTCTTAATATCGGGAAATAAGTCGTTTTCCGAGTGATTTTTCTAAGAAAAATCAAATGTTAAGAGCTTTAGATGTTCTCAAGCATGCACAAAATGGCTAAAAATTACATCTGTTACAAACAAGAATAATTATGTGGTAATTTTGGGAGAGTTGCGTTTAATTACCAAAAAAATTTAAAACCTCCAGCCACATATTTAAGTTATCACTATTTTTTCATGTAAAGGATCAAACTTATTTTTTAATTTATCAAATAATGCACTTTACGCAACTTGTGAAGCATGTACTGTGCCTTAAAGGTGCCTCCTCAGATTCAGAGAACAATTGAAACCTCCTGGCTAACCTGGCTTGCGAGGTTCAAAAAATTGAAATATGATTAATAAATACCAGATATTGAAATGGCTTAGCACCTTTAATTTTGAAGATATTGAATTGCGGTTTCCGGTTTCTTTCATAACTTTTTATACTCTTAAAAATTGTGTATATGAAAATGGGGGTCAACTGCAAACCCTCAGTTTTGGTCGCACGTCAGCCGCGTATGCGGGCAGGAATCTAAAATCAAGTCACATATTCTGAAACTAGAGGTGACAGGCAACAAATTTTTCCTCTACCATTTTTTGCTCAGATTAACCGTTTAAGCATGAAATGCATTTGAGCCGTCTTAAAATGAACACCCTGTATAGTATGCTCAGCTCAGATGAGTTCAGATGAAGAGTTTGGCTCGATTTATTTTCAAGAAAATCACAAGAATTGGCAAAAAAAAAACATTCAGGAAATTCGCACTTCCGGCAAGTTGATTTTCTATAACCTTGGAATTCATTAACTCACTTAATCCTTCTTAATATTATAAGCATTGTATGTAGAACCTTGCACAAAATAGCTCGTTTGAAGGAGGTCTTCCCCATCCCCCCTTTGCCAGAATTGGTTTTAATAATATTTTCCTGGAAAAATATTACTAATAAAAGTTTTAAATCTATTTAATTTTACAGAAAAATCATCAGTGTCATTTTTGAGAAAAATTCTCGAAAAAAAGGAGTGAATTTTAATAAACTGCATTACACTGTCACTTTATTTAAATATTGAAACGCTGTAATATTTATTAAGATTTGAAAAGAATTAATAAACAAATCAAATAATTAAAATATTATTTTACATATGTATAAACGTTTACAATAATAATAAATGTAATATATAACAAATAATATACACTCATGTGTATTTTTTGTCAATATTTTTACTCAAAATAGAACATGAAAGTGAAACGTAATACATGTATGTAAATATTTTATGTTGTACTCGTATAAGAAAACAAAATTATGAAATATGATATTTCAACTGAAATACTCATTAGTTCTGAATTATGTTTCATTCTCAGATTTGCCTATTTTATAGTACAATATTGTTCAGTACACTAAATGCTCGTTCAACTTCAGTAGTGCTTACTGCAGATAAATAACTTAATGGTTTCTACAGCTGTTTTAATTTTTTTGAAAGAAATTCTACATTTTAATTTTCCTATAACACCATCTCCACTATAACATCTGTTAATGGTGGTAGATCATTTTTTTGTCTTCTTTTAATAGTTCTTTTAGGCTCAATAAGTTCTTGTTGAAATTTCCTAAATTCTATATTGCCTGTAACCACGAATTCTTCAAATTCTTGGACAGTAGGATTGCAATTGGCGAATTGATTATTCATCAAATGAAGAACGATTATTGTTGTATTATTCTACTGCATCAAAACTACATAAAACTGAGAACGATTACTATTCATGAAAATCGATTCTCGCGTTTAGGCGCTACGCAGTTTACAAAAAAAGGTAACAACAATTTTTGAAAATGCCGTTTTTGCTCATTTTTAGCAACTTTTTTCTCAAAATCTATTAGATCTAGGTTGTTGCAACAAAAAATAACAGTAATAAAGAAGGATTTGCCCTATATAATAAAAAAAATTTGGAAATTTTATCTGTTATAGAAAAAGAGAAAAAAATTGTCAAAGTTGGGTGTTTTTCAACGTTACGCTTTTTCATGCACTTTTTGACGATCAACCCTTATACAACTGTCCTACCGGACAGTTTTAAAAAGTTGACTGGAATTTAAAATTATTAGTATAAATCTATTTGTTTCTAATATAAATAAAGGTTACATTTTATTTATGATATTCTTGTACTCTATATTTGTTTATAGAAATATGATTATTTTAAAATGTTTTCTTAAATTTTTAACAATGGGGTTGCATGTGCCCACTTCTAGCTCATCACTGGTTACAATAATGTTAGCCGTCAAAAAAAGTTACAAGCAATTCCAATTGAATTATTTACTTAACATGTCTGTCTCTAATGTGCCCTTAATTTCTGTTAACTTTACTTACGGTTCTAGCTATCGGAATAATATTCAAAATAATATAATTTATTTGAAAAAAAAAATGTGTATAATAATCCCAAAATACTTTCCTGTTAGCATGTAAGCAATAAAAGCAATAGGGCAACTAGTGGTGAAGGTCTCTGTGAAGGAAACACCACAGTGTTGGAACCAGGAAGTGAGGAAGTACTGGTGTGTGTTAGTAGACAAGGCAGTATATTTACATAGACTGTGCGTGTGGTAGTGTGCCAAGGTAGTGGCGACAGGTCGACCCTGGCCCAGTAATACACTAACGCACACACACACAAACACAAACACTTCACATATTCATAATATCAAGGCTCGCCTATCTACAGAATAAAAATATCATATTTCTGTATGAATACACAACATTCTCTTACCGCGATTGTAAACTTAAGTAAAATTAAATGTGATTAGAAAAATAAAATTTAAATAAATTGAAATAGAAAGAGTTCACAGAACGAATGTTGAAGGTGAGAGAAAATAATGTTTACCTTTAGTTTAAAAAAAAAGCAGTTAAAAAGTCTGTGAGTTTACAGCCGATCTCTGGACAAATGCTCTCGTTACAGACAGATCTATGTCTTAAGTAGGTTTTTAGAAATTTTAACATGGTAAACAGCGTTCAGTGGATGCCGTACAAACTCAACCTGCCTACACCAGAATAATAGACTTCCAGGAAAAATGTTAAGAACAGCTGTAGCACTCTAACCCGGTAATGTTTACATTACACTGTACTACTATAACTTCTAAAGAAACCGCTATATTCCAAAATACTTATTTATAGGAAACCTAACGATAATAAAAGATTGTAACTTTTAATTATAATTTTTGAAGTTAGTAAGTCACATCCCCTTTTTTTTTATTCAATTTTAACGAACATTAGATGGATTTGGATCTGACTCAGAAATTAGGCGAAATACAAGCTTAAAAAAGGTTGGTATGTTGAAAAAAAAAAAAAAAAACTTATGTGCTGTATGTAACAAAAACATTGCTAAAGCTCTACTACATTATAAAATGTCTCATATTGTTGCAGAATGTCTCAATTATACTTGCAAACTATATTGTTCCAGTAAAAATCTTAGCTTCAGCTTGAGAATTTAATTACAAATCTAGTTCCTACGGCATCTACTGAACCCAGCTTTCCCAAGTTAAAAATTGTTGAAAACCTACTTAAGGCATAGATTTCTTAAAAACGATTTTCTATCATTTAACTTAATTGTCAATGAATGGGAATTGTGTGGAAAACTACAAAAACCATTTTAAGATTGTGCTGAAAAAAGTGACGAAGGTAAATATTTAAAATTTGGATCTTGATTTATACAAATAAACCAATAATTTTTTCTTTTTTTATTTCTTTAATTTACATGAGCAATACTGTTCCATAATTAACAATGTCAGCAACAAAAATTGTAATAGTGATAAAAAAAAAGATCAAGTTGAGAAACTACCTAGTGATAAGCACTCATAATTAGTTAATACACTATTGCTAGAGAGCAAGTCAAGAGCCCATTGGCGTATGAGTCATCTCGAACGGTTGTCAAGATGAGCGGACAAGAGGGCTTGAGTGTGAGGAAAAAGTGTTGTGAAATTTCTGGTATTTAAGGTTATTTACTTCTAAAAAGGAATTGAATTTCAGGTCATCATGAATGTGTGAAGATGGATTTATTCAACGGAGCGTTGACGATTGTGCGGAGGACTGTAAATAGCAATTTTTGGAGCGATTACAATTTGAACGCTTTAAACCCGTAAGTCTAAATCGATTTAATAAGTGCTTGTAATATGAGGCATGTGTTATGTAGTGATAGTTTTCTATAATTTTCTATCGTAAGTCTTTCTATTGCGAATGGTCACTGCTTGTCTATGCAGTCGTTTGAGTGGCTTCAGTCGTGACTTCTTTTTGATGTTCAGCCTAAGGTAGCAAAGCCAGAGGTTGGAAGGGTGTATGGTTGTAGTATAGAGGACGAAGAGTAATTTTATGGAGTGTGAAAGTATTTGCTCTCATTAATTTTTATTCTCCATTTCAGAACCATTTGAAATTTGAGAGGTGGTTCTACTTGTTTCTGTGGAAGTAACTAACTGGTATCAAGATTAAGGATGGCATTATTATCTGCTTAGGTGGAGAGGTAATCTTGAAGCAGATGGGATATGAATTTTAAATTTAGCCAATTCTTCAAAAATTTCGTTTTAATTTCATATTCTTCAATAAACAAAATATAAAGGAAAAAAATTGAAAATGAAAATTTACTGTGGGAGCCTTGCATATTAGATTTGCCCCGAGCACTTCGAAGGGCGGCCCTGAATGTTCTTATTAGAATGTACACCACTGTCGAGGCACCTGTAATGAAGGTCTGCAATAACATTTTTATTAATCTATGATTTCCAATGTTAAGAGGTCTTGATTACTGGACTGCAGAATAATATACACTTTCTTTAAACTTACCGGGAGAACATTTTATACCTCTCACTACATCCATATTTATTTAAGGAAAAAAAAATGTTACAAGAAAATTTCTGATTCATAATTATTATTTATTTGTGCGAGTGGTTTGTTTTTTTTGCACATTTATCAGCCTTAACTGAAGGCTGATAAAAAAATATTGATATTTCTGACTACTCATGGCTTCTGATGCCTGTAACATTCAAGGTATTAATTAAAAAAAAATAAAAAAAAAAAATAGCGACATGTACATATATATCAGTACCTCGGAGGTACACAACACTACGTCAAATTTTTAATTTTTCTCGGTTTTTTGTTACTTATAACGCAACGGAAGTTATTTTGCTTAAATCTTTGGTGGCTAATAAGTAAAATGGATGCACATTAACAGATGGTTGAGTAATAAAAAAAGAAATTTTGTATAATAATAATGTTTTATTAATAAAGTAATATATACAAAAATAAAGAAATTCCACACATTTTACGGCATGGTAGAACCGTCTGCCGGAGGTTGATAATGAGAGTGAAAAGAAATAAAAATATAAACAGAAAAGAAAGAAATCTATCCAAATTACAAAAAATAAATAAAAACATAATCATACAAATATATACAATAATACTTTAAATAATCCAAATGTTGTAGATAATTAAATAACTAAATTAAATGAAGAAAAAATAAATAGAAATTACAGATAAAAGAAAGAGAGAGGGTGATAAAAATGCAAAATTAAAGCTCATAAAAAAATAAAAATAGGGATAATAATAATAATTACATTAAAAATAAAATAAAATATATATCTATACAATGAAAAAGGTTTAAAAATAAAAAATAAATATTACTGATTAAGATTAAACTCATTAACCAAGTATTGGTGATAAATCCAAGCTTGCTGTGCAAATTTAACAAGGCTTACACAAAATTGTGGCCATTAAGAAATTGAACCAGCTGACTCTTTGATAATGTTTTTGCACATAAATACGGATACCTAAATTCAGAGAGTATCGGACATATCCCCAAAAAGTGGAATATATCCTCCCTCTCGCGAAGATTACACAAAGAGCAGCAACTAGGGTCTCTTTCAAACCAAGGGTTGTAATTTAAATTTAACAACTGGCAACGTAATTTAAAAAGCCAACTTAAGTCTTTGAGTGAAATATCCGTTATGCTGGTCTCTAAATTTAGTACGTCTAAAGAATATTCAAGTTCTTTATACAAAGACAACCGCAAAGACTGACGAAGAAATTTTGTATTAGAAACATTAAAAAAATAAATTTTGAAAAAATGGACTTAGTGTTGTGTACCTCCGGGGTACTGATAGTATATGAATATGTATCTTTTGTTGTTGTTCAGTTTCTTTCGCTTCTCTATTTTTTTTCCAGCGCATCGACAGCTTGGTCATTAGCGCCCATTTCCATAATGTGTGTGCTTTAGGTTCAAGCCATTGCTTTGCAACCGATGTGCCATGGGACTACTGCCACCACGCGAACAGTGACTATACACAAGTGATGGACAGAGATGGTCAGCCCGCGCCACACTTCTTGTAAAATAAATAAATAATGCCTTATTTAAGTATGTAAAGTTAACGTTGTGATTTATTTATTCACCCCTCTAAATATGGATAAGTTTTTACGTGGGCAACACGGCAAAAAAAAAAAACCATTTTCCAAATAATTATGAGCCAATTGTGTGATTAGAAATGGATTTTTTGAGACGCATTAGAATTTTTTAGCATCAAATTATTCCATGCTCTATCGTATGAAAAATAGTAAACTAAGACATAAAAATGTTTTACAATATTGAAACCAAAAGACTGCATGACAGGAGAAAGCAGTTGTCCTAAAGGAAGAAAATTCGTTCTAAAAACAGGTGGGTGGAGTATGTTGAAGAAGGAATTGGCCTGAGAAAAGGGATTGGGCAGACTAAAATTTCTGGCAGGCAAGTTTGTTGCAATCAGCTATGAGGTATGGTTATTTAAACATGAAAATAATAGCAGAAGGGGAAAAATTAGCTCAGTAGATAAAGCTTAAATTAGGCATGGCCTTAAGTATTCACTTTCTAGGAGCCTCTTACATTTCAATTCAATTAGTGGTTCTAATGGGCTCAATGCCCATTGAAGGAAAGGGTTGTTTGACAACTAGACTGATCGGAGGCCGGCAGCGCACAGGATAATGCTTGGTGCACCAATGATCTCAGATGTAGACATGTCTTTGATTAAAAAAAAAAAAGAAGCAAGTAGCTGGAAGTCGTATGTATCTTACTCCAAGAGTCCCCACGCATCCAAAACTTTTTAAAAAATTTACTTTGAGATAACGAAAAAACAAGAATCTTAAAACTATTTGGAAAATAAACCACCATTTTTATAGAATAATTAAATTGAATATAATAAAAATAAAGAATAAGCATGATTACTTGGAAATAGTAATTGGTATGATGACCTTGTCAGTGTAGGTTATATTTTGATGGGTCAGGTTATATGTTATTCTTGAACAAGAACCTACTCACTAAAAATCAGTTACTTTAATTAATTGATTAAGAACTTGAATGTTTGTTTAAACTACTGTTTTTACGATAGGTATTAGGCTTTAATATTGATTGGTGCATTTTACTGCGATTATGTACAATTTTGACGGTGAATATAGAAGGACTAAGGAACAGAATTTAGCTGGTGCCAGTAAGTTGGCATCTGGCAAAGATGAGTTGATAAGTCGAGCGCATAAGGAGCGGATGAAAAGACAGGTAAGGTATTTTATAATTTGATTTTAAAAGTATGTAATGGGGACTGTTACGAAAGCATAGACACAAAATAGTTTTCTGCATGGAGTTCTCAGATCTGGTCACAAAAAGAAGTTATATTAAGAAGGTAATATAGGTTATCTGAGAAGTAAGTTTGGTTCTCTTCCTGACAGTCAGTACAAAATAACCTTTGTTATTCAACACTACCCTGTAAAGACAAGAGGTTAATGGTTACTCCTTGTAGTTCTAATTGGCAAAACCTGTGATCCCACATACATTTCTTTTGCGTATTAATCAGTCCGGTTTCCAAGAGCCAGATGCCTTATATCGCATACAATTTAATTTTTTGTACAATAGTACGCCAACCGTGTGATGTTAGGATAAAACTGTCCTTATTTTAATAATTGTAGCGTAATCTGTCAGCATAAGAGACGTTTCTTCTCAACATAGGCATCACAGGGCTGGACCCTGCTTCTGGGGAACATCTTGTACAGAAGTTTTCTGGTCTATCGTACCCAACAGAAGTGTAGGAGGCGGTTCCTATATTAGCTCGTTTGCTCCGAATTCTGTAAAAATTATAAGTTTAGAAACAGTGTAAATTCCAACCTTGAGAGTTTTCGTTAGAGATAGAGGTTAGTAAGTGATCACAACAGTTTTTAAAATTGTTGATTATAATAACTACAGAGCACATTACTTAATAATTAATAATTTAATAGTTCGTTTAATAGTGACATACATTTTTTAGAAAGTTAGACGTGTGAAGGAACAGCTGAAAGTGGTTTCCATCGAGAACAGGGTACTCTTACCTATTTTTTATTTTAAGTCTGCTTACGATGGGGTATTAAGAAACAAAATATTACCAAAAAAACTGATCTGAGAATTCAGAGCAGGTTGCGGTTCTTTCTGTTAAAATGGCTTATGAATTTAAGATATAGAAAACAAAATTCCGTTTTCTTAACGCAGTGATGCTACTGATAGAGAAGTGTTGTGACAGCATACTTATAAAGAACACAGCGCCTAAAACCTTAATAATACTTTACTCTCGTAGTCCAGGAGTTTTACTAGAAATGGGTCTGGAACAAAGCGAGTATACGACTCTTAGTATTGATCAGAAGGGCAGCCAAATTACTAGCGTGTTTTTGCCTTATTATTCGACTTATTAAACGCAGCGCATCTGTATAGGATAGGAATTGTGGAATCCCCTGCAATCAGCTTCTCTAGTGATAACAACGGACCACGTAGCAGATGTCCGGCATTTAATTTTTTGTAGAAAAGTACACCAGCCTTGTGACATACTTAGATGATATAAGAGATATTGTCTGCCAAGAGGAATTATTGCTTGAATAATTAGCATGGTTTAGAGGGGAGAAATGAAGTTTTAATATTGTAAGCGCACGAAGGCGCCTACACCCAGCTGCAGAGAATAGGGAATTTTAGAGAGGGTTAGTCTCTATTCTCCTTTAACTCGCGAGCCCCACCACCTCGCCACGGTTAGGCACAAGTCGGTAGGGGGCTAGGGCCGTAAAGTGGGCAAAAATAAGAACACCAAAGAGATAAAACCTTAATGCAGATGAAGAAAAACACTGATCATAATATTAATACTTACAAGAAAGCGTTCTTGTTCCTTCTTCTCACCATAGCAGCAAACTGCGAAAAAGAAGCCCTGTAGGACATAAACATAACAAAGGTTTGGCGGAAAGAAGTAAACAAGGTAAAGGTGCAGGAACTGCGTAGCGCGATGGCGGGAAAGAAAAACGCGGGAAACTGCGTAACGCGAGGCGAGAAAGAAAAGCACGGTAAACTGCGTGGTGGGAAAAATGAAGATAAAAGCGCGGGAAGATGAGTAGCGCAAAAGATAAAAAGAACCGCCAAGAGAATGCGACTGAACAGATGTTTTATATATTACAATCTTAGTTTAGAGTTCATGAATGTTCATTCGTTGAGCATTTTCGGATTATTCGATTTAACCTTGGTTGGTAGTTAATAGACTCCTAATATTCCCTGTTCTCTCTGATAAAGTACTACCTATGATATATGATACACCGTTCACTTCTTTCTCCAGAAGCCATACTTATTGTTTCCTAAAATATTTAACCGCCACATTTTGGGCAATTAAGCAAGATGGTGATAAAAGTACATCTTGCCAATGTCTAATAATGCAATGACCTCTATAGTTGCTATACTCATGCTGGCCACAGATTTGGTAAATCGGTTGTAAACTTAAAAACCTCCCACTTTCCGGGTATTTTCATTTCTCCCAAACAGCGCAGATTAGGTGATTTGGAGTTTCTCTTAGTTCTGATTTTGCATATTTTAGTTCTGCCTCGATTACATGTACACTTTATTGCTTTTTAAAGTTGCCAATACAACCAACTAGAAGAACTGAATGAAGATGTGATGATTGAAGAAAAAAGTGAAGAGTTATTGAACCTCAAGACTGGAAGAATAGATTAACCTATTAGTAACTTTAAAGCTTAAAAATTCTGGGCAATTTTTGAGTAAAATTTTAACATTGAATAAAAGTCCAGGAACTTTTTCTAAAATATTACCCTCTTGCACCAACTGGAAAAGTCGTTGGACCGCAATCCAACAATTTTTTAACTGTCTTGGTAATTTCGGCCTGTAAAACCATTTCACATCACCCATAACTATTCTTTGCTTGAAGCGCATGTTAGACGGATTTCTTTTAAGAGAAGTTGACAGTATATATTTGTGGCGGCAACATATTGAAGGTCAGTTTATACATCCCTGTCTATTTATGTCAGGCATAATATGAATAGACGCACTTTTAAAGTCGGAACACGTATCTGCATGGAACATGCGACTTCTGTAATTAGAAAAATTGTATTTTTTTTACTTCCCATCTTTAGATTTATTTTACCATTTGCAGATGGAACGAAAACGAGAGACAAGCGCAGTCAGAATCCAAAAAGTAATCCGAGGTTTCCTCTGTCGCCTGAGATTGAAAAAGAAATTCAACCTGGAGTTCGGAGAATGTTTGCAGTTGTGCAAACATCGGCAGACTATGCCTTCAGATGTACAGTACCTTATTGCAAGATTGCATTTTATCAGCCATGCAGGGATTTGTAAACAACATTTGGTGAGTATTTCCGTAAATTTGTTTTAGTTTATTTATTTATTTTTTTTAAACCACAGCTGCAGTGTCAGGTCTTACAAGGTTGTCTCGTTTCGTTTGCAGGAAGACGTCACTAGAAAAGCATTGTCTATTAGCAATGATATTATAAAACTAGCAGCTAAAGACTCATCTTGGATCTGGCGACTCAACATACTCCTCACCTATTGTCTCAAAATAATACACCTAAATCCTGCAAATCTCCCTCTTGAGGAAAGTGTCCTACTAATGTGTAACGCTCTGGAGACGTTTACAGCATTGAACGACAATGCAACGCCTATTACCATTAAAAAGGTAAGCACAGTTCATACGTACTTGTTCATGGAACTTTAATATCATTTTCTGAACATTAGCAATTTGATCAAAAATGTTGGAGATGCAGTGGACTATTTAAAAGGTAGATTGGAGGCTCATTCCACACTATACCACCTTCGTCTTGCTGACAGTGTAGAATAGTGTGCAGGCAGTGGCTTTACCAGCATTATTCATGCTTCTAATTTGCTCCCACAGATCATTTTATATGTCCCTGTTGTGCTTTTCTTGTTCAGAGAGAGATCGAGGTTTAGTGGAGTCAAGTGGTTGTATTTTAATTATTAATATTTTTTGGGGATTCCCCATAAAAATTGAGCCAAGCTTCATTATTTCTTTTTCTGACAATTACAAAATTTGTATGTATCCTATGACCTACTTCTAATCATTCACTCCCTTTTTTCAGATATTGCTGTATTTGCTGCATCAGAACTATATGATGGTACTTAAAGAATTTCTTCTCAGACTACACAACCAGAACGGGATTCAGTTTCCCGCAGACCCACTAAAATATTCAGAAGTAAGATTCTCCATGAGAATGTTGTCTAGGCCTATTACCTTACTTGATGAAAATGACGATGCACAATACAGGTGGGTTCTCATAAGCAGTCTTTAACCTGCCCCGAAGTGATCGCAATGTACCTATCAACTAACTTATTTTTTCTATAATACTACGGGTAGATAACAAAAATCATGTTTTAAGAATGTTTAACTCTGGATCAATAGTAACGAGTAATTTCCGGACTTTAAAAGGTTTCAAATAGGGCTGTAGCTTCTCACCCTAATGTCAACATCAATGTGGAGCACGTGCTGCGGGAGTGGGAAAATAAATGTGAAATAAATAAAGTAAGCAATGAGTGAGCCGATTATAAAGTTGTAATAGTTTTGTGTGAGAAGGATGCGTCATATATGATGTTGAAGCTCCTTGAAGGTTATTGAATTACCTGATTTAAGATTAACAACAATACAAGAAGGATTAACAGAGATTGCTTACTGTGGCAATAGACTACACGAAACGAGCTGTATAATGTCTAGTTATAGAAAATGCCAAATTGGAAATTAGACGACGATTCGGTCAAAAAATTAATCTGCTAAAGTAAGGTTTGCCAACCTTATTAAAAGGAGGGATGAAAATGAAGGCCCTTTCAATCCTTTTTGTTAAAAAAAAAAAAATCCGCCTTTTCTATTACCTCTTCCCACTTAACTCCTCTTAAGTTCAGTTTTGGAAATTTTATCTGAGAGAATGTAGAATAAAGTACAGTTTTCATTCAATATCCAACTTTGAGCTGTTCTCTGATTCAGAACATCATGCTCTTGCATTTGACCAGTTGTAAACTTTTTTTTTATGGTTTAAGGCTGTTTATTACTTATTTAATATTACTTTTTTTCCATTTTTATTTTTTACACATATTTTCCTGATATCGCTTTTAGTCCAGAAAAATTTTTAACTTTTTAAAATAGTTTTCTTATGCTGTTTCAGAAATCAAGTAATAATATGCTTGTGCCGAATGCTGGCGTCGGAAAATGGAATGTCCGAACCTGTTAGAGACGTAATCTTACCGGCGATAATGTCGAATTGCCACTTTCGGTTGAAGGATACATTGCAGATTTTTCTCACTTTTGAGGAAGACATGCATGTGCCAGCCATGCTTTATTTCTTCTTAGCGCTTGATCAAGATCAAAGAGGTACACAAACACTCACTACTATTTTGTACTTTGTGGTCCCACAACAAATCACATTAGAGATTCTGCATAGAGTTAGATGCAGGGTTACAGTTAGTTCACACTTTGGGTTCGAACTGTAACCCACCACGCCCACAGCTGTGGTCCCACCACACACTATGCACAGTACTTAGCACTAATATGTACACCAGGAGAGGCCAATCTTATTGAGAATTAGTGCGCAATGAAAACATAATAGGTGTTAGTTGCATGCGCACGAAAGAACATGTCACCAAAATATAACGATAGAATTAATATAAAAATATACCCTATGTAAAACCTTATTAGCTCCCCCCCTTTTTTTTGTTTTGTTTTTACTACATTCCAGTTGTGAAAAGTTCTATGTGATTAATTTAAAAAATACGGGCAAACCGCACATAGTTTGGTTACCAGAAGCTGCCGAAGTATTCGTTCTAGCGAACGACCGAACAATCTGCAGGCCAGCGAAGTCTGCAAAACCCTTTCCAGAGTTCTTCATCAATAATTCAATTTTTACAATTCATTATTAAGACTAATGAAGATTGAATAAATAAGGAGACCTCTGGAAAGAGTAAAAAGGTTGTGGTCTACCAAAGATAAAAAAAACTTTAAACTGTAAAATATTTCGTTTAACCAAACAAATTATTACTTGCGAAGAAAGTTGATTTATTTTTACAACCTAACAAACCTCAACGGAACAATCCAGCCGTACCCCTCGTTTATTATTAATGTATTTACTGATTTTACTTTAAAAATTGGTATTTTTACTTTCTCGTACTTTTGTTTTAAAAATATTTTACAAATAGGTCTGTGTGTACGTGTATGGGATCAACAAAATTCTAAAACAGATAATCACAGATACTTCATATTTGATATTTAAGTTCTGCTAGAAGACCCTGCAATAAGGTTTCGGACAAAATAGATTTCTAGAGTGGCTATCTATAGCCATTCTAACTCTACCCATATCCAGTAGTAATCTGTGACACCCTTAAGAACGCACGTAGATTGTTCTTCGAAACACTTCTTTGAAATTGTACTTTGAAACTCAGAATTTAGTTTTAGTACTGTTGCCGCTTTTGTTTCTAATGTTCTGGCCGAAATTGGTCAGTGGTAAATGCGGCTTTACTATTCCTTCGAAAATGTCTTAAACGATTTTATTTAAATTTCGTATGTACCAGATAAAAATAAAAACCTATTAATTTGAATATAATTTTAAGTGTTTAAAGTTGTGTGAATGTTCTCACCAGCTTTTTTTAACTAGTGCAGTTTAAGCCTTCAAATTGTCCCAATTCAGTGCAGCTTCTTTTGGTTCTAGCTGTAACCTATATACACAATTCTAACACCATACGTTCTACAGTTTACACATCACTACTGTGTCTAGTGTTTCACTTCGTCTCAGACAAAGCCTTAAATGACCTATTTCCAATCAATCTACTCACATCTAACCTCTTGAAACTTGATGCTTTCAGCAATACCTAAAGATGCCCAGTCGACATATTTTGATGTCTTAGCCATTTTGACGAAGAATTTAACTAAAATGATACCACCACGAGGTCCATCGGAAACGCATTCCGATATTGTTGCAGAATTCAATGCTTCACTGAATTCATCATTACTGCGCGTAAGTATGTTTTTTTTTTGTTTACTTTCTTTTATTCCTATTAATCTAAGTATTGCAACCGTGACACATTTTCGAAATTGATTTGTCACCGAGAAAAAAAACATTTTGGAGTATCTGAATTCACAGTTCAGGTTCAGCTTCGATAGTTCAGTAAAATTCAATGTAAGGAGAAATATTGTCAATTAAATTTTAATTATTCTGCAATTATTAATTGCAATAATTTTCCGCATTAAGAGGAAGTTGTGTAAGTGTTCTCACCAGCTTTTTTACTAGAGCAGTTCAAGTCTTCAAATAGTCTCCATTCAGTACAACGTAAATTGTTACCAGCTACTTAATATTAACAGGAACTAAAGTACCTTTCTTTCCTTTTTGCCACTGACATACTTTTGTTAGATCTTCCTTGTAGTGTAATGAAAACCGAAGCTTTTACACTGTAACTTTACAAATCATCGATGTGTATTGTTTACTGCCTTTTGAAAAAGATAACGTTTTTCAGTTGTTGAACGAGTGCTTAAATCTGCTAAACACACCGACGAGATCAGAGATCTGGATGGAGATAATTGAGGAAGCGATTTCGCGTCGAGACTATCTCACCATGATCAGTCATTCCACTTGTGTACTGCACATTCTGCTGTGCGATCCAAACAATTCTTACAAGTACAGGTAAAAAACATAACAGTCTTATTACATTTATCACAAAGTATGCAAAAATAGACCGTTTTCAATGACTATCTTGGTTTCGTCTATCTCAAATCAAAAACATAGTTATTGGTGCAGTTGCTGCAATGTGGTGTCTACAAAACACAATTATTAATGTGTGATGAAATAAAGATTTCCTGGCCGAAATAGGCAAGAAAGCTAGTCAGTTTACACTCCTCAATTGGAGAAAATGTTGGCATTGATTTTTTTTTGTTTACACTCAATTATATTTAGTAACTAATCACCCAACACCTTTACCTTATGGAGGGTTTGTATTGTAGGATCATAAACGATCTTTGGTCTGCGGAAGGATGGCTTCGAGGATTGTGGGTTGCTTTGGAGTCACAGTGCCGTCAGCAAATCTTTGAGGAGCCCACTTCTGTGCTGTGTAAGTAAGGGAATCGTACATACTAAAAAAAACCAAGCTTCCGAAAAATAAAACAAATTTTTTGCTACATCTTATAGGTCTATCACTTTTTTGCAGCTTTAGTGAAACGTGGCACCATGTTGACCAAGGAAGAAGCTGCAAACCTCTTACCAGTACTGACCACATTTTCTTCATTTCTGTTCTCATCGTTGTCCTTCTTGACCGATGAAGATCTAATGAAGCCAGGTGACTCATATGAACTCTAGACCAGCCACATACCCGGAATCCCTTGGTAAGGTAGATTACTAGGGGTATAGATTCCCTCAGATGGGGTGCTGCTGCGGGATGCAATCTCAGGTCATTTCAGGTTATTAGTATGTGAGCGCACTGCTTTCGACTGCAATATATGGTCACATGTTTGCGTGAGAAAAGTAATTGAAACTACATTGAGTCTGCTATGACTCGTAAATGTTGGGGAAGAAACTTGTTAGTTTCGGTACGTGAAATTGTTTATATACACGGTGTTCATTTTAAGACGGCTCAAATGCATTTCATGCTTAAACGGTTAATCTGAGCAAAAAATGGTAGAGGAAAAATTTGTTGCCCGTTACCTCTAGTTTCAGAATATGTGACTTGATTTAGATTCCTGATCGCATACGCGGCAGACGCGCGACCAAAAGTGAGGGTTTGCAGTTGACCCCCATTTTCATATACACAGTTTTAAAGAGTATAAAAAGTTATGAAAGAAACCGGAAATCGCTATTCGATATCTTCAAAATTAAAGGTGCTAGGCCATTTCAAAATCTGATATTTTTTGTAACATATTTCAAAGAAGAGCACGTGATAGGTCATTTTTATGTATTTTTTCATTCCCATTCTACTGAAAATATTGCCAAGGCAATAAAGCTAGTATTTTTCTTAATATCGGGAAATAAGTAGTTTTCCGAGTGATTTTCTGAGCAATAATCAAATGTTAAGAGCTTTAGATGTTCAAAAGCATAGACAAAAGGGCTAAAAAATAATTTTATTTCTGTTACAAACAAGGTTTAATAATTTTTTGGTAATTTTTGCAGAGTTGGCCTTAATTACAAAAAAAAAAGTGGTAATTTCCGTTCACACACCTAAATGTTCAATATCTTACTGGGTAATGTTGTTATTGGAGAAATTGTTTGGTTGGTCCAGACGTGGAACGATTTGCAACCAATAACAAAGGGTTAAGAGACCGATTACAAATATCAAGGTTTAACTTTAAGAAGAAATAGTTGTTTCGTTGTGCCCCTTCAGTATTGTGACAATTTAAAATAAAATTTAAGAGTAGTGAAATAGTTGACATTTTAATGATTTTTGGCGAGTGCGGCGGTAAAGTGTGGAAAGCTGCAAGACTTCATGCTCAGCGCTTTTCAGACCGGGTCTTACCTACCTATAAGGTAATATTACGTATTATAAATAATGCATGTCAAGGAAATTTTAGTTATAAAAGGGTGCATAGGCAAAGGGATGGGGACATCATTAAAACAGTGAAATCAAATCTACATATCAGCATTCGGGAAATAGCCAGACGAACTGGATTCTCGATAGGATCCATAGGTAAATTCACAAGGCCCTGAGGCAAGCAAGGTATCATCCCTTTCATATTTGTCTCCACCAAGCTTTATCTGAACAAGACATGGTGCGTAGACAAAAGTTCTGCATTTGGGGTGACGAGATAATTATGCGAAACAGACATTTCTTTAGTACTGTACTCTTTTCAGACGAAGCTACATTTGTGAGTGATGGAAGCCTGAACTGACATAACTGCTACTATTGGTCTAACATTAATCCCCATTGGGTATGCCAGGTAGACACGCAACATCGTTAGTCAGTGAATGTTTGGTGTGGAATAATTGGAATTAAAATCATTGGGCCTCTTAACGGAGCCGTTTATTTCACATTCATCGAAGAGCAACTCCCACAACTTCTTGAAGATTTACCCCTTTACACAAGACTACACATGTGGTTCCAGCAAGAGGGATGCCCTGCACACTATTCGGTGCAAGCAAGAAGAGCTGTTAGCAGGATGTTTCCCAACAGTTGGAAAGGCCGGGGTGGACAAACCTTTTGGCCAGCAAGGTCTTCCGATTTCACACCGCTAAATTTTTTCTTACGGGGGTATTAAAAAATGAGGTTTATGCTCGCCCACCCACCACACGAGATCTGATGAGGGGAAGAATAACTGAGGTCTGCAAAGCAATTCCTCCATATCAGATACAGAGAGCAGTAGACAACCTCCATTTGAGAATGTAGATGTGCTTGCGAGCCAGAGGAGGCCCTTTGAAGGCACAGTACATGCTGCACAAGCTTGTATTAAGTAATGTGCATTATTTGATGAATTAAAAAATAAGTTTGAACCTTTAAATAAAGTCTGAATGTAATATATTGAACATTTAAGTGTGTGAACGGAGATTTCCACCTTTTTTTTTTTTTGTAATTAAGGCGAACTCTGCAAAAATTATTAAACCTTGTTCGTAACAGAAATAAAATTATTTTTTAGCCCTTTTGTCTATGCTTTTGAACATCTAAAGCTCTTAACATTTGATTATGGTCAAAAAATCACTCGGAAAACTACTTATTTCCGGATATTAAAAAAAATACTATCTTTATTGCCTTGGCAATATTTTCAGTAGAAAGGGGATGAAAAAATACATAAAAATGGCCTATCACATGCTCTTGTTTCTCTTTGATAACAAGTTAAAAAATTGAAATATCATAAAAAAATATCAGATTTTGAAATGGCCTAGCACCTTTAATTTTGAAGATATCGAATTGCGGTTTCCGTTTTCTTTCATAACTTTTTATAAACTTTAAAACTGTGTATCTAAAAATGGGGGTCAACTGCGAACCCTTACTTTTGGACGCGCTTCTGCGATCAGGAATCTAAAAGTTAAGTCACATATTCTGAAACTAGAGGTGACGGGCAACAAATTTTGCCTCTACCATTTTTTGCTCAGATTAACAGTTTAAGCATGAAATGCATTTGAGCCGTCTTAAAATGAACACCTTGTGTATATAAAAACTTTTGAAATAGAATCTTTAAATTAACTTAAAAAATTAATTTTTGTAATGAAAGGTTTACATAATTTTTTTTATCTTAAATTCACAAGTTCCATTTACCGCTATTAATTTATTTGCACAGATTAATTAATGTTCGGACTTTCCATAGTTAAAATAAAGTAATGCTAAGCAGTAGGTATTACTTAATAAAAAACATTTTAGCAGCAAAAGAAGATTTAAAAGCATCAGCATAGCTCAGTGGTTAGCGAACATGAGTCTCACGCGGAGATCCCGGTTCGAATCCAGCTGCTACCTTTAGATTTTCTCTTCCAAGGAGCTTCTTACTACTTATTTTCTGGAGGTGAACAGTTAAGTCTTAATAGATCACTGTCCGGAGATTGGAAGTGCACTGAATAATGCTCCAGGTGCTCAGATGCAGACGATTTTAAATTAAATTAAAAAATAAAAAATAGTAATAATCTTGCATCCTCAATAGTATTAAGTGTGGTTTTAACTAAGGTGGGGACCGTCAGGAAGACAGCGCGTCACTCTACAATAGATGTAACAGTTAAAAAATTAAAAGTATTTAATCCTACTCCACCGTGTTAAAACTGGTGGTGTTTATTATTTGGTGATTTAATTTTACAGAAATCATAATGACTAAAGCGATTAAACCATTCACCGTCAACGAAATCGTTTACATCGCATGTACTTTAAAGGATGTTGCCGTAGGGCTTATCGTGCTTGGCTTCCCAGATGCACTGACCCTTCCATCGCAATGGGTGCATTTACATACTCCCACAAATGACCAAAAATACAATAGCCTAATTTGGACACAAGCACTAACGGTAAGTTCCAAATGATTATTTTGTAACATTTCTGGATAATACTATCCTTTAATTAAGATATTGTGTTCGAAATTGTATGGTTAGTGAAGCTGCTTCAAACATTGTAACCCTTAAATTTTCACAGGAATGTATAAAAGTTGTTCGAGAAGTATATCAGAGAAATGAACGCTGCCAGATGGTGAACGAGTCTGATTGGCACTCATTTCTTCTGCCCGTACCAGACAATGGTCTACATTGTTTTACAGATCTTCAGGATAATGTTAGGATATATCCTCCATTTACGAACTATAGGACCGATTTATTGGACGCATCTTCTACTCATACCATAGGTAAGTAAACATTCTAGTTTGGCCAAATCTGTGATCAACTTCTACAGATGATTTCACAAGTAGATGTTATGAATCAAGCATCTCTCAACTATTTATGTTTTGAACATCAGCTATCTGTTCATGTAGTTGTGGAGGTGCTAAGGATGTTGGAAAGGTACATACACTTTTAACACGCTGAACCATCTTCCTGCTGTAAAGTACAGGAATGGTAAATAGTGTGTCTCCAAGCTTCATCATGCTTACTGCTTACACTCCTCAAGAAATTCATTTAATCTAGATTTGATCGCGCAGTTATTTTATTAAGTACCATGTAGAACTGCTGATCCTTTCAAAAAGTTTGTTATTTTAGGATCTTGGTGCGACAGAGCATGCACTCTACTGACGTCACTTCCGTTTACAATTCCTTTTAACAAGCGATGTAGGATGCTGTGGAATGTTTTAAGTTCGGAACTCCATGGGTATCAAAATCCCGACATGCATTTTCTTCAGATACCGCACATTAGCACTACTATTCGGCGAGGCTACATCTATGAAGATTCCTTCGAGAAGTTCTCCATAGACAGTGGTAAGAGCTGCATCTAATTTAGTCCTAAATCAGTGTAATGTATGTAAATCTAACCAATCATAATTTTAAGGGCAATGTTTTGAATATTGTACTGTAAAATAACCCGTCAGTATACTGCACAGGTCTACCACCTTTTACTGAAGTTTTAATTGGTCACTCTGTATACATACAGCTCCAGAGTTGAAAATAGCAATAAGGATTCGCTTCACGAACGCTCTGAACATGGAAGAAGCTGGAATCGATGGTGGTGGCATCTTCAGGGAGTTTATAACCGATTTGTTAAAGACAGCGTTCGATCCAAATAGAGGTTTCTTCATTCTGACCAAGGACAATAAACTCTATCCAAATCCAAATGTGGCTACAGTCTATCCGAATTTCACTTCGCATTACTTCTTCATTGGACGTATGCTTGCAAAGGTAATGCATTTTTTTAAAGAGTTTTTTAGAAGATCTGGCTATTACGAAAGCTGGCAAATATCCTGCGAAGAACATTACGTATATTGTAAAATACTCTCAGGAGGCATTCTGTTAGGTCTTAGGTGAAGAAACTGAGAACCTAGACTAGCCAACTACAATACGTACATCTGTTAGTACTAAATCAATAAGGGGCGGTTCTAGAAGCCCAGAGTTAATAGAAATCCTTGCCACTTATAAACACTGTATGTTCTTTTTTGCAGGCCATCTTTGAAAATATCATCGTGGACATACCATTAGCTGAATTTTTTCTGTCAAAAATAATCGACACGGCTAGTCTGTATCCGTCGATGCTGTACACTCTCGATAAAGATCTTTTCAAAAATATCTCCTACATAAGGACTTCAATTGATGATTATTCAACACTAGGCTTAGATTTCACTACTACTACCAGCAGTTTTGGATCGAGTACAGTAAGTTAGAAGTGTTATTATTATTACTTGTTGACATTTAACAATGATTGAAGTTACAAATTTAAAAAAAGAACTTTTGAGCCAATCATTGCGTCAAGAAATTAAAACATCTCTGCTTCCAGTCTGTGAATAAGCATGGAGATGTAGTAAACTGAGATAACCTCAGTTAACCCTCTGGGGTGGGAATCTCCTAGTAGTAATTGCTGGTGGCTACCCACTGCGAGGCAACATCGTTAAATACACTTAACAATAATGTAATAAGTGACACCTTATAGTATTGTGGGAGAATATAGTCCACTTGTACATAAGGTCAATATTTGGTTTTCAAATACCTTAAGTTCTCAGATTACGATACAAGAATATTATCTGAAGAAAATAATGTAGTTAAATAATGTAATAAATTAGTTACTTGGCCAGTAATCTAAACTCTAATCCTCTTCATTTATTCTAACTGGTCTGAGAATGATTTATTTGCAGGTCGTCGAACTGAAGAAAAATGGTGCCGATATCCCGGTAAACAAGGACAACGTCATAGAGTACTTACATCTGATCTCCAAGCAGAAACTGCATTCAGATATTAGCAAGCAGACTAGGGCATTCACCAAGGTAATTTGCTTGAGAGTCCTTTAGTGCCTTTAGCTGCCTTACGAGTTACTTTCTCAGACTATTTTCGTCCTAGTCACTTCTATTTGTACGTTTAAGAAGTGTTTTTTTATTTTATTGTATTTATTTATTTATTTATTTACAACTACTGCATCATTAATGCAAGAAACAAAAATGATTAATAACTAGTTCGTAGTAACATACAATGTACAATATATATTCTCCCAAAACATTTCAAAATATATGTACCAATCAATTATAAAGTTTGAATCACACGTTTGCATTTGCATCCCTTATGTACTTCACTACAAATAGGACTCATTGGTTTTGTGTTCTGATAACATTTTTGTTAAATTTGCCCCTTAAGGCTGAATTATAACTGCTACTCTACAATGTTGTACTTCACATTGAATCAAACCTCCATCGTTCCATACTTCAAAATGTCTTTTTTCTAACATTTACGGTTTTGATTAGTGCTTAAATCCTATATTCTACCATCTTTCCACTCATCAATATCATTATCGTACTCATACGTAGGTGTAATTCAAAAGTAAAATACCACTTTTTATAAATGAAACTTTGCGATTGACAGATTAGTAATAAGTGATGCTTCAGCAAAAAAAAAAAAAAAAAAAAAGAAAGAAAAAAAAGCAATTAAGCTTCCCATTTAAGTTGTAATTCTTCACATAAAAATTCTTACCAGTAGTAATTGTAATGTAGAAGGGAAGGGATTAGGTAAGTGTTTAAGGAATACTGGATTCCAACGCGGAGATGACGGGTTCGAATCCAGCTGCTGACCCTTAGATTTTCTCTTCTGAGAAGCTTCTTACAGCTCACTGTCCGGTGATAGACAGTGTGGCTGTAATGAGAGAACACTGCCCGGAGGCCGTTACTGAAATAAGCTCCCGGCGCTATTAACCTCAGCTGTTGACGCGCCTTAAAGGCGGTAAAAAAAAGTTGCGTATGTGTTTCACACCAGTTTATTTATTTATTATTTTATTATTATTATTGAAATAAGTATAATTTTCAATTAGTATTCAAATTGTATTGTCGATGTTGCAGGGCCTTGGCAATGTACTTCCTCTACATATGGTGCGGATGTTCACCCCTAGAGAGATTCAGCTCATTATATCTGGCGACCATTCTCCTATCGATCTCAGTGACCTTCAGAAGAATGTCATCTACACTGGTAAATACTCTTAATACCTACCAACTCTACTACCTTCTACTACTCTTACTACCTACCTTTCCTTAGATTTTCACTCTATTGACTGCACTTTCGGATTAGTATCTTCTTTGTTACATGTCATTTCGTACATCGTTCTAGGTGGGTTCTCGTCCAGTCATGAGACAATAAAAATGTTTTGGAACGTCCTCGACTCATTCACAGATCTAGAGAGAAGGCAGATGTTAAAGTTTGTTACCAGCTGTACGAGGCCGCCGCTGCGAGGATTTAAGGTTCGTAAATTTCAACTTAAACTGCAGTCCAGACCACTGTAAGCTCCCCAACTAAGGCTCTTCTAATGTACTCAAGTTTTGTAGAGGCTTGCCTTAGTTTAGACAAAACACTCTTTTAAGAAGTGTTTTAGCCGGAAACATGATCGTCTCATGCATAACTCTTGCTATGTGATATTCTGTAGTCTAGAATGTTGGAACTCTCGTATTTTACTATATCTGTTAATAAATATATTATTAATATATCGTGTCTATTAATAAAAGTAACCAGTGTATAGAACTTTGCTGGAGCTGGTGCAAAGTAGTTTTTAAAGGGCCTTTCAGATCAACTAGTGTAACATTGGACTGTACTTTTTACAGGATCTGCACCCACCATTTTGTATTCAACTTGCAGAAGGTATGGATAATCGACTGCCAACAGCTAGCACCTGCATGAACATCCTCAAGTTGCCAATCTACACAGATGAAGCCACTATGAAAGAAAAACTTTTGTACGCAATTCAGTCTGGTGCTGGATTCGAACTTAGTTAAATCAACAAACCAAGATTGCATTTAAGAAGTGCGTGATTGAGTTTTGGTTTCAATTTCTTATTTAGTACCGCAGAAAGCCCTCACTAAGTACAGAAAGATGGTTACCTATGAGAATTCTTATTAATGTTTAAAAATTGCCACATTGCGAGTGACTTGTTGAGCCATCTTTCTGCCAACAGTTCGGTGGGTCCCTCGCTCATATCATTCCTCGGCTTCCTAAGCACACAACTTCTTCTTTTTCCGTTCATAATTACGTTCTTAAGAATAACATGCGAGGTAAGTATTGGAAGATACATCTACCCTCATTGTACTTATTGAGACACCCTGTAATATTGTAATTAAGCAGTGTATGATTCCAAAATACATACATTAAAATTTGTATACTTTAGAGAAATTTAACTAAAATACAGATATATTTGTGAATAATACAGAAATAAATTATATTTCTACAAAGATTGAATATATTTTCATCCTGAATTTCCAGAATTAACGTCCCAAACAGTAAGTTGGAAATATGGCACTTTAAAGGAGTATTCAGATCAATCTTCAACTCAGTTCCCTCAGTGTCGCTATCTTAAGTGAATTTCTCCAGTGTTTCATTTAAAAGTAATATACTTCTTTGTATTTTTTTTAGTTACTATATGTGTATTTCGAGCAAAAATAAAAAGCGGAAACTTTTCGGAAATTCCAAAACTAGATATTACATTCAGGCGGGAGACCAGGAATGAAATATCTCTATTCCTCGTCAAAATCATAACTAGCCAGAAGGTGCCACTTTACTCAACTTTTTTTTTGTAATGTTTATTGCTGCAATTTTTTTTTAAATTAAATTTATTAAGTACACATATACAAGCCTAAAACTTTAATATGAAACATTTTATCAGGCAAACTCATTATAGAGAGGTAGGAGCTAGGTGGAGTTAGACTGCCCTTTTACAGTGCCCCTACTTATAATTTTAATAGGAACTGTAACCACGCCTCTAATTTGCAACAAATGGTACTATGTCAATTAATCCATGTGGTGTATAAATCGTATAATTTTAGTGTCAAATTTACTTTTAACATATGGTTTCGTTGCCTTTTATAATCTATACATGATGATATACTACTATACATGGATGATTTTGTTCTGCACTGAACTGTCTGAGGCACGTTAGAGGAATGGTCAAGCTTGCATATTATATAGGTTAAAGGCCTATATACTGTATTTTGAGGCAAAAGTACTGCGTTTTTAATCTTGAGGTTGACGATCCTCTTGTAACACATACGTTGCGCTAAAACTAAAGAAAACTGGAGTTAACTCCTCACTCCTCACTCATAACACCTTGTGTTATGTATACTTAGTGCTATGTAAACTCTACCACTACAAAAGAAGAGAACCTGAAAGCCCGCTATTGTGCCAAAGATGACAACAAAGTTCGGAAAAATTGTATACATATATGGATGGATTACACGTATGCTTGAAATTGATTAATATTAATAAATTTTAATTGAACTAAAACGTTTGCAAAGATAAGATGTTTTTTGGGTTCAATTTTCAGTCTAAGTCGTAAATTTTATTTGATGTTAAAAAAAATTAAGAAAAGTAGGTTAGCTATCCGGCACCATCCCTCATCTAATAGTAGGTAGGTAGTTGGACGTAAAGCCCGCCTGAAAAAATAGGCATTACTTGACTTACTTTTTACTTAGATGCCTGTGTTTAATGTGGCCTAGTCTGTATAACGCTTTCTTTAATATTATGTGAATAGTACTAAAGAGATCAGCAACCTTGAGTGACATGACAATGTGTAGGACTTACTTAATCTTGTTTGTTAAGTTTTGTCTCTGCGCTGAAATTTTTTTATCAAGTGATGGCAGCCGTAATTGGCCCTTAAGGCGTTAGGGAATGCTCTTACCTTTATGGATAGCCGATGTCAGGCATTCAGATGGTCTCGTGGATAGCGGGCTAGGAGGGCTTGTGGGAAGAATTGAGGTTAAGTTAGCCTGGATATGTGGATTTTAATGGAGTGATTGTTTGGAATGAAATTTTAAGTAACGTAGTTTGTCTGGCTTTGGCGGTAACGAAGTAAAAAATTCAAATTTTTACGCCATATTATTTTATTTATTAGTAATCGTGAACCTATGAGATTAACAGATAGTTTTATAATAGCTGCCATGTTAAAAAAAAGTTGGATAAATAAATATATATATAAAAAAAGTTATATAATAATAATCCTTTATTTTTATTATTAAAAAAATACAAAATTTATAATAGTAGGAAATTGCATGGCTTATAGCCGTCTGCAGGAGTTGGCTTTTAAATCAAGAAAAAGAAAGAAAGAAAATAAAATAAAAATAAAAAAGGACATGAATCAGAAAAAAATGAGAATTGAAATAAAATGGAGAGTCAAAAAAGAGCCGCAAACCAAATTCTAAAGCTTTTACAAAAGAACAAAATAAATCATTAAACTCGTTGGGAAAAAAAATATAAAAGATATTTAAATTTTAGGCTCTCCATTTATAATTTTGCATGTAACATTCAAGGTACTCCTGGCAAAAGTAATCAGTGGAAGATAATCCGAGGTGGACAGCAAATTAATTAAGTAAAACGGCTAGAAAGACTAAACAACCTATGCTTCGGAGTCGGAGCTCACCTAAAATCGGACTATAGCTAGGAAGTGATCCTCCTGTACCCATAAGGAGCACAGAGAGCACATACTCTCCAACCAAGGGATAAAACAAAAAAAGTTGAATAAATAAATAATGTATAAACAAATTTGAATGAAATTGAGAATACTTCTTTTCCATTTGGATGAATCAATTAGTCACCAATAAAATTTGAACAGTACACTACAATTTTTACTCTTTTATTATTCTACATAAGAAAAGGTATTGCAACTATGTAGATTTTCGAATATTTTTTCAAAATATTCGATTTCCCCTGAGTTCGAAAAAGGTTTTTTTTGGGGGGAGGTGGGTTTGGTTTATATTCTACTTAGGGACCGAAAAAAAGCTTTTCCTCAAAATCAACCAACCAGAAGAGCCACTGCACTGAATTGATTTTTGGTTTTTTGAATTAATCTCAAAAACAGTACAATTTTCTTTAAAATCAGTGTACAGTTGCATACGCATAGATGTTAAACTTAATTTTCAAATTTTTCTCTCGAAAATTTATATAAGGCCATCTTTGGGGAAATATGGGGAAGCTTTTTTCTAAATTGTCACATTCTTGTGTACCGCCTCATACCAGTTTAATATTAATAAAATTTAAGTAAAATTCGTACCTCTTTTAAAGTGAATGAGGGAATACATGAAAGCCTCTAAAGTGCCATAAGTGAGCCGATGTCCCCTCTAATATCATTATATAGAAATATTTTGTTATAATTTAGAATGAATTACAGATCTACCGTCTATTCTTAATAATAAAGAGCGTAACATTAAGATTTCAAAGATTTGGGCAGTTAATTAATTGAGAATTTAACAACATGGCAGATGCGTGCTCATTTGATGCGAATGTGCGTACTGTTAACTGCAACAACTATAGGAAGTCTGAATGCTAGAATACCAAATCAAAGTGGCTTTGGTGGGGATACCGAAAGCCTGTAGAAGTGGGATAGCCTCATGACCGCTTGACTATCTCTTCAGTTTCAGTTGATAACTGACCGCTATTGTAACTGGCAGGTGAAAGCATACTGTGTCTTAAGCTTTTGAGCAATCACGTACTGCTTGATCAACAAGCTATATATATATATGCCTTCTCGATGACTTGGATTGTGGAAGCGTTCGCTATAATAGGCGTCCTGATTGTGGGTATAGTCATCGCGAATTTCCTATGGCTTCTGTTTATGGCTGTCAAAGGTCATCTAATGACCAAACTCTGCACCAGTCTTGAAGAAGACCTCACAGTCAAATATGGCACCTGGGCCAGTAAGTACCAACTTTCGAATGTTACTTTATTTTTATTCTTAATAAAAGGAAATATTGTGTTAAGATTAAATTATCGCGTTTCACTTACCGGTAATACATATTTTGAGAACTTCTGAATCCAAAAAAAAGCGCTCTTTAAAAAATGGGTTAGTTTGAGTGTATGAACAGAATATCTCGAAAACAAAAAAAATAAAATCTAAGAATGCTCAAACTTTTGCATTTGGATTGAGTTCTAGCATGGGTCTTAGTGGTCAAAATTCCAGAACCTGATTTTCCCCTTGAAGAGATTGATCACTTTTTTTTTTTAGATTTCCCCAAAAGCATTATTTTAATGAAAAATATGGTTCTTCAACTTATATAATTTTAAGGAGGATTAAATGAGTTTAATTAAATCCGAATTCGCGGATTTCTCGTATGGTTCTTTCAGTTTTTTTTTCTCATTCACCCTCTCTCTGTAAGTGCTAAGTCCTCATACGAAACGCTATAATTGTTATTTTAGAAATTCAGTCAGAGAAAGCCGAGTGAGTATCTAAACTCCTGTAAGAGGTCCTGAATTCGAAAAATTGTTAATTTTGTTTGACAGTGGCTACGTATAACTTTAAAAAACCGGTAAATTGTTGGATGTTTAATACTTGATATTTGGTTGAGAACCCGTCAATAAACTCTTGGACAAAGTTGATCAACCGCGACTGTCTTTTTTTACTAAATCAATTTTTATTTAATTTATCTCAAAAAAATATGTTAAAATTTTATACACACCGTTTTATTTTAATAAATTTTCTGTAAACAATCAGTAGGATGGAAAGGAGAGAGATAATGTTGGCCAATTTTTCCAAATTATCATTTCAATAAACTGCAGTCCAACTAACTGTTTACAATGTAGATGCTAAACAAAATTTGTTCTTGAAATTCCGAGTTAGTAGAAAATGAAGATTTTTGTTGTTTCTTAATCTAGATTAAAAAAAAAATATATATTGCGACCGCAGTGTTTTCCCCAGGATTATACATTTTGAGATCACTTTAGTCCAAAGAAATGGTTTTTACAAATTGGAAAGTACGTACTACGTAGGTCTATGTTATGTATATCTATAACTTTTATTTACGACTGTACATTCATATTTTGTATTAGGGTAGCGATTTCGTTACTTTTTTTCATTTAAATTTGATAAGAGTTGTTTCTTTTGATACAATGGAAAATTAACGGACAGCAATAAAAGCATGGAAGTCTGGCTCAGGCCTCATATATTTCTTCTAAGGAGTGGAGAAAGTAATTAAAATTTAATTTATAAATGTAGCTGACTAAACAATGCGCATCTAGGCTGATAAATGATATATGAATACTAGATAATTGTTTTTAATTATTTCGGAGATTTTCTTAATAATAATAATACTTTATTTTTCAAGATTGTGGAAAATAAAAAAGAAATATATAAATAAGTATTATGCGGCATGGGTAACTCCGTCCGTCGGAAGAAGACGTGCAAATACCGTAAAAATGTAAACAGATTTTTCTTAATGTTTCTAAATTTCTTGTCATTTACTTATCCACATCAATGGCTAATAATTGGATACTACATTAATATAAGTTGTCTCCAAAATTTGATAGGTGCCTCACACAAGAAGAACTACGACTACTGAACAATCAAAATACATCTCTTAGAAAATATTATCTACCCTGAAAAATACACAAGATATCTCACTTAGCAGATCATATAAGCAAATCTTGTACCTAAAAATGCTATAAAATCTCAATCATCCAACGTATTCTTTTAACCTTTTTATTTAATTCACATTAATAACTTTTTGCAACTTTTTTTAAATATTTGACTTTTAAAATGAACGTTTTTCACTTCTATGGTAATAGGCAGATGCATGGTGTATAGTCAGTCAACTTTACAGTAGCTGCATGAAATGAACAGAATGCATACTGAAGCCAAACAGCTACGTATCAGAAAAAATTGTAAAAGAAAAAAAATTAAAATAATCAGGAAGTTGTTTACCATTTTTTCTGTAAAGCAGCGTTTCCCAACCATTTTTGGCTCGCGAACCAATTGGTACTACATCATGCTAAATTGTACCACTTCGTAAAAATGATAGTATTTCGTGAAATTTGTTATTCCGAGTGTGGTATTTTATTATTATTATCTTTATTTATATATAGAGATACATTGTATCTGTTACAAAGGAGTTCAAGTTCATGGTCACTTTATAAACTTTGTAAAGTGTAAGGATCTTAGTTTTAAAACTTTTTTTAAACAATTATAAATTGCGTACATATTTTTCTGTACAAAATTATTAATTAATTTACAAAGTTCTTCTTTTGGATTATTATATTTTTTTAAAACTTCTAAAAACTTTCATAGACTGGGTCGCTGATTGTGCCAAATTTTCTAGACACTCAAATCTTCTTAAGATCCGTCTGTTCATTTGAAATGAACTTGATCTACTTCTGTGATTCCAAGAAAAATCTTCATCATTCATTTGTAGTAAAATCATTTTAGAATCAATAATTAAAAGAATTCATAGAAATATCATTGGAGCGTTGGAAATTTCTACAAATACTGTCTCAAAGTTCTTGAAGACTTATGGCCCTGTAGAGCCTAAGAAGTTCAACAATTACGCGTTATAATTCATGAATGTTTTCTTGAATTCTTTGTAATAATTGATGTTCAATTGCCAGATGATCATAAATGTTTAGTGGATAATTTCTAGACGGACGAAAGTCCAATGAGACCTATATCGCTGAGATTTCAGGGTATGAGCTGAAGAAATACTCCAAGTTACATCCTCAACCTGACATTAGACTGTCTTGGGGTCAAATTTATGGTGTAGTGTGGGAATCTACATATTGGATCATACTGTTACAAAGAAAGACTTATCTTCACGTCCTCTACCAAGATTGTTCGTCTAAATTCAGAGACTGTTAAGAGACACTTAAGCCAAGATGAAGTTATCTGTAAAGTACCAGCACAATAAGAACTCACTTGTGTTTAAATATTGTAATGAATATCGAATTTTAGCAATGAGACTATCAATACCATAAATATGTAGTCTGTAAAATAATGCAACAAATCCATCTTCACTTGCATTGTTACTAAGAAAATCTCAGGAAATATTACAGAAATATTGGTACATCGAGTATAATCACTGTTATTAAAGTTATAGTTGTAAACGTCTAGAGGCAAGAAAGTATTAATTGGACTAATAAGTTTCCATTTATAGTAATTCTAGTTATTGTTATTCATTGAATTTGGCTTTATAATCACTCTGAAACAATACCAAGTTATCTGGATTGAGACAACTTTAACTTACACAATGTTTTAGTATATGCAACAACTTAAAAACACTAACAATTTTTTAGGTTAAATACCAACTCACTATAAGTACAAAATATCAATTTTCTTTCTATAACTAAACATATGATTTTATATTTCTGAAGTACTAGATGATGATGCTAATAGATGCTCAGTATTTTGCTTTTATAGAAAGCTGTGTTCGAATTAAATCCAAGCACGAGTACTTGGTACATAATGACAGTGTCTAAAAATATAGATGGCCATCTCTAAACTGAGGGACAGGTTGAAAAAGAGATGCAGGGTAGCGGCACCTGAACTAACACTTCAACTAGCCGCTACCACAATCTATAATCCATTTGTCGTGCGCTTCATCAAATGAATAGTGGGACATGACATGAGGAGTTAGTGCTTGCTCACATTGCACTAATATAATAAGAAGAAAAAGTCATTCTCGTATAAAAGTTTACCATAAAACTACCCAATGAGATTTGGTTGCTAGAACACTGCATACAATTCAATCAATAAAGATAAGTATTTAATGGAAATAAAACTACTGAGATTGAATAAACTATAAATTTATTGAGAAATTATTTCGATTGTCTAAAAAATCAGCTTAAAATTCCTTAAATGTATGGCGATAAATTATACGTACAGAAACCAAAATGATCGACTCCGCCAAGATATGTAGCTCTCTTAATCCCTAAATCCAGGGAGAAGTCATGAGTTCGTTATGGAATGATACTAGTTCCGAAACTCTCGTTCACCAAAATCCTGAAACTTTACGCTTTTTGTTTTTCTTCATCCACTTTCTCTACTTGGTTGGAATCATTGCGATCATGAAATGCAACTATAACAGCACATCTCGTCAATCAGTTCCCTCTTCGATGCAAATGTAATGTTTTTTCCCTTTAGATGCCGCACTATTGCATGCTTCACATTGTGGCACAGAGTCCTAACTTTTTCCACCATTTGACTGCTAGCACCAGGAATACCTCAAACTGCGCGTATGAGAAAGTTACACTAGATTTTTTGTATTAGCTAGCCAAAAGAAATGGTATTTGTTATGGATTCAACAGCCGGCAGAAAGAAGTGACTCATAATAGTCTATTACTAGATCAGAGAATCAACATTACCATACATATCAGTAATTTGTAGATCTACTGTCTAAATGAATACAGAGAAAATTTCTTATTGAGTGTTCCCTTTTGACAAGGAAAATTTTGGTATAATCAGAATTAACAGTAATTAGGAAACAAGCTCAATTGGGGATGAAAAATTGTGCCATCTATTACGCACGCATTCATTCCTATACACGCAGAGCCCAAATATGCAATTCTAATTGTAAATTTCGTAAGTCTATTATTTAATTTTTTAACCAGACCCTATTGTTTAAGCGTTACGCTTATATTCTCTCGCTTCAGTTTACCTAAATACAAAATAAAGATGTCCTAATTTCCTGTACTCAAGATTCTGTGCTATCCCAACTCTTACCGTGGTTAGCGAAAACAAAAATTTATATCAATTACAATAAATTTATTGCAATTTATATTCTATGGAAATTCTAGATATAACTATTCCTTAAACGGAGATTGCTGGCCTATTAACTATTAACTCTACGGATAAAACTATTTACAACTGATACTGTAAAAATTGTAAAACAATTTAATATATACTTTAAGATCAGTGTTTCTTGATAGCATTGTACAAGTTACAAATATATTATGAAATAGTTAAAAAATTAGTGGTTAATTTTATAAGCAGGATATGAGCTATTATCGAATTATGATGATAAACTTGCTTAAACATTACTAAATTTAATACGTAATTCTTTAATTGTATAGAATTGTTTTGTTTAGTGTTTAATTATTTTTTGATACTTCTTCATACCCCAGAAAATAACATCATGGTCTTAAGTTACGACATTGGCGGAAATTTCTTTTGATTGCCGTAATTCTTTTGATGTACTTCTTAATGTAAGAAAAGTGTGTGCATTGTTTACCTTATGATTCCAAAATTGTCTATTTACCAGACTGCACTGCTGGTAATACAGGCTACCATTTCTGTAACTTGAACCACGTGTAATTGACCTTGCCCTTCCTATACTACCAGAGAGATAGTAAGTAAACATGAGCTAATGCAGAGTGACTAGAATTAGGATATAAACATAAATATGTTCATAAAATATTAATATTAATATTGTATGCAAAATTAATGACGCTTTCATTATTTCACTATAACGCGTACAGCATCACTTTCTGCTACAAATCTTCCTCTTTTTGAGACAGAGACGACTACTGATTCACTGATATAGATTATATTTATTTAGGGAGTGACCAAAAGCTGATATATCTGACTTATTCTCTTAAATGTCGGTTTTTCTACATAGAAAAAGGACATCTGTAAAGGTTTTATTTTATTTTTATTTTAAATTAAAAAAAACGAATCAATAATCCAATTTTATAATTTACAAAAAACAATAATAATAATACAAATAGTTTAAAGAAATTGTTGACATCTGGCTTTATTTACAAATTTTTTAATATCACTGCCAAAGAAATCTAAGTCAAAATGATTGTACGAAAGATAGGGGAGTAAAAAATGTAGTTATGTTTGCAGTAAGAGGTACCTTGAACGCAGTAGAATGTCGTGTAGTATGGTATGAGATATTAAAAGAAATTAGAGAAAGAAGGTAAGGACACACTATTTGAGAATGGAGAGTTTTGCAGAGAAAAGAGAGATCATAATAAATTCTTCTGGAGGAATATTGAGAGTGATCTGTAGATCGGAATAGATAACGTTTTCTTTGAGGATTTTCAAACGGCAAGCTAACCACCGAAAGAACTTGTTCTGAACAGCCTCAATAGAAGCCATATATACCTTGCAAAAACGGACACCAAATTAACATGTACGTTAGCCTAATCCATGTACGTATTATAGCCATGCATTTTTTTTTTAATTTTGAGTTTTCAGTTATTATCTGTTTTCCGGAGCCCCTAAGTCCGATAATTACAAATTGGATGGTAGGTGTACCGTGTGTATGTGACCACTGTTACTCAAAAACAAAAAACAAATAAAAAAAAGTCAACAAACCAAAAGTTGTAGAAAATTATGAAACAACGTCAAGATTAAAAGTTGGCCAGTCTTAACAGATTCAAATGTAATATGCCTGATATTTTAAATTATTATAAACAAGAATATAACAATCACATATAAGCCACTATAACAAGTTTAATAAGGGAAAAAAAACAATAAATGATAATAAATTCAATGAATTCCCAGATATAGACATAACTGGTAAGGAAATCACAGACAAAGCCGCTAAAAACCAATAACAATGGAATTAATCAATCGATTACCGCGCGTACTCAATATTCTTTTATTCAATTTAAAAGTAAAATTATCTCAGCTTTGCAGAATAACTTCCGTGAGATATCTCTCACCAAAGGTCAATATTATGTCCGCATAGAACCGCATTTAAATACAAAACCATGGTTCCCACAAGTACTATTATACATTAACCAGACAACAGTATTATAATAAAATAATAATAGCGATCAGATTAAGAAACGGTCATAGTAAAATCAATAAAAGTATCTTTTTCATATGAAGATAAGGAACAATCTAAACTGTCTGTTATGCACATTATCAGAAGAAAACATGGCATTATGAATTAACTGGATTATAAATTAAGCCTGGCCTGCATTAAAGTTAGAAGAAAACTTTGCAAATGTTTTTCTATGTATTGAGATTTATATATATTTTTTTTTTTAAGAGGGGGAAAATGCCAACAGGCACCGTCCGCCGAGGCGGGTGTGTGGGGCTTCACCCACTAAAAACCCCCTCTTTTCCAGGTGAGTTTCCTCCACGGCACCACCATAAGGTATTTCTTCGGGGAGGCACCTCTTATATTATTCGTCACCTTTTACAAACAGATAGTTCTTATCTTTCGATCCTCTCCAGATCCTTCCTCTTTACCCTTAAAATCCTCCTAATATTCAAGGCGATGACATGCCAATTTTCTTTGCGTCCTAGCATTGCCATCATCAGCGTTTCCGGGACAATAACTCCTGTAACGTCCATAATGTTTTTCCTTTCTACCTTCCACCGCACGCAGTCAAAGAGTGTGTGCTCAGCGTCGTCTCTGGGTGAGTCACCGTATATACAAGCACCATCAGGGCGTTTTCCCATGCGGGCTAAGTATACCATGAAACAGCCATGTCCTGTAAGGATTTGGGTCATGTAAAAGTCGACCTGACCGAACTTCCTTGTGGCCCATAGTAATGGATCTGCAATCAATCTGGCCGTCCATCTTCCCCGGCTCTCGTTGGCCCATCGGGCAGTCCACTCCAGTTCTACATGAGCTTTGGCTAATTCTTTAGCAGCCCCTGCATCCACGCCTTCTTCCTTTCTCAATAGATAAGCTTTCTTCCTTGCGGAGGCCATTAGATCTATTGGGGTCATACCTGCCAGAACTAAGGCAGCTGGCTCCGATACTGTCCGATATGCACTGATTACTCTAAGGGCGCCTTTTCTCTGCACTGCAGCTAATATTCTTCTATATTGAGGTTTATATTAAAATATTTTCAAGGAGAAAAACTGAGTCCTCTGCTTTTCTACCTTTCTTATTTCTAATTTATTCCACGTATCGTATATTTATTTATATTTTTTAATGCAATGGGACAACGGGAGTAAATATAAAGCCTTACACTTGGCATGATATGCAGTTTAAACTTTCTTTATTGGCTGAATACTATAGAAATTAGCTAACAATGCCAAAAATTTAATTCTTCACTTTAACAGATCAGGTAGAATAAAAGAGCATAATAGTTTTTTACCTTTAATGGTTCCTAAGTAAAAGTTAAAATAGTTTCTCTTTCTGGTAATCTCCTTTGCTTAAATGTAGATTAGCTTGCGACTCTTTTAAAGCTAAACGCTGTGTAGATATTTCAAGAGTTCTAAATATTCTCTTAACGTACCGTTTTGATTTCTGGGAAATCGAAAATCCTCCTCTTTAATAGATTTTTAAACCTTTCTTTTATACGCCTTTAAAATCTGAACGATAAATTAAGTCTGTGCAAATTAAACGCATTCAGTGAAAAATTCTTTTAAAAAAAACTTGTGACTCTGTACACACAACTAACAATTTTGTCCTCCTTGAAACTGGTCATCTCTAAGATAAAGTAAAGATACTTAAATTCTAGATTAGAATTTTTAGGGAACGATTTTTGAAACTACGCTAGTCTTGGTTTGGTGCAACTTTTGAATAATGTCAGCGTTTAATTTTTATTGAATGGCTGTCGTTTTCTAGAGGCCTTAGGATTTTGGAGGTGTTAATTTGTAAAATCTTAAATTCAAATCTTCGTTTATTGTTCATGCGAACATACTGAAAATTTTAAGAACAACCAGTCTTTATTACTGGTCCTAGGTAATGAAATAGCTTTAGTAAAATAGTTATAAATAAAATAGCTTTAATAGTATAAGAAATTTAAGAATACCGTATAAGAATAAAGAAATATATATGAGAATACAATAAGAAAGTAGCTTTAAATAGTACGGTAATTTGGTAAAGATTAGATCGCTTATTCAATTTAGATTGTTTAGTTTAAAATTTTCGATTATCTTTTATGATAGTATAAGATATTGTTTTGAGCCTAATAGAATTGATTTCACTTCTTTTAGTGACTAATCAAAAAGAGGCATTTATCATGTTGTTTCCGAATGTTCTTTTTAGTAGTCTAAAGAGTAAATGGCCACTGAAGTATTTACAATATAACATTGATACTTTGGTTTTTATACTTTAAATCTCTGGTAAAAGTTAGTTGAGTGAAATGTAATCATTATTACATCACTGAAGTTCTTAAAGAAAGAATGAAATATTCAAATGCTTTTTAAATTATTTACTTTGTTAATAAGCAGACTGTTCTGAAAGTCAGAACAGAAGACACACCAACTTATTCTGGGATTTTATAATTTTTTGGGGAATTCCATTTTAAATGTATTTATAATATTTTTTCTAGAAAATAAAACAAAAATCCCTAAAAGAAATTAATTATTACTTTTTTAATAGAATTTTGTTTTTCATTTCATAATTGTAAATGTTGTAAACAGTGCGGTGAAATAAATTTTCGCATACGGGCGCCTTGTACCAACGCGGCGTTATTAGATGCACCTCTTTAAAGCTTAGACCCCCTAGGTACATAAGAATCTCATTTATATTCTCAAGTCGATTTGAGTATGTGGCTTGCCTTAATCAAGTCTGAGTCTGCACTGTAGTCTTACTTCGGAAAACAACAATCCATTTGACCTATAATTTGTGTTAAATAAAAAAAAAAATTGACTTCCTGGATATATTTATTAATTGTTTGCAATTAACACAAACAAAAAAATAAATGAATGATTTTTTAAAAAAATAATAATAATTCCACCATTCGCGGCATTGACGTTGTATAGGAAGTGATAGCTTATTCACACGAAATCTGGTCGTCCTTGGCATTGCGTTCTTGAAGGGAGACCCCAAGTATTTCTTCTTGTTTCGATTGATTTTTTTTTAACTACCTTTAAATAATCGATACTCACACGATTTACTCTTTAAGTAGTTTGTTTTGAAACTGTTTATTTATTATTAAATAGTTTTTTAACATTTAAGACATGAATTTCGCGTATTTCCATACTTTGCAATCCATCCTTTTTAATCAATGCTTGCACACGACGTTGCATCGATCTGTTGAGGTTTTGAATACAATCCTAAAAGATATTTTCGTATTCTTCACACTGAGCGAACCTCTGAAGTCTTGGAGGATTTCCCAAAAAGCAGGACGTCTCCTTTATTCATCTTAATAACTCATCCCTATTAATGTTTAATGTGGTTTAGATCTGGACTACATGCTAGCCACTCTAAACAACAAATTGAACCCTTTTTTTTTCCAGATAATTGGAAATATTTCTAGCTGAATATGGTCAAACAGGGCAAGAACCCGAGCCTTGTCCACAAACATTTGCCAGACATTCCTGTTCTTTGGCTTTCATTCTTCAACGCAGGACACGTCGCATTGAGGTGAGCACAGTGCCAACAAAGTTTAAAGATGCAGCCTAAAATATTATTTATGTTTTTACCCGGTTTTCACAGAAATGAAATTATAATATTAAGGCAACATTATTGAGGTGCACTATTAGGCTATCCCTATGCTGGGCAATTTAAAATTCAGATGGTCTCTGCTTATTTAAAAAAAATAGGGTTCTTAAATAATTCTTAATGATGAGAAATGAAACAAACTTTTGCATTTAATTTTTAGTTAGTTATCAAGTCTATACGATCTAAAATTACCACAAATTCGTCAAAATTCAATTTCAAAAGATTTTACACAAGCTTGACTTATTAAGATTTGACTTACTTCTATTTTAAGTAATACAATAGAAAGTAAAAAATCAATATTCAACCCAAATAGCGTCATTAATTGAATGAACATTTATTTTGTATAAACTAAATATATTCCCCGTAGGGGGAAGTGGACTAGCCACTTCTTCAGGGAGCTTGGCGTCCCTGCGGGTATCCCAGTCTAACAACACTTCAACACTCACACTGACACCCCTTAACACTCACACACTACACTTAGGACCTGCAGAGGTAGTTGCTGTGTGCAGCTACTTGGGTTTAGCGAACCCACAGGTAAACTCGAGCTCCCCACCACACACCTCACTCACACCTTAACACTCACACTATACAGACGACTACACACACTGCACGAACAAGGACACGCACTCGTCGAGAGTCAGAGTATAAATATCTCTCCCTCGCGTGCCGTGGCGAGGCTTTGGGGCTAGGGTGGAAAAGAGGATCCTGGGCATTGAGGGAGACGTTGACCTGCGGGCTTCTTATCCCAACACATGTCTTTGGCCTCGGCTTCACCCGAGAGCTCCACCTGGAGGATACCCCTACTTCAGGAAATCGGCTAGGGAACCCTGTCTCAGACAGGTTCCTAGGGGTAGGAAGGGGGTCACGGGGGCACGGGTCGGTACCTGGTACCGGAACGTTGTCTTCCGTGGCACCTGACTATATCAAGGTTTGATGGTCCACCCGGACAGTAACCGGGTCCATTTGAGCGTCCGTGGAGGCGGGCCCACGAACCTTGATGAATCCCTTTTGATTACTATGGCTAATCAAATCAACCCCCTAGGGCTCAGCCCACCCATTTTCCCTATCCAAACCTCCAATCCCACTCCCTCCCCACATAACCCTCTCCCTTTACCTATCCTAATTCCGAACCCACAACCTCCTATTATTTCCCTCACTCCCCAACCTACTAAACCCCAAACGACCGTTCAAACTAGGCAACGACATGGCGAGGACATGGACATTTCTACAGGACTTACGAAATCAGGTTTGCAGTTCACCCTGCAACCATTTGGCCCCTCTTCCCCGCCAAGGAAGAAAGCCAAGGGCGGCAACAAGCAGGAAAGCAAGAGTCAGGTAAGTTATAAATTCATAGATCTCGAAGAGGACAACTGGGGAAGATACTTCGTGGTTAAAAAGAAGGAGGGTACCTTTGTAAACGAGTGTTCGTTTAAGTTAAATAAATTTATAAAGAGTATTGTTGGCAAGACCAAAAGTGTAAAAAAACTCAGTGATGGCTCTATCTGTATAGAAGCTGAGAACCGTATACAAGCAGAAGCAATCTTAAAATTGCAAAAGTACATGGATGCTGAACTTGAAGCTGGTCCCCACAAACGGTTAAATAGTTCACAGGGAGTAATTACTTGCAGGGACTTTTTAAATAGCACAATAGAAGATATAAAAGAGGGTTTGGCAGATGAAGGAGTAGTGGAGGTGAGGAGGATTAAGAGAAGGCAAGATGGGTCCTTAGTGGACACCGCTTCTCTTGTTCTCACCTTCGATCGGCCTAAACCGCCACAGTCAATAAATGCAGCATTCTATAAACTGAAGGTGCGCCCGTACATACCATCTCCAATGAGATGTTATAAGTGTCAAAGATTCGGGCACACCTCAATGCGTTGCAAAGCTCCAGAAGCGGTGTGCACATGCGGAAAGCCCATGCATGATGGTGAGTGCACACCCCCAATAAGCTGTGTAAACTGTGGTGGGGAACACTCTGCCAGATCCTCTGGGTGTCCCACATTAATAAAGGAAAAAGAAATCCAAAAAGTAAAGACACTGCAGCAGTTGCCCTACCATGAGGCGAGGGCAATAGTAGAAAGTAATGCTTATGCTTCAAGTGCAATATCCTTCGCAGAAAAGTTGAGGACACCCGTACCAGTGGCACACTTAACAAGCTCCGCCCAAATTCAAGGGCACTTAATAAAAGGCCCCTCCCCTGCCTTAAAGGGGACAATTGTAAAAGTGGGAGAAATCCCACCATTAACCACCTCCCCTGCTTTAAGGGGAGTAGTCCCAAAGGTGGGTTCGGCCCCACCATCAAAAATAAGCTCCCCTCAGGGGGAGACAGTAGCCTCAGGGCTACTACCAACTGCTCCCACTACTAGTGGGGGCGCCATACAGGTGGCGTTAAACCCACCTCAAAATGTAACCGCCTCCAAAGGGGAGTGGAAAGTGGTCAGTCCACCTAAACGCTCCCTGAGGCGGAAAGTAAAGACGATTCTGTCACCCCCCTACCCTACTAGGACTAGGGGGAGAAAATCATTAATGGAAGGACAAACGTCCTCCAAATCCAATGTTCGCTCCCCCAGGAAGCAGTGGCTTCTTATGGGGACGGACATTGAAGCATCAGAATCGGAGGGGGGAAATGCCTCCGACAATCCTCCCAGACGAAGAAAAAAGGGTTGGCCTAAAGGCAAGCCCAAGGATAAGTGTGCCACTGAGTAAATGTATTGTAGAGTTAAATCAAATCACAGCATCCATGTATTTTAGCAGCTATTTCCATACACTGAGTTTATTTTATAACATAATGAATAGTAGGTTACCTTTATTCAATATTTTAAATGCATTAGATATTAAAAAGATCCTGCCAGGTTTAATATTGGGAAAAAAATCATAATGTTTGAGTCAATTATACAATGGAACATGCGGGGCTATACAAGTAATAAAGAAGGACTACGCCGAATGGTGGCGGAATATCGTCCTTTTGGGTTGTGCCTCCAGGAAACGAAGATACGCCCAGGTCAGATCATTCACATACCTGGGTACAAAATATACAGTCATGAGGTACAACCTGCCCCAGGTGGGAGGGCGCACGGTGGTGTAGTCGTCTGTGTACGGGATAATATCCCTAGCAGGCGTCTCAACCTACAAACTAATATACAAGCTGTTGCCGTGCGTCTAGCTACACCACTACAGATCACGTTAGCTAGCATATATCTGCCAGACATCTATTGGCGTAGAAGTGATCTGGAAAATCTGCTCTCGCAGCTCCCTGCGCCGGTGTTGTTGATGGGGGACTTCAACTGTCACAACACCTGGTGGGGGTCAGCTGGGACTGATGCTCGAGGCAGAGCTCTTGAGGAGATTATAGATAATAGCAACTTGATGCTCCTCAATAGTGGTGAAGCAACACGCTTCAATGCACACTCGGGAGGCTTTAGTGCGATTGACCTGAGTGTTGCAACTCCCACCATAGCAGTACGTCTAGAATGGACCACACTAGACCATTTGTATAATAGTGACCACTTCCCAATCCTAGTATCGAGCTCCATCTCCAGATCCGACTTTGTAACTCCACGGAGATACGACATCAACAAGGCGAATTGGCCTGCTTATGCCGCCAGAGTGGTAATACCACCCTCTACAGGAAATACCACTCTGGATAGCGAGCTGTTTGTCAAGGCCCTGGAGGAGGCATCTGGTGGTTCCATTCCGAGAGCTGGCGGGAGAGTCCCACGAACCCCCGTCCCATGGTGGACCCCAGAATGTAAAAGCGCCATAGCAGCTACAAAGCAGGCCTTAAATAGATTCAAGAGGTATCCGACGGATGAAAATCTAATAAACTTTAAAAGACTGAGAGCCAGAGAGAGGCGTATAATCAATGAATCAAAAAAAGCAAGTCTCACCTCCTACGTGTCGAAAATTTCCACGTCAACGACTTTGAAGGAGGTGTGGAGTAAAATAAAAACCCTCTCTGGCGGACGAAAAACCCCGTCGGTACCAATATTAAAAGTCAATGATGTCGTCGTTACCGAGCCGCGAGAGGTAGCCGAGTCCTTGGCTGGTTACTTTGCTGAAGTTTCCAGCTCACAAAATTATTCGGCAGAATTCCTCCGGCGAAAAGGTAACGTGGAGCAACAGCCACTCGATTTTGAAACTGCTATCAGTGAAGCTTACAATGAACCGCTAACCATACATGAATTAGAAAATACTTTAAAGAAATGTAAAGATTCCGCTCCAGGTGTGGACGGAATCCCATATGCAATGATCCGAAATTTGAATGCAACTGCAAAAGAAGGCCTCCTCCGGTTATACAACACCATATGGGAGACCGGCCAATATCCTGATGGTTGGCGGGAAGCAATTGTCATACCGATCCCTAAAGAAGGAAAAGATCCCAGCGATCCCTCCAGTTACAGACCCATTTCGTTGACCACTTGCTTGAGTAAGGTCCTCGAATCTATAATCAATTATAGATTAGTATATGTATTAGAAACTAGAGGACTTTATAGCCAGCATCAAGCGGGATTTCGCAGACATCGTTCCACGTTGGATCAAGTGAGCCACCTAGAGGTCTATGTGCAAAATGCATTTATGCGTAGAGAGCACGTGCTGGCCGTGTTTTTTGACCTCGAGAAGGCTTATGATACAACGTGGAGGTATGCGATTCTGCGGAAGTGTCACGAGTGGGGTCTGCGAGGGAAATTACCAAAATTCCTTCGTGGATTTTTGGAATCACGTAGGTTTCGAGTTCGTCTGGGGTCAGTACTCTCAGACCAGTACCATCTGGAAAACGGAATACCACAGGGATCGGTTCTAAGTGTTTCACTCTTCACGATAGCGGTCAACTGTTTAGCCGAAGTTGTAGGAGATCCCCTAAAAATATCATTGTATGTTGATGACCTCGCCATTTATTTAGCAGGCAAGGACTTAGCCGAGGTTAATGTACTCCTACAACAGGCGATAGATAGAGTGGCTGATGAGGCCAATAGAAACGGGTTTAAGTTCTCTAGAACTAAAACGGTGTGCCTACACTTTTGTCGACTAAGACATGAGCATAATGCTCCAACGTTATACTTAGGAGGCACACCCATTCAGTACAAACCCAACGTTCGTTTCCTGGGCCTCATTTTCGATACTAAGTTATCCTGGCAGGATCACATCGACTACACTAGCAAAAAATCAAGGAGAACCCTCGACATAATAAAATTTTTGGGAAGCTATAAGTGGGGGACGGAGCGGGAAATTTTAAAACGTATTTTCATTACACTCACCCGTTCAAAATTAGAATATGGAGCCCCAGTTTATAGCTCTGCGCGCAAATCACGCCTGAAACTACTAGATAGAATTTATAATGAAGGAATTAGATTATTTACAGGCGCCTTCCGAACCAGTCCGTTACAAAGCCTCTACGTAGAGTCAGGGATGTTGCCACCCCAGCTCAGGAGAGAACAACTCACCCTGGCCTACGCAGCCGGAATATGGGGGAAACGGTCTCATACCTTGTACCCCGCCATATTTGAGAGCCCACATGATATGGAATTTCGACACCAACGCACGCGGACGAGGCCCCTCGGGGTCCGGGCAAAGGAAATTTTAGCAGCGGAGGGCATCGAGTTGGGAGAAGTTATGAATTGGGGTTTTGCTCCTGACCCTCCCTGGCTATTGCCCTCTGCAAAAGTCCGCATGGACCTGGCAATCCACAAAAAAGAAGAAACTTCCCCCGTTGTCTATAGACAAAAATTATTAGAAATTATGAATTTTCACTATGACTTCCGACCTGTCTTTACGGACGGGTCGAAGATGGGCAACGGTGTGGGTAGCGCTGTGTACACAGAGGGAGTTACCCTTAGTTGGACACTCCCTCATTATGCATCGGTGTACACGGCCGAGTTGTTTGCTATTAGCCAGGCCATAACGCTCATAAAAAACAAAAATTATAATAAAGCGTTGGTGTTAACCGACTCACTAAGTGCAGTCATGGCTCTCCGGGATAAGTTCTCGACGGACCCATTGGTCTCCAGAATATTTTATTATTTATCTGAATTGCGTTCACGTGGGCAAAGGGTGACGTTCGCTTGGGTCCCGGGCCACATTGGTGTGTCCGGTAATGAACAAGCGGACGAGGCGGCCAAACGTGCCGCCTCTACAACTACTGATGAAGTCATCCCTGTGCGTCCCACTGACCTAAAAGTATATATGAAACTTCTAATAAGAAATAAATGGCAAGGGCAGTGGGATCGCACAAACGAAAAATTAAAAGAAATTAAACCACGTGTTTGGAACGCTACAGTCGAGAACTACCCGCGGCACGAATCTGTGATTTTGACAAGGCTAAGGATTGGACATACACGTGTGACACATGGGTACCTCCTAATCGCCGAAAGAAGGCCGAGGTGCCCCCGATGCCGAGAAAGGCTGACAGTGTCGCACGTGTTGGAAGGGTGTCAGGCACTGCGTAGCCAAAGAGAAAGAGCAGGCCTGCCACATGACAAGTGCGCTATTCTTGAAGAGGGTTCTCCTTACATAAGGAGGCTATTTACATATTTAAGACATATTAATTTATATTGTAAAATTTAGGTTAGCACTTAGGTTAGTTTATAGTTTAGTTCTTTTAAAGGGGAAAGGAATATCGAGTACTTTCCCCTTGTATGAAATGTGGTGTGAATGTATTTATTGGCGTGAATGTATTTATTAGCGTGAATGTATTTATTGGCGTGAATGTATTTATTGGCGCGAATGTATTTATTGGCGTGAATGTATTTTAAGCGTGAATGTATTTATTAGCGTGAATGTATTTATTAGTAAGAAAGTTGTATGAATGTTTAGGATAGATCACAGAACGGGGTTGAAAGAAATTTTATAAAAGTATTTCAACCCCTCTAGGTTAATTTTAGACTAAGTTTATTTTAGAATGTGCAGGAAAATTTGTTAAAAGTACTGCACATTATCATAGTTCTAAGGAAATAGCCTCCTTATGGTAGATTAGGTTTATTTATATTCGGTAATAAAACACTTTTGGTCTTGCGTTAATATCTTAAGTTAATGTAAATAGGGGAAGGCACGAATATATTCCACTCTCCCCCTCGTCGACTGGATCGATGGACAAGAGGGGATGAGTGGGATATATACTCCAATATACCTGGGCTCCACCCTACCTTGCTCAGCAAGGTGCAGTATGTGGAAGCCCGAAGGTGACGCGTGCCGACCCAGCTCGAGTGGATAAAAGATGAGAGAAGATTAAAATGATTAGGGGCGCTAATGACCTCAGCAGTCGATGCGCCAAAAAAAAAAAAAAAAAAAAAAAAAAAAAAAAAACTAAATATATTAACGCAACTTATACGCTTAAACTTATTAAAAATATATAATTTTTGGGGAATATCGAGGTGCGATCATCAATAAATACAACTTTTTTTGCTTTATACCAACATTTCGGCAATTTTTACTACCTTCTTCAGGGTATTATAAAAAAGTTTTGCGAAGTTTAATGTAGAGCTATATCATCATCTTAACTGTTGGTGTAAAGCATACGTTGGTATATAAAGCAAAAAAAAAAGTTGTTTTTATTTAAGACCGCACCTCGATATTCCCCAAAAATCATCTATCAACAACGGTCGAAAAAAAAACCAAAACCATCATACAATATAGTTTATTCCATCATTACGACGGTCGTTTGAAAAGTCCGTGCAAAGTCAGAGAGATAGCACTACTGGCGCGTATCGAGGTTATGTTTAGTTAGTAGCATCTCTTGGAAGAACACACACCAAGTTTCAGCCAGATCGGTCTATTTCTTTGTGTTTGGCATTCGTTTGAATCGAGGAAGTCGAGTGATTTTCAAAAAATGGTGTTGATTAAACACTACTTTATGAAAGACAATACGCCTCAGGAGACTAAAGAGAAGCTTGATAAACATTATGATGACTCTGCACCTTCGATTAGAACAGTTTATAAGTGGTTTCAAAATTTTCGGAGTGGCCATATGGGCACAAGTGACGCTGAACGTTCTGGACGCCCTGTTGAGGTTACTACTCCAGAAATCATTGATAAAATCCATGATATGGTGATGGATGACAGAAGAGTGAAGGTGCGTCAGATTGCTAGTGCTGTGGGCATCTCGAATGAACGGGTACATAATATTTTGCATCAACATTTGGACATGACAAAGCTATCCGCAAGATGGGTGCCGCGATTGCTCACGCTTGACCAAAAACGAAATCGTGTGAAGTGTTGCAAGGACGGTTTGCAGCTGTTCCAGAAGAATCCACAGGACTTTAAGCGTCGTTTCGTCACTGTGGATGAAACATGGATACATCACTACACTCCTGAGACCAAAGAACAATCTAAACAATGGGTTACCAAGGGGGAATCTGCGCCAAAAAAGGCGAAGACTGTTCCTTCGGCTGGAAAGATTATGGCGACTGTCTTTTGGGATTTGCAAGGAATAATCCTCATCGACTATCTGGTAAAGGGTAAAACTATTACAGGTGCATATTATTCATCGTTATTGGACCGTTTAAAAACCGAGCTGCAAGAAAAACGCCTACGATTGGCCCACAAAAAAGTCCTTTTCCATCACGACAACGCACCAGCTCACACCTCAGCAGTTGTGGTCGCAAAATTAATGGAAATAGGGTTCCAACTCGTTTCACATCCCCCCTATTCTCCAGACTTGGCTTCCTCGGACTACTATTTGTTCCCCAATATGAAGAAATGGCTGGCGGGAAAAAGATTTTATTCAAACGAGGAGGTGATTGCAGAAACGAATGGCTATTTTTCAGACTTGGACAAATCCTATTATTCGGAAGGGATCAACAAACTAGAGCAGCGTTGGACGAAGTGTATAAGCCTAAAAGGAGACTATGTTGAAAAATAAAAAAGGTTTACCCCAAAAAATTAAGTAGTTTTTATTTTTGCACGGACTTTTCAAACGACCCTCGTATGTATTTCACTCGTTTGCAATAATTTAAACTTACGGGAAGTTATCAGTACCTCTAAGTCTACTTTAATATTATTGTCAACATAGGTTAACGTCCCCTCGGCCATACCATTATCCTCGAAGATTCGCTTACCAAGGACGTTCTTGGATTTGCACAGAACTGTATAGAATCTTCTTTTGGTTACTTCAGAACTACGGACTATTTATTTATTTTTTGGGATTGAGGTAATAAAATTCCTATCAAGATACATATGAGATGTATTCAGAGGATGTAGATAACTTAAAATATATGCTTTGGAAAATTTAAAATTCAGGGTGAGCCACTGACAAGCGCCATATTGTTTTAAAATAATATTTTTAAACTTCCTGCTTGTAGTTATTATTATTATTATTTTTTTTTAGAAAATTAGGGTCAGCCAAGAGTGACATATATTCCAGATTTAAGTTAGAAACTCTCTTCTACTAGTTAAGATAGAAACTTAACTGCGAATGTAGAAACCGGTCAGATCGGCTTTCCTCATTCTCTCTAGCTGTTGACCAAGAACTCCCCTTCTTAGTCGCTCTTAGTTTCCAAAAACCTTATGTAACCTCTGAATAAATGTTTTTATTTTTTTTTAAAACGTATACTTCATTCTTAAAATAATTTCTTTACGAATTATTTTTTAAGGATATTGAGAAGCGTTCATAAATTAGAAAAATCTTTACCAACTTTCCGACAAATTACCTACTTTCAGGGTGTGTACAGATCAATATTCAATCCAAATAGCGTCATTAATTGAATGAAACATTTATTTTGTATAATATATTCTAAAATGCATCTTATACGATTATATTATAGTTTATTCCATCACTATGTATTTCAATAGTTTGTAATAATCACGATTAACGGAAACGTACACATTTAACAAGTTAATTCCTTTAATCACGGAAATACCTTTCAATTATCGGTCCATAGGAAATTTGAATTGCCCAAAATCCCTTTCTAATCAAAGAAAATTATAATTATTAATTACAAAAATATTTAAACCATTTGATTTCTAAAGACATTAATTCTACCATTAATAGTAGTTTCAATACTTCTTTTTTACAAGGATATGTACTCTTTTGGAATCTCCCAAAATTATCTTAGAAACAAAATTCGTATCAATATACTCATGAATATTAGCTCAGCTAAAGGTTGTCTGGGAAAACGTCGTGACCGGATTTATCATAGAAACTTTACAATAACTTTTTAGGAGAAATCTGAATGCCCTCTTTGCAGGAATAGTCAAGATAGACTAATACATACTCTATTATCTTGCTCAATTCTTTCCTCTTTTAGGGAACACATATATCGAGAAATACGTAGTCGGACAACGTTCAGACAGAGGAAAATTACTGGATCTACTGTCAGCTGAGAATATCATTAATAAATTGAATAATATATATATATATTTTTTTTTATAATAAAAAGTTTAAAACTTAGAAAATTATTGTTAGAATTATAATTAATTTGCAATTTGTTTTTTTGATATAGCCTTTTATTATAATGATTATTACCTACCTATTTGCCTGCTTTATCATGCTTGGCTACCTTTAATATAAAATTAGTTGGATCCTTCGTGTAAAGTTCTCCTTTTTATTTATTTGAATCAAGGTTGCCGTTTTATTTGTTTATTAACACATACGTCGTTTTTTTTACTTTTGTATTCAATATTATTGTCTGGAAGAACGTTGATTTCATTTACTATTTTTTCAGTCATTCCCTCTGTTTTTAAATTTATTAAATATTAATCATTTTAAAATTTGTTATAAAACTGCCTTATACTTGTTTTATACTGTATTATGTTCTGTATTCTTATTGTAAATAAGCCACGTAATGGTCAGCTCATTGCTATGAGTAGTGTGGTGTACTCTTAAAGCAATAAAAATTCATTCATTCATTAATGGAAATATATAATACACCTATTTAAATTTTCAATATATAAATATACAATAAACAAAGTGAATTATTTTGAAAAGAGATTATATGTATAAAGTTTGGACTTCAAAATTAACGGTTGCATTAAAACCTCATATCTATCAGGGCTTTATGGACTATCGGGTATTATAAAATGAAAAACTTGCAGTTTAATTTTGTTAGGCAAAAACATGAGGAATAAGGATTCAAGATTGGCGAGGAATCGGTCAAATAAAAACAACAACTCATCTTTCTGCCAACGTTTTGACAAATATATTGTCTTTTTCAGGGCGTGGCTATGCGGGTTGGTTGATTATCTTCAAAAACGTTTTTGAAGATAATATACATATTTGTCGAAACGTTGGCAAAAAGAGTTGTTGTTTTTATTTGACCGATTCCTCGCCAATCTTGAATCCTTAGTTCAATAATTTACGGTCACGAAACTTAGATATTTAAACATGAGGAATGTAAACACTTATGCCTGACAAGAAATCCTAACATAAAACAAAAAATTCTCTTTCTAAAAAAGTACTAATTAATTATTTATTTTGAAATTAAATAGGTGCATTACATTTTTATTAATTCTTTTTCACTGATCCTGAAGAAAGCCATTCTGAAAAATTCTCTTCAAACACCGAACGTTTTAGTCATATTTAATTACCTATCGCTTTAGAAGGCATCTATCCAACCCCCTCTCATGGACGTACTCTGAATCGAACATCCGGATAAAGTTTTTACATTGTTAACCTTAAAGAGTGGTATGCCTTAAAGGTTAACCTTAAAGAGTGGTATGCCTTAAAGGTTAACCCTGTAAAACAAATTACAATTGTTAATGAGTATAGGCTCTGAAGATGACCTAGTCTCTAGGTTGAAAGCTTGGCATAATATAAATTAATTACAGCTGAAATTGGCAATAATCTTCTCTTAACTTTGGATTTAATCAATCAGTCACCAAAAATAGATAAACAATACTCAACAATAATGTTGAAGTAAAGTTAGGAATATATGTTATTTAAGTGCTTTGTATCAATTCTACTGACTAATTATTGTTATACAATGTTAACCATAAGTTTAAGCGTGTAAGTAACGATTTAAAGTATGAAGGGAATAAATGTTCATCCTTTCGCACAATTAATGACGCAAACAAAGATTTTTACTTTTATCTCTTAGCTCGTGAAATATTTCAAATATAGATTTTTAGATTTTGCGTTTTCTCTTATAAGTTACGTATTTAGATCGCCCGACTACAATAAAATTGTTTTTAAAAATTAATATGACACCAACAAATTTCATTAAACTTGAATGCAGATCAATTGCCGAAATTCTGAATTGGATGATGTAAAACCATACCCAATTGCTGTTTCGAATTTTGTTTTACTAACTTGTAAGTTACTAGTTAAAGAATTTTACTTGTATTTGACACAACTATGGTATGTTGAACTTTAAATTTGGTTTGATTTCCTTTTTCAATAATACTATTGAATATGTTTATATTCATTTGTTTAAAGATATGTGAGAATACAAATTTTTTTAAATTACATTTTGAAGAAAATAATGTGAATCTTCAGTGCCTCAGTAGATTGGCTTCCACGTCTTCATCCAAATGTTCTGGTCCCGACTGTATTTAGTTATATATTTCCAGAAATACTTAAAGGTCTGCTAAAAATATAGTATTCGTTAAAAGCTAGAAGTACTGCATAGGTTTTAAAGTATCTGTAGCTTTTCAAAATACTTTAAGATGGATTTGACAAGAATGCATTGTAATGGTGGTCTGTTCAGTGGTAAGTTCACGCTCTAGTGCCTTAAATCTGTTTTTTTTTATATATAGTTTCTGGAGTCGTCCATATTACTAACTCTAAAGAGACTGCCAGTTTTACGGCAAGTACTTGTGGTTTTAGATTTAAAGTAAATAGAATTTAAAGCTGTTTAAAGAGGCAGCATTCCATCACTTTGCTTGATAATTATTGTGGTAAGCTACCATTTAGATTTCCAATTCATGGAAATGAAGCAAATCAAGGTTGATGCACAATTATTGCTGCGAAACGAAGATGAAATTATTGATACACTACTCTTGCGTAACACTTACCACAGGAAATAAATCGCCGCTGACGTCATTAGCTTGTAAGTTCCCGATTGCTGGCTCTTAGTGCCGCCGTAACAAACATTGGTTAGGACTTCTCAAGGAAAACAAGTCTTTATTATCCCAGAGTAAGCCGTTTCTGATTAAGGATGTGAAAATTTCAAATCTTTACTTACTTATTATTAACTCTCATAAGAGCATTTCAATTGTGTAGATTTTGTACTTTGAAAATGCACTGGAGTATCCTGAAAAGATACTTTTCAGGTCTCGTAACTATATTAAGGCAGGTCGCACATTTATATGACATTTGTTTAAATATTAAAAATGCTTGTAGAAACAAGCACTTCGCACAACAATGCAACACATGCCATCGGATAATGATGCTATATTACCATATTGCTGTTATATTACTAATACAAAGGAAATAATTGTATTGGGTCAATCCGTAAGCTACTAAACCGAAATAGGATAAAAAGTTTTACATTTGATAAACTTATCTGAGACCCTGAGACAATTATCGAATAAGTGTTAATATAAAACAGGTATAATAATCAAACATCCATGTAGATTATTTATTAATTATTAAAGTATATACTTTTTTGAAACTTTATTTTAATTTACAAAGATTGTGCATATTATTGAAAAGTGCAATATATTATTTGATTCAATTGACTGAAGGATATTTTGATTTTATTGTTAATATATAAGAGAGTTCTCCATATTGTCCAGTACACTACTGCAGATCAGAGACAGTTGGTTAAAATAGATCGTTAGTTGTACGATTAGTTGTGAACATGTCCCAACTTGTCTGCGACATAAAGAATCAAGAACTGAAATAGATAACTAAGACGCTGGAAATGGAGCGACTTGTCGTAGACAAAGTTTTCTGTGGTATCGAAAACAAATGTCATATTTGGGCAATCGGATTAATCGCTAATAAGAGGATTTTTGGTATTTCACCGATTTATTTTATTAACTGCTTTAGTTACTGCATTCGCATCGCAATTTCCATTTTTGTCAACAAAAATAACGAACTATTATTATTTAATGTGTCCCTTGTATTTCCTTAGATAAATAATGAGCCTACCATCAGCTCTTTGGGATGAATCCTTGAAGCAGTAGAAATGAACTACTTCATCTTCTTGATAACGAAGGCATGAAAACGATCTGAAGAGAACCAGTTTTCACAGGAACAAAGAATATCCTTTTCAATTAAAGAATTAATTTCATCTCTATGTAATGTACACAGTGTTACCACTCCAAAAATGTTTTAAAATTCTATATACAGCAATTTACGTTGAGTTACTTTTTTTATTTTATTGGAAAGATAATATTGAAACTTCTATTCTAGCTAGCCTAATCCGTCTTGATCCGAAGCATTATAGAAGAGAACTAGACCCATTTTCTAAATATGAGAATTTGGCAAGATCTTTTTTTTAAATATTATTAAAATTGATTTACAATTATCCACTTACCGTTCAATAATGTTCCCATTTTGAAACAAAATATGTTTGATTTACTCATCTTTTCTTAATTGTCTTCCTCTTTTAAACAATTCATACGTTTACTTTCTCACGTCTTCATTAATAAAAGTATTATTACGTGAATTTGAAGCGAAATGTGAAAAAATTAATTAATTGAATTATTCACTTTTTTTCAACATAATTTCACAAATTAATATAATCATCAATGGTTCTGAGAAAAATAATAAGTATAATAATAATGGGGAATCGATATTGGCGTTTATTAATTTCAAATGATTATAATTCCCATGCTATGTTTCAGAAAAATTATCCCCAATTACAGAAAATATTTTTAAAAAAGAGAAAAGGTTTTCATCTGGTTTTTATAATTATAATTAATTCAAAAATTCGGCTCAGAATGGGAATTGAATATAAATTATGGGTTTTTCAATAGTGGTGTTCCCGATTTGATTACATCCAGTATACTGGATAATTGACGTAATACGCTACGAAAGTATTGGAAAAGAGCAACCAATGAATGTCTGAGAATAATGTATACTCTTGGATCCAGGAAAGATATCTACATGTCAAACAGTATTATGACCAAATTTGTCTTAGTGATGAGTACCGCTTTTCTCTAAAAGATTAGCGATGAGAAGGTTCTGGGGTGATAGGTGCTATTTTGAAGTTGCTGCTCGAGATGATAACGGTGTTACAGCAGAAGTTAATAATATACACACTTATTAAATAAAGCAAATAACATAAGTATTAAGTATTAAAGGCATGGCAGCCGTCTGCTTGAATTCATTGCATTAATTTTGTTTTAAACAGAAAAAAAATAAAAATAATACAAACATATATTTTATAACTTTATAAAACAAAACTCAAAATATATTTTCAAAATAAAAAATATATAAATATGAGCAATCTTTTCTTTTCTTTTTTTAAATAATTTACAATACATTGGAAAACAAATCATAATACAAAGAAAAATAAATTTAAAATAAAACTAAACGTAAATAAAAAAAGGTTCCGTTAGAAACATAATACAACAAATTAAATAAATGTTCTTATAAATATATACCGCCTATTTATGTATGAGTTTAATGTACAATCTAATAAAGAAATAATTTACAAAGATTCGCAACCCAGTCGAATCTGACGCTTCAGGGGTACAACTTATCAATAATACCTAGTAGAGGAGAAAATGGTCAGGAATGGCAGCCTTCCTCACACTCCACGGTGGACAGTTTCAATTTGAGAAGGGAGTTCGGAGATAAGCATGGATCAAGAAGGAAGGTTATCAAAAACCTGGGAAGAAATTGCAGGGCTAGTGAGTCGGATCAACGGAAACCAATGCTTCAACAAAAAAACTTTTTTAACAATGGTTTGAGAAGCGCAAATATTCTTACTTAAGATAAAATTTTAATACAATAATTGAAGTTGAAATTTAAGACTGAATGGCTGTAAAGATCCCATTGGAGCATCTAATGTTAGAATGTATGTAGTTAGGCGTGCTATAACAGGCAGAGCAAACAATTTTTTTAGGAAGTACATTTGAAATGTTTCTAGAGCGTCATAGGCTTGAAAATCCCAAAGCTGGGAATCCTAGCAAACAACCATCTGACAAACCCAACTAAAAAACTGAGGTAAAGCTTTTAACCGTATCGTCATTTAGTATAAAGTTAGAAAAAGTTCTATCAGCAGAAGTTGGGCGATGAAATGGCTTAATACACCTTGAACATCATCCAAATCATATTCAATGCTCATCGGTGCATCGGCGAAATCTTCAGACCAGTTTTATTAAAGGGCTGATAGAATCGTCATACCTTAAACCAGACAATTTTCGCCACTTTTTTATGGCATAAATTTGTCACAACTATCTGCAACAAAAACAGGTAGAAATTTTGTTTTGGACAGTTCATTCTCCCGATTTAGACCAATAGAATATATGTTAGAATGTTTTGTTTAACTACTACGATTACATGATTCAAACAGTGGATGCAATTTTCCATGAACGTTAGACCTTCGTTCTTTTTTAATAACTTTATCAATATTACCTTATTAATACTAAGGTTTAGAAATAGTTGTTGAAGATGCCAAATGAATCCGACAAGAACTTTCTTCTCAAATGTACAGAAGAGGTGATACATTACTCAAAGTACGGTTATCAAGTTTATTTAAACGTACGATGGCCAAAATGTGGCCAATAAAAAATCCAGAATGAGTTTGCTTCTGAAGTTTATAAACGAGTTTATAAGTGATTCGTAAATACTGGATGGCCTGTATAATTAGATGTATCGTGTCCTTGAGGAAGTATGTGCGTGTAATTACTTATGTAATAAGGGTTAACAGAACACTTTATAGTATTACAGTGATTACTGGCCGGCTGAAATACGGCTCCGTATTCCAGGGAATTCGCTTCAAGGTCCAAGATTTATCAGAGAACTGGTTCAAGGCAGGCTATAACCCTGGGTTCAGCATGTCCACAGTTGGGTTATCTCAGTATCCCCTTAAAATAAATTTTCTCTAATAATCATTTAGTCGTATCTCAATACATTATGTTTCTCCTGTATCTATAATTTTTTTTTTTTTAATATATAAGCGCTTCTCTCGCAAAGTAATTCGTTAATGCGCAGTGAATGCATAGACCAACATATATCGTTAACAACCCTTTATTATAATGATAATAATAATCCGTAACCTTCAGTTGCAAGGCAAAGTCGCTAACGTTGCATAAATTCTGTTTTACACTAGAAGAATATGGTATGACAAACATACCGAATGGCTTGACTAGCAAGAAAAACTAGGATTCAAATCTTTCTCTCTATTTTTCTTCCATTTCATATTTCTTGGTTGGCTAAATGTGAAGTACGATAGGAATTATTTCCTTGGCAATTTCTGTTTTTCAGAAATCAACACCCGCAATATTTACTTGATATTCCATTAGAAAAGGCCCAGAGCAGTAACAAATCTTAGAAATACCACAGCAGTCAACACTTCTATTCTATATTTCTCGATTCAGAACAATTATTTATAAAAATTCATTCTTAATTCAATTCTCTTTATTGTAAAACTCTACCTTCATCTTATTCAATAAAACAACAATAATAGCATTAACTTACTTTCAATATTCCTCCACTTGCCACCAGAAGAATTTATTATGATCTCTCTTTCCTCTGCAAACCTCTCCATTCACAAATAGACTGTCCTTACCTTCTTTCTCTAATTTCTTTTAATATCTCATCCCATACGACACGACATTCTTCTCCGTTCAATGTACCGTACTGCAAACATAATTACGTTTTTCGTATGATGCGGATAGCCAATCATTTTGACTTAGATTTCTTTGGCACAGATATACAAAATTTTCTAAATAAAGCCAGATGTCAACTATTTCTTTGAGTTATTTGTATTGTATAAATCTGTATAATAACCTCTAAAAGGTAAAATAAAATGCTAAAGCCTAATTATAAACCTAAATCATAGACTGAGAACTATTTGTATTATTTATGTTATTTTATTGTTGTTTCTGTAAATTGGATATTGATCCGTTTTTTATTTAAAAATAATATAAAATAAAAACTTAAAAGCGAATCGTGTAATTATTTAATGCAGCTATTCAGATATTATGCCGAACAATAAGTTTACTTTTATTTATTTATATTTATTACAATTCAGATTTAGTTAAATACTGAATTGAATCATTATTTATTAATAGTTTATAATTATTTGTATTTTATATTTGAATACATCAGACATACCAATGCATTCTTTGTACATGGGTGTCACTTTTTCTTGTACATATATATGTTAAATATGTTTGTGGGTCGATTAAAGTAAAGTGATTAACTATTTATTATGGCGGGCTTTACATCCTCCTAAAAACATACTTCGACTTAAATTTCTAATATAAACTATTAAATAAAATCCAACCTTAGACCGGGATTCGAACTCATTACTACAATACTTCTTTGCTTTGCGGGCCTTGCCTCTAACCATTAGGCAACAAGTGGATATAAATGAATATATATTCTTAATGAGAAGAATTCTGACATCCAATATGGGAACTGGGTCATTTCTGAATAGTGTTACAAACTAGTGTTATATAATCTAACGTCTTTTTGAGGTCACAAGAATTCAACATTAGCACACGTAAATTGTGTAAAATAAGCTTAATTAAACTATTCCTCCACAAATATTTTTACTAAATATAATCCCTTTAGATGCTACTGTTTCTAGCTTACAAATAAATCCTATAAGTAAACGCAAGCATCATATACCCAACTAATAATCCTTTACTTAAGTTTAGTTTACTAAAGGAAGTTTCACTGGTAGGTACATTGTCAGGGTCACAGATTCGTTCTGGTTACCCCACTACATAACGTTTTTATTCGTGTCACTTTCACTTACTACAACGGCTTTAAAAAAAAAAAAAACCATTAGTTTTATGTCTGTCACTAAACCAACTTTCTATTGCTGTCATTAAAATAGTAGCATGCATCTATGTGTCACAGATCGTTCAGTGTACACATTTAGAAAACTATAGGGAACATAAACCACTTCTCTCTGATCGTCAGTACTACGTGCGATCTACCGATTTAATTTAAAAAAAACTACTATTAATTTCCATACATCATCACTATTTGCAGATCAACCACCTTTTTTAAGGTAAATAAAGAATGCCTCCTAACATACTTCAGTCACTGCAATATATAGATATACCAAGTATAAAATTAACGAAAACTACAAATATATGTCTTTCAAATGCCCTAGACAATCTTACCATCTACACTTTATTGGGAGAAACTACAACCTTGCCTGTATACTATAGATAGAAGAATAGACAGAGCTACTGCCAGTGGTGTGTCTTGAATTTCCACCCAAGGCATGCAATAGATTACTTAATTTTTTTTTTTGTATACAAAGTTTAATCGTCGTTTCCGTAATATGTCACATAATAATCTTTACAGGATTGACACGCATATTTTATTGTCTTGTTCAATTTATCAATAATAATTATTTAAAAAAATGTAATGCGGGCGTTATAATCTAATATACAAATTAAACGTGAAGACTCATTAGATTAATTTTTTCGAAACTGGTTCCAATTCTTTTCATTAAACTACTATTATAAATATTTGTTAATGTTATAACATATAAATATAGGGCTATTCTACTAAAAAAATTATTGGTTCAGTATAGGGTTAACAATTTTTATCAAAACATTTCTATTGACTCATGCCACAAACATAATCTCAATTTGTAATTTTTCAATTTTTTCCAGTTGTAACTGGCTGTACGGACGGTATCGGAAGGGCCTACTCTGAAGAGTTAGCAAGAAGAGGCTTAAATATTGTACTGATTAGCCGAAATGAAGAGAAACTAGTAGCCACGGCATCAGATCTAGGTAATTCTATTATCTATTTTTAGTTAGTATTAACTCCCAATAAGATAACTTAGGACAAGAGGAAAATACTCGATAAAGTTAACCCTTGATAGATTAATAAGCAAACTAGATCCTCAGTTGGATTGTGGGTTATGTCGATTACAAAAGAAAGAAGACCTGGTACATATTCTTGTTGAATGCCCATTCCATAAACCTATTAGAGAGTATTACCATTCTGATAACGTAGGGGAACATATTGAAAAATTGTTGAACCCAGACACTGTTGATTCAGCTCAGGTTTTGTATAAATATGTAACATCCATTTTGAAATTAAGGCATTTTCTTTCAATATAAGTATGAATGGTAGTATAAAAACTTATATGTAACTTTGGTCTGCATAAGATAATTCATTTATTAATTCTGTAATTATTAATTGTTGGTTTGTTTATAATTGTATGCTATTAAGCTGTATCTTAACACCACCATGCTCCTTTGTATGGGGACTAGCCCTGTAACAAATAAATAAATTGATTGATTGATTGAAGATAATGATGTCAGTTTGCCTATTTATATCTTAAAATATCTATCTTTTAATAATTTTTAAATAATTTATTTCTGCTAGCTGTTCTTTTTTAAGTAATAGGCTATCCAAACACTTTCAAATATTCAGCAGTTTAAACACTTAAACCTACATGTTCTATATATGTTTATCTCATGGGATCGCTATAGCAAATTGAGATGGATAATAACAAACTTTTACTTAAAAGTAAAAGATTAGTGTTATTCTAGAGGAAGAAAGAATATTACCAAATTAATACATATATATTTTCTTGCCAAGCTTTTGATGTAGGGGCTGGCTCATCTCCACGGCTTAAGCTATTAACAATTATATTATTTTTTCATTGTGACATCTAAGGTTGATGTGCCTTCTGTCCTGACTGTTGATGTTATATATATGTTTGTGTGTATAAACAGACAAAAATATACAGTGTGATCCATTTAAAACGCACTAACCGTTAATAACTTTTTGGGAAAGCAAAATTCCGAAAAAACCCACGGAGTAAACTATGTTTTTTTTTTGGTCTAGTTTTCAAATTTTCTAACCCCGATGCTGTATCTTCATTTTTGGCGGAGTTACGGCCAAAAAACTGATTGGTATTTCATGAGGACCACTGGTTTTGACAATAATTATGAAAACTACATAAAAAATGGAGAAAAATGACGTTAACCCCGTTTCGATATTCCTAATATTTGTCGAGATATTTGAGATCAAAGTTACAATTTTACCTATTCGTGAACGGTTTTCAATACATATTTAATTTTCCACTAGAAATATACGTTTTGGGAGGTCGTCTGTCTGCAAAAAATGTTATTTGTGACGCAAAGACTAAAAATAATAATTGAAAATTTTAAAGAATGTAGTGTAATGTAACGGTTGTGGGAGAATCAGGATAAATTTGTTTTATCACCAAATAAAAGCAACATCACATCAGTTTAATGTACCCCGTATGCCAGACTTCTTGACCTAAGATTACGGTAAGAATATCTTCTTCTTGAGAGGGGCGAGTATTGGACTAGTGGTCAAGAGTGTGGCTTTGTAAGTGGGAGATCCCCAGTTCGAATCCCGCGTATGCAGTCATTCTTAATACTTAATACATCACAATACTTTTAATAAAATGTAGTCATACGCGGGATTCGAACTGGGCCATTTTACCAAATAGATTTTTCTATTTTTTTTGTGATGTAATATTCAAAATAAAAACGTTTGAGCTATTAAATAGGTGAATTAAACAGAGAAATGGTTGATTTAATTTGCACACAAAATTTTCATACAAAACTGCCAAGTTAGAGCGGTAGAGATCATTTTCTACATTAGGCAGACTAAAAGTTACGTTTTAGGCAATCAATTGTTCATCTGCATAAGTTAGATAAGTGAACAAATCAGCTACTACTGTAACAGGATTACATAACAGGATAGTTATAAGGGATTCCTTGAGATAAAAGTATAAAGAACATATAGATCTGTGGATTTAAAGAGCATCATTAATTGTCGAATACCTTAAGAGCTCTATCTAACTTCGTAGCCTAGTAGTTAAGGGGAAAATCGTGACGCGGAGAGGACCATTCTTACGGAGAAGTTGCTGATTAAGTTGTACGAAAGCGGAAAGGGTTCAAATATATTTTAGATCTCATAATTGTTGATTGACGCTGCAGTCATTTTGTTCTTGTTCCAGAAACTAAATACAACGTAAGAACAAAAATTATTGTAGCTGATTTTAGTAAAGGACGGGAACTCTTTGGTGATATTGAAAAGCAGTTACAACAAATCCAAGTTGGAATTTTGGGTAAGTATTAGTTATTTTGTTTAGAAAAATCCTCGTATTACTTAATTAAGCTGAAGCCTAGGCTGCCAGTTGCACTATCTAGACTACTAGGATATTCCTAATGTTTTTAGATCCCTCGAATACGAAAAATGGTTTTCAGCGCATGGTCACATGTGATTGTGAATAAATATTTCAAAAACAAACCCTTAGGAAGCTCAAACTTGGAGCAATTTTTGATACTATAATCTGCTTCCGAGGTCTCGGAGGAAACCAATCATACATAAGAACGATTTTACTGAAGCGATTTTCCTGTTTTTCATAATTTCCCCACAAATGACCAACGATTTTCGTGTACTATTTACTCAACTAGATGTCTACCACTGTTTCTCGAGTTTTTCCTCGGGGAAAATGGTTATTCGAGGGGATCTCGGGAAACTACGTTATACTTCCCTTTTACAATCATTTACTATTTTGCCACCTGTAGGGTAAGGAGCCTATAGACATTGCTAGAAGTCCAAGTTTGGGAATTCGGTTGTGCAGAAGTAGCCTAGCTACTGACTAGCCTACTCTAGTTTTGAAACGGCTCACACGATTTACCTACATCAATGCCTAATACTTGTTTTTAAACATTTTTCTATAAAAGATATTCTAAGATTTCTGAACTGGGCTGAATCTAAACGTTGAGGATCTCTTATTTCAAGAGTTAAGTGCATTGCCCAATTGCTGGACTGTAGTAAAATAAAGACTATTTATTTATACCTGCAAGAAAATTAACTATTTCTTCCCCTTTTACATTCTTATTTAATTAAAGGAAACTAAACGTTTAAATAAATTGTATCTCTCACAATTATTAAATGGAGTAAATTAAAACCGTGATAGGTTTTACAGCAGATAGTTTTGATTTGCAGTGAACAACGTTGGCAAACAGTACACCTATCCAATGTATCTGGCAGAAGTGCCCGAAGAGGAATTATGGGATATCATTAATATCAATATTGGAGCTACAATGATGATGACGAAGTTAGTATTGCCGCAAATGATTGCCAGAAAGAAGGGCGCTATTGTTAATGTGTCCTCAAGCTCCGAACTTCAACCACTACCTCTGATGACAGTCTATGCAGCTACTAAGGTACATATATCTATATATACACAATAATTATAAAGAGGATCTACATTAACCAACTCTTATAATAGCTAACTAACTCGTCTTAAAAAATAAAAATTAATAAAAACTTAGTCCCTTTTAGTTAAAATGAAAGGCAGACTCAAAGAAGTGTTACGCAGCAAAATAGGAACTCTCATCAATTTTTATAAGCAGCCGAAAAGAATTGTAGGTGCGGAATAGGGTCAAAAATATTGGAGCCCTCTATTGTAGAGGGTCTTTTTACACGTAAGTCCAACATCAAGTAGTAAACAGCGAACAGCTAGTGAAGTTGCAGTGAATTTGATGTGAAATACAAGACATGTACTTCGTCAGCATACTATCTAGCGTTGGATATTACGAGTATATATCCATTAATATCGTATATTAATCTTTAGTTTGAGTGTAGAGTACCTCATGTCAACGTATTTTATTCAAAATGTCCTAAATTGAGTCTTTATGGGATGCTGACGTTCATAATCTAGCACATGTACAAGAAGAGCAGGACTTCTAGTGATTAAAGATACGTTTAACTGGCCATCTTCAGACATAAAGGGTTGTGGCATATGAACTTGCATCTCAAAAAGATGCTAGCGCATGCATTGTACTTGACACCTTCATAAAATCCATCTGACACGTGTTTTCGAAGGAAAAAGTAAGTAGCAATAGATAGTGGATTTATTCACCGAAATAGACAGATGGGAAATGGTTGGATGGCGGCCCAATGGCATAAGCAAGAGATCCAACTCTGGCGTACTAACTACTGGCAACAAATGACTTACAACAGGCATTATTCCAGCATTACTAAAACATTTATTAAAAAATTGATTTCGCATTGAACCGTACTTATTCATGTTTTCAGGTGTTTGTGCGTAGTTTCTCTGAAGCCCTCAGAGTTGAATACCAGAAGGATGGACTGACTGTCCAGCATTTGTCGCCATTTTTCTTGAACACCAAAATGAATGCATTCAGTCATCGTCTGCAATCAAATAGTCTATTCGTACCTGATGCAAGAACCTATGCGTCAAACGCTGTAAGGACTTTAGGCAAATTGAAGCATTCGACAGGATACTGGGCACATGGGATTCAGGTAAGCTTTTTATTTCTTTGTTTAGGAATGAAATAGCCTAAGTGTCTAGAATGAAAGAATTTATGGAAATCAGTCTTTATCTTTTTTATTGATGACTTCCATTGTGGCCTCAATGGCTTGAGCTGTTTTGGCAATTCCTATGTGATCTCTAGCACCTTTCGAAGGCCCCTGAGAGATTCCTCAAATTGCCCAGAAAAGGGTCCAGAATATTACCACTTTAAATCCTTTATGATTCACAATATTCGTTGCACTTCAAAGTAAATACTTATTACTCCTACAACCTTAGTTCTCGTATAAATTGTTTTCATTAATGTACTTTTGTTCTCGTTATAATTTTGTTCCCATTATAATCTTTTACCCTTCGTGCTTTTTATAAACTTATTTGTATCCTCTTTTTTAACTTTTTGTTCTCATTCTAATCTTTTTTTCTATTAAGTATAAACCTTTGTTTCCATTCTAACCATTTTTTCTTAAATCTCTTGCAACTTCTGTTTGTTTTTTTCAGTACTTTTTCACAACAATTCCACCTACCTGGATTCGGACTTTGATCGGCGCCTATATGAATCAAATATTCCGAAGAGACTACCTGTTCAACAATAAAGCTGATGTAACTTTTTTGTGAAGACTCATAACTGAATTCTATTTTGGAGTGCCGGTTTTGGGTAAAGAACAAAAATTTATGCCAAAACTGTTGGTTTAAAGTAGAGATGTCTCATGTATATACTGGCAGATTTTATCAGTGCATTTTTAGGAGCGTGAGTGTAATGAAATTATCCATTACTTGGGACTTGCAATGTACCTGCAGCTTCTTTAGCTATCCCCTATCTGAGATCTACAATGCCTCTTCTTGTGAACAATATCCTCGGTGGAGACCAGAATTCTAGGCAGGATATCTACCAGCCATAGTATGCAGTTTAGTATTCTAGTCCTGTTCGTATTGATGGCCAGTCAGTCAGACCAGGTGTATTGAAATCTGTTTCATTTCTTTCTAGAACCCTTATTTAGCCTTATCAGGGGACATAGTTCTCCTACTCCACCCCCTAAGAGGTTTTTATGGTCCGCAGATCTATTTAAACATTGTAGGTAGTTTGCAGTCTGGGGGAATAGTAGGTATATTGCATTTCATTCCAGCTGTATTTTGAGACATCCCATCCTTTTAAGAGCCCATGTTTATTTAAATAGAAAGGGTAATTTTCCAAATTGAATTTATAAATATATAAAAATAACTCCATTTTTGAGAAAAATCAAAACCTTTGTATATTTTACAAAAAATAGAATATATAATATATATTTTAATTTATTCTGGCTATAAAAAAAATTATTGCAAAACGTATAAGGTGTATTTGTTTTATTCTGAAAAAAATGGAATATTAAAAACCAGGAATGTATTTGTAATTTTATGGTTTTTATGTAATTATGTATTATAATAGATTTTTGTACAGAATAACCAAAAACATATTAAATTTATTCCAATACAAATCATTATTCTTATTCCTGAAATAAAAGTTTCAATTTAACAGTATTTGAGTTCAACACTAGAGGTATGCAGAGTTCAACTTCTAGAATAGTAAACACATCATGCACGCCGTCTATACACCATAAGGCCAGTTTTTCTTATAGATTATCCATTATATTATCCACACGTATAAAACCCTTGTGGTTCTATTATCCCCCTCTCAAAAAAAAATATTGCTCAGGTGATCCTTGTGAATGCTAAAGAATGTTCTCAAGAAAGAAGAGTCATCACGCTGGCCTCTAACGTACCAAGTAGCACAAATATGGTTAAGATCCCCAATTCACTACAAAGGTACCCAATGAGAGGTTTTTCTTTTGAGTACAAAACGTCACTGTTTGCATATCACTTTAGTTCGGGTCGAGTGATGTTCAGGTAGCCTTTAAAAACCTACCTTTAACACTAAGTACCTTCTAAAATCGATTACGCCACTGTCCAACTCACTGAATATAAATCCTACCTTCCTAATGGTTCTCCCTCTTCTTTTTCCGGCACGAAAAATTATAGCAGAAAATAAGTGGCGGTACAGATTATTAGCTCGCAACTTAAAAAACATAATGGTCTACTCTTCCAGAAGTTTTTTTTCTTTGTTTCATCTGCAAACAATTAACTCAACTGATTAAATCTAATTAAAGACTCAAATCAACAAAGTATAAGCGCAATTTTCATATTTTTTTAAAAGTAACTGTCGTTATATTAAAATATTAGTAATCACTTTTTTTACCTGGTTAAATTTTGGTAGCAATTACTACAATAATTTTACAAAATTAAAAGATGTATATATTTTTACAGTAGTGTCGTCATTAATAAAAGCACTAGGCATACTAGTTGTCTTCCGGGAAGCCTAACACATGTTCATCTCATCTTCTGGTTAGAATAATCATACATATGTTCAACGTAACTTCTGACAGCACCAGTCCGGGCCAAGATTATGATTAGCAGTACAACCTTTTATCAGCATAACTTTTTGACCAGTATAACCTCGAAGTAGATATAACCTTCTGACTAGCATAACCTCGTATACAATATAAATAAAACCTTATGACCAGCATAACCTTCCTAATCACTATTATGAATAATCAGTAGCTTTTGATTACAGTTAAACTAGGTTTGATAATAACAAATGAAAAAAAAATAGAATAAAAAAAAAGTGAAAAGCACAGCTATGATAAAGGTTATTCTAACCCTCTTATTAGAAGGTTACACTATTGTTTTAAAAACATTTTATTTGTTTATTTGGTATGACTAAATAACACTGAAAGGAACACTTACAAATAAAATAACCTGAACAACATTAATCTAAAACAGTCGTATTTTAATGATTACCTTCCTTTACTTATTTAATATTTGGAAGAATTCAAATAATTAAGACTTAAGTGCAAATTTAGATAGTGTACAAAATGACAGCATTATCTGCTAGACGAAAAATTATTGTGTCGGTTTATAACCTCAAGCTTTACCTCAACTATAACCCTGAAGAAGCCTACTGAGAATTATAGAAGTTAAATGTGTGCGTCCACCTTTAGTATAGAGGCATAGGTTGTGATTAAGGTCCTAGATAGAACACCAGGGGCTCTAGTAAAAGCTCAGGCTATGCTATTAAAAACGGCGGACTAAAACTTAGAAATGAGCTTTGTGGCATAATAATGATTGCTGCTTTATAATGTAACCTACATTTGTGTATTTCCTGAGAGGCCTGATTATTAGGTTGTATTAATTTTTTTTTTTTTGTATTTAAGGCGCGTCAACATCTGAGCTTATAGCTTTTTTTCAGTGCACTGCCGGGCTCCAGAAAGTGTTCTCTCGTTACATACAACACTTTTTATCACCGAACGGTGAGCTGCAGAAGCTCTTATGAAAAGAAAATCTAACGGCCAGCAGCTAGATTCGGAACGGTGATCCCTGCGTTGGAATCAAATATTCGCTAACCACTTAGCCAATTCTTTCCCTACATGTTGTATTAAATTTACTTTTATTTTGCCATGTTATAATAAAGACCAATACATTTAAAGTAGGCAACCTTCGTTATAAAGCTTATTTAATTATTAACTATACATATCGCTCCGTTGATAGAAAAGTGCCAGAACTCAAAATTCAACATTTTTCATATTATTGCTGAAAGTCAACCTAAAATCTTAGTAGATTTATGTGGAAATGCGACATTACTATAAGTTTAACCAGTCGCCGCTAGGAGGTGCAAGTGTCGTTTGTTTATTTTAGTAGTCAACCGTTTACTTTTATAGAAAAGTGACAGTTGTGCATTAGATTTTGAGGGTAAACGTTGTTTGAGTGACAATTTTGTAGAAAAGCGTCTTATTTGGTTTTGTGTCGCTTTACATCAGAAGGTAAGTTTATTGCATCTATTTATTTCTGTTTTAAAACGTCACTTTCAGAGTTGTGTCTTTTTTCTCTAAAAATTGATCGATTTTATGTGTTAATGTGAACTAACAGAATGTCATTATTTGTAATGTGTCATTTTTCTTCATGCTTCAGAAACAAAAGTTTCATTTTATGTCTTCCTCTTAACCTTAAATTCAGAGATGTGACAGTTTTCCACAAATTATTGATGTAATTATGACATTTTTAGGTTGTATAATTTTCAAGAAAATAATGTCCCAGAGAGCACGTCTGATAGTAAAATTAGCCCAAAAACAAGATGAGTCTGACAATAGTTCTAGGCAATGCTGGAAGGTTGTTCACGAAGACCATCCAAGTAATAATTCTTTGCCAATCTCTGAAAAGGGTTAGTTTCCTGCTTGTACTTCCACATCACAAGTTGTACTTTCTTGTTTTAGAGGATGCCTTGCTACCGACCCTAAACGAAATTAGCGACAATACCACACAATACTGTGATGATACTGATGCTATTATACAAACTAATCCCACTAATATTATAATACCTGATGCTGACACTGCAGAGACACTACTACTTGATAGTGACAGTAGTGTTTTGCGAAATAAGGACGTTAACTCTACTTTTCCAGAGCTGAGTAAAAATGAATCAAAGGCTGCTTCAGTTAACAATGTATTATCGTTGTATGTACCTGGTGCTAGTTCACCAAGTTTTGATAATGAAGAAAATGAAGATCCATTTCATAACTCCGATGAAAGCGATAAAGACCCTAATTATTTACATTCCGGAAGTAACAGTTCGGATGAGTGCGAATGTGAAGTAATTGAAAATTCAGAAATAGAAACAGAACAGCAACTGGATGGTGAAACTGCAAAAAGAACAAAAAAGCGTAAGCGCAATAAATCGATGTGGAAGAAAAATGCGGCCAAAATAGCTAGAAACTCTGGGAATCAATATGTTTCCTCTTCAAAGTCCAAAAAAATTATAGCTGCCCGAGAAATTAAACCTCCCTGTAAAGATACTTGCAAACTTAAGTGCAATACCAAAATCAATGACGAGTCTCGGATAGAAATTTTTAAAAGTTACTGGGCCCTTGGCAGTACACAAAGACAACGAGACTATTTAGCATCATGCATGACTCCTATCCAACCGAAATATCAATATCATCGACATCAATCTAAACGTCGTGACAATACTGCGTTTCATTTTAATATGGACGGAATTCATATTCGCGTGTGCAAAAGCTTTTTTAGATCTACCTTAGACATAACCGATAGACCGATAAGAACAGTAATTAGTAAGCGAGATCAAGTTGGTGGAATGATCGCACCTGATTTTCGAGGAAAACATGAGAAACATCATCGACTGGATGCAAATATCAAGGAGGGAATTCGAAGACATATAAACTCCATACCTAGAATTGAGAGCCACTACACAAGGGCACGTTCTTCCCGAGAGTTTATTGAAGGAGGAAAGTCCTTACGTGATCTACATAGGGACTACGTTAAAGAGTGCACAGAAAATAATTTACCCTATGGAAAATATTTAATATACCATCAAGTATTCACTCGTGAATTCAACATCTCTTTCTTCACACCGAAAAAAGATCAGTGTGGAATTTGTGCCACATACACCAATTCAGGAGAAGAGGAAAAGCAAAATCTGAAAGATGAGTACGAAATCCATATATCAGAAAAAGAGTTGTCTCGTTTGGAAAAACAGTCTGATAAAGAAAAAATTAGTAAAAATCATGTAATGGCTTGCTTTGATCTACAAGCAGTGATGCCGTGCCCCAAGGGGGACACTTCGTCATTTTATTATAAAACAAAACTTAATGTTTTGAACTTCACAGTGTATGAGATAAATCAAAATAACAAAGGTGACCAGTGCTACTGCTATATATGGGACGAAACTCAGGGACATAGAGGAGCCAATGAAATTGGTTCTTGCCTTTTAAATTACATTGAAGAAAGGTCCAAATCGGTTCCGGAGGAAGACATTGATTTTGTTTTGTATTCCGACAATTGCGTGGGGCAGCAAAAAAACCGTTTTATTTTAAGCATGTATATCTATGCTTTGTTGAAATACCCAAATGTAAAGTCTATAACGCATAAGTTCTTGATCGTCGGGCACACGCAGAACGAGGGCGATAATGCACATTCGCTCATTGAACGCCAAATAAAACGGTCTTTAAAATCGGGGCCTATTTTCCTACCAGCTGAATACGTTGGTGTAATTAAGAGTGCAAAAAAAACTGGAAACCCCTTTTTGGTAAAGGAATTGTCATTTACGGATTTTTTTGACTTAAAGCGACTAAATGAAATAGTTGGAAACATGGAAACAACAAAAACCAACGATGACAAATTGAATTGCATGAAAGTAATAAAAATTGAGAGAGAATCTCCATTTACAATACTTTATAAGACTTCTTATGCCGAAGATAACTTTAGCGAGTTGAAAATAAAAAGACCTACTCGAAGACTATCATCCATAAACAACAACAACTTTAGTTTGGATTCATTGTATAAGAATAAGATTAAAATTTGCGATAAAAAGAAAAAGGGTTTATTGGAACTTGTGAATAAGAAACACATACCTGTTTGCCACGCTGAGTTTTATAAGAATTTGTAAGAATACATTTTTTTGTTTTCGTTGAAAGATTTTTTTGTACAATAAATTATCTTAAAACACAATAATATTATGTTCGTATCATTTCAAAAAAAGCTACATTAAAAAGAAACATGACGTCTAGTTTTTATGGAAAAGTGTCACAAATCCAACAACCCCCTTTTATTTAGGGTGTGGTTTTGTTATATTTTAATCAAACAATAACCATTTTCAACAATACATTATAAACTTACATTACAACACAAAAAATGTCATTCAAATATTTCTTTCTCCTAATTACATGTCGTTTTCTTTTACCTTGAAATTTCAAACTGTCCTACTGAATATTTAGCAATTTTGAGTTGTGTCACTTTTCTATCAACGGAGCGATATGTAGACCTTAAAAGAACGGAAACAAAATGAAATTGGGCTGGCGTCACTTTGTAAACTTCCCAAACCTGCACTAAGCTTCAAAAATTCAAAATATATAATAATACTTCAGTATGGATAACAAAACCTAATTAATTATGAATAACACACATCTAATTACAGTCTAATTGCTTTCGTTCAATTAATCAGTCGATTAATTTAATAACTTATCGATAAAAGATATCTAAAACCAAATTTAGCGATTCAATTACATTTTCACTATTAAAGCATCAAATTTTAACGATACAATTTAATGTCTTCCAATGAAGAACTGATGAAAAATGGGCAAACATAGGAGGTCATTCAGAAGTAGATATGGCAGATGAGCTATGGAACCCTGAGCGAGTGAGCTTTATTGGACATACTGGTTAAAAATAAGTCCTGGAAGCCACATCCAATTCTGAAGAAGCTAAAAAAAAATCTGGGAGTCAAATTTCATTTTTTTTTTTTTTTTTTTGTAACACAAGGGGTGTAGCGTAAGGAGAGGAGTAACATTTAAATTTTATTAATTTTGTGAATTTTTCGCTAAAAAATTATTGACAGTTAAATTTAAATTTTTTGATATGAGCAAATTTTGAATCTCCTTAGGTCTGTTAATTTAAAAAAAAAAACTTTTCCGGGAAGAAAAATTCCTTTTAAAGTTTTTATTTTAGGACGGCTATGTTTGGATCTTATGCACCACTTGTAGTGACAAGGAGGTTCAAAAAAATAGAAACTCACAGCTGGCAAGATAATCCTGTGAATCTCGGAATTTACCAGATCACGAAACCACATTCATGATTTTGAGGGGCTGAAGGGCGTATTATGTCAGGAAGTGTGGAAGTTACACCCCAGTGGCCAATCGTGATGGGAGTTCTGCAAATTCTCCTTAAGTCTATTCTCGCCAAGCTATGGAGGGCTACACCTTCAGTAATTAATTCACCACGTCACAAATCTGGGGTGTGCCCAGTTTACTTATGAGGGGAGTGAATGGTTCCCTAGAAGAACAGTTGACACGATATTTGGCCCAAGTAGCTTTTGTATCTCAACTATTTTGAGAATCCCAACTTCAATGCTTGGCTGGAGCTAAAAAAAAAAAATCTCAAATGATCGACGTATCGGACACTTTTGCTTTCCTTTTACAGGAAATGCAAATGAGAAACATTTGGAAAATGCTTAACAGCTCTATACCCTAAGCCCCGAAATTCTGCAGGATTTCCACTACCCCAAGCCTTCACGGGAAGTTCAATTACTATCTCCAACAAATCGAAAACTTAAAATAAAAGGAAGCCGCCTAATGAGGCTAATAAACACCCTGTGATAGGTCCCTCTCCTACGAGATGGAGTATAATCCACCCCAAGCGAATAAGATCCAAACACAAGAATCATCGGAGCATAACATCTGTAACAACTGCCCAAACTATCCTAAATTCCCAAAAATAACTACCACTTGCTGTTACTGGCTAAAAATTCGTAGGCGACGATGGTGAAACTGCTGGTGTTTTACGCCGACGTGGCAATTGTGTTGATGAAACCGCGTTAGCTACATCGTCCACTGATATCAGCTTTTCAATTGGTATATAGGAGAGTTCACCAGATGGAGTGTCATGGCCGAAACCAGTTGGAGTGCTTGAAACGGCCGGTGATGAAGACTGTGACATGGACAAAAACAAATGCTTAAAACAAGCCAAGTGCCAGTAAACCGCAATGAGATTGTAAAACTGTTTGGCTGAGAGTTCCAGCTCTTCACCCACTCTACCAAGCAGCACTGTTCTGCACTCAGTGTGAAAGGATAGTGAGGCTGAGAGAGCCGGCTTTTCATCAAACTCGGTCTCTGTCTGGCAGAAGAGACTACGATAAGATCAATTAAATATGAATACTGCCAGCATACTTTTTCTTTAGCTTTTGCTTCAGCCGCTGCACGTCTCTCTTTCAGCTTAAGGGAAAATATGGCCACAGATCTTGCCCGCTTCATCAGACTCTGCTTCACCTTCATCTTTTTAGCGGCTAGATCGGTTTCCTCTGGCACGGCTGGTGAACTAAGATCGAGTCTTGGCTTTTGCAGTGTAGTGCTATTACTCTGGAAATCAAATTAGAATGCATGGTATAGCACAAAAATAAGTTAACACTATAATTTTCTCTGCTGTAATTAGGAAAGACAGCAATAAAATCGCGTCGACTTTTTTGGGAAAGATACAAAGAGAGAGAGAGAGTGAGAGAGAGATACAAAGAGGTTCTATGTGAGTCCCACAGAGAGAGAGATAAATTAAGTTTAGAGAGACACCCACTGTAAGAAAAAAACTTCAGAGAGTGAGAGATCAGTAATCAAAACTAGAGAGATCTAAAAGACTTAAACCTATGTCAAGAGAGAGAGATCAAAAGGATAGTACCACAAATATAGTGAAAACTCCGCATACAACCTCAAACAGAACAAGCATGTCATTCAGAGAGGGAAAGAAAGTTAAGACAGAAAGACAGGGCAGAGACGCGGATACTTAGAGAGTGAGACCCATAAAAGTAAGAAAAACACCTAAGACAAAAAGAGAAGTTCACAGAAAGAGCAAGGTCCAATGATGACCGTAGCATACAGTGTAAGAGAATCCAGGGCAAGCTAGTGGGGCCCAAAAATTGAACAAGAAACATCCGCAAACAAAACAAGAAAACTAAAGAGAAAGAGAGAGAAAATGATTGGTAGAAAGTACAAGATCCACAGACAGAACAAGCGAAGTTCAGGGAGAAAGAATGACGGAATGAGAAAGAGAGAGTAAATGAAAGACTGAATGAGAGAGGCGGAGAGGATTTCTTTGCCAAACAATATTTGTCAATCCAACCAAATTCCTTAAACTTAAAGCTAATATTTAGGATATCAAAAACAACTTACAGACTCCTTAACCTCCCTTGAAGCTGGTGGAATCTAATACAGAAGAACAAAAATTTGAATGTATTCAGTTTCAAAGTTTTACGAAAAAAAAATTCTGTGAACAAGAAACCTTACAGGAGCAATGGTAAATTTATGCTGTGCCGAAGTCCAAGCAGGAGTGGAACGCAACAAGTCCGAATCTGAAGAGGTTTCCTTGGCCAGACAGTCCGTGCTGCGGCGAATCAGACTAGCTCCACCCATGTCCGGCTCGCTGGTCTTCCGACCCACTTCCAAGCCCAGTTTGTGCACCTAAGGAGAACAAAATTATACCTTATTAATCGCTTAACCCTTTCAAGTGTAACTCAGGCATACTAAGTGATAGATTTTGTTGTATTAAGCGTTATAAAACTAATATTTTTTAGATCTTAACGGCGCTGAAATGAAAATGGTAAAGTATAATATAATCATAGAACGAATTGTTAATGTAGGGTCGATTTACAACTTTCTGTGTTAATTTTATAATTTAGGTATACATATGTTTAATTACTTTATACGGTACAGAAAATATTATTTAGTATTTTTTAGTCTATTTCTTTATCATAGCCAGTTGATGGGTGTTATCTGATAAATTACCTATTACATTTTTAAGTTTTTGGGTATAGGAAATGGTTTTTAATAAATGATAATCATATAAGAATGGAGTCAATGCGAACAAATATGGTATCACACTCAGCACATGGCTGAGTTTAACTCTATCAACTCTACTTTCTAATTGATCACTATGCTAGTGGACAAGTTTTTTTATTTGCCTGCCAAATTAAGCTTCCTTTTTAATTTACTCAGATAATGTTTTGTATTCTAAATTTTTTGTATTTACTTTTCTTTTTTATTTTCTGTAGCTTTTTTTTTATAAGCTCCATTATAAGTACAAAAAATAATTTTAAACTGGATTACTAACTTCACTAGAAGTGATTAAAATAAATACATAAATCCCCGAAATAGAATTCAAGAGAATTACTGCAAAGAATTATTATTAAAACATTCCATGTTATTCAGTGTGAGAGGCTTAACGGTGGAAAGACTGGTTAGATTTGCTGCCCCAATGGAGTGTAGCTGACTGAAGCTGGCTCTATTTTAGATGTATCTTGGTAGCACTAACACTATTGCAAAACATTAAAGAAATTAAAATTGCAGCCAATTAAATTTCTAATAATATATGATTTGTGGATTTTAAAACGGACTTATATCTCAATAAATAACATACTTGGGAGTACTTACCCAATCTACAGGCGCATGAGGTCCTACAGTCATGTGATAAGATGGAGGATCACCCTGCCAAGCGTTGGATAAAAATTTTGGCTTCGCTGTAGGTGGTGGGCTTTCACTTTCGCTAAGATTCAACTCCTTATCAATTAAACTCTCTTCAAACTTATCCTCTTTAACATCTGTGTTGTCTGAGTTTAAGGTTGGCGAGACAACAAATCTGTAAAAGAGGAAATATGAATTTTGAAGTCCACAGAGCTGAATATGTTCCCCCTATCATCTATTCTAACCTAATCTATATTCAGGACCACTTTAGAGAGAGAATCAAGAGCTGCACTTTTGCCAGCCCTGGTCATAGTGTATCTAAACAATTTGTGGCCTTCACCAGTATCTGAGTACAGCCTTGAGTATTCTGTCAGCATATCTCAGTCACAGAGTGTGGTATGTACGCTTCAGAATGACATAAATGTACCTTCCAATAGACGTGGAAGCCGTCTCTTCTTCATCTACAGTTGGTTTCTCTGTCCCAGAGGAAAGCGATGGCTCGGGTTGTTGAGCAGAAGGTGGAGTCCCAGTTGAGCTAAATTTCCTCATAGCTTCACGCCGAGCGAATTCCACTTTAGCCATTTCTGTAGCCACCCATTCCGGTATATCCGGAATTGCTACTTTGACTATTAGTCTCACCAACAGCATACCATGCTAAGAAAACCATAATGCGTAAATTTACGTCCATAAACCGTCATATTTTTCTGTAAAAAATTATATCAATTCACAGTCTGAGGTTATCACAAAGAGTTTGGTACAGCTCCAGCAATACTCCTCAAACTGTTTTTGTAACCTCTCCTTACTTCTAAGGCAACTATTAGTAGAATTGTTTGAGTTGTCGACATTTCTGGAAACATTCTATGCACATGTCCAGATAGTCCAATCAGGGCACAGTTTACTAGAACAGCAATCAAACCCATCACTTCCATGGCATTCTGAAAAATATGACAAAGAGATAGGGTTAAGTTAGGCTTTGGCACAGAAGTTTAATGCGCTTACGCCAAGATATAAGGGTGTAGTACTACTGACTCTGTGCTTAACTAACGAAAAATTAGATTTGTATTTATTTTTATGGACCCATGTCTTGGCTATATCGGCTTTTTCTTATCTGGATTCACAAAAAAATTTATCTCATATAAATTTTGCTTTAATAATTGAGTAACATCAGCTAACACCTCAAAAACAAAAATTTATTCTTTTCATAAGAAGGCGGAACTTCAAATCTTTAAATCTGTTAAAATTCAAATATTGAAAATGTTTTAGCATCTTAGCTCCAAGAACTTCGTATCAGTTCACTATGCGGATGGATGTAAAATGGGTAGGTAATAAAAGAGTAAGCTTTAACATTCAACGAAAAATATGCAAACTCTTCTTACCTCTTGTATTAGAGGCTCACCTTACCTGCCAAGTTCCAATGTTTGGAACTCTTTGGCCAAATGGCCTCTGAAAGATGAAGCATAACTTAAACGCATCGCTTCGCATCTCCACCAAATTGTTGATTAATGCACAGAGTGCAGCTAATGGGAATGCAGATGAAAATAGTACTACATAGCCAAGCTGAATGAACATTTCTAGATGGTCAGCAAAAGTACCATCGTACTGTAAACAAAGATATAGATAGCCCATCAGTACATTTTATAGACTTCATAGCACTAAGATTGTACTTTCCCTAAATTAGAGAGCTAACCTTAAACAAGGAGCTTTCCAATTCTGCTTGACTAACATTGCGGTTGCCAGAGCTGCCATCTTTGCTTCCAGACTTGGATTCAGTTGGTTTTTCAGCTTCTGATGGACTTAGGGCGCCGAACATTTCAAAGCTCATCTTAGCTAATCGTATCTGCTCCATGAAATAAGGCAAAGCGGATTCCTTTAAATTGCCAATGACTTGCCTGGCAATCAATAGTGCTGCCAATTGCTAGAGAAAAGTTTCAAAAATAAGCAGTGTACTTAGAAAAAACAATGTCTGAAAGATAGATGAGTGGCGTATTCTGAATTTGTTATGATATCGTTATGCACTCTTAACTAAGAATGGATTAGCTAACTTATATCAGCAGCAGGCTAGCTCCGGAGATCCTATCGCGTTTGAAGATTGAAGTCCAAGAGATGAACAAAGGTCAGGTCGTATCCAGTTCTAAATGATGAATTTTAATAAATTAGCAGAGACCCAATTTCCAGGCGCTTTTGTACAAGAGTTGGCCATATGGATAGTTTAAAAGAAATTATCATAGTGGTGGTGTTCTGTTGAGCTGTAAGTTCATGCGGTACGTACCGCTCTACATCTCCTTTTTACCTTTTCCTTAGTCTGGAGAAATGACCAGCTAAAATGTCCATTGACACTGCCAGTTCCACAGCAACTTCACAGAATTCGTTGCTACGTTTTTTGAACCCGCAAAGCCCCATCAACGTCAAAATTTTGCATGCCAGGTTATTAAAGTAAGCACAAAAAGCTTTTCTCGAGAATACGCCAGTAAAGAAAAGTTGTTAAAACAAATCCTAGAAAAATAAAAACCTTACCTCCTTTAATTTCTCCTGATCTTGTAAATAAAATGCGATATAGAATAACGATAGAAATGAGTTCACGAATTGAAACTGAAACAGAATTTAACATTAAATTACACACTGGAACAATGGAACACGATACTAAAATAAAAATAAATTAAGTGGTGAGCTCATATAGCTCCAATCATAGAGAAATGGTCACTTTTTTGTGTGAGAGACTTGAGACCATGTCCACAAACTTCAGTTCAGCTTGGCAATTTTCCTCAAACTGGATGAGTATATTAATTGAAGGAGATGTAATTGGTGATCTCACACGTTCTGAAATAGTGTGTCACATGTTATGTATAATAAACTCAAACCACATTCACAGTCTGAGACAGCCCTTAAAAGTGAGCAATCCAACTTCGGGAATCTTTCTCAAACAGGTTTGAGTTTATAAGTTTGTTTGAAGATTTATTAGTGAGGTAACACTGCTCTGGACTGCAGTGCATGGTCACATGTTTTGAATGAAAAAATTGAAACCTAATTCACAGAATGTACCAGCACTTAAAAGTGTTTAATCCAGCTTCCGTAATCATTCTCAAACTAGTTCAAGTTGATCAATTAGTTGGACATTAGATTAAGAACTCACACTTGCTCTGGCACTTGTAGGACTTGTCAAGAACTCTAGATATCGTGTTTGGTTGTAACCTGGACCTCGGTAATAGTAGCGACGAGGTACTTCAAAAACAGTCGAAGCCCTGTCAGGCTGTCTTGAGTTATTTAGCAAGTCCCACGAGCACTTATAACTACAGTCATAAACTAAACTAATATGGTGTAATTTGCAATGAACTATTTATACAAAAACCTTGTCTAGTTTAAGCATACAGGGTGTGCTTCAACATTCTACCACACACCAATCTGTGCATGACTTCAAGTACAAAGTGAAAGTGACTGCACAAAATTGATGGTACTAGTAGCATCCTGTTTACCACTCACTAAATTCTCTACTAGAACTTGATTAACTAATTAGTCCAGCCAGACATGAAGCAGCTCGACAGAACTCAACAGAAGGTTGTAGTTCAGGAATCTTGATTTGGTTACCCTGAGCTACACTTCTCACCTGGCCAAATTCTTACATCACTAAAATTTAAAACTAACTACACATTCTACTATGGGTACTATGTGAGGATTTTTGGGAATCTTAATATCTTACTGCAAAAAAGTATTTCAGGTACTTATTTATTTATTACTATTTTACTTTATTTTTTAATTAAGGGAAAATGAGACATCAAAAATACTAACAACTAGAAAAAGCAAAAATAAATAAATAAATACAATAAAATTAACAATAATTTATTGCTTGCATTACATATTTGAAAGCTTTTCTTAAGATTACCTGTGTCCCGCTTTGAACTCCTATAATTTGATCTTCCTTATTACAGTTAAATGTGTTGCCATTACAGATAATGTGTTCCTTCCATATTAGGTATAATCGAGAACAGTCTTAGTCTAGGCATACTAAGCATAGCCACAGTTTTGAGTTTCAAAGCAACTTCACTATTACAAATAACTACCCAGTCTAGAGAAACAGTGTTCCTTCTGTATTAAGAATGACAGAGTTGCTGCATCAGTTTGAAGATGAACAGTTTATTGTCAATAGCATGGGGCTAGCAGAAACTATCTTAAAAAGAGTGCCCCTTCGGCAATAGAAAAAATATGAATCTGATTGAAGATAGCCGAGAAATGTTATCTTCAATGCTAACTTTAGAAATGCAGAGTCAGTTTATAGAAAGAAGCAGCGCCTCGTTCAATAATCAGATCAGATTTCTTAAAAATATTGCCTCTTTGAAATCAGAGATAGAATTCTGCGTTAAATTGGGGATATTTGGGTGCTATCACACTTAGCTGAGTACTTAACTGAGTATTTAGGGGAGATACAGGGAACTACGCGGTGGCGCCAACTTGAAAAAATGTCGAGAGGATGTTAATATCCAACGAGACATACCAATAGAAAACTGATCAAATCGAAAATTACAGATTCTTCAAAGCTCCCTAAGTAGTGTGCACATTCGAAAAATGGTTCATTCACACTAGATCCAACAATGGAATGTGTAATAGTGTTAACTTCCTTTAAGATCTATCGAATAACGAATCTATTGAATAATGTAATATTCTATATGTACTTTTATACTCTTTAATGTGGGATGGGTGTTGGTCTAGTGGTCAAGAGCGTGGCTTTGTAAGTGGGAGATCCCCAGTTCTAATCCCTCGTATGACCACTTTTTATTTGTTATAAAAAATTGTTTATAGTAAAGTATGAGCTTCCGCCCCCGTCCACGACACCTAATTAGTAGCTGGACGTTAAGCCCCGCCTGCAAAAATAGGCGATTACTTTACTCTTTAATGTTATACAAGTAGAACTTTAATTTTACTACTGTGGCTCTTTGGAGGAATGCTAAAGATTATTGTAGCGTAATTCTATAAATGGTGATTGATTTCACCGGTTTTCCAGTTATATTTTTAAGGATAAGTTGCAGCCATTAAATAATAAATCCACGTTTAAAACAACTAGTACAGTGTTCTAGTAAAATATGGCTGGTATTTAGTATAAAAAAAGTAAAAATTGAGATTAAAATTTGGAATTATTGTACAGTAAGAAATTAATTAATATATTTTGTATTGAAATTAACGAGACTTTTTTTTACAGTTAAATTATTTTTGCCCTTTTTATACTGAATTTTAACCAATAGCATCACATCCTGTGCACAACTTGGATCATTTTTCTTCGGTGACATTACTACACAATAGAAAAAAGCGAGAAGATTAGCAAAACAACCAGAGACACGTTTACGAGAAACCATAACAAATGGGAAAAGTGTCAAAACATGAGGTCATCAATGTTCAGACGGTTAGAGCACACTCTAACTTTTGCAAGCTGACCGGGAAGGACTGACAGTTCTGGATCAAGAAATATTCTTGACGGAGGATGAAATAACTTAAGTAGAAGTAGGGAATTGGGGGTTTTGACGCACCTAAAATGTGCCAGATCCAAACACCTCCAAATCTGACCGGGTAATCATCGAGTTCAACGAAGCTGTAAGCCATACCCATCAGCACCATTCTACCCCCACCTATCATCGAATTTGACGAGGCTGAAATCCGCACCATCACAAAAAAAAAGAGGAACCGTTTTAAAAGATCTAAAGATTTAAATCGGTACAGATATACTCAGATCTCAGAACTGTTAAATAATAATTTTGTTCAGAATAATGTTTGAAATAAATAGGTTTATGACAGAGAAGTTTAAAATAAACAACAGACTAAAGAGTTTTTTTAAGCGTATGCTTATTTTTTTCGAAAAATGAGTTTAAAAAAGCTTTCACACAAAACAAATAGGGTGAAGGGACCGGTAATTTAGAGCTTAAGAAAAAATTCGAGTTTCGTTTAGAATATCTTCCGTTATTTTGGCTCCAGGTGTTGGTTGGTAAAATTGTGCCGCTCCATTAGATTCTATTATGTATTCAGTAAATTCGATTTTTATGTCAACCAAAAATTATTACTTTTTTTAAAGTATTTCAATGACCCGGTGATTGACATACCGAATTTTCGGTGGTACCAGTGTTTGACAATGGGGTGGGACCAGTGATTGACAACAAGTATATTCCTGAAACGACCTAAAAAATTCAAAATACCTAAATCACTGTTCCACTTAGATTTTTAACAAAAAAAATCAGTCTTATTCATACTTAATAACAATCGGATTTTAAATTGGCCTATCTAAATAATATAATATTTTTCAACATTACGCTTTTTCATGCAGTTATTGACGATCAACCCTTACACAACTATCCTACCGGAGAGTTTTAATTTCATTCAAACCTTCTAGGACAACTGCGTCATTCAATGATCGAGAAACTTCATTATACAAAACGTTCAAACTAGTATTGGTTACTTTGGCTCAAGAAACAGTACGCTTATCCTTCTTGCAATGATAGGATGACGGCTCCGGAATGCTTTCTACCAAGATTTACCAGGTAGGTTATTATTAAAAGGGTTCGGTATATCTAGTGTTTTAATAAGTTGACACACACTCATCAGTAGAAGGCATTTAGTGATGGGAACCCAGCTCCGGCAACGGACGTGATCCACAAAAATAAAAAAAACTCTTTCGCAGAGGAGAGTACTGTACATGGCTCCATTCGTCTGCTGACTGTAGATTTACCTTTCACATTGTACAGTAGGGTAACTCGAGCGACAGGGTGCTTTTTAGCAGTTATACTAATTGATGTTCCTTGACCTACAACTACCTCCCGCAGTTAACAACACATTATTGGCATGAAATATTGTTCACTTATATACTACACTTTACTGAGTTATAAGTTATAGGCTGTAGTTTCCTTGGGTACAGATCCATAAGTTGAGAAGATATTGAGAGTTGAAAATTTTTTAAGTCATGGTTTCGCTGTGAAATTGGGCCCTTATAATTCCCACAGTAAACCACAGATTATTCGTATGAAATTTTGTGCTCTTACGCACTCTGTTTTACTGAGTAGTATGCTATAGTTTTAATGAGTACAGATCCATTAGTTGAGAAGATATTGAGAGTTGCAATTTTTTTAGGGCATAGTTTTGCTATGAAAATGGGCCCTTATAATTCCCAAAGTAAACAACAGATTATTCGTATGAAATTTTGTGCTCCTACACACTCAATTTTACTGACCAGTATGATATAGTTTTCCTGAGGACAGATCCCTTACTTGAGAAGATAAAGAGAGTTGACATTTTTTTGGGTCATAGTTTTACTGTGAAATTGGGCCCTTATATTTCCCAAAGTAGATTATTCGTATGACATTTTGTGCTCTTACACACTCTGTTTTACTGAGTAGTATGCTATAGTTTTCTTGAGTACAGATCCATTAGTTGAGAAGATATTGAAAGTTGAAATTTTTTAAGGTCATGGTTTTGCTGTGAAATTGGGCCCCAATAATTCCCACAGTAAACAACAGATTATTCGTATGAAATTTTGTGCTCTTACACACTCCATTTTACTAAGTAGTACGCTATAGTTTTCTTGAGTACAGATCCATTAGTTGAAAAGATATTAAGGGTTACAATTTTTTTGGGTCATGATTTTGCTGGGAAATAAGGCTCTTATAACTCGCACAGTAACAACAGATTATTCGTATGAAATTTTGTGCTCTTACACACTCCATTTTACTAAGTAGTATCCTATAGTTTTCTTGAGTACAGATCCATTAGTTGAGAAGATATTGAAAGTTGAAATTTTTTTGAGGCATGGTTTTGCTATGAAAATGGGCCCTTATAATTCCCACAGTAAACAACAGATTATTCGTATGAACTTTTGTGCTCTTACACACTCTGTTTTACTGAGTAGTATACTATACTTTTGTTGAGTACAGATCCATTGCTTGTGAAGATATTGAAAGTTGAAATTTTTTAAGGTCATGGTTTTGCTGTGAAATTGGGCCCCAATAATTCCCACAGTAAACAACCGATTATTCGTAAGAAATTTCGTGATCTTACACAGTCTATTTTACTGAGTAGTATGCTATAGTTTCTTCAGTACAGATCCATTAGTTGAGAAGACATTGAGAGTTGAAATTTTTTTGGGTCATAGTTTTGCTGTGAAATTGGGCCCTTATAATTCCCACAGTAAACAACAGATTATTTGTATGAAATTTTGTGCACTTACACACTCTTTTTTACTGAGTAGTAAACTATAGTTTTCTTGAGTAAAGATCCATTATTTGAGAAGGTATTGAAAGTTGAATTTTTTTTGGGTCATGGTTTCGCTGTGAATTTGGGACCTTATAATTCCCACTGTAAACAACAGATTATTCGTATGAAATTTTGTGGTCTTACACTCTCAATTTTACTGACTAGTATGATATAGTTTTCTTGAGTACAGATCCATTAGATCAGAAGATATTAACAGTGGTAATTTGAAAGGCCCCATTTCACAGCAAAACCATGACCTTAAAAAATTTCAACCGTCAATATCTTCTCAACTAATGGATCTGTACTCAAGAAACTATAGCATACTACTCAGTAAAACAAAGTGTGTAAGAGCACAAAATTTCATACGTATAATCTCTTGTTTACTGTGGGAATTATAAGGGCTTAATTTCACAGCAAAACCATGACCCCAAAAAAATGCAACTCTCAATATCTTCTCTACTAATGGATCTGTACTCATGAAAACTATAGCATACTACTCAGTAAAACAGAGTGCGTAAGAGCACAAAATTTCATACGAATAATCTGTTGTTTACTGTGGGAATTATAAGGGCCCAATTTCACAGCGAAACCATGACCTAAAAAATTTTCAACTCTCAATATCTTCTCAACTTATGGATCTGTACCCAAGGAAACTACAGCCTATAACTTATAACTCAGTAAAGTGTAGTATATAAGTGAAAAATATTTCATGCCAATAATGTGTTGTTAACTGCGGGAGGTAGTTGTAGGTCAAGGAACATCAATTAGTAAAGCTGCTAAAAAGCACCCAGTCGCTCGAGTTACCCTACTGTACAAAGTGAAAGGAAATCTACAGTCAGCAGACGAATGGAGCCATGTACAGTACTCTCCTCTGCGAAAGAGTTTTTTTTATTTTTGTGGATCACGTCCGTTGCCGGAGCTGGGTTTCCCATCACTAAATGCCTTCTACTGATGAGTGTGTGGTAACTTATTAAAAAACTAGATATACCGAACCCTTTTAATAATAACCAACCTGGTATATCTTGGTAGAAAGCATTCCGGAGCCGTCATCCTATCATTGCAAGGAGGATAAGCGTACTGTTTCTTTAGCCAAAGTAACCAATACTAGTTTGAACGTTTTGTATAATGAAGTTTCTCGATCATTGAATGACGCAGTTGCCCTAGAAGGTTTGAAAGAAATTAAAAGTCTCCGGTAGGATAGTTGTATAAGGGTTGATCGTCAATAACTGCATGAAAAAGCGTAATGTTGAAAAATATTATATTATTTAGGTAGGCCAATTTAAAATCCGATTGTTATTAATTATGAATAAAATCTAATGGAGCGGCACAATTGTACCAACCAACACCTGGAGCCAAAATAACGGAAGATATTCTAAACGAAACTCGAATTTTTTCTTAAGCTCTAATTTACCGGTCCCTTCACCCTATTTGTTTTGTGTGAGTGCTTTTTTAAACTCATTTTTCGAAAAAAATAAGCGTACGCCTATAAAAACCCCTTTAGTCTGTTGTTTATTTTAAACTTCTCTGTCATAAACCTATTTATTTCAAACATTATTCTGAACAAAATTATTATTTAACAGTTCTGAGATCTGAGTATATCTATACCGATTTAAACCTTTAGATCTTTTAAAACGATTCCTCTTTTTTTTTGTAATGGTGCGGATTTCAGCCTCGTCAAATTCGATGATAGGTGGGGGTAGAATGGTGCTGATGGGTATGGCTTACAGCTTCGTTGAACTCGATGATTACCCGGTCAGATTTGGAGGTGTTTGGATCTGGTGTTTACATTTTAGGTGCACCAGAACCCCCATTTCCCTACTACTACAAGTTTTAGAAAATGAATCAATTTCCACTAAAGAAACCGAATGCAATTTGAAATCGGAAGATTTTATAAGCAAGGAAGGCAAATTCAATCATACACATAATACACAAATAAATATTTTTTGATAAGTATTAAGTCTACAAGAAAATTAAGAGGCTTTGAACTTCCCTATACTGAATTGTCAAAATTTAATAGAAATATCCGGAAATAAATTCTATTTTGGAGTGTATTTAAAAAATGATAAGGATGAGACTTTATCGGCAGAAGACACGTATCGATTTCTAGTACTGGCAACTGTACCGGGTCAGAGAAATTGTTCCTGAGTTATGGTCCTTCTGAGAAAAGTTATAATAAGGCTGTTGCTAGTTTGAATTCTAAGTTTAGTCGGAATCATTTGCTTTTACAAGTATATCTAAGGGAATCATCAACTTAAAGTTCACTGGCTTGTCTTTGGAGACACATTTCAGACCGTTGCAAATCTCACGACGTCACAACTGGTAAGTAGGTGCCGTTTTGTGTCCGTTCCTGAAGTCATGCATGCTGGAAGACTTACTGAGAAATTAGCCGAGGACTTCATCTCAAGTAAGGTAGGCCAATATGGTTTTAGAGGTATATAATGACATAATTTTACTTTAAAATCAGGGTTCGGTTAGCTGAGGTTGGTAAAGCTCCTTAAAAGGTTCCAAAATTCAGCAAGCACAGCTATGAGTCTAAGTTCCCTAAGAAACCATATTTATCTTACCATAGTTTGAGAAAAGTCTGCTTATTTTTAGATATACTTAGAGCGGGCTGCTTTTTTGTTTTGGGTGGATCTTGGATTCCTGGGCCTACAAAAGTTGGCATTCCTAGTAGTTCCTCTGTTTGGAGATAACCGAGTAATGTCATACTTTGAGATAACTGAGTAATGTCTCAATTCAGAAATTCTGCTCACCTTATTAATTAGAGATAACTGACCGATCTAGAGTGCAATTTATGATAGAGAGAACTGCTCTGTCTTTGTTTAGAGATAATAAAATGTTACTTTCTATATAAGATCTAAATTAAAGGATCAAACTATACAAGCATAGAAAAGCAATACAACACATTACGATAACGCCAATTAAAAAAAAAAAAAAGAAAGAAAGAAAAGTAGAACCACAATAGTGTACTGGTGCGTTAGGCTTGGTAAGTAAATTTGGGGACTAGCGATTTATAAAAAAAAATGTACATGGTGCCTTCTGAATAAATTAAAACTTTTAAGCTACACATTTAAAGGAGCCAAAAAATTAAATTTAGGGCTTAAAATTTTAATTTTAAAAAGTGCCCACATGCATGCCAAATTTTGGAAATTCGTGGGGTTCACAGGAGGGGAATTTTAAATTTTTGTTCTGTATATTTTACGAATAATTATTGATACAGACCAATGCCACTTTAGCGATGAGATGATTTTCATACTTCGTTTCAAGGCGATAATTTTCTAGCGTTTTAGCGATTTTTTGTTAATCGGAACAAAGAACAAAAGTAAAAAAAAAAAGCAAAAAGAACAAGAAATTATTAAAATTCAGAAAAATTTAGGGAAAAAAATGTTTTGAGAGGGTACTCAAAAAATATAATTTTTATCTCAAGAGTTAATGCTTAATTAATACAGACAAAAATAAACAAAAAAACTAAAATTATTAAAGTTGGGTGGTTTTCAACAGCACGCTTTTCAGTGCAGTTTTTGACGATTGTCTTACAGAACTGTCTACCGGACAGTTTTAATACGACCCCAAACAGTTTTGGGGCAGCAACACTGAATATGAAGTACTATGGCGTAAATATCACAGACTATTCTATAAATTTTAATTGGTTAAAATTTAGTTCTTCACAGCTTTGACACAAGTTAATGCAAATAAGATATGACCTAAAAAAAAGGACAACTTCATTGACCCTGCCATGACCTCCTTAAGGAGCAGTACTATCTAACAATTAAAAAACTCAAAACTAAATTTATGAATTTAATCAATTTAATTAGCTATATTGTTCTACCGTAGACTTAATGCTAACCAAGATATGAGTTAAATTAATACAACTTCACTCACCACTAAATAGGACGGTAATATTCTCTAAAGTAATAACGTTAGTACCAATACCATGAACATAAATTTTGTTAAATATAAAAAAGAAACACAATTTTCTTCTAGTTTTATCGTTATCATTATTACTATATGTATATTGAGTATATATATATATATTAGCATTTTGAGTACCCTCGTCCTATTTTAATGAATATTAATCTATTTTAAAAAGATAGAAGCACAGAAGTAGGGATTAGGAAAATTTGCAGGTGGTTATAAGGCGTGTCTCTGGAAAATCCAGATTAAAAGGGTGAGTATAGTCATTCTAGGTGTTTAGTTGGGTAAATTTAGCACAGTTGTAATCCAAACCCATATTTAGGCTACTCAGTTCTATAGTCTATGAGACAGATTTGAGATTTGAGCAAATTGTTCCAATTGTAGATGGAGTTGAAGCAGACTATTTAAAAGATAGGTTGAAGGTACATTTAAAAAGCAACTGAAATGCCTTCATATTGTCAAGTACAAAATTAATTGTGAACAGTGAATTTTGTGTGGAAAAATTCATTAAAAGTTTCCATCTCAGCCATTTATTATATGAACTCCTGCCATAAGTTCAAATAAGTTGTAGCTAGATGTAGTTGGACAAAGTATTGTATAAAAAAAGTGGGTTACAGACATACTTTAAGCCCACTGAATCACATCCACGTGCTGTCTAAGTGTTGATTGGTATATGGACAGCTGCATCCCTGACTTCTCATCAACTCCCACAGATCACGTACGTATATGTTCGTGAATATAGTCACTCTTAGTTTAAACACCATAAGAGTTAACTCAAATCTCAAAATTGGATAGAATTAAATTTTGTAATAGTTATCGCTAATTAGCTAAAGGCACTTCTCAGCTAGCTAAAGTCCTAATTCATGTTTTCCTGTCTCTATATGTAGCTAAGTAATAATAAACTCTAGCTAAATAGAACTAGAGCGCTAAGTTAAACTTTATACATCTATAACCCATTAAAGAAAATCCCAGAAGTTCAATTTTGCGTTAAAAAAGATAGCCTCTGGTAGTTTCGACTCAATAAACTACCAGAGTGTAACAAAAGACGGTGCGTTTACATTCTATGAACGCTCAAGCATAATTTGAACTATGTAAAAACTATTTATTAAGGGGATTGAGAGCGTGAGAAGGAAGCTTGATTCAGGACGTCTTCTATATTCAGATTCAGTACTTCTGACGCCAGCTGAGACTAATTGTGATCCGAAGAAACAAACAATGGATATTATTAGGCCAACCAGCTTTACTAGTGGCTCCTAAAGAAAGAAAAAAGTTGTTTTGTGAGTGTTGGTCGAACTGCCAGGAGTCTTTCATTTTGAGTTGGTTTGGCAGTTATGCGATTATTTTTGTACCCAGATGAAGGTTTAATCTCCTTCATTTTTTTTGTGCACAACATCTCTGTTTGGTAAAATCTATAAAGTGACTACAAGAACAGTATGCTTAGCCGCGCAAAAGACATGTTAAATATTCTTAGTAATGAAAGTTGGGAATTTTATGCTTTTCCCAGATTTAACTTATAGCCCAGATCTTGTTTTGGTATTACAGTGGCAATGGAATTGTTGAATTGTTGGGATGGTTTCAAGTCTAAAAAAATATTATCCAATTTGACTGAAGAAAGCTTTTTGAGTGAGTGAATAAGGCATTTTTGAATTGTAAAAGTAAATACGCACAGACTTTTCTTACACTCTAGTAGAAGACCCAAAATAAGTCCTGAAATAAACTAACCTTTATCGTTAAGCCAGCAGGCCACCTTGTAATATGCTTCATCTAATAGAGTTATGCCAATGGCAAGCATGATTTTTGGTATATAACTAAGGCAAAAAGCATAACCTCTCTTTTCAATCTGATGATCCCACCAATCCTGCAAAGAAAGAAAAATAATCTCAAATGAAAAGTACTCGAACAAAATTCTTTTTTTTTACAATGCTTTCAATTATAATGAGAAGTACAAAAACGAAAAAATGACCGTATTTAGTTAAAAAATATTTAACTATTTTGACTACTTGCCATCTAGTAATTTCGGGCAGTAAATTCACGTTTCATCACACGTCACTATTCTTGTGGAAGCACATGTCAGATGTTAACCCCTTATTTGGTCACACATGGAAGTGCTCCCCACGGTAGGGTACATAAAAGTGAACGTTACAAGCAGTTTCGAAGTTATTTGTAGCTCTGAACGTGGAATTTTCTCTTAAGTTTGGTCTGTCTATTGTTAGCGAATTTGGAGATTAAAGTTGCGAGGTTTTAGCTCCTTTTTTTAAATAATTAGTATGTTTTGAAATAAAAGTGCAGTGATTAAGTTCTAAAAAATCTATCGACTAGTTAAGAACAAGAAAAAAAAAAATAAGGAAAAAAGTTATAAGTATTATTAGAACGTGTACCTAGAAACCTAGATTAACAAATTGTAGGGACTTGTAACCAACTTCAAACCATACTCCTGTTAGCGTTCATTATTTATGGTTAATTAGTAAATTAGGTTTATTTTTTTAAAACAGTTCAAATTATTCATGTCTACAATTTAATAATAATAATAACCAGGAAGTCTTTTTTCTGCACATTTTATCCTTCCCATCCTAAGCTTTCCGTATACCATGTAATTAAGGTTGTAATTTAATTATACATTGGCACTTCATGTTTTACATATTAATAATCAATTTATTTATCTATCTTTTTAACCAAGAAGTGTAACATAATATACAAATTACATGTACAGTTCTTGAAACAGCATTAAGAATATTAATGTTCCAGAACTACGAATCGCCAGATGTTAGAATAGGGAGTATTGTTGGACAATAGGTAGTTAAAGGCTCAAGACAAGTTAAGAAGTATGTATGTAATTTAATGGAGTTCTTACGAGATAAAAGTTCATGCGCTATTTTTCATCTCATTTTTACTTTTTTCCCATTGTATAGAGATGGCCAGCTAATTGTAAGATCACACACTGAAAATGCAGTGGAGCATTTGACTCTGACAGCCTTTCGTAAATCATTTGAAAAACGGTAAATTTTTATATATCCCATTAAAAAAAAAAGTATTAGTAAGAAATACCTTAAACAGGAACTTACCTGTAATTTTAAATTAAGCATCATTACTATAAATACAATTATCAGGCACATGGCTATTACTGGGACGGTGACTAGATACCTAAATATATAGCGCTTCCAGGCAGGGTAGGTCGGCTCAAGGCGGCCTGTGACCGTGCTAATCTGAAGCTCGCCCTAAAACATAAAAGTCTATATTTGAGTTAAAGGTAGGAGTTTAGGGGTCTTAGTGTTTCTGCAGGATCTCAATCTGACAACACAAATTATACTCAATGCCCCCCCCTCCAAAACATACACAAAACACTAAGACCTGAAATAGTTCATATGTACGTCTACTTGGATTTAGCGAATCCAAAAAATTCTAAATCTGCCCAATGCAAGGTGTCACGCGATCAGTGCTGAAGGATTAGGTCTCTCCTGTCTTTTCTGTTTGAGCTATACGTTTTCTTCGATTACGGAAATTACGTACCTCTTATTCACATAATAGTCAGTTAAACCTACCTAACCTATACAATGAAGTGACACCAGAGGGAAGTCTACCCTTTCCAATGTACAACTTCCCAAAAACTAATCCTCCAAGAAAATTATTCGAATATAAGCATAGATCTATGTGCACTAAATTTAAAGTTTAGAAAAACTCGAAAAACTCATTTTCGAGACAATCTCACAAAATTGAAAACTTCTCTTTTTTCTTTACTTTTATACTTAAAGTGGTACTATTTTACTTTGATTCAGGATGAGGAATTTTCTTCAACTCGGAATTTTAGCAACTCATTTAATCCTCAATACATTAGAACCCTCTTTCTCTTAATAAGAGTTTTCGGGGGAAATATTTTAAATAAAAGTTACATGCCAGAATGTAAAAATAAATATAACTAGTTTCAAGAAAATCGGTAAAAGTTTTTAAAAAATCAGTGAAATGGTGCTTCCGATTGAAGGATTTTGATCGCTAGTGATAGTAAGGACCCCTGGTGAGTCTAATTCAAAATATAATCTTACAGCTTCCTAGTTTTAGTTAAAGAGATTTTTTGTAAACACACAAAAAACTTTCTAAGAAACACTTTTTCTGACAAGAAAACCTGAAAATGGATATTTCCGAAAAAACTCATTTTTGAAAATTTGACATGTTCATAGCCCTTTTGTTACCTAGTAGTAGAATGTAAAAATTTGGATTTATGTTTATTGGTTAAAAGGATAAATAGCTAGCTCAAGCTCGCACTTCTCTGGACAAGATTTGGTAATAGGTGCTTTATGTGAGAGAACACAAACCCAATGCACGGTAATAACCTCCAAAAAAAATAAAAAAAAATTGTTATTTAAGTACTAACAGTGTTCCATAAACTGTTTGATATTATTAGATGGACATTTAGTTTTTGATGGAGGATGCAATTACTTACCGTGAACAAAGGTCTTGGCTCGACCAGAAGCTCATCTCGTTGATCTAGAGTTCCCCATTTGTAGGCCAACTCAGCGCAGTATCTCTTCCACGCTTCGAGATAAATGCTGAACCAAAGCACATTAAAAAACGAAAATATAACGAACCCTATGTCTTCAGTGGCTTGGTCGCCACGTCCAAATCCGATCTGAAACCAACCGAGCCACTTTATTAGACAAAGAATACAGCTTTGAGAGATGCCTTCATACTGAACTCAGAGTGGTTCAGTATTAGTGCAAATTAACAAGTAGTGGCTTTAGGCTTAAAATGCTACGAATTCAATGCTGAATTGTTATTTACCGAAAATGCTGCGCCAACTATTGCTGGCACTATGAGTGCTGTAGTATAGTGTCCAAGCCAAGCAAAATACATCGCTATTTTTACACCAAAATAATTACTTATTTGATCTGCAAAAAAAAATTCAGAATATTCATAGACAAATAACATGTTTGCGACAAAACTGAGGCCAGGTTCCCAAGTCTATGACAAGCCATAAACAAGATATAGCCCAACACAAAGTTCTACAAACTGATTATAGACTGTTAGTGAAAGTTTAGTTAAGAGCTAAGATAGTTCTGCACTAAACTATGTGTTCGCATTTCTTGTATGAGATTTGAGACTTACACTCCGTGACAATCGTGTCTAATTTGTATACTTACCTAACGGCTGAGTCTTTAAAAATGCTCGTACCCAATGATTCTGCAGATGCCTGAGTGCATCCAAATCGTGCAATGGAAATACTTGCGATATCAGTCCGGCCGATTCACATTTAGGTACTAAAAAAAAAAAAAAGTTACGCCTAGAATTATTCAGTCTAAGATTAGGAATACTAGTCTAGGACTAGAGTTTCCTGACTGCAAAGGGAGTATAAACGAAGTGACATGGTGAGTGTGTTCAATAAAAAATCAATTTTTAAAATTGGCACAATTTTTTAATCAATTTTACAAGCCATTGTTAATGGCTAGAATCTTTCTGAAAGCTGTTGGTTCTCAGCTCCTCCTCTACCAAGCTTTGAAGTCAAACAATTCCTGCACTCATTCTCAACTTCACTGAAGTTATTAAATTTTCCCCCAAAAAGAAAATGGATAAATCCATCAACAAAGATTATTCGGGTAGAGCTAATTGTGGACTACATAGTACGTTTAATATGAGTTTAATGTCAGAAAATTCATGTCTTACAAGAGATATTTGATTAGTAAATCTAGTTCTAATGAGAGATGTATGGCAAGTATATCTACTGCTAATCACACATTACCCTTCTTTTGTAGATGAACATATGAGATGGATTATTTAAGAGTAATAAGGGTGTCTGTTATACGCTAATATCACACATCTTCTTTTTACATTTTCCAGTCTAAAGATGGCCAACTAACCGTTATACTTCAGCACCAGTACTTTGTTTGTTGGTTTTTAATGTACTTTTCAATCGTACACCTCATTAGTTCAAAAAGATTACTGTAACAGACTGACAAGCAGATTAAAACCATAAAAAGCTACTTACTTATAGGCTGACCATCGATTAGCTTAACGCCAGCGATATTATCGGCCGATGTAGCTCTTAATGTCTGCAGCAGGTGTAGCACTAAGTACTGGCGCTCCTGGGTCGTAAAGAAGTGCTCTTCAAGTTCAGAGCCTTCGAACAGTGCTACATCCGCTTGCACAAACTCCTTGAGACCACCTCCATGCGATGGGCGCAATGATTTCGGCAGATGGACTTCTTCTGCAGCTTTCAACAATCTACAGAGCAAATATTATAATGTAGAACTTTGACAAAGATTTAGTGAAATCACTTTTTCTTGCTTAATTAAATTTTCTTGAAACTTGAAATTCCTACTAAAACGTAAGGTGGCTTCAATATTCTAAAGATTCACTATTATAAAATGATACTGTTGAGGAAAGTGTGACGTCATAGCACCCGCAAAACCTCCTTGATCTAAGAAAAAAGGATCAATTCAATGTGATAAGTCTGACAGATGTAGGTAAATTTTTGTGTAACAGAAAGAACTTTGAAACACTGACAGCTTCGACTAGACTAAAAAATCTAAATATTCTTATACATTTTTGGATTCTTGCTAATTACATTACTAGATAAGAAGAATGGATTATTATTAATTTATTTTACTTATTAATTTTTTAATAACTCTGATAATAACTTTCCACTACAAAAAGAAATTTAAACAAATAGGCCTCTGTTTTCTGTAACAATTTCAGACAAATTCCTCAAAAACCGAATTTTAACGAGCTAAACGTGGCATAAACAGACTTGTTTCCGTTAGCAGGGATGTGCTGATGGTAATGGTACTTTATTTCGAAATTGAGTAACACAATCTTAAAGTAACCCTCCAAATATTGCAAAATTTTTCTTCATATCTAATAGTTTTTTGAATTTTAGAGTACTGCAGTAACTAAATACGAGAAACAACTAATAACTAATTATATAAATTATATAACTAATTCAATAACAGTAGGTACACAGAAATGAAATAAATAATTCACTGGATATAATCTTGACTGGCCATATGTCAAATCAAAATTCAATCAAATTTGATCTCTTTGAAATTCGCGATTTTCCTGTATTACAAACCAGTTATTAAAAACTACTAAAAAAATAATATACTTACACAGAGAAGGGTGCTGTGAGATAAAAGGCATAACTGTCTGAAGATGGATGATGTCTGACATGTACTATGAGTCCGGGAGTGCCGTCTCGAAGTCGAGAAAGCAGCCACATTAAGCTCATATCTTGGGCACCGCTCGGGAACATCACCACTACGTCACATTCCTGTAATAAAATACAAGCACGCTGGAGACGTCGGTTGAAAGGTGCTAACTACAATAAAACTAAATGGATGCGAACTACAGCAAACTAAATGGGTGCGAGCTTGTCAGAGCTCTGAAAGAACGAGAAAGTCGTGGATTGGGCAGCTTTAATATAGATTCGCAACACAATAGAAGCAAAAATTTCACTGCTAGAAGCGACGGGACTTATTTTCTTCTCTTTGACTTCCAGCAGCAACAAGTTCGTGCACTATTTTTGACCACATCCTGGAGCCATCTTAGACGAGGTATTCATGGAGTTTTCTTCCCCTAGCATGTCCCCCGCAGCTTGGCTTGTGTCTTGATAAGGATCCGAGATGCCCACATTGACTCTACTCTTCCTGATTCTGGTAAAAATACTTCAACTTCTCGGTTTTCTTAATTCGGAATTGGTCCTTCTTCTTTTTAAGAGAAATATATTTCCTCCAAAACTTTCTGACCCAGCAGATAAGTGTAATCTCCACTGCCACAATCTTGGCCCAGGTTTCGGAAGCTTATACCGGCGAAGATTTTAAAAATCTGTAATTCATGGCATTTTTATTTTACTTTTAAACAAAATCTGATGTGAACACTAACACGACTTTCTCTTACCGCAATTTTCATAATTAAATTTTCTTAGAACTAGAATTCTACAATAAAAAGATAAGAGACTTAAATATTATACACAACCACAACAATAAAAGGACACATTGATAAAGGAAGCTTGTGGTCACAGCTCCCTCAATACAAAATTAAAATCAATGTTCCCTGAGAAAAAGTCTCAAACCAAACTAATAGATCTAACATAAGTAATGGCACGTTCAAATGTAGCCTTTGGCAACTGCCTAGAAAACCCAAAAAAGCTGTTATTTACCACTGCCCTTCCGGTAGACTGATATTCCTCCAGTTTGAAATTTATTACATTTCATAACATATTATATGGGTTTAAAACGGTACAATACAATGAAAAGACACATTATAAAACAGCTTAACTAGCTACACACCTCCCTGCTGAAACAAGTTTTTAATGTTCAAATGTTGAAAAATAAAAATGAAATTATATTTTTCAAATAAAAGTCATAGCCCTACATATTCATTATGTGCATAAAAAGTTTAAATAATTAAAACCCTTGTCGAAAAAATCGATATAAATTTAAAGAACTAATTAGTAAGGTAACACTTCTGTTTATCCGATTTGGTCCAAAAGCTCATTGGCTCATTTTCGTCTCCCCCCACCGACCAACAACACTTACACGAAATATCAAATTCAACATCTTGCGATTTTCTATTTGTGAGTTATGGTGGATATATACTTCCAGAAAAACTCAAGACCCATTTGTAAAAGCTGATTTTTGTTTTAAAGATGGTTAAAACAAGTTTTTTTTTTCAGAGGAGCAGTAAAAGTGGAAAAATTAACAAGTTAATGTCATTATACGAAATACAGCCTATGATGTTCTATATGAATTACTGCATTTTAAAGCAATTAGAAATCTGACAAACTATATATGGATTATTTTATTGGCGGGGATTGTAAGCAGAGTGAGTTAACAGCACAATTCTGACCAGTTAATGAATTTTCTGGTGGAGCAGTATTGTAACCTTTAGATTATACATTTTCTGTTCACTAAAGTTGGACGACTTTTGAGCCAAACATGTATACATTCCATCTGAGAAGAATGTAAAAGTAGTTTTAACAAATGTCTGTGTACAGCCAGCTGGAAGTATGCCTCCGTATAACCAAAACTCAGGTAATAGCAGAGTCCGAATTGTTCAGAAATAAGCTGGTGATGACAATAAGTTCATAGACAAAGTCAAGCAACACTACAGTTTCAGACACATTACTAACTAGTTTATTTTTTGACATTTTTTCGTAAATGGTTCAGATTTTCTTACTCCACAGCTTCAATTTGAGAATTATATCAATCTCAGAGATTCGACTACCTAACGTTTCTTCGTTTCCAACTTGGCACGCCCCCATCTTGAATTTTCAAAAGCAGCGTTGAATAGATCGTGGAATCAGTATTTCTTCCCCTTTAACTTCACAAATTTTTCTAGTTGCTTCTGCAGCGGAAAATTCCTTTTACTAATAATGACTTTAAAATTTTGTATTCTACAATCATGTTAATCAAACTAAACATAAAACAAGATGGTTCATTGTACCAAAGACTAAGGGTCAAGATAATATCATTCAGATTTAAGTTTTAGTGAACAAACTAAAGTCCAGAAGTCAATAAAGATTATAAAACTTAAAAAGCTGATTAAAATTTGTATTTAATTTTTTTTTTTTTTTTTTTGTTGACTGATAAGTGCATTTTTTAGAGAAAATACTAGAAAAGTTACTTTTTCATTCTAAACATCTAAATAGCTCTAGACGATGGACATTATTTTTTGTGAATTGAAACAATATAAAATAATAAAATAGACGAATCATTTAAAATTATTATAATAATTTCAATAAGGGGAAATCAAAACAATAGAACCTTCAATCAACACAAACCTTTTCCTACCTTGCTATGATCTGCGGCGTGTTATGGTTCCCTTGCCTTGGCAACTTGTGTCCTATACAAAAATTTTTACGCAACCTGACCATCACGAAATCCTTTATAATATGGAATTATTAGCATGATCGTAAGCCTCCTATGGGCCACTGCAAATGAGGAAACACATGTATTGCAGAAAACGGAAAAAACGGTATAGAAATCGGCTCTTCGGAGAAGAGAAACTCACGACTTCAAGCTGCCCCCAAGAACCACTCTCCAAACTCCCAAGTGTAGTCTGGAAGTGGTGTTCTAACCAATAGGTGTCACAAAAGTCTTATTGAGCTGTGGGTTGTCTTATCTAATCTAGACAGGTGCCTTAATGTCTTATAAGACCCAACTAAATAACCAATAATACAATGTTGACTCACTCGTGTAGGTACAGTCTGAATCCATAGTCTACGAGGGGTCATAAGATGCCCAGTGCAGGGAATTTTTCTACGAAGCAATCTGGACGCTGTAAACACATCAGCAGCATCAAATACAGAAATATAGTCCGCATACATTGTCATCATGCAAGTAATGAAATGAGCTATAACCATATTGACTAACTATTAAAAACGACAATAGTTTACCTGACTCAAAAGTTTCTTTAGCACAACCTATAACTGTCGGATTCTTGACAGTTGGCCCTATATTCGCATCTGTGTGGGCTAGTTCTGCTTCTATAGGATCTTTATTCGTAGATTCTTCAGTCATTTTTATGTTTACTGTAGTTTATTTAGAAAAATAACACTATTAGCAGTTTTCAACAAATTGTTAATATGTATTAAGCTACTTCAGCTTATTACGCATCTCTCGGCTTCAAATAAAACGAGGAAGGTTGCTTTGTATAAAATGTGGTTAACATTACACTGATTTGAAATAAAAAAAAAAAAAGGTTAAGCAATGTACAAAAACTAACTTCAAAAAATATTATATTCCTAGAAATATTTTTTAATAAATTAATTAATGTATGTTTAAACAGATAAAAACTTTTGTTAATTTTTCAATCTATAGGTTAGAGATGATACAAGAACCAACATTCTAAAAGCGTACCCTCCCAACTCCCAAAAACAAAGTCAGAGATACACACTTCTTGGTGGGACTATAATTTCAACTGACTCTCTAAAGATACGATTTCTCTCTCTAAGAAATATTCGTGTTTTCTTTTTATCCTGTTACTGATATCTCTGTATATAAAGATCAATAATTAGACAACATAAAGCTGTCTCGTCGTGAGGAGTTTGTTTCACACCTACAATTTTTTTTTTATTTCTTCCCTGATTAATAACGTCAATTGAAACCCATTATTGTAGAATAATACAGGGAAAGTTGTTAGATATTTTTGTGTTAAGGTGAGCGTATAAGCATAACTCAAAAACGAAAAAAATATAGTATTCAACTATATTGAGAACTCATATTTATTTACGCTAGAGTTTATATATATATAATAATTTTCTAATATTCAAATGTTAACAATTATCTAATTTATTAAGGAAATAGCTGTTCATAATTTTTGCAATGCTATCACTGATGCAGGTGTGCCTTACTGGAACCCGCCTCTTGACAGTATTTACACACATTAAATAATCCAGAGATCATAAAAGTAATGCCTCTTTTTCAGGCGGCCTTACGTCCGACTATCCAGAAATCATAATTAGGTATAATTAAATTCTTACTCATGCCTTTATGGTGTAAGAACAGTAAATTTTGCTTACTAATTGTTACAAGTTAAGAGGATTAACTATATCAATTTGGTATTTCCTTTATTAGATTGAATCGTTGTGTATATTTTAAAAATACATTTTAAAATCACAACCGTATAATTTAAAACTATAACTTATATATAGCTATTCGGCATCATCTCACCGGAAATGTTATGTAACCGGAGATTATGTGCCACTGTACTAGATAGTTTTTGTTTTTTTTTCTAGAAAACGGCACCGATGATTTCATTTTAACCGGTTCTCCTGTTTAAATACATTCAGCTTTACAAAATTTATTTAAAACATTCACTCATGGAAAACAATTTAAGGGCACTTTTGTGAGCAGGGAGGGGCTGACTTTCCTCTAACGTACCAATTCAGTGTCTTATATGGTCTCATCGTCTATAAAATTTCAATTGGAATTAAATATGTTTAAATAAAATTATAATTTGAAGACTTTTAGTTAACGGAAGAACTCCTTTCATTTTCGGACAATTTTCAGTTTATACCGTTATTTAAAAAAAAAAAAAAATATACGATGAACATACCATCTAGAAATAAGTAGGTATATTAATTTTATTTAATAATTTTTCAAAGAAACTTATTCAAGCAGATTCCTTAAAAAGGCATGAGAATGTCAAACCAGGCATGAGAATGTCAAACCAGGCATTTCAAATTGTTTTATCACCTATTTCATATTTTTAGTATGATTAAAGATTATTTTAATTTTATTAATTTGTGTGAGTTTCTGCTCCTTCGACTAACGAATTTTTATTCAAGCTGATTAGTACTTAAGTTGTACATAATGTACTGTGTTTTGTACTTTTCCGTTATAAAGTGCTGTTGTGGCATGTAATTTCTGGTAGATAAAAAACATATCTCGTTGGGATGGCAAACTATTTTGTTTTTAATGTATAGATAAACTAAAGAAAAAATTGAGTTTTTAAGTTCTCTTCGATGTAGTTTAAAACCTATTAGCAGCTATCTACCTAGAAAACCTTCTATAACACTGTTTATACAAAAACATCAATTTTATTCCCTTCTCTTACAATAATAGGTAAAAAAAGGTATTGTTTTTCTCTATGTAAATTGATTTTGGGAATTTTTCTGAAGTTCAATTTCTACAGAAAAACTGTCTGGTAGGACAGTTGTATAAGGGTAGATCGTCAAAAAGTAAACGAATAAAAAAAGCGTAACGTTGAAAAATATCTAACTTGGACCATTTTTTCTACTTTCCTTATAAAAGGTAAAAATACCCAAATTTCTTTATAATATAAGGCAAATCCTCCATCACAACTGCAATTTTTTTTTTTGCAACAACCCAGATCTAATAGACTTTGAGAAAAAAAATAATAATAATAATGGGCAAAAACGGCATTTTTAAACATTGTTGTTCTTGTTGTCGTTACCTTTTTTGTAAACAACGTAGAGCCTAAACGCGCGATCCGATTTTCATATATGCGGTGTCATTCGATTCGGAATTTCGTGTTGATGTGCCTTTTGGTGGTCACGTTGGTCTACATGATATGGAAGAGGAGTATACCCATGTATGTAGGCCCCCTCCAAAATTATTGTCACTAATAACTCCGTAAAGCCCGATTTTGATAAAATTTGACAGAATGAAATGGTTAGAGCTCCCCTAGGGTAACATTAAAGCGACGTTCTGTTCCTACACCTATTAAGAGGAAGTATGGCAATCTTTTCAAATTATCGACGCGTGACCGATTTTTATGAATTAAGTGTCATTCCAATCGAAATTTTGTACTGATTTGCATTTGAGAAGTATTAAGGTTGTGCCTCTTTAGGAGGGAAGTTTGCCCCACGCAAACTTTTCTAAAGCGATTATTACTAATATTTCTATGACGCTTAGTCCGATTTTTATAAAATTGAACACGAGGAAGTGGTTAAAGCTCTCTACGTGACCCTGAAAATTCAACATGCTCTTACATCTACTAAGAAGAAGTACTACAATCGTTGAAATTGTCGACGCGTTAACTGATTTACATCAGTTAACTGTCATTCGATTCGAAATTAATTGGGATACAGCTTTTGTGTATCGCGATGTCTACATTAGAAACAGAGTTTGCCCAATTAAGGAAGGTAGGGACCTTATTAAGGGGGTTTAATACTCAATAGCCATCGACCAATTTTCTTACTCGCCTTCAAAGGATGTACAATAACAGCAGTTTAATCTGTTGTTTCTGTAGAAATATGTACGTACCTATTTTATTCAAAACGTTTTCTCAAGAAAACTGTTTTTAAGGATTCTTTTGGGACCACAACTAAAAGCATTCTTAAAAAATATCTCTCCAGTTAAGGGCGTAAGGGTTAATCAACCCATATACTTAACTTATTAAACTGTAAGTTTATGTTAAAAGAGAATAATTAATGAAATATAGAAGGTTAAATTTTAGAGGTTTTCAAATTCGTTCATATTTCAAAAATCTTTCTTCGTATTGTGTAGATTTTAATGAATTCTTTACCAAATTGCACAGAAAAGTTAACTCTACAATAGGTATAAACAGCAGTGTTTTAGTGATAATAGTTAATAAGATAAAGAAGGTTTGAATTTTGGTGGTTTTCAAATTCGTTAAAACTTCAAACCAATGTATCTCTTTTCGTATTGTTTAAATTTTAATAAATTCTTTACCAAATTATAAAAAAAAAAAGTTATCTCTATAACTGGTATAAATTGCAGTGTTGTAATGATAATAGTTAATGAGATATAGAAGGGTTGAATTTTGGAGGTTTTGCATTTTGTTCCAATTTCAAACCAATGTATCTCTTTCGTGTTGTTCTGATTTTATTGATTTCTGAAACAGCTTTCTCAAAATCATAAATTTAATGCTGGATCATTGCTTCTATACTAGCACTTTCAAGATAGAGTGGAAGTAGAACAGTGGGACGATAACATTTGTTTATTAAAAACTTTCACTATCTAATAAAAGAATGAGGATTAAGCAGAAAGTAACTCTAGATTGCATATTGTTAAAGTTATTTACGTATCCCTCAGAATACTGAACATTTCTCAAATGCTTGACTTTAGCAGCCATATTGTAAAAAGACTGCCATCGCCTTCAAAGGCCAGATTACAAGGGTACTATTACTAAATCTTCAAGCAATGTCAAAGAGGTACGTTTGTGACAATTTTTTTTTAAGCTTTTATGCTTTTATAAGAAAATAGTTCGAAATAGCTTATCCGTCCCACCATTGATAGAAATTTAAGTTTCGGGAAAATGTAATTACGTATACTTTGGCCAGAAAAAGTAAAGTTAACACTCACAAGAGACTTTTTTACCAGGGGGGATCTCTAAAAATTGAGGTATGTGCCCATGCAATTGTTTGATTCCAAACTCACTCCGAAAAAAAATTATCTAAGGTAGAATATCTAATTAGTTTTTTGTAAAACACTAAGAACAAACTATTAGAAAATAATGAACAAAAAATAAATAACTTTAAAAAATAAATAAAAAGGGAGTTTACAATATGGTTACAAGATCCCTCCTTCAAAGTTAGGACGGATATTGGTGTTTGTAGGGAAGCGATGTTCATCCAATAGGTTGAAAACTGAAGTTATCTGATATTTTTCGAAATATCCGGAAAAAAGTTTTAAAATTAAATTCTGAGTTATACTTAGAATCATTTCATACTGCTTAATTTTTTATGACAATATTTTATTAAAATTATTGCTGCTCTAGTGAAGTTATATTGAAAAGAATATGAATGTGAGTGGTTTCATAATCCCAATTTTCTTTTAAAACGGAAATCCAGAAAGACAAAATGATTACGCAAGAATGAAGGTTGAACCAAATACTTGGTGAGTTTTGGGTCTAATACTTATTATGGGATATGTAAACAAATAATGACCGTTTTTAGGATATCGAAAAAAAATGGATGAAGCTTTGACTTGTTTGAATAAATTCTATCCAACTGCGTGTCTAGAAAATGTAACCATTTTGTAAAATGAAAATTCTTTTATCACCCTTTAAAGGTCTTTTTTTATTATTTTAAATATAGTCCGTTGTGATTGACCGTTGCAAGCCATCTTTCTGCCAGCTGTTGTGTCTTGTACCCATACGTTATATTTTATACCGTTACCTTTTTTTAAAAAAAAAATCAAAAAATTCAGCACTCCAGTTTCAGCTTCGGTGAAGGTATTGATTATTTTATGTGATACATAATTGCCGTGGACCAATGAAACTAGCTTGACAAGGTAGTGGGTGTAACAGGTTGCCTGAAGATCTTAATAGGAAGAGAAATTATTGCCAATTTCATTCAAAATTTTGTATTATTATTTTTGTCTAAGCTTTCAACCAAGGGACATCTTCGGGGCTCAAAAGTTGATGTTTCTTCTGTTTAGGTACTTTAAACCTTTATGTTAAAAATGTAAAAAACACATCTATAAATATAAGCCCTGAAGTGCTTTGGTTGAAAGCTTGGAAAAAATAAAAGTTATGTATGAAATTGGCAATAATTTTTCTTCCTCCTAGATCAATGATTCAGTCACCAAAAACGATGAACAATATTCTACAAGATCTTAAGTTTTTTGCTGAATCAGACCGGATAGTTGTAGGCGAGAGTTATCATTCTGGAACTAACTTGATCACGATTGTCAAGACTGTAAAACATCGGTTATTTCTAGATTGTTGTTGATACTAAAGACACCTACATAAATTCTGTCAAAAATTTGTCATTAATTATTCTTTCATGACTCAAGAAAACTTTTAAAATTGATTTTTCAAATTGCTTTGTTACTCCAGTCGGAAGTGCTGTTTGATCACGATTCAGCCATAGACAGTTTATCGAAGGATTTTGCCAGAAAATGTAACCTACCATCACTTATCCCAATTCTTTTGTTAAAAGGCATGTTTGGTAGAAATTAGGCAGTAAATATAGTGGTAGCCGCCTTTTAAGTGTATATTCATGTGCCACTGCCCAAAATTTCCTTTTTATGCGTTCAATGTTATGAAGATGGCCGAATCATTACATAATACAGTACTAGTACTGCGTCAAATGTACTATTTCTTGTGCTTAGATCGTACAATAGATATTATGGATTTGAAGGTTTCAGGTAAAATGGACTGGGAGTCTTCAGAGATGTGTCGCGACAGTATTGCTGTACTACCAGAAACTGATCCACTCGCGATCAGTGCGACGGACAGGTGCCTCAATATGTCCTGGATACAGTACAAGAGATTCATAGGTAATGCTGTAGAGCTCTATTTTAGATAGAACTATACTTTCCCCATCTCAGTACATTGTCCGGATCTACCACTGTGTAATATTAACGTGGATCCACCTTATATTCTAAACTAATCTCAAGCCCGTACAATATACTGATGTGATACCTATTAAAAAATAATCAACCTAGTTTTTAAACCGAGGAAACGACAGGCGTGACTCAATAGTGTACAATCTACCATATGTATTGTGGGAAACAACCATTGATTTTAAACTGCTCATTTTCTGTAAAAAAAAAAAAAAAAACGCCGTTTTTTTTTTTTTTTTGCGCATCGACTGCTAAGGTCATTAGCGCCCCAAAACGCCCTGTTTATTACCAGATATTAAGATAAATTACTCTAGCCCAGTGGTCGGCAACAAAAATTTTGCTGGTTGGTCACATTACTTTTATTTTAGATTACATATTGTCTAAGAGTACAGAAAATAAGAAAAAAATTACAGATGGGATAATTCAATATATCTTATACAGATAATTAAAAGTTTATTTTCATCAAATCCTTATTTATAACTAGAAAGATATCATAAAATGGTTGTAGAAAAGAACAAGTTGAAACGTTTACCCGCTGCGTAATAATAGAATTTCATCACATTTTTGCGACACATCTCAATACAAGCACACTTTAATTCGTTAGCAAGAATTAAGAATTGTTTACTGGTTCACTAAAATTTTCCCAGTGGGTCATGGTGTCCCGGGAGTCATAGGTTGCCGATCACTGCTCTAGCCCCTCAATAACTTTAATTTCAATATGATATACAGATCTACACCTTCATTAAGATTCACTTCGACTAAGTTTTAACTAATTACACGGTAATTTATTATATGCTCGTGACGTCCCCATTAAGGAAATATAATAATAATACGGAAAGGAATTTTCATTTTTCAGAAGACCTGTCTTATCATTGAATAGAAAAACAGGTTTACTCCATTTGATTTTGTTTACTTTTTTGGGACTACACTTTTTTTTATATTTTAACTGAGATCATTCTAATTTATTTTAAAATACTGTTTGGGCAGCAATACCTGTTTTAATAAGTTCACTTATTTGTATAAAACAAAATTTTTGTTTGTCAAAATATCACATTATAACACGTATGTATATGTACACATTTGTATTATGTGTACCCATGTGCAATGTATAATGTGTATTGCTGAAGAGCAGCGCATGTCTAAGTGATCTACAGAAAGAAAATACAAAGTATCAAAAATACTCCAACAAAAAAAGGATGTTTCCTAAATTATTCTACCTTTATTAAGGTTAACCTCAAGCATGCTCCTATTGCTAAGCACTACAATGTACAAGATCTATTTTGGGGTTTAAACGCCAGAAACTCGTTAAAGCTGTATAATTTACATCGTCTTGGTAGACGGTTCTGTATTGGGCGGAATTAAAAGATGTCTTTAAATCGCCATTAACAGAACACTATCCAGATTTTTAAGGGAACCGAAGAAATTCCCCCTTAGTACAATATCTACACATATATTCTTACATTACGACAGGTAAGTCATTTATTTATCAGAGGGAGTACAATGTATATGTCTGCTGTATTTATGTTATTGTACTTTAAACATAATGAATGGAAATACTAAATGTTATCATTTTTATTTTATTACCTTAGCGGACGACGAACTAATGACGCTGTTGCAATTTGGCTATAAAACAAAGGATTCCGATTTGTGCTAACAGTAAATGTAAATTGAACCAGTATTTTTACAGTTATTTCCATTTTGTAAATATTATCAATTCCTAATATATTAGTTATTACATATATTGAATTAAACTATGTGCTAATTAAGTATCCGAACACCGGTTTGTTTTAAATGAAACTTTAGCAGAACAAAACGTCAGTAATCTGTGTGGCCGCTTTTATTCCTTATAACTGCTAACAAACGATTTTTCGTGGATTAGACCAATGTTTTTGTCACAGTCGGGGGTATATCAGACCAATCCCGTAAAAGTTTTTCTTTCAGTTGATTTTGGTTTCTAATTTTTTCAAGTTCCTTCTAATATGGGACCATAAATGTTGAATTGGGTTCAAATCAGGTGATTTAGGTGAAGTCCGAAGCTGTGGAGTTAGAGCGTTATAAAGCAGCTGCTCTTGTGTCTTTCTCGCCATATGTTTGAGATCATTATCTTGTTGGAAACGGAAAGTGCTTTCTAGGCCGAGTTTAATTACGCTGGGAATTACATTTTTTCTTCAAAATGTCTTTGTTAACATTTTGATCCTTGATTTCTTCTATAATATGTACATTGCCAACTCCAGCCTGGCTCCACTAACAACAACCCCAAACATGCGCACCGCTACCTCCATGTTTTACCGTCGGCAACATGTTTTTTAGTTTTAAATGTACCCCAGGTTTACGCCATACTTTTTTATCATCGGACTCTGATACGTTGAACTTGCTCTCATCCGTGAAAATAACTGTCCCCCAAACATTTTCTGACTTATTTAAGTATTCCTTTGCAAATTCAAGGCGTTTTTCCTTGTTATTCTTACTGATATACGGTTTCTTTTTAGGCGTGCGACCCATGCAAATTATGTTTTTTTTAAAGTGTTTCGAAAAGTTTTGTAACTGAAACATTATAGTCCCGTTGAAGAATACCTGTTATTTATGGAGTACTTGTTGATGGGTTGCTATTAATTTCCGTGAGAAGTTGGTTGCGGTTCAACTTTTCTGGGCGACCAGAACGAGATCTGTTGTTGACTCTCTGTAGTGAGCAATTATGTAATGAATCGTCCCTGGTGGTTTCTCAAAAAAAATTTCCTATTTCGCGAATAGATTTGCTTTTTTTATGGAGATTAATAATAGCTTCTCATGTGGGGCGAAACTAAATAAGTGCTTCATACTCAGATCAAGGTATTAGTGTCCAAACTATCAGGTCCAAAGGTTCCTACTTTGCAATATAAGAGTATTTACATAAGTGTTCGGGAACTTTATTGTTAGCGATTTAGTGGTTCCCAAATTAGTAAAATGCCAATTAACAGCTCTGGATTAATTTATTGCCTCTAAAATGGTTAAAAATTAAATAAAAAAAGTTACGTTTTGGCATCGGCTGAGTAATTATATTTACATTGATTGCACCTAATAGTTCAATTCAACATTGGGTGTTCAGAGACTTTTTTACTGAGTGTATGTTTTGTGGAAGGTTGTTTATCTGGATTATGATGTCAACTAAAAATGCATTTTTTATTTACTTCATTTAAAACCAGGTACGTCGGTAAATGCGAAAATTTTACATGAAACTGCTGGACTGATTTACATTATACTCCTGATTGATATACGAAAACGGACATCTTTCTCAAAGGGCGAGATAGTTGAAATGATGACAAAAAGTGAAAGATGAACTTGTAACGTTTAATTAGTGAATGAAAGATAAAATATCAACAATGAAATACAATATTAAAATTAAACGTATACCGTAATAACTGTTTATGTGAAAATTGTCTAATAGGTACATATCTATTGCTAGTTGCTAGGGCCAAAAGCGGTTTCTCAAGTATTTCCCAACTCACAAAAATATTTTCCAAAAGCTTAATAACTGGAAAGTCTATTTGCCTAATTCACCTTTGCCATTGATTATTTTGTCCCTTCTACACGCTATTGTGAAACTAGAAGCATGTTTCTATAATGCCGATACAATTTATAAAATCTACCTTCTATAAAATATTGAATTAAACCATATCTGGTTAAATACCGTGGGACTAATTAAAAGTTTATTAATATATATTTTGACCATATTTTTAATTATAACTGTTCTGTTTTCACAGGTTCGTCACCCAAGAAATATATGAATAAAAATCTGCAAAATAAAGAACGACTTAAGGATAGGTTTATTGGTGAATACCAAATTGGTAACAATGGCCATTCGAACAAGAATCCAATTAAAAATAATGAATATATCAGGGAATTTCTAGATGATATTATTTTAAAAAAAGATGATCTAAATTCGATGAATAATAGGCTAAATATAAAAAGTGATAGTTTTTTAAGTGTACAAGAGATGACGGTAACCTTTAATATTGGGCCATCTTTTATACATTTGAATAGTGTTAATCATTTTACTGGAAGAAAATTTAATTATCTATTTAATAGTTACAATAGAATTAACAATCGTCAACCTATAATTAATAGAACTACCACTGAGAGAATCACTGATAAACATTGTAATAAAAATAGACTGAATAATCCTAGAACTAATACAATAATAAAATTAAACGTGTACCGTAATAACTGTTTATGTGAAAATTGTCTAATAGATACATATCTATTGCTAGGAAATCAATCGATTGAATTGTATCTGGAATTATTAAATGTTTTAAATATGGACTGTTGTAAAGCATGGGATCTCGAATGGGTTAGAATATTAACAGAACAGTTGAATATATTTTTCTCATGTTATAAAGATGGAATCTTCTATGAACGTTTGTTAGAATCAGCTAGTATTTGTGCAAAATTGTTGCTGGTGAAAAATTGTAAATATGATTTGTTAGAATTTAAATATAGCTACTATCAATTTTATAATAGTTTATTTAATTCTAATACTAGTATTGTTCAAAATAATAATAATAAAAATAATGATAGTAATAGTAGTCACAGTCATAAAATTTCTACGAAATTTATTACAACTGGGAAAGAAGAGCTGGAATGTATCGACGGAATCGCTTTTCTTACATTCAAAACTGAAAAAGATATGGCTGAGTATACAAATTTAGAGACGAACTATTGGAATAGGTTAAAGATTATAGATCATAATACACCTATTGTTATTAATAATACGAATAATAATAATAATAATGATGATGATGATGATAATGAGATAATACCAACTAAAACTACAGATATAACAAAGATTAAAGGTTGGCGTAATAAGTTATTCACATCTTATAATAAATCTGTTAAAACAAATAATAGTAATAACAAAAACAATGATGATAATAATGAATTGACTAAGCAGATACTAGAGAAAATGGCAGAGAATTTCTTAAATAATCAGCTGCCTGAGGAAGACAATATGTCAGTAATTGCAAAATTACAGGACATGGGTGTAAAATGTGAAAAAGATAAAACGGATGTAGCAAATCCCAAAGAAGAAAAGCTTGTGGTAACTAAAGTGGAGGTAGGTTTTTTTTAAAAAAAAAAAACTTCGTTGTACACTTTTAATTATTGACTTGCTTTTTTATTGGATGTAAATGTGTGGGTGTTGGTGTGTGTATTCTTTTTAAAGGCCTTTTATGTTCCGTGAGTGTGAGTGCGATATCTCTCGCTCTCAATTCTATTGTCAAGGTATTTTTCAGATCATTAATGCCCGAAGCAGTTAGTGACTTGCACAATGAAGAAAGATCTAATTTGAAAACAGTTAATTCGGGTTTTCCCTAGGGTTCACTTTATGGTCCTCTTTTGTATTGTTTCAACTTAATTATGTCATTAAAAAAAAATGTAAATATTACGCTATATGCGGATGATATTACATTAAGGAATAAAAGGCCTTAACAAAACATCAATCGAACCAACTTGTAGCTGGTACCTTTTAAAGTTATCTGCGAGTACCGCTTGGTTTACTACAGTCACCGCTCTATCAAGGCCAACTCCCCCTTATATTAGGGATACCCTCCATAAAGGTACCCGGAGGCTTTAACTAACAGAGTTAGAAAAATGAGATTAAATCTTTGATTTTATAAGTCGTAGCACGTATGTTTATGGTATCTCTGATCGGTTTCAGACTTTCATCCATCATCAGAGGAAGTTTAATCAGTTTGGTGTAGAGATTTCTACTTTACGGTCTTACTTACATTACAGTCTCGTACTACACTGCTTGCTGATAGAAGGTAGTCCGTAACCGGACAGGAGTGTAATAAAAATGCATGCTCTCAAAATCAAAGATATTATTGTGCACTACAGACCCAATGATACTTTCAACAGGTCAAATGTTATGGGACGATGGTTAGAGCATAAAGGTTCCTGCGACACGTGCTAATTCGTAATAGGGTGTCCAGCTAATCTGTAGAGAGGTCTCTTTGACCGGTCAGATCTAAATTACTCATCTACCGGCGAATGAAGCTTCTTCACTAAGGCGGCATGCTTTGTAGTACCACTTAAAATGCCTCAATAGTATTAAGAGAAAAATGGAGAAAATATTAGAAACAAATTTAAATAAAACAAGCTTTTTCAAACGTCTATATTTGTTTATACGTTTATAAGCTCACGTGTTTAATTCTTCTTTCAGGTCCAAGAAGATATTCCTTCAGAAGATATTACAGGCAAACTATTCGACTGTAAAGTGAAGAATAGTGTATTTGAAAGCGATGCGTTGGATGAGTTTCTGAAAAACAATTCTACGCTCAACATCAGCTATGAAATACCAACCCTACATGCAGCTGAGAAGTTGAAACATCGCCAGAGTCCACCAACTGTATCGCAAACCATTGTAAACACTTCTCTCCAGAGAAATAACGTTAATTGTGAATCTAGTCCGCTTGATGTAGATTGTGAAGTGAACTTGAAACAAATTGGTCTAGTAAAGAGTCCTGAAGCAGTTCAGGATAGACATGATTTTGAAGAGATCACAATCAAACATGAAAATTTGGAGAAGATACAAGAGTTATCACCGAAACTAACAAGAGCTGCTCATAGGAATTCTCAAAACAGTAACCCAAGGTGCGTCACAGTTAAATTCTCCCCATATTTTGTAACATAATAAACAGACTATGAAGGTTGCAGCGTCCCATACCTGAGCTATATTATTCAATCACTGATTTTAGTAATCTTTGGTAACACTCATCACAGGAGCTTGTAGGTTCAGGTGGCGGACACCTGAAGAAGCTGGGGATCTTAGAAGGTGATTGAACAGATTGGTCATGAATAGAACGCATTCAATAATACAGATATGTACTTCTTACTAAAGCTGGCTTATATCTTCCCTTAAACCTTGGCTACATCTTAGGGTATTTCTTACATAAGGTATTGGATGGGGCGAGAGGGGACTAGCTGAAGAAGCTGAACACACACTGGCTGCTGTGTGTGTAAAAAAAGGCTGCAGTGAATGTGCTCTGACTAGCTATCAATACAGAGCAGGTCTCAAAGCTCCGGGCCATCAGCTGGAGCTGGTAGATATTTGCCAAGAACCTCGACATATTCTAATTATTATGTACTCTGCGTTAGCTGAAGGCGTAGGATAGGCTGGGAATGGAGGTAGAGTAAAACTCAGCACCCACTGGATCATTGTATTATTTTCAAAAGATCTTCTTATTTACAGGTACATATGGGTCCAGGGACGTCCAATCCAAGTAGTGAACGGGATCAAAGATGACGATATGATCACAAAAAGTGCCAGAAATTTGAAACTCCCACAGGTAGCAGCTAAGTCTTCGGTAAAAAGATCAAAGGAATCACAGACTGACTTCCAGAACCAGGATCTGAAAGAGAATGTTCAGCTGATACATGACTTCAGCCTTGATCACGAGGACATGTTTGAGGTATTCTGCATTTTATGACTATACAAAAAATGCTTATCACTTTTTATTCAACAAATTAACGACTCTGAGAGGTTCTGGGAGTGGAATCTATGAATAAGATATAAGTTGTAATAAAGGTGTCAGAGGGCATTGCCAGGCTGTTTATTGAGATGAAAGCTATTAAGCGTACTGCTGGAAACGTAAGCCATCATTTGCTACGCTATAAACCGATTTGTAAGCCTACATATCATACTCTTTCCTTTCTTGCAGGCAGTAATCTCCAAAAGTTCTGTTTACTCGAAGTTCGTATTTGTATAAATTCTTTTACAGGTAACAAGTAGATCTTGAAGCGGAAGAGCATCAGATGTCAGGTCTGAACTGTACGCTCAGTTAGGGAAAAGCTATAAATTCAAATCTTCTCATACAACATGGCCCTGCAATGCCTTCCCAAAAGTACTTTTTTATTATTATTAACCTCTTGGATAATAAATTAGAGATATTACTGCCAGGGATATTTTTCAACAAAAACGGTGAGAACGTGTTCTCATTGAGTGAAGTCGACGTGGAATCGCATGATCCTCAGCAACCAGTTTAAAATGAATGGTCTACTAATAACACCACACGAACAGCATCACTTTTTTCTCAAATCTTTCTCTTCGGAGACGATTATATATAGCTAGTTATCCTAATCTTATGTATTGTTAGCTCGGATAGCCTGCAGTAAACCACTCTTATCATTCGCAAGTAATTGATTCACTTGATAAAAAGAATAAAGGTAAAGTAAAGTAATCGCCTATTTTTTCAGGCGGGGCTTAACGTCCAACTACGATTTACTTGTCGTGGATGGAGGCGAATAGCAAACGTACTTTACTATTTCTCATTTAACCATTAAATAAAATCCAAGGCCAAGACCGGGAATCGAAACCAGTACCACAATGCATTTTAGCTTTGCAGGTCTCGCCTGATAAAAAGAATATTGCTCGGTGGTTTTGAATAAAAGTTTTTTCGGACTTCAAGTGAGGTGTGCAGCATGAAGTATAGCCGTTAAGTTGATGTGGAATAATTCTGAGAAACTGAACTGCTGGTGGCGAGATGTCGCCTAATTCTCTTGAAAATTTTCTTATACTAATGTTCACTTCTACAGCTGGCGCTAGAAGTGTTAAATCACTTTTGTTTTTCTCTTACAGTTTTTCTTTTTTCATCAATTCATAAGGCGAGATTTACTATACTAAATGAGGAAGCTACATGATCTATTCACAAATAAAGCATAATCTCAAAAAAATTAAACAAAAACCGTCTCATAAAACTTTTTTGAAAAGAAGTAAAAAACGTCTATTTGTTCCCTGAATGAATTATAGAAATGAAAAAAGGTTTGATGAACCCTGAAAGAAGTAAGAAAAATAAAAAAAAAAAATCTGAAAGATATTTTCTTCTTTCCTTTTCTGACATTTTAATATTTCTAGTTTATGCTAAAGTAATTTTGTGTTAATTTGCAGGTGGACATAAAAAGACCTAGATTGTTGACAAATGTAGCCGACTCTGAAAACGATTGCATCCCGAGGGAATTTGAAGCGCCAAACAATTTCTTGCCAAGTCTCATACCAGTCTTGCACAATTGCACCAAATTAAACACCTATCTATGCAATTGTAGGCAATTTAGCCTGGGGATGATATTGACCATTGGTAGGCGACGATATCTGAGTAAAATTGCTGCCGATAATTTAGCGTTACTCAATGGGAACGATAAGGTGATCAGTGAAAGAATGGCCACGATCGCTGCATCAGCCGTGTTTACAACTCAGGTACAAATGGTAGTTTGCATTAACTATAAACCTAGAATTTTAAAAACAACCACTGCAGATAACACGCTTTTGTTCCAGAAATCGATACTGACCCGCATTGTTGTTCCTGTAGTGTCCAAGGAGATTGTAAATGCTGTTAAAAATTGGGATCAAAAGTTAGCTTACGATAGACTAGCTCAAACAATACCAATGTCTAACTCTAGGGAAGATGTGGATCCGCAGGTATGGTTTCAAACCGTACAGGACGGGCTTAAGAACTGAAACTCTCAGTCACATTAGACCCTTTTTATTCGACTGGCACTGTTTGCTGATCACAAAACTAAAGCTGGCCAGATCCCTTGTTAAGTTGTGGTGTAGGCCAGTAAAATACTGGCAACTGGAGAGATACCTCGAACTCTCAGCTATACAAGTTATAAGCGTTCTTCTGTTTTTATTACAGGTCACTGACGTAGTAAACAAAATACTGGACTATGTTGAGGAGAAGTTAGCGTTTAAGGATATTCCTTACGATCCGCTCTATCTACCTAAAACCACAGAATCACCTAAAAAAATTAAAAAGGTAACGCAAAATATGTATCTTACTCCAATGAATGCGTTCACTGCCATAATTGTGCCTACAATTTCCTTTATCTTGGTATACTGATTACATATAGTATGTAGACTTTTATTTGAAACATTTTCCAATGAAAATTCATTTTTATGTAGAGGGGAGGTTACTCTTCTCTTTAAAATAGCATTTTAGCAAATTGCTTGGGCCTAATTCATTGACTCTGTATAATGATGATGAAAATTTAAAATGTGCAGTTTTAGAAGAATGATTCATTGCAACAATCCTATATTGAACAATTCGTAAAAATTCGGAGTTTTGCGAAAATTTTACAAAATTATGAAAGGTAATAAAAGATATACGTCTGAGTGTTTGTAAAGTATGGGACTGAATGCTGATACAAAACTTCATTTGCGTTTTTTTGCAAATTTGGGGACGAACTTTAAATAAAACTCTGCCTAGTTGTTCGCCATTAATGTCTTGAAATTGACTGTTATTGTATAGGTGTCGCACTCCCACTCATAAGTATCATTTACTGTATCATAATTGAAGTCATTAATTGAAGTTTGAAGAAGAAATTTGTGAGGTAGAACTTTAAGCATTGCAGTTAGAGAAAGTCGTGTAAATATTCACGCTAGATTTTTACTTTTCTTAATCTACTAAGTAAGAGAAAGTATTTTATTCGAGTTGATTTTCGATTTTGAGTTTTCAGCAGATATATCAGTTTTGAGGCCACGTGAGTACAAACAGTGATTTTTATAAATTTGAGTGTGAGAGTTTGAGTGTGTATATGTATGTATGTATCCACAATTACTCAAAAAAGAAAAATCGCTGGAAGTTCAAATTATGTACACGGCAAAAAAATTAAAGGGCCACTTTGTATTGTCGTTCTTCCACGTCAATGAGTGCACTCAATCAATGAGGGCTATAACATTAATTGAGGAAGGCCTAGGAAGTAGGCTGGCGATTGGGAGTGAGTCATTCTGTAATCCTGCGATTATGGGGGAGATACCAGGAGACAGGAGGATTCACGAGACGACCAGGGCACGGCCAGCCAAGATCCACTTCATTAAATGAGGACCGATTCTTGCGGTTACAAGCCCTCAGAAATCGCCAAACCACCTCACTTGCTGTTCAAAGTGACCTCAGGCGTGCCACAGGAACCTCAGGTGATTTTTGCTCAAACTGTTCGTAATCGGTTAAGGGAAGGTTGCCTACGTTCCAAATACCCGATAAGAGTGCCACGATTGACCAGAAGGCACAAAATCGCCAGACATCTGTTTGCCAGGGACCATTGCAATTGGCACATCGGGCTATAGAAAAAGTTTTCTCCTCTGATGATTCCAAATTTACTCTGTACAGAAATGATGGAGAATGAGAATTTGAAGAAGAGGAAACGAACGTTTTCTCCCTTGTGCACTACAACCAACGTTACCATTTGGCGGCGGATCAATTTTGGTTTGGGCAGGAATTTCTTTCACCGTCAAAAGTGACTTGGTTGTGTTTGCGAATGGAACTTTGACATCAATGAAGTGTTACGAATCCACGTCCGCGGAAGAGCACTTACTGGTGGAGATCAATTCATTTTCATACATGATGGAGCCAGCCCTAATACTGCAAATGTGGTACGTGAGTTCATAAATGCCAATAACATTCAGACTTTCGGCTGCTAGCTTATAGCCTGGTTTTGAATCCGATTGAACATTTATGGGACCAGTTGGGCAAAACATTCGCAATCGTCCTGATTCGCCACGGACATTACAAAAGCTGTAACAAGTCCTAAGAGAAGAATGGGAAAGAATTCCACAACAAAACATCAGGTGCATAATAATGAGCATGCCAAGACGGATGCATGTTGTTATTCAAGCTCACAGTGGCAATACGAGAAACTGAGCACACAATAAAAAAAAATCAAATTTTTCTGTATTAACTTTTTTTAAATTTTTGCACAATTTTAGCAAATTTTGTCTTTTGTAAAAATTTATCTTATAAATTGGCATACCTTCTTTTCCCCATCATTATTAACACTCCTCCCTGCACTAATAACAAAGTGTTGTCAGCCTTAATCTTCTAAACAGGTTGTACTGTGGGCTTTTTCCAGTGGCCCTTTAATTTTTTTGCTGTGTGTATTTAGAGTAGGTGCCAAAAGTCTGCAGTAATTTTTTGGTCAAAAATCGATGTGGTATTTTATTCACACCAGATTTTTCTGTATTAGGACACTTGATGTAGTTGAATTTTGATTCCATATTAAAAAAAAAAAAAAATACCTTCGTAATTAATTGAGTAACATCTACCTCGGTATTTTGGCCAGTAATTGAAACTTTACTCTCCTCTCATGTACAAGAGCTTATCAGGTGGATTGAGTAAGAGAAGTTGGTCAGCATGAATTGTGGTGAGATCAGTTGAGATGTAAGTTCTGCTGACCCTTTTTTTTTTCCTTTTTTTCATTAACTATTGTGCTCTTTAATACCAGCGCAGAATTGTTAATTCTTTATTCCATTGTTACAGGAGAAACAACCCAAGTCCAATTCTAAAATTGTAAGGGAATTGAGAAGATTAATAAACGTCTCGATAATCGATGAAAGTGACACAAATTCAGTGAAAGTGGAGACTAGAAGCTGTTGTGGCAATGAATACTGTATTAAGGGATGCATTTGTAATAGTCTGAATAACAAGATGCAATTTCCGCTACATTGTGGCCGAATAGCATGTATGTTTGATTGTAAATGCAACAATCGTGAAGTTTACGAAAACAATGTCTTGAAGGTGAGTTGTAAGATTTTTTATTATTATTTATTGACTGCGCACAGAGCTTTATCAGTTTACTGCTGGCCTCCGGACTGTATCCTCTCGTTACAGACAGCACTCTCCGTCAACAGACAGTGACCTGCTCCTAGAAATTAAAAAATCTAAGGGCAGAAACTGGTTTCGAAAGTATCCCGTTGGAATCCAGTATACGCTGAACACTGAGCTAATCCTTTCCCTGAGTTGTAAGATTTGTTTGAGTTAAAATCGTGTGATTATGTTTAGCTCATTAACTAAACTTCATTAATGATAAACTCGAAAAGTTTGGAAAGTTTTCTAGATCTGGATTAAATACTCTTAAAAAGTATTCGCAAACACTGAATGTAACCTCATTTCCCTCTCACAAGCGTTTGACCATAGGGTGTACATTCACTGCTGCCATTGCCAATGCCTTAAGAGTATTCGAAAGGAAAATACTTGATTTCTGCACTTATAAATTTGCTTTTAGCAAACTCTCTGTACTTAAAAACATTTTAACGTCATGAAATTTTAAGACATTGTAAACTATACCTTTTCTGGAACAGACGCTTAGCCCTGTTTTATATGACGTCCATTGTTGTTCAATAAGGACGACCACTTTAAGAATGATAAATTTTACCTAAAATTCGTACATTGTTTGTGGTTGCAGGCTGACCAGTTAAGTGACATAGTTCTGGCCAAGGAAGAGATGACCTGGCATCAGACGATCATTCGATCTGAAGATCGAGTGGAAATCATGAACACAGTGGACAAGTCAAAACGGGAAAAGAAGTTACCGACAAGGTTTCGAAACAACGTACTCCTGGGCCGAGAGATGTGTCCCACCGGGACGCCTTCGGAGGCAGCAGAGCAAGAAACTGCTTTGCCAGAACCGCAACCGGTAAGTGGGTCGAAAACCATCATGGATCAAGTAGTAATGCAAATTCTTAATTTTGTTCTTATTCCACGGTCCCACTCTTTCTCAGTGACATAAATGACGTTATATGATTTTGTGAATATCGGCATATTCTATATGTCCATTTGTATGTATTAATTTTTTTTATTCGACTGAAATAAATTCGTTAAGAATCGACTGGGGGCTGTAGTTCTGTATGTCCACATAAGTTGATGCCAATGGTCTGAAATCTAAGGGCCCCCAAATTTCTGTTAGACACAAAACGACAATTCTAGCCCACTTGAATTAATTTGGAAAAATGGTAACATTGAATTTTAACGACCATTCTCCTCTAGTGTAGTCGCGAATCTATATCTATGAGTCAGCGAGTGTTTTAATGGTAGAGAGAAGGAACACTGTCAATCTAAGGCTAAGACCAAACAAAGCCTCTAATTGTCAGTGTCATAATTCTACAAAGAGAATAAATATTGTTAGTCCGCTGTTAAATCCATAGCCGTGTTAAATTGTCTAAGTATGAATCTGCGTTGTAATTGTAAAGGTACAAAAATTGTACAGTAAAGTCAAGCACGTTCTAATGTAACTCTGTATCTAGTTATGAAGATAAAACTAAAAGTCTTTTAGTTATTCTTTTCTGGTCTAGACCTCCTTATTGTATGTTTTTGTACTAATGCATTAATTGTAAATGTAAGAATATTTTACAGTCTAATATTTAGTATTCTGAGTATTGGTGGCGACCCCCACCCCTTTAGATTTCCGCTTTTAATATTACAATTATTAATATAAATATCATTTTCATTGTTCTCTTCCAACTTATTATCTTTAGGAAATAGAAGGCAGTATTTTCTTTCAAATCAGCTCTCCCAATTTATATTATTTTAATAGTTCATATATATCACTACTGCCCTCTTACACTATTCCCCACCAATGTAGCTATTACAGGATTTTTCACCTTCCACTGATAGTTAATTTTATTTTTGTTGCAGAAATGTGATTCGAAATCTTACACCAACTTCAGAGGTGAATCCATTAAAAAGCAGATCATCAAGAGACGATTAGCATTTTGTGCTGACATGATCAAGCATCGTCGTACGCTGGCTGATGTCTTTATTTGGTGTGGAATTCACGATAAATACAATTGTCTCTGCGTCTCCTGGATCTGTCGGTGAGGATGTTCTCGGATTGAGAGAAAAGTTTGCGCGTCGTTTTCTCCGAATGCTCATACGTTTTTTGTACTATTAACCAATTTTAAAAACAATTCCGTAGTAGATGCTTCATTCATTTCCAATCTATGCTTGTATCAGCTTGTGAAAATATTTTTAATGGAAAAACTATAACGCCAGACGAATGAGGGAAGGTCTTTTTACTACGCGGGCTGTTGAAATATTTAGAGAGGGTGACTACAACGTGGAAAGTAAGCGTGGTCCTCTATCCTTAGGTTCAGCACTTCTGACGCCAGCTATAGAAGTGGATCTTTGCATCCCAGAACACTAACAAGTGAATTAAGCGTATCCCGTTCCATTATAAATCTCAATTTGCGAACAGGTTGGCGCACTTCTACAACTTAAAATTATTAAATACTTCTTCAAAAACCCTACTCCCAATTATTTGCTTACGATGAAAAAGTTGGGTTTATTTTGGACAGTTTGAACAAACAAAAGAATAGATTAGATCAGGCCTACCAGTGTAGCTTTAAGTTTGTTCCGAAGAGAAATATTTGAGGGAAAATAGGAAATTATGACTAGGCTTTAGAAGGTTGTAGATTACATAGAACTTAACTCTCCGTTATGGGAGAAATATTCCTCTCTGGTTAATAAAAAAAAAATCATATCTTTCAAAAAGACATTGTAAGGCTGCTCACATCTAACACCAGAATGGAAAACTTTAATTTAGAGCTTTTCCCTGACCTAACTTACAGTTCTCATCTATTTTCTATAGGAAGAGCATGAAATAGTTGGTTTCTAATTATAGAAAGTTTCTTAGTTTATTTTTTATGGTCTATATTTTCAGCAGTAAGCCATAGGCAAGACAGGCATCATTTTTGAATAGTAAAATGAAAAATGAAAGAACATCATATTGTTTTGAGTTTCATTTTGGTCTCGTCTGACATCAGTGCAAATCCTCTTTATGCTTCAAATCTGAACATTATCAAGTTGCGGATTGATATTTCTTCTTTTATTTTCAACAGATTGAAAAACAACGCATTCATCTGGAGACCAGAGAAGACCACAAGATATCTTCCACATAAATTGATGACAGGAATGATGTTAAATCCAGAATACTCAAATGAAGTCTACCTGTATGACACTAAACGATTTTCAGCTCGAACTTATGGGACACCTATCGAATATAACGTAAGGAATCGTTCGGAAACGTTTCTGGCCAAACGGAAATGCGAACTAGAGAACAATGTTTTATCTTGTACGAATTCTTACATCAAAATGAAACTTTTTATGGTCAAAGACAAATTTGGACGCAAGGAAAGAAAGCCACTTTCAGAATTTGACAAGAAGGAAGTTTACAAGTCCAATACGGTAGGTTGTGTCTTATATTCCCATGAAGTACAATATATTTAGTAAACACCTGTTTAGTAATACTATAAGGGGAGCTAATACAGTATACTTCATACTGTTCCTAATTCTGAACAACGTACAGTACTACAGATTGTGTTCTAAACAACTACCAAGGCTGGACATTTTACAGATTTACAATCTATTTAGGGTTTTGGACTACATCACTCTAAAATGCTTTGAAGTCCGTAATTACACATACTGTATAATACTTATTCTCTAAACTGCTTCCCAGTCAGAAAATTGTTTAGTTTCACAACTTCTATACTAAATTAAGTCAAATGAATGTTGTAATTTTTATTATTATCAGTATCATTATGTGCTCGTTTGGGGCGGGGGAGTGGAGCGCCTTAACTGGTAATTTGGTTTTCCAAGAAATGCTCGTACGACGTTACCTAAAATATCCACATACTACATACAGGGCTTATAAAAGGAATTCGAGTATATGAGATTCCACTGCGTGAGGGGAGGCACTTTTTCCAGGGCTAGTGATGTCTCTGGTCTTCATGGGTACTATTGTGCATTAGTTCCGCTTCCCGACTACACAAAAAGAATCTAGAAAAAGAAACCAGTCGATTAGGAAAGGTTTGTCAGGAAAATTAAATGGGGTCGGGAAGATGGAGAAGCACTGACTTCAACGTCCACCATAGTAGCGTAAGAAAACCGATGAGGCACTTTAGTAGACCTGCAAAGCGTATAATGCTCCAAGTAATGCCTTTTTCGTCCTGAAAGAGAATCAGCATAACCTTCCATGCTATTAACCTCCCCAAAACAAAGTTGATAGTAGGAGGTTCTGGTTTCGAGCAAGGAAGGCATCACAGTTTCGTCCAAGAATGACAATTCACTTGCATTCACACGTTACTTTTATTAAGTTGTCAGATGCTAATCTTGGCATGGTGTGGTTTGCGGAAAGATGACTTATATTTAACATTGCTGAGATGTTATCCACACTTTTGAAACATGCAGACAACTTAAAGGCTGATGTCGCCCATTTCGATTTTTCGTATTATTTTAACGATTTTCATTTGACCTCACCCTTGAAATATTAAGGGGAACTTCAAAATTTTTATCCTGAACTGACTCCATGATTTAAGACTGAATGATCTTGCCTTAAAGAGTCAATATCATTTACTTTTTACAGGTAGAAAATGTATATATTCAAGTTGAAGATGACAGCACTGAGGATATCGACATTGAAGACCATCTGCCTCCAGAACCTGCAGTAAGTATCTTACATGTACTTAAAAAAACTGTTGGAGCTCTACCCTGTATGGATTTACCAAGATTTATATTTAATTATCCCTCACAAATTGTTCGTTCTAAAAAATTAATACTAGAAATTAGAACATTACATAGAGCTTAAACTTAACAATAATAATAATAATAAGCAGTCTTTGTTTACAAATTTACACACACAAAAAAATGACAAATTATCCATGGAATGTGGGCAGTGTTACAATTGGCAGCTGGAGTTGTGGTTGAGATGCAGAAAATGAAGTGATGATGACTGTCTTCAGAGTAATCGTGATTGCTTAAGGTGCTTAAACTTCTGGCTTGCGCTAATATGCTGAAATAATTCGATGCTAGTCGCCTCCATCCACGACACCTAATTGGTAGTTGGATGTAAAGCCCGCCTGAAAAAATTGTCATTACTTTAATTCGATGCAAATAAAGAAAAAGTTTCGACATCAAATAAAGTTTTAAAAAGGAAGTTTTTAAGAAAAAAAATTCTATAAGATAAACGCTTAAGAAGAAGATAAGAAAGAATGAAATAGTGATGATGGAGAGAGTAGTAGTCGTTCGCGCCAATTTCTGCACCTACATTTAGGCTGTACACTGCTGTAGTATTGTAGTATTCTATCCTGCTGATGTACATAATATATTCAATTAATAAATTTGTTATTAAACAGGGTTGATCGTTAAAAACTGCACGAAAAAGCGTAATGTTGAAAAACATTTAACATTGACAAATTTTGTTTTCTCTTTCTATAAAAGATCAAATTCCCAAATTTTCTTTAAATGTAGTGGGTGTATCCTCGTTTATAAGTGATTTTGTTTTTTATAACACAGATCAAATAGATTTCGAAGAAAACGTTGCTAAAAAATGGACAAAAACGGCATGTTCTGAAATTCTTTTTCTTGTTGTTGTTACTCTTTTTGTAAACAACGTAGCGGCTAAACGCGTGAACCTATTTTCATGAATGAGGTGTACATATACGTCGTCTTATCAGTCATATTACTTACCCGATGCTGTGCAATAGAGGCACTTTTTTGTTTATTAACTGTTTTGAGTATTTTAACTGTTCAATTTCCTTCACCGTCAAGAAAACACTTGTAGCTTGTATAATGTTTTATTTCAGACAATTCTTCAAATTACCTATAATTTTTGTAATTTTTCGCAATAATTTAGCATCTTGAAAGATGCTACTTCGATTTCTGTCATATATTATGTTATGGTCGGTGTCATCATTTTACATAGCAGTGGTGTATAAAAGATTACATTGCGTGTTACGACTAGATTTGCAGCTTGAGAACTAAGTGCAACTGCCTATGTACAGGTCTTTAGTACGTTGTCTTAGAGTAGTTCTTAGATGTGGCTAGAGGGGAATGTAAAGAACCACACTGGTCTCACGCTAGATATATTGTGGCTCTGCTTTGTCTTTGTCACACAATGTTCATATAAGATACTTTCTGCTTTTAGGTGCCTATAAAAGTTGAACCCGATACTGAATCTGATCCCGAAGATGCTAATGGCCATAAATGGCCAGAAGGAATCACAATGAAACATGAGCCTTCTAAATTGGAGCCTACAAATGAATTGGTCTTGCAAATACACTCTGAAGATGATAAAAAGGTAAAGTTTAATGACCACTAGCAGAGTCTCTAATCAATTCTTACTATTTATTTCATATACACAGTGTGTAACTAAAATTTTCAAACTAATTGCTGTTATAATTAATGGTTTGTGCTGAAAAAGATTGTAAATACAAAAGGGCAATTTTTTATAAATCTTTATTTACAAATTGACTTTTAGAAATCTGAAGAAAAGTGCTTTTCCGTGTTTTACTGATTCATAGTTACAAAAATATCCGGAAAACTAATCTTTTTAAATTGTTTCAGCTTAAATAAACTTTTTAAACATGTAAATATTTAATGGGCCAAAGTTGTGGTAAAAAAAACAGGATGAATTCTTTCCCGTTTTTGTTTGATCACAGTTTTCATAAAGAAATGTGATCAATTTGATTCGAGTCTGATAACTGAACTGGTTATTGAATCATTTATGATTGATTGAGCAATGATTCCTTTATAGCAGTGCTATGCCTGGGAACGTTGTCCTAATACAATTTAAATTTTTTAAAGATTCCCAATGTCTCCGCCCTTTGCTTTAAATTATTCTTCAAAATAGAAGCTCGGAGACGCACAAAAAAAAAGGAAGAATGATAGCAAATTAAATAAACGCTAATTAACTGTTAAGTTTAATTAAGTGGCAATAAACAAAAAATATTATTGTAAATAAAAATTAACTTACAGTAAAAATAATTTTATATCTTGCTACGTGACAGTGGAGTTTGGAAGAAAATAAAATATGGATAAAAACAATTTGATTAAGTATTTTGGGCTCCAGTCTTTGTGGTGGTGATACTAGTATTTAGACAACACGTAACTTATCCATAGACAGGTTGATCCATTATCTAAAAAAGCACTTGCGCAAAAGCACTAACCCCTCATGTTTGAAAGTTTTTAAAAGGTTTTTTTCACACTAAATTCAGAATTAATCTTCTTTAAAAAAAAAAAAAAAAGAAGCTAAATAAGGTTAAATTTAGCTTCATCTTCTAATAAAACTTCCCAAAACTTTTAACTTTTGTAGCATTTTCAGTCGTTCGAGGCTTATTATGCTTAATCATAGCGCTTCCTTATTTTCAGGAAGTTCGAAAAAGCATTCGTGTACCAGCTCAAACGATCAAATCAGTATTGAAGCAACCAATGATCAAGTCCTATTCGAGGAATTCAAAAGTGGAAAGAAGCGTATCCCCAGTGGAACATCAGTCCAGGAAAAGTGATATTCATGATAAGCGTAGATTATCACAAGGTGATTCTGAAACCCCAAAAATCACTGATAATATGTCTGATACTAGTGATCAGTTTGAGAAAGCAATTTTTAAAAAGAAACGGTTAAGCTGCCGTTCAAAAGCATCCAAGGATAAGGAAGTTAATGTTGTACCTTCACATCTTCCGTTCAAAGACAAGATCGACACAGAGTTGGAGGGTGATGTAAGTAATTTTTATATTTCTATATTAATGGGAACCATTTGCCTGCCTGTAATATTCTTCAAGAACAGATTACCATCTGCAAAATATTAAAGCTCTTAACAACCTCCACTCAGTACAAAGTACAGACCTGTTACCATTATAAAAGGACCGAAATATGCCCCGACTGGTGCAAAATACAGATCTATCACCTAAGGAATTGTATTAATTATATAAGGAACTATAAGGTCACCCTTCAGTGCTGCAAGTCAGTATAATTTTTAGAGCAATACCACCCATATTATGAGGAGCTTAGCCTTGCTGCTGTTGTATACCAGATAAGTACCGGTGCATATTAACAGCATATATTAAGGAGAACTAAGAGCATGCGTTAGCAATGTAACATCAGTACAATATTCATGTGTACTGTGTGTTTCTTCTTGATTTGAGAACATTTTAAATTTATGCATACACAAATTTTATTATACAATAATAAGTTACAATAAATTTATTCAAGGGGATCAGCTAGCAAGCATGTGTTGTGTTCAAATCCACCACTAAATAATATGTTTGTTTGCAGCTAATCCGTTTGGAAGAACATCAATTGAAGGATGAGATGTACGGCTCGGACGGTCTACCTAAGCTTGCTTTGTTATGCTTGACTCCAGGCATTGGATATCTGCCTATAGTCGAATTCAAACAGGATGTCCTCGCCGTTCAGGATCCTGTATTCCCTGAACTCTACCATTCCTTTAGAAATCTAGAAACAGCGAATCTATGGTTAAATAGGTAAACCTTGGAATTAAGTTTATCCTTGGAATCTAATCTAAACCAATCTATAGTGTTTCATTATAAGCATGTTTTTGTTTCAGATTTTTCAAAAATAGATTGATCTTTGAAACTATTGACACATCTCTTAAATGGGTAATCGTGAAGCCGGGCATCATTAAATTGAAACGAAGCCCACCATTTAGTCCGGCACTTCTCGAAAATCCATCGATAGTAAGTGGAACTTCTAGTAGGGCCTTTGTATGGCTTCTTATTTATACGTCTTTTCAACTTAACTCCATCTTGAATCTAAAAAGAATATCTTTTTTTAATTGCTTTAATTTGGTTTTGTTAATGGACATTGGCCATAAATTTTGGGCAGTGTAAACAACATATTGCTATCTTTTTATTGCAATGTCGTATAAAAAAACCTAAATTAATTTTATTGATGAAAGCCCAGTCCTCTCTTTTCATCAAAAATTATTAGACCAAGTGGGAAAGTGTTACTTATTTCTTTATTCTATAGCTCGAAGAATCTATCTTGTATTGGTCCAACATTCATCTTCAGATCTAATATAACCCAAACGTGCAAAATCCCAAGAACTAATGCATAGGCGTGAGTTTGTCATTAAATATTAATTTCATTTTTTTCTAGAATTGTGCAGGGTTCCTTATTCAAAATATCTTCAGTATTTTTACTGTTGCATGAGTACTTAAATCTATTTGAGAATGGGGGCAAAAAATGGAATTGCTTAAATCTCGATAATTTCTCAGCAATGAATACTCGAAACTCGGACGTTTAACTCAAAAGAAAGTAAAAAAATGATATCACTATCACTCCAATCGCTCAATGAGCTATCTGTCAAATTTAACTTTTTCAAGTTCTTTCTGATGAGATTTTGGTTGAAAAACGAATTATCATTTTTTAAAAATGTCTTTTCTCAGTAAAATTTAACAAACCAAAGTTACATGCCTTTCTGTAATGTTTCTTGAGAAAATCTTGGTTAATGATAATTTTGATTTGTAGAGTATTCACTTGATTTAATTCTGCAATGTTTATCAGGTAGTGACTAGAGATGGTGGTTTGATTTTTAAAAAAAAGGATTTTAATACAGGTGGCATTTGCAGAGGTGTAAGTATTGGCATCCTTCTGAATTATTGCATTAACTGCTATTGTAGAGTTCCTTATTGAAACCCAAACATTTTCTTCTAAAATTGCAGGCAATTAAAGTGGAACCGTTATCATTGTCTGGTAAAAGTCAGCTGGCAGTCACAGTCAAGGAGGATAAGCGTAAGTAACTTCAAAAGGTGTTTTTGTCTGAAGTATCTTCTGGGAAGGATGATATTCTAGTCTGCATGCAATTTTATATAGATATATCGAGAAATAAGGTAGATATGTTTGCCAATCTAAGCACTTCTCTCCCCTTTATTGGAACCGGACCTGCAGTAGGTACTTTGGGCATATGTCTAACTGTCTAGCTTCCGGCTATTGTTTTAATGAGAACGAAATATGTATGGTGGGAATGACTCAGCGGCTCACTGCTACCGCAATCCATAATGGTCTATTTAACATCTCCTGGTTAACTAAAGACTCAGAGCATATACAATACATACAATCGATGAGTAGTCTGTGCAGTGTAAAATGCTGATTAGACGCTTGGGCAGGTCTGATGATAAGGCCTTTCACGAACATATTTTTCAGACTCTTGGTTCGGGATTTCTTAGTGGGATGTGCTTGAGGAGATATCACTATATATTGGGCCCTATATTAGTATTCTTTTGTGAATTGATTTTTGAGTCATATGAGCAGATTAGTTTCGGAATCTATGGTTGGAAAAAGGATTATGGTTGAACAGCGTTGGTTATTTTTCTCCTTGAGTTTATTAGATATTCCGGCTTGTAAATCTCCGATTGCATCATCAATGGAAATGTATTTTTTTGACTGAAACGATTTGCCGAAAAGCATCATCAAATCATAATCTTTATGTTGCTGAAGAGTTCTTTCGAAGGAGAACTTTCCGATTCGAGTTCTTTCTTCGAAGGTCCGTTTTGCCAATATTAAATTTTTACGTTATCCTTACCCTCGCAGAAAAAAAAATATTACAACCAAGCCGATTTTCTATTTTGATTAATTAAAAACTATATCATGGTTCATGAGTTTGTGTTTGAATTTCATTTAAAACCTTTTACCAGTAAAAGTAATTTCATAGAAATTTCGAGGGAGCTGACATTTCTTGCTTCTGACATTACATTTTATTAATTTTGTGGTGTTCATCATTTAGTAAATATTCCAAGTTTTAAGAAAATATTTGCTAGGATTTTGTGAAATGAATTAAGAGAAAGTCAAGCGTGTACTTGTCAAATCATTTTCATTTTTACTTGTATATGTTTAGGTAGAGTTCCCACGGAAAAAATTGTAGATATTTGTGACAGCGATGGCAAACGTAGGAAAATCCAGTTGGAGACATTGTAAGTAGTGTTTGTAGGAAATTTTTCTTTATCAGTCTCTTTGGAAAAAAAGTCAAGAAATCAACCATTATCTAAACAAAAACAAAAAAAAAAATATTCTTTGCAGGCCGGTGCATCAGCAGATCGTAAAGAGACCAATTAATCTATTTCGTCAATATCCATCATTGAAATTGCAAGAAACTGCGGCTATCAATCAGTTAGCTAGTCAAGGCGTGACCATAACGCAGACGGTTGCCACTACTGGTCAACATTCTGCTGGCACTCCATCTTTCCTGCAAAGTAACAGTTTGTGTGAGTAACTTAACCTTGTTACCTTGTTCTTATTGAGAGTCAGCAAAATGCATGGTCCCGCCCTCAATTCTTTGCTTGTATAATGTTAGGTAAATGAATACTTCTGTAGGTATGACGTTATTAATTATAATTGCAGGTAGTAATAGTGGAGCTGTAGTACGACTGAACGTAGATAATTTGGACAAGAAATGTTCTACGCTGCAAATAAACGGTGCAGCGCCTGTGATTAAGTCTACGATAAGACCTTTGTTCACCAACAAAGGAGTGTGCATGTCTAACCAGACAAGTGGACCTATAAGACTACAGGTGACCCCGACTGGTCTAACCAACCTATCCCCAAGGACTATTTTACCAAGCAGAAGTATGTCACCACCGCCTTTAGCCATAAGGTAATAATAATATGTAACCATTATACTGTAGAACCTGAAAGTTGTTGGAATTGGACTAAACATCCACTTCTAAGGACTGACCCACTCACTAGTGGACTCAATTTTCTTTCACAAACATATAGTATAGCCCACTGCGTAAACTCACTGACTAATTCTTCAATTAACTGATAAATTTATGGATCCAGTATATACTTTAAACTGTTATGTTACAGGAGTGATGTCGTGCAGCAAAGTCCGGCTATGATTTCCGGCGTACCATTTTCTGGATCAAAAATTATCTCGCACGATGGTCGACCAGTTATCATTCATAATAACACTATAATACCTATTAATTTTAAGACTCATCACTGTAATAAACCAAAGCAGAAGATGCCCTAGCCCTAAGCATTTAAAATGGATTTTTCATTTAATCTTAGATAGTGGGAGTTAAATGAGTAAAGCATTATTTTGAAGGTTTTTAAGTACGTGTTGTTTCATTCTTAAACGCAGGACCATTAACGAAAATTGTGGATTACATCTCAATATGGTTGTCACAAAAAGCTTCAAGTGAACCTTAGGAGATCAGAAATTTGAAACTTTCACTTCCAAAACATAAAAACTTTAAACAAATATAAACATAACTTATGTACGACTCAGAGGCAAATATCTTTTGGAATAAATTGACAACTTAAAGTCGATTGTCCCATCAAAAACCTCTCGGTGCAGCATCCTACAGTCTTTGTCAAACTTATCTAGAAATATTTTAAATGCCACTTCTTGATCATTATTTCCAAGAAAGACTGGTCTGATTGAATTATTAACCATGGTCCCGGGCTAAGCTAAGCTTGAGACATGGTGGATTTCAGAGCAGTTTACTTTCCACGGATTGCTTTTTGGAGAACATTAAGTCAAAAAGAGGTCCTTAATGTGCTCTCGAGAGAACGCGTACAGGGCAGAAACAGCCATTATGCTCTGCTTTATAATACTTTTTATGGTTTCTTAGATCAGTGTCCTTATTTTTTCTTACTATTATATATGAGCCACTTGCTTTCCACTGATTGCGTTGTGTTCACTCCACTATCAAAAAGTAAGCCATTAGTAGGCTCTATGAAACTTCGAGGAAAAACAAATAGGCCTACGTCAAAAAAATGATGGAACAAATCGCACTCATTAAATGCCTGCCACGGTAATTTTTCTTAGGCGCCAGATAATTTCATAAACTTGAATTCTTTACTTATATTTCTTCCATATATTTTCTATTTCTATTATTTTGTAAATACATGCACTATGTATCACAGAAAAGCATGAGCCAAAATTCTTACGAAAAAATTATTGTTGATGCAGAATTTTCACAGAGGTTTTTTATTTGGAAATAAAATGCATTATTTATGCATGTATGTTATTATGCAATAAAATGCGTATATGTTATATTTATATATATATATATGTACATTGTTATATATATGTACATACATGTTATATATATATATATATATATGTACATATATGTTATATATATATATATATGTACATATATGTTATATATATATATATGTACATATATGTTTTATATATATATATATATATATGTACATTGTTATATATATATATATATGTGTGTGTGTGTGTGTGTGTGTGTGTGTGTGTGTGTGTGTGTGTGTGTGTGTGTGATATACCATCCTGAAATGTGGATCTTAAGGACACATGATGCAAAATGGCAGTGTCTAAAGCACGGTTAGCTGGCCATCTCTTTTATATGGGAAAGACAAAAAGGAGATAAAAAGTGGTAAAAGAAGAGAGAAAAAATAAATAAGAGAGGTAAAAGATATTTTCAATATATTATATTATTATAAAAATATTATTGATATTATGAAAAATATATTTCAAAAAATAAAATAAATAAAATAGAGGGAAAGGATAGGTTTATAGGTTTTCACTAGCAAGAGCGCATTCAGTGCGCAATTTTGGCAAACTTGGTATTGTATTATGATTAAATGTCAAGAATTCAGGCACATAACAGATAATTGTTCTGACGGGGCCCTTCAGAGAAAAGATTAAGATTACTATTTCTGAGAAGGAAAATATTCGAAATAGCAAATTTGAACTAACTGCATTTTTCGTTTTTGAGATATTTTGTTCACATTTATGTACAAATCTTGCGCTACAAAACATACTATTCGTAATCATGGGGACACAAATCAATTCAATGTACGTACGTTAATTACAGCTGAAAAGTAAATTGTGAAAGTTTGGCTCTATCACTACACTGTTTCTTACTAGGAATAAAATAATATTAGTTAAATAATAATACATATTTTTTTAAAAATATTTTAATAGAAACGAAATATAATTTTGTTTGACAATGTAGGACCGCGGAAAATGTAGCGGCCTTTGGATACTGTCAGGTTTGTGCCCAGCTGGTCTACACTTACAGAAATCTCGAGAAAGCTTCATGAAGCAACACTAACATTCTTCTGAGACAAAATTTTGCCAAAATATTTGATACGTTTAAATACACCAGTTATAGTATAGAATAAAAGGTGCCATGATAGCCGAACGTTTAAAAACGGGCTTGCAAAGCTAATATGCAATGTGGTACTGGGTGGGATCTCCGGATTTATGCGATGGTAAAAAAAAGGAGGTTTCTTATCCACCTCCGTCCATGATATCTGATGTCATCTTTTCCAGTTGGAAAAGCCCGCCTGAAAAAAATTGGCATTACTTACTTAACTACTGTAGAAAACGCCTTTACAAAAATTTACAGTCAAACAAGTTAATTACAAAGGTTGATTAAACGAGAATAGATACTCAAATCAGCAAGTACCCAACATTTCATTCAATCTTCAACTCAATAATTTTAGCTAGGTGCTTTTTTAATTTGTTTCTACATTTTCCCCATTTTTCTGTATTGTTTTCTCTCAATTCTACAGCTGTGACTTTCTTTTGTTTTTTTAAGTTCTTTTACTTTGCATAAAATAGTTATAAATCTATACAGAAGTTATTAAAAACAAATATAACAAACTTTTTGAACTTTTATAACAATTGGTATAATTCAAGTAATTTTATTAAAATAAATTTTCAATAATTTGTTTATTTTAATTCTATTCTAAATTATTTATCTGTCTTACCTCTTTATTCTGAATAATTATCACACCCACGCACATTAAGATAGAAAAATTGGTCTACTACTATCGTAATTTGAATCACGGAGTTAAAGCGAAATTTCAGTTTGGAATTCATGTTACAAAAAAATAGAACAAAAATTACACACAAGTAATAACTACTATTAATAATAATTCATTCCTAAATTATAAGTAAAAGCGTTCCATTAATTGAGTACTTGTACAGAAGTTTTTATAATTAAATAAATAGTAAATCTGATTAAAGTACTTTATTATATTTGCCTACCCTAAAAATATGCTCATCCTTATCTATTTCACATTAAATATATATACAATAGGCAAAAGGTTTAGGAATAAATTAATTTAAAAAATGTATATAAAACTATTACTACTATGTAAGTATATACATTTAAACAGATTAAGAACACAATTAATTCCTTTAAATTAATTTAAAAAATGGAATTAATTTTAGAGTTATTAATTAACTCTTTTTTTACGCTTAACTGCTTCATAAATTGTGCTACTAATTTAATCAAAGGATGAAAACTGTTAGTTCTTTCTGCTACACTAACTTGTAGCCAAATAAAAAAAAAGGCGTTAATTTATGTTGGAGATTGCATTTTTAAAAACGTACATGAATCTTTCAATTTTGTCGTTTCCTGCGTTACATATTTCTGTGATCCGGAACGTCAACGTTCCCTTTGTGCGACGTATCTTTTAGGATTTGTAAACTTTTAATCTATTTAGAACAGTTATCTTGAACGAGTTGGTTAAAAAGTTCCCTTAATCAGATTAAAATGTTTTAACTACAAGTTATAGAACCAACTGTATGCATTAAGATACTAAGTTTAGTGGTACATAAAAAAAAGTATCAAATTAGAAGCTTCTGAGATTTTTTGAGTTTGAATTATGGTGGATACGCACACGAAGGAAAGAACGCTTATTCGGTAAGAGGACCTTCAAAAGAATATTTTTTACCAGGAGTAATAGAAAGCAAAAATCTGATGTGAACACTCATGGCTTTCTCTTTTAAAAAAAGTTTCTTAAAAACTTAGTGCAAAAAAGAATATGACTTTAAAATTGTACATTTCACTTTAGTAAAATGATACTGTTGAAGGAAGGGTGTCGTCACAGTTCCTCCGGAACTCCTCTAAAACCTAAAAGTTTCAATCCGAAGTAGAAGGCATTGGTCCTAGAAAATTACCGTAAACCCCATAAAGCACTTCCAGTAGACAAATTCTTCCATCTCGGAATTGTATACATTTCATACTCACTATTTATACCGTAGAATAGAACCGTACGAAAAATAGAGCAACACTTTAGAGGTGAGCCTGCCCCTCTCAATAATCGTTATCTTTGCTCTTAATCGTATTCTCCCGAAAAAAAGTAAGAGGCATCAATGTATGCTACCACATAACAAATTTAAAACAAAATCATTGGTGAAATGTCCGGGAAAATTACAAAAACTGAAATGTCGCATAGTTAAGTGGCACTTCCGGTTTGGTAATTTTTACTAAAAGCTCATGCCGAGCTTCATGGTGAGTGTTACCACAAATACCGAACACTTTATACTTTCTCGAATTTTTCGTAGATTTGCGCTATGTACAGGTGGAAACACTTTGTGGTGCGTAATCGTCTTGAGTTCCCCTTTAAGATCAGCCGGAACTTAGATGGCCAGCTTTTCAAATTAGCCATCCAGCTCAAAAAACTAGTCTCTGAAGCGATGTACATACTAAGAATTTTCGTTTCGAAGGATTAGTTTAAGTGAGTAAATGCTTCACTTTTTCATTAAAAAATATTCTTTCTACTTATGAAGTGACACAATTATTGTCTTATCGAGATTTTTTGAGAATATCTTAACAAAATAATTAAGTTAAAATGACCTCATTAGGCTATCAAATAATCGATAAACATTTAATTGGAAATCGTTAACTTACTCTTTAATCTTACTAACAAGCATAATCTTATGATTCTCGGAGGTCTCTACGCCAGAAAAAAGAGTAATATAATCATTTGTTGGAATCTTTCGGAATATATAAGACTGCCGCCATTTTCATTCAAACACAGGTTTAGTTATTACTTGTCCTAGGAGCTTCTTACAGCTCACTGTCCGGTGATGGACAGTGTTGTCTGTAAAGAGAGAACACTGTCCGGAGGTCGGCAGTGCTCTCAAAAAAGCACCGAACACCAATAACCTTGGATAATGTCACGCATTATTTGAAAATGAAATAAACATATATAGAATGCATCATTTTTTCGAACATTATATAAAAAATAAAAATATTCTTGAATTTTCTTTCATCAAAGCTCTAGGAGCCAGTGACCTCATATGTTGACGCGCCTTAAATCATTAAAAAAAAAATACAGTCATATTTCTGTAGTATATTGGAAAATCTTTATCTTTTCATATATTCATGGAAGATTCAAATGCTTAAAACCTCCCTGGACAGACCCTAGTCTCCACCACCTCAGTCCGAAAATGAACGAGAAGTTTGGGCAGCATTGAGTCGATGGACAAATTATTCCTCCGCTAAAGAAACAACTAAAACAGTTTATTTTCGGTCAGATCCTTTCAAACGAAACTGTTCCACTTTGAACATATAAAAAGAAAATTTCGCAGAGGCTAGAAACAGTGTTCCAAATGAAAATGGTTTAGTTCAGACAAAAAGAGGATTTTAAAAACATTACTATCACAATATATTGATACTGGAGTTAATGAGTGAATGTTTTATCGCAAAGCAGATGGCAGATGTATTTTTTAGTGTATTAGTGTGTAGATCCGAGGTAATACAAAATTAGACTGGACAGGTGTTCCTCGCATACACGTAAGAGTTGAGAGATACAAGAGCATATGCGATATTGCGAGGGGAGGGGGGCTTATAACAGTTCGCCGGGCAGCTATTCTAGGTTAAGGTTAGGCTAAGGCTATACTGTGGTATTAGAAATTCAGTTCAGTGTCAAATCTGGTGGCTGTGAGAGAAGCAACATGTATCGTTTATTATCACGTGGTTTTTCAATTTAAGATTTTTCTTTTTTTATCGCAAGAATTTTTAAATTTTTCTCATACCTCAAATGGAAACACTCCTGTGTACAGAGATTATGTCAAGTGGTGTGAAATGTGCGACAGTTGATCCAGTCATTCATAATAGCAAACGTGTGATAAGTAATCTTCTAGCACAACAAGTAAACTCATTGCCAGAATGTGATTATTTTAACACTATACAAACTGAGATAAAACCATTTATGAGAAAAGTGGTCACGAATTGGATGTTGGAAGTAAGTAACAAAAAAATTTGTTCTCCGTCAGGCCGGCTGTTTGAGTTAACTATTAGATGGAGTTTTAATTAGTGAGCTCTCACTTCTTTGGACTACATCATTTGTCCACATGTTTAATATGAGGAATAGAAACAATATTCACAATCTATATCAAAAGATTGTTTTAACCATCTCTAGTTAGTGTTTCTTCTGGTTGAAGTTTTTAATTATTTGATATTTAGTTAGTGAGTTCACACTGCTGTGGGCTACGGTATGTTTCTATATTTGGGAGAGAATTGGGATTACATTCGCGGTCTGTGATGGCCCTTATCTTGAAGAGGGTTTAAATTAGAAGGGGGTTGGTCAGATAACCTAAGCCACTGCCGCCAAGTGTTTCTGTTGTGCCATTTACTTACAGCACCTTTCTCAGTCATGGCTTTGTTTAATTAGACAAAAAAGTGTGATTGAGGGCTCCTACACGAAGTATGAAGGTTTTCTTCTTCGAAGCGTCGAATCCTTAGTCTACAAGCCTTTCGCACGGACAAAACATGTGCGGTGCCGTTTCCTCTTCTTCCTGACGAAATCTGAGTACATTGGCTACCTACCATGCGACGCATGTTTCCTCAGATGGCAATAGTAGTAATAGCCGCGTTCACTCCGGCTTCCACTTCTTTTTCTATCTTGGAGCCGTCAGTGTACCACGTAGAATCGTCTAAAACTGGCACTCACGCTTGAAACGAGAGTAGTTGAGTTAGTGAGTTACTTGGAGATTTGACATATAAGCTGTTTTAGAATAGCTCCAGCAATGTATCTCAAACTGGTCTGAGTTTATTAATAATTGAGGTACTTTGAACTACAACATTAGGCCAATTGCAGTGGTGCAGTAACTATAAACTCGAATGTTTGCCTTCAGGTATGCGAAGACCAACATTGTGAGATGCCTGTGTTCCCATTAGCTGTAAACCTACTAGACAGGTTTCTATGTAGCTGTAAGATCAAGAGGAGCCAGTTGCAACTATCCGGTGCAGCATGTCTATTAATTGCCTCGAAGACTAGACAATATTTTACATTGCCTGTAGGCTTATTATGTTTCTATACGGATAATAGTGTGACGCCTGATGACCTAAAGGTAATTTAAATTTGCCATATGGATCTGTGTTACATATAGTTAACTATAATGTAACTATATCCTTGGTCGCAGTTCTGCCTTAAATAATAATTTAGCTGTTATTTTTTGTATAGCAGTGGGAATTATTAATAATGACCAAGCTGCGCTGGAGAATATACGGTGTGACCGGTGCGGATTTTATTGACCATTTATTGATCTCTTGCTGGCCAGATTCCGATAACCAAATTCGAAATCACGCGCACACACTACTGTCGCTAGCATGTACAGGTAAGTTTCAAAATATACTGCATGTTTTAGAGTTTATACAATAGTTTGTCTTAAAAGAATTAATTATGTAACCCTAATTCCAAATTTGTAGAAATTTGACTCTAGTACTTCCGATAAAGTCTTATATACGCCTACTTCCTCTTACACTCACGAATGGAAAGAGAATAAATAGTAAGAGAAAGTAGGGAGTGTAAGAGAGATAAGATCGCAATGCTCCACCTGCATTTTATTGGAAGCGCCATATGGTGCGGCTGGACTTGTTGCACTAATTCAGACCCTATAGTAATTTACATTTTTTTTGTTAATTCATTGTTACATTTATTATTACCGTACAGTAATTTAAAATGCTTATCGAAGGGTGACTAGTGACAGCAACTGGTGCTATCAAAAGCATGTCTATCAAGAGCAGGTACCTGCTCAGGTAATCTGAACCTAAACTAGTAAACAGTACACTAGATTGCGCGCTGAGAAAAAGTTGCGTAAATCAGAAATTCAAAGCATATTAGTTGACGTGATTCAAAACTGGCCATGTCTAACGAAGTGATTCCAATTCTGAGCAGCAACGAAGTTGTGGTGTATTGCGCCAACTTAGTCACTTGTCTTGTCCACATTCTCTTCCATTTGATGATGAGGGAGAGCGTATCCTGGATTCATCGGTGAAAAGATTTCTTCTTGATGAATTATTATACCAAATCAATTAGTTAATGGGAAAATCCTGGCTAATTTAGTAATCTCAGGGGGACAAAAAATGATTAGACCAAATTCCTGCTGTTCCTGAAGACAAATAATAGTTTCTTACGGTTACTGGCTGTCTCTCCTCAAAATAGCCAAGGTATTTGGTGTCTTAGATGTATTCCAGTTTCTCTATTCCACTTATGGCAATGTGAGGGGCTTGTCCTCCAACATTCTAGTATCTTTGGCGAGCTCCAAGTAAAAGATTAGTGAAGTATGGGACAGCAATCCGTCGAAACATCTATTTTTGACAATGCCCAACTGGCTAAATGAAACCACATCTAGAACGCAACCATGTAAAAGGTGAAATAAGGATTTTTTGTTTTGTTTTGCATTTCTTTTAATTTCTATAAATTACATAAAAAGTGGATTAAAAAACAAAAAATTAATGTCTTTCATTTCATTTATTAAAATTTAACGAATTAACCACATTTTTATAAGTTTAAACAACAATGAAATTTATGGAGTCCTTCACAATACAAATGTTTTAATGGATATTTTGCAGTTTATGTTACATTTTATGAGACTGTTTCGAATTAACTCTTTAAGAATTAGAGCTAATTTTAATTTAACTTTCATATCCTTCTGACAGGAATTCTTTGATTCTTCTTTTACAAAACAATAGAAAAAAGAAAAAGATTTGAACACTATTTCCATATCTTATCGTTAATACTCTGGAAAATATTTTTGAAACATACTTCTCCATTTTTATAGCCGAGCGGACAGAGGCAAGGTCCGTCTTAGATGTATTTGCGGACTGGGTTCGATACCTGGTCTAAGCGCTGGGTTTTATTTATTGGTTAATGTGAGAAGTTAATAGTTGAGTACTAATTGCCACTTTTGCCATCTTATTTAGATAGTTGAACGCAAAGCACGCCTAAATTTTCCGCACTTTGTATAAAACATAAACATTAAATTTTATCACAGAATACGGGTTCATGTACACAATAAATTTTGGAATTCGGGCCCAATTGAAGCATTATTTCATATCAGCATCATTGTGTGAAACTCTTCATAAAAATACAAATGATTTGAGATTTTTTTTTCAATTAAAGGCGCGTTAACATCTGAGGCTATTTGCGCCCGGAACATTTTCTTAGTGCTCTGCCTGCCTCCATTAATGTGCTTGTAAGAACCTCCTAGGAAGAGAAAATCTAAGGGCTACCAGCTGGACTCAAACCCGGTGAAAATGATTTTAGATTCAAAAAGCTAATTGTTACTAGCGAGGAAAATCACACATTACTCCCAAGTATAGTAAGACCGGTTTGTATTTCTGTCCCTCAAAAGTGAAGATAAGCGAGAAAGTTGATATTTTACGAGTGGGTGGAATTTTGAAGGTGTGGTGCACTTTGAGTTTTAAATAGTCTACAGTCTGAGAAATTTGGAAGTTAGGAGGGCTGTCAGGAAAGGCGATCTATCTTGAAAGTTTGGCAAAGACTGGGCATCAATGTTCTCTTGAAATCCAACTTAAGAGTTTTAAGAGTAGCTGCGGATGGACACTGATACTTGAACAAGCACCAGAAATCTTTCAATCGGGTTAGAAGTGCCTCAATTTGCTAGGAATAGGCCTTGCAAGATATTGGAATGGTGTCTAAAAGTTGTAGAAATTGTACCCTCGGCAAAAGGCAAATGAAGTGTTCCAAACACTCCTTAAAAATCATAAGTGATTTTCTGTTAAAAAAATCAAAACTAATTGTCACTTGCGCTAAAAGTCGGCATCCTAAGACAAGCCACTCAAAAAACGGGGTTTTTCATGGCCAATCTGCTCTTCTTGTGCCTCGAAGGAAACGTTTTGTGTGAAAAGTCCATACTCTGCTCATGATGGAACTCAAGAAAGTGTGTTTACATTCAAGTTGGTTCCCAATGAGCGAGCCATTTCATATCTCTGCACTCTATTCGACAAAAATAGGATAATGTTCTTGCTGAAAATACCGCTCTATAGTCTAGAGACGAAATAACGTTCTACAGCGTGTCTTCATTACCCTGCTTTTGGACCAAAACCTTTCTCCTTTGCTCTACCATTTCCGATCATGGCTCGCTTTTCGTGGAGTTAAGATTTTTAGGCAGTAGAAGAGGTGAAAGGAGGTTCCCAAGGGTAAAATTTTATATCACGGGCGTGTTCAAATAGTACTATTCAAGTGTGGAATATGATTCATGTGGTGGTTATATTCAGTTGTGATTACAATCAGGTGATTGTAAAGGCTCCTTCTTGATTGGATTTTGGTTATTTGGTTAGGTTATTATTTGGTTTAGGTTAACAGTGTCTATTCTATAATTAACTAACGTAGAATCTTTGACTATGCAGTACCTTCTCTAATTTATTTCTTTTGTCTATTGATATTTTCGCTGTCGATAATCCAGGGTTTCTTTCAGATAAATCTTCGGTGACAACACAAGTTGGATGCAGTATTTTCCTTTCTATTATTCAAATATTTCTTGCGTGTTTTTTTCTTTGTTTTCTCCAAATATTGCGAATCTGTCACTAGTGCACTCTGACTATGCAAGCAGTCGTTGCTGTTAATCTTTCATAATAAATTTGTGATTCGGAAAACTGATTTTGATTTACGTAAATATGGTCTTTTTTGGGGTATTGTGTGCCGAGAATGTATTGTTTTTTTTTGGAGGTCCCAAAATGATTCATTGACCGTTTCTACAATGCTTATAGATAACCAATAAAATGAGTACCTTTTTATTTTTAGTTCTGATCGGCCTGCTGGTAAATTGCATTGTTTTGTGCTGCATTGTAACTTGTTGATACAATGTTCTTATAGGTTGTTTTTATTTTGATTATGGTTATGAGATTTTGTGGATAGAAGTTTCTTTCTATAATTTGTTGAGCATACCTTATTGCTTCATCGGTGAACTCAGTTCTGAAATTTTTGCCGTTGTTTGAGTTTTATAAATTTATTTGAATTTAGGAGCGAATTAAGTTTGTTACGAGATCCTGAGCACTTTAAAGTTTTGGTGCCACTTATATTGTACTAATTGAAAATATAAAATAATTTATCGAAATTAAACTAACAAATGTTACAGTAATATAGAAAATGATATTTGTTTTTGGAGACTAGCACTTTATTTATATTTGAGAAGTTTTCACCTCAGACTCTCAAAATTAATTTCAAGTAACTCATTTTCTTCTCCGTAATGATGAGAAATCTAGCCTAATTTGTTGTATAGTTGTTCTGACTGAAGTTTTAATAAATATCATCCTAGAATCTGTGATGAAAACCAATGTCTACATTTGGAAAAGTATCGTCAATATTGTTTTTTATAATTATTTTATAAAGTTGAGCAAGACTTAATCTTAAATTCAGACTTCTACCTAAACTGCTACTCTTAGTGACAATAACTCATTAAAACTAGCAAAACGCACATCTAGATTAAATTCTGAATCGAATGATACCTTATTCATCCAAATCGAACCATTCCTTAATATACATTAGATATGTAGAAATGTTAGTCAGAGATTTCAGTCATATGTTCTGACTTTTTGCTGGTGAAAACTTCAGTTTTAGTACATTGTTTTTTTTTTGGTTTATCTCAGAAGAACTTTTTAGTCAAATTTTGGTTTGGTTAATATTTTTGAAGTTGTAAAAACAATTAATTTAAAATTCTACCTTTCTAATTCATTTAACTTTAATCAATCTTTATCTTCCATCTAGTTTTAAAATACATTTTTGTAATGATTACTTCACCCGTGTTTTTTTATAAATAGGGCTGCGAGCTGTACTTTTTAAGTATTCGGTTGCTATATTCTGTGTGCCACGTCGCTTGAAATGTTCTAAAAATGGTAGCTTATTACCATTATTTCAAGATCTGAAGCGTCCGGTGTTTTTTCTAGTACATTGCTGGTCTCTATATAGTGTTCTCTCGTTACAGACAACTTTGTAGTGAGCTGGAAGAAACTTCTAGCGAGATCTCATCGCGGGAAACCACTAGGCTAACTTCTGATTGCTAATCTCTTCCTTGGTAGCTTATTGTAGAACCTCTACTTCGTATGTAGTATGTAAATGGTATGGTTTGATATAACTGTTGAGTGTATTTACTGTGTAGTTCAAGGATGAGCAACACGCGGCCCGCCAAGCATTTCTAAAATTGAATTTATTTTATCGACTTTCTCCCATCGATATATTGTTATAAAATTAATTATAATAAAATGGTAGTACATACTAAACAGAAATATTTTTTTATGGCGAGTTACTTGTCGACGACGTTTTTAATCATGCAATACGAACGCGCCGCGTCTGCGCGATTGTTTTGTGACGAGATAACACTTGTCGGTGACTTGTTCAAACATGCAATACGGACGCGTTGCGTTTCGTACGAAGTTTCGTAAATTATTAATAAGAGTTAATCTATGTAAGGCCCGCCAAAAAAAATTAAAATTTAAATTGGCCCATTGATTAAAAAGGTTGCTCACCCCTGGTGTAGTTAGTGTAGTGTTTTTCGGAACGATTGCTATTGTTTCATCAACGTAAATTTTGGTAATTGGTATACTGTAGGGGAGTTTTTAAGTCCTGTCCATTAGAAGAAGAACTAGCATCACGAAGCTAGCCCAGCCCAGACACGATTGTCCAGCCCTAACATCTGTTTAAATACTCTACTGTCGTTTGAAAATTATTCTCTATTGTAGATTATTTTCAAGATTTCCAATGTTTCTTAGGATTTCTGTGTTTGTTTATTAGGTGTCAAAAAAGTTAATAAACACCAGTTAACCGCTGTTTCATCAGGAACAAGTTCCAATTTAAGGAAGAAGAAACCCTTCTTAATCTTTAGCTGCAGATTTTTCCTTCCTTTTTCCCTGCATTCTGCATCCTTCAAATCTTAAGCTTTCCGCATATCATTGTTATGAAGATTATAATGTATTGTACATTGGCACTTCATGTCTGTATTTATTGTACATATTTATAATAAAGATTAATTATCTTTTCTTAGACCAGCGTTTCCCAACCTATGGTACGCGAGTTGCTGGTTGGTGGTACGCGAAAAATAATCCATAATGGCGGACATAAAAAATTAAAGCATAAAACTATCATAGAAACATTTTTTCCTATGATACATACAAATTATTTTAATTAATAATATTATACAGTAAAGTTGTTAATATGTACAGAGTAATAAGGTTGGTCTGTCTCAAGATATACGAGAAAATATAATAGCACATTTAACAGGATTAAAATTCTATTTCATGGAGTATTTTCCCAAAACCCGAAAACACATAATGATAATTTAATTTCAAACCCCTTCTATAAAGAAAATTTAGGAAAAGTTTCATCATTATCAATAAAAGATAAAGAAAATTTAATAGAATTATCATGTGATAGAACTTAAATGATAACTATGTAGAAATCTGCTTAAAGAGACTGATTGTAATGAGTAAGCTCTATCCAAGCAACATTACATTTAATTGGTACTTACAGGTAGTTGAAATGCTTAAAAGAAATTAATTTAGAAGATTTGGGCATAAATATAATAATCCTAAAGAAGAATTTTGTAAATTAATTAATAATTTTGAAGAAAATATACGTGTGCAATTTTTAATTATTTAAAAAAAGTTTCAAAACTAAGATCTTACAGTTTACAAAGTTTATAAAGTGAACATGAACTTGAACTACTTTGTAACAGATCCATTGTATCTCTATACAAATAAAGATAATAATAATAAAATAACACACTCGGAGTAACAAATTTCACAAAATACGATCATTTTTATGAAGTGGTACAATTTAGCATGATGTACTGATACCAAGTGGTACCAACGCGAGCCAAAAGAGGTTGGGAAACGCTGTCTTAGACTAACGCCATACTCTTTTGCTAAACGTAAACCCATTCTGCACAGACAAATTTGGCACAACAATATTCTGTTCCCGTGTTCTACCCTTGTCGAGTACGAGTATGATCGCAATGCTCCACCTGCATTTTATTGGAAGCGCCATATGGTGCGGCTGGACTTGTTGCCCTAATTCAGTCCCTATAGTAATTTACTTTTTTTTTTGTTAATTCATTGTTACATTTATTATTACCGTACAGTAATTTAAAATGCTTATCGAAGGGTGACTAGTGACAGCAACTGGTGCTATCAAAAGCATGTCTATCAAGAGCAGGTACCTGCTCAGGTAATCTGAACCTAAACTAGTAAACAGTACACTAGATTGCGCGCTGAGAAAAAGTTGCGTAAATCAGAAATTCAAAGCATATTAGTTGACGTGATTCAAAACTGGCCATGTCTAACGAAGTGATTCCAATTCTGAGAAGTCTAACTCTCTAGTGACCGAAGAGGGATGATAAATTACAAGATTCTTGTAAGCGTTTGCTGGCTTTCTGGGCTATAAGCCATTTAGTGCAGATAAAGGCCCCCAATTACTTCGTTGAAGAACAAAAATTCACGAAAAATTAAGTGTTTATTATTATATGTTTTTCTCGATTTACAAATTGTCATTTGGGTGTGCTTCTTCAAATTTCCTCGGGTGCACTAGAGTGGTAATATTATTTACGTATGGTAACAAATTGATATTTTCCATTGCATTGTACTCACACAATGAAGTCAATATGGTTTAGAACTTGGAGTACACAACCAACCTCAATCAAAATTACCTCAAATCTGCAATACGGCCTTGAATTTACTTGGATTACTCAACAAACCTCAATCAAAATTATCATTCAAGTCTACAGTATGTTCTTTTTCTTGTAATGTTTGACTGCTTCTTCTTCTCATTCTAGTCAAAGGATCTGCATATATATGCAAATTTGTGACGTTGCAAAATGAAATGTTTCATCGAAATGTATGTACGAAATGTGTGAAAGAATTTTTATGATTGGTGCTTTATTCGCTATTAGTGGAACTATCGACAAATAATTTGTTCTAAGTGGGAAAAAAATTACTGGTGAGTATTATTAAATCTTTTGAAGCGTTTGATGGTCAGAATTCGTTACATTACACCAAAATAATTGGTATGAAAACAGAGAAGTGTACAGCACCCAGACACAACTTATTATTCGTAGATTTTTTTTTTTAAGTTTTAAGTTTAAACAGTGTTATTTTGATGATATTTCGACTATAAGAATAGCTTTGACCATACTTTGGAGGCAATCCGCAAAATAAAGTGGAAGAGGCATCCGAATCATTAATTAATCGCTGTAACAAAAGTATTGAAATCGGAAAGGTTTATTTCGCGTAAAAAATTAGTCCAAATATTTGATTGTTTCTTTTTTGTTATACAGATCCAATATTGAAATTACTCCGTCTGCTGTATACTAATTTTGTCTAAAAGTAAAAATACTTTGAGCACGTACATCTCTCCATTGTACCCTCTATTCATGCCCAATAAGATTGCTTACTCTTCAGAACGCCCTTCAAGTTACGATTTCTGAATCTGAATGGGTATATCCTCCTCTAACATCCGATCTTTAAACGACGTCATCGCAGTCCATCAGGACATTTATAGGAATCTCATCTACCTTCTGCAGAAACTGCAATTTCTGTCACGTTTTTAAGGTGACCACCGAGTGGAGAATGTGTAACGAGGAAACCGGTGGTAAAAACAACCCTCTTTTGCTCATATACAAGCTTCAGGTATCTTCAGGTTATAACCGCTCTGACTGATATTTACCTGCCTCATTTCTGAAAGTTTACTTCAAAACTGAACTCTGCTGCTTATTCTTCTTTTTTGAGTTTCTCATAGAGAAATCTGTCGCTAATTACAGCGAAGGGTTCGAGGTGCAGGATGCATTGCCAGGGTGTCAGCTTCATCATTTTATGCAACGACATGACCTGGCACCCAAATGTTGCCAAATTAAGGAGACTTTATTTTCCTTGCTCAGGCATCTGTTTGCCAAGGCATTTCTAAACCAGTTTTTAGATGATAACATTCTTTAATGACAGCCTGGCTATTATCTAGGATTATAATTTGGTTTCCGATATTCTTACATGATTTTCCGCCAGAAAGTTGCTAGTACGTTTACCCTCACTTACTTATCGTTACCCGTTACCAACTATCCTTTATTTGTAGACTGATACATTTCTTAATTGTTTGTAATATCGCTTGGTTGAATAAATTAGTCTCTATTATGAAGTTCATTTTATCGGCATCATTAAAATGCCATTCTTAGCCAAAAACTCTACAAAATAATCAAAAAAAGTCATTGGTTTTTTTATACTTAACTTTGTTTTTAGAAACATTTCATAATTTTATAACATAAACTAATGAAAATTTCATTGATTCAAAAATATAAAAATTAACTAAACTAATTTTGAAAATAATATAAACAAATATAAAATTATAATAGTATTATTATATAATTATTTAATTATGCATATGTGGCTCACACATTTTATTTAAATCACCCCTGGAAAATTCGATCAAGGGAATTTTATGGGAAAGCAGGTTAGATAGGCTTTTTTTTCTTTACTTACTGTTTTAGTGCACGTATATAAATTATCAAAATTGTATGTACAGACAAAAATGTGACACCGAGTTAGTTTACGCCAGGGCATTAACCATTGTAGGAGAAAGCAGTCAGCGTTTGCACTCATTTTGGTTGCAGGAAGAGATTGGGAAACCAAAGTCGTTTCAATTTAAGCTCGTAGAGGATTATTAGGATATGAGTATGAGAATAATATTTTTGATTCGCTAAATTGGTGTGGAAATATTGGAATCGGGTTTGGATTACTTCATTAATGTAAGGAACTTTAAGGTCACAATGTAGGGTACGATTAGTGAGATAGTAAGGTAAGTTTATGGTTCTGTGTAGGAACTTTACTTGGAAGAATTGTATAGATTACATATTGGAAGGTTTAGTGGAGCCCCCACAATGCTGCTCGATCGGTCTTAGTGTTTTGTTTAGTTAGATTTTGTTGGGTGGTGGAGTGGTTCTCCAAGGAGCCTACTGAATAGTCCGTAAACAAGTTGCCAAATAGTCCGTTTCTAAATTCAAAAGTTTGAACCCTTTCAATTTTTGAAATTTTCTCCTAACTTTGTATTTACATTATATACAGGCACCTCTGATTATCATTTGTTTAGAAGATGAACATTTTAACTTGCTAGTAGGCGCCACGGTAGCGGAGCGGTTAAGAGGCGAGACCTGTAAAGCTAATATACATTGTGGTACTGGGTTCGATTCCCCGGTCTTAGGCCTTGGATTTTATTTAATGGTTAATAAAAGAAATTTACAGTAAAGTACGTTTGCTAGTCGCCTCCGTCCACGACACCTAATTGGTAGTTGGACGTAAAGCCCGCCTGAAAAAATAGGCCATTACTATACTACTACTACTTTTACTTGCTCGTAACCCCGTCCCCTGAGTAGAAAGTATTTTGATCGTGTAGATTTTCAAAATAAATATTCTCAAATCTTTCGGTTTAGGTATCATCCTTAAACATGTCTCAAGGCATTTTAGATAAAATTACCCTACGAAATATGATACTTTACTATCTAAATTTTGTTTAACGATCTTCTTTAAACTTAGAGAAATGTTGCAAGAGGTTTTTTACTCGTAAGTGTTTACACCATTTTTTTTTTTTTTTTTTTATTCACTCCAATTGCAAACTTAATTAATTTGCAGACTTATGCAGACAAGTCTTATCAAGTTCCGCAGTTAAGACCAGCTCTACGGGTTAATTTACTTAACATCTTATCTCGAGATATCAAGTTGTGACTGAGAGATGTTGCCAGTCTCTTCCAATTTTTTTTTTTAGTTTGTAAAAGTTATTCTCTGGCAAACTCCAGTAAATTCGATTAAGTCTTTTGCTTCAAATATTCCTGCAGCTGCTTTCTAAGTTTTTTCTTTTATATTTTGCACCCAAGTGTTATTTTATCCTGAGGCTGCACTACCTTGATCAATCTATCGGCTTGTATATTTCTGAACGATCTACAAAGCACGGGACCTATGCAACTTTTTAGTGACATCCCGCAATTTCAGTTTTTCAATCAACTCTTTTCATTTTTCCACATCTTAAGGTCGATCTTTTGAGAATGTGGATTTTGAATTTAAGGCTTTTCTTTTTATTTGCTTGACAATCGATAAACATCGCTTCAAAGGAATGAATGTTTTTTGATTCAGGATTCCTCTTGAAAATATTCTCAATACCCGCCTGCTCTTACATTATTCCTTGTATCGCTAGCGGGCCCGTCTACATTTATAGACATGTGTTCACTGTGTAAAAGAGTACCAGTGATCAATAGTTTCGAGCTCTAGTCCTTGAACAGCAACTCACCTTTCTGTACAGCTGCATACGTGCTTGAGCAGACCTTTCTGAAGATTCTTCCTAGGGAAGAAAAAAAGTCTCTTTCCAACTCAATCTTACCCAATCTGGCATCTCTTATATGCTTTTCTCTCATCTTAGGAGACACAGTTATTACTTATGGGCTCCTGAAGCCGGGTGTGCTACAGTGGTTGTGAAGCGTAGATTTGTAAGTAGGAAATCCCGGTTCAAATCCCGCGTGTTGTTTTTTTAGATTTGTTAGAAAAAATGTGAATAGTAAATATGCCTCCGCCTTTGTTCACGACACTTAATTGGTAGTTGGACTGTAAGCCCCCCCTCAGTAAGTAGGCGATTACTTTGCTTTATTGATTATGGGCTCTAAGTTAGTTGATAACTACATCGCTTTAAGAGGAGTTGATTTAGAAGCACCTGTTATGATTATGAAGGCTGAATAATGCTGAACTTTTTCTGCTTTATTCGTAGTTGAGGTAGTAGCTATGATTAAATGTTTATGGCCTTATGGTAGTATGGATTTAACATGACTTTTATGTCGTATACTAGGGTATTAACACCCGTTTTTCTTTGAAGGAGCGCCAATCTCTTCTTTTTTTCCCGCTTAAAACTGCGCATATATGAATAGAGACTATTAATCGATAGCTTGGAGTACAAATAAATGGATACAATCTTTTTTCCAAGCTGCTTCACAGATGCCTTCTTATAGTTTCAACGCATAATTTGAGAAACATTACTATTTTCACATCGTGGTAATTGCAGAGGAATTGGAGTTGATTCTGTTAGATCTCCTAGGCCCAACAGTGCTAGACCTATTTGTCTACTGAGATTTCGGTGCCCAGTCGGCAGATTACCGCTACTTTCAGTGCCACACGATTCTCATTAGCAGATCTGCATTTAAGATTAGGTAGTTGTTTTAAGAGTGTGTTCATTACCATTATTTCTTACAAATTCTGAGTTTCAAGAATTTATTGTACCAGTTTCTTTCTTAAAAATTCTAAGGGTCAGTATTTCATTAAATAAAGTGCGATTGGAGGAAGGGTGCGTGCATCTTATTCTTGCGAAGTGTATTATACCGTGTGGCTCCCCCCCCCCCAAATATTACGGTGCCTTAGATTCTTTTTATTAACCGTTTTTCACTTCCAGGAAACTTGATAAGGTTTGATGAATAACGTGAAGATCCTCATAAATATGGCATAATGCATATGCGTAGTTACAACATCTGTGTTTACATGGGTTTTAAAATCCCGTCCAATTTCTCTTTACACTCTGAAGAAATGCTTCCATCGGAGTTACTTAGGCGACGAACTCCTTATGATTGTACAACTCTTAGACTGATAAAAGGTTATCGAATATTGACTGGTGTCTGTTATCATTATAACATACAAGGAGAAGAATAAACAGTGAGGTTTTGAACCCTGCGTAGACACCTGGAATGACCAGGTGTGATTAGTACCTGCACAGTGGCAGCATCTGCCAGGCTACAGGCTACTCTTAGCTAGCACACATCTAGCAAGCTCAACACGTAGGCCTATTAAAGTACACAACCACTTTCTCCCCTTACAATTCTCGAAGTTTTCATAATTTTAACTTTCACGTACTTCTCTTAAAAGAAAGTATATCGATCGTAATTCTTCTGAAAACAAACAATAGATAACGCTTGAAGCATAGAAATTAATGTTTTTCATTACTATTATTATAACAAAATAAGAACGAAAATATTTATTTATGTATTTGGTAACTTTGAATGAAATTTAAATTGTTATGTGATTTCCCAAATTAAGAATAACTAAATTGATTGATTGACTGGTTCTTCCACAAATCGGGTCGTTTTTTCCTTACTCTTTCACGGAGTTGAGCAAGCACCTCACGATAGTAATGTTGATTAATTATAATTGATATTTTCATCCGATTTGGACGTAGAAGGGCGACCCGGGCGGTCATCATCTCCGACGTCTTCTCGGCCATCTTGGATACGCTTGAACCACTCAAAAATTTGCGCACGTGATTATCATTCATCACCATAAACTTCTTATAATAAAAGATAAGTTTCAGTAGCGGTTTTACCAAGTTTTGATGTGAAATTTCACGACAATTCGTTGCTCTACTACAATGTGTAGTATCATGTTTTCGGCAAAACGAAACTAACATCTCTTACACAAACGACGGTTCCGGTCAGGCAGATTTCTCTACAAGCACGTGAGACGCTGCAATCGAAAGAGAAGGCTTTACGCTGCATAGCTGTCGGTCGTTAGGATTTGGCGCATGCATAGTTCTTCTATAGCAGCATCAGTCTTGTTATTTAATAGCAACACCTCGTATATATGTAGGAAAGAAGAGAGTAGATAATAATTAACAAGAAAGAAAGAAAGAAAAACAAGAAACCACTGATGACACAATAATATATTTTCTCGCCTTTACACCTTTACCGTCTTAAACTCACATTAAATCTGATGAAAAATATATTATAACGCCTTGAAATTAGTATCGACAAAGGAATATAGTCGCCATGGCCATCAATATCAATATGTTCATAAAATAGCAGTTTAAATAAAATAAATTTATAAGGGGGTGCCTCCACGATTTCTATTCCACATATATATATATTTTTTTTTTAAAAAAAAAAACAAAAAACCTCTACTTCAATAAAACTAAAACTGATTGAACTGGCTTATACGAACCTTTATTTAAAATATTTTTCGAAAAATTCCATTAGGGTACTTCTGGGTGAGAGTTTGATTGGTCTTTTCTCGTGAAGTACCGTTTCATTGTAATGTTTTTTTTTTATATAGCTTTTCAGCGATTTTTTTTTTGTTTTTCCAAAAATAGCACCTTCAAAATGAACATGGATAATTTTTAAATCACTTGCTTTTTTTTTTTTTTTTACGAATTTAAGACAAATCACAAAAGCGGAAAGAGAAAGTCGTGTAAGTGTTCACACCAGACTTCTAACATCTGATAAACTCCTACTTTCTGAGTCGATCTGATGGCCTTACTCAATCAGGTTGGTGCACTGTTGATTAGTTTTTACGCAAAGAGCACCATGAGCTGGCGATCAACTTCACCTCCTTTAAATTATAAATTGAATATTATTTCCAATTACAATGACTATGTATCACACAATTCCTCCCCATTTTTAATTGTTTTTGTTTTGCATCTAAACTAAGTGCGGCAAAAAGCAATAGTTCTCCTTTCAATATGGCACAAATAACTAGCCTTCACTCTTAACCACACACCAAACTTAGCCTCTTATCGTTTCAGTGTATGGTAAGGATTTAAACAGTGTATAAATTAATAAGAATCAATTTATTTATTTATTTTTTAAATTTAGATTCTACAAAATTTTTAGGGAAGAATTTTGAAAGAGAAAGTGTTCACGTCAGTTTTTTCTTACCAAAGGGAAAAAATCCCGTTAAAAACTCAAAATCGAGAGGTAAGGGAAAATATAAGTGCTACACATAATGGAGCTGATTCTTTGATGTGAAATTTAGAGAGTCTATTTTTTAGGCATCACCATCCATCCATTGAAATTTGCCTACATTTATGAACATTCATTAAAATGAATAGTGTAATTGAATTCTAACACACCTCTTACGTCTAAATATTTACTATCTACAATTACTCATCCTAAACCTATCGCAACAACAACATTACTCTCCATCTTTATCGCCGCACGACAGCAGTACTCAATTATCTTGCCTTCGTAACTTCCCGTCGCGTTCCTCCTTTTCGGTTACACCGATTCAAAAAACACTGGTATTTATTGGTAAAGTATACAATGAATTCTTGTGCATAAACTTAGCTGAAGAAGACGATTTGCTCATAACGAACGGGAGCGAGCCTCTAAATACTTGTGTAAAGGCGCTACGTTGTTTACAAATAAATGTAACAAGAAGAACAACAAATACAAGAACATTTTCTAAAAATGACGTTTTTTCCAATTTTCGACTACTTTTCTCTCAAAATTTATTAGATGTGGGTTGTTGCAAAAAATTACAGTTATAAAGGAGGATTTGTCCTATATTTTAAAGATAATTTGGGAATTTTATCTTTTATAGAAAAAGAGAAAACAAAAAAAAATTGTCGAAGTTGGGTGTTTTTCAAACTTACGCTTCTTCGTGCACTTTTTTGACGATCAACCCTCATACAACTGTCCTACCGGTCAGTTTTAATATCGAGAGTTTCTTTTCTCTTGTGTATCGTGGGTATATTATTATTATATGTTCAGATCTTCTTCTAAATAGTCTAAAAATTGATATAAAATGGGATCTGTAAACATGGAGTTGCAACAGTTTTATTATAATAGTTATTTACTATATTTAGGTGCCTGCTGATGTAATGCTAGGAACATACATTGTGCTAGTATGTAATTAATTACTAGCCAGGGAAACGTACTATGTCCAAGCTGATGAGGTAAGGCTAGTAGGGTAGATATCTGCAGTGACTATTACTTTTATAGTGAGCAGATGTTATGATTCTAAGAGCAGGTGTAAAGTATATTGGAAGGTTATAGTACTGTTATTTCCCCTTACTTGTTTGATCATGAACTTGTTGAGGCTATTACTCCTCTGCGTAAAAGGCATTATTAGCGATTTTGGCCGAATTTCCTGAAATTCGAGTTATTCTCTTGGGTTGTCCACGACATACTAAAGTCACGTAAAATCTTCCTCAGTCCCCCCCCCCCCAGTATTCTAAATTCAAAACTCTACTGAAAACTTCTCTTCGCCCAAAAAATGTCATTGTAACCTCTTTTTCAGCGAAAACACCCCCTTAAATCCTTCCATTTCTCTTCCTACACACTATAAACTTGAACTTCTACTTATTTAATATTTGCCCTCCTATATTTTCCACATCATTGTTCTTTTTTGGTGATAAAGATAATATAGAAAATGAAAAGTAGAATTAAGTTTTGATTAGATTACATAGGAGTTGGTCATCACCCAATGCCACGATTCAGGAGTTTTATTGTAACACCCCTCGTTGAAGACCTCCTCCATTCCGGTCTGTTAGATCAGACTCTTAAGAGACTAGAGAGGAACTTCTGGTTAAAGCTTGAAGACCTGAGTTATTGGTGCCGATCTAACGGCCATAACCGCCCTTCAAAATGAATGGGTTGTTTCTTTTTCTTTCTAGTAAACCACCACAGGCTGTTGGTTGACATGTTCAAGCGATGCGTGTGTTTTTCTCAATGTGCTACGTCCCTTTAAAAGCCCTTAATCAAGATTAAGATATAAAATGGCTCCCGGCCTTTTTGGAACAATATCGTGGTAAACTTAACTAACTTAATAACTTAACTAATAATGAATTTCTTCGTCTGCTTCTACGCTGTGTCTTTTACCCACTACAGGCTGCAGTATGGCAGTTTGCTGTGCCGTTTCAGGAAAGTGGTACGTCTGTTTGAACTCATTCTAGACCATGGGAAAGGTAAAATGGAGATGTAGAATAGTAGTATATGAATTAGTACAGACAGCTAACACGACACATTCTTATCAATTTCCTATAAACATTCCAAGCACAGACTGGTGCGCTTGGTGCCATTACTAGAGACACGATTAGTACGCCATTTCCAGACTACAGGAAATATAAAAAGGAAATTTAGAGTAGTAGCTCATGATCTCCTTCTCATCAACCAATCGCCACCACAACGCATCTTGGTCAACTTCTCTTAATCTTGTTAGCGTTGGTACTCTTTTGTACCCATTGTGTAAGGCTTAGCTCCACCCTACTACCGTTTTTCTTTTCAGCTAACAAGTACTCTTCTTGCACAGGAAAATTCAATAACCTCTTCGAAGTTGAAACTAGAATGCAAACATTTTTGGATTATTTTTTTTTTCTAAGCTCGTTAGTTTTATTCGCTAGGCTTTTATTGACAAGCCTGCAAAAGTACAATGTCATGGCCGCGTGTTAGTGACCTTTAAATAAATTATTTTGTTAAGTTGTTTGACCTGAGTATTGACCTTGTATTGAGTCAGTTGGTCAGAGTAGCCAGATGTTATGGCCTCAGTCAGTGTGTCCGTCTGCTTGGCAGCATCTAATCCTGTAGACAAATAGTTCATAATTCTAATAAATAAAAGTGTACAGCATATAAATGTAGGTGATGAGGGAAGATTGTACTGGTGCTGTTCAGCTACAGCACCGTTTGTCAGTTTTCTTCCTACAACTTATGCGACAAAAATTAAATAAACCCAAACTCTCAGATCCATTCACAGTGTTGCCCCTAAACTAAATTTCCCAGGTTTTACGACGAAAATACCTGTTCTGAAGTTCAAAAATCTGGTGTGAACGCTCACTTGATTTTCCTTTTTTTTGCACTCTACAAATCCGCTATTAAACGTTCCAATTTTTAAATATTTTAGAAGGGTTTAGTTCCGTCTAAGAAATATGACAGATACTAGCACAGCTAGTGCCATTATTGATACTTCCCGTCGTTTGAACTTGTTCAAATTCTCTCTCTCCTTCCAACACTTCATAAATCTACTCTAAAATTGCACTTTCGAATAATTTCCTATAATGGTACTTCCCTGAAAACTCTTAAAAAATCAATTTTCCTTGTAAAAGTTTCGAAAAAATGTGATAGGGCTACATGTTATACGCGATAAATGAAGTTTATATAAACTCTTTCGGAGTTGTCTTATACAAAATCGCAATATCGGTTGACTTATTTAGACTGAAACCTTAATATCAGAAGTGTAACCCACTATTTTTTTTAAAATGATTTAAGGCACGTCAATATCTAAGGATATTGACGCTCCAGTGCACTGCTGGCCTCTGGGCATTCGAACCCCATCCAATACCCTAACCGTATAGCTAATCCCTTCCCTGGAACCCACTATTATTACAGAAACCAAATAAAAATCTGTGATTTTCAATTTTTAAGATATTCTGTTCTTATACACACACACACACAGACCACTCGCCAACAAATTTTACTTTTTTTTGTAAGAAAAAGGAATTGTTGCTATTGGATCAAATTTTAGATATAGTGTCCTAAATTCGAAGATATAAGTTTTGAGGTGTTCTTAGTGTCTCACCCTCTAGAATGACATTTTTAGAACAACAGAATGTGGAGTGATGATAAATTTAAATTTCAAATTCAATAATGGGTTTTATTTTTCTCTCTCGAAAATTGTTTCATCGACATTTCTTTGTTTCGTGATACTTCACTTTCATTTCAAACAATTTTCAGGATAATTGCAATACTTTTTCATACCGGTAATAAAAAGTAAGAGAAAGTAAATATACAGAGATGTAAGTTTACCATGAGGAAGAGGTCGTGCGAGTCACTCACATACACACGCACGCGCGCGCACACACACAGATCTTTCTCATAAAATGTCTCGCTTAAACATCTGCCTAGTATAATAATAAGACCTCGATCAAAAATTACCTTCTCTCTAAACACACCTGGCATATAACCTGATTTAAAAACCTTTCAAACCTCTCCCCCTCTGCGCCTAGTGCTTGGAACAGTAGTAGACAATGCCCTGCACAGTCTACCTGGATCATAACGGAGAGCCCATCCACGGGTTCATGCTGCAAAAAAAAAAACCCGCAAGTGTAATATCGCAGCATTAACAGCACATGGTCTTTACTATTTTACAGATGCTGGCAAGATAGGTTACTATGTTTTTTGAAATAGTGAAAGGAGACTTCGTCACACCTCTCTGCACCTCAATACAAGTTCGTTTAAAATCATATACTTTGTACTAAATTCTCTTCTCCCACAGATTCTCTACTATCCCAAACTCTAACGAATAAACTTCTATTTCCGACGAAAATTTCGAAAATATTCAAAAATAAGAATGACTTTCTTTTCAACTGCAATTATTTCTAGAACCGGAAACTATTTAAAATAGTTTTCATTTAATACTTGAAATATTCCTTATCAAATTTCGCAAAATGTTAGCAAAGTAAATGCGACAATTTATACTAATTGCTGCAAATAAGATTAAATAATAAATGAATAAAAACGCAAGCTTCAATAAATGTATTTCAACTCAATAATAAACTATTATTTATATACATTATATATAAGGTAGTCGAACGGTTAGAGGCGAAACCTACAAAACTAATATGTATTGTGGTACTGGATTCGGTTCTCGGTCTAGGCCTTGGATTTTATTTAATGGCCAAAATGAGAAATTTATAGTAAAGTATTTTTTTTAGGCACCTCTGTCCACGATACCTAATTGGTAGTTGCGACATAAAGCCCGCATGAAAAAATAGGCATTACTTATATTATTTTTATATAAACTTGGGAACTGAAAGAATAATAAAATAATTACATACAATGCTCAGATAATGATACAATAATAATTATACACAAGTAACCATACAATAATTATATACAAATATTCAGTTATTAAAAAAAATACCGCATACTTACATAGATAAACTTTATTGTATTTAAGCATATAGCTTGTTACAAGTGAGTTGATTGCTGACATGACTACAATACATAATCACACAAAAAATAAAAAATACTTCTTGTAAATAATTTTTTACCATCAAATAAAGAGAATAGTTCATAGAAAGTATAAAGTATTTTTTTTTTTTTTTCTATTTTAATCGTTTAAAATAGAAGAAGAGCGGACTTTTAGAATGGCAGAGAAGTATTTGTATAAATTAAAAATATTAGCTTTAGAATAATTGTTTTTGAAGTTAACTATAATTTGATGAGGTGAGTCACTACTGTTAATATTTATTACATCTCTCATATTATTGTACAAAGTGCAATTTAATAGAATGTGTGTAAGATCTTCCTTTTCATTCAGATTACATAACATACATGTTTTTGTAGGGTCTATTTTGTAAATTACATTATTAATATTAAATTTCATAAAATAATTATTACATAGCCTAAATTCTGCAAAAAATTTAATAAATTTCAGAGGTACATTTAGTTCGAGATATGTTTGACACGTAAGAGTATGGATTGAGTATAACTGCTGGGAAAGGACAATTTAGTTAAATACGTTTGGTTCAGTCGTGGCAGAATTTACGTTAGGGCCAAGGAGGACTCTCCTGCAGTTATAATAAGGAATGACTCGAATCTAAACTGCTTTGAGAGTTACAGCACTGACTCTTCCGAATTCGAAGCTAATCGGAGGGAAACCGCATACTTACATGATCTCAAACAAAAACTGTTTAAGTGGTTTTCAAATTTACTCAATAACATTTCTAATTATCCACGAACTTGAAAGTAGTATAAACAAAGTTTAATTTTATTTACATCAATATCTTGAAAAAAATTACAATTGTTTGAAATTCCTTATTCAATGAAAGAAGAGAATTAGTTTTTGCTTTGAGCGGAGGTAGTTGACATTGAAATAGAAAGTGCAGCAGGTCTAAACTACTCGTACTATCATCATAGTGCACATAACAGCAATATGTACATAATTTAGTGGCGAAATATATATAATAGCCTACTAATAATTCTACAGAATTTAGAATTAGAAAACGCATTCGAGTTCTAATTTCTTCTTATCACAATTTAGTAAAAAATAATTTTCTTCAACTCTTAACTGGCTAACAAATCTGTGATAATAAAAGAATTGCTAATAACTGAGACAATGTCCTAAAAGAGGAAGTGATCATGAAAACGCTGGAACATGTTGGTTTTACTAGAAATAAAGTTCTGGTTATTTAAGAAATAATTAAAGCCTATAGTTAATAATATTTCAACTATGAATACCAAGTAAAATCTACTGAATTACATTCGAAATCAATAAGCTTCAATGTAAATAATCAACAAAACGAGGGAAGCATTTAGCTAAGTGGTTACCGTACTGGATTCCCACTTGGTGATCCCGAGTTCGAATCCAGCTTCCGACCCTAAGATTGCCTCTTCCTATGAGCTTCTTACAGTTCACTGTATATTATGAGTTTGAGGCAAATTTGTGGGTTAGAACTTGGGAATAGTGAATAGTAGTAAGTGAGAGTCGTGTTCGTATTCAAAGCAGATTTTTTGTTTTTTAATGACAAGTTTAACCTTAAATTTTGACAATCACAATATTGTTTTGCCTGTTTCTCTAAAACCCTCAATAAATAGTTATTAACTAAAAATGTCAAAATTCGATTAAAGTGCATTTTCAAGAGAGGTAGGTGTAATCGTAGTATCGTATTTCAGATATACTATCCACTGATATATACATTATTATTAAGAAGATTTGAATGAATAGCTAAAATTAAAAGTTGTTTAAATTCTACAATCGAAAGTAAACACTGGAGTAAATAGATAGTTTACTTTTCTGTGGTTTGAAAAATGGCTCCTGAGATTTTCTTTATTTATCTTGTATAAATTACACATACGTAAATCTGTAACTTATATTTGAATAATTTTCCCCTGGAAAATCCTTTTTAGGGCAATTGTGAGAGAAGAATATTAGGGGAGTAGGATCCCATCTAAAGTCTTTTCTGTTTAATTAACAGCTTTACAAACTGGATAATGTAAATATGGATTACATATGCTTTAAAATTTGGAGTAGGAGAAAATGTGTGACTTGGAACCGTGAGAACCCTAGTAAAAGAAAATCGTGTGAGTGTTCATGCTAAAATAGTTTATTTAACATACTTCAAGGGCAGCACCCGGAGTTTACGCTCATACTTACCTATATGTGAACTTTTTAATGATTACGGTGATTCATCCACCTAACGAATGGACCAAAGGGGAAAAAGTAATATAAAATAATTAGACTGGGTTTTAGGCCAGCTGTGCGAAAATTAATATGATTAGAGGATCATTTGGCGCACGTTTAGTTTAACATACTACAGCATAACTCTGAAGGAATTACGTTCCTACCACCAAGAGCATTAGGCACTAAATAAACGTAAAGTGGTCCTGCCTTTACTACAAGTAGTCCAGAGAAATTTTTATATTTCCCAAATGTTCTGGTCTAGTTTATATCTTAGTTAACGAAATCCTCCGAAGTTCAAAAATCACTATATAAATAATTTCATATGAAATGTGGACAGATGGAACAAGGAAGGTATCACATCATTCGACGTAAAAATAACCATCCAGGTGACCACCCAGGCTTTCTTGGGAAACGAAGGGGAGTTAGGAATTAGGGATAACTACATCCTGTGCCAGACATTCCTTCCCAATTCCACCCATGGAGCAAATATCTCGGATCAACTTCTGCTACCAAGGCTCGCAATCGAATATTCTATTCTTAATAGAATAGAAAGCCGTTGTTCCTGTTTTCTTGAAATAATATCCTTCTATGCTGATCTTATCACTACGATTTAAACCAAAAATTTAAAAAAAAGAAATAATTTTAATAATTTTTTGTTTAACTGTTTTTGTTGCGTTTTTACAGAACCAGAACTGATGCAGACAAAAAGCTCGACATTGGCCAGTGCTTCATTGATTGCAGCTGCACGTGGCTTGAAAATCAAAATGAATGTCTTCGACAAATTGTGCGATATTATTGAAACATGTAGCGAAGAAGAAATTGAATTAACCGTACAGAAAATTGAACATGCATTCTTAGAAGCATGCAAAGCGATGACCAGTGTAGTACAAATTGAAGATAGATACATACAAAGCACGACCACACAGCAATCTAGTACTGGCTATGATGTATGTTTCATTTAATTAGTGACGGTGGAGTGAAGGAAATTCAGAATTGATAATAATGAACATGGAGTTGTATTCAATTCGAGCAGCTCAAATTTAGAGTAAACATTCAGCACAGTTACAAATAAAATCATGTAAAATATTATTGTGCCTTAAATCTATGAAATTCATAAATTATGTTTAAAAAAAAAAAACTGTATAAACCGTTTGGAACTGATTTAGATTATTAATGCTATGATCTTACTTTGACAGTTGATTTTTTAAACAATTTAAAAAAAGAACATTGAGTTCAAACCCTTTAAAAGTTTAAATATTGATGCTAAAATAAATAAATTAAAAATTCAAATTTTTAATTAATTTTTTTTAATTTATAATTTTTCTCTCTTTGTAACATGAGTTCTAATCATACAATTCCATGAAAAAAATGCAGTTTGTAAAAAAGAAGGCATATTTTTTTAGTTTTTATAAAAGAGAAATACAACAAGGTGGTTTAAACAACATAAATATATACTTCATGTGAACTTGACCTGCCTCTAATCTTACAAGATAGTTGGAGGTGTTGATTGGAAGATGGAGAAGAGTTTTATAAAAAGATAATTGCCCCTTTTCTATTAGATCTGCGTTAATATCATAAATATAATCATGCTGTTAAAATATTTATTCTAAAGCAAAAAAAAAAATATATATATAAATAAATAAAAACAAACTCTTAATCACGCTGTTAATACGCTGCACGTTTACCAAACTTAGTTCACTTTATAAAAATAAATAATTGGAGACCTAATTCTTCATAATTCTAAATTTTATTGAATTCTTTTATTGATAAATGTGTTTATTTTATTTATTAAAAACTTAAAAGTTATAGGGAGCATATGAAAAATGACCCGTTTTTCTATTAAAAACAAAAAGATTATTGACGAAATATTACCCGTTGTGTTTGATGTTTCAAGCAATGTTTCTACCAGCTTAAGAAACTCTCAATCATATCATTCCTTAGTTTCTTATCTAATATTTGCTAAATTCCTGTTTTAGGTTCTGTGAAGTTATTAAATTTTATCAAGCCAAGTGCGCTATCTAACGAAGAAATAAGTAGTGGGCGGATGGAGCTAAATAAATAACCAAAAGTTCCATGCCAGCTTGTTCTTGAATTTTTATTTTAGTCAGACGGAAAGTTTGTGTCAGTATCTTTTTAGAACAGAACTTGTTTGCTATTTTGACCAGAACCGGATAAAGTTGGATTAGTTTTGATGTACAATCTATCATTACTGACATGGAACTTTTTAAAAGGTTCCACGATCCGTAAAATATAACAATCGACGAACGAATTCATATTGAAATCACTCGTTCATATTGTTTCAAAAAACGCACCACTTTTTTTTTTTGTTAGATTTGTCATCTACAACTTCCCACAAACTTTCTTAGTTTTTATAAAAGAGAAATATATCATGTGTGCCCTCGATCCAATCATTCATTTCGGCCATTAAATCAAATTTCTTATTACATGTTACTACTTTTAGTAGAAGCGCATAAGAGTTTGAGAGAAGGTATAAGTTCAGACATTACTAACCTCACTCTCTTTTATCTTTCCTACAGACTGGAGATGACCAGTTAACTGTGTCTGAAATTGTCAGTTCTGCAAAAAGTGAACCAGGACATATTGTCCTTGGATTTTACACAGAGCAAAGTGAAGTTTCTCTGGCAGCACAATTGAATGACTTGCTTCCCATTTTTATTAGATAGATATGATTTTGTAAGTTTCTGAAAGGGTGATGGATGACTTATTCTGAGTCTAATATGGGTTTATACCAGTGGCGTTTTAGGAATTTAGATCTAGAGCAATTAATGTATTATTATGTAGGTGGTGGACTGGATAATGTATTTGAAGACTACTATACCCAATCCATGGCCTTTAGAAAAATATACTCGCAGAAAAAAAATCAGACCCTTTATTTCAAAATAATTCGCGAGAATACGTTTTATCCGGTTATTTTTCTGCTACTCGAAAATATAGTCATCTTGGTTCATCTTCCATTTCCATTGCTAGGATAGTACAGGCTAAAAAATGCCAAAGAATGAGAGTGAGGTATTAATGAGGATTAAACTTCTATTCCCCTCAATTAATTTTGTATACATTATTATTATTAAGAAATCGTAATATCAGTGCAGCCTTATATTGTACTAATATAAGTTTTTATTACTGCTTTTAGTGCTGCAAGGGAATTGCTTAAACCTAAAAAAATTGGTCTAGAACTAATGCACCACTCTCAGCCAATTCATCGCCTAAGAAGAGTAATAATTATATCGCCTCCTCCCCCTCCAATCGCATTCGCTCATATTTGAATGCATCATTCTCTTTTTGGGGCTGTAAATACATACTACGTTCTGTGTGAGTACATACTATACATGCAGCAATAATTGCTTAACGATTCCCAAGCGTATAGTTTTAGCTCATAAAGATAAAAATTCCTCTCAAAAGATTTGATTTTAGCATTTCATAAATCACTTCACGCAACACGACGCACTGAAGAATAGACTTCGAATCGAATTATTGGGCTACTTATAAATTACGTATATGTCTTCAAATCCGGCCACTAGTTTACTTAGCCAGGAAGAATAAAGATTACATCAGCTACATTATGCTTCTAAATTTAACAAATTATTGTCGAATGATAAATCTTTTAATTGTAATTTTTTCCGCGTTTCTCACGCCGCAGCAACTCTTGTAAATACGGTTAACGACTTTTTAAACTTTAAGGTTCAGAGATAATTAAAACATCATACCTTAGTTTAAAATCAAATCATTGCAATCGTACACAGAGGATATTTTCACGCTGAGAATTGCTAGCTCTAATTTTGTCTGAAATTAATAAAATTTAACATGAAGACATTCAGACTTTTCATAGAAAATGCATCTCAGTTTATATCCAACGATGGAACCTACAAACCAGACACTGAATCTGTTATAAATTTGTCTAAAAATGGTGACATTTACTTGATACCTTATAAATTTTTATGATTGTCTTTTTTTAAGAACTAAGTTTGAGCCTTTTAAAAAAAATATTGAATGTATTCCCTTAGTTTTTTCCTAATCCATTTTAGTCACTGTCTCAGTATAGATTTAAAAAATAGTTTTTATCTAATTTCCAAACATTTCTGCAGAGACCTATGACCTCATCAGTAGCTTTGTTATGCGCATGTATCTATGGAAGTTAAACTCTGTTGTGCCTAAAATATCAATTAATTAATTACAGAGCAGTCCCAAATAACTTAAATATATGACTACATAATCAAGAATGGAGTAGCTACAGGCTGTTATTGGGTCACCTAATTGTAATTGTAACCATAATTGTGCATAACCTCCGTCTTGTATTACACCTAAATATTATAGGAGAGCCAGTGTTGAGGGCACAGATCCGTGTCGAAGCTATGGTTTGTTGAGTGAAAAGGTTGAAAAAGTATTTCTCTAATGGCTAGCATTAGAATTTAAAAAAAAAAAACTTTTAAGATGTAATGATCTCACCATTTTGACCAAAAAACTTTTCATATATGTCACTTTTTAGCGGTGAAAAAGTTTGTGTGGTAGAGGCATGACTTTTAATTTCTCTAGAACATCTTTAAAATAAAATTTCTTAGAAAAATGTGATAGGCTTCTACATGTGTAAAATAAACATGCTGCATAGTTTCAAGAAAACTGAACGAGCTGATTTGCGAGAAAATCATGGTGCAATGGGACAAAATGTCATTATGGTAAAGACGACTCATTTTATAACACTGAGTGTCAGTAAGAGATGGTTAAAAAAAAACACGCACAAAATTGCAGTTGTATGTTTCTCTTGTGTAAACTTGTAATATGACATGACATGCATTTTGTTTTGTACACCGCGTGGCGAAGTTGAAAAATCTTAAAAAAAAAAAAATCACATTCCATTTTTTAATTTTTGTACCAAAGAATATTTTTAGATAATTTTGATTTTATTTTGTTTTATTTTATTGCTTACATTCATGATCTCATTATGTTATTTTCTGTAATTAATGTACTTTACTTTGCTTCCTTATTTGTTTACTAGCAGTGACTACTTGTTACTTGACTGCTTTACTTGTGGATCTGTTATGCTCGCTGAATTTCTATTTATCGCATTTTCTTGTTTACTTTCTTCACTAGTAAAATATACTTACTACCTTTACCTATTGAATTTCATTTCCCATGCTATTTGTTTACTGACAGTTCACTTACTTTACTGACTTAATCTACTTACTGCTGTCTGTGCTTATTCATTTGCATGCCTTTTCTTTCTTACAGAATTTTATTCCTTACTTACTGACTTTTTTACTTAATTTCTACTTTTAATTAATGCTCACTGACTTTGTACTTTATTTACTGTACTTAATGTCTTCATTCCCTTCCTACATTATTGTCTGTGTATGTTAATTACTTAATGTTTTGTTTTTTATTTTTTACTAGAAAATGTTGTTTGAAATGTTAAGTTTGTAATCTGAATAAAAACAACAATCATAAGTCTTGACTCTTTGTATGATTCTACCTACCGAAGTCTTTCTGGCGAGAGAATGTTACTCGCTTATTCAGGAACGTAAGTGAAAATTTAAAAATAAAATGAATATTTTTTGAAATTAACAATATATTTACAGAAAATATACAAATATGGGCGAATAGAAATTAATAAAAAAATAGAAGATATATATCTGTAGAGGAAGTTTCTATATACAGGCGGCAACACTAAGATGGCGGCTACATGCCATTATAGGCAGGACCACCGCCTCCCTCGGGCACAACCCAGTTGATGTTCTGCGAGGGGTCCTTGATATCACAAGTCTTGCAATGGATGCAGTTCTGCGCGTTGATTTGCAGACGCTGGCCAGAGCCATCCTCTAGCGGCACGAATTCATAAACTCCTGCAAGAAAGCATAGGGCAGACCGTTTCTAAGAGACATTTTGATAAAGAATTGATTCTAGAATTCTTAGTCCTTTCGGCACTCACTTCTAATCACCTGCTCTACTTTCAAATTAGGAATAAATCTCGAAAGTCCAAGTAAGTGCTTGTAGAAATTTAAATGGCAAAACTCCAATGAGTCACAGTACCTAAGTCCCACCACACCTGACCACCATAAAGGAGTAGTCCCAAGACAATCACATCATTCAACTTAGCCCTGGAGTTCCAACAAACTAACCTTGCACTAGCACAAGTCTTCAGCACAAAGCCAATAGCAATGCTTTTCCAAGAACATATTCAGTTTGTTTAAGAAAAACTCTGAGTAAGAGAATAATATGCCTAGATAGTTATATATAGAAGACTGTCCCTAAAGTGAATTGTTAAATATTGAACGTCTGGCGGTCTTTTTATGCCATTTGAGAATCTCAGAATTTTAGTGGTTTTATCAGTATTAACGTGGAGACAATTTTCGAGACAATAAATGTTTAAAAGGCTGAGTTTAGACAGAATATTGTATCCAACACACTTCTGGATGGATAAATAGACTTATAATAAGATCCCCAAGCCTCTTGAATAATACTAAATTCCGAGAGGTTATGTTTTGTTTAACTAGATAAATTGATAGCTCTCCAGAAAATCTCACTATTACTGTAGTCTCCTAATTTTTGTTTTTACTATAAACACAGTTTCAAGACTTCTTTTTATTTTTAATTAATTGAGCACATTCTTTCTTTTCATTAATGAATAAGTTCTTAGCAAATAAATAAATAGGTAGAGAATTCATCTGTTCCAAGAGTTGCTTTCTTTTGACTTTCATGTATTCCAGGTCATACCAAGGTTTATTCGTTTTAATTATGCTTCCGAGTTTTCAAACTTTATACAAATATAAATTAGAAGAGGTATCGTAAATAACAGACATTTTTTCTAAGGCACAATGTAGTTTGAACTAAAACTGACCTGCAGGACAGAACCTTCCCTCGGGACCGTCATATACAGTCAGGTTATTCTTGACAGGTACCGTGTCATCGGCCAGAGTGAGGTGTGGAGGTTGATCGCCTTCATGGTTAGTACCAGTCAGTGCTACGGATGACAGCAAGTCGAAGGAGTAAACACCGTCTGGTTTGGGATATTCTATGGGTTTACATTCATTAGCTGGCTTCAAACTCTGACTGTCCAACTCTGCAAAATTGAATGTTCATTTGCTTAATAGTGTCCTATAATTGTGTCCGTCTGTAAGAGCTACACCTAGGACCAAAATAAATTGCACAACTACTACCTATGAGCAGACACTTAGAGAGTTGTGATGTCATAATTACATGTTAGAGTGGGTAGAGTTAGGGTGGCTATAGAGAGCATCACTTGAAGTTGTTTCTTTCGGCTCTACCTTATGAGATGCCACACAATGTACATAAAAGTGGAAAGTGGTACACACATGGTTAAACAAGCAACCAGTGACCATACTTACTTCCATGTTTAAATGTCCAAGGTTCCCGGCCACCGATGATAATGGAGAAGCCTGAATAGGCAATGCCACCAAATAGTCCTAATTTGGTATGGAAAGAAGGCCTACAATTACGTACACCACGGAGATCAGACCATACCCAGCTGGACTTGATCTTCTCCGGATAAGAGGAAGGTTCTAGACCTGCAAACATTTCAAAGGTTTGACTTAACAAAAATAAAATATCTCACGATCAATTTAATCGACTCTTGGGTTCACATTACATAGTGCATCGAGACCCTAATACTCTCTGAATAATATCTCGTCAAAATAGTTCTATGCCATACCAGTCTTATCCGACTCTTGATTCTCTGTGAGAACTTCAAATATGCTTTCCGCGGCCAACATGCCGGATTTCATAGCATAATGGGTTCCTTTGATTTTTGGTACATTCAGAAATCCTGCAGCACAGCCGATCAGACACCCACCTGGAAACGTTAAATTTGGAAGCGATTGGAATCCACCTTCGTTTAACGCTCGGCCACCGTATGCTATTCTGAAAAAAAGTAATTTTTAATAGTTATGAAGATTTACTAAGAGAGCACACACTGTTTGGTCTGTACTCAACAGTAAGTGCCCATATGTTTTATGAGAGAATGGCAACTTAGGAACTGGTGAACACTACTCTAAAGTACAGTATATCGTCAAATGTTCTGTGCGAGCTAATAGAGACCGCATTCACATCTGTGTCAGCCAAATACGTAAGTGTTTAGACCAGTATAGCAATGTTCCTTAAACTGGTTGCATTATTGCTTAGTATGAAGACTTAGCTGCCACTTACCTTTTGCCACCTTCTAAGATCTTCATGATGGACGGATGGTGTTTGAACTTCTGGAACTCCCTAAATGGACTCAGATATGGATTTGTATAATCCAAGCCGACTACCATTCCAATCGCAATGATCGGTGATGGATCGTTGAGATGATAAAGAAATGTCCCACCGTATGTATTTTTGTCCTGCAAAGACGAAAATCAATATGAGATGGACGTTTGAAATTTATACAAACAGTGAAGCAACTTTGAACACTATGTCAAATCCAAGGCAAGGTGTCATAATTTGGGTTTTTTACATTTAATAATGATTACTAGCTCTATCTAATGGCTAAGATGACTATGCGCCCAGGAAAAAATAAATAAAATTAAATAAATAATAATGACGATAAGGAAAGAAAGACAGCCTCAGGCGGCCATTTCGTGACGTTGGGGTTTTATTGCAACCGGTCAAGTCAGAAATCCAAGCAATAAGTAAATAATCAAAAGAGCAATTGCTGCAGACCTCGCATAGAGTCTAAAGCCACCTTGGCACGCTAAAGGTAAACATGAAAAAGCGCTTCTACTTAATAGACAAGCCTAACACTTCCTGGGAATCCTGTACTTACCAAGGGCCATCCAACCGTATGCTCCACAGTGCCGGGGAAGTGGTTCTCCGGCTTGATCTCCCAAAGTTCCTTCACCCCCAGACCGTAGGTCTGTGGGTCGGAATGCTCGCGCAGGTTGAACTTCTTGATCAGTCCTTTGGTGAGATGTCCGTGGCAACCTTCGGCGAACACGGTCACCTTAGCGTGCAGCTCCATGCCTCTTTCAAACGTTTCCTGTATGTATTTAGCAAATCTATATACAAACTTAGAGGTTTTAGACTTCATATAGATTTTTCAAACAAGGATTTCTTATTTTTTCTTAAACTTAGAAAAAAATGTCCTCAAGTTCCATGGTTTTTAAATCCACGCCTATAGAACTGGCAATGAACAAAACTTGAAGGATAAAAATGAAGATGCAGGGTAGTGGCGCATGGACTTGCACCTTAACAGACCGCCCTCACATTTGTTTCCCCCTCATTAGCATGAAGTTGGTCCTGTACCCCTGCAGACACGGCAGCTAAATGATGGTTTATTGTTCAACCCCTTGAGAGTTTAGTAGTTAAGAACTTCCCCTTTTTACCTAGAGAATTTTACCCACTAGCTGTTTTTGCAAAATGATTTCCTCTAGTTTCAAGATTTCATACCGTAATTTAGTGATTGCAACACAGTCAAACCATGAGAAGCTGTTTCTTCCTCCGGAAAAATCTGCTTAAGGGTTCCATGTTATTACTCTTACTCTGATGACACAAACTACTGAAGAAGAAGAAGAAAGAAGTCTTTATTCAATTGAAAAGATACATAACTTATAAATTTCTTAAATATGTATAAACTATAAAATTCATAAAAGCACAAATTATTAATAAATCAAATAAGAATATGGATCTTGATGTCTACAACATTAGAATGGGTGTTTTCCCCACTTAAGTAAGGCTCCCTTTTAAACTATTATTAATAATCTTTGCCCGACTTTCATTAAATTTGGCATAAAGTGGTTCGAGCTTTACTGCGTGACATTAAAGTGATATCCTTCTGTTACAGCTATTAAAGGAAGTATTGTTATGATGCGTAATTGATGTTCCGTTTTTCTTAGCCCTTTTAGTAAGAAGTACTATGTTTTGCAGTTTAATTTTTTGTACTCCTCTTGAAAGGATAAATCACAGTTTAATTTTGCTATTTAACTACCTTCCTATTTTATTCGAAACGTTTTCCCAAGAAAATTGTTTTTTGTGGATTTTTTGGGGACCGCAACTATAAGTTTTCTTTTATAAGATCTCTCTAGTGGTATTTATGATTCCATCTTAATACCATATCAGGATATAATGAAAGTATTGATTATTCCAAATGTTAAGAAAATCTGTAAAGCAGATATGTAACTTTGTACAATAAACAAAAAAGAAAATCTTTACAAAAGGTACAAAAACTTACAGTTTAAAAAGTTAAGTATATTTAAGCATATTATTAGGATAGGCAATTAAGAATTTGGGTAAGAACTTTACTAATTATTTGATTATAAAACTTCTTTAAGTACTCAATTAAAGGGCTTCTGTATTTTGAAAATGAATTATTATTACAAGTAGTTAATAATTTGATATTAACTGTGTGTAATTTGTGCTCTCGTTTTCTTCTATTTATTAAAAATAAAAGCACAATAGAGATAAATCAGAAGAATAATTTGTAATACATTTAAAATAAAGTGCCTGTTTATTTCTATTTATGAAGTAGTAATATACATTTCATCAATATTTTTAAAAAAAAAAAAAAATTGTTATAAATGAAATGGGCAGCATGAGGGTCTGTGACATTACATAGATTCTAAGCAATATTAATGAAAATTTAATTCAGTAAAATTACTTAAGATATCGTTATAAAATTGGAATAAAGCACTTATGCTTTTACAAACATTTCCAAATGTCTGTCAGTACAAGCTAAAGTATGAATGAAATTTTGGGTACTTGCCGATTTGTGTATCTTTTTCGTTTAATCAAATCTTTACACTTACTTTTTTAACTGCAAGTTTTTGTTAAGGAATTATATAAGAGGAAACTACAATTAAATATGATGGCTCTTTAGAGGGGTTGCCTAACGTTTGGATGTCCCAATCTAATTTTTCTGGAAAAATGTTTCATATACAAGTTTCAGATCTACATCATTCGACTATTACAGCAAGTTTAAAGAAATTCGTGGAAGTCGTTTTCGAAAGAAAAAAAAAAAAAAACTAGAAAACTGATTAACCAAATTGGTATTTCCGATAGTCTACCGGTCCAAAACCTTATGGTTGTGCCTTCGTTGACACCTAACCGAAGTATCAATTTGAACTCCCTGCGATTTATAGTAAACAAGTTTACGTGGATACTCATATACTCAGATAGACAAAGAGAGGGAGAGACATAGATCAATTTGTAAAAAATACTTTTGACTCAAAACTGATATTTTCTATGAAACTCAACATCGAAAATCTGCATCATTATAATACTTTCTCTTAATACAATAAAGTAAGAGTAAGTAAAAAAAACCTTAAGTGTGTAATCTATGGAGGAATTTCTTCCTCGATGAACTGTCTGAATTCTGACATGTTTATTTCCAACTTATATGTCCTCCTCTTACTCAAAACTACCAGCATAATTGTTCTTTGGACACTCACCTTTGGCGAACCATCCTTTGCTATGCCTACATCATTGGTTGCAACGCCTTTGACGGCTCCATTTCCGTCATAAAGGATCTCCGAGGCTGCATATCCTGGATATAGTTCAATTCCTGCAGCTTCCGCCTGTTCGCCGAGCCAGGACACTAAATGTCCTAGCCTGACAATATAGTTACCATGGTTGTCCATGGGCATCCCTTTTAAAATATGAACACTTAAGAAATTCATAGAACATAAATGCTACATTCTATGACACTGTCTCATGGCCACGGACTGTGCCCGTGTTGGATTACCTTTAAGTATTGGTAAATTGAATCTGGACTTCTCCGTAAGGAAGGAAAATATATCCTTCTGAACTGGAGTGTTTAGCGGTGCTCCCTTATCCTTCCAGTCCGGGATGAGTTCGTTCAGCGCTACTGGGTCGATGACAGCTCCGGACAAAGTATGTGCACCTGGAATCCCATAAATAGTTATTAGTAAATCAAGGTTTAGACTCTTCTTAGAAACCCAATCCAATCCAGGTTCTGCAGGTTGATAGGCAAGCTTCGCATTGAGACTATCTGTGAACTTGTTTTCCTCTCTCTCTCCTTCTCTCGCTAATGGATGAACTTGGAAGATTGCTAGCAGTCTAAGATGCTTGTTAGGGATCCAGGTAGAGCTTATTAGTAAAATTATTTAATATCTGTCACGGTCATCTCTCAAACTACCAGTTGGATCCCTTACAACCTTATTGTGGTTAACAGAGATACCTCTGCATGATGGGAGGGGATCATGACAGACCCCTGTTGTAAAATTTGAGAAATAGAGGAGGAAACACCAATTTATCTCGCGAAGAATTATTTGGGGTACGAAAAAATCAGGTCCAGGGTCTCTAGCCGGAACAGGTTAATGGTGAAAAAGCTTAGTTTGTTTCTTCTTTGAAGCAAGCACCTCACACAATCAATTGGTCTGACTTTCCTAAATGCACGTCAATCCTCTTCAATTTTACAAGTAATGTATTTTTTACGGTTACTAATCATTTCAACCAGATTTTTCATTAGTCCAATACGCCCTCTGCTAGCAGCAGGGAGGTTTTAAATAATATGTATGATAGAGGAAATGCGTTTGTTGCTGTTATTTCTGTGACCACTGACTGAATTCAATACACCTTTGCATTTTACTTAAAACATTTACTTCTTTTGCTTAACTTTTAAATTTTATTTTTTGCAGTAAAATAATGCAATAACAAATATTTGTCAGTCATTCAAATAGTTTGTATAAACACAGAAATCTTGAACCGAAATTTGTTAAACCGAATGTTAGTAATTGATAATATTATTTCCTTTTGTTTATTATCCTACTACCGATATTAGTTTGTTTCATCCGTAATCAAAAAAACGAAAATTCGTCTTTATAGTAGCGATTTTTCAACAATGTTTCTCCTTTTCCTCAAAGAATCTGCGATAATATTTTTTTCCCGATAGGACTTCTAAGTTTAGATATCCTATCCTCCAACGAATCGAACCCACATTACTGCCATTATCACTTTTGTCCATAACATCACTATTCACAACAGCCTTAATTATCCCAATAATACAGGCTTTCTTTTGAAGAACTTCCTAAAACCTTGTCTTTAACCTTTAAATCATTCTTTTGGAAATATTCCCGTCGCCTCAAGCCCATCATTGGTCTAGAGATTGTCTATTATTCGACCATCTCATAGTTGTCATTATTATATTATCTATGTTTATATGCAAATAAGCAACTAGCAGTCAGCAACTGCTAATCCTTCACTACTAGTGACTATTGCTTCCAGATTTGTATTTCTTTAGATTTTTTTATTATTTATTCCTTCATTTTACTGTATTTTTCTTTCACACTCGCTTATTTGCAATAAGCGAGTTTAGGTTCAAAATAAAAAAAAAATACCCCCTTTTTTTAGTATAATTTATATTTTTTTAGAATATATTTATAAGACCCAACCAGCAGTAAAAAGGATGTGGAGAGAGCCAAATCAATGAAATAAAATCTGTTCATCTATGTGGCTGAGGTGGGGACGTGGTTTAGGCAGAGATTTCAAGCTATATGAATTATCTTAATCTTCAGGGTTCCTTTCTGGTATCACCACTAACCATATCTGTTAGTTAAGATTAAGCTGTTTTAACAAAATGAGAGCACTTTCGAAAATCAGCGTTTGAAGATAATTACCTATCTGAGCGGCCTTCTCAATGACTGTGACTTTGAGCTCGGTGCCGGCCTGTTCGGCCAGTTGGCGCAGCTTGATAGCTGCTGACAGTCCTGCAGGTCCTCCACCCACAATCACGACATCAGCCTCGTCCGCGAATCGCTCCATGTTGATATCTGACAACAAAAAAACATATAAGTAAGGGACATACTTCAGTCTTAGCCTCAAGGCACTACGTAAATACTAAAAATGTAGGATTCAATTCTGAAATGAAAGGAAAACTAATTTATAATGGCCATAGATCCCCTAAGAATAATTAAACGTGCAAAAAATACTGGGTGCTCTAATTTTTGAGAGGATTTCAATACCTCGTTGACTTACACTAAGCTGTTTGGCTATTTAGCATTAGCTAGTTCCTTTTGAGCGATACGCCCTCTCGTTACCTCTTATACTGAAGTGGCAGAGTAACCAGTGAAGGTCACTGTTTCATCCTTTCCCTAGAGCAAAGCCAATAAGAGCTGGGAGTCTCTTCGGTGTAGACCAGGGGTGGCCAACCCGCGGTCCGTGGGCTGCATGAATAATTGTATGGCCCGCGATATTCATCCTAATTTTACAAAATTTGTTTATTATCTTCAAATGGAACTTGCAATGTAATAATGAACTAAAACACATTTTTGAAACATCTGAATCAAAAATAGGTTTTTATAACTCCTGTGCAAAAAAAAAAATTTAATTTGAGAAATCTGGCACAAAAAGTAGTGAGCGCTTTTGGATCTATTTTCACCTGCGAATCATTTGTTTTTTCGAAAATGAAATTTACGAAACATAAATTATGCTCGAACTTAACGGATGAAAACCTGCAACATCAATTACGTTGTGCATATTCGCGCATTAAGATCGACTTGCAAGAGATAAGTGAAAGAGTTGAGATAAAATATCTCACTATATAAATAAAGAAAATATTATTCGACCATCTCATTGTTGTCATTATTATATTATCAATGTTTATATGCATCAATAAAAATTAAATCTGTTTTGAATTTTCACCGCAAAAGGTTTTTGTAGTGGGTCCAATTTAATAGATATACATTATAATTTTATAAGCAGTCCGCAGGCTTATAATGAATTTTCAAATTGGCCCACAAGATCATTTGTGTTGGCCATCCCTGGTGTAGATGAGTATCCAATCTCGAGGGGCAGACTTATAGGAAGGGTTTCAACTACTACAGCTCTCATATCATCTTTATTTTTCTCCGGGTCCAATCTGCATTTTGGAAGTGCAACTCAAGAGGAACTTGGCCTACTAACTGAAGGCAAAATAGCTAACTAGCTATTTTCAATACGAAAGTTAAAATTAACTCCAATTCAATTCCGCCGCATGTGCTAAAAAGTTTATTGTATCGTTTGCTGGCATTATTGCCAGACATAAAAAGGTAACCCCTTAAGCCTTTTTAAAACTTTTACCGTTGCTCCTTCTCTTCTTTAACGAAGAGGTTTGATGCTGCTTTGCAACTTCATGTGAGCAGCCCTGAGATCCCGAAAATAAAAACACGTCTATCAAACGGTTCAGTTTATTTTAGAAATCTCCAGAAAGGCCCCCATAAACCACACCTCCACAATCCAAGCTAGGAAAAATTAGTGAGGAGTCAAGCGAATAGCGGGTTTTGTGAAGAAGCAGATGCTGAAGATATTTTAAGGTTCTAAGAATAAGGATAGCCATTTAGCTTTTCGCAACATGGTTCTTCCAATGTAAATGTTGTTCAAAACACCTGTAATTACAAGATTTGGTTACCTTTCCATCGTTCATCGGTTTCTCGAGGTACTACTGTATAGTGTGTGGTGATCTTCGGGAATTTCTGTGTGCAGTAACTTGATTTGGACAACAGCAACAGTCTTTTTACTGCAACATAGTAAACAGATAACAAATAGCAAGTGAAACCATGTAATCCAGTAGATACATGGGAGAATAAGTAGAAACTACCTTTGCTTCAGCTTATCATTTAAAAAATCACCTGAAGGAATGTTAAGTACCGCAATAAACTACAATCCACACTGCTGATCAGAACAGTGTGCTGGCAATAGATATTAAGAGTAGTTTTGTGATGCTAGGATATCACTCTTTCTTCAAAACTGCAGTGATCTTATACTGAAGCTAATAAGCGTCTAAGTTTAGAGAAAAGACATTCATTGTAAGATCCTTTAGAATTGAAGGAAATGAAAGTCATGAAAGAGTTCGCACTAGTTTTTTTCTGCCTTTGGTGCTTCTTTTCGTAAACAGCTCCAATGGCGTTCTTTAAAGCTTTTATTAAATTTCTGTAGGGCCATATTTTTGGCAACGGTCACTTTAGAGAGGGGAGCTGGAGAATTGGCTGGGACACGCTTTTTTCTCAAGTAGTTTCATTACAGTGAATGTGTATAATATTAGTGCCAAATAAGATCTATTTCAGTTACAAAAAAATTAAATAAATAAATTGGAACACTAAAAATTGCAGGAAGGGAAATCGGATAAGTTTTTTTCACACCTGATTTTTTTTGTACATAAGTATGTTTAGTAATTCTTTATCTAAAAATAAGCTACAAAATTACTTTGCAACTGTCCCGAAAAAACTTAATAATTTAAGTCAACACATTATTTGATTATATTTTTACATAAATTAAAAATTTAAAATACCTTACCACATTTTGATAAAACACAGTTAGAACTTGCCATTATAAAAATATCTACAATAAATATTAATAAAAGAACTTCGGGCCAAATAACTTAATTAGCACTGGTACTGAACTGATAGTAAGATTGCCAAATTAAAGTGACAATGTTGTCATGTGCTTCGAAATAAAATTACCTTCACATAGTGGCGCTGCGACGAAGGTATCGAAGCTCTGACGAAATTCTAGGTAAGGGGTGCCGCGAAGACTAGAAATATTTTTCTTATTTTTTACTTCTTTTAAAGTCAGAAAACTAAAAAATCATTTCAACTTTTGAGAATTTTTTTCTTTGTGAAGATATGCATTATGTTTTTAAAGTATGTGGACCAACAGTCGACTGGACATTGTAGAATACTTTGTCCAAATTCAAATAATTGTAAACTGAAGCTATACTGTCATCAATGTGAATAACAAGAGCAAGGTATGTTTTGGTAAGCGTAGTGGCCAGCGTTGGAAATTATCTTTTTGCTGTGTTGGAGAGAGGTGCACAACCTTTTTTATTGCCTGAGTTTGGTGAAGGGCTGCAGCTTCCCAAAATCCAATTGTGTTTTCAGGCCTAAATTTATTTACTATTTCTATAATATTTATTACTTACAATATTGATAATTTAAGTAATACCAGATAATTTATAAATTTTTGTCTTACACATTCAGTTTTTTTATCTTACTCCCAAGTATTGCGTCAAATTCTCGATTTACACCGGAAATGTACGTTGTGAAATAACCAGAGTCCGAGAATGTGAATCATACAAAAAAATGCAAAAAGCTCATACTTTATATTTCGTATGAGTATTGCATGGGATCCTGCTTAAACTTAAAGGTTGAAATTTCACAAACAGGATTTTTCTCGAAAATAGGCCTACGATTTTTTCTAAACTTCTTAAATTTGATACTTTTGTGTGAATAACTTTTTACAGAATTCATTTAGAGACGTTCTGGAAAAGTATTGAAGAGGGCTTCCTTCGGAAGTGCTATTACAGTTTAATGAACGCTTTACTTGCATATTAATTATAAATACGTCGAATTCGATTTTTGAGAAAAATGTAAGAATTAGAACATTGGATCGGTAGTTAGAGAAAATCGTGTGAGTAACACCAAGCCTTTTTTAATAAGAATTCTGAGGTTCAAGAAAATTCATTTGCGAAAACTGCAGTTAGAGAAAGTTTTTTGAGTGTTAATACAAGATTTTTCTGCTCTTCAGAGCATAATGATCGTTTTGAGTATTTGTTATTTAGCCAATTCTATAATTCAACAAATATTACGAGGGGGGCTAAAAAATACTGTGCTACGGTGCTGTTTAACCTTGCTCATGACTTCACAAATTGTTATATTTTATATTTATGAAAAGTTTTTAGATTCCTTCAACTCATTATTCCATATTATTGAATGATTTTTTCTGGATTGATTCCAAAATTATTTGTGTGTGGTGTAACTGAAGGTTGTACAACCCGTTTCTCTACTCCAGTTTCCAGTTGACCCCACTTCTAATAATCTGGAAAGATGTTGGGTCGTTTGACCAGTCTAGTCAATCTTCGAGGTGTTGGCGTGGTTGGAGAGTACTGTTCATATAGATTTGCAAGTTCTGTTAAAAAAAGGAAAATGGTGAGTATATTTATATAATGGTATTTTTATTTTATAAAAAACAGTTTACTTTTCTAATGTGGTAAGTTAAAGTAAGGAAGTTTATAATATATGTAGTAAAAAAAATACGCATTAGTTCAAATATCCAAAATTAACCCTTCTACAGAAAGACCCTCATTTCAGCGAGCGATTTGTTGATTTACTTTATTTCAAGCAATTCATTCTAAAATATGTATTAACAGCGTTAATAATACTGTTAAGATACGAATTTATACTTTACTACATTTATCATATATAAATCCAAAGTAAAATTAAATTGACGAATTTAAATAATTAATTCATCTTTCCAAGGCCTGTTTATTATTTATTTGTAATAGTATTTATTATTTGCTCTCACCTACAGGTCCCAAAAAGAAGTATGTATTTTATCTAATTATAATAATAATTATTATTGTTATTTATTCACGTGTTTCATTAAAAAACCCTTTATAGAAGTGGGTATTTTAGTAGATGGTATAAGATATATGTTCTCATTTGTAAATGTAGTTGATCATTTGAAATGCCTCCCAAATGGATACTAAAAATTTTTGGGTGACCTTTGAAAACATTTTCTTCTGTCGCAGAAGTGTATACGGTCCTAAAATCTTTTGAAGTTGTCCCATAAGTGCTCAATTGGATTATAAGCTGGTGGGCAAATCTAGATGCTGGAATTCTTTATCTTGCTAAGAGTCATTAAAAAGTCTCGATTTTTGTGTCATTTGCAAGAAAAAAAAAAAAAAAAAATCGGCCAATTGGTGCACTATCCTGACAAAATAAGACTGTGCAGTAATTGTCTTTGCAAAACTGCTAATCCTGCCTGCGAAAGTTTGAAGTTATTCCACCCCATCCATTAATGCATATACTGCTGTACCGAATGCATAACCATAAATAAGGATTATATCACCCCCACCTGACCATCTGGTCAATCTGTTATGATTTATCCAAGTGATATGGAATTTCGAGCTATCTAATTTTATGATCGGTGTGAAGATCATAATATTCGCTCCTTGAAACGCGTAAAGCCAGAGGGGCGGCATAGGCTGGTCAAGGCCTGCGGCAAGTTACGGCGGTATTGTTAGGCGGTGTGACTTTAGACATGATCAGAGAAAAGACTAGTGGAATGAAATTGTATGTCGCAAGCTGACCCTAAGTTACTACATATCCAGCCCAAAAGCTCTTAGTGTTGTAAGGAAGGGATGTTCTTCAGAACAGCTACTGAGTCCAAGTGCATGTTATCGCTTACCGCTAGAAGGCGACCGCCTGAACAGCCCCACATCGGTTCAGATTTAGGTAGTAGGCGTCTTAGTCTAGGAATCTAACAATTTTTCCTGCATCGTCTTCATGGCACCAACAAAGAGGCAGAAATAATGGGAGAAACATTTATTAAATTGGTTGCGAGCCGTACGCTAATCAAGCGCTGACCCTCGGGTTTCCCATAGAGTAGAGTGCAGCTTTCTGTGCGCCCTTCAATACTTGAAGTTTGATACAGCTCGTAATACTCTAAAGGGCCTAACATATGGGCTCTGTAGAATTCTTCACGTGGTCTGTTAAGTTGACTCCAGATAGCAGTTCATTGTCAGTGTTCTGAGTAATTAGAAATAGTTCATGTTGTCCTTTTGTCTTGACAAAATTTTCTTCCTGAAGCAAACCTGTACCTGAGGGACGTTAATGTTACAGCCAAGCAAACTTTCGGACGAGGAAAGAATCAGTTTGATAAAGCCGCTGCAAGAAGTGGGCTGGGTCGTGCTGGACAACAGGGACGCTATCCGCAAGGAATTCGTCTTCAAGAACTTCGTCAAGGTACAGTGACTTGCACTGGTCTTTTTTATCAAGTATAAATAGATTTTTGATGGAGAAATAGTGTAGTTGTTTACCAATTAAAGATGCAAAAATCACAGTGAGTTAAACACCTGGCACCAGGTAAAAACCATGTTTTACCTGGCTGGTGAACACCTAGCTGCATTTGGCTAAATACCCGTTTTTAAAGTTTTTTCAGAATAGTTTTATTTTTTTAATCATTCCTAAGTACGACATATTAGGTTCTCTTAAATTGTCATTTTGGTGTATGTGCAGTTTAAAATCTGAATAAACCTAGTAAAAATGAAATATTTATTTTGACTTAAGTGTTTAACTCAGTGGTATGGGTTTGGTCTGCCTGCCAGTTGTTCTAGTCTCCTGCGGCCGCCATTCAGTTACAAATTTCGAGTATATTCACCGATAATTTTTTCGTGAGGAACGTTGTCTGCCATCTCCATAGATACTAGTTAGCGACACTTTCAATTTTATTATTTATCTATGTTGAGCGGGTTGATTTTGGGTCGATGGGAAAGAATTTTTTTTTAGTTAGCTACAAATCCAATTCATTTGCCGGTACTTCTGTACTTGGGAAATCTCTCTTTGCAGCATCAGTTTTTCCTAGACTTCTGCGAACACAAGAAGCTTCATGCTTTTATTGAAAGTGGTTTCTAGGGTTTGGATTCTTGATCCCTCTTATCACCCTTTCGAGTGCCTTTGATTGGAAATGTTCGACTGTATCTTTAGGCGTAGTTGACTTCGAGCTGCTCATCGGAACAAGAATAAATATGGATAAGAATCAAAGTAGATTAAGCAGTTGGAGTTTTAGTTTTAAAAATCATGAATCTTGTCCATAATAAATGTAATATTTTTATGTTTATTCGATTAGTAATTATATATTAATTATTAATATTTTAATCTGAAAGTAAAGGCAACATCGTTCGATGAGGAGCTAGACACCTTTGTGACTAATAAATTGTGTTTAAAATGAGGACAAGTCCTTAGTAGTTCAATGGGTTTTTGATAAAAGATTAAAAACAGGAATTAAGACTAGGAATTTGGCTATTTATTTGTCCTGTCAAATAAAAATGTAATCAAATGTACTGATAAGATATCTAATAAATAAATAAAAGGATTTAAAATTGATAATGATTGTCAATTAGAAAAAAATGTTAATATAAAAATGGAATGAACTGAAATTACTAGTAAATAATATAGATAATTTGTAATTTATCTCAAACTTTAACATTCAATTGTGAATTAGTTAAATTAAATCATGTAGATATAAGAAATATAATAAATGACTAAGATTAAAACTGTCCGGTAGGACAGTTGTATAAGGGTTTAGTTTAGATGATATGATTCTTCATAATTATGTAAATGATCCTGTTTGGGTCTATTATTGGAACATATATGGATAGATAATATCTTTTTATTCATACATACATTAATATTCTTTTAAAAATATTTATATACACTCTTGTTAAAAAGTCATTTCAATAAATTAAAACTATAACATTTCATACAGCTCTCTCTCTACAAAAAGTAGAACATCAAATGTTTTATCGTTGGTTTTATCTATCGAAGTACGTATGTTACTGAATCCCTGACCGGTTTCAGGCTTACACATCCATCATGGAAAGTACGTAGATTATCAGTTTGATATAGAGATCTCAACTTCATTGGTTTTCATCTCGGCCTTAACTTGCTGACGAGTCATCCAAGGCTAAAATCAACGATACTATCCAGCACTGCAGACCTTGCCTTATTTTCATTAAAATGTTCTAATTGATATTAACTAATTTTAGTAAATTAATCGTAAACGTGTACAATATAGCAAACATAATTCTGCTCAGAAAAATCTTTCAAACTAGAAGAAAGAAAAACAAATTTATACTAATCCTAAACAAATGACCCAACGTACGCTGGGCCATTAAATCCAAAAGTAGGGTTGAAGTTGAGTATTGCAAAAAAAAAAAAAATAAAACCTCAAAATAGGAGACCTGCATATTACATTAAGGAACAACTTACTTGTTGATGGTCTGTATAACTTATGACTTGAGATACATTAACTCCCCACTCGTCTTAATTATGTTACAAAGAAAAAAGTCATTTTTTACATAGATCATACTCTAAAATGCTGTAAAGCTTGCCAGACAAAGAAATACCTTTCTGTATTGGACTTAAATTTCTTCCGCAATTTAAGAGAAATTACTTTTACAGATTTTTGAAATTAGTCTTTCAACTCTTTTAGACGTTATACGAGTATTATATTTGACTGTTCATAGATCACACGAGTTTCTCTTCCTACAATTCGTTATTTGAAACAGGTAGATCGTACATCAAATTAAAAGTGTTACATTTTAAGTTTATATCATACAGATATCTCAATTTTAAAAAAATTCATATATTTGTAAATTTTAAACATATAATCCAGGTCATCACACCAAGACGGCATAAAAATATCAGCATAAACAACTTAGCAATACAGTTCACCAGCCTTATGCCTCCAATTTACTGCCTTTTTTAAAAAGTATAATCGTAATTATTATTGCTTTGGAATAGTGTCGGGTTTCTGAATTTTGGATTATCATTGATTATATTCTAAATTTATAATCTAATAACTTCCTCTTACGTAGTATATTTTCCAGTTGAATGAAGTTATAACAGATGAGAGTCAATATTTTAGTTTTTAATTTTCTGTAGTACTCTTGTCGTTTTTTTGGATCTTAAATTTTTGAATCGAACCAGAATTTACTGTATCTGTTAATTATTATTCTTTCAGCGGCCGTTGTAAAATTCTGTTTTACCGATTGCTATTCCAGGGTTGAATGGGTCTTTTTTCTCTTAGCATATTGATTATCATAAAAGCCATCATTGAATACAGGAGTGCAAATTTTGCCAGTCAATTGATTTGTCTTTTTTATGTTAATGCTTCGGTCACGTGTAAAAACACAGTGTAGGCTGCGTACTTTTCTCAGCATCCAACTCCGACTTGTCAGATACACTTTCTTAGCCAGGTGCTACTTAATTTTAATCACTTGATGTAACGAAGTGCCGATCAAATTAACTACTTGAGGAAAGCTTTTTTGTAGTTATTTACCAATTTTCCTTTTGATAATGTGATTTTTTCTTATTTTTTTCTAATGTCATTTTCTGATATAAAATTAGTCAAGTCGCTCAATTTATGACATTTGCATAAAATTTCTAATTTAAGAAGTTCTGTATGAGTTTAATTTAATTAAGATTGGGTTCTTGTCACTTTTTCTTCCTTCGTACCAATTCTTCGTTTCCAGTCTATTTATATAATAGTATAAAAACTTAACAATTTATTCTTTAAATTCATGAAGCTTTTCTCGAGCTGATAAACTCAATTTTTACCCAATGGTTTTACCCCTTGTGGATTTCATTCTTCCTGATTGTGTGAGTTCCCCATCATTTTCATTGTTCCCATCTCTGTGGCTTCTTTTTCCTCGCACTCTCTCCATTAGACACTTTTTTGCTTTCAATAAACCTCAAAACCTTCGTTTTCTTTAAATTTGACAAACTTGGCAAAACAATTGGCATTTTTTTTTAATTATACAGCTTTATGCTCTTTTCTACAGGCATTTGATTTCATGAAGGCGGTGGCCGATGAAGCGGAAAAGATGAACCATCATCCGGAATGGTTCAACGTCTATAACAAAGTGGATGTGACACTGTCCTCGCACGACGTCAACGGGCTCAGCAAGCGTGACGTCAAACTGGCAAAACTGATAGACGAAAGGGCCTCCGTTTACAAGGAGTAATTTGTACAAGATTCGGAAGAACATTATCTCAAGACAATAACTTCCAGTAAACTTAAGCAGAGCAACTTATTTTGTTTGGAATTTTTATATATTTTTTATTTAATGTTAAGAATTTATACTGTGTTAATGGACCAAATATAGTACGTCTTATTTACCAGTTTACATTGCCTTATCCTAATTATTATTATGACTTAAGGTGCGTCAGCATCTGAGGTTGTTGGCGCCTGGAGCTTTTTTCAGTGCAGTGCCGGCCTCTCGTTACAGACAACACTGTCGTATCACCGGACAGTGAGCTGTAAGAAGCTCCTAGAAAGAGAATATCTAAGGATCAGCAGCCGGATTCGAACGCGGGCCCTCCGCGTGGGCTTATCCTCATTATCTTGCCTAACAGAGGTATTGGTAGTGATCATCTTAGATTACCTTGATAGTGATTTTGAAATGGCTAGTATGTCCATTTCTCAAGAGATGTGCAAAACATTTGCAGAAGTACCTGTGAAATGGATTGTTTTATACAAGTTTGCAATTATGCATTCTGGTGGCGACCTGTCAAGATGGAAGTCCATGGTCCCTCACTACCTTACATTTCTATTTACCTGGTAATGGCCCATTAAACTTTTGGGCTCTTCCAGCTCTTTAGTAAATGCATTAAAATATTGTCAGAATATTTTTTATAATAACTAAATCAACGTCATGAAAAAAGTCGCCCTCATCCGGATCTTTGTATTTCATGGAATTTCTTTAGTAAAACAATTATTTTCTAAAATACTTAAAAACCATTTTATTCGGCTATATTTAAAAAATCAGCTACAAAATTTTGCTATAAAACTAGTTATCTTTAAATCCATATAGATACACATAATTACTACGGTGTAAGAAACGTCTGTATGTTTGCTTATTTTCTCTAACGCCAGGCGTACTTAGTAATGTTTACCAATCATGTTTATTCTGAAGTCATCGAAGCAGAAAAAGAAAGAAGACTGTTTTTACAACAGCGATTTGATTCTTAACATTTAGAGAGGGTGACATGAGAATGGAAAGTAAGCTTTGTTCCTCCTCTATTCCTCAGATTCAGCACTTCCATCGACATGCTTCCATCTGGAAGTGCTTCTTGAAGTGCACAATCAACGTATTTACTGCACTTTAAGTCTGTAAAAAGTCTGAGTAATTTCCGTTTTTCATCGAAAGAATTATTTATAATTTTTGAAAGTGGAGTTTACTCCTGACAATACAAGTAGAAATAATGGATTAGCACAACCAGCTGAATCCGTGGTTTGAACAGAAAGAACTGCGAGGGAAAATGATGCTAAAATAGCATTACACTCAAACATTTTACTGCTCAGCTATGAACGCGTACACTCCATATAGTTTAAGTTGAACGCGTACACTCCATATAGTTTAAGTTGAGAAAATTACAATTCAACAAACCTTTTTGAACCGTAAAGTGAAGAACGCATAGAGTTTTCTTACATCTCAGTATAATAAAAACAGGAATAAATATGTACAAAACAAAAATAGATGCTAGACATATCTCGCCAAAAACATGGATCGATCCATTTTGAAACTGTACACATTCTAGATTTTTTTATTTTTTACGCTTCTCGCCTTTTTTTTTTTTTTCTTTTTATGCCAAATTATGCATGTCATAATTGATGGTTCTAGATAAACCTTAATAAAGTGGTTTGATATATATATATATTTATATATATATATTTTACCTAATTTGGTAGTTAGGCTTAAAGCCCGCCTGAAAAAATAGGCATTACTTTATATATATATATATATAAAATTAAAAGGTCTTATTTTACAATGAACTGACCTTTGAGATACTTTAAGATATACTTATTTACAATTTATACAAACGACTATTACCATGCTGCTGATTAAAAGATAATAAGATCCGGAAGTAGAAGATTTAGGACAAATATTACATAGTTAAATATTATATAGGAATTAATTTTAAACATGATTATAAATTATGATCCTTTTGGTGAACAATTATCAACCTTTTAATAATAAATGCACAACAAAAGAATTTTATTCAAAGGTAGTGGACAACTCTAAACAATTGTATTAATAGAACACGCAGTTCTAAATACTAAATGCACAAAGAAGGAGTTGATAAAATTAATTTAATAAAAAAAAAAGAGTTCCATTGAGTAATTATGTTCAAAATTAAGTGGTTAGCAGAAACCATTTCTCCTTGAGCAACGATTTTTCCACCTTTAAATTAGCAAGAGTAGCTACGCACAAACAATTGTTGGAATAACCATTGTAACGAAAATAATGATGGAAGGAGGCAATGCTTTAATGTGGAATTTTGCCCAAAGGCTGTGGTTACATGAGAATAGTTTTTCGCACCACAACTATGCTAAAAACAAAAATTAGAATAACAGATAATCATTTAGACCCCCAAAGAAGAGACTTGTTTGATCATACTCTGTTGCAGTTCAGTCTCGACGCTGTCGAGAAAGGCATGAAGAGCGGCCAAGTATTCGTCACGATGTAGCATCAGATGTGACACATGACGCGACTTTTCCCAACACTTCCAGTATACCTACAAAATAGATCAAGAAGGGATTAAAATAAATTAAGTAGGCGTGCAATGTGAGTGACTACTGTGGGTGTGCAATATTCAAGGCACTTATTGATATAACAGCGCTAAATTTTTCAATGTTTGTAATTCAGTCAACAAATACCTCAGTTAAAAAAGTTGCGTTAAGGTCAAATCTAAGATTTTTCAGTTTATTAGATGGCAACCGGAATTAAAATTGTGATTCAAACAGATTATAAAGACAAATAGCGTAGGAGTGAGATTCCTAGTTCCAAACTCGTACGATACTGTTCCATTTTATTTAATAACGGGAATAGTTGATCTTTTTTCAATGAGGTATCGGTAGTAATATAAAAACGAATTTTTCTGGCGGTACTATTTTTGGTAAACCAGAGCAAAATTCATAAACAGTTCTAGAAATGTAGATTAAGAAGAAACGTTGCAAATTGATCAATGCCTGATTCGATGTAAAACATATAATTCGGTATGGCGGAGGGAAGCGAAAAAATATTTTCATCTGTTGAGCTTCAAATAACTTCTGACGTTAATTCACACGCAACTAACACTGATAACCACAACTTAAGTTGCAAACTCACATTGGAATTACACTCAGAAAAAATCGGTTCTAACTCTGGTAATTCCATACTTTGTAGATGAAACGTTCAATAAAATGCTTGCCACACATACGTATATTGATCCGTAACTTCAGCTTTTCCTTGCTGCAAGACGTCCTTCTCAGCGAAACACCTAATTTTATCGGAGTTCGTTTATTTGGCCGGATTTCTAGGTGTTAATAAATTTAGCTGTAAAGATTATATTAAAGTTTTACATAGAAAGCTTGTCAGTCAAAAGGTTCAAACGGCTTTAAAACTTATAAATTAACAGTAAAACTTGTTACCCACCTTTAAAACTCTCAGCTTTAAGGTATTGCAAGTGTGCGGGTGTGCCAGTAACCTACCCTCAGTTGAAGAGTGTCCTAGAAGTTTCAAATCACTATGAGCCATAAAAAAAAAATGTCTTAAATACAAACCTTCATGCCCATAGAGTCCCATGATTCCTTAGCCTTGATATTTGCGATCACAGAGCCAATAGGGTCGTTCTTAGAAACGAAGACCAAACATGGAGCTCGAACGGGTGTTGTGTGGAAGAGTTGGCTGGCTCGCAGATAGTGTTGTGTCGCAGTATCATAGAATGTTCTCAAATGATAACTGCAAAAAAGAACGAAAGAATGAAGAAAATCAATTAGAGGTGTGGACACACAAGATGAGTGGAGTATCTTTGGATGTTCTGTCAGCTACAAGTCACCCAAAGCTTATACACCTTTTCTTTATTGACGGCAGTCTGATCCCTCTTCCGCAGTTTCGTACCTGAGATTTCAATGCCCCAGTACAGCATATTGTTAGACTTGATTAGATATTGGAAATCTGATGGTGGCGGAGCTAACTCCATACTAAGAGAAAGATAGAAATAGATGTAGGATAGTGGCGCAAGAGCTTACACCCCACCACTGTGGCCAAACGTTAGAAGCAGTTTAACTTATCTATACACGTTGGGAAAACAAAAATCTAATCTCTCATTTCTTCAGCTTCTTGCACCTAAGTGTTGAGCACTATTCCTAAATTCAATGGTTTCAAACTTACTCTACATATTTCTCCATGGTTGACTTCAAAAATGCGTTCCTCGGGAACATTGCCTGCGGCAGTCCTTTTGAGGTTTCAGTAATATCAGCCGCAGAATCCCAGATCTGACCTTTTATCTTGGACATCAACAAAGTGTATTTAGCAAGATCAGAATTTAACTTCACCAGACATTCACCCCAGAGATACGCACCGACCGAGAATCCATGCACGAACAATGTCTGTCGGGAACAATTGTATAAGTAGTCAATAAGATCGCTAGCAACCACCTGAAAAAATTAAAAATCACAAAAATCAATTTTCTGATGAGCATTAAGTAGCTTGCATTAAAGTCACCTCGAAAGAAAATTCACAAAATCACTCTATACAGTCTAAACATTTATACCTAAGGATTTTTTTATTTTTAATGTAACTAGAAAAACCTGGGTTCCAGTCAAAGGCCAGAAGAATTGCCAAGGCGTGATGGATACGCTAAGCACATCATAGCCACGGGACAGGTAGATATCGTAGTACTTGGAGATATGATTTTTGCGGGCTAATAGCCATGGAAACATTACTACTAGAGGCTTGACTTCGCTCTGCTTCTCTGCAGCTAACTTTCTGCTTACTATTTGCATATTCTTGTTAATCATACTGTAAACCATATCATGCTTCAGCCGTATTCCATTTATCGTACAGTCAAAAGATTTCTGCAATAACAAGAAAAATATATCATTCTGAATAAAACGTTAATAAGATAAGTAATAAGCATGAATTTGAATACGGAACAATGTTCAGCTAGCGAAGCTGCAGTTACTGAATGAGAAATTAAGACTAGATGACCTTGTTCGGCTTATTGTGCTTGCTTTACTTACAACCTTAAAGAGAACGACATCAAGGCGCCTGATTGTGTCATTGATGAGACTACAGAAAGCTAGCATTGTCAAAAATTCTAAAGCGTAAGTACTGGTTGCTAATGGTACAGATCTTACTTTACTTAAGTCAGGGTTTGCTGGCTATTTCCATACATGGGACAGGCAATAAATAGCTATAGGAGAGTTACCAATGTACTCATTTAACCAATTCCATTTTCTGGGAAAGATAAAACTGCAGTAGATGGATGAATAATGAACTTAACAACTCCACACTTCAGGAAAGTTAAAATCAGACGTAGGGTAGTGGCGCAAAACACTTTAAATTCCGCCACCACAATGAAATTTGCAATTTCTCTTAAGATAAAACATATATGATGTGTTTTAACAAAAAAAAATTCATGAGAAGTGGATTTACTGACCAAAAGTACGACACATAGATATCAATGGATAGAACTGTGGGGTAATTCAATAAGGAATTCGTCCAGTTGTTTTAACTTCTACTCAAAAGTTAGAATTTCCGCCAACTGAAGTTGTTTCCCAGCAAACTAAAAGCCTTTTTAGAAAACATACCTTTATAGAGATTAAAATATATATAAAAAAAAGAACTTGATGGTATTACTTCTACCCTCTCTCTACAGACCAAACTTAGCTATAACCGTCGAAGGCACACTTTTAAAGAAATTTACTACATTGATTTCTAAAACTGGAGTTCTCTGATTGGATGACCAAGGAATGGAATGAGAAACGGTCCAACATTTGGCAGGGATACGGCTCAAATGTAGCTTAATAGCTCAATAGTCTATAATCCCAAAATTAATTAGAAATTTAAAAGATTTGCAGAGTTTTAAAGCAAAAAAAAAAATTAATTATTTAATTTAAAATAACTTACTTTTAATAAACTAGCTCTGAAGTTTGGCCAAAAGATAACTGAACGTAGAATCATAGTTTACAAAAGTGGAATTCTTTCACAAAAAATTATAATTATAAGTTAATTTACACTGAAATACCGGTTGTTATTTAAAAACTTAAAATAAGATCAACTAATCCCAGATCATAAAAAAAATCTTGACGTAATTAACAGTCTGTCATGGACACAACCATTACTTAGAGAGAACTAGCTATACATTTAATTGCAATAAAACATTTAAGGCACCACTAATAGTTTTTTTATTTATAATAATTATTCTAAAAATTAAAATCTAATTACAGCCACTCGAAATACTATTCAAATTCATAGATATACAGGAGCAAAATCTATTCGCGACATGGAATTTGGATTTCTTTACTAACTACATGATTGAACATAATTAACTCGATTGGGCTGAAGCTGACAGCTAGCAGATCAGCTGACTCTAATCACCCTGGTAATAAATTCAAGCAAATTGTCCAATATATATTGTATGTAAATATATTATATGTTAAAACATTGAGTGAGTAAAAATTGATTTTTTAATTAAAATTTTGTTGTTCTTTTCTAATATTTAGTGATTAGTGGTCCACCCAGAATGTTTTTTTTTAGTTGGTATATGTAATGTCTAATTTAATGTAATGCAAATGGCCGTGTATTAGACAAGAGTAGGTTATGTATACTGTTATGTTTTTATTAATGGAAGGTTATCTGGATTGTTCTATGGAAGGTTGTCTAGAAATTGTTGAAAATTGAACAATAAATCTGTAATGGCTTCTGATGAAAATTTAGAAAAACTAGATTATTTTGTCTATAAATATTCTAGTTATTCACCAAACTATTTGCCATCGTAAGTAAGAATTGAGCTTTTTCTAGTTTAAGTTAAAAAAGTTGTTTCTATTGTTTGTTAGCTATTTGTTTCTACAGTTCTCGTCCAAAGTAAAACTTCAATTTATTATTCACCTGCCTTGTATCCGGTTGAATTATCTGCCTGGTACAAAGTGGTTCATGAAGCAGAAAAGGTGATTATCAGACTGTGACAAGTCGACTGTCTTATCTTGGTCAGGGAATGCCCAGAATTCAAATATTCCATTAATGAACCGGTAGCTATTCCGCCTTGACTTCTTAAAGAGTACCGTTTTTCGGTTAAGCCAAACCTGTGATTTTTGTTTTTCGCTAACTATAGTAACTCATGTAATCGACACGAAACCAACTCAGCACGAATGACGTTCTTGTAGTTCTATCGCTCATGCTTACTTTTTAGGCTGTTTCTCGTAGCAAGAATAAGTATTTCCGAAATTTAAATTATACAGGAAATTGACGTTTTAAGGCCCACTGGATACAAAATAATGTATTCGTCTGAAACGAATGTCTCTCAAAAAAACTTACTAGGTATTCCGTTCTCGTACTTGTTGCCACTTTCGATCCTGAGTTCTTGTCTCAAATTGGACAAACGGGAGTACCTTTTGACTATCGAGAATTTTTCTTGAAAATGACTCCAACCATTTTCAGTACATTTTTATCTATCGTGAAATATTTAATTATCTAAATGCCTGTCACAGTTACTCAAAAATATTTTTTAGTGATTCTAAGAAAACGGCAGTTTTAAGTAACCTTCTATAAGTGTCTCTTAGTTTAATGTACTGCTTTACTACCAATACGATATTAAGATACAAAGGCGTTTCAAATGTTAATAAATCCATATAACCGGAAATGAATCTTTACCGGCTAGGTTTGTAATTTTATCTCGAAAACGGTTCCAACTGTTTTCGTTGAACTTGACATGCTACTACTTAAACACATGATTAATATTTCAATTTAAAACATTTTTAGGCAGTTTTGAGTGCTTTTAGATGTAACAACGCAAACATACTTTCGAATTTAACAAAGGAGGCGTACTAAAGTGGTGGTAGTGTAAGTAGACATTTACTTACCTACAATGTAATTTATAGCTGCATCTTCCTTTAATCTTTCCATATTGTGGAGATAGCCAATTCATCATTTCTTTAAACACGACACTGCCAGATCTAAAGCACGATTTCGCTCGACAGCTACCCTTAAACCTCTTATTGTCACTTGATGGTCGTTTTAACGCTGCTTTTTGCCATAAGTCCATATTACAGATCTAAATTCATAAATAACGCAGGGTACTTCGCTAGAACATTTTATCTTTCGATTAAAATTATTGTAATATCGTGGTAGTAGATGTTACGCTTGTCGATTTAAGGTTCTACTAACTTTTTTTCTGTTTTTTCAGGAACATTAAGGTGAACAAACCTACAGATCAGACTTCACGCTGGTCTTCAGAAACCAACAGTCCACCCCAGGTAAATCAGCTACAGTAAAAAGCCCAGGAAGGAGCTTTGCACAATGTAAATGGAGCGAACATTCCATTTTCAGACATCATTCCAATTTTCCAATTGTAAACTGCCCATCTGGCTGTAATAATCACACTATCTATTTTATTTGTTTGACAGTTCTTGCTGTTAAAGCTATCAAAATTCTGCATCGTGCAGACTATCACTTTTGGAAAATATGAGAAGACGCATGTTTGCAACCTGAAGAAGTTCAAGGTATACGGTGGTCTGACTGAGGATAACATGCTCGAGCTTCTAGATGGGTTAGTGCTGTTTCACTATCCTAGACTAATTTTATAAAATTACAAGACTATATAAAATTTGATTCTCCATGATGTTGAGTGTTTTAGTGTGGAATCATTTACCAAGATAAATACAAAAATTTGAAAAGGGTCGAACCATCAGACCTACGCCTATACCTTACTTAAGCTTGGTCCCAGCAAAAAACTCCTACAACAGAACTTAAAGTAAATTTGATTTGCTACAATTTCGACTCTAGAGTGTTCAAGCATTTTTATACAATAGATTCGTGAATTATCCGAGATCTGAGCCAACGTTTGGGATCTCTTTCAGGAAACTTGTCGTTTTAGTTCATACCTCCTGGTGCCTGGGATTGCCATTCAAGGCCATTCAGTTCCTTATAAGCAATAAATCAGTAGCTACTATCTCATATTTTGTATACAGTGGTTTGAAGAATGACAGCCAACCGGAAACATTACATTTGCGCCATAAAATGGGAGCACATCCGTTCGCCTGTCGTTACATCAAGATAGTGCCATTACAGTCTTGGGGCTCGAGTTTTAATTTCACTGTGTGGTATGTCCATCTGGGAGGAGTCAGCAATTGGGCTACTGTGGAGACAGCCGTCAAATGGATGTCCAGGGTAAGTTGGATGTCAATCATGTGTGGGCCCGTGTACCTGCCAGGTAGGTACATCCTGGCTTCAAACGGATGTTCATAAGAGTTTTTATTGGGTTTCAGTATCGCCAGATTGAGGCTATCAGAGTATGTATGAAGTACTTACGCCAAATGAACTACAGAGATTCCTTGGAGTGTCTAAAACGTGAATCTATCATAGAACTAGAAGATCCAATGTTGTCTAGGCTTTATGGTTATTCAATTGAAGGTTCCTATAGTAATGTGGAAGAATTTATGGATAAAGCTATTGAAGGTAATTGATAAATAATTTGTGAAGGGAGTGATAGGTAATTAATGGTACAGTGCGCTGTTGTGGTATCACTCTGTAGATGTCAGATATGAGTTGATAGATTGGCTAAAAACAATCTCATTAGAAGATATCCATGTGGCTCTGACTTTTGTAGTGTCACACAAAGTATGTAGTAGTGATGTGAAACGTTTACAGTGCATGTGGGCTCAGCTTAAACCTAAAGTAGCAGAATTGTAATTACCTCTGTGCCCTTCTGTGAGTTGTGGTGGTGCCACAGTGTGGATAGATAAATGTGGATACAATGAGCAACACTATACGACTCTGCAAAATCTATTGTAGATCTGCTATTGAACTTTGCAGATGGGCTGCTAAACAGCTATGTAAGTAAACAACATTACAAACCAACGTGGCGGAATATCAATGTGCCGAAGCCACGACCGGGAATGCGAGGGGGTCACCAGATGTGTCTGGATAGTTACTCGGAGACTATCTACCTACTGGGAGGTTGGGATGGATACCAGGATCTGGCAGACCTTTGGACGTACCACATCCCAACAAATAAGTGGACACTCATCAGTGAAGATGCTAAAGTGCAGGTATTATATGAATTTAGTCCAATATTTAAACAAATATATTTAAGTTCTGAGCAGAAAGAGCTAATTCTCCATAATTAATAAAGTCAATCAGTTTGTGGAACTTTGCGCTTGCTAGAATAATCTCTCTTTTTAGGGCTGCCGCGGTCTTTGTGTATGTTGTCAATTTTCTTTCATAAACAGTGTACTGCAATTCAGGGCACTCTGAGCTCACTTAGCTAATAAACTTAATGAGCTTCTTTGTTTCAGGGCGGTCCGAGTGCTAGATCTTGCCATAAGATGTGTCTAGATCCTGAACGAAGGCAGATATTTGTTCTTGGCAGATATTTAGATGTCCAGCTGCGTTCACAGTCACGACTGAAGGTAAATATCTCGAGATTTATTTTTTATTTATATTTATCGGGGACCTGATAATAGACGTACTTCTGAATTCTCCAGTAACGATAGAACCTACCGATTTTTGCGCATCGTTTTTTGAGATCCCTCAATGTTTTTATACTTAGCACTTATACTGTTGAATAAGCTCAGTTCTTTTCGGAATCAAGGCTGACTAGAGTTTTAGCGAAAGTAATAATAGTATATACATATTTTGACATAACGACAATTCAACTTGGTGTGCATGATTGCAAAATCAAGATAAGTCTTCTTCTTCTTCTTCTTCTTAATCATTCCTCGTTTACCTTTCAGTGTCGAGGTGCCTTCACTAAAACTTTCCAACTATTCCTATCCTCAGTCAAATTTCTATTTCTTCTCAAGATAAGTCGTAGCACAATAATAAATTTCTAGCAGAAATTGAGGGAAAGCACAACATTCCACCTTGTACACCTTGTATAGATAACATCGTTTGTGTATCCTGGGTAACCGAATAGAAGTGGATGGTACGTACTAGGTGGCCTTATGTCCAATGTTATAGCATTATAGAGTTAGATGGTTGGGGGGGATACATTATTGTCTCGTGCAGAGTTTAATAGAGCCGCTTAACGGCACAAGGAATGGCTTGCGTAATTATCATTCAGCTGCATATAAATTAGGCAATAATTATTAATAAACGAATACAATACGTACTTATACTTGTTTAAAGAGGTATTTGTTCTGTTTTCTATACATATATTACGACCTTCTGTATATATACTTCCTCGCTAAAGCAATAACGATTGGACAATTGTGGAGAACCTTAGTCGCAAAAATTGGAGGCTCCTGTGAAATTGAGCTGTTATAAGCCTGTCTGTAGAGAGATTTCTAATTTGAGAATTTAATTATTTTAAAGTAATATTGATGATAAATAACATTAACTCCTTTTAGACAGTGGTTACTTTACCAGTCAATGCAGTAGTGGTTTAAAAGCATGATACTACATAATAAAGATAGTCTCACTCGAGGAACGAAAATCGTCTGTACAGCGTATGAACCGTGCATATCTCACAGTTATAAATTGTAATGTTTTTTAAATTTTTTAGCTTCTGAAAACTGACGCTAAATTATTGTACAGTAAACAATAATTGTAGGAATAAAGCACATTTTCTTTTCCGAAATTTTTAATCTGAGGGATGTCCACCAGCTAAGGGCGAGGGAAACCCTTGCTCCGATCTAGAGGAAGGTAACCTATCTTAGAGTACCAGATAGCCGAACTATCCGAGAACAGTAGTCCTAGCCAGCTTCTAATAATATACCCTTAAGGTATTGATGGGATAACTTAAAAGTGAGAAGGTTAGGTCCTGCAATAGAAACAAACGTAAGCGAAAGGAAGCAAAAATAATACTCTCTCTTAGATTATAATTAACAGAAAAAAATACTTTCATTTAACGAAAAGAAAAATGAAATCAAAACTACCGGAAATAGAAAAAATCTAAAATTCTTATAATAATGGTTACAACTTAAAATTAAATGAAACTATATACAAAATAATATAAAACCAATAAGAAATATTTGTTAAGCAATTGCGCAAAGTAAATTTCGTTATTCACAAGAACGGTAGGCGGGAGAAACGTTACGATATGCAACTGCACTGGCCAGGCAGAGAATCAGAATGCGAATCATGTTCAATCGTTAACAATATTCATTTCATGGAATATTGCTGTCCAACGGTCAGTTAGAGACTCCTCTAATTAAAGTTGAAATAAAATAAAGCCAACTAGTACCTATTACAGCATAGGCCATCTAACGGATATTTCGGTTACAGGGTGTTCAAGTCAGAGCTTAGTAAAGGCTGGCCACTACTCCAAAATAATAAAGTAATAAACATTCAAACACCTGAATTATTTTTATTTATTTTTTTATTCCAGAGTGACTTCTATGTATTTAACATAGAATCTAACGAGTGGACTCAGATTACGGATGATACTAGTGCAATGGGTGGCCCGAGACTTATATTCGATCATCAAATGTGTATGGATGTCTCGACAAGAACGCTGTACGTGTTCGGAGGTCGCGTACTGCTGCCTGCGCACAATGAGTAAGTATTGTTTACTGAGTAGGTCTCTGATAGCTTATCTAACACAGCTGCGAGGGTCCTAGGCCACTTGTGGAGAAGAAGAAGACTGAATACATCTGCTCTTACTGCCATCAGCTGTAGGTCTAGAAGATCTAGGCTATTACTGCAACAGCTGATAGCCTGCTTATCCCCCCTATACAAGACGATTATTCTACCGAATAAATTAAAATACGAATTGTTTGTTGCCAATTTTTTTACGTTACAGCATTCTAGACGAAGAGAATGGCGGTTGCAGTAATGCTGGCGTTGCAGAACCGCTTTATTCAGGTCTTTATTCCTACCATGTATCAACAAACACGTGGAAGCTGATCTGCAGTGATATCTCGGCCAACGATGGACTCCCTTCGCTTAAGTCTCGAGTTGGTCATTCTATGCTCTTTCATCCGGTAAGTAAATGTAATTAAATATAAGAAAAAACTCTATATATTAGTGTATTTTATTTAGTCAATTATCCACAAACTGGTTGGGTTAGTTGGTGGGTATGTTGAATATTTTATAGCCTGATTTTATGGCCAGGTTTCTCGAAATCTGTACATATTTGCTGGTCAACGGAATAAGGACTATTTGAACGATTTTTTCTCTTATAACATCGACACCGGTGGCGTCGAGTACATCTGCGAAGAGGGACTGACTAAGGACGGAACCTGTCTTCCAGCAGCTGGATTTACGCAGAGAGCAACCATCGATCCCGAGCTGGACGAGATCTACGTTCTCTCTGTAAGAAAAACACACATATAGGCCTATCACTTTTGTATTTAAAGAATATCATCTATGAGCGGTAAAGTTGCCACATTACTGGCGTAGTTTACTCTTGAACGTTTACTTCTAGTTTGAGAAACTTGGGCTTTAATTAAGTCTGTTAAATTTACAGGGTTTAAGCAAAGATAAAGACAAAAGAGATGAGAATATCCAGAACTCATTTTGGGTTTACTACATCAAAGACAATAAATGGTGAGTTCTAGTTTTATTTTTGGATTTCTATTGTTTGAATCCAAGTAGTTGCACTACAACTTCTTCCGAGCAGATCCTGTTGTGTGTCACGAAGTCATATTTAATCGTGTGTAGTTTTTTTTCCAATTTTTCAGGTTAACTGAAGGCACGTCAATATCAGTCATTGTCAGCCGAAGCATCTTTCAGAGCTGGGCTCCGAACCGTTTTTTCGTTACAGCTATCATAGTTCATAACTGGATAGTGAGCCTTAAGAAGCTTCTAGGAGGAGAAAATCTAAGTTCCAACAGCGTGATTCAAACCCGCAATCTCTGCTTGGGAATTCAGTGTATTAACTATTTACTAATCCGTTCTGTGGGCAGAGTTTTTATCATTATTTCTAGCCGCAAAATTCGTGGGATCTGAGCCTCGACCTGGCTCTTATACCCCTCTCCAAAAATAATTAGTACAACTTAAAATTAAATGAAACTATATACAAAAGAAATATATAAATGAAAACTATATACAAATGAAACTATATACGAAATTTACTTTTCGCACTTGCATGGGTCTCTTAAACCATGAATAGATGGGTTTTCTCCCTTCCGATATTCCTTGTGTCATCATTCTGTATTCCCTCACAGCATTTGATTATTCCACAAATCCGTCTAAGCAACTATGTATCAATGTCGCCCCAGTGTCATAGTTCTGCTCGTATCTCTTTGGATCCATCCTCTTACTCTGATAGCCCCGTGAGTTCTAGCCTGGTACTGTTAGTGAAATAACTGATCACATTCCCCGTCTTCATTAACCAAAAGTTAAGGTCCTCTTAACCAGTTTATTCTTAAAAAGAGTGAAATATGTTGGTGAACTCCCATTTCTTATTGGACACATTCAATCCCGGTAACTCAATTTCAACTACCTGTTCACGCTATTCGCTATGTCCCAATGGCCTCCATGAAATCTTTAGACCTACTTCTTTTTCTAAGTAATTCTCAGAAAACTTTTCATGACTTCTTGCACTAACCACTGAATATTTGCAGCGACCAAACCTTCAGTGCTAAGAATAGTCCTAGCATAATGGCTATACAAGAAATGTGCAGTGTCCGCCTGAATTCTTTTAATACATCAGCGTCTTTATCAGTAAGTTAAAAATTCTGATTAGAGTTACAGATGCTAAAAAAGCGTAAGCGGGTACACGGCTGCTCTGCCTTATATGATGACTGGCTAAAAAGTGTACTGGAGTTGTTTTATGGGTCATTGCTTGAACCCAAAGTGTTTTAGGGAAATTGTGTGTACATAACAGATCTTCCTGTGTTTTAGGTCTTGCGTTTATAAAAATGAGAATGAAAGTGGAACTGCTCAGTATTGCTGTACTGCCCAAAATATGGAACCATGCCCGAGGTTTGCCCACCAATTAGTCTACGATCAAGTCACTAAGGTAGGCTTCTTATGTCTAAAAGTGGTAATCATACCTTACCTAATCTAAAAATAAACTGCCATCTTTGAGACCGGTTTCGTCATTTCAACGAAATGTATGCATTGAACTGCTACGTGCAAGCACCGACATAAACCAGACGTACATACCGGGTCTTAAGCAGCAATGGGCGTTTTGCTTTCAACTCCGTGTTCAGGCTGACATTCATAAGAAATAACTTTCTGAATACGAATATTGATCTAGGCCTTTTATAAATATGTAACGTAATTACGAAATTGCAAATAAGTAGAATTAGAATGTAAGAAAACATTTTTAAACCGAAAATTGCAAATATGCTACCGTCCGCTGCTGTAAATTCCTACATTGAATTTTTCAGATTCATTTTCTATTTGGAGGTAACCCAGGCGTTTCTGCTATTCCCAAACTAAGGCTGGATGATTTCTGGAAACTGCATTTCAACCGTCGCACAAATCCTCAGTTACAAAGGCAATGTAAATTGCTGATTAGGACTTTCAGGTAGGTGGGGTCTAGGTTCCATTCCACTGACTACCTTAAATTGTCTGGAATGAGCAAAATCTGTAGCTGTGCGGCGATAGTTCAGAGTCTTTTGTCTGTTTCAGGTATAAAGAACTTAGTCTGGTCAATAGTCTTGAAGCATTGCATTTCTTACAGAATGAAGTGCGAGCCGTACTGGATCATGATAGCCCAACTGAATGCAACGAGGTAAGCACGTAACTATTTGCAAGTAACTGTTAGCAACCACATTTCAGTATGGCAGGCTTTGCATCCTCATTGCAATTCAGAATCTTCTTATTTATGTGACTTGCATTTTAAGTTCCAGAAGCTACCTGAGGTGATTTTTCAAGATGATACGAATAGCGAGCCTATTTCCGATCGTCACACGAAGATTCACAAACTGCGAAACCAAATGTTTGACCAACTATCATTCTTCTTTCCTGAATCCATGTCTTCGCCTAGAGTTAACCTAGAAGAATTGATTCAACTCTAGCGGAACCGTATTGTAAACTTGAATTGTAATATTTTAATTGAAAGTCTTTATATTATTTAGGATGAGACAAGCCGCAAAATGTGGGTTTCTATGATCAGAAAACTATGCATCACCAATTATATTAATTGCAACAAATGTTGGGTTACATTGGTATTCCTTGGGCAAACACTGTCACTTGAGAAAAAAGGTAGCGGAATGTGGAACTTGGATCGGAACTTTCATATTGTGGGTACAATGAGAGAATTCAATCCAAATAAAATTAAGTCGCATAGCCTAGCCTGAATAATATTCAATAATAAATATATTAACTCACGCTAATATTTTCCTGATGGATCAGTTTTTGTCCAACTGGGCCGCCAAAACTTTGCTTGAGAATCTCTTCGACTAGCAAGTGCTCGCAGTTCTCTTACACAAAACATGTGACCACATACGGTAGACTAGAGCAGTATTAGCTCTCTAATTAAATTTACACTGATTTTTAGGATCACAGAACTGGATTAAGAAAGACACCTTCATACTGTTTATGCGGTCGCAGTTCTCTCCACAACTCTTGGGACCACATACTAACTAACTTTCTATTAACCAATAAACTCAACCAATTTAAGAGTATTGCTGGAGCTAGACTAATCATTCTTAAGAGCTTTTCTGACTGTTCTCTCTCAGTCAAAACAAGGAACGTATCTGAACGTCAGAGCAGGGTGAACTCAATGATGTTCTATTCAGCTTAAGGAACACCGAGCTTGACTTAATAAAAACTCTCTTAAGAGTTGAATAGTGTGGGCAATGTAACTTCCATTTTCCACAGAAAACGTATAATACTCTGTAGCCCTTTGTCATATATACGCTACCTGCTCATACCAACATAGCGGCTCACTATCCTTATGTATATTTCTGTAGTCCATTGCAGACTAAGTTAGTAGTCTATTTCTAGTCTACAATCCATGAAAGGCTGTCTTTTGTGGAATTTTGTGTGTATGTGTATGGACTGCTATTCAGTTGTTTTGCTGTAAAGCGAAGTATATATATATATATATATAAAAAATGTTTATATATATAATTTATACTCTGAAACAGTCTTATACGTTTCGTTATAGATTTGTGTGTGTATTTGTTTTGATGGTGTGGTTAGAATATTTTTATCGTGCCTGCGCCCTGATTTTTGACAATCGATTCTAGAAATGGCCTCTAACCCACAGCATATATCTGGAGCAAGGCTAAATACAACTACAAAACATTTCAGACTCTCTGTCATGAATAAAGGAATATCAGGTGATTTTAAAATGTATCTTAACAAATATTCCAAAAATAGGCAATTTTATTTACAATAATTTACACATATGTGCAGATACGATAACTTAGTTAAATACCTTGACCAAATCAACCATTGCTATCTATTTACTCAATGCACTCTATTGGAGTGTACAAGAAAAAAATTTTTGTTTACTAATAAGATTTTATTACCTTTTATGAATGTTTTAATAATATTGAAAATGTTAGCAAAATCTTATTTGGGCTGGAGCTTAGCCCGATGTTATCTTGCTGGAACAAAACTTGTTTGCGATTTTGAAAAAAGTGGGATAACTATTTTTAAATAGTTATAGTTCAGCCAAAAGTAATTATTGATGTAAATTTTATTGGGGAACCAATCCTGCTGGAAAAATAACATATTGTCACAAAAGTCTACTTCTGCTTCTGTGTCAATGTGTTTGTAAAATAAAAAAATAAGATCTACCTTCTAAATGTATCATTTTTTTGTATTCAGTTATTCGCAAACCTCTGCAACTACGGGCAGACTTTATCTTCTGTATCTTCTGCAAGGGCGTTTTAAGAGCTGCAAATCTTGCTTCTTTATTTTCTTTACTGTTAATTTTTATTTCCTCCGAGCCATGTTCATCTCTGAATTATTATTAAAAGTTAATAAAGTTTATATTATGTTGATCAGGTGGATAAAAATAAGTGATTTGGGCAGTTGAGGAACCCTACTTCATTCTAATTCCTTGCCTTTACATATTCCCTTTCTTCATGTTGACGAATTATTTGATGCAAAGTAGCGCCTCCATTTTCATGGCAACCAATATGGTTTTAGGAAATCGTAACCATTCGGAAAGTTCGGTCAAAAGCTTTTATTCTCAGTGTTTGATGTCGCCATCCTCATTGCATAAGTCAAATTTGGTACTATCAGTACGGTTTAGTGTGGTTATAATAAAACTTAAGCCGCATTTTCAAGGCATAGAACTGTTTTCTCTAAATACCTCAAACTTTTTCTCAGTTTCATGAAATGATTGAACCAGCTGTCTTAAATAATCTTACTGTAATATGTCACTATTCTTTTATAAAAGTACATGCCAGAAGAATTGTTTACGAGAAATTGGCAAGTATTATTATCAATTGTTTTTTATTAAAAGGATCTGAAAGAAGTTTTCAGTATATCCTGACTTATCCTTGTTGATAAACCAGAAGTAAGGAAAGGTATTTAATAAAGACCATGGAACGTTATGTTGAAAATTTCGTTTGTAAAAATATAGTACTGCATTCTACAAAAGCTCCTCAATAGAACTTGACTATTTTAAGTTGAATATATATTTACAGTCTAAAGTATTTGTAAATATCAAGACGCATGTGTAAGGGTTTGAAGACTATTGGAACTTCTCTAGTTAACAAACGGATATATTTTAGTTGTTGTTTACTCCCTTATAACTCAAAATAGAAAACTAGTTTTACTCCATATTTATAATACAAATGCATTCTATCTACGTTTCTTCATGTATTTAATGCAGACATATAGATATTATAATTATTATCCTTTATCTTTAAACTGTAGTCCATTTTTCTGTTCAAGTTTTATAATTTTTAATTCGAAATTAAACTAGCATTGTTAGTAAATAAATTACACATTTATTGCAAAATTACATTTTTGTAATTTGAAAAATGTTCCCCACCACTTGTGTAAACTCGTGACTTCCTTTTAGGTTAAAAAAATAGTGAAAATACTAGAAAAAGTGAGTAAATATACATATATAGCCATTCACATCCATATTCGTGCACGTCTGGTTTTCTAAGGAAATGTCAAAAAACAAACACCAATTCTTTTTTCACATGAGAAACAGCCATATTCGTACCTAAAAAATAACATAAAGAAACAATAAATTAAGCCTTAACTTAAGATTGTGTGGGAAAGTCTACTATTAATTACCATATTCGTTCTTGAAGACATGGATTCTACAAACATATTTTGTAAAATCCACTGAGATTTTAATCCATTCCATTTGTAGATCGATTTAGAGTTCATTTCTATTTTTAATGGTCCCATAAATTTTTTATTGGATTAATGTCAGGTTATTGAAAAGGTTAAAGACTAGCCACTAATATGTTTTTCGAGCTTTATGTTTCCGGTCATTGTCCTGATAAAAAAAAAAAAAATTCTTTTCAATGCCTAATTTCCTCTTAAAATATCAATATATAATTTTTTCTTGGTCGATAATTCCCTCAATAAAATGTGAATTGCTGATGCCATAATCAGAAAAACGCTTATCTGTAAAAACACTTATAAGTAAATTTTTTGAGCTCAGATTGTCAGGATTTTTTGGGTTAAAATTTTTGCTCCGAATTAAATGCTGATTATCACTTCGTGTTTCATTTTCGACACGATCTTCATCTTAGAATTTTTTTATTTTAGAATTGTTCGTACTTAGCGTTCGGTTAACTAAACTACCAATTTTTCGTAAGGACAAGCCTATTTCGTGTAAAGAAATAATTACTTTTCTAATTTCACTTGTCGTTTCCTTTCCTTTTCTCCCCATTTTCTTTTAACTCAAATTCATGCGAGGACAAAAATAATAGTTTTAAATCAGAAAAATAAGTGAGCGATAGTAATAATTAATTTTGATTCAATTTTAGAGTTGATAGGAAAGGGATTAGCTGAGTGGTTAGCGAACACTGCGAACTCCAACGCGGAGGTCACCGGTTCGAATACAGCTGCTGCCCCTTAGATTTTCTCTTCCTAGGAGCTTCTTATATCTCACTATCTGGTAATGGACAGTGTGGTCTGTAAAATGAAAACGGCCGACAGTGCACTGAAAAAAATTCGGACACCAATAATCTCAGATGTTGACGCGCCTTAAATAAAAAAAAAGTTTACTTTTTTCCAATTTTACGAATATGCATACGGACCCTTATTGATAACTACATAATTCACTGAAAGATTTACCAAGTAAATTAAATAATACCCTTTTTTCTCGTAAATATTTCTAAAAGATTAAAATTTGGAAAAAAATCTTAAATTATATGTTAGGTATAAATTAAAGTTGGTAGTTAAGTTATTACTAATTGTACGAATTTGGATGCGAATGACTGTATATGGGTTAAGACTTCACGACCTTTTACATACACCAATTCTCTAAGTTTTAACTTACAGATTTTTTTTCTTCAAGCATACAATTTTTACTTAAAAGTTGATTTGGCTTGCATATGACATAGTTCTCTATAAATATATTTGTACTCATGGGACAAGTAAGGCAAGCTAATTCCCCCCTGCAATCCGCTGAATAAAAGAAACAGTTCACAGTAAAATTATTTAAATGACTGTTATGTGCCACATTTTTCATATGGGCAGACAAATTTTAAGGATTTTCAGGAAATCTCTAAAAGGAAAAAAGAAAAAAAAAAGATTTGAACACTACTCTCAAGACATTCTCAGTAACATTGTAGTTTGCAAAACCGTACATTATACTATGTAAGAATCCCTTTTTCATACTCAGGATGAATCAAAACGTATTTTCGATGTAAACGCAAAATCTAAATACAGCAAGATTACCATACTTCCTTCCACGAGGAGTAAGAGAAAGTACACAAAAAGTTTTACTCACTTGTCAAATTTTAACTCACATTATAATCACCTCGGTTTTTCTCAAATATGTCCTTATAAAATTAGAAACCACATTTTTTTTGTATCATTATAGTCTTGTACTAGTGAGTAATATAATATTTTACCTCAATTTTTGTTTGTATCAATAGCATTGGCGCAGATTGCTAGTATATTAACAAGGAAATAGGCACATTTGAACTCACAGCAAAACCAGCAAAAATTATGTCAATCAATTGATGCAGTAGTCCAGCAGTCTTAACCTCCATCAATTTTCATTCTAACACTAAAAGCCCGGTAATCCCCAAAGATTTTCCTAATATTGAAGTCCAAATCACTTCGAGCCTATGACACATGTCTAGTAAATAATCGTTATTACTGCTCCGGACAAGCCAAAAGTATCGCTAGGAGACAGAGAATTTATATTGCGGATTGACTAAGGTAAGGAGTCCTGCGATTGATGTAAGCATCCCAACAGCTCCAACTAATCCAGGATTCACACGGATCATTCCAAGACCTGGAAACATACCAAGTGTTCTACTAAGAACAAGACAAAGGAAACTGCTAACTAAGACTGAATTGCCTATATCAATTCCTGATTTTTATAGTATTAGGCTGAACTTAAAATTTTGATAAATTATATAAATAGCCAACCTCAATGCCAATTCGCACTTAATTCTTTCTTGAAGTTCTTTAAAAACGTTTCGGGCAATCCTGGGTCAGCCTCGGTTTAAACAAGGAGATGGCAATCAGCGTGGAGTAAATGGCTTAATACTTACGATTATATTAGTCTCAAAATTGTAGTCTAAAGTATAATAACTTCGTCAAAATTGTCGAAATTAAATTTCAAAGGAATGTTTTCTTCTAGAAATTATTTCCAGAATTACTTGATTTTATTATAACCTGTCAGGTCATTAGTCTTTAACTCAGATGTCCAATTTTCGAATCTAAGTTTCAAACGCAATTGCAAAATTTCGTTAAATAGTAAGAAAGAAACTCTTGTTAATAGTTCGTCCATGGTGACTACAAGTTTTATACTAATACAAATCTAAAAAATAAAGAACCGCCACTTTTATATGGAGATCTTCATATTTGTAACTCCTAGGAAAATAGTAAGCGATAGAAAATATTTTTAAAGACTTGAATGAATACAGTGAGACTCGAGAATGAAATTGGCTACTATTGTATAAGTAGATTATATAAATTTATCAAAAACCCATATCGACTTACCACTAAGTGGTATGATCAAATCCAGCAGATTCTTCAATGTATCCAAAGCTAGATCTTTTCTATGATGAAACAATAGCAGGTAAATATCACTCCGCCTATCGCTTATTTTACTAGAATTAACTATTCTATAAATCTCATAGGTATCTATCAGTAATTGTACACATACGGATATCGCCCAATATCTGCAACAGAACACAAAAATATTGAGACTAGAGTTTTGTGTGTTACGTTACAACTTGACCCCAAAGTGCTTACATTAAAATTAACTTTGGCAACCCCTTGTGAGTTTGGACACCTATTACCAACCAACAATCTATTGTGGCGCCGCCTTGAATGGTGACCGAAGTGTAAATAGTAGTGGTGTACAAAGTTTCCTACTTCTAGTAGGAAGAAACACCTCGCCTTATTGAAAAGTCCATCAGTCGTATTTGCGAATTATCTCTTGAGGTCTTTGAGTGCCATGGCTTCGTATAGTAAAGTAGCATCAAAATCTGAAAGGGTAAAGTGACGCTTCCTTTCCTTCTGTAACCGTCTCTTAAGATTTAGATCCCTCTCCTGTAGTCAACCTATGAAGACTTGTAGAATAACTCGAGAGAGTACCTGTAGTCTTGAGTGCGAGTCCTCGCCCAATGATAAATGCCCAACGACCACCCACATCGGACCAAATTTAGGTAGAAAGCATCCCACTAATTCTAAATACTAGCAATGGCTACCTCTTCGAGAAACTACTGGAGTCGTGGAAACAAAGGGAGAAACTATATCAAGGGCAGAGTAGAAACTTTTCGTCGAATAGTGTAAGTAGGAGGTCACTGCTTGAACCAAAAAGTAACCGCTCTGTGCAGATCCCCTATTAGTACTGTGAAGTCAGTGTAGATATTACATTAGATTTGATTAGAGTGGCAAGAGTAAGCCACACTATTAGCTCCCTTATATTTCTGTCACATGTTCATAGAAGTGGAATGATTACCTGTTTGCAGATTTAGACCATCTGTCTGTGTCCGTATCTATCAAACCAACGCGTGCAATCCAGAGTATATGATCACAGAGTAAAAATGCAGCGAATGCAAGTTTGGAAGTAGTTGACGCGACTGCAATAGGCTTCACACTACTGACCTTGCCAAACAGAGCCAAATACAGATGGTCTGTGAAACGGCCGAAACGCAACACTGTAACAAACAAGGATTAGTGACTTAGGATGTTCTTTGTCGAGCACTTTAGATTGGGAAACGCAACGCATTAGGAGACCTGCACAGAGGTAGTTGGAATTGATCGCTTTGAGTGAAAATCCAATCTCACCAGAACTATATACACAATACAAGACAGAACAACAACAGATCTCCAGTGTGGGTTTTCATGGTCATTCTAACTTACATCTACACTGGACATCTACTCACCCTTTCTGAAATTAGCCATGTTACATTCCAGACTTTTCAAAATGTCTACATATTTCGCACTGCTTAGCTTTTGCTGTTGCAGTATGTACCAGGCTGACTTGACTGAATACTGAATTAATCTGAAACCAAATATGTAATCAAACCAAGATTTTTGTACAATGGAACTGATTTATTAGTTAATAGAGACCAAGTTAAAGGGCGGAATTCCTGGGTTACAGTTGGTCACACGTTTGCGTGAAAGAGGGAGGAAGCCTTTAAAAGTGTTTGGTACAAGGCAATATTCTAAATCTGGGTTGAATACGCCAATTATTTGGTGATATAGTATTACTTGCCTGGCTAATTTGTCACGTCCATTTGTTTGATTGTTCAATTTTATGAACTCTTCCATCCTACGTTGTTATCTGCTGTTACCTGAAACAATATTTTGCCGAACACGACTATTACCTTTTACATTTTGAACTTTGTGATAAAGTTGCTTTGAATCCATTGTTCTTTTTACTTTCTACTAATTGGTATGAAAATTATCTGTATTAATTAAACGATTTTAAAATAGTGATAACACGATCAACAAGTTAAATAACTTAATGATTAAAAATTATTTTTGTGGGCGAGGTTCTCACCGAGCAGAGATAAATGAGATTTTTTTTTGAAAAATTAGAAACAACTCACCAAAATAAATTTTAAGAACTATGTTTCGTTACTACGAAAAAGCAAATTCAGATTGTCATGCTGTAACAATGTTTATAACCTTGCCTAGGTTCGGGCCAGATAAGACATTGTTTTTCGCTTAGGTGTCATATTTTCTGAAAAGCTAGTTTGTACCTAAGTTTTTTAATCCGATTTTAAAGTTTCGCAGGGCCCTATGATAAGGTTTTTTTTTCAGAAAATGGCATACGTGTGTAGAAAAATTGTGGAGTTCAAATTCGATATTTTAGATAGATGCCTGTCAGTTTAGACGGGTTTATTAACGTTTTTTATGTCTCAAAATCCATGCTAACTGAGTTACATGTTTCTGAATCCTGTTGTAAATCGCTCTGTAATATTCAAGCATCTTTTCCTGTTTTTAACCAGCAATTTTCAAAATAATGTACTGTTAAGAGGTGGTTTTATGATCTCAACCGGGCAGTCTCGTATGCGTGAAAAAAATCAGTGGTGCTGGTTATATGGTAACGTTACGAAGTCCTTCCACTAGGATTGAAATCACTATAGGACAATAGTTTACCTACGGCCGGCTTTGCGTTGACATGGGCTGAGTTCCAAAGCTCTTCCAAGTTCTTCATCGATCATCCTATATAAAGGCTTGTTTTAATGAGTTTCACACAATTGACTTATGTAAGAAGTAACTATAAATCACAAAATTCTGATTGAAACACTCATTCAACGTTCAACTCATAATTTTTTTTTTTAATACAATTTACATACTTGTATCTGACAAATTTACTTCAGATTTCGTCGGAATCCCGGAATTTTTGAAACAACTTTATTATTCATTATTTTATTTTACTTTTTTGATCTAAGGCGCGTTTCATTTGTGGTCAAAGGCACCCGGAGCGTTTTTCAGTGTTTTTCCGGCCTTCAGATGGTGTGCTTTCATTACGGACAACACTTATAAGAAGTTCTGAGTTTTGAGAAGCTCCTAGGAAAAGAAACTCTAAAGGCAGGATTCAAACCCGGCACCTACGCATGAAATCAATTCACTAACCCCTGGAATAATCCTTTCAAATTTATTATTGGCTAAAAATTTAATTTTATGTCAATTTCTATCTCCCAGCACATGATTCTGAATAAAAGAACATTATTTGAATTAAATAGACGATGGCGTGGCATACCAATTCCAACAAAAGTTTTATTGAACGATAGAGCAGTTTCTAAAAAAATATTGATCACTCTTATGGAGAATATTTTTGTATTAGCAGCAAGATTTGACGGAAGGTTTATGCAGAAGCCACCTCTTGGATTACTAACGTAGCCTTTCCTTTAAAAATATAAAGACGAAAAGCATAATACATTTTTCAAATGTAAGCAAATTAAACGTACTTTTCACTTCATTTTCAATGGAATTTAATTAAAAATACTTTTGTCTGTTGAGAGGGGCTTTCTCTTCAGATGCTGACTAATTTCCTGCTAGGAAACCGCTTACTGGCGAATATGGAGCCATTCGTCTTTCTCTGTGCGAATATTTAGAAGTTGATGGGTGAGCATCTGGGTCAGGTGGGTCAGCACTTTGTTCTAAAGGATTTTCAAAAATTGAAAGAGCTCATGGAAGAGGTATCCGACATAATTATACCGAATGTACTAGCTTACCTGAAAGTATTTGATCAAAACTCTTAAAAAAATAAAATAAAAAATAATGATAAATCTCTAGGCCATCTTTTAATTATTTATGACAACATTTAGTCAATAATTTATAGCAGACATAATTAAATTAAAATAAAAATAGTAAATTTAAAATGAAACTAATGAAAGAGACATAATTTAGTTGGTAGTGGACAAAACAGTTCAGCTGAGAATAATTGTAGTATTGTTTATCTTAGATGCTCAGTATACCAGTATAGTGCGCTATGTCTCTGAAGCGCGAAAAGCTATCTTTAAACCGGTGGAGGCGCCTATGATATTAAGTATGTTTGAAAAAAATATGCAGTAATAGTGCACTATTGTGGTTACAAGAGGTAGCAGGAATAGTTGTGCAAAGCAGGTTTTATTGTAAGTTATTCTTAATATACTTATTGCTTAAGATAATAAACGCAAAGAGATTTTGTGAAAAACATTTCAGACTGTGTTAATGTGGGATCTATTCTCTCACACTAAATATGCTACCACATTCTGTAATCCAGACGAGAGTTAGCTCACTAACTAAATTCACTTGATAAACTCAAGCATTTAGGATAGTATTACTGGAGCAGAACAGTATTTGGTCTCGTTTTTTTGTAGGTAATGAAATCCCTTTACAGTCTAAATACCATGTATATTATAGTGTTCTTCGCTCAATTATCTGTTATGGAGCGCAAGTTTGGGGATATCAAAGTTATGAAGTACTTGAAAAATTTCAGAGATATTTTCTGAAAAAATTATTTGGTCTTCCGATGTGTACTCCTAATTATATGTTGGACATTGAAACTTCCCTGGAACCCGTTGTTCTTTATACTCTCCGTCTGCATATTAGATACGTTTTAAGGGTGCTCTCTTTTCCCTCATTTCGTTTGCCGAGGATTGTTGCCTTAGAGATAGTGAAGCGCAAAGCTTTGTGGTTTAAACAGTGGATTACTTTTGCGAGTAACCATTCGTTGGAATTTAGCGCGTCTCTGCAAAATTTGTCAAGTTGGGAGGGGCAACTTTCTGCACTCCTATTGAAAATGAGGACAGATCTTCGGGGAGTTTCTGTGAGGCGTGCTCTGAACTCAGAACATTTTTTGCTCTATAGGACGCTCTTAGATGCTGACGCAGAATTCTGCATATCCAAAGTGGGCAGTTCTGATATGAATATGAATGAGCTACGTTGGCTATTCAAATTAAGGGGGGAATTAGTTTATTTGAATTTCTCTCCCTGGAAAAAAAGAGACTCTCTCAAAGAAAGTTGTTCTTTGTGTACTCTAAATGAGCGGGAAGACCTCTATCATTTTTTGTGCCTTTGCCCTATATTAGCGGAGTTCCGGCGTAATATTTTTGGGCTAGATACCTTTACTGCACCATTCATTGTTAATTGTCTAACTAATAGTGCTCAGTGTAAACCTTTAATAAGGTTCGTGGAATGTGCCTGGAAGTACAGGCATGAGTTAATTAGTGCTTTGTAATTTTTGAGGTGATAAGAGCGATTATTATGTAAAACATAAAGAAGGAAATTATTTTAAGTTGGTTGTCTTGTATTAAGAAGTATTTTCATTTTTTTATATTTTATTTATTTATTTTTTATTTGTCTACTTTCTTGTCCTATCATTATTTTAGTTTAGTAATATGTTGATTTTGTTTTATTTCACTAATTTTTTAAAATTTATTTGAATTGTGTATAGTGTTTATATAAACCAAACTCTGGCAGACGGATTTTTCCATTGCTATTATAATATTCAAACATATCTATGTAATTTTTTTTCTGTTTAAATAAATATTATTTACTACTATGATATTAAGTATGTTTGAAAAAAATATGCAGTAATAGTGCACTATTGTGGTTACAAGAGGTAGCAGGAATAGTTGTGCAAAGCAGGTTTTATTGTAAGTTATTCTTAATATACTTATTGCTTAAGATAATAAACGCAAAGAGATTTTGTGAAAAACATTTCAGACTGTGTTAATGTGGGATCTATTCTCTCACACTAAATATGCTACCACATTCTGTAATCCAGACGAGAGTGAGCTCACTAACTAAATTCACTTGATAAACTCAAGCATTTAGGATAGTATTACTGGAGCGGGCTTACTATCTTTTAAGAGCCCGAGCTGTTACCGATAACAGACTGTGAATGTGGTCTCTATCCTCTCACACAAAATAGTCAGTTTAAACTTTAGAATCATTCCCAGACCTCCAGGTTTACCAGATCCATAAGTAAGAGAAGAACAAAGCTCATTAATGGAAATACGGGAACGGTTCTGAAGTTATACAAATACGTGATAATATACTGTACTCCAGAGTTGAGTGTGCTCATTAACTAAGCAAACTCAGTTCGAGAACTGGAGCTGGCCTGTACTACTATCACAGTATATGAATGTGGTCGGTTATCCTCCCACATAATACATATGACCACTTATTATATTCTAGAGAAGAGTATGCTTTCTTTGCTAAATTCTCTAGCTAATAAACTAAGTCAGTTTGTAGAACATTTGGTTAGTCGGACCAAATGAAGTTCCTATCAAAATTATTTGCCTGGTTATGGTATAAGAAGCTAACTGACTAATACTCAAGAATTAATTGTTATCTGATTGAATTGATGGTAGTTCAGCTTTCAACTACCTCAGTTGCTCTGGTATTATCGACTGCGTGTTAATGAAGTAACCTAATATGTTCGTACTTGCTGGCATTTAAAATTTGGAATTTCACATATCTTCAGTAGAGTACAGTAAGTGTAGAGATGAAATGTTTTTAAATTATAATCCATTTGATTCTCGGGAAATTAAGTTGTAGGGATAATAAAAAGAAAAGATTCTCCGAGTGGTGTCTCATTTTTAAAAAGTTTAATTATCAAAAACTTTCAGGATAAAAATTATTTACATTTTATGGAGTAAACTTTTTAAATTATAATATTTTATAAAAGATTCAGGTTATTTCGAAATTAATTTTAGAATTAACTAATCATTAAAATTTTTTCAAGATATTTTATTTTATTTCACATTATTTATTGATAAATGTTCACTTAATTCAACGGTATAATTATGGATATACAGCAATACTATGAAACATACTTGGCTCTTTGATCTATTCTCCCTGTGGAATTGTGGGTGAATGAAGTAGCTTCTCAATCATTACCAACCGCAAACTATGTCAAGGTACTATTTCTTGTCATGCCCGGATGTTGAACTCATTTCTGCTTTGTCATTCAAAATATGGTGACTTTAATTTTCTTTACCAAGTCATTGAGTTTTCCAAGGCTTTCCCCATTTTTTTAACTGATAACATAATTCAGCGCTTTAAATGATAGCTTAGCTACTCTACTACGTTTTGGTTGATACTTACTCTCGAAGAAAAATTCTTTACAAAGCTTACTTTTTGCCCATTTCATCTCTAGAGATATTCCAAATCGGAGAGCAATTAACCGGGAACAATCATTCCCTTGTTATCCTCTTCATATTTTCCAATGCTTTCGAGTTTCTGAGGATAGCTCTCCTATAAATCAAAGGTGGAGAGGTGTAAGGTTGAGGCTTACTTCCATCCCGGCTGTAGAAAACGTACTCATTGCTTCTGTCAGGCATATAAAAGCCGCACACTGATCTTTTTCATAGATTTTCTTAGCTGTAGCTAACTTGCTGCGGTAGCTGTAGCTCCATAGTAGGTAGTATATCGATTTTAAGGAAATCAGTTACAGAGGTTTTCGGAAAAACAGTAGAAAAACTGACAGGACCCTTTAAGAAATTAAGACTGTAAGCTAATTATTTTCTTGAAACTTATTTAAAATAAGTGATAAGTCCCTAATATTACACTAAAATTGACTTTAAAGGAAAGCGTATTCACACCTTCCCACGGATTGCTCTCAACTCTAATTCCTTTAATGAGGTGGGATTTATCCTCTTTGGATACATTAAAGCGTGGATACCCATAATTCCGCGTTTCTCTGGGATTCCCATAGAAAGCGTGGATGATTACCAGAGTAGGAGGGCTGAAAAACCCTCCACACTTCTCAATTCAGAATGCCATCTTGAAATTTCCGAGGTGGACGTTGCGGAAGGGACCCTTAGATTCCAGAGTGTAGTTATCTCTAACTTTCTATTGGGACTTTTTTGGCAACCCTCTATATCTAATAAGATTGGAGGGAAATAAAAGGTCTACAGGCGTTTAGGTGAATTAGACTGTGTCACATACAACCATAAACTACCCAACTGCTTTTAGATCCCGGAGACTTCCCAAAGAACCTCTACTTGGCCAGTTTGGATAGTGTACGACTCATTTATTTGCTAAAAAATATCCCTTTTTGGTTCATGAAAAAGGGGCTTCTGACAACTGTCTTTTAAATAGGAGTCAAGGCGATTCTAGGGAGCATTTTTCTGGAAATAATTAGAGATTAACAAGTTGGTACTGGAAGAATTTTTAGGTACAGTCAGGCTCTCGAGAAACAAGAGTGTTCAAAGCTGGTAAGGAAATTCTGAAGAGTATAGAATTATGGCATAAGAAAGCTGCCGTGGATCCTTTGTGAGTCCTTGTGTTTGTGAATTCCGTCCAAGAATGCAGAGCACCGAAAAAGTTGACTAGTTCGCGAAAGTGGGTTTTTTTGAACCCTTTGTTCGTTGTGGTACATTTTTTTGACAGCTTTGGATTGCTAAAATTAAAGGGTAGGGATTTAAAGAAATGACCGTGGGTTGCGCCCAGTCATAACGAGTTAAACAAAAGAAAGTTGAGCCTAAGGATTTACTTTAAGTTATTTAAAGGTATAGGAATGATTTGGAATCTTAGTGGTATGATTACGACGTGCTTCATTGCCTCGAATAGGCAGGCTTCGTGACAAGGAAGATGTTTTTGAGGAGACATAGGCGGGTAGTGTAACGCCTTGGAGAATGCCCGCGCTCTGAGGCTAAGGATCTTTAAAGTGAATGTAATTTAAAGAGACAATTTTAAAAATCTGCCATGACGTATTTGAAGAGGTATTGCAACGAGACTTGCGGGTTTAAAGACTGTAAGTGCAAAAGATAGAGTGAGAGAACGGTGAGACTTAAGGTTTTTATCGGTAGAATAGAATGGTTAAGGCTAGATCCTACCCCTTAGGGCTTTAAAAATAATAATGGAAAAAGAGTACTTTATGAAGAAGACAACCCGAGGACGCGCACGTCACCTCATATATGCTTAAAATGAGGATTGTTCAATTTCGAGTTTTCCCAACTACCAGCTTTACTATTTCACATTTGTATGAAATCGTCTTTCAATGAAAATTGATTTTTCCAACTAGAGCAGGTAGGTGTAGAGTGACTAAGTACTTCTAAACAACTAACTGACCTCTGTTCCAATCAATTTCCACCACCTGACGCTCTACTACCGCATTAACGTTCTGTGAATTTTATTTTAAGTGAAACTCACCGGAAGTTCAAGATTTCACTTTATATTTATATGCAACTCCCAGGAACATACGACAATAAGGTAGGGGTCAAAACCGGTCAGCAGGAAATGAATTTTAACACCCATTTTTACAGGTTTTGCTCGATTTTCACCGAGAAGTAGGCGTGAATGAGTGCTCCTCTGTTTGAAAAAATTTAATTGTTATTATTATTAATCTTTTTTGAGTAGTAAGAGAGAATAATGAGGTTATTAAAAAAAAAATTGAAGTAAAAAATTTCGCGTTATTAGAAAATTTTGTCACCCGGAAGCATTTTCCCTCTGGAGGGTCATTCAAGTGTAATGACTATAATTTCAGATTTGAAGAAGAAGAGGAGTTAGTTGATAGGAAATGTACATTACTAATTAGATTTTTCACTTTTTTGTGATTTTTTGTTTGTTTTGTTCTAATGGTTCAAATGATTTTTCGTAAAACTGAGTGGCCATTTAAACGCATTACACAAACTTTAATACCACCATCCTTGTAGACCTTCTTAAAAAAAAAAAAAATACCGGCAATTTATTTTAGCAGGGGCTTTTAGGGAAGGTGACATTAATCTTTGCTGACATAAGCAAGAAATGCAATTGTAACAACTGTATAATATTTTTGAGTAACCCATATTGCAAGTTGGAAAATATATTTTTATATTGTAACTCTATTGTACCACAATATTAAATTCTGCAGTGTAACATTAAAACCACTATCTTTTCAGTAAAAGGCCATTTCGGCATTGTGGAAAACGAGAAAGTCGGCGGTCTAGCGAAAAGAGCCGTTCAGTAAGGGGTACACTTTTTTGCTCTCAGTTTAGAAAACTTCAAAAGTAGTTTTGGAAACGTTGTTTTAACTCTTAGTAAGAGCTGTATGATCAAGAAAACGTAAATAAATTTAAATATTGCGCTGACATTCTTCCTCGAATCCCCAATAAATTTGGAAAGGTACGGGAAGCAGAGAAGCATTTTCATAAAACAATAATAGATTCGTCCATAACTCACGAATCTGTAGTAAATAAAGTTATTAGACAATCCTAAGTTGGTTTGTGGTAGCGGAGACGACGGAGACAATCTAAATGAAGCAAATATGGTAAAAATATAACAAATATCTAAGAAAACTGTCCGTAGATTCCATGGAGCGCTAAAAATATTTTAGTTACAACGAAACTAGAAGCGTTTGATGCATTTAAATAAAATGATATCACTAACGTTGCCGGGAAACAACGTGGTTTCGCAACAGATTTCAAATTTACACATTCTGTACCCAATGACTCATTAAATTCCTAAGTAAGTCTCATTTAGTTACCATTGTCTTATTTCCTGGGAGAAATTAATCTGCCTGCAGCTCTCAAGATACCCTTATCTTGTGGAAAATGCGGAGGAAGCTTGATTTAAAACGTACATACGTTGGAAATAATAAGTGTTTTTTTAAATAATTTTTTTTAAAGTGATATTTGTATTGACTATTGGAGTTAACCAACAGTAGTGGTATATGCTAATGAGCACACAAGTACAAAGTAAATCTGGTTTGAACACACACATGACTTTCATTTAACGCAATTTATTATCTAGAAATGTACGCAAAATGCAAGATAAATCAAAATGATTTTTCTTGATATGTAGAAAGATAACACGCTAAGCCCTTTTCGTAGTTCTCTCTCAACTTTTCCCACGCTTGCCTATCAGATGTCTGTCTCAGAGTACCAATCAATCATCGTCCATCTCGTTCTAGGTACTTCGTGACTATTTCTTGCTGGACAGGATACCAGTCTGTCAGCGTTTTTGTCCACCTTTCTGGCTCTATTCTAGAAATTTGTACACCCCCAGATCTTCTTAGAATGCAGCACAATCTCTAGAACATTCTAAAATTGTGTGCTTTGTTGATAACAGTGACACTAATCTTAATATTTTTTCTCTAATTTTAGTGTGCTGTTTTTCAAAGCTCTTTGAGTAAATTCTTTTTTGAGTTTAAGGTGGGAACATTGTCAGTCGAACACCTTCTTTTTAAAGGACACGCGCTTTATACTTCTCACATGATGAAGCAAACCTGTCAAATATTATACAGGAGTTAAAAACCGTACTTAAGAGCGAGTTTAACTTCATCCCTCTCTAAGTATCCCGCTAAAATTAAGTTCCCTGGAAAAATGATTCGAACAAAAGTAAAGTAAGTAGTGAGTTAAAAGTTTGAAAAGAATCATTGGAATCGTTTTCGAAAAAATATCTACTTCAGCAAGATTTGGTGGTCATTAGGATGAACGTAGGCCTTGTAGATTTGATAAAATGCGTAGCATGGACTTGGCAGATCACAGCTTGTGTAGGCACTGTCTGGAAGAATGAAACAGCTCAGAAGGGTTAGTTTACCTTAGGGTTCGGCTCTTCGGAGAAGAAAAATCCTCGTCGTTATACTTAGCACAGGAGCTTTCTCTGAAGATTTCCAAGTCCAGTCAGACAGGACTCTCTGGGTCGCATAGCGTAGACTCCTGGCCACCCTTGTAGAAGCTAATCTAGACCTGATAACCATAGTATAGTGAAAATCAGCTATTTTTATTTAGAGAAATACTCATAAAGATGTCAGGACTTAGTGTATTAAGCTAAATTGCTGATCAAATCTGATGCTGAGACTGTACATTACACGGACGTAACATATTACAGAATTGCCAATCTCCTTCCCTCACCAGAAGTCCCAAAATTTAATTTTCGTAAGAAAGTGTTATTTACTAACTTTTTTGCAGTTAGTAATGACACCATAGTTATCTAAATTATTTCGTTGTTTTGTGATAAGAATTTGTAATGAAAAGATAGTTGGCTTCACTATTATCACAACTCTGGCCAAACATAAGTTTGTCCAAGTTCAAATCCGTTTCTACCGAGAGGCAGTTAAGTACAGTCACAGTTGGGTCATGTAGACTAAATTCTTCCCGCACGACATTTTAAACATTTCATTCTGTCAAATATTATACAGGAGTTAAAAACCGTACTTAAGAGCGAGTTTAACTTCATCCCTCTCTAAGTATCCCGCTAAAATTAAGTTCCCTGGAAAAATGATTCGAACAAAAGTAAAGTAAGTAGTGAGTTAAAAGTTTGAAAAGAATCATTGGAATCGTTTTCGAAAAAATATCTACTTCAGCAAGATTTGGTGGTCATTAGGATGAACGTAGGCCTTGTAGATTTGATAAAATGCGTAGCATGGACTACAACAAATAAAAGTTGTAATCATTTAAGCAATCAGTTGACCAAGTTTCAAGAAAGTTCCATTTTTGTTCAAATGGGGGAAAAAAGTGAAAAATCGATTCAGCAAAGTGACATCTCCAATTTGCTGATTTTGTCAAAGAGCTCAATGCCGGGTCCCGTATTGGTTGCTAAACCGAATATCTTTTGAACTTCCTGTGATTTCTGTTTTTTTGAGTTGTGTTGCTACACACAACTGCAATATAGGCTGGATATCACTAAGACAAATTTCTTAAAACAACTTTTTCTTTCTCTGAGGCCCACAAAACGAAAGTTTTGTAAAAAAATTCTAACTCGAAAATCTGTTCGATTGCAATTATTCTTTTAGATGAGTAAAAAGAAATAAAAAAAATCAGCGAATAATTAATCATTTTAGAACAATTCATACATTTCATGATAATTATATTACATATACTGTGTTAAGAAAAAGCCGATTGAGAATCATTTATTTCTTTTATGAGAATTTTTTTTTTAAAAGAGAAAAATTACGAAGGAAGATATTTGGAAAATGGGTAGACGCCAGTAAGTCTAGCCCAGTTTACAATCAATACTTGAGAGTCGTAGTCAAGTTGTGTCTCACACAGTCCCGAAGTGTTAGTTCTAACTTGGACCGCTTTCGTGTATTACTTGGTTTACTCACAGTCTGTGGCTCATTTTTAACTCGAAGTTTCTTCCTCCAATTAAACTCAAAAGTATATTTTTTTTCCGATGCTACAGTAGCTGAAGTAAGTAAAAATGCATGTCTTTAAAAAAGCATACAAAACAAATTTGATCTCCTGTCTAATATGTCCGAATTCATTACCTTTATAGTTTTTGACTAACACAACGTTGTAGGTTTCTTTTTATTTATTTATTTATTTATTTATTTATTTTTATTTTGCTTAAGCTTTGAGAAGAAAAAACGTAAATGTGTTTAATATTATAAATAAGAATGTAAAGGTGTGATTCTAAAATTTTGGCTTTGAGTTTTGAAAAAAATATCTCTTAGACTGGGCAAGATTGCCCCCCCTCCTTGGACATCAATAATTTTTCTATTTAAAAATACATATTTTTGAACTTGGTTCAGTAACTAACCTCGTACTTATAGAAGGCCTATAACTTTTATTTGGAACATTAGGTATTTCCTGGGATGTACTGATGAAATCCTTAGTCCAGGTGTACTACCTGGACTTAAGTATTGTACTAGCATGGCTTAATAATACTGTCCATATAATAATTAAAATTTTGTTTGTACATCTCTTTTACTCCAGTCCTCAAGGTTCTGACTAAGTTCCTTCAAACTTAGAGGATTTCCACTTTATAAAAATCCTTACTAACATATACGGTGTTACAGCACATTTGCACAACAATGACATAAGAAAGCCTACTGCCACCTCACTAAAGAATTTGTCTAGAAATTTTTTATAAATCTATGTGTATTAATGCAAATAGGACGTTTATAGAAAATCATTGGAACAATTTTTGAGAAAATCTCAGAAAATTTAAAAATGCATTTAGTAAAGTAGTACGTGTAGTTGAGAATTTTTTTTCGTTGATTTAGTGATTTCGTTAATCTTGGAATTTCAGAAAATTACTTAATTCTCAGTAATATTAGGCATGAACCCTTCATGTTCTTTTCTTCAAACCCGAAATTTTATCAACATATTTAACTCTTTTTAGCAGACAGAAAAAATAGGACCGTACATTACACAAAACTGGTGCTACAGAGAAACCTTACCACCGCCTCTCCAAGAAGTGCCCATAGTAGAATTTTCCTAGAAAAATGCCAAAAATAAAAGTTTAAGATCTAAATCTATCCAGTCCATATACTATGTTTTAAGAAAATCGGCTTTTTTTCAGAAAATCACCAAAAAAGCTGAAAAATTAATTCAGAAAAGCTGAAAAAGCTTATTGACGGTTTCCATGATGGTATCTAATCCAAACATGAAATTTGAATGTTCTGCCACAATTCTTTTTCATGTTCAGGGGGCAATGCAATCTCATGCAAGGGCAAGAAAAATTAATAATAACAAATTTTCTTCATTTCCAAAGTTTACAGAATATGCGGTACAAATTTCCAAACATAAAAAATACGAACAAAATAGAATAAAATATAAGTACAAGATACATAACTACTATATGGGTTCTAGACAAGACATATAAACAAAATAATAATAAAAAAATCGCTTATGAAATCTCATATTTTTTTTATCATAGTAAATTTTCCTAAAACTTTGATTTTTTACTGAAGAGCTAGTTAGTAATATACGTAGTTACTGTGAAGCAAAGTCTTCTGTGGCTGCGGTGCCATGGGGCGTAGGTCCCGTCCCATCTACTATCTTAATCTTAATCTTAGTGTGAAGCAAATGTGTTTTCATAGCTCCTCATGATTCTACTAAACTACGTTGTTACTTGAGAAGTAGTTTCAATCTTAAGGGATAAACCTAAGGTATTGCAACAAGACATGTTCAAATTAAACTTTGGTAACCGGCTAGAAAGTTGAGAAAACCATCTAGAACAATCGCGTTACCGTGGATTTAACTTCAATTCCCTCCTTTCTCTGAGCCCCACCTAAATGAAGTTTTCTTAAATGTTTGAAATAAGATAGCCAACATGTATGTATAGTGTACACTGACTTAAAAGAAAATAATTGGATTAACAAAACAAAAAAAAATTCTAAAACTAAAAGTTCTATTAAAAAAAGTGGGTTTTATTCAGCCGATTTGCTTCTTATTTAGAATTTCATTTTACGTATTAAAGTGTTCATATTATTTAGGCGACGACAGAACATTACACAACAGTAGCACATCAGCGTGAAACTTGCTACCTTCCTCCTAAAGTGCCCTTTTTATTTCAATTTTCTTTCGAAAATGTTTCAAATAAACGTTATAGTACTTTATATAAATGTGGACTTGAGACGTACCATCGAACCACGTATTGCTGTTGCAGAAGTTAGAAGATAGACTTTAGCGCAGCATTTAACATGTAACATTAGGTTTATTCCTATAATTAAACAAGATGTGACCAAGCTCAAATGGTATTGAATATTATTCCACTCTTTCTGACCGTATTTGTTATTTTAAAGAAGGTTATTAGAGTGAGAATTTTAGCCCCCTCTTGTTTTTGTTTACTGTTATCTATGATTTTGAAAATTTGAAATGAAATAGATTAATGAAATTGAGTGAACGGGATACCGTTCTAAAGCTAAAATTGTTGCCTGGAAACGAGAGAGTGTGTGTGAGAGAGAGAGAAAATATAACTCTGTAGTCGTATCAACTGAATTCTTTGGTTCTGAGTTATGGCATCTGTCGTATTAGCTACTAAAATTGTATTAGCTGCTAACAGAGATTCCGTAGTTTTGCCTAAACTACTCCAAAATCTGTTTGGTTATACTAGAAAAACCTAAACTGTATAAAATCTTTATAAAATGATACAAAGTTGAATAGATCCCTAAACTCATGCTTACGCTTCTTAAATGATAATACGGATAAATATCATCGAAGCAACCAGGACAACAGTTACTAACTAACGAGTCGTCAGTTAGCTGGCTTTGCCATCCTGCTGAACAGTATTACCCCCCTAAACAGATCCCCTCCCGCCAAGCTGAAAACATTAATCTTATTTTATTAAATAAAAACTAACCAACTTAAAAAACCAAGACATTAAATCTCTTAAGAAATATTTGTTATACTTTCTATAACTTTATTCATGACTTGTTACTCTCCAAAAAACACAGACGTACTTATTAAACAATTTCCACTGACAGTGCTACGACTTAACGCTAAATTAGGTGCCTCTAAACATCAGCATATTCTCTCCAAATCTGATATTCATTACGCTCCTGTAATGTAAGCGAAAATAATAACCGGCAAAATATTCTTCTATCTTGTCCTGCTTTTAACCTCTACAGACTCAGATTTATAAAAAATAACGCCCACTGCCACCTACTCCTACTCACACTTTAAGCTAGTGACGAGAACTCTAGAATTTTTTTTTTAACTTTACTTAAATGAATCTTTTAAGGCTAGATCACACAACAGCTTTTGACTATCTTAAATCTTGCTATCTCTATTAATAGTATTGATTAATTTAAATTAGAAGGTTTTGTCGGCATCGGTGATTTTTTTATCTTTCTCTCCGTTTCAGATAATATTGGTGCTTTTAATCAAGAGATTTTTTCAGACCAGGTGTTCGTTGTAACCGCACGAACTGTATGTTTAGTTTATATTCTTAGTTTTTGTACAGTTGACGTACGTTGTCAGACTTTGCATTTTTTTTAACTTATAGGATTTTTAAAAACCTCGTAAAAGTCCTCAACTAAAATGTCATCCACATACGCCAAATGTTGACTGAATCGGTTAAAAATCCAGATTTATCTTGACGTTTTTGATTACTTTATCTTGATTAACAAAAAAAGTCGGCTGAAAACCGGCTAGTCGGATCTTCTGTTTATGTTGATCAAATTTTTGTAAAAAAAGGGTCATGGATACACAATAAACATGCGTACTACGACGGATAAAATCAACGATATGGATAGTAGGTTGGTGCAAAAGTAGTTTAATGCCAACAAGTTCTTCAGTTTTCTCTTTAGTCTGAAGTAACGTGTGGCGGAGCGTTATCTTGCTGAACAAAACTTGTTTGAGATTAACCAAAGCTGGTTTTATGCTTTGTATTTATTGTTGGCAGTCAGGGACCAGAAATTCATAAAATGTACCAGAGTTAATCACGATGAATAGTAGACATAGAATTATGTCTACTTATTCAAGTATGGCATTTGCAATAGTCACTTACTTGAAATAGAAGTCTTACATAGTAGACTAAAATTCTAATCATGAATAGTAGCTACGGAATGCTGTTTGACCGCCTCCTTAATCAATACATTAGACTGGCCAACCACTCTTCATTTATGTGCCATATATTCTTTTCTAGAAGTTTTTGTTCAAGAGAATGCGAGAAAGCATGTGAAAATGGCGAAGGCTTGTTGAGGTGTATGTTCATGCGCCATGATCCTACATCTGTTTTTACCTTTCCCACAGTTTCGTGATAGCCAGTAGTTTCTCTTGTAAAAAAAAAATCATTTTTTATTCATAATTTTTTAGAGTTATTCTTTAGAGATTTTGGGAGGGAGAAAGTCAGGGGGCACTACCTGAAAATGTATCACCGAGTCATAAATCTCAGCCAGAGAAATGCGTTCTAAGTCTCTTCCCACCACCTATTTTATGTACTGTACATATTAATTTCAGTTATAGAGGATTGTTTGTTGCGAATTTTTGCAGGTAATTCAGATCTAAATGGGATGTTGTGTGGAGAGTTAGGTGGTAGAATCCACCCGTATCTGGACTTCACCTCAACCCGTAATCCATATTCCACATTACTCACCTTGTACAGAATGGCAGCCATTACAGCGAATGAAGAGGACATATATTTGGGTACTTATGTTACCAAGTTTGTTTAAGCTAAAATTAGGTATTTTCTGATAAAATTCAGCATGAATTTCTATTTTTGCAGAGAACGGATTATTAAGTTACGAAAATCCAAACTACCATCTACCACGTCTGGATGATGCACTTAACTCGAACACAGATATGTCTGTGTCTGGATATAGGGATTTGCTGTACACTGAACTGGAGGCAATATGCCGTCCAGGAAGTACCACAAACAATAGTCGGAAATCTTACGCCACTCTGGACATCGGTTCCATGGGTGTGGACTTAAATACTGGGCCAGTGACCAATCTGGACACAGATAACTCACATCACAGGTGCTTGCAGCCCCATAGATTTACTTGTAGCATACCGCATGTAGCATTTACACTGTGACACCCTCAAACAACGAACTTGGGGACGTGCACAGAGGTAGTTGTAGTGCAACTACTTTGTCTTTTATTCACTCAAATGCCTCTCTAGTCTCACTTTAAACCTACTAACATATATACAGTGACTCCACAAATCTACAATGATTTTTCTATTTTGTTACAGGAACAGCTGCCCAGTGATCTTAGACAATACACTTGTGGGGAACGTAAATCGTGGTAATTGTCGTACTCTCGATCTAACATCTTCGTTGAGGCCTTCGAAGCCAGATTTGATAGATCATTCATCTTTTGACAGTGACAGGTATTTTCAAAACCCCAGTCTTATGAATTTAAAACCAAAATTTTTATTAATTTAAAAAGTGGTCATTTTATACTTTTTTGTATTGCTAACAAGAGAATTTCTAGACATTTCCCACCGTATTTTTGGATTTTGCAGAGATTTTGAAAAAGATGATGCAGAAATCATTGATAAGAATATATACGAAGGGCAGTCTGAAAATCCTCTATGTCCACTTGGCTATTCCACAAACGAGGAACTCCCTCCCGGCTGGGAGCGACACCAAGGTGAGTATTGAGGTACTATTTTTTTATGGAGTGGTAGTTTCATGTTTTTGATACGTACATTAATACACAGCATCACATTTGTGTCCAAAGCTATGTGTGATTATCACGAGCTGTCAACTTTTTTTTTTTCAATATCACATTACACATATAAACTAATTGCCATATTCAAGAATTACGTCTATTTTGTGGGTGGAACTGTTACATGAATTCAATGACCTTTTACAGGACTTTTAAACTACCAGTTTAAAACACATATTCATAAGCCCTTGTTAGTACTCCATGACTGTTTTAAATTAGACCACACCAGTCAATTTTTGCTTCTCCAATCATTTCCCAGCGTTGAGACCAGACTTCGTGCCGCCTGAAGGTGCTTTCAATACTTTGTTCCGGATGCAATAAACTAAAGGAACATGTAGAAATTATTTATTATAATATACCATACTCTTATACAACAATAGGCGTTATGGCTATACAATATATTTTCAGTATAGTGAACCTATGGATCTCAGAATTGATGAATCTTAGGAAAATTCATAATGGGATCAAATATTCGACTATAAAGGTCGAATTATGAACTGCACAATCCTCATGGGCAGGTTTAGGGGATTCATCGTTTTTTGCAAACTGAACTAAGTATTAAAGGAATGTACGATAGAAAAAGTTGTGAAAAATTTGGGAAAGCACTGTTGTTGAATTATGTGTAAAAATTATTAAAAGAAATTGGAAGGATAAATACTGTCAACGGTCTATTATTTCACCTCCACCTTGCACATAAATTAACTATCGACACTACACTGACACGTAATGTTATTTCTGTTTTTGCAGATAATGATGGTCCATATTATTGGCACATCAAGAGCGGTACAATACAGCGGAATCCACCAGAAGTGATCAGTGGCAATAATGAACCCAGGACTCCTCTGGTTAAGGATGCAGAAACTGTAAGTATTTAATAAGATGTATGAAAAAAAAAAAATGGTCGTTTTCGTAACTAAAGAATTCTTTTGACATGAAAATTCAACACATGATTATGAAGCACGATACTTCGGAAAAGTAAGTAAACAAAAATGTGTAGCTTGTGATGATGAAAAGTTAATTGATTGAAAAATTTACTGAGACAGCTGGTTAACAGAATTTTTTTATATATCCAGTTCAAATAAAAATTAAAATACCTGTATCCATACCCTCTACTATATATACGTATATTTATATTTTGTTATGTTAGGCACTGACTACCTTTCACCAGAATGGTGGACTAGGTGTGGTCACCAGAAGCAATACCAGTTCAGCTCTTGAGGAAATCGATTCCAAGAAACGAGAAGATCGCAAGGAAGAATTAGCTTTGAAGTAAGCCAGACAACCCTGTTAACAGTATAAATTTATGGTGAACTAAGTAATTTTTAGTGTAATATGTAAAAAATTAATGTTTTCTTCTTCAGACGTAGGAGTTATCCAGCTCGTACTACGGACAAAGATAAGGAACGAGCTATTCGATTTGCCGTACGAAGTCTTGGTTGGGTGGACATCTCTGAGTCGGATTTAACCCCGGAAAAGTCTAGCAAAGCTGTTAATCGATGTATCGTGGATCTATCGCTGGGCAAGAATAATGTCATCGATAATGTTGGACGTTGGGGTGATGTAGGTATCACAGAATTTACCTAGTAATATTTCTTAATACTTTCCACCCATCATGAAATGGTATCCTCATTAAGGCTTGCTCTAACGGTATTAAAACGCTCCTCTTTGTCCAGCTGTCTGTATGACAATAAAATTACATTAGGAATTCATACTGACTAAATTTATTTTTGCGTTTCAGGGTAAGGATTTGTTTATGGACTTGGACGAAGGCGCTTTAAAATTGATAGATCCAGAAAATTTAACAGTTCTCAATACGCAACCAATACATACAATCAGAGTTTGGGGAGTTGGTCGAGACAATGGAAGGTAAGAAACGCATCTTATAAAGCTACAAATATACAACTGAATTAATATTAGGGTGCAACAATCTAAGATGGTGGCTATGGTTAGAGAGAAAATTTGAAGGCATACAGAGTTCCAGTAGAGATAGCTCAGGCGAGGAGTTATCCAGTGACATAAAAGGCTTAGCCATCTCTGGGACGCCAATTTTCACTCACTATTGTGGCACTTAGACAGCATGAAGAAGGTGGTTCAGTGTGCTTGTAGTGAGCCTCTAACCTACCTTACATATAGTTCACTGCAACATCACCTACATGTTCTACAGTGTATATAGGAAAAAACATTATCTACTCATTTTTCAGAAAAAAATTGTAAGAAAAACTGTATAAGCGATATGAACAAAAATCTGTACGAAAAGAACATGGGAAAAGATTAGTATAAAGGCATGATAAAACTGGGGACAACACTATTCCAACACCATTCTTGTGTTTGCATAGCATGTAGAAGTTGATTCAATGCTTCTGACCCACCTTTCTACATGTATAAACACATTGGCGGTTTATTCAACTTTTTTTGTCATTGAGCTAAGATGCTTCCTTATATTCTCAATCTTTTTATATTCATGCGACACTTTTTACTTCCTAATTGATATATTCGTATATTTACTCATTCTTCCTCTGTTTGTTCATGCTTGCACTTCATTGATGCGTACAGGGAAAGGTAAATTGCTTAGTTTTGCTTAGATGTTTTCTTACAAAAGCAGTTTTGTAATTTTTTTAATTTTTAAATTAACTTTTTAAAGTGCTAATAATGTTGGAGATGCAGGTCATTACGAGTAATTGTTGCACAGCATCTCTCTTCCTGGTGTGTCTCGCTCACAACTATTTCCGAAAGCCAGTATTTTTGAGTTTCAAACTTCATTGCTAGTTATTAAATTTTACCGCACCAAGTAGGTGTCATACACTGATGATAAAATGGCTGTAGGATTGTGCCAAGTATAGACTTTAGGGGACAACCATGTCCTTCAATTTATTCTTTAGTATGAAGGTCGGTGTATGGTGGAGCTATGTCTACCTGAAAAATAGTTATTTGCACTTACGCAAAGCTGGATTACGCTGGGCCATTTTTTAAATAAACTTCACTCTAGTTGTTGGCAGCAAAGGTCTCTTGAACGCGTAAAAAGTCGTTAGGAGAGTTATTCATTTTATAACCCAAGTTACTACTTCACATTATGGTCGCTTTGAACTTGTTTTACTCTCTAAGGATCGCAATTATTTTTCTCTTCAAGATTGCTTTTAAGAGGCAATCGTAATGGGCTGAATTTACAACATTAGTGCGGCATTTAAAGAAATAAATGAAACATTGTCTTGAAAAAACGCTTATGTGCACTTTTTAGTCAAGAGGATTTTTACTTATTGTTTATTTATTTATTTTATTTTTGTTAATTAATTCAGGGACTTTGCATACGTGGCCAGAGATCGTGTGACACGTAAACATATGTGCCATGTATTCAGATGTGACATGCCGGCTAGGACTATCGCCAATACTTTGCGTGATATCTGCAAACGGATAATGATTGAACGAAGTCTGCAGCAAAATTTGGCTAAACCTATAGACACAAGTGAGTATCTCTTTGACATACATACGTTTGTTTGCTGAGTGCCAAGAAAGGAGTAATAAAAAACATAGGTCTATCCCTATTAATTAAGTAACTGTCTTTTTTACGTTTAGATGACTCTATTAGCGGATCCAGGCCAGGGCTGGCCACACGACCCACAAATTTACCCACAGAGCATCGACGTTTCCACAGAAACCCACAGACACCTATTTGTAAGTATTATTATTATTTATTTGTCTGTTTTTAGTATTTATCTTATACACGTGATTTTTTTTACATCTTTTTTGTGGGTGTATTCATTTGTATCTATTGCTGGGACTGGATTAAACATTATTTTTAGGGCTGTTACAGACCGCGAATATGATCTTAATTCTTTCATACTATAGGTTTACCCATATAGTAAACTTCAGAGCAATAAGGGCTCACTAACTAAATTTCTAATAAGTAATGAACTCAACCAGTTTTTCGAACATTGCTTGAGATAGACTAATCTCTCTTTTAAGGGCTGTCTTAGACTTTGAATGAGAATATTCTATAGTCCAGAGCAGATTAGAGTTACTGCTGGTATTTCCAGTGCAAGAAAGGCGATATTCTTGCAGATATCTTGAAAAAAAAAAAAATCCGCAAGCTCGTCAAACGTAAGTTTTTTTTTACAATAAAAGGTGAAATTAAAAAAAACAATGTAAACCTTTTTAGTTGTTTTAAAATAATTGAAAAACTGATCTGAATTTTTCTCATAGATCCTCGATGATGGATAAAATCTACCTCTCATAAATCGCAAATCAAAAATAAATTACCTAATATCTTCTATTTTATTTTAAAATTCACACAAACATATGTATAATAGTTACATATAAATAAATAGGACACCTTTTATAGATATACTTTAACTTTTAGTATAAACGACGGTGTATCGTATGGTGGAGCTATGTCTACCTGGAAAATAGTTATTTGCACTTATGCAAAGCTGGATAACGCTGGGCCATTTTAACCTTTGGTGGTCTGATGCCACTAGTATTTGTGTACTGAGGTGCGAAGCCCACACAAAGGTGCCGCAGTGTTTAAGCCGGACGTGTGCACCGGACCTTAACATGTGACTATATTTACCACTATAATCTATTCTTAATAATAAAATAGTGGAATGTTTGCTTGCAGGTCAATCATTTCCAACTCCTATGGAAGAGCCTAAAAAGGTGATACATGCTGACTATCTTGGCAACATAGAAGTAACCAAATCCAGTGGCATGGACGTTCTAAACGACGCTATTGACCAGCTAATGAGCCGAGTACCTCGATCTGATTGGCAACCCGTCAATATTGCGATAGCACCAAGTATGATCACTATCACTCCGGCTGATAATCAACAGGTAACTGTCTCTAGGTTCAACCATACATAGGTAGTAGATCGGCATTGTTCAAACAAGAGACCAGTTTAGAGGATAGATTATAATTCCTCACAGTATTATATTTTTTGTGACTAATCTTATGTGTCTGTAATTGTTCTAGGAAGACATAAAGCCCATAGCAGAGTGTCGAGTCAGATATCTTTCCTTCCTTGGGATTGGCCACAATGTCAAGCAATGTGCTTTTATCATGCATACTGCACAAGACCTGTTCATTGCACATGTATTCTCGTGTGAACCGTCTTCTGGAGCTCTGTGCAAAACCGTGGAAGCGGCATGCAAGGTACTTAACTTGTGACATTTTCCATTCTGTGATTAACTGATGCAATCCTCATATTTGGAATATTGTTTGAGTGATTTTGCTTCGATTGAATGTTCGGTGCAGTTGCGCTACCAGAAGTGTTTGGACGCCCATCCTCAGTGTCTGGTGAACACGGAGACCAAGTCGCCAAACAAGGGTCTGGGCGCCACCTTAAAATCCTTTGTCGGCACCATAACTGGGCGTAGGGTGAAGAAATCCTGAGACAAGCATCTGTCTCTCCAGGTATGCTTTTGGCGTCCCTCTAAAGCTTATTAATCAAAGTAAGTTTTTTTTTTTCAATAAAAGTTAATACAAAATAAATAAAAACAAACAAACAAAATACAAACAATGTAATCCTTTTTAATCAGAATAAACTTCTTCTAAAAACTTAAGCTTTGCAGAAAACCTTTGGAACGTTGAGGCCGAAGGAGATAGTAGCGCAAAAAGAACTAGTAGGGAAAGTCCTTGACCTCTTTAGGAGGGGAGGGTTCGCCTACTAGAACTAAGAAGGGGCTGGCACAATGAGTCTTCTGTGGCTGCGGTGCCTTGGGGCATAGGTCCCGTCCCATCTACTATCTTATCTTATCTTAAGCTTTGCAGAAAGTGTTTCAGTCTAAATTCATTGCAATCAACTAAAAACGTTTTTCAAGCAAAAGCAAAATGAATCGTATCAATCAAACTGTGGCTAATTTTTCAATTAAAATTAGATTAGATTAGATTAGATTCCATCGGGGGAATTGGCTATTCAGCCTACGCCACCGCGACACCCCAAGGATCTATTGTGGCATCCCCCTAGTTGAAGACCCTCTCCCTATCCTGTCCTTAACCAAACTGTGGAATTGGGGGGGGGGCTCCCAGGTGGTCGATCAGAGCACCTGCCATCAGAGCACCCTCTCGAGTTCTGCTTGCCTTAAAAGCCTTAATAGGTCCGAGAGAGGGCCCTGGCTGAGGCTTGTTGGCACCAGCTTCTCTTTGCCAAAGAGGCGGTACCTTAGCCAGACCAGCCCCTCGCACTGACATACCACATGCAGTGCCGTCTCCTCTTCTTCCTGACAAAACCTACACAGGCTATCCGTTGCCAGGCCCATGCGATGCATGTGCTTATTTAGTCTACAATGGCCAGTGAGAATGCCAACTGCTATCCTTATGGCCACCCGGCCTAGTTGGAGTAGTTCTGCAGTTAGCTTGGGCGAGTAGCTATGGATAAACTTTTTCGCCTGTCTCTGGCCTGGAGTTTTGACCCACCATTCCCTTGATCGGTCCTGCATCCATAGCTTAATGGATGTGCTCCTGAGGCATCTTGAGACACCGCAGAACGGCTCCGGCCCGATAAGCGCTCTCATTGAACCCTCCCGGGCCAGGCGGTCCGCCGCCTCATTGCCTCTGTGACCCGAATGCCCAGGTACCCAAACCAGGAAGACCTTATTATGGCTACTGATTTCCTTCAGTGCACCTAGGCAGTCCCACACCAGCCTTGAGCTGATCTCCCACGAGTCAATTGCCCGCAGAGCAGCCTGGCTGTCCGAATAAATGACAACTCTGGAGTTATACACTCCCCGCCTTCTTATTTCGGTAGCGCAGATAATAATCGCGACTAGCTCCGCCTGAAAGACCGTAGCTAGCCTTCCCAGGCTCACCGAGATATTACATCTCGGATGAGCCCCGTACACGCCGGCTCCCACTCCGTCATCCATCTTAGACCCGTCCGTGTACCACATAGATTCGCCTGTAATTGGCGGCCCATTCTTCCATGCCCCTCTGTCTAAAATCAGGACTTTGAAGGGTTTTTGGAAGTCATGCCTAGGAGTCATTATGTCCGTAGGCAGGCCCAAAATCGGGTCCGCCTCCAGCTCCTCCCATAGGTCTTGATATTTCCCCGTATGCCTGGGATAAATGGGCGCTTGTCCCTGTTGTAGTCGTGCCACAACTGCTCTTGCCACGCCTTGGACGTGAATGTGGAGTGGTGGAAGGTTTAACAGGACCTCCAAGGCCGCAGTGGGGGTAGTCATCATGGCACCCGTCGTACTCAAGCAGGCCAGCCTTTGAATACTTCCGAGCGCTCCCGGCCCCCCCCATCTGCAAGGTCTTCGTCCACCACGCCACCGCCCCGTGGGTTACCATTGGTCTCACGACACAGGTATAAATCCACAGAGTCATCTTCGGGCTTAATCCCCAACTTTTACCGCATAGCCTCCTGCACCTACCCATGGCGATTCTGGCTTTGTGTGCGGTAGCATTAATATGAGAATTCCATGTCAGCCTTCGGTCAAAGATAACTCCCAAATATTTGGCTTCCATGGCAAAGGGGATCACAACCCCTCCGAGCATTGGCTGTTGTAAGCCCAATTAAAATTAAAACCATCTTTAACCAGGGCAATCCTTCTTTTTCATGTCTAAATAGGTTTTTTTTTTCAAATCAAAATAAATCGTTACTTTGTTTGACAAAAAAAAAAAAAAATTACATTTAATTAAAATATAACTTCATTTTCTAACAAAATTTAACTACTTTCAATCTACGAGATATCATTGCTATCAAAGCTATCAATTTCAATCTAAGTAATACTTAAAAAAAAAAAAAAAAAAAAGAAACCTATAAAAATGACCATTATAGAAATCAGCAAGTCTTGTGTGTGCGGGGTAACTTAAGTGAAGTCGAAATCTCTACACCAAACTGATTAATTTACCTCGGATAATGGATGAAAGTTCGACACCGATCAAAGATACATTAAATATTCGTGCTAAGACGGCTAAGTGAAAGATGTTTGTTATCCAGGTATGCAGACCTTACCAAATTTTCTACATTATATTTGTTAATAAGTATGATAAAAAGTTATCAACTAGCAATAATCGCACCACGATAACAGAGCAACTGTGAAGAGACGAGGCTTGTTAAAATGTTTTGGGTACTAGGTAATGCGTTCCAATAATGTCCCCTTCATCAACTCATTTACTGCTTACGATAATTAAAGGTCGACAGACGGTTTTACCATGCTGTAAAATGTAAATAAATACAAAACTTTTGTATCTATTACTTCATTATGAAATTAAGCATTATTATTATTATTTTTATTTTTATTTAATAAAGGAAATTGTGACCGTTTAAGCCCTCAAACTTTACTTTTTCTAAGCGGTACATTTTTTTGCTTGCAGTTTATGCTATATATTGTTTGTGGGTTTACAGGACCTTTGCGGCCCCGTGGAGAGAGAGGTGATCAAACACAGACACCTTCAGAGCCCCTTGGTCAGCTCGACTTCTTTGCAGTCGCTGTTGTCGCCCAGTCTCACCTATCGCGCCCACCACTGGCACTTCTAGTCACCTGGCAGTTCCCAGCCAGTCCTATCCAACTCTTACACTCCAGTTATTTAAAGAAAGAAATGTAATCCAACATTTTTTTTTTCTGTTATGTAACATGATTTTTTGTGTGTTAAATTTATGTATTATAGTCAGAATACAAATATATGCATGGAAATAACAGTTCTATTACACTGCTCAAAATGTTTGGATTATTCACGAGTAGTTTGAGTTAACATCTTTTGAGTAAATGACACAATTTTCAACTACATCTGTTGTGTGTGGTGGCAGCTTAAGCCCAAAGTAGTTACATTAAACTACCTCTGAGCAGGCTCCTAGTGTGTTGTGGTTCGTAGTGTAGATTCCATATAGAGTTAGAGTGGCTATAAACAGCCTGTGTGACTCTGCCTTATAAGGTGTCACACGGTGTACATAGAAGCGTAAAGTGTGCAAAGTGTACTGGGACTTAAGTGTAGGTTACAACCTGAAGCCAAAGTAGTTTAATAAAAATATCTGCATGCAGCCCCTCTAGATTGTTGCTAGGTGTCACAATATAGTGTTAGATAAGAGCAGAATTGCTATAAAGAGCCACAATGAGCTAATGTGAAAAAAATGGCAATTTCAATAGTGTGAATATTGTGTCTTATTTACTTAAAATAGTTGAAACTGCTTTGGTCTATTTATTTGTACTTTATTAGTTTTGCAATCATCGGAGCAGGGCAAGAATAATTGTGTACCATCAGGTACAGTGAAAACGGAACAATTTACTTATTTGAGATATCGTCCTATTCCTGAGACGTGTCTTTGAAAAGGGAGATTCTAGGAGAAAATTAGCGGGCCAATTTCTTTGCTGGGCTTCAAACTTGGCCAGTTCCCAATGAGTGACCTCAAAATACTACTAACATATACTTCATCTTAAACGTTCGATCCAGAATTCACTATCAATTTCGTTTTTCTGTCCTAGGTGCAAATATGTAGGGGGAGGCCTTTGATACTTCAAAAGCTATCACAATCTTCAGTACCGTACTTCGCGGCACTGCACTGAACTATGTTACTTTTGCAAACTTATTCCAAAAAATTACATGTTTTCAATAAACTCACTAAACCTATTAAGAAAGACAACTTGAGATAGTTTATGAGATATTCTTTTTCAATAAATTTTCCGCAAGGAAAATAACTGGGGAGTCTTACTTGATTTTTTTTTTCAATTTATTCCAGATTTTTTTTTCGGGATCTGGGTGCCACATATTTCTGGAAATATGTAAAGGAGAATTTCACTTCAAAATTCGATTTCTCAAATAAAAAGTTTAAAGATGTTCCGTTTTTTGTGGTGGTGGAATTAGAAAGTTTTCAAGTTTTGTAAGTGCTTCTACTGTTTCTAGAAGGACCTTTCCCTATCGAAACTTTTGAAGATGCAAGCATTCAAATTTATATTTAAAAACATGCAATAAAAAAGTGTCTATTTTGGGAAAATATTGTAATTGAGAAAGTTGCATGGGAAAAAATAACACGGTTGGCTCACAAATTAGCTGCGCCCTTTTATTTTCTCAAAATAAATCTTTTAATGTCAATCAAATTTATGTGTATTTGGGACAGTTATTTAATTTAACATGTATTAGAGTATTTGGTGTAGTTACTATGCCTTCTCAAGTCTTAAATCCATTAGGCCTAAATGCATTTCTTAGGAAGATCTAGTGGCTAGAGGAGATTGGGTAACACATTAAATGTAGCATTTGGATGGATCCAGGATGAAATAAAAAGTACTTTTTAGTTTAAACGTTACTTTGATGACTTGGAGTGCATGCTATTGCGATTTAATATAGTGAGAGTACACAAAACGCTCAACTGCCTGCGCTAACGTTCAGTGGTACGTTATTATATTGGTCCAAATTCATATTGGTAATTTTAAAGTCCAATGAACACAAGCTCTCCACAGCTTTAAAATAAGATCTGTCTTATTTCTTAAAGATTATAGATGAAGTTAACAAGCCTATTTTATCAAAGTGTGGTGAAACATGTTAAATTAGTGAAGATTAGGTGGGCCGGACATTTTGCCAGAATACATCCACTGGACGTGGCAAAAAATATTTTAGATGAGCAGCTGCAAGGTACGTGGGGAACCCCGGTGGGAGGATGGCGTTGGGAATAATGCAAGGGTTGCTTAAATAATATTCGCAACGGAGGGTATCGAAGCAGACGGAGACAAAGGGCCGTCTAGACTGTCTAGACACTAGTGTAAGGAAGGCCAAGACGGTGGTTTGTTAGGCCATTGAAGAAGTTTTTGGTTTAGCTATACTCATCGTTCTATCAAAAACCTTTTATTCACATATACTTAGTTTACGATTAACTCACCTCTGTCACTCAAGAGAAGCTGTATGGGCCCAATCAGGCTTTGGATAGCGAGGATTTTCTTCCCCACCCTTTACACTTTGCCTTGATGCAGCCCATTGAGGAGCGTTCAGGGACGTAATTTATCTTGAATAGTGATACAGCCAACATTATTGTGGGTATCCCATAGTTGCGTAATAAAGAGGTTCCAAGAAACGGATTCTTTCTCAAACTATTACCCATACTATAACATTTCATACGAGTTTTATTGGTGCAGCAAGCACTGAGCTCGGAGAAATCTGATTTAATGGCATTTAAGGCCCGGTTCCGTGGATGCATGTTCTGCAGTCCAATTCGTCATAAAAGTGGATATATGTCAGAATGTTGTGGTTACATTGTAGGCACCTTTTGTTTTGTCCCCAAGTAATTATTTTTAATTTCTAGAAAGCCCGTTATTGAAGTTATTAGATGAATAACAGAACATATTAACCAATTGTTTGAAAAAAGGGACGATAAGGTAGAGTACCTAATGTTATTTCAAGAAATTCATAAAAGTTTTGAGTATTTTAGAATATCACCAGCAACACATAAATTCACGGGAATAGAAGAGAGTAACTCGAAGCACCCAAATTTCCGTGATTGTATTTTGGCAGAAGAGAAACTATAGTAAATGTCATATCCTACTAAGATTATTTATTGGACACAACATTTTTTATTTTTCGCATCCTTTTCGGAAAAACGCTTAGGAATTAGGGATTTCAGTGCAAAAGCAGTAAGAAATTGGTTCTGACATGTTCTTGCGACATTTGGCGAGGTGATGGAAGGCACTCAACGTTTTCTTTTTTTTAAATGTTTTGAAGAAGTCATCAAATTTCATTTCCACAAGAATACGCATTTGTTGTAACCGAAATCTCCTAAGAAATGTAGGTCATAATCTTTTAGGGCTAAAGATGAGCCTGCAGGTTAGGTTGTTGATCAGAATCTCTATAAACGTTTCCTAACTTATCTTTAAACTAAATAGATATTCCAAAAATATTTTGTTGTTATATACATTTACGATATGTGAATGGCAACAATGTTTGAAAAATTAGAGCGGAATGGCTTCTTTTTGAGCTAGCTGAGTTATATATCAATAATTTATTGTAATAAAGAAATCAAGACAAAAAAAAATCAAATTTTATCTGTTATGAAAAAAAGGAAAAATTGTCTTTGTATCTTAATTCGAAATAATTGTAAAATCATTAAGAAATTGGATGTACCAAAAAAAAGTAAAGTTATAAATTATTTAGTACAGCTTTATCTGGAGTTCTTTACTTCATGTTGAACATTTTTAACCTTATGTTCTATGAATAAATCTAGTTGGATTTACGAAAATTTACGCATGAAATAATTTTTGGAAGTTGATTAGAGGCATAGCCAAGCTGAGTCGGACCCTATTCATGCACTATTCTGCATGTGCTTGCCTCTTCTCTTCCTATCAAACAGATTACAATTTTTTTTCTTAACACATTGTTGGTGTTCAGAAAGTAAATGACCAAGAGAAATTACACATTCACGAGTACTTACGAAATTCTATATGACAGCTGATTGATTAGAGGTGTCACTATTTTTGGAACACCAGCCAGCATCCACAGACTATTCTATTGTGATAGTTTGAAGAGGTAGTGCGTGCATCTAAACAATGCACGGCAAATTTTGTGTTTATCTATTCATAAATAAGTGAGTAAGAGAGATTCTAAATTATCAAGATCTACACTAAACTAAATTTTTTTTTTATTGGATTAAAAAATAAGCAGAAGACTTTAATAACTACGCCTTTATTATATTTTGCTTTCAACACAATTTTTATAGTGCGACAAATAATTGATAAAAATAGTGCGATACTTAAACAGTTCTCCAAATTGTTGGCAGAACTAGAGATTCTAAAAACTTCTACTAGGATTTAACACAGCATCTTTTGACTAGACAAGTTTTATAACCCGTAAGTTAAAGTGATAGTTCATTTACATAAAAATATATATACATACAATATATGAGAAGTTTGGACCTGGCACAAGATTATTTTTACTTTCTCTTACAACTTCACAAACCTTAGGCAAATTCTCAGCTGAAGAAACTGTGGGCCTAGGATGGCGGCAATACCTGCAGATGGAGCAAATCATCAGTAGTCGAGCATATCAATTTTCTTGGGCTTTAAAATATCTTGCCTACAAGTTTGGCCTTCACCTGAGCATTATGGACTCAGGTTGGGACTGTCTAAAAAGTTGAGGGCCTAGATTGGCTGTTGTGTGAGCAGATGGAGCAGGCTGCAGTACATTAGGATTACTTTCTACAGCAGTAAGTTATCCCGCCCAGAAGTTTGGTCGCTTCTTAGGATATTCCACACAACAGAACGTAGTAGACTCAGGTAGGGAACAGCTTAAGAAACTGAGGCCCAGACTGGCTACAGTGTACACAACAGGTCTAGAAGCTCAGAGAGAGCAAAGTGAAAAATTACTTATCAGTTATCAGTCCTCAGTCTTTATGAACTGAATTTTTAAAAACATAATACTGCATTGCTGAAGAACATAAAATTTTGTTCGATTTAAATTTTGGTAAAATTGTTTTTGAGATTCGTGATCCAGTTGACTTTTCCGTGATTTATCAATCATTTTCTTCTTACAATTTAGCAGCAAGTTTTGCAGTAAACTGATTCTCATCTTGATTCACAGCAAGTGATGACAGGAAATCATCTAAAGTTGCAATGTACTCGTCCCGATATAAAATCAAGTGTGATACATGTTTGGATTTGTCCCAACATTTCAAGTAGGTCTGAAAAAACAGAACAATTATCAAATGAAACGTGCCGAACCGATTGAAGAAAGAGATGTTCTAACAGCTTGTAAAAAAGCTGTCATTAGATGTCGCAACAGACTGAACAGTTCAAGGCTGCAGCAAACAAAAATTTTAAGTCAGCTTGCCCAACAGCTATACTGCGAAATATGCTTGTCTTTCATTTGCCGCAAATTCATTTTAAAGCGCATTTGATTCTATTTACCTTAATCCCTACAGAATCCCAATACTGCTGTACTTTCTTGTTGGACACATAAGAAGCAATGGGATCATTTTTACAAACGAAAATCAAAGAAGGCGCTTTGATAGGCGTCGTGTGAAATAGTTGGCTCGACCGGATGTAATGCTGAGTCGCAGTTTCATGAAACGTCTTAAGATGATATCTGAAAAAAAAGTATAAATTAGAACTGTTATAGGTCTCGTAAGCATCTTGCAGCTCCCTTAACTACTAGTTTCGTATAATGTATTTTCTTAGTAGTGTAGCTTGGTATGATCTGTTACGATTTCTTTAGGCAATGAAGCTCCAGTAAGAGAATATCATAGTTTTGTCGTGAGCGTGATACAGCGTGGTTAGGTATATTGCAGTTAAGTATATTCTGGAAACAGGTTCTTGGAAAGTAGGTGCACTGTAGTTCCCTTGTCTTTGTACGAGTAAGCCAGTTATAGTGCTATATCATGGTTCCCCACAATGTTTCAGGTAATTTGCTTGTTTTAATGGTCCCTTGACGCTAGGAGGTATGTCATAGTTCTACTGTCAGAACCAGGTGCTATATTGTGCTACCATATCACGTTAAAGAAGCTATGATGTGATCCTTATGTCTCTGTGAAATAGGTATATTTTGGCATCCTAATAAATTATACTTACGCAAAATATTTCTCAGCTGCATGTCTTAATAGGGCATTATTGGGCGCTATAGCCTTTGGAAATCCTTTATGCAGTTCACTGATGTCTGGTGCTGAATCCCATATTTGGCCTTTCACCCTGTTTATGACACTAGAATAGCTTACAAGATCAGAGTTTAACTTGACTAGACATTCGCCCCAGAGATAGGCGCCTATGGAAAGTCCATGCACAATCAGTGGCTGAGTTGGAGCCCCACTCTTCAAATAACTTACTAGTTCCTCGGCAACTAACTGCAAAATAGAACAAGAGCGGCCAAATTAGGACCAGGATACACATCGTACAATCCAGCTTCTACAGGTTAATTTTGCAATGACAGGACTCTTACCTGAGCACCAGAAGTTGGCCAGATAAACTGCCACGGACTCATGGATACTGTAAGTACATTGAATCCTTTGGACGTGTAGATATCCGAATACTTCTTAAGATGCTGAGGTTTAGCCAGAAGCCAGCCTAAGATCACAACTAGTGGTGCATTGGAATCATCTCGCAACGAGGTCGGATTACCCACAGATGCAACTCTGAACAAATCTAGATGTTTGGTGATAGGTACTTTTATCACAGTTGTTGCACACATAAATCTGGAGCTCGTTTTCTAGAAAAAATGAAATCTTAAAACTGGGTTTATGGACCTTTATAAAGACAGGTTCAGTGCGGCCAATACGTAGTTGATCAGGCTTCCGAGTCAAAAATTCAAACAAACAAGTAGAAGTGCTCTTGCGACAGGATTGATCATTGTGAGTACTCTAGGCAGCGTCTAGTCCATGGTAAGCCGCTCTCACCTGGCTATGAAAAAAGTAAATAGGAGAGGCAGCGTTGTGACGTATGAGTAGTATACATGCCGCCACCATAATGCATACTTCCGTTGCTCTTAAACAATGCAGGCTCAAGTACGGGTGAACTAGATGCGGAAATAATAGCGTCCGAAGGAAGAGACAGAAGGGTATAAAGACTAAAGGATGGGTAAAAAGGAGAATCGCGTTCTTTTTTTTGGCGTTCAGACCACTTATAAATTCGTTTTTACACATTCGGATGGTATTTGTAGCCTCAAATACTTCAATCAAATAAGTACAAAACAAGAATACTTACTTGAAATGCAGATGAGTTTAGCAGACTTCTGGTTGCATTCATTAACACACTTTTAAAAGCCATTTTTTCTTTCCTAACTATTCTGAATTTTTAATACTGCTATTTCCAAAACAGGTACACCTAAAAAAATAATGGGAATAAGAGACTCACTCATATGGCACAAGAATGCTTACACGTCAACAGGCCGAATTCTCCAGAACTAGTATTAGTGCAAAACTGGCAGTGTCTTATTTCACCGTCAGCTGGCGTAAAAAAGATGTAAAATAGGGCGTATGAAGTTTGATCTCAACAGGGCGTAACCACAATGTATATACTTGCTACTTCTCTTAAACAATCCCCTAACAATAGTGGTTTGTGATGAGAAACATTACTTGAAGAAATCGGGAAAACCCAATAGTTTAATTATGATTAAATGGCATTTCCGATTGGTGCAAGAGAACTATTAGAAAAAAAGATCTATTTTATACAGACTTCTGGAATCATAAAAGAAAATTCACCTAAGTTCACGATTAATTTCCATGGATTGCGACTTCTATTGCCAACAACTACATAGAATACCAAATGATCTAGAGTAACCCTGCTGTCAACCGTAAATAAACGTTTCAGAAGATAAAGCTGAACTATCCTTCTGTGAGACTAGAGGATAAATGAAGAAAACGAACTTGAAGACTACTGTTTTACCGACCCTAAGTTCAGAACTTGCTTTACTGGATCACCATTTGTTTTCATCTTTGTGCGAAAAAAATAAATAAATTACCTCTGACTTTTGAAAGAAACTGGAGTGCAGGAATTATTTTTTATTGCAGGAATTTTTTAGTACAGGAATTAAATGTAAGTGGTAAGAACTAGGTGTTCAATACAAGAGCACCGAGATGCTCAGAAATGCAATCTCAATAGCCTTGCATATACCCATTATCACTGTCTCGCATATAATTTTGTAAAAGATGCCCGTTTGATAGGCTATGCCAGCCTACAGAAATGAGCTTTAAATCCATTATTTTATAAATCTCGATTTATAGATTACTCTAAGAGTAATGCAGCCTAACTCTGAGAGAAAGAAATACGAGTGAGTTTCACAAATTAATTTTCAAGTTCTTAGAAAATCGCCTAATTCAAAATTTATCGAACAATCGTAAAGTTAACATACTTCAGGGAACAAATTTTCAGAGAGCATTTATATAAGTTTTTTTTGCTTACGACAGTGAACATACTTCAACATAAACTTCTGTCTTCAGGCATCATTACCTACACCCGGCTAAGCACTTACCCACACAACTACCACACTAATACTGATAGGTTATACCTAATCAAGCAAAGATAACCTACTTCTAATAAGGTTAGGTTTGTTTACATTACATAAGAATACTAGATCGCCTTTACGTTACCTTTATTACATGATTCAAATTGCATTTCTTCTGCCTAAAATTACATAGGTGTAGAAAGCAGATCTGTACAATTATAGTCATTTCATTAACTCATATTACGGTGTAATTTTCCATTGACAACTATCCTTAACATTGAAGCAAACGGTGCAGCCTGTACTTCTATAACAAATACAGTGATAAAGGAGGGTTTGCCCTATAATTTAAAGAAAATTTGGGAATTTTATCTTTTATAGAAAAAGAGAAAAAAATTGTCAAAGTTGGGTGTTTTTCAACGTTACGCTTTTTCGTGCAGTTTTTGACGATCAACCCTTATACAACTGTCCTACCGGACAGTTTTAATTATTTACACTTCTGAATGTCAATTCATACTCAGAAGCCCTAGGCAGACACAAACTTTAGTTGGATGCCCTACCTAGAACCTTCGCCAGATAAAACGTCTTAGGTGAGGAATGATCTGCCTAATAAGCTGTAAGCGTGACAGAAGGACCAAACTCCCTGAGCTTCTTATTAGAAGCGGCAGTTGTTCAGCGTAGAACCTTGGCCTCATCCGAGACCACTCACAATATGAGGGATACAACGGAAAGGATTAGCTCACAGCGTTCCGGTTTCCCAAGAGGGGGATCGAAGGTTTGAATCCAGCTACCGGCTTCAAGATTTTTCTTTTCCAACAGCTTCTTGCAACACACTGTCCGGCGATAAAAAGAGTTAGTATCGAGAGAACATAATCTAGAGGTTCGTAGAGCACTGAACAAAGCTCGGGCACCAATAAATAACCTCAGATGTTGACGCCTTAAATTAAATAAAAAAAAAAGGTATAAAGGGTTTCGTAAATGTAGGTGCATATTATGGGTTACTAAAATAAATACGTACAGTGAAAGTTAAAAAACTATATTTATTTATTTTATTAAAAAAATCTGACAGAAATGCTGAAATTAGGATCTTAAAAAAGTGATAAATTATTGACATACAAAGGTACATGGCATGTTCTTTAATAAATTCTCTTCAATTAAATGTAACAAATTACACTGAAAAAAGATCACCAAACCTGACATAGTACTTAACTAGTAAATATAAATTATTGTTTCACTGGTTAGGTTCATTTGCAGAGTTTGTTAAGAACTCACACTGCTGTAACTGGTATGTGGTCATGTTTTGTCGGAGAGAACTGATGGCACATTCACTCTGTAACAGCCCATAACGGATGCTAGTGCTCCAGCACTACGTTACTAGTCAGATGGCACAGGCTTTTTGTATAAAAAAAATAAAATTGGAACATAAATACGTCAGCCTTGTTTGTGAATTGCAATAGTGACTAGACATTTGCCTACGACAGAAGTACTTCTACTACTAAAAATATTTCACAGCACGTTTTTCGATTTAGAGTACAAAAATACGAATATTGTAAAAACAAAAATATATGAAACATGTTCTAAAAAACTCTGCCTCTATATCTACTACCAACCGACAGTTCTGTTTTCGAGTACACCCTACTTATAACGGCCTATTTATCTATATACAGCCTACTTATCTTGCTTCCGCCTCTCTCTAAAATCTTGCTTTAATTTCTTCTTCAGTCTACCAATATTAAACCTCGTCTGTCCCGCCTTGGTCGTGACCTCAAGTCCGACTGATTTTTGTCTTCTCGGAAGTTATAACAAGATTCTTTTTTTGTAATAGGGACGTTAGCCCTGTTAAACTAATCTCATACCTATTATTTAGGTCTTTGATAACCCATGTTTACTGTTCCAGGCCTTGAAAAAGACAGCATAATAGTCGAAACGATTACAATATAAATGTTTAAAATATATATATATTTTTTTAATATTTTTTTTTTTTAATCTTACTTCAGTAAGTCTTTAAAGAAGCAATGATCAATATTAGTGGTTCCCAAACTGGTTTTTTCTAGAACTGATTTTCCTTAGAATTAATATTATTTTTCATTAAAAATTAAAGATAATGTGACACGCACTACAAAATAAATATTCTCGTAATTGATATAAACACACCATTAATAACGTGTATGAGATTGTAATTTTTTAGTTAGCAGACCTATTCTTGGTTATATAGATGAGATTAGACTTTTTTGGCTAGTTATCTTAGTTCTGTGTATGAGCTTACATAATTTATTCATTCATAATGATGATTCACATAATCGCATTACTAAAAAAGGTAGCAGATTCAAATACTAATTTTATATAGTGTAAGAATTTTGGCAATTAATTCAGAATTAGTTAAATGGCCGTGAAGGAAATTAATAACTAGCCTCAACACGATTTTTTTATTAGTTAAATTGTTCTTCGATATTTTGAGAAGCTTTGGTACATCCTGCGTAAAAAGATTAGTCACCACAAGTAATGTTTTTGATAGTACCTTTCTCCTACGGAAAAAAATTATTTTATTTCTTAAAAAAAATTTTTTTATATATTTTTTATTTTTGAACAAATCACCTTCGATCTCCCCATTTCTTTATTTATAACTTTTTCACCTTCATTATGAAAAGTTACTTTTACACATCAGTGGGGAGGCAAACCCGATCTGATAGCATAGGATTAATCTTTCCACTGACGGCGGATTATATTCTTTCAAATATATTAATGATTGACGCGCCAGTTCCTTGCAACATTATAGAAGTGTTCAAAGACATCTACAACATATTACGTTAATAAAAAGGATTTTCACCATTGTTAGCAAGAAAAAATTTGTTTATATTGGAATTAATTAAAAATTTAAATATTAATAAAATAGCAACGCATCCAACCAAAATAAAAACATATCTGTGATCCATTTTTGAGCCGCGACCAAAGTTTGGGAACCGCTGCTCCTATATTCCCTACATCTGCTCGTATAAAATATTAATTTTATTAATTATTATCCAATATACACCCCATTCATCAGAAGGATGCTCAAGACTGCAACAACAACCTCAAAAAGAGCCAGAAGGCGGTTCCAGACTTACTCTTTCACGTTTCGAGAAAAACCAAATTTTAAATCTTGTTTATTATAAAAATGCTCAAATCTCTGAACATAAGAAAATTATTATGGAAACAATAATAAATTGAGCTTACAACTCGAAAAGTTTTGAATTTTTGAGAATTTCTAAACTCCAACATCTTCCCTATAAAAAGTAGTCAGTTGCCATTTTCAAGTCAAATTTTCTTCCAGCAACAACAATCTCAAGAAGTGCCAGAAGGCAGTGCAACACATACTCTTGAGAAGCCCGTGTTCAATAGGAGCCTAAGTATTAATCTTATTTATTATAAAAATGCTAAAATCGTTAAATAAACGAAAATAGTGACTAAAATAACAAAGAACTTCGAACTCAAAAAGTTATTAATTTTTTGAGAATTTCTAAATTCAATTACCCTTTCTTCTAAAAGTACTCAGTTACCATATTTTCTTCGATAAAGCTGAAATCCATCAATGATAGCGTCCCTAAACAGAAAAAAAGTATCAAAACAAAGTATATACTACTACTACTTCTATTTTCCTGGCTTTAAAACCCATTATTGTAGGTCTTGGCCTCTTCAATTTGATTCTATTATATATACATACACATATTTGTGAATAAAGAAGAAATCAACCAATATATTTGTTATACATGTATGTGTGTGTGTTTTATTTTTATTGTGTTTGTGTACTTTGACGTGCCACAGTTGTACATTGTAATGATTTTATAGAGATTAAATTACTCGCTAGATATTCCATTTAATATAGATAATAATATGATGTTTGGATTGGTGCGCTTAAAAAACAAATTTAAAGTTCTCCTTAATATATAGGTGGGCATACATTAAAGGCATTATAGAGTGCAGATCGTTCATTTCAGGCTGCATCAAAACCGTTGACTGTACTAAACTACAAAGCACTTCGAAGGCTTGCTTTAAATACTCTTGAATTATGTAAATGGAACACCCGGTACATTATACTGACGCGATCACTTTAGAGTATAAGGTTAAAGCTGTCCGTAACATTATGTAGTAACCGTTATTTGATAGAATATTGGAGGATATTTAAAATTAAATTCTGCATATTCTTGTGAGATCTTACCCCAGCCCAACAACAGAAACTAAACTCAGTTCTGGCAAGAACAACACCCACACAACTTGGACCTTCCAAGATAGTTGAGAGCAATTATTTGTATTCTGTGAATCCACGGCAAACTCTAGCTCAGCCAATCCAAGGTATCAAGCGATCCATAATGTAATAATAATAATAATCATTCATAATAATCCTCATTGATGGCTAACCGCTTTCAGCGTTGGGGTGGAGGTTGAATAAGGCACCAGGAAGTGGTGATCTCAACTGCCGTCTTCCCTCTGACTGAGATACTCGGGAGAGCCCTGGGTACTTACTGGGTTGGGAGGAAATATACAGTACTAAAACATACTAGATTTTTTTAATTTGGTTTATTTTTTTTCAGAATATCTAGGGAGGGAATTGGAGAGGAGAGGTGATACCACTGACAGACGATTCGGCCATCTCTCAAAGCGTTTATTCGGAATTTTTAATGTTTTACTGCCCTGGGTAGTTTAAAGGCAAGGTTTAATATTTTGTTTTGGTAGATCTGACACAGTACTGACAGGTACATAGAGGCGTGCCCGCGTATTATGTAGGAGAACAGAACATTGTACTAACTGTAGCACTTTAGAAAGGATCACACTTTACCTGAATGCTCTCTGATGTAAGACAAAAGCAGATATGTGTCCGCCGTTCAGGTATCTAATGTTCATTCCCTGCCAGATGTGAGTAAGGTCTGTGACGTCACAACGTGGAACATATGCGTCACAGAGTGCACATACGTTCACCACTAATGATGGGTCGGCAGGGCGAGGATAGTTACTGAGATGAGTGAATTCGTCCATTAACTGTTTCATGAACTGAATTACCTCCTCGTCTGGCATTATTTTGGACGCATGTTTTTGACTGACTGCACAGAGATAAAAGTATTATAGTGTTAGCAAAAATTAATTTCAAAGATTTAGAGCATATGAATATAGACAGCCACAGGAAAAAGGAAAAGTGAGTGAAAACACAAGCACCCGCTAAATGGAAAGCAAACATCTGCACTCCCACAGAATAGTGACGTGGACACACAAAGAGAGAGATAAATGGAGTGGACACCCACACACGGAGAGATAAATGGCAATACACCCGTACAAAGAAAGATAAATGAAGACAAACGTCCCTAACACCCACTTTTCATTTTCAGCAGCCGTCATTCCCCTTAAATTTGACGCCATATCATCAATTACTGCCGTCTTTTTAACGCTTAATACACCTAATGTGTTCTTGACGTTTCATGGCCAGTAAATGATTCCAGTTTGTTGGTGTAAAAACATTTTTTTAAACATTTGAAATTTTTTGTAATAAAAAGTATTGATTTACCAACTGTGAAGAATTTAATTTCAATTTCTAGGACTGTTTTAAGATTTTTTGTAGTTTTAACCTTGGTTATATTCAATTACGTTAAATTTAAATTTGTTTGGGCTGTGATGGCCTTATCTCTTGTGCTCAGTGTGTCAAATTTCAGAAAAATCTAACTTGATCTGTCCATATCAGTCTAGTAATACCAATTTTTTTAAAATACATTTTTAATTCTATAAATAAAAGTTTTTTTTTAACACACTATTTTTACTAATTAAAAAAGGCAAAAAAATATTTACAATTTTTTTTTTTACTGAAGAGCATTTGTTAAAACTTCAATTGAAAGTTGGTATTTCTTGTACTTAAAGCCAAGCAAATGTTACTAAATTCATCCTGTCAGTCTGTTTCTTTTATTGTTTGTAATATTATTTAACGCCGAGAAAAAGTCCTTGCAAACATACTTTTATATATTATTTCTCTAATGTGCCTAAACGTACTTAGTAGGAAAAATGGTAAACAAAGCCATCGCAGGTATTTTTTTCCCCACACGCCAGGCCATAGCCATATAAACCAAAGTGGTTTCTACTTTCTACTTGACACTGGCTTTCGCCAGTTCTACCTTTTATATTTTATTCGGCACTGTTCAATGAATTGAAGAATGATTTCGATTGAACTTTCTTTAAGATCCGTCTAAATAGTTTTATAGTTAAAAGGATTAGTTACCTGCACACATAACTTATTAAGCATCACTCTTCTCTTTGCTGCATATCTTGGGATAACCATAAAAATATGCTCTAAGCTTTTTACTGGCAAACAATGTGGTCAATTCGGATCCTCACTTTGTTAATTTTATATAAATGTATTTCCAAATTTCTTTTCACACTACATCTCAATGTTTGTATCACCCTCTATAAATCTAATTTTTTTATTCCAAAGCACTATTTGTATTAAGCGATGATTCAATCTGTCCAACAATAAAAGAGCCAAACGCTCTCACTAAGAAACGCTCTAATTCAATAAGAGAGACACACCCATAGGGAGAAATAAATGGAGTCAGACTCCCACAAACTCTCACCCACGCAGAATTAGAGAAAGCCACTCACATCCAGAGAGAAAGAAAGAGATCTTTCTGTCTCTCTCTTTATACTCCTCTTATGTCTCTCTTTTGTCTGTGGTTTTCCGATACTCTCTCATAACACACTCTCTATATTGTTTGCGGGTGTCTGTCTTCAAATATATGGCATAATGGAATCTCACTCAACCTAAGTTAGGTGTGAGCCCTAAGATGCTATTAACATAGCTTGGCAGCAACTGAGAGTCCAGCACGCGCCGGTGAAACACTTCCTCTAGTTTCAGCCTCTTAGCGCTCATCACTACGCTCAGGTCGAGTGGCTTCTCTGACTGCGGTGAGGACTGCTGCCCTACTTGCTCCGATTGATTAACATTCCCTACCCTTTCCTGTAACAACACAAACCAATGAAAATTGAAAAAAAAATATGGCTGCCATACTTGCTATGACAATACAATGAAAAAACGCACCTGAACCGGTCGTTGCAACAAAGGCGCTACCTGGCAGCGATAGGCATCGACGGTTTGATACTGGTGTCTAAGCAGCTTCCACTCAATCGCTCTGCTCATTACGCCCTAATGAAAGAAAAACAGAACTTAAGACTTGTACTAACTTGAGGCCCTCTAGAAGCATTCTTCAGTTTCCTTAATACAGGAAATCTCTAAATTTTACTGACAGGGAATTTACTTCCTATTAATAAAGGAGGTAGATCAGTACAACAATAGACTTACAGCACGTTAGAGAAATAAAAAGCTGATAAAACTATTCGTTGTACCATTGCAAGTTAAAGGCAATGTTTTAGTTTCTCAAAATATTATTTAGGTAGTAGATCTGTCCTACTGAAATCTGGCATTTAGAGGCATGCATTAGAGGTTAGATAAGCTCACCTTTGTAAAGACTCCGGAAGCGGTGGACCAGGACAGACAAGGCACCAAGACAATTGGATACGGCCAACTGGCAGCAGCCAGTGACGCCATCTGGTAAAAACAAATCACACAGGATGTCACAAGAGAGTGTGAGGCAAACTATCTACCCGCAAAATAAGACAAGTTCAGTTATACTTACATGCCCGCCCATAGAGATACCTGTGACGCCAAGGGGTCCTAAGCCGTGACGTCGGCACCAATGGAATAGCACAATGGCCTCCATCATGAGGCAACCACCCATGACAAATATGTCTGAGACGTGGTGTAATATTGACCTCCTGCAAGACAAGAGTTATGACTTAGTGAACTTACACTGCTCTACTTTACACCACATGGGCCACGTTTTGCGAAGGAAACAAGATCACATTTACAACCGAGGCATTCCTAAACAGTGTTTAATCCAGCTCCAGCTATGCTCCTCAAACTGGATGAGTTTATAATAGAGATTTATTTTGGGAGCTCCGGCCTACAAATATAATCAAATGTTTTTACGAGAGAATATAGACTGCATTCTCAGTGTATGACACACATGAAAAAGAGTAGAGTCCGGCTAGAGCAAATGTTTCTCAAATTTTTTGAACTTACTAGAATAGTTGGTTAAATAGTTAACGACATCACACTGCTCTTGGTTCACAATATAAGGTCTAAGCTCTGAAATTACGCTAGTAAGGGAAGAAAATTAAAGTAATACGCACCTGTTATGGCAACATTTACTTAGCGATATCCTCCTTGAAGCAGCTTGAAAATTACAAACGTTCAAATCCAATAAACTAAGAAATGACAATTGTGCATTTTGATGTACATAGAAATCTGTGTGAAAAAACTCGCAAGACTTTCTCTTACTACAGTTAAAATTCGCAAATCCAACTGATGATGATTCTAGGGCTGTGTGAGAGGATTACAGCAGGACTGCAGTGTGTTGTAAATGCCACAGTTTAGGTCAAGGAGTCCGAGAAATTTTATACTCTCACGTTTCACGGCTTGCGGGCTGGCCACATAATAATAATTTTTAAAAAAAATCCTTCGTTTCTACACTTTATCAGGCAGCATCCAACACTGTTTAAAAAGGAGCAAAAGTTAGATAAGTATGGGTCCCGAACTTGAGTCAATCTTAAGATTTACAGAGCGTTTTTTATTTAATTTTTTAAAAATAACTCCTACTTTCAAAAAAAAAAAAAAAAAAAAAAAAAAAAAAACGTGAACACAATGGATATCTGCATTTATTTTAAACATTTTTCCAAGAAAATTGGATTCTAGGAGGAGGGTTGGGTATAATTGCTCTAAATGCCCTTTTGGAGTTATTTACGGTTCCACTACTCATATATAAAGGTGATATTTATTACAAAAATCCCATGTTTAAATAAAGTTCCTCCATTGGAAATAACTCTACCCTGTATGGACTTGTTCACATTTTTGAAATTTGCTGAAAATGATTCCTATGATTTTTCTTTCATATACATTACATGCAAAGAAAAGATAGATAATAGTTTGTTTGACTTAAGTACATTCTTTATAAATTTTATTTGAATATTTTTTTAAGAAAACTAGATTTTTAGGGCAATTCTGAGTGAGGTTGAGGGGCAGGCTTCATTCTAAAGAAGCAATGAGTGTAACGTACGGTTGCAAAAAGAGTGTAAGTTAGTAAGAATTAATATAATTGCGTCTTTGCTCTTGTTCTTACAATGTGTGGATTACAGCTTGAATCCAAAGTAGTCGCACTACAATTATCTATGTGTAAGCTCCAGTGTGTTACTCATTTGGGATCAAATCTAGAACCTGACTGCAGAATGAGAAAGTTAGAATAATTATCTCATAGTACAATTCGAAATATACTTACACCTGATTCTTGGGTTTACGATATCCATAAAAAGGGTTTTCTAATATGATGGATGCAACGCCTCCTTCTTGCAGCAACGGTTTCGCCACTAGTTGTCTTCTCCTCCAGAAATACTGTAAATATACCAAATACTGAAATGAAACTCAAATGTAACTAATAGAAGTTCTAAGTGCCTACTGATTAGGCTTATATTCTACTATAAGAATGTCGACGAAAGAAGCGCGTGGAACTTGGGCTCACGCGCGGTTACTTGTTTGTAGAGACGGATGGTTTCAAGTCAACTATCCAGAACTTAACAAAAACTTACAGTTTTAAAAGTTAAGTATAAGGGTTGATTAAACGCCAAAAGGTACACAAATCAGCAGTTCCCAACATTTCATTAATACTTCATTGATATAATTTAAGTAATTTTACTGCATTAACTTTTCCTTCACATTTTTTAGAATTTATTAGATGTCACAGACCCTTATGCTGGCCATTTTCGTCTACAAAATATTTACTCAAGTAGCACACCATTTAACTTAGATTGACTGTAATATCTATTTATCTATAATAATCAAACTATTAATCACAGGTGAAAAAGAAAACGTTATAAAAAATATTAAAAAAATAAGAGGCTAAAAAATCATAAACTTTTTTTACATCAATGATTTTATGCATTTATTTTTATTTTTAAATAAAAATCATTGGTTTAAGTTCATTCTTCGATTAAAGTAATTGTTATTTTATGTTGTAGTCAAACGTTTGTAATAATAAGTAATAAATAATCTGGCTTTATCGCAAATAATATAGTTTTCTTCAATTACATTCTCAATCTAGGTGTTCTTCCCACAATGTTATATATATGTAATATAAAATAAAGAAAATAAAGATATGCATATTTTTAGGACAGCTAATTATTCCAGTATTTTACCATAAGTAAAATTAGGGGGACTAAATTAAATTACAATTGAGAAATGAGTAAATATTGTTGAATAATCTACTTGTTATTAAATGTATGTTATTTGTGCTCACGAATATTTCGGTAAGACGAATTTAAGACTGAAATATTGTTTTGAATCCTCCGTGATTGAAATTTAAAAAGTGGCCGACTCTAACTTTGTTTTTTTCTACTTTAACATGCATGTATATGTGACTACTCAGAATAATTCATCACTCATTTTATCATAATTATAATAAAAAAATATTATGAATGAACTGGCCAGCATAAGGGTCTGTGACATCTAATAAATTCTAAAAAATGTGAAGGAAAAGTTAATGCAGTAAAATTACTTAAATTATATCAATGAAGTATTAATGAAATGTTGGGAACTGCTGATTTGTGTACCTTTTGGCGTTTAATCAACCCTTATACTTAACTTTTTAAACTGTAAGTTTTTGTTAAGGAGATTTTTGTACCTTTTGGATAGATTTTCATTTTTGTCTATTTGCAAAGTTACGTCTGCTTTACAGATTTTTTAAAATTTGGAATAAGCTATTCTATCATTATAACCTGATAAGGTGTTAAATCGGAACCGTAACTACCACTGGAGAGATCTTTTTAAAGAATGATTATAGTTACGGTCCCCAAACCATCCTCAATAACCATTTTTTTGAGAAAGCGTTTTGAATAAAATAGGAAGGTATTTGTACGTAAATAGCAAAATTAAACTGCGATTTTAGTACTTCCTTTTAAGAGGAGCAAGAAAAATAAACTGCGATTACAGTACTTTTCCCTAAAAGGCAAAGATTTTGAATCGAACGACAATTCATTGATGTAAATCGGTTCACTCATTGATAATTTTAACGATTGCAGTACTTCCTCTTAGTAGGTGTAAGAGCATGATGGCACTTCACAGCCACATAGAGGAGCTTTAATCACTTCTTCGTGCTAAATTTTATCAAAATCGGACTAAGCTTTGTAGAAATATTGGTAATAATAGTTTTAGAAAGGGCCTTATTTGGGTGGGGCGAACTCCCCTCCTTATGAGGCATAGCGTCGAGACTTTTAAAGTACAAATCTGTACAAAATTTCGATTCGAATGACACTTCATTCATGAAAATCGGTTCACGTGTCGATAATTTGAAACGATTGCTATACTTCCCCTTAACAAGTGTAAGAGCAGATCGTCGCTTTATTGTTAGGTAGGGGAGCCCTAACCCTATCATCCTACCAAATTTTATCAAAATCGGGCCAAGATTTACAGAGTAATTAGTAATAATAATTTTGGAGGGGGCCTTACATAAAGGGGGCTAACTCCTCTCCCATTCAATGTACAGGGCCGAGACCCCCAAAAGGCACATCTACATAAAATTCCGAATCGAATGACACCTCATACATGAAAATCGGTTCACGCGTTTAGGCGCTACGTTGTTTACAAAAAAGGTAACAACAAGAAGAAGAAGAAGAAGAAGAACAAGAACAAGAACATTTTTTGAAAAAGCCGTTTTTGCTCATTTTCGGCAACTTTTTTCTCGAAACCTATTAGATCTAGGTGGTTGCAAAAAAATTACAGTTATAAAGGAGGATTTGCCCTATATTATAAAGAAAATTTGGGAATTTTATCTTTTATAGAAAAATAGAAAAAAATTGTCAAAGTTGGGTGTTTTTCAACGTTACGCTTTTTCGTGCAGTTTTTGATGGTCAACCCTTATACAACTGTCCTACCGGACAGTTTTAATCAAATTAAACGCACCAAGAATTACGATGAAAGGTACTTAATTAAAGAACCTGGTATACAGGATGCTAAATGTAGACTATGCCATCAAAACAGACTATATAGCACATTTGTGCGCAGAGTGAGGACAATAAAAAAATTACCTTTATTGACATAACCAGGTGGCAAAATTTATTCATCAAATTTTTTAGAATGTCAATAATTCTAAAATTAAAATATACAATATTGTTAATTTATTTATTCATGTATTCCTTTAATTTCTTAACGCTATGAGCAAAGCTATGTTAGCTGCACTATACTTTGATTTGTACATAAAATCAACCTTCATACAACTGTTATATCTGACAGTTTTAATAAAGTAAAGAATATTAAAAAATTATTTCTAAAGAATCAAAGCAAAAATTATTTAAATTTAACACTATTAAAACTGTCCGGTAGGACAGTTGTATAAGGGTTGATCGTCAAAACTGCACGAAAAAGCGTAACGTTGAAAAACACCAAACTTTGACAATTTTTTTCTCTTTTTCTGTAAAAGATAAAATTCCCAAATTTTCTTTAAAATAAAGGGCAAACCCTCCTTTATGACTGTAATTTTTTTGCAACAACACAGATATAATAGATTTTGAGAAAAAAGTTGCCGAAAATGAGCAAAAACCGCTTTTTCAAAAAATGTTCTTGTTCTTGTTGTTCTTCTTCTTCTTCTTCTTGTTACCTTTTTTGTAAACAACGTAGCGCCTAAACGCGTGAACCGATTTTCATGAATGAGGTGTCATTCGATTCGGAATTTTATGTAGATGTGCCTTTTGGAGGTCTCGACCCTGTACATCGAATGGGGGAGGAGTTAGCCCCCTTTATGTAAAGCCCCCTCCAAAATTATTATTACTAATTACTCTGTAAATCTTGGCCCGATTTTGATAAAATTTTGTAGGTTGATAGGGTTAGGGCTCCCCTACGTAACATTAAAGCGGTGATCTGCTCTTACACTTATTAAGGGGAAGTATAACAATCGTTTCAAATTATCGACACGTGAACCGATTTTTATGAATGAAGTGTCATTCGAATCGAAATTTTGTACAGATTTGCACTTTAAAAGTCTTGACGCTGTGCCTCATAAGGAGGGGAGTTCGCCCCACCCAAATAAGGCCCTTTCTTAAACTATTATTACCAATATTTCTATAACCCTTTGTCCGATTTTGATAAAATTTAGCACGAAGAAGCGGTTAAAGCTCCTCTACGTGGCTGTGAAGTGCCATCATGCTCATACTCCTACTAAGAGGAAGTACTGCAATCGTTAAAATTATCAATGAGTGAACCGATTTACATCAATGAATTGTCGTTCGATTCAAAATCTTTGTCTCTTTGCCTTTTAGGGAGAAGTACTGCAATCGTAGTTTATTTTTCTTACTCCTCTTAAAAGTAAGTACTGAAATCGCAGTTTAATTTTGCTGTTTACGTACAAATACCTTCCTATGTTATTCAAAACGCTTTTTTTAAAAAAAAATGTTATTGAGGATGGTTTGGGGGACCGCAACTATAATCATTCTTTAAAAAGATCTCTCCAGTGGTAGTTACGGTTCCGACTTAACACCTTATCAGGTTATAATAATAGAATTGCTTATTCCAAATTTTAAAAAAATCTGTACAGTAGATATGTAACTTTGCAAAATAGACAAAAAGAAAAAATCTATCCAAAAGGTCAAAAATCTCCTTAACAAAAACTTACAGTTTAAAATGTTAAGTATAAGGGTTGATTAAACGCCAAAAGGTACACAAATCAGCAAGCACCCAACATTTCATTAATTCTTCATTAATATTTAAGTAATTTTACTGCATTAATATTCATTAATATTTTTTAGAATTTATTAGATGTCACAGACCCTTATGCTGGCCACTTCATTTGTATTATTTTTTACAATACAATTGTAATTATTTGTATTATTTTTGTATTTTTTTGTACAAAGTTATGTATTGACAAAGTTAGAGTCGGCTACTGTCTTGAATTCGTCTTACCGAAATATTCGTGAGCACAAATAACATAGTTATAACAAGTAGATTATTCAACAATTACTGATTTCTCAATTGTAATTTAATTTAGTCCCCCTAATTTTACTTATAGTAAAATAGTGGAATAATTAGCTGTCCTAAAAATATGCATCTTATTAACTTTATATTACGTATATACAACATTGTGGGATGAATACCTAGATTGAGAATGTAATTGAAGAAAACTATATTATTTGCGATAATGCCAGATAATTATTACCTATTATTATAAACGTTTGACTACTACATAAAATAGCAATTACTTTAATCGAAGAATGAACTTAAACCGACGATTTTTATTTAAAAATAAAAATAAATAAATAAAATAAACAAAGTCATTGATGTATGTTGGTGTAAGCATTTTTTAAAAAAGGTTTTGAATTTTTTAGCCTCATAATTTTTTTATATTTTTTATAACGTTTTTCTTTTTAACCTGTAATTAATAGTTTGATTATTATAAATAACTAGATATGACAGTCAATCTACAGTGCTACTTGAAAATATATTTTGTAGACGAAAATGGCCAGCATAAGGGTCTGTGACATCTAATAAATTCTAAAAAATATTAATGAATATTAATGCAGTAAAATTACTTAAATATTAATGAAGAATTGATGAAATGTTGGGTGCTTGCTAACATTTTAAACTGTAAGTTTTTGTTAAGGAGTAATAATATAACATAATGAAGAATATTTATTAGATACGAACTAGCTGATTCAATACACTTAGCGGAGGGTTGGAACAATTAAACAACTCCGGAAAAATCTCCTGGAATCAGTGGAGTTGAATCCGGAACGATTTAAATTCTTTTTGTTCGGATTCGGTCCTTTTTCCGTTCACCGACTCTAGCCAATAGAAATGCACACTATCAACTCCGGTTCCACGGTAATCAGGACTGATTCCACTTGCACACAAGATGATTCTGCATTTGTATATTTTACACACACACAAACATATATATACTAGTGCTGTTGAAGGCCATGAAAATTTTCAAATCCCTGTTCGTAGTCTAGTTAAATCAAAAATTTAACAAACGCAGTCTGAAAGGGACGATATTTTGCAAGACTTTGAATTAAAAAGAAGCAAGTTGAGGGGAACGGCGAAATTAAGAAAAGATTACTCGAAGTCATTTGCTATTTAGCGAACAAGAATTGCCTTTTGTGGTCGTCAGAATTCATAAATAAAGGATATTATGTGGAACTATTAAATTATTCGAGAAACTGATCTCTTGCTACCTCGTCAAGTAAATAAATCCACAGGTTCTTCTGCCACTATTCAAAACAACAGCGTTTCGGCTTTATCAAATTTCCCACTCCTTCACATTGTTTTTGCGAATCAGTAATTTGACAACTTTCCTTTTATATGCCGTATACGTTTTTCATTAATAATAGAAATAATGCAATTATAAGTGTATATCAATTAGAAAATTTACTATCTAACAAGAGTCTTTTTCACTGAAAGGAAGGGATGTTTAAGAACGCCGAACTTTGAGAAGCCACCAGACCTTAGTGTCGCTAAACAATCCGCAAAAGTGACCAGCCGTACTGCTGCATAAAAAGTACCAGAAGATAGTTAGATGGTGAAAATTTCTGTTCCCAGCACTAACCTTTATTGAGGAGATAAAAAAAAAGTAGCAAAAACAGAGTTACAAAAAAAAAATGTGGAAAGGAGATATTGTACACGAAATATTATTGACCTTTCGGCAACAGGCATAGTTCTATAAAAACTACACATCCTACGACTAATTGTTATATTTACATGCAACAACATTAAAAAGTGATCTTGTACGCTTGCCACATTGTCCGAAATTTTAAGGTTGGAATTTAAATTCTACTCACATGGTCACCAGTGCCAGCCATGTGTAAGCACACTGGCTTGAATTTATCGGAATGCCATTTCTTAGGCAAGATCATCTGGAAGTGTGCATTTCTGGACTCTTCGGGTAACAAATCTGGTTGATATAGTTCAAATGGTGATAAGAAATGGCCATTTAGGATTCTAATGTTTTCACTAGTGGTTTCTTTGGTTATAGTTATAGGATAGATATCTGGTATCAATTTATAACAATCACCTGGATTCGCCGCTACAACTTTTCTAAACTTAATTAACCTGTAATTGAAAAAAATTAAAGATAGAATATAAATATTATAATAATATATTAATTTCAAAATGTAAATAGTAAAAAGTAAATTTTATTGCCTATTTTTCAGGCGAGTTTTACATCCAACTAGCGATCATGTGACGTGGTTGGAGGCGGATAATAAACATACTTTTTTGTTACTTATTTCTTCTTCTTCTTCATTTGACTTCTTTTAACACCCTAAATGAACTCAATGAACAAGATCAGAAATCGTACCCAGTACAAAAATCATCTAAGCTTTGCGGTCCTCGCCTCTCTAAAAGTTTCTACCTGATATCCGCTACTACAAAATAGTGGAATTAGATAAATTAATTTTGAGGCCTGAAGTGTTGTGTAACGATTAAGAAGCATTTCAGATTGGAGCAGGAGGGTCAACCACTTTAATTTCAACGTATGAATGAAACGTCGGTAAAACATTAGAATCGCTCCCAGACCACAAGCATACTGGTTGATTGCTTCAAGGGCTTTATTGTTAACAAAAATATTGTTTAAGTCAATCCGAACAAACGACCGACTACCAACTTGCTCATTCATCGAAGATGGCTCCCAGAAAGTTTCCAATTTTAGAAATTATTTCCTTCCACCAGTAAGCTTAACAGATGAGTAAACGAACTACTTCTGGCTTTTATAAATATGAACAACGCTAAGTCTGTCTTACAATCTAGTAAACAATTTCAAGAAATACATACCTAATCAAGTGTTCTGGAGATCCCCATCCTTTCACGAAATATTTACTGAGCAAAATTCTTCTAAACAACACATCAAACTTACTATAAGACATTTTTCTCACTTTGTTGTCATTTAATCTAGTTAATTAACCATTTATTTAAAGCATTTAAAAAAAACAACTTTTAAATAATAATAATATTAAAATAATAACTTAAGTCAATTGCTGGCATGTGCGAATGATAGCTGGTTGAGCCAAAATATGAAAATCCTGCAAGTTATAACCTTGAATGATTATATGCATGCACATAAGCATATGGAGGATTTTTTAAAAGATTTATTTGCAAAATATCTTTAACTTTATAATAGATTTTAAATATTTTGTATAATAAAATTAGTTACAGAAAAAGTTAAAATTATTGTAAATTAATAGTTAATAGAGTCAACAATCTTGGAGTGTTTGCATTGAAGTAAATTTTGGGGGCCCTCACCATAGATTCTAATTTTTTAACATCTTACGTCCAACTTCAAATAGTGAACAGTGTAGAGATGGTAAAGCTACACTGAGATCTACTTACCTTAAATTTTATAGCAAGATGAACCTTCAATAAGCGTAATGCCCAGCGTTAGATTTAAATTTTAATACAGATGCAGAATTGGAAGTTTGTAAAAACAAAGTTAACAGTTTCCAGACTATGGGAAATATAAACTGTAGAGAAAGTGGATTCGGGGTTATGGGCGACCCTGTGGGCATCTTAGCTTAAAAACGAAAACAACAACCATATGGCAGCCCAATTCCAGCGTTATACAACCCGTGTTAAAGGATGGATGACACAGGGGTGTCTGTGTTGAAAACGGAGCCCCGGGGCACAATGCAATGCCTCCATTAAGCAGACAGCTCAAGTTCTGTCTACGCAGGCTTAATAGGATCTGAACTTTACCAACAAAACCAGCGTTGTTGCCAGGTGTTGGGGAGGATACATCCTCTCTAGAGAAAGTAGGGGTGTTTAAGCACCAGGCAGTGGTTATCTTAAATTATGGGCTCCCATCAATTTCAGAGAAGTCCAGGAGCCGGTAGTCATTGAATGTCGAAGCGATATATATGCAGTTTCTAGGAGAATTGGAGATAGAGATCTCAAATTCCAGCGAGTGGTTATTCCAAATTGGCGGCCCTCCTCAACCATTGTTAAAAAGTAAAAGTCTCCAAGAAAGAAAAATGGATACGGTGAAAGGAGATGCAGTAAAGTGGCGCTAATCTAACTGCTTTAATGACAGATGGTAAAAAAGTTAGATCACTGTCAAACGATATTTCAGATTAATGAAGGAGGTGCTTGATAAAAAATTATTTTCCCGCGCATCACAGAGAGGACAAGCAGTTTCTCTAACATCTGTTAAATTTCCAGGCTTCTAGTAAGAGCGGCGAGCTAGAAAACAAGGTATACCGTAGCTAGATGGTATGGGAAGGGTTTGGTAAGAAATTTGGAAAGAGGTGAGGTGGTATTTACTAGAAACTTTTATGATCTATAAACATATTCGTGACATGGCAATAAGTAGACATGAGTGTGAGTTTACATATTACCCTTTAGTGCGTTTTATTAATAAATGAAAAAAGTTGTAAGATAGAAACTGTTTTCATATCTAGTTAGGTAGCCTTAGGATCACAAAATCGAAGGGAGAAAAATGGATACGGTTTTGGCTTCTATTTTAGTGTACCGTAGGGTTCTAAGGCGAGTATAGTATTAATAAGAATCATATTGAATGCTCAAATTTTAACAAACTCAGTTGACAGACGAGGCAACTTTGCTGGAACATTTTTAACCATAATTTTCGGCATTTTTCACGAGAAATAGCTACAACAATGTTCTTTTAAGTTCGATTACACACTAAATACCTTTATTTCAATTTAAAAAAAAATTCATTTCTGTTTAAAATGTTTTATCAAGGAAAGTTATTCACGAGATATTCTGGGGCTTGACTGGAAGTGTGATTCTCTTAGACAACTTCTTTTTAGCATTCGTGATCCGAATACTCAGAAATATAAACCTATCCTTTGTTTGAAACTCTTTTCATAAAATATTATTTTAGGGAGGTGGTCTGGGACGTCATGTCACTCTCTTATTCTTATTAAATAAAGTTTTAAGTTAGAAGAAAACCCTTAGAATTATATTTAGCAAAAGATAGTTGTGAGTGTTACAACACTAGGTTTTTTTTTAAGGATCTCAAGAGGTCGCCAAAACATTAATCTCCAAACTCACGTGATTCTTAGAAAAAATGACGCAATACTTTTTCTTTTTTCTAGGAGTAGGAGAAAGTCAAACTTTACTTTATTATTCGGGAAGTGTGATTTGAGGCCAGAGATGATGAGTTTGTGAGTTTATTTCTGGTTTGGGAGTTTACTTTCACTCGCAGGAGTTCAGGCCGAGGTCACACAAACACACTTAGTACTCTTCTCTAGGTAGGCAGTGGAATAACTCAGTGCACATCACACTCACCATAACTTTCTCTTACTGCAGTCAAATCCGATGCACATACCTGTTATGTCCACATACGAGTATACCTCTTTAATGGGGTGATAATTGTTTTTCAATTTTGTTTTTTCTGTTGAGTTTTTCAATTTCTGTTGACCTCTGGTTATTTACTAAAACTTGGCTAACCTTATTATCTTAATTCTTTCTTTTTTTATAAAATATTCTTGAAACAACAGGTAGAAACTTATTTATTTTATCGCTTCTTAATCAGTAATTAAAACAACCGCTTAAAACAACTTCCTGATAAGATTTTAAGCAGAAACGGATAAATTTCGTCTTTCAGACGAATCACATTCTAAAATCCTGATGCACTGTACAAAAACTAAGAAAATTTACCAATATGTATACCAAAGTACAAGCACTCAACAACTACAAGGGCTGCAAACATGATGACTTACCTGATAAAACATAAGTTTTAAGCAAGAGAAAATCGAAGCGCTAGCAACTAGATTCGAACTCGTGATCTCCGTGATTGGATCCAGTATCACTAATTCCTTCCATCATATATTATGATAATTAAAACTTATTTTAACCAAAAAAAATGCAAACAAAATTAAGTAAAGGTAAATCATCGTAAAATAACACACGATTCATAAATTAAACAAACAAATATGACATTAAAGAAAGTTTAAGATGATGCAGAAATGGCAAGCTGTAGTTGGAAGAGGCGAGTTTTGAAAACTGACAGTGAAGAGGAGTGTCAAATACAAACTAGTAAGGAGTTCTAAAGTGAAGTGCCACTGGTGAGGAAGGATTTATCAAAAGCATTTTACAGGAAGAAATATAGATATTAGAAGGATGAGACCGGTATGTCGGGAATACACAGAGGATAAAATGGTGAAATTGAACGATATAGGAAGTACTTTGGGATTTAAATGCGAGAAATAGGGAGGCCTAATCATAATTAAAAAAAATAGTGACGGTGGAATGCAGCAACATACCAGTTTAACAATACGCTACACTGGGTGATGTGAGCATCTCTGGAGATCTCGAAGATCAAACATAGAAAACAGTTCATCGAACGCTTAGTTTGCCCTCGAGAGTCCCAGATTGGCCAACATAAACCCACACAGATACTTACAATAGAAACTGGAGGAACTTAGAGAGGAGACTAGTAGTTGCCGGTATTTTGTGGAAATTTTGACCATGGTATTTAATGTATATTTACATTAAATGACCACGATATTTAAGGTTCCGTTGGACCAAGAGAGTTGAAATTAAAGAAGTTCTGAATGATCGTTGGTTTTAAAAATACACGAGAGGGGACGTATGATTGAAAAATAAAAATAGGATCAATTAGAACTTCAATGATAGTTGTGGATACTTAGCCCGAAGATGGGTAGTCTGCAACAAACAAAAGTGTCCGTCAACTATAATCTGAAATGGAGCTATGCCACTAAACTAAAACAAAGTGAGATAGAATGAATATTTATTATATTGGATACATATATAGCAATAATGTATGTCAGTGGTCAACTTGCTCTGTCGAAAACTTTTATTTATCAGATTTTTTTGCTTTAATGGAATGTCGTGCCTTCGTTCTGAATGGTTTAACAGCAAAAGAAATGCATCCAATTTGAACACGATTTATTACACGATAAGTTTGCACCTTTACTTTTAACAGTGAAAAACGGAAGGCTGTTTCTCCCTATAAATAATGAATGAAGTTGGTACAGACAACCTCTCAGACGGTCTATGGGCCCCTAGAAAATCCCTACCTCTCATCCAAATCTCATGTTCAATCTTTACACTGGTTACTCTTAAACTTACCAGTTCAGTATATTTTTAAATACATCAGAGACAAATACTTCTACATCAGAAAGGTTTATTAACATCCTTCTGAATTACTGCTACTCCAACGTCCCTCATTTTGCATTGCACAAAACGAAGGTTGTGCTCAAGTTAGTGTGCCACGGACTCTGTACCATCTTCAATTCTACGCTACTGTTATTCTCACGGACCCAGTTTTAGTGAGGCAAATACGAGAACCCTTTCAACAAGATATTGCACAACTCCATCCATCTAAATTAGCCCAATTGAAAAGTTAAGCAGTTAACGGAACTGAGCGTACATTTCACGATGCGTACAGTCTTAATCTAGTAATTATCGTTTGTTCCCTTTAATGACTGACGTCCTTCAGGACCTTCTCTTAAAAATAGTTTATAAAATACATGGAAAATTTATGTAAAATGAAGAATAACGAAAACAGAAGTATTGAGAGGCTGGAACAGTCCTGGTTTCCTATTTCAAAAATTCATAGAGCTTTCAGTTTCATTTTCTTGGTTCATATCGTTTTGCAGAATGTTTAGTTTTCCTTTTTTTAAATTTTGTTTTCTTTGTAAGAGAAGGTATTACTTGCACTGCAAAGGAAGTATCGGAAACTTTTTTTTTCTCGAATTTGACATTTCACCGATAATAAATGTGTCAAGAATAAGTAAAGGTCTGTTTACAATAAGGTTAGTATGGTTCTGTAAGAATCAATTTTGAGATTTTTTTCTTAAGTTCTTTCAGAAAGTCTCCAACAATTTTTTTTTTCTTTAAAATTGTATTAATTTCGTATAGCATGAATTTGTGACTTTTATTTGAAACAGGAACATTCATAATTGTCTAATATTTTATATTCACAACATGCAGTGTCTATTACTCTTACATGAAACATAAATTCCAGGAAACTTGATTTAGCCAGAGAACTTAGGGATGGGTAAGTTAAATTTTTTTCTTAAGTACCTTACATGGTTCTAACATTTGTATAAAAAGGTAAAAGAAAAATAATGCCTATTTTTTCAGGTGGGCTTTTTACACCGGAACTATCAACCAGATGTTGTAAACGGAGAGGATAAATATTTTTATGAGAAGGAAATGTCAAACCATAATCACGAGTTAGTTGAGTTTTTGAGTTCTAGAAAGCTGTGACAACATGCTTGTTTCAACAGAATCAATTTAATCATTTCATTGCGCGAACTGTGGAATATTGAAACCAACTATCATTTTAGTTACAAATTTAAGCTTAAAGAAAATTTAATCAGTAAAATGTGGTAAAAAAAAGTAGCTTGAGTGGTTCGACCGTATTTTTTTTTTGTTTCTTAAGTAATATTTTACTTCTCCTCATTAAAATATCAAGAACATAGCTGGTCGATGCTTGCGACTTGGAAGTAGCACCTTTTAGATTGTTCTGCTGTAGGCTATAAGTGAACGTTGGAGCTATTTTCGCAGTGTGCATGTGTTGTAGTGTTATTTCTTGATAACGTACGTATGTATAGACACTATATATATGTGTAATATAACCCAGTTATGTAAGATTACTTAACAGTTAATGCTGTATGAAGAAAAGGGAATGTACGAGGCCACAAATCTAAACTAATACTTCAACCAGGTAAAAGTTCCAACTGATCTAGTAATTTAGTATTGTAGATAAACCTACAAGATATTCATTTTAACATTAACTTATTAAAAATAGATAACCAAAATAATGAGCCAACATTCTCTGGCGTTTTTTAAAGTCAAGATAACGTGCAGAAGTTATTATCGGAATTGAATGTATCTCATCAAAACCTGTGTTTTTTTTATCTGCAGTTTTCTATTTTGAAGTCTCGAATTGATAAAAGAGAGAAAATAATCTACTGTGAAACCACATACATGATTTTCTCTTACGTCAGTCCTGAAACTTTTACTTTCAACTTTGATTTTTTTTGTTTTAATGATTTAAGGCGCGTCAACATCTGAGGTTATTAGCGCCCGCAGCTTTTTCCAGTACACTGCTGGCCTCCGGACAGTGTTCTCTCTCTATAGGCAACACTGTCCATCACCGGACAGTGAGCTGTAAGAAGCTCCTAGAAAGAGAAAAAGGGCCAGCAGCTGAATTCGAACCCGGGATCTCCGCTTGGCAATCAATACTCTAACCACATAGATAATCCCTTTGGAATTGTTATTTAACATTATTTCGTTACAATATTACACAGTTCACATTTAATACGCACCCTAGTACAGGTCGGTCTATTAATGACTTTAATTTAGTGTTTAAAAGAAGCTATTAGGCTTTAGGTCAAAGATCCAAGCACAGGTACAAGTAGTGGTCAGTGGTTCAGAACGGACCGAGTTGAAGATTATGATTAATATCTTGGAAGGTAGAGAACGGTTATTTGGCAGCCCCAGACCTTGGGAAAGGTAAAAAGAAAATTTAAAGGTAAAAAAGAAAAAGTCAGCCCAACAGATTCTTGGCTTGACGACCGTCAATGTGGGATTTTCAATTCCCCCGGTATTCTTTTACCATCCACTGTTCCATATTCGTTCCACAAGGCAGGTAGGATACAAGAATGACAGATTAGATCATTGCGACCAACGAAGTTTAATTCCATACCTTATCAGCATACTGGTTCCTTAAAAATCCGGAAAAGCCCAAGGGATCAGGAAACTGAAACAGTATTTACAAGCCTAGCCAGGATCTGCATGTCCATCAATGAACCATCCGTAAAAACAGGAATGCATTAAGAGAAATTCGCAAGCAGTTTTTGTTTTTGTAAATTGAAGTGTGTATTCAATTCAGTTGCAAACACCTCTTTACTTATCTGATTTATCAGTTTTTTAAGATTTTTTCGGAAATGGCTTCTAATAATTATTTTGAACTCAGTGCACACAAGCTCAGTGCTTCAACTTGTATATAAAACATTTTTCAACAAAAATTAAGTTATGCCATGTCTGTAAAAAGGGGTGGCTATATATCAGTAAGATGTTTATATATGTGTGTACACCTGAAAATAATATATATATTCTTAAGAGAGGGAATAGAGAAAAATGATCATGAAGTTAAAATAAATCAGTACCAGCGAATCATCGATGCTTTACCTCTGTTATTATGTTTGTTTTCTGGAGTTATTCAATTTTCAGTGTCGTTGGTTCGAAAAAATAATTCAAATTCATCTTGAAGAAAAACACTGCCTAATGTCTGCAAAAATGAAAAAAGACTTGTAATAATAAGTCTGATCAGTACACTCTGGTACATCGAGTAAGAATAATTTTCGAATTACTTATTTCTCTAATTATGGGCAGCTTAATGGTATTGAAGACTCGTAAACAAAATAATAAAATTTAAGTTGTTCTAATGATTGCATTAAATTAGATTGAACTGTTGTATTGACAATAGGCCTTCCACTGGCAAAAATTAAAGCAAGAAAAAACGAAACAAAAACAATAAACTTAGATGTTATAAAAGTTACAGACGTGAAATTTACAGATCGCTTCACGTGTGTAACGTCACGATCACCTGTAACATTGTAATTAGAGTAAAAAAAATGTATACATAAATGTTTGACTCTGTAACTATAGTAGTTTACATTCTGTAATTGAATAATATGTAATGTCCGATAAGTTATTACATAAGGATGTTTGAATTCAAAATATTTGTCTGACACTTCGCATCAATAAACTGAACTAAATTTAGTCGTGTGTGGCAATATTTCTTGATTCAGGTGCATGCCTTTGCAGTTTTTAGTTTCTGTTACCTTTGTAACAAGAATTACTTTATTCGTGTAGCTTTTTGAGATTAAGTTTACACCGAAAATAAAGTTTTGAGGTCTCCTGAATACAATTCAAACGACTTTCTTTCATTATAATTGTAAATGACAATATTTGCTTCAAATTTAATTTCCCTCAAGTACAAATGTGCGCTGAGATTTTTTAAATTTTTATTTGTGGAGTTTTTTTTCTGCATGTACAAATAAACTTGTTGTAGCATGCTACTACTAGTAGAGAACCACGTTCTCCATTATTTAAATAAGATTTTCAATACAAAAAATTACAGTAACAACTTGAAAAATCTCATTTTTCTGGAAAAAAATTTCAAATAAAAATAATAGATATAAACTATATACATATATGCAGTAAGTATTCAAAGTTTTTAAAAAAATTATTAGAACCCTTTTTGAAAACATATGTAAAATTGGAAAAATGTCTGTCAACTTTTAATGACACAGCCCTTGTCAGCTCCTAAACATAATACGAAATTAGAATTTTTGCATTTTTTTGTTTTGTTTTTATAAGGAATAGATAGATAATGCTTTTAGATTGATAGATAGAGTCTTTAAATTAACAAAATTCGAAAACATTGTTAAAAAAAGACAAAACAAATCAAAAGTAAAGAGTTATAAAATTAAAATAAAAAACATACTCTTGGCCTAAGACCATCAGCGGGGTTGTTGTCAAATTCCAAAGTATAAATATGATACTCTTTATTCAAAGATATTCTTGTTTATTACTTATATTGAGAATACATTTTTATTATTATTAATAAATCATACATAACTCCAGGATCCCCTAAATTGAAAAGAAAGAAAAAAGTTGATTTATTAATTCTGCATACCTTAACTATTTTTATTTTTTACATGTATGTAATTACTAAAATTTTCAAACAATTTGTATAAAGCAATTATTGTAATAGATATCTACAGGTATATTTACAAAACTTAATTAATGGAATCCACTTATTGTAGCTTATTCACTTATTAGAAAAGTTATCATTTATCATTTCCTATTCCCTTAAAGGCTTTCCTTTAAGAAACATATTAGACAACCCTTTCCCAATGTGGGACACTCTCCAAGGAAATGGTACAAACCCCCAGTCCCAAACATATTGCACAATAAGCAGAATTCATTTATTGGCTCCCTGAATGGGTTAGCAATTGGACTGAATAGATCTCTCTAGCTTTAATAACCCACATTATTTCATTAAGTCAGAAAGAATCATTTATGTAGCGATTCGTCGTCAAAATCTTACCTAAATTTGTATTAATGTTATTAATATTGTTGTTACTGTAAATTGGATATTGATTCGTTTTTTATTTAAAATAAAAATAAAATACAAAAATAAAAATCATAATTTAATATACTATACATTCTTTGCGATCTTGAATACCTAGCTTGAATACATTAAAAATATTTGTAAAGACCATTAAACCATTAGTGGAAGATGTGTTATAATTTAACTCATTGGTATGAAATATACCAAAATATAGACTTGGGTAAAGTTGCAAGTAAACAAAATAGTAAACTATTGAACAAACTAAATAAAATCACTGCTAACTGTGATAACTTTAGTATAATATACTAAAGTATATTATAAAATTTGCATTTTTTCTTATTTTAGAAATTACTTATTACAGTGATTTTCAAATTTGAATTACCTATTACTTATTAAAGTAAAATATTAAACTATATTATAGTTATATAGTTTAGCTATTATATCTATACTTCCACGCTTCCCTACAACGTTTAATTAATGATGACCATCCTCTGAGTCCATTTTGATAAATTAACTCCTCCATGAAAAAGACAATTCTTATTCAAGTATTTTAACCTAAATTGTTTGAGGAGAAGCGTATAGCAATAAAATGGTACACGTTTTCGATCTCCGACATATTTGATGGAGAACTCAGATGCCTCGAAAGGCCTCTAAGTATGTTACAATTCATATACAACTCTTCGCTGGCAATCCCGCTCCTTAATTATGACTTTTTTTAAGTCTCCTCTTAAACAGTCTACACCATTGAGTACCACTGTGGAAAATTTTTATTTGCAACCGATTTTTCTTTATTTATTAGAAGTAATCTTGCACAGTCGAAGGAAAATGTTTCATTTAAAGTTGTAATAATAATTAGAGTAAGAGAAAGTTGTGTATTTACATATGTTCTTTGGATTTTGTGTGCGTTGTAACAGTAGGGAAGTTGTTCTCACTTACCTACAGATTACCTGTGTGTGTGTGTGTGTGAGAGAGTCTGTCTGTCTGTTTGTGGGTGAATTCAGGATAAAGTAGGGATATAGAAAGAGAATTGAAATCTACAGGCCAGTTAGTGAGAGCATACTAGTCGTTAGAAAGTTTACCTACAATTCAGTTGAGGTGCACATCTTGTCAGTAAGAGAGTGTTAGTAAATTTATGTACCTCTACTGTATAGCGCTGTTATAATCATTTCTTATCCATTTTCTCCAAATTATCACCCGGCTGATTCGGATTTTCTTTTTAAAAAATTATTACAATTTTTTTTTTTGTGTGTGTACAACTCCCCTTCTAAAAAGATCATCTTTAGTTTAAAATGGCCAGTCTACAGGTAAAGTACTTTTCATTTATTTAAAAATCTTTACAACTTTCTCTCGAATTACAGCTTAAACATTTTCTTACCAACTGCAACTCCGGATTTTGTTACAAAAAAAAACTTCAATTTAGATTTACTGTGATAAAACTATTTTTTTGTTTGACTGAAGCAGGATGCTCCCCTGCTTCAAATAAATTTCATTTTCATGAAAAGAATTTGAATCCAAAGCGATAGAATTTTTATCTAAATAGACGATAAGCGGATTCTAAAAAGGAAGAAATTTAAGAGATTTACGGTACACTGTTTCTTTTCGAACTTCATCTTCAACACTGGCCAAAAATAAATAAAAGTAAGAAAACATTGCTTCTATAAGTCTTTTATAAATACCTATATTTCATCATACAAAAAATGATGCATAAACAAATTATATTAAAGGCTGGCGCTTTTCACAGCCTCCTGCATTTATACAGCAGCTCTCCACTCCAGTTGTGATTACTGCTTGATAATCTTGAGATCCAAGGCTAGTCTTTCAACTACCTCCGGATGTGGTTAGAGAGAGAGGAGACGCGCTTTAATCACGCTGTCATTTTTAACTGCATCGTCTTGAAAAAAATCATCTACGTTTTTCACTTTTTGACTTACATTGACTACGGAAAAATGACAGAAATCACAAAGACCAATTTTATAAAAATGGCGTGAACATTTTCACAAAATTCTCTTACTACTTACTTATTCTTAAAGTTCTAACTCATAAATTTTCTTTAAATTGTGAAAGTTTTAGTCATATTTAATGGTTACTAACATTATAATGATTGTAAAACCGTTCATTATCTGAAATGTAGCTTTAAAGCAAATACCTCCTTACATTTACAATTTTTACAAAAATTGAATTGAATTTCTCTTCAGAAATAGTAAAAAGTTAGCATTAAAAATTTGTGTTTGTAATTATGCATTTAAGAAGCGAACAGAAAGTATTAGGAGAAATTTTCAAACAACTCTCAAAAAGTGAACAATTAAATGCACAAAAACGTATTTTCCATTGGGAAAGTTTCTTCACAGATTCGATTTTAGAAACATATTCAATCCTTAAAAACTAACCCTTAATCAAATTCTCCTAGAAACTGTATCAAACAAAAGTTGTAGAAATGTTTGTTTATATAAAATCGCAGAAATGGTTTTCGCGTAAATCTCTGAAAAAACTGATTCGACCATCGGATCCGATGGCCTGATTCAAAATTTAAGGAATCAAATGTAAATTTCTACTTAAATATATCTACTAATTATAAATAAATGTTTCTATTCCATGGATGTGTATCAAAAAAGAGATTGACAAAATTGTAGCGTGAATTGTTTATTTTTTAGTTTATAGTCCGTTTTTTTTTTTGTTTTTTTTTTTCAAATTGGTCTCTTTCTCGGTGTGAATGTATACATTGTAAATCAAAAACGGATTACCACAGAAAGTTACAATATGATATTTAGCCAAAGTGAGAACATAGGATGTCACTGTGAAGTTTTGATCAAATTCGGTCAACACTTTACTGAATCAATTTTTCCGTTTTTTTCTTTCCTCAAAAAATAAAAAAGGTTTTTACGATTTCCTTTAAACCAACTGTGCTGATTGCTCATACGTAAGTCTAAAGCTAATATTTGAAACCAGGAAAATTTTATTTAGGGTAAAAGATGGATAGTTATATTTCCCCTTAAGTGCCATTACTGTTTATTGTACTGGATTTTCTCCAGTATAATATTAATAAGAATCAAATGTGAGATTGAATCAGCAGCCCAGAAGTGCCACTTAAACGAATAAATTATTGTCCATTGTTTTTGGTTGTCTGATTCATTAATCCAATAGGAAGAGAAGAACAATAAGCCCTGAAGATGACCATGACTGAAATTGCCTTTTTTCTTCCTAAATGAATAAAAGTTTCCTTATTTTAAGACTATCTTAAAGATTATAACTTTTTTCAGCGATTACAAACACATAAATTTATAACTTTTACTGGAAATTTGATTAAAGTTACTTCTACGAGAGAGGATGAGATAGATTCATTCTAACGGGCTAAGATAAGATATAACAATATTGTGTTCGGAGTCAGAAGAAAATTTCTGAGTTAGAACTTTGAAAATAGTAGAATCAGAAAGTTGTGTTAGTGTTCACATCAATAGAAATTACTTGATGTAAAATTGTTGATGACGTTATTCTGTACCAATTTTGTTTTGGTGTTGAGAATGAAGAAAAATATTTATCTATTTACATAATCATAGATCTATTGGTGACTTTTTATATCCTTACTTTGGCTTATAACATAAGTTCTTTGTCCGTTTTGGAACATATTCAATTCTTATTTCGATGGTGCTTAAATCCCACACAAATCACTCTGAAAAGACAACTTTAGAAAGAAGCTCTGCTCTCTCAATTCCCTAAAAACAATTTTTGCCTCCAGTAAAAATTATTATAATGAAACTTAACCGAGTATACATATAATAAATACATAAACTGTATTTTTACAGAAAATCGAAAGAATCATTTTAAGGAAAACGTGATAGATCTGGCAAACTCGAAATTTTCTTCAAATTCAAAATTTCTAAACAAATTTAAAGGTGGTTAAACTGTATAACATACACAAATGAAGTATTTTAAAGCAGAGGCTAGCTTAATCTTAAAACTGTTTTGGTTATTTTTAATTTATCATACATACGTTGAATAAATTTTAAATTCAATACTTAGTGCATATATTACATTATACCATACCTGTTTCATGCATAAGTAAAATCAAACCCAGAATAGATTTCAATAGTGCACTTCATTTCTTTTATTCTGACAATTTAAACTTTACCTTGTACAAAAGCGCTCAGGAATACTTTGTATACACTCTGTTGTTTCGTCCCGAATTGTCTACATTTAAAAATTATCATTTAGTACATTATTTATGTTTGGAAAAGAATGAAAGACCAACTAGAAAAACGTTTTTTTTATTAATAATTTAATAACGTAATGCGCTATGAATAAGATATCATTTTAATTTAATAATTTGTAGTAAAAACTGAGCTGAAAGAAGCTCCTAGGAAGAGAAAATCTAAGGGCCAGCAGCTGGATACGAACCCGGGAACTCCGCATTGGAATCGAGTATTCGCTAACCGCTCAGCCTATTTGAGTTATTATACACTTTCTAATTGTACATAAGTGTGAACTTATGTAAATTTAAGCTCAAATTCTTATCCTTACTACAAATATCTATAAAGAATAATAATAATAAGATTTTTCTAAGATGAAGAATGTAACTAAAAAGAAAGTAATTAATATTGTGAAGCTCAAATTGCGTCCATACTGAAAGTTCCGAGGAATACAGTCATCATATGCAGAAACTGTATGACACTCCTGTAAACTGTACCTTGCAGAAATTAGTAAGGTGGTTAGCGTATTGGATTTCCACGCGGAGATCCCGGGTTTGAATCCAGCTGTTAGCCCTTAGATTTTCTCTTCCTAAGAGCTTCATACCTGTCTGGTGAAGGATAGTGTTGCCTGTAAGGAGAGAACGTTATCTGGAAGCAGGCAGTGCACTGAATAAAGCGCCGGGCGTCAATAACCTCAGATATTGACGCGCTTTAAATAAAAATAATAATTTATAGGTGAATAACACAAACTTACATTCACCAGACGTGGAACCCTCCACACCCCATATTTAGATGATATACTGTAATTTCATGGAAATATTAAGCAACGATGGTGGGCAAATATACAAATTAAGCACGTATTTATTACAGTGTAAAATTTGCTTATAATTACAATGAAGCAATATAAGTTTGCTACATGCAAAACTTGCTTAATTTATCCCCAATTTGTTTTCCTAGTAAGATTTGTCCCACATTCTTAAGTGCATTTACTTATTTATAAGTCTGGTAAATTTCTATAAGAAAACTTCTCATGTGGATATGATCTTTTATTAATTCAAAGTTAGCTATTTTGAGTTTTAAGTAAAGCAGTTAGTCAATCCAGCGATGGCCGCAATTCTTGAAATATACAGCTATAAAATATGTATGATACTGCACTCAGGCTTTGAAGTTATATTGATTCTAAATAAAATAACTACTAAAGTTGTTGGTACTTATACGGAATTATTTACATATTTTGTTACATTTCCTAATATTTTAAATTTCATGTCTTTGAAAAGAAGTAGCTAGAAGTTCATGAAATATATTTTAGAAAAAAAGTGGAAATAACTTGAAAAGAAAACTTGGGGTATTGAGGTCACCCCTTGATGGTTGAAGGGTTAAACTTGGTAAAATAATCGCAAAGATCTACATCTATAAATTTATATTTGAAATATTTTTTAACGAAAATTCGATTAAGCGGCGTTTTATGGAGAGGTGAAGACTCATTAAATCTTCATCTTTTTCATGAATCACCTGTAACTTCTTGTCCTAATATATTGTCTCCAGACACACCTGTAAATTGTTCTCTTAAAATATTTAAGGTTCAAATTCCTTATAACTTGTATGAATATAATATTTTGTTTTTGTCCAAAATGTGCGAGTTAGATGAACAACAGTGCCTTGGAAGTGACGAATGCCTAGTAAGGGTTTTTTAGAATTTGCATTAATAATTGGCTAGGGTACCGCCTACCACTTCAATCTGAATTTTTTTCAGAGAACAGTCATTCGAGTGCGGTTATGAACAGAGATTTAATTAATTACATAAACTTTCGTTTGTTTGTTCACACCAGGTTTATTATTTTTTCAGACAGAATAAAACTAGTATGATTTAAATATACAGGGTGACCAGAGTTATATGCTCCACCCACTTTTTTTTTAACGGCGGGAAATTTCGAAAAATTAAAAAACGTATTTAATCATTTTTAGTCTAGTTAATTTCAGTGATTGACCCATTTTTTTTTAAACCCCTGTACTTCGAGATACAGCATCCAACTTTGTTTTTTTCAAATGGAACGTTATATATTTTTTAACATATTTTTATAGTATTTGAGCTCCTAAAAAAAAAAAAAAATTTTTTGAAATCGGTTAGGTTTTTCAAATATTATGGTAATTTAAAATATGGAAAATAAATTTCAGTTTATTGTCAAAATTACGTTATTTTTTCTAAATAATCTGTTCAAACTGAGCGCAATCAACGGACAGGAAAGCCAAAACTCTGGACTCCCACGCTCTGTTTGTAGCAACACTTATGGTGCCGAAGTCAAGATCTAGGCAGGCTAGAGTTATTCGACGTTCAGGTTGTTTTTTCTATAAACGTTTGGTGTGGAGTTTTAGGAAAACAACTAGTCGGCCCATACTTCTACAGAGAGAACTTAACTGGTATAAGGTATCTAACTTTTTTAAAGAGACATTTGGCCAGTTCTGCTTGAAGATGTTCCTTTACGTCGGCTAGATATGTATTTTCAACAAGATGTTTGCCCGGCACATAATGTGAGAGTTGTTCGAGGTTACCTGGACAGAAATTTCGATGGCAAGTGCTTAGGGACCCATTATCCCATCCAATGGCCACCTCGATCTCTGGACTTAACCCCAATGGGCTATTTTTTGTGGGGATATCTAAAAAATAAAGTGTATAGTAACCTTAATCCCGTGGCTTCAGTCAAAGATCTGAAACGTCGAATAACTCTAGCCTGCCTAGATCTTGACTCCGCCCACCATAAGTGCTGCTACAAGCAAAGCGTGGGAGTCCAGAGTTTTGATTTGCCTATCCGTTGATTGTGACCAGTTTGAACAGATTCTTTAAAAAAAATAACGTAATTTTGACAATAAACTGAAATTTATTTTCCATATTTTAAATTACCATAATATTTGAAAAACCTAACCGATTTCAAATTTTTTTTTTTTTTTTTTAGGAGCTCAAATACTGTAAAAATATGTAAAAAAATATAACGTTCCATTTGAAAAAAACAAAGTTGGATGCTGCATCTCGAGATACAGGGGTTTAAAAAAATGGGTCAATCACTGAAATTAACTAGACTAAAAATGATTAAATACGTGTTTTTTATTTTTTCGAAATTTCCCGCCGTTTAAAAAAAAGAATGGGTGGAGCATATAACTCTGGTCACCCTGTATATTTCGTGAGATCTGTCAGACAGACGAATCTGTCAGTTTGAATTTTATGATTATATAAATAAGATCCGATTGATTCTAAATACTTTTTAAGATGTTTGTCTCTAAAGTTTAGAAACACTAACATAAGTAATTATTGAACTTCAAGCAAATGATGATTCAATGAATAATTCTTACAAGAACTATTGTATTTCACGCTTGTTTTAATCAAGAATTAGAACGACCAGTGATGGACAGTGTTTCTGTAGCGACAGATCATTTTCCGAAGACCGTCAGTGCACTGAAAAAAGTTTTGGACGCCAATGACCTCTGATGTTAACGAACCTTAATTTCAATTACCCCCCCCCCCAAAAAAAATACAGCGAATAGAGATTAAGAACATCACTTGACACACACATTTTGAGCTCCATTACCTTGCTTTCTATCATTCAGAACTTTGACGTTTTGTTCAATTAAAAACTAATTTCTAAATAGTAAAAATAGTTGAAAAGTTAACAAAATAGTATGTTGAGTTCAAAATATCTCTCATTTAGCTAAAATTTTGGAAGCAAATATCTTACATCGTCCCGTTCAGAAATCTATGAAATTATGCTTCGTTAAAGACTAGATCTAATTCTACAAAAGACGAAAATACCATCGTTGGAGACATAATAGAGTTAATAGGAGATCTCTAGACAGGTAGTTTTCATATACTGCGGTATTTTTATTTATTTTTAATTCACGGCGCATCAAAAATTTAAAGTCATTGGCGCCCGGAGCTTTCTTCTGTGCACTGTCGGCCTCCGGGCAATGTTTTTCTTAATCTAATCTCACCGTGAGCTGTAAAGAGCACCTAGGAAGAGAAAATCTGAGGGCAAACAGCTGGATTCAAATCCAGGATCCCTGCGTGGGAACCACATACGATAACCAATAAGCCAATCCCTTTCCAGCCTACTTAAACCATCCTAATTAAAAAAATATTAAACTAGAAATTTCTGTAGTTTTTCTTTTTGCAGATCACACACTGGCAGACCTTTTGTAAAAACCAATTTGTTGTACATGGGGGACTTCAAAAAGTATATTTTCGGTGAAAACCTCAAAATCCTAACGAAAGCATTACTTCCTTTTACGATGAGTAAAAGAAAGTAAAAGCATTGATAAAAAAAACAAAACAAAACCTAGTACTCACAGACTAGTGCCTGTACACGTCTAGACATATATGTAACTTTTGTTAAAAACATTTTCTAAAATTTATAAATTTAAATTCTAAAACTTGTTTGGATTTCCCAAATGGAGAAATGACAATGACTCAGACAAAAATTCTATCACGTCTTAAAAAAACTTTCACTCGGACAATACTGGTTACATTTTATTAGAACTAAGATAAGTTTATAGCTGAGAGGTTACAGGGCGGGCAACAAAGCTAAGATGTATAGTATGTATACATGGATCGACTCACGGATTTATTGAATATAAAGAAATATTAATCATAATAAATAGCTTTTATATACATTCGTTAAGTATAAAAAGTAAAAAAAATAAATAAAAAATCAACTTTACGTAAAGAATAAATAAAAATTGTTAAAAAATAAAAACTGTGTTTAAACAAATATTGTTTAAATTATATTCTAACTTTCTCATTCTTACGTAATTTAAACTCCCTAGTTAGGGAGTTTCGGCGTTCTACGGTAACCATCCGTATCTGAAATTAGGAGTTCTCCGCCTTTGTCTCCATCAACTTGCATTTCTTCTGATCATTAAGAACTGTCGAAACTATTCTTCTGCCAGTTCACTTTCTCCTGATTTTGGACTCTGTTGAACCATCTCTTGTTAATAAAGTAATCTACCGAAGTTGTTGGTCTAAATTATTATTATTAAAGGCCGCAAAAAACTCCAAAGTCCCCTCAAAACCAGTTCCCTATACTGTCAATTAAGTCTCAATGCAATATTTAAAAAAAAAAAATCAACGATTTTTTTAACTGACTTAAATCCTCTTTCGAAGGCATTCACCCTGTATAATCTTGTGAATTTCTGCCTTAAACCATCCAAGTAACAATTGATCACATCCTCATCTTATTAACCAAGAAGTAGGTCTTCTATCCTTGCAAAATGAAATTTATTGGTAAAAGCTTATCTCTTAAATCCAATTTGGAAATTAGGTTTTTGTCTACCTATTTCATCCTGTTGAATCTTTGACCCAACGATATCTTTCGACCCACTCCCTTCTTTTAAGTAAGTTCAAAAAATACTCACAGCTTTCACTATATATTGAAGTGGATTTAACATCAGTAAAACCTCCATCGCAAGGATAGTCGTTTTCCTTGCAGCAAAGCGAGATTGCCACACAAGCCATACACTGTACTAACTGCTAACACAACGTTTCTTTCTAAAAGAACATTTGTCACCACACAACATTGGCTTAGGATTTACTAATACATTCAATCACTAAGTTATATGATTCGGCAAGAATGCATTTAAGTTTAATAAATGGTAAGCTAACTACCAGTATTCCAGTTAGAGAAGTACTCTCGCAGGATGAACCCTTAAGCCCATTTTTGTTTTTTTTTCTATTTAGTTATTAAGGAAGTTCTATTTAAGAAGAGATGGAACGTCAATCATTGCTGAATCTTTCTGGCTCCTCGCCCAGGAATATTATCGTTCAAGAGACCCAAAGTCTAAATTAAATTTCGGTACTCTAGTTAGATGGTGGACTGTATTTGTAGGTTTTTCTACACTCGTCTATCCTTGCCAGGTTCTTGTTGTTTGCCCTGATATTCAATGAAACTAATATGACGTTGAGACCATCCCGGTAAACTCTTAAAAAAGTGTAAAACAAGATCATGGATAACTTATATTTTACTCAAAAGTCGTGTTCAGTATTGTGCTGTTATTTGATGTTTGAGCTACATTTAGAATTTCGACAGTTTGCAGGTAAGTTGTTCAAAAAGGTGAAGAGATATACTTTTTCAATCCTTTCTTGGACTGTGGGACTCGAAACAAGAAACTATTCGATGATACGAAATGGTATTGAATCGCTGTTGGGTTCATTGCGGCTAAGCTATATTTCATTTCTTTTCTGTTTTGCTTGGGTCCAAAGTATCTTACAATAAATTACTAGTGTTAATTGAAATAGGAGCTGCCCTCAATTCTCATAACATTACAAAAGACCTCAAGGTAACGAGCAGTAACCATTTTTTATAATTTACATTTTTGTCTATTTGAGACTGTCAGGTCAAAACTCATATATCATGAATATGTCAAACAGGGGAGCGAAACGTCAAATTAAAATAAATCAGATTAATCAGTCTTGACGCGTTGGAAGATGTCCCATATTTATTACTGCACTGTTCTCTCTAAAAATCTTTTACAAATGAAGCTTTCTCTTTGCCGAGGGCTTGAACGAAGGTATCAAGGTTTATTCTGACTTGACAAAGTAGAAGAAATGTGTTTAAACAGGTTTTTATAACTCATTTACTAAACATGAGAGAAAAGCACATGAATGAGGCTTCTAATTTTAACCAAAGAGGGAAATAAAATAAATTTTTAGAGAATGTTATCAAATTACTTATTGTATACATTATATTGAAATTATTATGCAATCAAAATGATTTATTATTGTGTAATAAACAGCTGATGTGTAACCAACGTATTGTTGTACTACATCAAAATAAATAATAAACTTTTACATTCAGAAATCTGGTGATGACATTGCTTAACACTCCACGCTATCCTGCACTGCCAAAAATTCTTTCTGGCCCTAATGGGATCTCTAGTTCAGTTTAATGTTAAAGACCAAGTATCTCCTCACACCTCTTATCCTCCTTTCCATATAATCTGGGAACATAAATCCCTTCTAGTTTCCTACTTCTGGTTAATTGTACCAGTGAACTCTTATCCGGATTGATGGTTAGAGTGTTAAATTGCTATCAACAATCTGTTCAATACCTTGTTGCTTTATTATTTCTGTTTCTATTTCTGTTTTTTTTATTCCATTCAGGACTTAAATCCCGCTTAAAAAATAGGCATTACTTTACTTTTTCACAGTTTTATTTTCCTTTGCCAAATCTAAATATGTTTTCATAGGTTTTTTTTTACAATGGACCAACTCTGCCATCCTTATGTTACAATAGGAAGAATTCTGTAATTAAAGACATGCCTCTTCAATTCCGAATTTCTTTCAGGAGAGTGCAAGTCGTCTTTGTAACTATATTGATAGCCTCGAAATGAGACCGTTTGTCAAAATATTTTTTCACAGCTTCTACTCTACTCTAATCTCTCCTCACCTATTCTATCTTGCTGTTGGTTATTACTTTAGTTTTTTAAGAAGTTAGATCCTAAACCTCTGCAAGCATTTTCTAATTCCTCAAACATCCTATCAAGCTGTTGTAGCGAATTTACGTAGCTACAGTTTTAAATATATACAGTTTAGTCAAAAAGTTAGTATTAACCAGAATATGAGCTAAATTAATGCAGGTTTACTCACCCAATACTTAGAGCAGCAAATGTTCCTTAAGCAGAAGTCCAATCAAGAAATATTGTTGACCATAAATTGCAGTAACTTTAATTAACCACAATTTTAATTCCATACAATTTAGCCATGGAGTTAATACTAAACATAAAAAGTGAGATTGTATTTACGGTAATTATTTTTTATATGTAGCTAGGTGTATTGTTACTTTCCGTTAAAGCCAATTAACTTCATTAATTGCATGTGTCAGATTATGTCTACTTTTATAAGTTATTTTCTTTATTCTAGGCACACTAACAGACACTAATCCGAACTAGTCTTTTTAGTTTAAATGGACGTGTATTTAATCCGCCTTTTTAACCAGTCTGAAAATTGTAATTTCTGAGTTTTCACCTAGAAATTCTCCTAAGTTTCGAAGTATATGCTCAAATTTCGGCTTACTCATTTATTCATTGATTATGTCTAACTTCAGATAGTAAGCAGCGTATAGCTAGAAAAGTTACTTTGTACTTTTTGTGAAACAAAAAAAAAAGAAGATTGAACCGCTGCGTTTGGTTTTTAAAAAAAATCATGTGTAAACACTCACATGACTTTTTCTTCTCACAATTTACGAAATTAAAGTTTATTGAAACTTAGAATTTTATTTATTTATTTATTGCTTATAAATCTTCTATAGCAAGGGTTTGGTTAAAAGCTTACACATTTAGATATATAAGAAAATTTACAGGAAATATAATGACTTGGCTCTTGAAAAATAAAGAAGAAATAATAATAAAGACTGTTAGATGACACTTTTATACTGACTACCGATAAACCAATTAGAAAAAATACTTTCTTACTTAAAGGACATTAAAAGTGTATATCTTTGATAACTTAAATTCGAAAATCTGTATGTCAAGATACTTCATTTTACATACAGGGACAGAAAGTAATAATCCATCTGATATGCGCTTTTACTTAAGAGTGATGAAACGTGGATTTACTGGCCGAAATTACTGACATACTCGTAGTTGGTCAAATTGGTTGCTGGGCTACTTGATCAAATGGCAATCAAGGTTGATGTTAGAAGAAGAAAGTGCTCCACGCGTAATTTTGAAACTATAAAGAAGTATTTTAAAAAAATTAGTAAAATAAGCCTTCCGGTTGATACATTTTTGGTCGAAAACGTATTGTAAGATAGGGTAGTAGTTTTTAAAGGAAATAGTGACTTGAGCTATCGGCGATATTTTTAGATTTGAACGAATCTCAATATAAAACGCGATACTCCCTATGACACAGTGGAATAAGATGAAAGAGATAAACCTGCATCACTCACAACTCTAGAGACGTTAGAAGCGTTCCCTTCCTAAATAAATGAAAGTGAAGGTCGCTCTAGAGTTAGGGGAAAGAGTTCCTCTTGAAAACTAGGTCACCTCCCACTCAACGCACAAACTTAGGTAAACACAATCACATTCTAATGTGACAACACAAACTCATTCTTGGTGCCTTTGTGTAAAATTGAATAGAACTAAAATAGTATCTAACTAAATTTTCTACGATTTACGTATGTAAGACTGAATAGTCCCTAATCTTAAGTAAGATATTGCTGCCCCAAGTTGAGGGTGATTGAAATTACATTATTTTAACTCTTATCTTGTTTAGCCTTAACTCTAACGAAACACGTATAGAACAAAAATTTTAGCCACTTAAGTTACTAAAAGAATAGGTATTTTAGAAGGGACTACTCCTCAGGTAAATATTGCTTCTCTAAATTGTATGTGAGTTCTCCTTTTTTTACCTCATTAATATTAAATCTCATTATACGAGATATTAACTCTATGTAAAACTTTATATAGAAATAAAGTTGCTAATTAATTACAACTTACTACACGTTATGTTTTCTGGTATTTCTAGAAAGGTTTAAATGAGTTATTACATACTTTTCTTTGTACCAAGGTATTGCTAGTTGCTGTGATATTTTCCGTGGGTACCGGTGAGTTAGCTTTGCCGAAGCATGGAGTTGGTAAAGCAGTCAGACGAATTCCTGCAGCTCCTCCTTACGCTGTGCCTATGGAACCGCTCATCAAATATTCACAGAGGGATCCGTTATATGATAAGCACACGAGTAATACGAGTAAATTGCTCGACCATCAAGCTGAAGGCACTAGTAATTTAGTTGGTTATAGCCACCAACACTATTCGGATAGGTATGTTGGGATTTTTGAAATTTATGAAGTAAATTTTTGTAAAAGATAAAATTCTTTTACACCGAACAATTTTTTTTTCTTCCAACAGATACGATCCTTATCAGTATTATTCAGAGCCGGAGCCAATTATTGAGATAATAATCAAAGAGTCAAATGAGAGCTTACCAACTACTCCAAGACCCACATTGGCTCCTACAACTACCACGAAGGAACCAGTGCAAGTTTTCTACATTAAATATAAGAAAAATCCACATAAAGAGGATGACGTGATCTACGAGCCACCGGTACCGGCTTTGACACCTCATGTCTCGGAAATTATAGAGAACGAGTCGCCTTCGCGGATAGTATCAGAAGAAGAGGAAGATCGAGATTTGGAAGACTATTCAAGTGCTTCACCAGCTCCACCTTCAACAACTACCTTGAGGACTATAATTAGACCTGACTCAGAAATCTACCACGGTTCAGCTCTAAAGATCACATTTGGTCCAGAGGTGAGTATTGTGTAGCCTAAATGAATAGTACTAAAAAAGAATTTTAGGAGACGAGCTGAGACTTCTAGCCATGCAGAACTTTTACTACGGCTTAGTGTGCAGTAATGCTTAGTTGGACGAAAGAAGTGCTGGTTATCGCAAGGCTTTCCCACATAAGTTTTCACCTGGGCACAATACTATTTCCTTAGCTCTTCCTGGATACAAAATTAAAGCTAATACATACTCTCGTTATCTAGGTGAAAGAAAACTCCGCAGATCGCCGCGAAGAAACGGAAAGCTCCGAATCCTCCGAGACAACCAAAGGACACTATTTTAAACGACAACCTCCACCTTACCATTCGCAGGCCCAGCCTTCACCACAATTCATTCCAAGCAACGGAAAAAGGCCACAAAACTCGCAGCCAGTGCAACTACAATCAACTCAGCAGGTAGATAATTAATAACTCTAATCTACACTAACTAATAAAATCCAAGTAAATGAGGATAGATTGTTAGATCTAGACTAAAACAGTGGCTTATTTACCATGAATGTAGGGTATATTCTATATGTCTTGTGTCCTTATTTATTAATTATTTTTGGATGAAATTAAAATTTATTCTTCTCGCTGGCACAATTATTTTGCCATGTTTGCAATTTGAAAATATCCTTCATATCCTTGACCTTATTTTAAAAAAGTTTACATTGTTGTGAACCATTAATTTGTTGCGATTTTTTTTTGCATTCCATTTTTTATTTATAATTTAAGGCGCCCGGAGCCGTTTCTAGTTCATTGCCGGCATCCATGCAAATTTCTATTGTTAGATGCATTTCTACCCAGCTAATCCATTCCTTCACTTTCACTAAATTATTAGAACTTCAATGTTGTGTGAATTGACATTAAACGATTTTGCAGCATTTGTGATTTTATTTAATTTGAAACTGAACAGTTTCGAGCGGGTGTACCAAAACTTTTGATTTTTTTTCTTTCATTTAGTTAAATGAACTCTTTGAAAACAAACAACGTTGAAATTTTACATTGGGTTGGCATTTACTTTTTTGTATTAAAGTAAGTTAAGCTTACTTTTTTTACAATTTTAATGGAAGGAGAATGAATTTTGAAAGTAAAAAGATCGGAACGACCACGGCCCATTGACCTACCTTTTTTAAGAGAAGCCGATCCATAAACTAGTTTTGGAAAACTTGCAATCGGGCTAGGATTGTTTCACTCGACCACAAGTAAACAAAACACTAAGATGACTTATTTTTTTAATACTCATTAAAATAAAATCTTTAAAGAAATCACGAAGAAATTTGTAATACCCTTATAATAATCAAGTCGTGAAGATTACCAGAAGAGACGGGGAATTATTCAAGAAATCACGCGTAGATTATTTTATAGACTTTATTGGCTCACATATATTTACATAAAACATAACAAAGAGAACCTAAAATTTAAATGATAGGATTTTACTCTTCGTGATGTTAAATTCATTTATACTTCACTTGATACCTGAATGTAGGTTAAGAAGCCGGCACTGTATAGTTTATAAAGAGATCACTGACATAAAATAAGATATAATATGTTCTGTTAAATGCTCTGAAATATATTAATTATTATATAAGAACCAAAACTACTGTAGTAAAAATCCGTTAAGTACGTATGCAATTGCATTCCTTGGGTCAAAATTCAACATATGCCACAAAACTAAACAACTTTTGAGGGCATTCACAGACGGTGAAGGTAGTTGCGATTCTCTTTCACTGCAAAACATACTACGTACTTGAGCTAGCCCAGAGCAGTAGTATGCTCAATATCTAAAAATTTGTAAACTCTTTTTTTGCAGGTCTACCGTTTTGGTAATTTACCCACACAGAATTATCATCGACCATTGCAGTTTGGTGAGAAACCTGCAGCACCATCTTTCAGTGAAAATAGTAGATTACAACAGCCTTATGCTACAATACCGAAGGCACAGAGCTCGTATCAGACACCTACCCCAGCACAGATTCAACAATATCAACAACATAAATTATACCTACACCAACAAAATCTAAGGCATCAAGCGCTTAGAGAACAACAGCAGCCAGTACTTCGGGAACATCAGCAGTCAGCGCTTCGGGAGCAACAGCAGCCAGCGCTTCGAGAGCAACTGCAGCCAGCGCTTCGGGAACAGCAGCCAGCGCTTCGGGAACTTCAGCAGCCAGTGCTTCGAGAGCAACAACAGCCAGCGCTTCGGGAACATCAGCAACCAGTACTTCGGGAACATCAGCAGCCAGCACATCAGGTAAAAAGTGTGTGACAAATGTCATATTGGTAGCATTAAGTAACGTTCAGAGCTGGACCTGACCATTTAAGCCCCAGTCATAAAGTATCAGTTTGTTTGTCACACATAGTGCACCTGCAGCCTTCACTTCTAAATTTAGTTGCATTCACCAGTCTTACCTGAACACTTCTCAGCAATGTGACTCGAACTGGTCTGTCATTGTGGCCTTCGTGAGTCATCGTACGGTTCAGAGTTAGGGCTGACTATTTGTAGCCTAGATTTACAGTAATGTATCTGCCCACACCTTTTGCTTTCTTCCTTCTTAGAACGCAGTCCTCCAGAGGTTAGGGTTTCATCAATCTACGTAATTACTTCTATTCTGCGCTTTCAGCCTCTATAACCAGGAATTCCTTTAAATATTCAAGTCAAATTTTTTAAGAACTTTTTTTTCTTCCTCCAGGTTTTCCATTAATAAACTATAGTATTACAATTTTCTAAGTTAACTACGGTGAGTGTGCAAATGTAGATTTGTCTAGTTTTGCAACTTTAAACCTATTTCATTGCATTTATTGTATTAATTATAATTCGCAGCCAATTATCCAAGCAACCCAACCATCTGCGACTACGCAAAAATCCTACAGAGCCCAGCTGAACATCCAACCATCAATACCAGTGCATTATTCGCGGCAGCCTCCGCAGCCCCTTCCGCTTAAAGAGCGTAAACAACAATTTCTGTACAATCAGATTTCTCTAACTAGTACTACTGAAAGACCCAGGGAGTTCAACACACAGCCCAGATTTGGAGCTCAATTACGGCAGCCACAGCAGAATGCTATTCCAAGGAAACCCACGCCAAACTTCGCACAGCCAAGTCAGTCTCAGTACTTCAACATCGGCAACTATCAGGTAAGATCTAGTGCATGAACTTAATAATGTGGTAAGTAGTTCATCATCTAGTTCATAGAAATCATAGTGGCTAATACCGATAATTACGCGTTTGCTTGATAAGGTTACACCAGCAGGTTCTTAGCCGTTAATTAATGTTCAAAATGAGCTAAAAAAAGTCATTCTATCTTTGCTTTGCAGAAACAAAACACCGTAGGACAACAATATCATCAACATCAGAGCAATTTACAAACAAATCCAGCGCAACACGCAGTACCAGTTAATTACAAACAACCATCTGATAGCGAAATTGTCAAGTCAATATCAAAACTGGAAGAACATCAAGTCGAGAGCAGTCATGACAATAAGCAACCATCACAGCTGAATGTGCAGTCGACTTATCAAACGTTGTACCAGTCGAACGAACAAGTCTTTTCGAGTTCGACGACGAGACCAGTAACTTACAGACCTTTGCTGTATTCGACTACGACAAAGCATCCAACAAATCCGACTAAGGTTAGTATTTTTAGACGATTAATTGCAAAGCCGAACAAAATATAAAACATTGGGCCATTTTTTGAATACACTCTTAGTTATCAGATTTGTGCTATTAGCAGAGACAGGAGAAGCTCCATATTCAAATCATCACTTTTTAAATCTCATGGGTGACTTCGTTTGCTGGAATATGAAGAGGACTTTTGAAATAATATAACTCTCTTTAAAATACTGTCGCAAAATGATCCAATTTTTATTCTCAGTTTGACCATTAATTTGAATTAGGTTAGAATCGAATTTCCGGAATTCTTAGAAAGCCTATTGGGGAATCAAATTAACGATTCACTTGCTCCTTGATAGTAATATGTTGATAATATATCTATAGTATACTATAATGTATATAGTATATATATGTAATAGTATATTGTATAGTTAATAGTAAAAGAAATCGCAAAATACCAGACTTATTTTCCTTGCCGTCTTGTAAGATCTTTCTTTCTACGGCGCGTATTTATTTCTTTAACGATCGCTGGGTTCTATGCTGTCCAAAAAATCCTTGCCCTTAGATTTCACGCACAGCACACCGTAGCTTTACTGGCTGTCTACTATTTAAAATTAGACAAAATATGTACAAAGACATTTTACACAATCTAAATTTATTCTATATGTTGTTTGAAAACATCAGATGTATGGACACATGGATGTACATAATATAGTCATACATCTTTCTAGACATATACCGTTCTGAGATCGACTACACAGCAACCCCAGGAGATCGCCTATCAGCCAACTGTACAAACAGACAAGCCACAGACCAATGAAGAAAACGAAAAGAAGGTAAGGTTAATTTGACTAATCGCAAATCATGTGCCCAAAGCAGCATGAACCCGCTAACTGAATCTACAGGACTGATATGCTAACAGTTTGTAACAGAAAATTGATGTACTCTTTTAAGGGCTTTCATAGGTGCTGTAATCCAGTGCTAAGTGATCTCATTAACTAATAAACTCTAATTTTATGAAATGGTTTTGTTTCTGGTAGAAGGCCAACTTAGCAGCACTTCCTGATGAAGTCCCGGATGACCTAAGAGAACAGTTGCTATCTTCTGGTATACTAGGCAATGCGGACATCCAGATTCTTGACTATGATAAAGTAGGCGATGTACCTATTGAGTCTCTTCCTCCTGAAGCTTTGGAGAACCTCTATGCAGCAGGATCTGCTCCGGTACCTGCTTTGGCTTCTCCGCCTAACAAGGTATTTTTAATCATCTTAATCATGAGCACTGCTACACCCACTATGTGAACACAAGACAATGCTACAGTATGACATCTGGTTTGGCTTTAAAGGCAGCTCACCACCAATATTTTCTTAATAGGAATCAGAAGTTACTGGAGAGCAAACAGCCAATGAACGTGAATCCAAAGTCGAAATGAAAATAGTTCGGTTCGATCCAACAACCCAGGAGGGGCAAAGTTTGGCTGAAACCTATGTCCAGGAAGACGCTACCCATTTGGACCCAGTAGTTCTGAATGATTCAAGATATAACAGGTAAGGGACAAGCTGTGGTAGAGCAGTTAAAGGACGGGAACCCATGTGTCTGCTAATCCAGAGCGATAATAACTCATTTCTTAAACTTGTTAAAGGTATCTACCACTGAAAATTGATGGGTCACAGTTCCCAATCCCGGATTCTGGAGAACTCCATGGTCGTGTTGTACACTCAGTTGTGGTGCTGGCGCCCGTTGACTATGATTTGCTGAGCGGTGAACCAGATCGTGATGGCCGAGCTAGCCGTGTGCAAGGCGTCCGGTTCCTTGCGGGTACTGCGCTAAAGACTGTGGTGCGAGATCCGTCCAAGCAGAACTACGAAGCCTGGCTGGAACGCGAAAAGGCGACACCCACCGACAGACAATCTGTAGTCTTATTGGTCACAAGGTATATTTTCTTCAATTTTGCTTAATTCATTTTTCTTTGATTCAACTAGAGCACTTAACGACTTTTCTTTCTTAATTCACTTTTCTTTGATTATCATTTTATACGGCTTATTTTGCAATTTTGAAAGCATCTGTTTTAACAAAATACTAAAGTGTCAACTCTTCTACTTCCAAAATATTTCTCCGTATTTTAATGGAATTGGTGAAAATAGATCGGCTGTTTACACGAAAAATGGTAGTTCAAATTTTTTTTTTTTGAGACGGAAACTTGCCTTAGGAAATGGTACGTTTTATCCCCGGCACTTTTCTCTTGCTTTTGAATGACTTTAATGACTTTATCGAGGGAGGTGTGTATATATCAACAATAAAAATATAAAACTGTTAATATTTTCAGATGATTTAATATTAGTAGATAACTCCCCGAAATCGCTTCAAAGAAGGATTAATTATGTAAAGGAATGTTACCGAAATTGGCACCTCTTTTGAACCTAAATAAATTAAAAATTTAGGGTTTGCAGAAAAAAATGGGAAATAGCTAGTATTTCAGAGCTGGAAAAATTGAGGAGGTAAAAAACTCTAAGTACCTAGGAGTTAATTTTACCATATCTCTACGGTTATAGCAGGGGCTTAACTTCAAGTCAGTAACTTGGATATTTAAAGCGCGAGGGGGATTTCTGAATTTGAATTACCAGCCATGAAAAACTGAAAAAAATCTTTACATGTGCACTTTGCAATTTAAATTTAAGAGAAGATCATCACCGTTTGTGTCTGTACTATCCTAAAGCATTTAAGGAAAGAGCGTAAGAAAAAAGTAGGAGAGATAAAATGAGAAATTAATATGTAAAGAAGTTAGAGAGTTCTCAAAGATAAATACTGGAATGTTCTGTACTTGTTTGTAATAAAGGCCTAGAATTATAGAGAACGTTTAATTTCGGATTTTAATTATTAACAATTTCCAATTATAATTAATAACACTTTGAGTTTTTCGATTGTCTCCATTTTTATAATTTTGACACTATTATTGAATAATATTTCGTCACTTAACAGTAATTTTTACAACTGCTGTTATTTATTCTTTGTTTCTATATTTATGCATCAGAGTAATATTCTTTTTTGCTATTTATTTATTCATTTTCGGAACAGTTAAATTTTATGTTAAACTCTCTTATAGTTACTCATTAATTTTATTGTTTTTGAAGAAATATATTATTTTTGGTTTTATTGATTATATATGATCAAAGTGAAAAGAGAATTCCTGGCAGACGGTTGTGACCAAAGCCAGCAATTGTGTTTTGACTTTATATTTTGTTTATAGTCCATAACCTTAATGAACCCAAATAAATAAATAAAACATTTTTTTTGTTTATTTTCAGGCAAAATTTCAAGCAGCAAGAAAATGAAAATGTCAAAAATGAGAAAACTATTGGCAAACAAGAGATTTTTATGTATGACCTGGCGCTTGGTAAGATCAGCAAACTGAAAGGCGAACTCAGTTCAGCGTTTGTCCAAGTAGCTGAATCAAATTCAGGAAGTGATGAACTTGATGGATTACCTGATGAGACAGCCTCTGAAAGCCTCAAATAAATCCAGCCTCAAATATGCCATACACATAAACCCACAAATTATTTAGAGAAATTTCGATAACTTGTAAAAACTAATATTGGTAAATTTTAAACAAATTTGTTGTACATAACTTTATATTGTAGAGTGTAACAACTGTCTTTCTTACAAATACATATTTGTACAGAATTTATAAATACAATTACTTTTTTATGAAAATAAAAATACATTTATTTCAAAATTCCTTAATCTAGCAAATTCAGTCACAAGCACTGGTGCACTTGGTGCAGGCTAACTGGCAGTGCCTAAAAATTCTTTTTTTTGGGGGTAGTACATCGCACTACAAACTTTCAAGTTGCTTTGCGCCCTTAAAAGATAGTAGATTCTCTCTTCTTGTCATTTTTCGGTACTGTACGGTCTTATATGTTGTGTAGAGTACATGTGTGGCTGAAAATCGAGTTTCAAGATGATTCCTACACCGGAAATGTACCTTTTGGCTGAACGAATGGTTCACATTCTCTTCTAGGTTCTTTTTTGTAAAAATGGTTTACACATAATATACACGTCTATAACTTTCTGTAAGTTTATAACATTATCACTTTTCTAGAAATAATTGTTAAAGATCAGTTCTCATGAACTCATGAAGAATTTGGCTTCTCAGTAATGTTACATTTCTGAGTAAAGTGCAATTACTAACAATAACAGTGATAAAAATGAAATATAATTCAAATTTTCGGAGTTAATAGCGAATTTGTGGGTTAGACCTTTGTGAATAGTAATAAGAGAAAATCGACTGAGTGTTCACAAAAGCTTTTTTTTACTGATACCGAAGCCCGCCCCTATCTTCGATGGCCCCAATCCCACAAGTTTTGTCTAGAGCATATTTTGCAGAATTCCTCTTACTTCCTAAAGCATCGACGCCTTCCCCCAAAAAAATTCAGGTTACATGAAAAGATATTTGTTGTCTAGCCTTGCTAAGGCATTAAGAATCTTACTTCCTTTTACGACAACCCCGACCACAAAATTAGGTTGACATCATTTTTTCAGTTCAGGTTGTGTTTCCCACTGCGCACTCAAACCACTTTCAAACAGTTTTGTCAACGTTACAGCTATCGCTTCTGGCTATCAATAAAAATCAAAATCTCCTTATTCCAAAATTTTCTGTTAAGTTGAACTGAATGCATTTTTCTATTTTGGCTAGAAAATGCTGAGAAATTTACCAGTACACAGTAGTGTCTTTTCTTGGCTGAAATACTCTAGCCCCATTCTTTCCCGAAGTCCTCCACCCATCCAAGTTCCATATGAACGCACTTACTTTGATTCCAGAAAGGGCTGGTTCCGAGTTCCATCCACTCCCTGTTCGGCTTCGAAGAAAAGTTCTGCCTAACAGAGCAAACTAGCAACTTCACTTCAACCTAGTATCACCATCCTCTTAGTACAAAACAAAAAGCCATGACCATGCTATGAGAAAAATACACTTTCAATTCTACTTTTAAAACTACACAAGCATGAATTCCAATCTTTTTCCTTGCACATGTTTAAACGTATCCTAAGCGTTCCTAATCAACTCTATTTAAAATAGGGCAGCTTACCTCCCACAAAAATAGCGAACTCGCTTAAAAAATAATTCTACCTAGAAATACCACAGAACATAAACAGCTGTAAATTTAATTAGATATAATTTAAGTTTCAGCAATAAAAATAATAAGTTACTTATAAAAAAAAAATATATAAATAAATAATATAAAAATAATAACTAGTATTTATTTGATTTGTTGAACCCAAATATGGAAGCCCACATCTGGACTTAATTCTGCAGACTCATTCACTGATGGCCTCAACATTACAGATTACAATTGTTCCTGTATATCACTCTGCTGCTGATACAGACCACTAAGGTTATGTAAAATGGATTCCAGCTTCGTTAAAGGCTCGTAGAAGGCTGAAAATGTAAAATTAGAAAAGCTTAGGTTGTAGATCTCGTGCAGCGTATTGACTTGGAGGCAGTTTGGAAAACTTAAGTTGTTCCCGATAATATTTTCTACGTGAGGAAAAGTAGCAGTTTTACAAGTTTGGTTTATAGTTAATATTACATAAATGGTAAATATGGGGCTGATTAAGATTACGAAGGAGTAGTATGTCTTAATCTTACAAAGATTAAGAAATACTACATGGCCCTAAATAAAGCTGAATTATATATATTCCTCTTTACTTATGACACAGATGATAGATTTTGTATATACTACAAATTGGAGGTACCTTCTTCATACCTTATAAAGTCATCAATGTCCATAGTTCGAGCTCGCCAAGTAGTTGCACCAATTTTCTGTAATACTTCGTCAATCACCAATTTAATGTCAAAGTCCTTGTCGAGAGGCTGAAAGACAAGATATATCTGTGATTCAAGTTACTGCAATTTTCCACAGTGATCAAGTTTACTCAATCCTGGACTATAATAAATTGCCATATATTCAATTTAATTGTGTTAGGTTAGATGTCTTACTGTGTTTTGAAGTGAAGCCTGTACGAAGAAGTTCTTCTCCAGAACTGCCACTACCGCTGATTGTTTGAATACAGCGGATAACTGCTTGTTCTTGCGGATAAATGCTATTCTAGTTAATCCATCCCATTCCCTGTAATTTATTCTTGGCGCAGGATTCCTGGGTTCAATGCGAACTACGTTGGATTCTACCTTCGGAGGCGGTCGAAAGTTATTTTTGCCCACCTGTAGACAAAAAGGACCTACAGTGCTTAGGAAGGAGACAATGTAATAAGACGTTATCGTCGGAGAAGCCTGGAAATATATCATCAAGGGGGACAAGATTCTACATGCACCGAGTGTCAGGGAGTTTAGAGAAAGAACTTAAATATTAGGAGTTACAGCTTGAAAATAAAGAAGTTGTATTTTGCTTATGGTTGTCCGAGAAAAAAAAATTGTTGGCTCGAGAACCACCAGTGGTGGCGAAAGAAAATTGAACCACAGAGAATACGATATTTGTAATTTTCGTGTCCGCCATATGTTAACAGTACTTTTTTACTATTATTGTCTCATAACGCTGCTTGTTTACAGAAGGTTCTCTCCAATGTTTAGATTCGTGATACTTTTATTATTATATCGCTTTTTTTTCGATTTTGATTTTTCACCGGAAATATCCACTTTGAGGTCCACTAAGTACATAAGCTTTATATGGTTCTCATGCTGAACGTCTAGAAAAGAAATTACCTTCATAAGTAGGTCAACTCTGGCCAGTAATTGTGTGTTGATAGAAAGCCTACAGTAGAGTTTATCACCTGGTTTGGCGACTAAGCGATGCGCGAATTCCCTTTGGAGCATCAATACAGCACATCTAAATGGTGGCCTGAAATATAGATAGTAAAGCATAAGCATAGTTTTTCTTATTGTAAGGAGTCAGAAAGTGTGGAAAGAGACACGGAAACGTAAGTGAAATCGAACGCCCTACACCATTATGATTAATCTACCTCTGATATCTTTATTGTATCCAGGGACTCTACATTACGTTGTTTACGTTTTTGTTATGAATATTTATATTTTTGTCAAAAATTAGTAATTATATTCAATCGATGTGTTCATTAAATGTTGGTTAGTTTTACTTTCTCTTATTGGTAAGTAAATTATTGCTTCATTTTCTTACACTGTAGTGCTAGATGGAAAGTAATCAAGATTAAAAAAGAGTTAATTGAAATTTATTGAAAAAAAAGATGGAATGAGAGGAATCCAATACACCCCATACAAGTAAAAAAGTAAAGTAATGCAACTTTTTCAGGCGGGCTTTACAAAGTTTAAATCAAAAATATGTTTATAAAGTTCAAATCTTCCCGTATCATGCAACTCATTAATGATACGATTGAAACTCGAACAATCATAACCTGCTGCACAGTTTCGCTTCACTAAATGATACTGTGATTTGAAAAGTCCATTTGCAGCATTAGGTATAAGAGAGAACGTGGATTCACAACACACATTGCGTAATTTGGTCAGTGGGAATTGATTAGAGGCATGATCAAGCTCTGGGAATGCTTGATTTGAGGAGGCAACATTATTCGTCATCTTGGTATCCCGACATTCGGAATGTAGGCGCAATGAGACGGCAGATCGATTATTAGCTAGCCGCCTAAATTTACTATAGTGTTATTTCGACAAGACCGTGCCGACATTCCGATGATCGTAGGCCCCCTTGAGGGTCCCACGAAGACTAAGGAAACACATGTGTCACGTAGGACTGGCAGTGAATAGCCTGAAAAGGTTTTGCCAGGAAAAAGAGAAAACGTGTCAGTGGAACAGGACGGTGTGGCCCAGGGTTTTTTATCGGTGAAGAAAAACTGGATCTTTGTACTTTGTCCAGAAGCCTCTCATCAGACTACAACGTCTAATTAAATTGACTGGACTGTAAAAGGTGTCTATTTAGTGTGTGCCTAATAAACCTCAGGGCCACGGTCTAGTTGATTTTTTGGCCAACCACAAAGAATCTACTCTAAGCCCTGGGCCGGCACAATCCAATGGCCTTATTCGTTGTTGTTCGGATAATATAAATTCATTACATATGAAACGAACAGTACAAGTTAATTACAGGTACATATTATGGCCAAGCTGGGAAGCCCCTATTTAATCATCAATCATTACTCTTCAACATCTAACAGGGGGTGCAGAGCTGAGATACTTATCAAACTGTCCTATCACACTATCTACAACGCGTATAGTATTTAGCTGGGCTAAAAATTGTACGTAAAGGTTACCTGTGTAGAAGTAATTTAAATATAAGCGGTGATGAGATTTTATAAGGTATGTTAGCTACGCAAACATTAAAATACGGTAGCTCTGATTTGAGTACATCTCCAATTCTGATCTCTAATTTTGATTGGTACGGCGTACCATTGACACGTTTCTGTAATTCACCTACCATTCTGCAACAGAATTAACATCTTCAGCTAGAAACTCAATTTTGTCCCGAACTCACCATAAAATTTTTGGAAAAATTACCTTGTATCTATTTCACAGGCTATGACCTTCTTCGTTTTTTCAAGTAATTTGACAGTTAGGTTTCCAGTTCCTGGGCCGACCTCTAGCACCGTGTCTGTGGGGAGTAGAGCAGATTTTTCAACCATGCCAGTTATAATCATGGGATTCTTCAAGATATGTTGTCCGCTGCTCTTATTGAACAGAATTCCTACAAACAAAACAAGTCAACCAGTTATTTTTAAAACTTACGTATCCCATTATTTTCAAGTGATTTAGTTTGAGGAAGAAAACAAATTCATTCTTACCTTGCTTATATACTTCACCGTGGTCTCGAGATTTCTTTGGTAGTTTCTCTTTCGGCATTGTAAAGCTCAATCTAATAATCTAATTATCCAAAAACGAACCACTGCTTGTGTTACATAACCTGCTTTGCCAGACCATGTGACGAGAGGTTTACAAACATGTTTTCCAAAAGTTCTAACCTGCAACATTAGTAATACCAAGATGTGATGGTAATATCGATGCTTAAAATTATCGATATTATCAGCGAGACAACTTTTTTTATAACTTGTGGAACTAAAGTTATAGTTCTTAATTTTATGTCCATGGAGGTAGATCTGACATTGTATTGCCAAGGGAATAATACTAGGTAATTTCTGTGTTATCTTTAGACTCTACTAAGTGATTATAACTTATTTCCGGAAACGAAGGGATTTCACGATAAAAATAAAATTCTGCTTCATGCATTGAAGGTTGCACTACTTGCCTTTTTCAACTAAGAAATTTCTCGTTTCTGCCGGAAATATTAATAATAATAGAATAATTGTAATAATAAGCAAAATTAAACCAAATATCGAAACAAATGCATTAATACACAGCACATTTATTTCGGATAATCATCTTACACTGGAGAGGATGTAGTTTTAATTAGTATTTTAAAGTAGTCAGGGAATACGATTTGTACATCGTTCTATGGAGAGCAATCCATATAACAATTTTGTTTTTCCTCTTAGATTACATTTCGTTACATGTCTTAGCCAGCAGGCTTAGCAAACGCAACACACAGGATCTATGAGACATCCACAATCCATTGTAATTTAATAAAACTTAAAAATCTGGTAAGGTGCTCCTGGGGCAAAGTATTGAAGTTTTTTTTCCGAAGAGCAGAACCCTTGGCCATACTAGCCCTTCACATAGACAAGATGTGCTTTACTTTCTGATGAATCCCACACTTAAATTCCCTTAATAGTAAAATAAGTTTTAGAATCTTACATTCTACTGTACTAAAAATCGTGTTAAGCTTAGGAAAGTTCTAAAATTGCAAGTGTATCACGTTCAAGAAGTACCCTGCAGAAACAAATTTTTGATGTTAGTAAAAAATGTTTCAAATATGAGAAATAGGTCGCCCTGTTTATTAAGAAATATTAGTCGCTAAGGTAGAGGTCAAAATTGATTGGGAAGTTTAAATAAAATAATGATAGAAATTGTCCAGTGGGGGTACGGAATTATAGAATTTTCACTAGTTTAATGAACGTATAAAATATGGGAAAACTAGGAACCAATTTTTTGTATCACTCCGTGAAGCACAGAGAGTTTTTTAGTGATTTCGAAAAAAAATATTCCAAAACATTTTACGATAATTCTTTTAAGGGGAAAAATACAATCTTGTGTGTGACTGATATATATATTATGTACTGTTCACTACACATCAATGTATATTATACACACCCACAGAACCTCGTCTAAATTGCTTCTTCCAAATTCCACACTCAGCCTTAAGATACGAGGCCCTGAAATTAAGAGGCCTTGTAAAAATCCACATTATGGGTATTATTGGGTCTGATGTTCACGGGTTTATGCTCTCTAGCTTGTTATTAACTCATTGTTATTCTGTATTAGCAATTTTGGATAAAAAAGGTAAAAAATAAAAAGAACAAATTAAAAACATCAATTCTGCACCAATTGCACAGTTTGAATTTTTCCATCTACACACTAGTTTTAAGAATGCAACTACCCAACCTTATACACGTACTGTGGGACACAACAAGCTGTCATGAATATAATTGCTGCCTCAGTTGTCTCACATACGAGGCCACATTCTGGCTTCGAGACTTACCTGAGACTAGAGTTACAGCTCTGTTTAATGGTAGATAAACAACCTAACTGAGCAATATCCTCAGTAATAAAGTTTTTGTTTATTAAGGTGGTATGTACTCCACACTTAGCCACAGACGTGAATTTCCATGCTTTTACGTAGGTATCACTCTCTAATACTAAGTAATAAATTGTATGCCTGATTATGCTGGTTTGGGGCCTGAATCTCGCTACAGATATGAAATTGTCCGGGTTGTAGTACTGTTAATAGTACATAGTTCAATCACACTAGATGACTAATGCCCATGATAATAGTGATTGCCTCATTAAGGTTATTTGCGGCTCACATTTGCTAAAGGCATGAGAATGTCTAAACTATAGTTTTTCTGTTAATGGTTCTTAGATCAAAATCACGATAGTTATAAATAAGGTATATTATAAAATAATAATCAAATATTTGTCTACCAAACTGATTTGATATTGCTACAGACAAAAGAATGTCCGGGATGTAGTACTTTTGTCCGTAGTATGGATTTAACACACTCGTCAATTCTCATAGCTTGGCCCACATCTCGCTAAGAATAGCGAACATGAGAATACACAGGCAATCCACAGCAATCATTTACTTGCCTGATTAAGTTGATTTAAGGCTCAAATTCGCTACAGGCATGAAAATATCCTAGCCATACTTTTGTTGGTAGTAGATTTAATAAACGCACTTGTTTAATACTCACGGTTTCTGGTTTATTCTTTTTAGATCAGGTTTATTCGAATTAATATGTTTCATGATAATAAGGATTTTATCAAACAACCATATTAATACCCATAGTCACAAAATTTTGGCCTTTTTAAGGTGACTTGTCATCTCACTACAGCTATGAGCATGTCCAAGCTGTAGTTATGATAATAGTAGACACTGGCTGTTCCATCAGTAATGAAGTGCTTGCCTGATTAAGTTGATATGTGGCCTGCACCTCGATAAAGGCATGAGAATCGTATTGATAACAGTTGCCAACACTTGCCAACCCGAAGTTTTGAATTCAGCTTTTGTTTTCCAGGATGGTATGTAGAAGACGAACCGAGACGTAACTATCGTTTGGAAGACTTCCTCTGGTCGGGATCTGGAGAAGGTGAAGGTTCAGGTGGTTCCGGAAGTGGTTCGCAAGCTTGGGCCACAACTACTATTTTTCGCACTACCACAATTCTCACGACTGTCTATCCCACACCAGGTAGTTCTATGCAACATTAAGTATCTCAAAATTATCTTCGGTAGCCCTAAATGTCGCTCACTAATCAAAGATGTGGCTCAAAATTCTCTTGACTTCGAAAATGTCAGGTGTAATTGACTAGACAATGAATGATTCATATAAATTTAAGATTGAAAAACATTTTGTTACTATTGGCCACAGTAATGAAGTATGCTTTATTAAGGTGACTTGCCATGTCTCGCTAAAGATCTCCTTAACATCATTGATCATTTTGCCGTTCTTAGTGAAACTTACTCGGACCACTTGCCTTTATCGCTCTCTATACGTTTAGAACAGGTAATATGCAATAATACGTTGCCACTTCTTCCTCAGCTTATCTGGAGAGAAAAAGATAGAGATATTTATAGGCAGAATTTAGATAATGAAATAAATGGCGTTTCTCATTTTCCTGATGATCCTCAACAATTTGCCGACATTTTGACGGTCTGCATCAAGCACTCATGTCCTTCTCCTGCTTCTTTATCCTCATATCTTAATTCCTACCAGAAAAATCCTTGGTTTGACTATAGTTGCCTCCAAGCAAGAAAAAGGGCCTTTAGGCTCTTGAACCTATTTCGGAAAACTAACTCTATCTTAGTGAAAAACGTTTATCGTGAAGAAAATAAAAAGTATTTTTTGCTCTGTACCAGCCTTAAAAGAAAATATTACTCCTCCTTATGCGATAAACTTAAAGCTGCTTGCGACTCTAAACAGTTTTGGTATTTAGTGAATAGTTTTCGTCGAAAGCATTTTATCTGTGGTAACAATATCTCTATGGACACTCTCGTGTCTCATTTCAAAACTTTACTCAATCCCCCTTTAGTTTCCTCAATTTCTTATGCAGATCCATTTATTGTTTCGCATGAACTGGATTCTCCTTTTTCACTTGATGAGCTTCTTCATGTTCTCTCTCTCCTTAAAAACAATAAAGCACCAGGGCCTGATGGTATAACTTATGAATTTTACAAAAATGCAACTTCTACCTTTATTGACAGTCTCTTAGCCTTTTTTAATTACATTTATGAAAGCGGCAATCCTCCTTTATCATTTAGTAAATCTATAATATTTCCTCTTTATAAACAAGGAAATATCAATGAGGTTTCCAACTACAGGGGCATTTCATGTTTAAACTCTCTAGCTAAAATATTTACATCTTTGTTGCTCCGTAGGTTGGAACATTTTGTGTTACAAAATAATTTGTTGAGCGAATGCCAGGCAGGGTTTAGGCGCGGTTATTCCGCTGTCGATAATATTTTCATTTTAACTGGTTTAATAAACCTTAAACTTTCTGAAAGAGGCAAGAAAATTTATTGTTTTTTTGTAGATTTGAAGTCGGCCTTCGATACCGTAGATCATTCTTCTCTTTTTTTAAAATTGTTCAACCTGAGTATTTCCTCTAAATTTCTGATATGTTTAAAGAAATTATATTTCTCAGCCTTATCCTCAGTCCGTGGTAGAGATGGAATCTCTGAATATTTCCGGGTGGGTTCAGGAGTTAGACAGGGATGTCTTTTAAGCCCTATTCTCTTTTCTCTGTTTGTAGACGACCTTCCGTCTATCCTAGAAGGTGGCATTATAATAGGAGGCACTAAGATCAAAATATTGCTTTATGCGGATGAACTTGTTCTCATAACCGATAACCCAGTCAGTCTCCAAAGAAATATTAATATTTTAGCAAATTATTGTGACCAATGGAATTTACAAGTAAATCTTAAGAAGTCAAAGATAATGATTTTTCGTAAGGGAGGCAGAATTGCGGCATCTGAGAAGTGGTTTTACAAAGGCGAAAGAATTGAGATTGTAAACCGGTACAAGTACCTTGGTGTAATGTTAACTCCCCGCCTTTCCTTTATACCCCATCTTGAAGAGAGAGTCTCCTCGGCTAAACTTGGTCTAAACAGGGTCTGGTCCAAATTTATTTCAAATAACAACATCCCATTAAATGCTAAAATACAAGTTTTTAAGAGTGTCTCACGCGCAGTAGTCTGCTATGGCTCCCAAGTTTGGGGCTTTCAATCTTATGAAATCTTAGAAAAATTTCAAAGATTTTTTATAAAGAAGTTGTATGGTTTACCATTAGTATCACCTTATTACATGCTAGCCATAGAGACTGAGTTGCCTCCTTTTGAATCCTATACCCTTCATTTGCACATAAAATATTTAATTAAAGTTCTTTCTTTACCTGATCACCGCCTATCTAAAATTGTTGCCCTCCAGATTATTAATAATAAGGTCTATTGGTTTAAACATTGGCTCACTCTCTCCAGCTGTTACCAATATGATTTTCATTTCTCTTTGGTTGACCCTTCTGATTGTCCTAAACAACTTCTGCAACTTCCAGATGCTATTAATAAGTCTCGTCTGGTGGAGTCTGTAAATTGTGCAGTAGCAACCGACCGGTTTTTATTGTATAGAGTCTTGATTTCGGACCATCGAGAAAAGGTTACGGTCTCTTTCTCCGAGAATCTAAGCCACTCTGAACTTCGCTGGCTATTTAAGCTGAGGGGAGAGTTACTATATTTAAATTGTAGACCTTGGCTTGAGAGAGATTCCGACCTAGAAATGTGTTCTCTTTGTAACTTCAATACCCGCGAAGAGATATATCATTTTCTGGGTGAGTGTCCTCTATTGGCGGAATTTCGAGTTCTTTATTTCAATAAGCGAACTCTTGCAAGGGATGAAATTGTTGCTTATTTATCCGGCCAAGTAAATCCTCGCCCATTGATCCGCTATGCTCGTCATGCTTGGAGAGTTCGGTATATCTGGATTGTGGATTCTTCTTAGAATTTCTTTTCATGTACATTTCATTTATTTTTTGTATCATTTATTTTGAACTTTTTTTTCGTTTTTGTACTTTCTTATTTAATTTGTTATAAATGTTGATCTCTTCTTTTTGTTCTGTAGCAGTTCACTATTATTATTTTATGTTTATACTTTTTATTTATTTATTTTATTCATTTTTATTTCATATCTTTTTAGGTCTAGCTTTCTTTGTTTTATTGAGAAAGAGTATTTTCATTTAAACATTAGTAAACTCTGGCAGACGGCTGCATGTAGCCATGCCTATTATACTTTTGTACTAAAAATTTAATGTACTTATATACTTTTAAAAATAAAGTATTATTATTATTATTATTATTATTAAGGTGACTTGCCATGTCTCGCTAAAGATCTCCTTAACAAAAACTTACAGTTTAAAATGTTAAGTATAAGGGTTGATTAAACGCCAAAAGGTACACAAATCAGCAAGCAACATGTCGTTAATACTTCATTCATATTATTTAAGTAATTTTACTGCATTAATTTTCATTAATAAGTTATTTTTTAGAATTTATTAGATGTCACAGACCCTTATGCTGGCCACTTCATGTGTCCAGACTGAAATTATGTCCATTGAAAAGTATCTAAGATGAAGTTATGTTAGGATAGAACAAACCCATTGGCTTATATTCACAGTAATTAAATGTTATACCTGATTCAAGATTATTTGGCTTGAGAAAGACCACATTCCCTAGCTTCTGAATTGCTCTTAAAAGGGATCAGTTTAGATCTAGCAATGGTCTAAATTTTTTAAAAATAAATTTATTTAGTAATTTATAATCTGCATAAATGTATACAATAAGTGATTATGATGGTGATGATGTAAATGATATGTGAAGAGGAAAAGAGAAACTTCCCAGCGATAGCACTTTCTGTAGGATATCGATGATTATGATGATGATTGTCAGACCTCTAGTCTCCAATGACGATTCAGTCGAAGTGGTGGATTGTCAGGAATGATAATAGAGGCGAGATACTGTACGAAAAGATTATAGTAAGTAGGGAGAGTAGTATGAAACTTCGACATTTTATCTTGACTTTATGATGTTGATGTCGTTGCGACGAGTAAGGTCACGTAAAAGTTCTACAGTTTAGTGACTATTGGATAGAGAAATCCCTCTGCCCTATTCGCTACATTTACAGACTGTGTCTGCCTTTAAACAGTATTTAGCCGTACTCTAGGAATAATCTAAAAATTGGTTGAGATAGTGAAGATTTTGTGGTTCATTCTTTCTATTTTGTAAATCATTGATTTGAATCATTTGGGTCCAGTCTGGGGAGCCACATGTACCGCAGGATCCAGCGAAGGTGCTGAGGACTGTGGTCCCGAAATACGCCCGAGCAGCGTACCCGACAGTACGGAGACATTCAGCCGTACAGTCACACCATCACAACCCAGCGACACAGTGAGCTCAGCGCCTATTACACCGCAAGTACCATTGCCGGATATGTCTTACTGGCTTGTGACGATAATTCGTGCCAACGTCTCATCACTGGATCTTTCAACGGCTATCTTCGAAAGTCGATTGGCTCATCTCTACAAGACTGCCTTTCAAAGGTAAGCATACTACTTTGTTACATTCATGGCTTTGTCGTTTAAAGGAGGGTGGACATCTAACGAAATTAAGGTCCTAAAGCAGACTACAATAAATCTGCTTTTGGTCAATTTGAGCACTTCTAGAAGCACTGCGCACATTCTAGGTTATTCATCATGAAGGGGTGTTAGGGTGTTAAAGATGTTGAAAATGTAAAAGAAGCTGACATCCTAGACTGGCTTCAGTGTGTATATTTGCAGATAGAGAAGAAATCAACTCATGTGTTCTAAATGGTCATCAATCTAAGTATATCTAAAAACTCAGGCGAGCTAGAGCAACAGCTATCTTCTATAACATTCATCCTCTTCACAGAGGTGTATGTATTCCTCAGTTGAAGAAGCTGAGGAGGTAGATAGATTGGTTGCTACTGTGATTTTTTTCGCAGGCAACAGGAACGCCATCTCAGTGGCAAGAATGGCGAAGAGAAGCGACGTGAGCGAAGAGAGGCGGTCTGGGTCAAAGTCCATCGAGTCTCAGGGGTTGGAGGCAGCGGAGTTGAAGCTTTGGAGCTTGTCTATACTGTATTGGTTGGAGGTAGGCCAGTCTCGGCCAAAGTGGCTGCTAACGATATGCGATTCGTTAGCCAACAAGAAGTGGTCACACTTCTAGGATTTCCCGTTCTTACCAAGGCAGAACGTAAGTCTATTAACTTACCAGTTTTAGAACAAAGCTAAACCTACCAAAGCACTCTTCTGAGGGCATATGTATATTTACATATACTCTTAGATATAACATACATACATACTGAATACATTATGAAACAGTATTATATATATCTATATATAATACATACTCAACCAGTTTTATGAATTTTGCTGGAGACTTTGTATGTAAGACACAGCTGACTGTCAAGGCAATAGACAGCTATTGCATCAAACAAAGTATTGAAAACTTACGCTTTGGCCTTAGGGTAGACCGAGTTTAAAAATCAAGGGAGCTAGGTTGCCTAGTAATGGCCACATGTTTGGTCGATTGCCAGAACGTAGTGTCTTGACAGTCTGTAGTCATTCAGTTCATTTATCTAACTCTTAAAAATTTAACTCAAAATAGGTAACTCGAATTTTCCAAATTTTTTAAGCCTAGTGTGTTTATTTATTTTGTAATACTTTCGACTTTCTTTTTTATTTTTCCATCAATTTTAAGCGATTCTCTCTCAAAATAAAACTTAGCAGTATCGGTTTTATAAAATTATTTTGATTATAATATTTGTACTACATTGATAATAGTGTTTTAAAGCAAAATTAAATCTTCAATCCAATTTTTTCGTCAAACTGAAATTGAAACTTATTTTTTGAAAAATTATAACTTCCTTAAAATAAAATTTTCTTTTAGATAAAATAAAAACAAATCACTGAAATCAAAGTTTACTGTAATCAAAATTTTGTTAAATTAAAATACAAAACTTTTCTAGGCGTAGTTACAAACTAGAGAAGCCTTACAGATTCCTTAAAAAAAAATTCTTAACCAGGAATTAGTTAATGCTAATCTGGCGATTTCCAGAATTTTTTTTTTTTGTGAAAACTACTCTAAAGGCTGAAATAAATTTGTAATTTTGTGATCAAAATACCACTTAACTTAAAATAAATGACAAAAATACGCTAACAAACATATAACACATTGCTTCAGGTAACGATATAATTATTATATTAAGTTTATATCAACAAATAAATCTCATAAGTACTCCAAAAAAATATTAGTATTTTTCTTCTTTTTTTTTTGGCCCATCGATTACTGAGGTCTTTACCGTGTAAGTTTATACATACATATTTTAACTCGTTGAAAATTAGCTCTCATTTCTGAAACAATGTTACGAATTATTCACAGTGTAAGACTGATTATTGATTCGGGGAGAGCTGAAACGTCTTAAACAAATAAAAACAAGCTATAAGTGACTTTTTTCAACAAAATCATCAAAATATTTTTTCAATGAATATTAGTTTTATATCAATTAGATCTCAGTCAATAAAATTTAACCTGGTTACTTTCCTAAAGTCTAAATCCTTGCGATCGTGATTAAATTTCTACATTTGAGCTTTTACTACAGAAATCCAAATATCGCGGTCTAGCAAGTCAGGAGAGAGTAAATTGGTGTATGTGAAAACTACTTTCTCTGTTTGTGCCGCAGCGTACCTGAAAGCTGCAGAGCAAGCGACTTCTAGTTCTGACGAGCGACAGACCTGGCTAATCGTATGGTCAGTAGTGACTAGCGCCATATTGGTCGCCTTGCTGCTTGGACTTATTTTGCTGGCCAGAGCCAAAAAAGAGAAAATGTTCAATAGGGAGGATGCCGTGGAAGGAGCAACAGAGGCCCAGGGCCAGGAAAATTCTGCATTCCAATCTGATCAAGCGGAGAAGGTGGGGATCGAAAAAAATGTAAAAGTTACCTTCATTTTGCTCGGCTTGAACTTATATTGTATGCAATTTGTACAGGATGCTTTGCAGAAGCATGCAGAAGATAGTGCATCCAATTCCAGTGATGGTCTCACTAAAGCTGAGGGACATATGGTAATACCCACAAAACCCACAGCTAGACCCAGAAGTAATAAGCCGTCAAGTCCTAATTCATATCTATCGATGCCTTCCGTAAAAGCGTTTCCAAGGTATTATATCTTTATTGTGAAGTCAGATGGATAATTTTTTTTTAAATAAGTAGACAAGTATGCATCCTGGTGGTCGCCTGTTGAGATGTATTTTATGCGCCACTATCTTGATTAAGATAGATACTGTCTATCGCCTCTCGTACTCAATAGATCCTTAGGATCGCGATGGCGTAACCTTTCTTGCAAACCTCTTGCAATAAAATTAATTCCTACCTCTTCTATTCACCTTTCCTCTAGTGTGGAAGTGGCCGGCTACCGTTTCTTTAGCTACTACCAGTTCTGCAACTGTAGCACCATTACTGCTATCAGCACCATCGGGTGCTTCACGTTAAGACATCTTAATCACATGCTGGCCATCCTGAACGTGTCTTTCTTTCTCCTAGTCCGTATTGTTGAGGCTCTAATATTTAACAGAAGTACTTATTTCCAGAGGAGCGCCGATTCCAGGTCCGCTAGAACGAGTGCTGGAACCGGAACAAGTAGGAGCTCATCTGTCCAGGCACAGCAGTGAGTCTGCAGATCCTGGAGTAGTGGGCCCACTAGTGTGGGATCTCCATTGTCATCGGCTCAGCAAACGAGGTAATTGCAACTGCTTTGGGTTTAAATTGTGACTTACTCTCACACACGCTTTACACTAGTCTTACTAACTAGTAGTACTAGTTACACTACTACTAACATTAATTGCGTCCTTAAATTAACCATCAAATTTAACTGTATTGTAGATCCAGAAGATTGCGTTGAGGAAGAGGCAACAGCAAGTGTGGGTCGCATGCGCAGAAGATTCCACGAGCTGTTGGACGACGCGTTCAGTTTATTTGGCAGTCGGACAGGCACGCCGGAAGAAGACAAATCAACCCCCAATCACATCTACGGGCGAGCAAAATCTGCCTTAATTATGTAAGTGAAAGAGAATTTTGAATTTATTGAAAACACACATGGATTAATGTTATTTTAGTAGCCTACCAACCGCTATCAGAAGCAATAAGCTTAATAGTAGTTATAAACTCTTGCTATTGCAGACCAGTGGACAGTCTGGAATCGGAAGAAGTACTACGTCCGAAGACTTCCTCAGCCATTCGTGGCACAGAAAATCACGGCCCCAACAGCAGCGGAACAGGAACAGTCCTAGCGAGACCACTGCGCGGCGCTTGGGATCTCAGTCCACAGCACGGGGCTCCAGCGCGTCCTCTTTCGGCTGGGCCTTTCCACAAGCCAAGACTGGAACCAGCCTGGCTTCTTTCTGACACGAGCCTCAGTACACCAGATCCGGCGCTGCCATTAATCAAGGCCATCAAATCAGAACTGGAAAAATTTCCAGCCGTCAATACAGACAAATCACAGTATAAAACATAAAACTGACTCAAAATACTTACAAGAAACATGTGACCTCACACTGTAGTGTACGACAGTGTGAGATGACTAACTAAATTTCTATTACCTAAACTCAACAGTTAGAGAAATGTTTCCAAGCTGAAATAATCATATCTCACTGACTGTGAATGTAGTCTCCATTCCCTCACAAATATATGTGACCATATACTAGCGAGCAATGTGAGCTCCTTAACTAAATCTTCCACTAACAAACTCAACACCTGATAGGGAGGTTGTTGCAGGTGAACTAAACTCTTGTAACGGCTGTACTTGACTTTGAATGTGTCCATATTCTCCACCGCCATTTTATGTATTTAGAGATACTATGGAACAACTAGGGAGCTGAAAACATGTTTTTACCAACCATAATTATGTTCAAATTAAAATGTGCCATAAGAATTTTGTGTTAACACTTGCGACCTCATTGTACTTCCACCTAATGAAATCAAATTTAAGGCATAAGAAAATTCCATTGAAAAGATTAATGAATTAATAAAGAGAATTAAGCTAATTTTATAATTTTGTAAGTTGTACAATTAAAATTTACGATGACTCTAATCTATACAAAATGAAAAATGGCGCAATTCAAACATAATACAAAATGATCTCAACAGTTTTAAAATAAAAAAGACGACAATGAACACTAAAAAATCTACATTAGTAAAATTAAAACCCAAAATCTTCCAAACTTTAAAGTAAAGAAACCATTTTTTATAATCTATACTATTTATAGTTAGAAATAGTTTTGTAAGTAAAAGTTTTTTACTGTAAGTAAAAGTACGCCAACTGTAGCATTAATAAAATTTATTTAGTCTTTGTTATAATTTGAGTAAATTATTTTGAGTACTGAACCTATTATTCAATTAATATTCCATAAACAATTAAACTGAAGATATACAATAATGACGACAGAATAATCAATTATCCAATAATAATTCCCCAAAATTATCTATTTTGTTGATGATTTCTTAAAAATAATTTAATCAATGTATAATCACATAAAATTATTCAACTAATAAATAATTATTCAAAACACCCAAGAATCACATTTAGTCATTAAATTTTCAAATATTAGCCTGAATGTTAGTTAATCACTCAATTTAATTACTAGAGTTCTAGCAGCTGCTTCAAATAAAAGCTAGTACATACTGAAATCACTGCTGTTAATCTTTGTCGCGGAGCTGTGTCTGGAGTGCATCTTAACAACACAATAATAAATATATAAAGTAGGCTCTATCAACTTTTGAAAATAAACTCGGAGTTAATCAATACTTTTCAATGAAGAACTAAAAAATGGTTGTGAGTTTTTTGAAAGTGGAAAAGAATTATTACTCAGAGGATTCAAAAAATAGAAGGACAGATAAAGCTTCAATTCATCATGAATTTCAAGTTGATATGGACACGATTCATGTGGCTCTGTCCGACAAAGTTGGCGAGACGCAGCCTGGAGAAACTCCGCGATAAACTAATATTAAAAGGTACTAAACTAACATCAAAAGAAATATTAAAAGGTACTCTTGAACTTTTTAATGCATGAGAAAAGAATTAAATATGTTTTTTTATACATTATCAAATACAATTAGCGTCCACAAACACCCTAAAAAGCGTCTCTTTTGTGTCGCCTAGCAGTTTCATTTGAGTTACAGAATGATTTCTTTTTCAATTTCTAAGAAAAAAAAATAAAAGGCAGAAACTATAATAAAGAATAATACAAAAATAAATTCCACAGACAACCTATACAAATACAATATAAACTGGGGACGACACGCATACGAAGAAAAAATGTGAATGAAACGGCAACCACTCTTGAAAGTTAGGGGATAGGTTATGTCTGTGACGACGCTGATGGTGGTGGATGGAACTTTGGTTGTATAATGGAGGTCTTCCTTATTGGTACACTTTCTGGGGTGGGTATAGCATCTCCGGTGCCAAAGTTGAAGATTGGTGCCTGCACTTGGCGTGTTTTGGCTGCTACGTTAGAAGTTTGGCGAGCCATCTGGTAATCACCGGAATCAAAATATTTTTGCTGTAACAAAAATAGTAAAACTTTTAGAGTTAATGTAAGTTGTAACGAAATGTAAAACAGCGCGAATAAAAAAAAAAAATTGAGGTATTAAGAAATTTTACGGATTTTAACACCAAAGCAAGTTATGTCAACAATTATATGAAATATGTCCAACTTCTTGAAATAGTAGTTCAATTGTAAATTTTACTGAAAATCAATATATTAAGCAATTATATAACACTATTACTTTTATACCTTAAATACAAGGTGTACACGGAGCAGAGGTCGAAACTTTGGGAGGTGAGTCAGCAGATCAAATGCAACAAAAAGTATTCTGTTCACTCTGGCCCGATCCTCAATAGTGTCCAAGATATTTGCACCATAAAAACGGTCGTAACTTTTCTATCCTTTATCCTTCAACAAATCTGTTTATTCCAAACGAAAGAGCATTACTTAAGTTCTTATAAATTTGCTTAACCCAGAGCTTAAAAACGTTTTTTATAAACCACGAAATTTTTACTTTAATGTCTAAAAAATTCGTTCTCGATGATTTCTGTTAAAATCTTCAACTGTATTTTTTCTATGGGTAATCAATCAAGGAGTCACCCAATAACAGAAAAAGTTGTGCATTTATTGAGCTTGAAGATCGTATGGATTTTTTTGTTTTTAATAAAACCGTACCCCAAACAGAGGGGTGTAAATGCAGAAAACTGGGAAGTTGCGTAACCGACCTTTCACTGATATCAAATTATTAATTTACTCGTATGTCAATTTTTGGAGGAGAAACAAAAAGAAAAGTAACCATTTTAGTTTTGAATAATTATTATTTAATATAACGGACGTAAAAAGAAGAAGAAAAAAAAAACAGTAGTAATAAAATACAATAGGTAGGTGCCTTCCTAAAATCGCTACAAAAACGTTTTTAATTATTCAAAGAATGAAGTGGGAAAGAATTGTTGCAAATTTTTAGTTTCTTGACTACAACTGTTTGTGCAACTTATCTTAATGACATAATGGAGGTTTTTTCAATAATAATAATTCAAAACTAAAATGGTTATTTTCTTTTTGTTCCTTCTCCAAAAATTAACATACGAGTAAATTAATAATTTGATATCAGTAAAAAATCGGTTACGCAACTTCCCAGTTTTCTGCATTTACACCCCTCTGTTCGGGGTAGGTTAATATTTACAAAAAATTCCATATGGTCTTGAATATCAATAAGCGCGCAACTTTTTCTGTAATTGGGTGACTCCTGAATTCATTAATCATTAAAAAAATACAGTTGAAAATTTTAACAAAAATCATCGAGAACCAATTTTTTAGACAGAATACAAATTTCATGGTTTATAAGAAAGAATTTAAAGCTCTACGTTAAGCAAATTTATAGAAAATTTAATGCTCTTTCGTTTTCAATAAACAGATTTGTTGTAGGATAAAGGATAGAAATGTTACGAACGTTTTTATGGCGAAAAACGCAAATATCGACGAAAAAGTTAAACACGCAAATATCTTAGACACTGTTGAGAATCTGGCCGGAGTGAATAGAATATTTTTGTTGCATTTGAGCTGCTGAATCCCCTCCCTAAGTTTCGACCTCTGCTCCGAGTACACCCTGTATACAACTCCAGAATTTGAAATTCTAGTAATGCTCTTAAATATTTGTATGGGAGTGAAACCATACATTATACTGTAGTGAACAGGAGGGAATAACTCTGAGAAAGTCGTATCAACGTTACATGATTACCTACTAAAATCTTAATTTCTAGCTAAAATACCCATTAAATGTTTATAAAAACCAACGCCGATCAAATATACCGTGATGTATCAATTGTATTTCAGGTTTGTATTTGGACCGCAACATCCACCACTGCAGCGAACAGTTGGTGGCATGGACAGCAAAGCTGTTGTAGTACAGGTTCGGTTTCCTGTCTGGCTTCAATTTATTTTATGATATATGAGAAATTTATAGTTTGTACGTTAGTTATCCCTCTACGTCTACACTCCTGTGGGTAGTTTGACGTCAAATTCGATAGAAGAATTAGATTAAATTGACATTATTTACTATTCATAATAGTAAGCATTAATGAGTACATAATCCTTTAGTAATCAGCGCTGGTATCAGATGACATCGGTTATCTTTAAACTTGGCAATGAGTTCTGTAGTATTGTTTACCAATATAAGGAAATTAGAAAGGCTCTAGAGTAAGGAATCAAATTCTTGGGGGTTAACAATTACAAAATGAACTCGCGCCTTTAAAACGGAATGTTAAGTAGATTTGAAGCTCAGGATATTTGCAATATTGCAGGAAGAACGGGAAATTACTCCTGAATGAGGAGGAGCAGTTAAAAGCGGAACTGGAAAACTATGTATTGGGGTACTGGGTTCGATTCCCGGTTCTAGGCTTTCGATTTTATTTAACCGTTTATAAAAGAAATTTATAGTAATGTATGTTTGCTATCCACGTCCGTCCTCGGCACCTATCAGAAGTTGGAAGTAGAGCCTGTCTAAAAAATAGGTTTACTTTACTTCACCTGAGTAACTTCTTTTTTGGGCGAGGAAGGGAAAAGAGCTACACCAGGCTTAGGCATCTCACCGTTAAACCCATTATTTGCTAATAAGTGATGAGACTCCATTCATGGCTACCTGAAAAAGCACGCAATAGTACTGACATTGTGGTCGTCAACAATATATAAAAGAATAGTGTGCTTTAAATATTCACAATATTCTGCTACAATATCATCTCTGACCGAACATAATTTGAGTAACTAACGCTTGAACAGTAATTAAAATTTTCAGTTCCAGTTTAGCAGAATTTTTTTTGTGAAAAAAAATAATATATTCAACAAAAAGTCGGATAAGTGAGGGGCAATCGAGTGAGCCAGCCGATAAGTAAATAGAATGCTTCAGAAATGAGGACCCTTTCAAAAATAATGATACAAATAATGAGAAAATTATTCAACTTTTTTTTAATCCTAAGAAACATTCAGATTAACAGGTTAATATTTATATTCTTTAAGACACAGTGATATCATTAATCATTTAAAGCTAGTAAAATGTTATTACCCCTTTGGCAAGTTTCTTCTGCAAGAATGCAGAATGGCCAGCACCTCCTGCAAGTGGGTACTTCGCCTTCAGCTTGGCTTCCTCCAGTTTCTCTATGTTCTTAGCTGACACCTGCAACATAATACCAAATTCATTACTCATTCATTACGCAATGTTTATTAATTTATTAAGCTACCCTAATATGAGGAGAAGAGGATTTACGCATCTCTGCAGGCATCCTAGCCTAACAAAACAACAATACCGACACACAACACTATGTAGAGGAGATAGTTAACATGAACAATTACTGTCTCTTAGGACAGTTGCATAAGGGTTGACCGTCAAAAACAGCCTGAAAAAAGCGTAAGGTTGAAAAAAAACAACTTTTTTTTCATTTTTATAAAAGATCAAATTCCCAAATGGTCTTTGAAACATAAGGCACACCGTCGTTTATAAGTGTAATTTTTTTGCAACAGATTTAAGAGATTTCGAGAAAAAAAGTTGCTAAAAATAAACAAAAACGGCATTTTCAAAAACTGTTTTTGTTGTTCCCTTTTTTGTTAACAACGTAGTGCAAAACGGGTGAACCGATTTTCATGATTCAAGTGTTATTCGATTTGGGATTCCGTGTAGAATGTGCCTTTTGGGGGTCTCGCCGCTTTACATCTAAAATATGAGAGGAGTTATCCGAATGTATAAGACCTTCTCTAAACTATTATTATTAATAACTTGGTAAATCTTCGCCCGATTTTAATAAAATTTAGCAGGTTGAAGGAGTACAGATTCTACGAGACATTAAAGTGTCATCCTGCATTTACACCAAATAAGAGGAAGTACTGCAATCGTTCAAATTATCGACGCGCAAACGATTTCAGGAATAAATTGTCATTCAATTCGAAATTTTATATAGATATAGCTTCTTTGAGACGCGATGCATAATTACTTTAGGAAGAGAAATTGCCCAAGGTAAGAAGGCCCCTCTTAAAAAAATAATAATAATGTCTCTGTTATTCTTCACCATATTTTAATGAAATTTGGTAGGAAGAAGAAGTGGTAGGGAAAATATTGCAACCGTGCCGTATTCGCAGTTAATCAAACTCCATCTCTTTGCCCTTTTAGGGAGAAGTATTGTAAATGCAATTTAATACTTTTCTTAAGAGAAAGTACTATATTCGTGGTTTCATTTCTAATACGAAATGGCTATTTATCTACAAATACCTTAAAAACTTTTTATCCCCCGTACCCGGCGTAAATCAGCCTAATCATTCTAGATATCCGAATATTTATTTATCATTAGATATACTTAAAGTTCTTAAACTCATGGGACAAACAAAATGTATCCAAAAGGTACAAAAATCTCTTTAATAAAAAATTACAGTTTAAAAACTTAAGTATAAGGGTTGATTCAACGATAAAATGTACACAAATCAACAAGTACCCAACATTTCATTCACACACCAGCTCGTAATTTCAGCCATTTAGTAATGTTCGAAAAAGTTGATTTTCAAAACAAATAACCCTCATGCTGGGCCATTATTAAAATATTTATTCAGTAAGGTGTAGCCTCATTTCACTTGCTGTTATTGGAGTAATAAACTATTCATGCACAGATTTAAAAAAAAAAATTATGACATTATTTATTTTTAAATAAATGTAAAAAATGCCTTTGCCAAAGCACATTACCTATTTTATTTTATTTTTATTCTTTGACGCCTGACTTAATTACAAGATTAGTTCAGCAGTGGAAAGTAAACATCGTCAGTGTAAGTTCATTTTTCGATTAAATTGTTACTTCACTTTACCTGGTAGTTAAGCGTTAAAAATAATGTGTGATTAATAATTAATCTTCTTTGTAAATATTAATTTTTATACAGTTTTCTTCAATTAAATTTTCAATAAGATGTTCTCCCCACAATGCAATATATTGTGTTTTATTATTGCAATATAAAACAGATAAAGATATTCATATTTTTGGGACAGTAGACTATTATACTTAAAGTACTTTACAAATTATTTATTATAAAACTTGTAAACAAGTACTCAATTGAAGGGACTGAATTTAATTATAATTTAGAAATGAATTATTATTGCAAGTAGTTATAAAATATCAGTTATTAATTTGTGTAATTTGTGCTCTTGTACTGTACTGTAAGACGAATTCTAAGACTAATATTTCGTATTAACGCCGTGATTCAAATTACTAACTTTTTCTTTTTCTACAGAATTAGCGTGTGAATGTGATTATTGTTAAGAATAAAAGGCATAATAAAGAAGAATCAGAAGAATAATTTGGAATAGACTTAAAATAAATTGCTTATTTATTACTATTTAGGAAGTGTAATATACATTTCATGTTACAAAAAAAAAGTTACGAATGAAGTGGCCTGCATAAAGGTCTGTGACACTTAACAAATTTTATGTATTGAAACTTTTATTCAGTAAAATTACTGAAATAATTGTTATACAATTTTAATAAACTACAGCTTTCTGAACGTTTCTAAATGGCCGAAATTGAGAGCTGAATTACGCATGAAATGTTGGGCACTTGCTTGCAATTTGTGAACTTTTTGTCGTTTAATCGACCCTTACACTTAACTTTTTAAAAAGTAAGTTTTTGTTTAACAGATATTGATACGCAATCCCACAGGTATCCACTGACTAAGCCTAGGTGTCAGGCGGCCGTGATTGACATCACGCTGGTTTGAGAAGGTAACCAATTAATGAACTTGCCAAAGAAATAATGCTAACCAAGTTAAACGCTAAAGTAAGAACTGCTATACTCATGGGGCACCAATACCACACCTAAGTTAGTCTTCTCAAGAAATACCACAGAACATAAACTGCAGTTAATTTTATTACTACTTTATGAGTTCTATTCACTTTTGTCCACAAAGTTAATGCTAAACAAGAAAAATAAGCTAAAATAAATTTGTATTATAGCCCTTCAACTCATAATATGCTGCCCCTATTTAAGCGATATGCGAGGTCAATTGAATTAATTCAGATTCCCATACCTGTTTAGGATTATCTTCATTATTTTCTGATTCCATTTGAGTTGATTCCGTTTCTTCACTCATTTTTTATTCTATAAAAAACTAGAACAAAAATTAAATTATTAACTGAGCACACTTAAATAATAAAACTTTACGACTTAGGTTTGATATGGATTTTAAAGTGAATTAATGTTCAGCTGTATAGCTTACCTCAGGCACAATAATTTCTTCTGGTTTAGAAATATTTAAAAAAAAAAATTCTATTATTTAGTAGTAAAGTTCAAATGTGGAGAAACCTCACAGATTATATTATTTCAAATAGCTGCTATAGAGGTTAGTATACAAGATGTCCGTTAGAAATGGAAAATTCAGACTAAGTACGTCTCTGAAGTTAAGTGAGAATTACAAAATCTCTCAGTGTAAGCAACTATAGAAATTTTCAAAGAGAATTTTTTACTGTTGATTTAAAAAAAATAATTATTTGAATATTGTACAAAACATCACTTATTACTTTTGAGACTGAAAAAAAAATTATTAAAATTTATTTCCAATAATTGCATTTGTAGTCATTCTGGTGAAAAAAAACGGGTCAAAATATGATGATGGTCTTTAAATTAAATTTTAACTATGTTTTTATTTAAAAAATCTGGGTATGCATATTTGAGTAAAAAAAAAAATTATTAAGGCCGCCCCATGTAATGGTGTATACATTAAGCTGCATTATTTTCTATTTCCTTACCCTCAAAAAAATGTCAACATCTTAAAAGCTACAATGTTTGGCAGTATGAAACATATACCGCCTACAGTATACAGTATAAAATTCATTAAATTAATGAATTAAATTAAACTTAACTAGTTTGGGGTCTTTACTGAGAGCTTTCTCTATTCTTTCTGGAATAAATTCAATATTTTCTACCTATTATTCATTACATTTTCTTGCATACATTAAGGGAGTAAGGGAAGCCATTACAGGAACGAAATGTAGGGATTGCATGTGGATTCATTCGATATCTTTGAGTTTCTTTGATTTTATCCGTCGTAGCAAACATTTTTATTGTATTCCCGATTGGTTTTGGACTTTCATCCATTGTCAGAGATAGATTAAGCAGTTTGGTGCAGTTCAATTTCGGCTTGCACTAAACTTGCAGACCCTAGAAGTTTACCTGGACATTTAAAGAGGTGGTCAATAAACTTTTTTGGTTGCCTGTTCCGAGGGTAAGAGGACTCATCTCGTGATACGTATTATTATACGTATTTACCCGTATACCATAACCATATAACAGTCGCGCTATCACCAATTCTTATTATCTCTGTAAATGGAAACCTTGGTGCCTTTAATTTCTCTTTGTTGGTGGTGAGGAATAGGACTTTTGCCGAGAACTAATAATCTTCCGTTCGTGGCCTTACTAAAGTCCAAGTGTTTCTGCCAATTTTGATGGTCATCTGTCTTTCAGAGACCATGGGAAATTGATTTAGACTAAGCACTTCTCAATTCTTCCCTTACTCACCATGACCACAAGATCGCATACAATTCTCTTTTGATAAACTCTACTAAGTAAAACTTAGACTAGTAAGGCCGGTCAAGGGTAAAAACTGCAATTTTAGGTTGAGTTTCGATTGTTGGTCAAGAAGTCTTTCGAGAAGTTTGTAGCATTAGTTAGTTTCTTCTCTTTACGGGGATTCTATGTCAACTGTTTGTCTAGGTACAGTCCTAGGTAGCGTACTGTCCACAGTTGGTGTAGTAGTTTGGTAGATGAAGAAGAGAAGTAGGATTTTCGTTTAAGTGTAAATATCTTTTGATTCGCCATTTGTTGAACCACTCCTGTAAACGATTAATATGCATTTGAAGAGCCCTTGTAGCGGTAAGAGGATCGGAATGAGGAGAAAGAATTGCAGTATCCTTAGTAAAAGTGGAAAAAATTAGTATTTGGATGCTGAGGTATATCTCCTGTGTATAAGAAGTAAAGAAGAGGACCTAGGATGCTGCCCTAGTGAACCAGTTCTGGCTAGATGGATACGAGAATTGCTGCTCCGCAATTCGATCTTGTAGGTACGATTTCAGAATAAGGAAGTATGTATGAGGAAAGACATCCCTCAGCTTACACAATAGACTCTCCTGCCGCACCAGGTCGAACGCCTGAGCGAAGTCAATGAAAACACACGAGTAATACTGCTTTTGCTCGAGGGAGGGGCCTACAATGCGAAGCACCTGGTGAGAAGTTGAGTGATGTCTCGAAATCCTAACATATGATCCGGAATTAAATTTTGTTCTGATGCCAAAGGATAAAGTCTTTTAAGAATTAGCATTTCGAGGATTTTGGAAAGAACTGGTATTAAACAGATTGGTTGGTAGGAAGTTACACTTGTGATGGGTTTCGTCGGTTTTGGTATCATTTTGATGATTGATAATTTCCACAGAGTGTTAACGAGTGTGAGGAATAGTATAGCTTTTCTTGGAAGTTCGTTTAAGATGGTTGAGATAAGGAGTTCGTAGCCAGGTGTTTTTTTTGGGTAGTCTGCGAATTTCGTACATTACGTCTGCAGGTAAGCTGAGTTGGAGTGGGATGTCCAGTCGATTAATAACGTCTGTGGCATGCCGCTGTCTAGTATGTCGATGGGTGGTGAGCAGATATTTGAAAGGTGGGTTGCAAATAAGTTAGATTTCACTTCGTCGGATTTGGTCCAAGAGTCACTACCCTGACGAAGTGGAGGTGATATCTGCTTATACTCAATATTCTTCTACTAACGGTCCATGGAGATTTGTGTGACTTTAATTATAAGGGAGAGAAGTATGTTCAGAAAAAAAAAAATTCACCACATACTATTTTAATTCTAGAAAGTTTTCGCATATTCCTTAGGCTATAGTTTCGGCCGAACATTTCGAATAGTTCTGGCCAAAATATTGAGAAAAATTCTACTTTATGCTTCTGAATGACACAAACCATACAATTCTACTATTTCGTTGTTTCAATGGGAAGCAACTGATTATTGTGCTACACGGACAGGATTTTTTTACAATATTATTAGATATTGAAAAGCTCATGTTAAACAAAATCTAAATAAGTGATTTCTTTTAATATTTAATATGCTAAACTATTTTTAAGATTATAATTAATAAGATTAATTTAGAGGGCTGGGATTTTTTGTTTTGCCAAATAGAATTGGAAGTTAGGTCCAGACCAACACTGTTTCCAATCCAAATTCAATGAGAAGTTAAGAAGTCTTCTTATGCTTATGCAAAAAGTGGAGTGTTGTGTACGAGATAGAAAATTCGCATTCTAATCATTCTTTTTCAGTTTAAAATCAAAATTCGATTTCAGTTTAAATAGCAGTCATTGCCATTGTCTGCCATGTGCTTTATTAAATTAAGATTAAAAAGCAGTTTTTAAATTAATTTTAAGAAGTTTTTTTCAAAAGTAAAAAATTAATTATTGGTTGATTAAGAAAAGCCCAGTTATAATTTGAGAAACGTGGATATAATTTTTTTTGGAAAAGGAATTTTTACTGTTTCTCTAATTTATAAAGCAAATCATACAAAAAAATATGTCTCGTCATGAAGGTAAGGTTTGGAATTTTAAAATTATCTCGTTAATATAGAAATTTTTTATTTCTTTGTATTGTATCATTAATATTTATTCATTTATTTATTTCATTCATATTTAAATATGTTGTATTATGGTATTTTAATTTCAAAATATTTATTACATGTTCAGTTTGGCTTCCGAACTCAAAAACAGATTTTGTTCTCGAGATTTTACTGCTCAGATCGAAATTAAATCCGCTTTAAAAGCAATTTTCTTTGAAAGATTATAACCTCAAATTTAGTTGTAGGCCGAATTATGTTGGAAAAAACAAACGTGACTTAGAAAGTAAAAGTGTTCATTAATTGAGTAATGCGAAACTAAGGGGCCGTTAAAGTGCATTATTTAGAACTTTAATTGCATTTTGGGCAATCAGACATTTTAGTACGATTAGTATTATACAGGTATTGGATTCATAGATTATATAAGTGAAATTAAATATACTACTTAAGAACTTAGTTCAGTATAGTCGACCTCTGTCATACTGATATTCACAGAATTTTGGAACATATACTGGTCACCAATTTTAATTCTAATTAATAATATGCAGGTTTTAGAACCAAAGGTACATGTGAAATTGAAGGCATGTTCAGTAATTTCCAACCAGTCACTCTGCTACGTCTTATATTAGGACTTTATATTTATGGCAGTGACATATTTTATTTCTGAATAAAATTGTTATAGATTTTAGTATCATACACATAATTAAAATTAAAAACTTGTTCAGTAACTTCCAAACCAGTACAGCTAAAATGTTATAAAGTGCACTTTTGTGGGATGTTTAGTTAAGTTCACCTCTTAACCCCGATCAGTAATATTCTAAGTCGGGCCAAGTTTTATTGACCATCACATTCTAATGTGATAAATATTATTCAGATATATTTTAGGACCCCATATGGCCTTAATCCTTCAGCCCTCACATCAAACTCAGATCAATTTTTAGGTCTTCTGTTTTAATATCTACGTGAGCTAGTCTGGGTAAATTTAGATTGTCTAATCTAAGTTACGATATTAACCGGATTTTAACGAATAAAACGCATAAAAACAGATCAAGAAATGTATTGCTGTACATTGCCCCGAATTACTTACATGACGGTACAGTGAATTATATTTACAGCGGTCAATTACGTAGGAAATATCCTCACCTTTACTGCCAATTCTAATTTTTTTGTTTTCCAGATTATTAATTTGAGATATTAAGAGTGCGGGATCCCTCGGGGTGAAATCATCTAACGAACTTATGGAGACCAACTTTACCTTGAGCTGACCCAATTACATCTGAAAGTTAAACGAAGAATGTCTCTGGAATAAATAGCGTTAAAGTAAATATGAGGTAATCGTGTTGCGGGCATCTCCATTATTTTTGCATTCTAATCATACTTGGACCTGTAAAGGGATAAGACCGTATTCTAAACGAACGAAACTGTTTGGCGTGAACTTGCTAATGTTATAAATTTGTTTAATAATCTTTAGCTGCACATTTTCTACTTTTGTTAAGTAGTTAAATTCGTATAACAATGTGCACTTAATTAAATAATTGAACAAATTTTATCGGTTCCCCGAGAAGTACCCACCGCAAAATTTCTTTGTTTACGAACTCTTGGAGAAATAGACAATCTTGGTTTTGGCAGCATTAACAGAAAGAGAATTTTGATTACAGTATTTTTCAAGGATTAAGAGCTTTTCAATTATGCAAGGAGCTTGCAAACAGCACTACGACTTCTGCATAGGACAGGAGCAGCAAGCGATTGCTTCTATCAATTGGAAGTGATGAAGCTCTCCGTGAGATTAAAAGAAATAACAATATCTATTGTAAATAAGTTGAATAATAAGGGTAACAGAAGTTCTCTTTGTAAGACACAGACGTTACATCTACATCGAGGTCAACTGTGCTTCAAAGTTACTTGATACCCAGAATTTAGCTTTGTATTATCGACATTTATAATCTAGTTATTTTAGAACCAATTTCCAATTTTATTAATTTTAACCTTCCGAAAATCCTCGAATACTGCTGTAAACGTGTTGTTATTCAACAGTCTAAGGGAGATAACATAAGCGAGAACAAAAAAAATGATCAATACAACTTCTTTTCGATTCTGTTCCTCTTTTAATAATGATTCATTTTCAACCCAAGTATTTTCAATCTATTCAATAATGTTGAAGTACACAACTTTAGAAGACTATTTAGCAATGATATCCCTCTTATAATTCTAAAGACCGACTATCACCTCTTTATACAACATTTTCAAATCAATTAAAGCCCTACTTCTAGGAATTTCTTTGGTCCAAATTATCGAATTTTACATATTTACCATATGATGTTGCCAAGGTGCAGAAAGATTGCAATGAAATTGCAATCAAGACCCTACCATGAGCTTTATTAGGTTTACAATTGGCCAAAATTAGTTGAAGTTCACTTCAAAGAGATTTCCTGCTACAACTCACCATTATTATAACAAATCTCTAAATTACCCAGGACTACTCTAGGAGGGTAATAAGAGTAAAATTGATGCCACCTTTTAAGTTCTTCTGGAACCTCATACCTTAAGAAGACAAACCTCTAATACAGGACCAAAACTCTCCTGCGCCACTAACAAATTTTGTATCATCAAGTTTTTAAACTATTCTTAAATTCAATGAAATTTCTGTATATATTTCACTGAACTAGAAAAGACTTCTATGTCCTAATGTCATTATTATTTGTACACCATTTTCTATAACAATAATTCAAATTTTGTTTTGTTTTATGACATTCACGGTCAAACGTATTGTTTAAAAATGTAATATTTATTTATAAATTAAGTAATAATATTGAATGAGTCTATACATTTTTTAGCAGTCAGAAGAATGTGGTTTGCAAAAATTGTTGTGATTCTAAGTTTTATAAATATCCGGACTATCTTTTTTATGGTAAGGTCAGTTTATGATTTTGTATTCCAGTTTTAATGCTTCATTACAATTTTTTAAACGTTTAGCCATTGAATGATCCAACTTTTTTGTTATTCCTATTTTTCTTTCAACTCGGTTTTCAAAAATTTTTTTTTAAGCAATCATTCTTTTATCAGTAACGCTATGTTTCTGATCGTTGTCCAGTAAAACTTAATTTTTCTTAATCTTGAGAAACCTTCCTTAATTTCATTCTTTTCTGTGGAACAAAATTGAACTTTCAATGCTCATTATTTTATTCTACCCGGTTTATGAAATTTCTAAAGTACGTTTGATGAAATACAGCGGTTTAACCGAAGTAACTTTAATCGTAAGGGAGAGAAGTATGTTTAACACAATTTTTACCACATGCTGTTTTAATTCTAAGACGTTTTCCCATCTTCCTTAGGCTATAGTTTTGGCCGAACATTTCGAACAGTTCTGGTCAAAATATTGAGAAAAATTCTACTTTACAAAAAGTTCTATTGAGAAGAATTCTACAAAAAGATAAGGGTTGGGATCGTTTTTTTTTGTAGTGACGGTTCGAAATTTGTGGTCGAAGTTTTTGAATGTGGAGGGAACAAAACCAGCGATTAAATGCACTTATGACTACACCGTTACGTTCTTATGAAGGAGGTTCAATAATGGTCTGGGCTAGGATTTCGAGTAATCGAAAAACTCAACTAGTGTAGTTGAAGGATGAACAAGTGACCGCCAAAACGTACCTCAACGAGGTCATCAGGCCTGTAATTGTTCCTTTATTATAAGATATTGGGGAAAGGTTCATTCTTGTGGCTGATAAAGAGAGAGCCAGGGTAGCTGAACGTTATTTAGAAGAACAAGAAATCATGCGCATGAACTGGCCTGCTTGTTCACCCCAACAGAATATGATTGAGCATGTTTAGGATAAATTCCAACGACAGTTGCACTTGCGTTCACCTTGTACAGATAACTTGGATGCACTTGCAGATTCATTAATTGGAGGAATGGGTTTGTTCACCCCATCATTACATATTAAAACTGTCCGGTAGGACAGTTGTATAAGGGTTGATCGTCAAAAACTGCACGAAAAAGCGTAACGTTGAAAAACACCCAACTTTGACAATTTTTTTCTCTTTTTCTATAAAAGATAAAATTCCCAAATTTTCTTTAAAATAAAGGGCAAACCCTCCTTTATAACTGTAATTTTTTTGCAACAACCCAGATTTAATAGGTTTCGAGAAAAAAGTTGCCAAAAATGAGCAAAAACCGCTTTTTCAAAAAATGTTCTTGTTCTTGTTGTTCTTGTTGTTACCTTTTTTGTAAACAACGTAGCGCCTAAACGCGCAAACCGATTTTCATGAATGAGGTGTCATTCGATTCGGAATTTTATGTAGATGTGCCTTTTGGGGGTCTCGACGCTGTACATTAAACAAGAGAGGAGTTAGCCCCCTTAATGTAAGGCCCCCTCCAAAATTATTATTACTAATTACTCTGTAAATCTTGGCCCGATTTTGATAAAATTTGGTAGGATGATAGGGTTAGGGCTCCCCTACGTAACATTAAAGCGGCGATCAGCTCTTACACTTGCTGAGGGGAAGTATAGCAATCGTTGCAAATTATCGACACGTGAACCGATTTTCATGAATGAAGTGTCATTCGAATCGAAATTTTGTACAGATTTGCACTTTAAAAGTCTCGACGCCGTGCCTCATAAGGAGGGGAGTTAGGCCCACCCAAAAAAGGCCCTTTCTAAAACTATTATTACCAATATTTCTATAACGCTAAATCCGATTTTGATAAAATTCAGCTCGAATAAGTGGTTAAAGCTCCTCTACGTTGCTGATGCTCTTGCACCTACTAAGAGGAAGTACTGCAATCGTTTAAATTATCAATGAGTGAACCGATTTAAATCAATGAATTGTCGTTCGATTAAAAAATCTTTGCCTCTTTGCCTTTTAGGGAGAAGTACTGCAATCGTAGTTTATTTTTCTTACTCCTCTTAAAAGGAAGTACTGAAATCGCAGTTTAATTTTGCTATTTACGTACAAATACCTTCCTATGTTATTCAAAACGCTTTTTCAAAAAAATTGTTATTGAGGATGGTTTGGGGGAACGCAACTATAATCATTCTTTAAAAAGATCTCTCCAGTGGTAGTTACGGTTCCGACTTAACACCTTATCAGATTATAATGATAGAATTGCTTATTCCAAATTTTAAAAAAATCTGTAAAGAAGATATGTAACTTTGTAAAATAGACAAAAAGGAAAATCTATCCAAAAGGTACAAAAATCTCCTTAACAAAAACTTACAGTTTCAAATGTTAAGTATAAGGGTTGATTAATCGCCAAAAGGTACACAAATCAGCGTGTACCCAACATTTCATTAATACTTCATTAATAGTCAAGTAATTCTACTGCATTAATTTTCATTAATAAGTTATTTTTTAGAATTTATTAGATGTCACAGACCCTTATGCTGGCCACTTCATTTATAATATTTTTTGTTATAATTATGATAAATCACATATATATGTACATGCATGTTAAAGTAGAACAAGACAAAGTTAGAGTAGGCTACTGTCTTGAATTCGTCTTACCGAAATATTCGTGAGCACAAATAACACACAGTTAATAACAAGTAGATTATTCAACAACAATTATTGATTTCTCGATTGTAATTTAATTTAGTCCCCCTAATTTTACTTATAGTAAAATGCTGGAATAATTAGCTGTCCTAAAAATATGTATATCTACATATATATGAACAAGCATGTTAAAGTAGAAAAATACAAAGTTAGAGTAGGCTACTGTCTTGAATTCGTCTTACCGATATTACATATATACAACATTGTGGGATGAATACCTAGATTGAGAATGTAATTGAAACTATATTATTTGCGATAAAGCCAGATAATTATTATCTATTATTATAAACGTTTGACTACTTCATAAAATAACAATTGCTTTAATCAAAGAATGAACTTAAACCGACGATTTTTATTTAAAAATAAAAATATATAAATGAAATAAACAAAATCATTGATGTAAGTTTTTTATAAAAAAAAGTTTTGAATTTTTTAGCCTCATAATTTTTTTTTTATTTTTTGTAACGTTTTTCTTTTTAACCTGTAATTAATAGTTTGATTATTATAAATAACTAGATATTACAGTCAATCTACAGTGCTACTTGAACATATTATATTTTGTAGACGAAAATGGCCAGCATAAGGGTCTGTGACATCTAATAAATTCTAAAAAATAACTTATTAATGAAAATTAATGCAGTAGAATTACTTGACTATTAATGAAGTATTAATGAAATGTTGGGTACACGCTGATTTGTGTACCTTTTGGCGATTAATCAACCCTTATACTTAACATTTGAAACTGTAAGTTTTTGTTAAGGAGATCTTAAGAAGTATGAAATACGAGTATGAATCTTTATTACGAAGTAAAGGAAGAGGAAGGAACACCCTACTGAAGAAGTAAAAAACCGTTTTAAAAACTGGCATCTTTATTTTAAACCCAGTAACTATAAAAATAGTGAATAATCAAGGTTTTATAACAAAAAGTAGTAACCATAAAAAAATGTTTGAAAAGTTACTAAAATCAGAATTTTCGAAGTGGTCCGTCCACTTCAGATTATTTTTGTACAATAGTAGTAGATGTAGCCTACTATTATTATTAATTTCGTTACATATTTTTTTTTTTTATCATAACTTTCTATTCGGCTTTATTAATAAGTACGGAATTATTTTTTTTACTTCTTTACATTCAAAATTCCCACTTGTAATTTGGTGGGTAAATTTTTTTCTTTAACTAAATTACTCTACTCCATAATCTGGTAACTATGTTCTTTAGAAAAGTCTCAGATAGAAAGGAAAGTCAACAGTGGGGGATGACAACTACCTGATGTAAATCATGATCACGGAAGATCTAGAAAGAGAAGGAGGAGATGAATGTACCTTTCTAAATACTATGAATACACCTTCCCTCTGCAATGCCGTACCCTAGTACTAAAAAGATGACCCCTAGAATTAAGATGTTATGAGTGTTCTATGGAAAGTACAAAATCTTTCCAACCCTAGTAACCTCTTCAGGATGACCAGGGAAATGCTTACGAGGAGCTGGGAGCCGGCAATCAGAGATGCCCACTCCCCGGTGCCAGACAACTCTTCCCCCAAAGCCCTTCTCTGAAAGGATATATCCTACTTCCACCACCAAATATACACCCTTTTACTCTAAGAATGGATATCCGTCTCCAACTCCAGATAACTACGTGGGCTCTCAGAGAAAGTTACTCCCACGAGATGGCGCCTGGTGCCTTGGAGGCTATGTTCTTGACATAGTCACCCCAGTGCCATCTGTTCTTCATTACTTTTTGTAGTAAGCTCCAAATTTCGTTGATTTTATCAGTCGTAGCACGCATCTTTATTGTATCCAGTATCCACCTACGTGCAACGTTTAAAATCCACGATATTACCCGGTTTCCTAACCATTACCTAACCACATTTTCGAAAATTCCCAAATCTCCCCCTTCTGACACGCTAAATAGTTTGGAGGTATTTATCCCCTATTCTGTATAATTATTTCTTACAAATAATGAGATTTGACGTAAGCCTAGGTATTAGAGCAAATGTTTATATCTCAGTTGGCCCATTTGTAATCTATAGTTTGACTCTGGCACTTCAGGGAATGGCGTTATATAAAATCTGCTTCTCTCCCTTTAGTGACAACATGACCCTTCTCTTAAACTTGCTCCTTTTCAATAGATCTGTTTTTTCATTGTCTAAAATGCTTGCTTGGCCACTCACCCCACGAAAGTACCAATTTTCCTCTTTCCTCTGTAATGACAGAGCGGTAACAAATAAAACAAACATTAACAAAAGTAGCTATTTAATTAAGATATGAATAAAATATATAATATTTTACAATCATAATGAGCACAACCAAAAACCTATTATAATATGTTCTCTGCATCTTATCCTAAGAGCAGTGAGGGCAATACTGCTCAGGGGCGCACCCAGAAGGGAGTTTTTCGGGTGTTGGTTAGTTTTAAAATTAAATTATACTTTTTCCATTTTAAATACTACTTTCGTTTATGATAGATGAAAATCTAATAATTGTCAGAAATAAAAAATATGTGTGCTACGGTGGATAAAACGATGATGTTTGTTCATACAGAGCTAAGCGGGAGTAGCTATGCGGTTAGCATATTGGATTCCCACGCGGAGGTCCCGGGTTCGAATCCAGCTGCTGGTCCTTAGATTTTCTCTAAGTGATGGACAGTAACGAGAGAACACTGTCCGGAGGCCGGCGTGCACCTAAGTTTAATACGGCATTACTCCAACAAGGTCGGAAGGCCATTCGGTCAATAGGAGGCTTTTGAACGGTCACGGCAGTCGGAATATGAATAAAAATATGCATCTGGACAACGGATAGCGTGTGTAGGTTTGACTGAAAAATAAAGAAACAGCACTTCACATATTATTTCCTGTCTGTGTGAAGGTTGTTTATGGCTGAGTGTTTAGAACTGTAAACTTGTTCCTTCAAGCTTTACCCAGGATTTCTTCTTTAGTATCTAACGTCTACCCAAACATGCAGGACTGAAGAGATAATCTATCTTGCAGATGCCACAACGGCAAGGGATAGTTCAATATAATCTTTACCTACGTCTAATTTTTTATAATGGTGATTGTTTTGGATGTAGACAACAAATAAATAAATGTTTCTATTCAGATATAGGATTTAATGTTGCGTGGAGTTGGAATTTCCTAAGTAATGTGTATAGTCTACATTACATTTACATTTTTTGTAGCATATTATTGGAAACTATTACTTTTTCATGCTATTTTGGAGGGGACCCTGGGATTATACTGCTAATACTGTAATTTCGAACAACTAGTTTGCAACCATTACTTAAATTTAGTATTTTATTCAGTGTGCTAAAACTATATGTAAATATGGTAACATTTTAAACGTTCAAGAGCTATATAAAAGTATTGCCTTTACTGTTTCCGTAAAAGTTGGTAACCACAATAAACAAATGTTTGAGGCTTTTTATGTTTGTAAGGCACATTATTATGTGGAAAAGTCATTTTAGGCCGGATTTGGAGGGAGTTGGAGTCATATACCATTCATGAACAGTTTTGTTACACTTACCGTTATATATGTATAATATTAACATTTAGTAAATTCCCAAGTGTAGAAACTCTTTAAAAGTAAAAATTATTGAGAATTCTCTAAGAAAATCTTGTCTGAGTGTTCACGCCAGATTTTATTTACATTTCCGTTGATGGGAAAAACGTTTAAAATGTTACCATATTTACTTTTAGTTTGAGCACGCTAAATAAAATACTAAATTTAAGTAATGATTGCTATTTATATATATAAAACATCCTTATAAATAAAATAAATTAGGAAAATGAAAACATTTTTATTTTTATGTCATTTTCAATTCAATGTTTGGAATGATTGGCAACATTAACTCAAACTAGTAAACAAAAAATTTCGCCATTTTGTTTGTAAGCGGATAAGTTTTTGACTTCCAAAAATATTAAAACTAGTTTTTTTGCCAAACTTAAATATAAAAATGTCCAATTGTTTGGGATGTACCAGAATATTAACTTATGATTTGACTAATTATGGTAAAATCTCTTATAATTTTTAATTGATAAATAGTTTTGGAAAAAATGTTGACACAACAATTTTTAGCCACCTATTTTCCTAACATCAAAGAGGTTATAGATACAGTGGAATGTTTAAGAAGTTGGTTAGAGGAGCACACAAGTCTCTGTACAACATCCTAAAATAGTTGCTATCAAGTATCTAATGGTGTGAGGATAGTGGCGTCTGTAGCTTGGATGTGCCTCTAATAATTTTCCACATTCACATACATGTGAATCCTTGGCTTTTACCTCTGTCTGAATCAGAACAATGTATTTAAAAGTAGTGAACGCTTAATTAGTGGGTTAGAGGCACTCCTGAAGTATCCTGAACCAATTATTTTAACTGCCCATGTGCAAGATGTGAGAATATTGGTGTCTCTAGTCAGGCTATGACTCTATCATCATTAGATGTTTTGCAGCTATAACTTTTCTTAGCCACTTACTTCTTATTCTTTTTGTTTTTAGGTGTGAGCTGCGATTCTTGCCTAAAAGGCAATTTCAGAGGTAGGCGATACAAATGTCTTATTTGCTATGATTATGATCTTTGCTCGAGTTGCTACGAAGCCGGCTCTACTACAACTCGCCATACCACTGAGCATCCTATGCAGTGTATACTGACTAGAGCGGATTACGGTAACCAGACACTTTTAATTAGTTTTACTGACCAAATACTTAAGATACTTAGGTCAGAGCATTGTGAGAATCCTAAATGAATATTCAGTAGCTTATAGACTCTACCAGTTTGAGTAATATGCTAGAAGTATCGGACTAAATTATCTTTTAAGGAATGTGGTCTCAGTTCTATCATACAAAACTTAACTTATTATTATTTTATTTTGCTATGTCTAGATTTATACTTCGGTGGTGAAGCTTTAGCAATTGACCAACCACAGTCTTTCACGTGTCCTTATTGTGGAAAGCTTGGCTTTACCGAAGCTTTACTTCAAGAGCATGTAACTACGGAGCATTCTGATATATCTTTTGAAGTAGTAAGTACATATTGGAATATTTCTTATTTTTCCTCAAAATTGTTTCCCTAAAATGAGGGTGTTGTTTCTGCAACGCGCTTCACTTGGGTGCATTTAATGCTTAATTATTACCCCAAAAGTTAAATGAAAGTGTATCATGAATCAGCCATCCTTAAAGAGCCGGTGGTAAATTATCTCATTTGTTATAAAAAGATCATGTAACCTTTTCTATGGAAAATGGACATTTTATAATTTTTTAATGCTTCAAGGCTTTTTTTTTCCGTAGAAAAGTTGTGGTTCCTAGAGCCTGTAGAAAGCAGATTTAGTACACCATCGAAAGTACATTTTTTTTTTTAATTAGAGATGTCATTTTGGAGCTTGAAGCGTAATAATTTTCAAAAATGGAAAAGGCTGCATTGGAGGCACTAAAGTCTTGTGTCACCACCTCTTAATTGGTTCTGAAGACTAAAAAAAGAATTTTATGTTAAGGAGGTGTTTCTAGCCAGGAATACTAGGTCATGTGGGTATTTCAGGAAATGAGAAGTTACTTGGAGACCTTAGAGAGGCTTTGCATAGTTAAGGGTTTAGTCCCTTCTCTCACGGACGACGGATAAAGCGTTCTGAATTATATCAACAGTTGAACCCATTTTATTGGCTGGAAACATAATCCCTAAAGGATTAATTAGTTCTTGTATTACTGACTGTAAGAAAAAATGAGTATTTTATACAATTTTTTTGTTAATTTTTTTTTGTTGCTAGGTCTGCCCAATTTGTGCTGCTATCCCAATAGGCGATCCAAATTTGGTTACTGACGATTTCGCAGGACACCTAACATTGGAGCATCGCAATCCTTCACGTGATCTCATATCATTTCTCATATCCTTTATAATACTTATATTCTACATTTATAATTGATGTTCTGACAAAAACGCACCTGTTACTTCTAAAATCTGCTGACAAAGTTTAGCTAAAATCACGTTTATTGGGCTAAACTTCGATTCAAGGGGTTAATCAGTGTTGATTCCTTTCTACATTCTGTTATAAGAAGTAGAAAAGTTCTTCTTAATCAGGCACACTTCATCATTATGAGTATAAGCCAGTTTTGATGTTATACTGTACACATAAACTGAATGACAGTAGATATTCTCAGTCTATAGCGACATATGGGCCAAAAATAACCTTAAACACAAAATTAATTAATTTTGTATGTATTAGCCAGTGCACTTGTGCTACTACCAACATTGAATTCTAGCCTGTCGCCTATTTATCTATAAAAAGATTTGGGCCACAAATAATGTTAATCATCCTTCTTTATGTTTTGGGTGACCTTATACTGATCTGGACTAAGTGGTCCAAAGTTTGTGTGAGAGAATTTATTACACATTCATTGTCTGTGACAGGTTTTAAAAATAAGTGCATACTCTATGTGTGGGAACTAGGATCGTCATATATTATTATCACATTTGTGGCGTCTTTTTATGATTCCTTAGCTACAGATACGATGAGCCTCAATCCAGGCATGGCGTACGAAGAATTCCAGCTCCATCTTCGAGATCTATCTCGTCGAGAGCTCGACGATCCAATATGCACTTCAGGTAATACTCCACCACAAACGTATTTTTGCTGAATGAAACTTGAAACTATAGTTATGCTGAACATTTATATGTATGTATATATGTTTTTAAAATAGAGTCCGTGCATTTTGTATCATTACTGAGAACGTTTGACATGACTAAATAGTCTTTTAAGTTGAAGGGATTTTTTTTTCAGCCAAAACGGAGTTTAAGCTTTCTAAAGTGGCCAAAACGGAGTGGTTGTAGTGTACACTGTGACCAAAAGATATGTTGTGACTCTTTCTGTGATATGTTGGACACTTTGAAGTGTCAGTGTTAGTGCGCAGATGTGGGCTCTGTAGGGTTTTAATGTGTGAGTGTTTGTCTGTGTTTGCCTGAATTCGCTAAACCTTAATTGTTGTGCCCATCAGCCGTCTTCTTACAAGCTGTGTGTGTATTTTGGGAGTATTTAGGTTATCACTGTAAGTTATTTCGTGTTGCTAGATATCTATTGTGATGATCTGAAGAGTGGTTAGTTTACTTTTTCTCTCTAATGGGAAAGATATAATATTCGTTTACGTGCCACCATGATACTCGGTAATTCGGTTTTACTCAAAATTGATTACTCGGAAACAGCTCCAACGATTTTGTTTTAAACTCGTATACATTTTACCTTATGTATTCTAATCACTTTAGTTCAAAGATTTTACCAGGACTATTATTTTAAAGACGTTCGGCAGGAGTTAGCCCTTCACTCTTATTTCAAGTACAGTTTCATTACAGCGTACCCGAATAATCTATTAAAACTGAGTTTAGGAAAAATTTCAGTTTCAAGAAAGATTCGTAAATTAAACTTTAGGTATTGCAATTATAGAAAGTTTGAATTATTTTTTTCGCAGCTCTTCAGGAGCCTTAGCCTCAATAAGTCCATCGTCACGAGAGAATGTGGACCCAATAGCTGAACTACTTTCCCAATTATCGGGTGTTCGTCGAAACCAAAGTTCTACGCCGTCACAACTGCAACATCTACAAATGCAATTGCAGTTGGAACGCCAACAAGTCAGGGTAATAGAAAATTCCAGTCTTCAAAATTGTGAGTTCGAATGGCTAATATTGAGAGATTTTTCGAATATTGTTTCAGGCGGCTAGGCAACAGTTGGAAAGGATGCCGAGACGTCCAACAGGCGCTTCTCAGCAAGCAATAGCTCCAGTAGTCAGTTCGCCAGCATTAGGCATCAATAGTTCGGGCTCACTGCTCACACAAGATAACAACCATAACCCGTCACAACTTATGTTAACCAGGTAGCTCAAAAATACCATAAAATATGAATTTAAAAAATTATTATTGTAAAAATTAATTGAAAAAAACTTTTTATAGTTTCTTCAAATCTCCTTTGATTTTCAAATTTCTAACGTGAGACGTTGTGACCGTAGTCCGATCATAATTAAAGCTGTCACAATTTTTCTCAAATATAGAAGATAATAAATTTATTTTTCCAAATTTACATAAAATAGAGGAAATTTTAAACAATATTCAAGTAATTTTTAACATTTCTTTTCCTTTTGTGTGAATTTCTTCACAAAATTAAATAGTCTCATTTGAATTTCAACTGCAGCAATTGGATCAGTTATTCTCAAGGAGTAGTCTGACCTGAAATTACACAGAATATAAACTGTAGTGAACTTCATAGATATAAGTTTTTATATATTTGTTTTTACAGGTACTTGGAAACTCATTTAACCGAACCCGAGCTTGAAAAGGCTGAAGAAGAACGGGCAGATCGAAGCCTCTTTGTCCGTCAGTTGATGCTGTTAACCTTAAGTGAAGCCGGTATCGAAACTCCAGTTAAACTGCGAGCAGAATTGGAATCAATATTGAATCCAAATGAAATTGATGATCTTAAATCTGAAAAAACAATATTTGTCGGTGAGAAAAGTTAAAGATGTTGCCAGTCTTCCTATGTTTTGATTAAAAGTTAATCAAACTGATTTCTGAACTTCTTCAATTTAGTACTAAGTACTTAGTTTTCAGGAGAACTTATCTTGCATTTAAACTCATGTTGTCAGTGCAGTTTACTAGATCCATTATACCTGTATTATACGAACTTAATCTTGGTTCCAAAACTCTTCTAAGTCTAATCAGTGTAAAAGATCTATTTTTTATTTTAAAGGGGACTTAATTTTGCTTCTCCTCTCAAGGCATTGCAATTAATTCTCGTGGTAGTTATTACTATTACCATTAAGAGGAATTAATCTTAATTCTAAATATTCTCTTCAGTATATCATGCTAGAGGGAGAGCTTATTGTTGGTCCATAATTTCTCAATTCATTCATGTCAATGCGATGTACTTATGCTAAGGCTATATATCCTTGCTTCTACTGCGTTCAAGCGAGTAAAGTGGATCTAGAACCTATATTCAAGATCAAAACAGTTATACTAAGGCTGTATAACCTCGCTTCTAAAGTAAAATGCGTTCAAGCGAGTAAAGTGGATCTAGTACCTATATGTAAACGAACTGTTCTTGGCTCATACCAGCCTGAAGTTAAGGCAATTTACTAATTTACCACCACCATTAAGGGAAACTAATCTTGCCTCAAAATTGCTTCCATGTTAGTATATAGATGTATTATCTGTTTTCATATTAATGCTATTCTATTCAGTGCTGTTGCTTTGCAGGTTCTAATGATAAGAAAATTAAAGAGCGACATGCTCCTAGAGATGAAGACTTTTGCAGTGGACAGCAACGCAATGAATCAGAGAATGTTGTTAACCAAATAACAGCTACAAATACTACTAGTAATAATCCAAACACCACAACTACTATGTCGCGGCCAATTATGATGCAGCAAACTGCAAATTCACCGTATCAACAAGCAAATTCAGCGCAGCCTACACGACGTCAAAAATCTACACATCGCTCTTATAGCGATCAAACACGCTAGCCCACACACAGATATCTTATGTAGATCTAGTCTAGACCTACAAAGATCTAGTGTCTAGACCCACAGAAGTTGTCTGTGTGGTATCTTTCTGTACTCCAGACAGCAAAATCCGGAGACAGCCCCCTAGTCTTATAGTGTTTACATAAATTTTCACTTTTTTTGTTTATTCTTTAATCAAGCTTACATTGACTGTGAAATAATTTGTTTAATAAAACTTGATAATTTTAAAACTTGTTTAGTTTTTTCATTTGTATTTATCTTTTTTCTTTTTAAATTTCTAAGATGGTTTCATTTTCGTTGAATTGAATTTACGCTATAAAAATAATAAACAAAAAGCAAGTTTTGTGTAAATATAAAATTATACCTATTTACAAAAAGGACTGTATATATATAAAATGCATAAATAAAAATTTAAATTATTCCAAAAATATATTGAAAAAACCAAATGCTGATGTTTATTTATTGTTTTTTACCACAGGGTCCGACAGTAACTTAAGGGTTGAAAACCCAAAACCGGGAACGAGTTTTTAAAACTTCCTTGACTTCAAATTACTTCGAAAATGGCTTTAATGTTTTCTTTAAAGTTAATAGGCTTGCTGCACACGAATATTTACAAAGTTTACTTGAAACTTATTTCCAGGAACATTCAATTAAGGGCGTTTTTTTGAGAGAGGGGTGATTAGACTTTTCTCTTAAGTGCTACTTTAGTCGCATTTACGATCTTATCACTAATATACTGTTGAAGCTGGTTTAATGAATAGCTAAAATTCTGTGTTGGCAGAAATTTTCTCTACCGTATTTTATTGAATGGTTTTGTCACTTGATTTTCTCTGAAATTGCTTCTACAATTTTTTTCTAAACCTCAGGATTTATAGCAAAAATGTGGATCTATAATTGTTTTACAGGAAAGTTATTCATTTTTACAGAAAAGTTCTTTGTGGCAGTTCTGGGTGAAAGGTCGGTAGGGGAAGGCTTCTTTCTAAATGTCACTTCAAGGTCGGTTTCCAAACATATAGTTCTAATAAGGATTAAATATGTTCGTAAAATTTGGTTTTTAAAGAAAATGCCTAAGAACCACGAGAGTTGTAACAGAAATTCGTGAGAGTAGTATTCCTATGAGATTTTTATAAGAAAATTTTTAAATTAAAATTATAATTTCCTTAAGTTAAAGCCGTCTGACGTTTCTCACCAAATTTTTCTTTGAGCTCTTACATTCGATTAATGCATTAATTTGACTACGCCGGCAGATCAGTTGGTATCCACGAAAGTAAGATTCGACAACGAAAAACTTGGCTTGCAAAAAAACATTAAAAAAATAAAATTTAATGAGCACTTATTAACTGACATCAACTTGTATACATGTTCAAATTAAATAATAAATATTTGTAGCTACTTGTAAATATCAATTGAACGTAGAATAATTTCATTATTAGAGGTGCCAGATTAGCCTTAAGACTACATCTTTAAGGCGATTACTACATTAGAAAGAATCTTCTCTTACAAATTAATGATGCTTAGCCGGCGTAACTAAATCTAGATAAGAAAATCTCAAAATAGACTCCAATGTAAGTTGAATTAAAACCAAGCTTATGAGACCAGAACTTTAAGGAACTTTAGTTTACTTTATACGGATTAGCTTTACAGGTCTGACCTCTAACCACACAGCTACCGTGGCGCCTTGTACAGTTCAGTATAATTTTTTTATTCTCTTTTACAAGTACTATGGATAGAGAATTAAGGTATCATGTTTGCTCATCCTGTGACAGCCTTTAATACAGCACTTTGTCCAGCTACAATATTATTGCACTAACTGGTTGAGTTTTTTGGTTTAGAAAATCTAGTGAGAAATATTGTTCTGAACCACATTGGATAGTGACGCTATCTGTAGTTAGTTGCACATAGTTGCAGTTGCGCTCACTAGATGGATCCGCAATCTCGTATTACACTTCTACTCCATCACTTGATTATTGAATTCCAGGCTAGTTTGAAGATCAAAGACTTGTTTTGCACAGAACGTCTAGCAAACATGTATTTAATAAACATTGTAGCTAATTAATTTCAATTTTAAATTAATTAATTTATGTTTTCTGATATTTCTAGATAGGAGAGAATCCTTAAGTGAAATTGCTGCCCCAAGTTGTTCCCAAACTCATCCGAATGAAACTGCATTAATTTAACTCATGTCTGAATTAGCTTTAATTTATAGAATTAAAATTATGACTAAGTTTTTTAATAATTGATGATTTGTGGTATTTCTGTTTAAGATTTTTCTTTAGGTAAGCTATTGCATGCAAAATTATATACACAAAATTCGTGCAGCAATTGAAACATGTACACGGAATTTACCTCTACTTTAGTGCTTACTCTGAACTTTAGTTTAATTTTCTTACATGGTTAGCTTAATTTAAAATTATCTAGTTGTTTGTTAAATAATATTAGTTTTCTATAATCTTGACACTGATACGACAGATTAAGTAGATTTATAGTAGTTTAGTCCTTTGCTATGAGTTTGCAGCTCTAAATGCTCAAGCATATTTGTGGGCGGGAGCAGGTTTGATGTAATGGCTATGAGTATGGACTAGTAAGTAGGTGAATTAGAGCACATTTTTAGTTTCTCTTACTATTCATTGCAAGAGGAAGTTTTAAGATTGTATCAAATATGCAACATTAAGTTTAGATGATTCTTATTCCGTTTGAAGGTCCCCTGAGTTCAAGTCTGGGGTTATATAAATATATAGATATTAGGTTCTTCACGGATAGCCAGGCTGCAATTAAAGCTCTGGCCTCTCCTAGTAAGAACCAAATCTCGGTCAATTCTTGTCATGTTGCTCTCAATTTGTTAGGAGCTTTGATTACTGTTTCGGTTGCTTGGTCCCCTGGTCACTCCGAGATTGCGGGTAAGGAACTGCTGATGAAACAGCAAAGGAAGGAGGTGCGTTGCTAACAATGACTCCTCAGCCCATTATCCCTTTATCCTATCGACGTTGTAGAACAGAGGTGGAGCAGTGGATTTTGAAAGAACATCGGAAACGGTGGAGATACCGAGCTGACTGCCGCCAAGGAAATCCTTAGCCTGTCAAAAACGGATAATGTTTTAGCAGGTCCCGGATCCGCCTGTTGGTTCAGGTGTTGAGTGGACATGCGAATTTAGCGTATCATCTTTTCAAATGCGGCCTTATCCAGTCGCCAAATTGTGCTGGCTGTGGTGAGTCCGATGAGACGGTGCGGAAACTGTGATGAAATTGTTGAGGTGTGTCCAGTTTATTCTAAAACTGGATTTCTCGTCTTCGGGAGGTTAAATGTTTCCCTACCAGAGATTGTAGCATCTGGTAATCTTTACTAGAACTTTCTAGGTTTATTCAGTGCACTGGGCGATTGAGTCGTCATGCTCCCTAGTGTCCTGTTACTACTTTATTAGTGTATTATATTAGCATCTGGCAACTTTTAGCCGGATTTGTTTCAAAGCCCCGGTATCTCTTATGAGATGATGGGTGGGCGGGGAACAATGGGCATTTGGATTGCCTGCGTTCCTTCCCCTTTCTGGTGGAAACGCCAGTCTAAAGCAATCTAATCTAATATAAATATATAGCCGCGACACCTAAGAGCAACTTTGCTTTATAACTATTTTAACTAGAAGTACCACTTTTACTAAGTGAATTTTTCATTATATGTTATTTTCTTAAAAATGTGGGTTACTATTTACATACGTACTTTAATCTTCGTATGCTGTTTGCTTACATGTAGATCTATAAATTTAAAAGAAATTTGTCCCATGAAAATTCATTTTAGGACACTTTTGGTGGATAGAGGTGATACGCTCCTCTTTAAAGTGGCTTCAAGGCTAACTTATGGCTGTATCACTTACACAATATTAAAGAGGTTTAAAGAAATATCTTAAATAGCGAGATTGAGGAAAATTGCATGACCATTAACTGCGAATTTTCGAATATAACTAAAATGCCAAATCCGAAATAGATTTCTTGATCAGAAGCACCGGAGTATGTTGTAGCCCCTCCACTACAGTCTGATTAGACTTGAAAGGTTAGAAGAAAGACTTCTGGATGAAGCTAGAAGGTACGAGTTTACATAAACATTTCTGAAAAAGTACTAGTTAAAAGTTATAGCAAACACTATTACTTTTTTGTAGGTGATATTTCGCAAACAATTAGCAAGCATAAAGTCTATTCTTTCCTGCTAAGATAGTTCAAAAAAATTTAAATATTAATATCCTGGACTGTAAAATAATGAAGCAACATGAATAATTGAAGAAAACATTAAAATAGGTGCTTAAGGTTTAGGTTTATTGTAGTCGGCACGCTCAATAAATCTACTTAAATGTTATGAACCCTTGTTGTCGTATTAGCTAACTTATCTATCTAATAATTATCTAACTTATATAAAACTTCATAAAACAGCTTTACTTCTGGTACATAAAATAAATAATTAAATATTAAATAAATAAATTAGTTTAGGTTGGGTAAAACAATTGTGAACACTATTGTAGAAATGAATCGTAGACAGGAAAGCAGAGACAACCAATAAAATCTTCCAAATGAATCTAACAACAGTCAAGGAATCGGACATCAGAGGAATCCAAATCCCTTGATTCTTACCCTAATTATATAAATCTGTCTGTATTATTTGTTTTGTTTTGTACTGCACTGCCTTTATTATATCTTGTTTTTGCTTAAGTATTATAATTTCCATATTTTCTTTGTTTTCGTACCAGGCAAAGTGGAGAAATAAATCACATGAGGTTCCTGGTAAAAAAATAAAATAAAATAAATGAAAGAATGACGTTCAACTTAAAATTTAAATTTAATTTGATGTGCGTTCGAGTCTAGTGGCTAGAATTGTAGACTCCGGTGAAATAAGTTCACTAAAAAAAGCTACGGGCGCCAATGACCTCAAATGTTGACGTAACTTAAATTGGAAAAACAAAAAATTCCAGTGACACTTACCGCTTCTCAGCAATTTGCTAGGCATTTCTTGTCTTCTGTGCAAAAGTGGAAATAATAAACCAAAAAAATAGTTCGAATTTAGCAAAACATTATGATATTCAAAGACGCCAAAAGCGAAGGAGTTGTTAAAAGGAGTATCGGCCATCTATCTGACTTCATATTTATGATCAGAGGATCATTTGAACAAATATCGCTTTCTAGCAAGGCTGCATATCATATATTTCACACTTAATTCATGCTGAATGCAAACAATAGGAGAGAATAAATCATGTTTCTTAGCATTTATGAACTATGAAAAATTGCTTAAAATGTTGTACGACTACAAATCGAAAGAGGAATAAATACCCCATTTTTTAGATCCTAGTCAGTCAAAAATTTGAAAAAAACAACTCTCAGAAGTTTTCTATCGAAAAGGAATATTCTGTGATTTTTTTTTTTTAAAAAAGTATGATCTTGAATTATAATTTTCATCAAAAATAATCGATACAAATCATCTTTAAAATGGTGAAACTCGATCGATAACTTAAGAGCAGGAAATATCAGTACGATGTTTGTGCGAAACATCGAACTCACGTTTCTCATTATATTTATTCAATTGTTGCTTACAAGTATTCAATTTGTTTTCAAAGAATCTTTAAATATTGTTATAGTAATTTAATAAAACTAAAATATTTAACTGTAACTGTAACAATGCGTCTTACAACTTGATTTATTTCCTTCGTAAACTGGCCATCTATACCCTAATATGTAGTATTGGTATATCTAAAAAGAGAACCACTGTATTGTGTAAAAATGAGTATTAGTAAATCGGTTATTGATGTTATGAGCTGACTTTGAGTAAATCAAAACTGGTTGAACTGATTCTTCTGGTTGAATTATTTTTTTAACAAATTATTATTGTCATATTTGTTGTTACAGCTAACTAGTGTTGCCAACTGCCCTTTTTTTTTGGAAAGGACAGTCCTTTTTTAACCTGGTTGTCCTTGTCTTTTCTTAAATTAGGAAAGGACGCCTTTTGTTCTTTTTTCTGATGTTGTTCATACAAATCTAATTTATTTTATTGTATTTTTGATTTAAGTTCTGACTTCTGAGACTTCTTCATTTGGCGTGTTGTTTTTTTCTGTTCTAACTGAACCGAATAGGTCAAACAGGTTATTGATGTAACGATGAACTTTTCATGAATAAGTATGTAAGATATAAATGTACCTAAGGCCAGATTACAGACGTGGGGAGAGGGGACTTTTTCCCCGGGGCGCTGAATATACCTAATTTTTTTAGGGTGTCCTTTTTTGCAACCCTACGTGCTAACTAAATATCAATTTAAGACTTCCTGAGTTCATTTTTGCACATTTTTAAAAATCACTTCTTCGTACTCAGCAGGGGGAGGCATTAATGCTGTATGTAGTTTACGTTATATGGCTCAATGTAATGTCTTATTTATAATATGTTTTCAATGTTTTCTATTTATAAACTATTCTACTCGAATAGCGACGAATATTTCTGAGGAGAACTTAAAATCTAAAAAAATCTGGGGAAATTATTATTATTTTATCTAACAGTGTTACCAGTTAACGTTTTAATCCAAATTATAGGTTTTAAGTAAATGAAATTACGATAAAGGAAAGAAAGTTGAGTTAGTATCGAGATATCAAATAATGGTAATGAGCGAGGAAGCTAACAGCTGGCAGAAAGATGGGTCTATTGTATAAGTCAGCAGGAAAGGGTTCTTTGCTTTGTAAGCGCAATTTTGTCATGTGCATGAGTTTATTAATAAAATGTGTGCGTTAGAGAGTGTAGAGGGTGCTTTTTTCTTATACAATGAATTTCTGTTTAAGCATTTGTACGTGATTTGTGATTTCAGTTCCGGTTTTTTGATTGCAAATAAAACGGTATATAAATTTGAAATTAAATGGTCTATGGTTTAGGGGGATTTTGTAATATATCGGTTTAGGGTGGTTTAAAAAGTAGCTCTTAGTCTTTTGAGCTTTGGGGTGGGACCGTTTTGTGTAGCTTTACCTAGGGGGAGAGGGCCGTTATAGAAGGCGTGGCCAGAAAATGGAGGACTAATAGTTTTACTATTGGCTAGCTCAGATCTAGGAGGGGAAATTGTTTTATTTAAGAAAGTGCCTGAATTGAACCAGTATAGCATTGGAAGCGGTTAGTTCAGTCAGTGTCAGGGGGATCTACCTCTAAAAAAATAGGCCACGCCTTCTTATAATAAAACGCCCCTTTCTAAAATTCAAAAAATAAAAGAGATCCTCCTATTAATTTCTTATTCTGTGTGTATGTGTATGATTTGTCCGTAAAGCAGAAAATCCACCTCTCCACACTGTATAGTGCTTGTGTAGCTAGCTACTGGGACCCCCACAGAGTTCTTGTGTACGGTCTGGTAGGTTGGATGGTTATGACAGTCTGTGCGTTTAGTCTCAAGTGTTTAGAGACATGAACGGCTCATGCCTCGACCCTCGCGGGAGACATACGGCGACCAAAAGCCACCATACTCTTATATATCGCTTACAGCAATGGCAATTTGGAGTTCACCAGATAAGATGTTACCTTTAGCTGATATATACAGGTAAAATAACAATAATATTAATAAACAACTTAGATCAGCGGTCCCAAAACTTATTTTTTACGCTGAACCTGTGCACGATGTTTCAGAAAACATGAAAACCTTACTAGATATTGAAAAACTGAAGTAAAATGTTGTAAATTTTCAAATAATTTTATTTTAATAAATGAGATTGAAAGTGAACAGATTTAAAAATTAAAATTGAAGTTTATTTCATTCTTAAAACCTAGAAAATATCTGATTTGAAGCAACACAAGACTTTTATTACAATTCCATTGTTCAGATACTTACATTCCCTTCAAAATCCAAATTTTAGAAACATATACTAATTTCCACTAATATTATACAATTAGCTAAGTAATACAACACCTGAAATGAAATTTTAGAGAGAAGGTTAATATTCCCTATTAGTATTGCCCTAATACGAATTTTACTAGCAAAATGTTAGCAATAAAAATTGATAGGCTGAAGTAAATGATACACATTAAAATTTTAAAGTAAATCGATTGAGCAATTTTCAAGAAACTCCCAAAAAAAGTGAAAAATTCCAAATGATACCACCGGTTCGAGAATTTTCTTCGATCTCAGAATTCTATCGATTCACTTAAATATTCTTAAATTGGTAAGATGGTCTTTCGTCAAATATGTTGAAAATTACTTATTACTGGTCTTGTTTTCTGACAGTATGTTGATTTTTATAATTTTTGGCCATTCTTACAGTAATAAGAGAACAGCTTAAAGGTGGGCCGTTTGGTGTTGTGATACCCAGATAAATATCAAGGTGTCTTCCAAAATGAATGAAAGGTCGCGGGCGCAATGACACATGAGATCACTTGGGCTTCGGGGATAAGTTTGGCCAATATTGTTGGGCAAATTCTCTATTGTGTTTTGGATGAGTCCGGTCCGTTTCGATTTTAAAGAAATGATTTTTTGGGTAACGTACAAACGGATGAGCTGGTTAAATCTAAAGCGCTGTAGTTTCATTCTTCCAGGACTTCTTAGTGGATCAGTTCTGTAGGCAGACTAAAATGTTTATTCGAAATTTGTCCAAGGTTAGTAAAATTTGAAATGTTTTCTTTGAAAACCAGCTGGTTCCCTCACTGGGCATTGTGGTTTTAAGATTTTTACAAAATTGGGCTGGAACACTTTCTTTAGATTTAAAAGGAACGTAATGGCTGGCTTTACGTCAAACTACCAAATTAGCTATCGTGAACGAAGGCGACTATCCTTTATTATAAATTTTTCATATTAGCTATTATAATCATATATTAATCTTTGTTAATATTGTTAAGTGATAGGGCCGCATGTTAATCTAAAATTGTACTTTAAAGCAAAGTCTACACCAATACCATTTCCAGAAGCATTTACTGAGCTATAAACGTAGCAAAATAACTGTTTAATTTTATAAATTGTAATGATATTCGTCATACAAACTGATGTGCAAAACCTGTAAATAATAATGATAAAAAAAAAAAAAATCCATTAATGTTCTTTTTATTATGGAATACTCAATACCATTAATTGTTCCAAGTCATTAAAAATTCAAAAGAGGTTAATTCATTAAATTTGCATGAACGGAATATAAGAATAGGACAATACAATTTAACCTCAGAAAAAATCTAGCTTCATTAAGAAAAGTCTATTTAACCATTTAACAGTATTGTCGCTGCTCTAGATTTGATAACTTAATTTAGCCTGTTGGTCTTTGATAAAATAGGTGTTTTTCAAACGATCTATTTTGTTTCCCGTACAATGGAGCTAGCTCAGAGTTCTAGGTATCGAAAACAAGCTCGTACTAACCTACCGATCGTGACTCATTCATACTCTACACGAATGAGGTTAGCACTATTTCCTGCAGATATTACTGAAAACGTGGCCATGCATTTCCTGGTAGCAGAACCTATGACGCAAAAGATCGGCATCACATTGTCTTTGTAAGTGACGGAAGGGGAGTAAGGAAACCTGAAGATAACCTGTAGAGTTTCGTAAGATCCACAAAATAAGTGCAACCTTCACCCTAAATGTCACCCGTACGTCTTTTGTTAGCTATTTCTGGAAGTTGTGGTGTATTGCGCTAACTTAGTCACTTGTCTTGTCCACATTCTCTTCCATTTGATGATGAGGGAGAGCGTATCCTGGATTCATCGGTGAAAAGATTTCTTCTTGATGAATTATTATACCAAATCAATTAGTTAATGGGAAAATCCTGGCTAATTTAGTAATCTCAGGGGGACAAAAAATGATTAGACCAAATTCCTGCTGTTCCTGAAGACAAATAATAGTTTCTTACGGTTACTGGCTGTCTCTCCTCAAAATAGCCAAGGTATTTGGTGTCTTAGTTGTATTCCAGTTTCTCTATTCCACTTATGGCAATGTGAGGGGCTTGTCCTCCAACATTCTAGTATCTTTGGCGAGCTCCAAGTAAAAGATTAGTGAAGTATGGGACAGCAATCCGTCGAAACATCTATTTTTGACAATGCCCAACTGGCTAAATGAAACCACATCTAGAACGCAACCATGTAAAAGGTGAAATAAGGATTTTTTGTTTTGTTTTGCATTTCTTTTAATTTCTATAAATTACATAAAAAGTGGATTAAAAAACAAAAAATTAATGTCTTTCATTCCATTTGTTAAAATTTAACGAATTAACCACATTTTTATAAGTTTAAACAACAATGAAATTTATGGAGTCCTTCACAATACAAATGTTTTAATGGATATTTTGCAGTTTATGTTACATTTTATGAGACTGTTTCGAATTAACTCTTTAAGAATTAGAGCTAATTTTAATTTAACTTTCATATCCTTCTGGCAGGAATTCTTTGATTCTTCTTTTACAAAACAATAGAAAAAAGAAAAAGATTTGAACACTATTTCCATATCTTATCGTTAATACTCTGGAAAATAATTTTGAAACATACTTCTCCATTTTTATAGCCGAGCGGACAGAGGCAAGGTCCGTCTTAGATGTATTTGCGGACTGGGTTCGATACCTGGTCTAAGCGCTGGGGTTTATTTATTGGTTAATGTGAGAAGTTAATAGTTGAGTACTAATTGCCACTTTTGCCATCTTATTTAGATAGTTGAACGCAAAGCACGCCTAAATTTTCCGCACTTTGTATAAAACATAAACATTAAATTTTATCACAGAATACGGGTTCATGTACACAATAAATTTTGGAATTCGGGCCCAATTGAAGCATTATTTCATATCAGCATCATTGTGTGAAACTCTTCATAAAAATACAAATGATTTGAGATTTTTTTTTTTTCAATTAAAGGCGCGTTAACAACTGAGGCTATTTGCGCCCGGAACATTTTCTTAGTGCTCTGCCTGCCTCCATTAATGTGCTTGTAAGAACCTCCTAGGAAGAGAAAATCTAAGGGCTACCTGCTGGACTCAAACCCGGTGAAAATGATTTTAGATTCAAAAAGCTAATTGTTACTAGCGAGGAAAATCACACATTACTCCCAAGTATAGTAAGACCGGTTTGTATTTCTGTCCCTCAAAAGTGAAGATAAGCGAGAAAGTTGATATTTTACGAGTGGGTGGAATTTTGAAGGTGTGGTGCACTTTGAGTTTTAAATAGTCTACAGTCTGAGAAATTTGGAAGTTAGGAGGGCTGTCAGGAAAGGCGATCTATCTTGAAAGTTTGGCAAAGTCTGGGCATCAATGTTCTCTTGAAATCCAACTTAAGAGTTTTAAGAGTAGCTGCGGATGGACACTGATACTTGAACAAGCACCAGAAATCTTTCAATCGGGTTAGAAGTGCCTCAATTTGCTAGGAATAGGCCTTGCAAGATATTGGAATGGTGTCTAAAAGTTTGTAGAAATTGTACCCTCGGCAAAAGGCAAATGAAGTGTTCCAAACACTGCTTAAAAATCATAAGTGATTTTCTGTTAAAAAAATCAAAACTAATTGTCACTTGCGCTAAAAGTCGGCAGCCTAAGACAAGCCATTCAAAAAACGGGGTTTTTCATGGCCAATCTGCTCTTCTTGTACCTCGAAGGAAACGTTTTGTGTGAAAAGTCCATACTCTGCTCATGATGGAACTCAAGAAAGTGTGTTTACATTCAAGTTGGTTCCCAATGAGCGAGCCATTTCATATCTCTGCACTCTATTCGACAAAAATAGGATAAGGTTCATGCTGTTCTTGCTGAAAATACCGCTCTATGGTCTAGAGAGGAAATAACGTTCTACAGCGTGTCTTCATTACCCTGCTTTTGGACCAAAACCTTTCTCCTTTGCTCTACCATTTCCGATCATGGCTCGCTTTTCGCGGAGTAAAGATTTTTAGGCAGTAGAAGAGGTGAAAGGAGGTTCCCAAGGGTAAAATTTTAGATCGTAGAAAATGATTCAAGTGAGGGATATGATTCTTGTGGTGGTTATATTCAGTTGTGATTACAATCAGGCGATTGTAAAGGCTCCTTCTTAATTGGGTTTTGGTTATTTGGTTAGGTTAGGTTATTATTTGGTTTAGGTTAACAGTTTCTATTCTATAGTTAACTGAGGTAGAATCCTTGTCTATGCAGTATCTTCTCTAATTTATTTCTTTTGTCTATTGATATTTTCGCTGTCGATAATCCAGGGTTTCTTTCAGATAAATCTTCGGTGACAACACAAGTTGGATGCAGTATTTTCCTTTCTATTATTCAAATATTTCTCGCGTGTTTTTTTCTTTGTTTTTTTTTCCAAATATTGCGAATCTGTCACTAGTGCACTCTGACTATGCAAGCAGTCGTTGCTGTTAATCTTTCATAATAAATTTGTGATTCGGAAAACTGATTTTGATTTACGTAAATATGGTATTTTTTGGGGTATTTTGTGCCGAGAATGTAATGTTTTTTTTTGGAGGTCCCAAAATGATTCATTGACCGTTTCTACAATGCTTATAGATAACCAATAAAATGAGTACCTTTTTATTTTTAGTTCTGCTCGGCCTGCTGGTAAATTGCATTGTTTTGTGCTGCATTGTAACTTGTTGATACAATGTTCTTATAGGTTGTTTTTATTTTGATTATGGTTATGAGATTTTGTGGATAGAAGTTTCTTTCTATAATTTGTTGAGCATACCTTATTGCTTCATCGGTGAACTCAGTTCTGAAATTTTTGCCGTTGTTTGAGTTTTATAAATTTATTTGAATTTAGGAGCGAATTAAGTTTGTTACGAGATCCTGAGCACTTTAAAGTTTTGGTGCCACTTATATTGTACTAATTGAAAATATAAAATAATTTATCGAAATTAAACTCACAAATGTTACAGTAATATAGAAAATGATATTTGTTTTTGGAGACTAGCACTTTATTTATATTTGAGAAGTTTTCACCTCAGACTCTCTAAATTAATTTCAAGTAACTCATTTTCTTCTCCGTAATGATGAGAAATCTAGCCTAATTTGTTGTATAGTTGTTCTGACTGAAGTTTTAATAAATATCATCCTAGAATCTGTGATGAAAACCAATGTCTACATTTGGAAAAGTATCGTCAATATTGTTTTTTATAATTATTTTATAAAGTTGAGCAAGACTTAATCTTAAATTCAAACTTCTACCTAAACTGCTACTCTTAATGACAATAACTCATTAAAACTAGCAAAACGCACATCTAGATTAAATTCTGAATCGAATGATACCTTATTCATCCAAATCGAACCATTCCTTAATGTACATTAGATATGTAGAAATGTTAGTCAGAGATTTCAGTCATATGTTCTGACTTTTTGCTGGTGAAAACTTCAGTTTTTGTACATTTTTTTTTTTTGGTTTATCTCAGAAGAACTTTTTAGTCAAATTTTGGTTTGGTTAATATTTTTGAAGTTGTAAAAACAATTAATTTAAAATTCGACCTTTCTAATTCATTTAACTTTAATCAATCTTTATCTTCCATCTAGTTTTAAAATACATTTTTGTAATGATTACTTCACCCGTGTTTTTTTATAAATAGGGCTGCGAGCTGTACTTTTTAAGTATTCGGTTGCTATATTCTGTGTGCCACGTCGCTTGAAATGTTCTAAAAATGGTAGCTTATTACCATTATTTCAAGATCTGAAGCGTCCGGTGTTTTTTCTAGTACATTGCTGGTCTCTATATAGTGTTCTCTCGTTACAGACAACTTTGTAGTGAGCTGGAAGAAACTTCTAGCGAGATCTCATCGCGGGAAACCACTAGGCTAACTTCTGATTGCTAATCTCTTCCTTGGTAGCTTATTGTAGAACCTCTACTTCGTATGTAGTATGTAAATGGTATGGTTTGTTATAACTGTTGAGTGTATTTACTGTGTAGTTCAAGGATGAGCAACACGCGGCCCGCCAAGCATTTCTAAAATTGAATTTATTTTATCGACTTTCTCCCATCGATATATTGTTATAAAATTAATTATAATAAAATGGTAGTACATACTAAACAGAAATATTTTTTTATGGCGAGTTACTTGTCGACGACGTTTTTAATCATGCAATACGAACGCGCCGCGTCTGCGCGATTTTTTTGTGACGAGATAACACTTGTCGGTGACTTGTTCAAACATGCAATACGGACGCGATGCGTTTCGTACGAAGTTTCGTAAATTATTAATAAGAGTTAATCTATGTAAGGCCCGCCAAAAAAAAATAAAATTTAAATTGGCCCATTGATTAAAAAGGTTGCTCACCCCTGGTGTAGTTAGTGTAGTGATTTTCGGAACGATTGCTATTGTTTCATCAACGTAAATTTTGGTAATTGGTATACTGTAGGGGAGTTTTTAAGTCCTGTCCATTAGAAGAAGAACTAGCATCACGAAGCTAGCCCAGCCCAGACACGATTGTCCAGCCCTAACATCTGTTTAAATACTCCACTGTCGTACGAAAATTATCCCCCTATTGTAAATTATTTTCATGATTTCCAATGTTTCTTAGGATTTCTGTCTTTGTTTTATTAGGTGCCATTTGCTGTTTGTACTTTCTGTGATGATTGTGTATGGTTTGTAATTATTTAAATATATTTTTGTACCAAAAATATATAAATAATATAAAAAAAAAGTTTCCCTGCATTCTGCATCCTTCAAATCTTAAGCTTTCCGCATATCATTTTTATGAAGATTATAATGTATTGTACATTGGCACTTCATGTCTGTATTTATTGTATATATTTATAATAAAGATTTATTCATTATTTTCTTAATATCTTAGACTAGCGTTTCCCAACCTGTGGTACGCGTACCACTGATGGTACGCGAGTTGCTGGTTGGTGGTACGCGAAAAATAATCCATAATGGCGGACATAAAAAATTAAAGCATAAAAATATCATAGATTTTTTTTCCTATGATACATAAACATGATTTTAATTAATAATATTATACAGTAAAGTTGTTAATATGTACAGCAATAAGGTTGGTCTGTCTCAAGATAAACGAGAAAATATAATAGCACATTTAATAGGATGAAAATTGTCTTTCATCGAGTATTTTCCCAAAACCCGAAAATACATAATGATAATTGGTTTTCAAACCCCTTCTATAAAGAAAATTTAGGAAATGCTTCATCATTATCGATAAAAGATAAAGAGAATTTAATAGAATATACATGTGACAGAACTTAAATGATAACTATGTAAAAATCTGCTTAAAAAGACTGATTGTAATGAGTAAGCTCTATCCAAGCAACATTACATTGAAATGCTTAAAAGAAATTAATTTAGAAGATTTGGGCACAAATATAATAATCCTAAAGAAGAACTTTGTAAATTAATTAATAATTTTGAAGAAAATATACTTGTGCAATTTTTAATTATTTAAAAAAAGTTTTAAAACTATGATCTTACACTTCACAAAGTTTATAAAGTGAACATGAACTTGAACTACTTTGTAACAGATCCATTGTATCTCTATACAAATAAAGATAATAATAATAAAATAACACACTCGGAGTAACAAATTTCACAAAATACAATCATTTTTATGAAGTGGTACAATTTAGCATGATGTATTACCAAGTGGTACCAACGCGAGCCAAAAAAGGTTGGGAAACGCTGTCTTAGACTAACGCCATACTCTTTGCTAAACCTAAACCCATTCTGCACAGACAAGTTTGGCACAGCAATATTCTGTTCCCGTGGTCTACCCTTGTCAAGTATCTTCGGCTTAACATATGATCAGCACAAAGTGAATTCTAGTAAACTGACCACAAGACTACTCTTTAATTTAATCTCACGTGACTCGAAGCTAACTGAACAAGGACAAACTCCTGCTTTGACAAAATGGTCATCAGCGCTGATGTTATTCAGTCTGGATTCTGATCTTTAAGTAGTAACATCAAGAAACTCCAAGACAACACAGAACAAATCTCTCTAGATTCTCCACGAGGTGCGTGCTACTCGCTCCTTGAGAATGCTTCCATAATCTCCTGAACATTCTTTAATCCAAAAACCGTTTTGCTGAAATTCCTTTCCACTCTAGATGGTCACCCTTAATCCACACTGCCGCGAAATTGCCATTAACGGATCCTTCCATTTCTTACAGACACAAAAGAATTAAACATATCCTTCTCTAACTTTCTCTTCTAGCTGCAGATTTTTCTATCCTTTTCCTCGCTACATATTTTATCCTTGCCCTAAGCATCCCCTTAAAATGCAATGAAGGTTAAAATGTAAATTTGCATTGGTACTTCATCTTTGTAATTAATTGTAAATATTGAATAATGTAGTTTATGAATCTATCTCTATTATTTCTCAGATTATTGGTTTTGAGATTTCAAATAATAATTCGTTAACGGAATTTACCGTTTTGCATATTCGTCTTTCGCTATCTCAATATACATATATTTTTTAATTTGACCTTTGCGAGAGCAATCGTAGAGCTAAGAAGTTTATTTTTCCATTCGCTCCATTATGTTACCACAATCGTTACTACGTATATCAATATTTACAATAAATAATTAATTTTCTTAAACAAAAAAAGATATATTTATAAGTAAGTAAGAAAATGAAACTTGCCAGTTTGATTAAAAATTAATAATGATAATAAAATACAAATTACATATCTTATAGATTATAATAGATTTTATGAAATCTATAAAAAATTTGCGTGCTTCTGATACATTAGATTCTTCTTCTCCATCTCACAGTTGCTTCCATTGGTCAATTCTGTTCTAATGTGGCTACCTCGTGCTGCTACATATCTGCTGCAGTGGTAAAATGATGTGGTCTACGCTTTGAACCGTTGCAACATCAAATGGGCTTTGCTTTTTTTTTGCGTGATTATTTTTTAATAAAAAGGTGTAAATACCGTGGCCCATTCGAATCTTTATTGCTTAATGGATGCACTCAAGCCTGTACTTTGTTTTGGGTTAAAAATTCTCTCCACAAAACGCTCCATCTTTGGTTATAACCAAATTTGCTGCCCTTCTCTTGAAAAAAAAATCCTTCTTACAGCTGGCCAGAAATTTAGTTCATTGGTAGCTTTGGTAAAGGTAATCTCCATATCTTCATTATCAATGCCGTAAGATTAATATTAAGATTCTAATAGGGCGGCCTTTAAGGCTTACGCCACTGCGACCTCTTTGGATCTATTGTGGCTCCCCTCACTCTAAACCTCGCCCTCCAGACCCGTCCGTTTAATCAGACTTTTAATTCTGGAGAGCTGTCTCTTGGGTAAAGCTTACCAGGCCTTGGTTTTTCCTCCCCGAGAAGTAACATCCTTAGCCACAGACAAGCCCCTCACACTGACACAACACCAGTGCAGTGCCGTTTCCTCCTCTTCCTATAACAAAGGCTATCATCTGCCAGATCCCATGCGATGCATGTGTTTTCTGAGCCTGCAGTGGCCAGGTTAATAGGCCTACAATTATCCTTATAGCCCCACGGTCTTGACGGATTAAATCTGCAGTCAGCGAATAGCCTGTTATGAACTCCTTCGCCTGTCTCTGCCCTGTGATAGCAAGCCACCACTCCTGAGTCCTAGTCTGCACCCATAGTTTAATGGCCTCAGTCTTAAGGGCACTTGGAGACCCCAAAATAGGGCTCCGGGCCAACGAAGTGTCCCGCAGAGCCTTCCCGGGCCAATAAATCTGCCACTTCGTTTCCTTTATGTCCTGAATGACCAGGTACCCAAACCAGAAAGATGCCTTTAAGTAATGAACAGTTAAAAATTATATGTCTTCGACCGCTACAAGGGTTGTATGAATTGTTGGGATTTTATTGTATCTTGCTATACAGCTGTCTTTATTTATGAGAACTGTGTTCATATCCAAAATATGGATTTCAATGAAATCCAATTGAGCACTTAAAGCTCCTTTTGACTGTTTTCACGACCATTTTTTAGCCTATTGTCCCTCAAACACGATACTCTCATCTTTATAGACCACAAATCGCCGCACCCGTACGTTCAGCGTAGATTCTTACTTTATGACAGCAGTTTTCTTCGTCATCATCCGGCCACACTATTTTATTTCTGAGTATCTCCAGTATCTCAAAATTTAGATAGATGTGGGTCTTCGCCTCTGATCTAAGAAATGTGATAAAATGGGATTGGAAATAAATGATGGGTCCTTTCTTCATATTTCGCTCTTTGCCGATGACCAGGTAGTCATCGTGCAGTATACTCATAACTCCCTACACCTTTATGTGTACCAGACTGGTAGAAGAATACGAGAGGTGGAGGACTCAAGGTGAATTTCCAAAAAAAGTGAATATATGATCACGGATGGAGGATGTCTAATAATTGGAAATAAAAATATAAGAAATGTGGATCATTTTAAATACCTTGGGTATTGGTACTTAGAACTGAATGGATTCTCCAAAAAAGATATATTAAGAAGGGTTCCTGAGGCTATTGGCTATTCTAAATCCAGTATTATGGAGCAAAAATATTTTTAACAGCACCAATAAGAACAATTAAGAGTATAATGCTCTATGGGTGCGAGACATGGTCAGTTGGGTCACAAGATCAGAAAAAACTGGTAGCCACCGAAATGGTCTTCTGGCGCAGATCTGCGAGAAAATCCCGAAGAGAAAAAGTAACAAATGATAAAATCCAGGAGATTATGAATGTCCAGAAGTCGGTACTAGAAGTTATCTGTGAGAGAGACGACTCCAGTGGTTTGGCCATGTTGAAAGAATGGTCCCCAGAAAGATTGTCCCAACAGGTTTTGGTTTGGAAACTGAATGGTAGAAAGAGGAGAGGCCGACTGAGTCTTGCTTGGAGGTCTGTAGTCGATGGAGACTTGACAGGCCATCGATTGACGGAGAGTAATGCCGAGGATATGGTTTATTGGTGACGAGATTTGGGAAAAGTGTCTCTAGTTACTGAATGGCAACGGTTAATTTAAGTCCCGTTGGGTGTGCTGCTTATAACTTCGTTCTCTTTCTGTAAATAAATGTACAACTTGTATTAGAAAGGTTTTTTTTGTTTTAAATCCGATAAGGGCACCTTTAAGTGAGGACCTGGTGGGTAGATCCCCTCTAAAGTGCCTCTTTCTGTACAATGTACGGTCCTATCACTTAGGTATTATTAAAGGAAGGTTAAATAGATGGCTAAAATTCCGAATTTGATGCAAAATTTCCTTTACACGTCCCTTTGCTAAACGGGTTGTTCACTTTTTGGAGATTTTAATTGGAAAGTGGCTCCCAGGAGTATCTTTAAATTTCTTGTATACGCATACATCTACGAGGTGTGGCTACTAAATAACGAGACTATTGCTGTAAAACATTTTATTTTAAATTTATACATATTTAGTTATTATCACCTTCAATATACACCCCTCCCCTATCCCTACAACACTCCATGTGAATTTACCATTGTTCAGAACAGTGCTAGAAGTCTTTTTCTGTGAGCTCCTGCATGACGCGTGCCGCTTTTGCTTTCACAGCTTCAATGGACTGAAATCCAGTGTATCCTTTTAATGCAGATTGGACTTTGGGGAACAGATAAAAGTCACATGGGGTCAGGTCAGGCGAATAAGGGTGGATGGCCTAAAATTGGGATGTTGTACTTGGCTAGAAACGTCTTGACGTCGTGAGCCGGCGCGTTGTCTTGATGGAGAACCCCGTGACTTGTTCTTCCAATAAATCGGGTCGTTTTTTTTCCTTCCTCTTTCACGGAGTTGAGCAAGCACCTCACGGTAGTAATGTTGATTAATTATAATCGATATTTTCATCCTTTTCGGTCTCAAAAACTTGCGCACGTGATTAATATTCATCGCCATAAACTTCTTTTAATAAAAGATAAGTTTCAGTAGCGGTTTCACCAAGTTTCATGTGAAATTTCACGACAATTTAGTTGCTCTACTACATGTGTAGTATCATGTTTTCGGCAAAACGAAACACAACACTTCTTACACAAACGGACGGTTCAGGTCAGACTGATTTTCTCTACAAAACAAGTGAGACGCTGCAATCGAAAGAGAAGGCTTTACGCTGCACAGCTGTCGGTCGTTAGGGATTTGGCGCATGCATAGTTCTTCTATAGCAGCATCAGTCTCGTTATTTAATAGCCACACCTCGTATTCACCACTTTTCTAATAAAATTAATTTTTAGGCAGTTCCTGAGCAGTAACTAGAGTAGCCTTCCCTATATCGTTACATTTCAGTATAATGTACGGCTTTGCAAACTATTTGTGGTTGGTAATAATTAAATAGAGTTAGAACATAGGGATTGTCGTTTTCACTCAGTACTTTTAGGTTCAACTCAATTACTATCTATATAGCATAGATCTTTCCATTAAACTTAACCGGAAATAAAAAAGGGGTAGCTTAATAAGGAAGTTTGTTGGTTAAACAATATAATGTAGGCCTGACGTAAGGGGTGGTTGCACTTAGAGTAATGATAGAGTTATTACCTTGGGTAATGAGGTCTTATTATTGTGAATTCTTTTAGTTGGGAATGACAGATGTTAGGTACCTATTTTAGGACAAATCATGACATATTTCTAGACAGTAAAAAATAATTGGGTAAATTGCAAACCAAAATGACATGTTTTTTTAAGTCTTAAAAAAAAATGAAATCTTTGTTTTATTAACTTACATGAATGTTTGTGCCATTGTGATTGTACTGCTGTAAGAGATCTTTCTACCAGCTGTTGGTACCGTTAAAGGAAAGACATGAGAATAACCAAGTTGTTGGAAAAAACGCAAGGGAAATTCTATTTATTTAGAGTTATGAAGTTAACTTTGCAAAATAAAAGGATTAATTTGGGATTGGGAAATGTCAAATATTGTTCTTATTTTTAAAAAGCAGGATTCCTGCAGGAAAATGGTGAATCAAGGGAGGCACAACCTTTCTGAGCTTAGATGAGTAGATTATAAGTATAACTTCCTCTACAGGAAAAAAGTAATGTAAAGTTCTTGTTGCAGTACAAATGATTTGGTTTTTGCTTTAAAGTTAAATTTGTGTGAAGTACATAGTGTACAACAAAGCGGTTTATCTATGCTTTATTAACCTTTAAACCTTTAGGCCAGACAAGTCAGTATCTTAAGGCAAGGTTGTACCAGCATCAGTATGATTGTAAGACGAAAAAAGACGACTATTCCACCGCGCTACTTAGACACCACATGGACAACAAACATAATTTTGACTTTCAGAATGTGACAGTACTCGATAGGGAAAAGAACCAATACAAACGTAACTTTCTAGAAATGTGCCACATAGTGAAACAAAACAACACAGTAAACTTTAGAACAGACACGTCGAATTTGGCCAATTGCTACAATTTTATTATTAAAAAATAAATAGATATCCAGATTTTGTACATAATTATTGCTGGGTTTTGTTAAATTTACTTCTAATCTTTTGGTTATTTGTTATTTAGTTCATAAGGGTTATTTGGTTTCTCCTGTGTTTTGTTTTTAACGTTTTTTTGTATTCTTTTCCAATATTTATTTTATTTACGCTTTTGTTGTAATTACTCTATTGTATCTGTCCCATTGTAATTACCGAAATTCCCGTGTAAGTCCCGCTATATCTGTACGAGTATATACATATACCTGCTTCTCCAGTTCTGGCTCTTAGTTTCTGTAACTCAACCAACCCGCATAGCCACGTAAGTTTCAATAATTATAAAGAATTTATTGTATTTTACTGTTTATTTTTGTATTACTGATTTTCTGTGTTACTGAATTGTTTGTATTTGTGTATTTGTAATATCCAGGCCCTGAAGAAGACAATATATTTGTCGAAACGTTGGCAAAAAGACGAGTTGTTTTATTTGACCGATTCCTCGCCAATCTTCAATTCCTAACTTTAAAAAGCTTTTGACAGGCAACCTTAACAATTGCTACTTGGTCATCCAGGAAATAAGAAAATGAATAATGCTCCTAATCTGAGGGATAAAAGCTCTTAACGGCAGGAGCAGAAATTCCCCCAAACCTTAAATCGTCCAAGTTTCTTTCTGTCGGATGTTTAAGACTCTGCAACTTCCTTAACACTACATTGCCAATCCGAAGTCAATTTGACTCTAAAAAAAAAAAATAGGAATGGTCTCTGTTTCCCCACATCTCATAGCTATCCCGAAATGCTCTTAGATATGCTATCCCCACTCTCTCACCATTTGATAGTCACGAGCTGAAGACCGTGGAATACTTAGTTTCCTTTTTGCAGATTAGTTTACTTGAATCATAGAAGTCATTTCGACTCCTGATTGGTAATATAAGTAGATTTTCTGTCATTAACTTGACTCCAGATTGCCTAAATGCTTATTTGCATTAAATTTACATAATTTTCATAGAAAGTATCAAGGCACAAAACAAAAAGCCTCTTTCTAGAATTGATTTTCTGTCCGAATTGTGGCAAAAACTTGCAGTGAATTGGGTAATTTCCGAACCGTGTCATCAGCGCACAGTAATTGAGAAAAAATAGTGAATGTAATTTTAAAAAATGAAAAAGTCCCTGATCAGAAGGCAGTCCAGTCAGGGTTCTAGAAAATACTGAAATTACTGCGATCCTAAGTTGAAGTTAATTCCTTCTGCGTGAAATGTTAAAGCCCGATTTGTGGACAGCGCCAAAATTTGGTTTTTCGTTCTTAATTCCTATTCTTTCTCATCCTTTAATGCAAATTTTATTATTAAAATTGAAATCAATTTAAAAAAAAGATAAAAATAAATTATGGAATCAATATGACTCCCACATTGGCAATAACTGACTAAGTTCGAGCATTGGCAATGCAGTGTTAATGATAAGGAAATCTAAAAATGGTAGCTGATTCAAGATCTGAAGCGTCCGGTGTTTTTTTCTAGTACATTGCTGGTCTCTATATAGTGTTCTCTCGTTACAGACAACTCTGCAGTAAGCTGGAAGAAACTTCTAGCGAGATCTCATCGCTAGAAACCAGTACGCTAACTTCTTATTGCTAATCGCTTCCTTGGTAGCTTACTATAGAACCTCTACTTCGTATGTATGTTAATAGTACGGTTTGTTTCAACTGTTGAGTGTATTTACTGTGTAGTTAGTGTAGTGTTTTAAGGAACGATTACTATTATGGAAGTAAGAGCTGAAGCAAGGAAGCCAAATTTGGGCTCTGGAAGTTACAGAATTTTCTGTTTTCGGAGATGATATAACGTGCGGATAGTGAAAAGTACGGAAACAAAATCTGAATGAATTTAATTCTCGTTATATTTTAACAGTAGAAGGAAACCTTACCTACAACTCTTCCGAAATTGCACTTAGTAAATGAAATTTATTATAAAAATGTTTCGAATGAAACTTACAGATCAAAGTGTAAGCAATAAGTCTACCAAGTTGAAAAAAATACTATCACAAAAAGTGAAAAATTTCTTTAGTAGAACCCATGATGCAACCTGCGTTGTCCTTACCTACCCTTTTACAATAGCTACATCATCAATTAAAACTAAAAAGAAAACAAAAAATAAAACAATGTGTTTTACTTATCTGTTACAGATTTATCTCGGAACGATTTCCGTACTATCGAAGGAATACGCAACGATGGCAGAATTCCTTAAGGCATAATCTATCCTTTAACGATTGCTTCGTTAAAGTACCCCGAAGGCCGGACAGGCCTGGTAAAGGCGCTTATTGGACATTACATCCAGCCGCATTGGATATGTTTGAAAATGGTTCGTTTTTAAGGAGGCGAAAAAGGTTCAAATTGCCGAAACCTAAGGAGCTAGAGGAGGCCGTTAAAAGGTGTGTAGTTGAACCATATTTTTTACACTTTTTTTTTTTACTGGTAGATAAGTGATAGGCCTAACATTGATTTACAGACACAGCTCGCTTTACAGAGATTAGAGACTTAACATACCATTCTTTAATACCCAAATTAAGTTCAGAAATTGTACTGTGTTACAGACAAAATTAACTAAGTTACAGACTATTCTCACAATTGCGTTGCTGTCAAATGCAAACAGTAATCTTACTGTTTAAGCAAACACTTTTACAAACAGTGCTGTTGTGCAAACAGTGCTTGTAAATAATCCCATATGGGCTCCAAAAAGATTGGCTAGTATTTTAATGTTAAGGGGTTGAACTATGTTGGAAGTTCGATTTAATATTTACATATCCCCTGAAATTACACAAACTAGTTTGATGACAAGAAATAATATTGAATGAAGAAACATGTCTACTCAATTCTAAGGGAAACTAGGACCAAAGCATGACTCCCTAATGTGTCTTAAGTCAGAGTACAATGTACAGATCTACCAATTGAATGATAAAGTGAACTAAAAAGTGCCAGTAAAGTCTCCCAAGACAGTACAATATGGTAGATCCACCACATATATTGTACGAGTATATTAAGGGCAATCAAACCATGTTGGTATGCCCCATAGACAATATGGTGAACATATTTGCAGGATATATGTAATTTTACCAGTTTAGTGTTCTAGCGTGTATAATGCACATATCTACGATTAATATTGAAGGGGGAACTAAAGTAACCCCTATAAAAATGTCCCAAGGGAGTACAATGTACAGATCTATCACCTACACCAGTATTAAGGAGTAGGATCAAAATAATTAAAAAGAGAACAACACTTGATCTAAAATAATCGATTTATACTTCCCCGATCGATCACTTTTCGCGCTACCTTCTTGTGAGATGTACCTCACTGTCAAAGGTCTTATTCTAATTGATTCAACCATCTTAGCCGAGAACAACCTAATCTTTTTGCAATTCCTGACCTTATATTCATTATTTGGTAACCTCTCTCGTGACAATCGTTGGACGAGTCTAAGCCATCTTAATCTCAACTTTCTTTTGTATAGATTTAATCTGAACCTTCTAAAAGTTCTTTTAGTTAGTCATTTCCATTTCGTCAATCCGTATACTTACATTTAGTGTTCTATAACTTCCATAATAATTTTCTTTCCCGAATTCGGAGCATCTTCTCATTGTCCTTGGTGTGGTAAATCTGGTTACCAGTTAATTTTGTGTTATAGACGATTAAGTTAGCTTTTTGCTACAGATCGTTGAACTGAAAAACCTTCAGCGTTGCTTTACGTTAAAGCATTTAATACCAGCATTAGTCTGGCTTTTATATCTGCAGTAACATAATTATCAATAAAAACTAAGAAACCTAAAGCTCGAACATGCTTGAAAGATGTGAACTTTTAAACTGGACTTGATCCTTCTTTCCTAGTATTAGACCTTGATGATGGGTTTTGAAACTCAAGAGCCTAGGAAAAGCTCCCCCTAGAACAGATTTTTTCGTGCCAGTTATCAGTAGATCGTATTTTACTTAGGCCAGAACTGTTTCTTATGCTACATACAGCCCTCTACAGGCAGAGATTAATAAAATTATTGGTAGCGTCCCTTTGCTACCAAGCTTGCATTCACTTGCTTGATCCCAAGGGATCCCAAGAGCAGTCAGATCGTTCAGTGCTTCCTTTCTATTTACACCGTCAACCACTTGTGTCGATAGTCAAAATACGTTTCTAGTATAAATCTACACAGGTATTCTCCAAGACTTTTTCAGGACATACGTATCATCTGTCAGCGGTTAATCTATGTATCATTTCTTGTAGGGTGAACATAGGACTACCTTGTTCCGCTCGCTAAGCATCTTTTCGTCCTGCCTCAATTCCAAAATGCTCTGTTACTTGTACTCTTCTATGTTTCAGTAATTCTGCCTAGATTCTGTCCAGTTCCAGAAAATTCTGTATAATTTATTGTCGATATTTCTTCTTTAACTTCTTTTTTTTGGAAGTTATTCTAGAGTTCCATTCTTTTCCAGTGTGTCTCTGTAATTAGAATGGATTTCGGAGATTACATTTGGTTCTTCTGTGTGGTTGAAGTAATTAGCTGTCGGTTACTACCTATCAGGTTTCTTTTTCATCTTCTAATGTACTCGGAAGACACTGTGTTCTCCCATAATCTTATGTAACTTTTTTAATTCTTTATTATCTGTAACAATGGTAAGTCAAGAGTTGGTCTAATGTATACTGTGTGCAAAAATGCTTACCATCTAGTAAAATGGTCAATGTCAGTTCAAAGAACAGTCCTGCAGATTTTAAGGGACAGCTACAAGCACAGCTGAAATCAATACTATGTACAGATCAGCTATCTGTTAAAAGAGGAAGTTAAGCACGTCTGTAAAAGTGGCTAGCTTACTGTTCAATTGTATGCAATATCTACCAAACATTTTAGCGGAAACAATAAAACATGCCTCCAAAGTCTTGAAAAGAATTTATTTTGTCTCAATCTATTCAATAAATTATTGTTCTGTTTCAGATCAAATAGTAATCTAGCGGCTAGTAATAGTGCAAAACCTAGTAATTCGTTCAGTATAGAAAGTATAATGTCTTCGCGAGGTCCACCAACGGTGCGGACCATCGGTGCATCCTGTATCGAACCAACGCAATGTGCATTGGATGTTGCCGGCAATGTACAAGCAACTTGTTCCACACCGATTGCAACAACAATATGCAACAGTATTACAACCAATCCAGCTACTGTAGCAACACTATATGCAGCTGCATTGCATCGACTATTTCCAACGCCTGTGCATACGCCTCAATATCATCTACCTCTGAGTCATATAACGCCTAACTCCATTCTTGGTGAGTAAATAGTATATGATAGATCTTTTAGTTTAGGATGATCACTATTTATTGCAAAATTGGGTATAACTAAAATTAATGGAGTTTACTCTTAGACTTGACATTAAACTTGCAACTTGTATCCACAAGTTGCAACATCCGTTTTACAGTTAGCTTGCCCATCCCGAGACTAGGGGAAAGGCACAAAGGATAGAAACGTACACCTCAACAGTCCAGCCACCATAATGCACTCTTGAGAAAAATTAGAATTCTTGAGATTATATTGAAGTAATTTAAGAGGGATTCGTTTCGGATATACGTTTTGGTCAATTGGTCAAATGTTTCTAAGTGCTTCTTACAGTTCACTGTCCAGTGATATGTCCGAAGACCGACAGTGCACTTATAATAATAATTTATTGCTTATAAGTTCAAAACTTTCTGTAATTGAGTTGGCTAAACATAAATAAACTTCAATGTTCTACATGAAATGAATACAATGCAAAAAATAATAGAATATAAACATAAATACAAATAAAATAGTACATTTCCCCAAAACTGATTATTATTTCAATTTATTTTTTTAATTAATAAGTTCGATTGAAACACTTGACCTGCTTTTTTGACACTTATCCAAAGTTTGAGTAACAAAATGGTACAAATTCTGTAAATCTAATTTAATGCGTAAAGTCAAAATGGAAACTATTTCTAATGTAAATTCATTAAAATGTTGATACTACAGTAAAGGCACTCTATTAAGAAATGTTCTAACGTGTCAGCTTTAAACAATGAACAGGTAAAAACAGGAGTTTTCTGGCTTAAATTTAAATTTCCTCCCCATTGTGAACAGACTAGGAGATTTATAACTAACTTAGCTGTACAAATAATCTTGAAACAGCAATGTTCATCTTGACATTAAGAAAATGCTCCTCGATGCCTAAAGTACTTATGTTACTAACCTGAAGTAGAAGTTAAACCTGGAATTCAGAACATTATCTACATCTTTTACTTAAAAGGTTATTTTGAAATGCAATTTTAAAAATTGGTTAGATTTTTCTTTAGCAAAACTGCATCTTGACTGTTCCAAATATCTATGGCACCGATGCTGTACAGTTAAAGAGACATTGCACTTAAAATAGCTTTAGGGGCGCCAATAACCTGAGTTGCAGGCGTGCCTTAAATTTAAAAACAGAAAAAGTAATAATAAGTTGATCTCAGAGCATCTTACAGCTCACGGTCCGATGATGGACTGTAACGAGAGAACACTGTCCGTTAAACTGAAAGATCTAGCCGCCGATGACCTCAGATGTTGAATAAAAAAGGAGATGTTAAAACTAAAGGTGCAGAAGTAGTTGGACTGAAGGAATCCATTGCAAAATGAAGACTTCCAACATTCGTTCAAAGCAGGTCAATTTTGTTTCTTTTTAGACACCCCATTAAATGACATTCCGTAGAATGTTCAAAAAAGAAGACAGGAGGGAATATCTACAGATTACAGAGTAGCTTTGCGGCTAAAATAGTTACAGTTTTAAAAGCGACCCGTGGAACCATGAATTATATTTATGATACTGGAAAGCAAAAAAAAATTGAATAAAAGAACTTCCAGTGGCGAGAAAGAATGGTAGAATAATTGAGTTAAAAACGATAAGTACTTTTTTGGTACGTGTCTGAACGTGGCTGTAGATTAAGTTCCCACATGGTTTTAAGCTTGGGAAAGAACTGGACATCGACCACAGCCATATTGTGCCCACAGACCGGCAACCAACTGATTGAATAGTAAAGGAAAGGTAACTATGAATTCATAGATAGTCTATTAAACTATGAATACAGACTGAATAAAAAAAAAAATAATAGAATAATAGAAGTCATATTATTGGCCATCTTCTCAACTATCCGCACCAATGAACTTCCTGATATGCATTGCCAACCTTCACAGCTAGCCCATTTCATAACTCCTAAAATCCTTATTCTAAAAGAGATTTATTTTTTTGGATAAATAATAAGTAAAACTCACACGATCTTTCATTACTGCAACTTACGTAATTTTATTTGTTTACTTTAATAAAACTTGGAGTTTATACCAAATATCAGGACTGTCTTATTTTTTGCTTTTTATTTAACTTTGGCTAGTAAGTTAAAACAAAACGGGGAATGTCGTGAATTAATTATTATTTTTTCAAACTATACTAATATTTTAAATGTAAAGTATTCTTTTTTTTAACTTTTTGAGACCACTATTTAACACATGGGCTGAAAAGTCCCGGGCCTAACAAAGAAAACACGGTATTTTTTGGTTCAAAATTAGCTATATTCATCAACGTAATTTCCATCAAGAACAACGCAATCATTCCAGGGCCGCTCTAATATTTCAATACCACTTTTGTAGAACGATTTATCTTTTGCCTCAAAATAGGCCTCAGTTTCAGCGATAACCTCTTCATTCGAGCGAAATTTCTTACCGGCGAGCATTTTTTTTTTTTTTAGGTCTGCGAACAGCCAGTAGTCGCTGGGAGCCAAATCTGGCGAATACGGTGAATGTGGGGAGCAATTCGAAGTTTAATTCATGTAGTTATGCCATTGTTTTGATTGACTTGTGACTTGATTGACTTGCAAGCAAACGCGGCACCCACTTTGAACAGAGCTTTCTCATAGTCAAATGCTCATGCAATATAAAACCAACACGTTCTTTTGATATCTTTACGCAGCTAACTCACGCAACTTCACTTTTCGATCATTCAAAACGATTTTGTGGATTTTTTGTTTATGTTTTCTGGTGTTATCGCCTCATTTGGACGTCCACTGCGTTCTGCATCATCGGTGTCTCTACGACCACGTTTGATGTCAGCAAACCAACGTTTTATTGTTGTTTCTGATGGTGCAGAGTCCCCATAACACTTTTCAAGCCATTGCTTCGCTTGAACGGTATTTTTCCCCATCAAGAAGCAGTGTAAAATTGTTTTTGATCCATTGTCTTGAAAATAACAAAAGTAGCGTCACTCTTAGCGCAATAACTCACAAACTAATGAATAGAATATCATGAAATTTTAACAGCTGCCTTTTGAAGGTTAGTACTAACTGAAAAAGTGGTGAATGCAATAAAACTAGCGCCATCTATGTGTTAGGCCCGGGACTTTTCAGCCCATGTGATAAAACTATTTTTACATTTTTTTCCCAGTTTTAAACCTTACAATTGGTTACTTTGACATTATGTTCCACAACAAAAATATTCCACTCTAAAACATTTATTTTCTGATGAAATCATATTAAATTAGAACTCATAATTGGATAACTCCTAAAGACTTGAGATGTCCTCTTATGTTCAGCAATTTGAGAGCATTTTTTCCGCCTTATTTTCAGCCAATTCATGCCCTTTCATGTCTCTTTTTTGGACTTCAGACAACCCTGTAGGAGCTAACCTTCTCGACTAGTTTATTGTCAAATTTTTTGTTAGCAGGCAACCTGGTAGTACTATTTGCAATACTCAGTTTTATTTTTACTTTTTCTTAAACTTGTAAAGAGTGAAAAGATTATAGCTGCCTTAATCTCTAATGTTTCCTTCAATGTTAACCAGTTAAGCGTGTTTAACGTGTATACACGTCAAATCAAATCTCTATTGCGGTGCGTTCGACGTGTATACTCGTTGTCGAAAAATATAAAATTGTCATTTAACTATACGAGTAAAAACTCGAAATTTTAATAAAATACAATAAGAATATTATTTGGTGAGATGTTTCCTTTATCTTACCAATAGAACTGCCAAGTATTTTATACGGAGGTGGGAGTCAGCCAAATGATAAGTGGTTGGTACATGTTTGGTCTCCGCATTAGAGATTGGGGAATGACGCATACAAATAAAAGTTCTCAACCCTTGTGCAATGCCCGTTTTTACCTTTTAGATAGAGGTTCAGGACCTCACTACGAGCATGATTTCATTTTGCCCAGAATTTTAAAAGCTCTTTTCTTCCTTGTAAAAGCTCTTGCGCGTCCCTAGTTAACCGTGAAGCGGTGCAAGATTTTTGAATGAGCACAGAATGCTCTGGTAATCTCAAGCCCCCCCCCCAGAGAGATTGCAGAAAAAGTCGCTTGCAGTAACCTATTATGATGTTGTAAACTTTTGGGTTGTTTTGCCTTTGCGTTCGACGTGTATACACCTCATTGTTTGATTTTAATTCCGCACACTGTTTTGGGGATTTTTTAAAAACTAAATTCCACGCTTAACTGGTTAATACAAAAAAAATCATTGTTGCTAGTCAAACAAAGTCCATTGACTTAAAATGTAACAAATTACTCCAGTTAGAGTAACCAATTTAAATGAAACGTTAAAACAATTACCTAGATAATCAGTAAAAGTCGATCTACGCAGTCGTACTTTTGGAAGCCTTGATGTTGTTATTCTAATTTGCAGTTTTGATTGAAAATTCTCTTAAATGGCGACCAGGTTTTAGCACCGTACTAAACAGCACTTAACAGGTTTAGCTGAAATTCGCCTCCTCGCCAAGAACAAATATGGGTTATTTAATTAGTAAACAATTTAGAATAGCTATTGTATTGCACTACCATCGTTCGATGTATTCTCCGCCATGTTAAAAGGTGTAACAATTGGGACAAATTCTTTTAATTATTATCATCTTTTCCCTCATTGGAATTACAATACTTACAACTGGGTTTTAATGTAAGTATATTGTGAAAGAGTAATTTTATTCTTTCTGAGTCGTGTAATTTTTTGGCACGCTGACACCGTTAGTACAGTAAATGGTAGTTGGACGTTAAGCCCCGCCTGAAAAAATGGGCGATTACTTATTATTTTCTGAAATGTTCCCAATAATTTGATTTAAACTTTTTGTAAAAACTCCATCTTTTATAATTTAGTAGTAGTAGTAGTAGTAATCGCCTATTTTTTCAGGCAGGCTTAACGTCCAACTACCAAATTAGGTGTCGTGGACGGAGGCGACTAGCAAACATACTTTACTATAAATTTCTTTTATTAACCATTAAATAAAATCCAAGGTCTAAGTCCGGGAATCGAACCCAGTACCAAAATACGAGGGGGTACCCAAAAATAACCGGAATTGCGTTGCCGCGCATGGAGCTTATGTAGTACGCATTTCTGCCGCTAGACGTGTATAGCGCAATTCCTTGCCAGTTCAGTCCTGCCTGTGTTGTCTGCCTGGCTTGTTCTGTTCATCTGCAGTGATTGTTTTTACCAGCGCTGTTTTGTTCTTTTTTCGTTTTTTATGATGGCAAGTTTAAGTGAACAACGTGCAGCTCTGAAATTTTGTTTTCTACTCGGCAAAAATGCTGCTGAATGTGTTTTAATGTTGAAAACAGCTTACAAAGATGACGCTATGGGAAAAACTCAAGTATACGAGTGGTTTACTCGGCGACATGTCGATTGATGACAAACCTCGTTCGGGACGTCCATCAACTGCCCGAATCGACGAAAATGTTGAAAAAATTCGAGAGCTGGTGTTCACAGACCGTCGACAGACAATTGATCAACTGTCAGAGAGTAGTGGGTTATCTTGGAGCTCGGTTCAGCGAATTTTAACGGAAGATTTGGGGATGAAAAGGGTTGCTGCCAAGTTTGTTCCTCGAGTTCTGACTGACAATCAAAAAGAACATCGAGTTGAAACATGTCGTGCTTTGAAACAACAGCTTGAAACTGATCCAGACTTTCTGTCAAAGGTCATTACTGGTGATGAGTCATGGTGCTATGGTTATGACCCAGAAACAAAGCAACAGTCGAGCCAATGGAAGACGTCATCTTCACCCCGACCAAAAAAATGTCGTCAAGTCAAGTCAAACATCAAAACAATGCTGATTTGCTTTTTTGATGCCAAAGGCATAGTCCATTCAGAGTTTGTCCCCCCAGGTCAGACCGTCAATCAAACCTTGTATTTGGAAGTTTTGAAAAGATTGCGCAATAGTGTTCGCCAAAAAAGACCCGATTTGTGGCAAACAGGAGACTGGTTCTTCCACCACGACAATGCACCTGCACACACAGCCATCTCTGTTACACAGTTTTTGGCTAAAAATTGGCATGGTTCCGCTGCCCCACGCACCTTACTCGCCTGACCTGGCTCCGTGCGACTTTTTCTTATTTCCACGCATGAAAAAGGGCAAGAAAGGTCACCGATTTGACAACATTGAAGAGGTCAAGAAAAAAACGAAGAAGGAGCTGTCAGCCATTTCTAAAGATGACTACAAAAAATGTTTCGAACAGTGGAAGCACCGGTGGGACAAATGTATTAGTTGTAATGGAGAGTATTTTGAAGGGGATAAGGTTGTTCTGTAAAAAAGTTGTAAATAAATAGCTTTTAAAAAATAATTCCGGTTTTTTTTGGGTACCCCCTCGTATATGTAGCAAATGCCTACTAAATAGGATAACTTAAGAGTATCCTCCCTATTCTGTCGTCTTTTAAAATGAAATTCTTTTCTTAAAAATGAATTTTAGAATAGGTTCTAGGACGTCACACTCATTTTGAATGTACCGTTTTATTATTGTAAACGTGTATTAAAACTAATTACTTACATTTGATAAAAAGTCTAAGTTAAAAAAAATAAAAAATTAATAGATCATTAAAAAAGAAAAGTGAAGCTTACACCAAATGTAAACTACCAGTGCCAACTATATATGCTTTTATGCTTAAATTTAAACCCTAAATAATACTCTACAAAAATAAACCATTTTACTCATCCCCCACCATCAAGTGAATTATTGAAAGTTTTTTTTTTTGAATTAAAGGGCGCTGCCAAACAGAGTTTATAATATGACGTAGCGATTACAGAGGTAATTGCTTTTGTAACGATATCAGATTCAAAGCTTGTATAAATACTGACTGTAGCACGCGATCTTAAAAATATACACGAAACGAACATTAGATCGCGTTTTGTTGAAATAAACCTTGTAAAACCACCTTTTTTAACTCAATAATATTTATTTAAACTAATTTTTAGTTTACATTAATTAGGTTAGTACAAACAGTGTAATTAGATTTGAAAATTGTAAACTTAAATCAAAATGGATTTAGTAAAAAATAAAAATGTCAGTTTTGGTTGAAATTTTACAGTTTATTGAAAAAAATTACTACTGCGAAATTCTCTTACAAAAGAAATCTCAAACTTCTTCTAAACGTTAATAATTTTCATGAACTGTGAATATTTAAAAAAAAAAATTAATTCTTACATCGTGCATTTTGAATACTGGATTCCAACGCGAAGATCCCGGGTTCGAATCCAGCAGCTAGCCTTTTAGATTTTCTCTTCCTTGCAGCTTCTTGTATCACTGTACGCTGATGAACAGTGTTTTCATAGACGAGTGAACACTGTCCTGAGGCCGGCAGGGCATAGAAATAGCTCTGGGCGTAAATAACCTCAGATATTCATGCGCCCTAAATTCAATAATAATTTGTATCTTAAACTGATATCACACCTTTCAGCAGGGGTGTCAAACTCGGAGGCCCGCGGAGTAATTTCTTGTGGCCCCACGATGTACTCTGAAATAAAATGAAAATAGAAAAAAGTTTTCTATGAAGGAAATAGCGCTTACGGGAGGATCGAGGCAATATTATCGTACACACAATTCCTAGTTTCCGTTTAACTACTGAAGACGAGTATACACGTGGCCCCAGGGCCTTTCCTGGGAGCCTTTGGGCTTGAATAAACAAGCTGGACTTAGTTCCAAGCGACTTTTTGGAAGCCATATGTCCTGCCACATGCAGAATTGCAGAATGATTTGGTTTTAAAAGACGGAAGTAGGAATTCCCAAAATATATTCTTATTTAGGTGAGAAATATCCCAAAATGTTTTGGTGTACAATTTTTTTTTTTTTTTTTTTTTTGGCGCATCGACTGCTGAGGTCATTAGCGCCCCTAATCATTTTAATCTTCTCTCATCTTCACAAATTTTGTTATTATTTTTGGAGTACATCCTTGTGTGAGCAACTATTTCCGTCTATAAAATTAAATAGAACGGGTCTACAGATCAAGATTGACTGGATAAACAGATATCTGCCTTACCTGAAGATTGCCTGTTCTCAGTCTCTGAATCCAGAGATTGGTAAACTAGGAAAAAATTTTGTAAATATGTTGTGACCCGCATGAATCTTGCCTGTTGTTGCACCAAGTGGCCCCGTGGTTTAACTGAGTTTGACACCCCTGCCTTATAGGAATCCGTTTCCTAGCATTATATTTCTTGCCAAAATGATCTGAAGCAAAGTGATCTGTGTGCATGAAATGTAATTCTACGAATTTTACAAAAAAAAAAAAAATCCAAAGAGTCCATGTTGATGAAAAGCTCAAAACAATAAAACATCCATTGAGAAGATTGGTACTACCAGATTGGAATGTTGTTTCGAAACTCAGTAGAAAATTTTGGGCAATATACAATATATTTAACTCTCCTTAAGGGAAGAAAAAAGTAAATACTTTAGAGGGGGAATTTGTACACCCCATTTTCCCTCAGAAGTTTTGTAATTACTGTACAAAGAGTTGTTTTAGAGAAATCGAAACCGAAAAATCGTTTTAATAATGTGGCACTTCGGGAAAGTTGATATTCTTCAAATTCGACAAATTTAATTTTAATTTTTTTAAAATTCGTATTACTAAATCGATATAGAGAAATGATGCTTCAGAGGAAAGCCTAACCCACCCAGTGGTGCCTTCAGTTGAATTTTTCTATGAATATGTTTCAAAGAAATGTTACACTTCTACATGTATCTACGAGGGTCGTTTAAAAAGTCCGTGCAAAAATAAAAACTACTTAATTTTTTGGGGTAAACCTTTTTTATTTTTCAACATAGTCTCCTTTTAGGCTTATACACTTCGTCCAACGCTGCTCTAGTTTGTTGATCCCTTCCGAATAATAGGATTTGTCCAAGTCTGAAAAATAGCCATTCGTTTCTGCAATCACCTCCTCGTTTGAATAAAAATCTTTTTCCCGCCAGCCATTTCTTCATATTGGGGAACAAATAGTAGTCCGAGGGAGCCAAGTCTGGAGAATAGGGAGGATATGAAACGAGTTGGAACCCTATTTCCATTAATTTTGCGACCACAACTGCTGAGGTGTGAGCTGGTGCGTTGTCGTGATGGAAAAGGACTTTTTTGTGGGCCAATCGTGGGCGTTTTTCTTGCAGCTCGGTTTTCAAACGGTCCAATAACGTTGAATAATATGCACCTGTAATAGTTTTACCCTTTTCCAGATAGTCGATGAGGATTACTCCTTGCGAATCCCAAAAGACAGTCGCCATAATCTTTCCGGCCGAAGGAACGGTCTTCGCCTTTTTGGTCACTCCAAAAATTTTGAAACCACTTATAAACTGTTCTAATCGAAGGTGCAGAGTCACCATAATGTTTATCAAGCTTCTCTTTAGTCTCCTGAAGCGTTTTGCCTTTCATAAAGTAGTGTTTAATCAACACACGAAATTCTTTTTCGTCCATTTTTTGAAAATCACTCGACTTCCTCGATTCAAACGAATGCCAAACACAAAGAAATAGACCGATCTGGCTGAAACTTGGTGTGTGTTCTTCCAAGAGATGCTACTAACTAAACATAACCTCGATACGCGCCAGTAGTGCTATCTCTCTGACTTTGCACAGACTTTTCAAACGACCCTCGTATAATTTACTGCACCAAATGAAAATCGTAGAAGATATTTTTGAAAAATCTCAGGAAACTGAACAAATCGATTCAGTAAAGAAGTATTTCCGATAAATAGAGTTTAATCAAAAACTTACTGTCGCATTGGCATTTAGAAGAAATATCAAACTTCCTTCTGCGAGTTCTCATTGTTTGATTTATGGTACCCAAATTTTTGATTCATTAACTCATAAAACTGGTGTGAACACTTTCTTGAGTTGACTTCAATATTATAAAATTCATTTCTTTTATTAAATAATGGGTTGGGGAAAAAGAAATCCATTATTTTTGCGTGAAATGTGAAATTCAAAACTTTATTTAAGATGTTTGGGATTGTCCGATTTGGGTCAAATATGCACCGTTTTGTTGTATAATTTGTTGCCATTTTAAAGGTAGCTTCATAATGCCTCTCTCATAGAAGTCTTGGTCCTTATTGGCGAAAAACTCTAGTAATCGATTTTCACAATCTTCTCTTGATCCCAATTTCTTATCACTCAGGAAGTTTTGCAAATGCGAGAAAAAGGTGGTAATCGCTTGGTGCCAGGTCCGGACTATATGGTGGATGCATTAAAACTTCCCAACCAAGCTCCCGGAGTTTCTAGCGAATCACTACAGACGTGTGTGGCCTTGCGTTGTCCCGATGGAATACAACACCTCTTCTGTTGGCCAATTCTGGCCGTTTCTGGCCAATCGCTAGCTTCAAACGGTCCAGTTGTTGGCAGTAAAGATCTGAATTTAGTGTTTGGCCATACGGAAGCAACTCATAATAAATGATTCCTTTCAAGTCCCACCAAATACACGGCCAGAACCTTCCTGGCCGTTAGTCCTGGTTTAGCCACCGTTTGAGCTGCTTCACCACGCTTTGACCACGATCGTTTTCGCACAATATTGTCGTATGTGACCCATTTTTCATCCTCAGTCACCATCCGTTTAAGAAATGGGTCGATTTCATTCCGTTTGGCCAGAAATTCGATCCATCATGTTTTTTGGTGTTAATTGGTGTGGCACCTATATGTACGCATGTATTATCGGAAGCCTGACGTCATAGCTCCTCCAGTTAGTAATCAATATTTCCCTAAGTATAAGTTTCAAAGCAAAGTCATGGGCTTTCATGTACATTTTAGGTGATAGAATCGTAAAATATACTGAAACAGCACACTTTCTTTTAAACCTTTCTAAGAACCTCCGCTTTAAATAAAGTTTTTATGAAGAGTGTATCAATTATAAGCAATAGTAATTTTAAAATAAAATCAGTAGAACCCAAAAATGTTAAAAAAATGAATAGAATATTTGTTAAAATGAGTATCTATTCCGATTGTCAAATTTACTTAAAATTGGGAATTATACTTGTTTATTCAAAATGGTTGGTTTAGTCGAAAAGCATGATCCCTCATCATTCCCTTAAAATTTAAAACTCTTTCGTTTGGAATAAGCAGATTTGTTGTAGGATAAAGGATAGAAAAGTTACGGCCGTTTTTATGTTATATCAATTCAAACTGTCCGGTAGGGCAGTTGGTATAAGGGTTGATCGTCAAAAACTGCATGAAAAAGCTGTAACGTTGAAAAACACCCAAATTTGACAATATTTGTTTTTCTTTTTCTATAAAAGATAAAATTCCCAAATTTTCTTTATAGTATTGGGCAAATCCTCCTTTATAACTGTAAATTTTTTGCAACAACCCAGATCTTAACTTAAATTTTTTTTTTTTTAATTATTTAAGGCGCGTCATCATCCTTCCTAGGAGCTTTTTTCAGTGCACTGACGGCCTCCGGACAGTGTCCTCTCGTTACAGACTACACAGTTACAGTGAGCTGTAAGAAGCTCCTGGGAAGAGAAAATCTAAGGGGCCAGCAGCTGGATTCGAACCCAGGACCTCCGCGTGGAAGTCCAGTATGCTAACCGCATAGCTAATCCCTTCCGAAATTTAAATATTTAATTACTTAATTTATTTATGTTATCTCTTCTTAAAATTGAACTAGCCAAAATGTTTCACAAATTGACTACTCTTCTTCCTCGTATTTTGTATGTTACTTAGGCATTACATATAAAGCCTAAATAATAACCCACTTTTATATTTAATTTTAAAGAGATAATGGACGTAGTAACTAGCAATTTAAGCAATTTATTGCTTTTAAAAAAATAACTATACATTAAATAATCTGTCATACATTGCACGCTACATACATCAAGGTCTATTACGAACATTTATTTGAAACATTTTTTAGCAAAACTTCTTGAGATTTCGTTGAATTTTTTTCCATAAAGGGGGGAAAAAAATAAAAACATTAATAGTTTTAAGATTATGGTGAAGTTTAGCTGCCTATTTACAGTATATTGCACTATTCGAAGTACTGTTGTATTTCGTATGAATGTTGAAAAAGATGATTTTGAATAATGTCGGTTCACCGATGTTTCAAAATAGATATTGTAGAACTTTTTATGCTCAAAAATAGTGAAATCAAATAGTAAGCTTGAAGAAGTAAGTTTTTGAAATCATTTTACAAGTTTTTGAGATTATAATTTTTTTTCACTGAATGTTTAATTTTTAAAACAAAGACCCACAAATGAGTAAATAAATATTTATTGACCTTTAGGAATCGTATTTCCTCACTCATATTTGGATGCCAATTTTATTCTAAACCCTTTATCAAATGTTCAAATAACATTACTTGATGCTGTTCTTCGTCTATCTATAAATTGTTTAATAAGACGGGTAATGCAAATGTTAGTGATTATTAAGGCGATTTAACAACATGAAAAATGTCAAAGCTTAGTTCATGAATTATTTATTTTCTATTTTAATTTAATTAATAAAATAGTTCCAAGTAGGGTTTTATTAAAAACCAAAAAAAATCCATATGGTCTTGAAGCTCAATAAATGCGCAACTTTTTCTGAAATTATGTGACTCCTTGATTCATTAATCATTGAAAAAAATGCAGTTGAAAATTTAAACAAAAATCATTGAGAGCGAATTTTTTAGACATTAAAGTAAAAATTTCATTGTTTATAAGAAACGTTTTGAGGCTCTTTATTAAGCAAATTTATAGGAAATTTAATGCTCTTTCTTTTGGAATAAGCAGATTTGTTGTAGGATAAAGGATAGAAAAGTTACGGCCGTTTTTATGGTGAAAAACGCGAATATCGACGGAAAAGTTAAAAATGCAAATATCTTGGACACTATTGAGAATCAGGCCAAAGTGAATAGAATATTTTTTGTTGCATTTGAGCTGCTGAATCACCTCCCCAAGTTTCGACCTCTTCTCCGTGTTCACCCTGTATATCTGTTTCTTCAATTTTTCGGTATTTGGCTTTTAGGTTAATTTTTTCAAACCAGTTTCATATGACTGACATAGTTAGGGCGACCATAAGTCGTTTATTTAAGAGAACAGTCCTTTATTTCACTGCCCTGACCTCTAACTTCATTTATTTTCCTGAAATAGGCCTTTTTGTCCTTTATTTTGTAAAGTCGTCGCAAAATTGTACAAAAAAATACGAATATTTTCATTGGTGAATAAGTATGTGGACGAATAAAAACCCTCCAATTAAAGGTAAGCACATTAGAAGCATGTATTTCCGTCAAATACAACTTTCAAGTGAACTGTATAGAATTTTAAGACTTTTTAAGGCGTGAATCGGCGCTATTAACACTGCATTGCCAATGCTCGAACTTACTTCAGTTATTGCCAATGCGGAGTCATATTGACTCCATAATTTATTTTTATCTTTTTTTTAATTGATTTCAATTTTAATAATAAAATTTGCATTAAAGGATGAGAAAGAATAGGAATTAAGAACGAAAAACCAAAATTTTGTCCACAAATCGGCTTTAACATTTCACGCAGAAGGAATTAACTTCAACTTAGGTTCGCAGTAATTTCAGTATTTTCTAGAACCCAAACTGGACTGGCTGCCTTCTGATCAGGGACATTTTCATTTTTTTTGATTACATTCACTATTTTTTCAATTACTGTGCTCTGTTGACACGGATCGGAATTTACCCAATTCGCTGCAAGTTTTTGCTGCAATTCGGACAGAAAATCAATTCTAGAAAGAGGCTTTTTGTTTTGTGCCTTGATACTTTCTATGAAAATTATGTAAATTTAATGCAAATAAGCATTTAGGCAATAGTCTGAAGTCAAGATAATAACAGAAAATCTACTTAACATATATTACCAACCAGGAGTCGAAATGACTCCGATATATTCACGTGTATGCCAATCTGGAGTCAAAATGACTCTTATGATTCAAGTAAACTAATCTGCAAAAAGGAAACTAAGAATTCCATGGTCTTCAGCTCCGTAACTATCGAATGGTGAGAGAGTGGGGATAGCATATCTAAGAGCATTTCGGGATTGCTATGAGATGACTTCGGATTGGCAATGTAGTGTTAAAACTAAATAATTCTACAGTAAAGTATCCAAATTAATGTTATTTAAATTTTTTACAATATGAGTGTATGTGTAATAATTAAGATTGTTTAAAATTTTAATGTATGCTTTGTTGTATTGCACTATTTTCGTAATCAATGTTGTCGACTTATGAATTCCTTTAATTTCCTCAAAAAATTTAGTCACCATAACATAGTGGCCCTTATCCAACCGGAACAATCTTTGATAATCAAAATAACTTAAAATGGAAAAATCTGAACTATTTGAATAAAGATGAATAAAAGAATATATATATACGTGTATATAAAAATTGGGCCAAACGCCGTATAGAAAAGTTATTTGAACCTTTAGAAGATTATAGAATGCTAAATTAAGTTAGTGAAAGAAGTGGGTAATTGCAGATTTCCGTTTTATTTTTAAGCAGGTGCAGACGTAAGATCTTTTTTGGGATAATAATAATTCTCTTGTATTCTAGAAAATGATACTTCCGTGTGTTTTAGTTTGCATTTTACCTTTTAAGTAAAATGAGGGGTGTAAGCATGAATTGTAAGTTGATATCGCGTGGGCCCAGTTTTAAGCTAGAAAAACGGAAGGATTATTATCAGAATTGGCCCCTCTCCAAAAACAGGAGAGAGATTGGTCAAGTATACGAATTGGTTATCTGTCTCAAGAGGATAGCGTGCTAAAGATACTAGGCCTTCTCTTGTTATCCCATTCCCCCAAACTCCTATCCCTAACTATCTCCAACAAGGGGAGATAATCTCTCTCCCCCCCTCGTCCGCCATCTTTACACGTTAAATACATACACAGACACAAACAGAGCTAATTCAAAAGCAATTACATTAGCCTTTTATAACAAGACACTTCAGAAAAGGGAGGCAGTCAAATCAATTTCATTCTTCTACCATACACATATGTTTTATTAGTGCTATTTAGTAAAAATGTAGCTCACATTACTTGATTAATTCCTACGTGAAATCTGAATGTATTATAATTATAGCTAAATAAATTTATCATTTTATAATTTTAGCTCATATCTTGATTCAACTCTATCGCAAAACTGTACAAATTTCAAATTTTAACTAATGCAATTTTCTATTACGGATATTCTGTGGTATTCCTAGATCAGACTATCCCTTACACTAATTGTGAATGCGTGAAGCTGCATTAATTTAGACGACATCTTTAGTTAGCGTTAACTCTAAATAGAAACTGTATAGAACTAAAATTGTAGCTAATTGAATATGTTGCTAATTGAATAGTTTTTCTTGGTAAAACTAATTTTTAAATAAGATTAGAGACTTTTAAATTGTAAACCGAATGAGTGAAGCTGTCCATCTTTTATTACATATCTCGATAAGCATCATATCTGTGGGCTAAAACATGAACTCTAGTTTTTGCTATTACTATTGGAATTGATATTTCTAGTTTAGTCCGATAGTAATGAAAAAAAACAAACTATTTTTTAATAAATAAGGCTGATTATTGATTGATTTAAATAAAAGATTTGTTTAAAATTTTAAATTCTTCCAGAGCCATGATCAGCTTTAATTAAATTTAAAAGAACACTTTAATAAATTATAAATGCATTTTTCCATGGCCTAGAGCAAATTCTTAAAGTAACTATTTTTTGGTCTTAAGTTAAGTATTATAACGATAAACATTTAGAGACATATACAGCTTGTCCATATCGTATAACGCAGCTAATGCTGCCCGCTAGATTGCTAACAGTTTTGTCTTCAGGTTCTTCCTATTTAGACAGGCTCTATACACGTATATCAAAAAGGCTTTACATTAAATATGGGCAACTAATTAAGTAGAATTTACAAATAACTCGGCTTTTAATTAGTATAATTATTAAGTCTAGGCTAATATTTGTGCAGCTTCACTCTCCAATTAAATTCCTTAGTTAATTTCTCTTGCACTGTCAGTTAGATATTCAGATTACAGTTACTGTAATCGTTCAGATATTCTAGTTTAACCGTTTTGTGATCTTATGAGTGTTACAAGTTGGTTTTTTACGTTTTGGTTTGTAAATCTGTGACATGTATCTGGTTATATAAGGAACATTTCTGTATAATGATCATAAAGTATAGTTCATTAGAACATGTTGAGAGATGCCTCACTATAAGGAAATTCAATTCAAGTAGAGAAAACTAAAAAAATGAAAAGAAAACAATTCATTCCTCTGAGAGATATCAACATGAAACTATTTTTTGGGAAATGAGGTGTAAATCTTCCTTCAAAAGAGAGATTACGAATCTCTCTTTTACCATCTTTTAGTTTTATTTTTACTTTGAGTGAAGAAAGTGGGCCATATTTTTACTTTATTTCATAAATTTTCATTTTCAATTGAAGCAAACATATCCTGTATTACATAAATATCTATTAGATCTGCGTTATTGCTAAACAAAAATCACAGACATAAACATTTGGTTAAACCATTGTTAAAAGATAGAAGTCATTCTGATTTTAAAAGCTAATTATACTTTTCAATCTTCTATTGGTCAAAGTATAATTGATTTAATTATTGCCAATCATGACGCTGCAGTTAATCCTGATTATAATATGATAATTGAGTGTTAAAACTGATTTAGCTGATCGTCTATTCTATAAAAAAATAACTATAATTAATAAGGGACGATTCTAAAGTTGAATTTTTCCAATAAAGAACTGAATACATATCCTTTGTTTAACCTTTTGATTCTAATAAATGTGCATATTGTTTAAACGAAAATGGAACTATATTTCAGGTAGTAACTGAGGAGCGTCAAATACTCGAAAGAGTTCTTTCCTAAAAATGATAATTCTAAAATACATTTAATTAATAATAAAAACATGGTTTAGTGATCTATGTAGATGAAAAAAAATGGCTGACATCAAATAATTAATTCTTGCAATTTTTTCAGAAACAATCAAAGCTAAAAGTTATTATTATTATTGTGTTCTTTTTAAAGGTGCTCAACATCTAAGGTCCTTCGCACCTGACAATGTTGCTGTAAGACACTACACTAGCTCATTCTAGACTAAAACTATCATTCTAACAAAAAACACTCATGCATATAAATACATTCATCCAAATAAATACAATCACACACATTAAATCTAATCGCGATTTGTGATGGAGTACTTGATATTCCTCGCATCACATTAATAACCTAATCTAAGATAAAAACATATTTACATACTTTCATAATTAGAGACTAGCATAGTGTCATATGAGACTATATAAATCTATATCTTTAAGGTATTGCAAGGCTTTCCTTGCATTGTCTTCATTATCGTCCAGGATCTCTTTCATGCTATTACCCATGTTTAACTTCCGCCTAGCCCATGTATATCTGGTACATTCTACGAAAATATGATGGACGGATAGTATTACATTGCAGGTTCCACATATGGGTTGCTGCTCACCTCTAAAGATATAGCCATGGGTTAACATCGTATGGCCTATTCTTAGTCTTGCAAGTATGACTTCTTCGTGGCGGGACTGTCTACTTGAAGTCATCCATTTCAATGGTGTGGATTTAATATTTCTCAGCTTATTCATTAATGGAAGTGTTTCCCATTCCCGTTTCCATAGCAATAAGGCTTGGGTGCGCAGATAAGCCCTCCAATCCAACGGCAGAACATTTTCCTTTGGGTTACTTATTAAGGCTGCATTCCTAGCGGCCTTGTCGGCGATTTCATTGAATTTAATCCCTGAATGTCCGGGAGTCCATAGGAAAACGACTGTTTTTCCAATTTCAGCACAAAGATGCAGACGTTTATGCACGGTCTGGATGAGTAGGTTGTCTGTATCCAACTTACATATCGCATCCAGAGAGTTTCGAGAATCTGAACAAATTAGAAATTTTCTCTCAGTGGAATCTATTATGTGTTCTGAAGCTTTGAAAATCGCAAAAAGTTCCGCTGTGAAGATACTAGAAATATTGTTCAGTGACCAGCTGTAACTCCTTCCATCTATCACCCAGGCCGATCCCACTCCAGTAGCCGTTTTAGAGCCGTCAGTGAAAATTTGCTTATAATTCACATACTTATTTCTCGTCCTTTCTAGGAACTTATTTCTATAAACGTAAGGAGGCGTATTACTCTTTATATACTTACTAAGAGTATAATCTGTTAGAGGCCTATTGAGTACCCAACGTTCGATCTGGCAAGCCTCCGAGTGTACTGTTATAGGAATCTCGATATTATTTTCGGTACAGAGGCTAAAAGTTACACACCGCGTAAGATAAAATTGTGGGGAAAAAATGGACTGAATATTGTAATTATCTAAATCAGCGTTTCCCAACCTTTTTTGGCTCGCGTACCACTTGGTAGTACATCATGCTAAATTGTACCACATCGTAGAAATGATTGTATTTCGTAAAATTTGTTATTTCGATTGTGTTATTTTACTATTACTATCTCTATTTTGTATAGAGATACAATGTATCTATTACAAAGGAGTTCCAAGTTCATGTTCACTTTATATAAACTTTGTAAAGTGTAAGATCTTAGTTTTAAAACTTTTTTGTAAATAATTAAAAATTACGTACATATTTTTCTCTTCAAAATTATTAATTAATTTACAAAGTTCTTCTTTAGGATTATTATATTTGTGCCCAAATCTTCTAAATTAATTTCTTTTAAGCATTCAATGACCCGTAAGTACCAATTAAATTTAATGTTGCTTGGATAGAGCTTCCTCATTACAATCAGTCTCTTTAAGCAGATCTTTACATAGTTCTGTCACATGATGAATTCTATTAAATTTTCATCTTTTATCGATAATGATGTAGCTTTTCATAAATTTTCTTTATAGAAGGTGGTTTGAAATTAAATTATCATTTGTGTTTTCGGGTTTTGGGAAAATACTCCATGAAAGACAATTTTAATCCTATTAAATGTGCTATTATATTTTCTCGTTTATCTTGAGACAGACAAACCTTATTGCTGTACATATTAATAACTTTATTGTATAATATTATTAATTAAAATAATTTTTATGTCCGCCATTATTGATTATTCTTCGTGTACCACCAACCAGCAACCCGCGTACCACACGTTGGGAAACGCTGCTCTAAATTGTCCCATCCTATGTTAATGGTTAAAAAAGTAAACTTCAAAATAGTTGATAAATCGATTGTGTAAAGTTCGATGGTGGCACATTTTTTTTTGCAATTTTCGTACGCCGTTCAATTTTGATAATTTCTTGTAGTCCGGACAAGTTGCCTTCATCACATATTTTGGGAACTACACTGATGCTGAACATGGACAATTTTTCCCTGTACTTAATAGTGTGAGAAAGCTTTCAATCAAAGAATCTGCAGAATAATTATTTTCTAACTAGCGAACCTTGCGAAATGAATATCTAAATAATTTCGACCAAAACTAATAATATACACGTTGGATATTAGACATTAAGTGTGTAACTGCTACCTCTGGGTAGCTGATAAAATCAAAATTTATTGTAACATGGCCACTTATGCACTTTTTTTTCTGCAATAATATCGATAGAGACTTCAAAAAACATAAAACAAAAATTCATCTAATACTGGGATTCAACCAATCAATTTCCATATTCAATGTAAATGGCAGTACTAATAGAAAGTCGTATTTATGTGTTAATTGCATAAGTGTCGGCATATATCAAACAATAACCTGGACATTTGCATATTCCAGAATATTGTTCTAGTGTTATGTCCGTGTCCATGTGTATGTATGTGATAGTTTGAAATTGGGCAACATCGGTTATTCGTGTGACGGTACATTAGATCACGTCTCCCTAAACTCTTCTCTAGGCGCATGTATAATATATGAACTCCTACGACATTGTTAGAACAAAAACTGCCATTTCAATTTTAAATAAAATGTCATCAACGACATTAAAAAAAAAAGACACGATGGAGTGTGTAAAATAAAATAATAATAATAATAAATAAGTAAACTAAAAGTGTTGCAAAGACTTTAAAATTTCGTCTTTTTGATGTTTAAAAATAAGTTCTTTTTTAATAGTTGATTAATTTTTAAACAGAAGTTTTTCAGGCGACCATTTGTTTCGAAGTGCGAACAACTTTTGTTGGATTTGGTTCATCTTGAAACACCCATACAGTCGACTGCTGTTTAGTTTCCGGCTCCATGATTCGTCACCTGTTCCAATCTTATACACGTCTTTTGAAGCACCGCCATTGTATGTTATTTCTTAAGCATTTGTTTGCACCAATCGAAACGAGTATCTTTTTGAGATTTTGTCAGATTATGTAGGATCCAACGAGAACAAACCTTTTTCACGGCTAAATGATCATGCAATATTTTATATGAAATTAATAAAATGATACAATATAATAATGCAAACATAAATACAAATAAAATAGTATATGGTTGTTTAGTGTATGGCGGTCTTTCTGGTGATATTGAAGCTAAGCTTAAGCGCCTCATGAACTGCTTCATAAGATTTATTTTCAGCATTTCCAGAGACTCTCGCATTTCGCACTGCTACGATGAGTTGAAGTGGCTTTTTCCTGTCTATCGCCGCCAATATTTTTTGGCTTCTTTCCTTTTTCAAGTCATCCAGTCTCAAAGGCCTTCCTATATTTTTCAACTCTTTAAGTTTAAATCCTCCATCCATTCCCGTAACACTAGATCTCGCTCATCTGATCTCTATATTCCCTCTCACCGTACCTCATCCTTTGACAAGTCCTTCCTAATACGTGCTACCTCTCTCTGGAACGCCTTGCCTTCATCTGTCCGCCATGCTCCTACCCTATCCATCTTTAAATCCCGTCTATTCAGTTATCTCCTTTCTATTCAGCTTCCTCCGAAATTCTAATTGTTTTAATTTATTTCCTTAATTTCTGCTGTTTTATTATTTTATTTTTCCTTTCATTTTCACTTATTATATTTTAACTTTTGTAAATACTTATTTATTTATTTAATTTCTGTATAATCACAGGCCAAACTATTAAGGCCTCTATTTGTTCCTGTATTTATTCTTAGGGGACAATTGTCCCAGAATAATCAATTTCTTTTCTATTTCTATTCTATTCTATATTTTCCCTAAAAATAATTATTATTTCAATTTAATTTCTTAATTAATACATTCGATAAGAAGAAAAAGCATTCAAAATAGGAAATCCTCATTACTTTAGGGACGAAAAGTGAATTTTCCATCCTTTACATTCTGTTTCCAGGCCAAAGGTGGTTCGTACAAGTGTGGTTGGCTAGTTTTGGAACTACCAGTAAAGAAAAAAGGTTTATACAAAAAGGAATCTAAGTATATTTTAGCCAAGAATAGTGAATGTTCTTTCTCCTGCATCCTATTTCTAGGCCTCTAGTGTATCGTACAGGTAGGGTAATGCCTGTTTTGGAATTACCATCGATTGATTCGATTGGAACACTTTACTTGAGCCCTAATATTTCACCAGCTTTTTGCCGCTTTTCCAAAGCTTGAGTTACAAAATGGTACAAATTCTGTAAATCTAATTTAGTGCGTAAAGTCAAAATGGAAACTATTTCTAATGTAAATTCATTAAAATGTTGATACTTTAAGGGACTGTAGTAAAGGAACTCTATTAAGAAATGTTCTAACGTATCAGTTTTAAACAATAACCAGGTAAAAACAGAAGTTTTCTGGCTTAAATTTAAAATTCCTCCCCTTTATGAACAGACTAGGAGATTTATTACTTGCCTTAACTGTACAAATAATCTTAAAACAGCAATATTCATGGTGAAATTAAGAAAGTGCTCCTCGATGCCTAAAGTACTTACTAACCTGAAATGGAAGTTAAAACCTAGAGTTCAGAACATTATCTACATCTTTATGCAAAAGGTTATTCTATATTGCAATTTTTAAGTTGGTTAGATTGTTCTTTAGTAAGACTTGATCTTTGTACCAAATATATTAATATTATACAGGTGGCAAGGTGATTACACTTAAGATGGAAGTGTTATTAATTAGCAGAAGTTTAAAGCAAGACGTAGATGTCGTTTATTGTAAAAATTCTAAAAAACGGGAAATCTATTTAGTAAAGCGATTTTAACCAAAACCTTACATCTGTTGGCGTCTAAGCTGAATATTAAATTTGAAATTTTTGCAGTTTTCTAATTTTGTGTTAAAGTGAATACATACATACTGAGGGATTCATTCATTTCATTCTTTATTAGTTTAAGGCAATTGCCTTTGTTTCCCATGAATCCGAATTACCTTTTCCTTAATAATTCTTTAACTCGGGCAGTTGCCATCATTGCCAAAGATTAGAAAGTTAGAGGTAACTCTTTTGAAAACATCCGACGACGAGAAAATCGTACCAAAGTATTCTGAGCAATCTGAGAGATAATAACAGAGACCATTTGTTAACAAACACTTTTCTGAAACGAGGCCTCGATGTAGTGAAAACTTAAAATCGAAAATCTGTACGATTACAATTCACTCTTTTGTAAAAGTAAGAGAAATTAAATAAAAGGAGTCTGTAACATGATTTCGGTTGAGAGATATTCTTAGCTAATTCACCGACAGAAACTCAGTTCAAGGATGGAAAGCTGTTCATTGGAACAACGTTGGACATAGTGCATTGAACTAAAAAAGGGGACTTAGGTGAGAAAATGAAAATGCATTCTTGCACTACAAATCTTTGCGTTTCATCACTAAGGAGAGAACGTTGCACTTAGCTCACAATACTATTTACTTTTTACTTATTTGGCTTAGCTCATAACGAGTTGCCATCAAGTAAGATCACGCTAAAGCTTCAAATTCTCTGTATTCTCACAGTCTCCAGATAAATAGAATAGAATAGATTAAAATTAGGACGCCCTCAAAGCCTACGCCACCGCGACCCCTATAGATCTATTGTGGCTCCCCGACTTTAGAGCTCACCCTCCAGACCCGTCCGCTTAATCAGACTCTTAATTCTGGAGAGTGGCTTCTGGGTAAAGCTCACAGGCCTTGGTTTTTCCTCCCCGAGAAGTAACATCCTTAGCCAGACAAGTCCCTCATACTGACACAACACGTGCAGTGCCGTTTCCTCCTCCACTTCCTGACAGAACCTACAAAAGGCTAGCCATCTGCCAGGCCCATGCGATGCATGTGTTTTCTGAGCCTGCAGTGACCCAGTTAATAGGCCTACAATTATCCTTATAGCCCCACGCGGCCTTGACGGATTAATTCTGCGGTCAGCCTCGGCGAATAGCCTCTGATGAACTCCTTCGCCTGTCTCTCTGCCCAGTAGTGGCAAGCCACCACTCTTGAGATCTAGTCTGCACCCATAAGTTAATGGCCACAACACATTTCGAAACCCCAAAAGCAGGGCTCCAGGCCAACGAAGTGTCCAGCAGAGCCTTCCCGGGCCAGTAAATCTGCCGCTTCGTTTCCCTTGTGTCTTGAATGACTAGGTACCCAAACCTCCAGATAAAAGCCATCTCCTTCTTATTTTCCGGCATCCTACGAGTATACAACTGCCAGTTGATCATAGTCTCCTTAGTGGAGAGGAATCCACCTGCCTAATCCGCTCTGTGGATCCAATGTTGAGCCATAATAGTTGAAGCTAGCTTCTATATACCCATAGCCAAATGTTACTGCTTATGAAGCGGTTGTTGGTCTTTGTAGGTGGAAGATCCCCAGTTCGAATCCCGTGTATGGCTACTTTTTATTTGTTAGGAAAAATTGTTTTCAGTAAAGAGGCTTCCGCCTCCGTCCACGACACCTAATTGGTAGTTACTTATATCCGTCTCATTAGAATTTACCCACATACCCATTTTCTGATATTGAGCATCTAATTTCATTTATTCCCGGTCTTGAGCTAAGACGTTCTGCGTACCATAAAAGTACTGAGGTTGTCAAGAATTCATTATTCAAATTTTAAACATTGTTGGTGCAACACAACATTATTGTGTCAGTCTTTTACCAGCGACAAAAGAAGCCGATAATGCCCTCTGTGTGCATTATCCACTTAACAAATGCCTACTTGATTGGCTATTGGTTAAAAAATTACAGAAAGCTGTGTGACTGATATTCGTTCTACTCTGAATTATGATTAGAAATTGCAAAATTATGTGCAATAGTATTATTATAAATAAAATATTTTATACTACTATATTTATCGAATATTATAATAATATTAAATTCCTTCAAATACGGAATTTTACTTAAATTAAATTCGTATTACATAGTTGGTGAGAGCAAACATTCGTTTATTAAATTTTAGAGGAAAGCTTCTCTTAATCATAAAGTTTAAAAGTACAAAATTTGTTCAAAATTTAAAGAAAATCCTAGAAGCCATATTCGAGAAAAACCATAAAAAAGCTGTTATTAAAAAAGCTAAATTTTTTAGTCGATACAATGGCACTTCGCATTGAGTGATTTTTGGTCCAAAAATAATTTATTATCGGATTTGATGGTAGCATCTAAAAACATGATTTTTCAAATTTAAACTTTTTACGATTGACAGCAAATCTTGCACATCTAATTTTTTAGAAACCTTCTTTTTTTTGGAGGAACTCGGAATACCTCAAAACTCATCGTACATCATTTTTAGTTACTTGGTTTGCACTCACTACCAACTCTATTCCAAATTATTCTTCTGATTTCTCTTTAATGTGCCCTATTATTCTGAAGTTATCACATATACTGTGCATGTTAAACTAGAAAAAAATACAATGTTAGAGTCGGCTACTGTTTAAATTTGAATCACGGAGGATTTAAAACAATATTTCAGTCTTGAATTCATCTTACCGAAATATTCGTGAGCAAAAATAACACACAGTTAAAATAACAAGTAGATTATTCAACAAAAATTATTCATTTCTCAATTGTAATTTAATTTAGTCCCCCTAATTTTACTTATTATAGTAAAATACTGGAATAATTAGCTGTCCTAAAAATATGCATATCTTATTTATTTTATATTACATATACACAACATTGTGGGAAGAACACCTAGATGGAGAATGTAATTGAAGAAAACTATATTATTTGCGATAAAGCCAGATTAATAGAGTCCGAACAGAAGACACACCAACCTTAGACAGCTCCAATGAAGATAGATTCGGCAAAGATAGATTCAGTAAAAATAGATTTAGTGAAGATAGATTCAGTAAAAATAGATTCAGTGAAGTTAGATTCAGTTTTTAACGATTCGTTTCTAAAATGGTTTCAATGAACTTCTATATGATCACTACTTATACATAGTTCTTTCACTTTAATTTAAAACATTGTTCTAGAAACCCTTTATTTTCCTACGGAGGTGTAAAATTAAGCTGTATTCTAACGTGCAATTTAAGTGTATTGTACAGTTCTTTTTTTGAGATTACATTGATTTTGCTGGGGAAGATGCGACGCCACGCTTCCTTCATCCGAACTGTAGTTATGAACAGTCCAATAATGAAGTCAACATATTTTTTAGTACAAAATGTTTGAGTATCAAGAGCAATTTTGAGGTGATTACTAATGATTTTTGAATTTAGGGCTCTTGTCATTTAAAGACTAGAACTGAACGTAGTATTACTTACTGAAGTCTATACAGTTCACTTTGTGACAAGAGCTAACTAAAGATTTTTAAGAGGGCATGGCTAGCCCGGCTTTGGCCACGCCCATTTGTTATCCCCACCACTGGTACCAGCTCTAAATAAGCCACACCTACTCTTTCAACCTATATCAAAAGCATTTTTTCACACCTTTTTAACCGCTTGTAAAAAAGACGCGCTTTTATTTTTGGAAGCGCATTGTGCCTTCCCTATTAGGGTATTAATCTATCACTACTAAACTGAGTGTAGTAATATTTTACTCACTCTTTAAATTAGACTCGTTTAACTACTAAGTAATAAAAGTAGTAGGGAGGATTGTTACTTCAAATCTTAACTCCACACTCGCTCATACACAGACCGGTTCTTTTTATTTAACTTCTACCCAACAAAGCCACTAGCTGTTTTTTAAAAATGTAATTGCGCACCTTCTGGTACGTTTATAAGACTAACGTGTTTTCCTAAAAAGTTGGAATTTATCCAAAAAGCTAGTTATTCAAACAAAATGATACTGTTGGAGGACCTTTCACCAACAAAGCTCCCAAAAAGGACTCTATTAAAATCAATATTCTCTGAGTGAATTTACCAAGTTAAAGAAAAAAGGTTGTTTTTTTGTTAAATATATAGGGTAAAGTGCCCAAATTTCGTCCCTGCGCCTAATTTCGTCCCCTTATTTAAAACAATCGCCAAGTATTGCACACTAATGGCAATTTTAAGAAAGCTACTTTGAAGCAGCAGTAATCGTTTGGAAACGTCAACTCGAGGTTACGGTTCATGTCCAGCCGTGTTTTTGAAGTGTTATATTTTTAGTCATAATAAGTTGTTAAATTTGGTAGTGTTGTAGATTGTAGATTGTACAAGACGGGCGGTTCCACCAAAAAAAAGGGAAGGAACGCAGGCAATCCTGATGCCCATTGTTCCCCGCCCACCCCTCATCTCATGAGAGATACCGGGGTTTAAAAACAAATCCGGCTAAAAATTACCAGATGCTAATATAATAACCTAACAAAGTAGCAACAGGACACTAGGGAGCTTGACGACTCAATCGCCCAGTGCACTGAATAAACCTAGAAAGTTCATTAAGATTACCAGATGCTACAATCTCCGGTAGGGAGACATTTGACCTTCCGAAGACGAGGAATCTAGTTTTAGAATAAACTGGGCACACCTCAACAAAGTGCCTCACAGTTTCATCGGACTCACCACAGCCAGCACAATTTGGCGACTGGATTAGGCCACATTTAAAAAGATGATATGCTAAATTCGCATGTCCACTCAACACCTGAACCAACTGGCGGATCCGGGACCTGCTAAAACCAACCATATCCGTTCTTGACAGGCCAAGGATTTCCTTAGCCTGGCGGCAGTCAGTTCGGGATCTCCACCGTTTCCGATGTTCTTTCAAAATCCACTGTTCCACCTCTGTTCTACAACGTCGATAGGATTTGGTAGTGTTATCAAAACGTATTCCAATCTTTTAAAGGTTCGTTAAAATATTGATGTTGCTTAGGGCATGTAATATATTGTCCTTATTTTGAAATTCTTCAACGAAACGCCACTTCAACATTCATGTGTTGTTTCTATAGTGGTGGCCATCTTTAAAAATGTAATTGTTCCTAATTCAGTCCCCTTAAGTAGTCTAAATTTTGTCCCCCGGAGACGAAATTTAGAACATTATCTTTATTTTATATTTGAAAAAGTTAGAGAAAACAGTTGATTATTTGCTTTCGATTTAGATGGCGCAAACGTAAGCAATGGAATCCTAAGGCGATGGTAGAAGCAGTGAAGGCGGTGAGAAAAAAAAGAAATGGGATACAAAACGGCAGCAAAGACATTCCAAGTTCCAAGAGCAACGCTGAAGTATTATGTCAAATCCTCAGTAGAACCAGAGGATATATGGTTAATAGAAATATTGGCCGACCAACAGTTCTGCCCAAAGTCATCGAGCAAATGCTTGCAGAATAGCTGCCTGACAATAGAAAAAAACTTCTACGGGTTAATTGTCGGAGACTTGCCTCGAATGGCGTTTCAGTTAGCTAAGAAGAACAATTTACCTCACCTTTTTTCTGCAACAAATCAAAAAGCGGGTTGAAAATGAGTACGGCTATTTCTCGAACAAAAGACATGCCAGTTTTTCAGTGAAATTTGTTCAGAGTTTTGACTTTTCATCTTATTTGAGATTTGTGTATCAATATCGTAGTATTATAAAAAAACACAATATTCTTTATTACCCAATATATTTTTTTATTTTTACTTGTGGCCGAGGGGACGAAATTAAGATCACTTTTTTTAAACAACGAAAAGTGTACTGTTTGGAGGTGGCCGTTAGAAGGAGGTAGGCAAGTTTCATAATGAAAAAATATGGGTTTTTTTTCCAAACATCTATTTTAAAATTGTTTACCATTAATAGATTTAAAAACGTACATAATTGCATAATTATTTAGCTATATGATATGCATAAAATTTTTTGTTAATTATCCAAAAAATTTATCAAAAAACTACATATTATTGACTTAATTAATAATTTTTATAATAATCATCACATTTATTCGTAACAATAATAATTTATGGTAAAATTATCATCATACTATCATCTATTATTAGAAAAATAGAACAAACCTTTCGGCAAGTTGACGATGGCTCGATTTGGTTTTTGCAAAATCTTCCAACACATTTATTTTCTCTTCTAGAGTTGAACCACTTTCGTTTGAGAGACATAATGGAAAAAATAATACTGTTCGTCCAAAGTAATATTGAAAAATGGAATTAAAATGGTACAAGATGTATGGAGCTTATATAGGAAACTTTAGGAAAAACCAGGAAAAAAAAACAAAAACTTGAGAGGGGATAATTATTTTTATCACCGCGTCAAACGAACTTTTAAGAATAAGGTGGTCGTTGGTGGGAGGTGAAACATTTAATCCGTTCCCCAAAATCAATGTCCGCGGTCGCTATATAGTGTCCGTTAGACGAAGGTTCTTTTATTTAGTAAGTGTATAGGGGTAAAACGGGGAAATCCAAAAACTGGTCCGTAAATGGAGGTGGTCGCTAGTGAGAGTGTCCTTTATGGGAGGCTCGACTGTAAATGTACGAGGGTCGTTTGAAAAGTCCGTGCAAAAATAAAAACTACTTAATTTTTTGGGGTCAACCTTTTTTATTTTTCAACATAGTCTCCTTTTAGGCTTATACACTTCGTCCAACGCTGCTCTAGTTTGTTGATCCCTTCCGAATAATAGGATTTGTCCAAGTCTGAAAAATAGCCATTCGTTTCTGCAATCACCTACTCGTTTGAATAAAATCTTTTTCCCGCCAGCCATTTCTTCATATTAGGGAACAAATAGTAGTCCGAGGGAGCCAGGTCTGGAGAATAGGGGGGATGTGAAACGAGTTGGAACCCTATTTCCATTAATTTTGCGACCACAACTGCTGAGGTGTGAGCTGGTGCGTTGTCGTGATGGAAAAGGACTTTTTTGTGGGCCAATCGTGGGCGTTTTTCTTGCAGCTCGGTTTTCAAACGGTCCAATAACGATGAATAATATGCACCTGTAATAGTTTTACCCTTTTCCAGATAGTCGATGAGGATTATTCCTTGCGTATCCCAAAAGACAGTCGCCATAATCTTTCCGGCCGAAGGAACGGTCTTCGCCTTTTTTGGCGCAGATTCCCCCTTGGTAACCCATTGTTTAGATTGTTCTTTGGTCTCAGGAGTGTAGTGATTTATCCATGTTTCATCCACAGTGACGAAACGACGCTTAAAGTCCTGCGGATTCTTCTGGAACAGCTGCAAACCGTTCTTGCAACACTTCACACGATTTCGTTTTTGGTCAAGCGTGAGTAATCGCGGCACCCAGCTTGCGGATAGCTTTGTCATGTCCAAATGTTGATGCAAAATATTATGTACCCGTTCATTCGAGATGCCCACAGCACTAGCAATCTCACGCACTTTCACTCTTCTGTCATCCATCACCATATCATGGATTTTATCAATGATTTCTGGAGTAGTAACCTCAACAGGGCGTCCAGAACGTTCAGCGTCACTTGTGCCCATATGGCCACTCCGAAAATTTTGAAACCACTTATAAACTGTTCTAATCGAAGGTGCAGAGTCACCATAATGTTTATCAAGCTTCTCTTTAGTCTCCTGAGGCGTTTTGCCTTTCATAAAGTAGTGTTTAATCAACACACGAAATTCTTTTTCGTCCATTTTTTGAAAATCACTCAACTTCCTCGATTCAAACGAATGCCAAACACAAAGAAATAGACCGATCTGGCTGAAACTTGGTGTGTGTTCTTCCAAGAGATGCTACTAACTAAACATAACCTCGATACGCGCCAGTGGTGCTATCTCTCTGACTTTGCACGGACTTTTCAAACGGCCCTCGTAAAGTAAACAACTAACCTTAAAGTAATTACTTAATACTTGTAAAATACAAGTTAATTAAACAATATAACCTTAAAGTAAGTACTTAATACTTGTAACAACTAACAAGTAAATAATATTTACACGAGTACAAACACTAAATAATCTGTAAACAAAAAATTAGAACAATCTAAATAAATTCCTGTCCATTAATTTAATTTATCAGCTCTAGACAAATATTTTGATCCATTTCTTCTAAAGCATCCTAATTTTTATGCGTGTTCAAACACTATATGTAAAAAATGTTTCACAAACCGAACTCATATCAGTAAAATGGTAGTTTCGATTAACCGATTCTCACCAAAATCTTGTATCACTTCTACTGTTGGTACCAATGATGAATACCGTATTTAAAGCTTGTAGCAGCACTTATGGTGGCGAAGTCAAGATCTAGGCAGGCTAGAGTTATTCGACCTTCAGGTTGTTTTTTCTACAAACGTTTGGTGTGGAGTTTTAGGAAATCAACTAATCGGCCCATACTTCTACAGAGAGAACTTAACTGGTGCAAGGTACTATATAACTTTTTTAAGAGACATTTTGCCAGTACTGCTTGAAGATGTTCATCTACAACGTCGGCTACATATGTATTTTCAACAAGATAGTTGCCCGGCACATAATGCGAGAGTTGTTCGAGGTTACCTGGACAGAAATTTTCATGAAAAGTGCTTAGGGACTCATTGTCTCATCCAGTGGCCACCTCGATCTCTAGACTTAACCCAAATGGAGTATTTTTTTTGTGAGGATATCTAAAAAAAAAAAAAGAAGTAACCCTAATGTCATGGCTTCAGTCGAAGATCTGGAACGTCGAATAACTCTAGCCTGCCTAGATTTTGATTTCACCACCATAAGTGCTGCTGCAAACAGAGCGTGGGAGTCCGGAGTTTTGGCTTGCCTATCCGTTGATGGGTGCCCAGTTTGAACAGATTCTTTAAAAAAAAAATAACGTAATTTTGACAATAAACTGAAATTTGTTTTTCATATTTTAAATTACCATAACTTTCGAAATACCCAACCGATTTCAAAAAAAAAAAAAATTCTTGTCATTTTTAGGAGCTCAAATAACTATAAAAATATGCAAAAAAAATATAACGTTCCATTTGAAAAGACAAAGTTGGATGCTGTTGTAACTCGAGATACAGGGGTTTAAAAAAATGGGTCAATCACTAAAAATAAACTAGACTAAAAATGATTAAATACGTATTTTTTATTTTTTCTTAATTTTCCGCCGTTTAAAAAAAAGTGGGTGGAGCTTATAACTCTGGCCACCCTGTATAAATGAGTTACGATGGATACACATACATAGCACCCATTTTTGAAAAACGTGTATTCTGGTGAGAAACTTGGTATTGAATATCTCTATAATTACTACGCATTCTTCTTACCTAGGAGAAAATTAAAGGAAAAAACGAATTATCGATAGGTTTTTAAACTCGATGTTGGGTTTAGATACAAGACCTGTTAGGCCTGCCTAATAAGGTAGCTATCAATTTGTCAAAATTGCAAATACGAGGGTCATTCAATAAGTAACGAGACAAATTATTATTGCTCAAAAACGGTTTATTGAATCAGTACAAAACTTTGGTTACTTTTCAACATAGTCCCCAGCAACACTTATACGCTTGTCCCATCTTTCTGCTAATTTGTAAATGCCCTTGGCATAAAATCTTTGGGTTGATCTCGAAGCCACTTTTGCACCTGATTTTTTTACCTCTTCATTGGATCGAAAATTTATCCCTCGTAGACCATCTTTAAGGGGTCCAAACAGATGGAAGTCTGATGGGGCGAGGTCGGGGCTGTAGGGGAGATGTGGAAGGATCTCCCATCCCAGTTTCTGAAGTTTTTCTTTCGTCAGCTGTGCCGTATGTGGACAGGCGTTGTCATGAAGCAAAATCACGCCTTCAGTCAAGAGCCCACGGCGTTTCGTTCGAGTTACAGGTCTTATCTTGTTTTCCAGCTTGTCACTGTAGTACTGGCTGTTGATTGTTCTTTGGCCTTCAAGAAAATCACAATAAGTTGGCCCCTGAAAATTCCAGAATACTGTAAGCATGACTTTACCGGCAGATGGCTGGTAAAGGCTCTGTCGTTTTGACTCTGGCTCGTAGTGGTGGATCCATGTTTCATCACACGTTACAATTCTTTTGAAAAAATCTTCTCCTTCAGTCGAATATCGATTTTTCAACTGTTGACTGATTTGAAGCCGGGTTTTGTTTGTGAGCGTCCGTGAGTTGTCTGGGCACCCATCTCGCACAGGTTTTCTTGTACTGCAGCTTGTTGTGAATAATGTTATGGACAGTTCCAACACTCGCGTTTACTTTTTCACTTATCAGTTCAACGGTGATACGCCTATTGTCCCGAATTAACGCGTCAATCCGAGATTCGAGTGAGGAAGTCCCAACTTCGATCGGTCGTCCACTGCGTTGCTCGTCAGAAACTTTTGTGCGGCCACTTTGAAACTGTTCTACCCATTTGTAAACGTTCGAACGATTCAAACAATTGTCTCCGTACACTTTTAACATTCTTTTGTGGATTTTACTACCTTTCTCACCTTCCGCGACTAAAAATCTGATCACGGCACGTTGTTCTTCCACGGTGCAATTCTCGAGCGGACTCGCCATCGTTAACTGAGTAAATTTGAGGTTATGTTTACAAAATATAATTGAACAGCTGATCAGATGTCATCGCAAGGTTGCCAACTTTATGTCCTGAAAGTTTCATACGGACCAATTTAGCTGTTTTTGAGCAGTAGTAATTTGTCTCGTTACTTATTGAATGACCCTCGTAGCTGCAAATCAATAATATAAACCATTTTCTCAGAGAATTCATTTTGCGTGAAAAGTACTCCGTCTGTATAATGTACAAATCTACCATTTTTATTAAAGGAGAAACTGTAACGTTAAGCTTTTTTCTTTTTCTTTTATTTTTTTAATACCATCTTGAGTACAATCTACGGTTCCTTAAACACCTGTAATAATATTAAGGGGGGGCCTCCATTAAAACTAGAAATTGAGAGAATTGGATTTGATTTAATTGTATCCTTTTTTATTTTATTTCTGTTTAAGGTGTAGAGAAGTTCTTGATGTCGGTAAATGGGTGTATGATTGAAAGGTTGGTTTTGTTTTTTTTTTAAGCGGACAGCTTCAGGTGGGTAAGGAAGAAATTAAGTTGGCTGTAGATATATGCGGGAAGGTTTCAAAGAAGTTTATAAGAGAGAAGGTTATAGGTTCTAAAAAGAAAAGAAATGGTAGGTAGGGAACATCTCGGGAGTGTGATTTCTATCGCCTGCTTCGGGACCACGCCTATTTCTTCGGCACTCAGTGCTGCTCAGATGGTGTTTCCAAAACACAGACACAAACACAAATGTATTTAACTATCTGTTGGTGATGTTTCGGTCTTGTTTCTTTCATATACCTATACCTTATACCTTATAATACCTTTAAGTAACCGACAAAAAAGGTTGTTTTTTTTAAACCTTCTCCTGTATTAAAGGGAACCGTGTACCGCAAAATATGTTTGAGTTACCCCACTAATTATAGGTTAGTTGGGGGTAATAAGTGGCAAGCCTGTGTGTGTGTGTGTTTGTGTGAATGTGTGTCTGTGTGTAGAGGTTACAAATGAGCAGGTTATCAAAAAAGAAAAAAAGAAGAAGAAGGAGAATTCTACCACCACCACCACTTTCTTGTTGTTGTTGTAACTTACTACTAAAACACTCTTTAGTAGTAGTTAGTATTTAGTATTAGTAAAAACATGCCTCCTGATGCTTTGTGTGCGTCTGTTTGTCTGCTTCACATATTACGTATAGCGGAGGAGTGCCGCGCGTATGTATGTGGCGGTACAGATCTCTTTGAAAACCTAAGGTGTAAAAAAAACAAAAAAAAAACAATAATAATAATAAGGTAGGCCTATCACAGTTTAAACTACACACACACACACACACTAGTACTAACACACTATAACTACCTTTGAACATACACTAATATACAACTAATACACAAACAATCAAGTCTCTTACTTATTACCATTTATATTAAAAAATTTCTAACACAAACACATTGGTACCCCCCATCCACATACACAAACCAAAACTCAACGATGCTTACAACTGAAAGTGTTTGTGCATCTACATTTGTGTGTTTACTAAGTTAAAAAATAAAATCGTTGATGTCCTGTTTGTTTTATAATATTCTGTAAGCAAGAAAAAATATTTTGCTATTTTTGGAACTTTTCGCCCCCAAAAAAATGGCGCGTGTGTGTGTGTGTGTGTATACAGGGTGACCAGAGTTATATGCTCCACCCACTTTTTTATTAACCGGCCCCCTGTATCTCGAGATACAGCATACAACTTTGTTTTTTCAAATGGAACGTTATATTTTTTTTTTTGCAAATTTCAGTTTATTGTAAAAATTACGTTATTTTTTTTAAAGAATCTGTTCAAACTGGGCACCATCAACGGATAGGCAAGCCAAAACTCTGGACTCCCACGCTTTGCTTGTAGCAGAACTTATGGTGGCAAAGTCAAGATCTAGGCAGGCTAGAGTTATTCGACGTTTCAGATCATGTACTGAAGTCACGGGATTAAGGTTACTGTACACTTTATTTTTTAGATATCCCCACAAAAAAAAATAGTCCATTGGGGTTAAGTCCAGAGATCGTGGTGGCCATTAGATCGGACAATGAGTCCCTAAGCACTTTTCATGGAAATTTCTGTCCAGGTAACCTCGAACAACTCTCGCATTACATGCCGGGCAACCATCTTGTTGAAAATACATATCTAGCCGACGTTGTAGAGGAACATCTTCAAGCAGAACTGGCAAAATGTTTCTTAAAAAAAAGTTACGATACCTAGCACCAGTTAAGTTCTCTCTGTAGTAGTATGGGCCGATTAGTTGATTTCCTAAAACTCCACACCAAACGATTGTAGAAAAAACAACCTGAACGTCGAATAACTCTAGCCTGCCTAGAACTTGACTTCGCCACCATAAGTGCTGCTACAAGCTTTAAATACGGTATTCATCATTGGTACCAACAGTAGAAGTGATACAAGATTTTGGTGAGAATCGGTTAATCGAAACTACCATTTTACTAATATGAGTTCGGTTTGTGAAACATTTTTTACATGTAGTGTTTGACACGCATAACAATTAGGATGCTTTAGAAGAAATGGATCAAAATATGCCGAAGGACTTGAGAATTGGACGGATTCTCCGAATGTTAGAGGATTACCCCAAGAAGCTCCTTACTTAGGTTCTGTACTGAGTCAATTTGTCTAGAGCTGATAAATTAAATTAATGGACAGGAATTTATTTAGATTGTTCTAATTTTTTGTTTACAGATTATTTAGTGTTTGTACTCGTGTAAATATTATTTACTTGTTAGTTGTTACAAGTATTAAGTACTTACTTTAAGGTTATATTGTTTAATTAACTTGTATTTTACAAGTATTAAGTACTTACTTTAAGGTTAGTTGTTTAATTTACATTTACAGTCGAGCCTCCCATAAAGGACACTCTCACTAGCGACCACCTCCATTTACGGACCAGTTTTTGGATTTCCCCGTTTTACCCCTATACACTTGTGGTGGAGTGCTGCTACAAGCAAAGCGTGCGAGTCCAGAATTTTAGCTTGCCTATCCGTTGGTTGTGCCCAGTTTGAATAGATTCTTTAAAAAAAATTACGTAATTTTGACAGTAAACTGAAATTTGTTTTTCATATTTTAAATTACCATAACTTTTGAAAAACCTAACCGATTTCAAAAATTCTTTTTTTTTTTTTTAGGAGCTCAAATACTATAAAAATATGCAAAAAAAATATAACGTTCCATTTGAAAAACAAAAGTTGGATGCTGTATCTCGAGTTACAGGGGTTTAAAAAAATTGGTCAATCACTGAAAATAAACTAGACTAAAAATGATTAAATACGTGTTTTTTATTTTTTCAAAATTTCCCGCCGTTTAAAAAAAAAGTGGGTGGAGCATATAACTCTGGTCACCCTGTATTTCTGTTTGTAATGTATGGTCACCATAAATCACAAACTAATAAAAATCTTCGAAACTTAAACGATGGTATTTTAGAGTAGGTTACACTGAAGGTGCCGATAATTAAACTTTTAGATTATATCGATTAACTTGGGAGTTTCACATTACTGAATCGATTTTTTGTTTTGTTTTTAAGTGTTTTTCTAATAACGCTCCTACGATTATTCTCTAATTTAAATGCTTAAATGTAGATCTACAACGTTTTCTGAACCAGGGAAATTATTAAATGCAAATTCATTTACACTTTGTTGCCATAACCTATGCAAATAAATAATCGTTAACATTACTTTATTGAAAAGTATTTCTCAATTTTTTAAAATTTTCTAAAATATTTGCGTGTTTGGATGCTAGCATTTGCTAACACGAACAATTGCTGGCTAAAGCTAAAACTTTATATTTCGTTTAAATATTGTTAATGATGGTTATAAAGTTCAGCGGGTTGATTGAGTTAGAAATGACCACAAAAAAGAAAAGGTGACTGGAGAGGATTAACCTGTAGACTAACATGGGAATAGATATTTGCAGAGTGAGTCGAGAGGGATTAGCTGGCACGGTTGTCAGAAACAAGGGAGACAGTTTGAAAAAATTACGGAAGGATCAGGTGTTGAAAATTAAGGCAGGATATGCGCCATACGGAAGAACTGACAAGGACTTTTGTGATGTAAAGCGTACCATTGTTGGTAAAGACTGAACGAAACTACACAATAGTGAAATTGCTAGAGATAAAAAAAAAAACAACGTACACTTTTACTCAGTGACGTAAGTATTACTTACCTGAATATTTTAGTATATGTACCGCCGAAGCGAGTACACTAGAACAACTGGCCCGGCACAATAAAGTTCGACTGAAATGGGTGCCGGGCCATGTGGGGATTAAAGGGAATGAAATAGCTGATCAGTTGGCCAGGAATGGAGCTAGTACTCTTTTCAGTGGCCCGGAACCAGTCCTGGGGATCACTAGGGGTGCAGTTCTTGTGGCTCTCAGAGACAGGATCTGGACGGAGCATGAAAAGAACTGGGTGATGCTTCCTGGGGTCAAACATGACAAGAGTGTCATTCCCTTGCTGTGCAAACAAAAAATGCAAAGAGACTCTGGGCTTGGGCAGAAATCAGATTACTCTGGTTACAGGTCTATTCACAGGTCACGGCAGGTTCAGAAAGCACCTGCACAAGTTAGGGCTTATCAGCACGGAATCATTGTGCAGATTGTGCCAGGAAGAGGAGGAAACGGCCACTCACCTGTTATTCGATTGCGTTGCAATCGAGCGACTGCGCTACCGATATCTTTGGAACCTTGAGGCCAAAGGAGATTGTAGCGCAGAAGGAACTGGTAGGGAAAGTCCTCAACCTTCATAGAAGGGGAGGTTTCATCTGCTAGACTTAAAGGGGAAGCCACAATAAGCCTCTTGTGGCTGCGGAGCCGTGGGGCATGGGTCCCGTCCCGCTTTTAAAATCTAATCTATCCGAATATTGGGAGATACGAGGCGTGGCTATTAAATAACGAGACTATTGCTGTAAAACATTTTATTTTAAATTTATACATTATTTATAGTTATTATCACCTTCAATATACACCCCTCCCCTATCCCTACAACGCTCCTTACGAATTTACCGTTGTTCGAAACAGTGCTGGAAGTCTTCTTCTATGAGCACCTGCATGACGCGTGCCGCTTATTCTTTCACAGCTTCAACGGACTGGGAAGTTGTACTTGGCTAGAAACGTCTTGGACAGACAACGCAGTGTGAGCCGGCGCGTTGTCTTGATGGAGAACCCCGTGACTTGTTCTTCCAACAAATCGGGTCGTTTTTTTCCTTACTCTTTCACAAAGTTGAGCAAGCACCTCACGGTAGTAATGTTGATTAATTATAATCGATATTTTCATCCGTTTTAGACGTGGAAGGGCGACCTGGGCGGTCATCATCTTCGACGTCTTCTCGGGCCATCTTGGAAACGCTTGAACCACACAAAAACCCTGTGCACGTTATAAAAATTCATCGCCGTAAACTTCTTTTAATAAAAGATAAGTTTCAGTAGCGGTTTTACCCAGTTTCATGTGAAATTTCACCGACAATTTCATGTTTTCGGCAAAACGAAACTAACACCTCTTACACAAACGGACGGTACCGGTCAGACAGATTTTCTCTACAAAACACGTGAGACGCTGCAACCAAAAGAGAAGGCTTTACGCTGCACAGCTGTCGGTCGTTAGGATTTGGCGCATGCATAGTTCTTCTGTAGCAGCATCAGTCTCGTTATTTAATAGACACACCTCGTATATCCGTATATAGTACTGACCGAAAATTTCGGAGACAAACGAAGATCCTCTTTAAACAGGTGTTATATATCTACAGGTGATACATCTAATTCTCCTTTTATTACAAGAAGATCTGTAGATTAGTACTTACCAGGCTTGTGAGCCATATTTTATTCGGTACGCCAATTTGGTAAGCCTTAAAATTGATGCTTTGTTTCCTCTTTATGAATTTAGGCCTGTGAATTTTAAAAGGTTTTTTTAGGGTTCTCATTTTGTTACATGAAGATACGTTCAGTTGTACGTAAAATTGTTTACTTAGATAGTTAAGTGAATTTCTGTAGTTCTTCCATAAAAAGAGATGGTAATTCTAAATTGAACTTTCTTCAGTTAATTTAGAAGTTCGCTTAATAATTATGTTTATATTTTAAATTATTATTACCGTTTAATATTATCAGCATAATTAAAAGTATGAATCAACTCGCAGAAAGAAATCATTTACCGACACTAATTTTAAAAGTTCACTTCCTGTGGCCGCATTTCTAGCCTTTTGTAAATGCATGCAATTATTACTGTATGTTGTAAAACATGCAATTAGTTATAGCAAACAATTAAACTTGTATGAAATAATAATATTTTGGGGGAAAAAACTAAGAGCATGCTTCTAAACAGTCCTAATTAAATAGAATGTACCAATCTATCAACTATTAGTAGTTCTTTTCAAAAGTTAGTATCTTTCAATTAAAAGGAAAAAGTGTTGTGTGAACACTGAAGATTTATTTTTAATTCTTATTTACATTATATATTCTTTTTAAGACTGTAATGTAGCAACTAACTTTGAGCGAACCTACCACAATCCTTTTTCCTGAAAGCCCGAAATTTTCTAGAAAAGTACGAGGGTCGTTTGAAAAGTCCGTGCAAAGTCAGAGAGATAGCACCACTGGCGCGTATCGAGGTTATGTTTAGTTAGTAGCATCTCTTGGAAGAACACACACCAAGTTTCAGCCAGATCGGTCTATTTCTTTGTGTTTGGCATTCGTTTGAATCGAGGAAGTCGAGTGATTTTCAAAAAATGGACGAAAAAGAATTTCGTGTGTTGATTAAACCTTACTTTATGAAAGGCAAAACGCCTCAGGAGACTAAAGAGAAGCTTGATAAACATTATGGTGACTCTGCACCTTCGATTAGAACAGTTTATAAGTGGTTTCAAAATTTTCGGAGTGGCCATATGGGCTACAAGTGACGCTGAACGTTCTGGACGCCCTGTTGAGGTTACTACTCCAGAAATCATTGATAAAATCCATGATATGGTGATGGATGACAGAAGAGTGAAGGTGCGTGAGATTGCTAGTGCTGTGGGCATCTCGAATGAACGGGTACATAATATTTTGCATCAACATTTGGACATGACAAAGCTATCCGCAAGATGGGTGCCGCGATTGCTCACGCTTGACCAAAAACGAAATCGTGTGAAGTGTTGCAAGGACGGTTTGCAGCTGTTCCAGAAGAATCCGCAGGACTTTAAGCGTCGTTTCGTCACTGTGGATGAAACATGGATACATCACTACACTCCTGAGACCAAAGAACAATCTAAACAATGGGTTACCAAGGGGGAATCTGCACCAAAAAAGGCGAAGACCGTTCCTTCGACCGGAAAGATTATGGCGACTGTCTTTTGGGATTCGCAAGGAATAATCCTCATCGACTATCTGGAAAAGGGTAAAACTATTACAGGTGCATATTATTCATCGTTATTGGACCGTTTAAAAACCGAGCTGCAAGAAAAACGCCCACGATTGGCCCACAAAAAAGTCCTTTTCCATCACGACAACGCACCAGCTCACACCTCAGCAATTGTGGTCGCAAAATTAATGGAAATAGGGTTCCAACTCGTTTCACATCCCCCCTATTCTCCAGACTTGGCTCTCTCGGACTACTATTTGTTCCCCAATATGAAGAAATGGCTGGCGGGAAAAAGATTTTATTCAAACGAGGAGGTGATTGCAGAAACGAATAGCTATTTTTCAGACTTGGACAAATCCTATTATTCGGAAGGGATCAACAAACTAGAGCAGCGTTGGACGAAGTGTATAAGCCTAAAAGGAGACTGTTGAAAAATAAAAAAGGTTTACCCCAAAAAATTAAGTGGTTTTTATTTTTGCACGGACTTTTCAAACGACCCTCGTATATCAAATCAAAATTTCAAAATTGTCCAGTAGGACAGTTGTACAAAGGTTGATCGGCAAAAACTGTACGAAAAGGCGTAACGTTGAAAAACACTCAACTTTGACCATTTTTTTTCTTTTTTTCTATAAGAGATAAAATTCCCAAATTTTCTTTAAAATAAAGGGCATTTTTCACGTTAAAAAGTGCATTTTTTTTTTGTTTGCAACAACCCAGATCAAATAGATTTTGAGAAAAACATTGCCGAAAATGGGCCAAAAGGAAGTATTTTTTGAAATACGAGGTCTGTCTAAAAAGTATCCGACCTTTATTTTTCCCTTGCAAAATAAAGACGATAGCGCGGCGCCACTGTACTCAGTAAAGGAAGACACCTTCATGCACATGTGTGAATTTTGTCACCGCCTTCGAGCGTGTCAGTCGCTGCCTGTGGGTCGCCGAGTGAGGTGCTACTCAACGTATTCGTCGCATAACCGATTCTCCTACTTCCGTATCCGATTCTCTCAAGATGACTGAACGTGTTGAGCAAAGGCACTGCATCAAAATTTGTCAAAAGTTTGGTGAAACAATTCGTAAGATTCAGCAGGTATTTGGAGACGAAGCGATGGGTGAAACACAAATTATGGAGTGGTTCAACCGCTTCAAAATAGCCGCACATCAGCGGAGAGTGACCATGTTGTTGTCGCCGGAACAAAAGGACCTCCGTTTTGAAGTTCCACTAACTCCAACCTCTTGGGCAATCTCCCCCACGGTCAAGCGACGCTCTGCCATCACCAAATTTCGCACAGTCTCAACAACGGCTGCACTCCGAGCAGTCTGGGGCCTGCCAGAACGCTGGTCACACTCCGCTGATGTGCGGCTATTATTGAAACGGTTGAACCACTCCTAAATTTGGGTTTCACCCATCGCTTCGTCTTCAAAACACCTGTTGAATCTTACGAATTGTTTCGCTTTGAGAATCACCAAGCTTTTGACAAAATTTTACATTTCAGTCATCTTGAGAGTATCGGTAATGCGAACGAACACGTTGAGTAGCACCTCACTCAGCGACCCACAGGCAGCGACTGACGCGCTCGAAGGCGGTGACAAAATTCACACATGCACATGAAGGTGTCTTCCTTTACTGAGTACAGTGGCGCCGCGTTATCGTCTTTATTTTGCGAGGATAGTTTTTAGACAGACCTCGTAGTTCTAGTTCTTGTATTTGTTCTTGTTGTTATCTTTTTTTTTTTTGTAAACAATGTAGTGTCTAAATGCGCGAACTGAATTTCATGATTGACGTGTCATTCGATTTGGAATTTCATCAAATGTTGCCTTTTAGGCGATTTGACGCTGTGCTTACCTTAGGAAAATTAGACCCTTTTTAGATATCACATATCACTTACTACTACGTAGCTCTACAGCCCGGGGTGGGCCTTGGCTTCCTTAACAATTCGACTCCAGATATCTCTATTGGCTGTTTTTGTTTTCCATCCCGATACTCCTAGGACTCTCAAGTCCCTCCTCATCATCATCAAGCCAACGTCTTCGCGGTCGGCCAACTCTCTTCTTCATGCCTATGACGGGTAACACGCAGCAGTCTGTTCGGCATTCTTGCAATGTAGCCTAACCATTCCAATCGTCAGTGCCTTGATGAAACGGACCACATTCTCATTCCCATACAAGAGTATAAAGCTCACAGTTCTTTCTGAGTCTCCATGTGCGAGAAGTAGTGTCAAAAACTGGACCATAAATACTCCTTAAGATCAAAAACATTTAGACTATTTATCATGGTAGATGTAAACGTCCATGTTTCAGCAACGGCCTGATTAAGGTTCTATAAAGCCTTCCTATAAAGGCTTTAGATATCCCATACCCTTATGTTTCTATTGTTATAAAATTTGAATAAAACAAGTTTTTACTAATTAGTTTCTAACAGGCTGAAATCACGAGCTGAATTATATGAATGAAATGTTAGGTACATGCTGATTTGTGTACCTTTGGTTGGTTTAATCAACTCTTATACTTAACTTTTTAAATTGATAGTTTCTGTTAAGAAGTAAGCGATGGTAAGAAGTAAAAGTTACTAGAAAGGCACATTAGAGGGGAGTTTTTCTAATAAATGTTACAACTAAACTGATACAGTAAATATGCCATCTTTAAAGAAACTCAATTGAGCAGTTATTGGGATAATCGTAAAAAGAAAAATTAAACAAACTTATTGATTAAGGTGGTGATTTTTGTTTTGGGATTTTTATCGCTTAGGATCGTGAGTATTTTGAATCCAGAAATAAACTTGAGAATGTTGATGGATGCCACATATCTTAAGTGCGGAAACAAACAAAAACCCAATTCGTAAACTAATATCGCAACAATATTTCGTCTTTCTAAGAAGGAAACCAACTGATTTTATGCACAGATTTGTTACTGTAATGAGTAAACCATAAACATGACATAGAATTAAAGCAAAATGATGGCTTTACAGTAAAAATGGAATAGAAGTGTCAGAATTGGTGTTATTTATCGAGAATGTTGTTATCTTGCGAAGTATATCGTAGAACGAAAACTGGTAAGCACTGCACCCACTGGTTGAATCATTATTTACTTAACAGACTCCTGGGTTGAAGAATAATAGACCTTCATTGAATTAAACATATTATTAAACAAAGCCACTGAATTTACTTCATGAAGCGGAATTTTTATCGCTGGTCCTATTCTAAAGATCACCTTTTTTTGGATTCAAGGGACTTCAAAATGTATAATTCTTTAAAAGACTAACGATGTTGCTCTCATCTACGTGAAAGACAGAAACAAAACAAAATAGTTAATTCAAACTTACTTGTTCATTAAAAATGTAGCGCTGGATATGTTTATTGTAATCTCTGACCAATTTCTTACTTACAACCATTATTAGAGGTAGATTAAACAGTTTGGTGTAGAAATTTTGATTTCACTTAGTTTATCGTCTCACACTACACTTTAATAACTCGGCTGAGTTTGAGAAAGAAACAAGTCAGGCGCCTCGATAGCCGAGCGGTTAGAGGCCCTAGACCTGTAAAGCTAATATGTACGAGGGTCGTTTGAAAAGTCCGTGCAAAAATAAAAACTACTTAATTTTGGGGGATAAACCATTTTTATTTTTCAACAGAGTCTCCTTTTAGGCTTATACACTTCGTCCAACGCTGCTCTAGTTTGTTGATCCCTTCCGAATAATAGGATTTGTCCAAGTCTGAAAAATAGCCATTTCTTCATATTGGGGAACAAATAGTAGTCCGAGGGAGCCAAGTCTGGAGAATAGGGGGGATGTGAAACGAGTTGGAACCCTATTTCCATTAATTTTGCGACCACAACTGCTCAGGTGTGAGCTGGTGCGTTGTCGTGATGGAAAAGGACTTTTTGTGGGCCAATCGTGGGCGTTTTTCTTGCAGCTCGGTTTTCAAACGGTCCAATAACGATGAATAATAAGCACCTGTAATAGTTTTACCCTTTCCCAGATAGTCGATGAGGATAATTCCTTGCGAATCCCAAAAGACAGTCGCCATAATCTTTCCGGCCGAAGGAACGGTCTTCGCCTTTTATGGCGCAGATTCCCCCTTGGTAACCCATTGTTTAGATTGTTCTTTGGTCTCAGGAGTGTAATGATGTATCCACAGTGACGAAACGACGCTTAAAGTCCTGCGGATTCTTCTGGAACAGCTGCAAACCGTCCTTGCAACACTTCACACGATTTCGTTTTTAGTCAAGCGTGAGCAATCGCGGCACCCATCTTGCGGATAGCTTTGTCATGTCCAAATGTTGATGCAAAATATTATGTACCCGTTCATTCGAGATGCCCACAGCACTAGCAATCTCACGCACCTTCACTCTTCTGTCATCCATCACCATATCATGGATTTTATCAATGATTTCTGGAGTAGTAACCTCAACAGGGCGTCCAGAACGTTCAGCGTCACTTGTGCCCATATGGCCACTCCGAAAATTTTGAAACCACTTATAAACTGTTCTAATCGAAGGTGCAGAGTCACCATAATGTTTATCAAGCTTCTCTTTAGTCTCCTGAGGCGTTTTGCTTTTCATAAAGTAGTGTTTAATCAACACACGAAATTCTTTTTCGTCCATTTTTTGAAAATCACTCGACTTCCTCGATTCAAACGAATGCCAAACACAAAGAAATAGACCGATCTGGCTGAAACTTGGTGTGTGTTCTTCCAAGAGATGCTACTAACTAAACATAACCTCGATACGCGCCAGTGGTGCTATCTCTCTGACTTTGCACGGACTTTTCAAACGACCCTCGTATTGTGGTACTAGGTTCGATTCCCGGTCTCCAGGCCTTGGATTTTTATTTAATGGGTAATAAAAAGAAATTTACAGTAAAGTATGTCTGCTAGTCGCCTCCGTCCACGACACCTAATTGAGTAGTTGGACGTAAAGCCCGCCTGAAAAAAATAGGCATTACTTTACTTTACATTGTTAAAGTCAAATTCTCTACAGGTAACCAATAAACATTGTCTTTATTGAATCATCAAGGGAATCAGTTTATGACTGAATCCGTTGATTGTTGGATTAAAGTCTTAAGTCCGAAACCGGTCAGGGATCAATAAGCATGCGCACTACGACGAATAAAATCAAAGATGTTACTGTGTCATGTACAAGGCTTACTGGGGGGAAATAGAAGCCATTGTTGTCTATAACTTGAACTCGTCCGTAATATACAACGATTCACCATAAACTTTACACCTGCTATCTTTTTTACTTAGATAAAATGCTCCAAACATTTCGTTTTCAACACCCCCGTATTAGTAAATTGTTTACCAGGTAAAACGTGGATCATAATGGTAATCGTGGAGTGTGCCAGGTCTAGGATTGTAAAGTTGGGTCAGGTATAAGTTTCAACTTCAATTCTTCCATTGCTGATAATATTTGACCTAGAGTTTTGACTTTGTCTCGCTTTGTCTTGTTGAAGATGTACCTTTTTTATTATTCTTATTAATCAAAGAGGGGCCATATTTCGGACGAAATGGAATACACGCGTTATCTAGCTGATGCAAGAACCCAAATGATCGCACTTATCGTTAGCTTAAAATGAATGACAGTATCCACCACATATGACAGCGTCACTTAAAGTAAAGTAAAGTAAAGCAATGCCTATTTTTTCAGGCCGACATTACGTCCAACTACCAAATTAGGTGTCGTGGACGGAGGCGACTAGCAAACATACTTTACTGTAAATTTCTTTTTATTAACCATTAAATAAAATCCAAGGCCTCTAGACCGAGGAATCGAACCCAGTACCACAATACATTTTAGCTTTACAGGTACTCGCCTCTAACCGCTCGGCTACCGTGGCGCCTCAGCGTCACTACATATTTTACTTTTCCTTCCGAGCCCAGGATAGATTACAAGTTGGCCAGATCAATCCATTTTTGTTTGGATTGAGCAGATTTTCAAAAAATTAAATAACACTTTTTTCATAACATTGGTGTAACTAATATCACGTGGGTTTTGAAGATAGGTTTTACATGAAATAGCGGAATATGGTTAAGCAGAACTTTGCCTAAGTGACTAGCAAGCATTACTACTGTGCCTCCGAGATTAAAGGGCGAGGAATTATTAATTCTAAGGTCGTAATTTTCTCGGATAGTCAGGCTGCTCCACGGGCAATTAGTTCCTACCAGGTTAACTCAAAACTGGTTTGGGATTGTCTGGGTGCCCTGAAGGAAATTAGTGACCAAAATAAGGTCTTTCTGGTTTGGGTACCTGGTCATTCAGGACATAAGGGGAAACGAAGCGGCAGATTTATTGGCCCGGGAAAACTCTGCGGGACACTTGGTTGGCCTGGAGCTCTGCTTTTGGGGTTCCGAAGTGTGTTAAGACTGCGACCATTAACTTATGGGTGCAGAGTAGGTCTCAGGAGTTGTGGCTTGCCACTACTGGGCAGAGAGACAGGCGAAGGAGTTTATTAAAGGCTATTCGCCGAGGCTGACTGCAGAATTAATCCGTCAAGGCCGTGTGGGGCTATAAGGGGATGATTGTAGGCCTATTAACTGGGCCACTGCAGGCTCAGAAAACACATGCATCGCATGGGCCTGGCAGATGGCTAGTTTTTTGTAGGTTCTGTCAGGAAGAGGAGGTGGAAACGGCACTGCACGTGGTTGTGTCAGTGTGAGGGGCTTGTCTGTGGCTAAGGATGTTACTTCTCGGGGAGGAAAAAAAACGAGGCCTGGTGAGCTTTACCTAAGAGTCGCTCTCCAGCATTAAGAGTCTGATTAAAAGGACAGGTCTGGTGGGTGAGCTTTAAAGTGAGGGGAGCCACAATAGATCCAAAGGGGTCGCAGTGGCGTAGGCCTTGAGGCTGCCCTAGTCTAATCTTATCTAATCTACTACTGTGCCTTCTTTTGTCTCTTGATCCATGGTACGATAGAGGAGCCATATTTTATGGATCCATTCTCTCTAAAAATTCTTCCTTGGAACCTAACTGTTGATTCCTTCATTTTTAGCTTCACCTTAAGATCTGCTTAACCTTCTTGCCAATGTCCATAACCTTCCTTTTTCAATATTACATTCTCTAATTTTGTTTGTTTTTAATTTTGAGCCAGATTTTTTTGTTTATTCACAAGCAGCTCTAAAAATAGTGCCTTCGCTAGTTTCGGAAGCGGCGTTTAAGCTTAAGTTTAAAAGGAATGACGGTCTGTTTCTTTTTTAGTGTGAAAAAATTACAAAGTGATGATTGAAGGAGTTACTAATGAGAAAGTTATTATAAGCGAGATAGATGGTAAACAGGACACAAAATACGTTTGATGATTAGAAGAGAAAAAAAAGCGCAGACTTTGGTACACCTTAATATTATATTTAAGAGGCATTATGTGTGTGGTAAGAGCTGGCAAGTTGGTACAGTGGGAAAGATGTGCGGTATCGAAGGGAGGCGGTGCGAGTGAGCTTGTGGCCGGTGCCATGCAGTCTCCGCTGGGCGATTTAGACCGGCCGTCGTGCCTGGCTACACTACTAGCCGTTCTGAATATATCCAACTAGCCCTGGCAAGGGCCTTTCACACCGCCTTCTATATAGTATGTATAATATTCAAGATATGATTTGATTTTTTTTTGTTTTTATTAACATTGACTGTGCTGCCAGCCAGACCGGTTCTCTAAGCACCTTTTGGCTTTCTTCTACTATGCCGCTACTAGATTAGAGGTTTCTATTTTTTTATTTGTCTATTTGTTTTATAATTCTCTAGCCACTTGTTCTATTCTAACAGATTGCCCATTCCTAGCATTTAATAGACCATTCCCAACTCGCTACACTTCGTACACACTAAACTATCCTCATTACTGTTGAGATTATTATAGCTCATGGACGTGTACTCCGTACAATGTACTGATCGGAGCACATTAGAAGCATGCTTTTTTAGTTCATTTTTAATCAGATGTTAGAAACGTACATTCTATTGAGATGTGTTATATTAACCGGCCATTTTATCTGAAGCGAGAAAATGTTTCCCAAATATTCTAAAATGCTAGTTACTTTTACTATTCGCTTAAAATTAAACATAAAGCGGATTTGAATATATAGGTTTCGTGATCGTAAATTGTTAAACTTAGGATTGAAGATTGGCGAGGAATCGGTCAAATAAAACAACTGTCTTTTTGCGTACGTTTCGACAAATATATTGTCCTCTTCAGGGCCTGGATATCGAGTTTGTTGTTTTATTTGACCGTTTCTTCGCCAATCTTCCAATCCTAAATAAAGCGGATTTTATTATTTAGGCGCGCCACGGTAGCCGAACGGTTAGAGGCAAAGACCTATAAAGCTAATATTTATTGTGTGGTACTGGGTTCGATTCCCGGTCTCTCTAGGCCTTGGATTTTATTTAATGGTTAATAAAAAGAAATTTACATGTAAAGTATGTTTGCTAGTCGCCTCTGTCCTACCTAATTGGTAGTTTGGACGTAAAGCCTGCCTGAAAAAAATAGGCAGTTACTTTACCTATTATTTAGGTTTTAGGTCTCAGTATTTTATACAGAGTTACTTTGTCTAAAGCAGATAAGTAAATTAAATTTTAATATTTAGTTGTGTTTTAATTTTTGTTTACAGATTATTTAATTTGTGTAAACATTATTTACTTGTTAGTTGTTACAATTATTAAGAACTTACTCGCTTTAAGATTAGGTTGTTTAATTTACATTTATTTATAATGAGATTTACATTTAAAATGTGGTTTAATTTGTTTTGTTCTACTGACTCTCTCTTAGTTTGTCTTATTTTAATAATTTAAAACGTAAAATTGTTTAAAAAATATATTGTAATCTATTATTATTTTTTCAAATTAGACATTTTATAATGCGATCTGGCATTAGGTAAAAACGCTTGCGAATTCTGCTGTTAAAAATTTTCTTTAAATAATATAACTATCCACTACAACGGCCACGAATTTCTTAAGGAGAACGACAGTAGCAATATGTCAGAATGGTGATGAGACATGATAGGCCCGCCTTTCAGGTCTGGCAGCGCGCACTCGGACATCGTACCTTTATGTTATAAACGGTAAGTGGACAAAGAGTACAATATGAAAGATATTGCCTCTTCCTCGAAGTGGAAACGAAAGAGAGGATCTTGGAACGCGAAGGTCAAGACATATTGGGCTCCCTGGCGCAAAGTGGGAATCAAATTGATTTTTTAGAAAACTGCTGGGGTCAGTCAGACGATTAAATTTTCTTGAAAGTTTGAACTTGAATTAGAAGGATATTTGAATTTATAGCTACACATATTTGAACTTGTACAAAAGTATTTTCGACAAATCTGTAAAAACTAAACAAACTATTAATTAAAGTGGCATCCAATATGTCGATTTTACTTCAAATTTAAGCAATTGGTTACATATACCTACTCCGAACTCTCTCCCAAGATTGATTCTCCTGGAATAGGTTTCAAATAATAGTAAAGTGAAATGAAAGTTAAGTGATGCCTATTTTTTCAGGCGGGCTTTACGTCCAACTACCAAATTAGGTGACGTGGACGGCAGCGACTAGCAAACATACTTTACTGTAAATTTCTTTTATTAACCATTAAATAAAATCCAAGGCCTCTAGACCGGGGAATCGAACCTACTAAACCTAGCTGTACAGGTATCGCCTCTAACCGCACGGCTATCGTGGCACCTGTTTAAAATAATAGTGACTAGTTCACCATGTAATAAAAAAAACGTTAGAGAAAAACCCCCGCAAAACTGGAAATCTGATACCATAAAATGGCGCTTCGGTTAGATTAAAATTTTCAGTATTCAGTACGTTAACCACTTAGTTAATCCAATCCCTGGATATGTTAATGCGGTCAGTAATTAGCCATTGAAAAACAATGGCCATCTTTATAAACATTTATGAATACTTTCAAACATATATGGAATGTGTTTTAAACTTTTGTAAAAGCATTTTATCTATTTATTTATTTTTATAAAAGTTATAAAGTGATTTGTCTGAAATTATATGTATTTATTCGTAAATATCTTTTGCTTTAACAAGTAATAGTTGTGCCGTTTATTTTGAAAGTGGGGCAAGTCCATTTTTTGTTATTTCGAGATATTTAAGGTTTTGCGTTTCAATAAATTTAAAAATATTGGTAAATATTAATAGACATATTTGTTGTATTTTGTGGTGTTAGATAATGTAAGTTTATAATCCAATAGTGTTTATAGTGTTGGCTAAGAAAAATAAAGGTTTTATTATAACTAAATGGACTTGCCTCACTTTCAAAACTAATGAATTATTGTAATCGTTGATTTAAATGGATAATATTTCAGTCGTATCAGTCTTTTTTTAACAATAAAAACAAAATACTAATCAATAGTTCAACTATTCTTCTTTTTTTTTTTGAATCATTTTGGTCCGAATTGCCTTCGTATTCAGATTCTGATTCCAAGATTCTTCTTTTATTATCGATTGTCATGGGGTCTTATTTCTACAAACGTAATAAAATTACTTGCAAATGAGGATTTTATTGAAATGGCGTTATTACCCAGAAAAGTATTTCTATTTTATATTTGTTACCTACCAAATTCACTTTCAGGTGCATCAGAGTTATAATTACCGTTGTAATCGGTTTCAGCCATTTTTTCTTTTTATAAAATAAACCACAATCCGTTATTAATTTTCAAATAATGAAACTTTTTTTCGTACACCGAGCACAAAACAACACAACTTACTTGATAGTCGATAATATAAGTCTAATGTTATACAATTTACAGTTTTTCAGAGCCATTAGTACTAAAAATTTCCCGATGTTGGTGTTATTATCGAAACACAAAATTAAGATGTACTTATTATTATTAAATAATAATAAATTTTATGAAATATTGTATAATCACCGATTACCAATATCAAAGATAGAAGTTAAACCATCACATTTGCTTCGCCGGAGTTAAATAATTTCAACCTAAGATGGACTTGCACCATTTTCAAATTAAACATATTTACAATAAGAGCTAAAACTTCCATCTCCCAAATATTAGCATTCTGATTTTTTTTGACTCTAAATTCTTTACAGATAGAAAGATCATACTAATATTTTATCTATAATTACCATTATCTTCATTTTTTTCAAAAATGGACTTGCCCCACTTTCAAAATAAACGGCTCAGTTGTTGAAACATGCTACGTTGAAAAAACTCAAATTTTCGTTCTCAAAATATTTTATATTTCCGGTAATACACTAAATAAGACCTTTTTCGCGATTGCAATGGCTTCCCTTACCTTAGGGATCTAGAGCAAAATAAAAACGTGTAGACACTTTTAGTGCTTTAGAGTTTTGCATTAGTTCTGTGGGTCAGATTGCCACTAAAAAAATATGTAGGGGACCGACACATGCGGACGAGCACTTCTTCGGGGCGTACATGAAAGATAGGCGCGTACTAACTCCTAGCCACGTCAAGTAGGTGTTCCAAAGTCTATAAATCTGGGGACTGTTGTAAAGTTGTTGTGTAGTTCCAACACAACTAATGGCACTATAACTACCTTTAACTTCAAAAGCCGCAGGAGTGTGTGTGGGGGGAGGGGTGACAGGGCCCAAAGTAATAATAACTTGTCTGTAGGAGTTTCCTATTATGAGCCGGACGGAGCTTAAGAAGGCGGCATCAACTCAAGTCAGTCAGTATCCCCCTCTGTTTCAGAGAACACCTGTTCCAAACCGCACTTCTTCTGCACTTCTCCCACTACCACGTCATCATTTCTTACCTCACTCTTTGTGTCAGCATAATTGGAATACGGAAAAATTGCAATTCTTCAAAATACCTTTTCGCTAAACGCATCTCATATTTAAGCTTTCGGTCTAAATCTATTAACTCTTTGAGGCACACGATTTTAAAGAAAATAAAAGCCATAGTTGCACAGAATTTCTTTTATTATAAAAAAATGGAAATAAACATTCATTTCCATTATTTTACATAGGGTAAAGTAGGGTGAGATGGCCACCATTTTATTTGGAGGGTGCCTGCAAATTTTTGGTTAGGGCTAGGCTTACTTTATTATTATTTTTGGAAACCTCATACGCTCACAAACATAAGATGAGGAAAAAATTTCAGAAAAAATGCTAAGGGAAACATTTTTTTATTCTTACAAAAAAAAAAAAGAAGCATTTGGCCATCTATCCCCCCTGGGTTGGGTGAGTTGGCCAGTGTAACTTGGGAGAGATGGCCACATATTGTAAATGAAATTGCGCTAGTAAAACGTAAAAATAACAGAAAAAAATGAATGGTTACTTAATATTTACTTATTATTCTTCTTTTTAAATGCGCTTTTACTGCAATTTTGGCAAGTGCATGCAAAAGAAGAGCATTTTTCGGGAAACCACTTCCGGCATATTATGCATTCCAAGCAATCTTTTGTTTTCTGGTCTTGTTGTAGCTTTCCCCATATCCTGTACATTCAGTTTCATCGATTTCTGAAATGGCATCACTTTCCTCTTCAAATTCGATTCCTGTTTCTTCCTCTTCATCGGAACTTGGGGAATGTGAGCGTTTTCTTTTTCGGACAATCCTTTCTTTGCAGAATTGTCTCTTTGGGGATGGTATTTCTCGTTGGTTTGAATTTCTTTGCAACTCTATTTTTCACAACAGCAATGTGCTCGAGAGAAGTTAATAAAGTGGCAACAGATTTGGCCTCGTTTTCTTGCATAGACAACAGTTTTGGGTGAGGGGTTAATACGATCTCAAATTTTCTGAAGTATAATTTCCGCGGTTAGTGTTCTGTCTTTTATGCTGAGTTGGCATTTTTCTGCAGTGAATTGGAAACTGAGCCGAACTATAACAGAAAAAAAGTAAAAATAATTGGTCATCTATCCCTACTGTTTGATGGCCATCTGTCCCGAATGCTGGAGAGAGATGGCCAACATGAATAAACATAACTCAACGCGTACTTTTTGACAGTTTTAGAAGTTAGGATTCATTAATGTGTACTGTACTTTCCTAATATGTAAAAAACAACACTAAAATTTCGACACATACATTCGCTGCAGCATGCAATATGCAACTATCATAAAATTTTTTGTTGTGACGATAATGTTTTTATTCTCTGAGTTAATTAATAACGCTTTGACGCAGACCAAAATGAACTCACTGTAGTCAGACATGAAGGTTCATCACTTGAGAGGTCATGCAGTGCCGTCGGACGACATTTCGGTTAAATTTCGGCTGTTGGCCATCTCTCCCGATTGGCCATCTCACCCGACTTTACCCTATGTAATCATCCCTCACAAATAATCATTACTCTCAAAATCAGAAAAAAAGAAAAGAAAAAATTAATACCATTTCAATAGTCCTTTTTTAGTGTGGGACACTGGTATTGTATAATACCACTATGCAACTAATGCTTTATATGATGCTCATTCAAACACAACTTTTTACCAAAACAAAGCGGAACTTTGCTGACAGTACAGCGCTGTCCTTCAGCGCACTGTTCTTTGAAATGTTTAAGTTCCATGTTTTGACCCAATTTTTTATAAACAATATATGAATTAACAACAGCTGCATCCAAATAATAGAACAGTGTGCGGTGCCACCATTTTTTTACTATCGGTCAAGTTTATAATTGATATACAATTTGTTTTTTCACGCCTTTACCATTGGTGCATAGCACTGCCAACTGAATGAAAAACTTTAAATAACATATTAAGCTGTATGTATGAATAACTTCAACTTTTCGAGGTGGATTAAAATATACAGTCAGGGACAAAATGATAGACACACATACAATTTCTTTTAGAAAATGTTTATTTGCAATTTTAATTTATTTCTGACTTTTGAAAATGTTGCATCAGACATTAAAATAAGGAATAAACAGTAAAATCAGATTAATTTATAAATGTGTCAATTTGTATAAAGCATAAACTTAAAATAATCACTTTGTGTGTCAACATGTGGACAAAAAGATAGACACAACTTCAGTTTTGGAGTTTCAGCTGTCGCTTAATATTTTGTTGAGCCTCCTATGTTGTGTATCACTTCTAACATTCTATTTGGAAGACTTCTGTACAAATTTTGAACTTCTTCTTGCCCAATATCTTCCCAAGATGCCGAAATTGCGATTTTCAATTCCTCAACATGTCGAAATGGCGACCATTGTCGTAAACCTTCCTGGATAGGATTCCCCATAGATTTTCAATTATATTGAGATGTAGAGAAAGAGTTGGCCAAGAAAGAGTTTCAATGTTATGATCTTGGAACCAACTTTTTATTGTCCGAGCATTATGAACTGGAGCGTTGTCTTGCTGAAAAATATAATTTTCACCAGCCATCCTGAGAAACTCAATTTTTGCTTCTTCCAATATGTTCTTGTATGCTTCGGCGTTAACTCTACGAGGAAGAAAAGTTATTTCGCCCTTATCTAGGAAGTCTATGGATGCCCACACCATTTTGGATCCACCGCCCATTTTCCGTTTAGACAAAAATTTCTCTTCTTTCCTTAAATCATGGAAATAATATCGAAATCCATCAGGGCCATCTAAATTAACTTTTTCTTCATCCGAAAAAATCACTTTATTCCATTCTCGGACCCACGACATGTGTTCCCGTGCAAAATCTAGTCGGCCGAATTTGTGCCTTTGTGTTAAGACTGGTTTCGTCCTTAATTTTTTTCTGACCAACGTATCTTGCTTCCTTAAAAACCTCCTTACATTTTTAACATTATTGTGGACACCAACATTTGCAGCAATTGCCCGAGCTGAGAGCGTAGAGTTTGAGGCAGCTCTTAAAATTACTATTTTTTCACGCTTCGAAAGGCCGAAGGCGTACCTTTTGACCTCCCAGCGCCATATTGTTTCCCGAATTTCAAAAATTTACACACTGACGAGAAACTCCTCTTTATTTGGCTTCCAATTTCTCTGGCAGACATACCCGATTCCGAAAGAGATTTGATTAACCTCCTCTCTTCGTCACTAAAACACTTCCCTCTTCCCATTATAAAAAAAAAATATTTTTTTAACAAAAATGAAATAATAAAATGTGGTATAAAAATTGAAAGACTGTGCACTATATTAGAAAGCGAAAAAAAATTTAACTGAAGCATTAAGTCAACAAAAACACAAGTGTGTCTATCTTTTTGTCCCACGTAAATATTCAATTTTTACAAATATTTGAGAATATAAAAGTAAACTTTCACCTATCCGCAATATGCCAATAAAAGTGTGATATCACAAGGCAATAAATTAAGAAAATAATCATTAAATTTAAAAAGAAAAATTCAGGAAAATATAAAAGATGCTTTTGGATGTGTGTCTATCATTTTGTCCCTGACTGTATATCCCACCTTGCAGCAAAAGCTAAGCAAATGGTGGGACAGTTTTGAATCCACCTAGCCGCAAAGAGTTAATACGTTTTTTTTTGGGCTTTCTCTTGCACTTCGCAAAAATAAGTACTCGAACCGTGCACATTTATTTTTTTTTTTTTTCAAAGAAAATGTCTAAATTTCCATTTAGAGGTTTATTTTTATTTTTTGAGTATTTTTATTATGTGTAATAGGGTAAGGTTGCTCAAGTCGTACACCTTAAAAAAACGTTCTCAGAAATCAAAGAATATACGAGGTCTGTAAATTAAGTAATGAGACTGATTTTTTTTAAAAAAATTTTATTCAAAAAGAATTACAATTCTATATTGTCTCCCCTCAAAATAACTTCCTTCTGAAGCCACACAGCGCTGGAGACGTTTCTTCCACTCCTCATAGCAGTGCTCGAACTCCCGATATTGGAATAGTCTTCAGCTGGTCAGTTATAGCCGTTTGAATGTTTTCAACTGTTTTACTTCAGACATGGGCACAGTGCAACGGAAACTCTTTAGCAGGCCTACGAAGATAGTGTTTTGGTCAAGAGCCCAGGTTTTTCGGTGGTTTAAGGGCATTTTCAGAAAGAAAGAGGAGTCAAGATGAACCACGAAGCGGAAGGCTCTTCATCTTCAAGGAACCGATGAAAATGTCAACAGAATCTGGGATCTTGTGCGTTCAAATCGCCGGTATTTTACTAATACTAATCGTATTAGTAAATACGAGGTTTGTTCAAAAAGTAACGGGAATTTTTAAATTTCGCGGGTTTGGAGAGTCTGATTGTAAATTTTTTTTTTTATTATGTTGGTACACATGCCCCTGAAGTACGATAAAATTTTCAGTAATATTCATTGTTTACTTCTTAAGTGGCAGCCGTTAAGGTTAGACGTGTTTTTCGAGCTTGGCGATTTTTGTTTGTTAAAAAAAATGGATCAAAGAATTTGTATTAAATTTTGCGTAAAAAATGAAATAAAGTGTGTGAAATGTTAATAAAGGCATATGGTGAGTCTGCTATGAGCAAAACAAGAATTTACGAGTGGTATAAGCGTTTCCAAGATGGCCGCGAAAACGTTGAAGATGACGAACGACCTGGACGTCCAAGCACATCAACAACCGATGAAAACGTGAAAAAAGTGAAAGAAATGGTTATGAACGATCGCCGAATCACAATCAGAGAAGTCGCTGATGATGTTGCCATATCAATTGGCTCATGCCATGAAATTTTTTCGGATGTTTTGGGTATGAAACGTGTGGCAGCAAAATTTGTTCCAAAATTGTTGAATTTCGAACAAAAACAGCGGAGAATGGAAGTTGCTCAAGAGTCACTCAATGAAGTCGACAACGATGCGGATCTACTGAAACGTGTTATAACAGGTGACGAAACATGGGTTTACGGATATGATGTCGAAACTAAGGCTCAATCGTCCCAGTGGAGGCATTCTGGATCGCCAAGACCGAAAAAGGCTCGACAAGTGCGGTCGAATGTGAAGGTTATGCTCACTGTGTTCTTCGATTTTAATGGCATAGTGCATCATGAATTCTTGCCACAAGGTCAAACAATCAATAAGGAGTACTACCTACAAGTTCAACGCCGTTTGCGTGAAGCAATCCGAAAAAAACGCCCGGATTTGTGGCAAAACAATTCATGGATTTTGCACCACGATAATGCACCTGCTCACACTTCATTGCTTGTTCGTGAATTTTTGGCCAAAAACAAAACTTTAACGATGCCCCAGCCTCCATATTCGCCAGACATGGCTCCATGTGACTTTTTTCTATTTCCAAACATAAAGAGAACATTAAAAGGCCGTCGTTTTACAAGCATAGATGACATTAAAAGCGAATCGCTGAAAGCTATCACAAAGATCGAGTTTCAGAAGTGTTTCGAGGATTGGAAAAAGCGCTGGCACAAGTGTATTGTATGCGAAGGGGACTACTTTGAAGGCGACAATATTAATGTAGATGAATAAATAAATATTTTTTTCAAAAAACGAAAATTCCCGTTACTTTTTGAGCACACCTCGTACATACTTATTGGAAGGCGCTACGGTAGCCGAGCGGTTAAGAGGCGAGACCTGTAAAGCTAATATGTATTTTGTGGTGCTGGGTTCGATTCCCCGGTCTAGAGGCCTTGGATTTTATTTAATGGTTAATAAAAGAAATTTAGAAGTAAAGTATGTTTGCTAGTCGTCTCCGTCCACGACATCTAATTGGGTAGTTGGACGTAAAGGCCGCCTAAAAAAAAAATAGGCAATTACTTTTACTTACTTTACATACTTATGGGCATCATTGGAAACCTTAATAAACCCTGTTTCTATTGATTGCAACAAAAAATTAAAATAGCCTGCGCACATTTTCCTTAAAATCCAAAAATTAAACAAAAAAAAAATGAAATCGGTACGACTAAGGGAAACCAGTACCTTAAATCGTACCACCTACTGCTTTAAGTCGTACCTCAAACTAAAATTAAATAAATATATGGTTTATTTTCAAATAAATGAAGACTACAGGGGAAGAAAGGGTTAAGTGTCCATTTTATAAATTATAGAGGAGAGCAACTTTAAAGTTTGAAACGTTACAGTTTCAATCTTTATTGAAATATGCTTTTGTAATTTATATCAGTGCATTGAATGGACCATTCTTTAGTATTCCTTAAAAGTATCGAACAAATATTTTATAAAAATTGGGGCTGTCTGTCTGTCTGTATGTCTATTTTCAAATTTCTTAGTATAACCCTCGAATCAGATTGTGAAAATAAGAATATAATGTAATATAGAGATCATATTTCACTATATAAACTCCGTGCAACTACCCTCGACAAAATTCTATTCATCTGTGAGTCTAGGTCATCTATATCATACAGGGTGTTCTTGGCTAATTGAGTTTCAGAAAATGCACCTGCATTGTTTACAAATTTTCGGCTTTTATTTTGAATGAACTTATGTAAATTATAATATATACCTTTAATAAATAACTTTTATAAAACCAGAGAAACAAAAATTAATACGTAGAAATACACACCTGCAGGACTACAACTCTTTCTGTCCGTGTTTTGGATGTGACTTCACCCATTTTCTCAGTGTATACCATACATTCATCTGGCCATAACTCTTGAGACAAACACCATTACATTCAACTAAGTTGACCCATCTAAAATTTTGTGTGATGAACTACATGAATGTTGCCAAAAAACTCATTTTAGTCAAAATTGGACTTGAACCCTTTTTTACCGTGTAATCTTCAAATATATTTGGACGTGGAACTGGAGTCAGCAAATTTCAAATTTGACTTTATTTCTTTCGAAATCTGACGTGATAAGTTGGGAGAATGAATGTGAGACAATAATATCGACTAGTATCGACAGCAAATGTTTCAATTTCTGTTTTATTCACGACTTGATCTAATTAACTCATGTATATTATAATAAATATGGTAAAATTTGGATTTGTTACAGGTGAATCCAGCCACTCGGTCTGTCCAAGTCTGACGGCACTCAATCTAGCAAGAGTTCCACCGCCGACTTATCCGCAATAAATTCAGTTAAAATACAGTTTTTAAAATCTGTTCTCATTGTAAATATGAATTTTTTAATTTTAAATTATCTAAGATAGTTAATTTATTTTGTATTAGACCATTTTTTTTTAATAATTATTTTTATGAATACAAATGTCCAGAACAATGGATTTATACTGATTTTGTGACAAAATTATTGATAAGTTAGTTGCAATCATGTATTTATTAAATAATGTTACAAAAAATGCAAAACACCTTGCTAAAAAAAATAAAGAAAACATTATAGGGAGCAGGACATGTGATGAAAACAAAACAAAATTTTGGTCATTTACTGTCAATCCTGGTGTAGTATTAGAACACCAACTGCTAACTGGATGAACTGGAACCTGATGGTAGAACTGAGTTCGCATTCACTAATTGAATATGGCCTCAATTCCCTTTACACTATACTCATGATTACATAAATCAATCACTAAAAGAAGTAGTGAGCTCACTAACTTAATTGCAATAACTAGTAAAAACTCAACCAGTTTTGGAGAACATTGCTGTAGCTGGGACTAAACTCTAAATTACTGGAGACGGTGATGAATATGGTTGCAATTCTTTTTACACAGAACATGAGACCAGTAATAATGTAGTCCAGAGCAGTGTTAACTCTTAACTTAATCTCCTCCACAAACTTACTCAGTTTGGATCTATTGTCGTAATGTCACTGTTCGTGCTTCTTCGTTAAATATAGATATATTGTAGATTTTGGAGCTGCAATGTGGTTTGCAAATCCATAAAAAAAGAGAAGAAAGTGAGTTGTATTGTTATTGTTTTCAAATTCAATTCTGTCTGTAAACAAAATTAGAAAAAACAAAAACAAAATGGAGTTGAAAGAATTTTAAATTCTGTAAGAATAAAGTTCCTAACCTAAATTTAAGCCCAGTAATAATGGTTCCTTATTACGCAATGCAGTTAAAATACTACTGGGCTGCATTCAAATGTATTCATTTATTATGAATTTCTATCAATTAATTCCATGAGAAACTTGTCGCAAAACTGAAACCCAAATAAATACCTTACCTCTTGGGGGTTTCTTACAACCTTGAGCCAACTGTCTGGGACTAGAATACAGGAACTTGTCAATTAGACATTAGATCTGTCTCAGTAAATATGGCCAGTAAATTCCTTCTCAACAAAAGACAACTATTCTTTTGTAAAAATGCATATCAAAAAGAGATTGTTTAGGAGAAGATTGGTAAATATGCAATTTGATGGTAGTAATGATGAGGTGTAAATTCAAGCGTAGATATCCTATATTCATCAATAAAGCTGACTGTTTGAAGTTGGACATAACATGTGTAGAGACACTCTACTAAGTTTAAACACTAATATACTAGGATGTGGAAAAAAGGCTGTGTGTTTATATTTTATTTTATTTATTTACTTTTAATTTATATTTTGCATATCGACTACTTGGCCATTAGCATCGTCCTGACATATAAAACTAGCCCGGGTTGGAATGACGCCTCCTTTTCTCTTTACGTCGTCAATTGCGGCTTCCATCGGCAAGTAGTAAGAGAACACAAGTAGCAAACCGACTCTCCTTTCTTCACTTTAGCCATCCAATCTAGTCGACGGATGGAAGAGAGTTTTACAGTGATGTAAACATCATCCTTTCCTAACTCCTACGCTTCAGGTGTACTCTCGGATTATATCCGTTATCGCCACACCCTGACTTCACTTCAATTTTTTCTCTTTTCCATATTTTATCAAATAATCAAGTAATTTCTAACCTGTATTCGCACTTCACATACTACCCTTTATCATTATTGATGTTGCTAGACGTGCATATTAAAGAGCTATTTGCTTTGAGAAAGGTTGATTACTTTTGAAAGTAATTTCTGCCACAAACTCTAAAACAACATTACTCAGTTTATTCTACTAGTAATAGAAGTGGAATACTTTGATAAAACATTCCATGCAGCTCAGCTAAAATCCAAATCCAGTAATCCATTCATGCTGATAAATACATCTGCACTTATAAAATCATCCACGCCTATAAATAAACCCCATTAACAAAAACTTACAGTTTAAAAAAAGTTAAGTATAAAGATTGATTAAACGACAAAAAGTGTACAAATCAGCAAATATCTCCAACATTTCATCAGCTAGTAATTTCAGCCATTTAGAAACTTTTTGAAAAAGCTTTATGGTGTTTTATTCAAATTCTACAACAATTAATATTGTTTAGGATTTATTAATTGTCACTGGCCCTTTTGCTGGCCATTTTCAAAATATTTGTTCACTAAAGTTTAGCACACCATTTAACTTAGATTGATTGTAATAGGAGGTATTAAACTATTAATCATTAAATCTTTACAAAAAATCGTTGAATAACAGCCTTATGCAAATGAAAACATACAAAATGGCGGTGAACAATAGATGAAACGTGACCCACAATTTTCTTTTACCTATTTTACAAGAAAATAACCATTATTCCCAATTTTCTGTTTTACCCTTACATTATTAGAAGATATTAAGCAAGAAAAATCTTTTATTTTTTATGTTTTCATTAAGAAAATTCTTTATGGCATAATTTGATACTTCATTAAATACCTACGGAGGAAAAATTAGTAAAAAATATTAAATTTTTATTTTTCATACAAAGAATTGGTCAATCCCAGGGAAGAATGGTAAGTTTTTGTCATTGTACCTTTTGGCTAGACTTTTTTTTGCTTTAGGTCCTTGATTTTAACAAGTTTCAATATATCTATTGATTAATAAAGATTAGGCTATCTAGAATAATTAGGCTTATTTACGCTGGGCATATTCTATGCCCAAATTCACATATATAAAAATTAGTGACAAATCCTTGGTAAAAGATTCCCTATTCTTAATCTAAACTATGTTTTAATTGGCAGATTAGTATGCAGAATATAAATCGTTATACACCCATTATAGATTATATATTGCATTATTTGTGCATATTATTAGGTTTACTACGAATACGTACAATATTGTGTAAATATATGATTTCGCATAACGGATGAAGCACTAAGACAAACCATTGATTAAAAGGACTAGTATCAGAATAGTCTTAATAATTATAATATACTAGCTGTACCCGTTCACACGTTGCTGTGTTTAACAAAAAGGCAGTTTTGATACCTCAAACATAATTTATTAATGACCAAATGTATACAATACATCGAAATGAAAATTAACAATAAAATTATCCCTACTTCAGAGTACAGTAGTGTCCTTGCAAAGGTATCATTTCTACATAATGTGAAAAATTCAGTTAATGTTGTTGGCGTTGGTGACATTGCTCTTGCACGTACATTTTCTGATGTAAAATACACACGCTGTCCATTTTCTGCTAAATGAACAACCGTTGGATATCGCTCATGAATGGAAAATGATCAAATACGCCTTACGGCCTCATTGCTACTTATGTAGCTTCCCAGTTGATATTGGGTGACTTCATCGTTAGATGCAGTTGTATTTTCCACTCCAAACACTGCCATATCGCTTCCTTTGTTCACATATTTGCAAATATATTTTATAGCTTTCACTGAATTGTAGTACCCAACATTTATGTGTGCGTTATACGTTTTTAGTAGTAATGGAGAATATGGTACTACCCAACGATTATCAACGTCAATAGTATTGTTGAGTACTTTTAGATTAATGGATTCCACCATCCTCGGTATAATTTATTCTCGTATTAATAATTGCAAAAAAACTGTTTTTCATGGTTTTCATGGTAACACTTTTAACAAATATTACTAATTAAATGTTATTTTGATATTTTTGGGATATTTGTTCGGGAGCACCTAGAGCCCCAACTCTGATTTTAAAAATCTTTGCAAAAACCTTCCCGGGGATATACCTAATAATTTCCCAAATTTTCACGGCGATTGGATGTATGGTTTTTGAATCTATCGAGTACAAACAAACAAACAGACACACATTCATTTTTATATATATAGATAAAACTTCATATATTTATGGATTCTAATAAATCTTCAAAATGGTAACTCTTGTTCCGATGAGTAGCAAATGATTTAAAAAAAAATCTATTTGTAACTCCTCTGATATTATTTCTGTTTAACTTTGAACATAACAAAACAAAAACTCAAAGCATTGAATCCAATTTACAAACATTTTAACTTTAACTAAACATCAAATATGTCTTATGTTAATGTTTTTTTGACAGCCCCAGTGATATAAATTAATTCTGTGAAGCCAACTTGGGACGACTGGTTACTTTCTAAAAAACAAAAATCACTACACGAATAGAATAAGATTTATATTTATTGACAAAGAATTATCTGTAATATTTTTAATCTTTGAAAGTTTGGCACGAATATTCCTTTCAATGAAATTATTTATTGTATTTTATGAAAAGTTATTTTTAGCGTGGCTTTATTAAATAGAAAAAGCAATTTCAGTTGCAATTAATAAATAAAACAAATAAATAGGGTGAAGGGACCAGTAATTGACTGCTTAAGAAAAAATTCGAGTTTAAGATAGAATAACTTCCGTTATTTTGGCTCCAGGTGTAGGTTCTAAAATTGTACCGCTCCAGTAGGATGTATTTTTTTTTATTAATATTTTAAAAGCAGTAAATTCGATCTTTATGTCAACCAAAAATGATTTTTTTTGGAAGTATGTCAGTGACCCAGTAATTGACATACCGAATTTTCGGTGGAACCAGTGTTTGACATGGGGTGGGACCAGTAATTGACATACAAATACATTCATGAAACGACATAAGGTATGCATTCAAAATCACTTTTAAATCTAAATAAATCACTTAAATCACCTAAATCACTTTTTCAATTGGATTTATAACAAAAATCGGTCTTATTCATAATTAATTACAATCAGTTTTTAAATAGGCAAACCTAAATAATCTAATATTTTTTCAACCTTACCCTTTTTTATGCAGCTTTTGACGATCAACCCTTACACAACTGTACTACCGGTAACATCACAAACATCACAAAGTCACCAACTCTCCACGTATGTTTGTTTTCGCACCTGGTACTTCTTCCTCTGGCCGTTTTCTTTGATGGAATTCTATGGTTTAGCCATTTCCTCCCTTTCTTCTTTGTCATGTGGCTAGGACCCAAAACTGAGGGAGAATGAGAGATTTTCCAACTCCGTTACGTGGGCGTCGTTTTTATTAGTCACGTAGGCCTTGGAAGCTGTTCGGCGATCACGACTATTCCAGTTTGTTGTTCATACATTGTTGTTCTCTACAGAATAATCATTCTGCATGCCCTCTTGAAATAAGGCGTACATTTGCTAATTCATTAATTTAAACATATTTTGATGGAAGTTTTACTATTTATTTTATGTTGCCGATATTTTTTATCAATGATTTTATTTTACAATGTATTGAATTTTTAATTATAATAAAATTTACCAACCTATCTTATCATTTTCCCAGGAAGTCAATCACTGGTCTCAAACAAAAAAGCTGTAGGACTAGTAATTGACATACATGTCAATTACTGGGCAGATTGCCGTTTCAAGGACCAGTGATTGACAGCCCCATTTTAATCCTCAATGCTTCTTATAATTAAAAAAAAAACTACATAAATGAAATCTACAAGTAATACTAATTTCTTATCAATCCTCCTTAGCAACGGCTTGTTTTTTCCTTGATTTTGAACTTTTAACACAAATAACCTTCCACTGATACCAAGGAACCTTCCAATAATTAATATTTTTCTGGAACTGCTGCCCAAAGGCTTCTCAATAACGAAATTGAAAGAATCACCACTAAAAACGGCTCATATCCCTTATAATACCAGTTTATTTCTGGTATGTCAATTACTGGTGCCCAGTCAATTACTGGTCCCTTCACCCTAAATGAATTTAATAATGAATAATATTAATAATAATGAAATAATTATTGAAAATGTTCATGGCTCAACAGAACTGAATATCATCGTCGATTATTATTAATTGCAGCGCGTATTCTTTTTAAAAAATATATTATCTACCCGTTTCGGATTTTCAAGCTTAGTGTTGCGGATTTTTTTGTCATACACTAGTCGGCAAGTTTACAGTATGACAGGAATATAGTTTAAGTAAATTGTCCACACCAATCTGAAATAAACCAACCTCTGAAAATGCGAAATCGGCCAGGAATACGGAAAACATTCTGCTTCAACAGATAAAATCAACGATATTAATAACGATATTAAAAAATAAATAACTTTAAACCAATTTGACACAAATTATTACATTATTAATTATATGTTTTTGTAAACCGCAGCGATCCTGGGCGCTTTCTCCAAGTCCAAGCAATAATGGATAACCAAAATTGAACCTCCTAGCATCACTGTTTTTTTTAATCACTTCATTTCCATCATACTCCGCTCATTCATGTGAATGTTGGTTCTAAATCATTTCAACTCTTAATCGCCCACCAACAAGATAACAAGTTGCCCTGTTGCTTGGTAAGAGACCTTATTGTGCAACTTGCATACATAATTTCTTTAAATGAATTTATAATTTCTGGCCAATCGTTGCTGGGTCATTTAGAAGCAGTTTTTTTTTTTCTTTTAAAATAATTAGACTGACGATTTAGATTTAGATTAGATTTACATGGCGGGACGGGACCCATGCCCCACAGCACTGGAGCCACCAAGAGGCTTACTGTGCCTTCCCTAAAGTCTAGTAGGTGAAACCTCCCCTTCTAAGAAGGTTGAGGGCTTTCCCTACCAGTTCCTTCTGCGCTATAATCTCCTTTGGTCTCAAGGTACCAAAGATATCGGTAGCGCAGCCGCTCGATTGCAACGCAATCGAATAACAGATGAGAGAGGCCGTTTCCTCCTCTTCCTGGCACAATCTGCACAATAGTTCCGAGCTAATAAGCCCCCCACCTTGTACAGGTACTTTCTGAACATGCCGTGCCCTGTGAATAGACCTGTAAGCAGAGTAATCTGATTTCTGCCCAAGCCCAGAGTCAATTTGGTTCTTTGTTTACGCAGTCAAGGGCATAATACTGTTGCCGTGTTTAACTCCAGGAAGCATCACCCAGTTCTTTTCATGTTCTCTCCAGATCCAATCTCTGAGAGCCTCACGGACTTCACCCCTAGTGATCCCCAGGACTGGTTCCGGGAAAATGAAAGGAGTACTAGCTCCTTTCCTGGCCAACCGATCAGCTATTTCATTCCCCTTAATCCCCACAGGGCCGGCACCCACTCTCAGTCGGACTTTATTGTGCTGGGCCAGTTGATCTAGGGCCTTTTTACACTCCCAGACCAGGGAAGCGGTAGGAAGAGAGGGCCTTCAGTGCAGCTTGGCTGTCCCGGAAAAATGCAAATCTCCCTATTTCTAAGATTCATTCGCCAGATCTTCCCCAGCGCAAGTTTTAATGGCAAAGACCTCGGCCTTAAAGACGGTGGCGTATCTCCCAAGAGCACTCTCAATGAGTATCTCAGGTTTAGCCCCATACACTCCAGCTCCGGTACCACAGGCCATCTTGGAGCCATCCGTAAACCACATGGCTCCTTTCTGGCACTGTTCTGTTCAGTTTACCCTCCATTCAGTCCTCCATCTGAGGATCACCTGAAACGGAGTCTCGAAACTATATCTGACTGACTGACGAAATGGAAACTTAAAAGGGTGATTGTTTTGGAATAATTATGATAATTTTTTTTTTTTTTACCTGCAGATAAATGTATATATGAAAATTTTCAATTTTGGGCATGTGTTTGATTGAACCTGAACCCTTGAGCACCCAGAAAAGATACCCTGATTACATTTATATATACAGGGTGACCAGAGTTATATGCTCCACCCACTTTTTTTTTAACAGCGGGAAATTTCGAAAAAATAAAAAACACGTATTTAATCATTTTTAGTCTAGTTTATTTTCAGTGATTGACCCATTTTTTTAAAACCCCTGTATCTCGAGATACAGCATTCAACTTTTGTTTTTCAAATGGAACGTTATATTTTTTGTTGCATATTTTTATAGTATTTGAGCTCCTAAAAAAAAAAAAAAAGAATTTTTGAAATCGGTTAGGTTTTTCAAAAGTTATGGTAATTTAAAATATGAAAAACAAATTTCAGTTTATTGTCAAAATTACGTTATTTTTTTTTAAAGAATCTGTTCAAACTGGGCACCATCAACGGATAGGCAAGCCAAAACTCTGGACTCCCACGCTTTGCTTACAGCAGCACTTATAGTGACAAAGTCAAGATCTAGGCAGGCTAGAGTAATTCGACGTTTCAGATCATTGACTGAAGCCACGTGATTAAGGATACTTTACACTTTATTTTTTTAGGTATCCCCACAAAATATAGTCCATTTGGGTCAAGTCCGGAGATCGAGGTGGCCATTGGATGGGACAATGAGTCCTTACGCACTTTTAATGGAAATTTCTGCCCAGCTAACCTCGAACCACTCTCGCCGGGCAACCATCTTGTTGAAAATACATATCTAGCCGACGTTGTAGATGAACATCTTCAAGCGGAACTGGCAAAATGTATCTGAACAAAAAGTTGGACACCTTTCACCAGTTAAGTTCTCTCTGTAGAAGTATGGGCCGATTAGTTGATTTCCAATAACTCCACCTAAACGTTTGTAGAAAAAACAACCTGAACGTCGAATACTTCTAGCCTGCCTAGATCTTGACTTCGCCACGATAAGTGCTGCTACAAGCAAAGCGTGGGCGTCCAGAGTTTTGGCTTGCCTATCCGTTGGTTGTGCCCAGTTTGAATAGATTCTTTAAAAAAAATAACGTAATTTTGACAGTAAACTGAAATTTGTTTTTTATCTTTTAAATACCCATAACTTTTGAAAAACATAACCGATTTCAATAATTTTGTTTTTGTTTTTTTTAGGAGCTCAAATACTATAAAAATATGTAAAAAAAATATAACGTTCCATTTGAAAAACAAAAGTTGGATGCTGTATCTCGAGATACAAGGGTTTAAAAAAATGGGTCAATCACTGAAAATAAACTAGACTAAAAATGATTAAATACGTGTTTTTTATTTTTTCGAAATTTCCCGCAGTTTAAAAAAAAAGTGGGTGGAGCATATAACTCTGGTCGCCCTGTACATATAAATGTGGCGGGCAGTATCTCTGCTATAAGTAAACAAGAGAAAAAAAGAAGAAAAAATATATTAAACTCTGCACTTAAAGAAAAAGGACAATTTCTTAAAATAAAATTATAATAATGTATATATTATGCACGGTGTTCATTTTAAGACGGCTCAAATCCATTTCATGCTTAAACGGTTGATCTGAGCAAAAAATGGTAGAGGAGAAATTTGTTGCCCGTCACCTCTAGTTTCAGAATATGTAACTTGATTTTAGATTCCTGCCCGCATACGCGGCTGACGCGCGACCAAAATTGAGGGTCCTCTTTTCATGTACACTGTTTTAAAGAGTATAAAAAGTAATGAAAGAATCCGGAAACCGCAATTCGATATCTTTAAAATTAAAGGTGCTAGGCCATTTCAAAATCTGGTATTTATTAATCATATTTCGATTTTTTAACTTGTTATCAAAGAGAAAGAAGAGCACGCGATAGGTCATTTTTATGTATTTTTTTCATCCCCTTTCTACTAAAAATATTGCCAAGGCCGTAAAGCTAGTATTTTTTCTTAATATCGGGAAATAAGTAGTTTTCCGAGTGATTTTTTTAAGAAAAATCAAATGTTTAGAGCTTTAAATGTTCTCAAGCATACACAAAATGGGTAAAAATTAATTTTACATCTGTTACAAACAAGAAGGTTTAATAATTGTTTGATAATTTTGGGAGAGTTGCGTTTAATTACAAAAAAAATTGGAAACCTTCTGCCACACATTTAAGTGATCAATATCTTTCATGTAAAGGATCAAACGTATTCCTTAATTTATCAAACAATGCACTTTACTCAACTTTTGAAGCATTTACTGTGCCTTCAAAGGTGCCTCCTCAGATACAGAGAGCAGTTGATAACCTCCTGGCTAACCTGGCTTGCGAGTCTGAGGAGGCATCTTTCAAGACACAGTTCATGCTGCAAAAGTGCATTATTTGATAAATTAAGGAATAAGATTGATCATTTACATGAAAGATATTGATCACTTAAATATGTGGCAGGAGGTTTCCAATTTTTTTGGTAATTAAACGCAACTCTCCCAAAATTATCAAACAATTATTAAACCTTCTTGTTTGTAACAGATGTAAAATTAATTTTTAGCCATTTTGTGTATGCTTGACAACATCTAAAGCTCTTAACATTTGATTTTTCTTAGAAAAATCACTCGGAAAACTACTTATTTCCCGATATTAAGAAAAAATACTAGCTTTACGGCCTTGGCAATATTTTTAGTAGAAAGGGGATGAAAAAAATACATAAAAATGACCTATCGCGTGCTCTTCTTTCTCTTTGATAACAAGTTAAAAAAATTGAAATATGATTAAAAATACCAGATTTTGAAATGGCCTAGCACCTTTAATTTTAAAGATATCGAATTGCGGTTTCCGGTTTCTTTCATTACTTTTTATAAAATGGGGGTCAACTGCGAACTCTCACTTTTGGTCGCGCGTCAGCCGCGTATGCGGGCAGGAATCTAAAATCAAGTTACATATTCTGAAACTAGAGGTGACGGGCAACAAATTTTTCCTCTACCATTTTTTGCTCAGATTAACCGTTTAAGCATGAAATGGATTTGAGCCGTCTTAAAATGAACACCCTGTATATATGTTGTTATATTGTTTTCGTATTCAATGTCCTGAAAACAGGTATTTCCTTGTAAAAAACTTAAACCACCCCAAAACAACATGAACATGAACAAATTCCAAAAATATGTCGTAACAAAAAAAAATTTTAAAATAAGAGACAGTAATAATAATATAATTTTTATTTTTAATGAAGAGTCAGGGATGTTGAAATGTCACGAGTCTATTACAAAAACTTTTGCTTTATTGTGGCGAACATTTGCAACCAAACATTTAGCATAAAACTAAAAGTTTAAAGGAAATTAGATATTTAAGAGGCAGTTATATGAGTGTTCATTCTAAATTTTTTAACAACAAACAGTTGGTAATAGTGTTGATAGAACAAAGAATGTTCAAATATTCAAGCAAACAAACGCACAGACCTTTCCAAAAATCCTAGTATGGTATCAGTGTTTTTAAATATTAAGACGTATGTGACTGGGTTTTAAAGTCCCATAGTAATTTGTTTTAGTTACAACCTATTATACGTAGACGCATTAAGTTTAAATTGTGAGAATAAAAATACATAAATTAATTCATGATAATTAATGTAGTAAAAACGCCATGTATGAATAATAAAAAAAAAATCCTCATTATTATGCATGTAATTTATGTCCTAAGCCAGATGTAATAATATTGTAATGTATTTCAAATAAAAGGTAATAATAATTACACTCAATAAAAAATACATTATGTATGGTAACAAAATATTTATGTATCTCTCCCAAAAATAAAAAAAAAGCTTGTATTCCAAAATTCGTAAAATACAGTTACATTTTTTTGTAATCAAAATCAGCAAAGGTATTCATTTCTTCCTAAGAATTCATTCAATTCAATCAAATCCTTATTTTCATAATAAAATGCAGTTCTTTTGCTAGAATATCGGTTCAATGCAGTGTCTACAAGAATGAGTATAAATTATTTATACAGCATTAAAGAACGCAAATCAATTCAATCTGGTAGTTGGACGTTAAGCCACGCCCGAAATCAATTCAACCATTAATTTCTGTGGACTATCAACCACTTACAGAACTATTGCTTAGACTGCAGAATGAACCAGACGTGGCCAAATTACCTAAATCAGGTCAACTCATCATTCCCAGAGATATTAGCTGGTACTTTTGATCATTCGACCACTTACAGACCTAAAACCTGAACAGTCTCACGAGCGAGATTAGGCTAAATTACCTAAATCAGGACTACACATCATTCTAACGGGAATTATCTGGTACTTTTGATCTTTCGGCCACTTACAGACCTAAAACCTGAACAGTCTCACGAGCGAGATTAGGCTAAATTACCTAAATCAGGACTACTCATCATTCTTACGGGTATTAGCTGGTACTTTTGATCATTCGACCACTTACAGACCTAAAACCTGAACAGTCTCACGAGCGAGATTAGGCTAAATTACCTAAATCAGGACTACACATCATTCTAACGGGAATTATCTGGTACTTTTGATCTTTCGACCACTTACAGACCTAAAACCTGAACAGTCTCACGAGCGAGATTAGGCTAAATTATCTAAATCAGGACTACTCATCATTCTTACGAGAATTAGCTGGTACTTTTGATCTTTCGACCACTTACAGACCTAAAACCTGAACAGTCTCACGAGCGAGATTAGGCTAAATTATCTAAATCAGGACTACTCATCATTCTTACGAGAATTAGCTGGTACTTTTGATCTTTCGACCACTTACAGACCTAAAACCTGAACAGTCTCACGAGCGAGATGTGGCTACATTACCTCAATTAGGTCAATCAATCATTGTTGTGATTATTAGCTAGTGTGTTTTTTTTAAAATGTATATTTATATTTACAGAACTAAAGCCTGAACATTCCTTTTAAAATCGTTCTTGTTGTTGTCATGCTAGTCACCAACTAATAGTGAACAGGTTTTTATTCAACCAAAATCAGGCGTCTTTTTGTTTTTGTTCTTTTGCAAGGAAATTGTGGACATTCTATTTGTTTCGCTACATTCATCCTAGTTAAAGAGTGGATAAGGAAAGTTATCCTCGGGTTATCAAGCTTTGGAATTATGAAACAGGAAATTCTGGATGTTGATGTGGCCATTTATTTCGGAAGTTGCTTTCTGCAGGCGTAGAACTATAGCTTCGGTCAATGGATATGCACTGTTAGGTCTCTTTTCCTTGGAGATTGTAGGGTAGCTGCCCCCCACCCTCCATACTCACTAACACGCTCGCAGAATACATTTTACTGAGTAGTCTCTTACAGCAATCAGCTACGGAAAATTGACTTGTTTCCAATCTCCCCCTACGTATTTGGCTCATATAAATTCACACGCGCACCACATACATACGGCACACGCACAAATAATCAAACAATAATAACATTGTCGGCTATCAGTAACCTAATATAATGGGAGTTAGTTTACCACCCCTGTAGAATATTGTTGGTAAATGCAATATAATGAAAATTCTATCCCTACCAACTTGTACGACATAACATTATCCTTTGTAGATCACCACTGTATTACTGTTTCTTTTATTTTTCTTAGTAAATAAGCTGTTATTCCTAAAATATGTGCAGCAAATTTAAAGACCTTTCTTTTAAGGGTGGCAGAACGCAGGAGCAGTAAAGCGGCAGATCTTTTGGCTCAGTTGGGAAGGTTCTACAGTGGTTTTACAGGATTCGAATGTTTGGCGTCCAAGTACACTAGATCCCTTTGAACAGTAATCAAAGAATGGGTATATAACAAGTTGCTGGAGCGGTTTAGTGGACTCGATGTCCATGAACAGACAAAACAGAAGACACACCAACCATCTAATGATGTAAAACAGTATACAGTGGAACCTCGCATAACGAGCACCTCGCTTAACGAGTAATTCGCATAACGAGTAAAACAAATTGATTCTTATAGCGAGCGATGTTTCGCATAACGATAGTTTTCTAATGACATTTCGCTGACTGCGCAGTTTTCGCTGACTCATCGAAAACTGCGCATTCTTCGATTAGTCATTCCTGTTTACGCATATGCGTTTCATATTCTCCACGTATCTAATGCACTGATACAGTCGAAACCGAACTTCACCGAATGAGTGGTGTATAGGGAAAGTCCATATAGTGACATTTGTGTTTAAATATTGTAACGAAGTTGACCTGGGCAGAGAAGAAAGGCTTAGATTGTTCTAGGGGTTGAACGATCATAGTCAAGAGCTATCCACAGAGGAACTTGTTGAGTTGCAACACATTTCACAACAAGAATTGGTGGAAGAGAATTTATTAGACAAAGAGGAGAAAATATCAGAGGAACAACAATCTTCCAGCGCAATAAGAGAAATGTTGAAAGCATGGGAAACTGTTGCAACACACGTAGAAAACTATCACCCGAATAAGGCTGTGGCTATGCGATCTATAAATTTATTTAATGATAATGCTGTGTCACATTTTGAAGACATTTTGAAGCGACGGCAGAAACAAGGAACATTGGACAAATTTATAATTAAAAAGGATTAATTATGAATGTACATATTTATCTCAATTAATATATGTAATTTATATTATATTACATCATATGTACATATGTATATAATTTTTTCGAAATAAATGTTATAAAAAAAAATTTTATCAATATTTTTTTTGCATGGAACCAATTATCCCCTTTTATTTTAATTTAAATGAAAAAAATTGTTTCGCTTAACGAGTATTTCGCTTAACGAGTAAGGTTCTGGAACGAATTATGCTCGTTAAGCGAGGTTCGACTGTATTGTAAATTATCCCTGAAGATGACTCTAGTCCCTAGGTCGAAAGCTCGGCATAATAAAGTTTATAATAACTGAAACTGCATTAATTTTTCATCCTATTGAAACTATGATTCAGTCACCAAAAATAATGAACAGATCAACATAAATTTACTAAAGCATTGTACCAACGAAGCCCAGACGGACATTCATTCGGATGTTATCACTTGAAGGGGACAGAAGCATGAGAAAACCCATGTGTCACTTGTTCATGCCAATGTTGGGGTATTGTCAGATAGAAGAAGAAGCGGCACTGCAAGTTTAGGGCTGTTTTGATTCAGTTCGCTATGCCGGAGAAGAAATATTCTTGACTTCTTACCTTTGGCCTCTCACTATAAAACTGACGTGACTGAGGGTTGTGCTCGCACTAGTGGTCACCACAATTAGTGGTGCGATGGTGTAGTCCACCATGGACGCTAAAATCTAATCTACTGTATTTTCTTCTTCTTAACTGGCGCTACAACTCGCTTGCGCAAATCTTGGCCTCCTCTATCAAAGTTTGCCAGTTGTCCCCTGTCCAATGCCGGCCACCATCCAGTTTCGGACACCAAGGAGAGTTCTTGCATACTTAGAAACACCATCACCTCCATCGCTACCTCGGTCTGCCCACTCGGTCGCATATATATTTTCTTTAATTATCTTGTGTGGTATTTCCTCGGGATTCAATTCCTGCCCAACGAAGGCGTCCAAGCTTCTATCAAACTCACCACGTCGACGTCCCTGTACAAACTCCTTAGTTCCGCGTTACTTCTCCGTCTCCAATGTTCCAGCCATCCAAAATGGCTCCATAGATCCTTCGAAGAATTTTTTTCTTTCTAACCTAAGGGGAACAAGCTCGTCATTTCTGGTGGTAACCCAGCCCTCTGAGGCGTACGTTAAGACGGGTCGGATAAGGGTCTTATAAAGACCCTTATCTTAGTCGACCTGGAGAGTAACTGACTTCTAAAATGTTCTTGCAAGCCGAAGTATGTCCTGCTAGCCAGCATTAATTCTTCTATTAATTTCGGAGCTCACCTGCGTGCCTACATAAATAAAATTATCCACCCACTCGAAGGTGTAATTTCCGAATTGCACAGTATCCTGTTCCTGCTCCGCTCCAGAAGTATATACATTTACTTTGTTTTTGCTGGATTCAATCTACTGCATTTTGCTAAACTGAAAAGACAATCACATTGTAAAATATCACTTTTCCTTCATTCTCCGGCCTACAAATCGTGTATTTCGGTAAAAATTCAAAAGAAAACATAAGCATAAATGCAATCATTCTTAAAAGAGGCAGGAGAAAGTATAGTATAGAAAAGTATAGTAACGGTTATGCATATATAATACAAAATGTTCGGTGCGACCTTCATGCACAGCTTTACCAGTCATACAATGCCCAGTAGTGATGTAAATTTTTTCACATGTAATAAACAAATTAAAAGGAATGTTTGTTAAAAACATTGTTAGCGTTTGTAAACTGTAAATAGACAGGAAGTTAACAAAAAAAAATTCTCTTCTCTCCTTTAAATCTAGACATCCTAAATTAATTGCTTTTGGCATTAATGAAGTTAATTTATTATAATATTTTAATTAATTTTATTTTAATAAATAAAATGAGATGCCGTGCATAGATAACATGCATATATCTTGTAAATGACATGTTAACACATCGTGCGCATGTCTGGTTGGTTTATTCAACGCGTTTAATTAAATTTTTGATGATAATACAATGAGTGAAGGAAAAGTCATGTCATAGTTTTTATTTTCCTTAAAATACAAAATATATTATTTTACTCAAGCTGTAAATACTGACTACCCCTTACATCATTTGGGTTTACAACTTTTTGTGCATAGTAAATTGTGGATATCCTATGCACTTTTTTTTTCTTCAACAGTTTAATTTTATAAAAACGATTCTTACATTACATTATCGAAGTAGCAGTATTATCCGATTCAACTAAGGCATTAATTGAGCCCGTAAGAATGAAAGTGGCTTAAGTCCATTTTTTATTGAAATCAAGGTAACGACAGCTTAGTATTTCTACAACTGTTTTGTTTAGAGTGACAATGCAATAAGTTCTTAGTGCACTTATTGGCCATCAGGAGATGCACAAATTATTTGTACTTACTCAAAAGCTCAAACTGTTGAGAATGACAATGGCGTAAGTCCACCCAGATTGTTTGTTTCTTTATGACTGTTTTCTTGGTGAAGTTTATTGTCGTGTGGTGTTAATTAGTGAATTGTTACATGGTTTTTAGTTATCTGAAAATTAAATATAAGCCTTAGTGTTGGTGTTATTAGTTAAATTTTAATTTGGAATTTTTTCTTACTTTCACAACTGCAGAATATTTCTGCAATACGTAAGTGAAGCTGATACGTACAACATGATAATAGATAAGTACATGAATAGCATGAGGGGAGAATTCACCCATTAGTGGAACTCCCGAAGAGGTACAGTTCACTATTGTTGGACTGGCACTTACTTCATGTTAGAAGATCGCGTGGCCCCACCAGCGCTTCAGCCGTCTTGGAGTATTTCCAGGCAATGCAGTAAGTTGGGCATACTAGTGGATTAGGATGTGAGGTGATTGATGTGTGGAATTGAGTATAACGGGTTCTTACAGCTTTTGAAACATACGTAACAAGGAAATCTCGGTGTAAGGTAGAGTTAAGGACATAGTAAGGAGTATTTGCGATTCGACGGAGTGTTTTTGACTGGAAGGATTGGATTTTGTAGATATTGGAAGCTTTGGCTAAGCCCCAAAGTTCCATTCCGTAAGTCCAGGGACAGGTTTCAGACTCATAGTGTAGATAAGTCATTTATTCTGTAGTGAGAGTTTACATCGCTTGTCGAGAAGTCTAGAGAGAAGTTTGAATCGTCTGTTCAGTTTATTGAGAGTGAGATGACTGTTGATTGAAGAGAATTGGTAGGATTAGTTGGGATCAGATTGTGTTGAAGACAGTTTTTTATTAGAATTGCAGTGCCCCATGTGCAGTATCATCAGGGTGATCAGTTCTGTGGATAGTGTAGTCGGTTATGTTCAAATAAGATCTGCTAGTAAAATGAGTCTCTGTGATGAGATTTCTGCATTTTGAAGCATTGGTTTATGAAATAAAACCCTTATCATTGATGTTAAGACACCGTTTTGTTTAACCTTACGCCAGATTTGTTGAGAATGACAATGAATTAAGACACATTTTTGCATTTTCTAAAATAATTTTAAATCCCATTACACTCATTAGAGTGTAAAAAAAAAAATTTGATTCTATGTAATAATAATAATAAAAACAAAAATAGTAAAGCTATTTTTATTATCTGCATTTTTTTACAGAGCAAAACACAAAACTCATTTTAACACAAAACTGCTCAAAATGGACTTACGCCACTTTCATTTTCATCGGCTCAATTGTAACTGTTTACAGTTGCCGAGACAATCGCAAAGTTGTTAGATGATGCCAGAAGCTATAACGCTAAGACAGGTAAGAAGTAATAATGCAGTGGGTATGCAGGATTTATGGTTACGAACAAGCGAACCGCTATACCCATCCATAGCCCGATGAGGCTTTATCCATTAACAAAAAGGATTGTCACCGCCTCAAGCAAGGATAGTTTCCTTCAGGAAATGAGAAGATACTGCCAAGGAGAGCGTTGGGCTGACCTTTTTTCTCCCTTTGAACTTGCGAAGTAGCTGTAGCTTTAGGTTCATCACTGGCCATGATTTCTTCACCATCATCTCCACAGAATTGGTTAAATGATTCACATTATGGGCTTCTTCTGCCAGATAGAGGATATGAAGGCGGAACATCTCTATAGATATTTTACATTTCAATATATTCATGCTAACAGCCGTTGTCTGTTTAGTACAAGAAAGTATTTATCTCCAATTGCTGTCTAGCCGCTTCTCCTAGGTTAACTAGAGTCCTCCCTTACGCAGAAGAAATAACTTTTTAGCGTCAAGTGCCTAACATTATCCCTAATCGCCAGCTCGCCGTGTATTCCATTTTTAGAACCTTCCAAAATTTTTCGCTTTATCTGAGTACCTTAATGTGAGAAGATCATCTGGAGAGTTTGAATATTTAACAGGAGTTGAAGCAGAGTCCTCGTGTCAGATCTATAATGTTAGTTAAGTTTATCGTCTGCCATTAGTTTTAGGCTAAATTAGAAATTTAGAAATAAAGTGGGCTCATAAATAAATATTTTCTAAGCCTTAATCGGTCCAGGGCAATCGCCTTGTAGCAACCCTAAACAATACTCTCAAAACGGAATAGTTAAAAAAAAAAAAATATCTTACATGTAAACATAACCTTCAGAAATACAGAAGGTAGGTTACACTTTCCAATTTCATAGATTGTGACTTCAACAGATATTTGTCACTAGAAGTGTTTTTATACTACCTTCTAACACAAAACACTATTAAAGCATTTCTCATCCAAACTAATCTTTGTCTAGTTTCTATTATTTCGACTTCCAAGCCGTGAAGTGACCAGAGCGATCCATCACGTAACGTATAAAAACATCTCTTTTCAAAGACACAGAGTCACTCGCTACAATCTACGACTAGGCACGTAGCAAACACTAATACAAGCATTCACTGACACAGTATAGACACAATCTACACTGTAACTGCAGTATTTGATCGTATGTCTAGAGTGAAAGAATTGAGACCAAGAACTCATAGTCTCAAAAAAAGTGTTTAAAAAATAGAGTTTAGTTTAACTATAGCAATTCTACACAAACTGGTTTGTAGATTATTTGTGAGCTCATTCTGCTGCTGTACTGAGATTTAAGACCAGATATTGATCGGGCTTAGATTGCACAACTCTCAATTAAAAATTAAATGAATTATAGATTTTAATAATATTTCTTAACTTAGTTTCTTGTACATGTAACAGTTACTTTAAAGTAAATGTTCGTTTACTTTATTAAGAATATTATAGGAACGTTACTAAACAATTAGAGAAAATAAGATTTTTATTTAATTTTTGCAACGGCGCAGCTTTGTCTGGTTGCCGTTAATTGCAATCGGCAAGAATCTAAAGCAGAACTCTGAAATTATTCAAAATGTAACTTTGTTACCTACATTTGTGGCCATGGCTAAAATAAACATAAAGGGTAGCCTTCATTTGGAAAATGGAAGGTAATATTCAAGGGAAAAACACCGAATTGGGATCTAGTTCGTCTAAATTTCTAAAGCATTGTTGGTTGTGATGTTATTAATCATAACTATCAAATCAAATTTTTAAATTTATTGATAACCGCGTGATTCTTGCCCGTTGCACCAAATGGCCCGTGTTTTAATTGAGTTTGACACCCGTGTTCAACAGTATCTTTTTAATCATTGTAGTGAAAGAGAGTCGTGCAAATTGCCCTAGTATGGCTAGTTTTGGAAAGAAACAAAAGAATGATAATGATAGTTTTACAGCTGAATTACTAATTATGTGTGAAATTTGTAAAACGACAAGACTCTAATTTATCTGCTGATTGGCCTGACAACAGTTCTCCACTGTAGTGTACAGAATAGTTGAGCTCTTAATGGCACTCCGTAATCTTCACTTCAACTATCAGTTTTTTTAAATAGCCAATCTCACACATGTTTTACGGCCAGGCATAACTTTAAAATACACTAATTCTAATGGAATGTTTTAGAATTTAGCATTGACCATCTGCTTCGGTATTAATGGCTAGAAAATCCACTTCTCATCACGTCACTATTCTTTTATTGAAGAGCATGTCAGTTGGATATGCAAAAACTGGCTTCCAACGCATAAAATAGTCAAAAAGCAGACTTGAAGAGCATTAATTTGTGTAAAGAAAAACAAATATTTGCGTTGAATGTTGCCAAAGTGAATTCTTGATGTGTAAAAATGAGGTAAGGTAATGCCTATTGTATTAAATATTCAAATTAGTCAAGGAATCGGTCCAAATAAAAACAAGAACTCGTCTTTTTGCCAACGTTTCGACAAATGTATTGCCTTCTTCAGGGCCTGGATATTACAAATAAAACAATTTAGAGAATTGAAAAATCAGTAATATAATAATTAAATACAATAATTTTTTTTATAATTATTGAAACTTACGTGGCTGTGCGGGTTGGTTGGCAATATATTTGTCGAAACGTTGGCAAAAAGACGAGTTGGTGCTTTTATTTGGACCGATTCCTCGCTAATTTTGAACCCTTATTTTTAAGGGTTATTAAAAGCTAATATAAATTCGTAATGCCTATTTTTCATTCTTGCTTAGGTCCAACTACCTAATTAGGTATAGTGGATGGAGACGACCAGCAAACATACCTATAAAGTTCTTATGTCAAAACATTAAATGAAACCTAAGCCCTAGGACCGCAATTGAACCCAGAGCCACAAAACATCTTATATTTGCGGTCATTGCCTCTAACCGTGGCACCTTACTTGTTGCTTAATATCAACATACTTCCAAACTATATAATTTACTCTTTTAAAAATGTTTGAGCTTGTGAATTTTATTACAAATAACAGTTGCTAAGATTCTAGAAGATTCAGTGAAAGAAAGAGTTATTTTTTTTTTATTCTGCTTTGAAAGCTCTGGAAAAAACTAGAGTGCTTATCAAAGCTGATAAATAAATTTAGAAGAAAACTTATCGAACTTGGCCAAAAGAATGCAGTGGATATTATTAGGTTCAGGTCAAAGTTGGGTTCTTCTCAACTTTTTGAAGGACCAGAGTCCGTGTTGCCTAAGTCTGGCAGCTATTGGGCTAGATTTAAAGAGTGCAAGAAATGGATTACAGCACCCGATCGAAGTAACTTACAAAGTAACTTACAACGTTAAGCCTAACGAATTCTCTTAGAATTAACAACTTTAGAATGAAAAGATCTGAGAAACATTGTAGCACTAATTATCGGACATTCTCCAAAGTGGCGAGCCACTTTTTAACATGGTGGTAATTCGGCACGCATAGTGTCAACAGTATGGAATTGGTGAGTGTACACATAGAGTCCTTGGAGAACGTACGCGGTTTGTTCAACGCAGGTTAAGATCCACTGGAGTGGAGGTAATTTAAAAGGACAATTTCATAACTCTTTCTTCCATAAGGATTTGAGAAGTACTGTAAACAAGACTGTTAGGTTTAGGATAAACTAGTGTAAAAGGTTAAATGAGAGAGTTGGTAGAAGTAGCGTTTCCTGTAAGGTAGGATCGGGCCCAATCTTGGCCCTAAGGCGCCCGTCTAGAACCATATTACCCCAAATAAACATAAAGGGCAGCCTTCATTTGGAAAATGGGAGGTAATATTCAAGGGAAAATCACCGAATTAGCTTATAGATCGTCTAGATTTCTACTTTTTCTGTCTTTGACACCTAATTTTATGGCCAGGGCTAAAATAAACATGAAGGGCAGCCTTCATATGAAAAATGCATGGTAAAATACAAGGGAAAAACACCGAAATGGGTTCTAGTTCGTCTAGATTTCTACTTTTTCTGTCTTTGTCACCTACTTTTATGGCCAGGGCTAAAATAAACATGAAGGGTAACCTTCATTTGGAAAATGGAAGGTAAAATAAAATGGAAAAACACCGAAATGGCTTCCAGTTTGTCTAGATTTCTACTTTTTCTGACTTTGTCATCTACTTATTACCTCATTTATCTCCTAAATCACTAAATAAGAATCAACTTAAAGTTTGTCAAAATAGCTGTTGAAATTAAATGAATCAATCAAGAAATTACCAAAAAGTTACTAAATCAATATCTCAAACAATAAAGAAATTACATCACCCAAATCATTGTAACAAAGTCTTAAAATATGGTTGTGCGAGGTTATAAGCTCTTTTGGTGTTACAGTATTGTCGCTTTGGAATCTGAAGCTGCAATAAATAGCTTTCCAAAAAAAATCTGTTCTTCTTTAACGACACTGCAGCGATAATTTCTTTCTTTTATGTACGTAAAAAAGAACTTTAGCTTACTGTGGCTATAAAATCCAAGTAAAGCTACCTTTGACCGAGGTAATCTTTTAGACACAGTCACAGCACAATTAAGGGGTTCCTAAATCCGATTATGAAGGATGGTCTACTTTTTCTTTTATTACCAAGCAGGTTGTTAACAATCATATACACAAAATGAGCCATTTAAAATTAAAGACGAGGCGATCATATAGGTGCGATCGTTGACGTCATAATCCTCTTCCACAGAAAATGAAGTTGGTGAGAAATAGGATTCTAATAAGTAACAGAAATGGTTGGAAATGTTTGTCTGTTTTTACATTTTCTTAGTTCCCATAAAAAAGAGAAGATTGGAATCATGCAGATTTTTAATTTCGACTTTTTTAAAATCAAAAATGATTTTTTTAAAACTAAAATTGGTAAAATAGGTATCACAACTTGTCAGTTCAATCTCGTTGAGAAATTAAAAACACTGAAAAACAAACTTTAATTAAAACTAATACAAAGTAATTTACGGTTATAGTTATATTTTGGAAGCCGTATGGTGTAGCTAGTAAACCTTTCAAAGCCATAAATTTTTAATAAATAATAATGAAGCATTAACTATTTTTGGGATCAATCTTTTTGCACACCACCTTGAAATAAAACAATTATTATTAATTATATTTATCATCTTATCTTCTTGTTTGTATATCCTACTTTTTTAAAGTAACATCTTCTTCAAATAAGTAAAAAGAACCCAAGGAATCCGTTGTCTTCAGGTTAAGAACCCATAAAATAACGCTAAAGAAAGCGGGTCTATTTCAGGGTGCTGCATACACTAAAAGTGCATTCGCATGCGTTAAATGCAAAATTTCAATGGCATCTTAAAATTACATAACAATATGAAATAACTATGTTACAAACTCAAAAAAACTTATCTAGAAATGTTTTTACATATTTTGATTCTACAAGTTTAAAAAAGTAATCGCCTATTTTTTCAGGCGGGACTTAATGTCCAACTAACTTCCAATTAGGTGTCGTGGACGGAGACGATTAGCAAACATACTTTACTCTAAATTTCTTTTATTAACCTATTAAATAAAATCCAAGGCCTTAAGACCGGGAATCGAACCCAGTACCATAATGCATATCAGCTTTGCAAGTCTCGCCTCTAACCGCTCGGCTACCGTGGCGCCTTACAAGATTATATAAAATGGTGTTGGCCAAGTCTCTCTTCTAAATACCAAGTTTCGGATCATCTTTGATTGTCTACATCTGAAGTAATGGGACGCCCGGAGCTTTTTTTCCCCTGCTTCAGAGAAATGTTTTTAAAAACAGCTCATAGATTTCTCAAAAGTATCTTGTGCTTGAAAACGTTCTTGTGCCATGCAACTAGTTCTGTTTTGTTAAATGGCGGTCACGTGCAAAGAATCTTAGAAAATGGAGGATTTATATGTGAACAATGTGCACAGTTTTCTTGTTTATTTTTATTTAAAATAATGAATATTTCCTAACTTCCATATTTCCGTTTGCATTTGTAAAAATAATATGGAAGATGCTAGTAAGAAAAACCTCGATTTTAGGATTATTTTTATTAATTTTGTTTTTATTGCATATTCCGATAATTTATCAAATACCTATGGAGGGAAAAATTGTTTAAAAAAAATTAAGATGTATTTTCAACAGAAATAATTGACAATAAAAAATTGACTAATCAGAATGGAGAATGGAAGATACAAAATGTAGGTGGGTTTGTGGAGCCAATAGAAAGCTACGTTAGTGTTATTGACCTCACCCACATAAAACAGGCCACGCCTGTACCAATGAAATTTTTACAGGGCAACCTATGAAAATGGAGGTCTATATATTTTAATTTTTAACGAGGTTATTATAATATATTTACATAAAAAAATATATTTGAAAGTATAAAACGTTGGTCAACAAAGATAAAACAATTTAATTGATTAAAGTAGAAAGTAATCGATTGAGATTATTAGAAATTTTCTAGGATCATTCATCAAAATAAATAAAATTGATTTTATCGGTGCTCACAAAAACTCCATTAAATCTGAGTTCTTTTTTGGGGGCGTGGTTCAATAAACATCTTAAATATTTTTAAATATACGTAGATCTATAATTTATCTTTTAAAAGTCGTTTTGGGGCATTTCTTTTGAGAAATGGTGGTAATTGCTCCCTAAAGTACAATTTCGGTATTTTTTTTTTTTTTTTACAAATAAGATAATGTTACTGAGAATTAATTACATATATCTTAAAATATAAAAGTTTCATGTATAAGATAGTTCCATAATAATTGTAGTAACAGAAAGCTAATAGTGTACGCAAAAGTTTTCTAATTTTGTACAAACTAACAGAAATACTACTTACGCTACAATTTGACCTTGGTCTAGTCGTGACCTAATAGTTAGGTAACCGTGTTTTTATTTCAAATTAGGTATTTAATAAAAACTAAAATCATCTATTCTAAAATATTACAGAGCAATTAGCATTGAAAAGGAATTGTTTACAAGAACAAAAAAAAAATCACAAACGAATATAGTGCAATTTAAATTTTAAATTTTGCTCCAATTTTGAAGCGTAAAAAAATAAAAATCCGTATTAACCGCGATGTCAATTATATGTAGATCAAGTCGCACTAACACACAGATTCTGAAAAATTAAAATGGGGTCAAATAAACACTTTTAGCTGTTTTACATTATCTTTTTTAGAACGATTGTTACTGCACGCGCGTTTTTCACATGGGTTAATCGCTACCTCCTCTACAAGAAGACTAAATTTACTTTTTACTTCCTTTTCTTCACTTAATAAAAGGAAGTCTTGCTGTCGAGTCTAATGCAGGAAAATGATTTTTGTTTGTTTTGAAATCTGCTTTGATACGGTAGAACTCGAAAATCCTCATGTCTTTTTCTATTAGCCAATCAAATTGGCTCGGATGTGTGCCCTTAACAAATGGGTGATGATGTGGTTGCGCATATGAGATACAGCATCATCCACGTGCAGGTTACAATAAGAAGATAACAGCTGCCTTTTAGATTGGTAGGATCTTTGTGTGATCACTAATTTATTAGTTTATAAAAGCGCCACGGTAGCCGAGCGGTTAGAGGCGTGGCCTGCAAAGCTAATATGTATTGTAAGGTACTGGGTTCGATTCCCGGTCTAGACCGTTGAATTTTATTTAATGTTTAACATGAGAAATTTACAGTAAAGTATGTTTGCTAGTCGCCTCCGTCCACGGACACCTTGGACGTAAAGCCTGCCTGAAAAATTGGCATTACTTTAATTGACTTTTTAATGTTAATAAGATTAGATTTATTTATTTGTTTGTCGGGATATGCTCCCATACAAATAGAGTTAGTTTGCAATACATTGGCAATAACTTACATTATTCTGGATATATAAGTATATATGTGTACTTAAACATGTACACATTTACAACTAATTTTAAATGCACTTTTAAAAGTATTTTACGATAAAATATCTCCAACTGATGTTACTATTGTTTTTAATGTTTCAATGATAAAGTTAGTACAGATCATCTAACTTAACATTATCTGAAAATTGCAGTTAATATTGTATACATTTAGTATAGTTAATATATAGTATTAAGGATTCAAATTAGCGAGGAATCAGTCAAAATAAATACAGTTTTCTGTAATTCAACCAACCCGCATAGCCATGCCCTGAAGAAGGTAATATATTTGTTGAAACGTTGGCAAAAAAGACGAGTTGTTGTTTTTATTTGGACCGATTCCTTGCTAATTTGAATCCTTAATTTAATTTTTTTACGCTCATTAAAACCAATATAAATTCACGTTAATATAGTTAATAGTAAGCAATAATTTTAGATGTAGGGATGGAATTAGTTCAGTGGTATACTGGATTCCATTGCAAAATTTCCTGGTTCGAATCCAGCTTGCTGGCCCTTAGATTTTCTCTTCCTAGGAGCTACTTACAGATCACGGACCGGCGAAAAATACTAGCTTTAATTAGCGGACAATCTGATGCAGTAACTGTATTCATATACCAAAAGACCAAGACTGAAGAAAAACTGAAATTTTGGTAGTTTAAGCACTTGATTTGCAAGGCTTGGGTTTAAATGCAGAATAAAAAAATCATTGATTTTAATGTTTGGTAAAGCAAAAATTAACAGGTGTGCACTTGGCCTGGTTATCTTCCGAACATGCAGATACATCATGGTTCATTCCACATTCCTCGCATCTTTTATTCCCTTTACACTGATCCTGAAAATGTCCAAATCGAAAACAGTTTTTACACTGTACTACGTTTTGAATGTAGTTGTTTACTTCACACCTTACGTAATGGATATATACATATTGCGGTAATTGCTGTCCCCTCACTGTAATCAAAACAGATTGGGTGGGCACCAATTTCACTTTGTTAGTGTCCCTATCTGTAACTTTCCGTTTCAATCTTCGCGTTTCTAATATTTCGTAATGAATCCCAGGTGGACCTCTAAGAACATCTTTTATTTCGGCCTCAGACAATTCGGTATCTACTCCCCTAATTACCCCTCTTCGTTGCAATAGATATCTCGGTATGTACACATTAAATCCTTTATCTTTGAGCAATGAAGATCCCAACAATTTATTGGCTGAGACTCCATTGTTCAATTCAACCCTTAACCTATTTATGCCAACTTTTTTTACGTTGTCAATATTTTGAGAGATTTCTGGGTGATGATCAAAAAGTACTTTACGAGGGTCGTTTGAAAAGTCCGTGCAAAGTCAGAGAGATAGCACCACTGGCGCGTATCGAGGTTATGTTTAGTTAGTAGCATCTCTTGGAAGAACACACACCAAGTTTCAGCCAGATCAGTCTATTTCTTTGTGTTTGGCATTCGTTTGAATCGAGGAAGTCGAGTGATTTTCAAAAAATGGACGAAAAAGAATTTCGTGTGTTGATTAAAAACCACTTTATGAAAGGCAAAACGCCTCAGGAGACTAAAGAGAAGCTTGATAAACATTATGGTGACTCTGCACCTTCGATTAGAACAGTTTATAAGTGGTTTCAAAATTTTCGGAGTGGCCATATGGGCACAACTGACGCTGAACGTTCTGGACGCCCTGTTGAGGTTACTACTCCAGAAATCATTGATAAAATCCATGATATGGTAATGGATGACAGAAGAGTGAAGGTGCGTGAGATTGCTAGTGCTGTGGGCATCTCGAATGAACGGGTACATAATATTTTGCATCAACATTTGGACATGACAAAGCTATCCGCAAGATGGGTGCCGCGATTGCTCACGCTTGACCAAAAACGAAATCGTGTGAAGTGTTGCAAGGACGGTTTGCAGCTGTTCCAGAAGAATCCGCAGGACTTTAAGCGTCGTTTCGTCATGTGAATGAAACATGGATACATCACTACACTCCTGAGACCAAAGAACAATCTAAACAATCGGTTACTAAGGGGGAATCTGCGCCAAAAAAGGCGAAGACCGTTCCTTCGGCCGGAAAGATTATGGCGACTGTCTTTTGGGATTCGCAAGGAATAATCCTCATTGACTATCTGGAAAAGGGTAAAACTATTACAGGTGCATATTATTCATCGTTATTGGACCGTTTGAAAACCGAGCTGCAAGAAAAACGCCCACGATTGGCCCACAAAAAAGTCCTTTTCCATCACGACAACGCACCAGCTCACACCTCAGCAGTTGTGGTCGCAAAATTAATGGAAATAGGGTTCCAACTCGTTTCACATCCCCCCTATTCTCCAGACTTGGCTCCCTCGGACTACTATTTGTTCCCCAATATGAAGAAATGGCTGGCGGGAAAAAGATTTTATTCAAACGAGGAGGTGATTGCAGAAACGAATGGCTATTTTTCAGACTTGGACAAATCCTATTATTCGGAAGGGATCAACAAACTAGAGCAGCGTTGGACGAAGTGTATAAGCCTAAAAGGAGACTATGTTGAAAAATAAAAAATGTTTACCCCAAAAAATTAAGTAGTTTTTATTTTTGCACGTACTTTTCAAACGACCCTCGTACCAATGGACATTGGATTTATCCTAGCGATCCCTTTTTGGTCTCGTTTGTTGCTTTCAATAATTATGTGAAATGGCCCTAAATCAGTACTTCTATACTCCATAGTAATTGTACTTTTAATTACGGGCACTGTATGTCTCTGCTTTGAAATAGCGTCGTTAATATTTACCACTTTATCTAGCCTATTCCACTTCATCTCCACATCATCGGGTGGCCTTCCTGATACTCCCCCACAATCCAAGTTCATGTTTAAGGAAACTTACCTCTAAGAAAACTTGACGGTAATAATAACACTCGGAACACACTATGTACACACACACACACACACACACACACACACAGATAAAACGTACTGTCTGTATCACTACGACCAAGTTACAACTTTGGTTCGCTGCACTCAACCGCTGTTACACCAAGTCTAAGGAATATAGTTCATAGATGTTACGTAACTCAAAATTGCCGCCAACCAACAATTAAAATGACATAAATTAATTATTAAACACGGAGACAATTTTTCTTTGAATTCACTGAATTTAAAGTTACTGTTATTATTATTATTATTTTTTATTTATTTAAGGCGCGTCAACATCTAAGGTTATTGGCGCCCGGATCTTTTTTAGTGCACTGCTGGCCTCTGGACAGTGAGCTGTAAGAAGCTCCCAGGAAGAGAAAAAAATCTAAGGGTCAGCAGCTGGATTCGAACCCGGGACCTCCGCGTGAGAATCCAATACGTTAACCTCATTGCTAATCCCTTCCCCGTTTTAAATTGTTTAAACGTTCTGTGCTAAATAAGAAAAATATTGAAATATTTCAAATTTCTAATATTAACATTCTAATATGTTATGTGATTCTCAAAATGATTCCTTTAACGGGACCATTTTGTCCTAGTTATTAGAGAACGATGTCCTGTAAGCGTAACTAAATTACAGCTTTGACAATTTCTATTTTACGCGTACTATCTATTTTTAATAGTTTTGCGTGCTGTAAATATTAGTAATGCGTAAAAACTATTTATTGTTGTGTTAGGGATGAAAAAAAGAATGTGCTTATAATAGAAATTCAGTGAGGGGCGGTAGACTGAAAATTAGTTACAGAGTTAGTCAGGGAGTTTTCGGGGGCTGTATTGTCCCAAAAGCAAAACCTACTACCCCTGATATGGTGAGCTAGAAATCGTATTGTAGCTACAAAATTAGGGGAGTCCACAGCCTTACAGGCATACAATGAAGCAAGAATACTCATTGTAAACATATTAAGTGTGAATCTTTGTATTAGTAATGATAGTACACACACTGTGGGTACTTTTGTGTGCGTATATGTTCGGTACATATGTTCAGTACATACAATATATACATATGTTATTATTGTATTACGACAGATCAGTAACGCACTGCGGGAAATTTACTACACAGTCTAAAAGCAGAACTAACTATCAATTCTTCTCATTTTTGAAACGCTTCCAAACATAGTAGAGAAAGACAATGAGCCATTGGATTCCTTCTTGCTTTACAGCTGAGAGCCCCCAATGCATGTGCAAAGAAGTTTTATGTATAAAAAGCATGATATATGATTATAAGAAATCGAGCAATGTTCCGCAAAACCAAAAATAGCAAACGGACCTAAGTTTAGTTTTTTAAAATTTTATAAAATGACTCAACAAAGTTCTTTAAAGTTTTTTATTTTCTGGTACGATTTTTTTTTCCAATTATTTCTGCCTTTGATGACTCCTCAGCCCATTATCCCTGTATCCTATCGACGTTGTAGAACAGAGGTGGAGCAGTGGATTTTGAAAGAACATCGTAAACGGGTGGAGATCCTGAGCTGACTGCCGCCAGGCTAAGGAAATCCTTGGACTGTCAAAAACGGATATGGTTGGTTTCAGCAGGTCCCAGATCCACCAGTTGGTTCAGGTGTTGAGTGGACATGCGAATTTAGCGTACCATCTTTTCAAATGTGGCCTTACCCAGTCGCCAATCTATGCTTTGGCTGTGGTGAGTCCGATGAGACTGTGCGGCACTTTGTAGAGGTGTGCCCCAGTTTATTCTAAAACTAGATTTCTCGTCTTCGGAAGGTCAAATGTCTCCCTACCGGAGATTGTGGCATCTGGTTATCTTAACGAACTTTCTAGGTTTATTCCAGTGCACTGGCTCTGGCACGGGCTGGTGTACCTCAAGGAAGTATTCTCGGACCGCTTCTCTATACTGTGTACACATCTGACCTACCAACTGACTCAAACACACTGCTCTGCACTTACGCTGACGATACTGCTATTCTCTCTTCTAACTCAGACGCCACTACAGCCTCCTCTCATCTACAATATCATCTAAACAAACTTGAACCCTGGGCCAAAAAGTGGAGAGTCAAATTCAATACTCAAAAGTGCGAACAGATAACTTTTACTCTGCGTCGTAATTCTTGTCACACTTTAAATTTTAACTCAATTCCTCTTCCTTCTGCTAATTTAGTTCGCTACCTTGGGATGTACATCGACAAAAGACTAACGTGGAATCCGCACACTAAACTGAAAAGACTAGAACTCAACCGACGAAACAAATTACTGTTACGACTAATTGGCAGACAATCCAAACTACCACTGGAACATAAACGACTAATATACAACAGTGTACTTAAACCGATCTGGACTTACGGACTTGAGCTGTGGGGTTCAACCAAACATTCCAATTCACAAAGAATACAGTCCTTCCAATCAAAAATTCTCCGACAGATTACAAATTCTCCATTTTATGTGTCTAACTCTACTCTCCATAACGATCTCAAAATCTAAATCTAAGTATAGAAAATTCTTTGACTCTCTTCCATTCTGTACCAATCCTCTTGTTCTAAATCTCGCCTCCACAACGATTCCAGATCGTCCTCCACGACGACTGAAACGCTGTTGGCCTCGTGACAATCTCCAGTAATGTAAGAAACTCCAGCGAGAGTATTGCCGGTGGGCAGCTTCTCTCCTCAAGTTGATCCAGTCAGGAAGACTTCTTTTATCGTATTCACTTATTACGAATTCTATTCTTTGTAGATTGTGAATAGCAAATAAATAAAATAAAAAAAAAAAAAATTCTAGTGCACTGGAGTAGTGTCCTGTTACTACTTTATTAGTTTATTGTATTAGCATCTGGCAAACTTTAGCCGGATTTGTTGTTTTAAAGCCCCGGTATCTATCATGAGATGAGGGATGGGCGGAGAACAATGGGCATTTTGGATTGCCTGCGTTCCTTCCCCTTTTTGGTGGAACCGCCCTTCTAATACAATCTACAATCTACAAGGTCCTGTCTTTTGTGTACTGTTAATAAGGAGTGTAAATGTGTTGCCAAAATCGAGTTTAAATACAATTTCTCAATAGAAAATACCTCTTTATTTAATGGATTATACATTTATTTAAGATTTTATTCTTTTTATTTTTTTGAAAAAACGTTTTTTGAAAATTCGCTTTTGGTAGTTCCAGGGAATGAGTTGGGATAGGTTACGCCGTCTTTTTTTTTTATAATGTTAACATATTAATCAAATGTTCGAAGTTTAAAAATTTGTGAGTTAGATCCTTGAGACTAGTAGTAAGTATTCGCACTAGAATTTTTAAAAAATATAAAATTAGGGCAATTTAGAACCATGCTTATGCTTCAACACTTTGTCTTCCACAAATAAGAATAAATAAATAAAAAGTAGCAATTAAGGGAGATTGTTTGAAATAACGGTGCTTCAGTGGGTAGAACACTGGCCCCTGGGGCTACAAGTGGCTCGGCTCGCGGTGAGGCAAGATGTACCACCAAATTACCCGATAACACCATCTGCTCTGCTACTCTGCACACCTAAGACTATTAGATCTTCCACTCACTCCCTTATTAGGCTCTTAAATTAATGATAAGTTATTCATATCTTCATAATTTCTATTTACTTCGGTAATTTAGTAAAAGTGGAAATTATTAAACCCTAACTTAATTAAACATGTAACAGAATTACAAATAAGCGGAAAAGGAAGTGCAGGCATTATCAGTCTTATTTCCTGCTTCGATTCTCTTTGGAAACCTGCCAACATCTTTGGAGTATTCTTGGGCAGTAAGATGATTCAGTAAATGGAATAACACTTCTTTACTGTGAGTGTTAGCCGCTGTGTTTCGTTCTACCATTAACAGAACTACAGCTAAGACAGTTTTGGCTGTGACCAAATCACCTTAAGTAGTATAACACTTCTTTACTGTGGGTGTTAGCCGCTGTGTTTGGTTCTACCATTAACAGAACTGCCACCGGGACAGTCTTAGCTGTGTGAGCAGACCACGTTAAATAGAATAACACATCTTTACTGTGGGCGTTAGTCGCTGTGTTTCGTTCTACCATTAACAGAACTACAGCTAAGACAGTTTTGGCTGTGACCAAATCACCTTAAGTAGTATAACACTTCTTTACTGTGGGTGTTAGCCGCTGTGTTTGGTTCTACCATTAACAGAACTGCCACCGGGACAGTCTTAGCTGTGTGAGCAGACCACGTTAAATAGAATAACACATCTTTACTGTGGGCGTTAGTCGCTGTGTTTCGTTTTACCATTAACAGAACTGCAACCGAGATAGTCTTAGCTGTGTGACCAGACTACGTTAAATAGAATAACACTTCTTTACTGTGGGCGTTAGTCGCTGTGTTTCGTTTTACCATTAACAGAACTACAACCGAGACAGTTTTGGCTGTGGCCAAATCGCCTTAAATAGACTACAACTCTATTACTTACAGGTGGTAGCCTGTAAGTTCTTTCTATGTACCACTAACAGAACAACAAAATGGTCCAGTTTTATACCCTTGGCCCGATTTTACCAAAGCTCCTGCAATTTAATGACTTTCAACGAAATTCCATTATGTTTAGATAGAACATGTCATTTATAGACGAAACTAGGTGTTAATAGTTTAGATTTGTGGGTGGAGTTTATAGTGCAGTTTTTAGGCGTGTGTTTCACACCTTTTTTTCTTTGGATATCACATTTGACTGACGCATCTGTTGCATGCATCGTTTTCAATACAATAGTATAGCTATTTTAATATTTTGTAGCAGCGTATAATAATAGTAAATAAATTATAGTTACCTGCCATTTTTAAACTATCAAAAGAAACTAGCGTTTAGTAATGGAAACTAGTAAAAAGTCCGTGGTATAAAAAAAAAAAAACAATGTTATGCATTCTTACCTGAATGTAACCTTCCCCTTTATTTGTGGTCCGAAAAATTACTGCTGTTATTTTATATTTCCATAATCGTGTAGAACATTGGAGGGCGAAGAAACAGTTTTTGGAGATATAACATGGAGATTTTGTCCCTCTATGGGTTAGGTAGTTTCGCTTCTAGTCCTATTTTTTTGTTTCTAAAGAAACAAACTAAAAATGGTGGAAAGACTTACTACAATACTAAGGTTAACTTTAAGTTAAAAGTAAGTTAATTGGCAGTTTGGAGAAGTCAATAGTCGGAAACTGTGCAAAATTTGAAGGGGTTAGAAGTTAGGAAATTTAATATTAAACGCAGCAATCACAGTACAACCATATTTTTTTTTTAAAAAAAAACATTATCTTCTACGAGGGTCGTTTGAAAAGTCCGTGCAAAGTCAGAGAGATAGCACTACTGGCGCGTATCGAGGTTATGTTTAGTTAGTAGCATCTCTTGGAAGAACACACACCAAGTTTCAGCCAGATCGGTCTATTTCTTTGTGTTTGGCATTCATTTGAATCGAGGAAGTCGAGTGATTTTCAAAAAATGGACGAAAAAGAATTTCGTGTGTTGATTAAACACTACTTTATGAAAGGCAAAACGCCTCAGGAGACTAAAGAGAAGCTTGATAAACATTATGGTGACTCTGCACCTTCGATTAGAACAGTTTATAAGTGGTTTCAAAATTTTCGGAGTGGCCATATGGGCACAAGTGACGCTGAACGTTCTGGACGCCCTGTTGAGGTTACTACTCCAGAAATCATTGATAAAATCCATGATATGGTGATGGATGACAGAAGAGTGAAGGTGCGTGAGATTGCTAGTGCTGTGGGCATCTCGAATGAACGGGTACATAATATTTTGCATCAACATTTGGACATGACAAAGCTATCCGCAAGATGGGTGCCGCGATTGCTCACGCTTGACCAAAAACGAAATCGTGTGAAGTGTTGCAAGGACGGTTTGCAGCTGTTCCAGAAGAATCCGCAGGACTTTAAGCGTCGTTTCGTCACTGTGGATGAAACATGGATACATCACTACACTCCTGAGTCCAAAGAATAATCTAAACAATGGGTTACCAAGGGGGAATCTGCGCCAAAAAAAAGGCGAAGACCGTTCCTTCGGCCGGAAAGATTATGGCGACTGTCTTTTGGGATTCGCAAGGAATAATCCTCATCGACTATCTGGAAAAGGGTAAAACTATTACAGGTGCATATTATTCATCGTTATTGGACAGTTTGAAAACCGAGCTGCAAGAAAAACGCCCACGATTGGCCCACAAAAAAGTCCTTTTCCATCACGACAACGCACCAGCTCACACCTCAACAGTTGTGGTCGCAAAATTAATGGAAATAAGGTTCCAACTCGTTTCACATCCCCCCTATTCACCAGACTTGGCTCCCTCGGACTACCATTTGTTCCCCAATATGAAGAAATGGCTGGCGGGAAAAAGATTTTATTCAAACGAGGAGGTGATTGCAGAAACGAATGGCTATTTTTCAGACTTGGACAAATCCTATTATTCGGAAGGGATCAACAAACTAGAGCAGCGTTGGACGAAGTGTATAAGCCTAAAAGGAGACTATGTTGAAAAATAAAAAAGGTTTACCCCAAAAAATTAAGTAGTTTTTATTTTTGCACGGACTTTTCAAACGACCCTCGTATAAATATTTGATTAAAAGACTGTAATCAGTTGGTATTCATTAAAAGGATCTTTAAAGAGCGAGATGGATTACTGAATCTTAATTATAATTCGTGGCTCACTGGTAGACTCTTTCTTGATTATTGGAAGTTAGTGGCAGTTCTGTAACAATACAGAAAATAGTTCTTTTTAAATCTCCGTCACAAAAAATAGTCATAGTAACAATAATGTAAGAGAATTTTCTAACAAAATTGCGGAATAACCTTTTATTTAACTAAAATAAAATTACAATATTCAACTCATTTCACTTAACTAAAACCCGTTGATCGCAACTCCAGCTTTTTTGAACCTTTGATTACTGTTCTGATTAGCGATTTAACTGCTGAGCTGAATTTAAAATTACAAAGTTTTTTTGGATTTATAGAGGATGTGTATATTAATGGGTGACCCAGTGAAAATGACCACATTTATTTCTTTAATAACAACAAAACTATTACAGATATAAAAGTAACAAAAAAATCTTTGAAAAGTAGAAACATGGGAGATTATTTGTGGGATATTACATCCTTCAAATGATGACCGTTCTGGGCTTTACATTCTTCCAATCGTTTAACGAAGTTTTTGAATACTTTCTTCAGCATGGAAGCCGAAATTTTTGCGAATTCGGCTCTAATCCTCGATTTTAAATCCTCTAGATCACGGGGCTTGGTTTCATAAACACGACTTTTCAAATACCCCCACAGAAAAAAATCTGGAACCGTCAAATCTGGCGAGCGAGGCGGCCAAGCGAAATCTGAAGAACGTGACAATAAACGAATTCCAAACGTTTCTTTCAACAACGCAGGTGTAAGAGCGGCGGTGTGACAAGTTGCCCCGTCTTGCTGGAACCAGGTTCGATTCAAACGACGTTTGCGGCGGAGTTGGGGGATGAGGAACAAGTTTAACATCTCCCTGTACCTCTCTCCATTGACGGTTCCGTCGAAAAAATACGGTCCGATAATTCCCCACGACGCTACACCGGCCCATACTGTAACTCGTTGGCTATGTAACGATTTTTCTGGAATGAATTGGGGATTACCACTTGCCCAGTACCGAAAGTTTTGTTTATTTACCGATCCAGAGAGTTCGAAATGAGCTTCATCGCTCATTAAAAGATTATTTAAATCAATCTCACCATCGTCCGATTTCTTTGACATGTTTTCGGCGAAAAGTAATCTCTGTCGGTAATCAGTTTCTTTCAACTCTTGAGTGATCATCAACTTATATGGATGGTGGTTCAAGTCTGAGGTTAGAATTCGACGCACAGATTCCTTTGATAACTTTAAAGAAGCTGCGTGACGGCGAGTGGAACGAGTTGGACTAATTTTTATTGCTTGGCAAACTTTTCCGATGTTTTCCGGTGTACGAACTGTTCTTTTGGCACCTGGATGAATCTTATCAGTCGTCTTGCCACTTTCACGGAAGTTTTCAACCCACCTGAGGATCGATTTTCGCGTAGGAACAGATTCATTACTGTTAACTTTGAACTGTTTACGAAACGCTCTATGAACTTTCACAACCGATTTATCTCGAAAATATGCTTCTACACAAAATGCTCGTTCTTTTGCAGTGTAACGTTCCATGATTACTAAAATGTTGATAACAGGAATCTCCCAGGTCTCTACTAACCATAGAGCGCGCGTTCGTCCCTGTAGCAGTGTTACCACCACAGTTATTCAAAAAAGAAATGTGGTCATTTTCACTGGGTATTTCTCTTTTTATTTTTCTTGCTTAGCTGAATGTGAAGTACAAAAGCGACGAATACAATTTTCAGAAATATTTAATTTTTATTTAATTTAATATATTTGTAGTAAGATCCAATTGGTTTTAATACAATCTAGAGCAGTTAACAATCATATTTCTCCATTCAGAACAGTTACTTGCAAAAATTCATTTCTAAGTCAATCCTCTTTATTCTGAAACTCTTTGACACCAATCAATAAAACTACAACAGCAACATTTGAAACTGAATTGTATAATTATTTAATGCAACAACTCAGAGATGACTTCAATTAATAAGTTTAATTTGAATACAATTTTTTATTTATATTTTTAATTAGGGTAAAGTCGGGTGAGATGGCCAATCGGGAGAGATGGCCAACAGCCGAAATTTAACCGAAATGTCGTCCGACGGCACTGCATGACCTCTCAAGTGATGAACCTTCATGTCTGACTACAGTGAGTTCATTTTGGTCTGCGTCAAAGCGTTATTAATTAACTCAGAGAATAAAAACGGTATCGTCTCAACAAAAAATTTTATGATAGTTGCATATTGCGTGCTGCAGCGAATGTATGTGTCGAAATTTTAGTGTTGTTTTTTACATATTAGGAATGTACAGTACACATTAATGAATCCTAACCTCTAAAACTGTCAAAAAGTACGCTTTGAGTTATGTTTATCATGTTGGCCATCTCGCTCTAGCATTCGGGACAGATGGCCATCAAACAGTAGGGATAGATGGCCAATTATTATTACTTTTTTTCTGTTATAGTTCGGCTCAGTTTCCAATTCACTGCAGAAAAATGCCAACTCAGCATAAAAGACAGAACACTAACCGCGGAAATTATACTTCAGAAAATTTGAAATCGTATTAACCCCACACCCAAAACTGTCGTCTATGCAAGAAAACGAGCCAAATCTGTTGCCACTTTATTAACTTCTCTCGAGCACATTGCTGTTGCATTATCTGCCATTCTAATTATACGGCCTGCCCCTACGCAACCTACTTAATTTTATCACTTTAACGATGTCCGGGGCCTGGAATAGGTGTATCAGTTCCGCGTTAGAGAGCGCCTTCTCCAGGTTTCCTCCTCTTTGATAGGTCCATATATTAGCCGAAGAATCTTTCTTTCAAACCTTTTTTCACTTTATTTGTACGAGTATATTTACCACTGCAACAAATGTTGCATCAAGTAAATTTGATCTTACTGGTTCAGTTCACTTGTAATGTCATGGTTAGAGCAATCACCCACTGGTGAAACTCTTTCGCAATGATTTAATCACAATAGATCTCTAGGCCACTTCCGCTTCAATCGACGAGGCTTCAATTGTCTGGAAGGTGAGGAGAGGAGAGTTGTTGGACAAGAGGATTAGTATGGAGAGCTAGGAAGCTGCAAGGTAGCGAGACTTTATTCGGTTAGTGACAAAAGGGATGTGAAGGTCAGTGTGTATGGTAAGGTTAGAAATGTAGTATGGAGCATTCAGGATTTTAGACTGTAGTGACTGTAGAGGGTTTGGTTGAGCCCCACACTTCTGCTCCGTATGTCCATATGGGTCCTTAACAGTAACTTGTAGATTGTCAGTTTGTGATTCAAGTCGAGTTTGGATCTGCGGCCAAGTAGTCTAGTAAGTAGCTTGTAGCGTCTGTTCACGTCTTGTCGTTTCAGTCGAGTATGTGGGGTTCCACGTGAGCCTCTTGTCAATGTACAGTCCTAAATATCGTACTACGTCAGCTGGAGGAATTTTCAAACCCTAATAACAGTTTTTCATCGGCTTTTGTTATTACCCAGGCTTCTGCTCCGTATGCGAGAACAGGCCGAATGAGCGTCTTGTAGAGGGTTACTTTCGTATTCCAAGATTCCAAGTTTGCTCTTTATGTATCGACCGATCCCGAAAAGAACATTTTTTTGCCTGGGCCACTCTCTTCTTGGTCTCTACGGACACATAGTTATCTATAGTAACGATGGTGCCTAAGTAGGAAAAGGAGTTCACTTTTACAATACTAAAGCCTTCTATATTCAAAAGATCAGTAAGCTCTTCTGATCCTCCTGCATGCATATATTTAGTTTTGGCCTCATTAACTTTCAATTCTACCTTCTCAGCAACTCTGACCAGGTTAAGGAATGCGGTTTCCATTTCTCTGAAGGACCTTTCTACAGTGACTCCCATTAATATTGGGACAGTACATACAGAAGTTAAAAATTGACGAAAATTAAAAGTGGCACCCATTTATTCAAATTTTTATAAATTCATTTCATTTCATAATTACTATTAATTAAATAAAAACTATTTAAATAATTACATAAAAATGTTTTGGTAGATTAAAATATATATATATTATAATAAGTGCAAATTCTACCTCTCATAAATATTGGGACACTATTATAATTTATAGTTTGTCCAAGGTTTTGCCCGAATATTTATACAATTTGTAAATATTTACCTTAAGAATATATTCAATATGAAATTAATAATTAAATTAGTTTATATAAATCAAGCCAGGTGTAACATGTCGCGCAAAAATACAAATACAACGATTGAACAAAGAAAAATTGTAATTACTATGCACAAAGACAAAAAAAAAAGTGTCAGAGGGACAGAAAACTGATCGGACCTAAAACATCTACTGCGTGGAACATCATTCAGCGTTACCAAAAAGAAAAAAGAATTGTTTCAACCCCACAAAAAGGCCGTCCTCAACTGCTCTCTAAGAGAGAGCAGCGTTATATATTAAAAGAATTAAAAAAGATCACCGACTTAGTGCTCCAAAACTTCTATGTGAAATTTTTGACATGTTCAGAGAGCAAAAAAGGAGCAGAAACTGTTCGGAGAGTGCTAAGAAAACTCGACTATCATGGTAGAGTAGCCTGGAAGAATCCTTTTGTCAGTAAGATAAATCGTGTTAAGAGAGTGAAATTTGCCGAAAAATGTTTTAATGGAAATAGTGACTTTTGGAATGATATACTCTAGCGATGAATAAAAATTTAATGTTTCAGTCAGATGGATGGGTTATGGGCTGGAGGAAAGCGAATGCTGAGCTCGAAAAGAAGAATTTAAAGGGTTTTAAAGCTCCACCTCCGGGTGGAGGTGGGTCAGTTATGGTTTGGGGCTGGATGTCCGCATCAGGATTTGGAGAATTAGTGTTTATTGATGGAATGTTGGACAAAATAGTTTATAGTAATATATTAAAAAATAATTTGGAAAAAGTGCCAAAAAATTGGGTATTTTAGGGTCTTTTAAATTCTACCAAGATAACGACCCCAAACCTACGGCTTGGGTGATACGTCAGTGACTGTTATATAATTGCCGAAAAGTTTTCCAAACCTCTCCGCAGTCACCAGATCCTAATCCCATTGAACAATTATGGCAATATTTAGCTAGTGCTTTAAGCAAACGAGTAATATCTAACAAAAATGAATTAAAACGATGTTTCCTGGAAGAATAGGAAAAAAACACCACCTGAATTAACTAAAAAACTTGTTTCATCCATGCCTGATCGTTTGAGGGCTGTTTTAAGTCAAAAAGCAATTATTAAATTATTACCAACCAATTATTAAATAGTAGGAGATTTTAAATATTGAACATTTAAACTCTAGCACTTCTGGTGTCCCAATATTTTTGAGAGCTTTATTTTACACTTTTTCAAAAAGTACTACCTAACAGTTTGGAATTTCATTGATTTATACTTATATATAATTTGTACAGATGTTGCTAATGTTATTTAAAAAAAAAAAATAATCCAAACTTTTGTGTGTTGTTTTCATTTTCCTTTTAAATCATTTTGATAGGTGTCCCAATATTAATGGGAGTCACTGTATATGATATCGACTACATCTGCATAGGCCAAAATCTGCGTCAACTTATGAAATGTTGTGCCTGATCGTTGAATGCCGGCTTTGCGTATCACATGCACCAAAATTAGGTTGAAAAGTTGGCAAGATAGTGAATCTCCTTACTTACTTATCCCTAAGGGATGTAACTCCCAGGGCAAGATAAAAGTGTTTTTCTTTCTGTGTTATTTATGCATCTGATAACCATTTTACGATAGTTTATCATCCTATTTTAGAGTATATTAGGGAAAAAAATTCTTATAGAAAATTTCACTGACAAACCAAGAGTTAATTTTTAAGTTAAAGGAGGAGCAGTTGTAAACTTTTTATTATATACATATAAAAAAAAACATGGTGCCTAAGTGATTACCTAAGTCATTTTTTAAAAATTTGTTTTTAGTTGAAAATATCTATTATTAATTTATATTTAATTCTCTATATGTGGTGAACAGCAGTTAAATTATCTGTCTTTAATTAAGTAAAAAAGTTAAAATTTTCATTTAATCTTCTCTGACTTGCTTTCTTCCTTTTACGTTATTTTATTACGTTCAGTTTGCAGTAAAAATATGTATACAATTCTTTTTTCCACTTCCCAAGATAATTTAATTGTGTTTTGAACAGACTCAAGGAAAATACAGTGGAACCTCGCATAACGAGCACCTCTCTTAACGAGTAATTCGCATAACGAGTAAAACAAATTGATTCTTATAGCGAGCGATGTTTCGCATAACGATAGTTTTCCAATGACATTTCGCTGACTGCGCAGTTTTCGCTGACTCATCGAAAACTGCGCATACTTCGATTAGTCATTCCTGTTTACGCATATGCGTTTCATATTCTCCACGTATCTAATGCATTGATACAGTCGAAACCGAACTTCACCGAATGAGTGGTGTATAGGGGAAGTCCATATAGTGACATTTGTGTTTAAATATTATTGTGTTTATTTTGTTATCCCACTAACAAAATGGCTTCGAAAAGAATTAAAATAACGTTAGAATTGAAACGTAAAATCATTGAGAAACGAGAAAATGGTGTAAGTTCGGCTGATCTAGCACGCACCTACAATCGATCAACATCAACGATTTGCACTATTCTCAAGAATAAAGACAAAATCAAACAGATAGATGCATCAAAGGGCGTTACAAGAATGTCTACGCAGCGGTTACGTATCCTTGATGATTTGGAAAGATTACTTCTCATTTGGATAAATGAAAAACAATTGCAAGGCGACACTATAACCGAACAAATAATCTGTGAGAAGGCAAAACGAATTTTCACTGATCTCCGTACGAAAACTCCAGGATCGTCAACAGACGAAGAAGAATTTAAAGCAAGCCGTGGGTGGTTTGAAAAATTCAAAAAAAGAAACGGCATTCACAGTGTTATGAGGCACGGTGAAGCAGCAAGTTCCGATAAGAAGGCAGCTGAGAACTACGTCAGCGACTTCAAAAAACTTTTGGTTTCCGAGGGTTACTTGCCACAACAAATTTTTAACTGTGACGAGACAGGTCTCTTTTGGAAGAAAATGCCCAAGCGAACCTACATAACAGAAGAAGAAAAAGCATTACCCGGCCACAAGCCCATGAAAGATCGCCTCACGTTGCTGTTTTGTGCTAATGCAAGCGGTGACTTGAAAATTAAACCATTGCTGGTGTATAATAAGGCGTGGGACGGGGTTACCAAAAAAAAACTCTAATTTCTGCATGAAAGAAGCTCTGGCCTGAAATCCTCTTCGAATCTGGTTTTGAGGCGATTGAATCCGAACCTGTGGAATCACTAGATAATGAAATTGTGTCTTTGGCCACGGATATGGGATTGTGACAGTTGATAAAGATGATATTGATGAGCTTGTAGCAGATCATAGTCAAGAGCTATCCACAGAGGAACTTGTTGAGTTGCAACACATTTCACAACAAGAATTGGTGGAAGAGAATTTATTAGACAAAGAGGAGAAAATATCAGAGAAACAACAATCTTCCAGCGCAATAAGAGAAATGTTGAAAGCATGGGAAACTGTTGCAACACACGTAGAAAACTATCACCCGAATAAGGCTGTGGCTATGCGATCTATAAATTTATTTAATGATAATGCTGTGTCACATTTTGAAGACATTTTGAAGCGACGGCAGAAACAAGGAACATTGGACAAATTTATAATTAAAAAGGATTAATTATGAATGTATTTATCTCAATTAATATATGTAATTTATATTATATTACATCATATGTACATATGTATATAATTTTTTCAAAATAAATGTTATAAAAAAATTGTTATCAATATTTTTTTTGCATGGAACCAATTATCCCCTTTTATTTTAATTTAAATGAAAAAAATTGTTTCGCTTAACGAGTATTTCGCTTAACGAGTAAGGTTCTGGAACGAATTATGCTCGTTAAGCGAGGTTCGACTGTAGATAGAAATTAGTTAAGTTGTGTGCTAATCGTGTTTTGAACGAATAGATTTATTGTTTTAAACTCAAACTGGTATAATTTTGATAGAATTTTCATTACAGAAAGTCAAATTCCCTTTATGCCGGTTTGCCTATAGTTGAAAAGGCTTCCATAAGAGACTAGTTACCAAAAAGCAACACTTGTATAGCATTAAATTCGAAACGAGAGTCCAAAAATCACACTGAATTTAAGGCAAACCTACCAAACTTTTAGACAGCTCTGCCATCTAGTTTACGAGGTGTGGCTATTAAATAACGAGAATTACAGAAGAACTATGCATGCGCCAAATCCTAACGACCGACAGCTGTGCAGCGTAAAGCCTCTCTTTCGATTGCAGCGTCACTCACGTGCTTGTAGAGAAATCTGTCTGACCAGAACCGTCCGTTTGTGTAAGAAGTGTTAGTTTCGTTTTGCCGAAAAAACATGATACTACACATTGTAGTAGAGCGAACGAATTGTCGTGAAATTTCACATGAAACTGGGTAAAACTGCTACATGTAACTTATCTTTTATTAAAAGAAGTTTATGGCGATGAATGTTTATAACGTGCGCGAGTTTTTTGAGTGGTTCAAGCGTTTCCAAGATGGCCGGGAGAAGACGTCGGAGATGATGACCGCCCGGGTCGGCCCTTCCACGTCCAAAACGGACGTGAAAATATCGATTATAATTAATCAACATTACTACCGGTGAGGTGCTTGCTCAACTCCGTGAAAGAGTAAGGAAAAAAACGACCCAATTTGTGGAAGAACAAGGTCACAGGGTTCTCCATCAAGACAACGCGCCGGCTCACACTGCATTGTCTGTCACAAGACGTTTTTAGCCAAGTACAACATCCCAATTCCTTATTCGCCTGACCTGGCCCCATGTAACTTTTATCTGTTCCCCCAAAGTCAAATCTGCATTAAAAGGAACACGATTTCAGTCAGTTGAAGCTGTGAAAGTAAAAGCGGCACGCGTCATGCAGGAGCTCACAGAAAAAGACTTCCAGCACTGTTTCAAACAATGGTAAATTCGCATGGAGCGTTGTAGGGATAGGGGAGGGGTGTATATTGAAGGTGATAATAACTAAATATGTATAAATTTAAAATAAAATATTTTACAGCAACAGTCTCGTTATTTAATAGCCACACCTCGTATCTATTTTTTTACCTAAGGAAATCTTAGAAACTCCAGAACAATATGAACAATCTACAAGTGCCCATAATAAAGGAACTTAACGGGCAGGACAACATACATATTTCTAGTCAACCAAACTAACTACAAATAATGGACAACAAACACTACCGGGACTCGGAGAGAAAACTGACCGACAATGGCTAAAATCTAAACTAGCGTAGAACCTACTTTGATAACTAAACAAATAGCCTGTGATAATTTCAAATGTACTCGTTGTTTGTATTCTATTGTAGTTTGTATACGCAGAAACAAAATGCCTCTAAAATTAAAAGTATTTTTCTTTATTTTAAATTGCATCGTAAAGTTCAGTGCAGCTTAGTTTACAGTTTAGTATGCAATTCAAAAAGCTTTTGCCTTTGATTCAGCCAATGTAGTAATGCACCACATTCTTAAGTACTCACTGTTGAGATTATCAATTAGTGTAGATGTATCTGGCAGGCTAAAAATATATTCTATAACTGATATTTATAGCTAATTTTGCTTATTGCTTTTATCGTATATTGGGAACTTTTCAATGTTTATCAAATAATCGGGACAAAGTGATAAACTGCCGGGAACTGTACTTTCAAAACAGGACAGTTCCGGTCAAAATGGTAAGCCTGTTTTCATCTATATTTTAAAATTATTGGCCAAATTTAAACATTTTTTTGACTATTCTACTTGTGTGCAAGAAAAGTCAGTGCAGCGTTTTATGTTCTTCCAATTCCAAAATCGTTGGTTTTTATAATGCATTTTATTAATTTGTTGATTGGATATATGGACCATTTTGTCGAATATTTTGCCACCATCAAAAGAAAATTGTTAGTAATCTGAACCAACTGGGGTTCGCTTACCGATTCTGCTATTTAAGTTGATTCGCCTAAACAACTACTGTTTAAGAACAGCCACTGACTCGACTTGGAGAACTTCATTATATTATGGGAGGGTTGATTTTTCAAAATTGGTGATTTCAATTAGCAAGGTTACGCACTGTACTCGCTGCATCTTTTCTCAATAAATAAGAAAACTTCTTTTTGTATTCTCTGGTGTTGATTACAATTCTGACAGTTTAAGGTGCATCAACATCTGCGCTATTGGCGCCCTGAGCTTTTTCGTCAGAAGCTCCTAAGAACCAGCAGCTGGGATTCGAACCCGGTATCTCTGCGTGGAATCCAGTATACGCTAACCACAGAGCTAATCCCTTCCTTAATTCTACTGTTGTGAGTACCATTGTGAGGAAACAGCTCCATCAATTCTCTAGGATTTCGATCAGTAAATGACGTTCTTAACCAGATTGGTTGTAGGGCATGGGCCAGTGGATGGTGTACGAGGTGTGTTCAAAAAGTAACGGGAATTTTTAAATTTCGCGGGTTTGGGAGTCTGATTGTAAAATTTTTTTTTTTATTATGTTGGTACACATGCCCCTGAAGTACGATAAAATTTTCAGTAATATTCATTGTTTACTTCTTAAGTAGCAGCCGTTAAGGTTAGACGTGTTTTTCGAGCTTGGCGATTTTTGTTTGTTAAAAAAAATGGATCAAAGAATTTGTATTAAATTTTGCGTAAAAAATGAAATAAAGTGTAATAAAGTGTGTGAAATGTTAATAAAGGCATATGGTGAGTCTGCTATGAGTAAAACAAGGATTTACGAGTGGTATAAGCGTTTCCAAGATGGCCGCGAAAACGTTGAAGATGACGAACGACCTGGACGTCCAAGCACATCAACAACCGATGAAAACGTGAAAAAAGTGAAAGAAATGGTTATGAACGATCGCCGAATCACAATCAGAGAAGTCGCTGATGATGTTGCCATATCAATTGGCTCATGCCATGAAATTTTTTCGGATGTTTTGGGTATGAAACGTGTGGCAGCAAAATTTGTTCCAAAATTGTTGAATTTCGAACAAAAACAGCGGAGAATGGAAGTTGCTCAAGAGTCACTCAATGAAGTCGACAACGATGCGGATCTACTGAAACGTGTTATAACAGGTGACGAAACATGGGTTTACGGATATGATGTCGAAACTAAGGCTCAATCGTCCCAGTGGAGGCATTCTGGATCGCCAAGACCGAAAAAGGCTCGACAAGTGCGGTCGAATGTGAAGGTTATGCTCACTGTGTTCTTCGATTTTAATGGCATAGTGCATCATGAATTCTTGCCACAAGGTCAAACAATCAATAAGGAGTACTACCTACAAGTTCAACGCCGTTTGCGTGAAGCAATCCGAAAAAAACGCCCGGATTTGTGGCAAAACAATTCATGGATTTTGCACCACGATAATGCACCTGCTCACACTTCATTGCTTGTTCGTGAATTTTTGGCCAAAAACAAAACTTTAACGATGCCCCAGCCTCCATATTCGCCAGACATGGCTCCATGTGACTTTTTTCTATTTCCAAACATAAAGAGAACATTAAAAGGCCGTCGTTTTACAAGCATAGATGACATTAAAAGCGAATCGCTGAAAGAGCTGAAAGCTATCACAAAGATCGAGTTTCAGAAGTGTTTCGAGGATTGGAAAAAGCGCTGGCACAAGTGTATTGTATGCGAAGGGGACTACTTTGAAGGCGACAATATTAATGTAGATGAATAAATAAATATTTTTTTCAAAAAACGAAAATTCCCGTTACTTTTTGAACACACCTCGTAAGTTAATAAGTAATGCATGATGGTTGTGACCCGTTGAGGTGCAGTTTATTTAGTTTTTTTGCCGATAGCTTGTTGATTGCTAGCTAACCATGTCTTTATGCATTTTCAGTGTATTAAATGCACTAATTCTTGGTGCTCTTGCATTTGATTCACACAAATTTTCTATCGTCATTTCCTTAATTTAAAACATAAAATGTTTCCATTTAATTAATATTGAACCAGAAGTATTGCATGAATTTCATCGTATCTTAAAAATTTCGATTAATACTATTTTACTACTAATAGTCTTTTACCTGTTAGTTGTGTAGATTTACACGCTAGTTAAGGTACGTTAGAGCAGGTAATATAGTTTTGGCAAATTGTTCCCCCAATCTTTGTGTCGGCCTGTCTGTAATTGATGTTAGATCCTAGGCATTTTATTAGTTACGGTTATACCTAACCGTTTTTAGCGTTTAGTTATTCTAATATCTGTAGTTTTTTTTTCCCCCTTTTCAACTTAGATGTAGTAAACATAGTCTATGCTCTTAAAAGATCTCCTGGATATTGCATCAAAACTTACAAACTCCTTTCTATAAATACACAATTATATTAATAGAACTATTTTACAGCATGATGGTAAAGCCATTTATTTATTAAAAATCATTTTTGTATATATTTAAACAAAATAACTGAAGTGAACATCTTAATTCCGTTTTCAAGTTTTGTTTATCTTCAAATCTTATTAAATATTACTTCACTTCGCCATAACAAAATTTATTTGGCTTCATTATGTGTTCATTACAATAAAAGGAAGGTTACGAAATCTCTTCATAAGATCATTTTACAAATAATTTCAAATAAATGCGAGGTCTTTCAAGAGATTTGTAGTCGAGCCATTTTCTTTGAAGTAGAAATTTTATTAACATTAGCGTGGAAATGAATGAATAGTAAATTCTAAAAATACAAAAGAACCTAGTGGTTTTCTCCATTCGCATTCTCCATTTTTAAATTTATAGTGAAAATGTTCCCTGCTCAAGACGATGTAAACATTTTTATCCTATATTTATTTCATATTACCCATTTTAAACATTTTACAACCTATACATAATAGTTAGCGTTTTGTTTTAGAGTTTCATTTCATAAATCATTATAAAATGGTGCGAATTTTTCAGGAGTTTTCGAGAAGTTCAGCAGATAAGCCAGCACTCTTGGGCAAACGAAGAAATGGTAACCCTGAGCCAGTAAAGGAATTTAGGAATTTAAGATAAGTAATAACAATGGAGTGTGGTTATAAAGCCCGAACAGTAGCCGGAAAAAGAGGTTTTCCGTTGCTACAAAAAAGTATTATTTTGAGAAGGGATAAGTTAGCTGTACACAAAAACTATTTTAAGCTCGATAGTTGTCTACAGAAATGAATCATAGCTATTAACTTTCAAGTGATGATAAGCTGTAGAAAATTTTTGTGAAAGGAAGATCTCCAAGAAAAAGTTTTGGCCCATTAAGAGAAGAAAAACTCATGGCAAATGAGGTCAAACAGAGTCTAAGATGGCTGGGTCACTTACAAAGGATGGATGGAGGAAAACAGAATACCCTAGAAACTTTTCTCTGGCACATTCGGTAATGCAGAAGAAAAAGAGAAAGGTACCTTGTTTATATTGCTTAGATGACTTGGATAAGAACCTGAAGGTTATGGGGTGTAAGAAGATGGAGACAGGTGGCCCAGAACTGAGATCATTGGAGGAACATGGTTGCGGAGGCCACTGCTATTCAAGGAACATAAAAGAATGATGCAAGCAGCGGAGAAAATGGTAATTATTGAAAAATTTAATAACAATAACACACCTTAAAAGTTTAAGGCAAGAATGTTTTTGATGAGAGATTGGGTTTGAAGTGTTATTTATAACAGATAAAATGTCTGCTAATACTGGTGAATGGAGTGCAAAACTATCAAACTCTGATAGTTTATTTATGCAATTATGTTGCCGCAATTGAAATTTGGAATCAGCTTCATATTAATTATGAGTATGCAACTCAGTAGAACAAGTTATATTTACTAAGACAAATTGTAAAAAAGTAAGTTGAATTTAAAACTGTCCTGTAGGACAGTTGTATAAGGGTTGATCGTCAAAAACTGCACGAAAGAGCTGTAACGTTGAAAAACAACCAACTTTGAAAAAAATTTTCTCTTTTTCTATAAAAGATAGAATTTCCAAATTAATTTTCTTTATAATATAGGGCAAATCCTCCTCTATAACTGTAAATTTTTTTATAACAACCAAGATCTAATAGATTTCGAGAAATAAGTTGCTGAAAATGGGCAATAACGGCATTTTCAGAAAATGTTCTTCTTGTTACCTTTTTTGTAAACAACGTAGCGCCTAAACGCGTGAACCGATTTTCATGAATGAGATGTCATTCGATTCGGAATTTTATGTAGATGTGCCTTTTGGGGGTCTCGACGCTGTACCTCGAATGGAAGAAGAGTTAGCCCCATGTATGTAATCAAAATTATTAACTTACCTTAACAAAAACTTACAGTTTTAAAAGTTAAGTATAAGGGTTGATTAAACGCCAAAAGGTACACAAAAATCAACCCTTATACTTAACATTTTAAACTGTAAGTTTTTGTTAAGGAGTCTTTTATAGAAAAATAGAAAAAAATTGTCAAAGTGGGGTGTTTTTCAACGTTACACTTTTTCGTGCAGTTTTTGATGGTCAACCCTTATACAACTGTCCTACTGGACAGTTTTAATAACTCTGGAAATCTTATAGTCCGATTGTGATGAAATTTGGCAGTAAGAAAGGGTTAGTTTGTGTAACTTTTGATGTTTAATCAACCCTTATACTTAACTTTTAATAATCAATATAATATTTACATGAGAATTACTTTGAGGATGTTGAATAATTTAGAGGCACAGTGAAGAAGTGGAAGATGAGTTAATCTATAATTATTTCAATGGAAAGCTCGTAGACGAATTTAAGAGAAAAAAAAAATGAAAATGTAGACTTTAAAAGTGCATAATCATTTCAAAAAGAATAAGGCAAACAATTTAAAGTTCAATTTACGTGAATGCCTTTATTGTTAAAAATTGAGGGCGTATAAAAAAAAAAAAAACTAGCTTTTTCACTCGTCTTGTTTGCTTGTTGGACAGTATTCTCAAGATAACTCGTGCATACGGGAGCCATTAATCAATCATATGAGCATAAAAGATTAAGATTGGAACAGAAATTTGAAAAAAAGAAATATATCTGACCAAAAATACACGTAATAATACAGGTTTAATCGAATTGAAAACACAATTTTGTATCGACCATTACAGAAGTAATGTATGTGCCAGATTTGTCAGCTAATTTACTATCAAGATGGCTGCGGAAAAAAAAACGTGGATTCATGGAGAAATCGTTCTTAATATCTATTCATTTTGACAATGAGAATTGTGTCAACTTGTAATGCAGTTTTCTTATATCATTTAATGATAAGAATGTCCACGGCCATCAATATAGCCAAGTAGTTACGATCATTTTATAACCTAGGACAGGGGGCGGCAACCTATTTCAAGTAGAGAGCCATTTCTTCTTAAATAATTTTAATAAATCTTACCAAGAGCCGTAAGGATGATAGAGTAAAAAAGTCTGTAGATCATTTGTATTCACAAATTATTATTTTATGATATTCATTAACATTTAGATGTTTTAAAACTGTCCAGTAGGACAGTGGTAAAAGCGTGATCGTCAAAAACTGCACGAAAAAGCGTAACGTTGAAAAACACCCAACTTTGACAATTTTATATATTTATTTTCACATATTCAAAGTAAATAAACGAATAAATAATAACTAAATCTGTATTTGAATGAAAATGGCGGCAGTCTTTTATAATTACGTACTGTATTTTAAAATAATTCTATTCAATTTCAAACCTATAACATTTAAAATTCTTTTTGAAAAATATAAATGAAATTTTCATTTGTTTCAATAAAATTGAAATATACAATTTATTTTGGACAGGCTGAAGAGCCACAAAATTTGGATAAAAGAGCCGCATGCGGCTCGCGAGCCGCGGGTTGCCGACCCCTGACCTAGGACATAATTTCAGGATTTTAGTCAAAAATAGGAATTTTTTGCCTTAAATTTGTCGCTCGTTTTGTTAGGACTGATATGAATCCTTAGGTATACGGTCGAGCTTCCCGTAAATGACACTCTCACTAGCGACCACCTCTATTTACGGGCCAGTTTTTGGATTACCCCGTTTTACCCCTATACACTTTCTTGTATAAAAGAACCTTCGTCTAACGGACACTCTACATAGCGACCGCGGACATTGATTTTGGGGAACGGAATTATATGTTTCACCTCCCACCAACGACCACCTTATTATTAAAAGTTCTATTTGACGCGGTGATCAAAATAATTATCCCCTCTCAAGTTTTTGTTTTTTTTCTCTGGTTTTTCCTAAAGTTTCCTATATAAGCTCCATACATCTTGTACCATTTTAATCATTTTTCAATATTACTTTGGACGAACAATATTATTTTTTCCGATATGTCTCCTAAACGAAAGTGGTTAACTCTAGAAGAAAAAATAAATGTGTTGGAAGATTTTGCAAAAACCAAATCGAGCCATCGACAACTTTGCCGAAAGGTATTTTTCTAAGAAATTCAATTATTTTATGAGTTTGCATAATTTCTAACAAAAAGGTTAATTATGTACAATTAGGTTTGGAGTTGGAAAAATGCAGATTAAGCCAATATTTTGAAGGACCGAAATGGAATTCTACGCGTTGAAAAAACAAAACGGCTTGCAAAACAAAATTAGTGATTATTTTTACAATGTTGAGGAGTGATATAGTAAAAGCGCGTCTGTCCATTAAGTTTAGCAAAAATTTACCGTCCATAAAGTAATAAAAAAAATTAAATGTGGATAAAAAATGCAATGTAAATTTATATTGCTATTTGTATTTATGATTTTTTGATGATAATTATCAGAGAAATGTTTTAAATAAAATATTATTTTTTAGTATGATGATAATTTTACCATAAATTATTGCTGTTATAAATAAATGTGATGATTATTATAAAAATTATTAAATAAGTCAATAATATGTAGTTTTTTTGATAAATTTTTTGGATAATTAAGAAAAAACTTGATGCATATCATATAGCTAAATAATTATGCAATTATGCACGTTATTAAATCTATTAATAATAAACAATTTTTAAATAGATGTTTGGAAAAAAAAACCATATTTTTTCATTATGAAACTTGCCTACCTCCTTCTAACGGCCACCTCCAAACAGCGGCCACTTTGCTTTCCTCCGCCAGTGTCCGTTATTGAGAGGCTCGACTGTATGTTCTTGGCCTGGTGCTGGAAATAGCATTCTAAGTTGGTTATTGTTATTACTTCTATGGGGTAGTTATATATGAGCCCAGATAGGGTTTGGTTTTTTTTTTCTCACTGACGATTAATACAGTGAAATCGCACTTCAGAGGAAAGAGTGTCCTAAAATGCAGTTTAGTGGAAAAGTGTTACTGATCAAATTTGTAGATCTAGATAAATGTAGTTAAAGTTTAGGGGCTGTTTGTAAAGGAATTCAAAAAGCTGAAAAATTAGCCTCACAAAGTTGTTCCCACTATAACTAAAACCAGCTTCCTTGATTACCGCTTCCTCTGGCGGTAACTAAACTAATGAATCGAGAAAGTCCATGCTTAACACCAGTTAATGTTTTAATTGAAAAACGGCCATTTTGGTTTTTCTTTCACTTTAAATTAAACTGTAGAAGATATATATGTAATGAGTTATAAAGATGCGATTAGAGTTGATGTCTCCGTACAATCTAAATAACATGAATAGAGTTTCTGTCATTGTGTACGTATGTATTTCTTTTGTCTATGACTAGATCGCCCCCCCTATTGTCTAATTCTATTCAAACAAAAAAGCGCACACAGCCAGTCGGCTTTTTCTTACTAGCTTTGAACTCATTCATAACTGTCTCCAACAATCAATAATCAAACAATCAAGAAATCAAACCGCCCGGGTAATAATTAACATTAATACATTGTGCCTAAAAAGAAACAAAACAAAAACACTCTTTGTCGCATCCGCCTATTGTGGATTCAGATAAGTATTTGATTAAGTTTGTCCACAGAGGGACTTAGTTCTATACAAAGTGGCTACTTCCTCACTGGCAAACTGTCTTATTCTTTCAACTCCTGAGTTAATTTTAGCATCCAAAAATTGATCATAATAATTATTTTAAAACTTAACTCACAGCCATCTAAATATCAAATATTCTTTTACTTTGTTTTGATATTCTTTAAAATGACAAACAGAGGCCGTTCTGCTGTCGCTTTAGTATTAGAAATTGTCAATTTTAGACGATAAAATTTAGTAATTTCATTAAATTCTGCAATCAAAGAGCAGAACAGGCCATCTGAGGAGTTTTTTCAGGTGAAATATAGCTGGTCCGACGATCAAGGTGGAAACCATAGTGAATTATAATTGTATAACACAACTAGTTATTGTAGAGAATTATTCATCGTTTTAGAGAAACTGTTCGCAGCTTTAGAGTTCATCGTTCTAGTGAATTGTTCATTGCTTTATAGAGAATTGTTTATCTTTTTAGAGAATTGTTCATAGTTTAAGAGAATTAATTGTTCATCGTTTTTAGTACTGCACGAGACCGAGACGAGGCGAGATCTGCATAAAGTCTCGTCTCGGTCTCTTATGACAAGTGTCTCGTCTCTATCTCGGTCTCGTCGAGATATCTCGGTTTTTTTGAATTTTTGTCTAAGTATTAAAAATGAAAAAAAATATGACATTTTAGAATGGTGGTAAAACACATGAGAATTCCTTCAAAAATTTGTATTAGAATGGTGAAAGATATTTTTAGTATCTGTGCAACTTCAGTACCATCTGAAAGATTATTTTCGCAAGCTGCGATGATAATGACCAATAGAAGATCTTCTCTAACTTCTGACTCAGTAAAAGCTTTTTTATGTATAAATGCTTGGGCATTGAGTAACTTAAAAACGAAAATTTGTGGCAATATTTTTTAGATGCAGTCTTTTTTTTCAAATTCACTAATTCTAAAATTCTAAAATACAATTTAAATAATGTCAAAGTTCAAAGTATTAGATTTTTAATAGTGAAATTTATGAAATTGAATGAATGAATGATATGAATAGTGAAATTTAGCGAATTTATGTAAAAATTATGTATTACGAAGTCAAATAGATGTAGTATTATTGAATATATATAATAAAATCGTATCTTTTAATAATTAATTCAATACCGGTAATGATTATTTATTAATAAAGTACACAATTTTATAATTTTGTAGCTAAAAATTAATATTTGAAAAACCGAGACGAGACCGAGATTTCTCGAATAAATCTCGACGAGATATATATAATGTCTCGATCTCGGTCTCGGTTTTGGTTACTCAAGTCTCGATCTCGGTCTCGGTTGCTCAAGCCTCGTCTCGGTCTCGGTCTCGATTCTCGTGCAGCATTAATCGTCTTAGTGAATTGTTCGTCGTTTTAGTGAATTGTTCATTGTTTTAGTGAATTGTTCATTGTTTTAGAGAATTGTTCATCGTTTTAGAGAATTGTTTATCGTTTTAGAGAATTGTTCATCGTTTAAGTCGTGTGAGTGTGTAGTCCAGATTTCTTTGAACTTACAGGATAACACAAAACATGAAGTAAAAGACAAAGAGAGAAAAAGAGATTTTTTTTTATTATTATTTGTCACGATCACGCAACTACTTCTTTTGTTGAGTAGGAGAAAGTAAAAAGGCATTTTGATTCAATCAGTCTTAATTTGAACTATGAAAACCGAGAATATAACATAAGGCTACAAACAAGACAGGGCTAATCATGCAGTGCATGTCGGCAAAACTACCAACACATACAAACATCCTCTTGACTAAATTACATTCCACAACCTACACCCGCCTAGTGGAACGTACATTCTACCGATCAGAATACAAGCGGTCTTTGTGATCTATACAGGCATAATTTTGTACGCCGTATATAGCCAAATTATATCGCTTCTATTTATCTATAATTCTAACGTCTACTTTTCTTTCAAATGTGTTTAAAAAGAGAATTGGTAGGCCTGCAACCAAATTACCATAGATACATAAATTGTTGCTAAATATAAATTGCAGCTAATTAAGGATGAGTTTAAAATTAATTAGTTTGTAAGAAAAAAGTAAGAAAAAATCGCGTTTTTCTCTTCATATACTTCGTTTTCACTGAAAACGCACGTTTTGAAGCCCTGCTGTATGCTGGTCACAAATCTAGAGTGCTGAAATTTAAGCAGTTTATGATAGTAGTGGCATTGAATTGATCAGCCTCGCTGCTTAGCTTAGGCCAGCGTTTCCCAACCAGAGGTACGCGAGTTGCTGGTTGGTAGTACGCGAAAAATAATCAATAATGGCGGGCATAAAAAATTAAAGCATAAAAATATCATAGAAACGTTTCTTCCTATAATACATAAAGCTATGAGGTTAGCATACTGGACTCCCACGCGGAGGTCCCGGGTTCGAATCCAGCTGCTGACCCTTAGATTTTCTCTTCCTAGGAGCTTCTTACAGCTCACTGTTCGGTGATGGACAGTGTTGTCTGTAACGAGAGAACACTGTCCGGAGGCCGGCAGTGCACTGGAAAAAGCTCCGGGCGCTAATGACCTCAGCTGTTGATGCGCCAAAAAAAAAAAAAAAAAAATATAATACATAAAATTATTTTAATTAATAAATTAATTTACAGTAAAGTTGTTAATATGTACCGTAATAAGGTTAATCTATCTCAAGATTTACTAGAAAATATAATAGCACATTAATCAGGATTAAAATCGTCTTTCATGGAGTATTTTCAAAAATCCAGAAAACACAAATGATAATTGGATTTTAAAAAAGTATGTAGATTCAATCCAGATTATATTACATTATGCAATATAGAACAAGTAGATATTTCTTCATTTCTACTTTAATACCCTATTTTTGATCTTTTTAGAACATAATATATTTTAAATACCAAATCTTAATTATCTAAAGTTGATAATATTTTTATTAATTGATTTTTTTTCGTTTTGTTTTTAAATTGAAGGCGCGGCAACATCTGAGATCACAGGCGCCCAGATTTCAGTTCACTGCCGACCAGTGGATTGGAAGTACAACTTTTTGAGTTTTTTTTCTGCTTGTAAAATATAGTCAGGTGGTGATGAATACTAGAATTTACTGAATTAATAAATTATTTAGGTATAACAAAGAGATCTTGGCTTTAATTATAAATTTAATGGACTCGCTAAACATGTACGAGTATGTTTGCAAACGATTTCCTGTATTTTGTCAAGAAATCTAAAAATTTACATCTAGATTTCACTGATACATAAATATTTATATTTAAATATATACCTTGATTTAGATAAAACCGATATTTGGAAGAGTTTGTTTTTTAAAAATTTTTACTGATATAAAATGGGAAATTTTGGCTACAGTCTACCCAGATAAAATAAACACGTTACTCTACTGGTAATAAGAGAAAGTTGTGTGCGTTCACACCAGTTTTAAATACAATAAATAGAAAAACTAATTATATATTCTTTCAAAATTACAATTTTGATTAAAATGAATAAAATACAAATTTAGAGATCAAATCATACTGGCGGTGCATGCTTTACCATTCAGTATGTTCGGAGTAAACATAATCTTAAAATTAATTTAAAAAGAAATAAGATCTGTTTTATTGGTTAACAACGTTAAATTGAACAAGGGTAAACCAAAACCACTTTAGGGAATTGAGTTTTGTTTCGACGACAGACGGCGAAGGTCTTGTAACTTAATTGCCTTTCAGCTAGTTCAGCGCTTTATTTTTTTTTTTTGTTTTTTAATTAACTCAAGAGTTAAAATGAGTTATTCCGATTTTTACGAGTTAATTTAACAAAGATAAGAGTGTATGGTGTGTGGAACTTTGTAATCGATAGCCATTTTCAACGTAAATGATGTTTACGCAGTAACATAAATACCGGAAGTTAGAGAGAATTATTTATTTCCGCCATGTTAAGCTATTAAATACATCAGCTTGTAGCTCTATACAGAAAAGAATGAAAAAAAAACATCACTTGTGATTTTTATCAGTTTATATTGCTTATATATTACATGTAGTGAATTTTTAATATAACTAACAGACATACAAACATGTCTGCCCTTAATTAAACAAAACACATACACGCGCGCACATACAGACACACCAAATTACACTTTACGTTTAGACTGTGCATGGTCTCTTCAACATATCATGGTCCAACTTCGGATTGTGAAGCTATACGTACTGTGCTCTATGTGAAATCCAAAGGCAAGATTGTCCCTTTGGACGAACGTTCTCTCTAGGATTCATTTTCACTTTTTCTTACTCCTGATAAGAGGGAGGGACGGATTGAGGTCGAAAAATAGTTTTTGTTTTTATAAAAAAAACTCGATGAGGGTTCTACCATGTTTGTAAATTCAAAGTGAACAAATATCGACCTTTTTATTTCAATTTGGCGAAGCTAATATGTATTGTGGTACTGGGTTCGATTCCCGGTCTTAGGCCTTGTATTTTATTTAATGGTTAATAAAAGAAAACAGTAAAGTATGTTTGCTAGTCGCCTCTGTCCACGACACCTAATTGGTAGTTGGACGTTAAGTTCCGCCTGAAAAAATAGGCGATTACTTTACTTTACTACTTTACTAGGGAAGGGATTAGCTATGCGGTTAGCATACTGGACTCCCACGCGGAGGTCCCGGGTCCGAATCCAGCTGCTGACCCTTAGATTTTCCCTTCCTAGGAGCTTCTTAAAGCTCACTGTCCGGTGATGGATAGTGTTGTTTGTAACGAGAGAACACTGGAGGCCGGCAGTGCACTGGAAAAAGCTTTGGGCACCAATAACCTTAGATGTTGACGCGCCTTAAATCATTTAAAAAAAAACTACTTTACTTTTATTTGAATTTAATTGATAAGTAATTGAAGCAAAGGTAATCGCCTATATTCCCTGGCTGGAATAACGCCCAACTACCCCAAGCTAGGATATTATAAACCTATAATTAGGTGTCGTAGAACCGGTCTGATTGAGCCCGAGGACCATCGGATTGATACCGGGTGACTATGTATGGTTACAGACATTTCCAAGACCATTTGAGCCAGCAATTTATAGCCGGAGACTGGTCTTTCCACTGCCAATTTGGATGAGAGTAAGCTAGTATGCTATACTATAATGAAATCATTATATAACGAAATCTCCTTGACAGCAGGATTGGTCATTTGTGCTGGTCATTAGGAGGTAAATAAAGGCTATCAATGCCTACCAAATCTTTCAAGCACTTGGAACAAACCTTCTGTTGCATATCCTAGGACTGTTAAGAAATCAGTCCACTGGCGAAAGAGATGCGAAGCAGTTCATTCGAAGATTCTCGCTAAAATTTATGGCAGACCATAAATTAATCATAGCCGACTGTGAGTCTGAGACTGCAGGCCCAGAAGTAAAAGTAAAGTAATTGCCTTTTCTTTTCAGGCGGACTTTACGCCCAACTACCGTATTTGGTGTCGTGGACGGAGGCGACTAGCAAACATATTTTACTGTAAATTTCTTTTATTAATCATTAAATAAAATCCAAGGCCTAAGATCGGGGAATCGAACCCAGTACCACAATACATATTAGCTTTACTGGTCTCGCCTCTAACCTCTCGGCTACCGTGGTGTCTTCAGGTTCAGAAGATAAATGCTTAATATAATACCCTCTCGCAGGAAAATAGTGGTTCACTCTCCATGTGGCATCACCAAATGGTCTCCAAGTCTCAAATTAGATCTCCAATTCTAGTCTATAATAGTGTAACACCTAAATATCTCTGATATCACCCATGAAGGATCCATTGTCGATCAGTTCACCCTAGAAAGCAACTCTCTATAAGATTCTATCATTCTGTCAAGAGAAAGAGCCGACTCCAGGGGGATTTCTTAACCAAATTGGCCTTCAACTCTAACCGCTATAGGGTGAGCCCGTTATCCATTTCGCATCATGTGTGTGCACTAGAAGTGGATATATATGATTATTTGTGTAACATATCGTGACAATATATTTTTTTGTGTGATTACCTGTAATGAAGGTTTGTCCAGCCAACATGGCGTCTATAAATTGCTCTGTTACACTCATTGTAATCTGATATTAGTCTCGACATGTAGGTAAACACTGTATATACATTATAACTAATAGTAGAATGCTAATTGTTAAACAATAAACATTTTGTCCATTATCACGACAATACTGACATGAGATAGCGTATGATTGGCTTGAATAGCTAGAGAATTGAGTCTATGGAGAGAGGTTTGCCAAAACTTTATTTGAACAGTGCACATAGATAGGGGATGACGAATTTCAGTCCATTAAAAGTGCAACAGTAAAAAAGATTCTGTAATATACAAGAGTCTATATCAGAGTAAAGTAGCCAAAAAGAGATCGATTTTGACTACCAAGAGTTGATGTATTCCGTGGAAAAAAATAAATTATTAATTTGCTTGTTACTGAATGAAGCCGAATTATTGCTAAACAATTTTACGGTTTATATTTATGATATGAGAATCGAATTATTTTCTAGCGCCACCTACAATTTTTAACTTTACCACATCTTAAAAATCCCAATTGCTATCATTACTTTAATTTAATTATGGCGTAGCATGTGAATCTTATCCTGTTTCTGTGTTCAAACTTACATTTTAAATGATACTGTTCTAATGAGAGCAATAAAATGTAACTTTATAAATAATATTTATAAAAACTTTTATTCAAAACATTTCATTTTAATTTTTAAAACTAATTTAATGTGAAGGATGAATCTGATGATTTTTAAACAATTTTGTTGACATCAGGCTCGAATTTACAAAAAAAACAACCGCAATTCACCGCGTTCGGTAATTTGTAAACGATTTCACATTCTAGTTAGCAGTGTTGCCACAGCATTAAATCCACGTTCACACAAATACGACGATGGTAAATGCTATCAAAAAATAGATCGTTGAACAAATCGATCACAATCCAGGCGTACAATTACGGGATTGGCTTTTGTAGCCCAAAATTAACGGGAAAAAACAACGAAATAATCGATGTAGTGTAGTAGGTAGGTTTTGATTTTAGTTTAAAATCTTAGAAAAACTCAAATCAGCCATTGCCCCTCCCCTAAAATGCTTCAAAAACCCTCTCTGAGCCTTTGAAAAAGACTTCTAAAGTGTCATTACTGTTTATTGTACTGTTTTAACACCTTTAAAATATTAATAAGAACCAAAATATGGAATTGAAATTCTAAATTTAAAGTTAATTGGCAGGCTAAAATTATCATTTTACACAAAAGATTAATCTGTATTTTTTATACTTTACTCGCAAACAGCGACAACGATTTTATCCAATCTTTATAATAGTAATTAAAAACATATAATTCCACATCTTTTACTGATAAAAATTATCGGATAAACATTATCTAAAGTGATAAGCATTAAAATATAACTCAAACGTTCGGGTTTTCGAGAAAAATTTGTTAGTTAGAAGTTTGAAAATAGCAGTAAGGTGAGTGCACATTATTTGGAGTTCATTAAATTACGAGTATGTACAGTCGAGCCTCCCATAAAGGACACTTTCACTAGCGGCCACCTCCATTTACTGACCAGTTTTTGGATTTCCCCGTTTTACCCCTATACACTTTCTATATAAAAGAACCTCCGTCTAACGGTCACTCTACATAGCGACCGCGGCCATTGATTTTGGGGAACGGATTAAATATTTCACCTCCTACCAACGACCACCTTATTATTAAAAGTTCCTTTGACGTGGTGATAAAAAGAATTATCCCCTCTCAAGTTTTTGCTTTTTTTCCTGGTTTTTCCTAAAGTTTCCTATATAAGCTTCATACATCTTGTACCATTTTAATCATTTTTCAATATTACTTTTGGTCGAACAATATTATTTTTTCCGATATGTCTCTCAAACGAAAGTGGTTAACTCTAGAAGAGAAAATAAATGTGTTGGAAGATTTTGTAAAAGCCAAATCGAGCCATCGTCAACTTGCCGAAAGGTTTGTTCTATTTTTCTAATAATAGATGATAGTATGATGATAATTTTACCATAAATTATTATTGTTATGAATAAATGTGATGATTATTATAAAAATTATTAAATAAGTCAATAATATGTAGTTTTTTGATAAATTTTTTGGATAATTAAGAAAAATTTGATGCATATCATATAGCTAAATATGCAATTATGCACATTTTTAAATCTATTAATAATAAACAATTTTTAAATATTGTTGTTCATTCTTTTTGGTGACTGATTCATAGTTTCAATGGGATTGAAAAAACAACTGCCATTTCAGTCTAGTAAAATTTATTTTGCCGAGCTTTCGACCTAGGGACTAGGTCATCTTCAGGGCTAGTTTAGAAAGTAATACTATTACGAGTACATTTCAGGGTTGGTGTGTCTTCTGTCTTGTCTGTTCATGGACAGATTACTAGACTGAAATGGCAGTTATTTTTCCAATCCCATTGAATTTTTAAATAGATGTTTGGAAAAAAAAACCATATTTTTTCATTATTAAGCTTGCCTACACTCCTTCTAACGACCACCTCCAAACACCGGCCACTTTGCTTTCCCCCGCCAGTGTCCGTTATTGTAGAGGTTCGACTGTATTTTTCATTTCCATGTTATCCAAAAATCGCATTATTTGTCATAACTTTCGAGTTTAAAAAAAAAGTATTTTTCTTGTAGGTTTTTGCTTGATTAATGCTTTGTTTTTAGCTAGTATAATTGGAGGTTCTTTATTTTATTTTATCTTTTTCTGTTACTATTTTTAATTCATTCTTAATTTAGTAACAATATTGGAGACAATGTCTTTTATAGTAGCGGCGTAACAATGGGGGAGTTGACTGAGTGTTCTAAAAATTTCTTAGTAGTAGTGTTGAGTAAAAGTGGTTTAAGTTGTTGGTTTGGGCTGGTTAGGGCGTGGAAAAAAAGTTGATTTTTTTTTGTCTTAACCATTATTTTTAAGAGGGTAGAATGGATATAAAGGAGGGCAATTCTATGGGGAAAAATGTCTCTGATATAATAATATCTTAGACCTACTCCTTGTCTGTGTTATTTTTCAGTTGTGAGGTAGGCTGAGGTTTTCTTTTTTATAAAGTGACGTACAATAAAAAAGGCTTTCTTTTTTTCTTTTTTTTTCTCAAACTTTCTCATTGTTTTCTCTTATTTTTCCTATAAAAGCTTATCACAGACACAACACACACAATTTCACTCACACGGAGACAGGACAGAAACCACTGGAATGAATAGGACTTTCCAGTCAATTGTTTTGTTTTGTAAGCAAAGTCAGTTAGAGTAGTGACTTTTATTTTACTAAAGCAATACACAAGCACAAGCACACTAATAAGAGGACTATCTCACACCAATAGAATACCAATTTGTCACCCTCCCTCGTACCCAACCGAACATCAAGCTAAAAATGCGACCATTCTTTATATTGTCAGTCCTCAACCCACTAAATAAAAAAAAGAGAAGAAGTTTAGCACTTTAGAGGCATGCCCTTCTATTGTTAAAAAGAAAAATAATAAAGTAGTTAAAGATTCATTACTACAAACTGAGAATTGAAAATCAAAAGTAATTGTAATGCAAACGTGATTAGAATTTCAGTTTTTCAGGGTTCTATCCTGAAATGTAGAACTACTTAAAAAATCAATGCTCTCTGGTTGTGAACACACACACACACACACACACACACACAAGAAGATTTTTCACAAACTTTAAGGAATACAAAATTTTCTTGAACCATACAATTTGTATTATAGTCGAACCTCTACAATAACGGACACTGGCGGGGGAAAGCAAAGTGGCCGCTGTTTGGAGGTGGTCGTTAGAAGGAGGTAGGCAAGTTTCACAATGAAAAAATGTGGTTTTTTTTTCCAAACATCTATTTAAAAATTGTTTATTATTAATAGATTTAAAAATGTGCATAATTGCATATTTAGCTATATGATATGCATCAAATTTTTCTTAATTATCCAAAAAATTTATCAAAAAACTACATATTATTGACTTATTTAATAATTTTTATAATAATCATCACATTTATTCATAACCATAATAATTTATGGTAAAATTATCATCATACTACCATCTATTATTAGAAAAATAGAACAAACCTTTCGGCAAGTTGACGATGGCTCGATTTGGTTTTTGCAAAATCTTCCAACACATTTATTTTCTCTTCTAGAGTTGAACCACTTTCGTTTGAGAGACATATCGGAAAAAATAATATTGTTCGCCCAAAGTAATATTGAAAAATGATTAAAATGGTACAAGATGTATGGAGCTTATACAGGAAACTTTAGGAAAAACCAGGAAAAAAACAAAAACTTGAGAGGGGATAATTCTTTTTATCACCGCGTCAAATAGAACTTTTAATAATAAGGTGGTCGTTGGTGGGAGGTGAAACATATAATCAGTTCCCCAAAATCAATGTCCGCGGTCGCTATGTAGAGTGTCCGTTAGAAGGAGGTTCTTTTATACAGAAAGTGCATAGGGGTAAAACAGGGAAATCCAAAAACTGTCCGTAAATAGAGGTGGCCGCTAGTGAGAGTGTCCTTTATGGGAGGCTTGACTGTATATAGTTTTGATAGTTTTTTTGTTTTTTTAATCATTTAAGGAGCGTCAAAAAAAATCTAAGGGCCAGCAGCTGGATTTGAACCCGGGTCCTCCGCGTGAGAATCCAATACTTTAACCTCATAGCTAATCCCTTCCCTTATTGATAGTTATATATTATTTACACATGTTAATTTGCTTTGCCAAACATTAAAATTAATGAATTTTTTTATTCTGCATTTGAACCCAAGCTTTGCAAATCAAGTGCTTAAACAAATCTATTAACTACCAAAATTTCAGTTTTTCTTCAGTCTTGGTGTTTTGGTATGTGAATACAGTTACTGCATCAGGTTGTCCTCTACTTAAAGCTAGTATTTTTTGCAGAATAGTAGACAACACTGTCCATCACCGGTCAGTGAGCTGTAAGAAGCTCCTAGGAAGAGAAAATCTAAGGGTCAGCTGCTGGATTCGAACACGGGACCTCCGCGTGGGAGTCCAGTATGCTACTGAACTAATTCCATCCCTACATCTAAAATTATTGCTTACTACTAACTATATTAACGTGAATTTATATTGGTTTTAATGAGCGTAAAAAAATTAAATTAAGGATTCAAATTAGCAAGGAATCGGTTCAAATAAAAACAACAACTCGTCTTTTTTGCCAACGTTTCAACAAATATATTACCTTCTTCAGGGCATGGCTATGCGGTGTTGGTTGAATTACAGAAAACTGTTTTTATTTTGACTGATTCCTCGCTAATTTGAATCCTTAATACTATATATTAACTATACTAACTATATAAAATATTAACTGCAATTTTCAGATAATGTTAAGTTAGACGATCTGTACTAACTTTATCATTGAAGCATTAAATACAATAGCAACATCAGTTGGTGATATTTTATCGTAAAATACTTTTAAAAGTGCATTTAAAATTAGTTGTAAATGTGTACATGTTTAAGTACACATATGTATATATATCCAGAATAACGTAAGTTATGGTCAATGTATTGCAAACTAACTCTATGTATTTGTATGGGGGCATATCCCGACAAGCTTATTATTATTATTTTTTTTTTTAATTATTTTTTTTATTTATTTATTTAATTTAAGGCGCGTCAACATCTAAGGTTATTGGCGCCTGGAGCTTTTTTCAGTCCACTGCCGGCCTCCGGAAAGTGTTCTCTCGTTACAGACAACACTGTCCATCACCGGACAGTGAGCTGTAAGAAGCTCCTAGGAAGAGAAAATCTAAGAGTCAGCAGCTGGATTATTATTATTATTATATGGGGCAGAAGTGTGGGCAGACAGGTTAAGCACTGCATATTACCGGAAGAGACTGACTGCAGTTCAACGAAGAGGAGTCCTTCGGATAGCTTCCGCTTACCGAACAGTTTCGGAAGAAGCAATTATGGTAGTGGCCGGGGTTATTCCGATCTACCTCCTCGCTCCAGGAGCGAAAGGCCATATATGAAAGAATAGGAGAAAACCGATGGCTAATTAAAATGGAGGCAAGACGAGACACTCTGAAGAAGTGGCAAGAAGAATGGGAATTCTGTAACAAAGCAGCATGGACAAGACTGTTGATTCCCAGGATTGCGGGATGGTACGAGGGGGTACCCAAAAATAACCGGAATTGCGTTGCCGCGCATGGAGCTTATGTAGTACGCATTTCTGCCGCTAGACGTGTATAGCGCAATTCCTTGCCTGTTCAGTCCTGCCTGTGTTGTCTGCCTGGCTTGTTCTGTTCATCTGCAGTGATTGTTTTTACCAGCGCTGTTTTGTTCTTTTTTCGTTTTTTATGATGGCAAGTTTAAGTGAACAACGTGCAGCTCTGAAATTTTGTTTTCTACTCGGCAAAAATGCTGCTGAAAGTGTTTTAATGTTGAAAACAGCTTACAAAGATGACGCTATGGGAAAAACTCAAGTATACGAGTGGTTTACTCGGTTTAAAAATGGCGACATGTCGATTGATGACAAACCTCGTTCTGGACGTCCATCAACTGCCCGAATCGACGAAAATGTTGAAAAAATTCGAGAGCTGGTGTTCACAGACCGTCGACAGACAATTGATCAACTGTCAGAGAGTAGTGGGTTATCTTGGAGCTCGGTTCAGCGAATTTTAACGGAAGATTTGGGGATGAAAAGGGTTGCTGCCAAGTTTGTTCCTCGAGTTCTGACTGACAATCAAAAAGAACATCGAGTTGAAACATGTCGTGCTTTGAAACAACAGCTTGAAACTGATCCAGACTTTCTGTCAAAGGTCATTACTGGTGATGAGTCATGGTGCTATGGTTATGACCCAGAAACAAAGCAACAGTCGAGCCAATGGAAGACGTCATCTTCACCCCGACCAAAAAAATGTCGTCAAGTCAAGTCAAACATCAAAACAATGCTGATTTGCTTTTTTGATGCCAAAGGCGTAGTCCATTCAGAGTTTGTCCCCCCAGGTCAGACCGTCAATCAAACCTTGTATTTGGAAGTTTTGAAAAGATTGCGCAATAGTGTTCGCCAAAAAAGACCCGATTTATGGCAAACAGGAGACTGGTTCTTCCACCACGACAATGCACCTGCACACACAGCCATCTCTGTTACACAGTTTTTGGCTAAAAATGGCATGGTTCCGCTGCCCCACGCACCTTACTCGCCTGACCTGGCTCCGTGCGACTTTTTCTTATTTCCACGCATGAAAAAGGGCATGAAAGGTCACCGATTTGACAACATTGAAGAGGTCAAGAAAAAAACGAAGAAGGAGCTGTCAGCCATTTCTAAAGATGACTACAAAAAATGTTTCGAACAGTGGAAGCACCGGTGGGACAAATGTATTAGTTGTAATGGAGAGTATTTTGAAGGGGATAAGGTTGTTCTGTAAAAAATTTGTAAATAAATAGCTTTTAAAAAATAATTCCGGTTTTTTTTGGGTACCCCCTCGTATGTTAGAAGACACGGTCAAGTAAATTTCTACTTGACTCAGTTTCTAACAGGTCATGGCTGCTTCAGGAAGTATCTGAACACCATGAGAAAAGTGGAAAGCCCTTGCTGAGTTTATTGTAAGGATGTTCAGGACGATGCACGGCACACTTTTTTCGAGTGTAAGAGATGGGACCAACAAAGAATGGAACTGGAGTTAGAGATAGGGAGCATTACCCTAGAGAATATCGTGGGCAAAATGTTAGCCGCGAAGTCCAACTGAACTAAGGTGGACAAGACCGTCAGCGATATTTTAAAAAAGAAGAAAGCTGAAGAGCAACACTTCAGCTGAAATGAGGGAAAAATGACGAAGTGCATAGTGTTCCTGGTCCAGCCCGAAGTAATGTGATAAACGGTCCCGGGCTGGTTCCATCCAGGAAAACGAGGAAGTGAGGTTTTTTGGTGGGTAGGAATCCCACATAACCGAGCATATGGGTACCTTTATGAAGGTTTTCCTCACTTATAAAAAAAAAAATTATTATTATTATTATTATTATTATTATTATTATTTGAGTGTGCGACGAATATCACATACTGGTTTTGCATAATATTTAATTGCTTTTTTTTATAATCTATCTTCTCTTTTTTCGGAATATTCATAGTTAAGTTCTTAATTTTATTCGTATCGGTGCCCTCTTGATAGTGGATACAATTTATACGTTTTCACATAGTCCTCTTTAAAATAAAACTGCTTTCTCTAGTCAATTACAGTATACTCAAAAAAAAAAGGTACCTTACAGTTAAAATTTCTGTGGGAATATATTTTTCCAACATTAATGGTAGTAACCATCTAATTATTACAATTGTCTTGATTATATATTTCCAGCTGGAACCTTAGTAGTGTAAACTCTGAAACCACTTCTTTTTGAAAGGTAAACGAGGCGCTGACTTTTCTTATAACCCTATTATTTTAGTAGCGAACCTATAAATAAATTGCAGCCATGGTCGGCATTTTTATAAAAGAATTAAAAGGAATAATTAATTTAAAGGTTTAATTGTAATTAATAAAAGGAGGCAATCTGTAGTTAATTGCCTAATTAGGCAGTCAACTGTTCGCAGTTGGAATAATTACTGATGGATACAAGGCACGTAGACTGGACTCGATTCATCCAATGATTGCTGTTAAAAATTAATTCATTGTTCAAAAGTGGCCGCCTAATTAGGCTGCATCAATTTTCCTTATATTAGGTCCTGTTTCTTGAATAAATAGTTCCAAGTTCTTAGTATTTGTTCTTTAGCAATTTCTTAGCTAAATAATGCAAATAAGGAAGGTTATATTTTATGTTGAAAATAAAGGCCAATGAAACTTAGCTGTTGTAAAACCATCTTTCCTACCTCTTGCTAAATCATTCATCGGCTTTGCAAAGATAAAAATCTGGTGAACACTTAAACGAAATTCTCTTAAAGCAATTTTCATATTTAATTTTCATGTATCTTACATTGTACAGAAAAGAAGTTGAATTTAATATTATATGTTATTTAATCTTTGTATTATGCTTTTTTATATGGGAATCAACTTCACAAAGAAATGAATTTCTATAATCATTACTGTATTATACATGTTTACGGTAATATAATGTTACTGTTGAAAGAGAATGACGTAACGGCTCCTCCCCAAAATTCTCCTTACTAGATACTTACAGAAAACTCAAAAAGTCTATTTGAACAGTCGCACTTGCGGTGGCTAATCTTCTAACTTTAAATTTTGATTGACCAATTCACACGCATAAATATTACAAAGTTGTTTATTAAAAACAGCACTTTATAGTGTAGGGCTTAAGTTCATTTCCCCGAATAATTAAAGTTTCAAATAAAAGTAATAGTCCTACAATGATGTAGTTTTTATAAAAGGTTTGAAAAGAATCATTTAAAGATAATAAAATACATCAGATGAAAGCATCAAAGAGGCTTAAGCAGTTTTGTGACGAAAACGCTATAAAAACGGTGGCTCAGTTAAATTGTCCTCTTGACCTGCTAAAAATGGTGACCCTACCTTTAATGGTAGGGTCAGCTACAAGGCTTCTCCGAAAAATCCATATATCAAAGCGTAGATCCATATGTATCGACTCATTAGGCTATTTTTGGTAACAAAAATTCTTTATTTATTTCAGCTTTTCGGAGAACCAGTGTTCTGATTATTCTTATTCTGATTGGAGAACCGTTCAAAACGGTTTTTGATTCCGCCGGTCCCAACATATCCTCGACTTCTTTCGCCCACTCTTGGTAATTCTCTTAGGAGACATCATTTATATTTAGTTTTAAGACCCACTCCAATCCGGTTAGCACAAATAAGACTTTTATAAATCCTATGGATTTCAGCTCTCACCTATAATGGGGAACCCTGTACCAATGCAACTTGCAAGCTTATTCTAAACTGGTTTGCTAGGACGTGCAGGTATGTGGGTAATGAAAAGGCGAACGAACTAAACCAGGAAAGTTTTAGAAAACACCTGATGAGTCCAAAACCCCTCTGCTGGGTGCGCCCAGTAATGTGACAAAAACCGACTTCAAGTCCTGGATCTGTAGCCAATTTGAAGACTAGTGGTATACTACTTATTGGTTAGAGACAGAACGAAGGAGATTGTGCAGCATACCCTCGCCAAAGTTAACGGTGGATCTATCAGAAAAGAGGCGAGTAGCTCTTTTTAGAGAGCCTGCTACCCCATAAAGGTGACAGACACATGAGCCTGTTGGATTTTGGTCAATGGTGGAGAATTGTAGGTTTTTCTTGACTGCAAAAAAAACTGACAGCGCTCCTTGTCGTCAATAGGACAGACGATAGGAACGAAACTCTAGACACTGGGCGTTTAGCTTTGTGGAGGCGTGTCTCAGGTAGATGTGGAGGATGTTTCTTTGCATTGGGCTTGTCCCTGTGCTCTGGAGCCATCGGTAATCTTGAGCGAATTGGGGGAATGCTACAATAGATACTTCTATTCTAAACACAGAGGTGAGAAATTATTTCTTCTTTTGCGAGGAACTCTTCAGATCAAACATTATTGCATATTTTTCCAAAATATTATCAAAGGCAGCCTGGAATACAGACTCGCCCATCCAGGATAGATGTTCTACAAACTGTAAGAAGCTCTAAGAAAGCTTGAAGATTAATCTTTAATTCTAAGAAAGTGGGTTTTAAGTCGGAAAAGCATCAACGGACATATGACAAGGGCAGGGGACAATTAGAATGGGACACAATACGTATAACAAATCTAAAGAAAATCGGAGAACTTTTCGACATTATTGTATTAAAAAAAGCATTTCATATGGACTGCTTAAGAGAAGTTGACTTAGTATGGATTATTATGGCTGCCTGTTGAGATAGAAGTTCATGCGCCACTACCTTTTTACCTATTCCATAGAATGGAGATGATTATCTAGCTAACCGTGTACATATTTAGAAGGCACTGGCAATCCTACATCGAATGTGCGAATATAATATGCTGTTTTTAAGCATCAGTTACATGTGCGTCTTAGGAACTTATTTATTTCAAGGAAAAAGTCAATGTTTCGATTATTATTTGTTCTCCTCTTTAGAATAATAATATACAGTACTTCACCAACTACTTCTCCTCAACAATAGAATTATTAACGCGAAATGCCTTAAATGATTACATGAATTAAGCCGCATTAGAAAAAAAATAAATAAAAATGGGTTGTCCGGAATTAGTCTGGTGTCTGTCAGTCGAGGATTATACTGTCTTTTCACATATTGTCCGCAGATGACAGATCTATATTAGAGGATTAAGAATTCCTAGGCCACAGCTGGTTTCGTCCCTTGTCTAATAATTGGCTGATCGGCCCTTACTATGGTTTCTAAACCAAACAGTCATTTCCCACTGCAAATTTAAGCTATCAAACTAGAAAAAATAAAATTTGGAGTTTTTCTGTTTGTAAATTTTGGCTTAAGTTCATTATAATAAAAGGACATTTATGGGAATCGTGACTATTCAGAAGAACCCCCAGTTAAAGTGATTTTTTGCAAAAGAATTTCATAGAAAAGCGATAGATCTTTTTTCTGAGTAGACGGTGCTCAAATGCTGATGAGAAATCCCTAAAGATTTCACATTTAATCCTTTTTAATATTATATAAACAGTGACATAGCGTGATTATTTTATCTGGGTATATTTTAGGCGAAGTGAATCTTCAATTTTATCTTTAGTGAAATGTCTTCTAAAGAATTTCGAATAATTTTCAATTTCCTTGTAGGAATACATTTTTGTATACAGGGTGTCCTCAAGGTATATGGATAACGACTTTTTCTCGGAAACTAAGATAGCTAGAAAAAAACTAAAAAATACGTGTCCCCTTAGTTTTTTGTTAGAAATCCAAATTTAATTTGTACATTTTGTTCCGGTGCTTCCAGAAGCAAGATACAGGCACAAACTTTATATAACACGCTCATCAAATTTCCTGTCCAGATATCTCTTGACATGCCTCATGGTGTTATATCGACAAGGGGGACGATTCAGTGGCCACCTCGTTCACCGGACTTGACACCTATGGACTATTTCCTTTGGGGATACCTGAAAAACAAGGTGATTATTCATAACTTTTTTCTTTCTTTCCTTATTTCTGCTTACCTAAAAGCATTTCTAAATCTAGGTGTATCAGAATCAAGCCGGGATGGCATCTGTAGATGAACTAAAGCAGAGAATAATAGATGCCTCTAACTCGGTTAAAGCCGAATCAATTTCTTTGGCAGTGAGGGACAATTGGCAGGAAAGTGCATGTCTGTGCATCTCTAGTGGTGGAGGCCATTTCGAGCATGATCTGTAATATTAATGAGGAGTAACATTTATAATAAAATAATACTTTTCTTCTTATTCAATCAAAAGACCGTTATAATATTATCATTTTGAAATTTCTTATAAGAATCATGTTTTCATTCATAACTTGTAAAATATCGCTCACAGAAAAAAACCGTTCAAGTAAATTTTTCTTTAAAAAAATAGAGGAATCTATTTCTGAAATAAAAACCGCACCTTCCCATTTGAAAAAATGAAGTTGGTGCCTGTATCTCGCTTCTGGAAGCACCGAAAAAAAATACAAAGTAAATTTGGATTTCTAACAAAAAACTAAGGGAACACGTATTTTTTAGTTTTTTTCTAGCTATCTTAGTTTCCGAGAAAAAGTCGTTATCCATATACCTTGAGGACACCCTGTATATTACATTATATTTTTGTGTAATTTAAAAAAAAAATGAAAAATGAAATATTCTATTAAAATATCCATTAAATTGTCGATTTCTTTTAAAGTCAAGATCTCTATCATACTAAAATAATAATAATAATAATTATTATTATTACTCGGCAAGAACTAATTTTTATTTTTTATTTCACCAAAATTACACATTGATACAGCAAAACAAAGGCGGTGATACGCTTGTCTGAAATTGACGAACGAATTTTCTGACTGAACACTGGACAGTAACGGAGCATTTAAATTTGGCAGTACCAAATGACAGCGTGTTAATAAAGGGCTCCTTATATCTCTCCGGCAACTCCTTCGAAGACTGGCTTTCGAAACTTCAATACTATCAAACAGTAATCAATACTGAAATGAGCAATTGCAGTAGGCTGCGAAAAGTGCTAGCTTTTGGTTTAATTCTTGAACGTTCAGGCTTTGTTGTTCACGTAATTCCAAAAAATTATCGTCTAAACTGCATTTTGGTGCTGACATGTAAGTAGTTTTAAGAGTCTAATTAAAGCAATGTTTTCTTTAAATAAATAAAATAAAAATATTAGGTTAGGATCAGCTCTGGACCCTAAAGGGAAGCAACGCCAGTTTATCTGAGTAACAGGATCATACATTATACCAAAATGATACTTGAGAGAGAGCACTTTGATACAAAACATTCAATTTCCAATGCTTTTGAAATATAATTTCATATAATCACACTTCTTGTGATACAGTAAGCAGTGGTAATTTAATATGTGATTACTATTCCCTAATGTGCGATTATTGTTGGTTAGCTACTTTTACTTTTGAAAGTTTGTTCACAAAAAACCTTTCCAATGATTTTTGTTTTACTTCCCCTACGACACTTAAGAAAGAAGTGATGCGATCGTACCCAATTTGGATTTAAGTTGTCAGTCAAATTAAAGTCAGTAAGCCAATTTTGAAAAAGAAAAAAAACAAACCTGTCCTGGGTGTACGAGGGGCACTACTTATATTTTGAGCCTTGGCAACACTGAGTGTTGTCAGGTGCTATCTGACGTTTCCACTTGAAAGTTTGATATTTTTGACCATAACCCTCTTCAGAACATTTTGTTATTTGAGCACGATTTGTGCTGTTTACAGTCACTTGAAAATTGTGTCTCAGCAAAAAAATGGAATTAACTCGTGAAAATTTTCGTGCAATGATTTATTACGACTTTCGACGTGGATTATCAAGACAGGAGTGCATCGATCAACTTACTTCCACTTTTGACGATAAAGCCCCATCCTTTGCCACTGTGAAACACTGGTTTAACGAATTCAATCGTGGTCGTGAAGGTCGTCCATTGATGCTGTGCAAAAACAAATAATGCAAGATCGTCATATGACATACTGTGAGATTGAGGCAACCTTAGGCATTAGTTCCACCAGTATATATAAAATATTGCATGATCATTTAGCCGTGAAAAATATTTGTTCTCGTTGGATCCCATATAATCTGACAAAATCTCAAAAAGATGCTCGCGTCGATTGGTGCAAACAAATGCTTAAGAAATACAATGGCGGTGCTTCAAAAGACGTGTATAAGATTGTAACAGGTAACGAATCATGGATATATGCGTATGAGCCGGAAACTAAACAGCAGTCGACTGTATGGGTGTTTCAAGATGAACCTAATCCAACAAAAGTTGTTCGCGCTCGAAGCACTTCGAAACAAATGGTCGCCTGTTTTTTTTTCGGAAAAACTGGTCATGTGGCAACAATGCCTTTAGAGAAACGTAGAACGGTCAATTCTGAATGGTACACAACCATTTGTTTGCCGGAAGTCTTCGAAGGAAATAAGGAAAACAAACAAGCGCCGTCGGATCATTCTTCATCAAGACAATGCCAGCTGTCACACATCTCGTCTAACAACCGACTATTTGAGCACTCAAAAAATCGAATTAATGGGTCATCCGCCGTACAGTCCTGATTTGGCACCAAATGACTTCTTTTGGTTTCCGAACGTCAAGAATAAATTACGTGGACAACGATTTTCGTCGGCAGAAGAAGCCGTTGATGCATTCAAAAACCATGTTTTGGAGGTGTCTCAAGCGGAATGGAAAAAATGCTTTGACAAGTGGTTCGAACGCTTGCAGAAGTGTATAGATCATAAAGGAGAATATTTTGAAAAACAATAAAGTCATTTTCAATGACAAATTACTGTTTTTTCATTATTAGGCTCAAAATATAAATAGTGCCCCTACGTACGTGGTCAACACAAAAACGAGAAAATCGAAGAAAATACAAATTCGACTTTCGGTTTAAAAGAAAGAAGGTTACAAATAAATAAAATGAACTGGAATTGTTAAAATTGTATCGATTAGTCACTTTTTTATACCATTTTTTTTTTTTTTTAAATTATTGTCTTTTAATAATTGCATAAGATTATATTTTCAGAAAAAAACATTAAATTGCACTTTTGGGGACGTAAAGAAATTAGGTTTCTCTCGAAAGTGCTACATTCTAGTAAAAAGTAAAGTAATGCCTATTTTTTCAGGCCGGCTTAACATCTAACTACCAATTTAAGTGCCGTGGACGGAGACCGATAGCAAACTTACTTTACTACAAAGTTCTCATATTAAACATTAAATAAAATCCAAGGCCTAGACTGGGAATCGAACCCAGTAGCTCAAAACATATTAGCTTTACAGGGTCTCGCCTCTAACCGCTCGGCTACCGTGGCGCCCAAGTGCTATATTACTAGTTAATACTAGTCTGCTATCCAAATTTGGAGAAAATAGGAACTGAAATCACTTTACTGAATTGATTTTAATGCGTTATTATTATTATTATTATTATTTATTATGATACTGGGTTCGATTCCCGGTCTTGGCCTTGGATTTTATTTAATGGTTAAAGTATGTTTGGTAGTCGCCTCCGTCCACGACACCCAGTAAATGGTAGTTGGACGTTAAGCCCCGCCTGAAAAAATGGGCGATTACTTATTATTTTCTGAAATGTTCCCAATAATTTGATTTAAACTTTTTGTAAAAACTCCATCTTTTATAATTTAGTAGTAGTAGTAGTAGTAATCGCCTATTTTTTCAGGCAGGCTTAACGTCCAACTACCAAATTAGGTGTCGTGGACGGAGGCGACTAGCAAACATACTTTACTATAAATTTCTTTTATTAACCATTAAATAAAATCCAAGGTCTAAGTCCGGGAATCGAACCCAGTACCAAAATACGAGGGGGTACCCAAAAATAACCGGAATTGCGTTGCCGCGCATGGAGCTTATGTAGTACGCATTTCTGCCGCTGGACGTGTATAGCGCAATTCCTTGCCAGTTCAGTCCTGCCTGTGTTGTCTGCCTGGCTTGTTCTGTTCATCTGCAGTGATTGTTTTTACCAGCGCTGTTTTGTCCTTTTTTCGTTTTTTATGATGGCAAGTTTAAGTGAACAACGTGCAGCTCTGAAATTTTGTTTTCTACTCGGCAAAAATGCTGCTGAAAGTGTTTTAATGTTGAAAACAGCTTACAAAGATGACGCTATGGGAAAAACTCAAGTATACGAGTGGTTTACTCGGTTTAAAAATGGCGACATGTCGATTGATGACAAACCTCGTTCGGGTCGTCCATCAACTGCCCGAATCGACGAAAATGTTGAAAAAATTCGAGAGCTGGTGTTCACAGACCGTCGACAGACAATTGATCAACTGTCAGAGAGTAGTGTGTTATCTTGGAGCTCGGTTCAGCGAATTTTAACGGAAGATTTGGGGATGAAAAGGGTTGCTGCCAAGTTTGTTCCTCGAGTTCTGACTGACAATCAAAAAGAACATCGAGTTGAAACATGTCGTGCTTGAAACTGATCCAGACTTTCTGTCAAAGGTCATTACTGGTGATGAGTCATGGTGCTATGGTTATGACCCAGAAACAAAGCAACAGTCGAGCCAATGGAAGACGTCATCTTCACCCCGACCAAAAAAATGTCGTCAAGTCAAGTCAAACATCAAAACAATGCTGATTTGCTTTTTTGATGCCAAAGGCGTAGTCCATTCAGAGTTTGTCCCCCCAGGTCAGACCGTCAATCAAACCTTGTATTTGGAAGTTTTGAAAAGATTGCGCAATAGTGTTCGCCAAAAAAGACCCGATTTGTGGCAAACAGGAGACTGGTTCTTCCACCACGACAATGCACCTGCACACACAGCCATCTCTGTTACACAGTTTTTGGCTAAAAATGGTATGGTTCCGCTGCCCCACGCACCTTACTCGCCTGACCTGGCTCCGTGCGACTTTTTCTTATTTCCACGCATGAAAAAGGGCATGAAAGGTAACCGATTTGACAACATTGAAGAGGTCAAGAAAAAAACGAAGAAGGAGCTGTCAGCCATTTCTAAAGGTGACTACAAAAAATGTTTCGAACAGTGGAAGCACCGGTGGGACAAATGTATTAGTTGTAATGGAGAATATTTTGAAGGGGATAAGGTGGTTCTGTAAAAAATTTGTAAATAAATAGCTTTTAAAAAATAATTCCAGTTTTTTTTGGGTACTCCCTCGTACATATTAGCTTCGCAGGTCTCGCCTCTAACCGCTCGGCTACCGTTCTATTAAAAAGAGATTATCTATTTTAGGTGTTAATCTTGCTTGAACTAGATACTATACAGTAAATACATTATTTTCTTAACAAAAACTTACAGTTTAAAAAGTTAAGCATAAGAGTTGTTTAAACAATAAAAAAGTTACACAAATCAGCAAGCACTAAACAATTCATTCCATACTTCAGCTGGTAATTTCAGCTTGTTTTAGAAACGTTCGATGAAGCTTATGCGTTTTATTTAAATTTTATGAGAGTACCATTTAAGTAATTTTATTTAATTATAGCATTAAATATATTTTATAATTTATTAGATGTCGGGCTATACTGGCCATTTTCATACACAAAATATTTATTCAGTAAAGTTTAGCACCATTTAACATACTCGTAGATTGTTTGTAATATGAGGTACTGGTAACTATTCATGCACTGGTTTAAAAAATATGCTAATGAAAACAAAAAAATGCATATACTAAAATACATTTCCGATTTTTTTTTTTTTACATCCGATTAAAGTGCAAGTTAAAGTTCATTCTTAGATTAAATTGATTGTTACTTCACAATCTGGTTTATCTAGTAGTTAAGCGTTAAAAATAATACGTAATTATTAATGATTAATCTAGATTTTTATTATTAATTTTTAATGTTTTTTTTTTTAATTACATACTAAATCTAGGTGTTCTCCCCACAATGTTATATACGAGTATATGTAATATAAAATAGATAAAGATATACATATTTTTAGAATAGGCAATTATTGTTTAATTTGTTACTGACTGAGTAATTTGTGCTCTCGTATTCTTCTGTAGCAAAAAAAAAAATCTTAATTTAAATAAAATTAGGTGTTACTTTACTTTGTCAAAAGTAATAGAAAGTAGAAAAATGAAAAATACAGATCTTTCATTTTATTAGAGACCAAAGAGGGCGGAGGGCGTGGTTAAGGGCGTGGGAAGGCGTGGTTTAATAAACAGTTCTCACTGCTGACTGGCTCTTCAACCAACCTACTTTTCATACTTTCATTCTTCACCGTGATTGGTCAATTCATTATTGTTAATTATTTCTATGGAAAATAAAAGTTTAATTTTTTTAAATAATTTTTCCTCCGTAGGTATTTAATGAATTATCAAATGATGCAATAAAAATTTTCTTAATAAAAACATTAAAAAAATGGAAGATTTTTCTTGCTTAATCTGTTGTTTTCTATACTAATAATGTAAGAGTAAAGTCCCAATTTATGCCCAGTCCAAGTCTAAGTCAACATAAAAATAACCTCCAACCGAACAGTGAGCTCCTAGGAATCGAAACTCTATGAGACAGCAATTGGATTCGAACCCGGGATTTCCACGTAGGAATCTAGTACCTAACCACCTAATCCCTTCATTAATAACTTCTTTTTATTAAATTAGTTATTAAAAAATAAACTTACTAAGTATTGTTATAATCCCTTAAAAGAGGCAGGTGTTGGAATAGTGGTTATGAAGCGTGGCTTTGTAAATGGGAGATTTCCAGTTCGAATCCTGTGTATAACCACTTTTTAATTGTCATGTTATTAGTATGTGCCTCAGCTCCCAGTCCACGACATCTATGTGGTAGTTGGACGTTAAGCATCGCCTGAAAAAAAAATAGGCGATTACTTTACCTATTTTGTCACTTTTTTTGAATCCCTTAAAGAAATTATTAAATCCGAATTTGACAATCCAGAGAAGTTTCAAATTAAAACAAACATAAACCCTTTCTTTACTTAGAAAGAAAAAGCAATAAAACAATAATCAATCGAACCAAACCACTTGCACTTAAATCATTTTGTTTTAACCCAGAAATAAAGTAATTTGCGGAATTTCATATAATAATAATAATAAATTAGGAGGGAAGGGATTAGCTATACGGTTAGCGTATTGGTTTCTCACGTGGAGGTCCCGGGTTCGAATCCAGCTGCTGACCCTTAGATTTTCTCTTCCTAGGAGCTTCTTACAGCTTAGAACACTGTCCGGTGGCCGGCAGTGCACTGAAAAAAGCCCCGGGCGCCAATAACCTTAGATGTTGACGCGCCTTAAATAAAATAATAATAATAATAATAAATTAGGTGTTTTGCCAATCTTTGAAGCTCGCTAACAACTCCCAAAGTACACCAAGAATTTAAGAATAAGAATAATCTTGTTGATTAAAATACTGACGATCAATTATCACATTAAAAATTATTTTTATATTCAGTGTTTGGAATAATTTTATGATGAAATATTACAAAATTTTGCATTTAATTATTTTAAATTGGTTGGTGTATAACTGTATAATCTAAGCACGAGCTGCCACTGAATTTTAGATTTCTTTTTCATAATGTAATTAATGAAATTAAACATATTTTACTAAAATATCTTAAATTTCAAACAGATTTTAATGACGTAGAAATGAGAAAGTAGTGAGGAAAATATGTACCAGATTTCTCCGGTAAAAGTGGGTTAGAGCCTAAGCAGTCATTACAATGCCTTCCAATAGATTGTCTCAGTGTTGTTTACTGTGGTACCTGTCCCAAAAATATAAAATCAAAAAAGTAAATATAATTTCTATTGTAAAGCTGGCGTATTTATGTGTGTGTGTATATGTGTCGGTATAGCTTTTTAAGAGCTATATATATATACCTGGAGGCCGATAGAATGAGTGTTGGACCCGCAATTATAGCGCACTACAGAGACCGAACCAAATAATAGCTGTGTTCTTCAACACCTCCACAGTCAAAGTCGGCTGCCTTTTTGAACTATCTCCCCAGCTGTGCTTGTATATGTTAGGTTAGGTTGCATACCATGTGATCCCTACTACAATCCTACACAATTATACTAACACACGCACACCTGTACAATAGATTTTGTATACCTGTAAAAATTATCCACTTCTTTATACATATATATATATTATTTACACAACGACATATACATACAAACGCGCACAAAACATACATGACATACAAACAAATAGATTCTTTTTCTGTTTTAAATCATAACAAAAATATTTTTTTAATAAACTTGTTTTTTCCTGCTACGACTGCTACTAAAATAATACAAAAAGAGAAGTGCTATTAGCTCAAGTGAATAACGCACAGCATTCCTGCGCGGAGACGCGAAGATCCTGGGTTCGAATCCAGCTCCTTACCTTTACATTATTTTTCGCCTTAAAATATATAGTAATAATAAAATTATTAATAATAGTACAAACTGTTTGTAACATATAAACGACAATTACCTTCTCTCTTTCCCAAATTCGTGCTTAAGGAGCTCCGCTTCCAGAGATAGCTATCTGAAGCCTAGTCCTCTTCTGGTGAATGCTTCGTCCCAAGTTCTCCTTGGCCTCCATATCGATCTCTTCTTCCCATAAGTTGTGTTGGCTAATCTATTTTCTGCTATCCTGGTACAGAATTATGGCCGAACTATCTTAGCCGGTTCTCTTCTAAAGTTCTTTCTGCAGGATCTAATTTCTTGGTAGCTCTAATACTAATACAGTACAACCTCGATTAACTGGCCCTCGGTTAACCGGGATTCGGATTAACCGGGATCATGTTGAGTCATCATAAGAACACCTGGATTGGCGCCGAAACAAAAGTTACGGCGACAGGAAAATTTTTTGTCTTCCGATGTAACATAATTGTAGGCGTGGCAGCAACTCTTTTACACCTGATTTTCTTGAAGGGTCATTATGTATCGTATGTATGTATGTAAAAACCCAAAATATGGTGCAATTAGTACTGAATTTCTTGGGATTTACCACGGTCTTACAAAAGACCATGGGATTTACGTGTCGTAAATGGTTGATTTTTCAACTTCACGGTTATATGTAATATTTTTATGGATAATTACCGGCATTATTTTAATCTTCCCAGAGAGCAGCCAAATCTCAAGCTAGCCTTCAATGTTAATCAGTTCGTTCTACAGAAAACATCTTTCGTTTGCCCTTTCCGTTGAACTTTCATTTCACTTACGCAATGGAATCCGTTAAGAAAACTGGTGCTAAACGTACAAATGTACTAAGTAATACTGTGTATTCGGTTTAACCGGGATTTCAGTTTTCCGGGGTGGGTATAGCCGGAGCTCAGCCCGGTTAATCGAGCTTGTACTGTATTCCTTAATCGAACTCGTCTAGTTCTTTCCTGTATCCTTTTTAAGGAACCTCATATCCATTGCTTGGAGTTGAATCACTGGTATACATTCAATACAGGGAAAATAATGAGGATAGTGCTCTTATAAATAATACTTTTCGTTTTGTCTTCAAGAGCACCCTTTTGTTGATGAAGCCTTTCCTAGGTACTGCATAGTTTGCCTGCTGATTGTACAGAGAACGGTGTGCCCGACCTAGCAGATTTGCGCGGCCAAGATATTTAAAATGTCAAAATAAAATTCTGTGGATCAGTTAGTTGTCATATCAGCAGAATATTTGTTTTATCCCTATTAATATGGTAATATCTATCTCTGTCAACTCTTTTTGAAAAAAAAACACAGTTGAATTATATTGCAGATCCTGGCAGCTTTGTTTGTTTTCAAATACTCGTATAACGATGTCATGCGCGAATGCTAGTATGCTATAGCAGACATATCCAAAATGGTATTTCATCCTTGCGGCGTCACAATCAGAAATTATAAACATCAAAATAAATTGGATGACTGTTTCTTCTTCTTCTTCTTCTTCATCTTCTGGGGCGCCACAGTCCTGAAAGGACCCGGGCCTCCTGAACCAGCCTCCTCCATTCCTCTCGATTGTGAGCTCTAGAACGCCATCTACGCACGCCCATGCTCCTCAGGTCTGCCTCCACATCATCCAGTCACCTCATACGAGGCCTCCTTCGATGACGTCGACCATATAGCATCTTTCTGGGCAAGCGCTCTGGTTCCATCCGCTCCACACGACACAACCACCAAAGGTGTCCTAGTTTAACGAGATCCGGTTTCTGGTACAGCTCTTTAAACTCTACATTCGACCTAATCCTCACACCGATATCTCGCTCCTTGACTGGCCCCAATAAATCTTTCTGAGGATCTTTCTCTCCCAGACATTCAGGTCCTCTGATCGTCTTCCCTGGTCAAAACCTACGTCTCACTTGCGTAACTAACTACAGTCCTTATCATTGTCTTGTATACCAGTAACTTTGCACGAGTAGATAACGTTTCAATGCGTAACATTTTGAGAATAGCGAAGTAACATCTATTGCCAGCTGCGATTCTCACCTTAATGTCTGAGCTAACGTCATTCTGCTCGGTGACAAACGCTGCTAAATATTTGAAGCTTTTATCCTCGCATATTTATAGTTCATCAACTGTTTCTTACTAAAATAAAATTCACAGCTTCAAAAAGGAAATAGGAATAAGGAACACAACAATAAAATCTTCTTAAAATGTACAAAATTGGGAATGTAAAAGAGAAAAAAATATTAAAAGAAGTTATACATTGAGAATTAGAAGAAGGCTCGCTAAATATGTTTCTTGGCTGTGTAAGCAAACTTTTAAGTTCAGCGTTTTTTTTAAATAAAAAACATTTGTTGCAGATGTTCAAGTTTATTTTACTACAATGCATTCTCAAGGTACTAAAAACTTAAACGCCTCGTACAAACATTGCTAGCTTCCGGGCACTTATTCATTATTTCACTCATTGTAGCTGAGAGAACCTCAATCTTTCCTTAACTCAAGCTAATTGAACCCTACTGGAGTGCACCATTATTACCTAGACAATATATGCAAAATAGTGATTTTATTCACTTCATATCATTTTAAGAAGCTAAGGCCAATTTCAAGATAATAACAGCAATAGCGTAGCTTGATTATTATATCTGGGTAGGCTTTCTCCCGAGGTAAATATACCATTTTTCTGCAACCATGTAGGGAAGTTCCCATTACTCAATTAAAATCAGCTGTGTAATGCCCAACTTTACCTCACTAGTGGGGAAAAATTCCCATTGGTGTCACTTTCCTCACTAGTGAGATAAAAAACTTTATTGTGCTTCCTTGATATAAGAAGTTTTGTTATTAAATATTTTCTGTGAAACTTTAATAAGCTTATTTAAATTTATTTTATTTAAATAATTAAAAAACGAATATTAAAAAATAAAATAAAAATTGAAAGGAATATAGAAATAAAAATAATACTTTAATAAATAATTAGATATTTTTAATTATAACAGTTAAAAAGGTTATAGTGTTACCTCATAGAAATTTAAAATGGATTCTAGTGATTCCTGTTTAGTTTTTTTTTTAGTTAATAACCCTAATGGTTGCAGAAAAAATATAATACTTAACTCGAGTGTAAAGTATTTTCCTCACACTCGGCAATTTGCACTTGCACTAGCCTCGCTTCGCACGCTCGTGCGTGCAAACCCTGCCTCGTGTGAGGAAAAGTACTACTTTCCACTCTTGTTAAATAAATAACTATTTTTTTTATTAACCCCGCCGTGTATCGGATTTATCTTTTTCTTTTGTGAACATGTCAGAAGATGTATCATTGTGGAGGAGACTGCTTTTAAAATTTCAATTCAGCTAGGAAATGTAAACCAAATTTTTTTTCAAATTCTTGACAGAAATACAAGAATTTGATAAATCTGTTGTTCAAAAGTACTATTTTCTGAAATGACCTGTCATTTTTCTTTCAGCCGTTCTTAAAGAATGATTGCGAGTACTGTTATTTCTTTGTGAATGAAGGATTTTTATTAAAGTTTCCATTAAATTTTCGTTTTCAATTAAACCCAACTATCCGCATCATACAAAATAATATAATAATAATATAATGATTCAGTAAGTTCTAATTTTCATTTGCCATCAGGTCACAACAAACCAAGTCAGGAATTAACACAGTTTGTCTACTTTACAGTAGATAACAAACACAGTTTGTCTACTTTACAGTAGATAACAAACACAGTTTGTCTACTTTACAGTAGATAACAAACACAGTTTGTCTACTTTACAGTAGATAACAAACACAGTTTGTCTACTTTACAGTAGATAACAAACACAGTTTGTCTACTTTACAGTAGATAACAAACACAGTTTGTCTACTTTACAGTAGATAACAAACACAGTTTGTCTACTTTACAGTAGATAACAAACACAGTTTGTCTACTTTACAGTAGATAACAAACACAGTTTGTCTACTTTACAGTAGATAACAAACACAGTTTGTCTACTTTACAGTAGATAACAAACACAGTTTGTCTACTTTACAGTAGACAATTACAGAGCAATTAAATTCAATGAAGTCTCTAAAAAGCCATAAAAGATCCACATGCAAAGAGTTTTAGAGGTAGAACTAATAAAATTCTAAAATAAAAATTTGAAACCTAATTTTTTCTTAAAGATGGGGATTTGTGAGGTGTCTTTTTGTTTTTAATTCACCGCAGAAGTGGCTCGCCAAGATTTAAAAATAATTCCAGGTGGATCTTTTTGGAGAAAAAAAGGTTTGCACTCTGATCTGTTTTATAATAATGCCACCAGAATACACAAATAAACAAAAATTTGTCAACTAATGGCTTGTTTAAGGTCACCATTTTAGTCACTAAAACAAACAATAATAATAATAATAAAGGAATCCAGAAATAAATTATGACAATAATGTGCTCATTTTATTGAAAACCTTTAAATTTTCTAATAGATCCAGTTTATGAACCTCTTAGACATTTATTCTGCATAAATGAAGTAAATGATTTTAATAATGTAATTTTAAAAACGTTGGTTAATAACTATCTAAAATCTATGTTAAGAATCATAACTTTTTCATTGAGTGTTACAAGACAAATGCCGAACCTCTTGTAATAGATTTAAATAACCTTTATACAATAAATGAAAGTATTAAATTCATTTTTTATATCATATTTTTTAGTACAAATTTTAAATAACAAATAACTCAAGAAAATGTTAGAGAATAGTGTACTCGATCAGTTTTATAAATATATAAATATTTTGTATTTAGCTTGTTTTGAGTTAAAGGTAAATTATTATTTTTTTTTTTTTAAGCTCGGTGTGTTGTTTAAGAGTGTTAAAATACTTTGGGACTACAAGTAGACACGAGCAAGCTGTGTGTTTGTAAGATAGTGTTGAGACCGGCTAGTTTCTGTACTAAAGCGGCATCTACAGCTAAATGATAGGCAAGTTGTCGGTCTGAGGTGTTGGCTGTAAGTATACACTGTAATTTGTTAGAACCGCTTGGTCGTTTGGTCCTGAACACACCTGCGGCACTGCACACATACATAAAAACAACCAACAGACACTTATTTACACTTGTAACACATCGTAACTATGTGAGACAATAACATTTCACTGTTTCTTAATTAAAAATACAAAATAAATTTTTCAAAAATAAAAAATTTGGGACGAACACACACCTTAATATCTCTTACTACTTATTCTCAAGATATTAACTCACAAATTTTATTCCAATTCCGAACAATTGAGTCATATTTAATTATTATTACTTTAAAAGATATCTATTGAATTCCTTGGACAGAAGAAAAATATTTCCTGTAAAATTTGTAGTTTTATCTGTTTGTAAACAATATAGAAAGTGCAAATAAAATCGTCTGAGCAGTTTGAAAGATAAAGTAACACTTACGAGGTCTGTAAATTAAGTAATGAGACTGATTTTTTTTATTCAAAAAGAATTCTACGAGGGTCGTTTGAAAAGTCCGTGCAAAAATAAAAACTACTTAATTTTTTGGGGTAAACCTTTTTTATTTTTCAACATAGTCTCCTTTTAGGCTTATACACTTCGTCCAACGCTGCTCTACTTTGTTGATCCCTTCCGAATAATAGGATTTGTCCAAGTCTGAAAAATAGCCATTCGTTTCTGCAATCACCTCCTCGTTTGAATAAAATCTTTTTCCCGCCAGCCATTTCTTCATATTGGGGAACAAATAGTAGTCCGAGGGAGCCAAGTCTGGAGAATAGGGGGGATGTGAAACGAGTTGGAACCCTATTTCCATTAATTTTGCGACCACAACTGCGGAGGTGTGAGCTGGTGCGTTGTCGTGATGGAAAAGGACTTTTTTGTGGGCCAATCGTGGGCGTTTTTCTTGCAGCTCGGTTTTCAAACGGTCCAATAACGATGAATAATATGCACCTGTAATAGTTTTACCCTTTTCCAGATAGTCGATGAGGATTATTCCTTGCGAATCCCAAAAGACAGTCGCCATAATCTTTCCAGCCGAAGGAACGGTCTTCGCCTTTTTTGGCGCAGATTCCCCCTTGGTAACCCATTGTTTAGATTGTTCTTTGATCTCAGGAGTGTAGTGATGTATCCATGTTTCATCCACAGTGACGAAACGACGCTTAAAGTCCTGCGGATTCTTAAAGTCAAGCGTGAGCAATCGCGGCACCAATCTTGCGGATAGCTTTGTCATGTCCAAATGTTGATGCAAAATATTATGTACCCGTTCATTCGAGATGCCCACAGCACTAGCAATCTCACGTACCTTCACTCTTCTGTCATCCATCACCATATCATGGATTTTATCAATGATAACCTCAACAGGGCGTCCAGAACGTTCAGCGTCACTTGTGCCCATATGGCCATTCCGAAAATTTTGAAACCACTTATAAACTGTTCTAATCGAAGGTGCAGAGTCACCATAATGTTTATCAAGCTTCTCTTTAGTCTCCTGAGGCGTTTTGCCTTTCATAAAGTAGTGTTTAATCAACACACGAAATTTTTTTTCGTCCATTTTTTGAAAATCACTCGACTTCCTCGATTCAAACGAATGCCAAACACAAAGAAATAGATCGATCTGGCTGAAACTTGGTGTGTGTTCTTCCAAGAGATGCTACTAACTAAACATAACCTCGATACGCGCCAGTAGTGCTATCTCTCTGACTTTGCACGGACTTTTCAAACGACCCTCGTATATTGTCATCTTCAAAATAACTTCCTTCTGAAGCCACACATCGCTGGAGACGTCTCTTCCACTCATCATAGCAGTGCTCGAACTCCGATACTGGAATAGCTTTCAGCTGGTCGGTTACAGCCGTTTGAATGTTTTCGAGACTCTCCCAAAATGAGTTCCCTTGAGGTGATTTGTCAACTTCGGGAAGAGAAAAAAGTCACAAGGACTCAAGTAAGGCGAATAAGGAGACTGATGAGCCACAGGAATGTCCAGAGACTCTCGCATTTCGCACTGCTACGATGAGTTGAAGTGGGTTTTTCCTGTCTATCGCCGCCAATATTTTTTGGTTTCTTTCCTTTTTCAAGTCATCCTGTCTCAAAGGCCTTCCTATATTTTTCAACTTTTTAAGTTTAAATCCTTGATACATATCTCGCTCATCCGATCTCTATATTCCCTCTCACCGTACCTCATCCTTTGACAAATCCTTCCTAATACGTGCTACCTCTCTCTGGAACTCCTTGCCATCATCTGTCCGCCATGCTCCTACCCTTTCTATCTTTAAATCCCTTCTATTCAGTTATCTCCTTTCTATCCAGCTTCCTCCGAAATTCTAATTGTTTTAATTTATTTCCTTAATTTTTATTGTTATTTTGATTTTCACTTTTTGTAAATACTTATTTATTTATTTATTTTCTGTTTAATCACAGGCCAAACTATTAAGGCCTCTAGTAAAACTGTTCCTAAAAATCGACTCCGAATATAAGAATTACTCGTATTTGTACCGTGGTCATCATAACACACAGATCCCTAGAACATATTAAGAAGATGCCTCACTCTAAGGGTACGTTCACAACGGAACTGTGATTATAGATGTTAGCAGAGATGATAACTGTTAGAGTAAAATATAATCGCTGATTAGTGTGCACAACGGAGCTGTGATACATGCAACATGTCCGAGTAGTGAAGAAGAGTTTTTATGTTTAGCAGCCACGAAATGGTATATTTTAAAGAAAAAACGCTTTAGAAAATATGATGTACATCCCATAAATAAAAAACTAAGTACTTTGGGTGAAAATAGCAGAAGTAGTAAAACCCATGCATTATTTGTGTTTTGTTTTTGTTTTATATTACTGCATTATTTTTTTGAATTAATAAACATTTTATTATTATTATTACACATAAAAATAAATGTAAGCACGATCCTTCTACATCACAACCAATTTGCATTGGATAAGAAATGGCACAGGATTAATGGGGTTAACATTGAAATTCGTCCTTTTCTTGATTAACATGCCTTCAACACTGGTTAGTATGCAATTAAATGTTGAAATAGACATTCGAAAATACGCGTGAAATTTGTGCCAGGATGCTTCCGAAGTTGTTGGTACAATTGATGGAATTCACTAAGTTCATGTCTAGCCCTGTATATATCATGAAGCTCCTGCTTCTAAGCTGCTGTAAATACCAAATTTTCAAGGAAGAAATAATTCCTCCATCATGTCTCGTAGAAAGGAGAACGCGACTAAACTCGGTCACTATGTGCATGCGACTCTTTGCTCGTCTCTTTCATTTGAAGCCATTATCATCGCCGCTTTGCTCGCCGCTCCGCTATGTTTCCAGCCTTAAAGAACTTCCTTATTGTTTCCTTTTTTTTAGAACAAATATTTTAGGCTCAATCTTGGAGCCTAAAGTAAAGCTAAGCTACTGAATTGTAGAATCTCTTGAAATGGAGCCTTGTATATCTCTGGTGGAGAATCTGTGTGACTAGACTGGCTGGGTGAACTTTAGTACATATCTACTCTGTCTACCATAAACGCTAGAAGTTCTAGATGCAGTCGGCTTACTTACTAGTGCACCAGAAATCCTAGGCAAGATCCTAGGCTACATTCTAGTATTTTCTTCATAAAATAAGCAACTTTAACTTAACTACTGCACGCATAAATTAGATCTTGCATGTCTTGAAGCGATTGATAAGAAAGTTATGGATTCAGATTGTGTTCTGAGAGTCTATAACCCCGTGGAATCCCTTTTTCTTCTGGTCGGCCATGATGGACAAGTAGCATGCAAACAAATCATCAACACTTCAATATTCACACACACACAGAAAATATCTGCCTTTTCTTTCTAATGATTGGAATCAAAAGCTCTTAATTCTACTGAAAATTTCATCATTAAAATAATAGGAGTAGTAACACTGTATAGGCAGATTTCAATTAATCTTTGTAGAGAGTACGTTATAAATGCCATGTTTAGCTTCAGAGTAAATCATCACCATTATTGTTCGCCCACTGCTCTAAGAATTCTTTAAGTACTTGGTTTTTTTTCGTGAGCTAGGGAGATGGTTCCTCAAGGCTATTCATCTCACTAGCCACTGCTGATCGAGGGAAATTGTACACCTTCTCTAGGTCTAGCCGTTTGGACGCGAGTATTGTTCTCTAGAACAAGATGAGTGCCCATGATGATTTAAATTTAACAAATTGGGGTATAATAACGTACTGTGGCTTCCAAATATCCTCTCTTAATGGTAAAAGGTCCCTACAGCAACCGCACCGGTTCAAGATAACTGGGGAATCTGAGAGGGTTCTAGTGAGAATATTAAGAAGTTTTCTTTATCATAGAATCTGTAGACGTAAAAACGTTCCAAGATCAACTTCTTTAGATACCCTCTACGTAAAATTGTCTTGTAAGCAAAGGAAACTCCGTCAACGCATTAAACTTATTTTTAGACATATCAAGAGTCTAAAAAGAATCTATGCGCGCGCACATAAATTTTAAACATAGTGCACATGAAAAATATTGGCGCGCACAAAAATTTTGGTAAATTTAAGTAAATTTATGCAGAATGGTTAAAACCAAAAGACAGGAGAGAAAAGTAATAAAGTAAATGCCATTAATAAAAAATGTATTCCTTAACTCTAAAATTGTTCAATAATAAGTAATTGTGAATTGTTGTTCTTGTTTGTTTGTTTTAACAAATGTTTTAATTGAAAAAATTGGTAGCAGACAACGTTTTTACATTGTAAGTATTTAAATTTTCTTATTTTTCATTTGAATGGAAAAGGGAAGCCACAGTAATCAGCTAAATTCTGTCGTCACGAACTAATGATTTGACTTGATTTTAGGGTACTTTTTTCATTGTGTTCCGTTGTAATTTGTGGCAAGCTGTAAGATCGAGTCAATGCATATAAGTAGCAAGTAGGTACAAAATTTGGCTGAATATTAATACCATTATTGTATGGTCTTTTTTTTTATTATATGCACTTTTTTAAATTGCCGCACAAAATTTGTTTATTTTGGAAAAACTGCACACACTTAAAAAAGTGTGCACAAAGGTCACAAAAAATTAGAGGGAACACTGTTCAAGACGCTTTAGATCTCTTACAGTTAAACTATAGCTGTCCAAACTTATCTTCGCCTTGCTTCAATCCTGGGGCGATTGGTCCATAGCATAGATCAGCAGATTTTCTCTTCCTTACTAAGCTCTTCTTGGTAAGAACAGTCACCTTATCCTGCAAAAGGATTCATAAAACCTTATAAGACGACGTTTGGTGCCTTAGCTTGCCATGGCGTCGACCATCTCATATCATTCCATGCCTATCTGAGCAGCACTCAGAATAGGGTAGAATTGTATTCTCTAATGAGGTCAGCGAGTTTTTCCGAGGCATTCACCAACTAGTTTAAGCTGATGAACGCACTTTAATGGTAGCCAAACTAACGAAAATGTAACGATTTCCTGAATGCGATATTTGCTGTCGAGTTTAAACTTCTTATTGCGTGAATTTAAGCTTTGAAAATGCTATAAAAATTGGTTCCTAGTACATCGTTCTTGGTCTAAACTCTTTAGTCTGATCTATACTCATTCGTTGAACCACACGTTCGCAAATTCAGAGTATAGTGGACCATTCTGGCGTTATTTTAAGGCACTACAGTTCACGTAAACTATAGAGTGAGCTGTTCCTAGGAGAGGATTCGGGTTTTCCTTCTACAAGAGGTGAAAAAGTGGTCGTTAGATTGCGAACTTGAAATTTTGGCTTCTAGATTATTATTTATTTACTCAGGCGTCTCCCGAAGGTTGCCTGTACGGATCTTATTTCTCCAAACTTCTCCATCCTGGCAATCACTGTCTCGCAGTCCCCAGCCGGCCATAACCACCTGGATGCACTGCTGCCAGTCTCGCCTAGGTCGGCCTCTGGTTCTATTAAAGGGTGGTTGCCACCTTAAACATCTTCCGGGCCATCCGTCGTCTCCCATTCTCTGTAAGTGGCTATACCAAGTTAGACCTCCTTTGGTATATCCGGACTATTATGTCGTTGTCCACTTCCATGAGTCTTCTTATTGCTTCTGACTTCCACCCGTTGTGCTCTTGAGTATCGCGCCGACCTTCTCCAGAAGTCCATTCACAGACAGCTCTAAGCTTTTGCATTTTTCGTGAGAAGCTTTTTTTCGTGAGAGTCCAGATCTCGCACCCATACAGCAATATACTCTCCACAATGGACGTATAAATTTGCTTTTTCACCCCAACTGATATGTGTGGATTCCACAATAAGGAATTCCACATTCTTATGGCTTTTAGGCCACTTTGAATTCGGTATTCCATATCTTTATCTGAGAAGCCATCCTTCTCAAATATAGACCCCAGATATTTAATGCTTTTCACATTCCTAATTGTGGATCCATCTGAGAGTTGGAGATATTTCTCGTTGCCTGATCCTCCCACTACCATATATTCTGACTTGTCGAAATTGATTTCTAGCCCCCAGGACCCTATATTCCTTTGATAAATTTTTGACCATAAAGATTATATCATCACTATCCTGGGCTATTACTACTTGATCGTCTGCGAAATATGAAATGTAGGCTTCTAGATGATATGCAAAAACGAATGGTAGGGGAAAAAAAATCAACTCTGAATCATGCAAAAGGCGAGAACTCTCTGATTAGAGCAACAAAATGTCGGCACGATAAGCTTCTTTGAGCTACAGTAGAGAACAAGTTTCTACGCTCGTATAATCTAATCTACTCGCCACTCATACACAATCGTAGGTTGGAAGTTAGTTTGGGACTACAAAATATTCTGTACCTAACTAAATTCTGAAGAAGTATCTACAGGTAAGAACGGTTTGCTGGCAACACCAAACTACTCCAAAGGTCATTAGTATTTTATTTTATTTTGTTTTTTTAAATCAATTATACAACCACGCCGACACGTTAGAGTAATTAATCTAAACTAGAAAATAGTCATAACTACTACAATAAAATTAAAAAAATAATTTGAGTCTATGCCGGTAAGCTAACAAAGGAACAAGTCTCTTGTACATATAAATCAAAGTAGTTACAATGTCACAATCAACAATAAAAAAATAACCAAGTTAGTAAATAGTTTTAAGCGTAGATTCTTTCACAACTTAAGGCAGCAATATTTCACTTGAGGAGAAATCACATCTAGAAATGCCATAGAATTTAAATTGTATAAATTTAATCAGTTACCATATTTTAGTTTTGAACTATTTGGCCATAGAGATAAAGCTAACCGAGATTTCACCTAAAATAGGGAGAGCTTCTCTTACCCTTAACTTGGGGCAGCAATATCTCACTTGAGGAGAAATCACATCTAGAAATACCACCTAACAACCTTTAACTGTAAAAATTTTGTACTATATAATTTTGATTCCACCCTTAAATTTACTGGTACTTTTGCAAAAAACACCAGGAAATTAAGAAGTCATTTAATTTTATTGTAAAGTACGTGTAGTTCTGAAAAAAATTTCTAAGCACGTTTATAATAGTCAAAATTTATCCAATTTTTACTGAAAATGTTTTCTAATTTACCGAAGATTTCAGAGTAGCTCTAGTAACAATTAAAAGAATTTTAGTGTTTTCCATATTTTCTATTAAATTTCAACGATTTTATCATTTTATCAAAAACGATCAATGAATTTAAATTTTTTTTTATATATAGATTAATATTTTTCTTTATTGTCATATTTTATTTATTATTTATTTATTTATTGACTGTTTCACACATAAATGTACATACAGCAAGGGAGTGAGAATTGCAATATACAGACTAAATACATTATACGAGGGTCGTTTGAAAAGTGCGTGCAAAAATAAAAACTACTTAATTTTTTGGGGTAAACCTTTTTTATTTTTCAACATAGTCTCCTTTTAGGCTTATACACTTAGTCCAACGCTGCTCTAGTTTGTTGATCCCTTCCGAATAATAGGATTTGTCCAAGTCTGAAAAATAGCCATTCGTTTCTGCAATCACCTCCTCGTTTGAATAAAATCTTTTTCCCGCCAGCCATTTCTTCATATTGGGGAACAAATAGTAGTCCGAGTCTGGAGAATAGGGGGGATGTGAAACGAGTTGGAACCCTATTTCCATTAATTTTGCGACCACAACTGCTGAGGCGTGAGCTGGTGCGTTGTCGTGATGGAAAAGGACTTTTTTGTGGGCCAATCGTGGGCGTTTTTCTTGCAGCTCGGTTTTCAAACGGTCCAATAACGATGAATAATATGCACCTGTAATAGTTTTACCCTTTTCCAGATAGTCGATGAGGATTATTCATTGCGAATCCCAAAAGACAGTCGCCATAATCTTTCCGGCCGAAGGAACGGTCTTCGCCTTTTTTTGGCGCAGATTCCCCCTTGGTAACCCATTGTTTAGATTATTCTTTGGTCTCAGGAGTGTAGTGATGTATCCATGTTTCATCCACAGTGACGAAACGACGCTTAAAGTCCTGCGGATTCTTCTGGAACAGCTGCAAACCGTCCTTGCAACACTTCACACGATTTCGTTTTTGGTTAAGCGTGAGCAATCGCGGCATCCATCTTGCGGATAGCTTTGTCATGTCCAAATGTTGATGCAAAATATTATGTACCCGTTCATTCGAGATGCCCACAGCACTAGCAGTCTCACGCACCTTCACTCTTCTGTCATTCATGGATTTTATCAATGATTTCTGGAGTAGTAACCTCAACAGGGCGTCCAGAACGTTCAGCGTCACTTGTGCCCATATGGCCACTCCGGAAATTTTGAAACCACTTATAAACTGTTCTAATCGAAGGTGCAGAGCCACCATAATGTTTATCAAGCTTCTCTTTAGTCTCCTGAGGCGTTTTGCCTTTCATAAAGTAGTGTTTAATCAACACACGAAATTCTTTTTCGTCCATTTTTTGAAAATCACTCGACTTCCTCGATTCAAACGAATGCCAAACACAAAGAAATAGACCGATCTGGCTGAAACCTGGTGTGTGTTCTTCCAAGAGATGCTACTAACTAAACATAACCTCGATACGCGCCAGTGGTGCTATCTCTCTGACTTTGCACGGACTTTTCAAACGACCCTCGTATATCTTACATACTTATTCATGAAAAGTTCATCGTTACATCAATAACCTGTTTGACCTATTCAGTTCAGTTAGAACAGAAAAACAACACGCCAAATGAAGAAGTCTTGGAAGTCAGAACTTAAATCAAAAATACAATAAAATAAATTAGACTTGTGTGAACAATATCTGAAAAAAAGGACAAAAGGCGTCCTAACCTAATTTAAGAAAGGACAAGGACAACCAGGTTAAAAAAGGACTGTCCTTTCCAAAAGGACAGTTGGCAACCCTAGGTAAAACAAAAAAACAAACATCCAAAAAACTCGATCACATTAAATTCAGAACCAAACCTGAAAATTGAACGTAACAATGTTATTTGTTCTTTAATACAATAAGTGCACAAACTTATATTATAACCATATTGTAAGAGGTTATTTATGTATGTATTTATATTCGAAACAAAACGAACAAAAAAATTAAAAGAAAAAAGAAGTAAAACCGTATTAATATTTATACGAGGGTACGGGGAAATTAAAGCTATTAAAGTTTTGATAGAGTTTAATAATTTTCTATTATTACACTCTTCAATGTAGTTTGGTGCTTTTTCTTTATTATAGATGCAATTCCATGATAGGGCTCCATCTGTTTGCAGCGTTTAGTGTTGAGTATAAAGCGTATTTGTAATATGTGTGAGTTAGATATATAGATAGATTGAGTGTACAAAACACTAATACTTTTACAAGAACTTCCTGCTAACATACACAGACACAAATGAAAAGAGTACCTTGTCAATTACACTAACACTTCTTGATTGTTCGGATCTCACTGAATACAAACATTTCCTTGGCTTTGGGTAAGTCATTAATTCTTTTAAAAATAATTGTTTTATTTGTAGCTTTTAATTAGAGTTAAAACTATTTCCGTTTTTTTTGTGGTGGATCTCCTAAATTATAAAGCCTAAATACAATTTTTTTTGTTCATTCTACTGTTCTCAGTGTTTAAAATAAATTTTTATTACTGGTACTGAACTTTTTTGGATTTTTCTTACCGTATCGCAATCATACAGATTTATTATTTGGATATTTTACCAGAAAGTATGCCTTTTTGAAGACCCCTATGAACACGAAAAAATGTTAACACATATGAATATACAGGGTGACCAGAGTTATATGCTCCACCCACTATTTTTTTTAAACGGCGGGAAATTTCGAAAAAATAAAAAACACGTACTTAATCATTTTTAGTCTAGTTTATTTTCAGTCATTGGCCCATTTTTTGAAACCCCTGTATCTCGAGGTACAGCATCCAACTTTTGTTTTTCAAATGGAACGTTATATTTTTTGTTGCATATTTTTATAGTATTTGAGCTCCTAAAAAAAACAAAACAAAAATTTTTGAAATCGGTTAGGTTTTTCAAAAGTTATGGTAATTTAAAATATGAAAAACAAAATTTCAGTTTATTGTCAAAATTAAGTTAATTTTTTTAAAGAATCTGTTCAAACTGGGCACAATCAACAGATAGGTAAGCCAAAACTCTGGACTCCCACGCTTTGCTTGTAGCAGCGCTTATGGTGGCAAAGTCAAGATCTAGGCAGGCTAGAGTTATTCGACGTTCAGTTTGATTTTTCTACAAACGTTTGGTGTGGAGTTTTAGGAAATCAACTAATCGGCCCATACTTCTACAGAGAGAACTTAACTGGTGAATGGTATCTAACTTTATTTAAGAGACATTTTGCCAGTTCTGCTTGAAGATGTTCATCTACAATGTCGGCTAGATAAGTATTTTCAACAAGATGGTTGCCCGGCACATAATGCGAGAGTTGTTCGAGGTTATCTGGACAGAAATTTCCATGAAAAGTGCTTAGGGACTCATTGTCCGATCCAATGGCCACCTCGATCTCTGGACTTAACCCCAATGGACTATTTTTTGTGGGGATATCTAAAAAATAAAGTGTACAGTAACCTTAATCCCGTGGCTTCAGTCGATGGTCTGAAACATCGAATAACTCTAGCCTGCCTCGATCTTGACTTCGCCACCATAAGTGCTGCTGTAAGCAAAGCGTGGGAGTCCAGAGTTTTGGCTTGCCTATCCGTTGATTGTGCCCAGTTTGAATAGATTCTTTAAAAAAAATAACGTAATTTTGACAGTAAACTGAAATTTGTTTTCATATTTTAAATTACCATAACTTTTGAAAAACCTAACCGATTTCAAAAAAATTTTTTTTGTTTTTATAGGAGCTCAAATACTATAAAAATATGAAAAAAAAAAATAATAACGTTCCATTTGAAAAAACAAAGTTGGATGCTGTATCTCAAGATACAGGGGTTTCAAAAAATGGGCCAATCACTGAAAATAAACTATACTAAAAATGATTAAATACGTATTTTTTATTTCTTCGAAATTTCTAGCCGTTTAAAAAAAATGGGTGGAGCTTATAACTCTGGTCACCCTGTATATTGGGTAAAAAATGTAAGTCCTCTAAAGATGAGATAAGGATGCTGAAATCCAACACCACTGCTCATCTAGTATATGTTTTCTAGACAGTTCTAACTCTGACAAAATCTTATCGCTACAAATTTCTAGTTTATATTCAATATTCTCTTTCCTGGGCCTCTTAGAAAATCATTTTATATCTAAATAAGTTGTCAATTAACCAGTTAAGCGTGGAATTTCATTTTAAAAACCCTCCCACAGTGTGCGGAATTAAAATCGGACAATGACGTGTATACACGTCGAACGCAGGAGAGCAAAACAACCAAAAGTTTACATCATAATAGGTCACTGCAAGCGACTTTTTCTGCAATTTCTGAGGCTTGAGATTACCAGAGCATTCTGTGCTCATTCAAAATCTTGAACCGCTTCACTACGCAATGCTCTAGTTAACTAGAAACGCAAGAGCTTTTACAAGGAAGAAAAGAGCTTTGAATTCTTGAGCAAAATGAAATCATGCTCGTACTGAGGTCCTGAACCTCTATCTAAGGGTAAAAACGGGCATTGATAAAATCCAGGATATGGTGATGGATGACAGAAGAGTGAAGGTGCGTGAGATTGCTAGTGCTGTGGGCATCTCGAATGAACGGGTACATAATATTTTGCATCAACATTTGGACATGACAAAGCTATCCGCAAGATGGGTGCCGCGATTGCTCACGCTTGACCAAAAACGAAATCGTGTGGAGTGTTGCAAGGACGGTTTGCAGCTGTTCCAGAAGAATCCGCAGGACTTTAAGCGTCGTTTCGTCACTGTGGATGAAACATGGATACATCACTACACTCCTGAGACCAAAGAACAATCTAAACAATGGGTTACCAAGGGGGAATCTGCGCCAAAAAAGGCGAAGACCGTTCCTTCGGCCGGAAAGATTATGGCGACTGTCTTTTGGGATTCGCAAGGAATAATCCTCATCGACTATCTGGAAAAGGGTAAAACTATTACAGGTGCATATTATTCATCGTTATTGGACCGTTTGAAAACCGAGCTGCAAGAAAAACCGCCCACGATTGGCCCACTAAAAAGTCCTTTTCCATCACGACAACGCACCAGCTCACACCTCAGCAGTTGTGGTCGCAAAATTAATGGAAATAGGGTTCCAACTCGTTTCACATCCCCCCTATTCTCCAGACTTGGCTCCCTCGGACTACCATTTGTTCCCCAATATGAAGAAATGGCTGGCGGGAAAAAGATTTTATTCGAACGAGGAGGTGATTGCAGAAACGAATGGCTATTTTTCAGACTTGGACAAATCCTATTATTCGGAAGGGATCAACAAACTAGAGCAGCGTTGGACGAAGTGTATAAGCCTAAAAGGAGACTATGTTGAAAAATAAAAAAGGTTTACCCCAAAAAATTAAGTAGTTTTTATTTTTGCACGGACTTTTCAAACGACCCTCGTATTTGTGTGCCTAATCCCCAATCTCTAATGCGGAAACCAAACATGTACCATCCACTTATCATTTGGCTGACTCCCACCTCCGTATAAAATACTTGGCAGTTCTATTGGTAAGATAAAGGAAACATTCCACCAAATAATATTCTTATTGTATTTTATTAAATATATTTACGAGTTTTTATAGTTAATGGTAATTTTATATTTTTCACAACGAGTATACACGTCGAACGCGCTTAACTGGTTAAATAGTTTCCCTTTTAACTTTAAACTAAATTAGATTTACAGAATGTGTACCATTTTGTTACTCGAGCTTTGGAAAAGCGTCAAAAAGCAGGTTAAATATTAGGGCTCAAGCAAAGTGTTTCAATCGAACTTATTAATTAAAAAAATAAATTGAAATAATAATCAGTTTTGGGGAAATGTACTATTTTATTTGTATTAATGTTTATATTCTATTATTTTTTACATTATATTCATTCCATGTAGAACATTGAAGTTTATTTATGTTTAGCGAACTCAATTACAGAAAGTTGCAAACTTATAAGCAATAGATTATTATTCTATTCTATTCTGAAGCCGCCAATAAATCTTTGAGCTGAGCCGTGGACAGGCGACAGAGCTGTCCTACCTCAGAAGATACTAACGCGTTAGAGAATTTTGGACAAACAACGCAAGCATTAAACTTCTCCTTCAAGGACAAATACAAGCAGTTATTCTTAGGAGGAGTAGATAAAAATACTCAATTTTGGCGATACTTTGCTGGCAATTTAGTCTCTGGTGTTGCTGCCAGGGCAACTTCATTGTGCTTTGCTAGAACCAGGTTAGCTGCTGATGTTGGCAAAGCAGGAAAAGAACGAGAATTCACAGGTCTTGGGGATTGTCTCAAGAAGATCTTTAAGAAAGATGGTATTGTTGGTCTATACAGAGGATTTGGAGTATCAGTCCAGGGCATTATTATCTACCGTGCATCTTATTTTGGCTGCTTTGACACTGCAAAGGGTATGCTGCCAGATCCTAAGAAAGTTGGTTTCTTCGTTTCATGGGGGTATTGCTCAGGTCGTGATATCAGCGGCGGGAATCATTTCATATCCTTTTGAAACCGTAAGGAGGCGGATAATGATGCAGTCTGGACGTGCTAAAGCTGATATAGCAGCGTTTCCCAAACTTTTTTGACCGCGGCCCGGTACGAGATTTTAAATTTTTTCGCGACCCACCTTATAAAAAACATTTATTTACAAAACAAATTTTATTTTTTAATAAAAATCAAAATTCAAGTTATTTGTTTGTTTATTTCAAACACAAAAATTGCAAAATAATTATATAACCAAAACATAAGTAATTAAAGAGAATCCATTATCTTCATTTAAAACTTAAAGTAAATTTTGTTTTACATATTTTGACCTTAGTGCGAAGGATGATGTTGTTTTTCATCACATAGTAATTTCAAATTAGGACTTAATGATGTTAATATTTTTCTCAAATTAGGTTCGATATCCAATCTGTTTCGATACTTATTTTTCAAGTACACCAAGGCTGAGAACGCTGTTTCACACGTATAAGTGGTGACAAAAGGCATTAAAAATTGTATCGCTTTTTCGCTTACGCTTGGATATTCCTTTTGCGCAACCAAAAATTAATTAGTGGTACAGTTTCAAACACTTTTTTAAGATCGGTGTCGCATGAAATTTCAATTAAATTATCAACTTCTAGTTCACTAAGATTAAGCATTTCTTCCTTTTCAATATCGACAGAAGGCACTGAAAGACGAATCGAAATCAGCCAATCAGAGCATCCTAATTTAAACGGTCCGGTAGGAAACGGTGGTAGAGGGTTGCCACCTGCAGTACTTGTAAAAGTTTCGAAAAATATTAAATTGAGAGTAAAATGTTACAGATTTTTTGTGTTATTACAATTTTTGCCACAACCCAGCTGAATTTTTCTGCGACCCGGTGCCGAGTCGCGACCCACACTTTGGGAAACGCTGCCCTATTATAACATTTACCGCACACTCACAATTCTGGACAATCCTTTTGAACAATGGAGTGTGTCAGAATGTTCACCTTATTTAGCTACACCTGTTAACTTAAGTCGGCAAGTTAAGAGCACTGTTTCAATGGGGTTTTTAATATTTATTTTTTTTTAGTGTGTTAACAGGGATATTTGTAACTGTGACTGAGAATATGTGTGTGTTTAAAATAGTGATTGTATTATATTATACTCTTTGAAGAACTACCTGAAAAGAGATTTGTTTGAAGATTTTTAAGATTTCTGCCACGACCCAGCTGAATTTTTCTGCGACCCGGTGTCGGGTCGCGACCCACACTTTGGGAAACGCTGTGATATAGTATACAAGGACACCTTACCCTGCTGGGCAACAATAGCCAAAGTAGAGGGTGGAGGTGCTTTTTTCAAAGGAGCCTTCTCTAATGTTCTAAGAGGCACTGGCGGTGCTCTAGTATTAGTACTGTACGACGAAATTAAGAATTTTCTGTTTTAAATTAAACACATCGTGTGTGTCTGTACTGCCACCGTCTCAACCCTCAGTAAGTCTTTAATTCAAAATTGATCTTTAAAAAATCTTTTTTTTTTTTTAAGAAAAAGATAAATTTAGCAATCCACTGTTTAAGAGCAGCTCCCACAATCCTTTTTTTCTGCAAAGCTGATGACTGTCTCTCACCAGACAGAAAACAAAATCCCTCCGGCCAAGCAGAGAACATAATTGAGGGGGCTACACGATTTAGGCATCTAACGTAATGTAGTTTTTGAGTAAGTACATAATGATACTTAGGTGAATATTTAAAAAAAAAAAACACAATCTGCGTTAACGAAAACGAATGTGTAAATATTAATTTAGAAATTAAAAATCTGTTATTCCGTGAATTTTGGCCAAACTGTTAAACAGAATACCAAAATCTGCATTTATTAGTTTTTGAGTTTATCTGGCCTCAAAAGCCAAATACACGCGGCCATTTTCCATAAAAACTTTTTTGAAATAAGGAGAGACCTTAAAACGGATATTGTCGCTTAAACTTAGTATGAAAAATTGGGTACCATTGCAATACTTCCTTTTTTTGTTTTTTTAAAGGAGTAAAAGCAGAATTGCACGTTGAACGGAAGTGGGAAAAACCAATATCCACTCTTGCCACTGCAGTAAACCATTTTGAGTTTATACGAGGGTCGTTTGAAAAGTCCGTGCAAAGTCAGAGAGATAGCACTACTGGCGCGTATCGAGGTTATGTTTAGTTAGTAGCATCTCTTGGAAGAACAAACACCAAGTTTCAGCCAGATCGGTCTATTTCTTTGTGTTTGGCATTCGTTTGAATCGAGGAAGTCGAGTGATTTTCAAAAAATGGACGAAAAAGAATTTCGTGTGTTGATTAAACACTACTTTATGAAAGGCAAAACGCCTCAGGAGACTAAAGAGAAGCTTGATAAACATTATGGTGACTCTGCACCTTCGATTAGAACAGTTTATAAGTGGTTTCAAAATTTTCGGAGTGGCCATATGGGCACAAGTGACGCTGAACGTTCTGGACGCCTTGTTGAGGTTACTACTCCAGAAATCATTGATAAAATCCATGATATGGTGATGGATGTCAGAAGAGTGAAGGTGCGTGAGATTGCTAGTGTTGTGGGCATCTCGAATGAACGGGTACATAATATTTTGCATCAACATTTGGACATGACAAAGCTATCCGCAAGATGGGTGCCGCGATTGCTAACGCTTGACCAAAAACGAAATCGTGTGAAGTGTTGCAAGGACGGTTTGCAGCTGTTCCAGAAGAATCCGCAGGACTTTAAGCGTCGTTTCGAAACATGGATACATCACTACACTCGTGAGACCAAAGAAAAATCTAAACAATGGGTTACCAAGGGGGGAATCTGCGCCAAAAAAGGCGAAGACCGTTCCTTCGGCCGGAAAGATTATGGCGACTGTCTTTTGGGATTCGCAAGGAATAATCCTCATCGACTATCTGGAAAAGGGTAAAACTATTACAGGTGCATATTATTCATCGTTATTGCACCGTTTGAAAACCGAGCTGCAAGAAAAACGCCCACGATTGGCCCACAAAAAAGTCCTTTTCCATCACGACAACGCACCATCTCACACCTCAGCAGTTGTGGTCGCAAAATTAATGGAAATAGGGTTCCAACTCGTTTCACATCCCCCCTATTCTCCAGACTTGGCTCCCTCGGACTACTATTTGTTCCCCAATATGAAGAAATGGCTGGCGGGAAAAAGATTTTATTCAAACGAGGAGGTGATTGCAGAAACGAATGGCTATTTTTCAGACTTGGACAAATCCTATTATTCGGAAGGGATCAACAAACTAGAGCAGCGTTGGACGAAGTGTATAAGCCTAAAAGGAGACTATGTTGAAAAATAAAAAAGGTTTACCCCAAAAAATTAAGTAGTTTTTATTTTTGCACGGACTTTTCAAACGACCCTCGTAGGTGCCAAAAGTCCCGGATTTCTCTTACTTCCTGGCCTGGAACTAGAAGTAAGCTGAACACACCAAGTGTGTTTGTACTTTGATTTGTTGTAGCAGCCGTATCCCCTGTTAGTTTAATTAGATAAAGTGTTAGTAGTTTTTCCCACGGACTTCTTGAGGAAGTACGGACCATTGGGTTTGATAGCTGTGTATACAGTTTTGTCGCAGGTAGACCTGACTAAACCTGGCCGCGGAATACGGTGCTGAACATCTCGCTATCTCCACCGACACGCCTATCGCTTTTCTTTAATGTCACACCTACAATCTGTTTGTCTTCTTCTCTTTTTTTTTGCTTCAATTAGTTATATTCTGCTTAAGGTTGCAACTTCCCTTAAGTAATATTGGGTGAGAGAACAAAACAAAAAAATGTGAGAACACTAACACGACCTTCTGAGATTTTCTACTCACCAAGTCCATGCTCATAACCGCTACACAAAAGCAAATCGGGAGGAAGTGGGACCTCTTTCTGAATAGGATTTATTTTTTTTAGTTTCTCTAACCCTAAGAAATGGTATTTTAATCGGCCATAACTTTTATTTTAATGATATAATCGGATATATCACGTTTTGTGGTAACCAAACTATGTAAAACAATATCAGAGAAAGTAATTAGAGCAATTGTTGGGAATAATGCGAGCTGAAGATTGTAGAAACAACTAAAGAAATTATGTGGACAAAAATTTTCTTACTACGTTGTTCTATGTCATCAGAAAGCACGTTCAAGACTCCATATTACACACACGAATCTCTTCCAAATTGATAATTTCTTTTTTTTAAAAAAAAAGTTGCCCTGTGTGTAAGTCCAGTACAGATCTTAGCCGTATGATAATTATTAGCCAAGTATTCCGGCATACTGTATTATTCTAGGACGGTGCCTAATTTCATAGTTCCATAGTGCCATAAACCGTATAATTATTCAGATAGAACGAGAAGTTATAGAATAGAGAGGTAATGTACAGAACTATTGAATAGTTAATAGTTACCAGAAAAAAAAAATTTCCAACAGAAATCCTATCTGTCAGTGTTCTGTCACGTACATTACTAACACTGGAATCTACCCCATTAATTGCTTTCATATCTAATGGATTACCGCTTCAAAACACAAAAACTATCTTAGAGAGAAATGTCAATCACTTATCTTGCTACAGTATGCAATCTCTAGAATTTGTAATTTTTAGTTAATTTCATCAAAATAGATATCTCATGTGACCACCAACAATACTTCCCCCCACAGAGCTAACACTTAAATATCCAGAGAAACTAAAAGTAGATCATCTTTAAAGTGCTCCCCAGTCAATGCAAATGTACAGAGATACCACCGTTATACCCATTAAAAACATTTGTAAACATGCAGTAACATGACTACCAAATTGTTCATTCAAGTAGTGCACATTTGTAAGTTACCATCATAAGCATATCGTCATGTTTATTTTAGCCCTGGCCATAAAAGTAGGTGACAAAGACCGATAAAGTAGAAATCTAGACGATCTGGAAGCCAATTCAGGGGTTTTCCCTAATATTTTACCTTCCATTTTCCAAATAAAGGCTACCCTTCATGTTTATTTTAGCCCTGGCCTTAAAATTAGGTGAAGAAGACAGAAAAAGTAGAAATCTAGTCGAACTGGTAGCCAATTCGGGGGTTTTCCCTTATATTTTACCTTCCATTTTCCAAATAAAGGCTACCCTTCATGTTTATTTTAGCCCTGGCCATAAAAGTAGGTGAAGAAGACAGAAAAAGTAGAAATCTAGTCGAACTGGAAGCCAATTCGGGGGTTTTCCCTTATATTTTACCTTCCATTTTCCAAATAAAGGCTACCCTTCATGTTTATTTTAGCCCTGGCCATAAAAGTAGGTGAAGAAGAAAGAAAAAGTAGAAATCTAGTCGAACTGGAAGCTAATTCAGAGTTTTTCTCTTGAATATTACCTTCCATTTTCCAAATAAAGGCTACCCTTCATGTTTATTTTAGCCCTGGCCTTAAAAGTAGGTGAAGAAGACAGAAAAAGTAGAAATCTAGTCGAACTGGAAGCTAATTCAGAGTTTTTCTCTTGAATATTACCTTCCATTTTCCAAATAAAGGCTACCCTTCATGTTTATTTTAGCCCTGGCCTTAAAAGTAGGTGAAGAAGACAGAAAAAGTAGAAATCTAGTCGAACTGGAAGCTAATTCAGAGTTTTCTCTTGAATATTACCTTCCATTTTCCAAATAAAGGCTACCCTTCATGTTTATTTTAGCCCTGGCCTTAAAAGTAGGTGAAGAAGACAGAAAAAGTAGAAATCTAGTCGAACTGGAAGCTAATTCGGGGGTTTTCCCTTATATTTTACCTTCCATTTTCCAAATAAAGGCTACCCTTCATGTTTATTTTAGCCCTGGCCATAAAAGTAGGTGAAGAAGACAGAAAAAGTAGAAATCTAGTCGAACTGGAAGCCAATTCGGGGGTTTTCCCTTATATTTTACCTTCCATTTTCCAAATAAAGGCTACCCTTCATGTTTATTTTAGCCCTGGCCATAAAAGTAGGTGAAGAAGACAGAAAAAGTAGAAATCTAGTCGAACTGGAAGCTAATTCGGGGGTTTTCCCTTATATTTTACCTTCCATTTTCCAAATAAAGGCTACCCTTCATGTTTATTTTAGCCCTGGCCATAAAAGTAGGTGAAGAAGAAAGAAAAAGTAGAAATCTAGTCGAACTGGAAGCTAATTCAGAGTTTTTCTCTTGAATATTACCTTCCATTTTCCAAATAAAGGCTACCCTTCATGTTTATTTTAGCCCTGGCCATAAAAGCAGGTGAAGAAGACAGAAAAAGTAGAAATCTAGTCGAACTGGAAGCCAATTCGGGGGTTTTCCCTTATATTTTACCTTCCATTTTCCAAATAAAGGCTACCCTTCATGTTTATTTTAGCCCTGGCCATAAAAGTAGGTGAAGAAGACAGAAAAAGTAGAAATCTAGTCGAACTGGAAGCCAATTCGGGGGTTTTCCCTTATATTTTACCTTCCATTTTCCAAATAAAGGCTACCCTTCATGTTTATTTTAGCCCTGGCCATAAAAGTAGGTGAAGAAGAAAGAAAAAGTAGAAATCTAGTCGAACTGGAAGCTAATTCAGAGTTTTTCTCTTGAATATTACCTTCCATTTTCCAAATAAAGGCTACCCTTCATGTTTATTTTAGCCCTGGCCATAAAAGTAGGTGAAGAAGAAAGAAAAAGTAGAAATCTAGTCGAACTGGAAGCTAATTCAGAGTTTTTCTCTTGAATATTACCTTCCATTTTCCAAATAAAGGCTACCCTTCATGTTTATTTTAGCCCTGGCCTTAAAAGTAGGTGAAGAAGACAGAAAAAGTAGAAATCTAGTCGAACTGGAAGCTAATTCAGAGTTTTTCTCTCGAATATTACCTTCCATTTTCCAAATAAAGGCTACCCTTCATGTTTATTTTAGCCCTGGCCATAAAAGTAGGTGAAGAAGAAAGAAAAAGTAGAAATCTAGTCGAACTGGAAGCTAATTCAGAGTTTTTCTCTTGAATATTACCTTCCATTTTCCAAATAAAGGCTACCCTTCATGTTTATTTTAGCCCTGGCCTTAAAAGTAGGTGAAGAAGACAGAAAAAGTAGAAATCTAGTCGAACTGGAAGCTAATTCAGAGTTTTTCTCTTGAATATTACCTTCCATTTTCCAAATGAAGGCTACCCTTCATGTTTATTTTAACCCTGGCCTTAAAAGTAGGTGAAGAAGACAGAAAACTTAGAAATCTTGTCGAACTGGAAGCTAATTCAGAGTTTTTCTCTTGAATATTACCTTCCATTTTCCAAATGAAGGATACCCTTCATGTTTATTTTAGCCCTGGCCATAAAAGTAGGTGACAAAGACAGATAAAGTAGAAATCTAGACGATCTGGAAGCCAATTCGGGGGTTTTCCCTTATATTTTACCTTCCATTTTCCAAATAAAGGCTACCCTTCATGTTTATTTTAGCCCTGGCCTTAAAAGTAGGTGAAGAAGACAGAAAACTTAGAAATCTTGTCGAACTGGAAGCTAATTCAGAGTTTTTCTCTTGAATATTACCTTCCATTTTCCAAATGAAGGCTACCCTTCATGTTTATTTTAGCCCTGGCCTTAAAAGTAGGTGAAGAAGACAGAAAAAGTAGAAATCTAGTCGAACTGGAAGCTAATTCGGGGGTTTTCCCTTATATTTTACCTTCCATTTTCCAAATAAAGGCTACCCTTCATGTTTATTTTAGCCCTGGCCATAAAAGTAGGTGAAGAAGAAAGAAAAAGTAGAAATCTAGTCGAACTGGAAGCTAATTCAGAGTTTTTCTCTTGAATATTACCTTCCATTTTCCAAATAAAGGCTACCCTTCATGTTTATTTTAGCCCTGGACATAAAAGTAGGTGAAGAAGACAGAAAAAGTAGAAATCTAGTCGAACTGGAAGCCAATTCGGGGGTTTTCCCTTATATTTTACCTTCCATTTTCCAAATAAAGGCTACCCTTCATGTTTATTTTAGCCCTGGCCATAAAAGTAGGTGAAGAAGACAGAAAAAGTAGAAATCTAGTCGAACTGGAAGCCAATTCGGGGGTTTTCCCTTATATTTTACCTTCCATTTTCCAAATAAAGGCTACCCTTCATGTTTATTTTAGCCCTGGCCATAAAAGTAGGTGAAGAAGAAAGAAAAAGTAGAAATCTAGTCGAACTGGAAGCTAATTCAGAGTTTTTCTCTTGAATATTACCTTCCATTTTCCAAATAAAGGCTACCCTTCATGTTTATTTTAGCCCTGGCCTTAAAAGTAGGTGAAGAAGACAGAAAAAGTAGAAATCTAGTCGAACTGGAAGCTAATTCAGAGTTTTTCTCTTGAATATTACCTTCCATTTTCCAAATGAAGGCTACCCTTCATGTTTATTTTAACCCTGGCCTTAAAAGTAGGTGAAGAAGACAGAAAACTTAGAAATCTTGTCGAACTGGAAGCTAATTCAGAGTTTTTCTCTTGAATATTACCTTCCATTTTCCAAATGAAGGCTACCCTTCATGTTTATTTTAGCCCTGGCCTTAAAAGTAGGTGAAGAAGACAGAAAAAGTAGAAATCTAGTCGAACTGGAAGCTAATTCGGGGGTTTTCCCTTATATTTTACCTTCCATTTTCCAAATAAAGGCTACCCTTCATGTTTATTTTAGCCCTGGCCTTAAAAGTAGGTGAAGAAGACAGAAAAAGTAGAAATCTAGTCGAACTGGAAGCTAATTCGGGGGTTATCCCTTATATTTTACCTTCCATTTTCCAAATAAAGGCTACCCTTCATGTTTATTTTAGCCCTGGCCATAAAAGTAGGTGAAGAAGAAAGAAAAAGTAGAAATCTAGTCGAACTGGAAGCTAATTCAGAGTTTTTCTCTTGAATATTACCTTCCATTTTCCAAATAAAGGATACCCTTCATGTTTATTTTAGCCCTGGCCATAAAAGTAGGTGAAGAAGACAGAAAAAGTAGAAATCTAGTCGAACTGGAAGCCAATTCGGGGGTTTTCCCTTATATTTTACCTTCCATTTTCCAAATAAAGGCTACCCTTCATGTTTATTTTAGCCCTGGCCATAAAAGTAGGTGAAGAAGACAGAAAAAGTAGAAATCTAGTCGAACTGGAAGACAATTCGGGGGTTTTCCCTTATATTTTACCTCCCATTTTCCAAATAAAGGCTACCCTTCATGTTTATTTTAGCCCTGGCCATAAAAGTAGGTGAAGAAGAAAGAAAAAGTAGAAATCTAGTCGAACTGGAAGCTAATTCAGAGTTTTTCTCTTGAATATTACCTTCCATTTTCCAAATAAAGGCTACCCTTCATGTTTATTTTAGCCCTGGCCATAAAAGTAGGTGAAGAAGAAAGAAAAAGTAGAAATCTAGTCGAACTGGAAGCTAATTCAGAGTTTTTCTCTTGAATATTACCTTCCATTTTCCAAATAAAGGCTACCCTTCATGTTTATTTTAGCCCTGGCCTTAAAAGTTGGTGAAGAAGACAGGAAAAGTAGAAATCTAGTCGAACTGGAAGCTAATTCAGAGTTTTTCTCTTGAATATTACCTTCCATTTTCCAAATAAAGGCTACCCTTCATGTTTATTTTAGCCCTGGCCATAAAAGTAGGTGAAGAAGAAAGAAAAAGTAGAAATCTAGTCGAACTGGAAGCTAATTCAGAGTTTTTCTCTTGAATATTACCTTCCATTTTCCAAATAAAGGCTACCCTTCATGTTTATTTTAGCCCTGGCCTTAAAAGTAGGTGAAGAAGACAGAAAAAGTAGAAATCTAGTCGAACTGGAAGCTAATTCAGAGTTTTTCTCTTGAATATTACCTTCCATTTTCCAAATGAAGGCTACCCTTCATGTTTATTTTAACCCTGGCCTTAAAAGTAGGTGAAGAAGACAGAAAACTTAGAAATCTTGTCGAACTGGAAGCTAATTCAGAGTTTTTCTCTTGAATATTACCTTCCATTTTCCAAATGAAGGCTACCCTTCATGTTTATTTTAGCCCTGGCCATAAAAGTAGGTGACAAAGACAGATAAAGTAGAAATCTAGACGATCTGGAAGCCAATTCGGGGGTTTTCCCTTATATTTTACCTTCCATTTTCCAAATAAAGGCTACCCTTCATGTTTATTTTAGCCCTGGCCTTAAAAGTAGGTGAAGAAGACAGAAAACTTAGAAATCTTGTCGAACTGGAAGCTAATTCAGAGTTTTTCTCTTGAATATTACCTTCCATTTTCCAAATGAAGGCTACCCTTCATGTTTATTTTAGCCCTGGCCTTAAAAGTAGGTGAAGAAGACAGAAAAAGTAGAAATCTAGTCGAACTGGAAGCTAATTCGGGGGTTTTCCCTTATATTTTACCTTCCATTTTCCAAATAAAGGCTACCCTTCATGTTTATTTTAGCCCTGGCCATAAAAGTAGGTGAAGAAGAAAGAAAAAGTAGAAATCTAGTCGAACTGGAAGCTAATTCAGAGTTTTTCTCTTGAATATTACCTTCCATTTTCCAAATAAAGGCTACCCTTCATGTTTATTTTAGCCCTGGACATAAAAGTAGGTGAAGAAGACAGAAAAAGTAGAAATCTAGTCGTACTGGAAGCCAATTCGGGGGTTTTCCCTTATATTTTACCTTCCATTTTCCAAATAAAGGCTACCCTTCATGTTTATTTTAGCCCTGGCCATAAAAGTAGGTGAAGAAGACAGAAAAAGTAGAAATCTAGTCGAACTGGAAGCCAATTCGGGGGTTTTCCCTTATATTTTACCTTCCATTTTCCAAATAAAGGCTACCCTTCATGTTTATTTTAGCCCTGGCCATAAAAGTAGGTGAAGAAGAAAGAAAAAGTAGAAATTTAGTCGAACTGGAAGCTAATTCAGAGTTTTTCTCTTGAATATTACCTTCCATTTTCCAAATAAAGGCTACCCTTCATGTTTATTTTAGCCCTCCCTGGCCTTAAAAGTAGGTGAAGAAGACAAAAAAATAGAAATCTAGTCGAACTGGAAGCTAATTCAGAGTTTTTCTCTTGAATATTACCTTCCATTTTCCAAATGAAGGCTACCCTTCATGTTTATTTTAACCCTGGCCTTAAAAGTAGGTGAAGAAGACAGAAAACTTAGAAATCTTGTCGAACTGGAAGCTAATTCAGAGTTTTTCTCTTGAATATTACCTTCCATTTTCCAAATGAAGGCTACCCTTCATGTTTATTTTAGCCCTAGCCATAAAAGTAGGTGACAAAGACAGATAAAGTAGAAATCTAGACGATCTGGAAGCCAATTCGGGGGTTTTCCCTTATATTTTACCTTCCATTTTCCAAATAAAGGCTACCCTTCATGTTTATTTTAGCCCTGGCCTTAAAAGTAGGTGAAGAAGACAGAAAAAGTAGAAATCTAGTCGAACTGGAAGCTAATTCAGAGTTTTTCTCTTGAATATTACCTTCCATTTTCCAAATAAAGGCTACCCTTCATGTTTATTTTAGCCCTGGCCTTAAAAGTAGGTGAAGAAGACAGAAAACTTAGAAATCTTGTCGAACTGGAAGCTAATTCAGAGTTTTTCTCTTGAATATTACCTTCCATTTTCCAAATGAAGGCTACCCTTTATGTTTATTTTAACCCTGGCCATAAAAGTAGGTGACAAAGACAGAAAAAGTAGAAATCTAGTCGAACTGGAAGCTAATTCAGAGTTTTTCTCTTGAATATTACCTTCCATTTTCCAAATAAAGGCTACCCTTCATGTTTATTTTAGCCCTGGCCTTAAAAGTAGGTGAAGAAGACAGAAAAAGTAGAAATCTAGTCGAACTGGAAGCTAATTCAGAGTTTTTCTCTTGAATATTACCTTCCATTTTCCAAATAAAGGCTACCCTTCATGTTTATTTTAGCCCTGGCCTTAAAAGTTGGTGAAGAAGACAGAAAAAGTAGAAATCTAGTCGAACTGGAAGCTAATTCAGTTTTTCTCTTGAATATTACCTTCCATTTTCCAAATGAAGGCTACCCTTCATGTTTATTTTAACCCTGGCCATAAAAGTAGGTGACAAAGACAGAAAACTTAGAAATCTAGTCGAACTGGAAGCTAATTCAGAGTTTTACTCTTGAATATTACCTTCCATTTTCCAAATAAAGGCTACCCTTCATGTTTATTTTAGCCCTGGCCTTAAAAGTAGGTGAAGAAGACAGAAAAAGTAGAAATCTAGTCGAACAGTAAGCTAATTCAGTTTTTCTCTTGAATATTACCTTCCATTTTCCAAATGAAGGCTACCCTTCATGTTTATTTTAACCCTGGCCATAAAAGTAGGTGACAAAGACAGAAAACTTAGAAATCTAGTCGAACTGGAAGCTAATTCAGAGTTTTACTCTTGAATATTACCTTCCATTTTCCAAATAAAGGCTACCCTTCATGTTTATTTTAACCCTGGCCATAAAAGTAGGTGACAAAGACAGAAAACTTAGAAATCTAGTCGAACTGGAAGCTAATTCAGAGTTTTACTCTTGAATATTACCTTCCATTTTCCAAATGAAGGCTACCCTTCATGTTTATTTTAACCCTGGCCATAAAAGTAGGTGACAAAGACAGAAAACTTAGAAATCTAGTCGAACTGGAAGCTAATTCAGAGTTTTACTCTTGAATATTACCTTCCATTTTCCAAATAAAGGCTACCCTTCATGTTTATTTTAGCCCTGGCCTTAAAAGTAGGTGAAGAAGACAGAAAAAGTAGAAATCTAGTCGAACTGGAAGCTAATTCAGTTTTTCTCTTGAATATTACCTTCCATTTTCCAAATGAAGGCTACCCTTCATGTTTATTTTAACCCTGGCCATAAAAGTAGGTGACAAAGACAGAAAACTTAGAAATCTAGTCGAACTGGAAGCTAATTCAGAGTTTTACTCTTGAATATTACCTTCCATTTTCCAAATAAAGGCTACCCTTCATGTTTATTTTAACCCTGGCCATAAAAGTAGGTGACAAAGACAGAAAACTTAGAAATCTTGTCGAACTGGAAGCTAATTCAGAGTTTTTCTTTTGAATATTACCTTCCATTTTCCAAATGAAGGCTACCCTTCATGTTTATTTTAATCCTGGCCATAAAAGTAGGTGAAAAAGACAGAAAAATTAGAAATCTAGACAAGAGATGTCCAACTCATTTATAAAACGAGCAATTAATTGCAACTGGCAAGATTCACGCATGCATCATTAAATTTACAAATTTGATTTGAAAGTATTATTTACATCTCAACCTAGAATTCTCTTTTAAAGGTTTTCAATATTGGGTGTAGTCTACATTTCCTGACACGGAGAGTTTCCTAAACGACGCCGGAAGCAGTCACCGTGTTTATACAGGCCCACTGGCCCCTTGGAAAGGCACTGTGCCACGTGTGTTCTCGTCTTCACTAGTTAAAGGGTTAACGAGAAAATGGTGTGTACGGTATTGTCTGGGTCTCCTCTGAGCTCTATTTTCTTCATAACAATTTTTTTATATTTTCTTTTTATTTCACTAACATCGTGGGCCATACAAAATTACCTCTCGGGCCTGCATTTTGTTGACACCCCTGCACTAAATTGTGGTTCATCTAATGTACCGATGTACCTAGTTATATTTGATGGAATTTCAAGCATGCTGAGTCCGACAGTCCGTGCATCATCCAGATCTACCACCTACAGATTGTCCTAGGAAATTACAATCATGCCTCTGACGTGTTGCCAATTAGAAATCGTTTTAATTGCATTGATAGAATGGAATTGTAGAATACTTAAAGACCTAAATGATGTTTTTATTTTTTTTTTCTTCCGATGCAACTCTCAACTTTTCTTTAGTTTTTTAATTTTTTTGTTCTTCCATCTTGTAAAAATACTCAGTCGGCACTTCTTACCTTTGATGTGGTGGTTAATACATATGTGATATATCTTTTGTATTATAAGCCGCCGTGTGTGAGTGTACAATAAAAACAGAATTGTAATAACTGTTACGAGGTGCCTTCGGTTCCAGCTGACACCTTTTTACACATAAACACAAAGACCGCACAATATTATGAGGGACAAGGCAATCTTCGTATTGTAAGCTCGTTTGTGTTAAGTTAAACAGAGAATTCTAATCTTCACACATACACTGAACGTATACAACAGAACAATTAGTCACCTGAAAGACTTCGTAAGTCGTTTACTAAAGGAACCCTTCATCTTGTGGGTAATATATCTTCTACACCGACCCACTCAATAATAACTTGTGGGTTACTTGTTTTAAGAGCAACCAATAGAGCGACCAAACTACCATCTCTTTAAAAAAAATTTTATCACTAAAATTGTAAATTTAAGTATTTTAAAGAAATTTGGGGGCGGCAGAGTTAAAGTCTAAAGTTCAAACGCTCTAAATTGACTCTGGCGAACAAAAGAAAAAATATACAATACCTTACTCGCACCTATATGGACATACGGACTCGAATTATACGGGACAGAGAAGCGAATTAACCTCAACCGAATGCAAACCGTCCAATCCCGAATCCTTGTCAATAATATTACAGGTATTCATCATACATTAGGCATCGCGAATTCGGGGGCAATTCCAATAATTTGTGTAGCGATTTTAGGCAAACACCTACCTATTGTATTTTATTACTTCGGTATTTTATTGCTACTGTATTGTTTATTTCCGTTTTATTAGATAATAATAGTTCAAAACTAAAATGGTTACTTTACTTTTTGTTCCTTCTCCAAAAATTGACATACGAGTAAATTAATAATTTGATATCAGTGAAAAGCGTTTACAAAACTTCTCAGTTTTCTGCATTTACAACCCTCTGTTCGGGGTAGGGTTTTATTAAAAACAAAAATCCATATGGTCTCGAAGCTCAATAAATGCACAACTTTTCCTGTAATTGGATGACTCCTTGATTCATTAATCATTGAAAAAATTCAGTTGAAAATTTAAATAAAAATCATCGAGAACCAAGTTTTTAGGCATTAAAGTAAAAATTTCATTGTTTATAAGAAACGTTTTGACGCTCTGGTTTAAGCAGATTTATAGGAAATTTAAATTAAATTATCAACTTCTTGTTCACTAAGATTATTGTGAAGGAAGATTTCTTCCTTTTCAATATCGACAGAAGGCACTGAATGACGAATCGAAATCAGCCAATCAGAGCATCCGAATTTAAACGGTCCGGTAGGAAACGGTGGTAGAGGGTTGCCACCTGCAGTACTTGTAAAAGTTTCGAAAAATATTAAATTTAGAGCAAAATGTTATAGATATTTTGTGTTTTTACAATTTTTGCCACGACCCAGCTGAATTTTTCTGCTACCCGGTGCCGAGTCGCGATCCACACTTTGTGAAACGCTGCCCTATTATAACATTTACCGCACACTCACAATTCTGGACAATCCTTTTGAACAATGGAGTGTGTCAGAATGTTCACCTTATTTAGCTACACCTGTTAACTTAAGTCGGCAAGTTAAGAGCACTGTTTCAATGGGGTTTTTAATATTTATTTTTTTTTAGTGTGTTAACAGGGATATTTGTAACTGTGACTGAGAATATGTGTGTGTTTAAAATAGTGATTGTATTATATTATACTCTTTGAAGAACTACCTGAAAAGAGATTTGTTTGAATCCACCACAGGTGGGCTTCTAGTGCTTATGACCCATCTTCTGAAGACTGCCGGCATTTGACAGGGGAACCACTCCGTGTATTCTTTGGTCATTTAGGAATACATACCTACGTAAACAACATAGAAACTATCTATCACTCTACTATAACATAAAGTAGGCATGGGCTGGCTATCTCCTTTTTTCTTTTCTTTTTTTTATCCTAAAGAAGAACAAATAGTCGGCTAGATCAAGGCAAAAAAAAATATTTTCAAGTGTGAGAAACTCTTTCTTAGACTTTCTCTGACTTCAATTATGAAAGTCTGATGTTTACGGACAACTGAAATATTAGTGACACCTCAAGAAGATGGCCACCATATTTTGCACATTTGCCAACATAGCTAGCACAAAGACTAATGCAGTTAGTGCAGTCCTGGGCATTGTCTAAAGCAGGCATGTGCAACCTACGGCACGAGGGCCGAATCTAGCCCCGTGTAGTGATTTTATACGGCCCGTGACGTCTTTTCCAAAACATCATTGAATCTGGCCCCGCTAACCCTAAGATAAAATGTCTGGTAAAGATAATTTTAATAGGAATTAGATATGTAATCCAATCATACAAACAAGTTAAAAACATTTGGTTCTTATCGGTTTTATTTATTTATATTAATTAAAAGCTCCACCCTTTGCCACGCCCATAGGAAACTAATCTCCAATAGTATTGCGATTAGTAAGTACTGTGATTGGTCGATTTAAAATTTCTTTGCTAGACCTATATATATTCTGAAGTACTCTGGCCAGCGTAATCTTTCTACTTTCCAATCTGGCCCATAGTACTGTAAAGAGGTCTAAAGATGCCTGGTCTAAAGACACGGGTTAGCTGGCCATCTCCAGATACTAAAGAAAGATACTTCGTTTTAGCGGAGGCTCTCGTATTTATTACCCAGACGTTGCAAATGGATTATTGTATTATTAAGTGCATAACAGGGAAATAGAAATTGATGAAAAATTATTTTTGATGTCTAACTTGGTAAGTGATTACTTGGTTTTGACATTGATAAGGCAATGAGTTCTTAACTCTCCTCAGTTCCTATATAAACATCAACCAAATTACAGGTCAACTGTAGGAGATTAGATAGAAGTATTTAAAGAGTGCTTATGTTTTAATGGTATTTAAACATATCCATATATCCATTACGCCACCATAATCAAACTCATTATAGACCAAGTTTTTAGAGAACAAATTAAAAAAAAAAAAATTTTTGCTAAATTTTGTCAACTTTGTTACTTTGTGTTTTCAACTGAGTAGGCATGTTACACGTGGCTTCTCACGTGGCTGACCAGTTTAGTTTAAGACTGTTTAAAGAAAAGTAATTGCCTATTATTTCAGGTGGGCTTTACGTCCAACCGCCAATTAGGTGTCGTGGACTGAGGCGACTAGCAAACATACTTTACTGTAAATTTCTTTTTATTAACTATTAAATAAAATCCAAGGCCTAAGACCGGGGAATCGAAACCAGTACCACAGTACATATCAGCTTTACAGGTCTCGCCTCTAACCGCTCGGCTACTGTGGCGTCTAGTTTAAGACTGTTTACAATGTAAATTTAGCAATGAAACATGATTCATTTGTTTCCCAAATTATTTAACAATCGACGAGCTCCGCGTTTTTAAAATATTAACTACTGGGTCAGAGACATGCTAAAAGCGCAATTAAATTTCGTGCTGTGATTTGTACAGAATTATAATATTATTTGCATCGCTGAGCTTGCCATTGTATTTAATGAATTCCTACAGAACATTTCATATGCAAATTTTGTGAATCCAGCGACTTGTCTTAGCCATTTATTTTCTGTACATCACCAATCATTCTAGTTAGACAAAGAATTAAATCACGTAAAACTAATTTAAGGGTAGTGATGAGCTATTTAAACTAAGCTCAGGTTAACGAGCTTAGATCACCATCTAGCGTGTTTGTGGGCGTCGACACGACATCTCAAAATATACCACCTTCAAAGATATATATATATATATATATAAAAAGAAGAAGAAGAAAATTCGTTCATCAATAACTAAGGTTTGTAATTATACTTTGCAAAGCACGCAGGGTAACAATCCACCCAACATTAGGCGCAGCAATATCTCTCTTAAGCAATAGTTCTTTGTAGAAATCCCACAGAATATAAATTGTACTAAATTAGTGAACATTTTTTTTAAATAATTTGGACACCAGCAATGGACAAAGATGGCCATTTGGTAGTGAACTCGCTAGATCATCGCTAAGACATCGAAATAGAGCATTACAAGGAGAATCTAAGGAATATCTAATAAAAATAACCAAGATATCACATTTGCCCAATTTATCTGAACTTGTCATTCCAAAATTAGACAGCGGAATATGTATGATCAAGACTTGACATAAGAATAAAATTCTAGAAGTGGGAAATAAAAAATTCCCAAACAAATTAAAAAAAAAATTTCATTAGGTAACTTTTTTCGAACTTAAAAAAAAAAAGCTAGCAAACCAAAGCTGCACAATCCAGCACAACTTTAGAACAAGAGGTTGAGATAAAAGAAAAAAAATGAAAAATGTCCATTAGTTTTACAAGTATTTCTTATTCATCACATCTAGAATGTAAACTTTATGTCGATATATATTTATATACGCATTACGCTGTCTCATTTGAAAACAAAATTCCCCATTTGAAAAATGAAGCAAATCTAAAACACCTAAAATTCAACACCTTATATTTCCTTTAAAAAAATAGCTAGAAAACTGGAATTCTGCACAATTGTAGAGGTAAACGAATACTATAATTGTATGTAGTTTCGTGGAGAGAACATAAATAGGATAGGAGATACAGCCATTTGAAAAATGAAGAAAATGCAAAACACCTAAAATTCAACACCTCATATCTCGTTTAAAAACGTAGGTAGAAATCCGGAACTCTGCATAATTGTAGAGTTAAACGAATACTATAATTGTATGTCGTTTCGTGGAGAGAACATAAATAGGATAGGAGATAAAGCCAATTGAAAAATAAAGCAAATGCAAAATACTTAAAATTCAACACCTTATATTTCCTTTAAAAAAATAGCTAGAAATCTGGAATTCTACACAATTGTAGAGGTAAACGAATACTATAATTGTATGTAGTTTCGTGGAGAGAACATAAATAGGATAGGAGATACAGCCATTTGAAAAATGAAGAAAATGCAAAACACCTAAAATTCAACACATCATATCTCGTTTAAAAACGTAGGTAGAAATCCGGAACTCTGCATAATTGTAGAGATAAACGAATACTATAATTGTATGTCGTTTCGTGGAGAGAACATAAATAGGATAGGAGATAAAGCCAATTGAAAAATAAAGCAAATGCAAAATACTTAAAATTCAACACCTTATATTTCCTTTAAAAAAATAGCTAGAAAACTGGAATTCTGCACAATTGTAGAGGTAAACGAATACTATAATTGTAGGAGGTTTTGTCGAGATTACATTAATAGCATAGGAGATACACTCATTTCAAAAATAGAGTAAATGCAAAACACCTAAAATTCAACTCCTCATATCTCGTTTAAAAACGTAGGTAGAAATCTAGAATTCTGCACAATTGTAGAGGTAAACGAATACTATAATTGTAGGAGGTTTTGTCGAGATTACATTAATAGCATAGGAGATACACTCATTTAGAAAATAGAGTAAATGCAAAACACCTAAAATTCAACTCCTCATATCTCGTTTAAAAACGTAGGTAGAAATCTGGAATTCTGCACAATTGTAGAGGAAAACGAATACTATAATTGCATGTCGTTTCGTAGAGAGAACATAAATAGGATAGGAGATACAGCCATTTCAAAAATGAAGAAAATCCAAAACACCAAAAATTCAACTCCTCATATCTCGTTTAAAAACGTAGGTAGAAATCTGGAATTCTGCACAATTGTAGAGGTAAACGAATACTATAATTGTAGGAGGTTTTGTCGAGATTACATTAATAGCATAGGAGATACACTGATTTCAAAAATAGAGTAAATGCAAAACACCTAAAATTCAACTCCTCATATCTCGTTTAAAAACGTAGGTAGAAATCTGGAATTCTGCACAATTGTAGAGGTAAACGAATACTATAATTGTAAGAGGTTTTGTCGAGATTACATTAATAGCATAGGAGATACACTCATTTCAAAAATAGAGTAAATGCAAAACACCTAAAATTCAACTCCTCATATCTCGTTTAAAAACGTAGGTAGAAATCTGGAATTCTGCACAATTGTAGAGGTAAACGAATACTATAAATGTAAGAGGTTTTGTCGAGATTACATTAATAGCATAGGAGATACACTCATTTCAAAAATAGAGTAAATGCAAAACACCTAAAATTCAACTCCTCATATCTCGTTTAAAAGCGTAGGTAGAAAACTGGAATTCTGCACAATTGTAGAGGTAAACGAATACTATAATTGTAGGAGGTTTTGTCGAGATTACATTAATAGCATAGGAGATACACTCATTTCAAAAATAGAGTAAATGCAAAACACCTAAAATTCAACTCCTCATATCTCGTTTAAAAACGTAGGTAGAAATCTGGAATTCTGCACAATTTTAGAGGTAAACGAATACTATAATTGTAGGAGGTTTTGTCGAGATTACATTAATAGCATAGGAGATACACTCATTTCAAAAATAGAGTAAATGCAAAACACCTAAAATTCAACTCCTCATATCTCGTTTAAAAACGTAGGTAGAAATCTGGAGTTTCGCACAATTGTAGAGGTAAACGAATACTATAAATGCATGTCGTTTCGTAGAGAGAACATAAATAGGATAGGAGATACAGCCATTTCAAAAATGAAGAAAATGCAAAACACCTAAAATTCAACTCCTCATATCTCGTTTAAAAACGTAGGTAGAAATCTGGAATTCTGCACAATTGTAGAGGTAAACGAATACTATAATTGTAAGAGGTTTTGTCGAGATTACATTAATAGCATAGGAGATACACTCATTTCAATAATAGAGTAAATGCAAAACACCTAAAATTCAACTCCTCATATCTCGTTTAAAAACGTAGGTAGAAATCTGGAATTCTGCACAATTGTAGAGGTAAACGAATACTATAATTGTAAGAGGTTTTGTCGAGATTACATTAATAGCATAGGAGAAACACTCATTTCAAAAATAGAGAAAATGCAAAACACCTAAATTTAAACTCCTCAAATCTCGTTTAAAAACGTAGGTAGAAATCTGGAATTCTGCACAATTGTAGAGGTAAAAGAATACTATAATTGTAAGAGCTTTTGTCGAGATTACATTAATACCATAGGAGATACACTCATTTCAAAAATAGAGTAAATGCAAAACACCTAAACTTCAACTCCTCATATCTCGTTTAAAAACGTAGGTAGAAATCTGAAATACTGCACAATTATAGAGGTAAACGAATACTATAATTGTAGGAGGTTTTGTCGAGATTACATTAATAGCATAGGAGATACACTCATTTCAAAAATAGAGTAAATGCAAAACACCTAAAATTCAACTCCTCATATCTCGTTTAAAAACGTAGGTAGAAATCTGGAATTCTGCACAATTGTAGAGGTAAACGAATACTATAATTGTAAGAGGTTTTGTCGAGATTACATTAATAGCATAGGAGATACACTCATTTCAATAATAGAGTAAATGCAAAACACCTAAAATTCAACTCCTCATATCTCGTTTAAAAACGTAGGTAGAAATTTGAAATTCTGCACAATTGTAGAGGTAAACGAATACTATAATTGTAAGAGGTTTTGTCGAGATTACATTAATAGCATAGGAGATACACTCATTTCAAAAATAGAGTAAATGCAAAACACCTAAAATTCAACTCCTCATATCTCGTTTAAAAACGTAGGTAGAAATCTGGAATTCTGCACAATTGTAGAGGTAAACGAATACTATAATTGTAAGAGGTTTTGTCGAGATTACATTAATAGCATAGGAGATACACTCATTTCAAAAATAGAGTAAATGCAAAACACCTAAAATTCAACTCCTCATATCTCGTTTAAAAACGTAGGTAGAAATCTGGAATTCTGCACAATTTTAGAGGTAAACGAATACTATAATTGTAGGAGGTTTTGTCGAGATTACATTAATAGCATAGGAGATACACTCATTTCAAAAATAGAGTAAATGCAAAACACCTAAAATTCAACTCCTCATATCTCGTTTAAAAACGTAGGTAGAAATCTGGAATTCTGCACAATTGTAGAGGTAAACGAATACTATAATTGTAAGAGGTTTTGTCGAGATTTCATTAATAGCATAGGAGATACACTCATTTCAAAAATAGAGTAAATGCAAAACACCTAAAATTCAACTCCTCATATCTCGTTTAAAAACGTAGGTAGAAATCTGGAATTCTGCACAGTTGTAGAGGTAAACGAATACTATAATTGTAGGAGGTTTTGTCGAGATTACATTAATAGCATAGGAGATACACTCATTTCAATAATAGAGTAAATGCAAAACACCTAAAATTCAACTCCTCATATCTCGTTTAAAAACGTAGGTAGAAATCTGGAATTCTGCACAATTGTAGAGGTAAACGAATACTATAATTGTAGGAGGTTTTATCGAGATTACATTAATAGCATAGGAGATACACTCATTTCAAAAATAGAGTAAATGCAAAACACCTAAAATTCAACTCTTCATATCTCGTTTAAAAACGTAGGTAGAAATCTGGAATTGTGCACAATTGTAGAGGTAAACGAATACTATAATTGTAAGAGGTTTTGTCGAGATTACATTAATAGCATAGGAGATACACTCATTTCAAAAATAGAGTAAATGCAAAACACCTAAACTTCAACTCCTCATATCTCGTTTAAAAACGTAGGTAGAAATTTGAAATTCTGCACAATTGTAGAGGTAAACGAATACTATAATTGTAAGAGCTTTTGTCGAGATTACATTAATAGCATAGGAGATACACTCATTTCAAAAATAGAGTAAATGCAAAACACCTAAAATTCAACTCCTCATATCTCGTTTAAAAACGTAGGTAGAAATCTGGAATTCTGCACAATTGTAGAGGTAAACGAATACTATAATTGTAAGAGGTTTTGTCGAGATTACATTAATAGCATAGGAGATACACTCATTTCAATAATAGAGTAAATGCAAAACACCTAAAATTCAACTCCTCATATCTCGTTTAAAAACGTAGGTAGAAATCTGGAATTCTGCACAATTGTAGAGGTAAATGAATACTATAATTGTAAGAGGTTTTGTCGAGATTACATTAATAGCATAGGAGAAACACTCATTTCAAAAATAGAGAAAATGCAAAACACCTAAATTTAAACTCCTCATATCTCGTTTAAAAACGTAGGTAGAAATCTGGAATTCTGCACAATTGTAGAGGTAAACGAATACTATAATTGTAAGAGGTTTTGTCGAGATTACATTAATACCATAGGAGATACACTCATTTCAAAAATAGAGTAAATGCAAAACACCTAAACTTCAACTCCTCATATCTCGTTTAAAAACGTAGGTAGAAATCTGAAATACTGCACAATTATAGAGGTAAACGAATACTATAATTGTAGGAGGTTTTGTCGAGATTACATTAATAGCATAGGAGATACACTCATTTCAAAAATAGAGTAAATGCAAAACACCTAAAATTCAACTCCTCATATCTCGTTTAAAAACGTAGGTAGAAATCTGGAATTCTGCACAATTGTAGAGGTAAACGAATACTATAATTGTAAGAGGTTTTGTCGAGATTACATTAATAGCATAGGAGATACACTCATTTCAATAATAGAGTAAATGCAAAACACCTAAAATTCAACTCCTCATATCTCGTTTAAAAACGTAGGTAGAAATCTGGAATTCTGCACAATTGTAGAGGTAAACGAATACTATAATTGTAAGAGGTTTTGTCGAGATTACATTAATAGCATAGGAGATACACTCATTTCAAAAATAGAGTAAATGCAAAACACCTAAAATTCAACTCCTCATATCTCGTTTAAAAACGTAGGTAGAAATCTGGAATTCTGCACAATTGTAGAGGTAAACGAATACTATAATTGTAAGAGGTTTTGTCGAGATTTCATTAATAGCATAGGAGATACACTCATTTCAAAAATAGAGTAAATGCAAAACACCTAAAATTCAACTCCTCATATCTCGTTTAAAAACGTAGGTAGAAATCTGGAATTCTGCACAGTTGTAGAGGTAAACGAATACTATAATTGTAGGAGGTTTTGTCGAGATTACATTAATAGCATAGGAGATACACTCATTTCAATAATAGAGTAAATGCAAAACACCTAAAATTCAACTCCTCATATCTCGTTTAAAAACGTAGGTAGAAATCTGGAATTCTGCACAATTGTAGAGGTAAACGAATACTACAATTGTAGGAGGTTTTGTCGAGATTACATTAATAGCATAGGAGATACACTCATTTCAAAAATAGAGTAAATGCAAAACACCTAAAATTCAACTCCTCATATCTCGTTTAAAAACGTAGGTAGAAATCTGGAATTGTGCACAATTGTAGAGGTAAACGAATACTATAATTGTAAGAGGTTTTGTCGAGATTACATTAATAGCATAGGAGATACACTCATTTCAAAAATAGAGTAAATGCAAAACACCTAAAATTCAACTCCTCATATCTCGTTTAAAAACGTAGGTAGAAATCTGGAATTGTGCACAATTGTAGAGGTAAACGAATACTATAATTGTAAGAGGTTTTGTCGAGATTACATTAATAGCATAGGAGATACACTCATTTCAAAAATAGAGTAAATGCAAAACACCTAAAATTCAACTTTTCATATCTCGTTTAAAAACGTAAGTAGAAATTTGGAAGTCTGCACAATTGTAGAGGAATACGAATACTATAATTGTAAGAGGTTTTGTCGAGATTACATTAATAGCATAGGAGATACACTCATTTCAAAAATAGAGTAAATGCAAAACACCTAAAATTCAACTCCTCATATCTCGTTTAAAAACGTAGGTAGAAATCTGGAATTCTGCACAATTGTAGAGGTAAACGAATACTATAATTGTAAGAGGTTTTGTCGAGATTACATTAATAGCATAGGAGATACACTCATTTCAATAATAGAGCAAATGCAAAACACCTAAAATTCAACTCCTCATATCTCGTTTAAAAACGTAGGTAGAAATCTGGAATTCTGCACAATTGTAGAGGTAAACGAATACTATAATTGTAAGAGGTTTTGTCGAGATTACATTAATAGCATAGGAGAAACACTCATTTCAAAAATAGAGTAAATGCAAAACACCTAAAATTCAACTTTTCATATCTCGTTTAAAAACGTAAGTAGAAATTTGGAAGTCTGCACAATTGTAGAGGAATACGAATACTATAATTGTAAGAGGTTTTGTCGAGATTACATTAATAGCATAGGAGATACACTCATTTCAAAAATAGAGTAAATGCAAAACACCTAAATTTCAACTCCTCATATCTCGTTTAAAAACGTAGGTAGAAATCTGGAATTCTGCACAATTGTAGAGGTAAACGAATACTATAATTGTAAGAGGTTTTGTCGAGATTACATTAATAGCATAGGAGATACACTCATTTCAATAATAGAGCAAATGCAAAACACCTAAAATTCAACTCCTCATATCTCGTTTAAAAACGTAGGTAGAAATCTGGAATTCTGCACAATTGTAGAGGTAAACGAATACTATAATTGTAAGAGGTTTTGTCGAGATTACATTAATAGCATAGGAGAAACACTCATTTCAAAAATAGAGTAAATGCAAAACACCTAAAATTCAACTCCTCATATCTCGTTTAAAAACGTAGGTAGAAATCTGGAATTCTGCACAATTGTAGAGGTAAACGAATACTATAATTGTAAGAGGTTTTGTCGAGATTACATTAATAGCATAGGAGATACACTCATTTCAATAATAGAGTAAATGCAAAACACCTAAAATTCAACTCCTCATATCTCGTTTAAAAACGTAGGTAGAAATCTGGAATTCTGCACAATTGTAGAGGTAAACGAATACTATAATTGTAAGAGGTTTTGTCGAGATTACATTAATAGCATAGGAGAAACACTCATTTCAAAAATAGAGAAAATGCAAAACACCTAAATTTAAACTCCTCATATCTCGTTTAAAAACGTAGGTAGAAATCTGGAATTCTGCACAATTGTAGAGGTAAACGAATACTATAATTGTAAGAGGTTTTGTCGAGATTACATTAATACCATAGGAGATACACTCATTTCAAAAATAGAGTAAATGCAAAACACCTAAACTTCAACTCCTCATATCTCGTTTAAAAACGTAGGTAGAAATCTGAAATACTGCACAATTATAGAGGTAAACGAATACTATAATTGTAGGAGGTTTTGTCGAGATTACATTAATAGCATAGGAGATACACTCATTTCAAAAATAGAGTAAATGCAAAACACCTAAAATTCAACTCCTCATATCTCGTTTAAAAACGTAGGTAGAAATCTGGAATTCTGCACAATTGTAGAGGTAAACGAATACTATAATTGTAAGAGGTTTTGTCGAGATTACATTAATAGCATAGGAGATACACTCATTTCAATAATAGAGTAAATGCAAAACACCTAAAATTCAACTCCTCATATCTCGTTTAAAAACGTAGGTAGAAATCTGGAATTCTGCACAATTGTAGAGGTAAACGAATACTATAATTGTAAGAGGTTTTGTCGAGATTACATTAATAGCATAGGAGATACACTCATTTCAAAAATAGAGTAAATGCAAAACACCTAAAATTCAACTCCTCATATCTCGTTTAAAAACGTAGGTAGAAATCTGGAATTCTGCACAATTGTAGAGGTAAACGAATACTATAATTGTAAGAGGTTTTGTCGAGATTTCATTAATAGCATAGGAGATACACTCATTTCAAAAATAGAGTAAATGCAAAACACCTAAAATTCAACTCCTCATATCTCGTTTAAAAACGTAGGTAGAAATCTGGAATTCTGCACAGTTGTAGAGGTAAACGAATACTATAATTGTAGGAGGTTTTGTCGAGATTACATTAATAGCATAGGAGATACACTCATTTCAATAATATAGTAAATGCAAAACACCTAAAATTCAACTCCTCATATCTCGTTTAAAAACGTAGGTAGAAATCTGGAATTGTGCACAATTGTAGAGGTAAACGAATACTATAATTGTAAGAGGTTTTGTCGAGATTACATTAATAGCATAGGAGATACACTCATTTCAAAAATAGAGTAAATGCAAAACACCTAAAATTCAACTCCTCATATCTCGTTTAAAAACGTAGGTAGAAATCTGGAATTGTGCACAATTGTAGAGGTAAACGAATACTATAATTGTAAGAGGTTTTGTCGAGATTACATTAATAGCATAGGAGATACACTCATTTCAAAAATAGAGTAAATGCAAAACACCTAAAATTCAACTTTTCATATCTCGTTTAAAAACGTAAGTAGAAATTTGGAAGTCTGCACAATTGTAGAGGAATACGAATACTATAATTGTAAGAGGTTTTGTCGAGATTACATTAATAGCATAGGAGATACACTCATTTCAAAAATAGAGTAAATGCAAAACACCTAAAATTCAACTCCTCATATCTCGTTTAAAAACGTAGGTAGAAATCTGGAATTCTGCACAATTGTAGAGGTAAACGAATACTATAATTGTAAGAGGTTTTGTCGAGATTACATTAATAGCATAGGAGATACACTCATTTCAATAATAGAGCAAATGCAAAACACCTAAAATTCAACTCCTCATATCTCGTTTAAAAACGTAGGTAGAAATCTGGAATTCTGCACAATTGTAGAGGTAAACGAATACTATAATTGTAAGAGGTTTTGTCGAGATTACATTAATAGCATAGGAGAAACACTCATTTCAAAAATAGAGTAAATGCAAAACACCTAAAATTCAACTTTTCATATCTCGTTTAAAAACGTAAGTAGAAATTTGGAAGTCTGCACAATTGTAGAGGAATACGAATACTATAATTGTAAGAGGTTTTGTCGAGATTACATTAATAGCATAGGAGATACACTCATTTCAAAAATAGAGTAAATGCAAAACACCTAAATTTCAACTCCTCATATCTCGTTTAAAAACGTAGGTAGAAATCTGGAATTCTGCACAATTGTAGAGGTAAACGAATACTATAATTGTAAGAGGTTTTGTCGAGATTACATTAATAGCATAGGAGATACACTCATTTCAATAATAGAGCAAATGCAAAACACCTAAAATTCAACTCCTCATATCTCGTTTAAAAACGTAGGTAGAAATCTGGAATTCTGCACAATTGTAGAGGTAAACGAATACTATAATTGTAAGAGGTTTTGTCGAGATTACATTAATAGCATAGGAGAAACACTCATTTCAAAAATAGAGTAAATGCAAAACACCTAAAATTCAACTTTTCATATCTCGTTTAAAAACGTAAGTAGAAATTTGGAAGTCTGCACAATTGTAGAGGAATACGAATACTATAATTGTAAGAGGTTTTGTCGAGATTACATTAATAGCATAGGAGATACACTCATTTCAAAAATAGAGTAAATGCAAAACACCTAAAATTCAACTCCTCATATCTCGTTTAAAAACGTAGGTAGAAATCTGGAATTCTGCACAATTGTAGAGGTAAACGAATACTATAATTGTAAGAGGTTTTGTCGAGATTACATTAATAGCATAGGAGATACACTCATTTCAATAATAGAGCAAATGCAAAACACCTAAAATTCAACTCCTCATATCTCGTTTAAAAACGTAGGTAGAAATCTGGAATTCTGCACAATTGTAGAGGTAAACGAATACTATAATTGTAAGAGGTTTTGTCGAGATTACATTAATAGCATAGGAGAAACACTCATTTCAAAAATAGAGAAAATGCAAAACACCTAAATTTAAACTCCTCATATCTCGTTTAAAAACGTAGGTAGAAATCTGGAATTCTGCACAATTGTAGAGGTAAACGAATACTATAATTGTAAGAGGTTTTGTCGAGATTACATTAATACCATAGTAGATACACTCATTTCAAAAATAGAGTAAATGCAAAACACCTAAACTTCAACTCCTCATATCTCGTTTAAAAACGTAGGTAGAAATCTGAAATACTGCACAATTATAGAGGTAAACGAATACTATAATTGTAGGAGGTTTTGTCGAGATTACATTAATAGCATAGGAGATACACTCATTTCAAAAATAGAGTAAATGCAAAACACCTAAAATTCAACTCCTCATATCTCGTTTAAAAACGTAGGTAGAAATCTGGAATTCTGCACAATTGTAGAGGTAAACGAATACTATAATTGTAAGAGGTTTTGTCGAGATTACATTAATAGCATAGGAGATACACTCATTTCAATAATAGAGTAAATGCAAAACACCTAAAATTCAACTCCTCATATCTCGTTTAAAAACGTAGGTAGAAATCTGGAATTCTGCACAATTGTAGAGGTAAACGAATACTATAATTGTAAGAGGTTTTGTCGAGATTTCATTAATAGCATAGGAGATACACTCATTTCAAAAATAGAGTAAATGCAAAACACCTAAAATTCAACTCCTCATATCTCGTTTAAAAACGTAGGTAGAAATCTGGAATTCTGCACAGTTGTAGAGGTAAACGAATACTATAATTGTAGGAGGTTTTGTCGAGATTACATTAATAGCATAGGAGATACACTCATTTCAATAATAGAGTAAATGCAAAACACCTAAAATTCAACTCCTCATATCTCGTTTAAAAACGTAGGTAGAAATCTGGAATTCTGCACAATTGTAGAGGTAAACGAATACTATAATTGTAGGAGGTTTTGTCGAGATTACATTAATAGCATAGGAGATACACTCATTTCAAAAATAGAGTAAATGCAAAACACCTAAAATTCAACTCCTCATATCTCCTTTAAAAACGTAGGTAGAAATCTGGAATTCTGCACAATTGTAGGGGTAAACGAATACTATAATTGTAAGAGGTTTTGTCGAGATTACATTAATAGCATAGGAGATACACTCATTTCAAAAATAGTGTAAATGCAAAACCCCTAAAATTCAACTCCTCATATCTCGTTTAAAAACGTAGGTAGAAATCTGGAATTCTGCACAATTGTAGAGGTAAACGAATACTATAATTGTAAGAGGTTTTGTCGAGATTACATTAATAGCATAGGAGATACACTCATTTCAAAAATAGAGTAAATGCAAAACACCTAAAATTCAACTTTTCATATCTCGTTTAAAAACGTAAGTAGAAATTTGGAAGTCTGCACAATTGTAGAGGAATACGAATACTATAATTGTATGTCGTTTCGTGGAGAGAACATAAATACGATAGGAGATAATGCCAATTGAAGAATGAAGCAAATGCACCAAACCTAAAATGGGAAATCTTCAACAGTTTTACTAGCAATTCATTAATTTTTGTTTCTTTAATAGCATTTTTTTTTTACCAAGACTCAATTATTCATATTAGGTTGTTTAATTTTTTTAAGGGATAGTTGTAATAATAAATACAAAAAATAGCATATCATTTCTAGTTTCCCTAACTCTTTATTTGCTACTTTGCGCTGTGTGTCTATGGCTGTGGCACGGCTTTATCCTAAACCTCAGGTGGTCTATTTATGGATGGAGAAGTTCAAAAGAAGTGGCCAAATGGGAGATCTGGTTTCGTCACTAAATATTCCTTCTTTCTTCTTTTAATACCCCATCTCTTTGCATTGACTGGATATTAGAGCTACTACTTTTGGATTTTGAGCTTCATAAGAAAAAAAAAACTTTTAAATTTTAGTAAAATTCTGCATATTCACTGCATATTGATTCATGAATGGATTATAAAATATCTTGCTTGAAGTTGCTGTACTTAGTCAGGTAACCGTATCAGTACGCTAGTCGAATGAATTCCTAATGAACATTCAACTTTTTTAGTTCTTATTGTTAATAAAACTTAAATCTGGAAAACTTAATTGTTAAGTTTATATTTTCCTTTATTTTATTAATTTATTTGTCTTATATTTGTTGTCAGCATGGCGTTCGTTTTGACGGATGTTAGCGCCTAACATCGACCCTTAGATTAGATTAGAATAGGGCGGCCTCAGGGCCTACGCCACTGCGACCCCTTTGGGTCTATTGTGGCTCCCCTAACTTTAAAGCTCACCCTCCAGACTTGTCCTTTTAATTAGACTCTTAATGCTGGATAGTGACTTTTGGGTAAAGCTCACAGGCCTTGGTTTTTCCGCCCCGAGAAGTAACATCCTTAGCCACACGAACCCCTCACACTGACACAACACGTGTAGTGCCGTTTCCTCCACTTCCTGACAGAACCTACAAAAGGCTATCATCTGCCAGGCCCATGCGATGCATGTGTTTTCTGAGTCTGCAGTGGCCAGTCAATAGGCCTACAATCATCCTGATAGCCCCACGGCCTTGACGGATTAATTCTGCAGTCAGCCTCGGCGAATAGCCTTTAATAAACACCTTCGCCTGTCTCTGCCCAGTGGTGGCAAGCCACCACTCCTGAGACCTACACTGCGCCCATAAGTTAATGGTCGCAGTCTTAACACACTTCGGAACCCCAAAACAGGGCTCCGGGCCAACGAAGTATCCCGCAGAGCCTTCCCGGGCCAATAAATCTGCCGCTTCGTTACCCTTATGTCCTGAATGACCAGGTGCCCAGACCAGAAAGACCTTATTTTGGTCACTAATCTCCTTCAGGGCACCCAGACAGTCCCAAACCAGTTTTGAGTTAACCTGATAGGAACTAATTGCCCGTAGAGCAGCCTGACTATCCGAGAAAATTACGACCTTAGAATTAATAATTCCTCGCCCTTCAATCTCGGTAGCACAGAACCTAATTGCAGCTAGCTCAGCCTGAAAAACTGTAGCTAGTTTCCCTAGGCTAACCGAAAAGCTACATTTCGGCTTCACCCCGTACAGATTTAACCCTTAACTGGTATCCTCAAAATCTCAACTTCAACTGGTATCGTCGGGTCAGCTTTGACCCGAAACTTTAAATGCATATTACTTTTAAATGGTCATTGATATAATTAAAGTCGATTTAGTTTTTCTTAGAAAATTTATTTAGCAAACGAAAATGATGAATATTTTGTTAAATTTGTTTCATAAGTTTAAGAAAAACCAAAAAAAAGTTAAAAAATGAAAATGTTGCATTTTTTTCCATAATTCTGCAAGTACTGAATTATCATGATGCGAGTATAACATACTTGTTTTGTTTTGGTACAAACAAACCAGCGTTTTGTTGCCAGTGAAAACAAACAATGAAGTTCCGACGGTAGTTTTTTTAATTTGGAATTATAAAAGAGGGGTTTTCTTTTTTATTTTTTTTCGTAATGTCCCCGAGTAAGACAAATTTAGCTTTCCTAGTTCATGGACCAGCTTAATTGAACATAACCAATTATCAGCAATAATATTAAATATTATGTAATATTAAAAAATAGAACAGAAAACAAACTCCAAAACATAAAAATGAAAAATATTAAGAAGAAAAGTTATAACGTAAATGGTATTGTCGGGTCAGATTTGACCCAAAACCTATATTTTATTTACTTGCACTGCTCGAAGAACGACTGATTTGTATGGTCGATTGTTGGTGAGGATGAAAGAGGAGAATTCAGAGAAAGGGAGATGTTTATAGTTAATTCCTACAAAATGCCACACAAAAGAAAAATTTGACCCGACGAAGACCAGTTGAGGGTTAACCTCTATCCGCCTGTTTTACAGTCAAATGGAACAAAACTAAATTAGATTTAAACTAAATTGGATTAGTTAGATTTTCAAGATTAAGATAGACGACTCACAACTACGTTCTAGTAACTAAGTAAACCAAGTTTATCGATTAATCTTGAGCAATACAATTTGTTTATTAACTATTAAAGGCCAGAAAGATTTAAAAATATCATCTATTAAGATATAATATTAAAAATGAAACAATAGATCCACAAAAAAAGAATTGTAAAAGATACATAAAATGCTGACATTGCGGAAATGTGTAGTATCTAATTTGCATATTGCACAGGACTTTTATAGTCTTATTCAGCCGACAATTGTATACAAATTGGATGTGGTAGATAGTACAGCGAGACAACAGCACGTAGAATATGGATTCCTCCATTGCATTACTTAGTTTGCCGACCTTAATGTCGTGAAAGTAAGGTCTCTAGCGGTAGAAGTAAGCTAAAATGGCCGATTTCCATTCTACACAATGTGATCTAAACTCCCTTTGCCATTCTTTATGAAATTATTATTAATTTTATTTTTGGGAATTTGGAATTTAAAATTGAAGTTAACTACAAACTAGGATACATTTTTATAAAAGTAAAGTAAAAGAATACACTGTGATTTTCATAGCAGTCTCAGAACCTCATTAAAATCAATATTTTCCGAGACAAAATTGCAGCCAACTTGGGAAAAAAACCGTTCAGTTAGTCATACTTCCAGAGAATTGTTCTACCACTCTCAGAATTTTGCTTAAATATATCGACCGACAGCTGTGCAGCGTAAAGCCTTCTCTTTCGATTGCGGCGTCTCACATGCTTGTTGAGAAATCTGTCTGACCGGAACCGTCCGTTTTTGTAAGAGGTGTTAGTTTCGTTTTGCGCGAAAACATGATACTACACATGTAGTAGAGCAACGAATTGTCGTGAAATTTCACATCAAAACTTGATAAAAAGCGCTACTGAAACTTATCTTTCATTAAAAGAAGTTTATGGCGATGAATGTTTATAACGTGCGCGAGTTTTTGAGTGGTTCAAGCGTTTCCAAGATGGCCGAGAAGACGTCGGAGATGATGCCCGCCCAGATCGCCCTTCCACGTCCAAAACGGATGAAAATATCGATTATAATTAATCAACATTACGAGGGTCGTTTGAAAAGTCCGTGCAAAAATAAAAACTACTTAATTTTGTGGGGTAAACCTTTTTTATTTTTCAACATGGTCTCCTTTTAGGCTTATACACTTCGTCCAACGCTGCTCTAGTTTGTTGATCCCTTCCGAATAATAGGATTTGTCCAACTCTGAAAAATAGCCATTCGTTTCTGCAATCATCTCCTCGTTTGAATAAAATCTTTTTCCCGCCAGCCATTTCTTCATATTGGGGAACAAATAGTAGTCCGAGGGAGCCAAGTCTGGAGAATAGGGGGGATGTGAAACGAGTTGGAACCCTATTTCCATTAATTTTGCGACCACAACTGCTGAGGTGTGAGCTGGTGCGTTGTCGTGATGGAAAAGGACTTTTTTGTGGGCCAATCGTGGGCGTTTTTCTTGCAGCTCGGTTTTCAAACGGTCCAATAACGATGAATAATATGCACCTGTAATAGTTTTACCCTTTTCCAGATAGTCGATGAGGATTATTCCTTGCGAATCCCAAAAGACAGTCGCCATAATCTTTCCGGCCGAAGGAACGGTCTTCGCCTTTTTTGGCGCAGATTCCCCCTTGGTAACCCATTGTTTAGATTGTTCTTTGGTCTCGGAAGTGTAGTGATGTATCGATGTTACATCCACAGTGACGAAACGACGCTTAAAGTCCTGCGGATTCTTCTGGAACAGCTGCAAACCGTCCTTGCAACACTTAACACGATTTCGTTTTTGGTCAAGCGTGAGCAATCGCGGCACCCATCTTGCGGATAGCTTTGTCATGTCCAAATGTTGATGCAAAATATTATGTACCCGTTCATTCGAGATGCCCACAGCACTAGCAATCTCACGCACCTTCACTCTTCTGTCATCCATCACCATATCATGGATTTTATCAATGATTTCTGGAGCGTCACTTATGCCCATATGGCCACTCCGAAAATTTTGAAACCACTTATAAACTGTTCTAATCGAAGGTGCAGAGTCACCATAATGTTTATCAAGCTTCTCTTTAGTCTCCTGAGGCGTTTTGCCTTTCATAAAGTAGTGTTTAATCAACACACGAAATTCTTTTTCGTCCATTTATTTGAAAATCACTCGACTTCCTCGATTCAAACGAATGCCAAACACAAAGAAATGGACCGATCTGGCTGAAACTTGGTGTGTGTTCTTCCAAGAGATGCTACTAACATAACCTCGATACGCGCCAGTAGTGCTATCTCTCTGACTTTGCACGGACTTTTCAAACGACCCTCGTACTACCGTAAGGTGCTCGCTCAACTCCGTGAAAGAGTAAGGAAAAAACGACCCGATTTGTGGAAGAACAAGTCATGGGTTCTCCATTAAGACAAAAACGCGCCGGCCCACACTGCATTGTCTGTCAAGACGTTTTCTAGCCAAGAACAACTTCCCAGTTTTAGGCGATCCGCCTTATTCGCCTGACCTGATCCGCCATATGACTTTTGTCTGTTCCCCAAAGTCAAATCTGCATTAAAAGGAACACGATTTCAGTCCGTTGAAGCTGTAAAAGAAAAAGCGGCTCGCGTCGTGCAGGAGCTCACAGAAAAAGACTTACAGCACTGTTTCGAACAATGGTAAATTCGCATGGAGCGTTGTAGGGATAGGGGAGGGGTGTATATTGAAGGTGATAATAACTAAATATGTATAAATTTAAAATAAAATGTTTTACAGCAATAGTCTCGTTATTTAATAGCCACACCTCGTATACCTACCACAGAAATGCCACATTAGATAAAGTTGGGCTCCAAATGTGCCCTTAAATGAGTTTTAATGTGAAAATGTTACAAATTAAAGGAGATGTACTTTTAAGCTGATGACTAAGTGAGGTTCTCGGACTGAACAGCCGAGATTACTGCGATACTCCGAGACATGATATCTCGGTATGCTTAGAAAACTGGTCACAGTTTTGCAGACAAAAAAGCTATTTTAAATACGATTTTGCTGCTGAAATGATAAGGGAAGGCTCATTACATTTCAGAGTCGTAATTTTCTCATTCAAGTGATTTTTAAAATTCTACAAAGTTTTCAAGGAATCAGAGATTGGCTCAATGGACATTTTGATTAGTTATTGGTGCCAGTGTGTACTGGATAAAAGCTAATGAACAGCAGCAGCCTTGTTTGGCCCGGTGCGTTGCCACGTCACTCACAAAGGACCTGAGTCATTTACAGCACAGGCCAAATGCTGCTGCAGTTGTCACCACATAGTCTTAGCGAAAACCGCAGGCAAGTGGCAGGCGAAAACATTTAGACTAGAAGTCATTCGGACATTGTTGACTGAGTAAACACATGCATCAAATGGGCCTATTAATGGTGAGTTTTGCCACGAACAAGGAGTATTTTGTTTCAGAATGAAGAGCATAGCTTAAACTGACTGGCTAAACCAATCTAATCTAAATTTACTTCCAATTTTTAGATGAGAGAATTGTATTTGCTTCACAACAGATGCATTCATGTTTCTCTAAGAATGAATCTAGAAGTGTTGATTCTATCCCTCGAAGCACAAATGTTTATAGAATCCATGTAGGGGGAATTGAAACTTCAATAATGATTCCTTCTCAAGATCAGTTGAATCAGCAAAAGTAGTTTGAGCATAACCATATTTTCGAATGTAGGAGTGGTAAGCGAATTAATCTTGTCTTACAGCCTGCATTTCCTAAATAATGTGCACGTAACAATTTCATTTTTTAGAACGTATTATTGGAAATTTGTGTATTTATTCGTGTACGAGGTGTGGCTACTAAATAACGAGACTATTGCTGCAAAACATTTTATTTTAAATTTATACATATTTAGTTATTATCACCTTCAATATACACCCCTCCCCTATCCCTACAACGCTCCATGCGAATTTACCATTGTTCGAAACAGTGCTGGAAGTCTTTTTCTGTCAGCTCCTGACTGAACGCGAGCCGCTTTTTCTTTCACAGCTTCAACGGACTGAAATCGTGTTCACTTTTAATGCATATTTGACTTTGGAGAACAGATAAAAGTCATATGGGGCCAGGTCAGGTGAATAAGGCGGATGGCCTAAAACTGGGGATGTTGTACTTGGCTAGAAACGTCCTGGACAGGCAATGCAGTGTAAGCCGGGCGCTTGTCTTGATGGAGAACTCCGTGACTTGTTCTTCCAACAAATCGGGTCGTTTTTTTTTTCCTTACTCTTTCACGGAGTTGAGCAAGCACCTCACGGTAGTAATGTTGATTAATTATAATCGATATTTTCATCCGTTTTGAACGTGAAAGGGTGACCCGGGCGGTCTTCATCTCCGACGTCTTGGAAACGCTTGAACCACTCAAAAACTCGCGCACGTAATCAACATTCATCGCCATAAACTTCTTTTAATAAAAGATAAGTTTCAGTAGCGGTTTTACCAAGTTTCATGTGAAATTTCACGACAATTCGTTGCTCTACTACATGTGTAGTATCATGTTTTCGGCAAAACGAAACTAACACCTCTTACACAAACGACAGATTTCTCTAGAAACACATGAGACGCTGCAATCGAAAGAGAAGACTTTACGCTACACAGCTGTCGGTCGTTAAGATTTGGCGCATGCATAGTTTTTCTGTAGCAGCATCAGTCTCGTTATTTATTAGCCACACCTTGTATTTTTGGAGGGTGCAACCCTATGATAGATTCCATAAATAGAAAGGCACACAAAATAAAGATTTCTTGTTTGAATCAAGCATTTGTTAAGAGTCATTTCTCAAGTAAAGAATTAAAATAGTTCTGTTTAGGAACACTACAAAAAATAAAAATTGTTGTCCATATAATTAGGTAAAATTTAAATAAAAAAAATCTACTGGACTAACCAATATACCTTAAGCAGCCAATCTTGAGCTTAAATAAGGGCTGTTTCACTCACCTACAACTTAATACCTTAGTTTCGCATAAGACAATGGTCAATTAATCGTTGGCAATTATAATTGTTCGTTGTACTTAGATGGTGAGATATTTTGAATTGACATCAGGCAATCTTTAATTAAAAATGGATTGTAAAAGGCAAACCACTTTTAATTATGCATAATTGTCGACGTAGTAATAAAAATAATAATAATATCTAATAATAGCTGAGTGTGTGTGTGTGTGTGTTGCTGTTGTGTGTAAAGATAAGGATCTGTGTTAGTGGTCTTGCTTCGACTGTGCAGTTCTTATAATTGCCACAAAACTTGTACACCTGTTCTCTGAGCTTCGCTACTAAATTAGTTTGAATACGCGTTTTGAATTTGCTGTTAGTAAAGTTATAATAATTGGCTAGACACAAACAATAAAAAGGTTTTAAAAAAAATTGTTAAAGATAACATTTTCGCAAAATACAGAAAAATCTGATAATTTAAAAAAAAAAACTGATATACTTTAAACTCGGAGCTGTACGTCAAAAATAAATTGGGAGGTTATAAAACATTCTGTTCAGTAAGAAAACGCTAAAACTTCAAAAGCTTGTGCAGTGCCCTGATCACGAAGAAATCTCTTTTCCTTAAGGTTTAAATTAAAGAATTTGAGAGTAGAATCTAAAGAATGTATAGGAACATCATTTGAAAAAGCGATTTAGTAGAGCTAAAAGAACCCAAGATCATATCATCATCTTAGGCCAGGTCTATACAAAGGCATATAACTGCAATCAGTCGTCATTTCTGGTATTAAACCATGATTATTTTATCTGGGTAAACTCTGACGAAGGTTACAAAAAAAAAATATCCTTCAAAATAACTTCCTTCTGAAGCCACATAGCGCTGAAGACGTTTCTACCATTCCTCATAGCAGTGCTCGAACTCCGATATACTGGAATAGCCTTCAGCTGGTCGGTTACAGCCGTTTGAATGTTTTCGGCTGTCCCAAAATGAGTTCCCTTGAGGTGATTTTTCAACTTCGGGAAGAGAAAAAAAGTCACAAGGACTCAAGTCAGGCGAATAAGGAGACTGAGGAGCCACAGGAATGTTTTTACTGGCCAAAAAAACTCGTTTATTGAAATTGCTGTGTGACAAGGAGCATTATCGTGATGCAACAACCACTTGTTCATGATGTTTGGTCTCACACGAATGACCCTTTTTCGAAGTTTTTCAAGAACCTCTCGGTAAAAGTGGTGATTGACCGTTTGACCTTGAGGTAGAAACTCTTTGTGGACGATTTCGTGGATATCGAAAAAACAAATAAGCATGCATTTGATCTTCGACTTCGCCATCCTTGCTTTTTTGGGCCTTGGAGAGGTTGAAGTGTGCCACTCCATGCTCTGGCGCTTGGTTTCTGGGTCGTACTCAAACCCAAGACTCGTCACAAGTTCCAGAAAATGGGGGTCATTTTCAATTGAATCCAAAAAAATCCAAAAACGGCTGTACGGTCGGTACCAGCTGAAGGCTATTCCAGTATCGGAGTTCGAGCACTGCTATGAGAAGTGGAAGAAACGTCTCCTCAGAAGGAAGTTATTTAGAAGGTGACAATATAGAATTGTAATTCAATCTCATTACTTAATTTACAGACCTCATATATATAACATTGTGGAGAAACGAACATCCTGTAAAATTTAAATTTAATCGAATAACTAAAACCAAATAACATTCTTTAAATAGCCGACAAAATTTCATGAGAAACTGTTTTTGAACATGTTGATACACTTGATGAAGAAGAATAATTGCACTGAATTGCCAGAATTACGAGGGTCGTTTGAAAAGTCCGTGCAAAGTCAGAGAGATAGCACCACTGGCGCGTATCGAGGTTATGTTTAGTTAGTAGCATCTCTTGGAAGAACACACACCAAGTTTCAGCCAGATCGGTCTATTTCTTTGTGTTTGGCATTCGTTTGAATCGAGGAAGTCGAGTGATTTTCAAGAAATGGACGAAAAAGAATTTCGTGTGTTGATTAAACACTACTTTATGAAAGGCAAAACGCTTCAGGAGACTAAAGAGAAGCTTGATAAACATTATCAACATTATCCTCAACAGGACTCTGGACCTTCGATTAGAACAGTTTATAAGTGGTTTCAAAATTTTCGGAGTGGCCATATGGGCACAAGTGACGCTGAACGTTCTGGACGCCAGTGGCCATATGGGCACAAGTGACGCTGAACGTTCTGGACGCCCTGTTGAGGTTATCATTGATAAAATCCATGATATGGTGATGGATGACAGAAGAGTGAAGGTGCGTGAGATTGCTAGTGCTGTGGGCATCTCGAATGAACGGGTACATAATATTTTGCATCAACATTTGGACATGACAAAGCTATCCGCAAGATGGGTGCCGCGATTGCTCACGCTTGACCAAAAACGAAATCGTGTGAAGTGTTGCAAGGACGGTTTGCAGCGGTTCCAGAAGAATCCGCAGGACTTTAAGCGTCGTTTCGTCACTGTGGATGAAACATGGATACATCACTACACTCCTGAGATCAAAGAACAATCTAAACAATGGGTTACCAAGGGGGAATCTGCGCCAAAAAAGGCCAAGACCGTTCCTTCGGCCGGAAAGATTATGGCGACTGTCTTTTGGGATTCGCAGGTGCATATTATTCATCGTTATTGGACCGTTTGAAAACCGAGCTGCAAGAAAAACGCCCACGATTGGCCCACAAAAAAGTCCTTTTCCATCACGACAACGCACCAGCTCACACCTCAGCAGTTGTGGTCGCAAAATTAATGGAAATAGGGTTCCAACACGTTTCACATCCCCCCTATTCTCCAGACTTGGCTCCCTCGGACTACTATTTGTTCCCCAATATGAAGAAATGGCTGGCGGGAAAAAGATTTTATTCAAACGAGGAGGTGATTGCAGAAACGAATGGCTATTTTTCAGACTTGGACAAATCCTATTATTCGGAAGGGATCAACAAACTAGAGCAGCGTTGGACGAAGTGTATAAGCCTAAAAGGAGACTATGTTGAAAAATAAAAAAGGTTTACCCCAAAATATTAAGTAGTTTTTATTTTTGCACGGACTTTTCAAACGACCCTCGTAGATGATACGTCTGCACAGGTCGGCGGACAGGTAGCAACTCCTCGAGTTGCCAAAGTTTCTGAGTTTAAATCAAAACGGCATTACCGGAAGTGAAATTTCCTTAAATGATTGTTTCCGTTTACTTCGATTTTCTAGAAAAGCGATTGAACCTAACTGTTCAAACTGTCTTTATTAAATTCTAAGTGAGAACCTATCATTTTACTTGGAAATTTAGTTTAAGGGAGGTTCTCAGTGGAGCATTAGCCTACCTCTAAAGTGTCATCTCTGTCACCATTTTACTACCACATTTTTTAAATTATTTCACTTTTTAGGGGTAGCGACACTAGCGCCAATCTGCCATTTAAAACCTTTTGTGCTGCAATGACGCCGCCTTGGCTCTTGGCGATGTCTATAAAGGCTTCCATCGAGACTTAGCCCGGGGCCGAGAGATAATGGAGCAAATCTACCCTTCTTTATTCCCATTAGCCATCCAATCTAGTCGTCGGAAGAAAGAGAGACCACTACATAATTGTTAAGTGAATTGAATAAAACATCTACAAAATCTTGTCACTTGCAACGATGAGATTTGGAAAAAGGAGATAGTTTTAAGAGAATTTGACGCCAAATTTTTTTTGTTTTTTGTTTTTCAATTTGAGACGCGTCAATATTTGACGTCATTGGAACTTTTTCCAGTGCACTACCGTTTTTTTGAACAGTGTTTAAGATGCTTGAAATCTGGACTTGAAGTCTGAGGATTTACGCATGGGAGACATTACAATAAACTATATTGTTGTAATTGTTCCCTACAATGAAATCATTTACTATTTAGGTTAAAGGTAATTAAATCGTGAAAGTTTCAAGCCTGTAACTTTAAACTGGTGAATTTTTGTTTGCATGCTGTTTAATACACTTTCGAAAACTCTGATGTATGTGAATAAGTTTAAAGATTGTGGAACTTCTTCAATTAAAAATAAAAGTGGCCATTTTTGTTTATGATCCACTAAAAATTAGTATGAATAGTAGGAAACAGGCTCATTCCTATATAAGTGAGTCCACCCTGACCAGAACGTAGCCATCAAACTGAATATTGAACGAACTCTATTGTAGCGTCGTTGTACTGCAGCGAAATGGTAATAATTGTACAATAACTCTTACAAGGGTGGGAGCTATGGAATTGACAATAATGTGGTATTTATTGAGTAATTGTTGTGAGCAGCAAGCTGTGGGTTAGAATTGAGGGTGTTATCCCCCCACGACTCCAATACTACGTTAATGTTAGGGGCGAACTAACTGGCGAACTGTGACACACCCTTCAATGATGGTCGACACAAATCACCTAACCATGTCACACATCCCCAGCCTACTTTGTTGGCAAGCGTTCAATTCATTGGCAACCCTGCATCCTAAACCACAATAAGGATTTAATTTACCATAGCACTTGTCGTATATATACGTATATACCCAAGACTAACAGCTATCGCTTATTACTGCTACTAAAAAGTCATAACCCACCGTTCGCTGTAAACTTTTTAAACCCATGTGGCCAAGTGCCCAACTGAAGACCCACCACCAATTTATTGCATTGTAACACTTTACGACCGACAAGTTCTCTAAACTAAATCCTCGCAGAACTAATAAAAAAATTCACCCCAGTTTAAGAAATATTTTCTTGCTCGGGTTAAAACCTAAGCTAGTTTGTGGAACATTGCTGGTGCTGGAGTAAATATTTTAAGGGACTGTCGCTCCAAACTAATTGATAAAATTACCTAGTTTTTCGTATTAGCTAAGAATCGCATGGTTCTTATACAGGGCGAACCAGTAAGTACTGTCCGTAGGCTTACTGTGTGTAGTACATCTAAACTGGAGTTCAATGACGCATTGGCCAACTTCATATTTTCCACTGTTCTTGAATGACGTCACTTTAATTTTTTTTCTTCTAAAATCATTCCTTTTTTCCAATAAAAATGTTATTACTCAGAAAGTTTTAGTCCGAATTCGTTTCTGATGACACGGTTAGAAAGACAGATAAATTTTCTAAAAATTGAAACCATTTCGAAGCATAAGTTATTCTCCAAACAGCCTCAATCTTCCTCCGGATGCTGGAAAAATAAAAGTAATCGAAATTTTTAAGAAAACTCATTTGGCTCTCATGTGATCATTATCCGACCTAGGTGATGGCACTTTTTATAAAAGTTTCCTTGTCTAATGGCCTTTCAAACGGTATATCATTTTCCAGGATTCCATTTCTCTTCGTATGAGAAATTACGTTTTTTTCGTGCTACTCGAGCCCACAATAGGTTAGTTTATCAAGTTGTTTCATTCACTGAAAACTCTAGTAGATGGACCAGTAGTCAATTTTAAAGTAGCTTGTCTTAAAATAAGGAAGTCAAAAGGTTACAAATTGCACTTGATTCAAAAATTTCGATTACTTTTATTTTTCCAGCATTCGAAAGAAGATTGAGGCTGTTTTGGAGAATAACTTATGCTTCGAAATGGTATCAATTTGTAAAAAATTTATCTGTCTTTTTAACCGTATCATCAGAATCGAATTCGGATTAAAACTTTCTGAGTAATAACATTTTTATTGCAAAAAAAAGTAATGATTTTACAAAAAAAAAAAAATTAAAGTGACGTCACTCAGGAACAGTGAAAAATATGAAGTTGGCCAATATACGTCATTGAACTCCACTTTAAATATACTACACTCAGTAGGCCTATGGACATTACTTAATGGTTCACCCTGTATATGTAAAAACCACTCCTTGCTATGGATTAATGTATCTAAAAGCAATAAATAAAATAATTATATTAAATTAAGATCTACCACCGATTTTGAGGGGCACTAAAGCATGGCTAAACGGCTCCTAATTTAGAACTGAACTCAAGACAGAATAATGTAAAATCAACCTCATATTTTGATTGATCAAAAATCAAAAACTTTGGTGCTCTAAATCCCAGTACCAACTCCAGATCTATCATCTACATTAAATGGTCTCTATTTAAGATGGCAAAAATGCCTTACTTTGACATCTAAACATTGAATTCTAAGTAGTAATAATAATCTGCATTCCAATTTGCAATAATGGAACTCCTAGATTCACTAAAATTCCTCCCAAGGCATTAATTCATTAAGATCAACCACTTCATTTTAATTTATTATATTTTACCAAGAGAAGTGAGAAAAGTGATAGGCCTTCTCTAACGTATCATCTCCCAAGGCAAAGTTGATTTTTGTAAAGTCAGTGATTCCAACAGTATACGAATATAAGCTTTTACCGTAACGAATCCATAATAGAGTATTTTTTTATATACTTTTTTTATTTGGTTTACACAGACATAATACTTACATATTTACACTATTACAAACACATACACAGAAATAGAAAAATAGTGATGAATAGGATATACGTATATACATGTAGTTGTAGATGTGTTTGTAGTTTTATTCCTATGTCTAGTGTGTGTTGTCTATCTAGTCTGTATCATTGTTCTGACCAATGTAAGTTTGATTTAACGTTTTGTCCGACTAGGTTCTATTCTTGAACTAGGACGAATGGGTTTTATATATATATAATTCTTTTACTAGGCCTATTCCTTTCAATTCTTCTAGCTATTATTTTTATTTTTCTATTTCTATTTTTCTATCCAAAAAAAAAGAAACAAAACTGAATCAAACATTGGAGCCACCACTTCTTTCTTTACCAAATTAAAGATATCCGAATTAGATACAGTGTTCTGGTACAGAATTGTGTGTCTCTTCAGACCCAAGAACTACGTGAGCAGTTAGTAGCATTTCTTGAACACAAATGAATAAAAGTGTGAACTTTTACAAACACACACAAGACAAAAGTAACACAATTCTATATAGAAAACTACCATTTCTCCCCACCCGTCCTTTTGCTTTAACAACAGATGGGTTTAGGATGAATATAGTTTTTTTTTATAGTTTAGTCTATTAGATGCGAACTAATACTACTATATAGTGATAAATGTAGCAGAGTGTGAAATTTTGAATTATTCCTCCCCACTCTTGTTTATTACAAAGTTCGGCTAGACACAAAGTTAAAAAAAAAAAATCTATCTATCCTAGGTAATCATTTGTGTGACAAGAAATTTTTTTAAAGTTTCAGTTGTGCGATTGGATGTTATAAACCTGGTAGAACTTAACACCATACCAGATTTGGGGAGACATTTTAGTTAATCTAGGCGTTCCATTATTGCAAATTGGTATACAAAATTATTATTGTACTTTTTCTACTTAGAATTCAATGTTTAGATGTCAAAGTAAGGCATTTTTGCCATCTTGATTAGAGAACATTTAATGTAGATGATACGAGGTCTGTAAATTAAGTAATGAGACTGATTTTTTAATTACAATTCTATATTGTCACCTTTAAAATAACTTCCTTTTGAAGACACACAGAGCTGGAGACGTTTCTTCCACTCCTCATAGCAGTGCTCGAACTCCCGATACTGGAATAGCTGGTCGGTTACAGCCGTTTGAATGTTTTCAACTGTCCCAAAATGAGTTCCCTTGAGGTGATTTTTCAACTTTGGGAAGAGAAAAATAGTCACAAGGACTCAAGTCAGGCGAATAAGGAGGCTGAGGAGACTGTTTTCGACTGTCATTTATTGAAATTGTTGTGCGACAAGGAGCATTATCGTGATGCTACACCCACTTGTTCTTGATGAATTTCAATAAACAGTCTCCTCAGCCTCCTTATTCGCCTGACTTGAGTACTTGTGACTTTTTTTCTCTTCCCCGAAGTTGAAAAATCACCTCAAGGGAGCTCATTTTGGGACAGTCGAAAACATTCAAACGGCTGTAACCGACCAGCTGAAGGCTATTCCAGTATCTGGACTTGGTACTGGGATTTAAAGCACCAAAGTTCTGTTTTTTTGATCAATCAAAATATGAGGTTGATTTTACATTATTCTGTCTTGAATTCAGATCTAAATTAGGAGCCGTTTAGCCATGCTTTAGTGCCCCTCAAAATCCAAAATCGGTGGTAGATCTTAATTTAATATTATTATTTTATTTATTGCTTTTAGATACATTAATCCATAGCAAGGAGTGGTTTTTACATATATAAGTATTTAAATCTATATATATAAAAATGAATGTGTGTCTGTTTGTTTGTACTCGATAGATTCAAAAACCATACATCCAATCGCCGTGAAAATTTGGGAAATTATTAGGTATATCCCCGGGAAGGTTTTTGCAAAGTTTTTTTCAAATCAGAGTTGGGGTTCTAGGTACACCCGAACAAATATCCCAAAAATATCAAAATAACATTTAATTAGTAATATTTGTTGAAAGTGTAACCATGAAAACCATGAAAAACAGTTTTTTGCAATTATTAATACGAGAATAAATTATACCGAAGATGGTGAAAAATCCATTAAACTAAAAGAACTCAACAATACTATTGACGTTGATAATCGTTGGGTAGTACCATATTCTCCATTACTACTAAAAACAGGGAAGGGATTAGCTATGAGGTTAGCATACTGGACTCCCACGTGGAGGGTCCCGGGTTCGAATCCAGCAGCTGACCCTTAGATTTTCTCTTCCTAGGAGCTTCTTACAGCTCACTGTCCGGTGATGGACAGTGTTGTCTGTAACGAGAGAACACTGTCCGGAGGCCGGCAGTGCACTGAAAAAAGCTCCGGGCGCCAATAACCATAGATGTTGACGCGCCTTAAATCATATATATATCACTACTAAAAACGTATTACGCACACATAAATGTTGGGTACTGCAATTCAGTGAAAGCTATAAAATATATTTGCAAATATGTGAACAAAGGAAGCGATATGGCAGTGTTTAGAGTGGAAAATACAACTGCATCTAACGATGAAGTCACCCAATATCAACTGGGACGCTTCATAAGTAGCAATGAGGCTGTATGGCGTATTACCTGAATATCATTTTCCATTCATGAACGATATTCAACGGTTGTTCATTTAGCAGTACATCTTGAAAATGGACAGCGTGTGTATTTTACATCAGAAAATGTACGTGCAAGAGCAATGTCACCACCGCCAACTACATTAACTGAATTTTTCACATTATGTAGAAATGCTACCTTTGCAAGGACACTACTGTACTCTGAAGTAGGGATAATTTTATTGTTAATTTTCATTTCGATGTATTGTATACATTTGGTCATTAATAAATTATGTTTGAGGTATCAAAACTGCCTTTTTGTTCAAACACAGCAACGTGTGAACGGGTACAGCTAGTTTAAATATATTGCTCAATTAGGTAGAATAAAAAACAACAATAGCTGAAAATAATATAATAAATAGTATAATACATAATATAATACATAGTATAATACATAGTAAATGCACTAAAAATAAATAAAAAATAAAATACAAATTCAAAATAAATGACCACTTATTAAATAAAATAAATTTGCTCAAAAGAGCAAAACAAAGATGTGAAATGAAATTCAAACAATTATTGGACTGAACTTGACCTATAAATGTGATTATTATAACTATTATTATTGCAAATATAGCAATGAATACTATTCATGGAATTCAACAACTACCAGTTACATTTCTAAAGGCCAGACATTTTGTAAGAAATAGATAGATATCGTTTAATTTATTTTTATCAATACTGGATAACAGATTTTCAATTTTATCAGAACTACTCAAGAAGTACTGTTTTAAATATTTAATTATTTTCAAAAGATAAGGGTAGTTAATCAAAAAAATGTATTAACTATCTGTTTCACCGGAATTACATAAATTACAAAATTGTTCAGTATTAAATTGAATTTTTTTACCATTTAATTTGCTAGTAATACGGGATATTTACTTGGGACGCCATTCTTAACTGTGAGATTAATTTTATTTGATTTATATGAACAAAATGATGCAGATATTATTTGATTCCCAAACTACTGATATTACGGAAGTATAAATTGTATGAAAAATTAATAATGAAATCAATATCTTCACTTATAAAATGATTTTTCACTGTTTCTTCAAGGCTATTTTTGCTCTTTTTCAATACATCTATACTTTGGCAATCCCTGAAATACTACACTGCTCCACAAAAAAAGTGGCGCACTTTAAAAATGCGTTATTTTTTTTTTCTCTGTAACTTTTTTATTCTACATTTCATTTTAGTTAGCAAATATAAGAAGTATAAAGTTACGGGAAGGCTAAAATAACATAAAAAAAATTATCTAAAAGAAATGAAAACCTTTAATTTAACAAAAAAGTACTTCTCAGCAAAAAATGAATTTGAAAAAAAAAGTATTTCTTCCGATTAAAAAAAGAGAAAAAGAATTTTAGTAACGTGTATTGCTCGCATTACTGCATCCAATCTCCTCGGCATACTCCTTATTAAATTTCTCACGAAATCTTGTGTTAATTCCTCCCATATCTCCACCAGAGCACCTCGCAACTCTTCTAAGCTCCTGGGAGGATTATTTCTCCATCTTAATCGCCTACCCAGCTCATCCCAAAGATGTTCGATTGGATTTAAATCCGGGCTGCGTGCTGGCCACCTCAAAACACGAATGCCAGTATCCTGTAGATATTGAACAACACAGGCGGCAGTGTGTGGTAGGGCATTATCTTGCATAAAAATAAAATTTTCCCCAATAAATGGTGCTTAGGGTATCACATATTGCTACAAAATTTCCCTCACATACAAATCTGCATTCAAGATTGCCGTGTTGAACACGTGGAGCTCAGTCTAAGCCCCCATAGAAATCCCAGCCCAGACCATCACTGAACCACCTCCGAATGGTAGTCTACCAGAAATATTGCACGGAGCGTAGCGCTCCCCAGGCCTTCGGTAAACTCGTCGCCTCCCATCAGGTGCGTAGAGAGCAAAACGGGACTCGTCTGAAAAGAGAACGTTTCCCCAATCGTTCTCAGACCAGTTGCGGTGTTCCCTAGCGAACTCTAGACTTGCTCTCTGATGGTCTACGGTGAGCAATGGTCCTGTGGCTTGCTTCCTAGGGCGTAAATTCATTTCAGCGAGCCTTCTTCGTAAAGTTTCGGCACTGACTGAAGCTCCACGAACAGTAAGCAGTGTTTGAGCTGTTTCAGAAGCAGTTGATGTACGATTTCTTAGAAAGTGAATTCTAATAAATCGGTCATCAAGTGCTTCTGTGGCTCTTGGTCGACCCGAACCTTGCCTGCGAGTGCAGAGATCTGTCTCCCGGTAACGATGGATGGCTCTACTGACGGTGGTCTCAGGCAACCCTAACGTTCGTGCTGCGTACCGCTGACTCCGTCCATCCTCAACTAATGCAATAATACGGGCCACTTGCTCTGCAGTAATCACCATTTTCTGAGAATTTGCAATGCTTTCAGCTTGAAAAAAGTCGAAACGCAACTGTAGAGGTCAATAAATTTATTTACTGTTGAGGTGAAGTTCATGTTGTTGTTTACACAAAAAGACCGAAGGGGATTAAACGAGGAATTGCTTCTCTATTTACAAGAAACTTTGGGCCTTGATTCGATTAATTGTTCCCTGACAGTTTATGAAAATAATTAAAACTAATAATCTTTCCCCAAAATGTGATAAAACAAAAAATAAACGCTTTTTTCAAAGTGCGCCACTTTTTTTGTGGAGCAGTTTATTTTGAGCTCCTATTAGGCAGAGAAGGTCCCTTAACTCATATGTCCAATTAAATGGAATGTTTTTGCGCTTTTTTATTAGTTCAATGAGTCTCCTAAAACATTGCCTGGACAACTGGTTCTCATCAATTCCCAATAGCTTGCACCACCATCCCAACATTCTTTTGGAAATTTTACTAACGATATGAGTGCAATCTATCTCAAATCTAACATAAGCTATCTGGTGAACTAGGGGATAAGTTTAATAATAAATTAATTAATTTTAACTGCCATCTTTCCAACAAACATGAGGAGTACTGAGGGGCCCCATATTTTACTTATGAACAATAACACATTTTCTGATACCGATTTGGTCACCTATAACACTTTGAATACCTTCTGATTGGCGACAGCACTCCTGGCGAAAGAGGACAAACACGTTATCTTGGTAATCTATCTTTGTACTCCCTTCGGCAGTACATATTAGAACGATCTTGATTTAGAACAGTTTAAAGCTAAAGTTTCCCTTAACGTTAACTAACGCAACTTCACATTTTGCTAAGATAAGCTTCTAATAGGGCGGCCCTTAAGACCTACGCCACTGCAACCCCTTTGGATCTATAGTGGCTCCCCTAATCTAGAGCTCGCCCTCCAGACCTGTCCGTTTAATCAGACTCTTAATTCTGGAGAGCGACTCTTGGGTAAAGTTCACAGGTCTTGGTTTTTCCTACCCTAGAAGTAACATCCTTAGCCACAGACAAGCCCCTCACACTGACACAATACGTACAGTGCCGTTTCCTCCTCTTCCTGAGATAACCTACAAAGGCTATCATCTGCCAGGCCCATGTGATGCACGTGTTTTCTGAGCCTGCAGTGGCCCAGTTAATAGGCCTACAATTAGCCTTATAGCCCCACGCGGCCTTGACGGAATAATTCTGCAGTCAGCTCACATTTTGCTGACTAGGCGAAGGGTTTAGTGCATTGGATTTAGTTCCCCATAAAATGAATAGCAGCTCTTTACAAAGACTTCGGAGTACATAGGATATTTAGGTATGGTTATGGATGTAATTCCAATTGAAGAACTGCGAAAAATGTTTTCTTCATCTTAGCTACCAGAAATCTGTCCTATAGATGGAGTGAACATTCTAGAGAGTTGGCTGGCATAACCATCTCTCTTCTTGCTGTCCAAGTGAAAGAAATGAAGCTAGATGGATCCTCAGAAATTGGGCCATTTCTCTGATCAACTCATACAGATATGTAGGTTATTTAAAGTTGGCTTCTTGCTTAAGACTATATAACGTCATCAGAGAGGACGTCCGAATGTTAAAGTATAACATATGTGAGTACTTTTATATGTTCATGTTGTGTGTCTGTATGTCTTTGTGTCCAGGTAATGCTCAAAGCTAAGTCTGTTTGGATTTCATTTTCAAAGACTTCAGTGTTTTACCGGTCGTATGTATTAAAAAATAAGTCGGTGATTTATAGAGTGGCCTTGTGCAATGAAAGCTTTGTTAAACCTCCTGCCCCAAGGCGGCTTACTTTGATCCCAGGTGACAAGATGGCGGTCCGTATGCCCCGGTCCTATTGACGGGTCAGGTAAGCCCTAGTCACACACATACATACATAGCTTTAGTAGAAACCACTAATAATAAACTCCTTAAGTTCTGTCTACATTTTTACACGCTTAGTATTAAAAGATACCACAAAATAAAAAAAATGTACAAACTGACCCTCCGAATTATTTTAATAATTCTAATATCTTTAGTAAACATTACCTTTGTATAGAATTGCTTAAATGAAGTTGATTAAATTTACTGTAATTTATATTCTATGGTTACAGTACAAACCTCGATTAACCAGGCTGACCTCCAGCTATATCCACCCCGGAAAACTGAAATCCCGGTTAAACCGATTACATAGTATTACGAGGGTAAGTCAATAATTATCCGCAATGTAGTTATAAATTTTATTGTAATACAAATAGAAAACATTATTTTTCAACATAATCCCCTTTGTGCAACGATACAAGCTTTCTAAAGTCGTCATAAAAGAAGGTTTTTGGTTGAGCTGCTAGCCAGGAATGTACCGCTTCTTTTACTGCTTCATCCGAGGTAAATCTACGGCCCCTTAATGCCTCTTTGAGTGGACCAAACAAATGTAAGTTTCGATGGAGCAAGGTCAGGACTATACGGAGGATGATCCAGGACTTCAAAAATTGAGTTTCTGAAGCGTTTCAGCAGTGTGGGCAGCAGTATATTTTCAGCATTTCCAGAGACTCTCGCATTTCGCACTGCTACGATGAGTTGAAGTGGCTTTTTCCTGTCTATCGCCGCCAATATTTTTTGGCTTCTTTCCTTTTTCAAGTCATCCAGTCTCAAAGGCCTTCCTATATTTTTCAACTCCTTAAGTTTAAATCCTCCATCCATTCCCGTAACACTAGATCTCGCTCATCTGATCTCTATATTCCCTCTCACCGTACCTCATCCTTTGACAAGTCCTTCCTAATACGTGCTACCTCTCTCTGGAACTCCTTGCCTTCATCTGTCCGCCATGCTCCTACCCTATCCATCTTTAAATCCCGTCTATTCAGTTATCTACTTTCTATTCAGCTTCCTCCGAAATTCTAATTGTTTTAATTTATTTCCTTAATTTCTGCTGTTTCATTATTTTATTTTTACTTTCATTTTCACTTATTATATTTTCACTTTTGTAAATACTTATTTATTTATTTAATTTCTGTATAATCACAGGCCAAATTGTTAAGGCCTCTATTTGTTCATGTATTTATTCTTAGGGGACAATTGTCCCAGAATAATAAATTTCTTTTCTATTCTATGTGGACGGGCATTGTCGTGCAACAACACGAACACCTTTTGACAGCAGTCCTCGGCGTTTGCCTCGAATTGCAGGCTTCAACTTGTCAGTAAGCATCTCACTGTAACGCGCACTCTTTACTGTTATGCCCCTTACCTGATAATGTTCCAGTACTAAGCCTTGTGAGTCCCAAAAAAACTGTAAGCATCAGTTTTCCTGTGGATGGTTGGCTTTTGAACTTTTTCTTGCAGGGCGAATTAGGATGTTTCCATTCCATACTCTGCCGTTTACTCTCCGGCTCGTAATGATGGATCCATGTTTCGTCACCGGTGACGATTTTGTTTAAGAAGATGTCAAGTTCATTACCATAGCGATCCAAATGTTTTTGGACAGTTGTCCAAGCGCTGTTGTTTATGAAACTGTATGAGTTGTTTTGGGACCCATCTTGCACAGACTTTATGAAACCCAAGTCTGTTGTGGATGATTTTGTAGGCAGAACCATGACTAATTTGCAGACAATAAGCCACTAGTACATTACTGTTTCGATGTGGATTTTATCTTCGATAGATAAACAAATACGTTTACGTTTAGCACCAGTTTTCTAAACGGATTCCATTGCGTAAGTGAAATAAAAATTCGACCGAAAGGGCAAACGAAAGATTTGTTCTGTAGGACGGAACTGATTTACACTGAAGACTAGCTTGAGATTAGGCTGCTCTCTGGGAAGATTAAAATAATGCCGGTAATTATCCATAAAAATATTACATACGAACCGTGAAGTTGAAAAATCAACCATTTACGACACGTAAATCCCATGGTCTTCTGTAAGACCGTGGTAAATCCCAAGAAATTCAGTACTAATTGCACCATATTTTGGGTTTTTACTTACATACATAATGACCCTTCAAGAAAATCAGGTATAAAAGAGTTGCTGCCACGCCTACAATTATGTTACATCGGGAGACAAAAAATTTTTCCTGTCGCCACCGAAAATTAACTTTTGTTTCGGGCGCCGATCCAGGTATTCTTATGATGATTCAACATGATCCCGGTTAATCCTGGTTCAATTAACCCTGGTTAATCGAGGTTGTACTGTATTTATAGTGAACGGGAAATTGTAAACCCAAATTCGCGTGAAAGTGAAGCTGCCAAACCTTGATTGACATTAACTCTTTCACGCAAAACTGTATAGAACTAAAATTGTAAAAACTAAATTTACTGAAACAAACAATAAACTGAGGGAATGGATTAGCTAGATGGTCAGAGCACTTGGTTTCTCACGCCGAAAATTTCCGGGTTCGGATCCAGCTACCGGCTCTTAGTTTTTTTCTCTTTCTAGGAGCTTCTCACAGTCACTGTCCGGTGAAGATTGGAACTTTTTTTTAGTAAGGAGGTTTGCACTAAAAAGCAATGTTGACAAGTTTAAAAATAATAATAATAAAGAGAATTATTTTGCATGAACTCAATCAGCGCTTAACCAAACATCACAACGATTCCATCACAATAAGGACGATTGCGGAAGAGTAGAAGGTAAAGGAGGCACTAGCAGAAGGTAAAAATATGCATAACTGCCAAATAAAGAATTAAACCGAGGACTGAATGGAGGGTGAACTGGCCGGCACAGTACCGGAAGGGAGGCATTTGGTTCACCGATGGCTCCAAGATGGACTGTGGGACTGGGTCTAGAGTGTATGGGGTTAAACCTGAGGTTCTCATTGAGAGGTCTCTTGGGAGATACTCCACCGCCTTATAGGCAGAGGTCTTCGCTATTAAAATATGTGCTGAGGAAAACCTGCGGATGGAACCTAGAAATAGGGAGATTCGTATCTTTTCGGACAGCCAGGCTGCACTGAAGGCTCTTGTATCCTTCAGAATAACCTCTTCCCTGGTTTGGCAATGCAGGAAGGCCCTAGAACTACTGGCGCGGCACAACAAAGTTCGGCTGGAATGGGTGCCGGGTCATGTAGGGATTGAAGGGAATGAGAAAGCTGATCATCTGGCCCAGGAATGGAGCTAACACTCCTTTCATCGGTCCGGAGCCTGTCCTGGGGGATCACCAGGAGTTTAGTTCGTGCGGCTCTCAGAGATTGGATCTGGAGGGAGCACGAAAAGAACTGGGTGATGTATCCTAGGGGTTAAACACAGCAAGACCATGATGCCCTGGCTGTGTAAGCAGAGAACCAAAGAGACCCTGTGTTTGGGCAGAAATCAGATTACTCTGATTACAAGCCTATTCACGGGGCACGGTAGGTTCAAGAAGTATCTGCGCAAGGTGGGGCTTATCAGCTCGGAGCCGTTGTGCAGATTATGTCAGGAAGAGGAGGAAACGGCCTCTCACCTGTTGTTCGATTGCTTTGCAATCGAGCGTTTGCGCTATGAAACCTTTGGAACGCTGAGGCCGAAGGAGATAGTAGCGCAAAAAGAACTAGTAGGGAAAGTCCTCAACCTCTTTAGGAGGGAAAGGTTTGCTTACTAGAACTAAGAAGGGGTTGGCACAATAAGTCTTCTATGGCTGCGGTGCCTTGGGGCGTAGGTCCCGTCCCATCTACTATCTAATCTAATCTAATAAAGAATTTGAAGGTGTTTTTGATGAATTCTAAGCAATTGTCGCCATTACACTGATAAAAGTGTTACAGATCTAAAAATATAAGTTACCCTTTCCCACAAGTGTAAAACAGCAGTACTCCATTGCAAGGGAATTGAAGTGAATGAATCTTGGTCGGAAGCACCTTCATTGGAGTGAGTTTGCCAAACATTAATAAGCATGCATTAAACGAATGGCTCACTCCTAATCACTGAAACTGACGGATTCATAGAGAGCCAGGTAACCCTCAAAAATAAATAAATAAATAATTGATGCATAACCTATAATGAAAGATGGAGCCGAAGCAAATGACAAGAGCCGCAAATCTTATGCGATATCACGTAGAAATTTGCGCGACTCTTGTTTTACAAGTTAATAACTGTACAGATCAAATTGTGTTGCTGGAAGAAAAGTTCCCTACACTATAAGTAAAATCCTGGTGCTGAACTGAAGTCATTTAAAACCAAATCCCTACAGTAATAGAAAGGTCGCTCATTAACAAAACAGTCCATTTGCAATGTCGTTTATTTCATTGATATTGCAGTGCCAAACAATGCACATAAGCTACTTGAGCATCTGGGCAGGTAGACCTGTCAAGTAGGAATTGAAAGATATGCATCCTGCAAACTGTACGTGCAGCCTCGTCATTGCTTAGTTTGTCTGCCTTCAACTGGCCAATGATCTTTTGTCCTATTCGCAATACCTTGAACTGTCCAAAAGCCTTTTACATTACTATATACTGAACAGTGATGTTGAACAGAATTGTTCGTAATTTCTTAAGCTAATGTAAGAACAAAATTTAAAATTTGAAGCGGTTGGTCTTACAATCATTGCAAAAGATTAATGAGCAAACGAGGGAATAATATTTGTACTTTAATTCAGAATAATATCTAGAAAATAAACATTTACTCAGTGCATAGAGTCTAAACATGTTCTAAATGTTCTTAAAACACAGAATATTGTGAGTGACATTTGATTCTTACCAACATTAAACACATTTGTAACCGTACATTACACTGAAATATAACCATTAAAATGGGCATAACCTCCTCGAAAACTGCCCTAAAAACGAATTGTTCTAGAAAAATGATAAAAAGTAAATCTATGTATTGTATGCGAAAGTTTTCAGAAACTTCTAGAAGCCATTTTCAGGATAGTGGACAATACTTTGAATAAAGATGTACCTCCGATCGAGGAATTACCACCAAACTCAAATTTAGCTACACATTAATAATCTCCCTGGACAGTACACAAAAAGTAAGACTGTAAAGCACAAGAAAAATGGCCCTACAGAGGAAATTTACCCACTTGCTAGCCCAGAAAAGTACTCCTAAAATGATTTTTCATTAAGGAACATTCCAAATAAAAGTCATAGATTTATATAAGTGTAATTAATATGAGAAAATTTAAATAAAATCGTTGGATTCGACTTCAGAAAACCACAAAATACTAAAAATAAAAAATATAAGGGCACATCAGGTCAGCCGAGTTTCTTCAAATTGGAAATTTAGATCCAAATTTGATTCTTATTTATGATATATTAAACAATTTTTCGTAGCGATTTTAGGTAGGCACCTACCTATTGTATTTTATTACTAATGTGTTTTATTGTTACAGTATTTTTTTACTTCCGTTTTATTAAATAATAATTGTTAAAAACTAAAATGGTTACTTTTCTATTTGTTCCTTCTCCAAAAATTGACATACAAGTAAATTAATAATTTGATATCAGTGAAAAGTCGGTTACGCAACATCCCAGTTTTCTGCATTTACACCCCCTCTGTTCGGGGTAGGGTTTTATTAAAAACAAAAACATCCATATGGTCTTGGAGCTCAATAAATGCACAACTTTTTTTGAAATTGGGTGACTCCTTGATTCATTAATCATTCAATAAATACAGTTGAAAATTTTAACAAAAATCGTTGAGAACGAAGTTTTTTAGACATTAAAGTAAAAATTTTATTGTTATATGAAATGTTTTGTGGCTCTGGGTTAAGCAGATTTAAAGGAAATTTAATGCTCTTTCGTTTGGAATAAGCAGATTTGTTGTAGGATAAAGGATAGAAAAGTTACGGCCCCGTTTTTATGGTAGGAAAACGCGAATATCGAGACGGAAAAGTTAAAAATGCAAAATATCTTGGACACTATTGAGAATCGGGCCATAGTGAATTAGAATATTTTTTGGTTGCATTTGAGCTGCTGAATCATCTCTCGAAGTTTCGTCCTCTCCTTGGTGTACACCCTGTAAGTGCATTTGTAAATGCATTCTCTCTGATTTATTACAATTTATGTTGCTCTCTCAAATTGTGGGTGAATGAAACTTTCCTAATTTTAGATTATTAACTATTTGGGAAGATGATATAGAACTAATCTTACAACAAATTAAATATCCCAAAATTTATGTTGTGCGGCATATTTTAGATAAAATTATACTTTGAGTGAGTTATTATTTGACATATTCATTGTGTAGGATTTTTATTAGGTCTAGATTGTGTGTGTAACTTAGCTAAGGTCTGCTTGTAGTGGGGGGTATACTTTTGTATTATGTGTGCGAGTAGTTTCTGTTGTTAGCTATAGACATTAATTCTGAACAGTGTGAAAGCACTAGGCCTATTTGAATGATAATTGTGTGCCTGTCGGTACGTCTTTACAAAACACCTGACTAAGTCCATTATTTCAAAGCAATTACCAAACCACTAAGCCACCTTTGCTTCGAGCTTAACACATCATAAACCAAAAAAAAATGAAAATCAACGTACCTTTATTCATTTTCTAATTAATTTCAAAGTTATAAAAAAAAGACCGCTGGAAGCTTAAGTTTTAGAAATTCCGATTCGTTTCAATACTAAGTTGCTTGCCAAAAATCTCAAATTGAAGTGTAGAAATTGACCCCGACAATTTAACATTAAATTTCGCATTTTAAGATACATGTATAAAATGAGAAATACTTACGTTTTATACTGAAATTCACAGAGGTATGAATATTCATCTAAAAAAAAAAAGTATGTCTCTCTTTTAACCAGTTAAGCGTGGAATTTAGTTTTAAAAACCCCCGAACAGAGTGCGGAATTAAAATCAGACAATGACGTGTATACACGTCGAACGCAGGTCAAAACAACCAAAAGTTTACAACGTCGTAATAGTCACTGCAAGCGACTTTTTCTGCAATCTCTCTGGGGTTTGAGTTTACAAAGCATTCTGTGCTCATTCAAAATCTTGCACCGCTTCACATTATGCATTGTCTAGCTAACTAGAGATGCAAGAGTTTTTACAAGGAAGAAAAGAGCTTTGAATTCTGTGCAATTTGAATTCATGCTCGTACTGAGGTCTGAATCTCTATCTAAGAGGTAAAAACGGGCATTGCACGAGAGTTGAGAGCTTCTATTTGTGTGCGTAATTCCCCAATCTCTAATGTGGAGACCAAACATGTACCAACCACTTATCATTTGGCTGGCTCCAAACATCCCACCAAATAATATTCTTATAGTATTTTATTAAAATTTCGAGTTTTTATAGTTAAATGGCAATTTTATATTTTTCACAACGAGTATACACGTCAAACGCACCGTAACATAGATTTGGTTTGACGTGTATGCACGTCAAACACGCTTAATTGGTTAAAAAGCATGCTAAACATCTAACTGCTTCTACAAATTCTATTCTGTGATTGAATTATTAGCTAGACCAATGCCAAAAAGCTCCAGTCGCACCTACTTAAAGCTCATATCATGTCCAAACCTGTATCGATTTAACCGTTGTTGCTAATGATCTGTGATGATCAACCCACTAAAAACAAGCAAAATTCTATCATCAAGTAAACAACAAAACCATAAACACTAAAACTAGCCAAATGATGATGCAATTTACGTGATAAAACACCTTTACAATTATGTTAATTACTACAAACGTACTGCAAACAGTATTTGTTAGAACATGATCTACGTACAACTCTATACAACATCAAGTGGAACGATTCTCTTGTAATGCTAGCTGCTTCCAAGTACGAGTAAGTATTGTGTATGTAAGGTCCACAATAGCTAGTTATGAAACCACACTTTCTCTGTAAACAGGCTTCAAATCAGGGTGATATAAATGATCTATACAACTAAATAAAATTAAGTAGAACCACTTTCATATACTACGCACTGGCTCCAAAACAGATATTAAGTACCTAGTATGTACTGCAAACTATCAGTATAGATAGATATAATTGCTTTTATACACCAAAATGTTTTGAAAGAGGTATTATAATGTTTGCAACCATTTTCCGATCTGGTAAATACCATCTGTTCCGAGTTGTGATTAAATAATACAAATAAACTCCTTAACAAAAACTTACAGTTTAAAAAGTTAAGTATAAGGGTTGATTAAGCGCCAAAAGGTACACAAATCAGCTAGTACCCAACATTTCATTCAAGCTTAGTTGATATAATTTAAGTAATTTTGCTGCATTAACTTTTCCTTCACATTTTTTAGAATTTATTAGATGTCACAGACCCTTATGCTGGCCAGTTCGTTCATAATATTATTTGGTTATAATTATGATAAAATGTATATTATATCTTCGTTTTTAAATAGGTACTTTATTTTAACTCTATTCCAAATTATTCTTCTGATTTATCTTTAATATGCCCTTTATTCTGAAGTTGTCACATCTTATACATGCATGTTAAAGTAGAAAAAGACAAAGTTAGAGTCGGCTACTGTTTAAATTTGAATCACGGAGGATTTAAAACAATATTTCAGACTTGAATTCGTCTTACCGAAATATTCGTGAGCACAAATAACACACAGTTAATAACAAGTAGATTATTCAACAACAATTATTCATTTCTCAATTGTAATTTAATTTTACTTATAGTAAAATACTGGAATAATTAGCTGTCCTAAAAGTATGCAATACTTATTTATTTTATATTACATAACATATATATAACATTGTGAGAAGAACAGCTACATTGAGAGTGTGATTGAAGAAAACTATATTATTTGCGATAGAGCCAGATAATTATTACCTATTATTATAAACGTTTGACTACTTCATAAAATAACAATTACTTTAATCGAAGAATGAACTTAAACCGACGATTTTTATTAAAAATAAAATAATCGAGATCATTGATGTATGTTGGTGTAAGCATTTTTTTAAAAAAGTTTTTAAATTTTGTAGCCTCGTAATTTTTTTTATTTTTTATACCGTTTTCTTTTTAACCTGTAATTAATAGTTTGATTATTATAGATTAATAGATATTAAAGTCAATCTACAGTGCTACTTGAACAAATATTTTGTAGATGAAAATGGCCAGCATAAGGGTCTGTGACATCTAATAAATTCTAAAAAATGTGAAGGAAAAGTTAATGCAGCAAAATTACTTAAATTATATCAACTAAGCTTGAATGAAATGTTGGGTACTAGCTGATTTGTGTACCTTTTGGCGCTTAATCAACCCTTATACTTAACTTTTTAAACTGTAAGTTTTTGTTAAGGAGATTTTTGTACCTTTTGGATAGATTTTCATTTTTGTCTATTTTGCTAAGTTACATATCTGCTTTACTGTTTTTTTTAAATTAGGAATAAGCAATTCTATCATTATAACCTGATAAGGTGTTAAGTAGGAACCGTAACTACCACTGGAGAGATCTTTTTAAAGAATGATTATAGTTGCGGTCCCCAAACCATCCTCAATAACAATTTTTTTGAGAAAGCCTTTTTATATAAAATAGGAAGGTATTTGTACGTAAAAAGCAAATTTAAACTGCAATTTCAGACCTTCCTTTTAAGAGGAGTAAGAAAAATAAACGGGCGATTACAGTACTTCTCCCTAAAAGGCAAAGAGGCAAAGATTTTGAATCGAACGACAATTCATTAATGTAAATAGGTTCACCCATTGATAATTTTAACGATTTCAGTACTTCCTCTTAGTAGGTGTAAGAGCATGATGGCACTTCACAGCCATGTAGAGGAGCTTTAATCACTTCTTCGTGCTAAATTTTATCAAAATCGGACAAAGCGTTATAGAAATATTGGTAATAATAGTTTTAGAAACGGCCATACTTGGGTGGGGCAAACTCCCCTCCATATGAGGCGTAGCGACGAGACTTTTAAAGTGCAAATCTGTACAAAATTTCGATTCGAATGACACTTCATTCATGAAAATCAGTTCACTTGTCGATAATTTGAAACGATTGCTATACTTCCCCTTAACTAGTGTAAGAGCAGATCGCCGCTTTAATGTTACGTAGGGGAGCCCTAATTCTATCATCCTACCAAATTTTATCAAAATCGGGCTAAGATTTACAGAGTAATTAGTAATAATAATTTTGAAGGGGGCCTTACATAAAGGGGGCTAACTCCTCTCCCATTCGGTGTACAGCGTCGAGACCCCCAAAAGGCACATCTACATAAAATTCCGAATCGAATGTCACCTCATTCATGAAAATCGGTTCTCGCGTTTAGGCGCTACGTAGTTTACAAAAAAGGTAACAACAACAAGAAGAAGAAGAAGAACAAGAACAACAACAATTTCTGAAAATGCCGTTTTTGCTCATTTTCGGCAACTTTTTTCTCGAAATCTATTAGGTCTGGGGGGTTGCAAAAAAATTACAGTTATAAAGGAGGGTTTGCCCTATATTTTAAAGAAAATTTGGGAATTTTATCTTTTATAGAAAAAGAGAAAAAAATTGTCAAAGTTGGGTGTTTTTTAACGTTACGCTTTTTCGTGCACTTTTTGACGATCAATCCTTATACAACTGTCCTACCGGACAGTTTTAATAAACTCCGAGTATGTATTAAACTAGATAAAACATATTAAAGATTACAACACAAAGTAAAACAAAATAATAATACCTCAGAATAGATTTTTAGTAGCTCTGTATTAAATTATTTAGAAAGAACTAACTTACCGACAGTTAAAACAACAAATTATTTTTTAAAAATAACAAAAATGGCGCTAATAACCGCAGCAGTCAATGCGCCCGATATAAATAAATAGAACTTTACATTTTTAGTCACAATAAAGAAGTCAATGTAATAAAAGAACAGGCAGTTTCTTAGATTAATGAATCAGTTTCAATAATAAAATTACGAGGGTCGTTTGAAAAGTCCGTGCAAAGTCAGAGAGATAGCACCACTGGCGCGTATCGAGGTTATGTTTAGTTAGTAGCATCTCTTGGAAGAACACACACCAAGTTTCAGCCAGATCGGTCTATTTCTTTGTGTTTGGCATTCGTTTGAATCGAGGAAGTCGAGTGATTTTCAAAAATTGGACGAAAAAGAATTTCGTGTGTTGATTAAACACTACTTTATGAAAGGCAAAACGCCTCAGGAGACTAAAGAGAAGCTTGATAAACATTATGGTGACTCTGCACCTTCGATTAGAACGGTTTATAAGTGGTTTCAAAATTTTCGGAGTGGCCACATGGGCACAAGTGACGCTGAACGTTCTGGACGCCCTGTTGAGGTTACTACTCCAGAAATCATTGATAAAATCCATGATATGGTGATGGATGACAGAAAAGTGAAGGTACGTGAGATTGCTAGTGCTGTGGGCATCTCGAATGAACGGGTACATAATATTTTGCATCAACATTTGGACATGACAAAGCTATCCGCAAGATGGGTGCCGCGATTGCTCACGCTTGACCAAAAACGAAATCGTGTGAAGTGTTGCAAGGACGGTTTGCAGCTGTTCCAGAAGAATCCGCAGGACTTTAAGCGTCGTTTCGTCACTGTGGATGAAACATGGATACATCACTACACTCCTGAGACCAAAGAACAATCTAAACAATGGGTTACCAAGGGGGAATCTGCGCCAAAAAAGGCGAAGACCGTTCCTTCGGCCGGAAAGATTATGGCGACTGTCTTTTGGGATTCGCAAGGAATAATCCTCATCGACTATCTGGAAAAGGGTAAAACTATTACAGGTGCATATTATTCATCGTTATTGGACAGTTTGAAAACCGAGCTGCAAGAAAAACGCCCACGATTGGCCCACAAAAAAGTCCTTTTCCATCACGACAACGCACCAGCTCACACCTCAGCAGTTGTGGTCGCAAAATTAATGGAAATAGGGTTCCAACTCGTTTCACATCCCCCCTATTCTCCAGTCTTGGCTCCCTCGGACTACTATTTGTTCCCCAATATGAAGAAATGGCTGGCGGGAAAAAGATTTTATTCAAACGAGGAGGTGATTGCAGAAACGAATGGCTATTTTTCAGACTTGGACAAATCCTATTATTCGGAAGGGATCAACAAACTAAAGCAGCGTTGGACGAAGTGTATAAGCCTAAAAGGAGACTATGTTGAAAAATAAAAAAGGTTTACCCCAAAAAATTAAGTAGTTTTTATTTTTGCACGAACTTTTCAAACGACCCTCGTATTGTAAGTCTAAATCTAGAAATTCCTATAATTGCTAGCCACTTTTGCTGGCACAATTTATCTTATTCGCTTCCGTTTAAAATTATTCTCAATTCTACAATAGAAACGTGGAAGGTATTTATTATAGAATAAATTATCATAACCTTCGAAATTGTTTTTTAGAACTAAGCATTGAAATGTTCATTTTGTTTTAGATTTTAAATTGTCCGTTACAATAATCTGTTTTTATGTAAGATCTACGATTTAGGTTAAGCTGAATTTCCGAAACTTCATAATAATGGTTGTACTGGCACGTTTAATTTTCTACACAGTGAGCTGATAAGGTATTGGATATGTCGTATTGGTGGCACGCTCCATGCAATTTTTGGATGAACCATTGCTTAATTAATATTGCACTTATTGTTTCATTACTATGAGTTTTCTACTTTTCAAACAATCAGAATTTTATATAAATGATGTACTTACCTACATACATAAAGTAGAACAACTGGCTTATACTGCTGACAAAATCCAAGTAAATATTGAGTACAAATTTCCAAAGTATGTAACATTAAATCAAACCATACTTTTGTTCTACAAATAGGCTTTTCAAGCCATATTAAATATTGTACTTACTGCAATCAGGTGTCAGCATTTTCATAATATACCTAAACAATAGTTAAGGGTAACTTCATTTCATAGATCATGCCATAAATATGCCCAAACTCTTGGAAGTTTACAGTCTTATGTACTCCTTAACAAAAACTTACAGTTTTAAAAGTTAAGTGTAAGGGTTGATTAAACTCCAAAAGGTACACTAAATTAGTAATAATAGTTTTAGAAAGGGCCTGACCTGCTTGGGGCAAACTCCTTTCCTAAAGGTACACAGCGTCAAGACCTCTAAAAATGCAAATCTATGTTACATAATTTTTTAAACCAAATAATACTTCATTGAAGAAAATAGGTTCACGAAAAGTTAATTTTAAATGATTCCAAAACTTCCCCTTAGTAGGTGTAAGAGCAGAACGTCCTTTAATGGTACTTAGGAGAACCTTAACCCTTTTATCCTGCCAAATTTCATCATAATTGGGTTAAGTTTTACATAGAGTTATTAGTAATAATAATTTTGGAGGGGGCCTCACATATATGGGGCTAACTCCTCTCCCAATCAATGTACAGCGTCGAGACCCCCAAAAGTCATATCCACATAAAATTCCGAATCGAATGACACCTCATTCATGAAAATTGGTTCACGCGTTTAGGCGCTACGTTGTTTGCAAAAAAGGTAACAAGAAGAAGAACAACAACAAGAACATTTTTTGAAAATGCCGTTTTTGCCCATTTTCAGCAACGTATTTCTCGAAATCTATTTAATCAGGGTTGTTGCAAAAAAAAAAAATTGCACTAATAAAGGAGGATTTGCACAATATTTTAAAGAAAATTTGGGAATTTTATCTTTTATAGAAAAAGAGAAAAAAATTGACAAAGTTGGGTGTTTTTCAACGTTACAGCTTTTTCTTGCAGTTTTTTGACGATCAACCCTTATACAACTGTCCTACCGGACAGTTTTAATACTTGAATCATAATGTTTGCAAAGCATTGATATAGTCTTGCAGTTATCCTAAATCATAAGTTTTACTTAGAATTTGATTGTTTTCTAGGACACTGTAATTGCAAGATGGAAGTTGTAAGGAAATAATTTGCAGAGAGGTTAAAGCAATTTTGCTTCCATGTGTAGTTCAGCCTGACTTTAATAATTCATAAGTTAAAGATTTATTTCTGCATCATTGATACACAAAATCTGGATGAAGCTCTTCTATTTTAGCATATATCTTGGGGGTAGCATCAACAGTGTCGAATCAAAAATGTAGCTAATCAAATTTGCAACAATTTATGGGATATTTCAAGCAAGGACTTCTTCAGGGCATATTAAGAAATAATAAGAATATAAAATACATTTTTACTTACATTTTTGTTTATTAATAAAGACATCTAAGGAACTTCATATTTTTATTTTTTAATTTTGAGTTTATCGTACATTGATTAACTAATTTTTAAACTGATGCCCTAATCGAAATTTTAATTTGATCTATACATTTATTTTAATTTATACATTATTCTAAAAATGTATCCTTACATTTTTTATTTTCTATTTAAATAATATAATTTATATATCACAAAAATGTTTTTGGGCTCAATTTACAATTACATTTATTCATAAAACATAAAAAAAAGAAGATTTTTTGGAGAAATAAAAAATTATAAACTAGTCAGTTCATTCCAAATGCATTTTTTGGTGCATTTGCTACAAGACTCGCCAAACGCCAAAGAGACGATGAGCTAGACATCTTTAGATTGTGGCATTTTTTTTCAAAAAAAAACAGATTACTAGTAGTGCAATTTTTGTTTGTTTTTTTTAAATTGCATTTTGTACAAAAAAATACACCTGTTAATGTTTGCTGACCTCTCAAATGCGAATTGTTACGAGTAATGTACATTTAATACAATTTCAAAAATTTAGGGAAATTTGAGTCCATTAAATTGCGGTACTAGTAACTTGTTCACAACGTTTTTTTTTTCAAAAACATTTGGAGGTGATTTGCTCGAACATAATTTTTTTTTATTTTTAAGTGATTTAAGGCGCATCACCATCTGAGGTTATTGGCGCCCAAGAGCTTATTTCAGTGTACTGCCGGCCTCCTGACAGTGTTCTCTGGTTACAGACAACCGGAGACTGTTAGAAGCTCCTAGAAAGAGAAAAATCTAAGGGGCCAGCAGCTGAAGTATTTGAACCCCGAGAACTCCGCGTGGGAATCCAATACTCTAACCGCATAGCTAATCCCTTTCCCTTCGAACATAATCTACATCGGAGTTTCTTTGTAAACTTTGAATACACAAAACTTTGGATTAGAAGATGTTTGCTGGGGTCGTTACTAAAGTAGGAGTGAGTTTTACTTGTTTCTTTCTGATACTTTAAGGTGGACAGCTGTTAAACTCAAAATCTGCTTAATTGCTTGATACCCATCAAGAAGCTAATGAAACTAAATTAGGTTTTTAAAAATTTCCACAAAATAAAATATAAAGTACACAAAATTTAGCCCAAATTTAATGTATACGTAATATTGCACAATTGAGACAATATAGAGAATGTATTCGTTTAAATTACTACACTAAAATACATGGCAATTTTATCAAAGTTACAGTGGTACTAAAAAGTGCCCAGCTTCATGTTCCTCATAATGATTCAGTTAATTATAGTAAGAGATTTATTTAGTGAACGCATATTACTTTAGTTGCACGATTAGTGCGAAGATTAAGAGCATTATTTTAGTAAAAAAAAGGACACAGTATTTATCTTTAAGCCTAAATTCACTGTATTTCCTAAATTCACTTGGTAAAATCTACGCATAAATAAATTAGTGTAGTAAATACAGTTCTTTAAAAAAAAAATACACTAAATAAAATAAATTAATTAAAAATATATTCGTATAAATACATAAATATTAAAATAATACACTATGTACAACTTTAAATTATACAAAAATATACAACATCACAAAATTTGTCACTATTATTATCATTAGGTAATACTTCTATAAAATCATATTTTATCAAAAGTTCGAAGGTTGTACTGGCTACAATTTTGTCCATAATTTTGTTCACTAATTTTGAACCAAACTATATATATTTTATTTTATTTGTCTCCACAATTTATTTGGTAAAACAATATTTCAAAAAATTATACTATAAATTTTAGTTCCTTGTTAAAATTTTAAAGGAATTAAAAATTATAATTACCCTAAATATCTTACACAAATTGATCCAAACCAATATATGTTCAATAACAAGTTATCTACATCTGCAGGCTCCTGTCATTGAAAGTTGATGAAAGAAAATCCAAATTTGATTAGTTCAGTACCGATTTTCAACTTACTAGTCCGAACCTACAAAATTAGCGAAGTGGAATCGATTTTTTTTATAGTTTTCAGCAATTATTGGTATCAAATGGTATAACTTTAAACTTAACATTATAATTTTTAAATCAACTACTTTTGATATGTTTCAAAAATATTACGTATACTGCGGTAAATGAAAATGAACGCAAATATTTTGTTCACTTCGGCAAACCGGCACCATTTTGCTAAGATTTTATTAATTATCTGAAAAAATATCACATAAAATAAAAAATATATTTTTTTAATAAATTATAGTATTTTATTATAGTCATACAAAAATTCCCATGTAAAGTAGGGGAATCTATACAAAAAATGACCCCCTGTTCTAGGGAAAGGTACCTTAAAATGAGGCATAAATTCTGACAATAGTTCGGGTCAAAGACAATTGCATAGATCTGAATAAGGTATTCCAGTTGATAAAAAATTATTCATGTTTGGACGTAAGTCCAAGATTACCCCAAAAATACACCAACTTTAATAGTACAGCAAATCATAAAGCTATCAGGAATCCGGCCGACTTCATAGAGCTTAACCAATTCCCTTGGAAATTCAGACATGAATTCAAAAGCTTTAGATTCAGCGTGGCAAAAAAAGAATTTCCTGATGATTTGAAGTCAAAGTGATTGTAACAAGCTACTGGTTAAAACTATTCTCTTAACCTAAAAGCATGTGGATCCACTAGTGGCAAAGTGAACTTCAAAACGGGTTAACTTCATGATTTACACATCTAACTGTTCTCAGAGAAATTTTTCGTACTCAGATAACTAATTGAACATACTTTCCTATTGTAGTTTTTATACAATTTACTTCGTAAGTTTAGTTTTAAAAGTGTAAATTGTGCTACAAATTTTACGAGAAGTTATTTTTTTGAATTTAGCTGTAATTCTGTTAATATCATACACAAAACTATTTTTTTCCCAAAATTTGAAAAGTAAAATATTACTATAAATATGGTTATGCTATTAATTACGCTTATTTATAAGAACACGAATTTTGTTGTAACTACGTTAATACTTTATACAAGTATTCATAACCATCTACTAAGTAAAATTAGTGTAAGTATTGTGCTAAAAAGTTTCTGACAATTTGGGAGTATTTTAATTTTGAGTACTTGCAATTCTAAAAATATAGTACAATATTTGACCAAAACTAATTACGCCATTTACTAGTAATATCTGTTAATCTCTTCCACAAACTTGAATCAAGAGAGATATTTATAATGATAATTTATTTAATATTGTTAATATAAAAATTACGCCATGCAATTTATATGACAATTTAGAAGGCTTGGATTTGGTTTAATTCTGTCAATTTGGAATCAAGATATTCTATACACAATTTTTATTAAAACTTTACGTTTAAGTAGACATGAATATGGTTTTAATTCTGTTAGTCCCTTTTACAATCTAACAAAAACACAAAATTAAAGTAAAAATTGCGTTATAAATTTTTATGTCAGTTTATGTAAACACAAATTTTGCCGTAATTCTGTTACAAAAAAAAAAGTTTTTTAAAAAAAATTCAACTTGACTGTAGAAATTTATCACTAAAGATAAATTTAAATTGTGCTTTAAATTTTGAGTTAGTTTCTGGAGACTTGAATTTGACTTTTTAATATAGTTAATATTTTAAACCATTTGAAACAAAAGCTATTTTTCATTTTATTTTTATAATTTTGTTGTTTTTTTTAAACAATTTTTTGTAAGAATTGTGCTATACAATTTATAACAGATTAGTGGACTTTTATTTTTAGAGGAAAGCTATTTTTTTTTAGCACAATTTACTGAAAGCAAAATTTACTGCAAACATTAAATTATAAATTTTGTAAAAAAAAAATCTATTAAATAAAGATAACTGAAAAATTGTGGCTCAAATTTTGTGATTTTGTTTTTCACATAAGCTAACTGAAATTTTTCTGAAAATGTAGGAGGTCTTGAATTTTGATGCGATTTTATAATTTCGTAAACTATTTACTGAGGTAAAAATTATGGTATTAGGAACACTTGAATCTCGTAATTCTGGTTACACTATTTGATACCAGCAAATTTGTTTTTTTACATAATTTACGTAGTAAACATTGCAAAATTAAAATAGTTTCAAGAGAAATGAGATTTGGTGGCAAACCTACAGATTACTTGAGTGCAATTAGTTTGCGCGTTTGCTTCTTTTTCTTCAATCTCTCTCTTTGAAGTTCAAACTTACTTTTGTGGTGGTCACCTACTGTATTATACTTCTTTACTACTGTATTATACTATTATATTCGTGAGTACTTTGTTAGCTTCCTCGTTTACTTTCAAGATTACACCACCAGTAAATTAAGTGATCTATGCGAATGAAATAATGACTGAGTTTGCAATTAGGTCAATTTTGAGTCTGTAATTGAAAGAAAAAAAAATCAAAAACGTCTGAAACGCTGCTACAGAAGTGTATGAAGCAAAGACGGCAATGATTTTTTCAGTAAGCTTGGTCCGGACGCCATTAGAACCCTTGAAATCAGCACTTCAGATGCCTTCTTGCAGAAACGCATCTTTACACACTAGCACAAGAAAGAAAGTAGTAGGCATGCTTCCCATAAGCTTACTAGAACAACTTACTAAGCTTTAAGAAGCCGTACGCTGGACCTAAAGGGGTTTTTTACAAAAAAAAAAAACAAGTTTTTGGTCAATCTAATTTCCAATAAATGCGATAGAAAACTATAGTTTCTTTCAGACAATCTATAAAAAACAATGGATTAGATCAGAAGCCGACGTATCCCGGAACAGAAAAAACGGGAGAACAAAAAAATGACGCTTGTGTAACTAGAATTACGAGTGCATCAAATTCTATTTGAACAGGTAGCTCTAACTCTAAGTTTGAAGTAGCATTTTGTCACAAAAATAACTTGGTGAAGTGAGAAAGCCATTGTTGGGCTCACAGTATACACTTTTTGTTTTGTGTAATACCCTAAAATTTGATCACAATTTTGATGGCACTTTCTATTTTGAGGGCATTGGTTTTTTTTTTTTTATTTAAAACAATATATAAGTTTGATTTAGCCAGCTTTTAATTGTTATATTGTGATGGAAATTTTCTATTTTATATTTTTACACAGCAGTGACTGGTTGTAAAAAATTATATTGCGGTTGACAATACATGGGTGTATGTGTTGGCATATAGGATATAGTTGGATTATAATATACCTGCGTTAATCTTACCGGTTCTTCTGGTGATATTAAACTCTCTATGTCGAATGGTCGTTTTTTAGGTTTTGCTGTGGTTTCTTGTTGTAGTATTGTTGTAGATACTGTTTTAGGCTGTTGTTCTTGATGTAGCTGTTGTTGTTGTTGATTTGTTGGATTGATGATTCTATTAATGTTGACCAAAGCTTGTAGTTCATGTTCCAGTCTATCTTTATCTGATTTTAATAGTTTAAAACGTTTTCTTCTCCTTAATAATGAACCATTTTCAAACATATCCAATGCAGCTGGATGTAATGTCCAATAGGCGCCTTTACCAGGCCTGTCCGGCCTTCGGGGTATTTTAACGAAGCAATCATTAAATGATAGATTATGCCTTAAAGAATTCTGCCATCTTTGCGTATTCCTACGATAATATGGAAATCTATCGGATATAAATTTATAAATATCAGCTAATGGTAGCATCTTATCTGGGCTATTCCAAATTGCCATGGCTGTCAATGAAATATATGAATAAGGTGGTTTTTGCTCACCATATGATTCCCGGCAAGGGCGAGGCATTGTCCCTTAAATGTAATTACTTTCAAGAACTGAGCAAAAATAAAAGTATCTTAACTCACATATTGTACACAACAAAATACAAACATTGTTCTTTCATCATTGTTTTTCTACACACTGACACAAACGGACAGAAGCACCAAATAAAAACCTATCTGACTACCAACAAGCTTCACGATGTAAGCGTACACACTTATCAAAACACAATATAAGGTGGCCTCAAGTTACCAGCTATCCCCACCTTCAATAACCACCTCCAGATTTTGATGAGGTAACGCCTACTGTTTTTTTTTTTGTTTGTTTTGCTTTGACCACGCCTACTTTCGTCGTTAAAGCAGTTACTACCCACCACAAGACCACGCCTTGAAACTAAATTCATATTCTTCTTTATAGAGAGAACTCCAGTGTTTCAATACAATCTAACTCAAAGTCTAATCCAAGCCAGTAAATATTTTTGGTAAATAATGAGTACAACTTTCTCTTTAGATTCTAAATTTCAGATTAATTTATTAATAAATATTAATATTATGTAATAATTAAAATCTTAAAAATTAATGTAACAATATAAACTTTATAAAACCATATTATAACACTGAAAAGACCCCTCAGAAGTAAGGTGGTGGCCTCTTCACTAGCATTGCCCTAAAAACAAAATTGGAAAAATTATAATTTTCTCATAACAGAGCGCAGGGATCGAGTGACGGCCAACCTGTGCAACAACCTTAGTTTGAATGAAAAGCGTAAGCTATTCAAGTTAAAAAAAAAAAAAAACATATATCTTTAAATTTAAGACCATAGCTCGGAATCTTCTCGAAAGATGTCAGCTTTGTAACCATAACAGGCGGCAAGATATGTACCATTTCCTTTGGAAATGCACCCCTTTTTGTCAGAATTTCGTTTGTTTCATTTAAATTAAATGCATTCTGTTGAGAGATGAATTATTTTCGTTTTTATCAGGACAAGAACATCCTCGTCCTTTACTCTAATATAAGTCCGCCACGCCTGGTAGGTTAGATATGTATTACAATGTCTTCATTTCTAACCCGTTTATGGAATTTAAAAGTATCTAAATTTTTGTCATTAGTATATTTTATTAGATATTTACTTCTTTCAGTTTTTTTCTTTTGTTACATAATTACATTTTTCAGGCGAGCTTTATGTCCTATTAACAAATTAGGTGTCGCGGACGGTAATAACTAAATACCTTACTAAACTGTAAAGTCCTTTGATCAACCATTAAATAAAATCCAAGGTCTAGAGATTGGGGAATCGAACCCAGTACCACAATACATATTAGCTTTATAGGTCTCGCCTCTAACCGCTCGGCTACCGTGGCGCCTTACAATAATTTTATATAATTTACCTCATTTTATGAATTATTTATTTATTTATTATTATTTTATTATAAAAATTGTTCTTTTGTTTCTTTAATTTCAATGAACTCTGGCAGAAGCAATGCCATTGCTATTTATATTTTATACAAACTTGTTTTATGTTTTTTTAAATAAAATAAATACTATTATTATTAAGAATGGAGCAAATAAAACGACGTGTTTTTAATTTATGTACAAAAGTTAGAAAAAGTCGTAGTACAGATTTTTTGAGGCAATCTCAAATAAAATGGAATAATCCATTCAGTGGAATGTCACTTTTGGTGAAGATATTCTCTTTGAACTTTGAATTTCAGCTTCATATTTAACCCTACTTCATAATATATAAGTGATAACACTGAAGCTGTAATCAAGAGGGGAGAGGTTCCGCCTCCTTCATCAATAAGTGCCCATAATCGAATTCTTTATAGAAAATGTTACTAATAAAAGTTATAGAGTTACATGGTCAATAGGAAAGAAAATCATTGCAACCAGTTACGATAAAATCACAAAAAAATAGAAAAATTCCGTCTGTAAAGTATACTATTTTCGGTTAACGATATTTTAACCGCTAGGTTTCAGTCGTGTCGCAAGTTTACTTTCTGACAAGAGTGACAAATACTTTTTTTTTTCTTTTCATTCTTGAAGTGTCCTCATCAAAGGCTTAAAAACGATGGGTCCGTCATACTTAATAATGTGTTACACGGATAGTTTCAGATAGCATAATTCCAGAGAGCACTTGGCCTAGACTTAGCTTCAGAGCAGATCATTATTGGAGTTGCTGAAAGTACTAAATTCTAGCGTTTTCATCTTGAAATTCATGCTGGAATGTTGCAAGATAACTGTAGAGGAAGTGGTGGTAATTATGGAGCCCTATAATATTTTGGCGGCAAGTGATCATGTGTTAGCAGTATTTGGCTCAAATTGTCGCTAGATAGCACTAGTGTGCAAAGCAGGTGGTTGGTTCAGTTGCTACTGTTATGTTCATCATGAAATTTTTCAATTTTTGTTTTATCAGTTCTTCAAAACTTTAAGAAGGTAAGTTCAAACTGTTATTTTTATTTTGTTATCAAAATAGTGCTAGTTATCTGCACTATATGTTGGTTTAAAGGGATGTATTGCAGCGATTTTCATTTTTGAATCAGTTGTTATGTCTCCCAATTTTTATTTGGTGACAAATCAAATCCAACATAGCGATGTTTGATTTATGGAACCCCAAGGGTGCCTGTACTCATATTACATACACTCGCAGTAGAAAAATTTGATGGAGTTCCGATACTGCAAGCATTACAAGCAAAACATTTATATTTTTTGGGGGAAAAAAATGATGAATGTAAAATTGGGCTAAAAAAAAAGCTGTCAAAATATTCATTGTACCTAAAACCACTCAACGGCGACTTTCAATAAGGTGTTCCATATTACCAGCACCTCAAGTCAGAGGCACCACTTTCACTTTTTACATAAAATTGAAGGTTGCTCATCTAGTGGTTGGAGGAGAGTGAATTTCAAAACAATAGTGCAAGACAAAATAGTAAAGCTAATAATTACCAGAGAAAGCTATACAATTTTTTTTGGAATTTCTAGCATTGGTAAGTCAAAAAAAAAGAAGGTTTCCATAATGCCACCTCTTCCTCTATTATTTAAATCTGCTTATCACAATTACTACATGCTTACTAATACATACACTTTAAACCATGCTCATTTCGGAAGATTAGTGATCATCCCTTTAAGAAAGAAACCTCCTGTTTCTCTATATTCGGCTTATCATTTATTTAGTACATTTTTTGTTATCAATGTTCTAATATCAGTTCCTAGTTATTCATCTTCTTCTTAGTCAATCCTCGTTTACCTTTCAGTGTCGAGGTCTAGTTATTCATAATAAATAGTTCATAAAATGAGGTAAATACCATGTAATTATTGTAAGGCGCCACGGTAGCCGAGCGTTTAGAGGCGAGACCTATAAAGCTAATATGTATTGTGGTACTGGGTTCGATTCCCCAATCTCTAGACCTTGGATTTTATTTATTGGTTAATAAAAGGGCTTTACAGTTTAGTACGGTTTTGTTATTTCCGTCCGGGACACCTAATTTGGTAATTGAACGTAAAGCTCGCCTGAAAAAATAGGCATTACTTTATCATGTAATTATGTAACAAAAGAAAAAAACTGAAAGAAGTAAATATCTAATAAAATATACTAATGACAAAAATTTAGATACTTTTAAATTCCATAAACGGGTTAGAAATGAAGACATTGTGATTCATTTCTAACCTACCAGGCGTGGCGGACTTATATTAGAGTAAAGGACGAGGATGTTCTTGTCCTGATAAAAACGAAAATAATTCATCTCTCAACAGAATGCGTTAATTTAAATGAAGCAAACGAAATTCTGACAAAAAGGGTTGCATTTCCAAAGGAAATGATACACATCTTGCCACCTGTTTTGGTTACAAAGCTGACATCTTTCGAGAAGATTCGAGTCTTTGTCAAGCCATGGTTTTAAATTTAAACATATATGTTTTTTTTTTAATTTGAATAACTTACGCGTTTCATTCAAACTAAGGTTGTGCCATATTTAACATTAAGTGCAACATTTAACTGAATTAAATTTGAAAGACACTATTTATTCTGAGCTAACCCAAGATAAATACGCACTCTGTACTGAATTTCGTTTTTATTTCGATTCTTACAGAGTAGTGTTGACAATAAATGTAGTTTTGTAAATTGATGTTTTGACATTAAAATGAAACTGCCATATTTTGCTGCATTATTTTTTTATTACAAAATTATGCATAAAAAAATTAAATTGTTTCATATGCTCATTAATATTTTAAATAACACATTCACACACATTTCCCTTCATGTGTAGCGTATGACGGGAACTTTAGAATTCTCTAAACTGATTAATCAACCTCTGATGATAGGTGAAAATCTGGTCAGAAACATAAAAAGCAAACGAATTTAGTACAAATACCTTGTCCAAACAACTCCTATCAACATTAAAACCCAACTGTAATTCTGGGATAATTTTATTCGCGGCAGCTTATTTTCCCATCTTTCTCAATACTATTTGACTTAAGATTATAGAGAACTTATTAATGCACTTGTGAATAACCGAATTTCCCAATATTTGTCAACACAGGTAACAATTTTTTTGAGCAACTTGAAAAATATTTATCAAATTAGATCACCTCGTTAAAATCTGTCCTGTTTAAGTTTTGTTTAAAAAATTTTATACAGCAACCAGTTTCATGGCAAATTCTTATAGAAGTTGTAATTTAATTATTTTTGTTTAAATTACCAGGCAACTTGAAGCTAGATTGAAGCCTCATTAGCTATTATGAAATACTCAAACGCCATTCGGTTAAACACTTTCAAATTTTATTTGAAATCAAAAAATAAGGGATGGAGATTAACAATGGAGTCTTTGCCAGTGCACTGCCAGCCAACGAACATGTTCTCTCATTTGAGAGGCAACACTGTTAATCGATGGGCAGTGATATGTAAGAAGTTTAAGAGAAAATATCCCTTCTTTTGTGCATCAACTTCTAGGTTACTTACGTAAAACAATATTTGAATTTTGGATCTACTCCTTGACCTAGCTTGCATATCCAGAGCTGGTCTTCTCTGATTACCATTTTCCATTCCATGCCTTACTTTTCACGTAATTTATTTTGAACCTTTTTTTTTTTTATTTAAGGCGCGTCATCACCTAAGGTTATTCGCGCCCAGAGTTTTTTTCATTGCATTGCCAGCCCATGGACATGTTGTCTCGTTACAGACAACAATGACCATATCCGGACAGTGAGATGTAAGAAGCTCCTAGAAAAAGAAAATCTGAGGGCCAACAGATTGGATTCGAACCCGTGATCTCCGCGTTGGAATCCAGTATTCGGTAGCTAATCTCCTCTTATTATTCTAAAAGGTAATTAGCATAAATAAAAAACTTGTTTGGCGAAAAATTTATTAAAATTTTGAACTATAAAATTTGGATACTCAAGTTAATCTATGGTCTGGCACATGAAACTCGAAACTCTAGAAGCAATTAGTGATCATGATTGATCAATAAAGCTAGGTGTTTTAATATTGCCCCTGTGGGGCATCATACTACTGTCCATGCTACTGTCTCTCGAACATAAAATCATGAGAGACCGTGGTTCCTTTGGCTGATAAAGCCTAAACCAAAGCGTTATGGTGCCTAAAGTTGTTTGCTTTTTAAGAATTTCAAGGATCCTTGTATTCTTAAGATCTTTAAGTTCGCTTTGTACAGAATCCAATTCTGTGTCCCACAAACTGTAATCAAAAACAAATACATTTACTTTTTGAAGAACTAGATACATTTATATTCAAAATAAGATGATCACAGGATGAATAAAAAATTAAATCTGGTACGGATTAATTAACGTAACTTTTTTTTTCAACAGTTTCCAAGGATATAAATTTTAAATTGTCTATAAGCTTTAGCAAACACTACTACCACAAACAATAAATTAGTAAATAATTAGCACAACCACAAACAACCATCGTAAAATGACTGTTTACATGCAAATGAATCAGAACTGCTTCAATTCATAATCAAAACATAAAAATGTAGAATGACAGTCACGACATTCTTTAACTTCAAAATAATTAAATTATAAATGCTAAAATTCCATTAAACCAGGATTAAAGAGTCAATATTATCGCAATTTAGTCTAATGTCAGAATATTTACGAGTCCAATAATCAATTTAAAATGACATTTTGGAAAATACTTTTAAATTGTAGGCATTTAGATGTTTTTAAAGAAAATTCAAGCGACCGTTTTTGAAAAAAACTCATAAATCTATTTAGTATTGCAGCACTCCTTTAATCTGTACAATAAATACTTCAGAAGGAACACATTTGAGGGAAATCTAATTTAGTATTACTGGAGAAGCTACCTCCCCCCCTCAAAAACTATTTTCCTGAGAAAATTTTTAAATAAGTGATAATATAAATGATCACTTATATAATTGATATTATATAAGTGATAATTTTACATATACATATATTGTATACTATTGATAATAGGAATAAATTGTTTAATAAATAAACTTGTTTGGTGCATTGAAAAAAATATATATGTATAAATTGCTTTAGTTAAGAGCATGAAGTCGTCCTTCCAGTTAATGGATTTCGTCCGAAATGTTAAAATATCCGAAGCGGCACTAGTACTAATAAAGAATACCAAGTTTGATTCGTGTAGGGCACAATTTAGTCAATTTTTTAAATGCAAATTTCAACATGCTTCCACATGTTGTATCACAGTTGCAAAAAAAGAAAAAAAAGGGTAATTTTTGAGAGTTAATACCAAATATCTGAGCTCTGAGAAATCTGGTCTAATAGCTTGAAGATAAAGCCTCAAGTAAATTTCTACAATCAGTAGAGTAGCAAGGATAACTCCTGGTTTTACAAGAGAACACCTTTCTAGGAGAGATGAACTGTAGCTCTAGCTCTTTTATGCTAACTTTTTTGTAAACTTTTGCACGCAACTTTGGTTGCAATAGAGAAAGGGCAAACATGCTGTTAAGTCACTGCCGAAGAGACGGGCCTCAAGACATTAGATATTCCGCCCTGTCTTATTCGGAATTTCCAATTAATTCTCAGGACAAAGCGCCACACTAATTAATAATAACATACACACTTTCTGAACATGGCATTGACCATCTTGGGAGATTTGAGATTTGTTTGAATCGATTAGAACCGACTCCAAATCTTAGAACTTATCCTAATCTAATAATGTATTCCCATACATTGATTCAACAGGAAAAGAAGGTTCCAACGAGCGTTCCAGCTATTGGAAAACATAGAATATCTCCTGATCTGGAGAATATGGCTTGAGATTTCAAACATGAATCTGATTATTGAAATTAATTAAAATACTTACAAAAGCTCTGAGGCGCTGGCCTTTCAGAGTTTTTCTTGCTCAAATTTTGAGAAAAAGGTGTTTGCTTTTTTCATTATCAAATAAATACATGAAAATCCGGCGTCTATAACTGTTAGAAAAATGGCTTCTATATAATCAATCATATTTTTGGTAGTATAATCAGTAACAATTCCGCACAATATTAAGTGAGTAAAAAATTTTTAGATTCTGAAACAAAAACATTACAAGGTATATTTCTTAAAAAAGCTGAAAGAGTCTAAGTTTATTTTAAAAAAGAAATCGACTGATCTACCTGTCATGCATTACCGTACATCCTCGTATACTACCAACTATCAACTGTTGTCTTACCAAGCAGAAGATTCCTGAAATGGAGATGTTTAAGTAAACGGGATGCTAAATTTGATATTTTTGCGACTTTTTGGTTAGAAATATTCTGTTACAAACACAGAACAAGCGATAAAAAAAACGTTATGCCCCAAAACATTTAATTCAGGTGAAAACTCAATGAAAAACATTTAATTATCGCTATACCTCCACCTATTCCTATGAGGAACCCCGCCGGAAGAAGTGGACGAGCCACTTCTTCAAGGACCTTAGCGTCCTTTTTTTATTTAGTAGGAATCAAACAGCGTTTCAGGAAGAGAACTATACCTCCGCCTAGCGCCCAAAGCGCAATTAAATGGAGTTAAAAGACTAACAAGCCTCCAAGAATTTATATTTTTAAGAATCGTATATGGACATACAAGCATATCCTATGAGATAATCTGTTTGTTTGCTTACATTCAACCTACTTCAATGACTTTGAAAGATAATGTGATTCTATATTTACACGAAAGAGAACTCATCGCATAAACACCCTAAACATTGGAAACATGCGGCGCTAGATTTCAGCTGTGCTTCAGAAACAGAGGAGAATTTGCGAATACTCTAATGGAAGTAAATGCGAATACTAAGTTGATAATTTTAATTTTTGAGAATATCTTGATATTCTCAACTTCTTGAAGTTGAACTGTAAGCGGGAAAGAAATTAGAAATATATTTTAGCTGCAATAGGGTACATGTAAATCATCAAGGAAATTTAGCTGCAGGCGCACTTGCGAAACAAGCTGTCCAGAACTAGGGATTAGAAGAATCATGCTGCAAGGTGCCTAAATCCTATTTTAAAAATACGCTTTCTGAAAATCGTACTGAGCAGAATGTCTCGGATAAAGCTGAGAAGAATAGCCACCCGAAGTACTTCTCTTTTGTAGTTAGTCGACCAAACATGTCCTCCACGAATTCTTTATAACCTAAGCCTTGGGCATCCATGGGAAAAATAGAACATACCTTCACGGGTTCAAATTAATAAACGATCCGTCCTGTTTGGAAGATAAAGCAGCAAAATTCGGAACACAATTTTACAGTGCGTGCAATTTAAATTTCAGAGAGAATCGCTGAATAAAGAAGGCTTTCTTTGGCCAAGAACAACGAATTATTTGGCACGTGAACAGCTGTGTAAGTTGCAGAAGACCCACCTGTACTAATTTTCCTGTTAATAAATGCGTCTTCTTCTTTATTAAAAGTTTTTTCTCTTCTGGGCACAATTTGTGTTTTTCCTTTCTCCGTATAGCTTCTTAAGCGTTATTAAATAGCCTTTTTTTTCATCTTCTAAATTTGCTTTCCTTTCTTTCTTGATTTCAGCCCAGTTAGGTTAATTGATTTTAAGTCTGAAATTTGGGAATACAGATAGATAAAAACATAAACACATTCCCGATTATTTTTAATGATACATTTAGTAATTTTGGCACATCAAACGAACATTTTCCTTAGGAAAATAATTTTATGTTGGAACATCTGACTTTTTGTCAAATGCGATATTTTGGCATGTATTAAAAATATATTAAATAAAAAACCTTTCACGAACTTTAACTGCGCTCAGTGATGTTCCAAAAATATTCCTTTGTGATTCAACTGTTGTAAGACACCTTTCTGCCAGCTCGTACCATTCCTGGCTTTGCAATTAACTTTACCAAACAACCTTCTCTTACAGCAACTGATTAAATTTTTTTGTAATTCATAATTAACAGCAAACAAAAAAAAAGTCAACTTCAACATTTACGTGTCCATTTGCTTCGCTGTGAGAAAGTAATTGTGCTGAGGGAAGCCGTTTGAGGGAAACTGCTCTCCCAGGACCCCACTAAAATTAATATTCCCTGAGAACAAGTTCAACAAATTGATAAGCATATCATATATAAAATTCAAATTCAAATGAAACTGAAAGTAACAACTAAAGAATTTGACGTAATCGCAATACTTCGTCTTGCTCTTAAGAGAAATTGGAATCTAGTTGGAAGATTTGCATAACGACCTTTACTCATACAACTCACAAGGTTCTACTAGTACAACAGTTTAGTGAACCATCTGTAATAGTTTATTACTGTTTATTATAACAGGTCCAACCGAAGTCTAGTCAGAAATAAGATAAAATTACAAGGATTTGATGACACTGAACTTGGTACACTTTCTTGGTGGGAGAAAATGAGATAACTTCACCGAAGCTGGTACTGGAATCGCTTACATGTTGCTTATTGCCAAAGGAATGGTAGAGCAAGGGACCTCAACATCTTGCATAAAGACGCCTTACATCAGTTAATCGTAACTGACTATACTTCCAGCATGATATAGGCATAAATGTGAAGTAAAATTAAAATCAAACAATAATATAGTCAGTAAATATGAAAAAACAAATTACCTTCGAAAATTCACATGAAACGCAAAATTTTATTATAATCAAATAACAAAATTGAAAAAATATACACTTGCAGACATCTTTAAAAAATAACCTACTTTTAAAAAAATCGTTTATTTGAAAAGTTGTGTTAAACTGGTACTTGCATATTGTTAGGTAGTTTAAACTTGTTTTACCATTCATGCCAGTGTTAATGTATACTTCTCTACAAGACTTTTCAGTACGGCTAAGAAGTAAAACAAAAGATATTACTGAAATTTACATTTCTATAAAACTGAATTTCGGAGGCCAAAATGTGATCTCTAACATCTACTTGTGGCCTCCACGTATCTGCTCCTACGATCATGCTAATAAAGACTTTAAGGAAAGGAGGTATTCCTAGGTGGCTGAGGGGTGAGCAAAGGGAGCCATCCTCGAAATAACTAGGAAATAATTGGACGAGATTAGTGCATTGGCACTAATTGATGTCATTATTTGAATTTGCAATAGTGTGATTATCCCAGACTTCAGGCCCCAGCCAAAGAGCCCGACTTTCTTAATTTGCAAAAGTCATGCTCCAGAATACCAGGTGTCATTGAAGGTAAGTGATGTATTGTCAGCAGAAAATGATTATCACCGTCTGCTAGCCCTCCGCTCTTCCTACAACCTTTGTGTAGTACCTGGGTAGGTTCTAGGTTCTGGGTAAGTGGAGGAGGACACCCTTCTTTAGAAGCAAATGTGAGTGGTCTTCATCTGGTACGTAATGTTAACCCTAGATATAAAAAATAAAAGTCATAATACCTGTAATGAGCTTGACATCTGTAATTTTTTTGGTCTTCACTGCTCTACTGTTCATGTTTTTCCGATTTTTTCTTCGGGCATCGCAAATATTTTTATCACATAAATTTGTTTTTCTTTGTAGTCCAAACATTTTAACTAATTAAATTATAAAGCTGGTTTTAGAAAATCACACCAATAATTGTTACCTAAAATCAAAAGTAATTTACTCAACTTATCAGAGTTAAAAGGGATTGGAAACTTCTGACATTTACCGAATCTTTGATATTAAAAATGAAGTAAAGAGAAGAGAAACAGAATACATTTACAAAAAAAATACAAATACAAATATAGTAATAATTAAAAACAAAGAAAGAGGACATTTACGAGAACCAGTCAAATCAAACACGAATAAAGTTTTAGAAATGGATATTTCCATACTTTGGGGTGACATTACTTTTCTCAACAAAAATGAAAATTGGAACATTATTACACACAATAGAAAAAAATAAGAAAAGACTCGATGAATGCTTAGAATTTTTCATAGCTAAGAATGTAAGATTACAATATTTTAAATGAAGCTTTTAAGGTTATATTGTATAAAGTAAAAAATGATCAGAAAAGAACCATGGGAAGACTTAATATTAATTAAAAAACTTTACTTACTTTTTTTTAAAAAAAACCCATGAATGGTCAAATGCAAACAGATGTGATTACACCTTCATTAGCTTGAATATTTACATATAACATTAAATAAACCGCAATCAAACGTCTAATCACCATTAAACTGACAGCTCAAATAAGATCATTGCGTTTTATGCACAGGAGTGTAGGAAGCAAACATACCTTAATTTCTAAATATTAAGTTTATTTGGAAGAATGAGGAAAAAGAAGTTGATGATTTTAAAACTATTGCAATGTATGGGTGATGTATCATTAAATTTGGAGAGTAAAGGGATAAAAGTGGGAATGGGAACGTTTCTAGGCAACGAAGCACAACAAAAGCCAATGCTGAGTATATCAAAACTGTTCACCCATTCTTTTTGTTTTTTACCGTAGAATTTTGTTTTATTAATTGTGACAAATATTATAAACATAATTATATATCGGCCCTTACCTGTCCTTAATACTGACTATGCAGACTCTGTTTTTAATTTCTTTAGATTTACGAATAGTTTATAAGAAGGACATCCAAGCTCTAGCCACCTACATATATGCTCTACGGAACACCTTTGAAAGTGCTAGGAGGGTTTTTCCAGCAAGTTCTCCACCGTAAGTAATAAACAAGTTACTTTAAAACTTACAAGAACACTTGAGGCAGCTCAAGCCTACAGCACTGAAATATCATGGTTCCTCAAAATGTTTCGTCCATCCAGTACAAGAGTACCCAGTCTTCATACTACTTGATCAGGTGATACCACATCAACAACCACCCTACGAAAGACCTATTCATGAAGTCAAGAGTTTTCAGAAGTTCATGTACTTTAAGGTTAGAGATTCGATTTAACGGATCAGCATCGATCGATTAAAACCAAATACGCGAGTCTAGAACCAGAACCACCAGCGGTGGAACTACTTAGTGATCTACGAACGGTTCAGGATTCTCCCACGACGAAACGCTCTCGCTTTGCACGCCATATTCGATTTCCAATGCGTTTCGAAGATTGACCTCTTCACTGGGAGCGGGGTGTGTGGCACCCTCGGTTGTTGTGTCACGAGCGAGCTCGCCCGTGTTTACGTTATGAACTGATTACTTTAACTGTCCATAGTTGACAATTATATTTTATTAATTTTATGTTCAATTCTACTGATTGCGAAAATTATATTTTGTATATGATGATTCGAAGTTTGGTGTTATTTGTTTCCCTAACCCTGACACTCTATACTCCCTCAAATATCTAAATCCATTTTTTTTGGTTTTTTAATATTTTTAGTTATTCTTGTTTTTACCTTTTTTTAATTATGATGGTAAGGGTATAAAATTTGCATCTTGCTTTAATTTTATTTTTTTTTTAAATATTTTGGGGTTTCTTCGCTTCCAAATTTAAATAACTTTTTTGTATAGATAAATATAAAAATACACGCCTATATGTGTCCATTGTTCATGGACTAAGTAGTGAAAGATGATTCCAATTCAATCATATTGAGATTCTGAAGCAAGATACTAAACGATTTAATTTTGGGGAGTGCATCAACTACGGCGTTAATTGGCACACAATTTTGTTCTTATTATGGTGACTCGAATTGAAATGTATACCATGTAATCTTTTCTAAAATGTAAAATTGTATGATGACATTTATATAATTTTAGAAATTTTATTTGATCTGTTTTGTTGCCAAAAATAACACTTGTGACAAATCGCTTTTTTTTTTTAATAAAATGTGATTTTATCTTTTATAGCAAAAGAAGAAAAAATAGTTGAAGTTCAGTATTTTTTCATGACTCTTTTTTGTGCAGTTTTTGACGATTAACCATTCATTATATAACTGTCCTTCCGGACAGGTTTAATAAATTATTTTTCTGAAATATGATTTACCTACTGGGGTATTTAGATGCCGTACATTCATGGTTATGTATTAACGGTGCACTTTGACTTTGACTCATCTAAGTGAAATCTCTTGTACTCAATCAGCTCGAAGTCGAAGGCTATTGATGAGTTAATAACTCTTTATAAGTTGCCAGACTGGGAATATGATATAGTCTCAATTCTTTCTCATTGTTGGAGATGCACTGAAAACTATTTCAAGGGCAATCCCAGACTGGATGTGATTACAATTACCTCTTAAAACATGTGACTATTAACACAACAAACACTGTAATCCTGAGTAGTGTAAACTTATTAACTCATCCACTTAGTGGAGCATTGCTAACTGAATAAACTCATGGCCGTCGAAAAATGAAAGTGTATAAATTACTCTTATTGTGTAACAAAAGGAAATAAATACAAACTGTAATTTAATTACAAATTAGCTTTATATATTTTTATGATTTCTTTTTTACAAAAAGCTATTTTTAATATAAATTTATATATTTATTTATATTCCAGCCTATAATAATTTATTTCATTTTACAAGAAATCAAAATATATATAAATATATTATACGTGCATGTGAACTATTTATGGTGTATTAGTTGTGCTTACAAAGCAAGGTATATTAAGATTATTTATTATGAATTATAATTTACGGTGGTGAGGAATTTACTCTGGGAATTTTAAATTTCAAAATGATGTATATATTTACTGTATATATTTATATTCTAGTGTGTAAAAACGTCTGTAAGAAAACGCCACTTAAAAAATTAATAAAGTGAAAATGGCTACTCTATAAGGACTACTCAGGTCTGATTCAATGGAGGTATGAGCATGGAAAAATAAGCTTGGTCCAGGTACTCTAGCACTTCTGCCACCAGTTAGCTTAAACAACCACCTGGAGGCCATTCAACAACCCCACCCGCACTCGTCAAAATCTTCCTCATTTAAAAAAAGTTATTTTTCGTATTGTTAAACAATATTTCTTGCGATTGAAAAGTGTGATTCTTTTCGAGCAATGAAAATCCATGAATTAGGCCCTCTCAATATCACCTTTTACGTTACTGGATTTACTTTTTCCTTGATAAAAAACAAAACAAAATTCTACATAACAAAACAGATGAAATACTGAAGGTTTCTGCTTGCAAAGATAGGAGCTGATGTAAACAGTTCAGGGAATTATGGGCACACAAAAAAAATAGAGTTGTAGGAAATAACAGCCTATATTTTTAGGGCTAAGTTAATGGGTGAGTAAACCAACCAATTGCCATTTGTGAAGAACCAGACTCTTAAGGCCTAATACCTTATTTAGTGTTCGCCTTAAAAAGTGACCGAATAATAAGGGGAGAATACAAATTTAAATTTATATAACTGGTTACCAAATTGTCACGCCTTGAATTAAAAGAAGTTTTCTCAACAACAACGGCCACTAACCAGAAATAGCACTCCTTCTAGAAGGCAACACAAGGCCGTACTCATTACTTCATATGAGCTCAGTAAAGGAAGATTAATTTGGAGTTTCTCCCAAACCAAACCCAGCTTGCAGGCCAGAACTTGGCGCCCTCGAATAACTGCATAACTTTTTTCCGCTCATATGCCCCATTCTTTTATCTGCAAAAAAAAACAACTCTTCTAAGAGTGTAAAAAAACTCACTGGCTATTTCTTACATTCAGGAATATTCTTTTCAAATATAAAAATTGTGTTCCTATAAAATGTTCATTAAATAAAAAATACAAAAAACAAAACAAAAAAAATTTAATACATTATACACTTGACCATTTTATTACAAAAATACTTTTTTCCCACAGATATTACAAAAGTTTTCCTCTAAGAGAATATAATTAAAAACTCCATTTAGCATATTTATTATAATTACTTTTAATAGCATAATATAAATAGTAATAATCCAAAAATAATATTTTTGAAAACAAATAAATAACGGTGTGTTTTTGGAAGATCTGTTGCTTAGATTTTCTTTTAAAAAAATATATATCCTTTGGCGAGAGAATAGAGCGTAAATTTTTAAAGGTGAACTGTTAAATAACATACTGCCACTTTACTGATCTCAGCATGGCGATACTATCTCTTCTAGAGCCCCTTCGCAGAAACCTCTTTAAACAAATTATCGAATGAAAGGGACAGTCCTTTATGTATTTATCTATATACATTTATATAGAAAGCTTTAAGAAATTACGTGAACGAACCATTCTTTGAGAAAACTGCTTCAATACCTTCAAAGGAGGGCATTAGGGAGCATACTTGCAGTAATTGCTTAACGCGAGAGTCATAACAGACATAGTGGATCAACTGACCCGAGACCACTGTAGTAGGTCCAAAGGTACAGCGGGAACTTACAATTTTCTCAGTCCATTACCGCGCAGGTTGTTGTGCGAGACTACTCTAACTGCACAATTAATTGACGAGCAATACAAGGCCTAGACAGTTTGGGGCCTGTAAGTGAGTATAGGGCTTGCATTTATGCTCTAAGCCATTCATTAACGTATGGTAACGAGAGAATATCGCCAACAGTTTTAGGGTCGTGAAGCGCATGAGCCTGTACTGTTCTGTTCTAGTATTACAAAGGTTTTAACAAATTAACATTGCTAAGTTTGACAAGAGAGTCTCATCAAAATCAGTTTTTGCAAGTCATTGATCAGATTTGATGGCCAGTCATTTTTAATTTTACAAGAATAATCTCAGCTATTATCAATCATTTTACTAGTTAAGAAGGTTATTAAGAACTCCGTTTTTTCTAAGTTCATCAGTCATTAGCTTGGTTTTACAAAAGCCACTTTTTACCAGTGACTACCATAAAACTGTCATAAATATCAGTAGTTTTATAAGAGTCACCAGTTTCTACCAGAAAGTTAAGTGTCCATCGGGAGTTTTTTTATAAAAATAAACTAATACCTAGTTTTACTAGAGTTTTATTAAAATCCGTCTTAACAAGTCTTTAGTGTATCAAAAAATACTAAGTTTACTAGAGTCATAATCACTTTCGGCTTAACATGGCTGGTTTTTACAACAATTCATCAAACAAAGCTTTATTGAATCCGCGTCCGAGCTAAAGAGGGGCACATTTTTTCTCTCTTGAAAATTTTATCCATTATCTAAGCTCTAACAAAACTATATCACTTTAACACTGTCATTCTAATGACAGCACGGCGCTATCTCTCGCCAAAAGATGACACAGACTGAGACAAAAAGAATACATAAACAAGTTTTTATTAAACAGCTAATCATATATATATATATATATACAATAAAATGCCTAATTATATAATAAAATTTAAAAGAATCTGTTATATACAATTTATTATAACAATGAGTTCATATTTAGTAAAGCACCTTGAATATATGCAAATATGTTCTTGCCTAATTATTTTTCATATTGCAATTAACGAATTTATTAATGAGACTCACTTAATTAAAAATTTATATATATATTTGTTATGTAAATGGGTGATTAAAGTGTAAGTATTACCTAGAACCTTGGTCACAACCTAAGAAACCTCTCAATGATGGTAATTAAAGGTTTTTTTAAAGGCTCGGTTGGAGCAGCTGAAGAAACTGACGCCTAGACTAGCAGCAGGATATGCGTGGGGGTGGGTAGGTGGATGGTAATAGATCTCTTCTGTAGGGCTTTCAATGTCTCAACAGTTCTGTGCAAAAGCGACAGCCTAGAACTCTACTACATCTTTTGATACTCCTCAAAGGTAGCATGTAGGGTCTCAGTTAAGCACCAGCTGAAGAAGGTGAGGGTCATAGAATGAGATGAAACAGTTTGAACTTCCTTTTAAAACGGGGAACATCTAGAAACTTGCAGGCGGATACCCTGGCCACACTCGAGCCACGTAAAGCACATCCTAACAGGGTACGTAAAACCAAAGCAACACCAGACTATGTACTATGCTTTAAGAACTTCCCTGGTATTCCTTTCTGACAGAATCAGGATTTCCTGCACCCTTGGATTTCTACTGTTAAAGGCTTCCTTTAGTTTCAGAACTAAATTAAGATCACTAGGCTGGCATTCTCAGCTCAACTCGTTAAAAAAGCACAAGTCCTACCAAAACTTTACCTCTAAGAATTCACTTCTTTTCTTTTTTTAAAAAAAGGATAGAGAGTAATAGTGGGAACCAAAAATTTGAGGCAACCAATCACGTCTCAACAGTTTCCTCCATGGTTAGAGCTGACCGCACTAACCATTAATTAATTTTTTATTTGCTTTAAATTGAATTAATTTTCAATTATTAATAACTTTATTTCAAAATCAATTAAAGCTTTTTTGTATTTCATTCCAAATTCAAACAATACAACGAACTTATTTTATAACAACCAAAACTTACAAAATTTAACATTTTATGTTTCTCCTATCAAATTTATAAGTTTTCCGGGCAAATTATTTCTTTTATACAATCAAATCAAATTTGTAATGCCAAGAATTTTTTTTCTATCAATTTAAACCGCTGTTTTCATACTGTGAAAGGGTTAATAAGATTTGTTTTATTAGTTATTAGAATCTAATGTATTTTTTCAAAGCTAAAAACCTTTTTTACACAGATTTATTATGTTTTTAATTTTAAAAAAACAACAACTTTTTTCAACTGGCAGGAAGCACAGCAAAAGATTCCTGAGCTTGTGAGACCCGCCCCCCCCAAATTGAGAGAAAGCCCTCGAAAAAATGATTAACATTAACACATTAAAAACACGTATTGTTCAGGCATTTTGGAGGATGAGAGGTTTCCCAGAGAAGGGAGTTCTGGGACTATAACGGAGACGGGTGATTGGGAGGAGTTAAGTACAGAACATTTAAGAACAAAAAATTTACACACACTCATATATATGTATAAATTTAAATTTTCAACTGAAATTAATACCATTAGTTTATTTATATATATTTTTTTTTTTACAAATCTATCAACTCTTCAAATTTTTGAATCTATCTAGAATTACATGTTGGGATGTTTTATTATGTTTTTTTTTATACATATATATTTATTTTTTACAATACATTTTGAATAAATTATTTATATATAATACATTTATTAATTTTAAATAATAGAAATTTTCCTATAAAAAAAATAAATAAAAAAAATCTATTTCATATCTGGATTATACAGTAAATATTTATGAATGTGTATGTATTTTTTTATTTTAAAGAGATAATTTATAATTATCTTAAAAATGTTTATTTTAAAAATACAATATTTGTTCATTTATTCATTAAAAAAAAATTTTCAAAGTTAAAAATAAATAAATAAATACATTAGGTATGTTGTTAAGAAATAAATATTCCGATATTTGCAGTATGAGTCAAGGAAGGAATTTTTTATTTTTATTTTAAAAACATAATTAAGCACAGGCTAAGAATTTTATTTAATTATTGAAATAAGTGTATCAAATTCTACTATTGAATAAAAAACGATTAATGACAAATTTAACTTCTATATTTTTTACTAGGTCTGCTTGTTTTCTCAACTAATATGAGAAAAACTTAGAAGAAAATTGCATAAGAAAATAAATTTTATTGATAGCGAGATATTTTGTGTATTTTTTATTTAGTTATTTTTTATAAAGAAAATTTAGAATAACTAGCAGCTCTGAAACAGACAAATATATAAGAAAATAAATTTTATATATATATATATATAGTATATATTTAAATATATAAATATATATATATTTCATTCATTTGGTTTCTGCATTTTTATTGGATACGATAAGCTCACTAAGGTTCTTCACAGGGTAGGTAGTTAACTGGTAGCTCTCGTGCACTTAATGTCAGAAGGAGAAGGAAATTACCTCTTTCTTACGGTTTAACTCAATAGCAATCGTTACTAAGTGATAAAATACATTTCTTCTAAATCGAAATTAGATGATGATGGAACAAACCTTGGTCCTTACCCCTAGAAAGGGGAGGTTTCACCTACTGGACGTAGAAAACAAGCCTAAAGCACAGAACCCAGCCTATGGACGAATATTGAGTACAAGTTTGAAGTTCCCCTTAGTATTGTACAGGGTTAGATCTGTTATTGTACTAACTTGGGAGCTGTTTCGAATCAAAGTTCTAGTTTCCATCAGTATTATATTGGTGGCAGATCTACATTTGAGAAAACTTAAAGTACTCGATTGCAGCTTCCATTAATATTAAATTTACTTACAAACTATACTTACACTTAAGGTAACCAAACCTGTATCTGGGAAATGATGGTCTGTAAAAAATGGATTCAGAAAAATTAGCGATTCCTTATGAGATTTTACTTGAGAAGATCGTGTGCTCTCTGATTGGCCACAGCTATCCTCGTCTCGTTAGACTCACCCTGGAACAGAACATAAGAAGATATTGGACAATATTGAAAAAAATAAGTACGATAGTGGTAAGTTAAGTGTCGTGTGGGTACGAGTGTCGGTTACAACCACATCCTGACGTGGACAGAGGTATGAAGTTGTTTACACACAGTCAGGCCAAATAGTGTTGAGAGCAGAGCATGGCAAGCAGATTCATCGAAGTGTGCAGAGAGAGCCTGCCTTAGTAGTAACGTAGTGAAGTTGTTAGATGAGAAGAAAATTACTGGTGGCTAAAGGCCACACAAGAAGATCACACAAAGAAGAGTTAGGTCTTCAATGGTGACACACAGTTTACTCAGTAGGGTACAGCAGGGTAGGGGGTCACATAGGGTACATAATAGTGGTGTGTCAATTGTGGATCTAATCGAAACCATACTAGTCCACACTGTACCTTCCGATTGATCCTGTCAATTTGTCGGTTTTGATTTTCCAATTCTGAGCCCATGTCAATAGCCATGTTTCTCAAATTGCCGATCATAGTGTTGACTTGTGACATATTTTCCTCCATCTCGTCTTCACGGGCATCATTGGTTATCCTGAAAAATCATAAGAAATTAATTTTAAAAAATCTAGGAGAGAAACAGGATTTTGAGAGAACCGAAATAACATTTACTGTATGTGAAATAATAGTTAGTCCAATTTTAGCACTTTTCTACCAAGCAGATGAGTTAGGAGATTTAGTCAGTAAGCTCATCTACCCAGGACTGGACTACCAGGACTTGTTATTGTGAATGAGATTGAATTATGAGAATTGAGATCATATTGACTCATTACTAAAGCCCTTAAAACTATATTTACAGTGAGCTTACTTGGCGATATATCCGCCTTGCGGGCCTAGCCCGTTACGGTCATCCATTACTCTCTGTGGCTGATTGTTTACGACTTTGCCATCATCGTTTCCCCTCCAGGTACCTTCGTCCTCTTTGAACGATGCTCCTCTGAAACACAAAAATTAGACAAGCTAAGTTATAACTATTTTGAAAATAAGATAACAGTGTTCAAAAATAAATTGCTAAGAGAGGTTGGTTACTCATACATGATATGTGGAAGTCGATAAGTTTCTTCAAGCTAGGAAGCACTCACTATCAACATACCCTGCTGCACTTGGACAGAATGAAAAAGGCGGTTCGGTGCTTAAGAATGTGTCTTTAATCTATCTAAGCCCTGTTTGAATACACTGCTGGTGTTGAGAATAGAAATACTAGGAGTGAAACATGAAATGAAATATATGAAATTTTCTTGAGAGTTGAATGATAGCAAGATGATGGGGTACATTGGTGAATAACATGTCGTTTCATGTACATTTGGATTGAGCTTCGAACCTACCTTTACAAAAAATGATTTAAAAGTCTATTATAAAGTTTAAGTACTTATTGCACGGCAGAACGCATAGTCCGCAACACTTTTCCATTCCAGTCAGGTTTTTTTCGGCTTCTCGCATATCTGCATTGATTTGGTCCATCCCTTCCTCGATGCGGTCCAATTGCTCTAGAAAATTTAGTAATAAAAGTGAGATTGACAACAAATTAATTTTTAAAAAGACAGAAAGTAATACCACTACCTCTACAACAATGCAAGCAACAAACTCTAAAATTGCCTGCCTCAAACAATTCTCTGAGAACAAATACTTATAAAATTTGGCATTTTTATTCATAATTAATAAAAAGCATGTGTTATTATTATTATTATTATTATTTACATCTTTATTCGAGGTTCATTGTGATTTTTCGTATTTTGAATAATATTAAGAATTTGTTTAAGAATTCCCTATGTCCAATGGTGATACCGAGGTGGCACTGAACCTAAGAACTGGTTCAGTTTGATGGCAAGTTTTCTTGGGAAAGTGGGTGTCATCTGATTACTAGGAATATAAATAGGTCAACTGGTGAGTTACATTTACAAACAGTTTGGTCTGAACCAAAAGCTATATTATATATGACCTAGTGATGGGTTATGCTGGGAGATTCCTCTAGCTGGTCGAATGAGCTCAGTATGACTCTTCTAGAGTACTTTGGTGGATCTGATAAAAGAATAAGAGAGATGCAGTAAGAGAGTCGCAGAGATATGGAGTATATGGTGTAACCCTAAACTCATTTTACGAATCCTTGCCTCATAATAACTTGTTTATGTATGTAGGCAATAAGAAAGCAAGCTGCGGCCCAAACCAAGACAGCAACTTGTAACCGAATCCTCTCAACTGCTGATTCAAGTGCTGTAGGATCAAAGACCACAGAGACCGATTGCCACAAGAAGAGTGACGCTCATTAGAAATAAACTCTCCGGCGTCCATCTATGTTGGGTGTACATCAATACGTAGGCTCATCCTTAGCATTTAGCTTAGCTTCTTCTAAAATGTATGTTGTTTGTGTATTTGTGTGTACATACAAAAAGTTAATTTTCTGGAAATGCTGAGGTGCCAAATTTTTAAATTTGACATACAATCAATTTCACACAATTATTGTATAGAGCTAAACTAAGTAAACATAAAATAATGCTAAAATACATAAAAGTAATTTAATAAATACTATTTTGAAGACATGAGGATTTAAATTCTTAAGGGCAATTGATATAAACTTTCACGGAGACTAGGGCACATCCTGAGATACTCTTCTCATAGAGAGAACAAAGAAAATAGCGCAGGAAAGAAGGATGTCACATGGTACCGACTGCCACAAAACTGTTCTCACCTCGAACAATACAGAGTAGGTATGAAGCTATAGGCAAGAGACTTAAGTGAGCAAGAGATACCCTAACTCGATTTTTGCTCTTGAAATGCGCCCCTCGAGAGGCGCTGCATGTTTAAGGCGGAATAAAGTGCTGAAGGAGCAGAGAATCAGACTGGCTGCTCAGTATGAATGTGCGCAGATGGAACAGACTGCAATTTACGTCTGGTAGCCATTAATATAAGCAGGTTTCAAATCCCGCAAGTACTTAGTAAGGCTAGAAGTTACCCCGGTCACATCCTAGAATACTTCTCATACTGAGCATTTGTAGGTCTTAAATGGGGGACGGCTAGAGAATCTGAGGGCCTACGTAGGCTGCTCTGTGAGCAGAAACTTACTATAGTAATCTGCTCAGACTGGGAATCAATACAAAGCAGATTTAAAAGCCATGGGCTGCTTCTGAAAACCAGATACTTCAGGTTTTCATAAAACTTTAAAATCTTAGAAAGGTTCTTTGGAAAGGTCAAACCTAATCATAAAAATAAATTATGTTTATATCAGTTGCCTGTAAGAAGAAAGAATTCGGGAAGGTGGACGTCAAAATTGACCATGCTTTTTACACAGTAATCGGTTGGGAAATCAAAAAACAAAAATTCAGCAATCAAATTAAATCAAAAGGGCACTAGTAACAAAAACATTCGGTGAGAGCGAGATGTCATAATTTCACCACTATGGAACTAATTTTGGATCACTTTCAAGTCAAAAGGGACAAAAATTGCCGCAACAACCTTCAGGTTCAAAATAAAAACATAAATTAATTTTTTTTAATTATTATTATTTATTTTTCTTTTTTTTGTTGCATCAATTCACACTATTAGCCAGAAAATGTTTTCTTCATAGATGCTACTACTTAAGACTACTAATGAAGTGGACCAGTTCATCGATAGCTTTCCTATTCTTTAGTATACCTAGGGTACGTTATGTTTGCCGGCAATTGATTTCTTAAATTTTCAAGGTGCAGGTTTCTGTTGTGGTATAATTGAAGCACGTAAAGACAATTTGCTCCATGTCTACTGGACAGTAACAAGTTGTACAAAGAGTGGATGTTTCTTTACCTATTTTATATAGATATTTCTTACATATGAAATTATAATATCGGGTCTATTGATAATGGTAACAAACTGTTTAGAACATGATCCAGAAGATAAAAGATTATATCCACTTATTTGGTGGCAAAAAAGTTGAATAAAATAATTAGGTCAAATACCTTGATTGCAATAAAGGTGATTTATTGAACTAAAAACCATTCAACTTGATGGGGTGATTAATGATTTAAAAATATTAGGTTTCATATCTAAGGAAACTTTTTTGATTAGTTATATGCAGGACTCAACTGTAAATCTGCCATTTACAAGTTCACGCTCCGCTCACTTCACCAAACCCGCCCCATTAGATAAATGTTTAATGTTTCAATTTCATTATGAAAAGTTTTAGATAAGTTTTCAATTTAATTTTGAGATGGTCAATTAGGTTTTAAATTTGACTGAGAGTTGTTAAGTTTCAAATTTGGTGAAGAAAATCTTTAATTAGGATTCAAATTTTATTGATAAAAGATTCTATTTGTAACGGTTCATTTAATTTGATTGTATAAGTGGTGAAACTAGAGAGTTTCAAGTTCTCTCATTATTGAAGTAAACCCGAGCATGTACTTACTACTGGTTTAGCTGAATTTTGCTTGCTGATTTGCCAGGCGGACATTAGGATATTTCAGCAGGTACAAAAAAAAAGCGAACAGAGTTAAGATGAAAAATAATTTTTTAAAAAATTAATAAAATGGAGGATCGTTTTTAATGGCTTACCGCCTTGTTCGTCCAACATGACTAGAGATCTCATGCCAACCTCGTGACTCTACAACAACAGACCACACGCACACACTTTATCACCCGGGTTCTAAGGTACAAAGCATCCTGAGCTTGCCCCATACCTCAGCCCACCACCAATCCTGAACTCCCATAAAATGCTCCCAGAATGTTAATTAAGAAGAGTTATTAATTTCAACAAATAACAAAAAGTAGACAACAAATTACAAGGCAAATTGCGGCATGTTCAAAAATATGCTGGACAGAATTAACTCAAAAATTGGGTCATGTATTCAGGTCACTGTAGCTTGAAGTTTACTAAGAGCCGTTCTGTAATAACTTATTTAACACAATCATGAAATTGAAACTATGCACTTCAACTGAACATTTATTATCTGAGCGCGCATTAAGAGAACTTAACGTATGTAGCTACTAACCTATCCCTAGACTCACAGCAAGCCAATCCTGATGATTAGATAAAATGGTAAATATTATGATTGCATATGCCCAAAAATGGCAAACTTTGTTTTTATTAAAGGATCTTTTTCCAAGATTTTAATCTGCATTACTACTATAATTCTGCCCAACAGAACTTTAGGTTAAAATAAGCTTGGGTTAATTTTGTAAGTGATTTCGCCAATCTTTATTCTTTTGATTATGCCTGTAATCTGTAGTCTTCTACTTTTTTGGTTATTAGTTTAGTATACGCAAAGAAAAAAATTAGTATGGTTTTAGATATGAACGAGGTCGGGCGTTTTGGATAAAGGTAATGCACACAGACGCTGAAGGATGATTGGTCTTCAGTGTAAGCTGGACAAAAACCAAACTTCTAATATAAGCATGCAAAAGTTAGGCTTTGAATGAATCAAGCCAAATTTTCAGAAATACCCACTGCTTAATTGTTGCCAAATGCCGTAAACAAAATTACTGATTTCTCACTGGAAATCTAGTGGTCTTAGAAAGACAGACAGGTCCCGGGACAGCATTATTTGAGTCTTTATCGGAAGCTGTTTAAAGTCCAAAATCAAATTCGATGAATAGTGGTGCAAAGCTGCCACTATCAAAAGGCACGATTACCTAACCATCTCCTTAAAAAGAAAAAGATAAAAAGGAAATGGAAAATATTACATCTCAAAAAATGAAAAATAACGCAGAATTTAATGGTCAAAATTACTGATAAAAAAAAGGACATGAAGTTTGAGCGTTTGGGGTTAGTAGCAAAGGTAGCACAACGAAACCAATGGAAGGTCTGAAAAGGCATATCGATGGACAAAATACGGCATGGCAGAATCAACACTACGAAATCTTTTTATGACATTTGTAATGATCCAACTCTAGGGTTTGCTTTAGAAACACTAAAACATAATGGCACGCTTTCTTTTATCTTTAAAATATGGGGAAGTGAAAAATAAAAGGCAAGAATTAGTGGTTACTGAACATTCCCAGTCCAGCTTAAGCACTCAGCTTTCCTCTTCCAAGTAACGGCCTCTTACAGTTGATTGCCTGATTTATAGTGACTATCTATAACAAGAGAATACTGCTCAGAGGGGTTTGGGTGAGGTTTATAGTACACTAAGTTTAAAGATCGTTTTTCGTTAGAGCCATTTTCGAAAGAATCTTAAAAAACTGAAACATCGCTTGAGTAAAGTCGCACTTCAGGCTGATGGATTACAGCCCAATACTTAGTACCGGATCTAAAATAGTAGCAAAAATGGATCAAGTTTGAGATTTCTACAAATTTTCGTATTTGAGATATATTTGAGATGACATACACGTTTAGGCTATGTTCTAAAAACATTTAAATACAATATTCTCAAAATCAATGTGATTTTTGACCCTATATTTGATAAGGCTGGAGCTTCATAATTGGGAAAATATTTTGATAACCCAAGTGGTAAACAAGCATCCAAATATTCATCGGTGAATAGAAATCAACATTTTGATGCAAAATTTATGGTTGAAAACTATGATTTGCCAAGAAAAAAATTTATTTCAACAAGCCTCCAATGCATACAAGCATTTCCGCTACATTGGCCTTAAAAAAAAAATCTGCCTTTTATGAATTTTTTATTTATTTATTTAAAGCATATCAATAACTTATGCCATTGCAGCCTACAGCGCTTTTCAGTGGCTGCTCTGATAGGACTCTGGACAGTGTTCTCTCGATTACAAGTCTATCACCGGACAGTTAACTGTAAGAAGCTCCTAGGAAAAGAAAATCTGAAAATTTAAGGGTCAGCTGACATCTACGAATTGTTTTTATATTATGAGCAAATAGACAAAATTCTATATTCAACAAAACCTGTTTTTCTATAAGCAATTTATAAAGCTTATTATCTTTCTTTTTTGTTTCTTTCTTTTACTCCAATTATGAAATAAGGTGTCGTGGACGGTGGCACTAGCTAACATACTCTACTTCAAAGTTCTCGTACTGAACATTAAATAAAATCCAAAGCCTAGACCGGGAATCGAATCCAGTACCACAGTACATAAGCAGAGCTTATGAATACTTGTATTTATTTTATTGTATTTCAAATGTTTGTTTTACCCCATATGTTATTTGTTTAAAATATTCAACTATGGATGGCGTATAGAAAATAGGCCAGCCTGTGAGCACAGTATTGGGGACCCCTATCTTAAATATTCCCTTCAATAACAGAGACGTTTCGATCAAACGCCGATCATTTTCAATCATTGTAACATATATTTAACACATATTGTTTAATAGATCGATATATCGGTAATTCTGTTTCAGTTAAATTCTCATCAACTAATGAACTATAACCTCAAACTATGTTGCTTAACACAACAAAACTTTCTTGAACTATTTCTCTGAATTGCTCAGGCACGACAATGGTTTCACATTCTAACAATTGAACTAATATTCATGTCAGAATAACTTTTAAAGCTTAATTACAAAACATGGCTTTTCAACATCAGTCTTTCTCTAAGCATAGGCTGCATTAAAACTGTCCGGTAGGCTGTCGGTGGGTATAAGAATTGATCGTCAAAAACTGCACGAAAAAGTGTAACGTTGAAAAATACGAAGCAGTTTCAACTAAATTTGGTAGTTGTAGAAATTTTAGTAAAACAAAAAACTTTCTGTACCGAAATATAATTCAAAACCAGTTTGGCAACACAGCAGGGGAGACATCGAGAAATTGAGTTCATAAACCGTGTTCATGGAAACGATTAATACTTTTCTTAAGAATTCTTGAGTTTTAGTCAGTAATAAGGAAGAAATCTTTAAGCCAACCAGTTAAACTATACTTACTTTTTCATCAGGGCTAGAAAACAAAGAGTGAAATTTGGATTTTTACATAAGAAACATAAGGACTCAGAACATTATATAAAGACCAAAATATAGTTTGAGACATTGGTAAAAAGAGTTCTTTCTAGTAACAAAAACTCAGAATCCACCTTATCTCATAATGATTAATGTCATTAAAAAGCAATGCATTCTCCAATAAATTTGTTCTAGTACTTACAAAGTTATCAAACGATGCAGGTTTGAAACTTTAAACCCATTGGATTTTTCCGAAAAAAATATTTAAATAAATTTCAAAAATCTATTGGGTCAAAATTTTTAATACTAGCTGAATAAACGCCAAAATATAATTCTGACTTTTTTTTTTATAACGTTTCAAGAATTTTTTTTAGCATTTTCCTCATTACATTTTTGTAATAAGATAAATAAATCTGTCAATTTGCCAATTGAGAACAAAAGGTATACGTCTGAATGTTCAATATTCATTATTGATTTAAGAAACGCAAATCTTACTCCGATATACTGCCTTATATTCCAGGTAAACCTTAGTTTAAGATGGGTGCAAGAGTAGAGGGAATTTTATAATATGATAATGCGGCTAAAGAATAACATTTAATAGAATAGTAGAATTGTGGAGAGGGCGGCAACATCCGCCATGTACTTTTCAACCGCAACAAATACCCCCCCAAAAAAGAGAACTGTTTAACGTACGATTTCCTTGCTGCACTAAAACTTATTGGCAACCTTGAAAAAAAGAAAACGCTACTATGCATGTACATTAGAACAAGGATAAGAGAGTTAAGGCCGCAGATGTAATGATAATACTTAAGAGAAGACGCGCCCATGATGTAGTAAAAGGATAGGACTGCTTATTCACCAAAATATTGCCAATTTTAGCAGCAGACATTTAGGAAATCACTAGTAATAAATTTTTCCAGCTATCGAATAATTTGATGGGTTAGTGTCGTAGAAATAACATAAAAAATAAATAAATAGTCATAAATGAAATTACGGGATCGTTAATAATATGGATGTCGATGAGGAAAAAAAAAACTAAGTGGGGCGCTTGGAGGATGTGGCCCTTCCAAAAAAAACTTACAAAAAAATAAGTTATATTTATCCCCTAAATTCAAAATCTGTTCTGTACTAAAAATATATACCAGAAATTGGTTTTGCAACTTACTACACTGCTAGGACATGAGGGAAGTGACTGTTTCGGCATTGGCTTTCTGTTAAGTTATAAATATTTCTTCCAGAATCGGAAAGTAAAATAGCAGACTCACTTTTAATTTCCTATAACAATTCATGCGATACATGGTTTGTGCAGTCTAACTGAAGCTGCTTCTTTTGTGCCCAGTGAGGAAAAACGGCAACAACGTTTCCTAATTCTGGACCTTTCTCATGGGTTGCTCTCCGTGAACAATTCGCTAGAGACTTGAAAAAAGATCTATTTGGCTCAAATCTGTTAATATCCTCATCGAAGTGTAATAGACCACCAGAGCGAGTCGAGTCAATGTAATCAAAATTGTCCCTTAGTACTATTAAAACCTCTCTCAGGCTGTCCTTTAAACAAGGGAAGCCTCCACACATACTGCTGAAATTTGACGAGTAGACTTTGCGGCTGAGGAGCCCTTATTAAATTTGTATAATTGGAAAAGATATCAGAAATGGAACTTCAGGTAAACTTGCATTCCATACTTCAAAGGCCTGCAAAAAAATAATAAAATGTTTAGACACCATCACGTTACTCAACATGAATTAAGATAGATGTTAGGAACAAGCTCCAATTTCGAATACAACTGTTCATTTGCACGTCAAAACTAAACTGTAAATAAAAAATTCAAATAAACTCCTGAAAACAACATCGATGCACGAATGCATCAACCTTAAATTATTATGAAGAAGTTAAGCTATATTTTTTTTAGCAGACGGTGAAAATATTGCTGATTATTTATTATTATTTATTTTTAATATTTAACATTATGTATTTGTACTTCTTTCTGTTTGAATAAACTTCATAACATTACCACTATATGTTACAATATTAGAGAACGATCGGCGTGCATTGGAAACGTCGCATCAAAAGTTGTTAAGGATGAAAAATAAATAAATAAAAGAATGCAAGGCAATTAAATAACATAAATCTCACTATTCGGTTGGTTTATTTAATGGAAAACCCCATCACTAAAACACTGAATGTCTGCGGAAATGCACATAAATGTTTTAAAAGCAACTAGGTAGAATTTAAATCTCAAAAAAGGACTCTAGTGTTGTCTCAGCATTGGCAAAACACAATTACAAACCCTTATTCAAGAAATAGTTTTGGGTTCATATTTCAGGGTCTGTGCACTTTTTTTTCCTATTACCCAAAATCGCTTTCAGCCTCGTTTGAACTCAATGGTAGCATTAGTACTTCTATCCGAGATTAGTTGATCTCTTGCTGAGAAGAGGTTTTTTGAGAAGTTCACAGATAATCTTACCGCCTTGATGTGCCAGATTTGAGAGCGTTTTGGCACCCGCATCCTCACTCTGAATTGAAACAAAATTACTTGTAGTAAGGTTGTAAAAATTAATAAAAATAAATAAATAAAAAATAAATTAATAAAATATCAAATTAAATCAACAAAAAATCTGTAGTGGAAAATTTTGATGTTTACAAAATAACGCAGAGTAAATTTAAGCACAAAACTCTATTTAGATCGAAAGCAACTTTTTCCTTTAAAGGTGATAGAAAGGGAAGGGTACAGCAAGACTATGTAAGAAGCCCGTTTTTTTTAGTAAAGAGCTCTCGGACGGTTTCAACAGACTGGCTTCCCACAACACGGGTCATGAAGAGACTTAAGACCGAGCACCAAGCAATTTGATTTATTACTATTCAACTTCAAGAGTCCAGGAAAAGACTGAACGAAGAACTGTACCGATTCAAAGTTCAAGGGCCTCTCCAAACCAGAGAGCAACGAGAGAAAAAAACCCGGTCTTTTATAAAATAACACATCTGGATACAAAATTGGGGGAGAGGGTTTGCTGTGACTACTATTGCGGTTATGCTTAAACTTCAAGTCAAAAATTCACTAAATGCTGTAAAGATCCTATTTGGCTACTCATCCTAGCTGTATATACTGGGGGATGTTCTGTTTACGCACGGGCATTACGAGGCAATGTACGGCGCTGAATAGTGGCAAAATATATTGACTACATTCGAGGGGATTTGTACGAATCGGATTGGGGCAAAAAGAGCCTCCAGACTTAAACTCTATATGGACCATATGTAGCTGGAAAAGACGTAGCATTCTCAGTAGGAGATTGGTGAATTTCGCTCAAGTCTGCTTAGAATGATTAGAACTCGGAGATACTCATAGAGTCTCAGCCTAATACCAACTTTACTAACAGCCATGTTTGTTTTTCAGCCAATATTCATGGGGCTTCTATTATATAATAACTTTTAGTTGCTTCAAATGAGAAGTGACAATTTTAGTATAATATTTGAGTATCTTGATTTCTTTTAACAAATGTTGATAAGTAGATAGTCTGAAAAGTTTTTAATAAATTCTTTCAAAATTTTCATAACGCCTACTTCAAAATAATCCACTACACAGAAATAAATAAATAAATAAATAAATCATAATAAAATTGTGAAGTGTAAACTAGTAATTCGATCTGAGTAAGTGAACTGTGTGTTACACAAATCGAATGCTACAAGTTAAATTCCAGTGTACATATTTTTATTTATTTAAGGAAATTATTTAAAGTAATAGTTTCCATTTTATTTCATTAAAAAAAAAAGGAAAAAAAAGGCTAGGACAGCAGAGTAAGTCTTAATATGGTTTCGTAAATTCCAGCTGGTGCTACTATGTTACACTAAAATCTACGAGAAATTCAAAGGCAAGATATTCTTGTTCGTTTATTACTAGCGGTACGACCTTAGAAAGGTTCAGAACAGGCCTGACATATGAGACGTATTGACAAGGCTCTACGGGAAAGCTGTCCGAATAAAAATCACAAGCCTACAAGTATGGTGCACTTGCTGCAAAATTGGAACAGTGTCTAAAGATACAGACACGATCTGCACTGTAGGAAAAGTAACAGAGATATTTATTAGGAAAGTGGCGCATTAACTTACACCTCAATCATAATGCATATTTTCTACCTTCTCTTACAACGATCTGCCTCACATGACCTTCTAAACAGAAGTTAAGTAGTATGTGATGACAAATGATTTAACTCTGGTCAGAGCCGAAACTCTGGTCATGTTTTATTAACTTTCAATTATTTCATTCGTTAAAGCATGCTTGTTTTCCTTCATTGCATGCCGGAATCTGTGGTGCGTAATAACGGTTGAACTAGCGCTGATTTAAAAAAAAAACAAAGAAACAAACAGCGATATTCAATTGCCTAAGTTCAATGACCAGATATGGTCTAATGCGAAATAAACTCTCATCAATTATTATGGCTGAGCTAACCCCCTGCTTATACCTGAATTCGTCCTTCTTCCCTAAATGTTGCAATGGAGGATAAAGCGTAGTAATGTTTCAAGAGTTATCAATCTTTGAAGTTGGATAAAAATATTTACAGGATGTAGTAGCGTACAGAATGAAAAAGAACAAGCACGCTACGACAGATGAAATATTTAAATTGTCCAGCATTGCGAATCCAACTTTAAGTTCAAAATTACTTCACAGAAGTTGAAACTGGAGAGCAGGTTGTTGATCGAAAAGCAAGGAATTGGTATAGCGAGGGATCAAATAACTTGACAGATGCTTTATAGCTGTCATCATAATGGCTTGCAACTCCAGCAACAACTTAACTTGAAAATTAACATTGTATTGTTTTGGAAAATATGTACACTTTAAATTAGAGAAGAAATTAAATTTCTATTTTACAAAAAATAAAAAAATAATAACAAATTGATTAAAGACAAATAAAAATAAAAAAGTCCACAACAATAAAGCCAAAAATTAAAAATGGCGGACTGGAAAAGCTTTGGAAGAAATGTTTAAACTTTGGCTACACAACACTCAAAAGATTTTAAATAAGTACTTTAACTTTGTGTGCCATCTAAAATAAATTAAAGAAAAAATACAATTCATTACCACTACTTTGGCTTTGATTAGACACACACACAAGCGCGCCCTCATTTTCTCACACACAACCGCAGAACATCGCTACAATGCAGTTTTCCACGAGGAGAATTCTACGTGGCTAAACCACCACTTCAAAATTGTAGGTATTCTTGAGTTCATTGCTAATTTGAGGTTTCAAAAAATAAACAAAGGGCTTAAGGTGGCTGGCCGCCAACTAAACCCAAGAATACTTCGAAATTCAAAATGTCAGCGCAAACAATCTAGATCTATTTATTTTTAATTTTTTGGTAATGCTACTGCCTTAAGATTTGGTCTAGAGTACAATTGTAGGTTTTCAGAGCTCTGACTCTAAATTTAAATTTCAAGGGTTATCAATTACTTCCTTAAACTGAGGAGAGTTAAGTCAGGCCAACTAACGAAGAAACAAAGGATTTTGAACAGAAAGCTGAGTAGGGCTCTGTTCCTGTACAGAAAACTACCAAAGCTGTTAGATATGCTTGAGATAAAAAAAAAAAAGTATTCTAGTTCATTCCGAACTCATCTGGTGTCTGGCGACTCCAGCTATAAAGAAGAACGGACTACGCTCTGAGTTTTTTCGATTGAAGAAAGCAGCGTTCAGGATAATGAATGACCTTGCTCCATTCGAAAATCACAAGACAGAGGTTTAAAAGGCTTTAAATACTTACCCTTCCAGTCTCTATCTGCAATGCTGCCTGAAAACTGTGATGAACCATAAGGGTACTAGATGTGAGTTTCACTGTTAAGATTCTTTGCAGCTTAGCCCTGTGACACTTCGCCTTTAAATCACTAGATCGGTGCGGGCTAGTATTCCAAAAAGTTTTAGAATTTCCTCAGAAACTCAATTTTTCTAATTATGTGACCAACTTTTTTATGCGTATATAGCATATGATAAGATATCCTTGCAGATTCCTTATAGCATTTCTGAACTTATTTCTTAAAGATCCTTTTTATATTGTTTATTATTAATTAATATGTTTTTATATTTATCCACTATTATTAGAATTTATATAATTTAAATTTTACAAGTTTAGCGATCTGTTTCGCCATTTTCTTTTTCATTCTCAACTTGTTGGTGCTTTTTTCACATTTTTAGTTTTGTAGTTTATTACTTATAAAGAACTTCTGCTACAAGTGTTTTCTAAAGCAACAATTGAATTGTTTGGAATTTTATTTTAATTGAAGTTAATTAAAAACCTACAATCTTCCTGGTTTGTATGGCACCTTGCCTCAACATCACGTTGGAACTAAAACGGTTGAACGGATTTTCTTAGTCAATTATCCAGATTATGATCATTTATTAACTTGCGCAGTCAGAAATCCTTTAATGCAATCTAAGTGTTCACTTTAGTTGTTATTGTTTCGGGTGGGTAAGTCTTGTTTTTTCCCGGCCAAATCAAAATTTATTTTTATTTGCTCATAACCAATACTAGCAGAAATGAATTATTTATTTACACGATAGTTCACAATACCTTTCAACGTAACTAAATAAATAATCGTTAAGTAATGATCGAAGGTTATTAGTTAGCGTAAATATAAAATAGTTCTAAGCTAAAACTTTAGAATGAATATAACTATATGCCCGTACCCATGTACGCGACGAAGAATCGTAACAATGTATTATAGGTATTTCTTCTTCAGAGCCGTCCTCTACGTTCTCCCAAATTATCATTGATTTCACACACTTTCATAGCAAAAGCAGAGTGAAAGTGTCTGTATCCTGTTCCGCAGTGCCGTCGAAACAATTCCCGTTTTTAGTGTCACCCATATTACAAATATTGAATCCAAACAAAATATCGAAGTATTGCTAAAAAATATGTTCGAAAAAATCCAAATAATAATGAAAATGTTAACTAACAAGACCTAAAAAACAAAAATAATGAGTACTTCCAAAATGTTACCCTTTTTTCTTTTTCTTTTTTTTTAAATAATATATTTTAATCAATATTAAAAGGGCTCCATAAATCTACATTGTAGTATTTGCTAGACCAAATAAATGAGTCAGTTAGCTACCTCCTAGAACAGAGCTAGATAGCATCTATCACAATACTTAGAATTTATCATCGAAAGCAGTTCACAGAGACATCATGCAATTTTAAAATCACACAAATTAGCAAAAAATAAAAATAATAGTAAATTTTAAACCATTACTTATAATTATAAATCTTTATCAAAAATAAAAATAAAAGCTTATTTACATTTTTGTGAAATATAAAAAAAAAAATGGGTAAAACTTAAGATAACAGAAAAACTAATAAAAAGGCTATTTTACAAAATTTGGGTAATTACCAAATAAGAAGCCAAAGTGAACACATTTTTGATCGGAAACTTCAGATAGCTGGGACAAGCTGGATTTTATAACATGTAATGGAAACATGTAGAAAAAAAAGGAACATTCAAGTCACTTTCCTGACGTTGATGAGGTTTTTCAGCAAGCTGTTAAATTAAATCAAGCAAATACTGACGTACTTTAGAGAGAACTAGCAGTGTCTAAAAACAGAGTTAGCTGGATATCTCCAGCCAAATGGGTAAGAAAAAAGAAGATACAGGATAGTGGCAAATAATCTTCCTCCACATCAGGTGGCCACCTACTAACCTCTATTCCATCTGGTATGCGCTTCTACATAAGCATAGTGACATGTGAGGAGAAGCTGACTAACTTAAGAAATTCTGAAAAAAGCGTTCAATGGTTGTATCTCAATCAAATGCACATTCCCGGTTGGACAAGAGAACATTTAAGAAAAAGTAAATATATAAGTTTCTGAGTGGGCTGTCTTTTTCTGCCTGCGTTTTTTTCTTAGACGGAGACGTCCTTCATGCAATCAATAAATGTTTTCTGGAAACTATGAGAAAAAAATTCATATAAAATTCGTTCACATTGGATTTTCTATGAATCGCGCACTTCAAATCAGAAGCTTCACCATTATCGTGAAGTCCCTGCCAAGTACGACCCAAATGATCTATTGTTAGGTGGAGCACCTAATCATTATACTAATAATGATTAGTATAAGATGCGTCTTCTTATTCTGTGGTGGTCTCTCACGAGGCGTACGATTAATCGAAGGCTGTCCAGCCTTATCAGAGAATACCATTAAAGTTAGGCAAGTACTTAATAATAAACTTTTTCACTTGCTTCTGGCCTAGGGTTTCCACCCACCGCAGCTACTAATTATCGTAACTGAGATGGTTGCAGTTATTTTACAATCCAGCTAAGGGTTTAAGACCCGTGAAAGCTGTACAGACCGAAGCGATCTGCCGCGTCATTTACCGTGTAAACGAGCGTCTATGCGAAAAAGGCCTTATTCTGAAGTATCAATTCTCGACTGGATCTCAAAGCAGCTTCACTTTAGCCTTGAGCAGATCTCATAGAACTTTACACCCTATAAGGCAGCCTGGCTGTCCGACCAGATAGCTACTCTGGAAGTATCCTTCTTGATGATTCAAGCAGTACAAAGATATATTGCGACTACCTCTTCTGAAAGAGTCTGGCTAATCTACCTACACCTTCATAGATATCAAATCTTAGATTAGGCCCTTACACTCTTGATTCCACGTTATTTAATCTTAGAACCATCAATAAACCCTACAAAGTCTCCTGTCACTGGCGATCCACGCTTCTAAGTCTCTTTGATTAGAGTAAGAACTCTGAATGGCTTAAGCAGGCTGTATTTAAGGGCTATTCTTCTATCAGAGGGGAGACCTAAAACCAGATTTGTCTCTGATTCCCCGCATAACCATTAATATGCAATGCTAGTCTGAAGTAGACAAAGTTGCCACGTCTGTGGCTATAACTTGGATGTAGATGTGGAGTAGTGACAAGCAAATTAATATCATAACGCAATGATCAGTCCTACAATTTTTTAATTCAGCTAGTTATGCTCTGCCTTATACCTCCCGACAGATAGAAGAAGATAAAAAAGAAGAACTCAATGGTACTTCACTCCAACTTCTTTTAAACCCACTCAACAGTCAAGATTTAACCATTCGATTACCATTTGTGTTGGTATGTAGCACACTTTTTTCCTTCGAAACAATTTAATAACTTTATCGAAGGAGAAATCGCTGTTTAAGAGTTTTTTTTAGATTCTAATCCCAAGGAATGGATTGAATGAATGAAGGAGTGGTGGATACAACAGCTAGCAGAAGATGGTTCACAAATCTACCACAATGTGCTGTATTTCTAAATTTATACAGCCTTCCAGAAGGTAATTAACACAGAAGAGATGCTAGAGGCTATTTTTCCTGAAAAAAAAATGTGTTCACCAGACTCCGAGGTTATGATAGAAGTCTATCAGAATTTGTTATTTGGGGGAATTTATTATTAATATTTTTAATTATTATATATTCAATTTATGTAAATTTATAATGTACATGTGCTTCTTGTATTGGAGGGTGGAGGGCAAATAAATAATTTTTATAAATAATACGAATTTTGAAATTACCTAACATGTTGTTCAATAATTGAATCATGATCAATTTTAGTAATATGGATTCTCACACAAATTCTGATTATGAACAAAAATAAAAAGATATGATAGAAATAAAAAGATAGGCACATGTTAAAATGATAATTGGACACATGTTTTGTGTGCGAGAATTAAGCTCTGATTCAGTCTGATTCTTAAACTGGATGAGTTTATTAGTGGAGATTTAGTTAGTGGTATCACACTGTTTTGGACTACAGTATATGTTCACGTGTTTTGTGTGAGAAGATTGAGCCCATATTTAGTCTGTGATTACTCGTTAAGAGTGTTCAGTTCTGATTAGAAATAGTCCTCAAATGGTTGAGTTTATTAGTGAGCAGAGATTTAACTAGTGAGCTCACACTACTTTGGGCTATGCGTGAATTTGATAACAAATTTAAAGTTTGTAGCAGTCTTTAAAAGAGGGTTTAGTCCAGTTAAAGCAATTTATTAGTTAGTGCATTCACACTGCTTTGGACTACAGTTTATGGCTCACGTTATTTATGTGAGAATTTAAGACATTTAAAATTATGTGACGTCCTGTTCAAGCAATGTTCCAACAAACTAGTTGAGTTTTGTAGTCAGTAAACTCTTACTTATTGTGGGTTTACAGGCACTTTGTGTTTTGTGTGAGAGAAATGAGATCCACATTCACAGATCTTCAGAAAACTTTTTAATCATCTGGTATAAATGTAGATATTTTTTTTTAGAAAATAATAACATTTTGAACAAGAGATTTTGAAAATTATGTTCAATTCTTTCAAATGTTTCATAAAATATATTCTTTTTAAAGTAAAAATGATTTCTTTAAAATAAAATTATATATATAATATCCTTATATGTAAATTGTAAAATTCAAAATAATAAAATTGCCAAATTGAAAAATCACATATACTTGTATGTTTTCTTTCAAAAATAATTTAATTAGAATTTTAATTTGCAATTTTGTGTCACCATATAGATATACTTACTGTCATATAACATTGTCAACAATGTGTTTTGCAATTTCAAATAACTGCCAAATATATAAATAACATAGAATCATGTTTAAAATAAAAAGAAAATAAATAAAAATAATATATTCGTTAAAACTGGAATTAAATACAAATTTTTTAAAAGTACAAAATCTCATCACCATAAATATAAAAAGTGACTTAAAAGTGAAGTGCTTTAAACTAGAAGTAACTGCAAGGGATTACTTGTACTAATTAAATATATCCTAATTGAATTTGAATTGATAGCATGTGGTGAAATTCATTTTGTGTCAAGTAAGGGACTGGAAAAAGCTTGGTGCTACTGTGATTAAGCGAAGAAATATTGTACCATATTTTGGGCCAAAGGGCTTGTTTACAAAGAAAAGACCACAAGTTTCACTGTAGCCCGGCAGGGAAGTACCCTCCACAAGCTAGGCAGTGCCTGCACTTAACAAAACAAGTAAGCCGTCATAATTTCCTTCTGGGGTAATATACGAGTACATCAAATCTGACGAAATTATAAAGGTTAACACGATTATTAGGTACATCTTTTTTAGTATGTAAGCCCTCAGTCTTTCAAGCTTAGTGAATAGCCACATATAGTACAGGTGTAATGTACGGGCTACACACATACACCTTGAACGCCATTTAAGATGAGAACGTTAATTAATCCAGTAATACGGGGCCATCAAAACCATCTTAGAATTCTCCACGTTAACATGTTATTAAATATCTTTTATGGACCTGGAACCACAGGAACTGATATGGTGAATTTAGATATCGTGGTGTAGTAACTCCGGCCAAAGACCGGGAAAAAAGTTCTTCAAGCGGTCCTTACAAAAGTTAACAGCACCATAACGACGGCCGTAGGGTACTAAGAGTTATTGCGTCTGCTGGCCAGGCATACTGTAGGTTATAAGACGCATGTGCCACCTTCTGCTGCTAGATCTAGACAGAAATCATTGCATGTTTAACTTGTCTATGCGAGTACTGCTCCACAACCTCGTATCATTGCTGAATGCCATGGATCTAAGTCGACGCGAACACATTTGTTTACAGATCCTACTCTATATCCATCTTTAGAATGTGTAAAATGTCTATGAATATATCTATATCTAACTTCAAATAGGTCAATCGTAATCATTTTCAGAAAACCATGACATTTTATTTTTATAACTTTTTTTGTCATTCCAAGTTTTGTCCTTGGAAAAAAAAAACAGAATAGGGGCTACCGTCACGTGACTTTGATAAAGCTTAACAAAGAGTTCTCGAGTCAAACCAGAATTAAAAGAATCAAAAGATACGGTTATCTGGCCTACTTTACACTGTGGACATGGAAAAAGAATATATAATAGTGGCGCATGAACTGATACCTCAAGAAGGCCGCCACACTGCATACTTGTAGAAATTGCTACAACAGTTAATTATTGAGGAAGCCAATGATTGGATCGCGAGGTCGATTGCTTTTATGACTGACGCAAAAAAAAAAAAGAAAAATTATCTAAATAAAGTGTTGTACGTTGTGGAACTTTAACGAAAGTAATTTATCAAAAAATTTATATGGCATTTCACGGATTTGCATAGAATTTTAATGAAGTCCTAAAATTTTACTGCCAGCAATTAGATGGTATGTTGCTCATTAACAGTCCAACATTACTTCCAGCTTGATCAGTCGCAACTGCGATATTGTTCCAGCGAAATAACGTTTGATCAGATAACTCCCGTCCGACTAAATAAATTCAGTCCTACATAGACCTGTATATCAATTTACAGCATTTCTTCGGTTTATAGCACCACTTTATTTGCGGCATCAAATTGAATAAAATCGCCAAAGTTACAATTAGCAATATTTCCTAGTTGTGCTTATGGTTTGTTTGAATTTACGATTTTAATTGTTCAAATATGAAATTTATGGTGAAGAGTTTTCCGATGAATAAAACCTAAAAATTAGTAAAAAATTTTTTTTGTACTTAAGGGCCCTCAACACCCTCCGAGTAAGAAAGGAAAAGTATAGTGTGTTGTTTGCTATGAATAGACTCACCTCCCTGATCGTCTAGCGCAACCAGTGTTCTGATTCCGGCTTCTTTACTCTAAGCAGCAACAACACAGAACAACACCCACTTGTCATTTTTAACTATTTCAAGAGAGAAAATAAAAAAAAAAAGAAAAAGAAAGGAACCAAAGAAGTTTTTATAAAAATAACATAGAGCCCACAGAACACAAAAAAAAAAAAAAATCAAAACTCAAAAAATAAACCACGAAAATCTTTTTAAGAAATAAAAAATCCTTCTATATATTCAAAGACAGATTTCTTACACTCCATTTACTATTTAAAACTTGATTTTAAAATTTAAATTTTATTTTATTTTTTTTTTTGGAAAAACTGAAGAATAAAATTTTAATTTTACACGAAAAAAAAGAAAACTGAAAATATGAGAAAAAATAATAATAAAAAATATATAAAAAAAATTTAAAAAAAGGTAGCCGTGGGTGTTGCGTGTGAGAGAAGGCCCACACACAACTGAGACTGGAATCGCAGACATACTGGTTACTTGTGGAAGTGAACTCTACAAGTCTGGCCAAACCAAGTCAAACTTCAACTCAGCTTTCAACTAGAGAGAACAGTGTTTAAACGTAATTGCTTTGCCGACATGAGGGATGGGTCTTTAGTAGTAGTACCAGTAGTAGACAAATAGAAAATCAAATACTGATAGGAATCAAATACTGATAGGAATCAAATACTGATAGGAATCAAATACTGAACGTACTGAAAGGTGGATAAACCGAAACAAACTAACTAACCAATAGAAGTACGGGCAAACTTAATGATACATAACTGATGGATGGGCTGACTAACGAGCATTCCAACAATATAAACATGTACCAACTTATAAATTGAATGACAGACCAATTTACAAAACTGGCGGATAGTAGATGAACTAATAGTCTAACAGTAACCATAAGACAAAATTACAAATCTACAGAGGGGATGCTGGTGGTCAGACACACATACAGGGAACCGATCAAACGTGCAAGCTAACAAATAAACAGCCAATTTTAGATATCAACAGACTCACAAATTTAAAAAACAAAAACTTAAAAATCGAAGGAAGCGGAGACTTTCGTTACACTTTACACTCTTCATTTTCGAGACTTAGGTAAGGGACTAGAGTATTAAGAATTAAAATTTATAGTCTGGAATACTTGCTATCTAAAATTTGGCCTATGTGGGAGGGTTTCTTGGGGAGACGTCAGATATATGGTATTGGACGATTACATTCTTCTAGGCTGGAAAGTTTCTTAGGGCCTGAATGCAACATATACGGAGTCATATAAGTCTACCCCACTAGCCTCTGCAAACTGTATATTGACCTGACCAGGCCAAGTGCCCATTTCGTCTTAATTTGGCCTAACCGACTATTTAGAGAGCAGCATAGAACTATAAAATACATGTCTTCTGATGATGGGTCCGGAACCAGAGGAGGCTGACCCTAGATGAGAAAATGTTTCTTATACCCAGTCAAATAGCGCAGTAATGGCTAGTTTATGATATGAAACCTCTTGACTCTTCGACGCTAAAGTAAATAATATGCAATAAGGATTAATGAAAAAAAAAAGGCAATATTTTTCCTGCTAGAACTACCAAGGGTCGACACAATAAGCCTCTTATCTACACAGGGTATGGTTATTTAGCCCAGAATCCCAGAGCGGACTGTGCCTGGAAAAAAATAAAACGGTCAATCATAAGCTAGTTAACTGCGTTGTAATCCCAAGGTTACAGTTATTTTCTAAAAAATGACTGAAGGATGCCTAGTCCTTGCAAAGAGCTTTATTTACCAACTATACATTTAGAGGAATGATGCAATAATTTCTTACTGCCTTGGAGAACAAGACACGCCCAAGTTCTAATCCAATTATTTTACAAACCAACAGATGGAGATAGAAGGACAGACTGAAATACAGTCACACCAAACAGATAAAAAGACAATGAATGAGACAAACATATACCTAGGTTATAGACACATAAAAACTTATAGACGGTTGGAAGAGACAGGCAGACTTACAGACACATTGACTAACAGCATTCACACGAAAAAAGAGAGAAACAGACTCACACTCAGACAGACAATTTTCACAGATTCCCAAGACAGTCAGGCTAACTAGTCAGACTAGTTAACTAGCAGGCACCAGAAACCCATTTATCCAGAAATAGGCACCAGAAACCCATTTATCCAGAAACAGGCACCAGGAACACATTTATTTGACCCACAGACCTGTACTTCTGTGTCTTCAAGCAATATTAACACCAGTTTCTCACAATATATATTTTGAGATATCCATTGTTTGTTCTTGATAGTGCAGTTGACTTGGCCAGGCCGAGGTGCTGATGTCTCGAGATCTGGGCACTGTAAGTTGCTTGTATTGTGTGAGTGTGTAAGAATCTCAAAATCTCAGAGATCTCTCTATGAATAGATAGAAAGAATTTGTCACAATTTTAATTTGATTTTCAGTTTAGAAATTTTTATCAAATTTTGAAATTTTTTACTTCAAATTTTGAAAACATTCGCAAGCATTTCTTTTTCAAAAAATCAAAAACAAAAATTAAAACATTTTTTAAACACATCGAGCAGGCACTAAACAGAAAACAGACAAATTCTGGAAAGTAAATTTTTCAACAACAACAAAAAAATCAACAGAAAAATACATTGCACACAGAAATATTTTTGAAGACAGAAATATTTTTTAGTATACAACTAGAAGAGAGTAGACATTGCGTGCTGGATAGAAAATAATTGGCTACTTATATATAACACTTATGGGCTAAGTGTTTTCTTAACTCGAAAATAGTAATGAATTCCTTAAAAAAAAACAAAAAGATTAACTCAAAATTAACCATGTAATAAATCGCACGTAGCCATTTTACACAAATTAAAAAAAAATAAAAATAAATAAGTAATGATGATAACAATTGATAATTTTATTGCTGATAGTTTTCGATGTGGAGATATTTTCGACACACAAACAAATTGAAATAATTCCATAAAGAGGGAGAAATAGAAATACAAATAAACCTACATGCACAGAGCAAAAGAGACAAGCTAACAAATACAGAAGTACAAAATGAAAGACATGAAAGAAAACAAAATCCTACTTACAAATACATCCTTAAAAATACGTACTGGTAGAAATTGGCAAAGAGATTAGAACGAATGTGATAAAAAACTTAAAAAGATAAGAACATTCACCAGACACGGATAGAATTAGTACCAAGGAGGAAAAAAATTATATGGCTTCGTATCGGACCCAGCCATACTTACTGTTGGGAAGCGACGGCCAGCATATGAACTGAGTAACGAAACACTGCCAGTGTCACAGATCTTACTAACGTGTGAAGTTTTGAGACTGAACTATCTCAAGACTGCCACAGGATATTCGAGTAGATACCGGGTTCGGCCAGCGCACTAAGCAGGCCAATTTTCAAGTACTTGAAAGATATAAACCTGTATTAGAGTTATTAAAAGATATAAGTTTAGTAGAGGATAGGAAATAGTGGATAAATTTATTGTGAGAATAATGGTATATTTACTGCACAAAATAGTGTATTTAATGTGCTAATTTTGTGTGAATGGTAGCGTATTAAAGAGTAAATTTGGTGTATTTACTGTGTAAAAAGTAGAAAATTTTAAATAAAGTAGTTATCATAAAGGAGTTCCTAATTTTATTATTTAATTTTGTTTATCTGTGCACATCTCTACAGCTAGCGGCAGAAGAAGGGTTAACTGTTATGTAAGCAAGAAATTAGACTGTACGATAGTTATAAAATTATTTATCTTCATAGCTTAGATAACTGGGGTAAGAGTACATCAATCATACAGTTAAAGCGCTAATAACCAAAGATGTTGATGCGCCGATATGGGAAAAACATACACATAGAGTACGCAACAATGTTGCCTATACTCGCACAAAGATAAAAACACTCCTAAAGACTAACAAACTCACAAAAGAGAGATAGAGACGTAAACTGCTCTTTATGAACAAAGCGAGGGGTACAAACAATCGTGGAAGCACGCAGAAAGTGAGAGACTACATTACAACAACCACAATTCAACAATTCAAGATTTCCCAGTTAAAAGAACTCAGATAACTATCCTCACTTGGCGAAAAAAACAAAGGCAATATTTTGTAAATTTGTTTTACCGTGGTTCCTCCACATTCTGTTGATACTATTGCCACAAAATGACAATAAACACAAGAGATCTTCCACCCAGGACGCAATGTCTTCTTGACTGACATAGACAGACGTATTTTACAAGATAGAGGCAGAGTGTAGATCAATGTACCTGTAAGTGCAATACCTATAACTACATATATTTACATATATACGTAGTCAACAAAATAGAGTCGAATACATCAAATTGAAAAAAAAATGTCTGCGCGACTAAAAAAACAGTTATTTAAGGTCAAATTTAGGCTTTTGCCTAGTAAAGCTTAGGGAAACCAGCTATCAAAATCCTTTTGAGATTCATTTTAAAATTTTAGAATATTGTTCAACGTTTTTGGTGAGTTGATTCATTAATCCAAAGGGAAGAAAGAATATTGCCAATTTCAATAATTATTTTTTGTTAAGCTTTCTACCTATGTATTAGATTGTCATCTTCGGGGCTGCGGAACATATTTTACAGTAACAGAAATAAAATATAAATTAATTTGATATAAAAATTAGTTCACAAAAAATTAAATACTATGTGGTATTTATTGGCAATTATAATAATTTTGTACAAATGTCATTTGTAAGGCTGGTGTGTCTTATATCCATCCTGTTTATGTAATGAATGAAATCGGTTTTAAATGTTCCGGTTTTTGAACAGGCCAGTATTGCCAATAGCCAAAAAAATGTTTTTATGCGTTTTGTAGTTAAGCTGAGAGTATATGTGGCTTTCAGACTGTTCGTATCTATTTTGAAATTTAAACTATATTCCCTCTGTGGTATGTAAACAATAATACTTTCCTCTATTTGTAGTTTGTATCTGATTTTGGTATATTTGTGTTTAGTAAATAGAATGTGCAATGATTTTCTGAGCTGTCTAATGAAAGTGCTGAGTGTTCATTTTTAATTTTGTGTCGTACAAAACACTTTCTTTTTTTTTAGAATTGGCAACACTGACCTGTTCACAAACCAGAACATTTAAAACCGACCACACTCAGTACTTTAAACAGGCAAGACAGGAGACACCCCAACTTTACAAATAACATTTGTACAAAAATATTATAATTACCAATAGCATAAAGTAATTGATTTTTAGTAAACTATTTTTTATATCAAATTAATGTACGTAATAATTCTGTTACTTTTAAATATGTTGCACAGTTCTGAAGATGATAATCTAATCCCTAGATCGAAAGTTTAGCAAAAAATAAATAATGTTTACAGAAATTGGCAATATTATTTCTTCCCAAAGAGAAAATTATAACAATGAGTGAATTTTTTAGTTTTTTGTGGCTCTTTTTTTAGCATTTAGCCCATTTCTCACGATTTTAGAGAGATCAATAATAGGAAGATATTTCCGTTAGTATACAAAAATTATAGGCCAATCAATCAAGTTAGGTTACAAATTATTTTTAGTCTCGCAGACAACTGAAATGAAAAAAAGCGACCAAAACAAAGTATGCGTCCAAATCAATTCTGCACCACAAGATGCAAATATTAGGCCTTTGATAGAAACTGTAAGAGAAAAAATTGATAGATAAACTGTGTTGGGCAGAAAAATGGTTGTGGTTGGCGAAATTCACGGTTATTAAAAAAAAAAAAATTGCAGATCTTAAAGAAACTTCCTCAAATCCAGCCGGTAAGAATAAAAATGGAGGATTGGCTATTAAAAGTCACAATGAAGATCAAATTGGTAGATCTAATGTGCTCTGTCTTGTGTACCACTGTGAACTTACACTTTACAGATATGTTAAATGCACTGTAACAGAGCTGTGTAAGGCTTACGTACATCTTGAACCCATAATTAAGTCTTCATTTAGCTCTGAATAGGCTTCCAGTGTGCTTAGTGTGGGTTCCCCTCAGTACTATGCTCTGTGGATGTCAAATCTTCGTTGAGTTTAGAGTCTATTAAGAGTCACTGTGGGTCCACACTAGAAGATCTACGTGGCATTACTTATTAGTTCCAACACAGTTTATCTAGCCATCAATTTTCAACCACAAACCATAACTGCATCGACGAAGTGCTAATGGTGTTTATACGTATGTCTAAACTTAATTACAATATGAGAGGGTCTCTCAGGAAAATTGAATAGTGAGCCTAATATGGGTTAAGTACTAGGAGATTGGGTACAATTTTCCTTTTTAAGACTCCTAAAGTATTGTAGGTACGTTCAGATACATGGAGCGAAACCAGTTTTCTTAGGAAGCGTGACCAGAAATTGTTCTTAGGGTAGATAGATTAACGACTACCCCTTCCCGCAACAAAGTCGCAGAACGGAAAGATAAGGAACTCAAAGCAGACGGAAAAAACTTAATAAAATCGTCATTCAGGCTCACAAATAGAAAAACAGATTGACAGGCGAACATAAATAAACGAACTGACACAAAACAAAATTAATAGACAACGAACGCTGAGGAAAAAATAGACATACAAACCAATTACAAATCGACAGACAGTCGCACCGATCAACTGTTGGCTGACAGAGAAATGAATGAACAGAATAATGGTCAGATGGTGGAATCAAGGGATACTATTTGGTACTTTGTAGACTGATGGCTCAGCAAACAAAATAGAAGGTACTAAAGGTTGCAATACTGTTGAATCTGTTGAACAATTTCATCGGGTTTGCCAGTCAGAAAAATTTAATGTATCGTTACAAACATTTTTACATGTTGAATGAATCTCTTAGTAGACAAGTTATACCAGAAAGCAAACAGTCAAATAAACTAAAAATCGTCACAGCTACCAACCGACAGATGATGGGCTGGACAGGGTAAGAGACAGTCGAAGCGAAGGAGAGGCTTACCAAGCGAAAAACGTACTCACAGACATTTGGTGGACGCACTGGGTTAGTCGACGAAGACAAACCCAGAGATACTGACAGGCAGAATGATGAATGACGGTTAAGATTTTGCCAGCTACCTTCTTGTCGGTTCTATTTCGTCTCGCACCTACTGAAAATTATCAAAATTTTCACCGTCTAAGCCATTCCATGTATATATTAATGGCTTACACATTCATTTAGAGTGGCACACACATTCATTTAGAGTCCACTAGAACACAGACCAAAGCACCACTTGGGCCAATCTATCCCCCAATTTCACAATTTTCTAGTCACACTCCTAATTTTTCCTCTCAAATACTTCCTTATTAATTCCTCAATAAAAGAAGTTTCCAAAACTTTGTTTTTAATGTACAAAAAGATAAAATAAAAGCAAACAATTAAATCCAAAAATGAAAACAGAACAAAAGATTTTTAGCCAACTATGTGAGGCAAATTTCAAATAAAATTAAAAGCACACTTTAGAGACATCAATGCAAAATACATATGTATATATTTATATAGATAAATAACCAAGAAGAATTTACATCTAATACATTAATTATGTACGTATATATCATTAAAAAAAAAAAACTAAATTAAAATAGACAAATAGATAATTGAAATAGTAAGACAGAATAGGTAAAAATGTATAAAAATAAATAAATAGAAAAAATGTAATTATATCTTTTTACTAATGTTAGGACATCACTTAGAGTATAGGTTTTTGTATTTTTGAACCTGAGACAATTTATATATAGGTATATTTGATAGGAAATTTATAAAAGAGTGTAACAGGTTGAAATGGTTATGCTTTTTGTACGAGTTCTACACCTTATTCGCGACAGCAAAGTTATGATACAAACCATGGTCTGGTTTCAAGAAACTGCATGTTTCTTTTTTTTTAATACTTCACGATTTATTGTCCATAAAATCTTAAACTATTAAAGAGCTATAGCTAGAACAAAAAGATTATAAAATTTTAAAAACGAAATGGAATTTTTCCCAATTAATGAAAGATATGCTACCATTGTAGACCTTAAAATAATTAAACACAATGTTAAAAACTTTGACCTTCTTCTCTAGTGCACAACACTCTGGGCCAAAGGTTTCAGATGGCCACAATTGCGATTTTATAAAACTTAAAACACGTCTTTTAAAAAATTCGCGTCAAACTTTTACGGTGATTGGTGCCCATGCCTTTTCAGAGCATCATCGATCTCAGTACAGTGTTCTCTGGTTGAAGACCATCTACGCGATTCATTACAGCGTATAAGCTGTTTGTTGTAGCTCCTAGCAAAGAAAATCTAAGTTAAGTAAGCTCAAGTGTAATCAATTGCAGATTTTAGTTTATTTTATTTCGCAACTATTTAAGAAAAACTTAAAATTCCTAAAAAAAAAATCTATATCTCTCCCTTAACAATTTCTTGAAATCAACTGAGAATCAGTCCATGATTTATGTCGCAAATGCGGAGAAGAACAAATTACTCAAGGATGGCCAGTTCTACATGCTACATCCCAATATACTATGTTTTTTGTGTTCATATATTATGTATTTTTTTAAATATAAAAAATAAAAAACTAATATATAAAAAAAAATAGACCAAAAATCAAAAATAAATAAACCATGAAAAAATCACAGAAAATAACTCTCTCACAGAAAAAGTCTCTCATATAATAATTATAATACTATAATCCAAATGATGTCAAAACGCCTCAAAAATTAATTTTTATAAAAATTTTATTTTTTGAATTTTTTAAAAGGTTGACTGCACCTGAAAAATATTGGTTTTTTGTTTATTATTTTTTAAATTTCTTTCTTTTTTTTCAAAAACTTACTTAAAAAAAAATCTATTAGACAGAAAAGATGAGTACACAATAGAACATAGGATACTACAAAAAGTTTAACAGATAACAACTTAAAAAATACTACGAAAAAGTAAACGAAAATAAACTAAAATAAAAAAAAGGGACGGTAAGCACAGACTGTTATTTGAAAAATCTAATTCCAACATTCACCCGACTTTAATTTTGTAATGGTGACGAAAGCGTAACTTAATAAGAAAAAGTCCTTTAGGAGTGAAGCTTAAAGCAGTCGCACTTCCCTGAAAAATTGCCACAAAAAGTCCTGGAAGAAAGTTAAGAGTTATAGCGTAAAGAAAATCGCGATTAATTGAAAAATAATTTCTTTCAAGTGTTACGGATTTCGAAAATTAATAAAATTAAAAAAAGGATAAGCGATAATAGTGCCAAAACCTTTTGCTCTTTTTGGAACTTTTAATGTAGGCGATAGATAATATGTTCTCTAAAACTTTTTTTCGTGTACTGGGCAAAACATTATTTGCCATAAAAACTCAATTCAGAAAATTCGATACAATTGCACTACTTTCTCTTACTATGAATTAAACTCCAGTTGGACGTGGGCCTTAAATGTTCTTTTTCAGAGATTATCAAACATTTTGATGTGAGCCCTTTCAGCGGTTCTGGTATGATAGAAGTGAAGAGAGTTATTATAATCAATTGTGATTACAATAGGTGTCCGCAATGGCGGCCAGTTGTTACTGTTGTCATCTTTAATAAGTTTTGGTTAAATCTTACTAAAATTTAAAAACCCCGTGTCTAAAGATAGAACCATAGGATGGCACGCTACGGAAGTTTACAAAGTGCTTAATTATTTTTGCAATCACAAAACTTCATTTAACGGTTAGTAAGTTAAGAAAGAGAAGAGAAGATAATAACAGTCTGTGCTCGAAGACAACTCCTAAACTCGCCTTAGTAAATTTGGAAAATTTAAGATGCTGCCGATATTTTTGATACATGTCTTAATCAAGAAGAACAGACATTGCCAATAGTTAAACAAGACCAGAATAATAAGAGGACACTATCTCCATTTGATTTAATATATATAATGGAAAGTGTCCTAAATGACTGTTTGCATCTGGGTTGGTTAAAATAGTTTGTCTGATTTTAGTCCGGTTAACTATTCCGCCTACTGTTGGTAATCTTTTCCGAGGCGGGCAGATCTTCTTTTTCAAAGTAACAGTACCAGCAGTAGGCGGGAATGGTTAACCGGACCAAAATCAGATTTACAACTAAACTGCTTACAAGTTAAAGTGGCCCACTTACAAAAACCCAGATATTATTTCTTCTTTACTTCTTGAGTCAAAGGTCCGATATGTCCAAGTGTACCTAGGTCGTCATATGGCTTAGCCATCAGCGAAAAAATCTCAAGTTTGTCTAAAGACAAACTCGAAGCCCAATACAAAACTCAAACAAAAAATACTTCTTGAGTCCACTTTTCTTCTTCATTTCTTTTACTTGGATGATTTAAAAGATTTTACAACTAAATAATCAATCTTAATAATAATTTATAATAAAAAAATAAATAAACGAAAACAAAGTAACTTTGTTGGAATTTCATCGCTTAAAGAAATCAATGAATTTCTCTATCACTATCATTACTCAATAAGTCAACGCATTTGACAGTTTAAATGTCATTAAGGAAACTTACTGTTGAAGACCTAGCGAGAGCAGTGACACTTTTAGAGTTAGGCGATTCTTAGCGCTATGTTGGCCGAAGGCTTGGTTGCTGTTACACAGTAATCGGAAGATCACGGTTATGGAACCAGCAAACAGGTACTGCTCAATACTCCCACGAAGAAGGCCGAGTTCGAAAAGCTATCCTTCAATAGGATTGATACTTAAAAATCCAGACCCCTAAGAACAGCTCGACAAGTGCAAAGCTCTTTTGAGGACGCAACAGGGAACCGCATTCCAACGCAGACAGTAAGAAACCGTCACTATGAAGTCGGTTTGAGAGCGAGAAGACCAGCGAGAAGAGTTTTCTTAACGAGACAACGTAAAGCAGCGCGTCTCATGCGGGCGTTGAACATGTTGATTGGACTGATGAGAATTGGAGTCATTGTTTATTTACTGACGAATCGAAATTTGCTCTCAATCATTGTGATCGATGTTTTAGAGTGTGGAGAGAACAAAACCAGCGATGTAACGCAGGTATGACTGAACCATTAGGAGGAGGTACCATAATATAAGGAGGATTTCGACTAACCAAAACACTCAGCTGGTATTGTTGAGGAATGATCACGTGACCACTCAAACTTACGTCGTCAATGTCATCAGGCCTGATATTATCCTTTTATCACTTGAAATTGAGAAAGGTCCATTTTTGTGGACGACCTCATCGAGCCAGAGTGGTTGAATGTTATTAAGAGGGAAGAGAAATTACGCACATGAACTAGCCCGCATGTTCACTCGATAAGAATTCGATTGAGCATGTTTAGGATAAATTCCAACGCCAATTGCACACCCATACCTTAGACGCTCTTGCAGATGCATTAATTGAGGAATGGGCTTCTTTGCTCCAACATTACATACTGAGTCTCATAAGAAGTATGAAACTCCAATGTGAATCTTTAATTCTAAAGACATTTGAAGACAAATAAAAAAAAAGTTGTATTTAAAAAAAAAGATGTAAAATAAATTAAATTTGTTTTTACTTTTAAATTTCAAGAACATGAATATAACGCTCTATCAGGGAGGCATCTTTATTTTAACTTCAGAAACCATAAAACTAGTGAATAACTAAGGTTTTACAGACCAAATAATAACCATAAAAAAAATTATTAGAAATTTAATTTTTGTGATTGGTCCACTTCAATTTGAGAGAAGTTTATTTTAACCCACCCACTTGCAAACAGCCATTTAGGACACTTTCCATTATATATTTTACACATACAATTTCAAGTGACTCAACGCCATGATTCGTTACTGTCATAACCGGTGTATAAACGGCTAAAATTGTTTAAAGAAAATACCACGCGGAATTACCTAAAAAGACAATTTAACCAAATACTTAGAATATTTATTGACAGCTTATAACTTCCTATTAAGAAAGAAGAAGAAGAGAAGGAAGAAGCAGTAGTGGCTAAACAGGAAATATACTTTCAGAATCAAGGCGAGCTTTAAAGAGATGTTCATTTCACCATAAAACAACATAAAACTCAAATTCATGTCATGCTCAGAATCAAAATTAAATAAAAAAACAACGTAAAGAAATAAAAATTTCAGAAGAACACCAACAGCAACAACTGTAGGTTCAAAAAGTCCCAAATCTGAGGTCAAAATACACGGTCCCAGCTCTGGAACTCACACAGGCTTAAGATAGCTACCTATGACAATATTACACTTACAGAGTGTGCCGAGTGCTCATAAAGTACTCAGATCAGTCTGGTGAAATTGCAGAGAAAACAAACAAATTGAGTATCCAGTTTGTCTTAATGTACACAAGGTTCAAGTACTCGGGTGCAGCACGGAGCTACCAAGCCTAATGCTAAAATGGAACACTGTGCCTAAATTACTCAGAACTAGAAAATACCCACCCCAAAGAGACCCCCTAATTTAATTAAGTTTAGAAGGTGTTCTGTATGGCATACAAACCGGAACCCAGTTTGTCATAGGGACCACCATTGTGGATGAGACAAAAACACTGAGATCCAGTGCTCAACTCAGGTTTAATGCTGTACTTTTCAATGGCACACTCACAAAGTGTGCCCGAATAACAGTGCTCAGACAAGGGCTCTGGTCAGACTACTGGATGCTCTAAATTAAGATAAGGAGCACAGTATGTGCACAGACAAACTGGAAATCTAGCTTGCTATTGGATACACTATGAATGAATTGGGCCCTTAAGAATTAGCTGCACCTGACAATGCCATAGTGGTAGCCTGTGCCCGAGTTACAGAGAGCCCATACAAAAATTCAGGCCAAACTGTTATGGTCCTTAAGTAAGTCTGGTCTGCACTACTGGAATAAGAATTCCATCCTATTCCCCTCATTTTTGTTTAAAATAAAAAAATAAAGCACAAATAAATTGCTCATGCTATTTTTTTCTTTTTTTTTATCCTAAAATAGGTTGAAATTCAAAATCGAATGAAATACTGACCTCTTCGCAGAGTGCCAACATCCGGCGTGTACTCTCCAGCGACTGCAAAAATAAAAAAAATTAGAGTACTTGAAATTCTTCTTAATAATATTTAGATGTTTTACTATTAACTCAATTTTGGGGCCAAAATTGCACTCAAGCTTGTAGTTTTGTTAATATTATGTAGAGAACATAATAGAATAACATGTAGAAGGGGGCAGCCCCGCAGTCACTACGACCCATAAAGATCTATTATAATTTTCTCTGGTTAATCGATGAAGTAATTAAGCTCTTGGGTTTTACCATCCATTTTGAAGAAACCACTCTTATCACACCCTCAAGCCGAGGGCATCCAGCGGTGTCTATTTAATGTCACTTGATTCTATCAAGCCCATATATCATTGCAGCCAACAGAGCTCAGGCAGCTTTCTTTACTAAGAAAGTCTGCTGTTAGTTTTGGCGAGGGTTCTGAAATGAACTCATTTTAACTGAGCTTGTCTTTGCCCTGTGGTACTATACCACTAACAAACTTTAAAATTGATTTCAAAATGGTAGATTTTGTATTGAAGTTTGAGCAGATTAGATTAAAAAGTTTAAGTTGTTCTTAATACAATTTTGGTGGTAGATCTGCACATTACATTGACTTTAGAGCAGTTTAGAATATAATGCTGTAGTTTCGCTGAAATTATGTACTTTTATGAAATTATGTGTGGCTGATTTACCTCATCTGTGACTTGGCCTGCCTTTAACTGCAGTTCTTGAAGTTCTGTCTTTGGTGGGCCTGCCGGCTCGGGGGCAGCATTTGCTGGGGCGGGCATCCTGACTCACACCTGAAATCAAAAAAATTAACATTATATACGACAAAACTACAAAAATCTGAAAAAAATTAAGCTAAATAAATTTACTAAAGTTCATTTATGTGGTATTTCTTAGCATTACTAAGTACTTCTAAAGGGAGTGGTTCAGTAAAGCTCATTTACTTTATTTCATGATTAGTCAATGAATCTAACAGTTACAGAGTTTTCATAATCGCTTTCTCTGAGCGGAGTTCTTTCAATCCGTGTTTCAGAATTATTAGCCAGTTAGATATTCATTAAACTGATCTTTTATTGAATTATAAGTAATGACCAAACTCATTTGTCCAGCATAAAAATTTGAAAAGTTTATTTTTTCAGACATAGTACTAAAATTATTATTATTATTTTAAATAAATCTGTCATTACTTATTTAGATTCGGGCGGACAACCGGTGATCCTAAAATTTTGGTGGCACGCACAGTGATTTTTCGTAATACATTCATTACAATTTTCGTAATAACGGAAAAATTTCATTATATTGTGGTTCTACTTTCACAGTAATTTTTGCCTCATTGTTTTTTGCAAAATCGTTAATAAAAAGCCCCCTTTCAAATCCGTATTAGCAATGCTTTTACTGTAACCAGTTTCTACATCATATCGATGGCCAAGCCTGGGGACCTGGCGCATTTGGTAAACTGTCCCAAAAATCGGCAAGTTACAGCTTCATCCCTATTTGTGCCAGTGAAGAAGTGTCTAACATTGCTTTCGTTATATTGTTTATACGATAATTATGGACTAGTATACAGTTTATTCGGTTTATTGTAGTCAGCATAACCCTAAAAAAAACTGACAGAAAAAAAAAACTTCTGTAGTAAAGCCTTACTTCCAAATATTTTGAAATCTATTCTTTGCGTATAAATAACATATTTTTTGTAGTTATAATTTACACTTATTTAAGAAAATTATTGGATCCAGTTAAATTTTCGATATTTAGTTTTCACTGAGAATACAGGTCTTTTGAACGCAAACAAAATGTTTTTAGCGCATAATCTAACCGTCGATAAAACAATATTCAAACACGAAAACTTATAAAACTTTAGCAATTCAGGCATTGGCCCAAATCTGTAGACCAAAAGTGCATCTTAGATCTTCAGTTTATTGAGATTTTTTGGAAAATGTCTCCAAAGATTGACTTTAAACTGTGTGCATATTTTGTGTGTATATTCTAGGCCTTAGGACTCATCAATTTTATTTGAAATGTTTTCTTAATCATTTATTTACATTTATTTTTTACTATTATTTGTTTATTTACACATAAAAACAAGATGTCACCCGTACTGTATCAAGGTAATATTAAAAGCAATGCAAGAATTTAAAATTTATAGGAAGAGTAAACTAAAATAGAGAACACTATACTGGGGCTGGTTAGTCACCTTACGTCACTCTCCGTTCCTTCATGACTGAGCCCCTCCTCCATTCCTGCCAGTTTAAATAGGCTTAGCAGTCTAGTGAAGGGTCCAAGGAAAAAATCTTGAAGGCATCTTTGTTCAAAAAATACGAATCGAATTTTTAGCCGTACAAGACCTAATAATATGGCTGTTTCTTTCGATTATTTCGGAAGGCGGACAGCCTTATCAATATATTTATTTCCTGAATGTCTGTGCACCTAGACAAGAAATAAATAACTTGTTTGGCAACTATTAATTCTCATCAGGAAATCTAGGCATTAAATTGCCAATGAAAAATTATGTTTATTTCTTACTGTCAGCGCAGCCAAAACCAGTAAATATAGGCCCAATCATTCCACTGGCTTGAAAGACCTGTTTGGATCCACAATAAAAGACAATATCTGGGACTTCAAGATTATTTTCTTGCAACGCTTCTGCCACGTTGACTCTTCACCATTTGACTGAAAGTGTGGTTACATGGTGTGGGTGACAAAAGCTTTTTTACAAGTGGAAGTCAAATTCTCAACACAAAATTTTTGAACCGGTACGTTAAGACAAATGAAATTACTATCATTTATTTCCTTCTTTAAATTCTTAGCAAGTTCAAATTAGTTTTAAAATTATATTGTTAATTAATTTAACACTTAAACCCTGACGTAATTAGCTCTTGTATATATTTTGTTAGAACTGAATAAGTTATTATTTTTACCTCAGTGTTTTTTGCGGAAAGATTATTTACTATTTTAAATTTCTTTATTTTTGTTACATAATCGCTTTTAAGTAAGTAATGCCTAATAAATATTACATAATGAAACAAATTCGTCTCACCAAAATTACCATCAATGAGGCTCAGAACGGATACGAAACAAATACTCTAAGTGGGATGGCAGAGAATGTAATTCCATTAAAAATAAATAAAAAGGCGAGATAGTGAAGAAGATGTTAAAGAGAAAATACATTGGTTAAAAGATTGTCAAGCAAAATTCAAGATGGATTGATAGTGTAGCCTCGGATTCAAGAAAACTACTTGGTAAATTGTATAGAAATTAATTGTAGCCAATTAATTCACAAAATTAATCTCTATGAAATTTCTGGTAAGGATTCTTCTTAAGCGAGATACTGATGCCTTCAGTTATGGGTTTTTGAAGCTGCCCTTTTAACTCATATGTTAGCAACAACTCTGTGGCCTAACTGTACTAAACGCAATATTTTAAATTACACAATTTACGACAATCCATGTTCTATGGTATTTCTAGACAGGATTGATCACCCAATTTGTGGGCGTGTGAAGTTGTATTTAATTAAGCTTATATCTTAGCATCAATAAAATTCTTCGAGTTCAATAACACTGTATCCAATTAAATAGTGCAATTTATGTTCTACATCCTAAAGTAGGACTTAAATAACTTATTTGGCTACCATATAATGGAATAACCACGTATATGTGTTACATCATGCAGGGGAAAGTTTACACAAGGTGGTAAGTACACCTCCGAATCGATAGAATTAAACATTAAATCATAAATGAAGTATATAGCCAGGCAAAACAAATTACATCAACCTTGTGATATTGCGTCATGTGACCCTCAACAGGTATCCCTGCTGTTCAAGGATGTTGTACGGTTCTACGGTTTAATTTGGGATGCAATACTATTACATAGTTTACTAGTTAGTTCACCCTATTCTGAGTACAACGTTACTAACACTAAATTAATTTATCGGTTATGAACGCTAAGGTAGTGAATAACAACCGTCCAAGTTATCAGCATTAAACCGTTCTCAAGTAATATTTACGTAACTATTCCTAAACCAAATATAATAATAAGAAAATCATACAAGTCATCGGCTCTACTATTAAGAAACTAACTTACATTAAGAAAATTAACTGTTTCCAAAATACATTGATAGCTTACCGAACAAATTGCCATTTATCTCGCACCACCCATCAAAACACATTGTCAACAGAGCGTAAGCAAGATTAAAACTTCTATTTTAAATAAGCTCAACTAGACATTTGAAATAAATAATAATACTAAAATAATAATAATGATAATAATAATAATAAAATAATACTGAGAGGAAATTAGCTGAGTAGTTAGCGAATACTGCATTCCCACGCGAAGATCCGGGTTCAAATCCAGATACTGGCCCTGAGCTTCTTACAATTCAGTCTCCAGTGATGGACAGGGTTTTCTTTAAAGAGAGCGCTGTTCGGAGGCTGGTAGTGCACTAAATAAAGCTCTGGGTGCCAATAACCTCAGATGATTCAAGATAACAATAACTTAATAGTTTTTTAATGTTTTAAAATCTATATTAATACAACAGGATTATGTTACAATATTTTCTTTCATTCTCGCACTATTGACATACCTTTGCAAACAAAAGCGTACACGACTACTGAGTAATAATGAGATCACCAACATTACACAGACCTAAAACCTACACATTACACATAACTTCCTCCCAACCAATTTCTTCTCCAATCTAAACGCCACTAAGAACTTCATCTAAAATCATGAGAATTAATTGATTATTACTCAAGAGACTAATTATCATTCAAAAATGGACTAACTTTTCTGTTTTAATAAATTTAACGTGCACATAAAAAAAAAGGTGGACAAATTAGCAGTCGGACTTACAATCGATTTACCGTCAAAACGCCAATGTTCCCCTTACCTATGGCCTCCCAGAAATACCAAAAAATAAACCCAATGAAACACCAATCTTCCTACTTCCAATTTCAGTTCCTTCCTATTACCTGCTTTAATGTCCTTCAATTCATTCTTATGATGTCAAAAATTCCTTTCCACACATTGGCCAAAAAAAAATCTCTCCCTTCCTCCTCAACACATCATTATCTCTCCAGCCGTGACAAAGCTGTTCACCACAAAGTGCGACAAATTTTTCAAGTTGATTCGCCAAGAATGGGCGGGCACAAAGTGGCCCACACAAACTACACATTCAATGAAAAGTTTTCTTATTTCTCTTCAACTTTGTTGAAAATCAGGATACTTCTTCGTAAAGTATCGCTTTTTCTAGCAAACTGATAGATTGACCACAGGCCTTGCCTTGCTCCCATACTGGTATGTAATCATTAACCAACTCATCCATTTTTTGACTTACCCTTCTTCCATCTTATCAATATTTAAATATGTGAACGAATTTTTCCTTACTAGCCATCCGGACCATGTCCCTCTAATTCTGGAAACTTTCAACTCTTACCATTCTTGCTTTCAAATCACCATAAAAAATTAACAACATAATTAAATTGCCTCCTTTGACACACTTATCACACTTAAACCAAAGAAAATATTAAGTGATAAACTCAGGTAGACTAGTTTGTAAAAAATCTTACTTTCAATCCACCCCTTACACCAAAAAATCAACACCATTTTTAAAAACTTGTACAACCGTGCCTCTTTCCGTAGTCAAAACGTAAAGGAAGTACTGAATTTCTTCCATAAAACCATTAAAAAAGTTCCTAATTTTCTGCACTACTCCTAACTGCAACTCGCTGTTATGCAAGCGGGTCTTAACATCCACGAAAGAGACCAAGAAAACTGACAGTATTGCGGTTACAAAGTACGCCTCACCATTGACTATTCCTTCGATGTCCAGAACCCTTCAGTTCTATCTACATATTTATGAATCACTTGAAACACCTTCTACTGGCATCTGCTTCTCATTATCAAGGTTTCTCGTCACCTCACAAAAAATCTCCGGATTAAATAGTTTTCTCTAACTGTCCACTGCCCAAGTTTTTTTTTTGGTGCATTTACTTCTAAAGTCATAAGTGCTTACTACTACTTTATTCATTTTATTATCATTCTTAATTTTTCCAGGCCCGCAACTAAAGCAAGGTACCTAAGGTATTAAATGTTAACCCTTAACGACTCTCAGAAGAATCGCAATATGAAGGCTCTCTTCATCCCTAGTTCGCGTAAACCTTCTTCAAAATTTCGGAAGGTTCCGTAAGATTGTTATCATCATCATCATTATTATTATTATTTTAAGGTATGTCAGACTTCACTTTCCAACTCGAAAAAGACAAGCTAAAAACACACTCAGAACAAATACCCAATAAGGTAAAACATATTGTAATTGTTCATAAATATTAGCCCTGAAATGACCTAGCCCCTAGTCGAAAGCTTGGCACTAATAAAATAAAAGAAGTTATGATAGATATTGGCAGTAATATTCCTTCCCCTTAGATTAATGAATCAATCACCAAAAAACGATGGAACATTAACTTTTATGTGTTTTATTTGTTATACAAATACGCTTAGACAACTACATTTTTGTTGCACCTCTGAATCATAACCTTGTAACCTTCCACCTTCCATAACACAACTCTCTTTTCCCCGGCATTGTATATATATACATATTTTAAAGTGTTATTTTAAACGTGACGTAATTTCATTTTTTTTTTTTTAAACTTCAATTGCATTTCTGAAGAAAGGCACTATAGTAGTACAAAACGATAAACCATTCAACTTTTCTGCTTTATAGAAAGTTATGTCTTTTGGGCTCATCTAGCCAACCATCATGTCAAAATACGTATTGAATTTATTACATAGTTTAGTACTTAAACAAAAATTGCCCCCACCCCTGAAAAGAAAATGAGTGACGAGTTAATTAAAACAGTTTAAAGACGACCGTTGGTGTCTTTTTCGTTTAAAAACTGAGTTAAAAAAATCTGGTATGCCCCCTCCCACGACTTTTACTTTGATTTAGGTAATGTAATTAAATTTTCTTAAAACACAAAATTGTACTAAATAGCAAATTCACTTGAATATAAAAAATAACAGAAAACTACCAAGAAAATTACAGAAAACTTGAAGATAATTCTAAACAATCACACTTTCAGTGTACTGACATTTAACTCAGTATTTTCGCCCAAATATCTGATACGATTAATTTATCATACCAGATGATGGAGAAATCCTGGCACAAATGAAATTTCTTAGAAAAATGTTTCAATTAGAAGCGGCAATTGAACATATATCCTATTCTACACTCTGTAAATGTCTTCAGCTATATTTCATTTCTAGTTTTTGATCTTGAATCTAGTACTAAGATCACAATAAAGATATTATTTCGGAAAATGAATTTGGTTCCTGCGACCAAAAAAAAACAGAACAAAAATAATGGTTACTTTTTAAACAATAAAGACTTAGGGAGGTTAAACATGCAGAAATAATTGCATTCCTAAAATAGAAAAGAGAAGAGATTAAAAAGATTTTTATTGAAGAAGTAAATGTTTATTATCAGAAAATTCCTCACTTTGACTACAATAGGTTAATTGATCTGTTTGATCGAAAAAAAAAAATCTGAGCTGAAGTTTCGAGGCCTAAACGTTTTTAAGACTATTTCACAATGTTGTGAAAGTCAGGAATTTCTGTTCTAGAAATATTCACTTTTTGTCACAGATCTATGCCATGTGTTCTATTGTTTTTAAGTTACTGAGATTTTCAGTATTTTGTATATTTAGGACCTTTTACATTGGGATTTAGAGTTTAATAGTATTAGATTGAATTCGAAACTATTAATTTAAAAAAAGAAACACTTACTTGGTCTTTAATGTATTTTGAAAGTAAAAAGTATTGCCTAAAATACTATTAACTTAAGAAACGTGTGAGTCTTTTATGGTTGTAGTTACCGAAATCTTAACGACTTCTTCCAAGCTTCACTACAATTTTAATGTTACTATTAACTATTAAAATAAAAACAACAATTAAATAAATAAAAGCAATGAACCGTATATTAACCTTCTTTTTTTTTTTACTCACTTAAACGTTATTTAAACAAAAAAACTGGAAAGGCCCACTCGTCCAGAGGACAGCGATTTCGACTTTTATTCAAAGGGATGTCCTTTACTTGAAAGCAAGCTAAGATGAACAAAGAGCATGCGCGTAAAATGTTCAACAACGCGCGGGACCAAGCGAGGCTTGATCGACCCACTACTACTTCTAAAAAAAAAAAAAAAAAGAGGGTTGGTCATGGTCTACTCGCAGAAACTATTCGGGATCACCACCCCACAAATTGTTTCCTGAGGGCTGGGTCCCTTCTTATCAACACGAACACAGAAAAGACACCTTAACACACTAAAAATTGTCTATTACAGTAATTTTTACATTGCTAGAAAAAAAAAAAAAAAACCAAATAGATCTGGTTTAGGGCATAGTAAAAGAGGAGGGTTTAGCTCAGTGGTTAATGTATCGGATTTCCACGTGGAGATACCGGCTTCGAATCCAGATTTCCTCTTCCTAGAAGATTCTTACAGCTCATTGTCGGGGATGGGCCATGATGTCAGCAAAACGTGAATAGTGTCCGGAGGCCGGCAGTGCACTGAAAAAAAAAAACTCTGGGCGCTAAAATGATCACGCGCGCCTTAAATTAAAAAAAAAATAATTAATTAATTTAATTAATCTTGTGTATGACAGAGGAGAGAGAGATTATGGGTTTGGGCAGATAACGTTCAATGGGAAAAATTATGTATTACTCATGCGATTTTTCAGTTTTTTATTTTTAGTTTCTTTGAATTTCGATTATTGTGAATTTGGTGGTCCTAACAGCTATCTGAGTGTTCCGTCATTAAATGACATATACATGACCTGCAATGCCAATAGCTTAGGCGCCACGGTAGCCGGGCCGTTAAGAGGCGAGACCTGCAAAGCTAATATGCATTGTGGTACTGGGTTCGATTCCCCGGTCTTAGGCCTTGGATTTTATTTAATGGTTAATAAAAGAAATTGAGCAGTAAAGTATGTTTGCTAGTCGTCTCCGTCTAAGACACCTAATTGGTAGTTGGACGTAAAGCCCGCCTGAAAAAATAGGCAGTTACTTCACTTTACTTGTGAATTTGGAAACGTAATTGAATGATCCTTATGTAATTGAAAGCCTAGTCCCATCCCTAGGATTACCCTAAACAGAAATCTTCTAGAGATAAGTTTCAAAGAAAAATTACATATCAAAACATGTTAATACGAAGTTAGGAAACAATTTTTCTGTAAAATTACATTAAGTTCTAGCATCTAGCTAAATGTGAGCGCGTGAATTCAGTCCCCGCACCGCAAAAAGTTACCTTTCAATGCAGCGATATTGAAATAAAACACGTGCAGTTAAAATTTGCGTCAAACCAATAGCGTTTTTTACTTATAAAAACAAAAATTTCAGTGAACTTAAAATAATCAATGAGAGAGTAACACAAGCTTTTTCGGCCCTTTACACAGATTAAAATTTGGAGAGTATCCTTTTTTCTCCAAAATATTGAGTTTCGGTTAATAAAAATTCTTAGCTTTTTTATGTAATTATACAGCCAATTTCGAAAAGTATGATTTTTTTTTTTTAATAAAAGGTTGCAATTAAACATTTTTTAAACTTTTTAGTGATAATACCAGTTTTCTTCAAGAGGAATTTCAGTGTGTGTTTAATTAGAGGTTATGATGCAATTTCATTAACATAACTGTTGCTATCAACATTTCATTATTAAATGTAATACTTAAATGTTTTTAGAAATAAAATTTATCTTCTTTTATTAATTTCTATAAATTACATTTAATATTTCTTACTGGCAAAGCATGTTTATTGTATCCACATATGCCCGAAACCGGACAGGGATGCAATTAAAATGTGTGATATGATGAATAAAATCAAAGAAATTATTATTTACTTCAAAATACCTACTCTCAATCGCAGAATCTCATTTCTTTAAGACAATAAATCTATCTTTGATTTTACATATTTATATCCACACGATTACCGCGTGCGTTGCGGGAAAAAAATTTAACTTGTTCGAAAATCAACACAAATGCAACAGTGCGCAACCTTTGGGCTGGCAAGCAGCACTTGTTGTTAAGCGCTCACTTAGGACATGGATCTTTAACTAAAATCTAACCTAAGACCTGGTGCATACATCTGGTTTTTCACTAGCAGTGTGTTCAATGCTACTGACCGCAAAAGATGGTGATATATCTTTAGTTCAGGTTAGTTTAAGTACCTTAGGATTATTAGGTAATATCATGAAATTCAAATTGAAACATAAATAGAGGAATAGTTAATATTTAATAATAGATTATCCCCGACAAAAATTGACAAAAGTTTTGTTAAATGCCATTTACAAAAAACTAGGTAAGTGCTCGCGATGCCGTGAGTATGATGGCATATGAAGAAGAAGAAAGTAAAGTATAATTTTTACAATACATTTGCTGTAAAGTCGAAAGGAAGTACGGAATGTCTAAAACCCTTAGGACGAAATTGGTACAAAAGGTTTTCAACATCTAAGTAGAACTTTATAGAACTATTACTTTAGTAAGAAAAAAAATTGTCTTCGAGAAACCGTTTTTTCAGATGAGGGATCATGCTTTTGTTTGAAAAAAATCTATTCGATCGAAACAAATTTATTATTTAATAAAAAATTATTTCCCCTATAGAATTCAAATAGAAATAAAATATATTTCTACACCAGAATACATGATTACACTAGTAATCACATTCATTACACAAAAAAATTGCAAAAATTGCAAGATTTTACTAAGATTGATTTCATAAAATCATTAATAAAAATGCTTACTTTGCCGGTCGAGTGCACTGCTCAATAGACAAGGTACCGAGAGACCGGAGGTGTGTGTGCCCGGTGCCGCTGCGACGCCTGTAGGATTGCTTACAAAAACAGCCGCAAGATGGACGTTACGTCGCCGCAAGGTCGCCGGAGGTACGTATAGAATGTCCTATCTGAAATAGTTGTAACTAAAGCCATAATTAAGGTACCCGCAGCGTTTACGCACAAGTTAATAACCTAATAATGAGCACCGTATATGAAAGTTTGTATTTTGAAAATATACCGCACTAAACGGACGCAAAGTACTTGCCCGTAATCAGTTAGGATATAGGGTTAGGACCAAATCCGAACATAACTCAAACACAGTCCTCTTACTGCAAGAAAAAGATAATAAAATCACGACATACTCTGGTTTAGATTCTAAACTTTACATCACTGCCTTAAGTTAGAAAAAGATTACTACTTATTAAAATCTATTATTTCTTTAATAATGTAATAAAATTAGATTTTTAAATGATTCAAGTTAGTGATTCAAGAGGGAAATTAATCAATAAAGCGATAACTTACAGAAGTATAAAAGTTACAGAAAAAAAACTGTACTTAAGTTGATAAGAAGTACAGGAAATGAAAAAATAGAATTTTTATTTTTCTTATGCAAGATAAACAAAACTTTGATGCAAACACTCACACTAGAATCGCATGAGATTCTTCATATTTAAGAGATTTTACTAAATGCTTTCAATATAAGATTATAACAAAAGATCCGTCAGCCAGGAGTAGGGCTTAAAATTAAAAAAATAAAACAAATGAATGAATCCTTTTTCCAACCTGTCTACAGTAATTAATAATAAAATTCATTATTATTAAATTATTATATTAGAAATTGTCTGTTTATTTTCTGTCTGAGTAATTATAAAATTTATACAATGATCCTGATTTTAGACTATCTGAAGTAAATTTTTGGTATTATACCGCCTCCTAAATATCCAAATTAAAAGACACATTGCCGACCGCACGAGTTGCAACTGAATATAGTTGAATCACTGTCTGAATCTTCCAAATTACTCTCTGAATCGCTTGAAATTATTCTAGGAGTAGATCTATTTTCTGGTTTGATAATGTCCCCATCATAGATATCAAAATTGTCTTCTGAACATTCTGATGCGGTATCAAGATGAAATTCATTAAAAAGCATCTTCAATTTCCTGGGACATTTTATTAAGATCTTTTATTATACGAGTATTACAAAGATAAATTATAAAATAGATATGGAGTAGTTAAGCTCAATGCAAAAATTGTAAGACTGGAATTGTAGATGACTATGCTAGCAACTGTAATCCAATATGGCGTGTATTTTTTGTGAAAATTTCATGAACCGTTTATCAGCATTATTTTTAGCAATATCTCTTTCTTTCTCATCTCCTAATTCTTTTACTCTCTATTATTTAAAAAATACAGTGATAATATATAGAGATCAACGAGGAGAAGCGGGTATCAAAATATATAAGTACTTAATATACTTAAACCCATGTAACTATTCAGTACTCCATTGCATTAAATTGTCAAACGGGGAGATTTCCCCGAGTGGTCGGCAATGTGTTAAACATTTCGTTTCTGACAACTCAGTATTTAACTTTAGTTTGGCCGTATCATTACACTGCTGAGTTTTAAACCTTGCTACTACAAGGCGTGATGTTTCGCATTCAAAGTAAAGTTATTATACATAGTTCAAATACCATTCCGTGACACACCAATTCGTAGTAAAAAAGGCTAAGATAGTTGTGTAGTCAATCTAAACTTTACACGTCAAGGTAGGTTGCCTGAAACAACCTGTTTCAACAGAGGGAAGGCCTATGTTTTAGTTTCTACTAGAAGGTAGACCAATTTTTTTCATAGCGTCTCCTTTTTATCAATATTTATCATGGAGGAAATTATTCTGTGCGATAAAGCCCCCTCTCTCCAACAGGCTTCTTTATTTGACATCCTCCTTTAGCCAACTGATTTGTTTTTTCATTCCTTCTATCTCACATTGCCTAGACACCCTTCCATTTCTCGTAGCACCTAGCTCATCCCACAACCTTTATGGATCAATTTTCTTGTAAACTTAGTTCATATCATCGAGCACATTACTCTTTTGGATGTTATCGGCCAGGACCAAGATTGGGAATCAATCATTATAACTGCAAGTTATACTGCATAATAATTCAATATGAATTCGTCTTTTTAATTATCTGTCTGAGTGAGAAAAAAAAATTAAAATTAATTGACTGATTTTGACAAGAACCAAAGGTACTCTACCAGAGATTTTGCAGACCAGTTTCGTAGCTTTTTTAGGAATACATCAAAAAATTTGATTTAAAATTCCCAGTAGAGATGTGGCTTTAATAAGTTATCACATTTTAATTTATCACATGACAGCTTCATTCACCCACAATATTGACAACAATATCTCACAGTAAGAATAGTCTCGACATAATTGCATAACAATCTGTGTGGCTGACATTTTATGGCAATGATGAAATGTATCTAAAAAATTTTAAAACTTATCTACAGCAATATTTCGAACCAACAGTAACACCGATATCATGGTTCCTTCAAGGTTATTCAATTTGAATGCTATTTTAATGTAAACAACGCAATAGGTATTTTTTTTTTTAAACTCGGTTCTTAACTATTATTCTTTTCATTTAATTTAGTATAAAACTATTGCAAGCAACTTTTATGTAAAGTTTTAAATTACAAATATCCAGACTTGAATTTTATACTAAATAATTTTCATTTACTTTTCTCACTTTTTTGGAGCACATGCATTGTAATTTATAAGCAAGAAAGGATAGTTTCGTTCGGAAATTTATCACCTTAAAAATGAGTAAAACTAGTGAGCCAAATCCTTATAGATTGTTTGGCAAACTCAACATTTTAACATCATATTTAATTAATACTGCCAACAGACATATAAATTGTAAAACCAAAGAATTCCCCGAAATAGCACTTCAGAGGAAAGTCCAAAGATTCCCATTCCGAAAACTCTTTTTTAAAATCAAGGTTCTTGAAGAATTTCGCTGATTTTATCCGTTGTAGCACGCATGTTTTAGGTATGCCTCATCGGTTTCGGATTTTCATCCATTATCAGAGGCCGAGAAACCATTTTGGCGTAGAATATTTGACTTCAGCTATTTCTCTCCTTACAGACAACACTGTCCATCACCGGAGACAGTGAGCTGTAAGAAGCTCCTATGAAGAAAAAATGTAAGGGTCAGTAGCTGGATTCGAACCGCTCCGTGTGGAAATCCAATACGCTAACCGCATAGCCAATCTCTTCCCTTATGTTATTGAATCCCTAGTGTTATTGAAAATGTTAATAAATTGCAAAACATTAATGTAAAAATAATGAAACCTAGTATACAAGTTCTAAATGTTTTGTGCAATATTACAAAATTGTTTTACAGTTCATAAATAACACAAATGCTTACCATGTAACCTCCATCAGTCAGTCAGAAAGAGTAGTGTGAGAAGAAAACAGTTAAAAGTTAAATTCTCTACATCAAACTGATTGATCAACGTGAATGAAAGTCCAAGAATGGTCAGAGAGACAAAAAACATGCATGACGGTTTAAATCAGCGATATTATTCTGCGCTACGCTGCTGTCCAAACCAAATTTTAAAGGAACATGTTTAAAGCAAAACTGATACTTTGTATGACTAAGACTATAAATGTTTAAACATTTATTGATTTTCTCTGACTAGTAATTATATTTTGGAAATTACTATAAAATAAAATGTATATTATGTTTTTTTCGTACAAGAAAACATATTTAAAGATATAATTTAGGTATACAGTTACTCTATCGCAGTTATACATTGTCTTATTTCAACGATTAAGCAAATGAGATTTCATTGCTTTCAAAATCACTATGAAGAAGATGTTCTCAAAGGTACGTGAAGGGTAGTTTGCTAATAACTATTGTAATTTAGTTCAATGCTTCCAGCTTTTTTGTAGAACTAATAATGTTTGCATTGGTACTTGGTTTTCACTGGAGACAAGTTTTAAAGTCTCTCAAAGGAAAAATAGGAAGACTGTCCGATACATTAAAAATAAAATTATTAAGAAATTGTGATTTGTGTATACTGCATTTGAATTATGACTTCAAAGAACCATAAAAATGAATTTATAACTTTATGTATGAATTTGTAATTAATGTAATAAAAAAGATAATACATAAATGTCATCATCTTATATCTGCCATATTTACTTTATAACTGAAAGAAGAGAATCAAATTAAATTCTGTAGACAAAACGCCTAACAAGTTAGATTTTTGTAATCGTATTAAACGATATGTTAAAATTTACAGGCCTCAAAAAAACTCAAATTTCAAGTAGCAAGTCGCAGGAATGTCAATTTGTCAGAACAATTGAGTTAGATTAATAAATCCTCCCAAATGTAAGCATGGAGTGCAACCGTTATTGATACCTAATCCAAGGAATGGTATGAATGTAAAATCTATTAGCTTCGTAGAAAGAAGTCAGTTACATTCAGATACATTTTTTTACTCTCCCATTAATATGAGGTAGTCAGTTAATAATGGAGGTTAATTAAGGAGGTCACTCTAGAATTCCTGACCAGACCAAAGCAGGCAGTCCACAACCTCATACCCATCCGGGGTCAAGGTTTTTATCTGATACATTTTATTTAAATCTTAAGCTATATAAAAAAAAAAAAAATAAAATAAATAAAAAATCATTTTCCAATACAAAAGATTCTGATGTGAACGAACACACACAGTTTAAGTAATTACACTTTTTTAAAATTAAAAATATGGATTGATACGATATTACTTTAAAATTACACATGTTCACAATAAATGATTCTGATAATGGAAGCGACGTCATAACTTCCAAAAAAACCCTACTAAAATAATCGACTTATGAAAAAAGTTTCCAACTAAAAGCCTAGATTATGTAATGTCCAAGTACAAATGAAATTCTTTGGCACTGGACAATTTCAAATCACTAGAAAATGCCTCCCTCCTATATAGTCGCACATCTTTCAACTCAGAATTTTTGGTAACATATGTATTTGAAAACCATATTATACTGATGTCAGTCAATCAAATAGAGAGCTTAACTTCATTCCTCCCGAAGAACTTCTAAAAAAATTATAATTAAAAAAAAACCCTTGATATAATAAAAAATTAAGAAATCACATTGAAATTAAGAAAAAATTATTAGGAAAACAAAAAATAATTAAGTTATGTAAATAAATGCCCCAAAATTGAATCATTTTATTCATTTATCTCCATTATGTTAATGTGTTGCTTTATTCTCGATCAATTAACTATGAATAATAATTTATATATATATATATATATATATATTTATATACAGGGTGTCCCAAGCTATATGGATAACGACTTTTTCTCGGAAACTAATATAGCTAGAAAAAAACTAAAAAATACGTGTTCCCTTAGTTTTTTGTTAGAAATCCAAATTTACTTTATAAATTTTTTTCGGTGCTTCCAGAAGCGAGATACAGACATCAACTTCATTTTTTCAAATGGGAAGGTGTGGTTTTTATTTCAGAAATAGATTCCTCTATTTTTTTTAAAGAAAAATTTACTTGAACGGTTTTTTTTTTGTGAGCGATATTTTAGAAGTTATGAATGAAAACATGATTCTTATAAGAAATTTCAAAATGATAATATTATAACGGTTTTTTGATTGAATTGATTGAAGAAAAGTACTATTTTATTATAAATTTTACTCCTCAATGATATTACAGATCATGCTCGAATTGGCCTCCACCATTAGAGATGCATAGACATGCTGTTTCCTGCCAATTGTCCCTTACTGCCAAAGAAATAGATTCGGCTTTAACCGACCTACACGTATCTATTATTCTTTGCTTTAGTTCATCTACAGATGCCAACCCGGCTTGATTCTGATGCACCTGTAGATGAACTAAAGCAAAGAATAATAGATACGTGTAGGTCGGTTAAAGCCGAATCTATTTCTTTGGCAGTAAGGGACAATTGGCAGGAAAGAGCATGTCCTATGCATCTCTTATGGTGGAGGCCAATTCGAGCATGATCTGTAATATCATTGAGGAGTAAAATTTATAATAAAATAGTACTTTTCTTCTTATTCAATCAAAAAACCGTTATAATATTATCATTTTGAAATTTCTTATAAGAATCATGTTTTCATTCATAACTTGTAAAATATCGCTCACAGAAAAAAACCGTTCAAGTAAATTTTTCTTTAAAAAAATAGAGGAATCCATTTTTGAAATAAAAACCACACCTCCCCATTTGAAAAACTGAAGTTGGTGTCTGTATCTCGCTTCTGGAAGCACCGAAAAATATTTACAAATTAAATTTGGATTTCTAACAAAAAACTAAGGGAACACGTATTTTTTAGTTTTTTTCTAGCTATCTTAGTTTCCGAGAAAAAGTCGTTATCCATATAGCTTGGGACACCCTGTATATATATGGAGGACTAGTCAGTAAATATAAAATAAATTTTACTAAACCGCCATTTCTACTGTGAATTCGATCAAATTTTCAAATAAAAATTTGTATTATTGTTTTTTAAAACTATAAACAGCAACTAAACTTTGATTTGATTGTTTATTCAATCATCTTCAAGTCTACAAACCAGGAATGCATAATTGAATCACTAAAGGAAGTCAATATGAAACAAGAATACGATACAGTGTGGTGTGGTTAATGATTCATTCTTAAAACGGACGTTTTGTCAATTGCTCATGACATTTACCTCAACAAGTGAGTTTAACAATGTTCCATTCTAACATAAACTGGCACCTGATCTGCATCTGTCATGCTTCCCAGATAAATTCAACATCATCAACTTATTCCTAAACAAGCTGCATACAGACAGAAGTCTAAATAAAAAAACTTTTTTTTTGTAACTTGTTTTCAACAAACATGCAATAATTGAACAGAGGATTTAATTCTAGCAAAAATAATGGATTAGATCGGGGCCCACCAGCTACACCGGTGGTCTCAAAAAAAAAGATTTGATAATAAGTTGATGCTGTGCGTGAATATGGTGGGACTACTAAGCGTCACTTAAATTATAGCTTCTCCCGGACCCAGTTTATAGCAATTATTGGCTCATAGTCTGGGAAGTGCATAAAATTCTTAGCCACACAGATGTGTTCAAGTTGCAGAAAGTGATGGAGTAACTATGAAATCATCATAAATAATGCACTGCAAGATTAAATAGATAAAACATTTAAACAACTCAAACGAGCTAACGAAGATATTTACAGAAGTAGATACTGTCCTGTGGCTATGCTTACAGTGGATGTGGGTTCTAAAGAATTCCTATTCGTCAGAACATAATGGTTACACTGTAGGTGCACTCTGAGTTTATACGCCTCCTTCCTAGCGTTGATGCTAGTCAAAGATGATTTTTATTTCCTTGAAAGTCGGTTGTTAAAGTTATTAATGATGTAAATTCAAAAACTAGTATATAAACCTTCTTTTTTTTTTTTTTTGTATAAAAAGACTGTCTGAATATTTATTTCAGGAACGTTGATCCAATTCAGAAGTTGGTTGTATTATAAAGAGGATATACAGTATACAACCCATCCCCTGATATGCGTATATATGGGAGCCGGCATTAGGGAACGTCATTTCCTCAACGCCCCTCGGGAAGGACATAACTTGCTTCAACATCTGTTGACTCTCAATCAGTGACTATCCATACTCTCTAGAGAAGCCTCAGGGAGAGGGAGAAGCTGGCAGATTGGTAAAACCACTAACCACAGATGCTTTCTGGCGAATCAAAATTCCCTTCCAAACCCGCGTTAATCACAGGAAAGGATACTTATTCGGAGGCGGCGTTCTAGATTCAGTCACTCATGGCATTGGCACGAGTAACATAACACCTGAGCTAGAATTTGTCTGGGAATTTGCTACACCCAAACAGTTGTCCACATGAATTCTCTCTACTGGCCTTAAGTATACGCTGAATGTTAGAGCGTCAATTTGTATGCAGTTCACAAATTCCTCAAGGAGAGGCTAATCCGTTTTCCCTACGAGTAGGCCAATGTATTAGGACACCCGCTTTGAAATAAATATAATAAAGAAATTTATGGCTATTTCCAGCTAGATGTAACGCTAGTTATATGATGTGTATGAACATCAGACATGTGTGCATATGCATAGGTTTTAAACGCACTGTTGAAGAGAATAGACCCGTCGGTAGAATCAACGTAAATAATACTTTTTCATTTTTAACTATAAAACTGAAATTTTACTCTTGCTAAATGACATGAAAAAATAAATTTGTCAACATTGATTACATAAATACCTGTTTGATTTTTTATTAATGCAGCAAACTAGTTAATAATTGCAGTAAAGGTGAGAATCGTCCGAAGGCCTCGAACCTAAAGGAGATGATATTTTTAATTCCGCAAATAAATCTATAATTTGTGTGTGATTGATAAATTTACCAATACTGTTTGACCAAATAGTAAATAAATAGCGTTATATTTTATGATACTCTATTTAGAAATTATTTTCTTTAGTTATCACTGAACTCACACTATCTGAAGACTTTTTACAGGTACCACTCAATATCAGCGGCAAACGCAATGGCTTTTGCAAGACCAAAACCACTAACTATTCCCCCAATGTTGCCTCTTCTATTCCAACGAAATGTCCCACTATATTTTAATAAATTGATAATGTTACTAACAATAATAATCGGAAAAATTAGTTACTACTAATATGATATTTGGTTAAAAAGAAAAGAATTGCAAACACAAAAGACCTAGAATTTGTCTGGGAATTGGCTACACCCAAACAGTTGTCAAAAAACGTTTGAAATTATTAAATTATAACTAAAAAGTGAGCCAAAAACTGCGAACGATTTTTTATAAATGAAGAGAAAAGGAAGAATAAATTTTTATCTGTAATAAAAATATATCTGTATGCGCAGTTAAATATTGTGTAAGCCGTCATATTTTTTTTAAGCAGTTATAACCGCCAGGTTATTTTTTTATAACACAATGAGTAGGTTATCAGATAAGGTTATAAAATAATGTCTAAAGCTGGAAAGGTTATAAAAAATATTAGTAAGAAAGTGGAAAAAGTGGTTCATGGTAATAAAATAAAGACTTTTATTCAAGCAGGACTTGCAGCTGCTGGGCCACCTCTGGGTCCCATATTGGGCCAGGTAAGCCCAAGTTCTCAGTATTTTAGTTATCAAATATCTCAAAAAAATTTCTCTCTTACTAAGGAAGAATTATAAGTTCATAATTTTTTTAGCATGGTTTAAATATAGCTACATTCTGCAAGGATTTCAATGAACGCACAAAAGATATTAAAGAAGGTGTGCCTCTACCAACTAGAATCTATATCAACCCAGATCGAAGTTACCACATGGTCATTCACAAACCTCCTACAACTTTTCTGCTTAAACAGGCAGCAGGAATTCAAAGAGCCGCAATGGAGCCAGGTATTTACGATAAGACATTCTTAAAATATCTTAAGTCAATCATGAATTTCTTAATCATCAATTAATTAAAAAAAGTAGAGGCTGCTAAAAGTAAAAATTATGGGTACATATCTCCTTAATCAGACTTCATTACGCCGTACGTAGTTCATGTGCAACTCTAATTATATTACGAGGACTGCAGCGTGGGCACTCTGCATCGACATGTAGGCAAATGCTTTGTGGGTATCGGCCAGCATATTTGTTCTGCCTACTATTTACAAAATTGCAGTTTGGCAATCTCATGTTTGTTCGTTTGTAAATCTCGTTGATTTACCGTAATCAAGAAAAAAATAATTTCTTTGGGTATCATTAGCCAGTGTGTTTGTTCTGTTTACCATTAATAAGTATCATATTATGGACACTCACAGATTCACAATTCTGTGGTGAGATGTTGCATTCCACTTTTACAAACTCTTCATTACTGTGTGATTACCAATAGTAAGAAAGAGGTTCCCATTTCTACTATTCTTCCTTCTTCCCATTTCTTTTCCTAACTGACCATTAAAATATATCATTTTCAGGGCGTGAAGTCTGCGGTAAGATAACGTTAAAACATCTCTACGAAATTGCCAAAATTAAATCTGAAGATCCGCCAATGGAATGTCTTTCTTTGGAGGAGATCTGCAAGAAATTCATTGGGATTGCACATTCTTGTGGTATTGAAGTGGTCCACAGTTTAGACCCAGCGGAATACCAAAAGTTCCTAGAGGAGCGCAAGGATATAACTGCGCAACAAAAGAAGGAATTGCAGGAGAAGCGTGAAGCGAAAATGTTGCGGACTACTTGAGGTGTTTTTTTAGCATTTATGTACTTATTTTTAATAAAATGTATAATTATTTCTCAAATAGTTTGTCAGTTTTCTGTTACTATACACTTTATTGTATTAATACTAGAGCGGGTGAAAAATCTATGGCACTTGTAGGAGCATTGATGGTATTAAACGATATGTCACGGACATAACATTCTTAAATGCGGTTTAAAGGTTAAGAGTGATTAAAAACTTATTAAACTGTATGTTCTTTGCATGTGTAGCAATACCCAAATAAATTACATACTTTTTTAGTTAATAGTTAATTTTTGAGGTTACTACTGAGGTATTCAACTTCATGTTACTAAATTGTAGTAATAAACTGATTTTTGCGTAGTCTTTTAGTGTTTTTCTATTGTAGCCATTGAGTACTAAAAACATGAGATGTCTAAAAATGTTGGGGATTCTGGAAAAAATTATATTCGTGGCTCGTTAAAAAGTTGGCGGTCCGTTTTTCAAACCAAATAAGCAAAGAATTTAATAATGACCAGTTTCGTTAGAAAATGCAGTTTTTGTGCCAGTCTCTTCTATCTGGTGAAATTGAACAGCTAAATCTAAATAATATAAATAAATTTTTTGAAATAAACCTTCAATGAAGAGTAAGGAATGCTGTCCGCTATGGTCTTTCAGTTAATTTTTTATCTATAACTATTTTTTCTCTTGTTGCTTCTGCTGTTTTCCGGATTATCCGTATGAAGGAGTTGTTCAGAGACTTAGAATGTTATTATTTTGGAGTATCTGTAGTTTTTCATACTACCGAATATTGATCTGTGGTATTATTTTATGTTTGAAAAGATTGGTACTATCCAAAAGGTTCATTTTCTCGCAGCATAATTTCCGGGTAATTTTTCATTACTTTTATGACTTTATTATTTCTCTCTTCTTTGTTCATATATTCCATGCGAATTTATTGAGGGGTGTTTTCAATTATTTCGCTAATATTATCGGGACCATTGGTCGCGACTCTAAATGAATAACTTACAGTTTCTACTTCTTCAACCACCATAGGCTCTGGCAAATGGTCATGATTTCATTGGAGTACGCTAAACATGTACATTAATTATTTTTTAAATCAACAATTCTTTCTTCAATATTAAATTTATCATTCTTAACAGATTTAATTACTCCCGTTTTTAAGTTAGGAATTTACCTAACTGATACGGTAATTATATTAAACCCTGGTTTTTCATATGCTTGTACGCTTTTGGTGAAAAATCAAACAAGTACATTTCAATGTTCAGAGCATCGGAAACACACTTTGTGGGCAGAATATGTATTCTGAACCTTTACTTGTACTAGCGGAGTTTTTACAATGAAGTTTTCTTAATGTTTTGGCGGTATTAGTGAAAGCTATAAATGATTATTTAAAGACATGCCTTGTTATAAAACAATTCCTATTTTTAAAATCATTTTTAGCTCGAATTGTTTGTGGGCTTGGTGGGTGACTGCTTAAATCTAAAAACTGATCAATAGGTAATAGTGTTCGAAAGTTGATGTTTCTTGTGCTCTCTAATGTGTGTTATTTCATGGGGTAATGTGAAATTCCTGAAATTTTGCCTTGATATTTGTTTTTATAGAGTAGTATTTTAGGAAATCCAATTTGGATGATGAAATAATTGAGGATTTCGATGAAAGTTTGGTTTTTGGGGTTTTGACGAATGTTAGGTCTGTAATTAAATTGTCTTGGTCGCCACTGCGTTGGTTGATTGAAATAGTTATGTTGAGGTCTCTGAACTGTTGGTGGATTACTTTTATGGAGAATAGTTTAAGGATTACTTTTGGGATGTGTTCGGAAAATATGTATCACCATTAAGCACTTTCGAAAGAATTAAAATTTGAAATAAGAAAGAAACAAATATGATTTATGAGAAACAGAAGAGTTACTCATAGGAGCTTGATCTTGAACTCTTCGGTGTTTCTCCTCGAATGAAGTTGTTTCCCGCTCCTTGATAGTTTTCTTTACGAAGCTGCTTCCTGTTCTCAGGGCAAATGGCCACGTCGTTTAAACAGCATGTCCTACTTCGCGAGGGACAGTCATGTTAATTAAAAACACAAAGGTCTTAAAAAAATATATATTTAACTTGGGAAAATGTACATTACGACAGTTAAGAGTATAAGATATGTTGTTACAGAAAAATGAAAGGTTTTATACAAATCTTCCGTAGCCAGTTTTTCTATGCTAGTAGCGGGATTCGAACTGGAGATTAATAATATAATATATTTATAATAAAAAAAAAATTATCATATTGCCAAATTTAATTTTCTTTAAATTAGTGTAATTAAATTTGCCGTAGCTCTTAGCCCTTAAAGATGAAGACTATTTTTATAGAAAAACTAGTTTTACCAGGAAAAATGAGATGTAGAACCATCTGGTCATAACCACTTCAACCTCGTACACTCAGTGTATAAATACGGAGCTGGTAAAAAAAAAACAGAATGTTCAGATTATATTGTATTAAAAAAAAATTGGAGATATGAGAAGCGCCTTTAAGTTAAGGCCTCTATTTTCAGTAGAAAGTAAAGTAAGTTAACTAACACATTTTTAAATTGTGAAGAGAAAATCCCAAATACATATTTTACAGCCTGGTATTAAGGTGTTCAGTGGCATCTTTGGAAAAAATGAAAGTCGTACTCATTGTTATAACTTTATTAAACCTAAATATATAATTTGTATGGTATATATAAAATATCAATCTTATCATCTTCCAATAGCTTTGTAATAAATTTAGTATTTGTAAAAATCACAGACTTTAAAAATTATTCTTTTTTAAATTTATCCACAATGAGTTTTGAAGGAATTTATTTTAAGTTAAGAGGATTTAATCAAAATGGGATTTTTTAGTAACTTGAATTTTTTTATTACTTATTTATTTATTTATTTAGTTTGAGATTTTATAATATTCTTGACTCTAGAGGAATTTTCTTTTCAAAGGTGTATGAGTTGACTTTTGCGATTAGAGATCCATGTTTTTAAAGATGGGATAACGATCGACGTACATGTGAGTTACGTTGCCTTGCGTTCATATGAAGGTATGAGCGATTTTAAATTGTATATTACGCGCGCACAAATTCAGGTTTGGTGACAACTTTTGCATTTTGAGTTAGGGACCTCAAAATGGTGAAGGGTTTTTATTTGTGATGATCTTTCAGGTTACGGGGGATTCGTCAGGTAGTTCTGCAGATTTTGACGATCTAATGAGTTTTAGAGGAATTTTCTGAACTTTATTGGACAGATTTGAGGTTAAGGAACACTTAATATATTTATATGTCGGTTATAAGGGTAATTTTCATATTTTGGAGGGATGTTGAAGTTTTAGGATAGCTTTTTTTTTTTTTAGATTTTATATTTTTTGTAGGTTTGGAGTTTGATTTTTGAGGGAAGAATATGACAGTAAATTATAGGTAAAAGCTAACGAAACAGAGCCGTCAGTAGGAGTATAGTACAGATGAATACGACCAATCCTACAATAAACGAATCTCTTCGACGTCGGAAATTGATTCGATGCAACAGACTGTTAACAATGGGCAGTCTGCTGGAAACATCGTGCAGTCGAGTTTGCAGTTTCTTCATGGTCAGTCGCTGTGACATGAGTTCCTCGCGCGTCTCCACCGCGATCGAGATCTGGTCATCGATCAACCGTGAGGAACTGCAAAATTTAACAATCTGAAGATCACAAAAATTTACTAAATTATTAAGATGCAATGTGTATAGCAATAAAACCAGTTGGTAAAGGATTGCAGTTACGAAAGATTCTGAGGCTGAAAACTAATGATCGGGCCTATTCTACTTTTATTGAGTGTCTTGTAACTTCTTTCAGACTTAAAAGACAATAGTAAAGAAGCTGAAATTACCTTCTAATATGTTCATTTTCCTTCAAGTAAAGATCCATTCGACGATTTAATCCTGAACTGGTACTCGGCTTGTAATTCCTAAAATAACAAACCGAAATAAAATTAATAATAGTTAGGAGGGAAGGGATTAGCTATGTGGTTAGCATGCTGGATTCCCACGCGGAGGTCCCGGGTTCGAATCCAGCAGCTGACCCTTAGATTTTCTCTTCCTAGGAGCTTCTTACAGCTCACTGTCCGTTGATGGACAGTGTTGTCTGTAACGAGAGAACACTGTCCGGAGGCCGGCAGTGCACTGGAAAAAGCTCCGGGCGCTAATAACCTCAGCTGTTGATGCGCAAAAAAAAAAAAAAAAAAATTGGGAAGGAATTGCTATGTGGTTAGCGTATTTGATTCTCACGCGGAGAATCCGGGTTCGAATCCAGTTGCTGGCCCTTAGATTTTCTCTTCCTAGGAGCTTCTTACAGCTCACTGTCCGAAGATGGAAAGTGTTGTATGTATAGAGAGAACACTGTGCAGTGACTGGCAATGCACTGAACAAATCTCTGGGCGCCAATAACCTCAGATATTGACGCGCCTAATAAAGAAAAAAAATTAGAGATGCCAAACCTTTTTGAAAGTAGCAGGATTCGAACTGGAGATATCCCATTAAGTGGTTAATAACCACTAAACCTAAACCCGCCCCTCCACAAATTTTATATCAATAACATTAAATCAGAGAAGGAATTAGCTATGGGGTTAGGTTTACACTGGATTCCCGTTTGGAAACCAGCTGCTGGCCAAATAATAATGAAGATTCCCAACCATTGTAGAACCTTCTGGGCTCTTGAATGTTTATTTTTTTCTGTTGCTCGTCAAAAAAGGTTATTTATTGCTGTCTAACGCTTATTCAGGAGGATTTTATTGATAAAGATTAAACACATAAATCATGTTTACATACGGCCAGAAAAAAAAAATAGCGTGACTACAATTTACTACTTACTACACTTTAAAGGATTTCACGTACACATTTTCTTCAAACTTATTAAATTTCAAAACCTATCTAATTCTTTCTAGCACTGTATAGTAATAAGGTTTGGCCATTTCGAACAAATGTATCCTTCCTTATAAATATGAAAGACTCAGAAACATACATTATCTAGAATAAGTACTTTAGAGGGAAACGTCACCACCTTCCTACCCTAAGATAAACTTATAGAATTACATGTAACAATAAGTTATCTAAGTACACAAAAATTCTCAAAAAAAATAAAAATCTATTAAATAAATTAATAAGTATTTCCGATTCAAAGATTTTGATCTCCGGTCAGAGAACCTTTGTGAAACCCAATAAAAATATGATATTTCAGATTTCTGCGATTTCTAAAGCCTTTTTCAGAGTAAGGGAACCACCAAGCGAACATTAAGGGTGAATTCGCCCTTTTTCTCATTACCTTCCTCTTATAAGTATGTGTTGGACAGGCTTTTAAAAATGCACTTTAAACTGCATATTAAACATACTTAACAAGCCACGGTATTCAACTCTACTTTCTTTAATTTTTAAGTTAACCTGATGTAATACAAGAAGAAAGTCTCGAAATCTTCAACAAGTAGACAAAATTCTGTTCCTTCACAGTACCTCAGAAAGGCTAAATGCTGCTCACCATAACGTCACACTCTCAAAGATAACTTTAAATCAATAATAATAATAAAATAAGGGAAGAGATTAGCTATGCGGTTAGCGTATTGGATTCCCACGCGGAGGTCCCGGGTTCGAATCCTGGGGTTTCCATGGAGTATCTACGGAATGTTCCTAGAATCATGCCTAACTAATCGCAGGTGGTGATTTGTGGTTGAGTAGAACACAGCGTACTTTAACTGAAAGGATCTGCTGCACAGCTTGCTTCTGAAGACCTGAATCTCGAATAGAGAACGCTCTTGACTAAGCTTGCATCCCTACTTGTATCACTTTCCAATAACATAGTTCATAAACAATTCAATCACTCGGTCATTTCGAAAAAAAGAACGCACACACTTCTCCTACATCCTGAATTATAATAATAATATTATATTATTAGCTATTAGCTAAGTGGTTAGCAAATACTGGGTTCCAGCGCGGAGATCGCGGGTTCGAATCCAGCTGCTGGCCTTTATGTCTTTCTCTTCCTAGGAGCTTCTTACAGCTCACTGTGATTGACAGTGTTGTCTGTAACGAGAGAACACTGTCCGAAGGCCGGCAGTGCACTGAAAAAAGCTCCGGGTGCCAATAACCTTAGATGTTTACGCGCCTTAAATAATTAAAAAAAAAAATAATAATAATAATGAAGAGGTATTACTTACATATCTGTTCGCACATTTCTCAGCAAATCTTCTTTATTTTTACGAGCCCTATAATTATCTAATGTCTTATTGAACTCCGAGCTATAGTCAGCTAATATTTCGCGATGTCTTTGTAAAGTATGCTGAGCAAATCCTGTAGAATTAATTGGCATTTCACTCATTTGCTCATTAATTGCTTTTAACTGAAAAAGAACAAATGAAACAAAATATGTAAATGCAGATGCAGCAATGGGATCATAAAGTAAACTTATTTGCTAATGATGTGGCTATCAAGTCGGTTGGAGTTAAATCTGAGTTATAGGGTGAGCATAAAATGCCACCAACATTTAAGGTAAGAGGGTCGCTATTCTACATCTTCTTTTTACCTTTACTATATTAAGAAGTGACCAGGTAACCTTGTCTTTTGGCCTTATTTGCAGTAAGCCCACCAATACTTGCGCTTGATGCTGGCAAGTATACATTGTAGTGGCAGACTGTTCAGGTACAAGTTTATGCGCCACTACCCAACATCTCCATTTTACCATACATGTATTCTGCAGACGGCCAGCTAAACGTATTTTTAAATACTGGCAGTTCTTTGGCAATCATTTTTGCTTGGATTTCGCTCAACAGTTTATAGGAACGAGTTACACGTCATGCGTCAGCAGTGATAATGATGGCTGCCCTGAATATATTTATTTTTCTAAGAGCATATTAACACTATAAATTTTTGAAACTAAAACCACAGGCAATGTGGTGCCACACATCTAGCTGGTCTTTGCTTTCACATGTAGCTCATCCTACACTCCTGTATACTGTTAACTTTTTGAAGTTGTACATTACTGGAATTATGATATTCAACACCATCTTTTGATCTTTTTAGCTACGATATTATTTTATAAATAAGTAATTGTTCCAAGTCCAAGGGACTTTCCCTAGATTTTCTTTAATTAGTAAAAAGATTGTTTTTTAGTCACCCCATTTTTTTTTTTTGTTTTGGTCACTTACTTGTAGTAAAAGCCCTTCAATTTCTAAACTAGCCGCTTCAACATCTCTCCCACGTTCTGAAGCCAGCAAAGGTTCTGTCACACTAGAAATTTTTGTTTTTAAAGATTATTAACATAATTTTATTCAAACAAGGGTGTAAGAAATTCACCTTATAAATCAGAAATAATTTATTTACTTACCTACTGAACTAATAGGAAATATTGGAGATCATTTTCTTAAAATGAAATTACACAAACCTAAATCAAACAACTCTTCATCTTGTGGTTGTGAGGTGGGAAAAGGGAGCCATTCCAAGGACATCTGGTGAGGATGATCGGAGAGAAAAGCCTTTAGTATCAAGGGTGGGCAATACCTGCTCCCCACAAACCCTAAAACTTTCCTAGAGAGCCTGGGAACCTTTGCGAGCGTTTTCTGGAGTAGCTGGATTTTGGCAGCAGCGAGTGAATTTCTTTGATTTCTTCTTTTCTCGAGGCTTCCCTCAAGAGTGTGGGTAATAACCAGAGTAGTGGGCAACAGAGAATGGCAAGCTATAACTGCCAATTCCCTGCTTTCTTCCTGGGAATCCTTAGAGAATCTGGGTAGTTACCAGGAAAGGTGAAAACCTTACCTAGAACCTCCGAATTTATTAATTAAGGATGTCATCTTTAGAATCTGAGAAGGGTATTGGGGTGAGATATATTGAAATCAGGGATGGTTATCCTAGACCGTTAGCTCCCCATTTCTGAGTACATTTCTAGAGAGCATGGGTCTCTTAATCTGAGGAAGCTGTCCTCAGAACTTCGAGAGCCTCGAGATACGATTGGCATCAGAGACAGTTATCCCTTATTGCCGACTTTCCGCTTTTCCTTGGGGTTTCCATGGAATATCTACGGAATGTTCCTAGAATCATGCCTAACTAATCGCAGGTGGTGATTTGTGGTTGAGTAGATCACAGCATACTTTAACTGAAAGTTTTCTGGTGCTGGTGCGCAAGAATCTGCTGCACAGCTTGCTTCGGAAGACCTGAATCTCGAATAGAGAACGCTCTTGACTAAGCTTGCATCCCTACTTGTATCACTTTCCAATAACATAGTTCATAAACAATTCAATCACTCGGCCATTTCGAAAAAAAGAACGCACACACTTCTCCTACATCCTGAATTATAATAATAATATTATATTATTAGCTATTAGCTAAGGGGTTAGCAAATACTGGGTTCCAGCGCGGAGATCGCGGGTTCGAATCCAGCTGCTGGCCTTTATGTCTTTCTCTTCCTAGGAGCTTCTTACAGCTCACTGTCCGGTGATGGACAGTGTTGTCTGTAACGAGAGAACACTGTCCGGAAGCCAGCAGTGCACTGAAAAAAGCTCCAGGCGCCAATAAAACCTCTTATGTTGACGGTCCTTAAATACAAAAAAAAAATAATAATAATAATAATAGGCGCTAGTGACCAAGTTTTTGATGCGCCGAGAAAAAAAAATAATAATAATAAACTACAAAGTAAAAATATGTAAAAATACCAAAGTAGTACTCACCCTTCACCTTTGTCATTTTCAACTTTTCCAGCACATAATTTACAAAATGATATTAAATTCAAATCGATTTCATTTTCAAGCCTTCGAGCTTGTTTTCTCAAATCTAGAACCCAAAAAGAGAAAAATCGACGCATAATTGGGTATATAAAAGAAAATGACTGTCTCTCTCTCCAAAATGGTTGGGTACAGTAGGTGAAACTACACAGGGCTGTATGGGATGCCAAGACATACATAGATGTCCTAGACCAGCATACTACTTAGTGTTGGTATCGAAAATTTAATAATGGTGTTACGGAAAGACAAATTCAGAGCTGCCTGTCAGGGGAATTCCGTATACAGGTGCACTGGCAGTATCTAAAGAAATAGCTGACCATCTATCTCTATACTATGGGAATGGTAAAAAAGAGATGAAGAACAGTGGTACATGAACTTACATCTCACTAGAGCGCCGCCAAGATGCGATCTTCCAAACTTTTCTTGTACAACTATATCTCATGTGCAGATGGGCTTCCAACAGATCTGGCATTGATAAGCACTCACTTAGTACTTGCAAACTTCCCTTCACACACCAAGATCAAGTACTAGTGCAGAACTGGCGGTATCTAAAGACACGATCAGGTAGAAGTCTCTAAACTTTGGGTTAAGAATAAAATGTAGGATAGTTCTGGCAGATGGCTGCATGTAGCCATGCTAATATACTTTTTTCTTAAAAATTGGAGACCATACTTTTTTTAAAAATAAAGTATTATTATTAAAATGTAGGATAGTAGCTTATGAACTCACACCTCAATAGGTTGCTACCAAAATAATTGATGGCCAATTCTCCTAAACCTCAGGAATTTCTTCTCCATAGACTTTCTATGAATTCCTGGAAAACAGTACGATCGCCAAAGTGACCAAAAGTTATTCAATTTTGGTCAATCGCAAACGTTTTATCCCACCAAGATTAAGCTCAGCCACATAAGTACCTTCCGCAAACCATATGAATAGTTGATGAAATTGAAACCATTGTAGTTTTTGTTTATTTTTTCTTTTACATCTACCCTATAGAGCACACAGCTTAAGAGGGTTTTTATTCTTAAGACAAGTAATTGCACCAAGAGGGATCCAACAATTGCAGAAAGATGGCTTAAAACAGTTTGGCACAGAGGCTTCTGTTTTGAACAGCAATAAACAATAAGTAACTGCAATTTTTTGTTTTTGTTTTTTAATAGAAGTTTTTTTTGTACACACCTCATTATCAAAAAAAATTAAATCACTTCCGAAATTAACTAAAATCTAATAATTGCACTTTTAAAATCTAACTCACCTTCATAACTTGTTGATGACATTTAAGAATTAATTTTTGTTCAAAAAAACAATGGAAAGAGAAATGTAATATCGAGGCACTAAACAAACTGCATAAATTAAAAAAATAGGGAACCATTAATTTCATTACATGTTTTACAAACAACTTTATGACAAAAGTTTGAGTTAAATGATTCACGTAGAGGACGTTATAGTTCTCTCTTGTTTACGACATGACAAGTATTCGGCAGGTTGAACCTGTGTTATCGATCTTGAATTTCAATAAGATCGAATTCCCTTAATGGTCGTATATATCAAATATAAAAACCAAATTTTTAATTAAATAAAAAATATGTTCAATTACTTTTTGAAATGAGAATTAATGATGGAAAAATAACCTATTGTAAATCATTTCACAAGAATATTGATTCGTAGAATTGATGATGATGTGTGAATCGCTTTTCTTATGATTTCCTTTCTGTCAAGAACGGCCAATTTAAGCTGAAAGAAGTCAAGCTTCAGCGTTGAAAGATTTGGATTTCGAGACGTTCCAGCGTAGAATATAATTATATTTTCAGACGCAAAAATGCAACAGCTAAATTCCGCAATATTCTGGGAGAAATTCCAGTAATAATAATGTTAATTATTCACCCAGTAGGTAGAGCATCCCTTCCCGTCTCAGACTTGAAAGTCAGTTGAAAAACTTCTGAGCAATCTATGATGCATCAATCCTCACCCAGACCTCACCTCTGAACATACTAGTTTAGCATTGATTCAGTAAGTAAAGCGCCACTTGCTCTTTTTTCTGATGAAACCTAGGGTGACCCAGGCCCATGTGAGGCATGTGTTTTCTCAGCAACCAATGATGGAGAAATATCGCATTAAATTTAGGCAAGTAGTCAAAGTGAACTTTTTTACCTGGCTCTGGCCTGCGATTTTTCCTAATTGGCTCGAATTATTGTGCTACCATTCTTTTTTGGCGACACGTTCAAGTTTGTGCAATCCATGAAAACCCCAGGACCCTTCACAAACCAAACGATCTGATGCCTCATTACCTCATTCTGGCTAAGAATTCTCTCACTACTAATAACTTACATATATTATTAACACAATGGGGCAGAAATGTTATGACCAAATAAAGTAAAGACTACTCAATTTTAATTAAAACTGTCCGGTAAGACAGTTGCATAAGGGTTGATCGTCAAAAAGTGCACGAAAAATTTAAAAGAAATATCTTTAATTAAAAGTAAGTAAAGAAGTATCTTTAATTACTTTAATTAAAAGTAAAAAAATATACAACAGAAAAAATAATTGGGAGTTAATGTGGAAGTTCAGAAAGTCACACTCACAAAATCTGTCTTTCTGCTAGCAAGCAATATCGTTTCTAGAAATGTCAACCTACCAGAGAGAACACATTTGTGACTTTAGGGAATAAATTCACTTTTCAAGAAACCTCGAACTGATAGCTAATAGTGGGTGGCTAGCTACTAAGAAAATTAAGTATCTGGAATGGGTTATCGTCTTCCAATAATCTCAATAATTTACTCGCAGTCACTAATCTACTTGTTGGACAGACACAATGTGATAGAAAGGACAATTAAACAGTGTATATTATATTATAGTATACTGTATATTGTCAACCCCTAATTTTTTTTATTCCGGTATGCTACAGCTACAGCTTATTAAAATTTTTTTTGCCTCATCAAAATTTTCTAATTTAAAAGTTTAACGTTATTTAAAGTTAAATAAAAAAATTTTGTATTCCAAATAAAAGAGATAATCCTATATTGACTTTATACATAGTTTAACGAAAATCTTTGGAACCAAATTTAAAGCAGATAAAGTTAAAGGACCACTTTATTATTCCATTTATAGGTTGGGGCTCCAACTTTAAATAATTTTCTACTGCATTTTGAATAACGTCTAGAAGAAAGTTAATGTAAAATTCTTTTACTTATACTTGTTCACTTTTTTTTATTGGAAACTTGGAATTGCGTAAATATATATATATATATGAAAATATATTTATATATATGTATACAGATTATAATTCAGATAGTGGCAGCATGGAAACCTAAACAGTAAAATGGGGGCTAAATTACTTGATAGAATTTAAAATTTTCAGTACGGTATAATTTCGATTTTCTCAAGAAAAATTTAAGTAGTTTTTGAGGGTTTATTAAAATTTTTATTTTGGCTCATCAAAATTGTTTAATTTAAAAGTTTAACGGTATTTAAAGTGAAATCATAAAATCTTGCATTTCAGAAAAGAGAATAGCGAGAGCTAGAATTTAAGTATTATAATGGGCTCACCATCTCAAAATAAGAACAATGCGAACTCAGCAAAATATATCAGTCAAGAAGGTAATATTTAGTATAGAGTTTATATCTTAATCTCTCAGCGTTTCTCAACGTTGTAAAATCCGCTTTAATAATGGGGTGAGTAGAAAATGCCGGTTTATTATGAAAATCTGATTGTTATAAAAAAGTACATAATTAAAAAAAAAAAGGCACGTTAATACTAATATTCAAAATATATGTAATCTTAATTATCTACCCTATTTGTCTACTACCTTCTCTCATGAAAATTCCTCATCTCGATTGTTAATTTGAATTTCCTCTCCATCGAGAGGAGTTATTTCATCAAATAGGTAACATGAAAGATATCAGATAAGACGCCTTTATAAATTCTAGGCATTTGAAAGAATGTGAAAATGCCTTGTTCGGTTTTGCAAAGGAGCTGGATCATTTTTTTCGTTTTTAGGCATGATTCAGATTCTTGAATGATCTACTGTACCTTAGTTTATGTCGATTTCTGCTACGGGAAGGGGAAAATTGCTTTTTTTGTAATTCCTGATGTAGAGAGAACGTGTTCCATTGTAACGCGGAGTGCTCCATTCTTGCGGAATAAAGACATTTCGAAGTACCCGCAAACTACCTAAACTCGTTCTTTCAAATTCATCGTCCACTAACTAGTTCCTGAAAAACACAAATGGAACTATCCATCAAAACTAATTTCGTCGTCACGACTGATTTGAGCTTGTACAAGTTCAGTTTATAATGTCCTTTTTAAAAATGTCAACTATCTTTACCCATAGGTTTTTTAAAAGTCATTTACTTTTGACTCCTGCATTTCTTACTTCAGTTTATTTATTGGCTTCTAATGCATATATTTTTACTTCTTTTTTCCTTGGCAAACTTCAATTTCCACAGACTAATAACCTATTCATGTTGAACTTGCTTCATAATTTTTATTTAATTGCAGTAATTATTACAGAAGTCGTGCCTGCCTTTTGAGATTTGTTTTCATGCCGATACCATTTCTTAAATGTTGAAGAAAATAATTTATGAACGGCCACCATGACTTTCACTAGATTAAAATCTCTGACCTGAAGGAAATGAGCCGTTTATCACTAGAAGAGAAAGAAATTTGCATTGCTTATATAAAGCTTACAGGCTGCTATTTGGATTTGAGATGCTATATGCATAGCATTCTAATCAACCCAACAGATGCTTATGCATGTTTCTAGTACCCATCGAATCAATAATGATAATATTGATGGATCTTTCTTATAGTTTCTTCTTCTCTCAGTTTTTTTTTCCTGACTGATTATCGTTATTGTTTCGAAATTTCATTAAAGCTAATGGGTATTCCTGAGTCAAACTTCATACATATATTTCAGCTATTTACAGTAGATTACTATATGCGTGTATTCGTAATCAACGGTTTTGTCATCAGGTAAGTTTTAAATTGATTAGGTCCAACACTACTTTTTCAAACTGACGATTCCTAATGAAATGAGCTGATTGGTGAGAAGTTAATCACTGGATTCTGCATTATGTCACTTGATCCACTTTTCTTAACAGTAACAATTTGTTAGAGGACACTATCACTTATTGTTTTTTTCAAGTGCATTTTAGCAAGTTTCATCAATGGGATAACAGAGTCTCTACACGTTCTTTTTTTTACTTTACATATGTGGAGGACTGGTTTATGGTAGATTAGGACAGCTCCAGTTCAGATGATAGTTGTTGGGTTGAATATATTTGTTCTTTGCAGACTCCATAGTTACGATCAGAATATCTACATCTACCCTTGAAGATCTACCCAACTTAAGTGTTTGGAACAACGTGGAGCAAATCTCTTATCATATGATTTCAGATACTTTCTATTTTACAATAAATCTCATAGGATCACTATACTTTCTTATTCTATAGTTGCAGTGAACAGAGGAAAGATAATACAATACTGAGCAATCAGAATTTTTATTGCGTTTATAGATCGGACAGAGGATTTATTGGAGGCAGAAGATTAGAATAATGTCCTTCGCTGTTTTAGGGGATAAATAGAGACCAAATATAAATAATGTTGGTAAATCTTGGAAAATATAATTTTTTACATGCCCCATTAATGTCCATGCTCTAGTGAATTCCTCCATAATAAGGTTCTGTAGAGTCCTGAACTCTTCTGAGACTAAATAATTAGTCAACTAGTTCCTGAAAAACACAAATTGAACTATCCATCAAATCTAACAGTAACCCAACAGCAATACTTTGTTGACATTTCAACACAAAATGTCCCAACGTAATATTAGACACACCTTGGGCAACATACCAGAAGCATTCGGTGCCATGAAGTTCTTTCATATTTTTTTTTTAGACTTTCTTTTGATCGGCAAGCTAACATGTATGACCGAGCATTAACCTTGCTGGAACAACGAAAAACCTGTTTGCTATTTTCATGAAAGCTGGGCCAATTAATTTAAAATTATGAATCAAAATTTATGAATAGACCACTGCCTAACACGGTTACCAATTTCTTGTTGGATTAGTTCTTCATAGCAACTGAATAACGCACAACATTGGACATATTTTACACACTACAACTAGTAGTTATGATGGTGGCAGCCTGAGGTATAAGCTCAAACACCATGTTCTACAACTCCTTGATAACTTTTCCATAGACTATTGCTTACTGAGTTTGTCAATACTACACTAAATTCGCCAGTACTTCTGCACAGATTTAAGTACCTTAACTTATAAGTGTTTAAAGTTTATTCAATATTTTACTTTTTGCCAAGGATTTTTTTTTCTACGATTTTTGTGCATTTTTCAGAGCAGAAATTACTGGACAAACAAGTCATCACGCCGGAAGATGTGTTGAGTCTGCCTAGAAGTACGGAGAGTAAGTGGACATTTCTTTACTGTATGATAGCACGCAAATTTTACATCTGCAGCGGCAGTTTATTGTTAAGTTTTTTGCAAGGATTTGTCTCTTAGTCGGGCTTTATTTTTTCTGTTTACAGACTATCTATGCCCAGCTTTATCCAATGTCTGTGACATTGAATTCGTTAGATTCAAGTTACGAGATATGGACAGTGGAACAGTATTGTTTGATATCTCCAAACATCCATTCACAGGTTGGTCCCATAGCTGTATCAAATATGTTCGAAAAAACTAAACAGTAGATTACTGTAGTAAACAGTACTGGTAGATTGGTTAAGCTGGACAATAATATTTGTTTTTTAGATAACTATGAAGAACATGTCGGTGGATATGAGAGTGTGGAAGAATCAAACGCTGGTAGATGTGTGAGGTATCAATTCTCACCGAGATTTTTAGAATTGAAGACTGTTGGAGCTACGTAAGTATTGAGATGGTAGAGTAGAGGCTGATAGAGTTACTTTTAAGGGATGTTATTGACTGGGGAATGTAGAGGAGTCATTTCTCACGTTCGAAATAATTTATTATACCTGAACTCTAAATTTGCGGAGCTCAGTGCTTCACTAAATCAATATCTACTAAACTCAACCAGTTTGAAGAACTTTGCTGACGTTAGATTAAATGTTCTTTAAAAGGCTGTCACAAATCTGTTTCAATGGTTTCACTCAAAACATGTGGATCGTAAGCTGTAGTCCTGTAAAAAGTGCGCTATCTAATTAAATGTCCAAATAACATTTTTATTTATAAAGGAGGCTACTGCTGGAAGCAGAATTGTACCAAAAAGTTTCAATATGCACTCTGTATGGTTGTAACTGGCCATGGTCAAATACAAAGGAAATGTTGATTTTATCCGTCATAGTACCCATGTTTATTGTATCCCTGACTGGTTTCGGACCTTCATCCATTTCAGAGGTAAATTAATCAGTTTGGTAAAGAGGTTTTGACTTCACTTATGTTCCTAACCGCAATACACTTGCTTACTCTGAAGGTAGATGAAAGTCCGAACCAATCAGGGATACAACAAAATGCGTGCTATGACGGATAAAGTCAACGATATTATCCAGCACTGCGGGCCAAATCACATTTTCAATGGGAAATGGTTTATTATGGGCTTGGTAAATAATGCTTAAGATCGAGTAAACATCCGAAAATGTAATTTTGGATTGTATCCGATATGAGGACTTCAGGGCACGAAACGCAGCCTAAGGCTGAATTTCAAATCGGTTTATGTTGTACTATATTTCTGCTGTTACTGGAAAATGTGGATGCTTTTATGGATTTTGCAGATGCGGCATAAAGACGTCGCATGACTTGAAGGGATGTGCAAATAGTTCTTAGGTGATTCTACTGAATAGAAGTATTTTATTGACAGATTATTCTGTCACTGGGTTAACAGAAATTCTTAATGTTAAGTTTTAGTTGTATTGGTTTTAGTGTAGTATTTATTAGGGCTTTTGCGAGTTAGTGTAGTTTGTGTCTGGAATGAACGGTTTTATTGATTTGTTTTGTTTGAGGCGCGTCAACATCTGAAGTTATTAGCGCTCGTAGCTTGCTTTTTCCAGTGTATGGCCGGTCTCCGGACAGTATTTCTCAAATTACAGAAAACATTTTCTATCATCGGGCAGTGAGCTGTAAGAAGCTCCTAGGAAGAGAAAATCTAAGAACCGGCATCTGGATTTGACCCCCGGATCTCCGCGTTGGAATTCAGTGTACTCTAACCACTGAGCTAATCCCATCCCGATGAACCGATGAATCTTATGTTAGTTATTGTCGCAGTGTGGGATGAATGGAATTCTATTTCAAATCGTAGATTTTAGTATTGTTTGTAGGTAGTAATAGACCACTTAGGAATATCGTGTACTGGTAGATAGGTTAAGCTGGAGCTGGTCAATTGCAAGACATGGTCGAGTAGGGGTAGGATGATCCGTTGTTTCCTCAGTTTGTCCATTCAGATGTATTACACCTTTCTGCCATTAATGTATTATGTTGGTTGTACTGTGTAAACTGCTTATCCTGTCAGGCAGGTATGAAGTAAGTCAGATACTCCCCTTGATTATATTTGTGTATCTATAAAAAATCTCAATAAATTCAAAGAACATTGCTGGAGCTGAACTAAACACTCTTTTAAGCTGTGTTCTTGTAGCCCAGAGTACAGTTTAGTGAGACTAAACGCTAAATAAATCTCCTCTAACTATTGAACTAAACCAACTTATAGAACATTGCCGGAGTAGGATTAAACACTTTTAAGGACTGATACAGAATTTGTTTCTTCAATTTTATCTCTCAAACATATGTTCCTGTTCTAAATGTGCTTTTAATTTTTTTTTTTAGTGTGGAATTCACGGTTGGATCTGAGCCGATTAAAAACTTCCGAATGATCGAGAGGCATTATTTTAAAGATACCCTGCTCAAGAGTTTTGACTTTGATTTTGGATTTTGTATTCCGAATAGTACGAACACATGCGAGCACATCTACCATTTTCCAAAATTGACTAAAATTCTCAGTAAGTTTTTTCCTAGTAAGATCAGGTGTGTGGCTATGCAAAGGTCATTCACATGTAAACCGGTATGTTGACCTACGGTGGGTAGTCAGTGGGGATGTATGATACCCCACATGTGACCTTCCTTTGTAAGCCGCTGTATTCGAGTAAGAGATATTGCCATTGCGCAAAAGCTAGTTATCCGAATTCTTGCTAGTGAAGCGACTCTTCATCCGAAATTTTGATTAGACTTCAAGATTGGTAATGCTACCTTTTCAAAAAACCAACTGGTCGTGAGTAAATAGAAAATTAAAATCACTGACACCGTTTTTGCCCGGCAACACAACATTCGGGCGATTCGTGAACTTTTGGAAGGTAACCGTCGAAAGGACGATGAATGCCATTATTATAATCGCGAGCTGCTGGGTGAGATGACAGCCACCTAAGTAAGAAATAACATCGACAATCCATTCTCAACTTTTTAAACCTCGCGATAAACTTATTAAAATTTACTGGACATTTCTTGAACATTCTCCTTTCACTCTTAATTTAATATCAATTTGAGTTCCACGTATTTGGTTCTCTTAAGAAAATATTTAGCGATGATTTTGTAGTAGAACAGTTTGTACTAAATTGACTGATGTGGCGTTAGTCTGCTTTTTATCTTTTGATACGGGGTTCTGGAAATTTCCCGTAATGGGAAATGCAAAAGTGTGTTTTTGAAGATCCGATGCTGATCCGGATCGTCCGTGAAGAGGACGTACCTATAAGATAGCGGGTCGACAAACAACGGTGGACATTACTCGGTTAATGACTTCTGCTATTCTTTGGAAAGCGTTTAATCAATCGAGCGGAAGCCGAAATTTTCATTGCAGCATTTATTGTGACTAATCATTCTTTCTTCATTTACAGGTTCAGACCATTTTTTATTTTATTTTCCGAATACTTTTCTACATTAACTATACCATGTTCATAAAGTTTTGGCGGAAACTTGTGCAGAAGCCACCTGTTCGATTATAAAGTAACCATATAGTTTTACCTAATTTTGTTGCTTTTATTAATCGGAGTTTTTCTTTTAGAAATGCAAAACCGAAAAGCGTTTTATAATTCCTAATATACACAAAGTAGTGAAAAGGTAGTTTTCTCTTTATTTTCATTAAAATATAATTAAAAAAAAAAAACAAAATGTGACTTGGGGGTTGATCGTCTCTCTTTGGAATCGCCTCTGGTGAAGAAGAGAACTGTACAGAACAATATTACGGAATTTTATCTGAAAGCAAAAAATGCAGTTTATATTTGAATGACCTTCGTAGCTATTCTAACTACCCACAACTGATACCACACATACACAGACTGTTGTAGGGCAACTAATTAATTTAAGATCAAGCTGTTATCCACAACACAATTCTAACTTAACCACAAATGTGTGCTTAGCTCACCATTATTATGCACATTATACCCGCACTATATACCCACAACAGCTCTTCTAAAGTAGAATTTCTAATTTCAGTTACATCACTATGTACACTGTGATATCTCATAATTGATCTTCTAAAGTAAAACTTTCAATTTCAGTTGCAGATATGATCAACAATCCTTTCGAGACAAGATCGGATAGCTTCTTTTTCGTGGATGGAGTCTTGATTATGCACAACAAGGCAGAATATTCATACAATGGTTCATTGGATAATTAAAAGGGCATATTACGTATCAGTGATTACTGGAAGTTGTAAATTGTATATAAATCATACTTAATGGGGCAAACTGAAAGATAAATGTTTATTCACGTATTGTATTCAATTTTTTTATTTATTTTTTTTTATGACAGACTAATTACTGGTTGATACTATTTGGTGGTAATATTGCTAAATAATGATGTCGTGCAATTGAAAGTACAATATACTGCTTATTGTTCACGTTGGCAGAGAAATGTTTCAACGTGGTTTAGAGGCAACTCCAGACTCATACTGAACCGCCTTTAAAATTATGTGGATTTTAATGTGTCTCACAAAACCTCTTGAATGAGATTTCCTTAGAAATTTATTTTCTGAACATCAAAAGTGGCTATAAAGCACACTGAAATGGTCTCTACAACAAATTTTATTGGGGTGGAAATTTCATTTAGAATGTACACCAAAAAACGAATTAGACATAAAAAATAAGGTACTTTTACTGCTCAACCTTTTTTATACAATCAAACCTAATGTGGTACAACCTTAACCTTTAATGATAAACTCGAAAAAATTGTTGTTGAGAGTAGCTTTAGATTAAAAATGACACATGACTTTCTCTTACTGTAATTTTCAAAGTTCTAACAAAACCTTTACTATTTAAGCAGAAGTAATTTGCTGTAATTTACTATCCAGCTTCTCCATAAACCCCAAAGCCAAAATGAATTTCAGGTAGGATTTTTTAGGTTAGTATTGGTGACGCACATGTAACTATTCTGCATTTAAACTCAATAGAAAAGTCTGTAATTTTTGAGAAAATCTCCAAAAACTGTAACAAATTTTGGCCACCTATTCTATTTATAAATATGATAAAAGTTGTGGAATCGTACAGTGTATCGAAATGACTCTGCATAGGGAATGTTCCTGGAGCGTTTCAAATAAACGCTAATGATCTGTTACGTATGTAGTTCTCATTTGATCTTTTATGTTTTGATACATGATTGGTGGTTATACATCTTGAAAACTCGTCATTTTTTATATGCCAAACATTTCAACAAGGATGGCTACCCTCATCAGTAGGTGGTAAGATACGGAGATGTTTCATGTGAAGGTTATCGTTTGTTGTGATTATACTTAAATTACCGTAATGGGTTTGCCACCACTTATTGAATTGGCTTCTTCTTGAATTTTGATTAGGTGATTATACACGAGTGGTTTACGCTAAGGGACCTTCCTCCAAGTCCTCCTTAGAAACAATAATTAGGCCTGCCTACAATATCATAAGGTATCCATATCCCTAGACATTCTTTTGAGTTTATACTCTGCATATATTAGTCTTAACATTGGCGAAATTGGAATTCTGAAATAGGTTTGGCGCTCCGTTTTTCACTACCCATTCGGGACTCCAACACTCACCGTCCCTTCTATTTTGAACAAATGGCTTGTCATCTAATCATTTTTAGTTAGCGCACTAAAACTTGCAGTTGCATCCATCTGGTCAGGAAGCTGAATGTTTCCAGGTATCGCCCTGTTTATACCCTTTTATAAATCTTTTAGGCTAAAGACTCTTCCATGATCATCCAGCTTCTCTTAGTTGTTATTCTCTTATTGTTAATTTCCCTGTCACAAAATGTTACCCCTAGATAACTAACTCTATTATACATGATAATAGATCATGTTATGAATCCCACTTCATTCAAATCTTCTGCAATCTCGCTATCGTTTCCCCAGAAGAACTTCACATTACTCCTCTGAACAAGACCTAAATTTTACATTTAGATGCAACTCATTTTCCTATAGTCTTTCTGCCATTCCTCCAACTGGCTGCAGCATTCAATGACTCCATTGAGCTCATCCTGTAAAACCATGGCTGTGCCCCTAAGACCATTAATCTTCCTCAGTGTAGTTCCTACTTCTGTCCAAATAGTTTCCTCCTGTATAAAAACACCTGAGTGCTTTATAATGACTACTAATAATGAATGAATAATTACTACGTTATCTTTATTAATGCTTTAGGTTTCGTATAGAGTTTACTGTAGTTCCTCCTTTTTTTTTTTCTTAAAATCTCATGCCTAGCACTTTTTCTATTGCATAATTGAATTGTGTTGACTGCACAAGTTCTGCTTACGATACCGTACAAAATTTTGACCTATGCTAGACATTGACAAGATTGCAGTGAGAGAATATCCAATATAATTAGGAATTGAAAGAAAAATTGTAAAGCCTTTTTGGTCGAGAAGTACCTATCTTATAAATCAGCTAACCATAGATTGTTCTGTCACATTTTAGCTATTTAACAGCGTACCTATAATTCTGGATGTAATTATACAAAATCGTATGGTGTAATCGAAATGCAAGCCAATTTGAGTTCAATAAATCAACTTACAAGGGTATGAAATCGTATTTGCGATGTGAGCTAATTGTTTAAGTATAGGTCTATTAAGTTACAGCCATTATTATTTTTTACTCTTAAACCATCTCATCTTATTAGAGATAGAATTATTCCGCACTTTCCCATACCAGCATCCAGGTGTGGGCTGTAAGCAGTGTCAGGGAAAGCTCAAAATTCAAATCTATTACTGGGATTGTTTGACGTTTCTAGGTTGGCTTCACGTTTTTCTCTTAAAGGAGGAAATAACAATCTTAAGATGGCAAGCTGTTTTCACCTAATCGTCTTCAGTAAGCGCACCTACCAAAACTTGCAATTGCATCCTTCTGGTCAGGAAGTTGATGTTTCCAAGTATCGCCCTGTCTATTCCCTTTTATAAATCTTGGACCTATGTTAGATATTTTGATACGATTCAGTGAAAGAATGCCCAATATAATTAGGAATTAAAAAAAGAATTGTAAGGCCTTTTTGATCCAAGAAATACCTATCTTATAAATCAACTAACCATAGATTGTTTAACTCAGATTTTTTTCTGTCTGATTACAGAGTTAAGCATTCCTAGATAAGTAGAATCGTGTCCGGATGCGATGGGCGAGCTGCTTATAAGGAATCTGATTATCCCAGTGCATTAAGCCAGAGTTTATGGCCCGTAGTAGTTCGTCGGACTGTACGATTTACCACCTCCGCTACGTTCAGGACCCTACGTCTTCAACAATCGGGGACTCTTGTCGAGAAAAACCTTGTTTTTACGATGAATTCTGGTGCAGGATTTAGATTGGCGAACTACATTAGTCTTGAATGGACTTAAGGGAGGGCTACCTGGTTGTGTGAAAAATGGTGATTCGGGTATTAGTCATCCCCGTCTATTAATCTGGAATTAGCACCATAAATTATTATTGGAAGCTGGCTCTGCCCGTAAAACCCGGTTGCAAGTTTACTTAAGCTCACGAGATGTTGAAACTGACTTCTTCCACCACTTCTACTGCCTTGAGCCATCCGTATACCAATATCGATTCGCCTCTCATTAGACAATCTAAACTTCCAATTCTATCTATTTGGTCAAAAGAACTGAAAGACATGTTGTGCTGTTGCTTGGAAGGGGAGTTGTTGATGGAATGCATTTAGAAACAAGTCCCACTGCCGGTGGCAGTGCACTAAAGAGTGGGACATGATTCACTAGAAAGTTTTTTGGTATTGATGTGTAGCGAACGCTTCAACAGCTGTCGTCAGAAGTGCTTAAACTAAGAAGAATAGAGATCTGGATTCAAGTCATATCCAATTTCTTCTGTGGTTGAATTTTAAGAAATTTCAGCCAATCGTGCTGAACCAGATATTCTTTGCGAATTCAAAATACAACTTCATTAAAGCTTCTGTTGTTGCAGAGCTGCCTTTATTGAAGCTTCTCCTCAGAACATACTTTGTGGAAACAGCATCGTGCCTATTGGCGGCTACAATGTAACATCATTGGGTTCTTTCCTTTGGCCCAGTCTGATATCCAAGTTCAGTAATAATTGTTATAATGTTTTTGAAAGCTAAAAGTGACTCCCAGACAATTAATGTTGCATCCAAAAAACAAATATTTAAGCGAAATGGAGGAACCTCTCCCTAGATTATTGTCTACATGCCTATAATGTTAATTTTTCTCTTAATGACAGGAGATTTAGGCAGTATCCAACGTGATTAGACATTGTTCTAAGATAGACATTGTTTATAAATTTCTCAAATAACAAAGCTGTTCGGTTTTCTTAACCATCCTTTAAATTTTATTACTGATTTTAAAGGCTTTTAAATAATTTTTAGAGTTCTTCAAATAATTATTTTTATAAAAAAAAAATTTGTTCAAACACTTATGCCTAAAATCCTGGGTAAAAAGCTGTTTTACTGTGAAATGCTTCAACGCAAGGTTTATTCTAAGCGTATTCAGCTGGCCAATTCTCATGATAAGTGTACAGTGTAAACCAATAAGCTGCAGTCGTCTGGAAAGTGACTTAGTATAATGCTCAGCTACTCTGCGTCCTACACACCACTCAGTGCTGTTTGTAGGTCACAGACCTAAGCTGGCCAGATTCCTTGCTATGCAGTGTGGGCCAATAAGCTACGGTCAGCAAGACACTGGCCTAGAACTCTCAGCTCACTGAACCCTTCACACCGGACAGTGCTATTTTCTGACTTCAGGCTACATACTAGGAGAAGTTTTTCCTAGTTGAATGTACCATTAGAACACTTTTAACAGCTCTTTATTAATGTAATGGTAAATATTATCTGGCAGATTATTTAATTATTGCACATTTAGTGTTTGTGATATTTTGAAATTACAATGATATAATTTCGATCAGTGAGGATCAAATCTGTGATATCGTTTAATTTATTTTCAACGCTTTATTTTTGTATTTTTTTATTTTTTTTCTTTAATTGTTTCGACATAAATTCTAGTCACTGTACCTAGTGCTGGCATAATTCTGTCTGTTGAGAGTTGCCGCTACTGATTCTGAATATGAACTTAGTTCTCTTCTACAAAACAGATAAAGATCATATTTTCTTGTCCAAAGAATTGTGAACATCAAACAGATTGACACTGCTCTGCTATCCAAAACCACTGCTCGAGTAGCAGTATGTTATCTATTCCCATCATTAAAGGCTGTCAATTTTATTTTTTTATTTTTGCATTAACATTTGATCAGACAGAAACTGTCCTCATTCATACTGTTCAATTCATTTTCACAAAACATGTACCTTGTTCTGCAGTCCAGAGCAGTGTAAATGCCAGGCGACTAGGTAATTTTTAGTAGCAAAATACTAACTAGTGTTTCTATATTTTAAAGTTGTAGTATATGACCGTTTTTGTAAGTTCTGTGATATTTTAACTTTTTTTATTTTTTTTTAATCATTGAAAGCAATTCTTTGAAAGAGATTTTGTTTCTGTAATTATTTATTTATGGTAACAAAAATTATTAGCTTTTCTATTTTCCTTGATTATAAAGTTTTCTTTGTAGAATTATATTGAGTGTGTATTTTCATTTGGTGTGTTCGAAATTATTGTTACCTATCCTAGTAAAAATCTGCGAGAAACACTTGTGCAATTTTGACTTGCACCAACCAAATTAAATAATGAAATTGAATAAGTTGGAACGAAACACAACAAGCACTGGCAGTAAGGAGAGGGAGAGAGCACCTTATGTAATGCAGGCAATCAAATCGTTTCAGGATTCTAATTATGTAGTAAAGCTAAATGGAAGGTAGTATGAGTCTTAAAATCCGCTGAAAAGAGTCTTAACAGTCGAGACTGCTCGAATCCATCCACTGCAATGTATTCGTGAAGGGTATACGAAAAATTTGTTAGCGAAGAACTTCAAGAGCAGCCTTTATCAACTTTTCTAACCAAAGAGCCGCTGGTTTTTTTAATTTTATTAATATATTTTTTATTTATTTTGAAGTGCTGGGTTGCAAGTGGTGAAATAAAAAAGCACTCTGCTCCCCTCTTTGCAAAAAAATTATTGCTTAGTTTCGCTGAAGTGATTAACATAACATTTATTTCCCCGCTAAGCTTGCCTAACCTACCCTTTATTCTGGAGAAAAATGTTCAACACATGTGTTGTATTATCATCATTCGATTACAAGAAAAAAATAAATGGTGCTTCTTAAACAAGATTATTCCAAAGATGCAGTACTGGCAGAGTTGGGCAAAATTTTTAGTCGTGACTAAAAATGCGATTAAAAATTTAGTCGCGACTAATTAGTCATGACTAATTCAATCGTGGTCACATTTAATCATGATTAAATTAGTCGTAAGCGCGACTATATAAAATAATCATGATTAATATTAGTCGTGAATTAGTCATGACTAATTTTTTCAATCACTAATCATTAGTCTTAGTCATCGCCATGATTACTCTTACTGAAAGCATATTATCTATGTACTTATACATATCGTATACTAATCTGTAATTTGAGAATGCAAGCACTTTAAAGTTTAACCACCACAGCAACTCACTAGGCCTATATGGGACCACTTTGCACTCACATTTAACCATGTTTACGACTCACAAGACTTAAAGGACCACCTTACACTCACCTTTGACCATGTTTACGACTCACAAGACTGATATAGGACCACCTTACACTCACCTTTGACCATGTTTACGACTCACAAGACTTATATAGGACCACCTTATTTTCACATTTAACCCTGTTGGTAACTCACAAGACTTATGTAGGTCCACCTTAAACTCACATTTAACCATGTTGGTGACTCACTAGACTTGTGAGTCGTAAACATTGTTAAATGTGAGAATAAGATGGACCTATATAAGACATGTGAGTCGTAAACATTGTTAAATGTGAGAATAAGATGGATCTATATGAGTCTTGTGAGTCGTAAACATTGTTAAATGTGAGAATAAGATGGACCTATATAAGTCTTGTGAGTCGTAAACATGGTCAAAGGTGAGAATAAGATGGTCCTATATAAGTCTTGTGAGTCGTAAACATGGTGAAATTTGAGTGTAAGGTGGTCCTATATAAGTCTTGTGAGTGGTAAACATGGTGAAATTTGAGTGTAAGGAGGTCCTATTTAAGTCTTGTGAGTCGTCAACAAGAATAAATAAATGAATAATTCGCGACTAAGGCTAACGATTAACTTAAACAACTAAAAAAACAAATTAACGACTAAATTAGTCGTTGCTCAATGACGCGACTAACGAAATTAGTCACCTATTTTTGGACGACTAATGTTATTTAGTCGCTCTTGTCACGACTAATCTTAATTAGTCACCAATTTTAGGACGACTAATCTCAATTAGTCGTCAATCATATGGTAACTAATCTGAATTAATCTTTAGTCGTGATAAATTCCACGACTAAAACTAACCTTTAGTCGTTAGTCGTAATCGGTCTGTGACTAATTTAGTCATGAGATTAGTCGTTAGTCGTGATTGAAGTTTTGCCCAACTCTGAGTACTGGTGGGCGGACAGTTCATTGATATCCAGGCAGGGAGGTTAGGGATCCATAGTGAGAAATTAGTGCAAAGAAAAAAAAAAATCTCGTGTGGACTTTCTCAAACTTACTCAAGATTCTGACTTATAAATTTGCTGGAAACTCTTAACATTTCTGTCATTTAATTCCTACAAACAGCTTGCAGTTTACAACCGTACAATTCAACTAAAATGTAACATCACAAGAGAGCCAAACCAAACTACCCGGAGAACTGTTCTAAAAAGAATTTTTTCTAGAAAAGTGTTAAAAGTTTTAGATCTGTGTGTACGTAATATGTAAGCGGATTTTTCGCAAAAAGCCATTTTTGAGAAAGTGAATAATCCATTAAAATTCCATTAGTTAAGAGGCAATTCCAGTTAAGAAATTTTTGTTGAACTCTGTACCGCTCCCCAAACCTTTTCTTTCAGAGTCCACCTTCATCCCACTTACCAGTTTTAGAAATTTCATGGCATTCTTAAAATTCCAAAACTTTGTATCACCTTTCATACAAATTGTATAATGTTCTCTAGTTAAAAAAATAGGTAATGTGATATAGAAGGTAAAATTTTGGAGGTTTCTAAATTCCTTCAAATTTCAAACCGTTATATCTTATTTCGTATTGTTCATATTTCAATGAATTCTTTACCGAATTGTAGAGAAAAGTTAGCTTTATAACTGGTATAAACGTCAATGTTCTAGTGATAATAGTTATTGAGATATAGAAGGTTAATTTTTAAAGGTTTTATAATTCGTTCAAAATTCAAACCTTTATATTTATCTTCGTATTATTCTGAATGAAATGAATTCTATACCGAATTGTAGAGATAAGTTAGCAGGTATAAATAGTAATGTTTTAGTGATAATAGTTAATGGGATATAGAAGGTTAATTATTGGAGGTTTCTAAATTCCTTCAAATTTCCAACCGTTGTATCTCACTTCGTATTGTTCAGATATTAATGAATTCTTTACTAAATTGTAGAGAAAAGTTTACTCTATAACTGTTATGAATGGCAATGTTTATAGATATAGATTGTCAAGTTTTCAATAAAAGTTATGGCTGTTGTCGGTCTCGATGCTGAACACATTTAAGGGGAGATGTTTGCTCCACGTATGTAAGGCCCCCTCTAAAAGTAATTATACCAATTATTCTGTAAATCTTTGCCCAATTTTGATAATGTTTGGCAGGATTTTGTGGCTTCTCTGTGTGATATTAAAGAGCTATTTTGCTCTTACACCTGCTAAGGGAAGTACTGCTATCGTCCCAATGATTGATGCATGCACGATTTTCATGAATGATTTGTCTGTCATTTGATTTGAAATTCTATGTGGATATAGCTTTTGTGGATCTGGGTGTCTAAAAGATTAGAAAGGCAGTTTGCCCCAATTACGTAAGGCCCCTTTTAAACTCATATCAATAATCTTCGCCCGATTTTGATTATATTTGACTGGAAGAAGTGTTTCGAACATTACTGCGTTACATTAAAGTGCCGTCCTACTTTTACAGCTATTAAAGGGAAGTATTGCAATCGTGCGTATTAGATGTTTAATAGTTTTTGATGGTGAGAGCCAAAAGAAACTAACTTTTTGTCATTCTAGCTCATTTTTCTTCGGTTTTTGAAGTTATTTTTGTAAATAACAGCATCCTACAATGTAATTCTAGCTCTGCAAATTCTGTTTTGTAGTAAAATGCTATATTAGTCTTATTTTTATTTATTTATTTGTTGCTATTAAGCTTACATACGCTTTTGAGCAAGTGAGTCAACCACAAGTACATAAGTAATTATAATAATATTAACGACAAAATATAAAAATAAAATAGAAATACAAAAGTAAAAAAAATAATAAAATAAAACAAGAGTAATAAATCTTCTTTAAAAAAATAATAATAATAATAATTATATCTTCAAATAAAAGAACTAAAGCAGACATGCTTGGAAATAAAATATAAAGTTCAAAATAACAAACAAACTTAAGAGCAGATAAGTCAACATAAACTAAAAGAAACTATTCTCCCAAAACAAAACTTCTTATTCTAAGAGACTGTTTACAATAATTGTGTATGGCATTTACCTGATCTTTAGATTTTATAGTTAATAATTTTTCAAACAGAATTACTTGTGGAGCACGAAAATTGGTTGCTAAAAAATGTGAAAGGAAGTAAGATCTAAGCTGTTGGAGAGTTTTACATTCGAAAAGAAAATGCATTATTGAATCTTCACAAAAACTGGAGCAAATTAAGCAAATATCATTACAGTCAAATGTATATGTGGATTCGTTTAAATAAAGTTTTGCACATTTTATTCTGTAAAGACGTATTTGAGAAATCAACCTAAGTTTTATAACATTGCAACCTAAATCCAAATACATTTCATTGATACCTAAATTAGAGACATGTCTGTAAAATACATTATACCTGCTATTCAAAACCTTATCAATGTCCTCTGATAGGAACTTATTTATTAGTTTGCTCATAATGTTTTTCTTTTCTTAAAATGAAAGGATCCTGGGTAAGTAAAACATCCAATGCGCCAATTGACGACATTGTGCTCTCAATGAAAGATATCCAAGTTTTATTATTTCTTTTCTTAGGTTTTATTTTATATAAAGTATTATAACAAACATAAGGCAGGCGTGTACTATTAATTCTGAGTATTTTAATTAATAAGTTATAAATTGACTTAAAAACGGAAATTATAATCGGCGAAAATCCAAATTCTAATCGAACAAATGAGTTGGGAGTACTTTTTGGAAGGTAGTAGAGTTTCTTTAGAGATTGCAATTGTACAGTTTCAAGCAAGTCCAGATAATTGTGAGCCCAGATTTCTGAGCAATAGAGCATTGTTGGTTTGAGGATAGAGTTCAGTAGTTTCTTTCTAGTTTCGTGAAGTGTTGCCGCAGAATTTAACAAAATAGATTTTACTTTATTGAATGCCAGTTTCCCTGCGTTGGCGAAGTACTTTGAGGCCTGGAAGCATTTACCATTAGAAGTAATAGGCACACCTAGGTAATGAAAGAGATGAACTATTTCAATAGGCTTTCCTGAAAAGGTTATATTACGGAATTCCTTTTTACGAGTACTGCTTGAAAAATGTATGATTTTAGTTTTACTTGCATTAACACTGAGGTCGTTTAAGCAACAGTACTGTTCGAGTATGAGTAATTTTTCGCTCAAGTCAATAACAGAATTTGCAAAAAGTACTATGTCACCTGCGTAAGCTATTTTGATCTCATTGTTCCGGTCTAAGTGAACAGAGGTAGCGCCTTTAGACTTGAAAAATTCTAACATATCGGAAGTAAATAGATTAAAGAGAAGAGGAGATAGAGGTTCCCCTCGTAACACACCTGATGTTATTCGAATGTCCTCAGTGGAACTTGTAGGGGTTAAGGCACGCATTTGTCGTATAAGGATTTCAGTATCCGGGTAATTTTTAGTCCAACGCCCAGCTTTAGTAATTTTTCCCAAAGCATCCTATGTGAGATAGAGTCGAAAGCCTTAGAAAAATCTATAAATATTGCAAAAAGAGGAGTGTTGCTGCTCAATTTAATATCAATTATTGAAGAGAGAATGAATAAATTATCTTGACACCCTCTTCCAGGCCGAAATCCACATTGGACTTCCGGCAAAAGGCACATGTTTTCTGACCATGTATTTATTCTGTAAGCTAAAATGGAGGTAGAAATTTTAGGAAGGCTGTTCAACAAAGCTATTCCACGGTAGTTACAGGGATTAGTTGGGTCGCCTTTTTTGAGAATCATTTTCATATCCATGTAAGACCATGAGCGAGGAACTTCTTCCTTTACCAAAATATTATTAAACAGGTTTAGTATGTAATGATCACAGGAAGGAGGCAAATTAGTGAAAAACTCATACGGAATTAAGTCCCTTCCAGGAGTTTTATTAGATTTACACTTGGACAAAATTAACTGCAGTTTCCGTAATTCTATATTTCTTTCCAGTTCATGATTCAGTTTCAAAGAAGAGAGGGTAAATTATTTCTTTATTATAATTAGGTAGGTAAAAATTATTATAATATTGTGCCCAAACATCTTTAGTTATATGAGAAGTTTCGCGATTTTTAAAGGTTGATTCACGTACTGCAATCCAAAAATCCTTAGAATTTTTAACATTAGATATCTTTTCAATTTTACTTAGCGTTTTCTCTTTTTTCTTACTTTTTATTAAATAATTATAATTTTTACGTAATTTTAAATACTCTTCAAGCATGTTAATATTTTTATCTTTTTTATAATAACGAAAAATTCTATTTAGATTACGCTTAGCAGTCAAACATTCCGTATCGAACCAGTCATTTTTTCTGTAAACGTTCTTTATTTCTTTTAGACGACGAGATTCCACCATTTTTAAAAAATTAGCACAACTAATTATTGCATTGATAATATTTGTATAGAGCTGTTCCACATCGTCACTACAAAAATACAGAAGCGTGGATTGCGACATACAAAGTTCATATTCATTTTTTAAAAGGCTATTCCACCTGTATTTAGTGAGCACAGTCTCAGAACTAACATTACTCCGATTAATACTATCTGAGGGCGTAATTCCGGGTAAATTTAATTTTAACGTGCAAGAAAGATGAAAAAAGAATGGGAAAAGATTATTATCAACTATAAAATCTTCACAAAGATTTAAACTAATGAAATTACCCCAGACAAAATCAATAACACTGGAACCTTGTTGAGATATAAATGTAAATTGGGCCGGAAAATCACTGGGAAAGCGTCCATTAAAAACAGTCATACCACTATCTTCCATAAGATTCACCAAATTTCCTCCCCTATGATTTAATTTTAAGTCCAACGAGTCACGGCAAGAGTAAAACGGGAAGCCTTCGGAAAGCTCTGCAGGCATTTGATTTAAATCAGAAATGCGCGAATTAAAGTCACCTCCTATAAAAACTGGTAGATCTCCGTGTTCTTTTATTATATTCTCTATTACATCCGCTAGGTTGTCCGCATAAGAATCATAAATTGTGCCGGGTCTCCAATAAATTAGGCCCAGTATGATGTTGATAGAGGGAGTAATTAACTTAAGAATTAATAAAAAACTATATATAAAATAGAAGCTGTAATTTTATAATTTTTATTTAATAAAACTAGCAATTAGTCTTATGTAATAAGGTTTTGACTGCACAAACTAGTAAAACTGATTTGAATAATGTGTTGAAGTGTGGGAAAAATGGGCAATAATCCTAGGTTTCTAGATGTTTCATTGTATCAAACCCAAGCGTAGATGTGTACCAAGTAGGTACATCGACCAAAACTTACATATTGCATCTTACTATGAAGTGAAGATATTTTGTTTTTTAATGCCTTTTCTTTTTTATTAATTCATTGAGCGCTAGATTTCCGTTAATTGTTTGGGTTTAGGCTTATTCAAGTTAGTCAGAGGGTGGACCGACAATTTGAGTGCTATAAATTTAAAAACCAAATGTTATTATTTGCATGGGTTTTAGCATTCTCAGTACATTTTTAGTTAGAAGTACATTCACTTTTTTTTAGTAATTTTTGAGGCGTTCAATTTTTAAACATCGACTCATTGCGTTTGATTCTATGGATCTTACGTAAAAAAAATCGATTTTAGTTCTTAGCTGTTTTTTTTAACAAGAGAAGGTTTCAATTGCAACTGGTGGTAGGTAATTTTCTCAATGCACACGAATAGTCTAGAGTGTTACAATGCAATTAAACCGCCAGATATATATTATTTCTCGCAGACTGACACATACGTTAAGTGAACAAGCTTCGAAAATACGCAACATTGCACTTTTGGCTCATATAGATGCAGGTATTAAATAATCTAAAACATTTCGAGTATTCGAATTTCATTTGAGTGTAAAATAAAAGTTAAGAATCGGAACTGCCTTAATTATTTTGAAACAACTCAGATTTTAGAAAAGTCTGTTTCGAAGCGTATGTTGTACTGTATATTACCAAGCTGCGTCCTTAAATTCTAGCACTGCTAATGCCAGCTGAAGAAGCAGGGTCTTGATCTTCATCTCCAAAATAGGGTTAAATTTCAGAATCTTTGTTTTGACCATTCGATAGAAAGGGGGTTTGGTTATTTTTGTTAAATACAATGCCCAGTGAAGGCAATCCACTAGTTTGCTCTAGCTTGTCCATTTGCATGATTTGTAAAACCTTTTTCCCCTAAACGGAAGTGATTTTTATTTCGTCAAAGGAATTGTTTTTGCGCGAAGAAAAGTGGATTTATTAGGGATGATCTGAGAAAAAAAAATACTGATTGACCAGGCTAATTAGCTGTTACGTTCCCCGGAAATGAATGATCCGCGAAAAAAGCTGTGCATTGCGTGTGGTGTAAAACATGGGGTATCATGAATTTTTAACTGGTTGCTGATGGTCGTTTAGTAATACGTACTCTGTACTAATGAGGTAGAACATTTGCTCTTTGTTGTGCTGCGAAATATTTATTTTTGATTGGATGACGCTGATAACCGTAGCAATCAATGCCCCCGATTATAAAAATAGCTTCCTTATATTGGTTAAATATAAAAATATAACACAGTACCACACTTGTCTCCGAAAACGTGTTCAGTAATGAAATAGTTAACTTCTCTCTCACCTATGAAATAAAAAAAAAAACAGGCTTTGTTTCACTCTAATTAAGGTGTTCCGATTTTTTTTTTCACCCGAATATACTTCGACTTTTCGTCCACTAAAATAGAATTTGACTTAAAACTAAAGGCAAAACTACTACTACTGAAAGGCTGCTCTATTACTCCGGAAAAATATCACAAATGGGCGAGGTGCATTATGGCAATACAGTGACCGACTTTATGGAGCTTGAAAGGACTAAAGGTAAGCCTTCAAATTTATATTAAGTCAATTTAACCCTGGTTGAGCCCGAGTATTAGAGTACCCAGTTTGTCAAACCGTACAAACAGTTAAGAATGTATGCTAGTTGCCTCCGTCCACTCCTAACTTGGAGGTTGGACGTAAAATAGGAATTACTTTACAAAGTGCACCTTCTAAATTTAATTTGGTCTGAGTACTTCTCTAAACACAGTATGTGACTTTGCCACGGTCTGGTATTGTGACATGGGCATAGTGTGAAGCACTAAATCTCATGAGAGGAATAGAACTGCACCTGGTTCATAGACAGACCATTCTAGTCGGAGTACTTCTCTGCAACTCCTTCAGTTCATCTTTAAATTGCTGTTTAAAAATTTATAATGTACTAAACTGTATTCTTCTTTATCTAGGCATCACAATAGCGTCAGCATTTGTAACCTTACCTTGGAAGAAACACATGATCAACCTCGTTGACACACCCGGACATATAGACTTCACTATGGAGGTCGAACAGTCTCTAAAGGTCATAGATTCAGCTGTGATTATTTTGGACGCTTCTGCAGGTACAATTTTTTGTTGTGTGCCCTTACAGTGCATACTAGTTAGTAGTACAATGTACAGATCTATAATATTATTGGCTACTGGAATTTTATCTTCAAACAGTTCCTTAAGTCAATACTATATTGTATATTATACAATACTATATTGTACGGATCTCCTTCTACCTTGTAATGATGAATAATTTTTTTAGGTGTAGAAGCTCAAACGTTAACCGTGTATAATCAATTAGCCAATCGAGATCTCCCAGCACTTTTCTATGTGAACAAAATGGATCGAAAGGATGCTGATTTTAACCATTGCTTGTCTACTATCGAAAATAAGTTGGCTGTTAAAGCATTGCCATTACATCTACCGCTTTATGGTAAAGTCTGTTTTTTAAGTTGTGTTGTGTGTGCATGTTTTACAGCCGACCATAGTTGCACTAAGCTACCTCTTTGCAGGTCTCTAGTTTTTTGATGTGAGTAGAGTAAAATTAGCTATTCGGAGCCTCACTAGAGGAGATATTGTGGCTCTATCTCGCCTTGTAGTTACAGTGTTCATATAGGTATAGGACCAAATGAAGTGGGGAGTCGTAAGTTATTTTTTCTTCTGATTGGACAGACATTGGCCAGCTAGGACATATAGAACTGGTCTCTATGGAGCAGGTTCTCTGGACGATGAATTCTGAAACCTATAGCAGGACTCCGTTGCCTGAAGCCCATGAGAGATACTTGGATGCGCTGAGTGCTAGGTTGGAGTTAGTGGACGTAGTCTCTAGTATAGATGACCATCTAGCCAACATTGTGCTTGAACAAGGAAGTCTTGAGTCTGTGGGCCAAGATGATTTACGTTCAGCCATTGGGAGAATTACTGTTTCTAGGGTTAGTATTTTAATTAGCATATAAAAAAATGTTCGTTATGAACGTGTTCACAACTTTCTCTTATTGAAACTGATGTAATTCAATTTTATTGATATTTCGCCTTGGAATCTGAATCCACATAAGAATTTTACATAATACTGTTCAAAAAAGCCCTTGAAGAAATTAATTTCAGAAACAAATTATAATCACATAATCTACCAGTTCTGTAAACATGTTTTGAATTCAATAGATCTTAGATCTTAACCTTTTTTGAGTAAAGAATACGAATATTTTCCTGTGTCTTTATTTATTTTTATATATATATATATATCATTTTTAGTATAGTTTATTTTCAGTGATTGACCCATTTTTTTAAACCCCTGTATCTCAGTTACAGCATCCAACTTTGTTTTTTCAAATGGAACGTTATAGTTTTTTTTTTGCATATTTTTATAGTATTTGAGCTCCAAAAAAAAACAAAAAAAAATTTTTTTGAAATCGGTTACGTTTTTCAAAAGTTATGGTAATTGAAAATATGAAAAACAAATTTCAGTTAATTGTCAAAATTACCTTATTTTTTTTAAATAATCTGTTCAATCTGGGCACAATCAACGGATAGGCAAGCCAAAACTCTGGACTTCCACGCTTTGTTTGTAGTAGCACTTATGGTGGCGAAGTCAAGATCTAGGCAGGCTAGAATTATTCGACGTTTCAGATCATAGACTGAAGCCACGGGATTAAGGTTACTGTAGACTTTATTTTTTAGATATACCCACAACAAATAGTCCATTGGGGTTAAGTTCAGAGATCGAGGTGGCCACTGGATGGGACTATGAGTCCCTAAGCACTTTTCATGGAAATTTCTGTCCAGGTAACCTAGAACAACTCTCGCATTATGTGCCAAGCAGCCATCTTGTTGAAAATACATATCTAGCCGACGTTGTAGAGGAACATCTTCAAGCAGAACTGGCAAAATGTCTCTTAAAAAAAGTTAGATACCTTGCACCAGTTAAGTTCTCTCTGTAGAAGTATGGGCCGATTAGTTGATTTCCTAAAACTCCGCACCAAAAAACAAACAACCTGAACGTCGAATAACTCTAGCCTGCCTAGATCTTAACTTCGCCACCATAAGTGCTACTACAAACAAAGCGTGGGAGTCCGGAGTTTTGGCTTGCCTATCTGTTGATGGTGCCCAGTTTGAACAGATTCTTTAAAATAAATAACGTAATTTTGGCAATAAACTGAAATTTATTTTTCATATTTTAAATTACCATAACTTTTGAAATAACTAACCGAATTCAAAAAATTTTTTTTTGTTTTTTTTAGGAGATAAAATACTATAAAAATATGCAACAAAAAATATAACGTTCCATTTGAAAAACTAAAGTTGGATGCTGTATCTCGAGATACAGGGGTTTAAAAAAATGGGTCAATCAATGAAAATAAACTAGACTAAAAATGATTAAATATGTGTTTTTTATTTTTTCGAAATTTCCCGCCGTTTAAAAATAAAAGTGGGTGGAGCATATAACTCTGGTCAACCTGTATATATATCACGGTTCGCCTAGAACGATTTTAATTGAAAAGTTCACCAACATGAAAAATTTTTCTTTCTTTTTATTATTTGGGTCAAAACTAACCAAAATCCACTGAAAACCAAATCGGTTTATGTTGCGGATTTTTTTTTTTAATTTTTCAGGTCAAAAAACGGCTTTTTTTGCATTGTTAACCCTAATAAATGGAAAAACAATACAGTTTTTTGCAAAACCAATGCATGCATTTTGAAGCTGAGGGAATTTCCGACAGATTGATGTATTTTATAAATGATAAAAATGAAATTTCAACATTCAAAATCAATAAAAAAGACATTTTTGAGCAAAATAAGGCAAAAACAAGCGTTTCTCGCATTTCAAAGCTTACTTAACAAATAAATCATCGTTTTTTTGTGGGAGGGAATGGGACTTTTCAAAAATGAGAAAAATTCGTGCAAAATACAATATTTATACACTGGGAAAAGTGATATTTTCCGATTCAAATTCATTTAATGAAACGTTTTGGATTACTAAGCCCTGCAATGCGATAAAAAATTATTTGGGCTCTTTTAATGCGTGCTTCATGTTAACTGGTATCCTTCGAACTCGGAAGTTTGACAGTGCATTAAATTTACATGTACCCGTACTACTAATTGTGTGTAAAAATATCAGAAAATCGTTTGATACATTTTCGAGAAAATCCAAAAAAACTGGTCGGAAACTAGTTGCTTGATTTTGACCAAAAGTTTATAAGTTACATCAGTATTGTGGTCTCTTTGAACCAAACATTTTTCAACGTTGCATCTTTACAGGAAGCATGCCCAGTGATCTGCGGAAGTTCCTATAAAAATATCGGCATTGAATCACTTTTGGATGCAATTGTGCAGTATCTACCAACACCTTTACAATCTGCAGAAAGACACCTGTCTGAGCTTTCTGGAAGCCTTTTGCTGGCCAGATGCTTTAAGATCATCCACGATAAGCAACGTGGTGCTGTAGCATTGTTTCGCATCTATAGTGGTCAACTAAGCAAGGTAAGTGCTCCAATTTTGAAATTGAATTTAAGCCTGGTACCATTCGCCATATTATGTTCTTATAAAATATAATTCCAGAGCCAGAAAGTTTACAACATATGTCAGAATAGAACTGAGCAAATTGGTCGTTTGCTTAGAGTATTTGCCAATGACATGGAGGATGTTCAAAGCGAGACTTGTGGACATTTTGTTGCAGCAACTGGTCTTAAGGTAAAATCTAGTCTTTAATCAACCCCCGCTGAATACTTCATGTGCACTTAATTCGCGGGCTCTCTTATCCATTAATTTTCTAAATCAAACAATGTGGCCAAACACATTGTAGATACGATGGGCAGCTTGAGAAAAAGGCCCAATCCAAACATCTGAGCCACCTTTCCTCATGCTGTCCATGTGCTGAATGGTTACGACTAGATGCATCTCAAAGTTTGGAGCCATTAATCAGTTCCCAAAAAAATTTTATGTGTACATATGACTGAATCCAGCCTCGCTTAGCCATTGATTTACTGATCACTAGCAATGTAATCAAATACACTGCAAATACAGTTAGACAGATCGTTTCAATTACAAATGTACTCTTCTTTAAAGGAGATCATGTCAGGTGATATGATATGCTCTACAGCCAACGAACTAAAACAACTTAAAGCACAGTTAGCTTTAAAGCTAAAGACTGCCGAGGATATAGTGACTGAAACTATTTTGAGGAACAGCAGCGTGGTGCCTGAACCAGTATTCTTCTGTTCAGCTGAACCTCAATCCCAGGCAAGTTTAGTTCTTAATGTTCTGAGTTTTAACAAAACTTAGCGTTTTTAGCTGTTTTACTCTAGTGATTGTCTTAAAGTAATCTGGTAATTATTCAAAGTTTAATCTATTCAATCCATGTTTATACATATTTATTCAATGCCTCATTGGTGTCACGAAGGTTTTTTTGGAGACAAGTATTCAGTACAAAAAACCTACCTTCTCTTCAGTAGTAAAATTTTTACCGCCAAAAAATGAGCCCTAGATCGGAATAAGCTATACTCAAAAAAGTAAGTCTTAGCTACAAGTGGTGTGAGGAAGAATTTCAAACTCCTTCCTGTTCATCAATTTTATAAACAATTTAATAGTGTGGTCTTGTGTTATCATACCTTTTCTCTTTAAATTGTTTCCAATACAGTGAAATAGTTCAGATCAATAGCTCGCTCTTCGGGAATCAACTCTAAGTGAGTACCTATACTGCAAAAAACACACAGACTATTCAAAATAAACACTGTTTTAAGAGATATCATTAACAAATGGCAAAAAAAATCTTGAAAAAAATTTGGCAGTATAGATTTTTATGAAATGGCCACATCTCTATACAGATGTGAATGTCCAGGCACTAGTTGTGATAATGGTAGATAGAATGAAGTTTAGAAGCAATACAATTAATTGCCTACCATTGTCCGTCCGTCCGCAAATATTTGGTAATGGAAGGAGGTAAGGTAAAAAAAAAAAATCATGCTGATTAGTGTCTATTTATATGTTACAGCGGTGGCAAACAGAACTGGATAAAGCCTTGAAGGAACTGCAGAAGGAAGATCCAAGCATCCGAGTGGATTTTGATGAAGATTCTGGACAAACGGTATTAGCAGGTCACTTTGTGAGTTAGTTTTTAAAACCTTATAGGAGCCCTTGAATATACTTTAATGTTTACTGGTGCTACAGACCTATCACCTATATAAATAAAGGGGTAACTGTAATCTTTACTTTTAACTGCCCCTAAGTCAATACATTTACAGATCTAGCATTATGAAATATTAAGCCCAACTTTAATCATGTATCTAATCTGCTCCTAAGTGCCACGGTAGTCGAGAGGTTAGAGGAGAGGCCCGCTAATCTGTGACACTAGGTTCGATTCCTGCTCTTAATAGTATTTAATGAGTTAAATTATTAATTAAGTAAAGTATGTTAACAATCCTCTTCCGTTCACAACACTGATCAATTGTGGAACGTAAATTCCAGACTGGGAAAATAGGCGTTACTTTACTTACTTTTAATGCGCTCAGAAGTCGGTGGAATGCACAGATTTACCTCTTGTATAATGCTAAGGGGAATTGTAAATTTTACTCAAAACTGCTCCCAGCACCATGTATGAACAAATCTTCCTCTCATATAATTTTAAGAGCAACTACATCTTGTATTTTAAATGATCTCTGCTTGATACTATTGTGCAAATCTCTTTCTTTTATTAAAAGAATAAAACTTGGCTACAAACTTGGTTCGAAGGTAGTATTGGTATAATGATAATGATCGTGAACGTTAGTGGGAGATACCCCGTTCGAATCACGTGTGTAACTTTTATTTTTTCGAATAATGTTAATAGTGAAGTAAAAGCTTCTGTTTCCGTTTGCGGCACGGCACGTATTTTGAAAATCGTTAATCGTTCAACCTTTAACTAGTACACATATTAGTGCCTGCCGGAATAGGGCCCAGCACTCTGCTACATATACCGGGTGTTCATTTTAAGACGACTGAAATGTATTTCATGCTTAAACGGTTGATCTGAGCAAAAGATGGTAGAGGAAAAATTTGTTGCCCGTCGCCTCTAGTTTCAGAATGTGTGACTTGATTTCAGATTCCTGCCCGCATACGCGGCTGACGCGCGTCCAAAAGTAAGGGTTTGCGGTTGACACCCATTTTCATATACACAGTTTTAAATAGTATAAAAAGTTATGAAAGAAACAGAAAACCGCAATTTGATATCTTTAAAATTAAAGGTGCTAGGCCATTTCAAAATCTGAAAATTATTATTTCAATTTTTTAACTTGTTATCAAAGAGAAAGAAGAGCACGCGATAGATCATTTTTATGTATTTTTTCATCCTCATTCTACTGAAAATATTGCCAAGGCAGTAAAGCTAGTATTTTTCTTAATAACGGGAAATGAGTAGTTTCCCGAATGATTTTCTAAGAAAACTCAAATGTTAAGAGCTTTAGATGTTCTCAACCATACACAGAATGGCTAAAAAATAATTTTACATCTGTTACAAACAAAAAGGTTTAATAATTTTTTAGTAATTTTGGGAGAGTTGCGTTTAATACCACAAAAATTGGAAACCTCCTGCCTCATATTTAAGTGATCAATTTCTTTCATTTAAAGAATCAAACTTATTCCTTAATTTATCAAATAATGCACTTCACGCAGCTTGTGCAGCATGTACTGTGCCTTCAGTGGTGCCTCCTCTGGTTCGCCAGGTTAGCCAGGAGGTTATCAACTGCTGTCTGTATCTGAGGAAGTATAAAACACTGATTAAGGGAAACTTCAAAGATTTTACGAATTTGAGTTATTAATCTTTAATTTTGTACTATTTAGCGTTAGAGCTTAGATTAGGTAGGAATATTAGCCACAATCTGCAGTACTATTAAGCATTTAAAGATTTAGGCCTTCCCTGTAAACATAGCTATTAACTAGGTTCCTAATTTTCTGCAGGCATGGGTGAACTTCATCTCCAGATCGTGCGGGAGAAATTGCTGTCAAACTATGGTATTCAGGTAGATCTGGGGCCCATTCAGATCGCCTACAAGGAACGACTGTTGACTCCTCTAAAAGAAACCATGATTCTTCGAAATAGCGCTGGTAATTATTTCATTTATCATGCACCCATGCATCATCCTCCTTATTGTGCATCTAACTACTAATACAAATTGCTAGGCGGCCAGGAACACAGTGTCACAGTCACAGTGTCCTTGCAGAATGGTGAACGCAAAGAAATAATGTCTCTAGATACTAGCGGAGATTCAGCAGAAAACCTCTCGAAGATCACACCTAAGCAGATATATGCTCTTAAGTCTGGCATCAAGACTGCCTTAAAACATGGACCACTCTATTCTTGTCAGGTTTGTTCTTATAAATAATTATTATAAGTATGTCTTTAAAGTAGTTACAAGACATTAAAAACAGTAAATTGTACAGATCTACCAGCAAACCAGGGGAAGACTCTTCTTTATTTCTACCTCACCTTATTCTCTACACTGTTTTAGTCTGTAGCTTGTTTATACCTACCAGTTTTATAATTTAATTGAACTACTACATTCAGTACTTTAAACCAGTGACTACTCATGTTTTGGAAATTTCATAACTCTGAACTCAAAATAAAATACAGAAATTAAATTTTGTTTAATTTTATTTTATATTATTTAATTGTATCATTCAATTCAAATGTACAACAATGGCTTTAATGTAGAAAAAAGCTCTGGACCCTATGATGTTGCCTCACCTTATTTAAAATAAATAGAATAAATTCAAGCTTAAGGATTTATTTAGGAAACTAAACTAAAGGTGCAGAGAAAATCTAAATTTTGAAAGCACAACTGATACATAGCCCAACTCTGTCTGGTTGCAGTTGTATCTGGATGAAGAAAGAGAAATTTTAGTGAAGAAAAAATATTGTTTCTTTTATTTTGAATGCCAAAGATTCCATCATCTGCTTGGACATTACCGTACAATTTCTTTTTGCATCCGAACACTTGGGGCACCAATGAGCATCCACAAACAATGGAAAACAAAGTTCCATTTGATTACGCTAAAGAACTTAGCTAAATGACTTACTTTGTTCTATTAAAAAACGCACAATACATAAATTCAAGTGACCAAGTTCGGATTGATTATTGTTTTTTAATGTTGTTAAGCTGGCTTAGACTTGATTTCAAAATTAAAAATTGTGTTCGTCTCTGACCGGTGGTATTACTATACAAGTACAATGTACTATTTATTAATATATAGTATTAAGGAAGAAAAATATGGCTCTGATTCTCACTTAAGAATTTCTATTTTAGGTGGTCAACGTTCATGCAGTTGTGCACTGGTTGGTGGCAAAAAAGTCAACACCTGAGTCTGTGATAGTGGCAGCAACAGCTCAGTGTGTCTCCAAGGTAATCGAACAAACTCTCTTACATTTTAGCAGTTACAATTCTATTAAGATCTAAGAAACTTCTCTTCGTTGATCTCATTATAATTAAAACATATTTATTTATTTATTTTTGTTTTATCTGTTAAGCTTACTGCTAGAAATGTCGGCCATCATTTTTTGTGTTATCTGTTAATCAATTAACTCCCGTCCTTCCCGCTAGTTAGCTTGACGGGCAAAAAATTCCAGACATATCGTTACGGAAGACGTGGTTATCGGGGATGTCAGGTCAGTCTGGCCTTTAAGCGGGTTGGGTCAAACTCAAAATTAAACCTTCAAAAATGTTTAATGTGATAAATGTGGCCTTGTGTTATCTATTTAAAGGACTTCTTCTTTTCACGTAACGGTCGCCTCTCAAGCAGAGGTCGCATACGACGACCTTCAGGATACCTTTTGGAAGGCCTGATCTGAATTTTTTTTTTATGTATAGATTGTTCAAAATAAATTCAAGTTTTAATCACACATGTAATCTCCCTCACTTATTCAGTAAGGGTAGTGCGAAAGAACATAAGTAGAGCCGAAATCTCTCCACCAAAGTGATAAATGTATCTCTGTTGATAGATGGAAATCCGAAACCGATCAGATACCATAAACATGCGTGCTACGTCAGATAAAATCAATGATATCAAGGACCTAACCACATTTTCAATCTTTTTTTCTAATGTTAAATGTAATAAGTTTATTTTTAAAAACAACACAATTTATCATTTTTAATGAATGTAAATACTTACTTAAAATTCTTTTCTCTCGTACCCCTATTGAAAATTCTTTTTGTTCATGTAAAATACTTCTCTTTTGATATTCTAAAAATATCTACACCTGTAATGTTAAGGGAAACTAAAGTATACTAATAAAGTGGTCTAAAGCTCATTCAATATTGATGTATGTCGGCGAATGTTACTGGTACCTTATTGTTTGCTTTTTTTTCTGTTATGAACTCAGAGCGCACATAGTATTTCTACGGTGGCCGTAACTAGTAAGCGACGATAACTCCGTAAATAAAATAGTTTGGAAATCAAGCCTGTACTTATTCAACACCCATACCAGCGCTTACTTTGGACTTCATAATTTCCTTCTAATTTTTTCTGTTTTGAAAGTTCACCAAACCGCACACTCGTAAACCTAAGATGTATAAAATAAAGCTGAATAAAATCTATAATATAATGAAAGTGGATACTCTTAAACTAGCTTTTTCTTTTGTTTATTTGCATAATTTTCTTTCTAAGCTGACCAAAGGATAAATAAATTACGTTTGAGCTTATAAAGAAAAAATAGCGACTTTTATTAAACCATGGTAATAATTAACTTTGTTTCAACACAGATATTACAACAAAGCGGCACTCAATTATTGGAACCGTTTATGTTGCTGAACATAAGAGTACCCGAGATGTATTTAAAAAGTGTCATGATGGATCTATCCAAAAGAAGAGCCCTTGAACTGAATGTGGACAACAGTGGCAGCATAAAGGTATACTTGTACGGCCTGCTCAGTGTGTTATTAGCTTTTACGAATGTTGTATAATGTTCTGTACAACACATTGAGATTGCCCTGGTAAATCATCTTACTGCTTATCTTTGGATTGCACGCTTATACCCTCTCTTGGTTTTCCAATCAAACAACTCCTGCACTCGCAATTTCAACGTCGTAAAAGACATTGAATTTTCTTGTACAACGTACCATGAATTGGAGTAATTGGGAGTTGTAAAAACAAGGCTTTTTTTTTTTTTTCTAAAAGTCTACGCTGACAGCCCTTACCACTAATTCTTTTAATTTCTAATTATTCTTTCTGATGACATCTTAATTTTTTTTAAATAGGCCATTGACTTTTGTTTATTAAGTTTTCTTTACAAGTTGTTCTCTTGCATTCATCAGAAGTTGGCTAGTAAGCACTGCGCTGAACATCATTCATATCTGTAACCCCTGTTGGTTAGTTCAGTAGCAAGTGCACCATCTTGTGGTTGGATTTGGTTCGAATAGCTTACAATCCACATCTTTTGAACGTCACAAGATGGCCGCCTGTAACCTCTCTTTTTAGTATTTATTATAATTTTTAAATTAGACTAATCACTTATTTTTGTTGTGTTATAGGAAATTTACTGTGAAGCACCTCTTGCAGAATTGATGGGCTATGCGAATTATTTGCGAACAATCACCTCAGGCACTGGAACTTTTGTCATGCATTTTTCAGTACATCGACCTATGTCCGTCCAAGATCAGACGACTATTTTGAACAAGCATATTACTTGAGCATCCAAAAAAATTATAATAATTAATAAAAAAAGCACACTCTTCCTGCAAAATGATTCAAAATGTGACAACCATCATTTTGAATTATTTGAAGATGGCATAACTTATAGTTTTGAATAAATTTTTTAAGAAATAAACCATTTTAAAATTTTTGAAATTTCCATAAGTCAATACAATTTCAGTACAACCAACCACCTTCATTTATGTATATCTATTATTTATGTAGAGACAGAGGTTTGAGAAGCATTGAAGAACCACGAAAGGGCTAAAAACTAAAAGAACCACGGATTAGGCTGGGAGTCAGAAAGTTTCTTTTTTGAGTAGGATGCAATTAAGAGGTTTTGTAAATGTGCTGAATGTTTTTTGTTGAGTGGTCAGTCATCTACACAAGATAGGCAGGGCGTCTTGATTGCAGAAATTTTGGTGAGGGGAACTAATTACCTTTTACTGTAAACTGCTCTGAGCGAATGCAACGTATGATCTACTTCCTAAATAATAAACCATGGTGGTATTTACGGTAATAATTTAAAATAATAAAATAGAAACAAATGATTTTGTTTTTTAATTACAAACATTTATTTTAATGATTTTTTTTTTAGACTTCGCATTTATATCAAATTTTTGGATTACAAAGTTGGATTCCCAAAACATTTTTGGGTTCCCTTAAAATATGTTTTGCATTTTTCTTTTCTTTTATTTCTTTTAATATTATTAAGGAATGTGTTAAATATATTATATACTTAAATAAAGATTGGTGCCTTCGGAATAATTGTTGAGCTCAAATTTTGATCTGAATTGTGTTTAAAGCAATCAGTAAAAACTCAAGATATGAAGAAAAAATATAAATGCAAACACTTTTTGAAACTTTAAAAAAAAATATATATAATATATTAAATTAATGTCTTTACATTATTTACAATCATATTTGTATTCCAGTCGCTTTATTTCTCAGCTACCAAAAATAAAAAAGTTATATTTTGGAATGTGCATTAAATAAATGCAAACAAAACCCACGGGTTTTGGATTAGAGGACCGGACGTTCTTAAGTAAAGAATTGTTCTCAGATGGAATAGCCTACAATAAATCAGCTCTGACAGGTCATTAGTACAAGGCAGATCAAGAAGATCTGGGCTATCCCATCTTGAAACATTTACGACATCCTTCGGTATCTCCTCAGGGAATTCCAAAGATGATAATTGAGATTTGCCAACTGGGTTTGAAAAGGTGCACAATTTCATATGAATGAACGTCCTAGCCTCGAATAAGTTATTTTTTAACAAATTTGCACATTACTATTACTCAGTGGCTGGGATACACTTTACTACTGTTACTTTTTGAATAAATACAGAAACCCTCACAATAAAAACGGGGTCTGTTGAGTTTATTAGTTAGATAGCTCTCACTGCTCTAGACCTCAGCATATGGTTACTTGTGAAAAAATTGAGACCCTTCCCCTGTTTGAGACGGCTGAATGTATCCCCACCACTGTATTATGATATTAACTGAACATTTCTACTATTATTGACCATAAAATTATTCCTTAAATATTTCCAAAATTTATCAATAAAATTTCAAATTTAAACCTGCAATAAAAAAAATGTGTCACTTTGTAAACTTACTGAATTTTTTACATTATTGCAGAGTTATATTTATTTTTTTTAAATTGTTAGTACAGTCACAGATAATAAACCTTTGCTTAAAATCTATTATCATTACAGATACCTAATTTATAAGTAACATTATCAAAAGTATCAAAAATTTGTGGGTCGTTAAGTTTTTTATTAAAGCCACCTTTTAATGTCTTTTTGGATTACGAATTTCTCATTTAATTATTATTTACTTAATTATAAGGTGCCTAAAAAGTTTTGAGGTGCCACACATCCGGGGAAAACTTTCCAGTAAAGAAACTTTTCAAGTGTACTGCTGCACTCCTCAGAAAAATACTCCGGCCATAGTGGTAAGGGACCAAATTATGTTTAGAAGCTGCAGCGGTATGGACAGATAAGTTATACCAAAGCTGGGCTCAGATCTGAATAACATACAGGCTTAATAATAATGCTACACACCATGGCAATCCCACACATACTTTGGCGGAGTTACTGTGCTGAGGAAAATTCAGGCCAGACTGGAGATGGTTCCGAATTAGTATCGTTCATTTTAATCCGTCATAGCTGGCATTCTCAGACCGTTTTGAATTTTCATAAATGATCAGAGGTTACTTCAGTTTGGTGAAGAGATTTTGAGTTCCACTTACAATGCTTCTATCATAAACTACGCTGCAGTCTGAGACTGAGTGAGAGAGGTTATGTGGTGTGTCACGCAATTGACACTAAAAATATTAGAAAATAGTGAAATAAGGTAATGCAAAAGCTGTCAAATTAAATGAATTTCAGGTAATACAACTATTAATTGGTAACAACAATTTATATATTTTACCGGTTTATTTAAACTGCAATAATGGTACGGGGATTATGAAAAATTGTAGTTTCTTTTTATATGGCTTTCAATATTTCAGTTTTAGGGAAATAGGTGATTTTAATGCTAGAATTGGCAATTTATAAAAAACGTCATCTAAATTTTTTTTTTAAGGAAGGAATGTACATAATATTTTCAAAAAGAAAGAAGATTCAATCGTAAATAGGAGTGTATGTTGCCTATCAGAATGCTTCAGTGATGACTTGTTAATATTAAGTGGTAGAACGATTAAAGATTGCAAACGAGAATTTACATTTGTCAGTACTAAAGGCTGTTCCGAAATTGATTTTTGTGTGGCTTCTAAGGAATGTAAATCGTTAAAAGATAATTTTGAAGTAGATAATCATAGTCGGACCATATGCCAACTGTTATCTCATTTAAAATTCGTGATTACAGTGTTTCGGGTGGTCATACACTCTCTTTACTCCCTAAATTCAATTGGAATATGCAGAATAAAGAAAATTGTCAAAATAAATTACAAATAAACAAAGAAAATTGTAGAACAAAGTACACTGAGCTATATTTGGATCATATCTACAACTTGATAACGGAATCCTCTAATTTACAGCTAAATTATAATATGAAGAGTAGGGATAGAGCACGGAAAAATCAGAAATGGTATGTCAATGATTGCAAAAAAAACTGCGTACACTGATGCTTAAGGAACTAAAGAAGTTTAAGAAAATAAATAATGAGCATAAAATTTCGTACCAAAAATTTAATAAAGATTATAAAGCTCTGTGTGATCAAAAGAAAAAGGATTATTACACAAATTCCGTAAATCAGTTTAAATCTATTAATGATACCACCACAGAGTTTTGGGATCTAGTAAATAATTTTAAGATTAAGGTATTTATAGCTGGAGGACAGATAGATTTAATAGAATGGATAAATTACCTAATAGCTCTTTTTAATATGCCACCACTAACTGCCGGCATTTCTTACGCTTCACACTTTGTGATAAATGGATTTCTGGATAAACTCTTCACTATGTCTGAATTAAAAACAATATTAGATTACTCTAAAACAAATGAAACACCGAGGATTGACCTAATACCATATAAATTTTATAAATATGCACCTGAAAATTTTGTAGAAATTCTTTTGAGCTAATTTAATATTTTTGAAAAGGGATTGGTACCATTAGAACTCAAAAAGTCAGTGATACATCCTATACACAAAAATGGTATATAAATGTAATTACAAGCTATAGGAATTGGCAAGATGCGGTGGAACTGGTAATTGGGAATTTTCACTTTTGGGTGGCCAGTGGAGATAGGTAACACGCTGAGAGCGTCATGAAGTGGTCATTTATTGTTAAGAATGGACGGAAAAGCCCGCCGCCTGGTACGATACCACCATAAATGAAAGAGGTCAAAAATTAGAGAAATACTAGCTACAAGGTCATTAATAACACTCAACGAGCCTAACGATGTAGCGACCTTTGAAATCATTACAGGATCGAGTTGCACTGCTTCGAGCTTTGAGTCTTCTGTGACTGATGGTGCCAGCCATGAGAGACGAATTTGTCCGATCACTGATATTTGGCTTTGCAAGTTAATCAGAAAGAGAGAGACTAGAATCCGAAGATATAGTTGTATATCTGAACGGTGTGCGACCAAGAATGGTCGACCAGCTAAAGTACCTGGTAGCAGTTTTTGATACAATGTTAAGTTGGGGCCAGCATTTGTAAAACATATGTGACATGAGATGGCACGTTGTTATTTTCTGGCAAGAGCGACCAAGGTGTATTGGGGACGGTTGGTGTGGGTCTTTGATGGATGATGTCTCTGTTGTTATTAGTAATAGGTTGCATCCTGCTGATCTTTATACCAAACTATAGGATTTGGAGGTACAATTCCTTAAAGACATCTTTACGAATGGCAGCAACGAAAATAATTTTTTAGTTTGCGTATTCGTTGTCATGAGGGTAGAGCAGGTGGTATCTCATGAACAGTTTCGTGCCGCAGCTTTTTGCTCAAACAACCTGGTTGAGCAGTTAACCATCTTAAATCTCTGGACTGGATTCAGTATAATGCCTTTCAAGGAGAACAATTAGAATTGCTATGGACAGTTGCATTACCTTCAATACCTTGCTGAATACTCACTAGTATACAATAATCACTAATTGAAATGATAAGGGAGATGTTGAGCAGACAGCGGAAAAGATGCACTATTTCGTTTTCTTGGATGAAAGCCAAGAACGCTGACCTAAAGGCAAAAGTAGCTTCTTACAGAACTAGTAATTGCCTACAACAAACTAAAAACCCTGGGAGCAATTCTAGAATGAGACGATCACAGGTATACTCAAAAGCGAATACCTTCCTTCTGTAAAAACTCTTCCCCAAATGGCTGTGGCTTAACTCAGCTACTTTCTGGGCATAATATCTTTACAGTAAAATGGGCAGATATCTGTTAAGATTTAATACAGTCTGAACCGCATCTTGTTACGATTCTTCTTTGGCCCAGACAGTCGACCACATTCTCTGAGAATGTGAATGCCTCTGGTCTGCAAAACAGGTGATCATGCAACAGGTTGTGAATGTTGGCCTCCCTAACAAATCTACTTTCTTTCATCAAATAACTTCACATATTTCAAAATATATGTAAAAAAAGTATAACAATTTTAAATACGATAATCAGTCTACTTCTTAAACTAAATCAATTATATATTAATAAACAAAATTATATAAAAACAAAAATCTTAATAAAACAAAAATCAATTAAAAAAAGAATGATCAAATAAAAGTAAACAATAATAATAGTAATAATAATAACGCTATTATTTTACTATGAAATTATTTCATTGTGTCTTGAAATAAAAATAAACTAATTTGTGATTGTATTTTAAAATTACACAACATGAATTTTATTTGTATTGTAATAACGAACATTTAACACACCACAAATTATTTCTGAGTAATACATGTGTGTTATAAAATGTCCTTGTTGAAATATGTAATTTTACGTCCTTAAATTTGTTCTTGGTTTAAACGAAAGTTGTTAGATGCATTATAGTTTGTATTAATATTTAGTTAACTTCGTATCAAATGAACGTGACATGTTGGAAATAAAGAGTTGTAGAAAAAAAAAAAAAAAAAAAAACACACACACACACAATCACAATTTAATCTTGCTCACTCAGTCAGCGAGTGTAAGGTATAAATGTATAAATGTTCTAACGATACCGATAAATATGTTAAAAATGATTAACTTATTTCATTAAATGCGATGGCACATTCTTATTGGGAAAATCCACTAAAGCAACCCTGATGTAAACTTATAGCATATAATACATATTGCTCTGTTCTAGCTGAGTAGTTCTTAATAAATTGTGTTCTGTTTTCACAATCATAAGATGTAATTAATATTAAATAAAGGTCTAAATCAGTGAAATTTTATTATTAAAAAAGAATCAAACTATGGCGATAGATGACTGAAAATTCGAAACCGGTCAGGAATATGAAAACATGCGTGCTTTGACGGTTTATCCAGTATTGTGGAACAAACCTATATCTTGATTACATCACGATCAGAAGATGCAGTGAGTATGTGTACAGACAAATTGAAACAATACGAATATGGGCCTAGCCCAAAACCACAAAAACGAAATTTTCAGGCAGAGGCGAAACTCCTTACAAATCAATACAGTCAATTTCGTGACAATTAATACATAGAGAGAAGATAGAGGAATGTATTATTTATCTACAAGTAATCCCCAAAAAGGAGAGAACAAGTTTCAATCAATCAATAGATTGCTTTAAATAAAACGATTTATTGACGCAAGCGTTTTAGACACCACTAGTAAGCATTACAGAATCTGGAACATGTTAAGGGATGTCTTTTATAAAGAAATACCTATGCTGGAAAGAGACTCAAAGATTTCTTTACACGGCTTAGTCTAGGTGGCATCAGCTGAATAAATAAGCTGGAATAACCTGAGGGTATTGAATGGCTGCTATCTGTGCGAACGGAGCATCTGTAAAGCGGCCCAGATTGCATTACATCTGTTCTGACTAGTCACAACTATAAAAAATCTCTAGAGGCTTTTGTGGATTACCAGAAGCTGAACAGATATTCAAGGGCCCATTCCTAGGATATCTCTCAATCAGGTCATAATTTTTTTTAGCTCACGATTTACCCTGAGTCTATTTTCCAGCAATACTATAAAGACACATGTACCTATCATGCAAACAACATCCCTCAAGCTAAACTGCCTTTTATCCAAAAGCACGTGTTATTGCACATTCAACTCGTTGCAACTTTTATGAACCCAAACTTTTTTGTTTACTCACCTGAGTAGAACTAACCTAAATATAAAATTAATATCCTTAAGTTACAAACAAAGCGCAAAAATAATAATATATATAGCCAATAAAGTAGCTAAAATGATAGCACTTGGAAATAATCGTAGCTATAGTAGTGTAATAAGTTTGACTAGAAAGAATTAAGGGCGGCCTTTAAAGGCGGTCGGCCCCAGAAATTTTAATCTTTGTTCCTTAATTATTATAAAAGAGGCAACTTAAATAAAAGGCTTTAATCGCCTGAGTAAAATGTGATCGTTAATCGCGAGGAAAATGTGTTATCGCTGGTGAAATCCGCACTGTAATTGTGTATATCAAGGCTGGAATTCATTCAGCGTTTGATTTGTTTAGACATGAGGACAGCGAGTGCCACGGCTTAGCGATTCGGGCTAACGTGGAATCTCTGGTTTTTGGAAACTTAGTTTATGAACGTTTAACTCTTGAATCCTGTGAACAATAAAGAAAAATTGAGTCTTTCTTTGAGGGCGGAACCCATAACCACGACACCCGTTGATAAATACAACCATGAATTTTTAATTGGATTATAGGTACGGTACCCGGTATATTATATTACTATACCTCTTCCAACCCGATTGGTTCATATAGTGGCAACGTACGGCATTTCGAATCACGATCCGGTTTAAATTAAGGAAGTTAGGTAACCGGCTTTTGACATTACACTCGATTAGATGTTAATAGGGTGACCGATCTCTTTCCAGTTTATAACATGTCAATATTCAAATAAACATAAGCCGTCAAAGAGTGCCAGTGTAGAACCCTCTTTAAGCTCGCGATCATCAGGGTTTATTACTATGTCATATTTCAAATTCAGACTTCTTCAAAGGAACAGGTAGGAGAACCCTTTTTGAACTCTGTACCCGTTTTTTTGCGTGTTACCCGTATAAAAATTAGACGCCCTTATGCAGTAACACTTCAGATACCCAACCCTCTTTGAGCTCAGTATGCGGTTTATTGCTGTTACACGTTCTAATCCTGCCTACTTTAAAAGATGACGGCTTGGCATACATTTCAGCATGTCACTCGTTCACAATCAGGTCCTCAGAAAGTGACTAGCTTGGGATTTGTATTTCAGTTTGGCACCCTTTTTATTAAATGTCACCCGTTCGTATAGATTAGACTAGACGAAAGGGTGGCAGTCCTGTATCCAGTTTATTCCTTCAAATCCTGAATCCCTCATTAAAAATAAACACATGACCAAATTTATCGTGCCAACGGTACAGATTTCTGACTCCTTTAAAGAGTATGAGCTTGAAAGGAACTCTTCTTTTAAGTCGATTTTATTTATTTTTTATCATAACAACCGTCCACATGAAGTGAACAAAACCATCCACACAATTGTAACCCGCCAGAACTAATTTGGGTAAATAAATAAATATGCTAAATAATTTAAAAAATGCCCTTATTTGAGATCCGTTAAGTTACCCGATAGTATGTAAATAATTTCACGGCTAATAACAATTGGATCGGGTTGTGCTAAAATTTTTTCTGTAATACTCTCCTTACAATAAATGTCTATATGAGTAGGTGAATTTTTGAATTGTGATTCAAATCTGAGCAATTTCCGCTCAACAATGATTTTCATTAATTTGTTTTTGGCTTAGCTATGTTTTTTTCTAACTTTAAATGCACTTATTATTTGCTTGCAAAGTGGTGAATTTTGCAAATAAATTTAATTTTAAAGCCATCCGTCCATATATATACATATATGGGGAACCAATCAAACATTTAGCAAACTCTTAGTAGCTGGATACTATAAACAAATTTTTCATTTTTGTTTTACTAATTGACAATTTTTTTTGCATTTTGATTTTTTGTTGACTTGAGTCTTTTTTTTTTACAAATACCTTTTATAATTAGCTAAGACAGTGCTGAACCGTTTGTATAGCTGGTATAGTTGGTGTGAATGTAGGGATCTGGGCTAGCGATTAGCGAGACACCTTTGTTGCCAGTTATGACGCTCAATCCACGATACAGCATCACATAATCGTCCTGTAAATGATTGAAATGAATTTAAGGTAAAACAATTAAATTACTTTCTCCAATGATAATTTTTAAATTTAAATATATTGTGATTTTCATAAATGAGGTGTCATTTGATTCGGAATTTCATGTAGATGTGCCTTTTGGGGGTTTCGACGCTGTACTTTGAGTGGGAGAGGAGTTAGCCCCATGAATGTAAGGCCCCTCCAAAATTCTTATTACCAATAACTCTGAAAATCTTAGCCCGATTTTGATGAAATCAGGCAGGATGAAAGGGTTAGGCTCCCCTAGGTAGCATTAAAACGACGTTCTCCTCTTACACCTACTTTTGTAGGGGAAGTTTTGCAATCATTTCAAATTATTGTCACGTCAACCGATTTTTGAAAATGAAGTGGCATTTGATTCAAATTTTATGGAGATAAGCATTTTAGAGGTATCGACGTGTGCACCTTTAGGCGGGGAGTTCACCTACACGCAGATAAGGACCTCTCTAAAACTATTAGTACTAATATTTCGATAACGCTTAGTCCGATTTTAAAAAAAGCATCCCTACTTGACTCTTAAAGTGCCACCATGCTCTTTCATTTATCGAGAAAAGTACTGTAAACACACTTCTACTTTTCTTACTCCAATAAGTACTGAAATCGCCATTAAATTTTGCTTTCCAATTTTATTCGAAACGTTTTCCCAAGAAAATTGTTTTTGTGGATTCTTTGGTGACTGCAACTTTCTTCTAAAAGACAACATTCTTTTAAAAGATCTCTGCAGTGCTAGTTACCGTTTCGACTTAACACAATATCAGGTTATAAGAACACGTTATGAGATAAAAAAGGTTAAATTTTGTAGGTTTTGTAAATAGTTCAAATTTCAAACCTATATATCTCTCTTTTCTTGTTCCGATTTTAATGATTTCTTTACCGAATTGTAGAAATTTTTTTGAGATTTTGTACATATGTATAAGCCTAAAATTAATACTTTTTACTTTTTATTTTTACAACCTTCAATTTGTTCCTTTTTTAAAAAATCGAGAATAAATTGTTCAGAAAATTTGATTAAAGGCTTCTGAGGATCTTCTGAGAGAGAGAGAGAGAGAGAGAGGGAGAGAGAGAGAGAGAGGGAGAGAGAGAGTTAGGGAGAGAGAGAGATGGTAAGCATTCATCTAGAGTGCCGTTACTGTTTATTGCGTACTGTCTTACCACCTATATTATATTGAGAATGATTCATTAATTTTCCAATTTAGTAAATTATTATTATAACAATTAGTTGGACTAATTTTCCAAATTTGAAGAAAGAAGTGGTCAAAAAGCCGATTCACTGAATAGGTTGTTCAGTATTGTCTGACAAATTTATTTCATCTTAAAGAAGTAGTTTTAACTTTAACTAAGTTTTTCTCTCAAATGCCCAAAAGTAGCAAGAGTTAAGAGGCCAACTACCATGTGGATGGTTGTGAATTTGATGGCTAAGTTATTGTCGGGTCTACTGGTCGGGCACAAGTCTTAAACCTTTTAAGTCAAATCTTTTTCCCTCAAATCGTTTTTAATCGAAACAAATTTCCCAAATGTTGAAGATTTAGTCGAATTAGTTGTACATCTATACTCACTATGGTCTTCCATATGCCTGGTATTCGATTGTGATACAATTTTGCATATATTGAAACATCAGCGTGTAAGTCGTAATCTAATTGCTTCATTAAGGTCGTTAAGATGCAGAAAGTTGCAGCAACTGTACCACCAAGTCTAAAAAACAAAATAAAATAAAATAATGAAATTTGGTGCAAGGAAAAAAATTTCTCAGAAAAAAAAATTAATTCCTTACTCATCAACAACCACTATTGGTCCATTTTGATATTCCAGATGATGTTGTTGTACGATTGAGATCAAATTTACGATATCTGGTATCTCAGTGATTGTCTCCGTTGGTTGAATAATCCTCACAGTCAGCTCATAATCATCATGCAACGATTGTATTGTTAAATCTCGAGACAGTGTACCATCTAGTTCACTTTCTTCAATAGCTCTCAATTTAAAACTATCACTGTCTAGACTCTTCTCTTTTTCGCTGGGCCAAAATGCTGGGTATCCCTGGTATGAATAAAAGTTTAAGAAAGCAACAGAATTCAGCTTCACAAGCAAAATAGACTTCAAAAGAAGTTTAAAAGAAAGTTAAAAAAATAAGGTTAGGATTTCACAGTAGGCAAGAGTTCTAGATTCGAAGTAAATAACATGGGGACTCAAAGCAAGCAGCAAGAAAAAAGCTCTAATGTAACTCTAAAAAAAACTAGAGTTCAAATTAGGAAGTAAATCTAGGTGGTATGCGCTTTAAGAAAGAACGCTCTATTGTGGTAGAGCAGGTAAGTATAGACGGGGACCTAGGGTGATTCAAAGCACAAGATCGAAACTTTGAGACAGGACATCAGGCAAACAAGAGTACAAGAAGGAATTTAAGATATAATTTTAAAACCAAGGTAAAATCAACTTTATGCTATGACTTGTAATGAAGTTTGGTTCAAAAAAAAACTGTAATTAAGGCAAGGCTAAATTTCAAGATAAGAGGATAAAGGTTAGAAACAGGAAAGTTCAAGAAAAGAGTTCTAATGAGCCACGACTCAAGAGCTTTCAGAAGAGAAGAAGAGCTCAAGAAGTTTAAGATGGGACTACCAAGATTGGCAGGGCTAAGCAAGCATCAAGTAAAAAGCTTTTTCTTTAAGTGCAGTAACTCTGAACAACAAAGAGTTCAAATTAGATAGTCAAGTTCAGGTAGGACTGAGAGCAAACAGCACTTCAAGAAAGGGGGAGCAAGTATAGACGGAAACAGAAGGAGATTCAAACCACAAAACGAAAGCCTTGAAAACAAGACATCAGGCAAATGCGAGTTCAAGATAGGAACTATAACTAAGGATTCAAGATATTAGTTCTAATTAGCCGCATTCAGTGCGAGCAGGAACTGTACCTCTCAGGAGCTTACCTCAACATGGTCGACAGCGGAGAGCAGTACTACCGTCTGTGCATTGTGATCCCACACCATTTGCCAGAAATCGATAATAGTCTGCTCCATTGGATGTTGGGTTATGATAAATTCTTTTAATTTCTTAAACCCTGAAAGAGAAATGCATTTATACTGCACAATATAAAAATTTGCACCCAAAAAAAATTGATGTGAAACACCACACGACTTTTTCTTACTAAATTCGCAAGGTTTTCTTCAAGTTTTTTTTGAGTTTTTACTGAAAGGTTTACTATAATAAATGACCTATAGAAGAAAGGGCTTCCACAAACCATTATTTAGCTTAGTAAGACGGGGTTGCATGGAATTTCTTCTTAACATTAATATACATTAACAGAATCAAAAAATTCCGGTCAATTAATTTATTCAAACTCGAAATATAGCAACTTTTCAGAGGCAGTAATACCTAATACTTTAGTTCAATGGCACTGCCCTTCTTTTTCTACATTAACAAAAATACACACACACACACACACACATATATATATAAAATATACATATTTTTATATTCATTTCTTCTGAATTGTTTTAATCAAATGTTATACTTTCATTTAAGTAGCTCATGTACTTACTCTGATGGCATAATCTGTAGATTAGAATCCAGAAGTAGTATAAAATAAAGTTTCATGGGGAAACGTTAGAAACGAAAATTATAGATCTACATATAAGTAACGTAAAGTAATTGCCTATTTTTTCAGGCGGGCTGTACGTCCAACTACCAATTAGGTATCGTGGACGGAGGCGACTACATACATACATACTTTACAAACATACTTTACTGTAAATTTCTTTTATTAACCATTAAATAAAACCCAAGGCCTAAGACCGGGAATCGAACCTAGTACAACAATACATATTAGCTTTACAGGTCTCGTCCCTAACCGCTCGGCTACCGTGGCACCTTATATGTAATACATTTAACACCAACTTAAAAGAGAGTCGGGGAAACTACTTTTGTGAAAGTAACTGGGCGAGTGCCCGGCACTACAGGGCATGACTACTATGTATGAAAGATATTGGGCTGCCAGACAAAAAAATGGCTTAACGCCGTTGTCGCGGGATAGGTAAAAAAAAGGTTTTGAGAAAGTAGCAAAAAATTGTAATTATCTATTAAATACAGTGACACTCAAATCACATCTGAAAAAAAACTTGGGCCCTACGGGCACCTAAAAAAAATATAAAATTAGAACTACTTTACATATTATTTTTGAGTTATCTGACGCACCGAACAATATGTAAAAACCACTTTTTGATATACGGGGGACCTCAAAACGAGTATTTCCATTGAAAATTCCAAAACAGAAAAACTGGATGATGGCAATTCAAGAGATTAAAAAAAAAATGCACCCACCTAAAAACCAAGATGCATTTATGTAGTCACTGCCGTCGATACCAGGTTTCGGTGTCAAATGAACTCTCGACGACTCTAATGGGACAAATTCTTGAGATCTGTTCTTAGCTAGATTACATGGTTTGTTAGCTGAGATATGATTGTAGTCTTTAGCCTCAAATGCTGTAACCATCTGAAAGAAAATAGAAAAAAGCTAATTCAATCACATCTTTAAGCCCTTTATTTTTTGTTTTACAAACTAAAGTAACTAATATGGATTGTTACAAGATAAGGGCCTTATGATAAGACCTGTTATCCTAAATAATAACTTCATAATTCACTAAAAGAATGTTCATTTTTTTTTAAAGGAGAGAGAGCTATCATTCAGATAGCGAACATCATATTATGATAATCTTAAAATTTGTAGAGCAGAGGTTCCTAACCTATTTGGACCTATTGTCTACGTTAAAGATTTTTTTTCTGTTCCCTCAAAATCGATTACTTTATTTTGATATTGTGGGGGGAAATGATTCACTAAGAATAATAAGTAAGTCGTACAAATTAGAAAGAGAGAACAAGTGTATTAAGTTTGTGTAGAACAGCATTTCTTCTCTCTTCTTAATGTAATTTTTAATTGGCGAAACATAAAAATTGTAAATTCATACGGTGGGCCACTTTTTTAGTAAACGCCTCGTTGATTATAGAAAAAGTCCTGTACTCCACTGAACGTCCATACGGAAGAGAATTTTCGATGTATTGATAACTCCTTTAGAGTTAAGAAGAAACGCAAAACATCCACTTACATCTCAAATACTGCTCCTAGCAGTAACCATAAAAGACATCATCCAACCACTTTCACAAGCTGTTCCAGTAATTATGCCAGCAAATCCATTTTTCACTACACATTGCTATTCTTCAGTGGAATGCATTACTGACATACTGTTTTGAAGTACTGAATGTGATGGCGACCTGTGGAGTTTGTAAGTTCAAGCACCTTTCATGAACCGTGCCAAACAAACACTGCCAGTTTTGCATAAAGTGTGTCCGTATTTATGGTCTATATTTTACTTCAAGCGAACATAATATGAACAAAGAAACCCTACATAGACTGATGATGAATGAAAAACAGACTTTGCAATCTTCACACGTATTTGCATGAGTTTTTATGTCAGATAACTTTTTTGGATAAGAGAAACAGTTATTTTTCTCCAACTACCTTATAATTATTCTCAAACTGCTTCCAATGAGGAGACACTGTGTCCGGATTCTGTTGTAATATATAATGCAAACATTCTGTGGAAAGTGCATTCTCAGCGAACGTTATCGCTTCTAAAATCGCGTCATGGATAAATATGTACTGTTCCTCCGTCTGGACTAGGTAGTTGCGTTGGTTGCGGATGTAGCGTAGATATCCGTAGATGTTCACTTCATCTCGAGCTCGGATCTGCTTCAACATGGCGTCCAATACTATGTAGGTACCGGTTCTTCCTACACCAGCGCTATAAATTACAAAAATGGATAAGGGCAAATTATGATATCATTTTGTGAAAGAAAATTGGACGGTAATTTGAGGAAGGAAACCCACCTACAATGTACGACTATTGGTCCAGAATTTGGATGATTTGCAGATGAAGATTTGTTCACAAAGCTGAGTATTGGCAATGGATGATCCGGAGTCCCATGGTCATGCCAGTTTGTGTAATGGAATTGTTGAACCACACGCTCGCCCATTGTGTACTTTTTCCGTTTAGCCTGCAACCAAATGGACAAGTGGAATTAAACGATCAAAAGGTAGCATGAAGCGAGTTCGCCCAAGCACTACATGTCCACATGAGCTTTTACCTTCAAATGTATTATCTTCATAGTACGCACTGTATACATGGCCAATACATCTTCCTTCACCAGTCGCACCTGTATGTGCCCGTAAGTCTCAACGCCCTCTTTAGGCCAGTACATGTCACATTTCCGCTGCAAAAAACATCACATGAACCACATCAGTCCTTCTATCCGCACATAGATCGGAAAGAAAAATAGCAACATTGAAATGGAATAACAGAATAATCAAACTAGTAGTTGAACAATGTAAATTATCAACGAAGAAGACAAATCGCCAAATAGGTAACTGAAAATAAATAACCAAGTGGCTAGTTGGAGTTAAATAACAAAATGCAAAGTGAAGTCGTCGTACGACAAAGCAGCTAGGAGTCGAATAATGAAACAGCCAAGTGTGGTCGAATGAAATTGCGAATTTGAAATTAAACAATTAACTTGGAGTTCAAAATTTAAGTAACCAACCATAACCGAAAATAAATATAAATAATGGTATAGCTAAATACTCATTTGAGATTAAAACTGACAACTAAAGTCGAATAATGATTTAGTGAAGCAGTCTATTAAGGGAATAATAAATCAAATAAATTACAAAATAACCAATTGAACCAATGGGCAAACAAGGCTCACTGCCGTGGTGAAGGCAACTTGTGTAGGGGAGGAGCTTCTGGTCCTCCAGGTAGGGGGTTGTCGCGTCGGACCAGCTCCTCGACCGACACAAAAAATTTTCAATGCTAAAAGACCAACCAATTGATGCCACTAACGAATTCGTCAAACAAAGCAGTATATCGGAGAAAAAGCTGAACTGAACAAGAAATACTCAAATGGATTAATGAAAGTTGCCAACTAACTAATAACAAAACAGGCAAAAGACGTTAAACAGATGTAAACTGAAATTTGGCCAACGAAATTCTCAATTAGAGTACACTAACGAAATAATCAGCTTAAGTCTAACACCAAAATACCAAGTGAATAACTATATACACAATTGGAGTAGGAAATAGGCAAATAAGTTGACTTGTAGGGCGAATAATTAAAATTGTCATTAAAATCGAATAAAAGAAAAAACAGCTAATGAAAAATTAAAAATAATATGAATCGAATAACGAAATGAAAAGTCTACAAAAAATAACCAATTAAGTTGCATAACAAAATGCTCAAAATACCACATTAATAAAAATTGTGATCGAAAATCAAAGAACGAAATAGGCAAGTGAAATCAACTGAAATCGAAATGAAGAAATGACCAATCAAGTCAGATGAGAAAATCGTTACAACAAGAGTTGATATGTTTTAGTTCAAGAAAATAACAAAATATTCATCCCAAGAGGAATATGAGAAGTCGAAAGACGAAAGCTGAACAGCGATGATTCAAATAAAATCGAATATGAAATAAAGAAATAGATTTCATCAGTGTCAATTAAAGTCAAATTTGGAAAGCAGCTATTTGTAACCGTGCGTAACAAAAATAGCTAAGCGAAGTCCAGTGATGGATGAATTACGAGAGAAAGACAATTCACGAAAGTGAGTGTGAAAACAAGAGACTATTTATAGATAACCGACAGAAGTAGACAAGTAATGCTGCATTGCATGTTTCCTGCTAAATTATATTAACTTACCCGTCCTCGCTCCACCAGATTGGTGATCATTACGATGACTGTTACGCCTTGCTCCCAGACCATCCTCCAAAAACAGTCAAAAGTATTCGGCAGAGGTCCTTGAGTGCCAATATAAGCGTTAGTCTTTTCAAAGCCATCGATATAGTTAGCATTGATATAATCGACCCAACGATTTTGTCCCGTGCCACTTATTAGACGTACTCGGCTGTGATCGTCTTAAAATAAAATAAACACTGTCACAAATCCTTAATCTGCAGCCATAAAGGGATCTATATCTATTAGGCAACCAACTTACAAGCAAGTATATTGAGATAACGATTTTTCAGCTTATTCTCCGGATGTGTGGAAACGTCCGAAGAGAACTGGTCAACTAAATAGGCTGCCTGTATAGAGTCGTACTCCTTGGAGAAGCCGATATCGCCGTCCGCATGCAAGGCCATCACATGTCTAGCAAACAAATCGACGGGTATAGGCGGATGGTCTTCACTGCGAGCCGACCAGTCGAACGTAGAAGCTGCCACAACCTGGCGACTCTCTTCTAGATAATAATACGCGGCATGAAAACAGTGTCTGCAACAAAGGTTAAATAGCAGTCAATCTGCAAATCTTTGCATGAAAACGTGAATCTAATAATTCAAAAAACCATCAGTCTGGTGTATTCTCATCAATTCCAGGGTTGCTTTCTGGTATGAAGCTGCCCTCCTCCATGGAGACGTTCTGTGCTTTAATGTCATGCCTCATTTCAGTCCCCTCCTCAACTGAAGCAATTTAAAAATGGGATACATTTCATAAACTAATAAAACAGATTTTTTAAATCTGAATGATCGATTGACTTGTTTTGAACTTCTTGCTTCAGAAAATATACCATCTGTTTGGGATGTGGACCCTGTAATGGTATGCTTGAGTAAGAATCGGTCTCTTGGAACAGTTTGAGAACTTTATTTGATACCAGGGACCTTGCATGACTCTGGCAAAAGCTGTTCTAATGAAGTTAAGACCCTGATCATATCTTGAGTCAAAAAGGAGTTTGGGGTCGTTTCACTCAGCAGGTTAAGAATCAGTAACTCTGCAAACACTTCTGACTTAAATATAAATTAAATAATTGAAACTAGATACACTTGTAACTCACCTCCAGACAGTGATGCCGAAAATGACGAGAAAGAGAGCGAAGGAGGCGAGCACAACGCTGGCAATGAAAACCGTGTTTAGGAGGCCTGCGGTCGGCTCAGGCGGCTCATCTGGGCGGCAGTCAGCTCGCATGGAGACCAACTTTGGCTCAGAGGCGGCACCTTCGCGGTAGTGCTTGCTGTTGACCACGCTGCGCGAGGCACCGCGGACACGTACCTCGTAGTCTGCATCCTCTGTCAGATTGCCTACGATCTACAATCACACATATGTCGCAATCATATACATGCTGCTTTAAAAAAATTATACCAATTATGAAATCTATTTTATTATTCTCTAGTTACGAGTGATGGCAGACATGCCTCCCTCACGAATATCCAACTTAGAAAATCCTAACTTAATAATGGTCATATATAATGCTAAAATCTCTTTTTCGAATATACATTAAAACGGCATCGACGCGGACCAAACGAAATATCAAATTTAAAGTTTTCGCGATTTTCCAGTTTTAAGATTGCTGTCCACACAAAGACAAAATAAAATTTAGAATTTCTTAATCTACCTGCTCGGGCTCTGGGAACCTCAAAGCGGAATTTCTCGTGAAAAGTCGAAAACGAAAACCTGAACAATCGCAATATCTTGTTTAATAGGAGTAAAAGAAAGAGCAAATTGGTTTCCTTAATGTTTTAAGTATCTCTATTAAATAACCTGTGCAATAGTTTATAAATATACACATCACTAAATGTATGCATGATTTTAGGCCTTGAAAAAATGAACTCATTTGGTGAAATCTGGCATTTAGAAATGTGTTTTTTAAACCAAAGGATTTATTTGACAGGCCTCAAAACATTAAAAAGGCATATTACGCTCAGGAGGCTAAAAAATGTAACCATCAACTTATCACTAAAAAGAGTATTTAAAAACTGTCAAATGACTCACAAAAGACTGTTTTTCATAGTCGGCCGTAGTGTCCAGACGGATCTCCTGCGGCTGTTCACCCTTGGTACGGTACACCACTGTGTACACGTCAATCTTGTTGAAGAACTCTATGGGACTGTGCCACTGGATGTAAAGTCCGCCACCTGGTAAACAGGTCACGTTGGTGATCCGCGGCGGCCCAGGACCACTTACATCCGTCGTAGTGTTCAGTGTTTCAGATCTCACTTCATCCGATTCGCTGTCTCCAGTAATCAAACTCTCCACCCAAATTCTATAGCTAGTAAATGGTTCTGTAACAAAGAAAACATATAATACTTCTACAATACAAAAAAAAATAAATTTTGCTGTACAAGAAAGCAGCATTTAGTTTGGAGAGTATCTCTAACTCCAAGAAATTTATTGATACATGTCCCATAGTTTATACTACAAGTAAAAGAAATTCTTAGGTAGGAAAGCACTGCGTAAAAACAAAAATATTTTAGCTCTTATTTATTGGTTTGATTTCTTCAGGTGTTCAATGTTTTTTAATAAAAAAGTTTTGGCCTTTCAAATGAATATTCATATATGAAAATAAATGGAGTTCATTGAGAACAATGTCATATAGCTTTGGCATACATCTTTGGCTAAGTGGGGCAATTTGTTTTTCTGATTTCGTTTACCAGCGTGTGTTTAAAGAACATGCTAATTAGGGTTTACTCCAAAACCAACTTTTTAAAGAGCCGGCAAATTAAAGATCGAAAGAATATTTAAAATCAAATTTCACTTCAAAATTAATTTTTGCATTGAATTTTTTTTTTTCAATGTTTCAAAACAGATTTTTTTAAAACTATGAAATCCTGTTGTAAGGCTACTTACTAAGTTGTGACAGCGTATAGTGAACTTTAGCCGAGGTGATGTTCACAGATTTGACGGCCGAATAATTGCCGTCGTACATGTAGTACAGATGGTAGCCCTGTACCTCTCCAGATGGTTGGACTGGTCGGTTCCAGCTAAGATCGATTGTTGTATTTGTTACACGTCCAATGGTTAAATTTTGTGGCTTATTTGAGACACGTACGGCTGAAAATTTAATAATCAAGAGTACTTACAAGTTTATGTTTACCTAACTGTTCCTAGTATATACATCAAGTTTCAATAATCGTAAATACATTGAGTGATTTACAAAGCGTCTAGAGATAAAAAAATCCCTCCCCCTAAACACCCCTCCCAACGTAAGGTATTTATCCTTATCAACCACCTAGTAATTATGCAGATTTTTTGGGGAAATCGAATGCTTTCCTAGCAGCGTGAATCATGAAAGATTACTTACTACAAGAGTAACCCTGGTTCAAGATATAGCGGCCCTGTACCATCTATCCATTCTTCACCATAGTTTGGCTGATTGAGCTATAGCGCACACCAACTGCTCTGCAGGCCCGATTATATTGAGTTATTATTATTTTGGACAATCCAAACAGAAAGAGAGTATTAGAATAGGCGATTTTGAGCAGGTTGTTCTGACTATCGAGCGATTCAACAATACTAAGATGTACTCCTATTTGGTCCGAAAATATCTCTCCTTAGATTACTAAGAGTAGCTTCTTAAAGAAGATAAGGGAGGTCACGTTAAACATTTCACGAAGAGTTTAACTTTTGAGCTTCTCCCCGACCCGGCTTTCAGTCCAGGCTAATCTTGGTGTGAGAAGACAGAAATTGCTTGCTCACAGGTAGGTTCAAGTAATTCAAAATTAAGGTTCTATATTCCTGGGCAATAATTTAAAGCAGGTTGTAAAATAAATAATTACTGGAAAGCAAAGATTAAAGAGACATTGATCACAGTCCCTTCTTTGTTTATAATGTAATATATTTATATATTTAAGTGTTATTTTAAAATCAAGAATAAATCCAACAACTCACCAGTGGCGGCTTCTTCATCTAAATCTTCACACAGTATTTTAAACTTGAACATTAGATGAGCATAGATCCACACAAGAATTGCTCGAAAGACGAACATCTCTTCACGACAAAGAGAAAAAAAAACACCAAATATAATATAAAATAAACATATAAAAATAAAATAATATAAAACGAGCTAGTATACCTGTTTTATTTTAGACAAAGATAAACTATCTATCTGTTAAACTATAATATTCAGAAATCAATTTTAGATATTTAAATTTTGGCATGTTTTTATGCGGCAAACCAATTTTAATCTAATCGGAAATTAAATGAAATAACAAAAAATATGAAAAACATTATTTTTTGACACGTAAGATTCATTGAGTAATAATACATTAAATTTTGTTAAACTAATTGTTACATTGCTGCAATTGTTTACTATAATCTGTGTTCATAGATAAATCCGGCTAGTACAGTGCTGACACAGGTCAACAAAGGTAAGAGTTTAGCTTCATTTTCCCTAAAAATTAAATATTTAGGGAGTGGTTAGAAAAAGTAATTATAAAATGACAAAGGGATTAAAATTGAGTAATTTTTTTTTTGTCTTTTACAATGCTACAAATGAATTTTAAAAAGGTGAAAATTTAAGTAATCAACATTGGTACACTAACAATGTAATTTATATAGAGGCTCCTCTCTAACTACTTTACGCTTCCCATTAAGCATTTTTAAGCTCTTTAAATTACAAAAAAAAAAATCTAGCTTGAAACACTAACACGACTTTCAATATGCTTCTTAGTTTTGTATTTCAATAGCAAGGACCAAGATAATTTAGGTAAAATCATATTTGAGTCGAAACAGTCTGATAAGTGCCATCTTCATAAATTTCTGCCCAACTAATTAAAAATTGGCTTGTTGATGTAGAAATACATTTTACGAGAAAGATACTTCTATTTTATTTCCGGCCTTTATGGCAATTTCAATGACATTTTGATCGTGAGCGTATAACTTGACATTTTATTTCAAACTTGAAAAAAATTGGAGGATAATCTAAATAGTTTTCGAAAAAAGTAAGGCTTTTTTAAGCCAATACCAGAAAAAAAAAAGGCTTTTTTACAAATATTAGAATGATTAGAAAAGCGAAATACGGCACGGAAAACGTATTTTCTATATCACTTTTCACAATAAACCTGCGCTGTAAAATTTTATTGTTTTCCAGAAAAACATGACTTTTGGTAACTATCAACCTCTAACTCGCCAAACACGTTCGGTATAAAAGTCATGAGATTTTTTGGAAGGACTATACATTTTTTTTTATTTATGAATAAATTATCAATTAAATATTTTGATTTATTACAGAAGTAAAAGGAGCGAGATAATAGAAAACAAGATATTTAACAAATAATTTTTTTTCATTGTAGTTCTTCTTCGTTACTTCGGTTGCAGAACGTCCTTTTTTTTTTTTTAAATGTGTTAGAATCACTGAAATTTCATAGATTAAACAAACGAAAGCAATTAGAATTGCTTAATTTTTAAAGAACATTTTACCAAGGAAAAATAATTATTTTCACCTTGTAGACGCATAATTAAAAATATTTGTGAACAAGGAATGCAACGTTTAATGACTGCTTATGACTCATAATGAAATAATACTAATGTTTTTTTCTTTTATTCTATTTTTATTACTGGACTGCACCTATTGGCTTTCTGAGGCCCATCCTCATCCAATGGCGCTACAACTCATTGCTGAGTCTTGGCCTCCTTAACCAGTTTCTGGCCAGTCAGTCCTCTTTGCTGCCGCTCTCCACTCGGCGATATTCAACAACGACCTAGCATCACCTGCAACACCGTCCGCCCAGCGCAGTTTCGGCCTCCCAACTCTCCTAACTCCATAGAGGTGCTCATCCGAGGTGTTTAGATCATAGATGGACCAAATATGAAGAGGCCATCAAGCAGGCAGCAAACCAAACGCTGGGATTCCAAGAGAAGGTAGCTAGGGCAACCTGGTTTGATGAAGAATGTAAGGCAGTCACAGATAGAAAGAATGAAGCCTACAGGACCATGATCAAAAGAAAGCGTACGACGCAGGTCAACAGACGAGTATCGTCTCTTGAGGAGAAAAGAGAAGCAGACGCACCAAAAGAAGAAAAGGCAGTGGGAAAACGGAGAATTGGAGGAAATAGAGAGGTTAAGATCTATTAACGAAAGCAGCAAATTGTATTTTCTGAGGCCCGCTGGTTTGTAAACTCAGCCCCATTGGTTCTTTTCGATGTAAGGTACGCTTCTATGTGACTATGTGAAGTTAAGCCTGGCTAGGAGGTTTAGGATTTGAAGAAAGAAAGTAGTTTTTCCTAAAAAAATGGTATGGAGTAAGAGATCCAAAGCTGAGAGAAACACACATTAAAGTAATCAATTATAGTGGCCATAATTTCCAATTTTATCGTTATTTTTAATAACGATATTATTTATTGGAATGCTGATACATTTTTGCTGACACATTTTATTTGAATTGTAGAAAAATTCCAAGTAATGTATACATTTTTTTTTTTTTTTTTTTGCAAGAAGATGGGTGTGGCATTAGGAGTCTAGTCATAGTTTTAAAAATAGTATTAATACAGTAGGTTGTCGCTAAAAATACATGATTTTATTTTAAAAATCGGAATAGCTTTATACGCACACACACTGAGTCGGCTGTAGCGAAAGATTCTATTCAGTTGTGTCCAAGATTTCACTAGAGTTCTCCAAACCAACCATCCAACTCCTGACTTGCAGAAAATAAGAGCGAATAAAAGTATGTAATTATTATTATTATTATTTTAATTTCAGTATTTTTCTCTATCTTTTTTAACTCTCTCACCCTCTTGTAAACAGGACGATCAGAAATTTAGTTTTTAATTTTGTTTTTTAGGTTCTTCCTTACATAATTGTTTTAACTAAAAAAGAACCATGGTTTATGAAACTGATTTTTATACAGTAAGACGTCCTTACACAAGACCTACAATAACTTCATATTCAGTAACGGTAAGTGGACATTTTTGGATTCTTAATTATTTCATGTTTACTAGTTTTGTTTAACTAATATTTTTTGTTTGATATATTTGATTATTATTATTATTTTGTAAAGCTAACCAACCATATTATTAATCAAGGATGTAAAGAAAAGTCTGTGCGTTGTTCACTTTTGCAACTTTATAAAATACAAAAAAATTAAAAAAAAAAAAATTGTTTCTTTACTCCCCTATTAAGCATACTGCTGGAAACACAGGCCATAATTGTCGTATGAGTTAAACCTATCTTTGCGCCAAGAACACCATGCTCTTTCCATACTACTAGCTAATTTTGTGACGCATGGGGGCTGTTTTCATTTTATTATTTTCTAACAGAATTATGTGTATACATTTTAGCTGAGTGGAGTTCAGCTATCAAAACCAATTCAAAAAATAAGGGTTGCCTTTGTGTGGTACCAATCACATGCAAATATCATAATTTTTCACTTAAATCTTTCTCTACGGAAAACCGGTAGAAACTGGAACGATGTGATCTAATCCATAGTGTTTGTTTTTAATGAATAGTTCCAAATAAATGCATCTTTCAACCACAATTAATAATTAGTTTGATAGCGAATAAAATCATTCTAGTTTTTAAGAAGGTTTACGTTATAATATCGAGCACGAGACTTACTAATATCGTAAGTTACATGTTGAATGCTTCTAGAAAGCACGCAGAACTGGCTTAAGGCAACGTTTTCTCGTGTTATAGTTAATTACACGCCTAATACTTCTGAAAGATTTCTAATACTCGTGTAAACAGCGACACGTGAAGTAACACTGGCCCCCTTTTGGGTTCTTTCAACTTAAAAAAAAAATATATATATATATCTCAACATCAAACAAACAACACATTATAAAACACTTACAATGTTAGATGGACTAGGTAGGATACTTGAAACTTCCAAGCTGGGCTGAAAAAATTTAATTACGTACGTCCGTTCAGTTATCAGGTTTCATTTTTATCTTCTCTTACTTGAAAATAAGAGACTCTACTGCTATCGTTGTCTAGTTTTTGTTATCTAACATATTGGAAAAACACGTTTTGAGAAATACTCTTAAGGAAAAAAAAAGGGAATATTCCAAAATGGTTTATGCGTATATTTGCATGAATACTGTAGTATCAAAATTAAAAAACCAAAACAAACAGGAAACCCAAACTTCATATTTCTTTTAGGCAATCTTAGCTCTGTGTCTTTGTTTTCCTTTACGTTCCGTTACTAGGAGTACATCTGCATACTTGGCTAATAGCAAGAAATATGACTGGGATGTACACATTAAATCCTTTTAATTAGTTTAGTAATCCATATATTTCTTCAAAGTCATTCGTTACACATTATTTATGCCAAAGAATTGAATCTAATATTAAAAAAGTATAAAAGATAATGTTGAAATTTTATAAAGGATAAAAACAAAATTTCTTTATTGTCTTATTTTCTTGCAAATAATCATTATTGCACTTATATTGGTACGTACAATATCCTAACAAACAAAAACGTTTATTTAAAAAAAAATTGAAATATTTGTTCAGGAAACTTCTTCTTAAGGTAATTTGGGGAACGTGCCATTTCAGTACAATGTACATTCTCATTTATCGTCCCCATTAACAGGAATGCAATATAACGTACAAGTCAAAATCCCAATTTAAAGAAATTCTGTCCGTGTAATTGCCAGTTTATTAAATTAAATTTTTTCTTATAAATCCATAGTTTAAAGACAATTTTTATAAGTAAAGGGAAGGGAGAAAGTAGTTTTTGTGTCAGCAAAATATTTTTTTTTTTTGTTTCTAGTGACAATAGGTTCTAAAAATAAATAAATAATAAAATTACCATTATTTATATATTTTTAACCTGAATAAATAATATTTTATAAAAAAACGTCCCTGTGAACTTATTTTAGTGCCCTCTGGACGCATGGTCCTGCGTCAAAGATGGTGGATGGAGGGTATACCGGGCCAAGTTTGTGAGAAACAGAACGTTCCCCTTTACATCTATAATTTACTTCTCATTTCCATTGGAGCATTGTAGAATTGCAAAATAAAACTTTTTTTTTTTTTTTTGCTAATGCATAGAACTTATCATAGCTGATGCAAACATAAACTAAATAAAACAAAATAAACACTAAAGCAAAAAGAAAAACTAATCTCTGTGGACTGCTTACACAGAGCGAAAGAGAGTTTGCGCAGACTTTTCTTATAATCCCTAGTATAATTTATTTGACTGCTTAAAACCTATCACTAAATTAATCTTCACCATTGCTATAAATAAAATATACACAAGGTCCTAAATAGCTTGAAGTAGAAGACTATATAAAGGGCTCTACCACAAACTTTTGGTCTCAAATCTCTAGTCATATCAAAATTTGTGACTCTTGACTCATCACACTGAAATACATAGTATCTCGTGGTCACAGGCGGACGATTAGTTCTGTTTTATGTGATGTTGGGCCACATGCCCGCATTAATGAAGTGTTGGTCTTGATTAAAATGTTTTGTAGCCTGAATCACCAGATATGACGAGTTTTTTTAGCGACAACTAGATACAATATGAGAATGTTCAAGCTGTAGTTCAGTAACAGTAGATAGAACAAATAAACAAAACACTAGAAACCACAGCAATGAAGTTTATTCTGATTAAAGTGATTTGTAATTAACATCTCGCTATTGTTCAGACAGTATCATTGTAAATGTAATATAGTTAGACAATCACGGATAATTCCCAAAGAGCATGATGTTTTTGTTAAGGTTTTTTTATTTTATTTTTTTTGAAGTTAATGCGTTTCCCAAACACGAGCGCAAACTTTATTTTCCCAATTAAATCAAAAAAAGTTATCAATATGGTAAAACTTTACTTATTTGTTTACGCATTATCACTTATTGAATAACATCAACGTCAACAATGAAAAACAGCATTAGAAAATTTAGTTCTTAATTTTTTTCGAATTAGTAAAAACATGAGAAACGTTGCAAAACTAGGAATGTTTACTTTGTATTTTATATGTGTGTACAAATATTACGTTGACCCTTCAACAGAACAGTGAGGACTCACAATGTGAGTGGATTTTTGCACTAAAATAGATCATCATTTTTTCACATTGCGTGTGAAGTGTTTGAACAAAATATCTCAAAAAATAAAAGATATCTCAAAGCACAACTTTATTATTTCAACACATTAGTGATGAGTAAATTTTAGTGATGGGACAAGTTCTTAATTCTTTTGTCTTGATCAGTCATGACTGAATTTTGTACAAAACTTGCTGCCTACCACATGCTCTATATACATACATACGTGTAACCGTAACTTAGAAGTCAAAATCCTTTTACAGAAACTTATTCAAACTTACGTGATTGTATCTATTTAATAGTTCAACCACTTTTATTTTAAAACATTCCGTCCAGGAAAATTGATCTTTTGTAGGTTTCTCAAAAGGGGAAGAAGGTTATGGCAAGCCTCTAAGGTACCCTAAGTGAATACTATGAACTACTTACCTGTAATATCTATACATGATTTTATTATTATTTTATAAGAACTATCTCCGCTTCTCCACACTTGCAATTCCAAAACAGTTCGTTTCCTCACTTATTAAGCTTGCTGCTGGAAATATCAGCCATAACTTGATAACTCCATGTGTGAGTCAATCAAATTACCTTCTTACAGCACCAACAATCAGTGCAGGCAAAATTCCACGAACATTCCGTTAGAGGTGGAACGTACTCCACAGAGAAGAAAAGCTTGTTATCAGAGAGTGCCAGGTCTGTTTTGTAAAGTGGGTCTGTGGAGAAGTTTCCAATACTTTATTACTAGCTCGTTTAAGCCGACGTGTGCGACCGTCTGTTGTTTTCTTTCAGGAGGATTTTTTTTTATTTTATTATTTGCGATGTAACCAAAGATGGATATTTTTCTAGCCAAATCAGGGTACACGCTGAGTGTAATATAGTTCGCATGATATCTGGTACTTCAGCAACCAGCTGAAGAAGAGTTGATATCCTCGTAGTACCACCGTCTTAATCGCTGCATCACTTCATCGTCTCAAATTCCCTAAAGAATGGGTTTATCTCTAACCCGATCTAAGCTTATGTTTTTGTTTACCCAAATTCCTGAGATTCAATTTGGCCATTTTTTTATTTTATTTTTCACCTCGTAGATCATTCCCAAAGCCGAAATTGCATAAACAGGAGCGATTAAGAAACTGGTGAAGATAGATAGTAAACAATAAAAATTTACACTTGAAAAAAAACATTTTTAAATGTGTGAAGTCCACTTTTAAGGGTTTGATTTTTTTTTTTTTAATGAGGATTTTACAGCAATTAGAATTTCTTAAGAAAAAATGGTAACTTAAGCTAAAGATTAAGGTGAAAATCAGAATCCGTGAAAACTTTCTAACTAGAATTATTTTTAAAGACTAGGAAAGGAAATTCAGGACTTAGACCTTTCACTAGTACTTTTTTTTTGGATTTTTTTTCAATTATTTGACACTCTTGATGTGTTTTTGTTTATAGTAATACCTAAAATAATCAGGGAAGGGATTAGGTTAGTGGCTAGCACAAAAATTACTATGTGGAGATCCCGAGTTCGAATCGCAACTGCCAACCCTTAGATTTTATGTTTTTATTGAAGCTTCTTATAGCTTCTCACATTCCGGTAATGGTAAAAGCTGACTGTAACGAGAGGACAGAGGCTGGTAATGCAAGAAACAAAAAGGGCTCCGGGCGTTAGTGACGCTGATCTTGACGTGCCTTAATTAAAATATTAGTAGACTGAATAGCGGCAGAGATCGTCAACTAGATTACTGGAATTACAAGTGTAGAAATAATAGCCTGTTGAGAGGCTAAGGCGAGAAGAGTATGAACATTAGGTCTAAGAAAAAAAAAAACCTGGTGCCAGGATACTTACTGTAAAACTGCCTGTAGTTCTCTGTTCCTCGTCTATCATTAAAGATATTTTACAAGAGAATAAAAGTTTAGGTCTGATCGCACGCTTATATTTCAACATATTAACATAACCTGCTTGGGCACTTCCTTTAGGGCCATTTGTATATATTATGAGTTCTAACCAGTAAGTGGGTTATCCCTAGTTCGATTCCAATTCGTAGCTTCTTTTTCCTGGTCAGAAAAATGATACAGTTAATTATGAGCTTTCTCAAAGCCATATATACTCATTATGTTGTGGTTTCTTTCTGCAATGCTATGATGTTGGACACGGCATGCGTGAAAGGGTGCTTGGCAGTGCACCGCAGCTAAAATATACCAATTTATGGCTAGACAGATCAGCATGTTCTTTCTTGTCTATCTATTTTAGTGGATTCCTTTTGTGCCTAGTATTGCGAGAGAAACCTAAGATAATAGTATAATAATGGTTTATAAAAGTGAATTTCAATTTATAAAGCATATTTTTAAAAAAAATAAATCAATCAACTAACTCTTAGTCCTTTACACTGATCGAGAAATTGTCAAATCAAAGATTGTTCCGTTATTTAGTATGGCTAGTAAAATTGTCTATGATGGTATTAAACGAATTCGAAAAATTGTCTTTTTTCCGTTGTCTGTAGTCAAAAATAAATAAAAAACGGAAAATCGAAAAAAGTTCAAATTTTATTTTTTTTCCCCCCACAGAAACAGTTGAATAATTTCCTTTAAAATTGGTCTATTAATTGCAAATATTCGGATCTATAATTTTTATTACAATAAAAACATTTATCCCGTGAATGTTAATACCAGGGTACTATTAAAAGAGAGGCAGACTTCTCTCTTAGATGCCATTTCAGTGCAATGTATGATCTCATCACCTAAATAATAATAATTGGAATTAAATAAATAAGCAAAATTCCAAAAAAAATTGAATAAATTAGCTTAAAATACCACTTTAAAGAAAAAGCTTAATACTGTTTTTAGCGATTTTCTTGAAAAATAATTGTTTTTTGTAAAAGTCCAGTAAACAGTACAGACATATAAGACTATTACGTTTATTTGAAACATTATTTAAGCGGTGATTTTAATCTCTCCTGTAACTGGCTTCACTAATTACACAATTCGAACAACTCCATAACATTTTACGTGTAGGAAATAGATAAATTCCAAGTTGGAAAAATAATAGAATAAGTGACAAAAAAAACCACTTTGAAATAACAAGTTATAAATATTAATTACCCATCCTTCAACAAGCTGTTGGATTCCATGCTGATATTATTCCTTAGTGTTTTTGAACAGCACGTGTGACCCCCTATTTGTTGAATCACTGGCACTGAAGGAAATGAGCTGGACTAAATGGTAGTATGATGAGATGGTAATAGATGGGCTGTGTGTACATGGAACGGTAACGACTCATTTCCATTAAAAGTATTTCAATTTTCTTCTTGTACAATTTCCATCTTATTTGTACAGCCCATTATACTAAGTTGACCACGTTTTAAAGCTGATTGGCTACAAACTTAACTATCAGGCTACTGGCAATGTGGATTTGTAAAATAGATCACGTAATGTACAAAGAATTTTTTGGGGCTGCCTATAACGTGTCTGGCATTGAGCTAGAAAGTGGCTGTCTACAGGTTATTTTTACATTAAAGTAGCAACAAAATGAAATATTAAATTAAAAGTTTTTTGTTCGCACATACACCCACTTGCAAATTTGCTAGTTTTCCAACTCAGGGTAATCAAAACAATTTTACGGAAACCAGAAAAACCTTTTTTTTTTTTTTATAAAATTCGCACTTTCAGTCATGCTTTTCTTTAAACCAAGAATTTCTGCTACTTATTTTTTTTTGGCGCAAAGACTGCTGGCATCATCAGCGCAATACTAGCTATTAATGTAATCTTTATTTATTTATTTACAATACGGGCAATCACCCAGTTACAATGAAATATAATTTAAAGTAATTTATAAGTAACATATAATATAATTTATAGAATATACATAATTATATTGTCATAGAAATAAAATATATTAATAATACAACAATAGTAAAAATAAAAAAAATTGATTTTAGACTTTTTGAGGAATATAATAAATTGAATGATGAAGTTAAACTAAAGTACTTTACTTAATTAATAAATTTTAATGATTGCACAATAAATTGGAATGTAATTTTCCTTAGTAACTAATCATTGTAAAATCATTTATTTAAAAAACGTTTCATTTCGATCATTTGGTGTTGAACAAATCAAAATCAGAGGGTAGATGATTAACTTGATCCGTAATTCTTGGTGAAGAAATGAGTTTACGATAATTTGTACTATGGCACATTTTAGAACTTATTAACATTATATAATTAATAAAGCCATTCATTCCACTTAAATGGTGTTTTAGACCGTAGCGTAACCAACTCCCTTCACCAGAAGTGCCCTAAAATGAAATATCCTGGTAAAATCTTTCTGTTTTCCTATAATTCCTAAACTAAATCAAAATTTAAGCACAATTTTTGCCAGTTTTCATACCAGAAAACTGGTATCTATAGAGTTACCTTAGATATCTGTATGTTGCTAAATTGTGAACATATATTAAAAATAGGTATTTTAATGGTGTACCAGAATGTAGTAGAATGTCTGTCCAGATGTAAAAATCAAGTCAGGGACATTTGTCGGCAGATTGAAACATTTTAACAAAAACTAAACTGTGTGCCAAAACTTTGCCCTGACACAGAAAGATTTCACAGTTTTACTTAAACAGTTTACTTTTAAAATTAACCCAATTAAAAAAAATAACTTTCAATATGGAGAGTAGAGATGACAACAACAATAAAAGAAGTTCAAACAAAACATTCTCTTTACGTTCAGTGTGTCTCTAATGAATGATCAATGTCTTTTAAAGTATATTATCCGAGGCTTGCTGAAGATAACGCTCTAAGTGGTTTGCTGATTAAGGGGAGGAAATCTTTTTAGCAGATATTATATTGTTTACAAAATGGTGAGAACCAGGTGGCCAAAGCAAATTTTCTATCTGTTCTTGTTGTATAAAGGTGAGAACATTTTAAAATGAGATCTAGCTTTAAGATTGCACCAGCAAGATTGTCAAACAATGGTAGCAAAACTAGATATTAAGATTTCGTTGATGTGCCGATAAACATTTACCTTGAATAAGTCATGGGTGATAAAACCCAATGATTAGAACACCTTATTTTGGTGTAATACTCGTAGTTTACTTCTTCTGGGTGGCGCAATATTTTTTAACACGAAGAATTCAATTTTCAAACAAAATATATTTTGTAATTTGTAATTATTGGAATTGGCCACTTCTGTATAATTAATTTATACTTCTTTCTGGATAATATTTTAAAAAAAATATCTTAAAATCTACAAATCTTAAATTGGTTTTGACCGCGATGTTAAGAATGGCGGAATCATGGTGAATTGTATCTTACTATTAAAAGGAGGTACCTTGAACCTCTCTTTGGCCCAGTTAAGGACACAGAGTTAGGGTCCAATATGTGATTGTCGGCTAAGGAGACAATACACACGTTACGTTGTTGCACTGGGGGTGTTATTATTTACGCTAATCAAATTCAAGTAAAGATAAGTAAATGTCTCCGTTCTCTTTTAATGCAGGAGAACTCTATTTCATAAAATGCTGAATATTTTTCTTGTAAAAACGTTTTTTCAATTATTATTATTATTATTATTATTATTGTTCAAGAAATATTCCGAACGTGGATCTCAAGTATGATAGACTTGCATGCCAAATTGGCAAATATCCGAGGGCAACTCGGTTAACGCTTCTATTAATAGATAGCAGTCACTGCGCGTTACTCCAAACTTCTTCATAAATAAAGTAACTATTTAAAACAAAAATCTGTTGTGAAAATCACATAACTTTCTCTTACTTCAGCTCTCAATGTCAGAAAAAATAATTTTTAATAAATTCTTAGTTTGCTGTTATATTGTTTAGTATACTTTAATAAAATGCTACTTTGAGACACCAGGGTCTCTCACGGCCAACTATACCAAAACCCTAACTAAACTGATTTTTTTCTCTGAAAAAATGTAAAAAAAATAAAAATAACAGTTGACATAAACGTATGTAAAGAGTATACACAAAGTTATAGACGCACTAAGTAGAATATCCTATCTGATATGCTTAGAACGCAGGTTCTTCGGCAGAACACAATAAACTTATTTGTAGTTGGACATAATTAAAAAGTATAATAAAAACATAATAAAATCAGTGTTTTCTTTTAAAAAAGGTGAGGGAGAATGAATTTTTCTTAGACATACTCGCTTTGACTTCACCATAGTCTTATTATATGAATATTTAGACTTTGTAGTCCCAAATGCAGAGTGCCTCCATACATATCATGCGTAACTTCAAAAATAAATGAATTCAATTATATGGAAGACCAGCGTATTACGCGCTGTTAGCTTTTCAAAACCTTTAATATCGTGATATTGTTTCTAAAAAGAATGAAACGTTCAGGGCAGCCATCATTGTGAAGATGAATTTATGAAGATCAAATTTTATAAAAGATAGATCTTTCATGAATGGCCACATCTAGAAAGACAAATATGGGCATGATGCCCAAAATGTACGTAACAGAATTTCGCAATACGTCAATGTAGACTACGTTGTGTAAGATTGGACTAGTTTTCTTGTCTATTTCTAGCAATCGGTTCTATTCACTAGATTTAAATGATTTGCACTTCATTATTAGAATTTTTTCATTGAAGAGGGGGAGTATTGTTACATAAGATGTTCGCAAGTCAATACAATGAACATGATCCTACTTATTTTAATTGGCAATAATAATCTGTTTAATAATATGGCATGCGGTATATTATAATAATAATTCATAGTAACCAGGCAAACACTTCGTTACGGTGGGTGTTAATTAGGGCATTTGTGCCGTCACTTTAACTTAGCTACATCCAGAAATATCAGTAGCGAGATTTGACTGAATTACATTAATCTGGCCAACAACTTATTTCTACTGGTATTAACCAATATTAGAAAATGATTAGGTATTCTAAGTGTTAGTTTGTTTATAGAGATTTAGAAAATGAGATCATATAGCTTTACATTAATAGTAAATGGTCAGATGTTTTGAGACCGAGGAGTGAGACCATATTCACAGTTTGTGATAGAACATTGAAAAAAATGTTTCTCACCCCCTTCCCAGGTTTAGGATTTTGCTAATTTTGCTTGAATAATGGGTGAATATATTTTGAGTTATTTATTTTTATTTTTTGTACATATTTATCTGTTTAGAGACGTTCAGTACCTTGGGATAAAGTACCAACCGTATCTAGGCCTAGCCAGATACCCGAACCATTTACAGTGTATGGTACCCGTTGTAACTATTATTCGGCTGACAGGAATCCGCCAAGCTCTGCAAGACCTCACAGAAGAATACTCTTTGATAGATTGCAGACCATTTAAGACCTTCAGGATTTAGTAGCTAGCAGAATATGTAGTCGTAGGCTAGCTTTCCAAGGGAGACTACGCTTAAAAAAAAAAAAGAAATTTTTCCCGGATAAGACCCATCGTAGGTGTTTTCTTTAAAATTATATTAAAATTTGGCTCTAGAATTCGATCTTATCCTACTCGCCCATTCAGCACTGCCTTGGGCTAGCCTAAACCTGACTTCCATCTTTCTAGAACTTGCACTATATTAGAATTAGAATTCACTATATCATCGAATCTAAAATCGATCTTCCTTTCATTCTTTGAACGCCTTGTTGCCCGGCAAGCAGCACCCTATCCAAGTGTCCCGCTTTATTAACCTTCCTCCCTTAATGAACCTTACCAGATCATGGTTATCTCTTGTCTTTTAAATCTCTACATCTTTAATTGACCGAAAATTATCCACTAATGATTTTATGCATAGTTTTTTCTTTCTAGAAAGTATTATGGTGAATAAAACTTTTTAAAGCGACCAAAAATTGACAGAATATTGCAGTGAATCCGTATTTTATTTCCTCTGATTGTTAGGTAGTTAAGCCTTCCAAAAAATAAAAATAAATAACAAATAAAAAAGGGCACCTCTCATTTTTATCAAAGCGCAAAATTAATGCGTGAAGGGTTGGAGTGGCCAGAAAGAGACACTACATCTATTGTGGCTCTTCTTTCTGATGTCATGGTGAAAGTGGCAGTGGTGTTTGGTGAGCCTAGAGTGTGCAGATTATACCTTGAACTAGTGACATATTCTCTATGTATGTAAGACATGCACTTTCACGCCTTTATTTGCTGTGTGTACTTTAATTATTTTAAAAGAAATTTGTACGAATTATTTTGCTGACACAATTCATTTCCCGACATTGATAATTTGAAAAGATACCGTACATCCTGGGATCAGGAGTATTACTTTAATACAATTCTGAGCACTTAAAGGTGGTCCTGTAAATGACCGTTGAAAACTTTAGCTTCGTTAGATCTGGAACTAGTGTGACCACAACAAAAAACGTGTAGTCGGTATGTTGCAGGTGTTGGGTTTGATTGGTACTGAAAAGGCGTTGTATACTGACACCTCAGTTGTACCTGTCTATTCAGCAGTCCGCGTGGATGCTGTTGGCTCTTTACTGCATTCAAGTGAAACAGGTAGAACTTCTATATTTTTTCCTCCTTAGTTACACCGTCGTCCAAAGATCTGTGCTTATTACTCCTTCTATCGATGGAAAATTTGATCAGACTAAAACTTTTTAGGTCCTTTTCTCAATTTGAAGATTTTAAAAGTTCTGCCTAAATCAATACATTAATACTACGAGGTCGAATATCTTATAATTAATTGTACGTTGAATCCATATTATAACGCTGAAGTAGTATAGTTTTTTAAGTTGAGACGAGAAAAGGTAATTCTATTATTAAAGAATACATTTAGTCAAGTTAAGGAACAAGTTCTATTTATTTAAGAACCATGGATAAACAAAAACATTGACAACAAACAGTTTAAAAAATTGTATGGATTAACTAAAAAAATTGAGTGAGCCACTGGCTTGCACTACAGATTTCTTAAATATCCACGGAGTTTGATCAGAAGTTACCAATTTTAGTTATTACTTATTTAATTCTTGCTTTCCGCAAGAATTACACCGTGGGATAAACAAAAAAATGTATAGACCCTTCACTGAAATAAAGATTTGTACACTCCAGTAACAATAATTTACCTTCTTTTAATGTTATTTTTTGGGAGGCAGGGATCAAATTACCATCGCGCAAAAGTGTTATTTTAAGAAATATAAGATTTGAGGTTACTTGATAATTTTAACGGTCTTCTAATGGGGAGTCGAGAGTGGTGATAAAACATTCCTTTTACTGCTTCAGTAAACTTCATGTAACAAACACCTTTACAATTTAAATGTTAACAGTAGAATTTGTTCCCAAGACGCCAAAATTAGCTTTGACGTGCCACTCTACTGATGGGTTACTATAATTTTCTGCAATTTCAGAGCTAAACATTCTGACGGATCTCTTTAAAATTTTGGGTACAGCCTACTAAAGGTCGCAGTGCAGAATATCTCGAATAATATATATATATTAATACTTCTGTTCAAAACTTTTTTTCCAATGATCTTTTTTTTTTGTGGGGGTACCATAGTAGAGCTAGTATGTCGCGAGATTTCCAAGCAAGTGTTGCTTTATGTTGGCGAACCTATGCTACATTGAAATGAGCTAAATTTTAAGAAAAAGTTCTACATTTAGAGAAATTTAGACTAAAAATGTTTCAGTAAGGGAAGATTGTGTGAGCTCAGATTGTTTAAAATGGGTTTTTCTCATTCTGAGGAAACTACAAAAGAACTATCAAATTTAAGATCAAAGAAGAGTTAGGGAGATTTGTTTTTTTTACAATGTACATTTTTTACAATAAAAGTTTCTCTGGCCTTTATACATTGATCTTGGAAAACACAAAAGTCTTATCCAGGAAAATTTCTCTGAAATTTAAAAATATTTATTTCATGAAAATTTAAAAAAAAAATTGAACTATAAATTTATGTCTATTTTATTTGGGTGTAAGAAAAGTCTGTGCGTTTTTTTCATTTTTACTTTTAAAAAATGGCTGGTTTATTTATCTATTAAGATATTACGATTTAAAAAATGATGCTTATAACTTGGAACCCATCTGAAAGCCAACAATTTCCCACCCTTACTAAGAGCCAATTTGGAGTGTAGTAATTACTCAGTGAGTGAAAAGTTCGAAATTCAAATCTTTTATCATGTTTTACATGATTCGCGCGGCCTTATGATATCTACTTTCAAGGTCTATTCCATTTTCCATGTAACCAAAGAGAGGTATTTTTTCAGTTCAATCTGGAAATATTGCTTCTCCGGTTGGCTTTTGTTGAAATCCATTGTTCTGTTTTTTGTTTATTCGGATTGTACAAAATAAAACCGAATTTTCAATCCAAGTAATCATTCATTTGATGATGAAAATTAATGGATTTCTTGAAGTAAGTTTTTGTTTTTTTGTAGCCTGCACGGGACTTTTTGGGTCCTAAGTAGATGGAAATGGAAAGCTTCTAGGTAGAATGCTTAACTGTTTTTGATTGAGTCGAACATTACCTGATTCACTTGAAAGTGTTCTGGTGCTGGTACTTTAAATATCCATTTCTACAGCTAGCATCAAAAGTGTTGAATCTAAGGGTTTTGGACGCCCTGGAACTAAGCTTACTTTCAACGCTCATATCACCCTCTCCAAATGTTTTGAACCAGAACTGAACAATCTGTGTTTTAATAGAGCCTTTATTAAGCTACCACATCATCCATAATAGGATGCAAGCATCATGTGAAAGTTAAGCTAATTGGGGGAATCAATGGTTAACAGTACTAAGTTAGTTTGAAGATTAAGGCATAAATATTCCCACAGATGTTTTTTTTCACCCTAAGTAATTAACCAAAATCATGTTCTACTTAGACACAGAATTTTAACTCAAGCAGCTTGTTTTGTTTGTTTTTTGCTTAAAAAAATAATAATTTCAAAACTATATTTGATGTAATAAATTCCAAACATTTTTAAATACATGTATTTGAAGTTTGATTTTATTTTTTTTTTTCATAACACAACCACTTTGATCACATATTGTGAGCAGTGAAGCGACGACATAACTTATTTCTCGCCTTACAACCACTTTTTAAAGTCATTACCAAAATAGCCTTGCGAGACAGACTTGTGTAAAATATTGTAGTTCATCGCGTTTACCTCTCCTCTGGCCCACAGAACTTACCATTTCTTGTCCCTTTCACTTACCAAAATTACAAATTGTGGTAAGCAAACTGCTGTCAAACGACAGATTAAAGTTAATAAGTATTCGGATTATCTTGCAGCTAATGTCTTAAGGATTAAACTTTTCTTACATAAGCTTATAGGTCAATGGATTTTGCTGAAACTATGAGAAAACGAATTTCTTCCCGATAGTCTTTTCATGAATTCCTGGTTATTTTCTGCTAGCGAGAACCGATCAGCTCGTAGAGTGATGCCTATGATGGTCGTTAATTTATGAAATAACAAATGCTTTTTTTTACTTTCTAGCGTTGCGGTCGTGTCCAACATTCGTAAATAATATTTTACAGAAAATTCATTCTCTAAGATACTCTGAACAGACACACATTTTTCTAAAGCACTTTTTCGAGAATTCCTCGAACATGGAACCCTTAGATTTTTAGTAAACTTTGTGTGTTACGGATATACATAAAGCCTTATCACTTTTCTTAGTCATTTTTATTTCAGGAACACTGATTTTCAGGTGTTCTGGAAAGTCTATTAGTCTAAGCTTTCATGTAATGTTTCTTCAGAACAATTTAATATTTTACCACCTATGTAATATCAAGAAATATAAAAATTATTGCAATTTTGAAGAAAATTGATTGAACAAAAGTGCTATTTATAAAAAATAGATTTTGGACTTTTCTTGAAACGTCTTTTTTTGTGGACTTTTTTTTGGGCTGTTCGTGGAAGTTTCATGCTCTTTTTATATTATTATTTTTGATTGCCTTACAAGTTCAAGGAAGGGAGAAGTTAGGATCACCTTGATAGCTGCCAGCGAGTAACCCAATCATAAATTTAAGACATAAATCCAAAACCTTTTAACTACAATTCCCACCATTTTTACATTTAGTCTACTGTTAGATTGTAAACAAATTGTAATTTTAAAATGGAAATCATTGTTACCAAATGGTTGTGCTGTATACACTCAAACATAAGTTCGAAATCAGTATCTTTGAATTATGAACAAATAAAAGAACAATAATTAATGGAAGGGCTGAGTGGTTAGCATAAACTGAATTCCAACGTGGATATCCCGGGTTCGAATCCAGCTTGCTGGCCCTTAGTTTTTCTCTTTCTAGGAGCTTCTTACAGCTCATCGTCTGATGATGGACATTGTTGTTTGTAATGAGATAATACTGTCCAGAGATCGGCAGTGCACTAAAAAAAAAAGCTCCGGGCGTCGTTGGCCTCAAAAAATAGAGATGACAAGCGATGGAAATAACCTAAACCAAATATAAAACCTTACAAAAATCAATCAAGATAAGCCCTACATCCATGCCATAACATTTGGGAATTAGATTTAAAAAAAAAAAAAAAACCTACTAAAAATTGCAAAGTCAATAGAATGTACGGTGTTAGTGCACATGTCAAAAATGGTGAAATTGACAAGGGCCAGGATACTAAGCCAAACCTTATAGGTTCTTTAACTGACGAGGGTCTAAACAGCTTTCTTTTACAAGTCCATCTTTTAATAAGAGCGACCTGAAAAGTTCCTGTAAACCTGAATAAGCTGCTATATACATTTTCATCTTTTATTAAGTACATATACTAATTCGCCTTTAATTGCATGCAAAATAATAGGCTGAAGGGCACGCTTTTATAAGCAAAAACAACGGCTGGTTAAAAAATATACATAAAAAACAAAAAAAAATGGTGAACATAATAATAATCTCTATAAAATGTAACCTTCCTGAAACTTTAATATACTCTATAGAAAAGCATGCAGCTACATTATTTGTGACTCAAACAACAAAAAAAAACATATACATTTTAAGAAGCAAAAATCAACCTTAAATAAATAAATTCCAAAATATGAAAAACTACCCTGGCTGCGTGATTTGCTGACCTCATATATATATGTATGTATTTATCGCAAGAATAAATATGCACAGAAATTAACACTGAGGAGGCCAGCATGAATGGGATCAGGTAATGTGTATACTTCGAGGTGAATTCTTCAAGGCAGCCTTTTAACACTATAGAGTTTGAATAATCAGAAGGTAAGTCTGTGATAAATTTGGATTTGGGAATGGATTGCCCCTTCAGGTGGTTAAAGGGATTACAACGTGATTGAGGAGATTCTATTAGTCTCGTGACGCTGAATTAGTTGGGCAAGTAAATCCTAAATTTGGTACTTAGTAATTTGGTCCTACTAAACGGCAAATAGTATTTAGTTCGCTGTATAACACTTAGTACTAATACTATTTACATATTCTTATCACTTAACCGGTGGGAAGATTTATTATCAATACTAAGGGAAGGGATAAGCTGAGTGGTTAGCGAATACTGGTTTCCAACGCGGAGATTACGGGTTTGAATCTAGCTGCTGGCTCTTAGATTTTCTCTTCCTAGAAACTTCTTACAGCTCACTGTCCACACAACAGTGTTGTCTGTAGCGAGAGAACGCTGGCCGGAGTGCCCTGAAAAAACCTATGGGCCTCAATAATCTCAGATGTTGACGCGCTTTAAATAAAAAAAAATAGTAAAGTAGCGCAAAGCTCTAGCATTTAGAAGGAATATGAGCACTTATCCCACAGTAAGGGTGCACAAAATTTAGTCAGATGCAGGCACTAAATCTTTAAAAGCTTACAGAAGACCTAAAATTTTGCCATAATAAGAGCACCTTCAAACTATAATGAAAGGTCACTTGGACAAATTACTCTTATCACTTAGTCCAAAATAGTCATTTAGTACAACTATTTTAGAAATTGTAAAGAAAGCTTGCCTTAGCATTTAGTCTGTTCCTTAGACCTACCTCGCGTGGAGACCAAAGGCGGCCAATTTGATCTTAGTTTGTAGCTCGAAACCACATATTCCGTTAATACTGGTCACTTAATATTTACTAACAAAGGATCTGCTAATAGCACATCGTCCTTTTCGTGGGCATTTAGTTCCGTTGGGTCTGAAGTCGCCGGAACTCTAGACCAGTCCATTCACGTGGACGTTATGGAATTATGGATGAGATACTATGGTAAGTCTTGAACTTTTTTCCAGTTCCCTTATTGACACATGATGTAATTACAGTGTGGTAAGTGCTTTGGATTTTTTTTTTAAAGGTTGAAGTTAGTATTTTGCTGAGCTGAATATTTTCGCCAGTATTTGTGATGAAACGACTTGTTTCTAGAGCCCAAGACATTATGTCGTAACGGATACGATTGATCGTCCAAGACGTGCCGAAGAACAGTACTCATATGCGTATTCTAGCAGCGAGGAACAACGCAGGACTGGCAGCAGCCTGCCGTCCAGATCTTACGCTTCCAGTTCGGAAACTGTGTCCAGATCCAGAAGCGGCGGTCCAGGCTCCTACTCCTATTCGACTGAACGTAGCTCACGTTCCAGCGACTACCCTGGGAGCTACCATTCATCCTACTCGTCGACCACGTCTGGACGTCTGCCTGGAGGCACTACCTATAGGCACTACTCTTACCGCATCTAAACACAGCTAGCCCTTAAGTCAACTCCCTTCTTTTCGAATATCCCCTCTTTTAAAATACTTTTTCTTGCCTAATGCTTTCTTTTAGTTTTTGCATGATAGCTCTCCAAATTTAAATTGCATGCACTGCATTATCTCGTAAAAACCTAACCTCAAGAATAGCTTCAATTATAAACAATAAAAATCCCTCTGAAAGTTCTGTTCGTTAAAAAAGAGTAAAGGTGTCCTTGAACTAGAGGTTCTTCAAAAGAGTATTTTTACTATTGCTGGTAAAGGGCTCCAGTGTATCTTAAGAAATAATTTATAAATAATTTCAAAGAACGGTTAATTGGAGAGGAGCCTCGGAAGAATGTGTTACAGGTCAGAGTATTCTTCAAAAGACTGGTAACAGCCTAGGGTGTTCTTTAAAGAGCGGTTTAACCCTAGGTATCTCTTCAGAGAACAAGTTATTATTATTGCGGGGAAGGAACGACTAGGTACCTGAGCCTGTGGTTTTTATCTCCCTTACATACTTGAAAGAACGGGTTACAGACTGTTAAGATGAAAACGGGTTAAGATGAAAAAACGGATCACAAGAAAGGGTTACTTCAAAAAGCAAGTTAGAAGACTTGTACAAAGAATGGCTGGCCAGATAGGGAGTCCTAGGCAGAACAGATTACGAGCCATGGTATACTCACCATGTACAGTTACAGCCTGAGTGTTCTTCAAAAAACGGACACCTCAAGGTGGTCATAAAAGAATGGAGGAAGGAGATGGTGTCATTAAAAACGGGTTACTAGTCAGAAGTTTGAAAGAACGGGTTACAGGTTAAAGCATAGGTTTACAGATAAGTTCTTCTTAAAAAACGGATCACAAATCGGATTTTGGAAAGAATGAAATGCAAAATAAAGGGCGTTTTTCAAAGTACTATTAACAGCCCAGGTTTAATGAATTATTACAAGCTAGAAGGTGCTTAAAACTACGGATAACAGACATGAAAGAACTGGTTTCACAAGAAATTACTGGTTCAGTTCCACTCATAACTCTTCAACCCACCTGCCACCTGTAAACTCATCTGCCACTAATTTAACTTGATCATAACGATGGAGAATTTGTAGCTCTCTTGATTACTGCCTTCTGGTAACAATACTCTTATGGGATAGAATAACCTTACCATGTTTACTGACTCCATTATTAAGTTACTTTGACTGTCGCGTCCAACATCTAAGGAAAACTTTTAAAGGATTGACCATTGCATCCTTTTCTTTACATTCTTACTGCAAACACACCCTCAACAATGTACTAACTCGTCAGCTTAACTAGCACCCGTTTTGCATGGCTGACACCAACTGATTCGTCTCCTGTTCATTTGTAACAAGATAGAGTTTTGGCTAGATTTATGGGTACAACAGTATGGCATAAATTTGCTTAACCCAAGAGTTATTCTAACTTGTAAAAATCCTTTAACTTTGTTGTCACTCGCTCAAACTTAACAGGGATAGTTTTTCGGCTAGATTTGGTAGTTATGGTATATGTTTATATTGTGTCATTCTAGTCAATCAACTAACCTGTTCAACTGGCAGCCATCCGTGCAAATATAACTTCAGATACTTTGTATTTGGTAGAAACATGTAGTCTATCAGTGCTAAACTAACTAAGTTGATGTGTAACCCATTCAACATTGACGGGTACATTATTGCATGATGCTAGTCTTATCTAAGCGCATGGACCTTCCCTCTAGCAAATTTACTAATTATACACCTCATATCTTCTTCCTTGGCTCCAGACCTATTTTAAAATCCATCTCGAGTCTTTCCTGATGATCCGTGAGGAACAAAAAATTTGCCTCTACCTAGAAAACGGGTTATTTCTTATAAGGAAGGTTACAAGTTCTGTTACTCTTCTTTGAGGTTATTTTACTAGTAACCTAAAAACCTCTGATTTTTAACCAAGGTCACTGCGCGTCCAACTTTTTGGAGAAAGTATCAAAAATACTATGATTATAAAAATAAATGGACACTAATTTTTTATTTCTCACTGATTCCTTTTTTTAAAAAGACGCCATTTTTTAAAAGGGGTCAGCCAAAACTGAAAAAAAAAAAAACGAAAATTAAGATTAGCTGTTTTTAACTTAAACTTATCTGCTTAAGCTCTCTACTAATCCAAAATAACGCTACAACGCTAGTTTAAATAAAGCTATTTTAGAGCTTTGCTATTTTTTTAATTAATTATTTTTTCAGTAGTTTTAATTATAGAATTTGATTTTTGAATTTTTGAAACCTAAAATATCCTCAACATTTTTGAAAAATTAGTGCTGGCATAAAGTACTATATATTGTTAAATTTAAACCAGTCCATGAAAGATGGCTGGAGCTGGACTAAACACAGTCACAAGTGCAAATTTAACCTCAATTCTCACACACAAATCGTATGATTGGCACTGAAGTCCAGAACAGTGCGAGAAAACGGAAACATTCTAGCTCCTGAATTTTTTACTTACCAGTATTTATGGGCAGCACTAAGTAAAATCCCAAAAATATCCTATAAATCAATCATTAATCATTGTTCCAATTTCTTTATCCTGGAAAATGCCTGAACAAAAAAAAATTCACACAACCAGAAAAATTAAATACGTAATCAGGTAAGTCCAAAAATACATTGTATTCAAAAATTTGGTTATTTTCTGGTGGAATAAACTTTAATATTTTTGCCATTTTAGGGATGCCGTCCATGCGTGTGGAAGACTACTGAGATAAGCCCAATAGGGGCCCATTCAAAGGTCAGACTGTCTGTACTATTGAACGAATTGAATCGTATCCAGAATCGTCCAAGAATGCATTTGGGCTACGTACCAACGGAAAACTTTCTCAACTCGAGACCATTAGTTGTTAGTATATATATTTTACGTTCACCTAAATAAAAAATTAATTAATAAAAAATAGGGTAAATCTTTACAATAGCCCACGGAGGTGTGGCCTAATATCGAAGTGATTCTGATTCGCTGTTACCATATAACCCGCCAAATTCAAATGTAAATATAAAAATATTTCTTTATTTTATATTTACATTTAAATCTGGCGGGTTATATGGTAACGCGAATCAGAATCACTTCGAATTATTAATTCAATATTGAAAATTTTATTTAAAAAAATTTTCGTGGGGGGCTGTGCCCCCCACACCCCCTGATCTATTTTTTTGTTTTTATGGGGGGCTTCGCCCCCCACACCCCCTCACTACCCAACTAATCCACACACAAATCTAATTTGTAATTCAGACGCATGAAAAACAAAAGAAAAGAAACCTACCTTATTCAATGCAATCCCTATCCTTCTGTTAATACAATTTATTTACTCCCTTAAATAATGATCTCATTTGATCGCCCATGGAAGAATGACTCCTTTTCATACTTAACACACTTCGGACCTACATATCTATTACTAATGAAACCAACACTCATTCAAAATTTTGAAACTTTCATCTCTCCATCTTCACTCAGACTACATGCTTTAAATAAAAGAAAAACTGTAGATTTTAAACGTTCATGTTTTATGAACTTTAAAAAAAAAACGCACCTAAAGTTACACACTGGACACTGGCGGGAACTGATAATACGTTGGAAAGGAAGCAGTTACTAAGTGTGAGTGTACTGCGCATGCTCACTAAAAATAAATAGGTAAGAAATTCAAAAAAATTATATACAGCACATTAGCGGGAAGTTGAGAAATTTAAAAAGAATATATTGAACATTGGCGGGAAGTAGTTTAAAAAGTCAACGGTAAGTGTGCTGTACTGCGCATGCGCTTAAAATAAATAGGCCACACCTCCGTGGGCTATTGTAAAGATCAACCAAAAATAGAAATCGGAGTCAATCGTCGAAGGAACTCCTGATAAATTCCTAGTTCTATTGACTAACAGTAATTCGACCAACTATTCTTCTTTTCGTCGGCTTATTAACCTTTTTAGAAGCGCATGTGTGATGGTTTTGTTTAGAGAAGTTGGCAACAATGAATTTTGAAGATTACCTGCTGGTGTGGTGCCTCAGAGGCTCCTTTCTCGACACAGTCCACTCCTGGCCATCCACCTTTTGGTATACAGGTCGCATAACAACTTGCATTGGGCTGAGCTAAAGTTTATTTGTAGGTTACAAATAGTTGCACACATCAACTATCTCTACAGGTTCTTTGGATATAGCAAGTGTTTGGAGTATCAATATGAGTTTTGTTAGACTGAGATGTCTCAGAGACGCCAAATCCACAGAAAAAGTAGTTAATCCATTTCCCCTTACGGGTAAATAAAGGATTGAATTGACTTAAAGAAGTAGTGGGCTTGCTGGGACTGTAAGTTGATTGGAATTCTCTGGGAAACATGGCAATCTGCTTCAGGTGACTAACATCTTACCCAGTTGGTTAAAAATTTTCTAATTCTGGGTACAATATGTTTTCTACAGCCGTAATGGACTCAAGTCTAGAATTAAGCTTACTTTCAACCTAACCGTACCTAAATGTTTTAATCTAGAGTATAAAGCCTTTCATTTCTGGAAAATTTTGCAAAGCCTGTACATTAATATAGTGTTTGTTTCGTAAATGAAAATAACACACATAGTTCATGATTTTTAAAGTCCATTTGCCTCTTTAGTTAGAGGTATAACCATTATTTTACTCCACGTTTTTAGTTCTATGATTATTAACTTACTTTCTGACAATCATAATTCAATACACAAGCGACTTTATTGCAGGAATTTGATGATGAGACCAAATATATACGCGCAGAAGCTGATAAACTCATGAGGTACATCTATGTTCCTGTGCCACATCAGCCAACAAAACCACTAATTACGTAAGCAAAAATCGTCTATATAAAAAATCTAATACACATCTTAGGTTTTGACTTTTGATTCTTTTAGTCCAAAAACTGCAAACATTTTCAGATCATATGAACGTATCACAAGCAATGGATTGAATCCATATTCCAGGTCTGGAATTAAAAATGATATTGTAAATATGTCTTATTATACGGAACCTACGAGGACAACTATTGGTAAGTTTTGTTTTTTTTTATTTTCATTAATATGGATTAATCCAAAAATAGGTCAAACACAAAAATGACCGTTGTTCATTTCTTGGTTATTGGCCATGTATTAGACTTTTAGATGATACTTTATAATAATTACTTTAGTTATTACCCAGATGTTTCGAGGCTGGAGCAACTGCCTATTTTGAGACGGGTCTCTTTGGCAAATTGACAATTGTATTCCAAGCCTATATATTGGTGCTGAAATTGGTTCCAGATTGGTGGAAGTAACTATAATAATCTGAATAACCTTCTAGTAGGGTTAATTGGGTTAATTAGGGTGCCTGGTCAATTGGCATATTTCTGAAAAAAAAGAATGTGAATAGATTTGTCAAATTGGGTAGGTCAAAACGATGATGTTATTATTCATGTAATAAAAAGAAATACCGATAGATAGGTGACTGCAAAAAAAAACAGGTGTTTTATTTTTAATGAAGCCTGAGACAGACCCATTTTTTTCAAATTAGCTGAGCATTTAGTTGCTGAAACAAAATTTGTTGGCAATGTTTATGTAAACAGAATAATTATTAGGCCGTATAAGAGTCGGATTCTACTTAGTGTTTGCGTCAAAAGTACAGATTTAACCAGCTGACTACGATTATTGCAAGTTAATCGACTTGTCATCAGATGGCTCTCTTCTCAGCAGAAGCGTGTGTCAGATTGATTGTTTTCAAGTTGGGTTAAATACTACTGGTACATAAGTAGTTGAATGATGCATGCATGCACCGGTAGTCTATATAACCATTTTACCCTTAAATTAAGTCATAAATGATAAAGTTAGACCTAAGAAAATGGGTGGTACGAAAAAGTGAATATAATTTGGTTAGTTATAAAAACGGTCATTATCTAGGTTATGTAATGTTTCCTAGGATAAAATTCCATCCTTTAATTTACCCAATTTTTAATTATTTTTCTTGCTTTTCAGGGCGTGGCCATTTAGCTTGTGTGACATTCGCAGGTGGACGAGGTTATCCGAGACGAAAACATCTTTTCTCCGATGAATATCGCGACATTGGCGATGAAATCAAAGTCAGATCTTATTACAATAAGAATTTACATCAATCGAATCGTTTAGACGATGCCTTAACTTTACCAACAGGTGAAAATGCAAAATAAGTTTATTAAAAACGCGTCTACTTTGGAATATCCTTCAAATAATTTAATAATCTTTTTTCTTTTTCTTTTTTTAATGTATTTATCTATCCAAGAAAATCATTCTAATACATTGTAAACAGATTTTAAAGCTAAAATATGAGCCCACACAAATTATATCTTTGAAATCTTCCAAAATAATGCCTCCTCATTAAGAAAAGAAAATGTATTTTACAATTAATTATTAAAATTTTACTAAAATATATAAAAAATATATATTTTTTTGATTATCCTTATAAATAGTATGTATGGTTTAAGAATATTAAAAAAAAAAAATTAAAAATATTATTTTTATATGTTTATCTTAATAAGGCACGAGTCTAGTTATTAAGAGGTAGGTCCCCTATTCGAGACTCGCCTGTAACTTCTGAGTTTTTTTAAAGTTTTTGCTAGTGATAAATATTAATAGTAAAGCACGTGTCAAAAATATGAACTTCAGCCCTATCCTTGACATCTAACTTAGCAGTTGGATTTTAAGTGTCGCCTGAAAAATAGGCATTTACATTACTTTTTTAAAATAATAACATAGGTAACAGATTTGTACATCTAGGGCGCCACGATAGCCGAGCGGTTAGAGGCGAGACCTGCGAAGCTAATATGTATTGTGGTACTGGGTTCAATTCCCGGTCTTAGACTTTGGATTTTATTTAATGGTTTAATAAAAGAAATTTACAGAAAAAGTATGTTTGCTATTCGCCTCCGTCCACGACACCTAATTGGTAGTTGGACGTTAAGCCCCGCCTGAAAAAATAGGCGATTACTTTACTTTACTTTTTAGAGGAGATCTGTACACTAATTTCTCTTGTCAGCGGTTTGGAACAATGATTAGTTTCCCACAAAAATGGATGACAGTGTTAAATAAACTATACTTTCATTAGAGAAAAAATTTAGACTGTACTATAGTTTCTCTTTGTAGAGAAGGTAGATCTGTACATTTTACTAATTTAGGAGGACTTTAGAACCATGATTTACCCTTATAAATTAAGTAAAAGATAGGAACATGTACCAAATTGGAAGCTGTTTATAGCCATTTTTAGTTTATAGCCCTTTAAAGTTGGTGGTACATTTTGTACACGCCAGAGTCTTGGAAGCAGTTTTGAGTAGTATCATTATATAGTTCGCAAGTCTAAGAGTATATTGGTCTTACTAAGAACATTTTCAAGGCATAGGCTTTTTCAGTTTTTTGCATCTGATATACCTAAAAAAAAAGGTAAATTTCCTGTGAGTTTCATTTCTAAAAAACTGAACACGACCGCAACCTTCGAGGCTAGTGCAGGTTATTTTTTGCACTCCATCTCAAATAGCTGAAGCATCATAAATTTGGGACACGAATTTTCGGGCCTGAGATACGAGGAATTAGGCTCTAAATCTTAAAGACATTTGTAGTTTTGGGTGCAAACTTCGCCTAGCTGAACATCATGGACTTAGCCAGCAACAAACCTAGAAAAATTTTAAACCAAACTTTCGGCTGAGTGTAACGTTATGGTGCTTTTGAGACAATGATTTGAAGTGATTACTTGTGCGCTGCTAAAATCTAATTTTTGGATTACTTTTTTAGTTTTCAAATTACAAAAAAAAAAAAATTCTGATACCCACAGATTTTTTGAGTGTATTTTAGATTCCTACCAAGTGGAGCAACAAATTTTTGACAATAAGTTCTAATTTCAAAAAAAAAAAAATATGTATATCAGGTAAAATCAAAATTTAGTAAAAATACATCAAATCTAAGAACGAAATTTGTTTGTTATTGTTTGCTTCAAGTTGTTTGTCCAAAACCATAAAAAAAAAGGAAGTTTGTTTGTTTTTACCAAGTGTTTGTCTGTTTATTTTTGTGGTCGGCTACTGTAAATAGCGCCCCCCCCCCACCAAAAATATCTATTTTGTATTAGAATTTTAGGAGTTATTTAGTAGTTATTTTCAATGAAAAATGTAACGTTCTTTTAATAACTCTGAACAGTCGAAAATTTAGTGGTCAGATAAACCTGATGACTTAAGAGTTTAAACCTAACTAAATAAATCCCCGCTCGTTGTCAAGTTAGAGATGACACATCTTGTCGGAAAAAAGAAAAAGTAGCCCTGAGGTATGAATGAATCAAAGATCTTTAGATTGTTTGTGTATCTACTCTGAGATTTCACTAAAAAAAAAGTCCGATGAGTAAGAATAGTCAGTGAGTTCACCTTACTTTACCAAAATGGTTTGTTTACTTATCTATTGCAACTTTTTTCTTTTCTTTCTTTCATTGTTAACCAGGTGTGCTGCATTCAATTTGTTTCCCTACTGCTTCCAGGTTAGACCACTCATTTCTGTATATCAGTTGATAAATAAGGAATTTCATCGAAATGTGTGTAATCGGTTGTCAGAGATTCTCTCTCAGCCAACACACTTCTTGTTTTTAATGCTCTTTCCAATATAATTTGAAGATAAATCCGCTAAATTACAAAAATAAAAAGCACTAAAAATTGTGAGGATACTGAAGAAGTAATGTTTCCCCACCAACATTTAATTACAACCCTGTTTACCAAAGAAGTCCCAAAAAGAGCGGTAGCCGCCAGACACGGATAATCACTCCCTGATTGCAATGCCAGGTTAAATTGGCTTTATCCAATTAATTGTTTTAATTGGTTCTTATTGTTTAAAATATATCCACTTTTCCATTGCAAAAGTTTGATCAAGGATGGATATCGTCCGGGTTAAATGAAAGCCTTTACAGAAGTGAGGCCTATACTCCTAGTGGAATGCGAGAAGGGTGTTGACTGTTTGCAGCGGCATTTTGTAGTTGGATGATTGTAAGACTGATTTAGCCTGAAATCTAGTGCTGGTGTAGAATCCCTTCTATAGCAGGTGGCACTGAATCTTGAATAAGTGTACAAAGTATACCTGAGGATTCTTAGAGAGTGAGTTAGAGATACACTTTACACTTTGGTAAACTTTATGGGAGAAAATAGCTTCTAGCTTCAACTGAAATTAATTCTTAATAGAATTTTGCGCCAATTGTGTATGTCTTGATATGGTTTTGTCTTTTATGTTTTGATTTACTTTTATTTAATTTTTTGTTTTAAATTTCTAATTTTCAGATTTTACTGCCTCTTTCTTGTTTTTTTATTATAAAAAAACTCTGCTGTAAATTTATCTGCCTTGTCTATTCGGAACTATTTTTTTTTTTTTTTTTTTTTTGGCATTGATCACATTTCTGTGTTTTCCGTTTTGAATTTGTTTTTATTTTTTATTTTGATTGGCATATCTTGTCTCTGTCAATTTTTGTTGTTTTAAATTGCAAAATTGTATATAATAGGAATCAACTACCGTCCTAAAAAAAAAAGTTGCCTAGGAGCTTTTCTAATCTAAGCATTGCTGGCCTCCGGACAGCGTTCTTTCGTTATAGACTACACACTTTCCAGCACTGGATAGTAAACTGTAAGAAGCTCTTAGGAAGAAGTAATGTAAGGGCTAGCAGCTTGATACTAACTCGGGATATGAGCGTGGGAATCCAGTACGCTAACATCTGAGATAATTCCTAACCTCTATAGGTACTTAAATTGACTTCTTGTTCTTGCTACATAATCTTAATTCCTCTTGAATTCCTGCTGAATTCCTCAAGAATTCATTGCACTCTAGCTTCATTTTCTCTTTAGTGGGCACTGGATTCCTCGACAGTTCTCTTAAGTCTTCTTTAATTTTTCTTAAAATCCCCTTGAATTGCTCTTGAATATTTTTAGAACTCCAGTTGAGTTTCTTATTGCCTTTTGTTGAACTTCTAATATTAAAATACTTTTGAATTCTTTTTTCTGAACTCTTCTCGAGTTATTCATCACCTCATGAATTCTCTTAAAGTCCTTACTTTTTTCGGTGCCTTATTGATCTTTTATTGCTCAATCTACTCTATTCATAGCCTAGAGATTACTCTAATCTTGGAACAATTTTCTGATATGTGTTCTTTTCGATTGCATTTTTCCTCTACGATCTGAAATCCACCTTCTTCAAATATTATCATCGCATCCTACTCAAGGGAACTTTGTCACATTCTTTTTATTGGTCCAGGATGCCCTGAAAAGGCTATTAGAAAACTAAGGGCAACTAGACCTGCTTTGGATCATGCGTATTCAGCTAAATCTAAACTGGAGGAGGTGTGGGTAAATATTCTCTTTGCTAAGGTTATCCCAAGAACTTAAACCGAGACCTGTGTTTTGAGGTCGCTACTTTAATATCAATAGTTCATATGTTCGGCAACTTTGTTTTTTAGGGAAAAGTTTATTTCGTTTCATTGAACTCATTCATTGATAATTTGTTTTGGTACTTATTACATTTTCAGGTTTTGCTGCCCGTTTGTTGACAACTGAACGAAGACCTTATGCTGCGGACGACAAGAAATCAAGCATTACCGTGAGTATATTTTTCAATTATAATTGAAAAAAAAAGAAGGTTTTTGAGGTTAAAACGTCTATTTTAGTTACCCTAAGTAACTGCTAAGATAAAGTCATGATATTAGGTCATATCATATAGCTCTAGGTTTATTATAGCCTCTGTGCTGATGATCAGTCCACAACAGATTTATTGCTGTCTGCTCTATTTCGATAGTTAGTCTTAGCTTTGGAACATCATAATCGATTGTAATATAATTTTAAGTAAAGAAAGTCAGTTTTAATGTTTATGAAGTACCAGAATATTTTCTTTTGACTTTTAGAAATACAAGAAGAATGAACCCAAAACACCTGGTGAAATTTTGTTCACTCAAAAACGAGAGAAACTAGGAAAAAAGGATGAAAACATTGACGTAGAATTACTGAAAACTTCCCAAGATACACCAAAGAAAGATGATGAATTTAAAACGTTCCAGAAACAAGATATTCAAGATGTCAATACTGATTCCAAAAAAAATCAAGAGATATTTGTCGAAAAAGCTGATAGTCCAGTCAGAGTGGAATCAGTGCAAACCGAAGAGAAGCCAAAATTTAAGAAGGTAATGGTAGATTTAGCGATTCACCTACAACGCTCCATGCGAATTTACCATTGTTCGAAACAGTGTTGGAAGTCTTTTTCTGTGAGCTCCTGCATGACGCGTGCCGCTTTTTCGTCGATGTCGGTCGTTAGGATTTGGCGCATGCATAGTTTTTCTGTAGCAGCATCAGTCTCGTTATTTAATAGCCACACCTCGTAGAAGTACGTTCAGCAGAATATTCCAGTTACGTCCGACCAAAGCGGTCCTTTTCCATTGTTTTATATTTAAAGCTAAAAGATCAGCTTTCAATGCCCGCTTCTCTACTTTGGTCAATGTCCAGATAATCCGAACCAAAAGTGGTCATATAAATAAATTTCGACCTTAAATTAGAAGTAGATACTCTTGTTGCTGAGAGTTTGTCTTAAAGCACCTAGATATTTATATCCAGCGGCTATCCGACTTTTTATTCCGTGAAATAATATTGATAGTAATTTTAATCGTATTTATACTTTAGCCTTGCGTAGGCTTCTTGAAGAATTACTACTTTTCCATTGACTATAGTTTCACATTTTCCAGTCAAATTGATGTGTTTGTGTTCTATCTGCGCTAATAGTAGAGCGTCAATAACTAGCTGAAAACAAGATATCCTACTAGTTTTACGTAAACATATTGTATTACTCTTTCCTTCTCTTCGAGCGCATAGGATAGCTAGTAGGTCTGATCAGTTTTTATTTCTTTAGATTTTCCAAAGTAAAATTTCTTTTAATTCGCGAAAAGGAAACGAAAATCACTTGAGTTTTTAATAAAGAGAACTTCAAATCAATGCGCGGCTATCTGGGGAGTCCATAGCATTTTGGAATGCTGTTGCAAACCATGTTGGCGGCTCGTTGGTGGCAGTTAATGGTTAAGACGCGTTCTAATTCACCAGGAAATTTTCTGGTGCTGTTATGTGATGATCCGCTTTCACAGTTTAGTTTTGCCGATGGAGCCACTTTTAAAGAAATGAAAATAGTCGCCCGAATTTCTAGATTTAACGTGGTCATTTTCTGAATCGCATCAATTTTTCATTAGTTTTTCTAGTATAAACTGAAGTCAATGGGAATACTAGTATATAAATGGAGCATTCAGATAAAAAAAAAAAAAAGCGCAGTTTATGTTCCATCCAAATTATTTTGTGTATTATTATTATTTCAGGAAACAAAACGTCGATTATCAGAAAAATCTGCTGAAGAACTTCTAGACGTAAAATCAACTACCGGAGATGCACCAAAGAAACAAGAAACTGAAGAAACAAGAGAGAATGAATGTATTCCAGTAAATACTAAAGTAATACCAGAAACTCCTAAGAAACTGTTAAAGAAAAAATCTAAAGACCTAATAGACAATGAAGAAATTAAAAAAGTTTCAAAACAACCATCTATTGATGAAATGAAAGTGCTTGAAGATAAGTCACAGGAAATCGAAACACAACCATTACCTCCAAAAGAAGAAGAGCAATTCAAAATACCAGAACCTGCCTCCGAAGAAAAGGAATTCATCCCTGAATCTACAACTGAAATTAAAAAAACCCCTGAACATTTTGACGAAACTCTAAAACCTGTTGAAGAAACAAAACCAGTTGAGTCTTCTGAACCTGTACAAGAAGCCATAATTGAATCGGAATCACCTGCGGTATTGCCGGAAACCTTAGAGACTAATGTGGAATTAGAGTCAAAGGAAAAACCAACCGTGCAGAAGGTAATTTCAATTAGCATGTGTTTTATTGTCAGTAGGACGTACGGATGCGACCCCTTTATAACCTTTTATCAAATCCATCATCAAAACGGTATTAACGGGAACAACCTAGTACTCTAAACTGCTAATAAGTTGGAAAACTGTACAGATCTACAGCAAAAAAATAAAATAATAATGGCACCACCAATCTTGTACTCGGAACTGCTCCCAAATAAGTACACTGAACAGACCTACCACCTGTACAATAATAGGAGAACTAGATTTTTGTCTCTAAAGTGCTCCCAAGTAAGTTCACAATTAACCAATCTATTTCGTATATAATATTGAAGTACATTGTACAGATCTACCACCTTCACTATATTAGGGAGACTACAGTTTTTATTTTAAAGTGCTCCTAAATAAGTTCAGTTAAATCTATTTCGTATATAATATTGAAGGGAAGTACAAACATTCTTCTAAACTGCTCTCAAGTCAGAAAATATACAAATGAGACCCCTATTAATGTTAAGGAGAATTACAACCTTCAAAGACAATGCTAATTCTAAGTCATTTACAAGTTCAAGATTTACTAAAATACCCTAATGATAAGTCAAATGGTGCTAAAGACCGGGATTTCAATGCAACTTACTAGTCTTCTCCTAGTCAGTTACAAGATTCACATTTATTTCCTACATAATATTCACTAATATCCACTAAAAGCATTGCTTCCTCTCTTTCTGTTATAGATTGATGCTGAAATAATTCAACCTGATGTGGTTGCTGAAACCACAGATGACCAAAAAATTACTGAAGAAGTTAAATTATCAGAAATTGATGACGAAAAAAATGTAATAGGTACAGCTACTGAATTCACAACATCTGAAGAAAATGAAATAACTAATGAAACTGAAGTTAAGTCCAGTGAGGTTACAGCCAGTAAAGAACCAGAGGTTACAGCCAGTAAAGAATCAGAAGTTATAGCCATTAAAGAATCAGAGGTTACAGCCAGTAAAGAATCAGAGGTTACAGCCAGTAAAGAACCAGAGGTTACAGATAGTAAAGAATCAGAGGTTACAGCTAGTAAAGAATCAGAGGTTATAGCCAGTAAAGAATCAGAGGTTACAGCTAGTAAAGAATCAGAGGTTACAGCTAGTAAAGAATCAGAGGTTATAGCCAGTAAAGAATCAGAGGTTACAGCTATAGAGTTGTCTAATGAGCCTGAAATAGTTAATACAGAAATTGCAGATTGTAATCTTCAAAAATCTACTACACATACAGAGACAACTTTAATACAGACTACACAAATTACATCCTCTGGTGATGAAGAAGGACCAGTAATTATTGCAGAAACTGCAAGAAAACAGACAACTGTAATTCAGTCAAGTACAGAAATCACTGTTAGCGAACAACCAGGAACTTTAATACGTAAAGAAACTGTAATTTCCACGGAAATCACTTCTACTGGTGAGAACGAAGACCCAGTGGTAATTACAGAGATTACGGAAAATACAGAGCCGATTATTGAGGAACCTGTAACACCGGAAGCCAATACTGAAGTGATGTTGTCTTAAAAAATAACCACCTCGTAAATAAATTACAGTAAAATCAAAAACCCTTCAAAAAAAATCACTTAAAAACACCCGCAAAAAATGTATCATTCCAAAAAGTAAAAATAAAATATGAAATTTAAAAAAAAAATTGTGCCAATATCTATACAAAATAAATTTAACAGAATTTGATTTTTTTCATTTTTTATTTAAATAATCTTATTTTATACCTTATACTTCAAATTTCACAAAGCTTGCAAAAAATCCTTAAAATTGCCTGCTAAATTTGTATTTAGAGTTAAGCACTGAAAATTTTTAGAAATTCAAGATGCCTAATTTAAACTAAACATCAAAGCCACAACACATAAAGTGAAATTGCCTTTAGAACACAGGCTTTTTAGAGCCGTCTTAAATGAAACAACTTTAATTTAAAACAAGGCTTATGTTGCCTTAATAAGTAAGCCTTAGCGCTTAGCTATAATTTTTAATCATTCATGTTCAATTTTGGTCTTTTCTACTAATTGTAGATTAAGTATTTTTTCAAAATAGAAATGAATAAATCACTGATTTAACTCAAAAATTTAATATTTTACAAAAGTAACCGACTATCAGTTATGAGGGCAAACCGAATTCATAATTTAAATAAACTGGCAGAAATATAGTACTATGTGCTGGGAATACAGATAAGCATGAACTATGTATGTATGTAATTGATTAACCCAGATAAGCTTACTGACTCATTCAACAACCAACAATAGATGATTAGTCTAGGAATAAATAAGAAATATATAACTATGGCCTAGGTTCACCAAAAAAAAAAAAGAAGTTATTTTTAATCTCAAATAATCGTTTACTAGAGCGGTACTGGTTATTACAGTATGAAATTACATCACGAAGTAAGCGCAGCCCAGTCTGTAAAATCCAGGCCAGATCTAAGTTATCTTTGATAAAAATATCATTTTTCTTGTAAACCTACGCTAGAATTCCTAATTTATCCACTGTTTTTTTAATAAGTGCGGCACGGCCTCTAGTAAATAGTTATTTGAGATCACTTGTACAACATACTATATAACATATACTATTATAAAACATATAATAATATCTAATAATAATAATAGGTCCTTATTATTTTTGTGGTTTGAAATATAAATTATAAACATAATAATTAAAAAAGACAGACAAATTTCATGGCCAATGACCATTGTTTCCGAAACAAAATTAAAACTACAAAACAATACTAAAACTACAAAACAAAAAATTAAATTATTAAAAGCAAAATAAAATAAGATAGAGCTAAATAAGAAATAATAAAAACTGAGCCTGAAAAAATAATTTTTTTTTTATAAAAAAAAAAAAGCTTAAATGAAATGAAATCGCCTCTGTTCTCAATAAATTTGGGACAAAAACATAAAAAAATAATAATAAAACAAACAAAAATAACTTGTTTGTGCATCAAATTGTAATAAGCAACTTTGTGTATCTGTTAAAGATCCAGTCAGAAAAATTTAGCGATATATTGTTGCTTTTGGTTGAAATTCTTTGACTAACTCGTACCTTTATAGTCATGCTTTTCTAAATTAGCGAACCAGATTGATCTAAAATTTTCAATTTAAATAATTAATGAATAAAATTGCTTTTTATTAAAGTGTATAATTTGAAATTCTCTGAGGTTGGGGCATACTAGTACAAAATGGAAAACATTTTCTTCTCTGATACATGTTATGTAACACGTAACATATGTTACCCCACAAACATAACTTAATTTCATTTTTTAAGAGTATTTATTGAGGTACAGTAGTTCCCCTCTGACTTTAATTATCCAGCTAATGAAGTTACAGTCTAATTCGCTTCTAGAAACTAGTTCCGATTGAGGATTTAGATTCTGGTACAGAATACCCCTTTGACATTTTGTGGAGAGGTATTAAATTGTTGATCAAATTAGTTTTGTTTTTAAAATTGATCTATCTTTTACTTTCTCATTTAATACGTTAGTTAAATAGATATTGAATGCCAAGCACAATTTTTCCAACTCTCTATAGATTAACACTTTTTAAAGATAATTTCCTTCAATAATATGCAAGGGTATCTGTGAGACAGAGAGATAGGCATCCTATAAGTACTTAATGCACAATTTAACAATAAACAGGAAATGTGAGGACATTGGTCACCAAATATACAACAAAATCTGGCGTATTTTAACTGCCAAACTAAACACTTATTTTAGAAAACACAATTAGCAGCACCTCAATCACGTGCCAAGAACAACCTCACACTTATGCTTTGTAATACACAGGCAATACACAAATTATGCTCACAGCGTTGTATTTCTCCAATATTTTTGATAAAGCTACCTCTTATTTGATTATTAAACTATTAAATGAATTCAGAACAAATTTTGCTGTCGAAACCCTTCCCTTAAAATGTTGCTCCAGTCATGTTAAGGTAATTCTCAGATTCCTGCAACAGTTCCCAACCTGAATTTTTTTCATTATGGTACAACTATTGTTCATTAAGAGCTCCATTTTTAGAAATCACAATTTTTGATTGATTAAAAACCTTTATTTAACGTATGCCGGCATCCCGACTTTTGCCACTGTTATTTGAACTTACATCATAAATTAAGAACGGCTCAGTCTGTAATATATGTAATATATGGATTTTCAAGTAAAAATTTTTACTTGAAAATAAATATATTTTTTTTTTAGAGATCTTAGGCCTTAATACCGACCTATCCCACTATTTATTCAATCTATATTATGATGTAAAGACATCATAATATACAGTTCTGTTCTAGTAAGTATCGATTTGAGATTAAAAATAACGTTTTTCGGAGAACCTAACCAGGAAATCCAACTTTTCTCATAGTTTTTGAAGTTACATTATGAATCAAAGGCGACACGGTCTATAAGATCCTGCCCAGCTCTTGAAACTTTTCACTTGAGATTAAAAATCATATTTTTTTTTCTGAATCTAGGCCGGAATTCCTACTTTTTCTTTTTTATTTTGAACCTATAGGTGTTATCAAGTAAGGACGACGAAGTCTGTAACATCCAGCCCTGTTCTAATAAATATTTATTCGAAATAAAAACTACTCTAGTGAACTACTCTCTTAAGCGAAAGTACTTTTTAGTTCGGAATTTAGAATTTTTCCACATTTTTGTAACTTATGTAATGATGGTGGAACTAAATAATCTGTAACATCTAGTAAATGAGTAAATGGTTATTTAAGATTAAAAATAACTTTTTTCGGTATACCAAGGCAGGAATTCCGATTTTATCCACTTTTATTGAACATATATTGTGAAGTATGGTCGAAACATCCTGTAATATCCTGCCCAACACTTGAAAATTCTTACTTAAGATATTAAATCACTCGTTTTTGTTAATTTAGGCCGGAATTCTACTTTATTTTGAACTTATATTTTGAAATAAGGACGACTAAGTCTATAACATCTATCCCAATTTTAGTAAATGGTTATTCGAGATTAAAAATTACTTTTTACTGTGAACCTAGTTGGAATTCCTGATTTTCCCACTGTTTTTTTTATTTTGTCATTTTTATCAAATAATAGAAACAAATAATAGTATACAAAATCCAGAAATACCCTAGAAATCTCTTGGTTAATAATCTTATTTTTTTTGTGAATCTAGGCCGGAATTCCGAATTTTTTTAATGTTAAATTTGTCGCCAATTACCAATGGTTCAAACTTGTTAATTTTCACCTTTACAACTGGATAACTCAAAACTCTGAGAGAACTGCAAATTTGTAAAAATGAACTTCACAGGCTTCGGAAAAATTGGAATTTATTAAAACTGTCCGGTAGGACAGTTGTATAAGGGTTGACCATCAAAAACTGCACGAAAAAGTGTAACGTTGAAAAACACCCAACTTTGACAATTTTTTTCTATTTTTCTATAAAAGATAAAATTCCCAAATTTTCTTTAAATCTTACTCCAAATTCTCCTTTATAACTATAATTTTTTTGCAACCACCCAGATCTAATAGGTTTCGAGAAAAAAGTTGCCGAAAATGAGCAAAAACGGCTTTTTCAAAAAATGTTCTTGTTCTTGTTCTTCTTCTTCTTGTTGTTCTTGTTGTTGTTCTTGTTGTTGTTCTTGTTGTTACCTTTTTTGTAAACAACGTAGCGCCTAAACGCGTGAACCGATTTTCATGAATGAGGTGTCATTCGATTCGGAATTTTATGTAGATGTGCCTTTTGGGGGTCTCGACGCTGTACATTAAACAAGAGAGGAGTTAGCCCCCTTAATGTAAGGCCCCCTCGAAAATTATTATTACTAATTACTCTGTAAATCTTGGCCCGATTTTGATAAAATTTGGTAGGATGATAGGGTTAGGGCTCCCCTACGTAACATTAAAGCGGCGATCAGCTCTTCCACTTGTTGAGGGGAAGTATAGCGATCGTTGCAAATTATCGACACGTGAACCGATTTTCATGAATGAAGTGTCATTCGAATCGAAATTTTGTACAGATTTGCACTTTAAAAGTCTCGACGCCGTGCCTCATAAGGAGGGGAGTTTGCCCCACCCAAATAAGGCCCTTTCTAAAACTATTATTACCAATATTTCTATAACGCTAAATCCGATTTTGATAAAATTCAGCTCGAATAAGTGGTTAAAGCTCCTCTACGTTGCTGATGCTCTTGCACCTACTAAGAGGAAGTACTGCAATCGTTTAAATTATCAATGAGTGAACCAATTTAAATCAATGAATTGTCGTTCGATTAAAAAATCTTTGCCTCTTTGCCTTTTAGGGAGAAGTACTGCAATCGTAGTTTATTTTTCTTACTCCTCTTAAAAGGAAGTACTGAAATCGCAGTTTAATTTTGCTATTTACGTATAAATACCTTCCTATGTTATTCAAAACGCTTTTTCAAAAAAATTGTTATTGAGGATGGTTTGGGGGAACGCAACTATAATCATTCTTTAAAAAGATCTCTCCAGTGGTAGTTACGGTTCCGACTTAACACCTTATCAGATTATAATGATAGAATTGCTTATTCCAAATTTTAAAAAAATCTGTAAAGAAGATATGTAACTTTGTAAAATAGACAAAAAGGAAAATCTATCCAAAAGGTACAAAAATCTCCTTAACAAAAACTTACAGTTTCAAATGTTAAGTATAAGGGTTGATTAAACGCCAAAAGGTACACAAATCAGCGTGTACCCAACATTTCATTAATACTTCATTAATAGTCAAGTAATTCTACTGCATTAATTTTCATTAATAAGTTATTTTTTAGAATTTATTAGATGTCACAGACCCTTATGCTGGCCACTTCATTTATAATATTTTTTGTTATAATTATGATAAATCACATATATATGTACATGCATGTTAAAGTAGAACAAGACAAAGTTAGAGTAGGCTACTGTCTTGAATTCGTCTTACCGAAATATTCGTGAGCACAAATAACACACAGTTAATAACAAGTAGATTATTCAACAACAATTATTCATTTCTCAATTGTAATTTAATTTAGTCCCCCTAATTTTACTTATAGTAAAATGCTGGAATAATTAGCTGTCCTAAAAATATGCATATCTACATATATATGAACAAGCATGTTAAAGTAGAAAAATACAAAGTTAGAGTAGGCTACTGTCTTGAATTCGTCTTACCGATATTACATATATACAACATTGTGGGATGAATATCTAGATTGAGAATGTAATTGAAGAAAACTATATTATTTGCGATAAAGCCAGATAATTATTACCTATTATTATAAACGTTTGACTACTACATAAAATAACAATTACTTTAATCGAAGAATGAACTTAAACCGACGATTTTTATTTAAAAATAAAAATAAATAAATGAAATAAAATCATTAATGTAAGTTTTTTATAAAAAAAAGTTTTGAATTTTTTAGCCTCATATTTTTTTTTTATTTTTTGTAACGTTTTTCTTTTTAACCTGTAATTAATAGTTTGATTATTATAAATAACTAGATATTACAGTCAATCTACAGTGCTACTTGAACATATTATATTTTGTAGACGAAAATGGCCAGCATAAGGGTCTGTGACATCTAATAAATTCTAAAAAATAACTTATTAATGAAAATTAATGCAGTAGAATTACTTGACTATTAATGAAGTATTAATGAAATGTTGGGTACACGCTGATTTGTGTACCTTTTGGCGTTTAATCAACCCTTATACTTAACATTTGAAACTGTAAGTTTTTGTTAAGGAGATTAGGTAGAATGACTAGAAATTAGTGCATTTTTGCTCTCACCATCGACATCTGTACGTATATATGTATAGTAGCGCTAGTAAATACATCATAGGATAATTTAATTTTCAATAGATTAATATTAAACTAGAATGATCAGCAAGTAAATGTAGTTTTGCTATTACTATTAATATTTAAAAGCAGAGCTGTAATATACACCTCAGGTCGCTCTAATTTTGAAAATCAAAACTTCAATACTGAATTTAAACTAGAATGTCCAGTGAATTATTGGATTTTAGCTCTCGCTACCTATCTCTATAGCAGATCCAGAATATATTTATTGACTACTCCTAATTTTTGAAGCACTTCAAAAGACAAAGGAACAATTAGGAAATATTAGTTGGAATGACCAGCAAGTTGGTTATTTTGAACCTTACCGATTTCTAATGCACAGCTAGAATATACCACATACATAATAAGTCACTTGAATTTGGTAAAGAAACTTCAAAAACGAAGAAAAAATATACAGCTAGAATGACCAACAAACTAGTGAATTTTGGCTCTCACCACCGATATTAGGTCGCTTGATTTAACAAGAAGCACATTAAATGAAGCATGAATTTGCCACAGAAAAATTAAGTCTTAGCAATGGTTTACTAATTTAACTTCTCAGATTTTGTCCATTAGAATATATTTAAGCATATAAGCAGAGTTACAGCCAGACAATAAATTTGTATGCGGCACTCTGCCGGCTAACCATATGGTTTGGCTAATAAAAGTGCGGGGAGAGCTGCTGCATTTAAATAAATATATGTTTACTCAGCCAGTTGCATTATGCTCGCTGTGTAACAAAAAGGAGGTGGAATAGCTTTTCCATTTTGTAGCTTCCTGCTCCATTTTGTCAGAGTTTAGAGTAAAATATTTACATAAAAAAACATTAGGCCATACCGAATTTATTTCATATTAGGATAGAAATTATTGGGCTGGTCTAATAATAAATTATTGTATTTATGCGTGGAAGTATTGTACTTTTTAGTTTCAGAATTCAATTATTAGGGTGGTTATACTATTTCTGTTGTACTAGATTTGTTTATTTCTTTTGCTTTCAGATATTCATTGAGAATTTTAGTTGTTCATATATTGCATTCAATTTAATAATATTTTTTGTTTCTTAGTTACTAAAATAAATAACAACCCCTCAGACGGTCAATGACCCTATGTATGTCTTGTTGAGTACAAGATGAAACAAAAATTAAAATAAAGGGTGTTATTTATTATTATTACCAATTTAACTTCAAGTTGGCATAATAGTGATAGGCCAATTGTTTAAAATAAAATAAAGTTTTTAAAGAATAACCCTTATAGTTTAAATAATTGGAAAATTTTAGAAATTTATATAGTTCTACTCATTTAAATAAGCATAAGGTATTATGTTGCTTTTAAAAAAGGATTTTATTTCGTTACGGAGAAGTGTCTCTTAAATTTGGAAATTGCTGGGTGTTGTGGCGCCTTAGAGTTTTGGGTTATCCAGTTGTAAGGTTACAAATAAACAAGAATTAAGTGATGTTGTTTAGCTTACACTTCTCTAGTTTTTTGCTTAAACCATTGTTAGTTGGTGGCCAGTATGTGACTGAGTGAGTTGCTTTTGTTGCAAACAAAGCTATGATTGGGTTTAAAGATACGAAACTCAAATTTGTGCGAAAACGTTCTAGAAATGGTAATTTAATTCAAGACGTAGCCACTCCTACTAGTCCTGGCACGAATTTAAATCCAACGCAAATTTCAAGTTTAGATGATGACAACGATGAAGCAACTAAATTTATGTAAGATTAGTTCTCAAATTTCATATTTGGTTGTTTGGATAATATATTTTACAAAGTTGTTCTTAGCCTAAGTGTTTAAGCATCCCTGTAACAGTGTGTCGGCACCACAGTACACTTTGTCAAACTTATTTACTACTTGAACACTCTGGCTTGAGTACTTCTGTGCACTGCAACTCGTGCCTTCTTTGTACAGTTTGAACATTAGGCCTGGTTGAGTTTGAGTTCTGGACCCTGATATTTGCTATATGCCATCTTGCTCTTATTACAGAGAATTATCGAAAGACTCCAGCGAGAAACCAGCGTTATTAGATGAACTAGAAGAGGAAATCGAAAGACAACTGGAATCCAAAGCTCGGAAGAATAACTTATCTGTCAGCAATGTAAAAAATATGATTAAGGTAAGATTTGGGTTGGGTTAGCAAATTGGAACTAGAACAGAATTACCTAGTTTGAAGAATTACGCCTACCAAGTTTGTTGGTAATAAAGGATTTGGAATGCCTAAACAAATCCATTGATAATGGATTCCTGATATATTACCTTCATAATTCCAGAAAAATGCTCACCATTCTGTTTTTAAAACTTGCCCTTTCGCACTAATTGAAAATAACATTTTGCTACCTTTATCAGAGATGGGAAAACATTTAATCAATTAAATTAAACCAAAATTAATTTTTAATCATGATTACTATTAAAAAAATGAGTTGGCCAAAATTAGTAGCTGAAGTTTAATAACCTGTAATTCATTTGGACTTTAATCAATTAACATTTTTAATCATTATCAAAAACGGCGCTAATAACCCAATAGTTGATGCGCAAAAAAAAAAAAATTAACAAAATCAAGATTCCAATTAAAATTAAATAATTATGTTTTTAATTGATTGAATTAAATTTAAAATTTATTTTATCACTTTTGGCGATTAAATTTTTTATTTAATCAAAAGTTGAACTTTAGTACCCACTGTTAATCCACGATCGGACACTGCTCTAATACTACCCCAGGCGAGACCATCCTTGTACCGAATGAGTAAGTACTTCATTAAATGTAGTTAGGCCACTTCTTCCACTTTGACCATACTCTTATTTTGAAAAACTTGGCATGAAATATGGCCTAATTTGGGCCTTTTTTTTTTTTTTAAAAGGTTTAAGCTATTTTGAAAAAGTGGCTTCAATTTTGGACCATTTCTTTTTCAATTTATATTTATTTTGAAAAACTTTACTATATCTCTGCCATCCAACTATTTTGACCATGTATTTCTGAAATTCTAGTCAGTAACTTCATTTCTCAACATGTCTTTATTCTTTCAGTGCACTTCAAATAAATGTTTAAGCTTGATTGGGAAGTGGTAGCGGTCTATTGAGAAATAAGTTTATGCGCCGCTATCCTAAATCTCCTGTTTACCTTTCTTGCAGTCTGAAGATGGCCAGTCTTTAGACCTACCAGATCTATAAAATATATGTCTGCACTTTTTGTGCTTTTTTACTAGGCAGCTTTCTATAAAGCCTCATCAATTACATTAACGTGTCTTTTTTCTAAGGTTCATACTGCTATAGTAATAATAATAATCTTTTCTTATACTGATATTATTTTGTTTAATCTAATGCCTAGGAATTAAGATGATTAAAGAGACGCCCTGTTCTTAGATTTCAAAACAGCACAGTACAGTTCCAGTGGCTTTTTGCTTCTCTTTTTGAAGTTGGCTATGACATATATAGTTACAAAATTTTTCAGGCTGTCATAACAAGTCAAGATGTGCTTACGCTCATGGATTTCAATTTGAATGTATCCGAAGAAAGGCCACCGTATGAGCCTAAACTAACTCGAGCGAAAACGCGGTAAATATAGACAATGTAGTGATAAATAGTTCTTATTTAAATAAGGCAATGAATTTCCATGTTTATCAAGGCTGTTTTTTAAGGCGATTTTCCTTTTGCTTTAGAGAATTATTAGGCAAAGATTCTAGTCCTCCAATATGGCCAGTAACTGGTTCCCCGAGGAAGTCTTCGGATATTGTAGAGTTAATAAGCCAAGAGCTACCGGATGACTCTTCTGACGAAGAGTATTGCCCACAAGATGATGGCGTTAGTATTACTAATTTATATAATAAAAGAAAAAGTAAGGCATGCTTTTAAAGTGCCAAAATTAGGACAAGGCTAAATTTCTTAACATTGTTTTGACTTTTTTCTTGTAGACAGACGATGAATCCAAAATTGATGATTCATTTATTGAAGAGGAATTGCTTGGCAAGGAAGCGATCAATAATATCAAAACTGAAAATCTAGAATCAAACCTCCACTTCGATGTAAGTACTTTTTTTAAAGAGCTTTCACTGTGAGTGTGTACTCAATGCTCTCACATGTGATATTCATGTTCAGAGCAGTGTGAGCTCTTGCACTGTATAATAAATACAATCAGTTTGTGAAAATTGCAGGAGCTCGACTCTGGGCTGTCACAGCCTGCGAATGTGGTTTATATTCTCATAACAAAACACATGAACATGTATGGTACCTACTCGTAGAATAATTTGAGCTCACTAATTAAATTTCAACGACTATTAAACTTAACTAGTTTGTTATCTGCTAGATGAACTCAGATGAGTTTTTTTTGCCGCATCGAAATGAGCTTTTTGTTTGTCTTTTAGGGTAGCATTGGACAAAGGACTCGCTCCAAATTATGCCTGAGCGAAACTCCATTGGAAGCAATAGAACAAGCATTCGTCCCGCCCGATATTACTACAGATATGTATGCTACGAGTTGTGAAAATCCGGACTGGGTGGATTTCCTAAAGGAGTTTACTCAACCATTCAATGGTACAGACTTTAAAATTCAGAATTAACAGCTTTCTTTTACTGTAATGAGATAAAGTATTAATTTTTCAATTAGAAAAAAAAAATTGTTGCGAACAATCACAACTATCGTGCTGCAGTTTTTAGTGTACAAACATGGAACTATTATTAATTGTTAGTTAAATGCAATCAGGACTTTAGAAAGTAAATTAAAATGACTTTTGAGGTGTGGATGACACATCAGAAGGATCATGCCTGCTTAAAATCATTTTTTAAAAATGAAAACAATGTGTTTTATCTGAGTAGGAGTTTAAGAAAACTAACGAGAAATCGTTCAAGAAATGCACAATTCCAGTCGAGAAATTTTCTTCAAACTCAGAATTACAAAAATTTAATTCATACTATTGTAGTATTACATCGGTAGATGTAGCGTAAGTCCAATGAAGTACTTAGAGATAGCCCACTCAACCCTGCTCACCGCACAGAAAAAAAACTTGGAAAAACGTTTCGTAGAGTGTTTCATAGACTTCTACTTGAATACTTGATATAATTACGCTTGAGTAATGGAGTGGATTTTCTGGAAAATCGTGAAAAACTACAAATTACATTTTCGTTCTCAAGAGAGCACAAAACTTTTTGTGTATGTGGAAGTTCTGTAATAGTTAAGATTGTCAAAACTTAGGCACACATTTGGATTTGGGATTTTTTTTTTTTGCGTTAGTATGACTGTATATCCATTTAAAAATGTCTAGTATTTTCGCCATTATGTTGACGGTAAGATCCTAGAGTTTCTTTCACGTACACAAAATAAGAGAAGGTTCAAATTTGATATTTAGAGTAGGTTTCACCAGGAATGCTGACTGTAAGGTTTTGGACATTGTAAGGCATCCGAAGTGCGCTGGACTGATAAGATATTCCAGTTTTACGCGTTTTTCTTCAAAGCAACGATTGGCTTTAAGCCAGGCATACTCATTATGTACTTGCAGATCTATCTCTTTTATCAGAAACATTTTTTTAGCGAAATTCATTTTAGAGGACTTTGCGGGAAGAATGAAATTCGGCTTTAAGTACCATTTTTATAAGTTGTAAGTCCTAAGTACTGCGTAATGTTAATAAGAATAAAATTTGTGGCAAAAATTCTGAATTTGAGGAAAATTGTTTTACCGAAAGGGCTATTTTCCTGAACATTTGCTTTTATTAATTTTTAGTGATTTACAAATTAGCGTTTGCCTTAAAAGAAAATTTAAAAAACAGAAATGCCGTCTTTCTGTAAAAGTTGGGATACTTTATTTTACTCATAAGTTCAGTTTTATTAAAAAAATACAACTGCTGTACCAATAGCAGAACCAGCGAGAAGCAAATAGTTCTATTCAATTGACGCATAGGAGAAATCGCCCCGTGTGATACTGCTCCTATTTCAATAAACACTAGTCAAATACTTCATTACTTCACTGGAGACACTTTATAAGAAATTGCATTAGTCATCGAGAGGGATTACATGGAATAGATGATGAAAGTTGCTAGATTAAAAGGTTAGGAATGATGTTCGAAAAGGGAGTGAAATTTGCGATAACGGATTCGGATAAGGTCATTGATGAATGGGATCTGAAGGTCAGAAAGGATTATTACAACACGTTGTATGCAACAGAAGCATTTTTTATGCAACGGATTATTGCAGTGAATATATTAAATTTAAGGCAATTAATATTTATTTATATTTCGAAATAAGAAGAAAATATGCAAGTTAGAACATTGATAGGGGCTGACAGGAAGCCGTTGTTGTGTTCACACCGGATTTATCTCATAAAAAAATTTAATAGGATTTGTGACCGAAAGTTAACTTGCTAGAACGAAATTGTGTACGATTGTATCCAAACCTAGATTATCCTGAGCATTCAAGGGAAGTCCATCAGCAAATTTCTGATAAATTTCTTCTTCATACTTATACTTGCAGTCCTCAATCCTACCAAATTCTGACATGTAGTCCAGGAATTTCAGCCAGTTAATCGACTTCTTAGCAAATGACATTATTCTTTTGTAGAAGCGCAACCTGTCGGCTTGTTTAAGTCAAGTTGTCAGATGAGGCGTAAGTTCCCGCGCGACCATCCTACTTTTTTTTCTTTGAATAGTTAACATTGTGTTAAAAGCGTTTTGAGGCATGCGCCTCAATCTCCTTTTTATCTCTTCTATAAAATGAAGATGGCTAGATAATTAATTATTTAGATAATGCCAGTTCTGCATCATGTACACGATGAGTACTAGTGCTTTATTTGATGGACTTCTTCCCGTTAACTGTTCTTACCCTTTTTTTTAAAAAACAGTTGTAACATCTAATAGAATTTAAAAAACTCTTTTCTCTTATGTAAAATTAATGTATGTATTTAAATTGTGCATTTATGTATTTACTTATTTATTGTTTGAAAATGCTAGCATGCGAGCAAAACGAATGTAACGATGACGATAATGATCCAGAATACAACGTTATGGTGGATGAGGAAATTGAAGGTAATTTTCCAGTTTTATCAATTTTTTTTTTCTCGCATTTCCAATGATTATGATAAAAGTGGCTGAAATATTTTTTAACTTTTTATAAAACTAAGTTTTTTAGAGACTGTGTATAGGATTTTTGTATGAGAAATTTTTCAATAAAAATGATTTTAGTGTTTTAAAAGGAAGTTGATGCCTTAAGATGACATCAAAACTGCTTCTAAATTAATATTGCGTTACTCCTTCTAGTCATGGGTAGATACAACTTCTTAAAATAAAATAGAATATTGGTTGTCAAAAATATTTCTCTACTTCGAACTTACTCTTATTTTGTATTTTCACTGAATATAAAAGCTACAACTTGCATGCGTGTTGTTGTTGCCAGGCAACTAGATCTCTACACTATTACTGCATTAAAACACGCACGAACTGCTATAATGTGGCCCATTACTACATGATATATAACTACTTAAGCGAAATTAGCGTGCTACTTAAGTGATTCTTAGTTATAGATTAACCCGCCAGCACCCGACTTAGCGGTTTACATTTTTTTTTTTTTTAATACCTTTAAATCCAAAGAAATCCACAAATCGTTGCTACACATTTCAATTAAATTTTAATGTAACTTCCTTAATCATGCTTTTAAACTCTACAGAATCTGTGTCTGAATTTTATCCCTTAAACTTTCTGAGGCGACTTCTATTCTGCTTGTCACCTTCCTCATCTACAATCTAAGTAAATTGAGAGAGTCGCAAGTATGCTTCTAAACTGCCCCAAGTTAGCATAAAAAAATAAAAAAAAAAGCATAAAAGAAGACTTCCATAAAAAGAGAACTTAAACAATCGTCTGTAGTTCTTCAAGTCAGTATTTGAAGATTTAACTCCAAATTAAGGGATCAGAAGCATACGTATCTGAACTATTTTTGTATCTACAAGTTATTAAGGAAAGTAATGTTTTTTGGGGGGGCTTAGCGTCCAGCTACCAAAGTAGGTACCTACTATATAATTATAGAACTAAATACATCTAACAGTTTAAATTGTTACAGGTACAGATCGGGAAGAACTGCGCATGGATCGCGCAGTTAAAGTCAGTAAAAAGGAGTTGAATGCGTTAATTTCTGAATGCTTTGAGTATAATGCTATTCCATCAGATGATGAAGAAAATGCAAACATGGAATCCATGATAGCAACCACAGGTATTAAACAGGAAGAGGAATCTGACTGTTATATAGTGGAGAATTTGAATGACTGTGATCCCCTGAGAGCGGATTCAGATGTTGTAAGTTTCATAGAACTTATAACAAGCTAAACTGGGCATATTTTGTATTTGTAACTTCAGGCAGAAATTCATGTTTGTGGCGAGATTTGCCAAAGAACCTCAATCCGACAAACATCTTACTTTTGTTCTAAGGTCTTGAACGTCTTATTTTTTAGTCGAACGTTGAAAATCCAAATCTCTACTTTGAAAACAGTGCACCCTATACAGTCAGCGAAGAAGTGGTCATTTTTGATGAACAAAAATTGCTTCTCGAGCAACAGATTCGTCAACACATCCAGCTTCTGCTCACCAACTTCCTGTTGAGTTATGGACATCCGTGTCTCCAAGAATCGTACGCAGAAACATTTAAAAATATGATGGTAACTCGGATTTTTAAAGCTCAATATATGTAGATGATAGATCTGTGCAATTTTCTAGCTTTGGGACATCAGTGGAATATTTGTATTTTCCCATAATACAGATGATGATACATTGTAATGAATTAAAAATAGTTTAGTGTACCACTTCTTTTTCTTAGTGCCATACACCCCTAAGCGGTAGATTTTATACATTATGACGGGTTTACATAGCAGTTACATCTTTACATACATCCAAAGTGAAAAGCAAAAGAAGTGCGTTAATAGCCAATCATCAAAAGTGATTATCCAGCATAATAGATGAACAGAACAGAAAAATATTCAATTTTTCGTTCATTTTTGGTGTTTCACTCGGATGATTTTCCCAGAGTGAACCGTTTAAACTAAACACAAATCTGGCTGTCGTTAGTCAGATGTGTTCAGGTTATTACATTTACTTGTCCTGGAAAACAACAAAGAAGTTGTTTATTTTAGGACTATTCTTTATAATTATTTTTAAAAAAATAAGTGACGAGCAGATCATTTCTTTTTTTAGTTTAATATTTCTCGCCTTTCTGAAATAATTTAATTTTAGACGTTAAATGTGAAAAAAATGTGAATGCACTTTCTTTTTACTTCTAGTAAATCATCCGTGATGAATGTCAAAAGTGTATCGACTAAGCAAATCCGCCTTTATATTATTTGGACTACATTATACGTACACTCTAACATGGAGCTATATCAGATTTCACCCCTGAATTTTGTTTCAGCTAAGCTGGAACGATATCAACTTAGTGAACGATAACAAGCTGAAGCTCAGCAACATAAAGGCATCCATGGATCTGGCCAGCATGTGGGAAGCCATATTTGAAGATCCGGACAAGAAGGCTACAATCCAAAGGTCAACAAAGTAACAAACAATTTAATAAAGTAAAGTAATGTCTATTTTTTTAGGTGGGCTTTACGTCCAACTACCTAATTAGGTAAAAATAACAAATTTGTGTCCCTACATGCGCAGTAAAGCAGATTCTGTTTTTATTATTTTCAGGTTTCTGAAACAGGAGATGCAGTTAGCGTAAGTAGAAATCTGGATTGATTTTTATCTAAACACTCACGACTTTCTCTTTCTGCATCACCGTAGTTTGGAGAAAAAGTGATTGGTTAATAAACACAGTAATTAAATGATTGTATGGTTTAAGTGTTTGGGTACAGACATTAAAGTGTCTGTGAATCGCCTTGATTCATCCGAAGCTTAAGTAATGCGGTCGGACATAGATAGTAACTCGAAAAATAAAAATGGACAGCAAATAAGTACAAAAATAAATAAACATAAACTTAACTTACAAGTGATTAATACATTACTGCTAATTATAAAGAAAGAGACTTATCTGGGAAGGATCATGAGTTGGCGAACAAACATAGAAGCGGAACTAGAAAATAGACTGACTAGTCTGAAATGCTTATGTTCGTGCGTGAATATGGATGCCTTTTTTTTTTGGCGTGCTTTACGCCTACTACCGGTTAGAAGTCGTGGGCGGAGGCAAAAATCAAGTATACTTTACTCATAATAACACAGTAAATCAAATCTGATCCTCTGGATTAGGTCTTACCTATTAATCCATTGAGTTGCTCTCTATTCCAGGAAGTATGAAAGAAAGAAGAGGCTTTACTACAAGCCGGAAATCCCCATGGAACTGATCCGGATCTGCAGAGAGAGTCGAGCCTTCATGTACCCTTTGATGTTACCTTCTTCTGGGTTTAGACCTGTGAAGGTAGGCAAAAGCGGTTTGTTGCCTTCGGAGATCAATTTGATTGCCTTCGGACTACATGAGTATATGACAGAGAATGATGAACTGATGGATCTGACGAAAGGTGAGTTTATTGGTGGGCTGCATAGTGTTCCAGCCACTCTTCTAAACTGCCGTCTTAAGTGATTACACCTAGACTATTCGATGCTTTTCTTGTCTACAAATCCACTTTTACACCAGCTAAGGAGGCTGTTTTATTTATCACCCGATTCAAGCATTTTGGCCCTTCATCTCAGTAACTTTGACTAGTAAATCCTTTTCCGAACCCATGTTACTAACTTTCGTCGAAGTGTGCATTTCAGATAGATTGTTTAAAATACGTTTGCAAGTTGAGCGGCGTGGTGAGGTACAAGTTCAAGCGCACATGTTTAAACATTGCCCTAAGTCGGAAGATGTCGTGTTTTTAGAAATTCTTTTAATGTTATATCGCCTAACAGAACCCCCTTTTTTAGGGTCAATATATTAATTTTTTTTATATAACCAGCTTAGGATAGATAGTAAGCTGACTAAGGACATTATGCCCTCGGATTTCACACTAGTAGATAAAAGAAGAGACTATGTTAGTTGCTTTGCATATTCAAGCGTATTTTGTACTAAAAAAGTATCCCTTTTTCTTTCGGTTTATGCTTGTAGCTGTTTCCAAAAACATTATGCCATTTTAAGGAAAATGACAAATGACAATTTGCGTCATTTACTTTAAAAAAAAGTCAGAAACGCCGCGAAATCAGTTTAGTATAGAGAAGGAAGGCTCTTGTTTCTTTTCGGACTACTCATGTTTGGCTTTTAACATTATAATGGTTATGATCCTGGTTAAAACTAAGTTTGGTCTAGGCCATCCTCTACCCTCTTAGTTTCAGCACTTCTGATGACAGCTACAGTAGCGGACCCTTGCGCTTCAGCATCATAAAACATTCTGGTGATTAGAGCTTGTGTAGCACGAACCATTAAACTGCCACCTCAGGCGTAGAAACATTCCACATGAACTTATATGGCACACGTCGATTTATGGTCGGTAAAAACTCAATTGATTTTTGTTTCATCAAAAAAATATTATTTTAAAAGCATTGAGAAAAATGAGTTCATTTCGGATAACCCGAACAAATAAATAAACTGGATTAGATCCGGTCAACCAGCTGTGTCCGTCCTGGGAAGAGAATATGTGAGAAAATGTATTATTCTATCGTTTGATGATTATTCTACTCGTACGTTTGCGTCTTTCACTTAGAAGGTTGCTGAACGGTTGTGTATTTATAACATGCGAACTGTGCACAACTCAGCTAGATCGTGCTTTGATAGTAAAACATCCTTCTTTGGGGAATCTTAAAAAGTGAAATAGATACTGGATTATTTTGCCAGCAGAGATGGTTTGTGAGATGGTAAGAGTATGGACTTAGATGCGTTTGAAGTTTCAGACAATGATGGCATATATTCCCACAGTAGGTTGATGTGATTTAAGATTAATAATATGTATCTATATATTCCTTCTTCTATTCTGTTTCAGATATCGCTAAAATAGTGGACCATGTAACTACGTATAAAGTGCCAGCATGGTCGAAACCGAGTATCAAACATTTTATTCAAAGATCTTTCCGGATGGTGAATACGTCTAATTCCGTAAAATCATTTATAGAGACTAATACATTACCAAAAATTAACCATTATGTTATACCTATGCCAGATCGTATGCTAAAATTGTACGAACAGTCGCCAGTACTGTTGCCAGAAAAATGGCGTCTCTATCTGAGAAATTTGTCTAAATAGGTGTAATTATGATTCGATGCGCAAAAAAAAAAAAAAAATGAAAAAAAAATTCTGTGTACATATGTGTGAATATATTGAGGATTTAATGTTCGATATTTGTGTTTCTTTTTTAGTGACCATTTCCATGTTTTATGATTGTTTATTAAAATCGATTTTCAACTACTGAACTCGCAAAGGGCGTGAAGAATTAAACATGTGCATATATTTGATTTTTACAAACACCGTATCATATAATTTTTAGACTGTGCAATGCTTTTGTGCATCTATTTCAAACTTCAAAAAGTTAAAAGTGTACAGCTGGTGAAGATACACTGGGTTCTATTTGAAATCTTTGCATGATGGTCTTGATCACCGTACTAGACTAGCCGCATTGAATTTTAAAAACTTTAATACTAGCGTTATGTCAAGAACATCGCCAGTTGACAGCAGGACCGTTAGGAGTGTGCCATTTAGTTTCACATTTTGGCGATTATTTTGGCAGAATGTGAGTTTAGTGCGGCTTCAGCAATGTCTGTAGTTAGTAAGCTCATACTTTTCGGCACTACAGAATATAGTCACGTTTTGTGTCAGAAAATAGTCGGGATCAAATTAAGGTAAAATATTTGTATTGATGTGAAAACCTATTATTTTAACCCCAAATTATATTTACAACAGTAAATTTTACAAGTACATTTTTTTATTACATAATTTATACTTTGTTTAACAAATGGTATAATAATTTTTATAAGAATATATAATTTCAAAACTAATAACAAAAAACAGAAACTGGATACAACTTCATTTAAAAAATACACTAGGATGCAAAGAAATTGCGGAACCCTTAGTTATTTGAGAAATAAATTCTGGAATAAATTTCCTAAAACAAGTTTAACTAATTCTTACATCATTATAAAGAACTGGTTACATTAGAAACATTTAAATAATAGTCTAGTAGAAAATCTTTTTTATCCACGCTGTTTACCAGTTTGTTACTTGAATGCAAACAAAAATGAATATTTATTCATATTATTGTATATTATTTTTCTCTCTATAACGCGATTGATTAACATTAGTGGAGTCAGAACAGTCACAGACATAACACAGTATCTCTAAAGTACGATGCTGGGGATTATGGTCCCGCTACATTTAGGACAGATTAGGAGTGATTAGAAGGCCCCATTTAATGACTCAATTGAATTGAGGTACCGCTCCAAAATGCGAGATTTTGAAACGAAGTTTTTTGTATAAAAATCATTTGATGATGACTTGAACGAAGTAAATACAAAAAACGGACCGGACGTCCGAGCAGACGTTTTGTAAAGCAACTGTTTGTATCTAGTGTTCCAGGGCTTTAGATTCAGCACTTGTGAAGAAAGAAGCGAATCCTTGTACAGCGAGACCAGAAAACATCTTCAGGTGAAGTACACATGTAACTCTCAACCACAAACTGCTCCCTCTAAGCAAGTCTGCAAAAATCCTTGAAAAACTCCAGCAATTTTTCGTTTCATCATACGAATAATTGGATTGATTTGATATTGTGCGTGTTGATGGTCGAACTATGAAAGTGTAATTTATTTTTTAATGGTCTTGCGATTACATGAAACTCTATTTTATTCTGATGCGCGTAGGTAGAAAGAAGCACGTTTGTGCTAAAAAGTGCAGCTCATTGGTTAATTTACAGATTTGATTTCCCGTTTTGCCTGACTAAGCTTTCAACCCATACCAAGCATCTCCCATTTCTACCCCTTCCGAAACAGTTATTTAATATGGGTGCACACATTTTGAGGCATTCAAGACAAACTTCTAAATTGAAGCCATCAAGTAAGACAATACATCAAATAACCAGGTATTCCGAGGCACCATAGTGTACGTATTCAAAACATATAACAACATATAGGAGACAATTTATTAATTTATCCTATATTTACATGAAAGTATATTTAAATAAATTAATTAAAAACAACGTATAATTCATTGTAAATTACAAATAAATTGGTAATCAATAAATTTTGTCATTAATTTAAAATCATGGAATTTTTACTATATTAGAATTTAAAAGAAAAGATAAAATGGCACGAATTCTATTTCTTATTATTTAACAGGAAGTCACTGGTTGAACCAGCCGAACTTAAAGAGAGGATTCAAAATCTCTGAAATCAAAAAGTTCATATGAACTATGTGCGAAACGTAGAAGATCTCGAGAACTTGCAAAATGTTCGTAACTGTAGGAGAATTCGAGCTAAAGCAAATCTAAAAAAATAATTAATTCATTGAAAAATAGTGAATTTAGTACACAAGAGGTTAACTTATAAATGCTAATTATTAAAAAGAGAAAGTTTAGAGCTTACAATGTAAGTAAGAGAAATAAATATGTTATAATTTTGTATTTTAAAAAGCATTTATTTCATTTTTTAAAAACTTGTCACTTCAAGATATTCTTCAATTAGTGCAATTTAAATCTATGTCTTTTTGTACTTTCCCTTCAACGGTTGGCCTTAACGAGACAGTTTAAATTTAATTATCTAACGGAAAATTGTAATTCCTATATCGTTAGTGTAATTAAATTGCTTTAGCTGTAGGTATCTACGAGATACTGACCATTTTTATGGAAGATAAGACAAATATTAAAGTACAACAAAACATAACATAATTTGAAAACGGAAAAGACTCAGTCCATAGTTTATAAGAACTTAGTGCAAATGAATTATAGAACCTCCTGCTTAAGTGTGGCGAGATCAACCTGTGTAAGTTACAAGGCTACAGGGAAAAAGTGTCCTCACTGGCCCTAGTGATGGGTAGAGGCTGTGGCTAGTAGCTAAGGTTACAATCTAAGTTACAGCAGTGTGGACTGCACAGTTCAACGCCAGAAAGAACTATCGACTCATTAGAACTCTAATTTGAGTCAAATTTTGGGGACCATACAATTCTAAGGAATTGGACAGAAAGCATACGTCACCGCGACCCATAGGATTCTACTGTGGCACTAGGGTCCTTAAGGAACATCTCAATAAATAAAAATTGGAATGAAAAATTTATCCTAGTCGTAACTTTTAGTAGAACGTTAGACGCAAACTAAATAGATAATAAATGATTAAATATACCTACGCGCTGACCTAAAGAACGAGATGAGACTCACACGGCTCAAAATTACAATACATGGTCATATGTTGAGTGAGAGAATCGGAACACATTCGTTGAAAAACTGTAACAGCCAGTATTAGTGTTCGAACCAGCTCCAAACTGGTAGTTTAAAGTAAGTATAGATTATGTTAGTGATCTCAAATGGCTTTGGAACTACAGCAAAGTAGGTCAGCCAAAAGGTAAGTCAGACAATAAAGGATTGTTTAAATCAATTTAAACTCTTAGCAACTAAATTAATTCTAATTAATTTTCTTAATTAATCTCAAATAATTAATTTATTAGAATAAAGCTTTTTAGAATGTACAAAATACACGTAACAACTATCTTTGGTTAGGATTCTATGTCGAACACTTCCGTCGGAAATGGCTAAATGACGAATAATTTGGAATGTCTGAAGTGGTAGGGTTTTTAAAATAAGGGTTACATTAAATAACAGACTATGTCCCTCACATTCTTCAGATGTACCCCGCTCGAGACCTCGAACGCCCCGTGAGGAGCATCCTGACGTGATCCCAAGGCTGAAAATGTGTTAAATCTAAAACGTAACCCAGGGCTTCTCTGTACTGATGGCAGTCTAACTACTCCATCTGCACACATAGTCTAGACTCACAGATTCTTCAGCTGCGAGAATCACAAAAAAAAAAATTAGTAAATGCAAGTTTATGCTTGGACCCAATTTACTACACCCCCACATAAAAAAGCCAAAACTAGCGAATATGTCAGAATTTATTGCACACATTAAGGAAACGAAAAAAACAGTTTATTTAACTCAAAATTTTAAAGCAGGCTTCTTGAAATTTTCGAAACCGAAATTGCAGTTATTTTGAGGACCCAAAATGCTTCCATTAATTTAGGAATCGCCTAAGGTTCCTACAAAAGGTAGATAAGCAGCCTAGTCTTTGATACAACTTACAAGTAGATATCTTATAAACGTTCTGTAATACTGTTGAAAGTAATATGGAATTTCAAAATTTGGAATTTGGCATAAATTTATCAAGATTTATAAAATTTCAAAATCCTATATTCAAACATAAATACGATTTATTTATGCAATGTATGAGATGACCGATTCCCCCAATGGTCGTTGACCAGGAGGCACCCTTTAATCTAATAAAGACTATATTATTATTATTATTATTACAATTTATTTACTTACACTAAAGTGTCGCTTGCAGTAAAGGGTCTTCCTTCAGAGTGTTTTGTCTATCACTAGCATTTTTTCACACGGTTACTTTTTTATTAGTTAGTGAGTTCACGGACCACATACAACGTTAAGACTTCGTGTGAGAGATTGAGTGACACAAGCACACTCTGCGACAAAAAAAAGTCTAACTCGAGAGCTAGAGAGTTGGAAATTTAGTTAGTGAACTTACTTAGATTTTAAGGAACCCTGCAAATATCTGGATTTACCCTATGGCTACTTCTAAGAGACACTTTAATATTTCTACTGGCAGGAAAGTTTAAAATGAAACTGTTTTAATAAAAATCTATCATTTGAAGAATAAAAATCTCGGAATACATATAGTGATTATTAAAATAAAATAAAAATGTACCCTGTATTCAAGAAAACACCATGGCGTAACAAAAGTCTGTGCGTTTTTTCTCGGCATGGCTGAAGCATACTTTGTACAGTTTATTTAAGTGTGCCGACAGTTCCTTATTTGCTACCCATAAATCACAGAATTTGCTAAGCGAAGTTCTATCTCAAATGGCAGAGTTGAATATAAAAATTCCAGTGTTTTGCTCTAAACAACTCCTTTAAACATCTGGTTACGAAGGGGATGGCGACATCAATCATTTACTCTTCACTGAAGTGTCTTAAGATACAACAAATAAGTAAAAATAGTCTGAATTCGTAACTTAGTTTTGTCGAGGGTATGTAGGATTGCCCTGTAGCGTGAAAACCTAATGGTTACCACGAGAATAGAGGCGCAAGTTTATATGTATAAATACATCAAATGCAATATAATTATCAAGCAGAGGCAAGAATTAGAATGCATCAGCTTCTTCCATGCCCAAATAACTTACTCGTACTTCATCAGAAACCTAGTATAAACTATTAGAGATGAACATTTAGTCAACAAGAAGCAAAATCTGTAGCTCTCACACGCCCTTGCTCAGCTAGGATGGAGAAAGGTACAGATATTTCCACATGAATAAGGAACATGTTGCTTTGAAAAGATATAAGTTTAAAAAACCAACACACACAAACTGGATTAAATAAAGCTGATCAACCAGCTGTACTTATAGCCCCGTATATTAATGAGCCTTTCTCTCATTTTGGCTGGTTGAGGCGGCCGTGCGATTTCATATGAATTCCTCTCTAATCAGCTAGAAAGCTTACATTCCATTTTGGATGAAAGTATTCCTCTTTTTTTAATGAAAATCAAGTTCTCCGAAAAAATGCAATGCCCATACTTTACGCAAAAAGTGCTCGGCAATGGAAAATTTGTGTATTAGGCCTCTATCTAAAATAGTTTACATCTCTGACTCAGATGGTGAATTGGAAGGTCAAGGAACTGTTGGCTTCAATGGATTCAAGTTATAGAAAATTGCTTATATATATTTCCAGCAGAAAGCTGAATTGGTGAATAAAACGTTTGTTTTGGAATTTTAAGAGTTATTAAGAGTGAAAAAACGCGATAACTTTTGTTAAATTTTAAATAAATTTAATTAAGAGAAAGTGCTGCGATTGTATAGTAACAATAATAACAATAATAATATTTAAAAACACCTACTTCAGGGTTTTTAATCCCGCTCATCTAGAAGAGACTTTTAAGATTTGACAGTAAAGTAAGCCTAAATAAGATAGGCTGCTCTTCTTTATGACAGAAAACGAGGTTGTTATATGCATTTCAGATTCTAAATATTTCTGAAACGTGTTCATTGAACAAAATTTAAACTAAGTCGCAGTACTTTCCCATCTGAAAATACCTTATGTCGTTAAAAAAATTGAAAACCAAATCAGCCGCTAAACCGGAAAATACAGACCAAGAAACCTAAATTGAGGTATAATGAGCTTCAAAAGCAAAATATAAAAAAAGCCCATCTTAATCTATCAGTCTAATACTTTAGATATGTCCATCTAGTTTTATCTCAGTTAATTTTTGGAGAACACATCCTTCGATCTCGAGAGTTTAACAGTGTGCCAGTTTCGAGGCGTTCCAATGCTTGAAGCTTGGTTTCTATTCTTCAGCGAGGATTCCTTTAAGGTAGTAGTTCTACGTAGTTTTCGGGTACAAGTCCAGTTTTACCATTTAAAGTTCCCTCGAGCCATCCTGGTTCTAGAGAATTCTTAACTGTGAACAAAAACAGTAGCATAGAGAGCCTGCATGAATCTGCCCTGCAGCTTATTAGGGGAGCTTCAAATGCTATTCAGACTAATTTTCGTGGCACATTTCTCTTCATGCAAAGCGTTGGCCCATAAGCTTCTTTCGATTATAGTACGTGGGGAACAGGATACAGGTCCCACCTTAAGCTTTAAATCAACATGGACAATGAAGAATGTTTAGTTTTTGAATTTCTAACAGTTGTTGACACTTTGTCCTAATGAACTTGCTCAGACTAACCTTCATGACTGTGGATATTAGTTATATCTACCATTATCGGAACAACAGCATGGACCTGTTTTGTAGCCTTGTATGTAGTAATAATCATCTTAATCAGGACATCGTTTATTACATTTGTTACATCTATCATTAAGAATACATTACTGCTTAGACACTTTTTAGGCAACATGTCTTCTAAATCAGGCAAACAGTTCGTTACGGTGTTGAAAATCTCCCTCACTAAAGGCCCTTCCTCCCATGTCTAAAGAGAGATGTGGCCAGAAATCACATTAACCAAGCAGACATTTCATTACTATGGATATTGGTCAATTTTTATTTAATTATTTTGAATCTAATAATAAGAGAACTGCAATTTGGAAGTTTAGCGAAATGTGAGATCTAACCAGGCAAACTTTCATTTACGCGGTTATTATTAGTCAGTGTGTGTTTTATCTACTAACGTACCATTTGTTATAATCTGGTTTGGTTCGAAAGACAATTCTCCATCGTTCTCGCCGAGACAAGCGTATAAAGTCCTCACCCTCCTAGAAACAAAATTGGGATTAGCTGCTCTAGAATCGTTGAGAACATTCTTTTATTACATTCATATTTTATAATAAATTAATTAATAATACATTTTAAAGCTCTCAGAAGGCAGGGCCTCGAATATATCATAGAGTTCAGTGATTTACTTACATATTCTGATATGGCAGTCTTCGAAAGCTGATCTGAAATTCTGGGTTATGACTTTTGGCTGGTGTTGGATGATTGTTCAAATCTCTTGAAGACAGTGAGGATACACTTTCATTTGAACTGCTAGTGCTATTTAATGGTTCAGCGTTAACTGTTAAAAAAACAAAAAAATAATAATAAAATAAAAGTAAAAAAATACACGTTCCTTTAAAAAATGTATAATAGGGTGTAAGCTCTGGAAACATCCATACAAATTTCTCTTACCACATTACTCATTTACATTTTTTATTTACTAGTAGAATTTGTACCCCCCCCCCAAATCTTAAATCAGAGAATTGGTACTACAAACATTTTTCCTAAATTATACTGGAGTAAAATGGTAATGTTAAAGGAAGTGATATTACACTTCAAAGCCATGCAGAACTTCACTAAAATCTAAGTGCCATGAGAAAAATGTTCAAACAAAAGTGATATGCTCAATGTGGTCTCAAGTTCAATTTGACTGCCTAGAAAATTTATACTTAAATTTAAATTGGTTTATGAGTCGTATAGCTTGTAATAAATGTTGAATAAAGGATTATGATAAAACTGCTGATAACTATACCTATAATATTCACCCTGAAAGATTTTCCTGGCTATAACTTTTGTGGTTTTTTAATAAATTAAAAAGTTAAATTGCTGTACTGGTACATACAATTAATACTTAAAAAATAAATTAATTAATGTACTTTTAAATATGATTAAATACAAATAAATTAATAAAAATAAAATAATTCTAACTAAACTGGAAACATAATCAAACTGAGTATTAATAGATGAGAGTTTATTGAACCTATAAACTATAATGAATAAACAGTAATCTGAGGTAACGTTCACAAACTTTCTCTGACAACTATTTTCCCTTAACTCACAAATTTTATACCAAATCCGAAAACCTGACTCATGTTTAATTCTATAAAGCAAACCACTGAAATGTAATGTTTCAAAGACGCCCAATCACCCCCTAACCGATTTTTTAGGGAAAATGTTTTAAATAAAGGTTTTAGATTTTTATGTTTGTTCAAGATAGTTCAATTACAAAGAGAAAAATTGTCAAAGAAAACAATAGCCTCAGACAGGTCTGTGGGTTTATATTAATCCTAACCACAATTATATCTCTTCAAAACATGTTCCAGAGTGCACTCATTGACGTGGAAGAACGACAATACAAAGCAGACCCTTCAAATTTTTTGCCAGAGAGAGAGCCATTTGTAAAAACTCTTTTATATATTGGAAGTGTCTCAAAACGGATAAAAAGATAACGGTAAAAAAACAAAATAGAAAATCTGCAAGAAAACAATAATTTCTCTTACTTAGTAGAGTAAAAGCAATTAAAAAAGGAGATGCAGATTAGTCGCATATAATCTTCTATTACAGTGCAAATTTTTTAGGGGGGGAAGATGAAGTATGCGTTCTTTTCTGAAATTTTAAAGGAATAATTTATCAGGAGTTCAATTTATAATGGATTTTTGATTAATTTATAGACCTTTATCGCCAAAGAATATTGAACTGTTGCTCACTTAAGGTGTGGGACACTTACAGACAGTGGATGAGTACAGCCGATGGTTGAGATGATGCGGACTGCTGTATGTGGGAGTACATGTTGGATGCACCGAAGTGGATATTGTCAGTAGGTTATTTTCCGAGGAATAAGCTGTGACTGGTCCACTAATTCGGGTCGAACGATTGACCAGCGGCCCACTTGGCGGATGATATGTACTGGTACTGTTTGGATCTTTGGTCGAAATAGAACTCGCTGTAGTTGAACTAGTCACACTGTGCAAAGATGCAGTCAACGAACTTGGTACTGCTGCAACTGTACTGTCTATGAACGGCTTCACCACGACCTGTAAAATAGAACGGATATATAGAAAGCAAATATTAATATGGCAGTTTTGAGAAAAACGTATTTCCCTATATAACTCGATTGGAACGTTTCCTAACTAACTCAAGAACTAAGTCGAAGATACTCACATGCGACGCTGTACTCACAGAGCTAGTAGAGTTCTGGTATTTACTACGCGGCACTGGATGTGGCTGGATCACCATCGACTCGACGCCCGTCGATATCGATGGCTCTGTTTGCTCTTGAGGGGGTGATTTGAAAATCTATAAAAAAAAAGGTGAAAATTCCAAACTGAGAAAATCCATTAAAATATACATTTAATTGAAATATAGCAAAAGTGTCTCTTTTACCTTAGCATAGTGTTCGATTAGTATCTCGACGACCACATTACAAAACTTAATGTCCATAATGGCGGCCACTGTTTCCTCTTCAGGCCGTAACAGGGTCGGTCCAAAGCATACGCCCAGATTGCTGATGGTCATCAAGTTCTTGTCCGCATGAGAGGCCACACTGTAAAACACGGCGCAGATGACTATCCTTTCTCTATTTTCATATTTATCTAGTTTTCTGAATTCTAACAGTTAGCAGAGACTGGGCAACCCCGACGTTTTTGCTATTGTGGGTGTTATGCCACTTGACCCATTCTCGATTCTTCCAAATTGTTAAAGTTGATTAAGATATACAGCGCCTACATACAGTGGTCTTAGACTCTGCCATGCGTAAACATAATGTAATGTCTAATATAACCAAGATCTGATGATTTTGTAAGATCCCTCTGCGACCGCATCTTAGACGCATTTGAAGACTTTTTGCTCCAACTATAACTAAAAGTGCGGATAGTGTTACAATTGAGCCGGCCGCCCATAATATGAATGAACCACTATGGAAGGCTCACGAAGCAACAAAGTTTAAAAATCAGAAAATATTTTTTGTGGACGTCTCGTTAACCCCTGGTTAACGTAGTCTTTTTAGTAATTAATAATTACTAACAGTAATTTAGTAGTTAATTTAGTCTTATTTTGATCGCAAAAAATGAAACTAAAGCTACATCTTTTAAATGATGTTAAATCAGATTACCAAGTTCATTGCTCGATAACATGCACTTCGTCTCAACTAATGTTGCCCCTAGCAACCTTCGGAAAACATAAAAAAAACTTGTTACAGCCGGCTAGGGGTGAGGGAAATCTTTTTAGGGCGCCATATAGCCCAAGAACGGTAGTTCTAGCCAGCTGCAAATAAAAATACCCTCAAGGGTGTCTCAGATGGGATAACTCTACAGTGAGGAGAATGAGTCCTGTAATAAAAAACGCAGGCAGAATGATGCTCAAATAAAATTCTCTAACTAAAATTAGAATTAACAGAAACAAACACTTTTATTTAAACAAAAGAAATAAATACAATTAAACAACCAGAAGTAGAAAATAAAAATATAGCTAAAATTTAAAATTTTTATTATAATAATTACAACTGAAAAATAAATGTAAGTCAGAAAGGCAGAATCCGAATCCTGTTTTATTGTTGACAATCGTCATTTCATGAAGTATTGAAGTCCAACGCAGTCAAGAGATTCCTTTAGATTAAAATTGAAATAAAACACTGCCAAATAATACAGCCTATGCCATCTAGTGGATATAACGACTATAACTTACCAAATCTTTGGGAGATGTGTATAAGGCTAACTAAAACCCTAGGTTGCTTCAATTTAAGAGAAACTGGGGGATACTCACTTAGTAAGATGCTTGATCAGCATATCTAGTAGGCTAATATTTTGCTGTGGTATCCTATACACCAAAGTATGCACGTCACTAACTCTTTCACCCAGAGTTTCTTGCTCTGTAAAAGTACACAAACGTTACACAAAATCGCTCTCTCATTCACTCAGAGTTAAGATCTCTTTAACATTATTAGTAGCCAAAGTGGAAAACTTACTAGCTGCGGAGATAAAGCTGGAGTGGTATCTGTATGTTAAGAGCGGCTCAGGTAGATTCCTCAGGTAGGTCTTCAGAGCGGAAGTGATCGTCTTACTCTCCCACTCGGAAGTGTCATCTAAGTTCAGTTTGTCGTATTTTCTCCTGTCCAAACCCATGGACAAAAGTTTGGCCACTTTGGAGCTGACGCCCACCACACGGTATAGTCCTTGTTCTTCTAGCCCTGCAACACAGTACAAGTACTTTTTCAGAACGTCTTCTTTTACTAGGAGACTCCAAAAACCATCTCAGTTATCCCCACCCACAAAGTTACAACTTCCTGAAATTCATATAATAATAATAATAAAAATAATAATAATAATGCGTTTATTTAAATACTTATTTTACAAATTACAGAAATTTCATTAACCTCCCAAACACTTAAGCATGGACTCAGTCCATCTGCTAGAGAAGTGTTGTACATTAATTAAAAATCATAAAAAGTGATAAAAATAAAACAAAATTAAAAATTAAAGAATACAATAGATTGAGAATACTGAGATTCATAACGTACGTATATATAGTTGATACAAACACAAAACAAATTTTTCGGACTCCAGAGTGTTTTTTTACGGATTTTTGGTTAGAGTTGAACCGCGAGAAATTAGTAAATGAAAGTAGTGTGCATCCAATTTTTTAATTTTTGAAATTTTCTTTGAACTTGGTATATACAGTGAATCTATATCCTTAATTTGTATAATTTTAATAGAATTTCTTTTGGGGCAAAATTCGTTTTAGTGTTTATTTTATTTTATTTGAATTTATTTTTTTTTTAAATGATTTAGGGCGCATCAACATCTCAGGTTATTGGCGCCCGGAGCTTTTTTCAGTCGGCCTCCGGACAGTGTTCTCTTGTTACAGACAGCACTGTCCATCACCGGACAGTGAGCTGTAAGAAGCTCCTAGGAAGAGAAAATCTAAGGGTTAGCAGCTGGACTCGAATTTAGTGTGTATTATTATTTTACACATCACACACTACCCTAAAAAAAACATTTCGGTCACCCCTCAATCAAATCCCTCTCCTAGAAACTAAAAAAGTAATTATGCAAAAAAAAAAGCTTACCTCGACTCTCTAATACTTCGATACATTTATTTACAAAGTGCATTCCTACTTCGTCCAGCTGCCACTCTTCAGTCTTAGCTGGCTTCATTGGCTGAGGAATACTGTAAGTCTGCAACAATAGTAGTGTAGAGATTTAGTTAGTGAGTGTCACACTGCTCTAGATTACAATATATTGCAATCTCCGACTGTGGTATAATAAGCTTCTCTGGATGAAGTGCTTTAGACCCACCCCTTGTCTTAATAATAAAGTCACCTGATAGCTTTAACTTATAAAGATAAACTGTAGTTTAATTTGAAGCAGAACATAATACTTCAACGATATCAAATATCTGATTTGATTTATGTTTTATAACAAAGTTCTTTTGTACTACACACATAATTTTGTGACGTAATACCTTCAACTACTATTTAACAATACTATACCAGAAGTATTAAAACGTTGGGCTCGGGTCTCAACAACAATCCACTGATAGGAATCACATTGTAAACACCTTTATCATAAAATATAAATGGTCTAATATTTAAAGAAAGAATATCATTTAAACGTGAATGAAAGTAGAAATTTATATTATAAAAGTAATAACCCAGAAAATCTTTATCCAAATATTAATTACGCAATAAGTAATATTACTAATGATTCAAAAATAGTGAGGTCAATTCAGTGTGTAAGTTTAAATAATTGTTAAAAAAAAAGAGAAATTATCGGATAGACGTGGGACGTGGGAAGTGCTATAAAAAAAAAATTATAAAAAGGGGGGAAAATATCAAGACAAAATAATTTAATCCAAGAATTTTTCAATTTTCGTAAAAAATATTGTAATTTAATTGAAAGTAAAAAATAATTTGAAAATTGGAAAGACCCAACGTGAAAAATTCCCAAGGATTTTGGCAAGCAGTAAGGGAATCAACTTTTAAAAAATATAAAAACCCTCGGGTGAATGTGGACACGTGTACTAAATATTTTGATAATTTTTATTCTGCCAGAAAAAATATTCAAAAAATAACTTCAATATTTACATAGTCTTTCAAATATCTTAATCATGATTTAGAACAAATTATTGATCTTTCTGAACTTTATTCCCCGATTCATGGTCCCTTATAAATATGAAGATGCTGCACAAAAAAAAGTATCCTACCCATCCATCTAATTATAGGGGCATCGCCCACTTGAATGGCTTGACCAAGATACTCACTTACATACAGAAAGGTTGATATATTGGGCTGAAAAATCGCACCTAATACCCGAAATACAATCCAGTTTTAGAGTAGGAAGGGGTTACCGGAATAATTTATTTTCACTCTTCTCATTAATTGACATTAAATTAAAAAAGGTACACCTTTTTTTGGATTTTTATAGATTTTTCAAAAGCTTTTCACAACCTTCTGTGGTCCAAACTACTAAAGCCTGATGTCAGCCTAATAGTTAACTAAATATTTTTACCAATACGCAAAAATGCACGTCACTACCCATAAAAATTTTACCCCAAACATAAATATAACCGCAGTTATGCTGCAAGGTGACCCACTTTCTCCCCTTCTTTTTCATTTATTTAGTACAGATTTACTACAGTTTTTCTGCTCGAAAAATGCAACCTTCGTCTGTTTAGATATTGATAACAAACTTTTCATGCTCGCTTACGCCGACTACATATTCATTTTTGCAAACTCCATAAAAGACATTAATGAAAAATTGAGTAATAGTAGAGTTACGTGAGGGTGACGCACTTACCGGTTCCTTGCCGTCCATAATGTCCATCCATTGCTGTCGATCCAACTCGGATAATGCTTGCAACGTATAAATGATTCCTGGCCTAAATAATTCATTACATGATTGTAATCAGTATTGTCAGTCAGAATTAACAATAGACCAACATTAATGAAGTTAAACTAACCTGTCTGCTGACGTAAGATCAAAACAGAATCTTTTCTCGATGGAATCTGACATACGTCTGACACAAGACGCTAGGATCATTCGTTCAGTTGTATTCTGGAATTGAAAATTTTATCGTAAGAATCTGTGCGATATTGATTAATTAATTGATAACTGATTTTTTATCGAATTCATTTACTGACCGATTTGCCAGTCATCTGATTATAGGGAACCATGATGAATTCCTTGGTATCTCGATGGTACGTGCAATACTGTTTAGTCCAAGCAGCACCGAATGCTTCTGTAACATAAAGCACGGATTATGTTAAGATGTTTGCAAGTTGCTCTAGGCAAACGCCTGGTTCGAGGACGGAATGCTGTTCACTCAATGCACCATAAGGATTGAACCGCAACAGCTTTAATTTTTTTCCTTAAGTACCACTAGTAAAGCCACAAGAGTACTCACTTTTTTCCATTAGAAGGAGGTAACCTTCTCTCGAGTTGACCTTACCACCGGACTCCACAGGCGACTGCAACAATTAAAGAAAATAACTTAAAAACTTAATGAGCAAAATGTGCTCCTTAACAGGTCAATCAATAGATTACTCACGGTTTGGCGTAGTTTAGTCTCCAAAGTCTTTTTCATTAGAGATTCCGTTTTATCCCGTGTTTCATTAAAATTTTCTCGAGTCTACAACAAATAAATAATATTTAATTTATGACAGAAAAATCTTTTGAGAGTCGATCCTCGACAATTTTCGAATACCTTTTGTATCCTGAACTGTAATTCTTTCATATAAGGTTTGAAATCTTCGGCAACTTCATGTCCCTGGTGATAGAAAGTCAACCATCCGAACATAAAACTTAATAACTGTAACAGAATGAGACAAATAGCTAGAATTAGTTATTAGAAGTGATCGCTAAAGACAAGAAGTGGGAATTATAGATTAATATGAAGGGTAAGAATATACTGGGACTCTGTGATGCAGAACCCAGCGGAATAGAACTGAATATTGTGAGCAATAGAGAACACTACCAACTGAGCCCTGCAGAGTAGAACTAATCATAGCAGTCTTGGATTGAATACTACAGAATACATTACATAAGATAAATGTAACACTTCAGAAAAGTGCACAGCATTTCAGACTAAAACTGAGCTTGGTATTCTAGGACTAAACACTCATTGCAAAACAGTATAGACAAGTACAACGGATTTCTGAAAGTAATTAAGCATGCAAGACTATAATTGCGATATAATATCAAATAAAACTTAAAAGCAATACAGAACATGTAGACACATACAGAGCTCTATGGAGTAAATCTAAGCACTAGAGTCTCGAGTACAACAGAACACTACAGTGAAATATGTCGTAGTTTAACACCATCACCGTACAACTGAACCTTAAGAATATAACATTGAGGGCTAGAACTGAATACAGCAGGACACTTACAAAGCTGAACAGCAAAGAGTAATACAGATTAGGCAGGCAATGATAGAATATTACGGAGTAGAACTAAGTAACTACACATTAATATAAACCAACTAACTAAAGCTTTAATTCCTTTGTAAGATCTCTAAAAATTGGAGCGGAACTCGAAGAGCTGTATTAAGGACCAATATAAGATTAGTAGAGAACAGTACAGACCAAACCGAACACCACAGGTAACTGTGGAACTCGAAGTGGACGGCGGCTAAAGAGCTGGATATATAATATATATAAAGAAGCCCCACCTCTAAACTCCTCCATCAATCTTAAGGAAATCTATAAGTATGTGAAAATAGGATATTAAAGGTTTCTTATTACTAGATCTTTCCTAATAATTATATCCGGACGAAGGCAATTAAATTGTGTGTATGTTATAAAGACTGCTCTGCTGGCCTTTTTATGACATTTTAAAGCTGTCCGTAAACTCCCTTAGCATGAACTCTATAAAAGCCGGCTTATCCCAACAGGTTAGAGAAACAAAGATTAAGTTATCTCGCTTTTGCGACTATCTAAAAAAAAAAAATACAGTGTTGTATTTTCTATCAATTTTTATTAGTTTTGTTGTTGTAGGCAGAAAATACTTCCTAAATAGATAAAGCACGTAATACTTACTAGTACTTAAAATCAATTTTTCCCACAACAAAAATATAATCAAGAGAATTTATGGACAGAGGGGTAGAATTTGTTTGTTTGAAAAACTAATTGGTTATATAAAACGAACAAAAAAGACAGTTTTGAAAATTAAATAGGTAAACATTTGTCAGAAGTCAGCCCTTTCATTTTCAATCGAGAAGAAATTTCAGATTGACTTGAACATGATCATACGTTTCTTGGAAATAACAAGAAAACTGAGTTTAGGATTAAATTATCACAATGAAGGGCGTCTTTTGGGTAAAGTTCCTTTTATGTGCAATTTACGAGAAACAATTAGAGACTGGGAAATTGGCAAGCTTAGATTAAAATCTCACTCTCGGATTAGTTAAAACACTGATTGGTATGGCAGATTGAAGATGACATAGGATCTGCAGTCTTTTTAAAGCAGGGAGAATGTCGAAACCTTCATTTTGCATGAATAATCGCATGGTTTTAAAATATTAAAGCTTAAGGGGCTGCATAAAAGAGAAATCTTCTTAATTTATGTGGTTTTACAACTACAGAAACAATACAGTAAAGTTATTCAAAAACTACCTACCGTCTCAACAAATTCAAATTTCTTCCGTTCTTGGACCTCTTGTAGTAAGAACACATATTGTAAGCTTGCTTGGAAGAAATGACGTTCCTCCATATCCAATGTCGCATCGGCCTGTGAAAAAAAAATTATGTACGAGATATTTTCGTTTTTTAAAAAATTAATTACTACTTGCGAATAGAAGTGAATTTATTTAAGACTAGATTAGGTTCATGTGTGTGGTGGTGGAAATAAGATAGGTAAATCATTTTAAGCTATTACGAAATCTATTCTACTCAGATATAGAACGGGTACATTAAGTTTTGGCTGAATAATATCCCTCTTAAGTACATTGGAAAGATTAAAAGATGAAGAGCGTTGTCCTTTTAAAAAGCTACGCAAGTCGAACATATCACGGACTTAGTTATCAAAGCTGTGAATTTTTAGCTGCTCGTTGAACCAGCTTTAAGCCCAGATAAAGCACCTTTAGATAGGAAAAAAATAATTTTAGGTGAATAACTATATTGTTGAAAAGGAAGTTTGAAAAACGTACAGAAATACCCCTTACTTCCTAAAAATATAAATAACGCAAACTAAATCATAAACTTACAAATGATTACTCTTACCTTTGAATGAATTTAGTTTCAACTAATTGCATTGTATTATTAAATAACTGTGTTTTTCATGAAATTGTTTCATGATAAATATAAAATTTATTTGAGATTCTAATATAATCTGATAACCGACTAATACTAGAGAAACTAAGCTCAACTGACTACTTGAACCTGCCACTAAGTAACCTACGCTTGTTAACAACAGCTTTGCAGTCTAAACAATCTTTGAAACATATACTACATCATAAAAAAAATAATGCAATTATTTTTGATTTATTAAAAATTAACTCATACATTATTCAATTTAAAAATATATATATATATATACACAAGCCAGGCAAATATGTAGTAGGATGGTTAGTCGGTAACTACCAGAAGGGTTGAAAAGAGTTCCGGGGTGGAGCCCCTGAATTTAAAAGTTTAAAAAAGTACATGACCAAGTTGAAAATTATATTTAATTTTCGAGATTTTTCGCTTTTTCACAGAAAATAACATTATGAGGTCACCCGGGTGATGAAAAGTCATGTTACTTAGGAGTTACATAATATTAAAATTGGAAAATCTCAGATAGATCCTACATTACATTTTGTGTAGATGTCTAAAAGGCGACACGACTATACGCTCTTGCACAATATCGATCAACCGGAAGTGGTACTATGTGATCAATTTTTACTGTTTTTTACTAAGTATGCACTTACGCCTAATTTCCAATACTCAATTTACTCAGTTATAGGAAATACACGTTTTCAGGTCCTGAAATCGTAATTTTCTTAGATCTTTCTCTTTCCCTTTGTATTTGTGTGAAACTTTAACTCAAAAACGAAAAATCGCAACAAGCTTAGACTTATATTTCGTTTGAATACTTTCATGGAACCAGACAGAAACATACGTGGCAAAGCAAATCCTTTTATTGGAAGTACCACTTTACAGAATGGGTTTTACAAATTATTGAGATTTTATCGAATTGTACGAGTATTTAAATATGCAAAAATTAAGACAGTTCTGGCGGATAGATGAAATTAATGTTGCCTCTAAAAGTGATTTTGTAGTAATGTATGGTCCTATCCCTTCTACTACCCATTGATGAGACGGGACTTCTACACAATGTTTGAACAGTCTTTTTTCTTTGCAAGCTTCTTATATGCAAGGAAGATCGGGTATTCTTAAGACATCGAACACGGACATTCAGACACATAGCCAGACCAAAGAATAGTTATGTTCAAGACTGTTGAATGATGGAAAAGACTGACGAATTTCTAGATATTTTAAAATCCAAGCTTCAATCATGCCGAGTGGAAGGGACATTGTTTGCCTAAATGACATGTAATCTCACTTTACCCTTGGCTTCAGTCTTTACAAGTTTGCAAAGAAAGATGCTTCAAAATTGTGTAGTCAAGCACCTGAATTTTAGCGCTTAAACAGCGAGAATAATTCACAAACATTAGACGTTTTATTGAAGCGTGCGGAAATATCTCCCAAAAAATTTAAGCTTGATGAGGCATAAGCCAAATTGTTTGTAATTAAAAAAAAAATGAAACCTCATCCGATATTTTGGATTAAAAAAAATGATAAACACATGCATTCTAACTGGTAAAAAGCAAAAAAATAATCTGAAAAGTTCAAAACTTTCTGGTAGTGTAAAATAAAAAGTAAATGAAATAAGTAAAATAAAGTAAATGTAAAATAAAAAAGTACATCGGTTCACTAGGCCCTTAAATTTCTGCATGAACTGGAATCTCTGACGACTCTCAAGTAAAACCACTATGTCCAGCTAGAAAAACCAAGTGAAACACCTGACAGTAACTGACAATCGACCCTGGACGGACCCTGAATCACTACTTTGGACTGTGATAGCCCCCAGAGCCTATTCTCAAGGTTAAACGCTACAAGGCCTGGAAGTCCGATATATATGTCAAACAACACGCTAACAACTATGAAAGACTTATGAAAGGAAGGACCCCAAATTCGGCTAACATGTCCAGCTTCTCGTTACACAAAATCCTTGCACCCAGACAGAAAAAAGAACATCTTTAATAGCAACCAGCTCTTCCGGTCTCTCAGAACATTTTAGTACCCACCTAGAAGCGAAAAACAGTCCCTTAGTTCTTCGTCTACACCCTCATCTCTCTCGTAAACGAATCAGTTAAAACGATTAGATTAAAGTAATGGTTAGGTCTCCAAGGAACCAAAAAGATTATTGTTCCAACCTCTTGTGAGCCAAGTAGATGGCAATTATTCTCGTTGTGGAGGCGGCCTGAAGAGATGTAAGTACTTGCACCACTATCCTTTTTCCCCTCCCCCCGACAAAGGCGTTAAGCCATTTTTTGTCTGGCAGCCAAATATTTTTCATAAAGAGTATTCATGCCCTGTAATGCCGGACAGACGCTTAAGTGTTTAAAAATCATTAAGCCGTTATTGCACAATGGGCAAATCGACGAGTCCCTAATACCTATTTTGTGGAGGTGTGCTTGAAGATAATTGTGCCCTGTAGTTCCTCGGAAGAGAACGGCAGACTCTTTTCTTGGGAGGCCGGCAGGTATACTGTCTTCTAGCAGCGTGGCCCATCGCTTTACAGCGGCCATGCTCTTAAATTCCGCATGTAATTTCCCCTTTATGTGGCTACCTATAACCTTTTAGCCGAAACGAAACACATTGCGTGGTCTGGCTGATCACATTGACTCTCCTGCTTCGCAAGGTTATCGGCCTGTTCGTCCTCTGGTAATTCACAATTTGCCGGAATCCACTGGAAAGCTAGGAGCTTCCCTTCTGTAAGTACCTTTTCAACCATTTCTTGGCACGCTCTTACATCTGCGGAATTCCATTCTGAGATCCCGTTACGGCTATTAACGCAGCTTTGGAATCACTGAGAAACACTACTTGGTCCAATTTCTTTTCAACCATGTACCTTAGATCTATCAGGATAGCCCGGGTCTCCCAATCGAAATTTGATGCCCACGTTCCAACAGGTTCTAAAAACTGGAAGTTGATACCATACACTCTAACTCTTGCATTTTCAGTGTACCACTATCCTACACCACTTGTTTACTTATTCATTTGTTTATCTTCCCATTGTCGGAAGATGTGTCTTATGACAGTTCCAGGACTGTACCAAGTGCCACATTACTTGCGCTAGAATTTGATTCCGAAAGTTCTTTAGACTTTGAAATTTTCGGGATTGCAGATAAATGGATTATAAAGCGAAAAATTCAAACAAGGGTTAATTGAATGTACAAAACTATTTTTAGTCATTTGAATTAGTTAGATATTTGCACTTAATAGCCTGCATCCACTTACAGCTGTGTTCCGTAACCTGTTTTAACCAGCGGCATACCAAATTCCATATTTCATTCCGTCTGGCAAAATACAAATTGTTGAGCCACTAATGATGCTATTAAAAAAATGTTGTAAATCTTATTATTATTTTTTTTTTTAACAAGCTGAATGCCCATAAGGATCTCCCATCAATAAAACCACTAATCCTCTAGCTACTCCAGGTGATTTCTACTGGAAAAGCGCCGGCAGCCGGTAGTCAGGAATGAACACTCGTTGTGCCAACTACCTTTTTCCTCCAAGATATTCTAAAGAAAACTCCCTCAAATTAAAAAAAACGTTTTCTCTTCAAGAAAGTCCCAAGGAGGGCAGGGAGCTAGTAGTTGGGGATAACCACTTTCTGATGCCAACAAACCCTTGCCCTGTACTACCCTCAGAGAGGATATTTCCACCTCTATCAAAGGTTATAAAGTAAACATATAGTCATTTTAATTTTTCAACGGCACAACAAAGTGTCGTAGAACACCGGTTGAGGAACTCTAATTTACGAGGATAGTTAGCTCCCTGCTCCAAGAGCTTATCACGTTCTCTGCTAATTTATTAGAAAAAGTGAAAAGTTTCCGCAAGAGGACCAGGAAAATATGAAGTGGAAGAAAGCCTAATGCCTAAATAATTGTTCTAACTGGCATTTTCCATCAGCTGGCCCCCGATCGTACTATTTTCCAATGCTCTAAGATTTACCAGAATTCTATTTAAAATTAACAATTTTAAAATTCTTGAATTCAAATTGCAGATCTCGCAATAAAAGGTTAGGTTAATAATCATATGTCTCAAGCCAATGACATTGTCAAACAGGATGACCATTGGCATATGCCAGCAGTTCCATTTTTAAGCATCCTAAAATTCCCTCCCTCCCATGTATCTTATCAAACAGATCACTTAAGTACACACAAAAAACGGATCTATGAAATAAGTATCTCTCTGTTTGCCATCTATTACCAATGGAATGTCTCAACAACTATTTTAGCTGGTAGAGCTCGATTAGCTCTGCCAGCTAACGCGGAACAGATCTATTCTTTTCGACCTATAAACATTTTGGTAGAGACGTTAAAATTATAGGGTTCTCTATAGGGAAAGGGGATAGATTTTAAGTTCAAGCTACTTTTCTGGATTGAAATACGAAGTTTAAAGATAGAAATAATTTAAATTACGGAGAAAATTCGCTAAAAAATAGCAAACGCTTTAGTAAAGGCGTACTTCTGGAAGACAGATATTAACCGCTGCCAGATTACAGACAAGACAATTAAATATTCAAAAAATGCTTGATTTTTTTTTTTTTTGGCGCGTCGACTGCCGAGGTCATTAGCGCCAAGTTTGATATTATTATAGGTTTTTAAAATTTGGAAAAGTTTTGTTCACAACACCCACTCCCAAACGCTCCAAAGTAAAATGCGGTGAATCATAAATGACTTATTTCTAAAAAATAATTGGAAGTAATGCTTTTACCTCTTTTAAATAAGCTGCATCCTGCTTTTTTGTAGAAAGATTTAAATAACGCTCTTGACTTTGGCAGAATTTCGCTGTCTGCTTCTCAAATTTCTTCTTACCTTCCTAAATTCAAAAAAAAAAAAATTGTTTAAAAGTACTATATGAATACACTGATTGCAGCGTCGTCTAGTGGTTATAAGCGTGGCTTAGTAAGTGGAAGATCCCCAGTTCGAATCCCGCGTTAAGCTACTTTTTATTTGTTTAACAAAAAAAAATGTTAATAGTAAAGTAAATACTTCTGCTCCCGTCCATGACACCTAAATTGGTTGTTAGAAGTTACGCCCCGCTTGAAAAAATAGGTGATTACTTTTATTCAATTGGGAAAAGTTATTTTCTGAGTTCACATTGGTCAGTCGTTGCAGATACCTTTTGAATCTTGGGATAATCTGCAAGTGGCATAATAACATGTCTTTCCTTGGGTATCTCGCGAATATAATTTTGTATGTTCTAACAACTAACTGACCGTATACGAAGTATGAAAAAACAAGCAGAAAACATGTACAGCACAAAAGGAATGCTCTATCATATATATCATAATCTATCATCCATTCCTTACTGTTACATCAAAGATCTTTTAAAAAGCGCCAACTAATCATTAGAATAAAAAATACACAATAGACACGAGAATGGACTAAATTTGCAACATTGAGGAAAAGAACAAAACAAAACGAGAGAGACATGAAAATCAGGGGAAAAAAAAATGAAGTCCCGTATTTCAAGTCCCGTTTCTCTCAAGATATTGATTATATACAATAACTAGCCATGAAATGTTAAAGCAAACATTGAATAAATGTTCCACGTTTGAGAAAAACATTTATTGTTAGAACTTTGAAAATTACAATATGAGAAAGTCGTGAATTTTCTCACAAAGCCAGATTAATCAGTAGCCAGCTTACCTTGACGCCACCTATATGCTCTTTGCGGAATCTCTCTAGCGGTATGATTATTTGTTCGTGCGTTCGTTCCATCTGAAATAGCAAAAAATAGATAAAAATACTGTTTTTGAAATTTTTGTTTTAATTATCCCGAACATAGGTGTCCTAAATTAGTCACTATAGAAATCATGAAATGCAATAGTCTCTGGTTCAAAAAATTAAATAGTATTCCAAGCTATGTACTGGAAATAGAATTTAATTTAAATAACGTAGACTTATGGTTGTCTAATTTAAAAATTATTCAGTCTCGCTTTAATTACTATTTCCATCAGAATTGTATATCTAAAGCCCTCAGTTATTCATCAGGTAGAATTTATAAAGAACTGAATTTAGATGTTAAATATATGAATGACGAGAGTTGCCAATAAATTAGAACAATTGGATAATTAAGTCCAGGGTAGAGTTGTTGTATTTGAATTGCAGTGAACTTAGAGAGCCGTCAAGGCATTTATGTTCCATTTGTAATACGTCTCAGGTAGAGACTGTTTATCACTTTATCGCTGAATGTCCTAGTCTCAAAAAATTAAGAGTGTTACATTTTAATAAGAGCACTTTCGCCTTGAAGGAGTTAGTGCAATATTTAAACGGGTACAGAAGATGGTAACCACTCATTAGATACTGCAGGAATGCGTGGAAATATAGATATTGCCTCGTTTCAGAATTTAATTATTGATATTTTACCGATTTTAATTTATGCCTGGAACTTTGTATATTTTATGATATTGTGGCTTATTCTGGGTGCAGATTAATTTTAATAAAAATAATTATTTTTTATTATTTTTTTTTTTTTTGCTATACTTAATTACATTTTTTGTACTACATATAAATTTCATTTGTTTTTTTTTTAGTTTCACAAGTACGTGTAAATTTTATTTATTTATTATTATTTTTTTTCACACAAATTCCGCTAATGGTCAGTGTTTATATATACATATATATAAACATAGCCTGCCTAGATCTTGACTTCGCCACCATAAGTGCTGCTACAAGCAAAGCGTGGGAGTCCAGAGTTTTCGCTTGTCTATCCGTTGATTGTGCTCAGTTTGAACAGATTCTTTAAAAAAAATAACGTAATTTTGACAGTAAACTGAAATTTGTTTTTCATATTTTAAATTACCATAACTTTTGAAAAACCTAACTGATTTCAAAAAATGTTTTTTTGTTTTTTTTAGGAGCTCAAATACTATAAAAATATGCACAAATATATATATATATTGTATATATGTATTAAAATTTCAGTTGTTTATAAAGGCATTTTATTAATCATCTACTGCCTTTGAAATTGAAACCACGAAAAAAGTGGTTTTATTTTGTTTTTAAATGTATTAATAGAAGTGAAGTGATACCGGTATACAGTCAAATATCTGTAAAACATAAACAAAAGAACCTAGACGTATGGCGTGCGCGTATGAGAGAGTACGCTGAGAGAGTTAATTAGCGATTAGTAGCGCTAAAAGACACTTAAAGTGCCCAATTTACCATTTCTATTAGTATGACTGTTTTAATTTTCCTTGTTAGGAAAATTTGAAGTTCAAAGTTATGAATTTATATTAACTTTTTATGACCGTAAACTAGTAATATTTAGGATTAAACTAGCGAGGATTAGGTCAAACAAAAAAAAACAGAAACTCTAATCTTTAAGCATTTTTGTATAACTCACAACCAACTCACATGATAATGCCCTGAGGAACGACAGTAAATTTTAATGAAAACGTTGTCTTAAAAACTGAGTTTCTTATTTTTATTTTGACCAAATCCTCACTAACTTTAATCCTAAATAATGTTAACAGTAATAAATTCCTAATCTGAACGTGTTTATGATGAAAAATTCACTTTGAAAGAGACTGTTTATAAAAGAAAAGGAAAAAATAAGAGCACTATGCTGGAGGTGGAAAAAGCCCGGAAAATACCTGCAATGGGCGCGAAAAAAAGAAGACACCTTAGCACTCTCAAATAAGTACCATTTTCACATTAAAAGGAGAAATTTAAATAAAATTTAAAAGCTTTGGTACCAAGCCTCCTGGGGTGAGTTATCTGGGTTCGAGAAACAGTTGTTTTAATTTTATTTTTATAATTAACGCTGAAATTTTATTATTTTTATTTAAAGAGATTTTGTATTTTGAGTATATATTTTTTTGTTCACCTTACGGAGTATTTCCCTCTTCTCCACGCCAGCAATTTAGGAGTGTTCATGTAACAACGATTAAATGAATAATGTGAATATCGCTAGAGAATACTTAATTAGTAAGTTGCAACATCCAATGGTATTTTTAGGAAATGGATATCAAAAAAAGTTGATTACAAATTACGATTATTCAACAATTACTCAACACAATACAAAAATGGCGAAGTTTTAATTTTTTTAAAGGTTAAATAAGTTATGTGTCTTACATACTTATGCAGTGAAACAAATGGCCCTAATTCGTTAAATTGAACTGTTTGAATCTTCATTGCCATTGAGAAATTTTGTGTATTTTTCGAATCTACGGCAGTTGAATATAAACGATTAAAAAAAACAAAAAAAAAAACTGATTTACAAAAAAAACATCTTCAAAATTTGTTAACTTTAAATTTGTGCTTTAAAGATTTAAAAGACGAGCATGAACATTCCAGATAAGATTGTCAATTCACTTTCTTTAGACATTGAAACAATGGATTGCATTTTGTGAGATAAACTTGTTGAAGTTTATAATTTATCAGTATCTCGAAGCAAAGATGTTTTTCAAAACTGTTTTTCTTTAAGTTAATTCCATTAAGAGCACTCTTGGCAGAGGCGTGGGTATATTTTTTTTGAATTATCGTTTCAATATAAGGAACGTTTCTGTGCCTTTTATATTATTTAAGAAACCTCTTTACTTTTCATTTTTCACTTTTCTGGAACTTTTTTCTAAAATGGCTCAACTGGTTGTAAACTGTTTATCTTATCTCAAGGGAATTTATAACTTCCATTTACAAAAATTATTTTAATTCCACAAATAATTCAGAAAAAAATTAATATCTGTTTCTTAATAAAAATAACATCGCTTCTCTCAAATTTGTATCTTCTTTTTGAATCATTAGCCTTATCATTTTATCTTTATTCTCAAACACTTAATATCATTTTTATTTATAACCATTGACAGGAAAAAGAGGTTTTTCCGTGTACGGGCGGTTCTCACGAAATGCAACTATAAGTCAGCCTCTAAAGTGTATTCAAACAGAACACCGTACAATTTCCTATCACAATATAATTTGTAATTTGACATAAAAATATTGAAGAGAATTGCCAAAGCTTGAGGGGAAAAAATTGGGTTATCCTTGGAAGTGGCGATTTAAAGAATATCCCACCAATGAGATAGGAGGGAAAGATAAACAGGGCCATTGCACTTGGGAGAAGGTTTCATTCAAGGTTTGTAGGGAACTTCACCACGTGTCCTTTATTGATTGTAAGCCGGGGTCGACAAAGGGCAAATGTGAACTTAGATTTCCTGGCTTGCAATCTCACCTTGCAACACGTGTCCACAATGCAATCACTATTGTCGCTCAGTAACTCAAAATCTTTGCTTAGATTAACTGTTATCAGCTGTAACTTTATGCAAATACAATTTTAACTAATAAAAATGTATTTTATTACATGGATTAAAATAAAATAATGATGATAATAATAAAAACAATTATGCACAAACTTTTTAGGTTTGTAAAACACCTACTTCATTATTCTTTGTTTACACTAGAGATAACCTCATTTTGTGAAATTATGTGAGTTTAAAGATGAGAGGATAGCTAGCTGTCCGAATCAAATCCAAGCACAAGTACAGTTCCACTTTTAGAACTGGCAATGCCTAAAAGCATTTTTATGGAAGGATGTTGTGCACTGCAACCTAAATAGCACCTATTGTACCTTCTACTGTAGCCGGGTGAGATCTCAGCACTCCCTCCAAGATCTCCGAGAAACCACAAAATCTAAGATGAGGTTCCTGCAAAGAATATATCATTTCCCAATTCCTGATAATCTATCCAGGCAACTAAATTTCCCTTGAACGATAATATCATAGTCTGCCAAGGAGAAGTATTGGAGCACTTTCTTCTCTCCCAAACAAAGAATCTACAGATGCGCTTTCACGTTCTAGCCTAGTTTCTTGTAAACTGCACTGAGTAGACCATTTCCTAAGAAGAAATCCGTCAACAACCGCCGCCTAATTTTGGTGTTACCAATCCTCAGATCTTTTCCAAATAGACACATAGAATGTATGTCCAAATAGATCTTAGCCTTCCTCAGTCCTGGGACAGTCTTTACTTTCGATTACACCGAATTAAGAAAAGTACCACTCCCCTCCATAATTGTGTTTCTTTATGAATGTGAACACTCTCGAAATTTATTTTTAGTGTGAGGTACTCCCACGAAACTCAACCGAAATTTCTATCGAAATTCTTGGAGCCACTTTCCACAAAATCTCAAAAAAGTGAAAAATATAGTGGTACTTCCGGATGAGGAATTTTGATTGGTAAGTTACAATCAACAGCTGGGACCAATCGAAAGTTCATAAGTTTCAGTCCCCTACGTATTTTTTTTTTTCTTGACTGCCTAAGGATTAAATGAATATTTAGCATGAAATATACTAAAATACTTATCTGAACTATAGTATTTCAAATATAATTTTACAACAGTTGAGTTCTTATGGACAGACAAAACTAGAAATCCACTAATCAAACTAGAATGGGACCGGAAACGTATTCAACCTTCATTTACATTACAACACAAACACAATTGTGAGCATTCGGACCGTATACAAGAGTAGATGATACTTTCTGTCACTATTTGTACAGCGAGTAAAATACAACTTTAAATTGGGTAGGCTAGTCTAGTTTAGTAAATTGGTCAGTTTTAGTAGAAGTATCACAATCGTGCATATTTTCAATTTAGATTTTCACCGCAAATATACAATTTGAGAGATCTTAGAATGAAAAAAAGTGTTCTTGATTTTTAAAATTTGTATTGATATGTCTGTCTTAAAGTATGACATCATCATAAATGGGGAGAAAAAAAATAAAAATCGCTGTATTCATATTCAATAAAAAACCACCAGAGAACGTGACAATAAGGTTTTGGTCCAAAATCGATCAACCAGGAACACTAGCACTTTAATGAATATACTTATCGTTTATTGTTTAAAAATATTTATTTAAAATACCTTCAAAGATTTTCTTAAATGTTTTTTTGCACACCTTACATACATTAAGAACTTTTATTTGAAAAATATTTTACTACTATAAGAAATATGTAGACAAAATCAGTCGATCAAAAGTGCCAACTTACTTAATGGAGTTTTTAGTTTCTCGTGAAACTTATTTTTAAAGAAATATTTAGAACAAAAACATTAAATCAAAAATTTGGCACGATTACAATATTTATTCTTGCTTAGTGGTAGGTATGGTAAGAAAAAAATAATAAATCAGAACCAAAATTTGGAATGAAAAAAAAAAAGATTGCAGAAGTGCCACTTGATTTAATAGATTTTTTCAATCTTAGAAATATTGCTGAAAACAGTTACATTAGTTTTGAACGTTGTATGGACAATATAACAATTTACTTACACGCAGGTTTCACACTTTTAGTTCGAAATCCTGTTTAAGCGGAGTTCTTTATACGCGAGTGTTTCTTCTAAATTACGGTTTCAATATATTGCACGGTTCTTTACACCTGAAAACATTTAAGAGTAATCGAAATTTCAAAAGATTCGAGTGTTCAGAACAGTTTTTTTTTTCTATTTTTTTAAAAAAAATTCCTAGACAATCACCTAAGGATTTTAATTGGACTAAGGCTTAATGTCTCGTATTTTACGTTCACTTTATTAAATAAAATCTTCTCTTCTTTTTGAGGAAATATTGATTTTATGGGAACTCTGACATCACGCTTCTTTCTGCAGTATCATTTTATTACAGTGAACTTTTCAGAGTTGAAGTAAACTATTCTTTTAGTAGCAAATCTAAGTTTCAAAAAAAATTTAGATTTAGTTTCAAAAAAACTAGTGTTCACACTAGATTATTAAAAAAAACAAAACAAAATTCTTTGGGCAGTATTAGTTTATTTTAAACTAGCAGTTTACTTGGAACGTTTCTATTGTATTCCTTTATTCTGCTGTCTAAAGTAAGCCATGCTCTTATCTAGGTTAGTGCCGATTTTCCATGGTTTCTATCCGCAATTTCTATTAAAGAATCGGCCGCAATACTAGACAAGATTACTCTAATAACACTCGGACACTATAATAGTATATAAAATTAATTTTCTGGAAAAAATATTTTAAATCATTTAAAAAAAATGTTAGGACAATTAATCACTTTTTCTAGCAGCAATTTACGTATTAAATTTTCTATAAACTTAAAAGTTTTTCTTAAAAAAAAAATAAAATAAAATATGTCCTTTCTAGTCCCACGCGACAAATGAGTTTTAATGTGGGTCATTTGCGCCTAACCTAGATGATGTTGTTTACTATTGATTTACAGTAATGATTTAAAAGTTATTGTCAATATAATTTTGCTAATCGGTTTGAAATACTTGGAGTTGACTTCAATGTAAGACTTGTTACTGTAATAGATTACTACTGTCGAAGGAAAGGTGACAGAAATCAAAGCTTCCCCATAATTACCAAAAATAAATAATAATGAAATAAAAAATAATAATCAAAAAATGTTCTTAAAAAAAGTTTCAAACCTAAGTGAAAAAGAGCAACTTCTTTGTAGACTACATTAAAAGAAAAATAGCAGATTCAGCAAGTGAATAATCTACCTCTGACAATGGATAAAAGTCCAAAACCGACTCTAAGTCAATAAAAAAAAAAAGCGTGCCACAATTGATAGAAATCAAATATATTATCCAGAACAGCGGATGATCTAACCACATTTTCTAAAGTAATATTCCTACAAGAAGGTAGTTTAAACAAATTACTGCATTTTCTGCAAAATTTCTGACGGCAAAAATTCATCAAATTTTGAATGGCCGCTAAAAAAAAAAAACAACATTAAATTCGTGATGCCGATTAGTTGGTGTTAAGATCATACTTTATTATGAGATGGCACGTTAAAGAGGAACCTATCATTTTCCTCAACTAAAAGTGGCTTTATATGAATTTTTCCTGAGAAATATTTCAAATAAATATCATAGATCTACATAGATAGAATTAGGTATTATTATTATTTTTTTAATCGTACTCAAAAAAACTGGAGGATCGATTCAGTAAAGCGGTACATCCGATAGGCCCATTTTATCCCATAGATACAATTAGAAAGCCATTACAAAAAATCGTACTCAAAAAACTGAAGGATCGATTCAGTAAAGCGATACATTCGGTAAGCCCATTTTATCCCATAGATACAATTAGAAAGCCATTTAAAAAAAAATCGTACTCAAAAAACTGGATAATCGATTCAGTAAAGCAGTAAATCCGGTAGGCCCATTTTATCCCAAAGATACAATTAGAAAGCCATTAAAAAAAATCGTACTAAAAAAACTGGAGAATCGATTCAGTAAAGCGGTACATCCGATAGGCCCATTTTATCCCATAGATACAATTAGAAAGCCATTACAAAAAATCGTACTCAAAAAACTGAAGAATCGATTCAGTAAAGCGATACATTCGGTAAGCCCATTTTATCCCATAGATACAATTAGAAAGCCATTTAAAAAAAAATCGTACTCAAAAAACTGGATAATCGATTCAGTAAAGCAGTAAATCCGGTAGGCCCATTTTATCCCAAAGATACAATTAGAAAGCCATTACAAAAAATCGTACTCAAAAAACTGAAGAATCGATTCAGTAAAGCGATACATTCGGTAAGCCCATTTTATCCCATAGATACAATTAGAAAGCCATTTAAAAAAAATCGTACTCAAAAAACTGGATAATCGATTTAGTAAAGCAGTAAATCCGGTAGGCCCATTTTATCCCAAAGATACAATTAGAAAGCCATTAAAAAAAATCGTACTCAAAAAACTGAAGAATCCATTCAGTAAAGCGATACATCCGTAAGCCCATTTTATCCCATAGATACAATTAGAAAGCCATTAAAAAAAATCGTACTCAAAAAACTGAAGAATCGATTCAGTAAAGCGATACATCCGTAAGCCCATTTTATCCCATAGATACAATTAGAAAGCCATTAAAAAAAATCGTACTCAAAAAACTGAAGAATCGATTCAGTAAAGCGATACATCCGTAAGCCCATTTTATCCCATAGATACAATTAGAAGGCCATTAAAAAAAATCGTACTCAAAAAACTGAAGAATCGATTCAGTAAAGCGATACATCCGTAAGCCCATTTTATCCCATAGATACAATTAGAAAGCCATTAAAAAAAATCGTACTCAAAAAACTGAAGAATCGATTCAGTAAAGCGATACATCCGTAAGCCCATTTTATCCCATAGATACAATTAGAAAGCCATTAAAAAAAAAAATTCTTACTAAGAAAATTGAATAATTGATTCAGTACAGTGACACATCCGTTAGGCCCATTTTATCCCAAGGCTTACTTATTATCAAGTCGAATAGAAGAAAAAATATAAATATTAATAATAATTTTAACTTTCTGCATGTTTGATTTTGTCTCACACTAACCACTCTCATACCCACACACACACCGCTTTGCTGAAACCATCTTTTTAGACTCAGGGGGTTTCAAGGATTTTCTGACTATTGCGAATGTTTGACAATAATTTCCTTATTTGTACAAAATAAAAAAAAAAGTAAGAGTGACGAAAACGAATTCCTCAATCAGAGTAGCACCTATTTACGCCACAGGGATTGTTCATTTTCTTATTTGTAATATAACCTGAATTTGTGCTTTATCTTCTTTTTGTTTTGTATTTTTATCACTTAATTATATTTTATTTTTATCAATATACTTTCCTCATGCTGTTTAGCGAACTGTAATTTATCCACATGCAGTTTAGTAAACAGTATTTTTATTATTATTATGTAAGGCGCGACAATATTTAAGGTATACGCTAACCTCTGATCTTATCTCTTCTCAAGTAAACAGCAGTGTAATTAATACTAATAATTTTAACTAAAAATATATGCATCATCGCGTAGTAGGGCAAGTTCTAGTCAAAGCGTACATGTCCTTTCTAGTCACATGTGACAAATGCATTTTAATGTGCGTCATATGCGCCTAACCTAAGACGATGTTGTTTACTTATTCATTTGCAATAATTATTTAAAAGTTATAGTCAATATAATTTTGCTGATCGGTTTGAAATACTTGAAGTGGGCTATCCAGAAAAACGTCACGCCCTTAACTTATCGCTTGTTCATATCGCGTGTTCTGAATCATCGCTCTTAAGATAGCGATGTAATTTATAAAGTCTCCTAAATATGCTTTTCAATTGAATTTCACAGCATTACAATTTTTTTTTTATATATATATAAACTTAATTTCACATAATCTTTGTTACTGGTAAGCCGAAGTAACCAAAAAGTAGGAAAGTGTTCCACTACTTTTGAATTTGTCTGTAAATAAAATGTATGATAAACGAAAGATTGGAAGAAGCTCAAACTATTTTATTTATTCATTTATTTTTGCAATAATCAGCATCTGAGGTCATTGGCACCCGAAGATTTTTTTCAGTGCAAACCTGGCCTCCAGACCAGTGTTCTCTTGTTACAGACAACACCGGCCATTAATGTATGTACATAGGGTTGTAAGAAGCTCCTAGGAAGAGAAAATCTAAGGGCCAGCAGCTGGATTCGAACCCGGGATCTCTGCGTGAAAATTCAGTATACTTTAACCATTGAGTTAATTCCTACCCTAATCCGACTATGTTATTTTGCAATCAAAATCAGAAGAATACAGAAGACATTCTCAACCGCAGTTTATATAATTGAATTTTCTAGAATCTTAGAATTTATACTAGAAAGATGACTTTAGTATTGTATAGGTTCACTTCAAAGGAACTATTTACCAAAACAAAGTCAATAAAAATAAATCTATTTAGAAAAGTGATACTTTCGTTCAGCCGACTTTTTCCAAATTTGAAATTTTGGTTACATATTTAATCTTAATTAGTATTTAATAGATAATGAGTCCATATATTACATAAAATAGCTTTTTAAAGAAAAATATAACCGCCCCTGCTCAAAAATGACTTTCATAGAATTTTCACAGGTAAATGTTTCAAATAAAAGTTGGAAAATTATGTATGAGCCAAGTACGCCACGTTCAAAGAAAATTTTTAGAGCCAGTTGTTGAGAAAACTACAAAAAGAAAACCAAACAAACTTGAAAATTGATTATGTAAAGCGGCAATTCCGATAAGTTGACTTTTGTCTAAAAGCATATTGTCATGTTTGAAGGTGGCACCTAAACCAGATTAAAAATTTCCTGGATTTTTAATATATGCTGAGCACATACTCATGACACACCACACACACACACACCTTAAAGAGACTAATTTGTAAATTATTTTATTTGAACAAAAACGGTCTCAAAATAGATTTTCCCAGCGAGAACTTGTAAACAAAATGTTGACAAGCAATACTTTCCAGGTACAATTAAAAAAAAGAAGTAATAATAATAAAAATAATAAAGTAATAATAAACAATAAATAAAAAGTTTAGATCTAACTGTTTTAGGTGTGTGATTCTGATTCGTTCTTTCTGTCGGGTCACTCAAAAGCACCCAAATGAAGTTTAAACTTGTATGCATACATACACCATTTCTTAAAAAACCTTTGTTCTTCAACACAGGATATTTCTAGAGAAAATTAGATAACGAAAATTTATACGACTGCAGTGCTTCCCTTACTAGGGGAAAGAGAAAGTAAAATTTCTATATTTGTAACTGAAGAAGAAAACTATTTTAGAATAACTATACCTAATTTGTAACCATCAAGGATGAAGTAACGATATAAATAATTAAAATTGTTACTACCATATTTAAGAGACTCAACTTTTTATGATGAAGCTCTTAGTATTGGCTAGAATATTTAATTATTTTATCAACTGAATGGAAGCCTTCAAATACAGTGGGATGCTAAACCACAGATCTGTGGGTAATTGGTCGTTATCTATGGGCTCACATACTCAGCGAGCCCTTAAACTAAGCCTACAATACCCCCCCCAAAAAACGAAGTTTCCTGTAAATAACAAGGGCACTATTCTCAGGGCAGTGTGACGAATTGACCTTCACCACTCGTTGGAACCAAATTTTATTTATTGCATATAAAAGTATAGCCTACAAATAAGTTATGGGTCGTGGTAGTCATTTTTGCAAAAAATAACCACAACGTGAGGAAAAAATAAAATAAATTTACGAGTAAATTGACACCTGCGGTTTAATTGATTTGAACATCCAGAATATTTCTATGAGCTTCGAATACGTGTTATTTAAACATGATGAAAATAAAAACGAATGCTGTGCGGATGAAGTAAGCGCTAAAGAAAGAAGCACAAATCCATTTAACAACTGATGAATGTACTCAAGAATGCATTAAATTAAAGCAAGGGTGAATAAAAACTTGTATGCGTTAAAACCCGAATGAATTTAATTAAAGAAATTAATTTAAGCATGAATAAATGTAAGCATGATTAAATGTAAGTTCAGAGGTTAAATTAAAAAAATATATATAGCCAAGTATATTTTTTGTATCTTAAAATTTTTACTTTCTTTCATTATAACTATACTTCTATTTAAGTATAGTTCTTTAAATTTCTCGAAGTTTAGAACTTGTAGCATTTATCTCCAATATTATATATGTTGACAGTAATAAAATAGTAACCATGTAAGGGGAACCACTAGAACCCCAACAAAATTAATAATCTCTAAAAAATCAAACTAAAATAGCAAAGGAATTTCTGTTTCAATTTTCACATTTACAAATATTGTTCACATGTTGCAAACGTACAATAAACTGAAATGGTACTTTGGAGAAGAGGTTTACTTTTCCCTTACCAAGAATAAGAACCCCGCTTAGTAAAAATGTTTTTTTGGAAAAAAAAAAATGATTCTAATAAAAGAAATAGATCTACATGCATGCAGTAAGTATACAAAGTTTAGAGAAAAACTTGGAAACAAAATAAAAAGTACAAAAAATCTCAAAAAAAAAAGAAAAAAGATCTATACGGTAAAGTACCACTTTCGTCTACCATTCTTTTTCAAATTTGCCAGCCAATAAGAACTATTTTTTGTTATCATTGGAAAACAGAACCTCAATTACATAAGAACATGCAAAGAATAACGGAACTAGGGCACATACGTGCTCTCAAATAATAAATAGCAATATTTAAAAAACTGCGTTAGGCAGCAATTGAGTTAATACAAGCTGGTAATCTGCCAATAAATCTCAAATGAGACTTATTCGACAAATTTATTGTTTTTCAGAGAGTTTTTAAGCAGTTACTAGTAAGTTACGATCTCCATGAACAAGAGTATTGTCTATCTCTAATGTTTAATTTTTGGGAATAATTCTGTATATTCTGTAACAGACATAAAAATAATACTTTTGTAACAAAATTAACAGTACAGTGGAACCTCGCATAACGAGCACCTCGCTTAACGAGTAATTCGCATAACGAGTAAAACAAATTGATTCTTATAGCGAGCGATGTTTCGCATAACGATAGTTTTCTAATGACATTTCGCTGACTGCGCAGTTTTCGCTGACTCATCGAAAACTGCGCATTCTTCGATTAGTCATTCCTGTTTACGCATATGCGTTTCATATTCTCCACGTATCTAATGCACTGATACAGTCGAAACCGAACTTCACCGAATGAGTGGTGTATAGGGAAAGTCCATATAGTGACATTTGTGTTTAAATATTGTAACGAAGTTGACCTGGGCAGAGAAGAAAGGCTTAGATTGTTCTAGGGGTTGAACGATCATAGTCAAGAGCTATCCACAGAGGAAATTGTTGAGTTGCAACACATTTCACAACAAGAATTGGTGGAAGAGAATTTATTAGACAAAGAGGAGAAAATATCAGAGGAACAACAATCTTCCAGCGCAATAAGAGAAATGTTGAAAGCATGGGAAACTGTTGCAACACACGTAGAAAACTATCACCCGAATAAGGCTGTGGCTATGCGATCTATAAATTTATTTAATGATAATGCTGTGTCACATTTTGAAGACGTTTTGAAGCGACGGCAGAAACAAGGAACATTGGACAAATTTATAATTAAAAAGGATTAATTATGAATGTACATATTTATCTCAATTAATATATGTAATTTATATTATATTACATCATATGTACATATGTATATAATTTTTTCGAAATAAATGTTATAAAAAAAAATTTTATCAATATTTTTTTTGCATGGAACCAATTATCCCCTTTTATTTTAATTTAAATGAAAAAAATTGTTTCGCTTAACGAGTAAGGTTCTGGAACGAATTATGCTCGTTAAGCGAGGTTCGACTGTACTTACAATTCACTTCAATTTCATACATTAATGCCATGAAGAATAAATTTTTTGAAACATTCGCGAAAAATTAAGAGCTGTCTTACTGAGCGAATTTTCACTAATATTTAGACATCAAAATTATGTTTTTAGAGAAAGTGGTTAAAGATGACCACAGTTATTTTTGACAGCAAATTTTGTTATGCTTTTGAAGACCAATTTTACCGAAACTACATACTAGAACAGTACTCGAATACTAGTTTGTCTTATCTATAAACTATACACTCACCATTCGATCTCGTTCATCCTCAATAGAGCCAATCAGACGTCCAAATTCAGCCAATGACTTACTAATGACCAATTCGTCGTCAGTTTGCGAAGTGCCGATACACTCGAAACTGAAGTTTTGCAAAGTGTCTGATAGGGTCCTCTGTGCTTTCGACAGATCTGCAACAAATAAATGTAATACAAATTAGATAACAATTTCCATGTCCTAGCTAAAATGGTTCTTCATTTCACAAATAATAGGTTGCTGCCAGGTGCTAGCTAATATTGCCAAGGCTGATAATAAGGTAGTATTGAGTACGTTCAATAACACTGCGGGATATATAGTAACAAACTAGCAGAACACTTGATGCGGTTTAGAATTGCCCAACCCAGTATGAATTATAACACTAACTACCGCAAGCGAAAAGAGTTCCTTGTCAAAAGGTACTGCGTGTGCAATCGTTGGACTGTCTTCTTGACTTCCATTGATCGCGCAGAGTCGTTGCAGTAGCATGCTTTAGGCTCATCACAAAGCCATAACTTTCTCCAGCATCATCTTCATCGATTTGGTGTAGCTGATTCGCCTAATAAAAACCTGAATAAATTGGAAAAATAGATGTTTCGCGATACAACATATTCATTTTGACGACAGCTATTCTAGTATGGCTGAATATTATTAGATTCAGCGACGAAGAAAAAAAAAAACAATACTCTATATTTTATTAAGTTCTTAACATACATTATAAATTATTTGTATGGTGTAACAGTTAAATTCAGGCAAGCGAATTTCTCAGAATATGCCAATCACTCAACGTCCCTTGCTTATTTTATGACCTTATAAGGCACCTAGGTAATATTCATAATTTTGTACTTGTTTGTACTTAGCGAAGATTATTTCAGATAAAAGCTGCACCCTCTGAGCCTACCTAAAACGGCACCCCTTAGTTTGGGAAACGCTATTTCAGATTACGTAAAGTGAATTGAAAAAAAACTTGCTTCATAATTATTTTTTCCTTTTTTTTTTTACTAAAACAGTAAAATTATGGGCTTTCTAACAAAAGTCGAAACCAGTTCTATCAATCATTTCCGGCCCGTACAATTTGAACAGATAATTTCTTTGTTGCTAAAAATGGAATATGATTCGTTTCATCAAAACAGTTCCAAAGTTTACCAAATATCGATTGTGCCAAATGCGATAAGTTCTGCTCGTCCTTGGTTGCCTCTATCTTTTTTTTTTTTTTTATCTATAACATGAATTAATCTCTCTTAAACAGGCTGGCTTCATCTATTACTCAATTAAGTTAAAATAAATTGATAGTAACGTATGTACCACTTGGGCCCTGAAATATAATTAAAACCCTCAAAACAAACAAACAAGGATTGAGGAAATAGTTTATTAAATATCAACTTATTTGTGCCTTTAAGGAACAATGAGCGCAATCGTCGCGTCAGGCGGCGATATCTTTCCAAGCAATCTAGTTTCCAGTTTGCTTAATAGATCATGATACTAGTTTTAATAGTTACCTTATTAAGTTTGTTTAATGATTGGATGAAGAAAAACTTTGTTTTTACTGGTCTCTGTTTAATAAATTAATATAAATGACCACGTTTTCAATCATATATAATACATCAATTTTTCAGTTTTGGCCACTTTAGCCATTTTCAACCCAAGAAAGTTAAATGATATTTTCTATACAATAAAAATTGTACTCATATTACAAAAAAAAATATATAACAGCATATGTTTATTTTTAGTTTATGTTAATCCAATGATAGTTTGGATTATCATGTTTCCATTGCATAGAATATCTTTTTTATCTTTTTATGTCAAAAGACATTATGTAAAAAATAGGAACACGTTTTTAAGATAAAACAATTCTATGCAATGGAAGTTTAAGACTAAAAGATTATTGGATTAATATAGACTAAAATATACTACTAAAATTATTGATGAGCTGTTAACGTTTTTAAAAACAATAATAATCTCAAAACGAGTATTTTCAGATGAAACCTTAATTTGATAAATTTGACCGAAGGCAATATTTTTTCTTATTAGGAGAAAAAAATAGTAAAAATAAAATATTTGATTAATCTTTATGGAACTTTTATGAATGTCCAAAAAAAGTCATTAGGATAGGCTGTTGGATTCCCAGCATTATTCCGTTCCTTAATATGCTTTTCAAAGGTTTGCATTCCAGTTTCATTTATTTAGTGTCCTCCCGCGAAAAAAGTGTACCATGGAGGTAGAAACAAATCGAGAAAATAGAGCGAGGTCTGTACTTAGGCTGGGATTAAAAGAAGTTTCATATCTTCATAATCTTCCACTTTAAATACCTTCTTTTTAGTCTGCCATGAGATTAAATGGGCCGAAACCTCTTGCTGAAACTTCTCTGCGATTGTACCAAACTTGACATATTTAGATATTTTTTGAGCAAATTCTAGTTGTCAAAAGAAAAATTCTGAATTCATAGAAAGCCCATCCGGCCTCAGTTCCAGAAAACAAGCTAAACACAGACTCTTTCTCAAACAGCTCTTTTTTTTTTTTTCTAAGATAATTCTTATCTGTAATCCAACCATTGATCGATCACCTGTCACACGATTTCGCTAGTAAATCAACTTTTGTGGCATAACATCAATTTTTTTTAAGAAAAAAAAGAAAAAAGATTGGATTGATTATCATCATGTTGAAGTACTCATCTCCCTGGCGGCTAGATCATGTGTTTTGCAGTATTTCTACAACTCGTGTTTACCTTTCACTTAATCTGGAGATAGGTAGCCAAGCGTCTGTAGACACTGCCAATTCTGCAGCAAGTGTATCAATATTTTTCTTGGATTGTTTAGGAGATGTGGTGGAGGCCTGCTGAGATGTAATTTCATGAGCCACTATCCTCCATCTGTAGAAAGTTGCTACTTCTACTCTCTTCACGCTCAAGATTCACCTTTCATTTCTGTGACGAAGAAGTAGTAAGGACTAATACTAAGAGGTTTCTAGTCTAAATTAATTTGCTAAACAATATGAGCCAATATGGGGACTTCTTGGCACGTCGTTGGGCATCCAGCTTTGGGCAGGACTTGCACTACATTACTTGAAGCCAGTAACGAAGACCTGGCGTTGTTCCGACAGACACCTCTCAACTCACAATCTTTAAGAGATTTGAGCTTGGAAGGTACATTACTTAGGGCCTGCATGCATTATACAAACCTCCCCAAGATCAGGCTCTGCTGATCAATCAAGTCAGCACAACTGATGTGGCCGCGGATCTTGACAGGGCCGAATGCCCATTCCGATTAAATCTGGCCTAATGCCAACATATGAGAGGAAGTTTCCTACTTTCACATTCTTTTTAGAGGCGATCAACCCCATCTTGTGAAGTGAAGAGACCTGTTATGCAGATATTACTTCTAAAAGGAAAAACCTGGCTGCCTCAGAAAACGTACACCTAGGAAGACTGTGACAAGAAAAGAGAAAACATCTCTCATAACGTCAGACTGCTTTGCCATCCCTATTATGTGGTACCAGACCACTGGCACATATAGACCATAGAAGTTAATATGTAAACACGAGAGCTGGAACCCTGGATACTTTTAAAATAGCGAGATTTTTCCTTTTAGAAGTAATGTCTGCATAACAGGTCTCTTCACTTCTCAGGATGGGGGTGATCGCCTCTAAAAAAATGTAAAAGGAGAAACGTCCTCTCACATCCAGTTTGACTGTGTGTTATCGCTATGTTTCCGTTGATCTGCAACACCTCAAGCCTGCAGGAGACCATATCACGAGACCTCCGGGCAAGGCCCCTATATCTTATAAAGAGAGGCTCCACCTACTTTAAGGTACAGAACAGAAGATTCAAGTGGATCATATAATAAGCGTCTTTGGCTGATTAAAAAACAGATCCGTCCCGCGATCTAACCTTATCTGAACTAATCCTTTATCTTTCCCTTAATATAACGGCCAGCTAATCGTTTTATTACGACACTGCTGCTTCCTCAGCAAGTGCACCAATATTATTAGGATGCCAGCATAGCGCGGAACTTAAGCCTGATGTGGGTGCCTACAAATTCGAGTGGGTGCCTACAAATTCGATGATATATAAGCGTCCGCTCAAGAGTACACTTTTGCGGAATAAGTTAGATCACATATTAGTGAAATGGGTGGAGACAGTGCTGACACTGAGGGCTTGCCGATCTTCATATTTTGAGTAAATGACTGGCTATCCAAGCAAATCAGCACATCTACTTCAACCCCTAATTACGTCCTACTCAGGGGGAGAAGAACTTCTTGACTCCCAGCTTATTTTCTTAAAAAATGTTTTTGCTCTGGATACTACTGCTTTCCGTCTCTCTCCACAGCTTTTTTAACTTCTTAGCCCTTTATTCGTTTTAACCCTTCGTAAAATTGTTTCATATCGGCAAACGTTAGCTGGAGACCACAGAACAGTGTAGTGGTTCCAACTAAACCAACTCGTTCACACTTTCATCGCCTTTTATCCTGGCATATCCAGGTACTTCTAAAATTAGACAGTTTAGATTTTGTTAGATTTTAATCTCAAAGCTACTGGATAGGTCTTCATCGTCACATGATGGTCGTCTTGAACTTTGTTATCTTTCTAAGAACTGTATCACCAGTCATAACTTTTAAAACGAATGCCGGGCAATAAGCTGAACTCGTCTTAGGATATTTCACAAATAGCACGGGAGTTTATTTACCAGGTTATAAACGTTTAAAGTTTACCATACATGTGTAGAGACACCCTTGCAGTCTAATTTGATACCTTTATATACAATGAGTTTAGGTTTTTATATAAACCAATCAATTCTATTAAAAGTTGCACTGAATCTCCTACTACTGAAGAGAAATTCTTACATTAGATGTATGTAAACAACAATGATCTAGTAGAAATCTTTATTCACTTTGATTTCTTGGCATCTGGACGTAAGAAAAATCAAAAGCCTGCAAGTTAACGTTTTCCTTTAATGAATTCTACCGAGTATTTGAATTTAAACTGCATAGAGTGGATCAAGGTTTGTTTGTCCATAAATAAAGAAGCCATCATCAGAACAAGGAATAGTGGACACATCACAGTAACGACAGCTAGGTAAGCAATATTTCACGAAAACCTAACCCAGTATGACTGGAACAACGTCCTTAAATTCAACCCAGCTCAACAAGGCAACAATTTTAGGGTACACTACACTAAACAATATTGAAGATGCTACAAACGCGATCTCAGTTCTCTCACACAAAACGTATGACCATGAACCATAGTCTATGATTCTTACTAACTAAATCTCCATCAATTGTAAAACAAAACCACTTGTGAAACATTGTTGGAACTGAATTAAACACTCTTTCAAGAGCTGTACGACAGTTTATGTCGTCTCAATTCTCTCACACAAAACATATGAACGTAGTATTTAGGTCCAAGCAGCGTGGACTTACTATATCTCTATTTAAAATCAACTCAACAAGTACATGAAAAATTGCTGGACCAAACATTGTGAATTCCTGGAACTTTGAAGTCAGTGAATATGGTATCAATAATCTCACATAAAAAAGTAACCATCTACTTTTATCTAGAACAATATAAGCTCACTAACTATAAACTCAATCTCAACTCAACTAATGGTGAGACGATATACAATACTTCAGAGCTGTGAGAACTCATTAAATCTCCAACTGGTCAATGAACTCAACAATTTTGATTAGCTCCTAATTTGGCCTTCATTATCCAGCTCCTCATCACACGAAATTCAGCTTATGTCACGAGTCACGAGCCTAGATCAATATTTATAATCACAGAATTCTTCTGATCTCCTAAAAAACAGAAAATGGAGATTTGAAGTCAACAAAAAGACCAATCCATTCAATAAAGGCTGGATCTTTCTAAAAGTGAGTCAGGTACTTGGTACATATGAAATAGAAAGGAATTTTGTATACTTAAGCTTAATGAAACAGATGCGCAAAAGGGAGTTACAGAGATATCTCCCTTTGAAGAGATGTAGCTGTCACAATACAGCATCTCAACTGTCTGGACCTTAGATTGAATCTGGAAAATATCCTTCGTAATCGCTGAAATACCGGTGAGTCAGATATTTCATATCATTAAAAGTAAGACCATTGTAAGTGAATTGATTACTGAGAAAAAAATAAACAAGACCTGACAGTCGGCCCATGGAAAGATTTTCAATAAGAACTCAAAACTTTTGTGCCAGTTGCAAATTTAGTTCTATTACATAAAATTTACACATCTGAAAAACTAATTATAAGAATCACTTTTTACTCACTTTTTGCTGCATTCAAGAGGTCTTTAACTTCTTTAACTAGACGTTTTATCTGTTGACTAGTTTTATCTAATTCTTTTTCATGTTGATGCAATTTTTCGCGAAAACTTGGTGAATCTGTTATACAATCAGTGAACTCTAATGGTTGTAATCCGATAACCATTGTATTTTTGTGTCCCCAATATAAAAAAAAAAATTTATAAACCACCAAAATAATTTGAAAATTAAATTAAATTTAAAAAAATTACATAAAAAACATCTTTTTAAAGCCCCCCAAAAAAACACAAAAAATAACAATAAAAAACTGGGTACACTACACTAAATAACCGAACTCAATGACATATTATATTGATACTGAAATTTTAATAATTTGTAAATAATTCTGTAATTATTTATTAAAACTTGATTGAACATATTTTATTAATTATTAAAATTAAAAAATAATTGACGTATTATTAAACAAATTATTTTTAAAAAAATTTCTCTTTTATTATAAAACCCGAACCTCTACAACTACAACAACTCTTGACAAATACTGGTTTCTAGTTCCTTGCTAGACAAGAACATGGGCAATGGGCGTGCTGCGGCCACGTGGCGCCAGTCTCAACTATTTGGCGCGGCCAATTCAAACACATGCGGCTGGGAAAGAAGCACTTTGATAATTTTAAAAATAGCAAGAGCAGTTCCTGAGTTTACAGCAGACTTTGTTTTAAAATATTCCAATCACATTCTGATTCTTGGGTAATCCTAAATTTTCTTTACAACAGAAAATTAAAGTAAAATTATAATAGATGATAAATCTCAAATTAAAAATAATTGTGAAAAATAATTATAAGAATATGGTCGACATACCTTTGTACCTTACTGTTTACATTCTAAACTTTTTAAACTAATAGTTTTCGTTAAAGAGGGCTGTTATAGATATATGTAAATCATTACTATTTTAACAGTTTAAATGGTTTTAGATGAATACAATAAATACTTGTTCTAGAAATTATTGAACTTACTTATGAATCGAATATTTCTCAGATGGTAGGTTGCTCTCACTGGGGAGAAAACATACGGATCAAGCTCTAAAAAAAAATTTCAGCAATAAAAGAATGGAGTTCCTGTATTTCAAGTGAATTAGAAAGCGGATCCTTGCATACTAGCATCAGAAAAAATTCAGGCGAGTCCCTAATAAGAATAAAAAGGTGAGAAAAAGGATGCGTTAGATGGGTGCATGAGTGTGGTCTTCTACATTTTGAGCTGTTTATATGCAAACTCAACCTAGTTAGCTAGGACGCGTTAACTCCGTTTTGATTGGGCAGATATTCCTGTATGGTTATCAGAAAATAATTCTCCCTAAAGAATACAATATAACGGTCTCACGTCAGTAGATCACCTAGGACTTCTCATTAATAGCAGATTTGAACTTTGGGCTTCTGCAGACACAGCATGTAAGCGGGTAGTCCAGATGTTGTGTAGGTCTACAGTCCAGAGCTCTCATTCTATCATTTCACCTACCTCTTAATACTCGCATAGCCCACACTTTTAACAGGTATAAACAAGGTAGCCGAAAGAAAATGAATTCATTTTACTATATACTTAAATAAATATATAATTTCTTTTAGAATACAATAATTATTTTGGAATTATCTTTTTTAATTTAGAATTATTATATATTCTCCAAAATTCTATTTCAATAATCTTTTCTTTTTTAGAACTTGATTTTAATTTAAACTAAACAGAAATATGGTCAAATGATAATCTGTCCAAGGCATGGGGCTTTTTTAGAACCAATTCGAACAACCTATAATCAATAAATTTGTACCTATTATTCAACTTACTTTACCTAAAAATTAATAACTTTTTTTACTTCTTATTTCTTTTTTTTTTTTTTTTTTGAGCCAAGCGTAACTTAATTCGAAGAAAACAGAGGGCAAGGAGATTATAAGGAGCTAAAACACTTTCATTTAGTCAGGTTGCGCTGGAGGCTTTAAGCAAGCCGTGATGAGCACCAAATTAATTAATGGGAGAATACAAGATAAGAATCAATGCCTGGCCCAAATATATAATTGAGGTTCTTCTAGATGCCCAGACAGAGTCTCCCGGGATTTCAGTATAGAAGGCAACGAAAAAGCAAACTCGTTAAGTAAAATTCTCCATGCCGAGAATGAGGAAGTTAGGGAAGTAAGCACTATATGGAATAATAAAACAAATTAATAAAAAGAATCTGGCAGAGATTTTGGTGTTTAACCATCTCAACAAATATCCATATGCCTACAGTTTTAATTTATAGTGAGGGTGGCAAAGAGGCTAACAGCATGCTTCTGATCCATACATGCTACGGATCGGAAAAATGGATGCCAGGCCATTGTGAGATTCGTAGGAATGAAGCTTCCGCCTTCTCTTTGTGAAAGCTTTAATGTGAAGTCAATTAACTTGTCCTACAAGGAATGCGCGAGCAATCTCGGGTGGCAAACAAAGAAAAGTGGAAGAACGACTACAGCGCTTGGGAAAAACTATCGCACAAAGTACATGGAAACCACTTCTACATAAAAATCTCTCAAGGACCTACCCCGTTCGGTTACCATTGCCTACACCATGCAGATCGCACGCATCTTGCAGAAACATTTACATCGCATTAATGAAATTTCGTATTCCATTTCACTACACGGCTGTAACGACAAGTAAGCCGTTAGTTCTCTTCCCTGCGAGACTTGTCTTGCTAAGGATAAAGATGAAATGGGAATGTTTTGGACTGCCAAAGATGACTGCCTAAATTTCATGAAAAATCGAAGTTTTTTTTTTTTAATCAAATAATTAATTATTATGTTTAAAATTTCATTTTGAATAATTTTGTATCGCCTTAATTTTTTTTTAAAGCAATTTATACTGTCACATCGATCTTTTTTGGAACGTGGATGCTGAATGACTCTTTTTTGAACATCTAATTAAATTTCCCCTCACATTAATTTTGTTAAATCGAAATAGTGAATATTTTAAATCCAAAATATATTATTACAAAAGAAAATGGTTTAAATTGATCAAAATGAGGTAATAAATCCGTTCAAAATAGATATAGCAAAAAAAAAAAAATATTGTCAATTGCTCACAATGAAATCTTAATCTGGCTCACAAAGGGATTAAAGTGAAGGAAAATGACTTTAACTGTTCAAAGTGAAGTTTGTAAATGGGTAAGAGTAAAATTAATACGCTGATAGTGTAAGTAGTTAACGATTAATAAATCTCTATTCGAATGAGCTCAATAAATAAAAATATATTCATTATTGGTTATTCGAATAGCACTGAACAGTGTCTATCACTGGTCCGAGACAAATTAATTACAAAAAATTTATCACAATGTCTTTATATTATTTTACAAAATATAATTTGTTCTTACATATATTTATTAACAGATACTGCTCCATAACTAAACCACCAATCTTTTCTGAACTTGAAACTTTATTTTATTCTTTGTCTTAACTGCTCTGTGTAAAAGAAGAAATAAGGTTAACAAGATTTTTATGAATGTTTTCATCAGAAAATTAGGGTTTTGAAGGGTTTGAAGTGATAAAAAAAACACACAAACACATTGTTTTAGGTACCACAGGTTGATTCGGATAATAAAGTAGTCTCAAAATCAGCCAACTGAAATTTGGCCTAAATACTCAGTCAATTTTCAGATTTTTTGAGATATTTTTTCTCACGTATATATTCATTCACTAAAAACATTTCCTAAAATGCTTTATGGGGGCCTCACTCAATACAGAGTACAGTTGGCTCAAAGTTAGCGCACCAAATTGTTAAAATGTATAAATATAAGGGATGGCATTCTTTTAATTTTTTTTTTACGTCCAACTACCAAAATTAGGAGTCGTGGACGGAGGTCTAGGTTCTAGCACATACTTTACTAGAAATTCTTTTAATTGGCAATAAAATCCAAGGCCTAGAAAGGGAATCAATTATATTACTATATTATTATTATTGATTTATTTTTTATTTTAATTATTTTTTATTATTTTGCATATCGAAGTCTACGACCATTAGCACCTATTATTATTATTATTATTTTTATGATTTTTATTAAATATTGTTTATTAATTTTTTAATAAATTAGTGTTCATACTTTTTTTTTGTAAGTTGTTTATTTCAAAGGTGAACAGGGGCTAAGCCACAGAACCTTTCGCATAGTGGACTACACTTCCCATTAGGCTACTTGAGATAATTAGAGTGATGAATTGAATAAACAGTAGTGCAGCCAGTGTTATGTGGATAGTCTACAAATGCACACTAGTGAGCTCTTAGACGGTTTCCAAAAGAATGATTATATCTCAAAAAGCCCCCGCAAGGAGGCTACATCTCAAAACAGGTAAGTAGGTTATTTTAAGCAGCAAGTTTTGTAAAAATCAAGACCAAATAATCGAGCTTCAATAATCAACTTCTACGAGTTCAGTCGAGACAACTACATACAAAAAATAAGCCAACTCTCTAAGATGGTAGAAATCTTTGTTTAGTGAGCAGTAGCTGTATATTCAAGATAGAATTCTTACTAAGTATATTATACAATTCATAATAATGTACAAAATAGATTTTTATATCCCCCCGAAATTTACCGCCTGAAATTGTTTTTTATTTTAAAGGTATCATAACCGAGGTATGTTACAAGCTACTAGGAATCTTCAAGTTCTAAAGGCGGAGGTACGCTCGGCATTGGTTGGTTTTGTCCTTCAGTCAGGTAGCCAGCTGCTGTCGAACCCCCTGCAATTCAAACAATAAAGGCTTAGTTTAAATTGTGAGAGGTTGTTTATATGATAAGCAAGCATTCTACAATTCTGAGCCAAACATAAACAAGTCCTCACATTGACAATGCAATGATGCTTGCTGTTAGATTCAAAGGTTGAGCCTACCAAAAACATTTTTCGAAAGAAGAAAACGTTGCTTATACTAGTTTCTCTACGAATAAATGAAGTCCAAATGCTCACAAACTACGCTCTAAAGATGCCTGCTGTCTGAGTCTCCTGCCCATACGTTGCTTTCCACTGCACAGTTTTACACTGTGGGAAGGCTGTTGAGGACTGTGGTGTTTGTTCGAAGATTTTCTGTGTAACCAATGAAGAACACTCGGCCACACTCTTTTCAGCCTAAACTAATGTACCCTACTCTACGCTACTTAAACTAGCTTTTTACACTGCCCACTGTACAAGAGAACGCACACTTTACCTGTAATGTACGGCACTGACGGAGTCATCGTGATGAAGAGATCATGGTTTTGCTCCGAATAGTTAGACCATAAGTGCGAATTCTCTAACAGATTCATGACAATCGTGGAATTCTGTGACATCAGCTTTAGCGTTTTAACGATTAAAGCTTTAGTACGAGCACTGGTCGTCTCTTCAAGCATAGCCAGAAGGTATTTAATTATATTTACATCTAACGCCTGGAAAAGATACAATATTGGATAGAGTTGAAAGCGTTGAGAAGTATCAATAGTCACTCAATCTTTGCTATAGAAACAAATAGAAACAAATTTGTTAGTACCTGCTTAACAAGTCCATCATTCTTGAACTCAAACATCTTGGAGAGCGCATCTGATGCAACAGACAGCAGTTCGGTATGAGCAATGATGGCCTGTTTTATCGGGCCCATACACTCGATCTGACATAAACTGGACACACACATCTGTAACAGAATGACAAGAAACAAGTTAACCTGATCATTGAAGCATGATACTTTAGACAATACCTATAATAACGTACCTCATTTGCAAATATTAACTTCAAAAACTGGAATACGTGGTTGGAGATTTTCAAATTGTTGACATTCCATTCCGTAAACAATTTCGGCAAATGACCCAAAGATGGCAACTGCTCAGCCAATTTTGGATTGAATGAGATCAGATTTATTAAAGCTGTACCTACTGCATCTACTAATTCTTCCTACGGGCAAATTGCAAATAAAAACCATAGTTTTCATTAAAGAAAAATTAGCAAGTTCTTGTAACTAGTTGAAAAACTTTATATCACCTACACGACTTTTTCTTGCATAGAATTCTCAAAGGTGTATCATAAGAAATTGTTTTAAGTTCTATTTTTTATTTTATTTTTATATTTTTTGTTTATTAAATGTAACTGCCCTTAGCATTAAAGAAATTTATCATAACTAAACGATACTTTTGAGATAACCTTCACACAACTCTTCCAAATTACTTTTCCTGAGAAAAAAGAATAGGCCATCGTGCTTTTACTTAATTTACTTTAATGTTCTTTACACACTACCCTCCCTCCCAAACACGACAAAATATTCAGTCAAGTTTCATTTTCAGAGATTGTTTTCATCAAGTTCGGAATTTCGGTCACGAATGGAATTCTAATCAAAATTAAAACGTACAAAATATTGATATGACACTTTAGAGGGGAGAAATTTAACACCTTCCTCAGAATCTCAAAAAACAAATTATCTAGAACAAAGTTACAAATAAAAGTGACAGACCTACAAGTTTTTAGTGATTATAGGATGAATATTATGTTTATATGTCACTTTCAAGCGAGGGAAAATTTAATAACTACCGAATTTTGTCTATAATGTCAAGGAACAGTTCAAGCTTAGAGATCCAACATCTGGCAAACGGATGACTTAAAGCATAATTCACTTACCTGAAATTTATTATTTAACCTAAGGAATGTGTCCAACAAGTCCGTAAGAAATAGCACTGGTTTGCGAACCGACCAACTGGGATTTGCGTTGTACAGTCGCAGGTAAACTCCACCAACTATAATTTCATTTCTATTCTTCGTGGCGATATCTGGCATTTCTACTGGTATATCTGGGTTCTCCTTCTGCTGCAGATATTGTCTTGATTTGGAGGGAAAAAATAAAATTAAAAAATAAGGTGGTATTTTGATTCTAGTTTGTTAGGTTTAAGCCTTGAAGAAACGTATCTAATTGCGAAATCATTCGAAAAAGAAGTGTATATGTTTGATCCAGAACGTTCGGCAATTAGATAAAAAGATCTGTCAAGACCTTTCAAAAAATTCAAAATCTAAATGGAGACAAAGATTAACAAGTAAATACTCAACACCCATGTACGAGGTAGATGTAAACATTGTACTAACTTTGAAACAGTTTCGAGTAAAAGATTAAAGTTCTCTTTAGTATTATATAAACATATGGTAGATCTGTTCAATTTACTGACTTGGGATCAGTTTAGAGTTCAAGGTAAGTGTTCCTCCTAAACCTAAGCAGGTGGTAGATTTTGAAAATTGTAAATTATTTAAGAGCAGGTTAGAGTACAAGAGAACACTTCAAGACTATGTAGGTGAGTCTGTGCAAGAATTACTTTATTATTTTATACGTCTTAGAGCATTTAGAAACGAGAACTTAGTTTCTTTAGATATTACAACGCGGTAGAACTCATAGCATTTCACACTGTAATATTATATAGCAGAAAAATATTGAGAGACGTACTTTTTAACATGATCTCCAACTATCCTCTTAATATTTATTCGATCCTCCTCCTTCCAAATGATCTCTGGATTATCATGATCCGTAGCGAGCAGATTCAAAGCAGCTTTTGGTGAGTCTAAAATGGCGTCCGGCAATGCTGGCGGCAATATGTGGCCAATAATAAGAGAGATTTTACGGCCAGACACTTTGTCCTGCATTAACCTGGCCAAAACTTCAACAGCACGTAAACGACTTTCTTCAGTGTTACCGTTTAGTACAGTATCTAAAAGGTAGAGCACACCTCCTGGACATATTACAAATAAATATATTTAACTATATACATAAGTTATCGACAGAATTATGCATTTGTATAATGCTAAATTTGCAAAACTAATTACACCAACTACTATTATACATTAAGACACGTATAATAGTACCTACTCCTACCACTAATGCTTAGTATTATGACATTTTGTTATGTATGATGAAATTTTTTTTATAAAAATTCTCTAATATTCAAAAATCATTCTCTGTACTGCTGTTGTTGACTGTAGGCCTCTTGCGTTAGAAGTAAAGTTTGTTTTTAAAAAAGATAAAATAATAAAATAAATCAGCCACTAGTAAAAACAAAATCAGGTTTCAATAATCAGAAGATTTTCTCTTCTTGAATTTTCAAGGTTTCATTCAAATTTTCAATTTTATCATAGCGTTAATTAGCTTAGATGTAGATAGTAAATGAGTAAACAAATCATTTTTTATGTGTAAATCTTAAAAACATAAGGATACTCAGACACCTCTTACAACTTAATATTTTATACCTTCAAAAAAAAAAAATAAATAAATAAAATGAAATAAATAAATAATTAATAAATAAAATTACCTCGACTCAATAATTGTTTAACAATATTTGAGGACGTAATCAAAGCGTGTATACAGTCCAAAATTAACATCTTGCTAGCCGGTAGATCATATAGCGAGAGCAATAGAGGCATCATCATGTTGTTGGCAGCAATGTCTTCTATACACTCTTGTGTACGAGACGCTAATTTTATTGTCGATAAAATCCACGTCTTCATGTCATCGTTAGCGACTGAAGATAAAATGCTAAACAGGAACGTAAATTGGCCAATTATCTGGATCGATACACCTAAAAATGACCATAATAATCTTTGAAATTCACCAAGCCTCCAATTAAAATGAGGGTTTCTTTTCGGCGGCGGCCAGAAAAAAGTTTTTTTTCTCAAGTCCAATTTGGTTGTTGTATTTCTACCTTTAATTTGATATTAAGTTTTCTTCACTTCTAAGACGCTTCTGATAAAAGGGCACCCGAAACTTAAAGACATCATAAATAATTTTGTTTGCAAAAACAACCTTCTTTGGCCACCACCAACATAAACCTTCTCATTACTCAACTAACGCACCAACGAAGATATTGACCGGTAGTATGAAACACTTCGGCCACTAAATTAATTTTCAGCACATGTCACCATGATTAAAATCATTGTTGTAGGCGCAATATCAGAGTGGCCTATAGTTCATGTGCCACTAGTCTACTGCACCTTCTTTTTCAATACAATCTCAATATTCTGAGGTTAATATCTGCGTCAATATCTGAGGTTATGAGTGCTTTTTTCAGTGCACTGCCGACCACTGGACAGTGTTCCCTCATTAAGACAACACTGTACATCACTGGACAGTAAGCGGTAAAAGCTCCTAGGAAGAGAGAATCTAAAGGCAATCAGCTGGATTTGAACCCAAGACCTCCGCGTGGGAATCCAATACGCTAACCGCTTAGCTAATCCCTTCCCTAAATAAATAACAATTTACATATATTCGGAGGTAGGAGTAGACTTGTAAGTAATTTCAGCCAACCACAACTTTCTTGTACTTCAACTCGAAATCATAGACTCAATTCTACTAGTCCATTACAAATTCTAAACGACTCATTCATACTTCTACACATACATATTCCTACAACTTACCTACTAAATATGGTGGACTACTCGATATTCGTCACACCTCTAGATTTTTAAACCTAAATAATTTAAAATATGTATTCAATATGCACAGTTCTCAGGGCACTTGATCTCCCCAGAAAGCCTACGTGAACAAACAGCAGTAGAAGAGGACATAAACCTGCCTTTAAGGGAGGGGAGTAACTTACTCTGATTATTGCTAATAACATTATATAAGGACTCCAAAGCCATTAAAACATATGCATGATCTTGTTTGGTAAGAATTTTCCTCGAAGGCTCTTTGGATCTTAGGAAATCCAAAATGTCCAACACAAATTGTTTCGGATTCTGCAAAAAAAGAAAAAAAAGAAGTATTATTAATTATGGGCTCACACTACTCTGGACTGCAGTATACGGTAAATGATTAGTATGAGAGAATTGAAAACATCATCAATTGTCAAGATCTTAAAAGAGTTTTGAGGGAATAGGGGCAAAATCACAGTTGTGAGTTGTTAAATAAGTGTTAGTTCCGAAAATTGGTCGAGGTTTTAGCTACTTGAAAATATAAAATATTTCAGATGTACCTGGATTGTATAGAGTGGTTGTTCATTGTACAGAGCAATGAAGATACCACCAATAATTAAATGCTTTGAGTGAACAGTAAATGAAAATTCGATCTGATCGAATTGTTCATCAAGATAACGTGTCAATCTACGCTCTTCTAACCAGTCCATCAATTCTGTTCGAGTCGTATTGTCCCAGACTAGATATGGATTTGAGCAATTGCTGGTCAATGTTTTCAGTACCTGAAAAATAGATTAGTATTGGTACATTATGGATCCATAGTATGGTAGACAAGTTTTAATTTTGAGCCACTTACCTCATGTGGGTCTTCATTTGCTAGCATTGAAGCTAGATACGATGTCAACAGCGTCTCTAAAACCTGACGGACCCGTTGATTGTGTGGGCTAGTACAATTGCCATTAAGGTATCCGCCCAAATGACCACAAGCCGTTACCGATAATTTGGCTAGTTGGTTATTCTGCGCCTGGGAAAAGATGCGTAGTGCATTTTATTAACATGCATTACGGATAGAGAAAGGCAAATGTATTGATCTGACTTCTATTTCTTATCTACACTAACTACTACTGCCTGGATACTCTCATGCGTGCAGCGAGATGTGTCCTCAATGTATAATTAATCACTTTCAAATTATCAGGACCACTTCACTACAGTCAGTATTAGCCAGACATTGTACTATCTGACAATAACAGTACAACAGCTTGTACATTCTTACGTCAGTACCGGAGATATGGCCACAAAAATCCGCAAATACTTTATTCCTGTAGGCACCACGATAGCTGAGTGTTGAGGCGAGGCCCACAAAGCTAAGATGTAATATATGGTACTGGGTTCGATTCCTGGTCTAAGCCGTAGATTTTATATAATGGTTAATTTGAGAAATTAATAGTAAAGTATGTTTTGCTAAAACCCTGTCCACTAAACGTAATTGGCTAGTTTGACGTAAAGCTCGCCTGAAAATAGGCACTACTTTACTTTTCTTACGTTTACTTTATTCCTGCAGTTATTCGCCACTTCGTTTCTACCTACCATAGAGTTATAGCCTGGAAACTCACACTTTTGTGATTTGTGACACTAATCAGCTAAATCAGAAAAACTGTTCATGCAGTGGGTTCCCACACTCACTTGTTGATTATGTTCCTTACTGCTTTCGATGCCACTTTCTCCTAAAGTGAAGTCATAGATGAACAAAAACGATATCAGATACCATAGTACGCCAGCTTGCAGGAAACTTAATTGCAATTCTGTATCAACTGTTAATGCACTGATACATTCAACGACAGCACAACGTAAAACGATTAAATTCTGCAACAAAAAATCATGGAATCATATAGAAAAAATTTTGTATTGAGATTTCGGAACGCATTAAGGTTTTGCAAGGTAGGGTTGTCGGCCTTAAGTTTAACTCCCGCTTCAATAAAGTACCTTGAATTTAAAGGGTTTACGGCCTTTACCGAAGCTTTATCCAAGGAAAGGTAGCTCTTGGTTGAGAATATGTGCCTAGGGGTACTTGTTTACGTGAATGTTGTGTCAGCGTATTGTGTGTATGGAGTACTGTGCTAGTCCTTGTATTGTGATGTTACAAAACCTCACAAGGAAGCTGCATTCAACAGCGGCCCATGAATATAACTTTCCTTTGCGTACTAAAATTCTGAAAACCAGAATTGGCAATTTAGGATTTGTATCCTTTTAATCTCTTACCTTAAAATGTAGTATTCGTATAGTATCAGGAACGAGATTAGGCAGTCCAATAAATGTTTGTAGGCAATCGCCAAATTGCGCGGCAATTTTAAAGATATTCGTGCAGTAGTAGCAAATCTTGACGATAGTCTCAGACTCTTTGGTACTTTCGGACAGTACGGATACACAGCGACTGTAAGCTGCAGAAATGATCTGAAATCAGAAAGCTGCCATATTAGCAATGTCATAGCAGCCACACTGTTGGCCTAATAAGAAGCATATTTATGGGGTAGAACACATAAGAAGGTTCTGATTCAATCGCTATTAAAAAACACTCTTTATCATACCTGAAAGCCATGTTCACGATTGAATTCTTCAGCATTTAGCGAAGAACACTTAATTGTATGATACACTAACTCAATCGCGCTGGACAACAAAGTAACCTGTTTTGAGAATAGCTGTTCATCGTTTGTCTCCAACTGGATGGTCCGAGTCAATTGTTTGTAACCAGCGTACTTATAAGGTCTCAATTCTGAAAAATGGGCGTAAGACATATTACTCTTGACTAAAGCACTTGGTCACACTTTTTCTGTGAGAGAATTAGACCCAACTCAAGTTCTGTGACAATCCTTGACAAAAGGATTGAATCTCAAAAAAACTTACCGTTAGAATAGCGATGGAATAGTATACTCTGTGTTTGTAGAATTAGAATGATGTTATTAGTATTGATAGAATTACCATGCCAAGAACTACGACTACATAAGAAATCGTAGGCTTTGTTTACTGCTTCGAATTTTACCTGGGGATGGAAAACAAAAATATTTGGTTAATCTTGGGTTAAAGAAGCAATGCTTTAAAACAGGTCACTTGTTTTACAGTACTTCACAATACAACTGATGAAGCTATTCTTTGCTATTTGTAAAATCCAAGAACAGGAATTCCTTGGTCGCTTACTAACTGGCGTTCGATTATAAATCATCATGGGTCTTATAAAAAAGGTAATTTAAAGGCGGCAATCATATGCCATGATAAGCCATTACAGAAACCTCGCTAGTAAACATCCAAAAGCACAAGTACGAGGACTTGCTGCATATTTGGTAGCGTACAATACCAAAGTTAGCTAGCTATTTTCGTACGGCAGGAAACGTAAAAGATAGGGAAGCATGAATGTATATCTCAACAGGCCGACACCTCACTTGCTTATCTTGAATAATACTTCTCACATATGCTTCTACAATAAAATAATGATTTGTGACGAGAAGTAGATTTATTAACCAAAGTTACTGAGATAGGTTGTCAATGGGTGAAAGTTGGATTGCAGTGAATTTTTTTTTCACCCACCCTTTAGTCCAAACTTGCCGCCAATCAACCTCGTATTACGGGGTGTCCTTATCACTTTTTCTGTGAGTGAGAAAATTAAATATCTTCTGCGAAGTTGAAACTAGAGCGCAGGAGTTACTTGATTGATATGGTGTGATCAAGGGATCCACCATTTGGCAGAGAGATACCTTAAAGCAGTCAATTATTCTATGAGGAGTATGTGCCTAATATTAACACAATATTTCTAAAAGGTGAGTTAGATTTATTTACCCTGCCATCTGGATTCTTATCTGGATGATAGAGCTGAGCAAGCTTGTAGTAAGCTTTCCTGATTGTGGGTTCATCGTGGGTTTTACCAGTCTTCAATCCTAACCCGCTATAAGCTTCATCCACAGACATTGCAGGCGGCTTCTTTTCTACTTCACTTGTCCAAGCTTCGAGTACATCGCGAAGAAGACCAACCTAGAACACAATGTTTAACCACGAAATAGAGAGAGTGCCTAACTGTTCTGGGAGAGGGGTGTAGTTAGGCATTCGTTTAAAGAACCATTTAAATATATCATTTTTGTGTCCTACACATCATAAAAGAGGTTTAATTTGTATTGCTGACAGAAATTGCAAATTTCACAACTAGAAGAACCATTCTACAGGATTATTTACTTTTTGAGGTTGTCTTAAAAACAGCTTCAGCTATTTCTTTAACCAAGCTTTATTTCTTCAGTAAGCATGCAAAAGCTTTACTTTTTTTTCTGCAACCTTATTTTTATCCGCTTTCGCAATGCTTTCTATTGAAAGAGGCCTTATCATTGAAATTTCTTATTTATTTCTTACAGATTTCTGCGTACTACCAAAATTTTACTTCGAAAATAACTAGTAGAACTGTGACCAGAATAACATCCTCAACATAAGAAACTTTATTTCTTCAGTGAGCATGCGAAAGCTTTAACACTTCTTATTGGCTACAACAACCCCATTATTTGGGCCGCATCTCCCAAATGTGCTGGCTAATTCACGCAGTGCAATCTGTTTATCTTACCGGATCTGCTACTGGCCAATTCGGAAATCGTATAGTATCGCATAGATGTCTCAAGTAGTAGATATTACAGAAAAGCTCATTCTGCAACTGTGGATATCTAACAGCTGGAATTACAATATATTGGTACTGAGCTCGATTATTGCTCCACAAGCGCGGCGTAAAATCAGCGATATGTGCTGCGATTTTCTGTATCAACATACAACTGGAACAAAAGAGACTTATAAAATATGACTACGTTTTTATCTCTCCATCTTTTAAAGTCAAATATGAAAGTGAAACTAATACCGCATTTCAGAATTCCAAATAGCTTCTGGTGTATCATATTCGCCTAGAAAGATTTGTGCGAATTTTTCGGCCCCATAATTCTCCAAATAGTTGACCATAGCTTCGGGCAATAGTTGACCTAAAATGCTGCGCTGCATCAGACTCGATGAAGCATTCTACAAAAAATCAAAAAATAAGCAGCATTTTCAAAATTGTAGCTACCTAAATTACTACCAATTATGTATAGTATTTATAAATAGGACAACTCTTTAAACAAGTTACTGCTCAAAATATTACCTCATCTCGAGTAAATGCTTGCAATGTGTGGGTAATTTTGAGAAATTTAGCTATAGGTAGTAGATTAGAGCCATTGTACATTAGTATAAAGTAAAAAACGCCTGTAGTGTACAGCTGTGAAGTAATAGGATTATCTTCAGCTATTAGGCACAATAAGGTAGCCACCTTTTCCACGATTATCGGATCAAAGGTTAGTAATAACTGCACGATATGATGTAAACAAGTCGGACAGGACAATATGGTTTTTATGCGACTCATCGGGCTAATTATTGCATGTTCCTTGTTCCTGAAAAAAATCAAAAAGGAGATTAGTCACATTGACTGGAGTTAGACTATATAAACACTATATGGACTTTCCGGAGCCAACCTATGAGGTTTGATTTACCTGCTTGGATAGAAAGACATCATATTGATAAACATGTTTAGTATAAGGATGGTCATATCGCTTTCATTCATTATTCCTTTGTCTTTTGAAAGCAGGCACCACTTCAGTTGGGGTATCATTTGCAGTGGCTTCCAGTTTAGCATACCTTGTGCCCAGCATTTACTTTTCGCATTGATTACGCCTGTTATAAACAATTCTTTTAACTGAAATAGAAGAACAAGAAATTATTAAACACACGAACAATGTAACGATGTTTACATCTTTTACGGCCTTTTATGACTTTAGTTGCTAGGAAACAGGGTTCATCCGATGACCGAATCTTAATAATCTTTACTATCCTAGTAAGTAGAAGTAAGAGTTGAAGTAAGTTACAGAGTTAACCTAAACTGGAGAGTAGATTGGTTAAGGGAGAATGGGCAACTTTCAGGACCCCCCCCCCCCCCCAACGGTAGGCTTCTACGCATGGGCGCATCGATTACTTAGGTCACTTGCACCACTATGTCTTATTATTATTACATACAAAAATCATTTTTGTTGTTAATATTAAGGCGTATTAATGTCAAGGACATTGTTGTTCAGAGCCTTTTCAGTGCACTTCCCGTTTCCCGTACAACTCTGCCCCTCACCCGACAGCTGTAGAGCTCAAAGGAAGTGCAAATCTAAAAAAGCGCCTAGGTTTAAATTCGGTACCCTCCAACTTACTAGTCCATCGCGCTATCAACTAAGTTAACCCCTTCGAAGGATAGTATGTTATGTTATCACTGAAGGATAGTTCCGGAAATGATTATTCTAAAGACAAAATCTTTGAGAGAATGTAGGCGATGCCAAGCAGTATACTTTCTGTAATATGCACAACTGCCTGGGTCGCTTTCAGTTAGCAAGAACGAGATAGACCACTTTCGCTATATAATTGTAGCTCTTAAGGTAGCTCTTTTCCAAGACAGAGCATTCACAGATATGATATGATGTACTAATTCCTCAGGGGCATACAGAGACGACACCAACTAGCATCATCTCGACCCAAGATGTGCTCTAGTCTTGATGACGAGGCCCTAATAGTTCTCCACAAGAGTGAGGGAGTCTGTAGATGTCTAAATCCAAACATAATTAAATTTCGGTACGTACTGGTGAGTTTCTGTAAGGGTAATGATGAGTCTAAAGTAGGATCAGTAATCAAGTTATCACTAAAGTTATATTGAGTTAAAAAACTTTTCTAAATGTATACACTAGCAACAAAACGTAATTTCAAAAAAATAATAAAATAAAATAATAATAAATAATTATATTAAAAATATAAATAAATAAATAAAAGACACAAGGAATACCTTTTTAAAAGAAACTGGTTGATTGCGCTTACTGTTATCTTCAGCACTAATAGAATAATGCCATTCATTTTCATCCTCTCTATCACAATCAGCTCCGAATTCCAATAGATTACTCTGAGTTGGTATAATAGCTCTAAAATTTAAGAAAGCTGAGAAAAAATCTAATTCAGCTTCCACCAAAATAGCGAAAATACGAAAATGCCACTCACCTTGTTGTATGTAAATGAGCTAATGTCATCAAATCTACGAGATACGGAACGCCATTTGCTTCGTTAACTATTTCCTTAACATTATCTTTCGCTAAGGTTAATTTGTGAAGAAATATTAACAGCCTATCTCGTTCCAGTTTATCGCAAGTCTTCAAAAAAAAGGAAAAAGAGTCAAACAAAAACATTACAACTGTCCGGTAGGACGATTGAGCGTCAAAAAAACAGCACTGAAAAGCGTAATGTTCAAAAACACCCAACATTATCGATGTTTTCCTCTTTTTTTAGAAAAGATAAAATACCAAAATTCTCTTTAAAATATAGGGCATACTTTCGTATACAAGAGTAATTTTTTCAAACAATGTAAATCAAATAGATTTCGAGAAAAACGTTCGACAAAAAGCATTGAAAAACGTTTGAAAAAAGAGCAGTTCAAGTACTTAGAAAGCTCTCATAGTAATAAGAAAGTATGATTAAGATACTGACCCTTTCTAACAAGTTGACAATATATTTGGTGTCTGAAAAACAGCCAATCTTATCATGGTAACTTCCATAGACAAGCGCCATCGCTTGCAGACACATACACTTCATTTCCATGGAAGTTGGCAGCAGAAATCTATGATAGAGGTTATTGAAGAAGTTATTTCTGGAACAAAGAAAACACAATAACTGTTAAAGTGACTACGGGATGAGAAACAGTCATTTTCTAAGTTGTAATATAATAATGGTTAATGTGCCAACAAGAGCACAAAACGATAAATAAATAAACTGTAATATCTTGAACGACTTCTAGAACACTGCTTATAAATATTGTACTGAACTTTGAACTTAATCCTTTACTTTTGATATACTTCTTTAAATTTCAGATTAAGAAGTTTTGCGAGTTTTAGAAGAAAAATTTTACAATTAAGTAACTCGATTGATTTATTAATAGAAATGAGCACTATTAGCATCGGCACATCTTTACCAACAAGAAACCAGTCGTTTCATCCCATCAATGTAAATACGAGGGTATTTATCGTATAGGGCCTTCAGGATTTAAGGGTTTAGACGAATGCCAGTTTTGCCTGGTGCTAGTAGTGAAGGTTCTACCAGTAAGAGATTTAAATACTTGTGATAAAGAGTGACAACTGAGGGAAACAGAAATTCGATCTTCAACTCATACATTGGCGATGATTTATTTCTAAAATGCGTTGGCAGTCCACTATAATCTGAAGTGGGGCTATCCTAATCTTCACAACACAGGTAAAGATAAAAGAGCAAAGATCAGGTAGGCATTCTTTAGCACAAACTCAGCGTCGTTCAGAAACTTACCAAACTCTCTGCGAGATAGCAGAGCTTTGACATACTAAAAACAAGTAATATCCTTCACGATCCAGTTCATCAAAAATAACCAAGCACAAAATTTAACAACTTCATGGAAGTGAGCTGTTACCTCACCATGTAAGCACCCTCGAACTGGCATCATCGGATTTTCATTTTTTGGCTTATTACTTTCAGAGTCAGCGACTCAACCTTTAAGAGGATGTCACAGCTGCAGTGCAACACTTCGCTAAGCAATAGTTTCGGAATCAGCTCATCGAAATATGGAATACTAACAACTATAAAATACAATTGATTACATTTCGAACATCAGACCTTTTTTAATTCTCCCCATATCTAATTTTATTTGACAAGCACATGTATTTGTATTTACAAGAATACACGGAAGCTCTGATACTTACGATATAGAATTTAAAGACTTAGGAGCTTCCTGCTTGTCCAGTAGCACTTTAATATAGTATCCATCAATACAGAGTTGATCCTTCAAACTGGCATAATTTACCTCAAACTCTGCGTGATTCCAGGCAAGATTGGCACCCTGTGATACTTCACAGCTGGCCTCAAATTGGCGGATCTCTTTTTCCAAAGCGTTTTTCAGTTCATCACGAGTCTACAAAACAAAATGAGGTAAACATTCACCCTACTTTTTCTTATTGCAATTTGCTTGATTGGATTTTCTTGAAAGATTTTTTTTTTATTAAATAGACTTTAGAATTAAATGTCACAGACCATTATGCTGGCCATTTCATTCATAATACATATTTGTTTTTGTTTTATTTGTTTGTTTTTTATAACAATAGAATGTATATTATCCTCTTCACAAACAGAAAGGTACTTTATTTTAAATCTATTCAAAATAATTTTTCTGATTTATCTTTATTATATTCTACTATGATATATTCTAAATAATGATCACATTTATAATCCCATTATAATAGAAAAAGAGAAACAATGTTGGTTTGAATCACGGAGTTATAACAAAATTTTAGTCTTGAATACGTCTTACAGAAGAATACAAGAGCACAAATTAAATACAGTTAATGACGAATTCATAACTACTTGTAATAATAATCCATTTCTAAATTATAATTTAATGTACTACCTTTGATAGCGTATTTGTAAAGAAGTTTTATTATCAAATAATTAGTAAAGTACTTTAATAATAATTGCCCACCCTAAAAATATACATATCTTTATTTACTACATATTACGTACATAAAACTGTGTGGGGAGAACTTCTAGAAAGTAATTGTAATAGAACACAATTCTTAATTTAATATTAACAAACTGGATGTAATTATTAATTATATATTATTTTTAACGTTTAACTACTATAAGTGAAGTAACAATAAATTTAAACTAAGAATGAACTCATTCCGTCGATGTTTACTTCCTACTACTGTACTTAACTTGAACTCAAGTCAGATGTCCTAAAATAAATCGGTACTCAGGGAAGGGATTAGCTATGAGGTTAGCATACTGGACTCCCACGCGGAGGTCCCGAGTTCGAATCCAGCAGCTGACCCTTAGATTTTCTCTTCCTAGGAGCTTCTTACAGCTCACTGTCCGGTGATGGACAGTGTTGTCTGTAACGAGAGAACACTGTCCGGAGGCCGGCAGTGCACTGGAAAAAGCTCCGGGCGCTAATGACCTCAGCTGTTGATGCGCCAAAAAAAAAAAAAAAAAAAATCAGTACTCACATTGGTATAAGCTTTTTTTTAATGATGTCATAATAATTATTTTTTTTATTACATTTTCTTTAAAAACCTGTGCATGAATAGTATAATACCTCCCATTACAATCAATATAAGTTAAATGGGTGCTACACATAAATAAACAAATATTTTGTAGGTGAAAATGGGTCAGTGACATCTAATAAATTCTAAACAATATTAATGAAAATAAAATGTAGTAAAATTTGAATAAAACATATTAACTTTTTCGAACGTTTCTATATGGTTGATAATACGAGCTGAAGTATGAATGAAATGTTGGGTAAAAAAGGAAGAAGTAGAATTCTTGAAAATGAATTTTTCTCATTTTTGGCAACTTTTTTCTTAAAATCTATTAAAATAAAGTTGTGTTAAAATTTACACTCATAAACGAGAATATGCGATATATTTTAAAGATTATTTGGGAATTTTATCTTTTTGTAGAAGAAGAAAAAAAAAAAATACACGGTGTTTTTCAACGTTAGGCAGTTTTTGACGATCAATCCTTATACAACTGTCCGGTGGTATACAGAGTATTTAGTATACAGAGTTCATGTGTAACTGCACAAAAAACCACAGATGTCTCGTAAAAATGTATAACCAACACTTCCGGTCAACAGGTGTTCTTCTAACTAGAAATAATCATTTTATTTACATTAATATTAAAAGCAGTTAACTGAATTTAATGGCACTTTATAAGAAAACTTCGACACCCTAAGAAATCCCTCTTAAATGAACTGCTTTAGAAAAATGTTTCAAATAAAATTGATAGATCTACATGTGTTAAAAGTACATATGAAGTTTAAAGCATATCTCTGGAACCAACAACGCAAATCAAATCTGTTCGTATAATGGTTACTTTCGGGTGATCAATTTTGAGTAAAAGGTTATTCGAGAGTCAGTAATGATACTTAAACTGAATATCAAATTTATACTTTCTGCGATTTTCTATTTTTGGAAATTATCACACACAAATAAACCAATTTGAACAGTACCAATTTGTACTGAACCAAGAAATGTAAAAACCTTTAAATATCTCGGTTTAGAATTTAGCAAATGAAGCTTACCTTATGATTCCAGATTAAGTTCGGCAAATAGTGGTCCAAGCTGAAGTTATAGTAAAAGAGTGGCCAATTTAGAGTTGACTTCACCAACTTTCTGCCCTTACGGAGAACTACTGGTGCGACTTTACTTTTATCCTGTCGTTTTTCCAAGCCTAATTGAGCGCCCCAGTGGACCAGAGCTTTCTGAATTCACAAGTGAACTTTACTACTTTACTAAGAAGTAAGATATATGCATATATATAAAACTGGTTTAAACACAACTATCTCTTACTCAGTGATTGCAATTTAAATTAACATTTTATTATTACATTTTCTACAATTTAGCCCTCCTTTCAAAAAATAAAAAAAAAATTGCTGGATTAATACTACAAAAACCATACCAAAATTAAATTATAGATAAACAGAATCTCTTAAACGAAGAACTATGGATGGGAGGGCCTGCCATATTTCTGGGTATTAGATATGTGATTGGCCATACGACCACAAGCACACGCTAGAAATATAGTTTGATTTTAGAGTTATCTGTTCCTCCCAGAACCCCCTTGAACAAATTTTTGAATTGAAATTATTTAAAGAAAAGGTTTCAAATTAAATGATGCTTAAATAAACAAATAGCATAAAAATATAATAAATGTCGTTTCTAAAAGAAATTATAAATCTGAGCTACATATTTCGTAAAGTATTCTTTATATTTGAAATTCTGGCGATCTTTTAGTGCCACTTAATATTATGTAGCTGACGTGCATTTGAATAGGATGCCTAATGTTGCACTTCCCGGAAGAAATTTTCTAGGGATTAAGTTTCAAATAAAAGGATCAGGCCATTATGCCTAAAAATTGTCAAAGTCAAATCCATAGCAAGTACTGCTGCACTTGCCACAGCAACAGCAGGGTCTAAAGTCACGGTTAACTGGTTATATCAACACTAAAAGGTAAAAAGGTAGATGTAAGAAAAGTGAAGACAAACATAACCAGACAGCCACTACAGTCTGCCAATTTCTGTGTAACTATCCATCTGACATAGTTCTATAAAAGATAGTAAACATCATGAACTTGTATTTACACACCGAAATTAACTGAAACACCAAGGAAAAGTATGAGCGAGCAATACAACAGGCAACAGAAAAATGCCTAACAAGAATCAATCTCAACGGCCCATATTTCAAAAATTTATAAGTATATATATATATATATATATATAAATTTATATTTATTATTTATATATATAAATTTATATATATTATTTATATATATAAATTTATATATATTATTTATATATATAAATTTATATATATTATTTACATATTATATATAATAAAAATTACCTCAAGATGTTTTTCTATCAATCTGTACTGTTTTTCCCAATTTAAAAGCTGTGGTTGTTTCTGATATTTACTGGCATGATCTTGGGCCAATTTGAGATTGTCTCTGATTGTCCATTCAGGGTCCTCACCAGTTGAAGGCGCTACGTCTGTTGAATTTAGGTAATTCAATAATCCAACTGGCTGAAAAATAAATGAAAAAATTATGTAAAGCAAAAATGGAATCGTGCGAATTTAAAGTAATTTAAAATGGAGTTGCAGTGATCTCAGAATTTATAGCAACGTTCAGCTAAAGTCAGTGTTTTTCACCTAACAATTCAGAAATGCATTGCTTACATAGCAACACACTACCTCAGCTCCCATTGAACTCCAATGTTTATTATTAGTTTGTATAACAATGTAGAGCACGTAAATTCATTTTTTTAAATATACATATTACTTCGTGAATTACTATGAATAACCGAAGTCCGAAAATTCACTACAACCAAGGCTGGGTGCTTGTCTCAGCCTTCTCTGCATATGCACAATCTCCAATCGTGATTCCTGGGCCAGCGTGATGAGCCTTAACGTTTCGGCCACCTTTGGAAGTCTTTGGAATAGGAAGACACACATTGGAGATATCATATGGTGCTTTTGAATGGAAATTTTAATTCTTGATTTTATGTTTTCTTTCCCACTAGAAAATCAGCTTTGTCGATTTTAGATCTATTCGTTACTTAATTACTGTTATAGTTCAGAACGTTTTTACGTGGGCGATTTAAGTTTAAATCTTGAAGTCACGTGGAAAGAAAAATTATTTTTTCGATCATTACGAAGTTTTGAAACATTCCTGAGCCGTCTGGTAAAAAACAAAGCCTTCCTCTCTAATTGATTAATGGAAGTGTAAATTGGAATGTGTAGCGCCAAAAAAAAATTATAAATTCAACTCGTCTTTACGTAAACCACATAAATCTTTTCATGAGCTGATAATAGCACAAAGTAAGTGAAAGGTATAGTTTAAAAAGAACCGTTGGTATCAGTACAATATACGCTTTTCTTACACCCTGGGCGAGTTTGAAAATATGTTCATTACGAACAATAAATAAACTTACAATAATTCTCTGCATCAAAGCTATGCCATCTGGATTGTCTGTCAGGAATAGAGACACCAACTGTCTGGAAAGGTGTCTTTGCGCTAACAGATTTCTGTCAGTTTGTTTTGAAAACAAAGCTGTCACCAAGTGTCTTGGTAAGGCACTCTCATTTAAAGACATCTCCTGCATTGTTCGGCTCCAGTCAGTATCTCCTTCCTCGATTATGGCTCGCATCACAAGGCTTGCTCCTTTAACTATTGTTATGCAAGGATCCTGTAAGATAAAAGAGAGGTTCACAACATGCTCATAAAAAAGATCTCAACGACTGACTTAAAGGCTTAGGTCAACCTGGGGACGCCACTACACTTGGAGCATGAAGAAGGTGGTGGTTCAGTATGCTTGGAGTAAATTTCTAACTTACCTTTCGAATAATTTACTGACACACAGTCTACAACAAATTTGAACATAAGGCTAAGAGAAGATGTGGATTTAAAACATGTAACATGAAATTATCTTTTAGGTAATAGAAACACGGGGCCAAGCTCTGGGACACGCTACAAACTTTTTGCACCTGGACAATCTGAAGAACAATCAGTGCACTTGGAAGTGCCTTTAACCCACCCTTGAAAAAAAAAAAACTTACCTGAAAGTGTTTGAATAAGGTTTTAGCTCTAATGGCTACCATCTGCAATAAAGCATCAAAATGGCGACTATCCGTTGTCTCACTAAATGGCAAGCATAAGGCAAAAGTCAACATATCTAATATGGATGATACCACCAGAGCGCCAGTTCCGCTGTTCTGAAAATAATCAAGATTATATATATACGTATTCCTACCATATTTTGATTTTCAAGCAGAGAATGTACAAGCCAAAAATTTATACCATCGAAAATATCTTAAATCCTTGTCTGGTTCAAACTAAAGCGGAACTCTCTGTTGGCTTAACAGGAAACAGAAATGGATGTTAACACGTCATTCTATCATGTCCGTAATTACAAAAACAGTGCTTATGAAAAAAAACACAAACATTTCCAGAACGCCCAGACGCTTTCCCAAGACGCTTAGCCAACTGATACCGACTAGTAATGGGCAAATCAAAAGACGAGCATCTAGTAATAATAATATTATTCATTGTTTTTGGTGACTGATCCATTAATCCCGTAGGTAGAGAAGAATAATGCTTAATTTCAGTCCTGATTGAAATTGGCATTATTCTTCTCTTGCTACTGTAATAATAATAGGTACTTCCTTCATCAAATCGACAGTAAAATGATAATTTGACAGAAGTGGGAGATAAATTTTAATGACAAACCTAGTATTAAATCTCTAAAAACAGATAGGAATGTGAAATATTAGAATGAAAAAACAAGCTCGTTATGATTGTTTGATGTAATCTCCGATACTGTTCTGTATTGCGAACCAACAATTGTTATTATTGCCGCGATGCCTGAACGGAGCTAAATAACTTATTTTTTTGTGGTACATATACCATTTAAAAGCAAATTTTAGAGGGACCAAGTGACCTCTTATATCTAATTACGACTATTACATTACACGTAATAGACAGTAAAATACACTAAAATGACATTTTAGAGTAAAGTGTGCCCTAGCCCTCCTCCCAGAAAGAATTTTCCATAATGAAAGCCATAAAATGAATTTTCCCGGAAAATTGTCACAAATAAAAGATACAGCTCTATCCATGTGTAAGTTTATTTTTAAAAAAAATCGATGAAGGCGCGTTCCTACCAAAAAAAAATTGAAAAAATCTTTCAACAACATCTACATCCGCACTAGGGATTTGGACCTCCTTTGCATTGAAGAACCAAAACGTAATTCGAAGCTTGAGCTTTCCGCGATTTTCGATTTTGCGTTATACGTTCCCACACAAATACACACTACAAGTAAAAATCCCACCCACAAATCGTGGGAGTTTTCGTGCTTTATCTTGCTCGTAAGTGGAAGTATTGCGATATTCACAAATTTTATAAACAGAGCTGACACCAGGCATATACATAAAATATTATGGTCCTAGATTATGGTCAATAAAAAATTTTTAGTAAACGGTCTGTGTGAAGTGTATTTGAACAAAATCCTCAAAAAAGTTGTAATTTTATGTAGCGTGTGGGTACTACCGGGAGATCCGACTATAGCGATCAAAATCCCTCCAACTGTAAAACCACTTTCGAATTGGATTTTTTTTTTTTTTAAAGTAAATGTACAGGGTGTTCATTTTAAGACGGCTAAAATGCATTTCATGCTTAAACGGTAGATCTGAACAAAAAATGGCAGTGGAAAAATTTGTTACCCGTCACCTCTAGTTTCGAATATGTGATTTGATTTTAGATTTCTGCCCGCAGACGCGCGTCCAAAAGTAAGGGTTCGCAGTTGACCGCCCTTTTCATAGACATAGCTTTAAAGAGTATACAAAGTTATGAAAGAAACCGGAAACCGCAATTCAATATCTTCAAAATTAAAGGTGCTAGGCCATTTCAAATTCTGAAAACGCATTGCACATGTGTAGACTTTTATTTAAAATATTTTTCAGCAAAACTCAATTAAGGAACTTCTGGGGAAAAGAACGTAGGATATCCTTTAAAAGTCATTTCGGGGTAATGTACGGATTAATCAATTGTATAACAATAATAAAGATTAAATATAACATGGGAATTCCGTGTAAAAGAAAGTTGTTGACTGGAAGTGCCACTTTACTGAGTTGTTTTTGAGATTGTTTAGTTTATTTAATAAACAGTTCCAAACTAGTTAACACTGCATTCAAACGTGATTTTTTTTAACACGCTATTAAAATTCAAAAATCACTTACCACATAATAGGTCCATTTTTCTAGAAGGCTATTTAAAAAATGAATATTGCCTAATAATGAGGACTTATTCAACTGTTCCTGCTTCAAGTCATAATCTTCGTGCATTGGGTGCATCAAAGCGCAGATCATGTCAACTGCAGCATGGGTCATGGCTTCGTTGTTTCGATTTAAACCTTTCACCACTATCTGCCCAAGACATTCACGGAATCTGCAAAAGAAGATAAAATGAGGTTCTATGGGGTCAAGTTACCAAAGTGATGAATTAGAACTATCCAGCCACTTTCGAGTTCTTATTATGGCCCTAGACTAGCTTTATCAATTACAATAACAGTGACTCAAAAAATCGTACAAAGGCGTTGAAAATTTACATGTTGACTTTTTGTATTTTTTTGTGCAAACATGTCCATGTGTGAGAGTGTGTCTGAATAATTTTTTAGGTAGAGAAAAACTTACATGCTGACAGTGGTGACTGACAGTGTTGACCGCAACACTGTTCTGAGGCCATCAGTGCACTGAAAAAAGCTCCAGGCGCCAATGGCCTCAGGCGTTGACGCGCCTTAAATTTAAAATTAAAAAAAAAACTATTCTAACAATTGTATACAGAAAGAAAAGAAAGTCGAATATCTATGAGTCACTGTATCTACAAGATTTTATAGATTTACCCAGAGACTTGTGTAAACGCACAGAACCCAACTTTTGATGCAACCAGCCGCCTGATCGTATGATATAACGCTTCCAATTCTTCCTCGCACAGTGTGTCTACGCTGTAGGTATCCTTAGTACGAGCAATTATCACCTGTAATGCCTCAATTATTGGTTTTTCCTTGTTATCCTTAAATAAACCCTAAAATATAAACATTATACTGCATTTTAGAAATTTAAAAATAAATATGTTAATTAAAAAATGCAAATAACATACATCTTGTGTGACTGAATGCAACAGTCCTGAATAAGGCACATTACAGTTGAAGCGTTCAATTGTATCACTCATTAACTTCTTACCGGCAGAATTTTTCAATAATTTCAATAATGCAGCTTCTGCCTGGAAAAATACATTTGGAGGATCAAAATAATAAGCAAAACTGTCCTTCACGATTACCTTTTAGGATACTGTTCTTCTTTTTCTCATCGGAATCAAAAAATAGATTTTCCGTATCAATCACATGACATAAGCTTTAGTAGAAGCGCTTACAAAGGTTACTTCTATAAAAAGTAGATAAGTTTTTTGTTTCTGCGGGATTCTACTCTAAACACATGACGTTCGCTAAAAGTATGTTCACGTATTCAGAAGACCTCAATATACTTCCCCGATTGAAACTACAATTTTATATAATTTTTTTTCCATAGCGAAAAGATGAAAGAATTAAACTTGTTTTTCTTACCTCAACTTCTAATTTTACATAATAAGGCCCCAAACGTTTGCCTCTGCATGTGCGCTTCATTTTAACATGTACATCACGATTACCAGAACTTCGAACACCATCCAAAAGAGTAGCTAGAATTGAATCTCTGCGAACACAAGTTATAACACACTGTTACTTTAAAAATAAACAAATCATTTTTCAAAAAAAAAAAATTGGTATCAAAAAACTGGTAGTTACTAAATTTATAGATAAGAAAGAAGTGTGTAAGAGTTGATACTTCTCCTGACTCACCTTTAGCCCCAAATACAAATCGTAAACCTCTAATTCTGTAGGCTATAGGGTTACTTCCAAAGACCCCTGTAAACTGACAGGCTATGTGAGGAGCTCACAACCGTAGCTTTATAAGAGCAAGAGTCATGTGGTGAGTAATATGCGGGAAGACCGCAGTTGAACAGTATAGGACTCAAAGAAGGTAAAGACGTTTTTAAAGAACTGGTTTTTACTCAAACAAAGCACTGAGGCGTCTGCATCAAACCAAGCAATGAGCTCAGAGAATCCGATTTATTAGAATCCAAGGAATGTTAATTTCAATTACAACACTTTATACGTAGTTACAAATACAATTATACTGTGCGATAGCCAAAGTGCCCTCAATAAACTGGCAATTCTTCATAAATTAACAAACTTGGATCATTTATACATAGAGATAATTAAATTACTGTCTCTCTTGTCAGAATGGGGAATAACTGTGGTTTTTGATGGGTTGGAGGAATTTGCGGCATTAAAGATCTTTGAATTTGTGCACATGCTAGCTAAAGATGCGACGAAAACTGGAGAGGCTGCAAATATAAAATTAAAAATCATATTTCAAGTAGAGCACTCAAATCCTAGAATGTAGAATATAAAAGTAATCAGAAAAAGAAATCTTACAAAACGATGAAGCCCAAATTACGCGAACAACTATGGTTCAAAAGCCTGGGGCCGAATAAACAGACAATCATAACGATAGATTGAGGTCGACCCACGCTGCCTACGGGTCATATCTATACAAAATTAATTTCAAATAGACGTCAAATTGTAATTAGTGCAAAGAGGAAGAAGATTTTAGCCAAATTGCAATGGAATACCCGAAATATAAAGATAACAGAAACAAACTTTTCAGTAGTGTACAAACGTATGGTGACCCCTTTCCGTTATGGAAGCATAGAATTTTCGAATAATGCTTGTGTTTCGATCGGGTTGTTAGAGTTGATCAAACAACATGTCTGCGATTAATATAATAGTTAAGCACAAGTGAGTCGCGACAGTTCTTTGGTATTACGATGTGCATATGTGCTCTTGGCGAGCAAGTGTTTGTTGGTATAAATGTGGCAGGATTCGAGCGAATGTGTTGAGAGTTTGAATTGAGTTCGGCTCAATCAGCTTTGTGACGCATAAATATTGAATTGTATTGTGGCTGTATGATAAAATATAAATGCAAAAAAAAATTCAAGACATCTGAGTTTAGGAGAAGGCTGAAATAGGCAGAACACAGTGAAAAAAACGTCCTAGCGCGTGATTTGGGCGGGTTTTCAATGAGATAGATGCCTTCCAAAGGCTGCCCATAATGTGACCATGAAAAAAGTGATGGAAGAATGAGGTACTGCAAACCAACAAAATCTTTCTCTTGTTCTTCCAATCCACCCTGATCATGAAATCGGAGATTAAGTAATTCTTCACTCATCTGAAAAATGAACACAGCTGTAATGCATACAAAATTTCAGAAATAAGAACAAATTCTTCGTGATATCTTCGGATTGACAGGGCAGATCAGCGTGTAACTGATAAGGGAGGTAAGAACCAAAAAAGATTTAGTAATAAGGAAACTGCAAGATTTCGCTGGCTACATCACCTTCATCAGAAGGAAGAGAACGGGATTCCATGGCTGCCATATGAGGGGCATCCTAGAGGAGAATACAAATAGACCAAGAGTCAGTGGAGTATTCTGACGTAATAAGACCTGTACCAATTAGAAATAAGACAATACAGATGAAAGACAAACAACCAAGAATTATGGAAGACCATGAACTCCTCGCAGAGGAGAAATTTAGATGACTGGATCTGTGCACGAGTCTTTCATTTATGATGACTCACTTACGTAAAGGCAATTGAGAAGTTAAGACGCTTAGTTTTATAATTTTCGATAAGAGGTTTACTAAATATGAGAGTGAAAATAACAATTCGAAGAGTTTTTAAATAATATTAAGCAGCCGTGTCATTGGAAATCCTCAATTTTAAGGCACTGAATTTGTGAACAGGTGTACGGATTTGTGTACCTTGTCCAACTCTTAATAAGAAAAGTCAGACTTGATATTTAAGGGCAGCTGGAAAAAAAACTACTATGATGGGGCTTAAGATAAATAACTATTGTATTGTTTCATTTTTTTTTTTTTAAGTTTTGAGCATATGATACTGAAGACTGTCTTCAGTATTAAGTAACTATTCAAACAGAAACCCCAATTGATATATTTAACAAAACTGTACTTACCTATTTGAACCGAAATAGATACGAGAATTACAATCAATGTATTCTATAATAAACTGCCTTTGATCAATTGGTATTCTGACTAAACTGAGGACGGACTTTAAAGGCCTGATGGTGACAATATCATAGGTTTCTAGGTCACGTTCCACAATACATGTTTCTGTGATGCACAATAATCGTGGTATGGACGAATCGCCATGTCTGGTTGGTGCAAATTTCTCGATACGAAATTCGGTCAATGATGTAGTATGCTCATCCCCACTATAAATAAAATAGTTCACAATAAATACTAGGCGGTGTAAAAATGTCCGTGCAAAATACATGTAACAATTTTCTATAAACTAAACCGATCTGTGAATCCCAATTCCTAGCCTATTCTATACCAGCAGCTATTTTTAAAGACATATGGTGGATCAGAGGTTGTCAGATCTCTGTTTTAAGCTGAATCAGAAAAAAGCTCAAAAGTAAAATTGTCCATTACTGAACACGTTTGACGTCTTCTTGGAGATGTACTTTTTCCCTATTAACAAAGAAGAGCATTTTTCTAACTACAACGAAGCGTAAACTGAGTACAGTTTGCATGTAATCGTAAGGCCATAAAAAAACACGCAAAATTAACGTCACCAAACACCCACCACATCACGTTTTTTCAAATCTCTTTAGCAAGAGAACCTCAAATAAAATAATATATTTAGTTAAAAAAAAACACCTAACTTTCGAAGCAAGATTTTAAAATTTCAAATGTCAGATACACTTAATCTGAGGATAAGGAACGCCGAGGAAGAAACTTGCTTTTATGGAACCAGACCTAGGGAGCCCAAATAGCCACACAGCCTCCCTTATACTTCCATAATCTTTGGAAGCAGCATTTGTGGCGTTACAGCTTAGGTCAAAACCAGTTTTGATCAGCAAGTTAACAGTCGGTCATACACCTGGCGTGAAATTGAAAGAAAAAATGAATTTAAGAACTTGATGGCATGGCACTTCTTTTGAACCTAGCCTTTATTTTGATAAGTCATTTAATTTCAAGCACATTACGAGTACTCAAATCTTGTAAGAAATTAGATGAAAAAATTTCAATCGCGGTACTTCCTTTTGTGCAAAGTAATACTAGAAATGAGACATGTAACAAGACAGCAAATACATACCTGTACGTTCCGAACTTATTTGTACTAAACTGTTGAGTTGATATAGGCTTATTTTGCATGATGATTTCGATTCCCAAATAGTACTGGGCATTCTCTTCGACTTTGCGTTTGATCTCCTCCTTGCTCGGGCATATAAACATATGCTGGAAAGCAGAGACAAGCAAGATTAAAGTTTGGTCAGCAAGGCTAAGTGCTAAGAACAAATATCAAACGTTCTTTAACTCTCCAACCCACAGACACACACCGTGCTAAACCGCACGCCGTCTATAAGGACTGCAAAAATCCTTTACCTAACACCCGGTTTTTTGACATTTCAAACTTATTATATTTCATACGATTGAAAAGTAGATGAATTCGTATAATCTGAAAAAAATATGCCATTCGCATGCCCCAAAGAGAAAGACTTGATAAAAACTGATGCTAGCAGTGTATGTGTCGTGAACTAAGAGGCCGTCATTCACACTTAAACTAGTTACTGTTAGAGGAGGTACGAGAACTATCGTTCAAACAGCTAGAACGCGTACATTCCGCCTTGGCTGGGAAATTTTCCTCAAAGGATTATTGTGACAAAATAGTAAAAAAAGCCAAGCCGAATAGCTCACATCAAACTTGCTCAATAATGGTCGATTTGAACACTTGCTTTTCCCAGCCTAGCTTATTTTCTACTTGCTTTTCCCAGCTTATAGCCCAGACATGGAACCCACTGACACTCATCTTTTTATAGCAATGATTTTAATATGATAGCTGTCGGTATATTTTTGTTGACAGAAGGGGTCAAATTGCACGGAATTATATTATATATTCCCACAAGAGTCATCTAATCTAGGTGAACAAAGAAATAAGTTTTAAATAGAAAGGTGGAAAAACGCAATTCATACACCCTGTAGAATACCACTTACCAAACGACCAAATGGTTTCATCGATACGATAAATGCTTGATTATTATCAGTAACATCCAGTATGTTATCGATATCTTTAAAATTATACGTAGCCAAAGTATGTCCAGTAGCGATATCTAACTGACTTAAAGATGTATATCCAACATCCAATAAAGCGGGAAGATATGTACCAGACCAATGTAGCTTCTTCACTTCATATCTCTGTGGATAAAAGTTTAATAATAAATTGAAGGTCTTGGGATATCTTCTTGGGATGAGCCTACAAAATGGCTTTACCTGAATTTGATCTAAAGGCTTCTCTAGAAATAAATGCGAATACATTGAAGCCGTTGTTAACAAATCACTACGTAGTTCTGTAGAAAAAACTAGAGATTCCACTTTACGTGTTTTATCCTTACGAGCTGCGAAAGTAAATCTGTAAAAGCAAAATTTGGGCGAGTGAATCAATAATAAATTCAAATTTCTTCGTACAGCAGTTTACATAAGTCTCCACAAAACAATAATTTAAACTAATTCGGAAAATCGTTAAAGCTAGGCTACCACTCTTTTGAGGATTGGCCAGACTAAGTATGGCCTTAATTCTCTCAGACAAAACTTAGAATCTGTTTTGTAAAGTAGCTCACAGTAATCTAGATCAGTGTGAGCAACTAATTATATCTCCACATCAATAAGTCAAGTCATACTTACTTCGTTCCTTTATCGGTGCGTTTAATAGTGGCCACATCGCTATAGCACCAGCGATTTGTTACAGCTAAACTATCCGGGTCATAGGTAGTTATGCCATTCGTACCAAATGAGAAGATCCTTTTGTATCTGCAAAAAAATAAAATAAAATAAATCGAAGTGATACGCCTTGAACGTGAAGTTAATATACCAAGTTCAAATACATACACTGAGACGTCCTTATCAATACATAACACCAGAAAACAAATTAAGTCAAACCATTCATTAATGTCAGAGTGAATTACCACATATCCTTTCAACTTGGGCTAAAATTTAGACACACACTTCTTCCTTTTTTGTTTAACTTTATCATGCAGTGTCGGCCTCCAGACAGTTAAAAATGAGTATGAATATTGGCAGAATTAAATTGAAGAGGCTTCAGATACACTACGGATAAGGATACAGACTTTATATACAGATTGAACGAGTATGAGGGATGAGTGTGATATTGGTAAGAGTTTCGGTATCTTATCGGTTGGGAAAAACTGCAACCTCACGTCTGGTGGCATAAAATCCCCCCCAAAATAGCTAAGATAAACCTTCGCTTATCTCAGTCAAAAGAAGTCACTCTGTAACTTAGCTCCACCCTCTTGAGCTTCTCCTGGATAATTCTCTCGCTTATTTCACCGAAGGGATCGGACTCCAAAAGGATGGACAACGCTCTTCCTTGCCAGAGTGCCGGCCTCCTCCCTACTGGATTTTGAGTGAAATTACACAGATGTTCTGGCACCCAAAAAAAGCTGACTTTATTTTTCTTGCACTGTTCATTCAGCTTATCAAGGAATTCCTAAACAATAAATAGTTCCCTAAAAATATATGGACTAACCACTTTGATGGCAGCCTGGTAATCAGATAAGATTTAACCAATACTGTCGAAGTTAAACTAGACTAGAAGTTCCGAGTGCCTAATCTTTGGCCTAAATGCCTAGTCGCCAGCCCCAGTCCCTTAAAAGTCCTCAACCCCTCCATATATCATTCGATAATATTATCTTAAAATCAGGAAAGGCAGATTTGCTGCTACATTGGTATTCTGCCTTTGTAAACAAACTTATAAAATTGTAACTTGAAAGACCGAAGAGCTAACTTCGGAAATCACATCAAACTCCGATGAGGGTTCGCTTAGCACCAGAGACCTTGTAATCAAGGGACGCCCTAAGAGTAAGCTGTATGGTAACCTTAAATCATGTATTTCCCGAAAACGCAATTTTATAAAATTAGGCATGAATGCAATACGTTCTCTTATCCAAAATAAGAGAAGACTTTATAGTGTATAACAAACTCACTTTCCCTTCCATGTGGAATGTTTGGTGACGAGAAAGCATATAAGATCTTCGTTGTCCGACAGTGGAAGCATTCTGTAACAGACATAAATATAAAACAACCTGGTGGGTAGACACTCACATGAATTTTAGTTACAAAAACTTATGTTGTCGATAGAATGGAAAATAGGTAAAAAATAGGAATTTATATATTTGTTCCCCATTTTTCTTTATCATTGCTTGTGAAAATATGAAATAAAAACTAAAAAATAAAATAAATAGATATAAAAGCTCTGTTAAGGCCATTTTTATTGGGGAAAAAAGTCGTGAGGCACTAAAAAAATTATAAAATGTTCCTTTCTCGAATTTCGTTGAGAAACTGACCTTACTTTTTGGCGCACTCCTTATATCAGACCGTGCGTCATGAGTCAGTGAAATGCTTCATACTTTCAATAGACTCTACATCAGTCAGTCTAATCAAATAACACACTCTACTTGATTTCTTACATTGTACTTAATGCTGTGATTTAATTTACATATTCTACATACAGCAACTGATCTTCTTCAGTGAAAAAGTTATGTTTTTGGCTCGTTACTAAACGACTGCCTTTACTATTTTCCACTAACGGCTAACACAGCATACATGCTGAATGTGTGCAATAAATGCTCTAAATTAGCCATCAATCAAACAGAGCAAAATCCAGGTTTAGTTAAATAGCTATAAAATGCCTACAACAGGCACAACACAATGGATTACAGTTTCAATATTAATGGTAAATTCATAAGAAGTTACAAAAAATTGTTCTTAATGTCGTCAATAAAACTCTTTGTTTACTATTCGCTATTTTATTATTCATCGAAATTATACGTAATATGATTTTTTAATTTTTCATAGCAAGAAAAGATGTGTACCTGGTTCAACATTAAATTTCTTACATATTAACATTTTAAAAAAAGAAGATAAACAATTAAATTACCTTGCTATAATTTTAAAATCCACATAGTTCTCTAAAGACAATCTAACAAATCACATTTACTAAACCATTCAAACTTAGCAATCACAAATTGAATTTCACAATCTAAATAAGCTTTCCTAGTGCTAAATACAACCGCTATAAATTCAATTACAATTACATCTTTTAATTGATTTCATGTCCATTATTTCCTACTAAACTTCTATAAGTATAATCTAGAGGCTAGATAAAATAATGAAAAAATAGATAAGAACGGAATGGTAAATCTCTGTTAATTTACATGACGTAGAATTGTAAACCACAACAAATTTGAAACCTCACCAGCCTCAAGTCCACACTGGCTTACTTATAAACCATTTTTTTAACAATGAACCGAAATTCCTTTTTTTTATTCTTTTTTTCTAAACTACTCAAATCTGCAATATTTTTTTGTGGCCACGCTTTAAAAGCGGAATTCGGTAATAAAATAAATATTACAAGTAATACTGAACAAGAGATAGCATTATTACAGTAAACCAATGTTTTTTTTAATTTCTTCATCTGTCGGGAAGGGGTATTAAAATGGTTCTTATACAGCAAAGGAAATATTGTGATTTGACATATTTTTGAAATTAAGGTTTTCATAGGTAATTTGTACAGAATAGTGGATAACCTAAGAAGGGGGGGAATACAAAAGTCATCATTTAGTAAATATTCTAAAATATTCTAATCTGTAACTTAAATTCAAGTTAAACAGAAAAAAAGCTTAGCGTTGGTAGCACATCACAAATTTGGATCATTTGGACTAAATATTCTTACGACTGGGAACTCAATCGATAAAGTAATATATCGATTCAGCTGAGTGTTCGTTAATCTTATCGGGAAGTTGGTTATTGAAACCTGGAACTGGAGCTCAAATTTAGAGAAGGTTATTGGTGATTTCAAATTGCGAAGATTCTATTTTTGTTAGTTAAATTTATCTTTCTCAAAAACTTTGTGATGAGACGATTACGTCTTCGTGGACTTTTTCTTATTTAAAAAAATGTATAATTGGAATCAGTTTGCTGGGTATTTAAGCTTTCAAATCAAGTAAGTTCATATTGTTTTGATTATTTTCTAGAGTCATATTTAAGGCATCAAACATAAAAGAAATATTGTTGGTTGAAGTAGCAGATTCCATAAAAAAAAAAATTGTGTCTTTGTTGCGCTATTTATATATGAAGGACAGTTCCTTGAAATTTTTCAGGTACCTCAATTATATGTAAATCTTGTGCCTCCAATTTTAACTTCATTGAAGTGTTTAAATTTGCAAATAATGTGCTACCATAGACTAAAGAAACAAGTTGTTATAGTCCGACAAGTCTGGGAAGTACAACACTTCCAATGCCTGCAAGTCTTCAATTGCGTCTAAGAACTTATTCAGTACTTTCGGCCAGTAAAACCTTTTTCCATTAAATTTCTAATTTTTTAGTTCAAGTACCTGCTCGATATCTTGTTTAATAGAAGTTGGAAAGTACGCATAATGTGGTTGCCAGTTCAGCTAAAGTTCATGTACCACCTTCCTACATCTCACTTTCGCCTTTCCTTTGGTTTGCAGATTCTGAAGCTATCTGTGACTTTAGGACTGTCAGTACTACAGCCAGGGCACCAGTATTTGTGTTTGTAGAAGTTGTTAAGTATGCATTTTTTTGGCTGTTTATTCACTTGCCGCAGTTCTACACCTCATTAGTACTGTTCCCATTGTAAGGAGACTTTGAGCTGAACTTCCTTAATTCAGCAACTACAACTGGGCACGACTTGAGATCTGTTAGACTGAGCAAAACATAAATTATCAGTCTGTTTTGTTTTATTATAACTTGAGTATCAGTTTGTAAGTATATCCATCACAGTAAGGGTTTCTGTAGAAGGCCTGCAAAGAAATTTGCCTGCTGTACTAATCTGCTTTCCAAGAATTGCTCAATATTCAGGGAATACCTCAGATAACTAGAGTGTCTTGAGTTTTTTAAAATGTGACCCAAACTAATAATACTCTAATTTTAATTTTCTGTTTCCAGGTTGGCTGCATGGTAATTCAGAATGGAAGGGTGGACAACAGATCCAGAGGAGTCTACTGAACCAGTATTATGTTTTACGCCAAAAAATTCACATTTGGATTCGCCCATTAACAGTGCGGACACTACGCCCGGATCGCCAGCGAACCTGTTGTGGAATTTCTCAATACCAGAGGTAGATCAAAGTAAGTACTTTTCGATCTCTTAGATGGTTGGGATTATTGTAGCCACATCTGAAGGCATCTTGTACGTCAATAATTGTAAAAATGAATACAAATAAAATTTCTGTTTTTATAAACTGAGTAAGTTTATGTAAACACTGGACTAACGTTGATGTTTCAAAGACACCATAATGTACTAAGGTGTAAGAAAAGTTTAAGAAACATGTTTTGAACGTTACGGTTCAGAAAATACTTTGTTGACTAATAACCTTGCTGCTGAATATTTAGACCTGGAAATTCCGCTCAGTTCAAAAACATGGTTTAAGGGCTTTAAGGACAAATTAAAGGCATTTTATGGTAAGAGAAATCTGCCTGAGAAGATAATAAAATGAAACTCTATAGCAGTCTTCTGTTGTATTCCTCAGAAATGTAGGGAAATGGTCAAAACTGCTAAAAATAACTTTCAGCTTGGACATTCTTATTTTTGTACAGTCCAATATTTATTTTTGCAGAAATCAAGGATGCTGCTAGTGAACTCGCTTCTGGTATCAGAGAAAGACGCAGAAAACGCAGACGATTACTAAATTCATCGCCAACCATTAGCTATCTCAAACGGAAATTCAGTCCTTCTATTCTCAATGTAACGTCGCTATCCGATAGTTTACGTAAGTTAAAAAATATATAAAAGTTGGTATTACATGTACAGGTTGAGATTATGTGGATGTCAGAAAAAAATTTAAACATGCATTCATACTTTGTAGACAAAATGGAGAAAAGTACTGACAGTGATGAAAGCGTTGAAACGGATCAAAGTAAAGAAAAAGAAACTAATCCAGGTATTGTTTTTAAAAGAAATTGCCGTTACTTAATAAAGGAAATTTGTTATTACTTTTAATTAATGTTTAATTCACAGCAAGGTGCAGTAAGACATCTTTCTGCAAGCTGTTAGATCCTCCGCTCCTACCACTTCTTTGTTTCTAGTCGAAATTTCTGTTCACTTGTTTCAACTGATTGCATTGTCTTCCACAAAGAATAGTTCTGTGGCTCTTCTTATTCTTATTTTACAATTGGCTAGTCTTAAGTCGGATGATGGTTCTGTCCAGATTATAGGGCGAGAGTTTAAGACCTTCACTGCCATCATGTTTAATTTTTTCATTTGTTTGTAGAGAGGTGTATAGCCGAGCATGCATGATACGATCTGGTTTGCAATTGATTACTCGAGGTAGGCCATTTTTGAGCACATTCTAGTCTAATAGTTTGCTGTAAAGTTTATTAAAACTCTAACGGAACCTAATTCGTAACGAATTCCATTTCAGAAAGTATTAATTGATGTTATAATTATTCCCTTTATATTGCCAGGAAACCCGTATCATCTTTTTCTTAACTTACCGTCTTTCACCAACCAGAAATGTCATTTATCTGAACATAGACCACCAGTCTAAGGATTTCCCTAGCTAATCCACTTTTTTCTAATTTTCATACAATTGTGAGTCATTTGGATGTTTTAATAGAAATTGGCTGGTATGGATTGTGATAGCGTAAATCATTAACTCATAATGCCCGCTCATTTTAAAAGAACCGCCGCAGTACATGACCAATGGTCACTGATACAAATTTTTTCGTTTTCGAAGAGTTCCGAGTTCATTCCCCCCATTCTTACAGTAACATAAATGTATCGTAATGTTTAGGTTCTCTTATAAATCTCAAAATTAATCTTGAATGTACTGCACATTCCAAAGATTAATGTAACATCAAGGTTTGTAAACTCCGTGGGTTTATTATTATATAGGTAGTGCCTCTTTTTCTTTTCCTGCCTGTAAGTTTTTGACTTGATTTTATGCTATAAAAAACAATTAATTCTTTAAGTGATTTCTTGTCTAAAAACGTATGTTTAGGAAACCTGGAGTTGCACATTAGATGCATACTTAAGAATTCCTCTTAAATATATAATATACTGTGGTTTGTTTCAGATGATAAAACTGAGGACCCCTCGACGAATTCAGCCTCCATTTTGGATGATGGTGATGACGATATTTTTCTAGAAATCAACACGTAATTATCATTTGCCTTCGCTATCGACTACTTGCTATTGTGTGATAACTTATTTTATTTTTTTTTACATAATTGGAAGGTCCTAAAAAAAATTCAATTACAAGTCTTTTCAAGGTTCTCTGCTCAAAATTCATTTCTAGTCTTTAAAATATTTAACTCCTTAAAAAAATTTTTATTCTGTATTTAAAAAAATAAATTGTTTATATAAAATACTTTTGATCAGTTTGCTCAACTATCTTCCAATAAAAATAAAATGATTGGCTTACTATTAAAAAAAAATAAATCATTTTTATCAATAGATATATGCGATGTCTGAATTGGGACGCTTTATAAGTATGCTTGGAGATAGTTCCTCATAATTATATATAGGAACTAATTCTGTATGTGTAATGAATTAAGTATTTGAAAAGCATGCTTACAGTTCCTCTCACCTACATATGTATGGTAGGTCTGTATATTGAACTGACGCAACGGTCAAGGCGCATGCTAGAGGTCCTCTTAATATTAATTAAAGCCTCTTAAAGCAAAACATTAACTATTTATTGATTGCAGAACCGCTATGCACTGTTTCAAACTGTGGAATGTATGATGTAGGTTTTGGACCCTCAATTTACCAAACGTTTCGGCATGGATGTGTCCTTATTGGCTGAAAGGATAAGAAGGTGTGCTAAATGAGAGGCGTGTGATCCATGTGGAAAATTGTTTTAATAGTTCATTAGATTGTTCTGATTTGTGGTATCTAAAAGAAGAGTAAAGCACTTACTATTATCTAGGTGGTAAATCTTTATATTGTACTTCCTTTGCAAACATTTAGGAGTAAAAGTTATTTTCACATTTAACTTTATTTCAAATTGTAATGATGGAGGCAGTGGGCAAGCTTAAGTTTTAGTAATCCCTTCGGAGAATATTTTTAATAGAATGTAACTTCCGAGAGCCAAGCCTCCAAAATTTTGTATTAAATACATTTAATGAATACAGAATTTATTTGATATATATTTAATGAAAATAACATTTTACAATAAATTCTATCCTTCTTCAAGATACGTTTATAAAATTATACTTCTTTAGTTTCATTTGAGACCACTTATAAGATGGTTTCAGGGTACCTTGAGCGCCATTAAAAAATTGGCCACTGCCCAAAAAACTTGGAATTCGAAATAATAAACAAAAAAAATATGTAAATGAAAGACTATTCTTTTTTAATGTGTACATTTTTTTTGAAAATATGTTTCGAAACTGATCCACAGTGTGAAAACTGATAAATAGAATGAACTCGTGAGCCTGAATTCCGGATGAATCCACAAATAAAAAAATGAAAAATAAGAAAAAAAACGAATAAAAAGGAAAGTCTATTTACTATGAAAAATCTCTGATTATCTAAGATTGTTGTATGCATTAAATATAAACTAATGACTCTGAATTACAACAGATACAGGATTCACAAAGATAAAAGGGAACAGAGCAAATTTAGAATTTAAGGCTCTAGTTTAAAGATACACCTTTACAAATAACATCATTACTTGGAATTTCTAGATAAAAAACAAACTACAAACATTCCAGCATTAAAAATTCTGGATTGCAATGGATTCAGATATTTTCCATAACAGCTATAGAAACAATCAGGAATTGATTAATTGGTATTAATCAAAACACTTTGGAACTCTGGATTAAAATAAATTGATTGAGATTCCCTCAAACAAGCGAGGTAAGCAAATAAAAAATTAGAAATTTATGGATTACAAGACATCCAATCTAACAGCGAGGTAACCAACAGAGGGTACTGTACATTAAGCAATAAGAAATTGTAATGTCTGAACCAATCTAAGGAATAGCAAAAATTCAGGATTTAAATTCTTGATTAAATGGGATTAACCCAAATTCGAGCTCTCCGTAAATTTTTTAATTAATTCAATTTAAGAAAAATAGTTCGTTTGGTCTAACAAGTTTATCCCTTTTTTTTATTGATCAGTTTCAAATCCACAGGTTTTTGTACTTCATAATATAATTCTGGATTAAATTTAAAATGTACAATAAATCTATTTATATATTTTTTTAAAATAATATATATGAATATATAAAACAGAAATATTTTTAATATAAAAAAATAAAAATTTTTTACATAAATTTTTTTATTATTAACGAATATTGCCAAATAAATTCAATACGGATTTACATTCCTGAAACAGAAATAAAAAAAAATTCAGCATCTGGTTTGAAATGTTTAAATATAATGTTTGAATTATATGTTCGCAAGATTTTTATTAGCAAGCGGAAAGGAACGTAAAAATAATACACTTCTTGTGAAAATTGTTTTCTGGAATACTCAGGGTCTAAAAAATGGAAGTTTTGGGATAGGTCTTTTGACAGCTCAAAGTTATCAGTAGCATATCAGAAGCTTCCTGCCGGATTTTGAGGGCCGCGCGATCATATTTCTTATTTTATTTTCTGACGGACATTCTAGAAAGAATAATCTACTATAGGATCCAATAATCAGCAGTTGCAGAGTCGACTATATCGCCCAGCTCAAGTTTTGTATCACGGATCATTTGCCATCTTACTAGAAAATGTAAAAGTGCTATATTTGTGGCAGGAATATTGTAATCGAAACTTCCGCTAGATGGCAGGGACTGCTGGCTATATTTTTATTACAACTCTATAGTCTGACCGTTCGACTATGAGACTCCACGAGAAGGATAATCGTCAACAAAAAAAGAGCATTCGTATTCGGACGCTCTGCCTGTCCAATGCAGTACATTTTTCTATCACCTTCCGTTTCCCTGAGTCACGAAATTTAATTATTTTGTATATAGTAGTAACTTAATTTTCTGATGTACCTTAGTATAAGTGAAATTTAAGGTTTACTTCTTATTTTCTATTTCCAGTTATTTTGGTTTAATTTTCTTTTCCGTTAAATAAAGGTTGCTTCTGTTCAGTATAACGTAATAGAGGGTTATTTTTTTTAGCTTCCTGACGTCGATGTCCTATTACCTCCTCTTTTTCATGGCGGAGCTATCCCTTCAGAGGCACCCTTGAGAGTATTTTTATTTGGGGCTGTTTAGGGCTACCGGACTCGGATAGCATTGGCTATCTGGCACCCTAAGACAGATTACCGTCCTCCCAAGAGGGGCCGAAAAGTCCCCCTCATCACTAGCTACTATACTAGAGAAACTACTATAAATACTTAAATTCTATTTTAAGAATAACATATTTAAAAAAATTATTCATACCCTATGTGATCGAACTTTGCTGAAAACATTCCAAAACCTCAAAGTTTCATCTCCTGCTCCGGTGACAATGGATTCTCCGTCGGGTGACATTGCTAGGTACAGCACTCGATACGAGTGGCCAGTCAGTTTGGCCACATGACTCAGTGTAGGATACTTCCAAACTAGAATTTGATTCTGAGAATATCCATGGGTGCTCACCTATCAAACACAAATGAAAGTAATCCGATTAAATGATCAAACTAATTTGAGGTTTAGGATAGTAACCCGTTTACTTACCAACTCAGATGAATGTTTAGACCAGGCTAGATTGCAGACTTGTGACCCGGTATCCACACATTGCATAGGCTGCCCGGTCAGAGTGTTCCAAAACCGAATACATCTGTCAGCTGTTCCTCCGCCACTGGCCAGCAGACCATGATGATGGGGTGACCATGCGATCGCTGGGAAAATTCAAAGACATCACAATTACATCACCAATAAGCATGTTATTCAACTAGTTTAGTAACATTAAGTGACAGGGAGGGTTACCTTTGACAGCAGCTTGATGCTCCGTGTAGGTCTGAATGGGACAAGTAGAATGCATATTCCAAACATACAGTCTGTTGTCATTTCCTCCAGAAGCCAGATGTTGGTTATCTGGTGACCACTTCAATCCGCACACCTGCGGAGAAAAGAATGAAACCGTGACTTTTCTCGAACATGAGGAGGAAGGTATTGTAAAGTTTTTCTAAAAAAAAACTTTACTTACACAACTAATGCCTGCCACTAGTTATTAAATATGTGGGTTTGATTAACTAATAAAACTCGCTAAAGTTTGTAAGTAATAACCTGATTTATTAACACGTTAACATTACTCACATTAACATTTACAAGCAACTAACGCTATTCATTACAGTCACCATTTACAACAGTCACAACAGTTTACTGTTACTTACTCACTTCGTAACGCCACAAAACTGTTCCCCGACTGACCACTGGTCCGCACTGCACCGAATTGCACTAGTCTCAGCTGCACTAACACAGCTCTACTCATCAACTGACTAATTGCCCAACTAGCTACCACTGAAGCACTCCGCAACACTGACTCTCCAAGACTAACTCATAAACTTGACTAATAACTATAAACTCTAATAACTCCTTAAAACTTGCTTGAAACTTGATTAACACTTGATTAGAAACTGTTAAAACTGCCTTCTCCAGCTGTGTCGGCCTCCTTTTAACTGCGTGCCTCCCTCCAACTGGGACTGCCCTCCTCCAACTCTCTGAGCATAAGTTTCCACGCCCTCCTGACGTTCATTGGTTGGAAAACACATACTGCCACCACCTCAGCTGTGAGCCGCCTCCTCCCATTCTCCGTCTCTCTCCAACTCCGTCTGTCTCACTCTCACCTGTCAATCACAGGCTGGGAAACACATATGCCACCACCCCAACTGAGGCCTTTCTCTTAGCTGGCTTTTACACAGGTCACTAACTCCTTGAACAATCTAGCCCTTGCCTTTCTAGTTCAAGTAAAGACCGGCCCTTTTGTCTACACAGTGGTGGCCTGTTACCGGCTTTAGTCGCTTAACCCCTAGAACAATCTAGGCCTTTCTTTTCTGCCACAATTAGATACCGCCCCTTTTGTTTATGCAGTGGCGGCCTGTTACTGACTTTGGTCGTTCAACCTCTAGAACAATCTAGGCCTTTCTTCTCTGCCCAGGTCAACTTCGTTACAGTATCATTAACTCAGTTCATAGTGCTTGTGGAGATTCCAGGTCCACCTTCAGCTCCCTAACCTCAGATTTTGCGTTCCTACGAGGTTCTCAGAGCTGAGTAGTCGATTAAAAATGTCTGCAACGCGAGAACACTGTTCGGAGCACCCATGATTTCAGATTTTGATGCGCCTTAAATAAAACAGAAACAAACTAGGGCATGAAGGATACGTCTACCGTCATATGGGGGACACCCCATACCAGCAAGTCAAGAAAGCTTGGTTTGCGAGGGCATAGACCTCACTAAGCAACCCATGATCAACAATCGAGCACTGAGCCCTGAGAAATCCCAGAAATATCAATATCAAAAGTCTTCAGCCCTTGATCTACATGTATTGATAGACTTGTGGGAGGGTCAAGTCAGTGGTTTACCAGAGAAGGGCTATCAGCCAGCTTTATATCCAGCGCTATGTGAGATCCAAAAGCTGTTTAGAAAAAGCTAGAGGTTCTAAATGACTGTAAATACCCCGGATTTTTCGTTCGGCACGCAGTTTATTTATTAAATAAGGTGAGGCAAAACAAAGAATATCTTTACTCTCAATTTGGAGGATTTGGAAGGTTGCATTAGAACCACCTCGAAATTCCTAGACTTGAACCTACTGAGCCTATCTGGGATATGTAAGAAAATGACTCAACGTAGCGTGAACATATGTTTGAGAGAACAATCAGAAGAAGCACTTTATGAGAATATGCCTTGAAATTGGTGCTTATAATTAAAACTACGTTTACCTCTTGCCTATGCCCGGGTAATCTTCGTTCTGGAGTGGAAGCCGGCGTCCGGACGTCTCGCTGCAGTATCATGCGGTCCCTTGAACCAGAGGAAAGCACATCAGCAGACCAGGCTAAAGCACCTACACGAGCCGTGTGACCAACTAGCTTGGAGATCTGCTTGTTGGCAGCCACATCCCACACCTGAACGTAGCCAGAGTTGGTGCCCACAGCTACCAGGTTTCCCTGTAACACACAGAGGTGAAAATTGCAATCATCAATCCGCTATAACATCATTTTTCAAGAAAAGTGACAGACAAAAAACTCATTAAAGTAAAAAGTAAAGTAATCGCCTATTTTTTCAGGCGGGGCTTAACCTCCAACTACCAATTAGGTGTCGTGGACAAAGGCGACTAGCAAACATACTTTACTGTAAATTTCTTTTACTAACCATTAAATAAAATCCAAGGCCTATAGACCGGGGAATCGAACCCAGTACCACAATACATATTAGCTTCGCAGGTCTCGCCTCTAACCGCTCGGCTACCGGGGCGCCCAAAAACTCATTATGTAGTATTTACTTCAACCGAAGTATAAATCAACTCAAATCCGAATTCCGTCCTTTTAGGACGTATTTATCTCGAACAAATATGCTCAGGAATAGTGAACGTGAATATATCGAATCCCCATAGGGGTGGGTGTTGGCGAAGTATTTATGAAGCGTGAATTTGTAGGCGGCAGATCCTCAGTTAGAATTCCACGTGTAGCTACTTTTTGTAATTCATTCATTTGTAATTCGCTCCGTTCATGATACTTTCAGATTAATAGATAGACGTAAGGCCCCGTCTGAAAAAGATGGGGATTCAATTACATTATAGCCACAAAAATTACTTACCCGATCATTCCAGGATACAGACGTAACATTGTGGCCATCAGCGGAGACGTCACACAGCCGGGTTACTTGACTAGTATAGGCTGACCACAAATAGACACAACTCCCCAGACCAACAGACAGTACGTTCTGCGAGGACCAGTCCACCAAGTTCAAGTAAAAATCATCCTGCAGTTCTGGGGCATCCAAGACCTAGTGAATGCCATTTACAGATTAACTTAAAAATAGGCTTAAGTATATAGTGGAAAAGAGTCACCAAAGAATAAAAGGTAGAGAAATAACTGAAAAAATATTATTAAGTATATTTTTAAAACTGTGGGAATTCCCGCTGTTTTATAACGTAACTAGATCATTTACTCACTTTAAATGGTATCCGAGAGATCTTCCTTGTAGCCTTCCTTGGTGATCTCAATAGCTTTTGGCTGTTTGGCCCGACAGGTGACAAGGAGTAAGGAGCGACAGATTCTATGTTTGTTTCAGGTTCGACTGATATATTATACTGTTGACAAATCAAATTTTTTTAGCACATTGACACTTATTTTGTTTGTGAATATTGAAACTACATTTTGAGTGAGATCGGACTGCTCTTGACAGCAGTATAAGGTTTTTTTTTTTTTGCGCATCAACAGCTGAGGTCATTAGCGCCCGGAGCTTTTTCCAGTGCACTGTCGGCCTCCGGACAGTGTTCTCTCGTTACAGACAACACTGTCCATCACCGGACAGTGAGCTGTAAGAAGCTCCTAGGAAGAGAAAATCTAAGGGTCAGCTGCTGGATTCGAACCCGGGACCTCCGCGTGGGAGTCCAGTATGCTAACCTCATAGCTATTCCCTTCCCTCAGTATAAGGTTTATATATTTGCGTACGTGAATTGACAACTAAAATTCTCCAGTGTGAAAACAAATTTACATACCTGAAACAGGTTCGGCTTATCCGACTGATTAAAGTTCCTCTTATCATCCGAATTGCTGCGCACTCCATCAATATAGGTACCGAGTAATTCATTTCTGAGTAGATTCGAGTATGCTATGCCATCTCGCGCCGCTTCACCACCTCCACAATCTCGCGTTTTACGCCCTTTCCCGGAAACACATTTATTCTCCTGTAGATATACAAAAGTAATTTTAGTATTAAACACAGTGAGGGCAAAAACGATTTGCACACCTAGTTTTGTTCATTTTAATTTTTTAATTGTTTAAACTGCCACCACACAAATACGCTTTGCGCATTCTCAGTTTGCGTTTAATCTAAAATTTTCAGCAATTCGGGGGATTAACCCATAAACGTAGTTAGACATCAAATGAGTGGAGGAAAGTGAACAGAGAAGTGGAGGATGATGGTGAGGGGAATATACATTGCTAGCAAAGAATTTAGGATGAATTCGTTGAAACGTTCGCCGAGTAGAGGATTTTGGTAACAGGCGTTAAAGTTGAAGACCTTCTAGTTCCCTATACAAAAGGTAGCAAATTTGGCCTGTATGGTGGAGCAGGCCTAGGCAAAACTGTAACAATTATGGAGCTGAGCTAAGGATGACTGCAGGCCATGAAGGTATTGCACCAAAAATGTTACACAGAATAATGGAAATCGCTTGGAGTAAGCGGATGATTCCTCAGGACTGGACACTTTCAGTAACAGTTCGAAATTTTAGAAAAGTGAACAACGGAGTATGCACTATCCACAAAAAAAGTATTATTTCTAAGCGTACCTAGTCAGTTAGTATATGGCAGAATAGTGGCAACAAAAAAAGTGGAAATCTTTTTCGAGACAGAACTTTTTTCTTTTTCGCGGCTTCCATCCAAAAAAAGAACTAGCGATACGATAAAGAGGTACATCGGCCTTTACTAACCTATGTAAAGCATTCAACCATTACAAGTATAGGAAATATTGGAAAAGAAGAATATTAATAAGGTCTAATAATAAACAATATCAATTTTTTTTTATAAGAACTGCAGCAATTATGTCAGGTGTCTAATTAAGGTGAGTGTTATGCAGGGATACTATTTAAGTCCCTTACTTTTCCCTTACATTGAATGAGATGAATGAGACAATGAAAACCTGTCAATCCAAAACAAAAAATTAAGGTGGATTATTAGCATCAAGTGAAATACTTTTCGTTAATAAATGGAGATGTCCTGATTGGGAGTGTTAGGAACATCACCATCAGAGGCAAGATGGGGTGAGAACAAACAGCGGATCGATAGTTTGTCATATAAAAAGAATGTAAGAAACAAGAAACGAGTGTACGATGTTCAGAAAAGAAATCGAGACGAAGAAAAGAATGACCTGGTTGGATAATCTTACAGAAACTGAAATGATCATCAACCAAATCAAATCAAGTCATTGGCCAGAGAAAAAACTGATGGCGCCTACCATCTGTAAATATTTCTACAAGGTAGAAGAAGAAGAGAATAAGTATTATCGATCAGTATTTTACGGTTTTCGCCCATTTTGTACAGAACTGGTCGAGAGTGATAATAAATTGGATCACTGCGACATGATCGCTTTATGAATGTTTTTGTTAAAGAAAAGTAACAGTTTTTGAGAAAAAATTTCAAGGAAGGTGATAGATAAGCCGAATGTAAATTACGTCCAAGTTCAAATAAAGTCTCTGAAGACTTAAGAAAAATCGAAAAGCCGTCCTATAGAGTAACATTTTCAGTGAACTGACATCTTCCGACTTAAAATTTGTTTATGTTACGTAAATAACATATAACATAGAACTTAGGACTTGACTGTATAGTGAAACCCCACTTTAGAAGAGATATAACTTCACCACACTCTAAGAGCCCCGCATAAACTAATTTCCTGGAAAAGGTTTAACATACAAGTTACATACAAGATCTACACGTGAGTATGAAGTTGAAAAAAAAAAAATATTAGAACCATAATGACAAAAAACGCTATAAACTGGAAAAACTATTGAGTGAAGTGGCATTTCCAAAACTGACTGTCTTTAAATTGGAATTTAGTTTCCAATTTGATTTTTGATGTTTTTTTGTACAATAAGATACAATGATTTGTAAAAACCATAAAAATAAAGGTATCAATAAAATACAGGTTGTGCAAATACTATCTTGCTCTCACTGTCGATGGTAGAATTGTACACTTTTCTGAATCCATGACAAAATAAACTTACTGGTAACATAGAAAACCTAGCTTGCCAACTTGCGCCCCCACGATTCGGAATATATCTATCAGATGTTGGTGAACTTATCAGGGCAGGTACACGAAATTTAAATTCCATAGGTGTTTTTTCTGGTGAAAAATCTGACGAATTTCCCAGTACAGTTTTGTTAGAGCCGTTAATACTTTCTTTGGTGAAAATATGAAAATTCAGGGAGTTTTCAATTTCATTCTCTTGATTCGTAACATTTTGTAGATGGCTTTGTTGATCAACTATTCGGCAACTTCGTTCTTGCTGGGCTTTCAAGCGTCTAGCAAATACACTGTTCATGTCGCATTCGTCCATTTTAAGGGTAGTACGATTTCTTTTGCCTTAAGATTCTGCAACACAAAAATTTAAAAAGCATCACACCTGCATATAAAATACAATTACTACTTGATATTGTTAAAAATAAATAAAAAAATAAGTACTGGTGTACTTGCTAAATACTGGCAGACTACAGACACGCACAACAGGCCATCTCCAGATTATGGGAATGGTAAAAATGGATGCCCACAAAGACTGTCTGATAATGCAGGCGCCTGGGGAGTTGTGATTTCACCGAATATTACAATACAATACACCATACACTATCACTATTACAAGATCAAAAAACATGGCTTTACAATGCAATAAGTGCATACAAAAAAATTGTAGGCACACTTACGGTATACAATCTTGCCGCCACTTCTTGTTTCAAAAGTGACAAGGCCTACACTGACCACAGAAACTCTTAGAAATAATTTTATAATGTTGCGAACAAAAAGTAAAATGACTTTCAACTTCAACTGTCAATCATGGACTTAACATTAAATATGAAAATAATACATAAAAAGAAATCAGAAGGTTTTTTAACAGAAAACAGTCTTTTCTGGGTGTGAACACCCCATTACAATAAATTAAATTGCCCTTACCTGGAGAGTGAAGTCTTAATTGTTTCACACTTATTTTCTTCTAAAAATGACAACACATTTGTCCTAATAAATACATTACATTTAAGTTAAAACATATATTTTGGTTAACATAGTAACAGATTAAACAATTGCAGATGCAGACTAAATCTTGTGTTTAATCACCCTAACCTTATTTAAAATAGACTATCTATGCTACTGTACCTGTTTTTGTATCTTTGCATTGCAATATCAAACTGAGTGACAATGTAGCCAAGTTTAGAGATCTCAAATTTTATTACACATATTAATCACATAAAAGTATGGTGAGACTACCAAAAAAAAAAAACGCTGTTCCACTGCATATCCTAAAGATATGAAATTTTTGCGGTAGTATTCATTTAGCTTCAATAATTTAGTTTGAGAGGGGCACCTTTCTAATAGGTACATATAAATGCAAAAAGTCTGCAAATGAGCAGTCTGCTGATATTTTTTTTAAACAATGAATTTATAAAGAATATATAAAACGTAGAATGGCTTAAAAAAACCCTTTGACACGCTTAACAGTGGCATCTAAGAGGAATATCAAATTTAGCTTTAACAAGGAATTAGGAAAAGAAAGGTATCAACGAAATACATTTTTTTTTTATAAATTCGAAACAAATAAAATTCTCATTAATAATATTTAGGTGATAATTAAATGCGGATTGAATAAGAAGTTGCATAAAATTCGATGTAATAACCAATGAAAAAGCAAAATAACCCAAATCTTCGCAAATGTTGTAAATAAATTTAATTTCAAATTTTGGCATAAAATACTATGAAAATTACAATAAATACAGGTTTTTGTGTTTTCTCAGGAAATATACATACATAAGTTTTTAAGGGGCCTTGTGTCAAAAGAGAGAGAGAAAGCATTTTTACGAATTAGTTTGGAGTCAGTCCATCTCAATTCAAAATCGAAAAAACGTTAAGTTCACATTTGATTTAGGATGCCACTAACGAATACACCCCAATCAGCTTTAAGACAAAATCTGTTAGCTGAAAGTGCTTCCTTCGTTTACGGCCTTAGAATTTTCTTTAAACACTAGTGCCTATGACTTTTATTTGAGACATTTACGCACGAAACCATAAATGTACTTTTAGGAGAAAAAAGGGGCAGACTTTTTCTTCAAATCTTTTAAGTTCAATCTCAGTGAAATGTACTGGTATGTTGCCAGTATAATATTTACAAGACTTCAATATGTAAGGTGAATTCCAAATTTGATTAACAGAAAATGGTTAGTCAAGAAAGGGTACTCTACTATAGATTTTTCAGTTTCTTTTGCGATTTTTTCGTAAATAGTGCCAAGATTCTGTTAATACTGTACTAGCACACTTAAAATGAAATTCTAAATTTGTAATTTCTGCATTTTGAAGGGTTATGCTAGACGCAGTTTCATTAACGAATACACCACTTTTTAACAAAACATGCAATTACAGAGAAAACTCAAACTCAGAAATCTGCTCGATCGTTATTAAAATTTAGTGGCGAGGGTTGAGGGATCACACTAACATTGGGCAGGTATGATATCCATTCCATGATCCATACATAACGTTCATACATACTAGCTTGCTGTTAACCAGTAGATGTAGCGTAGGTTATATTGGGCAGGCTGCTATGACGGTTATTTTTATTGTATAAATCTATATGTATAAATCTTAATCTTATGTTTAAATCTAATATTTAATTGTAAATGACAGTAGTTAATATAAATTGTAAAATGGAATTTTAATTGTAAATGACAGTAGAAGATGGACAGTGAAGCTGCTAGCATTAAGTACGACAAGCCAATGAAAACGTTCAACTACGAAGAGACTGTCTTCCAATTGGATATATTCTATGGAATTGGTACGTGTTACAGTACTAGGTTTTTTTTATGGTTAAACTGTTCTGCAAAAAATTAATGGAATTTTGAACAAATAACTGTTTTAATTCATCAGAGTGACCTCTTGTCCATGAAAATATGTGTTTAACTCTAATTTTATCAAACCCTAAATTACATTGAATATTTATTCAGACTGTAGCCTCTTTTAGGTAGCTTCATGAGACAGATTCAGGAAGGCCTTGTGAAGTTGGTGAGGCACATAAATAGAAGCTGTCTGAGTTAGGAAATATAGAATCTGAAGAAATCCAGCAGACTTGGTACAGCCTCCTCAGTCATCACTGATCAATTTCCTCTTTGCAGCGTGCGCCATAGTTTTACTTAGTACCTCATATCGTCTGCATTGCATCTGTTTATAGGAAGCTTTCTTAATAGCACCAAGCAATGCAGTCTTCTATTCTCCTGCACCATTGCAATCGCTGCAGTCTTACCTGAGATGTTCTTACAATCATAATTCTATTTCCCTATTATTTCTTCTTCGCCAGTGACATTATCATTAACGCCACTCTCTCGCTCATACCTTTCAAGCAGATTCTCTTACTTATGGTTAAGCGCTTATGTTAAACTTAAGGTGGTTGATTCAGTATTACTCATTCCAACAACCGAACTAGAATTGTTCATACATTATTTAAAGTACAAAATCCTTTTGGCAACGATTAGAAAACTCTAAAAAACTGTATTGCACTGTCACCAATTTTAACTCGGATTTGCGGCTACAAATTTGATACTGGTCAGTATTATATAGGTTTTAGAGAGCTTAACTTTACTCCTCTCTTAGAACCCTGCTTTAATGAAGTTTTTGCAAAGTATTGTACATAAAAGCAATAGACCTACTTTTACTTAGTTATATTTAAAATTTAAAGAATTTAAAGTCATTTAGGTTAAAGTCTCCCAAAAGAAATTGAAGTACGTTTCATTAAAATGCCATCGCACCAGTAGGTTAAATTTGCCTGGGCTCTCGGATTCATTATGGCACCTAAATCAAATTTAGAATTTGAACTTATTGGTATTTTTTTAATTTTGACCAAACAAACATATAATAATCAATGTATATAGATTTATAAAGCTGTTTATTAAACTTTACCAGGAATCTACCCAGTTGTTCTTCTTCTTCTTAAGAGAGATAAGGAAGGTAAAAGTCTTACAAATCAACAGGATATCACTACAATGCATACTTGCCAACTTCTTCTACCTTAATGCGAAAAGTTGTCTAATAGCAGTTCAATCTTGATATTGTTTGAATATTAACACAAATTTATCATAGTTTTTAGTAAAAATGCCACGAAATGTACTAACAGAGTTTTTTCTTTGTTTATCTTAGTAAAACGACAATTCTTGCGATATCAAAGCTCCATCACAGGACTGTTCCCAGCGCTTTCTGACGAACAAACTGTAGCCAGTGTTCGAGACAGTATCTACAGTGCAGCTGCTATCTGGAGTCTGTATCAAGCTTACAGGTATCAAAACTCACTGTACATCCGACTAGGATCATAAAACGCATTCATTGATTAGATAACCATCTGTCATTATTCGTATACTTTTTTTCCAGACGTATAGACGATGATCGCGGTAAATCCTATGAACTGGGCCAGTCAGCTGTTAAATGCATGCGTGGCATCTTGCATTGCTGGATCAAACAGTCCGAGCGAGTAGAAGAGTTCAAGCAGAACCAGTCGAAACGATACTCTTTACATTCTAAATTCCATTTGGTCACCGGAGCTGAAATATTGACAGATACTGAATATGGTCATTTACAGGTAAGTGGCCCGTTGTTTGCGCATGGGTTTGTCAAAACATCTCACTTTGGTGAAGTCTGCCTCTGTGGCATTGAAGAACTTAGGTGTGGTAAAAATTCAGACTCAGAATTGGAATTTCTAAATTTTTCTGCAGGCAACACGTTGTTAGGGATAGAAGCCTCGCCTATGCTTGGGGCTACACCTCTCGATCCTCTGACGTTGGAGATTACTGTGCGCTTCCCCTCATTTTTCAACTTAAGTTATCCAAATACCTACTTTCACAGGATGTCTGTGTGCCAACAGATGGAGCAAACACTAGAAAGCAAGGGTTACTTGTAAGAGCACCGAAATCTTTTGACCATTTCCTAGAATATTTACCTCTCGCACCAGGGTACTGTAAATCTTTGATGGGGAGCGTTTAGACTGACTATGGAAATAAAGCAGTTCTAGGAGACATGGACTTATAACTAGAACAATAAGGCAAACCTGAATTCTTTCTCTAATCTGATTGCTTGCAGATAGACGTAGTGTCATTGTATCTGATCTTCTTAGTTCAGATGATCACTTCTGGTCTTCAGTTGATCTACACACAAGATGAAGTTGCCTTCATACAGAATTTAGTGTACTATGTGGAACGAGCTTATCGCACACCGGACTTCGGCATGTGGGAACGAGGTACTAAATACAACGAAGGTTTACCTGAAATACACGCAAGGTGAGGATCTGGCAACGGATGCTTGAGGTACGTTGCAAGACCGTAGAAACTAACTTACCTTTTATTGCAGTTCTATTGGTATGGCGAAAAGTGCGTTGGAAGCAATCAACGGATGCAATCTATTCGGCGAGAAAGGTGCATCCTGGTCTGTAGTTTACGTAGACATTGATGCTCATAATCGTAACAGAAACATCTTCGAAACACTGCTGCCTCGAGAATCCAGCTCAAAATCTATTGACTCCAGCCTATTGGCCACAATAACCTTTCCATCTTTCGCCACACATTCTGCGGAATTACTGTCTCAGACAAAGCGTAAAGTTTTGCAAGAATTGAAAGGAGTTCGAGGATTTAAACGCTTCAAAAGAGATGGATACAAAGCGATCATTGAGGAACAGAATGTACGATATTATAAGCCTGGTCAGAGTAAAGTAAGTGTGTCTGAGAAAATCAAATGGGGCTACTTTTCTATGTAGGGGACAGAATACTAGTAATTGTTTCAGTGAGGTTCTGGGGTAGGAACGTTCCAAAATTTTCATCCTAAAAAATAAAAGTTTAAAAATCCATTTTTCTCCTGGTTTCATAATTTAAAAAATTATATTGAAACTTTCACTGTTACAGGAATTCGAGCACATAGAATGCGAATGGCCATTATTCTACATGTACCTGATTATTGATGGCATCTTCAGAGGCCTGAAAGAGCAAGTGGATGAGTATCAGAAATTACTGAAAGATGTTCTAACTAAGGATAAGTATGGAGGTAAGTGGTTATTCTATTATTTGAAACATGGGTTTTTTTATGATAACCCACAGATTTTTTTAATGTCTAATTTCTTGCAACAACAAGATCCATGTGTGCCCATGTATTTCTATATAAGACGGGAGGATATCGAAGCTGAACGTAGAAAGCCGTTGAGCCAGCCTAGACATGCCAGCTTCGAAGGTTCTGGCCAAGGTCCGCTGTTCTTATGGAATCAAGCTTTGCTGATTATCTCGCAGCTGTTAACAGCTGGACTGTTGGATTTTGCCCAGCTGGATCCTGTGAGAAGGCATTTACCGTCGTTTTCCAGGCCAAGAGCTACTGGCAGGTACTCTGCTTTCCAGGTGAGCCTTTCTAGAGTGATATCTAAATACTGGTTAGTTTTAGATTTAAGAAGTATCCATATATTCTATAGTTCTCCAGTCTCGTAGTGTTGGGGGAACTGCTTTTGAGGAGCAAAGACTTCAAAGGGTTTAGTTTGGAAAACAATGAAGTTATTTACTAAAATTCGAGAGCGTAGTCCTCCAGGAATTTTTAAAAATTTAATTTTTTTTTTATCAATCCACTCTTTTTTACCACTCCTTATTAGTATTCGTAATTTTAGGTCATTTCGATGCATAATTTTATTGTTATATAATTAAAAAAAATGGCTTGTAAATTATAAAATATAGTTTGTAATTAAAATTATTGGTTAAAAATCAATGTGATGGATTTGCTTGGCAAAGCTAATAATGCTGGTCTCAAAATAGAATGAATATGGTAAAACCTAGTTACATCCTTATATATAGGGCGTGGAAGAATAAGTTAAAGGGGAAACCTTTCAAAATAATTTGAAAATTTTGGAAATATTTTTATATTCAACAAAAAATTATGTGAAGTTTGCAAAGATCCAGATTTTCCGATAATTCAATTTGTTTATCTCACCAACCATGCTTTCAATGTATAAAGCAAAATGATAATCCCATCTACCATCTAAGATATCAGTATTATTAAATCTTCAAAGCGCAGTTTAAAATCATGGGCATCTTACAGGGAAATATCATATAACCTGTTCTTTTTGCAATTTTCATTGATGACATTGAAAGTTAGCTGAAACTTAATGAATGCAGTGCTGTAAAAATTGTGGTTTATTCTCCTTCCTGTATGCTGAAGAAGTGGTACTATTATTAGTCCGCCCGTAGAACTCAAAAAGAAAGTAGCAGTACTTGACAAATATTGCGTGTACAGTGAAAGTAAATCTAAAATCGTTCTTTCTAAGCAAGGTCGCGATAAAGCATCTAGAAAACGTTTACCTCACTGACATAGTATGCTAGAGTCGCCGAATCAAAGCTAGGCCTCATTGCTGGGTTCTAAAATCTGGATTCTTACAAATCTCGCTTGAAAAGAAGAAGTTGCGAACGCAAAGCAAAACATAAAATACAACTGTAAGAGAAACGATTTGATTGGATTCACATGCCCCCCCCCCAAAACCACGCTGCTAGGTAAAAAATATAAAAAAGACTGCGTAAGTGTCTAATGAAAATAGTGGATGTGTGCAGGGTACAGCCACGGACTTGGTGGTACAGATTGTGCTGATCGCTGAGTCGATGCGGTTGCAGGCGATGATGGCCACCTACGGCATACAGACCCAGACGCCTCATGAAGTGGAGCCGGTACAGGTTTGGTCGTCCAGCCAGCTGGTCAAGGTGTACGAACAGCTGGGCGTGGCTAGGAAGTTGGGACTGCGTGGCCGACCTCCAAGGCCGATAGGTGCGCTGGGGACTAGCAAGGTAAGTTTGGTCCTAATTGTTTGCTTTAGTGGGTATATGTTCTGATTAGACTCAACGTGTGTTACCAAGGTGTATCGAGTGGCCGGCATGACGGTGCTCTGTTACCCGCTGATATTTGAAGTGTCCGAGTTCTATCTGTACCGTGACATGGCTTTGTTGATCGATGACATAAAGACAGAGTTGCAGTTCGTGTCAAAGTACTGGCGCCTGTCTGGTAGACCCACAGTCTGTTTGCTGATACGTGAAGAACACATGAGGTTAGTAGTGAACTACCTACGTCAACCTCATTAATTAGTTCGAATCAATGAACTATTTATTACTTTCTTTTATTCTAATGTAATAAGAGAAGGAATTGTAACCGTGCAAATTTTCTATTTTGAGTTTTTACCAAAAATATCTGTTTTGAGGTCACATGAATCCGAAAAATTTGTGTATAAGTGTGTGTATGTATAAGTCTATTTGTCTGCCAGTTCCACCGAAACTCAAAAACTAAAATCGCACGAAGTTTGAAATTAATTGGACAATAAGGTTTTGGTCAAATCAGTCAGCCTGAAGTACTATTTTTACTGAATAAATTTTTCTGTTTTTATGGTTTACTCGAAACAGGCTCCTACGATTTCATTAAAACTTCATATATTGACTACAAACGTATAAAACCACAACTTATTTTTGAAACATCTTTCCCAGAAAATTCGTTTGAGGGTACTTTTAAAAGTGTGGAGAGTGGATAGATTTTTCCTCTGATGTGCCTTTTTTTAATTTCTGGACCTAACTTTTATGTATTGTCAAGAGAGTTTAAATGGAGTTTGAAGAAAATTCTTAACAGGAAGTATCTTTTTATTCAATGGAGAGATACATTCTCGAAATGGCTCCTAAGGCTTTCCTGTTGATTCCAGTTGGTTGGGATAGATTTCTGTAAGGTTACATTTCAGTGTAATGAACGGTTTTACAAACTATAATGTCGGTTAGAATTGTTATGTGTCGAATCCGAGATTGAAGAAACTTAGTAATAAAAGTCAAAGGATGGGTTAAATTGAACGTACTTATAAAAAATCACAACTTAACTCCTCGTATAAACAAAGTTACACTTCGAAAAATACAGAGCCGATCTTACTCGTGTCAGAGTTAATTCAGAAGAATAAAAGTCGTTTTGAGTGTCCACAAATTTGTTTGTTTGTTTGTTTGTTTTTTTTTGTTAACATAAAAATCACAAAATATTGATCTGATCATTGGGGATAAAAAATGTAGAAAAAGATATTTAATGGTAACTGGGTGTTCAATGGCCAAATAGCATACTGTACTCATTCACTATAATGTGAAGCCAATGTACATCGATATGGACAAGAATATTGAAATTACTCCAGAAGTATTCAGCTTATGACTTATAAACTTTTAAATTCGCTGAACTTTTGACAATACTTGCAGAGACCCACAGTTCAAGGAGATGCTAGATCTAATGGCCATGTTGAAGAAAGGCTACTGTATGGGAAGTAAGGTTCGCATTGGCCGGCTGCAGAACCTAATATCATCCTCATGTATTGGTAACTACATTCAGTTATTAGTCTGTGGAGGAGAGTTCATTTACGGTCCTGATTTCTGATAAAATTTCTTTTTTTGTCCTTCAAATTTGCAAAATAGAACACCTAGACTTCCTCAACACTGTAGATCCTTCAGAAATAGCGTTCCAACAATTTAGCCAACTAGAGCATGACTACGTGGGCTATCAGAGTCTGACTGATGTACCACTCACTGTTGACTACACGGAGATGTCTATCTGTGTCAAGGTATTGCACTATAACCCCATTAATCTAGGTTCTCAAAATGTGAGTCTCTCGCATTGATCTTTTTTTGGTTAGGAGTTTGAGGAGAGATCCATTCCTGAGATAGTTGAAGCCCTGAGGAATTCTCAAGGTATCTTTATCCAGTGTCAACTCTATGGATTCCTACTTGCAAAATGTGGACCACATTATGAAGTTTTCCATCATACAGGTAATTTTTATAGACTAGTGTTGAAATGTTAATCCCCGAAGTTCGTGTTGATCCTAATTTTTTTACTATACAGTTGTTGAACACCTGGAACGGCTCTACCATCTAGCTGGCTGTAGACACTACTGGACTGCAGTGAGATATTGCAGCTCTTTGTTGAATCATACTGTAGACAGTATCAGCCCATTTATTACAGCTGTCCTAGTCAACGGCAAATTGGTAAGGTAAATCTGTGATAAATTTATGTAGTCCCAGCGAATTACAATAACATAGCTTCTTTTTTTTTTAATTTTCACAGTTGACTGTGGGCGTAATCGGTGGCAAAGAGACTGTATTTGATAAACCCTTAACTCCTGTCGAGATACGAGCAGTTATATATTCCACTATACGTCCACACAATGTCATCATGGCGGTCTTACAGCAGGAGATAGTGCTCTACTGTGGCCGTCTGATTGCTACGACACCGTCTTTGTTTAATGGTATCCTGAAAATACGAGTTGGGTAAGGTTGGCAGTTGCCTTAACCGTTACAGGTGATAGATCTGTACACTTTATTGGCTAGTGACACATAAGGGTCAAGCTTGAAGTTTCATTAATTAAAACTATCCGGTTGGACAGTTGTAGAAAAAGCATAACGTTGAAAAACACCCAACTTTGACAATTTTCTGGTCAAGTGTAATAGATTTCCAAAAAAAAGTTGCCTAAAATAAGCAAAACAGCAATTTCAAAAATTGTTCTTTTTACTTTTTTTTGTAAACAACGTAGCACTTAACCGTGCGAACCAATTTTCATGAATGAGGTGTCTCTCGAATCGAAATTGAATCGAATGTTCTAGACAGAATAGTTAACGAGATTTTGAAAGATAAATTTTGGAGGTTTTCAAATTAGTTCAAATTTCAAACGTTTAAATCTCACTTCGTACTTATCAGATTTCAATGATTTCTTTAACCTAAAATTTCGGAGGTTTTCAAATTAGTACAAATTTCAAACATTTATATCTAATTTCGTTCTTAACAGATTTCAATGGTTTCATTATCGAAATGTAGAGAAAAGTTAGCTATATAGGTAATATAAACTTTAATATTGTAGTGATAATACTTCGTGAGATATTAAAGATTGAATTTTCGACGGTTACAATTTCGATTCGAATTCGTTGAAATTTGAAACTTTATATCCTTTTACCTATTTATCAGAATTCAATGTATTCATCACCGAATTGTAGAAAATAGTTAGCCGTATAACTGATATAGATTGCTATGTTCTACAGAGAGTAGTTAACGATATATTGAAGAATACATTTCGGAGCTTTTCAAATTAGTTCAAATTTCAAACGTTTATAGCTCATTTTTACTTATCAGATTTCAATGATTTCTTTACCAAAATATAGAGAAAAGTTAGCTGCATAAGTCGTATAAATGGCAATTGTCTAGTCATAATAGTTCATGAGATATTTATGATAAAAATTTTGGACGTTTTCTAATTCGTTTCGAATTCGTTTAAATTTCATACCCATATATCTCTTTTCGTACTTAACCGATTTCGATTATTTTTTCACCGAATTGTAGGAAAAAATGAATTGTATACGTGTTGCACATAACAATGTTCCAGTGATAATATTTAACCAGATATTGAAGCTTAAATTTTTGATGTTTTCAATTTCGTTCAAATTTCAAACGTTTATAGCTCATTTCTTACTTATCAGATTTCAATGATTTCCTTACCAAAATATAGAGAAAAGTTAGCTGCATAAGTCGTATAAATGGCAATTGTCTAGTCATAATAATTCGTGAGATATTTATGATAAAAATTTTGTACGTTTACTAATTCGTTTCGATTTCGTTCAAATTTCAAACGTATATATGTCTTTTCGTACTTAACCGATTTCGATGATTTTTTCACCGAATTATGGGGAATAGTTAATTGTATACATGTTGCAAATAACCATGTTCCAGCGATTGTAATTAACGAAATATTGAAGGTTAAATTTTTGATGTTTTCAATTTCGTTCGAATTTAAAACGTTTATATCTCATTTTTTACTTATCAGATTTCAATGATTTCTTTAACAAAATTTAAAGAAAAGTTAGCTGCATAAGTCGTATAAATGGCAATTGTCTAGTCATAATAGTTCATGAGATATTTATGATAAAAATTTTGTACGTTTTCTAATTCGTTTCGAATTCGTTTAAATTTCATACCCATATATCTCTTTTCGTACTTAACCGATTTCGATTATTTTTTCACCGAATTGTAGGGAAAAATGAATTGTATACGTGTTGCACATAACAATGTTCCAGTGATAATATTTAACCAGATATTGAAGCTTAAATTTTTGATGTTTTCAATTTCGTTCAAATTTCAAACGTTTATAGCTCATTTCTTACTTATCAGATTTCAATGATTTCCTTACCAAAATATAGAGAAAAGTTAGCTGCATAAGTCGTATAAATGGCAATTATCTAGTCATAATAATTCGTGAGATATTTATGATAAAATTTTTGGACGTTTTCTAATTCGTTTCAAATTCGTTTAAATTTCAAACGTATATATGTCTTTTCGTACATAACCGATTTCGATGATTTTTCCCCGAATTATGGGGAATAGTGAATTGTATACATGTTGCAAATAACAATGTTCCAGTGATATTAGTTACCGAGATATTGAAGGTTAAATTTTTGATGTTTTCAATTTCGTTCAAATTTCAATCGTTTATATCTCTTTTCTTACTTATCAGATTTCAATGATTTCTTTACCAAAATGCAGAGCAAGGTTAGCTGTACGAGTATAAGTCGTGTAAATGGTTTAGTCATAATAGTTCGTGAGATATTTATGATAAAAATTTTGTACGTTTACTAATTCGTTTCGATTTCGTTCAAATTTCAAACGTATATATGTCTTTTCGTACTTAACCGATTTCGATGATTTTTTCACCGAATTATGGGGAATAGTTAATTGTATACATGTTGCAAATAACCATGTTCCAGCGATTGTAATTAACGAAATATTGAAGGTTAAATTTTTGATGTTTTCAATTTCGTTCGAATTTAAAACGTTTATATCTCATTTCTTACTTATCAGATTTCAATGATTTCTTTACCAAAATTTAAAGAAAAGTTAGCTGCATAAGTCGTATAAATGGCAATTGTCTAGTCATAATAGTTCATGAGATATTTATGATAAAAATTTTGGACGTTTTCTAATTCGTTTCGAATTCGTTTAAATTTCATACCCATATATCCCTTTTCGTACTTAACCGATTTCGATTATTTTTTCACCGAATTGTAGGGAAAAATGAATTGTATACGTGTTGCACATAACAATGTTCCAGTGATAATATTTAACCAGATATTGAAGCTTAAATTTTTGATGTTTTCAATTTCGTTCAAATTTCAAACGTTTATAGCTCATTTCTTACTTATCAGATTTCAATGATTTCCTTACCAAAATATAGAGCAAGGTTAGCTGTACGAGTATAAGTCGTGTAAATGGTTTAGTCATAATAGTTCGTGAGATATTTATGATAAAAATTTTGTACGTTTACTAATTCGTTTCGATTTCGTTTAAATTTCAAACGTATATATGTCTTTTCGTACATAACCGATTTCGATGATTTTTCCCCGAATTATGGGGAATAGTGAATTGTATACATGTTGCAAATAACAATGTTCCAGTGATATTAGTTACCGAGATATTGAAGGTTAAATTTTTGATGTTTTCAATTTCGTTCAAATTTCAATCGTTTATATCTCTTCTTACTTATCAGATTTCAATGATTTCTTTACCAAAATGCAGAGCAAGGTTAGCTGTACGAGTATAAGTCGTGTAAATGGTTTAGTCATAATAGTTCGTGAGATATTTATGATAAAAATTTTGTACGTTTACTAATTCGTTTCGATTTCGTTCAAATTTCAAACGTATATATGTCTTTTCGTACTTAACCGATTTCGATGATTTTTTCACCGAATTATGGGGAATAGTTAATTGTATACATGTTGCAAATAACCATGTTCCAGCGATTGTAATTAACGAAATATTGAAGGTTAAATTTTTGATGTTTTCAATTTCGTTCGAATTTAAAACGTTTATATCTCATTTCTTACTTATCAGATTTCAATGATTTCTTTACCAAAATTTAAAGAAAAGTTAGCTGCATAAGTCGTATAAATGGCAATTGTCTAGTCATAATAGTTCATGAGATATTTATGATAAAAATTTTGGACGTTTTCTAATTCGTTTCGAATTCGTTTAAATTTCATACCCATATATCTCTTTTCGTACTTAACCGATTTCGATTATTTTTTCACCGAATTGTAGGGAAAAATGAATTGTATACGTGTTGCACATAACAATGTTCCAGTGATAATATTTAACCAGATATTGAAGCTTAAATTTTTGATGTTTTCAATTTCGTTCAAATTTCAAACGTTTATAGCTCATTTCTTACTTATCAGATTTCAATGATTTCCTTACCAAAATATAGAGCAAGGTTAGCTGTACGAGTATAAGTCGTGTAAATGGTTTAGTCATAATAGTTCGTGAGATATTTATGATAAAAATTTTGTACGTTTACTAATTCGTTTCGATTTCGTTCAAATTTCAAACGTATATATGTCTTTTCGTACTTAACCGATTTCGATGATTTTTTCACCGAATTATGGGGAATAGTTAATTGTATACATGTTGCAAATAACCATGTTCCAGCGATTGTAATTAACGAAATATTGAAGGTTAAATTTTTGATGTTTTCAATTTCGTTCGAATTTAAAACGTTTATATCTCATTTCTTACTTATCAGATTTCAATGATTTCTTTACCAAAATTTAAAGAAAAGTTAGCTGTATAAGTAGTATAAATGCCAAAGTTCTAGTCATAATAGTTCGTGAGATATTTATGATAAAAATTTTGGACGTTTTCTAATTCGTTTCGAATTCGTTTAAATTTCAAACGCGTATATCACTTTTCGTACTTAATTGATTTTGATGATTTTTTCACCGAATTGAGGGAAAAGTTAGGTATATACGTGTTGCAAATAACAATGTTTCAGTTATTATAATTAACGAGATATTGAAGGTTAAATTTTTGATGTTTTCAATTTCGTTCGAATTTCAAACGTTTCTCATTTCTTACTTATCAGATTTCAATGATTTCTTAACCTTTCCGAACTGTAGAGAGGTCTGTGGCATCTAATAAATTTTAAACATTAATAATGAAAACATAATGCAGTAAAATTACTTAAATGATTTTAATGAAGTGTTAATGAAATGATGTGTACTTGCTGATTGGTGTACGAGTACTTTTGGCGTTTAATCAACCCTTATACTTAATTTTTTTAACTGTAAGTTTTTGCTAAAGAGTAATAATTCTTTGTGCTAAAATGCCAAAATTCAATATAGACACATGTCTATATTGGTGTTAATATCGTACTAACTAGTGCACATTTGAGGCAAGCTTACTATTCACCTTTATGTAGATGATAGATATTGTGCTGTCATCCTGTCATTTTGCAGTTTTATGTGTCACTAAAGAGGCAAGTTCCTTCTATATTGATGGTAAATATGTACATCGTACTGCCTTAGGGTAGTTTAGAGCTGTGCTCGCTGATCCCTATTGCACAGGTTTATAGATTTTTATATTGTACTGAATGTCTTACTAAGGCATGTTCAAGTTCCCTCAGTGAGGTGGTAGATTTAATAGTTTGCTGAGTAATGGGACTTTACGGATGCTTGGCAGTTCACTTGTTTTCACAGGAGGTAGACTAAAGGCGCTACAGTTGAACTTTTCTCTTTTACATTGTTGATGAGTGATCTGTACAGCATGAAAAGTTAGTCGAGCTTGCATTGTACTTTAATGTTACTGAACTGCAGAGGCTTTGGGGGCATGCTTGCAGTTTGTTCTCCTTAATTACAATATTGGTCTATCCGTAATACTAACCTGGTGTACTTTAAAAGCATTTCTATGATTTCTGTTTATATTTTTGTAGGCGGTAGATATTGATGCTAATGAATGAATGATGCCTTTCTATGAATTTTCTATCGTGAATGATTGGTACACCATTTCTGATTCCCTTAATATTATTTAAGGTTAACATTGCACTGACTAGTGGCACTTAAAGACTGGCAAATAATGAATAATAATACTGTCTTATAAAATTTCTAAAGAAGGCAATTCTCACTTAGCAAAAGCTGTGTTGTTGGGCTCGGCGCACATAGTCGGAAGTCCGTTTATGGCAGGACTGATCATCTTGGTTTTTTCTAGTCCAGTGGCTACCTATATATACCTCACATTACCACGAAATAATTAAGATAATGATAAAAATAATAGGTGGTACATTATAGGCAGACTGTCTGAAACTTTAATGGCGTCTAAAAAGGTTACACTTGGACTTTGCAGGTGGGTTCTCGAAGCAATGAAATACTATCTCGAGATGAGCGAAAACGGGAGAATTCTCGAATCATTGAGTCCATATCAAGTTCGAAAATTACTGTACAAAATCCTTTCCGTCAATGAATGGTCAATACAAGAAAAGTAGGTATTTTTTTTTATATTGTCTCAAGCTAACCAACCAAAGTGATATCTTGAGCTCAAATTGATTTTAGCCTGAGTCCATTGATGCATCGCCGTCTGGAAGGTTGCATTGGCAGGGTACCCACAGGTTTTTACGAGCAAGTGTGGGAGGTGGTGTCCAGATCTCAAGCTGGCCTCAAAGTGCAAGGTCACAGGCTCCCTCATCAGCCCACATTATCCGATATGACGGCCTCAGAATTGAACTTCTCTTTATTAGTAGAAGACTTGTTGAATCAAATAAATCAACCTGAGTATAGGCAAATCATTGTGGAGGTAAAATTATGTTATTAGTATTGTATTTTTACTGGGCTCTAATTACTTGGGTTCTCATACTCAAATTTATATTAATAGCTTTTTATAACTTATCATGAAAACAGGTTTTGGCATGCCTGAAAATTTAATTTGCTTCGTCTGAACTAATGATATAATTGGTAGACGTTCGGATTTATGCAAAATGCTACCTCGCTGGTAGTACAACACAAACACTAGCACTGATTTATGCTATATTAGATTTAACTGCGTTAATGTAAAGCTAATTGCCACTAAAGTCAAATGCCACTGTTTAATATTTGTTTAAGCATCTAATCTATTATTCAGCTCTCTTAATTTTTTATTTATATTTTTTATATTTAAGGCGCGTCAACATCTGAGGTTATTGGCGCCCAAGCTCCGGACAGTGTTCTCTCGTTACAGGCAACACTCCATCACCGGACAGTGAGCTGTAAGAAGCACGTAGGAAGAGAAAATCTAAGAGCCAAAACTGGATTGGAATCCAGTATTCGCTGATCACTCAGCTAATTCCTTCCCTCAGCTCTCTTATTATTTTAATAATTTAAGGCGCATCAACATTTAGATCATTGGCGCCCGGAGCTTTTTTTATTTGTATACTTCCGGCCTCCGGACTGTTCTCTCGTTGCAAAACAACACTCACTGTCTATCGCCGAAGAGACTAGAACGCTCACCACTGAGCTAATCCCTTCTTTAGCTCTATTGTTATCTCTGATATTCTCTTACAACCCTAGGATGAAATTTACTGTTTCATTTCTTACCATACATTTACTGAAGAAAATAACTTTTTTTACAGTTACTTTGCATTGTGTCCACCATATTATCCAGAAATCCTGAGTTAACCTTTCAAAATGAATTAGATCTGGATGAATTGGTTAATGAAGCTTTTAAAATGTATTGTAAGGTGAGCCTAAGTCCATATTATGTTTTTGTTTTAATTTTTGTAGGTTGCACTGACTTAAAAATTTATGTTCCTTTGTTTTTAGGACGCAAACTTAGATGAAACTACAAATATAATGGACTTTTACTCAACACCTGAGTCAGTGACGATGAGTTATTTTGCGAGAGCGGTAGTAAATAATGTGTTAAAAAAAGGTCATCTGATGATGGCACCTATTAGAAACTTACAAGATGCAAATTGTACATTATCCTGAATAAACGTTGGTGTGGGGATTACGATCCACACACCGCGCATAATAATCACATCGAGTTATTTTTTCCCCTGTAACTAACTCTGTTTCTACTCAGGATTTTGAGTTAAGAGTTCGCATTTTACTATTTGAGAAGTGTCTGAAAGCAGAAGATCGGGCTCATTTGAATAGACCTCACAAAGGATTCGAAACGATTACCACGAATCAGAGACCAGTAGAGTTCATTACTTCACCTTCTTTTAACTTTGTGAACCGTGATAAAATAAATCTCGGAATTTTTTTTTGTGATTCTAGCAGCGATGAGCTTTTATCAGTATGTTGTGTTAACTGCGATGTAGAAGTAGACTATGGGTACATCCCTACATTGAAAATGGATTATTCTTTGTGGACAAAAGATTATAGGGCCAGACAACGAATTCATTGCACTGTAAAAAGCATACAAAGAAATAACTGCTTTCCAACCCAACTCCAAAGGACGTTAATAGTTTATAGTCAAGGTCGCGCCACTCAAGATAATGGAATAAAAAGGAAACTGGCAAACTGAGTCGCGTGTATTCAAGTAACTTTGGTTTATCGGTATCCGAGACTTCGGGAACACCCTCCGAGTGGAATCCTTAGAATACCGTAATAGGCCAGCATTCCCTTGTGAAGAAAGCATAAAAGAAAACAAACTTTTGTGTTTTGTCCCAGAAATGAGCTAAACCCAAGTCAAAATGATGATCGGTGCCGGATAGAGGTTCTGAGGCCACTGAGGTTTCTAGTGAACTCAAATAAATTTTCTTTCTTCTGAATAAAGTAGTAAAGTGAGATCGTATGTAATCACACGTCGACAGAAACCAGTCAAAATGAAAGCCCACAAACTTTCCCACACAAAGCACAATATAACCTTTTTTTTCTCCCAATTCTTTCTCTTCCGGGCTCGGATACAACTTTTTCTTCTTAGCTAATCCATAATTTTTGTTTGTTTAGATTGACCTAAAGGAAAATCTATTTTTTATCAGAAGTAATCTTTGATGAAACGCAAATCACTCAGTTTTACAAAAAGGATTTTACGAACAATAAGCCGACTCCGCTTGCTTGGGAAGAGTGAGAGTAAGTTGATTTGAAATGCTTCAGGTAAATAAGTGGATTCGCCTTATTCATGTGAAATATTTCAGAAGCTAGTGCAAGCTTCAACTTCTACAGTTGGCATAAAAAATGCTAAATCTAAGAAGACACAACGAGAATTAACATTTTTTATGCTCATATCAACTTTTCTCCAAACACACATTAAATTTGTTTTCCTTAAATTTATACTCTTGAGAACCCTTGGCTCTGACTTAAAAACTTACAATATAAAACCTCATATTTTTCATTAAAAATCGTTACGTGAAAATATAATAAATAACGCAAATAAATTAAACAAAAATATTTTTTAATTTTAATAGAAACATAGTTTAGACGTAAAAAATCAATTTTGTTGTGTATTCTAAAAATAATATCACAGATTTTTATTTCGTAACTTTAGGTACAGTCTTGAAAGTTATTAAAGTAAAAGTTAATGAAACTTTAAAATTTTGTTTTAAGCGTTCGATTTACAAATAATTTTCATTATTTATACATTGTAATAATGTTTGTTTAATCACAGTCTTTATTTTTCTTTCTTCATTCTTAAAGTTTTGATCCTTACATGGACTTCGAGTATGGTATGTTAACATCGTTGGTTGGACGGATTATGATGCTGGTGAGACCGTATAGGCCGATTAAAACTAAAGTAGTCACTTGAATAATGACAAAATGTGAAATAGATCTGCCAATCTCTAGCCAACTTCCATAGTTCTGTATACGATGTAAGAATTCTATTCCAAGAGTTTCGCAGAATAGTAATACAATCACGAAAAGCCCATGGACACTTGACTGAAACAGAAAACACTAAAGTTAGAGATCTCACAGATTAATTCTTTTCTTGTAAATATAAACTGGTGCAAGTGGAGACAAGGGTTTGTCTTGTGTAAAAGTTTGTTTTGTTTGCGCAGTTGTCCAAAGCAAGGATAACATTGCCATTATTTTAAAAATTACAGTTCTTGGCATTTTTAAAGAGGTGCTTAAAGTTGTTCCCTGAAAACTAAAAAAATAAAAGTTTTAAATAAGAGAAGTATTTAGGAGTTTATAGAAAGCGAATTTACAGAAAATTGTTACCAGTCATTTTCGAGAAAATCTTTGGAACAATGAAAATAGATTCAGTGAAACCGCACCTTCGGTTGACGGATTTCAGAAAATTTAATTATGTGAAGCAACAATAGTTCCAAAACGAAATACTAAGTTTAAGTTACTGCGACTTTTGGTTTTGGGGTATTCTGTAAACCTAAACCAACACACTGAAACCATTCAATAAAAACAAACATGTTTAGTTGGCCACTCCACACTAAGGAGAAAGGCAAAAAGGACTGATAGTGGCTCACGAACAGTCATCTAGACAGGGATATTTCAGAAATGGCAATAAAATATTCATTGTGTTTAAAAATTTGAATGAATGCTGGATAATAAGGTTGTTATTAACACTGAATAATAATAGACGGCGTTGTTTTTCTAACCGGTTTCCAATTTTCATCGAACATCCAGAGGTTAATCCTTCACTGAATGGACATTAAAAAAATAATGGTGTAGTAAAAAATGAAAAGATGGATGAAGATCCGTAACCGGCCAGAAATAAGAAAAACATGCGTCATATGATGAATAAAATTAACAATCATATCCAGCTTTGCGTACTGACCCCATTTTAATAGGTTGATTCATACGGCTGGTGTAATGACTGACTTCCATTTAAACACTAACAGTAAACGTGAGGGATATGTAGTGTGTGTGTTTATTTCGATTTGTCATCATACTTACTTGAGTCTTGAGTACAATCAGTCTAAATGCGGCTGTTACCAAAACAAATGGTATTACAGTCTTCAAGAGTATCAAAGTGGTAATTAAATATGGCGAGAAGATGGTGACAAATCCTCGAACCCAGGCTAAATCAAATGAGTTCAGACTATCAATATTGCCAGTGCCGAAAAACGAAAAAACTATATAAAAAAACTTTAATATGGGTTTAGGTTATGGAAAATACCATATGAAAACAAAATAAATACGCGTAAGTACGTGATGATTATTCAGAATAAAGAAAATAATCAAGATAAATCAGAAGGATAAATTGGAATAGAGTTAATAAAATAGTCTATCTATTTGTGAAGATGATAAAAAGAAAATGATCGCGATTAAAAAAAAAAGATTAAGAATGAAATGGTCAGTAAAGGATTAATGTCATTTAATTAATAAATTCTAAATATTAATGAAAATTTAATGCACTAAAATTACTTAAATGATATCAATTTTTATAAAAATGAATGAAGAACATCAGCTTTTTCGAACGTTTTTTAAGTCTATTTACTCTGTAATGTTGCACTTTTTTTGCACAGATTTTCTAGCCATTAAGAATAAGCAATATTTTCTCTATAACTTTATATTGTGTCTGAGCAGAACTGAAACTACCATGGAGAGATATTACAAAAGAATGCTTAGAGTTGCTGACTCCAAAGAACTCAAAACAAAAAAAAATCTAGCAAAAACTGTTCGGATAAAAGTGAAATATAAATGTAAGTAAATAGCCATTTATTTTTATTTATTTATTTATTTTTTCTTGAGAAAATAGTAAAACTTATAGATGTTTGTACCATTAGAGATACACATATGAGCAAAGTTGTTACAGAAGATGAATTCTGAGAAATATACCTAAAGTTTCAAGGGAGTGGTACCAAGTTAGTGAGAAAAAGATGGAGACAGAAGCAAAAGTTAAGGGGAAGAGGTACAAAGTCGTGGAAAGAAGATACAGAAGGAAACTTCCTTTAAGAGGAAGTAACAGAAATTAAGCTGCGATTACAGAACTTTCCTGTAACAGAAATTAACATGCAAATATAATACTTCCTCTTAAGAGAGATAAGAAAAATTAAACTGCAATTAAACTTCTCTTCCCTGAAAGAGGAAGAGAAATTAAAATGCATACACAGCCCAATTGCAATACTTTCCCTTAGTATGTGTAAGAGCAGGATGGTACTTCAATGTCCCTCTAACCACTTCTTCCTTCCAAACTTTATCAAAATCGGGGAAGATTTACATAGTTACTATTAATAACAGTTCAACAGTGAAACTCCACACTATTTAGGCTTAGTACTTTAGTGAGATTCCCTTTAACTTTTTGTCGGAAATCAATTGTGCTAGTGAAAGCACGGTAGCAATATTGGATCCAATCGACGAAATTCGGGAATATTGGTCAGCTAAACTGGTCCGGCGACCTAATAAATGACAACGCTCACCCACCCATTTCACCAACCAATCTTGAAGAGTTGGAGATGTACGTTCTGCTCACCCACCATACTCAGACCTTTTCAAGCACCTGATCACATTCTTGTAGGTAGAACCTTCACCACTGAGTTCCAGTTGACAAAGACGTGCTGATGCTAATGGTTTTATTTCGATTAAACTAAACAAGAATTAGTAGAGTAGTTACCTGAACAATTTTAAAGTATACGCTCTGAAACCCGCCTAACTTTTTCCCAACCTAATATTTACGAAGAAAGCTCAACCACCAAAATTTGACAGCTCGCAGCAACACTTCCTCTTACTAGGAGTATAAAAAAATTTAAAAAAGTAGTCAGACGTTTGTCACACCCCGATATTTAGGGGCATAGTCAGAGCCAAAGGTTTCAAAAAGACCATGGAAAGACGTTAAGATTGTGAAATGCTTTGTCAGAATCATTATTAATCAAAGGTCTTAACAAAATAATTGAATCCCAAATTAAAATACAAAGTAGGGTGTCTCGTGATCTCCAAGAAAAAGGATACATAAAAATAGCTTCTTCTGAAGTCCGCAAATCCAATCGTGCTCTGCAAGTTCGATGATGCGCTGATTCTGGTCTTTAAGAGTTCCTGCAAAAGAGAGACATCAATGTAAGACTACTTTTTTTTTGAGAAAGAACTAAGATCACATTCACAGTCTGTTATCAGCTCTTAATAAAATGTTCAAGGGCTCACTTTAGTATTGTAGTTGGTTATCAACATTTCAATGCAGATCCATAGACAAAGATGTAAACTCAAGACCATTACGAATAAACTCTCATATCCGGAACAAAAAAGGATGAATATTATTCCTAGGGAATATGCAATTGAGAAATATCTCGGAATGACGTTGTTGGGTCCACAAAACATGAGCAATGAATAAATGACTGGAACATCCAAAACAGAACTTTTTTAAAAAATATTAGATATAGTTAAATTAATACAGTTAATATTATCTAATATTAGATAGATCGTTAGCCTGGCTAAAATGATCCAAATAGTGTCACACTGGAAGTATGCTTCTGGCATTAAAAGTACATGAATAGGTGCACTTACCTAAAAAGAAGTACGAAGCTATCTGATTACCCAACATGAGTCCAACGCCAGTGTTGAAGCTGAAGTCGATCATTATAATATTAATCATAACTGGTATAACAAGGATACATTTGATTATCAAGCCATAATCCTTCGGCAAGTTATAGTTATTGCGGAATATGTAGGATATCCAAGTAATGCCAACCGAAAACCATAATAAACAAGCTAGGGCGCTAGAAAAAGACAAGAACATAAGGTTATAAATATTAATCCTAGAAGAAGGGTTTAATGCAGTGATTCTCTGCAAATACCTACACATCGCTAATTCTGGTGATTTCTCCAACGGTTGGCAATAAGGGGAAAATGGCCAGTAGAATACATGAAATTGACCACAACCTCTTGATAGGCAAGTCAATAAATGCTTCACGTGTGGACAAATAAGGCCAGAAGTTAAACACTAATATTGACAAGGAGAGCACCCATCGATAAAAGAAACTCCATGCCTATGAAAAAAAAGCAAATTACTTAAATGGTACCAGACAGTTCATTCATGATGACTAAGATGTTTCCTTAATCTTAGTTTGATCTTAATCTGATTCTGGTTTTTAAGAGTTCTAGCAAAAGAGAGACATCAATGTAAGACTACTTTTGTTTTGAGAAAGAACTAAGATCACGTTCACAGTCTGTTATCACCTCTTAATAAAATGTTCAAGGGCTCACTTTAGTATTGTAGTTGGTTATCTAACAAACTACCTTTAGTTAGTTCTGAAGGCCGAATTGTTGAAAACACAAGATGTTTAGGAGCCTAACTGTTAGAGGAAAATTAAGAAAGGTGCACATTGAGAGAATGGTTACTTTGTAGCATAGCGTTACATTCTAGTAGTCCACATAAGTTTAGAAGGCTAAAGTGTAATATAAATTGGGTTTTAGATAAATTTCATATTAAGCTGAGCGAAATTAAGAATGTGATAATGAAAAACGCAATTCTTTTTTAAATTTGCCTAGTCCACTAATGATAAAGAAGATTTTAAAACAGTTCGACTTTGGCACTTGCAGGCTGAAAGCTGCATTCTGTGACAGTTTATAAAGATGTTAGGGAATATATGCAAATGTAAGCACGTTAAGATCTGAGGTTATTGGCACCTGAAGCCTGTTTAGTACACTGCCAGCCTCCAGAAAGTCTCTTCTCATTACTGTTAACCATTTGTAGAAGCTGATAGATAGAAGGAGACAAGCTAAGGGCAGCCAGCTGGATTCAAACCTGGGACTTTTGGGGTCTAGCCTAACTACTTCGCTTATTCCTTCCGTATGTTAAGAATTGGTGGAATCCTTAGGCTAGCTTTAATAAAGCAAGGGCTTAAAAAAAAGGAAAAAAGGCTATTCACAATCAAAAGGAAAAAAAAGGCTACTTACAATCAATTGTAGGGCGGCTAATATAGTCAATGTCTGTATTACAGTTTTTCTAGAACTGATTATAAGCTGTATAGCTCTATCCACACGGTATTGCGTGAAGGCCAAGTAGTACAATGGCAGCGGCAAAGCAATGTACAGCAAGAACGTCAACGGCATGATGTAATCTGCAATATGCACATATAAATCATTAGTCATGTTTCGGACTAAACTGCATTATTCCAAAGGAAAGGTGACTTCTTCATCAGAAGTTTCAACAAAATTTAATACTGGTGATTGGTTCTTAAAAAACCCATCATAAACGGCATTTCGGGAATCTGTTAATTAAAAATTTTAAATGTACAAATACTAATGCTTTGATGTAGAAATGGTAGAGCCTAATACATGGTTAGCTGGCTATTTCTAAACAAAAAAAAAAAAAAAGAAAACAAGTAGGAAAGAGGTGATGTTACTCACCGATCTCCGAGCTAAAAAACTTAGTAAACTAAAAACTTTTTAGAATCTGATCTGGCTACACTGCAAAACTCCACTAAAGCTACGTCCGAACTCTACCTATGAAAAATAGTGACAGCTCCCAATTCCCTTTTCCAGGTTAATCCAAAATACTGAGTAAAAGGATTTGTTGGGCAGTAAGAGAAATTAGAATATTAGAATCAATCCCTTGTAAGTACCCATTTAGGCGGAGTAAGTCAGTGCTGATCCGCCTGCGAAGTCTATAGTGCTCGATCAAGGATCGGTTTCTACAGCATTTCAAAACAGTTAAGTTACGATTCAGAGACCGTAGATAATGGGGTCTCTTTACAACAACCGCCAGATTTTCGCTACTAGGTCTAGTCCACATGCATGTCGTCACTTATTGTTAGACTTATTGCCCATCGACTGTCCAAGGGAACCTCAAAAAAGGTCCAAATTAAGGCGACCAAAAAACAATGATTCTAAAAACTAACCCCTGCCACTTTGTGGCCCGAACAAGTGAAGGAAATGGAGGGAGAAAAACTTGCGCTTAAAGAGAGAGTAGACACTTCCCAATGGGTAGGGACAGTTAACCGTGTCTTTAAACAACATCAGCTCGAATGTAAACTGAATCAATATAAACATTCTACAAATGATTATAATATGATGTAAATAAAACAAATATCAGACACAGTAATGGGTATATAATCATACAACTTGTAATACTTACAGCATAGTAGAAAGACTAGTGCGGCCAGAGCCACATTTCTGCTGGTCAGATGTTTGGTTATAGAATTTGCTCTCATACGACTTGATTCTAAAAAAATAAAAATTGTTATTTATTAATTGAGAATGAATTAATGTTTTTTAAAGAGAAGCTCAGGGAAAAAGATGAAAAAAAATTGCGTTTTATTTGACTACAACTTACTCAGGGTGTCACAATTTCTACTGGCTAAATCTGAGAATAAATTTTACAATTTAAATGTAAATGTCAAGTAATAATTTTTTCGAAAAATCCTTCGTCCGATAGATATTCGAAATCTTGTGTTTTTCCAAATTTTATAAAATCGCTAATAATTACAAATGTGCTGAGATTACAACAAATCCGATTGGATTTGAATTTGATGGATTTAAAAAATGCTTAAAACTTCTCAAATTTCACAAAAACTTCGAATAATGGACTTTACACCGGTGAACATAGATATGAAAATAACTTGTAAGTAGGGTTTGTCTTCGTTGTTGAATATTAGAAATCGTAATTTGTTCTGAAATTTTTAATTGAAATTTTCTTAATCGAATATCCCGGTAAAAATGTTTAAATAAAAGGCTATTTGTACGCAATAAATATATGGATTAAAGAAATCACAAAACCTGAAAAATCAATTCAGTAAAGTGACACTTTCGGTAGGTTGAATTTATTAATAAGCTTATTTTCGGGTCTGACAGTCGCACTTAAAATATACACATAACATACATCATCCACCAGCAATTTTCAGATTTCGAGTTATGCTGACCAAAAACTCCACAGAAGAAAATTACTAATCTATTCGGTGAAATCGTACTTCCGGTCGATTATATATAAGGTTATATATAATATCAGGTTGAAGTGTGCCAAACATTCCTTATTAGTAAAAATTTTACTAAGGAAGAGAAAGTTGATGTAGATAAGGGAAGGCACAAATATATTCCACTCTACCCCTCGTCGACTGGATCGATGAGATAAGAGGGGATGAGTGGGATATACTCCAACATACCTGGGCTCCACCCTACCTTGCTCAGCAAGGTGCAGAATGTGGAAGCCCGAAGGGTACCACGTGCCGACCCAGCTCGAGCGGCTCAAAGAAGAGAGAAGCTCAAAACGATTAGTGGCGCTAATGACCTCAGCAGTCGACGCGCCAAAAAAAAAAAAAAAAAGCTAAGGAAGAGAAACTGAAGGCCGCTGTATTGAATTCATACTCTCCAAAAGACCTTCGTGATACCAAAGAGGAATTGAATAACAATTGCACAAAGGTGGATTGAAGTGAATAACAGTAGATTGTATGTTAAAGAATTAACTAGTAAGTCTTATTTTATAATACTCTCTAAAGAAACAGCCAAAACCGCATTTTTTGATACTTTTAGTATTAAAATATTTTATAACATCCTAATTACACTAAAGAGACGAAAAAACTTTTTAACCCCCTAAACTAGAATAAAAAACATAAGTATTAAGCATCTTAAATTACAATGGTATATAGCTCGATAGTTTCAATATGGAAGGGGTGTAGCCAAAAAGCTAATTTTTGTTACACCCTAGAAATTTTGGGAAACTTACTGGCCGCACTGGCATCAGCGAATGTATCTCATCTTCTTTAAAAAATTATTTTCAATGGTTAATAGTTAATAAAATGTGAGATCTACTATGCGTAAACCAAGCACTAACATATATATTATTTTACCTAAATTATAGTTGTTTAAAATCATGTAAGGCATGATTTCACTGGCCACAAAGCATTTCAATCCCCAAAATGTAATCACTAAGCAGATCAACTTGTATGTTTCAAAGTAAGTGGCGTAATATCTAAGTCCTAATAATGCTTCATCAATGAGGATTTCTATATTGTGAATCTGAAAACAAAGAGAAGAGCTTAAAAACTTAGGGGACAGACAGGCTGTCTGTATCTGAGTGTTCCACACAGTTCCCAATTAGCAAAGGATCTGGTCAGCTTTAGTTTTGTGATAAACAAGAACCAGCAAAACACCTTTACGTTACTGTGAAACGCACAACTTAAACTTACCGCTTGGTAATAGTCTTGTTCTCTAATCAGGGCTTGAATCAGCTGGAAGAAATACCCCTGCATCTCCTTAGTCATTCCTTTGTAAGGTGAAAATAAAATGAAGGCCATACTATTCCTTATATCTTCTTCCTTTTTATTTAACTGGTTGATCAGCTGTTGTGCATTTAACAGTAAGCCTAGTGCCTTGTTACTGTGATTCATATCCAAGTAATCAAGCGGTAGTATACCCTAGAAATAAGAATTTCAGTTTACCTTAGTCGTGGGCAGGATACCTTACTAGCTTTAGAAATTTTCCCAGGGTTACTAGACTTTCTGAGTAACAAACAATTAAAGCAGATGTTTGCAGTCTGCTTCACAAAGCACAAGCAGATTACGCTTCAGCTTCTACAGCTCTCGTAATACTATATCCCAGATGAGAAATAACCTAGGTTCAGGCTAAGTTTCTAGGCAGATCTGAGAGCCTACTGGGAAGGAATGTCCCAGGATGTGGTGAAGACTGTAGACAGAATTAACTGAAACACTCTCCTGGATACTTCTACATAACCTTCTATGTATCTACACTCTCGTCAGTATTTTACCTGCATCAAATACTTACCGTAGAATGTACTGGAATTGTATTGCCAAGCAACACTGACATCAATACAGAAATATCTGCTTGGTTAATGTTTTGGCCGCAAGCATTGAACATACCACATTTGGTCTTTCGTATACCGGAACCCCAAGCAATGACTGGTGTATCAATTTCGGATTTTGATCCAGCTCCATGGGTTCCTGTAAAAATTCCCTAACTAATCAATAATCACATTTAAAAGCACAAAACTGAAGAAAAGGCAAGGCTGTCTACAAAAAGAGATGCGCGCCTTAACAACTGATTTCAGAAAGCACCTGTAATGAATACACCTACCCCAATCTGTCATTCCGTGGTCTGACGTAAATATATATGCTGTCAATGAATCATTAAATGTTGCCTCGATCAATTCAGTAATATTTTTAACAACTTCATCAGTATTTCTGATTGCTTCCATATAATATCTGTAATAATATAAATAGGCAATTAGAGATTTAGTAAGCACTACAATGCTTTGGACTACTGTATGGTCTCATAATTTGAGAGAATTGACACTACAATCCCAATTTGTTTAAGTAAAAAGCAATGTTAAGTCATTGGCGCCCGAAACTTTTTTCAGTGCACTGCCGGCCTCCGGACAGCGTTCTCGTTTCAGACAACACTGCCCATCACCGAACAGTGAACTGGAATCTACTAGGAAGAGAAAATCTAAGGGTCTGCGGCTGGATTCGAACATGGGACTTCCGCGTGGGAGTCCAGTACGCTAACTACTTAACAAACCTCTGCCTTACTATTTTTACTATTAAGACTATACTTACTTAGGATTCAAGATTGGCGAGGAATCGGTCAAATTAAAAACAAAACAATTTGTTTATTGAATCGTCGAATCTTGAATCGTAAGTTGAACAATTTACGGTCACGAAACCTATATATTCATACTATACTTACTCTGAATTAGGCTTTCTTATATGTCCAATAACGTCGATACCCAATAAATGGAAGAATAATATGATACGATCGTGGTGAATAATGTCCAAGATTGTCTTATTTGCATGGGTAAGATTCCAAAAATGCTTAAACTGCTCGTACACCCAATTATTGACATAGAGTGCTGATTCATTCTTACCCGAGAAATCTTGTTCCTCACGGCTGTAACTATGCCAGAAGATCTTCGGATTCGTGTATTCTGTAACAATAAGAAGTCCATAGATATGACCAGTGTGTAGTAATCAATATCATTGAGAGTTTCAGGCCGCTTTCCAACTCGTCTGTTGATTAATGGCCCATAATAAAAACTCATGGCAAACTCATCTTAATATATTACTGACTATGTTACAACTTACCATTGCTGAATATGGGCACTATATCCGGACTTCCCCAAGAGAATGTTGCATAACTCTGATTGAACACTGAATCAAAAGGCACAGGGTTTTCTTGCCAGCCCTATGAACATACAACACAATCTTAAGATCAGGAATTCTAAACTGAGTTAGTCAACTATCATCTCTGACTCAAAAACCAGGCCTTTCATATCTTTTCTGGATGATGAAATTTAAAACTCCTCTCCAATCAATGCAAGCGGCCTTTAGAATAGATCTGGGATCAAACCCCATTTTATTCATTTCATACCCACACCAACTGCAAAACAAGCCATCATCAATCCACACTCAAAAAACTCTTACCTTGAACACAGCTGAAGGATCTTCATAAAAGCCAGCAATAATTGCAACATGCCCGGGACGAGATTCCGTCGGCACTCGAGTGTAAGAGATTCCCCAAGGTGCTCCTGCTTCGATTTTAGACCTATATTGATCAAAAATTGATAGTCAACACTTCAAATTATAGCTTTCAGTAGCTAAAGCGACATTAAATGATTAAAAAAAGGGGGGGGATAAACAAATGACAACTTCTCTACATTACTTTTTTCTTTTTTTTTTTTAGATTACTCATCATGAATGCATAATTAATGTTCATAATCATATGCCTGTTATTAATGCTGTAAGGCATCTTTCTGTCAGCTGCTATCTTGGGTTTGGAAAAAAAAACTTCTGCACTCCACGTTCAGCTTCGGTCATGATCGGAAACAAATGGTGAACAGATGGGGCTAGGTTTGGACTTCAGGTTGGGCATGGAAAAAGTTGAGCACCATCAAATCCTCTAAATTTTTTTTTCATATGGTGTGTGACAGAGCGTTATCTTACTGGCTACAGCTAAAAAAAAAAGAGGCTAGGTCATTTTTTCACAACCCTCTGTTTAGTTTTTACCAACAAAGGTTCAAAAAATCAAGAAAAGCTCTTTGGGGAATGGTTCCTCATTCATTACTCTTTCATGACAGCTGCAGAAAAAATGCCCTTTACTGACTTTTTTAAAAATTGTGTCCGCTTGAAACAAGCAGTAGCTTCCATGATTTAACATCACAAAGTAGAAGATTCAATTCTGCAAGTAATCAGGTGAAGAGAAACCGAAATTAATCAGTTAAGGCACTATGTTTTTTTTAAATTTTTTTGTATTATTTAAGGCGCGTCAACATCTAAGGTTATTGGCGCCCGGAGCTTTTTTCAGTGCACTGCCGGCCTCCGGACAGTGTTCTCTCGTTACAGACAACACTGTCCATCACCGGACAGTGAGCTGTAAGAAGCTCCTAGGAAGAGAAAACCAAAGGGTCAGCAGCTGGATTCGAACCATGGACCCTCCGCGTGGGAGTCCAGTACTCTACCCGCATAGCAGATCCCTTCCCTAGGGCACTATATTACACTTACTATTGTATAACTGGAACGTAACATTAGTCTGATACATGCCAAAACATGATGTTTAACTCATTCTGGATAACTTCAACGTGAAACTAGATAAAGAAACAACATACATGATTGACATGAAAAGTAACTACGATGTAAACAATGATAATGATTCCACAAGGAACCATTTTCGCATCTGATAAATATAGTATCTAACATTCTGTTCCAATAAGAAATGTCAGAAAGAGGAGAAAAAAGCCACGGACAGATTTCGTAGGGAGTTTCTACTAACGGAGGCACCGCAAGTCAAAGGGGAAAAAAACCATCAAAACATTGAAGAATTTTAAGATATAGAAAATTTGGGATATGGTACTTTTTGGAATACATTTTGTTTTTTTTAATTTTATCGAAAATGGTAGCATCAACCACCTCAAAAACTTGAAATAACAATAATTGGACCTCTACACATACCTATTACAAGTTATTTGAAACATTTTTTTCAGAAAAAATTATTCTCTGTTTCCGGATTCTGAAAAGTCGCTGACTGATTTTAAATGTTGCTTTTTGCTAAAATTCAAAATGTACAGTCGTACACTTCGTATATCGAAGAAGGTATTAGATGACTCTTCTTCACCAATCTAACTTGTTTGACAGAATGTTTAAAGGAAATGTATTTAGTATAATAGTGATAATTGCGCAAGAGAAATATAAACTTGAAGTGGTTCACCACGTTATGTATTTTTTTAAATACTCCATTGTTTAGCAAACTAAACTACCTTACTCAACTAACTAACTCACCTTAAGTAGGGTGCATTGGTCATATTTAATTCATGTTCAAAGAACACATCACTTCTAAGGCCATCTCCTACAAATAGAACCAGTCTTTTTGCCGGCGGTTTTATATCATTCTTGATCGGCTTTATACCATGTATGATTGGTGAATGAAAATAGACGTCGAATACAGACACTAATATTATTATGTGATAAATAAATACTATCAAATAGAAGTACTTCATGTTTGTCTAATTCAAATGAAACAATACAATATAAAACCAAGTTATTTTAACGGAGGCGCCATTTAACTATAACCATTTAGAAGGTTGCTAGGTAACAATAACATTATTTTATTATTATTAATTATAATTTCAGAATAATTTTTTATTGCCTAATAAAACCGTTTTAATTATAGTTATTATTAATTTTTATTGTTATTAAAATTTGTTAAAAAAATATTTTCTAACAAATAAAAAGTAATACTGTTATTAATGATTCATATACATTTTTCACAATATACTATTATATTTTTATTGTTACGTTCATAAAAACTAAAGCCCTAATTTCACATTCGTGCTTTGCCCCATTTCGGAAGGCGCCTCAACATACGAGTTCATTGGAGATGTACAGGGCACCAGGGCCGATCTTAGGATTCGCGGTGCCCAGGGCAAATAGAAATTGCTGCTCCCCCATTTCTAATTGTTTAATTGATTTTTTTCATTTTTATCCTCTTGAGTATTGCAATGGACATGTTTTCGGCCCTCCTGCTGCGTTGTCCTGAGGATTTTATACCATAAACTTCCCGTGTTTTTTATATCATTAACTGAAAGAGCGCTCATTACACTTAGAGACTAAGTGAGGTGGTGAACAGCTGGTATTATTCCTTCCTGCGATTTCTCATATTCGAGCTACTGTATTCACATATATGTCATATAAACATATAAACTTGAATGGTCTCAAAATGTTCTGGTGAAAAACTCACAATACAGTACTTAAAAGTTGACATGATGTCCTAAGAAAAAAGTAGCAAGAATATATAAAGAGTAATTTTTACAAATTAGCCAGAATCTGACTGTGGATCCAGTATAACTAAAACAAATTGGTGTAAAAACCACACTACTTTCTCTTTATATTATTTTAGAGAAGACAAATTCGTATGAAACGCAAATTCCATCATTTATTTGAATAATTCCATTATAATGTGGAAGTAATATGGGAAGGACTAGAATATTTAATTGTCCTATAGTAAATCATATTGCCACGCCTTGTCGTTTAATCAACCCTTATAATAAACTTTTTAAACTGAAAGTTTTTGTTATATACAGGGTGTTCAGCATAAGAATACGGTAACTTCGGAAGGCGATTCTGGGCATCATTTGCAACAAAAAATTCCATATAAACTATGGCTCGATTCGGCTCCGTTTTGAAGATATTTTTAATTTTATGTTTTTTCAAGGTGCTACTACTTTTCAGCAAACAGTTGTCTATATTTCTCAAACTATTATAGCTGCAGCAATTTCAATTAGCTCATTATTTCCTTTTAAATAAGCCAATTTATATTTCAAAATAATAATATTAAGTATTTCAAATTGTGGCTCAAACATAAGAAATAGCAAGTTTCTAATTTTTTCAAAAAATTTTGACTTCATTTTTCTCAAAAACATTTTATATGAAAAAACCGTGCACTATTCAGGAAAAACATCTACATACGATTACCTTTCAAAAGGTATAAAATGCCTAGGGGTTATTTTAAAAATTGATGCATAAATCTGTGATTAATTGCAAAAAAGTAGGCCCCAAAACAGCGTCGGCATTATGAAAGGAATTCACCTACCATAAGAATATAACTGATCAGAATCGTCAAATCCAGTACGATTTTTTGCAAACGTGTAATTTAATAATTAATTTATTTAAGAACTATATTAAAAAATATATAATTTACATTATAAATAATAAAATAAAATAAAAAGTAGAAATTGGTGTATGATGTTAAATGAGCGTTAGGTACCAATTCCAAAAGAAAGGATTTTCGTTTAACGAGTTTAGGACTGTGTGCTATTCTTTAGTTAATTCACAAATTTGCTAAATAATTTGAATAAAACACAGATTTTTTTGAACTACAAAATAAACTATTTATTAGCTCTCCACAACCGCCTAGTTCCAAAAGTTTGGAATTAGATGTATGGTTTTATGTGATAACTAAAGTGATAGTGGACAGGCCCAATCTTCTACCTTGGAATTGGGCACACATGTGATAATTATGAATATTCAGGTGTTAGAAGCGTTGCACAAATTTAAATAAGAAGAACACCTTTCAGAAGCGTAACACTTGGCAATTTAAAAGAAAGCTTAACTTCTCATTAGTACCTATAGAAAAATATGTTAAATGCAAGTAAAAGATTAACTTTTTTTAATCTTGTTGCTATGATAACTAAACCAAATTTTTGTTTGCTTGTATGTAAATTTGCTTTTTGCAAGTATATGTTTTAAATTTACGTTGACTAGAAAAACACAACCTCATGCGTACGGACCAATTTATAAAAACACTTTTTTTTTTCATGGTCACGAGACCTTAAAAATGCACAAAAGTAGGCTTCACTCTCGCGGCAGTACATTTTCTGGATGATGGATTTAAAAGTACAATAGGCTAGTCATATAAACTATAGCAATTTATATAAAGAAGAAGAATTATGCAATGTACACAGTGACCTTTAAGCAATAACAATAGATATTTATTTCTCTTTACAAAAAGTTAGTTCTACTTGCAATGTTCAATGCGCCAGTTTTCTATGAAATATTAGATTAGATGACAATGGTTTTCGTATAAAAGTTAATGAACAGTTCCTTTAAAGTCACTTAAATGCAAGTGTTAATATCGTTTTGAATTTTATAACAAATATTAGCTGAAGCGATACTGGGAGTACGTTCTTATTTCAATAATCTTCAAGCAAGTAAATGTAAGCGTATTTTTCACTTCTTACCCTGGTTTTCTCACTTTCTTATACTATTTTTCTATTTTAGTGCCAACCTAAATATAGAATACAAATAAACCAAAATGAAGGTGACTTAATATTTAACTATTGAAATAGAGGTATCGCCACTAACACGAACCTTTTTCAGCTAAAGCTGAAACGATCAAAACGAAATACCAACTTAGAGATTTTTTGCATCTTTTGTTTTTGAGATATTCCGATAAAAAGCACATAGCCGTGAGAAGTAAAATTGGCGCCTGGTGTAATCGGTTGGTGTACCAAAAGTTATTTTTGTATACTTGTTTTTACAACAGAGTAATTATTGTCATAAAAAAACTGTGAAAAATGACGTTAACCCCGTTTCAATACCCCTAATATTAGTCGAGATACTTGTATTTAAGATCAAAGTTCCAACTTTATCTATTCGCGAACGGTTTTCTATATTAATTTTCCACCAGAAATACACGTTTTGGGAGGTCCTTTGACTGCAAAAAATGTTATTTGTGACGCAAAAAAATTTAGTGTAATGTAATGGTTGTGGGTATATCAGGATAAATTTTGTTTTATCATCAAATAAAAGCAATCATCACATCATTTTAATGCACCCAGTATGCAAGACTTCTTGACGCTATGATTACGGTACGAATATCTTGCCAGAGTGTTGGTCTAGTGGTCAAGAGCGTGGCTTTGTAAGTGGGAGATCCCCCTAGTTCGAATCCCGCGTATGCAGTTATTCTTATTACTTAAAAAATCATAATACTTTTTTTAATGAAGTGTAGTCATACGCGGGATTCGAATTGGGGATCTCCCACTTACAAAACCACGCTCTTGACCACTAGACCAACACTCTGGCAATCTTAAATATCTCAACTAATATTTATTAGGGATATCGAAACGGGGTTAACGTCATTTTTCACAGTTTTTTTTACGTAGTTTTCATGATCATTGTAAAAACCAGTGGTCCTCATGAAACCTCAATCGGCTTTTTGGCCGTAACTCCGCCAAAAATGAAGTTACAGCATTGGGGGTGGAAAATTTGAAAACTAGATCCAAAAAAACATAGTTTACTTCGTGGGTTTTTTAGAAATTCCGCTTTTCTAAAAAGTTATTAGCGATTGGTGCATTTTAAATGGATCACCCTGTTTAATAAACAGCATTTAAAAACATTGGCGGCACCCAGAGCTTTTTTCGGTGCGCTGCCAGCCTCCGTACAGTGTTCTCTCGTTACTATCCATCAAACTATCATTTCTTATTAAGTTCTTCAACAGCACTTTCATAATCAGTGATTCTTCTTCCATCTTAAAGCGTTATTGTCACGAGAATTGGTACCAATATAAATAATCGCGAAGAGAGTTTTTGTACCAAGTGTTACATAAGAGATAACTTAATTTTAGTAAACAAAGAAAAATAATTTTTATGGAGAATGTGCCACTTCAGTTGATTTGCCCAATTCAATCCAAATAATGGGATATAGTCTTCTTCAGTTACCTATAGTTCTAATTGTAGATCTCGGCTACCTTGGCTTTCCTAGTGTTTTATTGCACGGCATTGTATAATATGCCATTATGCATTATGCTTGGTAATAGACTGGGTTTTTCAATGCATCCAAGCAGATATACTAATAACAGATTGCGGGGCGCCTGGATTATGTCGACTATATTGCCATTGATTTAGAACTTTATCATGACCTTGTTTCCTATTTGATCCACTTTGTTTATTGATTCACACGCAAATAGCTGACGAGGTGACTATGAGGGGCTGTTGTTCATTCACATAGGGGTGCTGCTCTGGGCCTTTGTCATACTTACTTTAGCAAAACGTACTAGTTTTTTTAAGTTATAAAAACTTTATTTTTAGCGAAATATTTTTCTTCACATCAATGTTTTTTTTCTAATCTACATATTATCTAATAACCTAGAGCTCTTATCTACACATCTATTCTGTTTAATTATATTTACTCTTCGACAGAACGCCTATCTACATAGTTTCTAAACTCCTCTGTTGCTACTCTCCTTGTTCCAATCTCATAGCCACATTTTCTACATCCAGCAACGTCGCCAAGTTACTTTACAATACTGTGTGTCTTAATGATTAATTAATAATTAAAATAATAAAAAACTGTTAGTAAAGCATATTTGTCTTAAATTCGAGGACGTCTTATATTAGACGAAAGAAGTTAACAATAACATAAGGAAAATTAATTTTAGGCCAGTATTGGAAAAGGGATGGTTACCTAAAGTAACATTTTTTGGATTTAAGTAATATTAATGAGAATTAAACTGGTTACAAAAAAATTTGATGCAATAAATTGATTTTTCGATAATTCTTTTCAGCCACACATTGCTGATGTTTAAAATTTCTTTGCATTCAACTGTTTTAACTCTTTGCGGCTAGGTGGGTTAAAAACTGTCCCACCTTTTGCTTAGCTTTTGCTAAGGTGGGATATATTTTAACCTACCTCGAAGAGTTGAAGTTATTCATACATACAGCTTAATATGTTATTTAAAGTTTTTCATTCAGTTGGCAGTGCTATGCACCAATGGTAAATGCGTAAATAAGTGAAAAAATTTTGATATTTATTATAAACTTGACAGATATTAAAAAATGGTGGCACCGCATACTGTTCTATTATTTGGATGCAGATGTTGTTAATTCATATATTGTTTACAAACAATTGGGTCAAAACATGGAACTTAAACATTTCAAGGAACAGTGCGCTGAAGGACAGTGCTGTACTGTCTGCAAAGTTCCGCTTTGTTTTGGTAAAAAGTTGTGTTTGAATGAACACCATATAAAGCATTAGTTGCATAGTGGTATTATACAATACCAGTGTCCCACACTAAAAAAGGACTATTGAAATGGTATTAATTTTTTCTTTTCTTTTTTTCTTATTTTGAGAGTAATGATTATTTGAGAGGGATGATTACATATGTAAAAATCATGGAAATGAATGTTTATTTCCATTTTTTTATAATAAAAGAAATTCTGTGCAACTAGGGCTTTTATTTTCTTTAAAATCGTGTGCCTCAAAGAGTTAAAGAGGGGTTTTGAAAAATTATGCTCCTCTCATAAGAAAACTGAAGAAATGAAGCCAACTGTGGTTTAGTAAACTTTCCAAGTAAAAATAATAAAAGATGGATAAATTAGAACTTTTGTGGATTGCCGCTAGGAAAATAAAAAATGGTTTGTTCACCATTTTTAATAAAAACAAATGTAAAAAGTCAAATTGTTGAAAAAATATATATTTAATTTGTTAAACTGTTGTTTTTGTAGATGTCATAGTACTCCATTTTGCATAAAATTATGAACCTTTGGCGATGATTCAGATATGTTTTCTTCATCAAAATTGATCTTTGCATTCAATTGGCTTGACATGTAGCTGAAAAATTGCCTTATTAAGTACGTAGCTCGTTAAAATTGTTCATTAAATTAAGATATAAAGTTATACAGGGTTTTAAGCCTTCATATGTTCAGGTTAAGGGCTGAGCTAGTTTTAAGCTTTTCGAAAAAGACCCGGAGAAGGTTGTTGAAAGTTCTGGACTGCTCAATATAATATTGGGGCATAGCACGGTAGCCGTGCGGTTAGAGGCGAAGCCCTAAAAGCTAAGATGTATTGTGGTACTGGGTTCGATTCCCGGTCTAGTCCTTGGATTTTCTTTAATGGTTAATAAAAGAAGTTTACCGTAAAATATGTTTGCGTGGTCGCCTAATCAGTAGTCGGACGTAAAGCTAGCCTGAAAAAATTGGCATTACTTTATAATACCACAGAGTGCTTTAAGTTTTAGCGAGTAACGCGAATGTAAGATTTGACTGTATTGGGGGGCTGGTTCAATCATTGCCTTTGTATTTACTATATGAACCCATTAACCATAAAGAAATTTTGGTTCATCAAATAAATTATCGTAGTGTAAAGTGTTGGTAGTGCGCAGAACGATTAAGAAAGTCGACGGACTAATAATAATAATAGTAATAAATATGTAGAGGACAGAGTTCGATAAGGTAAGAACCCTAGTGAGTGGTGGGGAGGAGCGACGGAGGCAGAAGGTGGTAAGCCATTGCCGAGAGAAGTCCACGAGTTGCTGCGAACTGAATAACCAGCCGATTGGCATGAGGTGAGCCAGCTCCCAGATTATGTCCTCTGTGCACTCCTTAACCACTCACCAGGGTTCAGGCATTAACTCTTGTTAATATTAATTTATCAGAGGTTAACCAGAGGTTATTTTTTAGTTAAAAGAGTTTTGGTTTATTTTGTTTTTAGTTATTGTGAGGGATATTTTTAGTTTATTATTGTTATTTATTTCAGGGGTTTGGGAGATTTTTATATACGATTGTACGTAGAATAAGTAATTAATAATAAATCTGCTAACTAAATAACTGTATCTTTTCCTCCCCTCTACCTGTGTGAATGGTCGTGTGAGTGTGAGGGTGAATGTGTGCTTACAGAAGCTGAAGGAGAGCACGCGCGTCAGAGGGACCGCGCGCTGTGGAGTAGGTAGGTATCAGAGAGGTTTACAATAGTTTAAAACAAAGAACAAACCTTATCCATATGCTCACAGACAACTTTCAGTAAATTCTTCAAAATCTTAACTTGGTTGCCTTGATCCTGAAAATATAAAGAAATTCAATCAGGCGTAAACTAAAGAGTTGAACTATTGTAAATTCTGTACATTTTTCATCTTAAAATTGAAAAATGATTTGTTTCCTCGCCTATTCAGCTTACAGCTAGAAATATTGGCTATTTTAAATTCTTTACATTTGTCTAAAACATGAAATCCTATGTGAGTCAACGATTACATTCCCTTCTTATACCAAGAATCACATCTGAACTACAAGTTTGGTCACGAATTTTTTATGTAAATACACATAGCCTTGCGTTATCTTTTTTTTATTTATCCAAAGGGGTACTCTGTTTTTATTGCTAAAAAAAAAAGGCATGTTTGTTCTGCCTAAACGTTCTCGTTCAAACTGAGTAGAGTTCATGACTGCCAGTAACCAGCTCCAAAAGAATTAAACCCGAAATCAAATTGTTGTTCGGCCATCGTACGTAACGCATAAATTCTTTTAACAAATCTTTCTCTTCAAGGACAAGTAAGGGTTAGCCTGTACTAACTTGAATATGGTTCAGTAATTTGGAGTACGTTTTGCAAGATACATATGGCTTTTATTGAGGCTGTACAGAACAAGTTATTTCGGTGGTTGGCTTGCAGTTTGAAAATCCCTAAAGAAACCGTTATCTATTCCAAACTACAGCTAACTCTCAATATTCCTCCACTTGCCACCAGAAAAATTTATTATGACCTCTCTTTCCTCTGCAATTCTTCTCCATTCTCAAATAGGCTGTCCTTACCTTCTTTCTCTAATTTCTTTTAATATTTCATCCCATACTACACGACATTCTACTGCGTTCAAGGTACCGTACTGCAAACATAATTACGTTTTTTACTTCCCAATCTTTCGTATGATGCGGACAGCCAATCATTTTAACTTAGATTTCTTTGGCACTGATATACTAAATTTTCTAAATAAAGCCAGATGTCAACTATTTCTTTAAACTATTTGTATTGTATAAATTTGTATAAAAACCTCTAAAAGGTAAAATAAAATGCTAAAGCCTAATTATAAACCTAAATTATAGACTGAGAACTATTTGTATTATTTATGTTATTTTATTGTTGTTTCTGTAAATTGGATTATTGATCCGTTTTTTATTTAAAAAATAAAAATAAAATTAGCTGGTACAAGGATAAATAGAAGTAAAATAGGCAACTAATAGGAACTGTAAATAATTAAAATTGCAATAAAGCAACTAGCTTAAGATTTCAGACAATTAAATACACAAAGCATTGTAACAACCCAGTTACAACCAGGAATAAAACCAACCTTATTTATAGTAATTGTAGGTATGAAACCAATTGGTGGACTTAAAGAATGCGTTAACTGTCCAAAATTATTCAGTAGAATTGAGCCTTGATCACCATGGGCACAAGTCTTAACCTCCTCCCAATTTATGTTGAACCGCTCACAGCACTGCAACAGAGAAAAGGTAAAAGAAGTCATTAAAACAATAGCCTTAGTTAGGGGAGCTGGCCATCGGACCAAGCTTTTAATGGGATGCATACAAAGAACAAGTACAAAATATTTTGTGTTTTTTTTTTTGTTTAAATTAATTCATTCGTTTATTTTTTTCTTAGCATTTCCAATACTGATTTTTCTTTTTCTTTTAGAACTGATGCACAAGCTGTTGTATGGAAACATATTGTGCTCAAAAGAAAATTTCATTTATATATATTAAAATGAGGCCAAAATTGCTACAAAAACGTAAGCTCTAATTTTGTAGAAATAGTTTCAAATTAGACTTACCTCTTGGCCTATTTTGTCTGGTAGGTAGTTGTTACTTATCATACAAGTGGCCAATCGAACACGGGTGAGATCGTCCTTAGCACGCAGTATGGAACAAGCATGCACCTTATTGCCAAGGCATTCTGTACCTCCATGCTGACATTTAAAGGTGTACTTTCCATCAGGTGCTACAGCTGTCTATAAAAATTAATACAAAATATTAGAATAAGGTGTTCTGTAACAATGCTTAAGTAAAGTAAATTTAACATTTTACAGGATGAGACATAATCTGAATCTCACAGGACCTTCTTTTCCTGCATTTTTTTTAAGATTTAAAAAAATATAAGTCTTCTTCAAAGTTTGAAATTTACCCAATATAAATTCACTACAATAAAACGAAACTTCGAAGGCAGATAGACGTCCCAGCCTACCAGAACGCCTCTTAGAGACAATTTTCTAGGAAATAATTTCAAACCAAAGCGACAGGTCTTAGGATACAGGTAAAAGAAAACTAAAAAGAGATCGTTCAAAAGATTTATTCACCCGTTCATGCGACTTTCTTCAATTCATCATTTTTGCAACAAATTTAATCCTCCTTCAAGGTTTCTTCATGATCACAAAGTCATTGAGCTTCTTAAGTATACAGATGATATTGTGCTGATGGCCGATAATATTTATATTCGCTAAGAAATTTAATAATAATAATTGTGTTTATTGAGAAACAACATGCATACAAAAAAAACAAAATATTCGCAGAAAACTCAAACTAAACAAACATCCCCTATGTATGAAACTTTGCAGATAGTGTAACCTCTTTATTTTTTCATTATATTTGCATAATAAGTAGATAAAATTGCAAATTTTTGAGGAACTTAAATGCAAAGAAATATTCATGTTTTTGTAGAATATTGTAACATTTGGAATCTAACATTAAACCCGGCCAAGTCAAAGGTGTTGGTTTTTTTTTTTTTTTTTTTTTTTTTTTTTTTTTTTAACGAGGTGGAAGGTTGGCTTTGAAAGAAAGATGACCGTTTAAAGGTACTGCAATTAGTGTGGTCAAATAATTAAGTATTAAGCTTCCTTCCAAATTTTTAATGATACTCGTTTAAAGCAGAAGGTTTCGACGGCTAAATTTGCAGTTAATAAGATGTCAGATTTTATCTACTATTTTTTTTTCATTTTTTGTTTTGTTTTTTTATTGATATATGTACAACCTCAACAATGTCTAGCAGACAGATGTCCATGATGTAAAGTACTTTTGTATATTTTTGTTATATTAATATTTTTGGTTCAATAAGTAAAGTGGTATTATTGTATTATTCTTATTATTAGTCGAATGATCGCTTTTGTTTAAATTTGTTTTTTTCATTAGAACTGATTTTAAGAAGAGTTTCTGAGGCGTCGTGCTTCTGCTTCAAAAGTGTTTTTACTAAAATGAACCTGTATGAAGCAAAATAATAAGTGAAATGAATTGCTGCAAAAAAATAATAATAATATATATACGTATATCTTGAGAATAGCATTTGAGAATTTCTTGATGCCAAATAACATTGGTTTCCCGAAAAGATAACAGAAACAAATCTTCTCTCTCAAAACGAATTCCATATAATAGTGGACATCAAGTGGGTTAAAGAGCATGTCGGCCTTGTGAGAAATTAAATTACTGACCAATTAGCAAAAGAGGGTCTTGCCTATTAGTTACCGAGTAGTCCCCTTGACCCTTGTCCGCCGACATTTCTCGAGATATCTCAGCACGGAGTGCAATCACTCAATTTGTATACAAAAAGCGTCACGACCAGTTTATTTTTTCTCAATAATTACGAAAAGAAAACAGATAGGCAAGTCTCATCTACAAATTGAATCAAATATTCAGTAGACAAGGGAAATTCAGATCTTATCTTTACTACCTCAAAATTACACCTGCCCAACCTTCAGTTTCTTAAACCAATTACATGACCAGACAGTTGACCATCTATGTACTTCTTCATGGAATATTTGTTTTGAGATACCCAGAAATAATTCTGGGTGCGTGTATGTACTTATCCACCATAACTCTATTTTATATCTCCTAAACAAAAACTAACAGTTTCATTCTAGTGTGAAAAGTAGGCATAGCCAATCAGAAACGAGAATTATTTATTAAACCACGCCTACGCCCGCATGTACGTTAAACCACGCCTTCTTTGGCCCGTAATAAAATGGAAGACCTGTATTTGTCATTTTCCTACTTTCTATTACATTTGACAAACGAAAGTATTAACTAATTTTGATTAAATTAGGAATGTTTTTTTTTTTTTTGCTACAGACGTATAAGGCAGCACAAATTACACACACTAAATAACAAATAAATAACTATTTGTAAAAATAATTCATTTCTAAAACGTTAACAGGGTCGAATGTTTCTGTAATAGCGTCTGGTTTTTGCCTGACAAATGGAGGTACACAGCACGCATACTTTAAACGCCGACTGCAGCAGCTGAATTCAAAAACGGTATTTAGTACTTAAAAAACACGCCACATATATAATTATACTATTACTAGATATATACGTAATCAGATTAAGAAGTTAATTAAAGAAAATATATTAATATTGAACACTAAAACAATTTAAATAAGTATTTTTAACGATAAATCTCTTGGTAAAGTGTAGTACCTATTTACTTAATCAAAGGATGAAGTTAAGCCGAAATGTTAGCTTCGGATTGTTCTACTACGTGCAAATGTACAGGATACTATAAGGAACTATAGGAATCTTTAACTATACGAGGGTCGTTTGAAAAGTCCGTGCAAAGTCAGAGAGATAGCACCACTGGCGCGTATCGAGGTTATGTTTAGTTAGTAGCATCTCTTGGAAGAACACACACCAAGTTTCAGCCAGATCGGTCTATTTCTTTGTGTTTGGCATTCGTTTGAATCGAGGAAGTCGAGTGATTTTCAAAAAATGGACGAAAAAGAATTTCGTGTGTTGATTAAACACTACTTTATGAAAGGCAAAACGCCTCAGGAGACTAAAGAGAAGCTTGATAAACATTATGGTGACTCTGCACCTTCGATTAGAACAGTTTATAAGTGGTTTCAAAATTTTCGGAGTGGTCATATGGGCACAAGTGACGCTGAACGTTCTGGACGCCCTGTTGAGTTTACTACTCCAGAAATCATTGATAAAATCCATGATATGGTGATGGATGACAGAAGAGTGAAGGTGCGTGAGATTGCTAGTGCTGTGGGCATCTCGAATGAACGGGTGCATAATATTTTGCATCAACATTTGGACATGACAAAGCTATCCGCAAGATGGGTGCCGCGATTGCTCACGCTTGACCAAAAACGAAATCGTGTGAAGTGTTGCAAGGACGGTTTGCAGCTGTTCCAGAAGAATCCGTAGGACTTTAAGCGTCGTTTCGTCACTGTGGATGAAACATGGATACATCACTACACTCCTGAGACCAAAGAACAATCTAAACAATGGGTTACCAAGGGGGAATCTGCGCCAAAAAAAGCGAAGACCGTTCCTTCGGCCGGAAAGATTATGGCGACTGTCTTTTGGGATTCGCAAGGAATAATCCTCATCGACTATCTGGAAAAGGGTAAAACTATTACAGCTGCATATTATTCATCGTTATTGGACCGTTTGAAAACCGAGCTGCGAGAAAAACGCCCACGATTGGCCCACAAAAAAGTCCTTTTCCATCACGACAACGCACCAGCTCACACCTCAGCAGTTGTGGTCGCAAAATTAATGGAAATAGGGTTCCAACTCGTTTCACATCCCCCCTATTCTCCAGACTTGGCTCCCTCGGACTACTATTTGTTCCCCAATATGAAGAAATGGCTGGCGGGAAAAAGATTTTATTCAAACGAGGAGGTGATTGCAGAAACGAATGGCTATTTTTCAGACTTGGACAAATCGGAAGGGATCAACAAACTAGAGCAGCGTTGGACGAAGTGTATAAGCCTAAAAGGAGACTATGTTGAAAAATAAAAAAGGTTTACCCCAAAAAATTAAGTAGTTTTTATTTTTGCACGGACTTTTCAAACGACCCTCGTAAGGAATCTTTTGAGAGTATTGTTTTACAAACTATAATATCGGTAAAAATTAAAAATGTTCACTATAACTGAATTAAAGTAACCGCCTATTTTTTCAGTAGGGGTTTAACGCCAAACTACCAATAACGAAATAACCTTTATATCTTAAAACATGTTATATCGTAATAAACAGCAAGTACCATAATGTGATGAACCATAATATAATACACGAAGACAATGGCACAAGGACCGCTCGGACCCTTTATACTACCAATATGTTTACTATATTTTTATAATAATGTAGGAGTTAGAATCTTGAGAACACCGGAATTTCTGAGGTTCTCATAAAATTTTGTGGTGCGGAATTACTCAAATTTTTAGATACATCTAGGCTTTACTTTCTAAATGGGATAGATGTTAGATAGATTAGCTGACTGATAAAAGCATTAACTAGATGCCAACTACAATAATAAGGTAGTAAATAAAAAAAAACATTGTAATTAACTTGGAGTGCTAAATTTAAATATATACGGTTCTATAACTTTCATTTAAGAGTTTTAGTAGAATTCTATTAAAGAAAGAAAGAAACTTTTATTTTGTCCTGGGACAATATCCCTTAAGGACAACAAACAAAATTTAAATTACAAAATTAATTACAATAAGTTCTCTATAAGTAAAAGCAATATAAAAGTAAAATTATTATAACAAAAATTACATTGAAATGCACTTAATTAATAGATATAAAACTAAATAATAAATTCTCTAATGAGAAGCGTCTTCTATGAAGGACCGCATTAAGAAATCATACAATGCATTTTTAAATGAAGCTATTGTACTTTTATGAATTAATGTAAGAGGTAAAGAATTCCAGAAAAGAGAAGATTGCACAAGAAATGAATTTTTATAGGTAACTGTTCGATATGGAGAAATATAAAATTTGAAATTAGCAGTTCTGGTATTTTTTAAATCTAATTGGGCCTTCCTAATAAACAGATTAAATAAATATTCGGGACGTTTATTTTTTAGAAGCATAAACAGAAACCTTCCCAATAAATACTTCCTTCTATACTTGACATTCAACCAATTAAGAAAAATAAAATGAGGAGTAATATGCTCATCTCTTCTTACATTTAGAATAAAACGAACACAGGAATTTATTGACCTTTGTAATTTTATGTTCAATTCAGCTGTTAAATCATTGTACACTAGCGAACAGTAATCTAAATGCGGAAATATAAGTATAGTAATCAGCTGTTTTCTTAGCTGTTTTCTGTTATATTAGGGTACTTCTTGGAGAGAAGAGTGTTTAGGCATACCTCTAAGTGCTTTTGCTGTATTTTTACTGACTAGTCGCCTATATATCAGTATAAATTGACAAGTATACATAAATTTCTAAATTTGGAGAAATCAGCTGATAGAAAATCTTTTTGGAGATTTTCTCGAAATTGGCGCAACGGATTTTTTTGTTAAATTTGTATACATTTCAAAAAAACAAGCTCTTTACTTTATTCATTTTTCCAGACAAATTATTTTTAGCAGATTTCTCAGAAATAGATTTAAAGGCTTCCTAGTAAGGTTACATTTCAGTATAATATTCGATTATACATTTATAAACTTTAGTATGTTTTCAGAATTAAATATTACTCAAATTGTACGAAGTTTTGAATTAATTTATGAGTAAGAGCTTTGAAAGTAGTAGTAAGAGAAAGTTGTGTGTCTTTCTTTTTAGTAAGGCGCGTCTATATCTAAGGTTAATAGCGCCCGAAGCTTTTTTTTTCAGAGCACTATCGGCATCCGGACAGTGTTCTCTTGTTACAGACTATCCATCACAGGACAGTGTACTGTAAAAGAAGCTCCTAGGAAGAAAAAATCTAAAGGCCAGCAGCTGGATTTGAACCCACGATCTCTGCGTTGGAATCCAGCATTTGCTAACCACTCAGCTAATCCCTTTTGTTAGATTTGTCAATAATAGATTTGGTACTCTAAATGCCGCTTGACATTTCAAATTGGTTATTATTATTATTTTTATGGGATTTTTCTTTTAAAATTCAAATGATTCATTAATAAGACTTGTTTCCATTTTCCATTTTTACTTTAATTTGGATTTTCAAATTTTGTATATTATATTTTAAAGTTTGTATCCTACAATGACAGGTTAGCCAGGAGGTTATCAACTGCTCTCTGCATCTGAGAAGGCACCTTTGAAGGCACAGTACATGCTTCACAAGTTGAGTAAAGTGCATTATTTCATAAATTAAGGAATAAGTTTGATCCTTTACATGAAAGATATTGATCACTTAAATATGTGGCAGGAGGTTTCCAATTTTTTTTGGTAATTAAACGAAACTCTCCCAAAATTACCAAAAAATAATTATACCTTCTTGTTTGTAACAGATGTAAAATTAATTTTTAGCCATTTTGTGTATACTTGAGAACATCTAAAGCTCTTAACATTTGATTTTTCTATGAAAAATCACTTGGAAAACGACTTATTCCCCGATATTAAGAAAAATACTAGCTTTACTGCCTTGGCAATATTTTCAGTAGAAAGGGGATGAAAAAATACATAAAAATGACCTATCGCGTGCTCTTCTTTCTCTTTGATAACAAGTTAAAAAATTGAAATATGATTAATAAATACCAGATTTTGAAATGGCCTAGCACCTTTAATTTTGAAGATATCGAATTGGGGTTTCCGGTTTCTTTCATAACTTTTAATACTCTTTAAAATTGTGTATATGAAAATGGGGGTCAACTGCGAACCATCACTTTTGGTCGCGTGTCAGCCGCGTAGGCGGGCAGGAATCTAAAATCAAGTCAAATATTTTGAAACTAGAGGTGATGGGCAACAAATTTTTCCTCTACCATTTTTCGCTCAGATCAACCGTTTAAGCATGAAATGCATTTGAGCCGTCTTAAAATGAACACCCTGTATAGTGGCTAATATGAAACAACTGGAATAAAATGGTAATTTATTATATATATTATATATTATATTTAAAGAAAAAAAAAGAAAAAGAAATATTAAAACTCTAAATAGAAAATCTGACGGATATAATGGCTCCCTCTTTCGTAAGTTAAGAAAAAGGAAACCGCATAAAACAAAACAAAAATAGTAGTAAATTGAATAAATAGTCAATAATTAAAAAATAAAGTAACATACGCTAGCAATAAAATTAACTCATTACCGCTCAGAGCCCTCAATTGGGGGCAGACATGTTTTTGTTTCCTTAACACTTCTGTTGCCATTGTTAGCGCAATTAGGACCACCATATGTTAATTTGTAAAATAACATCTTTGTGAATTTTGAAAGTTCGGACAGCTCTCGGTAATTTTTCTATTTTACCAGTGTTTTATGTAAGTATTTTTATTTTTTCAATATACAATTAAGTTTCTTAGATTTATTAGAAATGTATGCATACTTTTTGGTTTTAAATTATTCTTTAATATGTGATTATACCAAAAATTTTCAACTGACAATAATCACATCTTCATCATTTACGATATTGCCACTGTTCAAGGTGCAAGGTGAATCTTTTATCTAATAATCTAACTAATCTTCTAGCATGTTTTAAATACAGTATGTTTAAACATTAAAAGTGTTTTTAGTACAATGTCCTACGTAACCTTGGATTAATTTTTCTGTAAACCTTCCTAATTTATCGAAGAACATACTTAGGCCTAATCTTCTTTCCAAGGCAAGTTAAAATGTAGCATTTTATTTCCTATTTAAGCCTTATGGCATATTACTAATATAATTTTGCTTTATGTTTATATCAACACAATTTCTGTGAAGGAAATTTTATTTTATTTTTATGTAACTTGTCCCTTTTATTTTTGCTTTAATTGCTTTCGCCAACATCTTATTCCACTAAATTACATATGTTATAAATGAAAATGATTTCAATAATCACTTCTTGTCATTCTTCAAAATTATATAAATAATTTGTAAGGCGCCACGGTAGCCGAGCTGTTAGAGACGAGGCCTGCAAAGCTGATATGTACGTATTGTGTTACTTGATTCGATTCCCGATCTTAGGCCTTGGATTTTATTTAATGTTTAATATGAGAAATTTATAGTAAAATATGTTAGCTAGTCGCCTCTGTCCACGACACCTAATTTGGTAGTTGGACGTAAAGACAGCTTGCAAAAAATAGACAATTACTTTACTTAATAAATAATTTGTACATGTTAAGCATTTAAATTGAAATCTCTGGATAATGTAATTAAAAATATTCTTGTATAGTTAGTTTTTGAGAATGAATATTAAGAAGTCTTCAGTTCGTTTTGAATTTTTTACTTAAGGTTTAGATTAGAACACACTTCGGTTTTTTATAAATTGTTTTGTTTATAAAAGCAAATACTTTTTTTCCAAAATAAAATGTTCATAATTTTGGTTTTATCTATTTTTCTAAGCAGTATTATTTTTTTGTTTGCTTTGTTCATGGTTTCGTATTTTTTACTTTTTGTATGCAGCGTCACTTAAACGTGTCTTTATATGTGTGCAGTCTTAAGACTTCTCTGTGATAGAACTTAGCCCTGATGACAGAAAAAAATATTTAAAAAATATAATAAAATAAAAAAATAAATATATGGTCACACCAGGCTATATTTGTCCTCTAATGAGAGCAGTAGTGTATGTGATATTGTTTTGTTATATTTTTATGATAATCATGAAGAACAGTGTATTTAAATACTATTCAACGGACTACCAACTTTTATCTATTGAATGATTTTAGGATAGAGAAAACAGGATAAGCAAATATCGACAAGATGTGAAATTAAAAAAGTAAAATAAAAGACTAAGTAAATAATAAGGAAAGAGGATTAAGGATTTGCTAATTTTCTCTGGTCCATTTTTCTCTTCATTATTAGAGCCATTTTCGAGAAAGTGGCAAATCAGTAATATCGATGCAATACACTAGCACTTCCAGTAGATCGATTTCAATCGAAACTTTATTCGAGAAAATCACTTTTTTGCTTTCTCATAATATGGAAAAATACGAAATGTTTATTAAAATTAATTGATTAAACTTACACTAGCTTTACCATAGGGTATTAGATCGATTTTTAAATAATTCGATAATTTCTCCATGACTGGATGTAATTGATCAGTAATGAAACTTCTTGAATCCGGGCATAGACACTCATAATAGACGGTTAGTAGAAGTAACGGAGCTATTGGCTGCATGATTCAGCAATTGTACCTAGAAAAGAATTAAGGCTAATGTTGCCTGTAAATAACTTTGTGGCTAGTCTAACTGACAAATACAAATACTTCCAAAACATTAAATAAGGCTAGTTTGCATTTAAAGTAGCTTCTTTATAGCTTGAGTTTTTGTAGAATTGACAAACTTACTAAACCTCGAGTAAAACCTAGTTTAGATTAACATAATATTCAATAGTTATTGAATAAGACTAAAAAAAAGTTGTCTTTAAAAAAGAGTTTTTAACATACTTATTATATAGGCTATCAAACAGCATAAATAAACTGATTTTATCTTTAAATAACCGTTGTAATATCACTCAAAGCGGGGAGAGATAACAATCATTTAAATCTTTTTAAAGAAAAGATAACCTTTGCATCAAAAAAAAGGATGTAAACAGAATAATGTAAACGGTGCATTCATTTAAAGGCATTAAAATAATTTTATGTTTAAAATGCATTTTTAGATGAGTATGCAATATCTGAATAATTGCACTGAATCAATTGTTTAATTTAATAGCCATTTGTGTATTTTCTGCAGACATTATGTATGTATCTATCATAAACAGAACTACCGACCCGAACCCTGCCATGATTGTGATATATGGCTAAATTACCTTTTAAGGCAGACATTTCATTAATGTAGGTGACTAATGTTTACCTCTATTACCTACCTTATACAGATCTGTCGGGAGAGGTAGCTTCAAATCACCTCAATCGGGCAAATATTTCATTTTTAGTGGTTATTTGTTCTATATAACATTGACGGATGTACAGCTGGGCACTCATGTCTGAAGCTGGATGTATAAATCGTCTTAATCAAACAAGACCTAAAGCTGTAAGAATTAGCTAGTATGTTTGTCCTATTTACTATTAAAGGACTACAGCCGGGGTAATTTTATGTCTCTAGAGATGTTACTTATTAATAATGCGAGTGAGTTGAGGGCAAATAGTCCTACGCTATGCAATGCTTTTGATTCTCAAGTCTCCCGTAAACGTAGCTACACAAACCGAAGCTACGACAAAAATCCAGTACACGGACTTGAGCAGACTAAGATTTCGCAGTCCAGATCAAATCGGACAACAACCTTGAGGAGAAACAGCACAAACTCTTCCAACGATATCCAGTTCTAAAGATCCTAAATTTAATATACTCACACTCTTAATCATCACGAGAAAGATAGAGTTTTGACCTTCTCAATCTTACTAAATCTTAAATTAGTCTCTCCGATGGTATGAGACTCGCCTTAAACCACAGTGCCCAGTAACGATTCTAATCAGCAATCTAGGATATGTCTATGAAAAACATAGAATCATCTTAATGCCATTCCTCAAATTTTTCAAATCAGCATATAGATTAGCGAAAATTCACACAGATCATCCATAAAGATGGATACATTTTGTATTAGCCCTAGAATAAGTTCTATGTAGTTTCTGCCATTATTTAGAAATAGAGCTTGGACAATTGAGCCATAAATCATTTTAATCAGGAAAAATACTACCCATAAACTGTCACATTCAGTTTATCATTAGATAAACACATTGATGTCTGTCCTACCTACTGTTAACCGAACCACAGCCTGGCCAAGTCAACTTGATCGGAGTAAAACTTCATATAGGTGAGTGTTAGCAATATGTATGATCAATGTACCACATTACTTTGGTATCTAGGATTAATTTCACAATAATCTAAAATATAAATTTTTGTCTTACCTACTTAGATTCAGTGAAGACTGGAACTCAACTGAGTGCTAAAGATCTAATCCAAACGGTTTTTAAACATAACAATCAGCGCTGTGGTACTAGTAGTGGGAGAATCTGAACTGATTCTCAAAAAATTCCCCACAGCTTACTAAATTTGTAGTTAATATTTCCGTATAAAGATTGGCAATTATCTCATACACTAACTCGAAATATTTGTCATAATTTATCATTATTATCTCACAAATAAGACAATCTGAAGTGAAAATCCATACGCCTTAGTTTTACTATTTTCAGAGTTTTTTTTGTAAAACTCTCTCTACGAAATTTTTAATTGTTTTTAGTATTATATAGGTTTACTATAATAGAACGGCCTATAAGAGAGAAGTATAAGATATTTAACTCCTCTAGAACCTTTCCTAAATGATTTTCTCTATGCTAAATGTGTCTCTATGTTAAATGTTTTCAATATAAAAGTACTTGATCTACATGAAATATAGTGAGTCCAAAAAAAATGGTTGTTTTTAAGTTTTAAGATCTTTAATGACCTCTGAACGGAGTTTACTTAGCAGAGAAAGATAATATCTTCATCCTTTTAACTTTTATAAATTACTATTAACGAATAATTAAAAAAAAATTCTAATCAGTCAGTTTTGCATTTTCTGTTTGTACTCGGAAATTCTATGAAAAGAAATGTTAGTGTTTTTCCAAGACTGTTGGAAAAGGAATGATCTACTGGAGAACAATTCAATAAAATTTGTTAAATTAACGGGAAAGAGATGTTAAAAAAAAAAACTGTTGATGATGATGTCCTGAACTTCCGTTTCGAGGAAGCGAGTATGTAAGATAAAAAAGGTTTAGTAGTTAGTAAAAGTATGCTACATGCTTTAAATAACATCATGCAAAGTATTTTTATTTTTTTATTTTTTCACCTGTTATTACTTGGATTTATTACTAAACAACTAATTTTAATTAATAAATGAAACACAGGGGAGGGATTAGCTATGTGGTTAGCATACTCGATTCCCACGCGGAGGTCCCGGGTTCGAATCCAGCTGCTAACCCTTAGATTTTCTCTTCCTAGGAGCTTCTTACAGCTCACTGTCCGGTGATGGACAGTGTTGTCTGTAACGAGAGAACACTGTCCGGAGGCCGGCAGTGCACTGAAAAAAGCTCCGAGCGCTAATAACCTCAGCTGTTGATGCGCTAAAAAAAAAAAAATAGAAAAATAAATGAAACAGATGAGTGAAAGAATAAAATAAAACTATAATATAGTATTATAAGTAATAAAAAACGGTAATAATGAAATATATTATGTCAATAAAAAGTAGTAATATAAAAGCAAATAATTATCCCGGTGAGTCCATTTTTTATTGAAATCAAGGTAACGACAGCTTAGTATTCTACAACTGTTTTGTTTAGAGTGACAATGCAGTAAGTTCTTAGTGCACTTATTGGCCATCAGGAGAAGCACAAAGTTTTAGTACTTAATCAAAAGCTCATACTGTTGAGAATGACAGTGGCGTAAGTCCACCAGATTGTTTATTTCTTTATGACTGTTTTCTTGGTGAAGTTTATTGTCGTGTGGTGTTAATTAGTAAATTGTTATATGATTTTAGTTAACTAAAAATTAAAAATAAGCCTTAGTGTTGGTGTTATTAGTTAAATTTTAATTTTAATTTTTTTTTTTTACTTTATTTACTTTCACAACTGCAGTATATTTCTGCAATAAGTGAAGCTGATACAACATGATAATAGATAAGTACATGAATAGCATAAGGGGAGAATTCACTCATTCCCAAAGAAAACTCCCAAAGAGGAGTTCACTATTGTGCACTGGCACTTACTTCATTTAGAAGATCGCGTGGCCACCTGAGCTTAAGCCGTCTTTGAGAATATTCAGGCAATGCAGTAAGTTGGGATACTAGTGGATTAGGATGTGAGGTGATTAACGTGTGGAATTTAATAAAACGGGTTCTTACAGCTTTTGAAACATAGGGTAACACAGGAGATCTCGGTGCAAGGTAGAGTTAAGGACATAGTAAGGAGTGTTTTGACTGGAAGGATTGGATTCTTGTAGTTATTGGAAGCTTTGGCTAAGCCCCAAAGTTCCATTCCATAAGTCCAGGGGCAGGTTTCAGTATCATTGTATAGGATAAATCGTTTATTCTGTAATATGAGTTTACATCGCATGTCCGAGAAGTCTAAAGAGAAGTTTGAATCGTCTGTTCAGTTTATTGGGAGAGAGATGACTGTTGATTGAAGAGAATTGGTAGGATTAGTTAGGATCAGATTGTGTTGAAGGCAGTTTTTTATTAGAATTGCAGTGACCCCTATGGGCAGCATCATCAGGGTGATCAGTTCTGTGGATAGTGTAGTCGGTTATGTTGAAATAAGATCTACTAGTAAAATGAGTCTCTGTGATGAGTCTTCTGCATTTTGAAGCATTAGTTTATGAAATAAAACCCTTAAAATTGGTTTTAAATGCCGTTTTGTTTAACCTTACGCCAGATATGTTGAGAATGACAATGAAGTAATTCAGATTTTTGCATTTTCTAAAATAATTTAAATTCTCATTACATTCTAATATGCAACAATAAAATTTAATTCTATGTAATAATAATAAAGACAAAAACAATAAAGCTATTTTTATTATCTGCATTTTTTTTACAGAGCATAACACAAAACTCGTTTTATCTCAAACTGCTCAAAATGGACTTAGGCCACTTTCATTCTCACCGGGACAATTTATAAGTTATTAATAATAAAAATATAAATAGTCTAGAAAGAAATGTGATCATATAGAAATGAAAACAAATAATAAAATGCACCGAAGCAGTAACGATATAGAAAATTAATAAATTTTTAATTTTGTTTCTAATATTGTACCATCGCTTATTATGAGACCATATTTTTGGAGTAAAACGGTATTATGAACAATCTGATCTATTTAATTTACTTTTAATCGAAGTAGCTACGATATTTTCCCGTGGCCTATGAGTGTCATGGTTAATATAAAGGATGACCCTTGATTAAAAGTTTTCCATTAGGTTAATTTCCATTAATTAATTCTTACACTCATTTTTCCGAGTTAGTGGACTATGCTTGGCTATTTCTCCTGAAACATAACAAAGAGGCACTGTTGAGAACCAAACTGATACACATATCAGTAATCAAAGTTTATTTCTTCGCAAGCTTATCCATAAGTTCACGGCTTTTTTTCTTTTCAGAAATGTGTCTTTATCCACTGCAGATTTAACTTTTGACCCGTTTCTGTCTTTAAACTCTTTAGTTTCAATCTGCTTTCATTGGCAGTCCGGCTTTTGATTGGGATGGTTTCTTTACAATTACAGAGACACTTCTCTATCAGTATTAATAACAGTAATCTTAACTTCTTTATTTCTAACTTCTCTAGCCATTCTACAACCTTAAGAATAGCAAGAACTTTAGCCTGGTTATTCTCAAACCGGTCAGCAAGATTGAATTTTGTTTTATATGCTGGAATCTCCTCTTCTCTGTACCAGATTAATGCTAAATCAACACAGCCATCAATTCCGCTATCATTCGTGTACAACCTATATGTTACAATTTTTATGTCTATTTTTTTGCATATTAATGGTCATAGTTACCAGATATAGTTTTATTATTTTAATATCGAAATATAACAATTAATAGGGTCGATTCCAGCCACTAACATCGCAGATTAAAATGATGTGACATGAAAAATCTTAATGATCCTTACAGCCATTTTTCTTTGAACACTTCTATGCTTCAGTATATTTAATGGACGAGGTCTTAAATTAAGTAGAGACTGATTTTTTAAAATTGTTTTATTCAAAAAGAATTACAATTCTATATTGTCACCTTCAAAATAACTTCCTTCTGAAGTCACACAGCGCTGGAGACGTTTCTTCCACTCCTCATAGCAGTGCTCGAACTCCGATACTGGAATAGCCTTCAGCTGGTCGGTTACAGCCGTTTGAATGTTTTCAACTGTCCAAAAATGAGTTCCCTTAAGGTGATTTTTCAACTTCGGGAAGAGAAAATAGTCACAAGGACTCAAGTCAGACGAATAAGGAGGCTGAGGAGCCACAGGAATGTTTTTACTGGCCAAAAACTCGTTTATTGAAATTGCTGTGTGACAAGGAGCATTATCGTGATGCAACACCCACTTGTTCTTGATGTTTGGTCTCACACGAATGACCCTTTTTCGAAGTTTTTCAAGAACCTCTCGGTAAAAGAGTTTGATTGGCCGTTTGACTTTGAGGTAGAAACTCTTTGTGGACGATTCCGTGGTTATCGAAAAAACAAATCAGCAAGCATTTGATCTTCGACTTCGCCATCCTTGCTTTTTTGGGCCTTGGAGAGGTTGAAGTGTGCCACTCCATGCTCTGGCGCTTGGAGTTCTTGCAAATTTGGTTGACTGGTGTGACATTTTTAATTAACGTATCCAAATATATGTATATATGTATATTTTAAATTAAAGCTGAAGTTGAAAAATCACCTTAAGGGAACTCATTTTTGGACAGTTGAAAACATTCAAACGGCTGTAACCGACCAGCTGAAGGCTATTCCAGTATCGGAGTTCGAGCACTGCTATGAGGAGTGGAAGAAACGTCTCCAGCGCTGTGTGGCTTCAGAAGGAAGTTATTTTGAAGGTGACAATATAGAATTGTAATTCTTTTTGAATAAACAAATTTAAAAAATCAGTCTCATTACTTAATTTACAGACCTCGTAATAGCGAAGAATTTAATTGGAACAACAAAGGTTAAAATAGGTAATAATTCAGAATGAACGTCCAACGCTTCCCTATTTCGCCACCTAGTTCGCTAGTTTCGAGCCAGTGCACGAATGAAGTTAAATGTCTCTTTCTCTTCACAATTCATAACTACTCCAGGTTAACACAATTGAAAACGTTTACAAATCAATGCAATTTCATACTTCATAAACGTTTACAGCTTTGTTTCCAATACCCATTCCTTTAATGGCTGGCGAGCTTTCTTAGCCAAAGACTGTACTATGTCAAAGTCAAGTTATCTCTCTAACTGTGTATTTTGAAGCTAAATCAGGGTTCACGTTTAGGTCCAATACTATTTAATCTGTTTATACATAACATTTAATCTGTTCTTCCTGTACACAGTTGACGTTGAAATATTTAAAGCTTTTGCAATGAATAATAATTGTGACATTGTGCAACAGAATCTTGCAAATTTGGTTGACTGGTGTGACATTTTTTATTAACGTATCCAAATATATGTATATATGTATATTTTAAATTAAATTCAATTTCGGAATGAGTGCTATTGATCTAGATTACGGCAACCTTAGAAATTTTCTAAAAATAATCCCAATAGATGGATAGAAACAGATATTTTTTGCCTTTCAATAAAATTTTTCATCTTTCAACAATGAAATTTGAAATTATATTACGCATTAATTTTTTTGAGCTTAATATAATGGTTGGAATAACATAAATTTAAGGTGAATTTTGAAAGATAAAATTGCATAAAACATTCAAATATATGAATAAATTTTAACAAATTTATTAACGAAATTTTTACATGAAAACGAATCCTCTTTATAAACTGATATTTAAAAGTAATTTATGATATTTTATTGTTGACTACATTAGTTCCTTTTAATTATAGCTATCACCATATTGTACATAATCATTGTTTTCTATATTTTATAATTAAGTTTCTATGATTACTTTTTGTCAAAGTCTTAATTTTATTGTAAAGTAATGATTTTAATGGGCGATTGCTATTATGCATGAATGAATGAAACGTCTATCGAACCACATCCAAGTAAGTTTCGATTCTTGTCTAAACGGGATAGATTTATCCGCAAGGTAAACACGAATTGGATTTACACCTATATAATGAGTAATATGTAGTAACTGCGATTTCTCAACCGTTGAACTGTAATTTGTTTTAATTGGACCTTTTTTCTGCTAGATTCATAGTTTGATTTGAACAAAATTAAAATCACCAAATCATAGTGCAAGTGAATGTGAAAATTACATATTGATAAACGTACATAGTTTATACATAAATTGCCCGGAGCCCTGCTTTGGGGTCTCGAAATGTGTTAAGTCTGCGGCCATTAACTTATGGGTGCAGAGTAGGGCTCAGGAGTGATGGCTTGCCACCACTGGGCAGAGACAGGTGAAGGAGTTTATTAAAGGCTATTCGCCGAGGCTGACTGCAGAATTAGCCCGTCAAGGCCGTGGGGCTACAAGGATAATTGTAGGCCTATTAACTGGCCACTGCAGGCTCAGAAAACACATGCATCACAGGGGCCTGGCGGATGATAGCCTCTATAGGTTCTGTCAGGAAGAGGAGGAAACGGCACTGCACGTGTTGTGTCAGAGTGAGGGGCTTGTCCTGGCTAAGGATGTTACTTCTCGGGGAGGAAAAACCAAGGCCCGAGAGCTTTACCCAGGAGTCACTCACCAGAATTAAGAGTCTGATTAGACGGACGGGTCTAAAGGGTGAGCTCTAAAGTCGGGGAGCCACAATAGATCCAAAGGGGTCGCAGTAGCGTAGGCCTTGGTTTAATCTAATCTATTTCTATTTTTATACATATACATAAATTTGTATTTAGCAACACTAAAATTTTCTACTTATTTTGAAAAAAATAAAAAACAAACAACTTTTTATCAAGTAAATTTATTTTATAGATAGATAGATAGATAGATATATAGATAGATAGATAATGTCTTTAATAATAACTGAAATTTGGGAACATATGTATATACAAACAAACATATTAACAAAGACCTACGCTTGGTCACTGTCCGTCAGCGGAGTTTGTGTGAAAAATAAATAAACTAATCAAATATAAATGTGGAGTAAAGAATTTAATTAAGTATAGCAAACAAACAAAATATTTAATATATATACTCATAAAAAAAATATATATATGTTTTTAGATTTATTTTATAGTAAAGTGATTAATAAGCCATTTCACACCCTAGATCCAGTTCAGACTTTTCTAGAATTTGTTCTTTGACAGCGTTTAGATACCCTAACAGACAATGGACTTCAAAACATTCGGAAAAATTCGTAAAACAAATGATTAATCATATTTTATTTTTTTTTTTTTAAAAAAATACAAATTGTTATTTGGATGCATCCCGATTCTGTTTGGAAAAATGCCGATTGCGCAGAATGCCAGAAATATAAGAACAAGTTTTGAGCTACTTTTAAATCGGGTTTAATTCGAGAAAGAGGTTGTGTCTTACAGCTGCTATAAATGAATTATTTGACATTCTAATAAAAATAAAATATATTAATTATGTTGAATTCATAAAACATAGATTAGTGACAAAAATATATAATTAACAGCTTCTAATTCAAAAATTTGTAAAGGGTTGTCTAAAACGTTAGGACAATGTTGACAAGTTAGAATGTACTGGGTGTGATTTAGATTAATGAGGGAACAAACATTAATGATTGGGAATATTTTATTAGCAACAAGATTCAGTATTAAGCATATGTTAGTGAAAAATCATTTTGTTTTTTATTGTATACTGGTTCCTATGCTAATTCGAACCAAATGTTTAGCTGAGTGTCTTCCGGTTATGATCTGTTATAATCTGTTACGATAGAATTTGATTAGTATTAATAATGGTATAATTTCATTAAGTTTTAGTGTAAGTTTATGCTGATACATCCTATTTGACTGTTTCGATACAAGAGTAATTTTGCTCAATTCTTTTGATTCTAGCATCGGAACATTCACCTTAGAAATACAAAGCCGTGTAGTTTATTAAATTAACTGATCTATGAAAAATAAATGTACTTTCTATTATCTTTATTTCATCAAAATGGAAAAACAAAATGTTTTGACTTGTTTGGGGGTGGGCGCTTGCCCTACTGGAACTACCAGAATGTGTTTGCATCATGCAAAAGTACCCACCAATAACATCTAAACTGGGTGATCCCAATTTTCTACAAAATTTCTTCACATCATGGGTAAAGAAAAAAGATAGGTGTATACAATTTCTTTACGAATTACTGCAGCACTAGCTATGCGATATTTAGATTGCTGAAAGCTACTTGTAAATCCACTAGGTGAGAGTTATATCAATCGAATTGCCACTTAAGATGTAAAGTGGCGTAATCGAGATTGTTTAAGACGTGGCCAATGAGCTCAGACCGTTTGAAAACATTGTCATGTGAAAAAAAAAAATCGCAATGAGAATTATTCATTTAAGAGTATAACAGGTGGGAAAACCATTGTTTTACTCATTAATTGTAAATAACTAGAACATATTTCTGCAGCTTTGGCACAGAAATATCCAACAGCTCATAGAAAGATGAGTAACAGCAGTAAAGATGAGCTAAGATTTATTTTAACTTGAGCATTAACTTGTTATTGATTGGTTTTATAAAAAAGTAACATTTCTATAGTAAAACGATCATTTTTTTTTGCTCCTCAATTATTTTAATTAACATTGAAAACAAAAGCAGGTGTTCCGAAAATGATGACCCTGTGGTTAATTTGTTTACACAACAAAAAAAGCAAACAATATTAATTTAAAAAAAGATAATATATCTTTTTTCTTTATATGTTTTTTATATGTTCGAAAAATAATGAAAAGATAAAGTATAATAATTATATCAATTATTTCATTCGTTATAGTTTGCTGTTTATTGCTTTCTGGTTGGTTTGAAAAGAGGTATTAATACTTTTGTGTTGCAGGCCTTTGCCACCTATCGGAATTACGAGGAAGTAAGCGCTCACAGTAGTAAGTCGTGCAATAATTGGGAAGAGAATAAATTTACTTTTTACAGTGAAAACGATCGGTTGTGTGCTAGCGTTTTGCCGTTTCTGTGAAAGGTGCCAATTGTTCGATCATGTCTGAATTTCAGGACAAGAGAAGAGTCATCTCTTACTGTTCCAGATTATTAAATGGCAGAATGTTATCACACCGTTTCGAAAGAAGAGTAACCGTTCTATTTGATATTAAAAAGAAAACGGCATTTACACCTATATCGTAATTACTGACCACTCCTAGGTTAGAATAGCTTCTAAATCTAAAAGTCCCTCAGGCAGTTAGCACGATGGTATCTCCGATTATAGCACGAACGAATTCACCGTAGATGGTCAATTTTCTTCTCACTAATTTGGTGATCCAATCTGTGATGTTGGATTATAATCCAAAACCGGTCAAAGTGGCAGTGATAAAGATATGAAGATATAGGAGTAGGAGAAGCTTAGGCCCCCAAATTTAGCATGGTTACTTTTATTAATTATTTAGCTTTCATTTTCAGCTATCTCATTAATGAGTATAGGATGTAAATTGTATAATATTGAATTAAAACTTAATAATACCAATTAAGTATTACAATATTTTCTTTTTAAAAATTAAAGTTTCTTTACACTTAAACCATGCATTTTTACTCTTCATCTTATACACATATAAATTCAACTATAATAACTTTATTTCTTTTAAATTCGTTTTGTTTTTATACTCTCACCTTCATATACGTAGTTTTATGCTACACTTGGAGAGGCTGCGGAATTCAAACCAGAAACAATGCCTAAAGAAAAGAAGATTTTTTTCCAAACTGCGGAAGAATATTCTTTAATTTGTTTTGTAAAATATCTGCTTAGAAATCAAAGGGCAAACAAAGGAAAAGAATGACATCAGGAAAGTGTAGTGCTGAAAGATTGTTTGGTATTCTCAATTTAACCTCGGTGTAAATAGAAGGAAAATTAACCCTGAGTGATCAGTCAATTGGAAGAAAACGTATTGGTTAAATGATTTTTGGGAATATCGAGGTGCGGTCATCAATAAATACAACTTTTTTGGTTTATACCAATGTTTCGGTAATTTTTACTACCTTCTTCAGGTCTGTACGAAAGGAATATTACACTAATGTAGATATAAATTGAAAACCATAAAAAAATAATAAATAACTAAAAAATATTTCTAAAACGAAATTAAATCGATTAATAAATATTTAGAATGATTTTCATTATAAAAAAGTTTGTGAAGTTTAATGTAGAGCTGTGTTGGTTAAAGTTATTTTGACAGGAAGAATTAATACCACATTAATTGAAAGCTATCCTTGTGTATTTAAAATTGTAACGGTACACCTTAATTGAAATGTGAGAAAACACTAGATTAATACAAAAATATTTTGAGTCTAAGAAAAATAGATAAAACCTTGTAAAAAAAAGAAGAAATGTTAGCTCTCAAAATCCTTTTTTGATGACAAAACCTTATTTTCGGGCCAACATGGGGTTCTAACAGTTTTCCCGCTAATTTTCTTTTATATACTATATAATAAAGGGGAGCACTCAAAAATTGTATTCGGGGTGTTTTGGCACGAGAAGTAAATGCATTACTTTTTCATTTTAATTTAGGATAAAACCAAAAAGATAACTTCTGAGAATAGGAGGTCTATAAACTGGGTAATGAGACTGATTTTTTAAAAAAAATGTATTCAAAAAGAATTACAATTCTATATTGTCACCTTCAAAATAACTTCCTTCTGAAGCCACACAGCGCTGGAGACGTTTCTTCCACTCCTCATAGCAGAGCTCGAACTCCAATACTGGAATAGCCTTCAGCTGTTCGGTTACAGCCGTTTGAATGTTTTCGACTGTCCCAAAATGAGTATGTCCTCGTATGTCACTTCTCTTCTTTGATATATTTTTACAAACACCTTAAGACCTTTCTGATGATGGACGTAAAGAGCGAAACGTTCTATAGACGTTTGTAAAAATAAGTTTAAATAGGGTCTATTGATGTTCAAATTAAATTTTTCTGAAACTTGAAATTTTAAAAATGATTCAATAACTAGTAACAATCTGATACAGGTGATATCCGAATAATAATGTCGCTTACTTGTTGATCTTATGTTTTCCTTGTTTTTACTTTGAACTCTGGTTTTTGGGAGTAGGCCTTTCTTCTTTCTATATTAGCGAAATTTTCAGCGCCGGGCGTGTGATCTGATCAGTGGCTGATATGATATGGAAATGGTCTAAGTGAGAAGATTATGATGAATTTTGTGGTTATATATTCTTTTAGTTACAACTAGATGAATGTGATAGCGTTAATTGTCGATGTCTTCTTGTTTGAGATTAGATTAAATGGTTTTTGACAAAGATGTTTCTTTTCCAACTCTTTTTTTACTTTTGGTTTAAGGTGTCAATGGAACCTGGAGCCTTGTTATTCTTTAAGCACTACTGGCCTCCGTTCAATGTTCTCTTGCTGTGGAGAACACTGTCCATCACCGCACAATAAGCTCCTGAGAAAATCTAAGAGCAGCAGTCCTGGGTTTGAACTAGTGTTCCTCTAACGTGGTAGTCCATCGCTCTACCATCTGAACAAATTTCCTTTACAGTTTTTGTTAAATAAGACAAAGTTTTATGTTGATAGAAATATTTTATAGGATGCATTATATTTATTATTAATTACTTATATGAAAACATGTTATCAAACACTAATTTAGAAAATTATTAATAGAGTAAAACCCAGCTGACTCTAAAAATTATTTGGTGATACCTTTTCATGTCGCTTAATTTTCATAGGGATCGGGATTTAATTTTTTTTATACAATCCAAATGTTATTAATTTTCCCACTCTCAGATGTTAAATAATCTGGCTCCACAATCACAAGAAAATGTTTCTACAATTTTCGAGATTCTCGCTTAACCAATTTTTCAAACTTTTAATTGTTAAACATATTTAATTTTTTCTGACACTATCCGGATTCTAAAATATCTGAAATAATGCTTTTTATATAATTCACACTCCTCAAAATGCCCTAAAACGAATTCCCTTCGAAAAGCTATTAAAATAAATGTTATAGATCAGCGTGTATATATATTATATATGAATTTTAGTTAAGGACGTTGCAGTCATTAACAAATACTTAGAAAAACGAGAAAGCTTCTTTCAATAAAGTTTTAGAACAAAAGTTGACCAATTAGTGTTCAAAATTGAAGTAAAATCTTTGGAGCTATTTTTAAGAAAATCTCAAAAAAAATTCTAGTAAAGTAATATTTTTGATTGAGATTTTTGTTAACAAAGTAACAGTCGGGTCCTCTGGTCAGACCCAATCTCAAATCTTTCTTAATGAACTTAAAGACGGGTATTTACAATGACAATTTAATTTCAGGAGTTTAGCATGATTGTTAAACTTCAGATGTTATAAGTAAGAGAAGTGCAGCGATAGTCGTCATTCTAAAGAACCAAGTTGGAACAGTGCTCGATTTTACCACCTATATAACAACATTAGGGCAGAATTTGTCTAAAAGCAAGGGTAGAATTCTAAATTTGAAAAAATCAGTTGGCCGGTAGATCACCTTTACAGAATAGATTTATGAGATTTATTTTTTGAAAATAGGACCAACAGTATATAATAAACTTTTGTTTATATAATAAGCTACCACTTTTATTTAAAACATTTTTTGAAGATAAGTTGGTTCAAGGTCGTAGTCAACATATTTTCCTAATTTTTTCTATATCTACATTTTTTTTCTATTTGTAGGCTATAGAAACTGAATCAAAATTTATTTTAAAACTATTGAGGAAAAAATATATATTTTTGCCTTTATTTCTTAAGTGTAAAGACGTATTTAATTTTATTTTATCTTATACACTAAAAATGTTTTTGGACATACGACGGTAATTTTGAAGATAATTTTTTTTACGTTTTTGCATTTATGAATATTGTTCAATAATAAACATTTTTACCTAAATCGTTCCTCTTATTTGTAATCTACATATATTATATTTATTTACACTAAATTCATACGAGCTCCGTTTGGCGTGTTAAATTTTTTCAAGGTTTATTCTACATTGCGACTTTTATTAGATATATTTTGCCCTTCTCTAGACCCAAGTAATGAAACAACTCAGCCAAGTGCTTTTAGCGAAAATTTATAAGAGGAGAAATGGGAGCCAGCAAGGATAACTACACCTTGGAGCCGAATCACTCTTCCTCTACATTCCCTTCCTTAAATATTCTGAAGAAAGCTTCCCCAAGAGGACTCTAGGCAGCGTATATTTCTTTTAACAACTACATATATCCTAAATAACTCCCTAGTTTCCCTAATCATGGGCATTCCTTCGCTGCGTTCCTTTCATAATAGAAGCTGTCAGTCTGTACAATGTAACACCTAGTACCTTTAGTAAAATAAGATGAGCATTGTAAAATTGGATTTCCATCTATGGCGAAATAATGTAGCGCTTACGCTTCCTGGAAAGGGGTACCGAAGTGACTTTTGAGTTAGTTTTTCTGAAGCAAAGAAATTTGTTATACTGACAGAAATGGAATGATAAGAGAAATGTCGAGTAAAGTCCTCTTTAGTAGTACCGGAGGAAGAAAGTTAATGAGTAATAGCTCTTTTCTAGAATTAAAATTGGTCTCAAACTAAAAATAACGCATGCGCAAGAGTCACGCTAACCTAGTCTGTATTTTATTTATTATTTGGGCCAATGTTGAGGTTACACTTTCATAATATTTTTTGTTTTTATTTACCTAATTTTGATTTTTATTAATATTTACTAGGTATATTTAATTCTTCAAAAGGTAATTTTTTTTTGTTTTTGTTTTTTCGTATTTAAAAAAATTCACCCGAAAAATACAATCATTTTCATAAAACTGATGAGATCCAGTTTTAAATAGGGTTTCTAGCAAAAATTAATGCCCTAAAATTTAAGACTACATATTTAGGCAACTAAATAACTTAAAATTTCTATATTTATAAATAACCTTGAGTATTACTATTTTTATTTAATGTAATTAATGAAGTAAAAAAAAAAAAATTTGCAGTGCCTAAATTTAGAATAAATGTTACAAAAGTGTTATAAAGAAATTATTTAAAGGAATAACGGAAAGTTACTAACAAGAGTATTGGTCCTAAAGGTATGTACATTTTTTTTATTCATATAATACTAGGGTGTAAGAGAAGTTCGTTCGTTTTTTTACTCTTACACTAGTTCACGAATGGCTTTTTTACACACCTATTGAGCTTATTGCAAGAAATATAGGCTTTTTATTTACTGTTATTAGAACCTTACATGATCTTTTACCCTTAGGTATCTTTGCTAGCGAAAAGTGCTGTGAAAACAGCATTAAAATTGGGTCAGAGAGAAGCTTAAAATTAAAATTTTTCAACACGTATTTACGAGAGTGTTTGACCTTTTTAGGGCTTTACGAGTTGTTGACACAGTCTCTTATTTAACCGAAACGGAATAATTTTTCAGGCTGAAATCTTTTTGCAGTGGTATAAATATATAGTTTTTGAGAAAGCGATCATTCGACCATTTTTTTAATCTTTCAAATTAACGGCATTAACTCCCGATGGGTTAAAAGCCTTAGCAAATTTAATTACACCAATCGAAAGAACGTATAGTTATCCATAAAATGATATCATTTTGCCCTTTATGATAAGAGAAGGTATCATTGAGAGATAAAAATAAAAAAATATCAAAATTTGAAATAATTTTTTTTTTTTAAATAAAAGTATTTCGGACTCAAGTGATTTCCAAACTCGATATCGAAAATTTGACCAGTTCGCAATACTTTCCCTCTTTCTAATGAGGGAAGAGAAAGAAATTATAAATAATTTATTATATATATAGAAGTTAGAGACAATATCCATTGGACGGAGGCAATGGCAATAATCAAACAATATTTAAAAGGATGAAATATGTATTCTTAAGTAGTGAATTAAGAGGAAAAAGTGTAAAATAAATATTAAAAATAAAACTAAACTTCAACCGATAAGATAGAAACACATGTCATTCAAATATTGAAGCATTTATTTATTTATTTACACATTATTCATACTGTTGCGCATTAAAAGTAGGAAAGTTGAATCTTCTCAAACTTTTTTTAAAAAAGGTTCTTATTAGAAAAAATATACACTTTTTTGAAATAACATCTGCTATTTACTTATATATAAAAAAACGAGTGAATTACTATTGTTGTCTGTGAATACAACTTTACTTAGTGATTTTTCAGTTATTCCCTATTTTCTGAAATATCCCCTACAATTTTCTCTATTCTTCTAGTCCAACAAGAGTTAATACAATAAACCACTTTATCTAAATTGCCTGGGGTACAGTACCCGTCTCTCTTATCTGTTCTAATCTAATCTAATCTAAATGTTATGCACCTGTGCTTTGATGCACTTGTGACATATTTTGTAGTGTCATAAAAGGTTGAGGACATAAGATTATCCAGAGCCAGGCTCTCTACCGCTCACCCGTGTGTCTGAATGTCCGCAAGACCTTGTTTTGGTAGTCAGTGCACATTCGGATTATGACACTACCTATGAAATTTCCTCGAAGTACTTGATAACCGATAAACTTCTTATGTGCAGCTGAGGACTCTCGAAGAATTGCCCTGTTATAAACATGCTCCGAAAAGTGTTACTTTAGTCTGAAGAAAAATACGATTTTACATAAAATATTTAAGCGATTTTAAGCGCCACAGTAGCGAGCGTTTGAGGGGGGATTTAACTGGGGGGGCTTTAAAACAAAACTTAATTAATGTTTATACATTTTTAAAATATTATGTTACATTTTTAAAAAAATATTTTGTTTTATGTTTCAGTGCTAAAAAAGACTTTTTTATTGAAAATACATTTGATGATTATTGAGGAGGAAAAAATCATAAATAAAACACTAATTTTGGTGCAGCAAAAAAATGTCCGAGAAACGTTTGAAGAGAGCTGAACTGTATTCCTCAGATGATGAACAAGTTTGTAAGTATTATTTTTTGGGTAAAAAAAATCAGTAATGAGTTGTATAAAAAAAATTATGGCTTTTCTTCTGCAGATGTTTCACGATCCTCAAAATTAATGCGTTTCTACATTCTATGAGGCCATTTGCGAAATGAAAAAGAATAACCCCTGAGAGCTGAAAGTTTCTAACAATAAAGAAAATTTTAAAAGGAAGAATATCTTGTTAATTAAATAAATAAGGCCCTTAATCTGATTACAAATGTCACTTTAATTTATATAATTTAATCATCTACTCACCTTAAAAAAATATTTAAATATTCAATAGGACGCTAATATAATACATCGGAAAAATTTTTGTTTCTCTCAGTTTATTAATTAATAAATAAAATAATATTAATTAATTTATTGTTTCTCTCGGGACTGCTTGAGGTCCAAGGCTCCAACGGCGATTTCCCCCTAAAAAGTCGTTGCTAACCAGCCGTCAGACTTGCAGATGAGAAAATTTGCGCTGAATACACCCACCCCAGCGTCTCCACCTGCATTGAATGCAGCACCGTAGGTGTAAATGTGGTGTAAAGGGGGATACATTCTTTTTTTTTTTTTCACTGAAGTTCTTATACCGTAGTCAGGAGTATTGCTCCTCTGAGATACATTTTCTATCAGCTTAAGGCGTCCTTCAGCTTGGAGAATTTTGGGTTCATAATTGTCAGTTTCGGCAAGAGCTTCCGTCAGCCTCCTTCCAGCTTGTATTTTTTGAGAAATTCATTTACTTTGTCTGTAAAGCTGGGTTGATTTTTTAGGCGCTGCTTTTTTAGCTTTTAGGCGGGTATTTACGTTGTCAAGCAGTCATTGCCTAGTCATTATATCATCCAATTTAGTGCAATCACAGCCACGTTTCTCCTTCCACGAGTTGAACGTCGGGCATCTAATTAAAATCACCTCTTGGCTAACTGTGAGGTCTATTAAGGGATCTGGAGATTGATAATGTTGGCAACAGAATTATTAATTTCTTGAAGAAAGTAATTTACCTGGAGAATAGTCGGTGAAGAAAATGATACCATTCTGCCAGGCCTATAAAGATTACATTTCACGATGATAGTCTTTGCGTCTTTTTTGTTTTGCTTGGTAATGAATCCTCTAATTTTGATGTTACATAAATCTAGTCATGGGCTCACGCTGAATGGCGTTAGAGAACCAAAAATCTCCTTGGTTTTTACTACGATGATTTCAAATTGTACGCCAATTCACAAGTGCAATAAAAGAATATTTATGCTTTAGTTTCAACCTTCAGTGAATAAATCAGAATGACTTTGACAAAGCATTATGTCCGGAGGAATTGATGTTGAGTTGCACGGCAGTATATCCTAAGTTTAAGAGAATCTGAAATATGTAAATATCTGGTGGGATTTTTTTCTGAATCTCGGAACCGTAGATGGTAACATTTTCAGTAAATTAAAAACGGAGAGTCAGTCTCTTATTGAAAAAGAAACTCATCGGAATGGCGTGCATAAAGACAATAAATGCATGGGCTATTTCAATTTAGATTCATAGACTTGCAGCCTCAGAACTCTGAACTGGTTAAGTAAACAACTGGAAGGGTTGCGCCGCCCGTTTGTTAGGACAAAAATAACGTGACCGAATGGATCGCCCTGATACTTGCTGTAAAAATAGTATTTGCCTCGGAAGGTAGGGAGGACGGATAATAAAAAATCGACTGTCTGTGTAGGAAGTAGGATACTTGATTCAAAAAGTATTTTAGAAGTCCTGAATCTCTTTTGATGAAGGCAATCTATCGATTTGATGAGAAATTCTCAGCGTTGGACTTTTAAGAATAACAGTAGGGCTGTTGTAATAGGAAATGTGAAACTCAGCAAGCTTCTACCATTGAGATGTGCTTATTAAGATTGTAACTTGTCGCTGAAATGATGGACTTAGCCAAGCTGCATCCTGAAACTAATGGCTTTTTATTGGTAAGGAAGTTTTGTATGAAGTACTCCTTCGAGATGACAACGCCGCACGCGTCACCCAAACGTGCTCACTATCATATTTATATTTTGATCATCCCCTTGACTAACTTACTGCCTGGTTTCCTATGTTTACTCCTTTGTACATTCCATTTTTTACGAATATTTAATTTCTTTTTTAGTATTTTCTCTGCAAATTATAGGTATAGTGGTATAGAAAAGGCCATGGAACTATTGACTCAAAGATGGGTGGGTTCAAGTTTTGAAAACGGGTGTCTATATTTCCAAAAAGAAGCTTAATAAATAGTTAAAAAAATTTTTGATTTGTGAATAACCCCTTTTTTTCAATCTGAATTGCTTAATCCGAATATTACACTTTAGGTACTTAGCACATTTTCTTTCGGTTGTCACTGCTGGCAGAATGCTAGCTTTCTACTGTCGTTCACAATAAACCAGCAGTAATACAATATTCATAAAAGGGCATAAAATATGTTTTTCTATTGAAGATCGGCCATTATAATTTTTTTTATACATCCCATTATTGTATGTATTTATTTGTTTACATCTTGTTGAACAATTAGTATATAACTGCAACTTCTACCCTACGAAAGTTATTGTGGTTTCAATTAAGAGATAAATGGAATAAAAAGTCATATTCCACCCAATCCGACAATCTGTTGCTAAGTATCTGGGTATAAATATTTTACTCAGAAAATATTTCAGGGATACCCTTATTATTGCCGTGGGGAAATGTATCTTCTTAATTGAATAACATTTGCGTCTTGTCCCATTTCCAAGGAATTATTCATGAATCTCAGATCTTGAACATGTCAGGTACCAATCAAAAGGTTAATTCTTAAGAACATTTGACGTCCCTTTGGGCTAATTTTTGCGCCATGCAGACGTTGTTCATTCTCATTTAGACAAGGGACAAAGAAAGGGTGCGATACGTCCAATCCAAAACAAATATAGGGCTTTTGGTGGAAACTACTTAATATATTATCGTAGATCCATAGACATAGGCACTTTGTTCTACTTCAAAATTATAGGCGCATTCTGCTTTTTGGCCCTTTTCAGGTGATGCAATGCTGAAAAAGCATGATCGTAACGAGGAACCCTCAAGTTGCAGTCCATCTTGCTATAGATCAGGTATGTCGAAACTAAATATTTGTCTACCATTATCTGAATGCGAATGAAATCGTCTATGACAATTTTGGTCATATCCAAAATAGATGAAAGGATTTGCATTCTACCTTATCCCAAGTTTGGTTAAAATAATTCTTAAATCGTTTAAGGTGCAATGGGTAATGCAAATTCTTTCTGCTTAACTAAGCCATTATTATGGGACAGAATTGGTGATTTGGGATATCTCTTTACAAAATGAGCTTGAGGACTACCATAAATACTCTACCAGTACGTGTAATATTGCTGTAGCTTGACTAAACACTCTTAGTATCTTTTTCAGACTATGAATGTGGTCTCAGTTCCTTCTCATACAAAACATGTGACTATGTGCTGTAGTTCAGAGAAGTGTGACACTACTTACTATAAACCCAACCAGTTAGATAGAGATGGTGTAAATACTCTTTCGGACCGTTCAGACGTCTGAATGTGGTTCTTTTAGATAAAACATATGATGTAGTCTATAAAATAGTGACCACTAATAAATTTTTACTTACTATTAACTCCACCAGTTTGGAGGAACATTGGTAGAGCTGGATTGGACACTCCTTTAAGGACAGTTCAGACGTTTGAATGTGGTCAAAATTCCTTCTCGTATAAAACATGCAACCATTTGCTGTAGTCAGAGAAATTTCATTTCACTACTAAATCTCTAATTTCCATAAACTCGACCTGTTTGAAAAGCATTGATAGAGCAGTGTAAATACTCTTTTTAGGACTGTTCAAACCTTTGAATGTGGTCCCAATTTTTTCTCAGACAGAACATGTAATCATATCCTAGATTCCAGAGAAGTGCGAGCTTAATAACTAAATCACCTCTTAACTAATAAATTCGAAACTAGTTTAAGGAACATTGATTAGAGTTACACTAAACACTTTGTTAGGCTTCTGTGAGACAGAATGATATATTTGGTTAGCATTTATAGATTTACAATGGATTGCATGATATATGTTATGTGACTAACTCAAATTTTACTTTCTTACTGTGTGGGAATACTTTGGTTAACAAGGATGTTTTCTGTTTTAATGTATATCTGGTGTTGGGACATTTTTGGTGCATTTCAGGATTGACTTTTCGATATTTTTGGGTTTATAATGCTACTGTTTGAAGCTTTGGTACTTAAGGTTAATTTGGATTTACTTTTGCAAGGGAGATTCCTTGGAGATCTAAAAATAGGCGAAGTAAGAATCGTGAAGATTGGATTGCTTCTTCTCAGAGACTTCTAAATTAAGAGCCTTTAACTTATCCTACTGAGCCTTTCTCACTCGGCACAGAGTTGTTTGCTAGCCACTAAACTAAGGCAATCCAGATTCCTTGTGTTTGCAATCTTGGTCATTAACTCAATATGCAGCTACAGAATGGCCTAGAATGCACAGCCGTATTTTTCTGTGGACTACACTAGCCTTTTTTCTTATTCCTTGAAGTATGGATCACTCTTAACCACAGTGCATTTGTAAAGTTGCCCTATTAACGCACAGACACATTGCCACGCACACTTGCCATAAAGGCCCATTTACTGGCCACACATCTAGTCATAGCACTTGCGAAGTAAGCAATTCTGGGCCAGTGAATAACTGTCTAGTTGAAGAGTAAGAACCTACCACCACACTGCCTTGCAAACTGGTCAGTGTTATTGCTGGATTCTTGCTTTCCAGATATTTTCTAAGATCTCCTTGGAATTTTCTGTATTATCTGTCTTGTGTTATTTATTTTATTTATTTATTATTTTTTGATTCGATTTGTTTGTTTGTTTGAAGGAAATCAATTTTTGTGTGGATTATTTTTTTGGAATTTGGCTGTGGAATCTGTTGTATACTTGGAGCACAAATTTCTGCCAGACACTTCTTTAGTTTATTTGATGCGTTGTTTTCTGATGCGACTCATGGTGAGGCTCAAGCTACATTGTGGTTGTTTTGTATTCATAGATGTTTTTTGAATGTGCTGAAAAAAATATGACAATTTTTTGGTTTCATTTCTTACAAAACAGAACTTTTAAGAAATGGTTTCGTATTCTTTTGAAGCCAATCCTAAGAAAGTGAAATTGGTGAGCTAGATCCAGATCTCTTTCTTATTGAAAGGACGTATTAGAGAGCGAGGGCAAAAAATCAAAAGTTTTGGACTTGAATAAAAAAATCAATATTTGATTAATTTTTTATAAATGTTATAGTGTTAGAAGCTATTCTTCTGGGGTTGTTGGATCCCTCGCTGATGCCATTCCTAGGCTTTGCTGTTTTTTTTTTTCCTAAAAAGAAAAGAAGTTCGCATTGTGGTGACACAGCCTATTAAGGTGAAAACTCTGCACCACGATCCTTAAATTTCATACTAAGTACTCCTGTCACTCTTTAAAAGTAAAACTCGTTGAGTACCGTTGAGTATTCCAGTTCTTGTCGAATTAGCTCCAGTGGTTAATAGATAAGGAGCGCGAATTACCTAGAAGTTAAGGTCACTCCCCTCAAAAATACTCCAAACATCTCTTTCCATTTATTCTGTATTTTTAAATTTTTATGTAAGGTTAAAAATCGGTAATGGTGCGGAAGAAGTGTTAAGCAATTCATTGATAAACCCACGAGCCAGGAAATGGACGCTATTCAGTTACCCCATCTTTGGTTCGTTTGAAAAACTCTTTAAAACCCATAACAGAATTTTGAACCAGATTCATAGATCTCCAACAACTCTAGCAGCTTTTTATTTGATTGTGACTTCTTAGCTTGGTGGTGCCATTTTTGTTTTTTCATTGTTGGATTTTTAATCTTTTCTCAAATCAGCTTAGGTTTCTCAACCACACAAATTTTTTTAGCAGCACGCAGTGTGTACTTAAAGCTAATTTTATGTATCTCAAGTGATTACAAATAAACAATTTTTGAAATTCTGTCTCATTTATTTATTACAATAAATTGGGTCATAAGACTATTTTTAAGGCAACATTTGCCCTATTCAAAGAGTTGGTAATAATGTTTGCCAAATTAAGCTAGTTTTACTCGTAAGTTTTCTGCAGTAAGTTTGTGACTCAGCAATATTTAAATATTATGGCAAATTTTACTAGTCCATAAAGAGGTTTTATTTTAAAGAAAACCTTTCTCTAGTCTAAGTATACATTTCAACTTTTTATACAATAATTTTACATACCGTTTCGATCATTTTCAAATTCTGCAACATACTAAACCTATGTTTGAGACTGATTTTTTTTTATTTTAAAATTTTAAATTGTTCTTCTTATTGGTTTTCAAATTAAAAATAAATTTGCAGTGCAAAATTTACAGAAACTACTTGAAAAACTTTTTTTTTTCAGCCAAACCTACTTTTTTAAGATCATTATCCACAGTGAAAATTTATATATGCTTCAAATCTAACCATCTATAGAACATATGTCAATAACTCTTTAAATAATCTGTTCAGTAAATTTTATTATTGTTATTATTTTAAATACTCAAGTTATTCTTCGTTGCATCGTTCTAAACAACTTTTTTATTCAGGTATAGTAGCGTAAGGTTGTTAATTTAGTTCGAATAGTCCGAGGTATTAGGGTATAATTACGTTCCAATATTATACAGTAAAACTTCTTCTGAGAGACAACTCTAATATCGGACTCACTGTAATTTAAAACTGTACTTTTAACATTTTTTGACATAATTGCTAGCTTTTACTAACTTTTAAGGCTACTACTCTTTTAGGTCTTCAAAAAATGAGCTAGTACAGTTTTAAATTATGCAATCGAACTAATGAGAAATTGTAATTAACCAATTTAAGCCATGTGGATGACCTGGTCCCTAGTAGAAAGCTTGGCTAAAATAAATAATAAGTAACTGAAATTGGCAATAATTTCTCTAGTTTGGATGAATCAGACACCAATAAAGATGAATCGTATTCAACAATGTGCACAATTTATTATAGAGGACCTATTACGAAAATAGCATCTAATTTTATTCTTAAAGAAAAGTGTCAATTGGCAAATAATTCTCAACTTGACGATGCTAGTCCTGAACCGGAGATAATCTTCTCCCAAGCCCAAAGTACTAATAGATTTGTACAGTAAAATATACCGCGATTATGTTACTGCGGCACCTGAGTTGTAGAGGAGTCTAATCCACCCCTTCTTTTTACAGAACTGCCCTAAAATGCATCTTGCTGGGTATATGTTCTAAACTTAAGGAAAAAAACGAAATTTAATGTTGTAGGTATAAGAAGTTGAAACGAAATAGTTCGAGCCCTAATCAAGAAACTAGAAAATCCGTTCAGTAAAATGGTACTTCTAGTCGAAGATTTTGATAATTAACACGAAGTTAGAGAGTTTATTCTCATATTATGTTAATTAGTTCTTACGATATTTTTCTGATATTGTTTTTCTTGATATTAAGACAAGAAATGAAGATTGAAGCTAGGATTCTGCCACGGTCTTTTGTTTACAAGCGAAATAAATAAAGTATATAGTTGAATAAAGAATCTGGAATTACTCTTTTTTTACAGGCACGATCGGCTCAGAATAAACTCCAGCCATCCGTGCGCAGGCTGTTACAGCCTGAGAAAACTGTCTTATATCAGGATTAATTGCGCGCACCGTTAATTCTCGATATGAGATACCCTAAAAGATCCCTCAGAATATTGCCCAAATCTCCCAGACAAACAATCAAAGTATTTAAGTCCGTGTATACGCTCTCTTTCACCAGGATATTCATCTCATCGTTGGCTCTACCCTATTCCCTCTCATCTCTCTCTCTACCCCTCTTTCAGCATTCTCCAACCTACTTAGTATTTCTAAGATGAACGGTCTGTTACATCATCTGGAAATCTTAACCTTTAAAATGCACATCTTGCATCGACCTTTTCTGCCTGGCCTAAATCGTTTCAGGTAGCTCCCTCCTGCGCATATACACTAAAGCAATATCTGGTTGCCTGTACTCTTAAAAGATAGCGAATAGATCATGGTGCAGCCAACTCCTTATATGAAATAAATGTACGTGATGGCTAGGTGTTCTCTGATCCCTTTGTTCGCAAAATTTTTCTGTTCGTCTTTTATTTTATCATATATATCTAAATGAACAAAATGAGACATTGTAAAGGCTATCTTGAAAGGTAGCAATCATCTCGACATCACACGCAAAGCTGTCAGACTAGAATGTCTAGACCTAGATAGATGATTTTCTTGTTAAGTTACTGTAGCGAATTGAAGAAAAACTAAGTCTACTTCAATCACATGTTTTTTCGAAGTTACTTAATTCTAGCTGGCTTCGGTAGACAATTAGACAATATCTGAAAGCTAAAAAAGGAACTTTCAAGAAATTTACTCTTCCAGTCAAGAAACTCTCTTTAAACCCAGAATTTCTTCAAAATATTTAATTTCCACCAATATTACTTGGGTGGTAGTACCATACAATTCATGAAATGACACTTTAGAAGAAAGTCTACCCCTACCCGCCTCGCGGAATTACACAATAATTAATTTTCCTGGGAAAAACGTTCCAAACAAAAGTTATATGCCTTTCGAATGAGTGATTAATGTCTCAGTTTAAGACTTCAGATGCAGGAGCATATTTGAGAAAAGTGAAAACTCTTCTGGAAGTTCGCACATCCGTGCACGCTAGTTTTTCATCGCTGGAATTTGAGCAGAATATTTTAATTTTGTAAGTAGAAAGTAATGCCGTAAATTGAACGTGTAGGAAAGGAAATATGTCTAGTGACACTACTCATTCTTATGAAAACTGTCGGAAGCAGTTTTTTTAAAAGAAAATTTCGAAAATTCAGAAACTTATTCTATAAGGTCAAATTTCCAGGGTTTACCGATTTCTTGTAAATTTTTGAAGTTTATCATTACTTTTAGCGCTCCTTTAATTTCATATAGCTTGTAAAACTATACTATATACTTGAGTATGAGTTCCTTGACTTGAGAATCCTAAAGTAATTTTCCGTTGTTGCTGTTGTTAGCAAATGTTTCAAATAAAAATGGTAGACTTTAGCAGGGCAAAAAATAATTGATGAAAATCGTTCCACATTTGTTAAAATGGGCTCTTGCGGTTGACGAATTTCGGTCAAAACCTTATTATCCGAAACGACAATAGAATGTACTTCCTGAGATTTTTAGTTTTTTATATTCTGTTTCTATATACTGTGCGCAAATTTTTACATAATTCAGTGGTGTCCAAAACATGTATTTCCAGTAAATACTTATCTTCGAAAATTTGGCCAGCTCGCAGTAACCTTTACTAGGATTAAAGTAAAGTAAAAAGTCTAGCTCGAATGCCTACTTGATTTTATCCTGCCACAGTTTAGGTAATCTTTTTTTTTTTTTGAAACTTAGAATTTATACTACCAAATTTTAAGCTTCTTTTAAGTTAATAAAGTAAAGTAATGCCTAAATTTTCAGGCACTTTACGTCCAACTACCAAGTTAGGCTTTGTGGACGGAGGCGACTAGCAAACATACTTTGTACAACATACTATGCAAACATACTATAAATTTTTTATATTAAACCATTAAATAAAATGAAGACCTAGTCGGGAATCGAACCTAGTCTTACAATACTTCTTGGCTTTGAGTGTCTCGCCTCCAACCTCTCGGCTATCGTGGTGACTTATTTAAACATCTGTATTATACATTTTCAGTGAGATCTCACCAAGAGATTATGTCATGGAATATACTCTGTGGTTATAAAACAGCTTATTGTGTGCGGCGATAGTTTACTAGCAGATTATTGAGGTAAGGGTGTGCTAGACAGCTAAATGAGCGCTTTTACCGCTTGGATGAGTCGTGGTCACCGGTCAAACCAAGCCCCGGTGCTACCGTGGAAACTTTATTGAGAATTTCATTACTTTTTGCAATGTGAAAAACCTGGCGGTGAACGTCTGTTACTAGAATGAACGGACAGTTTTGGGCGATGTGGATGTGGTCATTCTACTGTCTACGCGAGATGATTTTAAAAGTTCCAAATTCAAATTTACTTTCTGACAGTGATGTTTGGTTTTGATATTTTTGGCAACGTTAGGTTGCCTTCAAGCGAGATCTGATTAACGATGGGTCCGTGTGGTGTACCTGATGTTTACAATTACAGAAAACTCGAGAAGGTAGTAATGGAAATTCATTCATTTATTACTTCGGAATTTTGTCTCTCATAAATCTGTAAGAACCGTAGAAATATACAGCACTATAGAGCTGAATTAAACTTCTCCAAATATTAGTTCTGGCCAAATGGGAAGGCTTTACTAACTAGAGATTCAGGGAGACGGTACAATTAGCCACTGTGGCTGTAGTGCCTTGGTGGAACAGGTCCCTACCCGTGTTCTAATCTAATAATCTATCTACTACGTACAGTTAGGGTCTCTCGCTTTCGTACAGTGCTGTTTAAAAAAAAAAACATGAAAATTTTTTTGGTTAAAAACTACTTGGTTCTGTATAATTACTTCAAAAATATAGCAGACTATTGGGATATGAAGATATTGTAATCAATATCTAATGATAATAAAAATTCATACTTTTACTAGATTAATATTGTAAACTCTAAATATTAAGAGGTATCCTTATTTATTTTTGTTGTATCTATGGTCTTTAGTGCAGTCAAAAATTATTATGAGAAAATGAGCCTACAGGGTTAAGAACTGGGTGTTTCTTAATTCAAGTGAGAAACGTTATAATTGCCAACATGAAAAATTTTCACTTGAAATAACAAAACTAAAAACAACAATCGAATAGCAAAAAAATAGCAATATTAAAATATAAATTATAAAAGAATGGAAGACATTCTATAAGTATAATAAAATGCAAAAAACGTATCAAAAGTAAAAACAAGATTTTTGTTTTTAAACGAAATATTTTTTTAACATTTATTTTTTTCTAAATAAGCTTAACAATATGAGCAGAAGGGTGTGCAGTCAAACTAGCGAGCATTATTAATTTATAAAGTTTTATCGAATCCGGCAAAATGCTCTAGAATTAGCATCGATGGATGGCTTCTAGCAAGAGAAGAAATGTACCTTCGATAACGATACACAGTAAGCTCACTCTGGGAGCCAGGATACAATGGTATGTGGGGAATGAGGAGGTGGACTAATTGGACAGGAAGATTCCATACATGGACTCTTTCTAAAGTTAACGGCGAATCTGCTCAGCCAGGGCTTAGGAGCTCTAACAGACAGTGCGTTTGCTAAACCTCTCATAGGCCAGGAACGTTTTGCAGGCGTGCCTAGGCCTGTAACCAAATTAGACTAAAAGTCCTGAATTTGAGGCCTGTGCTACAATACCAATGGCCAGAGACATGCGAAAGAGTTAATACATGGACTCTTTCTAGGGCTGAGGGGCTCTGACAGACAGTATGTTTGCTAATTGGCACTACTGGCTAAGAAGACAAATGAAGCTGCTAAGCCTGATCGACAGGCCAACAGTGGTCATTATAGATTTTGCTTTGCTGAGGAAAAAAACCGCACCAAATCCAGTGCTATTAGGAGAGTATGGCAGGAGTTTGGTTCTGTAAACTGGGTTAGAAACGCCCACGGTATCACGCTATACGGAGTCTCCACACTGCATTTTGAAAGCTTAAGGTTTGCGTTTAAGCGCTGACCTACCGGGATTTTACATTTACGTCTTATTGGTACGTTATGGTTCATGGCGACTCTTGGGCCACTGGTCCACTTTCTGTCTTAGTTAATCTATTTTAACAATACATAGAGCTCTCAAAAAAAGAGTATTAAAACACAGAGAAACAAAAAATTTTTTTGGGCAGAGTAAATGAGAAAGGAGTTTTTTGATTTTCTTTCAGTTTTATTTCTTCCATTCAGATGTTTTAGTTCTGCCAACAAAATTCCTTTCCAAAATTAAAATCATAGGTAATAAATTTTTTATTAGACTCCAGATTCCATTACTCTGTTCTCAAGTGATTTTTTCAAAGCGGACGTACAACTTAACCCAGCTTAGAAGACGTTTGCGACGCTAATTCTATAGCCTTTGAACCCGAATTCATTAAACTTTTATAATCAAATACCGCATGTCAGTTTCACTGAACACCCTTCTGTGCATAATTGGTAGACTCTTTTTTTCTCTTCAGATGCGTTTTATCATACTGCGAATTGTATAATAACTCCTGTTTACCTTTTGCTATTTTTTGTTTTGTTTTTTTGCTCCATTTTCCTGTTTGCCAATAATAATTTTCTCATTTGAACTGAAATTTCCCTTCCAACTTGTTCTCTACACATAATTTTTGGATGTACTACGAAGTTAGAAATTACACTAAATTTTGCCCATTTTCCGTCTTCTACAGATTCTATTAAATTTTATAGAAACAATATCTCATATTTTTCTATTTAATTACTATTTCTTAGTTTTAGGACGTGTTGAAACATGTACCATATTTAAGGAATTAGTAGCATTTTAAATATTAGCACATTTAAATGATCAGTTTTTTTCGGGCGCATCAACTGCTAAGGTTATTAGCGCTTTTATGCCTTAGGCACCAAGCTGATGTGAGTTATCAGTTTTACTTGAAATTATTAAATTCGTTTAGCACTACAATAATATTGGATGAAGCTGTTTGAAACGCAACGTTTGTCCTATTTAAAGGACGTAGTCATTTATAAATATTACAACAAATTAAATACGTTTGCTTCAGGATTTTTCTTCAGTAATTATACAATAACTCGAGCCATTAAGCAATTTTAAATTCCACCCTATTTAATGATTGTCATATCAAATTATTAGGGCAAATTAAGTTAGTTTTACGTTTAATGTATATATATATATATATTTTTTAACTTAATTCATTAATTCTATGATGAAGGGGCCATAAGGCAATTTTAAAGTCCATTGTCCTAAATTTAATTTTAATATCTAAACCGTATTTTAAATATTACAGCTAATTAATCGAATTTTACTTGAAGTTTTCTTTAGTAAGCTTATTCTGTTCTAAAATGACGTGATATATAAGTCAGTTTTTAAGGAAATTTTAGTTTAAACTTTAAATACTTGGTCATATTTTAAATATTAGGGCAGAAATTAAAGGGTGGACTGCTTTTTTAAAGAGATACATAGGTGTATTTGCACCATTACAGTGTCTCTGCCAACTGTGTTTGTGTCTGTGTGGTGGGTGGTACTTTTGTAAGGAGGTCTGTATTGAACCACCCCCTATTTCTGGGTGGCTAGCGTTTGTGGGGTGGCGCTTGTATAGCCTGGCAGCTAGGCTCTGATCAAATCCCCAGCATCCTTTGGTCCAGGTCTCTGCTAGTTTTCAATCCAAAACTGCCACAGTCCAGTCCTTCTACTTTAGGGGTCTTACATTTATTATCATTTCGTTTTAGATTTTTAAATGCTATCCAGTGTTATAGTGCTTTATTGAAGTCTACGGTTATTGACATATATTTTTTTCTATGTGTGTGTGAGTGTATGTGTGTGTGGTGTGTGTGCGTGTGTGTGCTTGCTCGCTCGTGTGTGCGGGTTTTACAAAATTATACGCGAGTGATTTTGAGTGCGTAAAGGCTAAAATTCCTGACTAAGCCTAATTACAAGTAGGTAACTCAGCAGCTTTTATCCTTTTAGCTGGACCAAGGTGTTAAGTGTGTGGATTCTAAGGTATAATAATTCACCTATACCCATTTAAAAAAACTAAGCACCGTTAATTTTTTGGTGCTCACTGGCGCGCTTGCCCTTTTTTCAACCCTCAGATACCCCGGGCACACATAGACACACACAGTCACACGCTCACACACACACAAACTGAGAGAGAGTTATTCAGTGGAATATCTATAGCATTTCCTAGTAATTACCGCAGCCTTTAAATCTTACGATGGAAGGGACAAATGAGGATACAACAACACAAGATGGTACTGCACCGTCAGCACCACCAGCTAACAACGACTCATCACAAACGCCTGTCACGAATACAACAAAAGAAGGTAAGACTATTTTAAATATTTGCAAAAAAAAAAAAATTGGCGAGGTATGTGGTTTAAAAATTTTGAATAAGTTTGGCACTGAATATTACTATATAAAAATAGGAGAATTAAACCATTTTGATAGCCTAGCAGGAAGTTAGTTTAAGCCTAAATAATTCTTGGCAAATACAGAAATGATATTTCTGCTTCAGACTCCTGTCCTAATATTCCAACAGGATTGGTGTAAATCAGAATTATCTTGTATTAGCCTAGGTATTACTCTTACCTTCAAATACTACTCTTAGAAATGTATCAGAACTAGTACAGATCATAATAATTGCCTTAATCTATTTTGCAGAGCTAGAATAAGCCTAGTATAAGCCAATTACTATCTAGTGTAAAGCTCAGTTAGTCCTAGTCCAAATCTAGAAATGTTTTTGGGATATGAACTCCATGAAGAAACATCCAGAATAATCCTTCAGTAGTTTTCGTCGAAAGCTAGGAAAAATAATATTCCGCTAGGTTTTTTCTTTAAAGCTGTAGTATTAACCAAGTAATATCCTGTAAAAGCCTGATAGATCTTATCAACTCTAGAAATGTAAACCTGGCTTAAAATATGCCCTGTATCTGTAGCAGAACTAGTATCATTCACAGCTATGTACGTGCCTTGTATTTAGCAAGACCAGAGTAGATATAGTTTAAGACTAGCAGTTTCAATATAAGGCTAGTAGGCGTGGTAGTTATCGTCCAAATCTGGGAAATGTAATCTAGCCCTAGATTTCTGCCCTAATAAGGGTCAGAGCAACTGTAGTAGAGTCAGAAGGAGGCTAGACTAAGCCTAGTAGTTCTTGTCTAACTCTTGAAAATCTACTCCTAAGCTTTCTAAGCTCTGGCCGTAGAACTAGTACATATCAAAATTAGTCTAGTAGTAACAGAACAAGGTTAGTAGTTATCGTTTCCCAATAGATTTTCTCTACCCATAAATTCCTAATAAAAATTAAAATTACTGTCAGGGAACAGTAACTCAAATGTTGAACATTATTAGCCCGTGTTCAGTCCCTAGTGGGAGCCGTTCTCTTGCGCGGTCTATCTGTCTAGAATAAGACTATTAGTTCGTGGCCAAATCTAGCAAAACTACTCTTGGGCCCCTAGAATAATCTCATGTTCTAGAATTGTAGCTCTTGTACAGATTTAAGTTACTTTCTTAGGTCTTTAGCTGGGCTAGATTAAGGCTTGTAATTATCTTGGTAATATGCAGTGTAAGCCTTATTATATTTAATAAATTAAGGTCTTCATTGACATAAATGAAATTTTACACAAATATAAAAAGTTAAAAAAATAGACTTTATTAAAAACCAACCTAAGAAACAAAAATTCTGGTACTACAAAAGGGAAGGGATTAGCTCAGTTGGTAGCCAGGTTGACTTGCAATCGGGAGGTCCGGGGTTTACTTCCAGAGTTGCTAGCTTCCTCTACTAGCCTTTACTTTCCCAGCTCGGTTGTGGGTACAGTTATCTGAAAAAGAGAACTTAGATATAGACCCCCCTACCCAAAATTTAAATTAATAAATAAATTATATATATATATATTATATAAAATCGGGTGTGCACATAATTCGCATTTTTTTTCGAACTTTGAAATTAATTTTTGAAAGTAACTACTAAATATTCACTATAATACTGGGACTTATGAAGGTATCACGGCATCTAAGGGTACCCTCCTTAATATCAATTTAAAAAAAATAATAAACATAGCAACAAGCTTTTAAAATACAAATTTTAGCAACCTATTCAATTTTCACATTGTATGACAGGATTGCGTCCAGTACGGAGTTTCTGTTTTTTCCATCTTTGACTACCGGTTTCCTATCTTATTTTTCGTTATTTTGGGGAGCCATCATCAGAATATCTGGAGAGTGGTTACCAGGTTTTTTTAAAAGGAAATTTATCGTGCCTGGAATCCTCTTCTTCCGTTGTATGGAAGGCTCTGGTGGTAAGATAATAGGGCCAATGACCTTAGGCGATGGCATCCTTAAATTAAAAAACAAAATAATAAAGTTGGAGGTAGTATTGAACAAGTGAGTAAAAAATAACGTTAAAGTGAAGCCTAGCCACCCTCGGATAAAAGTTATTATTCAGTAGATAAAGTACTAGGTATAGCTGAAACGGTTTTTTTTTGTTTTTTTTTTAAAGAAATCAGGAAAATGTATCAAAAACGTTTGGGAAATTCGTATTTTCTTCCGGTCCTATCATTTTCTTAAAACTCGTCCGAATTTTAACACGTCATTCTTAAAATAAAATTTAGGAGCAAATGGCGACAATGTGCAAAATAAAATTATTGAAACTAAAGAACTTGATTTTTTGGTCTGGGGATAACTGTGGAGAAGGGTTTGTGGGCACAGCCAGTAGTGATTCCTGACTGCCCTACTTAGAATTGCCCAGAATAACTCGGTAAGTGGTCAAGTGAGTCTAGGGTCTAATAGATATATTTTGGTCATAATGCAGCACGCCTCGTTTATGAAAAAAACCAAAACATAAAAGCGTTGATGGAAAGAGTACCAAATCATGTTTGCAACACTTCTGCTTTAATAAAACAGAATATAGTGCTACTGAAACTTATACTGAAGCTTATGCTTCCTTTCCTGTCTACGACAGTTTGGTAGAATAGAACGTTAAGCTCCGGCTAAAAAATTGACAATTACTTTAATTTGTGGTGTGCCAGTCTGAATGTCACATAGAATTTGGTGAGCGGCCGTTTGAAAACGTTGCGCAACATTTGTCTAGGGGGCAACCTAACCACGCCTCTCCTTCCTCAGAAGATCCTTTATTCGAATTTCCTTTACAGTGGTTTCGAATAAAAGTTATAATATGTATTAAGGATCTATAAAGAATAAATTAAATAGTAAGAGCCATTTTTAAAAAGCAAAAAGGTATTCAGAAAAAGGAAATTTCCGGGTGTGATTGATTTTGACAAAAAAAAAAATTGGATCAAAACAAAATATCAAATTACTTTTGATTAAAATTTGTTTTTTGTTTTTATTTATTAAAATAACCGCTGTCAGCAAACACCTTAATGTACAATATAACACTCAGAAAAATGGGTACTTACCAAAGACAAGAAAAATAAAAAATAACTTTTTGTTTTATTTAACGATATCTCACAATCTTACTTACATCGAAAGATGTCTCACTTGTTCATTCAAATTGTTATTTTTTTTTTATAAGGACAATTATTGATACAGTTATTCCTTAACTGTAAAATAAAATAACCGGTGTGAACACTCACACGTCTGTCTACTGCTGCAAGTTACGTAATTGAATTTTTCTCGCAATTCAACAAAAATTTTTCAGTAAAATATTTTGTTAACTTTAATGTACAAGTTTACTGCAACTAAATATTATTAGTAAACGAAGCACGATGTCAAATTCCTCCTGAGTTCTGTTCACATCAAGATTTTTATTTAATCAACTTTTACATAGATCCAGTATTGTTTGTAAACCAGTTTCCAGTTTACTAATTGTAATAAGACATTTTATGAATAGAGGCATTCTGCATACACCAAAGATTAATTTAATATGGTGCATATATGTAAATACCAGACGCCTATGCAACAGTTTTAAAGTCCCATGGAACTTTTTAAATTCTGAAGAAAATAAAAGGCTTATATAAATACTTCTTAACAAAAACTTACAGTTTAAAATGTTAAGTATACATAAGTATAATGGTTGATTAAACGCCAAAAGGTACACAAATCACCATGTACCAATTTCATTAATACTTCACTGATATCATTTTAGTAATTTTACTGCATTAACTTTTCATTAATATTTTTTAGAATTTATTAGATCCTTATGCTGGCCAGTTCACTCATAATATTTTTTTTTGTTATAAAAATGATAAAATGTAAATTACAACTTCATAAATAAATAGGGACTTTATTTTAACTCAATTCCAAATGATTCTTCTGATATATCTTTATTTTACCCTTTATTCTCAGTCATGCACGTTAAAGTAGAAAAAGACAAAGTTAAGAGTTGTTTACTGTTGAAATTCGAATCATGGAGTTAAAACAAAATTTGAATCTTGAATTCGTCTTACAAAAGTATTCGTGAGCACAAATAATACAGAGCTATTATACAAATAAATTATTCAACAATAATTATTCATTTCTCAATTGTACTTTAATGTAGTCCCTTTAATTTTACTTGTAGTAAAATATTTGAATAATTAGCTCTCCTAAAAATATGCATATCTTATCTATTTTATATTCCAAATATATAACATTGTGGGAAGAACACCTAGATTAAGAATGTAATTGAAGAAAACTATATTATTTAATATAAAGCCAAATTAATTATTACGTATTTTTAATGCTTGACTACTACATCAAGTAGAGTAACAATCAATTTAATCGGAGAATGAACTTAAATTGGACGATTTTCATTTAAAAAAAATGAACAAAATCATTGATATATGTTGGTGTAAGCACTTTTTAAAAAACGGTTTTTGAATTTTTTAGCCTCACAATATTTTTGATTTTTTATAAAGTTTTTCTTGTTAACCTGTGATTAATAGCTTGATTATTATAGATCATTAGATATTACAGTCAGTCTAAGTTAAATGGTGTGCTTCTTGATCAAATATTCTTTCTTGAAAAAGAAAAATTAAGGTGCGTTTACAATACTTCTCCCTTAAAGGCAAAGAGAAGTTCAAACATCAAATACGTACAATTGCAATAGCTCCCTTTAGCAGCTGTAAGAGTAGGATGGCGCAATAATGTCACGCAGTAAAACCGAACCACTTCTTCCTGCCAAATTTTATCAAAATTGATCGTAGTTATTGATTATTAAGACGGGCCTTACTTAAGTGGAGCAAACTCCATTTGTAATTTTAAAGACGACGAGATCCACAAAAGCTATGTCCACATGAATTTTGATTCGAATAAAAAATAAAATAAAGGTTCAAATTCATTGACGTAAATCAGTACACGCGTCGATTATTCGAAAGATTGCAGTACTTTCCTTTTGTGCGTGTAAGAGCATGATGGCACTTAAGAGTCACGAAGGGAAGCTTCAATCACTTCTTCGAGCTGAAGTTTAACAAAATCGGACTAAGTGTATTAAAAATATTAGTAATAATAGTTTTAGAGAGGGCCTTACTTGCGTGGGGCAAACTCCCTTCGTTATGAGGCACAAGGTCGAGATTTCTAAAATGCAAATTTGTACAAGATTTCGATTCGAATGACGCTAATAATTTTGGAGCGGCCTTACACACATGGGACTAACTCCTCTACGCACTTTTAGGCGCTATGTTGTTTACGAAAAATGTAACAAGAAAAAGAAGGAAGAACAATAATTTTTGAAAATGCAGTTTATGCTCATTTTCAGCAACTTTTTTTATCGAAATCTACTAGATCTGGGTTGTTGCAAAAAAAAAAAAAAAAAAATACAGTTACAAAGGAGGATTTGCCCTATATTTTGAAGGAAATTTGGAAATTTTATCTTTTATAGAAAAAGAGAAAAAAAAATATTTAAGTTGGGTGTTTTCCTACCGGGCAGTTTTAATTATACTCCCCATTAATATAAATTAAAATAATAAATATAAATACTCTTTAACAAATATAAAATAATACTATCTATTTTTGCTCTTCTATCTTGCAGTGTCGAGGAGTATTCAACATTAAATTATATGCAGACAAATTACACGCACATATGATACATTATGAGTACATTTATGTATGAAAAACTTTTTCTATGCAACATATGTTGTATAGAACAATAATTCGATTTATACAACTTTCTCTGTACTACAAAACGTTAATTATATCTGAATATTATATACTCGTACTTATCAATTTGTTATATACCTATTTAAGGCCTTACTGACTAGAGTACAAGTTCAAATAATATTAAATAAAATTGCATCTTTTTAAATGATAAAGAAAGTATTGCGATAAAATTTTCCACCGGATTTTGAGGTTCCTTAGTTAGAAAAAATTGCTGAAAACCAAAAATTGCTGGAAGATACTTATATATTTCGATTTGGCCCTTTTAGGAGAGCCGACTATAGCTTAGCGATCAAAATCACTCAACTTACGATTAGTGCAGTGGTTATGAAGCGTAAGTAAGAGATTCCTAGCTCAAATCCCGCGTTTAGACTTTTTTTTTGTTTGAAAAAATTTTAATGGTAAAGCATGTACGTACTTCTGTCCCCGTCCACCAACACCTAAGTACCACTTTGCTGTATAGATTTTTCAATTTTTTTTTGATATTCTCGAAAATGGTTTCAAGGATTTTCTAAAAACTGTTTATTATACAGGTCTCTCTTACTTTTTATTTTAAAAATTTCCCTGAAAAATTCTATTAAAAGCTTTTCTAAGAGTATTAGACCACCTCATCCATCAGTTGGCTTTCCTTTAAAGTGCATTTCAATGTAATGTACGGTTCTACTAGTTATCTCAAGCCTAATAAACTCAAATTCTATTTAAAGGTGATAAATGAAATTCTGAGTTCAAAGAAAATCCTTTGTATTGGAAGTACGACTTTACTTAGTGAATTTTTCACTTTTTTTTTTATTTTCATGAAAATGGCTTCTTAGATTTTCTTCAATTTTCGTATCTAAATTTCACGTATGGATCCGTATCTTTTATTTAAATAATTTTTCATATGAATGCGGTTTTGGTCAATTCTGGTGAGGGATGGGTTGACCTTGGTCTACTGTCCAAACTTCGTACGTGAATAAAATTTGAAGGTTTGAACTACCTTTTTGAAATACCTTTAAGTCGCGTTCAATTTTTAATCATATTAAAGTATCAAAGATAAGTATAACTTTGCGTGAACAAGATCTTTTTCTATGTAGTCAGTGTGTGGTCTAGTGGTCAAGAGTGTGGCTTTGCAAGTGGGAGATCCTCAATTCGAATCCCGCGTATAACTACTTTTTATTTGTTTGAGAAGATTTTTTAATAGTAAAGTACGAGCTTCTGTCCCCGTCCACAACACCTAGTTGGTAGTTGGACGTTAAGCCCCGCCTGAAAAAATAGGCGATTACTTTACTTTATATAATTGAATCGCAGTACAACTTCCTAGAAATATGTTGGTTTTCACAGCAAAAAAGTTGAGAAACGCTGGGTTAATGATCATTTCTCCCAGAAGTAGCCAAATTAACTGAAACAGTCATTAAAAAGGGTTTTAATAGTCACTGATAATGTCTTCGAAACAGCATTATGCCCTGAGTTGTTGTGATAACCGGTAGAAAAGTAACAAGAAAAAAAAAAAATAAAAACAATAATAGCAGGCTTTTATCATAATGAAAGCCATAATGCGTTTAAATATTCATAAAAATATATATTTATTTATTCATATATATTATGTATGCATGTGTGTGTGTTTTCTTTGACTTTAGTGTGTTGAATTAGTGAAAATTGACAATGAGGTTGGTGTTAATTTTGCATTATTGATTATTTATAATTTATTGAATGTAATGGATAGAGAAAACAATTTAACAATTATAAGAGAGACCATTCCGAATTAGCACAATACCAAAGAAACGAATTATTTATGCCATATTAAATTCTTTCAAGTTTTCACTTCGAGCATTATTAAATTCATTCATCCTGAGGTGCTTCTTTTTGTAGTTTGTATGTGCAGTTTAGTGCGACGAAACTAGTTTTTATTTAAAGAATAGAACTTAATCATATTTAAATTAATTCATATGAATAGATTTGATGTGTGAAGAGTACCTCACAGTTGCCGTGCGATCAACCGAGTCGGAAAATCCATTACTAACAATGAGGCGTTAAAGAAAGACCTAGTCATAGTGCTTAAATTGTCCAGTTTTTTAAATCTAGTGACTTTTTTTCCTGTTTTCATCTGTGGCTTTATTACTTGGATCCGTAATAGCAAAAGTGAAAAAAACCTTCTCAAGAATACCAATAATATTGGATTAATTATTCCATATTCTTCCAATATTGGATTTAAAACATGACAGTTCTTTCAGTTGGGCTAAAATTGTTTATGTCTTGCGTTTATGCAGAACTGGAAGGACGAGAACACTTTAAGTAAAACTATGTTAATCTCCTGTAAAGTTGCCTTATGCTGAGTTTTTGCGGTAGTTTTTCTTGAAAACATCCATGTAAAACAAGTTTAATGTAATTGTTCTTTACAAAAGAAATATATAATTTTGATAAATTAATTCGGCTGAAGTTGCGTTTAACGCAGCCTAAGGCATTATTGTACATTTTGTTATTTCGTACATTGTACATTTCGTTATTGTACATTTCTCCTCCCTTGTGAAAACTTGTTAGTAAAATTAGTTGAATTTACAGTAACTTTTATAAGTTCTGCTCGTCTGTAAAAAAAAAAAAAAAACCTATCTTACCTTTAAAATAGCTGTATGGCCGAAAGATGTGGAGAATGTGATTTTTCTTACGGGTAGTAGTCTGGGTGTGAGATTGTCTAGAATTCAAAATATCAAGTCACTAGAGATTAGGTGTCTGTTAGTGTACTCGTCAGATGTCGAATTAAAGTTTCATTTTCATCGACTTGTGCCAACTTACCTCCTGGGAGATCTATTTTGTTTAGTATTTAATTCCATGGATTAAAGCTATTTCTAGATGTACTACTTTATTTACAATTCAAACTATAGAATTCTATCGTCAGCAGGTTAGGAGATAAAAGCTCATCCAATTACGGGATTTGCACAAGCTAGACTATACACTCCTTTAAAATTTTTCACAGTGTCATTATGGCGACAATCCTCTTCCTCCAAATTTGTGACCATACTATTGTCCAGTACAATGTGAGCACACTAACTAAATCTTCATCTAACTAGTAGACTTAAACGCAGTTCAGGAAATTTTCAGTTTGAGGCATATTGCTGGCGCCGGACTAAACTTTCTTTTAAGGGATGTCACTGGCTGTGAAAGTGATCTCAAATGTCTCTCAAAAAACTTGTGAGCATATACTTTAGTCCAGAGTAGTTGATCTCACTAACTATAAATTCATCTAACTGATAGGGTCAACCAGTTTGAGAAACATTGCTTGAGCTACACTAAACACTCTTTTAATGACTGACACTGACTGTGAATAGGCCTCAGTCCACCATTAATGTTATTTTGGATTATTATATTGTTATTGTTAAATTATTTATTATGATTTTAAACTTACAATTTTTTTTGTGTAAAAATGTTTCAGATAACGTTTGTCAGTGAACCAGTTTGAATCTATATGAATTGTTTTTGGGATTATGGGTGGATTAAATTTATGAGAAAGATTTTCATAAGATTTTTGTGTGGGATTTAATATTTAATAAGATTTGTTGGGTTAATATGTTATTTTAGGAAATTTATTAAATTGGGAGAAAAAAATTTGATTTGACATTTATATAGTGTACGTAGAAGAAAGGAACAATTTAGCGTCATGGAGCCTGAAAATTTATCGATGTCTCGATAAATTAAAATTGACAACCTTTAAAATTTGGTATATTTAATAAGGGATGATGCCTAAATTCACTAAAGGTTGGTATTTGGTAGGTTCATTTTTTCATTATTGTTTCTTTCATTTTGCTGTTATTTTAATTTTAAGAACTGTGTTATGCAGAGGAAGATCTAGCCAATTAATCCATATTTTCACCTTGGCACATCTTAGGAAACTGCTTACATACATATTGTAGGAACTTAGCTTATGGAACAGGGGAAGAAGCTAAGGGTTTATCTTTGCTGTCCTATTTGTGTTCTGATGAAACAGACTGAAATAGATCTGCACTGACATTTATCAATAAAAAGCGCCTGATAGCTCAGAAGGCAATCTTGAACCTGCTGAAATTAAGATAAAAAATGGAATATAATTGAAGTTCGTATGCCATGCTAATCCATAGAAAGGTTGGTAGACCTTTTTTCAGCAGGAGAAAACTACTTATCAAAATGAAAATGGTTTTGAATCAAATTACGATACCGCCAACTCCAAAATACTTAGATAAGGCTTTGCAGGTGGGAGAAATTGTAGGCCTCGTAAGCTATTTACTTGAGGTCTAACCAAATGTCATGCAAAGAACCGTGGTTTGAGCTTCCGGTGATTCATGATTTTTTGAGACATGGTTACTTACGAGGGTCGTTTGAAAAGTCCGTGCAAAAATAAAAACTACTTAATTTTTTGGGGTAAACCTTTTTTATTTTTCAACATAGTCTCCTTTTAGGCTTATACACTTCGTCCAACGCTGCTCTAGTTTGTTGATCCCTTCCGATTTGTCCAAGTCTGAAAAATAGCCATTCGTTTCTGCAATCACCTCCTCGTTTGAATAAAATCTTTTTCCCGCCAGCCATTTCTTCATATTGGGGAACAAATAGTAGTCCGGAGAATAGGGGGGATGTGAAACGAGTTGGAACCCTATTTCCATTAATTTTGCGACCACAACTGCTGAGGTGTGAGCTGGTGCGTTGTCGTGATGGAAAAGGACTTTTTTGTGGGCCAATCGTGGGCGTTTTTCTTGCAGCTCTGTTTTCAAACGGTCCAATAACGATGAATAATATGCACCTGTAATAGTTTTACCCTTTTCCAGATAGTCGATGAGGATTATTCCTTGCGAATCCCAAAAGACAGTCGCCATAATCTTTCCGGCCGAAGGAACGGTCTTCGCCTTTTTTGGCGCAGATTCCCCCTTGGTAACCCATTGTTTAGATTGTTCTTTGGTCTCAGGAGTGTAGTGATGTATCCATGTTTCATCCACAGTGACGAAACGACGCTTAAAGTCCTGCGGATTCTTCTGGAACAGCTGCAAACCGTCTTTGCAACACTTCACACGATTTCGTTTTTGGTCAAGCGTGAGCAATCGCGGCACCCATCTTGCTGATAGCTTTGTCATGTCCAAATGTTAATGCAAAATATTATGTACCCGTTCATTCGAGATGCCCACAGCACTAGCAATCTCACGCACCTTCACTCTTCTGTCATCCATCACCATATCATGGATTTTATCAATGATTTCTGGAGTAGTAACCTCAACAGGGCGTCCAGAACGTTCAGCGTCACTTGTGCCCATTTGGCCACTCCGAAAATTTTGAATCCACTTATAAACTGTTCTAATCGAAGGTGCAGAGTCACCATAATGTTTATCAAGCTTCTCTTTAGTCTCCTGAGGCGTTTTGCCTTTCATAAAGTAGTGTTTAATCAACACACGAAATTCTTTTTCGTCCATTTTTTGAAAATCACTCGACTTCCTCGATTCAAACGAATGCCAAACACAAAGAAATAGACCGATCTGGCTGAAACTTGGTGTGTGTTCTTCCAAGAGATGCTACTAACTAAACATAACCTCGATACGCGCCAGTAGTGCTATCTCTCTGACTTTGCACGGACTTTTCAAACGACCCTCGTACCTACAGATGGACGCCATTATTGTGATGATTACTCAATATTTATTTTTTCTTATCTTTGTAAGTAATTAAAAATATCGAACGAAAAGAGAAATCCAAGAGCAGTTGGGAGGGATTATCACTCTACAACTTGTAAAGTCCTTGAAGTGCTCTAGTGGCACTCTTAGCTACCATTGTCTTCTCGTGCTTCAATTCCAAACAATAGCACTATCATGCCTATGTATTATTTTGGATTTCTCTTATAATAGAAAGCAGATTTTCTCTTACGGGAATATACTTTCTTTAACGCCATTATAGTAAGTATAGTTTTGAAAAAAATGACGTTTTACATTTTTAAAAAAGACAATTTTTTGCCTTTTGTGAATGTTTTAATGTTAAAAATATCCAATGTGCTTGATTGTTGTATAGGCATCTTTCTGTAAGCTGTAGGAAATTCCTCGCTTATCCCCATGCCTAGGTCAGACAAAGAACAAACTGCACGTCAGTTTCAAGAATCCATGTAATCATTGTGTTATTTTAATCCTACTGTCTCAGTATATCCTCTTCAATCATGTTGTTGATAAGTAAATGGGCTTCGGAAGAATTTTAAAGTTTTCATTGGATCAAAATATAAGCAAAAATTGCTTAAATCTTAGTTTGGATGTGTTGAACAACAAAATTTCCTTCATTTTGATAACATTGAAGATGATTAGGTTGGTTTTCGTGGTATGCAGCTCATAAAGCTTTTAGTAAGACTTAAGAAAGTATTATCTAAAATAAAAATGAAGTCTTACTTACTAAAGTCGAAAATGTTGAGGTTTAGAAGGAATAGAGGGACAAATGAGATTGTAATGAATATTGCAAACGTTGGGGTGAGTTGCTTCAAATACTTTGATGTTCACTTAGAGATGATAGCACAATAAATTCAAAGAAGTAAAAGAAAATATGTGTGTAATTGAAGTTTAAACTTCGTTATTATAAAAGAAGTGTTCTAGAACATCAAAAAAGTAGGTGCAGAAGCAATGTTTGTTCTCACCGTCACGTTTCCAGCGAGTCATAGATGTGGGCAGCTATCTAAAGCCCCATATAGCTTAGCAAAGAAATAAATAAATCCCACCCACATGAGTCCTCACTAAGTTCTAAGACTCATTGGTATTCGAGTGAAACAGACAGCAATTGCGGGAAAAAGAATAAGCTGTTTAAAGGACTACCAGATCCTGACCACCCATGCCCATGGCGGACCCAAACATAAGCATGAGAGAGGTTAAAGCAAGACCAAAGAACAGAGTTCCAGACAGTCTCCTATCAGAATCTTGCTGGCAACCCACTGATCTTATCCACAAGAATTATTGCGGCAAAACTATCCCGGTTGCTCGACGTACTTGTGTGGGTAATGACACACCAATAGCATGCTTGGATCAGTGAAAGGAAATGAAGTGCTTTATTGGCCAACCTATCCACTTCCTCATTATCTGCAATCGCTATATGATGTGGCACTCCAATTAGAAAAACATTTTAAATGCAATATAGTTTTCCAGTCCTTTAATTAATACCACTTTAGAGGCGTCGACACAGAAATTCAGTGCGATCAACGCTATTTTGTGATTTATTTTTCTATTTATGATTTTGAGTTAACTAGGTGTTAAGGTTTACATGAAAAGCGTGCGCAGCAAAGAAGTTCTGAAAAGTAGGCTTGTTCAGAAGAATTGGTTGGAAGAGCAAGAAGGATGGGTCAGGCACTGTAAGAAGCAACACTTTTATCTTCCCAGCAGTAGATTACGAAATAGATGTAGTAGACTCTCATTATATGTCACTGTTCTTGTATAGAAGAGCGGTGCTAAATGGATTGTTTACCCTACATCTCATTTCTACTTATCTACAGTATTGAGACGGCCAGCTAACCTTGTATTTAATCACGCCAGTTCTACAGCAATTGCACCAATACTTTTGTATTGGGTGTTGGGTTTTGCCCTTTCGAAAGTCTTATCTTCAGTATTAAAGTTTTGAAACCAACTCCAAGAGTTTTTAAAAGGAAGCGATTTATATAATTTCTAAGGTTTTGAAAAACTGTCATTTTTTTTATAGATCCTACACACAAAAGTTCATCAAGTGTATTTGAGTGCATAAAAGTTCATGAAAAAAAAAATTAATGCAATGTTTAAGTGATTTTTTTTTTTTTCAGGTGATAGTGGAGATGCCCAACCATTTGTACCTTCGAAGGACATTCTGTCCGGCTATGAGACCAATCTCTTCCTATATTCGGTTAGTCTTTATTTGTGAAGTTTATTTCCTGAGTAAAAGAATTCTTTCAGAGTAATTGCTTTGTAGCTTCAAAGCATTTAGGGATTATTATTTGTTTAATATTGTGCATCAAGCTCTGAAATGTTCTGAAAATTTGGAACTACATAAAATCTGAGTATGTGTTACTTTTTTTTGTGGCTCGGGTTCGCTGATAATATTTTGAGAGAAAACAAAATCTGACAATCATAAAAATCTAAAGGTCATTTTCAGTGAGAATCCAATTATTTAGAGTTTGTTGCGTTTAGCTTCAGCTCAAAGCAGGCATTATTCGAGAACTTGATGTGATTTTAGAGTACGGCTCTGAAAGTATTGAAACCGTGATAAAAAATGTTGAAAGTACCTTGGCTTAGAAAAATCTCAAAGGCAAGACAAATCTATTATTATTTTTTTATAATTGCTCGTAGTTATTGCAAATATTTTTCAGAGCTGAAAATTTACCGATTACAACTAACTCCGAGAAAGTTTTTTGATTGAACATGTTTCTTCAAATTCAATTTCAAAGTATTTGTTGGTATTTTTATGTACCTGGTTGTAGAGCTCATAGGATTTTTTTAAATTCCGGTCTATTTAATTCAAAGAACGGCTCAAAATATATGCTATACAAAAAATGCCATGGCTTATAAAATCTGAAAATATTTTTCGGTTTTTCTGGGCACTGAAAATATTTCAGCTCCGAAAAATGTATTTTCTTAGTTAATATTTTAATCTTTGTGAAGGGTTCATTTCTGGTTCTAGGAATACGCTCGTTTGGAATAGTACTTACTTTTGTTGAAATTCCCAACTGCTTTGTTTGATTTGTAAATACTTTATGTGAGATCAGCTCAGCTTGGTATGTGTTTGTTACGTTGATCATCTCTCTCTCTGCTTTATATTTCACAGGAAGAAATGGAAGACCGTCCAAGAATATCCACGCTTATTAGCTCGTTGGCCAACTATTCCAATACAATCCCACCGGCGTCCAGCGATCCGGATGCTAAGCCAACTGATACAAAAGGTGGTGCCTCGATGGGAACATTGGTTGGCGTCTATCTACCATGTATCCAGAACATTTTCGGCGTCATCCTATTCATAAGACTTACTTGGGTGGTTGGTACAGCTGGTGCTGTTCAAGGATTCCTGATAGTGCTCTGTTGTTGTTGTGTGGTAAGTTCAAGTAATAAATCCTTGCATGTTCTTGCATTGATGCTTATTCCATGGTTTCTCCAATAAATGTGTCATCTTTTTTTTCCTTGTTACGTTCTAAAACTCTTAAAGACAATGTTAACGGCTATCTCCATGAGTGCTATAGCTACAAATGGTGTCGTACCAGCTGGTGGATCTTATTTCATGATCTCGAGATCTCTTGGGCCAGAATTTGGCGGCGCTGTGGGAATGCTATTTTACACTGGTACTACCTTAGCGGCAGCCATGTACATTATTGGAGCTGTAGAAATTGTTTTGGTAAGTACTGCAAATTAATCCTTAACTAAGCAAAGCCTGGCTTTTTCCAGGCTAGATTAAAACCATAACATATAACATAGCTATTAAGCTGAAGTCAACCCAACTGTGAAATTCCTCAAATAGCAAAATATAGAAAATCCAACTATTGAGTTTTAGTCTCCAAATTATACCTTATAGACCTGTACTAATATTGTTTCCCAGATTCTATAGTATTCAGTGCAGTGAAAAGTAAGGTAATAACAGTCTGCCAGCTAAGAGGTTCCTTAATTAAATACAATATTCTCTAGACCATTTTCGACCAAATAGTCATCGAAACTAGTTCATATAATAACTATCGTTCAATCTTATGATAGTTACAACACAAATACAAACTATTTTTTATTTAGTAATAACCTAATCAAATTTTTCACAGACATATATGGCACCCGGCCTCTCCATATTTGGCGACTTTACCAAAGATGTGGAGATAATGTACAACAATTTCAGAGTTTATGGCACGGGCTTATTGATGGTTATGGGCACCATTGTATTTATTGGCGTGAAATTTGTGAATAAATTCGCTGGCGTCGCGTTGGCTTGTGTTATCTTGTCAATATTGGCTGTCTATGCAGGGATATTTGTCAATTTCTATGGGAATGAAAAGTTGAAGTAAGTTTTGGTTAAAGTTTATAATGTACTTTAAATTTTTTGTTAGGAGTGACTTTAATTACTTTGCGTTATGAGTCTAGAATGTGTGTACTTGGTACGAGACTATTAAAGGCTGTCGACTCCAACAATTGTACTAAAGAGGTTGGAGGTGCAGTGTACGAGATCTTCTGCAATGTGAATGGCTCTAGTGTGATCTGTGATCCATATTTTGAGAATCATGAAGTAAGCGTACGCAATGGAATCCAGGGATTAGCATCTGGAGTATTTTTTGGTACGCATAGTTTTAGTATAAGTGTGATCAATTGTTTTTAATTTATAAGCAACAGAACTAATATCTCTCTTTCTGTTATGTCATAGACAATATTGGCGACTATTTTTTGAGCGAAGGCCAATTCATTGCCGTCAGCAAAGATCCAGAAGAAATTCAGACTTTGGATCGACCAACCTACAATCAAGTGGTTGCAGATTTGACCACAACTTTTACCATTTTGATTGGAATTTTTTTTCCATCAGTTACAGGTATATTAAGAACGTGGTCATATATTGTAGTGCAAGGCATTGAAATATACTTCTTAACTTTAGTATTCATGGATTTTATTTATTTATTTAGGCATAATGGCTGGCTCAAATCGTTCGGGTGATTTGGCAGATGCTCAAAAATCCATCCCGATTGGCACTATTTGCGCTATTCTAACCACAAGCACGGTATATCTGTCTTCTGTTTTATTGTTTGCTGGTACAGTAGACAATTTATTGTTACGTGATAAGTAAGTATTATCTAGATTCAATTAATTTCTTTTTTATATTATTACCCACAATAAAATATTTATTGTGCTTTTGATTTTGTGCTATAGATTTGGTCAAAGTATCGGCGGTAGATTGGTTGTAGCGAATATGGCATGGCCAAATGAATGGGTAATTTTGATTGGATCTTTTCTTTCTACGCTAGGTGCTGGCCTGCAAAGTTTAACCGGCGCTCCCAGATTGTTACAGGTATGTCTTTTCTTTTTTCCTTTGGTTTTAGAAACAAAAAACTGTAATCGAAGAAGGTGGGCTGTAGAACACGTGTAAATAAACTTCAATGCTATCAAATTCTTACATTATTTATTTTTAACTCTTATTAGGAAGAAGCATTACAGAATAGCTTTTTGATTTTTATTAAATATTCTCGGGAAAGCTTGAACAATTTTTATTATTCTTTGCATGTTAACTGCTTGTATTTTATTTCAACATTTCTTCCGGAAAAGGATATAATATTAGTGGTTTTGGGGGGGCGATCGATGTAACTTGAAAGCAGACTTCTGTTTTCTTCGGTGGTGCTGCTAGGCAATGGGATTTTTATGTGTGAAGGTAATTTGTCACAAATGGAACACCTTAAAACGGTGCCGGACCAGATAAGTGCCACGACCCGATCTGGCTTTTTTTTTTTTACAGGTGAGAGATATTGAATGAGGACAGTGATAATTTTTGATATAATAAAAAATAATAAGATGGTGAGCTAACTGAAAGGAATACTAGTTTGTAATTCCTGAAATTCAGAGGAGTGGGGGATGCCACCAACGCTTAATACACCAAGAGATTTTGACAAGAAAATTTTTCTATAATTGCAGTTAATTCAATTGAACAGAAACACAATTGGGAGGTCTGGACCATATAAGAATGTTTGAATGACTTACAGTTTTATGTTCTCCTTATAATTAAAACACAGACTAACTTGTTTTTTTTACAATTTAGACCCAGACTGACATATTCTTATTATAATTTAGACATAGACTGACCTTCGGCACTTGACTTGGAAACTTGCTGAAATACCTTGACTTGTACAAATTGCTGGCAGGTACCATGGCTGTTGGGCCCAGACAGACGCGGACCTGACGCGGAACCGACTGCACATGTTGTACCTCTCTTCCTACAATGGCCACAGCCACCTAGTAAGGGGAGGATGACTTGTTGACAAGGTGGTGCCAACAGTTTTAAATTCAAACTTGTTTTCAGGGACTGAACAATAGGGAATGGCAGATCTAGAAAATGACGCCCCAAAGTGAGTTTAATTAAATCAGAGCTCCTTTGCAGATTTTATCAGAAGAGAAAGAAACGGCTGCTTGTTTGATTGCTGTGCACTCGCTACTTTACGATATGTGACTTTTGGTTAAGGCAGCAGAATTGTTTTGCAAGATTGACAGTTGGGAAAAATAAAATATTACGAAAAAAGAAGGTTTCTTCCATAACCATAATAAGCTTAGTCATTTGGCTGTGATATCGGAGAACAAATGCCGAGAAATTCCTGATCAAAGATATCTTGCCCTTCGATTTTTCAAGAGCTTAGTGCAGCTTCACTTGCTGAACACTATTTACTATTTGGAGGTGGACGTAGAGACACTTTACACTGTCTAAGAATGAGTATGTATAGTATCTTATTTATTTTTGCAGGCAATTGCTAAAGATGGAATAGTGCCATTTTTAGCACCGTTTGCGGTGTCTTCATCGCGTGGCGAGCCAACACGAGCTCTACTGCTGACGTTGTCCATTTGCCAGTGTGGTATCCTGCTCGGCAATGTAGACTACCTGGCGCCATTGCTTTCCATGTTCTTTCTAATGTGTTACGGATTTGTGAATCTTGCATGCGCCTTGCAGACCATCTTGCGTACTCCAAATTGGCGTCCAAGATTTAAATATTATCACTGGTAAGTCCTCGGCCATTTTTTTTTTTTAAGGAGGTCTATGAGTTCACTAAGTCTTCCAGTCATCCAGATCTAAATCCTGTAAATCAGTAAAACTTCCTATTATGTTTTATAATACCTTCATAATGACCTTAATATGTCTTTCATTTCCAATCTGATCACGTCTTGATATAGGTGACTCTGTTCTAGCGTTTTCACTCATGTCAGTCCTCTAATATCCTCATTATCCAGCTACCATCCTCCCTGAAAACAAGCACAAGTGGCCTAGAGATCATTTAGTGTAATTTAACTTCTTTGAGACCACAAGTAATTAAGGAGGCACACTCTTGGGTGGGTGCTCATTAGGTGACACACAGTAATTGTTTGCTCAACTTGATCCAATTTACTATCGGGAGCTCTTCTAATAGTGCCTACAGCTCCCTGTTGTGCCTACGTCGCCAGGTCGTGCCTTCACGTACTGGGCCATAAATCTTACGAAGCAGCTTTCTTTCGAACACCAGCAGACGGTTTTCGTCCGCCTTTGAGATGGTCCATGTTTCCGAGGCACACACCAAAACGGGCCTAATAAGAGTCTTGCAGAGCCTCAGTTTAGTACCTCTCGTCAATAATTTGCTTTTAAAATGCTTACTTAGACCATAATAGCATTTATTCGCTGACATCAATCTCCTTTTTACTTCCTGTGAAACGTCATTCTCCGCTGACACAAGGGATCCCAGAAAACGAACTCTGTGACGGTTTCAAATTTGTAATTTCCTATTTGTAGGGGCTCTTTCAGTGTTGAGAAAATCTTTGAGACACGGAGCTCTTACCAAGTTTGTCTCACTCACAAGACATCTTCTAAATTTAAGTTGAGGCCTTCATCTTTACTCTTGTTCTTAGGAACTAGAAGCTTGCTCTGTTCTCATAGGGATTTAATTTGCTTTTAGGTCTCTATCGTTCTTAGGATTGGCTCTTTGTATTGCCGTAATGTTCATGTCAAGTTGGTACTATGCTCTAGTCGCTATGGGCATGGCTGGACTCATCTACAAGTATATCGAATATCGAGGGTGAGTATTCAATAAACTATTTCTTCTTTTTTAATCTATTTTTTGTACTTATTCGAGTCAGTGTTGTGTTTGCAGTGCGGAAAAGGAGTGGGGCGATGGAATTAGCGGCTTGGCATTGTCTGCAGCTAGATACTCGTTGCTGCGCCTTGAAGAAGGACCACCGCACACAAAAAATTGGCGTCCACAGATTTTGATCCTCTGCAAGCTCACAGAAGACTATCTGCCTAAGTACCGTAAAATCTTTACGTTTGCTTCACAGTTGAAAGCAGGTAAATGTAGCATATTTCATGGCCTTGGTTTAGCATTGCGTCTGATTTTGCACCCGCACTTATTGTTGATTTTTTTTTCTTCGCAGGCAAAGGACTGACTGTGACTGTGTCCGTGGTGCCCGGCGACTTTAGCCAGTGCAGCGGTGAGGCAATGGCCGCTAAGCAGAGTCTACGCAAGTTGATGGATGAGGAACGAGTCAAAGGCTTTGTTGATGTGTTGGTCGCTTCAGACATCGCCGAAGGAATCTCTTACTTGTAAAATCTAAGCCTTATCTTATTTGTACTTTTTAATTTTATTTTTTAATATACTTACTAAATTAATCAAAATTAAGTCATTTTATCTATTTGTACATTTTAAATCCTTTTATTTAAAATCACGTTTCTTCCATCAAATTAAATCTTCTTTAACCCAAATTGATACAAATAAAATTTAAACATCACTCAATCAGATTAAACGTTTTCCAATCAAATTTAACCTTTAAATTGAAATCGCTTTTTCATTTCCTCTAAACTAACGGAATTTTTGAAAACTGAAATTCAAGCTTTTTCAACGCTTTTTTTCTGCCATTAAGCATTTAATAGTAATTTAATCTTAAATTTGAAGTTTTACTATTTTTTTGGTCCTTAATTGAGCAGGATCCAGACGACGGGACTGGGCGGCATGAAGCCTAACACTGTAATCCTCGGTTGGCCTTACTCCTGGAGGAACTCTGAAAACGAAAGGACATGGCACACTTTCTTGAAATCAGTACGGAATGTGGCGGCAGCCAGAATGGCATTGCTCGTACCTAAAGGCATCAACTTCTTTCCGAATTCCACGATTAAGGTAAGTAGAAGAGACCTTTTCTGATTTCTGAATTGTTAAAGACGCCAATGAATCAATTTGAGGGGGTTAGAGTGTAAAAAACCTGCCTTGCAAATTGCAGATGACCGGCAATATTGACATTTGGTGGATTGTACATGATGGCGGTTTGTTGATGCTGCTTCCATTCTTATTGAAGCAACATCGCACTTGGAAAAATTGTAAATTGCGCATTTTCACTGTGGCGCAAATGGAGGACAATTCCATTCAGATGAAGAAAGATTTGAAAACCTTCCTGTATCATCTGAGGATTGAAGCTGAAGTAGAAGTTGTGGAAATGGTAAGTGAAATTTAGTTTATTTAAAACCTAATATTTGTGGCCAAGGATTTGGCAGGATATTTGGTGCTTTGGGCCTTTAGACCTGCTCTACATTGATAGCAGACAAACTGATTTATTGCTCCATCTGCACAAAGGGCTAGCAGTTTAAGTCCTATGGCTGTTCTTCAACTGACACCTAAAACACCCTGTGTGAGGTTTAACCTAGGTACCAGATTCTAGACCCGGATATCTGTGAGCACTAGTAAGCAGCCCTAGGCTCTACTTTATATTGATAATAAATAGACCAGTGTAGAATTGCATTCTGCCGTAACTACACACAGCAAAACTAATGCGTCTAATTAGAATGACATCGTTAAAGTGATCAAACTTGGCTGGCTCAGATGGGCGGGCCACTTAGTTAATATGTCTGATTTGGCAGTGCCTAAAAGGCTCATGGATGAGGATGCTTCCATTGCAGCTGAAAAGGTAGGACTCCATGAAAAAGAAAATAAAAGTCATTATTATTATTATTATTATTATTATTTTATTTTTATTTTTTTTTATAGGGGCGGTCCCCGAGCGCTAGCTCATACCCGCCTCACGTACACACCTCTTCCGCTCAACCAAATGACCACAAAATGAGCCCTCAACACACACAAGTCCCGGCCAACAAAGCCAACAGGCACAGACAATCACAACAACAACAACAACAACAACAACACAACAACAAATCATCAACAACAATCACATAATTACAATTAAATAAAACAAATAAAATCACCCACTCGCACACACCCAACACAAACTCGAAAAACACGCACCAAACCAAACTCCCAACAACACCCTCCAGCCAACCAACCAGATCTACTTCATCTACCAACCACCGAGGTCATCCGCCCCATTATTATTATTATTACTTATTACTATTACTTATTACTATTACTTATTACTATTACTTATTACTATTACTTATTACTATTACTTATTACTATTACTTATTACTATTACTTATTACTATTACTTATTACTATTACTTATTACTATTACTTATTACTATTACTTATTACTATTACTTATTACTATTACTTATTACTATTACTTATTACTATTACTTATTACTATTACTTATTACTATTACTTATTACTATTACTTATTACTATTACTTATTACTATTACTTATTACTATTACTTATTACTATTACTTATTACTATTACTTATTACTATTACTTATTACTATTACTTATTACTATTACTTATTACTATTACTTATTACTATTACTTATTACTATTACTTATTACTATTACTTATTACTATTACTTATTACTATTACTTATTACTATTACTTATTACTATTACTTATTACTATTACTTATTACTATTACTTATTACTATTACTTATTACTATTACTTATTACTATTACTTATTACTATTACTTATTACTATTACTTATTACTATTACTTATTACTATTACTTATTACTATTACTTATTACTATTACTTATTTATTACTTTTATTATTATTATTTATTTATTTATTATTATCATTATTATCTACTCACTCTCAGAGTAGCCAAGTCAAGTCTGAGCTTCTTAATCTGTTTCTTACCTAATATCTAAAATGACCTAATCTGAGGAGTATCCCAATATGTAGGCAAGGCTAGATATTTGGCCAGCTCTAATAAGTTGCGTAGGTCCATTTTGAGGGCCAGTCCAGTGTAAATACACCTGTCTGCTCCACCCCACACACCTGTCATACACGCACACTCAATGAGAAAAAGAAAAAAAACTGCAGTCAACATCTCTCATAGGATCCTCGGACAAAGTTCTAGCGTTTGCATTGATGCTCAAATATTTTCACTCTTTCACAGACGGATAACGACATTTCAGCCTATACTTACGAGCGAACATTGATGATGGAGCAAAGGAATCAAATGCTAAAAGAACTCAGATTGAACAAAAAGGAATCGATGGGAATGGTATGGTCAACAAATTTATTTAATTCTTTTTCTAGAACTAAAATATTGAATGAAAAAATTGTCTCAGAAATTGACTTTCTCACTTCAATTATATAATATATTATATCATATTATGAACTACTGGTGATCAAAATTAGTGCACCACTTTGTTTTTCAATCAGAATTTTTTGAAAAACTGGTCAAGGCATAAGAAAATTATGTGTGTTTGTTTTTGTGAATGCAAAAGCGCTTTTTGAACCTTTACCTACCGACATTTTTTTTTTAGCAACCCTTTTTATTTCCAGGTAATGCTTGTATCAGCTAATAGAGAAATCTGTGCGATTAAGAATAAAAATGAATTTCTTAGAAATTCAGTTCAAAGAAACGTTATGCGTCTAGCATATGTTAAATTTAAGTAGGAAGATCTAAAAAATCATAAGATGTTTCCGAACAAATCTCACAAAAGTGAAAAATTCATTCAGTGAAGTGGTAGTTCCGGTTAGGGATTTTAATGCCTAAGTTACTGTTGGGTCTCTTGTTGAGCGTGTAGGATGAATATTTCTTATTGGTTGAGGAAAAAAATTATCCACCGAGAAGACAAGGCATCTCAAACGTGTTCGCTAATATAAGATTTTTATCTTCTTCCCTACTCAGTTTTCATTGCAGGCATGGTACCCTCAGATTCCCACCTCTATCGCTCCATTGTCCACTCTATACAGGTTAAAAATAAAAAAATACGGAGTAACTGAAGAAAAACTTCCAAGGTTTTTGCCTGCAAGGATAGTTGGGGAATAGCTAAGGAACGAAAGTATTGGCGTTACATTAAAAAGATTTATGCTAATATTTCCAGCAATAAATTTGATAGATAAGTAAACAAGGCATTTTATAGTTGTAGCAAGAACAACGCACAACTTTTCTTATGCCAAAGAAAAGTTAAATTTTTTAAAATTATACAATAGAAGAAAATTTACAGTCTGAAGTAGAACATGTTCATAAGAACGGGTATTAATCAATCAATAGTAAAACTGACATGAAATTCCACAATTATGACAAAAAAATGCGCGTGGGTAATATACAAAAAAAAGTGCGGGAAGACTAAAAATATGGCATTATTTTGCGCAGATGACGAATCAATCCATAAGGTTTTAAATTTAATAAATTTGAATTCATTTTAAAAATGCCATAGATTGCCTACAACGAGATACCATCGGAAGAGAATATGCCATTGGTAAAATATCTTTATTTAATATTATTAGTTCTATTGTTTTTCTTGCGCTGGCATAAACACTGTTTTTAAGAGCGAACCCAGACTTCATATGGTCTCAATTCTAACATTCAAATTTGGCCATATATGGTAGTTAAGAGCGAGTGATTTATGGCAGCTCGGTTTTTTTCTTTCACGAATTTTATTTTATTATTATTTTTATTGGCAGTTGAATGGTCCTAAAAATGTTATGCCCTGCACAGGTACAAGCAATTGTTGACCAACATCACGATATGAAAACTGCGACTAAAGTCCGTTTTCAAGAGCCATCAAATGGGAAAACACCTGGCAATAATAAGGAGAATTTGGTATTATTTATCATATTTTTTGCGACCGAATTATTTGTCTTAGTTCTTTTAGTTGTAGTCACTCATTTGTGGTTTTTTCCTCCCAATTTCAGCAAAACGAAGGCAATGATGAAACTACTAAAAAATGTGATACTACACAAGCATGCAATAAATCCTCACCACAAAATGTACCTCCAACAGTTCCAATCACTGAAAAGCCAAGTATTACTCCGTAAGTAAAATATTCTTTCTTTTTTTTAATACATTACATAATGATATAAAAATAAAAAATGAAAATAATTGCAGCGATAAAGGTAACGTTCGAAGAATGCATACAGCCGTCAAACTGAACGAAGTTATTGTGCACAAGTCAAGCGAAGCACAGCTTGTGATATTGAATCTACCCGGGCCGCCGAGGGATACAACTTTTGAAAGGGAAGCTAACTGTATCCTTTAAGTGCCAGTGGATTGTATATGAGGATTGACTTACTAGACTGCGAAATCGTGTTTTTGAACCACAATTTAAACCATTGTGATCAGCTCCTCAATAATTTTGACCAGTAAATCCTTTTCTCATCACATCTTTAATTTTCTTCTTTAATCTTCCTAAAAGCCATATAAAATAAGCAAATTAAAACCAATAAAGTTAGGCAGTTCTCTACCTTAGGATTTCAATATAGAGCACTGCTAAAAACGGTTTTACATTGTTTAGGCTGGCTAATTTTTTTCAAGAAAATTTATTTTAAGAGGATTCCTTAAAAGTTATTTTACTTTAGCAAATCTATATTTTTGCCCACAAAGTAGTAAAACTATAAAGGTAGGAGAAAACAATGAGAACTTTAATTAGAAAAAGTAATGCGGTGTTCACATTAGTTTAAAAAAAAATAGGGAATATTACTTTTCTTAAAAGTCTGAGTTTAAAGTTCTTTTTTTTCCGGCGCATCTACGTCTATGGTCATTAGCGCCTTCATTTTAAAGTTCTTTTTTCATTAATCAAGTAACAAAACCTAAAAAATGTATATTTTCCTTAACAGTCTTCTTTTCTAAGACATGGAGTTTTTGGAAGTGTTGACTGAAGGTCTGGAACGAGTTTTAATGGTTCGCGGTGGTGGCCGCGAGGTTATTACAATCTATTCATGAATTGTTATACAGTATATTGTTACAGAGTATTATAATGTAATCTTTCCCTAATGTAACTCATCTCCATTACAGTCTCTTCACTATTATAGTAAACATTTTAAGCCTGAATGAAAAAGTAATTTGAGTATAGTGGGGATTTCTTTGTGGGCAGGTGAGTTTACAATATTCATGAATCTGTGGTTTGAATAGTTTTTTTTTTCAGTCTCAGTCTAATTAACGATTAAACGATTAGTCTCTTTGCGTGGAATCACTTTTTAGCACTATCTTGATTCAAACAAAAAGGAGTGAGCTAGCTATTATTTGCGCTTCGAATCACAGCCGCAGTTATTTTTTTCTCTTAAAACAAAACTGAGCTAGCTACTATCTTTGTCTCTGCTCATAACAACTATTCGGTATCTTAATAAGGAATCAATCTCTGATTTAGATCCAGTGTGGAACTGAGTGAGTATTAGAGTTTGTCTCAGTATCTTCTAGCTAAGAAATAGTTGAGCTAGCAGTAAGAGTTTATTCTCAGTCAATTGAATGCTACTTAGGCTCTAAGCAAGGAATAAGACTTAGCTTTAATTTAATTCCCTAAAACAAGAACTGGGCTAGCTAGCTACTTTTCAGTCCCTCAGTTCGTTAACTCCATTTCTTAAAACGAAAGGTCTCCGGTTGGATTCTTGGCTTCTATAGTAGGATGATTTGCTACTAGCGTTCAGTATTATTTCCTTGCAGCTGTTTAGTCTTTACAAGGAATCAGTTCCTTATTTTGTGATTTAAAATAGTGTATGGCTAGATAATCGGTGTTCAGTCTCAGTCCCTGAAAATGTACTTAAACTTTCATCAAGGAATCAAACTTAGCTCAATTTTCGCTACGGTACAGTCACGTGGTATCAGTATACTTTGGGAACCTAAGTAGTTATTTAGACTCTTAATAAAGAATCGGTCTTTGTTATTCTCTCACTACATTGGTCTAACTGCTAGCGTTCATTCTCAGATTCTTAGCAGCTACTGAATTATTTTGAGTCAGTCTCTTGTTTTGACACGAAAGAAGAAGAGGACTCTTAGCTACTTTGGTGCAGACCCAATTCTCCTTAACAATCACTCAGTCTCTTTTAGAATACAGTCTCAGTCCAATTAACGATTAAACGATTAGTCTCTTTGCGGAATCACTTTTTAGCTCTAATCTTGATTCAAACAAAAAGAGAGTGGGCTAGCTATTATTTGCGCATCGAATAACTGCGTTAACACTCCAGTTCTCAGTATTGGATTTCTCTTATTTTTGTTCCAAAATAGAAGTGGGCTGAAGCAACATTGTGTTCGGTCATTTTCTTTGTGAGAGATTCTGCCTTGACTCTAATTTTGCTCTTTCAATGAAATCTAAGACAACTATATAGAGTTTTAGTTTCAATTGAAGAAATCTTAAATAGAGTTCAGTTTAAGTTCCTAAGCAGCTACCTTGTCAATTGCTGTAATCAGTCGCTGCACTGATCTAGTCATTAAAACTGGACTGGGCTTGTCAAATAGGCTGGCTAGCTACAAGATTTTAGCAACCATCTCTGTTTTTAAGCTAAAATATCAGTATCATTTCTGATGTTGGCTCCAAAAAATATAACTGGACTAAATAGTAGAGTTCTTAGCAGCGAATCAGTCTCTGTCCATTTTGGCTCTTAATATTCATAGATCCTTTCACTAAATCTTGTGGGTCTTATTTTCTTGAAAGTAATTTCAAAATAACTTTTGGAAGTTACTGTAGTTTCTGCATAAGAAACGACTTTATAGCACAATTCAATCAGGTCTCATATTTTAAGGCCTCATCTTGTGCACTTCAAAACTTAAATTTATGACCTCTAATCCCTCTTAAACTAATTTTGAGGAGCAATTTTTGCAATCAAATAGTAAAATCTAGATTGTCTTGAATTTTGAAGGATCTTGGGCATGCTAATCTTCTTAGCGCCTTTTTTCTTTAGCGAAATTTCAAACTTCAGAAGAGCTCTCTGAAAGGTACTAAAGGATTTATTCTCTATGAAGGAATCTAAATTCTAGGTCCTTTTCTTGGAGACTCTGTGGACTACCTTGGGCATTAGATCTAGGATAAACCATTTTTCATAAAGAACAGAAAGGTAAGACTTAATCTTTAGTCAAGAAATTCAGGTGAATATCTTTTAGAGATTTCAGAGTCATCTACCTACTGGACTTCCTGTAAGCTATAAAATATATAGGCCTAACAGAGCACTGGTGACTACTAGGGAACTCTTTTAAAGTCTTTTCAAGCCACGGAGAGCCTCTACTTTTTCTTCAGTGAGACTGGTCTTAGTTGAAATTTTGAGTACAGCGTGAACTATACTTGCCCACGGAAAATCTAAAGAATTTTGGGAAAAGGGTGTCCCTCTCTGTAAAACTATGACAACTCTTCTTTCATGTTTTATCCTAGGAGAGATTCCATGGAAGTCTTAAGGCTGTAACATAGCCTATGACCTCAAATAATGGTCTCTCTCTCTCTCTCTCTCTCTCTCTCTCTCTCTCTCTCTCTCGGGGGAAAGGACTCACAAAATTTCTCCAGTCAAAATCGGTCTCTCGGGGAATCTATGGTAAACTTTTAATTCTCCTAATCTAGAGCACCTTATTTAGCATTTCAAAGCCCCGTTTAAATATTTACTCAGTATATCTCTCGTTGTCGGTGGTGGGGCTGTAAGGTTATCTGATGCATATAAACTATGTAAATAATACTAAAAATAATAATAATAATAATAATAATAATAATAATAATGGTAATAATAATACTAATAATAAACTCACAAACCATTATAGTCAAAATGTCAATTTGTTCTGAATATAGGATTCTTAAGTGCACAATGTAATATCTTTACTAACAAGTACATTAATAAATATATTCACAACTGATATAATACATATTCTGTAAAAGCAAGAAACATTATTACATAATATTATTATTAGATAATAATATTATTACAGAATAATACATCCAAATAATGTATTGTGTAAATAGATAAAACCAAAATAAATTTTTTGTACGATTATACCATCGTGATATAACTCAAAAAAGTATGTATTTTTTATTATGTATGTATTTTATGTATTTTCTGTTTTTTATTATTTCTTTATTTTTACCTGTGACAGAGGGGATTGAAATTTTCATTTGTGTCTGATGATTTTGGAATCTATTTGAAGATTTGATTGGATTGTGTGCTGCAGAAACAATGTTTTGGCACCCTCGAATTGTGGCTTTAAAGTTATAGAGTGTAAGCTTTAAATGAAGAGTGAATTTCAGTATGTGTGATTATTGAAACCCATTTCACTGATCAAAGGCTGATGATAGAGTGCTCCGAATAGTGAGTTCCTAGTGTGGTTCTAAATCAGATCTGAATTACAGTCAGTTTCAGAATGAGGATGCTGTCAATATATATGAACACCGGATTTCAGCCTGTTTAAATCTGATGATTGAATCCTTGCAAGCTGATTATAGCCAAAAAAAATAGACTGTCTCAATTTTTTTTTTATATTCCAGTGTTCTGAAAAAGAATTATTTCAGCCTGTCCCTGAGGACTAATTGCTTTCCTGCTGCCCTGAAATTCAGTCTGAATGAGCTTGAATTTCAGTACGTATCTGTTTGAGGCGTGATTTATCTAGTATTATGTTACTTTTATTTTGATTGAATGAAGAATAATAACTACCTTGTCTGAGCTTCAGCTGATCTGAAGGGGGAATAAATTTCGTATTTTTGGATGATGATTAGATCCTGTTTAACCTGATTGAAGCCTGAAGTTAGACTGTCTTGTCAGTTGTTCCTTTAAAATCAAGCATGAATGAGGCCTTAATGTCCAGTTGTACTGAATTTAGCGTGTTTGATTAAGACATTATTTTCAGTTTTGGAACCCCTATAATGCATTATCTAAGTAGGCTTTAAAGTTCCAGCTTGGTTGATTTAGGGCTATTTTTCAACGAAACTGAATAATAATTTGTTACTGCCTGATTGTAGGTGTAACCAGCAAGTCTATTTGAGGAATAATGTGATACTTAGAGAAGAACAGTACGTGAGCATGGATCCAGCAATCTTTATTTCAGCGAATGCCTATATTCAGTTGGAATGATTGAGATCTGTGATAGGAAATGTCTGAATATGACAATTCCGGTAATTTTGAAGAAACAAATTTTCTTAAGTTTAAGCCCTACGTGCTCATTGTTGAGCTTATTTAGTGAGTGAGTTTAATGTAGATTTCAAGGATGTCACTCAAACTCTAAGAAACTTTATGCCATATTGAGCCAAAGTCTTGTTTGCTTGGATTATTGACCCACTTGGTTGATTTATACAAGTTTGTTACATTGCAGCAGCATGCTCTATTCCAATCCTCTGTTGCATAGCTGTGCAACAAACTCGATGACATGAAAGTTATCCTCTCCTGTTGAGTCATAAATGTGATAACCCCAGACTAGACCCTCTTAGTTCTATGAAACAAATAGTTCTAAGAGCTCTCACCTTGAGCTCTTAACCCAGCTTAGAGTCATAGACCTCATTATCTCCCAAAGTGATAGATCTACTTGGATCAGCCAGTTACTCAAGACCCTCGCATAGTACATTTGACCCATGTTGTTTATGTTAGATATGCTTATCCCCAAAAGAATTTCCCTGTGTACACTTTTAGACCCTTGAACCTCACATCAGCCGAGTTAATGTACGAGTTTTCACTTGTAAACTTGTCCCACTTGAGTCTTAAAAACTTGCTTTCCTTAACACCCACCACCAAAGAACCTCATCAATCATAAATGGTTCTAAGAATTTGGAACGATTTAAAGCAACAATCATGCATTAATTTATTTTATATTTTGGAAAAGGGGGCAATCCTTCTTCCTCATATAAGCCCCTAATACATTACATAGCTATAATTAAGCTCCTTCTGTTCAGAAAATAAATAAAAAATACATAAAATATATACTTACATAAGTTTGCTTTATAAGTGTTTATTAACACTGTACAAGCTACGAATGGCGTAAATTTATACTAACAAAGTAAACTAATGTAAAAAAACAAAAATACCACTTACAAATACTATTAAGTGTAAGTTCTTCTTAAGTTTATATATATAAGTATATAGCATTCAAAGTTTATAATTAAAAACAATTTTGAGTAAAGTGCGCAATTTTATTAGAAATGAGCTATATAAAATGAGCTATAATTTGTTTTTTGAAAATTGTTATTTTAATAAGATTGTTATTATAAATAGAAATATAAGTATTGTTATACTAGAGCTATGATATTTTAAGCTGATAGGATTTACTTTTGAAATATATTAAGAGGAAATTTCTATTTTGTTATCACATTGTACAGGCTTAAAAAGCCTATATTTAGCTTATTATATGTAAGAATGGTATATATTTTTTTGTAAAACTTCATTAAAATAATTATTCTGAAAACACCTCTGCAATAATGACTGCCTCTGCAAAATTTCCACAATAAACTCTGCAAAAACCACTACAGTGACTGACTAGAAAAATAATGCTGCAACTGCAAGATTCCTACAATAACGGATTTTGAAAACTAAGTACAATGACTGTAACTAAAAACCAATATGACTGACAAAAAACAAACAAATGACCAAATCTGAAAGTATATCAAGAAAAATTACTACAGTTACTTACTGTAAATCTCAACAGCTCTGAAAACTATATCGGGCACTTTTTTACTTAGAATTCGCTATATCTGGCTCGCTCATTTGATGAAAAAAAAGTTATTTCTCTATACTCTAAAATCCTGATTTCCCTAATTGGACTATCTATTCTGAATACCCCTTTTTGAATCTGTAATTATAATGAATGTACTCCGAACCCCTTTTATACAACTAAGTTATAAACGCTCTTGGAATCCTTTTGAATTCATATTTTATTGTTGCTCTAAACCTTAGCTATCTCTAAAACGATTGGTTATGTACTTAGAATTGCATTTTACTAAAACTCACATACTAGGAAGTGGGACAATATGTTCTTGGCTTAGTTTTTAACTCGTTTTAATGATTTGCTCTCTAAACTCTAACGCTCATAACCGGTGATGTACTTAGAATGGATGTTAGTCTTGAAAATATCTTCGATGAATTTTCATCATACTCTGACAACCCATTGTCTGAGAAATTTGTTTATCTGTCTATGACTACTTATTTTATTTCTAACATGTACTTTGAATAAATGGCGTTGTTACTCAGAAATGCCCTTTATGCAGTTGTCTTTGTACTGTGGCCACTCTTTTTCACTCATGTTTATTGACTTTCGCTGAAATCTGATTATCTAAACAACCGGCCATGTACTTAAAATGACAATCCATTCTGAAATTCCTCTTAATCTAGTTGTCTTTATGAACGCTTTTTTGACTCATTTTATTGATATACTATAAATTCTTCATCTCAATTAAGTGTTTCTTTATTCAGAATTGTACTCTAAACTCTGAATTTCTTTATGACTCATTTTGTTAATGACCATACTCCTGGACTTACACAGGCTAAAGTACTTAGAATATTTTGCTCTGAAAACTACTGAAGCTCTAAAAATCTTAAACTCATCATTCCGAAATTTCACTACTATTGCTTCTCTATTTCTAAAACTTGTTTTTCAACTAACTTGACTTTCTTAAGTTAAAAACTAGTTGAGGTTTATAAAGAAGATTTATAATTTTCTGAAAATTTTTCAACTCTGAAAAGCTACACAGACTAAATAATAAATGAAGTCTTGAGGATATAAAGTTCTGGCTAATTTTGAATTATTGTAGAGCTCTTCTATATAATTTTAGCTTTAATCAGACTTTCTATTAATTTTAAATGTTTTTGTTTAAGTAAGACTTTATTAAGAGTCATTAATTAAAAATTTGCTTTCTATCAATAAAGTAATTTATATTTTGTGTACATATATATAAATATATTTTGAGCTGATTTAAGAAACAAGACTTGATCCGGGTCTTAAAATATAGGTCACTTAATAAATTAAAGAAACATGGACGTTTTACTTCAACTTTTATATTAAATGCACTTTACTCAAAAAAAAGAAACAATTCTTTATGACTGCTAGTAAGAAAAAATAAAGTCAAAGTAAAGTAAAAATTAATTATATTGTAAAATAAGAAAAAATAATTACACATATGTCGCTTAGATTAAGATGAAATTTTCGGTATTAAAATTCTTTTTAAGGTCCCATCAGCCATAAAATAGTAATTATTTTGTTCTGTTTGTTTTGGGACATATCTTTTATGATTTATTAGTTTTTTTTCCCAACCACAATTCCCTTCAGAAGTTTTCTCCAGAATGTTGAAACTTGTAAGGAGCCTTTACATTTTGAGGTTAGGGTATCACATTTCGAGGGCCTGTTGGAGTAGCAGCTATAGAGGTGTGCTGCTAGATAGATGTACGACACACTTATCATTAGCTTTAGGGTCATATTTGGGTGTGATTGCAGCCTGTATGCCTAATTACGGATGGCTCTTTAATTTAACATTGAGGCCACATTATTAGGGGATTTTTGTGGTAAAACTGAACTCTGCATACCTAATAACAAGTGGTATTTTATTTAGCTTTTCAAGCGGCCTAGTGGAGGTCCATCTTTTGGGTTTATTGAGGTGTGTCACCTACTATATGGGGCTCTTATGTTAATTAGCTTTAGGGGGCACCACATTTTAGGGGCCTACTAAAGTAGTAGCTTGGGTACGGTGAGAAATGTCTCCTAGAATTTGTAGCTCTTTTATTATTAGCTTTAAGGACCCACCAAATTTCAAGGGCCTAGGTCCAAACATACCACTTTGATTTTCTGCAATACTGTGTTAATTTCCAATCTATAAAGCCAAAATTTCAATGACCAGAATAAAATAAAAGCTCCCTAATTGAAAATAAATTTAGGCTGTGTATTTATTTACCTAATTGTGAGGCAAAACTAAATTAATTATATGGATTAATTAATTAATAGTAATGAATAAATTATGTTTATTTATTAAAAATTAACATAAAAGTGATAGGCCTTTTCTTTTTGCTTTAATTTTATGATTGAGGGAATTAATTGTTCAGTTGATAGCGAAGATAAATACAAAATCAGTTACCAAGTAAAGATGAATAAATCTATATTTACAAATTTATTTATTTTGTTAGAAATATATTTACACAAGATAAATAAATGGAATACAGAAATAAAATAATAAACTGTAAATAAATTAATTAATTAATAAATACATAAAATTAATTTTTTATTTTATTTGAAACCCTTGTACATTTATTTTATATTTAATCTATAATAACATTCTGATAATATTAAATTTTCTGATAATAAAATTAATTCACTAGAAGTCGCTTTTAAACAATCAGTGTACACAACAGAATTATGTGAGATGGCCCAATTCGGTCATTCCTGGCGAGGCAGCTCACAAATCACTGTCTTCTCAAGACAAACACTTCATTACTTAGGGTATTAGGCAGTGTTTTATTTATTTATTTGTTTGTTTGAACTAAACAGTACACCCTGCACACTAATTTCTGTTCAGAGATGTAGATCATAATTCATCTAATTCTCCTGAAGGCAAGCACTTCATTTCTGAGGGTTTTACGTGTTTATTCAATCTACTATTACAGATCTTCAAAAAAGACGCTCCTAAATGTAGCAAGTAATGCGCCAATTCAAAGTGAATGTATGAGTAATCCCTCAATTAATTTGGGAGAGGTATTGCTCAGTTTCTCATCCGGTAATCTTACTGATTTCACTTCCTATGTTCCTTCATTTTTAATATTTTTTTACTCTCTATTAAATTTCAGGATTCATAGTTTAATATCAGTATTTTAATTTTAAAAATGAATTAACGCAATATATTTTAATTTAAATACAGTCACTTTTTAAATTTCACAAAATATGTGTACATTATATATATTGTCTAATATATATAATATATATGTATATGGCGTATAACTACATCTACTCCGTTTTTATTTAGAATGCGGCTTCCCTATTTCTTCGATTGTGTTGATTAAAATAACCGTTTTGGGGGGGGGGGTTAAAAAAATGTATCTTTTGAAAAGCCGAACGTACAACTACCGTCTGTTCGCCTTTTTAAAAAATAATAAATACTGGTATTTCAGCTTCATTTTTGCTGAGACTATCAAATACATATAGTTGTTCTCATTTGAAGCAAAACGAAATCTTAAGAGTGTCGCAGTGAGATTACGCAGTACAAAAAAATTTGGTATATGAAGAATGTCGCCGCTACGAGGGACACCCTCTGTGTAGACTTCTCGGTTTACTGGTTGCTAACGCATTCAGTGAAATTATCCACATCTGACCCTAGCACGAACTAACACGTCTTATACCGTCTTTCTACTGTAAAGATTCACAAGTTTTTAGCTAAACAAAACTCCCAGAAAAATTTGTAGTTGTACTGTATTACAAAATTTTAATCAATGTGAGGAAATGTTCACAGTGACTCTGCTTCACGGTTAAAAAGTAATATTACTTTCAATTGATTCCAACTACACCAAAGTTAAATCGATTTCCAACCATTATAACCTCCGTTAAAGATAGTAATTTTATAGTGCAGGTTACGATTTTTCTTTCCACCAAAATTTAATTTTCTATTTTCATTCATTTTTATGAAAATTGTATGAAAATGATAATTTTATGCCATTTTTGAGTGAATGTCCTCAAAAAAAAAAAATACTAAATTTTGAGTCATGCGAAATTTGATTTTTTTTACATTCTTTGTCTATATTTATGGTAATCCAAAAATTGAAGGCGATCTGTCATTATGGATAGACGAGCATCAAGTCAAATTGTTCAGCGGTAAGTTGACTAAAGTTAAATAGATTTATTTTATTCGCATATAAGAACCTTACAATTCAAAAAAGAATTGTTGACTCACATACTGCTGGAATCTTTGGCACTGATATACAAAAATTTCTAAATAAAGCCAGATGTCAACAATTTCTTAATAATTTGTATTATTAATGTTATTACTATTATTATTGTTGTTTTTTTAAATTGGATTATTGATCCCTTTTTTATTTAAAATAAAAATATAGTCCAACAATCCCATGCCTTTCCTACAGCAGAGCAGAAATGTGATTAATCAGATTGTACCAGGTCTGGGTTGTTAGCTGGATTAAAGAGGAGCTTCAAAATTAAATCGTGCCAATATTTAGGAAGTTAGGTTGCGGCTTCTTGTCTTGTCTCTTTGCAAGGAATTCCTTGTGGTTCAGTACAGCAGAGTTCGCACATAATCGCAAGACCGTTACCAAAGTAAACTATTCATTCTTACTTGCACTATTCGCGCAGCATTTTTTTTTTTTTCTCAAGTCTCTCTTCGTGATTAGATACTTCAGTTTGGCCTGAACTAATCAATATTATTGGAATGTACACAAAAAATACACTTTCCAATCAAAAATAATTATTCTTAAGATTATTAAAACTCGGGTATTTTAAAAAATGTTTTTACCGACTTAAATTGTGGTGGTGCTTAACATTGATCTCAGCAATTTCAATTTCCTGAACTTCCCATCAACTTCCGCCAGCCTTCTCTGTCACTATTAGTGTGGATATCATCATTTAACGTATTTTTTTCAGGTTACGCAATGGAGATTTACGCAATAGTCGATGGTAAAGTCTTGCCATACATTTTAGATCCAAATTTTGAAGAACATCTCCCAGTAATACCATCAGAGGTAAAATTCTTCTAACGTACATTTACTTAAATAAGTGAATAAATAAAATCTTCTTTATCCAAGAATATAAATTACATTTTCCATCAAACTTTCAGGTAAATTATGTAAATTTTACCTGGAAAAGTGGTTTAAAGAAATACTATTATAATTTCGATCGTTTACAATCATTCGATGAAGCCATCTTGGATCCACCTGTGATAACTATTAAAACTAAGGGTCGTATTCCAAGGCGACCTAAAGGTAACAATCCAAAAGTTTTCACCTATGGGAATACTCTAATAATAAAAATACCAAAATTATAGAAAACTTAATGCGGTATAAGTTTGGTACTGTAAAATTTGTTATAGATTCAATATTAATCGAGATCTGAGCCAAACATTTTTAAAATTTCCCGATGCCCACTTTGTCTAAATTTTTTATATCCGTTATCTCAATTAGAAATATTACTAGCTAAAACTACAGAAGTACTATGTAGACTGGTATCGCAGAAGGATCACAATTTTTATTCTGTATAATTTTACGTATCATTAGTTAAGAGTCCATGGCGGTTTAGCATATTGAATGTATTGAACCTATGCCATGCGACACAGAGAGTCTATTAGGACTCCCATTAGTTAGAACTCCTCTTTAAGTCCTACCTCTTTATTTAGACTTAAGAGACTCCTGAGGAAAGTATGAAGCTTGAGTAGTTTTTCTTCTCCGAAGAACTGAACTATGAGCTATACCAGCCTTCCGCACAGACTCAACACTTGCCCTTACCTCTTACAAAACCTACATAACCCAAAAGGACAAACTATCCGTTGACAAATCCATCCAATACATGTGTTTCCTCAGGAGGCCTATAATTCGGCCTTTTCATACCAGAGCTAATTTCGAATGAGGTAATAATGAACTTTTTTGACTGCCTCTTGCTTGAGGTTTCATTGATTCTAATTACTGTATATCCATTCATTGATATCTGCGTTAATCGGAATTTCGCAGTGCCACAAGGGTTTAGGCCCTTGAAAACTCCGAGACCCCTCTTGGACCAAGCGATCTGCCGCCTCATATTCCAGACAAGAAAGATCTTTGTTTGGTTTCAGGATCTCTAAGCAGTCCCATACTACCCTTTAGCAGACTTTATATGACTTACGTAAGACCGCCTGGATGTCAGAAAAGATGACTTTGGAATGATTAACCCTTAAATTGGATCTCAGTAGCACAAAGAAGCTAAAATACGTTAGCAAAACTAACGCTTGAAAAATTATGGGTATCCTGTCCAAGCTTAACAAGATGTGAAACTTTTGATTTATTCCATGTACCCAGTCCACTTCTTACTCTGTTTTGGAACCGTCATGTATCATATGAACAGCGTCGGTCCACGCTTCCGAGTCTTTCATCTGAACAAGATCTTTGAAGGGCTAGTCAGAACTGAATTTATGTGCTGTTCTATGAGGAGAAACCCAAACCTGATCTTCTCAAGCTTCTCACATAGTCTTTATATGCTTCTTCCTCTGTTTGATAGGAAGCTTGTCCACTCAGCAGCCTGTTGTCATGGTTTTATCGTACAATTAATATTAATTATATGAGCCTTTTGAATCCTTTTCCAGTACAAGCTTTAGGGCAAACTTGGATATGTTTATTAGTTCCACATTTATAACTATTCGTCGCTAAAACTACTTTAGAATGTAAATTGTGGTCAATTCAATATTTATTTTTGTTCTTTCTAGTTTTTAGCGTGCACCTTCCTTGTTCCGGAAACAGTTCCGGCGTGGCTTCATTCAGTATCGGCTTACTGATAGAAAGCCGAAGGGGAAAGCCCTTACCGGGTACTCCGCTTCGTTTAAACCTGAGGAAGGAGTGTGCTCATAGAGGTAAACTTAGTTGGCTACTTAGACTTAAATGTAGTGCTTACCTCAAAATTAGTGCTTATCTTAAAATGAGATGTCTATCTCGAAATATCATATCTGTCTCAGTACATTGATTATCTCACAATGTATGTTTCAAAAGTAGTCTACCTCAAATTGTATGCCTGTTTCAAAAGTACTCTTTGTCTCAAAATGTATGTCTATTTCAAAATTTAATGTCGATCTCAAATAGTACATTTAAGTGGGGACTATTAAGTTATTAACCTATGATTCAAATTCTACAAAATCTTACGCACTTTTTCATTATAAAAGATTTTCTGTTTAGCTAGCTCACTGCTCTTTCTGGGAATTTCCTAGAGAGGCTGAGTAGTTATTTGGCGTTGGTGAGGTATATCCTTGCCTAGATTCTTTTCAATCTTCTTCAAAGTATTGGGAAGAGCTTTGAGGAGAGAAGGGTTGTGTTGTTACTGGGATTCATGGTTGCCGGCTCCCCGTTCTTTCTAGAACTATCCTAGCGAACCTGATAGAGTTATTTCATCATCTGGGGGGCTATAGCGTGAGTGGCCTCACTGGGCATCAGTAGGGGCACAGTAGATTTATTTGTACACACATTTATCAAAAAATTGAAGTAGGTTCTTTAAAAAGAAAACATGTTTACTATCTTAATTTATGTAAACAATTCTTCTGTAGACACTCACGACTTTCTCTTTCTACTACCAGTTTTAAGATCCTTTCTCAAATTTTCTTTTAATTCTGAACCTTTCAGTCATAATAAATTATTACTAACATTAAACAGTTTGTAAAACCGTTATTCTGAAACGTTACCTTACAGGGAAGCCCTCTCCAGGACCTACTCTGAACCGAATTTTTTTAGAAAAATGATGAATAAATCTATGCGTATACAGGGTGATCCATTTAAAACGCACCAATCGCAAATAACTTTTTAGGTAAGCGGAATTTCGAAAAAATCCACGAAGTAAACTATATGTTTTTTTTTGTCTAGTTTTCAAATTTTCAATATTGTCAAAACCAGTGGGTTTTTGACCGTTACTCCGCAAAAAATAAATATACAGCATCGGGGGTGAAAAATTTGAAAACTAGACCAAAAAAAACATATAGTTTACTTCGTGAGTTTTTTCAAAATTCCGCTTTCCTAAAAAGTTATTAGCGATTGGTGCGTTTTAAATTGATCACCCTGTATATACTAAGTTTAAAGACGATTTTTTGTAGGCTGTACGAGAAATCTAAAAAAAAAAAGCAAACAAACCCATTGAGTAAAGACTTACTCCGATTAAGGATTTTTTTTTTTTTTTAAAGGCTACACAAATCTCAAAATGCCAAAAATCTATTTAAATAGCAAGGGCGTACAATTAATAGGAATGGCACCTTAGAACTAAGTCTAATCACTCTCTCTCCCACAAGTGTTCTAATCGAATTTTGCTGGGAAAAATGTTTCAAATAAAGTCAGAGATCTAAAAGTATGCAACTAGTGCAGAGTTTAAAGAAAATCGTGGGAGCTTTTTTTGAGAAAAATAAAAAAACAAATTCGCAAACAAATCTCCTTGACAAAAACTTGCAGTTTAGAAAAAGTTGAGTATAAAGGTTAATTAAACGACATCAAATTCAGCAATAAGCTAATAAATACATAACCATTCTTTTATTTATTTTTTTTATTTTTTTTTCGGCGCATCAACTACCGGGTTATTGGCGCCAATTCATTTTTTTTTAGCTTGTAATTTAAGCCAGATAGAAACGTTCAAAAAGTTTATGTTTCTATGTATTATGTTTTCAAAGGGTATGTTTCTATTTAATTTGTTTCTTATTTTAATTTTCCTTTCTTCTGAACTTATTTCTCTCACTACTACTAGAGCTTTTAACAATCACCTTTGAACAGAAAATGTTAAAAAGAAAAATCCATTAACTTTTGGAAATTTGACTGTCATCATTTTAATAATTTTAATGCACTATATTTTCTTTTTTTATAATTTATGAAATATCATGAAAATCTGTTACTGGTTGGAAATAGGAAAAACTATTACCAATTACTATATATCGTAGGAAATTACATGCGCACAATTTTGATTCATACACGTTCATTATTAGGCAAGAGTCCATGTCAGTTTCGCAGAAAACCTATGCCAATGCGACACTAACGGTATATTGTGACCCCTATTGACCTCACAAAACACGTCCTTCAGTCCTGTCTATTTAATTAGATTTGGTGAGGGACTCTTGAGCGAAGTTAAAGGCTTGAATTTTTCTTCTCTGAAAAACTGTGTAGGCTAATAATAAACTTTTTTTGGGTTTCTGGGTATCCACCCACCACTCTGCATCTTACTGATTAAAACTGTCTGGTATGACAGTTGTATAAGGGTTAATGGTCAAAAACTGCACGAAAAAAGAATAGTGCTGAAAAGCAACCAACTTAAACCATTTTTTAAATATTTTTTCCTATAAATGATAAAATTTCCAAATTTTCTTTGAACGGCATATTCCTTGATTATACTTTTTTTTTTCTTCTTTTTTTTGAACTCAGAACCAAGCAGATTTTGAGAAGTCCGTTGCCGGAAAACGCAAAAATGTCACTTTCAAAAATTTTTACTTTTTTTGTAATCAACGTAGTTCCTAAACACGTGAACAATTTTCATGAATGAGTTGTCATTCGATTAGGACTTTTATGTTGGTGTGCGTTTTGGGGTCTCGTACGTCTTTTGGGAGAGGAATCAGCCCCATGTAAGTAAGACTAAGACCCTCTCCAAAACTATTATGGTAATCTTAGTAAATATAAGGGTCTATCTGAGACATCTAGTAAATTCTAAACAATATTAATGAAAATTTAATGCCGTAAAATTGGTTGATGTTATGAATTATTTTAACGAATTTCCGAAAGCACAATAGATTTTTATGTGTTTTTAATACCTTTTTTGAGATTCATGAAAATATTGCTTAAAGACGGAAGTCGAAGTACAACGAAGGTACCAATAGTAACAGAAATCAGTTCAGAAATTAGAAACAAATTTGAGTAATAATCTTTTTTGAACGTTTCTAACTGGCTGAAATTACGTGCTATATGAAAAAAAAAATGATGGGTTCTTGCTGATTGTTGTGACCTTCGTCAACTAACCAATCTTTGTATTTAACTTTTTAAACTGCAAGTTTTTGTAAAGAGAGTTCGTTATCGTGGAACCTATCAGAATACAACTCAATAGCTTTGACGTCAGCAACCTACTACTTTCTAAAATTTAATTTTTAAAAAGTCGAATAAAATATCTTTTAAAAAAAATCGCATTAATACCAAGTCAAAAGGTTGAAACGCTATCCCTGGCAAGTTAACAGAGTAACTAACTAAAAATATTGGTGGTAATTGCCAAGAAGTCAATGTTAAATAATTAATAACTAAACGTATCTAACATAGGTATACACTGTCAGACAGATTAGTAATATTGAAGTTCTGTTAAGCTAACGTATTTTCATTCATAACTCATAAAATATTGTTCACAGAAAAGACTTCTCAAATAAATTTCAAATTGATCTATTTCTGTCGTATCTGTTTCGAAACGGGACCCGAAAGTGGTTATCCTCTTTTCTTTACCATTCTCTTGTTCTTTGAAGCCTACCTTCTCCAAAAAACATTTCCCCTAGATATATCCTGCAAATATTTGAGACAACAACCTACCTTTTAGTTTTCACTTACTCCTTGCAGGACCAGATCCTGAATGTGACAAAAAATGCGCCAACGGTGGCTGGTGTAACCATGACAAGATGTGCCAGTGTCGCGAAGGCTACATGGGCCAATATTGCCAAACGGCACTTTGCTATCCGCAGTGTGTTAACAATGGCACTTGTACAGCACCGGGGACGTGCACCTGCCAGCCAGGATTCCAAGGAAGACATTGTGAAGGAGGTAATATCTATTTTAAAGTCTTAATTTCGTTAAGGTATTGCATTAGTCCTATGAAAATTACTAAAATCAAATAAATAATTAATTCATACCTTTATTTATATAGTTAGAAAAAGTTAGTACAAAACATGGTTACCTATCTACACCCTGTCATTTTTACTGCGTTTTTTGATATGAAGGTGCACTTTTTATTCTTTGAATGAAATGTGAAAAGTGCGTATGAATTTGAAAAGCAATACTTATGAATATTTAAAGAGTTTTGACCTTTAATTTTATAAAACTCACTTCAATTTGAGTTTCCTGCCCCTTTTTTAATATTTCTAGATTAATGCAATATACTTTTCCTGTTTTGGTTTGATTTTTTTTTTTCAGTAATATCTTAAGGCGTGGTGTCATATGTGTAAATGTAATTCTTCCGCATCTTCTAAAAAAAGTACTAAATATGAAGTGTTAATAACAAAAGTTTGGTTCAATAGATTTTTAGCGTAATTAACGGCGATATGAGCCCAATTTGAGGAGTTTCCGCGGGCAAAACGTGGTAATCTTCCCTCCATATTAATTTAGGAGTAGTTTTATCTAAAACTACCTGAGGATATAAACTGCAGTTTACAGTTAAGCTAAATTTAAAATTTATTTCTAAATAATTTTGGACAATTCTATAGCAGTCTTACATCCAAATTTTATAACTTTAGTTATAGCTCCATAAAATGGCGCTTCCAAGGCGCCATATTGGATTCCAGCGTCGTGATGTTCTTGTTCTTCATTGCGAAATTGTTGTATAGTCTGCAAAGAAACATAAAGCTAATGAATCATGTTCGCCTGTTTAAATGGAAACCATAACCTTATCTTATACTTATCGAATGTGTCAGTGGTTTACTTACTTCAAGTAAAGTACGGTCCACATTTTCCTTGCGTAACAATTGTCTAATTTGTTCGTTATAATGTTCAACTATGACGCTTTCCACAGCTACTGTACACGCCATGGCACCTTTTGAGCCGAGCAAGGCTGAGCCTGTGAATCAATCATTAATTAGAGAGAAGACAAAACTAGGTTCTGATCCCAGGCACCTGTTAACCAATGTTTACCTGCACCTAAAGCAAAACCAGCGATATCCCAGACAGGCAGTAGAGCTGTTGGGCGGGCACGGTGTTTGTTGATTAACTCCTCAAATTTGGCTCGATGTTGCTTCTCCTGCTCCCACATTTCCTTGATCTTCGGCCCAATCGTTGAGTTGCCTAGAATGGCCATCTGCCCAGCATAAATACGATCTGCGGCAAATTCGCCAGCATGATCCACTCGTATGATTTCGTCCAAGAGTTTGTCAGGATGGCTAGTCGATGAGTGTAATCTTCTAGGAGTCACTGTGAATATAAAGTAAGGCGATTTTACTTACAACAATCTCTGCAACTGTACATTGTACTGATTGGGGTGCAGTTGCACAATGGTACAGGTTGGAAATGTTGAAGTTGTTCTCAATGAAGGTGGTTTGAAGGATACTAACTTGATACCTACTTTGAAAACATACTAAACAATGAATTTTCTTTAAAACCTGCGTTCCTGTTACAGGTATCTGTTCGCAGAAATGTGAAAATGGTGGCAAATGTGTACAGAAAGATACTTGCGAATGTTCGAAAGGTTATTATGGACTTAGATGCGAATTCTGTAAGTTCAGTTAAAAAGATCATATTTCTAAATTTAGAAAAGGTTTTATGAACTGTTAGTGATAAAATTAATGCAGAAACGTCTGATGTTTACAAACACTAAGTAAACAAGCAGGTCCTTGTGTAGAGAGAGTAACAAAAGCCTGTATATTTTTAACTTAAAATTCAAAAATAGTTTTTTATTAAAGCTTACTGCCGGTGATAATAATAATACAATATTTATTGAGCTTTTTATGCAAATACAGTAAGGAAAAAACGTGGACAAAGATTCCATCTGCAGAGTTTTACATAACATACATAAATGGCAGTGAAGTCAATGCGCTTACAACAAAATAAATATATAATATAGTTATATATAAATCTCACATGTCTGCGCCCCATAAAAATAAGCTAAATTATTTATTAAATAATCATTTTGGATAGAACAATGGCAAAGTAAATTTAACGAATAAAACTAAAATTAACTTATACAAAACCAGCATTTGCTGTAATTAAAAAAATTCTACAAGCCAACGCTTGTACTGGCAGAGTTAGAAAATTTATTTAATTTATACCACTTAGATAATTACTAAAATCATATCTTTTTAAAAACTTTTTACCTAAACAAATCACTCTAAATTCAACCATAATCGAAGATATAGCAAAATCAATTAGGGCGGGTGTTGGACTAGTGGTCAAGAGCGTGGCTTTGAAAGTGGAAATCCCCAGTTCGAATCCCACGTATGACTGCTTTTTATTTGTTAGAAAAAAATTGTTTATAGTAAAGCTTCCGCCCCCCGTTCACGACACCTAATTGGTAGTTGGACGTTAAGCCCCACCTAAAAAAAATAGGCGATTACTTTACTTTAGTAAAGTCAAATGTATCTTCTACACCAGCCCTATTGATTAAAACTGTCCGATTTACGTCATTGAATTGTTATTCGATCCGAAATTTTATGTGGATACAGCTTTTGTGGATCTCGACGTTTTCAACATTAGAAACGGAATTTGCCCCCACGTAAGTAAGGCCCGTCTCAATAACTACGACGAATTTTGATAAAATTTGGCCGGAAGAGTGGTTCGAATTTTATTGTGTGACATTAAATCGCCATCCTACTCTTACATCTACTGAAGAGAAGTATTTCAATCGTGCGTGTTTGAACTTTAATTTCTCTTTGCTTTTAGGGAGAAATACTGTAAACGAACTTCTACTTTTCTTACTCCTCTTCCTAAAGGAAGTACTGAAATCGCAGTTTAATTTTTCTATATTCGTACAAATACCTTCCAATCTTATTCGTAACGTATTCCCAAGAAAATCGTTTTTGTGAATTCATTGGGGACCGCAGCTCGAAACATTCTTTTAAAAGGTATCTTCAGTGGTAGATACGGTTCCGACTTAACACCATAACAGGGTATAATGAAAGCATTGTTTATTCCAAATGTAAAAATCTATCCAAAAGGTACAAAAATCGCCCTAACAAAAACTTACAGTTTAAAAAGTTAAGTATAATGGGTTGATTAAACGACAAAAGGTACACAATCTAGCAAAAATATTCATACTTTTAGTATCATATTTTTTAGAATTTATTAGATGACACAGTCACTTATGCTGGCCATTTTCAAATACAAAATATTTGTTTAGTAAAGTGTAGCACTCATTTAATTTAGACTGATTTTAATAGGAAGTGTTGCAACTATTCATGCACTTGTTTAAAAAAAAAAAAAAAAGTTAATGAAAAGTTACATATGTATATTTTAATTTATAATTAAAAATAAAATTGTTTTGACGTTAAAAATTAAAAATGCATATACCAACGTGCATACCGATTGTTTTTGGTTTTTGTTTTTGACATCTGATTTAAGTGCAAGTTTAGTGCAACAATAGAAAGCAAATATTGTTTGGTTTATGTTCAGTCTTCGATTTAATTGATTGTTACTTCACTTTATCAAGTGGTTAAGCGTTAAAAATAATAGATTTACTATTAATCTAGATTGTTAATATTAAATGTTAAAGTAGTTTCCTTTAATTAGATTCTTAATCTAGATTTTCTTCTCACGTTACACGAGTATATGTGTAATATAAAATAGATAAATATATGTGTATTTTTATTTGGTATAAAACTTATTTACAATAAGTACTCAGTTAAAGGGACACATTAAAATTTGAAAATGAATGAATTCTAATTAAAAGTATTATTTATTTGTTATTAACTGTGTGTAATTTGTGCGCTCGTATTCTGCTGAAAGACGAATTCAAGACTGAAATTTTGTTTTAACCCTGGTGATTCAAATCTCGGCAGTAATAGACCAACACTAACTTTCCCTTTTTCTTTTTCTTTTTAATGTGTGAGTATTCACATTCGTGATGAATATTCAGAGTAAAGATAAATCACAAGAATTATTTGAGACATCTTTTATTAATCTAACATAAAAATATTTACGGATGATAAAAAGGCCAGTACAAGGGTCAGTGGCATCTAATACATTCTAAAAAATATGATACTAGAAGTATTACTATATTTCTGATTTGCGTACCTTTTCTCGTTTAATCAACCCTTATCTTTAACATTTTAAACAGTTAGTTTTTGTTAAAAAAATTATTCATTATCAATAAATTGATCATGTCTAAAATATGATAGTTTCACGAGGTCAAACTGAAATTATTTATAAATTCTGTGTTTGATACAACTTAATTGCTTACACAGTTACTTAAACTCAATTCAAATGGGCTGTTTTATCTGAACCAGTTTCAAACTCAGCATTTTCACAATTATATTTGGTACACATACTTTTAACTGTGTCACACCAAAATTATTTGTACTAAATTGCTGCTTGAGATATAAATCATCGAGTTATATAAGTTGAACCCATTAGTGAACCCATAATATACTAACTATCAGCTGGGTCAGGGAGAAGTTCAAATTAAAAATCTTTCATTGCTAAACACTTTTTTCCACGTTTTTGATGGTTAGCATTGTCTTCAGTAAGTTTGATTAATGAAAATCACTCGGGTAAATGAATAAGAGTTTTTTTTGAAATTCAAGTGAAGTTTGCAGCTTGGGGTGTAAGTCGAAATAAAAAGCTTCTTGGAAGCATGATCGCTGATTATAGTTGAGTGAGACATGTCTAATTCATCTTCAGGTTTTCCGGTTTCTTATGCAAATATGCCTACTTTCTACGCTCAGCCTCTCTGAATTGTTTAAATATACCTCAGCAGCATGAATAGAAGCAGAGCTTTTCCATCTCTACATCATTAATTTTGGAAACGGTGTTTGCGACATTACAGCCACTATAAAGCATGATCGCCCGAATTTCTAGATTATTTTATTTTTTATTATTAACTATATATACAATACATATTTGCTTGAGCATTCAGAGAAAAAACGCAGACTTCTGCTGCAACTTAAGATACAGTTGTTGCAGCTATAAATACTTTTAAGAATTTATGAAATACTTTATGTGATATCCAAGAAAAAGATGTTTGGTTTGCTATAAAAGTTAATTAGTCAACCTGATAATTGCTTTTAACTTCTTTTAAACAATTTTTCTGGGTAATGCAATTTTACACTTATTTTGTTCCAGCAAAATGCATCATACCATGTTTAAACGGTGGGAAATGCCGTGGTGTAAATAAGTGCAGATGCATCGCCGGTTTCCGTGGCGACCATTGTGAAATTGGTAATGCAAATCTATTGCATAAAAAGAATTCTTGCAATCGTATGTGCAAACATGGCACTTGCATAACTAATAATATATGCATCTGTGAGACTGGGTGGACGGGCAAACATTGCAATTATAGTTGAGTAAAATTATTTGCATTTATTCTATTCATTAGTAAAATTTAAATTTAGCCACTATGAATTTCATAATCCCTCTTCATTAACATACAGTGCACTAACAATTTTTTTTTTCCTGAAAACTATTCACAAGCTCGACTTTAGATTACAGTATAAATTCACCCATTTTGTTTGAGAATTCACAATTTCTGAGAGTCGACTAAAAGTGTTGGCTGAAATTCAACCGACTTTTATTAGTAAGTAATAAATAAAATATAATAAAATTTTGGTAATATAAACACTTCTTTTATTATTGCAGGAGAATCAAAAATTGATTCAACATTTGATTCCGAAGAGTTATCAGCATTTGAAGTGTAAATTGCTGGAAGAAATGTAATCAAAAATTAGAAAGGAAAATTGTGCCATAAAATTTTTTAGATTAAATTTTAGGAAGGGACGTATAATAAAAGAAAATTTATGTACCAAAATAAATTGTTTATATAAATGAACTAGAGATTTTATTTTAAACACCTATATTTTTTAGGTGAATTTTAAAAAAGTATTAAGTTTCTACTGGGTGGTCACTCCAATTACAAATTAACCACCTTAATTCAGAATTAACGCTAATTAAGTAAACTCACAACATTTATACAAGATACTATTTAATACAATATGAATAGTATACAATTAAAGACTCCCGCTAAAAATGTACGATGCTACAAATAACTCCGGACCCCGTAACCACTGGTACTTACCGACAAATGCCCGCAATTCAAATCAATCAAATACCAATACTAGGCTACAGCTATTTAATAACCAGCCTGCAGATCACCAAGGGAAACATTATTCTCCAGTAGCAGTACACTCACCAAACAATGACCTCGTGGCTAGACAGTAGCCCAGCTATATACATCATGATGACCCAGAGCTTCTCACCACAATAGCCTGCACTTACGTCATTAGAACACTGTCCCCTTACGCTAACAAAACTTAGTTTTTCTTCACATTGAATATTCAAGTGAATTACAACTATTAATCTTTCCAGATAGCTTACAAGAAACTAACCTAGAGAAATTACAAAATAAAGCATCTCTAGTGCCTGTCAGGAGTCATTTAGTCAGGCTCTATTGGTAAGCAAGCGGAGAAAGATCAAAGGCTGATTGTGGCCAAGATTATGTTATGGGAAAGAATAAAATGATACGCAAATATACTTGCAATTCAACAGGACGCCATTATAAAGCAAATTTGCCAACTTCTCTTTACCAATCCAAGCACAAATACTGCTGCACTTACGGCATAACTGTCAAGTTTCTAGAAGCACATTTAGGTGACCACCTCCAGGAAAAAGGAACAGTAATATTTACGTAAATGTAGGATAATGGGGCATAAATACATACTAGGCGATATCTGAAACAATCTAAGACAAGTAAGTGAACTCTTGCTAAACAACTGCCCAAGACTTTTGGATGCGGTTAGCGGCCCGTCTCCAGACTACGAGGAAGGTAAAAAGAACATGCAAGAACCTAACACTTCAATAAACCGCGTCCAAAATGCATACTTAGACAACTTCTTTAACAATCCAACGTCCAAGGCCAAAACTGATGAATAGAAAATATTGGATCGTACTATACGAACCTATATCTCAACAAGCCGCCACCTTAATTCTCTCCTGTCAGTAAAACGAGCTCCTAAACAGTTAGTTGGCCATTGTGCTAAAATTGGAAATGTCTTTAAAGAGTTAACTAAACACTATTCCCTGTACTTTGAGCATTTTTAAAAAATCAAGAAGCGCCCAGGTAATTTTTTTACTTTTCTCCCCTAAAACATCACACAAATAAGTATTAACACTTGTACAATAGACTTATTAGTTGTCCTAATTTTTTTTTCCTCGTTAGAAAAGTAGACAAAAGAAATTCTATTATTTTGTATCTTACCTAGAAGTTTTTTATAGCAATTTCTTAAAGCACTACTTGTCATCTTTTTTCAGTGGTGAAAATTGATGCATCTGAGATGTCGAACACTATGAAAAAAAAAACAGAATTCTGTCAAAGAAACCGTAAGAGTAACCTTCCTTACTTTCTTTTCTCATGGCTTCCTACATTTTTTAGTGATTTTTTTTTTTTTTTGGAAAGAGGGTATTGAATAAAATTTGAAAACGTTGGGTGTTTACTTGACAGCTTTAATGTTAATAAGTTTAATCTACAATGTAATGGTTATTCCTATTCTAGAAAATTTGCCCATTCTTTCCTGATGTCCTTATGTCAATTGAGGTTCTATTTTCGTCCTTTTGTAAAGAAGTTTTTCAGTGCATATTATAAACACTAGGTAAAGATAATTCTGGTTTATCGTAACCTAATTTGTCCGGTGTATCTATGCCTAATTCGTCCAAAGTTTTCCTGATTTCTTGAAGTATATAAGGATAGATTTTTTCCACGTCGTCGCCACATTTAAAGTGTACGGCTTCTAGAAATCTAACAGCTAAAGCATAATCATTTACTCTTCTACAAGCTTTCAGCGCTGCTTCAATAATCTTAGGTTCCGGTACTAAATCCATACCGCTGAGATCATTCATAGCTTTACGTACATCCCATCCATCAATATCTTTACGATTGAAAAAATCCAAATATCTTTTATCAAATTCTTCATCAGTTTCTGTGTTATGGGCTGACATTGAACGTCGTTGATGTAGAATTGTTGCAGTGGTACAACGTAATTGGTTGGCAGAAGCACGTTTGGCTGTTTTGTTCATCAGAGATGTTAATGATCGCAACATGGCTGGTTCAAAACGATAGTACTTACTCAACAACTGAAATCACACCGCACTAACAAATCCTCAAAAATAGCTGCGCAAGAAAAAATCTTACCACCCCAATTTTAACAAACCAGGCCACCCTTTGCTCAGTGTTGTCCTCTTAAAAACTAAAATTCCTCTTTCCCTAAAGATCATTTATGTTACATAAAGTAAAAATTTGAATACAGAATCTAACTTGAGCATTTAAAAATTGCAGCAATTAAAAATGGTCCACTATGAAACAATTTAATTATATTAAACAAGCGAGACGCGGCCTCCACCCAATGAAATACAAAAACAATTATAGTGTGAACACAAGACTTTCTCTAATTTTCTTAGAACTCTTTAAATTAATGATGTTATAAATAGGTAGTGGGGCTGACGCCGATCGGAGGGAGGCTATCGCTCCCAAAATAAGTTTGAAAAGTTTATTTATTTCATTGGAAGAAAGTAAAATGAAAATAAACTAATAAGTATAAGTAATTGCAATACGCTTCTCGATGTTATATTTCTATAGAAAATTTCTGGAGACTAATTCAAGAAAATTAGTTAAAATTATATTCAATATTGTAATAGTTAGAAGACATCTCCATAAATTTTCGCCGAAACCTAACGAACATTATTTTATTAATAAGGAAGTATACTTTATTAAATGGACCAACATTTTATGTGAAAAAATTTTTATTTTTAACCGCCAGTCGTAAACTGAGGTTTGTTTGCTTGTTAAACCATCGGTCTACGTACATAAATAAGATTATGTTTTCCAGTAGAATCATGTTCTTAATATTGAAAATTGAAAAACTTTTCCTCACCTTTATTGCGCTATTAATAGGAAAAACATTTAATTATTCAATATTCTCAATCAAACCCCATACGTATCAACAGTATAGAAAATAATTAGGTTTCCATACGGTAGTATTGATCAAACTAACATCTGATTACCAATACATCTGGCTTCACTTAAATACTTATATACAGTGACTCACAAAAGTTTTCATACACTCTGGTTTGCAGAATTAATGAGGCTATAATTTCAAAATTAATAAAGTGAGGAAAATGTAATTTTTCCCTCTAAAATTTAAGTAATCTCAACAAAGAATCCATTTCGAAAAAATACATTCACTGAAATTTTAAGCGGCTAATAAATAAAAAAAAAAATACCAATTTTACCTCACAAAAGTTTTCATACATTTCAGTAATATGTCAATATTTTTAATGTATGACCTTACCACCCAAACAAATCTTTATTGAATCTTAATCTAATGAAAGCAAAAGTTAAAATAAGTAAATAATAACAAAAATATTTTCTCAATTGCCTTACTCAAGTGCCCAAATAAAGATGAGCCTGCGTGGTAAAACCGTTTCCCTCGAAATAAGAAAATTAATAATTGAACATTGGGAAAAGAATGAAAGCTACCGAAAGATCTGTAAAAATGTCAATGTGCCGTTTGCTACAGTGCAGTCCATATTTCAAAAATTTATATTAAAAAAAAAATTAATGACAAACCTAAAAGTGGCCGGCTTAAAATTTTATTTCCCATAGTGAAAAACTTATTTTACGGAAAATTGAGCTAAATCCTCATATTAGTACCCCTAAAATAGTTCAGAGATTGATATGAATTAAACATGATAGTGCAGAAACTGTGAGGAAGGTTCTGCGGAATGCAGTATACAATGGTAGGATATGCCGCAAAAAAACATTTATTAGCAATGAGAATAAAAAGAAAATAATTGATTTCGCAAATTTATACTTGGTAAAGGAGTAAAAATTCTTGGATGAAGTGGTTTTCAGTGACGAAAGCAAATTTAATATTTTTGGCTCGGACAGAGGAGGATAGGTTTGGAGAAGAGTGAATAAGGAGCTCGAGACGAAGAATATTAGAACAACCGTCTAGCATGGTGGTGGATCAGTTATGGTCTGAGGTTGTATGTAGTCCTTCGGTCCAGGTAATCTGCATTTTATAGATGGGCTCATGGACCAGAATTGACATTTAAAAAAATATTAAAGGAAAGTGCATCCAGAATAGGTACTCTGGAAAATGGGAAAATTTTTTCAGGACAACGACGTAAGGCGTACTTCACGCTAATGGCTCCTATAAAATTGCCCGAAAGTACTTGATACTCCTCACCAGTCCTCGGATCTTATCGAACATTTATGGGACAATCTGGAACGAAAAATTAGAAATTTCCAAATCACCAGCGTTTCGGTCCAAAAGGAAAAATTAAAACTAGAATGGGAAGAGATTCCAACAGATTACACAAAAAAAAATAGTGTCTTCGATGCCAAGAAGGTTAAAAAGTGTAATTGACAATAAGGGAGGGTCAAACTAAATATTAAAAATATTTAATTGTAAATAAAATGTGCTTACCACGCACATTACATAAGTGTAAAGTTTAATGCATAAAAACTTTTGTGAGGTGGCTTTCGGTTTTATTTTTTAATTATTTTTAAATTTTGTATTTAAAGTTAAAAGAAAAGGTTGTTTTTTTTAATAATTTGAATAAAGAGAGCCTACAGTTTATTTATAATTTTTTTTTTTTCGTTAAACATTACTTCTACAGGATCATTTCAAATAAATTGATTGCAAATAAAAACCATTTTCCTCTAATTCTCTCCACCGCAATTATCTGCTTTATTTTTATTTTTTATTATAAATATAATGTTTGTATTATATTCCACTAAAACAGTCAGCAAATTAGGAATTAGTTGTTTAAGTTTATGACTTTCAAAATTCTTATTGTTGGGGTGGGTAAAACTTCTATTTTTTTTATTCTTTGCTACATTAATTTTATTAACTACTTATTCAAATATATACTTGATTTGAATGTCATGCAAGTTTTAATTAATGAATTTTTAAAACAAGTAAATTTTATAAAACGACTAGGGACAGATTAAATTATGGTAAGATAGTTTGGCCATATTGCCCAGAGATTGTAATACAAGCTAATTTGCCTTTTTTTTTAAGGTTGTCTTTATGATTTCATTTTATTTTCATTAAAGCCAATGTATCTACAATTAATATTGTGTTATAAACAATAAAAGATCATTAAAAATCATTTTATTAGATTACAATTTTAAACATCTTTGTGTGATTAAATTAATTCAATTGTATGGTGAATTAATATCTGTTGGAAGAACTATCTGTGAGGTGTGTGTTTTTAAAAAAGTGATTTTTTGCCACCGATGGTGGTGTAAAGTATAAGTAAAAAAACAAACGCAAAATTTGCAATGTTATATTAGGTGAGTTTTATTTTTATTTATTTAAACTTTATTGTATTTTATTCATAAAAAAAAGCTATAACCCCCCAAAACATTTTAGGCAGTGTCCCCCCACACTAAATTTTATGAAGTTAACATAACTTTTTAACGTTTGGTTTTATACTGAAAAATTTAATTTTTCTTTAGCCCAAATAGAAATTTAAATAAAATTAAGTGAAAAGTAAAACAAGCAATTTATAGAATTAGAAAATCCAATACCAAGATCAGGTTATGTATAAAAATGTGTTTAAACTTCAGAAGGTTTCAATCTTAGAATTAAATTAGTCGGTATACAGTTTTCATTCCTTTCCGAATTTAAAGATAATTTTGCCCTTTTTTTTAGTTTTTGGAATAAGCTTTTTGATTTTAAGGCTTGGCATTACAATTTCTCCAAGAGTTATAATAATTTTTTAGTTGGTGGTATGAATTTTTGAAGTTTATTTTTTATTTTTTATTATAAAGTGTTACTGTTACAGACCTCTGTAGGATTTAATCTTAGTAGAGGTCTAATTTAAAAACATTTATGATAGTGCAAATATGCTCTTAAGTTATTTTATATGTTCAAATAACTTTTTAGATAAACTGAGTAAGTCTAGAATATGTTCCTTTTTTAGGTTTATTTTCAAAAAAATAAAATAAACCCTTTATGCTCATTTAAAAAGTTGGCTTGCTTCTGGATTAATAGGCAGTCTAAGTGCCTAGGTAGTGCTTTTGTTAAGTCCACAATCTTTACATCATTTAAATGTTCCTCACAGTTAGCCCTGAGACGTAAAGAGCGTCTATGTTTCAGTTCCGTTTAATGACTTAGTTAAAATGGATAGCCACAGCTAAGTAACCAAATTATTAAAGTGTCAGCCTGTTTAGAGTTAACTTATACTCAACAATGTAGCAACAGGCGTGAAAGTATGCTGGTTATACTTTTGTTAATGGTAGATGCTTTCAGGCTAGTACTCCCAGAAATGAGGTGTTTGACAGTATAAGGTGTTTAGGTTATATCTCAGTGTTGAGAGTGTCCAGGATGTTCTGTTAAAGTGACAGAATAAACACAATGGCTGATAACCATAATAAAGTGTTGGCTTTAAGAATTAGGTAAAGGCCCACATTTCGCTTTAAGAAGCAAGATTCGATGCTGTAGTAGCGTTAATGTTACGGGGGGGGGGCAAGCTCACTGGTTAATACAATATTAAAGCAAAATGTTCGTTGAATTAAGATGCCTTCTGGCCCATAACTCGACTACAGTCGTGGAAGTTTCCAGGCTGTGTTTCTGTAAATGGTAGAACATCCATATTGTAGCAAAGAATCCGTCTTCTGGGTGACTTGTGGCCCACAACTTATAATTTAATCTGCAGTTCATTTATTGTTAGATGGTAGGAGCACTGGCTAATACCACAGTACTGACGTGTTGGAACTTACGATGATTTTCTCCCACATCTTAAGCATGAAAGTATCTAGTACAATTGCATGTTAATGAAATGAGCGTAAAACTTTCTTATTGAATTTGGCTCTGCGGTTATTTTACTTCGTTTTTTGTTTCAGGCTCTATTTGTTCAATAATTGTTCAATAGGCGATTATAGCCTAAAAGAATCCCATATATACCTCGCAGTTTTTAAATTAATATTGAAATAGGACTATGGCATTGACCAGTAGAGCTCGAGTGTACGCTGATGTTAATTCACACAAACCAAGAGAATATTGGGATTACGAAGCATATTCCGTGGAGTGGGGGTAAGTATTGTTATACCTGATGGTGAAAAAAAGTCTGCGCTACCTTCCCTTTAAATGCTCTTTACTAATATATCTAGCTATATTTACTAATCTATATTTATAGCAGCCTGTTAAGTGATGTATGCGTTTTAAAAACATGACGGAGTTTAAAATTCATGAGATTTCGCATCACTTTTTTTAATAAAGGAGGCTATAACCTAAATAAGGAGGCAATTTTGACCTAATGAAGTAGTAGGGGAAAGGCTTTGTTTTTATTCGGACTGCTCAACATTTAGAGAGTGTGATATCGGCGTGTAAATGATATTGACGCAGAACGTATGTAGGTTGTCTATAGATTCAGTAGTACCCAAAAAGGTGAGAGATATTCCCTTATTTATTCTTCACCTCAATTACTAGGAGCTAGTGGTACGATAAAGTTGATTATTATTTTGCCACAAGATCTCAGCGTTCGGCCATTTCCCAACTGCTGCCACAATTATATTCTTTACGCTGACTGCCAATTTTTTTTTTACCTGAGGTCTTGCCTCAAGTAATTTCAAGATATCCCTGCTCTTCTTAATTTATTATATCTGCCAACCATCTCAGCTGAACTTTTCCTAAAATTTGTATTGGAGGTTTATTCAGCTTTAAGAGCGAATTGTGTTTCTATAGATTTACTTTAGATATCGCTGGATGATTTTACATAGAATGCCCGTTTTTAGATCATTGAGTTCAAAAAAGTGGTTTTAAGGAAATGGCTCGTGTGTGTGTGTGTGTGTGTGTATGAATGTGTGTGAACACAGCTCACAAACCAAAGAAAAAAAAAAACACCTCTCTTCCCTCAAGGTCATTTTCGCTTTACGTTTGGTCCTATTACTTTTTATTATTTAGAAGAATTAGCTTTATTGTGAAATTGCTAAGTTCATAGAAAGTTCCCAAACCTAAATAAATTTTTCACGTATATATTCTCTTCAATTATTTTCCTAGGAAAATTCTTTTCAGGCAAGTTCTAAAGGTTGGGATGGGTACACTTCCCAGGCGCCACGGTAGCCGAGCGGTTAGAGGCGAGACCTACAAAGCTAAGATGTATTTTGGTTAGTGGGTTCGATTCCCGGACTTAGGCCTAGGATTTTATTTAATGGTTAATAAAAGAAATTTACAGTAAAGTGTGTTTGCTAGTCGCCTTCGTCCACGACACCTAATTGTTAGTTGGACGTAAGCCCGCCTGAAAAAAATAGGCAATTACTTTACTTTACTTTGTGGGTACAATTCTCTCTGAAGTGTCATTCCTGCGGAATGTATGGTTTTAAAAACTGGATATTGTTATTAAAAAGTAAATATGTTTCAGAGTTTGTGTGAGAAGTTTGTGAATTGTATTAACAGAAAGTCGTGAGTGTGTTCACACCTGATTTTTCGCGTTGTACTCAATTTACAATATTTATGAGGATTGTTTCGGTATTTTTGCTTTACAGATAGCTGGTGGAATAGGTAGGGTTTGGAATTTTTGGCTACAAGATTGGTTTACGATTTAAGATTTTATTATTATTATTATATTTGTTTCTAACAAAAAGTCCAGTATGTTAACGAACATTTATTTTGGGGAAAAAAGCATAGTAGTTTGTTTCAACTCCAGTAATTTTTTACTTAACCATTTTGTATCCTCTTGCAAAGGAGTAATCCGTAAATTTTGTTTTTTAATAGGCAACAAGATGACTACCAGCTTGTGCGTAAGCTTGGTCGGGGAAAATATAGCGAAGTATTTGAAGCAGTGAATATACAATCAAATGATAAGTGTGTGGTTAAAATATTAAAGGTAAGTGCCCAATTTATAAAAGTAATTTTATCTACTTGAGCTAAGTAGGCGATCAGAACTTAGTAGGTTAAGATTGTATCCCTCCAGAGTACACCTCTTTTAGACAGCCAGTTTGCTCTAAGGACTATCAAGTCTTACAAAGTCAGTTGATGGCTAGTGTAGGATTGGATACCTTGGATTAGTTTTGGTCACTAAAACGAGGTCTAGTCGTCCAAGTGGCTAGAGGCATCAGGAATTAGGAATATTGAGGCGTCAGATTGCCTTATGAGAGGGACATTGAATTCTGTTGCGGCTTTAGAAAAATGCTTCATGATTGTATGCCATTAAAGCATGGGTACACAATGAGACTCAAAAACGTTGGGGGGGGGTACCCTGGCCATTTACTGAGTTCTCATTAGCTTATTGCGGAACTACTCCAAAATGGTGCCGGGCAATGGTTGGGTGGTCGTATTTTTCTTGAAAGCTAGCAGAGTAAATACTTGTATCACAAGGTCTGACGGGTAACCTGTATACATTTTGTTCAGTGACAAAGGCTTGTTTGTCTGAGAATTAACAAGGAGCCTCTCTTTGATTCCTAAGTCTAATCAAACAATTAGATAAGATACTCTAACTTAAGGTGTCACAATATATCCATCCCTTGGTCGCTGTGGTGTAGGATAATAGGCCAACCCCCACGAAATCTCCTCTCCTAGATATATTATCTGTCATTATATTCGTATCATAAATGAATTCAGTAAACATTGCTTTGTTTCGTATGACGAAGGTGTTGCACCGTATTTTTTCGTTGAATGACGTTCTATGATAGCTACGATATGTCGATTTTTCCCAGCAACAGGGTAATTGACGTAAGACGAATACATTAAAAGGCCAGTAAGCTGTAGCTCGGCTGAATTAACAGTCATACTGAGTCTTTCTCACAGTATTGATTGTCAACAAAAGCTTCTTAGTCCATACTTCTAATGTTTTGCAGCCAGTCAAAAAGAAGAAAATTAAACGAGAGATAAAGATCTTAGAGAATTTAAAAGGTGGAAAGAATATAATTTCTCTACTAGCTGTTGTCAGAGATCCAGTTTCTCGAACGCCAGCCCTAATTTTCGAGCATGTTAACAACACGGACTTCAAACAATTGTACCAAACCTTGAACGATTATGACATACGATATTATTTATACGAACTATTAAAGGTAAGCTTAATTATTCAAAATTTAAGAGAAGTTACATTTTCTTCAATTTATGTTCTTAGTAGTTTTGTCTAGGGCTTCTCACTATGAGTTATGGCCATTAAGTTAGGATCTGTGAAAGTATCCTCGCCACTTTTGGCTCATATTTACGCAAAGCTATATTCCAAAGTTGAACAGTATTAAATTTGTTATAATTAATATTCTATGAATACTTTCGGCTCAGAGTACTTAGTGAGTAATTGGGGCTTAATATACATTCAGTTGTTAACTCATAGATCCGCAATGCTGAACATAACAATGATTTTGTTTAAAGGTGTGAAAAGAAATTTAAGTTACTCATATAAGGTGAAATGTTAATGGAAAGTTCAGGTTTCTTTATATGAACTTGATGAATTAATTCCTGGAGATACATCTGTACATGAAAACTTCGCATGAAATCATTGATAAAAGTAGCCAAGTTTTGCTCTAATCTGGGGATACTCTTCAAAAAGTGAAGCAAGTCTCGGTTAATATTAGCTGTAGGTAAAATTTGTTAGAACCAAAGTAATGCAGTCAATAATTTACTGAAATTTATGTTGTATATAGTTTCGCTAGATTACTTCTAGATTAGACATATGAGATAAAAGAAGCCAAATGCGGCAAAAATTTGTTCGATTCATAATTTTGGCTCATACCTCGTTCAATTTCATTTCTATGAAAAAAAATTGGAAAACTAATATTTTGCAGTATCAAATTTATATTTTTGATTGTAAGTAATTTTGTATACTGCTGATTGAGATTTTGTTGACTAAAGATTTCTTAACGTGTTCCGGAGAAGATATCGAATTTTGCTAGGAAAAAGATAATTTTGAGGTTTGATAAATCAAACTATAAATTTGAAGGTTCTTACTTGTTTCATTTCTTTACCCTTATTTTGGTTACTTTTTCTTATTTTACCATACAAAAACCTATCATATCAGCTAATGCTATATAGAACCAAAATTATGCTGTTGATACTAGGTTAGTTTTGCTTAGGGCTCCTCTAACGTGAATTATTGTGTGTTGTTTGCAGGCCCTTGACTATTGCCACAGTATGGGCATCATGCATCGAGACGTGAAGCCACATAACGTTATGATTGATCATGATAATAGGAAATTAAGACTCATAGATTGGGGCCTGGCCGAGTTCTACCACCCCGGACAGGAGTATAACGTTCGAGTGGCCTCGAGATACTTTAAGGGACCTGAGTTATTAGTAGATTACCAGGTAAGTGGTGCTTAAGTTGATTTACCTTCTAATGAGCTTTATTAGGCACTAAAGGTAAATCAACCGAATATTGAACTGTAGCCTATTAAGATTGTCTGTGGTATGACAACTTTCAGCCAACAGTTGGATTAATCCCTTTCTCTCATCCATTCCTTGGTTTTCCAATCAATAAGTTCCTGAACTTTGATTTCAAAATTTGAAAATATTACTCAGTTTCATCTAAAAAAAAACGTGTGCATAACCAATTGAATGGGTAGATAAAAGAATTCGATATCGATTTTTGATATCTTTAACTTTGATGGTTAGCATACTGGCTTGAACTAAACTTAATTATTATTTAAACCTAAGATGGATAACGCTGGGCTTTTTTAAATTTTTTATTCCATCTAGAATTTTATTAAACCATTTTGTCCATCGTTCTGAAGTAAGCTCTGCCAGAAAATCTATTTTTTAACAAATGTCAATCACAATTCATTTGTAGAATCGTATTTAGGTTGATGTTTACTTTCTCTTTTTCCACTAGAAAGGTATTGTAATTGTGCATATTCTCGATCGATTTTGAGATTTCACCGGAAATATTTGTTTTAAGATTTCCTGAGTTCGAGAAAGTGGTTTATACAAATAGTTTCCTCTCACTCTCGCTCTCTGAATATATATATATATATATATTTTACTCGTATGTATATACTATGTATGGACCCGCTGTAACTCAAAAGCGAAAAATCGCTGAAAGTTGAATTTTTAGACATTTCTCTTAGGCAACAACTGATGATATCACAATATTGTTTAAAATTGGAACACCGGAAGAACTCTGAATCATTTTTGTTTTAGATTTATCGGAAACGACTCTCAGGATTTTTATTAAACTTCATTTACTAATTGTATAGGTGAAGATCTATTGTAACATTTATTAGAAATGTTTTTCAAGAAAAATTCAATTGTATGCACATTCGGTAGAGGGGCTATTTCTTTAGTTTTCTATAGGTTTCTTTTAAAATGCTATGCTATCGCAACTGGAAGTACTTCTTTTCTCAATAGATCGTTTTTTCTGTAAACTTCGTTTATATATAAAACTTTTTCATTTTTCTGTAAAAATTCGGTTTGAGGCAGTTATCGGGAAGGAATTAGGGTACGTTGTTTTGTTTTGTACTTTTCAGTGAAATGTTCGTTTTTAAACTGTATAATGTTTGATTGACAAATATGGTTTGAGATGCCAGCCTGTTGAGGTGAATGTGTTTGCGTCATTATCCTACGTCTCCTTTTTACCTTTTCCATATCTGGAGTTATTCCACTAACCATGTCGTTAAGTACTAGGTACTGCACTTAATTTTTTGGATTTGACTCGGACAGCTTCTTCATAAAGCCTACCAGATATTACAAGATAGCTGCTTAGAAACTGTCTTGCGTGATGCAAAAATTTAATGCTATTTCTGTTTCTTTTACAGATGTATGATTATTCCTTAGATATGTGGTCGCTAGGCTGCATGTTAGCAAGCATGATTTTTCGGAAAGAACCATTCTTTCATGGGCATGACAACTATGACCAGCTAGTACGCATCGCCAAGGTGCTCGGCACCGAAGAACTATTCGAATATTTAGACAAATATAATATAGAACTAGATCCTCGATTTTCGGATATTCTGGGCAGGTCAGTTGGCTAGTTTATTTACTATAGACCAAGGGTCTACAGCTTTTTTTGGTTGTAGTCAAAGCTTGTGTAACTCAAGGATCTCCAAATTTATTTTAAATTTTGTTTTTTAATTGTTTGTAGTCATTAATAGAGCTATTACCGAACATTTAAAATTTATTGAGTAATTTCAATTTTAAGCTAGATATTCGAGTTGAGCAAAAATTTCGTAGAGTTCTGAAAATTACAAAGCTTGAAATAGGACAATACAAGATCATTAAGTTTTAACTAACACCTTATTCCACCAGTGAATCTCCAATATTGATATTTCTTGAAATAAGATTTAAATGGAAGTAGTCCTTATTAAAACTGTCCGGCAGGACAGTTATATAAGGGTTGATCGATAAAAACTGCACGAAAAAGCGTAACATTCAAAAATACCAAACTTTGACAATTTTTTTCTATAAAAGATAAAGTTCCCAAATTTTCTTAATAATATTATATATGCAGGGCAAAAATTGAGTAAAAATTTATTGAGATCTGAAGAATACCAAGTTATATAATATATTGCATATATTATATATATGCAAAGTATAAAATTCAAATTCTATATCTACTTAACTATTTTATCTCTGTCATGGATATTTATTTCAATTGCGTAGTAACTAGTTTTTAATTGAGCCATATTTACGATATCGCTACTTTAATTTGAGGGTTGTGGGATTCGTAAATTTCAACGACCTACTTATCCTCCGCTTATGTATCTCTAATGTTGGTGTAGTTGTATTTAGGTATAGCCTTCATCACTTGAGCATAACAAGAGACTGTATTTCAAAGTGGTTGAACAATCTAATATACAATACATTTAAAAATGTGTTAATATTACCATGAAAATTAGCATAGTGTTCATGAGTAAAAAACCTTACATTAAACCTTAAACCTTTTGAAAATACAGTTTCAATTTTTGAAGAACAAGATACGATTCTAATAAAAAGCAACTATACAATAAGTAGTTCAAAAGTTTAATTTATCCCATATTTTTCCGTCACACTTCCGTCTGCACTTCAAAAACTCTACATTAAACGGATAATTTACCTCTGTTGATGGATGAAAGTCCGAAGTCGGTCAGGACTACATCAAGCGTGCGTGTTACGACGGATAACATCAGCGATATTATGGAGCTCTGCGGACCTAACCACATTTTCACTGAAACCTTTACTTGTAGTTCAGTTACTTCCACTTATAAATTTTCTAAAAGTGTGAGTACTTAAAAAAAAATTTAATACAATCGATCTCAAGTGCGCAGTTCGGCGAAATTAGACGTGTAACTGCGTTGTAACTAACGGTTCGATATCTGAGTTAAATCTTGACCTTTTTTATTGTTTGCAAGCAACTAAATCTGTGCTAGTTTTTATTGAGTGCATTATAAAAATAGAAGAGCATGAGCCACTTGTGGCCCATTGCTCTAGACGTTGCCTGACTAAATCTTCAACTTCGAGGGGACGTTGGGCTCTACTTGTGAGCATTGAACTTAGAAGTGTTCTGAGCCATCGGGTAACGTTGATTTTAACCAGGGAATGCTACTTTTAGATGGAACATGGGAATTGTGGATAGTTTTGCTCACTTACATAGTCTTATTTACTCTAAATTTTTTATTAAATTAACTATTATTGCTTTGCTTGTTCTCAGACATTCAAGGAAGAGATGGGAAAGGTTTGTTCACAGTGAAAACCAGCATTTAGTTTCACCAGAAGCTTTGGATTTTCTGGATAAGTTATTGCGTTATGATCATTACGAAAGATTGACTGCACGAGCGGCAATGGATCATCCATATTTCCGTGAGTAGAAGCTTTGCATTTTTTTTTTTGACAGCCTGTAATTTTAGGCTAATTTAAGAAGTGCAACAAAGCGCGTGTTTTTTTTTTTCTAAATTCTTAAGCATTCTTTATGTTGCCGGTTATTAAGTTTTTAAAATAATAAACTTCGATGCGCCCAGAAAGGAACAATTATTCGTTTTAGGGCATGTAGTCATATGTATAGAGTTGAGCAAAGTACGAAATTGTATCAAAAATCATTGCAAGAATGAGGGGGAGTATGTATATAGATTGTATAAAGTTCAAATACTGAATTATGAAATATAAACTATAAACCTTATTGTAGTGATAATATTGTAACGAAGTAACTTTGGTGCCATCTCTTGAAAGAAGATAGAAAGAAGATGGCTCGTTAGGAAGCCACTAGGAAGAGCTAGCGTAAGTTGGAAGTCTAGACTTGACCAGGGGCAAACAGAAATGCCTAGCTTTTACTGAAAGCTTCTGGCAGACTCCAGAACATTCCACGACCGTATAAAACCGAAAGAGCGGCTCCAGTGAGTCAGTCGAGTGCAGTGAAGTCCAGTAGTCAGTCTTTATAAGTAGTTTTTATTGTGAATTTATGTAGTGTTTAACAGTGAACAGTTGTGATTTAGTGAATTTATTCAGTAAATAGTCGTGTTGTTAGTAAATGTTATTTACTGTGCTGTGTAATAAATTAGTTTTATTACAAGTTTAGCGTGTTTTATCATTTACGAACCTACTTATTAACTAAGGCAGTCACTATTTGAAGTAGTGGTCACATAGAAGAGACATTTTACAATATTATATTGAAAACAATTTTTTAAACAGAGGAAAGTAGAATAAGCATTTCATGATTATGGACTCTGTCCGTTTGTCGAGTTTGACAATAAATAATTAAAAACTACGTGAAAACTAATTAGCTAAAGCTAATTGTAAAAGGAACGTTAGTTGAAAATGAAAAGGAGAAGAGTAATTTGAGGGAAAAAATAAGTACATAAACTACACTTATAGATAAGAGAAAATAAATTTTAATACAAATAAAAGAAAGGAAAAACTATTGTAAAACAAAAGAAGTCAGATAACTGCAATTAAATAATTATTAATTGTGATTAAATTCACTCATCAAGAAATTAGTAAACTATTTTTAAATTGTAAGGTTGAACAACGCACAGATCTTTCTTACACCCTACTAGTATTTTTAGCACAGAAATGAATTCAAATCAATTGTTTTTTTAAATTACAGTGCACGTAATCAATGAAGAAAGATCACATGGAATGTCGCCCACGCCAAATCCAGTATCAGTTTCAGGACCTTCAGGTAAGGTTTTTCAACTTAAGTTAAAAATCATTCTTTATAAGTGGAGTGTGTATAAGAAAATATCGTGAAAGAATCCACACGACTTTCCCTTATGCAATTTAAATAATAGGCCAAACCAGGCAATGTTTATTGTATTTAATAATTTATTAATAATATTTTAAGTTTACTAAAAAAAAAAATTATGGCTATTGTGCGAGTGTTGATTTTTTGCGTATAGTTCTTCGATGCAAGAGGTGTGGTTTTTAATCTGTCATGTGTCTGAGAGCGGCTAGTTGATGTTGAGCATGATGGTGGGGAACTGTTGTGTTTAATGTCAGTGGACGTTGGTTTTCTGTATATTCCGAATTCTGAGTTGTCTTTCTTGCAAGTGTAATATCTAGGAAATTAAGAGTTGTGTTATTTCCATATTCGTATGTGAAATTTATTTTAGGGTAAAGGCTGTTTAGCTTTAGTTTAGTCAGTAATTTTCATATGTGTACATCTTGTCTGACTGTGAGTAGTAAGTCTACTTAGCATGCAGTAATACGTTATACTGAATTTTTTCTTCTATTGTAGAAGTAGGTGTGATTTTTTTTTTTTTTGGCGCATCGACTGTTCAAGATATTGTTTGTATAAATATTTCAGACAGAGCTGCGGACGTGGGGTGATCCCTTTCTTTTCCTTCATTAGCTAGGTAAAAGTTATTTTTAAATCCGAAGTAATTTTATTTGATGGTAGTTTCGGTTAGAGCTATTAGTTGGTTAATGTACTGTTGTGTATTTTCATCTTTTAGTTTCTGTTTCATAATACTTATTTAAAGTGTCTCTGTTAGAAATAGAAATTGTAATTGAAATTGAATAGGCATTTAGCTTTCTCTCTTTCTAAGGGTGACAATTTTGTATTTTTATATACACTCGGCTAATAATTTTGCTTGTGACTTTGTATAAATTGTAGTACATAATAGATAAACATTAATTGGTAACTTATTTTTACTGTTTTGTCCACAGGTAGCGCCTCAGTAGTTCTAACATGATAAAATCTCCAGCAGCAGTTTTTAATTTTTTTTTATGGGTGAGAAATTAAATTATAAATTAAATCTACCAACATACTTTTTTGTGAGAGAAAAATGGAAGAGAGTATGAAAAAGTAAAATAAAAAAAAAAACAGAAATTAAGTTTTGTGAATTTTTCCATTATTTTAAGTTCTGGACAAAAAAAAAATAATAATAAAGGGCATGGAAGAACGAATCTTTTGTTGATACATTTAGGGCAAGTAAAGTGATGAGAAAGAAATCATTATACAAATTAAAAAGTAAACTACAAAACATTAAAATAGCTCATTTTGTATTTAAATTTGGAGATAAAAAAAGTATATATAAAAAAAAAAATAAAATTATTAAAAAAAAACGTACTTTTTATTCATTACTTAGAATACCCTTCGTGTGAAATTCACGCGACAGTACAAAATTGCTGTTACTTATTTGTAAGTGTAGCTGGGGCATTTTGGGGTAGAAGGAAATGATACGAAGAGGCAAGGCCCCAAGTGACCTCTGATAGGCGACCCAAAACTGAGGAGCTCAGGAAGAAGGAGGAAGTTCTCAAGGCTAAGCAGCTTTGGATTTATTTCCCAGGATTGAGGCAAGTAAATATTGCCCAGACAACTGTAACCGGTAGGCATCTGAGGCATGTTTCGGTCTGAGTGAAAATCGGCCCTGCAAGATGACAGGTTTCCTTATGGTGCATTGTTGACTCAGAAAGCACTTGAACAAGCTGAGCCTAAAAAGTAATGTGTAACTTGCGAATTCTGGGGGAAGAAGTATGGAGACTCCAACGTACCTAACTGACTCCGACTCCATTTTTCAAGGAAAATTAAAATGCTTGGTAACTAGGTGTTGGAGGAGCCTTCCCCGATTATCAGATGTCATACTTAGTGGGGGTTCTATAAATATATTACTTACGGTGAGGACCTAATATATCCAGAAAGGCTGCAATGCGTCGTAACCCCTAACTAGTAAACTCAACCATTTTGAGAAACATTTCTGGAGCTAAACTAAATACTCTTAAAAACGGCTGTCATACTGTGAATCTGGTCTCAATTCTCAGTAAAAAATCATGTGAAGAGTATTCTATTTCAGTGTAGTGTGAGATCATGAACTAAAACTGCTTTAACCAACAAATTCAAAACTAGTTTTATGAAACATTGCCACGGTCGGTCTATTCAATCGTTCTTAATCAAAGGTTGTCTGTCCATAGCCGCTTGTGAATTTTAGTCTCAATGCTCACACTTAAAAAACATGTGATTGTACACTGTAGCCCCAGGGCGCATAACCGTAGCAACCATAGCTTGTTAGGTCAATGATAGTTTTTTGAACAGCATTTTTCTCTAATTAGCATACTTAGTTGTGTCGATAATGAGGGATGGAAATTTAATTGAAGACGATTATGACAAAGTACAGAGAACAGTGGATAATTTGGATACGAATACATTACATTTAAATATTGTAGACTTTCTGGTAAGTGGTTTTTGTGTTGTCTTCAACAACTTTCTCCAAAATTACTTAAGCAAAATTTTTAACGCTATTTTTGCAGACACAAGTTGCAGATACTAACGACTTAACATCTATTCAGTCAATCAAATTAAAGCTAATGACTAAAGACTTACCATTGTATAATATGAATCTTCATTTACCTGGTTTGAAAGAATTAGATTTAGAATCGAGTAACATACATTCGTTAAGGTAGGTCTCGAGTCCACATGAATCAGGTTTGGATTCAAATCCATTTGGTTTAACATGCCACCTAATGATTACAGAGAACTAGGTGCTAACATGCAAAGATTGCACGTCTTACGATTAGGGCGGTGCAAGTTATCTTCTCTAGATGGTATCCTATCGTTTGGCAACCTAATTGAATTCTCAGCTCCAGAAAATGTTATAACTGATATTGGACTTCTCGGCTATTTGCCTAAAATTATGATTATTGATATATCCAGGTAAACAAATTTTGTTCTTGACCGATAGGAGTGAAGTTCACTTTTAATTAGACACCCATGAGATCTTAAAACATAGTTTTTGTTTTAAATGTAACGAAAAATCTTTCAAAAAGAATTCAGTGAAGAAGCATGCCGACTGCTCGCAAGAGGCGCTTTATAATTGAATAGGGTACACCTATTTACCTGAAATTTTCTGGTGCAGCCTCGGTGATATTTTCTACAGTTTAAGTCAGAAGTCGTAAGATTCTTGTTATCTTCTAATATAAAGCGTAGATTTGCTCGCAATGGAGCCGAAATTCTTGAAACTAAAAATAGACACCGCGGGCCAAGCTTAATTTCCATGCTCACGTACCTTCTCTAAATTGCTTTAAACCAAATCGGAGCATCCTGTTTAGAGGTAGGATTTTTCCCCCCTCGGCTCTGTTAATTTCGGAAAAGACATTGTGGTGTTTAAGCCTTTTTTTTATAAAAATGATGCAAAATAGCACTGAATTTCTAGTTTTAACTCAACCATGTTTTGATCGCAAGCATCTCTCCATAAGTTGATACAAGCATTAAGTAGAAGTTTTCATTAACTAAACTAAAACAAACCAGCAATTCAGCAGTAACATAAGCTTAGCTTAGTTTCCTTTTTATAGAAATCATATCAAACACTACGACAAGTTGTCTTTTCTGCAAAATTGCGACAGCCTCAAGGAACTCTTTTTTCAAGGCAATCCTGGATGCAAATACCTCAACTATAGAGCCAATGTCAGGAAACTTCTTCCTCAGTTGGAGTTATTAGATGGAAAATCAATTCGTAAGACTATTTACATCTTTTATGTAATCTTTCAGCTTGCCGATAGATCTTTGCAATAGTCGAAGTTTTAACTTAATATTTTCAATCATAAAATGTCTAACCAATCATTTGGGTTGGCTAATATTTCTACAGGCACACAATAATAAAAGTACATATTACATGGAGAAGAGTAGCTTGGCCAATTCCCCTCTAACATGGTTCACAGGCGACGTTAAAGTACTTAGAAAGTCCAAATAGTAGTGAGAGAAGTCAGCTTAGAAAAATGAGAAAAAAATCGGAAACAACTTTAAATAAAACACTTACTCTTTTTCGAACGTTTTTAACAATTTGAAATTACGAGCTTTTAAGTATGAACGAATGTTGGTTACTTACTGATTTGTTTACCTTTTGTTTTTAAGGTACCCTCATACTTTCCTTACCTTAACGTTTTTGTTCAGTTTTGCAAAGGATTAGTAGAAATATTTCAAATATCCATAAAACATTTGGTAAACAAATAAAATTCCACAGTATATTATGAGATAGAAAAACAAATTTAAGGAATGAGAACCTTGTACAATTATTTTCTTGACTTCTCTATAATTACATTAATTCGTATAACAAAAAAATTAGTCAACATCCTTTTAACATTATTTAGGAGAAATGTGTATTATTTAATTTTGACAAATAAATTGTTTTTTTCTTTATATAAAACAATTTTAATACACTTCACCAAAAAAAAAGTAATAATAGAAAAAATTCACTTAAGATTTTTTCTTACTCTTATCGCTCGCAGGAGAAGGCTCAAAAAATGACATTTCCTGTCTTACAGATGGTTCAGAAATCATTGAGGAAAATGGTACTGAGGACAAAGGTAATAAATAGAAAATAATGAATTTATAGAAAGAAGTAGATTAGAAAGAAAAAAAAATACTTTGATCGATATAAGAATTTCATTTTGTTTTAAATTTTCAGCTGATGGAATTAGAGTCCGGAAAATTCCGTTAGGTTTGTCCTCATGTGGCCGAAATATGTCCATGATTTTGGCAAATCTAAGTCGAGTACAACCTGAGCAGGTAAAGGTATTAAAATTCGTTGTACTCGTATATGTGTGAAGAATCCGTTAATAATGAGTGACTATTCATTAATTCTTACAGGAAGACTTTGAAGATTTACATAAACTTTTTAAACTGGAAAAGCTGCATAATCCGAAAAATTTGCTCAAGGCTGCAGAAAAATGGAGAGTTGATTTTAAGAACATATTAAATAAAAGAATTTAAATAGCTACAGCAAACCACTTGAATTGAGATTTTTTTCCCGAAATTTTTTAGTAATAAACTCAAACCCAGTATGTTGTAACATTATCTGGACTAAGCACTCTTATAAAGGCTGTCATTTTAATGTTCATCGAATGTGTCGTCAATTCATTCACACAAAACATGTGGCCCTACACTAGTCCAGAAAAGTGCGACCTTATTAACTAAAATTCCTCTAACATAGTCTAACCAAGGTTGAGCAGTGGCTAGATCTATTAAAAACAGTGTTAGCTCATGAGATAATTTATGAAATTGAAAAAATTGTGCAACTTCTTTTTTTTTATAACGTCTTTTATTACAAAATAGAACAAAAAAATTCTTAGGAAACATAAAAAAATAAAAAATGACAGTACAATAATTTCTGGTAAGCACTAGAGATCGAAACGTTTCTTTGTTTCAGGATAGGTCGATAAACCTTTTTATTAGGTATCAGAATTAGTTTTTTCCTAGTTCTAAAAGGATTTTTGAAACATGTATTTAGTAATTTACAACCTGTATAAATATATACAATGAGTAACTAAAAAAGTAGTTAATATAAGGTGCGTAAAGAGCAGGAGAAGAGAAACTACCCAGCGGTAGCACTCTCTATAGGAAATCGATGTGGTGATCTTCAGACCTCAAGAAAGTCTCGGGGACGATTCAGTCGGTGTGGTGGATTGTGAAAGAAGGCAAGAGACTATACAAATGGATAAGAGCAATTAGAGAGAGAAGTAAGGAACTATTGATATTTTGTCTTGGCAAGTTGTTGAATGGATGAGATCTTGAGGTCGTTATGAAGAGTAAGGTTAGTCACGTAGAAAGGAGTGTCAACTATCAGTCGAAGTAGTTTTAATTGGAATGTCTGTACAATACATACGATTGTAGGATTGGCCAAACACCACAGTAGTCCGTATGTCAACATAGGTTTGAGGATCGTATTATATATCAGCCGTTTGACTTCTACGAGCAAATTGAAGCGTCGACCAAGTAATCTGTAAAGCAGCTTTGCATGTTTTGCCATTGCTTCTCCACATAAATCATTTGTCTATGAGGAACCCAAAGTAGCGCACCAGATCTGTGCAAGGAAAATGATTGCTCTTGAAGAAGACAAGAGGACAGGACCCCCGACGGAGAGTATATGTGGCACGCTGGCATTTTTGTAGGTTCATTTTAATCTGCTACTTCTTTGCTAAGTGTGTCTGTAACAAGTGTGTACTTGTCGTTGGTATGTTTGTGAATGCGAAAGATAGGATCGCTGAATGAGGTAGATGCTGAAGGAAGACTATTTTTTCTGTTTTTTAGTTTGAATAATAATCCAGGATGCCAAACACGATCGAAGGCCTGGATTACGTCTAAAAACGCCCCCGAAACATACTGTTTTCCCTCCAACTAGCCGGTGGCATTGTTGAACAGTGCTATGAAAACTCCTGAAGCCAAAATGGTGATCTGGTATAACACCAAACTCCGACAATACGCTTAAGTAACAATTTTTTAAGAACTTTTCCAGATTCGGCAAGAAGCTGATTGGCCTGTAGAATGTGGGAAAGTAAGCAGGTTTACCAGATTCCGGAATCATTCGCACCACTCAATTCATCCATGATAGCGGAAAGTTTGTTAGTACTCGAAGGACCGAATTAAAAAATAAAAATATATAATAAGCAAAAGAATCAAAGCAAGGGTGATCCTAGAATAATTTATGCGATCCCAGATTTGAGGTTAACTGGAACTGCAAATAATCTGCTAACATATTTTCTGGGATCCCAGTTTAGTTATAAGAAAATACTACTATAGTATTTACTAGTCATCCAGGGCTGAAAACCTCGCAATGGAAGCGCCGAATCAGTATGCTAGCTTATATGGCATTCAAGAACTTGGGGATTGTTTGTGCAATAATTATTCCATGAACTGTCAGGTGTACCTTGGAGAATGAAAAACAGGTCCGAGGAAAAAATCAAAAATTCGTCTTTATCTCTCCTTCAAGCTAGTTCAAGTTTACTGAAATTTAGTTACTGGGGCATGAGGAAGGGAAATACAAAGACTAAATGGATTAAAAGTCTTACAATGGATTGCCAGTCATGTGGCCTTATACCAAGGAAATTACTGTCAAAGCAAGATTAGCTATTATTTACCACTTGCTGAAGAAGTACGTTAGTTTCATTGTTGTTACCCAGGCATGCCTGGAAATCCAAAAGAAAGCTGTTACCATTACAAAATGGGAAGATAAGATAACCTTACGTTTCTGTTTCAACTCTAAATTTAAGGGATCCAGGTTAATGCGGAATAAGGTAAATCCGGGCAAAATCCTTTACAAGTAATATTAATACTTATTCACATCTTTCTAGTGCTTTCACAATACTTAATTTCCAAAGTCTTCCAAATAGGGACTTCATGTAAATAAAGTTGGGAGTCGTAAAGTCCGTTTACGCCGGGGCGAAGTCCTTATCAATAAATATCTGTAACAGAAACAGTATATGATTCGATTTTTTGGTGATACTGCATGCCTCATGATGAATCCAATCCAAAAACGACAAAAGCGGCAATTTTGCAAAATACCTAGTAAATATAAACAAGGATACTAGAATCAAAATGATTAATCCAAAAATTGGCATTCCATCATCGTCATTTGGATTAAAATCCGAAGCATGAGGTACCCAATTTCCGGCAACACCATCTTCATTCTCGTTTCTTTCGCTAACGAATACTGGTAATTCTGCGTCGACCTTAATCGACAACAATTTGGCAGATTTGTACAGATTTCTATAAAAAAAAAAAAGAAAAGAAAAGTAAAGTCACCTCCATCTTGAACCATGGATCAAAAAATCTAAATCTATGGAGTTGCGAACAGACTTACGTTGGTGCGGATTTATTTAACGGATTCGGTTGTGCCCAAATAAGATGTGGACATTTAGGTAAGTCTCGGATCATTAATTTACCTGTATCTTCTAAATGGTTCACTAATACTTTGGAATATCTGTAAAAATGAATAAGATGATAGATAAATCGTGGCAAGTACCTCGAGATTAGGAAGTGACCGGAGAACAAAATAAAAAATAACAAAAATTATCTTGAGATGAATATTACCGCAAAAGCACAAAATTTGTAATGGGCAGTACTCAAATTTAGAAATCTTGAACAACATTATCTTGTAAAACTTCTCGACACAGAAAACAAATACAAATTTTGAGAATTTATCTAAAAAATGTGAAGTATCTCCAGGTAAAAATATTTATGAAAAAGATCCTTCTACCTTCTCAACCACCACAAACCAGTTCCTGCAGAAGGGCACCAAATGTGTCCGAATTATCAAACATTTAAGAAACTTTATTATTTTTGGCCCAGCCAACCATTGAAGGTTGTAAAAGATATTTTAAAAGAATTATCCTAAGAATAGAACGAAGTTTGTCCTTCAATGCATGAAATCTCGAAAAATTAATATATATAAAATATATTATACATATATATATATATATATATATGGAAGACCTTGTTTGAAAGACTTACCTGTACAAATGGTTACCTTCCATACGTTGCGGCAAGTTATGGATAATGTTGGTTAATTTATATTGATTTTGCAGAAATATGGAAGGCACGTGAGCATTTGTTGCATAATCCAGCAATGCATCCATCAGCCAAAAGCAATCTGTAACATTACTTAAAATTTCACCGATTTTTTTTTTTTAACTGGTTGGGTAAGATTCTTGAAAACTCTTCTTCCTCTAGTTGCCAAACATTGTGTGCCTTAATCAATGGCTGATATGATACAGCAACATGTTACGTGAGAAACAGTATTGCGTTCATGTAACTATGAAAAATATTTTCTGTAGGTTGTATTTATGTATCAAAAAGACAAGAATTAAGGAACACAATGAAGAACAGTCTTTCATTGAAGTTGAGATAGCTAAATAAAAAGTACTAAGTTGGAGTTACGCATACTACTTCTTTTATCAGTAAAGTCCTCAGAGAATTAAATTCCCGGTTTAATCATATTACTACAAAGTAAGTCACAACAATGAAACGTTAGTCACTCCTCTGCCCTTACCTCTCTGCAAATGACTATTGTCAATACAATTTGAATCACCATAGACAACAACTCGCCCACTTTTAGTGCTATCGTGCGTTTGTAGAAGGCCTAAAATTGGTACTTCATCCTTGCGGGGTTTCCCTCCTAACATTTCCGCACCTACAAACAATAACTGAGCGTAAACGTAAAAGCGATGATCGAATTTATTAAACTGATAAGTATTCCATAGTTAAATAAACCTTGATCGGATAGCTTTGCCGCAAGGATTACCCCATTCGACGGAAATCTAGCGATGTGGGTACCAGAAGCATACGTTATCGTTTGCTTCGATATGGAATATTCACCGTCATAGACTGTATCGCCTAAAACGATACCCCAGGAAGACAATAGATCGTTTAAAGCAGGTACATTGGCACCACCAGTGTCAGGCATCCACCATTGCCTTGAAAAAAAGCAAAACACATGATCTTTAATTCGTATACATCTATGTTCCGTGCTCTCTTGAGTTCACTTTCTTACTTAAAACCATACCTTGTATTTTCATCGAAGAACTTCACTTTGCGCATAACGGTCACATTGTACCAATCAGCGAATATTATCAGCGACAACCCGTTATCGATATCTTTCTTGAGCTTCGCGATCTCTTCTGGAAAGAATTCCTCTTCAGGATCTACAATAAATACGGCACCATAATTGGAAGCTTCGAAGCATGTCAAAGGTGCACCGAGTACTTCGATGTAATAGCCAGCCGCACGTACATGCCCATACATATCCTGTAAAATATGAGTACATAACGTAATAAGAAAAATATCTTAAAATCTAATATGCCAAACTGAATAAGAATCGATTATTGATTCTAAGTCTCTCAGTCTCAGTCGGAAAAAACAGAGTACGATATTGCTTGAGTTGACTAAGTTAAAAAAATCCTCTGAGAATTTTTCGGGAAAAACCTTCAAGAAATAAACACTTTCATCAACTTCTTCACTCTCAAAAATTTAGCCAATGAATCCTCTAATTCATGGTCCAACCCTGTTGTTACGGTGAGAAAACCAAACGGCACCTATTGCTTTTGCATAGATTTCCGCAAAATCAATGTTCTTTCAAATAAAGATGTATACCCAAAGGTATATTTAGCCAAAGCTAAATATGACTTCTTTATTAGATTAGATGAAAATCTGTCGATAGACATCAAAGTTGGATCTGGCCTAAGCCAACTTACGAATACCTCTCGCTTCGGAACTTAGTAAAATAACTCCTTTAATTGTAGGGGGAAGTGATCTTTCCCATATAAAGAAGATGACTTCTGAGCTACATGATGCCGCTACTTTTCAAAGGCCTCTTTATTTAACTGTTGGACCTGACAATTGTTCTGAACCATCTGCCTGGATCCAATCACGAATTAAATTACTTAGAACCTTAGTTAAAAAAAAAAGATGATCTCGAATTATAAATAATCACGCTTTTATAATGTGCAGAGGCAAAACAGATCTACGCCTTCAAAGAAGAGGAAGTATAACCGAAATAACCGTTGGATTGCATAGGCTGTATTAGTGGGCTATATTTTATTTCAACTTTAAACTAAAGGATTCCCTAACTGACGGTTGGGCTGCAATACTCCATGAAATGTTCATCGTCAACAATAAAACTTTGCGCACTTGCTTAACAAATATTTCTCATTGGGTTCTTATTATTTTGTATACAATTTCATTTAATTTAATGTTGTAACTAATTATTATAATAAGAATTTTATATTTAAGATTTATTTCTATTTTCTGTTTCCGTTGTTTTGATTGCATTTTTCTTTTAGTGTTTGTTTCAGTTAATTCTAATCTAAGAGAGAGAGTTTTATTTTACCGACCTAACGCCTACGTTTTTTCTATTACAGGACCCACCCTTCTAACCGAGAGTTATTCCATCTTAGGTGCCATTAAGGGCATATTTATTTGGAGCTGCTTAAACCACAGTTCTCGTGTAGCCTCGGCCGTCAGGCGCCCCGAAAGGTCCCTCTGGCTAGTGACTACTATAAAGATGGCATTGTCAACACTTCTACACCCGACATCTAGCTGAAAACTGCTTTTATCTGCAAGCAAATAATTAGATAATAAAACTGTAATTTAAATCCATAAAACTACACAGCACAAAATTTTGGATTAAATTCAACAGTTTGAAATTTTTTTTATGTTTCAGGTCACTAAGCTCTGAAGCTTAAAGATTTTTTGGTTGCATAGTTCCAGAATAGAGAGAATGATTAAGAGTCTTTGCTTCGTTTGCTGCCAGTTAAGAGATAAATTTCATTGTTTCGCAACAAAATTGATTCTTACTGACCTTAAAATTAGTATGAATATGATCCGCATTCCAATCCAATGGATCCGCTTTCATGCGAAGATTATCTCTGGGGAAATATCCCGGTGGATATCTTAAATTGTGAAATTGATCCCATAATAGGCGTTTCCTTTAACAGAAGGTTAGGACTAATTAGAATAAGTCCAAAGATATTACTTCCAGATTTTTAAAGAAAAGACCATCATTGGCTTACCTCCTTGGAGGAGTTGGGATTATATTCGCTCGGATTGGCAGCCGTATGTAGGATCTCTTCGGAGCAGAACCTCCATCATCGGAAGGTGACTCAATGATGAGCTCTACATGGCCTTGAGCACTTCCGGAATAAGCCATTCCTGCCGAGCTGACGGTCAACGAAACACCCATCCATCCGGACCAAGGCCACAGAATCTTACTATAGGTTAACGATACCTGTAAGGATTAAAAAAAAGAAAAAAAAAAGGTTAAATGGCTAGGGAACTTCGTCAACTTTACTAAAACTAAAAAATAACTGAACATAAAAACAGAATATAGAAGTACCTCGAGATAATGCCCATTTTGAGGTACATATGGATACCATTTTGGTTTATCCACAATCCGCCCGGAAACGCCGAGTCCATTTAGTATGGTGACATTGATTATGGTAGGTATTGCACTGTAATACAATGGCTGTGTGCAATACGGCCACATATACTGGCACTCGCCGAGATCTATGTAACTGTAATATGGATGAAAAGACAATCCAAAGAAATGACTGTTGTACTTATTTACAAATTTGGAGACTTACCTAGGACTAAGACTTGCCTGTGGTGTGTAGCTATTAAGTATATGATAGGCTTTGAGTAAATCTAATTTCCCGTGACCTTGCTCGAACATGTTTATGCCCGGTAGCCTTCTGGCCGATGCCATCAATGCTTGCTTCATTGATGCAGGATTTATGGCGTTACCCCGATGGAAGACGCCGCTTAATCGAAAAAACGGTAGTCTGTAAGTTATGGATTCATTGGAATTTTTCACCCAAAATAGCCATGTTTAAATAAATACCTGGCAAGTAGAGCCACAGCTCCAGCAACCACGGGCGATGCTACACTTGTACCTGATAAGGTGCGACATCCGCCTCGAATGCTAGAACCACGAACTGTTGAGCCATAAGTTACTATGTCTGGCTTCACTCTTCCATATCTGGAATAGATAATGAGCTTAAGATTCGATGCGTGGAGATTTTTATGGCGTTCCCAATTCGGAAGAATATCTGTGTGTTTTTCTAAACTTTTGAGTTAATCTGGAAAGTATATTGCAGTGTTTCCATCAAATTTAATAAAAAAATAAGGAAGGAGTGGATACAGGCAGAACTTTTTCTGAAGTCCAGAATCACCCTACGACCCAGACTAGATAAAGAAACCATTGCTTGGTACTGGTCTTCACAAGGCCTCTAAAGTGAGTTTCAAGGCCTGACTTTATCCCGTAGAATGAGATTCATAGAAAACTAAGTCTCAGGTTCATCCTTCTAGTAAAGGAACGGTCCTAGTTGGATAAAGAACCCTTGTTTTAGGTTAAAGAGGTAGAAATAATAAAGAGGTTCAATATTAACACAAAGTCTAGATTATTAAAAGACTCAAGACCACTTTTTATGAAGCTTACAAGAATCTTTACCTCTGAAATTTTTCTTTGGAGTCGCTTGTACACAAGCGAAACAAACACAGATGGGTTCTGAGCTACCTATTTTTTGTGGGGTTTGAGGAACCCAGAAACAGTAAAGCAGGGGTCACCTAGATGTTCAATCAAGGTTCTCTTCAAACATGACTTAAAGACAATTTTACACTTACCCTTGAGGTAATTCCCAAGTAGTCATACCTCTTGATGAAAACTTAGCGATCTGATCATCAAAATTGATGCCACCAACGCCAATAACGTCCATTTGATCAGCTGGATTATTTAGAGTACTAAAAAGAAGAAATAGACGGATTATTATGGGTTAATATAAAACATGGGTAATTTAGTATATATAGGTATTTATACAGCTCCATAAAAAGCTTATAAATTTACTTAAGATCTCAAAATTAAGATCTCATGAGGTGAATTCGTATGATCACTCTGTATCAAACCTACTCAATTTAATTCAAATATCCTAAGATTAATTCAACAATAAATGCAAATGAACTCTGTTTTGATTGTCAATCCTTATGACATACCATGGAATAATAATTCAGAACTCTACACAAAAATTCACAGAAACAACAGTTAGGGTAGGGATTTTATTAACGGAATCCTCAAATTAATTCAATAATAAATCCATACGAATTTGATTTATTCTTTTTTGTAGCTTATGATTTAACGGGTTCTTGATCAAATTTGATTAGAAACTTACCCATACAATGGACCATCGTTCCCAATCGCCGAGACCATAATCACCCGATTAGCCGTCAATTCCCACACTTTGTCTACGAACGGGTGATCCATAAAATCCGGACCTCCAATACTCAAATTAAGTACATTGATTTTTTTTAATATGGCATAATTGAAAGCATCCAAAAACCATGATGTATATGAAACCTAGAAGACAGAATAAATAAAAGAAAAATTAGAACAATAATTAGAAAAATAAAAACAATGCTAGAAAACTTGTATACTGAAAACATATCATTACAGTAAATTTAATGCTCTATAATTTTGTTCCATTCAATTGCATCATAGAACGAATATTACTTGTGAAATTGTGAAATGAAAAAAATTTAGATCTTCCTCCAAGCTTTGTTAAATTTGACTATCTTTAGTCTAATATTCACTTAAGCGTAGTCCTAGCTAACACTGCTACAGAACATATTTTTAGTACATTTATTACAATTTGGATCTATACAATTTTATTATGGAATCAATTAAGTGAGACATGAGCTAAAAATTACGATGCTCCCTCGGAGCAAAATTTGGTCATACCCAGTATCATATTTAAGTAGGTGAAGTCCTAGCCAAGGAACCTACTTGAGACATAATTTAATTCTACGTGATTTTCATTGTCATTTTAACTTAATTTGACAAAATCTGATCCACAATCTTACCTGATTATTTGTGAACACACGGAATATGTGCAACTGGGCATCGGGCGCTAAGCCTAGACATTCCTTACTGCTAGCGATAACTCCAGCCACAAATGTACCATGGCCTAGTCCATCTTCTAGGCTTTTCTCGTGAGTCCAATCCGAACGTTCGACAACTCTTTTAAAATGTGGATGTCCTTTCGATAAACCGGTATCGAAGACGGCTACTTTGACACCAGAACCTATATTATTTTAAGACAAACAGAGCATGTATTTTACGGAGTTGATCCTGAGAAGACACTATGCTGTACCAAAAATTGTGGATTTATTTTTCATTTTGTGACTTTAATTTAAAAAGGCTGCAGCGCAACTTCTGAAATTAATAAAATAGAGATAGGGAGGCTCTGTTTCTATACATACAGGTTTGGTTCCAAACCAATTTTCTGAGGATTGTATGGGCTAGTTAAATAAGCTTTGTTACAGGGTTCACAAGAAAATAAAATTAAGATTAAAGTATTTTGCCGCCAGATGCTGATCCATGCACACCAGAACCAAAAATTTTCAATTGAATTAGACAAGTCCCACTCAACCATAACTATGCAAGACCGTTCAAAACCCAAGCGATGTTTATGCTACTAAAAGAATTATTACTTGCAATTGAAAAGTCAATTTATTTCGGGCAAGCCATTCTGAGCTGGTTAACCATTCTGGTCAGTCAGGCGATTACATCAAATTTTACTCTACTCAGCTGTACTCTCTTGACAGTACGAGGGTATCTGTAAGAGTGTTTTGGATAAGACAATATACCTCTTTGGTTAAAGGAAAAAGAGCACACCTTAAAGAGAATAACACATGGCCGAACTCGTCAATCAGGAAGTGGTTTTAAAGGAAGATTAGAATTTAGAGCTTCTCCTTGAACTTCCCACAGCCCAGACCTGGAATCCTTAATATTCGGTCGGCAAAAGTAGGTGGTGTTATAGGGATTACAAGGGAAATGTTCACTCACAATTTACAGAAGGTGATGGTCTACATTTACAACATCAAACTTAATAGGTACGATACAAATAATTTTCGAATTGTAAAAGTGATAAAATGCTCAGGCTTTTATTAATCTTAGGTAACTTACCCGTAATTCCCATACTCCATAGTGTATCCGCTTGAAGGATACTCGTAATTTGCTTGTGGGTTGCCCTTAGAAGTACTCGCCCAATACGACGTCCATTATTAGGCGGCTCCCAAAATTTCTTCAAAGGCCTCGAAATTTTCGGGCCATCCGTCTGTTCGGATACGTTGACATACTGAAGATTACGGAAGACAAGTCTTTGTGGAGTTACCCGTTTCACAGTAGAATACTGTTTCAGTTTTTTTAGGCCACTACCAGTTGGGCCTTCTTCTACCTGTAACAGAAAAAGAGGGAGAGGGGGTGATAAAGCAGTTATAAGCATTCCTAGTACAGAGCAGGGTACCAAACATTGCCTTGGTTAAATTAAGCAAGAGTACGAGAAAATAATTACTCTTTAAAAAAATTGCTACTGTTAAGCTTACTTAACTTGCTAATAATCTCCACCACGGTTAAAACACTTACGCCGAACACATTGGTACTGTAAGTTTCTTTTTACTAATGGTTTCTAATAATAATTATTATCGCCCTTTGGCGATTAAATTTTTTCTTTCATCACTTTTAGTGTTATCAGATAAAAGGTAAGAATTGCCAGCTCAGTAGGCATCAATTAGTTACTGACTTCAAGGCGGCGTACGGGAGTTTTTATAGATAATAGCAGGATAAAGAAATGATGGGCTCTTTTCCTACCAAGTTGGTACGTTTGGGGGGGAATGACATTGTAGAATGCCACTTGAGCAGTGAAGGTTCAAACGGATATCTCCCTAAACTTCAACCCAAAAAACAGAAGAGCGCTTGTCTTTTAGTCAAAATTGCCCTCGAAAAAGTTGTTAGAAAATCAGGGGTGAACCAGGGGGCCAATTATCCACTTATGCAGACAATTTGTCTGCTAGATCAGCTACTGCGACGAAGAAAACCTTTCAGAATATTTACTTAGGCCTGCTAATCAATGAAGAGAAGGTCAAGTACAACCTTCTCAAATGTTAGTGGGAGTTCTATTTTCATTTGTAGCAAGCAATTCTTACATAAGAGTAAGAGAGTTTGTCAACCTAGGCTGGCTAGCTACGCTGACAATGAAATCTAGTAAGAGATTAGTATACGGATATTGGTAACTTTCAGATAAATGCTTATACAACCCGTCCTGGCTAATGGTCCGAAACCTTGACCATGACTAAGAAGATCAAAGAGCGGCTTTCTCTCCGCATATCTACAATCCACCTGCGAAGGTACGGTCTGGAAACAACAAGACATCAAAAAATGTGCATCCTTTTAAAAGAACCATCAATTACAGCCAATGAGAAGGGTTGGCCTCGTAGCTTAGATAATAACCAAGGCTGGATTTGATCGCTGAACACTAATGTCACTTCCATTTAAGGCTGATGCGATGAAGTATTCTCTTTTGTTTTGCCTATAATAGTCCTTAAAGGTGACTACGTATTCTGGAATGAAACAAAAAATTACAGAATAGATCAGGATTTGCTCACCACGACGCCATATTGACAAAGGAAGGTGTAAATAGTTCTACCTAACTATGGCGCAACAGTCCTAAAGGATCCAGTCTCATTCACAAGCTTCTGCCCCATTTCTTACCAGGCCTTTATTCACCACAGTTTTTTGTACGCCTATTGCCTTTAAGTCGTAACTACTTTTAAAAGTAGTTACACCTACCTTTGCACCATAGTTTGGAGGTAGTAAACAAAACTAACCAGGGCAGTACCTACACTTACTGGAGGATTTAACGTGGCAAAGGTTAAGTAAACCAACGTAAGAATCTATTCAAGCGTTTATAAGAAAGTCGGGACTTCACTTGTGTGAAACATTAGCAGTTTTAAGGCACATATTAGGAAGAGTTCCCAGATGTCCTCAACTAGAAAAACGTAATTATGTGTGCACATATACGTGCCTAATTTGAAAAAAAAAGTATGAAATAAAATATCCTATTTTTATAGGAACTTTTAATTCGAGAATAAAATTTGTAAGTACAAACATAAAACGCCAAATATCTTACACTATAAGTTTTCTTTTTATAAACTAAAGACATATTTGATACTACACACATATTTTTAATGTAGCACTACCATACAAAATTCGTCGTTCTAATAATTGAGTTAACAAGAATCAACATGTCAACGCTCTACACCATCTCTTCTATTATTACAGTTTCCCAATAACTTGATGGGGAAGTTGATACTTCAACTGTATGTATCTTTCAACTATTTATCTTCAGACTGTTGTTATATCCTCTTATTGTATAATTGTATACCCATTTCAACTTTTTTAGCATTGAAAATACAAAGTAAACAATGTTCTTTTTTTTTAAGTCCTTTGAATCTTAAAGATATATAAAGTGTTTGTGAATAATGAAAGACAGCTGAGAAATTTAGCTTATGAAGATATGGCATATTTAAAGTTGAACTTCCTCTGGGAGTAACTTAATCATAAATACTTACAATGACTACATCGAAGTCGCTCGGATAATTTGACGCTGGATTTGATCGCTGAACAATTCGCCATGTTTTAATGTCACTTCCATTTAAGGCTGATGCGATGAAGTATTCTCTTTTGTTTTGCCTATAATAGTCCTTAAAGGTGACTATGTATTCTGCAATGAAACAAAAAATTACATTAGGATTTGCTCACCACGACGCCATATTGACAAACTGTGCCTGAATTTCAGCGCTGAAGAGTATTATTTATAAGAGACTTTTAAAGTCTCCAAATAAGTAAAGAAGGATGCACTGTATTAGGATATAAACTGGGGGTACTTCTGCTGGAACTCAAATACTGAGCTGCGACCCTAACATAAGCTTAATGCCTACAACGTAACAATGTCACACTGCCAAATTGTGCAAGAGTTACAGTGCTGACGAGTACTCAGTCAGACGGGTGAACACATATTAGGTTAAGGTGTACTGTGTTATAAATATAAACAAGGGATCCTATAGGGCATTAATAACTCAGGCCCAGATCTGAACCACTAAGACTTAATGCTGTACACCAATACAATATCACTTTTCATTAAAAATGAATGATTTTCGCTCACCATTTTTAACCACTCGGCTGGTAAAGGTGACTTTAACATTTTGTAAATTAGTTAAAGTACAATTTCCATTTCCCACAATATGATTGGTTGGTAAATCACTATTTAATTGAACTACACTATCTGAGAGGACCGCTAAGAACAGGCATAGAAATGCCTCTGTTAACTCCATGACAAACAAGATTTACAAACTATTAAATACCTCATTTTTAAATTTTTTTAATTGCCTATTGAATTAAGCAGTTTAAATTAAAGCATTTAGTTAAAATGAATAATGCTGAATTAAAATTTAAACGTCCCCTTTTTAATTTAGAAACATAACAGTAACCTCCACTTTTGCAATTATTCAGGGTTGAGAAATGGTTCAGGTTACCTTGATTTTTATAACTTTACCAACATTCTCCTGAACAAATTTAAATAATAATTAGTTACTCAAATTTTAAACCAATTTAATTAATTTTAAAATTAAGTACTGGGCATCAAGAAATTTTCCCATAAAGGCCGTACATATTTGAGCAGTTCGAATCTTTGGTGGCACCTTCCCCTTGAAAACCTTATAAATTTATCTTTTAAAGCAGGGGTGGCCAATCGGTGGCTCGCCTTAAATAATTTTATGGCCCGTGAGATACATTCTAATTTTACAAAATTGGTTTATAATTTCCTAATAGAACTGATCGAATAATAAACTAAAACACTTTTTGAAACATCAGAATCAAAAATAGATTTTTATAACCCTTAAGTCACAAAAAAAAATGTATTTGAGAAATTTGGCGCAAAAAGTTATCAGCGCATTTGGATCAACTTACACTGCAAATCGTTTTTTACGAAAATGAAATTTACCAAACATAAAATTACACTGTAAACTCTCCGCAAATATGTACATTTATAGTAATCATTTTCCTTTAAATTTTGCACAATTGCAGCTTTCTAGTTGTATTTATAAATGAGATAAAAAAAATGATAAATTTTGAGAACATTACATTTCCTTCCTTTGCTGAATCTAAATGCTAATTGAAATGTATCTCCTGTCCTATTGGTGTAATCTCTTGTAAATCTGGGCAATTACATTGCTTATTTACTTCTTCACTTGTGTTCAAGTGCAGCTATCTAGCTTTATTTATGAAGGAGATAAAAAGGTGATACATTTAGAATAATTTAATAAAATAATTACTGTTTATTATTTTTGGTGACTGATTCATTGTTGATGTAATAAATTAAACTTTACATTTCCTTAATATTTCTAATCGCTGTATCTCCGGTTCTATTGGAATAATCTTTGCGAAAATATTGACAATCATAGTACTCGTTTACCTCTTCAATTGTGTACTATGGCACCTTTCTACCTGTATTTATAAAGGAGATATAATGTGATAAGGAGATATCTCGAGATATAACGTGATAATGTGAGAAGTTTACATTTTCTTCATATTTCTAATTGCTGTATCTCCTGTTCTATTGGAATAATCTTTGCGAAAATATGGACATAGTACTTATTTAACCTCTTCCATTGTGTACAATTGCAGCTTTCTAGCTGTATTTCTGAAGGAGATATAAGGTAATAAATTTTTGGAGCTTTATATTTCCTCGCACGTCGTTGCCGAGCCTATGGGTAGTGAACTATTTTTTATTTTGTCATACGGTGAACTGGTTCCACAAGTAGAGTGCTGCATTGTGCTGCTATCTTTCGATACTTTTTACTGATAGAGGTGTTTTGACATTGCGAGCTCTATTTGAATCTTGCTTCCATTTGAAGTTGGCTGACTAGTTTTACTTTTTGATGACGACGAACAACGATGTTTTATGAACTTCAGGTTGAGATAAAACCAGAAAGGCTTTTAATGCAGAAGAAAAACAAAAATTAAAGATCGATAAAAACCATGACATGGGCGTTTTCTTATTTAGTTGCGTGTCTTTTTCTACCAAATTTTTGTTATCGAACGCGAAGACTCAATGAATAACCTATTTTAAGAGAATGAGTTAGAAAAAACAAAATTAAAAAGCGTTTTTGGATCAAATCCAACGATAAAAGATATACAATATTTAAAAGAAAGCACCCCCACAAATGTTTATAAAAATACTTGATCTTATTACAGTCTAATTGGAGCCAATTGCGAAAAAATTTGTAAAAAATTAAAACATCTCAATAAAATATCTTTTTCCTCAATCCCCAATTCCTAAAGTTTTCTTCAAATTTAGAATTTTGGATACATATTTATTTCCTAATATTATGCAAGTGATGCAAGTTATGCACACGTATGCAAATACTTCATATAACGAGGATTAGAGAAAGTGAATAAAATAATGTTGAAACATAAAATAAAATGCTATTATGCATAATTATTTTTTAATAGTCTTTCGCAACTGAGTTATGTTAGAAGCATACTATAGATAACGCCAGAGTAGAGAGAATACCTTTTAACTTTACCGCTAATCCTAATTTTACCTTTAGTATTTGTAGGTGGCAGAACCTACAAACTATACTATACTTTACTATGTTTTCGAGCAACTTTATTCTCTTTGAGAAATCTTTCCATTGTTTATATCATAAGGAACTCATCAATTAGAGCTCTCAATTGAACTTAAGGGTTCATTTCACTGGATTTAGAATAGGCCCCGGCGCGATTCGTTCAAGCCGAAGTAAGTATACATTCTTGCAACTTGGCGAATTGGGTGCTAAATGATCTGGTACGAATTCTTTGGTCTTACCTTTGAACTAAGCTTTTAGTTAAGTTTCAGTATCAAATACTTATTCGATATATATGATTCTCTGTCCTGAACTGTATTTTTAGTTGGTTAGCTAAGCAGCTTACAATTTTATATCAAAAACAACCTGAATTAAAATTAAATGTTTACTAAACGTTTTTCATTCACTGTCCTTTTTTTACTTCCAGATTATTCTTCAAAGTTCATCGAATGATCTAGGCTATTTTTTAAAAAATAGGCGAGTACCTAGAAATAGGAGATTGGCAATTTCATTTAGAAAAGCTTATAAACTCCCCTAGTACATCGAAAATGGTGAACTGGAGGAGTAAGGCTCTTTTCTGCACAGGATTTTCAGAACTGGTTCAACATATTTGGAGAAAGTGATATTAACATTGAAATGAAGCTTCGTCCTTGGTCCTCTATCCTTTCTTGCCAGCAGCTGCAACCCCGCATCCCAACAGAATAAATAACCACTTACTTAGAAATTTGAAGGGTTAGCGATGCTATTTTAAAAAAGTTTGTATTCACCAATTCCGAAGTCAATGAATTAGTGAAGTAAAGTCGTTTTCTATAAGGTTTTCTCAGGTCTGGTTAAAAAAAACTTTTGAGATCCAAAAATGAAGAAGCAGATCCTTACGCTGTCACCATCTGACTGCTCCGGTTCAAAAAATATAGAGAAAGTGATTTGAACGGGAAAAATAAGCTTTTATCAGGCTCTTCTAAACTTAACCCTGATATGTTTAGCCTTCTGACAATGACTGACGACGTTATCCTTTTCACTAGCACCAGAAAACTTTGTGAAAAATAGGAGTGTGCCAATATTCCACATCATCTCTTTAAATATATTAAACTTTTTCTTAAAAGTTTTAAGGTTTATGTCGTATTTTCTATATTCAGTTATTTTGGGGTTTAATTTGCTGTTCCGTAAAATAAAGTTTGTTTCTGTTAAATTTAACATAAGAGAGTGTTATTTATCTAGCTCACGTGCCACTACCGAACTCTCTTTTTCTACAGACACGCTTAAGCGTATATTTTTATTTGAGGCTGGATAGGGTTACCTTCTGGTATCTGGTACCCTAAAAGATAACGTCCTTCCTACAGGAACCGAAAGGACGTACTCTTACTCCTAGCCGGTCAAAAAGTCTTAAGAAAATTGATCTGATGTCCAAAAATAAGAATTTATTTCCATTTTGTTTATTTCTGTTTTATTTTATTTGAGGTTTACTACAAACTTATGCACATATATTTTAGTCATTTACAATATTAAACCCGTTGCCGCATACTTTTAATTTGATGATCGTGCTCAGAAACACACTTTTTTTTTCTCAATTGTTTATGACTGCCAGATGGAATCAAGTGTAAGTTGTATGTTTGGAAGTAAAAATTATCACATTTGGCCACAGTTTTTCCAAAAAAACTCTCGACGGCTATAACCGTCATTTGCTCATCATGTCATTTTTTCTCTTTCCAGAGCAAATGACGGCTATGACCGTCGTGACGACTATACAGCATTTGCTTTAATTAATTAATTTATTTATTATAAATATTTATTGTTATATTACAATTATTGGCATTAGTAATAAAAGGTTGGTTTGAAGAGGTATTTAATGTAAGATTTGAATTTGAACTGGTGGAAGTACTAGGGAGTGACTGATTAGCTGAGAAGTGGGGTTGCCCTTGTAGAATCAGCTGTGCAGTGTTCTGTTTGGCGGCCATGGATCTTTCTATCTAACCTTCTGCTACTGTTGAACTTTTCCAACCTCCATTTTTTTATAACTTGTATCAAGTCGCCTCAAATATTTCGGAGCGATAAGGCATGCGAAAACGCATAAAAAAACAATTGATATGCTGTCTGGCATGCTGTACCTTTTTTTTAAATGTATTATTCAATAATTAACAAGCGTATGCGTTAGTACACTTCGTACTAACGCTGTACTTTTTTTTTATTAATTAAAATGTGCACGACGGCTATAGTCGTCGTTTGCCTACATATCAACAAAGATCGGACGGCTATAGCCGTCATTTGCGGCAACGGGTTATGCATAAAAAGGCTGCAGTTATCAATAAATAACAGAAAATTGCCAAATTCAAGAACTAAGCAGTTTTGCTGTCTATTTCATGTAGCAAAAGGAATACGGTCCGTGGTAGTCATAAAATTATGGAGGCCATCGATTCCGGTTTCTAATATGTGGTGATTAAAGGTGGTAGGCAACCTTTAATTGGCAAGTGAAAGAAAGTTTGGAAGACAAAGAATTTAATGTTTCATAATTTCCTAATCATTTTTGCGTAATTTAGGAACAGTATGGAAATAGATTTTAGGAGTATGCTATTGCCCAACCAGTGAATTTTATTTTATTTTTTACCAATGTTTTTAGCTACCAAGTATACATTATACATTGAAGCACTTATTAAAATAAGCCTCATAGAATTATTAGAGCAAAAAAGTTGGTCTCCAGAATAATGGAATGTTGAAAATCTTATATTAAATAAATATTTTACAGACAAAAATTTTAAACTTACATATTTAAAAAAATGCTGCATTCGAGATAAAATCATTTTCTTGGTTTCATATATCTGTGTGAATCTATCATTGTTTACACTGTGAGTGTCATAAAACCAAATTCTTGATTTTGTTCTCGAATCACTGGAGCTTATTTATGACCTGAAATATTTTCTTCCTATTCTTCTAATTAAAATGAATTGGTTTAAGTTATGCTTTGCCCTAGATCACCCTGATTTTGAGAATATTTTATGTAAATAACATTTCCATATTGTTTACTTTGCATGTATTATTTGACATGTATCATTTCATCAATGAAAATTAAATACATATTTAAGAGATCTTTATAAATTATTAAATGGTCTTAACAATAGAAGAAGAAGAAGAAAGAAGAAAAAGTCTTTATTTAAAATAAAATCAACAACATAAAAATACTTTTTTGTAGTAAATACAAAGCAAAACAAGAATACCTTTCTGTAAGACAACAACATGGTCATTGACCGTCCGTGGAGTCTGTTTCACAAAAAACCAACCAAAATATTTACTATTATACAACAGAATATGTATATACAGATTTATTTCTTTTTTCATTTATTTTATTATTATTATTGTTATTACTATTATTTATTATTTTATTTTATATATTTATTTATTTATTTTACATAATTTTTCAAACAAGTGGTGACTAACATACATTTCATTTCATATTTCAAATAGAGCGCGCTCAGTAACAATTATGTGATCAAAATTAATTCCAATCTATATTCGGCGAGCATAAGCCGCAATACAGTAATTCACTAGCGCTACCCAATCTTTACCATTCAGGTACTCTACCCAACCGTCTCTAGAAAGATTCGAGGAGCCAAACCAAACCCGGCGAAGTTCACCCAATGCTGGACAAACAGCCAGAAAATGGTATAAGTCCTCATTCTCTTTCAGGCCGCTACTTCTGTAAAACCTGCAGTTCAACGGTACAAGATCACCTCTAATTTTAAATATCCATCTCAACATATAGAGGGGTTGGTCATCTCTGATATAAACATTGTTCCCAGATTATATTCCAGCTCTTTATAGAGTGGATAGGAAGTAATATTACATAACTTCGATTGGAGATTACTTTTGAAATCACAATTCAAAGATTCAGTGATAACTTTAAGTGTATTTTTCCACAAAACAATATTAGTACAATTATCCAAATTTAAGTTGGTGTCAAGATTAAATTTTTGAACATACTCTTTAATTTCTGAAAACCATATATGTACTATTTTTTTTAATTATTTCCTTGGCCAAAATTTTAGGGTATCTGTTTTCTGGGAGTTCAAGTGTTCTGATAAGATAGTTATAATGTAATTTCATTGTATAGAGAAAGATGGGTGGTAATTTAGTTTCAAAATGTATTAATGCAGATGGTGTGTGTTTAGGACAGCTGAAAATTTTTTAATGAAAAAATATAAAAGTCTTTCAACGTCATCGTATCTCCTCCATCCCCAGACCTGGGCTCCATAACAGATCACGGATCTACTGACAGTATTAAAAATACGGATTTTTGTGGAGTACGTGATATTCTTATTTTCAATAAATTGATGCCATACTGTATTCAGCGTCATTTTTGCTTTAGATAATTTAGTTTTAAGTTGTTTGGTCATGGACAATGTGGGGGTAAGTATCATTCCAAGATATTTATATTCATTAACCACCTCGATCCTCTGAGCGCCTAAAGCCCATTTTTCATTCTTAGACGATCTTCCACCATTCCTGAAGACCACAACTTTAGATTTGTCTAAATTAATTTTAAGTTTCCATAATTTACAGTAATCATCTAGAGAATTTATCATTAATTGCAGAGATAATGGGTTCGTGGCCAACAGAACAATATCGTCTGCGTATGCCAGTAATTTTATTTTGCAAACTTCATTCACCATTACGCCCCCTCCCAGGTAATCCTCTAGGGGTGCGTTCCACTTGGCGACCACAACGACCACGACCACGACCGCGATTTTGGCCGTTCCACTTGCTTGTGAGCGTTGCGATCGAAAACCCAAGTGGAACGGACTGTGGGCGTTTTAACCGTTCATGTAAACATTGCATATGGCGGCCTCGAAAATAAGTTAGAAGCTTGAAGAGGTTATTTTTTAATTTAAACCCCATTTATAAGCAGTTATAATAAACTTTATTAATTATTGGTAAAGTTGACTTATATTAAAAGAATATATATAATTCAATTTTTTATATTACATTTTAGTGGAGTATTTATAAAATTTACGTTTAAATAAAATTAAAATGTCTTTTGTGGCAACAGTTGGATATTTATTAATAATACTTTAGAAAGTTCTTTATCTAGTTCCGATTAGAGTGGAATGTAATTTTACAAAATCGCAATGATAAAAAGCGAAAACTTAGGCCACGTATTATTAGCTATCAGAGTAATTGATCTTTATTCAAATGAAGAATTTAAAAGTTATTTCAGGTAAATGATTTTGTGTTATTCAGTGATTTAGTGTGTAAAGGGATAAGTAATTATTTATTTATTTATTTTTTGTAGACTTTCGAGAAACACATTCTATTATTTACATGAAATAATACTTTCATTTACATGAGATAATTTTTTCGGTCGCCATATTTTGTTTTAAAAATTGCGCCAACTCTGAACGCCCACTTCGACCCAGCTCTATAGATGGGGCGTTGTGGTCGTTGTGTGGGCGAAAATAATGACGTCATTAGTGACGTTTTCGCCACGACCACAACGACCGCGGTCGCCAAGTGGAACGCCTGAAAGTATGTTTTGGTCGTTGTGGTCGCCAAGTGGAACGCACCCTAGGTCGTTAATGAACAGGGAAAATAAACAGGGACTCAACAGGCAACCCTGTTTCACTCCAGTTTCAGTAGGGAAGTTCGGAGTAAGGCCATCTTTACACATTATGGAAGCTGTTGTATTACTGAGGAGATTCTTTATGCTTGTTACAATTTTCGCGGAAAGACCCAAGGAGTGTAATTTATAAATAAGACAAGGGGTGCGTTCCACTTGGCGACCACAACGACCAAAACATACTTTTAGGCGTTCCACTTGGCGACCGCGGTCGTTGTGGTCGTGGCGAAAACGTCACTAATGACGTCATTATTTTCGCCCACACAACGACCACAACGCCCCATCTATAGAGCTGGGTCGAAGTGGGCTTTCAGAGTTGGCGCAATTTTTAAAACAAAATATGGCGACCGAAAAAATTCTCATGTAAATGAAAGTATTATTTCATGTAAATAATAGAATGTGTTTCTCGAAAGTCTCCAAAAAATAAATAAATAAATAATTACTTATCCCTTTACATACTAAATCACTGAATAACACAAAATCATTTACCTGAAATAACTTTTAAATTCTTCATTTGAATAAAGATCAATTACTCTGATAGCTAATAATACGTGGCCTAAGTTTTCGCTTTTTATCATTGCGATTTTGTAAAATTACATTCCACTCTAATCGGAACTAGATAAAGAACTTTCTAAAGCATTATTAATAAATATCCAACTGTTGCCACAAAAGACATTTTAATTTTATTTAAACGTAAATTTTATAAATACTCCACTAAAATGTAATATAAAAAATTGAATTATATATATTCTTTTAATATAAGTCAACTTTACCAATAATTAATAAAGTTTATTATAACTGCTTATAAATGGGGTTTAAATTAAAAAACAACCTCTTCAAGCTTTTAACTTATTTTCGAGGCCGCCATATGCAATGTTTACATGAACGGTTAAAACGCCCACAGTCCGTTCCACTTGGGTTTTCGATCGCAACGCTCACAAGCAAGTGGAACGGCCAAAATCGCGGTCGTGGTCGTGGTCGTTGTGGTCGCCAAGTGGAACGCACCCTATGTCTATCAATGCTGTCGAATGCTGCAGAAAAGTCAACGAAGAAGGCAAAAAGTGTTTGTTTTTTTGTAGTTAACCTTAGTTTAATTAAATTAGTCAAAATAAAGATGTTATCTATTGTTGAGTAATTTGTTCTAAAACCAGCTTGGAATTCCCTTAATATGCCATTGTTTTCGGCCCAATTCGTCAGTCTGAGCAGTATAAGGCCTGAATACAGTTTACAAATAGCGTTAATAAAAGATATGCCCCTGTAGTTAACTGCCTGATTTTTGTTACCTTTCTTATATACAGGAAATACAATGGATTCCTTAAAAGAGGATGGTATATCACCAGTTTCGAATAATTTATTAAACAAAGAAAGTACTCTTATTAAGAAATCCCTTGGCGCATATTTATAAAATTCGTAACATATCCGGTCAGTTCCAGGTGCTTTATTTTCTTTGCTATTACCCAAAACCACCTGTAACTCTTCGAGTGTAAACGGCTTGTCTAATAGGTCGTTAACGATAAAAGGTTCAGCATAGGAAAATTTATTGGAAATTTGGGTTGGATTATATAAGTTTTTAAAATGCGCGCACCACTCTTCAGTAGAAATATTGCCCACTATCCAGACATCGCTTTTCTTAAACACCCTCACCTTTAATGTAATAGAGGTTAGGTATTGTTATGTGTTAAAGGACTAGTGCAAACTAAAAAAGAAGTTATAATAGGCATATGATCAGAATACAGTTGATTATCTACTCTAAAATTGCTAACAATTGGGACCGCCTCTGCACTAATACATGAATAATCTATTACAGAGTTTCCTGTGGTACTAATATATGTAAATTCTCCTTTTAAGTCATTTTCAGTTCTACCATTAAGTATTACTAGTCCAAAGCTGTCAAAAAAGTCTAATAGTTTGCTTCCATTAATGTTAATAACCATATCCTTAGAGTTTCTGTTTACAGATTCAATTTTGTGACCCATATTAACAGTTTTCTTTGAGAGTGTTTGTAGATTACTTACTCTACCATTACGATCACCCATCAAACAAATATTCAAATTATGGTTTTCAGAAAAGAAATTATACAGCACTTTAAATTCCTCCTCCCAGTTATTAAAGTTCAAATAGATTGGATATATATACATAAGAAACCCTCCTGTTTTAAACGATAATAAATCTTTATTATTTATTTTAATAAATGAAACCAAGTTGACTACAATACCAGTTAACTTTATGCCATAGAGGTGACCTCCAGAGGCCCTTCCAAATCTTGACTCCTTCACTGCAGGGATCCAAGATAATTGGTACTCCTGAAAAATGTTTTCGTATTCTTTTATGTCACCCTGCTCGACAAAAGTTTCAAACAACAGGAAAACGTCGAAAGTTTTTACATATGAAATGAATTGTGTGTTGTGCTTCTTGTGGCGAAGTCCTCTTATATTATAGGCGAGAATTTCCAGAGAGCTTGTTAACTGCTATTTCTTCCCTATAGATGTAGGTGTAACCTGAGAATCAGAGCTCTCCCTTTGTTTGTCAGAACTCTTGCGACTGTAGCTAAACTGCTGTAGCTTCATTTTTGCTAGACTGGAGTCAGTTTCTGATTTAGTTTTCTTTGAAGATTTCGCCTGATCCATCTTCCTATTTTGTGCTACTGTATCTGTAGGGGGTGAATTTGACAGCATTCGTTTTTTTAAATGTCCTGAATTATTTTCATTGTTAGAGATAATTTTGTCTTTTATTATTAGTTTGTTGTATTTTATTACCGCGTATTTACCCATTTCTCTTGCCTCAACCAATTTCAGTAAAAGCGCCTTCCTTATTTGAAGTACCTCTTTGGGATAATCTTCAGATATTCTTATGCCAGTACCTTTCAGTTTAGGACTATTTTTTAGAATAATTAACTTTGTTCGAAATTGGGTAAGGCCAAAAAGTATGGGGCGGGCCATATTTTCTTGTATTGTCCCTAGGCTTCTTATAAAGTCAAAATGAGTTTCGGTTAGGTTTAAATGCAATTTTTCATTTAGAAATGCACATACGAAATTTTCTAATTCCCAATAATCTTTAAATTCTTCTAATATACCAAACAGAATTAAATTTCGTTTACGCAAGTCTCTATCATTTGGTTTACCTTGGTATCTAAACTTTCAAGTTTAACGCTAATATTATTTATGGAATCTTTAATTTCAGATACTATCAAATTACGCTGATTATTCATATCTTGTTTTAATTCGTCTCTAAATTGCTTTATCAGTTTACTCGGAGATTGCATATCCTGCTTTATTTCATCTCTAAATTGCATTAATATCTCTTTAATTTGTTGATCCATTTTTTATTTATTTATTATAATTTTTTTTTTTTAATTTTTTAATCCAGTATTACACAAAAAACTAACAAAACGATTGAGTAATTAGAGTTGCATTTGAAGGTACCTGTAATATTACAGCGAAATGTTTGTACGTACGTGTGTTCAGGTATCCCCACCTTCAGTTGAAGCAGATCACAATGAGTTACTCCTTCTTCTTGTTTATTTGGATGCTCTTTTAAACTTTTAAAGTAGAAAGATGAACAACTTCAATATACAGTAACATATATAATGACTTTTATATAAAAAAAAGTATGCGCACGCCACACGATGGATTTGTACAAATCCCCTCTCTTCTAGATTACACTCTAAAACTCACCAAATTTAATAAAATATTAAGATAGTTTTTTTAAAATAATTAAAAAACGACTCGATAAATTTTCTCTAAATTTTAACACTGTGTTAACTGCAGCTGTCTCTATTTGTATGCCAAATTTTATGAACGTAGGCACCGTATAAACTGATTAATTTAGAGTTTTATCAGACACGAAGTTAAAGCACCAAGTACAAACACAGACCTGGTCTTAACAATAATGACTTCTTTATACTTTTTAATCACGTAATAATTTTGGATCCTTTATTTTACTTCAGCTAATTTAGTGTAGTTTTTATATAACTTATAATGAATGAATGAATATTTTTACAATATGTAAATTAGAAATATTTATTTTTCTATATATTCTTGCTGAAAAAAAATGATTGTACATGATAATTAAAATAAATAATGCACCTCATCAGGTAAGTCAGTTAATGTACTCAATAAAAATGATGCATGTAATTATTTTTGACTCTTTTATTTTACCATTATTAGTACATTTGAGTTACATGAAATAACGAAAAGAAATTATGATTTAGTTTTTTAAAAATAAAATTAACATTTATTAATTACAAAATAAGTTATATATATTTATGTAATTTAAATATATATATGTATATATATATTTACTTTTAGAAATTTATTTTTTAGTAAATCAATTTTTACTCATATGAGAAAGTTTTTCTTTATGAAAAATATAATTTCTCGTTATTTTTTTCTTCTATGTATATATTTTTTTGTAAAGAATTTTGAATAAATTTGACGTACGAAAATGTAACAGCACAAAGCTAGTATGAGAAGTTTCATTAGAGATCAGTGTTTGGTGGATAATTTTGGAATTTTTTGATGAAGGAGAGTGAAAATTTTCTTTTTGGTGGAAAACTTATATAAAAAAAAATTACCCTGGAAAAAGTTATATATATTTTTTTTTATTTAATTTAATATGGTTCGACGTAACCTGTTTGAAAATTATCTTGTAATAGATTTACGGGACTTCGTTTGCCCCATAATCCTTTCAAGTTCTGCCAGGCTGGTTCACGTTTCCCCCAAGAGCCTGTAAACAAACAAAAAAAAATTCATTATAATTTGGCTCGCTTACTGATTGACAATGTTTCATTCTTTAATAATTTGTATTCTAGATTTGTTGGGTGTAGGTCTTGAAAAATCAATCCATTATTAAATTACCAGAAGATGCCTTTTTTCAGAAGTTGTGAAGGTAATCCTTACGTATCAGGCCATATGCACGTGCCGTCAGTTATAACTCAGAGTAGTAGGGACTAAGACATCTTTTTCAGTCCTCTTCCTTTAAGAATACCGCAACTTTTGTCTTTTCAGCATTTACAAGGAATTTGTTCGTCGCGCAGTATTTACTTAAAAACTTCAATTTGAATTGCTCATTAACAAAGGAATCTGCCAAGGTTACCAAGTCATTGGCAAAGAGCAGCAAAAAAAAAAAACTTATACAACTTATAAATTCTCAATCTTGAGGCATCACTACTTCTGAAATATTCAATAATGTCATTCAAAAAAAGTGAAAACAAAAGTGGAGAAAGGGTCTTCCTGTAAAACCCCTTGTTTTATGTCCACAGAGCTAGAGAATTAGAGGATCGTATAATCAGACTTGCTCGATCGTATAGACTTTTTAAAATTCGAATGAATTCGGAACTGACGCCAAGATTGAACAGTTTGGACCACACTAACTGTGATTAATTGAGTCAAAATACACGTCAGAAGTCGACGAATATGGAATAAACCCTCTTCTTTCTACTACCAACAGAACTTAATGAAAATAGATTGTCTATACAACTTCTGCAAGCAAGAAAATTCTGAATGCTCCTCCGGGATCAAATTACATTCATCAGTCCATAAGGGCCAGGTCTCCTGGCTACAATGCTAGTCAATATTTTGGCTAAACAGCAAATCTTAGCAATTCTTCTGTAGTTGGATGGGTCTGCGCTGTCTTCCTTCTTGTAGATCATCACCATTTACGCAGAAGACCGTAATAGAGGAACTGACTCATGAGCCATGATACAATAGAAAAAATTCTGAATGTAGTGCACCAAAGATGGAGAAAGATTTTAATAGGGTTCATAACTCGTACTATTAAATATGTGATAGATTTGTATAATACACAGAATGGAATTTCAGAGAAATGGCTTAATGTCACGTCTTCTTAGAAAGCTTCTTGTACGTTTCAAAAAAATTCATAGAACTCAAAGTTTATTAAATATAAATAGAAGGTTTAATTAAAATTTGTTAGATTTTGCAAGAGAAAACGCCCCTGGAATGGGCAATTTACATAAGATTAGTGTATGTTCTACCTGATTGATAGCACCTATACGAAATATGAATTTGAACTTTCAACGTTTTAAGGTATTTCAGTTATGGTGGAAAAACTTTACAAACATCATTTCGTAAAAATCACTTTTGCGTAATTAGCGGACCTCAAACGTCGTCAGTTTTGTTACCTTGTTCAGTCTGCTAAGTACAATCTGTAGCACACCGTCACATCGTAACAGTCACAATGTCCGTAAACAAACTTCTATAGTTCTGTCATTATCAATCAACCTATACCATCATTCAAAACCTATAAATTAAAATTTTAAAACTTGAATATAAAAAAAACAAAAGAAAAAACACCTCGAAAGCTCCCCCAATCAGCTGTTCTTTTGCCCCAACCTCCGTGTAAGGAGTTCCAAGCCCGTTTATCTTCTTCGGCCAAATTCTCCTCAATATCTTCATCCTGGAATAGAGAATCATAGCAATTCAGACCTAAGGACACTTATGTAATTACAAGTTTCATTTGTGCTAATATTTAAAATTACAAAGAATTAAGTAGGGAAAAATTTGTCAATATTATAGCAGCAACTATCATTGTTTTACAGCTGGCCACTCATACTTGAGAAAACTTGGTAAAAAATTTAGGTAATTTGCCCATAATTTTTAAAATAGACCAAATCAAAAGTTTTTTAATAAATTTGAAATTTAGAAAAAGTTGCCTTAAAATAGCCTTATGGCTATTAAAAATTAGAAACAAACATGAGAAAATTAAACATGATTGCATCCTCAATTTACATCCACAATCCAAGGCTGGATTGTTGACTTCATCTGAGGTAGAATGGGTATTTCATAATTCCAGAATAACAGTAAAAAAACTTGCTTGTTAATTTTACTACCAATATTTAAAGTAAAATTATCGATATGCATTAAATAGGCTATGATTGAATTTAAAACCACCTTATGGACAGAGTTATTGTAGAATCATAAACTTATACGAAAAAACTTCCTGTAAAACTAGTTTAATTTTGTGTAATATTTAAAAAAAGAAAAAAAAATCATTAAATGCGATTAAAGTTACCTTTAAAATTACCTTATGGCCCGAGTTATTTTGAAATAACTCTATACTTATAGAGATTTTCATAGTACGGTGCTAAGATTACATTCTTGGTGTAATATTTTAGGTGGGTTGAGGATAGGTTTAAGTGTTTGACATCACCCTCTTTCATTTTAACGTTGATGCATGAGGGGGATTTTCTAACCAAAACCCACCAACCCATTCCAACATTTTTTTTTTTCTCTTAAACCCAACTTGTCCCCTCGGCGAGGGTTAACAAACAGATTTGTAATACCCAATCTTGTGAACTAAGAATGTTTACTCAATTGAGAGCTGTCTTTACTAACCTCAACTTACAGACCAAACATAAAACTTAATTCTACAGACTTCTTTTTAGGGTTATATTCCCCTTTTATTTATTTATTTTTTATCTCAAAATCATTATCTCGAGATTAGAGGTCAAGTTAAAGTGTGAAATGATTTAAGGTAAAATTTTTGTAGCTTGGAAGTTTACTATAAGTTCACAGTAGAGTTCACTCTACCATAGAGACTGAACCATATCTTTTAATCAGCCTAAAACTGATTTTAAAAACTTGCCAGGGAAGGAAGTAAAACTTTCATGTTTTATGATGATCTCGAGGGCGGTGCAATGCATAGATCTATCACAAACTTGATCCTAAGCATGTTTGAGCCTGGAACTGGAAGATTCCTCCAGTTTACCAGTTCATTTAAACCATGTCAGAACACTGTTTTAAAGGTACCTCTAGTCCTTTTAATGGTTTGGTAATTATAATGTGAAGATGAAAAAAATTAAATCCACTTACCTGATCATCTCCTTTTGATCTTTTGCCCCATCCAGAGCTTTGCAGATCTGACCAAGCTCTTTTGCCCCAACCGGAGCTTTGCATATCTTTCCAGTCTCGTTTACCCCATCCAGAGCTTTGCAAATCTGACCAAGCTCTTTTACCCCAACCGGAGCTTTGCAAATCTGACCAAGCACGTTTACCCCATCCAGAGCTTTGCATATCCTTCCAGCCTCTTTTACCCCATCCAGAACTTTGCAGATCTGACCAAGCTCGCTTCTTGCCCCATCCAGAGCTAGGGAGATCTGTCCAAGCTCTCTTACCCCAGCCGACTGTCTGCATATCTTTCCAACCTCTTTTTCCCCAGCCGGAGCTTTGTAAATCCTTCCAGGATCTCTTATCATCTATCAGAGCTGGATTTGATGGTATCAAATACTCGTCCTCAGCCTATAAAAATAGTTGTTTAAATGAAATGAATCCGCAAGAAACCTCTAATCCCTGAAATTGAACTAGCACACCATTTTACGGTGTGTCAAATAACGAACATAAAAGGATTTTATATTAATGGCTCTGTGCCCTCTCGTTTATGTACTCTTACTTTTGGTTGGACAAGCGCTTAATTCGAGTGTTTGAAATTGCTAATATTGATATGCAGGTAACCTTTTCTTTATATACAGGGTGACCAGATTTATATGCTCCACCCCGTTTTTTTTTTAAAACGGCAGGAAATTTCGAAAAAAATAAGAAACACGTATTTAATCATTTTTAGTCTAATTTATTTTTCAGTGATTGGCTCATGTTTTTAAACCCCAATATCCTGAGATACAGCATCCAACTTTTTTTTTCAAATGGAACGTTATATATATATATATATTTTTTTTTTTGCATATTTTCATAGTATTTGAGCTCCTAAAAAAAACAAAAACCGTTGATGGTGCACAGTTTGAACAGCTTCTTTTAAAAAAATAAGGTAATTTTGACATTTTACTGAAATTTGTTTTTCATATTTTAAATTACCATAACTTTTGAAAAACCTAACCGATTTACATTTTTTTTTAATTTTTTTTAGGAGTTCAAATACTATGAAATTGCGAATGCATCGAAAGTGATAAAAGTGATGCTCAAGTTGTATCTCACAGCCATGACAGTAACGTCTCTAGTTCAAATACTATGCTGAGGAGGAATACGTGTTTACCTGTGGTTAGTCACTAATAAACGAGAGGGGCTTAGCGTCCATATTGCAAAAGAAGCATCCTATGGAAGATATCAACATGACTGTTTGAGGTTCAAAGCGTGTTCAATGTAAGAGATTTGTAGGAAGGCCAAGCCAACAAGTCCCTTGAAGTTAATCAGTTACAGTAGTATCTACTTAAGAAATATAGTAGGATTGATCATTGATCATTGGCCACTACACTGTTGCGGACACATATAATCATAAGTATCTACTTGGGCAATTTATACTTAGCAATTTGGAATTAAGGGAGTAAGAGAAACAGTGGTACAACGTTTTAAGCAACTGAGAATATTTGGAGTTGATATAATAGAAAGAGGCTACAGATACAAAGAATTTTATTTTTTTAGGGAAGTTATTTTTTTCTGAGCGAGATAGATACTTGTCTGGGTCTAGCATTTATGCCATATAGGGTAAATTTTATAAAAGAATAGAAGGTCTTCCTTGTCTGGGTGCCCTGCCATTTGGAACGCAGAGGCAATGAGGAGGAAGACTTGTACAGCTTGGCCCTGACTAGTACATCAATCAAAGCATTGATAAAAAGTTCGGCTTTTCGGAGTATTGCCTTCAATCGTTTACTTACAGAGTCCCCTTCTAATTCCTGACTTTATTCAAACAGACAAAATTGGACATCTTCACAATCTTATGTCAAATTTTCGAGATTTTTCTGATATTTATTTAGAATGGAAACAACAGATGGAGTGATATTTCAGTGTAAATGTAGGAAAGTAAGCAATTTTATTATTTTCAGAACTCTGATTTCTTAAATAAGTTTTAGATAAACATATCAGTTACATTTCTTATTTTTCATTCATTGAAAAACTTGTATATTTTTTACATATTTTTGGTCGGCCTAAATCTTTGTGTGTGCCAGTGTTCAGGGCACATTGGTAGTCATTTATTTTAAAAGGCCAGTTATGCTAATTTGCATAGAGGTACTCAGCACGATCAAAAAGTTGAATAAAATACAAGTTTTTGTAAACATAAGACCTGTACACGTGGATTTAAAGACCATGCATCTCTTTTTTATGTTGTATATACCTTGTGTATGTTAACACAAACAGGACTTACAATTACATTATCCATTGGGGTGACAGTTCCTGGATTTTGTCCTTGGACTATTGCAGTGAGTGTAGTCGCAAGAAGTATCTTGTAGCACCAAGACATTCTGATCTGAAACATATAATTAGCAGGCTTTTGTCAGCTTATCAGGATAAAGTAAGATATGAGATTTTTATAAAGATCACATTTGTTAAGATCATTTAAAAAAATAAAATAACGTCACAATGTTTCTCAAAATGACATAGGTTTATTAGTTCTTGGAGATTTAGTTAGTGAGTTCTCGTTGCTCTGGGCTACTACAATAAATGGTCACATGTTTTGAGAATTCATGACAGTGACAGTCCTTAAGAAAAGTATTTACAATAGTTAGCTGCAGTATGGCGAAGGCCTCTCGCATATATTAAGCATAACTTACATGAAATACATACTGCATACTAGTAAACTCATGTACACATGTAAGAGCCAACACAGTCGACTCTTGGACTGGAACTAAAGTAGCCCACAGATACCCGCATTACTTAGAGGGATTCCCCCGCTATACTTACTGTATACCCACATAGTAATTAAATGCTGTTTACTGCAACAGAACTGACAAAGTTACTTGAGAAAAACTTTAAGTAAAACTAATTTATTTTGCGCTGATTTTAGAAATATGACGGACTTCTTTTGCTTTTAAAACATCCTTATAGCCCACACTATTGTAGAAGTCACGAACTTCAGAAAACTTCAAGCGGAAAGAAGATTAACATTAAATGTTTTGAACTTTGGTTTGTCGGTTGTAAGTTTTAAAAACTCGACTTCCTCTCTTTGCCAAACGTTTCGGTATGGAGTAAGTCCTCATCAGTGACTGCTATGATATGGAGGTGTGCTACATAGAACGAGGCTAGATGTCCTTATTTTTCTGATTAGTCTAGACTGGTCGTGAGTTGTGCCTTTTATTATTACTCTGTTACTTAATATATATAGTCACTTGAATTTACAATTGGTAGCTTTTTTTTGTAAGATATTTGACGCATACCAAAACTGTTAAAGGCCATTACATTTCCTAAAAGGCCTGGCGTAAATATTTTAAAAATAATTTAGGAGTTCTACAGCATTACATACACACAACCTCACCAAAAAAAGACTACATACACAAAAATCAAAGACAGGACCCAACTAAAAACAGACTAACTTAATTTATAGGATCAATTGCAAGGACTACACTAGACAGACTTGGCATCATTTAACGCAAAAATGGAATAACTTGCGAGAGTTATGAAAAATAGAAAGGATAGTTTAGTAGCTTTCCATGCCACAAAAAAAACAAACAAAAGAAATGCATTAGAGATGATACCTATAGTTAAAGATCCTGCATGATTTAATTATAGACGAGTTTTCTGGACTTACGACCAAAAAACCAGAGTTCAGAACTTTAAAGAAGAAAAAGAAATAGGTAAAAAGGTGAGTAACTAATATTAGCCATTAATATTTAAAATAAAAACAGTTTGACACTCTTTAAATTATATACATGTTCTATTTTCAAACATAGTATATACATATTCTTAGAACTTAAAAACATAATTTTTAATTTTAAATATATAATTTTTTTTTGTGCAACTGGAATAGGATATTTGATCAACAAAAATAAAATAAAATTTATTAATTTGAAATAATCTGTAAGCTCAAGCCTGTACATTATATTTAAATAAATTCTGCCTGGTTAAGTGATTCTTCTAGAGCCATTTGACCCTAACTCCTGCAAGTCACAGACCATGTACTAAACGTTGCCTCATGTTACACAGAAGACACCAGGTAACCACTTTTTCAGGTTTACCTACCCTGAAATTAAGAATGAAAAGCTCGCCTCTCAATTTTATTATTATATTTATTGTACTGAGAGAATTGCTATTATTATTGTAATGCCTTACTCCTAACTTACCGTATAACTCTATATAATTTATGAAATTTTGAATCACACATATTATTGTATAAGTATGATTTTATTTATTCTTAGGGTATTACCCTATATACAAATGGAGTATTGGTACAAAATTGAGTAATTACATAACATAAAATAACTAAAAACTAAAAATGACACATATTATTGTACAATTTCTGTTTAACTACAAAATAAAACCTTTTCTAATAATTTTTCCAAACAATTGCTTTCATTTGTAAAATTTTACATACTTACATCAGTTTCTTACATAAATCTTGATATTCTCTGAACCGTAATAGTTTTTTTTAAAATAATTTCAGTCACTAAAATTTTTGGAAAGCGATATTGAGGCATTGGCAAAACTTTTACTAGTCTATTTACAGGAAGCGTGAAGTGCTTTTTAAGAAAAACGTATTTAAATATTGTACGAGTTGGTAGCTTTGAAAATCACAAACCTGCACAGCATTCATTATTGCACGCATAACTGCATTAAAAACGTTAAATTTAGTGTTTAAAGGAACCTGTTTATATTTAATAATTGTTCTGTAGGTTTGAGGATATGGGCTTTTGAGGAGTTTAACTTCTTCTCAAAAGGTTTCATGAGGGACAACTTTGGTGACCCGGCCTACCTGGTTAAGAAAGTAAAAAATGGTCATCGGTTTTGGAGACGATGAAAACATTAATCTGAAATGACAGACAGTGGGCAACAAAGTGGTAAGTAGAGAAAGTACGAGGGTCGTTTGAAAAGTCCGAGCAAAGTCAGAGAGATAGCACCACTGGCGCGTATCGAGGTTATGTTTAGTTAGTAGTAGTGATGGGCTATACGAGTCCGCCTGTGGAATCATTGGATTTGAATCAACTCCAGGGTCGGAATCGATTCCAAAAACTCGTTCATCGATTCCAGTTGCCGTACCTATCCTATGCTTTCGTGCAAATATCATGCAATTTATTAAATATTTTATTAGTACTTAACTTCATCAGTTAATAACAAAACTACATGTAATTTGCAACAGTTTTAAAAGATATATAATATCTAATTGTTATTGACAACATCAAATAAAATTAGCTTTACACAAGAACAAGATTTAAAACAAAGCAGTTTTGTTAATATCCAGCAGGACCACTGGGAGGTTGAAGTTACCCTGCCAGGAGGGGAAATGAAATGGGAAGGAAATAAGGTTGTTAAAGGTATCAATGATGTTAGTTGGACCTTAAAATATGTACATGCAAACAAATTAAAATATAACAATGAACATAAACTAAGAAAGATTAACGAAATGAAATTATATTACTAAATATTTAATAATGAATAAAACTAAGCCGTCTATATATATATATATATCCCAATACAAAACAAAATGAATAATTTTTATCACAGCATTATCACAGACTAGAGAAGGATTAAAGTTTAAAGCTACTTAGAACTTAAGAAATTAATTAATGTAAATTTTTATTCAGAAATAATATCATAGAAACATTGCTCGACTTTAATCTATTGCGTCTGTCAACTAATATTTGTCCAGCTTTAGAGAAAATCCTTTCGCAAGGAACTGAAGTGGCTGGAATGCATAATCTTTTCAAAACAACGTCATACAATCTGGGATATAAGTCTTTCCTCTCTCTCCACCAATCTAACGGATTGGCTTCTCTATTTAAAAAAGGTTCTGCCAAATATTTGTCTAATTCAATTATACTGGCAGATACTGGGGTCTGTTTCGCGTTTAACGTTTTAATTTTTGCATCGAATTCCCGCCAAAGACTAGAAGTAGAAGTTGTGGATGATGGAACATCGGTAGATAACGAAGCTTTCGGAATTTGAATAAATGATAATTTAGTGGCAAGAGAATGGTACATTTTCCGGAATTTAATGTCGCTCGAAAAACCTTCGTTTTTAAATCGCGGATCTAAAATCATCGATTGACCTATAATTTCTACCGATTCTAAATTGGAAAACCGATTTGAAATATTAGCGCAAATTACTCGAGCCATTGATTGTATTTCAGGTCTGTAATTTGTGTGCAAAAATTTTGAAACGTGATCGGTCATAAAGCGCGAGAATATAATAATTTTAGAAATTGTTATATAATTTTCCGAACTTACTTCGTCCGTAATTTCATTAAATATCTGCAATAACTGAACCGCGCTCTCTAATATTTCCCAATCGATTGTTGTTATATTATGTTCACCCTGTAGATTTAATAAAGCTATGGTCGCGATCAATGGCTGTTTGGTTTTTAAAACGCGATCAAACATTATAAATGTGGAGTTCCAACGAGTGGGGACGTCTTGTTTTAATTTTAATTTTGGGAAACCCATCTGTGTTTGTGTATTATGTAGCTTGGTCAGAGAATGAGAACTTCTTTTAAAATATTCTACTAAAGCTTTAATTTTGTCGGTCGTTACGCGAATTTCTGCGATTCCCGAATGGACAACTAAATTCATTGAATGGGCAAAACAAGAAATATGCCTCCAATTGCACTGCTTTACTGCCGAAACAATATTTGCACCATTATCAGTAACAACGGCAGTTACTTTATTGGTGAGTTCCCATTCTTGGACCGTGGATTGCAGGTGTGAGGCCAAGTTATTCGCTGTATGTCGTTCAGAGTAACTAGTACACTTCAATAAATGTGTTTGTAAATTTGTGTTTTGGTCTATGTAGTGGGCAGTTATAGCAATAAAGCTTTCATTATTCACCGATGTCCAACAATCAGTTGTTAAACAAACGGCATTTACTTCGTTGAATCTACTTTTTAATTTTGATTCTTCCCGCTTATAAATCATTGGGAGTAAACTGTTGGATATATACTTTCGTGAAGGTACATTATAACTGGGGCAAAGCAATTTAATTAATTTTCTGAACTCTTGATCTTCAACAATACTAAAAGGATGATATTCTTTTACTATCATTTTGAGCAATTGTTCATCAATTTCCTTGGACTTACTGGGGTGCAAAGGTTTGATTACTTCTACAAAGTCAGTCAAGGATTTTTGAATTACCGGAGCCTTATGGGCAGATGAAGAGAGAGGAGCGACATCTGCAACTTCTGAATGGATGGAAGCTAAACTAGTAGAGGGAAGCGAGCTTAAATTTTGAGTGTCTATAGAAGTTAAATGAGATTTCTTAACAGGGATCTCTTCAGTGCTTTGCTCTGAATTCTTTCTTTTATTGAATGATATAGGATGTTTTCTCTTCATATGTCTGAACAAATTACTAGTAGAGCCACTTGTAAAGCTAACGATTTCGTGGCAATACCGGCATTTAGCTTTGACAGAATCAATAGAATTAAAGTGATTCCAAATTTCACTGCGTTTTGGCATTTGTCTGAAATTAATTTACTAAAAATTAATAAAATATTAAATTTAAAAAATAAGAAACAATAGTAAAAAAGGCGATAATAACCCCGTAGTTGATGGGCAAAAATAAATAAATAAATAAAATAAAATAAATAAAAAAGTAAAAAAATTAAACTAATTTATTAAATATTTTGCTTTTAAAATATTTTCAAATATTCAATAAAGAAAAACAAAAGATAAAAATGAAATAATTATTTAATTTAGGAAAATATTAGTCTTTGAAAATATTTTAGAAATCAACAAAGCACATGCTCTTCAACTTAATTAAGATTTACCACTGGAAAACACCCTTATCTGCTTATCATCAGAAGACAGACACACATGAAATATTGTTATCAGCACGAAAGATGAAATTGAAATGGCCCTTATTGCTATAGCTACATATCTAGAGACAAAAAAATTATATTACCTAAAGAGCGTACTTACTACAGACTCCCTCCCACTCTTATTACCTATTTCACAAACATTCGGCGATTGGAAATATTTTTTAGCAAAATATTATTCTATTTATTCTAAGCAGATTCTTAAGATGATTTTAATTTTTAAAATTTATTTTTGTTTATTACTCTTATAAAATACGAAGAATTTCAAATAAAATATAATATACAAACACAGAATGATTTAGTATGCAGGTGGAGTCAGTCGTCGTTACCATGGTAACGGAACCGTTAAACGACTCCGGTTCCAGCTCCAGCAATTTCTATTGGCTAGAATCAGTGAACGAAAAAGTGGAACGAGTCCGGTTTCAAAAGGATTTAAATCACTCCGGATTCGACTCCACCAACTCCAGTGGATTTAACCAATGAAAATGCTAGAGTTGGGCCGGAGTCGTTTAACGGTTCCATTACCATGGCAACCACGACTGACTCCACCTGCATACTAGATCATTTTATGTTTGTGTATTATATTTTATTTGAAATTCTTCGTATTTTATAAGAGTAATGGACAAAAACAAAATTTAAAAATTAAAATCATCTTAAGAAAGCGTTATTATGTTTTTTGTATTCAAATGAAACGAATATTTAACTACAAAATATTTCCAATTGATGAATGTTTGTGAAATAGGTGATAGAGTGGGAGGGATACTACAGTAAGTAAACCAATTAGGTAATACTACATTTTGGCTCAGTTTTACTTTGACCGTCATGCGGACATGTACACGTTTAAACTTACGCCAATGAAGATAAGAGTAAGAGTGTCCAGCGCTTAGTTAAAGATTAAGCACACAGCTTTTTCTTTTTGTAAAACAATAAGATAATATTTTAAAAGCTTGATATTCAATTCTTATTAGATAAATATTGTGAGTAATTATAATTTTGTTTGAAGGGTTAGAATTTTTATGGAATACTTTCCTACCCATTTCCGTTTCTCTATTGAATCCTCTTGAAGCAAGTTAACTCCAGTCTTCCAGTGGTCAAGCTAGATAATGACAAAATTGCTTTAATTTATAATTGACTAGCCTATTTTTGGGTTAATATTTGTGTTACGTTGTTAATTTTATATTTATCAGAGCAACTGGAAATTAGGGATAGTACTTAATGTGTGTAAAAGAAATATAGTTTTGTTATTAACTGGAAAAGCTAACTGTTAATGATATATTTTAATAAATTACGTGACATTTGTTCTTATGTTTAATCGTTCCAAAACCTCTGCTGTCTCATTTTCATTTTAATTTTTTTGGGGCGGGGCGGAATCACTTTTTTTTAAAATAGGGATTTGAATCAACTCGTTCCACCATCGGACTCGTTCCAATGGAACGAGTCCGCTCAAATAGCCCATCACTAGTTAGTAGCATCTCTTGGAAGAACACACACCAAGTTACAGCCAGATCGGTCTATTTCTTTGTGTTTGGCATTCGTTTGAATCGAGGAAGTCGAGTGATTTTCAAAAAATGGACGAAAAAGAATTGCGTGTGTTGATTAAACACTACTTTATGAAAGGCAAAACGCCTCAGGAGACTAAAGAGAAGCTTGATAAACATTATGGTGACTCTGCACCTTCGATTAGAACAATTTATAAGTGGTTTCAAAATTTTCGGAGTGGCCATATGGGCACAAGTGACGCTGAACGTTCTGGACGCCCTGTTGAGGTTACTACTCCAGAAATCATTGATAAAATCCATGATATGGTGATGGATGACAGAAGAGTGAAGGTGCGTGAGATTGCTAGTGCTGTGGGCATCTCGAATGAACAGGTACATAATATTTTGCATCAACATTTTGCATGACAAAGCTATCCGCAAGATGGGTGCCGCGATTGCTCACGCTTGACCAAAAACGAAATCGTGTGAAGTGTTGCAAGGACGGTTTGCAGCTGTTCCAGAAGAATCCGCAGGACTTTAAGCGTCGTTTCATCACTGTGGATGAAACATGGATACATCACTACACTCCTGAGACCAAAGAACAATCTAAACAATGGGTTGCGCCAAAAAAGGCGAAGACCGTTCCTTCGGCCGGAAAGATTAAGGCGACTGTCTTTTGGGATTCGCAAGGAATAATCCTCATCGACTATCTGGAAAAGGGTAAAACTATTACAGGTGCATATTATTCATCGTTATTGGACCGTTTGAAAACCGAGCTGCAAGAAAAACGCCCACGATTGGCCCACAAAAAAGTCCTTTTCCATCACGACAACGCACCAGCTCACACCTCAGCAATTGTGGTCGCAAAATTAATGGAAATAAGGTTCCAACTCGTTTCACATCCCCCCTATTCTCCAGACTTGGCTCCCTCGGACTACTATTTGTTCCTCAATATGAAGAAATGGCTGGCGGGAAAAAGATTTTATTCAAACGAGGAGGTGATTGCAGAAACGAATGGCTATTTTTTAGACTTGGACAAATCCTATTATTCGGAAGGGATCAACAAATTAGAGCAGCGTTGGACGAAGTGTATAAGCCTAAAAGGAGACTATGTTGAAAAATAAAAAAGGTTTACCCCAAAAAATTAAGTAGTTTTTATTTTTGCACGGACTTTTCAAACGACCCTCGTATACATTCTATTTTCTCAAGTTTAATTTATGGCAGACTCAGATCAGTTACTTATAACTAAATAAGTTCAGTAAAATTCAGAATCAGGAGCTAATTTGTCTAACAGACATTAATTATATCACAACGAAAAATCGTGATTATGTATTTACCCTAGATTTGTTCGGACTATCAGAAATAAATCCACTTTTCATTCCTAAGTAATAATTTGCTTGATAAAATAAAAAGATATTCGGGAATGTGTGTGAGTAGTTATTTATTAAAAATCATTAATATATCTTAGACATGGGGGTTGGCTCGTTGCCAAAGTTTATATATCTCTTACTGTACTGGAGCCTTGTCTACTAGGACCGACTTTAGTAATATATGGTTTCTTTCCTAGTGTCTTAAAGGCAAAGATTTTCCCACCCATACCTAAAGCAAGTTTTAACAGCGCCCTCTATTAGAAATTTCGACGAACTAAAACGGCTAAACAGTCCTTTTAGTTTCTAGGAAACTAGACGCCTAGAAGGCGGTGCCTTTTAGTAATTGATCTGCACTTGACCCCCAAACTCTTCCATAAATTTCTAACTTTTAAAGCCTATAATTCCATTAAACATAAGAAAATTTATAGTTAAGTCATACAAATAATTTTTCGAAACAACTATTTTTGTAGGGAAGGGTCCCACGCCCGAATTCGAATCCAGCTGCTGGCCCTTAGATTTACTCTTCCTAGCAGCTTCTTACAGCTCACTGTTCGGTGATGGACAGTGTGGTCTGTAACGAGAGAACGCTGTCCGGAGCCTGGCAGTGCACTGAAAAAAGCTCCGGGCGCCAATAACCTCAGCTGTTAATGCGTCTTAAATAATTAAAATCATTAAAAAAAACAAACTATTTTTATATTATTTATTTATTTCAATAATACCATAACTTTGGTCACAATTAAATCCAATTTATAGCTGGGTAAAAAGTATTATATTATTAGTATTAAATATAAAATAATGCTAATTTTTTCAGGTTGGCTACTAGGTGCCGTAGACGGAGGCGGATAGCAATCAGACTTTACTATAAATTGCTTTTATGTAATAAATGTAAATAGATAGATAGATAGATAAAGTCTTTTATTTAAATATGTACATAAATTTCAAAATTAACAGATCAACTTATTCAATAATTATCAAATAAAGGACATACGCTTGGTACAAAACCATCAGCGGGGGTGCTAGCTAGCAAATACAAAATAAATGTTCTTTAATAATATACAATTCCCAATAAAGGACAAATAATAAATAAATAATATATAAATATACATAATATATCAATAATAAATCATATATATAAATAAATATTCTTAACTAAATAAGTATGGAAAACATTGTATACGAGTAAATAATATGTATTTTAGTAAATCGATAATAAACTAAAAGAAATACTTTTTATATTAAATAAAATAAATTCTTTATTTTACACTAATCGATTAATTATGTATCTTTTCATATCGTAAGATCCAAGCACGCTTGGTGTAATTCAATAAAGAAATCCAATCACCATTTAGATACTGTATTAATTCTTGTTGGGACAATATAATCTTATTTAAAGCCTATAATTCCTGTAATAAATGTATGTATGATTTAAATTAATTATACTTCTTTGAGAATACGAGTACAAGCATTGGTATCAATTAACAAATAAATATCTCGCTCCTCTATGTAAAATCCGTCTTTTCTCCATGGATTGTTTACTTTTTTGAAATCAGTTCACTTGAAAATAGTTCCCAGGATTTTCTGCAAACTTCTTGTATTCATATGAATGTATACAATATTATACATTCATACAAATATAACTTGTTATGTGAGGTAGATAATTCTAAAATTTTGGTTAAAATTAAATATAAATAAAATTGTTGGAAAAAATGTATTAATTTTAATTTACGTATTTTTCATTTATTAAATATTATATTTACAAGTTTCTGTAACTACTTGAAATTTTGTTATAATATCCTCTATAAGACCATTGTCTATTTTAGAGATCATAATACTATTTTTGAAGCAACAGTAACGCTATTTCATGCCTTGGACATATTTTAAATATTTATTAAGGCAAATTAAACTAGTTTTACCATCATTCTTTCCTTTTGAGGTGAGTTTGGATAGTGTCTATGTAATCGAATACTATACTTGAATTGTTTATGTTTGCTGTACTTAAGTAGTTTGCTTTATTTAGAACTTAATGAAACTTAACTCAGTCTTTGCTTTCTATTTTATATGCTTAATTTTACTAATCTGGTAGAATACTGCTAGAATAAATTAAGGCTTAACAATTTCTGATAATTTTCTATACAATAGGAATTGTCTCTGAACATGAGATAATTAACCTTATACGAGGTAAAATTTGTTTATTAGTCCCCCATTTTTTCTATTTATAAGTCAACATTTTTTTGAATCAATAGATTCCATTCCAGAACTGAGATTCAACAACAATCACCTCTGCCCTCGCTTCTTCACTTGAATGAAAACGAGTTCCAGATATAATGCCCTATAAATTTGGGAACTATTGTTAATCAGAGAGTTCAAAAAGTGAAGAATACGTTGAATATTCCGATAATTAGTATTGTAAAAATTGTAAATTGTAAATGAAATAATTGAAAGTCTGTGTTTATAAAAGTGAGCCCGTTCTTAAAAGGCTATTAAGCCAGAAAAAAGTTCTATTAGAAATTTAAATAAAAAATGTACTCCACCATTTTATGACTTGCTGTGTGTTGACAAAGCGTGACGATATTTTAATTTTCAATATTTAGTGCTTAAGAAAGCAATTGCTAGGATTCTTTCAGCTTTTTACTGGACCAAGCTATAACATCTCTTTGTTTTTTTTTTTTTTGCAGGGTATCGCATATCTCCTCAAACATTTTGGCTCGAATCTCTCAGTGAATATTGATTCTGTAATGCAATTATGCTGAACCAAAATTACGCAATAAATTTACTACAGTTAATGTTCTTTAATAGTTTTTTGGTTAGGACTACTGCTAAGCTAGATAAGTGGTACTAAATATCGACAAACATTGCCAAAACTTGAACTAGGGGAATCATCTCAAATTATGACACAAATCTTCGATAGTAATGATTCTACATATGCTACAACTCTATCGTAATAAATTATTACTATGTATTCTGTTTTTTTGGGATCTTTTAAATGTAGAATTGAAGAAGAAAGATGATAAAATGGTCACTCCAGAGGGAGATACATAAATTAGAACATATGATGCCATCAATAGGCTGAAGTATTATAAAACCCATGGATATAATAACGCATCACCGGAACAGTTTAAAAAGTTGGTGAAGAAATAATAACAGAATTGTGAGTTCGTTTAACATTTGAAATATGGAGGTAATGCCTAAAATTTATGCTAAGTAAGTAAAGTACAATTTATATTTTGCAGTAAATTTTTTTAAAATTTGTCCTACAATTTAAACTCACCTCTCCGTTAACATTGGTTCTTCTTTCTTAATATTGAACGAATAATATTGATTCTAATTATAAAATTAAACGCAAGCAAAAATTGAGCACTACTAAATTTACTTGAATTTATAACCTAAATTAGTTTGGACAGGGCTACTCCTATGCGAAGTATTGCTCAATTATCAAGCTAGTTTGTCAGATCTGACTGATCGCATGTAGTTTGATGTTTAGTTGTTTTCAAGATATCAGGTTTCTACTTAAGCAGGCTGCTGTGAATGGTAACACCTTTGTGTTAATCAATATTTTATGGTTCATATTCCATGGGTTCATGATCTCAAATGTTATGTGCCAATGGTATCGTATATCACATAAGAATATTCTTTATCAAACTTTAACTTGGGCTCATTTGTGATTAGCATTAAATTCCATTCTCAGAGTTTATATGCAAAATTAGTTTCATTTTGTTTATACTATCACATACGACTACTAACAACACCAGACTAAAAGTAATAGGCCTATATATTTGTAGCTAAATCACAATATTAGAAACAAAATAACGCATTGGTGTTAGCATCTGAAATGAGGGTGTCTCTAACTTCACCTTAAAACCAAATTTAGAAAAAAATTATGAGAAAATTCCAAAAATAACTTTGCACTTTTAAACTTCCCCGTGCCTTGGGATTCTAACAATGCTTTTTGGGATGTTGAAATATGACAAGTATAATGTAGAATTTATATTAATAGCAAATTTCATGACACGTACAACCATGACAGTTATAGAAATTATGCTACTCTTGGCGCAGTTGAATGTGTGCTATCAGTTTATAGAACGTTTAGTAGGACCTACAGGAATAAAAACTATCACTGAAAACATCAGGAAGGGTTTTTTACTATGATCGATTCAGAGTTACTCTCTAAGATGGATTTTGGAAACAAGTGGAGAAACTTTAAGATGTGCTAGTCAACTACAGGATGTTTATATGATAAGAAGCTATGGTTTCTGATGAATACTGAACCAGGAACACTGATCTATTTTACGGACGGAGCCAGATAAAAAGAAGCCAGGTCTTACGGGAGTTGGTTTTCGCATTGAGAGCAGTAAAATAGCAGTAAGTCTGACGGCTACTGTTGTCCAAATAGAAGTTATGGCGATTCTTAGGAGCTGTGCACTATGCGTACTTAGAAATCCAAGATAAAAGAAGTTAGATTATTTGCCGAAAGTCAGACTGTGTAAAAATAAGCTGGTAAGAAAAAGAGTTTTAAATAGGAGAAGTAGTGTTATTGCTTTTTTGTTTTTTGGATCTTCGTTCATAAGGGAATTCAGAGAAAAGGAGCAAGAACTATTAAAGGGAAGTCCAACCTAACGTTTTATAGGAATTTGCGTTAGCCACTTCTGAGGAATTTTAAATTACCAAAATCAAGGAACGGAAAACTGGTAAGACGAATAATAGGTGTGCAACCAGCTTTTAATATTTGCTCAGTCAACCAGATTTATAGGTAAATTTAAACCATAAAAAGAAATGCTTGGATTTTATCAAATAGAGTAGTATCTATTTAAGTAACCTAGTAGGATTGATTACTGATCAACAGCTGAGCAGATCAATTATTCAATCATAAGTACCTGTTTAGGCAAACACATTGTCAGCAATTTAGAGCTTTGGGAGCAAGAGAAACTGTTTGTAAGCCCTGAGCAAAGCAACTGCGAATATTCGAAGTGAATGTTTACAGGGTGAACCAGTAAGTATTGTCCATAGGCCTACTGTGTGTAGTACATCTAAACTGGAGTTCAATGACGTATAGGCCAATTCATTGAAAACTCTTTTAGATGAACCAGTAGTCAATTTTTAAAGTAGATTGTCTTAAAATAAGGAAGTCAAAGGTTACAAATTGCACTTTAAAAAAAAAAAAAAAAAGTTAAGGTTTATTCACAGTCTTTTCTTTTTCAACAGTGTAGTTGTGTGTGAAATTGTAATTTGGAGTAAGTACAAACTATATGAATTTTTGTTTATAAAAATAGTACTTGTTTAATATATTTCTAACATTTTCGCAAATATTTCAGAGAGATCAGAATTTTTTTTGTTTTTTAAAGTGCAATTTGTAACCTTTGACTTCCTTATTTTAAGACAATCTACTTTAAAAATTGACTACTGGTCCATCTAAAAGAGTTTTCAATGAATTAAACAACTTGATAAACTAACACTCTTGAGTGCTCGTGAACACGTTTTCTTGTAAAACAAACGTAATTTCTCATACGAAGATAAAGAGGAATCCTGGAAAATGATATACCGTTTGAAAGCCCATTAGGCAAGGAAACTTTTATAAAAAGTACCAGCACCTAGGTCTGATAATGATCACATAAGGGCCTAATGAGTTTTCTTCAAAAATTTCGATTACTTTTTGTTTTTCCAGCATCCAGGAGGAAGATTAAGGGTGTTTGGAGAATAATTTATGCTTCGAAATGGTATCAATTTGTAGGAAATTTATCTGTCTTTCTAACCGTGTCATCAGAATCGAATTCGGACTAAAACTTTCTGAGTAATAACATTTTTATTGGAAAAAAAAGTAATGATTTTAGAAAAAAAAAAATTAAAGTGACGTCACTCAAGAACAGTGGAAAATATGAAGTTGGCCAATACGACATTGAACTCCACACTTTAGATGTACTACACACAGTAGGCCTATGGACATTACGTACTGGTTCACCCCCGTATAAATAGAGGCAGATTCAAGGATTCGTCTCTGATAGAGTTGGTAATATACATAATGACCATTATATTCGGAGATATTACAGGCAGTTATAAATAAAAAGGTAGATTACGGATGTAAAAGCTTAGTAATGATCTTTGTTCTTGTGGTGAATCTGCATGGCACTAGTTCCAAAATTGCGAAGTAAGACGACATAATTATATTCAGCATCCAATCGTGTGAATTTCTGAAAAAATTCTTTGGCACTTGAGGATAGACAGTATATAACCAGTAACCAACCAGAAGTCATGTGAATATGTAGGGACAAAATATTTATCTTCCTCTTTAAAAAAAACTGAAGTACGTTTCTAACAAGCAGTTTGTAAGCAAAACAGTACTATTAAAAAAGGGTAAATGCGCTGAACATACAATACAAATTGTTTGAATTAGGGCAAGTAATTTACTTTCCAATTTATGTTTCCTTTCAACTTAATCTCCTGTAGCTATTCTTATAACTTAATTATACATATATATTGTATAATGTATAATAATTTGTATAACTATATTAAATAATAATAAATTTTAATTTATATTTATGAATAAATAATAATTTTTGTTGTGTAAATGAAGAAAGTTTTTACTCACGAGTTCTGGGATTATCCTCTCAAGAACTTGGAACTAACTGGACGAGGAAGTGAAAACACTGAACTCAAGTGTCCAATTTTTACCATTTATATTTATTTAGTAACATTCATGATTATCACGTGAAATTGGTCACTTATCGCGATGTTTTAACTTCACAATTTAAAAGTCAAACTGGTTATCCCTGCTTCCTTTATCAATAAAATTTTATTACAGTGAACTTGTATGATATTGAAATCAACAATGTTGTAATATTTTTTCTGTAAGATACTAAATTTAAAGAAAATTTAATTATATAAGTTGTGGTAACAGAAAGTGTAGTTAGCAGTTTTAATACCAGATTTGTTCAAATACAGGCATTTATTTGGAAAAATTAGCACAATCGGCATATTTCCATTTTTTTAGGTGTCAGAAAAACTTGGACAAAGTACTGCAGCTAAAGTTTGTTGTCTTGTCACAGTTTTAGCAAAGCATTGTCGTTTGTAAAATCGATAAGTTGAGCAATTCAACGATAAACAACTCCTACTGCTTACTTGGCTGGTGTAAACAGGAATTATAACTTATCTTTTACTTCCGGTTTAAATCAATCTGTTCTTGCCCTTATCTTTTTGTTTAAAGGAACTATTGCAATAATTTTTTTTTGTATTCATCAAAGTTTTGAGGCCTCCTGACTACGGAAAATGTCCTTTTTAAAAGCTACTTTGTGTGTGTTTCAAAAGAGAAATTTTACCCATTAAATTCTCAAAAGTTTACAATGAAAGTCATATTTATATACAAATTTAATTAAGAATTGTAGAAGGGTAGATATTTCTGTTAACCCTTCTAAAACTACTCTGGTTCCCTTCACTAGGAGAAGGGACACAGAGAGCTACAAAAATCTTCGATTCATTGACAAAACTCTGGTCATGTCAAGTGAGGTTAAGTGCCTGGGTGTTTTCCTTGACTCCAGACTCACTTGGAACGCACATCTAGATGAAGTTACACTAAAGGCTAAACAGGCACTTTGTGGTACCATTAGAACCTGTGAGAAGACATGGGTTTTACTCCCTAAAAAGACCTACTGGCTCTTTTCAAGAACAGTCATTCCTATTATCACCTACGGTGAGGTAGTGTGGTAGAGGAAGACTGAACAACAGGCGGCCATCAAGGTTCTAGCCAGGGTGCTGAGGCTGGCCTGTCAGTTGATTACGGGAGCCTTTAGTAGCGCTCCTACTGCTGCACTGGAGGTACTGCTAGGGTTGCCTCCGCTTCAGTTTGTTATACAGGCGGAGGACAAGGGCCTGTGCGTACAGACTAGAGAGAAATAGGCAATGTAAGCGCATTAGTTCTTCGGCATGGCGGGGGACAGTATCTATCCTAGATACAGTTCGAGGCTTCATTTCAGGTGTTCCTCAGATGGAGGACTGAATGGAGGGTGAACTGGACAGAATAGCGCCGGAAGGGAGTCATATGGTGCACGGATGGCTCCAAATGACCTGTGGGACTGGGGCTGAAGTGGATGAGGTTAAATCTGAGAGATCTCTTGGGAGATACGCCACCGTCTTCCAGGCCGAGGTCTTTGCCATCAAAACTTGTGCTGAAGAAAACCTGCGAATGGAACTTAGAAATAGGGAGATTTGCATCTTTTCGGACAGTCAGACTGCATTGAAGGCCCTTAATTCCTTCAGAACTACCTCTTCCCTGGTTTGGGAATGTAAAAAGGCCCTGGAACAACTGGCTCGGCACAATAAAGTTCGACTGCAAAGGATGCCAGGTCATATAGGGATTATGGGGAATGAAACAGCCGAGCAACTGGCCAGGAACGGAGCTAATACTCCTTTCAAAGGACCAGAACCTTAGGTTTAGGAAGCATCTGTTCAAGGTGGGACTTATTAGCACGGATCCGTTGTGCAGATTGTGTCAGGAAGAGGAGGAAACGGCCTCACAATTGTTGTTCTATGTTGTTGTTGCGCTATGAAACCTTTTGCTGTTTGAGATCAAAGGAGATAGTAGCGCAAAAAGAACTAGTAGGGAAAGTCCTCAACCTCAATTTTAAATGGTTTAGAATTTAATAGAGGTCACAGACCCTTATGCTGGGCCATTTTCGTATTCAAAATATTTGTTCAGTAAAGAATAGCACTCCATTTAACTTTGTAACAGGAAATATCAATCTATTGATGCGTAGGTTTTTTTTAAAAATCTGTCTCAGACACATACACTCATCATGTTTTTTTAGCTCATAGTCTGCAAATTAAAACACGGAGGCTGCTCATCTTCACTTTCTGAGAGTAATAGTTTTGGACGAATGCCGTCAAAAGAAAATGTGCAACTTTACTATTACGTTTTTTTTAACTTTTCCGTTTTTTTCTTAAAAATAACTCTAATGTTTTTTTTTTAAACTTCGTATACTTCTGATGACCAATTCTACCACTTTCATTTGAGAAAATTTCCTTGAGATTTTTAGGACAGCTCTAAGGAAGAGTATGGCCAATCCTTAAAAGTACAAGCCCTAACATTGACACATATAGAATTGTAAAAAATTTAAATATGAATATATAGGTTTCGTGACCGTAAATTGTTAAACTTAGGACTCAAGATTGGCGAGGAATCGGTAAAATAAAAAACAAATTCGTCTTTTTGCCAACGTTTCGACAAATATATTGTCCTCTTCAGGGCCTGGATATTACAAATACACAAATACAAACAATTCAGTAACACAGAAAATCCGTAAAAAAACAGTAATATAATAATAAAATGAAATAAAAAAATAAAATACAATAAATTCTTTATAATGATTGAAACTTACGTGGCTATGCGGGTTGGTTGAGCTACAGAAACTAAGAGCCAGAACTGGAGAACAGGTATATAATACAGATATAGCGGGACTTACACGGGAATTTTGGTAATGACAATGGGACAGATACAATAGAGTAATTACAATGTTCAATTTTGACAATAAAATAGATATTGGGAAATTTCTTTTAATACAAAAAGTCGGAAAAACCAAAAACCCTTGATAAAATTGTAGCAGTTGGCCAAATTCGACGTGCTGTCCTAAAGTTAACTGTGTTGTTCTGTTTTACTATGTGGCACATTTCTAGAAAATTATGTTTGTATTGGTTCTTTTCCCTATCAACACAATTTTGACTTCCAGAATGTGACAGTACTCGATAGGTAAAAGAACCAATACAAATGTAATTTTCTAGAAATATGCCACATAGTGAAACAAAACAACACAGTAAACTTTGGAACAGACATGTCGAACTTAGCCAACTGCTACAATTTTATTATTAAAAAATAAATAGAGTTCTAACTTCATTATTTGACCGATTCCTCGCCAATCTTGAATCCTAAGTTTAAAAAATTTAAATTTAAGAATTATTTTAGCATAGTGAGTCTAAAAGCAGAAAATAATTTTGCCATTAAGGCTTTTCTTTCGAAGGCAGTTATTTGTGTGCGAAGTATATGTGAAACTGGCTGCATGGACAGTGGAGATGTATACGGCGCTAATGAGGTAAACAAAGTGATGAGGTCTCTATGGGAGTAGCGGGTGATTATTTGCGAGCCACCCATGGTGGCTAGTTGGTTGGCTCTCTTCTAGAGTATAATAGGGCTGAGCTCATTTCCTTACTTTGTGCCATTTTTGCAATTAGACTTGGGGGATAAAAAAAGGCACCTGTTTATACCATTGGTACAGGCACCAATTCATATTCAACGCAACTGTGAATAAGAGTTGGTAACTCTACAGACAGATCCGCAATCAGAAGTCTTAAGAAAGTCACCAGGTGTCTAAAAAGGATGTAAAGTGGGCGTTAATGAGAGTATATGAAATAAAATGTAGCTATCAAATGGCTTAACCGAATTAAAACCTATAAATAAATCTATTCAGAAAACTAGCCACTACCGATTGAAACTTTCTGACTAGTTTTCGGTTATTAGAAACACACTAAAACACGTTTAGTCGTCACAAAGTGTTTCCTAATTGATTCAGATTGTTTTTCATTTTAAGCAGTGGTGGCGTGAACTTGAACAAAATATTGAGAAGACTTAAGATTAAATTCAATAACATGTAATTTTAGTTATTATCGGTTATTTTAATAGTCTAAATTCTTTTTTTTCTTTATTAATTAATTTATTTACAGTATTGCCAATTTTTTCAGGTTGGCTTTACGTCTAACTACCAAATTAGGTGTCGTGGACGGAGGCGACTAGCAAACATACGAGGTCTGTAAATTAAGTAATGAGACTGATTTTTTTTAAATTGTTTTATTCAAAAAGGATTACAACTCTATATAGTCACCTTCAAAATAACTTCCTTCTGAAGCCACACAGCGCTGGAGACGTTTCTTCCACTCCTCATAGCAGTGCTCGAACTCCGATACTGGAATAGCTTTCAGCTGGTCGGTTACAGCCGTTTGAATGTTTTCGTCTGTCCCAAAATGAGTTCTCCCCTTGAGGTGATTTTTCAACTTCGGGAAGAGAAAAAGGTCACAAGGACTCAAGTCAGGCGAATAAGGAGGCTGGAGGAGCCACAGGAATGTTTTTACTGGCCAAAAAATCAGTTTATTGAAATTGCTGAGTGACAAGCGAGCATTATCGTGATGCAACACCCACTTGTTCTTGATGTTTGGTCTCACACGAATGACCCCTTTTTCGAAGTTTTTTTTCATGAACCACTCGGTGAAAGTGTTTGATTCACCGTTTGACCTTGAGGTAGAAACTCTTTGTGGACGATTCCGTGAATATCGAAAAAAACAAATCAGCATGCATTTGATCTTCGACTTTGCCATCCTTGCAGTTTCAATAAACGAGTTTTTGGCCAGTAAAAACATTCCTGTGGCTCCTCAGCCTCTTTATTCGCCTGACTTGAGTCTTTCTGACTTTTTTCTATTCCCGAAGTTGAAAAATCACCCACAAGGGAACTTATTTTGGGACAGTCGAAAACATTCAAACGGCTGTAACCGACCAGCTGAAGGCTATTCCAGTATCGGGGTTCGAGCACTGCTATGAGGAGTGGAAGAAACATCTCCAGCGCTGTGTGGCTTCAGAAGGAAGTTATTTTGAAGGTGACAATATAGAATTGTAATTCTTTTTGAATAAAACAATTTTAAAAAATCAGTCTCATTACTTAATTTACAGACCTCGTACTTTACTGTAAATTTCTTTTATTAACCATTAAATAAAATCCGAGGCCTAAAACCGGGAATTGAACCTAGTACCACAATGCGTATTAGCTGTACAGGTCTCTAACCGATCGGCTACAATGACACCTCAAAGGGTCCAATATGTCCAAATGTACCTAGGTCGTCTTATGGCTTAGCCATCTGTGAAATTTCTCAAATGTTTCTAAAGATACAATCGAAACCCAAAGTGGAAAATATGGATACTTTAAAGAGTATCACATTTTGCAAGTATCACAACGATATCATTCATATGAATCTAGCAAATATTGTTTGTTCTGAACATCATTTGGAATAAAGGCACAGTGGTTTTAGTACAGCTAAAAAAACTACAGTCTTCACCTTAAGCCAGTTCTTTTTAAAAAAAACAGTAGATTAACGATGGAGGTGCAAAAAAAGTTACTGCAATGCAAAAAAGTTTTTTATAAGATTTTCATCTTTTCTTAAGTGTGGGTAAGCTGTGTCTTTAGGTACCTACTGCCAGATCTACAGCAAGTGCTTAAATAATTTTACGTTTGGAATTTTCAGCTTGGACGCCTTCCCGAAAAGTAACTCATCAAAACGTCACATAATAACCTGGAATTTCTGGATTTGTGAACATCAGACGTTGGGTCTTAAAGTACCAAGAAGCTTCTTTAATGTTCATTAACCAACTATTTTCACATACCTTTATAAGTTTTAAATATATGTAGTAAAAATGCCGGGATTGTAGAAAAACAAAGTAGTATTAAATAATAATTGCAGTAAGACAAAGCCGTTGTCAGTGTGGGTAAAAATGTCGGCAGCGTACCTTTACTATGAAGGAAGACGGTCCCTTAAGAATAGTTCGCCTCCAGAAGCAAATAAGATTAGATTATCTTGTGTACAGATCTGGCCAGATAATTCAATCACTATGAGTTTTATTATATATATTACTCACACACAGTAAAATGGAGTGCACACAACATTGTCGGGTAAATATAGTATGTGAGAGAATTATAGTGAATATTATTATATTCACAGTCTACGACTGCTCTTAAAAAGTGTTTAATCTAGCTCAAGCAATGTTCATCAAACTGGATGAGTTTATAAGTTAGTGGATATTTTAGTTAGTAAGCTCACACTGCTTTGGGTTACACTGTGTTGTCACATGGGTAGTGTCAGAAATTTGAAATCACCTACACAGTCTGTGGCGGCTCTTAAAATTAGTTTTTATTCCAGCTCCAGCAAAGTTCGTCAAGCCATATGAGTTTATAAGTTAGTGGAGATTTTGTTAGTAAGCTTACACTGCTCTGGGTTACACTGTGTTGTCACATGGGTAGTGTCAGAAATTTGAGATCACCTACACAGTCTGTGACGGCTCTTAAAAAGAGTTTTTATTCCAACCCCAGCAAAGTTTGTCAAACTGGATGAGTTTTTAAGTTAGTAGAAGGTTATTTAGTAAACTCTCTCTGCTCTGAACTGCAATTTTATCACTTGTTTTGTGTGTAAGAATGCATAAAAAATGTTCACATCCCTTAAAAAAGTGTGTTTAATCCCATCTTAACTAATATACCCCAAACTGGGTTCCCTTTATTATTAGTATGCCATATTGATTTTGAAATTTATATGCAAGTCTATACGTCAGTATTAGACGTATATTACTCAAACATCACTCCAAATATTTGGTATTAGCCTAATGACATATAACAGTATTATGTGAAATTACTGTAGACTGGGCATACACCCCCGACTAAACCACATGCAGCGTGTGTCAACAGCATGTTGCACTTTGACTAAATTGCATGCGTATGACTACGAGATTAATATGCACTATCCTAGATCATAATTAAACCTAGGTTATTTGGTTAAGCATTATTAAAAAACATAACCATTGCAACAAAAAATTACTTTAAAATATGTTTTTTCATGCAGATTTACATAACCCGCTAAGTTGGTATGTTATGTGGTAGGTACTGGGTTCGATACCCGTTCTTGGCCATGGAATTTAATTTTAATGGTTAATATTAGATTTTATTTTAAGTAATCGCCTATTTTTTTTTTTTTTTTAGGCGGGGCTTTAACGTCCAACTACCAATTAGGTGTCGTAAACGGCGGGCGGAAGCTCATACTTTACTGTAAACAATTTTTTTTTACTAAATAAAAAGTAGCCTTACACGGGATTCGAACCAGTGATCTCCCACTTACGAAGCTACGCTCTTGACCACTAGACCAACACAAGCCCCAAATGGGTAATTATAACTAATAACTCTTTAGCTTTGGCCCGTTTAATTTATTTATTTTTTTTTAAATATTAGATTAAACTATAGTTTTCTCTTATGCATTTTTAGCAAGTTTGTGCAGTTCTACAATAATTGTGCCATAATATTATTGTAAGGCAAAACAGACCCTAAATATTGTTGAGTTCCTAATATGTTGGAAATATTTACAACAAATTAATCAAAAGTTTTACGCGAAGTTTTCTCAAGAAAGCCTGTTTGCATAGCTACTAAATAATAAGGTTTATTTAAACCTTAATTCTATTTATGGGTGAATTATTATTTATTATTATTTTTTTAAGTATACCCTTTTAAGGAGAGAATATTTGCTTTTTAATAAAATGGAAGACTGACATAAATTTCTTCCTTAATTAAGGGCTGGGGTGACGTTCATGTTCGGGGTGTTAAAATTCTGTTATTAGAAGTGAGTGGTGTGGAACCGTCAATTATAGTTAAATCTCTTGTTAAAAAATGCTGTAGTAGTGTAATAATTGAATTATTTGTGTGAGTGTATGTGTAAAAAAGAGGGAGTGATTGGGAGACTGTAAGAGAAGTGAGAGGGATGCTTCTAGACTGCTAAAAGTTAGGGTAATTCACAGATGAACAACTTATGTTTAGAAGAGCATAACAACGGACCAGGCTTTATGAAATCTCTATGGGCGGCGAAATGCCCATTTCACAGTTGCAAAAAATACAAAAATTTAACCACATCAAACATTTCCATTACTCTGTGCGTCTCACAGCAGAAAGTATGCAATTCGGAGTTTGTATGTAATAATGTGTTTTCAGGAAATTGAAAAATGTTTTTCTGATTTGGGGGGGGCTTAAATGAAAATTTTACATTGAGTTCCTTTAAAGTGAGGCATCTACTCATGCCTACTCCGACTGGGAGCCTGGACCTGTAATTTTAACATCAAGAAACTCCAGAACAACACAGAACAAATTACTCAGTCTTGCGACAGACTCGACCTTTGACGCGATAAAATCGATAAGACTGCATCCATAATCCCCCTATACACTCCTGTATCTAAAATTATCTGCTGAAACTCCTTTCCACCTTTGGGATTGTTAATCAAAAACCTACACCGCCGCGAAAGAGTGCCACCAACGATCCTTCCATTTCTTACAGCTATAAAAGAACTAAACATATCCTTTTCTAACTCTTTCCTCTTGCTGCAGATCCTAAGAAATGTTCATATTTTGTAGTAAAGTTTATATCTAAACATCTTGTTCTAAAGAACAAATTCTTTCGGTGGTTAGATTGCCGTTTGAAAATCCCTTAATGAAAACGTTATCTATTCCAAACTACAGCTCACTCTCAATATTCCTCCACTTGCCACCAGAAGAATTTATTATGACCTCTCTTTCCTCTGCAAACTTCTCCATTCTCAAATAGACTGTCCTTACCTTCTTTCTCTAATTTCTTTTAATATCTCATACCATACCACACGACATTCTTCTCCATTCAATGTACCGTACTGCAAACATAATTACGTTTTTTACTCTACTATCTTTCGTATGAAGCGGACAGCCAATCATTTTAACTTAGATTTCTTTGGCACTGGTATACAAAATTTTCTAAATAAAGCCAGATGTCAACTATTTCTTTGATTTATTTGTAACATATTGTATAAATCTGTATAATAACCTCTAAAAGGTAAAATAAAATGCTAAAGCCTAATTATAAACCTAAATTATAGACTGAGAACTATTTGTATTATTTATGTTATTATTATTATTTTTTAATGATTTAAGGCGTGTCAACATCTAAGGTTATTGGCGCCCGGAGCTTTTTTCAGTGCACTGCCGGCTTCCGGACAGTGTTCTCTCGTTCATCACTGGACAGTGAGCTGTAAGAAGCTCCTAGGAAGAGAAAATCTAAGGGTCACCAGCTGCATTCGAACCCGGGACCTCCGCGTGGGAATCACATACGCTAACCGCATAGCTAATCCCTTCCCTTGTTATTTTTTTTTTTTTTTTTTTTTTTTTTTTTTTTTTTTTTTTTTTTTTTTTTTTTTTTTTTTTTTTTTTGGCGCATCGACTGCTTGGCCATTAGCGCCCAAGTAGATAGTTATTATTATTATTATTATTATTATTATTATTGTTTCTGTAAATTGAATTATTAGTCCGTTTTTTATTTAAAAATAAAAAAAAAATCTATATTTATCAACGTGTTCTCATTATCTGTATTTTATGACTAAAGATACAGATAAGTTCTCTATTCGGAGAAGTTCATTAGATGAAGTTTTACTAATGCAAAATAGGATGTTCAGTAGCCTACCAAGATAAAATAGCATCGCTACTGAACACGTGTACAATATTTATGAATTCCTGATATTAATATAGAAAATTTTAAGATAGATGAATATCAGTCCGCAAATCTGTCTGTTGAGATTTTATTCTTGGCATACCGAATGTTAAAGCCTAAGACGAAAACTTTGAAGAAGTTTTTCTCAAAGAAAAATTTAGAAACATTTTGGTGCGTTCTGGGGGGCGATATGACGTCACGCTTTTTTAAATACTAACACTTTAGGATACTGAAATGTAATTAGTTGATGTCACAGAATCTAACTTTAAGAAAATTTAACCGCGATTTGAAAAATAATAACAAGAAAAGTGGGGCAGTATTGATATCAGACTTCTTTTCTCTAGACTCGCCATTCACCACCATTATTAACCCTCACACTATCTATAGTGGTGCATAATACACCACTTCAAGTGGTGTATAATAGTTTGGTTTAGCTTAAAATAGTTTACTTGAAACAATTTAAACATTCCACATCAAAAGCATAACTGGCATTAGCCGACGTGGCATACCAAAACTATCTAACACTTTGTGTGTCTTTAGTGTAAAAGAGAGTATTTGTGTGTAAGTTGTCACAAATAGCCTTAATACATATAAACTTAGAATCTCATTCAAGATTGAAACGAACCTAGTTAAAGCTAAAATAACAATTTGTTTTTGCTCTCTAATACGAGAGAACATAAAGAAGCAGTGCTCGCCAGCGTACAGTGAAGAAAGAAGTGGGTTAAGAAAGAAGACAAAATATACCAAAAAAAGGTTGAGCGTTTTTACTGTATGTGGGGTATACGACGAAATCCCAAAATTATAAACTTAACCAAAAGAAAATGAAAATAAGTAAGGATTAAAAAAAATCAATAAAAATAACAAACTTTGGTACCCCTCAGCTACCACTTATTTTTGTATCCATGGTGATGAAGCTGTTTTTAAAACTATCCGGTAGGACAGTTGTATAAGGGTTGATCGTCAAAAAATGCACGAAAAAAGCGTTAACAGTGAAAAACACCCGACTTTGGACAATTTTTTTTTTCCTCTTTTTCTATAAAAGATAAAATTCACAAATTTTCTTTAAAATATAGGGGCAAATCCTCCTTTATAACTTTTAAGTTTTTTTGCAACAACATAGATTAAATATATTTCGAGAAATACGTTGCTGAAAATGGGCAAAAATGGCAGTTTCAGAAAATGTTCTTGTTCTTGTTCTTCTTCTTGCTGTTACCTTTTTTTGTAAACAACGTAGCGCCTAAACGCGTGAACCGATTTTCATGAATGAGGTGTCATTCGATTCGGAATTTTATGTAGATGTGCCTTTTGGGGGTCTCGACGCTGCACATCGAATGGGAGAGGAGTTAGCCCCCTTTATGTAAGGCCCCCTCCAAAATTATTATTACTAATAACTCTGTAAATCTTAGCCCAATTTTGAAAAAAATTGGCAGGATGAAAGGGATAGGGCTTCCCTACGGAATATAATATTAGCTCCCTTACAATTATAAACTCTGAAATAAAAAACAAATAATAACCAATAAGATAAATACCAATTATGGTTTATACTGAACAATTACAAAAATATGACCCTAGTATGAACAAAAAAATAATAGAAATTAGTTGAATAGATAATGTCCCAAAAGTTGAAACAAAATTAAAGTTTTGATTACTTCCTGAACACCAAAAAAACGAAGTTAAATAAATAAATAGTACACCAACTAGGGGTGATACAATAGTTCAAAATAATTGTAATTCTTTTACACCAGTAGTCTGGTCCAAGTTGTATTCTTAGTACATCTTAACTAAACTCACCAATACTCCTTGAGCTGACCAGCTTCTCCTTAGCAAATCCTTTCCGGTAATTCCTTCTTGTGTTCCTTGATGGAAATTGAGGAGTAAAGCAATAACAAAATTTTCTCCAATACGCTCAGATCGCTCTCTCAGACTAAACTGTCCTCTTGTCTAGCCAAAACTCGACTGTACTTATTTTTTTTTTTTTTGTACTATATGTATTTCTTTTCTACTATCCCAGTTGACTATTTTAACAAAACTAGTTTAACATGCCGTTAGATTTAAATAAATCACCAATTTAAATTCTTCCAAAATAATAAAATTTAAAACGTAACTCTTTTGAATGTATAAATCTTTTACTAAACAAAATTAGAATTTTCTGATCCTCAGGTAGCCTTTAGTAAAAACAGTTACAAAACCATGGATAAACTCTAATCGCCATTTTTCTGATTCTCAACTACTTTAATAATATGAAATTATTGGGTTTTCCAGAAAATAATGCAGGATTTTATGTTTTCTTTAAAATACACCTCCAAATTAAAACTGTCCGGTAGGACAGTTGTATAAGGGTTGACCATCAAAAACTGCACGAAAAAGTGTAACGTTGAAAAACACCCAACTTTGACAATTTTTTTCTATTTTTCTGTAAAAGATAAAATTCCCAAATTTTCTTTAAATCTTACTCCAAACCATCCTTTATAACTGTAATTTTTTTGCAACCACCCAGATGTAATAGGTTTCGAGAAAAAAGTTGCCGAAAATGAGCAAAAACGGGTTTTTCAAAAATGTTCTTGTTCTTGTTCTTCTTCTTGTTGTTGTTGTTGTTGTTGTTGTTGTTGTTCTTGTTCTTGTTACCTTTTTTGTAAACAACGTAGCGCCTAAACGCGTGAACCGATTTTCATGAATGAGGTGTCATTCGATTCGGAATTTTATGTAGATGTGCCTTTTGGGGGTCTCGGCCCTGTACATCGAATGGGAGAGGAGTTAGCCCCCTTTATGTAAGGCCCCCTCCAAAATTATTATTACTAATTACTCTGTAAATCTTGGCCCGATTTTGATAAAATTTGGTAGGATGATAGGGTTAGGGCTCCCCTACCTAACAATAAAGCGACGATCTGCTCTTACACTTGTTAAGGGGAAGTATAACAATCGTTTCAAATTATCGACACGTGAACCGATTTTCATGAATGAAGTGTCATTCGAATCGAATTTTTGTACAGATTTGTACTTTAAAAGTCTCGACGCTATGCCTCATAAGGAGGGGAGTTCGCCCCACCCAAATAAGGCCCTTTCTAAAACTATTATTACCAATATTTCTACAAAGCTTAGTCCGATTTTGATAAAATTTAGCACGAAGAAGTGATTAAAGCTCCTCTACGTGGCTGTGGAGTGCCATCATGCTCTTACACCTACTAAGAGGAAGTACTGCAATCGTTAAAATTATCAATGAGTGAACCGATTTACATCAATGAATTGTCGTTCGATTCAAAATCTTTGCCTTTTTAGGGAGAAGTACTGTAATCGCAGTTTATTTTTCTTGCTCCTCTTAAAAGGAAGTACTGAAATCGCAGTTTAATTTTGCTATTTACGTACAAATACCTTCCTATTTTATTCAAAACTCTTTCTCAAAAAAATGGTTATTGAGGATGGTTTGGGGACCGCAACTATAACCATTCTTTAAAAAGATCTCTCTAGTGGTAGTTACGGTTCCGATTTAACACCTTATCAGGTTATAATGATAGAATAGCTTATTCCAAATTTTAAAAAAATCTGTAAAGCAGGCGTAACTTTGCTAATAGACAAAAAGGAAAATTTATCCAAAAGGTACAAAAATCTCCTTAACAAAAACTTACAGTTTAAAAAGTTAAGTATAAGGGTTGATTAAACGCCAAAAGGTACACAAATCAGCAAGTACCCAACATTTCATTAATACTTCATTGATATTATTTAAGTAATTTTACCGCATTAATTTTCATTAATATTTTTTAAGAATTTATTAGATGTCACATACCCTTATGCTGGCCAGTTCATTCATAATAGTTATAATTGTGATAAAATGTATATTATATCTTCGTATAAATAGGTACTTTATTTTAACTCTATTCCAAATTATTCTTCTGATTTCTCTTTAATGTGCCCTTTATTCTGAAGTTGTCACATATACATGCATGTTAAATTAGAAAAAGACAAATTTAGAGTCGGCTACTGTTTAAATTTGAATCACGGAGGATTTAAAACAATATTTCAGTCTTGAATTCGTCTTACCGAAATATTCGTGAGCACAATTACACACAGTTAATAACAAGTAGATTATTCAAAATTATTTATTCATTTCTCAATTGTAATTTAATTTAGTTCCCCTAATTTTACTTATAGTAAAATACTGGAATAATTAGCTGTCCTAAAAATATGCATATCTTATTTACTTTATATTACATATACACAACATTGTGGGAAGAACACCTAGATGGAGAATGTAATTGAAGACAACTATATTATTTACGATAAAGCCAGATTGACTACTACATAAAATAACAATTACTTTAATCGAAGAATGAACTTAAACCGACGATTTTTATTTAAAAATAAAAATAAATAAACAAAATCATTGATGTATGTTGGTGTAAGCATTTTTTAAAAAATTTTTTGAATTTTTTAGCCTCATATTTTTTTTTTTATAACGTTTTCTTTTTCACCTGTAATCAATAGTTTGATTATTATAGATAAATAGATATTACAGTCAATCTAAGTTAAATGGTGTGCTACTTGAACAAATATTTTGTAGATGAAAATGGCCAGCATAAGGGTATGTGACATCTAATAAATTCTTAAAAAATATTAATGAAAATTAATGCGGTAAAATTACTTAAATAATATCAATGAAGTATTAATGAAATGTTGGGTACTTGCTGATTTGTGTACCTTTTGGCGTTTAATCAACCCTTATACTTAACTTTTTAAACTGTAAGTTTTTGTTAAGGTAGTAAACTGTTTATGATTGTTGGACTTTTGACTTTTATAAATGTAAACACTTATTAATCCTCTTTCAAACAAAAATGTTTGTTCACCTCTGTAACATTTTGCTACTTGGAAATAATTCAGTCTTTACTGAGATCTCAAAGCGTTCTAAGAAATCTAAGTTAAAATCCCGTTGGGAACGGGGCCCAAACGGCCAGAAATATCAACGATGTCTGAGGCGTAGGCAAGTATAAGTGAGTGCACTGTTCAACGGTGGTTCCAGAGATTTCAAGAGGGAGACTTGAGCCTTGAAGACAAAGAAGGCCGTGGAAAAAGTTCTGCCCTTGATGACTGTTGTTCTCCGAGCTTTGGTGGAAGAAAATCCCAGAATAACTGTTCGAGAACTGGCAGAGAAACTGGAAGTCAGCAAATCAACCGTCGATGACCATCTCAAGGCGATTGGGGAAGGTGAAAAAGCTTGAAAGTTGGGTTCCTCACACATTAAACGATCGCCAAAAAGATCAGCTGTATAAAATTTGTGCTGCACTTCTTTGCCGAAACAATAGCGATCCTTTTTCTGTCCAGAATTGTGACTTGCGATGAAAAGTGGATCCTCTACGACAACAGCAGATGCTCTGGACAGTGGCCTTGACAAAGGAGAAGCAGCACGACATTTTCCAATGCCCCCAAATCATAAAAACAAAAAAGGTGATGGTTACCTTAAATCCTGGCGAAACCATCAATGCCGAATCGTATTGTAACCAAATTGACGTAATGCATCAGAAATTGGCAATAATGAAGCCATCTTTAGCCAATCGAAAGGGGCCCATTCTGTTGCATGACAACGCTCGGCCAAATATCTCACTTGTTGACTTCCAGAAAATTGTTGGAGCTTGGCTATAAGACTCTGCCACACCCGCCCTACTCACCGGACCTACTGATTACCGCTATTTACAAAATAAAAGATGTATTGACCACACGTTGGCAGAAATTTATAGAAAGTAATGGAGACTATTTTGATTAATTCCTGCATTATTTGCCAATAGTAACACAATGACACTGTTGATGGTACCGTGAAGTTAGCAGATGACCCTATTTTCGTCACAGAGATTGTAAGTTCAGGAATAACTAGGGTCTTCAACCTTTTTCAGCCATTCAGGCTGCCATATAGGCTATCAGTGGTAAGAGGTCTGTTCAAATCGTTCTGGTCCAGTGTCCTTCATATTTGGTACGTAGATTGGAGCAATGATGAGCGATTGTATAGATGAAGTACTCTAGGGTGAGTAGTCCAAGCCTGACACAAATAGAGTAACACAATAAATCTATGTAGGCCGCAGGGTACTTACCATATCCGCTTCCAAAAGTGATATATAACCAACATGAATTTGGGAAAGTTTTAGAGGTAAATAATCTCAGTACTGCAAACTCTTTCGGTTTACTGTTTTGACAATAACTTATTATCGAATCTTCCAATGGGGACATAAAAGCGCAATTTAATGTATTTTGAGTCACACGTAGGAAGATTATTTTTCTAAAAAACAAAAACTGTTGTTCTTTCTTAGAAGACTTCAATGTATTTTTCATTAAGTACACGAAATCAGAAAATGTGCTCATACGTCTCCTTAACGTTGGTAAGAAAAAGTAAACATAATTACTTCGTCCTGAACAATATAAAATATTACATACGCTTCAGAGAATTTACATCTCGGGGTCAACTCAATTCCCCAGTCAGGTGCAAACCAATCAGAAACAGAAGCATACTGCAATTTTAATGAAGTAATACCAAGTAAAAAAAACAACAAAACAGTTATTACCCATTCCTCTATGTATACAGATTGATGAAAAATAGAGAAATCGATTTTTCTGTTATGGAAAGAACGTTAACTAAATTTGTTAATATAGTGAGAAGTACATACATTGACTCCCATTAATATTGGGGCACCTATTACAAAATGATTTAAAAGGTAAATGAAAACAACATATAAAAGTTTGGAATTTTTTTTTTTTTAATAACAGCAACATCTGTGGAAATTATATATAAGTATAAATCGATGAAATTCCAAACTGTTAGGTAGCACTTTTTGAAAAAGTGTGAAATAAGGCTCTCAAAAATATTGGGACACCAGAAGTGCTAGAGTTTAAATGTTCAATATTTAAAATCTCCTACTATTTAATAATTGGTTGGTAATAATTTAATAATTGCTTTTTGACTTACAATAGCCCTCAAACGATCAGGCATAGGTGAAACAAGTTTTTGGTTAATTCAGGTGGTGTTTTTTTCCCATTCTTCCAGGAAACATCGTTTTAATTCATTTTTGTTAGATATTACTCGTTTACTTAAAGCACTAGCTAAATATTGCCATAAATCTTCAATGGGATTAAGACCTGGAGACTGCGGAGAGGTTTGGAATACTTTTGGGCAATTATATAACAGTCACTGGCGTAACACCCAAGCCGAAGGTTTGGGGTCGTTCTCTTGGTAGAATTTAAAAGACCCTAAAATACCCAATTTTTGGGCATTTTTTTTCAAATTATTTTTTAATATATTACTATAAACCATTTTGTCCATCACTCCATCAACAAACATTAATTCTCCAAAGGGGAGGGATTAGCTATGTGGTTAGCGTACTCGATTCCCACGCGGAGGTCCCGGGTTCGAATCCAGCTGCTAACCCTTAGATTTTCTCTTCCTAGGAGCTTCTTACAGTTCACTGTCCGGTGATGGACAGTGTTGTCTGTAACGAGAGAACACTGTCCGGAGGCCGGCAGTGCACTGAAAAAAGCTCCGAGCGCTAATAACCTGAGCTGTTGATGCGCTAAAAAAAAAAATAAAATAAATTAATTCTCCAAATCCTGATGCGGACATCTAGCCCCAAACCATAACTGACCCACCTCCACCCGGTGGTGCAGCTTTAAAACCCTTTAAAATTGGCTGTAAATTCTTCTTTTCGAGCTCAGTATTCGCTTTCCTCCAGACCATATCCCTTCCATCTGGCTAAAAAATATTAAATTTTGATTCATCGCTAGAGTATATCATTCCAAAATTCACTATTTTCATTAAAATATTTTTCGGCAAATTTCACTCTCTTAACACGATTTATCTTACTGACAAAAGGATTCTTCCAGGCTACTCTACCATGATAGTCGAGTTTTCTTAGCACTCTCCGAACAGTTTCTGCTCCTTTTTTGCTCTCTGAACATGTCAAAAATTTCATATTGAAGTTTTGGAGCACTAAGTCGGTGATCTTTTCTAATTCTTTTAATATATAACGCTGCTCTCTGCTGCTCTCTCTCAGAGAGCAGTCGAGGACGGCCTTTTTGTGGGATTGAAACAATTCTTTTTCTTTTTGGTAACGCTGAATGATGTTCCACGCAGTAGATGTTTTAGGTCCGATCAGTTTTTCCGTCTCTCTAACACTTTTTATTGTCTTTGTGCAAAGAAATTACAATTTTTCTTTGTTCAATCGTTGTATTTGTATTTTTGCGCGACATGTTATACGTGGCTTGATTTATATAAACTAATTTAATTATTAATTTCATATTGAATATATGCTTAAGGTATATATTTACAAATTGTATAGATATTCGGGCAAAACCTTGGACAAACTATAAATTATAATAGTGTCCCAATATTTATGAGAGGTAGAATTTGCACTTATTATTATATATATTTTTTTTAATCTACCAAAACATTTTTATGTACTTATTTAAATAGTTTTTATTTAATTAATAGTAATTATAAAATGAAATGAATTTATAAAAATTTGAATAAATGGGTGCCACTTTTAATTTTCGTCAATTTTGAACTTCTGTATGTACTGTCTCAATATTAATGGGAGTCACTGTAAATATATCTATCTAAACAATTTGCTTAGAGTCTATAATTCATTAAATACGCAAAATGTAATCGCACATTATGTTAAATGTTAGAAAGATGAATTTTATTTTTATTTTCACTCAAATTACAAGTAGTAAGCAAAGAAGTTGTGATAATTTACACATATGAGTTGCAGTAAATGAGTAAAAATAAGTAAAATAATAATAATAACACGAAATTTTAAACGAAACATTAGATTCATGATGGAAAAATAAAGAACAATGACCTGCACAAAAGAATATAGAATAAAATATCTATTATTAAACAAATCAAAATAAAACGTGAACTTTTCTATATCACAATTATTTTTTTGTATTTATTTATATACAGTCGAGCCTCCCATAAAGGACACTCTCACTAGCGACCACCTCCATTTACGGACAGTTTTTGGATTTCTCCGTTTTACCCCTATACACTTTCTGTATAAAAGAACCTCCGCCTAACGGACACTCTAAATAACGACCGCGGACATTGATTTTGGGGACCTACCACTAACGACCACTTTATTATAAAAAGTTCGTTTGACGCGGTGATCAAAATAATTATTCCCTCTCAAGTTTTTGTTTTTCTCTGGTTTTTCCTAAAGTTTCCTATATAAGCTCCATACATCTTGTACCATTTTAATCATTTTTCAATATTACTTTGGACGAACAATATTATTTTTTCCGATATGTCTCTCAAACGAAAGTGGTTAACTCTAGAAGAGAAAATAAATGTGTTGGAAGATTTTGCAAAAACCAAATCGAGCCATCGTCGAACTTGCCGAAAGGTTTGTTCTATTTTTCTAATAATAGATGATTGTATGATGATAATTTTACCATAAATTATTATTGTTATGAATAAATGTGATGATTATTATAAAAATTATTAATTAAGTCAATAATATGTAGTTTTTTGGATAATTAAGAAAAATTTGATGCATATCATATAGCTAAATAATTATACAATTATGTACGTTATTAAATCTATTAATAATAAACAATTTTTAAATAGATGTTTGGAAAAAAACCCATATTTTTTCATTATGAAACTTGCCTACCTCCTTCTAACGACCACCTCCAAACAGCGGCCACTTTGCTTTACCCCGCCAGTGTACGTTATTGAGAGGTTCGACTGTATATTTTTTGTTTTAATTTAAGGCGCGTCAACATCTAAGATCATTAGCGCCCGGAGCTTTTTCTTTTAAGTGAACTATCCTCCTCCATTCTGTTGTTCTCAAGTTAACAGACATCGCTGTCCAACAACGGACAGTGAGCAGTAAGAATATGTTAAAGATTAAAAAAGAAATGGATAATGGCGTATGAACTCATATCACAACAGGCCGCCAACTACTCTTTAAACAATCCAAACACAAGTACGGGCACTCTTGCTGACGTGTCTAAAAGACCTGGCTAGTTGGCCGTCTCCAGACTATGGTAATGATAAAAAAAAAAAGAAAAAAAAGTTAGATAATGACGTATATAAACTCACGCCTCAACAAGCCACTCCCACAATGCATACTTGCCAACTACTCTTTAAACAATCCAAACACAAGTACTGGGCACACTTGCGGTCGTCTCTAAAGATCCCGGCTAGTTGGCTATCTCCAGACTATGGAAAAGATAAAAAAGAAAAGAAATATGAACTTCCACTTCTAACAGGGGTGCCACCACAATGCAGTCTCAATATTTTTTCAACATCCACTTATTGGATATATTGGCAGGAATTCAAAGTTTAAATAATGAGCAAAGGTCCTAACAGCTGGCAGAAAGATGGCTTACAACAGTCTTGGCTCAGACTGAGACACTTGTGGTCTCCTTGGAGAATAACTTTTAGAAGCACAAATGTTTCGTTACCAAAAAAAAACAGCAATTGATCTGTAATGCGTTCTCTTGATATACATCCACGAAGAGATTTCAGTTAGTTATGACTAAACAACCATGAGTCGAATTAACTTGTAATGAAAACACTTTGATAATAATTGAAGAAATTGACTAGACTTATAACAGTGTCCTTCTAAAAGAATTCGTTGTTTCCTCTTGATTCCTGATTGTGATTAATAATAATTCTCTCCTTTTTTTGGTTTATTATTGAAACCTTTGTCAACTACGAAGTTTCAGCTCTCAGCGTTAAATTTCAAAAAATCATTTTCATGATTTCCGGATGTTTGTCATGGTTTTTCATTTTTTTTGTGATATCCTTTTGAATCTACTTTATTATTCTTGTCAAAAGAACTACCTCTGTATTTTGAAAATATCATAAGAACCGAGCTAAAGAACTGTTTAGTTTTTTTGCCTTTGATTTTTAATCCATCCAGAAACTTTTTAAAGTAGACTTGTCAACATTTAAAGAAGCATCATCGTTAGCTTGAATCGGATGGAGTTGTAAAAAGTATAGTTTTACGGATACACTGCAGCTCTCAAAGGTGAAACGAATGATGCATTCAGCTTTATCTTCACTCTCACAAATTTTTGTATCTGATAGATCTGGACTTTGACTATTTTTTTGGTTTATAATCCTCTTATTTTGGAAATCTACGCAGTCAGGAACAGGAGTAGGCTGACACTAAGTGAATCAAAAAATCTTTACTTTACAAAGCACGTAGGACGTAATATTTTCATTACATTTTAACGGGGCACCTAAAGGTTGCCACAATAGAGCTTCTCGATCCCAATAGGCGTGTGTCCGATGTCTTTGCGAGTTCAGCACTGGCTGTAGTGAATTTTTACGCAGCAGTTGTTTTCTTCTCGTTTATTAAATTGGCCGTTGATTCCGACAATCGTTTTTGCCGACATTTTATCGCCTCAAATATGTGCTTTAATTCCTTTAACATATCATAGGAAATGAAATACAAATCTTGTTTTATGAAGATAATTTTCAGTACTTCTAAATAAGACGTACGTTCTGAATTATGAAAATTATATGGACGGCAAAGTGCTTCCATTTCTAGAGTCCAGAGAAAGGTTAAGGAAGAGGAAAAGACTGATTCTTGTAGAAGAACGAAAGACTTGTTGCCTCCTTCTTCTGATGTAAGAGTTATTGAGTTACAGGATAATATATGTCTGATGCAGATCTCCACAACATCGTCAACAGCCAGTGCTATTTATAACGCAAACGATTAGCCATAACAAAATATAGGTCCAGGAGCACATTGAAAAGTTTTTCTTTTTTGCCAAAATTCTCTATTGTATTTTTGAAAATGTTATTCTTGAATAGAAATCAGAGGGGCCCGCCAGGGTGGGAGTTTGATACAGAATTTGCCTGGTCAGTACGTGCCAGACAACACTGTCAATAGTATTAAACTATATTTCCAGCATCATTACATTATGGGGGGAAAAAACCATAAAATGTAAGTATTTTAAAACTGCGAACTGGTCATTTTATTTTTTATAATGCAATATAATTTTATATTATATACGCGCGAACATTTATAAGGAAACACTACAAGAAACGAACTAGTAAGTTTATACACAGTATAGACAGAATTTAATTTTGTTAATTGATAAACACCAACACACAGACACAAACGCATATATATAAAAACAAGTTGAATTAGACTTAAAATAATAGATAGTGACAGGTTAGAGGTATGTATAAATAACCTTATCCTACAAAATAACACTAACACTACTTTTCACAAAATAATACAAAATGGCGCCCAGAAGTGGGTGTTTATTTCATGGACTAGTTAGAAGCATTACTTAAATATATTATGGTGTAAGAAAAGTCTTTCAGAATGCTCAAGCGTACTTTGTACTGTTTACCAAATATGTTTACCAAAAGTTCCTTAATTGCTACCCCTTTTACCCTCAATTTATGCTTTGAACTAGATGAGGAAAGCTCTGTTTATACAAGGGTTGCTCCGATGTTATTCAAAATATTTACGTTTCATAGCTTGGGAGTGGTCGAATGAAGCCGGTATGGCATATCGGCAGAAGAACAGAAGCCCATAAAGCATACCAGCAGTTAAAAACAGTCAAATAAAGCATGCAACAAGTAAAAATCTAGTGTGTAGACTCACACGACTTTCGGTTGCCCGTTTGGCTTATTTAAAAAAAAAACTAATTTGTCGGGGGCAATGGTTACACCTAATCCCAAAAATCAAATTTGAACTTTCTGCAATTAATTTGTTTTATCAATTATGACGACTACACATACCCCAAACAAAACAGAATAAAATTATTATGTAATGTTTTCAAGGTAGACATTCATTTCGCCACGTTCACAATTTGAAAATATCCACCACATGTTTATATTAAATGCATCAATTTAACGTGGCCTAATTTTCTTAAAAAGGCCTACGTTTAGCACCAGTATACATTCAAGAAATGAGGTGACGTCAAAGGTTCAGGGTCCATCCAATAGACAAAAGGTAAATGCGCAGTAAAATATTGTTAGTGTAATTTAAAAAAACCCGTGCATGACAATGTTTCTACTTAAGGCAATAATTATTTTCTTTAAAAATGGTGGCACAATGCATTGTATGTAGTGTACAGATCTATTAACAACTTTTATTTCAAACTTAAATCTTGTTTCAGAAAAATTCGATTAAGGGCACTTTTTGGGGAGAGGGATGATTCCCTCTAAAGTGCCATTATTGTTTATTGAACTGTCTAGCTATCGATATAATATCAATGTGTATCGAATGTCGAACTCATTTTCCAAATTTGTTGAAATTCGGTTGACCGAAAGTGCCTTTACACTGAATAGTTTTACCAGTATTTTGATATTTTCTCGCAAGCGGCTTCTACGAACCTTGTACGTATAGTGATTACAAATACATTAATCAAAAACTTATATAAAACTTTTTTTCTAAAAAATTAGGATTAAGTGTCCTTCTGTCTTTTAAAGTGCCTTCTTTCCGTATCGTACGGTCTAATCTCTTGAGGCACTGTTGAGAGAGTAAATGTGTTGTTAAAATCAAATTTGGAGACAATTCCTAAATCCGAAAAGTACCTCTTTTAGTTAATGGATTGTTCTCTTTCTCGAAAAATGGTTCCTAGGATTTTCTGTAATACGACACATCATACACATAGTTATATAATTTTTACATATATCACTTTTTATAGACAAATTCGTTTTATGGCTGATCTCCGGGTAAGCTTTTCTGCAAGGTTACTTTTCAATGTAAAAGTACGATTTTAAAAACTATATCTGTAGAGTTAGAACCAGTAGAGTTAGAATCAGTAGAGTTAGAATCAGTAGAGTTAGAATCAGTAGAGTTAGAATCAGTAGAGTTAGAATCTGTAGAGTTAGAATCTGTAGAGTTAGAATCAGTAGAGTTAGAATCTGTAGAGTTAGAATCTGTAGAGTTAAAACCTGTAGGAGAAAGTCGTATGAATGTTCAAACCACATGTTTTAGGTAAAGAAGGCAATGCTGTATTAAAAGTAAGCTCCTTTAATCCTTGTTAAATTATAATATCAAAAAACTGTAAAATACTTACAACTTAAAGTCTAAAAAGGAATTCGATTACATACTTTGGATTAAGACTAAGAATACGCCATTGGGTATATGTATAATAAAGCAAAGTACGCTTTAACATTCAGAGAGAAAAATGCACAAACGTGTCTTAAACCCTTGCACACGAATTAACCATGTCGCTATCTTTCTTTGTAATTGCTAAGAATAGGGTATTGCATTTACATTCCAACTTATCTAACATACATTCTTACATACGTATGAAGGAATCCCAGGTGTAAGATGGAAGAATGCTTTGATAAATTTGTTGACTACTAGTTAGTATTTTAAAGCAATTCTTTACTTTACTTAATGCTAAGGCACACTTTGGGGCTTATTTCGGCAAAGATATTGCCACTAATCTGAAATTAGGGGACTTAAGGTGGCTATTTAAGCTAAGGGGAGAGTTGTTGAAGCTGAATAGCGTGCCATGGTTGGATTGTGAGGAGGACAAGAGCCTTTGTGCATTATGTACATCCGGGGTCCGCGAAGACCTCTTCCATTTCTTAGCCGAATGTCCATCACTGGGTGAGCTTCGCCTTCGGTATATGGGAGCCTCTATTGTTCCTAGCTACCAAATTGTTCGGCTGCTATCCTCACTGGAATTCCACCCACTTCTAAATTTCACTAAAGTGGCCTGGAGATCTAGGATTCAAGCTCTGAATGTAGACAGCTCCTTTATTCATAGTTGATACGCATTTTCCAAATTATAGCATGATGCTTATTAATATTTTTTTCTAATTTATTTAAATTTATTATTATGATTAATATATTATTATTATTTTTGTCATCACTTCTGTAACCTGCCCAAATAGAGAAGGAATTATTTAGTTTTTAATGTTTTATTACTGTATAGTTAATTTGTAATTATTTATTAGTTTTATTATTTTTATTCATCCTTATTTTCTCATATAACTTTAATAGATAATTTCGTATTCTGTTTCATTTACATCTTATTGCCATACTTCTCTCTCTCTCTCTCTCTCTTCTTTGTTTATCACCGTTTTTATTTTTATTATTTTGGATTTTCATAATTGATGTACCAACTCCTGCAGACGGCTATACGCCATGCATTTCCTAATAATTTTTTGTTTATTTTTTGTATTTTACATTAAATTATAAATAAAGGTTTATTGATTGATTTTAAAGCAATTCCCTTTAAAGTTTACCCACGGTTGAAAAACCAAGTTACCGTGGATTCACAAAGCGTTCATATTGGAGTTATGGCAGTCGAGAAATTGATAAACATATTAAAACTAGATTAATTTTTCCTATTTGATATATGACATCATCAAACATGACTAAAATTTCCTTTACAGCCATATGACATAAAATTGAGAACAGGAACTTATTTGAGTGAATTTCTAAGTTCTTTATTTAGTTTGTTCTGCAAGTTGTACTGAAAGTCTGTTTACTAAGTCCATTAAGTTATCCTTAAGCTTCGTTTTTAAAAGTACCTTTTAAGACTTTAGCTTTAGTACACACAGACTTGCCTATATAGCTTTGGCGGTTAGTTAATTTAGCCCCAGATTGTGAGGTAGTGATTCTAAGAAAGGGGATTACTAGAAATTCCCATCTCCAGTAGGTCCAGTCTTACTCAAACGGTCAGTACATTTCTGTATAGAGAATAACTTTAATTAGGTAATGTCCTGTTAAATATTTGATATTAGGGAAAATAATAGTTGTAAAATTTCTGGAATTTTTTTTACTAATTCTACAACAGATTAGATTAATTAAATGAAATATGTTGTGGGTTACTGTCCCAAGCACTGCAACTAAATTACTGCTAATTTTTCTAATTTCCCCATTTTACGAGCCCAAGATTTAACCCATCAGTTAATCTTGCGATATGATCGCATGTAATCTCAAGTAGTCAATGATCTCAAATAACACAACTTATCGATTGCAAACATATAATCAAACTAGAGAAGGTTTCGAGACATAATCTGCTCAGTGGCTCTAGTTTATTTATTTTTTTTTTTTTTATGATTTAAGGCGCGTCAACATCTAAGGTTATTAGCGCCCGGAGCTTTTTTCAGTGCACTGCCGGCCTCCGGACAGTGTTCTCTCGTTACAGACAACACTGGACAGTGAGCTGTGAGAAGCTCCTAGGAAGAGAAAATCTAAGGGTCAGCAGCTGGATTCGAACCCGGGACCTCCGCGTGGGAGTCCAGTATGCTAACCTCATAGCTAATCCCTTCCCTTGGCTCTAGTTTATTATTATTATTTAAAGTCTTTATTTACAAACAAAAACAAAAATAATCCAAATAAAATAGTCACCTCTAAAGGCACCAACCATGGTCATAGACCGTCGGTGGGACTCTTAACTTGTCGTAATCCTGTTTTACACAGCTTTGGCATTCGTCTGTAACTATGATTGCTCTCCTCTGAATTGTTTTCCAGTAATAAAGAAGTGGAATTCCTCAATATTAATGGCCATCTCTCAGGTAATAGCAAAAATTTTAGCGTGGAATGCCGTGTTTTTTTTTTTTTGGTAACATGTTTCGAAGAGTATTATTTTTGAATGATGTCCTAATTTAAGATCACTTAAAATGGATGTTGAAAATTAGAATATGTACACCAGCCATGCTGATAACTGTCTAATGTGTCTCGCACAGGAATTAGGAATGAATTATCTTCCAAGTACAAAAAGGTTCAGTCTGCATGCACTAGGTCTTGCATCTGCTTGGTCATATATGCAACTGAGGCAACCCTAGTAGCATAAGTTTAACAGTTTCTCAGACCTTAAGGTTATTTTGTTTAAAGGGAACCTTAGCTATCTTTATAGTAATATTTTAAATAGTAAGGTGAATTATATTAGTCACTTAAAGGTATGCTCAAGTAAGTTTGTTCAATTCAACAATAACCCAAGTCATAAAGCTAATTTAAAGGCAACTTTAGATCTTAACATTAATGACTTGAACATACTATTTTAAATATTAAAACAAATTAAACTAGTTTAGTTGAAGTTCGCTTATGTTAGTCCAGTTCTACAATAACTCGGGCCATAAGGCTGTTTTAAAAAGTTAGAACGGATATGCTAATTTAAAAGTAAAATAAAAGTAAGTTGGGTTTATTTCTTTGGGTTGAGATGAGTTTTATTTAAAAAGCTTATCTGTTGGAGTGCAAAGCCGTAGGTTCAAGCGGACGTGGTGTGGGAGTGTCTTAAGTTGATGAACGTGTAATTGGCCAGGGTGTTGATTGGCCAGGCAACTAAATTGTTCATTTCGTAATGTGCAGCCAGCCGTGCAATATACTAGATTAAGGGATGGGTGGTTTACGGAGGGTAAATTCTTACAATTTTCTGTCTCGTCGCAAGAGGTGTAAAGTATTTTTTTCTGTTTTACTTTCTCTTACCTCTTTTCAGAGGAAGTATTGCAAGCGTGCAGATTTCCAATTTTTACAATTTTACAGGAAATCAAATTTTTAAATGGTTTTATTGGGTTACCATATTTTGAGTAGTGTATGTTTGATATTTTTTTGTGTACAACATAAAGCAAGTAAATCACTAGATTGAATTGGATAAAATTTAAAATTTGGTTTAGATATTGACAAATTTTCATTTTATTTACAAATAATTGTAAATTTTTACCAGAAATATCAATTCTGATGTCCCCTCCAAAAAAAGTTATTACAAATTGGTCTAAAATTTGAAGCAAATGTACATTAATTTGTCGTTCTTTTTACAAAAACAAAAATTAAACAACACTTTCGTTCTTGTCACATTTTTATTCAAACTTATTTTTCGTTAAATTGATTATAAGCGGTTTCCAGTAAAGAATAAGTTGTATTTGCTTGTAAAAGTATCATTTTTCAAAAACTGTACGCTTTTACTAGTCATATAATATTAGTAGGATTTTAAAATGTTAAAATACCTAATTTGCAGAAATTTATTAATTGAAAAACGCTTATATTTCATTAGAATTACCCGTCTATCTACCCTCAGACAGAAATATATAATAATATTTGCAACCGAGACAGAAAATTTAATAAATCTGGTATCCTCTGTTAGTCTGGATGAAATTAATAATATATATCTTTTCGTTGTGAACAGCTTAAAATATAAATTATACAAAAGTAATTGATTTTTATTGTAGTTTGAAGTTTTTGTCTGATATAGACATGTATTTTATTCTGTAATATCTTATTTAGTACTATTATTGATACACATTCATATATTTATATGTGTGAACTCATTATTATTTGATGTTAATATAAACATTTTTTTCTTTCGTTTTGTTATTCTGTTTGTAGAGTGTAATTTTTCTTTCTCCTGTTTACTGATTCTATGTAGGCGCTTTGTATTCTTTCAATCATTATAATTTTCACTTCATTAATTTTTTTTAAATACTGATTTATGATTTATTGATTATTTTTAGTTTTGTATGCTTTGTATTATTTTTCTGTATGTGTTTTAACATAGCTCCTTGTTTTTAAGTTGTACACTTTTAAAAGCGATAAACTTTATTATTATATTTCAGTTAAATTCAGTTTAATGGACTTTAGGGCAGCCAGAGTAACTAGTCTAGGAAGAAAATGAAAGTAAAGAAAAGAAAAAACCCTCAATTTGTCCTCCAAAATCAAAATAGAAAATATACACGATTCCAAAATATCCTCTTACAAGGGGTAAGAGAAGTTAATGAACTAGTGCCCTAATTTGGAGCACGTTTATTTACCCAGCAGCATATCAGTGTAAGAGGTACATCAAGTTCCCAGTGCTTATCAGTACTGGACTAAACGTTGCCCTAATGAGCCTCAAAATAGCCTTTGATAATAAAATATATATATTTCTACCCAGTAATATTATATTTTGTATAGAATTTATCATATAACTGTGTGATACTGTTTGATAGGTTGCGCATAATATGTATGCAAATACAGTTATAGTTTTATAACTTAGGCAAAGTCATTACTGGTTCAGATGCGATATGTCATCTTCTGATGTCATTATGGTATAAGTTGATTCGCTAGGCAACGCGTACTTATCTCTCACTATTTGCTAGAAACTTGCATTGATTTGATGTGACTTTTTTATTAGACTGCCTATATGTTCTTTTGTTGACAACCGAGAAAAAAGAGTGTTCATGATCTAGAAAAGTCGTACATTTGATTACCCGTAGGGAGAAATGGATTAGACATTTCTTCAAGGATCTTAGCGTCTCTGCGGGTCTAACCACCGATATCCCTAGAAGTCGCATACAAACTAACTGTAGTGATAATTGATAAATGCAATTGTTTGGGTTTAAGCTTAATGTAAGTTGTCCTGGACCCTTGCCGAATGAAGAATAGCACAGGTATGTGTTAAGAAAGGAGACTCTGAGACACCGGTCGCTCAGTGTTGTAAGCAGTTTTACCTGGTTTACGTTGGCTTAGTAAAGCATTATGACATCAGTAATAAGCTTGCGAAGTTACAGGAGATTGGAGGAGATTCCTACTCTGGGTGTGTTCATTCACAAGGAGTGATTATTCCAATCTGCCGGATCTCCTTTCTTCCTAGGTCTTAGATAGTTGTCACATGTTGAAGCGGGATACTTTTCTTCCTAAGAAGCATTGAAAGAAGAGGAGTGTCTAGCACCAGAATGTGGTTCGAGGAGAACGGCGATTAAAATTAAGGTATGCAGGTGACAAATATTTATAACAACTTAAGCGATAGTCACTTCTACAGACTATTGTATAGATATCCTGTATGTTTACAAATATAATCATGCACTGCCATGAATTGAGTCCAGAAGTCAATAAAGAAAATATCTTGAAGCAGCCTGAACGAAGGCAATATGTTATTTTTGTTTACTGACACTATTAAATTCATGAGCTTGATTCTTTTTTGGCTTTTTATTATTCCTTAAATAAATTAGATCCTTATAGAGAAATATTACTTCTGTTTTCTGTGTCTGCGTGTGTGTGAGCAATTTGAATGGCTAATTTAAATGGCTGTGGGTTGGCTAATTAGTAGGTATACATGAACATAAGCAGAGCTATGCGAACCCGTGGGTTACTTACTTTACATTTAACCCCAAGGAAAGGGTTTGTTGAAATGCTAATAAAGTACGGGTGTTACCAATGCCCGGACCCCACAGACGATCGCTTTGAAGTTTTGGTATGGCTCCTGTATTTGGCCGTGATATTGCTCTAGTGGACAGTGCTCAGATATTTTTACCTATCAGTTTCTATATGCTATTTATAGGGTTTTATCTTATGTCAGCATTTGCTAACCTATTTCTTACTAATTATTACAATTACTATAATTGTGAATTGATAATTTTAAAAAAAAACTTACGAGAACATTTTCATGACGTTCTCTTCTGCAGTTAATGCCATTTATTTTGTACAAAAAACAAAACAAACAAAAAATATTAAACATCAATATTATTATACATGTTCGCTGGCTTCCTTAATTTTATTGCTAATAAAATAGTTTACAGCTGCTCCCTCTAAACTTCACTAATCAATCAATAATTCTGATTTTTTACAAATGAGTTTGGTTTGCCCAAAAAACAAAAAAAGAAATTTGAATTATATAAACTAAAAATATTTTGAAAATATAAAATGAAACAAAAAACCTAACCTCTAATTATAATATATTTATTAGAGATATTTGTTCATTTGGTCGAAAAGAGACATAACTTAACAAAGTTGGTATAAAAAAAAACTAAGAATTATTTCCCAAGTAAGGCTTTGTGGTAAGTACCAATCACAGATTTATGACAATCAATTTTAAAATTCATATTCAGGTTGATGAGAGCTGGCCACTCTTATCATATGGGTGAAGATACTATTGTTCATGCTTTGTTGCACTGTGAAGTATTGACTTCTCTAAGGTCAAAATATAATAGGAAATATATACAAGTTATAGAAACAGAGAGAAATAAAATTCAACAGTTCTATAATATTGTGAATAATGTTCAAAAACTTGAAAGTTATTTATAAAGTAATTTATTTTCTCTCTCATTTTGAATAATTTTAAAGATTAATTTTATGCTATCATAAATAATAATAATTAACATGAATAAAATATTAAATGGTTTTACTTTATTTATTTTATATTTGTGGAATTATTACTGTTTTTCTTTGTTTTCAAAATTTTTTTAAAATTATTTTATTTATATACGTATGTATACATATAAAAATTCAGATTCATCTTATAATGTATATAATGTACCACAATTTATTTAATTTTGTATATTGCAAGGAATTGTATTCTTAAAAGCAAATAAATATTCATTCATTTTTAAAGTTTTTAATCATTTTCCTACATCTTGTTAGAAATTATTTCAGCACTTTTTAAATATTAAATTAAATACATTTTCAACAAGGTTAATTAGGGTTTTAATGAAATAAAATAGAAATTTACTTAGTAGGTGTAACACTCATTGTCTCAAAATTCTTTTCTCGCTCTGTTGGCAGCTTTGAGTCCATTCTTTTTCGTACATACATTTTGCGTCATTCATTAGGTGATTTTTTTTGACGTAAAATATTACTCAGATAGTTTTTTTTTTAGTGTTGTTAACTGAGCTGTCTGAAAAACCATCATTTTCTCAAAACCAATTTTGGGTATTTTATTATTACATAAATTTAAAGATTTTTAGCCACCAGTTAATGATATGTTCTGAAATAAAAAGTTTTAACTATACATATATTATTTTATTTAATTATTCAAAAACACTGGAGGTTGATTAGGCCCTTAGTAGAAAGATTTAGAATACTTTGAATGCGTTTAAGGTTGGCTAATTATCTAAGTGCTCAAACCTGGCGAACACGGTTGATGACTTTCGACACAATATTTGGACTCGCCAAATAGAAAAGGTATGAATTGAAGAATATCATTCCTAAAAATCGAAAGAAATTGTGGGATTCCAATTTTTGTTTATTGTGAAATACAGTGGAGTCTCGGTTATCCGTCATGACCGGGACCGGACACGTGACGGATAGTCGAATAGACGGATAATGGAAAAAAACAGGAAAATTTCCAGATTCTTTTGTTTAACGTGTTAACTTTGTATTAACTGGTATACATATTTTATACGTTTATACGCTTAAGCCTTAAAGGTCAGGTATCTTTCATTATTCAATTCATTCTATTGTGTATTAAAATTAATTAATACAATGTCTGCGACATCTAATCGGTTTTGGTGGGCGGTTCTGTTTGTGGTTGATCTTTTTAGGAAAAAAACCCACAAACTGTCGAATGATGGACACGAGTATGTACCTAAAAGACAAAGGGAAAAATCTCAAAAGAAAATATTCACACTCTGCGTTGAACGGTTTTCTTTTTAAAATTTTTTTTTTTTTTTTTTTAAATACTGAGGACAGTGACGGTTAATTGGAATAGACGGATAAAAGGGTGACGGATAACCGAGACTCCACTGTAAACGTTGATCTGCACTTCTTCCTTGAAAACTATCTTACTTTTATTAATATTAACTACCACATTTACACTTGTTTACAAGGACATTCATTTTTCTTTATTTATTTGTTTGTTATTTAATTTTTTTTTTTTTTTATACCTCGATTGGAGTGTTGGAGAGCAAAACATTGGATCGTTTCCACAAATGGTCACCTCCTCGGTTCTTCGATTAATGCTAACACAATACTTCAATAACAACACATGAAATTCATTTCAGAAAATTGCAAAAAGGCGCGGCATAACACCTTGCAGAACTCTGTGCTAGACTAGGAAAGGACTAACATACTATTTATTAATTCGAACTCTAAAATGAATTTGGTTTATAAAACACTTTAAGGATCGCTATCAACGATTTCTCTCACAAAAGATTATGACTTATTGAGTGGAATATTTTTTATAAATCCAAGAACAAAGAATACAAATTCTTCTTAAGGTTCATGTATTGTTTGTGCAGGAAAAGACAAAGAGGTGGCTGACTTCAGGTTGTAACTGATCTAGGAGGATTGAACGTGTTCTGCAGATTTCAACACTTGCTTGCCGCCTTTTGCATTGTACCAATCTTCCAATGCAATAGATAGTTCATGTGATGAAGAAAAATACAAAAATGCGTTTGCATCAATCTCTTCCCAAATTACAATCAGCTGCAGCAAAAATTCACTTATTATTCCATACCATACGTTTTAATTTGAACTTGTATTGCTTGCTAGGTCGTCTCACAGTTGAAAGTGTTAGATTTGACAGATTATGTGCGAATTGTGGCAGTTATGGACTCGTCTGTCCACAAAATGATGCGGTCAAACTGCTGATCCCTGCCAAGTTGTTGGAGGTACCATCACTGTCACTTGCGGCTCCGCTGTTCATAATCACGCTTATGACATCGAAATTGTTAATTTCAACCACGGGTTCTAATAATGAATTGTTTTACACCTTACTGTAAAATTATATTCGAATTTGGGTATACAAATGTTTGCCAAAGAAGTTTTTGCAAAATTTAATAAATTATAGGTATTTATTTATTTTTTTTTTTTTTGTAATCTATAAATGTTCAAAATTATTCGCGATTTCAATTTTTAAATATATTCGCCTCACCATCTAGCCAGGATTGGTGTGGAAACATCTCACAAGTGTTCCTCTACTTCTGGAATAATAGCAGACGCCAACCATCTAATCCTGGAATGTGCTAAGAATACTAAAGGCAGAGAACGATTGAGAGGGCTGTGATAGCTGTCTGGATATCCGTTACCTGCCAATTTAAAAACTATTCTGGCAGCTGATGATGGCAGCATTTACACAGAGCTCTTTGAGTTCAAAACAAACAACTCTGTAATTATTCAATATACTAAAGAAGCTTCGAAAGAAGAATTTAAATGGCTGATTTGCTAGCTCAAGAGGCCAATAACAAAGAGAGAGAGAGAGAGAGAGAAAAAAACTTTAAATATCTTTTAAATGATATTATTGGACAATTTTTTAAGTGCTCTTTCGAATGGTGCAATTGGATTTGTTGTAACTTAAAGACTGAAATTATTAATGATTTTCTACAGTAAAGTAGTCAAAAGTTAGAAAAATACAATTATCTCTGGAACGAAGGATTGTTTAGGAAAACATTTTTGCTAGGCTATTTTTGTTGCGTTATTAGCTGTAACATTAATTCCCAGATTTTAGCCATTAGGAACTGAGTCATCCTGTACACCTAGAATCTACATTGAAATGTATTGATTTAATGGCGATTATTAAATATTCAAAGTCAAACCCTCCAAAATTAATGAACAAAATTGGCTTTTTGACAAGCACTAAAAACGTTTTATTCATACTTTTAAGAGGGGCTGTAAATATTGTATTTGCAATGAAATTCATTTTCAAAATTTGAAATGGATGCAGTATTTTCTCTCAACCAAAGGTCGGCCAACTGGTGGTTGCGGGGGATGCAATTCTTCAATGTCTTACGATCAAAAAGGGTCGAAAACATTAATGAATAGTAAGTAGAATAACTAGAAATATTGCTACATTTTTAATGCGTATTTTCTGCTTCTTTAAAAATTGCAAAATTAAATATTAGCACTCAAACCCATTATTAAATTAAATTAAATTTAAATACGATGCCATAACAAAAATCCACAATTCCAGTGTTTTTTGTTTAATGCTCAACTTAGGACCCCGGACCGCTTAACACTGAAGGCCGGTCCATTAAAAAGAGGAAGTTGGGAAAGCACTATGCTGCTCACAAAACTACCTTAAGAGTGTCTGACAATAAGAGTGATTGTCGTATAAGTTTCTGTAAGTAGCTGACTCCAAGTAAACTTGTCACCTACAGGGAGTAAGCTCCAAACTTTACTTCAGTAAATACTGTTATAAGTCTGAACTGTAGGGTGGGCTTAAAAGAAGTTCAATGCCATCAAGTTCTTCAATTTTTTTTACTTATTTTTGCTGACGATAGAATTATTGCCGACCGTTATCTCGCTTGAACAGAACTTATTTGCGTCATTAACCAATGCTTGATACTTTTTTGTTATTCTTTAAATAAACTTTTAACTAGTTCCTAATTGTTAACTGATTCGTGCAAAATCCAACTACATCAAATACCGCTTATAAAGATATACACCCAACAAAAAGACTTAAATTATCTCACCTATTAACTATGGTCAAATTAAAGATTTGGAGTTAGAGCAGCAATCCAAAAGACTATGTGCTTGGAGCTAGCGAAATCTCACTAAATGCACTGCTCTAACAAAAAATAAGCAAAAAGGTGTGGCTATTAAATAACGAGACTATTGCTGCAAAACACCTTTAATATACACCCCTCCCCCTATCCCTACAACGCTCCATGCGAATTTACCATTGTTCGAAACAGTGCTGGAAGTTTTTTTCTGTGAGCTCCTGCATGACGCGTGCCGCTTTTTCTTTCACACAGCTTCAACGGACTGAAATCCTGTTCCTTTTAATGCAGATTTGTCTTTGGGGGAGCAGATAAAAGTCACATGGGGGCCAGGTCAGGCGAATAAGAACGGATGGCCTAAAACTGGGATGTCTGTACTTGGCTAGAAGCGTCTTGACAGACAATGCAGTGTGTCTTGATGGAGAACCCGTGACTTGTTCTTCCACAAATCGGGTCGTTTTTTCTCCTTACTCTTTCACGGAGTTGAGCAAACACCTCACGGTTGTAATATTGATTAATTATAATCGATATTTTCATCCGTTTTGGACGTGGAAGGGCGTTCCGGGCCGTCATCATCTCCGACGTCTTCTAGGCCATCTTGGAAACGCTTGAACAACTCAAAAATTCGCGCACGTGATTCATATTCATCGCCATAAACTTCTTTCAATAAAAGGTAAGTTTCAGTAGCGGTTTTACCAAGTTTCATGTGAAATTTCACGCCAATTCGTTACTCTACTACATGTGCAGTATCATGTTTTCGGCAAAACGAAACTAACACCTCTTACACAAACGACGGTTCCGTCAGACAGATTTCTCTACAAACACGTGAGACGCTGCAATCGAAAGAGAAGGCTTTACGCTGCACAGCTGTTGGTCTTTAGGATATGGCGCATGCATAGTTCTTCTGTAGCAGCATCAGTCTCGTTATTTAATAGCCACACCTCGTATTCATAAAATATATGCTTTATCATTTAACAAAGAAAAAAAATAACTTGACGTCGTTCTGATTAAGTGAACATCTCATCGACTACACCACTTAAAAGCTCCACTCAACGAATCAACGGTCTTGGATGACCTCCAACGTTACGTAACGTAATACCCTGCAGATACCTCGAGAATCATAGAAACTGTGGCATTGATTCCAGAGTTACATAAAGCGTATAATTTTAAGAAAGTACTAACTGAACACTCTAAAGTACATTAAACTGAAATTGTAACTTACAGATATACAACTATCTCTCCCAGAACTATTCTAAAATGTAGTCAGTTTGTTTTTTGTTTTAGCATTTTAAAGAGAAATGAAGCCACTAGGAAAAGAAACGTTAAAGAACTGAAATAGGTCACCATAATGGATTTCGAACGGGTACAGTCCAATACAAACAATATTTCTCTGCCATCTCCTAATATGAGTAGGGACACCAAATAATAGTATTATTAATTACTTATTACTTATATAATTAATATAATTAATACCGTACTACAAAATGGATTTCAAAATAGTGCTGCATAAACTTTTTGATAATAGAATGGTCTGTAAAATTCTGGGTGGATCATCAAATTAAAGCTAATAGCCGATATGGCTTAGTTCATTAATGTACATAATATATTGCTAACATGTTTTTGAAAGGACATATTGTTGATAGAAATCATCTCGAGACAGCTGATTGAGGTTGGCTCATTAATAGGACGTCATTAATAGAATAATTAAAAAAAAAAAAAAACGGCTTATAAAACTACCAATCCACCCAGTTGCGTGAGCGTTAAATTCTATTATTTTCACGTAACATCTATCACCACCAAAACGCAAAAAAATATAATTTGTTTTTGAAAATTATTTAAATGAAAAATTGATCGCTTATTTTGCAAACAAATAGCATTCCAATTTTAATAAAATTGATTGAGCCATTTTCGAGGAGGGTTAAATAGAAAACTATTCTGCAAAGTTGCTATGTTAACTGATTCAAACCAAAAATCCAATTCACTTTACAACTGGCTTTTACACATAGTCTTGATTGCAACCATTTCTCTTGGACTTTTTTTTTCCCCCGTGCCTCTTTAGGTTGGTTTGAAAATGGCAAGTGATCCATTTGGTCTGATTACACTTCTGGTATCGGCACTCAACATTCACCATTTCAAAAATTCTTCAGCTCCATTTGCTTTTTTACATTCTCTTATCTCTTGTATTATTATTCAAATGATATAGTTTGTAAACCACTAAATACATTTAGGCATATCACTTTTATTTAAAACATTGTATCAGAAAAAGTCATTTTAGTTCTAGGTGAGATTTCATGTCACGCTTTTCTCATAAATGCCTTAGTTTTATCGCATTAAGTCTATATAATATTAAAGTCAACTAACATTTAGTACAAAATAAAAGTCTGAAGAACATTATCTACAATATTATCTTTTATTAATATGTATGTTAGCACTTTGGAAATTGCGATAAAATAAAGTTGTACGAGTGTTTAAAATAGATTTTTTATTCTCTCCAATATTTTGACCGACATGAGTCCTTAATTCACTCTAAATTCTCCACATTGAGAACTGTTACTTACAGAGTAAAGTCCCTTATTATGGGGACTTTATATTGGAATCCATTTTCTCTCTTTTACTTTTTCTCTCTCGTTGCAATACAACTTTAAAAGTAAGTCCCAACAAAGTTCTATTATCATTTGTGCAAAACTTTAAGTCTTTCCTTATATCAGTACTAAGTAGGCACTTTACATTCAACCATATGCCAAACCGAATTTAATCAAAGTTACACTATTATTATTATTTTTTAATAAGTATTTCAACTTAACGCTAACTCCGTAAGAAAAAGTAAAATTGTTTAATTAAACAGCTTAACATATCCCTTAAAATTGTCACATGATAGTTGTTGTAGAACTGGACAACGAGAAAACTAAAAAATTAACTTAGTAATAAAACATTAAAAAATAAATAAATAAAGATAGAAATAGGCTAATCCAAGAAAATAGAATTAAAATTATTGATAAAATAAATGGAAAACAGTGATAAATAAGAAAACGAAAAAGTTTATTTGCATAAAATATACCTACATATATCAAATTATGAACACTTGACCAGAATGTTTATATTTAATTTTTTTGTAAAAATTAAGAAAGGGAACTATGAAGTTGTGTAGCAGAGATGGCGTATTTGTGAATGTTGAAAAGTATGAATAGAAATATTTAGTGAGACTAATTGAATCAATCGATTAAGTATCTTCAAATATAAAAATTAGTATAATTAGCCATAATATTTAAAATATGCCGAGTTGTTTAATAAAAGAAATTAGACAATTCTTATGTATTATAATGCATTCTTAGAAAATGTATTCCACAAAAATATACTTATGTATACAAAAATACGTAAAAAAAGTTGCTTCTTCAAATAGATATTTGTAATTCTTACCCTCTATCACTTCAACAAACATCACGGTCTGAATACATTAAAGTCATTTTAAGAAAATATATTCCAGCCAAATACATTTCTTATGTATTCTTTATAAGTATATTTATTTCAAAGTGTATTTGTACATCCAGCTTTACAATAACCTCTATTTAATGACTTAATCACATTTTATATTCTATTAGTTTTACTTAAACGTTTTATTAAATGAATTTGTCAACTTTTACAATAACTCGTTACCATAAGGCAGTTTTTTTAATCTATTAAACTTTGTTTTTGCATCCATTATGTTTGGTAGTTATACAATAAGTTGTATTCGAACATTTCTGCACAACTGTTAGTTTAATTGATAGTTATAGAGTAGATTAGATTAGATTCAGCTAGGACGGCCTTAAGGCCTAGGCCACTGCGACCCCTTTGGATCTATTGTGACTCCCCTCACTCTAAAGTTCGCCCTCCAGACCCGTCCTTTTAATCAGATTCTTAATTCTGGAGAGCGACTCTTGGGTAAACTTACAGGCCTTGGTTTTTCCTCCCCGAGAAGTAACATCCTTAGCCACATGAGCCCCTCAAACTGACAAAACACATTTCCTCCTCTTCTTGACAGATCCTACAGAGGCTATCATCTGCCAGGCCCATGCGATGCATGTGTTTCCTGAGCCTGTAGTGGCCAGTTAATAGGCCTACAATTATCCTTAAAAGCCCCACAGCCTTGACGGATTAATTCTGCAGTCACCCTCGGCGAATAGCCTCTAATGAACTCCTTCGCCTGTCTCTGACCAGTGGTAGCAAGCCACCACTCTTGAGACCTACTCTGCACCCATAGGTTAATGGCCGCAGACTTAACACACTTCGGAACCCCAAAACAGGGCTCCGGGCCAACGAAGTGTCCCGCAGAGCCAATAAATCTGCCACTTCGTTTAGTTATAAAGTAAGAGAGCAATAAAGTGTGGAAATAAAAATCGTACAGTTTTTTTATTTTGAGTTCTCACCGAAAATATCCCGCATTAAGATCCCCTAAGTCCATAAAAAAAAGTGTTGTATTTTTAGATTATATTGTGTGTGTATTCGCTGTAACTCAAAACAATCGCAGAAAGTTCAAATTTGATATTTTGCTGAGGTTTTTGATAGGGAACCTTAATTAAGTTTTCGTCAAAATTAGTTCAGCAAAATTACACTTTACTAAATGGACTTTTCACTTTTTTGTGTTTTTTTTTTCGAAAATGCCACCTAGTGTCCCTCTCTCTGTATCAACAGATTTTACTTGATTTATTTTTCTGGAGGAATTGTTTCAGGGCATTCTCAGCCATTTCTTTTTAAATATATAAATTTGCAAGTAGAAATTGTCGTAGAAAGCTGTGTGACCGTCCACGTAAGATGTTTATTTTTTGTTGTAATTGAACAGGTTGACAAAGCCAGCTGCTTCAATTAACAGAAAGCATAACCCGGACTGCAGGTAGAATTGATTCCTCTGCTGAGCTTGAATATGTCTTCTGTATTTCATCTGTTTTTTTTTTTTAATTTGGCGCCTGTCTAGGATATGAAAGAAAATTGTAATTTTTTTTTTTAATATTAGGTAATGTGGTATCTTCAAAAATTGGCTAGTCTTTGCTGTCCCGGTGTTCAACAAACTTTTTAATTATCTAAATATACCAGGGACCCTTTATAGATCTGGTCATAGTATAATTAAGAAAGTTATAAGAGTAGGTTTTAGCGAGCCAGCTGTTACCTCTACACAGATGTAGGTTTTAATTGTTTAAAAGTTATTTAAGGAAGTCAGTTGTAAGAATTAGGCCTTTGGAACTTTGTTTACTTAACATAAGATGAAATTTTTATTATAAGTATGTTTAATTTTAAGTTTGTGGGTTTGTTGGTTCATTTGATGCACGAATTTAGTTTGGCTGATATGTGAAAGACGTATGTCAGCCAGATCTACCAGATGGATTGTTTAATAGAAGTTAGCAAAGTAAGGATTGTGATCGCGGCACGTTGTGTGGTTACCATCCTGCTACTCCTTTAGTTTTACCTTTGATTTAGCCTGGAGATGACTAGCTACCGGCTAAATTTTAGCCACCAACAGTTGTTCAGCTAGTGCAAGTGCTTTTGACTTTTCGACAGGCTCCTCTATAATGGCCAACCCAATCAGGTGCGTAATGTGTGAGGAGGGTCAGAAGCCGGGCATCTCCCAATCCAATTAAAAAGATTTTCATAAAACAGGTGTACTAGAAATGAAAATCATATATTGCTGAAAAGATAAATGTAAATTGAGTGAATTCACGGCAGTGAAACGAGGTATAAAGTTATTTTTTTAGTCATTAGCTGGGTAACTGGTATAAGTTTCTCAGTTCAAGCCAGCCTCAGTTGTTTTTTTCTTTTTTTAGAAAGTATTAAATGCGGCTCTACAGTTTTGCTTTGTTAATTTAACTTGTGATTATTTTAAGCTTTTTCTAGATTATAACTTTTTTCCCCTAAACTGACAGTGAATGTTCATTTTTGAAAATATTATGAACCGCATCGATAATTAGCATTTCTTGTTATGAATATATTAGCCTTCCTAGAGCTTCGGATACTGCTGTAATGGTCGTTAATTGCATTCAATAAAGATTTTCTAAGGTATGAGTTTGTTCAAACTGTGTGGCATTGCATTGATTGTGTCCATTTTGGCTTACCATCGACTTCTCACATAGTGTCACTGATTTTTTTTCCGTCCTAGCATGCATATTTTGTTGTATTTCTGACTAGGCTCCATCATCAGAGATCATTTATTAGTTTAGCGTAGAGAAATGGCCTTCACTCATCCGGCAATCCTTCTCATACTAAACTTGGCGACTTTTGCTGAGGTAAGAACAGAGAATCTTCGGGAGAGTTAAATACTTTTTATAATTCAGATTTTGAAGGTAAAAGATGACAGGTTTCAATCTTCTTGAAAACATCAGGTTTCTTTTTTAAATAACGCATAAACTTCTGAAACATTACTACCCAGCTTTTTATTTATTTTTATTAATTTATAAAGAGCTCAATTATTTTTGGAATATAGAGAAGCAGTAATTTATTACATGTGAAGCATGTACTGCGCCTTCAAAGGTGCCTCCTCCGGCTCGCAATCCAGGTTAGCCAGGAGGTTATCAACTGCTCTCTTTATCTGAGGAGCCACCTTTGAAGGCACAGTACATGCTTCACAAGTTGAGTAAAGTGCATTATTTGATAAATTAAGGAATAAGTTTGATCCTTTAAATGAAAGAAATTGATCACTTAAATATGTGGCAGGAGGTTTCCAATTTTTTTGGTAATTAAACGCAACTCTCCCAAAATTACCAAATAATTATTAAACCTTCTTGTTTGTAACAGATGTAAAATTATTTTTTAGCCATTTTTGTGTATGCTTGAGAACATCTAAAGCTCTTAACATTTGATTATTGCTTAGAAAAACTCGGAAAACTACTTATTTCCCGATATTAAGAAAAATACTAGCTTTACTGCCTTGGCAATATTTTCAGTAGAAAGGGGATGAAATATACATAAAAATGACCTATCGTGTGCTTTTGTTTCTCTTTGATAACAAGTTAAAAAATTGAAAAATGATTAATAAATTAATATCAGATTTTGAAATCGCTTAGCACCTTAAATTTTGAAGATATCGAATTGCTGTTTCCGGTTTCTTTCATAACGTTTTATTCTCCTTAAAACTGTGTAAATGAAAATAGGGGTCAACTGCAAACCCTTACTTTTGGACGAGCGTATGCGAGCAGGAATCTAAATCAATTTACATATTCTGAAACTAGAGCAACAAATTTTTTCTCAACCATTTTTTGCTCAGATTAACCGTTTAAGCATGAAATGCATTTGAGCCGTCTTAAAATGAACACCCTGTATATGTATTTTGTACATACAGGAAATTAAAATAAAAAAAAAGTGTTGACTTATGAAATAAGTATCTTTAGTTGAATTACACCATCATAACTACGAGTATTACAGATTACAGATTTGTAGAATAACGGGATCTATAAGAATGGCTAGGGGTAAAACAAATACGTTTGAAAAATAAAACAAATGATGTGAATCGTAATATGTTAAGATATGACTTGAAGGATATGAATTATTGTAAAAATTAAAGAGGTTTGTTAGCGTTGAGTCCGAATATTGTGTGAGATGGAAACTTTAGTTGAAGTCAAAATTTTCGGCACCAATCTGTGAAGATGCATGAAAATATAAAACCGTTCAGGGATACTAAGAAACATGCGTGTTAATAAGGGAAAAAAGCGCTATTACCCAGTACTGCGGACCATACAACATTATCCCATAATGGTTTAAACGTATTATTTAATTAATTCTGTATAGTTACCCAATTTTTTTTTTTTTTTGTAGTTGTAGATAATACACTGTTGTAAACGTCGCAATATGTACATAGTTATGTTACGTTATTCAATAATTTATTGTAATCGCTTCAGGGCCCGAGTGCATAACACCCACCGCACCCTCATGACGGCTGGCCCTGTAACCAGGAGTGAGATGGACGTGACAGTCACAGATTCATTTAACTATCTAGCACCATCTGGAAATCATCCCTTCAAAATACCGTCTTCCCACCAAGCTGATCCATAAAGATGGTAGCAGTGAAGTAGTCAAATTTCTGTGCATTATATTTTTTTATTTATATTTCAATGGACTTTTTTTTATGAGCTCTACACTAATAAATAAATAAATGCTATTACGAAAGCTAGAAAGACATGTGTTTTTATGACGTAGGTACAAGAACTTAGTGCTCAAAATTCAGATCTTCCAAACAGAACGAGCTGCTCGTAACAGATCATTTGACAAGCTGATGCAAGTATAAAAACTGGTTTTACAAGAAAAAGTTAAGGAACTATTTTTTAAAAAAATTCAAAGTGCGCTTGAACATTTAGAGAAAAATTAGAGCATTACTTTTCTTACGCCCTACTATAATCAGGTATTTGTATCAGATAAATGTGCATGGGTTTTGAAGTACCAGTAACTTTTTCATATGTATGTGTATATATATGTACCTCAACAGAATGCACGGTTACTTCTGGCCACCTGGTGTGGGCATTTAAGAATGCTAGTTTTTTTTTTGCACAAAGGCAATATCCTCTTTATAATGGAAGCATTCTTATGCCTCTAATGGTTTGTTTTAATGTCTTTAATATGTGCTGCGGAATGCCCGTTTATATCGAAAAAGGTCCTGAAAGGTCCATAAAAAGTATTGCTAGAAGAGGATATATTAAAAAAGAAAATTACTCATAACAGGGGGGAGATAAAATAACTTGGGAAAGTGCAATTTTCATTTTGCAATATGGAACCAGTTTATGTGTCTCCTATTTGCGTTGCAAATCTAGCCACATTTTATACGGGAAGTTTGTCCCTGAGTGTTCTGATATTGCAATTTCTATGGGTTAATTTTGGTTCATCCGAACTTTAGATGGTATAAGGTGCATTAAAGCTCATTCCATACTAGGCTCGCTTGTGAAATATACACCAGTGTGTTTCTAAATAAACAGACAAGTTCCTAAGCAGTCACGAGCTAACAAATGTTCATATCAGTTCAATTAAAACAGAATCTATGTGAGATTTTTCTGGGTCTGAGTATGATATTTTTCAAAATGCGTATTATATCAAATCAAGGTGTACGTACTAAGGATGCCAGAACTAGGTCTACCATTTATGCAGTAAACATTGTTTACACAGTACCAGTTAACAACTACGAGGTGTGGCTATTAAATGACGAGACTGATGCTGCTACAGAAGAACTATGCATGCGCCAAATCCTAACGACCGACAGCTGTGCAACGTAAAGCCTTCTCTTTCGATTGCAGCGTCTCACGTGTTTGTAGAGAGATCTGTCTGACCGGAACCATTTGTGTGAGAGGTTTAGTTTCGTTTTTCCGAAAACATGATACTACACATGTTGTAGAGCAACGAATTGTCGTGAAATTTCACATGATACTTGGTAAAACCGCTACTGAAACGTATCTTTAATTAAAAGATGTTTATGGTGATGAATGTTAATCACGTGCGCGAGTTTTTGAATGGTTCAGGCGTTTCCAAGATGGCCGAGAATACGTCGGAGATGATGACCGCCCTGGTCGCCCTTCCACGTCCAAAACGGATGAAAATATCGATTATAATTAATCAACATAACTATCGTGAGGTGCTTGCTCAACTCCGTGAAAGAGTAAGGTAAACACGACCCGATTTGTGAAAGAACCAGTCATGGGTTCTCCATCAAGACAACGTGCCAGCTCAAACTGCATTGTCTGTGAAGACGTTTCTAGCCAAGTACAATATCCCAGTTTTAGGCCATCCGCCTTATTCGCCTGACCTGGCTTTGTCTGTTCCCTAAAGTCAAATCTGTATTAAAAGGAACACGATTTCAGTCCTTTGAAGCTGTGAAAGAAAAAGCGGCACGCGTCATGCAGGAGCTCACAGAAAAAGATTTCCAGCACTGTTTCGAACAATGGTAAATTCGCATGGAGCGTTATAGGGATAGGGGAGGGGTGTATATTGAAGGTGATAATAACTAAATGTGTATAAATTTAAAATAAAATGTTTTACAGCAATAGTCCCGTTATTTAATAGTCACACCTCGTATTTTAGAGATATGATACGATTATTAAACAAACCATTTCTGTCAGATTCATTGTTCTCATCAACGTGATTCTTTCTTGACAAAAGAACAACTCTTAAATTTGCTGCCTTCTCCAATCAAACAACTAGTTAAATATGTTAGCCACGCCAATGGAAGTTTCGCCAATGGCCTATTGAAAAGTTTAATTCTGTAAATTTATTTACATTAAAGCCGGCCATTTTATATGTGCCTAAATCATTTCCATTTATTTGACGTAGTTTTTAGTAATTAGTGACTAATTTTTTGGTTGAAAATTGGCAAAAATGAAATTGATCATCCAGCTGTAAAGTATATACTAATTTTGTGCAAGAATGTTAGCAAAAGTGATCTATAAAATTTTCTATTTAAGTGTTTCTATTCTTCAAGTGTTCTATTTATCCAGTTAAGCGCGTTCACCAAATCGCTGTTACGGTGCGTTCGACCTGTATACTCGTTGTGAAAAATATAAAATTGCTATTGACTATAAAAAGTCGAAAATTTTAATAAAATACAATAAGAATATTATTTGGTGGGATATTTCCTTTATCTTACCAATAGAACTGCTAAGTATTTTATACGGAGTGGGTGGTGGGAGTCAGTCAAATGATAAGTGGTTGGTACATGTTTGGTCTCCACATTAGAGATTGGGGAATTACGCACACAAATAGAAGCTCTCAACCCTTGTGCAATGCCGTTTTTACCTTAGATAGAGGTTCAGAACCTCAGAAAGAGCATGATTTCATTTTGCACAGAATTCTAAGCTCTTTTATCCCTTGTAAAAACTCTTGCAATGCAACTAGGGGCAATGCAAAATTTTGAATGAGCACAGAATGCTCTATAATCACAAGCCCCAGAAATTGCTGGCATGATTGCTGATGCTTGCAATGATTATTACGAATATTGTAAACTTTTGGTTGTTTTGCCCTGCGTTCTACGTGTATACACGTCATTGTCTGATTTTAATTCCGTACACTGTGAGGGTTTTTTTAAAAAAACTAAATTCCAAGCTTAACTGGTTAAGCTACGAGAATAACGTGGGGAAATATTTTTCTGAAATTATATTTAATAATGATATCCGTAAAATAAATAGCATATACTCATTCTGCCAGAGTAGCATCAACTTAATTAGTGACAATACTTGTGTAAAGAAGGTCATAACTGTTAAAATTTAATTCTTAATTTGTATCATATGCTGCAACACCTAATAGTTTTGATAAAATAATTAACATAATTACGGAAAGGTAGGAGAAATTAAGTGATAAGAGAGAAAATGGGTTAGAGAACAAAAAAGTTTTTGAATTTAATTTACATAGATTTACATCATCATTTATTTCTATTTTTTTTTATTTCTTTACTTTCTATTTAATGAAGTATTATTAATATGTTTATTAACTAACCATTTATTAAAAATTATCTGTGATTATAGAAATGTAAGTCAGAACTTTTAAATTTTAGTGAGATTCAGTCGTATGAGTGTTCTCGTCCCATAAAATTTGGTCTAAAACAGTAAAGTTCAATCATAGAGTACATTGTGCAGCCTTATAGAATTTTCCGCTGTTGGTTTATAAAGAAGAAAAAAAGAAACTGTAGATGAGAGGGATGCTGTTTTCCCCTTCAGCATCACAGTATCCTTTGCTTCTCTCATTATACAGATAAAAGCTCTTAACCAATCAGATAAAGCTCTATAGAAAAGCAAAAATAGTGGAACAAAAGCATTGATTGGTTGAGAGATTGAAGGCTTAACATTGAGAAGGCTCTGGAGCAATTTAATTTAATTAAATGTTGTGTAGGCCTATCACTAATTATAATAGAGCCTAACATTGTTCTGTTAAAAAGTTTTTCTATTCAATTTTGAGTTTTTATAAGCAGAAAATACTGAAGAGTTAAACAGGTAATCCTGTTAATTGTTTCTTTGAATGTGTAGCGCAATTTGAAGTGCAATGGCTATTTCGTTACATTGATATCCGCGAGTAGTACGGACAAGATATTATTCATGGGTTTCTAATAGTTGCTATGTGAACTTTGGCCGATGTGGGAGGCTTATACGACATCTAACTTTATTTTTTACTTCCGTTTTATTAAATAATGATTGTTAAAAACTAAAATGGTTACTTTTCTTTTTGTTCCTTCTCCAAAAATTGACATTTGAGTAAATTAGTAGTGAAAAGTCGGTGACGCAAAATCCCAGTTTTCTGCATTTACACCCCTCTGTTCGGGGTAGAGTTTTATTAAAAACCAAAAAAATCCATATGATCTTGAAGCTCAATAAATGCGCAACTTTTTCTGAAATTATGTGATTCCTTGATTCATTATTCATTGAAAAAATTCAGTTGAAAATTTTAACAAAAATCATCGAGAACGAATTTTTTAGACATTAAAGTGAAAAATTTCAATTGTTATAAGAAACGTTTTGAGGCTCTGGGTTAAGCAGATTTATAGGAAATTTAATGCACTTTCGTTTGGAATAAGCAGATTTGTTGTAGGACAAAGGATAGAAAAGTAACGGCCCGTTTTTATGGGTGGAAAACGTGAATATCGACAGAAAAGTTAAAAATGCAAATATCTTGGACACTATTGAGAATCGGGCCAAAGTGAAGAGAATATTTTTTGTTGCATTTGAGCTGCTGAATCACCTCCCAAAGTTTCGACCACTCCTCCGTATCACCCTGTATAGCGATAAATCAGGTTTTTTTTTTTTAGAATTAGTTGGTAACAGGCGACGGACGAGAAATGCATTCACACATTTGAAAAGATCCGCTAAGAAATTAGCAATAGAAATGAACAGTCCAAATACCTGTGCACTGAAATAGACGGCAACTGATGGGAAAGGTCCATATTTGCCGGAGAATAATACTTCGTGTACATAGAAGAATATGAAATAAATGTCAACAATAATATGCAAGGGACAAGTTTTTATTTATGGGTTTCTAATGTTGTTTTGTGAACTTAGGCCATACGCAAATTGAATTAAAAGAAAAATCCTCCTAGTCAACACAAAGTTTTACTTTGGTCTTCGTAAACATTTTACAAGCAGGAATCAATCCAAATCAAGAAAATTGAATATATATAAAACGCTGTTTACGACTAGTCCTGACGTGCGCATCTACATCTGCACGTCAAGAAGAAATAATAAGCTCTTTCTGCTGAAGTTCGAACGAAAAGTTCTCTATAAGATCTATGGAGTTGTTGTGGAGTATCAAGAATAAAGACGAAGAACTAATCAAGAGTTGAAAGCTCTGTATAGAGAGAGAAGAATATACCATAACTTTTATAAAATTAAATGGATTCCGCTAGGTTGGACATTAGGCGAGGATGTACCAAGACAAATCTCTAAATGAAAGTGTAAACGAGGGTGGCCTAGGTTGAGGGGGACTGATGGCGTAGCCAAACACCCCCGTATTCCTTAAGGGTTTTACTGTAACAACTTTACTGTATAATATTATTAATTAAAATAATTTTTATGAATTATAGGAAAAAACGTTTCTAAGATATTTTTATGATTTTTTTATTATTTTTTTTTTTTTATTATTTTTTTTATTATTATTTTTTTTATTATTTATTTACTACCTGTACATACATGTACAACAAGTAAGTGTGATCATCATGTAGTTAAGCACAGATTGTGGCGCTGGATCCTGGAGGATCCAGCGCCACAATCGGGAAGGCATGCTGAGAGGGACCAGCCAATGCTGGAACTCTCTAGAGGTTGGAAGGAAGTTTAGGAAATAGGTAAAAGGTCGCGGGGCCAACGTCTTTTCAGGCGTCGTGGAGGACTGTCAGGATGGGTTGTTGTGGATAAGGCTTGTGCTGTGGGATTAGGATGTATGGTTAGGCTATTATGGAAACGAGAATGGATTAGGTCATTGACAAAAGGGATATTGAGGTCTGTGTGGAGGGTTAAATTGGATACATAATAAGGAGCGTTGACGATATGCCGAAGGACTTTAGATTGAAAGGATTGGACTCTTTGGATGTTTGAAGGTTTCGCGGAGCCCCACAGCTCAGCTCTGTAGGTCCAGATGGGTCTTAGTGGTGTCTTGTATAGAGTCAGTTTGTTCTGTACGTTCATGGCTGATCTCCGCCCTAGCAGTCTTTGTAGTTGTCCGTATCGTCTTTTATGTTTTAAGTTTTTTTATTTTTACTTTTTATGCCCGCCATTATTGATTATTTTTAGTGTACCACCAACCAGCAACTCGGTTACCACAGGTTGGGAAACGCTGCCTTAGAGTTATGTAATTTGGAAGATGGCTGCACAAGATAGGGACATCTGACGATCTTTGCTTGCGGAAGCCAAGACTTGCGAAAGTAGATTGTAGCACCAATAATAAACTGTGAGGCAGAACTGTCTATCTTCTCTCCTACCGACCGATTTTCCAAAACTGTTGGATACAGACGACTTAAAGTTACAGTTAAATGATGGTCTACATTTCTAGCAGTTAGTTCCATCAGTGAACAATGAAATCTTTTTATTTTTTTTAATTGTAAGAGAAAGAACGACTTTTCTTATAGTCTAGCGAGGGGGAGTAATAGAATGTGATTGTCTTCGTTCTGAGTGGGTGGAACCACTCACCATACTTACTGGGGAACCATGCAACTACCCTTATATAATGCAGAAGCCTAGAGATAGTACTGAATCGCTTGCAAGCCTTTATCACAGAGACGTGAGTAAAACGTAATAGGGTGCTTTCAAACTGTCTTGTATAGATTGCTCCCCCAATCATTGGCTAGCTCTTGTGCCGCATCTCGTACTTACATTACATTTTAACAAAACCGTTAATTACAAACTTCACTATCGATATATTAAGGGCTACTGAAGGACTTTTGTACAGCTAAGTTCTGTTTTCCTTATAACTGAAATTAGCTAACTAAAACCATAAGCTTTGCCTCTAAGTTGCTCAAAGTAAATGCAATGTACATACCTACCATCTCAATTAAGTAAAAAAGTACAGATTCACTTCAAGAAGGAATAAATCTGATTTCTAAGCTGCCCTATGTTAAAACAATTTACAGATTTACTATCTATTTAATGTTAACAGAAATTTAAATGCCTCTAAAGAATCTAAAAATAGTCCATTGTGCATATCTACTTCCCGAAGGAGTGCAGTTTATGGGTTGGCAAATAAGTTCGTTCGGTTTTTATTTTGGTACAGATTCATTCCGATTTTCTTTTTTTATTTTCGGCGCAGGCGCAGAACTCGATTGTTCATTTGAAAGATTATGTTAAGCTTAACCTTTCTATGGATTTCGGTTTAACAAACATTAATATTGCGCTTGCTGCGTAGCTGTAAAGATGGAAGAAAATAAAGTGCATTTTCGTCATATATTGCTCTATCATTTTAAAAAGGGCAAACGAGCTGCAGAGGCTCATAAAAAGATATGTTGTGTTTTTGGTGATGATGCCCTAACAGAACGCGTGTGCCAAAAGTGGTTTGTCAATTTCTGTTCTGGAGATTTTGACATTAATGATGCGGCCCGCTCCGGTCACCCAATCGATGAGGGAGATAGCAACAGCACTTAACATATCCTATATGAGCTCCAAAAATCATTTGCGCCGGCTGGGATACGTTTCTTGGCTTAATTTTTGGATACTGTATGAATTAACCGACGCCAACTTAGCCACTCGCATATCCATTTGCGATTTGTTGCGGAAACGTCAAAAAAATACCCATTTTTAAAGCGAATGGTAACGGGAGATGAAAAATGGATCGTCTACGATAATGTAGTGCGTAAAAGATCATGGAAGCACTGCTGTGAGCCGCCGCAAACAAGCTCGAAGGCGGAATTGCATACGAAGAAGATTATGCTTTTCGTATGGTGGAATTATAAAGGTACCATCTATTACGAGCTGTTACCGTCAATTGATTCAACTGCATTAACTGCTAGCAGTTAACCTAATTGGACCATGCAATCCGCACAAAACGTCCAGAATTAGCAAATCGCAAAGGTGTCGTCTCCCACCACGACGACGCCAGACCGCAAGCGTCATTGACCACTCGGAATAAACTGCTGGGATGTTTTTTCTCATCCTCCGTATTCACCGGACCTGGCACCTTCTGATTATCATTTATTCTGATAGTTGAAGAACTCCATGAACAAAAAAACTTTCGATAAAGAAAAGACTGACAAAAAACGTTTTGATTGGTTTTTCGACGATAAGCCGCAGACGTTCTACGAACGTGGTATAATGAAGTTGGTGGAAAGATGGCTAGAAGTTATCAATAAGAATGGTCAATAAATAATTGATTAAAATTTATTATGTGTATCAAAAACATTGATATTTATTCCACCCTCAAAAACCGAACGAACTTATTTGCCAACCCTATACAAATTATGTAAAGTATTTTCGTATCCCCTTAAAAAAGTACCTAAGTAAAATCTGCAATCTACAATCAACATAAAGACAAATATGAATGCATCTATTTAATGTTAACGTAAACTAAGATGCTTCTAAAGGAACCCCAAGCCAACACAATGTAACACCTACCACAAATATAATATGTGGATCTACAAATTACACTGATAAGATAATTAGAATGCACAATAGTTGCAGTAAAACTATTTTAAAAAAAATCATGTGAGGAAACACAAAAAGTGCATAGAACCGGATGTGCGATTCAGTTAACTGCAATAAAGCCTCAATTTGAAGGTAGTCGATCTTCATTAGCCCCAAGAACACAAAGCGAGAACTAGGTTCTAACCGCTTGCTTGAACCCATATATCATGCTGATTTGTCAACTAAACAAAGATATTAACGCTAAGGCTATGTGTGATAGTGTTTGTGTGTATATATGTGTACGTCACAACACGCAATTGGCTCAACTATGAACACAGCACTGCTAGCACAATCAATGGCTAGATCATTTAGCCTAGGCTCTGTTATAACAATGATCTAGTAAATTTGTTCACTTCTATGGTTACTCAGCCCTTACCGCTATTTTAAAGACCTGTCCATATTTCAACACAAAGAAACTGAATTTCTGGGTGAAAGAAAGTGATGTATGATTAAAGTAAAAACCGCCGTATTATCAATTACTTAGACAACCAATTATATTTTATACACCAAGTAGCCAAGCGTATGGATTTAAATAAGGAATGCATCTATGAATAATGAAGTAATGGATGTACCGAAGGAATTGATGAATGAAGTACAACTATTAAAGACTCTTGCAGAGTTAAGCTATAGCTAATAGGTGCCATATGTTCACAAAGGCCACACATGGGCAATTCAAGAGCAATAATATACCAAAGGCTGGAAACATAGTGGAGCGGCGATGATAGTTGCTTCAAATCAAAGAGACCGACGAGCCAGCGAGCAAAGAGTCGCATGCACATAGTGACGAGTTTAGTCGCGTTTCTCCTTTCGACGAAACATGATGGAGGAATTATTTCTATATGAAAATTCTTCCTCGAAAATTTGGTATTTACTGCAGCATAGAAGTGTTCATGATATAAACAGGACTAGACATGAACTTGGTGAATTCCATCACTTTGTACCAACTACTTCAGGAGCATCCTGGCAAGTTTCATGCGTATTTTCTACTGTCTATTTCAACATTTAATTACATACTAGCCAGTGTGCAAGGCATGTTAATCAAGAAAAGGACGAATTTCAATGTTAACCCCATTAATCCTGTCCCATTCCTTATCCAACACAAATCGGTTGTGATGTAGAAGATCCTTTTGGTCCTACAGAGGTTTCTTTAAAAATAACTACACTAATAAATGCACCAATATCCATTTTAACCTTTGAAAATTGAGCGCGATGAGAGCGAAGAAATCAAACATGTCACAACACGTTGCTCTACTCTCTCTTGGTAGCGTTGCTCTATCTTCGCTTTGCGCGGTCCCATATGTTAACTTGTGTTTGTTTTCGCCGCTTTGCTCTTCGCTATGATCGCCGCTTTGCTCGCCGCTCCACTATGTTTCCAGCCTAAATAGACAGATTCTGATTTACCTTTATACTGGCCGAAACGCCAGCACGAACAGGCGATAGTAAATTAGTTTTTATTAACTCTTAATTGAAATCTCGCGCATCTTGACGCGACTTTAGTCTTTGCCTGGACAGTTTTCTTCGTGGACTGGAATAGGAGGTAGTTGTGACCACTTATTTCTATTAGAGAAATAAAGATTCAAAGCCAAAAAATTTCAGTACTGATGATAATGATTCTAGAAGAAATGACAGTTTCAGTGGTACTGTTGATGTTGCTGTTGAAGGTTCACAAGGAAGTTATCTGAGCCAAGAATTGTAAATAAAAAGATTGGTGCTGTTGCTGCAGAAATGGCATTGCCCAAAGCAGCGTTTCCCGACCTGTGGTACGCGAAAAATAATAATGGCGGACTAAAAAAATTTAAAAAAAAAAAATTAAATCATAAAAATATCATAGAAACGATGTTTCCTATAATTCATAAAAATTATTTTAATTAATAATATTATACAGTAAAGGTGTTAGTATGTACAGTAATAAGGTTAGCCTGCCTCAAGATATACGAGAAAATATAAATAGCACATTTAACAGGATTAAAATTGTCTTTCATGGAGTATTTTCCAAAACCCGAAAACACAAATAATAATTGGATTTAAAACCTCCATCTATAAGGAAAATTTAGGAAAAGCTACATCATTATCGATAAAAGATAAAGAAAATTTAATAGAATTATAATGTGACAAAACTATGTAAATATCTGCTTAAAAAGACTGATTGTAAAGTGAGTAAGCTCTATACAAGCAACATTAAATTAAATTTAATTGGTAGTTGAATGCTTAAAAGAAATAATATGTAAGCAATTTTTAATTGTTTAAAAAACGTTTAAAGCTAAGATCTTACACTTTTCAAAGTTTATAAAGTGAACATGAACTTGAACTCCTTTGCAACAGATACGTTGTATCTCTAAACAAGTAAAGATAACAATAATATAACACACTCGGAATAACAAAGTTCGCGAAATACAATCATTTTTACGAAGTGGTAAAATTAATATACAGGGTGTCCCAAGCTATATGGATAACGACTTTTTCTCGGAAACTGAGATAGCTAGAAAAAAAACTAAAAAATACGTGTTCCCTTAGTTTTTTGTTAGGAATCCAAATTTACTTTGTATTTTTTTTCGGTGCTTCCAGAAGCGAGATATAGGCACCAACTTCATTTTTTCAAATGGGAAGGTGCGGTTTTTATTTCAGAAATAGATTTCTCTATTTTTTTAAAGAAAAATTTACTTGAACGGTTTTTTTCTGTGAGCGATATTTTACAAGTTATGAATGAAAACATGATTCTTATAAGAAATGTCAAAATGATAATATTATAACGGTTTTTTGATTGAATAAGAAGAAAAGTTCTATTTTATTATAAATTTTACTCCTCATTAATATTACAGATCATGCTCGAACTGGCCTCCACCATTAGAGATGCATAGACATGCACTTTCCTGCCAATTGCCCTTACTGCCAAAGAAATAGATTCGAATTTAACCGAGTTACAGGCATCTATTATTCTCTGCTTTAGTTCATCTACAAATGCAATCCCGGCTTGATTCTGATACACCTAGATTTAGAAATGCTTTTAGATAAGCAGAAATAAGGAAAGAAAGAAAAAAGTTATGAATAATCACCTTGTTTTTCGAGTATCCCCAAAGGAAATAGTCCATAGGTGTCAAATTCGGTGAGAGAGGTCTATCAAATTGCCTATCGAGATATTTCTTTACATGCCTGATGGTGTTATATCCATCACGGGGGCTATTCAGTGGCCTCCTCGTTCACATAGATGAACTAAAGCAAAGAATAATAGATGCCTGTAACTCGGTTAAATTCGAATCTATTTCTTTGGCAGTAAGGGCAATTGGCAGGAAAGAGCATGTCTGTGCATCTCTAATGGTGGAAGCCATTTCGAGCATGATCTGTAATATTAATGAGGAGTAAAATTTATAATAAAATAGTACTTTTCTTCTTATTCAATCAAAAAACCGTTATAATATTATCATTTTGACATTTCTTATAAGAATCATGTTTTCATTCAAAACTTCTAAAATATCGCTCACAGAAAAAAACCGTTCAAGTAAATTTTTCTTTAAAAAAAAATAGAGGAATCCATTTCTGAAATAAAAACCGCACCTTCCCATTTGAAAAAATGAAGTTGGTGCCTGTATCTCGCTTCTGGAAGCACCGAACAAAATTTGCAAACTAAATTTGGATTTCTAACAAAAAACTAAGGGAACACGTATTTTTTAGTTTTTTTCTAGCTATCTCAGTTTCCGAGAAAAAGTCGTTATCCATATAGCTTGGGACACCCTGTATGTACTACCAAGTGGTACGCGAGCCAAAAAAAGGTTGGGAAACGCTGGCCTAAAGAGACATTGACTGTTGCATATCTTTAGACTACTATAGGAGTTGCTGAACTATTCTAGATTTAAGATAGAAGTGCATAATCTTATACACCTCAACAGGTCGCCACCACAATGCGTACTCGGCAAGTTCACATTTAAACGATCCATTTCAAAGCCAAAGAATGGTATGAGCGGCGAATTCAACGCCTGCCAGACAAACAGTTAATATCATTTTATCACAATAAATTGTATTTCCAACGTAAAAATATTATTCATAAAAAGTTAATCAAACATTTAATTGTTTTAATTAAAAAAACAGTAATTTTTATGGTCTATGTTGAAGTTAGTTTTGACTGTATTGATTTTGTAAACATATATATAATTAAAATCAGTAAGTTTAAACCGTAAAGTTTGGAAATTGAGTTTAAGCCACAAGTATTTTGACCATTTGCATACATAAAGGAGGTTACATGCTGTCTTTGGTAGGAGTGTATGTGTGTATGTGACGTGAGACAGATTAAGTGTTCGAAACTTGTGAAAGAGTGTTGTTGGGCTAAAGTTGCAGAGCGACTAGATACTTTTGCAATATATCTAGCCTAGTCGTAGACAGATAAATACCCTTCTAACTTGGTACTTTTAATAATAAGATTTTTCCTAGAAAAACAAAAATATGTGATTTTATTTTATGAATGTTATATTATCGTTAGAAATACGAGTTGTGGCTATTAAATAACGAGACTATTACTATAAAACATTTTATTTTAAATCTAGTTATTATCACCTTCAATATACACCCCTCCCCCATCCCTACAACACTCCATGCGAATTTACCATTGTTTGAAACAGTGCTGGAAGACTTTTTCTGTCAGCTCCTGCATGACGCATGCCGCTTTTTCTTTCACAGCTTCAACGGACTGAAATCGTGTTCCTTTTAATGCAGATATGACTTTGGGGAACAGATAAAAGTTACATGGGGGCCAGGTCAGGCGAATAAGGCGGATGGCCTAAAACTGGGATGTTGTTGTACTTGGCTAGAAACGTCTTGACAGACAATGCAGTGTGAGCCGGCGCGTTGTCTTGATGGAAAACCCTGTGACTTGTTCTTCCACAAATCGGGTCGTTTTTTCTTTACTCTTTCGCGGAGTTGAGCAAGCACCTCATGGTAGTAATGTTGATTAATTATAATCGATATTTTCATCCGTTTTGGACGTGGAAGGGTACCCGGGCAGTCATCATCTCCGAAACCTTCTCGGCCATCTTGGAAACGCTTGAATCACTCAAAAACTTGCGCACATGATAAATATTCATCGCCATTAACTTCTTTTTTTATAAAAGATAAGTTTCAGTAGCGGTTTTACTCAGTTTCATGTGAAATTTCACGACAATTCGTTGCTCTACTAGCAATCTGCAGTATCATGTTTTCGGCAAATCGAAACTAAACACCTCTTACACCGGTCGGACAGATTTCTGTACAAGCACGTGAAACGCTACAATCGAAAGAGAAGGCTTTACGCTGCACAGCTGTCGGTCGTTAGGATTTGGCGCATGCATAGTTCTTCTGTAGCAGCATCAGTCTCGTTATTTAATAGCCACACCTCGTATACTAATAATAAGTAAGTACGAAGTAAATAAAGCAAAGTAATTGCCTATCTTTTCTTCAGGCGGAGCTTAATGTCCAACCACCAATTAGGTGTCGCGGCGTTAGCACAAACTTTACCCCCCCCCCAACAAATAGCTATAAGCGGGATTCGAACTAGGGATCTCCACTCTCCATTACCACTAGACCACTAAAACTAGTACTACTCGTTTGAGCGTGCAAACTAGATATTTTTTATATTCTAAAGAGCTACATATACATATATATATATACAGGTATATTTGTTATTGTTTCCGTACACAAATGCTAGTATTTTGGGATAATACGAGTCTTCATTTTGCTTGGGAAATATTACAACTCTCAAATTCCCTACAACTTGGTAACAATACCCAAAAGTATACATTATGCTTTCTTTTTTTTTACACAATTAGACTACAGTTGGAAAGGACAGGATGAAAAAGAAGCGATGGAGTCGAATAAATCCTGGACGGAATTAACAAAAAAAAAAAAATCATACAGGTTGGAGGACATGCATGCCCTTCTCCTAGAGGAGTAACATCACCTAAGAAGATTAACACCTGTTCGAGGTTGACAATCCTGGTCCTTAATTAAATATATACTGGCGGCCATATTTGTTTTAAATGAGATTATTTCATTTTAAAGATGGCTGCCTTGCAACACACAGTATTGCACTGATTATTAGACATCTCTCGTTAACGTCACACAAATGTCACAATTGTATTTTCGTTATCATGGGCAGAACTGTTAGCTGTCATCTAAAGTAAGATATACTTGTATATCGGGGAGTACCTCATAGTCCTAACTTACAATACAAAGTCCCTCCCCTTTTCCAGTTCTATTAAGTCCCCTTCTCATCCCAACTACAACTTAACCAACACAATAGCAATAATACTTCGGGAAGTCCGTCTTACTCGCACACACCAGTACAAAACACACGACCTTCTAACAAACCGTCTAGGCAGTCCAAAACCCATTATACCTCATTATTTTATTTAGTTAGATCTGTGTCAGCTGAATTAAGTCCTCCTTAAGTTCCAAACCCCCTTTTTTTCGACCTTAACTAAGTCAAAGTTTAATAATACTAAATAAGTACACCTTTTTCCTCAATGCAATGAGCAACTCGTATAATTAGATATTGAAAAAGTTGAAAATAATATGCTTCAAAATTTTGTTTTTAATAGCATTAACACTTTAATGAACAGAGACACAACTTTAACCCTAGAAACACCTTCCCCCTTTAAAATAAACCCCTAACTGTTACTATGTTTTGCGACAGACTTTTATTAGCAACCTCCTTTACTTTAAGTTTAGGCTCATGAAAAGATCTATGCAATTCAAAAAATTCTGGTATCAACACTGTCATGGCTTTCTCATCCCTGCATTCTCAAGGTTATAACCCAAAATATTCTAATAACTCCCAACATTTAGAGACCGGTTGTGCATATTGAAAGATCGGGCGCTAATTACCTTGATTGTAGACTCGCCTTTTTTTTTAAAAAAAATATAAAAAAAAGTCACATTGTGTATCGTACGAGGTGTGGCTATTAAATAACGAGACTGATGCTGCTACAGAAGAACTATGCATGCGCCAAATCCTAACGACCGACAGCTGTGCAGCTGTCTTCTCTTTCGATTGCAGCGACTCACGTGTTTGTAAAGAAATCTGTCTGACCAGAACCGTCGTTTGTACACAAGAGGTTTTAGTTTCGTTTTGCCGAAAACATGATACTACACATGTAGTAGAGCAACGAATTGTCGTGAAATCTCACATCAAAACTTGATAAAACCGCTACTGAAACTTATCTTTTATTAAAAGAAGTTTATGGCGATGAATGTTTATCACGTGCGCAAATTTTTGAGTGGTTCAAGCGTTTCCAAAATGGCCAAGAAGACGTCGGATATGATGACCGCCCGGGTCGCCCTTCCACGACCAAAACGGATGAAAATATCGATTATAATTAATCAACATTACTACAGTGAGGTGCTTGCTCAACTCCGTGTAAGAGTAAGGAAAAAACGATCCGATTTGTGGAAGAACAAGTCAAGGGTTCTCCATCAAGACAACCGGCACCGGCTCACACTGCATTGTCTGTCAAGACGTTTCTAGCCAAGTACAACATCCCAGTTTTAGGCCATCCGCCTTATTCGCCTGACCTGGCTTTGTCTGTTTTCTAAAGTCAAATTTGCATTAAAAGGGACACAATTTCAGTCCGTTGAAGTTGCGAAAGAAAAAGCGGCACGCATTATGCAGGAGCTGACAGAAAAAGACTTCCAGCACTGTTTCGAACAATGGTAAATTCGCATGGAGCGTTGTAGGGATAGGGGAGGGGTGTATATTGAAAGTGATAATAATTAATTATGTATAAATTTAAAATAAAATGTTTTACAGCAATATTCTCGTTATTTAATAGCCAAACCTCGTAAACTTCAAATTTATACAAAATTTTAAAGGGTATACATTCATATCTTTGTTATAGATTCAAAACAGGTCGATGGATTTGAAGGAAACACGATTTCTCTTTAATAAAATGTCCCCGAACTCGCCTTGAAATCTATACTCCATTAAAGAATTCCAAACAGTACGATAAGTCTAAGTTGATTTATCTGAAAACTAAAAATTAATCTGAAGAATCACTCTTTAGCTCTATAACTTACTTTCAACACAGAATTTTCGCATACAAATTTTTTAAATTCACTAATATTATGAATATAAAGATGGTAAAACTGTACAATTTATTGTAAATGACACTTTACAGAGGATATTGTTTTAACAAGCTCTCCTCATTAACTCTACTAATAAAATAAAATTCATTCAAAAAAGTCACAAACAAAAATTTAGTTCCTATGTGTAAATATTACCTGCACAAAATTTAAAGAAATTAGCTTGAATTGTTTTGGCTTGGTGTGGGAAATCGTGGAGAAAAGTTAAAACAATATTAAATGAATAATATATTTTCTATTTGTTTTTTAATAACAGAAAAAATTAAGCTCAACTTCTCCCACTCTGAAGGTGGTTCTTTTTACAATGTGGGAAGCTTTATTAGTGGAAATCATATTTGTATACTCAAACCTTTCCTTGAAGTTGAACTTTATATTTCAGAAATCAAGCTAACCATAATGGAAGAAAACATATACGTATGTTGGGCAGCATTCCGAATGCAACCATGTTTTAGTAATACTCGTTTTTCTATCGAATTGGAGGTAGTACATTTTATTCCTAAATTGCTCTAAATAGGTTCTTACTGACGATCTAATATTGCTATATAAAGCTTCTTTATATTAATTAGAGCTATACATAAAAATCAAACGCGATTACACCCATAGTAAGGAGAAAGGAGAATTCTTCAGATCCTAAGTTTTACAAAAAAAAATCTAGTTAAAAACTTTTGTATCCTCTTTGATATGAACTATTTATATTCACCTTTGGAAAACAGGTCAGATACAAAAACCGTAATTCTCCCGGTAATCCGGAACGTCTGACCGCCTTATCAATACTCTTCATTTCTTTAAAGCTCTGAAAATTTAAAAACTCAATTGAGCTGCTTTTCCAGCATAATAGGTTTACCGTAATCATTGAACATAAGAGCTAATTATTGTGAAATACCTATAGCGATTAAGGCTCTGAATTAAATACAAATACTACCTTAGCGAAAAGTAAGAAAATTGGAAAAAAAAACAACAAAATTATGTGTGCTCGATTAACCATAAATACTTCTTAATTTAAGGTCCTACGGCACAGAAACTAAGCCACAGATGGGCCCCCTAGCCTACCCAGTTATATTAAATAATGAAGTGCAATAAAGAAGTTTACAAAAGTTACCGTACACTATTTAGTGAACTAACCTCGTAAAAATTTGCGAGCTCTTAAATTGGCACAAAAAAAAAATGTCGAAAGAAAGCTGTATCAAGTTTAAAAAATCTGAATAATTAATTTTAAATCTTTTAACAAATAAAATATTAGCTTAATGTGAGAAGTATAAATAATATATTCAATTTAAATATGGATCTCACAAATTCAAAAATATATACTTTTATTTTCCTTTAATAAACCTCAGAAGCTCTGGACATAAAGAACTCAATAGAGCTGTTTTCTGTCCAAGAAAACTTACCGTGAAAAGTCTATAAAGCAAAAATTATAAAATAGCAAAAACCGTAAATAATAGAATAACTGTAACAAAAGTTAAGAAAAAAAAAATTAAAACTTAATTTTAAGAAACAAATGTTAATTACTGCTACACATCCAATTGCACATACTTATAAATTTTTGCTTGAATAGTATTACACATAGAAATATGAATTGAAGTTTTTCAACCTAAATTTATTGAGTTATTCTCATAAAAATGTTTAAGCTAAAAACGGGAAGCCGATAGTTTTCGAAGAAAACTATTATAAAAGTCAAAATATGAAAATCTGCAAATTTTCTTTAATGAGCTTCTTTTTCATTAAAAAAAACTGTTATTATAACAGGAAATTGCGTAGTAAAATTTACTGTAATTAAAAATAAAAAAGTAGATTACAACCGCAACAAAAAAAAAATATATAAAACCATAAATTTATTAAACATATGTGTTCGAAAATTAAGCTAAGAAGCTCTGAAAATTCAGTAAATGAAAAAAAGTGTGCTATTTTTATATAACGTTGAACATAAACAATAATATTTAAAAAAAGAAATAAATGTAACTGTGCGAGTGAACTTAAAAGATTTCATATGTTGGGATTTTTAAAAATAAATCCCATATTAATATTCTTTAAAAAATCTCAAAATTTCAGCTTAATTGATTTGCTTATTCCCCTCTAAAACAATTTATTTAAAATATAATCTGACAGAATAATTATGAATATAAGCTGGTAAAAAAATCTGAAAATCAAGGGATAAAAACATAATAATTCTTCTTCTTTTAATGATTGAAGCATAATTTTTAAAAAATAATATTTAGGGAAAGAGCTTTAGATACTAGATTTATTGTAATTTATTGAATTTTAATGACGCAAAGAAAAGTAAATTATTGTAAAGCATTTGAATTAAGAATATTTTGAAATCTAGATTATTTTTCCCAGCATACCAATTTATATATAAATAAAAATTTATATTCATTTAAGTGTTTATTTTAACGGGATATGTTAAGAACAAAAATTGTTCAGAATTTATTTTACATAATTTTTGTTCGTTAACTTTTTTGATATAAACTCAAGAAAAAATTATTTTGATGAGTAATGTGAGTAAAATGGATTACGTTCATTCAGAAGAAGTTTGGTCGCAAACATATGGTAGTGTCAAAAAAAAATTTTTGTTACTTTTTTTTTCTGTATGAGTAGGAAACTTTTTTACTAAACATTATTAGCAATAAGCAGTTGTACTCAGAAATTTTTTCTGCTAAAAAAGATGGCATTTTTTTGGAGTTCTTAAAAAATTGCTTATCTCTATAAAAAGTGGAAATCTCAAAAATAAAAAAATAATAATTTTAAATTGTTTACAACTGCCTGGTTTTTATTGTTCAAAAATCTAAATAAAAATAACCAAATTATATCTTTTATTTATTTATTAGTCTATTTTCAATAGCATACTTACGTAAAAAGTAAAGCTAGATGAACAGAATATGGCCCAATGTTGGGGGGTGCTGCCTACAAGCTGTGTTTTACACTAATGGGCCAAAGCAATTCTAGCGCCTGGCTTATATACTCTGTAGCTGAGCAAGGAATGGGGAAACGGTCTAGAGTGGGGATAGGTTAGGAAGTGGGGATAAATTGGAAAGAGGGAAAGTTGAAAAATTAAGTCTCCGCAAATTTAAAACTCAAAATAGAACACTTACTTCTAAGTCCCTTTATCATCAAGGATAATATGGGGTTACATACGCACATATACGACCTTTTTTTTTACTGAAATTCTCGTGATTCTAAGCATATTAATTCTTACTCTTATTTTACCTTTTCTATAACCATTAGTTGCACCAAATGATGCTTTAGGAGGAGCCTCATTCTAATCATAACTTCACTATAAAAAATATCCGAAACAAATAAGATATAGATCTATGAGTGGGTAATAAAATCGTGGAAGCCATTTCAGACATAATCTACAGAAGTTAAAAATTCATTTAGTACAGAGGTACTTCCAAAAGAGAAATTTACTTTAAACTCAAAATTTCAGCAACACCTTCAACTTTTCTGAATAAACCCTTCAAACAAGCGGACAAGTGCCATTTGTTTGGTTGTACTTTAATAATAGTTTTAACTTTATTTCTTGTCTACGCTTATTCCGAATGTTGTTAGACAAATCTGTTTCTGCTACGTTTTAATTTATTTTTTATTTACTATTTTTCATTTTTTGATTCATTAATTAAATAGCTTCATGTTATTCATTATTTCAGCAAATATAATTATTTCATGATTTTTGGGGAATATCGAGGTGCGGTCATCAATAAGTACAACTTTTTTGCTTTATACCAACGTTTCGGTAATTTTTACTACGTTCTACAGGGTATTACACAAAAGTTACTTGAATACACTGTTAACTGTTAACAACAGGTATGATGATATAGCTCTACATTAAACTTTACAAACTTTTGTATAATACCCTGAAGAAGATAGTAAAAATTACCGAAACGTTGGTATAAAGCAAAAAAGTTGTATTTATTGCTGACCGCACCTCGATATTCCCCAAAAATCATCCATCAACAACGGTCGAAATAAACCAAAAACCATCATAATTATTTCATTTATTCTAATAATTTTTTTATCAGTTCCTTAATTAGTTATTATTACAGGTATTGCAGGTTTCATTGACTTAGGTTACTGTACTTTTTTGTATTCTTCGTCTCAGGCTGACAGATTTATCCATGCCGTAAAGAATTTATTATTTATATTTCTGTATGTGAAAAAAATTAATTAAATGTTACATTTGTAACCGAAAAATGCCGATAGATGGCAGGGGCTGCCGCATTTGGCTATATTTTATTACAAATTTGGAGTGACCGTTGGACTGCCAGAGTGACATACTGTTGATCGTCAAAACATTAAAAAATTCATTCTGTATCGTACGCTCGGCCTGGCCAGTGCCTCGAATAACGTTACTTGGAAGTTAATACCTTGTATTTAGTCTTATTATTATTTTGTATATGGGTTTTCTCTTATTTTTGTATTTAGTAAAATTATTATTTTGTGTATAATTTCGTTTTCCTATTATTATATGTTAAGTCTCGTTCATGCTTACGATTTTTCTGATATTGTGAGTTAATGTTCCTTTCTTTAAATACAGGTATTTTTATGTTGAATTATAGAACAAGAGAGAATTTTATTCAGCTCCCTGTCACCCTGTGTGATTGACTACCGGACCCTTTCCCCTCTTAGCCTTGAACTATCCCGCCAGAGGCGCCCTTAAAGGTATTTATGTTTTGGGGCTGGTTAGCAGTATTGTTTCGGATAGCCTAGGCTATCTGGCGCCTGCAAATAATACCGTCCCTGAGGGAAGGACCGAAAGAGATCACTTTTGCTCCTAGCCGGTCACAAATTAATAATAAAAATTAATAAAATAAGTGATAGCACTGTTATTTATTAAAAGTAAAGCATTGCCTATTTTTTCTGGTGAGCTTTAGGTTCAACTACCAAATTAGATGTCGTGACGTACATTAATTAAAATCCAAGGCCTAGACCTGGAATCGAACCCAGTACCACAATAAATCTTAGCTTTGCGGGCTTCACCTCTAACCAACCGCTCGGCGCCTTGAAATAATTGTACATCAAACTGAATCGGCATATTATAAGAAAACCGAACCACGCCCCTCATCCAGAAATGCCATCAATCGAATTTTCCTGAAATATGTAGCAAATTAATGTTTTTGATCTACATAAGAGCATAAGTGTATGTACGAGTATATATACAGTTTAAAAACATTAGGTATCAACCCACACGACTCTCTTATCGTTGTTGAGAAATAAAGTTTTCTAGAACTTAGGAATCTGGATTAAAAAGGCCGTTGTCTTCAACGTTACAGGTCTACTTTACATAATATGTATACAAATAAAAATAAGCAAATATAAAAGTACCATTAGGGCGCCACGGTAGCCGAGCGGTTAGAGGCGAGACCTGCGAAGCTAATATGTATTGTGGAACTGGGTTTGATTCCCGGTCTTAGGCCTTGGATTTTATTTAATGGTTAATAAAAGAAATTTACAGTAAAGTATGTTTGCTCGTCGCCTCCATCCACGACACCTAATTGGTAGTTGGACGTTAAGCTCCGCCTGAAAAAATAGGCGATTACTTTACTTTACTTTTTTTTTAAAGTACCATTAAGCGTTCCTCTTCTTTTTAAGGAGGAAAACACCTTTACTTTCTCCAGCAGTTTGATTCTGCTATACAAAATAATATATAATGCCAATCAAATTGCCATATATTGCAAAAGTGTAACGGGAAAATCTAAAATCAAACGGAAAATTCGATATGACAGTAGTGAACACTCAGTGCTGAGAGGGTGGGGCTTAAGTTTAAAGTCACTTCGATTTTGCCAGCTAAATGATGAAATCCCCAAGTAACACCTTGGTTTATACGTAAAGATGAAAAAACTGAGAATCAACCAGGGAAGCGCGAATTATTTCAGGAAACTTAAGAAGCGTGACTATAGCTGATTGCCTCGGTACGCCTATAACCAGCTTCTCGTCTGTATGATCGGTAACCAGCTTTGAGGCTTCGAATTAACACAAGAAAGAATTGAAATTGTAATAATATAACTTTCCCCACAATTCAGTCTTTTGCCCCTTACATTACTTCGGTAAAACTCATATTTTTGAAAAGAAATTGAGTATCCACAGTGTTCGACTTACCAAAAAATTGCACTTCGTTTAGAGAGCTGAGGTTTCAGAGGTGTCCATCGGTTAATTAGTCGCAATGTCATCTGAGTAGCCCTTAGGTTAATATCTTCGACTATAAATTCCTCCGAGAGTTCGCCCATGACAAGAGACCACAAAAAATCAAGCACCCCAATCGTTGGGCATGCCGCCAATGGTTTCGCCCCCAGGCCAGGATGGATATTACCCTTCTGCAGGAAGTTTTCTATCCAGCGAGAGAGCAAAAGGCTCGCTTCTCTGTATGGCTGCAATAATTGATTCCGTTGAGATATTTTCAAAAGCTCCCTCAATGTTCTTGATGATCCCCAGGGCAAACTACTTTTACTTAAGGTTGTCCTTAATGTGCGTTAGCTAGTAGTTTTCCGTTGCTGGTAGCCCAATTGTCTCGGATTTTAGGGGTTCCCTAATAAGGCTACCAGTCAACCAGTTTTCCTATAGTTTTTAGCAAGAATGAATTCACGACTGTTCGGCCTAAAGGATTTAATCTGGGCATAAGATGTGCACCTATGTTTCGATATGAAAACCTTCGTTTTTGGCCTCCACAGAGTATATTTATAACTGAAAGCAGTACTAGTTTTCATTAGTACACATAGAGGCCCACTAAGAACCTCAAGAGCTTTCTAAAGAGCGCAGGCAGGCCTTGTGTAATACTTCCCCGAAGAATTAATTGTGCTGAAGGTACTTACCGCCCAAGACCACAAAAACAATAAATAAATAATTAAATAAATACTTACCGCCCATGACAGACTACAACATCCAGTTTCCAGTTTCCAGAGTCCACTGTTTGTATTCAGGGGACCGTTCCCACAACCCTCCGACCATTCGCAATCAGGGAAGTGCGTTTCTAGCAAAGCTTCACTTTTCTTTCTCGGTGTCAGTATCATCCAACATTTCAAAAGCAACAACCTTGTGCCCCTGGAACAGCATTTTTGCCGTTTCAGGAATTGTTATTACTGCCTCACAAAGCTTCCTTCAGGAGTTTTTCTTAGCTTTCCTGTAGGCTTATTTATATACAGCAAGCCTTTTCCTAAGGGCTGCCCACTGATTATCCGTTATAGTCCTATAAAAAAAGTCAATGGGTTGCTGCCCTGAGACTGAAAAAGGCGCCACTGCAGCCTTGCGGTTAGAGGTGAAGCTCGCAAAGCTAAGATGCATTGTGGTACTGGGTCTGGGCCTTGGATTTTATTTATTATGATTTAAGGCGCGTCAACAGCTGAGGTTATTGGCGCCCGGAGCTTTTTTCAGTGCATTGCCGGTCTCCGGACAGTGCTCTCTCGTTACAGATAACTCTGTCCATCACCGGACAGTGAGCTGTAAGAAGCTCCTAGAAAGAGAAAATCTAAGGGCCAGCAGCTCGGTTCGAACCCGATTCCTCCGTGTGGGAATCCATTACGCTAACCGCGTAGCTAATCCCTTCCCTCAAACTAATGGTAAATAAGTGCATTTAAAAATGAGTAAAATATGTTTGTGCTAGTCACTTTCGTCCACAAAACCTAATTTGATAGTTGGACGTAAAGCTCGCATGAAAAAATAGGCATTACTTTACTTTGATTCATTACTAAGTCTGAAGACTTATCATTCCCTAAGGCATGTCCCTTCTTGGTGCTGAACTCCTTCTCTGAATAGTTATCACAAAAGCCTGAATAAGAACCCAAGTGATATCCTCATTCAAAAGCTTAATATCTTCCACCCATCGTTTTAGTTTCTCTGGACGTCATCCAGGACCTGGTAAACCGAAGTATCTGAGGTCAGAGACAGACTCTGCATCAGATACACAGCAATCCACTAAGACGGGCTGATCAAACTATCAATAACCTCCTTTCTGGTGCTGGAAAAAAAAGTAGATTCGTATGTACATTTAAAATATTTAAACCATTCGAAAACAAATGCTCAAAAAGTTGCCGCAACTGATGTGGTGGAAGTTTGCAACAGAGGCCAGAATCAATTTTGCCTCCGCCAAATTTGATTGTAGGTGAGTTCCCGGATTAATCATCGGGAGATAGCAGGTGACCATTTATTCTATTTATTCTCCTCTATTGCCCTTCCGTAGTTGAGTTCCTTCCTTGCTACAGTCAGTTCCGTAGAAAAGAGAAAAGAGCTGATTAAATGGAAGAACAGGGATGTGTTTACCTGATAGAATTCAGGTTCTAGGACTCTCTGGACTCTTACCACTCACCAGCCAGTGTCTTGCTGGTAAATATTGCGGAATGTTCTGACCGTAATCACCTACTTACCCGAAAAGACCGCCGCAACCTTCGCTTATTTCACCAGGAGCATTCAGTCCATGGCCCGAACTTTTGCTTTGTGTTTTGCAGAAATTGTGCTTTCCAGCCAGCCCTCTCGGACCTACAAGATACATGATACTGAAAGCACCCATTTGTAGGTTGTATCCACTAATGGGAGTGTCATGTCGCCAAAACCCAGCCTGGAGATACTCTCGGCAATGGATGGAAAATTATGTTATTGCTCCGTTCAAGGATTTTCACAATATAAAAATAGCCACAGGCTGGCCCTTATTTATTGTCCCATATTATTTCGATAGGAAATCGAGATTCAAGGGGCTGTAGCCCCCCCCCCGGTTGTCACCCTTCTGAGACAAGAGATGGGAGCAGTAACTTTTTACAGGACCTCTATACTAACGATTCCCTTCACTGGTCTAGCCACCTCCGTTGCTCATTGCTTGGGCTTCCGAAGGTGAATAAGAGCCAGTTCCATAGAAGTAGGAGTTTTGCTAGTTGACGGTATTCCGCTTCCCTGCTTTATCGCTCCCCAAGTAACCTCATTTTTTTCCTCTTAGATCTGGGTTTGTTCCGGCTCGCGTTTTTTACTGAAGCATTAAGGCTCTTTTCCCTCACCAACGACATGTTAACGTCGGAAGTAGGAGTCTAGATGCTTCCAGTTTCCTCCATTTAATTTATTGGATATTGGAGTCCTCTCCACTTAAAGATATGATTAAGTATTACTCCATATTGACCCACAAGTAGCTAGGAAAATAAATCGTTACCCGTGACAGAGCCCTATACACATTAAGCCTTAACACGAACCCCCCCAACCTAGCTTGTGTAGAGATTATTAGCAATTAATGGAAAGACCGGTGGGGGTTACCACCGGCCCATACGCCGATTCCCTTTTAGCCACCAGCCAACACATCTATACACCACATGAGTGGTGCGGTTGATTTGTGGACTGTGGACTCAGTGTCTCTGCACATCCTCCCTTGAATCGTAAATTTTTGTTTTGAACAAACTAACGAAATCGTTCCAGTTTGAAAGAAAAAATACAGTAAGTCCTCTAACCCCCCCCTCAATATATATACCTTTTTTAAAATATCAAAAATCGGTAAAAATAAATACACTACTTAATTAAAAACCAATCGCAAACTTCACTTACAATATTTCAATAAAAATTATTCTTTCATACAAAACAAAGTATAATTGTAGTTAAATATAAATTTGGATTTCATGAATATGTTATAGTTAATAACAATAATTATTGTTAATTATTAATTCCTTTAAAATTTAAAACAACCTGTCACTTCCAAAACCAAAGTGTTCGTGGGAAGTATAACCTTCATATACTAGATCGTACTCCTCAAACGTTATCGTTGCGAAAATAAAAAGTACGCTTTTTGTTGGGCGTCTCCTATCCATGGACTCAGTACATCTGACGTCAACTGTGTAAGCCTTGCACTCAAGCAACAGAAAATTTCAAGTAAACAGTAATTTATTTTGAACTGCTACTAACAGACGTGCGAATATATGCGAACTCTACTCAACCAGGTCGCGGACACTCCATTTTGGCGACAACCTTTTTACTGGAAAAAGTGTACACAAGACCTCATACGTCAAATCAAACTCAGTAACGCAACACTTCATTTCTTGAGTGTTAAACTTCCCCTTACAGTCTAGTTCTGTTACCACCTCTTCTGTTGGTACAAGAAAGGTAACATTGTTGGCTGAAAGTTGGATTCAAGCTTTGTCGGAAGATAATCGCCAACATTTCCAGTAGTAAGCTAAATAACAAACCAATTTTGGAAAGGGCCCGGACATTTTTAACACCATCGTATTAGGGCTAAATTAAATTAGTTCAACTTGAATTTTTTTAAGGTAGCCCATCAATTGTCAGATTATATATAAGCCATAAATTTTTTTTGAAGGTTATAACCTCAATTTAAAGGTTTCACCCTAATTAAATGTGTATAATAATACAACCTGCTTACAAATATTTGTCCTCCACAAAATACGTAGTACTAATACAGGCAAGTTGACGTACATAAAGCTCGTAATGTAAACACAACTACACTATTAAGCTTCGATTAAATTCTGTGTGATATGGTCCATGGATGGGGAAATTTATTGGTCATAAAATATTGACCGCTTTTCAATAAAAAAAATCAATGTTTCATTACCTTGAATGAATATTGTATTACGTTGGAAATATATTCCATTGTGATTGATACATTATTATAAGCCATCTTTTTGCCAGTGTTACGATACCTTTCTTGCGATTCCTTGCCTTTCTAATTTGCCTACCGTAAATTAACTTTTTAACCCTAGTTGGTATTCATTTAGATGCGCGAATCAGATGGTTGTTTTAAGAGAAGTTTGCAAGTGGCCTCTTGAGGAGTGAGTTGAAGAATAAGCACCACCATCTTACTTCTCCGTTTTACCTTAACACAAAATTAATGATACTTTCTGTTATGTCTTCGGTATTATCGAACCCACAATAGGCCATTCTTAATTTCATGGCTAACTATTTTACATCATTTATCATACAAGTGTTGTCACACCTGTGTAGTGTTATTATCCAAAGTCAAGAGAGAAATAACAAGTTACCTGTTTTCAGATCTTTTTCAAAAAGTTTCAATATGAAACTTCACTTCGAAAGTGCTCGGAAATTCTTTCTCCAAAAAAAGATACTTCCATTCTCTTCATCTAGCTGTTCGAATAAATTCTGGGTTCAGATGTGTTAGGTCTCTCAAGTTTCGCTTAATCTATCAAGCCGTTTGCATTTTATTAGATAGCTAGCTGCTGCAAATGTTTCAGCAAAAATTTTCATTTGGTTTTTGGCAGCAATTCTGAGGTAATAAATCACCCATGTTGGTATCATTCTTTTTCTTTTAACGGTTAGTCATTGGTGTTCAGCCAAAAGGACAGTCAAATATAATAATGAAATATAGGAGAAGGAATTAGCTTGCCCGGAAGGTCAAATGCAAAAGGCCGAGAATAGATGGATTACATATCTAATTATGTAAAAGCTTTAAAAGGTAATAATGCTGACTTAGATGACCAATTAACGATGCCACCATGAAATCAGCAAGTTTGGGTCGTGCGCTATTGAGCGCTCTAGATGTTGTTTGGGAGCAGTTTCTGCCAGCATCTCTGATATCTCTTCAAGCTTTTTTTCATTACCGTACCTTTACATTTAAATTTATTAAAAACAATATTAAACATTCTAAAATAATAAAATTTATTTTCTCCCTGGCTGGTTCATAAAAAAAAAATTAACTCTATGCTCTCTCATTTCTAAAACCCACTGCTGGTGAGTTAACGATGATTACTCGAGCTGTCCTTATTCCATGCCTAAAAGGTTTTAATATTTTTATTTATTTTTTCCATGCTGTAATCACATTGGCCTGTCGGCATTCTTTAGCGAGCAATCAAGCAAAAATTTGCGGTATTAAAACTGACCGGTAGGACAATTGAATAAGGGTTGATCATCATAATAATAGTATCTGGCTGCTGTGAGCGACATTTTAATCGTTTAGTTGACTGCCCAGCCTAAAAGTGCCTCACGCTCATTCAGCGCATAGTAAAACTTACACTGCCTCTTCCGCAGAGACGTGCTAGCAACCGCTTCTTTCAACTTAGTTCGGAGAACTCCCGACAGTACCAAATTCCAATAGAGCTTGTGGTTGCAGTTAGTCCTGGTGCTGCCACTTAGCCAACTGGTCGGCGTTCTTATTCCTTGGATATTTCTGTGGCTCGGTATGCGTAAAAAATTATTTTTCAAACCTCAAAAAGTAGGATATCTAGAACTAATTTTCCAACCCCCACCTTAAGAGCTGAAGATTCACCTCGAACTTCCACTTTTTTGGAAGAGTCTCAGCATTGAATCATATTAGGGAAGAAGAATCACTGTGACTCAAGCTACTGCCAGTTTCCCAGGAGATCCGTGATTTGGAAATTGGAGACAAATCGTCAACTCTAACTAAATCGTCGGCAGGGCTATCAGCTTTCATACTCATTCCACTGTCCGGAGACCGTTAGTACATAGAAAAATGTTTCGGGCGTCAATGACCTCAAATGAAGACGCGCGAAGGAGAAAAAAATATACCATTATTGCTGCTACTAACCTAATTCTTTACAACCTTCGTAGCTTGCAGCTTACTCGTTCTCCGACCAACGGTCACTTTTGGCATTTTCCGGAATTTTTAGTTATTTTTACGGTCATTACTAGTAGAAGGACACTTACCTATGAGAATATGATCTTTTATCCTCATCCCATGGATCATGACCAATTCTATGTCTTTGTTCGATACTCCTCAGAAATACCTCTGGTATTTCGCGAAATTTAAAAAAAAAAAAACTATTTTTAGATTTCTAAACTGAAATTTTGTCTTATACCTATTTTTTACGCTTCCTCCTACTTTTTTAAATTATATATGTTAAGTGCTAAGAACTATTTTTAGCCAATGGTTTCCCAGAACCGAATGATAATCAAGTCGTCCTAGTTAATTTGCTCTTATATTCAAAATATCACGTCTTGAATGTTGCTAAAATTCGCTTTCAAAATAGATTTACAGTCAGAGGTATTGTAGGACTAGAAAACTTATGGGTAATACGCCCGTAAGAATGCTACAAGATGTGGTTCAAATCCCATAGTTAATGCACTTATCTAATTTTTTTGGTCAAAACCAAAGTCCAAATTGATCTTCTGATTGTTAGGGAATAAGGAAACCTGACATAACGTGGTTCCATTTATTTTTCTATTAAATACCCGTACATATGACGCCGAGTGAGTGCGGTAGATGTACTTTTAGACCCCTGCAGAGATCGTTCAAACAGCGGGTGGTAGCATGAGGCACACACTTAAATACGCCACAGCACATTAGAGTCACTTCTCTCTTGGCTTAAAACTTCATTGGATTCTTTACAACCGTTAATAATTTCCGCTATAAGAAGGGCTATGTCGCATATATAAAGGTGCCTCGTCCAGATCATAAAGTCTTAATTTTAATGACTTGGCCATATTTTAAATGTGAGAGCGAATTAAACTATTTTCGTCCAAGAAATTTTCAGGTATACAATACTTCAACAAAATATATTAAGAGCAATTAAACTACCTTTACTCGATATTTTCAAAGAAGTATCAATTCTGCAATATTTCGGATCATAAGACCATATTAAATGCCTTTTTCAAATTATTTGGTCGGATTTTAAGTCTTGATTTCAAGTATTGGAGAGTGTTGGCTCCTTCAACCATTGTCTTTGGCACAAGCTCTCCAGATCTCCCGGATCAAGCTCTTGGTAAAATTTTCATATTCATTGCTCTCATTGTAACCAGAATCCATTACCGTTCCTGGCTCATATAAGTTTCGGATTCCCCCCCTCAGTAATTTTTAATCTTTTGCCACTTTTAGTTGGCTCACGTATGTGCATCCGTAAGTCACAACATATCAAAATTGCTTTTGAACGGAATGGCTTTTGGTATTTTCTTCTTTGTTTCTTCTAGTCACTTTTAAAATTTCTTCTTTTGTTTTACTTTTATGGTGATTTATTGATCTCAGGCATTGAAATTGTCTCATCTTTCGGGAAAACTCTAGTAAGAGTATTTATTAATATAAAGGCTCCCTTCTCTTGAATCTTTCAACATATTTATTGTACACATAAGCACCAATTAAACCTAGATGGACAGCATAGATCTTGTGTCCCTGCGGTTAATCCAGTCTAACACACTCAATACTAAACCCAGCAATATTCATACCATATTATTTTCCAACTATTTCTTGTTTAGCGAAACCACAGGCTATATTTAACTCAGCCTATCCTAGGTGGTAAACGGCCAGTGCCAACAATCCATAATCCAGGAATGGCTTAGTCGGCCCCAAACCTAAAAGTTCAAATCTTAGATTTGGAAAGATGTCGTGACCTTTGCCAAAAAGCCTGCTAATCACCATGTGATCTACGGGATATATTTTTTCTTGGGATTTGGGTGTAAAGGTATCTGGTACCAGGAGATATTCTTAATTGCCGGCTTTCCGCTCCCTAGAAACTTCTCTTGAGAGCTTGAAAGGTTATCACGCTTAAAAGAGTCTCATCCAACTAGTTAATCTGAATATCTTGGAAAGCTTGCATGAAGGTGCGCAATGAACAAAAGGAGTGGATGTGCCTGACGTCCGGCCTCCACCGCTCTTCCTGAGTGAGTTGTGTAAGATTGCAGTGCAGCAAATCCTACTGAGAGACGAATTAAAATTTATTGATGTTTTCACAAGACAGTTTATTCTCTTCGATAATTACCCGGGCCTTAAGGCTATTTTAAAAGCAGCAATGTAGGAACGCTTGAAATCTTCTCTTTTTTCAAAGCGAAATTTCTTCTTCTGAATTCTGCAATTCTACCTCGTAGGCGCCACATTAGCCAAGCAGTTAGAAGCGAGACCTGCAAAGCTAACATGTTTAGTGGTACTAGGTTCGATTCCCAATCAAGGTCTTGCATTCTATTTAATGTTAATATGAGAACATTGTAGTAAAGTATGTACGCTAATTGCCACCGTCCATGGCACCTAATTGATGGTAGGACGTAAACCCCGCCTGAAATATAGGCATTATTTTACTTTTTTTACAATTCTATCTCGTAGCTTGTTTATTTATTTTGAAGTTTGGCTTATTTAAGGATATATTCCTCATAGTTTGAGGCGTATATTAAATAAATTATTGTTTACATTATTCAGATTAATTTTACATAATTTCGCTAATTTTCTTTAGAGGGGCAAATTAGCACTGATTTACATATATGTACAAACATATTTTTCAATTCATCTCAGAAAATATTAGTTGGGGCCACCCTTTAGTTGAGTATCTTGATTTGCTGCAAAAACTACCTACCTGGGAGTACCTAGCGTTTTGGTTTTTGATTTCTCGACTGGAACCTCAAGCAACGAAGGATTAATACTTTTATACTAAGATGCAGTTCAGATGGGTACAAGTGATGATGTAGGCCTGAAGTGTACGGAAAAGTGTATTAGTAAAGTAAAAGTAATGTCTATTTTTTCAAGCTTAACGGTCAACTACTAAAGCCTAAAGATATACTGAAAAAAGTAACAGTATTTAAGTTTAAAAAGACATACTTAGCAGTTTGCATCCTCAAAATATGCGGCTAAAATTATACTGAAGAAGTATACAGAAGAATACCTAAAGTGTACTGAACACCTAAAGGTATACTGAAGAAAGGTACTATAGCTTCAGTATTTAGTTATAAAAAGTATATTTAAAAATAGACCTTCTACACACACCAAAATCCGAAAGATATTAAGTGGAAGTTTGGAAAAGTGAAAAAGACAGCTTGGGAATGCCCAGAACAGTCTCTGAAGTACCACATGCGAACAATGCACAAGTCCGATACCAAAGGAGTATCAAATTCAAAACAAAGGGAAAGTAGCCTTTGGAACGGGATCGAGCCGTCCAAAGTTCTAGTCCCATAAAATTTATCACTTTTTAATATACAATTATAGATGCTTCAATCTGGCAGGACTGTAAGATAAGTTCGTCTTTGATTTGTACAAACACAGCGATACGTGATGTCAAATCATAAGCGCCCGGTGAAGCAAAAGTCGCTTGCAGTAGTACATTTTTCCGTTCATTCCTGCTGATCTCTTGGGAAAATTCCGATTTACCAACCCAAGCAAAGCATTCTGGAACGTTGCCAGCTTCTGTTACGCTGAAAAACCAAAATGAAACTGAATAAAAGCAGTGTTTTAAGAAAAGAATATAGTGAGATGTATCCAAACAAAAAATGACCAAATAACCAACAGTTTTTTATCTGTTCTGTTATGCTCTTGTTATTTTTAGATTATGCTGTACATCAGCTTATGGAAAGATCTGTGCAATAAAAAAAACGCAACAAGGTTACATGTAAAATACAATGATACATGAAGTTACTCTAGAAGGCCAGTACGTATGCTCAGCGTGAGAGTAACGAAGTTCACGATCGTTTCGTAGTGTTGAAAACGCATGCATGAAGATAGCTGTTACTTGGGTGAACATTTTTTGTTTCTCTTAATGATCAAACTTGCTTTGTATCATTTAAAAATTGCCACCCAAACGGGCCAATCTAAATGAATTAATTCGGGTGATTCACGTTATCACATTAAATAATAATAATAATAATTAAAGCTATAGCGCCGCAAATGCTGCTTATGAAATTAATGAAGAAGAGGGAAGCCGTTAAGATACACTGACCACAGCCAGAAGCCCAATTTATAAAACATTTGTGTTCAGGGGATCGAAAATCTACACGAGTGGTAATGGTAAGTAAAAAGTGATGAACATGAGCGTCTGTGGTGGAAGAGTGAAGGCGCGTCATTGATTTTGACTATTCTATTCAGTACACTCTGTTAAACGCGTTTTGGGCTGAAAAGAGTCCTCTTTGGTTAACGGATAAAGACAAACCCTTAAAGAAGGCCTTTTTAAAATCTTTTTCCTGGTCTAATTTAAAGCTTAAACCGTACCATGTTTTGTCTGTGAAGACACTGATGGCGCAGGAAACGCTTGTAATGAGCCACAGAAATGAATTCAAGTTACAGAACGAGGTTAAAAGGTCACTTTTTTTGTATACATTCCATTATAAATACAGAAGCTCTAAGCTGCTTAAAATAATTTAAAACCAATTACGCACTCTTTAGGCAGGGTTACTAGATCAATTTTGACTAGATGAGCATCGTCCGTACTATTTTGTAGCCAAAGGGTAACCGGGACTGTGCAAAGCCTAAAAAAGAAAATAAGCCTGTAAGTAAACATCTGTAAGTTTCAAGTGTAATCATAACTTAAGTCAGCTATTTATTACCTGTTAGTTAGAAAGTTATGATTGACAGTATGCGGATGTTGTAGCTGATAGTATATTAGCTTTTTAAAATTCGAATTCTCATCAACTTGTAGATCGCCGAATATGGTCAATGTGGCTGGGGTAAACGAAGGACACACTTTTGCTACATCAGAAGTCATGTTTATAGTGAGTGATTCTTGGCCAGTCACCGCGTGTATTCCATATTCATCAGTTATGTCTGCCTGTAACAATTGTTAGGGCAGATATATCATTAGAAATAGGTGTTGATATAAGACGTGGATTCTCAGGGAATGGATTATACTATAAACACCTTAAACAGAAATTTAAAAAAAAAATAAAGAACTTACCTTCCAATTAATCAAGCAGTAAGTATCATTTTTTGATTCTTGTGAGGTTTTTAAATATGGTAGGCAAAATATGTAAGGGCCTTTCTTGGCAGTAGATTCAGTAAAATTAATTGTTGACACGGGTTCATTCAAAAATCGCCGTTTGATGGCCTGCAACAGTATATAAATCGCTTCTTCTCTGTTTACTATGAAATCTGTACAGACAAACATAATCTTTTTTTATCTCTCCTCGAAAAACTCCAACTCAAAAACTAATGTAAAAACTCTTAAGGCATACATACCCCTGGGTCATTCTTAAAGCTGGGCTACTATTCAGTTGAAGTTAGGTAATAGTGAGAGTCTTGAGTAGTTATGTTTCGAATAGTTTTGGATTAGGCTTTAAGAGTTAAGTTTTCCGACTAACTGTTAGATGAAATTTAACGAGTAGAAACTTTAAATTAGTTTTCTATAAACTTAATATCTCGCCTCTTAAAAATCATTGATTTCAGATTTAAACCTCGAGTTAGGCAGCTACGTTTCGAGATACTGTTTACATATAATTGAGTGATATGGGAAAAGATTACTAAATATGGTTCGATTAATTCACGTTCAGGCTTTGATCGAGATTTATAATATATTAGGTTCACGTGCAGGCCTCCAGTTAAAATTGGTTTCAAGTTGCGCTAGATTAATCCAAGTTTTAGCTTTGATTTAGGGTTGGTATATTTTTGGTTCATATGCTCAGGCCTTGAGCGGGAATTGGTTTCGACTTAAGTCGTTAAGTTAATACTGAATAGAATCGAGTAGAAAAGCCCCACGTTTGTTTGATTTTAAGTTCATTAGACTGAAATTCGGAGCACATGAATTTAATTGGGCTAGACTAAACTCTAGTTCAAAGCACGATTTACAATGTACTACCTTAGTTGACGTTTGGCTGAACTTCTGACGACGATTAATACTTGGACTAGATTCCAATTTAAACCTCGAGTAAGGCACTATATTCATTTATTTAATATGTTGGGAGGGGGCCGGTTCGACTGTGATGGTTATTTTAGTGTCCAACATATGTAAATCGCAATTATTATCAATTTCATTAATCCAAGTTAGAAATTTAACATAAGGCTTCTTTTAAAGCTTACCTTTTGGCGTAAATGAATTTTTGGTCAACTCCCAGGATGTACTATAGAAAGATATAGAATCTATACACAATTTAAAAATAGGCTCCGGTGCATTGTCCTGTAAAAACGACAGAAAATGTGTATAAAAGTACCAAAAAAAGACCTACAAAAATTAAACTTACTCACCGAGACATTCAAGGCAATACGCATTTTTAAGTTCATTGCTTCATCGGTGAACTGCAACGAATGACTTTTAGTTGCAGTTGTGCTGACCTCAAATAGATTATGGGCCGTGGTTGGCCAACTGTGTCTGATCAATCGGTATCTGTTAAACAAAGAGAAGGCCCTTATTTACTGACCAGCCCCGGCAGGGTCTATCTTTCCCTTTTTTATGGGTCACCTCAGGTCCCATTTTGATACCAATTCTTTCTCAAATTGAGCATTTTGACACTTGGTCCTTTGCTTTAATTTGGGAATACTTTCAAACCAGAAAACCAAACAGAACAGAACGGTTCTGAGGACTAACCGAGTAACATTTCTCTGGTCTCTGACAGCTCTAAGGTCAAAAAGCTAGTATATGGTATACCAGGCCAAAAACGCTAATTTGTACAAATGAAGTATAATGAATGACTTTTAGTTACAGAGTGCTCACCTCGAACAGTTATTGGCCGTTGTGCCAAAATCTGTGAAAATGTTCCAAGTATTATGTATTATGTATGGGTTTATAGCTAATTTGAGAGTACTGGGTGGCATAATGCATGCATATTTAAAGGGGTCAACAGGCGGATCAAGGTCATATTGCTTTATCCGTTCCACTTTGCTTAGATTTGCGCACCTGTAATTTCCCCTACACGATGGTAAAACGATGGTCATGAGTGTCTCGAAAACAGTGTATTTCATATTGTGAAACCAATCTCGATACCCACCAAAAGAACACAAGCGATTTTGAAAATTATTTTACTTTTATAAGTTTCTAACACCATTGCAAACATGTGCAAAGTTAAAAATGTTCTTCATTGTAAGTAATTGAGTTTTAGGATACTTCTTAACTCCCACCACCAGGTTATACATGTAATATTGCGTAAGTGCTCAAAAACCATAGATTCACCGGTTTACTTGCCACCAAGGATCCTAATCGTTACTGTGGTCCGCCTGCCAACTCCTCTTCCTATATTCTATTCTAGCCTCAGCATACTTACCTATAAATCGGATTCACATCCGTAGACTCGTATAAGATCAACAAATCCAAACTTTCAGTACTATTCTTAAAATGCGGATAAATAAAAAATTTAATATCAATTTTCTGTCCAGGTTTTAGTGGGTTTTCCAACGGTATATTGAAAACAGTTTTCTTCACCAAATGTGCTATAGTACTTTTAGTATCCGCATTTTCCATATCCGCCAGGCAAAATGCAAAAGATGGTCCACACTTGATAAATATACGTTTTATGCTTATTTTACCAGTATTCACTAGATATACGGTTATCGGGATAATTTCACTGCAAAATATATCACGACGTAATCCTGAAAAGTATGCCTAATAATGCATAAAAAATCCGCAAATTAATTTTCCAAATCAGTCTGAAAATTATATTGGAATAATTGCATATTAGTACAACTACCTGCATCTGTGGTGCATTTTCTATGACATTAAAATACAGACGATTATCGCCGGCTGGAAATGTCAACGACTGTAATCCACATACGGAATAGCTTTCATCTATATCCATCAGTGAGTAGGATATTGCGGTAAATTGGAAATTGCCAACACATTTTGGGGTTACTGTCAAGACAACCTGTGAAAATGCTATGCATTAAAAAAAAATGCTGGAATGTGTGGTGATGCCCTTGAATTACCCAACTTGCATTAACAACCAAAATATAAAACTCGCATATAAAAGCCCAAACTTCTTGAAGGAGGGATGCCCTAAGAGACAGCTAAACCCCAACCAGTAGTGGAGGGATATGATGCTAGTCCCAAAAATTAAGCAACCCAAATATAAAACCAGTAAAAGAGGCTGAAAGCAGATGAGGACCCCAAAATGGGACTAAGCCCCAAAAAAGTTCAGCTACATCTTCTACGGAGGGCTAATGTTTTTCAACAATCAAAACGTGTCTCTTGACAACTGTGAGATTCACACCTGCAAAGAGTGAACTCTCTTCAATGAATAATAAACCCACACACATACTCACATTTTTATTCGAATCCGGCTCTAGAGTGAAAGTGGGAAGGATTTCCGAATCTGCTAATTTTTCAGCATTCTCCGTTGCACTATCGCTACCATCATCTGAAGGACACTTCATTTTCCACAGTAATTTTAGCTTGCCAATTTTGATTGCGACATGTAATGGATTGCGTAAATTCAAGCATACACCAATTGGTTCTGTAAATCATCAAAGACAAACAATTTCTTTTACTGCAGGACTCGGTAAAATTGGAGTGAACTTCGCAACTATGGGCCTCCCATAGTTGGTGTAATTTTGTTCCACTGGCACGACTTTGTCCTTCAAACATTTTATTACAATTATGATACACTTTTATTTAAATATGTGTACTTATTTCAGGTTGATATAAAATCAAAAGCCGACAGCCAAGGTTTACTTGCAACTAATATTCCTTCTATTCTAATTGAAAACAAAAGCTCCACGAAGCCCGCAAAAGTAAGACGTCAATTTTGCTCACAAAGAACTTTAAGCTATTTGAGCATTTGAACAAATTACTCACCCCCACTCACTACAACTGCTGGATTCAAATTATCAGTTCTATTAGTTAAAACTTCTACTGTTGGTTTAAAAACCATCGTACTTAAGCCGCTATCTATGTAGCTTACTAATTTCTCCTCTAACTTCCACCATCTGCAAAGATAAAACATCCTATTTAAAATTTTTGCTTCAAAAACTTTACTTGAAAAAATATTACAAAAAAAACTCACTTTAAATCTTCGACATATTGTTTCTGCGGCAGTAAATTGTCTGATGTAATACTGGAAGCTGCCGTCATATTGGCACAAGGCGGCTTACATGTGCTGATATTCAGCAAGACTTGAAGTTTTTCACAATCTATCAACGGCAAAGAGAGATTTCCTTGGCCAGTGTCTTCGATCATTTGCTGGAATAGCGAAGAAAAGCAACGGAATATTATATAGAAGATAGAATTGTTCATTTAACAGTTTAGGATCAATACAGATTAGATTAGATTGTGACAAAGAGCGGTTCCACCAAAAAGAGGAAGGAACGCAGGCAACCCACAATGCCCATTGTTCCCTGCCCACCCCACACCTCAATCAATACAGAAGCAACAGTATCCTTTAATTTATAGGTTTTAGATCAGTACAGAGTTTTAGTCTAGAAGTAAAAATTCATTTTACATAGATAATGCGTGGATGTAAATGAAATTTCAAACTGTTCGTTTATAAAATTTTAAGGCTTTTTAATTTTTTGTGAGAATCTATTGAATAGAAATTAAAATAATAAAAAAAGAATAATTAAATAAAATTAGAATACATTTGTGGATACCTGTTGTAGAAAGAAGAGTAGGAATAGCTGTGTTATATACGCAAATATTGCTTATGTGCGAGAATTGGTTTTATCTTTGAAACATACGGAGAGAAATGAAAAGTGAGATCAACTGATAGTACTAAAATAATTCAGGAGCGGGAAGCAATATTTCTGACAAATTACTCGCTCTCTCACATTATTTCTCATTCTTTCTTTCTCAGGAGAACTTTAAAAAATTTGTTGTGGTGTCAGAAGTCTTGAACTAAATATATCTAACTTAAAAATAAAAATTCAAATAATATTGAATTCTAAAGCTTATGGTAAAGAATTCAAATTCATATAACTAAAACTTCATTCCTGCAGATTAATATTGTACTTAATTAATAGGTATCGAATATAGTTATTTGAAAGTGAAAGAATGGCCCATCACAAAGCATTAACATGGAGCGAGATAAAACAAAAAAGTTCGTCTTGACTGTTACACAATTATTATCCATCTTTTTACACTTTATTGAAGGAGGTTTAATCATAAATGGCGGGAGGATAAGCTTATTATTGTAAGCGAACGATGTGATCATATTCTCCGACAGCTTAAATAGTTCTAGATAGCTCAGATAGTTTAATAAATTAGAAATGCGATCTGAAGAATATGGAAATAAATAATGATAAATCCAAGTTAAGACTGGTAGAAAGAGAAGAGGGGGGCCAAGAAAGAGTGAAAAATGTAAGCAAAGTGGAAGGACACTGTTATCAAAGTGTGAAAATATAAATATCTGGAAATCAATTAAAAAAATTGTTTATATAAGAAATTAGAATAATTCTTGACAGATGGATTTGGCCATGACATAAAGGCTTTGATAAAAATATTACAGTAGAGTCCAAAATTTTATTTAATCTTCGACTGTAATGATGTTTTCGAAATTAAAAAAGTAATTTTGTTTTTTGTTTTTTAAAAAATATTTTATGTTTCTAATTAATTAGTGATGTGTTACAATCATTCATTCACAAATCTCTACAATGTAAAGTCTAGAAGGGAAGGCATAATTGCAGTTTCTTAAATCTTACTTTACTAGTATTGATGTACTCCTGCAAGTATAGCATCTGCTGTTGAGCAGTCTGTCTGCTTGAACGCCTCACCAGTTTTCTCAGAGCACTCATAGCATTGTTCGTAAGTTTGGTCTGCGAAGCTTGCTTGCCAATCGTGTAAAGAATATGATCTTCAGCTACACTCCACCATTTACCAGCATACACCTTGAACACAATAAAGAATAAAACGTGGACTGTAGAGTGGATGAAAAAGAATTAAATGTTACTAAGTTTTGTAGGGAGTAGGTATTTTTCATATTGTCGTTTCTTAGATTTCAAGTCATTTTGAAACTTAGATCATTACTTAGTTACTGCTAAAAAGCCCGACAATGTTTAAACTATACCTTATATCCGATTATGAAATTATTTCTATCGTGATGAACAAATACCATGTCAAACGATGGCGCGACTTCAGACATGTTGAAGAATTTTTGAAAACTGTCAAATTTCTGATATAATTTATGCAACAAAAATTAATAGAATAAAAAAAATTAAAACTGAAAAATTTATCGCCCTTTAAATTGAAGGGAATTGAAAATTGCCAAACAAAAGAAATAAACATGTGGTTTTAGATAACCGATTTAGTTCAAACTCTAAAGACAAAACAATAAAAAGTACTTACAGTAAATTTTACACTAATATTGTTTTTTCAAATACTAATTAGACAAAATAAAGACGCAGGAAATAAAAAAGGACTTTTGGGAGATGCTGGAAGAAACTATTGATAAAATCCCAAGAAGAAAAGAAATGATTATAAAGGACGATCTGAACGCAAGATTGGGAAGCGAAGTTGCGAATAAGGTTGTTGGAAATATGGAGAGAATTGTGTGAACAGCATGACCTCAAAATTGCTAATACTCAATTATTTCAATTTTAATTATTATTTAAAAGACAAATTCACACTAAACACCTGAAAACTTATTTGAGAGGGTGAGATATTTCTTTTTCTTGTGATTTGGTAAGCAGTGCAATCTATAGATAAGTGAGAACTTAATAGTATTAAGTTAGTATCAAGCGTTTATTTTCTCTGGTTTCTATTAACCTCTTAAAATAGATTACTTGGGAGTTTCACTTCCGACATTGGTAAGGTTCTAATTACCAACCCACCATTCTCTTAAAAACTTTATGGTAGTCTTAAAAGCTAAATAAATAATGCACTTTATAATTAACCTTAAATATTAAAATTGCAATATTTCTTTTAGATTAGGAAAAGTACATTAGGCAGGTGAACAGATGAACTTTACATTCCCTACTATATTACAGCCCAATCGTATTGACCTATTTACCAACATTAACACTCCCTTTTTACCTGATATGCTTGGTAGTAGCAACGCATTGAATGGTTCTTATGCCCAGCTTTATTGTAACGATGCCCGGCTAATACCATATGGAAAGCATATTTCCGGTACATCAAGGGTTTCCGTGAAGCTAAGAAGGAATAGGCAGCTTGTTCCAAGAGAACTGCACTTCTAAGATCGGAATCTTCACCGGACATACGAATCAACTGCTTAGCGGCTTCACCATACAGACCACGGCCTCGTAGACACTCCACGGACAGAAGGGTAGCCCGAGTTGCAAACTGGTTCACCCTGTAACAGAGAAACACAATAAAATCAAAGTAGTGATAATTCTTCACCTTAATAAAGATGGTGGAAACTTAGATTTTATTGACTAATTTACCTGCAGGAGGTCTGATATGTGGTTATACTTTCTTCAGCGTAGTCAATGACTTTTCTACTCAGCGCTTCATTGCCGGACATGAATGCAGCTAAGGATGCCATCTCTAAGGCACCAGCATAATGTAGCCAAGCACCATCAGCAGAAAAATCCCTTTTAGAGCCGTGATAGGCTGTATAGGCGAGCAGGTAGTGGCCTATCATGAATGCGAGATCTCCCAGGCGACGTAGTTGTAGTTCGTGGGAATCACTCGAATATCTAAAAACAGAGAAACAAAAGGGACCTGTGGTATTAATAAATAGATGATCTGTGTAACACACATCTAGGGTGTAACAAAGCCTGTGAACTGACGAAAAGCTAACCGGATTTATTTAAGGTTTTTTGTGCCCGATCTGTCGGCGTGTCAGCTGGAAGTCAGTTTCCAGACTCACATCCTTCAGTTTATTTTTATTTATTTATTTTTGTTGTTGTTGTTGCTCAGATAGGGGACAGCCTAAGGTGCTCACTCTACCCTTTTAATGCAAGGGAACTTAAAATTAAGAACTCAGATACTTACGCTATAGCAGTCGGCGAGATGTGATTACCGGAAGCACCCGGTTTGCTAGTGCCAAACCAACGTTTTGTAGCGCTGAACAATGAACGACTCATACCTTTCTTCGTCGAGATCTGAAACACATGATCCATCAAATCACTTATCTCGGAACCCAGCGAACATATGAAGATCATTCCAAAATGTTCCCCTAATTGTTACTATTGTTATAAATGAATTAATATTAGTTCTATTTTTTTATTTTTTTTTTACTTACTTGATCACTTAATATCTGGATACATTGTTCAAAATGTGGTAGTAAAGCTTTCAAACAGAAATCATTAACGAACTGTTTGATTCTGTTGATATCCTCAGATGTTAGGTGGCGTCCGTGTTGTAAACTTGTGGCAGTTTCTGGATTTGTGGATTCCTGTGGATCATTTAAAATTTATTAAAATATATAAAAGGTTTAAAAATCGTATTAGAAATTTTTTTATTAAAAAAATTTACTCACTGAAGTGTAACTAGTACCATCTTCTGTTACTGGACTCAACGGATGGACTATGAAACTGGACGATGTTGAAGTTGCGTCTTCAGGTTCTGCAGCTACTTCTAGACCCGGGCTGGCTTCCGCATCTTTTGGCTCCTCCTATATATAAGAAGATTGTGTTAAGATTCAGTTTGTTGATTCTCTCAAACTGCAGTATACGGGAATATGTTGTGAGTGAGCGAATAGAGACCACATTTACAGTCACTGATAGCCCTTAACAAATGTGTGCGATTATTTGTCCTACATTTCCTAACTTCACAAAATTATTCAAACAGAAACTCACTTTATAATTGATGGAACTCAAAAGAAATTGTGCCCAGGGATCAGCAATATGCATGGTACTGTCCACAGTTGCCTGTGAGTTGATACTGAGGAAGAAGCATTTGTTTGCACCGTACATTAACTTTAATTCCTCCATGATAGATAAACATCTGAAAGGAAACAATGAGAAGTAGATTTTTCCGGCTAGAAAACACCTTAGAGACATGCTTGCGGTTCCCACGGATATATTTTTTCGGAAAAAAAAAAATTTGGGTGTTCTTCAACATTACGCCTTTTCGAAAAGTTTTTGACGATCAACTTATACAACTGTACTACTGACCTTATACAACAGTACTACAGACAATTTTAAGAGATGGTGGATCTGTATATTGTGCTGACTGTAAGGCAATTAGATGCCTTTAAAATTAATTACACAATAAGTATTACGCCTAGACAAATAATTTAATTGATCATACATACTTACGCAATAGAATCGCCATTACAATTGTCATGCACTAGCAAATAGGCGATTAAGACAAAACTTGGAGGTGTAAACCATTTTGGCAATTTTGTTGACCCATGCACTATCATATCTTGCACTTGTGCGGTCATTTTCTTGAATCTTTCAACAGGTTTTTCATCTTCCGACGAAACAACTAACAGACCTGTTGTTATCGCTAAGGACAAAATTGTAAAATTCAAAAGTTGTCTTTAAAATAAAATTATGGCCCGAGTAATTTTAGAACTGGAGGAATTTACTACATAAAACTTCAAGTAAAACTGGTTTCATGAAACAAAGTCATTACATAATTTTAACATTTCACAATAAAGGATACATCCAACGTAGTGCTTTGTAAATTCATGATCGGATGGATATTGTACTTGCAGAAAAGTGTTTCTCCATGCGTCGAACCATGGAATAGAAACTGGTACGTCTAGTTTTTCCTCACCTATAGGATTCAAAATAATAACCATCAATTTAATTCAAAGGTTAAGACTTGCAAAATTGGTATTCCAAATTATAAAAAAAGTAACAGGCCAAAATACTTACCAATAGCTACTTCCGTGGTTCTGTCATGGATACTGTTGCTGATTACATCATTAAAATAGGATCTCGCGATTGGCAGTGGCGGAGGACGCGAATTGATGTCCGCAAAACAAAGACGTACAGTGCGTATTGGTACAGGTGTTCCCGTAGGACAATCTTTAATATAGCCTGCAACAAAAAAAAATACTCGTGTTTAAACTCTCATCCGACTGTCTCTTGATGTGATTCAAATCGTTGTAACATCAATTTTGTTCTAAATTTGAACTTATAATAAATTTTCAGCACGATAAAACTGTGCTTTTTAGAAAAGTGACACTCAGTTTCCCATTAAAATAGATTTTTCCAGAAAATGTAAACTTTCACAGTTGTGGTTTATGTAAACTTGTATGTGTAAGCAAAAGGAAAAAGAAAAAAGTTCAATATGACAATACGTTTAAATACCATGAAGAAAGGTTTTATGACCTAAGGACTAAGTCACTTTCAAGATTTACGCTATCAACAAGTATAATATTTTTTACAGTAATGTTATATCTTATGTGAGTGCCTCCTGTCTTGGCTAATTATGAATTGAAATTGGCAATATTCTTTTTTCTTTTTAAATGAATGAAACATTCATCAAAAACTATAAACAATACTCTACAAGGAAAGGTTTTTGGCAAAAATCTATCGTCCGGAAGAACCACTTCACGAAATTGGGGCTTACAATTTCTGGTTTTATACAAGTGGAGCTATTATCATTTTCGAAACATCTGCCCAGAAAACTTTCTTATAACGTATCCACTGGAATTTTAACTACTCACACTCAGGACTATATATTTTATGCTAAAAAAGTAAAGGTAGAATAATGCCTAATTTATCAGGTGGGGTTTACGTCCAACTACTAATTGCACACGTAAGTTTTTTCTCCACAAACTGATTTAATGTTTTGGAAGAGATGGCACTTTAGACTCCCCTGAAAGTGCAACTTTAGTGAATTAGGCAGAAATATGTTGTGAAAATTTGTAGTTTAAAAGCGACTCTTTTTTTTTAACTTAATTAGCCTTGGATTACAAATAAAAACCAATCGCGTTGTTTAAAATTCTTTTAATGAAACTTGGTTTTGAGAAGAGTTCTAGATAACTATTCCACGCTCCTGTCAAAAGAACAGTTCTACAACAGTGAGCCCTGCCAACATTTATTAATGTTCAAGCTATAATTTAAAATATTGAGAACTGCATAAAGAGGATGGCTCACCAGATTCAAATAGTATGAGAATTTATATGTTAAAAACTTTGTTAACCTGCTTTGATTAATTTTTTTCAATTTGGTATAATATTTTGAATACTCACCATCGACAGTCGCCTTGGCAAATGGTCGTATTAATTCCACAAAACTCAAATTGTTCTTTTTACAACTTAATTCCACATTCTGAGAACTCGAGACTGCAATCATTGGAGGAAAAGTTTGTTGTATAAACTCTTGTGGACTTAATTTATTCAGAGACATTTTTAACTTAATTAAATGTTGATAAATTAACGAATTAGTTTGAAAAAAAAAACTATGTAAACGATAACCACTGAGCCCCCAAATGTAAACCGTAACCTCATCGGCAGGTTATAGATACCAGTAGGTGGTGTTAATTCAAATAGGGTATGGAATGGAATTCTTTTTTTAAAAAATTCATCTATACATTGCATTCTATTTATTCCAAATAGCCACGATTTGAGCAATTAGACAGCGGACTGCAATTAACAACCTACACTGTGAGTGAACTTTGCTTTTTGACAGTTAGACGTCAGAGAAAAACGAATTCAGCTAATAAGTTGAAAATGTGGTTAGATCCGCAATGTGGGATATCTTTGGTTTTATCCGTAGTAGCACGTATTTTATTGTATCCTTCACCGGTTTCGAACTTTCATCCATCAGAGGTAATTTAATCATTTATGTAGAGTTGACTTTACTTATGTTTCCGTCTTGTTCCACACTTGCTGACTAATAAGTTTACTGCTCGAACTGCATCATTTTGTGAGACGCATTCTGGCTGAGTAGTTCAGAGAGAAGGTGTAACTCTTCTAGTTTTGTGAAGAAGGTCTTCACAATCTTCAAGTTATGCATGGTGGAGCCGTAAGTTCATATAGCGTGCCCATTAATTTTTTGATCTATTTCAGAAGCGGCATTTGTTCAGTTAAACCTTTTTTTATTAAAGTACTATCGTAAAATCGTGTTATTATTAGGCATCCCCCGCAGGTAGCAAACAGCATACAGTGCCCTATATGAAATTAAGAATGAGAAGATTTAAGAATGGGGTGGATCCTCTCCCTAAGCACCGCAATCAAAATATTACGCGTACTCTTAAAGAGCCTCCTAGCAGGTGAAATCTCCCCTTTTTGCAAGTACCTGGATCTTTTCCACTAGTCGTATTTATTTAATTCTTGACGTGTTAAATATTTATTTAAGTATGAAGGTGGCAAAGTGTATTAAACAACAATCACATCGGCAGAGAAAAATTGATAGTGAAACTGAATAGATGCTTTCTGAACCTGCAGTGTCTTGGCAGAAGACAATTCTGAAGACACGGTTTGCTGGCCATCTTATGCGGGAAGCTTCTTTGAAATATCTATGGAAAGCATTAGAGGAGCGGGATGAGTTGATAAACAAATGCAAGTGCTGCTGCCACCCTCTTTCTAGATCTTACTAGAGAATCTGGGTGAGTTGTTTCAATAACTGAATAACTGGGAATGCTGTAGAGTGAATGATTTCACCTGGTACCAGTGGGAGACGCAATAGATCTGTTTGGTCACAGTGCAGAATACCCCCTTTAAAAAATACTATAATAACAAAATACATGTCCGCTACCCCATGCACACTTGCCAACTTCTTTTAAACAACATGAGTACAGGAACTTATTCAAAACTGACAGTTGCTAAAAACACAGTTGGACATACCTACTCTACGGCTAATTAAAAAGGGAGATTTAAGATAGTACCCTTGCACCAACTTATATCTCTGTAGACCTAAATCGCAATGCGAACGCGCCAATTTGTCTTCAACAGTCCATCTGATATGTGGACAAACAAATAACTGTAACACTTGATATGAAGTGGATTTAATGACCGACATTACTTTACTGAGTTATCATAAATTAAATAAAAACCAAAAAGAAAAAAATGTCTATTTATTTACATACAAAATCAAATGCAAAAACAATTTTTGTAACCATAAATAATACCTTCTAATTCTTTTTTTTTGAAGGTTATAACTTATAAACATTTTACAAAAGATCGATCGTTACTTGTAAAATAAATAATACATTTCTTATTAATTAAAAAATATATATATATTTAGTCCTAAAGTCTAGCTACGGTGTATTCGGATGGGAAACTGAAGGAATGTCTGCCAAATGCCACAAGACTCGGCAGAAGTCCAGCGTTTGGAATGATGTTCCAGGATAGGGTCAATGTGACGTTCGGGTTTCCTCTGTAACAGCACGTCAATAAAATTAAGACTAATATTGTCTTTAATAGATTTATGGGCCGTTATGTTGCCAGAATTGATACACTTACCTTAGCCCATTGCCGTCATCCCAGAAATAGTATTTTGTGTTCATACTCTTGAAATCCAGGACTGCGTTCTCTCCGCGTAAGATTATCTTATCCCAGAGTACAACCTGGATATTAGGGACAAAATATGTAATGAATTCTCAGATGACAATTCTTTTTTTAGGTTACTAATCTGACCCCACTAGCGTTCTAAAAACAATTATATTATGCACACTTAACACCACAAGACAGCCATCACAGTGGCTTTTTATAACCACAGAAAAGCCTATTTATTTAAATACTAGAACAACTGTTAAGATAAAAATACTATTTTATATTAAATTAAAAAAAAAGAAAGTAATAAAGGTTAATAAAGATTTTATCTAGGGGACTCTCTTACTAAGTTAACAAAAATTTAATTATTTGGGGTACCGTTTTACACACCCGGAAAATTTCTCAGTAAAAAAAGTAAAGTAAAAGCTCTCCGGCGATTCCGCGAATTTCGAACATTAAAAATTAACAGTGTTAGAACTCGAAAATGTTTTTGCTTGATAACATATTGGTAAGTGTACGCCTCAATGGAGCTGATGTTTGGGCTCTTCCCTTCATGGACATATAGAAAGGGTACAAGTTAGGTTCATCAAAGCGTTTATTGCATTTGCCAAGGACAACTCCAGATTTGTATGCGCGACTTAAATCAGGTAGATAAAACATTAAGCTTATAAGATTTTTTACATGGTGGTTTTAACTCTTCTTAATCTCGTCTTCTTCGACTGTGCAATGACAGGTTAGATGAGCTTTAAACCAGTAAAAATATACCCTTTAACTGGACCTCAAGTTTGTGTACTTACCTAGATTAAATAGGTCGTCATGACTTACGGCTTGCCCAGAATCCTGAGATCACACGAAATAAATGCTCTCAACTTCTTGAAGCAATAGCTAACAACCTTATTTGCCGAGGTGAAAATAAAGTTATAACTACGAATTATAAGTTATAGTTTTAGTTATACATATACTGCTGAGTAGAATTTGACCACGTGGTATCAGTCAATAAAACTACGATTGCCTCAGAGTTAGAGAGGAAATGCTTTAATCTGAACATCCCAATTTATTTACTCTAAGGAAGGGGCATTATATAAGTACATAAGTCCGGTTGTTTCAATAATGGACGTAATAAGGATTCAACAAGTTTTGACATAATAAAAACGCGGAAACTGCAAACCTTAAGATAGAAACAGCAATGAAGTTAAATTGGTAGATAACACCCTCTAGGCGCTAATAACCTCAGATGTTGATGCGCCAAAAAAAAAAAAAAAAAAACCCTCTAATACAAATCTGATAAATAACATGAGCGAGACATTGCTTTAGCATGTTTACATTCGTCATGCGAGTTGTGAAGTTCACACTTGCATAAACAGGGTAATAAAAGAGGTGCTGAAGATAAGGTTATTTTTAGGACCAATGCAAAGGAATTGGAAGATGTGAAAATTGTGAAGAGCACACACACACTCTAAAGGTATGCGAATCGTTTTATTAAAAGCATCCTTAAACCTCTGATTATTAACGGTTATTTTAATGTTCATTTCATGTTCTGTAAGTTCGGTTTGAGTAGCGATGATAACGAGGAGAAATTACTTCTCGAGGCTGTAGAAACAAATAATTTAATTTATCCAAATTACAGGTCACCAACTTGAGTAAAAAATCAATTATTCCACGTCATTTATTTTGCCCTGATTTAATTTTATTTTCCCCAGTTTGTTTCGGTTTTAAATAGATGATCCTATGGGTTCCAAACTTTTATTAATTTTAGAAACTAATCTTATGCCAAATATTACAAGATTACTAGAGTGGGGGGAGCCATAATAGATCCAAAGGGGTCGCAGTGGCGTAGGTCTTGAGGCCGCCCTAGTTCAAGGGTCGGCAACCTATTTTAAGTAGAGAGCCATTTTTCTTTAAATAATTTTAATAAATCTTACCAAGAGCCGCAAGGATGAGGAGTAAAGAACTCTGTAGATCAATGGTAATCTCAAATTATTACTTTATGATATTCAATAACATATAAATGTTTTATATATTTACTTTTTACATATTAGAAAGTAAATAAACAAATAAATAATAACTAAACCTGTGTTTGGATGAAAATATTATATAATTACGTACTTTATTTTAATTCAATTTCAAACTTATCACATTTAAATTCATTTTTGAAAAAATATCTTTACTTTAATAAATGAACTTTTCATTTGTTTCATTAAAAATTAAAATATACAATATATTTTGGACAGGCTGAAGAGCCACACAATTTGGATAAAAGAGCCGCATGCGGCTCGCGAGCCGCGGGTTGCCGACCCCTGCCCTAGTTGAATCTAATCTATATGAACAAAACTTCAGAGCTCTCCATTTCTAAACATAAAAATAAATATAATGCTTACTAAATTCCTAAGGCGTGGAAGAATACGCAATGTGAGGAAATAATTAAAAAAATTAATGAATCTTACAAAAAATTTATTAATTGTCCCTGCCTTGATAATTTTCTACAATGCCAGAAAATGAGGCATTAGCTAAAGAAGTCGTTCTAATTTTGTAGAAACCTAAACAGAGGCTTCTTATTCAACAAATTTTGGATAAAATTAAAAAAAAAAAAAAACTTTTTTTTTGCACTCCTCTAACATCAGGAGAAAGTTGGGTTGAAGATTTCAAGAATGCATTAACTCCCTCTTCAGTTTAGAATTTAACTGAACTTGATTTGGGTGTATAACCCAAGGAGCGGATATACCGCTCATAAAAAACAATAAACCTAAGGACGATTACAATCCAAACTGGCCTGTTTCACAAGTTACTTGTGTAAAGAAAACAACTATTAGGACCAAGCTGGAGTTGGCTACGTCTGTCTCAGTGGAAGTAGTCTGCTGAAAAATTGGAAATATGTAATAGTAGGAGTTTTAAATAATTAGACATTAAATAAGATGACTGAGAATCGCAGAACCATAGGATTGCTTAATCTTTACTTGGAGCAGCACATACTATCGTCAGTTAAAAGGCTGATAAATAATTCCATATTCGAAAGCATTATACTGTACGGTAGTGAAACATGGACTCCAGGAAGTCAAGAGAGAGGAAAATTGTTGGCAACCGAGATGGATTTTTGGAGAAGGTCAGCTCGAAAATCCTGTTAGGAGTCAAAAATTCGGTGATAAGAAAGACTATGGAAGTTAAGAAGGACATTCTCCAAAGAATTACAGAGAAAAGGTTGGAGTGATTCGGACATGTTCAAGGATGGAAGAGCAAATGATTCCTAGACGGATTATGGAAAGGGACCCAGAGAGAAGATGGAGAAGAGGCAGGCCGAAGCTGTCATGGTTGAAGATGGCTAAGAAGGATATGTCTGGATGTGGCCTTTTAATGGAAGACGCAAAAAACAGAGACATTCGGAAAAGAAAAATAAAATAATTAATTGAGTTTGGGCGAGGGAATCCTAATTGTGGGGGGAAAAAAACTTGAATAATGGGCCCATTACGTTATGTGAGTTCTGTAGGAAAAGAAGATTACCATAAAATAGATAGTACTAAAGTTGTTAAGGAAGTATTTGGGGCTAACTATGGATTAGACTTTAAATTGGAATCCTCATATCTAGTTATCGCTAAAGAGAGCGTGGTAGTACTTAAATATTCTGCGAGTAATACCTCACATGAAATGGGTGCCGTCCTTAACATCTCTGTACTCTTTTTATAGAGCTACTATTCGTAGCATATTTGATTCTGGCTGCTTCCTCGACGCGCAAACGAAAAATACGGTCTTGCTTCCAATACAGGTTTTTCAAAACAAACGTCTTGGTCTTTCAGTTTTTAAGAAGAATTTTGACGATGTGATCTGCTCAGAATATGGCGAGTTGTTCAAAGAAAACGACGGAAATAGCTGTGCCATAAGTTTCGTTGTCTTTCAATGCTGAATTGTACAATTAAGATTATCAGCTGAATTTAAAAGACCTGATTATGGATACTGGGCGTAAAAAATCCACTATACTTATTTCAACCTTCATAAATGTATTTTTGCAGTATTATTCTATTTTTTTCCACAGAAGAAAAGAAACCACATCATTCTAAAATATTTAAAAGAACTCGTTTCGGGCAAATACTATTTACACTGATGGCTATTTACAATGAATGAAGAAGTGTAGCACTTCTGATCTTGAAAGGAACGTTTGTTTCATGTTTAAACGTACCGGATATTATTTTCCATAGCAGAATCAGAGCATTCATGAATTACTAAGTAAGCGCTTCCTCTCTCTTTAAATTATTTCACCATTATCAGTGGCAGCAAAAGAGAACTTTCTAAATTTGAAAATTGGAATCTAGGAAATGAAAACAATAATTTAAATTACAAAGGCACCACTATAGCTGAGCGGTTAGAGGCGAGACCTACAGCGCTCTGTATTGTGGTACTAGGTTTGATTCCCGGTCTAGGCCTTTTAAACTGTTTAATATGAGAACTTAGTTGTAAAGTATGTATCGTCTCTGTCCGCGATACCTAATTTGGTAGTTGGACGTAAAGCCAGCCTGAAAAAATAGGCATTACTTCACTTTTTTACTCAATTCAATAACAAATTTAAGTCAAATAGTTTTTCAAAACAAAGGTAATAGATCTGAAACATATTGTAATCTGTACCACTTATAAAAACGAAAAATTTTCAGTAAGTTGAAGAAGAATGCCCGCGTTTTTATTTATTACTATTTATTTAAGGCTAGTTTTAATCACTGTCTTTAATGAATTTAGAACTTGAAATGAATTAAAAAAAAGATAAGAATTTGTTGAGACAATGGATTAATGAAATAAGCAAAAATTGTTGATGCGATAATCAAAATTGTCTTTACTTTTATGGATTTTTTCGCATCATCAGCAGAGGTCATTAGTGCCACCATCCTAACTATTGTTACTCAAAAATTAATATAATAAATTCAAAAATTCACACAGTTTAATAAATTAAAAGAATGTTAAAACTATTTAATGAGGCATAAACAGATGACTAATAGCAATTTTTAAAAAAAGAAATGAAATAATAGCAATTTTTTAGGTGGCCAACTTCATTTTATGAGCCGTACCATACGCGAACCCCAGTCTCATCACATAATGTGCACTTTACAAACCACTACAATGTTAACTGTGTGAACAAGAGGCAGAGCCAAAACAGATCTAGCGTGTACAATTTGTAGTCCACTCACCTGGCTCAAAATATTGTTTTCTGTCGAATATTCTGCTGTTAAATATAAGAATAGCTGTTTTACATTCCAGTTGAAAAGAGTGGTCAGATTTGCTTGCAGATCGAATGTGATAAATCCCAAGTCGCATTTCTCTCGAGAGGCACTATAATCCGGGACGTTCTTTCTGGAAAACGAAATAAGTGATCAAGTCTAAGAGAAGTACTGAGTGACTGACAAACAGGGTACACTATGGATGGCTTGGGCTCTCTTAGGCTCCTTTAACACCTAGGTCCTCTAAACTTCAAACTAGCACAGTTTCTCTTACAGCAGTCGAGATACACCAAAGAAGGCACAGTTAAAATGGTACACTGGGATGGCTGGATCTCAAAAAGAGGCTAACCTCGAACCCTCACCCAAGCTTAAAGGCTAGAAATATGAAAATACCACTCGCACAATCAAAATTAAAATACCTTTAGGACAATACTTACACAACTACTTTGACTGTGTTTATAGAAGAATTCGCTGTATAATCTACGAAAAGTGTAGACAAGAAACATAAAAATGTTAAACAAGCTAACAGACTTAAAGTATATGCAACAATTGCATTACCACGACTCAACAACGAATGCATGATGGCATGTAATTTCTAAGCTAATACTATATCATGCACATGCACGAAAAACACTTAATACAATGCCACGACAAAATCATGAACTTGTTATAACCTACGTGGTGTTTTTTTGTTAAAAATAAAACAAGTTTGCAACCTTCCCTTTGACTGCGACTAATATTTAAATAAATATTAAGCAAAAATAAACCAACTCAGGCTTTTCGCATACCAATAACAAAACGTAATCGGCCCTACAGTTGTTTTCTTCTGAATAATAAAGTTACAAAAGTTAAATTTTCGTCCCAGATAATTAAATGCACAACTAAATGTTTTCTTTGGTAGGGGGCCACTGTATAATAAATTGGAGGCTAGTTTGTAGTACCTCTTGAAAGATGTGTTACATCAGGAAATTATAGGGTAGTGGGCACTTTAAAGGCATTCTTGAAATTCTTCAAAAAGAAGGTGTTATCTCAGTTCACTGGACTGACTTGGATACGATACGAGTCATGCTTGGATTTCCTTGTATTATTAAGTGGGACGTGTATCTTAACGTTGCTTTAACTTCACTTTTTAAACATGCTTTAATTACCTTTATTTAAAACTTTAATTACCTGTACTTTGTTGTGGAATATTAAAGACTTAGTAGGTGCCTCTCAACATAGTTGTAAAACTGTACATTTTAGTTAAAATCTTATGATATTTTTTTAGACTTTCGTAATCTCTTTTTATATTGTGTTACTGTGAAATTTGTATATTTTACTGATTTTGGGGTGCTTAGAGCCAAACTAGGGATTTCTTAAAATATTACACGTTTTAGTTCTACCCTATGAGTAACATTGGACAGCTTAAAGAAAACTGGTAGACCCACTATGGTATCATAAAGAGATAGATCGTTATACTGTATTCATTTGAGGCAGTTAGAGGTAAGGTTTTATGTGCCTTCAATTTAGAATTTAGACTGGTAGAACTTTACACTGCCTTAGCATGGGGCACATCAGAAATATGCTAAGTACTCTCAGTTTAAATGGTACATCCGTACATTGTAACGATTTCAAGGCTCTTTAGATGCAAGCCTGTGAAAAGACTTCTATGTGAGTTACCATAGTGATCTGTAAATAAGTTAGTACTTAAACATGGACAAACGTCTAACAAAGCGTCCAACATTCGACCTTTCGACCATCGTCCACCAGACAACTAAAAAGAGTCGAGTAGGTATTTCTTCCCATGTCATAAGAGTACTTTACCTATTTTGAGTCTTAAATTAATTTTCTACTTGTGGGTTTGCAGCAGGTGAAGTATTTTCGAAAACGTAACACTCACCGCTTGGATTCTAGAAATCCATTCCGGGCAGATCCAGTCTATCGAATTATCGAGGAAATCATGACAGACTCGCTTGAAAGCTTCTACTATAATCCAGATGAAAGCGTAGCTTTATGTATTGAGTTGTCGGCTAAAATTAGAGCTAAGCTGAAACTATTAAATTATGATAGGTAGGTGGAGTAAAAAATAATACATTTCATTCTTGTCAGTTTGAAATTAAACTATTTTTAATTTTTAATTTACGCTGCAAAAACAACTCTGCTGCATCACTTAGCAGAATAATATTAGGTTAATTTAAGAAAAATTTGAAGGAACGAAATAATTTACATACTTAGGTAATATACTGAGCTCAAAATTTTTCAACACAAATTCGAGCTTTAAATATATAATTATTTTTATTGATTTCATCCGTCGTAGAACGCATGTTTATGGTATCCCTGACCGGTTTCGGACTTTCTACAACGTATAAAATCAAAGATGTTATCCAGTAATGCGAATCTAACCAAATTTTCAACATATGTACATTATTCATACAAAACGAATAACTTTTTGAACAATTTTAAGTTAGCTGGAAAGAACCAGATTAATTTGAACGTGATCTACATAATCCTTAGCGCTCTTAATTAGCTCTAAGCTAACAATAAATACATGCTCCAAGAAACATTTTAGACAACTTTGAAAATATCCACATTACGAAGTTTGTGAACCGTGCCCGATAAGTTTAAAGCCTAGTGGACATTTTTTATTCAGCTGTATTTAAAACTTATATCGAACTTTTGAACTCAATTGACTCCAAAAGCTCAACCCATACAGCCTTTTCTAGGAAATAAACTATATTCAAAACTAGTAAACACAAAATTTCCAGTAAAATGTTTTGCCATTTAATATTTAGAGCTGAACATTAATTACTTTAATTTTATTCGAAAATTAGATCTTTTTTAAGTCTATTTTTAATTTTCAAGAAGGCAAAACACCAAACTTTTTTTAAATTTCACAAATACCCTTTTATTACAAACGTTTCGGATTTCTTTAGTAATCTTTAGCCATTTTAAGTATGTAATTTAACATATAGAGAATTCTACATAAAATTTGTACAACACAAAATGCTTAATACAACGTTTTTAAACTTGGCTCAACTTAAATGATTAGAACTCTAAAATGTGAGTTCAATTAGGTTTTCGCCAAGCCAATAAGTCCTTTAAAAGAAGAGCAACACACAACAGCCGTTATGACTTTTTTTAATTTAAAAACCTTAAATATAAGTTACTGGGTCTCTCCCTAATCAATATTTTTATTTCCAACAAAAACTAGACCAGAAAATAATTTATAATGAGCTCTAAAATTCTAAAAGCACAACGATTTGAGCACAATTAGTACTTTCTTTAATCAATGACCTCTATAAAAACTCTTCTCATAGCCAAATTTCAGTAAATGTCCAAAAAGTTTTAATCTGAGCAAAACTTAAGCTAATAGAGCAAATAAATTTAATCTAAATAGCGCTCTACCTCTGAAAACGTATTAAATATAACGTGAACCTAAAATAGACCTTAGCAAAAAATATTTTTTTACAGTAGGCAATACTTACAAAAATGTAAGCCCACTAATGCGTTCAATGTTTGTTTTCAGATACAAATTAGTCTGTGTAGTGGATATAATCCAGAAGAATCTACAAGATGTGCGCACTGTGTGTTCTTTCTTGTGTGATCCAAAACGTGACAATTACGCCATCTTTAAATTTGATAAATTCGATTTACTGGCCGTCGCTTACGTCTTCGGCGTTTATAAGGAGTAAAAGAATCTCTTTTTTTTTTCTTTGCAGTCATTAAGGGAAAGTTTCATGTGGAAATAAATTTGAATAAATTATAATCCCATTTTATCCAATTTAAATACCTTTTTGTCTGACTTTTAATGAAGCCAAGACTAAAGCCCTTGGAGCTCTTAATTTTGTTTCATAAGCGCATCGAACCCACCATTTGTAGCCTATGTAGATAAACCTTGAAGCGCTAGAACAATCATTAGAGATTAGAAGGATGAGCCTGGAATTGCAAGGAATATAAAATAACACAAAAAATAATTTATTATAGCCCTTGTATTTAATGACTGCCAAACGATACATTGATATGTTTCGAATTAAGACGTATCTTCAGAATCGTCGTCATCGTCCAAGTCCTCGTCATCAGGATTGTAGCACTCATCTGAAGTATCGTCATCGCCATCTGTACCGACCAAAGTTCGTCAGAGTGTTTTTTGAGTGCCTACTAGGTGTGAAAGTCTCTAATTCAAGTTAGCAGCTCTTGAAAAACGGCTTATATTCAAGAAAAATAGACAAGTAATCCGAAAAAGATAAAATTACAGAATGATAGATGATCAAAGAAACAGGCACTTACAGAGTGGGGCCATTTTAGAGGCTGGGGCAATCAAATAAACCAAAATAATCGGAGAGAGAGCCTGATAGAGAGGACTCAAAGTTACAAACTTTTTTACTTACCATCCTGCAGTTCTTGACCATTATACATTGGATCTTCAAGATAGTCTCGACTAGAATATTCTCGTTCATCCGCTTCGTTGAACAGTTCACCATGACTTTGGCGACCAAATTTATGAGTGCGAACTGTAAAAACAAATACTTTAAAAATTTAATTCAAAATACCCACAAAAAAAAATCTCGGAATACTTACTCGACATGCTTAAATCCTTAGTATGCGAAGTCTCGAAGCCACATTTTGGGCAAGGTATTGGCTTATTCTTCTCATATTTAAAACCTCGCCTGCGAACATGGTCTTCGCAATAGCAATTTTTGCAACGCAAACAAGAATATTGACCGAGTTTGTTACAGGAAAGGCCTGTGAAGAAAGAGAAAAGAAAAGTAAATGAGTGAGTGTACAGTACTGAGGGACGGAATTATGCAAACTATGAGCTAATAATTTTGAGGTACTTCCACAAATTTAGCTTTATAAACAATGTCAAAGAGAAGCCTGAGCAAAAATAGATTAAAGCAAATTTAATTCCTAAAAATTTGGCTTGGATTAAAAACCATCTAAGAAAAAAATATCTGTGCGAAACTTTAAACTGCTTTTATTTAATGGTTGAGTAAATAAAGTGGTAACTTCAACAAATCTATTACTTACAAGAATTACTTCAGAACAAATGTTATAGCAAATTTAACTCTCCGCAATGTCGCTCTCACTGCTTGGCCGCAATTATTAAGCAAGATTTGTGCAAAAAGAATAAGATTACATAAGTGTTAGAAGTGACAGATATTTTTTTTTAACAAACATCTCACCTAGAATATAGCCCAAGAAATCAAGATTTTTAGAAAAAGTGAGATGAATTCAACTCCTTTTTTGTTTACACTTTGAGCCCAACAAACAATAAAACATACGGGCCTTTCAAAAACGGGAAGTTTCCCAACAAGAGAATCGCTTAATAAGAGTTCATTAGGCTGCGCTATCTAAGAGACGGCTAACCAACGATCTATTCTCGTTATAATTCTAGAGGTAGCCTGAGCTTGGGAGAACGTAATGTATCAATTTTTTCAAATCATCACATTTTGCTTATATTTTTTTCTTCTTTAGGTAATTATTAAGCGAGTCATTAAGCAATTTTGAATCTATTATTTTACTCACACTTATAGTTCTCAGAGTCTAATACTTGACAAGAAGCTTGATGCTCGAATTGGTCATCTTCACACAGATAATTGGAGCAGAAGGAACAACGAAAAATACGTCCACCATGTTCCCATACATAACGATCACACTCAACGCATGTAGCTTCTTGAAGTGGACATGAGCATGAATGCGTTGTCAGACATTTCCTACCATGACAGATCCATGCTTCACAAAAATCACAAATGGCGCCCTAAAATATAGGCAAGGTAAATTTTAATGCTTTCATATTGAGTTTAAAAGACTATTCTTAGACTATCTTAATCCTCATGACGAGTCCAAGAGTGAAGATGTGAGGAAATGCTAGAAAATAGTCCGCGAATTGCTGAATATCGTTCTTCAAAAACTGTGAAGCTCAGAGATAAGAAAAGGCTGTCATACTGGTCTGTAAAGATTCTATTATGTTGCAACCAAAGTATCCTCTACCGATGGGCACCGAAAAAAAAAGTTAGAAGTGCTCTTCGTTCCCCTAGCGTATGGAAGCTGACTAAAATAAGCAAAAGAAAAACTTTAGGAAGTCTGAGAAAGCCAACTGACCGAATTCTCAAGGACCAGTTCTAGCGGTATTTCTTTTCTCTCTTCAGATACTAACGAGGCATGACTGCTTCAGAGAGCATTTGGTTGTGGTAAGTTCACAACTTGTCTTGTGCTCTGAAGAGATGATGTCCTCTGCCTGCTTTTAGGAGCATTAGATCAGTAGTTAGACAAATGTTTTATGTTAGGATGGTGAGATTGTACTGCGTATGTTTAACAGGTGAGTAATCAAACCAATTTTGAATCGGAAGAATGAAAAAAACACAACCTTGAGGGACTCCATTGCATAATGCAGCACTAAAAAAAAAAAAATTACTCACAACCATGGACATTCCTACTGTGAAGATACCTGGATGCTTTACTACACAATCGCCAGTCTTTAGGATGCATTTAATTTTACCACATTGAGCACAGATCGGCAAACGCTGCACGCTTTGGCAAAAGTAACAAAACGCTCTATTCTTTTGTTTTCTGTAAAAAATCAACACAAGTAAAATTTAGGAATGCAGAGGTGCAGAGCAAACCCATTGCACATTGGAGAAATGGTGATGTTTTAAAGTTCTTAAACATGCAGAAGCGACTATACCAAAAGCTGTTAACAAGCTGTCCTCAAATCACCCTAATCTTGCAAGAGTACAATTTATTGCCACAGAAATTTTAGTGAATGCTGAAAGTTGCAGATCCCTTAATAATGCTGTGTAATAACCGTAATTATTTTTATGCAGAATAGAAATTTTTTTTATTAGGATAATGTAGATACATAAAATATGCTCTAATATTTTAAAAAACAATATGAGCAATGGTGATATACCGTCTGCCAATGCTTTTTATATACATAAAAAGTTATAGTTATGCATAAACGTGACTGGCTTATACTTTCTATGGAAGGTATATTAGTATTAGTGCACATCATTGTATCATGAGCCATAGGATTTTTCTGCCAGACCCTGATCTTTCGCGCAAACCAAACGTTTGCTGCCTCTAATCAAAAACTGCTGCTTTAGTTTCACTTATTCGGTCTAATTAAATTTTTGCACGTAAAGAAAGTGTTCCATATGACTACTTTTTATTGAAGTGCATTCAGATGGACTGTTTACGAGAAGTCTATAAATATGTAATAACCACAATCCTTGGCTATCACCAAGCCGGTGTCATGCATCACTTTCCCATGGTCTGGAGATAGCCAGCTAACATTGTCATTAGATTCTGCCACTTCTGTAAAAACTGATGCAGCACTTGTGTGTCCTAGGATTTTTATGACTGGGCGCTCAGAACCTATCTTATTTCTAAGATAACTAATGGTGAACTGTCTTAAATCACCATTAAAGATGAATATAATGTAGTGTTTATAAACATTAATTGATGGGCTGGTCTAGTATGGTCGGTCCCAGCTCTCAGCTTCTTTGGTACCCCACTACAATCACTTCTGCTAACCTATTTTCATATAAATATTATTTATTTATTTTTTAATATTATAATTTATATTTATTTATACCTAAATTTATCTATCTAAAAAAAAAATAGTTAACAATCATCGCGCCACTTCGTTTTATGAAATAACTGAAAATTATTTCGCGTTTTGCGTCTTAGAAGAGGATGTTTTAGAACTTCTATATAAATTGACAAATGCATAGTAGTTTTTAGTTAGCACACAAATTGAAGATTGATTCATAGTGGTAGTTCTCTTAGGGTGGCGTACATCTATGGAGAGAGGAACTAATCGGTCATTACACAACAAACGGGGCCGACTACACTAGACTTATATCTTATTTTTTTACAAGTGGTAGAACTATGCATTACACTAAGCTACTCTAGTACTTAACAGCCAAGAGACACAATTAAAAACTTTAACGTAACATCAAACTAATAATACCAATACAAATAAAAAATCTTTTGGGACATACCTCTTACATCTATCACATTCCTGTAAAGATAAAAATATACCATTCAAACAAGAAGATAATATTCATTATTAAGTTGAAAATCACTAATTAATATAAAAATATCCTTGACTACCTACTATATTAACATTGCAAGGAAATCTACCCAGATCGAGATTGTCTCGAGCTGTACGGATTTCCTTTTGACGCACTTTTTGCCTTTCTGCTTTCCTTCTTTGGCCAGTCTTCTTATTAGGCATTTTTTTTTTGTTTATTAGAATTTAGAGAATTGTTATTAACCGAAAATTTCTCATATCTAATTCTAAAGAATAAATATTATAACCTGGCTAAAACATACCAAAACTGGAATGACAGGGAAGTTTACTATCAAAATATGAGGCAGTGTTGTTTTAGAAGCTCAACTTTTTTCAGAGCCCCCTCCTTAAAATACAAAATATTCTGCTTTGGGTTTCATAGATAGGGTTATTGAGTTCACGCTGCTCCGGAGTATAAATATGGACTGCACCAATTCCTGTGCTAGAGAATTGAAAACACATTCACGGTCTGTGACAGCCATTAATTCAGTTCAAGTAATTCCAAAATCTGGATGAGTATATTAGTTTGTGGAGATTAAGTTAATGAGCTCACAATTTTTGGATCATAGTATTTATGATCACTCTTTATATGTGTGAGAATTGTTGTTCACATGACAGTCTGAAACTGCCTTTGTAATAGAGTTTAGTCAAGCTCCAGTAATTTTTTTTTTTTATGATTTAAGGCGCGTCAACATCTAAAGTTATTGGCGCCCGCAGCTTTTTTCAGTGCACTGCCAGCCTCCGGACAGTGTACTCTAGTTACAGACAACACTGTCCATCACCGGACAGTGAGCTGTAAGAAGCTCCTAGGAAGAGAAAATCTAAGGGTCAGCAGCTGGATTCGAACCCGGGACCTCCGCGTGGGAGTCCAGTACGCTAACCGCATAGCTAATCCCTTCCCTAAAGTTCCAGTAATGTCCCTGAAACTATTTCGAGTTAATTTGTTATTGAATTTTTAGCTTACCAGAGATCAAATATTCACGTTACATTCTGTTGCTTACTACAATGTTTTAATCAATTTTTGGAATTTTTCATTGGTTTGATTTTTGTCCTTTAAATAATTTTGCATGAATATTTGATATTAAAGTAGTAGTATTCCATTTCGGTCATTTTGAGTTTAATTGCTATCAATTTTGTATTTCAAAATCATATATTTTTTTAATTTGGTTTTGCCAAACATTTTGTGATAAACTTTGTTATAAATATTTACAATAAATACAAACATGACGTTTTAATGTGTAGTTACATTACAACCTTCATTGCGTAGCATAAAGTAAACTTTATAATGGGAAGGATAAAGAATGCAGGAAAAAAGAATGGAAAAACCTCCAGCTAGTGGAAAAAGTGTGAGTAGGATGTTTGATTCTTTTGTGTCTGAAGGGAATAGAAGGATCGTAAGAGGCTATGTCGCAGCAGAGTGGTTTAGATATTAAACTAGTGTGGAGAGGAGTTTCAGCAGATGATTTTGGATATAGGAGTCTATAGGTATAACGGATGCAGTCTCATGGAGTGAGTCGATTTTACTGCGTCAAGGAGAGTCTGTCGCAAATCTGAGAAATTTGTTTAAAAAAACTTAATAAACAAATTAAAAAAAATATGACACTAAAAAGTTCCAAATACTTTTTTTAAAAAGAATGCATACGAAAACATACATTAACGTAATTATTATTATTTTTTTAACAACAGATTTGATTGCAAGTTAGTACAGCACTAGAAAGGTAAAAACGTTCATTCTTCTATTAAAATGATTGGTGCTCAGTTTATGTAGTATTTAAATGTTAAAAATAAATAATCTATTTACTCTGTAATAATGTACTTTTCTCTGATTAAATTCTGAATCTGATTACATATGTATACATAAATATTTACTACTTATATGCAGTAATTTTAAATATTTTTTAATTTATTTATCCCTAGATCTTCTCCCTACAATGTTACATATACGTAAAATAAACTTTTTAACGATGTGCATATTTTTAGGCTAGGCAATTTTTATTGAGGTGCTTTTCTAATTATTTGATTTAAAATTTTTTTACAGCAAGTACTCAATTAACCCCTTAATGCACAGTTTTTTTTGAAAAAACCGCTATATTTTATAGTTGAATAAGTGTTATAGCTTACAATCCCATGTAAATGATAAATATCTATAAAACGATTGTTTTTCTTTGCTTTCACATTATTTTCAATTCTCGATTCTATTCGAGAGTGAAAAGTTATAGTAGCATAAAGTGCAACGCTGCTCGAATTATCTCGAGTGTGAACAGTTTGGCCAGTTTAGCGCGCTCGAGTTAACTCGAGCGTGCACGTTAAGGGGTTAAAAGAACTACATTTAATTATAATTTAGGAATGAAGTATTATTACTAATATTAATTATTCCCTATTAAACGTGTGTAATCTGTGTTCTTGTTCTCTACTCTAAGACGAATTCGAGATTGGAATTTCATTTTAACTCCTTAATTCGAATACGACATGCTTTCTCTTTTTCTATTTTTATGCCAGTGTGTGTGATGATTTTTCTTAATAAAGATGAATAAGAATATTTTAAATAAGTATTAAAATAAAGATACAAAACTTTAATCTATATTTTATAATTAATTTAACAAAAACTATATTATAAATGAAAAAGGTCAGCTTAAGGGTCTGAGACATCTAACAAATTCTAAAAAGTCTCAATGAAAATTTACTGTAGTAAAATTCTTTAATGACGTCATAAAATTTCTAAAAGTACATTTGTGTTTTTAATTTCTTCTGTAAGGATTCATAAAAACATTATACAAAGGCGAAGTAAGTAATTGTACTCAGAAAGCCCCCATAGTAGTAAGAGCAATTAGTTTAGAAAAATGGCGTGAAAAATTTGAAAAAAAAAAAATTGAATAAAACACGAGATTTTTCAAACGTTTCTACCTGCTGAAATAAGTAGTTGAAGTATAAATGAAACGTTAGGTGCTTGCTGATTTGTGTTTCTTTTGCCGTTTAATCAACTTTTATACTTTACTTTTTCACTGTAAATTTTTGTTAAAGAGTATTATATAAAGGCCGTAAAATGTGCTTATATTTAGCAGAACTTAAAAATTATATCCTATTTAATAATAATAAAAGATCTTAACTTTGCCGTACAGATGCCATTCTACCTGTCAAGAAAACATCTATGATGCAAGTTTATCTACTGTTCTGTAACTGAAGTTTGACAGACCTAAGTTCAACTAAAGATCTACTTTTCGTTAGCATTTTAGTTTTATTACGTATTTATCTGATTTAAAACAATATTTTACTTTTACTGTTTTAATATACACTTCTTTTAAGGCCGAGACCTGCAAGGCTGATATGCGTTGAGGTACTGGGTTCGATTCCCGGTCTTTAATGGTTAAATGAGAAATAGTAAAGTACGTTTGCTACTCGCCTCCGACCACGACACCTAGTAAATGGTAGTTGGACGTTAAGCCCCGCCTGAAAAAATAGGCGATTACTTTACTTTTACTAACATGCACTTTTTAATTAACTTCTTAAAAGTTACATACAATTGAGTTTCAATGAGGGATTAAAGATATTTGTATAAACACTATTACATCTAGTTATTTTAATATTTTAGAAGTTTATTAAGAATTATAAATATTTTAAATTTGTTAGGATTTTACGGGATTTGAACTTTCTATAAACGTAATTAAATTTTCTTGAAACTAAAAATTAGTACTCCAATATTAATTGCTTCATTTAATATGATACGACTGGCCGAAGCGCGACCTTCAGCTCCCCCAGAAATACGGCTTAATAAATTAAAAATGTTTTGAAATTTGGAGATTGTAGTAAATTTCGAAGTTAGAACTTTACAAATTTTAGAAAAAGAAAGTCATGTAAGTATTCACAGCAGATTTTCTTTTTTAAATTTTATTTTCTGCTTTTCAAATTTAGGATTTTTGTTAAAAATTGTTATCCTCTTTTTAAAAGACTAGAGCATCCCATTTACTTCATCTGAATTATTTACAGTTGTTATAAATTATGACTGAGCTTGATTATTAGTAATTTCAGATTTTATTGAATTGTTATCAGAGCAATTACCTGTAGTTTGCCACCAATGCACAAAGCATATCAGGGCCCCCACTCACGAGTGCCCCACCACAAAAATCTGTTTTCTTATCTTCAGGCATCTTGTACACTTTGCTAATGCTTTATAAATTCAATCATAAAGATAATTATTTTTAATAAAAAATTAAACGAAAAGTAGCATACCGAATTGTATAAAATTTTGCTAGTAGTTACGTGACTGCCAAACAAATACACTTGCAAAAAGCAATAACTGTTTTAAACTTTAAACTGTTGGAAAAATTCTAAAAACCACAGAGCAAAATCTGCATGACTGTCTCAATCAACAACTTGAATCACACTCTAAACTACTGCACTGGTGTTCAAACCATCCGACAGAAGTCGAGCGCGTGAATAAAATTCTGGCGAAAACACACGACTTACCCAAGATTTACTTCAATCCCGAACTTACTAACTTTTCATTTCCTTCAATTTTATATACATATAGGTAGTCTAGCTGGCTTCAATACAGGTATACTCAAATACTGCATCGTGATGCTGTTTGAGATTTATGTGAATCTCAGGAAATGAACAAAAAACAAATGTATGAAATATTTTTACGATCAAAGAGAAAAGTGTCCTTACAAAAATAACACTGATTTTTACCTTCTAATCAATAGATTTGATCATTTAAAGCGAACAACACATAAAGATGAGTTACAAGTGTGAGACGATTGAGCCTATATTTTGTACAGAATGTTACAATATTAATCGACAAACACATTTTATTCAATCATAAATCTATTTATTTACAAAATGAATGTAGCGATTGCTTGATTGACTTCACATGGCTTTTCTTGCTGCACAAAATGACCGGCTTTAGTGATTAATTGAATAGCGATTCGGTCACCACCGAAAATTTTCGCTGACAATTCCAATAAACCTCTACTCAACGCCCTGTCTTCATCACTAATAATCAATAGACCAGGCGGTTTTACAGCCTCAGATTGTCGATTGCTACTATGCTTAAGCGATTTTCCTTCATATTTAATCGCTCGATAATAATTTAACGGAGGTGTTAGTGCATCTGAAAAAAGAAAAACAATCACAATTAGTAAGCTACAGCTATAGTAGCTTTCTGTCAGTTGAAACTAGAGCAAATTAGTTTACAAAAACCTGTTTTCCCAAAAGTATATTTATAGGCTTCTAATTCTTCTGCGTTTAAAATCGCTAACTGCTCATTAGTCCTATAAACATTCTCAAACACTTTGAGGTCATCTATTTTGAAGGCGATTTCTGGCAGATATGGTGATTGAAAAAAGAAGATATACCTTTAAAAGAAAACTGATCAATTTAACTGCATTTATTTACACACTATGTATTGGACCTACCTCAATGCATAAAATTTAATATTTCACGGCGTAAGCTAATAACTGTAAACATCTCTTACAAAAGCCAGTGCTGCGCATGTACTTAGGTCATCACTTTCTGTAACTTGAACCTTTAATCCATCCTGTGAGCAAAGAAGTCCATACGCTTCTGATACTACCAGATTTCTTTGTTTGCAAAAAGCTCCAAATATCCCAATTTTTACCAGCTCCGTATTTGATAATTGTTTGCAAGATAAAAATGAGCGGTAGAGGTAAACAGCATAACTTTTACCAAATCTGTTTATGGTTGTATACTAAACCTGATGGTTCGTTGATCTGACCTAATCCATTGTTTTTGTTTGTTCGCGTTGTGTGAAACAATTTTTTGTTCATTCCATTTTTTGCTAGTAAATAATTCGTTTTATTAAAAATAAAAATGTCTCGAAGAGTGGTGTATTTTGCTTGGGGCAAATAAAGTGGAATATTCAGCAGCTTCGAGAATCCTGAGACTACTTGCAATTGTCAAGGAGTTTAGATGTAAATGCTACTTATGTAGATGTTTCTTGTTAAGCTCGACATGCCGAATTTACCTCTTTTTTGATATCTTGCAATTACTTTGTATTTATTTCTATAGCTGGCGTCTGAAGTACCGAATGTAAGAATAGATTCAAGTTTTTTTCGCCATAATACCCAATGGATGAGTTGAAAATATATCTCAAAATTAACATTATAATTTTGAAAATATATCTCAAAATTAACATTATAATTTTGAAAATATATCTCAAAATTAGCATCGTAACATATTTTAGAATTCACGTTCACTATATTATGCGTACAGTCATTATTTATAAATATACTGGAATAGATATAAAAATTTAATATTTTATTTTGCCCATCGTTCGGTATCAATATTAAAAGTTTTAACGGTTTGTTTACCTTAAATTAATATACATTTTTGTGAAGAAAATTATTTTCATTATTGACGTTTCCGCTTAAACTACGATAGGGAAATTGTACACTACTAAACATTCTTCGACATCTTTTAAAAAATCTTAATATTTATGTTAATTTTTAATTTCGCAAGTGTTTTACGTTGTTTTAAACCACAAAAATCTAAACTCATTTTGCATTTGTAGTTTTCTTATATCTTCATAAAGAAATGGAAAGCAGAAATATTGAAGTACTTTTAACTCATTATTTTGAGAGATGACTAATCTGCACCCGCACAATACTACAACAAATGATGATTAAAAGTGTAATACGATAGTATTTACTCGTACGACACCTTAATTCTAAGCTGGCTAATTTGTAAGATTAGATTGCTAGCAATCAATAATTTACACCCTAAACGGATCAAATATAATAGAAATACTAAGAATTTAAGTATGTTACCATCGATCTTACTTTTTACTGCCAGAATGTTTAATAGGTTTCTGGTACATCAGATCGCTGCATATCAGCCTAATCCAAACGTTAGTAGCCCGTGTAAACAAAGAAAAGTTGACGAAAAACCAGCCGACTTCCGAGATTCCTTAACACGCCAACTTTGTATCAAAATAATATTTTATAGCACCTTTGTGGCAGAAATTCAATCTTATAAGTTTATAATACTATTTATATTATTATATAGTGTTTATAGAGTGTTATAGAGTATAAAGCACAATTACGTCAATTTAACTTTCCCAGACACATCAATTTAAACATAGCATATGAATTTAAACTTCAATAGTCCACAAAAAAAAAAAAAAAAAAAAATGCCGAAGCCACTTAGCCATTCAGCTTGGTGGTAATAGTAATATTTACCAAGATCTCTTAAATTGGTCAAAACTCGTGAAAATGTAACGCCAAAAAACAGTTCTCTCTGGTGCATTGATCACGATGAACTTTTGCAGTCTGTGTGGGTACATCTGGGCAAACTGCCAGACAATCAGACCTCCCCAGTCATGTCCAACTAGAATGCAACGCTCAATACCTACAACACGGATGGCTCTTTAGAGATATGGAAAAAAATAAATGTTTGTGACAGGCACATGCAATAAAAGAAACAACTACTATTTACCTAGTGCATCTAACAGGTCTTTGATGTCCTCCATTACAACATTAAGAGTGTAGTGCTTACTACCAAAAGGTTTATCTGAATCGCCATAGCCCCGCAAGTCGACCGCAATCGTTCTGTACAAAAGGTTGAAAGATAATCAGATTAATCTGCCATTTAGTCAAGCGCCTTAGAGTTTACATCTGTTCAGTAAACTGACACAAACATTAAAACATTTTTAGAAAGTTCTTAAAAATTCTGCTGCGTGCAAAAAATAATGTTAGTGCAACTAGTTAACCAAGGGTTTGCTAGATTTTTCTTCCAGTTTTCAGACAGTAATTGTTGACCCAGCTTTTCGAAGCGGTTGGGAGCAGCGATGAAATTTGAAGATTTATCATGCTACAATTGTTTTTTAAATTGTTTATTTTATTTATTTATTTTTTAGTAGTGTCGCCAACTCGCCCAGTTTTCTATAATAGATTTAGCTTGACCATATTTCAGTTTACACATCTTTTTCCATAAGCTAATTCAGGCATTTACAGGAAGTAAACAAATTAGCTAATCAGGAACTATAGTATGCTTGGGCATTTAGCTGTTTAATTAGGCATTGTAATAAATAATACTTTTTCAGGTGGGCTTACTGTTCAACTACCAATGAGGTAAATTGAAGTAAATAAGTCGTATGGATGTTAAGACAATTTTTTTCTTTTATCATGCGTTATCTCAAAAAGTGGAATTTCATATTTTTATCTCTCGAGGTCATCGCTGTTAAACAATCAAAATTCAGAGTAGTGAAAAGAGGATAATAGATGTATGAGACAAATAATCCTCCTTCCGCCAAAAAAAAAAAAAAAAAAAAAAAACAGGTATGACTGCTAATTTAAAACATCCAGCTTGAAGTATATAAATTTAGGTCTTACCGAAAAGTTTTTGAAAACTCTTTTATCTGATGTCGCCAAGAGAACCAGAAATCTGGAAACCCGTGCAGAAATACAATTGCAGTATTGTTCGCATTTCCCGAATCGACATAATGCAATTTTATCTCCTGTGAAGCAACAACTTACATACATATAAAAATAAAATAAATTGAAACATTAAACTGGTTTTACTACAATTATCTCAAGTTTGTCTAGTGCTAATGCAAGTAAAACGTAGTTAATAACTCAGTCATATTTTAAATATTATGGAAAATTGAACTAGTTTTATTTGGAAGTTTTCTCACGTAAGTTTCTGCAGTGCAGTCCTACAATAATTCGGGCCACTAGATTATTCAAAGGCTAGTTTAGTCCCTTTTTATTCGGCGAATAAAGTTCACATCAATTATGAATTTATTACCTCCAGTTGCCAAAATCAATGTTACAAAATAGTATAAAATCGATAACAGTCTTTAATAAATAAGAGCTGACATAATGAAAACTTCATTACTTAAAATATTACCTAGTCAAATGAGTAAAGTTACCTTTAAAATAAGCTTACGACCACAGTTCTTGAAAAAGTAGAAAATCATAAACTTCAAGTAAAAGTAGTAAAAATAGTAGTAACATTTAAAGTATAAGGAAGCTTCTTACCTTAAGTCTGACATATTTGTGCATTCCATAATTTGCATTTGTTAACACATTTGGCGGATTATTTCTTTGTTGCACTTTAAATCGGTTTTTCGTCGGACTTGTAACAATCAGAAAAATTAATCGAACTATAAATATGGCAGAATAAAATATGGTTAGTAGTTTAATAACTATTAAAACTACTAGCGCTTGGATTCGAGTTAGTGTTGTACTCGTACCCATACTGAATTTAAAACTGCAGATTCGCCCTTAGCTTTTACTCCATTCTGCGAAGTTGTGTCCCTTGTTATTTATTTATTATTTTTTTGTTTGTTACGAATATTGGCGAGAATGGCCGAACTGTGACGGGCACTCACAAAATGCCCCGAAGCTGTCGAGTCAGTTGATATCAGTAAACGATAGACATTAATAATATTAAACGTATCAACTTAAACTAAAAATGCAGATGCTATAATCAAGAGCACCTATCAAATTTCCTACAATTAATTTTACTAGTCAAATATTTTTCAAATAAAAATGATAGACCTTTAACTATCACACAGCGCACACTTTAAAAAAAATATTTGTCGTTTTAGACGAAGTAGAAAAAATGTAGAAAAATTATTTCGTAAAGTTGCACTTTCTGTATTTTGAGTTGGTAGGTCAGCTTAGGAGATTTCCTCTACTCTAGGGGTAGTGACTTATATGGCAAGTTATGTCACTTGTCAGGTCACGGGCCTTATAAGAACCGAATTAAACGATCTAATAATGAAATGAAAGTTTTAAGAAATTGAATGCTAGGGAAATAATTATCCTCTCAATACGTTATCAAATAATTTCATGAACTTGTACAATAATTGTAGTAAATAATTCTGTAAGTAAACGCAACGCGGGCTTTACGTTGACCTGCCCTTCAGCAAAAGGTCCACTCTATTCATTGTCTTGGGAGAAGTTTAAAGTATAAATTATATTTTAAATAATTATTAATTATGAGTTAAAGTATATAGTATAAGTTATATAATTATTATTTTTTAATTTAAGGCGCGTCAAAATCTCAAGTCACTGGTGCCCGAAGATTTCTTTTTTCAGTGCACTGCCGGACTCCGGACTTTTTCTTTTTCATTTTCTTTAGAATCGAATCCAATTCCTCAACTGTTATAGCTGGGATATTTGCATTATCAGCACTTCCAATATCACGAACTGCACCTTGGACTTAGATATTTCTTCTTTAATCAAATTTGAAAATACTCTATCCATTCATTCTCCCTGATTACATTGAAGCAATTCCCATTTGTAACTTGATTGTTTTATTTTTCTTAAAGTACTCCATGCATCACTAGATTTTTGTCTGTCAATGTATTGTTACCGATTAAAATCGGGTAACAAAAATTTTTAACAATTTTAATTTTAAATAATTGAATTTAAAAGCAAATATAGGCCTGGAATGCTATATATAAAATAAATACGTATTGGTATGTATAAATCTAAAGGTATGTATTGGTATGTGTAAAATAAATTGTACTTTGGATTGTTGACAAAGAGACAAGATGTTCGGAGTCGCGAACAAAAGCAGAAAACAGATCGGCGCGTGTGTAAAAAGCGGAGCTAGAGAGAATGAGCACTGAGAGACAGAGAGCGCTCGTGATAAGTGGAAGAACTGTATTCCCTTTTCGTCGGCTTGGCCGGATTTGGATATCCAATTTTCCTTACGGAATTAGGAAAGTTAGTAGTCGTAGTAAGTTACCAGTGACGGGGATATTGCTAAAGTAATATTTCCCGGTGAGAGGATTATACGCTACGAATAAACAGTAGAAAGGGAAGAAGGAAGTGCTAGGTGGACTGTGCTGGAAGAGTGCAAGAGAAAGCGTCGCTTGGGGTCCCCGAAAGGAGCAGACATCTGGGGAAAATCTGTAAATACAATATTACTCCATTAAAAATAAAATAAAACCAGGCCTGGGGTAAGTTGGAAATTTTCTATTTTTTTTTAACATTCCAACAGTTTCCGATGGAGGAAAAGTGTTTCCTCATAGTGTATATAGTCACAGACAGACGGTTTTCTTTATGGATTATTTTTTTTTATTGTTAAGGTTCCCTTTTGGATGAGTATCTAAAGAGCATTACATTTTTTAAATTATCTAAATGAGTAACGAAAGAGCATTAAACTTTCTATAAATCTGCTTAACCTAGAGCTTCAAAATCTTTCTTATAAACCAAGAAATGTTTATTCTAATGTCTAAAAAGTTGATTTCGATGATTTCTGTTAAAATTATCAACTGTATTTTTTCAATGATTAATGAATCAAGCAGTCACCTAATTGCAGAAAAAGTGCATTTATTGAGCTTCAAGGCCTTTTTTTTTTTTTAAATATTACCCTGCCCCGAACAGAGGGAGTGTAAATGCAAAAAACTAGGATGTAGCGTAACCTACTTTATTGATATCAAATTATTAATTTACTCGGATGTCAATTTTTGGAGAAGGAACAAAAAGAAAAGTAACCATTTTAGTTCTGAACAATTATTATTTAATAAAACGGATGTAAAAAATACAGTAGCAATAAAACACAGTAGTTGACTACAATTGTTTGTGCAACTTATCTTAATGACATAATGGAGGTTTTTTTTTCATCAGAGTTAATTAATAATAATTCAAAAATAAATCGTTTATTTTCTTTTTGTCCTTCTCCAAAAATTGATTAGTTTTGAATTATCTTTAATTAACTTTGAGGAAAAAAACCTCCATTATATCTTTAAGATAAGATTGTCAATAATATTAGACGTGTAGATTCATCATCATAAATTAGGCATAGCGAATTCGGGGGCAATTCGAACAATTTTTGTAGCGATTTACGTACCTAACTATTGTATTTTATTGCTATTGTATTTTTTACTTCCGTTTTTTTAAATAATAATTGAACAAAACTAAAATGGTTACTTTTCTTTTTGTTCCTTCTCCAAAAATTGACATACGAGTAAAATTAATAATTTGATATCAGTAAAAGGTCGGTTACACAACTTCCCAGTTTTCTGCATTTACCCCCTCTGTTCGGGGTAGGGTAATATTAAAAAAAAAAAAATATGGCCTTGAAGCTCAATAAATGCACTTTTTCCGCAATTGGGAGACTCCTTGATTCATTAATCATTGAAAAAATACAGTTGAAAATTTTAACAGAAATCATCGTGAACCAATTTTTTAGACATTAAAATAAAAATTTCATTGTTAATAAGAAATGTTATGAGGGTCTGGGTTAAGGAAATTTAATGCTCTTTCGTTTGGTATAAACAGATTTGTTACAGGATAAAGGATAGAAAAGTTACGGCCGTTTTTATGGTAGAAAATGCGAATATCGATGGAAAAATTAAAAATGCAAATATCTTGCGACACTATTGAGAATCAGGTCATAGTGAACAGAATATTTTTTGTTGCATTTGAGCTGCTGTAACACCTCCCAAAGTTTCGTCCACTTCTCCGTATACTCCCTGTATATGTAAGTAGCCTGCGAATCTCTCAGACTTTCATTTTTTTTAAATTGCCCTTAATAAAGATTAGTAGATATGAACCATGACTAGTTTGGGTAGCATTAGCGTCAAGGATATAGTTTTAGAAGTATATTCTTATTGAAATTGTATAGAAGGATGTTCTTGTACTGATTATTGGACATTACAGGGTATTTTCTTAAATGTAACAAAGATGGTAGCATATTATAATGACTGGTCATGGTCACTTTAAAGTCACGTTTAGGCACGGAGCAAACGTTCAGTTTCTGCGTGTGCCACAATTACTAGTGACCACTAGTGAACGTGGGGTAATGGATCTGGCTATCTCACTGTTTTTGCAAGCAAGTCTCTTATTAGACCCCGATAGCAATGCGCAAGTCCGGCAAATTAAGGATTTTTCTGAAAGACCTCAAATTCAACTAAATACAAATCTTGATGTATTTCGCGCTGTAGAAACGAGTACTGGTGAAATCGCTGCATTCTAATGGAAAAAATATATAACTGTTTTGCTTAGTTGAAATAGCAATTTTTTTGTTTGTTTTTTTAAGCGCTACGGGCCATGGACAATCCTCGACAATCTCCTTTCAAACCTCCCTGTCTTACGCCTTAACTCGCCATCTCCTTACCCAGTCTGCGGTCATCCTGCTCCACATCCTCAAACCATCTCATTCTCGGCCTGCCCCGCAATCTCCTACCACTTGGGTGACTGCTTTCTTGGGCATTCTCTCTTTTCCCATTCTTTCTACATGTCCAATCCACCTCAGTCTACTGGATTTTACCCCCGTGTAGTTTTTTAAAACAAAACATTATCTTTTTAAAGCTCTGTAACAGTGAACATTCAAAATGCAGGGCTGCAGAACTTTTTTACTGCAATTTTCAAGGTTATCATTAACTTTCGAATTTATACTGGCTTGAATATTGTGTTGCTGCATACGTTCGCAGTTCACTTTGTTACATCGGTGGTAATACATCGCATTACTCCGATGCATAGACTACACTCTATGAACTTGAGTGTTAGGGGAGAGAGAGTAAAAAACAAATTGAAAATATAATTTTTATAAATGTTAAACTTTATATAAAAATAATAATTATTATTACAATAAAATTTGCTAAATCTTTAAACACTGGGTATTTACATGGACGTCGTTAAGTTCAAAGAGGCGGCCATTCAAGATTACAATTTGATTGACCGAGCCTTATGAGTTCATTTCTTTAGATTGTAGATTTTTTTTCAGCTTTAGAGAAGGATGTTTTATAGATTCTTACATATATACATTTAAAAACTTTTAAGAGGAGCGTATATTGAAATTCTAGGATTAGCGGGTTGTATAGGACTAGGATAGTGCCTCACAAGATTTTTACGGAATGATTGTAATTTCTTACAATTATCTAAACATTAACCTGCATTATATAATAAGTTAAAGACTCCTGCGATTAAGGAGCCGATTTGCGTGAAGAGGAAGGTCTAGAAAGCACTGGCACTGCAGAAGGCTTTCGTGAAGGAATACAGGAGTGTAGCAAGACCTAGTAAAATTCATATGAGAGGGAGCTCTCAAGAAAGGTCTTAGAGCATTCTCAACGGTCCTTATATATTTTCAAGCGGGATTCCTCCCCCTCCAACGGCTAGTTTAGAGGAATCTTAAGCAGTATTCTTAGTTTTGGGGTGATTCTAGCTAGGTGCCATAAAAACCACCTGTAAAGATGTCTCTTTAAGGCATTCTTGAGAACCCTTGAAATTTTCCAAGCCAGGTTCTCAGGGCTCATTTGCGGTATCTGAGCCCCAAAAGTGTCATTATAAGCATTACGCTAGTGAAAAAATGCATGGGGCCCTAAAAAGTAGTATTTGCAAGGATGGTCTTCGATTAGAATTTCAAGACACATCGGAAGACCATCTTGTAAAAATATCTGAAATAAGACCAATGAAACTCTTTGTAGTTGGCACAACATAGAAAACTTGAACTTTTTTAAAAAAGAAGACCCCTAAAAGCAGAGGGTTTCCCTGTAAAGACTCACCCTAGACAAGCAACTTCATTGGAAAGACATCCATTCAAGGATGTAGACTAATATTCCCTTCCGCCAGATTTTAAGAAGTCACTCGTAAGTCCCCTAAACGTAAAGAAATGCACCCTGGAAATGTAATAACAATAACTAACTAAACAAATACTGTAATGTCAGTATAACTTTACAACTTAACACTATTACTAACAATTCTAATTAAAATTTCATTTAAAATACAATTTATATTATTTTATTTAAATACATTTTACAAGGTGACTATTGCACAATCAAACTAGTAAAAAAGCCATATCCAATATCATATACCCTTAGAAGAAGGGTAGAATAAAGACCACGAGTCCAAATCAGAGAATCAGAGAAGATCTTAGTGTTGCGGTCTAATCAGATTAAGACCTCTTAGAACTCACCTAGAAAGTAGGTGTCTCCGTTTTCTGACCTCTAGGAGTCTTTATTATCTGTAGTTAGGCGATTTATCACACTATGTCATGGCTGGCGTTTTTAAAAAAATAATTAAATTTATGTAATCACAGACTAACATAAAGAAATTAAAGATGGCTGACTCCGTGTTTAGGTTTGGAGAGCGAACCCGTCTGTGTAGAGGAGGTGCGGCATGCAGTTCATCATTTCTAAACAATAAAGTGATTTGGAGTCAACTATTCACACACTGACAAACGCGGACGACTCGCACAAAACGACGTAACAATACAAAGTCACGCATAACAAAAAAAAACCTTAAAGGGAAAAAAGCAAGAACCACGCGCATAGCAAGGAAAACGTTCAGCCCAAGTGCTCGTAAGCTAAAAGAAAAAGTATGCATCCCTACACAATAAGAATAAACACACTCTTGTATGCATGTACATGCATTCACACATAGAGGGAAACCGCACACATAACGCGCAGGCCGTTTGAAAAACAAATCTATGTGCGTGCATTCACTCTAGGAAAAACATACTGATACAAGCACAACGCTGAGAAAAAAAAATACATGCGCGAACAGACATAGGGCTAGCGCACAAATTCCCGCACTATTTGAGAAATCTCACATGACTGGAAGTAAGCACTTTATGCTTACAAGAATGCACGCAGGAGGGAAAACGTGTATACTCACTTTAACTCCAAAAAATAACAACCTAAGAAAAATGCAGGGAAAATAAACACTCTCAAGGGCACGGAGAGCACGCATGGCAAGCATAAGATATATGTAGGCGCACCCAGCCGGGAAATAGATAAATGGCATAGAGAAGCACCTCAGAGATACACGCATAGATAGGGAGAACGCGAAACACACTTATTTCCTTCAAGAACTTCTCAAAATTTATCAACCAGTAACGTGCCTTGGTTTTTATAACGTCACTTTACTGGGCATCCCTATTAGCAGATCTGCACTTCGCCCTCCAATCCTACTCCTACACATACATACATACATACATACACACACACACACACACACACACACACACACACACAAACACACACACACACACATACATACACACACACCTGACAAAAATTTAAATATGGCCGAATGTAATTGGAATGTTTATGATAATATAAATTAAATTAAGATTACAAAAATAGAAAGGCACAAACACAACAATTCTATATATCTGTAAATACATGTCATATATCAACAATCGTGTACATAATTTCTATTTACATTTAGATGGGCGGTGGGGAAAATATACCCCTTATTTTTAAAAACCATTATAAATATATAATTTACACTATAAAAATTCTTATTTATTTACAAACTCTATTTACATGCGTTTTTATCAAATGTGAATCAGATAACTTCACTAGGACTTATGATAGGATTTTGTAAATAAAAATGGTGTCGAGTCCCCTACACGACTGCTTAGCTGCTACTACAATAGCAGATAATAGCAATGAGATAATGTTCGCTGTTTTTGAATATAATACTTGAACGAACAGGGCATAATCTTAGGATTCTTTTTTTAGGCTACCAGTCATATCACAGACCTCTCTTTTAAAGTAAAACTCAACACAGAAGGTATAGAGCCTTTATTGTTCCTAAAGCACTATCATAAGACTTCGCACACTTATATGACGTGTCAAAGACTTTTTCGTATCATATTGGAACATTTGCTACCAACAAATGTCTGAGAAAAACTTGGTCATCGTACGTCCTCGTAAGTGTGGCTGAAGGCGTCAGATAACGCATTAAGCACAACAAAGTTGTACTTCTGAAAAACATTTATAATAGCAAGCGATATTTTAGTCTATTTAAAGAATGCCAAAAAATTCATTTACGATACATTTGTACACAATGGATACTTCTTTCAAAATTATTAATTTTAAGGGCGCTACTTCACCAGAAGAAAGAAAAAGCAATAATATCAATGATTTAATTTAATTGCATTTAGAAACTTTCAATTTCAAGTGGCAAAATTACATACTTTTTTCTTGAACTTGATTTGAGTAACCTTCCTTCCATAGTATACACAAAACATGAATTTTCAACTACAGTCTTGCAGTTTGAACACCTACTTTCACGATTTCACAAGCTCAGTCTAGAAACCAATATTGCTTGAAATAGAACAAGCGGTGCGTTTATTTGTAGTGAACATGGCTCAACTTGTCTGGGACATTTTAGCCAAGTATAAGAAATCGCAGTATAAGTGCTGAAAGTGAAACGACTGTGTTTGACAAGTGTCTATCGTATCAGAAATATATAAGGAACATCTCTATCGTTAATTTAACATACTGAACTGTTCAATTTCTCACATACCGTTAAATAAAATACAAGATCAAGACCTCTGTTAAAATAATTTTATAAACAAAAAATTACTTAAAATCCTAATTAAAAGAGATTTAAAAAACATTTAAAGCAGTAAAATGTGATAAAGAGTAATAAAACTCTAATACATACTCTTCCCCTTACATCTTAGACTATATCTTATTAAACAAAATCCAACTATAGCTTTGCTTTCTAAAATCTTACGTGGGAGATATTTTCTTAGAAGCAGTTAGGATAAAGGGTGACTCCTGACCCTAAAGCAGTAACATTCTAGTACTCTAAAATACCTTCAGGTGTCTCTCGAAGGCTCTTGGATCCTGTCATAAGTCCTTAATAACATCCTTTACGCTAAAAATACACCCTAAAAGGGCAAAAATAAAAGGCAAATCAATCCTTTGAGAATAACACTAAATATACGTTTTCTTTACTTTCTGCAACGATTTATTATTCTCAGACGATGAATTCGCGTTTTTATCATTGGAATTTTTCGGCGGTACATTCACTAATAGATTGATCGATTTATTGTTGACGCAGGAGGTTATATAAGAGGCTGATTCCCCGCCAATGCTGAAACAATCCATAACAAAAAATGGGTCAGTTTTTTTTTTTTAAATACTTTTAAACAAGAACTAGTCAGAAACCATAGATTAGAACAGTATTTACCTATTATGCTGTTGATGTAATGGCATATTTGTGTAAGTATTATCTGGACGAAAGCGTCGAGAACAAAAATAACCAGCAACAAAGCCAACGATAAGTGTCGCGAACACTGAACTTGATACTACGATACCTAGAGTGTCGGCTGTGTATATTACGATTTTCTCTTTTGCACCAACTTCACCTTTAACAAAAACAAACACATATATATATATCTGTGGCTTGGTGCAAGAAGTGAACAAGAAATTTAGCATCAATATTTCCCCCTTCCAGGTAAACCAAAGAGGACGTACACTCGTAATCCTTTATTTTACTTTGGCACTTCTTGCACCAAGCCAGAGATACACACACACACACATATATATATACACATTTCTTTTGGAGTAGCTGAGTTGAGAAACACCATTCCGAAAAATCATGGATTTTCACAAGAACAGCAATTAGAGAATGTAATCTTTAATTCTCTAAATAATGCGGATTTCAGACGTAAAGGGCTTCATATATAAAAACTTTAAAAGAGCAATTTAGTGGATACTCGAATATACGACGGTCGTTTGAAAAGTCCGTGCAAAGTCAGAGGGATAGCACCACTGGCGCGTATCGAGGTTATGTTTAGTTAGTAGCATCTCTTGGAAGAACACACACTAAGTTTCAGCCAGATCGGTCTATTTCTTTGTGTTTGGCATTAGTTTGAATTGAGGAAGTCGAGTGATTTTCAAAAAATGGACGAAAAAGAATTTCGTGTGTTGATTAAAACTACTTTATGAAAGGCAAAACGCCTCAGGAGACTAAAGGGAAGCTTGATAAACATTATGGTGACTCTGCACCTTCGATTAGAACAGTTTATAAGTGGTTTCAAAATTTTCGGAGTGGCCATATGGGCACAAGTGACGCTGAACGTTCTGGACGCCCTGTTGAGGTTACTACTCCAGAAATCATTGATAAAATCAATGATATGGTGATGGATGACAGAAGAGTGAAGGTGCGTGAGATTGCTAGTGCTGTGGGCATCTCGAATGAACGGCTACATAATATTTTGCATCAACATTTGGATATGACAAAGCTATCCGCAAGATGGGTGCCGCGATTGCTCACGCTTGACCAAAAACGAAATCGTGTGAAGTGTTGCAAGGACGGTTTGCAGCTGTTGCAGAAGAATCCGCAGGACTTTAAGCGTCGTTTCGTCACTGTGGATGAAACATGGATACATCACTACACTCTTGAGACCAAAAAACAATCTAAACAATGGGTTACCAAGGGGGAATCTGCGCCAAAAAAGGCGAAGACCGTTCCTTCGGCCGGAAAGATTATGGCGACTGTCTTTTGGGATTCGCAAGGAATAATCCTCATCGACTATCTGGAAAAGGGTAAAACTATTACAGGTGCATATTATTCATCGTTATTGGACCGTTTGAAAACCGAGCTGCAAGAAAAACGCCCACGATTGGCCCACAAAAAAGTCCTTTTCCATCACGACAACGCACCAGCTCACACCTCAGCAGTTGTGGTCGCAAAATTAATGGAAATAGGGTTCCAACTCGTTTCACATCCCCCCTATTCTCCAGACTTGGCTCCCTCGGACTACTATTTGTTCCCCAATATGAAGAAATGGCTGGCGGGAAAAAGATTTTATTCAAACGAGGAGGTAATTGCAGAAACGAATGGCTATTTTTCAAACTTGGACAAATCCTATTATTCGGAAGGGATCAACAAACTAGAGCAGCGTTGGACGAAGTGTATAAGCCTAAAAGGAGACTATGTTGAAAAATAAAAAGGTTTACCCCAAAAAATTAAGTAGTTTTTATTTTTGCACGGACTTTTCAAACGACCCTCGTATAAGTTAAAGAGCCCAATTTTTTGTTCCTCATGTGAATTCCAGGGCCGAAGTTTTTCTCAATTTAGTTCGAGATACAAAATCTGAATGGAGCAAACTTTTCCTCTCTATAAATTTTGTTTAACCAAAACATTTTTTCAATAGGCAAATCATTACAAACATTCTTTTGTGAAACTACCTGAAATATAATGTAGATACTGGAATCTTTACTTCAAAATAATTAGGATTATATCTGAAATAAATTCAAAAAAACGACCTTAAAGAAGCAGCTATGGATTAGCACCCTGAAAATATGGATTCCAGACCCCACTTTCCTCCTAAAATATTCAAGTTATCGAGAAACTATCTTTTTTCTTTTATTTCTGACTTTTGGATGTGGAGCAACTTAGAATACTAAATAATACTGGTTTGAGATCATAATATTTCTTAGCTACTGTATAAACACGAATTTTGGGATCTAACTTCCTAATTCCAACCAAGAATATCAGGAAATCCTAGAAGGGGCATATTTTTGTATACTTCCCGAATATATTTATCTGAGAATCTCTAATTATAAATATGGATAAAAAATAACCAAGCTTACCTCCGAGACATGGCAATGGATTGCAGCTGGAACATTTAGGACAGATATTTCCAACTTTGTCGTCCACATCTGCAACAATAGATTACAATTGTTTATAATTAAAATTCGAATTATTTGATTAAATGAAAATGGATAAAAAAAATAAATACCAAAATCTTTTTCTAAAGGATGTTCTGCAACCGCAGATTGGACGTTTCCTGCAAACAATCAGTCCAGATGAAATTTACAGGTGCAAATCTTTAAGTGTAGACAACGAATAGACTATATTTATGGAAATAATAACTAAGCAGATTAAAAGACTTTGACCTATGAAGAGTCATTGCTTGGATAACGAAAATAGTAGGGCAAATAATCTGATTTTATCCGTCGTAGCACGCATGTTTTTTTGTATAGCGGACAGGTTTCGCACTTTCATTCAACCTCGAAACACATTTTGAAAAAGCAAATTACTCTGACATACACTCTCGTGTCCCAGAAAAATCTCAGATTAAATGGATGAGAGAAAACGCTATTTTGCATCATGATAATGCGGCTATGATTCGACTACAATCTCACTAAAGCGCACCTTTACAAAATAAAAATCGTAAGTAGTACTAAATGTTATTTTTGGAATGGAGAGAATGGCGATTTCAATAATTTTACTATTCATATGCAATAAATTCAACATAAATTTGTAGTCATACTGCCTAAGTATACGATTTCGCTATAGCGCTAAAATAAAATTGGCAAATGCATAATTTCACGAAAGAATAATATTGAAAAAATATGAAATTGCTACAATTTTACACATTCAGCAATTGTAGCGTGTGACGGAAACTTTACAAGTGAAAGAAAAATTCCCTTTAACCCAACTCTCAAGTTGATTCTTAAATCACTGGAAGCCGTCAGTGAATTAAATGGAAATATGTTCGTTTTCTCCAGCCTTCAAAAAGTGTGATTGGATCATGTCACAGGAACAAAACTTAAAGTATGTTAGTAAATAACTTCAGGGCTGAGGTCTCAAAAAAAGAAAAAGTTTTAGGATGTTTTAGTCTTTGAGAACTTTTAATTTCTTTTATGATAACTGTTCCAAGATATTATCCGCCAACTCTTGTAAATAGACCAGAGTTCCTAGACCTGTAAAGTTAGTAAGACGGTTCCGATTCACATCGGTATGTGTGACAGCCTGCTCCATCTACTACACACAGCAGTCAAATCATCAATCAAACTCAGCTTCTTCGGCCGTCTCCCTCACAAGACCTACAATGTTCTGTTTAAAGTGAATAATACAGTATGCTTTTCTGGAGAGGCGCTAAAACAACATACCTGGTGGTTGACATGCATGATGTGAACCACGCGCAATATTCTGCAGGAAATTCTTCTTAGGTCCTGGATGTAGAGCATGCGCTACACAAAGATTATTTTGCATGTCCCAGGCACAGTATGGATCCTGTATGGCCACACATTCTCTGTAAAAATTTAAAATAAGGGCATACTATCAGTAAATCAAGTGTCAAAAACAATTCGCAGTTGATAATAACCAATATTAACCGACCTGCACGACAACACCTTTGAACATCTATACAATGGTATTGCATGAATAAAATCGTGTGTTACGATCAGCAATTTCGGTGGTTCACCGTTTGGCCGGACAATCGTTAACGATTTAATCGCTAGATGTGCACTGCCCACATGGATCTCTTCAGTAAAGATAGCTTTTGGATTGTCCCCTCCACGGTTAATTGCTTTCATTATACGTCCGTCATCTGCAACATGAAAGAAAGCAAATCATAAATATCCATTCAGCATGTTTTTGTGACACCTAAAGACTTCCTGCATGTGAGTCTGGTTACTTACTTAACCACCACTTAACATTTAGTCATTGTTCGGTCGCGATCGGGGCCGTTCGGCCAATTCGGCTGGCTATGACTTCGCGCAGGACGGCCCATCGCCCGCGCGCGTACTGACGTTCGCCTCCGCTGGTTGGACTTTCAGCTTTTCGTGTATATTTAAAACCTTATTCTTATTCTCTGAAGCTTTGCATATATTTTACCTTAGTTTCTATGTTATTCTATGCCATTCTCACGCTACCCAACTACCCCCTCTACCTTCTCTTAGACCATAGGGTCTCCTCCTTATCTATTGAGGGAGTCCGCTACTGACCAGCGTCCTGTACGGTGCTTGGTCTGCTGTATGTGCCTTTGGGCCTGCTGGTTTTACTGTGCTTCTTACCACTTCTCTACGCTGCTACGCTTCGCTTCCGCCTTGGTGGTATACACGTACCATCACTCGATTGGCATCAAGGGACATCACCCCAATTATTCTACGCTTCGCGGGCCACTCCGAGGACCCGCTTCCGGTGCAAAGTTCGTTCTCTCCTTACGCCTTTCCTGAGATTTCCCTCTTCCTCCATGCTACGCTTAACCATCAGACAAGTATATATAGTTACTATTTCCGCTTTCCTCAGACACGTCTCTACAGTTACTATTTCCGCCTTCCTTAGAGACGCTTATACCTCTACCATATCCGCTGTCCTGGCATTCGCCCTTATACCTCTAGCACTGCGCTTCAGGAGCTTCACATCCGGCCGCAAGGGTAAGTGTTACTCATTCCTACCTCTGCTCCACTCTCTATATATATTTGCATGTAGTTAATTGTGACCTATTCACGATTACTGGAACCCGCTTCGCCACTTCCGGTTTTATCCGCTGGCGCATAGCGCCCCGACTAACGCTACGCTTTGGGGTGTCAACGTTCACGCGCTGACAGTCATTGTCCAAGACGGGGATGTTATACTTGTTGCACGTTAAGACATTAACAAAAAATAGTATGTAAACTTAAGTCTTAAAACTTTCTTCAAACTTCGGATTTTTATTTAATGTTAGTTAATTGGCTAATCTTTCATTGCAAGTGCTTGGATCCCGTGTAAAAAATGATGCCCCTACTTCAAGTAGTACGAGGGTCGTTTGAAAAGTCCGTGCAAAAATAAAAACTACTTAATTTTTTGGGGTAAACCTTTTTTATTTTTCAACATAGTCTCCTTTTAGGCTTATACACTTCGTCCAACGCTGCTCTAGTTTGTTGATCCCTTCCGAATAATAGGATTTGTCCAAGTCTGAAAAATAGTCATTCGTTTCTGCAATTACCTCCTCGTTTGAATAAAATCTTTTTCCCGCCAGCCATTTCTTCATATTGGGGAACAAATAGCAGTCCGAGGGAGCCAAGTCTGGAGAATAGGGGGGATGTGAAACGAGTTGGAACCCAATTTCCATTAATTTTGCGACCACAACTGCTGAGGTGTGAGCTGGTGCGTTGTCGTGATGGAAAAGGACTTTTTTGTGGGCCAATCGTGGGCGTTTTTCTTGCAGCTCGGTTTTCAAACGGTCCAATAACGATGAATAATATGCACCAGTAATAGTTTTACCCTTTTCCAGATAGTCGATGAGGATTATTCCTTGCGAATCCCAAAAGACAGTCGCCATAATCTTTCCGGCCGAAGGAACGGTCTTCGCCTTTTTTGGTGCAGATTCCCCCTTAGTAACCCACTGTTTAGATTGTTCTTTGGTCTCAGGAGTGTAGTGATGTATCCATGTTTCATCCACAGTGACGAAACGACGCTTAAAGTCCTGCGGATTCTTCTGCAACAGCTGCAAACCGTCCTTGCAACACTTCACACGATTTCGTTTTTGGTCAAGCGTGAGTAATCGCGGCACCCATCTTGCGGATAGCTTTGTCATGTCCAAATGTTGATGCAAAATATTATGTAGCCGTTCATTCGAGATGCCCACAGCAATAGCAATCTCACGCACCTTCATTCTTCTGTCATCCATCACCATATCATGGATTTTATCAATGATTTCTGGAGTAGTAACCTCAACAGGGCGTCCAGAACGTTCAGCGTCACTTGTGCCCATATGGCCACTCCGAAAATTTTGAAACCACTTATAAACTGTTCTAATCGAAGGTGCAGAGTCACCATAATGTTTATCAAGCTTCTCTTTAGTCTCCTGAGGCGTTTTGCCTTTCATAAAGTAGTGTTTAATCAACACACGAAATTCTTTTTCGTCCATTTTTTGAAAATCACTCGACTTCCTCGATTCAAACGAATGCCAAACACAAAGAAATAGACCGATCTGGCTGAAACTTGGTGTTGTTCTTCCAAGAGATGCTACTAACTAAACATAACCTCGATACGCGCCAGTAGTGCTATCTCTCTGACTTTGCACGGACTTTTCAAACGACCCTCGCAGTTAATCGCTAAGTAATTAATTCAATTTGTACTTATAGATGAAAAACTGATACAATTTTTTTACATCCTAGTAAATTAGAGCATGTAACCTTTAGGCCCCTTCCAAAAATACTAACCTGTACCGATGAAGAGAACATCCATTGGCTGTCCAGTTATAGTCTTTACCTGTGGATCCACAGTAATTGCTGAAAATCGATTCCTGCAATGAAAAATTTACATTAAAGACAAATCAACCATTTATCAGGAATTAAAGCCCATCAGATGCTAAGGTGTAAAATATCTCTGGTGCTCTGCTGGAGATTATGGAGAACTCGAGTTTCCCCCCTATAAAATTGCCTCTAAAATGTAAAAAAAAAACCTACCTTAGGCTAACTCTAACCAATAACGGTTGAACATAAGAGGATACAGCCTCATCCATCAAGGTGTGAGTTTTGACGAAATTCACTGAGACGTCTGGTAAAGTACGACTGTCGTTCACACATTGTCCAGGGCGGGGATGTGGCACCTGAAGCATGTTTAAGTATGAACAAAGAAGTAGTATCAAAACTCCAAGCAATTTTTTAAGTCTTAAAGTTTAAACTTCGGATTTTCTGTTTAATGTTAATAGCCTTCAATGTTTCATTTGATGATATGACTTGAGAGATGTCCCCAAATTCTTCCCGACAATTAATTTTTTTATGAAAAGAATTTCAAACCAAAACTATAAGTGTTTAACTAACTGGAAAGACACAAAAAGTAATAAGAAATCGTCCAAAAGACCAAATTCCGTTCAAGCTATATACTTCAAAATTCGGAATTTTAGCAAATCAGTGAACCCTAATTATTATATTTACATAATGTTGACAGATCCATAGATCTCTTCTAAAATTCTATAGTGCTGGTGATTTGAAAGTTGTGGTACATATTGTGACGAGGAATGTGAAGGCAGTATTTTCTTTTCTATTATTCAGGTTTCTCCCCTGTTTAATTATTTCTTATAACCACACTCTGGCCATAATAATACAATGCCACTAGATCTCAAATTCGCTAAAGATCAAATAAAAAAAGAATCAGAAGAAAGGAATTAGTAAGATCATAGTATCGACGAGTGATAGTGAAACCAGGACAACACAACTCATAGATATAAAAGGTAAACATCTATCTTTTTACCATAAAAGGCATCTAAAAAAGGTTAACAAATTACTTAAAGCCTTCAAAATACAATAGCCGCACAAATATCCACAGGAAGATAATATAAACGAGAACCAAAGTCAAGACCTTAGACTTGTGAGGTTGGCAGCTTAACCAATGCTCTCATTTCACTTAGCAATCATTGCAGGTCATGCGGAAGGCGGACATACTGTCGGCCTGGGGAGGGGACTGGACAAAATCCGGGGAATCCTGCGGCGTGAACAGGAGCTTACCGTGTACATAACATGCATAACATGTGTAGTGAAGAGCAAAACTTACCGGCAAACTTGCTTTACCCAAGGCGTGCCTGGAGATTTAAGAGTCATAGCGAGTCTGCAAGTCTAGAAGACACCGCCTCTTCTGCACAGCGAGGATGTAGGAAGTGCAATTTTTTGGTTAAAACGCCCATAATAGCGAAGATATAGAGGCCCAAGTTCGAAACCTACTTGTAAACATTAGGGCTTGCGTACGCGAAGAGCTCTGAGCCATTTATTAACGCTGGTCTCCTGGGAACATCTAAATATACCCTCTACAATTTCTAAAAAGAACACTTTAATTTGGAGTTTTGGATGTCTCTTAAAGCCGTTTCCTTCATTTTTCCAGATGAGTTTATAAATACTAGACGAGTGAAGTTTAAAAATATAAATTGGGACTAATGGCAGTCCAAGTCCTAAGACCTGAGCCTATTGAGCCATTTCTTCATCTCCCATTGAAAATACAGCTCCATCTTGACTTTCTAGATATTAGAAATCATTTATTTTTTATTGCTGGAATGTGATGAAACAGAGAATATGCCTAACAAACTTGTCTTTAAAGGCTTTGAGAGATGTTTTACGGCTATGCTCAAGCAAAATACCACCTATCTAGTTTTCCCCAGGATTTGACTTACCTTTGACTGTGGTACTTTCAACCAATTTGAATTCATATTCTCCTGCTCTTTGAAAGCACCTCCGTCAAATATATTCATAATTGAATCCAATGAGAAAGCGCAGACTGCTGAACCACCAATTGAATTCGACGGAGTAGTAAAGATGCCATAGATTAATTTAGTTGGACCATTTGCTCCGTACATACCTTGGACAATTTTACTGGTAGATTCTGTAAAAATAAATTGAATCAAAATGGCTTTAAGACTTTTGTTTCAAGCATTGTCACAGATGACCTCTTGTGAGATCAAAAACTTACGTATCTCGTTGAAGTAAAATGGATAATCGCCTGGTATGGAACAATTCAAGCGTGCCTTGATGAAGGAAGTCCAACGGTCGCCGAATTGATGCGGTCCACCCTTATCACGCTTGCAAACTCGTCCAACTCTTGAGTAGATAACCTTTTTTAAAAATCAAATAATTCAATCAAATAGAAATTCATAAAATCAGTAAATTTATAAATTTTAAGACGAAAAATAAATATATGTACTTACAAAATTTGTAAAATACATTGAATCCGAAAATTGCATGAGGGAAAAAAATGAAATTAAATTTTTATAGTGTAATTCACAAATCAAATTCTATGGTAATTACTTCAACTTCCTCTTATTAGAGAGTTGGTGGAAGAAGACGAAGAAGAAGAACAAGCGATAGTCAGACAAACTACTGTCACAGATAGACAAAATTACAGATAAAGATATTGATAAGCTGGCAGCTGAAACAGATACCGAGCATGATCAGACTGACCTAGGGATATTAAAGTCTGAAAGATAAAATGACAGAATATTTGAAAGAAGGCAGACCTAAAACTAAATTAAAGAAACTGATTGAGGGACTAGAAAAAGATAGTCCAAGTGGCAGCCACTGCCGATGATCACTGAGTTAAGTAATAAAAACAAACTAACTGATGGACAGAAGAACATAGGCTAAACATATAGACTTCTATCCAGCAAAAAGGAGTAACTGACAGTCCACACACTAACAGAATAAATGACTGTCTGTTAGACAAAAACAGGAGTCCTTAAGAATATACAGAATGAAAAAGAGTGAGGCAATTGGACTAGAAGATACTGGACTGATAATTAGAAAATCAGTTTAAGAGAAGCACAAATAATAGTACACACCTCAGAGAGATAAATTATCGGACAAGTTAGGTATATGAAATGTTGAATATATATCAAAAAATTTGAAATGAAAAATATATGATTTATAGAAAGAGGGAGTTGGAATAATAAATTAGTTTCAGAACTATAGCTTCTTTGGGACCACACATAACTTAGGAGTTACACACAAACAGACTACATAAACTAAACTAAATACCTTGCCACAGTTGATGTATTCGACAGCAGCTTCCCTGAAGAAAAACAGCACATAGTCTTGATAGCTCATGGAGCTCACAAAGTTAGCATCTGTGAACAAGAACCCACTTTCTGTCAATTACCCTAACACTTCGCATTTTTACACCAACTAGATTTATTTTCTCTAAAGGCAACATTTATCAAAATTTGATGCGATGTCCTGACAAGAGCAGGGCTAGTGCGAACATGTAAGCCAGGATTATTAGGTAGCCCACAGCTCCCCAGCAACAAGCTTCTGACGATTCCTAGAAACTGGCAATCGGCATGATATGCTCACTAAAAATTAACTCACCATTCAATTGTTTTAGATCTGATCGTTCCGTTCTCAGCGGATCTCTGTAGATAATTGACTCAACTCCACCAAAATCCGCAACAGTCGCAGTGTACATGTGGCCATCTACAACCGAGATAGAAATGTTAAAAAAAAAATAAAAAATTTGCTATACGGCACAAGGATTTCGTTTCTTTTTTTTCTCTATAGCAAAAACCGTACCCACCTGTATAGACTGCAGAACTGTTATGATCTGGGTCGTATGGGCACCAACCTTGTCCCTCCATCTCCTTTTCCACTATGTTTTTACCATCCTGGCGGAAATAAATTTGAGTTAGTTCAAGAAGTATCAGTAGTGGGAATTTCTGGCCGCACTGCATTGGGGAAAAAGGGCTATGACCCAGTGATCAGGATCAGGACTTCTTTTACCTTAAAATACTTTTTTACAAGAACTCAAATTTTGTACAATACATTAATGTATAGCTTAAGACATCCCTTAGGAAGTTCTTTATCCCCAAGCAGCTAGTTATAGTAGCTAGTTTCGAGCATAAATCTAAACTTACGATAAATTTATAGTGCCTACACAGTGGTTTATAAGCATTTGTGCCACAGATCAGTAGTTTATCTTCATCAACTTTTGCTCCAACTCGGATATAGTTGTGGCAGTCTTCCTGTAATTTAGAATGTTGCTTTGAGTTAATTAGTTTTGTGTGAGAAATTTGGTATGTTCTCAGCCCTTAAAAGGCTCAACTCCAGCGATTTGGACAATATTCAAGACCGCAATAAGTACTGACATCCTTACCTCAGATTTTCCCTTTAAGTAGCATAATTCTCGATGGGCACCTGTAGGAGGCCACACAATACGCTGTAAAGAAACGTCAAAAGTCAATAATGGATACCTATAAAAAGTTAATTCATCCGCATAAAGCAGAGTAAAGCATACCTACCTGCAAACGATTTTCCGTTAAATTACTTAAGGTAATATTATATATAACATTTCTAGAACCAACCAAAATGGAATCAGAATCCATCTCTAATAGTTTAAAATAATCCACATAGCTATCATTACCGGAGAATTTATCAATTTGGTCTTCAGCTGAAACATAAAATTCATGGATGCAATGTTGTTAACCAATTTGTGAATCGAACAAAATAAATGAAAACACTTACTGTAAGTATTGTACATGCGCGGCTCTGGATTTTGAATCCACGCTGATGTTAAATGCAAGAGTATCAGACTCCTGCAAAATGGATTATTCAACATAATTCTGGATTGTTAATTTTTTTTTGTTTGGCTTTTCGGCAGGTTGTTTTGTATTTAAGAACCCCAAAGCATAATCTGTAAAAGAAAGAGCGTTAAAGCAAAGATGCAAAAAGTGTATATATAATCTGAAGAGAAGGAAATGACAGAACATTGTATCATAAAATTTTAAAAATGCTAGAAAACATTGTTTGAAGCAATGTGTTGAATGATTTCAAAACATTACTTTATATAGAAGCTATTTTCTAGTGAGGCCAAGAAGACATGAGTGATTAACCATTATCTTTACCAATGAGATCAATCTCTTTAATGCAGAATCCCTTTTTTGTCAATGGAAATGATCGAAGATGGACGATGAGAATTTTCTTGAATTAAAGGTACTACTTTGGTACCGTAACCGAAAGAAACTTTCTGAGATTAATAATAGGGTATAGTTATAATATTCTCGCGATAAAGTATAGAGTGATTCTCAACTACTCAGATCCGTCTTGTATTTGTTGACTTATGGCGATTTTTTGGTTCTGGTTTTGACGGTACGTAAATAATAATGTTTTTTCACTCTCATGGTTGAAGTTAAAAATTTATTGATTGTATTCTTATGTGAAAAATGTCCCACAATAAATTTGTAACTCAGTATTACACAAATAAGTAGTAAGAATCATTGTTCCAACTGCCTAAACGAAAACACAGTTTAAATTTTTACTTACTCAGAGAAGGCATTGCGAACGTGCAGATTTTCGTTTTTGAGTATTCATCGCAACTATCCCTTTCAGTTTATTATACTGAACGTGTATAATATTGAATTCTGTAACTACTTTTTGGTACAAACAATAAGTAGCGAGAAAATTTAACTTCACAAATTGCAGTAAGAGAAAGTTAAGTAGTTGTTCATACCGCAATACTCATGGTAAAAAATCAAAATCTCATGAATACCCTACTTCCTCATATTAATAATAGGTAAAAATAAAAATGAATACTTTTTGAAATATTCCTGAGTTTCTTGTTGTTTTTCAAAAAACGTTCAAGAGATTTTCACTGAACCTGCATAACATGTAAAGAATTAGTACAAGATTAAATAAACAGCCATTTCAAAATAAAATGAGAAAATGACGAATTTATTTTAGACAATACGCCCTATGTGGTACTTATTTTTCGATAAGATAACAATACTCCAAACTTTTCCTTTATAGCTTACGTTAGAAGTATAAATAGAAAAATATAATGAAGGAAACATCTTTATTTTTAGTATTATTGAAATAAATTTTAATTACATAATTCAAAAATTCATGAAATACTTAGTAGGAAAAATTGTATTGTTTGTAAAATTATAATAGTGTTTTTCAGAGAAATAATTATATTTATGGGTGGTGAGGTTTTGGTAAACTCTCGGCTATCATTTTTCGGCAGTACCCCTTTGATTCATTCCTCATTTTCGTAGTGCAGCTGCACAATTCAAACTTCGATCTAGAAATCGAAGGTAATTTCTCAATCGCAAGAACCACTTATAAAATTAATTTTGCATTTTTTTCGAAATTTTCTTTCAACTTCAATTTACATTTCACTAACAAGGTAGTACTGCTGCTTGCACTTGAAACACTTTTACAGCATACATACATTTATTTTGGGCAATTCGGTGATGGGACAGGGGATAGGGTCCAGTCCATTACCGGACTGTAAACATTTTAGATAAACAACAGCTTCTAGGAAGCTTTCATAAAAATACCCACTTAAATAATTATTCCTTTTAATGTGTACTTTATTTCGTAGTAAGTACAGGTAATGGGAAATGGTCTATCGTAACATCAAGTTAAAGGGGACAGCGGGATAAATAATTTCCACCCGAGTTCCCTCGAAATTCGTGTCTATTCTTATTTTATTTTTTTCTTTTACAAATAGGAGCGGTAGTCGAACCCCAAACCAGAGGCAGGAAACTTTTATCATTAATCGCTTAAATTTACTGCGGCTTCACTCTAGCAGGGCGTGCGGTCATTCCGATAATCGAAGCCTTCTGACAGACCATTGCAGACTGAGAAGCATACGAAACATTTGGGTTTCTGTAGGGTTCGCTTACGAAAACTGCGGGCATGAGTGAATACGAAGAGTTCGATGGCTTAAAGGTCAGCTCTCTGGAAATGAAAAAGTAAAGCTTTCACTTTGCGCAGGAACACTTTTCAAGTCTTTTAAGCCTAATCATACCGACTAAACTGGAAAAGATGCTCCAACCTAACTTGTGCCACAATAGAACCTTTGGGTTGAGGTGGTGTTAACTTTCTGGCCAACTCCTATAAAATCTAATCTGACAGCAAGTCACACAATAATACCTTACAGAACATACTCTTTTAAATACCAAACGCTAATCTTACAAAGCCTATTCAATACCCTATTTTATACTATTTCAACTTGACATATCTGTTTTGGAGAGGAGAAATGGGATCTCATATCTTAACATACCCTCAATAATACTTCTGATCAGACTGAGATGGCTGTCCTTTACTGTCTCTTCGATAACTGTAAGAGAGATGAGTGGCTTCCAAATCCAACACTGATGTCTGGGTCATACTTTCCATCCAAATAAACAATAAAGAAAAAAAGGTCCAGATTATGTTTTGCATATCTAACAGTTTTGTACAGATGATGAAATCAACAAGTACGTTTGTTACCTTATTTCTAAACTTAGTCCCCACCTTATTGAACGAAAACAAAGTTTGAGAAAATAGAGGAAGGTTTTTAACCAATAGCACAAAATAAACAAGGTGTAAAATTAATAAAATAAATACCCGAGTTTGTTAATATAAAAATCGAAAGCTGAGTTAAATTTAAATTATGAAAATAACCATCTATGAAGACCCACTAGATCAAAAGCAAAGATTAGGTGCACTTTTTTTCTTTAATTGTGGAAATGACCTCGGGCGTAATTTTTGTTTACAATTTAAGTTTATTTGCAAGCAGTGTTTACGTTGCTATGTTTCTTTTATAAAATGAATTTAATATGGACTTACTTTGTTTGTGATTGGCTTCTTACAATAGTATAGATGTCTCAAATGATCTCTTAACTGCATAATTTTGATGTAGTATTTTTTATAGTTTTTATTAAGCTAATAAGATGATAGAAATCTACTTCTGTAACTTATTTTCTAAATTATAGAATGAAATTACACAAACGCAGAGAATAATGAAAATAATTGTTAAAACTACTTTCTGTTATGAAATAACCTTAACCACTTTAAAACTCGGAAACTTTCACTTGACACCAGCAGAGTTAAGTTCTTCCTTGCACTTCACAAATATTTACAGCAGTTTGTTTAGTTTATTTTTTCAAAATAATTTAAAACTTCATACTTTTTTAAAACAATTTGTATACAAAATTATAAATAAATAATTTAAAAGGGAACTGATCGTAAATAGAAATAAATGCTAATGGAGAGTGGATTGTAAAAACAAGTTTGTGCCCCCACTTTAGAGGCACTTAATTGTAGCCTGGGGCTACCTGAGTGGGGCAGCTAACTTCTTCTGCCTATACAAAACAAAAAATAATCTAATCAATGTAGCCAATATTACAGATTAAACGAATTTTAAATATTGGTATTACTTATTTTGTTTACATAAACTTCAGCACTGTTTTGAGATAAAGATTTGATTGGGATTTGGTCCCACATAAATTCCTGCATTTAAGACGAAATACCAGTCTCTGACCGTACGTTTACTTGGCGTGAATTCCTAGTCTATTGGTCAGATATTGAATATGTATCATAAATGCAAGGCCGTCGTTCCGAAAAAAGAAGTGCCTACTGTTACAAACCTATTCACCAACTCTGGCAGTCATTTAAAATGTGTAACATCAGAAAATTTTAAAGATGAGAAGTAATAGACAACTCAAATTCTGTATGCTATGTACTATTTATAGCTTCCGACAACCTTAATACGACTTAACTCATGCAATTTTCTCGAAAATGGCAAAATTGATTTTCTTTAATCTTCGTGCACTATTCATCCACCAAACAGTCAATACTTTTAGTTAAATCATTTTTGCAGAATTTTTTGTTTAACTACCTCAGGAAAGTGCAATCGTGAGTCAGAAAATAGTATAGTTCTGTCTGATATATGTTTAACGTGTTAAAAGATTGGATGGAATTTTTCAAATTTAGGTTTGAAGAAAATCGGTTGAACGAAAGAGCGGTTTTACAGAACAGAATTTGAAACGTTTGAAATGTTATCGAAAACTTAAGACACTATTTCAAAGACATTATGCAATATATTTTAACATTGATGTATTTTCGGAAAACTTCTTTGGGGGAGTCCTACGGAAATGATCTGTATAACTTATCCAGGGAGGTAGGAGTCAGCTTTTGGCTCGCCACCTGCCAAAGGTAACTCATTCATTAATCTTCCCCAAACGAGGCGCAAGGAAAAGTTAACAAACATCAGGTCGGAAAACACAATTTTTTACCTGGAGCCTTTTTTATTGCACTGCTAGTCTCCGGATGGTTTCTCTTGTAACAGAAAACACTATCCACTGATATCCCTCTTTTTTTAAATTTTGGGGCGTCAGCATCAGAGGTCATTGATTTAGGATTATGGCATTCTTCCCTTCATCCGACATGCACTTAAAAAAATAAATGAATAATAATAATAATAATAATAGAGCGCTAATGACCACAGCTTTTTGCGCCGGCAAAACAATAAGAAGAAGAAGAAGAAGAAATCAAAAAGGGATACAGCCCGAAATTACTAAGACCGGTGGATGGATGATTTATTCAGAAATTCTTTGCTGATTAAGTTTACTGCAAACATCTAATTAGAAGATTGCGATCCTAAAAACCAATTTTTGTTCCAGCTAGACGACGCCCGGCTACACATCAGCCATTGCATTAAAGATAAAATATCTGATGCACTGAAAAAGTCATTCGTTTCTAAACCAACAGAATGGTAGGTACGCGGAATAAAATCATGTGAGATTCATTCAGGATATTTGACGATTCTGAGTTTCTACGAGGTACTTTTGGGACAATATTTATATGCTATAATCAAATTAAAAGAAAAAAATTGTTAGTACAAAACATTTGTAATTTCTTTTATTTACAAAACTTCAAAAATTGTTAACAATTCTATAATAATAAATTATATACAGTCCGTAAAAGAAATATTAATAACAATATGAAATGGGTCATATAAAATGTTTCATAACTGACCCAATGAGTGTTTAAAATAAGACAAATACGGAAGAAATGAACTTAACAAAAGTCTGTGCGTTTCCCCCCCCCCCATCTAAATGCTCAGCATACATTGTATTGTTTATCAATGGCTACCAATTATTTTTAGCGATTTATGCTTGCGTCAGTTTATGTATATGTATATTTAATTGAAAACACGAACTGAATCTTAAAATTAGAAACAATTAATAAGGCCTTTTCAAACTGAATGAAATGAAGGGGGAAAGCTTTGTTTTTCTAAGAAATGATCAGGACTGATTCAAAATATATAGCGCGTTATATGAGCGTGGAAAGTAAGCTTAGCCAAATCGTTCTTTTAGCACAACTTAGGTCCCAACTGAGCAATCTTATAGTAACAGGCATCCTCCACATTAGATTGATAGAAATCAACCAACGCAGTTGTCTAAACACATGTATCCACTTGCTGCGAATCATGCAGCGCTACGATACGGATGAGTGGGATGTTTTGATTGACTAGGTATCATTATTATTGTTAGATACAATAGATCATAAAAGTGATGGAACGGGGCGATTTGGCCTATGTCAAAATACTTTCACTTAAAAATGTACATTTGGTACTTTAAATTTATAGTAAAATAGTAAATAAAAAACAAAATTGAAAATTAACTTTTTTATCTTGTATTTAAACATCAGCTGAGTGCAAATCATAGCAATTAGCTTATGGAATCAGTATTTTTATTAATATTTTTTGGGAAACAAAAACAAAAATTACCTCGTTGGTGGATGTTGAAATTGTACGTGAGTAAAAAAAAGTTCAAACAAACAAACGTTCATTTACTGTGAACATATACAAAAATTAACAAGGATTTTGAATTTTTATTAGCAGTTCAGAGAAATTAGGATTGCACAGTATAAATTCCTATTAGATCGGTTGTTTTCTCTTGATTTTATACCAAATCGCACAACAGTATAATGATGAACATAACTAAATCTAAACATAAATGCAACTAAAAATAAATTCAAATATAAATAAATATTTAGATATAAATTTATGTTGTGCAGAGATTAGGCTGGAAAGAGGTTGATAGGCATCATCAGGGAAGAAGTCCGTTTCACTACAAATACTTTGTACCATATCATCTCTTTGATTTAAGGAGGAAAACCGCCAAATGCCGATCAGACTCGTCGCATGTGTTTATATAATTTTAATTTTATGATGCGACAAGAAACAAAGCTAGTTTTAATCTGTGATGATATGAAGTTATAGTACGCCTGTTTGCAACAAATAGATACTTCAGAAATTTAATATCCTTTAAGCGTATGAATATTATGATTGAAGTTTCGCTGTTAAAGACTCAATTTACGGGACGTGCTTCATTAAATACAGCACTGACGTCAGTTAAACCTTTCTTTAAAAAGAAGGATGTGATCTTATAACATCAAACGTATTATTTTACATTATTTACTTCCAATGGTAAATAAAAATACCGAAACAAAACCAAAATAAATAAATCGGGCAACTATCATCAGATCTGAAAAAAAAGATTTTGCGCTTCAGGTGGAACTTCGCATTCAGTTTTAGCAGGTCGTGGGATTTACCCCACACGAATCTAACATATTATATTAATGGATGATTTCCATTTTGAGCTCCTCACAGATCCAGCTTACAGCAGACGGGCATCCTCTCTGGCTGACAACCCTTCCCCTCGTTGGCACAATGTTTACCTGGTAAAATACTTATAAAAAGCAACAAGTCAACGTAATTTGAAGTAGGTAAAAGTAAAGTAATCGCAAATTTTTCTCAGTGTCCAACCTAGTAAACGTCGTGTTCACTGTTCAAATTTACAAACATTTTTCCACCAAATAAAAAATTGAAAACTTACGCGCGGTTCTTGAACTAGGAGCCTACCCCTTACAAATTAACGCTCGTAATTACACAAAAACTGAACCGAGTTTTAAGTCTACAAAGACATCAGATAGTTTAGGAAAGGCATGGAATTGTTGGCTCTTGATCGCATGCAAGTTATAAAGACAGGTGTTCTGTATTTTCAGAAGTCGGCTTAGTAAATAAAAAATCATTTTTTGATTATAGGAAGAAAAATACACAGACTTTTTTTAACACAATTAATAACATTCCTTAGAATAAAAAATTAAAGGTTTAGCTGGTTAAAAATTTCAAATAGTGATTCGAAATTTGAATTCATAGATCACTCAATTCAATCTATCAGTCCATATTGTTTCATGTAGAATAACTCAAATTGGTGTGTAAATAACTCATACTCCTGGTGCTGGCCATAAATATTGACATTAAAAGAGCGTTTAGTCCGACTGCAGTAAAGTTTTACAAAGTGCCTTTATGGCAGTAAAAGGTTCACTATGAATTAAAGCTCTATGACTAATAACGCCTCATTTTAATAATTATAGTGGTTTCTAATTCAATGAAGAATCAATGATAGAGCCGCCGGAAAATTTAAGCTTCTAGCAATCTGCTGGCCTACTTAGGCACAAAATAATGCTGTCCAGGTGGCATGCCTTGGGCACCCAACTGACCTCTTGTGTTCGTAGCGTACAATTGTTGCTGGAAGTTGTGAAACTGTTGGGCATAATTTGGGTCGGCCGTTGTTGGCCCTATGAAGGTGGAATTCTTGAAGTTGTTCGCTTGACCCATTGATGGTGGGAGAGGTTGGGATGCATCCGGAGCTAGACCTTTACCTGGACCGCCTGACCCACCCAACAATTGGCAATTCGACTGAAACCCATCAGCTGGTCCACCGAATCCAATTGGGCTCATCTGAGCACTGGACTGGACTCCCGGTGCTTGAAGTCTTAGCATGCCAGTTTGGTTGTTAGTCCGCATTCCAGCTCGCATTCCGCTGCACATGCTCATATCCATGTTGCCCTGGAGAGAAACCACAATTAATTAATAATTGAATCTATCAAGTCTTTCATAAAAGTGTATAACAAAATGGTGTCTGACACCACTACCTCTTATTGCTAACATACAAAGTTAATCTATTGTTCTAACCTTCAAAGGTTTCTTTAAAGTTGTAATTTTTCCTAAGTGTCAGATGGCTTCAATATTAAACAGGTCCACTCTAACAAAACTCTACTAACAAGAGAAAGTTTGATATGACTACTCCCCCAGAATTCTTCACTATAATGACTTCTTGGTAAAATGTTTCAAATAAAAGTGATAGGCAAAAATATTCAATGCAAATCATTTTAAAATATTTTGGGAGCTCTTTTTCGAGAACATCCAAAACTCAATTGTTAAAATTATCGCTACAATTTTAATTAATTTTAACCTTCATAAACTAAGCATTGTAACTTAAAACGACCCTTTAAAGAATGTTAAACTTCAATCATTCCCAAAATAAAATTTCACGTAAATGTTTCACACATAAAAATGACAGACTTTCATGTAATATTTTGGGTAAAAAGTTTAAATAAAATCGTAAATTTTTTTGAAAATATCGCAAAATTCTGAAAAATCTACTAATGAAGTGAATGATACTTCTGTTTCGATCAAAATTTTATGCCGTGCAAATCTGGTGGCATCTTAATGAAATATTACCTTAAACTTTCTGCGATTTTCCTTTCATACAGGCACAACCGTTATCGGCCAAGATTATCCAACCACAAGTGCCACTTTACTGAGTTGAATTCTTCGATTTCCCACATATGTTTCCAATTTATTATTTTATTTCTTTTTTTAGTGATTAAAAAAGGTAATTTAAAGAGGTTGAAGATGAAACTGGCACGTCTTCCCATAGAACAATAATTGTTTTCGTTATACAGTATTGTTACAGTGAACCTTTATAACATCAACACAACTTAAATTTAGTAAAAAATCTGAGCAGGAAAAATAGTTGTGTTATTTAGAATTTTCACAAAAGATTCTATTCAAATGTACCACCCTCCGCTCTTACCTGCGGGTAATTATTAGGGAAATACTGCAGATTGTGTGTTGGTAATTTGGCGTCTAAATTAGACAAGGGGCTGCTGAAGCGCTGTAAAAAGTCTAAGCTGGGAGCGCCTCTAGGTGCCACCTGTCCAGGCGCGCCATTACCCACGCCAACACTTACTCCAGGCCCTGGTTGACCTCTGGATGGCAGATACTGTATAGTATTCGGCGCGTTTGGCTTCACCTAAAACGGTAGTAATTGCATTTTATATTGAAAACATAAATTGATTCTCAAAACTCAAAAACCCACTTACCTGGATACTAGCACCATTATATCCCATTCGGGGCATCGGCCTTTGTGACATCGGATAGCCTTGAAGCATCTTTGGCGATACAGACATCGCCGGACCTATTGTGGTGGTACACTGGCCACGTGGATTAAAGTGTTGCATTTGGTTCTGAGGCGGGCCGCCCATATGGTGCATCGCGTCACCCATCAGCATCTGACTTGGAGCACCCGAATTGAAGCCCATGCCTGCCAAAAAAATAAGGTAAGGTCTAAGACGAATTTATTAGGCAATTAGGTCAAGGACTGGGAAAAAATCAACTAGATTCTAAACCCTTAGATTTGAATATCAATCAAAGAAAATCTTAAAAACAATAAGAAAAAATTAAATAATTTACTCTCAATCTGAACTTTTTACATAAAAATTAAACTAATTTTTAAACCTCTATATCTCTTTTCGTGCTGTCCACAGTTTAATGATTTCTTTACTGAATTATAGAAAAAAGTTAGCTTTACAATTGATAAGAATCTCAATGATTTAGTGATAGCAGTTATAGAGATATTAAAGGTTAAATTTTTGGGGTTTTGTAAATGGTTCAAATTTCAAATCTCTATATATCTTACGTGTTGTTCAGATTTTAATCATTCCATTACCGAATTGTAGAGAAAAGTTAGCTTTAGAATTGATATGAATCGCAATGTATTAGTGATAGAAGTTATAGAGATATTGAAGGTCAAATTTTTGAGGTTTTGCAAATAGTTCAAATTTCAAACCTCTATATCTCTTTTCGTGCCGTCCAAAGTTTAATGATTTCTTTACTGAATTGTAGAAAAAAGTAAGCTTTACAATTGATAAGAATCGCAATGATTTAGTGATAGTAGTTATAGAGATATTAAAGGTTAAATTTTTGGGGTTTTGTAAATGGTTCAAATTTCAAATCTCTATATCTCTCTTCGTGTTGTTCCGATTTTAATTATTTCTTTACCGAATTGTAGAGAAACGTTAAGTTTATAATTTATATGAATCGCCATGTTTTAGTGATAGTAGTTATAGAGCTATTGAAGGTTGAATTTTTGAAGTTTGTAAATGGTTCAAATTTAAAACCTCTATATCTCTCTTCCTAGTGTCCCGGATTTATTCATTTCTTTACCGAATTGTAGAGAAAAGTTAGCTTTACAATTGACATGAATCACAATAATTTAATGATAGTAGTTATAGAGATAATGAAGGTTAAATTTTTGGGGTTTTGTAAATGGTTCAAATTTCAAATCTCTATATATCTGTACGTGTTGTTCCAATTTTAATCTTTCTTTACCGAATTGTAGAGAAAAGTTAGCTTTAGAATTGATATGAATCGCAATGTATTAGTGATAGAAGTTATAGAGATATTGAAGGTCAAATTTTTGAGGTTTTGCAAATAGTTCAAATTTCAAACCTCTATATCTCTTTTCGTACCGTCCAAAGTTTAATGATTTCTTTACCGAATTGTAGGCAAAAGTTAAGTTTATAATTTATATGAATCGCAATGTTTTAGTGATAGTAGTTATAGAGCTATTGAAGGTTGAATTTTTGAAGTTTTATAAATGGTTCAAATTTAAAACCTCTATATCTCTCTTCCTGGTGTTCCGGTTTTATTCATTTCTTTACCGAATTGTAGAGAAAAGTTAGCTTTACAATTGACATGAATCACAATGATTTAATGATAGTAGTTATAGAGATATTGAAGGTTAAATTTTTGGGGTTTTGTAAATGGTTCAAATTTCAAATCTCTATATATCTGTACGTGTTGTTCCAAATTTAACCTTTCTTTACCGAATTGTAGAGAAAAGTTAGCTTTACCATTGATAAGAATCGCAATGATTTAGTCATATTATTTATAGAGACATAGAAGGTTAAATTTTTGGGGTATTGTAAATGGTACAAATTTCAAATCTCTATATCTCTCTTCGTAATGTTCCGATTTTAATTATTTCTTTACCGAATTGTAGAGAAACGTTAGCTTTACAATTGATATAAATCGCAATGATTTAGTGATAGTAGTTATAGAGATATTGGAGGTAAAATTTTTGGGGTTTTGTTAAATGGTTCAAATTTCAAATCTCTATATCTCTCTTCGTGTTGTTCCGATTTTAATCATTTCTTTACCAAATTGTAGGAAAAAGTTAGCTTTACAATTGAAATGAATCGCCATGTATTAGTGATAGTAGTTATAGAGATATTAAAGGTAAAATTTTTGAGGTTTTGTAAATGGTTCAAATTTCAAACCTTTATATCTCCCTTCGAATTGTTCCGGTTTTAATCATTTCATTACCAAATTGTAGAGAAACGTTAGCTTTACAATTCATATGAATCGCAATGATTTAGTGATAGTAGTTATAGAGTTATTGGAGGTAAAATTTTTGGGGTTTTTGTAAATGGTTAAAATTCAAATTTCTATATCTCTCTTCGTATTGTTCCGATTTTAATCATTTCTTTACCGAATTGTAGGAAACAGTTAGCTTTACAATTGATATGAATCGCAATGATTTAGAGATATTAGTTATAGAGACATTGAAGGTTAAATTTTTGGGGTATTGTAAATGGTTCAAATTTCAAATCTCTATATCTCTCTTCGTGTTGTTCCGATTTTAATTATTTCTTTACAGAATTAAAGAGAAAAGTTAGCTTAATAATTGATACAAATCGCAATGATTTAGTGATAGTAGTTATAGAGATATTGAAGGTTAAATTGTTGGGGTTTTGTAAATGGTTCAAATTTCAAATCTGTATATCTCTCTTCGACTTGTCCCGGTTTTAATCATTTCATTACCGAATTGTAGGAAAAAGTATGCTTTACAATTGAAATGAATCGCCATGTATTAGTGATAGTAGTTATAGAGATATTAAAGGTAAAATTTTTGAGGTTTTGTAAATGGTTCAAATTTCAAACCTCTATATCTCCCTTCGAATTGTTCCGATTTTAATCATTTCATTACCGAATTGTAGAGAAACGTTAGCTTTACAATTGATATGAATCGCAATGATTTAGTGATAGTAGTTACAGAGTTATTGGAGGTAAAATTTTTGGGGTTTTGTAAATGGTTCAAATTTCAAATTTCTATATCTTTCTTCGTATTGTTCCGATTTTAATCATTTCTTTACCGAATTGTAGGAAACAGTTAGCTTTACAATTGATATGAATTGCAATGATTTAGTGATAGTAGTTATAGAGATATTGAAGTTCAAATTTTTGAGGTTTTGCAAATGGTTCAAATTTCAAACCTTTATATCTCTCTTCGAGTTGTTCCGGTTTTAATCATTTCTTTACCGAATTGTAATGAAATTGATTTAGTGATAGTAGTTATAGAGATATTGAAGGTTAAATTTTTGTGGTTTTGTAAATGGTTCAAATTTCAAACCTCCATATCTCCCTTCGAATTGTTCCGGTTTTAATCATTTCATTACCGAATTGTAGAGAAACGTTAGCTTTACAATTGATAAGAATCGCAATAATTTAGTGATAGTAGTTATAGAGATATAAGAAGATTAAATATTTGGGGTTTTTGTAAATGGTTAAAATTCAAATTTCTATATCTCTCTTCGTATTGTTCCGATTTTAATCATTTCTTTACCGAATTGTAGGAAACAGTTAACTTTACAATTGATATGAATCGCAATGATTTAGTGATATTAGTTATAGAGACATTGAAGGTTAAATTTTTGGGGTATTGTAAATGGTTCAAATTTCAAATCTCTATATCTCTCTTCGTGTTGTTCCGATTTTAATTATTTCTTTACAGAATTAAAGAGAAAAGTTAGCTTAATAATTGATACAAATCGCAATGATTTAGTGATAGTAGTTATAGAGATATTGAAGGTTAAATTGTTGGGGTTTTGTAAATGGTTCAAATTTCAAATCTGTATATCTCTCTTCGACTTGTCCCGGTTTTAATCATTTCATTACCCAATTGTAGGAAAAAGTATGCTTTACAATTGAAATGAATCGCCATGTATTAGTGATAGTAGTTAGAGATTTTGAAGGTTAAATTTTTGTGGTTTTGTAAATGGTTCAAATTTCAAACCTCCATATCTCCCTTCGAATTGTTCCGGTTTTAATCATTTCATTACCGAATTGTAGAGAAACGTTAGCTTTACAATTGATAAGAATCGCAATAATTTAGTGATAGTAGTTATAGAGATATAAGAAGATTAAATATTTGGGGTTTTATAAATGGTTCAAATTTCAAATCTCTATATCTCTCTTCGTGCTGTTCCGAATTTAATCATTTCTTTACCGAATTGTAGAGATACGTTAGCTTTACAATTGATACGAATCGCAATGATTTAGTGATAGTAGTTATAGAGATATTGAACGTTTAATTTTTGGGTTTTTGTAAATGGTTCAAAGTTCAAATCTCTATATCTCTCTTCGTGTTGTTCCGATTTTAATTATTTCTTTACAGAATTAAAGAGAAAAGTTAGCTTAATAATTGATACAAATCGCAATGATTTAGTGATAGTAGTTATAGAGATATTGAAGGTTAAATTGTTGGGGTTTTGTAAATGGTTCAAATTTCAAATCTGTATATCTCTCTTCGACTTGTTCCGGTTTTAATCATTTCATTACCGAATTGTAATGAAATTGATTTAGTGATAGTAGTTATAGAGATTTTGAAGGTTAAATTTTTGTGGTTTTGTAAATGGTTCAAATTTCAAACCTCCATATCTCCCTTCGAATTGTTCCGGTTTTAATCATTTCATTACCGAATTGTAGAGAAACGTTAGCTTTACAATTGATAAGAATCGCAATAATTTAGTGATAGTAGTTATAGAGATATAAGAAGATTAAATATTTGGGGTTTTATAAATGGTTCAAATTTCAAATCTCTATATCTCTCTTCGTGTTGTTCCGAATTTAATCATTTCTTTACCGAATTGTAGTGATACGTTAGCTATACAATTGATACGAATCGCAATGATTTAGTGATAGTAGTTATAGAGATATTGAAGGTTTAATTTTTGGGTTTTTGTAAATGGTTCAAAGTTCAAATCTCTATATCTCTCTTCGTGTTGTTCCGATTTTAATTATTTCTTTAAAGAATTAAAGAGAAAAGTTAGCTTAATAATTGATCGAAATCGCCATGTATTAGTGATAGTAGTTATAGAGATATTAAAGGTAAAATTTTTGAGGTTTTGTAAATGGTTTAAATTTCAAACCTCTATATCTCCCTTCGAATTATTCCGATTTTAATCATTTCATTACCGAATTGTAGAGAAACGTTAGCTTTACAATTGATATGAATCGCAATGATTTAGTGATAGTAGTTACAGAGTTATTGGAGGTAAAATTTTTGGGGTTTTGTAAATGGTTCAAATTTCAAATTTCTATATCTTTCTTCGTATTGTTCCGATTTTAATCATTTCTTTACCGAATTGTAGGAAACAGTTAGCTTTACAATTGATATGAATTGCAATGATTTAGTGATAGTAGTTATAGAGATATTGAAGGTTAAATTTTTGTGGTTTTGTAAATGGTTCAAATTTCAAATTTCTATATCTTTCTTCGTATTGTTCCGATTTTAATCATTTCTTTACCGAATTGTAAGAAACAGTTAGCTTTACAATTGATATGAATTGCAATGATTTAGTGATAGTAGTTATAGAGATATTGAAGTTCAAATTTTTGAGGTTTTGCAAATGGTTCAAATTTCAAACCTTTATATCTCTCTTCGAGTTGTTCCGGTTTTAATCATTTCTTTACCGAATTGTACTGAAATTGATTTAGTGATAGTAGTTATAGAGATATTGAAGGTTAAATTTTTGTGGTTTTGTAAATGGTTCAAATTTCAAACCTCCATATCTCCCTTCGAATTGTTCCGGTTTTAATCATTTCATTACCGTATTGTAGAGAAACGTTAGCTTTACAATTGATAGGAATCGCAATAATTTAGTGATAGTAGTTATAGAGATATAAGAAGATTAAATATTTGGGGCTTCATAAATGGTTCAAATTTCAAATCTCTATATCTCTCTTCGTGTTATTCCGAATTTAATCATTTCTTTACCGAATTGTAGAGATACGTTAGCTTTACAATTGATACGAATCGCAATGATTTAGTGATAGTAGTTATAGAGATATTGAAGGTTTAATTTTTGGGTTTTTGTAAATGGTTCAAAGTTCAAATCTCTATATCTTTCTTCGAATTATTCTGGTTTTAATCATTTCTTTACCGAATTGTAGAAAAACGTTAGCTTTACAATTGACATGAATCACAATGATTTTATGATAGTAGTTATAGTGATATTGAAGGTCAAATTTTTGAGGTTTTGCAAATAGTTCAAATTTTAAACCTCTATATCTCTCTTCGTCTCGTTCCGTTTTAAACATTTCTTTCCCGAATTGTAGAGAGAAGATAGCTTTACTATTGTTAAGAATCGCAATGATTCAGTGATAGTAGTTATAAAGATATTGAAGGTTAAATTTTTAGGGTTTTGTAAATGGTTCAAATTTCAAATCTCTATATCTCTCTTCGTGTTGTTCCGAATTTAATCATTTCTTTACCGGATTGTAGAGAAACGTTAGCTTTACAATTGATATAAATCGCAATGATTTAGTGATAGTAGTTATAGAGATATTGAAGGTTAAATTTTTGTGGTTTTGTAAATGGTTCAAATTTCAAACCTCCATATCTCCCTTCGAATTGTTCCGGTTTTAATCATTTCATTACCGAATTGTAGAGAAACGTTAGCTTTACAATTGATAAGAATCGCAATAATTTAGTGATAGTAGTTATAGAGATATAAGAATTATTAATATTTGGGGTTTTATAAATGGTTCAAATTCCAAATCTCTATATCTCTCTTCGTGTTGTTCCGAATTTAATCATTTCTTTACCGAATTGTAGAGATACGTTAGCTTTACAATTGATACGAATCGCAATGATTTAGTGATAGTAGTTATAGAGATATTGAACGTTTAATTTTTGGGTTTTTGTAAATGGTTCAAAGTTCAAATCTCTATATCTTTCTTCGAATTATTCTGGTTTTAATCATTTCTTTACCGAATTGTAGAAAAACGTTAGCTTTACAATTGACATGAATCACAATGATTTTATGATAATAGTTATAGAGATATTGAAGGTTAAATTTTTGGGGTTTTGTAAATGGTTCAAATTTCAAATCTCTATCTGTACGTGTTGTTCCAATTTTAATCATGTCTTTACCGAATTGTAGAGAAATGTTAGCTTTAGAATTGATATGAATCGCAATGTATTAGTGATAGTAGTTATAGAGATATTGAAGGTCAAATTTTTGAGGTTTTGCAAATAGTTCAAATTTCAAACCTCTATATCTCTCTTCGTCTCGTTCCGTTTTAAACATTTCTTTCCCGAATTGTAGAGAGAAGATAGCTTTACTATTGTTAAGAATCGCAATGATTCAGTGATAGTAGTTATAGAGATATTGGAGGTAAAATTTTTAGGGTTTTGTTAAATGGTTCAAATTTCAAATCTCTATCTGTAAGTGTTGTTCCAATTTTAATCATGTCTTTAGCGAATTGTAGAAAAATGTTAGCTTTACAATTGATAAGAATCACAATGATTTAATGATAGTAGTTACAGAGATATTGAAGGTTAAATTCTTGGGGTATTGTAAATGGTTCAAATTTCAAATCTCTATATCTCTCTTCGTGTTGTTCTGATTTTAATTATTTCTTTACAGAATTAAGGAGAAAAGTTAGCTTAATAATTGATACAAATCGCAATGATTTAGTGATAGTAGTTATAGAGATATTGAAGGTTAAATTGTTGGGGTTTTGTAAATGGTACAAATTTCAAATCTGTATATCTCTCTTCGACTTGTTCCGGTTTTAATCATTTCATTACCGAATTGTAGGAAAAAGTATGCTTTACAATTGAAATGAATCGCCATGTATTAGTGATAGTAGTTATAGAGATATTAAAGGTAAAATTTTTGAGGTTTTGTAAATGGTTCAAATTTCAAACCTCTATATCTCCCTTCGAATTGTTCCGATTTTAATCATTTCATTACCGAATTGTAGAGAAACGTTAGCTTTACAATTGATATGAATCGCAATGATTTAGTGATAGTAGTTACAGAGTTATTGGAGGTAAAATTTTTGGGGTTTTGTAAATGGTTCAAATTTCTATATCTTTCTTCGTATTGTTCCGATTTTAATCATTTCTTTACCGAATTGTAGGAAACAGTTAGCTTTACAATTGATATGAATTGCAATGATTTAGTGATAGTAGTTATAAAGATATTGAAGTTCAAATTTTTGAGGATTTGCAAATGGTTCAAATTTCAAACCTTTATATCTCTCTTCGAGTTGTTCCGGTTTTAATCATTTCTTTACCGAATTGTACTGAAATTGATTTAGTGATAGTAGGTATAGAGATATTGAGGGTTAAATTTTTGTGGTTTTGTAAATGGTTCAAATTTCAAACCTCCATATCTCCCTTCGAATTGTTCCGGTTTTAATCATTTCATTACCGAATTGTAGAGAAACGTTAGCTTTACAATTGATAAGAATCGCAATAATTTAGTGATAGTAGTTATAGAGATATAAGAAGATTAAATATTTGGGGTTTTATAAATGGTTCAAATTTCAAATCTCTATATCTCTCTTCGTGTTGTTCCGAATTTAATCATTTCTTTACCGAATTGTAGAGATACGTTAGCTTTACAATTGATACGAATCGCAATGATTTAGTGATAGTAGTTATAGAGATATTGAAGGTTTAATTTTTGGGTTTTTGTAAATGGTTCAAAGTTCAAATCTATATATCTCTCTTCGTGTTGTTCCGATTTTATTTATTTCTTTACAGAATTAAAGAGAAAAGTTAGCTTAATAATTGATACAAATCGCAATGATTTAGTGATAGTAGTTATAGAGATATTGAAGGTTAAATTGTTGGTGTTTTGTAAATGGTTCAAATTTCAAATCTGTATATCTCTCTTCGACTTGTTCCGGTTTTAATCATTTCATTACCGAATTGTAGGAAAAAGTTAGCTTTACAATTGAAATGAATCGCCATGTATTAGTGATAGTAGTTATAGAGATATTAATGGTAAAATTTTTGAGGTTTTGTAAATGGTTTAAATTTCAAACCTCTATATCTCCCTTCGAATTGTTCCGATTTTAATCATTTCATTACCGAATTGTAGAGAAACGTTAGCTTTACAATTGATATGAATCGCAATGATTTAGTGATAGTAGTTACAGGTTTATTGGAGGTAAAATTTTTGGGGTTTTGTAAATGGTTCAAATTTCAAATTTCTATATCTTTCTTCGTATTGTTCCGATTTTAATCATTTCTTTACCGAATTGTAGGAAACAGTTAGCTTTACAATTGATATGAATTGCAATGATTTAGTGATAGTTGTTATAGAGATATTGAAGGTTAAATTTTTGTGGTTTTGTAAATGGTTCAAATTTCAAACCTCCATATCTCCCTTCGAATTGTTCCGGTTTTAATCATTTCATTACCGAATTGTAGAGATACGTTAGCTTTACAATTGATACGAATCGCAATGATTTAGTGATAGTAGTTATAGAGATATTGAAGGTTTAATTTTTGGGTTTTTGTAAATGGTTCAAAGTTCAAATCTCTATATCTTTCTTCGAATTATTCTGGTTTTAATCATTTCTTTACCGAATTGTAGAAAAACGTTAGCTTTACAATTGACATGAATCACAATGATTTTATGATAGTAGTTATAGAGATATTGAAGGTTAAATTTTTGGGGTTTTGTAAATGGTTCAAATTTCAAATCTCTATCTGTACGTGTTGTTCCAATTTTAATCATGTCTTTACCGAATTGTAGAGAAATGTTAGCTTTAGAATTGATATGAATCGCAATGTATTAGTGATAGTAGTTATAGAGATATTGAAGGTCAAATTTTTGAGGTTTTGCAAATAGTTCAAATTTCAAACCTCTATATCTCTCTTCGTCTCGTTCCGTTTTAAACATTTCTTTCCCGAATTGTAGAGAGAAGATAGCTTTACTTTTGTTAAGAATCGCAATGATTCAGTGATAGTAGTTATAAAGATATTGAAGGTTAAATTTTTAGGGTTTTGTAAATGGTTCAAATTTCAAATCTCTATATCTCTCTTCGAATTGTTCCGATTTTAATCATTTCATTACCGAATTGTAGAGAAACGTTAGCTTTACAATTGATATGAATCGCAATGATTTAGTGATAGTAGTTACAGGTTTATTGGAGGTAAAATTTTTGGGGTTTTGTAAATGGTTCAAATTTTTAAATTTCTATATCTTTCTTCGTATTGTTCCGATTTTAATCATTTCTTTACCGAATTGTAGGAAACAGTTAGCTTTACAATTGATATGAATTGCAATGATTTAGTGATAGTAGTTATAGAGATATTGAAGGTTAAATTTTTGTGGTTTTGTAAATGGTTCAAATTTCAAACCTCCATATCTCCCTTCGAATTGTTCCGGTTTTAATCATTTCATTACCGAATTGTAGAGAAACGTTAGCTTTACACTTGATAAGAATCGCAATAATTTAGTGATAGTAGTTATAGAGATATAAGAATATTAAATATTTGGGGTTTTATAAATGGTTCAAATTTCAAATCTCTATATCTCTCTTCGTGTTGTTCCGAATTTAATCATTTCTTTACCGAATTGTAGAGATACGTTAGCTTTACAATTGATACGAATCGCAATGATTTAGTGATAGTAGTTATAGAGATATTGAAGGTTTAATTTTTGGGTTTTTGTAAATGGTTCAAAGTTCAAATCTCTATATCTTTCTTCGAATTATTCTGGTTTTAATCATTTCTATACCGAATTGTAGAAAAACGTTAGCTTTACAATTGACATAAATCACAATGATTTTATGATAGTAGTTATAGAGATATTGAAGGTTAAATTTTTGGGGTTTTGTAAATGGTTCAAATTTCAAATCTCTATCTGTACGTGTTGTTCCAATTTTAATCATGTCTTTACCGAATTGTAGAGAAATGTTAGCTTTAGAATTGATATGAATCGCAATGTATTAGTGATAGTAGTTATAGAGATATTGAAGGTCAAATTTTTGAGGTTTTGCAAATAGTTCAAATTTCAAACCTCTATATCTCTCTTCGTCTCGTTCCGTTTTAAACATTTCTTTCCCGAATTGTAGAGAGAAGATAGCTTTACTTTTGTTAAGAATCGCAATGATTCAGTGATAGTAGTTATAAAGATATTGAAGGTTAAATTTTTAGGGTTTTGTAAATGGTTCAAATTTCAAATCTCTATATCTCTCTTCGTGTTGTTCCGAATTTAATCATTTCTTTACCGAATCGTAGAGAAACGTTAGCTTTACAATTGATATAAATCGCAATTATTTAGTGATAGTAGTTATAGAGATATTGGAGGTAAAATTTTTGGGGTTTTGTTAAATGGTTCAAATTTCAAATCTCTATATCTCTCTTCGTGTTGTTCCGATTTTAATCATTTCATTACCGAAATGTAGAGAAACGTTAGCTTTACAATTGATATGAATCGCAATGATTTAGTGATAGTAGTTATAGAGATATTGAAGTTCAAATTTTTGAGGTTTTGCAAATGGTTCAAATTGCAAACCTCTATATCTCTCTTCGAGTTGTTCCAGTTTTAATCATTTCTTTACCGAATTGTAGTGAAATTGATTTAGTGATAGTAGTTATAGAGATATTGAAGGTTAAATTTTTGTGGTTTTGTAAATGGTTCAAATTTGAAATCTCTATATCCCTCTACGTCTCGTTCCGGTTTTAATCATTTTTTTCCCGAATTGTAGTGAATAGTTAGCTTTACAATTGATAAGAATTGCAATGATTTAGTGATAGAAGTTATAGAGATATTGAAGGTTAAATTTTTAGGGTTTTGTAAATGGTTCAAGTTTTAGTGATACTGATTATTGAGATATAGAAGGTTAAGTTTTTTCAGTTTTGTAAATGGTTCAAACTTTCAACCTCTGTTTATCACTCTTTCTATTGTTCCGATTTTAATGAATCCTTTGTAAGGAATTGTAAAGAAAGCTCTGATCTTTAACTGTTATAAATAGCAATATTTTAGTGATATTAGTTACTGAGATATTGGAGGGTAAATTTTAATTAAAAGATAGGACTGTTGTCGGTCTCGTCGCTGAATGCATTTAAGGAGAGACGTTTGCCCCACGTAAGTATGGCGGGTGCCATAGGATTTTATAGGGTTGTAAAACTATTCATTTTAATAACTTTGTAAATGTAAGCCCGATTTATGTTGGAGTGTTGCTAGCTGACAATAAAGCGCTATTCTTTTAAGAATAAGTATTGAAATGGCAGTTTAATTTTTCTTACTCCTCTTAAAATGAAGTACTGAAATCGCAGTATAATTTTGCTATTCACGTACAAATACCTTCTTATTTTATTCGAAACGTTTTCTCAAGAAAACTGTTTTTACGGATACTTTGGGAACCGCAACTCTTATCATTTTTTTTTTCTTTATTAAGATCTTTTCAGTGTAGTTACGGTTTCAACTTAATACTATATAAGGATATGATGAAAAAAATGTTTTTTCGAAATGTTAAGAATATCTGTAAAGCAGGTAAATTACTTTGCAGAATAGACAAAAAGGAAAATGTATCCAAAAGGTACAAAAATCTCTTTAACAATAACTTGCAGTTTAAAAAGTTAATTATAATGGTTAGTTAAATGGTTAGTCAGTGCATCAAATATTTTCTCTTTAATGCAATGGCTGGTGTGTAGCCGGGCGTCATTTAGCTGGAACAAAAATTGGTTTTCAGGATCGCAAAGTTCTAATTAGATGTTTGCAGTAAACTTAATCAGCAAAGTATTTCTGAATAAATCATCCTTGCACCGGTCTTTGTAATTTCGGGATGATTCCATTTTTGATTACTTATCAATAATACAGTTTAAAATGTTAAGTATAAGGGTTGATTAAACGCCAAAAGGTACACAAATCAGCGAGTACCCAACATTTCATTAATACTTCATTAATATTTAAGTAATTCTACTGCATTAATTTTCATTAATAAGTTATTTTTTAGAATTTATTAGATATCACAGACCCTTATGCTGGCCATTTTCGTCTACAAAATATATGTTCAAGTAGCACTGTAGATTGACTGTAATATCTAGTTATTTATAATAATCAAACTATTAATTACAGGTTAAAAAGAAAAACGTTATAAAAAATAAAATAAAAATATGAGGCTAAAAAATTCAAAACCTTGTTTAAAAAAATGCTTATACCAACTTACATCAATGATTTTGTTTATTTTATTTATTTATTTTTATTTCTTAAATAAAAATCGTCGGTTTAAGTTCATTCTTCGATTAAAGCAATTGTTATTGTATGAAGTAGTCAAACGTTTATAATAATAGGTAATAATTATCTGGCTTTATCGCAAATAATATAGTTTTCTTCAATTACATTCTCCATCTAGGTGTTCTTCCCACAATGTTGTATATATGTAATATAAAGTAAATAAGATATGCATATATTTCGGACAGCTAATTATTCCAGTATTTTACTATAAGTAAAATTAGGGGGACTAAATTAAATTACAATAGAGAAATGAATAATTATTGTTTAATAATCTACTTGTTATTAACTGTGTGTTAATTGTGCTCACGAATATTTCGGTAAGGCGAATTCAAGACAGTAGCCTACTCTAACTTTATCTTTACTTTAACATGCATGTACGTATATGTGATTTATCATAATTATAACAAAAAAATAATATAAATGAAGTGGCCAGCATAAGGGTCTGTGATATCTAATAAATTCTAAAAAATAACTTATTAATGAAAATTAATGCAGTAGAATTACTTAAATATTAATGAAGTATTAATGAAATGTTGGGTACTCGCTGATTTGTGTACCTTTTGGCGTTTAATCAACCCTTATACTTAACATTTTAAACTGTAAGTTTTTGTTAAGGAGATTTTTGTACCTTTTGGATAGATTTTCCTTTTTGTCTATTTTACAAAGTTACATATCTGCTTTACAGATTTTTTTAAAATTTGGAATAAGCAATTCTATCATTATAACCTGATAAGGTGTTAACTACCACTGGAGAGATCTTTTTAAAAAATGATTGTAGTTGCGGCTCCCAAACCATCCTCAATAACAATTTTTTCGAGAAAGCGTTTTGAATAACATAGGAAGGTATTTGTACGTAAATAGCAAAATTAAACTGCGATTTCAGTACTTCCTTTTAAGAGGAGTAAGAAAAATAAACTAGGATTGCAGTACTTCTCCCTAAAAGGCAAAGAGGCAAAGATTTTTTAATCGAACAATTCATTGATTTAAATCGGTTCACTCATTGATAATTTAAACGATTGCAGTACTTCCTCTTAGTAGGAGCAAGAGAATCAGCAACGTAGAGGAGCTTTAACCACTTATTCGAGCTGAATTTTATCAAAATCGGACTAAGCGTTATAGAAATATTGGTAATAATAGTTTTAGAAAGGGCCTTATTTGGGTGGGGCAAACTCCCCTCCTTATGAGGCACGGTGCCGAGACTTTTAAAGTGCAAATCTGTATAAAATTTCGATTCGAATGACACTTCATTCATAAAAATCGGTTCATGTGTCGATAATTTGAAACGATTGCTACACTTCCCCTTAACAAGTGTAAGAGCTGATCGCCGCTTTAATGTTACGTAGGGGAGCCCTAACCCTATCATCCTACCAAATTTTATCAAAATCGGGCCAAGATTTACAGAGTAATTAGTAATAATAATTTTGGAGGGGGCCTTACATAAAGGGGGCTAACTCCCCTCCCATTCGATGTACAGCGTCGAGACCCCCAAAAGGCACATCTACATAAAATTCCGAATCGAATGACACCTCATTCATGAAAATCGGTTCACGCGTTTAGGCGCTACGTTGTTTACAAAAAAGGTAACAAGAAGAAGAAGAACAACAACAAGAACAAGAACAAGAACATTTTTTGAAAAAGCCGTTTTTGCTCATTTTCGGCAACTTTTTTCTCGAAACCTATTAGATGTGGGTGGTTGCAAAAAAATTACAGTTATAAAGGAGGGTTTGTCCTACAATTTAAAGAAAATTTGGGAATTTTATCTTTTATAGAAAAAGAGAAAAAAATTGTCAAAGTTGGGTGTTTTTCAAAGTTACGCTTTTTCGTGTAGTTTTTGATGGTCAACCCTTATACAACTGTCCTACCGGACAGTTTTAATCCTAACAAAAACTCACAGTTTAAGAAGTTAAGTATAATGGTTGATTAAACGCCAAAAGGTACACAAATCAGCAATACCAATCATTTCATTAATACTTCATTGATAATATTTAAGTAATTTTACTGCATTTACTTTTCATTAATATTTTTTATAATTTATTAAATGTCACTGACCCAATTTCTTTTATTCTGATTTGCATATATATCGTACTAACTGTACGATAAAATGTACATTACATCTTTAATAAATAAATAAATATTTTATCTCTATTCAAAATTGTTTTTCCTGATTGATTTCTATTACGCCCTTTATTCTGAGTAATCACAAACACTTGCACATTAAAATAGAAAAAGAAAAGTTAGAGTTGGTTACTGCTTAATTTGAATCACGGAGTTAAAATAATTTTTGAATCTTCAATTTGTCTAACAGAAGTATTTGAGACACAACTAACACACAGTTAATAGCAAGTAAATTATTCAACAATAATTTTTTATTTCCTTATTGTAATTTACTGTAGTCCCTTTAATTGAGTTCTTGTAGTAAAATACTTTAATAAATTATTGGATGTCCTAAAATTATGTATATCTTTATCTACTTAATATTAAAAATTTACAACATTGTGGGAAGAGCACCTAGACTAAGAATGTAGTTGAAGAAAACTATATTATTTAATATTAACCCAGATTAATTATTATCTATTATTATTATTATTATTATTATTATTAATGCTTGACAAATGCATAAAGTGTATTGTATTAGCGAATGAACTTAAACCGACGATTTTTATTTAAAAAATAAATGAATAAACAAAATCATTTAAGGCTGTTTGGTGTAAGCATTTTTATAAAAAAGTATTGAATTTTTTATTCTCACAATTGCTTTTTTATAATTTTTTTTTATTTTTAACCTGTGATTAACAGTTTGATTATTACAGATTAAAAGTAAATTAATCAATTATACTTGACTTTAAACTGTAAGTTTTTGTTCACGAATAAGATACAATTATAGTTTGATCTCGACAAATATTAGGGATATCGAACGCCAGTTTCCACAATTTCTAATGTACTTTTCATAATCATTGTCAAATGGTCGTTATGAAGCCCTGGCCAGTTTTTTTGGCCTTAACTCCACCAAACATTATGATACTTTATCTGGGACGGAAAATTTGAAAACTAGACCAAAAAACCATATAGGTTACTTCATGGATTTTTCCGGCTTTCCGCTTTTTTATGTTAAAATTTGATTTTTTGCTCAAATTATACCATATTCAATTAAAAGTATTTCTATTCCGTAATCAAAACAATCTTACATATTTCAATCAGTTAAATTAAAAATTAAACCTTTTTTTAGTCAACCAATTTTGGATGTTTTACAATATAATACTTGTTTTAAAGCAGGTTTTTTTTTTTTTTTTTTTTTAATTTTAACTGAATATTTTTAATAAAATCGTAATTTTTGTATAAATAATTAACCCCTTTTGCTTTTTCTGAACATTGTTGAAAAAAACCATATCACTAAGAATTCATTAACCGATTAAAACTAATGGATAAGAAAAAATCTTAAACAAATACAACGGCGACGAGCGCGATCCATAGCAGAGATTCAGATATGAACGTGATCCATTGATCCCTAAAAATGTCTTTCATGAAGGCTTTACCTGGATGTATATTAGACATTGGCTGCCCGGCAGGTGAATTTGGCACACTATTGGTCAACTGTTGACTCATCTGAGCCAGCGAGGAAATCGGATCAAAATGTGCGCCTTTTCCTCCACTAGGAACCACGCTTCTGTTAGGATTCAATGGCACATTATCCGGCCCAATGCATGGGTATCCCGAAGGCGCCATGTTATCCTTGTCCTGTTGCTGAGGAGGCTGTGGTGGTTGTGGTGGTTGTTGGGGCTGCGGCGGACCCACAGTCGGGCCATTACCTGGGTTATTGGGACACTTGCCGGCCATCACTGGCTGGTCCAAGTACACGTTAGACACACCACACTTACCACCCAAGAATACTCCCATATGGCAGCTGGAAAAAAACACACAAAACATGAAAAACAATGCTACAATTATGGCTCATAACTTTGTTAATCTGCGCACAAACTCATTATCATAATAAAGTTGCTAAACTTCTAGGTCTTCTTCTAAGTGAGATAAATAATGCTTACCGATCATTTGAATGTGGACTAGTAGCATAATTTGTTGTCTCCATTTTCCTTTGATGCATCTGTTGTGGGTTACCGGTTTGTTTATCAGAGTTACTATCCAATTCACCAGGAAACCCACGACTGTTCACAATATCTGGTGTGCTGGGTCCAACAGGATGTCTAGGCGATTGACAATTCACTTTTTCTGTGGCACCTGCTGTGTTAGCATTTGTGACAACATTGTCCAAGGTGCTGTTGCCGGCTACGCAGATCCTATAAAAGACAAATATAAATGTGGATTTTTTGTTTTGTTTTATCATAGAATCTGAAAAGACATTCCTTTCACTGTAATTAGAATAGTGCCTGGAAACACATGGAAAAGCAAAGATCACCTTTCAAAATAATAGTGCAGTTTCTTCAAAAAAAAAAGGTCTTTAGGACCTTAGGTACCACCTTAAATCCAAAAGGTGTTTCCTAAACCATAAAAACCTAAAACTTAAAATGACTTTACCAAAGCTAAACTAGTTTCACACACCTTGAACTGTTCCATTATGCATAATTTCTCAATAAACCCATGGTTGGCCCATTTTTAAACCTGGAAAACCCAGAAATTTTAAGACTTACGTAGGCGATTTTTGCGAAGTTTCCTTTAAACTAGTATTCGGCTGTTTTTGTATCGTTAATTCTTGGCCTTCAAATGTGTTCAGATATTGTATCTGTTGTGGTGACGGTACAGGCATTAAATTTGGCTCTTTACCTGGCTGAGCAGTTTTCTGTCCTACAGCTCTACAATATAACGATTCAACTGGAAAAAAAGAAACGTATTAATTTTAACGTTAAATGGTACAATTTTAGCGCTAAGAGCTTTATGGCAGAGAGAAGTATTACATTGCTTCAAAGGGTTATTATTTATACAAACAAACAAAAATCTGTAAGGCTGAAACTCATTACTTACTATCTGTTTATATACTGCTCAATGTTAATCTATACCACAGGAGCAAATTTTTAGAACATTTAATTTGCTAAAATTGATGTAGTGATATATTTTTTATAGCACAGTAACTAAAGAGAAATTTGCTTTAGAACGGCATGACTTACCGGGCGATTGTTGCGAATTTTGCGCGGATGTGCTACTTGATGGTGAGAACTCATTAGGCGCTGGCATTTTATCCTTGTGCTTGGGTGACAGGTGATGTGCAGATAACGGGGTAGGCGGATTAGAGCCACCCGTGTTCGCCGTGTTCCGGTTGGGCAATTGTGGCACCGGGCTTGGCGGTATCTTGTCGGATGGATGCGGCGAGTTTATACCACCTGCAGAACAGGTTCTTGGCGAAGGCAGAGATAGGTTTGATGTGGTATTGTTGGGTGATGCAGGACTTGGGCTTTGTAGAGCAATCGGTACCGAAGCTGATCTGGTTGCTTGTTGATAAGTTGGCGGCGGACCGGACGATGCACCACGCAATCCGCCATTTCCACCTTGTCCGCCATTTTTTCCACCACTACCAACACGGTTTTTTTGCTCCTCATACATCTGTATCTGGAGTTTATGCCAGTCGGCAGTATTGCCACCGGTTTTGTTCATCTGTGTAAAAAAATAAGGAAACCTCAGCATTTAAACCATAATTTAAGCATTGCCCACTCTTGTTAAAAAAAAAAAAATACCTCAATATTAGAATCATGTGTGGTTACCGGCGGTTGCTCTGCACCAACTTCATCATTATTTCCGCTTAAAGCTTCTGGGAATAATATCTGTTGCATTTTGCGCAATGTGGCCAACTGTTCCTCACGATGTTGCCTTTGCTGGGGTGTTAGATTCTCGTCGGGTACTTTGACACCTAAAAAACAAACGAAAACTTTTATCAAAGCGCTTTGAAAGCGGGTGAGGTTTTTCGCAATAAACCTTAAAACCTTAAAATTACCACTAGAGAGTTATAAAAATTACCTGCTAACGGCTGCGGTGCTAATCCCATGTCCTGTGTAACATCTGCCAACGGTGTCATCATACCCTCAGTCAGCACATGTCCGGAAATCATCTGATGATGATTGGTCTGCGCTGGATTTTTAAGATCTCTGGTGGGTTCCATCAGTTGTCCAGTCGGTACAGCATTACCTGCGCACTGGCCACCCATCATTCCCGGAGCTGACCTGTTGGAACCCTTGATGGTAGACAAAAAAAAAAAAAAAAAAAAAGGCTACGCTAAGAAGTATCTCAAAAAAAGTATAAGCTAATGACATAAAAAAGATACAGATTTAGAAAATGCATATAAAGAAGTGTCTTCAAAGAAAAAAGTATCCAGGAAAAATGGATCTAAAGAAGTGAAACTCAAAACGAAAAACTGCACCTAAAAGAAGTGCATTTCAAGAAAAGCGTACCTCCATAGAAAGTTTCTCAAGGAATCAACAACTAAATCCCAAAAAATAGGGTCTATCAGGTGAAATTGCATTAAAAGCAATTTTTATTTAAAGGAAATTGATTTAGAACTGTCTAATCCAAAGAAAAATATTAATTAGCTTGTATTAAAAATATTAAAATATTAATCAAGACAAGCATCTCAAGAAGAGTAAAATTCAAGAAAGAGAGAATATCATGAAGTACATATCGAAAGAAATGAATGTCAAACACATATCATGAAAAAGGAAAGGAAACAATAGAATCGTTTATTTCAAGAAAATGTGCAAGTACCTCAAGGTATTTCTTAGTCCTTGGCTGTGAACAGTGATATGCAATTATGGACGCAAAATGTCCTTGGATAACCGCATCTGCAGCTTTATTGGCCAAAGCTGTAGAAAACACAAATATCTGGCTTTGCTGTTGCATATATTGGGCGTCCAAGCTGACCGACTGTTTGGATACAACATTGCTGGCCAATGGCTGGCCGGTCACTGGATTAGGACCCACGCCGACGCTAACACTTTCCACAACATCGCAAGCTTCTGGAAGAAACATAAAAATTATCACGGGTTCAACAAGGGTGTTATTCACATAAGGTAACTAATAACCCACGGTTTTTTTATATAATGAGTTACACAAGACTTTTTTTAGAGTTGAAGTGTACTTTCTTAGATCTATAGTGCTCTCTGAAAGACCTTGAGTTCAATTCCTTTCTTTCGCCATAAAGAATTTCTTTTTTGAACACAGCTTTTAAAAATGTGTTTTAATTTTGAGTAAAAATAAAAATGTGACTTCCAAATAGTTTGACAGAGCATATTTGTTTTATATATATATTCATTTTTAAGTGCCGGCCATCCTCCGGACAGTGTTCTCTTGTTACAGACAACACTGCCCATCACCGGACAGTGAGCTGTAAGGTACTCCTAAGAAGAAAACAACTAAGGACCAGTTGCTAGATTCGAACCCGGGATCTCCGCGTGGAAATCCAGTACGCTAACTGGACTCAATTTTTCAAACCCAAAATGTTCCATTACGCACCATAACTCAAAAATAGTGTAAATAGCCATTAAATAATATATCGGATACCATTTCTAAACGCATTCTCCGAGTTGACGCCGTTTTCACTTTTTGTGGGATTCTTGCACTGCATGGAATTTTGTAAGCATGCGCTTTGCACTTCTTCTGTAAAACCCAAAATTAAAAAAATAATAAGCATTATTTTTTCAGAAACTGCATCAAGCATATGCTACTAAGCTCAATTTTTTTTTTCATTTTATTACAACTGCTGCTCCGCTAGTGAGCATAAAAAGCATATAGTTATGATAACGAAAAAGAAATCACCCAGTAATTTTCCACTATTTCAGTGAACTCAAGCCAAACCCACACTATTTCACTGTTGAGACTTTATAAGCGCGGCCACTGTCGCCTTAGTCGTCTAGGGGGATTATCTAGATTATCTGGAATGTCAACTGAGGAAAGATGGTGGTTTAAAGAATTATGAACTATTTAATTAGAAAATGGGGTTTTCGGTAACTCGTTCGTATTGCGTTATTGATGAATGGGATTTGAAGATAGGAAAGGATTGACATATTGGATACATAGAATAGATAATTAATTATACAAGAAGTATTTTGATAGAAAGGATTGGAAGTGGTGGATGTTGGAATGCTAGAATAAACACCATAACTCGATTCCTTAAGTCTAAATTGGATTTAAGATTAGACTGAAAAGAAGTAGTTTTTGTTTAGGGTTAGTTTCGAGCATTTCGAGGAGACCTCGTTAGTAGATAATGTTTTTTCATTTCGTTTCTTTTGAGATGTTGGTTCTTGTCAAGCGTTTGTTCTGTGTAGACTCCTATAACCAGACCATGTAAGTAAGTAAGGCCTGGTTCATAAGAACTGTGGAACAGATGAAACTTAAAGTATGGTTTTATTACGGTTTCCAAATATGTCTTTAGCTCAAAAAAAAATACCTGGTCCTAAGAGTTTTAACTGTTGAAAATGGTTCTCACGTAGGAAAAAAGTGTACCACTTACTATTATATTAAGAGATAAAACCTATAAAACACTGACTTCGGTTCCTTTAGAGGCATATTATAGTTTTCTTTAATATTGACAAATAGTTGACATTTTCAGAGTATTTAGAGAAAAATAAAAAATTGCGAAACTACAAAATTGAGATAATCTTGCATGGTTTTGATTGAACACTATAGCAAAACTTAATGTTCCAATTCCTCTAAACAGTTAATTCAATAATGGTGGATTAGATCGTAGTAATCAAATGGGACACATAAGAATGCCTGAAGTATCGATTATTACAGATGGATGATGTGTAAAGGTGCCGACTTCGATTGGATATATTAGAGGTACATCAGAGGCTTTTTTTAGTATTCCTTAATGTTGCTAACAGTAAAAGCACCGTCAAATTCAGTATGTTATTACTGAGCAGGTCAGCTTAGTTGCATGCTTGGAGTTTCCTTTAATATAATCATCACATTCGTACTAATTCGTAATTTAGAAGAAATTCTTTTAGCGCCTCTTAATGACAGTAAGTAGTACCCTTTCTTAATTAGCTGAGCTTGGCAAAAGCATTAAATATACTTACTATTAACATTCGCCTCAGGTGGATGAGCCAAGATAGGTGAGTTGTGCAGTTCTTCTAATGGTGAACTTGTAGGTTCATGCAGGGTCGTAGATGGGTCAGGATCATCGGGTTCTTCCTTGACTTCCGTTAGCACATTATTATTGCTATTACTGTTATTGTTATTATTTGTATTATTATTTGTGTTATTATTATTGCCATTATTATTATTTGAAGCAGAGATTGTGTTACTGTTGACTTGTGAGTCATTCGTTGACCTCAATTCGTTGACTTCTTTTACCTCATTGGCTGGCGCAGTATCTACTAAATTTGCACCAGTAGTGGTTGGGTTTGTAGAACTACCATTCCCATTGCTATTGTTATTAGAATTACTGCCATGTTGTGGGTCACCATTTTTCTTTTTTGCAGCCTGTTGGGTAGGTTTGTCTTTTATCATTGTAATAATCGTCCTGTTCAAATAGTATAATTGCCCTGGAATGGAAAAACAGAATAATTAAATAATGAATGAATGCTTTGAGTCCAGTCAGGGAGTTTTTGTTTCTACTGCTACAACAAAGCAGTCGAATGAGCCCCAAATCGCTCAGATCAGACAGAAACTTCATTAATGGGTATTAGCCAAAGAGATCTAACACCACTTTCTAGTAGTGACTGAGAGTAATCTCCAGTCTAATATACTGTTTTGATGGTGGGACTGGAAAAGGTGACGCTACACCTGAATCAAGTGAAGACCAAAACCATGGTAACTAGAAAAAAAAAAAGAAGAGTACCATATACAGGTACAGATATACATATGTCGGTTAATGGGCCTCTAGGTATTTATTAAAAAACCTAAAAAAAGGCATTTTAGACCAGACATGAAGAATGGGAAATACAGAAAAAGTCTTTTTCGTTCGGAGACAAATTTTCTTAGAAAAGACAGAAGTATCTAAAATAACCTTTTTTTTTAGGTTTCTGTGTTTTAGCCGATCCTCACATATTCCAAGGGGCTTTGGTCCCTCAGAGTGAAAGCGCGATTTAAACAATAAAGAAACGATACCTTAGAAAAACAAGGCGGGAAGCAAGTTAAAAAGTAAGGAACATGCGAACATCAGAAGGAACTTACAAGTTAAGTCCACTTGCAAAAATCGTAAACAAGCAAAAGTAATCGCCTTATTTTTTCAGTGGGTGTTTAAGTCTTACTGCAGATATCGTAGCAACAAACCAGATACGTTTGCACAAATTTACGTAATAAGGATGGAGAAGGAAGATTGGTGAGGAAGGTATATTTTGGTTTCCAAGAGAGAGAATGGGAATGATGAAGAGAAATTAGGCTTTCGAAAAATAGTTAGATCTCGACACAACATTAGCAGTAACAGAGTACTAAATTAAGAACGTACAGCATTTCGAGAACGACAGACGGGACACTTTTATTTATGACGTTTAATTACCTAAGAACACTTCACTACTTTTGTTATGAGTAATATTAACGGCTAAGAAACTAAATTTCATAAATATTTATCCAAAATACATACCTTATAAGGCTCTTATGAAGTCCTAGTACACTTGAACTCCAATAAAATTGTGGAGATAGATCCAAGCGTAACACCAATTCGAACCTACAGTACGTCTGATGCACATTATGAAAATGAAATCCTCCTTTTTAAAATATAGTAATACTTATAGTTTTTGGTTTATTATATCAAACAATCAAATATTTCTAATAACGATGAGACAACTAGTGAAAAAATATAAATAATCTCTCTTTCTCATACATACAATATATACATATATATATTAGTGATGGGCTATTAGAGCGGACTCGTTCCACTGGAACGAGTCCGATGGTGGAACGAGTTGATTCAAATCCCTATTTTAAAAAAAAGTGATTCCGCCCCGCCCCAAAAAATTGAGGCAAATTAAAATGAAAATAATTAATACTGTAGTCGTTTACACTAAAATAAAACTCACTTAAGGCTACTATGTAGAAGTTCACTGACACATTCCAACTTGTAAGAGGAATCCACACCAAAATACAAAATCTGGCGAGCTTAAATACTGATGCTTGAAGAATAAAATAAGTTCCAAGGTTTTTTTAGAATATCGATTCTAAAATAATATTCATTTTATTATTTTGTTAATTTCTAAACAAAAGTAGGGGTCGATCTAAGACAGGGAGTCGAAGGAAAAATAATTTCGTACCCAATATAGCGAACCTTGCAAAGAAACACCAGGCACACCCATCTCGTTAATTAAAAAGCAATGCTGTAGTTACTTTACTTATTATTTAATATTTTATTTTACATATAGAAAATGCTGTGTGCTTAATCTTTAACTTAGCGGCTGGACGCTCTTTCTCTTATCTTCATTGGCGAAAGTTAAATCGTGTACATGTTATTACGACGATCAAAGTAATACTGAGCTAAAAAATAGTATTACCTAACTGGTTTACTTACTGCTGTATCCCTCCCACTCTATCACCTACTTCACAAACATTCGTCGATTGGAAATGGGTTGTAGTTTAATATTCGTTTCATTTGAAAACAAAAAACATTATAACGCTTTCTCAAGATGTTTTTAATTTTTAAAAATTTGTTTTTGTCCATTACTCTTATAATATACGAAGAATTTCGAATAAAATATAATATACAAACACAGAATGATCTAGAGTGCAGGTGGAGTCAGTCGGCGTTGTCATGGTGATGGAACCGTTTAACGACTCCGGCCCAACACCAGCAATTTCATTGGTTAAATCCACTGGAATTGGTGGAGTCAAATCCGGAGTGATTTAAATCCTTTTGAAACCGGACTCGTTCCATTTTTTCGTTCACTGAATCTAGCCAATAGAAAATGCTGGAGCTGGAACCGGAGTCGTTAAACGGTTCCATCACCATGACAACGCCGACTGACTCCACCTGCATTCTAGATCATTTGTGTTTGTATATTATATTTTATTTAAAATTCTTCGTATTTTACAAGAGTAATGGACAAAAACAAATTTTTAAAACTTAAAAACATCTTGAGAAAGCGTTATAATGTTTTTTGTTTTCAAATGAAACAAATATTTAACTAAAACCTACTTCCAATCGACGAATGTTTGTGAAATAGGTGATAGAGTGGGAGGGATACAGCAGTAAGTAAAGCAGTTAGGTAATACTATTTTTTAGCTCAGTATTACTTTGATCGTCGTCATGACATGTACACGATTTAACTTTCGCCAATGAAGATAAGAGAAAGAGCGTCCAGCCGCTAAGTTAAAGATTTGGCACACAGCTTTTTCTTTTTGTAAAATAATAAGATATTTTAAAAGCTTGATATTAATTCATAGTAAATAAATATTTCTTTCTTTATGAGTAATTATCATTTTGTTTGAAGGGTTATAATTTTTTTTTATGGGAATAATTTCCTACCCATTTGCGTTTTTCTTCTTGAATCAAGTTAACTCCGGTGGTCAAGCTAGATAACGACAAAACTGCAGTTGCTTTAATTTTTATATTTGACTAGCCTATTTTTGTTAATATTTGGTTACGTTGTTAATTTTATATTTATCAGATCAATTGGGAATTAGGGAACTACTTAATGTGTGTTAAAGAAATATAGTTTTGTTATTAACTGGAAAAGCTAACTTTTAATTATTTATTTAATTACAATGCGTGACATTTGTACAAATGCATAGGGTAAGTACAGACTGGAATCAGTGAACGAGTTGTTGGAATCGATTCCAACCCTGGAACTGATTCAAATCCAACGACTCCAAACGCGGACTCGTTCTGCCCATCACTAATATATATGAGTTGTGTACTTGGAGGTTACAATAATAAAGGTTAGTTTAGAAATATGTTTCAAGACAGATCGTGCATTATGAATTTCCCTTTGTCAGTCAGTGAGGAGGCGCTCTGGACTTACTGAGATAATTTGTCGTGGCTTGTTCGGCTTTCATTGTATTTTAGCTGAAGAAAACGTTAGCATATGATGTCAGCAATATGACTGACGCTTCCGAAGATCCACCATCCACTTACTTTGCTGGCGCAAGGAGATTCACTTTTTCAGCTGGTAGTAAAAATGCCCTGTACCAAGCTTATTTTCTACCCTCTTATCACTCTCTCTGGACGTTTAAACTAGCTGACCTACCCGTTGAAAGCGGAGCCTTCCCCCCTCAGTTTTATTAATTTTAAAATCGCTTGGAAATTTCTTGTAAAACAAAAAATTCAAGTGAAAATCTTATAACGAGAATATGATAATAATGTAGCATGTATTCTTTAACTTTTTAGATTAACGCCACTAACGTAGCACTAACAATGTGAAAAAAACGGAGGCGACTCCCTAAAACGTGATGTCAAGTTATAGTGCCTACATTTTTATACTTCGACTTTTGCGCTTCAAAATTTTTAGTACTTCAAGGGACCTGACTGATAGCTGTCCAAAATATTCAAACCGAAAGTACCTCTTAACTGAAAGCATGTTTCACTTTAGGATTTTCTCGAAATTGGCGCCAACGATTTTATTTAAACTTGATATCCTCCTTCCACCTATTTATTGTTCCATTTATTTCGAAAGATTTTCTCTTAAAAGTTCAATTAAGAACATTACTGGTAGAGAGGTTAGCTTTCAGAATTCATGTAGTCTTATTTCTTTATTTAAGGTGCGTCGTTTAGGTACATAGGTGATTGACGCCTAGAGCCATCTATCAGTGAACTGCCGGACCGTGTTCCTATGCAGACTGCACTTTTCCTTCTCCAGAGAGTTAGCTGCAGAGATAACATTTTTGGGCATGAATGCCCTGGACTTACGTGTGACATTCAATGCAGCATCAACTCTTAACTATTCCTAGCCTGGACTTACTCTTGATTACAAGAAACAATTCAATAACCTTGGCCCTTCATACCTAGAAAGAATATTTGTAACATTACTATATTTCGTATCGTGAAAAATTCCCAAATCGAGTCCATGGTAACTAAATTTTTATTTGTTGAATGAAATTTGTTAATTGTAAAGATTGAAATTTCGCCCCATCCATGACATAAACTGGTAGTTGGAAGTGAAGCCCCCCCAAGAAAAGAGGCAATTACTTTACTTAATAAATAATTGAAGAAATTTTGTAGATTATGCTTGAAGAAATTGCTAAAAGAGACAGTCGGTGGGTGTTGACATAAATTTTTTTTTATATAATCCCGTTATTGGGTTTTACGCAGGATAAGCACATTAAAACCCTGCTACACTCATATTTTTATCACAATTAATTTTTATTTTATTATATTAATGTCCACCAAAATATTACCTTACATATTTTTAAAAAATAGAAGTAATAGTTAAAAAAACTCAAAACTAATCTATGGTTTTTTTTTAAAAGAGAAACAAGAGGAAAGACAGTCAACACTGCAGCATTGTATACACACTTTTTTAAGTGACTAATTTTTAATATCTTCAGGTTGGTTCAGTGGAAGTTAAGTTCCATGAGTTTGCAAATTTAAAATACATATATTTTAATATTTTTCTGAATTTTGTGTGAGAAAGTAAAACCTCTTACCTCGAGAAATTGTACATTATGTCTGAACAATTTTATCGTTATAAAAATATTATTGAAAAAAATTTAAACGATAAAGCAACCCCATGGGAGCCAATCTTAGCTTATTTGGAAGAGAAATCTGGTGTAAAAAGGATCTATCTGTTTCTTGGTAAATTTATTTATTTATTTTATATAGCTTTATTTTACTTAGTATAGAGTCCAAGTATAAAAAATCTAATTTCTTAAGTATGTCTAAAAATAAAGTATGACCATCCTAAAAATCTGTGGTTCCACCTTAAGTATTGTTTTAATTATAAAAGGAAACCTTTTCATTCAGAACAATAGCTTTATCTGGGCAAATGTCTATTTTTAGTTTTAAATTCACTCCCTGGCTGTTTTATGACTATAATAAATCTTAAATTTGAATCTATTAGAAATAATGTATTTTATACCAAAGTCTAACTACAATATCTTCATATATTTCCAAGGTAGGTTATTTAAAGAAATGTATGCATAATTCAATGTTAGAACTCTAGTTAGAACTGTACTAAACAATCATTAAGGCTGTCAAAGTGCATTAGTGTGGTTTGAGTGCTGTCAGAAAACATGGGACGACTCTGTAATCCAGAACAGTGTAAGCTCACCAGCGAACTGAAGTAGTGAAGCAAAGCAAGAGCTGCTTCAGATTGGATGTATATCATTACTCTCATACAAAATATATGATCATGTATGTAGAGCAGTAAGAGCTCATTATCTACTAATTAAGGCCAATTTGTGGAGCTGGATTAATGCTCTTTTTAGGGCTGTCCCAGACTGCGAATGTGGTCTCAATCCTTACATAGTCATGTAGCTTACACTAATTTTTTTTTGTGCTTTTCATGGTTTACAAAAACTTTATTCTATTTATATATATAAATATTTTTTGCAGTATTACTCGTATTTACCGCACTTTACTTAGTATTCGGCTATGCTGCACAACTTCTATGCAACATCATAGGATTCGTCTATCCAGCCTACGCTTCTATGAAAGCCATTGAGACGCCACAAAAGGGTGATGACACTAAGTGGCTAACTTATTGGACAGTATTTGCCTTGTTCTCAATTCTAGAATTTCCTACAGACATTTTACTCTCATGGTTTCCATTTTACTGGTTAGCTAAGGTAAGAGATTTTGATTCTTGAGATTAGGAATTCTTAATTAATATAAAGACGAGTGACTTATAAATAAGTATGTTTATTGTAAAATATATTAAAATTTCATTAAAAAAGTCCAAAACATTGACAGTCGTTAAAGTCTAGCTGACCTAACATCTGTATATTAACCTTGTCCTCTAAACTGCTCCTTCATCAGTGCAGTATTAAGATTTACCACCTACATCCACATCACATTAGAGCGCACTTTAACGTACTCTTAACCACTATCGCCAATTTTCAGACCTCCCAGAAGATAAAATTAAAAATGAAAATTCCATCAACATCTTGTCTAATTAACTTTAAATTCGAGCTCTTTCACAAAAATAATTTTATTAATAAGAAATATTTATATTTGTATGAACAAGAAAAAAAAAGAAGACAAGGATAGCTTTAACTCTGCAAGCGCTTGGTACTTAGCAAAGTGGAGCACTGATGCTTAACACCCCATGGTGAATCCTGTTTTAAATTTAAGGTTCTTAATATTAACGGTCTTTTATTTTTGTTTCAGGGGTTTATAAGTTTATTTTTTATCACTTGTGGTGCAATTACAGGTCACAAAATTAAATAAATTTGCGAGAATTAAAATAAACTTGATTAGAAATAAAAACAAATATTTTTCAATCACAAAAATAATAATTTTATTTCGATATTGAATTATTTATAAGTTCATTTTTAAGAAAAATTTCAAAAGTTTTTGTGAGAGATATTTATATTCACAGATCAGTAGCGAGAAAGTGTCTTTCCGTCAAGTGAACTACTTTAAAATACTATACATAATAAACGGAATTAGTACACTTTATCTAATCTTTGTACTAATCAACTATAATAAATGTACATTAATAAATTATATGGAAGATTTGGTGGGTAAAACAGTATTAAGATTGATTTACCGTTACAGTCTAGCCAACTACACTGTGTCTAGGCGAGGCTATCAGTAACATGTATATAAACAACTTTCTGTATTTAATGGACCGCCGCTTTGCCGACCACCAATACAATCAACTCCCCCTCACCACAATGTACTACAATATTTCCCACAATATCTATCATATGGAACTTGTATTCTAGACTGCTCCCAAAACAATGTGTACATCTACTATTGTAAAGTTCTTAAGGGCAAACAATCAAAACTTACGGTTGGTTATCACTTCTACATTTTAACGCTACTTTTCCTTATTTTCAGTGCATTTTTATGATCTGGCTCTATCTGCCAATAAAGTCAAATGGATCGATAGTACTGTACGAAAATATCATTCGTCCTCGATTTCTGAAAAATCAGAATACTGTAGATGACTTGTTGACACGCATTGCTGGAACAGGTAAGGGACCAATCATTTTTCTTTTCATCGTTGAAAAATCATGAATATAAAAATCCGTCGTAGCGCGCTTTTTTTAATCCTTGGACTGTTTCGGACTATCATACCTCTGAAGTATTTATGTAGTCTGAAACCGATCAGGAATACAATAAGCTTGCGTGCTAAGAGGGATAAAATCGATATTTTTTTTTTTATATTGTGACCCCTACATGTGAGGTAAGAATTTTTTAACAATATATACTTTTTAAGTAGTCTGGTGTTTGAGCTAGCCAATACAGATGGCCAACACCGCTTCCATTTAAAATTCACTTAGTGCTTCTCTTTTATTTCACAGCTAAAAAGACAGTAATAGACGCAGCGTCCAAATCTGAGTGACTACTGTAAGTTTGTACAGTTATTTTCAGGCTATTAAGCATTCATTTATAAGTAAATTTATTTGTCTTTGATTCTAATTATTGCAGGCTACAAGTATTTTGTTTCGCCTACGTATAGAACAATCCATCCTAAGATCTAAGATAGAGTGCCTCTTATGCTGTATTCTAGAAAGAATAGCGCATTTTTTACTATATTCAGTGCACTTTTTTTTTTTTAATTATGAAATTTTTAAAAATATTAAGGCAATGCTAAAAAAGGTATTACCTTTGAATTTGAAAATATGTTAATGTATTGTATACAAAATGAATTATTTTAATAATAATTTTTTGAACTTATATGCGTATTGTGTCAATTGTATTTTTGGAGTATTATTTTCAAAGAATTTGTAAGCCATTTACTGTTTTTATTTTTAAAAAATATATTTCTGAAAAGACAAATAGTCCGTGTATTCTAATACTCACCAAACGTGTTCATATACGATCACAGTCTAGTTGTGGTTTTTGAAACTAACATTTCGCAATAGAATCAGACGTCCTGTATGCAGTTCTATAATGGTAGATATGTAAATGAAAAGTGGCCACTACTCACCACTGATGAAGTATTTGCCTGATTAAAGTAATTTGGCTTTATCTTGCAAACTTGAGATGTCTGGCTGTGTTTTTGTTAAGGTGATTTTACAATATCTCGCTACAGGCATGGGTGTCTAGTTTGTAGTTTTGTTAATGGCAGATCGAACAAATTGGTTAATAAAGTGTTTGCCTGATAAAAATAAATGTAGGCCTACTTTTCCGTTAGCTTAGAAGCGATACACTTATTTGTAATTTTTAGATTTAAGAGGAAGTGGTTTAAAAATGTCAAATCTACTGCGACATAAGAGAGCTATTGTGGCTTCTTTAAGTGTCCTGTAAGCCACTACTGTAAGTTGATGAAATGAGCATTCAATAAAGTCAAAGCTAACACAATTCCAACAGTAATTTATTGCATAAATACTTAAATTACATAAAAATATATATTTATTTACTTTCTATGACTTTAGAACGATGCGTTGACTACATTATAAATTACATTCTCGAACAGAAACAAATATATAATAAACCCAAAAAATAAATAATACTTTTCAAAAACTAAGTCTAAATAGTCTCGAATGTATCTTCAAATACAACCTCCACTCTGTAAACAGAAAATGAATAATAAACATTTTTAGAATGTGAAGTCTTTCCTAATATAAAACAAAACATCAGTATCTTTTAAAGATACCGTTAGCTAAGTTCGTACTACGAGAAAGGCAATAAGATGTATGATAGAGACGATTGAACTTAAAACTTTAACAAGTCGTCACGACAAGTATCGCTTATCCCACAACCCAATTGCTTTAAACAATGATGATAAGCGCTTCTACATAGTGGAATTTGAGGTCGAAAAGTTATTTCCTGGCAAGAAATTACTAGGTAAGTAAGTAATCGCCTGTTTTTTCAGGCGGGGCTTAACGTCCAACTACCTATCAGGTGTTGTGGACGGAGGCGACTAGCAAACATACTTGACTGTACATTTCTTTTATTAATCATTAAATAAAATCCAAGGCCTAAGACCAGGAATCGAACCCAGTACCACAATACATATTAGCTTTACTTGTCTCGCCTCTAACCGCTCGGCTACCGTGGCGCCTACTGGCACGAAATTACTATTACAGTTGGAGAATGGTTGGATGGCAGAGAAGAAAGGCATTTCTGGTTGTTCAAAACAAAACTTTTACTTAATAATTATGAAAACTAAAAAAGAATTGCTAAGAAAGAAACAAATAAGTTAGAGGACACACGATTGGATTCGCATTGCTGGATACAAAGCTTCTGTTCCACTACATCTGAAAAAATGAGACTATCATTTTTATTAGAAAAAAATCCAGGAGAGTTTAATTTACATTTCTGTAGTAGTGATGTTCATAACACCTCTAGTGTCATTTCAATAAACGCTATGGATCTAACTATATGAAATGCTGACGCTAACAATAGAATTTGTTCTCAAGATATCGAGCTTGAAGTAAATCAGTTGATCGGAGGTGCTGAATTAAATGACGATTACACTTTTATTGCGGTTTTCACGCTATATACCCCCAACAAAGTCTCTTTAAACTAGCGCACTAACCACTATTATTTCTGTTCTCTTTATTTAAAAAACTGAAAATTTATGGGGAGCCAGGAGCGGACTGGGATGTCGCGATTCTAACAACGCAAGTTACGATATAAAATGGATGAACCACATGATGAATAAAAGCATCTAAAATATAAGTAAACATTTTAAGTAGAAAGAAAAAATTGCCTAGAAGGTTGTGAAATCGCAAGTAGTGCGAGTATTCACACCAAATTTGTTTATGTTTCATACTTCTACTCACATTTATCGCTTCGATTTCACTTTCACCTATTGGTATCCTTCGAAACTTCAGAGGGAGCTGATAGTCCTCAAGAACTCTAGTCACAGTAGTCGTCTGCGTTTTAGGTGGAGTGGCACCGTGCATTGTATTTGTCTTACGTAGATCACCGCCTTAAATTAAACAGAAACTCATCCAATACAATACAGTATATCAAAATTAACCTACCTTCGTAAGGGCAGCCTTAAATGCAGTACAAAGTCAAATGTTTTGTGTGAGAACATACTGAAGTCTGCAAAGCCCTTAAAAGTAAGTCTAGTTCAACTCCAACAATTTTTCAAAAAATGGTTACGTTTATTAGTAATTGAAGATTCACACGTTTTGTGTGCGAGAATTGAGTTTACAATTAGAGTCAGCCCTTCTAGTCCAGCTCTAGCATTGCTCCTTGAACTAATCGATTTTGTCCGGTAAAACAGACTGTTAACACTGCTCCACATTATCGATTGCGCTACATAATGTTTCGTGTAGGAGTACTGAGAAACATACATATTTACAATCTAGGGCAGCCCTTAAACAAAATTGTAAGAGTAAAGTACCATTAGTTAATATACAAATTATTCTGATTTAATTACTCACTTGATTCTTGAGCTCCTTTTCGAAACTTTATAAGAGGCACATGAGGTTTCATAGCCTGTAAATTATAATGAAAGGCCAGAATTAGAATTTGATAATGGGGACGAATTTGTAGAGCCATTTACTCTGAGTTCAAGAACAACACCACATCACTGTACTCACTACAAATTTACGGATAAGACTCTGCACACCTTACTACCAGGGTGTAAGAAATGTCTATGATTTACCATCAATTCTTACTAGCTACCTAACATCGAGTTTATACATTCATCTTACTTAAACAATAAGAGGCTTAAAAAATGACCGTGCTTGAATTTTACAATTAAGAGTTATTTAGTGTCACTACTAAATTAAAACTGTCCGGTAGGACAGTTGTATAAGGGTTGTTGTTATTTAGTAGTGATACTAAATAACTCTTAATTTCAAATTTGTGAACTTTCTAACGTATAGGTGTAGTGGTATGCTTCCACACCTACTCAGGTCTGATTCAAGACTTTTAAAGAATATAATCTTAAAAAGTAAAATACAAAAAAGGGTCTTTGTACAGTAATATCACATTTTGTTCACTTTTTAGAAGCTTTAAATTTCGTAGGATTACTTAAGGCAAAATATTTTCGCTTTATTTAATTTGTGAGTTGAGTTAGTCAACTAGGAAAAGTTTATTTTATTTGCTTATCATTTTCTTTTTGTGGGCCATTACTCTAAATGTGCTTAATATTTCTGTTTTCCTTTTACAAACCACTAGGTTATGAACATTATTTTCTAATTTACGATTTTTCTTTAAATTATCATGCAAAATAAGGAAAACTTTTTATTTATTTTTTACTGCACAAAATCAGGTTTGACTGTACTAAATTGGACATTGGTAAATATCCACAATAGTCACCCCGAGTTGTGGACTATTTTTGAAGTGATTTTGCCTAGCGGTTACCATATCAACCGCCACATTAAATTTTACAAATGTAAAACATTTTTTACTGGCACAGTTTAGCGTGACCACAGGTACCCAAAATCACTTCAAAATTTATAATTTTGATTCATTTGGGGAGCCCCCACACACCCTTAAATAAACTAACCACACTTAATTCTATCGCATTCCACTAACTATGTGGAACGCGAAACTTGAGTAGAGACACATCTTTCATACAAAACAAAACAAAATTTACTTACCTTATTCACAGCGATCCCTAGCACACGATTCGTACACTTTCACAACTCCCTCCAGAAATGTTTTCAAAAAGTCGCTACAGGACGAATGACTACTACGTCACTCATAAATAAAGTTACAAAAAAAAGGACAGCAAAGCTAATACAAACTGGTGGAAGCTACACACATCAAATTATCACAATATGAATGACTAATGACTGTAATTAAATATATGATGCTTGGAACAAAAACAAATGGCTATCCGCACATATCGACATGAAAACAGAAATAATCACTTCAAAAATAGGCCACGTCTCAGGCGGCTATTATGCAGATCAATCGACACACAACTGGAAGAAATAAGTAGTTATCAGAAACGGAATCAGTAAATTGTGACAAAAACCTTTACTGTCAGCCTATTTCGGCTTTCCTTCCTTTATTCGACAGAGCTACTTTTCTCATGGTAGTCTCGATGCAGGTCCTTGTTTTCCTTATCAGTGTTTCCCGGCTAGCTTTATTTCTTACCTCCATGGTGGCTTTTACAAAAGTATACAACTTCTAAGAATATGACAGTTTTTTTCACTCACCAGTCATTTAAGTTTTGACTTTTCTTGTCCGCCCAAAGCCTTTTCTGCGGGGCGCTTTTGTACAAATATCACTGATGATTCTCAGGATTTCTTATTTATTTCCCAATAATTACCCCGATTTCGCATCCTCTCTTTTCTATCTCACCTTGGCAGTGCTAATTTCAGTGCCCATGAACGCCTTACCAATTAATGTGTCTGCAATTAATGAACAAATTACTGTGACCAATTCCATCACCTATTCAAAGATAGCTGTCCTTGTTCTTTGCATGATATAACATTCCGGAGAGAGATTGAAAGAGTAAAAACCACAAATTTTTTTACACCCTGGTATTGTGTGTCAAGCCCGTACAATTTATCTCATCACATACACTACTATGATGTACACTGCATCGCCACATAAAATTGTTCTTTTATGGCTCTTTGAATTGACAAATAAAAACAGTCAAAAGTTTTTTGCTTTATCAGGGCGTAGCCATCTTCAAATTCATTTACTTCAAATCACTAACCTGTAATGATCTCGAAAATATTATGACGCCTTTCATCTCTTAGATAGAATTATAACAATACTAATAACCTACTCCATAAAACTAAGATAACCTCCCGCAATCTCAGTGAAGTAGTTGCTACCAATATCTTTTTTTAATTTGATATCAAAAAAATTGTATTTAGATAAATTTACTTTTTCGCCTAAAAAATAAAGCTAGGAATTTTTAAATAAAAAATGCATATTTCTAAATTATGAAAAACAAATGTTCTGAGAATTTTAAGAGTTTTGAGCTGTTAATCTCCAGTGAAAAATGAATCCTGGTCTGATTAAAGCGATATCCTTCAAAATTCGACACACTATAAGGGAGTATGTCACTTAATATTTCGTGGATAATTACGACTTGGGAGAAGTTTAAAATACAAGGTTGTAGTTACTTTCAATTGATCGATACATTGTATTGATTTAGTAGCAGCGCAGAGTTTATCGTCCTTGTTCAACTTGAAATTGTTTACTGCAGGGGTGTGCAACCTTTTTAATCAATGGGCCAATTTAAATTTTTTTTTGCGGGCCGCACATAGATTAACTCTTACTAATAATTTACGAAACGTCCGTATTTCATGTTTGAACAAGTCACCGACAAGTGTGTATCTCGTCACAAAAAAATCGCGCAGATGCGGCGCGTTCGTATTGCATGTTTAAAAACGTCGTCGACAAGTAACTCGCCATAAAAAAATATTTCGGTTTAGTATGTACTACCATTTTATTATAATTAATTTTATAACAATATATTGATGGGAGAAAGTCGATAAAATAAATTCAATTTTAGAAATGCTCGGCGGGCCGCTTGTTGCTCATCCCTGGTTTACTGCATACTAGTGATGGGCTATTAGAGCGGACTCGTTCCACTGGAACGAGTCCGATGGTGGAACGAGTTGATTCAAATCCCTATTTTAAAAAAAAGTGATTCCGCCCCGCCCCAAAAAATTGAGGCAAATTAAAATGAAAATAATTAATACTGTAGTCGTTTACACTAAAATAAAACTCACTTAAGGCTACTATGTAGAAGTTCACTGACACATTCCAACTTGTAAGAGGAATCCACACCAAAATACAAAATCTGGCGAGCTTAAATACTGATGCTTGAAGAATAAAATAAGTTCCAAGGTTTTTTTAGAATATCGATTCTAAAATAATATTCATTTTATTATTTTGTTAATTTCTAAACAAAAGTAGGGGTCGATCTAAGACAGGGAGTCGAAGGAAAAATAATTTCGTACCCAATATAGCGAACCTTGCAAAGAAACACCAGGCACACCCATCTCGTTAATTAAAAAGCAATGCTGTAGTTACTTTACTTATTATTTAATATTTTATTTTACATATAGAAAATGCTGTGTGCTTAATCTTTAACTTAGCGGCTGGACGCTCTTTCTCTTATCTTCATTGGCGAAAGTTAAATCGTGTACATGTTATTACGACGATCAAAGTAATACTGAGCTAAAAAATAGTATTACCTAACTGGTTTACTTACTGCTGTATCCCTCCCACTCTATCACCTACTTCACAAACATTCGTCGATTGGAAATGGGTTGTAGTTTAATATTCGTTTCATTTGAAAACAAAAAACATTATAACGCTTTCTCAAGATGTTTTTAATTTTTAAAAATTTGTTTTTGTCCATTACTCTTATAATATACGAAGAATTTCGAATAAAATATAATATACAAACACAGAATGATCTAGAGTGCAGGTGGAGTCAGTCGGCGTTGTCATGGTGATGGAACCGTTTAACGACTCCGGCCCAACACCAGCAATTTCATTGGTTAAATCCACTGGAATTGGTGGAGTCAAATCCGGAGTGATTTAAATCCTTTTGAAACCGGACTCGTTCCATTTTTTCGTTCACTGAATCTAGCCAATAGAAAATGCTGGAGCTGGAACCGGAGTCGTTAAACGGTTCCATCACCATGACAACGCCGACTGACTCCACCTGCATTCTAGATCATTTGTGTTTGTATATTATATTTTATTTAAAATTCTTCGTATTTTACAAGAGTAATGGACAAAAACAAATTTTTAAAACTTAAAAACATCTTGAGAAAGCGTTATAATGTTTTTTGTTTTCAAATGAAACAAATATTTAACTAAAACCTACTTCCAATCGACGAATGTTTGTGAAATAGGTGATAGAGTGGGAGGGATACAGCAGTAAGTAAAGCAGTTAGGTAATACTATTTTTTAGCTCAGTATTACTTTGATCGTCGTCATGACATGTACACGATTTAACTTTCGCCAATGAAGATAAGAGAAAGAGCGTCCAGCCGCTAAGTTAAAGATTTGGCACACAGCTTTTTCTTTTTGTAAAATAATAAGATATTTTAAAAGCTTGATATTAATTCATAGTAAATAAATATTTCTTTCTTTATGAGTAATTATCATTTTGTTTGAAGGGTTATAATTTTTTTTTATGGGAATAATTTCCTACCCATTTGCGTTTTTCTTCTTGAATCAAGTTAACTCCGGTGGTCAAGCTAGATAACGACAAAACTGCAGTTGCTTTAATTTTTATATTTGACTAGCCTATTTTTGTTAATATTTGGTTACGTTGTTAATTTTATATTTATCAGATCAATTGGGAATTAGGGAACTACTTAATGTGTGTTAAAGAAATATAGTTTTGTTATTAACTGGAAAAGCTAACTTTTAATTATTTATTTAATTACAATGCGTGACATTTGTACAAATGCATAGGGTAAGTACAGACTGGAATCAGTGAACGAGTTGTTGGAATCGATTCCAACCCTGGAACTGATTCAAATCCAACGACTCCAAACGCGGACTCGTTCTGCCCATCACTACTGCATACTGCATATATAGTACGTCTTGCACATTGCCCAAACTTCAGCAGATTAGAGTGCTAAGTACTACTTTCCCTTAATATAACTCCTTAACAAAAAGTTAACTATAAGAGTTGATTCAACGGCAAAATCAGCATTTACCTAACATTTTATTCATATTTCAGCTCGAAATTTCGCCAATTAGAAACGTTCGAAAAAGCCTACGTATTTTATTCAAATTTAAAACAATTCATATCTTTTAAGTAATTTTACTGCATTAAATTTTCATTAATATGTTCAGAAGTTATTAGATGACACAAACTCTAAGGCAAGCTATAAAATGTATTACATCCTTATAGTAATAAATAGACACTATCTTTAATTTATTCCAAATTATTCTCCTGATTTACCCATATTAGGTTCTTTATTCTGAAAAATCATCACATACACTCACGCATTAAAATAGAGAAATAGAAAGTTTGAGTTGGGCTATTACTGTCGTAATTTGAATCAAGGAGTTAAAACGAAATTGAAGTCTTGAATTCCTCTTAAAGAAAAATATGAAAGCCAAATTACAAACAATTAACAAAAAATGAATAACTACTTGTAATAATAATGCATTATTATTACATAAATATTCATATAGCATTATATTCATTAATTAAATGTATTCCCTTTAATGAGTATTTATAAAGAAACTTTATAATCCAATAATTAGGAAAGTACTTTAATAAAAATTACCTATTCTAAAAATATCATATATTTATTATTTTATATTACATATGAATTGGCAAAACCTGACTTGGTAAAACCATTGCAGTTTTGAAACTTTGCAGTTGGTGACTATCAAATAATGCCAGCCAGTACAAAAAATAATATATTTTTTTTGTTTATTATTTTTTATTTTATTTAATAACTTTTTCAACTTAAAATTTAGTAAATATTTTGAATTCACAGAAAATTTTGCTCTTCACTACTTAAAAAAAAGACCATGATGGGGTTTTTTGCTTATGTTGATTTAACATAAGCGATTATTTGTATCGACTGATTACATTAAATGTAATGGATGATTTCTTCTTAGCTTTAGATTGTTTCTGATATTTTATGACAGCCGTTTTTCCACTGTTTGGGATGACATCATCTTTGACGTTGTTTGAAGCGATGCTGAGCGTTTTTTCCTCGCTTGATATTCCGTCATTATCCAAGAAGGATACTCTGCGTTCACTTCTCTTAGAAGACCTATGGCTTCTGTCGGAAGATTGCTTGCCATTTTCGGTGGCAATTGACTCACGGCCACTTCTCTTCAGTATGGATTTTAATCCCGTATCTGTGGAGGACCTTCGACCATCTTCCTCCGAGAATTTCCTATGGGAATCACTTTTTAAAACTGAAAACGTGCTATTTTCTCTCTCCACCGAAGTATCAAACATGAAACTAGTAGAATAATTTGAATCTAACGGCGACGAAGAAGTAGATAGTGCATATGTTGATGAGGGCGTAATACGCCTATCTTCGGTCAACGAAGATTTTACATCAACTTCCTGATTGTTGGTTAAATTCTTGTATTCCTCCAAAAATCTAACTTTACCATTATTAGCATTAATGTCATGATCAAGGGTGTCCAAGAAGCAATTATAACAAACCCGGCGATGATACTTTAGAAGCATAACTTTATAGCGATAATCAACGAGATTGCAACTGCATAAGCATTCCTGAATGTACACTTGCTTGCTCTCCTTTCGCTGGCTTTCAGCTGCAAACCAAGTAACAAAATTAGGAGTCTGTTTGAAGTAATTAGTTAGTGGAGTTGGGAAAAGAGTAGTGAACTATGTATATGGTGGCATGTGAATATGGTGAAGTGAAATATGGTGAAGTTGTAAAGCTGGTTAGAGTTTATAAGAGGAGATTCACTTTGTGAGTTGCCTGCTCTGGACAAAAGAGTATGAACACAATTGTTGTCACATACTGCGACAGCCTTAATAAGGATTTTAATTCTAACTGTAGCAAAGTTTTATTAATATGATTTGAATTTATTAGTTTGTTGGAGATTTAGTGAGATCACACAGGTTTGAACTGAGTCAAACTAAGAATTAATTAAATTAAAGTTTACTTACATTTAGGCATTTTTTTTAATACCCACACAATTCGGCCGAAGCAATTCTTACAAATTGTGTAGCCGCATTCTTCGCAAACAGCTATCCGGAAATCAATCGAAGGAAATAAAATTAATTTTGATACAAATAATTTTATTATTAAATAATCGCAATACAAAAAATCAATACCTCGTGTACATTTTTATTACCTTTAGCGGAGTCTGTATACAAACATGTAACATTCTTTTCAGGTTCATCTAATTTCTGCCGTGCGACCACTCTCGCTTTCTTGTAGGATGATGATGAAGATGCATCCTCTGTGGAAAATAAAATTATTCAACTTGAATAAAACTGATGGTATTTTATACATGGAAATGCTCGATAAGTATTCCACCCCTTTGGCTTTTGCTTCTGCTCGGAATTGATAGCCAGTCATTGCAAATGTACCGTAATCTATTCCAACTGTACACTCACAGAGCGCTAGCCCTAAAAAGTAAATAAGTATCCTTAGCTGTCTCCCACCGAGACCTACTAGTCTTGAATGCGGCCAAGTTTCTATGAAGGATTTTTAGGCTGCTCATTAGCCTAGATTAGGCTCTGAGAAGCCCAGGGCTCATAGGGTATTGAAGACTGCGACATTTGGACACAGCAATCTCGTCCAAATCCTCAGCTTTTCTTTGTCGTTAAAAAAGAAACTACTTGGTTTTAAGGCTTGACTTAACGTCTAAAAAAAAAATTCAAATTAAGGGTTATGAAAGGACGCATCGACTACTGTGGTCATTAGCTTGGCTATTAAAATTTGTTCTAACAAACAAGAAGTAGCTACTTGCGGGGTTCGAACTAATGATACGTCCTCCAAGTATAGCTCAATACTGTACATCCTGACACAGGTTACAATATATTGGAAGTAAAAGGATGCTGATTTACTGTATCCGATGGGTTACACATCATCCGCATCTAGAGGTGTATATTGGTATCGGGAGCTTCAAAATGTAAATAATGAGTACGGGTTAGTATATGATTTCAAAAACAATCGTTATGACGAATGGAAAAAGTTCTTAGTAAAACTTAGAGACAGAATTAGGTTAACTATTGTGAAAACAGCTGGTATCAAGGCAAGGAATTCTTTATTTAGTGAGACTTATAAGCTATTAAATTATAATTTAAAAGATGAAGCAGCTTACTTTAATAACAATTTCAATATAAATGATATAAGCCTAATTATAAAGATAAGAGCCGAGTTATTAAATTTAAATTATAAAAGATACAATAGTGAGATTCCAAAAATATGTTCAATGTGTAACACAAAAGAATTAGAGTCTGTATTTCATTTTATGGCGACGTGTCCCATATTAAAAGAATTCAGAAGATTGTATTTTAATAAGGACTTTTTGTCAATGGCCCAATTAGAGGAATACTTAAACGGAAAGAAGTGGGATTTAGTATTGAAATATTGTAGGATGGCTCTTAAGCAACAACTTGTGGCTGAATTTAATTTTATTTAAGTTTCTATTTAGTTCTGAATTATTGTAGCATAAGGTTTATATTAGACCAGAAAATGGTTTTAAGTTATTTTATAGGAAAAAAATTATTTATATTTTTCTGTTTTCTATTAAAAATACCCCTCTCATCTGATGGTTTTGACCAAGGGTATCTGTCGTTATGTATATTTATAAATAAAGACAGCTTATTATTATTATTATTATTATTATATCATCCGCATCTGGCATTCTGGATTCCATGATTACTCAAGAAGCCGCTCTGACAATGATATGACAAAACATGTAAGCCGCTGGATCAGTTGAAAGTTCACATACATAACACACTCAGATAATGGTGCCCCTATTTTAAATTGAGTTCTAGTAAGCTCGAAAACAATAAAATAAAAAGTTACTCACCGGGCAAAAATGTCTTCGACTTCTTTTGAGTTTGGCGAATATGGAAAATTTTTTTCATGATTACTGTAGAAAACAATTACAAAACTTCTTTAAATTTTCAGGCGATTAAAACATTTTCGGTTTTAGTTTTGACGGAAAGCCTCAGCATGATTGGCTCTTTAGAAACTAACATTAGGACGAAAAATTATGACTAGTCTAGCACATCCTTTAGTTTAGATTCAGCATATCTGAAGCGGATCCTTACATCAGCGCTTTAACACTTCCAGGTGAATTAGACATGTCCTTCCCAATTATAAACCAACATCTGCGATTAAATATGGAATTCATTTCGGGCAATCCGAACAAAACAAAAGCAATGGATTAGAACAGGCGAACTAGCTTAATCTCCCGAAAATCAAGTATTGAGAAAAAAGTGAAGCTATCCGCATAATGGTGGATCTACCACTTCGTTCTTCGAGTGGATTCATTGATTGTAGAACTCTACTGTGCTCAGCTAGAACGTGTGAGCTCTGTTTTGGCTGGAAAATCTTCCTTATTAGTTTAATGGAAAAATAGTACCACAGAAAGGCCACCAAGGCCTCCATCACGTCATGCGCCCTTAGTAGCGGAAAATATGAATTTTGAGTTTGTCTCTAACCTAACTTATAGCCTAGAACTGGTTCTCTCTAATTGGCACCTCTTCCACTCGGTGACCAACTTCTTATTAAAAATAAATGGTATGGGAAAGTTGCGAAATTATTAGCTTACAGAAAAGCTCATGTTATAGTAAAGATGCCCATATTTCCAGCAGTAGGATGAATCAAATCATTTTTTCAATTTAATGTGAAAATGCGTTGTTCTTATGACCTAGATGGTTAAATGGTTTTTACTTCAGTATTTTCTCGTAAAAAATAGTGAAGTCCAAAAGGTAGACGAAGGGAGCTTGGGTACAGGCCTTCAGTATTCAATGCTGCCAAGGTACTGGAAAAGCCTTCTTTTTTCATCTTTATAACGCAATATGTCGTCTTTACTTATTTATTAGGGGAATAAATGTATTTTAATGCCTGTAGGAAACTAGCCGGTTACTCTCAAGGAGCAGAGAAGGCACGCTTAATTCACCTTAGTTTTATTGTCTAGGGAAGCTGTAAGGATTCGCTTCTTCGCCGGGTGTTAGAAGTGCTGGATCTAAAGAATAAATACCTACTTCATTAACTCTTAGAACGGCTTCTAAGGCCTTTTAGCCTGCCTAGTAATATGGAGGCCTTTCCTCCAAATCCCTTCTCCTTCTCATACTTACAAGAATCTTTGAACAATCTTCGTTGCTTGAAATCCGCAGCTTCGGTCTCAATTTCGGGCGTTTCTATTTTTGACACTTTAGCCGGTTTGGAAACATCTTGGACAACATCTTCGACCATCGTTGGTTCCGTCACAAAAGAGTCTATTGTACCATCTAAGGCTTTCTTGACAACTTGTTTGTCTGAACTGGATTCGATGTTACTCGTTATTACCATCGTCCTACTACTGGAAGTCATCGAAGAGCTAGATTCTTTGGGAGTACCAGATTCTTTCGAAACGAAACTCAATGATGAGCATGATGGTACCAATGATAACGAAGAGGTTGCTGGGGATACTTTACCTGAAAAAAGTAAAAAAGAAAAAATCTTGAATTAATAAAGCTATAAGACTGCAGCCCTATTCTACGCAACGTCTGCTTTTTCAGCTTATCGTCACCTACAATGTCCTAGAAAGTGACTTTTAGTTGCAGGTAAGGTATACCAGCTCTAGTAAACAGCCCAGGGCTTCTGGACCTATTCTGCATTGATAGGCAGTCAGAAGAAATGTATTGCAGTCTTTAAAGTTGCAAAATATGGAATAACAAAGTAAATTAAATGCCCACTATCACACCAGATTAGTCTATCTGTAGGTCACTTGCTGTGAGTCTGTAGAAATGTCTCTACCATGAGTATGCATATGTATTAAAAGTGCTTAAAATGGAAAGCCATCAAGCCACATCAAACGTTCCTCTAAATCCATAATTTTTACACAAAACTCGACATCGATGTTTCAAGCTTTCCTCAATAAAGCTCTTTACCTACATCATTGCAACCTCACTCTTCTATGAGAAAAGAACCCTTTCTGGGTTAAAGCCTATTTTAAGCTGACTGGGAAAGATAAAAGACTGAGAAATAATGGAATCCTAACTGACAAAGGATGACATAACTGATTAAGATTTAGAATGTGAATCAATTTTCACTGAAGATTATCGTATGTCGTTTAAATTGATCAAAGTAATATACAATCGGAAGGTGTTACAAGCAAGGAGAGCAAATTGAATAATAATGAGGAACCCGGTTCGGTAAGTATCAAATCCACAGGTAAGGTAGAAGGTGCAGACTTTCCCTACATTGAGTTGCAAAAATTTAATGGAGATCAATAGTGTGATCACTCTCAGTTCATAAGCAGACAAGACAGAGGATACACCAACTTAACAATAACCAAGTAAAAATATTATACAGACAATAAGCCGTAAAGATGATCTAGTCCCTAGGTCGAAAGCTCGGCCAAAAAAAAAAAAAAAAATTACTGAAATTGGCATTACTAGACTTTTAATTTGTGGTATTTTTACGTTTTCCAATGTTTAAATTTACACTTTGCTGGAAATCATGACAAATAACATGACAGATAATTTATATTATGACATATTAACTTCCAATCATTATTTGCTCTCATTGATGAGTTTGTTACTTTTTCTTGCAATATTTTTGTTATAAATAGCTCTTTCCAAAACCAAGATTTTTCTCTTACTAAAAGTTCCTTACAGCTCGCTATCCGTTCTTGTCTTATTCTTACCGTAATCATAGGTAAAGAAGCCTTGCAAATAGAATATATTAAAATGATATGTTGGTTGCTTTTATTCAATGATAAAACAAATTTATCCTGATTCACTCACAACCATTACATGACACTATATTTTTTAAAATCTTCAATTATTATTATTATTTTTTTGTTTTTTGCAGTCAGAGGACCTCCCAAAACGTGTATTTCTGGTGGAAAATTAATATTGAAAACCGATCACCAATAGATAAAATTGTACCTTTGATCTCAAATATCTCAACAAATATTAGGGATATCGAAACGCAGTCAACGTCATATTTCACAATTTTTATATGTAGTTTTCATAACCATTGTCAAAACCAGTGTTCCTTATGAAACCCAGATCATTTTTTTTTGGCCGTAAATCCGCAAAAAATGAAGATAAAACATCGGGGTGGAAAATTTAAAAACTAGACCAAAAAAACATATAGTTTATTTAATGGGGTTTTACGGATTTCCGCTTTCTTAAAAAGTTATTAGCGATTGGTGCATCTTAAATGGATCACCCTGTATATTAGAGAGAAGAAGCACTGATGCACATGCATTTTCTCTATCTATAAAGGTGCATTAATACCATTCGTCAACCATGTTACACCTATTTGAAATTCTGGCGCTGCAAAACGTTTCAATATTTAACGATAAGGCTGATTTTACTATATCTTTTTGTTAATTAGCACTGTTTTTTCCCCTTAATGATTGGTAATCTTTAATTCTGTTAACTTTAAAATAAATAGTGTCATCAACGATGTTGGTTGAAAGTCCAGTCTATTGTTTGTTCAAAGACGCAATGTCCTTTAAAGAAAGAGATTTCCAAGCAGAAAACCTACCCTAGTTAAGTGATGTGTCGCAGATGTTTGTATTGTGTGCAGGGAAGATTCCATCTCAGAAACGCTGTTCCAACGACTAAGCAGAACAACTGGCAACAGTCAAAGTGTTAGAATGAATCAAGAGCTCAGCAATAAGGGTACCCAGTAGGATGCTTCAAAAACACCAATACACATAGAAATCACAGTTGGGTTGGACAGATTTAAAGATCACAGCAAAACATTTACAGATAATAAAACTTTTTAATTTTTTTTCTGAGAAGAATGTTTAAATTATTAGAGTTTGTTTGGGTTTGAGAACATGTAGGACCTGCAGGGCAATAGTGACCAAACAGGCTTCTTAGCATTTAAATATGATTGGATTATAAAAGGAAAGAGCCTCGATCATGTGTGAAAACCATTATAGGCAAAGAAAGTAAATCTTGCTGGCAAACCCAGCTCTACAAGTCCTATGAAACCTAATCACGGCTAGTGTGAAAAAGCTTGGAAATCCTTAAGAGAGGTGATACGGATAAGGTAATTTTCATTGGATGCCCGACTTTCAGGATATAGGGGCAATGAGGTGGCAGTTAGCTTGAGCCGTGAGAGGTCGTATGAAACTTTTTACGGGACCCGAACCATTTTGTGGCGTTACTAAATGCCTCGTAAAATATCCATTTTGACTTGTGTCAATACGAAGGGCTAATGAGGTTTAGAGTTCAGCTCTTCAGAGCAGAAAATCTCTGCATCTTAAAAGATGATACTTTTACTTTGAGTCCTTACCAGATTCCAGAAGCTAATTAAACAGACAAAAGATTGGCCGGTCGAAGGCGAGGTGGATCGATGGTGTTGCCGCGGACGCAAGTTTACTACTTGGCGTCACAAACTGGATGGCTGCCGCACGAAATAGGGATGCCTGTCCGAGGCTTATTGAGGAGGCTCGGACTTAGTGGGTTGTTGTGCCATTTAAGTAAGTAATTAAATAGACAGGACCAGAGGTGGTGTTCTTACTAGTGGGTGCCACAATAGACCCTCCCGGTCGCTGCTTTTTCTGATCGACCACCATTGGACCTAATCTAAACACAATTCTTACAATTTAAATCTACGATGAAGTCATACGCTAAGGTGCCTCGATCACAAAATTCCTTCTCGCACAGCTTTAGACTTACCAAATTGATCCAGGTAGTTCTTAAGCATTTTGCTATTTCGTAGAGAGTCGATATAAGGCAGACTGGCAAAATTCCTTGTGGCAGTATTATAAAAGGTACAATTGTTAATCATAAATAACGTGTTGTTATACTGCCTATTGACACAGTTATATCGTTCCATTAGAGTTAAAATTTTTCTCGATTCCGCTAGATTCAGTCTACTGTGTTTAAGACTCGCACTGAACAGTCCAATGATGTCCTCAAAGATGATAGTCTCGACGATTAACTTGTTTTTCCTGGTAAACCGATTCAAGACCACCTTGACGACTGGACCTGTAAAAATAAAAATAAAATGTAGGTAACAATAAAAACGGACCCTATTGCTTCGTTTGGAGGGAAGTTTTATTAAGAACTGTAACATACATAGCTCTACTAAGAGGTTTTCTGATTCTTAAATTGTTCTTATTAACATATTTTCATTACTTCTGAAGTAGCTTTTGCTTACTTGAGCACCTCTTTGTAGTAACCATCGCTTGCTTAAGAGTACTTGACTGGCTGTAACTGATCGAGATTTAGTAACTTCGAGTAGCCTAAACTTTGCACTGGAGGTCATCCTTTGCCTTACTTGGTCTTTAATTACCCTAAGTTAGCACAAGTAGCTCTGACTTGGTCATGAATCCCCATTTTATTCCTAATAAATTAGTTATTCCTAGTAAATCTACATTGTAGACTTGACTCTCTAACCCTGACTTAACCACCCATATACGGCTTTGACTTAGCTGAAAACGGTCTTGAGTTAGCCCTAATACTAAATGGCTTTTATTCTGAAATAAGTGAGCATATTTTAACCTAAGTTTCTACGGAGTGGTGTGAGTGTAGGAAATATGTAGTAATTCTTATTAAAATTTATTCTCTATTGAGGGAATTTCTAGAAAATTAAAACAGTCCATTAGGACAGTTTTATAAGGGTTGATCGTCAAAAAGTGCACGAAAAAGCTGAACGTCGAAAAATAATTTAGCAATATCTGTTACCGATTACCAACCGATTAAAAGTTAAAACCTACTCAAAAAATATTACACCCATCAAAGAGAGAACACAACATTAAAAAATGAATTAGAATATATATAAACGAAATCAAATTTAACTGATCTAACTGGACGTTATAATGTGAAAAGAGGATTTCTAACATTATTCTAAACTTTTCTTCCATTAAATTAATGCAGAGGCTGCAGTTCTTACCAACTTTAGGTACTGTGTCTTCTTTACAAATAGGAGCAGGAGGCTTTATAGAAGGTATCATGGCCAACTTTTTGGGCATTTTTTGTTCACCCAATTTTTTACTACTGGGCGCTGGCTTCTTAAGGTCAGGCTTCACCTCACGACGCACCTTTGAAGCATCTAGAAATCAAGACAATAATGAACATTGAAGCATCAAAGTGGTAGGAGGCTTTTGAAGCTAAGTAAGGCAATTCTAGCCAAAAAGTGAGTCTTCAAAACTTACTTTTAGCAATTTCTTTCGTGATTCGTTGCACATAGGCCCGACGATCATTGTCCAAAATTTCTTTGTCGGCTTGGCCTTTGCCTTTGTCTAGGAGCTTCTTAAAATACTTCTTTTTAGGTACACCCCGTCCTGCGAAGGAAATCCATGCGACTTTAGAGGAATGCTTTTCCTTAATACAAACGGTACATCTATACAATGTTAAGATGGACATCATTGGAGACAAACTTATGTTCCTATTATTATTGGCGGTACAGTCATACACTGCAGTAACGATTATCTGTTTTAGCGATTTACACTGCATTGTCAAGGAACTTCAGAAAATATTTAAGTTCCCTTTAAAGCTAATTTAAAAAAGCCCTTGAGAAGCTTGTTTCACTTCCCATTTTGTCAAAGACAAAAAGGAACTAAAGGTTCACATCATACAGGTGGTGGGACTGTCATTGTACCGACTCTAGATCACTTCATTGCTTTAGAACTATACATAGTAATAAATTAAAACTGTCCGGTAGGACAGTTGTATAAGGGTTGTTAGGACCCTTTAAAGCATACTTAAAGTTAAACCTCACCTTTAACTTTAAATTTCCTGATGTTTTTCTTTAGCAGCTTCTTATAAATTTGTTTGCCTTTAAGAGACTTAGGAATACTCTTGGATCCCATTTCCGCATAGACAGTCCTGGCCAGAATATTGTGTGGGACTTTACCTGTGAGATAAACCATGCAGGGAGGGATTAATCTTAAGAAGACTGCTACTTAAAACTTTTGAGGAAGTAGTAGAATGATGAGTTGAAGCTGGCACAATACTGACTAACTTTTCCTTAGTTACAGTCCTCAGAGAAGTACTGAAGACAGTACTAAGGCTTAAGTTCAGAAGTTGGACTGTGCCTGATTACCATTGACTATTCCACTAATAAATCTTGTGGATACATTTTCAATGTGATTTGAACTTACCTTTACCATAAGTCTGTTCCAAGTCCCGACCCAATCTTTTGCCACGTTTAACTTTTAAAGCTCTCCTTATTAAAGCTCGATGTCGCTTTCTCGCTGGAATGTAAAAAGTTGAATGAAAAGAAAATGATGAAAGAAACTAATGGCAGTAATTAAATAAAAGTGAAGTTTAAGACTCACCTTGGAGTTTGCGGAGCATGAGTTGCTTAGATTCGATCTTGTTCAAAATTATGCTCAAATCGACTTTAGATTCTGAAACAGTGTTTAGAAGTTGCATTGTAGAAGGTGACACCAAACAAAAACTGTTTCGAAAAATGAGTTTCGTAAAACCTAGATTAACAAATGCCCTCTAAGAACCACGCCACGTCACTGAATAATGGAGATGAAATAGGTCATCTATGCAACACAGTTCAGAAGGCCTGGGATTTATTAGAGCACTACATATCCTCCTAGAACCTTGGTCACATACCAGTGTGTCTACAAGGGTATTGTTAAAAAATCTTAAATGGGGGAATACTGGTGAAACCGCAAGTCTTTGTGCTGCTGCAGATATAGATAGATAGATAAATTTCTGTATTTGATGAAAATTTACATATTACAGGGGTTCTGAAGTGTACAATAATTTTAAATAACCAATAGTATATTTTAAATGTAAGTAATAAAATAAATTAAACAAAATTATACATTTCTGTGTAAACAAAAGACAATAATAATCATATTGATGTAAATTAAACATAAATTAAACATTGTAGCTAAATTCTATTTCTTTAATCGTTTCTTACAAATGATCTCAGCTTTAAAGATTCTATAACATACAGGTAGATCTTATTTAGGCGATCATATGAGTTTAGTTTTAGAATATTTATTAATGGGGACTCTTTTTGGAGAAACTTTCCCAGGTACTGACTTCTCAGTGGAGAGTACAGCGGACAGACAAAGAGAAAGTGCTCCAGGGTTTCAATTCTATTTAGATTGCACATTGGGCACATTGAGTTGGTGTCTATGTGGTAATAACCATTTCTAGTCCTGATTTTCAATGCCTTGCAACTCGATACTCGAATCTGGCTGACCACTCTGAGTTTGTCTAAATCGCAAGTGTAATAAATGTATTCCTCATTAAGATCCAATAAACTGATATCTCTATACAAGCGACTATAGCCAAAATGAACAGCCCTATCGAGCGAAAGAACATGATTAGACCATTTTTCAATCTGTTTTATGCACTTCCCGTTAATGCAATGAACAAAGTCAGATTCGCCAATAACAGCAAGCCATTGCTGGATTTGGGAGAACCAGTTCCACTCAACTTTGTTATCCGCTTGTTGACTCAAACCTCTCATAACGCAAGTTTAGACAATCGGTTGTCAATCATGTTCATGATGCGCAACCAGTAACCCAGGATCCTCTTAAACACATGAACACCTGATGCCAATCTACCAGATTCAAGTCTTATCATACAGTCTGGAGTGTTCTTTGGCCAAAACATCAGCTTTTTTCATAAATTTGAGCTGCACCCTTTCAACAATGTACAAATATCTGTTTGCCCAAATTTCTGACCCATATAGAAGAATTGATGAAATTATGGATTCTAGCAGTTTGATCTTAGTTTCCCACGATTTAGATTTACCATTACAAAGAATATTTAAAACTTTTCCTATGCTGCTGCAGATATGTGTGCAATAAATTGTTCTGACTGCAATCAATGCAGAGCAGGTCTAGAAGGCCTGGGTTGCTTATTACAGCTGCCAAAAATCTTGGCCAGAAACTTGATTACTTTTGAGGTAGTAGCATTCTGTTAGAAAAAAGTTTTAGTTTATAATCGATTGTATGTACATGTTGGTTAACCTGTCTCTAACATCTCGCCATGTCTATATCTGTTCCATGTGCTTCTAAGCGTTAGCGTTAGTTATTTTTACTCTTTGTATTTTTCTTGTGTTTTGTTTATGTAATATAAGTGTTTTGTTTGTGTACAATATTTATTATGTACCTTTAACTGGTTATGGGCCCAGGAAATCTCTGACTTATTGAATTATTTAGTTATAGTGTATTATAGTGTTCGTTGTAATGGATGTAAAAGTATCTATTGAAAAGTTGGATGGACTCAACTGGCCGAGATGGAAGAGGCAAATAGAATTACTTTTAAAACATCACGAAGTTCATGAAATCACTATTGGTGAAACAAAATGTCCTACAGAAGGTGAGACTAATATTAAGAACTGGAAAAAATTAGATTCTTTAGCACAAGTGATATTGGTGACAAATATGAACGATAACAATGTTGATATTACTGCTACATGTAAATCATCATTTGAAATTTGGACACAATTGTTGTCTATTTATGAGCAAAGTTCTGGACAGAAATTAGATAGGCTCTTGGAATCATTTTTCTCAATAGAGAAAGGTTCTGCTGAAGACTTAGCTACATATATTTCTCGTCTGAAAAGGCTTTTTGCAGAAATTAATGATGAACTCAACAAATTGTCTAAAGTTCAGTTACCTGAAATATTATTATTAAGTAGAATAATGAGTACCCTACCGCCAGAATATTTTGAGTTTAAAAATGTGTGGGAAAGTATACCAATGGAAGAAAGAAATTGTAATTTACTAATAGAGAGGCTGAGACTGATTGAGATGAGGTTGCCCAATCACTCAGATAGTGCTGATGGTACTGCACTTGAAGCTGCGTCTTATAAAAATAAAAATAAAATCCAAGACAAACATAAAAAAGTTAAATGTTTTAAATGTAATAAACTCGGGCATTTTGCAGCCAAGTGTCCTATAAATTCACTTAAGTCTCCATCTAAGCATAAAGGCCTTTTAAGCTATTCGATTGGAACCAAATTAAATGAAAGGTGGATAGCCGATAGTGGAGCTACGCATCATATGTCTTTCAGTAAAGATTGGTTCCAAAACTATCAAGTTTTCCCTACGCCTCTAGAAGTGACCGTAGGTAACAATGATACCGTAAAAGCTATAGGAGAGGGAAATATTCTCGTAGAAATTAATATTGGTGGAAACAAATTTACCAAAATGATTGAAAATGTTTGGCATGTCCCTCATTTAGGCAAAAATTTGTTATCAGTGGGCCAAACAGTAGAAAAAGGATACGTTTTTAAAGCTAAAAGAAAAACATGCATATTTTTAGATATGGGAAAACCTGTTTTGTTTGGAACTAAAATAAATGGCTTGTATGAATTAGATTTTAAAGTAGTTAACCCAATGTCGAAGGGAAGTGTACAAGTTAGTCTGAATCATGAATCTAAATCAGGAATTTTAAATCTTGAAAGTGATAGTCTTCAACAGTGGCATGAGCGCTTAGCTCATCAAGACAAAAAGCACATTTTGAAGTTGCTAAAGGATAGACATATAAATGTGAAAGAAGACAATAAGTTTTGCAGTGGATGTGCTTTAGGTAAGCAACATCGAAAGTCATATAAGTCAAGATCCGAAAGAGCTACCAAGCCTGGAGAGATAATCCTCGCCGATTTGTGTGGACCAATGGAGGAATTATCGGTTGGAGGCTCAAGATATTGTCTTGTAATTAAAGATGATTTTACCAGATTTCGGCAAGTGTTTTTTATAAAGCAGAAGACTGAAGTTGCTGAGTTTATCAATGTGTTTATTGCTGAAGCTAAAAATGCAGGTCACTCTATCAAGACTTTTATGACAGATGGCGGAACTGAATTCACAAATAATAAAGTCAGATCTATTCTAAATAATTGGGGCATTAAATTAAGAACTGTTATGCCTTACTCACCTGAACAAACGGGTGGTATTGAAAGAGAAATGAGGACCCTGGTTGAGAGTGCAAGAACAATGCTTCAAGCCAAAAATTTGCCAAAAATATTGTGGGCAGAAGCGATGAATACAGCGTGTCACGTTATTAATCGTACAGGTCCCACAGCGGTTGCTGGTAAGTCGCCTTACGAGTTGTGGTTTGGAAAGAGACCTTCGCCAATTGGTCATTTCAAAGCATTTGGTTCTACCTGTTTTGTACATACTCCGAAACAAAAGAGACAGAAATGGTCTGCTAAAAGTCAAAAAGGGATATTAGTAGGTTATTGTGGAGAACGAGATGGATTTCGAGTCTACAATGGCCGGATAGTCTTAAGATCAGCGGATGTTATATTCCCACCAGAAAATTCTATGGTTACAGATTATTTGAAGAGTAGTGAGGAGACCCGAACTAGCTGTGGAAGTAAAATGCTTCATAGTAATTCCAAAGAAGGTAGCACAATTGATCCGGAACAGACTATATGCTCAACTAATTCAAGTAAAGATGAAGAAATGACCCCAGACATATCTGAATCAGAGGGAGAAGAAAATATATTGACTACCAGATCGGGAAGAGTAATAAAGACTCCTTCTAGGTTGAATGACTATATATGTATTGCAAATGGGATGCCGAATACTTATGAAGCTTTAAATTCCACAGAATGGCGAAGTGCAATGGATAGTGAAATAAAATCTCTTTCAGAAAATGACGTTTTTGAAGTTGTTGAGAGGCCACGAAATAAAAAGATTGTTGGAAATAGATGGGTTTTCCGAGAAAAAACACGGTCTGATGGAACAACCGAACGACTTAAAGCAAGACTTGTAGCCAAAGGCTATTCGCAACAAAAAGGTATTGATTTTGAGGACACTTTTAGTCCAGTAGCTAGATTTGAAACGGTGAGAACTGTTTTGAGTGTCGCTGCTAAGGAAAAATTATTTTTACGCCAATTCGATGTGAAAACGGCTTTCTTATATGGAAATCTCAATGAAGAAATCTATATGGATCAGCCAGAGGGATATAACGATGGAACGGACAGAGTTTGGAAATTAAAACGTAGCATTTATGGGTTAAAACAAAGTCCCAGATGTTGGAATGAAAGACTGGCTTCTTTCATGAACAAACAAAAATTTACTAAAAGTGAATCCGATCCTTGCCTCTATGTTCGACACCAGGATGGAAATAAATTAATAGTAGTCTGCTATGTTGACGATGGGCTGTTAGCAGGAACAGACCTAAATGATATTTCAAGTTTCGTTGCAGAAATGAAAAAAGAATTCAGTATTAAGATAATAAATCCAGACTGTTACTTAGGTATCACAATGCAACAAATGGATGATGGTTCAATATTTCTCAGGCAACAGCCTTATATTGAAAAGCTATTAAGAAAGTTTGGTATGGAGGAAGCCAAACCTATAAAAACTCCTGCTGAGGCAAATGGAAATTTTTATGAAGAGAGCGAACCTCTAGATAAAAAGGTACCTTTTCGAGAAGCTGTAGGCAGCTTAATATATCTAATGTCAGGTACACGGCCAGACTTGGCTTATGCCGTGAATACTGTGGCACAAGACTTGGAAAATCCTACAACTATGTCCTGGAAAAAGGTTAAAAGAATATTTCGATACTTGCAAGGAACTAAAAATTATGGACTGTTATACGGAACAGGTGGAGAAGGAAATTTAGTTGGTTTTTGCGATGCTGATTACGCTTCAGATAAGTCTAGACACTCAAGGAGCGGAATACTTTGTGTATATGCAGGATCAGTACTGACTTGGTCGAGCCAAAAGCAAAAGAGCGTATCTGTATCAACAATGGAGGCAGAATATATTTCAGCAAGTGAAGCTACAAAACAACTGGTTTGGCTTGAGAGATTATTAAAAGAAATAACCTCAAATGTTGACAAGCCTAAACTCTACATCGACAATCAAAGTGCAGTCCGCCTGGCAAAAAACCCAGAGTTCCATTTTAAAAGTAAGCACATTGACGTACGTTACCACTTCATTAGAGAGAAAGTGAGTAATGGTGAATTGGAAGTCCTTCACATCAGCAGTGAGGAGCAATTAGCAGACATATTGACTAAAGCGCTTCCTGGACCTCGATTCATTACTCTGACGATGAAGATGATTATACCGAAGTGATAAATAAAACTTTGAGGGAGTGTTAGAAAAAAGTTTTAGTTTATAATCGATTGTATGTACATGTTGGTTAACCTGTCTCTAACATCTCGCCATGTCTATATCTGTTCCATGTGCTTCTAAGCGTTAGCGTTAGTTATTTTTACTCTTTGTATTTTTCTTGTGTTTTGTTTATGTAATATAAGTGTTTTGTTTGTGTACAATATTTATTATGTACCTTTAACTCATTCATTCGAAACTATAATCAATTTTAAAATCTACTTACTCCTTAAGAACACTCATAGAAATACTTACTAGCATTTTTAGGTCGTTCAATCTCAAATCGCAACATTTTCGACAGCTGAGCCAAAGGGTAACAATAATTGCCCTTTAAGTCAAATACTGGCTTAAAGATCATTTGAACCAATTCCCTGACTGGAACTACTGGAACTACAAAAAATTGAAACTCGATCAAAATTAGGTATATTAAAAAAAAAGCAATAGCCAGAGAGGCTTTTGAAATGTAGTTTTCACCTTTATTTTGTTTTACTTTCAATTTAATTTTATTATCTTCTTAAAATGTTCTTTAAGAGATCTTGTGCAGTAAATCATTAGTTGGAAAAAGTATTAATAAGTGAGACTATGATATATATGACTTAAAATTTATATTATTAAAACTACCCCCAGAAAAAATCTCAAAAATGGTTGTTTGTTTTGTAGTATATTTTGAACTCTGTTTTTTAGGGTGTGGGTCTTGAAAATACGTCTTTATCCATTTGCCAGACATTTCAGTAGGGATCTTTGTCACATGTAACTATAGTCAACTCATGCAATGGTGGACTGTTTCTGCTGACACCCTGATAATGTTTAGATTATGTTTATTTACTTTGTTTATTTTTTATTGTTCTGAAATTAATTGAGGTAGTGTCTTTGATCACTTCCACACGGATCATACTCTCCTAACGAAGCACACCTATGTTTCATTTCAGACACTGATAATGGCACCCTCCGTGCTTAAACATTTGGCTAATGAAGAAAGTCGAGTTTACAATACCGACAAAAAAAAATTAAATGTAAGAGAAGAAAAAGAAATGGTAAATAACAGATGAAAAAAATGGTAGTAACAGATGTTAATATCTACTAATATAGTTTTAACAGACTAACTTTTAACAATCTGTCCTTTTGAAGGTGCATTCATTTTTGCTTCTTTTTTTTCGGCTAGCGATAATATTTTAGCAAAAGATATCTTGCGCAACTGTGGTCGGCGTATAATTTGCTTTTTTGTTGGGATCAAATTCAAGAGCTTATCCAAGCGTACAACAGAATCTGTAAAAGAAAGAAGCTGTGAAATTTTTCGGAATTCTCCCTATGAATATAAGTAGTTTACAGAGACTTATTGAATCAATCACTTACGCCTGATGTTTATAAAGAACATCTAAAAATTTATACTTAAAGATTAAAAAAATAAATGTTAAAATAACCATTTACGTTCCCAAAATTAGTAATGGCTGCAGGGACAACAAAAATTAACCTATGTAACAATGCTCAAGCCAAAACTATAATATGTACTAGTCACTCTGGATAGCAATCAAGCTGGCAATTTGTGTATGTTCATGTGCCGCAATCCTAGATCACTTTTTTTCCGATAGTATAAACATAGGCAGCTACCATGTCTAGACAATCTGCCCCTTGTGCATCAGTACGTGTGCTTTTAGATTTTTGAATTTAGCTACCCGAAAAGTTGCCCGTATGCAGCTCCTAATAGAGCTATTATAATATCCAGTTTGTATTATGAACATGTACATGTACATGAACCAAAAATACAACTCACCCTTAAAGGATCCTGGAATACCCCTAATGGTTCGCAATTTTGGTTTCTTTCTTCCTGCTTTACCAGCTTGTGGTTTTGGGCTCTTTAGTTTTCCTTTTTTAGAGGATACTTTTTTACTGGCATCGTCCTGCTGCTTTAAGGCTGGCTTTTTACCAGCCAATAAAACTTGGCCAGTTTTTTTTTTGGTTGATATTGCCTGCAATTTATCACCAACCTTAGCCGATGTTGAGACAATATTTGTATTGGTCCCTGGTAAAAAAAAAGTTGCACTTATGCAGTTTCTATTAGAGTTATTAAAACATAAAGTTTCTATTAAACATGAACAAAAATACTACTCACCTTTAGAGATACCTAATTGTGGCCTCTTTCCTCCTGCTTTACCAGCTGGTGTTTCTGGGCCCTTTGGTTTTCTCACCCTAGGAGATTGTGTTTGGCTGGCACTATCCTGCTTCTTTGAGGCCAGCGATTTTCCCTGCTTTTCGCCACCAACCTTAGCCGATGTTGCGATAGTATTTGTACTTGCCGCTGGTGAGGGAAAGTTGAAATTATGCAATTTGTATTAGAGTTATTAAAATCTCCAGTTTATGTTAAACATGAACAAAAAGTAGGACTCCCTTTTAACGGAACCTAGAATACCCTTACCGGTTAGCGATTGTCTTCTCTTTCCTCCTGCTTTACCAGCTGGTGGTTCAGGGCCCTTTGGTTTTCTTTCAATTGAAGATTGTATTTTACTGGCATCTTCCTGCTTCTTTGAAGCTGGCGATTTTCCCTGCTTTTCACCAACAACCTTAGCCGATGTTGAGATAGTATTTGTACTTGCCGCTGGTGAGGAAAAGTTGAAATTATGCAATTTGTATTAGAGTTATTAAAACATCCAGTTTATGTTAAACATGAACAAAAAGTAGGACTCACTTTTAATGGAACCTGGAATACCCTTACCGGTTAGCGATTCTGGTTTCTTTCCTCTTGCTGTACCAGCTGTTGGTTCTTGACCCTTTGATTTTTTCTCACTAGAAGATTGTATTTTACTGGCATCATCCTGCTTCTTTGAGATTGGCGATTTTCCCTGCTTTTCACCACCAACTTTAGCCGATGTTGAGGCAATATTTGTGCTTGTCGCTGTTGAGGAAAAGTAGTACTTATATAATTGGTAATAACAATTAAAAATTTTTAATTTTTGTTTTATTTTACTCTTTATTTATTTAATTTACTGTCAAAATTTAATACAATTTGTCATCTAAAAAAAAAAAAAAAAATTCTGTAATCTGTTTTATGTATGTAATTTTGGAATAAAGGCTTAACTTATTGTTTATTGATAGGTATTAATGTTATTAAATCATCCAGTTTATATTAAACATGAAAAAAAATATGACTCACTTTTAAAGGGATCTGAAATACTTCTACCGATTGGCGATTGTGGTTTCTTTCCACCTGCTTTACTAGCTGGTGTTTCTGGGACCAATGGTTTTCTGTCACTAGAAGATTGTATTTTACTGGCATCATCCTGCTTCTTTGAGGCTTGTGATTTTGCCTGTTTTTTACTACCAACCATAGCCGATGCTGAGTCTGTATTTGTCGCTGGTGAAGAAAAGTGACCCTTATGCAATTTCTATTAGAGTTATTAAAACATCCAGTTTATATTAAACATGAACTAAAATACTACTCACCTTTAAAGGAACCAGAAACACCTCTACCGGTTGGCGATTGTGGACTCTTTCCTCCTGCTTTACCAGCTGGTGGTTCCTGGCCTTTTGGTTTTTTCTCACTAGTGGTTTGTATTTCACCGGCATCATCCTGCTTCTTTGAAGCTATCGATTTTGTCTGCTTTTCGCCACCAACCTTAGCCGATGTTGAGATAGTATTTGTACTTGCCGCTGGTGAGGAAAAGTTGTACTTATGCAATTTGTATTAGAGTTATTAAACCATCCAGTTTATGTTAAACATGAACAAAAAGTAGGACTCACTTTTGATGGAACCTGGAATACCCTTACCGGTTGGCGATTGTGGTTTCTTTCCTCTTGCTGTACCAGCTGTTGGTTCTTGACCCTTTGATTTTTTCTCACCAGAAGATTGTATTTTACTGGCATCATCCTGCTTCTTTGAGATTGGCGATTTTCCCTGCTTTTCACCAACAACCTTAGCCGATGTTGAGGCAATATTTGTGCTTGCCGCTGTTGAGAAAAAGTAGTACTTACGCAATTTCTATAAGAGTTATTAAAATATTTAGTTTATAATTAACATGAACCAAAAATACGACTTACCTTTAGAGGAACCTGGAATACCCTTACCGGTTGGCGATGGTGGTTTCTTTCCTCTTGCTTTACCAGCTGGCGTATCTGGGCCCTTTGAATTTCTTTCATTAGACCATTGTTTTTTACTGGCATCGTCCTGTTGCTTTGAGGCTGGCAATTTTGCCTGCTTTTCATCGCCAACCTTAGCCGATGTTGAGATAGTATTTGTACTTTTCGCTGGTGAGGGAAAGTTGTACTTATGCGATTTGTAGTAATAATAATAATAACATTTTTATTTTTATTATTATTATTTTATTAATGATAATGATAATTAATCAAGTGGATTAATCATCATTATCAAGTGGAGTGGCTGGGAATTACCAAGGGAGCAGTTCGTGTGGCTCCCAGAGACTGTATCTGGAAAGAACATGAAAAGCGTCCTGGGGTCAACAGCAAGACTACGATGTCTGGTTGTGTAAACAAAGAGCCAAAGTGACTCTGTGTTTAGGCAGAAAACAGATTACTCTGATCACAGGCCTATTCACAGGGCATGGTAGGTACAGGAAGCGTCTGTTCAAGGTAGGGCGTATTAGCTCGGATCCGTTGTGAAGATTGTGTCAGGAAGAGGAAGAAACGGCCTCTTACTTGTTATTCGATTGCGTTACAATCGAGTGATTGCGCTATGAAACCTTTGCATCTTTGACACTAAAGGAGATAGTAGCGCAAAAAGAACTAGTAGGGAAAGTCCTCAAACTCTTTAGTAGGGGAGGTTTCGTTTACTAGATCGAAAGGGGGAAGACGCAATAAGCCTCTTTTGGCTGCGGTGCCATGGAGCACGGGTCCCGCCCAGCTATCTTAATCCTAATTATCATAAAAATTAATACAAACACAGGCATGGACTGAAGTCCATCCGCCGAGTTGACCTTACTTTATTTTTAATAGATGCATTGACTACATTGGACATCAGCGTCGTTGACTTTACTATAAATAATATTTAGTGCAAAATTAAGATCAAAAATGAAGGTTTTAGCTTATTTCTATAGGAAAAGTAACCATAAACACAACCAAACAATTCTTTGAAAAAAGAAAATGTGAATAACAACTAAATAAACTTTTCTCTTATTCTGTGTGATAATATAATTAAGTAAAATAAATAAATACACATTTAGAAAAATTTTTAGGGAAGGAGAATATTGTTATACATTAATAATTAAATTAAGTAATCAAAAATTCTATACTGCAAGGTATGTTAAATTTTCCCATCCATAATCGCCATTCAGATGTTTTATCGTCTCGTATTAGCTGATAAATTGTCTACCTAAATACTTCAGCTTAAACTCTTGTAATATTGGGCAAAGCCCTATAAAATGTATTGTATTTTTTATTGCACCTAAATTACACAGACTGCATTTACACGCTCTTTTTTCCCAACTAATATTATTGCAAAGTATTGGTATGGTGTTGTGTGAGTAGGCAAGAATGATACTAATAATAAATAATAATAATAGTAACAATAAAAAATAATTGTGGACGCGCCTTAAATGATAAATAAAAAATAAAAAAATAAAAATAAAAGAAGTGTGTAGAGGTCAGTGTGCGAGCTCGGTATGAACCCCTGGTAAGTGGTGGGCTCGAGAGACGGAAGCAGAAGGAGATAAGCCGTTGCCGAGGTAAGACCACGGGTTTGTGAAGAAGTTGAGTATTGATAAATAGCTGATTGGCGAGAGGTGAGCGTACATCTCTGATTAATCCCTCTGTTCACCTCTAACCACTCAGCAGGGATCAGGCATTAACTCCGATTTTATTGTGTGTTTAGAGTTTATTTTTCTTTACTTTTATTGTGAAAAGCGTTTCAGTTCATTTAATATCTTTAGTAATTAAGAGTTTACTTTCTTTTATTATATCACTTCATTCGAGTGTTTTATGTTGGGAATTTTGTTAGGGTCTAGTTTGATAGTATGTATCTGTCCGTTAGTAAAGTACAAGCAACTAGTCATTAAATAGCTAACATATTAACTGGGTCACTGATTCCTCTCCACCACCCGTGTGAATGGTCGTGTGAGTGTGTGAGGGTGACGGTCCGGTAGCTAGAGGAGAACGGGAGCGCTGTGGAAGTAGGTAAGTTTCTGAGAGGTTATATTATAATTTAAGTTCAGCGACTCTCCCCTCAGTTTCATAATTATCGACATCTTCCTAGTGTTATTTGCATCGTTAATGTAGAGTATACCAACTGAACTTGATTTAATTCTTTATACAATACATTTAAATCATCCAGTTTATATTAAACATGAACAAAAAAATACCACACACATTTAACGGAACCTAGTATACCCTTACTGGTTGTCAATTGTGGTTTCTTTCCTCTAGCTGTACCAGCTGGTGGTTCTGGGCCCAATGGTTTTCTCTCCCCAGAAGGTTGTTTTTTACTGCCTACATCCTGCTGCTTTGAGACTTGCGATTTTGCCTGTTTTTTACTACCAACCATAGCCGATGTTGAGTCTGTATTTGTCGCTGGTGAAGAAAAGTGGCACATCTGTAATTTCTATTAGATTTATTAAAACATCCAGTTTATATAACATGAACCAAAAATACGACTCACCTTTAGAGGAACGTGTTATGCCCCTTCCGGTGGGCGCTTGTTGTCTCTTTCCTCCTGCTTTACCAGTTGGTGGTTCTGTGCCCTTAGGTTTTCTCTCAATTGAAGATTGGTTTTTAATGCCATCAATCAGCTGCTTTGAGGCTGGCAATTTTGCCTGATTTTTTCCACCTATCTTAACCGATGTTGTATTTGTCGCACGTGAGACTAATTTAGAAGTCTTACTGCCAGGCATTTTCTTTTCTGATTTTAACTTAGTCAATTTAGGGCGATTATTTTCCGGACCAGTTTCCTTTTGAAACCTCAAATTCTTCGTTATCGGTCGTGAGAATTTTTGATTTGAATATTTATTTTGTAAAAGGCGCTTGTTTGTTCCTGTAAGCAAAAATATATGAAGCATACTCTACAGCAATATTAATATCAGATTAACAGAAATGTACTTTTCTCATAGAGTTGAACGAGATTCCTTGGAATTACCAACAATTGGGAGAAGAAAATTTAAAAATGTATAAGAATTATAGATGTCCTGCTGCACCGAGGACAGAATAGTTCTTTTGGGAACAGATTTAAAAGCTTCCGAATCGGAGGGCGGAAACCTCTAGGACCGTCCATCAAGTAGAAAAGAAGTGAGGACCGAAAGGTAAATCTCGAAAGAATGCTGCAATGGAATTATTTGCTAAAATATGGGTATAATTTATAAATTTATTACTTGTATATGCTTAGAAAATGGACCCTTTAGTAAATATGAAATATACTTACACAATAATTTCAATTATTTTAACGGCATTTCTGCTATACGTGGTCGCTTTCATCTCATGAAATGACTGTGTATCTGTCATACAATAATGGAACATGCGGGGCTACAGGTGTGTGCATTTAGGAAACTAAATTGCGTCCGGCGCATTCTATACGGATCCCTGGGTATGTCCCCTACATTAAGAAGGTGCAGCCTGATGATGGGAAGGCGCTCGGCGGAGTTGCTGTTTGTACGGGACAATATCCCTAGCCGGTGGCTTACTCTGAATACCATCTTTAAGCTCATGCCGGGCGTCCAACGACAGCGTTGCAGATCACTCTGTGTTACATGCTAGGTATTACATTAGATGTTACATTGGAAAAGGGGTGATCTGAAGGACCTGCTCTTTCAACAGCCAGCGACGGTATTAGTTATGGGAGATTTTGAGTTCTCACAATACCGGTTATGGTAGAACCGGTACACGAAGCAAGACCTTAGAAGAGATGATTGATAATCATAATTTATTCCTACTGAACAACGATGACGCAACTTTTTTTAGTGTGTACTCTAGAACTTTGTTGATTTAAGCATAACAGTTCTTAGAACCAGCTTAACAGTTTATCTAGAATGGAACACGCTATAAGACTACCTAAGTGACTACTATCCCATTAAAGTGGATAGCTCCATCTCCAGGTCTGACTTTATCACACCTGTGAGATTCGACATAAGGAGAAAAAATTGGTTCGCTCATACAGCCAATGTGCCTCGTCATTGAGATGTTGTTGCGTGCGGCCGAATGTTCGTGGACCTCTGATTGCTTCAATTAAACATTAGTGGGCAAGAAGTTATACTTGCATGGGGGCCAGGCCACATAGGCATATCTAGCAACAAAAAAGCAGATCAGGAAGCATCCAATGCTGCCTGCAACCACAAACGCCATACCCATTTTCCCCACTGACTTGCAAATTCACAAAAAATAAAATCTTAAATAGAAAATGCCTACATCAGTGAGATATCGTATTCAGAAAAATTGAAAGAATTTAAACCACTAGTGCAATTTATACCGTCTAAGAACCCGCGGCGAGAATTGGTGATAATAACAAGGCTTAGGTTAAGGATACACGAGTGACTCAGCTTACCTCCTCCTAGGGGCTAAAAACCCGAGGTGCTCGTGGTGCTGGAAAAAACTTACAGTTTTTCATGTATTGGAAGGGTGTCACGCACTTCGTCATTGCCACATCATAGAACATTTCCTATTCATGGGTGTTTGAAACTTGGTCATATTCTCTTCACGCAAAATATTATGAGATGGAGCTGAAAAAGCTCAATAACCCATAGATCTGGCGGACCAGACTGCATACAAAAGCTTTTATTGGCCATCCTTAAAGAGCAAGTATATTAATTCTGAGCTTATTTCTAGAAGTGACAGATATCCTGGCCTAGAACCTTGGATAAATCTTACAATATTTCTCACAACAGAGAATTGTAAATTTCAGAACTAAGATAATTGTAGAAGCTGTAAGTCCCAAGAAATTGTTGGAGCAGACTGTTCTGACAATACATCAATAAAGAGATTTTAGACTTGAAGTCAAAAGCTGCGCTGGAAATTCATTTAACCAGTGTCTCATTATGAAAAGTACTAATCTAGAGGATATTTCAGCATGATTTTATTTATACTAACCAGGTTTGCGCTTTCTTTTTGGCAATGGAACATAGGGCACCACTTTATCTACAAAAAAAATAAAACTAAAGTTAGTTCCGACCTAAAATACAATTATACACAAAGTACAGGATAAGGATGTTGACTGTTAAAAATCATAACAATAATTAAAGGTCTAAGTCGCTTTGACAAATAGACAAGGAAAAAATAAATAAATAAACAAAAATAATAAAAATAAAAGGCGCCAAAAACCTCAGATGTTGACGCGCCTTAACTTAAACAGAAATTAAAAATAATAAATCAATTTTTATTTTTCAGTTTCAAAAAAAAATCTTTTAGATTATGATACAGTTAGGTTCAATCGGCGCCAAGGTAACAGAGCAATTAGAGGCGAGACGAGGCTTAGTGAGTATATTTCCCACAGTTAGATCTAATACTTTTATTTGACTGTATTTTTTTAAGAAAATTTATTTTAGGGTACTTATGTTGAAGAGTGGGATGAGCTTCCCACTAAATTGTAATTTTGGTGTAACGTACAATTTTACAAACTGGACACGAATAATAAGAATTACAAAAGTTTGGAATTTGGAGAAAATGTATGAGTTAGAACTTGTAAGAATTTTAGTTTAAAAAAATAATGTGAGAATCTGTTGTAACAGATTAAAATATATAAATTTGAACGAGTCATCTTGAAAGAAATTAATAATATTGTAACGAAGTTGACCTGGGCAGAGAAGAAAGGCCTAGATTGTACTAGGGGTTGAGCGACCAAAGTCGGTAACAGGCCACCACTGTGTAAACAAAAGGGCCGGTCTCTACCTGTGCCAGAAAAGAAAGATTGTTGTAGGAGTTTAGTGACCGTAGCCTGTAACGGTCCACCGCTGTGTAAAAGCCAGCTAAGAGAAAGGCCCCAGTTGGGGTGGTGGCAGTATGTGTTTTCCAGCCAATGAGCGGCAGGTTGGAGTGGAGTGAGACAGAGAGCTGGTAGAGGGCGGCCCCAGTTGGGATGGTATGTGTTTTTCTCAGCCAATGAGCGGCCGGTGGGCGTGAGAAAGACGGAGTGGGGCAGTCGCAGTTAAAGGGAGGCAGACACAGCTGGAGAAGTCAGTTTTTAGTCAAGTTATTGAGTGAGTTTTGAGTTAGTCTTTGAGGTTAGTTTTGAGTTAGTCTTTGAGTCAGTCTTGGAAAGTTAGTTTGGAGAGACACTTTGAAGTGACAGTTTTTGAGAGAGTCAGTGTTGCGGAGTGCTTCAGAGTTAGCCAGTTAGGCGGTTAATCAGTTAGTGAGTAGAGCTTTGTTAGTGCAGCAGAGACTAGTGCAATTCGGTGCAGTGCGGATCAGTGGTCAGTCGGGGAACAGTTTTGTGGCGTTACGTAGTGTGTAAGTAACAGTAAACTGTTGTGACTGTTGTAAATGGTAACTGTAATGAATAGCGTTAGTTGCTAGTAAATGTTAATGTGATTAATGTTAATGTGTTAATAAATCAGGTTATTACTTACAAATTTAGCGAGTTTTATTATTTAATCAAACCCACATATTATTTAAATTAACTAGTGGCAGGCACTAGTTGTAGTTGTGAAGTTTTTAGTAAAAAGATAGAAAAACTTTACGATATGAATGGAAGGAATTACTAGAAATATGTTTGGGTGTGTAAGAACATTATTGGAATCTAGCCAATTTTTATTTATTTCCGACATTTTTAAGGATTAACAAATATAGATTAAGCTTACCATGCGTGATATGGTACATAAAGACATCTGGATTATTTTCTGCCTTCGCACGGATCTTTTCACCATTCTTTCCTTGTGGAATTTTGTACACCATGTACTTGAGTCGACCTGCGGATAAACGAAATAAAACATTTTTTTATAATTTTTTTGCCAGCAACCGTTAAATAAATCTATAACTCCTAGGCATTTTCGTTTGAAGTATGACTTATTTAAGAAAGTGCCTTAGGAAAACAGTTCTCAAACCACTTACCATTCATAAAGCCAATTCTAACGGCTATTCTGACTGACTGGAATCTTGGTTTTTTCAGTTTTTCTACAATAAATAAAGAAAAAAATATCTCATCAATTTGATTTATTCGATTGATGAATTTATTTATTTAAATATATTGTTTACCTTTAATTTTACCATAAAGCTTTTTACACATTCTTGCGTTGATTTTTGGCAATGTTTGGTCTGTAACAAGACAAAAAAAAGATGTAGGAAGCAGAAATCATGAAAGGGTTTGACTTAATTTATTAGCTTGTCTGTTATTATAAGGATAAAACTCAATGGAACTCAGAATTGTCTCGTAATTATGTTTTAAACATAAAACATGCGATTGTCGAGAAAATTGCCTCAATAGGTAAATAGCGGAATTGTAATAACTAAAAAAGGCTTATTTCCTTACTTGATAAATTAGAAGCGTTTATAAAACTAAATAACTTTAATTATTTTATATGATGTTCAAATATCCAAGAAAAAGTATGTTCTCACAAATAAATCTAAGAACTGATTTCCCTTTAATTATACCATATAATTGTGCCGACAAAGTCGACACTTACTCTGTTTTGATGGTTGCTTGCTAAAGGGATGAGCGTGTGTTTCTCTGAGCGATAGAGAAAAAAAGTGGACTTTTTGAACTACAGAAAGTATACTTCCAGTGGAGAGAACACTTTACAGATTTAATTCTCATTGATAGAGAGAAATGTACATCACATAGCTGCTTACACCTGCATTCTATTGGGTACTTTTCTATTTTTATCAAACAATCGGAAAAAATGATACATTGACTGGGACACCGGGACCTTACTTTCAAAAAGGAACATACGGTAAGCCAAAAAAATACATCATGGAGGATTTGACTTTTGAACTGCAAATGATCAAGCTTACATCTCTTTTCTTCACCAAGTCCTACTTTTATAAGTAAGTACTATATACAATTATAAGACAAATAACAACAGAATGTTCAGAGTATTTTGCCTGTAAAACTAGTAATGGTATAGGAAGGTCTTGGATTTGTTAGCTACCAAAAAGGTTCAAGTTGTAAACAATTATAGTCTACATTTTCAACAGACTTAATATGTAAAAAAATTGGTTGTAAAATGAAAAAAGTACAAATTTTATTTTCTAATATTATGGGTCTTACATTAAGGTTCAATATAGCCTAGGTTGGACCAGGGCCTAGTGTAGGGATTAAAGCTATGCTGGGACTAAAAAACACTATGACGCATAGTCAGGACGGTTTAATTCTAAAGGTAAAACTCTTAAAACTAAGCTATTTAGTTGATTGCGAATTGCTTAACTTCCTGAAGGCAGCATTTTTGTTTTCAATATTTCCGCTTTACTTACAGCCCCCGCCCAGTGACAAATGATCAAAAGTTTAACTCACAGAGATTGCTGTTATCCTTAGCCTTTAATTCAGCAGCTTTGCGCGCAAATTTGGCTGAAAAACAAAAACAAATTGAGTTAATACCTATTTACTCAAATTTTGGATAGTCTAAATAAAGCTTTACTGGCATAGATTCAGCTTCCAATGTGGCTTACACCAAAGAATCTTCAAAGTAATAAGCAAATAAACTATGTTTTTACCTTTCCTCATGTGCCTTGGCAGAATATCCTTAGTTTCTTCATCATAAATCATAACTTTGTTCTCTAAAAAATAAAAAGTTCACCGCATTAAATTTTGTTAAAGCTGGTAATTGTGTGCATAGTATTAACTCTTCTTCATATAGGTAGTAGTATTATACATAGTACTGACTTGGGGACACATTAGATGATGCATGTCTGCGGTTTACCTTAATACTATAAAAGTGATAGATCAGTACATATCATTACTTTATAGACAATTTGGCAAATGTAACATGCTTTAGTTTTCTTTGAAAGTAGGGTGGTAGATTTGTTTAGTTCCTTTTACAATGTAAAATCTAAGTGGTAGATATTTACCATAGTATAAATAGTATAGGCCAACAGTGTGGTTAATAGTAAACATCAATTTCGTACCTATTTTATACCCGCTAAGCGAATCAGATTTTTTGTAGAATTCGTGAGCATATAAAATATATTTATTTTATTTAGAACTAACAAGTAATTTATGGTGTATGCATGTAGTCTTGTACCTTTCTTTAGCTTAAGATCCACTTTGGCTAGAATCATGGCGGCCTTCTCAAGAAGAGCGGTCTTGCGCTTTTTCTTGTTGATCTTGGCTTGTTTTTTAACTAGAACAGAAAAAAATAATGTGAATGAGTGTGAAGTAAATAATTAATAGAGTGAACGCATAATTAAGAGAATTAATTGAATATTAAATGGTAGAGTGAAATAGTCAAAGAATGAATGCATGAGTGAATTAGATAAGTTATGAGTGCATCGGTGAGTAAGAATCAATATACTCTGCAATGAGAGAAGGAATGTGAACGGGTAGATTTAATGAAGATGAATGAACGAGCAAATAAGATAAGCGTAAATTCATATGGGACGAGTAAAGAGTAAATGATGCGTTTGGAAACCTACTGAGTGTAACATGACATCTGGCAGACAAGTGAGAGAAAGAGTGTTGAATGAATAAAGTGAATGGATTTGAAATAAGATTGAGAAAAATTTTTTAGTTATCCTGGTTATTACACATATTTAACTCCCAGACGTGAAAAATTGGTTTTTAGAACCAATACTGTTCTTTGTTGGAACTTAAATATATTAGGGCGAAAAGAAGTGGTGCGAGTGATTGACAATAAATTTATAAAAATTCTCAATACGTACAAAATTCACGTTTTTTTGGATAGCATGAACATCCTTCTTCTGGAAAAGTAACAGTCTTTGCAACGGACGTCTTTAATTCTATAACAAAATAAAAAGAAAAAAGAATCAGAAAAAAATAGTATAGGCCAACAGTGTGGTTAATAGTAAACATCAATTTCGTACCTATTTTATACCCGCTAAGCGAATCAGATTTTTTGTAGAATTCGTGAGCATATAAAATATATTTATTTTATTTAGAAAATCATTTGCAGTTTCCGTTAATATTAAGTCAGCAATTTTACTGAATAGGAATTAGATTAGTGCCCAAGAATGTTGTTACTCCCTTATAATCGTATCTATATCTATTAGGCTCCAAAGCAAAACGTATTAAATATGCGAGAAAAAAGAAAAAAAAAAAACTACTGTTCTACATTCTATTGAAATTTTTCATTTTTTGCAAACTTCTGATTATGAAAGAAAATTCGAAATTAAAGCGAAAAAACATTTTAAAGCAGATCAATCAATCAAATTACATATCAAACCACTATTTCAATGACAAATTTTATTTAATTTTTACTTATCCAAATTATTACACAGACGTTCATCGACGTGCAAAATTGGTTTTTACAACCAATAAACTCTCTAGGAGTTTAAGAATTGAAGGAATTTTTTTTTTTTTAACTTCGCTACCCGTAAGTCACGGCAGTTCTGCCATCCGACGTCGGGTTTCCCAGTACACAATTTTTTTTTTTTTTTGTAGATATCGTCCGATAAAATAGTATTATGTCTTCGATAGAAGGACACAAGTCAAGGTATTCGGAGGACATGTCCTCTCTTCCACACAGAGTGCAGGTCGGGTCCGTCACCAACCCAATGCGATATAGGTGGGTCTGCAAATAATCATGACCCGTGAGCAGTCAGAAGCAGGCCACACCGTCCTTTCTTTTCAGATTAGGTGGAACTCGTCCACCTGGTTCAACCAATACTTGCCACCGTTTTCCATCCGCTTTTGCTTTTTGTCTGCACTTCACTTCTGATCGAAGAAAAAGTGGGAAAAGAAAGTGGTATGAGTGTTTGGAAACAAATATTTTAAAATTCTTAATACACACCTAATTCAAGTTTCCTTAAGCATGCACATCCTTCTGTTAGTAAAGATGAAGTATTTGCAGCAGGCCCCTCTGATTCTATTAACAACGACAAAAATAAAATAAAATATACAGAATTAGAAAAAAAAAAGAATGGGCCAGCAGTGTGGTTAATAGTAAACATCAATTTTCGTATCCATTTTATACCCGCAAAGCGAAACAGATTTTCTGTAGAAGCTGTAAGCATTTAAAATATATTTATTTTATATAGAAAATCATTTGCAGTTATTATAACGAAAGAGTCAGCAATGAATATTTTACTGACTTGGAATCAGATAAGTGCTCAAGGATGTTGTTACGCCTTTAAAAAGGTATACAACTATACTTATTACTATTAGGCACCAAAGATAAGCCTATAATGCTAAATTATTTACCTGGATAACAATAGCATTTGTCTTCTTCCGAAATTACAATTTTCGAATCCTTTAATGCCACTGCAAAAAAAAAAAAATCTTCGGATTCGGCATAAACGATGGTATAATTGACTAAAGTAACCATTGCTAGGGAAATCTTTCTTATAGGATCTGTGACTCTAATCCAAGACTTAGCCCCTAATCTACTACCAGTTCATTTATCAGATTATTTACCTGGATCACATGAGCATTTGTCTTCTGGAGAAATTGTACTGCCGGATATGCTTGACACGGCTGCAAAAAAAAAAAAAAAAAAAAATCGGATCCAGTGTTAGTAATTGACTGTAATAACTATTGTTAGGGGAACATTCCAAACCGGTTCTAAGACTCTTGTCAAGATCTTCCTTCCTAATCTACTATTAGTTCATATGCTAGATTATTTACCTGAAACACCAAAGTCTTTGTCTTTTTGAGCAATTGCACTGTCAGCTTCGCTTGATACTTCTGTAACAAAAAAATAAACATCAGATTTAGCATTATGTTAGGTGATTAACTGTATTAACTATTGGTAGGACATCATTTCACTGAGGATACTGGACTTTTGTCAAAGTCTTCTCCTCCAATCTACTACTAGTTCATTTATTATATTATTTACCTGAATCACAAAGGCATTTGCCTTCTTGAGAATTCTCGCTGTCAGATTCGCTTGTTACGACTGCAATAAAATAAATAAACATTAGATCCAGTGTAAACTATAGCGATTGACTGTAGTACCTATTGTTAGGGGAAAATTCCATAGAGAATCCGGGACACTTTTAAGTTCTTCCCCTCTAATCAGCTATCAGTTCATATACTAGATTATTTACCTGAATCACATATGCATTTGTCTTCTTCAGAAATTGCACTGTCAGATTCGCTTGATACTTCTGTAACAAAAAAATAAACATCTGATTTAGCATTATGTTAGGTGATTAACTGAAGTAACTACTGGTAGGGCATCATTTCACTGAGGATACTGGACTTTTGTCCACTTCTCCTCCAATCTACTACTAGTTCATATGCTAGATTATTTACCAGAATCACATGAGCCTTTGTCTTCTTGAGAAGTTGTACTGTCAGATTCACTTGATATGACTGCAAAAAAAAAAAAAAAACATAAACATAAGATCCAGCGTTATCTGTAGTGATTGACTGCAGTAGGTAGATAGATAGATAGATAGAAAACATACTTTATTATCATATTTACAAAAAAATAAAAATTAAACATTTGAATTGTATGAATACTGACATGAATACAATCGTCTGTCAGGAAATTGTGGCTAACATTTTAAAGGAAAAACATTTTCAAAGCTTATAATACTATAAATAAATAGAAATATTTTCAATTTAAGGAATGGGAATCGGGCTATAAAGGAAAGAACTAGTTAATAATAATAATAATACTAATAATAATCAAAATAATAATTATCAAAACTACATCCGAGACATGGGTTGGTAATAATGTTTAATAATTGAAATTTGCTACTAAAAACATTCTATGTGCTATAGATTCTTTAATATAGGCAATTAATGCCAGCCAATTAGAACCATTCAATAGAAGAATCATTTCACTTTCTTTTAAGGTCATCTTGTCAAAGAATTTCTTTCTTATAAAACCCAATATTCTATAATGACCAAGAAAGTGAAATACATCTTCATTGACGCCCATATTGCACATACTGCATTTGTAGATTCTTGCTTAAATATATGGCTTATAGTTTAGGTCAAGTAGCTCCTCTCTAATTTTCATAATTAGACCCACGCTATAGGCATCCAAAACAATATAAGTAGAATTTACTTTGAAAGACAATTTACTATAAATCTTATGGTACGTATTATTAAGAGCTTTAGAAATGTTAAAGTTAATATAGTACTGATTCAAAGCATTAATAATCTTGTTAATTTCAGCCCCAAACCTGTCAGGAGGCTGGAAATCTAAACTAACCTCACAATCCAACTCTTGAAGCCAATTGGCCAAATCTTTAGACCACAAAATTTGTTTTCTAATTATTTCCAGTGCCAATTGTTTAATTAAACGATTATCATCTAAATCCAAAATCTTTTTAATGTATCTCAAAAATATTGAGAAGGTAAAAACATGTAATGGGCTTGCATCTGTTTCTAAGTAGAGAACATAATTGGGTGTATTTTTTGGCAAACGATACAGTCTCTTAATGTATGCCTCTGTACATTCTCTAATCTTTCCGAGTACTGGGCACCCCAAATTTGACAACCGTACGTAAGGACAGCTCTTGAAACCGAGTTAAATACCCCATTTTTTGCAGGAATCGTTACATACTCATTCGTAATTAGGCCAGCCCAAACACTGTTCAATTCCAACACGGCCTGCCTCGCCCTGTCATCCCAATGTGACTTAAATTGCAAAGAAGTAATACTTTAATACCAAGATATTTGTATTCCTTGACTACCTCAATAGGTTCTCCCTTGAATTTCCAATTTTCTAGTCTTCCCAACTTCCCACCACCAGCTCTAAAGACAAAAATCTTGGATTTGGCCAAATTAAGAACCAGGTTCCAGTTTTCCAGGTAAACTTCCAACTGGTTTATCATTTGCTGAAGTACTCTTGGATCGTCGGCAATTAGCACTATGTCGTCCGCGTAGAGAAGCAGCTTTAAATTGTAATCTTTTAACCATATCCCTCCTCTAAGGGCTTTTTTTAAATCATTTATAAATATGGAGAAAAGTAAGGGACTTAAGTTACATCCCTGTTTAACTCCACAATATGTGACTGTAGTAGGTATTGTTGGGGATCATTCCATACAGGTTCCGGAACTCTTTCAAGTTCTTCCCCTATGAAGAGGTTTATACACTCGATTATTTACCTGAATCACATAAGCCTTTGTCTTTTTGAGAAAGTGAACTGTCGGATTTCATTGATACGTCTGCAACAAAAAAATAAACATCAAATTCAGCATTATGTTTAGTGAGTGACTGTAGCAACTATTGTTAGGAATGATTCCATAGTGGATACGGGACTGTTTTCAGGGTTACCCTCCCAAATCTACTACTAGTTCATGTGATACATTATTTACCTGAATCACATAAGCCTTTGTCTTTTTGAGAAAGTGCGCTGTCGGATTTCTTTGATACGTCTGCAACAAAAAAATAAACATCAGATTTAGCATTATGTTTGCTGTTGACTGTACTGACTATTGGTAGGGGATCAATCTACAGAGGATCCCGGACTTTTCTCCAACTCTCCAATCTATAACCCATTCATTTACCAGATTATTTACCTGAATCACATGAGCCTTTGTCTTCTTGAGAAATACTGCTGTCAGATTCGCTTGACATGACTGAAACAAAAAAATAAGCATCGGATTTATCATTTTGTTTGGTGTTGATTGTACTGACTATTGGTAGGGGATCAATCTACAGAGGATCCTGCACTTTTGTCCAAGACTCCAATCTATAACCAGTCCATTTACCAGATTATTTACCTGAATCACATGAGCCTTTGTCTTCTTGAGAAATGCTGCTGTCAGATTCACTTGATATGACTGCAACAAAAAAATAAACACTTATGTTTAATCTTAATCGAGCGTTATCTATAGTGAATAACTGTGGTAGGGGATCATTCCATAGAGAATCCGGGACACTTTTAGGTACTTCCTCTCTAATCAGCTATTAGTTCATACGCTACATTATTTACCTGAATCACATAAGCATTTGTCTTTTTGGGAAAGTGCACTGTTGGATTTCTTTGATACGACTGCAACAAAAAAATAAACATCAGATTCAGCATTATGTTTGCTGTTGACTGTACTGACTATTGGTAGGGGATCAATCTACAGAGGATCATGCACTTTTGTCCAAGACTCCAATCGATAACCAGTCCATTTACCAGATTATTTACCTGAATCACATGAGTCTTTGTCTTCTTGAGAAATGCTACTGTCAGATTCGCTGGATACGACTGCAACAAAAAAATAAACATAAGATCGAGCGTTATCTATGGTGAATAACTGTGGTAACTATTGGTAGGGGATCATTCCATAGAGAATCCGGGATACTTTTAAGTTCTTCCTCTCTAATCAGCTATTAGTTCGTACGCTACATTATTTACCTGAATCACATAAGCATTTGTCTTCTGTAGAAATTGCACTGTCGGATTTTTTTGATACGTCTGCAACAAAAAAATAAACAACAGATTCAGCATTATGTTTAGTGACTGACAGGAGCAACTACTGTTTGGGGATGATTCCATAGTAGATACGGGACTGTTTTCACGGTTACCTTCCAAAATCTACTGCTAGTTCATACGCTAGATTATTTACCTGAATCACATGATCCTTTGTCTTCTTCAGAAATTGCGCTGTCCGATTCGCTTGATAAGTCTGTAACAAAAAAAATAAACATCAGATTTAGCATTATGTTTGGTCTTTGACTGTACTAACTATTGGTAGGGGATTAATCCACAGAGGTTCCTGGACTTTTGTCCACTTCTCCTCCAATCTATAACCCGTCCATTTACCGGATTATTTACCTGAATCACATGAGCCTTTGTCTTCTTGAGAAATGCTGCTGTCAGAGTCGCTTGATATGACTGCAACAAAAAAATAAACATAAGATCGAGCGTTATCTATAGTGAATAACTGTGGTAACTATTGGTAGGGGATCATTCCATGGAGAATCCGGGACAAGTTCTTCCTCTCTAATCAGCTATTAGTTCGTACGCTACATTATTTACCTGAATCACATAAGCATTTGTCTTCTGTAGAAATTGCACTGTCGGATTTCTTTGATACGTCTGCAACAAAAAAATAAACAACAGATTCAGTATTATGTTTAGTGACTGACAGGAACAACTATTGTTTGGGATGATTCCATAGTGGATACGGGACTGTTTTCACGGTTACCTTCCAAAATCTACTGCTAGTTCAAACACTAGATTATTTACCTGAATCACAAAATCCTTTGTCTTCTGTAGAAATTGCACTGTCCGATTCGCTTGATAAGTCTGCAACAACAAAAATATACATCAGATTTAGCATTATGTTTGGTGTTTGACTGTACTATCTATTGGTAGGGGATCAATCCACAGAGGATCCTGGACTTTTTTCCAAGTCTTCTCCTCTAATCAACTACTAGTTCATACGCTAGATTATTTACCTGAATCACAAAAGCCTTTATCATTTTTAGAAAGTTCACTCCCCCATTGGCTGGATACGACTGTAACAAAAAAATAAAGATCGGATTCGGATTGTGTATGCTTGTTGACTGTAGTATCTAATTTTAGTGGTTCTTTCCATATAGGATCCCGGAAACTTTTAAGTTCTTCCTCTCTAATCAGTTATTAGTTCTAACGCTAGATTATTTACCTAAATCACCGAAGCCTTCGTCATCTTCAGAAATTGAACTCTCTGATTCGCTTGATGAGACTGCAACAAAAAAATTAACATCGGAATCGGCATTTAGTATCGTAATTGTCTATAGTAACATTTGTTAGGGGGATCATTCCATTGAGGATTCTGGGCTCTTGTCAAAATCTAATCCTAATCTACTACTAGTTCATGTGATACAATTTTTACCTGAATCACAAAAGCCTTCGTCTTTTTTAGAAATTGCACCTTCGTCTTCTTGAAAAATTACACTGTCAGATTCACATGATACGTCTGCAACAAAAAAATAAACAGCAGATTCATCATTATGTTTGGTAATTAACTGTAGTAACTATTAGTAGGGCATCATTTCACTGAGGATACTGGACTTTTGTCAAAGTCTTCTCCTCCAATCTATAACCAGTCCATTTACCAGATTATTTACCTGAATCACATGAGCCTTTGTCTTCTTGAGAAATAGTGCTGTCAGATTCGCTTGATATGACTGCAAAAAAAAACAAAAAAACATAAGATCGAGCGTTATCTATATTGAATAACTGTAGTAGGTATTGGTAGGGGATCATTCCATAGAGAATCCGGAACACTTTTAAGTTCTTCCTTTCTAATCTACTACTAGTTCATTTGTTATGTTATTTACCTGAATCACAAAGGCATTTGCCTTCTTGAGAATTCGCACTGTCAGATTCGCTTGTTGCGTCTGTAACAAAATAAATAAACATCGGATTCAGCATTATGTTTGGAGTTTGACTGTAGTGACTATGGTTCGAGATCATTCCATAGAGGATGTGGGACTCTTTTCAAGGTCTTCCTTCCTAATCTACTACTAGTTCATTTCTATATTATTTACCTGAATCACAAGGGCATTTGCCTTCTTCAGAATTCTCCTTGTCAGATTCGCTTGTTACGACTGCAATAAAAAAATAAACATTAGATCCAGTTTAATCTATAGTGATTGAGTGTAGTAACTATTGTTAGGGGAAAATTCCATACAGGTTCTGGGATTCATGTAAGGCCTTCCTTCCTAATCTACTACTAGTTCATACGCTAGATTATTTACCTGAATCACATAAGCCGTTGCCTTCTTGAGAATTCGCACTGTCAGATGCGCATGATACGTCTATAACAAAAAAAAAATAAACGACGGATTCAGCATTATGTTTGGTGTTTGACTGTAGTGACTATTGTTCGGGGATCGTTCCATAAAGGATATGGGACTCTTGTCAAGGTCTGCCTTCCTAATCTACTACTAGTTCATTTGTATATTATTTACCTGAATCACAAAGGCATTTGCCTTCTTGAGAATTCTCACTGTCAGATTCGCTTGTTACGACTGCAATAAAAAAATAAACATAAGATCGAGCGTTATCTATAGTGAATAACTGTAGTAACTATTGTTAGGGGAAAATTCCATAGAGAATCCGGGATTCTTCCCCTCTAATCAGCTATTAGTTCATACACTAGATTATTTACCTGAATCACATAAGCCTTTGTCTTTTTGAGAAAGTGAACTGTCGGATTTCATTGATACGTCTGCAACAAAAAAATAAACATTAGATTCTGCATAATATTTAGTGACTGACAGGAGCAACTATTGTTTGGGATGATTCCATAGTGGATACGGGACTGTTTTCACGGTTATCTTCCAAAATTTACTGCTAGTTCATACGCTAGATTATTTACCTGAATCACATAAGCATTTGTCTTCTGTAGAAATTGCACTGCCAGATTCGCTTGATACGACTGCAACAAAAAAAGAAACAGCAGATTCAGCATTAAAAATGGCGATTGCTGTATGAACCATTGTTAGTGGATCATTCCATAGTTGATCTGGGACTCTAGTCAATGTCTTCCTCCCTAATTAACTACCAGTTCAAATGCTAAATTATTTACCTGAATCACATAAGCATTTGTCTTCTTTTGAAATTGCACTGCCAGATTCGCTTGATACGACTGCACCAAAAAAAGAAACAACAGATTCAGCATTAAAAATGGCAATTGTTGTATGTACCATTGTTAGTGGATCAATCCATAGTTGATATGGGACTCTAGTCAAGGTCTTACTCCCTTAATTAACAGTTCATATGCTAAATTATTTACCTGAATTACAACAGCTTGTGTCTTCTTGAGAAGTCGTTGTATCCGATTTGCTAGATTCGACTGAAAAAATAAATAAATCAGATTTGGCATTAAATTCTTATGTTTGTTGTGCCAACTGTTGTTTTCCGTGCACTGACCATTCATAAACTTTATTTCGGGCAATTAAAAAAAAATGAGATTAGCCCAACTAGCTGTATCTGTGACCCGTTGCGTAAGAAGTTAGAGTATAGTGACGCTGTGCGTAAGCGGTAGTAAGACGAGAAATAATTTATATTGAGAAGTATTTGTTTATTTTAATGATTTCTACTTTATTTTTCCTGAAGAATTTTGGTGGTTTCAGTTTCGGGGTAGAGGGCCATAGAAACTAGGGCAAAGATGCTCTATTTTACCCTTTGTAACGGCAAGTGTTGTGATTTTGTATTTATTTTTAGTTATTGCACATACTTAGGAATTAAACGTACCCAGATCATAGAGTTAACAGCTTTTATTTATAAACTGATACTGTTCTCTGTTGGAATTTAGGAATGTTGTTATGAGTTTAAGAAAAGAAAGTGGTGTGACTGTTTGGCAACAAATTTTTTGAAATTCTTAATACATACCAAATTCACATTTTCTTAAGCATGTACATCTTTCCTGAATATTCGATGAAGGACATACTGCAGATCCTTCTGATTCTATAAAATAATACAGAAAAAAGAATTAAAAATTTAAAGAATAGTTCTAGCAGTATGTTTAATGGTAAACATTAATTTATTTCCTATTTTATACCCGGTAAGAGAATCAAATTTTGTGTATAATCGTGAGCATTTTAAATGCATTTTTTCATTTAAAAATTATATGCAGTTTCCTTTAATATTATATTAGTTTCATCAATGTACATTTTGTTGACAGAATCAGATTTGAGCAGAAGGATAGAGGCATAGCTTCCTAGTAGGCCACAAGGCCAAAGGAAAAAAAATACTTTTATTACATTCTAATAATTTTTTTCATTTTTTGCAGGCTTTAGAAATAACCGAAATGATTAATCAACTTCTGATTATGAATGGAAATTCGAAAATCAACCGAAACGAAAAAAAGAAGCGTGCTACAGCGGATTGAGCTAAAGACATATCCACCCGCTATTTCTCAGATAAATATTACATTAATGTGGACCAATTGAGGTACCAAAATTCTCTTTTTTCTCGCAAAGCATACATTAAAAGAACAAGCAAATGTGGTAAGGTACATAGAAATACACACATTAGACAGTAGCACTAGTTAGCTATTGCTCCAACATCACAGCCAACCTTATGCATCGATGTTATGCAGTTGAAATGTGCCATCAGCGCCTGAATCGGCGAGTAGAGTTAGTAGGGATGAAATTTGTGGATACATCACGTTCTGTGAAATGATTTCTAATTGAACCATGTCAGTAATATAAATTAGTGTAAATTGAGGTGGCAAGAATTCTTCCGACACCCGGATAAACTGAATTGGATAGGAGAGGAAAAAATAACGTTCGGAAAAGAGGGATTAGAGAAATAGGTAATAGGTAAAGGAAAGGGTGCCTTTGAGCTGGATGACCAGTATTTGAGAAATGTCCAGAAAATATCCAGACGGCAGTCTTTCAAATATTTTTCCATTAAAGGGAGGAGCCTGACCAGTCTGCTGGAGCTGGGGATATTTGTAGGTTTATTTGATTTGTGGGATCATTCTTCAGAGCACCCAGGGATTCTTTTCAAGGCTTCCACACAAGTTCTACGACTTTTCTTCCAAGATTATTTACCTTCGTCACTAATGCTTTCATCTTCTTCAGTCAGAGAACAACTACATTGGTTAATTACGTCTGTAAGAAAAAAAAAAAAAAGCATCAGTATATTTTTAGTCACAGTTTTTAGATACAACAATGTGGGTATTAAGTGTGGTTGTGTTCGGTTATAACAAGGCAAACACATTCAAGTTAGATCAGGCCAAGCTTTATTTGTGACCCGAAGTGTAGGAAGGGCAACAAAAGGGCTGCGCGTGTGTGGTAGTAGGACGAGAAATAATTTATTTTGAGAAGTAATTTATTTTCATTTTAAAGCGAGGTATAATCGATTATGTAGGTTTAAATGTGTTCATTGTCGTAGCTTCCAATTAGGCCCCAAAGGTAAGACTATTAAATGATTTATGAAAATAGAAAAAAACTACATTCATTATTGAAACCAATTTTTATTTATTTTATTTCTTGTTACCTACAAGAGAGTTGGAACATAGCGAAATTTAACTGAATTACGTTCAATTTTAATGATATAAAACATTTTTTATTGACACTGTTTAACATTTATATTTTCATATGGAGAGTTACATTACCACAGCTATTTACAATCATTTTCAAAATTGATAATATTATTTCATTCAGCAGGCTTCGCCCCCACACCCCACTCGCTCATATTTCCTTTTAAAAACACCCTTTGAAGAAACTAACAACACTTCCACAAGGCATGTGCGCAAGGCTCGAAACTTGAGTTGTCGCACATATTTCATCAGTTATTCTAACAAAGAAAACCAACAAGAACTTACCACATTAACAATACCTGTGTACTTCCACGGTTTGTGTACTTCCACAACTAACTCTAAAAATGCTCACATAAGGCCCCCCCCTCACTGGAAGAATTACTTCTACGCCACATATATTCCGCACTCACACCACATTCATGCTTCAACCCAAATAAAAACTGTAAATTGATGACAATCATTGCAAATAAAGTTAAAGATTTACAGCAAAGCCAAGGCAAACTGATGGAAGCTACTCGCAGCCCATTAACAAGAAACCAATCACTGTACATACACATATGATGCTTACAATAAAAACAAATAAATATCACATTATTAAACATCATATGTCGCATGCTGATTCAAATTTTTTTAATATTAGTATAATGTGGCAGTTGAAGAACAAATAAACACTCCCTTCAAAATTACACCGCACCACAGGGGGCCTGATCTTCGGTTGAACCCGAAGTGTACCCTAAATTATTAACTTAAGAAAGTTTTATACTCACCTTTCGCCTGCATATCCACTTTGGTGTTCCGCAAAGTAAGCGCACTTTTTTGGTCCAATAATTATGATAAAAAAAAACAATTATGATAAATACGATTGTTTTAATTTTTTTTTCTGATTAAAAATATTTTAAACATGAAAGCATTTTAATTAATGACATAGCAACAGATTAGATAATGCTTTATACAATAGCTGTGATGACTTGATTATAGTTTACTAAATCATGATCTAATGAGAGAAATTTGAAGTCGAAATTTTTCTGACTGTCAATTCAATCTTCCAAGCACATATAATCACTTATTTATGAATTTTTACAATAAATCACATAATATTCACAAACTATGTATATTTGCACTTCTCTACCAGTTTTAGACAACATTTAAATTTGAATTGCGCGCAGTTAATGTGACTGGCCTGCCTCGCTTGAAGCCATCTACACACGTTTTGGTTTTGTTGCATTTTAGTAAAATTAGAAGTATTATGGCCCAGGTGGTTGAGAAATTTGGGACGGATGCCATCAGGAATTGATGTAGAAATAAAGCAGTATGTAGGAGGAGTTTGGTACTTTTATGTCTTAAGGTTGGCATCGCTGCGATCAGCTAAGAACAGTTGGCGAATAAAAACTGTTTTTTTTATAACCTCAAAATTGCATTTAAAGATGGCGCGTCCACTTGAAGTTTCTAATTAGTTGAACAACGTTCACAACACAGAAATTTTGATAAGAGGGAAAAACAGTTCAAAAACGGTCGAACCTCAGTAACTGACGAGCATCGTTAGTTTTACTAGATTTTCCTTGTATCCAGTATCTAACATTGTAATTTAAGCCAAGCTTAGGTTGTACACCGTAGGTCGGCTTGTTTTGGATGTGGAAGCACCTTAGGTCGGCTTGTTTTAGATGTAGAAGGTTTCAAAGAAGAGAAATCTTCGTTACTTTACTGTAATTTCTTTGTTTCCAGTTTCTAAGATTGTATTTTTAAGCCAAGCTTAGATTGTACAACTTAGGTCCGGTTATTTTTGGATATAGCAGGTTTCGAAAAGAGAAATCATTGTTAGTTTTACTGAAATTTCCTTTTTTACTGTTTCTAATATTGTATATTTAAGCCTTGCTGAGATTGCTAATTTTGAATCTAAAGTTTCTCAAAAAAGAGAAAAATAGTGAAATGTTTGTCTGTTTTCTGCAATTTCCTTGTGTCCAGTTTTTAACACAGTATTTTTAAGCCAAGCTTAGATTGTACACCGCAGGTCGGCTTGTTTTAGATGTAGAAGGTTTCAAAGAAGAGAAATCTTCGTTACTTTACTGGAATTTCTTTGTTTCCAGTTTCTAAGATTGTATTTTTAAGCCAAGCTTAGATTGTACACCTTAGGTCGGCTTGTTTTAGATGTAGAAGGTTTCAAAGAAGAGAAATCTTCGTTACATTACTGGAATTTCTTTGTTTCCAGTTTCTAAGATTGTATTTTTAAGCCAAGCTTAGATTGTACAACTTAGGTCCGGTTATTTTTGGATATAGCAGGTTTCGAAAAGAGAAATCATTGTTAGTTTTACTAAAATTTCCTTTTTTACTGTTTCTAATATTGTATATTTAAGCCCTTGCTGAGATTGTACACCATAGATCGGCTAATTTTGAATCTAAAGTTTCTCAAAAAAGAGAAAAATAGTGGAATGTTTGTCTGTTTTCTGCAATTTCCTTGTGTCCAGTTTTTAACACAGTATTTTTAAGCCAAGCTTAGATTGTACACCTTAGGTCGGCTTGTTTTAGATATAGAAGGTTTCAAAGAAGAGAAATCTTCGTTACTTTACTGGAATTTCTTTGTTTCCAGTTTCTAAGATTGTATTTTTAAGCCAAGCTTAGATTGTACACCTTAGGTCGGCTTGTTTTAGATGTAGAAGGTTTCAAAGAAGAGAAATCTTCGTTACTTTACTGGAATTTCTTTGTTTCCAGTTTCTAAGATTGTATTTTTAAGCCAAGCTTAGATTGTACACCTTAGGTCGGCTTGTTTTAGATATAGAAGGTTTCAAAGAAGAGAAATCTTCGTTACTTTACTGTAATTTCTTTGTTTCCAGTTTCTAAGATTGTATTTTTAAGCCAAGCTTAGATTGTACAATTTAGGTCCGGTTATTTTTGGATATAGCAGGTTTCGAAAAGAGAAATCATTGTTAGTTTTACTTAAATTTCCTTTTTTACTGTTTCTAATATTGTATATTTAAGCCTTGCTGAGATTGCTAATTTTGAATCTAAAGTTTCTCAAAAAAGAGAAAAATAGTGAAATGTTTGTCTGTTTTCTGCAATTTCCTTGTGTCCAGTTTTTAACACAGAATTTTTAAGCCAAGCTTAGATTGTACACCTTAGGTCGGCTTGTTTTACATGTAGAAGGTTTCAAAGAAGAGAAATCTTCGTTACTTTACTGGAATTTCTTTGTTTCCAGTTTCTAAGATTGTATTTTTAAGCCAAGCTTAGATTGTACACCTTAGGTCGGCTTGTTTTAGATGTAGAAGGTTTCAAAGAAGAGAAATCTTTGTTACATTACTGGAATTTCTTTGTTTCCAGTTTCTAAGATTGTATTTTTAAGCCAAGCTTAGATTGTACAACTTAGGTCCGGTTATTTTTGGATATAGCAGGTTTCGAAAAGAGAAATCATTGTTAGTTTTACTAAAATTTCCTTTTTTACTGTTTCTAATATTGTATATTTAAGCCCTTGCTGAGATTGTACACCATAGATCGGCTAATTTTGAATCTAAAGTTTCTCAAAAAAGAGAAAAATAGTGGAATGTTTGTCTGTTTTCTGCAATTTCCTTGTGTCCAGTTTTTAACACAGTATTTTTAGAGCCAAGCTTAGATTGTACACCTTAGGTCGGCTTGTTTTAGATATAGAAGGTTTCAAAGAAGAGAAATCTTCGTTACTTTACTGGAATTTCTTTGTTTCCAGTTTCTAAGATTGTATTTTTAAGCCAAGCTTAGATTGTACACCTTAGGTCGGCTTGTTTTAGATGTAGAAGGTTTCAAAGAAGAGAAATCTTCGTTACTTTACTGGAATTTCTTTGTTTCCAGTTTCTAAGATTGTATTTTTAAGCCAAGCTTAGATTGTACACCTTAGGTCGGCTTGTTTTAGATATAGAAGGTTTCAAAGAAGAGAAATCTTCGTTACTTTACTGGAATTTCTTTGTTTCCAGTTTCTAAGATTGTATTTTTAAGCCAAGCTTAGATTGTACAACTTAGGTCCGGTTATTTTTGGATATAGCAGGTTTCGAAAAGAGAAATCATTGTTAGTTTTACTAAAATTTCCTTTTTTACTGTTTCTAATATTGTATATTTAAGCCCTTGCTGAGATTGTACACCATAGATCGGCTAATTTTGAATCTAAAGTTTCTCAAAAAAGAGAAAAATAGTGGAATGTTTGTCTGTTTTCTGCAATTTCCTTGTGTCCAGTTTTTAACACAGTATTTTTAAGCCAAGCTTAGATTGTACACCTTAGGTCGGCTTGTTTTAGATGTAGAAGGTTTCAAAGAAGAGAAATCTTCGTTACTTTACTGGAATTTCTTTGTTTCCAGTTTCTAAGATTGTATTTTTAAGCCAAGCTTAGATTGTACACCTTAGGTCGGCTTGTTTTAGATGTAGAAGGTTTCAAAGAAGAGAAATCTTCGTTACTTTACTGGAATTTCTTTGTATCCAGTTTCTAAGATTGTATTTTTAAGCCAAGCTTAGATTGTACAATTTAGGTCCGGTTATTTTTGGATATAGCAGGTTTCGAAAAGAGAAATCATTGTTAGTTTTACTGAAATTTCCTTTTTTACTGTTTCTAATATTGTATATTTAAGCCTTGCTGAGATTGCTAATTTTGAATCTAAAGTTTCTCAAAAAAGAGAAAAATAGTGAAATGTTTGTCTGTTTTCTGCAATTTCCTTGTGTCCAGTTTTTAACACAGTATTTTTAAGCCAAGCTTAGATTGTACACCGCAGGTCGGCTTGTTTTAGATGTAGAAGGTTTCAAAGAAGAGAAATCTTCGTTACTTTACTGGAATTTCTTTGTTTCCAGTTTCTAAGATTCTATTTTTAAGCCAAGCTTAGATTGTACACCTTAGGTCGGCTTGTTTTAGATGTAGAAGGTTTCAAAGAAGAGAAAAATAGTGAAACGTTTGTCTGTTTTCTGCAATTTACTTTTGTCCAGTTTTTAACACAGTGTTTTGGAGCCAAGCTTAGAGTGTACACCTTAGGTCGGCTAGTTTTGGATCTTGATTTTTTTTTTAAAAGAAAAAGATAAATTGAAAAATGTACGATTAATTTACTGGAGTTTCCTTATTGCGTGTTACTAACATTGTATTATTAAAGCAGTTATACATTGTACTCATTAGATTGGCTTGGTTCGGAAGTGGACTTTCTCAAAAAGAGAAATAATGAAATCATTGTTAGTTTGCTGGAATTTCCTTTTTTCCTGTTTCTAACATTGTATTTTTTAACCAAGAACAGAGTACACCTTAGGTCGGCTAGTTTTGGATGTAGATGTTCTCAAAAAATGGAAAAATAGAGAAATCTTCGTTAGTTTTACTGGAATTTTTTTGTGTAAATAGTGAAAATTAAGTAAAATATTTCTTTTTTTTAATTTATTACATAATAACAATATAATTATAATATTTTATACAAATTGACCTTCACTCGCTTTTAATTTTTCTTTTCATGGTTCTTGATTATTAAATTGTAATTTACGAGTAATATTTAATAAGACTTGCAAGTTATAGTTTTGTAGTATTCAAATGCTATGATTAATTTTACTTTTTAAGCTAATAGAGGTGTTCAATACTGGGAAACCTCCTCTTTACATCACTCTACGCACATTATATTATTCCGAGATTATAATTATAATTTCATTCTTATTCGTGCCTTCAGAGTATAAGGGCAATATAGTTCTCTAGTTCTTATATGTTAAATTTTGTATCAGGTTTTTGTTTCCTTTATTAAATTCAATAATTGTGTATATTTTTAAAAATACAATTTTTAAAAACACAACCGTGTAATATAATCTATAACTTGCATATTAGTGAGAAAGAAGGCAAATTTACTATCTTAGGGATTCATTTCCCTTAAGAGCATAAATAGAAAGTAAATTTTATAAAAAGAAAAACTATAATCTCTCTGATCTGAGAAAATAAAGTGAAGAAAATTCCTAATTTTTGCGCAATATATCTGCTGCACACAATAAACTAATCAAGATAAAAACAAATTCAATTTAAAATACATTATGCTTCAGTTTAAACCAAACTACTTCTAAAATGTGTATTTAGAAAAAGGTTGTTTTACTTTTATTTACAGTTTACAATTACATTAATAACCATTAAATAGAAAGTTACCAAAGAGATTAAATTAACCGTCTAAATAAATAACAAGTAGTGTCAAAAAGGGAAATACAACATGTCTTTTTTCTTCCCGCAGTTATCGAAATTAATCAGAAGTTTGGTAAACTTCGGAAAGAGAAAGCCATGTGAGCTATTGCATCTCTGATTGATTCTTTTTAAGGAAGAGTGATGTCACAGGTTCCACTCAATGGCCACCAGAATAGTTATTACTATGACAAATCTTTAAAACCATACTATAGTAAGTGGACAGAAGCACTCACTAGTTTTGTAAAAATTTTAGGGCACTTCCATACGGATATTTTTCGCAGAAACTTAAAATCAGAAAATTGCCCGATTGCAATACTTAGAAGGTTTAAGAGAAAATAAAAAGTTATGACAGAAATTAAAGAGTAATCCCCGAAAAATGTAGTACCTGTAAAATTAGACGGATGATTGTACCAAAAAAAGTTTTTAACGATTAAATTCTTTAATCAAAAACTCTTGTAAGCAAGAATTTCTTTAAGAAAACAATATATTATTTATTTATTGTTACTTGCTTATAATGAACAAATTTATCAAGGGGTTGCCCGTGCCTTTACAGATGTAATACATGAAAAAAGGAAAAAAAAGAACACAAACAAAAATAAATTCACTTTTACAAATAAAACAAAAGTTATTAAATTATTGAAAACAAATTTCTATTTTTTACAGAATTAATTATTAAAAAATACATATATTTAACTTTATTTACCGAGTCGAAACATAAGAGGTTCTCCAACACAATTTCAGGTTGAATACAGGAACAAAAGTTAATGTTGAGCATATGTAGATACTTGGAAAACAATATATTAAAGACCAAGCATAATAAACATTTTCACCTAAGCACTTGCGCTTCTTAAATACCGAAAACTGAACCACGTCCAAGAAAAAAATGTTCTTGTGTAACTCATATAACAAAGCTCTGAGAAAGAAAATTAATTTGTCGGCGTAAAAACTTTCTGCTATTTATATGACCAAATTCTCTCTAGTTTAATCCTAAATATTAATAGTTTACTGTAACTAAAAGTTAATACAAATTTATAGTTATTTCCCTGCCATATAACCTCGAAAGACGACTTCATCAGCTGCAAATGAAGTAGCAATTCTGCGCAGAGCGAATACTTTGGGGGATTTCTAGCGAGCAGAATGGTTTTCTTAAAGAAAGAAAGCTTTTTAAGGTTTTTTTTTTATCAACGATTTCGAAGATACAAACCTTGCAAAATTATGTGAGCATAAAATGATTCACAGAATTGAAGAACTCACTGTCCGGTGATGGACAGTGTTGTCTGTAACGAGAGAACACTGTCCGGAGGCCGGCAGTGCACTGGAAAAAGCTCCGGGCGCTAATGACCTCAGCTGTTGATGCGCCAAAAAAAAAAAAAGAAAAAGAGAATTGAAGAAGTCATAAACAATTTAGTCCTGATTGTCTGAGGTGGAATGTTTATTTCCAGTGCCCATTAAATGGAAAAGACGAGCTTATAAGACTGCAAGTTATAATTCAAAATTTCAATAACTTAATTTTTAAATTAACAAGATTCATAATGGATCAAATAGAAATTAAGTGTTCGTGATTCGTACGTCAAGGCAAAATAACCAATACTGAAACAACTATGTTATGCTTGAATGAATCAGAGGAAATGGTCCAGATAAAGATCTTTTTGTATGAATCGTGTTTTTTGCTCGAACCCGATCATCCATTGCCCCGTGCTCTCAGAATATCCTCTCTTGAATTTATCCATAGTGCAAGATCATTGACGATGGTGTGCGCAATGGCATGAACTTCTTATCAATAGTGAAATAGTTCTGGCCATTCTGTTGCATAGCGGTCAACAATTCTGGTTGTAAAGCATCCGCTATTAGAGGGCCACGGGTCAAACGCCACAAGATCTCGCCCAAGAAAACGGACAGTCCGGCTACAAATCCAGTCATCACTACCATATAAGTGGTGAAAAGGTCTGAATTACGCAGACGCCTATCTTTACTACCTAAATTCAATGGGCAGATTACAGCGTCCGGTAGATCCAAAGTGATTAGATGCTTGATGATGCCGGACTCAATAAAACGTCGCACTCTGTAAGCAAACAAATAAACAGCAATCAATATCAAAGCAAAGAGATAAGGATAAGGATTTCCCACAAACAGTTGCTCAGGGCCAGTTCAAAGAAGATGATAAAAGAAGCGTGGAAGGAAAGTTTGGTCCCAAGGCAGACGCTAAATGTAGATGAGATGTCCAACTTAACTCACGCTCAAACTGCATTGAAGTCTGTAAACCCTTTTTAAACAATTTTAGTTTACTGTTAATGATTTCTTTCATCAAAAAAAAGTGATGCAAAATGGATTTATTTCTGCAAATCCGAACAATTACAGTTCACATTTTACGTGAAGGTTACAATAACCTCCCGCTGTCTACTTCGAGGAGAGCTCTTTTCCATTAAATAAATAAAAAAAAGCTCACTCATGAAGACAGACTGTCTTCTAAGAACGGTCAGCTTTTTGAAGAAAGAAAAATTACGAGGGATTTAAGGAGGCCGTTAGGGTTAGTTGGACTTCTTAGTTGACATAACATGCTTATAGACATAACATGCTCTTAGGTAGTAGTTTATAGTAAGCAGGACCCTAATTTATCTCACGCTGGTGCAAGGATCGTTGTTCCAGGTTAGCATCAGAAGTGCTAAATCTGAAGTTATAGGTTGACATGGACGAACGAAGCATGCTTTTCTCGCTCGCATTATCTCCCTAAATGATACGAACCAATCCTGAGCAGGTCATTTCTGCATGTGGCAACCCTTTTTAATGAATACACCGAAATATGGATTATTTTCAACGCTCATATTTTTTTTTAAGCTAACACAAACAAGCTGAAAGCGTAAGACACAGTTAATGAGAAACTGTTGGTAAACACAGTTAATGAACCTGGAAAAAAATATGCTATGCGTTCTGAAAGAAAATAACAAAAAAATGGACAGAATTCTGTTTTTATAACAGCCTGGTATAATAAACGCCAATACTAACACCTTATCAAACAATTCTGGCAATACGCTGTCCATTTGGTACGCAAACGCTAAGGGCCGTTCCAGAACATGTTTTTCCGTCAACACATATGTGCAGCTTTCAGACTCCATGTTCGGATTATCGTACAATCGCTTCTTTTTATAATCGTTAAACATCAATCGCGTCAATGTGTACCAATCGTCCAGATAGAGCCATCCTATAACACAGTAAATTATATTCTTAAAATAGGCTAACCACTTCTGCAAGATTAGTTTAGTTACTAGGCCTAGAATGACTTACCATCAGATAGCCTGGAAGTGACAGTTGCTTCGCGTGATACGTCCACAAATAGACCACGTCCATTGTCTATGGATTTTGTCAGAATATTTAAATCACCGTCGTTATCCTAACAATAAAACAAAAAATTTGGTGTGAACTTCCGCATGACCTTCTTTTGTTCTAACTCTTCAAAAATATTTATACACATATATTATAAAACATCACACTGAAACGTTACAGGAAACCAACCACATAATGCAACTTATATGTATATCTATAAGCATGTAATGTTTATACGGAATTTACGAAATCCTAGGAGCTAATTTCGAGAAAATACTGGAAAATCTATAGTGTATAGTGGCACTTATGATTAACCGTTTCCTTTTAAAGGGAATATTTAGGTCTGTGTGGAGATGATGAGGTTGGAGACATAAAATGGGGCGTATAATAATGGATCTTAGGATTCAGGATTTGACGGTTTTCATTCGGTTGAAATTCGCTTGACTGTTCCGTAAAATTAAAGTCTGTATGTCCTTATAAATATATATAGTCAATTTAGAGCACTTTTCAAGCATTCTTTAGACAACTGAGACAAAAATTCACTGCGACGAAGAATGTGTTTAAAACCTACCTTAACCGCATAATAGATGGCTCCACCATCGGATGAAAACCATTTATTCGATGATTTAGCCACATCACTAATGTCATTGATTGGTAATTTCGCCAAAGATAAAGTCAAAAATGCTGTTAAATTTGCTGTATAGAAAGCCGTCAAGATTAGTATAAACAGCCACCATGTTGCAAATAACATTCTTGTGGAATCTGTAAATAAAAACTTTGATATTAAACAGTTTCATGATCTTCACTTAACCAAGTTTGTAATCAATTTTTCTTGAAAATTAGAATTTATATCAAAACGGTTGTGAGTTGGCTTACACTACACAAAAATTATACTTTAAGGAGGGGGTATCTTTTCAGAGTCTCTCTCTCTTAATCGAATTCATCCAGGAAAGCATTCCCTTTACTGGAAATGTTTTTAGAAAAAATTTCTAAAAACTGAAAAACACTATTTTGTAAAGAGGCACTTTTAGTTTCTTTAAATTTGAAATTATGGTTACATATTTGTTCTTTTTTAATATTTAATAGGTAATAAGTATAAAACATTAGATTGAAATGGCACTTTAAAGAATCGCCCAACTGCCACTTTTGCCCAGAACAGTCATTAATAGAATCTTTCTGAGAAAATTGTTTGAATTAAAGTTATAGAATTACTTATTTGCAGTACATACAATAACTTAAAAAATAACATTAAATTAAAAACAGGAGTTGATTACTACGGTTGTTAGATTTAATAAACGAAAACTTGATTGTCGTTTGAACTCGTGGGACGTAAGCGAAATAGATATAAGTATATAAACCTTCACAATAATTATGTGAACAAATAATATTTTTGTAGACCAACCTAATCACTAAATCAAGAAACTTTTAAACAACCAAAAATGAATTTTTTTTCAAAAATATTACATACCCGACATTGGATTCAGTGTAGATCCTTGTTTCATGAGTGCTCCGTAGACAAACCAAACACAAGCAGATAGTGAGTATAATTGGGCATCATCGTCCTGGCATAATTTGACCCTGAGCCACATGATCCAATACATTATTGGTCCAACACTGATTAATGATACCAGAATCAAAATCCATACCTGAGAGAATATAAACAAAGAGTAGATAAATCTTTACATTGTAGTGATTTTACAAACATACTTAAAAATATTAAATAAGTTCTTCAACTTATTAAATAGGTGGTAAATACAGATTTCTACTGACATTGCTGGTAGGGCAAATTAGAGTAGCTTTGATGCTCTTAATATTATATACGAGGTGTGTTCAAAAAGTAACGGGAATTTTTAAATTTCGCGGATTTGGAGAGTCTGATTGTAAATTTTTTTTTTTTATTATGTTGGTACACATGCCCCTGAAGTACGATAAAATTTTCAGCAATATTCATTGTTTACTTCTTAAGTGGCAGCCGTTAAGGTTAGACGTGTTTTTCGAGCTTGGCGATTTTTGTTTGTTAAAAAAAATGGATCAAAGAATTTGTATTAAATTTTGCGTAAAAAATGAAATAAAGTGTGTGAAATGTTAATAAAGGCATATGGTGAGTCTGCTATGAGTAAAATAAGGATTTACGAGTGGTATAAGCGTTTCCAAGATGGCCGCGAAAACGTTGAAGATGACGAACGACCTGGACGTCCAAGCACATCAACAACCGATGAAAACGTGAAAAAAGTGAAAGAAATGGTTATGAACGATCGCCGAATCACAATCAGAGAAGTCGCTGATGATGTTGCCATATCAATTGGCTCATGCCATGAAATTTTTTCGGATGTTTTGGGTATGAAACGTGTGGCAGCAAAATTTGTTCCAAAATTGTTGAATTTCGAACAAAAACAGCGGAGAATGGAAGTTGCTCAAGAGTCACTCAATGAAGTCGACAACGATGCGGATCTACTGAAACGTGTTATAACAGGTGACGAAACATGGGTTTACGGATATGGTGTCGAAACTAAGGCTCAATCGTCCCAGTGAAGGCATTCTGGATCGCCAAGACCGAAAAAGGCTCGACAAGTGCGGTCGAATGTGAAGGTTATGCTCACTGTGTTCTTCGATTTTAATGGCATAGTGCATCATGAATTCTTGCCACAAGGTCAAACAATCAATAAGGAGTACTACCTACAAGTTCAACGCCGTTTGCGTGAAGCAATCCGAAAAAAACGCCCGGATTTGTGGCAAAACAATTCATGGATTTTGCACCACGATAATGCACCTGCTCACACTTCATTGCTTGTTCGTGAATTTTTGGCCAAAAACAAAACTTTAACGATGCCCCAGCCTCCATATTCGCCAGACATGGCTCCATGTGACTTTTTTCTATTTCCAAACATAAAGAGAACATTAAAAGGCCGTCGTTTTACAAGCATAGATGACATTAAAAGCGAATCGCTGAAAGAGCTGAAAGCTATCACAAAGATCGAGTTTCAGAAGTGTTTCGAGGATTGGAAAAAGCGCTGGCACAAGTGTATTGTATGCGAAGGGGACTACTTTGAAGGCGACAATATTAATGTAGATGAATAAATAAATATTTTTTTCAAAAAACTAAAATTCCCGTTACTTTTTGAACACACCTCGTATGTACACCCAACTTAGTATTATATACACCCAACTTAATATTATATACACCCAACTTAATATTATATACACGGTCTTTTTTTTAAAACGATTTTGAAATAACACGGTCCACCAATAAGAAGAAATACACTTTTTTACATGAATTTTTTGTTCTAGCGTGATCAGAAGTCGGTCGGTTTATGGTTTAGTGACTTGGTCTTGTTCACATCCCATAACTTCATGGCTTTGTTTACTTTGTGTTCCGCAGCTAAAGGGGGAATACCCGAATTATATCACATTTACGGACACATCTACTGATCATAGCATTTTTGATCCTGTTCGTAATAAACGTGCACGCTTCTTATCAAGTAGCGATTAATGGTTGTGAAATTGATTTTTATTCCTAATTTCAATTTTAAGTTTTATATGTACTTATGGACTGAATTTTCACTGTACACTAATTTTATTTTATTATTTTTTTTTAATTAATTATTTCTGTTTTATAAATATGTAATATGGATTTCATTATTACTTTTCTTCCTAGGAGTTTCTTACAGCTCACTGTCCGGTGATGGACAGTGTTGTCTGTAACGAGAGAACACTGTCCGGAGGCCGGCAGTGCACTGTAAAAAGCTCCGGGCGCTAATAACCTCAGCTGTTGATGCGCCAAAAAAAAAAAAAAATTATTACTTTTTTTGGGGAAACATTTAGAGTTTTTTCATCTTTTCGTCTTTTATTTTTTAAAGTTGTGGAACATATCCCCAAATTTACTACAGTGGAGTCTCGGTTATCCGTCATGACCGGGACCGGACACGTGACAGAGAGTCGAATAGACAGATAATGGAAAAAAACAGGAAAATTTCCAGATTCTTTTGTTTAACGTGTATAAAACTTTGTATTAACTGGTATACATATTTTATACGTTTATACTCTTAAGCCTTAAAGTTCAGGTATCTTTCATTATTCAATTCATTCTATTGTGTATTAAAATTAATGAATACAATGTCTGCGACATCTAATCGGTTTTGTGGGCGGTTTTGTTTGTGGTTGATCTTTTTAGGAAAAAACCCACAAACTGTCGAATGATGGACACGAGTATGTACCTAAAAGACAAAGGAAAAAATCTCAAAAGAAAGTTTTCTTTTTAAATTTTTTTTTTTTTGTAATTTTTAAATACTGAGGACAGTGACGGTTAATTGGAATAGACGGATAAAAGGGTGACGGATAACCGAGACTCCACTGTATATGTCGCATGTATTTTTTTTTGTACGGTTTTGTAAGGAACGTATCTACCGTGTAAAAAAAGAGTTAGGTGTAAACGGTTTATCTATACTCTGCACTGAAGTGAGAGCATTTTAGAAACATTCTTGCATATAAGGTTGCCCATTGTATTGACTGAGCAGTAAATGCAAGGTTCCCAATCTGTTGAAACATTTGTCTTGAAAATTCCACACAATATTTTATAAGTGATAGATCAAATTACATGCATATCGAATGGTGCTAGAAGACCACTGTTGCTGGACGAGTCGAGTGGTCTTTGCATGAGGACGAAATAGGATGTGTGCCATAGGTCGATTCCCCATTTCACAAACTCGTGTGAATTTCTAGTTATCGGCAAGAACGCAGCTACCATATCCACCTCCTGAAACAATAACAATAATAATAATAATAATAGTTGAGTATTAAGACTACCACTGTCTAATAAACTCTACCTGGCAGAGAATCTGGGTATAAATAAACATTTATTTTCAAATCAACACAAAATATTTTGTCCAATTCTGTAGACAATAACAGTGTGACTTCACTACCTAAATCTCATCATAAACTCATCCAGTTTGTAAAATATTCTTGGAGCTGGACTAAACCTCTAGTTCTCTCGCACTAAGGTCTACAGTAGACCTGAGCGGACGTGACCTGAGCAGTAGCTTCCTAACAGAATCTAAAGCTGAGAGTACAGAAACTATTTTTTTTTAAAAAAAGAAAACATGGTTTTAGCCAGTTGTTTGTACTCTTGTTCAGTTAACATATGCATCTTGTTCAGTTAACCTTAGGGTGAAGCTAGGGATCGTCAAGTATATCAAGAAGCCATTTTGAACAGAATACCCTTACTAAATGCTCTGATAAATTTCTGCCAGAAAATTTGTACGTTAAATCGATCAAGTCTTTCGTTGATTCCCACCTGTATTTGTGTATTTGTATGTAATTATGATGATGATGATGATGATGATGATGATTATTATTATTATTACTATTTTTTTTAAATGATTTAAGGCGCGTCAACATCAGTTTATTGGCGCCCGGAGCTTTTCAGTGCACTGCCGGCCTCCGGACAGTGTTCTCTCGTTACATACAACACTGTCCATCATCGGACAGTGAGTTGTAAGAAGCTCCTAGGAAGAGAAAATCTAAGGTTCAGCAGCCGAGGCTGTTATTCGACCACTTAGTGTAGACTAGAGCAGTGTGAACTTACTAAATAAATTTCCACTAGCTTCACAAATCACATCAGCTACATGTAAAAACATTGTTGTAAGGATTATCATAAATTTGAAGCTAATTTAGTATTGATTAAAACCTCTTAATGTATCAGATTAACTTTTCAACCAATAATTATTTTCCCTTCCCAACCAAGGACACTCTTTAAAGTTTTGATTACTTACCCTTGACACCAATTTACCTAAGGCACCATTTTTGGAGTCGCCAATAACAGGTGGTATCAGTTTTGTAAGATTATAAGTAAATCCATATTTTTGTTGAAGCGTCCTTAAGATTTCAAAAGTTATTCCAAATCCTTCATAGACATTTTTGGCTTGAATTTTGGCACCGTTTAATGGCATTGCATCCTATATGTAAAAACAAAAATCCTTAAAAAATTGAATAATAATCCTTAAGCGATTCTTCAGGGGTTTACATACAATATAAGCCTTAGACTTAGCTAAACTTACCAAAGTCAGGACATTTAATGTTTTACCACGTAGAACATCCTTGTCAATTTCATGAGATTCTTTGAGTTTACAGCTAAAATCCACTTCAGTGGCTGTAATGTTGAAACATTTTTTATTTTTTACAGATTAGCTACTAAAAAAAGTGAATGACCAACAAAGTGAAAATATTTTTTATTCACCGAAAATACAAATACTAATAAGCACGAAAAAAAAAATGTTTAGAAATTGTGCCAAGTAATATCAAGCTTAAATAAAAACGGGAAGTTTATAGCAAGATTAAATTTGATATAAAGTTTAGGTGCTACCAGGTTGACTTCCAATATTGTTTGGGTCTAAATCAGTGACCTAAAAGAAAAAAAAAACACTTTAACGATCAAGTCTTTATAACTTGACTCCGACAATTTTCATTTAAACATTTACACAGAACTCAGATGTTGGTATATCACTTTTAATTGTAACTATTCATTGGATATTGGCTGAGGTTCTGGTGGAAGGGAGACGATAGGCGTAAGTGCTCACTTTCAGTCCAGTACTTAATTGTTTAGTTTTAATAATAATAAAATTCACGATATTCTTTAAAAAAAACAACAAAAATTACGAAATATACAACATTATAACTTTACCTTTTACACCTTACATTTTTAGCTGTTTTCGAAAAAACACATGATTCATGCATTATTTTTTTTAGCATGGTCTATCATAGTTATTTTTTACAGGTTTGAAGCTTTACGCTTACTCAATCTTCAGCTTTATTACAGTGAAGCTAAAAAATAATTAGAAATGATTCTAAATTTGGGGATAATGTTTAAATTATAACTTTGAGTTTAGCAATAAAAGGACATTACTTCAATATTACGCAAATTTACTTTAGTAAAATGTAATTGATACTTGAATAGAAGAAATGTAACATGCCTGACCTACCCTAAAACATACCTCTTTACCTGGTACAATAATAGTGATAGGGCTACATTTATTAAAATAATTTAAGCCATTTTCAAGAAAAACGCCAAAAAGTAAAAAAAACAATTGTTCCCTTTAGACGCACTTCTGGCCAACATGTATTTCTTTATAAATGGAGTTTGGGACAGAAATTTGTTTCTTATTGATATCTTACACAAGTTAGATCTATAAAATATATTGAAATGACACTAAAGATAGATATCTATCGTCTCCTTTCCACCTTAAAGCATACTTCCTCTGGATAAAAACTTACTGTTCTTTAAATAATCAGACTTATAATTGGAGCAAAGACCAATTAGCAGGAAATTTATTAAAGAACTTCGTGCCATTATTATAGTTAAGCCAAACTAAGGCTTACTTGAAAGTAAATTTTAAAGAATGCATTAGGAGGGAGAGCTTATGGCGCATGCGTAAATAAATAGTTATTAAAATTTATTGAATTATTGATATGTTAATATCAAGTAGACTGATAAATTTGTTTACTAGCAATAGATTCAAGTGAGATAAGAGAGACTATTAAATCAAGCTTATTGATTTCCCTCATCCCCTACAACCAACACAATTTCCCGCCAAATTACCTTTCGTTTCTTCTGAGAGCGTAAAGGAAGGCCCTGAATGTTACTTAACATTTATTTAACATGCTAAATAAATAACCTTTTATTTAATAAAAAACTAAAAATATTTATTGTTTCCTGCTTTCTCCTACTTTATTGCAGTTGGTGAAGGAATAGTTGGATAAACTATTACAAACCATATAAAACTAATACTTTTTTTTGAACCATTTTTCGCTGGAAATTCCATTTAGGGGATACTTCTTTCTTTTTAGGCTACCATATAGGAGATTTCTTTTAAAGTTCCATTTTTGTGTATTATATGCTCTTATAATACACATTTATAATACAAATTCGATAATTCGGTAGGACTTCCTGTACCGTTATATTTTAGTTTAATGCACGGTTTCAAAAACAGTATAATGCTAGTAAGAATAAAATAATGTTGTTCTAAACTTAAATCTGTATTCCTGAAAATACAAAAAAAAAAAAATCGTTATATACGTTTGGGTTTGCATTTTTTTTTAAAAAAAGTTTTGATTTTTTTTTAGAATCAATTATTATTTTGTTCACTGTTTAATAGCAATATATTTAATAGTGCATTTGCGCAAACATAAGATTGTTTTCATCTATAAATAAGTATTGTCGGCAAAGTAACGATAGCGTTTTTTGTTAACTTATTATTTATTAAACATCCAAATTTTTATTTTCTGTTTATTGCTATGTAGCAGAGATTGGCAAAAATTTAATCAACTAAATTCCACGCTGTCAAATTATTAAAAAAAAAAAATGCTTAATTTTTAACTAATGCGCCAATTACCTCAGATTTTGACGTGCCTTAAATCATTATAAAAATAAAATAAAATAAATAAATATTTATACAGCTACCAAGCATACAAATAGCACACAAATAAGGGGTTCTGGATCGATGACAAGGGTTTACAGGGGGACATTCTCAATAAATACTTCTCGTAGCAATGACAAAAAGCTGACACGATGAGTCTGAGCCGCCATAACAAGCATTATTGGTGGGTACTTGAAGAGGTGGCTAGGAATCTTATCTTGGTGGCAATTTATCTAGGTTACATGCTCTGCTTTTACTGTTAGAGGATTATATGGTAGCCTAAATACAATTAAAAATCTCATTTTTTAAAGGCAAACAAGGTAAGCCCGTCGAGAAGCTCTTGCACTTATCTGAAATCGAGCTAGCTCCAAGAAGAGAATCTTCTTAATGCAGTCAAAATTATACTCACAATTGATCTTAACGATGAATGCGATTATTAGAGAAGATATTTGCGCAAAACCTGAGCCAGAAAATCTGGTTGAATACTCTCAAATTTTCTCTAAATTTTACAATACATTAATTTACAAATTTTTCTTGACCATACAATTTTCATTTAAAAAAAAATCACTTCAATATTATTCAACTTTGATATTATTATTTAAAGAAGGATTTAAATGTTTGGGAGTCTACTTGTGTTGGAGGATATAAGAGTACTTACGAGATTCTGAGATTTCTTACCTTAATTTGGAGAAGTTGCTGTACGACTTGACACCATCAAAAGGGAACACTAGATCTTGAAACATTACAGGTAAGGTGAGACCCCAAAATGAAAAATCTATCATAATTAAACTGTCCAGTAGAACAGTTGTATAAGGGTTGATTCTCAAAAACTGCACGAAAAAGCGTAATGTTGAAAAACACCCAATTTTAACAATTTTTTTCTTTTTTTCTATAAAAGATAAAATTATCAAATTTTCTTTATAATATTGGTCAAATCCTCCTTTATAACTGTAATTTTTTTTTGCAAAATGTTTGCTTTGGTTCCAAAATTTATGTTGATTTGCATTTTTAGAGGTCTCGACGCTATTTATCTTATGTAAATTAATGTTAAGGAGAGGAGTTCGCCCCACGCAAGAAAGGTCCTCTCTAAAACTATTACTTCTAACATTTCTACAACGCTTAGTCCATTTTTCTTTCTCCTCTTTAGAAGTTGGTGTGGTCACAGCTTGTTTTCTTTTACATCCTTTAAGAGGAAGTAGTTTTATCAAAATTTATCTTACTGCTCTTATTGGAAGGTACGGTAATTGCAATTTTCTTTCTATTATCGCTCTTAATGGGTTGTAATTATTCATCACTTAATTCCACAACATTCCTCCACTCTCCATCTTCTTCCCACCAACTTGTTACCATTTCCCTTGTGACATAACTTCGTCCTAGATCTTCCAAATAATTATTCCCGATAACCGTATATTTAAAGAATCATTGGATATATAAATTTGTTCCAACCAAGGAAAAAAAAAAAAAGAAAAATTTATCCCAAAGGTACAAAAATCTCCTTAACAAAAACTTAGTTTTAAAAGTTGAGTATAAGAGTTGATTAAACGCCAAAAGGTACACAAATCAGTAAGTAACCAACATTTCATTCATACTTCTAGTATCATATTTTTTAGAATGTATTAGATGTCACACAGACCCTTATGCTGCCCATTTTCATGCATAAAATATTTGTTCAGTAATGAGTAGCACCCATTTAATTTAGATTGTAATAGGAGGTACTATTCAAGCACAGGTTTAAACAAAAAAATGTTACAGAAAAATATAATTGTTTTGACATTAAAAATTAAAATTGCATATACCAACGTGCATACCGATTTAATTTTTTTTTTTTTTTTTTTTTGATATCTGATTTAAGTGCAACTTTAGCGCAGCAGAAGGAAGTAAAAATCGTTGTTCAATTAAACTGATTGGTACTTTACTTTATGCAGTAGTTAAGCATTAATAATAATATGTAATTAATAATTAATCTAGTTTTTTAATATTAAATGTTTATGTAGTTTTCTTCAATTACATTGTTAATCTGTAAATTTGTGTAATATAAAATAGGCATGCATATTTTTAGTTGGTTATTTGTTTAGTAACTTCTTTACAACAATTACTCAATTAAAGGGCTTCAATAAATTAAAGTTTGAAAATGAATGAATTATAATTACAAGTATTATTTACCTGTTATTAACTATGTAATTTGTGCTCGCGTAAGACAAATTCAATACTGAAATTTCGTTTTAACTCCGTAATTCAAATTACAACAGTAAAAGACCTATTCCAACTTTCCCTTTTTCTTTTTAATGTGCAAGTGAATGTGATGATTTTTCAGAATAAAGATAAATCACAACAATAATTTGGAATAGAGTTAAAATGAAGTGCCTTTTTAATACTATGATTTTCAACGTTACGTTTTTTCGTGCAGTTTTTGATGATCAACCCTTTTTCCTACCGGACAGTTTTAATGATAAGATATATCTTTTATAATTCTAACAGAAAAATATTTATGGGTGATAAAAGGCCAGCACAAGAGTCTGTGACATCTAATACATTCTAAAAAATATGCTAAAAAAGTATGAATGAAATGTTGGGTAGTTGCTGATTGGTGTAACTTTTGGCGTTTAATCAACCCTAATACTTTTATAACTGTAACTTTTTGTTAAGGAGGGTATTGAAATGTTCGATACATTATACAGTGTTATTTTACCCTTTTTTTTTTATTTTTAAAAAAAATTCTTAAATAGGATTTTCCAAAATGAAAAAGTCACTAATTTTAAAAATTTTATTCTTCAAAAAAGGAAAGAAAATTGTAAACTCAAAATACAATAATTGCGGGGTGAATAGCCCCATAGTAAAATAGTTCAACAAAAATTATTTTATTTACAATTAACCTTCCAATAATCATACCTCGAAAAAGTTACAGGCTCCGAAATGGTTTGCCTCAAATTGTTTTTTGACTAGACCTGAGTGTGTGTGTGTGAGTGGTGTGTGTGCAAAGTAAAAAGTGCATAAAAGTAAACACAATTTGCAAACCACGTTATTTTAGTTCTCTCCGTTAAAATTAGTTAAACAAAAATCACATTCTGACTTTGGTTAGGTCTAAAAGATTGTATGAATGTCTAAAAAAAAAAAAAAAATCACCTCTTCAGTAAAAACTGTTTGTTTATAGTTAACTACAAATTTAATCATATCCATATATTAGTTCAAGAAAACCACACTCTTATCTTTGGTTGGCTTGATGTCCAATATATATCTCCAATAAGAAAAAAGGGCCCCATTCCAAGGGTACCCAAAGTGGCGGCCTAAAAAAATTCCTTACAACAAAAAATGTTGTAATTAGACCTCTTTTAACATTCAGCATCATTGGTTTTTTAGGAGGACCATGGCTAACAGAACCACCCAGTCGTAAAAAAGTGCCAAGAGCAGTTGGCCACGTATGAAATCCCTCAATCTGTAGCGTGAATACTCTTATAACAAGGACCATATCATTTGTGCATATCTTTTCATTTTCTAAATTAGGATGTTACTAGGGAAACCGCACTCCCGAAACGGCCTCTTCAGAATAAGTTTCCTGCTTACTTCAAAATTCCTACTAAAATCTCCCCACTCACGAATACCTTCCTGTAATTGACTCTTTGTATACCTTTTTGTCTTGGAATATATTTCTACTACATATACATATAATGCTATTCTTGTGGATAAGTCCTGACCCAATGAACCCCTAAGCGAAAATCTCCCCCATTACAAGATAGCCAAATCAAAATTCCACCATCTATAATTCCGTTTACCATTTGAATTTTTTTTACCATCTGCATAAGTTGTTTCTCGCTAGTTTGGCCATGGCCCTGCAGAAATCCCAACTGTAAAAAACACCCTTCCCCGAACATTATGATCACTTCAAAAATCACACCCACTGTACAGTACTTTTCTAAAAGTACAACTTATCTAATGCGCATTCACAATTTTACTTCAATGATAGAAGCCAAATCGTAAAAAGACCCACATAACTAGATGACCTCAAATTCACCACCAATATAGAATACCTACATTTCAATCTTACCGTTGTATTGTATACTATTTACTTTCTCCAGATAGTAGCCATGATCGACAGAATCCTCAGCTGCAAAGCTCTCCCCCCCAGAAAATATGGCTATCATTCATCACTGTAGAATATTTCCCTATATTAATTATGAATCATCAATAAAACATCATTTTCTTTCACCCAAGAATGCGGTCGTGGAACTCTTAGAGAGAACCCCCCTGCCGGAAAATAGACTCGTACAACAAGATGACCGCTCAAAAACTTCTGTGTAGCATCTAATTTGTATCTCTGTTAACACTGAGTTAATCTAATTTGAAACTTATAATTTGGTATAGCATCATTTAATTTTTTAATATTTTTTCTTTCAAAAAATTACAATTTCTACAAACAAAAATTCAGCCGTCTTGAATATTTTTTTTGTTTTTAATTAACACTCAAAAAAATATTAATTTTTGTTTGTTTGTTGGTTTCCAAAACTCAAAACACTTTTTTGAACCACAAAAATGAAACAAAATAAATAAATAAAAAATAATTTAGAAAAGGAATTTATTTTTTATTCATATGTTATCTCCTGAGAGGTCGTCGGAAGTAAACTAGAAGGCCCAGAGTAGCGATTAGGGTAGTCAGCAGGTAGATGTCCCAGTTGATTGCTAAGCCTAGACTTTCTGAAAATATCCATTCTGACCAGTTGCCCTGTAACAATTTGTAATTAATGTTAATAATAGAAATACAAAATACAATTTGAAAGCTAAAAGTCATAAATATGTTTCCAAGTGCATCCATATGGGTGGCAGGTCATTTACAATATACTAACTGGGGTAAGAGCCCAACTTAAATTTCTTGTAAAGATGGTTCAGCTGCAAATTGTACAAGCAAAGCCGTTTGAAGACCTGCTTTTGTCTCCCTCAGACAAAGTAATGTCTTGAGGTGTCTTTCGACATGAAATTCCACTCGTATTATGATAAATCTGTATATCGTACAAACTCTGAACACATTAGAATAATGCTTCAGTTTCCTATAAATAGGATAAATGGGACTATATGTTACAATCATTCGGGACGCTTCAGTGATAAGCTACGGTTCTCCTAACGGTAGTTTTGTACACTGTCCTGACATGTTCTTATAGACATCCTTTGGTTTTCCTTAATACAGGATAGATCTGTTCATTGCAATAACTAGGCGCAGTATTTCTCTTAAAAAAGTGGAAGATTTGTATTAACAAACTTAAGGACATTTTGCACATATCAATAATTACGAGATAGATCTTTACCTGAGTGAAGTATTTTACAGTCGATTTAAGGTTCAACTTGATTAGCGCCAAAGCAACTGGAATTTTGGCGTCTGGACTAGCGTCAGCTGCCATATCGTAGCATCGTTTTGCCAAATGCACATCCTACAAGAACAGGCAGATATTTAAATTGAGTGCTTTTTTGAAAGGCACACAAGGATCCTGTCAAAGGCATGAAAAAGTTTACCTGGTGCATTCCCAGACCATGTTCATGCATATATCCTAAATTGAACATAGCTTGAGCATTTTGATGTTGATCCGAAGCAAGCCTATAATGCAGAGCAGCTTGCTCGTAGTCCACGGCCGTGCCAAGGCCATAGTAATGATAGTCGCCTAATTTGACCTGAGCCGCCGAATAGCCTTGCACGGCTGCACGACCCCAATAGACAAAAGCTCTCATATAGGCTTCACCTCGATCTGCGCCGGCTTGCATTTCACCTGAAAAAAGAAGTGTACATCATGCTGATATCTCACATAAAGTGAAACATCAAATCTAAAAACCTTATAGGCAATTTAAATCCCAAATATAGTAATATGCTAAGTTTAAGTAAATCATCAGAAGCAACGATGAAAACTAAAGATATAGATTTAAATTGATTGAAAAAAGATAAACTCTTTAAACTTACAACTTACGACCAAAGTTATTTCTTTTTGAAAAGTGGAATGTTTAATCTTATTGATAAATGGTTTACCTTGATTGAAAAAAGTTTAAATAGACTAGTAAAGATAGCTGGAGATAAGAGGATTTTTATTCATTTAAAACTGGCCTTGTTTGACTGAAAACGATTGAAAGAAAGACGATTTGAGAATTTTATTATTGAAAAAACTTTAATCAGATACGATAAAAGAACTTAATAAATAAGGGTTAATTTCAAATAAATTTTTATTAAGGTCTTATATTATTTTGAGAGGATTGAATCTAACAAACGCAAAAGCCCATAACCTCTTCTAAACAGTGATATCATAGGTATGGTAGCCTTACCTCGATCCAACATGAAGGCTGCATTGCTCTGTGCTACCTCGTATCCCAGCTCAGACAAAAGTGCATAATGAACAAACGCTTCGCCATAGCGCATATCACGATAGTGGCTGTGGGCTTCCATCAATTTCTCGCCCCATTTGCCCCGTTCAGCCACATTCTTGTACAACTGTAACCATTATATTCTGCTATCAATATCATCGTTAAAAAATAAAATAATTTTCTGTCGGGCATACGATGAAGCCAAGACCACCAATTAGGATTACTATTCATTGTGTTCACCATGCACGACCAAAAAATAAATCCAGACAGCACTGAAGAGAGTAAGTGCAATTTTAAATTATGAATTAGCAAAAAAATAAGTAGATTTAGGTGCGATGGTTATATATACAAATTTGGAGCAGATTATCTTTAGAACACTATACTGCATCAATTTACGGTTTTTTAGAAGCATTCTTTCACTTCTCTATAGAACAGGTGGTAGATGTTCTATCAGAACTGCTCTAGTTCCCCGTAAAATAGATGTTATATCTCTAGAACGTACCTCTGTAACGCAGAAGGTACCTCTGTACGTTATACACCACTTGGAGCATTTCAGAGACAGGATGTTCCACAGGAAAAGTGGATAGAACATGAAATACTAAGTATCTAGGTACTTGGGGCATTCTTTAGTTCTACTTCAATATAAGCAGTAGATCTGTACACAACTCATTCAGGTACAGAAGAGGAATGTTTTAGTCCCCTTTAGTGTTGATGGCAGATCTGTGCATTATATTAGCTCTTCACCAGATGAATTTTTGTTTTTGTTTCAAAAAATGTCTGTAGAAACTCTCATACCTACACTGCAAAATAGTAAAACATTCTGCTGATATTTAAAGTTATTTTTTTTATATACTTTTGGATGCGTAGACGTTTGGCAACATCACGCACCCTTTCATATTCAACTAATGTGAAAATAATGCTAATGCATCTGGCTACAGCCACAATAGTTAAAAGCGCTGATTTAAAAATGAAAAAGGTTTTAAAAGTAACAAATTAAAAGACCATTTTGCACATTCATTGATTCATTGCATGATTTGGTTTTGCATTTTACAATTTTTATTTGCATGATTTGGTTGTATAAGCTGAGGTTGCATGATCTGATGTACTGTAATCCTTGGCAAGGTAGATTGCTTCGATATATATCTGAAAGAGTAATATTTTCAATACACTGACCTAACTAGTGCTAGAACCTATCCTATTCCAAACTTCCGCAAGTTCCGTCCTAAAATTAAAAAGGCTTTGCTACCCCTCCACGAATTTTCTCATTTGGCAATATAGTATTTAAGATACTATCAAGGTTTATATTCGGTTACGCAAACACATGTGAGTAAATGACAAAAAATGTGAAATTACTCAGAAAATCTTCGAAATTACGAAAAACAATCATAATCTATTCATATTAAATGAGAGCCTAAATGCGCACTGTAGCTATTCAGCTAAAGATATAAATTCAATAGCAATTAATTTCTCCGTACTTAAATCGAAATACGTTTTATTTTAAAACTTAAATAAAATATCCACAATTACTCTAATAATTTATAAAACTGTTTTAATTAAATAAAAGACTCTCTAAAAGCGAGAAAATCCAATCCTAGAAATCAGTGCTGCCGCGTTTATGCATCACTCTCTGTTAATTTTCCTGTGAACTGTGTCTTCAGAAACACTTATTAAAGGGTTAAATGCAAAAAGTAATAAAATGGGTCCCATTATAAATAATTCAACTAGAACTTGCACATTAGAGGCACGCTTTAGTTCTCTCTACTACAGATATGTACGTCATACACAAATTAAGACCTTTAGAGGCAAAATTATACTTACCCTTGAAGTAACTAATAGATTTGTACATTGTACTAACAAAAGGCACTTTATACAGCATGCACTAATTCTCCCTACTCAGGATGTAGATCTGCATACAAAGTACCGATCGGGTCTGGTTTATAGATAAGGTTTAAGTTCCTCTATAATATACACAAATGACAACGACCTGTGCAACTTCTTGGCACTTCGAAGGTATACAAATAGTCAAAAAATTACCTCAACAGCCGTGGAACAGGAGCGCATGATGCCAGTGCCTGTAGCATGCATCTGAGCCAGGTTGTAGAAAGCGAGGACATGGCCTGACTGGGAAGCCAGAGTGAAGTACCTGTTGGCTAGTTTGTAATCCCGGCGTACGCCTAGACCACCTACAACAGTGTTTATTTTGGCGATTACGAGGGTTTACTAACAAGGCTTTCAAGATTGGTCTTTCCGCTGAGTTTGCCCTACTCACTGAAATGCATGATACCCAACTGCAGTTGGCCGTCAACCCAACCTTGTTCAGCTGCCTGCGAGAAATACTTCAGCGCCTTACTATAATCTCGATCGACTCCACGGCCTTCAAGATGCATCATACCCAATCCGCTCTGGCCTACCGGATTACCAAGATCCGCAGCTTTCTTGAAGTACTTGTAGGCTGTGGCATTGTCCGCTTTTACCATCTCACTGCCTTCGAGATAGATCTGCAAATAGATAAACATTATAAAGAATACAAAGACCTAAACCTCAAAAACCGCACATGACATCACTTACCCTGCCTAAAAAGGCCATGGCCAAGGGATTGCCTGCATCAGCCGCTTGGAGGAAATAGTGCAAAGCTTTCTGGTGGTCTTGAGCGACTCCACGACCTCCCTGGTAGTGCAGCTGTCCCAGGCCGACCTGCAAAAATGACGTCCTGTGTTAAAGTCTTTCTTTTTTTAAATTTACTGCTGCGAACAGAATACCTTTTATAGCTATGAAAGTTAACTATGCCTAGAACTACAGTTAGGATGGAATCAAGTTGACGACATGCAACTTTTACTTACATAGATCACAGGGAAGACCATGGAAGAAATATGCGCCTTTCACTTGTTTAGGAAACATTGTAAGACACTTAATTTTTACAGCACCAAGGCTGTGAAAATATAAAGAAGCACAGGTGGCTTGAAGTTCTAAAGGCCTATGGTTTACAAAGAAGATTGTTACCAATAATAATCCCGTCAAAACTGTGCAACCGGTGTTTGAAAGGTGACTCTAATTAATGCAGTTCCACATAGAGGAGATATAAAAAAGTCTCGACATAAATTCAGGCAACGTCCTAACCGTCTTTAACTTGACAAACTGACAGTTATTCTGAATATTACAAAGAGGACACTCAATATCGGCTCTAACTAAATAAATATGGCCTTAACTTTTACGTATGTACACAACGTGATTGCCAAAGAGCTTTGTTCAAAACAGGTTCCTTATTTTGAAAAGGATTTTAGTCTGGCTCCAATGGGCTAAGATAAAGTCTCTTTAACTTGTAAAAAACAAGTGCAACATGAACTCACGTATCCAAGCGGTCCATCCTTATCCTTAGAACTATTTCACCTATTTCTCCCAAAATACCCGAAATACAAACCCTAAAGAAAGTTAGTCGGAGACCGAAAGATTTAAATCCAACCTACCTGTGCTTGGACATCACCTTTTTCTGCCAATAACTGATAGTATTCAATTAAATCATTATCCAAGATTCCAGAATTGTATCCAGGATTGTCCACTTCATCCAAAAGTCTAACTCTTTGGATGACCATACCACCAGACATCTGCACCTCATTGGCCACTGCAAAAAAAAAAAATCGAAGTCAAATCACTAATCTAAGTTCTTGTTAAAAACTGTTTGCTAGACCAAATTTACCAGCATTAGCGACAAGTCGATAATATTCCAAAGAACGTTCGCAGTTAGCTGTTAATGAAACCCCAGCCCAATAACGATAGCCTAATGCCATTCTAGCCCAAATACTACCTCCAACGGCTGCCATTATGTAATGCACCAAGGCTTTTGCAGGATTGGCTGCCACTGACAATCCTGCTGCATAAAGTAGGCCTATGCCCTGCGTAAAAGTATTTTAAAAAATCAAATTCGTGGAGTTACACTCAAAACAACAAATATAAAAATTTATGCTAAACTCACTTACCATATGCGCATCGGCTATGCCAACACTAGCCAATTCTATGAACAGATCCCTAGCCTTTTCTATGTTCTGTGGTAGGTTGGTGCCTAGAAGCATGGCCCACGCTACTTTAATTTTAGCCTCTTGATGGCCAGTCTCGCTAGCCTCCAACAGCAATGCATATCCTTCCGCTTTAGTCCGATTGGTTGAATTCAGGATGGCCATGGCATTTCTATACAGTATTGCACCTGTATTTGAAAAAAAATGCACCCTTAATAAGTGACTTTAGAAAATCTTAAGTTCTAAAAGTTTATTAAAACTTACATCTTAAGCAAGACAAGCTAAATTTACAACCCTGCTGAAGACTATTTTTAGATTATTCTCTTCATCTCTGTAACAGTTTAATCTCAAGACTATCATATAACCTATCGTAAGATTAAAAGTAAAAAAGGAAAATGATGCCGGCTTTTTCATTCGGGCTTAAGGTCCAACTAATAATTGTGATATCGTGTCTGGGGTTGAAAAGCACTTGCTTAATACAACCATTTTTTAATCATATGAAAATTTTAATCGAACACAAATACCGAAAAAAATAATAATTGAAATTACTATAAAAGGTTTTAGTGTAAATTCAGTAAGAAAACACAAGTAGTTTTTTCTCAACTTACACTAAACTTTTTATTATTTACCTAAGTTCATCTTGCCTGCATTTCTGTTTAATCTTACTTTTTAAATTTATTGGCAACTGCGCTAGGACAAGCCGAACCAAAAGATAATGTTTGGAACTGTTAATGAAAAAAAATACAAGCTGCCCAAAGAAGTCTCAGGTAGGGAAAAAAAAATCTGTTTAAAGAAGACAAGCCAGATCTTACTGTAGATGTTACTTGCTGAATTAAACTGTTCGATGAAAAGCTCGCTTTTCTAATAAGGCAATATTTCAGAATTCATGGTTTCGAACTTAGTTAGAAACTGAAAACAAAACTGCAGATATATTTGCTTCAATTATTAACAAAATTTCTGCCTTTACAAAAATAAAATATTAAATTAAAAAAAGGCTTAAACAGACAGAATGAAACGAAAAGCAATGCAATCAAGTAACAAGTCGAAACCCAAACTGCCCAAATTAGAAGTAGAAAATTGAACTGAGGATCGATTAAATAGTTTCCTTTTGAATAATTTTGACGAGAATATTGATGTAGAGGCAGAGGAAGAGCTTAACACTATATCCAGCCACTGAGCCAGAACGATCACGAGCCAGAACCGTCTTAGAAAAGTAGTAGCATAGTGTTCAATAGTAATAAATGTCTGGCTGAACTTATTATAAACTCTATATTAGCCTGCACTTGGTTCTCATCTAGAACTATTTCCACAGTACCATACTATACTCAACAGTACCTCAATACGTAATCCCTTTTAAGCATGAGCAATAATTTACACTCATCTCTACAAAACTATATCAATTTATAATTCAAGAGTAGATTACACTTATCACACATCCAACCCTTCAAGTATTCTGACCCCTAAGACTGCCTTGTACAACTCTTCCAACTTAATAGCCTACCTCAATATACAAGCTCCATTTAAGTTTAAATCCACTTATAACTAACCTTTCAATTTCTCATAGGCACCATCTTTACTATGTACTCCATCTTCACTAACATTTTCCACATCTAGTCGGTTATTCTGATCAGAACCCGCAGAAGTTATTTGTGCAATCTTGCTATTGCTTTGTAACGGTGATGGTTGTGTTATCAATTCATCATTATTAGTATTAAAGATTCTATCAACTAATCTTTTCGACCAATCAATTATTTCAGTCAACCTCTCTAACGTGTCTTTAGTATTAGTATCTAAATTTATTAGTTTATCATCACTATTTTCATTATTTTCAATGTCTGCTAATAATTTCTGTTCATCTTCTTTACTATCACTTTCACTATTACTATTTGAATAGACAATATTTAATAACAATACTATTATTATTAAAATCACTACACTATAATGCTGCATTAATAAACGCATTATTTTTAAATTAAATTAACCTCTTGATTAAAGACTGAGAACATAAAACTGTGGTTAGATTTATTATTAACTGAATAGACTTGTAAATACTGAATGCATTGCCATTATAGCAAAGATACCATTTTAACAAAAACACATTTTAAACCACTTCATCACATTCTTAAAAACATTTTTAATTTACTTCGAGTTTAACACTATACTAATAAAACATGAGAGAGAATTTGAAAATCAAAAAAACATATTGAAGGTAATAAAATGTTGGAGGAGTTAAAACGAAATTAGTGACGACACTTTCAAATAAATAAGTTGTAAAAAATTTGTTAAGAACTGATTGGGTTAGAAAACCTGAAGACTAACTGTATCACAATTCACAACGTGGACAAATTAAAAAAAGGATTCTTTTATTTTTGATCGCTTATCAAAGAGATGGTAAAATGCCCTTAATTTTAAAATTATATTTTTTAAACTATATTTTAATAATAATGATAGTACGATTCAAATGTATTTTACTAAAATGTTTTGTAAAAATATAATTTTATATCAATCAGGGGGGAGGTTAAAATTTGAAATGTTTTACAGGTAACCAATAGAAGAAAGTGAGTGAATTATCCATTTCTTCCGGGATTCTGGCGTCCCTGCAGGTATCCCGCCAACCCTTATACGATCACCCCAACCCTCTAACAGTACATAAATGCGTAGTTAGATTTGGCCATGCTAGGATTTAGCGTATCCAAAAGCTAACTCTCAGCTCATTTCATACTTTACAGATGCCAACATTCTCTGCTCACATACAAAACACTTTGGGGGACGAAATTGTTTTGGTGGCGTTGGATTGGCTTATAGCTTTATAATGTACAACCTATTAACTGAACATGTTAAAAACACTCTCCAGTTACGATATTGAAGGAAGCCGTTCTATACATTTTACTCACTTAGAGTCCTTTAGTAACCTACTACAGTTTTTCTTAGTGTAGGTGACAGATTGTACATTGCATTTGTCTTATAGCACATTAAAAGTATTCTTTGTTCCACCTACTACAAGAAGTAGACATTACACTGTGCCTAATATAGAGTACATTTGACGCATGCTTATTTCCTTTTAAAATAAGAATTAGATCTACACGTTGTTAGTACAACCTAGGTTAGTACCTAGTTTTTTTAAGAGATATGCTTTAGTTCCCCTTGAAATACGGGTTTCATGTTTACATTGAGCTAATTAGTTTTCTTTAGATTCTGTTAAGGTTGGTAGTAGCAAAATCACAGTACTCACTTCATTTTAGTGGATTGCATCGGTCAACTTATAATAAGATAGATCCATACACTGCACTCTTTAGAGACATGCTACTGATCCGAGACATACTTTTGTTTTTCTTAAGGTGGTTAACCTTGTATATTTTACTCTCTTGGGCTACTTTACGGGCAAGGCATTAGTTCTTCTTAATGCAGGTAGTAGATTTGTACATGGTTCAAACTTACATTAAAATCAATCTTGCAGTTTCTCGTAATTTTGAACACCTTAAGGTTGTATCTAGTCCCCTTAAAATACATAGATGGCAGATTTAAACGAACTGAATTATTTTTATTTAACAATTAGTAATTTATTTATTTATTGTCAAGACAGCAATACAAAAATATATGAGTAAAAAACTTAATCAAAAAGGCACTTCAGACTTAAAGTTACAACAAAAATCATTGTTCCAATCATGCTTCAGACATAGCCTCTAGCTGATACGTTCACAGCAGTCTCATAGCTAGGTAAATCAGCGTCCGCATTTTTTATCGCTTCGTCATAGCTGGGTGGCGGACGCTCTAATTCTTCTGTATCACAGGTGACATCCTAGAAAAACAGTAAGCCATGAGAAGAAGTCGATATGACTTATGTTCTAGCCATAATGACCTGTGTTGTAGTAAGTAGGTCACGGCTTTCATCCCTGCATACTATGTATAGAAGACTAGCAGTCTGTCTGCGTATAACTGCCAGATTATATTCTTAGCATCCCACATCTGAGACCTAGAAAGACCCGAGAGAGCAGCAATCACTAAGGGAGGCCAAATTCAGAGCAGGAAGAATGATGCCATAGTAAGTAGCGTAAAATTTCCATACCTGCGTTGTATTCAAGGCAAGCATAGCATACGTACAGTAATCTGCTCTCTCTAAATACCGCACCAATCTAGGTCCTCCGACTCTTCAGCAGCACCACTCGTGAAATCTTCAATGACCGTCTAAAGAATAACCTAGATTTGGCCAGGATCCTGAGAAGATAGTCTGGTGCTCTGGTAAGTAGCCCAGAGCTTCCAGGCATCTACATTCTGGCATTCTTCAGCAGGTGAGAATGTGGTTGGGACCGCAGTGCTGAATAAAATCTACGATAATATCAGAAGTGTTGGAGTCTTGGGCTACATAATATGCAGCGAGTCCAAGACAACAGCTTTTTTTGTCCCACCCAAAATCGCCCAATGAAAAATATCCTAGGTTGTGCTAAGGTTCTAGACAGGAAATGTATAAAAAATATCGTAGGCTGTGACGTATCTTCTTATTTTTACCTGATTATCCAACGAAAATATGTGGACAGGAGTATCTAGCTGAGACAGGTGATTCCAGGAATCTTGTCTTCTGGTGTTTGTAGAGCTATTATTTCCATATATATGGGTAAAATTCCAGTGCCACACGTAACAGACAACGGCCAGTAGTATTAATATACAGCCCACAGTAACTCTAAAAATTAGACATTTTCCGGTCACAAAAAACAAATCAAATTAATCTTACATGAATAAGTTGTCGAGGTCTACGATAGCTCAGCCGACAACTTTATTTGAACAGCAACTTCAGCCCTACATAATGATTTTATTTACTTAAAGTTGTCTTAAGTGCATTTGGCTCAACTTTAGCTCAAATTTTAATTTTAATTTGTCTTATTTCCTGATATTAGATACTGAAACTGTTTTTACCCAAGTTGTAGCACATTGACAGCAGCTACTATTGGTGGCATATCTGTAGTGGTTATAGTTGTAATATTTTGTTGTTTTAAACTTGTAAAGTGCTTTATACCTGAAATGTTAGTTATAATTTTTGTGTAAGAGACCGCCATGATTTCCACATACAATTAAAACGTAAAATGTTATAAACGTGTATAATAATTATGATTAAATAAAGTGACTTAAACACTTGATTCTTTTTTTCTATTGACCCTAACTAAATATACTTTTAAATTATAAATTTTTTTTGTAGAAGATTCTTAAAAATTATATAATAAGGAAAATTTATTTCCAACGCTTAGCCGAACCAAAACAAATTATGACAAACAAAAACAAAATTCGTTACTATAGCAACCCTCCTATTGTAACATTAGGGCTTAAATAAAAAGTAGTTTTTTTTTCTTGTTTTAAAATAAAGCGGGTAGGATCACTCACGCGAATTTCTCTTAATACAGTATCAAGGTAAAAACTCAAATATATCCTTGAAACTGAGAATTTTTACTACATGTTAGTTTTTACCACCGCAGAAATAAATATTTAATTAGGTATTTTTGAGTGAAGCATGACGACCAGCTTAGCAGACCCCTCCTTTAAATATAACTCCTAGTCCCATTTCACATGAGAACCTTATTTTTTGACAGTTCGTCCTTGTGTGTCCACAATTATTCTCAGGACGCTGTTTTGTTTTGTGTTTTTTATAATATTTTTAAACGGATATTGTTAAAAAATGTATAAAATTCATCTTAAATTTGGGAATACTATTGTTCGAAACAACAATAGTATTTTTGACGAATTTGTTTATGTGAACCAGTTTCTAGTACTAAGTTGTTCAGCAACATAAAGGGGATAAAGAAAAACTTTTGAAATGGATGAAAATGTTTCAACTTTATCAACATTAAAAATTGCCATATAAAAACTGCTAAAATTGTGGAATTCGGCTAATTCCTGTTTGAAATGCTTCTGCAGATTTTTAGCAAAAATTAACAAAATTTGGGTGTCAGAAAATAAAAACAAGAAAAAAGTTTCAAGGTGCACTAAAGTAATGGTAATGCATATAGTTTTAGGCTAAACGTCCTGGTCACCGATTAGGTGCCTTGGACGGTCTATACATTTTTTGTTTACCATGTAATTAAATCCAAGGGCAGTACAGAGAATCGAACTCAGAACCGCTACACATTTTAGCATTGTGGTCCGCGCCACTAACTAATTAATCTGTCTTGACATTGATTAAACTATAAATTTCTGATATTAGAAATTTAATTTCTATATATTAGAATCTTCCACGGAAAATTTATCCATCAAATAACTTTACTCAATAAGAATGCGATGACAATAGCGTAGCTTTCTATGAACCTGAAGACTGAGAATACAAAAAATATTTAAAAAAAAAAAAATTACTTCGTAACTATTTTTCAGCATAATGTAAGTCGGTCGTGTATAGCGACTTTTTCCTTTTTGAATACTTACTACTGCAACCTAATAATAACCTATATACTCATACATACGCACGAACACACTAACTCGTACTCAGAGTCACATAAGGACAGTGCAATAAAACTGTTAGTACTGCCGCTTATTAAATTATAACGAACTAATGTAGAAAACGTCACGTTTGGTACAAAATGAATGGACAAAAAAATTGATTTAAGAACAAGAAAATTCTGCAGATCTGTGAACGGAAAACTCAACTTTTCAGCACTCGATCTAATTTCTATCAGCACACCAGCATTATTGGCCAACTCTAAGTGAACCCCCTCATACTGACTTTGAAATTTTATATGAATACAACTTGACAAATACTATAAAAAATTTCCATAACAAAAACTTACAGTTTAAAATGTTAAGTATAAGGGTTGATTAAACGACGAAAGAAACAAAAATCAGCAAAAAAACTACTTTAAAGGTGCTCACCTAAAGAGACTATTATAATTATAATGTATTAATTAATATAGAAATTAATTATTGTTACAAGTAGTTATTTATTTGTTATTAACAGTGCGTAATTTGTGCTCTAGTGTTCTTCTGTAGCAATAAATTCCTCATTTAAATAAAATCGGCTTATTATTTCGTTTGTCAAAAGTAATAGAAAGTAGAACAATAAAAATACAGTCTTCCATTTTATTGCGGCTCAAAGATGGCGTGGTGTTACATAAGTGGGAGTGGTTTAATAAACAGTACTTTCTTCTGATAGGCTCTGCACCCAACCTAATTTTCACACTTCCATTCTTCATTGTAATTGACTAATTATTTCTGTGAAAAATAAAAGTTTAATTTTTTTCCTAATTTTTTCTCCATAGATATTTAATAATGTATCAAATTATGCACTAAAATTTTTCTCAAAAAAACATGAAAAATCAAAGATTTTATCAAAATCGAGTTAAGATTCGCAGTCATTAGTAAAAAATGTCTAAGAGAAGGCCTTACATACGTTGGGCTAACTCCTCCATTGCATGTAGAACATCGAGACCTTCTGAAGGCACATCTACATGAAATTTCAAATCGAATGCCATATCGTTCATTAAAATCGGTCCGCGCGTTTAGGCGCTAAGTTGTTTACAAGGTTGTTACAAGAACTACAAGAACAAGAACAACAATTTATGAAGATGCTGTTTTTGCACATTTTAGGCAACTTTTTCCTCGAAATCTAGTACATCTATGTTGTGCGAAGAAAAAAAACGCATGGAAACAAGGATTTGCGCTAAAAGGACGTGCGAATGTTCTCGAGTTACATTATAAAGGCTGAGAGCTGTTTTAATCTCCAGTATAGTTCTCCTCTTCACTCAGATTAATTGATGAAAGTATGCTGTTACAGAGGAGGTCTTTCAGAAAAGGGGAGCGTCCTTACATAACGCGGGGTTATTGTGAATGGAAAAACCTTTTCAAGTTCTCTCTTATTTTGCTAGATACATAGATTTTTCAATTTAATAGTCTGTTCTATTGTGGCTGTATTATCAGAAATTCATTCTCCAATTGCCTTAAATGAATTCCTGTACCTCTAATGTCAACAGGTGGATAAGATTTTTCAAAAATAGCCCAGCGAAAATAATTTAATAACTTCACTTTACTTAAAACTATTGTGAGGAGTTCTTAGGTCCTAATTCAAAGAATTGGATCTGCGAGGGATCCAAGATATGGCTGAAAGAAACTTTAAAAGTATCACATTTAGTTGAATTTCCAACTTGCCTTAATATTAAATTCCAGAATAATAGAAGGTCCCCTCCAGAATTTTGTTTAAAATTAAACATGTTGAAAAGAAAATTAAATCTTTATTTGACATTAATAGTTTATTAAATATTTAGTTAATCAAATGTATTTACTTCGGATTGAAAGTTAGTAAAGTTTAATAAAAATACTAGGATCTATGGAAATACGTGATATGGAATCTAGTTTGAAAATTAATTCTGTTTAACTTAAATTAATTCTCTTTATTTATATTAACTGAAATTTAAATTAATTCACAATTTTTAAATAAATTACTTATAGAAACAACACTGGGTAAATATTACAATCTTGAGTGAATTCATGTGAACTCAAAATGGTGTCGCCTAGATGTGTAATGCTCTGACTTCGACCATCCGTAGATTCCACCTTATAATAACTTTTATTTTTTGTTTTTTAATTTTTAAGGTACATTTAATTTCATATTTACTAATTTAATCATCAATTTATTTATACTCAAGTTCGATAATTAACTAATTTAAAAAAGTTGAAATTGTGAGTTTGAAGTACGAAAAAAGATTTAATTCGCAGATTCAAAATTAACCCATTTTTCATTCAAAAAATCGAAAAAATTTAATTCTCCAGTGTGGGATATGTTCATATTGGAATAACTATGGTATATTCAACAAACTACCTTGGATTACTTAAATTAAATTTAAGGTAAGTGAAAATAGTAGTATGGTTCTATATCTTAATTAACCTAGAATGCAGAAGTATTTAGTCGCTAAGTGGATTTAGCATATAGTGTTTTGAGCTAAGATTAATTTTAACACAAGATATTGCCTAAAATATACATCATTCTCCCAGCATATACAAATTTTTGTAGTAATATTTCCACTTGTTGGTTTTGTACAGAAATACTATCGAGCGTAAATTTGTTGCTCTCAAATTTTACTTTCTTAATGTTTTTAACCAAAGTTAATTCTAACCCAGCTTTCGTAGCTTTTTTTTTTTTTTTGAGCAATATCGCCTTGTCACTACGGTAGTGTACAGAATGTATAGACCGTAAGTAGTAACTTCGAACCTTCTAAATCTAGTTTTTATAGCGTTGTGAGCTCTAATTAGTTATAACAAAGGTGAGAGATAAAATATGGAGCTTTTTGCCCAGTTATATCTCCCCTAGTAATGGTTCCGTAAAATCAGAAAACGGTAAAATATGAATTATAACTTTAATAGCTCTTAAATACGGTTTTAATTGCTTAACACTGAACCTTTTAACAGCAAGGTTCTTTAGGGTTTTGACCTAAAATTTAATATTAACCAATATGTAGGGTTAAGGTATGACAAAATACTATACTTCACCTATCCAGCTGTTTGCAAACCAATGTCTCAGTAGTCCAGAAATATATCATGGAACATTATTTTACTAAAATTAGGTAACTTTTAAATTTCAGTTTTGTGGTGAAAATTGCATTTACAAAAATATGAATTTTTATTAGTAATGGTTCTAGCTTGAAAAAAAACATCATTATTCTAGTCAACTAAACGTACATAAATTTTGCTTCTGTGATGTTTCGAGTTCAAATTATTATTAACTAAGATGTTATGAGCTAAAATATGATCTAGTTAGGTGCCTTTTTTAGAGTCGACATTTCAAATATTTCTTTATTGCGGGAATTCTCAACCCTGTCCATAGTTCAACTCCCTAGACAGTCCCTATACCCATGCTGTCTTGATAAGTACAGTGTTCGTAAATAAGTGTTTTTGGATTAGCCAGTTTCTCTTATGCCGAATCACCGTCACGAGAATTTGAGAGCTTCGAGACACTCTCTTCAATTTTTTTGAGTCTATATTTCAACATTGCTTATTCTAACATAGTCGCTGAACGTTTTTGGATTGCTTTGAAAGTAATATTCGTTACTTTTTCTTGTCGTCTCTTGCAGCAAATAATCGGTTTACGTGTTCTGTTCTTCCACCCTGTACCAATATAACTTCTATAACCGACTTAAAATGAAATAAAAATTATAATGCTGCTTCCATCTGTGCTATTATGTTGGCAACTAAGTAATTTCGGTTTTCACTCACAGGGAGCGGACCTTCATTTTTTTAATTAGTCATGTTGGTGGCGTACTTTGCCTTATTATATTCAGTTAAGGTAATATTTAGGTTACTTTAAAAACAAGTCGTGCGTGCTTTTTCTAAAACCCTTACTTGTTGGTCCATTTCAAATGGTGTGCAGAAACGAACATTTTCGGCATATTTTACCTTTTTTATTTCCGCAAAGGGAAAAAAGCTGCTGAAGCTCATAAAGAGATATGCGAAGTTTATGACATTGACTGCTTAACAGAGCGCACTTATCAGAATTGGTTTAAAAAATTTCGTTCTGGAGATTTTTCCCTCAAAGATGAGCAACGCTCTGGTCGACCTACTGAAGTTGATGACGACCAAATAAAAGTCATAATTGAAGAGGATCGTCATATACCTGTTCGAGGGATTGCAGAGAAGTTAAATGTATCCCATACAATAATTGAAAAACACTTAGGAGTGTCTTGGACTCGCTAAGAAGCTGGATATATGGGTACCGTAAAAACTGAAAGATATTCACTTAAAACAACGAATCAACGTTTGCGATATGCATCTTAAGCGCAATGAAACCGACCCTTTCTTGAAAAGAATCATAACTGGTGGTGAAAAATGGGTCCTTTGCAGTAACATATTGCGAAAACGATCATGGTGCAAGCAAGATGAATCAGCACCAACCAAATCGAAAGCAGAATTGCACCAAAAAAGATCATGCTGTCCATTTGGTGGGATTACAAAGGTGCTGTGTATTTTGAAATGTTCACAATCACTTCAGAGGTTTATTGTCAACAACTTGTGAAACTTGAAGAAGCAATAAAAGAAAAGCGGCCAGAATTTGCAAATCGAAAAGGAATTGTGTTCCATCATGTTAATGCAAGGCCGCACACATCTTTGGCAACTCGCGGGAAATTATTGGAGCTTTGTTTGGGAAGCGATGGCACATCCCCCTTACAGCCCTGATCTGGCTCCATCTGATTATCACTTATTTCGGAGTTTACAGAATTATTTGAACGGAAAAACTTTTACAGATGAAAACGACCTTAAATCGCACTTGGAAAAGTTCTTTGCTGATAAGGACCAAATGTTCTATGAACGCGGAATCATGAAGCTGCAAGAAAGATGGCAAAATGTCATTGAACAAAATGAAAAATATGTCATTGATTAAAAATTATTTTTTGTAATAAAAAGAATGAGTTTTATGTCATAATTCAAAACCGAAATTACTTAGTTGCCAACCTATTAGTATTCATAGGCATACTGATTTCAGATTGTACTCACAGTCTAACTACAATGTACTGACGAAGACTACTTCTTCAAACTGTACCTACTGTAGCTGTAGCTAAACTGGGTGAAGGAGAAGGTCAAAATTAAAATCTGCCATTAATGAGCACGTAAGACGTAATGGATGTGATCCTCTTCACGGAGTATTTTCGATAAAACCAAATGCATTTTTTTCAACTAAAAAGGATTCTAAATTTCCCACTAGTTAATAGAGTTGGTTATGCAAGTAATCGCACGACCAACTGCTACCAGCTCAATGAGAATGACCCACACCCTCGTAGCCAACCGCACTAACACACGCATAGCGTACTTCTTTTAAAAATATATCATTTAAGAAGAAGAAGAGGAATCGGCACTGCATGTGATGTGTTAGCGCAAAGGGCTGGTATGGATCTGAGTTCGGCTCTTCGAGGAAAAAAAAACTCACGCCCTCATACTTAGCCCAGCAGTTATCAGTTATATGTCCAATTAAACGAACAGGAAGAGATGCTTTTCTAGCCTGTGCTACTTAAGGTCCTTCGCGTCGGGGTAGCGTAGGATAATCTACTCTTTCCCAACTTTTTTAGAAAAAAAAATACATGATTTAAAACTCGTAAGATTATACTTAAAAATTAAAAACCCTAGGAAAAATCCATTTTCAACAGAATTATCGAAATTTTCATCGTGCGTAAGGTTGGGCTGTATATGGTGAAGACGAATAATTCCCCATTCTAATTGCACTTTTTTCTATCTCATTTGAAATGTGAGGCCATACTCCATAATCCAAATTAATACTGCGCACCATTCTTTTTGATGTTAGAGGACTTCCAATTTGGTTTAACTCAACAGTAATGCGAACAAGTGCAGTGAGTTCTTGATTAATTAAAAATTGAGCATCTACTATTTTTCAATTAAGCTTTTATCCCCAAAAAGTCATGCAAATGCGCCTAGGGTAAAGGAAATGGATTTATAATGGAAAAACTGTCCCTTATCCACCGAGTGTTCTCCTAACCTAGCCCAAACACATTGCCATTTTTTTTGTTTCCTTTAAAAAAATTGCGAAGGAAGAATTTTGTTTTAAGTGTCTCGCCACTGGTAAATTCTTAGTTTGATAACCTTCAATCTTCACATAATATAGCGCCAAACGGAACTGGTATTCGTAGAACGAAAAGTGTAGTAAGTTAAATATATAAATATATATATATACAGTATACAGGGTGACCAAAGTTATATGCTCCACCCATTTTTTTTTTAACGGCGGGAAATTTCGAAAAAATAAAAAACACGTATTTAATCATTTTTAGTCTAGTTTATTTTCAGTGATTGACCCATTTTTTTAAACCCCTGTATCTCGAGATACAGCATCCAACTTTGTTTTTTCAAATGGAACGTTATATTTTAGTTAGCATATTTTTATATTATTTGAGCTCCTAAAAAAAAACAGAAAATTTTTTTTGAAATCGGTTTGGTTTTTCAAAAGTTATGATAATTTAAAATATGAAGAAAAAAAATTCAGTTTATTGTCAAAATTACGTTATTTTTTTTAAAGAATCTGTTCAAACTGGGCACAATGAAGGATAGGCAAGCCAAAACTCTGGACTCCCACGCTCGGTTTGTGGCAACACTTACGGTGGGGAAGTCAAGATCTATGCAGGCTAGAGTTATTCGACGTTCAGGTGTTTTTTTTCTACAAACGTTTGGTGTGGAGTTTTAGGAAATCAACTAATCAGCCCATACTTCTACAGAGAGAACTTAACTGGTGCAAGATATCTAACATTTTTTAAGAGACATTTTGCCAGTTCTGTTTGAAGATGTTCCTCTACAACGTCGGCTAGATATGTATTTTCAACGGTTGCCCGGCGCATAATGCGAGAGTTGTTCGAGGTTACCTGGGCAGAAATTTCCATGAAAAGTGCTTAGAGACTCATTGTCCGATCCAATTGCCACCTCGATATCTGGACTTAATTCCAATGGACTAGTTTTTGTGGGGATATCTAAAAAATAGAGTGTACAGTAACCTTAATCACGTGGCTTCAGTCGATGATCTGAAACGTCGAATAACTCTAGCCTGCCTAGATCTTGACTTCGCCACCATAAGTACTGCTGTAAGCAAAGCGTGGGAGTCCAGAGTTTTGGCTTGCCTTGTGCCCATTTTGAACAGATTCTTTTAAAAAAGTAACGTAGTTTTGACAGTAAACTGAAATTTGTTTTTCATATTTTAAATTACCATAACTTTTGAAAAACCTAACCGATTTCAAAAAATGTTTTTTCGTTTTTTTGAGGAGCTCAAATACTATAAAAATGTGCAAACTAAAATATAACTTTACATTTGAAAAAACAAAGTTGGATGCTGTATCTCGAGATACAGGGGTTTAAAAAAATGGGTCAATCACTAAAAATAAACTAGACTAAAAATGATTAAATACGTGTTTTTCATTTTTTCGAAATTTTCCGCCGTTAAAAAAAAGTGGGTGGAGCATATAACTCAGGTCACCCTGTATACATATTTGGAGAGGAGGATATTAACCGAGACATGAGTTAAAATATGGAGTTGTTACATGCTGTCGCCTCTATATGTAACTACTTATCGCTCCCACAATCACTGAAACCAACAAACTTTTATAAGCATTTTTTATTTACATTTCCTTTGACTGTAAACTTGTAAACTTCGCTGTCTCGCAGCTAGGTTTAGAATGATTTTATTGTGAGTTATTCTTTTAATATTTTAATGTTCACTGCCATCTCTATAGACTTTTAGTTATTATTTTCTTTGCTTTTCTATTTCAAATTTTCCTTATCGCCGTGCTCCTAAAGAACTAACCTTGCGTTTTATAAAATGCTTTCTCTGTACACAAATTGTGACTCTTTACTCCGATTTCCTTTACAAAAACTTACAGTTAAAAAAGTTAAGTGTAAGGGTTGATTGAACGAAGAGGTACCCAAATCTACATTATATTATAATAATAATTTCAAAAAGACAATAATAATTAAAATAATAACAAAAAATAATAATTGCCAAAACTGTATTAAAATATACTAATAAAAGAAAACTATGTAATTATTTTTTATACTTAACTTCTTTGTAAAACATAGTATAATTCAAATTAATCAAAGAATGAACTTGTATCTACAATTATCTAGCATTCTACTTTCATACTACTCTACTAAACGTACTTAAATCGTATATAAAAAAAAAAAAAAAATTGCATTGTTGGTATTTGCATTGTTTTAAAAGTGTTTATTTTTTACAATATTATTTATTTATTTATTTTTTGTTACGAGTTTAATAACTATTCAATAAAAATCGTGCGTTATGAGGGCATTAATTGATTGATATCTAGAATTGCAATCAAACTAAATTAACTAGCGAGTACCACTTTTAACTAATCAAGCCAGATAGGGCAAATTCTAAAAAATATTAATTAATTTAATGCAGTAAAATTATTTCTAATGTTATGATTGGTTGTTGCAAAAAATTGCAATGAGGACATGCTCTTGTATTCTGAATAAAATTGGTAATTTTATCTTTAATAGACTAAGTATTAAAAGTTTTCAAAGTTGAGTGTATTTGGACATAACGCTTTTTTGTGTGAAGTTTTTAACTTCAGCCCTTATATAAGTGTCCCACTTTTAATGCTAAACAGTAGCGGTCGAAACCTGCTGCTGTTCCCTACATTGTTCTTGAAATTTTTATTTATGTTGTTTTATTTATGATTTTACATATATTTTTAACGTCCGGGAAAACATTTAAAGAATTATATTTCTAACGCGGTTATACGAATACAGGTCTAATTTCGTCAAATTTCAGAATTGTGCAATTTAGACCCGATAGTTTCAAAAATTTTTTTTTGTTCATAGTCCATGAAAGTAATAGAATTAATCGAATGTGTATAAGCGAATGATATACAGGGTGAACCAGTAAGTAATGTCCATAGGCCCACTGTGTGAAGTACATCTAAAGTGGAGTTCAATGACGTATTGGCCAACTTCATATTTTCCACTGTTCTTGAGTGACGTCACTTTAATTTTTATATATATAATTAGGGCCTAATGATTTTTCTTAAAAATGTCGATTATTTTTATTTTCCCAGATTCCGGAGGAAGATTGAGGCTGTTTGTAGAATAACTTATGCTTCAAAATGGTATCAATTTTTAGAAAATTTATCTGTCTTTCTAACCGTGTCATCAGAATCGAATTCGGACTAAAACTTTCTGAGTAATAACATTTTTATTGGAAAAAAGTAATCGTTTTAGAAAAAAAAAATTAAAGTGACGTCACTCAAGAACAGTGGAAAATATGAAGTTGGCCAATACGTCATTGAACTCCACTTTAGATTTACTTCACACAGTGGGCCTATGGACAATACTTACTGGTTCACCCTGTATAAAAAGAGTCGATCAAGAAAAATACTAAGTATTTTACGCCAGCCTTCCTGAGTCCTTTTTTGAGAGAAGTACTTATTACGTCTCTTAAATAAGAATAATATAGAACTAAAGATGTAAATGATCTCTTCGGTATTGTTACAAAAGCCGATGAAGGTTCCCCCCTCTAAATAAGTCGTGTAGTCAAAACATTTAATCATTTTTTTTTTTTTTACCACACCTGGACATTCAGAGCTAATTTTTGTCATTAACATTTTGAAATTTAAAATTATTGAATCATTTAACTCTACAATTGAGAGAAGTATTAATTTTTGAGGTACTATAATAATAGAGATTAAATTAGATTATCTTATATAACGATTTCGAGTCCCAACATCTCGCTTTGTAATGTTCTAGATCCAATTATTTTTTTTTTGAATTAGAGTCTATTTTGTTGAATTAACTAGTATGTAATTATTTAGTGGATGTTGAAAGTTAACTCAGTGCACTCATATTTCCCGATTTCTCGCCTTGTCATGTTCAGAACTTCAGAACTTTTTAATGATTTAAAACCATTCTTACTAAAAATATCAACTTGAGAGATTGTGTAAAAAAATTCAAAAATAATAAAATCCATTGTCTAAAATTTTAATTAGGAGGTCTGTGCGGCAACAACATTTGAATTTTTTGACTATGTAGCCCGCTAGTATAAAAAGGTGGCCGACCCATGTTGTAACAGGTAAATTGTATTAAATTTTTTGCTCTTAAGGTTTACTTGTAAGATATGTTTAGCTGTAATACTGTTAACCAAGATATAATTATCTGAAACAAAACTAGAGTTTTCTCACTTAAAAGTGGCTCTATACACAAGTATGTAGAATATAAATTGCTGTAAATTAACTCTTAAAATTTAGTTTGATGTTTTTTTGGAGCTAAAATCAATATTAAACTAGGTATTAGCTAAAATATAAAGTGTTATAACTTTTAATTGAGCAATATCTCCTCGTAGTGGTTGTTCTATTGTAGTGAGTAACTTGTCGCAGTACCTCACTGTAGTGGTGCCATCTTAAATACTATGGATAATAAATTATCATTAAATTTAATGCTCTACAATTACGTTTCTAAGGTTTTTAAGCTAGAAGTAATATTACGGAAATTATGAGGTGATCAATATCCTGTTTTGTGTGCTGTTGCAGTGTGTCATGTTCTGCCAGGGCCAGAACGGAATTGAAACAATTTCCGGGTCAGGCCACAAGAAGAGGAAACTAGAGTCCGGGGAGTCTTGGTACGTGAACAACAGTGGTGGTGGCGCTGGGGGTGGAGCCGGGGCAGGTGGCTGTGAGACGAGCGGCGGCGCTGTAACCGCGACAGCTGCTGGACACCACGTGCATCACAACTATCAGCATCACATATCGCATCAGCACCATACGCAGCCAGGTCTTCATACTAGTCGAATAGGTTTATAGAGCACTTTTTTTTATCTTAGCTTTTTAAGATACAAAGAGAACAAAAAAAGTCTCATAAAAAAATGCTAGAGTCATTATACAGTAAAGACGGAAAGGCTGTTTAACCCTCTTTTGAGCAAGTTATGAAACAATGTTATTTTTATGCAATTTTTTATGTATTTCGTCTGTGGAGTTCCATAACTTACTTGTAAAAGGAGTTGTTTTCTGCTCGGATGGTCAGGCTGCATTGAAGGTGCTGAACTTTTTCTACCAAATTTTTGATGGCGAGTTCTATGAGACTTGAAATTTATTTCTATTAAAGATGTACTTCTACTCTTGGTGCTAGATCATATTGTATTTTGATAATGTATAGGCGGATAAATTGAGTCAAAAGTAACGCTTATCCTTTTTTAATTGATTTTGTTTGGGATATGCATATCAGGGGTATAGCCTCGCAATAGCAGTATTTTTTCTCCTGGGTTTTCGGCAGACCAAGTTGCTGTTTAGGATCCATTACTGAGGTAATAGTTAGATGTTGGGTTTTACACGAAGGTCTCCCTCAGACCTTGGGTTGGATCTCTCATTGGGAATTATGCTTTAAAGAGATATCCCTGAGGAATATGCGCACCTCTCTTGTTACATTTGTGCTGTAGAGGAAGAAAATTACCTATTGACCTTAAAACAGATTTTTTTGTTAAACTGTAAGACAAATAAGTTCAGGATTTCTGTTCTTACCAGTTGTCTTTGGAAGATTTAGACTGTTTCCATTTAGGTTGTTTCCCGGTTTGCTTGACCAAGACAATATCCCTTGCTTATTCCTTTATTGGACACAATAGTTTAAGAAACTATAATATATTTACAAGTTGGCCTCAAAGTGGTCTGCTTTGTTGAGTTTGTGAAGAAGAAGGGGAACAAACATTCTTTATTATCACGACATAGTGTTTGGAGTGTGCGATTAGGTTAAGAAATTTTGGATGGACCAGTTTGACGATAGAAGAACTTAAGTTTTGCCCCTTAGGTTGTTTCAAATCTTCCGGACTGAACTGCTGTTAATCTTAGTGGCGGGTTTAAATTTTTGTACTGTTATATTAATTTTTTTATCTTATTTCTTTGCTTTTTCAAAGGGAATTAATGGGTCAAGGGCCAGAGTGTCATGGTATAATGACACTTCGCTCCTCTTCACAGACAAATAATATTTGACAAAATCATTGGATTTAATCAGGCCAACCAGCTTTACTCGTGCTTCGAAAAATAAGATTTAAGAAACATGTGATATTTCATCACTACATGAACACTACGATGGCGCTACTTTTGAGTGGTTGCTGTGGTCTTGCGATTACTTGCGAACTCTACTCTCTTCAGGTACAACGTAACAATCTGTTTTAGACTATTAGTCTAGTTGAACAGACTGGAGCATATTGGATGGAGGGGCGTTCTAATTAGAGTCCAATAGACCTTCTAGATGGCGGAGGCATAGGCTTTCTTGCCAGCCTTCCTAAAATCTATCTATTAACATTCTCCTTTGATTAAAAATATCTTGTTTTGAGTTAATAGAAAAAGATAGTTTAAAAAGTTAACCGAGGTAGCATAAACCAGCTCAAAAGTGAGTACGTAGCAATTGAAGACTTGTTTTCTGAGCTTCTACCTAATCCATCTTACAGTCCTGTCCTAGCACTCATTGAGTAACTCCTATTCCGACTACTTTTTATTTGGTAAACAATTTATTTAGTGCGAAAAAGATGAGAAACATAAGTAGTTGAGAATTTTGTCTGCAAAGATGGCTGGTGATGTGAAAAGAGCAACATTTAACTCATAAATTGTTTAAATAATAGAAAATAATGGCCTAAACCTCCAGCAGTAAGTAAGCCTAGTTGATAAGTAAACAATCAAATTTTGGATTGCAAAGTGAACAACTTAAGAACTATTACATGTTGAAATATTCTATTTAGCTTTACTACAAGAATTTCAACAGAACAAAAACCAATACTACAAACTTAACCTACATAGTTAATGTTACTAAATTTAATTGTTAATACAACTCTTAATTATTACTGTCAGGGTTTTTGACCTTAAAAGTTCATGTTAAGCTTTATAAAATAATGAGTTCTGTTTAAAGCTAAGTTATTTAGTTTTACAGAGTTTTTAATACTTAAAATGTTATTAAAACTATAAACTGTGTACAAAAACTCTTAAAATACTGTTACGATTATCAGATGTTAAAATATTTATGGTAGAGCTCTATTAAATAATGAGCACAATTGGACTGACTGCACATTCTCATCTTGGATGTGGCAAAATTTTACAGGAGCTACTGTAGGCAATGGTGTAAGAACTCGAGGTGGCACAAACCTACACGGCGGCACCACAGCAAGCTCTGGCGCCTCGGACTCTAAGCGGAGCCCTTCGGCTCATCCTGCTCTATCGCACCACACACTTATCCATGCCACGTCCACCATCAATCTGATAGACTCATACCATAGGTCTGGATTAAAAGTAAGTTATATAAGTGTGATAGAGTTTTGTAGATGTACAAAGTGAAGTCCCAAAATAACGTACCTAAAATCCTGGAATCATTTAGATATTCTAATTTAACTTAGAAATATATTTCTTTTGTGGAACATAATTTTGACGTCGTTTTTTGACTGCAGATCATAGTATGATCTGGAGTCTGAGCTTTGTGGTAATCGTATGAGTTTTTGTGCTTGCAGAGAAAGAGTTGCGAAGTTGGTAATGGTGAGGGGCGGAGCGGAGGGTTGGCAGCCACGGCGGGCGGTAAAGCAGCCGGGGGTGGTCAGACTGGACAGTCGCATTCGGCCACCCCGGACGGAGACTACCAGCTGGTTCAGCATGAGGTGCTCTACTCCATGACCACCCAGTATGAGGTGCTGGAGTTCCTCGGCCGAGGCACCTTTGGGCAGGTAAGTTGCAACATTCAAGCGGATAGAACTCACTAAGGAGTAGGTGTAGTTCTGTGTTGTGAAGGCTGGGCAATGCAGGACCCACTAGTTGTAAGCTTAATAAGGGTGTTTATCAAACTGGAATATTTACAGCCCTGCTCAGCTCTACCCCTGTCAGCTTAATTCAGGATTCTTAATGTCGCTCTTAGTGGCACTATTGCTTCAGGCGTACAACCCTTTCACTTCTGTTATGTTAAAATATCAGTTCTCATTTCCGTTTGTCTACGGCCATTTTATTATTATTATAATATGATCTTGAATTTTTTCCTTTTCAGTTTTAACTTTGTGTTAACTTCTACTTTGTTGAATCACATCGGTGGTTAACCTTTTTATGTTTAATACAAGAATTATATCACTATTACTATTTTTATTACTAGATAATTTACTTTAAAGCTGGGTCATACCCCTAAAGTAGTCTAGGTTTAGCCTATTATGGTATCAGCAGTCTTAATTTGTTATGTTGTTTATGTACAGGTAGTAAAATGCTGGAAAAAAGGTACGAACGAGATAGTGGCCATCAAGATCTTGAAGAATCATCCTTCATATGCCAGACAAGGCCAAATTGAGGTGAACAACTTATATATCGAGAACTAGTGTTTGAGTTTTATTAATAATTAATTTTAGGCTTCCTAGGCTCTAAATTTCCGTAGGCTTGTTATGAAATCTTGGGGTATATTTCCTAGTTCATCTCTTTGTAACTGTTCAAAGTTTTGAAACAGGCGGAAATCTCTTTTCGAGCTTGAGTTGTAGGCACACAGTGGATTCAGGTTTGTCTTCGGTTCGAAGCCAAACCGGTTCTTTCAAATCTCCTAAAGGAGTCGAGATATTCTTCCAACCATTCAGCGTCCTGTGTGGCTTCCCATTTTTATCGTTACCCGTGGTCTGTGGCCTTTACACTCATTTTATCCCTTGAAAAAGTAATGCACCAAAAAAATGATTTAACTATTACTCAAAATAATCAAGTCTAATTTTTAATGCAAACATAAAATAAAATAATATACTTTCATTCTCTAGTGAGAAAAATAAGGCGGAGTTATATAGCCTTTGCAAAAGGGGTTATAAAAAGTTAGAAAAGTACTCAGATCAATGAGTATATTATTTGCCTTAAGAAAATGATAAGCACAGATTTAAAAGCTGATGCAATGCCATCAAAGGCTTGTGACGAGAAACGAAGTGTTGCTAATCAGCAAATCTTTCTTTTGGGCGTCAGGAAGATCAGAGATCCAATTCTTCAGCTGATCTAAAAATGAAATAACACGGCTTTCATTCATGCAGAAACCTCAGTCGAGGTCGGTAAGAGGGGTCCTTGAGCGAGCTTTCTGTGATGTCGTTCAGTCTTTCTGCGAACCTCAGATTAGTGTTCGTTCCACTTGAAACGTTTTTTTTTTTTTTTTTTTTTTTTTTTTTTCCAAAATACCTATTCATCTCTATGCAGGCCTGCTTAAGGGAGAGCCAGACCCGTGGAAGTCTTCAGTGCTCTTTATATTTACCTTAACGCTCAACTGTAGCTCTGCTTTAATATTGTAAATGTAAAGTTTAGTTAGTTGTGAAAGTTACCAATTTAAGAGTTTCCGTCTTAGGTGAGTATACTATCCCGTCTGAGCCAGGAAAACGCAGACGAGTTCAACTTCGTGCGAGCCTATGAGTGCTTCCAGCACAAGAATCACACGTGCTTGGTTTTCGAGATGCTGGAGCAAAACCTCTACGACTTTCTCAAACAGAATAAGTTTAGCCCATTGCCACTAAAGTACATTAGACCTATACTGCAACAGGTATTGACAGCTTTGCTGAAATTGAAGGTGAGTCTAATGCAGTCCAAAAATTAAAAGGTACTAAACTTAAAGAAATCATGTTAAATTTGGAATTTTTTCAGCAACTGGGACTCATCCATGCTGACTTAAAACCAGAGAATATAATGTTAGTGGATCCTCTAAGGCAGCCATACCGGGTCAAAGTGATAGATTTCGGCAGTGCCTCTCATGTTTCCAAAGCAGTCTGCAATACTTACTTACAGAGCCGCTACTATAGGGCGCCTGAAATTATTTTAGGTAAGTTACTCACCTGCGTTTGGTGGCCTCTGGGCAAAGTCGGTATAAAGAGAGCAAAAATTTGACGGCAACAAATGAGTCACTCGTTAATTTTCAATATAAAAAAGTTAAATTATTTTTCTTTTTTAATGTATATTTTAAAATAATTTTAATAGATCCAGTTTCAACTAAAAAATAAAAAAATAAATAAATGACTATTGGTTAATCAGGGTAATTTTTCCCTGTTCGTAATTCTCTTTAAGATTTTATTGAAGGATACATTCATTGGGTGGGCCGTAACAATAGCTATCCTGATGCCATCAGAAGACATTCCTGCATAGAAACCATTTTATGTAGGCAATATTCTTATCATTTCCAATTAAGGCCAGATTCATTGGACGTTGACGTTAGCGGTCTAGAATTAAGGACCTTTTATATTCGCTGAGAATGGACTCCATTTCGGTTTAGTTTGGAGGCGCGACCTAGAATTCTTATCTCTTGGTCGCACCTATAATTCTCTCTCACCATCCACCCTAAATTTTCATTGATTGAATTGAAGATAAAAATTTTGTTCTAACTTCGGTATTCAATTTGAAATAGTAACCAACACTACCTTTGTCTTTTTTTTCTTTTAATGTGCATATGTGTGTGATTACATAGAATAAAGGGCAGAATAGAGATCAATCAGAAGAATAATTTGGAATAGAGTTAAAATAAAGCTTCTATTTAATTAAGAAGAAAGTATACATTTTATTATTTTCACAAAAAATTATAAATGAAGTGGGCAGCATAAGGGTCTGAGAGATCTAATAAATTCTCTAAAAGTTTAATGAAAGGTTAATTAAGTAAAATGATTTAAATGATATCAATAAAGTACATATTAATGAAATGATGGGTACTTGCTGATTTGTGTACCTTTTGGCGTTTAATCAACCCTTATACTTAACATTTTAAACTGTAAGTTTTTATTAAGGAGATAGCTTTATAATTTTTCTCTGCAGAAGGAAACTGTATGCCATCTCCCTGGCCCAGGATCCTGACATGTTGCTTGAATAGGTAATCTTCATTGAAATCTTAGAGAACTATGAACACTGGGAAATTAACCTGTTGGACTAGTTAACTTGGTGGAAGTTTAGTGCGTAATGCAACAAAGTTATGACGTCAGTTTTTCTTCGTGTTGAAAGAGAAATGATTAAAAATTAAATATATTTTTATGGACGAAGAAAAACGAACAAATCACTATTTTGTTGAATTGCACCACACTACCTTAATGGATGTTAATCGATAAATCAATAAATTTGCTAATAATCCTTTTTAATTACCAGTGTTAATGTAGGTAATACTCGCTTCATCACAGCATGTATGCTAACGCATATATTTTCTAAAGAAAGATCATTTTACTTCTAGTATTAGTTATCAAAATACTCAACAGAATATATCAAGCGTAAAATTAGTCAGTATAGCATTGTGTGCTGTCACCTAACCAAGTCTTCATCAACTAAATTCATTACCTTTTTAATCACATCAGGTTTGCCATTTTGTGAGGCGATTGATATGTGGTCACTTGGTTGTGTTGTGGCTGAGTTATTCCTCGGTTGGCCACTTTATCCAGGATCATCCGAGTACGACCAGATCAGATATATCTCGCAGACACAAGGCCTCCCCACAGAACACATGCTCAACAATGCGTCCAAGACTACGAAATTCTTTTATCGTGATATGGAGAGCACATATCCGTTTTGGCGATTAAAGGTTAGTACCTATGTGGAGTTGGATGCAGCATGCGCCTCAATCATTACCATAAACGAATTGACCATCTATTAATTTATATATAACACGTTGAAATTCGCAGACTCCTGAGGAACATGAGGCCGAAAATGGTATTAAAAGTAAAGAGGCTCGTAAATACATTTTCAACTGTTTGGACGACATAGGTCAGTTAGTTATTCAATATTAAAATTTTTCTTGATAAATTGTTCACTATTTTACTAAAAATTAGTTCCCTAGATTCTATCACATTTATATTTATTTGAAAGTTGTACCGAAATGTTTTGTGAGGCAGTCGATTCTTCGGTTGGCTGCTGTTTCTAGTATTGTCCGAGTACAACCAGATCAGATATATCTCACAGACACAGGGTTTAAGCTTAAGCTTTATATTATGACTTTTAGGTCAAGTGAACGTTCCTACCGATTTAGAAGGAGGCGAGCTGTTGGCCGAAAAGGCAGATCGTCGAGAATTTATTGATCTTCTCAAGAGGATGTTAACTATGGACCAAGTGGTATGTCAAAACTTGAAAAATAAACGTTTAAAAAAAAGACTAAATGATAAAGCTTAACCTCATTTTCGAGCAATGTTAATTTTTTTTATCTAAATTTATTCACGATAGTATTGTCAATCTAATAAACTTTAAAATTTTGGTAAAAATCCACCATTCTCCATCCAAATAGGCCAAATAATATTTTATTATATTTTAATTCTTATTGAATCTATTAGATTAGATACCAATGGGGTTGGCTAGAAAGCCTACGCCACCGCGACGCATACGGTCTTATGAAAACTTAACAATAGAAACTAACACTGGAATTGTTTTAAATAAAAATATGTCTCTACTCTCTCTAGAGAGAGAGTTCCTACTCTTTTACTAGAATAAAATTTTATCGTATACTTTTAAAAGGAGATTATGGCAGACACCCTAGTTGATACTAAAATGTTAACAACAAACTCATGAATAGTGTTGACGAGAGGGAAGGGATTAGCTATGCATTTAGCGTATTGGATTCCACGCGGAGGTCCCAGGTTCCAATCCAGTTTCTGACCCTTAGATTTTCTCTTTATAGAAGCTTCTTACAGCTTAATGACTGTCCGGTGGTGGACAGTGTTTGTAACGAGAGGTTACTGTCTGGGGGCCGGCAGTGCAATGAAAGAAGCTCCGGGCGCCAATAACCTTAAATATCGACGCGCCTTAAACCATTAAAAAAAAAATAGTGTTGATGAGGCACTTCATGATATAATTGTAGTGGCATATGCATGTGTAAGTAAGATATTTCAATGATTTATGACCAAAAGGTTTTTGCCTTGTCGGATTTCTAATAAAGGGAATGAAGTAGACTAATTATATCAAGCCCGTCTTAGAGCGAGTAAGATAATATTTTCTTTATTACGCCAGAGATGTACTTATTTCCAGTAAAAACATGCTCGTTATTTGATTCATTTACATCACGTGCATACAAAGTTGTCGTCGAAAGCAAAAACTCAGAATGTGATAGACTGAGACCCCGCCAAGTATTGGTTCCAAGTATTAGTCAATGTGTAGTGAGAACTCAATAAATGTGACAAGCTCGTTTGTTTATTGTTGACAAGAGGTGCCAAGAAAGCAGCGGTTATGGAAGTAGACGGTCTACTGTGCCTTTTTCTGCATACTGAATAGAAAATCATGTGATATCTTTTCCGAAATTATGCCCGTCTTCTGTACCTACCAAGGCTACCTAGAATGAAGAGCCTTGAAGTATATTGGAATTTCGTGTTGAGGAATTTTGATATAACGAGACTATAAAGGAGGCCGATTAATGATGAAGGTAAACCATTGTTCTTATGCAAATTAGAGGTGTGGGCTCAATGGAAGATTTATGGTAAGAAACGGTTTTTGACTACCACACTCGTTAAAATTTTCTGTGAAGGCACAGTGTTAAAGAAACCATCTAAAGTAAAAATGAAGGAAATAGATGACCGGGCAATAAAAGTAGCGTAAAAAGCAATGAAAAAAGTAAAAAAAGAAGCACCTAGAAATAAATCTCCAAATAAAGGAATGGAGCTTCGCCCGCGCAGGATACCTTTCATTTTAGAAAACATAGACCCAAGGTACACAATAAAAGAAATACAAAATATAGCGGAGTTCTAAAAAAGAGATGGCAGAGCGATGTCAGAAACAAAAATTGTCCATAAATTTAAAGAGAGTGACTTATACTTCTATGCCGTTCAAGAAGACGATAATGACGATTTCGATGAAAAATTGTCAAGAAGATGAGGAGGAGAGTATTCAAGAATCAAATTCACAGGCTGGGGACCCACCCATTTTCTAGCCTCACCTGCTGTAAACTATTCCCCTAACCCATCTTGTAATTTCACATGTTCACATAAACGCGAAGTATGACTTGTTAGGGCTACTGTCCACTTTGGCGACATTGTCTGGGAAAAAATGTAGGATTTCCTTGGAGGCCTGGAAAGTTAAAGACTCAGCATATAATAAGAAGTGAATGGAATGGCTGGATGCGCACGTTTCCTGGTTCGGTTCTTTGACATATTCGTTAATGCCGTACTATCAGTTTTTTTTTGGGCGTCAATCGAAGGAAAGCCAGCTGGTTACAACTTTTATTGGAATAAAATAGAAATAGTCGTTTTGTGGGGCGTTCTAGAGCGTGTTAATGTTGCAAGAGAGGGGTTAGGCCTTTAAAAGTGACATTTCAGTAATTATCATTTTCTAACATACTGCGTTGTAAAAACTGTTTAATCATGTGGAGTATTGTCAGTTGCATTGAAGTTTTTCTCATTAGTCTAATTATTTGTCCCACTATTTTAGCTCAACCTAAAGCATATCTACTAATTTTTATCAAAACTTTTTTTGGAGTTGTTTATCAATTAACATTAAAAAGAAACAAACCTTCTTTCATTAAAAATTGAACTTTTACTTCATATAAAACAAATAATTTTGTAATTAAACGAATAAATTTGATTGTTCCGTGTTTTTTTAGACATGGAGTGTTTATTACTGTTTATTGTAACTTAATTGCAACTATCCTTTGCTAGGAACGTCGTATAACGCCGGGTGAAGCTTTAAACCACCCGTTTGTGACTCTGGCTCACCTAGTGGACTACGCCCATTGCAACAACGTCAAGTCGTCCGTACAGATGATGGAGGTATGTCGACGTAACTCTTACGGGCCGAGCGGTGGCGGCTCTGGAGGTGGTGGGGGTCATGGAGGGCCGCTGGTCGCTACTTTGACCTTCAATAACAACCTGTCCAACCAGGTGCAACGCTTAGTCTCCCAGCGTCATCACCAACCTGCTTTCGATAATCTGGTAAAGTTTTGCTTTCTAAACTCATAATTCTCATTTTTAATTATTGGGTTTTCTCCAGTAATCGCTATCATGTCTTTATTGTTTTCTACCTCCTAGTACCCAGTGTACCAAGGGCGTGGCCAGTATACTGGAGTGAGTCGCAGCGATATCGGACAACCCCAGCTGGTCAGCTCGATTCTGTGTCCGCCTGCTTATCAGCGAATCCCGTCACCCGGCAAACATGTCACCGTCGTCACGCAACAACCGCCGCCACAGCTGCAATTACAGCCGCCTATCATCTCACAGCAGGTGTGTAGAGTATCAAAATCGTTCAGTAGTGTGAGCTACATCACCTGGCCCAGTTTTTAAAAACAATTCTAATTTATACATTTTTTTTTTAACAAAATATAAACTTCAGAGAATACCTAGCCAATAGGTATTTTTTCTTTTACGAATGTGTTGAAAACGTTGAGTTGAGCAAGGAGTTGATTGTGCCGTGCTGGGTCCCCAAATTAAATCTTGCAGAAGAACAAGCTTCCAGATATGAAACCCCGCAATGAACTGAATTGGTTAAATGTTTATTATTTTTAGAATTACCTTAAAGCTCTAAAACTAGAGTGTAGATTACGTTTCGATTACATCGAACTCATCGGACTAAAAAAAACACTCGTTTGTTTAAAAAATTATGTGTCTCTAGTACATTCAACGAATTATGTGAATGGCAGATATTGCCATACGTAACATGTTTTCTCCTTAAAATCTGTTTAGTTTTACTCGTCACTATATTAAAACTATCCGACAGTTTATATTATTTGATCGTAAAAAAACAAGAAAAAGCGTTATGTTGAAAAACTGCTAACTTCGAATTTTTTTTCCTTCCTTTTTGTATAAAAGATAAAATTCCATACATTTTATTATTATTAATAATAGAGGCTCTTATCCTTGTTTGTAGTGAAAGTTTTTTGCAAAAACACAGACCAGTAGATTTCGAGAAAATGTTGCCAAGAATTTCGTAAAACGGTATTTTCAGATATTCGTATTTCTTTTTTAAGTACCCAACAATTTATTAATAATTGAGCTCGTAATTCCAGTCATTTAGAAACCTTCAAAAATGCTTATGTGTATGATTAAAATTTTATAACAATTGATACCATTAAATTAATTTATTGCATTGTAGTACGCTATAATTTTTTTTTTTTCGAAATCAGATTCAAATTTTGGTAAATCAGTTGGAAAATTAACATTGTAGGTTTAAGTTTTTCTTTAGATTAAATTCATTGTTACTTCACTTTATCAGTTAAGCGTTATAAATAGTAGGTAATTTTGAATTCATCTAGCAGTTAAGCGTTACAAAGAATAGATAATTATTAATTATTCTAGTTTATTATCATTAAATATTAATATAGTTTTCTTTAATTAAATTCTTAATCTTAATCTACCCAAAATGTTACTTATATGTAATGTAAAATTGATAAAGATATACATATTTTTAGTATAGGCTACTATTATTAAAGTGCATTACAAATTATTTGATTATGAAACTTTTTTATAAGTACTCAAAGGGATTACATTAAATCATTATTTAGAAATGAATTACTGTTACTAGTAGTTATTTGTTTGTTATTAATTTGTGCTCGCGCATTCTTCTATAAGACGAATTCAAGGCCGAAATTTTGGTTTAGCTCTGTGATTAATTATGACTGCAATAGATAACTCCTTTTCTTGTTTAATGTGAGGTGTATGTGTTGATTCTTCCGAGAAAAGTGAAAGAAAAAAAAAACAAAAGAAAAAAAAATATTGCCATCATATAAGGACCTGTGTTATCCAATAAATTTTAAACAATGTTTATGAAAATTTAATGCAGTTACTGAAATACCAATTGTTATAAAATTATAATGAAACATTTAAGCTTTTTCGAACGTCTCTAAACGGATGAAATTACAAGATGAAATACGAATGAAATGTTGGGTGCTTGCTGATTTAGTGTACCTTTTGTCGTTTATTTAACCCTTATGCTAAACTTTTTAAACTGTAACTTTTTGATGAGCTACGTTAAAGGCGCCACGATAACCGAGCGTATAGAGACGTGGTCCAGAAAGCTTAGATATATAAGTTCTTTGCTTTGTTTTTAATTTTAATGGTGATAATATCAGATATTTTATAAAGTGTGTTAGCTACTCTCCTCCATCCACGACGCCTAATCGTAGTTGGACTTAAAGCTCACCTGAAATAATAGTCATAAGTTTACTCTACTTTTTTTTTTCAACAATTCGTTCTCAAAAAATAAGAACTGCAGCGGAAGAGATTGCAGACATTTCAAGTGGACAAAACCTTGATTCTTTTTTTTTTTTTTCATCAATATCATCAATACATTGTAATGTTTTTTAACTAGTGATTACTACTCCAACAATCTAGATCTTTCTCAGATATCTGAAGAAATCTACCTCCAGCTCAGCTAGTGGTTGAAGAACTTTAGATTTCTGTATTTCCTATAGAAATGGTGCCAACCACTTTATACTTTTTAAACTTTATAATTTTAAAAGTTGAACGCATATGGAAGTTTTGTATCAATATTTTTTCACAGCCCATTACCCAAATCGACTCAATATCCTATCGGTTCGATTTTTTGTTTTCTTTTTCATCAGCCAAGGTTCCGTTGTTGAGTAAAACCTTATTGTCGGCACTTACATGATGGCTTGCACCTAAATCAAACAGAAAATTTTAACTTGGATGTGGTAGCGCCTTATTGATGTTTAAACACTAGTACTTGCGCTTGGATTATTTAAGAGAAGTTGACAAGTATGCATTGTGGTGGCAGTCATGCTTTAATCTTTCCTATCGTATGGATATGACCGCCAATCTAATCTTGTTTTCGACGCTCCAGCTCTTTGCAAATCTGTTTTACCTAAACTATTTTACTTACAGGTTGGCGGCCAACAGCAATATGTACCGGTGTCTATGGTGGAACCCTCTTGGGCTAGCAACCGTCAAATGACCATGGTACCATCCTGGCAAGGAATAACTGCCCAACACAGCATACAACAGCCAATGCTCACCGGGCAAGACTGGGGCCGCCCGTTGTTAGTACAATCAGCCGCACTTATACAGGTTAGTAAATCTCTAGTTTTTGTGCCCAGTTTATTTGGTTCTGTGCTTCTTTGTACTTTATAAATTTGACTTTTCTATGATTTTTGTCTTCCACCCATCTCTGTACAGGAACAAACTAGGCCGTTGTTTACCGAAGTCTACGATCGTGTGGTAGATTCTCCGACTATAGGCTGGTCTGGTTCTAAACGTAACAACGCTAAACATATAGCCCAGACCCAAGCTGCACCGCCCGTACAGCATCATCATATAGCACTGCCAAGACAAGCACAAGGCTCAGAGAAGAAGGATACCATACATTTAAGCCCCGTCAAGAAACGAGTCAAAGAAGGAACACCACCGAGTAAGAATATTATCCTAAACCTTTCATTCGATACATAATAATGAGGCTTCGATAACCATCTTTTGAAACCCTTTCTTATTTCAGTTGAATGTAACCCAGGCAGAATCCGCGGAAGTAGGCATAGTCCAGTACAATGGCCGATTCATAGTCATCCCAGTCAGCAACAGCATAACCATCAAAATTTAGTAAGTTTTACTTTTATTAAGCTTAACTTTGTTTAGACTTTACCTTCCCTGTGATATTTACTTTGCTTTGGTAACAGAGTTCCAGTCGCCAGCAGACGATCACAATTCCGGACACTCCCTCGCCAGCAGTCTCCGTCATCACTATCTCGGACAGCGAAGACGAGGGTGCAACTAAGTGGTAAGTACTTCCGCACAGCGTATCCTCAGACAATTTATTAAACTACTTTTTAATTATATTAAACTCTCAGTAAATCAGAATAAATATTTTACAATTATGAGCCTTCACTGCCAGGTGAACCGTTTTCGTATCAAACCGTTTCAGTCAATTTGTTGTACATTTTCTACAATAAATTAAAACTTTGGCTATAATGCCTGTCAATTTTTCTAAAAAATTCAATTTTTTTTCTATTCAAAACTTTTTCTTTGAAATTGAGCTTTTTCAATTCATTATTAAATTAAATCAAAATTTGGTCAAAGTAAACCGTTATTTATTTAATTTTATTTTTTAATGAAATAAGATTTTTAAAGTAAAATTTGAACTTTAAGCTTTTTAAAATTAATTGTAATTTACTTATTTATTAAAATAAGTCGTTAATGTTATTAATATTTATTAAAATAAGTTCGATCGTCAAAATAAATCGATCGAAAACAATTTATCTTTATAGACAATAATTTTTTTCAGTCACTTTACAAGTTAACTTTACATTCAGTTTAATATTATCTCAGCCTAAAGATTTACAAAATTTCTTCTCATAAGAGTTACTTCTCACAGATCTAATTTTCCGAACAGACCACTAACAGTTCAGGGTTGAAAAAAAAAGATTAATTTAGAGTAAGAGAATATAAAGACACGAAAACAGCGTTTTAGTGCAACTATTTTAAATTATTATCAACAGAATTCTTAAAAAAAGATAATAAAAAAAAAACTGTCTACACTAAATGAAAGTAGGAAAAAGTGCGATCGTGCAGATTATAATTTTTATTCATTAAATTAAACTTCTAGAGATTGCTAACCTTTCACAAACATGCTGTATTCCTATTAACTAATCATTTGCGAACAAACGTCGATTACGGCTCAAATCCGTTTGACCTGGTAATTTTATTTTTTCATCCTTGAGATCTGTGTACCACAATTTAAGTTGTTATTATAATATCGTTCTAAAATGTATTACAGTTGTATTATGTGCAGAGGTTAGGATTTCTTTAAATGTAAGGCATTTGTGACAGGCTTTAACTGACAAAATTGTGTATTGTTAGGTGGTACTCTGTAAAGGTACCAACATTTCTGATGAAGTGGCTAATCCCCATGTGGGAATAACTTTTCACAATGCACCCTCTCGTTCTGACTAATGCCAGAACCAAAATCATCTCGTATACAAAGGCTTAATTTTTTGAGACTTTTTTCCGAACTTAAAAATAGTTTTATTATTACTATAAACTAATCCTACAAACTAATTACTAAACAGACTTCAAAACTCTTCTTACTACTTTTTTCGGTCAATATAAAGTCTATTTCCTATATAATTTAAATCTTTTTTATTAATATCTTGCCTCTTTTCTATTAAAACATTTGCCTCCTCATTAATCTATATCAATCTTTCCAAGTAATTAAAATCTTGACTTTTCAGTTTAGTTTTGATTTGATTTTTAGTTTAGTGCTGTTAGCCTTGTGCAAAGTAAAAAGCCATTGTTCCTAAGACAGCCTAATTATGACCGTGTTTCCTGCATCTTCAAGTCAAGGTCATAATCCCTCTCCACTCTGCCATATAGGCTTTATCTATTCGTTTCTGACATCAAAACTTAGCAACCTTGTCATATTCAAATCTTTCTGTTTTCCTTTACCATTGCCTTCTGCTAAATCAAGCGTTGCTTTAATTTTTGTTTTTGCAGCAGCACTGTACGCGACATAAAGATTGTACCACATCAAGTCCAATCGGCTAATTCTTCTTCCACATCACAACAGCGACAGCGAGCGAACGTCATCTCTTGCTACACGGTCGGGGATAGTGACAATGAAGATCACCACAGGAGTCCGGATGCGAAACCACATCAGGTATCATCAAATTTAGATATATAAAAGAGGTGAAGCTTAAATTTGATGGAGCATTGTGGATTAAATGTTTTATCTTCCTCTGCAGTTAAGCGGATTACTAGTAGGCAGCAGTGGACGGACAACGCCTAACAAGGCCTCGTTATCCGGAGTAGTATCCAGCAGTAGTTACGATCTTAGTCCGAAAGGAGGATATCAACATCCTAGCCCAGCCAAAGCTCCGGATTTTCTTCATTACTTCCGGGAGATCAAACATGAACCGCACAGTCATTCCTTTCTCAGCCGTAGCGAGGAAGCTGGACAGTGCTGTGCAAGGCCTGCTGATAATGGGTAAGTTACAATTTGTCAACCTTTATCTAGGCCCTCTTAAATATTACTAACCATCCCTTCTTACTTATATAGCATTAAATCATGCCAGCATCTACTTTCCACCAACATGCTCATTTTTGGTAACTTTTTTCTTTTAATTTATTTACTCCTCGTTGTTGCGAAAAAAAACCTCTTATAAACGAGGATATGTTTTATAGAAAATTTAGGAATTCGTGTTTTCAATCGTCAAAATTGGGTGTTTTTCAACGTTACGCTTTTTCGTAGTTTTTGATCAACTTATATACATCTGTCCTATCGGACAGTTTCAATAAGGTGCAAATTAATATCCAGCTCTTTCAGTTAAATAAGTACTTAACATAATTTACACAAAGAATGTCACAAAGTGGCAAAGAAAGTCATATCATTCAGTGAAGGCCTTTTTCCGAAGGCCTGAGCAGGCTCTTTAAGGAATCTTTAGTTAAAATCAGATTAGTATTGCCCTGATCCGAAGTTGGGTGCTAAGGCGAGCTAAAAAAGATGTACGGTTTGCAGGTACTCAAATAGCAGTGCAATCTCGACGTCGCAGAAAAAGCGGTTGTTAGCGAAAGCGCAGTCCGAGTGCATGATCTCAAACGCAAATGCTAGCGGCTCGATGGGCGGAGTGGTGACCAAGCAAGAGCCTTCCGAGCTGTACCACCACCAGAGTGGTTCGCTGTGCCACGGTCATCCGGCCCAACTGTGCAAGGAGCCTTATCATCATTACGTGGCTCAGGATCAGCACATAGTGCTGCCTTATCCCACGTAAGTGCTCAGTGAGTGTGTTATAAGTACTCTGTCTGGATAAATATAACAGAAGCCAGATTTTGCTGTTGGTAGGAACGAAAAAAGAGTCTCCTACAGTATGGGACACAAGCGATCTGAGGCCGGACGCGACTTCCATCGAATCCAACCGCCGGCAGCACACACCTCGCGCGAACAACAGCTGATCGCTAAGGCTTGGCCGCCACAGGCAATCCCACTGCACCAGCCATACAGGTAAGTCTTGTTAGCCTCTTAGCTTTAACTAGCCGTAGAATACACTCACACTTCGTGTTCTGTTCACAGGCAGTCTGGCTCGCAGGTATCGCCACAGACAGGTCGGCTTTCGCCACTCTACCACCAGAACGAGCTGTACCGTAGACAGGCCGTGTACGTGACCACGACACAACCGGCCTACCTACCCACACATCAGGTTCCGCCTTTTACTGCTGGGTAAGTATCTCTCAAACACCCAACTAGAAGCAGCGATAGCTGTGTTTGTTAAACTAACGTTTCTTCATATGTGCTTATCTTAGCTTTGCAGCATTTCTCACTATTTAAACCTCTTCTTATCAGATTAAACTTCTTTTCTTTGTACTATATTAAACTCTTTTCTTCGGTGCTAACTCTATTTTCAAGTTAATTTTTCATTTAATGAAATGAAACATTAACGACCAAACTAAACCCTTCATGAAACTAATTGAACCTTTTCTAATTAAACTAATCATTTTTTGAACTAAATTGAATATTTTTCAATAACATTAAATCATTTATAATGTACTAAACTAGGTTTTCAGTCTGATCAAATCTTTCATTCAACTATTAGAAGAGGGTAGAGGGTCCGCAGAAGTGTAGTGTGAGCAGAAACTTTGAAAGTGGAATCTATTGTACAATAACATCTAATGAAAGATAGAAGTCCGAAATAGGTTAGAAATAAGAAAATATGTGTGCTGTGATGGGTAAAAATCAACTACTTTATATAGCTATTTCAAACGTGTTTTCAATCAAACTGCATATAAACATAACTTGTCTTGTTGACAATTTGATAGTGTTTGGCTTCCACTTTTATTGTTGGTAGTTTATTTTGTAATTTGATGTTACTTTACAACTTTCTTATTCTTAATTGTTATTATATAAATACAGTGATATCTGAGTACATGGTCCCTACATGAACAAAATGATACTCAGGTTTCGGCACAAGAGTGCTAACCAAAGATTTAAACTGTCAGCTTTTTTGTCGAATCAGTAGTCATAAGGAATAATTTAAATATCTATGGCACGAAGTTGTTCAAGAGTTGAGTATAACATATAACATATCAAAAATGAATGTTTGAGAATGGCTGGCAAATAGACGAAACGTTACGTACCTTATAAAGGATAAGAAAATAAAAGTAATTGAAGCTATCATTGGTATAATTTTGATGATCCTTGTGAAAATAATTCTCTTTTCAAATTAAATTGTACATTTTGCCTATTAAACTCTTAATATATACAGGAAGAACCCAAGTGTGTGATTTTTGTTGATAGAAGAGGAGTGCCTCCGCCTGCACATCATTCTTCGGCCAGACCGCTGCTGACGGCCGGCGCCCACCCAAGCCACCCGCTGCCTGCCCACATGCAGCCGGCAGCCGTGTTCCCAGCGCACCCACAGGTCGCTTCCTATGGCTACATTTCGCCCGCCAAGCCTCAGTACCCGGCGCCTCCCGCTCTCTGGTTTGCTGAATGAGCAGCTTATAAACACCCAGAAGAAACTTCCAGGCACTCTGCCTCAGCAGTTCTTAGCAAAACAAATAATTAGGGACTTTAGTGTCTTTATAATTATTTTTATTTATTTATTATTATTTTTTTATTTGTAATTGTACTCATTTTCTAGGGTTCTTATATTTAAGGCCCTTAAATATAAGGGCGGCCTGTTTTTTTTTTTATATAAGCTAGATTGCCTTAAGATATATACATATAACTGGGCATATTAGTAGCTCTATCTACAATTTTGAATTTAAAGCAGATCCTCTTGCTCAGAAGAAATTTTAATAATTGGCCCTTTTGGCGAGCCTTGAACCTATGAGGATTTTAAGGGCCCGTATGGGCCTCTTTGCCTTCAGCGTTCTCTCATTATTTTGTGAAGGTTAGCTCCTCATCCTTTTGTTTTTTTTAGCCTCTGTTTTTGTTTTTGTTTGTTGAGTTGCTCAGTTCTTCTGGAACTTCTTTTTTTTTGAGGATAAGGCTACCCACCCTTTTTGATTCTCTGAGATCCGTAATCTTATTTTAGATTTTCTATCCATTTTTTTAAAGGAGTTTTGTGCCATTAGGTTTTTGTAACTCATTTTGTTACTGCACTGGCTATTCTCTGGCCGTGTTATTTGAGGTCTTAATTTTTATAAGGCAGCCCTCTTTTGATTTGCCAGCGTATTAATAATATACGTTCCTCAGGTTATTTGCCATTTAAGGCTTAGCCTCTTTTTTTAAAAACAGTTTTATAAGCCTTTTTGAAGATTAAATTTGTCTTTGTCACTTTTGATTTGGGAGCTTTATACACATTTGCTTAGTTCCTTATCATTTATTTGGAGACCTTGGGGCGTAGCCCCCTTTTGAACCTCGCTTCTTTTGAAGTTTCTTCCACAATTTTTCCTGATCCTTTTTTTTTTGGAGGGTGTCAGTTTTTATAGCACACAATTTTTATTTTTATTTATTTTTTTTTTTTTTGTGAAGGGGTCTTATTTACTAAACTCGTTAACTTTCTTGTTTCGGAGCACCTTCTAGGGAGAGTTTTTCTCTTAACAGATTAAGTGACTTAAAATGTTTATTCTAGTATTTCAATCATTTTTTTTTTTTGCCTTTATCTTAAATTAGAGCCTTTTTTTTTATGTTCCTTATGCGAGTTTGTTTTTTTCTATGACTTTCTAAAGATTTTTGAGTACCTTAGGTTTACTGGTCAGCTAGGCCCTTTTTTATTATTGAGCCTTTTCCAAGGAGTTTTTGCTTCTTTTTCAGTTCTTTTCTATTAGAGGACCTAGCCCGTTTTGTTGGGCTTACATTTGATCAAAGAAGCTATTTTGTTCTTTCTGTGCCCTCGTGTTGACTTCTATTGGGGAACCCACAATCTCAGTAGTTTCTTTTCTTCGAGAGATATATTTTAGCTGCAAGTAAATGAAATATATCTTTTTTTTTTTTTTTTGTGCCACATACAACTGATCCATTTTTGGACCCAATTTTAGAGGTTCTTTTTCCACCAATGCCAGAACTGGGAATCTGCCTCTATCACTTTCCCTTATAACACAAATATGGAGGTCTATTTTAAATATAAACTGATTTACGGGTGTTCCTTAATCTTACTTTTCCACCCTACTTTTGCAGTTTTGCACCATTGGGTTTTCACCCCACTTTGTATTTTATTATACTCTAAAGAATATGTTTAACATCAGAATAGATCCTCTCATTGTAAGGATACCTTATTATTTATAAGGGTGCGTAGGAGGATTAATGTCATTTATGAAGCAGTATCTCCTAGACGAGAGGAAATGTTCCACACAGGTTAAATGTCATACGGAGTACTGCGTTTATCACTTATTTGCAAGAAATTTTTCAGCAAACATTTTAATGGACGGCTTGGCCCGAAAAGGGGTTTATTGCACCTTAATTGTGAATACCCTCAAGCTTTCTCTCAAAATCATTGTATATCCTCTTACATTGATAACTTTCTTGAGGATTAACAATCACTATGTATAAGAGAGTAAATACCATTTTAATCATTTTGATTGGTAGGGGATTCTGCGACGTCATTTATTGGTCTTCTCAATGACGGAGAATTATTATTTGTGTTTGTTTTTTTAAAAATATAATTGCTTTGTAGTTTTCTTATTTTATCTTTAACCCATGGGTTTTTATCGTACTCACACACACACAAACACAAAACACACCCACATTACAAATTTTTATATAAGGTTTACGCTTAAAAATTGTTCTTAAACTTTGAATCTTTTTAAAAATATGTGGGTATAGTTTTTAAGATACCAAGTATATATATAATATATATTATATATATATGCATTTTTTGAGATTATAATTTTTTTAAATATATTTTTTGGAAGACTGGTTTGTAAATATTGCAATTTAAAATTTTATAAGAAAAAATTTCCTTTGTAATTTCAAATTTATTTAAATATTATTTAATTTTCGATATTTTTAAAAACTCAAGTTTGTAAGGCTAATCAGCCTTTATAAGGTCGTAGATATATTTGTTGTATTGTAATATGCCCAAACTCTCTCACAGGGAGTAGCTTTTAAAAAAGTATGACCCTAAATTGGTGTGTTCTGTGGAAAAGATGCTTTGTATTTTTTCTTTGAAATCCTTTGCCACTTAAGAAGGTGGTGGGTGGGCCTTAAAGTTAATATTTCTGTTTTTATAAATTGGTCGCGTACTTTAACCTTGAATGTAGCTGATCAATCGTTTTCCAGTTGCCTTCTTTAAAAAAGGCCAGAATGCTAGTTGCAAAAAGTATTTCTTTTCTTAAAATAAGTGTATTTCTTCCTTTTCTTAGCCTTAAAGATGTTTTCTCTTGGCGTTAATGCTCTTACTCCAGACTAAGGCAACTTCTATAAAGACTCCAAAATCTTATTATTGCCGATCTTAAATTAAAGGCCAGTATCTTCTCGTTCTATTAATCCATACTTTCTTGAACCGCTATAGCAGAGATATTTACAATCGTCCCAATCTTGAGCCATTCTCTCCTTCTTAAATTCCATCGCAACTCCATGAAACCCTGCGGAACATATTGTTCCCAAGTTCTTTCTTTTTTTCTGAGGTCTGTTACCCTAGACCTCCATATATTCCTTTTATTTATTGCTAAAATGTCTGACTGCGGTTATTTTTACTGCGGGCTTTTTTTTTTTTGAAGTTCCTTTTAATATACTATTACTTGCTTTGCACCTTATTTACCTATTTATTTTTCTGAAATACAGTATATCTGGCTTAAATCGGCGCTCAGTTGTTTTATTATAAGAATCCAGAACGTGCTGCAATTTGTAGGATAGGTAACGATATATTTGTTGCTTTCTTGTGTATTTCCCAAGTTTGTCTCAGAGAATGAAACACTTCCCTGCATTTGCAATTATTTTATTTGTTTCTTCCCTCAGGCTACGTTTTAGTCACAGATGGACTTCTAGACTCATAGATGCAAGTATGAAATCCATTGCTGTGGCCCATATCTCCGTAGGATCAGATCTGTCTCACTTTTCTTAGCTGACCTATCGACGAAATTCACACCTAGCCCTATCTGCGAGGATGATAATGTCATCTGTGTAGGGAATTACACTGTGTCCACTTCCTTGCCTTGCATTGAATTTCATTCTCTTGTAGACTTCTTAAAATCTCTTCCGAGCGGATTACGGGATTCTTGGAAGCAACCAGCTTGGTAAGAAGGTATACTTAATCCTTTCCAGCAGCTGACTTTTAAAAGTGTAATTTTTATTTTATAACAAGTTGAAGTACCTTGAAAGTTAATCCTTTCTACCTTAAAAGGAAGTTATTTCTTTAACGCCTCAAAGGGTAATAAGAAAAACCTGCAAGCTATTCCGCAATCCACCATTCACTTTATTGAGTGAAGGGTTTATTTATTTATTTTTTTCGTTTAAATACGTATTTATAAGAAAATCTTATAGTTAATTATTATTTAAAGACCCTTAAAGAACAACAACAGCTGGAATCATGCTTTCCACAAAAATAGTTTAAGGGGCCTAAAGAAAATTACGTTGATTAATGCAAAATTGCAGGTAGATGGGTAAACAGTAGAAGTAAACATCGTTTATAAAAAGTGTGGCTACGAGTAGCTCAGATTTTCTTAGATTTTCCTTCTAAACACGTACTTAACTGTACACATTCAGAGTATAAGCTTTCAATATCTTAAAAGGCAGTTTTACTTTGATTTCAAAGATCTTTAGCCTCATTAACATTCTTCTAATTTAATCTGAACTAGATTGGGATCTCTAGGAAAATTTTGCACTTAGACTGCAAGTGGACCCATTTTACAAATACCAACGTTTCTAATTAACGGTGAATAAAGATCTCAGGGCAATACGTATATGAGGGAAACTATCAATTTATTTGTCCTTACAATCCAGGCTTGAAGGAATCACAAGCCGCACAGGTATAGCGACTACCTGAGCCTTGAAAGTCAGTAAGTTACTTTTTCTTTTGACTAAATGGTCATTGACGAGCCCTGGCCTGAAAAGTTGCTGCCGTCCTTTATTTTTCGCTCTCTTTTGCCACCAGCAATGCCCATAAGTTTGTACATTGTCACTTTTAATTCTTGCTAGTTATCTCGAGGTATTTATAAACTAGTCTTTTCTCGATGCTTTCCAACCATATTTCCTCCATCTTTCGTCAAGTTGCACCTTCTCTTTTTTTAAAGCCTTCTCTTTTTTTTTTCTTAGTAGTGTGGATTGTTCGTTCGAAACAGGAGATTAAAGACAATGCACGAAAGATCTTGTATAACTCTGTTCGAGATTAATTTCTATTTTCACTTTCGTATATGTTTTCCACAAATAAGTGGTGTTTGTCTTCATTTTATTTATAGAACTTCTCCAAAAGATTCTGGCAGATGTCTATAGAGACAGGAGAATTGGTTGGTCTTAGCTGACTTGCACCGGTACACTCCGAGTATCATCTATTCTGCCCACTCTGTCAGTAGTCTACAGGAGTTATTGATTTTTGCAGTCCTTCTTTTTCCCTTTGCTTACAAGCCAGGCGATCCTAAACTAAATTAAGTTATGTAAACTAAGATTACCGATCGAACACTCGGGGCGTCTAGCTTCGTTTATGTCCTAGTGAAAGGAATTAGTAGGATAGAGGAACATTTAAAAGAACCTCTCAAGGCATTTCAGTGGGTGTGACCCTAAACTGACGTTGGACAATCGCAAAGCCATATGTAACACCCTCTGATTCAAACCCAAACACTACATAATGGCCACTTCTGTGTAGTCCTGTAATTCTTAGACAATTATTTCCTGCATCCCGTTCGTTCACTCGTCAGCCACGCCACATTTTTATAGTTATCATTATTATTGATAAACTACTTTGATATGTTATTATTAATAGTTATTCTTTTTTTTGAATATCCTAAAATACTACTAAAAAATTATATATATATATATTCTGAGTTTTAAAATTTGTTAAATTGTGTAGGATAGGATTTTTAAAAAATATAGGACTATTTTAATTATTATTATTGCAAAATTTAAAACAAAAGTTAATAAAGGTATGATTAATTAATATATTTTTTAAATTAACAAACATAAAATGAGTTTTTAATTGTTAAGCATTTTTAATAAATTTATTGTAAAAGAAATTAAAAATGGCGGCGGGACATGAGAACTGTTTTTGATATTTTGGGGGAATGTTTAAAGAAACCAATATTATTTTTATAACTGGCTTAACCCTTAAAGATAATTAGATTAAATTTTTTAATGGCTGTATATGGCAATTTTTTTTGGGGGGTAGCTTATTTTTTAAAAATATATAACACTTTTTGTCCAGTTTATATCCCAAACTTTTTTTTTTTATCTTTAGACTTTAGGAGGCCTAGATAGTCAGCCTTACTTTAACTTCACGGCTAAAAAGGTATTGCTTTATCTAACTTATCTTTATTCCCTTAAAGATAATTCCTACTTCTTTTTAAGGCTTGGCCTTCAAAATATAATTTCTTGTGCTGCACCATTGGGCCATAATGGGAAGCCCATTTCTCTCTGTTAGAAAATGAAAACTATGTGTGTCTGCTAAACTTCAAAATTTTAATTAAATTAAAAAAAGGGTGCCTAGCTCAACCTAACTTTTAAAGGCTTGATCTTGAAGATATAATTCCTTTTAATATATCATTTTGACCTAATGATGTTTCTGTTTAGAAATTAAATTAGTTAATTATATAAGTAATTTATTTAATTAGATTTAGAGTAGGTAGCCTATCCTAACACGAAGGGGTGGGCTTTTAAGATATGCCCCTCTGCTTAATTTTTTTAGCCTTAAAGACCTATAGTTACTTTCATCTTCAAATAGTAAATCTTTAATTCCATATCTTTGAAGGGCATTTTCTTTCTTGTCTCTTATAGTGTTTTTTAGCCGTAAGGATTAAGTCATTTCCAAAACACACAAATTTAAGGGCTGACTTGAAATAGAGGCCTCTTTTTTTAATCAACTTAATTAGTAAATTTATGCAAAACATTTAGGTTTTATTTTTAACTCACCTTTACATGAATCAAACAATATTCCTCATAAGTAAAGTTTTAATATTTTAACTTTCGGGTTTATTAGTAAACTAAATATTTGGGGTTTAAACACATACAAAATAATAACAAACTCATTAAAGCTTTTACTTTACTTTTCTACCTAAAATCCGACGACCTTATGCTTACTCTTGAATTAAGTGATTATTAAATTATACCAGCCAGGTTTCTCCAAAGTAATGCACAAAATGTTTTTTTCAAACATTTTCAAAATTTCTTTGAACTTTTTTTTTTTGAACTGCATTAAATGTTAAGTCTGTTTAAACCAAACCCCACCCCCTACCACCAACAATGATTTAATCAGTTTGAGTTAGGATGTCGCGATTCCATCAAATCAGTGACTTTTTACAGTGGCGAACCTTGCAATGTTCAACAGAATAGAGCAACTGAAGATACAAATTTTATGTCTAAAGGAGTTCTTACATATGTTGGCTTGAAATAAAGTAATATTATGAGCCTTCACGTCACATTTTTTAAAGTAATTATGAATGTTGCCCACTTTGACTTTTTCGCAACATTTTGTCAAATCACATTCTCGGCGCTGCAGGCGAACATACATCTAAGCGGTCATTTGACATGTGAATTCTGCGAAACAAGTGGCAATGGGTAGAATTAGAATTGTAAGCGGGGAAGTTGCGACGCCTCTGCGAACATTATGAAGTGTGAATAGCAAGACGTATGATAAAAACAGAAAAAATCTGGTATGAATACCAACGACTTTTTGAACCATAACTATTAACAATTCTAATTTAAAAAAAATGCTACTTTCTGCATTTACAATTCCAATTTTTCTTTAAACTAAGCGGCAAGTGTACTCATTAATGTAGACGAAGGGGAATTAAAGGTAGTTTCAAGTCTCTTTAAGATTTATGTCGAACGTTAGAAAGCGAACATTATCAAAAATAAGGTTTTGTGAGAAACTGTTTTTAATAAAAGTAGGCTAAGATGCATTGTGTTGTGGGGTTCGAGTCCCGGTCTAGGCCTTAGATTGTATTAAATGGTTATTACGATAATTTAATTGTAAAGTATAATTCATAGACGCCTGGTAATTGGACGTGAAACCCGCCTGACAAAATAAGGATTACTTTTTTTTTTTTTTACCTTACTATTTAAAATTAAAGTATTAGACGTTTAGTTGGGGCGAATTGTAGACAATGTTTAAAGAAAATCGTTGATTTTTTATTGCCTTTTAATAGAAAGGCGACAAAACTAAAAAATTTTATCGTATCGTCGCACTTGCGCTTAGAGATAGCATTACTTTTTGGAGTAACTGTCATATGATTGTGCATTACGTATTGGAGTAACCGTCGTTATATTTAGGATATAAATAAATTAAAAATTGTAAAAAAATAAATGGACTGTTTTATTAAGGTATTGAGGGGGGGATTTAAGTCGATTTTATAAAACTTAAGAGTATATTTTTATTTTAAATTTTCTTAAAATCGAAATCGACTCGAATTTTTGTTTTTAATTTTTCTCATTATTTAAAAAAAGGAGAAAAAAAATTGTGTTTCAATTTTAATAAAGTTGTGTGTATATACAAAATTTGTATAGGGGAATATGAAATACTATTGACTCTTAACTATTAATGTAACTACTGTATTTGAAACAATTTTTAGTTTTTATAATTATCATTATTATTATTATAGTTGGCATTAGTAAAATATAAGTAAAAAAAATAAGGGTATATTATAAAACAAAAAAATTAAAGGGTCGGTGGTTGAATATTATTTAGTTTACCTTAAAATTAAAAAACTAATGTATAAAAAACAAAAAATACGAGGTTGTTTTGTAGTTAGTTGAGGTTGATTTATAATAAATATCATTTATTTTTCAGATTATGGAGCCTTTTTTTGAAGAGCCTAGCTGAAGGAAATTAAAAAAAATAGGGGGCAGAATGGATTAATTTGGAAGGCATAAATTCTATTATTGTTTTAAATAAGTTTTGTTTTAAAGTAATCCATAATTCATATCGAACAAAAGCTGTCTTAAATAGCACTCCTCAGTAGCGTCTAGAAGAGCCACCGCACTCCCTAAATATAACCTCCAAATTGTCTAAGATTCGCCACTGTCTTAAATAGTGACCCTGAAATGTCATAAATACTCTACTTACTTATTTGGTATCCCTTGATTGTCTTATAAACGCCTCGGTTTTAAGTCGTTCACTGTTTTAAAGCTACTAATTCTCCGTAAGTGATTCTACAATGAGTTAAAAGTTTTCCACTTCTCTTTAAGCTAATAGTTTCCTGTCCACTACGATAAGAGTTAATTGTCTGTCTTAAAAGTTAAATGGTTCCCATTTTGTCTGAATTCAATAGTTTTCCTCCATAGCTTAAATGAATAGTTTCCAACTCTCTCTTAGTTACTTAAATATTGCCTTATGTTTTAATAGTGTTATTAATAGTTTCCTAAAATGTCCTAGAAGACGTTTTTTTCACCCTCTTTCCCAGATTTTAATCTGTTAAATTCTGTTATTTTTTGCCTTGCTCCAAATGACCCTAAACTTGCCCCTTAAAAATAAAAAATTATTGATCGTATATCAAGAGCGAATTGTTCACTCACATCACATCTATGCCCTATCCTGTTGGGGTCAGAATTATGTTTTTTATTCAGTTAAGATTCTTAAAAGTTTGTATTCAATTCCACTCGTTTAGATCAAATGCCTTATCTGTTATTATTATTTTGTCCATGAATATTATTTTTATAATTGAATTTAGCGTTAATCAATTATTGTATTCAGTTGAATAATTGAAGAGAGAATTATTACATTTTACTCAGATGTAAATTTGTGTACTATTATGGTGATCTTGAATAAACCAAAATGACTGTTTTATTACATAAAGCTAAATATTATATAAATATATATATTAAATCGAATACATAATACAAATATATTTTAATTATGTATATATCTTAGATACTATATATATGAAAAATAAACCGTCAGATGTTTCAAAAAAAATTGATGTATGGCTCATTTATACGATCCTGTGTAGTCTTTTACTGAATTGTATCCAATTTTTCGAACCTATCTAACACAAACATGGGCGCCACAATATTTCATCTAAAACTGATGATAGAATCACAATATTATCTACCTTATGAAGGGAGACAGTGAATACCGAACTTACACTAGAAAAGTGGCTGCAGTGTGCAGTGATAACGCTTACGGAGGGAGCCGCAACCTCTATATACCTTCTTTACCTAAATTGTGGGTTCCCACAATTTACATAACTTACACTGTCGAGAAGCACAGTATATCGACCTAAAACTGAAATCGCAGCTTCATTAATCTATCTTTCATTGTCATGAGCCATAATATATCATGAGAACTTTCTAACATGGACATGAATAACCCAAAAAACGTATCTTACTCGTAATAAATTTGACCTACACGAGAGCCATAAAATTTATACATTTGGCTGATATGGGAGACAATATATCTCTACGAGAGTCATGTACATATTTTACGCTTTTTGGGAAAACATGATATAACAATCGCTGGAAATGAGAAACTGGAGGAAAAATGAAAAATAAATGACAGAATTATTAATTGAAAATCTTATAAAAAAATGTTAAGACTTTATTATTAATATCTTTACATACTCTCCCCCCCCCACACACACACAAATTAAAAAAATACAGACAAAATAATATTAAAATACAACCGCTACCAAATCAAAAAATTTGTACAATACATTGAGCTAAATTTTACATTAAAATCAAGAATTTATTTCACTTTATTACCTTCTGTAATTAAAAAAATTATTAAATAGGTATTCCGACTACATGAAAAATAATTAGTTCATTAAGATTTGTATGACCTTCAGGGACTTGAAATTTATATCAAATAAGTTGAAGTTGGAATGCTTTGTTCAAACATAGTTTCCCATATAAATTGTTCAGAGACTGGGCTTAGGGCTACTGTACGTGGTCCAAGTTTTTGTGCACGAGAATCAGACCACATTCCAACTTTAAACAGCCTTTAAAAGAGTGTTTCCACTTCCAACAGTGTTCTTGAAACTGGTTGAGTCTTGAGTTAATTTAGTTAGTAACCTCACACTGTTGTAGACTACAGAATATAGTCTTAAATCCTTAAAATAGTAGCCAAGCTCAAACAATGTTCCTGAAACGGTTGAGTTTATTAGTTAGTGGAGATTTAGTGAACTCACATTGCTGTGGGCTACAGCATTCCGGACAGATAGATATATGTTCTGTCGTGGAGAAAGAGCTTAGTCCAAATTCGCGTTTTCTGAACAGGTTAAAACTAACTTGTGCAACAATTCATAACAGCTCTACTCCTAGTTACAGTTCGCCATGCTCAACCTAAAATTTCTGATAGCAGTGCCCTGAACAACAGGAAATGTAGTGTCTAAGAGTGAATTTTTGAGCAAAGAATTTTATGCTCCTCCCTAGTCGTTACCTTAGTTGTGTAATAAATAAGAATTACAAGTTTTAATGACATTGGCAGTTTTGAAGATTGGAACTTCCTGGGCTAGCCCTGTACGGCTGGTTTTCCACATTTGTCGCGACAAAACATTCCTTGAGAAACTCTCCTTGTGCGTGTTTTTTAAAAAAAGTAACTGCCTTTTTTATTCAGCAGGAACCACCTCTCTTTCTCTAATTCTTCATTGAGGCCCCCTTTGCTGAGCAGAGGTTCAAGGCAAAGCTTCTCAAATATTAGACAATTTTTAATATATAACTATTCTTTTTTGAAAAAAATACATCGAGGTAGACTTATTTTCTTTTTGGAAGATTTGATCAAGTAGTTTGATTTTGAGCTTCCCTCTATTCTGATGTTATAAAAATATTGAGATCAAACAGAGTGTTGCTCCTGAGACCAATATATATGTCTCTCTTTAATAATGCTTCAATAGATTTTGTTGAAATTTAGCATCTTCTACCTTTCACATGATGTTCTGCACATAACTTTTGTAAGCATTCTTCCAGAAAAAAAACTTGAAAGTTTCACAGGAAATGAACTTATGCTCCAGAAAAAGAATCCTTTTTTAATAGACTAACGGGTTGTTGTGTCATACCCAGTATTGATTTTTGCGTAAAATCGGATTGGCGGATTTTTGTTCACCTGACACTGAATGCTCCAGACTGCAATCTTCATCACCGTATGGATAACTGGAACAGTAATTCAAAAGCTATATAAAAAAGTAAGCTCTGGAAATCAAAATTTGACTGAAAAATCCAGCAAGATACGCTCACCGTAGGTTGAGATCATGTGGTGAATTCTGCTGTTGATCGAGACGAGCAACCGTGGCTGCTGGCAGAGTTACGTTCTGCTGTTGCGTCATGGCAGTTGGCGCCGCGGGAGTGGGTACTGGGGTCACGGGTGCCAACATGTCGTCAGGCGGTTGTGGCAAAGGTTCACCTACAGACTTGTTCTCTATGTACTGAGCTCCTTTCGAGTTGCACCTGCACCACAGACGCCGGACGCAAGGTTTCAAATAAGAAGTAAAGACTAACCGAATTAATTGTAATAACAGCAGACATTTTGAGACAAATACACTTTGTCAAGCCGAGTTTGGTAAAAAAAGAAATTGTTTGATAGAGGACTGGTTTAATTTTATTCGAAAGAAAAAAGGAAAAAACTGTTTAAATTTGACTGCATAAAAAATGAATGGTATGCAGGAGATATTTAATACTAAAGTCACAATGAAAAGAAAACTTAATGGAAAAAAAGTATAAATGGTTACAATTTTTATGAGATAAGACTTAATTTTGATCGGGAAATAATTGACATTTATGAAAGAAGGAAAAAAGATTTTTATATTCAGAAAGTAAATGACTTAATATGAGAAAAAAAAAAAATAGGCTGAGAAATCGTTCTGCTTTTATGGGAGAAGGGGAGTAGGTAAATTAACTATAAAAACTTTTGGATTGTGGAGGACAAAAATGTTCAATTTAACAAGATCAATACTAAATGGGTCAGATAATTAGTAATTTAAAAAGAGAGAGGGAGAGAAAGGAATAAACTTTATTGAGAAAAAAAAGGCACATTTTTAATAAGAAACTGTTAGTTTGTGGTAAAAAATAGAATTTTTACTTTTATTAAAACTTCACCAAATTTTTACGAGGGGGAGCATCAATTTGACAAGAGTGCTTTAAAATTAATTTATGTGAGAAAGATAATCGAATTCTACTGGGAGAAATAAGTCAAAAAAATTAATTTTAATTGGGAAAATGTAGCATTTTATTCGAGTGAGAAAGTTAATTTGATAAGGAAACACTGCGAGAATTGTTTGACTTAGTATCGCATTATGAGGGGTAATGTTTTAATTGGTTGAAGAATTAATGAATGAGGACAAGAAAAATTCTACTTATATTTTATAAAAAAATTTTGAAAGGGCAGAGAAGTATAAATTGGTAGAGATATAGTTAAACTTTTATTGAGAAATACATGTATTAAAATTGATTGTGAATGCGCTTATTATTATTATTATTTTTTTGAAATTGATTACTTTAATCTGTTTTTCTTAAAGACACATTCTTGCTTTTTGACTAAAGAAAAATTTTAACGCCGTTGAAATAATAGTATAATTTGAGTAACAATATTTCTCAATCAAAATTAACCCAACAAACCTGACAAAAGCTACGATGATAAAAGAAAGCGCTACAACCCCAGTAACCATAGAAACGCCAAGTAAATAATCTTCGCTCATGTTTGGTGACGCGATCTGCACGTCATGGCTGGACGACTTACTACCAGTAGTACGAGGTTTCGGTGGCTTGAAAGTGGTCGACGGGCTTTCTCCAAGAATCTGGCCAAAAAATGAGTGGTCTCCGTTATGCGGCAATAGAGTTTCTCAAAAATTTACCTTTTTATACACCTTTAGAAAAGTTTCAAGCTCACCTTAAACGTTAAACCGCCAACAGCGGGTTGTAATGGCGGGGCAGTTAGCACAAAACTCAGGGATTCCTCTAGGGTTTCATGGCTTCTGCGGCTAATATAGTAGATTAAGCCGCTACTTACCTCTTCGTGAGTAAATCTCATCACATCTTTTTCACGAGTCTTTGAGTCTCCACCAAAAGTTCTGATGATCTAACAATTTAAAGAAGTAAGAGACAAACCTAAGTTTAGAGCCAACCCAGGCTAAAAGTTAGGCTAACCACATTACCACAGCTTACCTTACGAATTTTGCCATAACTAGGTTTCTTTAACAGTCTGTACAAAGGATTCGCTTGAGATATCCTGGCCAGTTCGGTAGCGTCCAAGACTTTCAGGTCGATCTTCGCCTTTGTCCCAGAGATTGGATTAAAATGACCAATTGTAACCAAAGGAATAACACTGACGTTTAACCTTAAAAATATCAACAACCTTGCTAGAGAATAAGGCTAAAAAAGTAAAAACAAAAGTGAATATTTTGAGAACATAGGAATCATCATGTCGGGAAAGCTTTGTCTCGGTTCTTTTCAAGTAGTTAGGTCTTGACCAGAAAAGGACTCAAGTGAAATCTTGAGCGACATCTTGCTTCAAATTTTGAACCAAAACTGTGGGGCTAATGGACTTACTGGCACTGTTATACTTAGGAAGGCTTGAATATGCCAAACGGTGCCCCCTGAGCAATGAAACACTATTTTAACAAAATAGAATTCAAGCACAAGACTTACCAAACTGGTTTCAAAATTGGTTGACCCAAACGATGATATGGCGTCAACTGAAAGGTATCACTGGCCGCTTTCATATCTTCTTGTACATAAATCAAACGTCCTTTCAAAAGATCTTCGTGTCTCAGAGATACAATCTCTTGATTAGCGATTTTTAATCGTCCATGGCGTGGTCTTATCGTCATATTGTAGTAAATATCGTTAACTAAAGCGTTTGTTTGCACTGCTAAACTAGTCGGTGAGACGATAACCTCTTTGGCACCTTGCAGGAGTTCTACAGGCATGACGCTGGTAACGTTGATTTTAATATCGTTAACGATAACTTTAACGACAGTGTAGACAGCGTTAAATTTTCCGTCAGACACACGGATATAGAAGGACGTTGATTCCATGGGGCCACTGTGTTTGAATCTAACCCGCCCTGAAAAGAAACAAACAAACAAATTTTAAAATTATGCGATGTAAAAAGGATGACTTTGATTGTGTTAAGATTAAATTTAATGAAAAAAATTAGAGGATATAATGAGGAGTGTACCATTTTTTAAACTGAATCTAAATATAAAATAACCTGAGCAGGGTAAAGCTCCACTTAAAGATGAAGCAGTCTCTCAGATTTGAACATGAAAGTAATCATATTCCAGCTGAACTTACTTAAAGCTTCTTCTAGAATCTCAGAAAGGGCGGTGCACTGTACTATCGAAACTCATTTGCAAGAGTTCGGTCCTAAGAGACTTTCGAAGGTCACCACATATAGAGAATTTTTTTCTTAGTTGCTGTGGAAAGTTTGCTCGAAGTACAGCTTGTGATAATGACAGAGACATCTCGAGACACTCTATTACTAGGCTCTTATTTAAATAACAATTTACCTGAATTCACATCATGCTGGCTGAAACTCTCCGTAGACATATTGTCGAGCAAGATCATACCCACGCTGGGCCCGCTAACAATCTCGTAGACTAGGTCTTTAGGCTCAGTGTCTGGGTCCTGAGTCAACAGCTGCTTGTCCGTGACGACCACTGACTGGTCGCGAACCACCGTCAACTAAGAATCAACTTTGTCAAAATTGTTGGACGGTACAGGGTGTAGACCTTGTTACAATTACACATTCACAAACACCTACCTCGGGCGCATGCGTGATCAAGGAGAAGGGACTATCGTTGATTGGTATAATTATGATGTTATAGGAAATATTAAAAAGTAATATCTCCGAGTTCAAGTAAAGTGATATCACGAAATAATCACCAGTGGTGTCCGAGTCGTCGTGGCGATAACTGATCAATCCTAAGTTCAGCTCAGTCTCCGTGATCAATGTAATATTGCATTCGCTTTCTTCATTCTTTCCAATCTGAAAAAACACACATATACAAATAAAAATAAAAACTCAGATTATCTAGAGTCAGATATACATAGGATAACGTAAATAACACCATTTCAAAAATAAAATTAAAGTTCACAACAAAAATGTGAGAAGCGTACAAAAAAGCATAAGACCCAAATGCTCTTTGGGGACCACTTGCAGCCTTTTATTGTACCTCATTTGATGAGTGATAAAGGTGCAAGAAAAATTGCCACGTATGGACGATGATAAACTTCCAGTAAAAATTGCTAAGAGAAATGGATCTCTCACACAAATAGATAAGGTATTACATCATTAAAATCGGGCACTTCAAAATTGGATAGGCAGTCGCTGATAAGTGTATTCAAAGACATTCGTTTCCAAAAAAAAAAGAAGGTGGAAACAAGATTCAAAAACTCCAGAGCCGATATTCTAATTTAATTACAATGGTTTTGAATTTAAAAAGGCACGTTTTATGAGTAATAGCTACGAAAAAAGTCAATTAATTGAAGCTAAATCAGTATGTTAGGCACACGAATTTATAATATGGTATTGCGTTTTTTTCCTAATTTCTTCACTCCTACGATTTTTTCTGGTCTTATATAAGTGAAGGCTAACGTAATAATACATGAAACAATTAAAATAAAAGCCAAAGGAGGAAATGACCAAAAAATCAAAATTCGATTAAACACAAAACAAAATATCTATAAATCAAAATACTGTTAAGCTAATATCAAAATCCAATTAACTAATAAACAAAATCTTAAGAAATACAATAAGAGCCCCAAACCAAAGTAAAAATTAAATCCCAAATCAAGATACTTACCTTGCACAAATTTGCACAGCTTGGACTGTCTGTCAAAATGCCTTCCAGTTTGACGAAAGGCAAGCCGACCTCGGCCGTCAAGAACTCCAAGGTGGAAGTGGTGTTGAAGACGATTGGAACGGTTCCACCTTCCTGCACGTGAAGCTCGTTCGAGATACTATCAAGTCCACCGCCAGACATCACAGAGACCTCGATCTTAAAAATCTGCAACAGGGTGGTAGATAAATTAGGTATTCCCCCAAAATATTTGAGTCAGAGTCTTAAAGACGTATACAGCATCTCGAAAACAAAGTGTCTTCATCAGCCAAATTTCCGAAGCAGTTTTATTGTAATAACAATATCTTCGTGAGAAGCCTGAAATATTGTTCTGTTAGATCCCTCCGAGATATACGCTATCATGATTATTCTCAATGGAGATACAATCAATTAAATGACTATTTGTATGTTATTGTTGCACGAAGCTATTTTAATATATTTTCTGGTATCTGAAAGACTACTTAAATTTTACTCCAACGTCTACTCCTGACGTATTTCATTTTGGAAATTTTCCAGTTTGCTGAAATAAGACGATTCTTGAGTTGCAGCTAGAAATATTCTTAGGGATTCTTCTAGGAATACTTTTGAGATGTTAATACTTCAACGCTGTTCCTGACACATTTAAGGTTATAAATATCTATCCCTGCTTTACGGTTATAATCACTCATAGAGGTTCTAAGATGAACTACTTTTTTGAGATAAGACTTTGTCTATACCATAAATTATGACAATTTTCCAAATACTTTCAACGTTACTAACTTAGGACTGTTTGGCTAAGATCTCCTATGTTTAAGTAGTAAAAAATAACTTGAGTACCTCCATCAAAGTCTCTTACGAAGTATCTCATAAGTACAGAAATGTCTTTTTTCACTCACATTATTCGTTAAAGGTTTAGCAAATGGTGAAGTGACATTAAATTTAAATTCATCCAATAATACTGGCTCAATAAACGGAAGATTATGTTTGTAACTCAATTTTAGATGATCAATATCGGATTGAGTAAATTTGAGTACAATTTTGGTAACATTATCATCTTCCAAGAGGAGATTACCAGCATGTGGCCCATCGATAACGCTATAGTAGACTGAAACAAGAAGAAATGAGTAGAAATATCAATGCTCTCCCTCAAATGGAGGTTTTTAATTGGAGATTAAGACTTACCAGTTCGAGAATCGGACACTTGTGTCCGCAAAATTTCCGGCGTTATTTGACGATTTAACAACGGAAATACATGAATTCCCATATTTTTGAGTAATTTTATTAGAGGCCGTTTAAATTCGCAATAATATTTTATTGGCCCATCGCGATTATCGCCATCATCAAGTAAAAACTCCATTTCGAAATTTTTTTTACTACCTGTAAATAAAAAATCTGATGTGAACCCTCACACGACTTCCTCTTACTGCTATTCTTCAAGTTTTAACTCAAAAATTTTCAAACTCCCAAAATTCAAAGCTATTTAATTCTTATCATTTAAAATGGAACCTACCCGTAATCACTATACAAATTTAAATAAAATCGTAGGAGCCTTAAGGGATATATTTCTATTCTATAAAATGGCACTTCTGGTAGGCCGATTTTTCCCAAATTTGGAAAACCAGAATGACATTTGATTCTTATTATTATTTTTCTAAAGGTGACAAGCCAGTACAACAAGAGAAAAGCCTAACCACTCTTTAACTGACAAGTGCCTTTAAAAGGATTCAAGGAAAAATGTTTAAAATAAAAGTTACAGATCAACGTCTGTTAAATTAGCACACAATAAAGAATATCATAAAAGTTTTTTTCTAGTATCTTAAAAAAATTCTCAGTAAAGTGATACGGTTGACACTTTGACTAAAATCTTATTGTGGCATCCTCTAAACAAGATAAAGATCAAATTTTAACTATCTGCGATTTTTCGCTATTGAATTACTATGGATACCTAATTTTTCAGACTCATGGAACTTCAAAACTGATATTTTCGGTGAAAACTCAAAGTCGAAAATCTGCACGAATACAATACCTTCCTCTTACTACATTAGAAAAAGAGATAGTAAACAATTATTTTTTGTCGAAAATATTTGATTGTTGGATAATAAATTTAGTCACCATCATGGACGGTAAAAATCAATCCATCATCAATCTGTTTTTGAGTGAAACGTCCAATAGAATTAGTTATATTCTCAATTAAACTTATATAACCTCCCTCTGCTGATATTATAACATATGTTATGTTCTCGTTAGGTGTATCTTCATCAACGGCGCCTGAAATATAAATTTTGAACATATTTAAAAATAAATCCAAAATATATTTAATCAAGTATTTAAACACTTTAAAAACAAAAAAACTCTTATACTTTAATGAATTGGGTATTTTCAGAAGCAGGTTAAGTTGTTCTTAACAGAGGCAGACTGTACATACTACAAACTTGAGGCTCTTTAGAAGAATGCTCGTAAGTCCCTTAATATTAAACACTAGGTAGACCCCTTAATATTAAGTACTAAAATATGAGATCTGTACATAGCGCTGGCTAGAGGCACTTTACTTTAAGATGTTAGCAATATCTGAAATGATAGGAAGAAGAACCGAACATTGTCTGATTTGGAGCCCTTTAATAAAGGGAAACACAAGGTTGCAGTCTTCCCCCAAACCTCCCAAAAACAATTTTCCTGGGAAAATGTAACCAATTAAAAATTAAAGACCTACATTTGTGTAGTTGTAGTTAGTGCAGCAATTTAAAGAAGGTTCGCGGGGGTTGTTACCAAGAAAATTGCGAAAAACTGTTGAATCAAATAAACTCAGTCAAGTTGGAATTTGCGGTTGATCGATTTCGCTGGGAGCAAAATAAAATGTATAAAAAAAAATCAGCAATTCCGCACTTACCAAGATGTTTATTAGTCAACTGAGCAATACCACCTTGCCAAAGTTCTACTATGGTCTTGTTGACCAGCACCGGCGGTTGGTCGTTGACTGGCTCGACGATTATGTTGATTTCAACTGGCTCCGACTGTTTGCTATTGGTTCTACCAATGATTTTCATGGAATCTTCAGTTGTCTCACTACCATCATGAGCGTACTACAAAATAGGTCGAAAAATATAAAGTGATTTTTACGAACAAAATTCAGTTATCACTATTACTTTACTACTAAAAGTATAACACGTTTAATGCAACCAAACAAAATTTAATTTGATTGCAAATATAAATTACGTGCAAACATAAACGTGTATCTAGAAGTACGGTTGCAGGTTTGATAATTTCACAATCGCTCTTCATTTAGGCCGAAATCTTACTTAAACTTAAACTTACTTAAACTTAAATCTCTGGGCTTCTTACATGGGAATCCTGGTCTAAGGAAGTCTTTCAACAACGACGTCATGAAAATATTCCGGAGCCCTATTTTGGGGTCATTAATGGCTGCGGCCATTAAACTACTTACTAAATTACTACCTACTACTTCAATTGTAGTTTATCCTTAGAGTAGGTCAGGTGGATAATTAAGGCCCGGGCTGGTGTATCGTACCTAGGTAGTTTTCTGCCATACCATCCTGGTAACACTGAAGAAGTTTGTGAGTTATTTAGTAAACTAATACATGATCGAATGCATCATATCTTGGTTGTTTGTTCTAGACTGTGTGAGGTCAGATTAAAATTTTTTTTAAGAATATTTCAACATCAATATTAGAAATTTTAAATGGTTTCGATTGGCCTCTGTTAGCACAATATTGCAAAGCAATAAGTATACATGTTTCTAGTATAAGTTAAATTACATAGAAGAAATAAATGTTAGGTTTATAGGATAATTCGCTTTACTTTCTGAATTAATTATTTTCTAATGCTCTTGTGAAAACTTTTATCAACTCAATTCAGATTGTCTTCAAGTCTTTGTTTTCTTAGTATTAAATTACTAATTGTAAAAATAATTTGTATCAACCACTCCGCCGACGGTCTTTGACCATGGCAGTGTCTTTATAATTTTGTGTACAAAGAAGTATTTTTATTTATATTCTTATTTTTAATACTTAAAGACTATATAATAATAACATACTGAGACTATATGTGCTAATATTGCGTTAATTTTTATAAAAATCTACTTTTTACAGCCTAACTTCAGAAAGGACCCGACAAATTATCCAACAAATTATTACGCAATAAAAAAAATGTGATTTTTTTTTTAAATCACATAGCATTATAAACAAAACAAAAATCCTTAAGACCTTAACTAAATAGGCAATAAAAAAAATCGTAACACTGCAACTCCGTAAATATTTAATTTGACTTTGAAATCGTTTACTTAGAATGAAAATGTTTAATGTAAATTAGTAAAGCATTAAGTATAAATTAATTTGGTAGAGACCGAGCTAAATTCTGTACATAAAAATATTTTATTTGGTGGGATTTCTTAATATTGTATGGAGATGTTTAATTGGACCTTCAGAAACGTTTAATAAAGTAGAGGAAACTACAATTTAATTCGATCGCTAATAGTTTGATATTAACACCTTTTTAAAACCTTGGCACCTTTTTAAAATCCTCTTTTAAAACGAGTTTATACTTCAGTAAAAAAAAGAAGAAGATATACAAGCCTTATCTTTTAAGTTAATGTAAACATCAGTTCACTTTAATTCAATGTACTTACATATATAATATTATCCATTAATTGTTGCATGCTCCATTTACTTATAGATCTAGAAGTCTGTTGGAGAAAAACTATGGTGCCAAATTTTGGTGGCATTTCTACCATAAATTCTACAAATTTTTGCTGATAGTAGATGGCTTTAGAGGTGAGTAGTTTTGGCGTGATTGGTACCATGCCACCTTCTTTGACGTGCAACTCTCCACCAGTTAGGTAGACTTTGGACGGAATTATTGCTAAATGGATCTACCAAAACATTTTTGTTGAATTTTTGCAAAGAATGATTTAGAGTTTCAATAATTTTGAGATAAAAGGCAACTTACAATCAGTGACTTCAACCATGTGACACCATTTGTGACGTCTACAATTATATGGTCTTCCGTTTGGTTGGCGGCCGCTTGCACGTAGTACAGTGAGCCAGAATTTATAGTACCTTGATCCCAAGTTCTGCGCCATCATATCAAACAAACAATATATTTGAATTCGCCCAATTTAAATACTTGCATGTGTGCAAGAATAAAACTTACCTGGCACCACCTCGGTCATCATCACCACCAGTAACGTCATCAGTGCCTTCCACTCCCACGTAGCCCCACCATGGGCCAGCAACTACGACGTAAGTCACCTCAGAAGGTGGCACTCCGGAATGACTTACCTGGAAACAAGAAATCTTGGAACTAGAAGTGTGTAGCACACCTCATCGGGATTTTAGCTCTATTGCGGGAAAGTTTGTGGTAAATTAAATTTATGTATTAATTTATTTGGCACAGCAACTGCTAAGATCATTAGCGCCAGTTTCATTACATCTTCTATTCTAAGGGAACTGTTTTTAAGAAATTGGAGATTTAAAGTTTATCAGAAAATTTTGGTAAATTTCTACCAGGAATTTATTTAGTTATTTATATTTAGAAATAATAACTTTTTATTAAAATAAAAAGTAATAAGAGTATGTAGGACGACCTCTGTATTTGTCATTAAAGAGATATTTACTTAGACTACCTACCTCACTTCCTTCAATCAGAGTTCATTCAATAACATTTCTACAGATTATTAGCTAAGTGTTATGAAACCTTCAAATGCAAGTTAAGTACATTTTTTATTCTAACAAAAACTAATCTAAATTCGAGCGATTTACGAACTTACGGAATATTATTTGAGCTATATGGTCAGAAAGTCCAACATTAAACTGGATTCAACAACAATTTGCGGAATTAAAAATAGAAAATCAGGGGTTAACAATATTAAAAGTTGTCTTTGAGAAAAGAAAAAAATATTACGTACTTTCATTACGTGGAAGGCAATTTTTTTGGCGAGCAAAAAAGTATCCGTGTCAGTTGTCAGTTAAAGGATAATTCAAATCTAAATTCATCTGACATTTTTAAATAATTATTATTACCGAAATAATTTGTTCTCCCTCTATCCTACCGTTATAGGCGCCTATAATAAAATAATACTGCCACAAAAATGGAAACATCATTTTTTATTATCATATTTCAGTCAAAATTCCCTAATACCGTAAAAAAATCCTCTCACCACCCTTCAATTCTTACTTATAAATAATGAAAATTATAAAATCGATACTATTGCTGTCCATTTTTTATGAAAATGATAAATATTTAAGAATTATATAAATATGTTTAAGAAAGGCATTAAAGAAACAAACAACCTTGCAGCTATAGGGGCATTTCGTTTATTAACACAATTAGTAAAGTATACTCCGGTTTAATTTTGCAAAGTTTAACAGAATGGTCAAACGGTAATAATATCCTACAAGAATTTCACGCTGGGTTTAGGTCTAACTACTCCACTCTAGACAACATCTTCAACTTATCTAGTCTAATCAAACTGTAGCTACGTACAAAAAAAAAAAGTGTTTGCCTTTTTTTTTAGATTTCGCCTCGGCCTTAGATTCAATCGACAGGTACAGTTAAATTTATAAACCGTTATCTTTAGGGTTATCGACAAAAATAATAACTAGTATAAAACACTTACTTCAAGATACCACGGCCTCTATACCATGTAGGGACGGACTCTCTCCTGAATCCTATACAGGAATGGATGTAAAACAAGGTTGCTTGTTGTGCCCATTTCTTTTCTGTCAATTAATAAACTACATCATATATGATTTGGGAGGTGAGGTCTTGGTTGGCGATTATAAGTTGAAATTGTTAGCCTACGCCGTCGACGTCGTTTTGTTGGCTTCACATTCCTTGGTTTTGCAATTTGATTGATTGATTGATATGATTGATCACTTAGATCATATTGTCATTTATGGGATCTTAGACAAAATTTAAAGAAGTCGATAGTGGTAGTCTTTTACAATGGTGGTAGACCGGCAAAAAATGTAAGATGGTTTTTTACAGGAGAAAGTCCTGAAGTAGAGAATGAATACAAATATCTATGAATCACACTTACTCCCACCCTGTACATGGTTAAACATTTAAAAAAACAAACTTACTAGAGCGAAAGAAGTCTAAATGCTGACTGGTTTCAACTGATGGAGAATAACTCTTACCCTGTGAAAGTACGGATTTTTAAGTGTCAGTAGATCTGTACTCTGTTATGGGGCGTAGGTCTGGGGCTAGCAACATTTCGATGAGGTAGAAAAATTGCTGTATTTATTTGGCATAAAGTATCCAAATATACTTCCTCCGCCTTTATTCGCACCGAAACGAGGCTTCCCTTCTCTTTTAAGTATAGAAGCTTTAGATTTCCTGAATGGTAAAAATTGGCTAGCCTTGGCGAACTTCATTAATTTAACCTCTGCCCTCAGATTAAAATTGATGAGCTAAGGTTCCTCCTAAGGTCTGGTATGCATTTCCCCATATCCTCTCTTCATTTTCTTACATGATATTAATAATAACAGTGATGGCAATTGTAATAATAATATAAGGGCCTTCACCAATCTCTAAAATGCGTACTAAACTCGGGCATGTATGTACATATGTCAACAATTGCTTTTATTTTTCTATCGTTTTAATTTGTATAAATTCAATTGTACTGAATAGAAATAATTTAAATGAGTATACTTTTTATTTATTGATTTTATTGTACTTTCATTATATTTTATTTTTTTAAGTATTAATTAGAATCTTTGCTCAGACTTTACCCTGACGGTCATGGACCATATTTTTTGTCTTTATATTATGTCTATAGTGTCTATGTTATGTCGTATAGCTCATTTTGTGCAGCTATAAGTTTCAATTAATTTTATAAATTTTAAAAAAGATATCAAGAAAAAAGATAATGTTTCATGTTTTATGAGAATAATGTATAGTTCGAATATGTTAGTATATAATACTTTTCTTCTTCGTCTACTTACTGTTTTATTGTCCTATTTAATTATCCTCTAATGATCATCTTTTTAATTATTCTATTCAAAATTAAATTCACTACTTATTGGTCTCGAGGGGAGAAAGAAAAAAAGACTTAATTTAGGGCGTGATTCATTTTAGAACTGGCACTGATAAAATTTCAAGCAATGAAAACTAGCCACCGCTGCTTCGCTAATTGGAAAAATGTGGAAAGGCCATCCAATGTGAATGCAATAATTGGTGGTTTCTGAAAAACATTCCTAAGACGAAGAGGATTCATGTTTGCTAAATTGGCAGTAAATGACGAAAACTGGGTCTGTCAAACTTTTTCTGTACGATTATACAAAAAGATGAAAACAAAAGGAGGCTTAATACTCTAAGGAAAAGGCAGATCTGCTAAGTAGAACAAGCAGTAGCTGTGATCTCGAGAACGAATTAGATTCGGAGTACTAGCTGCCGAACAGGACACGTATTTCTCGCGAGTTGACCGTACGTGAAATTCAAAATTGGAAATTAAATATCTGAGAACCTACCTGCAAGTACTCTCTTGAGATCACCACACTTGTGTACTCTTCCACATAGATTGTCACATTGTTCAACACAATTAACGGTTCCCAGTATATCTGTGGAAATACTCGGATAACCAACGAGCCAACAATAGTCATATTCTCAATGTTCACCTTCAAATTAATACGATCCTGTGCTATACCAGAAGATATGTGCTTGTAGATCACATGACCAGCCTCAACATCACCTAGAACATAATAAGGACAAGGAAACCTCAGCAGGTACACTTTTGTTTAGGATAGAAGGGGTTATTTTTGCCGATAAGGTTATCCTCTTTAGAAAGTTTTCGAGTTAAATCTGTTGCAAAACACCACCCACTACACAGTTCCAATGAGTAAAAGCTCCCCTGCAAAAAATGCTGGGACACCCAGAGTAATGCCATCATTTTGAACTGCTTTATCCAGTTAAGCCTACTTCTATTTAAGTGGAAGCTGTAGTTTTTAAAACAAAACCATCCAAAAGAGATTTTTGCTCACCTTGAGTGAAAACAGTGCTGTTGTCTGCTCGGGATATGATCAGCACTCCGTGATTTGGACCTGATGTCACTATGTACCTTACAAAAATAAAATAAATAAATAACCAAAATTAAAGACAAAACCCAATTTAAAAATAAAAAATACCTTATTAAATTGTTATCCACATCTAGATTTGTATCTGAGTAAAGATTCGAAGTAGTCAGCGTTGAATTACCACCTTGAGATACAACCAGATGTGAGTTATTGGTTAACTCAATATATGGTGGGGATGGCCTAATATCAAGTATTGTCTCAGTTTCGCGTAGACCATCAGTTACTGATAAGATCACTTCTATGGAGTTCTCTTCGTTACATTTAATCAGGATACCTGAGTTTTCTAAATCCCTCTGGAAAAATAAGATTAAGAGATCGGAATTAAACCTTGTTTGTTACTAGACATTCCTAAGTTTAAAACCACCGACTCTCCGAGTAGGCCACAATTCGAGAGATTTTCTCAGGAGGGGCAAGCACTTTTACATGAGTTATTTTTCTCCATTGAGTTACACCTATCAAAATTTCATTTTTCGCTTCAACCATTCTAAGCACTAAGACTTTGAGTACTAAAAATTTTCAATCTTTTAAAGCTAGTGCATTGACTCCTCGTCCATCTAGGCTTGATTATCCTTAAACTCTACACGAAAAGAAAAGTAAAGTAGTTGCCTATTTTTTCAGGTGGGCTTTACGTCCAACTACCAATTAAGAGTCGTGGACGGAGGTGACTAGCAAATTTTGTTACTGTATATTTCTTTTATTAACCATTAAAAAAAAATCCAAGGCCTAAGACCGAGAATCGAACCCAGTACCACATTACATATTAGCTTTGCAGGTCTCGCCTCTAACCGCTCGGCTACCTTGGCGCCTTAAACTCTATAGGAGTAATCTATCATTTCTATAACTCTATAGGCTTGATGAAGCATTCCTAATACCCTCTGGGCTTAATCTAGTATTCCAAAAATCTCTTTGATCTTTTTAAGTTCCTGGGTTAATTCGAGGACCCATAAAACTTTTTTTATGGCTAGAGATAAGAGGATTCCTATAACCCGCCAGGCAAGATTTATGACATCTAAAATTCTCTATATTAGGTTTAGGATTATTGAGTAATCCTAAAACTCTCTACACAAGATATAGGATTCCTAAACCTCTTTGTAACAGGTCTAGCGCAAGACCGATGATTTCCAAAACTCTTTAAATCAAATCTAGAGCTAAAAGGAGTTCCCCTAAGACTAGATCTAGAAATTAAGATCCCTAAAACTCTAAAATTCATTTGAGATTTCTAAAACTGTTGCAGGATACCTAAAATTTTTCAAGGTTCAGCTCTAGAACTCTCTACTAAAAACGACTTACCTGCAAAAATTGCTTCAGTTTCTCATGGGTCTTCGCTGAATATATGATATCTCCTTTTTTAATATTGTAAATTAAATCGTTGGAATTAAAGTCACTGTCGTTATCGATAAATTTTATATGCTTGGTAGTTAACAATCGTTGGCCATTCGTTACAATTCGAAATACTGTTGACACAGTTCGTATTGGCTGGTTATCATTGACTAGCGTAATTTCAATATGAAATGTGCCGATTATCTGGAAAATAAAGAGGTCATGGTTAAAGAATTATAGGACCGAGAAAAGCTTATCGACCCATCAAATAGGCTTACCATAAAATTGTCATCTGGTTGTGATAAAGCCATGAATTTGAAGTCATCCCTCGTGGTTTCAGTATCATCATGTTGATAGATAAGGTGGCCGTTGGTGACATGAGAAGGTGTGAAATTTGTGACGTTCGATTGTGACTGTCCTGTTAGCGAGTCGTTAAGTGTCAGGACGCCATGTTTCGGCCAAGAGACCAGTTGGTAGAAAATGGATTTAATGTTGGCCACGCTTATCGATAATTCGGAAGGTAGTATGGCCGCCTGACCTCCTTCCATCACCTGTCACAAGACACAGAAATGTTAATTACAACCTTACATGAATCTCCACCTGAATAATGTCTCACTCAACTCGTCTTGGACCTCTTTAATAAAAAATTACAGTTTAAAAAGTTAAGTATAAGGGTGTGGGTAAATGTGTACCTTTTGTCTTTTAATCAACCCTTATACTTAACTTTTTAAACCGTAAGTTTTGTTAAGGAGATTTTTAAGTAGTCTTGGGACAGGTCTAATTTCAACAGGTATTCAATTATCCAATTAAAAAGTCATATTTGGCAAAGGGCATACATCTCCTTGTTCTGGCTTTTTTTTTTTTTTAAAATAACATTTACTTTAAGGAAGTTTATGCAAAAGCGATAAATACTGTTAGACCAAGGACTCCTAGAGGGTTCAAAGATGTCCTCGACCCTAAACGAACCACCTCTTGCTTAGTGTACTCCTTTATTTTCGAAAATAAAGAAAACGTTCGCTGTTTGATCGGTAGGAAATCAACTAAATCTACTCGATGTTAGATTTTGGGAGTGATTACTCCAATATCTGAAGGGTTGAATTTGGCGTATTCCGATTCTACAAAGTCATTGAGTTTTTTTATTTTCGACAGAAGTGAGACGCTTAGTGACGCAGATCTAAGGCTGATTATCAGATTTGTGATGAAATTTAAAAATCTCCGATGATCTTTTAAAATGCCAAGAATGAGATGAAAAATTTACTGCTTCCACAGGCATAATGCTTACATGCTATTTCTTCTTGGTTTGAAACTATAGAAATTAAATACAACTGTAAGTAGTTATTAATAGCCATTAGAATAATAAAGGGCTCTAAAACAAAGTCACATTTATCTATTAATTTACAATGTGCACACATGGAAGTACAATGAGAAACTCAGTCGAATATGAATATATTGTTTACAACTGTGAGGGTGGTGTGCAGATACGCACGTATCAACATAGTTTTAATGCAGTCTTTTGGTACCTTAAGAGGTCTGGTGACTGTTTGCACCTGCTTGGCGAGTTCTGGAGCTGGTGTGTATTGAACTAAAATTTGTAGTTGCAGTTTGTTAGAGCTCATCACTGCAGAAGCTTCTAATTTGATGGTGTCCTCTAGGGCAATATATGCACGTCTTAGCATTCTGAAAAAAATAAATCGAGTCAGGAATCCGAATTAGACCTTGTAAAATTTCTAAACTTATCTAATCTTAAAACATGGCCCACCTGCCATGTTTCATGTTTCCGTCTGTAAAGGTAGTCTTTCGTATTTGGCTGTATGTGCCTATGACTCACTCGGCCGGTCTGAAATTTTTCCAGTATCGTTTATTAGTAATTTTGTCATCTGATACTGTTAGTGGGTTCTATTGGTCTTACCCAGTGAAACTGCCCATTTATCGTCCAATATTTTTGTCAATTAAGACGGAAATCTATCTATCTAACTAACTTGAATGTTTGTTTCTGCTATTCATATTTTTGTGCCCTATTATGCAGTCAGTCCATCCCTTTGCTAGTATAACTTTTTTCTGTCCATGTTCATCTGTCAGTTTGTTCCCATTAGCCTGTCTACCAGACCACCACTCTTTCCCAAATAGGTAAATCTCAACTATCAATTATCAGTATCTTTCTTTACTACCTATCTTAATCAACCAGTCGGTCTGTCAGCTATGAAAATTGAGACAAACTAACCTATACTTAATGATGTTCAAATTAACATCTGCCTGAGTAAAATTATCGCCCACCAGGAACCTCTTGGTCACCTCATTGTTGATAGACAAAAACAGATTGCCATAAATTGGTAATTCGACAACATTGAAGACAATGAAATTTGAATCTGAGACGACTGGTTCTGTGATCACTGTGAAATTCAGAATGGCTTTCGTACTGTTTGTTAGCTTTATAGGGTTCAAAGGTTTCTTCAAAATCAGATGTAACTCAGATAATCTGACTCGGATTTCTTGGTAATTCTGAGCTTCTGTAGTACCACTGGAGATCTTCAACTGAAACCAGAAAAAAAAGTAATTTTAGAAGTTTGAACTAAATTTAAAAACTAAGTTTACTTAGGTTCACTACGCAGCTATAAAGGAGGCGGTAGATGAATCAAAGGTCGGATAAAATGTCAAACAAAATTACAACCAAACTCTCGCCAACAATATTTCAAGACCAGGATGAAATAAAAAGAATGCTCCTTCACCTACAATTTCAACTACCTCTTACAAGCCACAGGTTATTCACAATCTGATGAGAAATTAATAAGGGATGCAGTTCCTTAGTAGCCTTTAATGTTCGCAGGTAGCGACGCCCAATATTTGGGCACCATAAAGCAACCAATCGTCCAGTTCGCTCTAGCTGATAGATTACGGCCAGATTCTGTAAAAGTTCTATTTCGCCTCATTCTCTCTTGAAATATGTATGAGCAGACGCTATGTCAAGTCGGCACTGGAAAAAGCGACGTTTCTACTTCCCTTACTTATCGTACAACAACTTTTCAAAATGGCTTCTGCCACTTGTGCATTCTTAAGGTCCTCTGTACATAAGGTCAGCAAACTAACACATTCTGCTCCATTGTTTGAAGCAAATTGCTGCGGCTGTTGTTCTTATTTGTCCCCTGCCTTATTCTAGGTACATTAAAACTATCCTGTAGGACAGTTGTATAACGGTTGATCGTCAAAAACTGCACGAAAAAGAGTAACGTTGAAAAACACCTAACTGTGACAATTTTTTTTCTCATTTACTGTAAAAGATAAAATTCCCAAATTTTCTTTAAAATATAGGACAAATCATCTTTTAAAAGAGAATGTTTTTTTTTTTTAACTACCTAGATCAAATAGAATTTATGGAAAAAGTTGCCAAAAATGAGAAAAACGGCATTTTCAGAAAATGTTCTTGTTATCTTTTTTCTAAATTCTGGCCTAAACGCTCCAACCAATTTTGAAGAATGAAATGTCATTTGGTTCAAAATTGTGTGTAGATTTGCATTTTAGAAGTCTCGACACTGTGCCTCTTTAGGAGAGAAGTTCGCCTCACGCGAGTAAGGCCCCTTAGTATTAGTATTAAAACAATTAATACTAATAAATATAAATCTTGACCTGATTTTTTGATAAAATTTAGCACGTTGGGGTGGTTAAAACTTCCCTATGTAACATTAAAGGGCCATCATGCTCTGGCACCTACTAAGAGGAAATCGTCCAAATTATCGACGTATGAACTGATTTTAATGAATAAATTGTTTTTCATTTTAAAATTTTAGATACGGCTTTTTGGGATCTCGATGGTTTATACTGGAGGGGAGATTGTCCCACATAAATAGAGCCCCCTTTTAAAGTATATTAATAATATCTCTGTAAATATTCGCCCGGGTTTGATCAAATTAAGTAAGAAGATTTTAAAATGCGTGACATTTAAGTGCCATCCTGCTCTTACACCTACTAAGGGGAAGTACTGCATTCTGCCCATTCGCAGTTTAAATTCTCTTTGCCCTTTTAGGGAGAAGAACTGTAATTGAAAATAATTTTTCTTTCCCCTCTTTAGAGGAAGTGCTAACTCCCTTAGTAGTCTGAGAGACTTTTATGGGTTTATTTATTTAAATAAAAATGAAAATTTCAGTACTTGAGATCAACAGATTCGAATTTAGAATTTTTGACACAGATTTTATTTTGATTACCATCATCTAAATTTAGTACTGCAAGTATACCAACAGTCTAACATTAACCCTCCCCCACAATTCCCTTAAAATAAATATCAAAATAGAAGTGAAAGACCAACGTGAAAGGGTAAGTTAGTATAAGAAGGCAAATTGTCGGGTTCGCATTCGAATAAATCCAAAAAACAGAGAACTGGTTCAGAAAAGTGGCCCTTCCGGCTGCCAATTCTAACTAAAAGATTACTGTCAGGTCCAATCTTTTGATCGCACAAAAAAAAAAAAATAAAATCAACTATTTCTGATTTTCCGCAGTTATACTAATCACTTCTCTTACTAAGTATTTTTTTTTCAGGCGGGGTTTAACGTCCAACTACCAATTAGGTATCGTGGACACTTCTCTTACTAATCACCCGCCATTATATTGAACACCCCTTCCACACATATAAAACAATGCCTAAAAACCACTTTTTTGTACTCAGATAACTTAAAACGTGTATTTCCACTAAAAAATTAAAATCGAAAAACATTACTACACTTTCTCTTATGAAAGAAAAAAAAAATGTTATTAGAAAAATTAGCTTACTTTAAACCTATCCTCAGAGGGTTTACCAGTGGTATGCCGGTATCTCATGGTTTCTTGGGCTAAGTCGAGATTTGTAAAGGACAGAGTTGGGCTCCATATAGGCTGTCCACTGAAGGAAGCCAAGCGTTCGATTATACCATACTCAGGTTGCTCCACAATCTAAGAAAAAAAATCATACTAATGTTCAAACGCAGATTACAAAAAAAAAAAAATCCGGAAGTACAATAATTAGAGCTAATTTCAGAAGCACACATCCTACTATCGAAACTTTGATTGTTTTGCTAAATATTGTCTAGTTTATATTTTCTAAAAAGAGATAATAATGTAATTTTTTGTTTATTTTAAAGCCGCATTCGATAATAAGCCGCCGGCTAGGTGCGAGGGGAACCTTTTGGCTCTGCTCTTGATGTGTGAAATCTGTTTCGGGGCGCCAGACAGCCGAAGCTATCCGGGATCCAGATAATCACATTTATTCGACAAAAAATGAAAATTAATAATAATAATAAAATAAAATAAAAAAATAATGGAAAAAGAGAATGTAATAAACTTTTAGAGTAGTAAACTTATACTAATAATTACAACTTAAATTTGAAGGAAAAACTTTATGAAAAATAATTTCTTAACCCTCACAAAAAATGTTTGTGAAGCAGGTAAATTTCGGTACTCACACGCTCTTGACCTGGATATTAGGGCAACAGTAGGCAATACAAATGTTAGGTTATGTAGCTGCACTGGCCAGGCAAATAGTCAGTATACGAATAATGTTTTATTGTTGACGGTAATCATTTTCTGAAGTACAGCACTCCAACGGTCAGTCAGAGACCTCTCTAGAGTTTTAATAAAATAGAGCTAATTAGTAAAGCCTATACCAACTAACGGACATCTCTTTTACAAGGGTTTCAAAATTATCTTTATTTCTGAAATTATTTAACTTTGCAACCTACAAAATTCATCCGTACTTAAAAAGTCTTTTCTAATGCTGAGTTGGATGTCCGAGAGTATGCCCGAGGTTTTTCCCGTTCGAAGAGACCTTCCGAAGGGATGTGTCTGAGTCCACTATTTTTGAATGACCTCAGGTACATAAACGGGGTTCGTACTGCTGGTCGCCCACTGCGAATTGATGCTCCATCACATCATTGATGCACTGTATTAACATAACGGCCGCCATCACTGGAGACATTAGCTACCTTTCCTTAAACAATCAATCTGAAATGCGCTTCTATATATTGCGGCGGCTAGAAACGCTTTTTCGGTTGCTAAGAGCAATTTTTGAGGAGAAAGTTGAATTGTGCTGCACTTACCTTAAACCCAATTTCCGCTACCGGCTCATCGGAATTTGTAGTCACAGTTAGATTGTTAAGCGTAATTAGTGTATAAGAGTAGTGAGGTACCATGATGCCAGTATTATTGATGACACGTAATACTAGCGGTATGACGGCCACTCGCAAGACAGCCGGTTCGCTCGAAGCTATACCATCAGTTACCTGTTCACACACACGTTCCAGTATAAAAAAAACCATACAAATTATAGCCAAAAAAAAATTATCAGCCGCTGAGTGTGAAATTTTTTTAAAATAATAATGAATATCAGCTCAGTTCCTATTCGACTCTTTTACTTCGACTATTTCTGATTTTATTAAAAACAAATTCAGTATGAAGGACCGGATTAGGTACGATTTTATTACTTTTCATAACTAGTATTGTAACCGTGCAGTTTTTTGTTCTAAATTTTGCGTTTTGAGGGTGAAAAAGAAATTTCATGAAAATAGTGAGATACGCACCCGTAGAAGCCAAAAATAGCAGAAAGTTCCCATTTGATTTTTGGGTTAATTGCAAACTGGTAAACCCAAAAATTAGGTTTTGGTCAAAACCAGTCGAGCGGAAGAGATACTTTAGCGATTAACTAGAACATGATTTAACTATTTTCTAATATCACAATTCATATACGTTGATTAATCACTTTTTTTAAAAACATTTTACACTGTACTACACTGCAACGGCGGCTTAGTGTGGAATTAATATTTCCATGACTTTACTACCTATTAGACAAATTCGAGTGATACATCAAATTATCAAAAAAATGAAAATTCAATAATGCGGTCTCAAAATACAATTATGTTTACATAAGTTTAAAAAGCATAATTGCAATGCCGGATTTATTTTAAACTTGAAATAAAGCTATGAAATTTAACAACCAAATGAGATTGATTATAACCGAAATTTAAAACTATAGCGGTAATGGGAAGTTGGCGTGTGAGTCCATGCAACGCGCATGCTCCAACGTGATGGCTACACAAAAGAGATACATATATCTAGCTGAATTATTCTCATTTAATGTATTAAATTAAGTATTTAATCTGAGTCGAAATCAGATTCCTTTTGGGAGCGTACGATCGGGTCCTAACGACTGCGCCATGTCATACATGAGAAATTCATACAATGAGCACAACTGAACTTTAACTAACTTCTTGTATTATTATTATTATTATCATTTTATTGAGAAATCATATAACATATATACATAGCCAAAGTAGATTTAAAAAATAAATAAAGCAATGGCAAAGCCGTCTGCTTGAGAGCACTGCTTACACATAAATTAAAAAATACGAAATATTCAATTAACTAACTTTATATGAAGATTAATATATTAATAAAATGTAGAGTGGGGAGGATCATTAATACTAAGACGTTTTAAGACTTATATTAAGACAAAAATTTTGCCCAATTGTAGAAACCATCTATCTCTATATTTGAGTTTAAATTCCACTGCTATATTATGGGAGATATGTCCAGTTGAAGTTTTCTCATCTTAGTTCTTTCTCAAACTCCAAATTTTGTATCCTATATTGAGCTATCTACATTCTCAAAATGTATGAAATTTCGCTCAATTGTAGACACCATTTATCTCTACATTTGATTATAACATCAATAATTCCAGTACTATAGTATAGGAGATATGTCAAGTTGAAGTTTACTCATGTTAGTCCTTTCACAAACTCCATAATTGCATCCTTAGCATTGGCTTTCTACAGTCTCGATTTTTTGTAATTTCGCCTAATTGTAGACACCATCTATCTCTTATATTTTAGTATAATATCAATAATCCAGTTATAGTGTCACTATATACTAAAAAGATACGTTGAATGTCAAAAGATGTAGACCAAAATCCAGCTAACTGATTGTCTCTTAATTATCTCGTTTTCCCTGCCGCTCATTCACACAGTTCGCATTTTTCATTAATAATTTTAATAAATTATTTAATGAAAATTAATAAATTTATGCCGTTAATTAATAAATTAATGTTAATATACTTTTATTTCTATCTAAGTTTTTTTAGATTTATTTTCATTTATTCCTTTTAATGCAATGGGGATACCTAGCAGCAACGCGTACCTTCACCTACTTCACTAACTCAAGTACCTTTCACCCAATAAGCTGATGTTACCAACAATTAAATTTGTTCCCAAAATCAAGAAGTGCTTTTTTTTTTTTTTTTTTTTAATTATCTGTTTTTCTTGCAAAACACCAATATGGCGCCTTTCTCTCTGAACTTGATGCATTTACTACTGTTACTTCTGTTAAAATCTTTTCAACCCCCCAAAAATGATTTTTTTTTTGTTTCAGTTTACGTATTTGGATCAAGAGGAGCAGGGATGTCGCGGTACTGCCAAGTTTCATGTTTCGTTCAATAGTGGCGAAACTACACCATAATGAAAGTAATCAAAACTTTAGTACAAATTTAGAATTTAGAACCTATACTTCCAGTGACTTAATATCAGCAATGAGAATGCAATACTTCCTCTTACGAGAAGTAAAAGAAAGTACTTACTTGAAAAGTGAGTTTATAATTAGGCGATATTGGGCCATTGTTATAGTAGACTATCAATCTTTTGTCCACATCGTCCTGGCTGAACGAGCTAACTATTTTCTTGGCCGGGCCGAACTTCTCCAACTGGCCGTGAACCTCCTGACCTAGCACTTTGTACATCAGGGAAGACCGCGGACTGTCTGGATCCGTGGCGTTCAAAACGGACGTCGGGATGATTTTACGGCCACCCTGGCAAATGGGAGAAAAAGAATTAGTACATCAAGAATACTATTCATAGAACATAATTCGTTGTGACCAACCTGTGGTACACGCAAAGTCCTGGTAGTAGGTATAGTGAAGATTGGTGGATCATTGATGGGTGTGATGTTCACATGTAAGACTACTCGATGCTGACCTTGTAGATATGTTGGAAGTACATAACCCATAGCTGGCGATAACTCCATCTCTAGATAGATCTTATCCTCCACGGATTCTGACCCATCATGCACGTATCGCACCTGTACCAAAACTTCCATTTTCAACCTCTACTCTATGACGGAAAGGTATTGACTTGAGCCCTGAGGAGGCATGCTTGTAATTTCCTATAATACTATGAGATATTAAGTGAATCAGAAAAAAAAATGTTCATAAGATAAATAAATCGGTGAATTTCATTTTTTATTCCTTTTAATATAACTTAGGTAATACTGATTTATTGACTTGAAGCATTGTAGAGTGCCCTTAATATCATATGTACACCTGATAGATCTGTACATTATAATGATTTTTGGCACTTAGAGGCCATTAACTCTTGCTGACCTACTTAATATTAAATAAATGACAGATCTGCTCGTTGCACTGCCGTGAACTTTAGCAGTGTGCTTTGTTCCTCTTTCATTGTATAAGTGTAAAATATAGAAACATGGAACATTAGAGACACGCTTTAGTTTTCACATCAGCGGTAGATCTGTACCGTATTATATCATTAACACACGCGATTCCTCTCAATGTAGGTGATAGAATTGTACACTGACCTGGTTGCCGCACTTTTTTAAAAGTGCAATTCCCGACTATATTCTTTGTACACGACAAAGATTAGAACATTAGAGGCAGGCCTAGTTGTTTTCCTCAGTACTGATGGAAGATCTAAACATTGCACACTTGAGACGCTACAAAGGGATGTTTTTTATCTCCTCAAAATAGGGGAGGTAGATTTGTATATTTTACTCTCTCGGCGCACTTGACAGGCACAGTTAAAATATAGTCCTCATTATTACCAAAAATAAAACTAAATAATCTCGTAAAGCCTACCTTATCCGTGGCTAGATCCAGCAAAGTGAATGTTTGCAAAGCTCCAGACTTCTCCCATAGCTCCAGAACTAGACGTCCATATTTGGGTAGCAGATTTGGAATAGTAGAGAATAGGATGCCAGCATCCCGGATTCCATATTTCGGATAATCCAAGACGACATTTATGTTTAATGTGGTAATGATCGTGTTATCTCCTTCTTCAATGGCCAGGGCGTTCAGCTCTACTAGCTCTAACTCTTCTGTGCGACTATACACCTTTGTAAAAAGTGGTGAGTTTAACTGGTGTTCAATTAAGACGTTCAGTAAATTTGGAGTAAGTGAGTTGGAAATTCTCACCATGTAAGAAACTGGGAACTCAGGTTTAGTGCAGATATCCTGGTCGCACAAGCAGAGGAAGGAGTCCACGCCTCGGGGCACACAGGAGACTCCTGGCAGACATGGGCTGTTGCTGCAAGGGTATGACCACACACAGTTCGGCACTATGCCTTCTGTCATCTAGAAACCGAGAGCGTTAATGAGTTAGAGTCACTCGTAGGGAAGTTTAAGTCAGCAAGGAAGCTAAATCGCTCAGTAGAATGCAACTATGTTGATAAAAAGTAGTCACCGCCCATCCTATCAAGGGTTTCTACTGTAGTCCCAGGCAAATTGAAGTCACCTTTCTGTCTTTATCTCTCTCACACTGACGTTCTTAAAGGCAGGATTATTATAGGAAGTAATAGTTTTGTTCTGGAGGAGATTAAGGAATGATTAGGTAACCAGATGAGCGATTCACTCGCTACTTCTGCTGCCTCTATAACAACGAATGACGCTGCTCAACTGAGAATGCCAGCAAAAACAAAACTTCAGCAGCTGAAAAGTTGGATTCTTTTCTTCTCAAAAGTGGTACCAGTTGATGGCATTCATACGGAACATAATAGGAATTAAAACTGTCCGGTAGGACAGTTGTATAAGGGTTGATCGTCAAAAACTGCACGAAAAAGCGTTACGTTGAAAAACGCCCAACTTTGACAATTTTTTTCTCTTTTTCTATAAAAGTTATAATTTCCAAATTTTCCTTAAAATATAGGGTATATCATCCTACAGGAACAGGATTTTAACAAAGGAAACATACAGAACACCTAACATTAGCTAAAACAAAAGTAACTAAAATTTATAAACAACAATATATGACTAATTCATTTGCTACCTTAAGTATATATAATAATGTCTTCAATATGTGTGGATTAAAAAAAAATTAAAATAAAAATTTAACAGTAGAAACTATGATCTTGCTAAACTTTTCTACATTAACTCTATTGATAAATTAAATAAAATGATACTTTTTAAGTTAAAGATGTCATAATTCCACCTAGCGGATTACCTAATACTGTTAGGAGATACAATAAAGTGTGTAAAGAGGTCTGAAGCAAATTAATGATATTCATTTCATTGATCCCTTCATGAATGTCAAATTAAAAATCAAGGAATACTGTACTCCCATTTCTTTGGCTAAGTTAATACCGTAACTGTGTTGACGTCACCAAACTACTCAAGTTCCCCTAAAAACTATTAAGTGACAGTTCCATCTCCTTAGTTTACATTAACTTCAATTTGGAGTAAAGTATATTTTACCTTAGCATGTGGTAAGCCCACCGCCTGCGAGGCAACCTGCATCATTCTGATGCATCCCTTCAAACTGATATCCGCATTCTTGATGCCCTGGCTCAAAGCTCGAGCACGTTTGTTTACCTCAATGCCTCCAACAAACACCTTGAAGATAATTGATAATCATTCAGTTTTACGTCTTATTTCAAATATCACAACTAAGAGCCCAGATAAGTCAAAATCCTCTACTTACTATGTGCCCTAGATCGAAAAACTTAGTAGTTGATGTGGACAAAATGGTGGAAGTAGTCGGTGAATCATCTACAGATACCTCGACGATATTAGCGTTGAACACTAATCGGATGCTGTGCCAATTTCCATCGGATACGTTGGCTCTAGTGGTGACGTCGCGCGCACCACCGCCTTTGTCCAGGATGACACGCACGGAACCGTTCACTAGTTCGGCACCTACAAAGTCCGAATTCTCTCCAGCGCCACTGCAGTACATCAAAATGCCGTCCAGAGAAAGCGTCTTAATCTCGAACTCCCAGCTGCAAAAATTTAAGAGCCCTACTATATTCTACGTTCTACAGGCGTTCTATAAAGTAAAATATATATATATTTTTTTAATTTATTTTTACAAAAATTGCTCGATTTTAAATTTAAACTTCAATGTTACCTTACTACCGAAATGCATTACTTTTTTTTTATAAAAAAGATTTGTAGTACACTTTAGACTTTGAAGAATCCATAATTTCAAGTGGGCGTGGTCTTGACTGCTGGACTGAATGAGCGACCTCTAGGATTTGTACCAGCAAGAAATTATCAATAATTCCATTAATTAACTTTTTAAGGGAAAATAAATTAGCAATTTATTAGTAAATTAGAAAATTAGTAATTTACTTTTTTTTATAATATATTTTTTTCCGAGTTAAATTAAAGACTAGAAACATGTTTTGAAACGCCTTGTTTTCTGTTCAAATTCAGCTTAAAAGTTAGGTAAGTGTTATCTAAGCAACTTTCTTCCAGAAGTTGGGCCTATACGCTAAAGCAGAGGAAGAAACAGTAATATCATACAACTTGCTGCCTTTATCAGCACTTCTTTTTTTTTGGTTTTGTGATGATTTTATATGTTGTTTTATGAATTTTTTCTACTGATTTTAAGATGGAGTAGCAACTGACGACATCATAAGTAGGTGTTTGAACATGTCTCAGAAAAGGAGACATGCACTTATTTGCTGCTTATTCTCATTATTCATTTCAATTAATATATGTGCTGCTTTCAAAATATCCTTTTTTAACTCAATTTGTATTTATTTATTTAAAAATTAAAAATGAGCCAGCTCACTAAGAGCTTTACACATACTGATGAACATTCCTAATGGAGTTCCTCACAGATCATGATACAATCTTGATTTCAGTCTTTAAGCTGTAGGCTCACCAAGGTGGGTAATGAGGTGTGGATGTCAGCGTATGAAGGGTGAGGAAGAATTTGTCTGTTGGTTTGGTCATGTGAGAGTGAATGGCTTGAACATCGAGTTCTCTGGGTATTTGTGTTTTCCTAGTAAACCATAGGCGTTAAATTGCCAATCATTAATGTATCGTTTTTTATTCAAGTAATTGCTCGTTAAACGTTCAATCATATCGTCCGCCTTTTTTTCGTACGTGAGTGAAAGTGTTTCATCACCAATTTTTTGTTTAACTTTTCCTACGTTTAATTTTCTTAAATTAAAAGAAAGGCCTAACTAATAGTTTTCTGCAAAACTGTAGGATTTTCACCTTTTTGCCTAATAATAACATCTATAGAAGAGATAGCAGATTTGCTTGCTCGGGAATTGGACGCTTCAGATATAGAAGCCTGTCAATAAGCTGTATAAGCTGTAAATAAGCTGGTAGAAAAAACCCAGATCTGAAAGGAGACATTTCTTCTACAATTTCTGAAATAATCTAACCTTATCTAATTTAACAGCTAAATTTCCGTCCTTAAATGGCGTGACTGCAAATGCGAATTTACTTTCTTCATTCTTTCCTTGAAAATTTATTTTATAAAAAGGTTCTGGATCATCGGAGCTTCCCATCAAGTCCTTCAATTATAGTAGACTTGTATCGATGTCAACTAAAATTTAATAAAAAATCAGTCTGAAAAAACCTTGACTGCTGATGTAACCTTAAAGAAAATCATTATCAGGTACTAATAAAAGGATTAGATCAAAGGTTACGCCCACGTGGAGATCTCGGTTTCGAATCCAGCTGCCTGCTGTTAGAGTTTCTCTTCCTAGAGCTTCTTGCAACTCACTGCCAATAGGAATGCTTTTTACGAGAGAACACAGTAGACAGTTCGCAGACAGACAATGTACTGAAAAAACCTCCCGATGCAATGACCATTGTTAGTAATGCGCTTCGGCTCTAAATAGCTCACAATTTAACAGACAGCTCAATATTATCGATTATAGTTTATTATTATTTTTTATTTAAGACGTTCCTGTATTTATTTGTAGTTCTGCACAAAATCACTATTAATAGAGATATAGTAACAAAAAGCTAGCAACAAGGTGGTATTCTTTTAAAATCTTGGAATTTTAGCTCAAAACATCTTGGACCCATAATTCAATAAAAAAATATTATCTTTATTTTACATAGTAGTTTTGACCAACACTAATTATAAAAATGGAAGATAATTTCTTGACTTACCTAGCTCCAGTGCGTGGTATAAGATTTGGCAACGCCAAATATGAACCATCATCTATAAATGATATGGGTGCTGACGTTGGCGCTGTGAATTCCGCTGCACATGTCCAAGTGATACCGTGCGCAATGGCTTTACCAGCTCGTTTTCTAGCGCGTGTCAATGGTGCAACATCGTTGTAGACGATGTCCGACAGGCAACCTCTCAGCCAGGATCCGTGGCCAAGAAATAGCTCCGAAAATTCCCCTTGACCACCAATGTATAATCCATTTTGTATGTTCAACTCGAAAAATGATCCAGGTAGTTTTTCTCTGGTAACATGAATTTGAAAACAATATTCATAATGATATAAACTAGGATGTAACTCCATCTTGTCTTCATAAAAATAAGGATTATATATTAATCAGTTACCCGGACTTAATCTAGAAACAGGTCCTTATGTACTTAGGACCAGAAGACCGGTTTATTGTAATGTTTATGAGCGTGGACTAGTAAGTGAGGAATCCCAGTTCGAGGACCGCGTCAGCAAATTTTTATTAATTGACAGTCAAGTATGAGCTTTCGCCCTCCGTCCAAGATACCTAATATGAAATTAAACCCGCCTAAACTTGATCTAAGACCACCATTTTGTTTAGCACTAGACTCAGACTTATGCAGGGGGTCTTTAAAGCTACGCGCGTGACTTTAGGTTCTTGAGTTGCTATGAGATCCACAGAATGTTTTTCCACACGGCGGATTCGAGCCTACTGCTTCAGCCACTATTTCCCTAAAGTAAATGGATTAAAAATTGGCCCGTAACATAATTTGTTTTAAAATTAATTAAATCCATACCTCTTTGTTTACAAATAATAAAAGAAACTCCTGATCTAATCCATTTTTCATCCAAAATCCATAATTGCGATGGAATAATCCAGATTCAATACGAGTACTCCCTTAAGTCTTTCCTAGGAGTCAAATTCAAAAAATAAATTAATAATTACATACATATTATATTGAAAACTCCCGACACCAAAGCAAAATCCACAACAGAAACTAGTAAATCCAGATGTATGCCAGCGTGCGTTGTATTAATCCAGATTCAGAACAAGAACTCCTTTAGGTTACTCCAAGGAACCAAAATAAAAATTAAAAATTAAAGTCAAAATACATATAAATATTCAAAAAATTCCGACTTCAAAGTAAAATCTAGATATGTAGTCGTAAAATCTAGATATACACCCCAACACAGAGGATTTATGTGAATTTTTCAAATCACTCAAAGAAATAAATTTCCCAAAAAGAGGAAAATAACCTAAATCAGAATGCTTAAACAGATATTTAAAAATCCCGACACCATCAATAAACCCAGAAATGTAGCTGGGAAATCCAGAGCTTCACTATTGGGTTTCGATTTATCCAGACTTCTTGAGTAAACTCCTTTTGGGTCATATCTAGAAGTCAATTTCAAATAAGAAACCACTGAAAACATACAGAGGTATTCATAAACCGCGACAATAAAGCAAATTACAACATAAAGACAATAAATCCAGATTACGCCAGCGTGCGATGGATTAATCCAGATTAAATGCAATAACTGCTATAAGTCATAACTAGGAGTCAATCTAAAAAAGACATTAATTTAATACAAAATCCTCATATTTAAACATGCAAAGTCCTGATACCAAAATCTAGAATTGACCACAGCCAGAAAATCCAGATGTACTCCTCCAGCGTGCAATGAGTTAATATAGATTTACTATGAGAACCAGTGGGTCGCAAGTAGAGGTTTATTTCAAAAATAAATATATTAGAAAGCATGACCGGGTTCGAATCCAGCTGCTGGCCTTTAGATTTCCTCTTCCTAGGAGCTTCTTACAGCTCATTGTCCGGTGATAGAAAGTGTTGTCTGTAACGAGAGAACATTGTCCGGAGGCCGGTAGTGCATTGAAAAAAGCTACGGGTAACAATAACCAGATAATGACGCGCCTTAAATCATTCCAAAAGAGAAAAAAAAATGTTTCAAATAAAAGTAATTAATTTTAATAGAAGCAGATAACCCATCAATTTTAATCAAATCGTCGGTGTTCTTTTCGAGGGAATTATAAATTTAAATCTTATTTTGGAAAATCTAACTTCTCATTAACTGATTTTCCTTAAATTTGAAATTCCATGAATACTACTCGCTAATGGATAAGCGACGGAGTCACTTGTTCAGAAGAACAGGCAAACTTGACACACTACTTATCTGAGAAACCGCCTGGGAATTATCCTGGAAAAATATTCAAATCTAAGTGATTGGCCTTTGGGTATATTTGTAATACACTAAATTTCGTGATAATCGTTGCGGTCAATTCCGGGAATCATCAAGTCCGTTTAAACGATTTTGTTCACAGGGATTGCCTTTAAATACCCCTAAATAATATTCATGCAATAGAGCAATACTTTGTATTTAAATGATACTTCAGAGAAATATTGCCGAATGCTTACCTTGTTATATGAATATTATCAACAGTAAGCGTTACGTCTGCTTCTTTGCGCACAAACGATACGAAATGCCAGTTTAAATCGTCCAGACGTAAGCCACGTGGTGAGGTGATGGTCGATTCTCCAGCACCTAAATTTATATAAACCTGAAAGCAAGAAGTATTATGTATCATTACAGATTGCTACGATCATGAGGCGAAGGGGCGCAGTCCGGGTAGTATTAAAGCAGACTTACTCTTAAACGTCCACCAGTTAAACGTATCAAACAATAATCTGTCTGCCCAGCAGCCAATAAGATCAAGGCATCGGATTTTTTAGTCATAATACGGAACCGGATGTCCGTATCTTTTCTGGCTTCCTGTAGTGGTACTGATATATAGCTGGAGCCGAAGAATGAGGCTGGAATAGTTATCAAATTAATTTAAATAAAGGAAGAAATAATAGGCCTTTACTATTTTTACAGATTTTCCATCGCTTCCGGATTTGGTAATTTTCTTCAAAGTTAGTAACCTGAGAATTACTTTTTTTTTGTTAAGGTCCCAAATGTATTGCTGATTAAAATGCGCTCATCACCTTATATTTTCAGACAAAAATTTTTTGTTATCCCAGAATATCGTCTTTATTTAGAATAGTTATTTAATTTAAAGATTCTAGAAAGGGATTAACCAGACTCATCTTTAGCCAAGTCCAGTTCTCAAAGAATATGTGGAGGAATAACTCCGTGATTCAAATTACGACATTAATAGATCAATTCTAATTTTCTGGTTTTCTATTTTAATGTGCTTTGGAGAAGAGGTTAATAAAGATAAATAATAATTTAAAAAAAATGGAATAGAGATAAAATAAATTGCCTATTTATTACTATTTATGAAGATTTTATACACATTTCATCATTATTTGATTAAAAAAATGTATTATGAAGAACATATAAATAAGGGCCTGTGACATCTAATTAATACTAAATAATTTAATTAATGAAAATGTAATGCAACAAAATTACTTATTTAGATATCTAGAAAGTAATCATGCCCCGTCAATAATCTAAAACACTCCACAGCTCTTGACCTAGGCAAATTGGTGGGGAGTCTTCCTTCGATATTTCCAAGCACCTCCCACTGTTTCTCTTGTGCTATTCCTCTTTGTTCTTTGGCCATCTTCGATCAAAGTCGGTGCCGGATCTCACTCTTAGCTTTCTAAGCGACAGCAGGGCCTGGATCTGAACTTGATTTGCCCCCTCTTTTGCCAATCGGTCAGCTTCTTGGTTGCCCTGGAGTCCAACATGACTCGGGACCCACTGCAGTACAACTTGCTTCCCTTGCGAAAGTAACCTATCTATGAATGCCTTACATTTCTTTATAAACATGGCGTCTTTATCATAGCCGGTTACTGCTGAAATAGCTGCTTGGGAATCCATAAGTAAAGCAGTTTTGCATAAGTCCCTTTTAGCAATCTCTTCCAATGGTATAGCGATGGCGTGCAGTTCTGCATTATAATTTGAAGCTAACTTTCCAACAGGAACACTCAATTGGAACTGTTCTGAGTGGACTTCTGCACCAGTATTACGGTTTACATCATCGGCAGAACCATCGGTGTAAACATGCACCCAAGGCGGAGAAGGGAAAACATTATTTATTGTTTCCAGGGCAAACAATTTTAATTCATGCGGGGGACTGCTTTGCTTGTTTATATCTTCTATTAAATTCAGTCTACCCGGCGCCAACTGCGGCTCTTCCCAGGAAAGAGAGTTAAAAAAGAGTTTCCGATTTTGTAAATCCTCAAGCCCCATTATATCAATTGGTATTAATTTGTACTTTTTTTTGTCATTCGGGGGTTAACAACTCACAATTCATTTAAAAGGAATTTCTGCTCTTCTCTACTTTTTATCTTTGTTTTTCTGGTCTGGCTTCCCAATTCATCCCAGAGGTCGTCTGGATTGAGGAGGAGTTTTTAGCTGAAGAGGTACATGGCATACGATGATAATGTAATAACAGATCATCGTAATAACCATTCTTGACTTTTTTCGCTTTATGCTTGAGGTCCTTGTTGAAATAAAGTGCGTTCCCAACAAATTTCTATGCACTTTCCTTCAAATTCTTCTTCAAAATATTAAAATTTCAAGCGTAAATCAACAAACTAGATTAATTTCTGAATTAAATAACGCATACTTGGTTATTGTTATCCTACCTTAACGCTTGTTTTACGCACTTGGACAAATAGTCATATTAATGCGCAGAATTTTTTACTAAGTGTAGGTATACATAAATAATACGATTGAACTTATTTTACAACACCCTGAGTCAGAATTAGCTTTTTCCTACAGTCATTTGAGTTAGATCTGCGACACTATGCATGAATAAATTAAATAATTTCAGGAAAGTTTTCAAAGCAGTTAGGAAACAAGTTTAATGAAAATCGTTCATTTATATTATTTATACACTACCTTAATAGAAATCGACTGCACATACATACCTGTGTCCGAAGATGAACTACTACCAAATAAATAGACTAATTCTATTATTATTAGCACCAGAGATACCTTCATGATTAGATATTTTAAATTTTGAAAGTTTCAAATTCATTATTTTCAAAATTTAAATTAATAAAAAAAATTTATTCAAAAGATTATAAAGTCAAAATAGTGTTTCAACATTTTTTTTGTAGGTATAATTATAACCTTAACACTTAGAAGAGATTCACACACCCAACTACAACCTTCCCATTTGACCAAAGCTACAGCATGACCAACGCTAATGGTAACTATTTCCTACTTTGATTTTTTTTCTTAAATTCCCGAAAAAGGGAAAGAAATCTTAATGATTTCTCCACAATCCTTTAAATGTTAAATTAAGAATAACATTCTGCGAAAAAATTAAAATGTTGATAAATTTAAAAGAGGCCCCCTTACTCTAGAAACACTCACAGAATTCGTCTAGATGAGATTCTTAAAATTCATTTTGGGTGTCACAAAAGTCTACGTTATTATGAAAATAATATCCAGAAATTAGGGCGATTTTGCATCAGTATTTTATAAAAAGGCTAAGCCCACAAATGCCGTTTATGAAAAAATGAAGTAAATTGGGCGTTAAGAGCGAGAATAGCAACTTTTGTCGAAATCAGCACTTCTAACGCCAGTGGCAGAAAAAATCTACATCTAAAACATTCAGGTTAATTAGCCGTGTCCCAGAAACCTTTTTTATCAACTTTCGCTGATAGGTTAATTTTGTTCACTATTCTTTTAAAAGGAATTTAAAAGAAAGGAAAGGAAGCTCTTCTCTACTTTTTACTTTTACTTTTCTGGTCTGGCTTCTCAATTCATCCAAGAGGTCAAGTCTGGATTGAGGAGTTTTTAGCTGAAGAGGTGCATGTGGAGGACTTACGTTTTATCATATGAAGTACTTCGGTCAAATGAAAAGTTTTCGACCGATTACTAAAGCAGCGGGGGATTACGGATTATAAATTGCCAACATGATTTTTCGAATAGTTTTCTCTATAACGTTTTTTAAAATAGTTAATTAAGTATTTCATTGATATGTGAATTGGAATATCTTGAAGGCACATAAAATTCTTCAAATCAAACGTTTTATCCCTAAAGAAAATCATCAAAAGTTGTTGAAGAAATCTTTCATTTATGTTTAAAAATTTGAATTTTGAGACCCTTAGTATTTTGCCTGCAAAGGTAGATGGTCATAAAGGGGAGTGGAAATGTTATCACTGGCTCTTAGATGAGTTCAAGTTACAGAAAATGATGTCTTACTTACCCTGCAGGTCAGGGAGCAAATCACCTCTTTTGAATTGTAATGTGAACGCGTACGGAATTTTCGTCTTGGTACTATAGTAGGCATATTTCAAATTAGAAGTAAGATTCATTTTTTCCAAGAGAAATCCATAAATAATGATGTAGGAAGTGTTCGAAAGGAAAAAAAATTTGCTTAATTTTACTTTTCTAATATTTTAGCTAACTTTATACAAAAAATTACACAAAATATTTGGGAAATGATCGAATACATTTTTATGTTAAAAATATTGTTTTAAAAAATAATTTAAATACATTTCTCGTTAAAATATAAATAAATTCAAAATTAACATATTTTTAAGGGATTCACAATTTATTGCTGGTAGTGTTCCTGCTTATAAACTGCGTGGTAAGCATTCCGGATAAGAGCATACGGAAAGCACGACTCCAGCAAGTCCATTGTCAGAAACGGAGACTCCTGCACAATCTACAACAAACCAATCAAGTCCTGGAGATACAAACACCAAATTAAATTAGTCTTTAGCCAGTATAAAATGTTTTATACTTGTGCTTCATGTGACATCCAAGAACAATTTATCCCCTTCATTAAAGCGATTTTCAGCAGATTATAAAGTAATTAAATAAATAAATAAAAATAAAATAGTTCCATTTATTCTGGGTTGAAAAGAAATATGCCAAAGTGAAACTGAAATTGTTACACGATACCTTCTTCCAGTCGTGATTATTACATTAACTTCGTTTACGCGTAGTGAACGTAATTCAAAATGAATTACCACACACAAGCTGCATTTGTGTGCTGAAAAATATTTATAAAAACTAATAAAAGTAAAGTTTAAAAAAAAGAAATATTTTGTGTTGGCTCACTCTCTGAGTTAGGAAACTCCGCCACTGTGCTCTGCTGATACAGAGGATCTCAGAAAGTCAGCTAGGTTCACGCCTTCATGTGATGAGACTTTACGAGAAGCTAACTGAGTATAACATCCAACCGCACGAAAATACATTATTAGTTTGCCTTGTTCTACCCTCAGGAAAAATAAAAAGGAGCTGTAGGATAGTGGAATTGAACTAACCTTCAAAAAAACCACCATCAAAGACATTCCTGCAACTTTTCTTAAACAATCAATATGATATGCGTCTGTACAAAAAAGTATTGATATGTTTTGAAAAGTAGATTTACTGACCGAAATTACTGTGATATATTTCCAGCTATAAGATAGAATTTTACTCAAAAATTTTTCAGAGTTAAGGCACCACGGTAGCCGGGCGGTTAGAGGCGAGACCTGCAAAGCTAATATGTATTGTGGTACAGGGTTCGATTCCCGGTCTAGATCTTGGATTTTATTTAAATGTTTAATATGAGAACTTTGTAGTAAAGTATTTTTGCTAATCGCCTCTGTCCACGATACCTACCTGATTAGGTAGTTGGACGTAATGCCCGCCTAAAAAATAAGCACTTCTTACTTTTCTTACTTGTTCAAAGTTAACTGAATGTTTGTTACATTCAGTTAACACTCGGCAACACATAAACAACTTGATGTATACAAAGCTAAAAATCGTACAAGCGAAGGATCCAACTACTTGCAGAAAGATCCTTACAATCACAATTAATTATATTTCCAAAATTAATTAAATATTCTTAAATTTACAAGTAGTTTAAGAAATATTACTTACTAGATCCAACAAAAGATAGACAGACTCACGATTTTTCGTCATTTCCTTATCAGCTTCCTGCCCAAGTCTCAGTAAGCTTGAGGAAGCCAACTAAAAAACAATCGAAAGTACATTTAATGAAAACTCTGACGGGAAAACACAAGACTTTCTCTAACCACAATTTTCTAGGTCGTTATTTACGATTCCTTCCAACTTGAATTTTTTTGTAGTTTTTTTTTTTTTTTTTTGGCGCATCGACTGCTTGGCCATTAGCGCCCAGTTTTGTAAATGTTGTTGGCACAAATATTGCACGTGTTTATACTGTATTTTTGAGAGAAGCATCTGACATCCATTACCCACTCTGGATAGTAACCAGAGATAAAGCAGGATGTGTTCTAACTGGGAGTTTCCCTAGATTACTCCCACATTCTTTATTGTAAAAAGGGCATTGTGGTGAGGGATACACTGAGCAAGAGGAGGGTTATCCCTGATTTTCTGCTCCCCACTGTTCTAGAACTTCCCTGGATAGCTTGGTTCCTCAAGCCATATGGGAAGCCATTTTTAAAATATTTAGGAGCATTAAGGGTGGGTGAATTGCTCCAGCAAATAGATAAGGAGTAATTTATAACTAATAAATGTTGCATAACCCGGAATAGTGACACGACAGATCTATTTGGCCGCAGTGCAGATTATCTTTACAATAAAAAAAAAAAAAAAAAAAGCTGGTATAAGCACCATACTGAATTAGAACTTTAGGAAGAGCCTAGCGTTAACTCTCCACTAAAACTTTTTTTTTTTTTTTTTTTTTTTTTTACAAATTATTCCAATAAAAGAAAAAGAAGGACCATTTTCAAGGAAATAAATTGAAAAAGAAAAAAATATAATGTAAAAACACACCCCCCACTTTCTTTTACTAAGTTGTTGACATAAGAGAAAATTTTAACAGACCTCGAAATGTCCAAAAGAATTTTCTTAGATAAACTATTCAAATAAAAACAGTTGATATAAATTCAAAGGTTTAAGAAAATTTAGAAGACATTTTCGAAAAAAAATCTTAGAAAAGTGAAAAAAAACAATGATTGTAATGGGTTTTTCGGTAGTTTTAGAATTTTCTAAGAACTTGAAATTTAATCATGAAATTTAACCGCCATTTATAATATAAGCCACGCAGAGTGGTACATTATACCGGAATGGTATTTCGCAGTGAAGAATAGCCTTGAAGTCCCTTTAATCGAATTCTTCTGGAAAATTTTCTTAAATCCAGTATTAACCTATAATTAGCGCAACGAGAGTAGAAAGTTAAAAGTAAAATTTTCGAGCTATTTTTGTAAAAATTTCTAAACATTAAAAAATGTACTCAGTAAAGTGGTACTTCCAAACAAGGGATTGTGATCACTAAGTTGCTTTCAGGCCTCATAGTAGAGTCTAATAATAACATTAAGTTTCAGCTTCCAGCTGATTTTTACTTTTTGAGATTATTTGTCCGGACACACACACATAAACCATATATATATATACTGTAACTAAGACGCTTTAAAATGGTGTCCAGTAAAATGCCAGATTTTTCTTTTCTCTTCTTTTCATAGCATATAAATTTTCCCTCTTTCAAGGCTGATTCTTTTACCTGTTGCCAGGCTAGAAAACTTGCAGCCAACTAAAGAGGATCCATGTAATATTAAAGCAAAAAACAAATTTAAAAATATGAAGAAAAAATTTAAAAACAGTAAGGGAATTTCGTATGTGAGATTTCTTTTTTCTTTACAATAACTTTCTGTTTCCACCCAAAAATAATTTCCAAAGAAATGAGCAAACTTACCGCCAAAAATTCCTTCATCCTATCTTCAATATCACCTTGACCACAAATGGTAAACAAAGCACCGAAAATATTGTTTACAGCTGACGCCATACAGTGAATATTATTGGCATGACCTTCCAATGATGCTTTGTAAAAGGAACCTTCACTGCGAGCCAATTTTGGTATTGATACAGCAATGAACACCATTAATAAGCAAGCCAAAATATGCTCATCTTCATCCAATTCTACAGCAACACAAAAACAAAAATACAAAATTTAATTATTTTCCTCTTAAAAGATACCAATGCTAAACAAAACTATATATACTCACCACTCTTTTGACTTTTCAATTGAGCAGCCAAAGTGGGATCAACTTTACAAGGCAATCCCGCTGCGGAAGCCATTTCACTCACTATCTACGGCACAGGAGATTTATATTAAATTCTTACTCAATATTAATTTTAGTTCACAACATCGTATGAGTAAAATTTAAGAGCATTACATTTCAAGTAGTATTTATATTTTAGCTTATATCTTGAATATAATTAGTTTCAGCTGAAAACATCACAAGCAAAATTGCCGTGTTAAATAAACGAACTAGTTTATGTAATATTCCTGTATATAACCACCACTAAGGTGAGATATTAAAATACGAAATGCAGGGGCAACTCAATTTTTGCTCATATCTTAATCAATACTAATTTTAGTTCCAACTTCAAAAAAGTAAAGTTTAAGTGCCTTGTACACAATTAAAGTTATATTGTTATTTTTAGCTAAACTACTTATGAATTATTATTATTATTTTTTTTTTGGCGCTTCGACTGCCTTGGTTCATTGCCTCTCACTAATGAGATGCACTTATACTTACGAGATATTGTTTTACAAAAAGCTTTTAGCTCACATTTTTTGGTAATGCTCCTAGTTACTATATGCTCTTATAGATTTTCTTTTACGAAAACTTACTGCAGATTCACCAGCTGGCATATGTTGACAGAAATCCAAGATGGAGGTCAAGAGAAACGGTATTCGCTCTTCGAGGACGTCGACCAGTGCCTCTTGCGCTAATTGACGGAAGCATAGGATCACACCAATAATAGTCATCCTTTGTAAAACATTGTCAACATCTGTAACAGAGACATTTTTTGAATTTCGTTTAGCGTTACGGATTTTCGTCATATTTTGCAATCGTTTTAAAAAGGTGTCGGTCATAAACTCACATTGCAATTTCTTAAACTGTTCTTTCATGATGTCCGGTTTGTCAAAGTTTGTTCGTAGCGCAAGAAGTACATCTTTATTGCTGGCCACAAGTTTCTAAAAAAAAATAATAATCTTTTTAACCAATTTAAAGAGGTAAAACGCAACATCCGTTTCCAATCTGCACAAACGCAATTTTGAAAAAAATATCTGACTCAAAAATCACCTAGTGTATTTCAATTTAAGTAAAAACTAGAATGTATCTGCAACTTTTCCAGAATTTAGTTACTTAGTTTAAACACTCCAGATTGTATGACCGTAAATTGAACTATATGATTTTGTTGAACTTACTATGGTGCTTACAGGCGAGTTTGAAGGTAGTGTTTTCTCTTTAAAACTGTATAGCTGCGCAATGCCGAGAACTTCTCCCCTTAGTAGTTCGTCTGATGAACGTAAATCACTCGGGTTTTCAACACCCCGCTGTATCAGCGGCCCTGCATCTTAATATTATATTGGTCACAAATCAAACATTGTACTTGTTGGATCATAATGGAGGCCGAGAATGCACTCGAATTGTGGTTTGAGGATATAAGTATACGGGTTGTTTGACTGGCTCACAGTGAATGTCGATCTCGATTTCTTTTAATTTTTTTTTAAGGTATTTGGTAGAATGATTTTTTAAAAATTTCCGTAATTCGGTACGAAAAAACGAACATCAAACCAATCAAATTTCATAATTTCCCTCAAGATCTAAAATTAAATTTCTGAGAGATCGTGATAGAGAAAATAACTTATTATTGTACAATTTAGTTAAAAATAAATTACGAAAATTTGGATGAAGCTGTTATCAGGATAATTGGCTTAAAGAGAGAAACAGGTATTGACTGTTCAGATATCATCAGATTACGCAGAGTTGGTTCAGTAAAAAAGAACAGACCTATTTTAATGTAAACTGATGATTTTAAATCAAAACTTAATATATTTAGAAATGCTATAGAATTTTGTACAGAAGTAAGAGTATAAAGCAATTACTTACTTACAAACTGAAAAACAAAAAAAATATTAATGAAAAATATAATTGTTTTGACGTTAAAAATTAAAAATGCATACACCAACGTACATACTGATTTGCTTTGTTTTTGTTTTTGACATCTGAATTAAGAGGAAGTTAAGCGCAGCAGAAGGAAGTAAAATCGTCGGTTTAAGTTCATTGTTCGATTAAACTGATTGGTACTTTTCTTTATACAGCGGTTAAGAATTAATAATATAATAATTAATCTAGTTTGTTAATATTAAATGTTAATGTAGTTTTCGTCAATTACATGGTTAATCTAGGTGTTCTCGCCACAATGTCATATATATGTAATATAAAATAGATATGCATATGTTGGTTATAACACTTCTTTACAACAAGTACTCAATTAAACGGCAACCAACCATAAATTAAACTTTGAAAATGAATGAATTATAATTACAAATATTATTTGTTTGTTATTAACTATGTAATTTGTGCTCGACGAATTCAATACTGAAATTTCGTTTTAACTCCGTAATTCAAATTACAACAGTAAAAAACCAACTCCAACTTTCCCTTTTTCTTTTTAATATGCGAGGGAATATGATGATTATTCAGAATAAAGATAAATCACAACAATAATTTGGAATAGAATTAATATAAAGTGCCTTTTTAATACTAACTATGATGAGGAGATACATCTTTTATTATTCTAACAAAAAATATTTATGGGTGATAAGAGGCCAGCAAAAGGGTCTGTGACATCTAATACATTCTAAAAAAATACGGTACTAAAAATATGAATGAAATGTTGGGTACTAGCTGATTTGTGTACCTTTTGGCGTTTAATCAACCCTTATACTTAACTTTTAAAACTGAAAGTTATTGTTAAGAAGTATATAATATATGCATTATGTACATATATTATAAGTGCATTCTCGACCTCCATTATAACCCAACAAGTACAATGTTTGATTTGTGACCAATATAACACTAAGAAGCAGGGCCGCCGATAGAGCTGGGCGTTGAAAATTCAAGTGAATTGCAGCTATACAATTTTAAAGAGAAAACACTACCTTCAAACGGACGGGCTATTTTTAACTTGTATGTTTGTTAAAATTTTACTTTATGAATGTGTGCCATCTTCATAGGGCAAAATTCAACTAAAATTAATTTTTAAGAATGGCGATCTTTTAGATCCCTTTAATTACAGAGGTCTCTCTTTACTTAAGTCCACAACAAAGTTGTTTACAAATATAATTTTCAATAGGTTGTATAACTGGGCAGAATGGGTTTAGGGTTACAGGGATTTAAAAGACTTGTCTTAAGCTCTATTTCCAATTTACAATTAATACTAAAAAACGTGAAATGTTTACTTTGTTCTTCCTTTCCATTAAAAAAATAAAATAAATAAAACTTAATAGGTGGAAACTGTAAATCTAATAAGAGACACCTTGATATATTGTATTGACAAGGTTGCTTAAAGGTCAATTTACATCTACTTGAGATTATACAGGGAGATCGATTAATAATTTTAACTGAAAGAAACACACGTCTGGGACAACCGTAAAATCTGCTCAAACCAACCTTCAATTCCTGAACCTGACTTGCTATATGCCACATCAGGGTCTCATTTAGCAACTTCATACCATATGGACCGATCAGTTCGGCCAGAGCTCGTAGCTCGTTCATGTCCGAGAATTCTTCAGCGTTGAAGGGAATAGCACCTTCGGCATTCAAGCTGACAAACGCTTTCTGATTCATGGAGAAACAAATACTGCCAGCGCTCACTCTACGAAGCAATACATCCGAATACCTGAAATAAAAATAAAACTGTGGCACTTTGATGATTCTGTGGCACATTAAAGGCATTCCAAGATAGCACTTCTTAATATAAGGTTGGATAGCTTCAAACTGTGACGTTTAGAGAGAATTGATTACAGATACCCCTTAATATAATTGTACATCATACAGTAGCACTAATTGAACTAATTTTCACACATTAGAGGCTTGCTTGAAACTCCACTTAGAATAGGTTTAAGAATTAATTGGAAAAAAGCCCACACACACGTGCGTGTGCGCGCGCGAAAAATAGGCTGTCTGCAAGCGTAGAGAGTAGGAAGAGTGGGGAATCTGGTGTACAGCACCTGCAGCAGAGTGGTGAGCAACGAAGTCAGTGTGAAGAGATTATGCATGAGATGTGCATAAGGTTGGCCGGCACTCTGGTTCAAGTAAGCGTGCTTGCTGAAAAGTAAGAGACCGCACTATTACCAATCGCCAACTTGGAAGTTAGCTACTACTCTACCGTAAGGACAAACCTTGTGTACTACCCAAAACTGTAAACTCTGGGCACATGACAATGAGATTACATCTTCGTGAGAGACTGGCTGAAATATCTACATCTAATCACATAAAATACGCGTTCGTGGGTGTGTATGCGTGTGTAAATACCAACTTGAAAAAAATCAGTAGATTTTTTTTGTTAGTTTATCAAATTTATGAACTCGAGTATCCCATAATTTTTAGTTATTTTAATTGCAGGGTATTTTATTTATTTATTTTTCATTTGTGCTATTATTATTATTATTAATTTATTTATTTTGTCACGTTTTATACATTAAGTAAGCGTCAACAAATATACATATTTAATGAAATCTAGAGTAACTGAAGTAATCATTATCCCCCGCCCGATCACTCCTCTCCTATCCGACTAATCGCACCCACCTATCAGACGTTAGGTAAGCTTAACGTCACATGGTAAAAAAAAAAATTGCATTTTATGATTTTGAGCATTTAAGATGCAAGTTTGGAGTTAGCATTAAAAGAGATGGCACTTCTGAATATACTGTTGACTTGGTGCACTTTAGAGGATTTTTTTTTTTCGTCTTCTTCTTTTAAAACTATCAAGGTGATTGACAGTTATGTACTTAGAGATATTACGATTGCTTTTACTGAGAAAACTCACCATTGAGTGTATAGAGCTGCAACAGTCTTTTCACCATGGCTGTCCATCTGTTGGGTCTGTTGCAGCAAAGCATTGTTGAAGACTCGAGTTATATCGATATGCACTGTAACAGAGAATGTAACTCAAACTTCGATCTAAAGAAAAATTTAAGAGTAGAGAACAAGTACATCCATATCAGCTAGTATAACTGTATATTTGGCCAAAAAATCGGATGGCAATGGAAACCATTATTTTCTATATTCGAATTCATATGTGTGTAAGCAATTCCATATCCTTCCTCTCCAACAGCTAACTTTGCAGAAAAAATATTAAAAACATCCTTTTTTCTCCTGTTCTCTGTTGCATAAATTTTATAACGGATACAAATGGGCTAAGATGGTAATTAGAAGTTTCCCATTTAGAGTTGTTAGCTACATGTTAGGGAGGATATAAAAATGCAAATCATCTTTGACTGGGACATTTAAGCAGACATCAAGTGCGTCGTACAACTTTACGGGACATTAGTTAATGTAGATTGCTTTTGGAAAGCTAGTGGCTGCTCGAAGGTGGCCGGTTTTTGGTTGAGATACAACTAATTCGTTCGGTAAGGATCGGCGATAACAGCTGCGTCAAAAGTGCTGAAGCTAAGAATAGAAATCTAACTAGAAAAATTTACTTTCTACGTTCATGTGCGTATCACCCTCTCTAAATGCTTAGGACGAGACCTGAAGATTTTGTTTCGAAACAAAGCCCTCTCATTTCTATCTCATTAATTTCCCTAGCGGCTGTTGCCACTATAGATTTTTCTAAATAAAGGTCACAAAATCGCTTCAACTTCTTAGACCCAAGTTTGGTTTTTAAATATGTGGCACCTTACCATAATTCTCCACTGTCTGCAAAACATTCATGTAAGCTCTAACACTGGCAAGCAGTTCCGAAGGCTTCGCAATCTCATTGGTGTCTGGATTAAACATGACCATGCCGACTAGAGCACGAGAAAACCTATTCTCCAAATGCTGATGCAAATATTCCCTCGGTGCAAAAGTATATTCCCAGACATTGATGGTCGCACAATAATTTAAAGCGAAACATAATTCCGTCAAAGCCATATGTAACTTGTCCATGCTGTCAACATAAAATGCTGAATAAAATTATTAATCTCCGAAAATCTCTGGATCAAATGTTGGAGCTTCAAATTACTTACGTAGTCAAATCTTCCCGTGTTTTCCTGTAGCTTTCAACTCCAGGTTTAGCCAATTCTGGTATTGACTTCTTGTTCTTTTCTTTATTCTTACGACTTACGACTTGTGATATCAAAAATGCACAATGTTTTGGCAACAACTGTAACAATATTCGCACAGTTCAACAATAATTCCATTTTTAATAGAATTGGTCAAATTTAAATATTATGGTCAATTAAACAAGTTTCCTTAAATTAGTAAGTTTATCTATTTCAAATACAGTCAAGGGCTTAATTACTTTTAAAACCTTTTTTAACTAACTTGCGCATATTAATCAGTAACCAGTTGACTTGAATTTACCAATTATATTAAGTCTGTCATCTACAATGAATTGGATTATAAGGCTTTTTTAAACCCAACTTTCGCCCTATTTTTATTGGCTTCTTCATAACTAAATATTACAGCAAATTAAACTAGTATACTCAGTTACATTTGTCATACGATAACAACTTGGGTCATACTTACATATATATTACAAAAAAATGAAACTAATATCTTACCTTATCGCTCATGGTGCACTGTTCATCACATATTGTCGTTATAATATTTTTAGCTTCTTTTGCCATTTCATCCAAGAACATGTTAACAACGGACAGACTACGTTCACGTATATGATGTCGCTATGCCAAAACAAAAATAAATTTATGTTACAAAATTAAAAATGACAGGTCGTAGAACTGAAAATTATACTATGTTTACAAAAAATGTGATATTATTTATTTATTTTTTTCAAAATATGGCCCAATATATTGACTGTTACTAAAAATATTTCTACCTGCTTATAATTCTTATCATATTTCTTTCAATCAAACAATTCACTCCACTTTAAAATTAGCAAAGTTATTAAATTTTATCGGGCAAAGTAAGTCAGTTGTATTCTTTTCGGCACTTTTTTCTATTGTTAATCATTTAAAAATTAAATTATTTATCTCAGTAAAGTTCTCTCACATTCTTAGTTTAACACCCCGTCTGATTTCTGCTTTTAAGAATTCAACTTCCTCCTTTAATTTCTCTTTTTTTTTTTTACTCACATAATTCCATTTTTAAATCCTCGATATCTAGTTCACAAGATAGATTCTTTGAATCTACTAATTTACTCATTTCAGTTAGTAATTCTTTTAAAAACATCCAACTCCTTTCCTGCAGGTTTTTCCTTCCTTTTACCCTGCATTATGTATCCTTTTCATATCAAGCTTTCCGCATACCATTGTTATGAAGGTTATTCTTTTGGCTTTTCTATAATCACAACCCAATAGAGATTTCCGCTGTATTTCTTCGAAATGATCTTTTGGTAATTTACACACTGACTTTTCTAATTTTTATTAATTTAGTAGTTAAATATGATAATTTTTAATTGAAACGGTTTCAAACTAAATACAGGTTTTATAAAAAAAAATGTAAAGTTAGTATCTCCAACCTAAACTAGCAAAGTTCTGCAGATCTAGTACACCTTACTCACTAAACAAACTGCTACAACAGATAACCAAGTTGGGTTATTTCTAAGCAGGTCCCATTATTTTCTAAATTTTCATTATTATTAAATAAGTACTTCCTAAATTTACTATTTTTTTTACACAGTTAATATATGTAACTTTATCCAACCATTTGCAAATTTTCTTAAAAAAATGTTATAAAAAACTAAATACTATCACTATAAAAAGACACAAATATATGCGTGCCGAAGTAAACACGACCATGAGCGTGAATACATACCTCTTCTGGGCATAAATCGTGGGTGCAGCTCTGGAAATGGTTGCAGATCAAGGGAAACGCAATGATGTAGCGATTCTGTGCTGGGAACTCCAAACACATGTGAAATTGATCTTCGAAGATTTTGTTGTAGAAACTGCAATAATATGGAATAAAAATCCGTTGAGAAATAATCAATCTGCTAATGAAATTTTCGCAGTTTTAACATGGAATTTTGATTAATTGCAAGTTGGTTACAATATTACACAGTTCACTGTAATAAAAATTATATTTATGAGAGGAACGTAGTATATCAGTCTCCTAGAATCACCGCTGAAGATGACTTCCTGGTAAAGTATTTTCATAAAACATGTAGGCCTACATGTATTTTTATGTATAAGTACGAATATTAAATAAAAATCATTCAGCAGTTAAAAAAGAATCGCAACAAAAAACTTGTTCATTAAATTCACACAATTAGAAATTTCGGCCACTAATTTGATTCTGATATTTTACATAAGTCGGACCCGTACAAAATACTGATATAGCATTAAAGAGGGAGCCTAACGATACGCTTCCCTTCCAGTGAATATACCCAGAAAATGTTTAAAATAAAACAATAAAATTTTCTGTCTTTAAGAAGATTAATGATGCAGCTGTTTTCTAGAAAATCCAAAAACCATTTTCTAAAGCAGCCATCTTGCATTATGACTAATTTTGAACGAAACCTGTCATTATTGTCTGTTCTACTCTCGAGTCACATGAACAAAATTCCTAAACGTAAACTTACTGTGATTTTCCGTTTGTAATTTATACTTATTCAAAATTTTTTAAAAATTTTTTTTTCGTTTTCTGGGTAACTTAAAAGTGTGAATTTCCTATGAAAAATAAAACCAAAATCAGCAAAGTTCAAAACTTTAAAACGAAAGAGAAACAAAAAGTAATATAAATAAGTGCGCAAATATATTATGTACAAAAATTCACCAGAATATAGATAAGTCCGAAGTCTCGATTAAGATCTCATCGTGATAGTCTACCATCTTGGTGTGAAAGATGATTGTGTCGAGAAGTGAGGCCAACTCTGGCTTTTCTTTCAACATGAGTGGACTCTTGGCGATACTGGTGCTCGCTTGCAGTCGAATCCAGTCGATACGTAGTCCTTGGAAGTCGAAAATCTCATTTTCTTCCACTAGGACAAAAAAAAAATAAAATAATGGAATTCGTACTACAATTGTTTTTTAGTTTTTACAAAGTATAGTATCTGTACCTTGTTTAACTGAAAGATGTCCTATGGAACTACACAGCGAGGACAAAATGAGACTCTCCTCTTCAGGACAGACAGCCAGATTCTGCATCATCTGGTTTAAGGCGATGGCATCGTATCCACTGAGGTACTGTACGTAATACCTCTGTATCACTTGGCTGTACTTGCGTACCAGTACTGTAAAATAGGATTCAGTGAGTATCAATCGCCATTAGTATTACCATGAAATTCAGAAAACTTACCTATACCTAATGCTAGTGAAAAACTCTATACGATTCAAGAATGCTTATACGCCAAAACGCCGATTGCGAAATAGTGACGTACAAAGAAATGTTCCTTTTTTTTCACCCACTATATAAGTCTCGTTCAAAAAATGTCGGTATAAGATACGTGAACATGAGAAATAAAATCGTTGAATTTATCCGTCGAAGCATGCATGCATATTGTATCCCGGATTATGCTAGTATATTCATGCGTTTGTGTGTGTGTTTGTGGTTTAGTCAGCTGTGTCAGTACGTGTGGTACGGAATGACTTTTAAGGGTGCATAATGTTTTGTTAAATGGCTTTCTGTAGGTAAATTTCTACTTTTTTTAAGATGTCCATACGCCTTCCCTTCCTGTCTGTATGCAACAGCGTCATTGTACTGTTGATACTGTCCGGTTGGTGACTGTGTTTAGAAACGTATTTTGCGTACGTTGAGTCTATTTTATTGTGCTTGTACTAGCGTGTGTTCTTTGCATCTGTAGCTGATATTTCTTCTGCTATGGCCAATACAGGTACTACCACAGTCTAGACAGACTATAAATACCAGGGTCATCAGGGTTGTTATTTTCGGTATGTACACATATCCCCTTTCCCAGTTTTTTGTTGGTCCAAACGCTGTTCTGAGGCCTAATTCTTGAAAAAGTTACATAATTAGTGTCTCGTTTCCGATGTAAGCAAAAATGGCAAATCGTTGGAAGGGTTGTTTTGGTCTTGATTTAAGTAATATTTGCTTGTACCCATTAACGGTAGTGTTGGAGGTCAAACCGTTATTTTTTGATATTGTGGGAGTGGTGTTAAGTTCACGCTTATAGTTGTTCGGTGTAAGAAGTATAGTTTTAATCTGTTAGTCTGAGAGCGGCTTGTTTATGTTCAGTAGGTTGGTGGGAACTGTTGTGTAGAACAGTGTCAGTTGACTTGGGTTTTTTGTATATTCCAAATTCTAAGTTGTTATCTCTGCTTGTAAGTGCAATATCCAGGAAGTTAAGAGTTTTGTCGTACACGTATTCGTGTGTGAAATTTACGTTACGGTGAAGGCGTTTAGGTAAGTCAAAAATTTGCAAATGTTAAAATCTTGTTAGAGTATTAGTAATGAATCGTTTACATAAGTTGCTTAAAATGTTAAACCGAATTTTTTCTTTAACTGTGGAATGTGTGTTCAAGATGTTGCAAAAATATTTTAGACAATATTGCCGAGTGGGGGTGTCCCTTTCCTAATCCGAATTAGCTAGGTAAAAGTTATTGTTAAATCTAATTTATTTGATGGTAATTTTGGTGGTCAATATATTGTGTTGCGTATTTACATCTTTTAGTTTCTGTTTCATAATATTTGAAGTGTTCCTGATGAAGATAGAAGTGTATAGGTTAGTAATTTCAACGGATACGAGGCTTGATGAGGATGTTTTTTATTGTGTAGGTTTATCAAGATTATCATATTTTTTTATTATTGAAGCAAGCAATAGTAAGGTTCTATAAGCAGGTGTTGTAGATAGTTAATGACAGGACGAATAGAGAAGTTTGTGAACTTTGATTCTCTTAGATTAGGGACTGTGGGATTCTTGGAAATAGCATTTGTATGCTTCATTGTTAAATATGATAAAGTAGGCTGTTTTTGTAACTTTCTTGATTTGCTGTTGGAAATGTGTGTTTTTTTTAATGATTTAAGGCGCGTCACAACATCTGAAGCTATTGGCGCTCGCAGCTTTTTTCAGTATACTGCCGGCATCTGGGCAGTGTTCTCTCGTTACAGAAACAATGTCCATCACCGGACAGCAGTAAGAAGCTCCTAGGAAGAGAAAATCTAACGGCCAGCAGCTGGATTCCAACCCGGGACCTCCGCGTGGGAATCCAATACGCTAACCGCATAGCTGATCTCTTCCCTTACAGAAAACGAGTTGTCGAGTCTTTGTAAAGTTGTGTGAGTCTGTTTTTGTTGATGAAGTCTATCGTTTTGTCAACAAAGTCTGATTAAAATTACCGTAGAGTTCCCTTCATCCCCTTTAGTATATTATTATCTTTTAATTATATTTTATTTTCTGCCTTAGGTTATTTGCTGTGCGCAGTTCCTAATTGTATTGTTCTGTGTCGCCAGTTTTTTATGTATATTTCTGATGTCAGCCGCTAAGTGTCGTGCGTGTTTATGTTAATTATTTGGAAGTAATTAACTGCCCTTTCTGCGTCGAACGTTAGATATTCACAGTTTTTGGTGTGGTTATTATTTTTGAGATTGTATTTAAGTTCTTTGTCCAAGAATTTTGTTGCAGATATTTTTAATGTTGTGTTTTATGATTCATTACATTTTGAATAACATACATACACATCATATAACCTCCCGTACTCAGCAAGTGTAGTGGGAGACGGTAACGTAAGTGAAGTAAAATCTCTATACCAAACTGATGAAACTACCTCTGACGATGAATGAAATTCCGAAACCGGTCAATGATCCAATAAATATGCGACGAATAAAATCTAAGATAACACATTAACCAGCACTGCGGGCCTAATCATATTTTCAATGGAAAGCAAACGTTGTCAAGAAATTTTCACCAATACCGAAAAAACTGGACATGACCCCTCAATCATAAACCTCCTCTTCCCACATTCGTCTTGTTTTCCAGGATTCCACAACTTACGGCCCCTAACTTAAATTCTACAAAACCAAGCCTTCAATTGCCCGAGTGAATTTTTGTTTCATTAAAAAAATTACTGAAAACTTAAAATCCGAAATACTGGACAATATTAGTGATTTCATCAGACAGGGTCCCTCTGACCGGTTTCGGGCTTTGGTCTATCTTCAGAGTTCTTGCTTGCGGTAACAAGTGAATTTTTTTCAGACAATTCAAACACAAAAAAAGGTCAATGTCAGGCTAAAAAGGTACCCGCGCCCTGAATAGACAGAAATGAGAAAATGAGAAATGTGTGTTTGAACAAGGAGGGTGTCATTCACGTAGTAATAATCAGGACATAGGGCATAGTTAAGCTGGGTAAAAACAGGGGTAAACACCAAGCAATTCTCTTTTGTTCTCTTGCTGAATTCATGTTTTCCAAATTTCAATAATCATAAGGTTCATAATAACAGAATAACTTCAGAAAAAATTATGAAGGGTCAGAACTCTGCCGTAAAATCAATTTTCATTGAAAGAATTTCAAACTAAAGCTGTAGAATTTTGTCTACAGAACCCGTTTAAAAATATCAAAAAGTGAAAAAAAATTATAGTGGAACTCCCACTTGAAGGATTTTGATCGCTAACGACCCTGGACTCAAACGAAATATAAATTACGATCTTTCTGTCTTTTTTTTTCGTTTTTGTGCTTGTGTTGAATAATTATCGGGTCTTATTCTCATATTTTCTATTTAGGGGACCTCTCAAAACGTGTACGTACTTCCTGAGTAAACTCAACACAGAAAATCTGGCTAAGAGAAAGTAATATAACATTTTCGTAAATGGAGTTTTAAGTGCACCTCTTTAAGTAGACGAAGTAAATCCGCATACGTCATGGTCAACGTGCTCGACCTGTAATGAAGTACTGGAATTTTGAGATTCCTTCAGATCCAGCATGCATCCTAGAACTAATACATCAGTTTTTTTTTACAGACGCCAGCGGGACAAGAAGAGAATGGTATTGTTAGCTCGCAGATAGATTCAAATTAAAGAAAATAATGGTCTAAATTTCAAGCAAAAGCTTAATAGTTAAGAAACAAATATTTTTGGTTGTAAAGCTTCGGTTAAGATGGAGAACGTACCGTTATGAAGCCTGAGATGAAAAACGCATAGACCTTTTTCTTACTACTTTATACTAAGTACACTATTGTACTTAAAAAATAACTTCGTTTGTATTTAGACAGGAATTCACAAACCCAAAAACATTATAGCTATAACCATTTTATTGTAATAGTAAGCCCACGACTCCCTTAATATAGTGCCGAATATTTTAAATTTGCTTAAATTAAGCTTTTTGATTTGCCATAGTTAGTTGACACTGTATTTGGGGCACCTACACGTAAAACTAGAATCAACTGATACATACTCCTAAGTTCCTCCATGTGGAACAACAATTCAGGTAATTGGCGATCCACTAGATCTTCCGTCGTCTTCCCTTTACCCTTCTGCAAAGGTGGATTATCATTGTGACGTAAAAGCCAGTAGATCTCATCTTTGGCACAACTTAACCCCATAAATATTAGCAACGCCTGTAATCAAATGATTATTCATTGCCACAAAAAAAAAATCTTAGAATTTCTTTAACGCCATAAAAAAAAGCAATACCTTAGGACCTAGGAGTCCTGGTTGATCAGTAAGTATTAAGGCTAATTCCTTCAAGGCTGTCCTTAGGAATTTTCGACGTTCCCGATGTTTGTAAGTACTAGAACAAAACACAAGCTATTGATATTGAGCCAGCTAAACACTAGTCTAAAACATGTTGCCATTAACTTATACTCACGCTTTTTGAACAGCATGGTTAAAGAAATCTTTGACCTCGGAGATACGTTTGCTGTAGCCTTTGATGGAGTCAAACATGCCCTGGATGTACGAATGGATATAAATAACCTCATCACGGAAAAGCGTCACAACCCAGCAAGATTCGAGCGCAGCTGACCACATTTTGTGTGCCTGCTCGTTTGATACATACTGGTGGCACAGTAGGAAGCCAACTGTAAGTTGATACGGAAATTTTTAGGGACAGATTTTTGAAGAGGTGTAGAATCTCCCTACACATATTATGTTATACATAAATAAACTCAGAAAACACTGGGCAGCTAGTGAAGCTACACTAAAATATAAGTGAAAACGAACGGCGAAAAGTCCTTGCCTTTAAGTGGCTAAAGAATGTTAATGTAAACACTATACTATGGGATAAGTAAAAAATGAGTAGGGTAGTGGGGCTTGAACTTACAAGGCGAGAAAACCAGATTTTGAAAATGAAATGAGCTTTTTGGTTAGAATACCAAGGGATGGCACCAACGACGTACTCACATCACAATTAAAAATATGCAAACTTTAGATACTCACAGATAATCCAACGGTCCATCATTTCCAGTGAGAGGTACTCGCAGGACATGTTGTCTGTCTGAAGCGCCTTTAACAGTTGGCCCGGGTTGCCAACTAAACTCAACTTCTGGTCGGATCTGTAAACAAAAAAAAAAGCAGGCCCAATGAAAGACACTTCTATGACTGCACCAGCTCTCTTCGTTCAGGAAGAATAGATGTACACTTACCTCCACTTATCCGCCGACATATTGTGACCCACATAGACTGGCCACAAAGAAATAAGAGCACTGAACAACAGTTTGGCGTGTGGCACGAATTCCTCAGACAATTTCTTTAACGGTGGGTCATACTCGCTGATCATCTGACCCAGTCGTGGAAAACTATGGTCACTGTAATATTCACATAAAAAAATAATAAGAGTGGTCAGAGAATTTGTTTAAAGCACTAAAAGAATTTAAAGAAACTTGCAATTGAGGTTTAAAAACAAGAAACAAAAAATGGTCGTTTGCTCGCAGATGGCGGTAAACGTTTGAGTGAGGCACGCCTTATTCACCTTTTTTTAAAAGTTTTTTAAGGCAAGTATCCTCTTTCACAGTTGGCGTCAGAGGTGCTGAATTCAAAGGAAGACAATGACACCTTCTAAAGCCTACGTTAAAGTAGCGATGCAAAACTGTCCGAATTTCAAGATTCATCTCGGCCTTTTTTTTATAGATAAAAGCATAAACTAAAAGTATAAGAGGTAGCTAATTAGAAACTGAGGTTAGACAAAGTTAATTTGTACACAGCATAAACAAAATACGCTTAAGCATCCAAAGAGAAAATAAAACGCAAACTATTCTTACATCCAGATATAATGTGATATTTATAACTGTTAATCTTTTAATAGTTTGCGAACAGCATATTAGAATATATTTGGGAATCCCGAATCAAAGAATACAAATTATGGGATTAAAACACAATACACCGCTGTTTTTATTTATTATTAACCTGTCTGTTTGTGCGTGTGTTTTTTACATTAGAGAGTATACAAATCACACAATGAAAGCGGGACCAACAATTGATATTTTACTATAAAAAAGTAATCATCAGATGGATATGGATATGCTTGGGTTTTAAAGTCTAAGGAAAGTCTTTAGTAAGAAAATCATAATTTTTTAGTCTTCTCTAAACAGCCTGATATCTATTAAATCGCCAAGTTGGTGCTTAACAGCAGATGACAGAACATCCATGTGTGAATTTTCTCACCTCTGATTATTCATCATCTCATGAGCAGCATTGAACAATCCCAACACAGCTTTACGATCTTCAACCCTTGACAGCAAGACCATCAATGAGACATATGTCACACAAAGCTCTAGGTATCCTTTAGTAAGCTCAAAATTTAATTTCTGCAAAATACACACACACATATAAAGTATATATACATAAAGTTGGTTTTAACAAGATTATTTTTAAAAGAATTACAAAGTAGTAATGATTAATTATTATATGAAGAAAACACATGCTTAATGAGAGTGGGCTTCATAATTGAAAATCGTTTCAGTCCGTTTTCAATACTGGGTAATGATTCAATTTGACGTAAGAAATTTAAGTGAACGGAGCTATCCGTTCACAACACCTGATCGGTCGTAAAATATGCCAGAAAAAATAGACATTACTCTGTTTAACTTTTACCTTTAAAAGATCCTTTCTACATTAATAAAATTCATATAACCTGTGTTCATGTACAAAAATAATTTATTTAATTTTTCTGCACTTTGCAATAGAGATTCAAATAGCGGAAAAGCTATTGTCTATACAAATTGTCTATTCGTTGTCGGAGAAAAAATATACCATTATTAGTGATAGCCAAAGTGCGTTGTGTAAATTATCACATATACACTACCAGTCTGCAGGAATGAATCATATTATCGCAGAGATTGTAGAAATTATTGATATTTTTAAAGAGAAGGGGGATTCTGCATTAATTTTTTGTGGGTAAAGGGTCATTGTGGTATAAAAGAAAATGAAATTGTGGATAAACTTGCAAAGAAAGCCACAAATAATGGGGAAACGGCTAATTACGAGTATAAATTACCACACACCGATATCAAGTGTATAATTGCAAAAGCGGCACTACAAAAATGGCAGTCAGATTACAGTAATGGTAATAAAGGGAGATTCTATAAAACTATGGCAGATCAGTTACCTAGAAAACCATGGTTTAATGTAACTGTCACTAATAATTGGGTTGTTACGACAATAAGCAAGTAAAAAAAAAAAATAATAATTGAAGATTTTAGAACATGTAGTGTAATGTAATGGTTGTGGGTGAATCAGGATAAATTTGTTTTATCATCAAATAAAAGTAATCATCACACCATTTCAATGCACCCAATATGCAAGACTTCTTGATCTATGATTACGGTAGGAATATCTTGCCAGGAATGGGCGGGTGTTGGTCTAATGGTCAAGAGCGTGGCTTTGTAAGCGGGAGATACCCAGTTCGAATCCCGCGTATGACTACACTTTATTAAAAAAAGTATTATGATTTTTTAAGTATTATGAATAACTGCATACGCGGATTCAAACTGGTGATCCCCACTTACAAGGCCACGCTCTTGATCATTAGACCACACCCTGGCAAGATATTCTTACCGTAATCACAGTTCAAGAAGTCTTGCATACAGGGTACATTAAAATGATGTGATGGTTGCTTTTATTTGATTGATGATAAAACAAGTTTATCCTGATTCTCCCACAACCATTACATTACACTACATGTTTTAAAATCTTAAATTTTTTTTTTTTTTTTCTTTGCGTCACCAATAACATTTTTTGTAGACAGAGGACCTCCCAAAACTTGTATTTGTGGTGGAAAATTAATATCGAAAACCGTTCACGAAAAGATAAAATTGTAACTTTGATCTTAAATATCTCGACTAAAATTAGGGATATCGAAACGGGGTCAACATCATTATACACAGTGTTTTATTTAGTTTTCATAATCATTGTCGAAACTAGTGGTCCTTATTAAACCCCAATCGGGTTTTTGACCGTAACTCCGCCAAAAATGAAGATACAGCTTCGGGGGTAGAAAATTTCAAAACTAGTCGAAAAAAAAAACATAGTTTACTTCATGAGTTTTTTCGAAATTCCGCTTTCCTAAAAAGTTATTAGCGATTGGTGCGTTTTAAATGGATCACCCTGTATAGTAGAGGGATAAATGTGTGAAGCAAATGTATTTATAAGTATGAATATTCTAGTGATAAGCACCTAGACGATGCTGGCTGTATGGCGAAAGCCAATGCAAAAAAAAAAAAAAAAAAAAAAAAAAAAAAAATTGTCTATTGTTTCAGAGATGTTCTAGCTTCGAACAGCGATCACAATAGCGTGGAATTCTCTGTCAACGCATCTTTCGCCCAACCATGAATATGAATAGCTTTTCTTTAATAATACGGAGGATTTAAGATTGTTCTGAGTTTCTTTTAGAATGTAGATATATTTATTTTTATTTATGGTCCAAAATATTAAAAAAGACTAATTATGAACAGCATGTTTGAAGAAATGAAATCAATAAGAATCAAAGTTACATTGAATTGACGATATTTGCTACCTTCGGCCTGAGGATGCTTGTTCCAGTCAATGATCTCCTCTGATCATGGGATAACCTGATATGTGGCCGCATAAGACAGAGAGTCGTGTAAGTGTTCACCGGATTTTTAAAATTCTTTACTTCACTATCACTGTGCACTCGAGCCATGCGATATATGTAAGCCTGCGTTTCAGTAATAAGAGAGAGAAAAAAAAACAACTTACAATATCCAAATGTAACTGACATGCATCCATTGTGGTCAGCAATTCGCATACATTGTCTTTAAAATCCAGCAGATCCACAAAGGTGTAGTAATACAACGATAGAGACTTTATGATCTCGCTTCTAATGTTACTGATAGGCTGTAACTGTCGGAGAACACAAATTAGGTTAAGGCTGCATTTATAAATGTTCCTTGAGGCCTCGGGTAGAATTGACAAATTTAGTGAGAAATTCAAATGAACTAATGGGGTGAATAAGCTAAAACAATGCTCGTTTAAAATAATTTTTTTAAATAAATATAGCCAGTTGTACACTTGTTAGTAATTAGATTTGAACATAAGATTACAGAGGCTCTCCTCACATTTTAAAGATTAATTATCATATCGTGTTAGTAAAAAATCATAAGCTTTTGCGTGTGCATGAGTTTGAAAATTCAGTGAACTTCTTTCTTAGAAAACTATCATTTTCATGTACACTCTATTAAAATAGAGCAGCAAGTGCTTTTAAAAATTAAGGCCCTTATGTTATTAAAATTGAACTACTTACACTTTTAATATCAATGTAAGGAAATCTCCGCACAATATATTTAATTGAAGACTCTAAAGACTTGTCACTTAAGAAACCAGGTTTTGATTTTGCATCACCACAAGCCTAAAAAATTGAGTAAATTACTAACAAATGAAAAAAAAATGGGCTTTTTTGAAAATTTAGCAATGAATTTTACCTTCTTAATATTATAGATTCTAGTTAACATGCCCAACCCTCGATCGTTGATCAAAATTAACTTTTCGGCCAACTTCTTCTGGCACGGCACTAAATTTCGCGACATTTTTGACAATATTTAGTTGTAAAATTCTAGTTCTTCACTACTTTAATTGATAAAAAACCTAAGCACTAATCCAAATGAGCAAACATTACTCACATCACCATTATACCTCTATCAACTACATTTCGGAATACTAATTTAAACAACATAGTAAGGTTATTCTATGGTTCTCATAAAATAATTATTTTCTTATTAAAGTTCCCTTTATTAATATTTTAATCTTTATTAAAGTCATAAGTGTTAAGATACATTATATTCAAGGAATAATTTAAACTCCCCCCAAAAAATTATTAGCTTACTATTTTATATTCATTTTTCCGAGTGGTTCTTAAAATAGTAAGGTCGCTCCCTCCTGATCAAATTTTACTAATTTACTTTTTTATTTACTAATTTACTTTATTTAATTTTTTAGTAATTCAACAACTAAAAAGTTCCACTTTGATATTTTTTAAATTAGAGGCGGAACAATAAGGTTATGGTCAAAATCGGCAACCGAAAGTGAAAGTACCACTTAACTGAAACAATCGTTCAGTTTTTTAAGATTTTCTCGAAAATAGTTCCTATGTTTTTCTTAAAACTTATTTTAGTGATTGCATAAATGAAGATTAATAACTTTTATTCGTCCACTTTTTTAGGAATATTCATTTAATGGCACTTTTATTGGTGAAGTAGTAGTTAAATTTCCTAGGCGCCACGATAGCCGATCGGGTTAAGAGGCGAGACCTGTAAAGCTAATATGTATTGTGGTACTGGGTTCGATTCCCGGTCATAGGCCTTGGATTTTATTTAATGGTTAAATGAGAAATAGTAAAGTACGTTTGCTAGTTGCCTCCGTCCACGACACCTAGTAAATGGTAGTTGGACGTTAAGCCCTGCCTGAAAAAATAGGCGATTACTTTACTTTACTTTATAGTTAAATTTCCTCTTGTGATGTACGGTCCTACCTCCTACTTACCTATTTCATATTAACGTGAATGAGGTCTTTAACTAAAATCCCAAGTAAGGAAGGGATATGATCAGTTGTCAGTATATACTGGATTACAACGCGGAGATTCCGAGTTCGAATCCAGCTGATGGCTCTTAGATTTTCTTTTCCTAAAAGCTTCTTACAGCTCAATGACAGTGCTGTCTGTAATGACAGAAAGAACACTGTCTTGAGACTGGCAGTGCACTGAAAAAAGCACCGGGTGCCAATGACAGATGACACGTTTTAAATTAAAAAAAAAAATATCCAAGTTTTACAAAAAATGCGTAATCGAACTGGGAATTTCCCACAAGATTTTTCCTCAGTTTTACGTGTTTTTCAAATATTAGACCAACGTTGCCATAAAATTGGTTGGCTCTAGTAATTACCTAATGAAAGTTATAAAAGACAACTCACCTAAAGACCTCTTTGCTTGAAGAGTCCTACAATTTTTTTTTTAAATTAATATTCTCACGACATTTATTACGATTAAACGATTAGACTTTAAACTTTATCCGCCCGGCAAGAGGAAGTCCAATACGATGTCGCTATTAAAACATTATCGACCAGATCCTGCAATTCAGTGCAGTCACCCAGGTATGAAGTGGTCTCTCCTCCTGCTGACACAACGTGAAAAGTGGCGATTCCGCAATTCGGTGTTGGTGCTCTGCAGATTATCATGTCTTGTCATCATTCTGAAGAGAGCAACCATATCTCTTCGAGTGAAGAAATTCTATATTTTTCTCCAGCTGGCCCAGGTCCAGCTTTCTGCTATATTCCTGGTCTTTCTTCAAGAGCTCAACATCTGTAGCTTGCTTTCTAATACTTTTTTTGCTCCAGATGGATTTGTGAATGCAGTGTCAGGCTGAACATAAGCCGCTCGCACTCATATAAAAAATATTGTGTAAACGTAGACATGTTTTTTAAGAGATGATACTGTGTCGACCTAGAAAAATTTTTAAGAAATGATGCTAGCTAAGGTCTGGATCTTTACGAGATATGTCTCAGACAAACAACCAACTTAGTTCTTTAGAAAACATAGTCAGTTGATCCTCAAATCTACTACGAAAAAACTAACAAGAATATTGCTACTGTAGTTCTGAAAAAACCTAGCCAGATTTAGAGCACCGAATCGAATTCTCCTCCAGCAGGATATGCTCGAACACAAAACATCGAAATTGACCAAGCTGAAAATTCAAGAACTTTATTGAATTGAGGTGTTACCTCACTATGTAAATAGCCTCAAACTGGCACATTCGGAATATCATTCGTACCTTCGGGAACTACAATTTAACCATAAGGAGTAGACAGTTAAGTTCATGAAAACTTGGTTAAGGAATAGAATCTGCATGGAATTCATCAACTCACAGAAAGATGAAAAACCAGAATTGGTATAAAATACAATATAAATATATATATATATACAATATATAATTGTATATTTTTAGAAAAAAATAAAATTTAAATTTAAATGAGAAAAACGATTTTATTTCACTCACCACAATAAAAAAAGTTGCAAATAATTATTTGAAGTTGATTACATAATATATAATATATATATTATATATTGATATTATATATATATATTATATATATATATTATACAGGGTGTATACGGAGGAGTGGTCGAAACTTCGGGAGGTGATTCAGCAGCTCAAATGCAACAAAAAATATTCTCTTCACTTTGGCCCGATTCTCAATAGTGTCCAAGATATTCGCATTTTTAATTTTTCCGTCGATATTCACTTTTTCACCATAAAAACGGCCGTAACTTTTCTATCCTTTATCCTACAACAAGTCTGCTTATTCCAAACGAAAGAGCATTAAATGTCCTATAAATCTGCTCAATTTAGAGCCTCAAACCGTTTCTTATAACAATGAAATTTTTACTTTAATGTCTAAAAAATTCGTTCTCGATGATTTTTATTAAAATTTTCAACTGTATTTTTTCAATGAATAATGAATCAAGGAATCACATAATTTCAGAAAAAGTTGCGCATTTATTGAGCTTCAAGATCATATGGATTTTTTTGGTTTTTAATAAAACCCTACCCCAAAGAGAGGGGTGTAAATGCAGAAAACTGGGATTTTGCGTAACCGACTTTTCATTACTAATTTACTCAAATGTCAATTTTTGGAGAAGGAACAAAAAGAAAAGTAACCATTTTAGTTTTTAACAATTATTATTTAATAAAACGGAAGTAAAAAATACAGTAGCAATAAAACGTAGTAGTTGACTACAATTGTTGGCGCAACTTATTTGAATGACATAATGGAGGTTTTTTTCATCAAAGTTAATTAATAATAATTCAAAAATAAATTTGTTATTTTCTTTTTGTTCCTTCTCCAAAAATCGATTAGTTTTGAATTATTATTAATTAACTTTGATGAAAAAAAACCTCCATTATGTCGTTAAAATATGTTGCACAAACAATTGTAGTTAAGAAACTAAAAATTTGCCACAATTCTTTCCCGCTTCCTTGTTTGAATAGTTCGAACGATTTTTGTAGTATTTTTAACTAGGCGCCTGCCTATTGTACTTTTCCACTTCTGTGTTTTATTGCTACTTTATTTTTTACTTCCGTTTTATTAAATAATAATTGTTCTAAACTGAAATGGTTACTTTTCTTTTTGTTCCTTCTCCAAAAACTGACATTTGAGCAAATTAGTAGTGAAAAGTCGGTTACGCAAAATCCCAGTTTTCTGCATTTACACTCCTCTGTTCAGGGTAGGGTTTTATTAAAAACCAAAAAATCCATATGGTCTTGAAGCTCAACAATGCGCAACTTTTTCTGAAATTATGTGACTCCTAGATTCATTATTCATTGAAAAAATGCAGTTGAAAATTTTAACAAAAATCGTCGAGAACAAATTTTTTACTCGTAGACATTACAGTAAAACTTTTATTGTTATAAGAAACGTTTTGAGGGTCTGAATCAAGCATACTTATAGGAAATTTAATGCTCTTTCGTTTGGAATAAGCTGATTTGTTGTAGGATAAAAAAGTTGTTAGTAGGATGTAGTTCAATGATAAAAAAGTTACGGCTGTTTTTATGGTAAAAAACGCGAATATCGACGGGAAAGTTAAAAATGCGAATATCTTGGACACTATTGAGAATCGGGACAAAGTGAAGAGAATATTTTTTGTTGCATCTGAGCTGCTGAATCACCTTCCGAAGTTTTGACCACTCCTCCGTATACACCCTGTATATATCCCTTGTTTATAGGAAGGATAGATTTTTAAATAAATTAACAAACCAACAATACATTTTTTCAACATTTAAATATATTTTTTGTGAATTTATTTATTTTCTCATCACTTAATTAAAAATATATTACAATATTCATTTTCTCAGTTTTCTCAAAATATATTTACAAATAAATTGGGGTGGTTTTATTTCAACAATAATATATTTACTTTTTTAAAGTTCTATTTACATCCATCGGGAAACAAACTATTATATATATACATATATATATATTTCTATATATAAATATATATATATATATATTTCTGAAATTATATGCTTGTAAAATAAAAAGACACTTATAATATGGGGCCTAACGGATACATAAAAAAAAGTATTTATTTATTCTTCGAATACATAACATTATACATATAATATTTTTTACTTTTTTCAAAAATTAAAAAAAATAATGAAAAGGTACTACCCATTTTCGTCTTGTATAACAATTCTCAATAACTAAAATACTATTTGAAAACGTAAAATACATATTTTATTTCTCCATAAAATAGAGATTATTTTTCATTTTACTAATTTTGTTTGATATGTGTACAATTTTTTTTTTTTTTTGTGATATACTTGAGTTAGAAAGAATTTTTGGACATTTTTAAAAGTATATGTACTTTTTTAATGTGTATATGTATATATGTGTTGTGTGTGAGTCTGTGTATTTGTGGGTGTGACTATATAATTGGGCCCGAGACTCCGAGACTTGTTTCTATGGAAATCCTGAAAGTAAGAATCTTTTTAGCTATAACAAGTTGAAGTAATTAGCGAAGGATATTCAGAATTAAAAGTTAGTTGTGCTTCTTAATTTATTCATCAAACAACCTTTTTGGTTTGAGAAGTGTCTAATAATAATAATAATAATAATAATAATAATAATAATAATAATAATAATAATAATAATAAAAGGTTTGTATTCATTCTTAAAACTTTAGAAAAAATTTTGATGGAGAACAGCACTAAATTAGAGGTCTGTCGAAAAATGAGAATAAAAAAATTGAAGTACTCAATTGAGTAATATAATAATAATGAAAATAAATAGAGTAATACTAGAATTTTATAGTAGGAAGTAATCCTAAACAGGCAAAGACAACAAATGAGCGCTCAGAAAAGAACACCTCTAAAGTGGAAAAAAGTAGTGATTAACTGACAGCAATAATAATGTTGCCTTGTTGCTGCACATTACTTCTGTTAGCAGTGCGTTACACATATAAACACGAAAATTTTTCTTATTTTCTATTTTTTGAGGGTAAGAAGTAAACACAGAAAACATTCATCGGGTTACTTTGAAAAAATGGATTTATGTATATGTTACAGACGTTCTAAATATTTTTTATAAACAGCTATTTGGAAAAAAGAAGATAACCAAGACTGTGGTAGCAAATTTGTAGTTGCTTATTAAAAAGAAATGTGGAAGTCTACATCCTCCGGGATCTAACTCCTAATCTGATCCTAACCTAATCTGCTTAAAAGACGGTATAAGGGGGATGAAAACGTCTGTAAATGTTAAGAATTCGTACAGCACACCTCAAAAAACAAATTGCTCATGGCATATTTTCTGACCTTTGACAATTATTATCTTTAAAAATATGTCACCATTAAAGATTTAATGTGAAACTTTTTTCTGAACAATACTAGACCATGTGTAACCGTCTTCATAATGGACATCCCAACTCCTTCAGTATACATAATGACTAGCTTAGTGAAGCATGTTTTTTTTAGGGTCTTTGCCAAGAGTATATTCACTTTATAAGAAATAATATAGCTTGTTATATAGAATAATATAATAATATAGGATGTTGCATTCCTTAAGTTCTCGTATACAGAAAAAAATATAATACCTACGATAAGGCTACATAAGACTCTAATTTCCAACGTGGCCTCTTTTTAGAGTATCGAAAAGAAATAGATTCGTGTTTTGAATAGGTGGAAGTCAAGTCCATAGTATTTGCATTACCGTGTCCGAGGTAAAAGTTACCTGTAAAACCTGTCGCAGACCGAAGAGCATAGCAGTCTTGTTAAATAGCCTTAGAATTCCTAGCGTCTAGAGCGAGCAGTTTCTCGTAAATAAACTAGGTTATCAAAAAATGTTAGCAGACTTTTAAAAGGATATTCAATCCATGAGACGAACCGATACTCAACGCAGTGGAATAAAATAGAAAGCTTGTTTATTCGCAATGAGGCTGCAATTTGTGAAAGGTGACTGAACACTTCCCTCAGTGAGAGTTCTGCTGAAGCAAGTTCAATGGTTAGTTATATGCATGTGGATAGCGCTTCTTTGTTGACCTTTTCTTTTTCTTTTTGAAATCTGTTTTGCTGGATTATCTCGAAACAGTTTTTATCTAATTGCTAGACATTTCGGCTTGGTTATGTGCCCTATTCAGTGGTTCTAGAGTACTGCTGGTGTAGGAAATCCTAGCTTAATCATGTGACTGCAATAGCGGCGGCCTGTTGTCACATGCCACAGTTTTGATTGTGGAATTTGTATGTTTGGAATTTAATTATTAAAGACTGTCCTGTAATAAATGAAGGTAGAAACTTAGAATATGTGCACCACCTCTAATATAGTTGTTTTTACCTATTTCGTGTTATATTGTTCTTTCAATCTTCGCTGTCATTTTATATTTTAGGTTAGCCTGTTTATCAGTTGAGGTCCTGATTCTTGCGTGTACTGCTTTTCTTTCGGTATTGTGTGTGGCAAATGTATTGTAGTTTCGAGCCTTAAATACTCATAATTTTTATATATTATATATTTTGGTGAGAAGACCTATTATAGTACCTGGACCTCTTTCAAGAGATATTGCCACTCAACCATACTATTTATAGGCCTTTTGGCACTACCTCTTGACATCAACCTTATTCAAAATAAGGCTTCTGTGTCGTCTAAACATCTTATTCCTGGTCGAGTTATACGTCTAGGGCACTGTGTGCATTCATACAATTGGTATCACTGCCTTCCTCACATAAAAACTGTTGCAGACCGTATCAAACTTCTTAAACCATTACTTCTTTTACAGCTTCTTTACATGACTTCTTTTGCATTTAAAAATCTCTCTTGTAACTTTCTTTTTATCTCATAGATAATTGCAGTAAGCAAGGAGCCAAGAAATTAAATTTGTCGCGTGTGGAGAAGGTGTAACTTAGAATCTGCTCTCATCGACAACTAAAGAGTCTTGTGTTCATATACTTGTTTTCTAATGGATTGTCTCTACTCCTGGTCATCATACCACCTGTTATATCCCCCTAATGCTGCCCTCGTCCTTGCAATAAGGAGATTATCACCTGCAAATATTCTCCTGGTTTGTTCTTACATTCCAGTTCTTACTTCCCTTTTATAATAATGCCAACAATAACCAAAGAGGTTTTGCACCTGAGTAGACCATATAGAATTCTATCCCACCTTAATGACTGTGGCCTGAATTTTGACTCTAGACATGCTACATAAAATCAAACATTTTGTTTACTAAATTTAAGCTTTCCTTCAATGTTAATGTACACGAATGATTTAACTTAATCAGGTTTATTGCATTCACTATTAAAAGTAAGTAATCGTGTCAGATTTTTAGAATTATATTTTCACCGGAAATACAATTTATGAGGCCGGTCTCCTGCACACAAAAACAAATTTTTGGCATGGGTGAGTGAACAGATTTAAGAAACACTGTTCTTGCTCGAATAAAGCTCAAACTTGGTATTCCTGGTAAATCCTGTTGTGGCTTTTGAAATTAGGATTAGAATCGAAACCCCACCATTTTACTTCCTGCAGATTTTTATAAGTTTTTTGTTTAACCCAAAAATGGTTTTAACGATTTTTTTTTTAACTGTATAACCTATTTTTCCCACCTAAACGTCAATCACTTTCATATGAAACATTTTCCCAGGAAAATCTATTTGTAGATAATTAATTGTCACAGAACATTCAATAAAAGCTTTGCCTTTAGAGTCCCCACATCATATTAAGTAACTGTTCCAATCGCTAATATAAGATCAAATAACGTTAAGTGTTCAGCACTGCTAAAATTCCCAAATTTGAGGCAAATACATTAGTCACAAGTGAGATTTCTGTAGAATAGCATTTTAAAGTCTATTTTATTAAATACATCTTAGTAAAAGTGTTTCGTGGGTTCTGCATTTTTTTTAAATTTATAACTTGATTCCTCTTGTTTCGAGGGTTTATTGATTGCCTTTCTACTGTAAGATTACTTCTCGAGGAGTGAAAAAAGATAGATTTTTAAGGTTCAGTAAGATCATAATTAACTTTTTCCTTCAAAAATTAAAGGATAGTTTAAAATTTAAATGCCGAATTGGGTTCAATTATTAGAGCTAACCTTGGGCTAAAATGGACTCAAATAGGCCTAACTTTTATAAAAGTGATTCTAACATTGCTCAAACTTTTTAACACAATTCAAATGACAACTTTTTTGGGGGGTCAGAATGGGCCCAATTAATAGTGCAAGCTTCGTTAACTTGGGCCCACGAATGTTTACATTGTTTTTGGTGTATTTTTTCCAGTAAGACAATTCACCTGCTTGTGTCAAGTAGACCAAAAAGGCTAATTTCTAAAATGCCCATGCTTCTTCTTTTTAAATTTAAGTTACTGAGTTCTGGTTCAAAATTAGTCCCAACTTTGGGGCCTAAATGGGCTAAATAATATGTTAACGATTCTAATATAGCTCTCTCTTTAGCGCAATTTCAACTGCCAATTATAACATTATATTTAACAAGTGACACCAACTTTATGGCCCAAATTGGACCCAATTTTAGAACAAAGCTTGTGCTAAAATGGGCTAGCAATAACTCTAACCAAATAACTCTTCTTAGGAAAAATATAATTTTTGTTAATAACATGCAAATTCATCAAGTTACACCAACACCCAAATTGGGCCAAGCTTAAACTAACTTGAGCCCGAAATGGGCTAACTACTGTAATAATGATTCTAATATAGCTTTCATTTTGTAACATGCAATTTGAATAAGTCACACCAACAATTCTGGCACATGTTTGGAACAATTAATTTTGGACCAAGCCTGGACCAAAATAGCAACAATTGTTAACAATTATTCTAATATAGCTCTTTTTTGTGTAAAACCATTTTTATTTATAATATACAAATTTAAGACGGAATAGCAACATATTTTGGCTATGGTGTGCCCTATTAAAAAAGGTCTAAAAATGTTTGGGCCAAAGTTCTAAAAATAATGGAACAATGTTTCATCACATTCAAAGCTCTTTTATCTGTTACTATTTTTTTAACAACAGTAAATTCAATACGTTACATAACAAACATTTTGGGCCTAAATTGGGCCCAATTTACGATCAAAGTGAGCCCAGAGTTAACTTTTGGAACGTTTCATATATTCTTAGCTCTTTGCTGCAAATCTATTTTGGTTTAAAATACTAATTTTAAAAAGGCAAACCAACATTTATTGCCCAATTTTGGCCCCTTTTTTTAAAAACACACTTGGGCTCAAATGGGCACACTAAATGTTACAATAAATCTCTCCTACCTCTCTTCTGTAATATAATTTTTGTTTATAATAAGAAATTCAAGTAGTTACGCCATTTAGTAGTTGACTCAAAATTTCGGATAAAACCTTTGCATCTTGGGTCCAATTGGGCTAACTAGAAGTACAATGTTCACACACATATAGATCGTTTTCTGTAACACAATGTTTACTGTAACATTCAACTTGATTAAGTTAAACTGATTATAGAACAAAGTCTGGCCAAATTTAAGAATCAACCTTGGGCTAACTATGGTTTACATTTAACTCTTTTTGTGCAATTTAAGGCCAACCTTGAACCCAAATGGGGTAGCTACTCTAACAATTTTTCTACAATAGCACTTTTTCTGTAACAGTAAATGTATAATTTATTTATAGTAAATTTAATAAGTTTACTTCAAATTTCTGGCCAAAATTAGGTGTAAACACCGGTGCCTAACTGTTGCAAATTTGTCTTGTATACATAAATAATTTACTATACACACTATTCTTTTACAAATTATTGGCCAAGTCTTTTTTGGGAGGTCGAACTTTAGAACGCAACTTGGACCCAACTTGGGCTAACTATTGGAACAATTTTGCACCTTTAGCTCGATTTGTGTTACACATTGTTTTATACTTAGAAAGTTGGAATCCCTAACTTTTTTTCGGATCATGCTTAAGGGTGCAATTTTTATTAACAAACAGAAAAAATTGGGAATAAAAAAAAATGTTTTTTGTAAAAAGTTTTCAAGGTACTCCAAAATTTATATGATCCAAGCTTAGGCTATCTTGGGCCCAAATAGGCTAACTACTTGTAACAATGATTCTAAAATATTGTTTTTGATTATTTTTGCCTATTTTGAGTAGTGACAAAAAATAATTTTGAATAACCAAAAACTGTTATTTTTTAGGATTTTGGATAGAGGAAGTTGCTTCTTCCTCCAAAAATTTAATATTTAATAAATTTTTTCACTACAAAAACAACTATGTACAGTATTTTCCTAATTTTATTGGTGTGTTTTAAATAAAAATATATGGCGGTCCCAATTGAGCAGTAACAGTAAAAAAGCCGTAGCATTTTTTGGGATCTCGGATCTCCTTTTGGAATTTTGGGTGTCTTCTCGGACCCTTTTGAAGCATTTTAAAAAATAATGAGCTATGAGCTTTGTTTGCGATTTGAGATATGCCCATAAGTTTGGGAGCTGGATCTCTAAAAAATAACAAGATAATGAAAAAACAGGCAATGGGCGGTACTCATACTCCTGGAAGCATTTTTATAATGAAAAAAAAAACATTATAAGGGTAAGAAAAAATATGTATGATGACTTTACCAAGGCCCGTACAATGCTTTCCTTCGGGACATAAAAATATAAGCTAACTCTAAGGAATTTGATCCTGATCTTGGTAAAAAATAATACCATAGATTTGAAGGTGGCTGAAGCTTTTACTTGATTTGGGCTCGACTTTGATGCCTTGCTAGTTTAATGCCTCAGATCTGTTTGTAGAGTGACAAAGGTCTACGGGAAAGATACCTTCCAACAGACATTGTAAAGCCTTGTTTGAAGCACCTAGTAGAATTTGATAGGTTTATAAAATTTCAACAACTGCCTGGAAGGGGCTCCTCGGCTTTCAAAAACCTCTTTGGGCTGTTAAACGAAAGTTAACATGAGATTCAACTAACCGTTGTCCATCACAGAGCATTCATTGTTTAAGACGAATGCGATAAGATGCACTTTCATCTGCTTTGGGCTCACTAATAGCGCCTTGAAGTTTAGTGCCTCCGATCGTTAGTGATCTAATGTTAGTTATGCTTATTCACAAGGCATTGTAGGATACACGTGTGAGGTAAATAGAAAAAGGACCTGCCACAATTTAAGGGTGCATAAAGAGATTAGCGCATTCCATGCCTTTTTTTGAAGCCATTTTATATAGAGATATACTAGATATACTATACACAATTGGATTTATTATGCACAATTTGGATCCACCATATCATAAACACTGCCAAAAGAAACAAAACTTCATACAATTTTTTTTTGAGGTTTCGTTATATTTGTTTTGTTTTTAAGGCATAATTTTAGGGCATCAAATTTCTTTGTATTTTTTGGACCATTTTCAATATTATTTTGAGCCAACTCACACCCTGTACAAAAGTCAGTTTTTTATAAAAGAAACTCTGCTAAAAAAATGTCTAACGCCCTAATGTGGTAATACTGTGAAAAAAACGTTAAAGAAGGAAATGGCTGTAGATTAGTCTATAGTAGTATATATTTAAGTGTACATGGAGCAAACATATTATTATCTAAATAATGAGTTTAAGCCTAGATAAGGCGCTCAGGCAAAGTGCGTAAAGAAAAACAACGCAAATAATATTTTTTGTAGGGCAGTTTATTATTATTATTAAAGTGTAGTAAAAGTTTGATTAGAAAATTGGGGACGCCTGGATAAGGGGCTTGGCAAAGTGTCACAAGAAAGACTACGCAAATATTTTTTTTAGGGCAGTTTTTTTGTTTTTGTTTTAGTAAAGTTTATTAAAAGTTCGATTAGCATATTGGAGACTGAGGTATCTTCATTCCGCTCTCAGCCTCTCGGGCTGCAATAATCTATCCGAGAAAGTGATTTCCAAACAACCTGATAGGCGTTATCTCCTGATTTAACTGGGTATATATCTGGTTTATATTCTGATAAGAATCAATTTGAATATAAAGTTAACAAGAATGAAATAGCTAAACGCGGATATCACCTCAGTGACTCATACAGCCGAGCAGTTGACAACGCTCAAAACGCTTGAATGCATGGACAACTTAGAATTGGAAGAACTTGCTAAAACGTAGTAAAAATAACAATACATATACAGTACAGCAGATAACTGAGGGAAACATGTTACTCTGCTTGAACAGATAAGAAACTTAATATAAGCCTTTGTTCTGAGAGAACGTTGAATTTAAATCCTATTGGATAGGAGTACAAAAAGATCGGTAGAGCAATGCGTCTACTACGGAAAAGCTGGACAAACAGGTTACAAACTGTTGAAGTCTAATTTCAATTACATTAACTAGGTTTCAGTAAAAAAAAAATTAAATCACTGATCCCATTAAGTTGGGGGAAAGGGTTTGCTGCCCAAAACGTGTAAATCACTCATTTAATATTCAATCAATTACAAATCGCCAATGTTTGGCCAAATCACCCTAAACCGTGGTCGCCTAAAACAAAATTTCATTTTCACAGACGATATTCAAGACCATCAACATACTCCGACGTGGTTCCGTAAGTGTGGTTCTTTCAGTAAAAAAGAATGTGTATGAAGTTGGCATATGCACTGCCACAGAACAGCAAAGGGCGTATTACCAATTGGTTTATTGATTTAAAAAAAAAAAACACTCCATTGTCGGCCCTCTCAGATCAACCAGTTTCTAATCAAACTTTTACGAAAACAGTTTTCTATTATTATTGGTTAGATAATTCATTTTTAATTGTTTTTTATTTCCCACAGAAATTCATCTAATAAGTGATTCCATTAAAAATTTTACTTGAAATTGCTTTTTACAAAATAAAATTTTCCAAAAAATAACATTTATAATTTATTTTTTTAAATTAGCACCATTTTTATTTAGTACAAACTTTTTTTTGGAAAAGTTCCTCTTAAAGAGAAGTTTTTTTAAAAATTATAATCTTAAATAATATAGCTTTTAGTGAATGAGTTCTGGCTTTGTTTTTTTGGATTCAAATATAAAACCAGAGCTTTGGGTTTATGGGTTTGTCGTAGAATATATGGCGTCTCACCATATTGATAGTTCGATTTGGTTATCATAGATGCTGCGAAAATAATTACGGGCAACACTTAGTACGGGCGCGCCGCAATCGCCTAAAAAAAGCCTAAACATTCGAAAAACCACACACACACACACACACACACACATATATATATATATATATATATATATATATATATATATATACATACACACTTCTGGAGGCGTTCTCAAAATAAGAAATGACTCATAGCAAATTTAACCAAAAACTCTTAAGTTAAAAAAATATGACAGCATACTGTAAAAACTCTGTGTTCAAAAAATTATTGGTTTAACAGTCTAAAAAAAAACAGACAAAATAAAACAAAAAGAAAAAACAGAACTTAAACAATCTATATTTACAATTTAAGGTATATATATATATATATATATATTTCATAGATATGACACATCCATAAATATGGCGAAACATTTTCAATGTTTTAAACATTGAATTTTGACAAATTTAATATAAATTTATATTTCATTGGCAAAAAAAAAAAAAGTGAAAACCAAAATCAAATAAGAAAAATTAGTAGGCTACCAATAAGTAGGTAGTAATTCATCATAAATTCTTTAGTTTTAATTTTTGGTGCGGTAACTACAAATAGTTTTTCTTTTATTTTCACAAGTAATTTTCTTATTGATTTTCAACAATTATTATTTCTTTCAACTGTTATCCCCCTTTTTTTGAGAAAAGAATTTCGCTTCAAAAAATAAAATTTAGAAATAAAGAAATCAAATGTAAAAAAAACAACTCATTTTAAAAAATAACTTTCTTCCTTATATTCTTCAATATTCTTCAAAAAGAGATTAACAGATATAAGACACTGTTTCCATGTTTCAATAACAGAAAAGATGATAACCCCCCCCCATAACAACAAAAAAAAAAAAAAAAAAAATAACATTTTTTATTTTAAGTCTTATATTTAAAACTTCATCATGCAAAATGTGAGATTGTCACTGTCCAAAAATTCTATCGGAAACTTTTTGCTCTTTCACAAAGCAATAATAATATAATACAAACACTCGTTTAACTCCCGTATAAAAAAGAACATAACATACGTGATACGTTTAATAAGTCTAGATTTTTCAGTTTCGGCCCACAAAGTAAGACTGATTACGCTCAAAAAAATTGCTAACCAACACCTTTTGCTATGTAAAAAAACATAACCAATGGTTTTGCTACTTGAACAGAAAATACAATAGTCTGTGCTGCTTGTTTTAGGAAGTTTTTAGTATTTCAATTCGCCCCCATATAATATAAATCCACAGCATTATTTTAAATTATATTCCACCAATGAAGTAGCGGATATCTAAGCTCTGCCTCGTGTAGACAAAAGATAACTCTTTATTTTTGTCCTACTTAAATATACATATAAACGTAAGTATTTTTAAATTAAGTTTAACCGCTAAAAAAATTCTAAGTATCATATAATTGATGCTGTCCAAAAAAAAAGTGGGATTCCTTTAACTCTTAACAGATTAATTACACAACAAAGGTTATTTTTTATCCCTATAACAGAAAGAGATAATTAATGTATATATTGTTATTTTGTAAGCTTCGGTCCATAAAATATAAGATTGATTCTGTCAACAAATAAAACGTAATATAAAGTACTCGGGGGGACATCTTTAGCTCTGCCACCAACAACTAAAAGACAGATAACAGAAATTGTTTTCGTTCCCAATAATACATTAATCTAAGTTTTCAATAATTAAAAAAGTAAGCCTAAAATTTAAAACACTATTCCCAAAAATATGGAAGTGAAATAAGTTGGATTCTAAGGAATTCATGGCAAGTGTCAACTAAACAACTATCATAGATAATTTGAAAACATGCATGTTTTTTGTTTCATTGAGACAGGAGAAGGAAATGACAGCCGAGATGAAAAAATAAGTATAGATTATTAAGCATTAGCCCCACCAAATAATATTTTAATAAATTTAAATTAAAATTTGATCGGTGCAAAAAATTCAAAGAGCACAATTCGATCTGTCACGAACAGATTTTATAGATAACATGAGTTTATTAAAAACTTAAATAAATCAAAGACAGATTAACACATTACAGACATCAGCTTGTTTTTGTCCCATTATCTAACGTTTTTACCAAGATCCACCCAAAAATAGTCATATAATTTCTTGTAAAGTTGGATTTTGAAAAAATAAGTTACGGTGTCACAGCTATGTCATAAATAAATAAATACTTTTTTTTCATTAATTCATTAATGAAAGAAAAAGCTAACGCAAATTACATTAGGTCTAGATTTTCAAACCAGGTTTTAAAAAAATAATAGATTTCTTCTAACTGCAAAAAAATAACAGGTTATACACTCACTCACGGTTTTTGACCAGATATCAATCTCACTAGTGGCCAGATAACAGAAAAGACAAACCCAGTTTTTTTTTTTTTTATTTCCTATAGTCCACCTAAAATTATTTTATTGTATAGTTTTACTTCACTCTGTCCTTTTGAACACATAACACCACTTTGCTGACAAATAATAGTCTACCTAACCCAGAAATATATATATTTATATTTGAAGCAAAACTCCTCCTCAATTATTGTTAGTAAATTAATATTTATCAAATTTCAAATTAAAATGGTAATTTCCTTTGAAAAAAATATAAAAAAAAAAAAATTATCGTGATCTCTTCTCCCGCATTCTAAAACTTATTTTTGACTATTTATTTAAATTTATGTATAAATTTATTTAGTAAATCCGAATGTTGTACAAAATATAATATTAAACACTTAACAAATTCAATTTTGTAACATTTAACACACAGCTTTTTTTTTTTTTTTTTTTTTTTTGAAACACCACTTTTTCTTTTTGTTTATTTTAAGTGTATACATTCACCTTTACTTTTTTTAAATATTTATTAATTAAAAATTAATAACCAAAAGTATTTTGAAGAGGCTAAAATAAAAATTATCCAAACTGATATAAAACCAAATTTATAAATATATTAAAAAAAGGTGTACCCAAAATTTTTTTATTCATTTATTTAATTACTTTTATCCAAAAATTTTAATCTAAAAATAATTTTTTTTTTTTTAAAATTTGTGAGTATATAATATGTATGTATAATTTTGTTTATAAAGGCATCAGTCCACACACCTCATTTACAACGTAGTTCATATAAACCTTAGTCCGAGTCACAACCTTTTTTCAAGAAATTGCATATTTTATAGTTTTTTAAAAACTTTTCACACAAACATTCATACTCGTGGCCTTAACTGCTGAGAAAGTAAGAGCTAAAGCAAACCTAATTTTCACCAATCAAACGACATCTAATTTCTCAGAAGGTGATGTCTTTTGTTAATTATTAAAAGGGATAGTTTCATTCAACAGCTTAGAATTGAAAACAAAGAAACAAAATACGATCGTTTTTTCTTTTGTTTCAAGAGCTGGCTTTACTGAGGACACCTTATATATAAAATCAGAGGTATAAATTCGGGAAGTAGTTGCTATTTTCACTAAGCCCAAAAATTAAATTTGAACTTTTTGAAACTTGGACAAAAATCGAAACCAAAAAAGATTCTAATAAATAATTTGCCAAAAATATCCTGATCTTACGCAAAATTTTCATTTTTGTAGTGGGGTAATTAAATTTGCTTTAGCTCAAATTCTTCAGTATTTGGGTCTATTTTAATGGGGAAAAGTTGTAAAATATTTTTTAATACAATAAAATGTGCAATTTCTCGAAAGCAGTTACGTCTCGACTCGCAAAAGATGCAGAACCACCTGCTTAAACTAAGGCTAGTTTAACCTGCTGATTCCTGTACTTGAATGGTTATCTTAAAATAAAATTTGGAGTTAACATGTCAGCTCGAAGGAAAAAAAAAAAAAATATATAACAAAAAGTTAAAACAAACCTGAACGTTAAAAAAAAGATTTGGTCCACATTCCCCAATGTTTCGTGTCAGTACTTGCATAAAGTAAAAGAGAGTTTTGTTTGTTTTTTTAATGTATTAATATCGTCAGTAATATCTTTTAAAACGCTCCCGCATGATCCTTCGGGAGATTTCCCAAGGGATAGATTGGCTTGGCCAAGTAATTCTGCTTCGATAAAAGAAAGTGCCAGGAGGAAGTGTGCAGAATCCAACTCTTACCGGATATTAAAAGCGCACTCCAGGCTACACCGGTTGGAGTAGAGCACGCTCCATTGGGATCTCGGGCGGCGTAGCCCCTAATTTTGGCTACAAAAGGCCGATAAAAGTCTGAACCCAACCACTGACCATGAAAACAAGAAATACACAAATAATCACACCCTGTATTTAACGTTTTAGTGATATCCAAGTCACTAACGCGATATAATAGCTATTACTTTTTATATTTTGAAGTCTAGAATTGATTAAAAAATGCATTTATTTTTTATAAATTAAATTTTTAAGAAAATGTATTTATATTGGTAAAATGGAGCTAAACTTAAATGATTTATTTTCTGTATTTTTAAAAATTTAATTTTATTGAAGCAAAAATGTATTTTTATTTTATTCTTTTAAGGAAGGCACAAGCAGTGGTCACGAAATAAGAAAAGACATTAATTAAAAAAAGAAGAGGGGGCGCTTTTAAAGATTTTATAGGAGTTTTAAGGACTTTAGAAACCTTGAAATTCTGTTAGATTTTTAGGAAGTAATACAAAAAAAAAAAACGAATTGTTTGCAAAACTTTTAAACTCGAAATTCATTCCCTTTGATAAAATAACAATTATTGATAAGAACTACATTCACAATAACAGTTCATATATCTGAAGCTTTTGGTGAAAACAGAATATAATTCTTCCTTAAAATATACACATGTTGGCCAATCTTGATCTGTTTATTGGGAACTACTATTCTCAAGAAATAATAGGCAAAATAATCTTAGTAGATAACTGTCAAATCTACATTAAGAGATATCATTTTTTTTAAGGCTTAAAAGTTAATCTTATTTTTACCTGTTATCCTCTGATACCGTTAGGATAACATGTATGTCTTATGAGGCCCATTCTTTTTTTTTCATCTCAAAAATTAACCTGCAAATAGCAGTCTTCATAATTGCAATTTTCAACTTAATAAGTTAGTCAATTGTTATTATTTTGATACTAATGTGTTTTTCTTCTGTTATATTTGATTAAATTTCATGAGATTGGCCATCGCGGCCCAGAGCGTCTATTGTGTCAACACTAGTTAACAAACTCTTCCGGTCTGTAATTTTCATTAGACGTAAGAGTTTAGTGAGGGTCTCCTGAGCCAAGTATGAAGGCTTGGAATTTTCTTACCATACCAGTCCTTCGCATTTTCTATTATTAATAACAATATTTTCTACTTTGCAGATAACATTTTAATAGTTTGAAGAGTTTTTATAAAGCGTAAGGTAGTCGCTCGTTTTTGCAATCTTTCGAGAAAACAGCAGTTTTTCTGTTAAATAATAACAACAACTTCTACCTTGTAACAAATCCTTACTGTCTTAAAGAAAGTACATTTTTTCAATTGATAACACTATCTTCTATTTTTTGTGATAACATGCCATTTTAGGTCTAGAGCCTAACACGTCTTTGCTGTCTTGAAGCTGTCCTTTTTTGTCCTTAAAAGTTAACCTGTCTTTTACTCTTAGGTATAAATTTATCTTCTGCATTAACAAACAGCAGCATCTCCTCTGTTCACACGTGCAAAAACTTTCTAATTCTGCCTTCAAAAATCAACTAGACCGGTCTTGAATATAACAGTCAAAGAAAACCCCTCTTATTTCTGTAAAGAGATTATAAAAAGCTTTTGGTCAAGCACATGTTACATAATTTTTTAAAGTTTTGGTCCATTTCAATTTAAGAATTAGTTTGGAGCGCCCCCACTCCGAAAAGTTTTTATTTATATATTTTATTTTTATTTATTGAAGAATAGGCACTGTTTTAAGGCATTTTTTGACTAAAGAAGAATTAAAATCATAATTAAAATACCAAAATAGCAATAATTAAACATTTTTGACACCTTTAAATTTGAAATTCCCCAAATCTTTGAACTATTTTAACATATTGAGAGGCCAGTTTAATAAAGGACCACAATAAAATGGGATAGATTTCACTTTTCATTAATTAATTCTAAGTTGCCCCCCAAAAAATGTTCATTGAACTCTCCTCCCTGAAAAATTATGGCTTGAGTTCTGTAATGGAAAACTAAACAGGACTGTTAAACTGTACTTGTCCTTAAAACTGAGTTTTCACCAACGGATGTTCCTCAAACTGATAGAGTGTGTTATAAGCTCACATTGGTCTGGACTACAGTGCATGTTCATAATACACACTTTTGTTGCGAGAGATTTGTTAATACATTCAAAGACACGAAAAAAAGAAATAATTAAATTCAGAGATTTCAAAACAATGTGTTCCCAAGCTCTCTAAAATGGACTACTTTTCTTGCTCTACTTGGTCGTTGTAGTTTATGACAGCGTCGTTGTATCTGCCACTTGACCTACAACTTTTCAATTAAATTTTCTGGTCACAAACATGAGCAATTCATTTATTAGGGAAGATTATAAATAACCTAAAACGTAAATGAAGTTGTTCAGAATTAAAAGGACCAAATATAAGGTTGTTTAAATAAAATATTTTTGGGGATAATTTTAAGTTTAAAGATCAAGTCAAGTGCTCCCAAACATTTTTGATCGTGAACCTTTACTGAAGCCTAAGATAATAAAACAGTCTAAAGCTCCTAAAAGGTATTGTTTGGCACTTCTTGTCAGACAGTTTTGAATTTGAAAATTCGCTACTCGTTAACATTTTCAAGAACTTGGGCACTCCCTTAGCGATTCATAGGAAAGTTGATTTTGGCAAGCAACGGTTGGAATATTGAAAATACAAGCAAAATTGTATGACCTAGACCCACACTTTTTAGTGACCTAATTTCACTGCCCTCAGTATAGAGTAACCCAAAATTTACTACAATCAGTTTTTTAGTAGCACCAAATATTTTTCTTGTCCTAATTATTTTAGATGAAAATTCTAGGGTAATCAGTGACTCTTATTTCAATAAGAACTGCCTTTATTTCAATTTCCTTTAATTTAATTGTTCTCAATTTTTTATGATCCATAATTTTACTGTCCTCAGTTTTTAGTAATCCCAATATTTTACTTTCCTAAGTTATGATGAATGAACAAAAATAGCTGTCAAATTAAAAATATCACCTAGGAAAATTCATGAGAAAGCGTTTAGAGCTTATTTTAATTTACTTTTTAGAGCTTTGAGGTTTCAAAAATTTGGGGAAAAGGATAACAATAAAAAACAAATTAAAAACCACAAAAAATACATGTCCTAATTTTTTTAGGCCTCCCCAGAAAAAAAAATGGACCTTCTTTCCCATTATTTTTGAGAAAAACTTTTATTTGTGAGTTTTATTTATTTTTTAGAAACTCAACAATTTGTAAGCCTAATAGAGTTTTCAAAAATTTTACTAAGTGCAATAATTTTAAAAAATAGCGATTTAATTCTTCAATTTAGAGTTTTATTTTAAGTCAATCTATTGAGCGTAAAATTGTTTTAAGTAGCAAATACATTTTTTTTCGTGTGGGCACGATCAAATTTTTGTTCCTTGTGTGGTTTTTATTTTTGAGTTCTGAAACCGTACAAAACTATGATTGTTTGTTGAAGAAATCGAGTTCACGGCGATTATGGTGGACATTTTAGTAAGACTTAACTAAACAATTTGCGAGTCTAAAATCCAAAAATCCACAAGTACTGGTACACCTGGAGCATCTAAGACACATTTAACTGACCATCTCAATACTATCGAAAGATCAAAAGAGACATAAAACAGTGGCGCATGGACCTACAATTAACCACTATGCACACCTACTTTCCAAGACTCACATAATAAATACACCTGACATGCGATTCTACACCAAATTAGTGATATGAAGCGGTAAGCCTGGATTGCTTCAGACGCGGCTCTACAACCTCTGACCTGGGTCTTGACCAATTTTCTTTTCAAAGACTGCCCCTTTTACTGTCCAAAGCCAATTTCTAATTCTATGATTCGATTCTGCATTAGAAGATCCTGCCCTACCAATCGAAGCTTTTGAATTTTCACCACTTTTAACACATTTGGTTCCTCGTACAACTCTCGCAATTCTTCATTATGCGTTTTCACAAACAGTCAACATCACGGATTTCTTCCTATTCTGATTTCAAAATTTTTGACCACAATCAAGGAATGTCAGATGAGGGTTTTTTCCTCTTCGGCAAAATTTGCTTTTTATGTGTCTTGATAGCAATAAATGTTTTTCCGTCTAATTTTTATTTGGCAAACCAGATATGTAGTAAACTGTTAATAATTAATTTTTAAATAAATGTGGTTAACTTCTTAACTTTTCTGAGAGTACAAATACATAGTAAGAGAATTTATGTTATGGGGTAACCAACAGTAACGCTGATCCAATCGATTATGAAACAACAAGAAAATGGATTTAATGATCTGAACAATTCTGAGGAGAGTAGCTGATCTAAAATGACTTGGATAGTAGTGGCCATAAAAAAAGCTTTTTCTTTTTATTGCAAAAGATGGTACTATTGAAAGAACAAAAAATCTAAATTGTGCGTGATTTCTTGAACTTAATGTACGATTATTAGGAATTCCTTCACCAAAGGGCTTTCACTTTGAATTTTCAAAACTGATCAACAAGTATATACAACTATATTTTTCAAAAAATGTACCTGCTATCTAGTTTTGATTGAAAAGTCAGCTAAGAAGTGGTGTTGTGAACGAGAGATCCTACAACTGGCAGAAAGTTGACACGACTGACGAGGGCCACTGGGCTATATTACTAACATTAATTAATACAACATAAAAATTATACGTTCATAAAGGATATCCAAGATTCATTGACCACAAAAATAGAAAAAAAAGGATTTTTTTAAAAAATAGGTATACCCCCATTAATGTTATGAAAACTTCTCTGAACCACATAAGGAACGAAATTTATTCATTTAATTTACTATTCTGAGGGCCCACCTTTACCTTAAAAATTCATTTTAAAAAAGACTACCAGTACACCAAAAAAAAAAAAAACAAATTTAAACTTTCTATTTTAAAAATGATAATAAATACATTTTAAATATAATATTATTTACTCATAGATAAATTATTTTCTATTTTAATATTGCACTAAATGAAAAAATGAAAAATTCAAAATAAAAATAATAATAAAAATAAATTCAAAGAACTAACAATGGTGGTTCTAAAATTATTACTATATTTTTTGTTTTAATTCTTGGTACCCCATTTTTATTTTGAGGTATTTTATTACTTAAAGAGATGTAAACAAAAATTACCTATTCTTTTTTCAAACATGGCACTTTTTATTAAAAAAAATGTTGAGACTAGATTTTTATTCTCTAGTGAATATATATATATATTTTTGTTTTAATTTGAAAAAAAGAAATTCATATTTATATTTATGTAGATTATATTGTGTGTGTATGTGTGTGTGTATTGTGTGTATTTGTGTCATTGTGTGTGAGTGTGTGTTTATTATTAATTTCTATAAAATATATATTTACAAAATTATTTATTAAAATAAATTTATTTTATTTCCTTTATTTTAAAATTTTGACATTCTCTTTTAAGAAAAGAGGCAAAATTGAGGTACCTCTTTAAAAAAAAAAAAAAAAAAAAAAATTATTTATTTAATATATTTTTTTTAGTGGGTCTCAAAAAATTTTTAAAATTTTGGGGGACGAATACTGTGGGAAAGGGAAATTACAGAGGCCCACTTTTGCACAAATTTCGGTACACTTTAAGAAATTTTTAATATCAATAATTTCTTCTTAAATTATTTTTTTCTCTTTTGACAAACCCTGGGTGCCTTGGCCTAAGATGCTTTCTTGTTGTAATTCTTTTTATTTAATTTTATTATTATTATTGTTATTAATTAATATTAATAATAACAAGAAATTTTAATTATTGAATCTCGAATCTCTCTGCATCAATCTGAAAGAAAAAATACCATAAAATAAAAATAGATACCTTAAAAATAAAATATTTAAGAAGAATCTGTGTTAGACATTCAGAGTGCAGTCCAAAAGTAACGCATAAATTTTTTACTGTGTGCACGAGGGATTGATGCAGCAACAGCAATCATGGAGTAGTAATAGATGATCAGAATTTTTTGTTGACACATGGCTTACAACAGTCAATTATAATATGCCATTTTGTGTAATATTAAAAATCTTCTTTTGAAATTTATAACCTATATATTTTACTATTACATAAGTCGCTTGATACAGAGATTTAATGCATTCCTCTGAAGTGATATTAAAATCAGCTAGATTATTATTGAAAATATGTTTGGACATTTGATCTTAGTTATTTTACCCAACATCAGAGGTTGATTCGTGAGTTTGGTGAGGAGAATATGACTTTCACTAGGTTTCTGTCACATTTGATCAGGAGGTTCTATGATGGATAAAATCACGGGAAGTTAAAACTTATATGAGAATTGTTATTTAAGAATGATCGAGAATAGCAGTTGATTCTTAAAAGTATTAATCTTGGGATACATGTACTTACAACAGACGATAGCAGAGAGTTAAACGGTAGTTATGTGGTCCAGTTGTCTCGAGGTCGCTTATTCATTGGACCTCCATCATACTCGTGCCTTTGCTCCGAGCTGCTTCCTCCGAGGTTTCCTCCACCTGTTACAGAAAACAAAGCAGATTTAATCGTTTAATCACAAGGTAAACGAATATTCATAGTAATAAGTTCAAACACACTGGCTAATTCCCGCAGAACTGAAGTGTTTGCTTTTAGGTACATCTCCCTAGATATGAGCTGTGTCTATGCAAGCTGTGTCTTCAAGTGCTTCTCAGTAGAGCATAGATGCGCTGGCTGGTCACATACTCCCCATTCCAGTTAAACCTCTTCATACTAAATTCTATATGATCTACTCCTACTTTGTATAAAAAGAGATCTACTAAGAATAATTATGCCTTAAAAAACCATCTAACGCCTAGAAAAAATAGTGTTTTTTCCTAAAATAAACACCAGAATGCCTTTAGATTAGCTACACTAATGCTTACATTGAATAGAGAGGAAATAAAAGTAGAAAAATAATAGCAGAAATATATGTCAGGAGAAGCACTGCTATGAGACCCATACATATGATAGCCACTTCTCTGAATAGCAAAAATGTATGTCAGAAACAGTTAAAATAGTTATTAATATAAAGAACAAACACACTGGTTGACCCCTTCAATTTGGCTACATCTCGCTTCAGTGACCAAGCTAGAGCCTCTTAACCGTAGATCGACCAAACCCACAGATTTATACTGATTTCAAGATGACTTTGCCAGCAGTCAGCAGCTAACTGCCATGTATAATATGTATTCCGGTTCTACATTAATTACCTTGAGGTATATGGTGTGACAGTGAGTGAGATAGATGGTGACTCAGCGGATGCTCTCTTGGAGGTGAGATGGGCTCGCTCTTAATGCGAACAGTTCTTGGTGAAGGCGATGAAGGAGGCGGCGAACTACTGACTCCCAGGTGAGGCAATCCGCTGCAACACAAATTATATCAATGATGAAGAATAAATTTACTTTAAAACTTCAGTTTCGATGTAATATATAAAAGATGGGGCTAGTGTTGATTCACCCACAGGTACAGAGAATTTGAATGTTTTATAGCCCTTTAATAAACAAATAGACATGCCACCCAAATATTCAAACCAATGTAATACAGTTTCCCAGACCCAAAATCCACATAAAATTCTTTTTGCTGGAAAAATATTTTAAAAAAGTGAGACATACTTATGTACTCATCATTATAACTTAAAAGACGATTACAAAAAAGCAAATTCCAAAAAACTCGTAGAAATTCTGAGAGGTCGCATTTCTGGTCAACAGATTTCCTTTAAAATTTGGACACATTGGATGGGTAATTGAAGTTCAGTTCCCTGAGAACCCTCCCAAAAACCAATTTTCCCCTTAAGGAAATTCAAACAAAGGTGAAAGATAAAATAAAGGATGGTAAATAGTGCAAACAGATTGAGAAAAAATTTTAAGAAAATAAAAAAAAAGTGAAAATTTTTTCTCACTGAGATGCCTTTACTGTAACTATTTTGAACTTCCGTCTTTCCCACAGAAACCATCAAAAATGAGTTTACATGGAACAATGTTTCAAATAAAACTGATAGACCTATTCGTTAGATATGCGTGGAGTCACTTGTCAGGCAAGCAAATTTTGACTTGAACCTTATTAGCAAGTTCTCTGGTGGCACCTAAATAAACTATTACATACAAAATTTACAATTTTGAACTTTCTGCGATTTTTAGCTTTTCAGTTATGTTCCATTCACAACAACCAAAAAGTAAAAAAATATCAGTTTTTCTTACTGATTGGATCCCAAAACTTGTATTTTCCGGTGAAACTTAATAAAAGAAAATCTGCATGAATGTCATATTTATTCTTACAAAGGGTATAAAATAAATAAATAAATAAATAAAAAGGCTAAAACGCCAAAAAAGCCGCCTGCGAAGTGGAGATGAAAAGCACTACACCTTCATCGATTGCTAAGATTTCAAACATTTAGAGAAGTTACTTGACAACGAAATTAAGCTTGGCTCAGGACGTCATTAGCCCTTAGATTCAGCACTTCTGAAACCAACTATTGAAGCCGATCCTTGAACCAACCAACCAATACCACAAAACGTTCATGTGAATCAGGAGTGCCCCACTTTTCAGCCTCGAGCAGCCGAAAAGATTTGTTATTTGTTATGGGTGGGGAACGCTGTACTCCTAGCTCCAATATACGCAAATCTCACGGCAAACGCAATTAAAATTTCAAATTGAGCTTCCCTCTGATATAGCTACAAGCCAGTCCTTGTAGCCTGTAAAGTTAGCTGCTAATTTCAGAAAGCTTGGAATTTGGAAGGGGCATTAACAAAAACTTACAAGCTACAGTATGAGTTAACAAGTTTTTTATATTTACCTGTCATACCTGGTGTGGGCAATAGATGAAGTCCACGTGGTCAGTGCCGAAGCTAGTCCCATATCTGAGTTGGAGATGTCAGTGAATATGCTCGGGTAGGAACCCAAGACTGGTGTCTGTAGCGCTACGACGGGTGTATTCAGTGATGTTCCCACGCCACTAGCACTACTACCCCCTCCACCCTTAAAAAAAATGGCGCTTAATTTCAAGTAAGAAGTAGCTAGATGTAAGAAGCAGTTTCAGAGCTAAGTAAGAGTCGTTTGAGCCCCAGCAGTAGTGAATATTGCCAGGCACACAGTGTAACTACTTTCTACACGAGGTGCGATCAAAAGTTAAGAGAGAAGTTCTGTATTTCTCAAAAGAGTGCTGCACCGAAATGATTTCGTTGTCGAGAACGGCGACCTTCCGGAGTCAATCTGCTGCACAATATCGTTCTATGAAAATTAGAAGCTGCACTGAACAGGTTTTAGTAGCAGCATGTAGCTATGTACCATATCCACGATAGCCAACGTGAATCTCGGGCGGTGCTTCCGGGAAGCCTTCCAACAGTGGCAGACTACTTTGAAGGATATGGTAAAAAAAGTTTACTCAAATGTTAATTTTTTGTTGTCACAAACTTACTTTCTGAACGTTCAGATCGCACCTCGTACTTAATTCGCTTTCCAGGCCTTTATCAGTCTGGTCTGAGTACTTTATTAGACTGTAAATCAGAAACAGTTTGTCTACGTTGCATGGTCAAAGTATGCATTGTTATAGTCAGGTTCAGAGCTAGGCGTAAGTAATCAATAGTGTAAAGGTTTGTTTGCTATACAGTGCATCTTCTAAAATTATTTTGGGTGTCTGGTCGGAATATTTCTCAGCTCTGTTACTTAATCAGTCTGCCAATGTGGCCAATGGTGAAATATAACCCGTCTTAAGTCCCACAGATATATTGGATTTCTGCTCATACGCAAACTTACATCCTCATGTGAATTAGGTATAACCACCCTGAGGTTTGGTGGACGTGAGTGGGATGAATGTACGGGAGATGAGTGTTTTTGCGCTGGCGCCGTTTGCGTTTTGCCCATATGTGACGGAGGTGGTCCTGGTGAAGGTGACCCACCCAACGGTGATGTAGAATGTGGGTATCCGTTGCTCATTTCTAGCATCCCACCTGACGGATACACTGAAAACAACAATGAACTTTTCAATATGTCTATAGCAACATAGTTCTATGCACAAATATTAAATAACATAAATTGCAGTGAATTTAATGCTCTTGAATTTTATTTTTATGAAAAAACTTCCGATATTTTCAGTTTGAGAGCTATTCAGCATTTATAACTCAATATCACAATGTTTCTAGACACAAATGCTATAGAGCATTAATTGTTACTTTAATGCTCTTAAATTTTGGTTTAGTTGTATTTTGGAGCTACCCAGCTTTAAATAGAGCAATATCACAATTAGAAAATGCTCTTAACTCAAATAGTATTTAACACAAATGCAATAAAAAATGTAATGCCCCTAAAATTTATTGGATCTATAGTTCCCCTTAAATAATTTCTTGCTTAAATTCTTATTAAACAAATTAAATTAAATAAAAATAACACTTACAGCATACAATTTAAGAACACTATAATAAATTTTGTAATAAATGCATGCTGCAAACATTATAAATGCTTGTAGCTTTAAAACAGGGCGTCCTAAAATTTATTTAATCACTTAAGACTCTCAAACACACACATATAAGTATTATATGTATGTGGTTAAATATATACACCCTATTTTAAATTGACTCAGTGTATTCAATTTTAATATAAAATTTAATAGTCTAATTATTTCAGTATTAAAAATTGCAGTAATTATTTACAAAAGATTTTACAAAACTAGAATTTAATAGAGTAATTATAATCAACTTTAATTTACGTTTAAGTATTTGTGTAGAAAACTAAGTGAGGTATTATTGTTCTACAAAAAAGCTGGGTTATCTCTACATATTAGCTCACCTTTTTGAAATTAATACTCTACAGTAGTTCTAGTTCCAGGAAAATAAATACTTTGCATGTTTACCTGAATCCGCGTCTGATGAAGACGGCCTTGGACTCAAACTCGGTGGTTGGCCCATATGCGGGCTCGACTGTAGTAAATTGGATTCGGAATAGCCGACTGGCACACTGACCGGAAGCGAATGCGAATAACTACCTTGGCCCACCTGTACATGAAAATGACGCCATAAATAGGTTTGAAACATTACACGACTTTCTCTTTAACAGTAATTATTGCAAATAGTGGAGAGCTACTTTAACTTTGTCTTTATGACCTCATTAACCGTATGTAGCTCCTGAAATTGATATCTGATTTGGATCGAAATTTTAGAGTACTAGCCTGTCTTAATAATGCCTCTTAATACTAAGTAGGTGTTAGATCTATATTTGCATTGACTTGAAGGTATAATACAGACATTCTTGCAGTCCCCTCTAATAACTGTGATAGAGCCAAACATTATATTGACTTACGGCTCCTAGATGCATTATTATTATTATTATTATTATTATATGCATTATAAATTTTTTAGGGCAATTTAGATGAATGCTTAAGATTTGTACAACGCGATAGTTTGCCCTAACATAGATAGATAGAGATAGATAGTAACATTGTAAATAACGGTGACTTTAACCAAAGTGTTTTTAATACCAGATAGGGTTGCAAGCATGTACATAACCCTTAAGTAATCTAGGTAATGTTTACTTCTTCTACCTATCATTATGAGGTATTAAAATCACAACATTTTCCAAATAAAAATTGAAAAAATACAAAAAGCTGACCCTTGAATTTGATAGCTGGTTTCGCTGCATCATCATCTGAAACTCCTCATCGATTTTGTTGTACTTTGCCTCGGTTCGTGGAGTCAGCTGGTATTCCGAATCTCCTTCCGGACTGTCTGGACTGCAAGCGCCGTTCTTGTGTTCCTTCTTATTCAGCGCCTGAGAAAAATGCTTTAATTTTCAATTTATTAACCTCTTGCGTAACAGCAAGGATTTACTAGGATGTAACATAAGTAAAAGAGGTAGCTAATAAGGAGTTGTTAGTAAACGGTAAACAATAGGCTGGAGCATTTAGGGGAAAAACATACGCTCAGACTTTTGTTACGCCCTAGTGTAAAGACATTTTAAAGTACAACTGTAGCCAGACAACAAGTGGTAAAGCCGGAAACTGAAGCTGGAGTAGGGTGGCTTTGACTGTAAGGGCCTGGAACAATTGAAGATCTGTGACTCTAAGACCTGTCGGGTGGAGATATTGAGAATAATTAAATTCTGTTGCTTTGATGGAGCCCAATCGAGTTCTTTGCCTGCTAGGTATAGACGGGCAGTCTGAGCATACGTATTGCAGTTTACTGAGATCTACAATTTCCATTGTGGGGAGAGACCAGTCTAGGACCTAGGGTTTCACCTAGGAGTGACTTCCTGTAGTACAAATAGTCGCAAGAGTTTCTAGATCTGCTGAATGTGAATGAGTCAGAGCAGACGTTTAGCAATCTAAACTGTCAGCCTTCATTTTCTTCAGCTGTCCCTCACTTGGGATTGTGCTTTGTGAAGAATATTTTCGATAGTACCAACCAAGGTTCTAGGCAGTACAACCTACAGCTCTAATAAGTCTGGACTAGGCTGCTGTGAAAAGATGGCACTCAGACCAAATGTTCTGCAGTCTGCCCCATCTTCACACACACAGTCTAGGCCCTCAGCTTTGGGGACTGAATGCCCTGATGTGATTTTATTTGGTGCTGAATTTACAAAAATAATTTAGAAATAAATACGACTAAATATTATACCTCAATTATATTCTTATTAGTCAGCGACTCATGAGGTTCATTGTACTCAGTGTACTTCAGTAAAACTTTGTCCATATCGGTGCTCGCATACTGGTACAGCTTATTCGAGGAGCTAAATATGATCAGAGCGATTTCACAATCACATAAAACACTCAATTCGTACGCCTTCTTCATGACACCAAATTTGCGTTTATTAAATGTGACCTGCAAGCAAAGAAAAAAAAAATTGCTTTAAATCAAGAAATCATATTCATTGTCTGTAATTATGTTTAGCCCATCTGCAGTAATTTTCCCAAACACTGATCAAGAATAACAGTAATAATACATCTTTTATATGCGAGTAATGGAGACCATATTTTCTGTCTATTAGGGTCCTTACAAGAGTGTTATGAAAAGTTAAACAACAATTTTTCGACGGTTGAGTTTAGTATTTTACAATACATTTGGCGGGTCAAGGTCATGCCATCCCACTCCGGTGACTCGCTTTTACTCCTCTCCAAGGCTTTTCTTCATGACTGCACGTCATAGACACAAAACATATTTTCCCTATTATATTATATGTACTAGGTCCTTGAATAAGTGTAAATATTTAAGAAATTGGCTAGAAAAAAAATGCGTATTAGGAGACAGTCAAAACTATCCTCGACTTTTACAGATTCTTCATGCCACTTGTAAAATATACTTTTTAATTTTTATATCTTTTTTTAGATAAACATTTTTACATATTGAATGATGTGACAACTTTAAATAAATATAATGCATATAAATTGTGAAATGAAGCTAGATCTGTAGTTTCTAATGGAGAATTATGCAAAATAAAGGAATAAAGAAATCAAAAGTAAAAAGAGATTGAAAATGGTTTGGTTTTTATCACAAAAACATATTTTGGTCCAGTGAAATAAAAAATTATAGTTTACAAAACCACATATTAACTGCTAAAGTTATCTTTATTAAAGCCTAAAAATCAGAATACACAGGCTTCTATATCTAATGTATTGTAACGAACAATTGGCGGAAAATAAGAGAGAATCACATATTGGGATGGCTACGAACACTGTTGAATATTTAGTTGGCGCGCTTACACTGCTCTCGCCATACTGACTGACCTGTCGGTTCCGTTCGTCGGTGATGCGAGATATCTGTATTTTCTTGCGTCCCATGGCTTGTGTATGGGAGTGTGGTGAGCACTGACTGGCTGCAATCCTGACGGTTGATGTGCAGACAAATCCTCCGACCTCAACTCACGTCTCTGCAATAAACAGAAATAATAAATTTTCTGGTTAGGATACCCATGCATATATTATGTACGTTTGATGCTGCTAAACGCTATATTATATTAAATCTTTGGAATGCTTAATGTCTCTACATTATGTTCAAATTTAAGTAGTTCACTAACAAATTTAAAGAAAGATCGTGAAGTGAAAGAAAAACCTCAATTTATGTAATTACTTACAGTTGCAAGAAAAGCTCAAAATAAGTTGCTAAAATGTACAACATTGAACAAAATGGCGTTGCTATAGTTTCTTTCAGTTTATCGAAAATCACAACTGATTTCTTTAAATTTGATATAACCACTTTTCATAGAGCCTAAAATTCTTTTTGTTTGAAATATTTCTCAGATAATTAATTTTTTGCAGAATTTTTATACTTGTAAGCGTAAAAATTTTGTTCGGAATAAAATTTTCATTACATAATTTTTACATTCTAATAGTAGTATTTTTTTATTTTATACTACCCCTAAAAAAAAAATTTTCAAATCAAAGTTAGAAAAAAAATGTCAACAAAGGTAAATCAGTAAACATAAGTATGATTAAATTATACTTTAAAGAAAGCTTGATAGCCACTAAATCCACTAAATTAATAACCAATATTTGCAGCAAACGTAACTAACAGCTAGTTTGGTTTACCGTATATGTATAACAAACTGAATAGTTATAGGTATATAATGGTCTGGCAAAGTCCATTCCCAAAAAGACTACTTAAAGCCAAGAATTTAGTGATTTCTGCACCCAGATTGCATAATTCCAAAATTTGGAAGTTCTCTCAGAATATATTAAACAATATTCCACCGTGAATGCTGAAGTTAAAAAACTTGCATTATTTAAATATCATGAAATCTATAAAACTTTTACATAAACGGCTTAAAAACAAAACTTTTTCTCACCATCGTTTTATTGCTAGAAAAACATTACAAACCAAAGTTAATATATTCGCTTAATTTATATTAATTTCTTAAATTAATTACAATTACACCAATTTCTTCACATTCAAAAGTTTAGCAACTCACTCAATCCTCATAATACGTATTATGTAAATGAGACGACTGTAAATTAAACTGTTATTTTGGAGGTAAGTTTATCTTATACTAATTGTAATTGTTTTTTTCCAATCTATCACTAATACTTTACTAATTCAGAATTTTACTGGAAGAGTGTAATTTATAAATTTAAAGCAGGCCCAGCAATAAATTACTAGCAGTATTAATTGATAGTTCTTTTTTTTCTGCCGGCGCATCGACGTCTATGGCCATTAGCGCCCAATTGATAGTTACTACCTAATATCTGACTATGCCAGGCATCAAATTCGGAAATATGTTTAAGAATTATCTACATGTATAACCTCCAAAAAAACTCGGAACTTAATTTAATCCGGTAAATTGTTATAAATTTAAGAGGTTGTTGATCATTGGAACAATTTTTGAAAAGCACTGAAAAATACTCAGAAATCTGTTCTGTAAAGTTGCTCTCGTATTAAAAGATTTTTTTTTTAAATATAAAATTCTTGCCATATTTTTAAATATTAACTGATGGCAAGAAGACTTATCTTGTGATGGCATTTTAAAGAAGTGTTGAAAATATTGGTGCCCTAAGAACATCTAAAACAATTTTCCCTGGAATACATTATAAATAAAAGAAATAGAAATTTATATGGTTAGATAAAGTTGTTTCGTAAACTAAAAAGAGAAACAAGGAATTGCTTCAGAAAAAAAGTCACATTTCTGGTTGTCAAATTCAGGTGAGCTAAAAACAATTATTTCTACTGAAAACACATTTTAGATAATTTAACACGATCATATTACTTCTTCTTACTAAATAGTAACAGAAAGTAAAAATCAGATTTTTAACTTAAATGAGCGTTTAATGTCAAGTATTAGAAAGGGTAATACCCATTAAGATGGGTTTCCAAATTCACTCAAAACTTTCTCCTGCCTTTCTAATTTTCCGAACGACCTTCACTGGTTTTGGAATGTATTTGTTGTACAAACACAAGTCTTGTATGACTAGTTTGTAGAGAAGATGGCAATATTGTCCGTTTATACAGTATAACATTATCAATATGCACGACCAGATTCTTTAAAAACTCTTTTCAGACAGAGTAAAAACTGTTTACTGTTTCAGCTCCGCGTTCGAGTAAAACATGCGAGACTACTAACTTAAAGAAATTGCAAAGGGTGCTGCAAAATAGAGTTTCTAAGATTTGCCATTGATGTTTCCAAGATACTCGCCTATTGCTAAGTTGCACATGGAATTACAGGAGTGCAATACATGATAAGACTTATTCAAAGGAATTTGTCTCAATTTCTTTCAAAAAGCCACACTTCAAAAACACGAACGAATTAAACATTTTTTCCTGTTCACCAACCAAATTTGGTACAATTAGAGCTGGAGTTTTTTGCCTATTTTTCCCCAGCAGCATAACTAGAACCTCCCCCAAAAAATGTAATTAAGGGCCAACTAGAAGATGAATAGATAAAATAATCTGGTACCCAATACGTAAATTTGAAGTTGAATACATTTTTTAATATTATTATTATGACCAGGTCTTTTTGTGCGAAACTACCAGAAAAACGAAAATAATATTTTTTCCCTGTTTGTACATTTTTTTTGAGTTCCAAAAGCTTATTAAACGAAAACAGTCAGGGTGATTAAGTAACTAGTTTTAGTTAGCGAATATTCGCTCACTAAATTGGTTTAAATACCGACCAATAAAGTTCATAAATTGTTGGAAAATTTAATTTAATTATTATTATTATTATTATTTTATTTCAACTTACGTTTGCCTGGATAATAATATAAATCGGGCGCTAATGACCATAGACTTAAATGCACGATTAGGTAGGTTTTGATCGAATTGTGCAGCGAATGACTCGTATATAACTATATAAATGTATGTATATGTCTGTGAACATAACTCAAAAAGTGATCGTTTTTTGTTTTCTGTTTTTTTTTAAACCTAAGAAAACCGCTTGGCTTTTACGATTTTTCTTAAACGTAGAAGATTACGCAAATGTAGTTTTATCTTCTTTTTTTTAATTTTTCAATACAAAATTTGATTAGGGTACTTCTGGGCGAGACGGGAGGTTAGAGTTTAACTCTTAAGTGCTATTTCAATGTAACTGATGGATTCAATGGATTTATAACTTATGAAATATTAATAAGGACTGGAAGTGACATATTTATTGAACAGATAATTTGTAGTTCGCAGCGTTTTATTCGAAAATATGTAGTACTGTTAAAATGAAAACGTATACAACACCTTTTTAGTACAAATTTTAATTTCGAAAACTGTCGCAAGAGGGATTTTTTTTCTTTATCAAATTCCTCGCAAGAAGAACGTTTTCTAATCCGGTAAAAATTTGCATTTTCACAGAAAACATCTATTTTCTGTGATTTGAGTAAAAAGCAAATAAAGTGTTGTCATGTGTAACAACGTTAATTGTAAAACGAAAAATAGCAATTTGATATTTCCGTTTAGGTAGTACCAGTGAACCGGGACAGGTTTTAGAACAAAATAAGGTAACCAGAAATACCTCATTAATAAATCGAATTTTCATTATTTTGTGATTTTTCACGAAAAGTGGCACCTTTGATATTTTTTACAACATGGTACAATGGCAGTAGGTAGGTTACCCTCTAACGTGTCATTTCTGTTTATTGGTACGGTTTTAACCTCTGTTTTAAAATTGATAAGAATCAAATATGGTATTAAAATTAAAGGAAATCCGTAGACCGAATCTTTCTCTTAAAATAATTCTATTTTTGTGTAGTGGTTTATCATAAAATCCTATTTTTGAGTTTGGATTGATCTCTAAAATGGTTCTAATGTTTTTCTTTTGAATAGTACGGCTTTTTCGATTTCCAGTTGTTGTCTAGAGTGATTCAACAAAGGATTATCTTTGAATGTGGACATAACTTATGTAAGAACTACTCCCATTATTTGAAATTTTGTTTAAGAGAAAAAATTATTCTACTGAGGCTTTGGTGGTAAACTGTTATCATCACCAGTAGCGTAGCGTGCCAATTTCATCTGATTAGGCTACAAATGAAGATTATTATTAATTTATAAAAGAAAACTTCTCCTAAAGAATTTTTTCGAAGATAGAACTACAGTGTTAAAATACAGTTCAGACAGGAATTCATGCGAAACTGTTTTTGAAAATGAAGTGTAAATTTCCAATCAAGTAAACTTAAAGAGAGATTACTAGTAAATAATTTAGTAATAATTGTTAATACAATGATTTTATTAAAGTATGCATTAAATTTTCGTTTTTAATTAAAGTCAAAATCTTTGTAATGCACTAATACAGTAATAATAAACTAATTTTTATTTTCCACCTGCTTATAAGTAAAGTTAGTTGGCTTAACGTCCAACTACCAATTAGGTATCGTGAACAGGGCGCGGGTGAAAGCACAAACGTTACAATAAACAATTTTTTTTCTAACAAATAAAAAGTAGTCATACACGGGATTCGAACCATCGATCTCCCACACACAAAGCCACATTCTTGACCACTAGACCAACACACTAAATAAAAAGACTAAATAAAATGCGCTTCATTTATTCTCGCCAATTCCAGGAGTTATTGAAATCGCTTCGGATACTCGAAGACTATTTTAGCAATAATTGCAATTGACGTTGACAACAGCGCGAGTGCATGTGGCTATAAAAAGCACTCCCTTTGATATAATTCCGTAACGGGTTAATTTATTTGTTATTTACGGAATTCGCAATGATTTTGTTTATTTTAAATAAAAAAAATGCATTTCCATGATTACTACAAAAGACATAAATTTTTAATAATTTTGTAAAAAACAACCATCTCTGATTTGTTCGGTATTCATAATGGAATAATTTCAGACATATAGGGTGTCAATCTGTTTGCCCTAGTTTGATCAAACTTATTGTCAATATTATTGAATAAAACTGCCACACAATCAAATCATCTACACAATAGACTTCACTTCAATATTATTGTGGATATCAATAAATATTGTCAATAATATTAAACCTCATAGGGTACCACTAATGGATCACAAATAACTATACTATTCAGAATTAACGTTCAACATTAAATCCAAGAAGTGTGCTTAAACATTTTAGCGCTGCAGTAACCCCCTCCCCTTCATTCCTTGTTCTATAGCAAAAAAAAAGCTACTGTAATCGTGCAAATTTTAAGAATCCATTTTGAGGTGCCCCTGTGTTCGATGTGAGCGTTTCTATGTGAGTAGTAATTATCCCTAGAAACCCAAAAATTGAAAAATTACCCAAAAAAAAAGTTTGATGTTTCGCATAGGCGGAAGGTTTTGATCAACATTGGTCTACTAATTTTCTAATAAAGATTTTCTCAAAAACAAGTCTATTTTCTTAAATTTTTTGACGTATTCATTGTAGGAATGCAGATCTGTTATTTAAAACACATTCAATCATAATTATAAGCAATTTAATGAAGCGGTCTTCCCTTTATAGTGCTATTTATGCATACAATGCCATCTTGATACCTGTATAATAACAATCAAAACTTGCGACTTAAGTTTCGAATTGGAAGAAAAATGTTTTCTTAAAAATGGCTTCCACGATTTAATTTTAATTTTGTACAATGATAAAAAAAAAACTAAATCTAAAATTTTTAATATAAAATAATCTTCCCAGAAAATTCGATTATCCCATTTCTATGAGATGGGATGGATAGATTGCACCAAAAGCGTCACTTTTGTTAAAATTACGAGATTTGATGAAATTCAAACTGAAGGTACGTCTTTACTTAATGTTCGTTTTTTTTTTAAGTTTTTTTTATAAAATAACTCTCAAGATATTTGCTGCAAACTTCTGAAACATATTACACATTATATAAACATCAACTTCAAAAAAAAAGTTATGCCTTTATCATTTTCCCCCCCAAAAAAACTCAGTTTTTGGGTCAATTTTTTGGTTTCCTATAAGTTTATATTTAAATGTAATGTAAGGTTTTAAAAACTGTATAAGGTTAGTTTTGAATTTAAATGTGATTAAAATGTTCGGAGATTCGAAAAAACAAAATATTTATTAACGAACAATTTTTTGCAATGTTACAACTACGACTTCTTCTTCTTCTTCATCTTTTGGGGGCACTACAGTCCTAAAAAGGGACTCGGGGACTCACAAATAAATTTTAAGAATAGATATTTGTCGTGTTTAAGCGTTCACAATAGATTGTTTTTCTGTTTTTAAGAGAACAAAAATAACTTATTTCTTTAACATTAGAATATATGTGACCTACCGTAATTACAGTTCTTAAATTTTGCACGCATGGTGTAAAAAGTTCTATTAATATTAAAAAAAAATTCATACACTTTGTAAAAACATAAAACATTACAGTTAAATGGCCCTAAACAGGGAATCTATTAACTATTCAGCCCTCCAGGAAACAAACCTTAAAAATAATTCTCGTAAGAAAAATAATTGGTAATAAAATAGGTAATAGATCTACACTTTGATCTTAGCCAAAAGGTTGAAAAGCGATCCAGGCGCCACGATAGCCGAGCGGGTTAAGAGGCGAGACCTGCAAAGCAAATATGCATTGTGGTAATGGGTTCGATTCCCGGACTTTAGGCCTTGGATTTTATTTAATGGTTAATATGAGAAATAATAAAGTATGTTTGCTAGTCGTAGTGGCGTAGGCCTTGAGACCGCCCTAGTCTAAACTATCTATCTAGGGAAACACCTTAGAAGAAAATTTATTTATTTTTATTTTTTAAATGATTTAAGGCGCATCAACATCTGAGGTTATTGGCGCCCAGAACATTTTTTAGTGCACTACCGGCCTCCGGATAGTCTTCTCTCATTACAGACAACATTGTCCATCACCAGGACAGTGAACTGTTAGAAGCACCTAGAAAGAAAAAAATCTAAAGGTCAGCAGCTGGGATTCGAAACTGGGATCTCCGCGTTGGAATGCAATACGCTAACCGCATAGCTAATCCCCTCTGCACTCTTCTTCATGGTTATTGTCACCAATTTTTCCCTTTTACGAGAATACTAGAGAAATTCAAAAATTTAATAACTTGATGATCCCTATGGGAACTTTTTCCAAAGAATCGGTATCTTTATACACATCCATTCTTATTTATTGACTACTGAGAAGGGTCCGATATGTTCACGTACACCTTTGTATTGATGTCCTAAATGGACGGAAACTTGAAATTCTGGTATATTCATTTGTACTTATTGGGAAGCAAAAACTACATAATTCGTAATAGACGCCATGGTAGCCGAGCGTGTTAAGTAAGAGGCGAGACCTGCACAGCAAATTATGCATTGTGGTAATGGGTTCGATTCCCCGGTCTTTAGGCCTTGGATTTTATTTAATGGTTAATATGAGAAATAGTAAAGTACGTTTGCTAGTCGCCTCCGTCCATGACAATTCTAGTAAATGGTAGTTGGACGTTAAGCCCCGCCTGAAAAAATAGTCATTTTACTTTACTTTAAAAATGGTAATAGATCAATGTGTATTCAACATTATAGTACGTTTAAAGGAGACACTTAACTTAAATCTAGAACATAAATGGTATAACCTAAAAATTTGGATTCTTTTGTGATCTAAACTTCATGAATGCCTTAAATATTAACCGAGAAATGAGCATTTGTAAACTAGTAAGAATTTTTTACAACCTTACATCATATCTGTAACTTTCTTAAAAGCGGTTTAACCAAAATAAAAATACTATCAACATAAATTGTAGTAAATTTAACGCTACACAATTTTAGTTCTATAATTTTTTTAGCTAGAATTAATAGTAATAGAGTTAGGTGTAAATATTTCTAAAGAGTACATGTGGATAACTCATTAAGTGGGTGTCATACAGTGTGAGGGGAGGTATAAGATGTGTAACCAGTTCGCAGTAGCGTGACCAGATCGGGGGCAGATTGTGGGGCGGCAAATCTTCGGGGGGGTGGACTGTTGGTGGTGAGGTGTGGAGTACCCACAACAGAAACACAGCAACGGAGGTGGGCCATGACGTCAGCACGCTCCCACGCGTTCTCCGTTACCATAGATACGGCACCAATGCCCAAGGTCAGGTCCTTATACCTTTTACACTCAATCAATATACCATTCAGAAATTTTCTCCAAGTACACAAGGGTATACCTGAAAACCTATCTAAAGGGGGATGGATATACCTGTAAAAAAAAAAAAAAAGAAAAAAAAAGCCTACAAAAAAATAGAATTTCAGCGCACTATATCATCTATCCACATTTAGGTGACACTGATCATTTAAAGTAAAATCCAAACTCCAAGAAAATGTCCAATCACTCTAAAATAGGAGAGAAACTTGGTAAAAACCATAACTTTTAGCTTAAAACATGGTAGAAATAAAATTTTAAGAGCAATAATTAACTACAATTTCTCTTACAAAGACTGAAAAGTATTGCGATCTTGCCATAATTTCAAAATTCAAAGAAAAACTCAATTATAGTTTGCTTTTTTTTTGGATCCACTGAATACTTCATGGATAACTCATACGTCTTTTTTAAATTAACGTTCCGTAAAAGTTGTAACTACTGGTTAAGAGAATTATTTTCTTGCTTCAGTTAATGACAAGTTCCACTTAGGATATTTAAATGCAGTACACAATTTGAGCTTTTTGATCCTTTTTTGGTTTGAGTTTTTTGAGCTTATGTTTATATATCCAACAACAGAACATAAAACTATCCATTGTAAATAAAAAAAAAACTGTGTAAAATAAGACTACTTAGATTTCAAGTTAAATAGAATTTGATAAACCACACAATACACCTTGTCAATTAAATTTAAACAATAATTTAAATGTAGAGATAAGTGTATTTAGAACTAAGTAAAATGATATACAGTTTACAAAAAACAACAATGAAATTTATTCATAATAGTTTTCTAAAAGGCTTTATTAACTTTTAAATTAATTATGAATTTTTCAAATATAAAATAAACAAAATATATGAAATAAAAACAACTTTTGGATCTATTAAAATTTAAAGCTCTTTCTCAGTTTTAGGATCTTTAAAGAAATACATCTGCAGTTCCAAATACCCATTTGCTATAATAAACCTTAAGGGACAGCGAAAGTAACAGCTTTTACGAGTATAAAAAGAAATTACGTACAACATAATAAGCTCAGCGGTAAACCTTTTTCAAATATGCTGAAATAAATTAAATATTTGTAAAGTTTTTATCATTTATTTCAGCATATTTGTTACAGTTAATATTATTTAATTTAATACTTGAATTATTAATCCGATAATTGTTATTGTTCCATAATAACTAAATATTTTTAAAGTTTTTATCATTTATTTCAGCATATTTGTTACAGTTAATATTATTTAATTTAATACTTGAATTATTAATCCGATAATTGTTATTGTTCTATAATAACTAAATATTTTTAAAGTTTTTATCATTTATTTCAGCATATTTGTTACAGTTAATATTATTTAATTTAATACTTGAATTATTAATCCGATAATTGTTATTGTTCCATAATAACTAAATATTTGTAAAGTTTTTATCATTTATTTCAGCATATTTGTTACAGTTAATATTATTTAATTTAATACTTGAATTATTAATCCGATAATTGTTATTGTTCCATAATAACTAAATATTTTTAAAGTTTTTATCATTTATTTCAGCATATTTGTTACAGTTAATATTATTTAATTTAATACTTGAATTATTAATCCGATAATTGTTATTGTTCCATAATAACTAAATATTTTTAAAGTTTTTATCGTTATTATGGAACAATAACAATTATCGGATTAATAATTCAAGTATTAAATTAAATAATATTAACTGTAACAGAACATTAATGGGGGGGGGAGGCCATATTTGAATAGCTGCTTTAAATAATCAACGTTACAGCTTTTTCGTGCAGTTCTTTTTTACGATTAACCCTTATACAAATGTTCTACCGGACAGTTTTAATTAGACAATTCAATTTTAAATATTTGCTATTGCAGTTTTATTGATTAAAGATGGAGGTAAAAAGTTCCAGAATAAAGAGGATTGGAGTTAGGAATGAATTTTTGCTAGTAACTGTTCTGAATGGAGAAATATAGAATTGAAAGTTCGACTGTTCTGGTGTTTCTAAGATCTGATTGGAATATTCTAATGAACGTATCAAATAAAATATTGCGGTTGTTGATTCCTGAAGAGCATGTACAAGAAGTTATCAAGGAAATACTTCCTTCTTATACTTCACATTATACAGCCAATCAAGAACTATGAATTGAGCAGTAAATATGTTCCATCCACTTCTTATAATTCAAAATAATACGAACACCGAAATCCAGAGAACGTATACTAACCGAATGCTGAAAATTTTGTAATCCGTTTTGCTATAATTGTCACCATTAATTCTAAAGTTTTAGCAGCAGTTTACCGTTTTGCGTACGACATTCTCTCGAAAATGTTAACCAAAGATTTGGACAACAATCTTTAATGAAGTACTATTTATTAACTTTGTAGGGCCATTAAAAAGGATTGCTGGAGTCTAAAAATTTGAAAGGAAAACATAAAGAAGACCGTTAACATAATTAGCATTCTAATTTATGGTAACTCCCAACATCAAGATATAACTCGTAAAGATTCATTATTTGTCAGTTTATTGGTCATTATTTGTTACTGCGTGAGTCAAAGGAACAACCATAATGAGAAAGTAACACCTAATTCGTAGTTAGACGTTAAGCACAGGCTTGAAAAAATATCCGAATAATTTACTTTGATAAGTAGGGATATTGTTCTACGGAAAAAACCCCGAAAAAGATACACATTTTAACTTATACGCAAATACAAAATACAAAATATCATAAAAGTTAAGTACATAAAATTAACAATAGCATTAAATCCTTGATATTAGTCTATATAATCCCTAATAGGCTAAAAATTTACTAGAAATTAAAAAAAAAAAAAATAAGACTAGAGCAGTAGATGTTTAGTTTTAGTGGGACATCGATCGCTCGAGGCGGCCAAGGACATAAAAACCGCTCAAACCTTGGATTACGCTACCGCTACATTAAGAGAGAGAGAAAAAAAAAAAAATTCGTAAGCTCACAATGTTTTGGACAACCTGGTCATTACAATGATATAATGGAGACCTAAGTTTAAAACCAGTAAAAAGGCCACTAAAAGTGTTCCCGAGTCAGTCTCTAGGAAAATTCTGCAAATTGATTAGGCTTTAGCTAGTAAAATATTGAAGTCACGACTACAGTAAGTAATAATAAATTCCTCTATCAATTTTTAGCTAATTTAGCGAAGTAATATTACGATTATGATGAAATTTTTTGAATTCGTGTTTTAAATCAGCAATTCGTGATTTGACTTCCGATTAACGCGAACACATTTAAACAAACAATTATATCGAAAATAAAAAATTATCGATTTAAATTTTTTTTGTTATTTTGTTTTTGAAACTATCGTGGCTTTAGGTACTACTAAAAAATTTTTGGTTGGAATACCATCAAATTTTTTATGATTTTTCTTAAAAAGAAAATTGAAACAGCTTTAATGAGTTCTATTTGAACTTCGCAGGTATACAAAGAACACTAACCTAAAACAAAAAAGACCTGGTACTTTAAACTTTTCAAGGGAATAATGGATATTAGAGAATTACTTATTCAAGTATCGACCCTAAACTGTCACTTTTAAAACAAAATACAGTTCTATCACCTTTCTAATAACAAATATTTGTAAATACTTATTTAAAATCAAATATCCGGGAGAGCGAATTCCAAAAATGGATTTCTGTGCCTTTAAATTTTTTTTTGAAAATAGTTCCATGGATATTTATTAAATCTGAAATCTATTGTGCACATATAGGGGGGTGTACCTTTCGATTCTTCTCGGGAAGATCTTTTAAGGCGCCAGATAGCTATCTGAGAAGGTGAAGCCCCAAATATAAAAATACCCTTCTGGGGTGCCTCTGGAGAGATAGCTCTGCCGTGAGAAGCGTAACTATCTTACTTTAAATTTAACAGAAAAAAATCTTAATTTAATTGGGACAGAAAATTAAATTGAAAATACTTAGAAAAATACGAAATAAAAACTAAACGTCAAACTAATACGTAAAACAGAAAACTATATACGAAATAATGAAAACTTGGTGATTCACAGAAACGGAAGACGATAGCGAAATAAGTGGCATTGGTCAGAGGCGGGCCCCGAACGTCAACGGATGCACTTTTTTAGGTTTTAGACGATAAACAGTTTGTCATGATTGGTGTCCAATGGGTCACTCCAGCCCAAAGTTACAATAAAATATAGCCAATTGCGGTAGTCTCTGCCATCTATAGGGGATTTTCTAGTGTTTATGGGTGGTAGATGTAATCAGCAACTTCTGAACATATCGGTTAATATTGTAGTTTACCGAAACTTTCAATTTAGTTACTCCGCTGTGGTAGGTCTGCGCAACCGATTTAAGGATAACTCAGATATGCTCTGTAAAATTCAGTTTTATCAGGAAGATACAACTAGTATTAAAACTGTCCGGTAGGACAGTTGTATAAGGGTTGATGGTCAAAAACTGCACGAAAAAGCGTAACGTTGAAAAACACCCAACTTTGACAATTTTTTTCTCTTTTTCTATAAAAGATAAAATTCCCAAATTTTCTTTAAAATAAAGGGCAAATCCTCCTTTATGACTGTAATTTTTTGCAACAACCCAGATCTAATAGGTTTTGAGAAAAAAGTTGCTGAAAATGAGCAAAAACGGCTTTTTCAAAAATTGTTGTTGTTCTTGTTCTTGTTGTTCTTCTTCTTCTTCTTGTTGTTGTTACCTTTTTTGTAAACAACGTAGCGCCTAAACGCGTGAACCGATTTTCATGAATGAGGTGTCATTCGATTCGGAATTTTATGTAGATGTGCCTTTTGGGGGTCTCGGCCCTGTACATTGAATGGGAGAGGAGTTAGCCCCCTTTATGTAAGGCCCCCTCCAAAATTATTATTACTAATTACTCTGTAAATCTTGGCCCGATTTTGATAAAATTTGGTAGGATGATAGGGTTAGGGCTCCCCTACCTAACAATAAAGCGACGATCTGCTCTTACACTTGTTAAGGGGAAGTATAGCAATCGTTTCAAATTATCGACACGTGAACCGATTTTCATGAATGAAGTGTCATTCGAATCGAAATTTTGTACAGATTTGTACTTTAAAAGTCTCGACGCTATGCCTCATAAGGAGGGGAGTTCGCCCCACCCAAATAAGGCCCTTTCTGAAACTATTATTACCAATATTTCTACAAAGCTTAGTCCGATTTTGATAAAATTTAGCACGAAGAAGTGATTAAAGCTCCTCTATGTGGCTGTGAAGTGCCATCATGCTCTTACACCTACTAAGAGGAAGTACTGCAATCGTTAAAATTATCAATGAGTGAACCGATTTACATCAATGAATTGTCGTTCGATTCAAAATCTTTGCCTTTTAGGGAGAAGTACTGTAATCGCAGTTTATTTTTCTTGCTCCTCTTAAAAGGAAGTACTGAAATCGCAGTTTAATTTTGCTATTTACGTACAAATACCTTCCTATTTTATTCAAAACGCTTTCTCAAAAAAATGGTTATTGAGGATGGTTTGGGGACCGTAACTATAATCATTCTTTAAAAAGATCTCTCCAGTGGTAGTTACGGTTCCGATTTAACACCTTATCAGGTTATAATGATAGAATACCTTATTCCAAATTTTAAAAAATCTGTAAAGCAGACGTAACTTTGCAAATAGACAAAAAGGAAAATCTATCCAAAAGGTACAAAAATCTCCTTAACAAAAACTTACAGTTTTAAAAGTTAAGTATAAGGGTTGATTAAACGCCAAAAGGTACACAAATCAGCAGTTCCCAACATTTCATTAATACTTCATTGATATAATTTAAGTAATTTTACTGCATTAACTTTTCCTTCACATTTTTTAGAATTTATTAGATGTCACAGACCCTTATGCTGGCCAGTTCATTCATAATATTTTTTTATTATAATTATGATAAAATGAGTGATGAATTATTCTGAGTAGTCACATATACATGCATGTTAAAGTAGAAAAAAACAAAGTTAGAGTCGGCCACTTTTTAAATTTCAATCACGGAGGATTCAAAACAATATTTCAGTCTTAAATTCGTCTTACCGAAATATTCGTGAGCACAAATAACATACATTTAATAACAAGTAGATTATTCAACAATATTTACTCATTTCTCAATTGTAATTTAATTTAGTCCCCCTAATTTTACTTATGGTAAAATACTGGAATAATTAGCTGTCCTAAAAATATGCATATCTTTATTTTCTTTATTTTATATTACATATATATAACATTGTGGGAAGAACACCTAGATTGAGAATGTAATTGAAGAAAACTATATTATTTGCGATAAAGCCAGATTATTTATTACTTATTATTACAAACGTTTGACTACAACATAAAATAACAATTACTTTAATCGAAGAATGAACTTAAACCAATGATTTTTATTTAAAAATAAAAATAAATGCATAAAATTATTGATGTAAAAAAAGTTTATGAATTTTTTAGCCTCTTATTTTTTTTATATTTTTTATAACGTTTTCTTTTTCACCTGTGATTAATAGTTTGATTATTATAGATAAATAGATATTACAGTCAATCTAAGTTAAATGGTGTGCTACTTGAGTAAATATTTTGTAGACGAAAATGGCCAGCATAAGGGTCTGTGACATCTAATAAATTCTAAAAAATGTGAAGGAAAAGTTAATGCAGTAAAATTACTTAAATTATATCAATGAAGTATTAATGAAATGTTGGGAACTGCTGATTTGTGTACCTTTTGGCGTTTAATCAACCCTTATACTTAACTTTTAAAACTGTAAGTTTTTGTTAAGGAGATTGTAATAATTGGTCTGAAAAAAAGTCATATGAGGTTCAAAACAGACTAAGATAATTGATTTGTCGAATCTACCTAAATCAAATATAAAATTTGATATTTTTGGTATTTTCCAATTATTATTTATGCCAAAGAATAATTTCTAAAAACCACTTATTCAAACTTACAAGAAAAAATCTGAACAATTTTTTTGCAGTAGTCAATAAGTAAAGTAATCGCCTATTTTTTCAGGCGAGGCTTAACGTCCAACTACCATTTACTAGAATTGTCATGGACGGAGGCGACTAGCAAACGTACTTTACTGTTTCTCATATTAACCATTAAATAAAATCCAAGGCCTAAAGACCGGGAATCGAACCCAGTAACACGCTTTGTAGGTCTCGCCTCTTAACCCGCTTGGCTACCGCGGCGCCTATTACGAATTATGTAGTTTTTGCTTCCCAAGAAGTACAAATGAATACCAGAATTTCAAGTTTCCGTCCATTTTGGATATCAATACAAAGGTGTACGTACGTGAACATATCGGACCCTTCTCAGTAGTCAATAAATGCAGAGTGGATGTGTTTAAAGATACCGATTCTTTAGAAAAAGTTCCCTTAGCGATCATCTGGTTATTAAATTTTCAATTTCTGGTGACAATAACCATGAAAAAAGTAGGGAGAGGATTAGCTAGGCGGTTAGCGTATTGTATCCCCACGCGGAGGTCCCGGGTTCGAATCCTAGCTGCTGACCTTTAGATTTTTTTCTTTCTAGGTGCTTCTTACAGCTCACTGTCCGGTGATTGGCAGTGTTGTCTGCAAACGAGAGTACTTTCCGGAGGCCAGCAGTGCACTGAAAAAAGTTCCGGGCGCCAATAACCTCAGATGTTGATGCGCCTTAAATCATTTAAAAAATAAAAATAAACAAATCTTCTCCTAAGGTGTTTCCCTAGATACATAGATTAGACTAGGGCAGCCTCAAGGCCTACGCCACTGCGACCTCTTTGGATCTATTGTGGCTCCCCTCACTCTAAAGCTCACCCTCCAGACCTATCCTTTTAATCAGACTCTTAATTCTGGGTAAAGCTCACTGGCTTTGTTTTATCCTCCCCGAAAAATAACATCCTTAGCCACACGAGCCACTCACACTGACACAACACGTGCAGTGCCGTTTCCTCCTCTTCCTGATATAACCTACAGAGGCTATCATCTACCAGGCCCATGCGATGCATGTGTTCTCTGAGCCAGTAGTGGCCAGTTAATAGGCCTACAATTTTATCCTTATAGCCCCACGGCCTTGACGAATTAATTCTGCAGTCAGCCTCGGCGAATAGCCTTTAATGAACTCCTTCGCTACCATTCCTGAGTCCTACTCTGCACCCATAAGTTAATGGTCGCAGACTAAACACACTTCGGAACCCCAAAAGAGGGCTCCGGGCCAACGAAGTGTCCCGGGCCAATAAATCTACCACTTCGTTTCCCTTATGCCCTGAATGACCAGGTACCCAAACCAGAAAGACCTTATTATGGTCACCGAATTTCCTTCAGGGCATCCAGACAGTCCCAAACCAGTCTTGAGTTGACCTGGTAGGAACTAATAGCTCGTAGAGCAGCCTGATTATCCGAGAAAATCACGACCTTAGAATTAATAATTCCTCGCCCATTAATCTCGGTAGCACAGAATCTAATTACAGCTAGCTCTGCCGAAAAACTGTAGCTAGTTTTCCTAGGCTAACTGAAAACCTACATTTCGGCTTCACACCGTAAGGTGTTTCCTTAACCAGGGTTCCTTGCGTCAAGCATCCATCCTTCCCTATTCTGGCGCGTCGGTTCCGCACCAGACCTCGCGCTATCATTACTTCCTTTACCTTTTCTCTTTTGTCTACCAGCAGGTTGCTAGCAGAGAGCTTTTTCTTTTTTTGGGGGGGGGGGAGGCGGGTATCGCAAAGAACATGTCCAAAACCACAATAGCCTTCTTTCGTCCACCCTATTCAGGATGATTCTATCTAAATCGACGGCTTCCCTTATAACTGTATTTGGGACTCTATCGAGGACTGTTTTCCTGAAAACATCTCCTCCAGAATCCCATTTCTGTCGAATTAAGGGTATTGCGCTCTTTAGTTGTCAAGGTAAATAAAACATAACCTGAAGATTTTCACCTAAAATACAAGGTTTTGAACCCTCCTTCCTCTTCTTGGGAGCTTTTCATGAGAGAGATGAAGGGTTAAAAGGGTGTATTTTCTCCCTGGAACCGTCTATTTGTGGGAAGGCACTGAACGAGGTTCAGGGAGTAATTTTGATAGAATTCTGGCTCCGCTCTCTTCGAAGCACTACCTTTTAAGAGCCAGATTTCCTTAATTTGGAACAACAACGTCTTCAGAAAACTTTTGGTTATTTTAAAGTAACGCGTAAATTAAATCAGGAAATGAATCTTTTTAACTGGCTCTACCAGGTGTTTTGAAAGGACTCAAAACAATCCTCTGGACGTACAAAATTTAGTGAAACTTCCTTCAAAATATTTGGGGAGTGGCACCTGAGGATGGAGAGAGGAGCGTTGGCTACAGGAAGTGGCTATCCTTATCTGCCAATTCTTACTTTTCCCATCCTAGGAACCTATCTTATAGAACTTGGATGAGTTGTTTCAACATCTGAGAATACTTTTGCGCGCACCAGTAGAGGCGAGCACAATAGATCAAATTTTTCACAGTGCAGAATTCGCCGTTGAAACAAAAATGGTTTCGAAGTAAGTTTTTTTTTTTTATTTTATCTGAATGTTGGCAGCTAACTCAAAACCGGAAAATAGCAAATAGTTGCAACAGGAAATTAGATGCCATCATGAGATCTGTTACCACCTTTTAATCAATATCGGGCAATCAAAAATTCCACTTGAGTTGACGTTTCTTTTTTTTAGGTTTTTGGGAATTTTGTCGACAAAATTGGCTTCAAAGATTTTTATTTGTACTAAACATCCTTGGACTCAGAGTATACATTTATTGCAAAAAACTAAATATTATCCTGGTGGGTTAGGTTGGAGAAAAGATTGGAGACAGACACCTCTCCTAAAGTGCAATTTTATTATCTTGCATTAATTCGTGTTACTCATGAATCTCGAGTAGAAAAATATTGCCACTGAATGAAAAAAATCGATGAAGAGAAAGTAGCAAAATTTGATTAAAATTACAATAAATTGTGTTTGTTGAAGAAATATTTTTGTTTTTTTTTGTAACTTAGGGGGCGTGTCAACGTTTAAGGTCATTGGGCTCACGGGAGCCTTTTTTTTTTCCAATGATGTGTTCTCTCGTTACAGATAACACTGGAACATCACCGAAACTGTGAGCTGTAAAGTAGCTGCTAGGAAATGAAAAAACTAAGGGGCCAGACATCTGGATTCGAACCCAGTATCTCCGCGTGGGAATCCCGTACACTAATAACTAAGCTAATCTCTTCCCTTTCTAAGATTAATAAGAAGTAAACCTTTCTTCATTAAATTACAATATTAATTTCTTGGAGACGATTCAATATTTTCAATATTTCTAACATTTTATTGAACACAAAGGATATATCCACAATTCTGGACAATATCTGGGATTTAATACATTTCATCCATATTCAGAAATAGAATTCATCTAGTTCTTGTAAAGAAATTTGATTTCTACTTTTAAAGTTTCTGTCCATTGTCACCTAAACTATATGACTGCATATCTGATATTTGAGCCGTTGATTTTGAAAGTGTGACAACTCCATTTGTATGTTATTGCTAGATATTTAATATAATAATAATAATAATAATAATATTTATTCTTCATATGAAATATAAATTACAAATTACAAAATGAAAATAATATACGGCTTGGAAAATCCGTCAGCCGGAGTCGAAGTTACTATAATACAAAGAGAAAAGAAAAACAAATAAACCAAAAAATAATAATAGTAATAATAAACAAAAAATATAACCGACCTAGAAATAAATATAAAACGAAATAACCAATATATAACAGAATTATAAATTAATAATTAAACTCCTGAACCAGCTGATAACGATAAGACCAGGCATGGCGAGCATATTTAATAAGAGGTTGACAATTTCGCGTTCCATTTAGGAAAGAAATCAATTGTTCTCTCGTAAGTACTGAACGTCCGAGATAGAGTCTCCGGATTTCAGAAAGAATTGAGCAGTCACCAAGAAAGAGAACCACGTCCTCAATGCACCTTGAGTTACAAAGAGAACAAAGTTTAATCTCTCTAGGCAGCCATGGCGTATGATTCAGGTAGACAAGCTCACATCTTAACTTAAAGATCCAGCGGAGTTCAGTTAGAGTTAGACCCAAGGAATGATCCTCATTCAGGTGACAAAAGTTAAATGAGTGGTCAAGCTCTCTGTATAAAAGGAAGCGGGACGAGAGAGAGAAGCGGTCCAGAAACCCTCGACGATGTGCTGCTTTCATCTTAATCAACAGGATATTTAATGATTTGCATTTGAAGGGCGTTAAAAATATTCACAAGCAGTAATATACTTTATTTTATACTTTTTCATGGTCTTATTTCATGTAAATTTAATATGCAATAATGGTTATCCATGTTAGCTGAAAAAAATCGAGGTTTTGGAATGCGCCAATGGAGTTGTCTCATTTTCAAAAGCAATGATTTGATGGAATCGTTGACTTTCTTATACTGGAATGTAATTATAATAATAAAAAATGCAATAGTTTATTTACCTATATATTATATATTTTATTTCAATATTATTTCATTCTTCTTTAGTCCAGTAAAACCAAAAAACTTACACAAAAAGTGTAAATTAGTAGTTATATTTATAATTGATTGTTACTTACCAGTTTCACTATCGGATTTATCTTATTTATATTTATTTTATGTTAATACAAAAATAGTTACTGTGCATCAAATGGTGAATACCCGAATTATGCTGAAAAAAATCGTTCACCAATGTTGCCAACTTGCCATAGTTGCAGTATACGAGGGTCGTTTGAAAAGTCCGTGCAAAAATAAAAACTACTTAATTTTTTGGGGTAAACCTTTTTTATTTTTCAACATAGTCTCCTTTTAGGCTTATACACTTCGTCCAACGCTGCTCTAGTTTGTTGATCCCTTCCGAATAATAGGATTTGTCCAAGTCTGAAAAATAGCCATTCGTTTCTGCAATCACCTCCTCGTTTGAATAAAATCTTTTTCCCCTCCAGCCATTTCTTCATATTTGGGAACAAATAGTAGTCCGAGGGAGCCAAGTCTGGAGAATAGGGGGGATGTGAAACGAGTTGGAACCCTATTTCCATTAATTTTGCGACCACAACTGCTGAAGTTTGAGCTGGTGCGTTGTCGTGATGGAAAAGGACTTTTTTGTGGGCCAATCGTGTGCGTTTTTCTTGCAGCTCGGTTTTCAAACGGTCCAATAACGATGAATAATATGCACCTGTAATAGTTTTACCATTTTCCAGATAGTCGATGAGGATTATTCCTTGCGAATCCCAAAAGACAGTCGCCATAATCTTTCCGGCCGAAGGAACGGTCTTCGCCTTTTTTTGGCGCAGATTCCCCCTTGGTAACCCATTGTTTAGATTGTTCTTTGGTCTCAGAAGTGTAGTGATGTATCCATGTTTCATCCACAGTGACGAAACGACACTTAAAGTCCTGCGAATTTTTCTGGAACAGCTGCAAATCGTCCTTGTAACACTTCACACGATTTCGTTTTTGGTCAAGCGTGAGCAATCGCGGCACCCATCTTGCGGATAGCTTTGTCATGTCCAAATGTTGATGGAAAATATTATGTACCCGTTCATTCGAGATGCCCGCAGCACTAGCAATCTCACGCACCTTCACTCTTCTGTCATCCATCACCATATCATGGATTTTATCAATGATTTCTGGAGTAGTAACCTCAACACTTGTGCCCATATGACCACTCCGAAAATTTTGAAACCACTTATAAACTGTTCTAATCGAAGGTGCAGAGTCACCATAATGTTTATCAAGCTTCTCTTTAGTCTCCTGAGGCGTTTTGCCTTTCATAAAGTAATGTTTAATCAACACACGAAATTCTTTTTCGTCCATTTTTTGAAAATCACTCGACTTCCTCGATTCAAACGAATGCCAAACACAAAGAAATAGACCGATCTGGCTGAAACTTGGTGTGTGTTCTTCCAAGAGATGCTACTAACTAAACATAACCTCGATACGCGCCAGTGGTGCTATCTCTCTGACTCTCGTAATTCCCTAAATTCTGATAGCGCTTCTTAATATTTTGCATTAAAAAAAAAAAATAGTGCTATTCAAAATGGACTCATCTCACTTTCAAAATCAACGGCTCATTTAATTAATGATTTTTACATTGTTACAGTTATAGTTTTGTAAAAACATGTGTTGAAAATGGTAATAAAAAATAGTAATTAAGAATAAAAGATTAAAAAAAGAGATGAAAATATATAAATAGGATTATTTTTAGTACAATAATTATAAAAGTTGACGGAACAATTTTTTAAAAATCTACTTTAAAACTTGTCTGCACCATAAGAAGACGAGTGCTTCTCTCATTTAACTTAAAGTATCTAGTCAGGTAATTTCATTTTTGCAGTGAATTGGTGATGAGCTATTCACATAAGAACGATTCTGAATATGTAAAATATTGAATCTAGTTATGATTAGTGATGATTCCAATATTGTAGAAAAATTAGTGTTAAGGTTTAAACCATATTTCTTCTTTAAGAACCATAAAATCTCGTTTGTTTTAAAATAAAAATAATTTTATTTTATTCGCCCTCATAAAATAGGAATTTTAATATTGTTTATATGATTTAGACTTTAAGGATAGGTAAGGAAAAGCGCAATAGTTTTGGCGCGTAGGCGGGAATATATTCCGCATGATATCTCATTTTGTTACGACTCTATCGAAGCCTGTGTAAAATACGAGGGTTGCATTTGTAAAAGGGCGACACCACGTACACACTCAGAGTGCAAGGGGAGAAGAGAGCCCAGATCTGGTCGAAGGAAGGGGGGTTACAGCCCCCCCCGCCGCCATTAAACGGAAAGGGCGAAAGATAGCAACAGGTTGGTGCAGGTCGGACTATAACAGATACTGGACAAAGGGAAGGATCCGCCTTTAAATAAGAGGAATATCTAGAATCTGATGCGAACAATCGTATGAATTTTCTTTTACTGCAATTTTGGACAGTTTTTAATTGATATTCAAATAAATTTTAGGGAAAGTGTTTACTGCAATTAAATGAATGATGAGGGTCAGTTTATGACAGTAATAAAAGTAAAGTAATTGCAAATTTTTTCAGGCGGGGCTTAACGTCCAACTACCTAATTAGGTGTCGTGGACGGAGGCGACTAGCAAACATACTTTACTGTAAATTTCTTTTATTAACATTTAAATAAAATCCAAGGCCTAAAGACCGGGGAATCGAACCCAGTACCACAATACATATTAGCTTTACAGGTCTCGCCTCTTAACCGTTCGGCTACCGTGGCGCCTAATTATGACAGTAATAAATCGCTTTTTACTTTAATCTTCCGTTATGCGTGGGTAGCAGCAATTTTGCTTTATAAAGACGAGCTTTATACTGCAATAATTAGATCTTTTGCTGCCAAATATATCTAACATTAAACATTCTTTCTCGAATTCTTTAAAGAATGACAATTTTTAAAGAGTTTTCTGAACATAGTTTCCTACCCTTGCCTTATAAATAAATACTCAAGCCAAGTGAAAGATCAGATGCCAAAGAATTCCATCGTACAATCTAGGTAGTTAAGGAGGAACTAGTCTATCCGCTTGCATCATCCGAAGATTGCCTCTTCATCTTCAGCTGATTTTTTTTTTTGTAGACTTTTTGGCAGCATTATATTGAGCATTAAATATCTCGAGGTACCAAACACATGTAAATGGTATAATGCAGGACTGTGAGCTTAGGTTAGGCAATCGCGTTTGGTTTCTAGTCAATGCAATGGTCAGAAAAAAAAAAAAGTTGGTAGATCAAGTGGCCAAAAATGCTAGCTGCCTTCAGCAGGAGGCGGAAGAACCCGTGATCTTGAATCTTTATAATGCAAAAGAATCTCATTATCACTTTTGACCAAAACCTATCCTGGAGAATGTTTCCCAAATCTCTCGTCGTTCCATCCATATCCTTAAGCAGTTTAATAGTTCCCTGACACCAATTAAGAACCCAGCAACTCCTAGTTTCCTCTCTTATTTTCCCGCCCATTTCGGACTATGGTTGCTCAGTGTATGGTCGGTCTTTCTGGTGATCACGAAGCTAAAGCTCAAGCGCCTCCATGAACTGCTTCATAAGATTTATTTTCAGCATTCCCAGAGACTCTCGCATTTCGCACTACTACGATGAGTTGAAGTGGCTTTTCCCCTGTCTATAGCCGCCAGTATTTTTTGGCTTCATTCCTTTTCCAAGTCATCCAATCTCAAAGATCATCTTATATTTTCTAACTCTTCAAGTTCAAATCCTCGATCCATTCTCGTAAGACTAGATTTCTTTCCTCTGATTTCTGTATTCCCTCACCCCGTACTTCATCCTTTGATAAATCCTTCCCAATACGCGCTACCTCTTTCTGGAACTCCTTACCATCCATCTGTCCGCCATGCTCCTATCCTTTCCATCTTTAAATCCCTTCTGTTTAAAGATCTCCTTTCTTGCGAAATGAATGAATTTATTTCCTTAATTTTAATTCTTATTTTTGTAAATACTTACTTATTTTTTGTACACAAATATCTAAAATACAAGCCAAACCAATAGGGCCTCCAATTGTAATGTTTTTATTCTATGGGGACAATAGTACCAGGATAATAGAATTATTTTCCTTCTTTCTTTCAAAAGCTTTAATCGAAGTAGAAACTCAAAAAAGAGCCTCAAAACAAGTGGTATAGATTTGAGGTACGTTATCAAAGGAAACATTCTGCCAAGAAACATTCTAGCTAACAATTTTTGAATTGCTACCAATCCTTCCTTTTTGAAATTCTACTAGTTTCGAATACTAATAAACTAAAAACAAAAAAATGGGTGTATTGTCCTCAATGTGTGGAAGAAGAGGCGATGGTTGCTGAATTGCTTTACAGGTATCCTCTAAAGTTTCTAATAATTTGTAAAATATGATCCTGACACTAACGTTAAATCTCCCTAAGAATGCTACATAGCGCTTGACTACTTGTCCTGAATAGTCAGGATGTTGCACTAAATGCTACTTATTACATGGTACAATAGAGGAATGAACCAGCAACTTCTTCATGGAATTAGGCATCCCTGCGGGTACCGCAGTCAAACACATTCGACATTCACACTGAATAGGGACTGCAGTTGATGTATGCAGTTGTTACTTGAATTCAGATCATCCAAAGGCCAATTCAAGCTCATAATTGTAAACATTAAATTCAAATTTACTCATTGAATATTTTATAGACGCCTCCAATATATTTACTTTGACGCGTAAGCAGGCCAAAACAGATTATTTTATGAACACAGTAAATTTTTGTTTTTTTTTGTTCTTTGTTCGTATCTCCTCTTCAATCTACAATTCTACTTAATATTTTCGAAATTCAGAATTTGTGCGAAAAAATTTGAATCTAATTTATTTATGAACTCAAATGGGCACAGAAGAATGCACTAATTGCAAGAGTTAGTATTGCGTATTGCTTACTAACAAGTAACAAGCAACAGGCCCCGTTTATACCGATTGTTCTATTAAGTTTTGAATTCTGGTTTTGTATGTTGAAGGTCTTTAAACAAACTATTAGCCAAAAAATTTAACAAGAATATGTGCCCTCAATCATTGGTTCTAAATATGATAAAGAGGTGTGCTAGAGAGAAAGAAGTAAGATCTATGTAGCAGTTATACTTTTGTTGGGTTTATAATAAAGGTGACTTGCAATGGCAGTGCCAGTAAACAGTAGCCAATAAGCCCTCATAAAAGACACGATATTAATGTACCACAGATCCGTAGGTTGTTACAGCTGCTGATGAGAGCCAGAGGAGGCCCCTTTGAAGGCACAGTACATGCTGCACAAGCTGCGTAAAGTGCATTATTTGATAAATTAAGGTATATGTTTGATCCTTTACATGAAAGATATTGATCACTTAAATATGTGGCAGGAGATTTCCATTTTTCTTGGTAATTAAACACAACTCTCCCAAAAGTACCAAATAATTATTAAACCTTCTTGTTTGTAACAGATGTAAAATTAATTTGTAGCCCTTTTGTCTATGCTTGTGAACATCTAAAGCTCTTAACATTTGATTATTGCTTAGAAAAATCACTCGGAAAACGACTTATTTCCCGATATTAAGAAAAATACTAGCTTTACTGCCTTAGCAATATTTTCAGTAGTAAAGGGATGAAAAAATACATAAAAATGACCTATCGCGTGCTCTTCTTTCTCTTTGATAACAAGTTAAAAAAATTGAAATATGATTAATAAATATCAGATTTTGGAAATAGTCTAGCACCTTTATTTTTAAAGATATCGAATTGTGGTTTCCGGTTTCTTTCATAACTTTTTATACTCTTTAAAACGATATATATGAAAATGGGGGACAACTGCAAACCCTCACTTTTGGTCGCGCGTCTGCCGCGTATGCGGGGCAGGAATCTAAAATCAAGTCACATATTCTGAAACTAGAGGTGACGGGCAACAAATTTTTTTCTCTACCATTTTTTGGCTCAGATCAACTGTTCAAGCATGAAATGCATTTGAGCCGTTTTAAAAATGGAACAATTTGTATATTCTGTTGAACGAAACGTGGAACTTTTCAGAATCAAAAACTAAAATCATTCTCTGAAAAACATTCCTGTGTTTAAAATAATGCAAACAATGAGACAAGTTCATGCATTATTAGATGTTTTATGGTACAGTTCAAATAAATCTTTTAATATCTGGCACGATGACGGAAAACGAGAAAAGCTTTAATGGATACTCGAAGAGTTTTCTTTAGCTTTTCCGTCTCACACTTTGGCTGAATCCTGTAAACATGGCTGCTATAATTGACTGATCTAATCCTCAATTTCAACAGTTTTTAATTGTTTGCCATTTTGTTTTTATTTAAGCTGAACATTATGTAAGTACCAAATATTCTGTTTTCAATCTTATTCACGGGGAATATTGGTTTGACGTGAATTCTAGGGGAGCTATGACGTCACGCTTCCTACAATAGTACAAGTTTACTACAGTGAACGAAGTAAACATACATGATATTGAATTTAAAAAACTTTTTAGTCCATTTTCTAAGGTTTACAAAAAATGTAATTTGGTACTTAAATTGTAGTTTGAGGACAATCAAGAAAAATTTTTACACCACATTATTATTACTTTTTTTTTAATTGATTTAAGGCGCGCCAACATCTAAGGTTATTGGCGCCCGGAGCTTTTTTTCAGTGCACTGTCGGCCTCCGGACAGTGTATTATCTCGTTACAGACAACACTGGACCATCACCGGACAGTGAGCTGTAAGAAGCTCCTAGGAAGAGAAAATCTAAGGGTCAGCAGCTGGGATTCGAACCCGGGATCTCTGCGTGGGAGTCCAATACGCTAACCGCTAATCCCTTCCCTACGCCACATTACTATTATTGTTATTTAACGTTTTTTTTTTGTCTTCTCTTTTCTGTGCTTTAAGATTTTAATAAAAAAGTGCTATTTCAATATGATGTTAGGTTTAAAAGATTGTACTTTACCAAAGAAAATATATTACTTCTGTACGAGATTACGTAGAACCCTTTAACAACCAAGCTACTAGCGAATGTCAAATAGCAATATTGTAGCCCACTCAATATGGAGGATCTAGCTAAAGCTTATAACCACTGTCTTTGCAATAACTTTTTTACCTTTTGGTCGGACCCTAATTGTGATTTTATTGCTGACTACTATTATAAGAACATGCAGCATATCTTACACTTTGTTACAAAAAAACTAACCAACAAGGGTATGGGGAGAAGTAGTTATAACTATACTGAGGGGGATTGCAGAAGTCAAGTAGTACTTGTTTTGAGGATATGGCATATAAGCTGAGGATTCTTATGATTATAATATTTATAAACTAGAAATGGGCTGAGTGGTTAGCTTATACTGGAATCAAATGGAGAGATTCTGGTTGCGACACCAGCTGATAGCCCTAAGATCTTCCTCTTCCTTTAGGAGGCTACTTTTACTTCCTTAGGAGTGTTGTCTATACAGAGAGAACTCTATCCGAAGACCATTTTTAGTGCACTGGCAAAAAAGCTCTGGGCGCCTTGGTTCTCAGAGGTGATAACGCGTCTTAAATTTTTTATTTTTAAAAAATACTTATAAATAATAATAATGTCAACATGAATCAACGGGGTTACATTCTATCCATTGAACGAATACCACATAAAATAACAATTTTCCTAGGGGTAAAAGAGTGTATAAGCGATAGTGTAGCGTGTTTATTCACCTTGGAAGGCTATAGCCAGAGTAAACTTTTAATTTTATTCTCTTAACGTAATGTTACGGAAAATCACGACTTATTTTGGTCGTAAAATTTTAGACTTTAAAACTTTGGGAGATGCTTAACTATAAAGGGGACTTCCTGAAAAATGGATTTTTTTTTTTTTTTTTATTAGAATTTTACAACTGCACAAATATATATGCAACAAGTAAATGTGCTAAATAAGTATAGACATGGCGTGATTGTCGTGAATGACAGTCACCCAGTGGTGACCATCGTTAGCTCCTCAGGTGATCTCGGGGCCAGCGACGCCTGAGCCGTCGTACGGGGTTTCCGGGAAGTGATTGGGATGAAAGGAGTTGTGCGAGTGGGTTGGGATGGGATCTGAGGAGTTTATGGAATTTAGTGTAGCGGGATTTAGCGAGGTTGGTTACAAATGGAATATTGAGGTCGGTATGAAGGGTGAGGTTTGACACATAGAAAGGAGCGTTCGTAATACGGCGGAGGATTTTAGACTGAAGGATTTGTATGCGGTTAAGGTTGGATTTTTTGGCAGCGCCATAGAGTTCCAGTCCGTAAGTCCATATTGGCATGAGGAGAGAGATGTATAGTCTTCTTTTGTTTCGTAAAGTAATTTTCGATCGTTTGTCAAGTAGTCTGGCGAGAAGTCGATATCTGGTGTTGAGGTCTTTTCTTTTTAGTCGAGTATGAGGATTCCAAGTAAGTCTTTTGTCGAGGAATAGTCCGAGGTATCTCACGTGATCTGCAGGTGGTATAGGGGTGTTATACATATAAACAGGAGGAGGGATTTTGCGGTTAAGTGTGAAGACTATGTTTTTGGATTTAGAGGGATTTATTTTAATTCTCCAGTCGGTTAACCATGTTTCTATGGAATTGAGATGGGTTTGAAGTGTACGGGTAGTGAAGACAGGATCAGTACCAGAGGATAGAATTGCCGTATCATCGGCAAAGGTGTACAAGGAAGTAGAAGGATGAGTTGGTAGGTCAGCCGTGTAAATGGTGTAGAGGAATGGGGCGAGGATGCTTCCTTGTGGAACACCAGCAAGGATAGGATAAATAGAGGAATTGTGGGTTCCATAGGATACTTGGAAGTGTCTATCAGTTAGGTAGGATTTAAGGACTAGGAAGTATGTTGAAGGTAGGATGTTCTTTAGTTTCCAGAGGACGCCCTCGTGCCAGACTCTATCGAATGCCTGAGCTATGTCTAAGAAGACACCCACACAATATTCTTTCTTTTCGAGGGAAACAGCGATGGCGTCTACAACGCGATGAGCTTGTTGTATAGTGGAATGGAACTGTCGGAATCCAAATTGATGATCAGGAATATGTTGAAGGGGTATAACTATAGCTTGAAGGCGGGGTAAGAGGAGTTTTTCGAGGATTTTACCCAGGATAGGAAGGAGGCTTATTGGCCGATAGGAAGAAGGACATTGAGGATTCTTATTAGGCTTGGGGATCATTTTAATGGTGGAAAACTTCCATAGGAAGGGGAAATACGTTGTGCGGAGGACGGCGTTATAGATTGTCGTGAGGAGGATAACTGCTTTTTTGGGGAGTTGCAGAAGGATATTGGAGGTAATAAGGTCGTAACCAGGACTCTTCTTTCTCGGGAGATTGAGGATTACCTGCTTGACTTCTGTAGGAGTAAAGGATTTCGGAGGAGGGGAGAGTTGTAAAGGGACGTCGAGTTCGTTTAAAATTTTTTCGGCATGATTATGTCTTATAATGTCTGTGTGAGGACTAAAAACAGAGCTTAGTTGGGTGGCAAGGAGTTCGGACTTTACTGAGTCAGATTTGGCCCAGGTTCCGTCATTTCGTCTGAGGGGAGAGGAAACAGTTTTGTATTTTAAGACACGTTTTGTAGCAGTCCATAGTGAGTTGTCACAAGTTGTTAGGGTTTTTGTATACTTCGCGTATTGTTCGTTAAAGAGAAAATACTAACTATTTCTTCAATATTTAGTAAATACGAAACTTTTGTTTTGGAAGCAACTGGTTACGCATGCTCAAGAGTGGTTGTTGCAGTTCCGATTTTTTTTTTTTAAAGTAAAGAAAACGGAGATTCTGTTGAAGTATCTAATAAATTTTTTTGACTACATTTGAGAGCCAAAATCTCGTGTCACACACAATTAAAACTAATTTTCATTCTCTATTTGATCATATCCTACACGTTAAACTAAAATTACAAATTAAAAAAAAACTGAACATAAAAAGCATTTAAATTTAAGATATTTCAATTCAAAATTAAAATATGTGATTAAAACGCGCCTAATCGATCCGACAACTTCCGGAGGTAGCCGATAGTTAACCTACGGACTTCCCAATACTACTGTCTGTCTAGTGTTTGTCTAGAATTTTGATGAGAAAATTTGGAACACTTCCGTTAAGTTAAGAATTGGCGGAAGATCGTGGGAAAGTCTTTATGGGTAAGAATTATTATCGATATGAGAAAGCTATCTTCTTTCGTGTGTCTTTTTTTTTGGAACAAAATCGTTCTTCTGCACTTGCTGTACGGTGAGGCGTGGCCTATGGGAGTAGAGTATCCGTCTTCCAGGAAGTGGGGACGTTTTAAGGGAAAGAACCCAAAAACGCCGAAGACTTGTGCTTCCCCAAAAAAATGAGTTTAAGGGGAGTAATTTCGTTTTTTTAAAAAAAAAGGTTTTATGTAAATTTGCTGGAATAAAATAAATACATGAAGTAGTGACTCAAATTGGCTTTAAGTCAATAATACTAGACAATGGCCACTTACAAAACTCCAAGCTAAAAGAAAGATCTTTAAGACTAAAACATCTAACCTAATTGCTGAAATCACTAACTTAATTGCATAACCAATCCTTAAGTGTGCAAGACTATAATGGAAAATTAAAGGACATTGGAATCCTCCAGTTCGAAAGCAAAATCTGAATCAGATCTAGCATTTAAGAGAAAACTAAAGACAAGTTTTCTTTTCTTTTTTTTTGTAGAAAATGAATTTAAAATAACAAAATTATTCACAGATATGATTGATTCCAATTCCGGGTACACACCAACGACAACGCGTCCTTTTACATTTTACTCTAAATACTAGGTCATTCCAATACTTTTGAACCTAAAAAAATCTAGTCCTCCAGCTAGTTCTAGACTGATCTCTAAATACTAGGTCACTCCAATACTTTGGAACCTAAAAAAATCTAGTCCTCCAGCTAGTTCTAGACTGATCTCTAAATACTAGGTCATTCCAATACTTTGGAACCTAAAAAAATCTAGTCCTCCAGCTAGTTCTAGACTGGTCTCTAAATACTAGGTCATTCCAATACTTTGGAACCTAAAAAAATCTAGTCCTCCAGCTAGTTCTAGACTGGTCTCTAAATACTAGCCAGTTCAATAATGAACCTAGTCCTAGGCCTGGCACTAGGTTGTCTAGGACTGGGCTCTAAGATACTAGATCAATGTAGCGCACTAAAGTCAATCCAAGAGATAGAACACTGTGAGAAATAGGCACTTATACTGGACATGTGAATAGTGACTACAAAAATTAAACCTAGTCATCAGTTTAGTTCTAGAAAGTCTAATAGACTAAATAGTTCTTGTTCCCTAGACCAATGATTGGCAAATCTACGACTTACGAGACTTGTCTCTGAAGACTATAATGGTCACTGAGGGTTTATCCTTCAATGAGATACCAAGTACACAATCGTAGACTAGGTGATGAGAAGAAACCGACTAGCTATGATGGGGTTAACAAATAATTCGAAGATTAGGTCAAAACTTAAGACTGGTATTAAAACCTCAAATCCTAAAAAAAAAAAAATAGTCTTAGATTTAAACACTAGTATTAATTGGAAGCATAAGACTTAAGAGTTAATCCGACAAAAGAATTGGTGCAAGACTGACCACGTTCAGTCCTGAAATGGGCTCGCAAATAAAACCTAGGACAGACCTAGTTAAAAAGGGTTTAAAGACAATTTTTTGGCAAACTAATCGCCTAAATGTTCAATACTAAAGCCAATTCACTTAAAAACTAGTCCGCTCATAGATCCTAAACCTAGTCTCAAAAAATTCTAGTCTTATGGGTAAAAACAAAAATTTCAATAAAAGGTAAATCTTATAGACTAGGCACTTAAAAAATTTAATTTAGACAACTAGGATAAGGAACGGAAAAAAAAGTGATAAAGCCTAGGCAATAAGTCGAAATCTAGGCTCCACTGGAAACTTTGAAGCAAAATTCAAAGTTTAACGAAATAAACAAGGAGTTCCCAAAATAGTTAAGCCTAACCTATTCATACATATCCTTCCGCCAATATCAGGTCTAATAAACACATCCCATTGAATACCATAAAAATTTCAAATTCAAGATTGTGCCAATTAAATTTGTTTATATATAAATTAAAAGTAAAAAAAATTATAATATATATATATATAAATTTTAACTAAAACTTACACAATTTTGATTTTTTTGATGGTGGAGTTCCACTTTTTTTTACTTCACCGTTGAATAGAGCACTAAAGTTTATTTTTTGAGAACTCCGTAAAAACAATTTTGGTCAAAGATACGAACCCATGGGTGTGGATTTTTTTTAGTGGGTTTCCAAATTTTTTTTTTATCTTTAATAAACAAAAAATTTTTCTTTGCTTATACTGCTCGAATTATTTCACAATGCTTTCTTTAATTTTAATTTCACAAAATAAAACTAAAAAAGTTTAAAAAAAAAAAAAAAAAAAAAAAAATGAAAATAATATATTTTAATCAATTATTTTTGTTTATTTAAAAATAAGAATTAAAAATAAATTAAAAAATAAAAATAAATAAATAAAAAAATTCGTTTTCACAAATAAAAAAAAAAAAAATTAAAAAAAGCGTTTGATACACTATGAACGACAGTCGGAACTAGACTGAAGCCGAAATAAAATGTTTTCTGAAAGTGTCGAGTGAAAACTGAAGGAGTGGGGACAGTTACAGGGCGTCTTGATTAGGAGAGGGGTAGATTGGGAAGGGATGATTTTTTGGGGGTGGGGATGAATAGGAGGGTGTGAGGCCCCCACAGTGGGGGGAGGGCGCGCGGCAGAAAGCCACACGTTGCTCTGTGTATACCGGGTGGAGATAGAATAGTGAGATATATCGTAGAGCATTATGCATACAATTATCTCATATAGTAATGGCTCTTAATGAAATATTATATGCATGATTCATAATAAATATAATGCTCTAGTTATAGTTTCTTTGATATTTTGAGCTTAAATTGAATATTAATTGAGATTTGAGCAACATTTAATAACGGTTTCTGTAATATCAGTTAAAAAAAAGGTTAAATTTTTGAGGTAATATCAAACAGCATTTTAACTAAAATTATTAAAATATATAGAGTTTCTGTACAGGACAATCTCATATACGAGTATGTGGCTATTAAATAACGAGACTGATGCCGCTACAGAAGAACTATGCATGCGCCAAATCCTAACGACCGCGACCAGCTGTGCAGCGTAAAGCCTTCTCTTTCGATTGCAGCGTCTGTAACGTGTTTTTGTAGAGAAATCTGTCTGACTGGAACCGTCCGTTTGTGTAAGAGGTGTTAGTTTCCGTTTTGCGCGAAAACATGATACTATACATTGTAGTAGAGCAACGAATTGTCGTGAAATTTCACATGAAAACTTGGTAAAACCGCTACTGAAACTTATCTTTTATTACAAAGAAGTTTATGGCGATGAATGTTGTATCACGTGAGCGAGTTTTTTGAATGGTTCAAGCGTTTCCAAGATTGGCTGAGAAGACGTAGGAGATGATGACCACCCCGGGTCGCCCTTCCACGTCCAAAACGGATGAAAATATTGATTATAATTATAATCAACATTACTACCGTGAGGTGCTTGCTCAACTCCGGAGAAAGAGTTAGGAAAAAAAACGACCCGATTTTGTGGAAGAACAATTCACGGGGTTCTCCATCAAGACAACGCGCTGGGCTCACACTGCATTGTTTGTCAAGACGTTTTTAGCCAAGTACAACATCCCCAGTTTTAGGCCATCCGCCTTATACTCCTGGCCCCATGTGCCTTTTATCTGTCCCCCAAAGTCAAATCTGCCTTAAAAGGATTACGATTTCAGTCCGTTGAAGCTGTGAAAGAAAAAGCGGCACGCGTCATGCAGGAGCTCACAGAAAAAGACTTCCATCACTGTTTCGAACAATGGTAAATTCGCATGGAGCGTTGTAGGGTTAGGGGAGGGGTGTATATTGAAGGTGATAATAACTAAATATGTTTTACAGCAATAGTCTCGTTATTTAATAGCCACACCTCGTAGAGCATAAATTGTAATAAATTTGATGGCCTACGTTTTCCATCGATAGTAATTTGACCTAAAATTAAAAGGTAGTAATTAAAAGCTGATTGTTTCTTTTAAAACATCTCCGCTTGTAAATAGAGAAGTACCAAATTGAATTAATTGTTCTCAATAGATTTTGCACGATTTAGTTTTTAAACTTCGGATAATAATTACTAAAAAAATATCGATCTACAACTTTTAATCGAAAATTAGTCCCCACAAGATGTGATTAAGAGTATACAACTATTATAATAGCAGCAACTAAACAACAGCAAGATTGCCTAACACTGCCTTGTTCAGTATAATAATAAAAATCACTGTATAATAAATTGTAGAAAAATTAAATTAAAAATAAAACTCCACAATTTAAAGGGATGAATTGCCAATTTTAGTCAAAAAATTTTCATTTGTTGCTAGTGCTGCACGAGACCGAGACGAGGCGAGACTTTATGCAGTCTCGATCTCGGTCGCTCAAGTCTCGGTCTCGTCGAGATATCTCGGTCTCGGTTTTTTGAATTTTTGTTTAAGCATTAAAAGCGGTTTGCTATTAATAATCTTTTCAAAAAATGTTATTATTTTCTAATAATTATTTTAATTTATATATTGGTAAAGAAAATGTGTGTAAAAGAAGACAACTACTTACACTTCAATGCATCATATATTACTATTACTGTTATATATCTTTATATAATTTCAAAAAGATGTTAAAAACGCGCCAAATGAAAGACCCAAATAACATATCTGCCTGCTATAACAAGACGATTCGTGAAATAAAAAATACAAACTTCCCGCTCCATTAGTTATGGCTGTTGGTGAAGATAAAGAATCTGATGACCTTCACCTTTTGACGACGACGACGACGACTGCATCAATATTTTTGCACCATTTGCTCAAAAATCAGCAAATATCACCGAAGCATGGAAGACAGAAATAATTAATTACACCAAATTAGACCAAGCACCAGTAGACGTTGACATTTTAGAATGGTGGAAAACACTTGAGAATTCCTTCAAAAATTTGTCTAGAATGGCGAAAGATATTTTTAGTATCTGTGCAACTTCAGTGCCATCGGAAAGATTATTTTCGCAAGCTGCGATGATAATGACCAATAGAAGATCTTCTCTAACTTCTGACTCAGTAAAAGCTCTTTTATGTATCAATGCTTGGGCAAAGTGTATCTTAAAAACGAAAATTTGTGGCAATATTTTTTAGGTGCATAGATAGTCTTTTTTTTCAAATTCACTAATTCCAAAATTCTAAAATATAATTCAAATAATATCAAAGTTCAAAGTATTAGATTATTAATAGTGAAATTTATGAAATTGAATGAATGAATGATATGAATAGTGAAATTTAGTGAATTTATGCAAAAATTATGTAATTCGAAGGGGGCCGCCACGGTAGCGGAGCGGTGCGAGACTTGCGAAGCTAAGTGTATTGTGGTACTGGGTTCGATTCCCGGTCTTAGGCCTTGGATTTTATTTAATGGTTAATATGAGAAATTTACAGTAAAGTATGTTTGCTAGTCGCCTCCGTCCGCGACACCTAATTGGTAGTTGGACGTAAAGCCCCGCCTGAAAAAATAGGCGATTACTTTACTTTGCTTACTTTACTTATGTAATTCGAAGTCAAATAGAGATGTAGTAATATTGAACATATATAATAAAATCGTATCTTTTAATAATTAATTCAATACCCGTAATGATTATTTATTAATAAAGAACACAATTTTATAATTTTGTAGCTAAAAATTAATATTTGAAAAACCGAGACGAGACCGAGATTTCTCGACGAGATATATATCATGTCTCGATCTCGGTCTCGGTTGCTCAAGTCTCGTCTCGGTCTCGGTACCGAGACCGAGACCGAGATTTGTCTCGTTTCTCGTGCAGCACTATTTGTTGCTAATCTTTCGATGTAGGGACTAGGTCATCTTCAAAGCTTATGCTAATAACAATTATAATTTGTTTTAGGTATGCCTAAAAACAGTCAGGACAGAACACATACACCAACCTTCAACTTTAACACCCACTATTTTTTTAAAAAAATTAAAATTGTTGATTTTATTGTTTGTAAAATACGTTCTAGAGTCCTGAAGACGATCTAATACAAAGAAGAAAGAGCTTGCCAAAAATAATAATAACTAAAATTGGTAATACACTTTCTTCTCTTTAATAATAGATAATTTAAATTATTATTATTATTATTTTGTATACTTCTAAAGCTCGAAGTTAATTCAATATTCTAAATTCAATAGTCCACCTTTAGTGGGTAGCCATTTCGTCTAAGTTTTGAGTTCATCTTCTATATTTTTAAAATGATGCGTCCCTCATCTAGTTACCAGAAGTTGCTATAAGAGCACAAAGAGACTCAGTGATGATAACACCAATTCTACCACTTTTATGTTTAAACTTTTATTAATTTCATTACCTATATAAATACTGGGCGCCACGGTAGCCGAGCGGTTAGAGGCGAGACCTGTAAAGCTAATATGTATTGTGGTACTGGGTTCGATTCCCCGGTCTTAGGCCTTGGATTTTATTTAATGGTTAATAAAAGAAATTTACAGTAAAGTACGAAGGTCGTTTGAAAAGTCCGTGCAAAGTCAGAGAGATAGCACCACTGGCGCGTATCGAGGTTATGTTTAGTTAGTAGCATCTCTTGGAAGAACACACACCAAGTTTCAGCCAGATCGGTCTATTTCTTTGTGTTTGGCATTCGTTTGAATCGAGGAAGTCGAGTGATTTTCAAAAAATGGACGAAAAAGAATTTCGTGTGTTGATTAAACACTATTTTATGAAAGGCAAAACGCCTCAGGAGACTAAAGAGAAGCTTGATAAACATTATGGTGACTCTGCACCTTCGATTAGAACAGTTTATAAGTGGTTTCAAAATTTTCGGAGTGGCCATATGGGCACAAGTGATGCTGAACGTTCTGGACGCCCTGTTGAGGTTACTACTCCAGAAATCATTGATAAAATCCATGATATGGTGATGGATGACAGAAGAGTGAAGGTGCGTGAGATTGCTAGTGCTGTGGGCATCTCGAATGAACGGGTACATAATATTTTGCATCAACATTTGGACATGACAAAGCTATCCGCAAGATGGGTGCCGCGATTGCTCACGCTTGACCAAAAACGAAATCGTGTGAAGTGTTGCAAGGACGGTTTGCAGCTGTTCCAGAAGAATCCGCAGGACTTTAAGCGTCGTTTCGTCACTGTGGATGAAACATGGATACATCACTACACTCCTGAGACCAAAGAACAATCTAAACAATGGGTTACCAAGGGGGAATCTGCGCCAAAAAAGGCGAAGACCGTTCCTTCGGCCGGAAAGATTATGGCGACTGTCTTTTGGGATTCGGAAGGAATAATCCTCATCGACTATCTGGAAAATGGTAAAACTATTACAGGTGCATATTATTCATCGTTATTGGACCGTTTGAAAACCGAGCTGCAAGAAAAACGCCCACGATTGGCCCACAAAAAAGTCCTTTTCCATCACGACAACGCACCAGCTCACACCTCAGCAGTTGTGGTCGCAAAATTAATGGAAATAGGGTTCCAACTCGTTTCACATCCCCCCTATTCTCCAGACTTGGCTCCCTCGGACTACTATTTGTTCCCCAATATGAAGAAATGGCTGGCGGGAAAAAGATTTTATTCAAACGAGGAGGTGATTGCAGAAACGAATGGCTATTTTTCAGACTTAGACAAATCCTATTATTCGGAAGGGATCAACAAACTAGAGCAGCGTTGGACGAAGTGTATAAGCCTAAAAGGAGACTATGTTGAAAAATAAAAAAGGTTTACGCCAAAAAATTAAGTAGTTTTTATTTTTGCACGGACTTTTCAAACGACCCTCGTATGTTTGCTAGTCGCCTCCGTCCACGACACCTAATTGGTAGTTGGACGTTAAGCCCCGCCTGAAAAATAGGCGATTAGTTTACTTACCTATGTAAATACTAATACTAATACGAAATAAGCATTTATACACGTAAAATTCAAAGTTCAAAGTAAATAGTTCAAAGGAAATTTAGCTATGTAAATTTTGGTAGTATAAAATTGTATTTCTTTCCATAATATAATACAATTACATTAGTATTAGTTTAAAATTCATTAATATTAACTATGATATGGAGAATTTTAATCGAAAAGGAGTGTGCAATTATTTTCTAATTGGAGCTCCTGTTGTATATACAGATATTATGATGTATTCTTATAAGAATCGAAACGCATTTACAGAGATAATAAATAAATGTATGGAAGAGAGAGAACGTATTACATAATATATTAAGGGCGAGTATAGAAATGTACTGGAGCGGACAGTTAGGTCTCCGCCCCTTATTGAGATGGACTCCATTTAGAGGCCATCGTACGTATGCAGCTAAAGTGCACACAGGTCCGACCGAAGTAGTGGGGCTACAGAATAGCATGGGGGTCACAAGTCTGACCATAATCCAGTCAAACAATTATGGGAGTGGAGGTAACAGTCATAAGCGATGTAAAGAATCGCTGTGATCATTTATTTCACGTACATGTCCTATAATTTATGGCAATTTTACGTAATAAAATTCTCTTTCAAAGGGGAATTTGCACTAATAAAAATTAAAAAAAAAATACATTAGACTTAAAAACAAAAACAAAATAATATGAATTTTAAGGGAACGGATTAGCTCAGATGATAGCACACTAGAGTCTCACGCGTAGATCCTGGGTTCGAATCCAGCTGCCGCGGCAATTAAATTTTCTTCTTTAAAAAAACGAAACAAAAAACAAAACCAATTCTAAAATGTGTACAATATTTATAAGCACAAATGGTATTGCCAAAAATTTCTTTACTAAATCACTCATCAATATTCCATCACGTAGTGTTCCAAATTTAGGTATGCCAGTGTTCCTCAAGAGTAAAACATCAAGTGAAATGGGTTTTGAAAATCTAAAATTTGAAAACTACTGCTTTACTCAATATATTTCTCCTGTTTTCGTTGATTATTTACTTTTCGATTATTTTGATTTGTTGATTATTTTGATTATTTCGTTGATTATAACGGAGTTTTTTTCAACGATCAGTATCCGGGAAATATGTTCATAAATTATGGTTAATTATAATTATTATTATTTGAATTATGATTTATGCTAAGTTTTAATAAGTGATAGGTGAAGTTAAGCTCTCTTCTTAAGTACAATAGTCAGTGTTCTCTCGTTATAGACCGATGGCCGTCCATCAGCGGCCAGTGAGCTACAAGAAGCTCCTAGAAATTGTAAATCTCACGTAAGTTTGCGACAGTTCTGAACGAGTTGTAACTCAGTAATTTTTTTTTTAGACATCACTACTAAAGAATTTCATTTGAACATAATGTACGTATATTAGGGTGTTTCAAAAAATGATAACTTTTATAATAATTTGAAATTAATTGACTGATAGTAAATTAATTTCAAATTACAACAATCAATTCAAAATATTCCCTAATTTAGACGCTTCAGTAACCAAAATTATTTGTTTTTTTAAATTCTGTACGAAATACATAAAAAATGAAGTGATTTTAACGTTATTGTATGTTTGTCCACATATTAAGCAGTATCTATCAGAGGAGATAATACTGCAAATAGTTGATAAACCCCTTGTTAAAGGAATAACTCTATAAGGAGGAAAAGTTATAGCCATTTTCAGGGCTGTGGAACATATCTCAATCACGGAGGACATATGGATTGCTCCATAGCCCTGAAGAAAAAATTTCGACATAGACTGGCATTATTTTATAATTATAATTAATATATTTATACAGGGTGACCAGAGTTATATGCTCCACCCACTTTTTTTTTAAACGGCGGGAAATTTCGAAAAAATAAAAAACCTGTATTTATTCATTTTTAGTCTAGTTTATTTTCAGTGATTGCCCCATTTTTTTAAACCCCTGTGTCTCGAGATACAGCATCCAACTTTTGTTTTTCAAATGGAACGTTATATTTTTTGTTGCATATTTTTATAGTATTTGAGCTCCTAAAAAACACAAAAAAAAAAATTTTTGAAATCGGTTAGGTTTTTCAAAAGTTATGGTAATTTAAAATATAAAAAACAAATTTCAGTTTACTGTCAAAATTACGTTATTTTTTTTTAAAGAATCTGTTCAAACTGGGCACAATCAACGGGTAGGCAAGCCAAAACTCTGGACTCCCACGGTTTGCTTGCAGCAGCACTTATGGTGGCGAAGTCAAGATCTAGGCAGTCTAGAGTTATTCGACGTTCAGATTGTTTTTTCTTTTTTTCTACAAACGTTTGGTGTGGAGTTCATTTAGGAAATCAACTAATTGGCCCATACTTCTACAGAGAGAACTTAACTGGGTGCAAGGTATCTAACTTTTTTTTAAGAGATATTTTGCCAGTTCTGCTTGCAGATGTTCCTCTACAACGTCGGCTAGATATGTATTTTTAACAAGATGATTGCCCGGCATATAATGCGAGAGTGGTTCGAGGTTACCTGGACAGAAATTTCCATGAAAAGTGCTTAGGGACTCATTGTCCCATCCAATGGCCACCACGATCTCCGGACTTAACCCCAATGGACTATTTTTTTTTGTGGGGACACCTAAAAAATAAAGTGAACAGTAACCTTAATCCCGTGGCTTGAGTCGATGATCTGAAACGTCGAATAACTCTAGCCTGCCTAGATCTTGACTTCGCCACCATAAGTGCTGCTACAAGCAAAGCGTGGGAGTCTAGAGTTTTGGCTTGCCTATCCGTTGATTGTGCCCAGTTTGAACAGATTCTTTAAAAAAAATAACGTAATTTTAACAATAAACTGAAATTTGTTTTTCATATTTTAAATTTCCATAACTTTTGAAAAACCTAAGCGATTTCAAAAATTTTTTTTGTTGTTTTTAGGAGCTCAAATACTATAAAAATATGCAACAAAAAATATAACGTTCCATTTGAAAAACAAAAGTTGGATGCTGTATCTCGAGATACAAGGGTTTAAAAAAATGGGTCAATCACTGAAAATAAACTAGACTAAAAATGATTAAATACGTGTTTTTTATTTTTTCGAAATTTCCCGCCATTAAAAAAAAAGTGGGTGGAGCATATAACTCTGGTCACCCTGTATAAATATATTAATTATGTTAAAGTTTCAAGGCGCTGCGAGTGTTTCATTACCAGTTTTGGCTATGGATTTCATTTAATGGGAATAAAAGCAAGTATTTGCTCTGTCCAAGACATCTAGTTTGTTAGTTGGATGTTAAGCCCTCCATCAAAAAATTGACTTTAATTTTATTTAAACTTTATTAGATTAAAGTGTTAAAACATGTTTTTCTATAAACTACGAAAAAAATTAAAAAAACTAACTGTAAAATCAAATTCAGCTTATTATACGTAGGGGGGCTTTAAGTTTAAACTTTGCCCCCCTCTCCACTGAATTTAGTGGTTAGCCTAAGTGGTTACTCAACTCAAAAAAAAGAAAAGTATCGTAGTTTCCCAGCTTCATCTTCGTCATACCGCCAATACTAACACGGAGAAATTAAAAGTTATTAAAGAATAAGGATTCAAAATTGGCGAAGAATCGGTCCAAATAAAAACAACTCGTCCTTTTTGCCAACGTTTCCGCAAAATATATTGCCTTCTTCATTTTTTACTTCCGTTTTATTTAATAATAATTGTGAAAAACTAAAATGGTTACTTTTCTATTTGTTCCTTCTCCAGAAATTGACATTTGAGTAAATTAGTAGTGAAAAGTCGGTTACGCAAAATCCCAGTTTTCCGCATTTACACCCCTCAGTTCGGGGTAGGGTTTTGTTAAAAACCAAAAAAATCCATATGATCTTGAAGCTCAATAAATGCGCAACTTTTTCTGAAATTATGTGACTCCTTGATTCATTAATCATTGAAAAAATGCAGTTGAAAATTTTAACAAAAATCATCGAAAACGAAATTTTTAGACATTCAAGTAAAAATTTCATTGTTATAAGAATCGTTTTGAGGCTCTGTACCAAGCAAATTTATAGGAAATTTAATGCTCTTTCGTTTGGAATAAGCAGATTTGTTGTAGGACAAAGGATACAAAAGTTACGACCGTTTTTATGGTGAAAAACGCGAATATCGACGGAAAAGTTAAAAATGCAAATATCTTGGACACTATTGAGAATCGGGCCAAAGTGAATAGAATATTTTTTGTTGCATTTGAGCTGTATATACAGGGTGTATACGGAGGAATGGTCGAAATTTCGGGAAGCGATTCTGGGCATCATTTGCAACAAAAAAAAAATCCATATAAACTATGGCTCGATTCTGCTCCGTTTTATAGATATTTTTAATTTTATGTTTTTTCAAGGTATCACTACTTTTTAGCAAACAGTTGTCTATATTTCTCAAACTATTAAAGCTACAGCAATTTCAATTAGCTCATTAGAAAGAAGGTTAAATTGCCTTTTAAATAATAATAATAATTTTATTTGCTTTTGAAGATACATCTTCTTTGCAGAGGAGTCTGACAATATACACATAGTTGTACAAAATAAATGATTATCCTTGTGAAATTACAGAAATAATAATAAAATAGAAAAAGAAAAATAAAGTAATAAGTAACTTAAAATACTAGTTTAATAATATTGTGGAGATGTAGAGTAAAAGTTGAACGGTTGGACTAATGGTAATGAGTGACTAAGAGCAATTTAAAATTCGGTAGTAGTGGTATCAAAAAATAACACATTTATGAAACGTCTTACAAACACTGTTCAGTTAATGTTTATTAGATCAAATGTTCAGTCAGCTTGACCTAAAACTATCTGAATTGCTTTGGTTTTTTTCTCAATAGCCTTTAGCGAAAAATGGTAGATATCGTTAATTTGTTCAATAGTTTTGATAGTTAATAGAGATTCCAGGGGACTGGTATCATTCAAATATTTACTAATAAGTTTTTCCCGAATTGAGTTAAAAAACGGACAATTGACAATAAAATGTGATAGACTATCTGAGCTGTTAGTGAAACAGGTATTACAACACTTTTCAGGATAAAATTTACATTTGTTTCCTTTAATAGACAATGTAGGGAACAGCTAGCCAGGCGAATTTGAGCAATCAGTCTTAATTTATTGATGTGAACTTTAAAAAGTAGGTAATTTTCACCGATATTAAAAGTGCTAATATTTCTAAAATAACTGTTAAAATTAGAATGAATAGCGGCATTCACATCTTTGCTTAAACAATGGTTTTTAAACTGTTCTTTTAAGTTGAGCATATTTTCTTTTAGAGTAAAACTGGATTGTGAGAACCAGACATCCTGAGCTCCAATGGTAACTAGCTGGTCTCTAAGCGAGCGTACCCAATTAAAAGGTATAACTCTGTTATCAATCAGTCTGAAGAGCTCTAAATAACACGCCCTCTGTAAACAGTCATCCGACATAGTGAGAATCTTATACCAGTAATTCAGCATTCTGTCGAACACAAGAGATCTTAAACTAATGCAGCCCGCCTCCAGTCGCACAAAATGATTCGGAGTATTTTGTGGGAGACGCAGTAAGGTTTTAAAAAACCTCAACTGTACTCTCTCCACAATTTCCACATAATGAGGGGCCCAGACCTCAGAACAGTAAAGCAGTATAGTAGAAACAATCGATTTGTAAAGAAGTATCTTGGGTCCCCATTCATCTGATTTATAGTAAGAAAGCATCTGCATTACCCTGGGTATCGCAATAAGGCCTTTCACGGTAAAATGATCCGACGCTACTTTAAATTTGCCCGAACTGGAAACGGGGACACCTAAATAAACAAATGATTTTGCGCCTTGGAGTTGCACGTTGCAATATGTCAGAGTCTTTACTTTTATACGGGGCGATTTTTGAAAGGGAACAATAACGGTTTTTGAGGTGTTTACGGTTAGGTCATTTAATTGGCAGTATTTTTCTAACAACTTAAGTTTAGATTGGGCATCTTTCCATGAGTATGCCGCAATGACAATGTCATCGGCATACATGAGGAGTAACAGGTCTATTCTGCTGTTAATGCGTATCCCTTCTGCTCCATTATCCCGAAAAAACTGAATAATGTCGCTGATAAAAAGAGTGAACAGTAAAGGGCTTAAAAATTTCCTTTTAAATAAGCTAATTTATATTTAAAAATAAAAAGTTGTAATATCTGGAAAAAAAAATTAAAAATATCTACAAAAACGGTGCCGAATCGAGCCATAGTTTATATAGAATTTTTTTGTTGCAAATGATGCCCAGAATCGCCTACCGAAGTTTCGACCATTCCTTCGTATAATTCGTATAATACGTACACCCTGTATATACCTGTTCTCCAGTTATGGCTCTTAGTTTCTGTAACTCAACCAACCCTCATAGCCACGTAAGTTTCAATAATTATAAACAACTTTGTTGTATTGTATTTTTTTATTTTTTGAATCGCTATGTTTCAATTCTCTAAATTGTTTTGTATTTTTTGTATTTGTAATATCCTGGCCCTGAAGAAGGCTATATATTGTTGAAACGTTGGCAAAAAGACGAGTTGTTGTTTTTATTTGGGACCGATTCTTCACCAATTTTGAATCCTTAATTTAATATAAAGTAAAGTAATCGCCTATTTTTTCAGGCGGGCTTAACGTCCAACTACCAATTAGGTGTCGTGGACGGAGGCGACTAGCAAACGTACTTTACTATTTCTCAATTAACCATTAAATAAAATCTAAGGCCAAGACCAGGAATCAAACCCAGTACCACAATGCATATTAGCTTTGCAGGTCTCGCCTCTTAACCCGCTCGGCTACTGTGGCGCCTTTAATTTAATATTTGACGGTCACTAAACCAATATACGGAGTGATCCATTTAAAACGCACCAATCGCATATAACTTTTTAGGAAAGCGGAATTTTGAAAAAACCCACGGAGTAAACTGTATGTTTTTTTTGGTCTAGTTTTCAAATTTTCCACTTCCAATGCTGTATCTTTATTTTTGGCGGAGTTACGGCCAAAAACCCTATTGGGGTTTAATAAGGACCACTGGTTTTGACAATGATTGTGAAAAGTACATAAAAAATTGTGAAAAATTACGTTGACCCCGTTTCGATTTATTTTTCTCCAGAAATACACGTTTTGGGAGGTCCTCTGACTGCGAAAAATGTTATTTGTGACGCAAAGAACAAAAATAATAATAATTGAAGATTTTAAAGAATTTAGTGTAATGTAATGGTTATGGGTGAATCAGGATAAATTTGTTTTATCATCAAATAAAAGCAATCATCACATCATTTTAATGTACTCCGTATGTAAGACTTGAACTGTGATTACGGTAAGAATATCTTACCACGGATGGGCGGGTGTTGGTCTAGTGGTCAAGAGCGTGGCTTTGTATGTGGGAGATCCCCAGTTCGAATCCCGCGTATGCAGTCATTCTTATTACTTAAATAATCATAATACTTTTTTAAATAAAGTGTAGTCACAGGTGGGATTCGAACCGAGGATTTCCCACTTACAAAGCCACTCTGTTGACCACCAAACAAGAGATTCTTACCGTAATCATAGGCCAAGAAGTCTTGCATACTGGGTGCATTAAAATGATGTGATGATTGCTTTTATTTGATGATGATAAAACAAATCTATCCTGATTCACCCACAACCATTAAATTACACTACAAGTTTTTAAATCTTCAATTATTATTATTTTTTCACTTTGCGTCACAAATAACATTTTTTGCAGTCAGAGGACCTCCAAAAACGCGTGTATTTCTGGAGGAAAATTAATATTGAAAACCGATCACGAATAGATAAAATTGTAAATTTGATCTTAAATATCTCGACAAATATTAGGGATATCGAAACGGAGTTAACGTCATTTTTCATAGTTTTTTATGTAGTTTTCATAATCATTGTCAAAACCAGTGGTCCTTATGAAACCCCAATCGGGTTTTTGGCCGTAACCCCGCCAAAAATAAAGATACAGCATCGGGGAAGAAAAATTTGAAAACTAGACCAAAAAAAACATATAGTTTACTTTGTGGGCTTTTTCGAAATTCCGCTTTCCTAAAAAGTTATAGGCGATTGGTGCGTTTTAAATGGATCACCCTGTATATTGATATTAAAAATTAACATATGAGAGCTCATATTTTTTAGGACATAGCAAAAAAATATTAACTGTATACGAGGTGTGTTCAAAAAGTAACGGGAATTTTCGTTTTTTGAAAAAAATATTTATTTATTCATCTACATTAATATTGTCGCCTTCAAAGTAGTCCCCTTCGCATACAATACACTTGTGCCAGCGCTTTTTCCAATCCTCGAAACACTTCTGAAACTCGATCTTTGTGATAGCTTTCAGCTCTTTCAGCGATTCGCTTTTAATGTCATCTATGCTTGTAAAACGACGGCCTTTTAATGTTCTCTTTATGTTTGGAAATAGAAAAAAGTCACATGGAGCCATGTCTGGCGAATATGGAGGCTAGGGCATCGTTAAAGTTTTGTTTTTGGCCAAAAATTCACGAACAAGCAATGAAGTGTGAGCAGGTGCATTATCGTGGTGCAAAATCCATGAATTGTTTTGCCACAAATCCGGGCGTTTTTTTCGGATTGCTTCACGCAAACGGCGTTGAACTTGTAGGTAGTACTCCTTATTGATTGTTTGACCTTGTGGCAAGAATTCATGATGCACTATGCCATTAAAATCGAAGAACACAGTGAGCATAACCTTCACATTCGACCGCACTTGTCCAGCCTTTTTCGGTCTTGGCGATCCAGAATGCCTCCACTGGGACGATTGAGCCTTAGTTTCGACATCATATCCGTAAACCCATGTTTCGTCACCTGTTATAACACGTTTCAGTAGATCCGCATCGTTGTCGACTTCATTGAGTGACTCTTGAGCAACTTCCATTCTCCGCTGTTTTTGTTCGAAATTCAACAATTTTGGAACAAATTTTGCTGCCACACGTTTCATACCCAAAACATCCGAAAAAATTTCATGGCATGAGCCAATTGATATGGCAACATCATCAGCGACTTCTCTGATTGTGATTCGGCGATCGTTCATAACCATTTCTTTCACTTTTTTCACGTTTTCATCGGTTGTTGATGTGCTTGGACGTCCAGGTCGTTTGTCATCTTCAACGTTTTCGCGGCCATCTTGGAAACGGTTATACCACTCGTAAATCCTTGTTTTACTCATAGCAGACTCACCATATGCCTTTATTAACATTTCACACACTTTATTTCATTTTTTACGCAAAATTTAATACAAATTCTTTGATCCATTTTTTTTTAACAAACAAAAATCGCCAAGCTCGAAAAACACGTCTAACCTTAACGGCTGCCACTTAAGAAGTAAACAATGAATATTACTGAAAATTTTATCGTACTTCAGGGGCATGTGTACCAACATAATAAAAAAAAAAAAAATTACAATCAGACTCTCCAAACCCGCGAAATTTAAAAATTCCCGTTACTTTTTGAACACACCTCGTAAATATCAATCAATCACTTTATTTGCACAAAAGAATTACATTTTATGGCAAGGAGTTAAGGTCACTATACTTACAAAAAAAAATAAAACAGAAATAAATAACTAAAGTAAGAACACAAAAAATAGTGTTCGGAATGAAAATAGCGACACAAATAAATAAGTAGAAAATTAAACTTACTATTTTAAATAGACTTTCTACTACGAAAAATTTAAAATCCAAGAAATTAAAATGGTACATTCATCTTACAACACTTTTACCGAGAGGTTCTTGAAAAACTTCGAAAAAGGGTCATTCGTGTGAGACCAAACATCAAGAACAATTTGGGTGTTGCATCACGATAATGCTCCTTGTCACACAGCAATTTCAATAAACGAGTTTTTTTTTGGCCAGTAAAAAACATTCCTGTGGCTCCTCAGCCTCCTTATTCGCCTCGACTTGAGCCCTTGTGACTTTTTTCTCTTCCCGAAATTGGAAAAATCACCACTAGGGAACTCATTTTTGGACAGTTGAAAACATTCAACCGACCAGCCTGAAGGCTATTCCAGTATCGGGAGTTCGAGCACTGCTATGAGGAATTGGAAGAAACGTCTCCAGCACTGTGTGGCTTCAGAAGGAAGTTATTTTGAGGGGTGACAATATAGAATTGTAATTCTTTTTGAATAATTTTTTTTTAAAAAAAATCGGTCTCATTACTTAATTTACAGACCTCGTATAATTTTAGACATTTGAGACTACTATACAAAAAAAAAAAAAAAAAATTATTAAGTTTAACTACGTTATCAATATAAAACAAATTTTCGAAACAGTCATTTGGGGCAAATACTTTTTTATTTAAACAGAAAATTCTGGATATTCAAAAAAGAAAACGAAGCAAATCATCACTCATTTTTAGTGAACATAGCAAAGTATTTGTAAGGTTAAATTCATATTTTAATGAGATCTCAAATTTTTGTATTTAGGAAATTGCAAAAAAACTCTTAACTGAATAAATATGGCGTATAGTCGGCAGTGAAATACCAAAAAAAAAAAATAAATAAATAAAATAAAATCTGAATACAGCGTACAAGTAACAGTGCTGACGTCAGAGGCCAGAGTGGTTGCGTGTCTCTCAACCCTTAACTGCGTGGGGGCGATACAGAGGACCACAAGGTCACCTCGGGGATAAAGGGCTACACTCTCTTTTTCGCTCTGAAAAATTGCTTTTAAAAGAAAAATCACTTTTAACAAAGGGGTTTTCCTTGATAAAGTACCAGCTCTATTTCAGAGTACTAAAACCCATTACAAAGTACGAAGTATTGCTCTAGCAAAAGTTCCATATTTTAGCTCAAAATTTAGTAAATATTACTTTCTAGCTTTAAAAAAGAAAACACTAACAGACGTAAGTGGAGTGCTAACAGAACAATCTGCTGTTAAACTTCTGTTACTGCTGTAGTAAAAATTAGGATGTTAAATTTTTTAAAAAATTAATACGAGCCTAAAAAAAGTACATTAAAAACTGTGAAAAATGACGTTGACCCCATTTCGATATCCCTAATATTTGTTGAGATATTTAAGATCAAAGTTACAATTTTATCTATTCGTGATCGATTTTTCGATATTAATTTTCCACCAGAAATACACCAGTTTTGGGAGGTCCTCTGACGGCCAAAAAATTTGTTATTTGTGACGCAAAGAACAAAAATAATAATAATTGAAGATTTAAAAAAATGTAATACAATGTAATGGTTGTGAGAGAATCAGGATAAATTGTGTTTTATCATCAAATAAAAGCAATCATCACATCATTTTAATGTACCCCAGTATGCAAGACTTCTTGACGCTATGATTACGGTAAGAATATATTGCCAGGGTGTTGGTCTAGTGGTCAAGAGCGTAGCTTTGTAAGTGGGAGATTCCCAGTTCGAATCCCGCCTATGATGACTACACTTTATTAAAAAAAAAAAGTATTATGGATTTTTTAATTAATAAGAATGACTGCATACGCGGGATTTGAACTGGGGATCTCCCACTTACAAAGCCACGCTCTTGACCACTAGACCAACATCCGGCCCATCCCTGGCAAGATATTCTTACCGTAATCATAGCGTCAAGAAGTCTTGCATACTGGGGTACATTAAAATGCTGTGATGATTGCTTTTATTTGATGATAAAACACAATTTATCCTGATTCACCCACAACCATTACATTGCACTACACGTTTTAAAATCTTCAATTATTATTATTATTTTACTTTGCGTCACCAATAACAAATTTTTCGCAGTCAGAGGACCTTCCAAAACAGGTGGTATTTCTGGTGGAAAATTAATATTTAAAACCGATCACGAACTTTTGCTAGAGCAATACTTCGTACTTTGTAATGGGTTTTAGTACTCTGAAATAGAGCTGGTACTTTATCAAGGAAAACCCCATTGTTTTTACCGTATGAAACCCTAATCTGTAACTCTGCCAAAAATGAAGATACAACATCGGGGGTGGAAAATTTGAAAACTAGACCAAAAAAAAACATATAGTTTACTTCGTGGGTTATTTCGAAATTCCGCTTTCCTAAAAAGTTATAGGCGATTGGTGCGTTTTAAATGGATCACCCTGTATATATCAAAAGAGCAATACAAAATCAGCTATAAACTCCAGAAAGTATAATAACAAGTAGATAAATTCAAATTCGTACGACTAAATCGCACGAAAATAGAAAATAATATTCACGTTTTTGTTCAAAATAAAATCATTCGAGACTTTTGTTAACAGTCTAACTACGTCATCATTACATGTACATTTTAAATATAGATTTGAAGAGAACGATTGCGAATTACTGGTAAAGGTGATAATTTCAAACTAAGGAAAGATTAAAGCCGATAAAAAAATTGTTGGATAGACTGTTTCTATCAGTTACGAATAAAAGAAAGGCTAAGTTTCTCTGGGGACATTTTCGTACAAGTATTCATATATGAAAACACAAGGCGCCACGGTAGCCGAGCGGGTTAAGAGGTGAGACCTGTAAAGCTAATATGTATTGTGGTACATGGGTTCGATTCCCGGACTAGAAGCCTTGGATTTTATTTAATGGTTAATATTATAAGGAATGTACAGTAAAGTATGTTTGCTATTCGCCTCCGTCCACGACACCTAATTTGGTAGTTAGACGTAAAGCTCGCCTGAAAAAATAGGCTATAACTTTACTTTACTTTTCTTCTATATGAAAACCACTGCTAATAAATATGTACACAGACAATTCTAGTAATTTGTGACTCGAATTATTTTAATAATCTGTACAGAGAATAGTTCCTGTATTAATTGCAGATATTGCGTATTGACTAATAATTACACTGTACTAATTTCAGTCTTTGATGGCTTATTTTGTCCCCAAGTAGTTCATGAAAATGAACATTTGTGAATCTAACTCAACATAATTTTTATGTTGTTTATTATATAGAGTGAAATCAAACACCTCCTTAATTTATTATGGCACTGATATGAAAGCATTCTTTATATTTGAGACGAGGAATTATATTACTTAACTACTGTTTTAATATTTTAGGCTCATATTCGTGACTTCATAATGTAACCACATATTAAACACATTTAAAAAAAATGTGGGAGCAATGGCGCCCAAAAATGGAGTATAATAATTAGTACTCACATTTTTTTTCCGTATATTTTAAATTATTTTTAAAATAAAACTACTTAAATGTTTAAACAAAAATTTGATAAAATACGTAACCATTTAGAAACTGTTTTTCATTTAGAACTCATTGATAGAGCGATGAGATCAATTTCAAACATAATTGTACAGAGAACTTAGTTCTGTAATTAGTTATGTGTACAACAATAATAGTTAATAATAATTAACGACAATAATAGTTGATAATAACAATAATAATAGCAATAGTGTTTGGATCATGAAGGCCAGAAGTTGGTCTGTTGAATTTAAACCTTCAAAATCTATCAACATAGCGAAAATAGCGAACTCTGTAACTTATGTAACTTTGTCTCAAACTCTTCATTTCACAGCTGTCTGTCCCAGATTAAAAGAAATCAGATTAAAATATTATAATCAAAAGATATTGCAGAAAGATGTTTTAATAAAATATTTAAATGGAGACTATAGCTGAAATTCAGTTATCAATTACTGTAAGATTGCCACAAAATTACGACAAAATGTAATAAAAATTAAGTAGTTAAAATTTGAGTGGATGATTATTTAATTTAGTTTTTTTTCCTATTTATTTTGTATTAATTAATTTATTTATTTATATATACAGGGTGAACCAGTAAGTATTGTCCATAGGCCTACTGTGTGTAGAACATCTAAAGTGGACTTCAATGACGTTTTGGCCAACTTCATATTTTCCTCTGTTCTTGAGTGCAATTTGTAACCTTTGACTTCCTTATTTTAAAAAAAATTGACTACTGGTCCATCTAAAAGAGTTTTCAATGAATTAAACAACTTGATAAACTAACACTGTCATGCTCATGAGCACGTTTTCTTGTAAAAACAAACGTAATTTCTCATACCAAGATAAAAAGAATGAGTTTTCTTAAAAATTTCGATTACTTTTATTTTTCCAGCATTCGGAGGAAGATTGAGGCTGTTTGGAGAATAATTTATGCTTCAAAATGGTATCAATTTGTAGAAAATTTATCTGTCTTTCTATACCATTCGCGATGCCTATCTTCCGTAGGGAGCCTTTAGGAGGTAAATCCCCCAAGCAAACCCCTCAAGGCTCTTCTCGGATATCTTCCAGTGAGAATCTAATAGTGATTTCCGGTCTCTTCTCTTTCACTAACTAGGCTATTTAGCCAGCGGAAAACACTTCTACTTCCTTGCAAAAGATCAAGCAACTTGCAGTGCTCATGGGATATGGGAGGATTTGTCTAGTACATTTTTTTTAGGTTTCTCTCTTCGCTAGAAGGTCTACTGCTTTATTCTAAGCTAATATGCAGTGGGAAGTGATTTCTGCTTTCTTGTTTTACTACGTCAAGAAACAAGGCGCCATGGTAGCCGAGCGGTTAGAGGCGAGACCTGTGAAGCTAATATGTATTGTGGTACTGGGTTCGATTCCCGGCCTTAGACCTTGGATTTTATTTAATGGTTAATATGAGAAATTTACAGTAAAGTATATTTGCTAGTCGCCTCCGTCCGCAACACCTAATTGGTAGTTGGACGTAAAGCTCGCCTGAAAAAATAGGCGATTACTTTACTTTTTTTTTTTTTACTTTTTACGTCAAGAAGCAGCTCTTACAATCCTGGAGTACAAGCGTCTTAGGCTACTTTGGGGCTTAGAAATAACGGTGATAGATTCTTTCTTAATCAATCAGTATCACTTCTTGTTTCCAAAAAAACCATGTTGCTGCCATTAATGCTAACGATATTGTCATGAATCCCCTTTCACAATTAAACCAAATAAAATTAATCTTTATCATTAAAAATAAATTGAAACTGTCCGGTAGGACAGTTGTATAAGGGTTGATCGTCAAAAACTGCACGAAAAAGCTGTAACGTTGAAAAACACCCAACTTTGACAATTTTTGTCTCTTTTTCTATAAAAGTTATAATTTCCAAAATTTCTTTAAAACATAGGGTAAACCCTCCTTTATTACTGTAATTTTGTTGCAACAACATAGATTAAATAGATTTCGAGAAATACGTGTCTGAAAATGGGCAAAAACGGCATTGTCAGAAAATGTTCTTGTTCTTCTTCTTGTTGTTGTTACCTTTTTTTGTAAACAACGTAGCGCCTAAACGCGTGAACCGATTTTCATGAATGAGGTGTCATTCGATTCGGAATTTTATGTAGATGTGCCTTTTGGGGGTCACGACGCTGTACATCGAATGGGAGAGGAGTTAGCCCCATGTATGTGAAGCCCCCTCCAAATTACTACTAATAACTCTGTAAATCTTAGCCCGATTTGGATCAAATATGGCACGATGAAAGGGTTTAAAAGTTAGTATTGGATAGAACACAACGCCAATTCAATCACCACTTACCAATCAACTTCACGAATTTTCTTGGTTGCTTCGGCTACAAAATTTCCCTTTTTCCAGACAAGTCTTCGAAAAACTAAAATGTCGCTTTCAAAATTCGGGTTTGAACAATTGAAAGATAATATAAGACTGAGCCTAAGAATCACCCCCTCTAGGTAATTTGTAACTGTACATTATATGCATTAGCAAATGTACAGAATATACGAGTACAGAATGTACAGTATAATACATTCGAAATTTCAGAAATTTTCAGAATTTCAGAATACTACTTTCAGAATTCATCCTTTCATCCAAATTTTGGAACAATAAATTTTCTATAGATTTTACCGCAGTTTTGCATTCAAATTATAACCCAGACTTCAGAAAGATAAGTAGTCTAACGCAGCGGTGAGCAATATTTGACTCTGAGGGTGCCAATTATTAAACATAAATTCATCAGCTAAATGAGGTTATGGTCATTATATATTATACTTCTTCTGGTTTTAGATGCAGTTTTCAAGCAGATATCTCCGATTGCCCTAAATGCAGCATTCCAGAAAAAGAGGATTTACAACGCTTTTTGTTAAAATGTTTAAGGCTGCAATCTTATCGAGATAAATACTTGAATAAATACTTATCTAATATTTCAGATGTGGATATTCGAGTTCAAACTCTATTAGTTATATCCGATATTAACAAATTAAATGATTCATTTTATTTTGTAAAAAGTGCCTTCAAAATGAGGAATTTCGTTTTGAGTTTATAAAAGATTACTTTTTGTTTCTAAATTTTGGTTCTTTTTGGATTTTATTCGGTTAGAATTTTTAGTTTTCAATTTAAGTTTTTATTTATGTTTTAATAAGATATTATTTGATTTAACCAAACTTCATTTGTATAGGGTAGTACTCTGAAAACGAATAAAACTATTCCATTCTATTCTATAATACATTCGGATCACCGAGCTAGTTTAGCTCCAAAACAGGGAGGACATGATTAAAGAATCTAGCCTTCTCTGGTTGCAGGAAACAAGGAGATTGCGGGGCCAACGTCGTTTTCAACGTGTGTGAAATGGATTGGACGATAAAGGTTCGAGCGATCTTCCGGATTGAGGTGGAAATTTAAGAATTGAATGTGGATTATTGAAAATAGGGTTACGATAGAGGGATACGATTGGGAGACATAGTAAGGGTGTTTGCAATTCTACGTTACGTCTTTAGATTGAAAGGATTGTTGGTATAGCTTGAACATTAGAAGATTTAGCGGAGCCCCCACAATAATTTGTAATTTAAAAAACGTCATTTAACTTAACCTTAATTCTAAATTAATTAATTATAGTTCAGTACAAAACCAAACATCAGAACAATAACTTATTAAAATTTATGTTCTATAACCAAAAATGGGTTTAATTGTGTAAAGAATCAAATGAAATACGTCATAACATGACGTAACAATCTTTCCCCTTGATCATAGTCCCTTGGTTTTTTCTTTTGTTTTTTGAGAACCCCTAATAAGCCACCATTTGAAGCAGTATTTCTTTAATCAGTAATAAAAAAAAAGAAGATTTTAAGGTGGTTTTTGGATTTTACAGAATACATAAAGTTATACGTCTATTATTTAAAGTTTCAATTAGGCCTTGGTTCTTGCTTGATGGACTATAAGGCAATAACAGTGACCCATTATTTATACCTGCGAAGGAAGCATCTATACCTCCTCATCACTTCCATATTTGTTTGTTTGCTTTTTTTTTTTTTTGCAGAATTAAATACAATAAATGTTTCTAAGTTGCATATGTTGTGTTATATAAAGCAGTTAGGCAGCACTCTGTGTCTGCATGGGACTTAAAAGTGCAGCGATGCATGTGTGTAAAGTAAAATGCAGCCGGCTGAGGGAGCTATATAGCGGAGCACATGTGGCACCGCGTATGGGTATTGAACCCAAGTTTCAACGTTCATCTTTACATGAACCGCCTAGACCTTTATCTTACCAGCTATAACAACAATCTTCATTAAAACAACAAAAAACTTAGCATTTTACTAAATAATCAATTATCCTAAAATAGGTAGTGAAATCACTACCTTTAAATTACAATCAGGTAATTAGTGAATGTGAATGGTCTCACTAGACACGTGCAGAGCCATCATTAAACTTAGTATATTTTCGATTTTATTAATTAAAATGATCTTCCCTATTATTAAACAATTAAAATTGTTAATTAAAAGAAAAAAAATTCTACAAAGAAAACAGCCTTTATATTAAAGAAAGTCCAATTTGAAACGTATCTCTAAAACAAAAGTAGCATTTATCGCAGTATATCAGTTTTGAATACAAAAAAAGGAGTCACAAAATTTTATACTTTACGTATCAACGTTTTTATAACAAGAATAAATACAATTTACAGGGAAAATTATATTAATTGACTAACATAAAAGAAACATAATAATTTTTTTCAAAATATGCAAATACGAAGTATATTAAATGAATAAAAAGAAATAATATGACATATAATATAAATGAAGTAGGCCACGCTAGCCGAGCGATTAGAAGCGAGGACCCGCAAAGCTGAGATGTATTGTGTGGTACTAGATTCGATTCTCGGTCTCTAGACCAGTGATTCCCAACCATTTTTGGTCTATCGCCCCGTTTTCAGAAAACTTACCAGCTCCCCTTCTTAAAAACAATAATCTAACTGTAATCCATAGGTTACCAACTTCATTGGGTCATTATCAACATTTTCAAAGAATGATTCGATAGAGCTCGCAGGTCTTGGGTGAAAAACACGAAAGATTTTGAAAATTAAGATAATAACAATATTGGTGTATTGCTCAGAGTTTGATTAAGAAATCAAAAAATAATATACAGGGTGTTCCATTTTAAAACGGCTCAAATGCATTTCATGCTTAAACGGTTGATCTGAGCAAAAAATGGTTGAAGAAAAACTTGTTGCCCGTCACCTCTAGTTTCAGAATATGTGACTTGATTTTAGATTCCTGCCCCGCATACGCGGCAGACGCGCGACCAAAAGTGAGGGTTTGCAGTTGACCCCCATTTTCATATATATCGTTTTAAAGAGTATAAAAAGTTATGCAAGAAACCGGAAACCGGCAATTCGATATCTTTAAAATTAAAGGTGCTAGGCCATTTCAAAATCTGGTATTTATTAATCATATTTTAATTTTTTACCTTGTTATCAAAGAGAAAGATGAGCACGCGATAGGTCATTTTTATGTATTTTTTCATCCCCTTTCTACTAAAAATATTGCCAAGGCAGTAAAGCTAGTATTTTTCTTAATATCGGGAAATAAGTCGTTTTCCGAGTGATTTTTTCTAAGAAAAATCAAATGTTAAGAGAGCTTTAGATGTTCTCAAGCGTACACAAAATGGCTAAAAATTAATTTTACATCTGTTACAAACAAAAAGGTTTAATAATTATTTGGTAATTTTGGGAGAGTTGCGTTTAATTACCAAAAAAAATGGAAACCTCCTGCCACATATTTAAGTGATCATATCTTTCATGTAAAGGATCAAACTTATTCCTTAATTTATCAAATAATGCACTTTACTCAACTTGTGAAACATGTACTGTGCCTTCAAAGGTGCCTACTCAGATACAGAGAGCAGTTTAATAACCTCCTGGCTAACCTGGCTTGCGAACTAGAGGAGGCACCATTGAAGGCACAGTACATGCTTCACAAGTTGTTGAAATATGATTAATAAATACCAGATTTTGAAATGGCCTAGCACCTTTAATTTTGAAGATATCGAATTGTGGTTTACGGTTTCTTTCATAACTTTTTATACTCTTTAAAACTGTGTATATGAAAATGGGGGTCAACAGCGAACCCTCACTTTTGGTCACGCGTCAGCCGCGTATGCGGGCACGAATCTAAAAGTCAAGTCACATATTCTGAAACTAGAGGTGACGGGCAACAAATTTTTCCTCTACCATTTTTTGCTCAGATTAACCGTTTAAGCATGAAATGCATTTGAGCCATCTTAAAATGAACACCCTGTATATTACTAAAAAAAATAGATATAATATTATTAGTGAGAGGGCTGAGTCTGGTGTAATGACACTGATTTTTCGAAAATTTGGTGCCATTTTTGTCATCGGCAATCCTAAGTCACCGCATTTCACTATTGAAAATCTGTTTCTTTTGTTAGTTAGTAGATTGAAGACTACGCTAAATCCTCTTTAGGCTAATTGTGACGTTGGGAATGCAATAAAAATCTTTCTGATTGTAGCCCATACGGCCGGATATAATACTCGACTTTGCCTTTAAAGCGAAAAATTCTTGATATCCATTTTTTTTAATTTCAATTTTAACTCTTCGTTTGTTGACAGTTCTATCAACTCCTCCTGCAGTGAGATAATTCTGCTGTTTGTAGATTTGAGGAAGGTTCTAGGACCCAACCTGGAATGATCATGTTGAGGACATCCCAAAATCTATTTTGTAAAACCTTCTTGTAAGTGTTTCCCAATGCTGGCAATCATGTCCATGACCTACGCACGGCCTATGCTTTTCCATTCCCTAGAGGGGGGCGTCGGCTAGTCCTCGATGCCCCCTAAATTTGCCTTTGACCAAAAACGCTCCCCTAGATCTCTTCAGCGCCCCCGTTGGGAACCACTGCTCTAGACCTTGGATTTTCTTTAATGCTTAATATTAGAACTTTATAGTTAAGGATGTGAACCCCGCCTGATAAAGTATAATAATATAAATAAAGCAAATTACTTTTAATTAAAAAAAAATATATATATATATATACACTCAACAGCAAAAAAAACCGGACACTCAGATTTGGTCTCATAATTTTGTTAAATACGTTAATTTTTTTAATTTATGGTAAGAATTGGTTTATTTATAAGTTATTTACACAAAATCTGCCACAGATGACGAATTTTTATTAATTATTAACACAAAATTATAAAATAAAGAAAAAATAAGAAATTAACACATTTTTTTTTAAACTTTATTCTTCATTTTTATCAGGTTTTCTGACAAGGGATGTTCTTCTAATAGCGGGTATTTCTCTCTCCTCTATGGCGAAGGGCCCTAATCCTGTCAGGCAGAGAAGAAATTAAATTTTGGACGTACTCCACCGGCAGAGCATCCCATTCTTCACGAAGAGCAATTTGGAGCTGATTTAAGTCACTAGGAGGAGGATGACGATGTCTAACATGCCTTCCTAAATTATCCCATAAATGGTCTATGGGATTCATATCGGGAGTTCGAGTAAGCCAGTCCAGAACTGTGATTCCCACTTGCTCCAAGTATTCGGTAACAATTCTGGCGGTATGTGGGCGAGCATTATCCTGCATCAAAATGAATTGGTCACCAATAAATGGAGCCAACGGGATCACAGCCTGTAGGAGCACTTCCTCAATGTACCTCCGAGCAGTCAGAGCCCCCATTATCAATGAAAATCAGTTCAGTAAGGGCGTGGAAATTGATTTCACCCTAAACCATAACTGATCTCCTTTCGAAAGGTCGTGACTCGCGAAGAGTACATTGAACAAATCGCTCCCATGATCGTCTCCACACTCTGTCTCGATCGTCTGAGTGGTATAGACCAAAGCGAGACTCATCTGTGAATAAAACTGTTCCCCATTGCACTACAGTCCAATGAAAATGCTGGTTGGCAAATAATCGCCTTTCTCTACAATGCCTTTCCAGGAGTTGGAGCCCTGTCGCGGAGCGCCTTGTTTCAAGTCCACGCTCCCTCAGTCTCCGCCATACTGTGTCCGAGCTAACACGCGTATTTCGCGCCACTTGAAGCCTGTCCCGAACCTCAGGAGCAGTTAAATGGCGGTCTCTCAATACTGAGAGCATGATAAATCGATCGTCAACTTCAATTGTGGCCCTTGGTCGGCCACTGCCAGCCCTCCGTTCATAACTGCCAGTCTCCCGGAAACGCCGAATGCATCATTAATGGCGGACTTCGCTACTCCAAGTGTTTCTGCGATAGATCGGACGCTCCGGTCTTCTCTTGCCAAGGCATCAGCTCAGGCTACGTCTACATTCGAAAGAACCATTATTCTGGACCAAAATTTAAAAAAATCACGTCTATTAATGACAGAAAGGCGCGGTTAATAAATTAAAGATCTTTAAAGGTGCGAAAACCTGCTTACAGTTTAGAAGAGTTTCGTCAGGTAAAGCAGCCTCAAGACAAATAAGCCACATCTGAGTCTTATCTCATGCCCTACTGATCCTGAAGGGATTAGTTCAATGGACTTAGACCCTACATTCTCTGTAATAACCAGATAACCCACAAAAACAAACACATCACTGATAATCAGCTTTTAATATAAAAAATATTAAGTGTCCGGTTTTTTTTGCTGTTGAGTGTATTATATATATATATATATATATATATTTCAATGTATGCAGATGAGGTAAATTATTATCAGCCTGATTTGTTAGAAACCAAATATGTTAGGATTCGAGTGTAAAAATATTCCCTTTAAATATTGCAAGGAGAAAAAATGAAGAATGTTCGAAACGTCCTTAACAAAATATATGTAAATCTATTAATACACATAGTATTATTGATAAATAAACTGCTGACCTAGCTTACATTCACCCTTTGTGGTAGCATTCATACAATATCTTTAGTTTAAAATTGTTTATGCATTTCTACTACCTGGAGAGCTATTTCAATTATTCCTTTGCTCACAATAGTTTTAATTCGAATCTGATTCTTTTATAAACATACACCACGAAAATATAATTCCTTACAACAATTTTAAACTAAAGGAAGCTTGTACGTCACTTATCACTTATAGATTCAGTTTTATTATGGTGAAAATTTAAAGAAAATTAATTTGAACAATTATTAAAGATTCCAAGATTAAATTTAAATATATAAATTTTCGTGAATTATACTATAGTAAGAGTGATATAGTTTGCATCAATTTTTTTGTTATTTCTAGTTTACAGAATTTTCATTAAAACTAGTAATTCTATAAAATGGTTCTAAGGACCAAAGAATGAAAGCGGAAAATTCGCTTTTAATATGTCAAAGGAAATGGGAAAAGAGCGTAGGTTTTTTTCCGAGACGTAGGTAGCGGGCTTCTACGTCTATCTATTGGGGTGAATAAAATAAAAATTATAGTGTTTACCATATATATACATATATCTTTCCTGCTCAAAACATTCCTACGCTCCGGAATCAAAAAAGCTGTGGCAGTCTATTAAAGCTCAATACCATTGGTCGCAAGATCCTCTTAAAAAGAATATTTTTTCTGAGAAAACAAAATCCAAAATTTACTCGATTCCAACATTTTCGTATTAATTCAATTGTTGGAATATAAAATCGCCGGAAAATTATTATTTTTTATTCAAATAATGAAAAGAAGAATAAAATAAAACCTATGAATTTACGAGGGTCGTTTGAAAAGTCCGTGCAAAGTCAGAGAGATAGCACTACTGGCGCGTATCGAGGTTATGTTTAGTTAGTAGCATCTCTTGGAAGAACACACACCAAGTTTCAGCCAGATCGGTCTATTTCTTTGTGTTTGGCATTCGTTTGAATCGAGGAAGTCGAGTGATTTTCAAAAAATGGACGAAAAAGAATTTCGTGTGTTGATTAATCACTACTTTATGAAAGGCAAAACGCCTCAGGAGACTAAAGAGAAGCTTGATAAACATTATGGTGACTCTGCACCTTCGATTAGAACAGTTTATAAGTGGTTTCAAAATTTTCGGAGTGGCCATATGGGCACAAGTGACGATGAACGTTCTGGACGCCCTGTTGAGGTTACTACTCCAGAAATCATCGATAAAATCCATGATATGGTGATGGATGACAGAAGAGTGAAGGTGCGTGAGATTGCTAGTGCTGTGGGCATCTCGAATGAACGGGTACATAATATTTTGCATCAACATTTGGACATGACAAAGCTATCCGCAAGATGGGTGCCGCGATTGCTCACGCTTGACCAAAAACGAAATCGTGTGAAGTGTTGCAAGGACGGTTTGCAGCTGTTCCAGAAGAATCCGCAGGACTTTAAGCGTCGTTTCGTCACTGTGGATGAAACATGGATACATCACTACACTCCTGAGACCAAAGAACAATCTAAACAATGGGTTACCAAGGGGGAATCTGCGCCAAAAACGGCGAAGACCGTTCCTTCGGCCGGAAAGATTATGGCGACTGTCTTTTGGGATTCACAAGGAATAATCCTCATCGACTATCTGGAAAAGGGTAAAACTATTACAGGTGCATATTATTCATCGTTATTAGACCGTTTGAAAACCGAGCTGCAAGAAAAACGCCCACGATTGGCCCACAAAAAAGTCCTTTTCCATCACGACAACGCACCAGCTCACACCTCAGCAGTTGTGGTCGCAAAATTAATGGAAATAGGGTTCCAACTCGTTTCACCTCCCCCCCTATTCTCCAGACTTGGCTCCCTCGGACTACTATTTGTTCCCCAATATGAAGAAATGGCTGGCGGGAAAAAGATTTTATTCAAACGAGGAGGTGATTGCAGAAACGAATGGCTATTTTTCAGACTTGGACAAATCCTATTATTCGGAAGGGATCAACAAACCAGAGCAGCGTTGGACGAAGTGTATAAGCCTAAAAGGAGACTATGTTGAAAAATAAAAAAGGTTTACCTCAAAAAATTAAGTAGTTTTTATTTTTGCACGGACTTTTCAAACGACCCTCGTATATGTGAATCAGTAAATAACATTTTTTTTTTGCGTCATTTGTGGTACAATCAGCGCGTTGGTGCTATAAGTAACAGTGATAACAGATGAAGCAAACGAGTGGAGAAGTTAACCGCAGTGGTAACACTCCAAAACATTAGACTGTAAGTTACATCTCTTCACTTGAGAGGAGATCACGAGGCTACAGTCTTTTAAGACGTCTTGTCGGGTTATCAGGAAGAGTTCTTGAAGAAAGATTTTGAGCTAGAGGATTCTCTTGTGATTGCAGGTAGAAGTAACCGAGTGGAGAAGTTTACCCCAGTGGTTACACTCCAAAACATTGGACTGTTAGTCACATCTCTTCACTAGAGGGGAGATCACGAGGCCACTGTCTTTTAAGGCGTCTTGTTGGATGGTCAGGAAGAGTTCTAGAAGAAAAATTTTGAGCTAGAGAATTCTCTTGTGATTGCAGGTAGAAGTACCGTAACCGAGTGGAGAAGTTTACCCATTGGTAATACTCCAAAACATTAGACTGTTAGTCACATCTCTTCACTAGAGGGGAGATCACGAGGCCACTGTCTTTTAAGGCGTCTTGTTGGATGGTCAGGAAGAGTTCTAGAAGAAAAATTTTGAGCTAGAGAATTCTCTTGTGATTGCAGGTAGAAGTACCGTAACCGAGTGGAGAAGTTTACCCATTGGTAATACTCCAAAACATTAGACTGTTAGTCACATCTCTTCACTAGAGGGGAGATCACGAGGCCACTGTCTTTTAAGGCGTCTTGTTGGATGGTCAGGAAGAGATCTGGAAGAAAGATTTTGAGCTAGGGGATTGATATGAGATTGCAGGCTGAAGTGGAATTTTCTGTATCGTGTTTTAGCAACTTGTGTGACAAAAGGAATGTTAAGGGTCAGTGTGGATAGTCAGGTTGGAGACATAAAATTGAGCGTGTACAATAGTTAGAAGTATTTTAGATTGTAGCGATTGAATCCTTTGGAGATTGGAGCGTTTGGTTGAACCCCACAGCTCTATTGGAATACGCTCAGATGGGTTAAGTAAATAGAAGTATAAATTAGTCTTTTGTTGTCCAGAGAGAGTTTTGATCTATCGTCTAACAGTCTTTTAAGTAGTCTATAGCGTCTGTTTAGTTCTGTTCTTTTAAGTCTAGTGTGGAAGTTCCAAGAAAGTCTTCGGTCCCAAGTAAAGCCCAAGTTAGATGGGCAACGTTCACTACTGGTAGAGTTATCAGGTTATAGAAGACTGGAGGAAGAGTAATGCGACGGCATTATAATTATTATTTTAATGATTTAAGGCGTATCAACATCTAAGGTTATTGGCGCCCGGAGCTTCTTTCAGTGCACTGCCGGCCTCCGGACAATGTTCTCTCGGTACAGACAACACTGTCCATCACCGGACAGTGGAGCTGTAAGAAGCTCCTAGGAAGAGAAAATATAAAGGGTCAGCAGCTGAATTCGAACCCGGGACCTTCGCGTGGAAATCCAATACGCCAACCGCATAGCTAATCCCTTCCCTGTTATTATTATTATTATTATTACATTTGTTCAGAAACGCATTATTATTTTAATACAATAAATAGCTGGATTTTTATTAAATTTAGCTCAACTTAGGTTTAATATTAATTTTAGCACAAAATATCAAACAGAAATAGAATTTTCGTGCATCACCATTTACTCTGTTCTATACTAGGTCTTGATAAAAAAAAAGTCTCTAGGTCTCCAAAAAGTTACTTTGCGGGAGAGATTTCGGTCACATGTTTTTTCTGGTATTACGGGCTGTATTGTAAAGTCACTGTGTCTTTCAAAGTTTAACGTAGGGATATACCCGGGACCAAGTGGTTGTTGCAGTTGAGGAGTTTTAGAAGCATGTGTAACACCTTGTACACGCGTGCCGTATACAAACACATACTGTGACATCTGTTTTGTATATGTGTGAGCCCCCTGTTTGCCTGTGTGTGTGTGTGTGTGTGTGTGTGTGTGTGTGTGAGATTAAATGTAATAGAAAGAAAAAAAAAAAAAAAACTTCCCAAGGCACTGGAAAGGAAGATGGCCGGGGTTGACTTAGTACAGCGCGCCGCTAGGGTTTGCCTTATCAACTCGTACTCGCTCTGTCTTCCCCCCTGGAAGTACGTCACCCTCGTTCTACTAAAACAAAGGGGAGCTACAGCCTCTTTCTCTTACACTAACACATACAAAACAACGTGTGGGGTGAACACACTATATCATAAACACAAGATGTAAACCATTAGATGAATCCCAATCTAGTAATCCCCACCCTCAAAAGTTTGTTGTAGTGTCACGTGTGGCTGTAACATTGCCCTGCCTTCACAATCGCAGTTACAGTCTCTCTCTTTCCCTCTCTCTTTTAAAATACAAGACTTCTCAGGATATCCGTTTCTTTAAACCCTCCCAAATGTTAGTAAGAAGTAAACTCCAGCTGGGTAAGCCAGTAAACCTCCCCACCATTAGTAAGACGCCAGAACATTGTCCCCTTAGCACGCGACACAACTATAATCAAAAAGATTTTAAAGCCATTAAATTCAATTCAATTCTGAAACTTAAAACTAATGAGACCAACACACCCAAAAAAAAAATATTCCAGTCTAAAGACCTTTGCCTCCAAAATGCTGCCAAAATTTTTGCTAAAGGAATCAATAGACCATGCCCCGGTCAGGCACGATCATCCACCAGTATTTAGAATTTCCTATACAAAAGATTTGTTCAAGTAGCTCACCATTTAACTTAAGATTATCTGTAACATCTATTACTCAGAATAAAGGGCATAATAAAGATAAATCAGAAGAATAATTGGGAATAGAATCAAAATAAAGTTTCTATTTATTTATGGAGTTGTAATATACAATCATAATTTGTTCCAGTAGCTCACCATTTAACTCAAAATTGTCTGTAACATCTATTACTCAGAATAAAGGGCATAATAAAGATAAACCAAAAGAATAATTGGGAATAGAATCAAAATAAAGTTTCTATTTATTTATGGAGTTGTAATATACAATCATAATTTGTTCCAGTAGCTCACCATTTAACTCAAAATTGTCTGTAACATCTATTACTCAGAATAAAGGGCATAATAAAGATAAACCAGAAGAATAATTGGGAATAGAATCAAAATAAAGTTTCTATTTATTTATGGAGTTGTAATATACAATCATAATTTGTTCCAGTAGCTCACCATTTAACTCAAAATTGTCTGTAACATCTATTACTCAGAATAAAGGGCATAATAAAGATAAACCAAAAGAATAATTGGGAATAGAATCAAAATAAAGTTTCTATTTATTTATGGAGTTGTAATATACAATCATAATTTGTTCCAGTAGCTCACCATTTAACTCAAAATTGTCTGTAACATCTATTACTCAGAATAAAGGGCATAATAAAGATAAACCAGAAGAATAATTGGGAATAGAATCAAAATAAAGTTTCTATTTATTTATGGAGTTGTAATATACATTTTATCATAATTTTAACGAAAAATTATTAAGAATAAACTGTCCAGCTTAAGGGTCTTAGACATCTAATAGATTCTAAAAAATATTAATGAAAAGTTAATGCAGTAAAATTACTTAAATGATAGCAATTGTTATAATAATTCCATTAAGCACATGCTTTTTCGAATGTTTCTAAATGGCTGAAATTACGTGCGGAAGAATGAATGAAATGTACGGTACTAGCTGATTTGTGTGCCTATTCGTTTAATCAACCTTTATACTTAACTTTTAAAACTGATAATTTTTTGTTAAAGAGTTTAAGTCTCTCTGGCATACTGGCTATCTTGAATTTTAGGTGATTAGAAGGACCTCTTGGGAGATAGTCGGCTATTAGCAAGGAACGTACGTAGCCCAAGTAGTGAAAATCTGGCAATCGTTCCAAAAAGACGAGCCCCCCTACGGCCCTTGTCAGCTTTTTGGGATGGCAATATAAAATTATTAAGGGCCAGCATAATAAGTTCATCCCAACTAGCCTCTGCAGATTAAGACAACCGGGTTTATCCTACTACAACTTCAAAGGGGGTCGTCACCAACAAAAGTTTTTTTTTTTTCTTTCACAGTGTAAGAGGGATTAACCAAAAGCCTTAGTGCAGGCTGTTGGGGCGGGTGTTGGTGTAGTGGTCAAGAGCGTGGCTTTGGGTGCGGGAGATCGCCAGTTCGAATCCCGTGGTGTATGGCTACTTTTTATTTGTTAGAAAAAAAATTGTTTACAGTAAAGTATGAGCTTCCGACCCCCGTCCACTGCACCTAATTGGCAGTTGGGCATTAAACCCAGCCTGAAAAGAACTAAGAGTAGACTATTAAAAAGAAATGAAAAATGTTATGGTTTGCTGGCATCGTAATCGCTGGCAAGAGATCACTGGCTCGTTCAGACCAACAGGTCTAAACCTGTTTGCTTGGGAATCTCACAAAGAGCAAAATTTACTCAGTATATTTTAATAAAATTGGGATACATTAACAACATGTAAACTTTATTTTGTATGGTAGGTTTTGGGTGGGGATGGGTTGACCTCTCAAATGCCTTTTTATGGAAACGGACGTAATATTAGTTTCAAAAATTGATGATAATAATAATAATAGTAATGATAATAATAATAACAATAATTATAGAAGGGAAGGGATTAGCTATGAGGTTAGCATACTGGACTCCCACGCGGAGGTCCTGGGTTCGAATCCAGCTGCTGACCCTTAGATTTTCTCTTCCTAGGAGCTTCTTACAGCTCACCGTCCGGTGATGGACAGTGATGACTGTAACGAGGGAACACTGTCCGGAGGCCGGCAGTGCACTGAAGCCCGGAGCTTGCGCCAATAACCTTAGATGTTGACGCGCCTTAAATCATAAAAAAAAAATAATAATGAAAAATAATAACAATAATAATAATAAATTGGTCTATCTATATGTAACTCTACCGTAACTCGAAAACCAAAAATTGCTTAATGCTCAAGTTTGCTATTTCGATTAGGTGCAACCTAATGGTTGCGACAATATGTTAAAAACAAAAAATTTGATTACTTGAGGTAAAAAAAAAAATGGTTTAGCTAAGTCTCCCTATAAAGAGCCTAGTACTATTTATTATTATTATTATTATTATTATTATACAGGCTTGCCACCTATATAAATAATAATCAAATTTGTAACCAAATTTCCGCAGTTGAATAAAATTGGCTGCCCGTAAGTGTCACTTAATAAAAAACATTTTTTTAAAAAATATTTTGAGATTTTATCAAAAACAACACTGACGAATGAATATCTTAGGAAAAAAATCGATTAAAGGGTAATTTTACGAGAAGGTTAAATTATAGGTTAGGTTGATTAGATTTAATTGTATTTTTTTAAATGCATTTTTAAATGCATTTTTAAATGCTCTCATTTAACTTCGCATATACGTTGCATACTCAGAGATTTATAACTTTTTGATTATTTTTTTTTAATCATTTTTCTAAAAATTCTCAGAGAGGTGTTTGGGTAAGCTAGCCTATAAGGTTACACTTGTCGTGTACTGTTACAAACTGTAAAAATTTTAAGAATCAAATAGGGCTAAAATGAAGTTGTTGAGCTAAAACCTTGATGACGTAGTAGTAAGAAAAAGACATGTGAGTGTTCACAGAAAAAAGGGCAACATTAAGAACAATTACAATTTTACTTTGTTCCTATTTTAAAATATAAAAATGTAAATTTAATTAAAATTGAAATTTACCATATTTGAAAATTTTGCCTACCTATTTACGAGCTAACATACAGCACGCGTCCAAAGTAGATTTAATATGTTACGAGAATTTGGGCCAGTTCGATTTCCTGTCACATGTTTGGGGGTTAGTTTGGATTTTGAAACCCTCGCCTGGAATGTGGCGAGACCTTATGACCTCTTGGTTTTAAACACCTTCCTAACACAGCTAGTACATTAAGGGGTTCTCGTTAACCTTTCTATAGGATTTAGGTCAAATATGCTCTCGTAATTATTCATCTCAGAAAATATAGTTACCCATTTATTCACTTTCTAAATACAAATTTGAATTACGTGAAATTTATAAGTTAAATTGTATGTGTGTAACAAAATAATAAAAAGACTCAAAATATAGAAAATTGATTTCCAACAAAATGTAGGTCACATTTTTTTTTTGTATTTTGTAGCAATATCAACAAAAAACACATAGTAGTGATTCTATAAAGAAATACTGAAAAAATTAAATTTTAATGGATCTAATGCACTTAAATTTCAGTAAATTATAATGCTCTTGATTCTTAATCTACAATGTTTTTAAGCAATCATTAATCAATCGCGATATGACTGATAGATAAGGCTTTTTGTAGAACGAATCCCACTTGGCAATGGTTCTATCAAACGCAGATTTTAGTAAATTTATCGCTCTTAAAGTTTTGTTCTATAGTGTTTTTGACTAATAATTAATAACCAGATATTAGATTAATTTAATTTTCTACTAACACACCTTTGTGTTCAGCAATATCTCAGTTAACCTACTCACAGTAGATTAAAAAAAACTCAAAAAAACACCTAGCAATTGAGCACTTATCTTGGTAATTCAGCAAGGCTTTTTAAAAATTATTTAGATATAATATAGGCCCTGAAATGATTAATTGTTGTAAAAGCGCACTTTAGAGAGATAAACTGCGCTTCAGTAAAGCGCTGCAGGATGATGTATTCTGGCCCAAAACCTTGAGGTCAAATAGCGACAACAATATATATGTTAAACTAGAGATAATATCTAGAGATAATATCTAGTGTTAACTGTACCTAATCTAGGAACAACAATATCTAAACTAGCACCAACAGTATCCAAACTAGCGCCAACAGTATCTAAACTAGTACCAACAGTATCTAAACTAGCACCAACAGTATCTAATCTAGCACCAACAGTATCCAAACTAGCGCCAACAGTATCAAAACTAGTGCCAACAGTATCTAATCTAGCGACAATATCTAAAGTATCGTCAACACTATCCAAACTAGCACGAACGGTATCTAAGAGAGAAATACCAAGTTTAAGCTTTCTGCGAATCTGATTGTGAATAACTCACACAACTTTCTCTAAGACTATAATGACTTTTTTTGTTCGCCTATAACGCTTGCAGTAAGTGACCTTTCAGCCATTTACAGCCCTATACAGTCTTGTCAGATAAATTTCTTCGTCTCCTTCTCATGTGAAAGATTTCCGTCAAACAGCTGAAGTCATAGAATAAGATACACTCCTGCCACCGACTGTCGATTTAATGAGGACATGTAGATGAGTCTGTGACTACTATTTTTAATTAGTTGCCCCTGCAGTTCATAGTGGCCCATAATCACTCAAAACATAGCGACCCCAACCAGCGCAATTAAGTACTAATTCCAGTCTTTTTTCCTTTCTCAAGCAGTGATTTCCACCTTTTTCCAGCATAATTTCCTACATAGCGCCATCAGTATCTAATTTAGCGACAATAGCTAAACTAGCGCCAACAGTATCTAATCTAGGAACAACAATATCTAAACTAGCGCCAACAGTCTCCAAACTAGCGCCAACAGTATCTAATCTAGCGACAACAGTATCTAATCTAGCTCGAACGGTATCCAAACTAGCGCCAACAGTATCCAAACTAGCGCCAACAGTATCTAATCTAGCGACAACAGTATCTAAACTAGCGCCAATAGTATTTAATCTAGCACGAACAGTATCTAAACTAGCGCCAACAGTATCTAAACTAGCGCCAACAGTATCTAATCTAGCACGAACAGTATCCAAACTAGCGCCAACAGTATCTAATCTAGCACGAACAGTATCCAAACTAGCACCTGCAGTATCTAAACTAGCGCCAACAGTATCCAAACTAGCTCCAACGGTATCTAAGAGTGAAATACTAAGAGTTTAAGCTTTCTGCGAATCTGATCGTGAATAACTCACACGACTTTCTCTAGCCTCCTATGACTTCTTCTTTTTTTCGCCCATAACGAACCTTCTCCATGTTTTCCTTCATCTTGGCATTCACTATCTTTGTTACAATTTTTATTTCATAAGACAAATCTGGTTGTAGCTTTGAAAAACCCTGCCTTGGCTAGGCGATCTACTTGCTCATTCCCGATTAATCTGTACTGCCCTCGTATCTATTGCATGGTTATTTTCTCTCCATCTTGCGTTAATTTGTAGATTAACCTTTTAGATTCTATATCCAAATTTAGTCCCCTACTGTTTGACCAATATTCTAAAAACATTGAATTTGACGGCGATTAGTTATGCTTAAACAGTAGGCCAGATCTGCCATAAATTAAACTTCAGATACCTAAATGTGTTAAGTATTTTGGCCAAACTTTTCTGCATTAAATTCAAATTGCCTCTTTTTAAGTTATTCTATCGATACAAAATAATCTAAATTTATATTTTCAGTGATAAACTCAATGAAGAAAATTTGATTCTATATTTCCATTTATACGACTCAAGTAACAATAAAAAAGCTTTTACGTGTTTAAGATAATCATTGGAACCAATTTTGACAAATAGCTTATTGTAGCATTTTCTGTGTTGGCAAAAGCGAAATATTAAATTTCAACTTTATGCAATTTTTCTGTTACACACAGGGTACAACCACCCACAGAAAGGGATATATCGCTGAAAACGTAGTATTTCCAAAAGAATATTTTCAGTTTGAAAATTTTGTCGCGAACACTGCATTGCTTTATTAATAAAAAAAAAGCATAAAGTATATTTGAAAATGTATCCGCGTGAATATATTATTTACTTTGGTTGATTACACTGGGAGCTGTATTTGTATTGGCTCGTGGGTCTATATTTAGAGCTAGGTATTCGGCCAAGCTTCGTCACATCTTATTGCGTAGGAAACTAACATGGCCGTCTCTGTATTACACTAGATACTTCACATATAATACTTATGTATTTCATCGGAACATTAGATTCTAATAGTTTTGCTAGCAAAAATACTACGCAAATATGAGACTCTAAGGCAATAAATGACAAGTAACAACTTAAGATAGTAAAATATAGTTTTGCAACAGTTGAGCTATCGTAAAACTTGGCTACAAAAGGTGAAAAATCAAGCCCTGTATCTATTTGTTGCTTTATAGGCGGCTACACGATATAGAGTAACTTCTTATTCTTGTAATTCATCTTGATTCGTAATTGGTGCGAGCGAAAATTGATGAAACCAGTTTACGATTCAGAGTGCGTAGTTACAACTTACTTTCATTAAAAATGAATTGGAACAGTTAATACTGTTCAAAAGACAGGTTCAAGGTTCAAAAAAGCATTTGACAGCTTATAAAAATTGGTACTTGGTTAACCAAATTTTTTCAAATTTAAGATTTTAGTACCATTTCCTGATTTCTATTAACATTATACAAATTACTTAGTTCATTATTTTTGGTGACTGAATCATAGTTTCAATAGGATGAAAAATTATTGCCAGTTTCAGTCATTTTTATTATGCCGAGCTTTCGACCTAGGGTGACTAGGTCATCTTCAGGGCTAATTTACAATATACTGTTTTGCATCATTAGAGGGTTGGTGTGTCTTCTGTCTTGTCTGTTCATGGACTTCGTTGGTAATAATAATATTTAGGTTGTCTTTAAGCAATTGTTTTTTCTTTATTTGTTGTGGTTTGATATGCATTACGTTTTCCATGTTCAGTCCATGAACAGACAAGACAGAAGACACACCAGCCCTCTAATGATGAAAAACAGTATATTGTAAATTAGCCCTGAAGATGACCTAGTCCCTAGGTTGAAAGCTCGGCATAATAAAGTTTATAAGACAATGTAATTGATGCTTGCAAAATAACTACAAATAATAAAAGCTCCAATGATGTTTCTACAAAAGAACCAAAATCTTACCGACGCTACGTTCTTTGGTGGTGCTTTTTAACTGGAATGAATAACTGCGCAACATATTTTTCTTTGCATATTTCTAACTCTTGAATTGGAATAAGTAAATTTCTACCATCCGATTCTTTAAATTTAATGTAACAACTTTTTCTAGGGAAATCTACTGTATGCCATTTCTTGAAAATGGTAAGGTGTTTTTTCTAAGCTGCCATTTCTATAAATTACACAGTCTGTATAGTATTAAAATAGGAATGAAGCTTCTAACCAAAATTCACAATTAATCTTTTTTATTAATTTTTTTAATTTTACTTCAAAATGGTTTCAAAGTTTTACTTTAAACCTTCAAGAGTATTGCCAAACGTATAAAATTTATATCTTTTAATCATAACTTCCCTCGAATTAAATTTCTTTTAGCGGCCATTTATTGGAGAAATAAACTTGAAACGCTACACAAAATTGTTGGTTTAGTTAGTTTAGTAAGTTCAAATTACCTGTATCCAAGGTGATTAACAAGGGACAAATTCTTTAGTAATGGGTGTTTTCCTTTTAAAGACCCAAAATTTTGCTTTAAAGCAACAATGAAGCAAAAAAAAAAATGGAAAGACACTAACCGAAAACAAAGCAATGGGGAGATACTTGCACTAGCGTACCCTTTAGGCTCCAAAAACAAATCTTACTTAAAATCTATCGAAACAAGAAAACATCGCTTTAATTAGTCTTTAATAACTACCTAAATTTCATCGCACAAAAGCAAATTGATTTTTTTTAAAAAAGTTGAAATAAATTTTAATTAAGGGTTCTACGAATAAACGAAGTCTCCAAGAATTAAGGCGCCACGGTAGTCGAGCGGGTTAAGAGGCGAGACCTGTGAAGCTAATATGCATTGTGGTACGATTCCTCGATCTCTAGGCCTTGGATTTTATTTAATAGTTAAATGAGAAATAGTAAAGTACGTTTGCTGGTCGCCTCCGTCCACAACACCTAGTAAATTGTAGTTGGGACGTTAAGACCCGCCTGAAAAAAGTAGGTAATTACTTAACTTTAGAAAAAATAGGCAATTACTTTACATTATTCAAGAATTATTTAAAAAGGCTACCGCTTTTGCAGTCTCTTGCACTTGCGCAGTTGTACATTACTAGAGCTTACGATAGTTCTGAGGGCCAAAGGCTACTCTTTCGGCCATTTCCGAAAGTTGTCGGAGTGATGTGAAGTGCTTTTCTAAATCACATTCATTTTGCGTTTATTCAATTTTAATATCACGATATACATTCAGAAAGTTGTTCAACTACCTAGTTGACTAGCATATCTCTACTTATGGTACTACTACGAGGGTCGTTTGAAAAGTCCGTGCAAAGTCAGAGAGATAGCACCACTGGCGCGTATCGAGGTTATGTTTAGTTAGTAGCATCTCTTGGAAGAACACACACCAAGTTTCAGCCAGATCGGTCTATTTCTTTGTGTTTGGCATTCGTTTGAATCGAGGAAGTCGAGTAATTTTCAAAAAATGGACGAAAAAGAATTTCGTGTGTTGATTAAACACTACTTTATGAAAGGCAAAACGCCTCAGGAGACTAAAGAGAAGCTTGATAAACATTATGGTGACTCTGCACCTTCGATAAGAACAGTTTATAAGTGGTTTCAAAATTTTCGAAGTGGCCATAGGGGCACAAGTGACGCTGAACGTTCTGGACGCCCTGTTCAGGTTACTACTCCAGAAATCATTGATAAAATCCATGATATGGTGATGGATGACAGAAGAGTGAAGGTGCGTGAGATTGCTAGTGCTGTGGGCATCTCGAATGAACGGGTACATAATATTTTGCATCAACATTTGGACATGACAAAGCTATCCGCAAGATGGGTGCCGCGATTGCTCACGCTTGAACAAAAACGAAATCGTGTGAAGTGTTGCAAGGACGGTTGGCAGCTGTTCCAGAAGAATCCGCAGGACTTTAAGCGTCGTTTCGTCACTGTGGATGAAACATGGATACATCACTACACTCCTGAGACCAAAGAACAATCTAAACAATGGGTTACCAAGGGGGAATCTGCGCCAAAAAAAGCGAAGACCGTTCCTTCGGCCGGAAAGATTATGGCGACTGTCTTTTGGGATTCGCAAGGAATAATCCTAATCGACTATCTGGAAAAGAGTAAAACTATTACAGGTGCATATTATTCATCGTTATTGGACCGTTTGAAAACCGAGCTGCAAGAAAAACGCCCACGATTGGCCCACAAAAAAGTCCTTTTCCATCACGACAACGCACCAGCTCACACCTCAGCAGTTGTGGTCGCAAAATTAATGGAAATAGGGTTCCAACTCGTTTCACATCCCTCCTATTCTCCAGACTTGGCTCCCTCGGACTACTATTTGTTCCCCAATATGAAGAAATGGCTGGCGGGAAAAAGATTTTATTCAAACGAGGAGGTGATTGCAGAAACGAATGGCTATTTTTCAGACTTGGACAAATCCTATTAGTCGGAAGGGATCAACAAACTAGAGCAGCGTTGGACGAAGTGTATAAGCCTAAAAGGAGACTATGTTGAAAAATAAAAAAGGTTTACCCCAAAAAATTAAGTAGTTTTTATTTTTGCACGGACTTTTCAAACGACCCTCGTAAAATACAAAAAAAATTAACCCAAAAATGTTAATGAACTTTACTAAAAGATCTCTTAAACCACTTATAAGGAGGTTTGACGGGAAATAGGCACGTCATTTCAAAAAAAAAAAAAAAAATAATAGTTTTTAAAATTTCCTGTGTTTCTGTCGTGAAATTGAAAACTGTTTTTCTTAGATTTCTCTGCTGAATAACATATTTTACAAGAAGTTTTTCTAAATTAAGATAACTCCTTAAAAATGTTCTCATAATTTGCATTTTACAACCATGATACAGATAAATTAATTCTGAGTTTATTAGAAGTTTTTAAAATTTATTCCCGGCTACAGCTTAACCAGATAAAATAACCACGCTACACTACTAGCCGTGTTCATTTGGATGGAGTCTGACTTTAAAATTTGGCAGAACTATTGAATTCAGCGAAATGAATTTATTACAAATTTCGTTCAAAAATTAATAAAATACAAATAAGATTTTAAGGACATGACTTACAGTTGTGGAGACTATGCGACTGACTGTCAGAAAGCCCAAAGATACAAGATAAGCCAAGAGTAAGCTACAAAAGACCTGATGATGGTAACAATGCGGTAAGGTCTATGTGATATTGTCTACAGAGTTCTAGTGGCAGGTTAAATGTCAAAAGAAAAAATACAATGGAGTACATCATTTACATAAGATCGCCTCATCCTTTTTCGAATTCTGTACACACACATACACAAAAAACTTGAAGCTCATAAATTTGACCAGAACGCTGCTAATTTAGAAAAGAAGCTTATGGTAAAATTACGATTAAAATTTTTCCAAAGATAGGAAACACTGAGTGAATATTTTTTTGAAATTTTTCGTATTCTAAAGCAAGGGGAGAGTATACTGAATAATAAACATTTTAGATTTTGAGCACTCACTGGAGATACCGGCTATGAGGTCCATTGAATCAAGAAAAGTGGTTTTTATAAAATGTTTTACTCTCTCATAAGCTCTCTTGCTCTGTTTAAGGCACAGAGAACTCTGTTTAAAGCAAATAGAGCTCTGTTTAAGGCACTAAACTCTCTCGCTTTGTTTAAGGCACACAGAGCTCTGTTTAAAGCACATAGAGCCCTGTTTAAGGCACTAAACTCTCTCGTTCTGTTTATGACACACAGAGCTTTGTTTAAAGCACTAAATTCTCTCGCTGTGTTTAAGGCACTAAACTCTCTCGCTTTGTTAAAGGCACACAGAGCTCTGTTTAAAGCCCATAGAGCTCTGTTTAAGGCACTAAACTCTCTCGCTCTGTTTATGGCACACAGAGCTCTGTTTAAAGCACTAAATTCTCTCGCTCTGTTTAAGGCACTAAACTCTCTCGCTCTGTTTATGGCACACAGAGCTCTGTTTAAAGCACTAAATTCTCTCGCTCTGTTTAAGGCACTAAACTCTCTCGCTTTGTTAAAGGCACACAGAGCTCTGTTTAAAGCACATAGTGCTCTGTTTAAAGCACTTAGAGCCCTGTTTAAGGCACTAAACTCTCTCGATCTGTTTATGGCACACAGAGCTCTGTTTAAAGTCCATAGAGCTCTGTTTAAAGCACTTAGAGCCCTGTTTAAGGCACTAAACTCTCTCGTTCTGTTTATGACACACAGAGCTTTGTTTAAAGCACTAAATTCTCTCGCTCTGTTTATGGCACACAGAGCTCTGTTTAAAGCACTAAATTCTCTCGCTCTGTTTAAGGCACTAAACTCTCTCGCTCTGTTAAAGGCACACAGAGCTCTGTTTAAAGCCCATAGAGCTCTGTTTAAGGCACTAAACTCTTCGTTCTGTTTATGACACACAGAGCTCTGTTTAATGCACTAAACTCTCTCGATTTGTTAAAGGCACACAGAGCTCTGTTTAAAGCACTAAATTCTCTCGCTCTGTTTAAGGCACTAAACTCTCTCGCTCTGTTAAAGGCACACAGAGCTCTGTTTAAAGCACATAGAGCTCTGTTTAAAGCACATAGAGCCCTGTTTAAGGCACTAAACTCTCTCGCTCTGTTTAAGGCACACAGAGCTCTGTTTAAAGCACATAGAGCCCTGTTTAAGGCACTAAACTCTCTCGCTCTGTTTAAGGCACACAGAGCTCTGTTTAAAGCACATAGAGCTCTGTTTAAAGCACATAGAGCCCTGTTTAAGGCACACAGAGCTCTATTTATAATTAATACAGATAAACAATATTCGTTATGTAATTCTAATAAATTAAAAAAACGTTATATATTTGTTTTTTTGAATACCTATTTTAAACAATTTATGGTAACAGCTTTTAGGTAAATATAATAAAGAAATTTTAGTTTTTTAAAATCCCGTATTTATTATTATTTAAAAAAAACGTGATTAAGTTAAGATTTCTTTTTTTTTTGTTCATAGCTAAGTAATTCCTTCAGTAGCCATATTTTTCAATTTTGTTAAAATACTTTTAAGTATTTTTGTTGAATTGAAACTTTTGTCTATTTCAAATTTATTTTTAATACATTTTCAAGTCTATTAGTCTGTTTATTTAGTAATTTAAACTAAACTATTCTGTAATTATTATTGTCTTCATAAAGCCGAAGAAAAAACTCTCGCTTTGAGTTTGTCTGTATGTACCGTAAAAAAACGAAGTTTAAAGATGACACTTATTATACAGGTATTATAACCTTACAATATAACAGAATAGTACGTTAGAAGAGTGATCAACACCAATCTGTTTTTAAATGAAATTTCCTAATAAAATTTTTCCAGCTCAAACATAACAGACCTGTGACTCCCTGTGACACTGCCAAGCGTTCACTTTTCTTGTAAAATAATTTTTAAAAAACTACGAGGGCTAAATATTTTTAAACCTTAAAGAGAATATAGGCCAGGTATTTATCCAAAATCTTGTAAGAAATTCTTACAAATTTTGACCAAAAAACAAAAAAAAAATTGCATTTCCGTTCTAACTAAATTGCCATAAAATTTTTAAATTCTATGCACTAAGTTGACATTTTAAAGGGGAAACCTAACCTCTCCCTTCCCAAATAAGACTACGCTAAAATTTTACCAGAAAGTAATTAACCAAATTTAGAGCGTTTCACAGCAGTTTTTTTTTAAATTTTTTGAGATTACTTTTTTTGTTTTTTACCTCCTCGTGTTTTGGAGATTTTAAATCAGGCATTCAATTTTGAAAATTGATCATGATCACAATACTTCGTCCCTTATTTTGGCTAAGAGATGGTAAACCTTTTTTTTTTTAGTGGAATCAAACTTAATTAATAAAAATTATAAAAACAAGAAATGATAATATTTACTTGAAATTCAAGATCCATTTTTGTTTAGCGTTCTTTTGTTTTGGACGTTTGTCTGACGATTGGTTTCCCTTTTTTTGTATAAATATAAGGGAGCCTCTTCTAAATTGAAGAAAAACCACTTACAACCACTAAAAACATAACTGGCACGGTAATTTTCACTTCTTTTTTATTGGTTTTTACAACAAAAAACTTTTGTAGAATAATTATTACTATAGCTATTAGAAAAGTCGGACTGTGAACTTGCCTAGCTGAACGCGAGTATAGATCTACGCTATGTAATAGAACGGGAGGTTTATTTCAAGAAAAGATTCCGTGGGTACTTTTTTAGATTAGAAGATTTATATTTGTATAAGCGACGACTTCAACTCTGTTTTAGACCTGAGAAGTTTAAGTTTAGACCATGTATACCCTATTCTCCCGATCTATTACTAGGAGCTTGGTACAATTTTTAGATCTACAATTTTGTTAAATTAAGAACTACCTAAATAGAAAAACGCATATATATATATATATATATACATACACAAACATGTTTGTATTTTTACAATTTCTAAAATAAAATTTCCAACTCGCCTTATATACATAAAGTATATATTTATACAACTCTACTGTATTAAAAATACCCAGTTTGAGAAGAGAGTATTAACAACAATGAATACTCAACTTCAAAAACTCCTAGAAGCTACCGCGCATGCTCAAAGTCTTAAATAAATTTAGTGCTCTCATCTTTAAAGAGGAAACAAGATAGAAAATAATAATAATCTGAACTAACGTGACCATTCACTTAAATTACTATTTTCAAGGTTTTAACTTCCTTTAAATACAGAAAATGTAAGGGATGTTTGAATTTTCCACTTCGTAAAATTAAAATTAACAAAAATAAGTAATAGGAGCCATTTTTGAGGAATTTTTAAAAAAAAAAAATCCAGGAAATTAAAGCGTTAATTTCCGGCTTAAATAACTCCTTCAAAATTCTATTTTAAGCAACACATTTAACCATCTTAAGATGATAGGCAATAGAGTTCGTCGGGCATCTTGCATTAGACGGGGTAACGTAACGGAACACCTGGCTTTTTCTGTAAATACTCATTTCAATGGAACCATCTAATAAATATATTAAGAATTAAATATTTGCAATGTGTAGGCCAAAATTTCGAATTTCAAGAACATTTTATGACAGGTAGTTCAATTATTAAATTAAGTAATGAGACTCGATTTTTTTAAAAAAAATTTTATTCAAAAAGAATTACAATTCTATATTGTCACCCCTAAAAATAACTTCCTTCTAAAGCCACACAGCGCTGGAGACGTTTCTTCCACTCCTCATAGCAGTGCTCGAACTCCGATACTGGAATATAGCCTTCAGCTGGTCGGGTTACAGCCGTTTGAATGTTTTCGACTGTCCCAAAATGAGTTCCCTTGTGGGTGATTTTTCAACTTCGGGAAGAGAAAAAAAGTCACAAGGTGAATAAGGAGGCTGAGGAGCCTCAGGAATGTTTTTACTGGCCAAAAAAACTCGTTTATTGAAATTGCTGTGTGACAAGGAGCATTATCGTGATGCAACATCCAAATTGTTCTTCATGGATTTCAATAAACGGAGTTTTTTGGCCAGTAAAAACATTCCTATGGCTCCTCCAGCCTCCTTATAGCGCCTGACTTGAGTCCTAGTGACTGTTTTTCTTTTCCCAAAGTTGAAAAATCACCTCAAGGGAACTCATTTTGGGACAGTCGAAAACATTCAAACGACTTCGCTATCCTTGCTTTTTTTTAGGCCTTGGAGAGGTTGAAGTGCGGCTACTCCATGCTCTGGCGCTTGGTTTCTGGGTCGTACTGAAACACCCAAGACTCGTCACCAGTAATGGAGACGTTCCAGAAAATGGGGGTCATTTTCAATTGAATCCAAAAACGGCTGTTCCAGTATCGGAGTTCGAGCACTGCTATGAGGAGTGGAAGAAACGTCTCCAGCGCTGTGTAATTCTTTTTGAATAAAAATTTTTTAAAAAAATCTGCCTCATTACTTAATTTACAGACCTCGTAATTACGTAGACTGCGGTAAGGTAAGTCTTATGAGTAAGGAACGGATTTTTATGTATTTAAAAATGCCAAATATTTAATTAAAATATGCATTTATTTTCGTCAATTACGTGGAAAATATGTGATTTTCTTAAAGTATTTTCTGGAATATTTAAGTAAAATGGACATTTTTTTTTATGAAAATCGTGAAATGGTGGAATGATTGCATTTTTCGAGAACCTCACAGTTTAAAAGGAATGGCTTTGAATCCACATCAGCATCACTGTCAAGTTTTCCAATAACTGCATTGGCAATATACCTGCCCTCAACGTCAGTGGTTTCATCAATTGACACCCAAATCGGTCCATCTTTGATATGTTCTCGAATTTTGGTTAGTGTATCTTTATAGATATCTTCCAGGTAGTTTTTCCGCAGTGTGCTCTCGTCAGGGATTTTTTTCCCCAATATACGAGTAGGTCTCTAAGAATCCTTTGAAATGAGGATTTTTAAGTTTGTGGAAAGGGATATCTGCTCTAACCAAAGCCCGTCACAGATCTGTACTCAGAGTAGACTTACTTGATGATGGAGATGTAAGGAAGGCTTGATAGGACGTCCTCTCTTTCTTTCTGTTTTTATTCTCTATGTGCGATCCGGTGGCAATATGTTGGGTGACTTGGGAACGATGAGAGCAAGAAACGCGCTTGTCACAAGCTGTACAGTACAAAATGTCTCCATCACTTCGAAAAAGTTCTGCTGGAAACTCGCGAAGATATTTAGCAACCAGTTGTTTGTTTAAGGCCGATGTTCGTGGCATTTCACCCAAAAAAGAATACACTAAGTGACCGAACGAAATGAATTGGACACTTCAACGAACGAGCTGAAAGAACAGACAACGTCAGACAACTTCAAAGAACTAACAAGTGCCCTTCACTGTTTAGCAGCATTCTGTATAAATTACAATAACCATTGTACCCACTGTGATTCACAGCCCTACAGTCTGTGGTTCACAGTTCCTGTCAACCACCTCCCAATTATGAAAATATGCCCAAAATGAAAAATATGTACATATTTTGATTAAATATGTAGAAATATTTATTTATTTTAATCAAATATGTATAAATATGCGATAACATCCAAATATGTGGAAATATGTGAAATAAAAGTAGACTCAAACGGCTTAAAAAGTGTCAGTATGAATACTTCTAGTTGAAAAACGTCTGTAAATTGCCTAGAAAAAAATATGTAAATACATACGAATCCGTTCCCTACTTATGAGTCTTCGCAACCGATTTTACTTTCTCTATTTTTTAAACCACAATTAAACTATTAAGGCAAATTAAACTATATAGTTCTCCTTGAATTAATGAGTAATTTTGCAAACAGGTTTTATAGATCGTGTACATATTTTGTAATTACAAAGTTCATAAGAGTGGAAACAAAGATGACAGTTTTGCTTGTGCTGTCAACTACATACACCCTTTTGTCTCCAATACTTGGTATGTGTATGTGTTGTTTGTTTTGTATGTAAGTTTGTAATTATGTAATATGATGGACCATTACAAAGCCAATACCAAAATTAATAAAAACAAAAAAAGAACAATAAACTTATGCAAAATACACTCACAAAAAATGTCTTAACTTGGAAACAAATAATGTACTAAAGTTGGGAGCAGTTTAGATTACAAGGTCGCAGTTCTGTTTAACATTATTTTGGTAGCAGATCTGTCCAGCTTACTGTTAGAGAGATATATATTAACTTTATTTGAAACAGAACACAAAATAATAATATACAGGATGAACCAGTAAGTAATGTCCATAGGCCTACTGTGTGATAGTACATCTAAAGTGGAGTTTAATGACGTATTGGACAACTTCATATTTTCCACTGTTCTTGAGTGACGTCACTTTAATTTTTTTTTTCTAAAATCATTACTTTTTTGCCATAAAAATGTTATTACTCAGAAAGTTTTAGTCCGAATTCGATTCTGATGACACGGTTAGAAAGACAGATAAATTTTCTAAAAATTGACACCATTTCGAAGCATAAGTTAATCTCCAAACAGCCTCAATCTTCCTCCTGGATACTGGAAAAATAAAAGTAATCGAAATTTTTGAAGAAAACTCATTAGGCCCTTCTTCTTCTTATTCGGCGCGACAGTCCGTCTAGCGAACCTTGGCCTCCGTTAAATACTTCCGCCAGTTTTCCCTATTTTGGGCAGCCACTTTCCAGTTACGTACGCCCAACAACGCCAGGGCATCCTCCCTCACTCCGTCCAGCCAACGTAACTTTGGCCTGCCTCTCTTCCTACCGCCGTGTAGCACCATTTCCATAAGCCTCCTCGGCACGTCATCATCACCCATTCTAGCCACGTGTCCTGCCCATCTTAGTCTGCCTATCCTTATCGTTTTACTTATGTTCGGTTCTTTGTAGAGTGAGTAGATTTCCGAATTAGTGCGTTTTCGCCAAGTCGGGCCATCCCGTATTGGTCCAAATATTCTTCTTAAAATCTTCCTCTCGAAAATCAGGAGGTCTTTTTCATCTGTTTTTGAAAAAGCCCACGTTTCCGAACCATAAGTTAAAACTGGGCGAATTAGTGACTTGTAGAGGATGATCTTAGTCTCCCTAGATATCAGCTTGCTTTTCATCTGCTTGACGAGTCCAAAGTAGCATCGGTTCGCGCTTATTGTTCTACTTTGGACCTCTGCTGATATTTCATTACCTTGGGTAACTACGGATCCGAGGTACTTAAAGTGAAAAATATTATTACTCAGAAAGTTTTAGACCGAATTCGAATCTGATGACACGGTTAGAAAGACAGATAAATTTTCTAAAAATTGACACCATTTCGAAGCATAAGTTAATCTCCAAACAGCCTCAATCTTCCTCCTGGATACTGGAAAAATAAAAGTAATCGAAATTTTTGAAGAAAACTCATTAGGCCCTTACGTGATCATTATCAGACCTAGGTGCTGGCACTTTTTATAAAAGTTTCCTTGTCTAATGGGCTTTCAAACGGTATATCATTTTCCAGGATTCCATTCATCTTCGTATGAGAAATTACGTTTGTTTTGCAAGAAAACGTGTTCACGAGCACTCAACAGTGTTAGTTATCAAGTTGTTTAATTCATTGAAAACTCTTTTAGATGGACCAGTAGTCAATTTTTAAAGTAGATTGTCTTAAAATAAGGAATTCAAAGGTTACAAATTGCACTTTTAACATTTACTTCTGATCTCTCTGAAATATTTGAGAAAATGTTAGCAAATATTTTAGACAAGTACTTAAACAAAAATTCATATATATTCGGAAGGAATTATTTTTGAAAATAATACTAATAATCCTTTATTAATTGCCTATTTTTTCATGCCGGCTTTACGTCCATCTATCAAATTAGGTGTCGTGGACGGAGGCGACTAGCAAACATACTGTACTGTAAATTTCTTTTATTAACCATTGAAATAAAATACAAGGCCTAAGGCCGGAAATCGAACCCAGTACCACAATACATATTGGCTTTACAGGTCTCGCCTCTAACTCGCTCGACTATCGTGGCGCCTTAATCTTCAATGTTTAGGAACTTTAAAGCTATGACAGAGAACCAAAATAGGGACAAATCCTGCAGCAATTTTGAGAATGATAAAAAGATTTGTTTAATTCTTGTGTGTCTTTAAGAAATGAAACAATAATTGGCTATTTAGCGGTAGAATGGGTTAGGATGACAATCCTAGAGTGGAGAAGAATTTCAGCAGATGGTTCGAAGATTTAGGGAGTTTACGGGGATTATGGATGCAGTCTCATGGAGTTAGTCGATTTTAGTAAACTCGAGGAGAGTCAGTCGTTAGCCTGAGAAATTTTTTTTGTCTGGAGTTTCTTGATGTTACTATTAAAGGTCAGGTTCCAAAACTGAACCTGAATACAGGTTCAATATCGGTATGATGACCACTTTGTAGAGGAGAAGTTTGTTGGGCGTCACAGTCATCTTCGAGTCAAGTGAGAATAAAGGAAATGGTAGTCTTGTAGTTAGTTTGTTGTTCTGTAGGTAGCTACAGGAGGGAGTAGATTCTAGTAAGTCGAGGAGAGTCTGTCGCCAGTCTTAGAGATTTGTTCTGCGTTGGCCTGAAGTTCCTTGATGTTACTACTACAGTTCAGACTCCAGGCGGAGCAGGCGTAGAGCTACATCGGCCTCATGACCTCTTTTTAGAGCAGGAGTTGGTCCTGTACAGTCATCTTCGAGTCACGTGAGAGTAAAGGAAATGGTAGTCTTGTAGTCCAGTTTGTTGTTCTGTAGGTGGCTAAAGGAGGGAGTAGATTCTAGTGCGTCAAGGAGAGTCCGTCACAAGTACGAAAAATTTGTTGTCCCGGACGTTACTACTACTCCAGATGGAGTAGGTGAAGAGTACCACCGGTTTGATGACCATTTTGTGGAGGAGGAGCTTGTTCTGTACAGTCATCTTTGAATCGCAAGATTATAATAGGATAAGTAGCCTTGTTTTCAGTTTCTGCAGGAGATTAGTAAAAGCATTTGTTGTCCACAATTAAGCCGAAGTACTTAAAATAGTTGAGGGATCAAAAAGTATTGTGTCTGTGTCAAATTTCTGGAACGCTGGATACTCTTGCAGAAGGGGACTTATTTTTTTGGTTGCGAATGCGGTTTCTAATTTTAGTCAGATTAACCCGTGGAGAGTTTTCGATCGTACCTCGCTGTAATTATGTAGCATATTATCCTAAATTGAGAGCACAATGCAGTTACCTTTAATGCAAGTAACAGCATTTTAAGTTCTACTGAAAGTATTTTTTTTTTATGCTGCCTCCGGTGAATTTTGAGAACAAGGTGATATTGGTGGTAGATCTGCACAATGTACTGGCGGAGCAGGTATATTTATAAAAAAAAAAATGTAGTCCCCCCCTTAAATATTACAAAGCCGGTAAGATCCTTTCTTTAAGGGCGTTTTAGAGACATCCTTATAGCTCCCCTTATATTATATAGAAAGAGTAGGATATGCTGAAGAATATATACCTATATACGTTCCTATAGGTGGAGGACAAATAGGAAATAGTGATTTCTATAAATAGATTCCCTTAACGCAGGAGTTCTAGACCCCTGTCTAGGAGTTCATCATGCTGACCCCTTCTCATCGTGGGCCGCCATCTTTTTTTTCTTGTTGTGTATGTGAGTTTCAACGAAAACCAACTAAGGGGAATCTGAAAATTGAAATTTAAATGTAACTGCCGTACAAGTCCAACTACCAAAAGAAATTTAAAAAGCTAAATGGTGGATCCCCAAACACAGATCTCAACCAACCAACCCTACCACTAATTCTGCAACTTCCGCCGAAGCGAGTATCGCCATTTATAGCGTGTACTACCAAATTCGTATGCGTACAATACAGCTTGGATTCGGGCGATCAGCTACTTCATTTATTTTTTTTTTTTAAATGATTTAAGGCGCGTCAACATCTAAAGTTATTGGCGCCCAGAGCTTTTTTCACTGCACTGCCGGCCTCCGGACAGTGAGCTGTAAGAAGCTCCTAGAAAGAGAAAATCTAAGGGTCAGCAGCTGGGATTCGAACCCAGGACCTCCGCGTGGGAGTCCAGTACGCTAACCGCATAGCTAATCCCTCCCCTGCGATTAGCTACTCTTTTTTTAAATGAATTTTTTCGAAAACGACTCCTTCGATTCTCTTTAAACTTGGTGAAACCCTTGTTGCATATATGTAGACTTATAAAATTTATCTTACACTTTTTAACTAATTAAGGGCACTTTTGGGGGAAGAGGGGCAGCCAAACAATAATTTATTGAGCCATTACTATAAATACTACTGTCTTGCCAGCTATATGATGTTATTAAAAATGCCCAAAATTCATCATCTTATAATTCCTTTATAAATACAGCTAGAAAGCTGGAATTGTGAACACTTTTAAAGGTAAGCGAGTACTATAATTGTCTATATTTTCGAAAAGATTACACTAATTGGGGAGAAGATAGAGCAATTCAAAATATATAAGGAAATGCAAAGCTCCCAAATGCATAAGTTGATTTATGAAATACCTACGGAGGAAGAAATAGTGAAAAAATGTCTAAACTATTGTTTTAATAGAAATAATTAGCACCCAAAAATCCTAATGGCGGATCGAACTTTTTTTTTCTTGTATTTTTGACTTATTTCCCGATGTACTCGAAGTAGCTGTGATTTCTTCTTTTTCGGATTCACATTTCTTAGCTTGATTTAGCCACTTATCCGTTTTAGAGCACAAATTCGGCTAAAATAAATCGTAAATAAGGATATTTTTAATTTGTATGAAACATAGAACTTTATAGCCATTAACATTTACCATTTATTTGTAAGATTAATGGACACTATCCAATTGGGCGTAACCTAAACTCCATTAAAATGTGTACCTGTCACAGAACAAAAAAACTTATACTTCATTTGCATGGTATCTTTGATAGGATCACTACAACATATATTCCCCACTACTCTTGCTGAATGTTCGCGAGTTACTGAAGTTATGGGTCGCCGCGACCTATAGCTTAAGAAGCATTGTAATAGGGCAAGAAATACAACAATTCAAATTATGATGGATAAAGCTCCCAAAATTTATCACCTTATATTTGAAGTTGATCCGAATGCGCCTTACAACATTTTGTACCAGATTTCTCAAATTAGAAAATTTTTCTTTTGTGACACATGTGTTATAAAAATCTATTTTTTTATTCTAATTTTTAATAAATGTGTTTTAGTTGATTATTACATTGTAATTCAATCAATTCCATTTCGTCATAATAAACAAATCTTGTTAATATTCGCGAACAGATTTTTCAAACAATTTGTAGGAAAATGGTATACGATTTGTCAAGGAAATCAGTAAAAGAGCCTATCATCGAGTATAAGGCTTAAAAAAACTGAATAGCCTTAAAGTAATTACTGGCTACTAAAGCTACTTTTTTTACATCCTCTTTACTCCTCATATATTTTTCATACTATGAAAGAAACCATAATAATTTCGAATATTTTACACGATAACAATACTTCCCCTAACTAAATGTAATAACGAACAAGTATTTCCGGCCCAAGAAGGCTGCATGTAACTACGTGAGGAACCCTTCACTATGCTGACTAAGACGGTTTAAAAATAGCAACCGGCGATCTGTAGCTAGCAAGAGTCCGTCCGAGCAGCACCCAACACAATATAGTGATCATATTGTGCGATGCCTTAGCAGACAGCCGAGCTTCTAAATACCACTAATACTAACTAATGCTTAAATTAAATACCCACCGATTTGGGAAAACAAAAATCTGGTGTGTACGTTATTAACTCGATTTTTCTGGGGACAATTCTAACTTAAAACATTTCCTTCAAGCCCCCTAACTTTTTAGTTATATTTAAAAAAAAAAAAATGTACACCAATACCTCGCTTTGCGTCGTTTCGTTTTGCGTTTTTTGGAAGTTGCGTCGCTGCTTAATTAGTACTAATTTTCACTCTGCGTCGTTAGATTTTCGAAGTTGCGTCGTTTTGGGTTCGATTGAAATTTTCATTTTTTCTCTAAAAGATGGTAACACTTTGGTTTCTAATTGCGCCATGACATCAAAATTCGGGGATTCCCCTTTCTAACTAAAAATCAACGCAATTTGCAGTTTTATTTTCACTTTGTTTTGCTAATTTTAGTCGGAGCAAAAAACTATGTACAGCCGTTATCAGTTTATGTATTCCATGAGTTTATACCCAAGGGAGGGTAAGGGTAAGTGGTTTTGCAGCGAGTTCGCAACTCGCACGATATTTTCATGGAATACATAAACTGATAACGGCTGTACATAGCCAACTCGCCAGAGCAATAAAATGATGGTACACCAGCTGTTCGTCATGAAATTTCTATTTTAGCTAGAGATTTTGAAGGTATGGAGGAGACTGACATAAATGAATTGCTAACCTCGCGCAACCAAGAATTCTCTAATGAAGAACTATTGTAAATGGAATTGCAATTTGCTAATGAAGAAGATGACAGTGGCCGTTCAATAGAAATCTCCGAAGAACAAAATTTAACCTCCAAACAAATTTCCAAAGCGATGTGTTTGATTGACGAAGCTATGGAGATTTTTTTAAAAAACGATCCTGACAGCGGAAGGAGTTTTAAAGTGTCCCAGGCGGTAGTCTACGAATATCAATTGCTACAAGGAAATTTATTTTACGTTGAAAAAGAAAAGCTGTTCAGCAAACATTTGACCAATTCTTTGTGAAAGAAAGCCGACTTACGACAACAGCCACCATGGACTCATCAGACAGTGATTAATTTTAATTTGGTTTTTCTTAAATTAATTTTGTTTTAATTGAATACATACGTTTTTTTTGTTTTTTGTATGTATGTAACAAAATTTTAAATTATTTTTGCTTTTTAAATGTTTACTTTGTTCAATTTTCTTTTTAAAAAGTAGTATTTTCGTAAACCTGGAACCTATCTTCGATCTTTACATGGTTTGCTATAGAAAATCTTAATTCACTTTGCGTCGTTTCAATTTGCGTCGTGTTTTTTTTGGAACGTAACCACGACGCAAAGTGAGGTATTAGTGTACGTGATTAATAAAAGAATTTAATGAAAAAAAAAACGGTAGTAATAAGGCCCGCTAGTGATAGGACAGTAAATTACATAAAACTGATAACACAGATATGAAAATCTCCCCTCGAACTGAATGGAGATTATTAAACAGAAAGATTTAGTGACTGGCAACTTGTTTATATAAAGGTAATTTCGGGCAGTTTCAATAAGAACAGCGTGGAATTAAAGAGAGCACAAAGTTGGTACAGCATTAGTACCTTGGGGAATGCCAACGTTTTGTGGAATATAAATTCGAGGAACTTGAGAAATAAAGTGATTCAATGAGAAATATTTATAAATCTGTCTCAATATGGATTTGAAAATAGAAGACTGGTTGGTTTTGGGGGTAACCAGTGTGAAGATTGAATGAGATGTGGGGTTTTTTCCTAGGGGTAAGATAAGGGACTAGGTATTTAGCTTCAAGGAACATGCATCGAATAAAACCAATTTAGGAACTTGAAGTAAACGTAAATATAATTGGTTAGATTTTCTCTTTCTAGGAGCTTTCAGCTTACTGTCTGGTTACGGATAACACTGTCCGGAGGCTGACAGTGCACTGAAAAAAGCCCCGGGCGCCAATAACCTCAGATATTGACGCGCCTTAAATCATTAAACAAAAATTGGTTTGTAAACAATCAGTAACCTCGTTACGAGTGCTTATTTATATAGGCGCCTATATTATATAGAGTGAAACGTTTGGACATTTCGGAAAAAAAAACTCCAAACTTTGACTTCCTTATTTTAAGACAATCTACTTTTAAAAAAATTGACTACTGGTCCATCTAAAAAGAGTTTTCAATGAATTAAACAACTTGATAGACTATCTGTTGTATGCTCGTGAACATGTTTTCTTGTAAAAACAAACGTAATTTCTCATACGAAGATAAAAGGAATCCTGGAAAATGATATACCATTTGAAAGCCCATTAAACAAGGAAACTTTTACAAAAAGTGCCAGCACCTTGGTCTGATAATGATCGCGCAAGAGCCTAATGAGTTTTCTTCAAAAATTTCGATTACTTTTATTTTTCCAGCATTCGGAGGAAGATTGAGGCTGTTTGGAGAATAACTTATGGTTCAAAATGGTGTCAATTTTTAGAAAATTTATCTGTCTTTCTAACCGTGTCATCAGATTCGAATTCGGTCTAAAACTTTCTGAGTAATAACATTTTTATTGGAAAAAAGTAATGATTTTTAGTGGAAAATATGAAGTTGTCCAATACGTCATTGAACTCCACTTTAGATGTACTATCTCAAGAAAATTCTATTAAGATACTTCTGGAGAAGAAGGATAATGAAGCTTTTCTATTAAGACGCTATTTAAAAGAAATATACTTTTACATGAAATTGTATATTTTTAGGAAGATATTTTTTTGGGTGACATTAAGAGAAAGTAATGTAAGAATTCACGCACGATTTCCTATTCATGTTCAGTGAACATACGAGTATACTGCTAAAAACACAAATTCGATTCCTCCCTCTTTCTAGAAGTTGGACTTTTTCAATACTGCCTCTTGAGAACTGAGGTATTGGGACATAACCAAATATTGATTTTTTTAAAAAAAGTTTGATGAACAATTAAATTGTACCCAAAACTAAGGGTCAGTCATTAAACTGAATAATGGAGCTGTTTGTGCGTAGGCGTGGAAGGTTACGTGCCTTTGTATATACATAATTGGTACTTACGTATTAAGTCGGTATCAAGCGGTCGGAGGTAGCAAGTTTCGAACCCTAGAGCCATTCGCTTAGTCCACTCCAACATGCGTAAACATCTGTAAAAATGTAACCAAATATAAAACTTACGTATAGTCTGATATTTGCAAACACCATATTATATTAATTTTTAAAAATTAAGTAGAGTGTTTAGTGTCTTTATACAGAGTTTAAGTCCAACAATACATTGTAAAGCTAAAATGTCAGATCATGTGGCGCTAGCTAATAAGCCTATGCAGGAAACCGCTATTATAGTCCAGCAGCACTTGCTGCAAAATTGGCATTGCCTGAAGACAAAGTTAGTCCATCATCTCCCGGCTATAACCAAAGATAAAAAGAAGATGTAGGATGGTGGCTGATGCACTTATACCGCAACATGTTTACCGCCACAATGCATACAGGTCGAACTCCTCTTAATCCATCTGAATTTATTACAGTACAGAAGGTCTTCCACCAAATAATACAGGGTGGGGCAAAAGGTATGAACCGGTTTTAAAGGGATGTAAAACAAAAACAATTCAACTTACAGAAATTATGTTTATATTGTTTAATTCAGTACAGAATCTAGTTTTTTACATTAAGTTTGAAAGATGATATCACGTAGGTGGCGGCCGTCAGCCGCGATGCACTCTTGAAGGCGAATTCTGAAGTTTTCAACCGCTCTTCTGCACATTTCGATGGGATTGCCACTTCACTCCCCTAAAGTGACTGTATGGTGTGCAGTATCCCAATTTGGGATTATTGGTCCTTACTTTTTCGAGGATAATGGGCGAACCGTCACTGTCACCGCTGAGCGCTATGTGACAATGTTGGAAGAGTTTTTTGAACCTGAACTGGAAGAATTGAGTGAAGCAACTAATCTGGGAGACATATGGTTCCAACAGGACGGGGCTACATCCCACACTGCTAGGATTTCAATGGCGAGATTGAGGCAAGTGTTCCCCCAGCGCCTCGTCTCTTTGAGGGGTCACCAGATTTGAGCATTTGTGATTTTTTTCTTTGGGGGTTCATAAAGGAAAAAGTTTTTAAACATCGTCCACATACCCAGGAAGAACTTAAGGACAGAATCAGAGAGGAAGTTACGGCAATACCCATCGAAATGTGCAGAAAAGCGGTTGAAAACTTCAGAATTCGCCTTTAAGAGTGCATCGCGGCTGACGGCCGCCACCTACGTGATATCATCTTTCAAACTTAATGTAAAAAACTAGATTCTGTACTGAATTAAACAATATAAACATAATTTCTGTAAGTTGAATTGTTTTTGTTTTACATACCTTTAAAACCGGTTCATACCTTTTGCCCCACCATGTAGTGCTAAGAAGTGGATCACGTAGCCATCAGCATTACCAGTTGACGCAAGAGGACTTTCTGAGAAAAAGTCCTTTGTTAACGTCTTCTGTGGGCCTTTGAAAAAGAAAAAATTCAGATGAAGAATTCGTGGCCGATGGATCTATCCTTGTCTTTCAGGAGCCTTCTTCATTGACAGATTGTTATAATGGATTTTCATAACGGTTTCAGCTTTTGCAGATTTAAGAAAATCATAACACTTGGTCACATCCCTTGCAGGAGTATTTTGATTGTAAAACCAAAGAACGGTATGAAATTAGGATACAACAACTGCAAAGAAGATGACCCAAAAAAAAGAGTAAATGATAATGGCCAATATTTCCAACATAATTGGGGAAAAAAATATTTATTTTTAATTTTTTATAGTATATACACTCCAGTTACTACAGTTGCTTACAACTGTAAGTGATACTCACAAGAAATCGTATAAGTTTCCTTACACAGACCAGAATTTTTGTTACTTTCCTGAGGAGGTTTGGAGGTTTTGGCAGAAGGTTGGTCTATTAATAGACTGCCACGCGAGGACAGTCTCAGCACAGAACTATGACAGACTCGTTGTACCTCTGCCAACAATCTAGGCGTCACTAACAGCGTCACGGTGATCGGCTATCGGCAGGTTCAGCTTGCAGGCTCTTCAGCAATGGTTTTATAAACGCGAAAAGCACTGTATGAAATGCGTTTCTTTAGTCCTAAACTATAAAATATCAAAATATGAACTTTGGGCTAGCTTCTCTTGATCAGATAACCAACATAAATGATAGATTAATATATCGTAAGACCATGCTGTTTTGTATTAATTAATACAGATTTCTCTTAATTCCCCCGTAAAAGGAAGTATAATATAATAAAGCTTTCAAAGGCGCCACGGTAGCCGAGCGGTTAGAGGGGAGACCTGTAAAGCTAATATGTATTACTGGTTAGAGGGTTCGATTCTCCGGTCTTAGGCTTTGGATTTTATTTAAAGGTTAATAAAAGAAATTTACAGTAAAGTACGAGGGTCGTTTGAAAAGTCCGTGCAAAAATAAAAACTACTTAATTTTTTGGGGTAAACCTTTTTTATTTTTCAACATAGTCTCCTTTTAGGCTTATACACTTCGTCCAACGCTGCTCTAGTTTGTTGATCCCTTCCGAATAATAGGATTTGTCCAAGTCTGAAAAATAGCCATTCGTTTCTGCAATCACCTCCTCGTTTGAATAAAATCTTTTTCCCGCCAGCCATTTCTTCATATTGGGGAACAAATAGTAGTCCGAGGGAGCCAAGTCTGGAGAATAGGGGGGATGTGAAACGAGTTGGAACCCTATTTCCATTAATTTTGCGACCACAACTGCTGAGGTGTGAGCTGGTGCGTTGTCGTGATGGAAAAGGACTTTTTTGTGGGCCAATCGTGGGCGTTTTTCTTGCAGCTCGGTTTTCAAACGGTCCAATAACGATGAATAATATGCACCTGTAATAGTTTTACCCTTTTCCAGATAGTCGATGAGGATTATTCCTTGCGAATCCCAAAAGACAGTCGCCATAATCTTTCCGGCCGAAGGAACGGTCTTCGCCTTTTTTGGCGCAGATTCCCCCTTGGTAACCCATTGTTTACTCGTAGATTGTTCTTTGGTCTCAGGAGTGTAGTGATGTATCCATGTTTCATCCACAGTGACGAAACGACGCTTAAAGTCCTGCGGATTCTTCTGGAACAGCTGCAAACCGTCCTTGCAACACTTCACACGATTTCGTTTTTGGTCAAGCGTGAGCAATCGCGGCACCCATCTTGCAAATAGCTTTGTCATGTCCAAATGTTGATGCAAAATATTATGTACCCGTTCATTCGAGATGCCCACAGCACTAGCAATCTTACGCACCTTCACTCTTCTGTCATCCATCACCATATCATGGATTTTATCGATGATTTCTGGAGTAGTAACCTCAACAGGGCGTCCAGAACGTTCAGCGTCACTTGTGCCCATATGGCCACTCCGAAAATTTTGAAACCACTAATAAACTGTTTTAATCGAAGGTGCAGAGTCACCATAATGTTTATCAAGCTTCTCTTTAGTCTCCTGAGGCATTTTGCCTTTCATTAAAACTGTCCGGTAGGACAGTTGTATAAGGGTTGACCATCAAAAACTGCACGAAAAAGTGTAACGTTGAAAAACACCCAACTTTGACAATTTTTTTCAATTTTTCTATAAAAGATAAAATTCCCAAATTTTCTTTATAATATAGGGCAAATCCTCCTTTATAACTGTAATTTTTTTGCAACCACCCAGACCTAATAGATTTCGAGAAAAAAGTTGCCGAAAATGAGCAAAAACGGCTTTTTCAAAAAATGTTCTTGTTCTTGTTCTTCTTCTTCTTCTTCTTCTTCTTGTTGTTACCTTTTTTGTAAACAACGTAGCGCCTAAACGCGTGAACCGATTTTCATGAATGAGGTGTTATGCGATTCGGAATTTTATGTAGATGTGCCTTTTGGGGGTCTCGGCCCTGTACATCGAATGGGAGAGGAGTTAGCCCCCTTTATGTAAGGCCCCCTCCAAAATTATTATTACTAATTACTCTGTAAATCTTGGCCCGATTTTGATAAAATTTGGTAGGATGATAGGGTTAGGGCTCCCCTACCTAACAATAAAGCGACGATCTGCTCTTACACTTGTTAAGGGGAAGTATAGCAATCGTTTCAAATTATCGACACGTGAACCGATTTTCATGAATGAAGTGTCATTCGAATCGAAATTTTGTACAGATTTGTACTTTAAAAGTCTCGACGCTATGCCTCATAAGGAGGGGAGTTCGCCCCACCCAAATAAGGCCCTTTCTAAAACTATTATTACCAATATTTCTACAAAGCTTAGTCCGATTTTGATAAAATTTAGCTCAAATAAGTGGTTAAAGCTCCTCTACGTGGCTGTGAAGTGCCATCATGCTCTTACACCTACTAAGAGGAAATACTGCAATCGTTAAAATTATCAATGAGTGAACCGATTTACATCAATGAATTGTCGTTCGATTCAAAATCTTTGCCTTTTAGGGAGAAGTACTGTAATCGCAGTTTATTTTTCTTGCTTCTCTTAAAAGGAAGTACTGAAATCGCAGTTTAATTTTGCTATTTACGTACAAATACCTTCCTATTTTATTCAAAACGCTTTCTCAAAAAAATGGTTATTGAGGATGGTTTGGGGACCGCAACTATAATCATTCTTTAAAAAGATCTCTCCAGTGGTAGTTACGGTTCCGATTTAACACCTTATCAGGTTATAATGATAGAATAGCTTATTCCAAATTTTAAAAAATCTGTAAAGCAGACGTAACTTTGCAAATAGACAAAAAGGAAAATCTATCCAAAAGGTACAAAAATCTCCTTAACAAAAACTTACAGTTTTAAAAGTTAAGTATAAGGGTTGATTAAACGCCAAAAGGTACACAAATCAGCAGTTCCCAACATTTCATTAATACTTCATTGATATAATTTAAGTAATTTTACTGCATTAACTTTTCCTTCACATTTTTTAGAATTTATTAGTCACAGACCCTTATGCTGGCCAGTTCATTCATAATATTTTTTTATTATAATTATGATAAAATGAGTGATGAATTATTCTGAGTAGTCACATATACATGCATGTTAAAGTAGAAAAAAACAAAGTTAGAGTCGGCCACTTTTTAAATTTCAATCACGGAGGATTCAAAACAATATTTCAGTCTTAAATTCGTCTTACCGAAATATTCGTGAGCACAAATAACATACATTTAATAACAAGTAGATTATTCAACAATATTTACTCATTTCTCAATTGTAATTTAATTTAGTCCCCCTAATTTTACTTATGGTAAAATACTGGAATAATTAGCTGTCCTAAAAATATGCATATCTTTATTTTCTTTATTTTATATTACATATATATAACATTGTGGGAAGAACACCTAGATTGAGAATGTAATTGAAGAAAACTATATTATTTGCGATAAAGCCAGATTATTTATTACTTATTATTACAAACGTTTGACTACATCATAAAATAACAATTACTTTAATCGAAGAATGAACTTAAACCAATGATTTTTATTTAAAAATAAAAATAAATGCATAAAATTATTGATGTAAAAAAAGTTTATGAATTTTTTAGCCTCTTATTTTTTTTATATTTTTTATAACGTTTTCTTTTTCACCTGTGATTAATAGTTTGATTATTATAGATAAATAGATATTACAGTCAATCTAAGTTAAATGGTGTGCTACTTGAGTAAATATTTTGTAGACGAAAATGGCCAGCATAAGGGTCTGTGACATCTAATAAATTCTAAAAAATGTGAAGGAAAAGTTAATGCAGTAAAATTACTTAAATTATATCAATGAAGTATTAATGAAATGTTGGGAACTGCTGATTTGTGTACCTTTTGGCGTTTAATCAACCCTTATACTTAACTTTTAAAACTGTAAGTTTTTGTTAAGGAGTAAAGTAGTGTTTAATCAACACACGAAATTCTTTTTCGTCCATTTTTTGAAAATCACTCGACTTCCTCGATTCAAACGAATGCCAAACACAAAGAAATAGACCGATCTGGCTGAAACTTGGTGTGTGTTCTTCCAAGAGATGCTACTAACTAAACATAACCTCGATACGCGCTAGTGGTGCTATCTCTCTGACTTTGCACGGACTTTTCAAACGACCCTCGTATGTTTGCTAATCGTATCCGTCCACGACACCTAATTTAGTAGTTGGACGTAAAGCCCCGCCTGAAAAAATAGGCAATTACTTTACTTTTTAATAAATTTTTCATCAAAAATGCACGTTTTCTGGCCCCCCTGGGTTCGAAAAAAAAGTTGCTTATTACGAAAACATCCGTGCGTTTGTCTGTCTTTTCTTATCGCGGATAAGTGCGATTTCTATATTTGGATTAGATGCCATGATGGAGCATGATTATAGCTTTTGGGAAGAAAAAACAAACAAATTTCGGAATCGCTACCAAAATTTCTCAGTTTTCTCGGTCGGTAAGGAGGTATTTTTTTTCAAAAGCGGTGCAAGCCATTTTCTTAAAACTACTTCCTCATTTAATCTTCGCATCTTCCGGAAAATTTTCTTTAATTTTACACAATTTTATAAGGAAAATTCAAAGAAACATTGTGTTGAAAGCAGGTTTTTCTCTACAGTTTTTAATGGCATGTATGGTTTTATCACTTCTTCAATATTAGTGTGCAGTAGACTGCGGCCATTAACTTATGGGTGCAGAGTAGGGCTCAAGAGTGGTGGCCTACCTGCCACCACTGGGCAGAGACAGGCGAAGGAGTTCATTAAAGGCTATTCGCCGAGGCTGACTGCAGAATTAATCTGTCAAGGCCGTGGGGCTATAGGGATGATTGTAGGCCTATTAACTGGCCACTGCAGGCTCAGGAAACACATGCATCGCATGGGCCTGGTAGATGATAGCCTTTGTAGATTCTGTCAGGAAGAGGAGGAAACGGCAGGGCACGTGTTGTGTCAGTGTGAGGGGCTTGTCTGTGGCTAAGGATGTTACTTCTCGGGGAGGAAAAACCAAGGCCTGGTGAGCTTTACCCAAGAGTCGCTCTCCAGCATCAAGAGTCTGATTAATAGGACAGGTCTGGAGGGTGAGCTCTAAAGTTGGGGAGCCACAATAGATCCAAAGGGGTCGCAGTGGCGTAGGCCTTGAGGCCGCCCTAGTCTAATCTAATCTAATCTAGTGTGCAGTAACGCACCGCATGTGAAAACCACCAAAAACCCCTTCTTGAAATTCATAGTACTAGACATATTTCGGTAAGAATGCATTGTGGTTAAACCCTTTTTGAAGTTAGGATCACGAGCTATTATCATAATCACCTTTATACTATTCTCTTTAGGATGGTGATGACCAGCTTCAATGACCACCAATCCCTTGGGACAATGTGCTTTCGGCAACTTTTTGTATCGACAGCTTTCCTTGAAAATCTCATTAATCGTCACATGATCGTCTCCTAAGATTTGTATTCCCTTCTAAAGTCCGTCCATCCAGTTTCAATTTGGTTCATTAAGGAGCAACAGAATGCTCTGATATCCTATCCCATCCTTAAGTAACCTGCCCCATCACCCTTCGCTTTTGTAGTCCTATTCTCCTTACGCATTACTAGTGTCTAACCAAGGGGTCCCCAAACTGCGGTACCCTGAGGACATTTATCCGGCCCTCGCCACACTTCTGGGAGGGGCTTCTCTTTCATGGGTGGTCAGTGAGAGGAGCACTATTATGTGGCAATGCCGCAAAGCGCTGCGTCGCTCATGTACAGTGTAAAATCAAACAGCAGAAGTAGGAAGAAAGGCAAAGCACTATAACTAAACCGGGACATTGACCATCTCATCAGCCAAAAGCAGGCCCATAATTCCCACAGAAATACTGGGCAGATTGGTGATTTAAATTTACTTGTTCTTTATTTTAAATATTCTATTTGTTCTCGTTTTGTTTTGTTTTTTTTTACTTTAAAATAGTTTGTTTTTTTTAATATCTGGTCCTCCAACGGTCTGAGGGACAGTGAACTGGCTCCCTGTGTAAAATGTTTTGGGTCCCCTGGTCTAACCATTTTGTTCGAGGTTCCGTACCTCCCACTTTGTCATTCTTTGTCTTACAGACTTTTGCTGGCTCTATCCTTCCTAAAATACCAAAATCATCTTAACCGATCTCTCTTTATGTCATTGACTAACATAATTTTTCTCTTAAAATAGCAATAATAATCATTTTGGGCTCGCCGTAAACTCAAATCGGACCATATATCTTCCTTAACACCTTTCTCTCCAAAGACCATCCACATCTTTTTTTTGGGGGGGGGGGGAACATAAGACTCAAGGTCCATAGATCCTGGGACCGAACCATAATACTACTAGCACCAAGTTTCTGGATCTGTAAGAAACTGTAACCCGCAGAAAATTTTTCCTTACATTAAAACTGTCCGGTAGGGTTGATCGTCAAAAACTGCACGAAAAAGCTGTAACATTGAAAAACACCCAACTTTGACAATTTTTTTCTCTTTTTCTATAAAAGATAAAATTCCCAAATTTTCTTTAAATTATAGGGCAAACCCTCCTTTATAACTGTAATTTTTTTGCAACAACCCAGATCTAATAGATTTTGAGAAAAAAGTTGCTGAAAATGAGCAAAGACGGCATTTTCAAAAATTGTTGTTGTTGTTGTTACCTTTTTTGTAAACAACGTAGCGCCTAAACGCGTGAGCCGATTTTTATGAATGAGGTGTCATTCGATTCGGAATTTTATGTAGATGTGCCTTTTGGGGGTCTCGACTCTGTACATCAAATGGGAGAGGAGTTAGCCCCCTTTATGTAAAGCCCCCTCCAAAATTATTATTAAAACTGTCCGGTAGGACAGTTGTATAAGGGTTGACCATCAAAAACTGCACGAAAAAGTGTAACGTTGAAAAACACCCAACTTTGACAATTTTTTTCTATTTTTCTATAAAAGATAAAATTCCCAAATTTTCTTTATAATATAGGGCAAATCCTCCTTTACTCCTTAACAAAAACTTACAGTTTAAAAAGTTAAGTATAAGGGTTGATTAAACGCCAAAAGGTACACAAATCAGCAAGTACCCAACATTTCATTAATACTTCATTGATATTATTTAAGTAATTTTACCGCATTAATTTTCATTAATATTTTTTAAGAATTTATTAGATGTCACATACCCTTATGCTGGCCATTTTCATCTACAAAATATTTGTTCAAGTAGCACACCATTTAACTTAGATTGACTGTAATATCTATTTATCTATAATAATCAAACTATTAATTACAGGTGAAAAAGAAAACGTTATAAAAATAAAAAAATATGAGGCTTAAAAATTCAAAAAAATTTTTAAAAAATGCTTACACCAACATACATCAGTGATTTTGTTTATTTATTTTTATTTTTAAATAAAAATCGTCGGTTTAAGTTCATTCTTCGATTAAAGTAATTGTTATTTTATGTAGTAGTCAATCTGGCTTTATCGTAAATAATATAGTTGTCTTCAATTACATTCTCCATCTAGGTGTTCTTCCCACAATGTTGTGTATATGTAATATAAAGTAAATAAGATATGCATATTTTTAGGACAGCTAATTATTCCAGTATTTTACTATAAGTAAAATTAGGGGAACTAAATTAAATTACAATTGAGAAATGAATATATAATTTTGAATAATCTACTTGTTATTAACTGTGTGTCATTGTGCTCACGAATATTTCGGTAAGACGAATTCAAGACTGAAATATTGTTTTAAATCCTCCGTGATTCAAATTTAAACAGTAGCCGACTCTAAATTTGTCTTTTTCTAATTTAACATGCATGTATATGTGACAACTTCAGAATAAAGGGCACATTAAAGAGAAATCAGAAGAATAATTTGGAATAGAGTTAAAATAAAGTACCTATTTATACGAAGATATAATATACATTTTATCACAATTATAACTATTATGAATGAACTGGCCAGCATAAGGGTATGTGACATCTAATAAATTCTTAAAAAATATTAATGAAAATTAATGCGGTAAAATTACTTAAATAATATCAATGAAGTATTAATGAAATGTTGGGTACTTGCTGATTTGTGTACCTTTTGGCGTTTAATCAACCCTTATACTTAACTTTTTAAACTGTAAGTTTTTGTTAAGGAGATTTTTGTACCTTTTGGATAGATTTTCCTTTTTGTCTATTAGCAAAGTTACGCCTGCTTTACAGATTTTTTTAAAATTTGGAATAAGCTATTCTATCATTATAACCTGATAAGGTGTTAAATCGGAACCGTAATTACCACTAGAGAGATCTTTTTAAAGAATGGTTATAGTTGCGGTCCCCAAACCATCCTCAATAACCATTTTTTGGAGAAAGCGTTTTGAATAAAATAGGAAGGTATTTGTACGTAAATAGCAAAATTAAACTGCGATTTCAGTACTTCCTTTTAAGAGGAGCAAGAAAAATAAACTGCGATTACAGTACTTCTCCCTAAAAGGCAAAGATTTTGAATCGAACGACAATTCATTGATGTAAATCGGTTCACTCATTGATAATTTTAACGATTGCAGTACTTCCTCTTAGTAGGTGTAAGAGCATGATGGCACTTCACAGCCACGTAGAGGAGCTTTAATCACTTCTTCGTGCTAAATTTTATCAAAATCGGACTAAGCTTTGTAGAAATATTGGTAATAATAGTTTTAGAAAGGGACTTATTTGGGTGGGGCGAACTCCCCTCCTTATGAGGCATAGCGTCGAGACTTTTAAAGTACAAATCTGTACAAAATTTCGATTCGAATGACACTTCATTCATGAAAATCGGTTCACGTGTCGATAATTTGAAACGATTGCTATACTTCCCCTTAACAAGTGTAAGAGCAGATCGTCGCTTTATTGTTAGGTAGGGGAGCCCTAACCCTATCATCCTACCAAATTTTATCAAAATCGGGCCACGATTTACAGAGTAATTAGTAATAATAATTTTGGAGGGGGCCTTACATAAAGGGGGCTAACTCCTCTCCCATTCGATGCACAGGGCCGAGACCCCCAAAAGGCACATCTACATAAAATTCCCAATCGAATGACACCTCATTCATGAAAATCGGTTCACGCGTTTAGGCGCTACGTTGTTTACAAAAAAGGTAACAACAAGAACAACAAGAACAACAAGAAGAAGAAGAACAAGAACAAGAACATTTTTTGAAAAAGCGGTTTTTGCTCATTTTCGGCAACTTTTTTCTCGAAACCTATTAGATCTGGGTGGTTGCAAAAAAATTACAGTTATGAAGGAGGGTTTGGAGTAAGATTTAAAGAAAATTTGGGAATTTTATCTTTTATAGAAAAAGAGAAAAAAATTGTCAAAGTTGGGTGTTTTTCAACGTTACGCTTTTTCGTGCAGTTTTTGATGGTCAACCCTTATACAACTGTCCTACCGGACAGTTTTAATAACTGTAATTTTTTTGCAACCACCCAGATCTAATAGGTTTCGAGAAAAAAGTTGCCGAAAATGAGCAAAAACGGCTTTTTCAAAAAATGTTCTTGTTCTTGTTCTTGTTCTTGTTCTTCTTCTTCTTCTTGTTGTTGTTGTTGTTCTTGTTACCTTTTTTGTAAACAACGTAGCGCCTAAACGCGTGAACCGATTTTCATGAATGAGGTGTCATTCGATTCGGAATTTTATGTAGATGTGCCTTTTGGGGGTCTCGGCCCTGTACATCGAATGGGAGAGGAGTTAGCCCCCTTTATGTAAGGCCCCCTCCAAAATTATTATTACTAATTACTCTGTAAATCTTGGCCCGATTTTGATAAAATTTGGTAGGATGATAGGGTTAGGGCTCCCCTACCTAACATTAAAGCGACGATCTGCTCTTGTTAAGAGGAAGTATAGCAATCATTTCAAATTATCGAGGCGTGAACCGATTTTCATGAATGAAGTGTCATTCGAATCGAAATTTTGTACAGATTTGTACTTTAAAAGTCTCGACGCTGTGCCTTATAAGGAGGGGAGTTTGCCCCACCCAAGTAAAGCCCTTTCTAAATCTATTATTACCAATATTTCTATAACGCTTAGTCCGATTTTGATAAAATTTAGCACGAAGCAGTAATTAAAGCTCCTCTACGTGGCTGTGATGTGCCATCATGCTCTTACACCTACTAAGAGGAAGTACTGCAATCGTTAAAATTATCAATGGGTGAACCTATTTACATTATGAATGAATTGTCGTTCGATTCAAAATCTTTGCCTTTTAGGGAGAAGTACTGTAATCGCAGTTTATTTTTCTTGCTCCTCTTAAAAGGAAGTACTGAAATCGCAGTTTAATTTTGCTATTTACGTACAAATACCTTCCTATTTTATTCAAAACGCTTTCTCAAAAAAATGGTTATTGAGGATGGTTTGGGGACCGCAACTATAATCATTCTTTAAAAAGATCTCTCCAGTGGTAGTTACGGTTCCGATTTAACACCTTATCAGGTTATAATGATAGAATAGCTTATTCCAAATTTTAAAAAATCTGTAAAGCAGACGTAACTTTGCAAATAGACAAAAAGGAAAATCTATCCAAAAGGTACAAAAATCTCCTTAACAAAAACTTACAGTTTTAAAAGTTAAGTATAAGGGTTGATTAAACGCCAAAAGGTACACAAATCAGCAGTTCCCAACATTTCATTAATACTTCATTGATATAATTTAAGTAATTTTACTGCATTAACTTTTCCTTCACATTTTTTAGAATTTATTAGATGTCACAGACCCTTATGCTGGCCAGTTCATTCATAATATTTTTTTATTATAATTATGATAAAATGAGTGATGAATTATTCTGAGTAGTCACATATACATGCATGTTAAAGTAGAAAAAAACAAAGTTAGAGTCGGCCACTTTTTAAATTTCAATCACGGAGGATTCAAAACAATATTTCAGTCTTAAATTCGTCTTACCGAAATATTCGTGAGCACAAATAACATACATTTAATAACAATATTTACTCATTTCTCAATTGTAATTTAATTTAGTCCCCCTAATTTTACTTATGGTAAAATACTGGAATAATTAGCTGTCCTAAAAATATGCATATCTTTATTTTCTTTATTTTATATTACATATATATAACATTGTGGGAAGAACACCTAGATTGAGAATGTAATTGAAGAAAACTATATTATTTGCGATAAAGCCAGATTATTTATTACTTATTATTACAAACGTTTGACTACAACATAAAATAACAATTACTTTAATCGAAGAATGAACTTAAACCAATGATTTTTATTTAAAAATAAAAATAAATGCATAAAATCATTGATGTAAAAAAAGTTTATGAATTTTTTAGCCTCTTATTTTTTTTATATTTTTTATAACGTTTTCTTTTTCACCTGTGATTAATAGTTTGATTATTATAGATAAATAGATATTACAGTCAATCTAAGTTAAATGGTGTGCTACTTGAGTAAATATTTTGTAGACGAAAATGGCCAGCATAAGGGTCTGTGACATCTAATAAATTCTAAAAAATGTGAAGGAAAAGTTAATGCAGTAAAATTACTTAAATTATATCAATGAAGTATTAATGAAATGTTGGGAACTGCTGATTTGTGTACCTTTTGGCGTTTAATCAACCCTTATACTTAACTTTTAAAACTGTAAGTTTTTGTTAAGGAGTTACTAATTACTCTGTAAATCTTGGCCCGATTTTGATAAAATTTGGTAGGATGATAGGGTTAGGGCTCCCCTATATAGCATTAAAGCGACGATCTGCTCTTACACTAGTTAAGGGGAAGTAAAGCAATCGTTTCAAATTATCGATACGTGAACCGATTTTCATGAATGAAGTGTCTTCGAATCGAAATTTTGTACAGATTTGCACTTTTAAAGTCTCGACGCTAAGCCTGATAAGGAGGGGAGTTTGCCCCATCCAAGTAAAGCCCTTTCTAAAACTATTATTACCAATATTTCTATAACACTCAGTCCGATTTTGATAAAATTTAACACGAAGAAGTGATTAAAGCTCATCTACGTGGCTGTGAAGTGCCATCATGCTCTTACACCTACTAAGAGGAAGTACTGCAATCGTTAAAATTATCAATGAGTGAACCGATTTACATCAATGAATTGTCGTTAGATACAAAATCTTTGCCTCTTTACTTTTTAGAGAGAAGTACTGTAATCGCAGTTCAATGTTACTATTTACGTACAAATTCCTTCCTATTTTATTATTCAAAACGCTTTCTCAAAAAAATTGTTAATGAGGATGGTTTGGAGACCGAAAAAAGTTGCTGAAAATGAGCAAAAACGGCATTTTCAGAAATTGTTGTTGTTCTTGTTCTTCTTCTTGTTGTTGTTGTTCTTCTTCTTGTTACCTTTTTTTGTTACCTTTTTTGTAAACTGCGTAGCTTTCATTATCAGAGATGAACTTGGTTTCAAGGTAGCTTAAGTCTAATGATTTCATAAACATTTAAGTTACAATTAAAACAATGTTAATCATCTCCCAACAAATTGTTAAGTGTACGAGATCCTGAAAGATAACTGCAACCAAATTAGACCGCAAGAGATGGCTGCTATAGAGTTGCAACCAGTGTAAGGTTAATGTTTTGAAAACATCAGACGTTTATTTTTGCTTTTGAGTTCGTAGTTATTCTACAATTTAAAAAACGTATTTTTTTACATACACCACTACATATACATTCGCATACATAATTATCTAACATATTACATTACGTGCATGTTATAGTACCATTTATCACTACAGCTAGCTAAGTATTCTAAAATTTTGGACAAAAAGCAGTATTTATATTTACATATATATATATTTCTAGAACTTACCCTTGTGATATGAAACTTGTGACGAGGTAAACATTGGAGGCGGTCGAGTACCAAAAATCTTTAGAAGCCAAATTGATACGAAATGCCAAATATAAAAATTGGTGTTTGGACTAGACTCAAAAATTGAATATCAAAAATATGGCAGCACCCTCTTCGAAATCATCTGAAACAAAAATTAAATCTTCTTAATATATTTTATGGGCATGTTAGTTGGCTCTAGAAAGAAATAAATGGTAATATGTACATAAATTTTACTAAATCTACCTCTTTCCATCTCTCATTCCCAGTATCACCTCTATGCTGATGATTTTCAGATTTTCCTATCCTTTTCCCCGTCGGATTTGTTTGAAGCTGCATTTAAACTTCAAGAAGACATCAATAATATCTCAGCATGGGCCACGAACAATAAGCTTACCATGAATGTAGAAAAGACCAAAGCTATTGTTATTGGCTCCAACCCACTCCTTAAATCATTGGCTCCTCTCCCTAATCTTTTCCTTTACAATACCCCAATAAAATATTGTTCCTCTGTGAAAAACCTTGGTATCACTTTTGACCAAAATCTATCTTGGATAAACCATGTTTCCCAAATCTCTCGTCGTTCCATCCATATCCTTGAGCAGTTTAATAGTTCCCGTCACCTTTTTCCAATTAAGACCCGGCAACTCCTAGTTTCCTCTTTTATATTCCCCCATTTCGGACTATGGTTATTTAGTGTACGGTCTTTCTGGTGATATTGAAGCTAAGCTCAAGCGCCTCATGAACTACTTTATAAGATTTATTTTCAGCATTTCCAGAGACTCTCGCATTTCGCACTGCTACGATGAGTTGAAGTGGCTTTTTCCTGTCTATCGCCACCAATATTTTTTGGCTTCTTTCCTTTTTCAAGTCATCCAGTCTCAAAGGCCATCCTATATTTTTCAACTCCTTAAGTTAAAATCCTCGATCCATTCCCGTAATACTAGATCTCGCTCATCTGATCTCTATATTCCCTCTCACCGTACCTCATCCTTTGACAAATCCTTCCTAATACGTGCTACCTCTCTCTGGAACTCCTTACCATCATCTGTCCGCCATGCTCCTACCCTATCTATCTTTAAATCCCGTCTATTCAGTTATCTCCTTTCTATTCAGCTTCCTCCGAAATTCTAATTGTTTTAATTTATATCCCTAATTTCTGCTGTTATTTTTATTTTCACTTTTTTTAAATACTTATTTATTTATTTTCTGTATAATCACAGGCCAAACTATTAAGGCCTCTATTTGTACCCGTGTTTATTCTTAGGGGACAATTGTCCCAGAATAATAAATTTCTTTTCTATTTCTATTTCTAAATTTAATGTCCTGAAATTTTGTTTTTAGCGAGTATTGAATATCGCAAATACACTTTTTTACGACATCGCAAAATAGCTTCACATTATGGTTTTTTCAGAATCAGTACATAAGCAAAAGAGATGAGAAGGAACCTCGGGGCCAGAGACAAGCGGAAGACGTATATCAGCAGCTACTCCTCTGATCTTACTAAAGCATTACTTTCATCAAGATCGGGCGGCCATTAGGATGATCGTAGGCCAATTTACTGGCTATTGAAGGCTGAACAAACACATGCGTCGAATGGATTTTCATATACACAGTTTTAAAGAGTATAAAAAATTATGAAAGAAACCGGAAACCGGCAATTCGATATCTTCCAAAATTAAAGGTGCTAGGCCATTTCAAAATCTGGTAATTAATCATATTTCAATTTTTTAACTTGTTATCAAAGAGAAAGAAGAGCACGCGATAGGTCATTTTTATGTATTTTTTCATCCCCTTTCTACTAAAAATATTGCCAAGGCAGTAAAGCTAGTATTTTTCTTAATATCGGGAAATAAGTCGTTTTCCGAGTGATTTTTCTAAGCAATAATCAAATGTTAAGAGCTTTAGATGTTCACAAGCATACACAAAATGGCTAAAAATTAATTTTACATCTGTTACAAACAAGAAGGTTTAATAATTATTTGGTAATTTTGGGAGAGTTGCGTTTAATTACCAAAAAAAATTGGAAACCTCCTGCCACATATTTAAGTGATCAATATCTTTCAAGTAAAGGATCAAACTTATTCCTTAATTTATCAAATAATGCACTTTACTCAACTTGTGAAGCATGTACTGTGCCTTCAAAGGTGCCTCCTCAGATACAGAGAGCAGTTTAATAACCTCCTGGCTAACCTGGCTTGCGAGCTAGAGGAGGCACCATTGAAGGCACAGTACATGCTTCACAAGTTGTTGAAATATGATTAATAAATACCAGATTTTGAAATGGCCTAGCACCTTTAATTTTGAAGATATCGAATTGTGGTTTACGGTTTCTTTCATAACTTTTTATACTCTTTAAAACTGTGTACATGAAAATGAGGGTCAACTGCGAACCCTCACTTTTGGTCACGCGTCAGCCGCGTATGCGGGCACGAATCTAAAAGTCAAGTCACATATTCTGAAACTAGAGGTGACGGGCAACAAATTTTTCCTCTACCATTTTTTGGCTCAGATCAACCGTTTAAGCATGAAATGCATTTGAGCTGTCTTAAAATGAACACCCTGTATATTAGGCTTAGTAATAGATTCCGAATCTCCTTTTTTACACACACTTGGACTGCATTTTAAATATATTAGGAAAATAGCAACAATGGGAAACCGTAGATATCCCAAAATGCTGTCGAATGAATTGATTAAAAGAAACTTGTCTTGGGTTAAAAATTTGAAAATATTTTTCCAGAAATATGATCCCGATTTCAATTTAGCTAATTTTGATTTAGAATGTATAATTAATTTGAATTGTAGATTTAATAAAATTTGTGATAAATTGCAATATAATTTTAAAAACAGAATTTAGTTATTAACGATAGAAACTCCTCTTCTGGAAGACTGTACAAGGAGCTGAGCTATGATTTATGGAGAAAATAAGTTTATGAACAATGAGTACTCTCTAGATCAGATCTCCTGGATTATAAAAGCGAGAGGCGAACTTATGTATTTTAATTATAGAGTTTTTTTTTTAGAGATGGTGAAGGTTCCCTCTGTTCTTTGTGCGATATGTCCTTGCCAGAGAATTACTTATCATTTTCTCGATGAGTGTCCGGCACTTAATCAGTTTCGCATTCGCTTTTTTGAAAAGGAGAGTCTCACAAAAGAGCAGCCAATAACATATTTAAATGGTTATCGCAAATGGAAACCAATTATAGATTTTTGTAAATACGCTTGGAATTTCCGTCATAATTACCTAATTCAAACAAATTCTAATAAATAATGGTAAAATACAATATATTCTGTAATATTTTTGTGATTTTAAATTATAATCAAAGTTTAAAGCTATTTTTTGTAATGTTTAAGTATATTATTGTAGGCAACAATCCCACGGATGGTCTTTTGGACCCAGTGTATGTCTTTTATTTATCATGTTCAAAGAATGAAATTACTTTTGTATTTATTGTTTTTTTCTAAAAATAAAAGGCTTTATTATTATTATTAAGTGATAAAACCAAACTTTACACTCGAAAGGCACATTAGAGAGAAGCTTAACCATTTCCTCTTTCTTAAGTAGCACTAATAGAATTTTCTAAGAAAATTTTTACATATGTTACAGGTCTCCTTAAAATGCAACGAGCATATGCAGTTAATAATAATAATAATAATAATAATGGAAAAAGGGAAGGGATTAGCTATGAGGTTAGCGTACTGGACTCCCACGCGGAGGTCCCGGGTTCGAATCCAGCTGCTGACCCTTAGATTTTCTCTTCCTAAAAGCTTCTTACAGCTCACTGTCCTGGTGATGGACAGTGTTGTTTGTAACAAGAGAACACTGTCCGGAGGCCGGCAGTGCACTGAAAAAAAGCTCCGGGCGCCAATAACCTTAGATGTTGACACGCCTTAAATCATAAAAAAAAAAAAATAATAATAATAAAAATGAGCCAGTTTTAGCTTCCTGATTATTTTTGTTTAACAGTGTGATTAATAAAAGGCCACATTTCTCCGACAACTCCCGAAAATAGCCGAAAGATAAACCTTCTAACCCTCAAACAGTAATCAGAACTGAAGTGGACAACTGCGCAAGTGCAGTAGGCTGTATAAAGCGCCCAGCCTTTAATATAATGTTCAGGCTACGTTTATTCATAGGGCATGATTTTTTTTTAAAAATGAAAGATGCATTATTATTATGCTAAATTATACGACGCGTTATAAAAGTTCATTTTTCTTTTTTTTTTCAAAAAATATTTTGGGTACACTCAGCCTTTGAGAGCCTAGAGGGAAACTACGACAGTGATTTGCTAAAAATTTAATGTTCTTTCGATTGGTGCAATTAAATTTACTCTAGCTCGTACTCTCTAGATGATAAGGATATTTTTATGGAAAACAAATCGCGAAACATTAAAAAAAATCATTAAATATCACTTTCTAGCAGAACTACCTCCCTCGTTTCTCCTAAATTCTGTTCAATGTAAAATTAAATGCTCTTAAATTTCAGTACAATGGTGTTTGAGGTAGAACACTAATATTATCACGATCTAAGCTAATTAGGGAGCAGCTGGAACTCCGTTAACAGGAGCCTGGTGTCTGGAAGACGCTGTGTAGGAACGTGCTGAAGCAGATGGCGCTGTCCCCAGACTTGCTGTGTGTCCCACGTGACACATATGTCTCCACAAGCATGCCTTCATTCCCCCTTGTGTTTTTTTTTTTTTTTTTTTTCTTCAATAATGTATCTAAAGTGTCCTTTCCCTCCCCAAGTTTGTACAATGTACAGATCTACCATCTAATAACAAAAAAAAAATCTATGCTGACTTTTTGCAACATAACAATGCACAATAGATAAAAATGTACATTACACAAAAAAATGGCACCTTAGAGGCAATCTATTCGTCCCCCCTCATAGAAATAGTCCTGCTCGAAACAAAAGTTTCTAATTTATTCTTTTATCACTATTCAAAATTTAACTAAAATCGCAAGAGCCTTTTTAGCTGATCAAAATCATCAAATTTAGAAACTCATACTCACATTTGATTCTTATTAATACGAGGTCTGTAAATTAAGTAATGAGACTGATTTTTTAAAAAATATTTTTATTCAAAAAGAATTACAATTCTATATTGTCACCCCTCAAAATAACTTCCTTCTGAAGTCACACAGCGCTGGAGACGTTTCTTCAAACTCCTCATAGCAGTGCTCGAACTCCCGATACTGGAATATAGCCTTCAGCTGGTCGGTTGCAGCCGTTTGAATGTTTTCGCCTGTTCCAAAATCGAGTTCCCTCGAGGTGATTTTTCCAACTTCGGGAAGAGAAAAAAAAGTCACAAGGACTCAAGTCGAGGCGAATAAGAAGGCTGGAGGAGCCACAGCAATGTTTTTTACTGGCCAAAAAAACTCGTTTATTGAAATTGCTGTGTGACAAGGAGCATTATCGTGATGCAACATCCAAATTGTTCTTGATGGATTTCAATAAACGGAGTTTTTTGGCCAGTAAAAACATTCCTATGGCTCCTCCAGCCTCCTTATAGCGCCTGACTTGAGTCCTAGTGACTGTTTTTCTCTTCCCAAAGTTGAAAAATCACCTCAAGGGAACTCATTTTGGGACAGTCGAAAACATTCAAACCTGCTGTAACCGACCTGCAGAAGGCTATTCCAGTATCAGGAGTTCGAGCACTGCTATGAGGAGTGGAAGAAACGTCTCCAGCGCTGTGTGACTTCAGAAGGAAGTTATTTTGAAGGTGACAATATAGAATTGTAATTCTTTTTGAATAAAAAAATCGGTCTCATTACTTAATTTACAGACCTCGTATAATAAAGATGGTAACTCTGTACAAATATACAGAAATGGCACATTAGAGGAAAGCCTAACCGATTTTTTTTTCTGGATTCAAAGAAGCATTTTTCGATTAAATTCGATTATTTAGTTAATTTCGATTTCAACCAAAAACCTTATTGTGGATCTTGTGTAGCCAGCTAAACTAAATATCAAATTTCAATTCGCTGGGATCTTTTTTGGAGTTGTAGTGTATTCATAGAAACTAAATTGTTTGGATTCAAAGGACCTCAAAAACGGATTTTTTCGTTGAAAATTCAAAATCCAAACAATAAAAACAACGCAAATAATTTTATGTTTGTTAATTAACTTTATCTGCTACAAAAATTTAATTTTTTGGAATATTTGGAAACACTTTTTAAGAAAATTATTCCATTAGTTTTATAAATACACTTTTTAGCAAACTATGAACATGCACGTACATTCTTTTGGTTGCATCAATTTGCCTATGCAGTTTAATGAAGTTAGGATTTTTTTTCTAATTAATAAAACTATTTAGATTAATGTTTCAGTATATTGAACGATTCCAAATGCTGTACAAAATTTATGTGTAGGAAACTAAAATAAAATTCAGAATTTGAATTATATCGGTCTACTACGATATAGAACAGCTTTTTCGAAATGGGACATAATTGTATGATTAGGCTTATCAATTTTAGTTTGAGACTCACTAGCTTCTGCTTATCTATTTTTGATTTTTAATGGCGTACTGGAGAGAAGCTGTTCGAGTCTCGCTCTTTTCAACAGTATATTAGCTAGTAGAATATTGATACCAACCATATAGTGTTAATATTGTAAGCATAATGAAAATTTAGTTGCGTTGATTCCCGTAAGAGTCGTGTGAGTCAAACTCGCAGGTTTTTATAACTTCATCTATTTTTTTATTTTATTTTATTATATTTCTTTTTTCTTTTTTTTTTTTAATAGAGTTGAACTAGTGAGGTTAGTTCGTGCGGGAGAGGAGATTGGAGTTCTAAGTATAGCTCGGTCCAGGCCTTGGACTCGAGCCAGACTCGGGCCACCTTATCTCGCTCATGTGTGCACTGTATTCTGCCTCCTAGCTCGTAAGTAAAATGTTTCAAAACTAGTAGAAAATTCTACTATTTGAAACCACAATAATAAAATTAAAATAAATAGTTGAAAATATTAACACGAATTCTTTTAAAAGTTATCTAGGATCTAATTTACATAATTCCTTTAGCTCTAAATTTCAAAGATACATATATATCATTCTTTAACAATCACTTAAAAGTTTGTAGAATTTCACATTATATCGAAAAGACACGTTAGAGATAAGAAGCCTGTCCCTTATTCCACTTCAGAACTGTATATAAAAACGAATTTATTTTAAATAATCTTTACAGAACTACGCATTTAATGTAAATACGTAGATTATAGAACTTCGCAGTAATCATTTTCGGAAAAAAATGTCGTTAAGTTGAAAACGGTTTAGGAAAAAGGTAAAATTTTCAGTTGCTAAACATTATTAACGATTATTCATAAAATATTAGAAATAGAACAGTACATAGCACTGAAATAGTACATTAGAAGAAAAAATAATAAATAAAATATAAGGACAGGACTCAGGATCTCCTCATGGGAATCCAGTACGCTAACTCCTTAGCTAATTCCTTCCCTTATATGTCATAATATTACGCAGTTCCTACCAGGTCAACTCAAGGCTGGTTTGGGACTGTCTGAGTGCCCTGAAGGAAATTAGTGCCCAAAATAAGGTCTTTCTGGTGTGGGTACCTGGTCATTCAGGTCACAAGGGGAACGAAGCGGCAGATTTATTGGCCCCGGGAAAGCTCTGCGGGACACTTCGCTGGCCCGGAGCCCTGTTTTGGGGTTTCGAAGTGCGGTAAGACTGTGGCCATTAATTTGTGGGTGCAGAGTAGGTCTCAGGAATGATGGCTTGCCACCACTGGGCAGAGACAGGCGAAGGAATTCATTAAAGGCTATTCGCCGTGGCTGACTGCAGAATTAATCCGTGGGGCTATAAGGATAATTGTAGGACTATTAACTGGGCCACTGCAGGCTCAGAAAACACATGCATCGCATGGGCCTGGCAGATGGCTAGCCTTTGCAGGTTCTGTCAGGAAGAGGAGGAAACGGCACTGCACGTGTTGTGTCAGTGTGAGGGGCTCGTATGGCTAAGGATGTTACTTCTCGGGGAGAGAAAAACCAAGGCCGGAGAGCTTTACCCAGGAGCAGCTCTCCAGTATTAAGAGTCTGATTAAACGGACAGGTCTGGAGGGCGAGCTCTAGAGTCGGGGAGCCACGATAGATCCAAAGGGGTCGCAATGGCGTAGGCCTTGAGGCAGCCCTAATTTAATCTATTCTATATGATCATAATAATTATTTATTAATTTTGTTTCTAATTTAAGGGGCGTCAATATATCTCAGCTGATTGGCCCTTGGAGCTTTTTACGGTGCACAGCCTGCCTCCGGACAGTTTTCTCTCGTTACAGACAACACCATCCATTACCGGACAGTGAAATATAAGAGGCTTTCTCTTTTTCTTCCTTCTTTCTTACATTATAGCCTATAAAGGGCCCTAGGCTCCTCATTTTCCAATTGAGGTTTTAAGACTTTTGTAGGGTATGGTTGTCGGCCATTACGCTCAAACCCCCGATAAAATGGGGGGGACCTTGGATTCTGGAGGTTTTTTTTTTTTATTCCCTTTGCCGATCTCCAAGGGAAGGTAGCCCTTGTGTGCGAAAAATGTGCCTTCCTTGGTGTACCAAAATGTAGCATAAATGCCCTTACAGTTCAGTGAAAGTGCATGGTGTACTATGCTAAAGGAACCAGTGGGATTGCAACACCCAAGAAAGCAGCATGATGCAACAGCGATTCCCTCTACAGGAATAAGAAGCTCCTAGAAAGTGAAAAATCTCCGGGCCATCAACTGGATTCGAACCCCGGGGCTCTCCGCGTTGGAATCCAGTGAACGCTAACCTTATTTTTTATTTACTTTTTTTTTTTAAATAATTTCAGTAAAAACTAAAAAAGCAAATTCATATTACTACCATTTCACCACACTGTAAAAACAAGTTTCTAGCTTGCGAATTGTCTATCATAGTCGCTTAATTCTATGAAATGATATTACATATACTCCTATTGGGTACATTAGAGTAATTTTTTTTTATTTTTTAGTTGGGTATTGCGAACATTTCAACTTTCTCCAATACCTTAAATATCCATTTTGCGCTCTCCTGAGTCCAAATTATTGGACTATTTACAAATTGGTCTGTATCAAACGTAGCAGTCTGGCAGAGTGTGTACAAATCAAAAAAATTGAAAATGAATTACAAAAAGTTAAAGTTTCATATTTGTTTAGATAACACCACCACCTTAGCACCTGACAATAAGATTTTAGACGGTTATCAGTTAACCAAAAGAATTCATTTTACAGAATCTAGAAGTTTTTTAAGTATTTCTTAAAAATAACTCGGCAGATTTTCAGCAAAACTGAAGATGAATAAATAATCTTCGAAGAAGAAGATGAATAAATATTTAATATAATAAATACATACGAGTACATAAAATAAATGTAGAAGTATAAATGTACAATACATTTTAATCTTCTTAACTAAGTGAAGTAAGAGAAAAGTTAGGTGAGGAGGATTGGAATGCAGGGAAAAAAGGAGAGGAAAAACCTGCAGCTAGTGTAGAAAGTTAGAGTAGGATATGTTGTAGAAGAATCTGTAGGAGGCTATGTCACGACAGAGTGGATTAGGATGACAGTCTAAAGTGGAAAGGAGTTTCAGCAGACGATTTTGGATATAGGAGTGTACTGGGGGGATAATGGACGCAGTCTCCGTGGAGTGAGTCAATTCTAGTGCGTCCGAGGGAGAGTCTATTGCGAGTCTCAGAAATTTGTGCTGTGTTATCCTAAAGTTTCTTGATGTTACTTACTACAAGTCCAGGCTCCAAACGGAGCAGGCGTAACAACATTTTCAGCAGAAAATTAGAATAATGGGCTAAAGAGTATTTATAAGGTATTAAATACTCCAAATTTGGGGAAAAATTTGCCGATCGGAAATGGTGTTCCACTGAATAGATTTTAGCTTTCTTTTTTTTGTTTCAAAAATTTATTAATATTAGCCTAAAATTTAAATATCTTTAATTTTTGTATTTAATTTAAAGATTAATTTTTCTTTTTGTAAAAGCTTTAGAATTTGGGTTGCTGCTCTTTTTTAGCTCTCTATTATACTTCAACCTCGCATATTTTTCTGATTCTTGTTCTTCCTTTATTTTGATTTTATTTATTTATTAGTTTGTTCCTTACTTTACTAAAAGCTAACTCCTACAGACGGCTATAAGCCATGCAATTTCCTACAAATATAAATTTTGTATTTTTTTTAAATGTTTTTTATTATTATAACAAAAATTAAGTACAAATATGAATACCAGAGTTTCTAGTTTCCGTCCATTAGGACATTAATATAAAGGTGTACGTAAACATATCGGACCTTCCACGGTAGCCGAGCGGTTAGAGGCGAGACCCCTGTAAAGCTAATATGTATTGCTGGTACTGGGTTCGATTCCCCGGTCTTAGGCCTTGGATTTTATTTAATGGTTAATAAAAGAAATTTACAGTAAAGTATGTTTGCTAGTCACCTCCGTCCACGACATCTAATTTGGTAGTTGGACGTAAAGACAGCTTGCAAAAAATAGCAATTACTTTACTTATTAAAAATAAAGGATTATTATTTTCAAAAATATTTCCTTTCAAGTAAACATATATAATAAAGAGGCTTCTTTATAGTGCAAATAATAAGTTTCAATAAATAATAAAGTACGTAAATTACGCCTAAAAAAGTGGAGTGAGTATACACTTCGAATTAGGCGCCACGGCACCGAGCGGTTAAGAGGCGAGACCTGTAAAGCTAATATGTGTTGTGGTACTGGGTTCGATTCCTGGTCTTTAGGCCTTGGATTTTATTTAAAGATTAAATGAGAAATAGTAAAGTACGTTTGCTAGTCGCCTCCGTCCATAACGCCTAGTACGAGGGTCGTTTGAAAAGTCCGTGCAAAAATAAAAACTACTTAATTTTTTGGAGTAAACCTTTTTTATTTTTCAACATAGTCTCCTTTTAGGCTTATACACTTCGTCCAACGCTGCTCTAGTTTGTTGATCCCTTCCGAATAATAGGATTTGTCCAAGTCTGAAAAATAGCCATTCGTTTCTGCAATCACCTCCTTGTTTGAATAAAATCTTTTTCCCGCCAGCCATTTCTTCATATTGGGGAACAAATAGTAGTCCGAGGGAGCCAAGTCTGGAGAATAGGGGGGATGTGAAACGAGTTGGAACCCTATTTCCATTAATTTTGCGACCACAACTGCTGAGGTGTGAGCTGGTGCGTTGTCGTGATGGAAAAGGACTTTTTTGTGGGTCAATCGTGGGCGTTTTTCTTGCAGCTCGGTTTTCAAACGGTCCAATAACGATGAATAATATGCACCTGTAATAGTTTTACCCTTTTCCAGATAGTCGATGAGGATTATCCCTTGCGAATCCCAAAAGACAGTCGCCATAATCTTTCCGGCCGAAGGAACGGTCTTCGCCTTTTTTGGCACAGATTCCCCCTTGGTAACCCATTGTTTAGATTGTTCTTTGGTCTCAGGAGTGTAGTGATGTATCCATGTTTCATCCACAGTGACGAAACGACGCTTAAAGTCCTGCGGATTCTTCTGGAACAGCTGCAAACCGTCCTTGCAACACTTCACACGATTTCGTTTTTGGTCAAGCATGAGCAATCGCGGCACCCATCTTGCGGATAGCTTTGTCATGTCCAAATGTTGATGCAAAATATTATGTACCCGTTCATTCGAGATGCCCACAGCACTAGCAATCTCTCGCACCTTCACTCTTCTGTCATCCATCACCATATCATGGATTTTATCAATGATTTCTGGAGTAGTAACCTCAACAGGGCGTACAGAACGTTCAGCGTCACTTGTGCCCTTATGGCCACTCCTAAAATTTTGAAACCACTTATAAAATGTTCTAATCGAAGGTGCAGAGTCACCATAATGTTTATCAAGCTTCTCTTTAGTCTCCTGAGGCGTTTTGCCTTTTATAAAGTAGTGTTTAATCAACACACGAAATTCTTTTTCGTCCATTTTTTGAAAATCACTCGACTTCCTCGATTCAAACGAATGCCAAACACAAAGAAATAGACCGATCTGGTTGAAACTTGGTGTGTGTTCTTCCAAGGGATGCTACTAACTAAACGTAACCTCGATACGCGCAAGTAGTGCTATCTCTCTGACTTTGCACGGACTTTTTAAACGACCCTCGTAAATGGTAGTTGGACGTTAAGCCCCGCCTGAAAAAATAGGCGATTACTTTTTTTTTTTACTTACACTTCGAAATTTTATTTGTAATATCACTTAGTACATCCATGTTAACTAGATTGTTAGATGTAAATGAGAAATAATAAGTAAAATTGCCAAATATCGTGGAATGTCGGGAAAGCCTGCTCCGGCTGGGTGCCTGGATCTTTAAGTAGTAACATTAAGAAACTTTAGGACAACACAGAACAAATCTCTCAAGACTCCCCATGACGTGCTACTCGCTCCTTGAGAATGCTTCCATAATCCCCTGAATATTCTTTAATCCAAAAACCGTTTTGCTGAAATTCCTTTCCACTATAGATGGTCACCCCTAATCTACACTGCCGCGCAATCGCCATCAACGATCCTTCCATTCCTTACAGACACAAAAGAATTAAATATGTCCTTGCCCAAACTTTCTCTTCTAGCGGCAGGTTTGTTTACCCTTTTCTTCGATACATATTTTATCCTTGTCCTAAGCATCCCTTTAAACAGTATGAAGGTTTAAAATTTAAATTTATATTGGCACTTCATCTTTGTAATTTATTGTAAATATTTATTAATAAAGTTCATTTATCTATCTATCAATTTGATTATTTTTGGGAAAATGAAGCGCCAAAAAAGCGAAGTAAAGTAATTGCCTATTTTTTCAGACGGGCTTTACGTCCAACTACCAATTAGGTGTCGTGGACAGAGGCGACCAGTAAACATACTTTACTGTAAATTTCTTGTATTAACCATTAAATAAAATCCAAGGCCTAAGACCGGGGAATCAAACTCAGTACCACACAATACATATTAGCTTCACAGGTCTCGCATCTCTAACCTGCTCGGCTATCGTGGCGCCTTAATCTTCGATATTTAGGAACTTTAAGGCTACGACAGAGCAACAAAATAGGGACAAATGCTGCAACAATTTTGAGAATGATAAAAGATTTGTTTAAAGGATCACAATCCTAGAGTGAAGAGGAATTTCAGCAGACGGTTTAAGATGTAGGAGTGCACGGTGGGATTATGGCAGCATCTGATCATGGTGTGGAGTCGATATTTAAAACGCCAAGAAGAGTCGCTCGCAAGTCTGGAGCAATTTGTTCTGTGTTATCCTGGCGTTTCTTGATGTTACTCCAACTCCAGATGGAGTAGGCGTAGAGCAACATCGGCTTGATGACCACTTTTTGTAGAGGAGAAGCTTGTTCTGTACCGCACGGCTACCGTGGCGCCTTGAAGCACCAATTAAAATGTGTTTTTTTGTTTTAATGCAGACGGATTGATTATTAGTCATTTCAATGGATTACATTCATCAATGTGTAAAAAAAATAAAAAAAATTTAAAAAAAAAAATTCATCAATGTGGTCCGTGCAGCCCGTGCAGAACAATGGTACAAGGGTGGCTGTGATGAGACCATTTGCCTCCCAGCCACTTGGCACCCTCACAGAGAAAATATACCCACTAACTAGAACTTCAGAGTGCACTTGACTTTTCAAAATAGATACAGCAAGGAAGGATATACCATATTTATTCTTGGGAGGACCGCTAGATATCCCGAGGAGTTGACCAGGGGAAGAAGCGGGACATATCCTTCCTTAAAGGGGGTACGTTTAACTGAATCTGTCGGCTCCCTGATCCCACAGGTTCCTCGTAGTCAGTTTGAGAGTTTAACAGGATAGAGCGGAGTAAACTCAACCTAGAATCCGCCTATTTTCTTCATTTTGAATATGGTAAAAGCATTCCAATGATGGATGTATTTGATACCAGGAAATGGTAACTCCAGACTACTGGCTTCCCTTATCTTTCTAAAACTCTCCTGAAGAACCAGGAAATAAGTGGAGAACGATAGAAGACTGGCGTGAGTTGAATCAAGAAGTTGGTTTTCTCTAATTGCCAATTCCCTAAACGCAGAAGACTCGTTTATCTTCCCAATGTTCCGGTTCTGGAGACCCACATAGAAAGAAATAGCCCCTCGTTCAGGGATCGTGACGAATCTTCTTACTGAAGTTAGATGCTACCAGAGAGTGGTACCTCTACCTAAAACTTCCCTAATGAACCTCTGGATAAGATATTTCATCAACTGGTGATCTTGTTAACTGAATAGTCTAACCTGCACTGGTGGGGTTGAGGGGCACCAAAAAACTGTTTCGGCCGAATTTGCAGAATGTAGAATGCCCTGTTTAAAAAATATCTGCAATATGTAGAACAGGCAAACATAAAAATGAAACTCCTCAAAGCCATTTTCACAAAATAAAAATCACAGAAATGTAAAAAATCTTTTTAGCAAAGTGGTACTACGAATTCACTGATTTTTTTTTTAAAAAAAAAAAAAGAATTATTATCTGCTCCAGTATCTGAAATAAATAATATATTTGAACTCTCCTAGATACGAGCTTTAGCGGATATACAGTGACTCCCATTAATATTGGGACAGTACATACAGAAGTTAAAAATTGACGAAAATTAAAAGTGGCACCCATTTATTCAAATTTTTATAAATTCATTTCATTTTATAATTACTATTAATTAAATAAAAACTATTTAAATAAGTAAATAAAAATGTTTTGGTAGATTAAAAAAAATATATATAATAATAAGAGCAAATTCTACCTCTTATAAATATTGGGACACTATTATAATTTATAGTTTGTCCAAGGTTTTGCCCGAATATTTATACAATTTGTAAATATATACCTTAAGTATATATTCAATATGAAATTAATAATTAAATTAGTTTATATAAATCAAGCCACGTATAACATGTCGCGCAAAAATACAAATACAACGATTGAACAAAGAAATATTATAATTTCCTTGCACAAAGACAATAAAAAGTGTTAGAGAGACAGAAAAACTGATCGGACCTAAAACATCTACTGCGTGGAACATCATTCAGCGTTACCAAAAAGAAAAAAGAATTGTTTCAACCCCACAAAAAGGCCGTCCTTAACTGCTCTCTGAGAGAGAGCAGCGATATATATTAAAAGAACTAGAAAAGATCACCGACTTAGTGCTCCAAAACTTCTATGTGAAATTTTTGACATGTTCAGAGAGCAAAAAAGGAGCAGAAACAGTTCGGAGAGTGCTAAGAAAACTCGACTATCATGGTAGAGTAGCCTGGAAGAATCCTTTTGTCAGTAAGATAAATCGTGTTAAGAGAGTGAAATTTGCCGAAAAATATTTCAATGTAAATAGTGACTTTTGGAATGATATACTCTAGCGATGAATCAAAATTTAATGTTTTCCAGTCAGATGGAAGGGTTATGGTCTGGAGGAAAGCGAATGCTGAACTCGAAAAGAAGAATTTACAGCCAACTTTAAAGGGTTTTAAAGCTGCACCTCCGGGTGGAGGTGGGTCAGTTCTGGTTTGGGGCTGGATGTCCGCATCAGGATTTGGAGAATTAGTGTTTATTGATGGAATGATGCACAAAATGGTTTATAGTAATATATTAAAATATAATTTTGAAAAAAATGCCCAAAAATTGGGTATTTTAGGGTCTTTTAAATTCTACCAAGAGAACGACCCCAAACCTACGGCTTGGGTGATACGTCAGTGACTGTTATACAATTGCCCAAAAGTATTCCAAACCTCTCCGCAGTCACCGGATCTTAATCCCATTGAACATTTATGGCAATATTTAGCCAGTGCTTTAAGTAAACGAGTAATATCTAACAAAAATGAATTAAAACGATGTTTCCTGGAAGAATGGGAAAAAAACACCACCTGAATTAACCAAAAACTTGTTTCACCTATGCCTGATCGTTAGAGGGCTATTGTAAGTCAAAAAGCATTTATTAAATTATTACCAACCAATTATTAAATAGTAGGAGATTTTAAATATTGAACATTTAAACTCTAGCACTTCTGGTGTCCCAATATTTTTGAGAGCCTTATTTTACACTTTTTCAAAAAGTACTACCTAACAGTTTGGAATTTCATCGATTTATACTTATATATAATTTCCACAGATGTTGCTAATGTAATTTTTAAAAAAAAAAAATTCCAAACTTTTGTGTGTTGTTTTCATTTTCCTTTTAAATCATTTTGTAATAGGTGTCCCAATATTAATGGGAGTCACTGTACATGTGCAAGCGCACAAAAACAAAGATTAATTTGTAGAAACCATTTTTTTTTAATAAAAAGGATCTCAAAGTATGTATTACTTGGGTAAAATCAAAATTGAAATTCAGTATGATTGCAATGTTTCCACTTAATAGAGTAAATCCTTTAAAAAAAAAAAAAAAAAATGGCCAATAAATGTATAAAACATGCAGGAATGCAAACCCTTCTTCTAATGGCAAAAAAATTAAAATAAAATTGGGTTGTTTTCTTTTTAGAGACCACAGAGCGCTCTGTTGGTGCCAGAACTAACTAGCGGAGAAAGATATTAAAATTAGTTTTAAATTCTGCCCCTAGAGTGCATATGCATACATAAATTCACTCTATACACAACTATATTCAAGAAGAATTATGATTTACTACCAAATTTTTTAAAATTTTCTATTTTCCCCGTAAATACAATGTTTACAAACATTAAACTAAAACTAATTTAAGGTTTAACTTAGATCTTTTGATTTAAATGCGACCAGGTTAAGTCTACATTGTTTTTTTTTAAAAAAATCAGCCCCAACCAGATTTACCACATTACAGAATAAATTTTTCATTTTTTTGTACGAGGGGAAGTATTGCTATCGTGTCAAATTTCAATTTTGAGACTAAAAAAGGTGTTTTTTTACAAATTGGAGGTACGAAAGTAAGAGGGAATAATAATGTTAGTTTAAACTAATAAATAATATTAATTTAACAAAACTAATAAAGAAATAATTACCTTTGGATTTAGTAATTAAACTGTTTCATGAATTTGTATTTATTTATTTTAATATTTTTTTTCTACCTGATTGCAGGGTCACCTAAAACCCTATCTTGTACCGAGTTCTATGGTATAGATGCATAAACAAAGATTCAATGAGATGCAAAATTTCAGATTAAAAGAAAATAGTATAACCGTTATACGAATTTCCCAACGAGTTCTTTTTCAGTTTTTCTCGTAAACTGATGTTTTGAAACTAGCATTATTAATTTTCACATATAATGGCTACAATTTCTGTTGATAGATATATTTTTGTTTTGTTTTGTGAAAAATTAATTTTATTGCAATTCTAAGGGGAAATGTGGGACCCACTAATGTGCGATTCAAAAATAAAAGTGTACATTAAATGACCATTTATGCCGTATATTTGAATTAAATATTTTGCTCTAATTCCCAACTTTAGAGAAATCCCTGGACCAAATTTGAGATTCTTTAAAAAACTATACTTCTTTTCAGTATTTTTCATTCCTTGTTAAGTGAAGGTACTATTATCGCATATTTTCTCCGTCGTAGCACTATTTTTTCCTTAACCCGATTTCGGATTGTCATCCACCGCCAAAGATAGGATCATCATTGTGCAGTGAACTTGTCTTCCAGTGTTACCGTTACCCATACTGCACTTGCTTACTGAACGAGGGAGGTTACAAAACGTTTATCTCTGTTACTTAAAATTTTAATAAAATATTTTTGTAGAAATAGTGTTATAAAATTAATCTATTTAGGAGTTCTGTTTGCAATATAAACAAAGAATATCAAATTACACAGTTCATTGGTACTGAGAAATAATCATTGTTAAATTAAAATTTTATAAACATGGGTTTCCAATTACTTAATAAATAATGTGTAAATGAGTAAATTCTTAAAAAAAATAGCACTTTCAATAGTAGATTACATACATGTTCGTATAATCATGCAATAGATTGTGGAATATAGTAAACAGTTTTGATGTGATTTGTTTAACGACTGTGTTTGATCCAATGAATGAATTGACAAAGAATGTAACCGAGTTATAGTTGATTTGATCATTCAAATATTTGTTATGAATGGGTTTGAATAATTCTACTTTTTCTAAAATGTCTTTTTTTTCCTTGCTGTGTTAATGTCATTGTGTTGTTGATACTATACAGTCGGTGACTGCGCTTTATAAGATGGTTTGAGTAAGTTGAGTCTATTTTGTACGAACACAGATGTGTTCTTTGATTTTGCCTGCAATCTGTCCAATATAAGTGCTACAACAGTAAGAATAGACTGACTAGTTAGTCAGTTCCTCTGTGTCCAAAAGGTTCTTAGTTTCGGTATTTTATTTTTTCAGTTTTTAAAAGCGACAATCTCAGGAAGGAGAATTTATTTACCTCCATAAAGCCAAGGAATCTGGTTCACACAATTCTGTACCAAATAGTGCGTAGTTTCATTAGATTCACTATATGAAGCCTAAATTGGTGACGGAGGTAAGACAAGTAATTGATACGCCATCACCAAAATTCCTTCCAAAATTATACAGAAACGTCCTAATCAGGCCAAGGACCTCCTTGGGCTCACGGACCTCACAGTGCTTTTTAAAATTCTCTTGTCTAGCGTTGGTAGGATACAAGCACAACTGGTAGAGGAGTTTAAATAACCAACGAATCCATCTTCCACGCTGACTCATCACGATACTCGTTCCCTAGAATTCCGGAATGCCCATGAGACCAGAAAACCCGAGTCGGTAATCATTGCTCCCCAAGAATTAAGAGCAGAATAGCAAGTAATAATTGAAAGTGGGTTCTTACTAGGAGATCCCAAGGCTTTTGAGGCTATCCGTGTAAAATCTAATAACAGTATCGAGTAAGTTCCTTACAACCGAGTCCTGTGGCTGCCATTTCTATTTGGGACCAGCCAAAATTAAGCAGAACCGATACAGTCAGGCCAAAGGCCTAACCTTACCCTAACAACAGTCGGCATGAAACCACTTCGTGTGTTCAGCTCTGCATGAAAGACAGATATATAATACCAACATCCCATCTGATCACAAATCATCAACTAACGTTAACTCACCAGCCGAAATTCCAGCTTTCTCCCTTGCCGAAATTTGAATCCTGTAATTACTACGGAAGACTAGAATTGTAAGGCCTATCGCTGGTCTGAAACTTTTTATTTCAGAGAATATTGAATTTAACGGAGTTCGTTAAAAAGTTATAGATAAACTAAAAACCTCCAGTAAAATTTATTATAATTTATTAATTTTCAATTAATATTGTATAATTACCCAATTGCAAAGTTATGAAAATGCTCACAAGTACATGCACACAAAATTTAAAATGTTCAAGTAAAATATTTTATGGAAACAATCTAGATAGTATCACAGTATTTAGACCGTGAGTAAGTCGGCTAAATCGAGCAGAAATATTATAACCAAATTAAAAATCGAAGCCTTTAAAAGAAAAATTAGAAGTATCTAAACTACGAGGGTGTCAGTAAAAATAGACAAACATATTTAGCGAAGGCAGGTAATTGAACTTTTTTGTTTTTAACCTAGCGAAAAATATTAAGTAAGTGGTTCGATTAATATTTATGTAAACACAACCCTTTAAAATATTGGTTAAGATGGCGAGTCTGCTTGAAGAAAGTACTTTTAAAGAACTCCGATTTTTTTTAAATGTACAACCATCAGAAAGTCAAAAAGTAAAGAATAAAAAATTAAAATTATACCTCCAGTGAGGTATTTATTTATCAAATAAATAAATAAAAAAAACAATTAGAAATGAGCAACAAGTTGAACCCTCCTTTATAACCGTACATTACACACTGAAAGTGTAATTCACAGGAAAGTATAAACAATACATATCTCCCAGAATTTGATCTTAAACAATCCCTCCCAAGTGCATATCTACTAGAAATCTGAAGTAGCCAAACGGTGCCAGAGGGCAATCTCAAGAAAAAAGTCACTGTAGTGCATTTCTGGGACTTTGAATGAGTCATGCATCCCGGGATCGCTTCTGTTTGGCATTCCAAATGCTAGACAGGGAGTAATATCGTAAGTTGTCTAGCGTTATCCAGCGGTGGGCAAGTTACAATAGATTTTCAGTTAGTTTCAGCTATAAAAAAGGTCGGCCAGACATACTTCCTCGTCAAATTAAAGAAAAACTGAAGGATTTTTTGGCAATGAACTTCTTTAAAACCTTTCCAAAAGCCTGCTAGATTTTTAATAATGAAATAAATCAAGTACACTGTCGTCTCTCTACCAATTTGGGTGAAACCAGTACACATAATTGCACCACAATAATAAGAACCGGTGAGATTTGCGAGTATGATATAAACTATACTAAGGTCAGTCTCCAACTGTGGGCTTCTAACTGGACATAAATCTGCCTTAAAATTCACACTAAATACTTGGTATGTACACTACAATTGATTAAAATATTTTTTAATCATGAGATAAACAATACAGATTGGACTATATAGGTGTCTTCATAAATTTAGTCTTAACTCTAACTTAAATTTAAAACTCATAAAAAAATCCTGCTAGACTTTCAATAATGAAACAAATCAAGAACACTGACGTCTCTCTACCAATTTGAGTAAAACTAGTACATATAATTTCACCACAATAATATAAAAATATCAAATAAAGTACCGGTGAGATTTGTGAGTATGAAATGAACTATACCAAAGGTGGGCTTAAACGAGACATAAAACTGCCTTAAATTCACACTATATACTCAGTACGTTGGAAATTATAAAATAAACTACATAGGTCTACAAATTTAGGCTTAAACGTCACATAAATTTGCTATGAGCCTGTAGAAAATACCTACTAATCTTGTAATCACAAAATAAACTGCACAACGGTCTACCCTACACAATTAGGGTTTACTTGGACATAAATGTGCAGTAAACTCTTAAAAGATACTTGCAAGATTGGCAATTATGAAATAAACTATGCAAATTTTCTACTAACATAAATGTAAGCTTAAATTTGCAGGAAAGTGTGACAAAATACCAGAGATCTACAATTATCAGACAACCTATATAGAGTGTCAACACAAATTAGGGCTTAAATTGACCATGAATTATGTTAAAACTCAAATATTAAAATACTGGTCTTATTATTATTTATTCCTTTTTATGTACTTAAAGCATTATAAGAGGTTAGGTCAAAATATTATTATCTTAAATGTTCATACCCTGGAAAAATACATACCTTCTGAAATTTACTTTGAATGGTTGAGTACATTGTTTATTTGTCCAGACGAACTTCACTGTTTTGTTTTTTTTTAAGGGTGTAAGCAATGCTGAATTTTATTTTTTCGCAAAAATTTATTTTAAAATTATTTTAGAAGAGAACACGCAATATTGTCTGAATATCAAAAATTATTTTAAAATTTCACTAACTATGGGAGTCTTATATAATTTAGATCTTATAATCGTTTAAAATTTTAGAAGTTGTATTTCTTATAAAAATTATTTAAACACAGCTGGGTAAGGCAATAAATGTTTAAGGTTATAAGTCCTTTTCATAAATTTATCTTATTTGATTAATTAAATTTAATTTCAATTTCTTTTGGAAGGATATCTCGTAAACTTTGATTCACTTTAAAAAAATATTTGAAATGATTTTTTGTTTTAAAAAATGATTATAAATTTTTTTTACGATAAAAGAAAAAACTGGAGACAACACTGAGATGTAGTAGTATTTAAAAACCCCATAGGAATTCTTCATTTTTTCCCCCATTTTTTAAAAAAATAATATAGCCCGAGTATTCTTAAATTAAAATCTTCTAAATTGGTTTGTACAATCATTTAAAATTAAATTATATTACCTTAATTGAAAGGTTAAATCCAAAATGCATTCTCTTGTTTTTTGAGTTTTCTGAGACCAACACTTGAACTTTTTGGAAAACCGCACAACACATACACACAGAAAGTACACTTAATTAACTTCCAAAGTATGTTATTAAAATATTCTGTGTTTTTTGTTTGTTTTATTCTTATATAATTTCGAATAAAAACTGGCCGAACAAAATAACTGTTTACGTTTTTAGGATTCCCCTGATCCTCTTAACACTGATGTGTAGAGGCTAAAAAAATGTTTTTATAAAAGCACCACCAATTTGATTGGCAATTCTTAAGCAAAAATTCTTCGGCCCTCCAAAGTGAACAATAGAACTCAAAATCTTTTATTTTGAATGCTTTAATTTAATTATTTTTTTTCTTTTTAAAAGTACCCTAAACACAAACACACTACTTGGTAAAACCTCATGACATCATAAATGACATCATGTGTATATGGTGGGATTATTTAGAATCTACATGTTCACTACTAACTCTGACCTTGATCATGTTTGAGCATTTTTTTCTTCTGTGTTTGTGTGTGTTTTTCGCTGTGCCTGTGTGTGTGTTTAATTATTTATTTATTTATTTATTGCCATAAAACTGGGCAGTTTTAAACCCTCCCCCCTACTCAAAAACAACTGAAATTGTTGGACAGTGTATTTAAAATATCCCTATGGTTCATAATTTTTTTTAAAAAAATAGTACTAGTAAATAGTTTATATATTTTCTCATTTAATTTATTTGAAATAATTCAAAAAATGGTAAAAATTAAATAATTTTGTGTTTAGATTGCGAAAAACTTTGTATTACAAAAATTATTCATCAAGAAGGGGGCGTGCAAAATTGATCTTTTGTAAATGATATTTAACTAATTTCAGATTTTTACTGGATCTAGTTTTATCTTTAGTTATCTTCTAATAACAAAAAAAATAAGAACGTTTTCCATTTCATGAGGCGTTCTAAAATCTGGTCAAAGATGCTGGAAGATATTTTCATATTGTCAACATTGAGACATAAAAACATACAAATTTCAAACAAAATTAATAAAATAAACATCATTCAAGGTATGCAGTGCACATCTTGCATTCATGAGAAATGTGATACTGACCAGATGCAATCAGATAGTTTTCTAATGTTGAAGAGGAAAAGAAAAGGTTATTGAATGAACTATCTTCTGATTCTTGGTTTCCAAAATTCAAGAGTCAGGAATCAGTTTAAAAAAAGAAGTTGATTTTGGAACTAACTCTCCTCTCGTCTTATGATCACTGCAGACAAATATTGCAAATTGCTCTAAGTTTGTGGCTAGGCTACGTAGGCTCATCGAGATGTCTTCTCTTGAAAACTATTTGAAAATCCACCATTACTGCTCCATTTAAGTCACATTTCTTGTCTATACAGGCTAAGCATATAATTTAACGAGACTTCGTTTGAGATTGATTACCATATTAACTTTTGTTCTGGAGATCCCTAGCCTGGTCTAATATATTTTTAGCTCCCGGGTACAGAATGTTTTAGAATAATTTATCTGTCTGGGTATCTAGCCTGGACTTTGGTCCAGTTTGCTGTAGCCGGGTTTAATCTTAGAAGGGTTATTTTGGCCTATCACACTGGAATAGAAAGTTCAACACTGGGGATTTCCCGACTAATTAGGGACGTCTGGTCTGCCTGAGTATATCTTTATGAGGATCATGATGTAAGATGTCATATTTTTTTAATTATTATTATCATATCTGAGCCTATTTAACTTTAGTGGTGCCTATCATCACTTTGCTCTATCTGAGAAGGCATGCAAAGTGGCAGGCAAGAAAAAGTATATATGCGGTCGATTTGAAGGTTAAGTCGTAGTTTTTTTTGCAAATATCTACTTCTAAGAGTTATCTTCGAATAGACTGGACAATCTTCATAATCAAGTTGACAGTTCTAAAATCAATGTTATCTTTTTTAATTAAACTTCTGATGATGCAACCTTGTAGATTGCCTCGTGTATGTTTTAAGGAGTTGATGCACTTTGATTAAGTGTTCCATAACATTATTTCTAATTGGATTTCTCAGTTTTTCGAACCGGTAATGATTAAAAAGATCCAACAGTTTCAATTTAATTGAAACACTTTTTTTTTAACAATGACTTTTTCCTAAATTTTATGTTGTTATTCATAACTGGGTAACACCCAAGTGTTGCAGAGCTTCCAAAAAATTACGTCAGGTAGAAAGTGAAGGGTGATGAACCTAAACAGCTTAGGTCTTTTTGAGAAAATCCCAATAAACTTAAAATTTTATTCTGTAAAATAGAAATTTCATTGGGCTGATAATACGTAGTCTTCGATATCGATGGCTGAACAATAAATTTGTTTTTAAGGATTACTTTAGAGCGAAGCTTAACGTAACAGTTTCTCAAGAACCTTCCCGTGTAGAACTGAAAATATTTTTTATAAAAGTTAAGCATTTAGATAGTAGATAGTAATATGTAGTTAAAAAAAAAAGCCGTTAGAAATACGCGAAAAATTAAGAAATCGTATCACCTCTCTTTAGCGGATTGGCTAGAGTTTTAGTGACAATCGAAATGACCAAAACCAAATCTAAGTTTTAGTTTTTTGCAAAAGTTGATTTTTGAGATATTTTATTAACGTAATTATATTTACTATCATCGAAAATTAGAACCTATCACAAATATTTCCTGTTAATAAATTGGGAGGAACAGAAAACTTTCACCTAAATAATAAAAATTTGTAGAGAACTACCGGCCACCGTACAGTGATCTCTTGTTACAGACAATACTGTGCATTTAATTCCGGACAGTGAGCTGTAAGAAGTTCCTAGGAAATCTACGAGCCAGGCGTTGGATTCAAATCCATGAACTCCACGAGAGTATCCAGTATGCTAACCAACGAGCTAATCAATAAAGGTGACTTCAAAACGTACATTTCAGATTAGTAAACCGTTTGGAAAATTCGATATGTTTGAAATATCTCTTACTAAATTTGCTAATCCTCTTTCTGGGGGTAAGAATCTGTACATAAAAACCTGGTGTGATCTAGATGATTTTCTCTTGCAACTATACTCATTAAACTCGGAATATTAAAACTGTCCGGTAGGACAGTTGTATAAGGGTTGACCATCAAAAACTGCACGAAAAAGTGTAACGTTGAAAAACACCCAACTTTGACAATTTTTTTCTATTTTTCTATAAAAGATAAAATTCCCAAATTTTCTTTATAATATAGGGCAAATCCTCCTTTATAACTGTAATTTTTTTGCAACCACCCAGATCTAATAGGTTTCGAGAAAAAAGTTGCCGAAAATGAGCAAAAACGGCTTTTTCAAAAAATGTTGTTGTTGTTGTTGTTGTTGTGGTTGTGGTGGTTGTTGTTGTGGTTGTGGTTGTTGTTGTTGTTGTTGTTGTGGTTGTGGTTGTTGTGGTGGTTGTTGTGGTTGTGGTGGTTGTTGTGGTTGTGGTGGTTGTTGTGGTGGTTGTTGTGGTTGTTGTTGTGGTTGTTGTGGTGGTTGTTGTGGTGGTTGTTGTGGTGGTTGTTGTGGTGGTTGTTGTGGTGGTTGTTGTGGTGGTTGTTGTGGTGGTTGTTGTGGTGGTTGTTGTGGTGGTTGTTGTGGTGGTTGTTGTGGTTGTTGTGGTGGTTGTTGTGGTTGTTGTGGTGGTTGTTGTGGTTGTTGTGGTTGTTGTGGTTGTTGTGGTTGTTGTGGTTGTTGTGGTTGTTGTGGTTGTTGTGGTTGTTGTTCTTGTTGTTCTTGTTGTTCTTGTTGTTCTTGTTGTTCTTGTTCTTGTTGTTCTTGTTCTTGTTCTTGTTCTTGTTCTTGTTCTTGTTACCTTTTTGTAAACAACGTAGCGCCTAAACGCGTGAACCGATTTTCATGAATGAGGTGTCATTCGATTCGGAATTTTATGTAGATGTGCCTTTTGGGGGTCTCGGCCCTGTACATCGAATGGGAGAGGAGTTAGCCCCCTTTATGTAAGGCCCCCTCCAAAATTATTATTACTAATTACTCTGTAAATCTTGGCCCTATTTTGATAAAATTTGGTAGGATGATAGGGTTAGGGCTCCCCTACCTAACAATAAAGCGACGATCTGCTCTCACACTTGTTAAGGGGAAGTATAGCAATCGTTTCAAATTATCGACACGTGAACCGATTTTCATGAATGAAGTGTCATTCGAATCGAAATTTTGTACAGATTTGTACTTTAAAAGTCTCGACGCTATGCCTCATAAGGAGGGGAGTTCGCCCCACCCAAATAAGGCCCTTTCTAAAACTATTATTACCAATATTTCTACAAAGCTTAGTCCGATTTTGATAAAATTTAGCACGAAGAAGTGATTAAAGCTCCTCTATGTGGCTGTGAAGTGCCATCATGCTCTTACACCTACTAAGAGGAAGTACTGCAATCGTTAAAATTATCAATGAGTGAACCGATTTACATCAATGAATTGTCGTTCGATTCAAAATCTTTGCCTTTTAGGGAGAAGTACTGTAATCGCAGTTTATTTTTCTTGCTCCTCTTAAAAGGAAGTACTGAAATCGCAGTTTAATTTTGCTATTTACGTACAAATACCTTCCTATTTTATTCAAAACGCTTTCTCAAAAAAATGGTTATTGAGGATGGTTTGGGGACCGCAACTATAATCATTCTTTAAAAAGATCTCTCCAGTGGTAGTTACGGTTCCGATTTAACTCCTTATCAGGTTATAATGATAGAATAGCTTATTCCAAATTTTAAAAAATCTGTAAAGCAGACGTAACTTTGCAAATAGACAAAAAGGAAAATCTATCCAAAAGGTACAAAAATCTCCTTAACAAAAACTTACAGTTTTAAAAGTTAAGTATAAGGGTTGATTAAACGCCAAAAGGTACACAAATCAGCAGTTTCCAACATTTCATTAATACTTCATTAATATAATTTAAGTAATTTTACTGCATTAACTTTTCCTTCACATTTTTTAGAATTTATTAGATGTCACAGACCCTTATGCTGGCCAGTTCATTCATAATATTTTTTTATTATAATTATGATAAAATGAGTGATGAATTATTCTGAGTAGTCACATATACATGCATAAGGGTCTGTGACATCTAATAAATTCTAAAAAATGTGAAGGAAAAGTTAATGCAGTAAAATTACTTAAATTATATCAATGAAGTATTAATGAAATGTTGGAAACTGCTGATTTGTGTACCTTTTGGCGTTTAATCAACCCTTATACTTAACTTTTAAAACTGTAAGTTTTTGTTAAGGAGATTTTATCCATAATAATTCTCACCAACAATATATTTTGTAAAACCGTAAATTACACTGATATATAGCCGTAAAGAGAAGCCTTACCCCAAATGAATACGATAGATAGATAAATAAACTTTATTATTAAATATATAGAGAAAAGTCGCTTAAGTCTTACCGGTGCTTAAATCGCACCTTAGTGATTTCATAAGTACTATTCCCGCCGTACAAATGGCAACAGTATACAAGGTGAGGAGAGGAAGAAACTTCGGGAGGTGATTCAGCAGCTCAAATGCAACAAAAAAATATTCTATTAACTCTATCCTGATTCTCAATAGTGTCCAAGATAGTTGCATTTTTAACTTTTCCGTCGATATTCGCCATAAAACCAGTCGTAACGTTTCTATCCTTTATCCTACAACAAATCAATTCCAAACGAAAGAGCATTAAATTTCCTATAAATCTACTTAAACCCAGAGCCTCAAACCGTTTGTTTTAAATAAACCCCTACCCCGAACAGAAGTAGGGGAGGAAATGCAGAAAACTAGGAACTTTTGCAACCGACTTTTCACTGATTTCAAATTATTAATTTACTTGCATGTCAATTTTTGGAAAAGGAACAAAATGAAAAGTAACCATTTTAATTTTGAACAATTATTATTTAATAAAACGGAAGTAAAAACTACAATAGCAATAAAAAATTAGTAATGAAATACAATAGGTAGGTGCCTACCTAAAATCGCTACAATAACTTCTCCAGAAATGCCCTTAATTGAACCTTCCTAGAAATAAGTTACAAAAAAAATTATTGATCCACATAGTATTTACAATTATTGCATTAAGTTTCAAAAAAATCGTTGAAGCCGTTTTTGCGAAACTTCTAAAGATGGAAAAATTCATTTAGTCAAGTAGTATTCCTGTAGAATAATTTTCTCTACAACTTTATTGTGACGTCCTTTATTAGCACTTAAGCGAAATATCAAATTTCAACTGCATATAAGTTTTTTAGTTACGGGGGATATGAAGAGACAGGCAGACAGACACACACACGCACACAAACCATTTTATAAAAAACATTTATTCGGACTTAGGAGGACCTCAAAAAAAATATTTGCGATGAAAACTCAAAATCGAAAATTTGCACGCTTAGCGTGTTAGGAAGCAAAAAGAAGGTAATTGATAAAGGTCGCACGAATATGGGTGTTAACCTTTTAAAAATAAATTGACAGGGGGTCTAGTATCGATTTTATTTCTTAAAGAACTCTCGATTTATTTCGATTACTCTATTCGCTCTAACACATATGAGAACGAATGGTAGGAAGGTTATTAATGACTAATTCAACGAAACCTAGATGTAGTCAGAGAACCTAGATTAAGTCGGAAAATGTGACACATAACAAAAAATTACGAAATGCATCTTTTTAGAGATTAGTTTTAAGTAAAAGTACTTAGTTTTAATTTTTTTTAATCTGTGATAGTTTTTTTTATTAAGTTAAGACGTCTTACGGCTTGAATTTTTAATTTACTCATTGCTCCTTCCATGTAATAGATTTTTCAGGTAATACATTTAATTTCGTTTACAGATTACACTTATCTACATCGATAGATTAGATAATGCTGTAGGTGGGGATACAGTTTTTTGGGGCTACCCCACTGGAATTCCCTCAATTTTAATCAGAAAATCTGATCTGATATATTTGTATTTACTTCACGTTGTTTGTTTTAAAATTAAATCTGACCTCAGATGCTTTAAAATGTGCAAGGGTCTTTAACAACCTATGTATCCAATTTTAATAAAATATTTATTGCTTTGTAACTTTTGACAAGATAGTCAAAGATCTTTTACAGCTAACACTTCTTTAATGTGGCTATTGGCCTATGTGTTTATTCTAAGAACTACAACAACTTAACAGAATGACCGAATGAAATGTAGTGTATGGGAGAATAGAGAGAATTCAGTCTTTGAGAGCTCATAAAAGGATCACGACTAGTATTAGTTACCAGCGTTCCACAAGCTGACTGAGCTTTTAAGCTAGTTGTAAATAGAAATTAGTAAGCTCCGCTGCTTTGGACTTAGGTAAATGGTCCATATTTTGTGTGAGAGAATTGAGAATAGATTCACAGTATGCAACCTTTAAAGGTGCTCCTGAGTGCTCATCAGTCTTGTTGAGATTATTAATTAGTAGAGATCTAGTTAGTGAGCTCCACCTTTCTGTACTGAGTAGTGGTCTCTCTGAAGTGTATGGTCACGTTATGTGTGAAAGGTACGAGACCACATTCATAGCCTATAACAGGCTTTAGTAGAGAGTTCACTCAGTCTCTTGAATGAAAGGCCTCATCTACAAAGTCATAAAAATGACCAGTCCCACTCCAGAAATTTTCATCAAACTTGAGTGTATTAGTAAGTGAGCTCATTGCTCAAAGAGGATGGTTTTACAATTAATGGGAAAGATTTCGATAACACTTCAATCTGTGTCAAGCTGTTAACTTTATAACTGCCACACCAGTCAAAATTACTAGAATTTTAAATTTTAGTTTACGAATTTTTACAATACATTAATTCTTTATCCGGTGAATGCCGTGAATTTATCGGAGGAAGTTGAATGATAATTATTTTTCTTTTTAATGAGAATCAAATGTTGAATGTAACTGTTTATATTGTCTCCAGTCATGGTATAGGGTAATAGTACTAGATTTTGAACGCTGAAGAGTGAGAATAAAAAACAGCAATCTTAATATCGCATTAACTAGTGGTGTGATTATCAGAGTATGACTGTCAATTTTGTGGTAGAGAAAATGCTCGTGCTTGTTTTCTAATACTGAATCTGAAGATGGTAAAATATAAAAAGAAGTATTTTTAGTTGTAAACCAACTAAATTCACCATTTCTGAAATATCAATAGCATTTCAAAGATATTTGCAGCCCTCCAAGTTATGCAGAAAAAAAGCTCAGTCAGCCAAATATTGTGTTTCAATAAGTACTCTTCACTTTAGTAAAAATGAAATAGAATACATACAAAATTCCGCGTCATATCTCTGTCTTTTTCCGAGTATTTACTTTTATAAAAGAAAACATTTTGAATATGTCTGGTTCGTCTTTCGTCTGGCCCCATTTGAATTATATTGGAAGTGTATTAGATGTTCGGCAAATGCCATATAAAGTTTTTTCCTCAATTTTATTGATGTTCTACATTGAAATACTTTTAAATCCCAATGTACTCTATCTGGATTTTTTTTTTTCTTTAAATTAAGCGACATGTTTTTTCAATTATATCCAGTTATACTTTTTAAAAGATGAGTTCTCTAATTATTATTTTTAATTGTTTTTATACTTTGTTTGTTATTTATACTACTAATTATATCCAGTATAATTATAATTTTGTTGTAAGTTTCCTGATGCTTCTGAAGAAAGGCACTAATGGTCCCGAAACGTAGAGAACCAATAAAATTTAAAAAAAATTCTTTGTCTTTCGCTGAACATCCTTTTCCTTTTTTGAATATAGTCTTTCCATCAATGGATAATCTCCGTTCATTTAAACTATACCAGTAAACTCTTCTGTCGCTAACACTTTTGCAAGTTATAGGTTTGCTGTAGTAACATGAATTTGTAAACAAAGAAATAATAATTACAATGGCCACTCAGTTTTATTGGATAGGTATAAATAATTAACATAATTGGATGGTATTTCTAGCGTTAAAAGAGTGTTCGTCCAGATCCAGCAATATTTCTCGAAACTGGTTGAGTTTATTTGAGGGATGTTTAGGAGTGATTTCTCCCTGCAAAGGATTGCAGTATTGTATTTTTGAAAGGATTGTATGTATTTACATGTTTTGTGTATGAGGATTGAAACTACATTCCCAAAACTTTGAACGGTCGTGGTTATGTGTGCCATGTTTAGGTGTTAATGGTAGATTGTACAAACCCACCGGCCAATACCCTCACAGTGTTAATGTGACTTTATACCAGCTTTTTAACTTACCGGCAATACTGCCTGTTATCTCTAGCCGCCGATTTTACGGAAGTGAGGTTTGCCGCAGAGTTCATCACTTGTAATTTGCTTAATCATGTATTTGCGTGCCTCGTAGATTCTAAGTAGTTCATAACAAATTTTAACAAGTTTTAAATATGTGGAATACCCTCGTTATCTTAAATATATTTAATATGAGATATTAATATAACATTGTTGGGAAAATACCAAGAGTGAAAAAAAGTTTAACGAGTTAAATGGGCCGAGCCACTTCAAACTTGTTTGTTCAAACAATCACTAATTGTGTCATTCGATTTTGATAGATCTATTAATTCAATTATATATATAAAATATATATGTGTACATAATTATTTACATGAAGGTTTTATTGTATTTAAATTATTATACTTTTATCTTAATTAGATTTATACAAATATATATTTTTTTCTACGTTCCAGAATAAATGTATGATAAGGATTTTTTAAAATATTAAATAAAAGGCTGCATGATTCAGAGTTTAGTTTCTTTCGAAATTTTCTGTGCTCGTGGTTCAATATTTCGAAATAGTTTTATTGTTGTTTTATATTTAATTAAAATTTAACAAAATGGAGCCAACTAGCAAAGGTAAGCTAGTGAAAATTATAAGTGTAAGGAAACTGTTTGTTTTGTCCGTTTTTAACGCGCAACAGTTCTGAGTAATGTTTACGTAAATATTGATCGAAATCCAGAATGGCCTTATCAATCCTTGCTCGGGGACCCGTTTAGACGGTCCCGGAAAAACCAGCTAGCTCATTCATAAAGATGAATGCGGCAAAGTGAATACATTCACTGTCCTGTACAAACATACGCCAAATTTCCCACCAACGGAGCAGATAGGATTCAGTTAGGAAAGCGCGGCGTCTTAATTTTGGATAGCCCTATGTCTCTTTATACCGCATTGGCCAGTAAAGAATTCGGAATCACGAATCTGAGGGTTGTTCGTGAATTGCACAAAACGCTCTTATTCTAGGCTCGTTCGGATCTCCTAATTAGTTTTTTTTAGACCAATGATAATCAATGAAGCTCATCCATAAAGGTACGTTGTTATGACTAGTAATCTACATATGTCTGGAGACACACCAACAGAGGGTTTAGTACCCATAAAGAGGGAAGAGGCGCCTAACTGGTCCATTTATCAAACTTTTCACAGTATAATTAAGTGCTGTAGAGGATATCAAACCTAACACAGGGATGCATTTAACACCAGGGACTGGTTATTTCCAACTGTCTGCCCCCTCTCTGTCTACAACTTCTCTAGGGAAGCGGTTTTCCTTAATTTGGGCAATCCATCCACATTACATTTGACGGGCCGATTGGGGAGCGAAGCCACGCGATGGCGTGAGTTGTATCAAGGAATGGTTATAGAATTAGAGTGCCACACTATATAGATTGTTAGGTTGTGAATGGAACGAGTCATTAAAATAAGATTCAGTGCATTAAATCCTACATTAAGATGTCATTAAAAGATAAATTTGAAATTTATAGAGGAGTTAAAAGTTTGAAAGCTTGCAATTATAAAATAGCATGTCAAAATGCGGGATATGGCACTGACTGCAGTTTGTGCCCTATAGTATTTCTGGGTGAAAAAGTGCTAAACGAGATATTTTTCTTCAAAAAACATGGTAGCTACATGTATTGGTTTCTATTATTTTTAGCTCAAAATGCCTTAAAATTAAAGTTTAGAAGGATTAATTTTACTATATGTTAATTAATGTGGTATTAAATAAAATGTAAAATTTAAGAATTTATGGTTAGAGTCACTTTGTTGCTTCAAAATTCTACAAGCTAGTTTAGTTGCATATTTTAGTTCTCACCTTGGTCAATACTATTTTAACCTCCAAATTTAATAGAAGTAAAATTTAATAATATTAAATTTACTACATTTGAATGTTGCAGACACCAAGATGCGTTTGAATTGGGTATCCAAACTTGGCTACGGTGTGGGCCATGTACTAAACGACTTGTGCGCTGCCATGTGGTTCACATATGTGCTAATTTTCTACTCGTTGGTGCTGGGATTTAATGCTTTCGACGCTGGCGTGGTGATGCTAGTGGGCCAGATAGCCGATGCCGCTGCTACGCCAGTCATTGGAATCTTGTCTGACAGAGGGCCTAAATGTTGTGGAATCAATTTACGGAAGAGGAAATTCTGGTATATATCAGGTGGGTTGTAGCTTATAGTTTTAAACTTATACTCGTAATTAAACTGCTTTGGTTAGAAGTATTTGGGAATCGTGGCAGATTTTCTTGGAAATTAGAATTTTGAACAGAAATAATTTTTAAATAATTATAATTATTTATAATTGGCGCAGATGACTGAGAGTCGATGCGCTCCCCTTAAAAAAAATAAAATAAATAATAATAAAATGTTTATAAACATTCATTGTGATGACAAAAACAAATAGTCTAACAAACACATTGAAAACAAGAACCTATAATCTGGTGCAGAAACTGAATAGACATGCAAATGAAGATTGAAAGAAATAGTTGAAAAAGAAGAAAGTGAAGTCCAGAAAATCTGGTGTTAATGCTAACACGACTTTTTCTTTTTACTGTTCTCAAGGTACTAGCTCTCTAATATTCTACAAACTTGGAATATTTGACCGTTATTAGTTCTCACATATATCATATGTAAAACCGTACCTTACTCTAAAATTTAACCTTACAGAGAAGCTCATCCACCAATATGAAGTTTACAAAGAAGCGTAGGAATCATTTTCCAGAAATTTATTCATTAAACGCATAAGTATTTTCGGTTAAGGAATTTTTCGAACTATATTTGAACAATATATTCAGCTCATCCTTAATAGTGCACAAAAGTTAGGACTTTTGCAACCCTTTTATATTCATCGTAAACTTCTTCTTTGTAAGATTCAACCTATACTTCGTTTTCTGTATTTGTTTTTAATTATGTATATTTATCTTTAATTTTAAGGTCTTTTGTTTCTGTTTTTTTAAACAATTTTTTTTTATTTGACAAATTCAACTTCGTGAACATCTTTAAGTACGTTTATATTTTCAACCTTACCAACTCCTTTGTGTACCAGGCCTTGGGTGAGTTAATTACTTTGGTTTGTAATTTGTAAATAAAAAAGTTAATTTTATAAATCTTGGTTAAAGGTTGGTTAACCTTGGTTAAAGGTTGTTTTTTTAATTTTATAATTATGTTTCAATTTTATTTTATTTTATTTAAATATCTTATTTCTTGATTATCATATCCAAAGTCTTGTTCAGCTTCAACAGAATTTTATTTTATTTTTCTTCTTCTTCACTTTCTTCTTGTTCAGCTATTTATTTGACTTGTTTGATTGTTACTGATTGAACAAAAGTAATAATCGGAAACAGAATAATTTTAATTAAAATTTAAACCTCTAGTTTTAAAGCAGTATACGCCTTATTATATTTAAAGTAATAATAATGTTTTTAAATTTATGAGTCGAATTGAAATGGTATCGGTACAAATAAATAGTTAAATCTTAACATTTAGCATAAGAAGTAAACTCGACGTGTGCTTATGGGAGTACGCTCAGAGAGTTAGTTAGCCATTAGTGGTGTAATTTCAGAATTGAAGTTTGTTAATTTTTGGAATATCTGATTTATTACCGATTTTACTACAGCCACCTTAACCATGTCTTTAGACATAGTAGTTTCGCAGTAAGTGCACCAGTACTTGTGTGCTTGGATTTTTCTAAACTTCAGATAAAGCCTCTTTTAACTTCACACTCTGAACTTTTCTTTTTTTCTTATTTACAGGCTCGCTGCTGGTTGTTATAACAGTGCCTTTTCTGTACTCTCAGTGCTTCGGCTGTACAGCTGCATCGTCTACCCTCAAGTTGGTATATTATAACTTCTTCGTAGTGCTATTCCAGTTCGGCTGGGCGGCCGCACAAGTGGCACATCTGGCCTTCGTGCCCGACCTCACGCCCGATGAAAACGAAAGGACTTTTCTGCTGTCCATTAGGTAATGTGTCTTCCACATCTTCATTCTGTTTAGGTGGCATATTTTCAGTTTTTGTAATAATCATTTGCTAAAGCACCAGTAAAACTGTTCTGGTTTGCAGAAACACCTTCACCGTATTATCCAACATATCTGTATATTTTGTGGCGTTCGGCGTGTTGGAGATTACCAACAGTAGCGAAGGAAGGCTATCTCCGGCCGATCTCACCAAGTTTCAGGTATCTCACGTTTACAAAACATCACATTGAGGCAATGCAGAGTGTCGTTATAAATGTTAGATCCAACTTCAATTTGCTAGAGTAATTCAGAAAGAGAGGATAGGAAAACTTTTTGTGGCGTTAGAGAAATTACAGGGGGAGATGTTCGATTAAAAAATCCAAGCTATAGTACTGGTGCACATGGTGCAGAACATTTACTGCAGTTGTATCATGTTTTCGGAACTATTACTATTGTGTCATTGTTTAATTGCGTAGCCCATCATAAAATTTGATTTCTGATATAGTTGTTCTTGGTTAAAGAACAAGTACAAGTTTTATGATTATTAATATAATATCAACCCAAGAAAATAAGTGGATTGGAATGGCTGGAATGGTAGCTAAAATCTTTGACATGTGCAATTAAATGTGGCGATTTGTAGGATATAATTTTGATCATCTGCGGTGTGGGAGCTGTCACCACGATATTTTTCTGCTTTACCGTGAAGGAAGCGTCAAGCGAACCACTGCTGCATGTTGACGACGAGCAGCAGATTGTAAATGAAGAAGCGACTCCAGCAACCCGCCGAACTTTCTGCAATCTATTCTCTAGTCTCTGCCTCTATCAGGTAAACTATGATCTCTGCACATGGCCGCAGGCTGCTATATTGATGTTAGAAAATTAGAACATAAGAAAAGTTTTTTTTTTCTGCATAAACGCATTTTTTATTCTTTTAACAACAGTTGTTTATTCACTACTCTTTTTACTTCCAGTAATCTGGTTGAATCAGCCTATAAAAAATCGAAAATATACGGGAAATGCTGACTTGATCCAGTCTAGCTTTTTACGGTAGTTATAGTTCGTCATGTCATAGCGCGATAATAGACATTGTCTCGACAATAATATGGGGGTTTTGCTGGTCTTCGCGAGCAGACTTCGTAACTTCAGATACAATCATGTAAGCAGCTTAATTCCTAACTGAGGAAATTCCCAGCTTCTTCTTTTCTTATTCTTTTTAGGTTGGCCCGGAATTAGCCAGCCTAGTTAAGAACTGAGTGTCATTGTTGATTTCTCCACAAGCGAAGCTGTCCCAGAAACATTAAAGCATTTAACTCAGTTTATTTTTTTAAAACATTTAAGTACATTTTGGATACGATTTAGCCTCTTTGTAAGTCACTAGAAGTTTGCCGACGCCTCAGAACTTCTTTTATATTTATCGTAAGATGAGGGCTTCCTCCATTCTAGTGCTCTGGTAATAATTCATGTACCTGTATAAATCTGGTCATCTTAAATTTTTGTCGATGGTATCAGGTCAAAAAAATCAGCCAGTTGTAGAATTAGGTTCTTGTATCAGAGCCAGAAAAAATTCAGGTGAATTCTGGCGCATCCCACTAAATCCCATGTTAGATCATATGCAAACTCTATTCTGCTCACTAGAACGCGTATTTTGCGTTTTGGCTGAAAATATCCCTTTTCGAGTTATTGGACTCTTAGAGTCCTACAAGGAGATGCAAGGCAGCATAGACGTTTCTAGAAACGTCCTCAGTAATTTTGAGCATCTTCCTTCAGTGCACGCTGTACATTTTTCTCTGCATAAGTAGCTTTGTTGTGTTTAAAAAAACATTAAATTGTTTGGGGCACTAATGGATTCAAGTTAAAGAGAATGCTTGTATAAACTTCTCAGGTTGCTGGAGTTTACATGGGAACGCGAATCTTCTGCAACGTAATTCAGTCTCTGGTGCCGCTTTACCTACACGAGACTCTACAGTTGGATGCACAGTCCATAGCCGTCATTCCGTTTGTAATGTACGTATCCAGCTTCGTCACCTCCTTGATTTCCGGCTGGCTTAATGGAGTTTGCGGCAGAAAGGTAACCATCTACTGAGAGGAAGTTTCAACCACTTTAGAGCAATGCTCAACATTTTTTGTGTGTGTATATTCACCTCCTATACCAAAATTTAGGGCAACTAAATAGATTTTGCTTCTATCCTGATACAGATAACCTACGTCCTTGGCGCAGTCGTCTGTGTTGGTGCGTCCTTGTGGGTTTGGTTTGACCATGGCTATCTGTACAACACATATTTCATCTACATTGTAGCAGTATTATTTGGTAAATTTTTCTTCTTAATGTTTAGTTAATTCATTTAAATTAATTTAATAGTCATTTTTTGAGAACGCCTTTTTTTTTTAACTATAATAACAAGAGAGATTCTGATCCTTGGTTAACACTAGGTGGCGCTACATCAGTATTGTTGGTAACCGCCTTAGCAGTAACTGCAGATTACATCGGTGATGATACCGGTAACTCGGCTTTCCTGTACGGCATCATGAGTTTCGTGGACAAGCTGTCATGTGGCATTGTCATTATGATCATCCAAGGACTGTGAGTAACTTCAGATAGCAACTATAACTATAAAAAAAACTATAGCTGTGAGCTGAACAAAAATTACTCTTTTATGGTTTGGCTCAGACTGAATATGTTTCAGTTCACACACACACGCGCGCGCGCGCGCGCATACGTACATGCATGCATACATAACCGTATACTGTAGTCTAGAGAATTGTGAGCTCATTAACTGAATCTCCAAGTAACTGATCTTGTATTCAATGTTGTGGAACATTTTTAATGCCGCACTGAACATTTATTTTTTAAGAGCTGTCATTGACTGTGGATGTGGTATCAATTATAATATGTCTACATTTCATGCTTTTCGGGCAACATTAGAAAGAGGTAGATTTATTTTAAGAGTTGTAGACTGGATGTGGTCATAATTGATACTGACTACATTTAGTGCAACGTTAGGTAGATGTATGTATTTTTGCCTATGTATTTAAAATTATTTCGCCACTTTACAGGAAGAAAACTGTAGGCCAGCGATGGTTTTATCGAGACTCGCTAGCGATCGTGTGTGCAGTCTCTGCCATTATCGGCACCCTCAGCCTTCTCACCATGAAAGCCCCAAACCGGGGTAAGTGTACTCTTTCAACCCTTAATGATTTTTTAAATTTAATTTTTTTTGAATAAATTTGAAAATTTCATGTAGTTGTCGCACGAAGACACACAGTCTATGGTACAATTTGAAATTTTTTGAAATGACAGAAAGAAAGGTTAGAAATTCAAAATTTATTATTTTTCTATTATTCTTTTTTGTACATTTTCTAAAATTTTATTTGACTAATAAAAAAAAAATAGTGTCAAATAAGGATTAGTTATAATTACAAAAAAATAAAATAAAAAACATGCTTAATTTTAACGTTATGGTGCATGTAAAAAAATATTACATTATGCCAAATATTTTATCAAAATAAAATTTCATGCTTTATCTCTCATATAATAGTTGATTTATGTGAATATATACAGTAACTCATGATTAATGAAGAATTTACAAATCTTAGGAAAAGCATTTCTCTTGAAATCTCGTAGTGTACCTCACTATTAGCTAGTGATGTTATTTTCATGAAAAAATTGGCCGAGCGTTATATAGCAACGATAAATCGCTAATAATTTTTTTTTTTTTTTACTAAATAACATCTATTCTCGTACTCCCGTCAGACTAAAGAGGAATTTGAATAACTTGAAAACTTCAAACTTTTATTACTACATCCCCCATATGCCATACTTCTCCATTCCGTATGTTTCTGTTCATAGCACACTTGTTTTGCTTCATAAATTGTAGTAGCTTGATCGAGTGAAGAACAGGAGTTTTTGAAGTCGGCAATAATTGTATTCTTTTAGATTATCAATTTTGAGTTTTCACAGGAAATGCACATTTTGAAGCGTGCAAAAAAGTGATTTCTCCTATTCGGCTTTGTGTCTACAGCCTGCATCCAAATTTGGTATTTGATTGAAGTATCAGTTTAGGGCCCGGCAATAAGGTTTTTGGCGATTTCCGGTAACACTATGTTATAAGTATGTGCACTAAAAGTATATTTATGTATTTTTACTTGAACGTTCCACTTTTAATTGAACAATTTCTGAGAAAATTCGTTGTAATGAAGATCGACGAGAGGGATGATGAAGTTAGTCTCTTCTTTGAAACGTCCTTTCACTAAGAACTTAAGGTACTTTTTTTGTATAATATGGATAAAAGAATAAGTTCGTGGCCACAATTTCGAGTTTTTGACTCTTTTTATTTGAAAGCAGAATTTCATTGAAGTTAGTATACAGACCAACTAATGTGGTAATTTTTTTTTTTTATCCTATTTATAGAGGTTCGGGGAATTAGAATCAATTTTGATTTTTCATCTATATAATTTCAATTTATTTTTACTTGCAGTCAACCGAACTCAAGAAAATGAAGTGACATCTTAAAACGTCGCAGAATTATTTATTCTCCAACTTCATTAATAAATAATTTATTGACAATTATTATTTATTCAATGTATTGTGATTTAATGTATTTTTTTTAATTTAAGTATTTTTACTTTTTGTTACATTTTTGCATTTATTATAATTTGACTAGGCTTAGGAGTCGCGGAATCTTGATTATTTGAATTCTAGTGGTCTGTTTTACAAAGAGATTTGTATTTATTTTTAGCCAAAACGCGTACTATCTATTGACAGTTTGCACCTCCGTTAGCAACCTACTCAAATTAAGTGTAATTTCACCAAATACGCGCATCAATTTTTTTCACAAAATCTTCTTCTTCGGACATGGGCTGGCCTGAATTCATTTTATTTGTTCTGAGAGTTGCAATAAATTCAGTTTCCACAGCAACTGACAGTTTATGGTTGAGACGAATAAGCGTAATTCACCTTGAAAGTTTTCAACAAGGATCCGGGTCTGCAGGTGGCGTCAGAAATATTGAATTTAAAGATAGAGGACCCTGGACGAGCTTATATCACCTCTCTAAATTTTTAGGGCAAGACCTGAACGGCCAGTTCAGAAATAGAACCTTCTGTTTCATTGACTTCGGTATTTCTCAATGTTTATGGTGCTGAAACCAAAAATGTGTTATGAAGTACAAGTAAAGATTCATCAGATACAGAATTTAAGAATTTCAACCTACAGATTTGGCCAGATCTAAGAGAACTTAGATGCCGCGGAATCTCGATTACTTAAGTAAAGTTATCAGTACATTAATTTTTCCAAGCTTCTCCTGATATTAAGCTGTTTATACTGTTATTTGTCACAATCCTTAGAGGATCTTATTGTAACTCTGGCTTCAATGTAACTTATAACAACTTCTTCAACTGATACTTGTCAGAGAAAAGAATCGACCCGAATCATTATTATCATTCATAAGCAAACAGCTCGACAAAGATATAAAGGTGAACAGCTATTTCTTAATAAGTGTGAAACAAACAGTTTTCTATACGGGGATGTACAATAATTAAAGATTTTTAAGACCCCATGTTTTCAAGTGACCAAGAAATTCGTTTTTATTTTTGGTGTCCGAGTATATTCGTTTAATTTTAAATTTAAAGGGACGTGACACATTCCACACAATAAAATTGTGAAGAAAATCAAATGACTGCCACTCAGAGGTAAACTCAAACAAGTTTAATGAACATTTATTTATTTTTGTTTTATTTGGATTTTAACGAGTTTGATGGACAGTTTAGTTCTGGAGGTTACTTCGTGGTCATCTCAGACTGTGAATGTGGTCTCAATTCTTTCACACAAGACATGAGACCATGTACACAGGCGAGGGCAGGGTGAGTTCATTGTCTAATTCCGTAACTCACTATTAAATTCAATCGATTTGTTGAATATAACTACAGCTCGACTGAACCTTTTTAAGGGTCCTTACAGACTGTGAATGTAGTGTCAATTGTTTACACACAAAACATATGACCATATACTGTTACACCAGAGACGTGTGAGCTACACATTTTCATTATTTCATCTAATAAAATCAACTAATTTTTGAAATATTATTAGAACTGGACTCGAGAAATGTAAGCTACTAATTAAATTAACTAACCTCCAATTGATAAATCAACTCAAACCAGTTTACAAGAATATTCCTTAGTGTGTGGACTCCTTTTAGAGCTAAACTGTAACCACTATCTCACACAAAACTATAAAAAATAACAAAATTGTGACCAAATATTGAAGGGCAGAGAGTGCGATCTATCTCACTTTAATGTAATGTGTTGAAAAATTTATTCTTGGCTACATTTAAGGTTTCACTAATAAGCTCAGATTTTATTCCAGCGGTAGGTTAGATTAGTACATTTCAGTTATTGCAGGGCTATTACAGTATTACTAAGAATTTTATAGATAAACACTATATTTATCTACATAAGTTACCAATTATATATCTATATAAATTGCCAACTATAGTTTAAAAAAATACAAATTCTATACAAATATACCAAAGCGTATTATAAAAGTTAAATTTTTAGCCCATAAGTAGGCCCTTTAAAATTTTAGACCTTAAGTGCCTATAAGTGACATTGCACAACAGAATTGTAAATAAGTTTTGAAACTGTGATTTTTTAGTGCAATAACGCACTTTATTAAAAGTGCAACACTCAAATTAGAAGTAGATAAATTATTGTAAATATTATGAGTTGTAAATAAAATTTCATATTTTCTATTAATTTTACTTTTAATGTCCTAAGTACTAAAATTTTAAGAGCATTATTAAAACTATTATAGTTTACGTTCCAGTATGTACATATATGGTCAAAGTCGCTAATACATGAGATCTTTAGCAGAATTCTATAGCTACATATGTATTTTAGTTTGTAACTTAATATTATTTTTGGTTCAAAACATAAAAGAAGTTGCTTACGAGTTTGTGTTGGTGTTACGATGCGTGGATTTTTAAGTGGAGATCCCCAGTTGGACTCCTGGAATCCTATAAAATTACCGCGATGAGGTGAAATTACATAATATGTCAAGATATGTAAAACGAATATTGAAGCTACTTTGGCGAAATCGAAATAAACTAAATTACAGAAGTGATTTTCGATGGAACTCATTTCGTCGAATTTCCGTCGATGTAACAAGTCTGAGAGACCAACCGACTTTTAAAATAACTTCTTCGGCGTAGAGAACTCAAAACATTTATTTCCAAGCTATTATATTTTATTTGTTAAAAAAATAATAGTGAAGTGCGAGCTTTCGGCCCCTTCCATTACATCTAACTGGTAGTTAGACGTTAATCTCCGCTTGAAGAAGTAGGCGATTATTTTGATCTATTTATTATAGAAAAAGTTTAAGAGCTGTTTAATTCACTGCTGATATTTGTAGCATGAGTTCAGTGATATTTCTGAATACAACTGCTACCAATTATTAAGATATTCATTTAGAAGAAGCGGGGTTGCTCCATATTTTTACTCATTACTTGGTTAATATATATTTTAGCTTTCAACCTCATAGAAGAAAAATTCAAGACAAGTTTTCTTATATCTTGTTTTTTTTGTGAAGGGTGTGCGGAAAGAATTTTCTGACTAAAGCAGTTACATGGCTTTAAAACTCATCTTCATACGTTTTGTTTACACATTATTGTATTAATTTTTGAACACTTCAGAGTCTCTATGCTATGTGTCGCGTAAAATAGCAAATAAATCCATTATGAGCATTTTTAGAACTTTTTTTATTAATTAATTTTTGACTTGAGGTGCAGTAGTCACAGTCACATCCGTCAGTATCGAAAAAGGTTTGGTGATAGATATCATTGGGTAAAATGTTAAAAACTGTCATTGTATATTTCAAAGTAGGAAAGTTTATAAAGCTAATATGTGTGTACAAGCCTGGTAGGTATGAAATGAAAACAAAATAATGCAGATGATATAGACTGTTCCCAGTTGCTATCTGGCCGTGACCTACTGCTGAAGCACCTGCACCACATAGCAGTTGCAGGCATTATCCAATGTAATTGAGAAGATTTGAAGGTAGATATGAAATTAGTGCATTTTTTTTTTCTAAGAAATAGGAAGTTGGAAGTTGGTACGTAATGCTAAGAGAGGCTAGAAGTGTAAGTGTGTGAGTGATGAGCTCGAGATTACCTGTAGGTTTGCTAAACCCACTTAGTTTCTCACATCAATCGTCAGTGTAGGCGAATATAACTTGCTCTATTCAAATATAAATTGCCATCTTTTCTTGGTTAATTCATTAGTAACATTGTTGGATCTTCACATTTCACACACAGTGGAAGTTATTCGAAACCAGAAGCTTATTTATTATTTACTTCTGACTAAACGACATAGCTCTTAAAGAGATTGGTGATCAGGCATTTCGTGCATCACACACGAGTAACATACGTAATGAAAATGAAATGATGGTGACATAGCATCGAAAAAAGCGAAAAAAAAATCAACAACAACAATTTGCATTTTAGGCCTTACAAACTTCTGGGTGGTTTTCGTCAAATCCAAGTACATTTACTTAAGGATATGATAAGATGACCATCTCCAAAGGATTGGAATGGTAAATAGGAGATGTGGGATAATGGCGCATAACAATGCATACCAACCAAATTTTCCTTAAAAAATCCATCCGAAATGAGCGTCTCCAAAATAATAGTGATTTGTGATGAGATGTAGGTTTATATTTGAAATCCTGGAACACGCGATCTTGTAAAACGGCATTTCGGAAGGAATATTTGAAAAAAGTCGAAGTTGTTGAAAAGACAAAATTAAATTAAATGGAATCTCTACGAATTCCATTCTCTACTGCCGACAACTAGACTAGAATATCCAGAGGTAACTAAATAGATGCATCTGAAAAAGTTTTTAGGCCAAGGCACTCCTTCTTTCTACTTTTTTTATATCATAACTACAGGTTTTCCTTACCTCAATATGGTTTAACTATATATCGGCTCATATCCTTGGTTAATATTCATCAATTGCAGAGCTCTGTAGAAGAAAAATTTAGGAACAGTAAATACACTACAATTTATGTTCTTCAGTAGTTTCATATAGAACCATCTAATTGAGGATAATCTGATTGTTAACTATCTAATTGTTCTACAAAAAGCTGGATTAGCTCCATATTTTATCCCATGCCTTGATGTATATTAATTAAACGCTTACACACGTTTCTATTTAAAAGGTGAAACTGGTTAAAAAAGATGAGAGTAGTTCTTTTAATTGTTTAAAGAGAGGGGCCATAAATCAAACTTTTGCTTTCAAATTTTTATGGCTTGAAATTTTATTTATTTAAAAATTTTACAAATTTTTAAATAAATATTAATGAATTAAAAAAAGTAATTAGATTTGGCTCAAGAAGGATAATTTTTTTGTTTTGAGATGGTACTTCTGTCATTATGATTCCCCATATTTTAACCAAAGTACTAGTTAGGGGGAGTGTAATAATATTATGGTATTCCTAAATTTCTTTAAAACATAATGTGAACAAGAAAATTTAATTGAGCTAAAATAGTTTAACTTGTCTATTAGTTAATAGGCAAAAATAGAATTTTTTTAATTTGATGGATTTCGTGTTCGTTAATTGGAAAGTATATTTTGGTACTGAGTTGTAGTGTTGTTTTTTTAAAAAACGGCTTATTTAGTGTTATGTTTTTAAATATATTTGATTGTTAAATATGTGAAAGACTTTATATTTTGAAAAATTTTTTGTTTTTAAATTTTTGGTTTTTAAAATAAATTCTTAGTGGAACTAAAAATTAAAAAAAAAAAAAAAAACAGTGAAAATGAACGGTTTGACTTTAAGTGAATTTTGTTGTATATTTTGTTGTCCTCCTTTTCCATCAAGAATTGCAGCGAAGCTAGCTTTTCTACCACCCGAACCAACATATTCTTTTAATGATGATTCCACAACCACTAAGTGTACAATAACATTAACAGATAAAGCTGAATGGCAATACACAGAACGTGAAAAAGAGAATATTGAAGGTTTCTTTGCTAGGACGTCCAGAGGTAATCGTATTGCTTGTCTATTTGTAAGGTGTACAACTAATGCTCGTTTTACAATATTGTTTTCACATGGCAATGCTGTTGATCTTGGACAGATGTCTAGTTTCTATTTAGGTCTTGGTTCAAGAATCAATTGTAATATATTCTCTTATGATTATTCTGGTTATGGTGTTTCTACGGGTAAACCATCCGAGAAGAACTTATATGCTGATATTGACAGTGCGTGGCATACTCTAAGGACAAGATATGGTATAAGTCCGGAGAATATTATACTCTACGGACAGAGTATCGGGACAGTGCCGACTGTGGACCTTGCTTCGCGATATGAAGTTGGTGCCGTAGTGTTACATTCTCCACTTACTTCCGGCATGAGAGTCGCCTTTCCAAATACAAAACGCACCTGGTTTTTTGATGCATTTCCTAGGTGAGTACTTTTAATAAAATATATAATATATTTATTTCTCTTAGTTGTGCTCATAGGATAAGTCCTTTATCTGGTGATAGTGGAATAATTGTCCCCAGATCTAGGAATAACTAGTGCCCACATCTGGCACTGAATATCACTCAGAACCGAACTAATAGTGCTCAAATTTAGACGCGAAATTGGTCAGATCAAGGAGTAAATATTATTCAGAATTAAAACTCCAGTGTGCTTCCCAGATCTGTTACTTATGTGTCCACAGCTGGGAATAAATAATACCCCAACCTAGGACTAATATTCTTAGATGTATCAACAAATACTTCATAGGTGTGGGAACCCAGAACTGAAACAGAACATAGATTAGTACAAATATCACTCAGTTTTGGAACAAGTAGGTGCCCTTTCTTAGAGGTCAATAAAGCCCCATACGAATAAACTGACCGCTGAATAGAACCAATTTCTGGGCTAATCTAGGACTGATAATGATGTTCAGATGTAGGTATAAATATTTAACTGTCTAGATTTAATAGTAATTCTCGTCAACGGCTAAACAGCGCCCACATGTGGGAATTTATCTGATAAATTTTAGGGACATCTAGAACTAGAGTGCTCTAATATTATAGGCATAAATTTTGCCCAAATCTGAAATTTCTATGCTCGCACCTAGTGCTAATTAGTTCAACACTTCGGGGAATAATTAGTACAAGGACTAGGACTGAATTTTGTCAACATCAAGGACTAACAGTACTCGAATGTATGTAGAAATCGGAGTTAGTTTAGGAATTAGTAGTTGTCTATTAGTGTCTTAAATGGGAATGAATAATACCCTACTCAGGGTTGAATTCTTGTAGGGTCAATCTAGAACTAATGAGGCTTAAATTGCTGTAAATTTGGCCCCTTATCTGGCTCTAACAATATTCGACTGTCACACCCAGAACTAATGTAGCTCAAATTTTGGAATAAACAGTTTTTATCTAAATTTAATAGTGCTCAGAAGAGTGTAGAGGTTTATTTGGATAGGTGAATGTCAAATCTAGAACTTGGTGTTCAGGAACAAATAGTACCCAGACCTAGGGTTGTAAATGACCCCTTCTAGAAACAGTAGTAATGTGGAAATAATACACCCTAACCCAGGACTATAATTCTTGCTACAACAGGACTAATGAATGATTGTAGGAATGGAACACTGGAATCAATCAATAATAATAAAAAATTTAAATTTTACTTAAGATTGAATGCTGACCACATCTAGAAGTAGTGCCCCATTCATCTTAGATTTCTAAGTTCTGGAACTAATATAAGCAATAATAACACACATGGTACTAGCGTAGGGCGAAACCTAATCAAGTCTAAACACTTAAGCTTATGACCAGCTTTGTTATAACCTTGATTTTGTCTGTCATAGCTCGCATGTTTCTTCTGTTTTTGACCAGTTTTGGATTTGCATTCATCATCAGAGTTGTTCATGAGTAGGGACTTTTGACTTTGTCTAGGTTTCTGTCAGCATTTCTGTGTGTGAAAGAAATGTAGTGAAAGTTTTGTAGTGTTCATCAAAATTGATGATAAATCATCTTGTGATAATGGATGCAAATCCGAAACCGGTTAGAAACAGAAAAACATGTATGCGACTACATTAACGATGTTATCTAGCTTTGCGAACTCGAACATTTTTTTGACTATTTTATCATACACGTATATTTGGAATTAAGTTAATAATTTAATCATAGGTATAGAGAATCACTAAAGAATGACTTAATTTTGCATAACTGCCACGGAATACGTATTGGCTAATGTGGGATGGATAAATAATGCCCACGACTATGAATAAACAGTAAGAACCCAGACCAACTTAATGCTGCCCACAATTTAGTATGTAGTCTGATCTAGGATGATTGCACCCAATTGTAACTAATTTGGCTTACTTAATGGTAGAGTAAATAGTACCATACCTAGGCCTGTAATCTGGCCACACTAGAACTGAGTGCTGAGAGAGATAAATTATAAATAGTGATCAGATTCAGTTGAATGGAACCCCTATGAATGACAAATAAAGTCCACATCTGGTAAGAAATTATAATCGTAATTGATAATACCATACATTGGAGAATGCGGACAAATTTAGAATTAATGGTTCTCTAATGTGGATTTAATTAGTGCTCAGTTCTGGAACTAATAGAACCATTCGTAGGATTAAACACCCTTTTGTCTTTGACTTACTGTACGTGATGTTTACATTTTAGGAATTCCCCATTATTAGTTAACTTATCAATAGATGCAGATATGTAGGTCAGATGTCAGTGTCACAGATAACGCGTTAACGTAATGCCAGAAGTTAATAAATGCACTTAGTGCGAACTGATTCATAATTTGTTAATTTATAAGGTGTAATTTCTCTATTCTGAATAATTAAGCACTGTTTACTAACAGTATCTTTATCAATCCCTTTTACTGCCAGCTTATGCCAAGATCTGTGCATTAAAACAAAAAAAAAATGGCCGAACTAGTTGAATTTAAAAAGATGAAAAATTCTGCTCGTCAGAGTCATAGGGGGAAAAAAACGAAATAACGCCCCCTTCCGAGGTGAAAAGTATGTTGTGCGTGTGGCAGAACTATGCGTTTGTAATTAATTCATTTTTAACTTTATGCAGTCAATCTTGCTACTACATGCGAACTCGATTATAGTCAGCTAGAACGCGTATACTCTGTTTTTGAAAAATAATCCCCTTTGGGTACTGGAAAATGAGTGCTCGTTGAATAAGACATCGCAGGATCAAGAGAAAATGGTTTTGATTCATAGAAAATATTTTTTTTCCCCTGTTCCTTCTTCTTATGGAAATGGAACCTTCTGATTACCGCCTTATACATCCGTTGTTTATAATTACGTAGCAGGTTAAAATTGAACTTCGGAGAATTTAGCTTGTCAAGATAATCTTAAAGTTAGTGGTACGAGAAGGAATGGGCTCACCGTTGGGTTCTAGATTACTTTCCAGCACAAGCTTATTAGTTCAGTTAACAGAAGTTTTTGAATTTTAAAGTGCAAAACGCACAGACCATTCTTGTATGCTGTAGTGCATTTAATTGGTGAGACTAAAATACATTATGTAAGCGAGTCGATACATTTATTTCATTAGGAGATACCTTAGTAGGTAGTATCGGGGCTTCTTTTGGACTAGATTTCAGCACATTTCTGATTATTCTTTGCAATTATTCGTATACCTCATGAGAATAGATTTGTTTGAATAGAGGCACTGGTGCATTGACTATGCTAGAAGTCGACGGGCCCTAAGTTCATAACTAATGATATCATAGCCACTGAGTTAAAGACTAGTGATTAGCACAGGCCACTATTTTAAAATCCTGTGATACTATTGGCCACTGTGTTGACTTCAAGATTAGTGATAACAGTCACCATTGAGTTAAAAACTTGTGAATACTGTGGGCTATTCATTTAAAGTTAAGTGATTTTTTTTTTGGACCCAGAATACTAGTGATATCTCTGGCCACTGAGGTACAGAATTATGTTACTGGCCGTTGGTCTACTTCAATAAATCTCAGTGATAGAAGTGTTTTATTAGCCAGCGATTTTATCAAAAATCGCGGACTAGTGTTTATATACTTGAATAAGTCTCTGATTGTTAAGCTTTGTGTTACAGCATTGATAAGGTGCCTAAGGTGACGTCACCCGTGCTGGTCATTCACGGCAAGGAGGATGAAGTAATAGACTTTTCCCACGGGGTCGCTATCTACGAGCGGTGCCCGCGACCTGTGGCTCCCCTCTGGGTCGAGGTAAGCCAACTTGTTTTTTAAAAAAATATGAGCATCACTAAAGCAACTGAAACGTCAATAACTTAGAGTGTCTCTAAAAAATGCTATGCTAACTTCAAATATAGTGTAAATATGGTGAGACGAACCACCTGTTAAAAAAGAAAACAAAAAATAATTAAATTCAATGTTTCTTTGGGGGCGCTTAACAAAGGAAGATATCGGAACTAGCAACGATTTTCTTACTCAAAATAATTAATTAAAAACAATTAATTATTGCTATACTTCCTTTAACAAGAAGTGAATCAAACTCATGGCATATTTTCTGTTTCAAAGATGGTAACTCTAGAATAATTAACATTAAAATGCACTAAAAAATAGAAATTGGTTCAATTGTTGGCATTAAATACAAAAAAATAGACTCCAGAAACAGAATTATTCTATCAAGGAAGTTATACATATGTCATGAGAGGATGCTAACTTCATATTTAAGAATAAGTTTAAATAGTTTGATATTGGTATGATTTAACTTTAATTCTGTTTTAAACAGCCAATAGCTACGGCTCTATTTAGTGAGAACAAGTTTTTATAGAAGCTAAGGTGGGGTTCCTCTTCATTGAGATATCGAAGACCCTAGCAGTACTACAGTACATAATACAAAGCACTTAAAGCTATTGCTTCATTAAGTTTCTTTTAGCCGGCTAAAGACCTGATTTTGGATTCCCTACAAATTTCAGTTACCGCTGCAGCAGCTGCTGAAGTTGTCTTTAATTCGGCAAATTTAGATGCCAAACTATAGGGCCAAAAATTTGTACATTTCATCGCTAGGTAGGTGTAAAAAATACAACATCCAACTATTTATTTTGGAAAGAATGTTTTATTAATTTCCTTGAGCTGCCGTTGTGAAAATTAAAAATTTTTGTGAACATATTTGGTTAGAATTTGTAATTTAATGTTGATAACACTTGGAGTTTAAAATTGGATGACAGCGTACATCTGTATTAGAGTTAAGTGATTTCATTCTTTCTGGAGAAGTTTTCCGGATCCCATGTAAACAGTTGAACAATCTGAAAGAACTTCATACCAAAATAAGCACTTAATCGCTAGAACATAATTTGTAAAGCTATTAATTTTAAAAATTGCAGTAAAAGAACTGAAGTGTTTACTGCTGATTTTTACCTTTCCCTTTACGACCTTCCATAGACATCATACAGATCGTACAGTGGCTAATTTGCATTAGCACAAAAGGCCAGTAAGAAAAAGAAGAGGAAGAACTTTTCCATAATGTGGAGATGGCCAGCTTATTACTTAAGCATCTTTAGAGAGTTTGTAGCAAAAGCAACAATATGTTTCATTTGGATTTTTGACTCGGTAACTTCCTATAAAGCTTCATCATTACATGATGACCGCCTTGAATGTGCCTATCTTAAAAACCATGGTCGGGCAAAAAAATGACATTTTGGCCTTGGATTGCATAGAATACAGTGTAATTTTTTGGTTTATCTTGTAACTGAAACTAGTGTTGACTTTAATAGGGTGCCGGACACAACGATGTTGAGCTGTACCAGGAGTATCTGGAACGACTGCGGCGCTTTGTCTCCGTGGAGCTGGTCAACTGACGACTGCTATGGACGGACGATCTGAGTCCATCGCCTCTGAGCACGGCCACCAACAGCTCCGTCACGGAGAAGTTACTCTAACTGTACTACTAATTATAGTCATATTTACTGATATACTCCTTTAAAGGTTCATGCAGGTTTTTCTTTTAATTTTCCCCGGAAAAAACTAAAGGAAAAATGGCACTCAGGGAATGTGATTGAATGTCTGATGTGGGGGTTCAGTTTTTTGTTTTTGTTTTTAAATAAGTACTAAGTGCATTTTCAGTTCAGCAGAATGTAGTTTTAAAGAACTTACATATTGTATACAAGACGTCCTTAAATAACTTACAATTCAAGACATTTAGAAAATCTCTAGTGGCTTATTGGGTGGTTTTTGACTATTCCACTTTATAGCACCTCAGGAGGCCGGACTAAGCACGTGTAACACTCATTGAAGAAATAGCTAGCCCAATTTTATTAAGCCACAAAAGGCTTCATCACTCGGCAGTCTTGGCCAAATTATAGTCCTACATAATCAATCCAAGAACTTTTTTACCTTAAAATTAAAATAATATGGTTTGTTCCTCATCGATTAAGCTTATTGCTGGAAAAATAAATCATTTTTTATTTCTATATGTTATGTGGGTAAATCAGTTAGCCTATGCCACCTGACCCTGTGTCTATCGAGATGCCCACTAGTTAGAGTACTGAGACTTCCTCAGTCCTGCCTGCCTGATTTGACGCCCCATTGTGAGCAGTGTGTAATACCTCCTATTTGAGGACAAGGCTATCCTCACTCACTGGAAGATCCAGATCTGGAAATGTAATTAATCATTCTCTACCTACCGCTTAATTGAGTATGCTTACCCTTCCTATAACATCAGTCATACCTCAGCAGACAAAAACTCCAGACATTCCGGTTTTCACCTGCCTCGTATTTATAAATTGTGCTCTAGAATGAATGAAGAAGAAATCAAAGGGGCCCTTTAATTAGGACAGCTTAGTCTTCTAAATCAGGGATAAGCTCAAAATTGTAAGAATTTATTACTAAGTTCATTTGATGTGATGTGCTCATGAATTTTGAGTTGGGTGAAGTTTAATGGGGTAAACATGCTAAACTTCTCAATACTTAATTGTTAAATCTTAAGAATAGAGGGCGCTTTGAAGCTCTTCATGCTTGTATCACCCTCTCAACAGTTTTTTTGAACCAGTCCTGAGCAAGCAATGTAGAAGCAGAACCTTTTTCCTTCTGCTTAATACTTACTCCCTTTACTTAATTTCGGAAACGGCGTTTGTCGCGTTTTTTTTGTCGCCTATGGGTAGGATCTATCTCCAAGCAGAACTCTGATGAGCCTTAACTGTTTTTTTTTTCCTGTAGAAATCAACTGAAGCCGTCTTAGACATAAATCTTGATAACAAACCTTATCCACTTAAAATTCGCATAGAACGAATAAGCCTTATCACTTATATTGACAACATCTAAAAACTAGACAAACGGCTGTTTCTGTTCATCTCTGTATCACAGACTGCTCCAACAGGCATTTTACTGTGTGGGTTCTTTATGTAGAGATGATACCTTAAGTCTCAGTGCTCATTAAAGGGTTCCAATCTAGTAGTGAGAGGTGTCTGTTAGCATCTTATACTTCTCTGGGCAACCTACTGAACTCATCCATGAGAATACATGCTATGTAGCTGCACAGTTTCTTTTAGCAAGAAAACATATTTACAAAAATCCACCAACGTAGGTACGGGATCAATAAAGAGGAGAAAGACGCTTAATTTGACATACCTACCTCCTTATTTTACGAACCTATTTATACAGACTAGACATCCATGGTGAAAATATTCATTCAGTCTTCTAGAAACTTCCAACATAATCTGAAGGTGAAGACAAGAATTTCGTGTCTTGAACGCAGCTTGAATGATTCGAGTAGATCCAAATGCTCTGATAAAAAACAGTAGTTAGTCCCTCCTGGCAAGTGAAAGACATAGATTTGGACTTCAGCTCCAGAACTTACCATCCATGTGCAACCATCCGTGTAACATCTGAGACAATTGTCAGGAATCATCATCACCAAAACTATGTACTCCTAAAACCAAAGAGAACCCACTTTAGTTAAAGTCACTAGAGAACTAGGCTGCCTAGAGACTAGTTTTTTCAACCCAGCGTCTTAATTTTGGAACGTGTAGAAAATCGTCGGCACTAACGGGTTTCTTTATCCAGATTAGTCCCTTTGAACATTGAATCTGAAATGTAAAAAAAGGCTGTTTGAAATAAGGATTATTCCACCGCCTAACAAAATAAATATTTTGTTTTAGGCAACTGCCAAATTTGTAAGAAGCTTTATTTAGATTTGCTTTAAAATAATTACGTTTAAGGGCAGTTGCAAAGGTAAACAGTTTTGGATAAATTTGTTTTTTTTTTTTATACGGGGATATGAATGAATATATAACACCAAAATTTAAAATAAAGAATTCATTATTATCTCTTCACAAATAAGTATGGTATTAAAAACCAATGCATTGCTTAATGTGCAATGCGGCAATCAATAAAATATAATTATGACCAAATACTACAATCCAGAGCAGTGTGAGCTCATAAACCAAATCTCCACTAATCAATAAACTCGTTTGAGAATCAATAAACTAGTTTGAAAGACATTGATAAACTGGACTAAACATTTTTTACAGCAGCACGATGTGGCCGTAGTTTCTATTCTCTCACATAAAACATGTGGTCATATTCGGTCGTCCAAATATGTATGTATGAGCTCATTAAGTAAATCTACCCCAACTAATAAACTCAAGCCATTTTGTAGAACATTGCTGGAGCTTAAAAACACTTAATTGGTTGTCTCAGACTGAAAATGTGGTCTGTAACTCTTCTCTAACTTAGAGTAACTCAAAATTGAGCTACCGAGTTCCAACAAATTTTTTGTTTAAAGAATGAATAGCCATATTTGAGTTACTAATGGTAATTATATTAAAAGGTCATTATGAGTGATTCTTTATGGATTAAATTTGAGTTAAATTGAGCTACAAAATATGAGGTAAAATAAATATTATTTGTGAGTAAATGCTAATTTATTTAATCAGGAGCAACTCACATGCAAAATTTCACATTTTTTTTAGCTTTTATGTTGAGCTATTCTGTCCATCAAGTTGGAAGTAAGCTCTGAATTAAATATAAAAATGAATTCCCTATTCTTATGTATTATACTACTGAGTTTATTCCTTGGGAATATATTATATAGATATATATATATTTTATGTATTTAAATCATTTGAGAATAATTAATGAGAACTTTTCTATTATTTAAAATTACGTTTTTATTTAAATGTAATATTGTAAATATTATATTTTGTATTTAAACATTAATAATGCAGAATACATATTGTAATTTACCTTATTTTATTTGAACTAATGTGTCTGTTTTGTAATTTAAATTTAGTACTGTATTCTGTGCAGAGTTTACCTATAGATATTTTTTGTGGTGGGTCTACTATGGATATTTCTTTGCTGGGTTGATCATCTGCTAGTTTAAACCATAATGCGACTAGGTACTAAATCCACAATTTAACTAAATAAATGACCTCGCTTTAAACCGCTCAAAACTGGTCTAACCATACATATCCCAACTCATTATATATTCTAATCGAATTTTAGTTGGTTTATACTAACTTAAGCCAGTTCAAATTTTATCTGTTAACATTAGAACCGTCTCAATGTATGTATATTCTAACCTAATTTTAAACTAGTTTAAACCGACTTAGACATTGCGAAAAACCAACTCAAATCTGATATAATCCTACATAATATGCACCTTAATGTAAATTTTAAAGTAATTCACAATTGGTTTAAAGCACCTTACCAGATTTAACCTATTCGGATCTGGTCTAACTTAAAACATCTCAACGATCTGGTCTGTCATCTCAATGAAATTCTAAGTGGTTTAAAACTTCTAAATCGAAAGCTACCCTAATTCAAACTTGGCCTAAATTAATTCAAACCTTATCTAATGAATTCAAATTAGTTTGGGTTATTCAACAGATTCATAAAGTTTTAACTATATCTGGTCCGTCTTAAATCTAGTGTTCACAGAATACAAATGTGGACTTTTCTAAATTTGGATTTAGCATTTTTTCAGCCTTATTATCTGTATGTAATTCAATTGAAACCTGGACTAACCCAATTTATATTTGGTCAACCATATCTTATTCATTTCCGACGAAAGCTTAACCATCAAAAACTGATCTGAACAACTCAAACATGGTCTAACGTTATCTGACCAATGTGACTCTTATCCTACTAAACTTCGCCTAATCCAACTTAAGCTTAAATTAACCAAATCTGGCTTATCTCAAAAGCAGACTAGTTCGAATTAAAAAAAAATATATGCAGTGGTGGCATAGAGTATTTGCACACCTAGTTTTTGCTTAAAATAATGAATTTAGGTAATAAAAAATTTCAGTTAACTGCACAAAATAAAAAGTATATTTGAAATGACCAAATATTTGAGTAAACAAAATAAAAAAAATCTTCTTTCATAGTAAAATAGAAAGAGAAACTTACATAAACTGTTGGAAAAAAGTGTTTGCATATTATAGTTTTCCATTTGTGTAGGCTTTATTTATTAATTTTATTCACTGTTTATATTTTGTAAAAAGCGCTTGAGCATCGATAACTGCTTGTAAACGTCTGGGCATTGAGTGGACTAAATGTTTAGTAAATCTGGATTTATTCTTTTCCATTATTCGACTAAAAGATATTTTAGGTGGGTTCTTCCGATGATTTGGTGTTTTCTAACGATTTGATCCAGAACTAGTGCTGGATTCCCAAATTTGCTGTACTTGATTTAAGGTTACGGCGCAAAATGTTCACGTAACCTTCTGCATTTAAATTAGCCTCGATAGTTACGAAATTTCCTACCCCATTATGAGCTACACGTCCCCACGCCATTACATGTCCGCCTCCATGTGTCACTGTAACGGAAACATTTTGCTTCTTCAGTTCCTCATTACGTCTACGTCAGATTGTCCTACGATCATCAGATCCAAACAAATGGAACTTGCTTTCGTCAGAGAACACTACATATTCCCAAAAACAGATGGGCTTCTTTAGGTATTCTCTGGCAAAACATGTCGCTTTTTGCGGTTCGTTTCGCTGATGAAAGGTTTATTTCTTGGCGCTCTACCGTGGAGACCGTCAGAATGCAAAGCATTCCTTATTGTCCTATCGCTTACGTGGACACCAGAAATTGATTACGCCAAATCAGCTAGAGCCTGTGCGCTTATCGTTGGATTCTTCATGAGCTTCATGTTTCATTTTTCTCTTCATTCTACCAATTAACTTCTTCGGACAACCTTTTTCGTTTACTGTTTTTTGTTGTGCCTCGTCCCTTTATAACGTATCTTACAGTAGAGGATTGCAGCCCTAAGAAATCAGTAATTTCCCGATAGGATTTTTGTTGACTCCGTTGTAAAATTTTCGCGGGAGACGACCCTTAATTTCCCTTCTTTTGGCATTATCAATTTATCACAAGATATAACGAGTTTCAAACATTCAATCACATTTTAAAATACTGGTGAACTTCTATAAAAAAATATTGAAATTCTATAATCAATGTGTGCAAATATTTTTTTCCGTATGTTTGTTATTTTAAATTTTTGTTTCATTATGGTAGAAGTTTTAGATTATATTAAATTATATAATTAAATTATATAAGATTAGATTATATTACAGGGATTTGATAAGAAATTAAGATACTTTTAATTTGTAAAGTTAACCGAAAATGTTTACCTCTTAAATTCAAAAATTTAAAGAAAAAAAATTGTGTGCAAATACTTTTTGCCGCCACTGTATATAGTTATATAAAAATAAAAAATATACTAGCTCGAAGGCAAACCAACATAAAGCTGATCTAACCCCGAACAAAATCTTAGTTATCCCGCTCTAACCAGATCTTTTTTAGTTCAAACTCTAATCGTGACTCAATTGTAACTGGCCTAACCTATCCCCTTTTTTTGTTCTTAAATAAGCCATCTTAAACAGAGTTTAGGGCCAAATTCAAGTCTGTTCTAATGTACCTGACCAAACCTTAAACTAATTAAAACTCAAACAATAAACTGGTCTTGCCATACTATAGACCTGTTTCACACCATATCAGTTTAGTTGTTATAATCCTTTACAAACATCAGTGATCTAACACAAATCGGCATTATGTTATTGTACGTACTAACACAATTAAAATTTATATTATCTGCACTATCCTTAACTTTACTTAACCCGATTCAGCTAACTTGGTCTAGCATATTTGACGCCTTGAACCAAATCTATAAAGTTCAAGCAAAATTAAAGCTCTGGCTATATATTCCAAGAGCAACAAATGCGATGCACTCTGTACATTTAGTCTAACCAAACCCATATTTTGTTCCACCAAGTATTATCTAATTTGAAACCAGGCCAAATGCAAACTTTGTCTCACCATCACTAATCCATCTTTAACCAAATCAGGTTCAGCGTCCTCCTAACCTAATTCAAAACTGGATAACGTATGTGATTCGTTTTAGAGCCCATTTAAATAAATCAAAGCCATCTCAAACCAACGCAAAACCTTTTCAAACTAGTCAACCGAATTCAAATCTTATCACTCTATCATAAACTACTTCGATAACTTTAACCCAGCGGCCTACCGCCAAAGAAATTTCATTTAATTCAAACGTACCTACGTAAATCTAACTCACCCAAAAATCGAAGTAAAAACCAATTCAATGTAGGTGAACTCCAATCATATCTGTTTTAACCACATCTTAACTAAATTCAAACCAGTCTTAACCAGTTTAATTCTAACACTGTTCCATCGCAATCCAGATCTAATCCAGTTCAATGCACGCCTAACCCAGCTGACAGCTGGTCCATTTCAAAGTAAATCTATCCAAATTCAAACTAATCTATCAAAATATAATCTATCTCAAACCAAAGCGAAAGCAATTCAAATTATGTATAACTCTTTCTGATGTAACCATATTTTGTCTACATTCAAATATTTTGGCGGGTAATTTCAATACCAAGATTGGTAATACTAATGTTTTTTGTACTATATTATAAATACAGTGATGTTATGGCGTCAGCAGAGGGTAGTTTATGGTGGGGAACTGCTTTACAAGTTGCAAGTGAGCAGTAACTTGCGAAATTTTTCTCGCCAAGTTCAAGTGGCCGCTTTAGAGTTACAGCATTCTAAGTTAACAATTAACGTACATTATGTTTTGATAACTTTATTTTGGCTGCCCCAAAACCCGAAAAATTTGAAATATTTAAAACAAGTGTGATGTGCCAAGACAAAAAATAAAAAAAATAAAGAATTTGTTTTCAAATTGGGTTTCAAATTCACAATTTATTGAAAAAAAAATATAAATAATCAGCTTTTTTGTAAATATAATATATAAAAATAAAATACATTTTTAATACATGACGTTATATTGCTTATTGTCGTAAAACCCAATTCTTGATTGATATCTTTCTAGATCGCTCTGCTAATACATAAAGGCTTTTCAGAAAAGTAATTAAATTCATGGGCGGATATTCTGTCTATGAAAGTGAACCTTAATCACATTTTAGATATTTTCACTGGGCAATTGGTTCTTAGGTGGAAATTACTGAAGGAACTGGGTGGGGGTATATATTCGTAATGTCGCAGATTGCAATATATCCGTTCTGACTGCCACCACCAGTACAGAGTAGGTCTAGAAGAAGCCTGGGATATTTACTAAAGCAAGGTAACCTACCTTGTCCACTTCCTTAATTTTCTTCCACAGGGTTTTGTAGGACTCAGGTGGTGAAAACTAAAAAAGCTGAGGACTTTGTGAATGTGCAGTTTTCGCTGACTGCAATGTATCTGCTTTAAGTGCCGTCTAGAAGCCCAGGACTATTTATTACAGCACCAGCTACCTTCCTAGAACCTTAACCATATCCCATGTATACTTCATGTGGTGCATTTAATGGGAGACAGCTGAAGAATCTGAGGGCCTCGGCTGGCCAGATATGCTGCAATATATCTGTTCTGACCCGTCAGTACTTTAGAGTAGAACTAGAACCCAAGGCCAGTAGTAGTGCGTCAGATATTTGGCTCAGAACACAAGGGCCTCTCACACATTGTGAGTATGTCAAGTGTGAAACTGGAACCATGCAGCCTCAAGAAACAGTTGCAAGCAGAGTCGTTTGATCATAGGTAGGTCAGAGCAGCTCCAGTCTTTCAAATTTCCTTCATTTGCCAATTTTATGCTGAATCTAAAACATAGAGAAATGATTATTAATTCTAGTACATATGAAAAGTCTGCATTTTTTTTCCTCACTGAATGTTCAAGCGCACTCTTTGCTTTGCCCACTGTTAACTGACAGTGCTTTATTTGCAACCCCTCTTGTATCTGTCTTTGTTTAGATCTATGTAATTTTTAAAAATGGCCGAATTGGGTTACAACTGGAAGTTCAGGTAATTCTGCTGATATAAATTTTAAGTTTTATTGGTTGATCTCAAATTATTGTTTAAAAAGAGAAATAAGTAAATAAAAACGCCCATTCGAAATAAGTGAAGGGGAAGACTCTATTTCATGATGGTCAGCTAAGGTCTGGTACCAAACATTTAAGGAGCGCTTATAATCTAAGCGATGAAGCCTACTTTTTCAGACGGACTACTGTCAGATGTCAGATTTTTAACTACTGATCAGATGACGTAGACGGATTCAGATAGCTGAAGTGCTTTGGAATTCGTTTACCTTGTTAAATAATTAAATACGAACCAAGGACTTGACCGGGAATCGAACTTAGTACAAGGCTAATGATTTACCCACTTGTCAGTTCTGCGATATTATCTCTTGTCTAAGGGTGCCTAAGATCTCATAGTGCAACCTAGTGATCGCAAACTGTCAAACAGGATGCGAGAGGCGATTCCTTTTTTCCTGACACTGTCTGTAGGTTAGTCAACCCCACCCTGTGAAGATAATAGGTCCATTGTGCCAACCCCTTAAAAGCTAAAGCTTTAGTTGGAAAACCTTTTTACTAGGTGTAGGGTTTTTGTAGAAATTTTTGCACATTACCTCCTCTGGTCTCTAAGTGCCAGAGACTACAAATCACAAACCAGCGATTATAACGCGATCTGTAAGGATGTACGAGTCGTTTCCTCTCCTGTCACATTTCTCACAGGGAATGGACCTCCTACAAGTGCATTCTGTGGGGAAGTTTTCTAAGCTTATACTACCCTATAAGTAGGTTTAAGGTCAGATTAAATCGGTTTGATCCGAATCAAGATCCGCTACCAGTAGAGCTAGTGGCATTTTGAAGCGCATTCTAACACTAAGTAATAACCACTCCAGCCGATAAACACCCAATAGCGTAGATGGACGGGTTCCCAAAAGAACATCGAGATATTCGCTACTGGGTCCGGGTACATGCCTCCAATGACCGTCAAAATGGTCCCTCTTACTGTCCCAAATTTAGTAAGCATCCCAGACTAGAAACTAATCTCTAAACATTAGTCTCTGCTACCTCTTCGTGTCACCACCAAGTCAGGAATTAAAGGGAGAAACTCGAGCATGGAGAGAGTAGTTGCTTCGCCATTGCTGTGGTGGAACTAATAGGGCATCATTCATTTTGAAGATTGCTGATTCGGGTGATTATTTGCAAATTTTATCCTCTCAAAAACGCGTAATTTCCGTTCTGGCCGAAAAATGTCCCTGTGAGGTTAATGGGATAAAATGCACCTTGAATTTTAAGCCTCTCTCTGGGTCAGTTTATATCTAGACCTGGCGGCCTCAGTTGCCAGCAAAAATGGCTGGTAGTGTGGGAAGGGCGTGGAATTGTTTTCTTATTGTTGGAAGTCATGTTACAGAAAACGAAGGTTAATCTTTCCTGCAGTAAATCTTGTAGGTGAGTAAAAAAGTATACTCGTATATCGGAATTGTAAGGTGATTGAACTGACTCATCTTAGTATTGTTATATCAAAGCCGCATAAAGGTGCTACGGTAGCTGAGCGGTTAGAGACGAGGCCCGCAAAGTTAAGTTTTACTGTGTACTGGGTTCGATCCTTGGTCGTGGCTTTGGATTTTATTTAATGGTTAATATGAGAAATTTGTAGAAAGTACGTTTGCAAGTCACCTCTGTCCACCACACCTGATTTGGTAGATCGTAAAGCCTGTCTGAAAAAAGGTATTACTTTACTTTTTTTTAATATTAGAGCTGCATACGATGATAAACTTAAAGCAACAATAGTAGTAATTTATGATATAGTCACCTGAAAATCTTTTATGTAGTGTAGGATTCTTGCAGCCAAGTTCATGTATTCTGTTTCTCGTTTGTGCTTGACAACTTTTGCCGGCGTAACTTGCATAACACCATTTCCGTTCATCGCTTGCATACCTTGGATGAATTGCTCAAAAAATGAAAAAAAGTAAGTCATTACTTTTTTTTTTAGTTAGACCTCCGTAAAAGCTTACGTTTTGGGACCTGGATTCAGTCCCGTTGGTTCTGAAGTCACGACTTCACAGAATACTTCAAAGCAAAAACAAAAAAAAATGCCTTACCTGCACCACTTTGATCAAGAAAACAGCGAACGTCAGAAATGATATGGTCAACAGTGCGGCTTCCAAGGATGGGAAGTGCTTCTTGTGGGACATATGCGTGCGGCCTTGAATACTCGCCGGCTTTGTCCAAACATCGTGGCACTCGGCCCCTAGAAAGACGACAAGAATTGGATAAAATTATGTATAAGGTAGATCTAACATTGAACCAACTGTAGCACAATAGAAGCATTCCTCAGATATTATTAGTGGAACTCCAAGATATATTCCAATGTGCTACAAGTACAATTGTCTGGAGGCTGGCTCTCCACTGAAAAAGGCTTTGAGGCACTTATTGCAGATATTAATGCTTCTTAATAAACAGTAAAAATCAGTAAAAATTTATTCCTACTTTGGAAAACAAGATCTACTTAAATTAAGAAGAGACTACGAGAATTACTTCTAGAACTTGTCCGATTTTCATGTTCTGCGGCTCAGAGAGTAGAGCAAAAACTAAAATGCATAAAACGTTAGAGTTTCTATTAGAAATAAAATTAGAACCGAATTGTCATATGCACATTGTGCTCTGAATCAACTCAAGCAAATAGGGGTTAACTATTTACAATTTTTTTTTCCTATTTCAAAGAGCAAGAAATTAATCAAGTATGCACATTACTTGGGAACCCTGCATATTATTAACGGAAACAGCCGCAACCGTATCTTAAAGTGGCTTTTATTTCAACCAGACAAGTTTAAGAGGTATTAAAAACTAGAAAATGTCACAAGTTTGAAACAGATCGGCTAATCAAGAAGTGTTTGTAATGGACTTCTCGAAACGTCTACGCTTTCTTTCTTCCAAACTTTGTATTCCCGCTATAATCATTAATACTTACACATCCGATGCAATAAATCAAATTTGAGATTTCTTAAAAAACTCAAACGTTTGTAGAGTGGTTGATTGGACTCTCGGATCAGACTACGATGTACCGTTAACAGCAACTCTTGTAAAGACTCAACATTTTGAGTTGTCATAGTTTGATTAAATTGTGGCAATTGTGTTGTAGTCAGCTGGTAATGGGCTACATTTGGTACTTTGTGTTTGATAGCAATCCATTCGGCAACCACTTTCGTCGAGAATATGGCAGCCACAAAGATTGGCACAATCCTAGATAGCGGTGACAGGAAGTATGTTTAATTATTATGATTTTTTTGTAGCTAAAATGCTCATATGACTTTCTTTCACTCCACGTTTTTCCATAACTTTTGCAAGTTATATTTAAATAAATCAATTTTGTTATTGAATTTCCTTTTGAAATTTCACTTCTTCTGTCACAAATTATAAGTTTCAGGAAAAATCTAATTTTATAAATTGCGGTATGAGAAAGTCATATGAGAGTTCTTTTTTCATTTTTATTTTTTCAATTTAATAGAATTGCATACTTACCTACAAAGCATTCTTGTAGAAGGTGGCAAGAGACTGACTGCCGGGCTCTGAATATCACATGAAGCTGACATAATACTCACGAGTTTAACTGTAAACTCAATAATTAGTAACGAACTCATTAGTTCCGCCATGTTCCTGCTCTTCGTAATGACAATTCTGTGTAACCTGTTTCAATTATTCAAAAAAATCAGCTGATGAAACCGAATATTGTACTACTGTGACACACTATAGAAAACTTCTTCACTGTACCCGTCACTGTAAACTTTTAGAATTATCTAACCTACCCAAGTTGTTGAATTTGGGATATATATGGAACAGTTGAATTCTTAAAACTTAAAACTGCAACGGATTTGTAAGACAAACTTCTAGCTAATATGATAAGCTCTGAATACTCATGTAAAGAAAAACTTGTTTTGTGGATAACTCAGCTGTAGTTGTAGAATCGTTTCCAAATATGAACAAAATGGTAGAGAATAGTGAATCTAATTTCTCATTTCAATTTAATGAATCACCTTTAAGTACGTAAGAATAATTAGAAAGAAGATTTTCAACAATTTGCTATCATCGCACTTACGGTAAATTTTGTTTTATTACTACCCCTTGAAGTGCCAAGGGCTTATGTTCTTTCAGTAACAGTAAATCCAATCTTTCAGTAAAAAGAGTGTTGCTTAATAATTGAAGTAGTAATTCAGTATAATGAACGGTCTTATGTTAAAGAGCGTTAAATTTAACGCTAAAATTATGAGTTTAAAGAGAATTCTTTCTAGGAAAATCTTTTTTAGGGCATTCTGATGAGGTAAGTTCCCTCTGAATTATTATTTCGGTGTAACGCGCAGTTTAACTATATGGTTAATATTACAAAGAATTAAATGTATTTTAAAATATGAGTTTGAAAAATGTGTTATTACCTTAAGAATTTACATAGTAAGGGAATGTGGTGTGCGTTCTCACAATAGATTTTTTTCAGATACGTTGGGTGGGACACTGGGTTTTCCACCTAAATAGTAAATTAAAAAGATGAACAGAAAACTGTTTACTTGCCTTTAGTTGGTCTAAATTTAGAGAGAGGATTAAATGATCTTTTTACATGTTTTTAGATTATCATTAGTGACAATTACGCAACACTTATGTTAAATACAGAAATAATAATATAAGACCACCATCTGATGAGAACAAACAAAACAATAGTATTCTAGAAAAGTAGACTCTTTATTTTTAACATATCTACCCAAGTGAAGACCAAAAATATATATTCCGAGCTCTTCGCTGCCACATCATTTCTTCTTGTTGCAAAAGTTCATCCCTCTATCTCAACGGTTTTTCACCACATAATGATCGAATGGTTGGTTACCATAATTCTAGTATTCGCTTATTCCTGCTAGATTTGCCATTCATAGAATTGGAAGTCTTGGTAGTTACCAGCTTCTGGAATCCCATTCTTTTAATCCTCCCAGATATCTTTATTTAAAAGCGTTTTGCAAGTTGAGGAGGGAACATAGTTGGCCTGTGTTGGTCTTGGCGCACTTTTTACCTCCAAAAATGTTTAATGTGGCACGTGTAAACACATGATTGCTGACATTACTCCCCTATCTTTCGTATGATGCGGATAGCCAATCATTTTAACTTAGATTTTTTTGGCACAGATATACAAAATTTTCTAAATAAAACCAGATGTCAATTATTTCTTTGAGTTATTTGTATTGTATAAATCTGTATAATAACCTCTAAAAGGTAAAATAAAATGCTAAAGCCTAATTATAAATTAAACCTAAATTATAGACTGAGAACTATTTGTATTATTTATGTTATTATTATTATTGTTTCTGTAAATTGGATTATTGATCCGTTTTTTATTTAAAAATAAAATAAAATAAAAAATTACTGAAGCGAGACAAATTCATTAGAGTTGTTACACCAGATTTATTAAATTATTACAATTTGTAAGTTAAATTTCACATTACTAAGTTCTTACATAACATACATTAGCATTATTTAAAATTGTTAATTCCTACAATTAGTACATTAACAGATTCGTGAAAAATTTGAAACATAACATGGAATGTCTGAAGTACAGCATTGCCACATCAGCTTCATTAACTCGGTGGCTTTAAAGGGCGTTTCATCCTGCATAAAGTGCCAATAATCGAAATCTTTGGCCATTTGACCTACAAGCAAAATCGCACTTAGCATTGGTACTACCCAGAAGTTTCTTAAAAACGTTTCGGACCATTGAAGGATACTTCTCCAGTTTATACTAATTCGTTCTGTTTTTTTTTAGAAATTGTTTAAACTGAAGATTGACCTCATTTGGTCCGGAAAACTTTTAAGAAACTAGAAGAAAAAATAAAGTGGTACTTGCAACTGATCAGTCAACAAACATATTAAATAATCAGACAAAAAGAAATATTTGCACCTCTGTATTTTATTTATACCTTGAATCCCAAGATCATAAAAAAAAAAATGATTAATTAATAAAATAATTAATAATACTTAACATCAAGTTGCTAATCTATACATGAGTTCCGCTGATTGCAAAGCCCACTTAACAAATATTATTGAAAAAAAAATTGATTAAATTAGTATTTAATTGTTATATCCCGTAATCAGCACACAAGTTATCGTCCGATAAATAATATTCTCAAATAAAGTTTGTCTTTTTTCTTTTTTTATAGTGAGATAGGTAATTAAAATTATTTTAAGAGGAGATAAACCGAAAATAAACATCGCTGAGGACGCTCTTCTTTGTTAAATCTGCAGCGAATTCAGATTTTCTTTTTACCTTAGTTATCAACTTCAAAGAAATAATTTGTAAAAGTACTTAAAACTGTTTAACATGGTTTTGCGAAGTTTTATCGATCATATCTGCCGATGCCTATGCGTTTCTGGTACGGGATTGTGTCTCATTTTATTAATTACACTTTTTCAATCTCGGGGCATCAGTCGAAAATGACTGACGATGTTTATTTTTAATCGTCTCCTCTCAATAATTTTTAACAACATATCATAAATTAACTCTTTGAACTTGTCAGGTATGTTGTCCCTCCTGTATGCAATACATATTCTGGGTTATTATTACATCATACATGTCCAGAAGGGGGTCAATATTCTGAAACTGTATGACCTAAATCCGGTTGTTCTTAATGCGCAAGGACTAAATTTCATTTTATAGAAGAGTATAAAATTATTTTTAAAAAACAAAAAATGCAGCAAGCTTTATTAAACAGTACACGAAATTTAATTTTAAAAAATAAAATCGTATGAACATAAATAAAATTTAAAAAAAAAAAAAAAACACAAGCTCATGGTTATTCATTAATTGAACCAACAATGATCAAAAATACGCCGTGGTACTACCAAAGTTGGCAGTAGCTCGTAACCCGTCTAATTTTCTTATCATCCTCTCTACCGGACAGTATTTTTGTTCCTCCTCAGCTCGATGTAGCCGCAAATAAGCAACATGCATTACCTTGGTGCAGTAAGAGTCGCCAGGGATATATACTCTTTAGTTATTTATGTTAAAAATTGCAAGAACTTATCTATTTCTTCCTTTATTTGGGGGAAGAGAAATAAAACAACCTCTCTTCTTTCATACATAAGTAATATTTCAGGAAAAATTGTCTAGCATTGAATGCATTACATATCTCTGTGGGATTGTAACGCAGTTACAAGATATTATCGAGCAGGGGAGAAAAAAATATATAATTACAAATCACAAAATTTCTCTCGCTCAACCCCTCATTGCTCTTAACATTTTGTCTTAACATCTTAACATAATAAAACATTTTTGTATAAAACCTAATAAAATCATATTTTAACGATATGACTCAAAATAGGAATTTTCAACTTTTCACTCAACAATTTTTTGTTTTTAAAGGAATAATAATTATAATATGATCAAGTGTGCAAATATTTTTAATGTCTACATTATTTTATATTTACTTATTCTCATAAACAATCTGTTTGTGAAACGCATTTGTGATATGGATTTCATATTAGCTATTTTTTATATTAATATAGTTTTTTTTTTTTTTATATATAATTTCGTAGAATTCAAGATATCAGTATAAAAAAAGTGTGCAAATAATTTTTTTATTCACTTTAATTACTATTGACATTATTGTTTTTTGTATTTGTTTTGTTTATGTAAAATCAAACAAGTTTAGCTGTATTTATGGTCTCATTCGTCAGGTTCTCAACTGCTTTTTAATGCAAGTGAGAAGTTTTTTAGCAATTATTGGCCGAAGAAAACGTAAAATGGAAACCAAAAAATATTTATTTGGAGAACAAATTTGGTTTTTAATTAACACTACCCCAAAATTTTGGTGTTACAATTACTCATTAATGAGAAGTAATGAGAACAGTGGAGGACGACCTACAGTAAAAGTAATTTACCATAATAGTTGCAATTCTTTATATTAATAACATTGAGAAAATCAGAGTTAAGAACAAAAAAAATGTTTTCTTATAAGGATCCGAGCTATTTGTGAAAGGCAGGATATGGAACTAATAAATTATGATAGTGGAGGTGAGCATCAATTTGAGCTTTTAGTTGAGAAAATAAAACAGTTATTTAAAAGAAATTTGTTGGCTAAAGCTGCGAATTCAACTTTTCATTGTTTGTATAAAGAGTTAATTATAGATATGGGTCAAAATCATTTACATTAAAGATACAAACAAGTTACACTTTATGCAAACTATAATGAAATTGAGGGGACAGCTAATAAATTCAAACTACAGAGTGGGTCGTACAAGCGAGAGTCACCTCTGTTCAATGTGCAATCTCCATGTAGTTGAATATTTCATTATTTAGCTGAATGTCCAATTCTTAAAGAATTTAGAATCCGGTGGTTTAATAAAAAAACCTTAACTAAAACTGAAATAATAAGTAACTTGAATGGGCAGAACAATAGTTTTAAGCGCCTTTATTGGTACCACTTGGAGGCGGCTAATTACAGACTGTTTTTGATTTCTAATTATAATTTTTAAATTTACTTTTTTATGAGAAGGTTTTTAATAGAATTTTGCGGATTTCATTAATTAATTTAAATTTTTTTATATTATTTTTGCGGTTGTTATTTTAATTTTCTGTGACAAAGAATTTTCTGTTTATGTAGTAAAAAGAAAAACTATGTTTTCAAAGATGAAAAATATCTGTATTAATGTATAATTTTTGTAAGTGAGGCCAACCTCTGCAGACGGACATAATGTCCATGCATTGTGTGGTTTTTCTTAGTTTTCTGTTCTTTTATTCTTTTATATTATTTTGTATCGTTATTTAATATAAATAAACACACATTATTATTATTATTATTATAAGGATCCGAGCTTGAGAACTTAGAACCCTTAAAAATAGGTAATCATGAAATGTTAGATCCAGGCAAAGCGAACAGGTGTGGAAAATAGAAACCAGCAGATGAAAGTTCTGGTATCCTATATGTAAAAGACGCGGAAACGATGTTGGAAAAGTCTTTAGGTTTCATCGTAAATGGATTTATGTTTTTGGAGCTAAAATTAATGGGAACTAAAGTATAATCTGAGCTAAAATAACAAGCTAACACTGCTTTTTGTAGAGCAATATCTTAATAGTGCTTTTCTATTCATACATACCATAGAAAATAAATTGTAGTTTTTAATTTTACTACTGTAGTTTATTAAGCTAAAGTTAATATTAACCATCCCCTTGGGGAGAAGTGGATTAGCCACTTCTTCAGGGTATTTGGCGTCCCTGCGGTTATCCCAGCATAACAACATGAACATGAGTGACCTATACCGTAACCCCGAAATACATTTATACGCAGTACACATAGTGGTAGTATACCCCTACTATATGAGCTAAAATAAGGAGATAACTCAGATTTTGATAGAGCAGTATCTCACTAGCAGTGGTTGTATAAAAGAAACACTTCAATTAAATAAACGTATATAACCTAATAAAATCATATTTTAACGATATGACTCAAACTGGAATTTTGAACTTTTCACTCAACGACAATTTTTTGTTTTTAATGGAAAAATAATTAATTTTAATATGATCAAGTGTGCAAATATTTTTAATGACTACATTCGTTTATGTTTACTTATTCTCATAAACAATCTGTCATAATTTATTACATAATAATTTATTACAAATAAATCGTTTATCGATTTCCGCTCTTAAATTTAATATTAATTCCATTGTTTTTAATTAAAAATTTATATTACTCAAAATTTATAGACCTAAAATATATAGACCTAAAAGCTGGAAAAAAAAATTAAATATCTACCTAAATGTAGGTAGCCACCTGATTGAGCTTTACGTTTTTGGCGATTATTTTTACGAAGTAAGATAGTTTTTAATCGCTCAATTTCAAATTTGCTGTTAGTGGTATTTTTTATTGTGTTATTCCAATTAGGTAGTTCCCAATTTTCGAACATTTTTGCTGAATTTTCTATAAACAAAAAAGTTTTGATTCGATTAATTAATTAAAAAATGAGTAAGATAGTTTTACTGTTTAAATACTCACTGCCTAATAAAGTTTCGAATCTTTTGTTAACTTCTTTAAGTGGTAAATGTAGGATATCGAATAATGAAATTTTCCTTTTTGGATACGTGCAAGAGTAGAGCGTCAAGTATTTAATGTACTGTTTATCGCATGGTGAAGTGGTAGTAAATTTGTTGTGATAAATCGTCACTATTAGTACGATAGTTAAAATCTGTATAAAACATTATATAAGATGTAATTATTAAATAAATTACTTTTATTAGGGGATGAAAAATGTATACCACAGAAATAGAACAAAGTCTGATATGAATACTCAGTAGACTTTCTTTTATAACGATGTAATTTTCCAAATTTCGTTATTTTACTTGTTTGGCATCTAGTTAGGGAAAGTATTGCAATCGTGTCACATTTTCGAAATTGAGTTTTTGCTGGGAAATGCATCTTTTGGGGTCCCCTGAGCATGAACCATTTTTTTGTTGTTGTGCATGTTGCCATGTTACCATGTGCATGTATATAATGTGTGTGTATCGTTGAATGATTATTCTCAAAAATGAAAAGTCTCAGAAACCTTTAAAATTAGTATTACACCATTGTTTTATTTTGTTATTTTTTTTAAAAAATTCCGTTTACTAGGTTTTGGCCAAAATCTTTCAACCAGAAAGTGCGTCTTAACTGTACTGTAATTTTTTAAACACTTCAATTAATCCAGATAAATAATACTCTATCCCTTTTTTTTTTGAAAATTAGTTGTGTGATTTTATGGAAGTTAAGCTTGCCTTTTTTCGAACAAGTTCCGGTTTCGTAGGTCATATAATTTCAAGTATTATTAAGCTCATAGCCAGGGCCAGATTTTCCTATAGGCTAACTTGGCTTCAGCCTAGGGCCTCAAGATCAAGAGGGGCCTACATTCAAATTGGTCGCAAAATTAAGATTACACTATTCTAAAAACAGTACCAATAACATGTTTCATTTAACATATTGATATACATCACAGTAGTGATGTATTTTATTATCTCTCATGTAATTTACAAACTTAAAAATGGTATGTGAAAGGGCATCATAAGTGGAATAGCCTAGGGCCTCTTTTCATCTAAATCCGGCCCTGCTCATAGCTTAGATTCTAAATTTTGTTGTAAATCTATTTACCTGAAGGGCATTTTTGCAGTTCATGGATTCACATTAAACTAGTTATTTTACTAGTAATAAGTATTTTATAAACCCGTTTTCATGAACAATTGTTTAAACGAGTATACCGGTGACGATGCATGATAGCAGCGAAACTATAGTTTCCTTATTACAAGTGCATTCTCAAGTAGAAGACTTGAATATTTGTTTTATACCCGTGACAGTTTTAACCTGACAAATTTATGACAGGCTACACCTATTGGTTATGAAGGGCCAGTGAATGTACAGCTACTTACAATTGTATAGTTTACAATTTTTTTTTTTTTTTTGTACAAGGTTTCAGCTTTTTAAATATTATATATTATTCTAGGGGCAAGGTTGGTTTTTAGAAGTAAATTTATTAATTTTATATTTTAACACTATTCTTTCATTTAGAGTACAACACGGTCAGTTTCTCAATCAAATTGTTACTGAGAAAATGTTTATAAATAATAAAATAATTCAGGCTACATAACCTCTTTAAGGTAAGAAATAAACATTAAAATAAAGTATTACTACGAGGGTCGTTTGAAAAGTCCGTGCAAAAATAAAAACTACTTAATTTTTTGGGGTAAACCTTTTTTATTTTTCAACATAGTCTCCTTTTAGGCTTATACACTTCGTCCAACGCTGCTCTAGTTTGTTGATCCCTTCCGAATAATAGGATTTGTCCAAGTCTGAAAAATAGCCATTCGTTTCTGCAATCACCTCCTCGTTTGAATAAAATCTTTTTCCCGCCAGCCATTTCTTCATATTGGGGAACAAATAGTAGTCCGAGGGAGCCAAGTCTGTAGAATAGGGGGGGATGTGAAACGAGTTGGAACCCTATTTCCATTAATTTTGCGACCACAACTGCTGAGGTGTGAGCTGGTGCGTTGTCGTGATGGAAAAGGACTTTTTTGTGGGCCAATCGTGGGCGTTTTTCTTGCAGCTCGGTTTTCAAACGGTCCAATAACGATGAATAATATGCATCTGTAATAGTTTTACCCTTTTCCAGATAGTCGATGAGGATTATTCCTTGCGAATCCCAAAAGACAGTCGCCATAATCTTTCCGGCCGAAGGAATGGTCTTCGCCTTTTTTGGCGCAGATTCCCCCTTGGTAACCCATTGTTTAGATTGTTCTTTGGTCTCAGGAGTGTAGTGATGTATCCATGTTTCATCCACAGTGACGAAACGACGCTTAAAGTCCTGCGGAGTCTTCTGGAACAGCTGCAAACCGTCCTTGCAACACTTCACACGATTTCGTTTTTGGTCAAGCGTGAGCAATCGCGGCACCCATCTTGCGGATAGCTTTGTCATGTCCAAATGTTGATGCAAAATATTATGTACCCGTTCATTCGAGATGCCCACAGCACTAGCAATCTCACGCACCTTCACTCTTCTGTCATCCATCACCATATCATGGATTTTATCAATGATTTCTGGAGTAGTAACCTCAACAGGGCGTCCAGAACGTTCAGCGTCACTTGTGCCCATATGGCCACTCCGAAAATTTTGAAACCACTTATAAACTGTTCTAATCGAAGGTGCAGAGTCACCATAATGTTTATCAAGCTTCTCTTTAGTCTCCTGAGGCGTTTTGCCTTTCATAAAGTAGTGTTTAATCAACACACGAAATTCTTTTTCGTCCATTTTTTGAAAATCACTCGACTTCCTCGATTCAAACGAATGCCAAACACAAAGAAATAGACCGATCTGGCTGAAACTTGGTGTGTGTTCTTCCAAGAGATGCTACTAACTAAACATAACCTCGACACGCGCCAGTTGTGCTATCTCTCTGACTTTACACGGACTTTTCAAACAACCCTCGTATAAACTTACGTCTGTGTGAGGTATCAGGTGGCTCCAAGATAGAATAACAGTGGGAAGACGTGTGCCTAATAAGAATACGAGGCAACTGGAAACTGACTAGTTCATCCTCAATGAAGCTAAACCATTTACGGATGTCGTAAGTCGTAAAATGAGAAACTAAATGCCGCGGTAATGCAGCCAAGAAAGCATGGACGCAAAAGTAGCAATAATGGATGGATATCTCAGGCCAGAAGTAGGCAAAAAGTTCATCACCAATCGCCAAGTTTACTGTCATTACTTGAACATAACCGCTAGAAGGGTCACTTTAAACTTGGTAAATAGAAGCATTGCATTGGCCTGTCAATGGAGGATAGATTGGAGGAAGAAGAAGGAAAAGTCACTACGTTTATTGAGTATTTCTTGTTCGGGTACTGCTCCTGAGAGTTCCGATGTTTTTGAGGAAAAGAGTTATTCCTTTCATATTTACCCAGGTACCTCTCTTTTTCAGACTCTGATTAATAAACAGAGAAGTAGTTCCAACTAAAGGGAGATACAACAGATGTCCTGTGTTGTATTGCTTAAATTGACTCGCCAAACACCAGGGAACCGGACTAATCTAAACTTACATTTAAAAATACCGAATATAATCTAAGTTACAATGAATATTATCAGAAAAATTGTATTTTTTTGTAAATTAGCTGGGGAATTAGCTAAAAGTACGAAAACAAATTAAAGTAATGCCTATTTTTTCACGCAGACTTTTTACTATGAATTCGCTTATTAACCATTAAATAAAATCCAAGGCTTGGACATAAATGCACCTAGTACCCATAATACATTTTAGCTTTGCAGGCCTTCACTCTAACCGCTCGGTTATGGTCTCTGGATTACTATATACATATGTACTAATACATATAGGATTATATACATATAGGGATATATATACCTTTACATGAGTCAATGCGTTTACATATTTTAATGCGTTGTTATTTTATGTTTTATACCAAAAAACCTTAAAAGCTAGTCATTTAAACGTAAAAAAAAAAACTCATTTCAGTTTGCACACGATTCCAAACTACAGCTTTGTAGAACTCTTCTTAACTAAATAATAAACTACATACTACTACAAATGGAGAAAATGCAATACAATTTGCCTGACGATTCCAAACTGCATAGCCAAGCAGTTTTACTGTATGAACTGGTTGAAAAAGATACAATAAAGATTTGTTTATTAATCAAAACAGCATAGCACAGTTTTAAATAAGTCAAATTTTTCAATTAAAGCGCAAATTCAGAAAGGTTTTTCAAAGAAATGTTCGATATGCGTTAATTATCTTTAATAGAAATAAAATGAATACGGAAGAATGTAGCACTTTCAGACAGGTTGGTTCTCACAACATAAATACTTATTAAGAGATAACAACGAACAAATAGTGCAGAACGGCACCGAATTGTGGGAAATTTCATTGAAATTAATTAAAAATTCCATCAATTGTTTAGTTAGTGCGGCGGTCAATAGATCTTACAAGTAGCTAGTTGTACAGTGCTGCTATCTTCACGATAATTACTATTGCCGTACATAGAAAGATTATTGTCCTTGTATGCGGTTTTAAAATTGCATCATGCAGCCAATATTAGTGCTTTTTCAATATCTAATCATTTGGATGGAGACTGGTCCATTGACGTCACCGCAGCTATGTACAGTGGCGCTGAATATTAGAGTTTTTATGAACTTTGATTCTGATTAAGTAAATAAAATCTTACTATCCAAGAATTTGTATTGTAAATTATTAGAAAGAAATCAGTCTTCTGCCAAAATTAATAAATACAAATATACGTACATGTATGTATATATTATATAAATAATGCACTGCATATACCTTGCATTCGTTGAGAATAAATCACCTAATATCATGCCAAATTTAAAGAAAATCTATACAGAAGCTTATCAGCAATCCCGCCTCCCTAAAAACAATCAATTTTCGCTGGAAGTGGATTCAAAGAGAAGGATAGGTATTCAGAACGGTAAATAGTCTTCGTTGTTTACATAAAAGAAAAATCTTTGAGACCATTTCTTCGATAAAATAGAAACTATAAACACGACTTCTATAATGTGGCACAACCAGTTAACAGATTTCGTTCAAATCTTAGTATCAAAAGTTTAGCGAAACGGAACACCAAGTTTGGGTCTTCTGCAACTTTTATAATAGAGATATTCCGTTACTATTATAGACTGTAGATTGCAGAGGAAGTGGTTTAATAAAGCCAAATCTACTGTTATCTAAATGCTCTATTATGGGAACGGTTAGGGTCAGAGAATGCAGGCGTCTTTAATATCATTATGAGTATAATTTGTTATTGTTAATGTGTTTTATGTTATTTTGTGTAATGTACTAAATTCTGTGTGGGTACGCTTAACACAACAGCACATAAACAACCTCTAAATGCCCTAAATATGTTGTGGAATTTTTGAAGAGTCAATATTGTTTGTTTGTTTTAAGGTTTCTTGCCAGAGACGCTAAATATCCGAATTTTTCACAATATTACTAGTAAGAAAGTAAGATTAAGTTTTTTTTTTTCAAAAATATCATTTTTGAAGTTCCATTAATAGGTTTTTAGTAAACGATGTTTGGGTGACTAAGAGAGTTCAATAAAGAGAAAGGAAACAGGAGAGAAACTTATTTTGTCCTGGAACAATATTCCTTAAGGATAACGAAAACAATACATTACATAAAAGAAATGAAAAATTATAAGCTTTCTTTCCAAAACTGATAAACCTTTTTTCAAAAATTATAAACCTAATAATTCAAATACTTATTAAGGTAACACATATCCATCTACACAGAGGAGCTAATTGTTATTTTAACGGCTTTAAAATACATTTATTCGTTGTCGGGGAAAAAATATACCATTATTAGTGACAGCCAGAGTACGTTTTGTAAATTATCACATATACACAACCAGTCTGCAGGAATGAATCATATATTATCGCAGAGATTGTAGAAATTATAGCCATTTTTTAAAGAGAAGGGGGTCTGCATTAATTTTTTGTGGGTCATTGTGGTATAAAAGGAAATGAAATTGTTGATAAACTTACAAAGGAAGCCACCAATAGTGGGGAAATGGCTAATTATAAATTACTATACACCGAAATCAAGTGTACAATTGCAAAAGCAGCACTACAAAAATGGCAGACAGATTACAGTAATGAGCAATAAAGGGAGATTCTATAAAACTATGGTAGATCAGTTACCTATGTAAACCATGGTTTAAGGGGAACTGTCACTAATAAATGGGTTGTTACACGACAATAAGCTGGCTGAGAGCGAACCACGCGGTGTATGGATCGTACCTTCACAGTATCAACAAAAAGGTCCTCTCTCCTCTTTGCGTAGATTGCAACGAGGAGGAGGATTTCAAACATATAATAATGGATAATGTCCACGTTATGTAGTAGAAAGGAAACAAATGTTTGACGACTTATACAGGTATTTAGATGCACCATTTCGCTACGAAGACATAATATTCTCCACTAACATCTATGTGCTTAAATCTGTAGCAGGGCTAGATAAGAAATATGAGTGTATTTAAAAGTTATAGCCGATTAGAATGAATGGAAGAAAATGATTAGAGAAGGATTACGGTGATTTTAATTTCGGTTAAGCTATATGGATGGCAGGAATATTAGAGTACTGATCCATCCATTAGTTGCAAGTTTTATGTAAATACAGTAAAAATATAGTTGTATATAGTAGAGGGATGAATGTGTGAAGCGAATGTATTTATAAGTAAGAATGGAGAGTGAGTGATATTCTAGTGATAAGCACCTAGACGATGCAGGCTGTATGGCGAAAGCCAATGCCAAAATAAGGAAAAAAACAAACATAATTATTTGATTAATAATCAACTATTTAACTAAATTTAAATAGTAATAAATATAACTAAACGTTAATTGGTGTCATATTTTAGTAGCTGCATTAAATAATTATGCAATTCAGTTTTAAATGTTACTATTGTATTTTTATTGATTAAATATGGAGATAAAGAGTTCCAGAATAAATAGGATTGAATTAGGAATGAATTTTTGCAAGCAAGTGATCTGAATAGAGAAATATAGAATACTTTAACTGGTTAACTGTTAACTGGTAACTGTTAAACATAAACTCAAAATCAGCACGATTGCAATACTTCTTGTTACGAGAGGTGTAAGAAAGTAAAGAATGGTTGTTATAAAAACATTAAACAGAATTAAATTAAGAAGAGAACTTACGTAAAATTTCATCATTTACTTTTGTAAGTATTTTGCAATGTTCAAAATGAACTACACAGCGCACTACAACGTTCTGGAAGGTGCACTCGCCAAGTAAACATGCACCAAAAAAATTGCGCCTCATAAAATAATGTATGATGTAAAAAACAGGGACGTGCACTGTGCAATGGTACATTTACAATTCTGCTGAGAAAAGCGAAATAAATAAATGCTTTGCATTCTTTAATTTGATAGCCTTGAGTTATTGTAATTAGAATGCAGAACCGTGCTTTGTTTTTCGATAGATAGATAAAATTTAACTGCATAACAAAAATTTGCAGTTTAAAAAGTTAATTATAAGGGTTGATTAAACGAAAAATGTTACACAAATTAGCAAGTACTCCATTTCATTCATACTTCAGCTCGTAATTTCAGCTATTTTAGAAACGTTCGAAAAAGCTGGTGTTTTATTCAAATTTTAAAACAATTAATTCTTTTGACTAATTACTGCATTAAAATTTCAATAATATTGTTTAGAATTCGTAGACTCTTATGCTTGCCGTTTTCATATACAAAATATTTGTTTAGTCAAGAGTAGCACACCATTTAACTTACATTAACTGTAATAGGAGGTAATAAACGATTAATCATTAAATCTATAAAACTCGTTTAATAACAGCCCTATGCAAGTGAACATACAAAATGTTGGGGAACAATAGGTGAAACATGATCCACAATTTTCTTTTACCTACTTCCCAAGAAAATGACCATTACTCGAAAGTTCGAGTCTACCCTTACATGATTAGTATAGAAAACAAGGCATTAAGAAAAAAAAAACTCTTAGGGAAGGGATTAGCTTTGCGGTTAGCGTACTGGACTCCCACGCGGAGGTACCGGGTTCTTCGAATCCAGCTGCTGAGCCTTAGATTTTCTCTTCCTAGGAGCTTCTTACAGCTGTCTGGTGATGGACAGTGTTGTCTGTAACGAGAGAACACTGTCGAGGCCGGCATTGCACTGAAAAAGCTCCGGGCGCCAATAACCTTACGAGGGTCGTTTGAAAAGTCTGTGCAAAGTCAGAGAGATAGCACCACTGGCGCGTATCGAGGTTATGTTTAGTTAGTAGCATCTCTTGGAAGAACACACACCAAGTTTCAGCCAGATCGGTCTATTTCTTTGTGTTTGGCATTCGTTTGAATCGAGGAAGTCGAGTGATTTACAAAAAATGGACGAAAAAGAATTTCGTGTGTTGATTAAACACTACTTTATGAAAGGCAAAACGCCTCAGGAGACTAAAGAGAAGCTTGATAAACATTATGGTGACTCTGCACCTTCGATTAGAACAGTTTATAAGTGGTTTCAAAATTTTCGGAGTGGCCATATGGGCACAAGTGACGCTGAACGTTCTGGACGCCCTGTTGAGGTTACTACTCCAGAAATCATTGATAAAATCCATGATATGGTGATGGATGACAGAAGAGTGAAGGTGCGTGAGATTGCTAGTGCTGTGGGCATCTCGAATGAACGGGTAATAATATTTTGCATCAACATTTGGACATGACAAAGCTATCCGCATGATGGGTGCCGCGATTGCTCACGCTTGACCAAAAACGAAATCGTGTGAAGTGTTGCAAGGACGGTTTGCAGCTGTTCCAGAAGAATCCGCAGGACTTTAAGCGTCGTTTCGTCACTGTGGATGAAACATGGATACATCACTACACTCCTGAGACCAAAGAACAATCTAAACAATGGGTTACCAAGGGGGAATCTGCGCCAAAAAAGGCGAAGACCGTTCCTTCGGCCGGAAAGATTATGGCGACTGTCTTTTGGGATTCGCAAGGAATAATCCTCATCGACTATCTGGAAAAGGGTAAAACTATTACAGTTGCATATTATTCATCGTTATTGGACCGTTTGAAAACCGAGCTGCAAGAAAAACGCCCACGATTGGCCCACAAAAAAGTCCTTTTCCATCACGACAACGCACCAGCTCACACCTCAGCAGTTGTGGTCGCAAAATTAATGGAAATAGGGTTCCAACTCGTTTCACATCCCCCCCTATTCTCCAGACTTGGCTCCCTCGGACTACTATTTGTTCCCCAATATGAAGAAATGGCTGGCGGGAAAAAGATTTTATTCAAACGAGGAGGTGATTGCAGAAACGAATGGCTATTTTTCAGACTTGGACAAATCCTATTATTCGGAAGGGATCAACAAACTGGAGCAGCGTTGGACGAAGTGTATAAGCCTAAAAGGAGACTATGTTGAAAAATAAAAAAGGTTTACCCCAAAAAATTAAGTAGTTTTTATTTTTGCACGGACTTTTCAAACGACCCTCGTATACTACGAGAATCTTTATTCCTCTTTACTGAAAAACTTTTCGCCATCTTCTACAAGCCGACATCAAATATTTAAATATAATTTATACCTTAATCTATAATTTTATAGATATTATATTTTGACTGATTATAGCTTGTAGAAGATGCGAAAACGACTTTAATAAAGGATAATAAAGATGTAAAATTATTATCTGTGGCTAATTTAATGAGAATAAAGGGATGTTACAAACTGTATACATATAAAAATAATTTGGAAAAGAATCTTCCTTTAATGAAACACTAGAGTAGTAATAATGAATAAATAAAATAAAATAAAAAATAATTCGTTGAACAGATGGTAGAATAAAAAAACAAAAACAAACAAGAAGATAAAATCAAATGTTTAAACTGGAAATGAGAAAGAAAGGAATTTTATTTTAAAGGCAATTTATACAGAAATTTATATTGATTTATATCTTTTCTTTAGTCTGTGTTTGTTTTTTACTTTTATTACTTTTTTGAATAAAACTATGTTAAAGGTTTGGATTAAACAAATTGGTAATTGTGTAACTTTAATTCCAAAATTTGAAGAGAAGGTTATTTATTAATTCTATACATGCAGCAAATACAACACTTTTCAGTTGGCTTACGCCACATTATTTGTCTTCATAGAATTATAGTGCTTTAATGTAAAAATTGGAATAATAACAATAAAGTGATGATTTAATTTGTTAAAAAAAAATAATAAATAAAATTAATTAAGATCCATTTGTCTAGATGCCTCGATAGCCGAACGGTTAGAGACGCGGGCTTTAAAAGTCAAGATATTTTGCATTTCTGGGATCGCTTCCCCTGGTCCTAGGGCTTTGATTTTTTATTTAATGGTTAATATGTGAATTTAATAGTAAAATATGTTTGCTAGTCGCCTCCGTCCACGACACCTCCTAATCTTGTAGTTGAACGTAAAGCCCGCCAGAAAAATGAGTTACTAAAAATTTCGAATTTGAGGAAAAAAAAAAAAAATTGTAAATTCGATTTTCATAAAGTTTTTATTTTTTCAACGTTTTGCGATTTTACCAAAAGCCTAAGAAAACACCTAACTATGCAGGGTGTTCATTTTAAGACGGCTCAAATGCAGTTCATGCTTAAACGGTTGATCTGAGCAAAAAATGGTAGAGGAAAAATTTGTTGCTCGTCACCACTAGTTTCAGAATATGTGACTTGATTTTAGATTACTGCCCGCATAAGCGGCCGACGCGCGTCCAAAAATAAGGGTTCGCGGTTGACCCCCATTCTCATGTACACAGTTTTAAAGAGTATAAAAAGTTATGAAAGAAACCGGAAACCACAATTCGATATCTTCAAAATTAAAGGTAGCTAGGCCATTTCAAAATCTGGTATTTATTAATCATATTTCAATTTTTTTAACTTGTTATCAAAGAGAAAGAAGAGCACGCGATAGGTCATTTTTATGTATTTTTTCATCCCCTTTCTACTGAAAATATTGCCAAGGCAGTAAAGCTAGTATTTTTCTTAATATCAGGAAATAAGTAGTTTTTCGAGTGATTTTTGCTAAGTAAAATCAAATGTTAAGAGCTTTAGATGTTCTCAAACATACACAAAATGGCTAAAAATTAATTTTACATCTGTTACAAACAAGAAGGTTTAATAATTTTTTGGTAATTTTGGGAGAGTTGCGTTTAATTGCCAAAAAAATTCAATATCTTTCATTCCTTAATTGATCAAATAATGCACTTTACGCAGCTTGTGCAGCATGTACTGTGCCTTCAAAGGTAGGAGGTTATCAACTGCTCTCTGTTGGAATAGCTGAAGGTGAAACTGAAGAAGATACAAGATTTGGAATAAACTTTGATACAGTTTAGCCAATACAGAATGTTTATAGAAGAACAAAGAACAAAGAAAAAAGGAGTTTCATTGGCTAAAGTGAACGAAAGGAGACCTAGTATAGGAACTAGAATACCTCGAGAGAAGTGGGGGAAGCTTTCCGCGCGCAAGGAATCGGGTGAAGAAATATAAGAGAGCTGGTTCAGGATAAGATGGTTTGGTAATTGTTATCTCAGTATTAAACGGTACTAACAAATGAATTAGCAATATCCTGGACAGTTGTAGTTTATTGTCAAAAATAGCACGAATTAAGTGCATCATTGTGAAAACCGTTAATAAAATGTGTAACTGAAAGTCTGAAAATACAAAGTTTATCTTTTCACCTCAAGTGCGAACAGATGGCTTTTTCGATTTAAATGTGTCTAGATTCTAGACCAGAGCTTCTCACCTTTTTGGATCATTGCCTACCTGAGGAATTTGTTTTTTGTTTTAAATTCATAAGATTTCATCTATTGCTGCCTGTCACTTCTTACCTCGTACAAGCTAAATTATTGACCGAGAATTTTAAATAATGTGCTCATTATTGCGTGGAAAAAACAAGTTTTTTAAGTAGATGTAGAAAACAGGCTTCAACAAATTAGTTGGCAACTTAAAGCAGTCGTAAAGTGTTCCAAAAAAAAAATTTAATTCATTTAATGTTTGTAAGTTAAGGATAGCAATTTTGTTCTTGAAATATTATGGGCTAATCGCTGAGATTTGTCCACTTAATGGGCGACATTCTCGCTTGGTTTTTAGACAGTTTGCTTAAAAAAAAAGGTTTGTTCTTGGAACATATTGTGCGTTGATTTAATCATTTTAGATGGAAATTTTGTTTGGAGAACGTAGATTTTGGTGTTCTTGGTGTAAGGTTTGTTCTTGCAACATATTGTGTGTTGATTTAATCATTTTGGATGGAAATTTTGTTCGGAGAAAGTAGATTTTGGTGTTCTTGGTGTAAGGTTTTTTGTTCTTGGAACATATTGTGCGTTGATTTAATCATTTTGGATGGAAATTTTGTTCGGAGAAAGTAGATTTTGGTGTTCTTGGTGTAAGGTTTTTTGTTCTTGGAACATATTGTGCGTTGATTTAATCATTTTGGATGGAAATTTTGTTTGGAGAACGTAGATTTTGGGGTGATTTTAGGGGAAATTGTAAGGCCAGACTTATTTCATCAGTACCATCTGGTCAATTGTTGTGAACATGTTTAATACTGAAAAAACTATTATATATTTTTTTCTTTTAGTAACAATTTTAAATTTCTTTAAGGAAGTGAAACTTATGCGTTTCGTAGCAGATTTTTAATCATATTAAGATGAACTACAACCTTGCATCTAAAGCGCCTTCTCGGCAGAGTATTTTGTAGCCCAATATTTTGGTAGATAGATGAGAAGCGTAGCAGCAAGGGGTACGGGGTACATGTTGATGGCTGTGTCAGAAAGCCGAGGAGGGGATTCGGTGATTACAGGCCTGCGAGAAGGCGGTGCCCCCACTCTGGGGTACTTCGAAGGGGCAAAAAAAAAAAAAAAAAAAAAATCAACGGGCCAAGGCGAGGCAGTAGGGGGAAGATAATGACTTCATCTAGCCGGGCTCCGTAACCCCCGAACCCCTGTCCATAGCTGTGGGTACTCCTTAATTATCTCGGCCTTCCAGATTGCTACAACACAATCCACTCTATCTTCAGCTGTACTGGCAGGTCATAAAAATCTCAACGAGAAATACATATCTATTTACTTTCTGTCATGGCCATTACTTCCGGGAAATAGCTGAGGATGAGTTGCGATAGTTGGTAATGTTAAAAATGGAATATCAAAGAAACTTTGGGCAATCAGATGTGAAGAGTATCTGAACATTTTGAGAATCTACAAAGTTAAAAAAACAAAAGTCCTACATTAACCACTTTACAGTAACATTAAACAGGCCAGATTTTCAAAAATATGAACCCATACAAAATTTTGATTTTCTATTATTTCTCAAAAGAAAAAGTATTGCATTTGTGTGCAAATTCTTGTTTTTCAATGTTCACGGTAATATCTACTGTAATAAGAACCCAAAAACGAATGTTTTTTTTTTTCGAAAATTGCGATTTCTGTGCGCGTGTTCGTTATGAATCAGAAGAGATTTTTATCATAAAAACCAAAATTCTTTCATCTCTCGTAGTTAAAGTAAAGTATTTGTATAGTAATGCCTATATTTTCAAGGGGGCTTTACATCCGACTACAGTGAATGGAGGCGATTAGCAAACAAAGTTCTCATATTAAACATTAAATAAAATTTAAAGCATAGACACGGGGGAATCGAACCTAGCACCACAATACATATTAAGCTTTACTGGTCACGCCTTCTAACCACTCGGCTACCGTGGCGCCTAATTGAAAATAAACAAGTACTGGTAATTACAATAAACACTTAGATTCACATAGAAAAATCTGGTGTGAACACACACGTAACTTTCTCTAACTGCTATTCTCATGGTTCTAACTCATTAATATTCTCCAAACTCGGAATCTGGAGTGAACACACTCACACGACTTTCTCTTACTACTATTCTCGAGGTTCTAACTCAATAATATTCTCTCAAGGTTCTAACTAATTAATATTCTCTCAAGGTTCTAACTCATTAATATTCTCCAAACTCGAAATCTGGTGTGAACACTCACACGACTTTCTCTTACTACTATTCTCAAGGTTCTAACTCATTAATATTCTCTCAAGGTACTAACTCAATAATATTCTCCAAACTCGGAATCTGGTGTGAACACTCACACGACCTTCTCTTACTACTATTCTCAAGGTTCTAACTCATTAATATTCTCCAAACACATAATAATTCTAACCAAAAAAATAGTTTGTTAAAACCGCACAGTAGGCTGAAATGTTACTTTACAGAGGAGCTCTACCACAACATCAGAGTTTTATTAACATAATACAAGGAAAACTAAACTAATTTTTCTTATGTGTTGCATTTAAATAGTTTGAAAAGAATAATTTGGTATGAACAACCTTGGCTTGCCTATTTCACCCTAACTCAACAGATGGAAGAAGATTCGCTTCGTTCCCTACTTGATGTTCTCGAAACAAATCTGTACATAACTTTACATGATATTGTGTACCACAGTTTACTAAATCATTCTCTGTGTTTAGAACCACAATAAAATCGTTCTGTGAACCAAAATGGTTGGAACGCCTAACGTAAGTCACGTTTTTAGTTCAAGTAACAGCATTAGAAGGATTATTTGAGGACTAGTGGTTGCCAGCCAAGATGAGGTAAGAGGCTTTTTGCGAACAGAATGATCAACTTTGAAAGTAATAATCATCAGATATACTGAAAAGTTATTCTCATAATAGGCTTAATGCAGAACTATGATAAGATAAATTAACAGTAGCTTTACTTGTCATTTTGTCTGGGTAAGCTGAATAAGTAGAACATAAGCTTAATGAAGAACTAGAAGAGTGGAAAAAAACAAAGAATTCTGGAAAAACAGAACAGTACAAACAATGCGTTTTCTTTGCTCTTACTGGGTAGTAATTATAACTATTGGTTTTCTCGAGTTTTACGAGGTTGACATTGACAGGTGGTAACATGTCCTCTTCTTTATACCAATATCAGTTACAAGAAGTGTAGTTGAGCAAAATTACTCATCACAATCTGATTACAATGTTTACATAGAAGTTCTCCAAAAAAAATTCTCAATGCACAACAATGTAGTTGTATGAAAATGTTTTTGGTTTATAATTAGATTTTGGAATCATTTTAAGATTGTTGCATAGACCTAGGACAACGATTGTTGAATTTTTTGACAATTTTGAATTGACAATTGTTGAACACATTGAAAAAATATGGTTTCTAATTGCTTGTAAAGGATTGCACAAAAGCAGTGTTTTAAAAGAAGACCTTAAGTGTACTGAATAGAATACTACGTTTAGTTGGATGGCCTAACATGCGAGATGTGAAGAATGCAAAGTGATCAAACAATGTAAAAGAGGGCTCAATCTAAAAAGGAAAAAAATAGGTTGGTAACTCTAAACAACTATAGAATACACAAAAAAGACGTACTGTAAGTCTCATTTTCAATGGATAACATTCTACTAGCTCGAACTTTTGGCTATAATAATAATAATATTATTATTTTATTTAAAAATACAGAAAAAGTGTATTCATGAAACATTAAACAAGTAATGTACAGCATGGAACTAGTCCGTCTGCTGTAAGCTTTTGGCTACATAATTCCTATTAATATCATTCAGATATTTGAACTTACAACAACATTACATTGGAGAAAGCTTAAACGCAGAAGTATGTAGCAAATAATAGTTTTAGATTTACTTATTTTGTAATTGGTATATCATGTAAAAACATGATTGGAGCCGTTTTCAAAGACAAAAGCACGACATATTTCGAGTATTTTGTAATTGTAAAGTCTAGGGAAAGATAATTATTTGAACTTGGACATAACTTAGGCTGAACCAATTTTTGATTGAAATCTTTTTAGAGAACAATTGAAGAGCTTGGTGCAAAAAAAGGAGTTTACAGTTTTTTAAAAAATTTTTAGTAAGGACAAAAAACTAAATATGCTTTAAGATGTATTCCTTATGTTGTGTCTGCTGTAAGGATTAGTTAATATATTGTGATGGGGGTCATTTGGGGCTCTCAATTTGAACTTTCTAGGGCATTTTTTAAGCTTGCTATAAGCAAAAGTTATTTTGCAGCTAAAACTCTTTTTTGAACCAAAAATCATAATTTTCAGTAAAACTTGAGTACATATTAAGTACTTTAGTCAACAGATTTCTTGTTTTTGAGCTTTTAAGTGGCATTTTGTGTCTTGTCGAAGCGAATTTTAAGATATATTATTATGCCTGTCAAAAAGAAAAATAATAATATCTACCTAATATAAACATTAAATAAACCTAATATAAAAATTGATCGCGTCATCTTTTCTGTTTGGAGCAAAAGAAAGTTATCTGCAGTAGAAAACTCATTTTTGCTCCAAATCTAACCTAGGTTAGGGTACGTTCACAACGGAGCTGTGAGCAGAGATGATAGGAGTGATGCATCAGCGCTTAAAGAAAAACATAATACATTCGAATGTGAGCGTGCACAACAAAGCTGCGACTAGTGACTCATACGCGCTGGTATAAACGAGCATAGATGATAGAATTAAATTTTTCATTTTTCTGCTAGCTGAACTCCAGTATCAGGACTTTAAAATGAGCTTCAAATTTGACTGCTGTTCAAAATACTTCTGTTTTTCAAGACATTTGGTGAAAACCTGCATTATTTTTGGTTATTATTTTATTATTTACTTTTAAACAATATTTTGTTTTTTAAATCGTGCTTACATTTATTTTTATGTGTATTTGTTTTTTATCAATAAAACCATTACTTAAGAGTAATCAGTAGTTTTTCTTCTATGGTTATAGGATTCCCCATGGCATTTTTCCAACGTTTTCTTAATTTTGACCTTATTTTTTCTAAAATATAGTCGAATGTGGGTGGACCCATCCTCACATATTCAATAAAAAGATCCGGATAATTTCTAAGTTCCTTATATAAATGGTGAAATTCACCCAAAGTACTTCGTTTTTTATTTATGGTATGTACATGATATTTTCTAAAGCGTTTTTTCTTTAAAATATACCATTTTGTTGCTTCTTCACTACTCGACATGTTGCATGTATCACAGCTCCGTTGTGCACACTAATCAGCGATTACGAGGGTCGTTTGAAAAGTCCGTGCAAAAATAAAAACTACTTAATTTTTTGGGGTAAACCTTTTTTATTTTTCAACATAGTCTCCTTTTAGGCTTATACACTTCGTCCAACGCTGCTCTAGTTTGTTGATCCCTTTCGAATAATAGGATTTGTCCAAGTCTGAAAAATAGCCATTCGTTTCTGCAATCACCTCCTCGTTTGAATAAAATCTTTTTCCCGCCAGCCATTTCTTCATATTGGGGAACAAATAGTAGTCCGAGGGAGCCAAGTCTGGAGAATAGGGGGGATGTGAAACGAGTTGGAACCCTATTTCCATTAATTTTGCGACCACAACTGCTGAGGTGTGAGCTTGTCGTGATGGAAAAGGACTTTTTTGTGGGCCAATCGTGGGCGTATTTCTTGCAGCTCGGTTTTCAAACGGTCCAATAACGATGAATAATATGCATCTGTAATAGTTTTACCCTTTTCCAGATAGTCGATGAGGATTATTCCTTGCGAATCCCAAAAGACAGTCGCCATAATCTTTCCGGCCGAAGGAACGGTCTTCGCCTTTTTTGGCGCAGATTCCCCCTTGGTAACCCATTGTTTAGATTGTTCTTTGGTCTCAGGAGTGTAGTGATGTATCCATGTTTCATCCACAGTGATGAAACGACGCTTAAAGTCCTACGGATTCTTCTGGAACAGCTGCAAACCGTCCTTGCAACACTTCACACGATTTCGTTTTTGGTCAAGCGTGAGCAATCGCGGCACCCATCTTGCGGATAGCTTTGTCATGTCCAAATGTTGATGCAAAATATTATGTACCCGTTCATTCGAGATGCCCACAGCACTAGCAATATCACGCACCTTCACTCTTCTGTCATCCATCACCATATCATGGATTTTATCAATGATTTCTGGAGTAGTAACCTCAACAGGGCGTCCAGAACGTTCAGCGACACTTGTGCCCATATGGCCACTCCGAAAATTTTAAAACCACTTATAAACTGTTCTAATCGAAGGTGCAGAGTCACCATAATGTTTATCAATCTTCTCTTTAGTCTCCTGAGGCGTTTTGCCTTTCATAAAGTAGTGTTTAATCAACACACGAAATTCTTTTTCGTCCATTTTTTGTAAATCACTCGACTTCCTCGATTCAAACGAATGCCAAACACAAAGAAATAGACCGATCTGGCTGAAACTTGGTGTGTGTTCTTCCAAGAGATGCTACTAACTAAACATAACCTCGATACGCGCCAGTGGTGCTATCTCACTGACTTTGCACGGACTTTTCAAACGACCCTCGTATATTTTACTCTATCAGTTATCATCTCTGCTATCATCTATGCTCACAGCTCCGTTGTGAACGTACCCTTGGAGAATAAGTAATATAAGTAATAATAAACGACTCGTTTATGCACCAAAAGATGTAGAATTGAACAATACAATATGGGGAGCCACTAAACAAATTTTCTTTCACTTGAAAAAAATGTAGATAACTTTTTTTTTGCACCAAGCTCTTCAATTGTTCTATTGTGTGGGGTTCAGGGTAAGCTGTGATGCCAAAATTCCTTCAATAGAAAATCATTTTAATAAGTATATAACATTCAACCAAACCTTATTTTAGGTACAAATTTTTAATCTGAAGCAAATTTTATTCCATAAACTGCTTTTAAAAATGGTCATTTAAGAGTTCAATATTAGATTTTTTCCTAATTAGGAAAGCTGAAATACCCTCAATTTTGTAAATTTTACTCGTATGCTCTTTGCAAGAAGTAAGAGTAAAATAAATAAACCAGAACTTTAAAAATAAGAAATTAAAAAGGGAAACAAAACAAAAAAACTGTTAAGAGCAGATACTTGGTGTAGATTGTAGCTTAGGCAAGTTTTGTGACAACTCAATTCTCTGGCCTTACAAACAGGCCGCCCGTCTAGAGTGGGGGCAACCAACAGGACCACTTCTTCATCCTGGCCTCTTCCTTTTGAGGGTAACACACTGGGCACAAAGGTAAGGTACCTCACCCACCTAACTAACCTGCCGGCCCTACATACATCCGCAGTCAGGGCAACACGAAGCGGGGCAACTTACTCTCCCACCCCACTACAAAAGAACACAGTGTAGTGGGGGTAACAACAAAACTGAAGGCACTGCAACTGGCTACAATCAGTGACTAGTTCGGGCAACTACTAAGTGCATAGAATGGGAAAGTGCTAGGCCTAGACTAAAATATTAAAAAAACAAAACAACATAACGGTGTTTCTCCTGCCAAATTAAGGACAAAGAAAAATCTTTTCAGAAAAAAAAATTAAAATTCCGAAAGAAGATTCTATAAAATACGATAGAGAAATGCGATATTACAGCTGGAGAATTCAAACTACAAGGTAAATTATTTATTTCTTTAGTTTAACCTGTAAGTTTAATCATTTAAGAGAGAACAAATAAACATAAAAAAGATCCATAGTTTGCCCTTAAAGCAGTGTCCTAAACCAAAAAATAAAAAACAGAAAAATGGGGAGAGTTATTCAAAGTAAACGATTTAAGATAAATAAGGTTTAAAAATTTGATTTGAAATTGTACTTTAGTCCGAGGCAAAGTTATACAAATGCTGAGAAATTCTATAACTAGCTTTATATAAATATCTTACCATCCCTAACATTATAAAATAATTTGACCAAGTGGAGTTAGGGACAAAGTTAAGTTTTAATTTAATTTTTAGCGCAGAGAACACTAAGTTAAAACTTAAGGAACTTATTAAATAATTGGGGTAAAAGTAGTTTTATATTGTTGTAGTATTTAATTTAAATATGGGCCAAGTCAATCAATAAGCTGAGCTTTATCATTAAGCACGTGACAGAAGGTCTTCTGACCCGTGTTACTTCAGTTAGAATCTAACTGACCATAGATATCCATACAAAAAACCTAGTTTAATTGGCTCTAAAATCCATCAATCCCACTGTAAACGGCTTGGCCCACCACCTCTCATCACGCATCATCCCTGATAAATCCTTCTAGGCGATTTCCTCATCGGGTGACGAGAGCAATTAGCTTAACGATGGGTATCTCCAGTTGAAATGTGCGCGAGTGTAAAGCTTGTTCAAGGATGCATTCAAAGCTATCAGTGTTACTAAGACTATCACACTACCGTGTAACAATATAGTAAACAATAATTTGCCCTAATATTTAATTAAATACGACTGACCGATCAATTAATATATGACCTAAACGTGCTCTTTGAAGCACAATGCTTTATGGCGCTAGTTACTAGAGAACTGACAAAATAACAAACAAAATAGCTAATTTTATTTGCTCTAATACATAATTCAAATTTACCATTCATAATTCATTAAAGTTTGGTCAAATAAAAAACTATATTTTTCAAAAATCGTTTGAATATTATGATTTAGGTTAAAAAAAAACAAACACTAAATTAGGAATTTAAAATAGCCTACGAAAAATCAACAAACGGGCGAACTGTAAACTTTTGAAACAAACTAATTTAATTTGTCCAAATATTTAATGTGACGAAGTCAAATATGGCCAAAGATGGGCTTTAAAATACTACCCTCTAGTAAAAATGAACAAACTTACAAAGTGGACTAATATAAGGGCTTTAAAAGTTGTACCTTATAAAACCTGGTTATTGTGAAAATGACAAAATAATTGAATAAATCAAGTAAAGTAGTTGTAAAAGCCCTAATATTTAAGTAAGATAGTCTTAAATAGTGGGCCACATAAACACAGTAACTATAAAACGACTAACTTTTTGATAGAATTGGTCGTCGAAGAAAAGTAATGGAATTTACACTAACATTTAAATAAGGCCAAGTTAAAATGTGGCTTTAAAGTTATATCTTATGCCTTGTTATTTTAAAAATGACATAGTTTTTTGGTAAATCAAATAAATTAGTTGTATTTGTTATTTAAATAAGTCTTAGGTCAATACAAAATGGCTAAAGTTAGCCTTCAAAAGCTCTTTATAGTCCGTTCGGGTAAACCATCAAAGAAATGTGCTGAATAATTCTTAGTAATTGTGTGTGTTTTGTTTTGTAAAATTATTTATTGTGAATATGACAGTCAATTAAAGTAGGGTTTAAATTCTTTCTTTAATAAGAACCTTATTCTAAGTATAAAAGAACAACTTAATCAAGTTATTCAAGTAAACTAGTTTGCAACATCAATGATGACCAAAACAATTAAAATTTTCTTTAAAATACTACTTAATGGCCTAAAGTTATGTAGTTAGAATTGTAATTTGAACGAGTTAACATACTCGTATATGCAGATATTAAGATGTAAAGATTTGTGTGCACGCTTTGTAAACATACCTCTTAGTGTCTTAAGTAAATATTGTCCTAAGTCTGTGTACATATGAATGTGTATATGTGTGTAAACAAAGATGGCCGCAAACACTTCACGTAACACTTGTACTAATATTGACAAATTAGTCTCAATTAGTGCCTATTAAAGTCCTTGTAAATACATCATTATTAAGTATCTTGAGTGTTTAGATTTGTTTGTATTTACCTAATTTGGGATATATTGTTTTGGTAGCAATCTCTAAGACAATGTAGTGATCGCTACAGAGGAGTAAAATCTTAAGCATGCCTCTAACGTGCTCGTAGTCAACAAATTAAAGAGATTAATTATTGATAAAATTAAGGGGAACTTTAATATTATTTATTTAATGGCAAGTCGTTCTAATTTCCCCAAATCTGCTATAGATAAAATAAAATATACGAGTGGAGAAGGCAGTAGCAGTGTCACTCCATTATCTTGGACATATGTGTGCACTTATAACGACAGTAGATCGCGAGGCCATCTTCTCTTGGAGGATCACCTGGTATTGCAGAAGAATATAGTTTTTCGATTAGAAGGTTAGAATGAGCTGCTGTAGAGGAATGAAATTTGAGAAAATATGTTTTAGCAAGATCTTTAATGAAAGTAATTTTGAGGTCATTGTAGATTGTGAGGTTAGAACGAAGTTTTCGAAGTATTTTTGACTGTAAAGTCTGGGATGCGTAGAGAGTTGGAACGCTTAGTCGATCCCCCATACTTCGATGGGCCGTATGACCAAATAGGTCGCAGTAGCAGAAGGTTTAGGAATCTTTTGTTTTGTTGGTTGAGTTTAGATCGTTTGTCAAGTAGTCTGGCGACTAAGTTTTTGTAACGTTGGTTAGTTTCTTGTCTTTTCAGTCTAGTATGGGGGATTCCATGTAAACCGTTTGCTTCTAGGTACAGTCCAAGGTAGCGTATTTTGTCCATAGTTGGTACAACAGTTTAGTCACCAACCGAGTGAAGAGTAACAACGGATCTGATGGCTTACTTTGTTGAAAAGGAGTTTACTTTGTACATTGATACAAAGTCGTGCTTGAATATCTGGAAGTAATCTGTAATTGTTTTTCCAGAATTCAATTTGTCCTGTGCTTGGGTCAAATACTCAGTAAAGTGCCAATAGTCGGTACAGTATACAGGTCTACCACCTAAATTATTGTAGCGTAAACGTAAAACGTAATCGCCTATTTTTTTTTTTACTTCTTGACAGGGCTTAACGTCTTATCACCAATTAAGTAGCACATACTTTACTGTTACCATTTTTTTCAACACAAATAAAAAAGTAACAATACGCGAGATTCGAACTGGGGACCTCCCATTCATAAAGCCACGTTTATAACCACTAGACCAACACTCACCCATATGTTCATTATTTTTGGTGACACATATTATTAATTCAAATAGAATATTGGCAATTTCAGTAGTAATTATTTTTGCCTAACTTTTCGTCCTAGGGACTAGGTCTTTTTCAGGGCTTATGTTATTGACAATTATGATATTTTTTGTTCAAACTGCTGTACGTAAGGTTGATGGGTTTCTTATGCGTTAGACAGAACAGAAACTAATTGGGAAATCTCAGCCACAATCAAAGAAAAAATCAAGTTGGTAAATCTTTAAGGTTAGCACACAATATGTAAACAGAAGGTGTGCAATTTTTAATCAGTATAAGCCCTATAGAAAACTAGGTTAAAAGCTCAATAAAGTAAATTAAAATTGGCAATAATTTCTCTTCATTTTTATAAATTTTAAATAAATGCTATTCGGGCTCTTCAAAAACACATCAACCACTTACAGGACTGGCTTATCAGATGGCAAATTAAAACTAACGTTACGAAATCAAAAAATATATAGTATTTACTCTTAAGATGAAAATCCTACCTCCCATCTTCATCAACCAAACTTCTGTACCAACTGTGGACAAAATACGAGTACGCTACCTTGGACTGTACCTAGAAGCAAACGGTTGACAAGGAATCCCCATACTAGACTGAAAAGACAAGAAACTTGACAAACCATCTAAACTCAACCTACAAAACAAAAGATTCCTAAACCTTCTGCTACTGCGACCTATTTGGTCATACGGCCCATCGAAGTATGGGGGATCGACTAAGCGTTCCAACTCTCTACGCATCCCAGACTTTACAGTCAAAAATACTTCGAAAACTTCGTTCTAACCTCACAATCTACAATGACCTCAAAATTACTTTCATTAAAAATCTTGCTAAAACATATTTTCTCAAATTTCATTCCTCTACAGCAGCTCATTCTAATCCTCTAATCGAAAAACTATATTCTTCTGCAATACTAGATCCTCCAAGAGAAGATGGCTTCGCGATCTATTGTCATTATAAGAACATAAATATGTACAAGATAATGGAGTTACACTGCTGGGTGCCTTCTCCACTCTTACATTTTCACGTGATATTCTTTTTTTATTATGTACCACATCTGCTTGTTGCAACAATCGTTGCAGTTGTAAATTTCAATAAAAGATTTAAAAAATGAATAAATGAAACAGTCACTGAAAAATAATGAACAGAACTCTTAAATAATTGTTAAACTTATAATGTTTTGAATCCAGGTTTGTTGGAATAGAACTGAAAAACTCTTCTTTTCTTGTACGCCAAACACACGGATGGTGCCCTCATCAGTGGTTTTATATGATCAACTGGGTGTGCTACGTGAGAAGAGTATAATCCATGTGGTTATACTCTGTTGTGGTTATGAATGTGTCCCCGAACGGCTTATGCTATAAACTGTCCGAAAGTCTGTAAAATGTAAAGACCAGTCGTCCATATTGTTCTAAGGGAGAGTACAAAGTGTGATTCCTTAAGTGCCAAAGACATTTCACATTATCTGTTCTGAAAACTTCATAATTTCAAAAAAGATTTCGTTAAAGTGAGAGCCTCATTTTGAAATTAAGACGTTAGTAAATTGTGCACAGAAGCGAAGTACTTACATAGGGATTTTAGGGCACCTTGGGTCAGCCATATTGTATAGAGACAGGTAGTGGCCAGCCTGCACCTTCAATTGTGACAACCTAGCAACAATAAATAAATATGTTTCCCCACCTATTTTTTTTTTTTTTTGAAGTTCGTCCGAATACCAAAGGTTGAAAGCTTAATTCTACTAAAACTGACAGGTCTATAGTACTAGAACTACTTTCTCCCTATTCTTAGACTGTAGGGCAGTTCTCGCAGCTGTGCTAAATTATGGCTAGCTAGCTGAGCTTGTAACAGCATTTTTACCTTCATGCACTGCCTGTCGTTAGTTCTCCTAGAGTATAGAACTATAAATATCTGTAAAGCGTTACTGCAATATACAGTAAGATTTTCTAACGAAAATCTATAAAACAGTGTCGTGACTCCCAGAATCTACAAAAATGTTGTTGAAAAAAAAGCTTTAAATTACTCCTAAGAATACTTGCATAGACACCTTTAATTTTAAAACCTTGTGAAGAACTTAAGATATTGTACAGATTTTTAATTTTGAGACTTCTCCGAAAATATTGTTTCGTGGATCTCGGAGTAAGCCAAAAGAAATCCTTTTTACAAATTGGTCATTACATTTTTTACAAAGAGATTTCATTTTGTTATTTCCTCTCTAACAATTATTTTAAAGGGAGTCATTGCATTAAATTCAACATTTTATCTTAGTAAACCTTGTGAAATAGTTAAACAAATTGATGGGACTGAAATGATAAAAAATTTTACGTGTTAAAAAAAATTTGGTTACGTAAACTACGATAAAAGTATTATTTTTTTTTTGTACAGAGTAATGAGATTTTGTTTTTACTTATTCATACATGTAGTAATTTTTATCTGTTAAAATTTTTGAGACGAAGTATTCACCGAATAAACAAGTTTCAATGTCCGCTGAATACGAGAAAATAAACAAAAATTCATAAATGAAAAGCTAAAAATCTCTAAACTTGGTAGACCATTTTTCTATTACGGACACTTCCGTATTATGCAAAATTTTTAGCTGGAAGTTGGTCAAAATCGAAAGTTTGATTTTTACAGATGAGAATTTTTCCCATAGTTTTTTGTTTTTCTCGAGATTTTTCTCAAAAATGGTTTTAAAAGATTTTTTCTTTAAAAATATTATATTATGAATACAGAAAGGTCTATCACTTTTATTTAAAAATTTTTACATAGGAAATGTGCTGTTTTTAGAAATTCTCTGGGAGATATAACCACTAAAGGGCACTCCACTATTTTATATTAAAGAAAAGAAAAATTACATGACCACAATTTCAAATCTTGAATAAAATCGGTGAAGCAGTTGTACGAATTATATTACAGTTTTTTACGAATAATTAATCTTTATTATATTATAAATATGTACAAACATAAAATTAACGAAGTGTCAATGTACAGAACATTGTAACCTTCATTATAGTATAGAAAGGTTAACAGTTTTTTTAATGTATCGTATTGTGGTACTGAGTACGATTTCCGCCTTTTACATTTTACGAGGTCTGTAAATTAAGTAATGAGACTGATTTTTTAAAAAATTTTTATTCAAAAAGAATTACAATTCTATATTGTCACCTTCCAAATAACTTCCTTCTGAAGCCACACAGCGCTGGAGACGTTTCTTCCACTCCTCATAGCAGTGCTCGAACTCCAATACTGGAATAGCCTTCAGCTAGTCGGTTACAGCCGTTTGAATGTTTTCCACAGTCCCAAAATGAGTTCCCTTTAGGTTATTTTTCAACTTCGGGAAGAGAAAAAAGTCACAAGGACTCAAGTCAGGCGAATAAGGAGGCTGAGGAGCCACAGGACCGTTTTTACTGGCCAAAAACTCTGGTTTATTGAAATTGCTGTGTGACAAGGCATTTATCGTGATGCAACACCCACTTGTTCTTGATGTTTGGTCTCACACGAATGACCCTTTTTCGAAGTTTTCCAAGAACATTTTTACCGAGAGGTTCTTTATTTTACGTATTTTATTTATTGTTTAATATGAGAACTTTTGTAGTAAGTTATGTTTGCTATCCGCCTCCGTTCACGATAATTGGTAGTTGGACGTAAAGCCTGCCTAAAAAAAATAGGCATTATTTTACATTGTATCTTTCTAAGTAGATAAACATGGTGGAACTCCCGACGAAGAGCTGTTACTTACTTCATTAAGATGATCGATAGCCAATATCGCGACCACCGTCTTGGTGAATTTACAAACAATGCACCAAGTTAAAAAAAAAACTAGAGGGTTAGAGAGTGAAGAAATTGAGTGACCTGGAATTTAGCTTTGCGTGATCTTGCCGCTTTAGAAAGGAAATCTTGGTGCAAGGTAGAGTTAGAAACTGAGTAAGGAAGCATTAACGATTCAAAGGAGCAATTTTTTTTATTGGAAGGATTGGATTCTTGTAGATACTGGAAGCTATGGTTGAGCCAACAAGTTTCGAGTATCATGGTGTAGATAAGTGGTTTGTTTGTATTGTAAAAGTTACGATCGATTGTCGATAACTCTAGAGAGTTTAGTTTTTGATTGGAAGGATTGGATACTGGGAGCTATGGTTGAGCCAACAAGTTTCGAGTATCATGGTGTAGATAAGTGGTTTGTTTGTATTGTATAAGTTACGATCGATTGTCGGTAACTCTTGAGAGTTTAGTTTTTTTGATTGGAAGGATTGGATTTGAAACACTGGTTTAATTTGTGGACAAAAATTAGTTTAAAAAGAGTAAATGCTAGAAAGTATTCGTCCAAGAAATACATTATAACGGTCAAGCAACCATCTTCAAATTCGCAACTTACAAAACGTCTCTTAAACTGACTAATATTACACTGTGGTGATGACGTACAATTTAGTGGGATAGCACCTTAGAGCTAAGGTTGTAACTTTTTTTTTTGTTTCACGGACCCATTAAGCTCAAGTTGCCTCGGACAGCCTTCTCAGTTTACTATTCATTAGCACAAAAAGCACTCTTAAATAAAAATATACAGTTTCGGATTTAAGTGCATCTTTTAAACGGCAAACAACATTGAATGTGATCCATTGCGAGATTGATAAGATGCCATGCATATCCTGCTGCACATCTAGCCGATTTAATTTTTTTAAATTGTTAACATTGAAAATCCAGACTCTTACAGAAATATAGTTGTAAACGGAAGTAAAATGATTGACAAGAAAATCGTTCGAAAAGACGTGAAACAGGCTTCTTGAAATTATTACCAGAATTCAACGAGATTTTTCTTTTAAATTAAAAATCCATACCCAAATCAACAACTTTGATATAGTAGTTTAAATCACAAACAAAAGGATTGTGGATTTTAGGTCAACTCACTTTATAAAAACAAACTTTTATATGTTTTCGTAATGTTTCTAGATTTTCAAAAATCTTAAAATACCTACGCTACCAAGTTCATACATTTATTCATAATTATAAGTTATTTAAATTTGAATTTATTATTTAAGTAAACAAACAAAATAACTTGAATAATTATGAAGTATTAACAGTTCTTTTTATTCATTTTTTGTTTTGCAAAGAATACATTTTTCGCAGTTTACCTCAATCAATCGCTACAATTCACCTTTTCCGGCTTTAATTAAATAAAGATAAGAAGCGAAGTTATAAGCTCTTCATATGAGTGGTTTTTGTACAACAATAAGCGTAGAGACAGCTAGTATAATTTTCAAGAAATTCCCCAAAACACTGATAGACCAACGACAAATACACATACAAACACGAGCCTTGTAGAAATCAATAAATGTGTACAGGTGATTTAAAAACGTGTATATCCGGTAAAAGAACACTAAAAAGAAACTATCTACGGTGACTCCCATTAATATTGGGACACCTATTACAAAATGATTTAAAAGGAAAATGAAAACAACAGACAAAAGTTTGGAATTTTTTTTTTTTTTAAATTACATTAGCAACATCTGTGGAAATTATATATAAGTATAAATCGATGAAATTTCAAACTGTTAGGTAGCACTTTTTGAAAAAGTGTAAAATAAGGCTCTCAAAAATATTGGGACACCAGAATTGCTAGAGTTAAAATCTCCTACTATTTAATAATTGGTTGGTAATAATTTAATAATTGCTTTTTGACTTACAATAGCCCTCTAACGATCAGGCATAGGTGAAACAAGTTTTTGGTTAATTCAGGTGGTGTTTTTTTCCCATTCTTCCAGGAAACATCGTTTTAATTCATTTTTGTTAAATATTATTCGTTTTTCTTAAAGCACTGGCTAAATATTGCCATAAATGTTCAATGGGATTAAGATCTGGTGACTGCGGAGAGGTTTGGAATACTTTTGGGCAATTGTATAACAGTCACTGACGTATCACCCAAGCCGTAGGTTTGGGGTCGTTATCTTGATAGAATTTAGAAGACCCTAAAATACCAAATGTTTGGGCACTTTTTTCAAATTATATTTTAATATATTACTATAAACCATTTTGTGCATCATTCCATCAATAAACACTAATTCTCCAAATCCTGATGCGGACAACTAGCCCCAAACCAGAACTGACCCACCTCCACCCGGAGGTGCAGCTTTAAAACCCTTTAAAGTTGGCTGTAAATTCTTCTTTTCGAGTTCAGCATTCGCTTTCCTCCAGACCATAACCCTTCCATCTGACTGGAAAACATTAAATTTTGATTCATCGCTAGAGTATATCATTCCAAAAGCCACTATTTACATTGGAATATTTTTCGGCAAATTTCACTCTCTTAACACTATTTATGGTACTGACAAAAGGATTCTTCCAGGCTACTCTACCATTATAGTCGAGTTTTCTTAGCACTCTCCGAACTGTTTCTGCTCCTTTTTTGCTCTCTGAACATGTCAAAAATTTCACATAGAAGTTTTGGAGCACTAAGTCGGTGATCTTTTTTAATTCTTTTAATATATAACGCTGCTCTCTGCTGCTCTCTCTCAGAGAGCAGTTGAGGACGGCCTTTTTGTGGGGTTGAAACAATTCTTTTTTCTTTTTGGTAACGCTGAATGATGTTCCACGCAGTAGATGTTTTAGGTCCGATCAGTTTTTCTGTCTCTCTAACACTTTTTATTGTCTTTGTGCAAAGAAATTATAATATTTCTTTGTTCAATCGTTGTATTTGTATTTTTGCGCGACATGTTACACCTGGCTTGATTTATATAAACTAATTTAATTATTAATTTCATATTGAATATATGCTTAAGGTATATATTTACAAATTGTATAAATATTCGGGCAAAACCTTGGACAAACTATAAATTATAATAGTGTCCCAATATTTATGAGAGGTAGAATTTGCTCTTATTATTATATATATTTTTTTTAATCTACCAAAACATTTTTATGTACTTATTTAAATAGTTTTTATTTAATTAATAGTAATTATAAAATGAAATGAATTTATAAAAATTTGAATAAATGGGTGCCACTTTTAATTTTCGTCAATTTTGAACTTCTGTAAGTCTGTCCCAATATTAATGGGAGTCACTGTATATACAGAGAGTTGGAAGTAACCATAAAGTAAAAATAAGCACGTGCTTAGGGCATCAAGTTTAGGGTTTTTTTAAATAGCCATAGTCCATAGGTCATAAGGTGCAAATAGTGCGGCAAAAATCGAAGAGAAATGTAGTTATTAGTTTGAATGAGAATTGATTTTAGTTTAATTATCAGGTGAAAGGAAAAATGATATGATATTTAATATCATGTCTAATGGTTTAGAAGATATGGGGCGGTCTAAAATCTCTGAAAAACATGACATTTCTTGTCGTTGTCAAAAATTAAGGCCATTGTTTATAAGGAAATATGACGCTGAGTACTAAAAAAGAAAACTAACTATCAAATAACCTTTAAAAAAAAATTATTTATTCGTTAATTTTGATGATTAGAATATGCTGCAAAGAGTCGTGGTCGTTACTTGATTTACACTCTACATATCTGTAGAATCATTTAAAAACTTAGGTTCTACAAATGAAAAGATTAATTAATGAATAAATTTAAATAAGAAAATTAATAAATAGTGAGAAATAGTGTGATCAGGCTCACAAAAATAGCAGACGTTCAGAGGTGTAGGATAGGTTAGTTCAAATAGAAGTGACTAGCGCAATATGATTGCGCAGTGACTAGAGTAATATGATTACGCAGTGACTAGAGTAATATGATTACGCAGTGACTACCCAAATTCGCCAAATTACCTTAAGAAGTAAAGTGACAACTCGTGTCACCATATATCGTTACTAGCTAAAAAACGCGTACATCTAATAATTAACCACCGTCTAGTGTCAGGGTATAAGATATGCAGCGGACAAATTTACAGTTTGCTATTGCTGCAGATTGTTTTGCATTATGAGAAAACAATGTCCACAAAATTGTAACCACAGTTTATGAACTTAACTGCAAAGAGTGATTGATTAGTTATAAAGGTTTTTGTAAGCATGAAAATTGTATGAAAGAGGATTCAATTCACGAGTTAAGCTTGATTCCTATGGTTTGTTTGGCCATTGTTGAAACAGGATCTGAGCTATACGATATACTACTCAATTACGCAGAAGTTTATAAACAAATTATAGATATATATAGATTTATTATTGTATAGATTTGTTTATTAGTTACTCTAAATAAATAAATAAGTAAATATTCTTAATAATTTTGTTTAAAGAAACCATATTAATTAAAAATGTATTCCTCAAAGTATGACTTGTTGAGGGTTAGCTCCACTGTTGTGCAGTTTTGTATTTTGGCAATGAAATAAGACAAATAATAATCTAAGTTCTTCCAAACTGTACAGTTGATTATTTTTTAGGAAGGGATAGGCAGCAGACGAAATGAATGTATCTAACTTATTCAAATTTCTTTCTGACATCCAAAGAGTTTTTTTAAAAAGAAATAATTAAACATATCACGAAAACAGATGTTATTAAGACCTGCTTCTAATAATAAAATATGGAACTCAAAGTTGTCAGTACGGAAGTGAACAGTGAATCTTGTCAATTTAAAATGTTATTGGAAAGTTTCATTAACTTAAAACATCTAACACAGTATCTGTTACATTCCTTATCTATACGAGGGTCGTTTGAAAAGACCGTGCAAAGTCAGAGAGATAGCACTACTGGCGCGTATCGAGGTTATGTTTAGTTAGTAGCATCTCTTGGAAGAACACACACCAAGTTTCAGCCAGATCGGTCTATTTCTTTGTGTTTGGCATTCGTTTGAATCGAGGAAGTCGAGTGATTTTCAAAAAATGGACGAAAAAGAATTTCGTGTGTTGATTAAACACTACTTTATGAAAGGCAAAACGCCTCAGGAGACTAAAGAGAAGCTTGATAAACATTATGGTGACTCTGCACCTTCGATTAGAACAGTTTATAAGTGGTTTCAAAATTTTCGGAGTGGCCATATGGGCACAAGTGACGCTGAACGTTCTGGACGCCCTGTTGAGGTTACTACTCCAGAAATCATTGATAAAATCCATGATATGGTGATGGATGACAGAAGAGTGAAGGTGCGTGAGATTGCTAGTGCTGTGGGCATCTCGAATGAACGGGTACATAATATTTTGCATCAACATTTGGACATGACAAAGCTATCCGCAAGATGGGTGCCGCGATTGCTCACGCTTGACCAAAAACGAAAACGTGTGAAGTGTTGCAAGGACGGTTTGCAGCTGTTCCAGAAGAATCCGCAGGACTTTAAGCGTCGTTTCGTCACTGTGGATGAAACATGGATACATCACTACACTCCTGAGACCAAAGAACAATCTAAACAATGGGTTACCAAGGGGGAATCTGCGCCAAAAAAGGCGAAGACCGTTCCTTCGGCCGGAAAGATTATGGCGACTGTCTTTTGGGATTCGCAAGGAATAATCCTCATCGACTATCTGGAAAAGGGTAAAACTATTACAGATGCATATTATTCATCGTTATTGGACCGTTTGAAAACCGAGCTGCAAGAAAAACGCCCACGATTGGCCCACAAAAAAGTCCTTTTCCATCACGACAACGCACCAGCTCACACCTCACAACTGTGGTCGCAAAATTAATGGAAATAGGGTTCCAACTCGTTTCATATCCCCCCTAATCTCCAGACTTGGCTCCCTCGGACTACTATTTGTTCCCCAATATGAAGAAATGGCTGGCGGGAAAAAGATTTTATTCAAACGAGGAGGTGATTGCAGAAACGAATGGCTATTTTTCAGACTTGGACAAATCCTATTATTCGGAAGGGATCAACAAACTAGAGCAGCGTTGGACGAAGTGTATAAGCCTAAAAGGAGACTATGTTGAAAAATAAAAAAGGTTTATCCCAAAAAATTAAATAGTTTTTATTTTTGCACGGACTTTTCAAACGACCCTCGTATATATAAAAATGAATGTGTGTCTGTTTGTTTGTACTCGATAGATTCAAAAACCATACATCCAATCGCCGTGAAAATTTGGGAAATTATTAGGTATATCCCCGAGAAGGTTTTTGCAATTTCAAAATATTATGTACCCGTTCATTCGAGATGCCCACAGCACTAGCAATCTCACGCACCTTCACTCTTCTGTCATCCATCACCATATCATGGATTTTATCAATGATTTCTGGAGTAGTAACCTCAACAGGGCGTCCAGAACGTTCAGCGTCACTTGTGCCCATATGGCCACTCCGAAAATTTTGAAACCACTTATAAACTGTTCTAATCGAAGGTGCAGAGTCACCATAATGTTTATCAAGCTTCTCTTTAGTCTCCTGAGGCGTTTTGCCTTTCATAAAGTAGTGTTTAATCAACACACGAAATTCTTTTTCGTCCATTTTTTGAAAATCACTCGACTTCCTCGATTCAAACGAATGCCAAACACAAAGAAATAGACCGATCTGGCTGAAACTTGGTGAGGGTTCTTCCAAGAGATGCTACTAACTAAACATAACCTCGATACGCGCCAGTGGTGCTATCTCTCTGACTTTGCACGGACTTTTCAAACGACCCTCGTACATACGCTACTATTTCCACGTGTAGATATTGGCTTTCGAATATTTCGTATATTTCTTACATTAATGGCCACAATGTGCACATCTCAGCATTAATTGTTACGATTCAAGTATATATTAAAAATACCATGAGAAACAAAACAGACTGGTTTGTCTAATCATTTATTTAATTTCTTTGTACAAATTGGTGTATTGTTTTGCGTGATTCAAAGTTAAATTTGATATATTGCTTAGATGCCACCAGGAGATGTGGAAAAAGTCAGATTTTAGTCAAAACTGAGCAACCATGCTAACTGACTGAAGCAATTTTTCAGTGGTTAAAGTTAGTATTATCGGTGGAATCTAAAAATTGAAAATCGGCCCCAATTTTTGAATAGCCCTTCGACTTGTAAGAGGTAAATGGAAGAAATTATTCAATAATATCGTATTTACAGTCAGCCGTTTTTTGAAATTGAAACTTAAAATTATTTAAACTATTTGTATTATTTATTTGTAATTATATTTATAATAGTTACTTTTAATGTTATAAAATTAATTTAAAAACTTGTTTAATTCAGAAGAATAATCAATAATTTGTGTCCATATTTATAAACAATTATTATGTTGACTAATATGAGTTGCCGAAACGTTTTTATAAAAGAGGTATGAATTATTAACAAAGATCTATTAAATAATAATAAGGGAGATATGCAATTATTTAGAAGAAGATTTGGAAAAATTAGTCTATAAAAACAATAAATTTAATTCCAACCACGCTTCCAACGTACCTTAATGTAATATAAGTAGTAAAATCGGACATTGTACTCGTTGCGGTACATTAGAGTGTGAAGGTTTAAGGCAGTAGTTTCTGCCTTCCCCTGTGAAACTTCAATAAAAATTTTTAAGACAATTATGTATTTATTACTTTCTCTTATTCCTCGTTAAGTGGATGTTTTGTGATCGTTTAGATTTTCAACTTTATGTTTTCACCTTAAGTAAACGTTTTAGAAAATTCAAAGCGCGTTAAAAGTTGTTTTTTTTTACTAATTATCTATGATATGTATGCGTCGCATTGACAGAGAAATTGTAAAATGGTAAATTGCTGGAGTTAAAATTTTATATTTAGCATTTTCAAACGTTGAACAATTAGGGAACGGATTAGCTATGCGGTTAGCGTATTGTATTCTCACGCGGAGATCCCAGGATCGAATCCAGCTGCTGGCTAATTATTATTATTATTGCAATTCTTTCGACCTTTGTTTATCAACTTTTTAGACCTTTATTAATTAACAATTAACTTAAAATTAAACATTAAACAATGTCAAACATTAAAAAAAGGTTAAAATGTTGTGGAAGGCAAGTAATTGGTTATATGTACACTTTTTCGGGTGCAAAATTATGTAGTTAAGAGGTAAATTACCAGTTCAATAATAACTAGAATATAATCTAAACCAAAATTGCTTTTTTTTAGAAACAAAAACAAAGGGGTAACAAATTTTATTCGAAGATTTTTACGTTAAAATTGACTCAGCTAATACCTGAGCCATCTTCAAATAATTGTAAAGGAGATAAGAGGAAATAGATTTTTCCCTAAAATATCACTTAAAGGAAGTATTGCGGTCTTAATGACTCTTGCGGTTTTTAATTTAATTTTTTTTTAGTAAATTATTTCAATGGACATCTTCTATTTCATGTTTCTATTGAACTATTAGCTTTTTCAATTCCAGAAAAATTAATTCAAGGGTTATTCGAACGGAAATAGGTTTAACTCTAAATTTGGAACATTACTTGCTAGTTTGTTGATGGCAGCGCTGCCATGTGGCGGCCAGTATATAACCAGCCGCTTACAATGCTATACCTGATTATAATTTATGGCAGGCCGACTACTCTATCAAGTATAAAAGCAGGACGACTTTATTTTTTCAACATTATTCTTTAATTTTAATTATTGTTCATAATTTTTGGTGAATAAACAATCTAAGGAAGGGAATTTTTATTGTCAAAATTCAGTATTTTTTATTATTATTTTATTATTCAACATCTGAGATTATTGGACGTTTGGAGCTTTTTCCAGTGCACTACCCGGCCCCCGTACAGTGTTCTCTCGTTACACACAACACTGTCCAGCTGTAAGAAGCTTCAACTAGGAAGAGAAAATCTAAGAGCCAGCAGCCTGGATTCGATCCCAGGAACTCCGCGTGGGAATACAATACGCTAACCGCATGGCCAATCCGTTACCTAATTCAGTCTTATTATTTTTTATTTATCATCGCAAATAATATAGTTTTCTTCAATAAAATTTTCAAACTAGGTATTCTTCTCACAATGTTGTACATTTGTAATATAAAATGAATAAAAAATGCATACTTTTTAGTTCAGATAATTATTCCAGTATTTTACTATAAGTAAAATTAGGGGGACTAAATTAAATTAAAATTGAGAAATGAATAATTATTGTTGAATAATCTACTTGTTATTAACTGTGTTTTATTTGGGCTCACGAATATTTCGGTAAGACTGAAATATTGTTTAAGATAAGATCCTCCGTGATTCAAATTTAAACAGTAGGCGACTCTAACTTTGTCTTTTTCTACTTTAACAAGCACGAATATGTGACAGAATAAAGGGCATATTAAAGAGAAATCAGAAGAATAATTTGGAATAGAGTTAAAATAAAGTACCTATTTAGTAACGAAGATATGATATACATTTTATAACAATTATAACAAAAAAATATTATGAACGAACTGGCCAGCATAAGGGTATGTGACATCTAATAAATTCTAAAAAATATTAATGAAAATTAATCCAGTAAAATTACTTAAATAATATCAATGAAGTATTAATGAAATGTTGGGTACTTGCTGATTTGTGTACCTTTTGGCGTTTAATCAACCCTTACACTTAACATTTTAAACTGTAAGTTTTTGTTAAGGAGATTTTTGTACCTTTTGGATAGATTTTCCTTTTTGTCTATTTTGTAAAGTTACATATCTGCTTTAAACATTTTTTTAAAATTTAGAATAAGCAATACTATCATTATAACCTGATAAGGTGTTAAGTCGGAACCGTAACTACCACTGGAGAGATCTTTTTAAAGAATTATTATAGTTGCGATCCCCAAACCATCCTCAATAACAATTTTTTTGAAAAAGCGTTTTGAATAAAATAGGAAGGTATTTGTAAGTAAATAGCAAAATTAAACTGCGATTTCAGTACTTCCTTTTAAGAGGAGTAAGAAAAATAAACTGCGAATACAGTACTTCTCCCTAAAAGGCAAAGAGACAAAGATTTTGAATCGAACGACAATTCATTGATGTAAATCGGTTTACTCATTTATAATTTACCGATTGCAGTACTTCTTCTTAGTAGGTGTAAGAACATGCGATGTCATATAGGGAAGCTTTATTCACTTCTACGTGCTAAATTGTATCAAAATTGGCCTATAATTTTCAGTCATTAGTAATAATAATTTTATATTTTATAGAGGGCCTTACTAGTTGGGGCCCAACCCCTCTCCTTATGATGCACAGAATCAATCAAAACTTTTAAAATGCATATCTAAGTAAAATTACGAAATACGAGGGTCGTTTGAAAAGTCCGTGCAAAAATAAAAACTACTTAATTTTTTGGGGTAAACCTTTTTTATTTTTCAACATAGTCTCCTTTTAGGCTTATACACTTCGTCCAACGCTGCTCTAGTTTGTTGATCCCTTCCGAATAATAGGATTTGTCCAAGTCTGAAAAATAGCCATTCGTTTCTGCAATCACCTCCTCGTTTGAATAAAATCTTTTTCCCGCCAGCCATTTCTTCATATTGGGGAACAAATAGTAGTCCGAGGGAGCCAAGTCTGGAGAATAGGGGGGGATGTGAAACGAGTTGGAACCCTATTTCCATTAATTTTGCGACCACAACTGCTGAGGTGTGAGCTGGTGCGTTGTCGTGATGGAAAAGGACTTTTTTGTGGGCCAATCGTGGGCGTTTTTCTTGCAGCTCGGTTTTCAAACGGTCCAATGACGATGAATAATATGCACCTGTAATAGTTTTACCCTTTTCCAGATAGTCGATGAGGATTATTCCTTGCGAATCCTAAAAGACAGTCGCCATAATCTTTCCGGCCGAAGGAACGGTCTTCGCCTTTTTTGGCGCAGATTCATTCCCCCTTGGTAACCAATTATTTAGATTGTTCTTTGGTCTCAGGAGTGTAGTGATGTATCCATGTTTCATCCACAGTGACGAAACGACGCTTAAAGTCCTGCGGATTCTTCTGGAACAGCTGCAAACCGTCCTTGCAACACTTCACACGATTTCGTTTTTGGTCAAGCGTGAGCAATCGCGGCACCCATCTTGCGGATAGCTTTGTCATGTCCAAATGTTGATGCAAAATATTATGTACCCGTTCATTCGAGATGCCCACAGCACTAGCAATCTCACGCACCTTCACTCTTCTGTCATCCATCACCATATCATAGATTTTATCAATGATTTCTGGAGTAGTAACCTCAACAGGGCGTCTAGAACGTTCAGCGTCACTTGTGCCCATATGGCTACTCCGAAAATTTTGAAACCACTTATAAACTGTTCTAATCGAAGGTGCAGAGTCACCATAATGTTTATCAAGCTTCTCTTTAGTCTCCTGAGGCGTTTTGCCTTTCATAAATTAGTGTTTAATCAACACACGAAATTCTTTTTCGTCCATTTTTTGAAAATCACTCAACTTCCTCGATTCAAACGAATGCCAAACACAAAGAAATAGACCGATCTGGCTGAAACTTGGTGTGTGTTCTTCCAAGAGATGCTACTAACTAAACTTAACCTCGATACGCGCCGGTAGTGCTATCTCTCTGACTTTGCACAGACTTTTCAAACGACCCTCGTAAATGACCATTCATTCATGAAAATAAGTTCACGCAGTGATAATATAAAACGATTGCAATACTTCCTCTTAGTAGGTGTAAGAGCAGAACGTCGCTTCAATGTTACGTAGGGGAGCCCTAACCCTTTCATCCTGCCAAATTTTATCAAAATCGCGCTAAGATTTACAGAGTTATTAGTAATAATAATTTTGGAGGGGGCCTCATATCGTATGCATGGGGCTAACTCCTCTCCCTTTCTATGTACATCGACGAGACCCCCAAAAGGTACATCTACATAAAATTCCGAATCGAATGATACCTCATTCATGAAAATCGGTTCACGCGTTTAGGCGCTACGTTGTTTACAAAAAAGGTAACAACAAGAACAAGAACATTTTCTGAAAATGCCGTTTTGGCCTATTTTAGCAACGTATTTCTCGAAATGTATTAGATCTGAGTTGTTGCAAAGAAATTACAGTAATAAAAGAGAATTCGCTGTACATTTTAAAGAAAATTTGGGAATTTTATCTTTTGTAGAAAAAGAGAAAAAAATTGTCAAAGTTGGGTGTTTTTCAACGTTACGCTTTTTCGTGCAGTTTTTGACGATCAACCCTTATACAACTGTCCTACCGGACAGTTTTAATTGTTGCCAATCTTTCGACCTTTATTTTTAACTTTTGGTCCTTTATTAATTAACAATTAAAACTTTTAATTTATTATTAATTTCTTCTTAATTTTCAATTTCGATATTTTACCATTAATATCAGGTTGTACTGCTTTATTTATTTTAATTTAAGACGCTTGTATATCTGAGGTAATTGGTGTGGGGAGTTTTTATCAGTGCACTGCCGGCCTAAACATAGTGTTCTCTGTGACCAGTACGGTTTTATTGAGTTTTCTGTTATTGTCTGGACAGTGAGAGGGCAAGTATGACAAATTTTGCTTTTTCGTACTATCAGGTTTATACATATATATATATATTTTTTAAAGTAAAATTATTTTTTGATGTTCAAGAAATCATTACCTGTCATAATTAAAAGGTAATTAATGCTATTACTACTGAACTAATGACTATTTTTGGGTTCCTAACTTTAATGAATCCGGTGTTTCTAAACCAAAAGCCAACATGTCGTTGTTAATGTTCTATCTTTGTTAAAAACCATTCTCCACAATGATATTTATGATATTTTTTAAAATTTTATTGCTGTTTTCTCTTCAAAAAACACTCTAAAAAACAAGAAATCTCATCCAACCCTTCCCATATTCACAAACATAGGACTCGTAATTTCCTTTCAAAATGTTGACAGTGACTGAGTGTGCAACCCTCGGTTAGTTCCTCCACTATTCTAGGACTACTTTCTTTCGTGCTACCTCCATATCAATCATGCCCCTGTTCGTAGTTGAAGTAGCTTCATACAGATCAACGTGGATAAGTGATCTATTTCTAATAGACTCTTAATTTAGTTGCCACTGGAGTCGAAGCTAAGATGAATTGTGGCTCGATTACCGATTCGATTCTAGACCTTGGATATCGTTTCAAGTTTAATAAAAGAAATTTACAGTAAAGTATGTTTGCTAGTCGCCTCCGTGTAAGACACCTAATTTGCTATTTAGACGTAAAGTTCTCCTGAAAAAAAAATGGGCATTACTTCTATTTTTCACTTTGTACTGTTCTTCTTTTTATAAAAAATAATTAGACAAAGTTATTGTCACTTAAATCCAAGAATTTTCCTTTGTTTATTTGCATTAATGTCCAGCTTTCGACGTAGGTCATCTTCAAGGCTCTAAAAGTTTTAGAAACAGATTAAAATTTAAATTATTAATTTGGTAGCATATAAAAAATTGTTTGCACAATTAAAATAATTCAGACCCTTGGACGAATGCTTGGCATTAATAAAATAAAAATTAAGTTTGAAGTTGGCAATTACCTTTCTTCTCTAATTGTTGAAAACTATTCTTATTTCATCAAATTAATGTGTATTCTGTTTCGTAAAATGTATTTCATAGCTCTGAAGATGACCTAGTTTGTACGTCAAAAGCTTGGCATTAATGCAAATATATATTATATATATATTTTTAAAAAAATGGCTGAAATTGGCAATAATCTTTCTTCTTCTTAATTTGTTTACTTTTACTAATAGACTCTCTTTAGCAGTAGGCAAAATACTGCACAAGTGTGTAATTAAAATAAATCTTGGCAAAATGTCATTTGTCTACTTTTTATTAAACGTGGACCTAACCTCAAATTAAACTCTTCAGTACTTTCATCCCTATAAATAATCACGTCAAATACCTCTATTTAAAACAACAAACTGATCTTCTCTACCAATTTAACCAACAAAGTGTACTCAAATAAAGGGAATGGATTAGCTGAGTGGTTAGCGAATACTGGATTCTAACACGAAGATCACAGGTTCGAATCCAGCTGTTGGCCCCTAGTTTTTTTTTCTTTCTAGGAGCTTCTTACAGTTCACTGTCTAGAGGCCAGCAGTGCACGTTTCCGTGAGTAACGAGAGGACACTGTCTAGAGGCTGGCAGTGCACTGAAAAAAAAAAGAAACTCTGGGCGCCAATGACCTTAGATCTTGACGCGCCTTAAATCATTTGTGCTCCAATAAACTGAATACAAGACTTGGAAGGTGCTCTATACCTCTTACAAAGTGGCCATCAGACCAATATTACTCTACGCCTGCTCCCGCCTGGAGCCTGATCTGTAGTAATAACATCAAGAAACTCCAGGACAACACAGAACAAATTGCCCAGACTTGCTACTGACTTTCCTCGACGTACTCCTTCTATTCTATTCTAGATTGTCATCCTAACTAATTGCAAGTGTATAGTTTAAGTGCAAGAAAAAAGATGTTATGTATACAAGTTATCGTTACAGGCCGTAACCTGACCTAATATCAAAAAGTAGCCTACTAGGTCGAAAAAAGATTACGCCTATCTCTAATTAAGACAGGAATTTCAAGGAAGTCAAATAACCTTGGTCATGAAGTACGTAAAATGTGGTTCATTTTGTGAGTTAACACATTTTGTTGTAGAAAGATCTTTTTTTTTTAGTGATGAGGTTACGTTTATTATGAGTCTTGTTATCTATTTAATAATAGTATTTTTTTTGGGGGGGGGGCCTTCTGGGCGTGCAGATTAGCCAATTTAATAATAGTAAGAATCAAATTTGAGTTAGAATAGAATAGATTTTTAACTTCTTCGGTCTTGTTAAGGGAAGTTAAACGTGTCGCTAAAACCGATTTGGTAGAAAATTCTTCAACCGCAGGTACCTCATTACTCAATGGATTTTCTTAAAAAAAATAATAGCCTCTATGCTTTTCTGTAACCTTCTTATATACTTAGATACACTTAGATTTATAAACCTTCTCATCAATATCACCTCAATGTAGCAAGATCGCTCGAACCCTCGTCCAAGCACTTCCATCTTTGATAAAATCTTCCACATCGTTTAAAACCAACGTTGGTTCCAGGCGATTTCTTGATCACTTCTTGCTAAAATACAAAGTGTACGTAAGTTACCAACGCTAGCTAGTTTTTTCTCATCACATTTCTCACAAATTTTTAGAATATTTGGTCAAACAAAATTGGCAATGCTATTAACAATTTCTTGTTCTAAGCTTTCGAGTTTTTCACGTTTCATTATTTTATGTTGACTTAAGTTGAAAATACCTAATTCAAGAGCCACTATAATATTTGATTTTAATGCAGAATATTCCTTCCTTTTCGACAGAAATCCTGCTCTTATCGTCGAACATGAAACAAGTGTAATTGACACTATACACAGCCTTGCTTTGAAAGTGATATTTGTTCAGATGATACCTCCTGATCATAAAAGTCAGAAAGGAGACCGATATTTCTCTCATCATCTCTGTAGTTTTTTGCTTTTGTCGTCTCTGAATAAGACAATAATTCTACATTTGAACAATTTTTTTTGGTTATGATTAGTACAAATAACTTACTGGCTATGCAATGTGCAGTTTAGGATAGAATAGATTGTGCCTTTCCCGGTTAAGTATAACAGTTGAAACCTCCCCTTCTAAGAAGGTTGAGGACTTTCTCTACCAGTTCCTTTTGCGCTACAATCTCCTTTGGCCTCAAAGTTCCAAAGATATCGGTAGCGCAGCCGATCGATTGCAACAAGTGAGAGAGGCCGTTTCCACCTCTTCCTGAGACAATCTGCACAACGGCGTTTCGAGCTAATAAGCCCTATCTTGTGCAGGTGCTTCCTGAACCTACCGTGCCATGTGAATAGGGGCTGTAATCAGAGTAATCTGATTTCTGCCCAAGCCTAGGAGTCTCTTTGGTTCTTTGTTTACACAGCAAGAGCATGATACTCTTGCCGTGTTCACCCAATTCTTTTCATGCTCTCCCTAGATCCAATCTCTGAGAGCCACACGAACTGCACCCTTGGAGATTCCCAGGACAGGTTCCAGGCCAATGAAAGGAGTGTTTGCTCCGTTCCTGGCCAGTTTTTCAGCTATTTCATTCCCCCTTAATCCCCACATGACCCGGCACACCCATTCCAGCTGAACTTTGTTGTGCCAAGCCACTTGTTCAGTTCAATGTGCAGTTTTGCAAGCTATATAATGTTAATTAGAATGAAATATGAATCCATTGCTTGAATTGAAAATAGAATGCATGTGTCCGAGCTTGGATTAAGAGAATTCAAATGAGTGAACATTCTAGATTTCGTTGATTATCTGAAGATTTGCCTGAAGCGCCTTTAACTAAACTATGTTGGGTGAAGACTATGTGAAGCCAACTACTCTTTTTAGTAGAAATTATAGGTTAAAAAGAATAATTTCGTAAACTGCTGAAATTGGTGGATATCAGAAATATCTTTTGGGAGAGTAAATACAATTAATTGTTTTGAGCAGTTGTATTTATTCATTTTTTTTTTCTGTCACATCCGGTTAAATCATCTAGATTTTACCGGAAGTATTCCTGAATCAGCTGTGTTCTACAAACTATATATATAGTACGTGTTTGTGAGGGAATACACATCTACTGTGACAGAGTATGCGTGAGCAGGGCCCCACAGTTCTAGAGCGGAGCGAACAGACCGTAGTCCTTGAGTCCTGGACCACACACGCTCTCAAACGAGGGGAAAGTGGAACCTTTAAGAATACCCCTGCCACCCCCTCCTTTATAAATAAAAAAAAAAAAATACACACACAGAGCCGTAATATCCTTCTTCCTTATACACTAAAATCGCGTCCTAACTCACACTAATATCCTTCTTTTAATAACGCAACACAAACACTCCAAAACTTTTTTTATTTATTATATTTTTAGCTCATTTCTTGGTTAATATTAATTTTGAAAACTACTCGTAATTCTAAGCGATCACAAATTGTCGCTAATATAATTCTGTGTCTGAAAAGAAATCTTGTTATATATGTCCATGATTAGAGTAAATTTAGGTCTATCGTTTAAACGAGGAAATTCAAATTTTGCAAAAAAAATAATATGTTTAATATTTTGTGCCTCAAACTAGGACAATGCTTAAAACATAAAGTAACACCTCCCTAAGCCTATAATTGTAAAGGCTAAATAGTGGACTCAGTTACCAAAACGTAGTGCTGCACGAGACCGAGACGAGGCGAGACTTTATGCAGTCTCGATCTCGGTCTCGGTCTCGTCGAGATATCTCGGTCTCGGTCTAGGACTAGTCGATATATATCGGTTTTTTGAATTTTTGTTTAAGTATTAAAAATGGTTTCCTATTAATAATATTTTCAAAAAATGTTATTATTTTCTAATAATTATTTTAATTTATATATTGGTATTGATATAAAGAAAAAAAATGTAAAAGAAGACTACTACTTACAGTTCAATGCATCATATGTTACTATTACAGTTATATATCTGTATATAATTTCAAAAAGATGTTAAAAACGAGCCAAATGAAAGACCCAAATAACATATCTGCCTTCTATATCAAGTCGATTCGTGAAATAAAAAATACACCTCCCAACAAACTTCCCGCTCCATTAGTTATGGCTGTTGGTGAAGATAAAGAATCTGATGATTCACCTTTTGACGACGACGTCGACTGCATCAATATTTTTGCACCATTTGCTCAAAAATCATCAAATATCACCGAAGCATGGAAGACAGAAATAATGAATTATAACAAATTAGACCAAGCACCAGTAGACGTTGACATTTTAGAATGGAGGAAAACACTTGAGAATTCCTTCAAAAATTTGTCTAGAATGGCGAAAGATATTTTTAGTATCTGTGCAACTTCAGTGCCATCTGAAAGATTATTTTCGCAAGCTGCGTTGATAATGACCAATAGAAGATCGGTTAGAGGCGAGACCTGCGAAGCTAATATGTATTGTGGTACTGGGTTCGATTCCCGGTCTTAGGCCTTGGATTTTATTTAATGGTTAATAAAAGACATTTACAGTAAAGTATGTTTGCTAGTCGCCTCCGCCCGCGATACCTAATTGGTAGTTGGACGTAAAGCCCGCCTGAAAATATAGGCGATTACTTTACTTTGCTTACTTTACTTATGTAATTCGAAGTCAAATAGATGTAGTATTATTGAACATATGTATATAATAAAATCGTATCTTTTAATAATTGATTCAATACCCGTAATGATTATTTATTAATAAAGAACACAATTTTATAATTTTGTAGCTAAAAATTAATATTTGAAAAACCGAGATGAGACCGAGATTTCTCGACGAGATATATATGATGTCTCGATCTCGGTCTCGGTCTCGGTTGCTCAAGTCTCGTTTCTCGTGCAGCACTACCAAAACGCTACAGTAATAAGGTTTTAGTTACTCATAATCAAGATTCTATAAATTACACTGAAATCAATAACAGGCACACCAAGCTTCTGACAGCTCTATCATCTAATTAAACCGATGTACATTTCTCATTATGTTATTCTAGAATCTGGTCTATATTTATAAATTCTAGACCATTACTAACTTAGCTTGCACCGTGTTGATATACGAGATATGGCTATTAAATAACGAGAACTGATGCTGCTACAGAAGAACTATGCATGCGCCAAATCCTAACGACCAACAGCTGTGCAGCGTAAAGCCTTCTCTTTCGATTGTAGCGTTTCACGTGTTTGTAGAGAAATCTGTCTGACCGGAATCGTTGTTTGTGTAAGAGGAGTTAGTTTCGTTTTGCCGAAAACATGATACCACACATGTGTTTGACAGCTGTGATTGTTATAAGATAAAGTTATTTCAAATTTTCCAAATTACGCTTGTTTAATTTTAAATTCTCAATTGATTTCCTTTTCTTGTAATAAAAGGCAAAATGTCATCATCATCTTATGGACAGTTTAATGCTATTTCAATTGGTGTAATTAAATTTACCATTTCTCTTGTACTCTAAAAATTAAGGCCATTTTTGTGGGCAAAGAAAAAACAGGTCGTGAAGCGTTTAAAAAAATCATTTAAATTGAAATTTTGGTCGTAAATGGGTTGTAAAAGTAAAACAGTTAGAGATTAAAAAAGATCAAATACATTATACGAAGAAAAGAATTCGTGGAATTAATAGGCTTGGCCAATGTCGCCATTTGCCAGGTTAATACGAGGTGTGGCTATTAAATAACGAGACTATTGCTGTAAAACATTTTATTTTAAATTTATACATATTTAGTTATTATCACCTTCAATATTCAACGCTATCCCTCCCTACAACGCTCCATGCGAATTTACCATTGTTCGAAACAGTGCTGGAAGTCTTTTTCTGTGAGCTCCAGCATGACGTGTGCCGCTTTTACTTTCACAGCTTCAACGCACTGAAATCGTGTTCCTTTTAATGCAGATTTGACTTTGGGGGAGCAGATAAAAGTCACATAGGGGCCAGGTCAGGCGAATAAGAACGGATGGCCTAAAACTGGGATTTTGTACTTGGCTAAAAACGTCTTGACAAACAATGCTGTGTGAGCCAGCGCGTTGTCTTGATGGAGAACCCCGTGACTTGTTCTTCCACAAATCGGGTCGTTTTTTCCTTACTCTTTCACGGAGTTGAGCAAGCACCTCACGGTAGTAATGTTGATTAATTATAATCGATATTTTCATCCGTTTTGGACGAGGCAGGGCGACCCGGGTAGTCATCATCTCCGACGTCTTCTCGGCCATCTTGGAAACGCTTGAACCAATCAAAAACTCGCGCACGTGATAAACATTCATCACCATAAACTTCTTTTAATAAAAGATAAGTTTTAGTAGCGTTTTCACCAAGTTTCATGTGAAATTTCACGACACTTCGTTGCTCTTACTACATGTGTAGTATCATGTTTTCGGCAAAACGAAACTAAAACCTCTTACACAAACGGACGGTTCCGGTCAGACAGATTTCTCTACAAAAACACGTGAGACGCTGCAATCGAAAGAGAAGGCTTTACGCTGCACAGCTGTCCGGTCGTTAGGATTTGGCGCATGCATAGTTCTTCTGTAGCAGCATCAGTCTTGTTATTTAATAGCCACACCTCGTAACCTATCTAGGAACTTTCCAAAATCTTTTAATTTGGCAAATTCTGCTACACAATATATTTGTAAGAGATGGGTGAGTTAGTACCCAGGAATAGTTTATCCCTTTCTCCGTTGATGATATCTGGATGAGTTGTTTCATATAGTGGAGTAAATATAAAGTGTAAATTCGAGATACTTTGTGTTCTACAGTTTTCGTCGATAGTTCTATTAAACATTTATACAAAACAAATAAATTACGTTGTGTTTTATTTTTCAGACATATTATTATTATTATTATTATCATTATCAATCAGTAATTAAATTTCTGCTCCAGAGAATATCTGTCAGTTGTAGTTTGAACTTCAAACAGTCAACATCGCTAGAAAGTGTCTACGTACTTGTGCTCCTACTCTTACTATTCTAAATTCTTTTTTCTTATTCTAAATTATTTCATTTTAATTTTAATTTTTTCCTTTTTCTTCCACTCACTCTTTATTTTCCTCCTGAGCTGTTTCCTCTTTCTCTGAGTTTCTTCTCTATTCACACACTAGTATTCTCTCTTTTCTTTCTTATTTTCTTCTAAATTTTTTTTTTTTTTTTTTTTTTTTTTTTTAAATTTTTCAATTTTTTTTTTATTTAATAAGTGGTGAAAATCTGAGTCGGCGAATATGTCTGCAGACAGCGGGGGTCCTGGGCCCCCGGCGTCGGACCAAAGTTCAGATAAGTTGTGTGTTGGTAATGGTAAAAGTGTCGATGTACCAAATACTAATTTAATTAACACTAAGGTGAATGATATAAATAACATTTATGTAAATGTGTCCAAAAATACTGATGTAACTTATGATGAAAATATAAGTAATATGGAAGTGGATCGATCTGTGTCCGATTCTACTACTAATACGAGTATTAACCCAATTCAATTCTTACCTAATGAAACTGGTACAAGAGCCAATAAAAGATCAGGTGAGATAATTTCGAGTGGTACCACTAAAGTGCATGTTCAGGAGATTAATGAAATCTCAAACAAAAGCCAATCAATGTTTAAACTCGATTACATTAATAAAGCGAGTAAAAATCGTTATCGTCCCAATGATAAAGGTCCATATGTTATTAACCTAGAGGGTAACAAAGGTAACCTAGGAAAAGTACATAGGATGGCATTGGGCAAGTGGTTGTTTAAATCAGCAAATGCGTACACGAAGGAGATAATTGATATTTCTGTTACCGGTCAGAACAGAATGAAAATCACAACCAATACACCACAGGCAGCTAACAACTTATTATCTTTAGGCATTCTTAAAGAACGTGAAATTGTAGCATATATCCCTAACTTTCGAGTACAATGCACAGGTGTGGTTAGGGATATTGATGTGGAATTGGATGATAGTGAAATAATACAAGAGCTTATCTCACCTTTCTCCCCACTCGAAGTCAGACGTCTTACACGTAAAAAATATATTAACGATAAACAACTTATTGAGAAATTACCTATTTGTTTTATTACGTTTGATAGCCAGACATTGCCACAATATGTATCCCTATATGGGGCAAGATGTAAGGTGGATCCTTATATTCCATCCATTAGACAATGTAAGAACTGTCTGAGATTTAGACATTCAGAGGAACAGTGCAGAAGCAGAACTAGATGTGATCATTGTGGAGAAAACCACAGAACCATTGAATGTACTGTATCTGAGGCTGTTCTGCCGACATGTGTCCATTGTAAAGGCGAGCATAGATCTACTTCTAGGGACTGCCCAGTTAAATTAACAAAAAATAATGAAATAAGAAATAAAATACTTAATAAAAATACATTTGCCACTGTCACAAAGAATAAATTTGATATCTTAAGCGAGGAGGAATTTCCTAATATAGCTGCAAATCGTTCCACAATACCAATTATAAGTAGGGATACCAATAAACTCAATAAACCAGAATCAGCTGGTACCGAAAAGTTTTCTAAAGAATACCGGGACTCCGTTAAATCAAATAAGTTTAGAAACAACGATGTGGAGCCTATAATTCGCAAAACCAACAGTCACACTAGTATGGAAATAGAGAATAAAGGAAAACTATACAGACATTCTGCATCACATCACACACGAACAGACAGACAAATCATTAACCCATCACAAGTAAACCCACAAACTGACAGACACACGGAAGAATCACAAGATAGTAATGTGGAGTATGTCTTCCAGTTAATTAATAGAATAAAAAATTATCATTCTAATAAAAATGAAATATTTAAATTTATTGCATATAACTTGGAAGAAATTATTTCTAAAAATAGCGATAGTTCAAAGTCAGGCAGTGCAAGCACAAAACAACAACCACAATCGAATAATACAGTAGTAACAGATACCAGCATACACACTCATTCACAGCGCACATCATAATACTAACTTTATTTAATAACATTATTATCTCTACGTTCATTCTTCAACTTACATACGCACAAACAAATATTTATTACAAATCTTAATCATATACATTGCGTCAATTTCATAAAATAAAATAACAAAATAAAAATAAAATAAATTAAAAAATGTTCAAAATTTTACAATTAAATGTAAGATCTCTTCAAAGCAATAGAAATTACTTAGAAACATTTCTGAAAATAAATAATATAGATATAGTATTGCTATCAGAAACCTGGTGCAAACGATCGCAAATAATTAATATTTCTAATTACAAATTTATCAGAGCCGACAGAAATGATGGATATGGCGGGTCAGGAATCTTAATAAAAAATAACATTTACTTTAAAACAATTCAATTTCAACCTAAATTCAATAACAATAAAATTCAAACCTGTGGCATTAGCTTTAAGATTTCAAATTCATATATCACTATAATATCGATTTATTGTGCACCTGGGCACAAATTTCAAAGTAATTTCTGGTCCACATTATTTAGTTCCTTGAGTTCGCCAGCCTTGATCTGTGGGGACTTCAATGCTTACCATAGAAGTTTTGGTTGTGCATTCAATAATGCTGAAGGTAGGGACCTACTCGACGCCGTACATGACGAGAACTTGTGTTTATTAAATGACGGAACAGCCACACTTTTACAAAGACCTGACAGACGTCCTTCCGCCGTTGATCTCTCCATTTGTTCCCCTTCCCTAGTACCTAGGCTAGAGTGGAAGGTTTTAGATGAACCTTTCGGTTCGGATCACTTAGGCATACACATCTCTTTGGACAAAAACATCCCCACTTTACACAACCACAGTTCCTGCCATAGAAAATGGAATCTGAAACTAGCTGACTGGGAAAGTTATACCCGCTTATCAGATAACCTGCTATCCCAACTGAGCATCTCAAGCGATCCATGTACTAATTATGTGAACTTTGTCAAAATTATTAATAGCGCAGCGGAAGCTGCTATCCCTCAAATAAAACCTTACCTTGGGCGTAGGCCCAGATTCCCTCCGAAGCCGTGGTGGGATGAGGAATGCGACAAGGCCAGAAAGCAAAACATAGATTCATTTAAAATTTACAAACTGACACCCAATCTGGCCAACTACATCAATTGCAAAAGAGCCTCTGCATTTTGTAGGAAAGTATATAAAACTAAGAAGAAGGTAAAATGGGCGGAGTTTTGTAATTCTATTAATAGAAACTCTCCGATCAAGGAAATTTGGAGTGGTGTGAGGGCTCTCCGACACGGATACACTAGACGCACAACTTCTTATGATGACTGGATTCCTGAATTCCTGTGCTCCCTTACACCCGAGATAGTTCCTAATCAAGTCACGACACCCGACATATTACCTTCCTTTGCAGATCAATTGAATAATCCCTTTTCCTTCGACGAATTAAGTCTTTCTCTTAAAACGAATACAAACACCTCTCCAGGAATTGATAATATCCACTACCCTATGTTGGTCAAACTGTCGGATTCAGGTAAGAGGATTCTCCTGAGGATCATCAATGATGTCTGGACACAAGAGAAGCGTATAGATGATTGGAGTATGCAAATAGTGGTTCCGTTACTGAAGCCGAACAAAGACCCTTCCCTACCCGACTCCTACCGACCTATTGCATTATCCTCCTGTGTTGGCAAGACATTCGAACGCCTGATTAAAACTAGACTAGAGTGGTGGGCAGAAGCGAATAAAAAAGTCCCACATTATCAGCATGGCTTCAGAAAGAAACATTGCACTCTAGACGCATTATCCACCTTCGTTTCAGATATACACAAGTGTTTTTCTGAAAATAAGTACATGATGGTGGCGAATGTCGACCTAACCAACGCATACAACAACGTCGACATCTCAATCCTAATCGACAAAATGAATACAATAGGCGTTCCATCCAGAATCATCAAACACATCCACCACCTCCTTTCATCCCGCTCCATCACAGTCCGCCACAATGGCAGATTTAAAGGGCCACGCATAACACACTTAGGATTGCCACAAGGTGCTGTCCTCAGTCCATTACTTTTCAACATCTATACAGCAGATCTCCAGGCCACCATAGGTGAGGATGCTTGTGTATCTCAGTATGCAGATGATATCATTCTGTTCAGCCAAGAGCGTACGTTAGAAGAAGCTAAAAGTAAATTAGATACAGCAATGTTGTCATTCAGCAAATGGTGTTCAGAAATGGGTCTCTCATTATCTGAAAGTAAAAGTACTGTCACAGTCTTCACTAGACACAGAAAGTGGAACCTGCCTCCGTCTCTAACTCTAGGTGGATATCACCTCCGAGTGGAGAGGGTCATTAAGACGTTGGGTATGGTAATTGACAACAAACTTTTATGGAGACAACACGTTGAGCAATTGGCTGAAAAGTGTGAACAGTCTTTAAACATACTGAGGTGCATCAATCGTCTGAACTATGGAGCTGACGTGAAGACATCACTGATGATCTATAGACAGCTGATCCTCTCCAGGATCGATTATGGGTGTTTCCTATATGGGGATGCCGCAAACACCCATCTGGATAAAGTCAGCCGGATACAGTTCAAAGCTCTGAGGTCCTGCCTGGGAGCTCTTAAATCTACTCCAACGAACGCCCTCTTAGTAGAGGCTCGCGATTTTCCTTTAGATATCAGAAGGAAGTTATTGGCTTCCCGATTTGTGGTGGACAGATTGTGTGTAAGTAATCACCCTGTTACAAAGAGAATTAGCTTCATGGCAGCCAAGGTATTCACTGAGAGGTACTGGTGCAAAAAGAAAACTCCAATTTTGGTGAAGGTTTTCTGCGACTTGTCCCATTTCTCGTCCTCCCTAAACCGTACAGATGTCTTACCCCGATATTATTTTGACTACCATGACCTCCTTAAAAATCCCTTCATTATAGACAGCCTCTACCATTATGATTCCGATTCACCAAACATAATAAATAACTGTAACTTTCTGTCAAAATTGGAGGACAAGTTCGCTGACTACGACCACTTTTACACGGACGGATCTAAGAGTGCGGATGGCGTGGGATGCTCAATCTATCACCTACAGTCGGACACAATCTTGCAATACAAACTTAACCATACTGCCTCCATATTTACAGCTGAACTGATAGCCATAAACAAATGTTTATTTAATATACGGTCTACCGACGTCAAACACTCTCTCATCATGAGCGATAGCAAAAGCGTTCTTCAGAAATTGAGACATCCTGGTAATGACCCTTCCTTCCTGGTCCTGGATACGATTAATATGATAAAGAAGTTAATCGCCAATGGCGGATCAGTCTGGTTGATTTGGGTGAAGGGTCATTGTGGGCTATTGGGAAATGAAAAAGCTGATTCTGGAGCAAAAAAGGCCACTTTATTACAGTCTCCATATTTAAATACATTGTCCCCATCCGATATTAAAAACTACGTTAAAAAGATATGCTACCAAAAGTGGGATGAAAGCTATACAAGATCTTCAGCACTAAAAGGTAAATTCTACCGATCCATAGAAACTGGTATACCGCTAAAACCTTGGTACAATAATTACTCTGAAAATAGAAAATTCTTCACCACAATAATCAGGCTCAGATTTAATCATAACTATTCTCCACACCACCTAGCCCGCATAGGGATCTCCATAGACACAACTTGCTCCTGCGATCACGAATCCATAGCCGACTCCAACCACTTAATATTGGCCTGCAAGAAATACACTCGTGGCAGGGATCAACTGTGGAGGGCGCTAGTACGGACTGACTGCCCACTACCACCAAACTTGCACACCATCTTGACACATAACAATGACGACATATACTTGGACTTGTACACATACATAAAGACGAACAACATCACACTATAACACACACATATACACATACACAAACACACACATATACACATACACAAACACACACACACAACAGTTTTCCTTACGTAAAAAAACAATAATAAACAAATAAAATAAATAGATAAAAAAAGGACAGACGATGGAAAAAGAAAAAAAACACATAAATAAGTAAAAAACAAAAAAAAAAACAAATAGATACTAACTAAAATTATGTAGAAATAAATATCAAAATCAGGGTTGCCGGCCAAATAGTCAAAAGCAGAATAACAATAATAATGGCTATCTGCCTTAGTACAGAAGGCCACAAAAAAAAAAAAAAAAAAAAAAAAAAAAAAAAAAGAATATCTGTACTTCCATACATACTTAGAAAACATCATCAGACTGTCCTAGTCCTTACCATTTAATACGGTTTTAAATTCGTTACGTGTCAATAGGCCTTCCTTATATATTTATATTCTTTTAATATAGGGCACATAGCTATAAAATGGAATACTATAACTTCTTAGTTTCAGTTATGGAGTGAAACTAATTTTAGTTAACTGATCAGTAGTACCACCACAAAGTTATTACAACTAAAATTCAGTTATAAGCTTTATTTTTATTTTTTGCTTTGGAACAATTTATAACTTTATTCTAATTAATTAATTGTTTTTTTTTGCTTCTTTTTTTTTTACAGATTGTTGAGATCCTGGCATGGCGTTGAACTTTAATATAGCTCTATTATTATTAGTATTACTATTAATATTATTATGCAATTATTGTATGGCGATACCATGTGAAGATGCACGATTAAAATGTGCTTATAGAGATGGCTGTGGTATGGCATTGCACAACTATTTGCTCGGCTGTACAAGTCTAGAATTAAAATCAGATTTCTGTCCCGAGCAATGCCAACATGCGCTAATTGCTTTGACGTCAACAAATGAAGGCAAAGAATTAATGAAGGTAAATTAACGTATAGATTTTTATTTTTCTATTTACAAATTAAATATGGGCCTGCTCATAAATAGCTTTACTTTATAAAAGTTATAAAATGTGAGAAAAGTATATTTATAAAAATCAACCATATTTTTATCTAAATAAGTTTTCTAACTCAAAACTCATCAACATACGCCTGATGTTTACAAATACCATAAATTTGTTAATTTTTAGCATATACAAGGTACGCCATTATGGACAAATTCAAATGGTTCTATTATTATTATTATTATTATTATTATTATTGTTATAATTAATTTAAGGCGTCAACATATGGGTTTATTAACGCCCGCTGCCGGCCTCTACGAATAAATTACAAACCAAAATGATAGGCCTAACATGTTTTAAGCCCAAGGACAAGCGGATCTATGCTGTGATACTTCTAGATTTTTATATTCTTCCAATTAGGAGTTTTGCTTAAAATTCTTAAAGATGGTTATAAAAAAAAAGGCAAAGTTACGATCTATATGATTGATATAGCCAACTCTCTTGCAGCAAATCTGCGGCAGAAGCAATGGAAAAAAGATTAATAACTTTTGTAGCTGAAAAACAGTTCAAACATTAAAAAACATGGTGTTTGTAAACATCGAAGTATGTGAATGGAATGCAAAGAAGTCCAAAGAATATTTTTATTTTGAAAAATACGCCACTTACACTCTTTTTTTTAAAAAAAAAGAAATATGCGTCGCTTTACAGAAGCAGATACTATTCTTGGATACTCAGAGCTATCTGAGGATAGACTGCAAAACAAATTCTAATCAAAGATTTTGTTCACAGTGCGAATGTGGTGATAATATGTGTCGTGAAACGAAAGCGCGTGTAGAAGTATGCCGACCTCAGGTGATACGTGCAACTCGAGCGGAAACTGTGGTCAGCTGTGAGGTTGCACAATGGATTTGCAGTGCAGATACGCTTTGCTCGACAGCTTTGATGTACTACAACATGAATTGCCGGTCAATGTTCGCTGGCCGCAAATGTTCGCCTAGGTGAGAGAAAGATTGCTATTGTGGTTTTTGAGATACTCTTAGCCAGTGCAGATTTAATCAATCTTTACTTAAGATCTGCAATGCACCGTGTTAAGGAATGTGCAAGGATATGGCCAAAGTTCTAGATACATTATCTGTTCTAAAAAGTTCCCCCCAATCTACTTTATATTAATGGTCAGTCTCAGCAGATGTATTTCGTTGACATACAATTCTCAGCATTCGGCCCAATAACCAACAAGCTGAATCTCGAAATAACATAAAATATCCTCCCAGAACATATAGCTATGAACTAGTATGATATACATTTTTAATTACGTTTGATTACAGGTGTAAAAATTCGATAGAGATCTTACGACGCCAGGAGAAAGCAGCAAAACTAGATTCTTGCGTTTGCAATGGCCGTGAGGACTATAATTGCAATACGATACGAACAAATATGGAGTCATTGTGCTTCAATAAACATAAGAACAATCCATTTTCCACATCCACATCTATAATAACCTCGAATCCAATTGAAACAAACGAATTGGAGGTGAAATCTATCAATTCTGGATTCATCCGGAGTCCACTCGATATAGTCCAATTAACAATATACGTTAGCATTATTTTAATAAGGTGAGATTATTTCTATTTTAATTTTTTTTTTTTTTTTTTTTTGACGATTTCATTTTCTGATTTAACATTATTTTATTACAAAATGGCGGCCATGATTTTCTGGCAAAAATAAAAAATGGTGGGCTAATAGCTCAGGATATAGGCCAATCACTCCTTATAAGCTATAATTTCAATATGGTGGCGTCTTGTTGAAAGTGTTCGTTCGTTCATTATCTCGTTTTTTACGCTTTCCATAGTTTTGGAGATGGCCTACTAATCGTGACTTAGTACACAATCAGTTCTTCAACTATGAATTAAGAACGTTAATAAATCTTGCAACATCTAGTAACTTGCAAGAGAGAATACCAACGATAAGATGGTAGCCGACACTAAATGATTACCCTTACTTTAGGGCCAAAACACCCTTTTCTACATCAGAGAATGAATCTTTATCTCTTTGCCCCTTTGGTACTTAATTATTCAATATTATTTACAATTGAGTCTTTTTCAAATCTCTTTAGTTGGATACAAGTATTACTTGCAACTTAAAAGTGGATATATTCTGGGCAACGAAAACAACCATATTTGGCAAAATAACTGTTAAAGACTATTAAAACTGTCCGGTAGGACAGTTGTATAAGGATTGATCGTCAAAAAGTGCACGAAAAAGCGTAACGTTAAAAAACACCCAACTTTGACAATTTTTTTCTCTTTTTCTGTAAAAGATAAAATTCCCAAATTTTCTTTAAAATATAGGGCAAACCCTCCTTTATAACTGTAATTTTTTTTGCAACCCCCCAGACCTAATAGATTTTGAGAAAAAAGTTGCCGAAAATGAGCAAAAACGGCATTTTCAGAAATTGTTGTTGTTCTTCTTCTTCTTCTTCTTGTTGTTGTTGTTACCTTTTTTGTAAACTACGTAGCGCCTAAACGCGAGAACCGATTTTCATGAATGAGGTGACATTCGATTCGGAATTTTATGTAGATGTGCCTTTTGGGGGTCTCGACGCTGTACACCGAATTAGAGAGGAGTTAGCCCCCTTTATGTAAGGCCCCCTTCAAAATTATTATTACTAATTACTCTGTAAATCTTAGCCCGATTTTGATAAAATTTGGTAGGATGATAGAGTTAGGGCTCCCCTACGTAACGTTAAAGCGGCGATCTGCTCTTACACTAGTTAAGGGGAAGTATAGCAATCGTTTCAAATTATCGACAAGTGAACTGATTTTCATGAATGAAGTGTCATTCGAATCGAAATTTTGTACAGATTTGCACTTTAAAAGTCTCGTCGCTACGCCTCATATGGAGGGGAGTTTGCCCCACCCAAGTAAGGCCGTTTCTAAAACTATTATTACCAATATTTCTATAACGCTTTGTCCGATTTTGATAAAATTTAGCACGAAGAAGTGATTAAAGCTCCTCTACATGGCTGTGAAGTGCCATCATGCTCTTACACCTACTAAGAGGAAGTACTGAAATCGTTAAAATTATCAATGGGTGAACCTATTTACATTAATGAATTGTCGTTCGATTCAAAATCTTTGCCTCTTTGCCTTTTAGGGAGAAGTACTGTAATCGCCCGTTTATTTTTCTTACTCCTCTTAAAAGGAAGGTCTGAAATCGCAGTTTAAATTTGCTTTTTACGTACAAATACCTTCCTATTTTATATAAAAAGGCTTTCTCAAAAAAATTGTTATTGAGGATGGTTTGGGGACCGCAACTATAATCATTCTTTAAAAAGATCTCTCCAGTGGTAGTTACGGTTCCTACTTAACACCTTATCAGGTTATAATGTTAGAATTGCTTATTCCAAATTTAAAAAAAACAGTAAAGCAGATATGTAACTAAGCAAAATAGACAAAAATGAAAATCTATCCAAAAGGTACAAAAATCTCCTTAACAAAAACTTACAGTTTAAAAAGTTAAGTATAAGGGTTGATTAAACGCCAAAAGGTACACAAATCAGCAAGTATCCAACATTTCATTCAAGCTTAGTTGATATAATTTAAGTAATTTTGCTGCATTAACTTTTCCTTCACATTTTTTAGAATTTATTAGATGTCACAGAACCTTATGCTGGCCATTTTCATCTACAAAAAATTTGTTCAAGTAGCACTGTAGATTGACTGTAATATCTATTAATCTATAATAATCAAACTATTAATTACAGGTTAAAAAGAAAACGTTATAAAAAATAAAAAAAATTACGAGGCTACAAAATTTAAAAACTTTTTAAAAAAAATGCTTACACCAACATACATCAATGATTTCGATTATTTTATTTTTAATAAAAATCGTCTGTTTAAGTTCATTCTTCGATTAAAGTAATTGTTATTTTATGTAGTAGTCAAACGTTTATAATAATAGGTAATAATTATCTGGCTTTATAGAAAATAATATAGTTTTCTTCAATCACACTCTCAATGTAGCTGTTCTTCTCACAATGTTATATATATGTTATGTAATATAAAATAAATAAGTATTGCATACTTTTAGGACAGCTAATTATTCCAGTATTTTACTGTAAGTAAAATTAAATTACAATAGAGAAATGAATAATTGTTGAATAATCTACTTGTTATTAACTGTGTGTTATTTGTTCTCACGAATATTTCGGTTAGACGAATTCAAGTCTGAAATATTGTTTTAAATCCTCCGTGATTCAAATTTAAACAGTAGCCGACTCTAACTTTGTCTTTTTCTACTTTAACATGCATGTATAAGATGTGACAACTTCAGAATAAAGGGCATATTAAAGATAAATCAGAAGAATAATAATTATTTGGAATAGAGTTAAAATAAAGTACCTATTTAAAAACGAAGATATAATATACATTTTATCATAATTATAACCAAATAATATTATGAACGAACTGGCCAGCATAAGGGTCTGTGACATCTAATAAATTCTAAAAAATGTGAAGGAAAAGTTAATGCAGCAAAATTACTTAAATTATATCAACTAAGCTTGAATGAAATGTTGGATACTTGCTGATTTGTGTACCTTTTGGCGTTTAATCAACCCTTATACTTAACTTTTTAAACTGTAAGTTTTTGTTAAGGAGTAATAATATATAAGGGTTGATCGTCAAAAACTGCACGAAAAAGCGTAACGTTGAAAAACACCCGACTTTGACAATTTTTTTCTCTTTTTCTATAAAAGATAAAATTCCCAAATTTTCTTTAAAATATAGGGCAAACCCTCCTTTATAGCTGTAATTTTTTTGCAACAACCCAGATCTAATAGGTTTTGAGAAAAAAGTTGCCGAAAATGAGCAAAAACTGCAATTTCAGAAATTGTTGTTGTTCTTCTTCTTCTTCTTCTTCTTCTTGTTGTTGTTGTTGTTGTTGTTGTTGTTGTTACCTTTTTTGTAAACAACGTAGCGCCTAAACGCGTGAACCGATTTTCATGAATGAGGTGTCATTCGATTCAGAATTTTATGTAGATGTGCCTTTTGGGGGTCTCGACGCTGTACATCGAATAGGAGAGGAGTTAGCCCCCTTTATGTAAGGCCCCCTCCAAAATTATTATTACTAATTACTCTGTAAATCTTAGCCCGATTTTGAAATAATTTGGTAGGATGATAGAGTTAGGGCTCCTCTACGTAACATTAAAGCGGCGATCAGCTCTTACTCTTGTTAAGGGAAAGTATAGCAATCGTTTCAAATTATCGACACGTGAACCGATTGTCATGAATGAAGTGTCATTCGAATCGAAATTTTGTACAGATTTGCACTTTAAAAGTCTGAACGCTGTGCCTCATAAGGAGGGGAGTTTGCCCCACCCAAGTAAGGCCCTTTCTAAAACTATTATTACCAATATTTCTATAACGCTTAGTCCGATTTTGATAAAATTCAGCTCGAATAAGTTGTTAAAGCTCCTCTACTTGGCTGTGAAGGGCCATCAAGCTCTTGCACCTACTAAGAGGAAGTACTGCAATCGTTAAAATTATCAATGGGTGAACCTATTTACATTAATGAATTGTAAATCTTTGCCTTTTAGGGAGAAGTACTGTAATCGCAGTTTATTTTTCTTACTCCTCTTAAGAGGAAGTACTGAAATCGCAGTTTAATTTTGCTTTTTACGTACAAATACCTTCCTATTTTATTCAAAACGCTTTCTCAAAAAAATTGTTATTGAGGATGGCAACTATAATCATTCTTTAAAAAGATCTCTCCAATGGTAGTTACAGTTCCGACTTAACACCTTATCAGGTTATAATGATAGAATTGCTTATTCTAAATTTTAAAAAAAATCTCTGAAACAGATAAGTAACTTTGTAAAATAGACAAAAATGAAAATCTATCCAAAAGGTACAAAAATCTCTTTAACAAAAACTTACAGTTTAAAATGTTAAGTATAAGGGTTGATTAAACGCCAAAAGGTACACAAATCAGCTAGTACCCAACATTTCATTCATGCTTAGCTGATATAATTTAAGTAATTTTGCTGCATTAACTTTTTCTTCACATTTTTTTAGAAATTATTAGATGTCACAGACCCTTATGCTGGCTAGATCATTCATTATATTATTTTGTTATAATTATGATAAAATGTATATTATATCTTCGTTTTTAAATAGGTACTTTATTTTAACTCCATTTCAAATTATTCTTTGGATTTATCTTTAATATGCCCTTTATTTTTAGTAGTCACATATACATTCATGTTAAAGTAGAGAAAAACAAAGTTAGAGTCGGCTACTGTTTAAATTTGAATCACGGATTTAACAGAATATTTCAGTCTTGAATTCGTCTTACCGAAATATTCGTGAGCACAAATAACTCACAGTTAATAACAAGTAGATTATTCAACAATTATTCATTTCTCAATAAATTGTAATTTAATTTAGTCTCCCTAATTTTACTTATAGTAAAATACTGGAATAATTAGCTGCCCTAAAAATATGCATATCTTATTTATTTTATATTACATATATTCAACATTGTGTGAAGAACAGCTACATTGAGAGTGTAATTGAAGAAAACTATATTATTTGCGATAAAGCCAGGTAATTATTACCTATTATTACAAACGTTTGACTACTACATAAAATAACAATTACTTTAATCGAAGAATGAACTTAAACCGACGATTTAAAAAAATAAATAAAATAAAATAAACAAAATCATTGATGTATGTTGATATAAGCATTTTTTAAAAAAAGGTTTTGAATTTTTTAGCCTCATAATTTTTTTTTATTTTTTATAACGTTTTTCTTTTTCACCTGTAATTAATAGTTTGATTATTATAAATAACTAGATATTACAGTCAATCTACAGTGCTACTTGAACAAATATTTTGTAGATGAAAATGGCCAGCATAAGGGTCTGTGGCATCTAATAATTTCTAAAAAAATGTGAAGAAAAAGTTAATGCAGCAAAATTACTTAAATTATATCAGCTAAGCATGAATGAAATGTTGGGTACTAGCTGATTTGTGTACCTTTTGGCGTTTAATCAACCCTTATACTTAACATTTTAAACTGTAAGTTTTTGTTAAAGTATAAGGATTAACATTATTTTTGTGTCAAAATTATATTTGAGTGTAACAGGTTATAGGTTAGAATTTTAGAAGATAAAAGTTGAAGTGAGTGTAAATAATTAAGGAACCAGATTTTGTTAAAAAAATAAATAGAAAATGCAGTATTATTATGTTTTATTACAGGTAGCGCTAGAGTCAAAAAAAAAGCGAAGCTAACTACGCAAATAAACACCTCGTATCTAATTACTTCTACTCTACCTCAGGTGAAACCAAGAAAATGTATTATTTCTATTTATTTATCTACAATTGGATAAATTATGTATTTTTTATTTCTAGAATAAAATATGTATCGTCTTCCTATAACATAGAGTTACCTGATTTTATAAAAAAAATAAAAATAAAACAAGATGGCAGAATTTTATCTGCTTGTATTTCTTAAGAAATAATTTAATGTATTTTTTTAGGATTATTTATTTTAGGGTGCAGGGAATCTATTTTTTACTGTATTCACTTAATTTATTGTCTATTTGATAAAATAATAATAATAATAATAATTTATTTGTGGAATTTGGAAAAATTGTATTTTGTGCTGTTTTTGAAGAATAACTTTCCTTTTGCGGGCAGATTTAGGGAGAAGTCGAAATCTATTGGGCTAATAGAAGATTGCTGGTTTCAAGGCCATTCCTATAGCAGATTAATTTGATTCGTAAACATTAGAGGCAGTAATGTACGAACACCAAGAATACTTTGAAAATGTTACTAAGGTTCTAGTGTTCTGGTATTATAGATCTGTCTATTCTATGGGATAGCCAGCCAAATCTATTGTTGTCTATTTTTAACCACCAAGTGATCATTTAGTTCAAAACTGCTAGAATATGCCAAAGTCCTGCAAAAGTTGTATATCAGATGCTGTAATTAGAAGCCTAGGGTCTTCTAGGCCTAGTAAAATATTGTTAGCCTAGGTATTGTAGCCCCACAGCTGAGACCAAAATGGTCCAGGAATGGAAAAATGATCCTAGGTTATGTTCAAGGTTCTTGAGAAGGTAACTAACTGGTTTTCTAGTTATAGCCCGGGATTTCTAGCTAGTGTTGGCCGCTTACCTTAAAGGTGGGATTGAATGAATTCAACAGATTACATGATAAATCTATTCTTATTATTATAAATTTATCCACATTGTAAATACATAAAATATAATTTATTATTTACAAAAATAAAGTGTATTATCTAATAATAATAATTAATGGGCAAAATACATTCATAAACCAAAGAATAAATACAAAATAAATGAATAAATAATGTATTCACAAAATATTGTTTGTTTCGACTTTTTGTTAATTTGAAAATACATTTTAGAATTTAAAAAAAAAAAGAAAAAGAAATCAATTCATATTATTTTATACGAAAATATATTTTTGAGAAAAATTCTAAATTTTGTAGTACTTTCTTTCAAAATTGGATTCAAATTTTTTTTTTTAAGTACCTTTACCTTGTCATTACACTACTCTGGAATTGCAGTTTATGGTAAGTTACGAGGGTCGTTTGAAAAGTCCGTGCAAAAATAAAAACTACTTAATTTTTTGGGGTAAACCTTTTTTATTTTTCAACATAGTCTCCTTTTAGGCTTATACACTTCGTCCAACGCTGTTCTAGTTTGTTGATCCCTTCCGAATAATAGGATTTGTCCAAGTCTGAAAAATAGCCTTTCGTTTCTGCAATCACCTCCTCGTTTGAATAAAATCTTTTTCCCGCCAGCCATTTCTTCATATTGGGGAACAAATAGTAGTCCGAGGGAGCCAAGTCTGGAGAATAGGGGGGATGTGAAACGAGTTGGAACCCTATTTCCATTAATTTTGCGACCACAACTGCTGAGGTGTGAGCTGGTGCGTTGTCGTGATGGAAAAGGACTTTTTTGTGGGCCAATCGTGGGCGTTTTTCTTGCAGCTCGGTTTTCAAACGGTCCAATAACGATGAATAATATGCACCTGTAATAGTTTTACCCTTTTCCAGATAGTCGATGAGGATTATTCCTTGCGAATCCCAAAAGACAGTCGCCATAATCTTTCCGGCCGAAGGAACGGTCTTCGCCTTTTTTGGCGCAGATTCATTCCCCCTTGGTATCCCATTGTTTAGATTGTTCTTTGGTCTCAGGAGTCTAGTGATGTATCCATGTTTCATCCACAGTGACGAAACGACGCTTAAAGTCCTGCGGATTCTTCTGGAACAGCTGCAAACCGTCCTTGCAACACTTCACACGATTTCGTTTTTGGTCAAGCGTGAGCAATCGCGGCACCCATCTTGCGGATAGCTTTGTCATGTCCAAATGTTGATGCAAAATATTATGTACCCGTTCATTCGAGATGCCCATAGCACTAGCAATCTCACGCACCTTCACTCTTCTGTCATCCATCACCATATCATGGATTTTATCAATGATTTCTGGAGTAGTAACCTCAACAAGGCGCCCAGAACGTTCAGCGTCACTTGTGCCCATATGGCCACTCCGAAAATTTTGAAACCACTTATAAACTGTTCTAATCGAAGGTGCAGAGTCACCATAATGTTTATCAAGCTTCTCTTTAGTCTCCTGAGGCGTTTTGCCTTTCATAAAGTAGTGTTTAATCAACACACGAAATTCTTTTTCGTCCATTTTTTGAAAATCACTCGACTTCCTCGATTCAAACGAATGCCAAACACAAAGAAATAGACCGATCTGGCTGAAACTTGGTGTGTGTTCTTCCAAGAGATGCTACTAACTAAACATAACCTCGATACGCGCCAGTGGTGCTATCTCTCTAACTTTGCACGGACTTTTCAAACGACCCTCGTATTTTGGTACGAAAGAATTGAATTACATTCAAAGTCGTAGCTGCTCTAGTATTAGCTCCGTATTTCTGTAATTGGTAAGTTGTTTGGAGTGTATCAGAAAATTACTAATTAAATAGATGAAAATTAAAAATAGTAATAAAAAAAAAATACATAAAGGTTGAGCGATTACCCTTAACCCCGGTTTGAAGAGACTAATGGTACCAATAATGGCTGTTACCATTGCTAGCTTATCGTTTTCTGCCTGTAAATATTCTGCCCAATATTATCGGGAAATGTTCATTTTTTCAAAAACTTTTACTTCAAAAAGAATCAAACGTGGTCACTGAATTTCTAGCTATTTTCTAGCTTGAGCAGTTATTCTTTCTAATTTACCTCATTAAGGTGTTCAACTGTGAGACCAGTTTATGGTCAAAGCTAACTATGCGAAAATTCGATAAAAAGTGTTTATTGCTGCTCCAGCGATGTTAACTCCAGATCAAGCAGTAATATAATAATATTAAACGCTTTATTTAACCAGTTAATCGTGTTTGAAGTGTATACACGTCAAACCAAATCTTTGTTACGGTGCGTTCTACGTGTATACTCGTGAAAAATATAAAATTGCCATTAACTATAAAAACTCGAAATTTTAATAAAATACAATAAGAATATTATTTGGTGGGATGTTTCCTTTATCTTACCAATAGAACTGCCAAGTATTTTATATGGAGGGGTTGGTGGGAGTCAGCCAAGTGATAAGTGATTGGTACATGTTTGGTCTCCGCATTATAGAATTACGCACACAAATAGAAGCTCTCAACCCTTGTGCAATGCCCGTTTTTATCTTAGATAGAGGTTCAGGACCTCAGTACGAGCATGATTTCATTTTGCACAGAGTTCAAAGCTCTTTTCTTCATTGTAAAAGCTCTATTTCTTTGGCAGTAAGGGACAATTGGCAGGAAAGAGCATTTCTATGCATCTGTAATGGTGGAGGCCAGTTCGAGCATGATCTGTAATATTAATGAGGAGTAAAAATTTATATTAAAATAGTACTTTTCTTCTTATTCAATCAAAAAACCGTTATATCAGTTTGACATTTCTTATAAGAATCATGTTTTCATTCATAACTTGTAAAATATCGCTCACAGAAAAAAACTGTTCGAGTAAATTTTTCTTTAAAAAAATAGAGGAATCTATTTCTGAAATAAAAACCACACCTCCACATTTGAAAAAATGAAGTTGGTGCCTGTATCTCGCTACTGGAAGCACCAAAAAAAATTTACAAATTAAATTTGGATTTCTAACAAAAAACTAAGGGAACACGTATTTTTTAGTTTTTTTCTAGCTATCTTAGTTTCCGAGAAAAAGTCGTTATCCATATAGCTTAGGGACACCCCTGTATTTGTAAATATTCCGTCAACTGTATTTCGGTATTTCAAATTTTATATGAAGAGGTACATATTATTTATAGATAGAAGCTTATCGACAAAGTCGATTATCAGGTAAAATCCTAATTTACTCAATCGATTTTTTTAAAAAAAAAAAAAAAAAAAAGGTCACCAACTAGTTTATTGAAGGTTGGTATGCACTTTTTTTTGGTATTTTACTTTAATACAATTGCCTGATAAATATTTATATTATTCTGCATACAAGATCAGTGAGAGGGAATGGATTAGCTATGCGGTTTGCATATTGGACTCCCATGCGGTGATCCAGGGTTCGAATCCAGCTGCTGGCCTCTTAGATTTTTCTCTTCCTAAACAGCTCACTGTCCGGTAATAGATATAGTGTCGTCTGTAACAAAAGAACCCTCTCCGGAGGCCGGCAGTGCACTAAAAAAAAAGCTCCGGGCGCCAATAACCTCAGATGTTGATGCGCCTTAAATCATTAAAAGAAAAAAAAAGAAGAATAGTGTATCATTTACATACGAAAGTTAAAATTTAAAAGAATAATGAATATTTAATAGAACTAATAGAGGTCCGCAATAAATATCTGATAGAATTTCATGAAGGACAAAACTATTAATAGCAATTTAAAAAAAAAAAAGACATTCCTTTTAAAGTGTCTTACAATCTATCAGATCATTTGATGCCCTAAATATTTAAACTTATCATCACTCTTTCCGTTCTCTATTCACTCTTGAACATGCTGTTCTCTTGCTGCAAGTACGAGGGTCGTTTGAATAGTCCGTGCAAAGTCAGAGAGATAGCACTACTGGCGCGTATCGAGGTTATGTTTAGTTAGTAGCATCTCTTGGAAGAACACACACCAAGTTTCAGCCAGATCGGTCTGTTTCTTTGTGTTTGGCATTCGTTTGAATCGAGGAAGTCGAGTGATTTTCAAAAAATGGACGAAAAATAATTTCGTGTGTTGATTAAACACTACTTTATGAAAGGCAAAACGCCTCAGGAGACTAAAGAGAAGCTTGATAAACATTATGGTGACTCTGCACCTTCGATTAGAACAGTTTATAAGTGGTTTCAAAATTTTCGGAGTGGCCATATGGGCGCAAGTGACGCTGAACGTTCTGGACGCCCTGTTGAGGTTACTACTCCAGAAATCATTGATAAAATCCATGATATGGTGATGGATGACAGAAGAGTGAAGGTGCGTGAGATTGCTAGTGCTGTGGGCATCTCGAATGAACGGGTACATAATATTTTGCATCAACATTTGGACATGACAAAGCTATCCGCAAGATGGGTGCCGCGATTGCTCACGCTTGACCAAAAACGAAATCGTGTGAAGTGTTGCAAGGACGGTTTGCAGCTGTTCTAGAAGAATCCGCAGGACTTTAAGCGTCGTTTCGTCACTGTTGATGAAACATGGATACATCACTACACTCCTGAGACCAAAGAACAATCTAAACAATGGGTTACCAAGGGGGAATCTGTGCCAAAAAAGGCGAAGACCGTTCCTTCGGCCGGAAAGATTATGGCGACTGTCTTTTGGGATTCGCAAGGAATAATCCTCATCGACTATCGGGAAAAGGGTAAAACTATTACAGGTGCATATTATTCATCGTTATTGGACCGTTTGAAAACCGAGCTGCACGAAATACGCCCACGATTGGCCCACAAAAAAGTCCTTTTCCATCACGACAACGCACCAGCTCACACCTCAGCAGTTGTGGTCGCAAAATTAATGGAAATAGGGTTCCAACTCGTTTCACATCCCCCCCCCTATTCACCAGACTTGGCTCCCTCGGACTACTATTTGTTCCCCAATATGAAGAAATGGCTGGCGGGAAAAAGATTTTATTCAAACGAGGAGGTGATTGCAGAAACGAATGGCTATTTTTCAGACTTGGACAAATCCTATTATTCGGAAGGGATCAACAAACTAGAGCAGCGTTGGACGAAGTGTATAAGCCTAAAAGGAGTCTATATTGAAAAATAAAAAAGGTTTACCCCAAAAAATTAAGTAGTTTTTATTTTTGCACGGACTTTTCAAACGACCCTCGTATACCAGTAAAAAGAACGAACAATTTGTACACATCTCGTTTCCATTGTTTTGTCATTTTGTAAAAAAATTTATCTATATATTAACTTGAGCGTACTGAATCCATTCTAAACACAGTATATTTTGGTGTACTGTTACTACCAGGTGCAGAACATTCTATACGGCAATGATCTCCTAAACTGTGGGACGCATAGCAATCACAAAGGGATCGCCCACTGTTTATCGGAGAATATTAATGTAAAACATTAAATTAAAAAAAAAAAATGTAATTACTTGTTAGGCGCCTCCGTTCATGGCACCTAATTTGTAGTAAGTTAGACAGACGTAAAACCCGCCTGAAAGAAAAATTGTCATTATTTTACCTTTTTTGCTATTTAGATGCCTTATTAGGCCACAAAATAGTACTTTATTTTCATATTGTATAATTCTATTCAATTTCGAATCTATCACATTTGAAATTATTTTTGAAAAAATACCTTTAATAAATGAAATTTTCATTCGTTTCAATAAAATTAAAATATAATAAAATAAAATAAAATATTAAGATTCTTTAAAAAAAATAACGTAATTTTGACAGTAAACTGAAATTTGTTTTCCATATTTTAAAATACCATAACTTTTGAAAAACCTAGCCGATTTCAAAAATTTTTTTTTGTTTTTTTTAGGAGCTCATTTACTATAAAAATATGCAACAAAAAATATAACGTTCCATTTGAAAAACAAAAGTTAGATGCTGTATCACGAGATACAGGGGTTTCAAAAAATGGGTCAATCATTGAAAATAAACTAGACCAAAAATGATTAAATACGTGTTTTTTATTTTTTCGAAATTTCCCGCCATTAAAAAAAAAAAATTGGGTGGACCATATAACTTTGGTCACCCTGTATTTTGGGCAGGCTGAAGAGCCACACAATTTGGATAAAAGAGCCGCATGCGGCTTGCGAGCCGCGGGTTGCCGACTCCTGGCCTAAATTAACTATTACACTATTATAAATAAAATACTGTATTGTTAAATCCTATTGAAATTTAGATAATCAAACTTAAATTTATCGTAACCAAAACTAAACATATAAAATACATTACACAGAGGTACAAAATCTGAAACTATTATACAGTATAACCAACATAATTTTAGTTAAAAAGAAAACAATTCTTTTACAATATAAAAAATAAGACCTTTTACTTATATACTCAGGCTACAATATCTGCTATTCTTTATTAAGATTGTTTATAAAGATGACTAATTAAGAATCATAATTAAATTGTTCTATTAGAAAGGCTCGATATTTGTAAATATTCTGTCAACTGTATTTCAGTATTTCAAAATTTTATATGAAGAGGTACATATTATTTATAGATATAAGCTTATCGACAAAGTCGATTATCAATTATTACATCCTATTACTTTATAGATAGAAGCTTATCGACAAAGTCGATTATCAATTACATCCTATTACTAAATATTACTTATATGACAAATTTTATAAATGGAATTTTCATTGTAAATATTCATTTTGAAGTTCTTAACTAGAAAAAGTGTATTCTAGAAATTGATCTGCATGTATGGTTACAAAATATCTTGAAAACTAAACTAACTTCACAACTTGAGTCACCACATTGTACTTTATTTCGCAATTACTTTGGTTATGAATTTTAAATAACTGGTTAAACAATATCTTTAGTAATTGTTTTTCTTATGTTTTCTAGTATGCTTTTAGACGTTTTAGTTGTGCGTTTGGTTGGGGGTTGGAATTGCAGAAAAAACTTCTAAGTTCTGTTTTATGCCTGGTAATACTGAAGGTAATTCATTTTTAGCACAAATTCGACGATTCAAAGGGGATTAAATTGCAATTAGAAGTTGAAAATTGAAGTTAAGAAGAAAATCGCTGTGGTTTTAGAGTCTTTTTGTGAGACTGTACTCTCGAAGTCAAAAGCTTCAAACCAAATTAGCTCTTCTATTGTTAAGCGTACAAGACTGTTCTGTGGTCTGTGAGGAAATAGATTAAGTTGTAACTCTACTGACTGATGGACCAACCCAGTACTTGTGTCAATGGTGGGGGATATTACTCTGTGTGTGTGCCCCACCTTGGTAACGCAAATGTTCTGATGCAGACACGCTATGTCTTGTAGAAACTTCAATCTGGGACTCATTATTACAAGTCCTCTATAATTTCTTAGACCTCACACGGCGAATTGCATGCCTAAAACTACATTTATCTACAAAGAACTGAATTTAAAGCACTAGTTTGACAAATTTCATTTTATTACATAAAAATATCCGATCTTTTACTTATTTATTTACTTATTTAAATGTGTGCAGATAAGTGTAGCCAACTTAAACAAAAAAATGTTTGGCGCCATTTTCTCTCTCTCAAAAAAAAAAAAAACAAATCAAAAAACAATCTTTTATGCATACCTCACACGACGTTCTTTATCCCAATTATTATTACAAATAACTGATTTTCTTTAAATATTTTGTTTCAATCTAATAAATACTAACCTGGTGTAGTTATAGAAGGTTCCGTCGCCGGAATACGGAAAGGAAGTGTTCTTCCGCTATAGTCCCGCAATTCAAGGCCACGTCCAGGAACCATTGATTGAGGTAGACTAAGTCGACAGGACTCCCAATTGTTTACAATTAAAGGTGTTCAAAGGGAATCAATCAGTGAGATTGCATTAAAGTAGCGCTTTGTTTTCAATAGCCTGGCAGAATATAAATGAAAACGGTTTTTCTATGGAAATCATAGCCCTAACCCAGGAGTCGGCAACCTATTTTAGATAGAGAGCCAGTTCTCCTTAAATAATTTTAATAAATCTTACCAAGAGCCGCAAGGATGATAGTGTAGACAATGCTAAAGATCATTTGTATTTTCACAAATTATGATTTTTATGATATTCAATAACATTTAAATGTTTTATATATTTATTTTCACATATTTCAAAGTAAATAAACAAATAAATAATAGCTTAACGAATGAAAAGGTTGCAGTCTTAATAATTACGTCCTTTATTTTAATGTAATTCTATTCAATTTCACACCAATCGCAGTTAAAATTCTTTTTGAAAAAAATATCTTTACTTTAATAAAAGAAATTCTCATTTTTTTCCAATAAAATTAAAATATATAATTTATTTTAGACAGGCTGAAGAGCCACACAATTTGGATAAAAAAGCCGCATGCAGCTCGCGAGCCGCGGGTTGCCGACCCCTAACCCTAACCCTTTCATCCAGCCAAAATTTTATCAAAATCGAGCTAAGATTTACAGAGTTACAGAGAATAATAATAATAATAATTTTTGAAGGGGCCTTAAATAAATTGGGGCTAACTCCTCTACCATTGCACATAAAGCTATGAGTCTCACAATAGGCAAATCTACATGTAATGCCAAATGAAAAATTGGTTCGGCGCGTTTAGGCGTTACATTGTTTAGAATAAAAAAGGTAACAACAACAAAAATTATAAAAACAACAATTTTTGAAAATGACGTTTTTGCTCATTTTTGGCAACTTTTTTGCTCAAAATCTGGGTTGTTGTAAGAAAATTAAAGTTATAAAAGAGGATTTACCCTATATTGTAAAGAAAATTTGGGAATTTAATCTTTTATAGAAAAAGAGTAAACAAAATTGTCAAGGTTGGGTGTTTTTCAAAGTTACGCTTTTTCGTGCAGTTTTTGACGCTTTTTAGACAGTTTTAATTATATATTTTTTAATTAATTAATTTATTTTTGTTTTGTATCATACATAAAACATTTATATAACTAATAAGAAAATATGATTTTTAACGTTTGATTGTAAGTGCTGCATTTTAAAATGGAATGATGATTAATAAAACAAACAAATTTTACTTATATATTTCCATTAAATTATTGACCAGAATTTTAAAGTTACTATTGCATTTCTTAGTTTGTTATTTTTATTTTTAACTTATTAATTAATTTCCCATTTATTTGAATTACTTTTAGATAGACCTTTACAGTATGTTTCGCTGTCAGATTTACCCGTTCTATAGTTACAATTCTGTTCGCTGCCCAAAATGACCGCTATAAAAATGACAAGCTAAAAATTATTTTCAAAATAGTATTAGGTAGTTATTTAATGATAGATCATTTTAATTTTTGTGTATTGAAATTTCTTCTTTTAAGACCAATCAATACAGCCGAAAAAGTCCCATTTATTTCAATTTCATGAATTTCAGATTTCTAGCAAGCTCAATTCCTTGAAAATCTATAGTGTGCAAATTTAATTCAATTTAGCTTTACGAGGTGTGTTCAAAAAGTAACGGGAATTTTTAAATTTCGCGGGTTTGGAGAGTCTGATTGTAAAAATTTTTTTTTTTATTATGTTGGTACACATGCCCCTGAAGTACGATAAAATTTTCAGTAATATTCATTGTTTACTTCTTAAGTGGCAGCCGTTAAGGTTAGACGTGTTTTTCGAGCTTGGCGATTTTTGTTTGTTAAAAAAAAGGGATCAAAGAATTTGTATTAAATTTTGCGTAAAAAATGAAATAAAGTGTGTGAAATGTTAATAAAGGCATATGGTGAGTCTGCTATGAGTAAAACAAGGATTTACGAGTGGTATAAGCGTTTCCAAGATGGCCGCGAAAACGTTGAAGATGACGAACGACCTGGACGTCCAAGCACATCAACAACCGATGAAAACGTGAAAAAAGTGAAAGAAATGGTTATGAACGATCGCCGAATCACAATCAGAGAAGTCGCTGATGATGTTGCCATATCAATTGGCTCATGCCATGAAATTTTTTCGGATGTTTTGGGTATGAAACGTGTGGCAGCAAAATTTGTTCCAAAATTGTTGAATTTCGAACAAAAACAGCGGAGAATGGAAGTTGCTCAAGAGTCACTCAATGAAGTCGACAACGATGCGGATCTACTGAAACGTGTTATAACAGGTGACGAAACATGGGTTTACGGATATGATGTCGAAACTAAGGCTCAATCGTCCCAGTGGAGGCATTCTGGATCGCCAAGACCGAAAAAGGCTCGACAAGTGCGGTCGAATGTGAAGGTTATGCTCACTGTGTTCTTCGATTTTAATGGCATAGTGCATCATGAATTCTTGCCACAAGGTCAAACAATCAATAAGGAGTACTACCTACAAGTTCAACGCCGTTTGCGTGAAGCAATCCGAAAAAAACGCCCGGATTTGTGGCAAAACAATTCATGGATTTTGCACCACGATAATGCACCTGCTCACACTTCATTGCTTGTTCGTGAATTTTTGGCCAAAAACAAAACTTTAACGATGCCCCAGCCTCCATATTCGCCAGACATGGCTCCATGTGACTTTTTTCTATTTCCAAACATAAAGAGAACATTGAAAGGCCGTCGTTTTACAAGCATAGATGACATTAAAAGCGAATCGCTGAAAGCTATCACAAAGATCGAGTTTCAGAAGTGTTTCGAGGATTGGAAAAAGCGCTGGCACAAGTGTATTGTATGCGAAGGGGACTACTTTGAAGGCGACAATATTAATGTAGATGAATAAATAAATATTTTTTTCAAAAAACGAAAATTCCCGTTACTTTTTGAACACACCTCGTATATGTAAAAAAATTTATAATTCATCTAGTATGATACAGTTGTATTTGCGTCGTCATTTAATAGAGATAAAATGGTAAAACAGGCACTCGCAAACTCATACTAGAAATCGGAAATACTTCCATCGTTAGAAAGTAAAATGAGCAAAATTAAGGGCATCCTCTTAAAAAAAAAATCAGCAAAACAAACTCCAAATCAAATACATCAACTGTATGAGTAAAGTAACGCATTAATATTATAACTTTTTCTGTTATTAAATAGAGATTCTAAACATAGCGTTCGTAAAAACTATTTTATCTATTTGGTCATAGTAGTGCCGATGTTTACTAAATACAGCTCTATTTTGGAGCTATATTTGTAAAATTAATGTATAAAACAACAATGAGAGTGCAAACTAATATTACAAAACTACTTTAGTGAGATTACTACTCGAAGCAACTGATCTCCAATATATCCATGAAATGCTGTTCGACGTAGTGAACAATTTTTCTATGAACTAACTAGAGGCGCCACGGTAGCCGAGTGGTTAGAGGCGAGACCTACGAAGTTAATATGTATTGTGTTGGTACTGGGTTCGATTCTCGGTCTAGGTCTTGGATTTAATTTAATGTTTAAAATGAGAACTTTATAGTAAAGTATGTTTGCTAGTCGCCTCCGTCCACGAGAACTAATTAGTTGGACGTAAAGCCCGCTTGAAAAAAGTAGGAATTAGAACTAGGCGTAAGAATAATCATATTAGAAATGTAGCTTTAAACATAAAAGAATCAAACACAATACATTAAAATGTAATTTTCTCTTGCACCATTAGGTTTTCTGTCCTTTTTTTGTGATATGGATATTCTAGGTATAGTTTTATGGAGTTGCTAATTTTCTTTTGGTTGAGATAAAGATTGTATATCTGATGCTCTTATTTTATTTCTTACGTAAATAGGTAATGGTTTGTCTCAGTGACTGATTCTTTAGTCGAAGGGAAAGATAGTTTATTGCCAGTTTGAGTTATCATTTTTTGAATTTTTTTTTAAATATAGGGGATTAGGTCATCTTTTGAACTGTAGAACATACTTTACAGAATAAAGATTACAATTAAATCAATTTGATGGAACAACTACAGTTTATGACGATTTTTTTCTTAAACCATATACCTTAAGTTACAATTGAGGCGCTCAGCGCAGTAGTGGCCCAACCCACAAAAATGTGAAAACTGAGATATCAACATGTTTGCACGCTCCATATGCTAATCTATGAGTGTAATACTGGCCCAACGCACCTTCTCAGTCTAAATAGAAGATATGGAAAGTGTGTTATTGCATTAAAAGGAATCACAGCATCTGGAAGGCAACTAGAGGATTGTAAAGTTTAAGAAGAACTTCATTTAAGAAAAGCTGAGTCTGGCCAGAGCTGGAATGAAGGCCGATGCTGAAGTACGCAAATCAGAAAATGATGTTACAATTATAGCGTTTGATCTAATGAAAACTTTGTCTACACCAGTTCTCTCTGTGGGTATGTGCTATTATAAAAGACAGCTCTGGACATATTGTCTAGAGATTCACAATCTCAATAACCAGGATGCTTGTATGTATGTCTGGGATGAAGGCTTCAAAGGGTCCTCAAGAAATAGGGTCTTGCATCTTGCACTATAATAAAGGCATTTGTAAAGACAAGCAAACTTATGATGTAAAGTGATCAATGTGGTGGTCAGAACAGAAACATTAATAAGTATAAGGTAAATCAAATAAGTATAATCATCAAATCAACGTACATTGTAATCTTTTTTCTGTATATGTCCCACAGCCCCGAAGATGACCTAGTCCTTAGGCCGAAAGCATGGCATTAGAACAAATAAAAATATTGCTGAAACTGGCAATAATCTATCTTCTACTAGTAAAAATGTAAATTAAAAAGACAATCTATGATTATTCATTTAAAAAATACTATTTTTCTAATTAAGTACTTCTTCTTTTTTTGTGTATCTGATGAATGCAATCGTAGTAATAACGGAATGCAACCTCATAAAAATGTAGAACAATGATTAAAGCCGATTATAATTTAGAATTATTATATAAATAATATGAATGTTATTGTATATAAAGTATCATACTTCTGCTGTACCTTATTAACACTGCATTGCCAATCCGAAGTCAATTTGACTCCAAAAAAAATAGGAATTGTCTCTGTTTACCCACATCTCATAGCTATCCCAAAATGCTCTTAGATATGCTATCCCCACTCTCTCACCATTTGATAGCCACGAGCTGAAGACCGTGGAATTCTTAGTTTCCTTTTTTGCAGATTAGTTTACTTGAATCATAGGAGTCATTTTGACTCCAGATTGGCGTTACACGTAAATATATCGGAGTCATTTCGACTCCCGATTGGTAATAATTAAGTAGATTTTCTGTTATTATCTTGACTCCAGATTATTGCCTAAATGCCTTTTTGATAAATTAATTTTCATAGAAATTATCAAGGCACAAAAAAAAGCCTCTTTCTAGAATTGATTTTCTGTCCGAATTGCAGCTAAAACTTGCAGCGAATTGGGTAATTTCCGATCCGTGTCAACAGCGCACAGTAATTGAAAAAATAGTGAATGTAATTAAAAAAATGAAAATGTTCCCGATCAGAAGGCAGTCAATCAGGGTTCTAGAAAATACTGAAATTACTGCGATCCTAAGTTGAAGTTAATTCCTTCTGCGTGAAATGTTAAAGCCGATTTGTGGACAGCGCCAAAATTTGGTTTTTCGTTCTTAATTCCTATTCTTACTCATCCTTTAATGCAAATTTTGTTATTAAAATTGAAATCAATACAAAAAATAAAAATAAATTATGGAGTCAATATGACTCCACATTGGCAATAACTGACTAAGTTCGAGCATTGGCAATGCAGTGTTAATGTATATCCCAAAATATGTTTATATACATTCTTAATCTAATTTTTAACAATGAGCTCGTAAATTTTTGAACGATGGACGCTCGAGTCCACTGCTAGCTCATCACTGGGTAGAAGGAAATTAAATGCTCGATGAAACTTAATGAGAACAATAATTTTCCATGTAGAAACTTCCCGAAAGGTAATAACGAAGATTGCTTGAGGAAGGTCGATCGATTTTTTTTTTTTTTATTAAAGTGGTATATTATTGAATTCGACATAGAAATGGTTTAAATTAAGAATGCTCATAAGGTAGAACGGAGATGAATGTGTGTGTGGTCGACCCACGTACGTCACGGTAAAGCGTCACGTAGTGCTACAGAGTCCACGTCCTCCTCTTGAGAGTTGTGACAAATCTTCAAAAGTGTAACTTCAATAGGAAAAGAAAAAAATTAGGAAATTAATTTATAGTGTGGAACGTAACCGCGTTCTGTCAACAGGCCACCTGCATTGAAATTCTTACCTTCTGACTTTGGATTTCGGCCAGTAAATCCACTTCTCATCACGTGTTTATTATTCTTTTGTTTCGTGTCTGATGGATTTTTTTTTAAAGCAGATGTTGGCAAGTAACCATTCTGCTAGAAGCTAGCGGTACCTTTATGTGCCATTGTCTTAAATCTCCTATTTATTTTCTCTTGGACTTTGTGAGAGACTAACAATCAACAAGATAGAAAAATATGTCAGGTTATACAACAAACTTTGCAGAGAAACATTGGAATGTGAAATGTTATTTCTGGAACTGAAACTTTTTATTGGATGATCCAAATACAAAAAGAAAATGGGCTATTAAAGGTGGTTAAAAGAATGAAAACTCAAGAATTTTACAATATTTCGTGGAGTTTTTCTGCTGAAAGGGAGCCCCCCCTACTTTTTTAAATTTATTTACTACTTCATTCTTCAAGAAACTATAGCGAATTCAAGGTCTAGGTCTAAATTAAGAGTCTGATTTACAAAAAAAAAAAAAAAGTCAAAACTTGTAACGAACCTTTTAGCCTGAAGCATATTAAAGACTACCAAATAAATATTAAATAACACATACACTATAATTAGAATTAGAATAATTAATACGCGAATCAAAACTTACAGTAAGTTGGAAAATAATGTTTATTTTTATAACTTTCACTTTATTAATGTTTGAAATTTTCTACAACTGTTTTTAATTGCCATTTTTGTTTTAATCAGATTTTGTAAACTATTCTTAACACATGAGCAATATAACAATCTTCTATTTTTAAAATGATAAAGTAGTTGTTCTGATGAGATTTTTAATATACTTCAAACGAGAAAACTGACGTACAGTTTACTAATGTTTGATGATTAATTTCAAAAATGTATGAAAGCCAGTAGATACTTGAGGGCCACTCAACTTGTCTTCTAAAATAATTTTTATAATGTTTAGAACGATTTATAATCTTATGTTTAGCCTCCGCTCTAATGACTCTACACACATGAAACAAAAGTCATATTTACATTAAAATCTTGAATTGAATGACGACACCTTTCATTAGATGTTACCAAAAAACGTCATTATAACTAGAAGAAGTGCTAATGACCTTTGCTGGACGATGCGCCAAAAATATATTTTAAAAAATAACTAGAAAAAGAATAATTTTCTTTAGAAATTAAAATGTTTTGAGATTTCGGGCCGGCATATCTTCTGATAATCTGTTACGTACGATATAAACTTCATTTGTCTTATATTTATTCATCTTTGATAGTTTAAAATTCTGATTGTGTTAAAATTTTTGAAATGAAAATTTAGCTATGTTAAATTTCTTTTTACCACTTTTCTTGTTGCTCTAAGCAAGTGGTTATTTTGCTCAATGGTTAATCCATCCATACTGTAGAATATTACGTTAGTCTGGATAGAATTCTGGGGTTGAATACCCAGGTTTTTAAGAGGACAAAAGTTGACGCTCTAAATTCATTGCTGCTTGAAGTACGGAAAATGATTTGTGTAAATGAACAAAAATCATCTCAAAAATAGAAAAATTCCAGGAAAAAAAACTTTGAAATATTTACAATTTGTATTAAGAATTAATTGTTTTGAGTTAATAGAAATCAAACTTTGTATTTACATGTCATAAACAAAGATTTACAACTTATATCGAGAGTTAATTGTTTGGAGTTTATAGAGTAAATAGAAATCAAACTTTGTATTTACATGTCATAAACAAAGATTTACAACTTATATCGAGAGTTAAATGTTTGGAGTTTATAGAGTAAATAGAAATCAAACTTTGTATTTACATGTCATAAACAAAGATTTACAACTTGTATCGAGAATTAAATGTTTGGAGTTTATAGAGTAAATAGAAATCAAACTTTGTATTTACATGTCATAAACAAAGATTTACAACTTGTATCGAGAATTAATTCTTTGGAGTTAATAGAATAAATAGAAATCATTACTAAAAACTTTGCTTTCTGGACACCTACTCCTTTATTTGGCTTTTTAAATTATTAGGCATATAGTGTTTAGGAGGCGTTCCTGACTTGCGCAAACTTCTGAAAATGGTCTGCTTTAAAATAATAATAATAATAATAATTCTAAGTTTAATGCCAGGAAAAATTAGTTTTAGAGCAGTTATGAGAGGATACTGCAGAACACTTTCCTCTGGTGTATCATTTCAGCGTGACGCATTGTTTAGCAAATTATATTAATGATAAGGTAGAAATGTTATTACCAATTTCAGTCTTATTTTTCATTTATTTTCGCCATGGTAGGAACTTGTTAATCATTAATTACGTTACTCGAAAGCTTGGAAAACATAAAAATGTATTTATTATTCAGCATACGCTCTGAACATGTCCTAGTCCAAGGTCGAAAGTTTCGCAAACATTCATATAATAACTAAGAGAAAATTATAATACTTAAATAGTATATTGTTTTAATTCCCCTATTGCAAATCATTATAAAGTTATAAACTGTGCAAATAAAAAAAGCCTTTGTGCTTACAAAGCAGCTGACTGTGCAGAAATGAATTTCCCCACCAATTTGATAGAAATAAGTGAAAGTGGTAAAAGGTAGAGCGCATATAGCTCATAAAACCAATAAAAAAGTGAACCTATCAATGCAGCGATTTGTTGTCAAGAAATAAGAAAATTTTCCAGAAATTACGCCAACAAAACATTAGGTATTGAGCAATAAAAGGGGCGCGATCTTGTTGCATGACAACACCATCCCACATGTTTCATAAATCACTGTCCAAAAAGTGAATGATGAGTGAATAACCGAAATTTGGCCTAACTCACCTTTTCTTCGGACCTCTCGCCATCAACTTTCAAGCATCTGCTGAAAGCTTCACTATAAAAAAAAATAATAATAATAAAAAATAGGGGTAAAATGGCATTCGTCGGATTCCTTGAACCATAAGAACCCAATACTAAAAGAGAATGATAAATCGACTTGTTACTTTTAGGCAATCATATGCTGACGCTTATGGTGCCTTTTTTCGATTAAATTCAACGAGTATGTTAGGTTACACGATTTTAGAAATATACACTCTGAAACTAGTAAAACCTTAGTTCTAACCACACATGTGTTTTTAGTTAAAACTATAACTTTAAAAGGAAATTTATTTACGTAAACGGCAGGAAGAGAAAGTACTTTTCATGCAGGACGTTTAATGACTAAATTTAATTTTTACTTTCTTTCTTCAAATTGTCTTCCATACTGGAGGGTTGCCAAAAATGTATCGGTTTTAGCAATGGTACCAGTCTGGGTACCTAAAAGTTGGAGAAACCATTGAATAACATAAAGTTTATGTGAGGTAGTAGTAAGAATTTCTAATGAGCTTTAATAAATTTTGAAGACAGCTGTAAATTTAAAGCAAAAATGGTAACTTTGATGAATTTGATTGCCCAAAATTGGCCTGATCGCGGCTGAGAATGTAAACAAAGTTGGTAAATGAGCCAAGTGTTAGCTTTATCCCAGGTGTGAGTTAGTTGTAGAGGCCCCGTCCGTCACCAGTTGATGTCTCTATTGTGGAGGGCGTCCGCAGTGGGGGAACTAGAGTGTCCTCCCCCACTCGGCCATCAGCATAGCGCCACGGCGGGGCTGTTGTCTGGCAGCCGGTTCTCTTTGGTCCCATCTTTCACTGGCCTCTAGTTAGCCAGCCACTTATGCATGCAGTTTATAAGTGCATAAATTCTCTTCAAACATTTAGTTTACTTCTACATTATACTACAGATTGGGTTGCAGGTATAGAATGTTGGAAAAGTGATTACTGCACAACCCAACAGTCAGTACATGCCTCCTAAACACAAAAACCTAGTGTGAGCACTTTTTCTCTTACATCAATTACAATTCTGCTAAAAATGTGATTGGGTACGCAGAGCTGAATATCGTTTATTTTAACCGACTCAGCACGTACATTTTTCAGTTTAATTTTGTTTTCAACCGGTCATAACATGTTAAGTTGCAGAGTTCAACTGCATAACTACTGATGGATGGGTCTAAAACCGATTAGAAACTAAAAAAATGTGTGCAATGATATGAATAAAATCAAGGATATTATAATTCTAATTGTACCTTCCAATAATTTTTTTTTATTATTACTATTATTTAAGGCGCCATCATCTGAGATCATTGGCGCCCGGAGCGCTTTTTAAGTTCACTGCTGGACAGTATTCTCACTAAAATTACTTAATATTTTAAACATCACATTTTAGCATCGAGAAAAGGTGATTCAACTTTTTTAAAGAAAAAATAAAATAGAATAAATAAAAACGCTGGCTTCTTAAGTTTAACTGAGCTTACGAAAAATACCCTTGAATAAGTAAAATTAGAAACTGAACTTCGTTACCAAATTTGGGTAATTATCCAGTTTTTTCAAATGGTATGACAATAGTTTTGTAAAGATTTATCATGATCAATTCAATTTACAATATGTAGCAAATATATGCAATTTAAATTAGATTCCTTCTCTAATAGCAGTTCCTCACAAGTTCCCCCATCATAAGTATAATGCATCATTTTTCTCATTCATTGCAATTTCGTGGGCTCCTCTTCTAGCGAATATCCTTACATTTTACTTAAAATAAAAATCAAATTCGAAAAACTCTTCATCAGAACAATGGTCTAAAAAAATAAATTAGAGCTTTTAGAGAATTTCTGTATTCATAATTTGAGTGACTGGTGGTACAGTTTTACATTTATTTGCTAAAAAATACTAAAAAAGAATTAATAAACAGATCTGGGATGATTTAAAAACGGATATGTGACTGCTCGGATAGCTAGAATGTGCTGAAATAAATACGAGTATAGTAAGGCAGATAGTAAGATGATTTTGTCATTTCTTTGACTATTGGTTGAATTGTAGAAGTGCTTTAAGAAGGCACTTCTAGATAATGTGGCTCATAACAGATCTCTTTTGTAGAGTTTATAAGATGTAGGATTAAACACCCATTCTTCTCATGAAGATTTTACGGGTTGTCAGATGATTAGGTTCAGGTCGTTCGGTCAAAAAAAGTTAACGAAGAATGAATTCAGTTTATCCTTAAAAGTTATTGTTGACAAGCTGTGAATTTAAAGGTGACGACAAGTCTGAGAGTGAATTATCTTAAACTCGGCTTCTGTACTGTTATTTTATTTCGGAGTAGTCATTTAAAACAGGGTTGCTTTAATTAGAGTAGGGCTTAATCCCTTCAAAAACATAAACAATACTTGAGAGCCAGAAATTATATGTAATAAGCCCTTTTGCTAGTTTTGAATTGGCTTCATTCCAAACATTACATGCAATAAACGCTCTTGTTATTAATTGTATGTAAGATGTATTTCCAAGTACTGTTTCTGAACCAGCATTTTTTAAAAAGAGTATTACGGGGTTTTGGCCAACCCGAAGGGCCTACTACTTATAATCGAAGTTGTCCAGAAAAACATACAGCTTTTCTGCCCTTTGCCGTCACTCTGCCGGTACGCTTATCGATAATTCCTTTAACCGAGTCCAAGTCTAAGCTTTACTGGTGACATTCACCAGTAGAGCTCGTGTGTGAAGCAAGATGAGGTCCAATCATCTTAATCAAGCAAAACTTTTCTCTTGTATTTCCAGCGCCTATATTACAATTAACAGTTAAATAATACTTTGAATTTTAGGGTTAAGCTAGGAAGTTAGGTTTTTGAAATATGACATCATTCCAAACACGATGCAATTGTATTTATAAACATAATTTTACAGAATCTTTACTTTTAAATTTATTTCTTTTTATATTCTTAAATTTAAATTTTGCCATTACTTAGTCAAAATGTATCCTTTATTCATCCAATATAATATTTAAGACTAAAATATATAATTAATTACAAGAATGAATACATTTTTCTTTTTATTTCTTAAAATTTATTAATATTACATTTTTTAATTTACTCAACTCACATACAGACAGACAAATACTCAAAATTAAAAAAGTTTGCTTCAATTTTTTTTTTTTGACAAAAAAAATCAAAAAATAATTTCTATATTACAGGCAAAAAATAATGTTTTTGTAATTGTATTCAAAAAATAAAAATTAGAAACTCGATAATTAAGGGTTTTTGGGGTTGGCAAGGGGAAGGGTTGATGATAAAATAAAAACAAAAAAGCCCCCAATTTATTTTATTTTCTTTTAACCAAGTCAAAGATCCAAAATGAATATATATTTCATGTTTAGAGAACTACAAAGTAACTCTGAGAAGATATTTTTTTTTTGGAGATATAGCGGCATATAATAATAATCATAATCATAATAATAAAAATAATAATAAACTTAGACCGGCAATTAAAAATAATAAAAAAAATCCCCTCTCAATAAAATTCTGAGGTACCTCAAATCATAATGATATAAAATAACCCATCCACTTTGAAATATTTATTTTTGGGGGGAGACGGGTATAAAGACTTTTTTTTATCCCAATGAAATAAATAATAAAATTTTAAAAAAATATAAAATACAACCTATTTCATTATTAAAACCTACCAAAAAGTAAATGATTAGTGTACAATTTTATTTATTTCCACAATTTTTATTTTCTCTTATTTTATTACTCTTTGTTTAATGATTCATTTTTATATTGTTATTAATTATTCTGTTTTTGTTAAAAGAGTACAAATAGTAAATAAAAAAAACAAATCTCTAATTTAGTGACATTTTAAAAATAATAAGAAAAAAAAAATTATTTAAAAATAATATACATATTTATTTAATTTCAAAAACTAAACTTTGCTAAAGGCCCTTGCACTGTTTAGTAATAATAGTTTTTGGATTTTCTCCCCGTATGTTTTAGAGGAGGGAGACTAGCGGCCATCTAATTTTTTCTTTTAATCTTTGAGGTCAGTTCCATTTCAATTTATTACTCAAAAACAATCCAAGATTAAAACCACAAAATTAAATTGTTACGACATAGTTCTATTTTTTTAGAATTTTTTTTTTACAAAAAGAATAGTTTTTTCTTCCAGAGAAGGTTGGCAATTTCTGGAATTAGATATGAAGTTTTTTAACAATTTGGTTTTAACCATGAGTGTCTAAACAGTAATCTTGTATGCTCTTTAAGGCGGGAGTTTTGTTCTGTGTGCTGTGATAATTTTAGGGTTTGTGTTATAAACTGAGACTGATTTTTATTGCCCAAAGTTATGATCTGCTAACTAAACTGCTCACAAATTGAAACGGGCCCTTACAAAAATGTTTATTATTTGTTCATTGTTCATTGTCAATTATTTGTTCTTTACTTTTTAAGTCTACTTTTCATTTCTTTTATTTGAATATGGTAAGTTTATTAACTGCTTTTACAACTTAATAATCCATTTTATAATATCAAATGAAAAATTAAAATAAACAAAAACAAATTCATATTGTTTTCACAATTGGGAACCGCGTTATAAATATTAGGAATCCCTTAAAGAAATCAATATTTCTTTTCTCTATCATTACCCACATTGTCAACGCACAAGAAGTTTTTGAAACGTCTTCACGAAGACTTACTATTGAATAACTAGGCAGGGAACTGGCTCTTTTAGAGTTTGGTCATTCTCAGCGTAATGTTAACCGTCGGTTTGGTTGCTCGCACTCAGAAATCGGAAGAGCATGGCCACGGTACTAGGTAACAGGTGCTGCTCAATCACCCATGGGGAAAGCCGAGTCAGAAAAACTACCCTTCATCAGAAGCGATATTTAAAAATCCAGACCACTAAAGGCAATGAGGTGCAATAGCACGATTAACTGCTAAGCTTTTTTGATGACGCAACAAGGGTTCTAACTGCGCATTTCAACGCAGTCAGTGAGAAACCGCCTCCATGAAGTCGGTTTGAGGGCAAAAAGACCAGCAAGGAAAGTTTTTTTTAACGAGACAACATAAAGCAGAGCGTCTCATGCGGGCTTGTGAACATGTTAATGGGACTGATGAGGATTGAGATAATTGAGGATTCACTAACGATTATCGGTTTTCAATCATTATGATCGATGTTTTAGAGTATAAAGAGTATAAAACCAGCGATTTAACGCTGGTATGACTGAACGATGATGTTCTTATATAGAGCAAGTTCATTAATGGTCTGGGCAGGGATTTCGAGTAATCGAAAAACTCAGTTGGTATTGTTGAGGAATGAACACGTGACAGCGCAAACGTAGTCGACAATGTCATCAGGTCTGTCCCTTTATCACAAGAACTTGGGGAAAGCTATGCCCTTGTAGACGGTAATGTTTGATCTCAAATAGCCATGGGTGGTTGAAGGTTATTAAGAAGAACGATTGAAATGGCCCGCTTGTTCACCCGACATGAATCTGATTGAGCATATTTGGGATAAACTCCAATGCCAGTTGCACACGCATTCGCCTTGCCCAGGAAACGTGGATACACTTGAAAATGCACTAATTGAGGAATAGCTTTCTTTGCCCCAACACTAGATATCGTGTCTTACAAAACATTAAACCCAGATACGAATCTTTAATTCGAAGCAGAGGTGGACCAACACCCTATTAAAGAAGATTGAAATCGAAAAAACATCGTCTTTAAAAAATTGTAAAAGTAATTAGTTTTTTGTTGTTTTAAATTTAAACGATTAAACGTTCAGGCGTTTTATTTTGAACCCAGAAACCATAAAATTAGTGACGAATTAATGGACGAACAAATAATAAATATAAAAAATGAGTAGCATCTGAATTCTTGAAAGAGGTCCTCTTTAATTTGAACAGTTTAATATACACTAATTGATCAAGAAGACACAACCAAAACTTTCTGAATCTGACAATGGTCATTTTCGTGATGTCCACTAAAAAAAATCACCCCCCCACAAATTAAACTTTTACTTTTTGTTTATCCCAACTGAATGCAATTATTATTATTTTTTTTTTTTACTTTACTTTTAACTCTCTAGAGCTATAACGTCTTATTATAAATCACACTAAATGTCACAATAAAATTACCTTAAAGTAACATTTATTTGAGGCTATTTTTTTTTTTGTTTTACTTTGTTAATTGTGTCTGGGGAAAATGAAGCGTTATAGCAACAAGTCAGAGCCAGAAATAATAATAATAGTAATAACAAAAATAATAATAAAATAAATCACTCCAATTCCCCCAAAATAGGCATGTCTCCACTTTAATTAAATTAAGTAACAATAAATCTCTTCTCTCTAAAACGTTATGATGTCAGTAAAGTACAAAATCTTGGAAACTAATTCTTGAGACTAGATAAAAATAACACAAAAAAAAAGAAAAAAAATAGGTGTAATAAGGAATTATTTATTTCCACATTTACTTTGAACTTCTAAAAAATCTTTGCCCCTATTGAAAATTTTTATATATATATTTTTTTTAAATTCAATTTGCAATCAAACCAAAAAATTAAAAATGTCCTTTTTTAAATTAAACAAAAAATGAAATATGCTCAAGATTTAAATAATTCAATTGTTTAACCCCTCTCCCTTTTCCCCATTAAATTTTTGTTGTAGTTTTGAATAATTTTAATTTTAATAAACTTTTGAATTTCAATTCTGTGTCCAGTAGGTAGACGAGTAGTTGTTCTTGGGCGCTGGTTTGTTGCCTGAGGTCGACTGAGATCTGGCGTTCACCGAGCTACTACCATCCTGTAAACAAACGAACAATTACATCACAAAAAAACAAAAAATACATTTTTGGAGAGAATAATCTCTTATGAGTACCACAGGCTTGAACACTTTCACGATTTTCTTCTATTGTAATACAACAGTTCTAATTTGAAGTAATGTCTACTGTAATAAGGCATTACTAAAAACATTTTTATTCTCAGAACTGATTTGGGCCAGCCATAAATTCCACGCGTGGGTAAGCAAATGGTTAACAGTAGCACTTCCCAACCCAACCAAAGATATCATCAAAATATGGTTTTCACTTCAAAGTTTTATCAATCGCCATCCCCTAGATTTACCTAAAATCATTGTTTTATAATCAAAGTGACTGCTTATTTAATAAATAAATAAATAAATTAGAAATCTTTTCATAATTTACAATCCTTATGATGTCCCTTAATATGGCGAAACCGAAAAGTGTACTGAATTTGCACTTTTGATGGGTTCTTATACTTAAGATCTTAGATACCCACAAAAAATTAATTTTCCTGGAAAATTTCAAGCATAAAAGTAGATAAGACATTTTGGTGAGGAAAATACTGTACGATATTTGGACAAAATCATTGAAACCATTTTCGACTAATTGCAAATTTCAAGAAAATGAACATCAGTAAAATTGCACGTTCCGATAATCGGATTTAGGCCGAAATTTTATTATCAAATCGAAATAAATCACCAGTTTAAACTTTTCGAAAATTAGATATAGTCGAATTACTTCCTCTGCAAGGAATATTGAAAAGTAAAAAATGTTAACAGCGATGACAATACCTAAATAAAAGACTAGAAAGTTGAAATTCCCAATTTTTCTTGGAGAACTGACATAGCTTCTACAAAAATTGACGTGAGATGAGAAGTGGATTTAGTGATCGAAATTACTAAGGAGGTGATCATTGGCGGACTTCATTTGATGGGAGAAAACATTCCTAGGGATCTACAAAAAGAATGTTTACGGTGAAAATTCAAAATGGAAAGCATTCCAGGAAAAAAAACGGTAAAAATTCAAGTAATTACTGAATAGCTGTAATTATTATAATCTCGTAAATTTTCTCTGAATCTATTGCATTCGTGCAGATTTACAAAAGATACAACTATTCTGTTTCCAGTACACACTATATTTCAAAACACAAACTAACTACATAACCATCATATGCTTTTACTTTAGATAATTATATATTAGTCATTTAGCAGCCGTGAACTAAAGTATTCCTACACAATAACAATACTTTGGTCAAAAAACCGTAAAGAGAAGTGCCAATTTACTGAATAGAATTTTGTTTTTCAAAATTCTCTCGAAAACAACTGCAAAAAATTTTCTTATAACTTCATCTTTAAATTTTTTTACCAAACTGAAATCATTTACACCTACTTTAAATTTACTTCAGGATAATTTAAGTCGTAACACCTGTAGTTGAGGTTCTGGGAAAAAAATGGGTATATTGTCGTTTGAGTATATTCTCAGATATGAAATTAATAGTAAATTCCAGCAGCCCAGCACATTTTACCTCTTTTGATATTAAGCACTAAATAATGATCAGATTTTTAGTTTTGCGACTGTTAAATTTTATTCGCTCTCTCCTTTATGACTTTCCTTCTTCTTTTATTTTTTCACAACTTTGTCTAGGGCTCAAAATGTGAGGCAGGTGCCCCTCCAGTCCACTTTACGACGCCCATGGCTCTAAATGAAATGAAAGCCGTCACCGTGTCTGAGGAAGATGAAGACGTTTCCCATGGTTCAATCCAATCCGATCAAGGGGAATTTTCCCTACAGTGAAATTTCAGAAAACTGTGTACGGCTCTAACACATTCAAGCGATAATTTTCTTCTCTTTTAAAAACTTAATACAGTTTTTTCTACCTAGTTACCTAGGTTTTATTAGAACTTACATGCACTAACCACCCGTATTTTATTAATCACTTAAATATGAAACTTTTATTTAATGAATTTCAGTGGAGGTTTGGGGAAGTGTGAAGCCATGCTCCCTTTAACAGGATCATTTTTATAATGAACCTTTAAAATATTAAGCCAATCAACTTTCTAGTAACAATCCTAACAAAGTCCCAAGTTTGTTTCAAAAATCCAACAGGGGCATCAATTTAGAAAGAAAGGCAGATTTAGTTACACTTTCAGTGCTTTATTCTAAGCCTTGGGAATGTAACAATATCGAATCCAACAGCACACCGAAAAATTTGTTACCACAGAACAAGATGGGCTATTATTTTGAATATAAACTTCCTTTTTATTTTCATTTTGTTTTTTATTTTCTTCAATCTCTTGGAGTACGCGCAACTATTATGAGTAATTTTCCGAAGAAATCATGTTGTATAAGTATCTCTCATCTCAATGTATTCGAAAATATAGTGGGCGCAGTAAGTTTATCTTACAAACATTAATTCTGCCGAAATTGGTGGCCAAAATAAGGTCTTTCTTGTCTGGATAGCCGGGCATTTGGGTTACAGGGGCATTGAGGCGGCGGACCGCTTGGCCCGGGAAGGGGCCTGTGCAACTTTCAAGGGACATGAACCCTTTTGCGCTTTACCAAAATGCCTTGTCAGTGCGGCAATCAACGAATGAGTGCATGCATAATAAGCCTCAGAAATGGTAGGGAGGGGAAAACCTCTGACCAGAAGCAAGCGAAAAAATTTATTAGCAGCTACTTGCCTAAATACTCGTATACTGCGGCATTACACCCGTGAGGCCGGGTGGCCATTAGGATGTTCTTAGGCCTTTTCACTGGCCATTGTAGATTGAATCAACACATATATCATATGGGCCAGGCAGAAGGTACCCTGAGTAGAACTTTCAGGAAGAAGATAAAATAGCACTGCAAGTTTAGTGCCAGTATGAAGGGCTAATTTAGCTCAGGGTTCGATTCTTCGAAGTCGAAAAATCCACCGTCATACTTTGCCCAGAAGCTTCTCACCACATTTCTAAGTCTAAGTAAAACAGACAGGACTGAAGGAAGTGCTCTAATTAGAGGTTGCCACAATAGACCCTCTGCGCCGCAGTGGTGTAAACTGCCTGTTTGTAAAAACTAATCTAATCCACCCTACCCTTCTTAGCCTTCTATACTCCCTGAGAAATGAAGTCAAACATAGAACACTGGCTAAAGACACTAAACATAGTGAGGTACTGACCTGGTGAATCTGCTGATGCAAAAGTGTAGTGTTATGGTGTGCAGCCATGGTCGGGATGAATAGGTGCTGTGGGTATCCTGGAGCTGGACCCATGCCTGAGTTCTGCGAGGTCAGGTTAAACGGTGGGGGCGTAGCACAGTGGAAACCCTGTTTATCGTATGTCTAAACAGTACAGAGAACTGTAGACACCAATGTCCTATTGAGGGTAATCCAGAATTAGATGGTATGTATACTTACCCCTACTTTGGAGAGTGCTGAATGAGACTTGGTATACATATTAGAGATGTCAGATGTGGTGGGTGGATTATTGGCAGGTTGCTGGGATGGACCCGCAGGAGGTCCAGCCGGGTGTCCCTTGGGCCCGGGTCCAGGCACAGCCCCTGCTGTACCTACAGTCACGCTCACGTTGGCAGCATTGTTGCTAGTCTTGTAGTCACTGACACCCACGCTGGTCGCCTGGCTGCCATCGTAGATGCCCGTAGTGTAAGAGCCGGCAGTCGGGTAAGAGGAGGGTCCTTTGCCGTATGGCCCGCTTGAAGTGTTATTGTGTCCGCTTGTAGTTCCCGCTGCGGGTACCTACAATAAATGTTTATCAAATGAAGACTACGGATATTTTCCACCTTTTTTTTACGAACTCCATATTGTTTACATAAGGACCATTCTGGGTTCAGTTGACTTTTGAACATCTCAATTTCGAAAAAAAAAAAATCCGACTTCTGAAAACTCAGGATTTCAGAAACCTATCAATTCGCAATATAATGATATTATAAAGTAAAGTAAAGCCTATTTTTTAAGGTGGGCTTTACGCCCAACTACCAAATTAGGTGTTGTGGGCAATATTACTACAAAGAGATAAATCTGAAAAATACACAGAAACGGATTCGGCAGATATGATCTAAATTCTTCTTCACCGAAACTCTCCTGTAATCAGTTTTCGTGAAAAAAATGTCAAACAAAAGTAAAAGGTCCTTTTCTGTTTAAGGCAAAGCGTTGCCAAGTCCTAAATCCAACAATCGAGATTACGAAATAATGCTGGACATAGACTATTGTTATAGATGATGTCACTAAGAATACCAGTATACAGTCTCAGATGATTAACTTTAATATCACAAGATTTTCTACATCGGTAAAACGTTTCTTAACAAAGATTATCATAAGTTTGAAAAGTGAAATTAGGTGACATGAGTGACTACATTAGTAAACACATCTACAAAATAAAAAATCAATTTATTATTAACCCTTTTTATGAGATTAAAATATATTAATTTTTAACGCACATTTGGCTCAAACCAAAGTAGGTTTTTTTTTTAAACATATTCACCCAGAAAAAGAGTGCTGTCTAAAAATTTTGTACATCAAATATAATTAAAAAAATATCCACTAACAGATAACTTTTATCGTTCGTTTCGTACAAATCTTTTCAACAATTCGACAAATTATACCTCAAAATCTTTAAAGTGGTTGAGGGTATCTACAAAACTGGTAATGCGTTAACGGTTTTATTGAACATTAATTTTTATGATATGCATGAAAGTTGGAATGTATTTTGTATCATGTGATATTAAATAGAGGAATTTTTAATACATTATTGGATAAGATAACTTGAAAATTGGAACATACACGAGTCTATGGTGGCCATAACTCCAGATCTTGTGCAAGTTCCTATTATCAAGCGTTCTTATCGAATTATATAATTAAATTTCTCTACACAAAACACTTAGCTATTTTAGCCAAGATACACTTAAGGTGTAACAAAAAAGCAAAGTTCAACTAACAAGTAAGCAATATACAAAATTTTGACTAGATCTTTTTTGCATTTTGATTAAGAAAAAAATAAAAAGGAATCGTGTTCGTACACTAAGTGTTTATAAATAATCATGCATAGGTTTAAATCAAGTCCATGGAAATTTTGTTGTAGAAATCAATCATTTCCTTTGTTATTCACACATATGCATTGCTTGTACTAACACCGTAAGAAGGAAAGTCGCTGATACTCACTGGGTAGATAGTGGGTCCGCTGAACTGGAAGTTGCCTGGTATCATAGACCCGCCGTAGAAGTAGGCGTATGCCGGCGGCATCGTAGGGTTGAGCAGAGGCTGCTGATGGCCTGCTTGGCTTCCACTCTATAACATTAACACACATCAATATTTTCATCCACGCAATACAAACATAAGTTACAAATACCTAAGAAAAAAAGAGAAAAATATATAAAACATAAATACAATTTTTCTAACTGAATTAATAACGGATTGTTGGAGGTTAGATATCGAGTGCTATTCTTTATGAAATTTCTAATAATAAGAATATTTACAATACAATAGACCAGATCATTAAGTTTGGAAACACTATCCACCTTAATTATATCATCTACTAAATTTACATTCCCTTATTTAAAATATATAATTTATTTTTAAAGAATTATGCATTGCACATTCAAAGAAAAAGGGCTGAAGTTTCCAACTTTTCCAGATTGCAAATATAGCAATAAGTGTAATTCACTTAAATTAAATTAGCAGTCGAGAACGGGATCAGAAACGCTAAAGAAAAAAATCTCTGATACTGAATGTTGATGACTGATACCGGTCTAGAAACAGGTTTTCCACACTTCTGAATCTATAGGGTTAAACGCCTAAATTATTTACCATATTCCAAAACATTTTAGAATATCGAAGTAATGACATGCTCTAAATAACTGGAAGTGAATTTTTTCAAAATTCTAATTTTTTTACGGTAACTGTTTTCAACAGTTAATGATTATCTGTACCTCGTCTGCTTAAATATGATTTTTAACTTTCTTAGCCCTTTCTTGTAGATATTTTTAGTGTATAACTGTTGCGAGATCTTAAGAGTTTTAATTTGGTTCAACTTAATTCCAGCCGAAAAAGCAGCCTAATATACTGCACGATAAAATAATTATAAAGACAAGTTACATCACTGGAAAATATAAAAAGATAATGAAGTTAATTACATTTTGGAATGACAAACTATAATTATTATTCCATTTACGAATTTTTTAGTGGTTCAAACAGAATCTATTGTGTTTCAGAGGAAGTTATTACTTTTGCAACAGTTTATTAGTATTACGACAATCTTTTTCAATCGGGTCCTCTATTTTGAACACTCAAAACCGTCATATTAGGAAATATATTTTGGAGAATATTCGAAAGAGAGTAGTCGAGTTAAAACAGCTTAATTAGAAATTAAGAGGATTGGGCTAAGCACACTGCGGAAATTTAGGCAATGAACGAATACTCATTCGTAAAGGAAGCTATTTTTAATGTATAGCACCTATCTTATCAGTAAGGCTCCGATTATTAGACAAAGTGCAATGCAGACAGGCAGTGAATACGATGTGGGACTAGGAATGGAGAGAGAAAGAAAACGGAAGTCCAACAAAAGAATTTTTCCCCCGTGTAAAAAAAAGACAGCGACAATCTGATCATGTGACAATCTGCCGTATGCTCATGCCAGCTTTAAGTGAATTATCTTTCGGTCTAAATAGAAGTGCTTCCTGCTCTTGTGAAGAAGGTTCCGACCATACCTGAGAGTTGCAATATAAGGAGCATTAGATAAGTTAAGAGACATGTCCTGAGCATGCGCTCGGAAGCAATACAACTGGTTGCTTCCAAAAAACATCTAAATACTCAAGAGGTTTTGGATATCATTGAACTCAAGGAGAGCGTGTCAAAAGAGGCGAATGTTACTTCCAAAATGTTAAACCGATAAACATTAAATGTAGGCAGAAGAAATGAGAAACAGAGATGAAATACTAGCTAAAAAAATAAAATGTTTCTCTTACGGCAAAAGCAATTATGTATGCAGGAATTGTAAATTTAAATTTTTTTTGTGCTACATTCGTAAGGATTGGCCACATTGCGTGAACATACAGGTAAATAAAACAGTTAAGATATTAAAAAGTGACAAAGGGGAAAGTAAAATATAAAATGAACTTGTAGTGCTAGAAATGCAGGGTGGAGTTGTGTAGACGGAAATAAAAAACCGTTTACAGATGGAAGAGAAATAGCTGTGCTGATGCTTGGTGAGTGATCATTGAGAACACATGAAAACTACAGGGTGAAATAGAAAGAATCTCAGCTTTTATCTGAAGAGTCAATGTACTTTCTTGAGTACACCTGGATACTTGCACAGCGAAAAAGGACTCTGTGGAGTCTTGCCAACCAGTATGAGTGATCCATAACTCTGAAACTTGTCTTTAACTTGGGGGACACTTGAAGCTTGCAAGTGGAATAGACAACAAAAAAAACAACTCAGTGAATGAACCAGCTCAGAATGAAGTCTGGTAGCTGAGCGGTGCCCTACACCAGTCTGTTATCAATTACATATTCATAGATCATCAAACATGTTAAGAAGAGTTACTAGAGCAGGTGATTTCCAAGTTAGAATTTGCCTCCCAGGGTTTGCTGACAATTATATTGGCGTTATGCATGCTGTGCAAGTGGCTCTCTATCGTCTCAATCAAAGAGCTAAAGAGAATTTTTTTTTATAGTCTCGCAGGATTTTATCCTGCCTCTTGTTGTTGACTGCGTATATTAACCACAACACAGGAAGACAAAATAACCAAATATAAACGTCAGCCATATTGGGATTTTCGGAAGAAGCCGATCACCTGACTAAAGAAGGGCTCCTTACATGAACAACCGAACATTCCCATACATCTTCGAAATGACAGATAATTCGGCCTACCTTCTAGCTAGATAGAAGTGCAATTATTCAGAGGCTGCAACTGGCTAAAGGTACAAAAAAGGAAGAGAATTTCTCAACAACTTTCACGTGCTGTAGGTAGGTGTGGCCTGCTTCTGCAGTGTAACTGGCGACGACTTCCGGCAATATCTATGATGTCGATACCCTAACTACCCGCCTGGCAACGACGACGAAATGACTCGGAAGCATTTATTTCTACGTAATAATTTAGAGACATCGCTAAAATGTATAAACAGAATTGGAAAAGACATTCCAACTTATTGGACTGCCAAAAAAATGGCCGAGAGGTCATAACAACAGTTAATAGAGTGCAATGTAGGTGTGAATATATGCACAGAAGAGCTTCGAAACTCGTCCCATCAAGTAAGACTGCTACAGTACAGTACCTGGTTCACTGCAGTGGCCTGAGCTCTTCTCTGTCCATAAACGGAGGAAGCTAATGTGTCCAAATTAGTGATGGGCTACAACAGAACAACATAGATAATAAGAAAATATGGTTGAAAGCCGCACACAACTTTTAACACGCTGCAATTGCAACACCAAGTACTGACATAAATACCTAACCTTATGATGTCTGTAAGAATTTGTGTACTCATTTCACTAACGTGTGGGTGGCTGTTGCTAATAACGGAAGAAATACTGGCCAAATTACTTTCCTAGGTGAGTATTATCCAGGAGTTTATTCTATCTAGTATGAAAAGAACCCTAGTCTGGTTTCGGCTCATGAATATAGCGAAATCATCTTAATCAAAGCAAACGCTTCATTACTATTGAAGTATTAGCCAGTAACCTTGTTCTTTCAACCATTAATAATAGTACTACAGACCAACCTGATAACGTTTAAAGTAAAATGTGGCCAAATCATTTAAACAAAACAGATTCCTTTTCTGAAAGTGGTAGGTAGCTAGTAAGAATGTTCTATCTACCAGTAACAGAACTATAGCGTACACACAGATGGTATATGAAGAAAAATGAGGTCAAATAATTTTAACACATTGATTATTAATTCAATTATTAATTAAGAATTACTGGAGCTGTTCAATAAGTATTCAGAACTACAATCTAGACACTCCCACGGCAGTAACGATATATAAATGTCTTTAATAAGCAAACCTCAATTAACGTGTGTTATTCACTGTATATTCTCTACCATTAACAGGACAACAGCCTAGATATTCCCTTTAATGTCAAGATCTTGCCAAATCAACTCAATCATGTTGCAAACCCTCTATTACAGTGTGAGTGTAGGATAGTCTGTTTTATCTGCTATTAACAGAACTATAACAGACTCCGTGTGCGCCACGAGATGTGACCTAATTACTTTAAGCCAAATCATTATTACTGAGAATAAGCCAGTGGAATAGTTCCATCATTAACGGATCTAAAGCAAAATAAAGAGATCACATTCACAGTCTGAGACACAGTTTTTCAAACTGGACACAGTATGTATGCCAGTACCCTGTGTGCACACTGAAGTTTACTTACGATGTGCGGTGGTAACCTCTGTTGTTGCATGAGCTGGAAGTCCTCATAGTAGACAGGTGGTTGTTGGATGTAGGGTACTCCGCCCTGACCTACGATGGTATACTGAGCTCCAACCAGTGATGGTACGCCAGCTGGCATGTTGGTCATTGCACTTCCTTTACTCACTGCGAAAATTACGTAATTGTTTACTTTCGAGGGAGCTCCCTTAACATTAGTAGGTGATTGGTTTGTGCATTGCATTAACATGGGACTTACTGTTAGAAATATTGCCTGGTTTCGTACTTGTTGTAGTCTGAGTTGATGACAACAATGTTGGCGTCACGCTAATTGTCGCTGAATGGGATATGGAATTTAAGTTCACCGTAGCAGCCGGCGAGTCAAACTAAAACAATTTCAAAGAGTACTGTAGAATCTGAAAATAACGGATTTAGGGAGAAAATAAGTAGTGTAAGCGCCCGCTTTTCGCCACAACAAAATTTCAAAATTCGATAAAGCTGGGCTATTTTTGAATAAAATTTTATCAATTAAAGATCCAGGTTCATCGAAAGTCTATCTGTGAAAAATTGTTAACGAACTGCTCCATTACAGTCTTAGAATACCGCACATACACTTTTTCCAAAAAAATTGTCCTTTAACATCAACCGATGTCCCGTATTGTCCACCGAATGAACCTTTGACTCCCATTTCAATAACTAGCATTTATTGGCATTTGCCTAGCTGATAAGTTGCCCTACTCAAGACACATTTCTCTTTACCTTCCTATCCTCAATCACCGTCTCTCAAACCACAACCCTTTTAAACCATCAGTTAATGCTTGCTTTCTTTCTTTCTTTCTCTCTCACTCTCTCTCTCTCTCTTGCTCTCTTGACTTTTGAAAAAGAGAAAATTAAGAATAATAAAAACTTCGAGGCACCTAGCAAAACTAAAAGAAACTTTTCAGCAGAATAATCTTCGTTAAACAGCGGAATCATTGTGACAAAGAAAAATGAAGTTAAGGCAGATATTTAAGTAAGCAATGCGATTATAAGAAAGATTTGCTGCAAATCTTTCTTACAAACGCAAAACTAACTTTTTATAAATAAACGTCCTGGCGGAATATGTTCATGTGAAGCCTGGGTTCTCAACATGGATACAGAAGTTATTAAGAATTTAGGAAAGGAAACTAAATGGAAGATATTTGGCCTAGTGATAATGAATGGCCAACCACAGAAAGCGAAAAAAAGCCAGGAGCCTACAGAACTGATCAGCCAGGTCTCGTCACGTTCAACAAGTAATACCCTGAACTGATGCCATGAAGAAAAATTGGGATTAGGGGCAGTCCTTAAATATATGCTTAATGGAAATCCTGACGGTAGTAGACTGCGTAGAAAACCCATTTTCAGAAGGATGAGCGAATCTTACAAGAGAAGGCCAGGTAACTACTCCCTCTGCGCATAAGTTTTTTTCTTTCTAAGGTATTGTTAAAAAGAACTAGCAGGGACTAGTTTTTAGAGTTGAAATGGTTCTGGTCTAGGAACAATCTGCTATCTAAATTTGGTATACTTGGGGGTACTTGGGTATCCAGTAGCGGGCGAGAACACTTAGGATCAGTAGACATATAAGTCCTCTCCACTAGCCTCCAACAGCCAATGTATAGCACTACTGTTACCAATCCTACGGATCTTGAGCCGGTCTAGGACGAGTGTTTACTATGACGAACCTCAAACCTTTTTATAGGATACGTTGGGTTCAGAAAACGTCCCCCAGGGTGTCCAACTATAGATAGGTGGTTTGTTCAGGTCTTATGGACTGCTACAGGGAGAAACGAAAAGGTCTGTTATATCCTGTCTGATTGAGTTGTAATCGTTATGAGTCTTCTGGTATTTAGATAAAACGAGATGGTAGGAAACTGTACCCCTTACATATACGGTTCCACCAGTATTATCTGTTGTAAAATCAATTGCTACAATCTATTACAAACCTCTTTACTGTTGGCAGCTGTGGATGTAAGCGATTTGTGGTTGTGTTGGCTAGAACTGTTGTAGGTTGGATATGGAGGTGTGCTGTACGATGAAGTTCCAAGCGCTGAGGTGACTCCGTACACGCTGCTAGTTCCACCACCATAGTTCTGACTTCCCATGCCCATACTGCTCTGTAAATATGAAATCATATTTGATAGAGAACAATATATACAGAAGGTTTGACTTAGCAGTTGTGGAGCAAATAATTTTGGGTAGCCACACTACTCTATTTCCTCACCAGATACAAAAAAAAAAAGTTATATGATTTTCCAAGAAAAGGAACTGTCTAATATCCCAGTCTATCTATTTAAGAGGGTGAATCTAAAATTGTTTTCTAAGTTTTAATAACTTTTGGATTCTGTTTATTCACTAAACCTTAGCTATAAAAGGTATTAACTTAATTATTTTCTTTGGAAAATAAGTTCTTTTAACACAATTCGAATTCTGATCGCTCAATAATGGGTAACCTTTTTCTGTATGTTCATTCAGGTCAATTCAGGATAAGAAATTAACGTGATTCTCAGGCAATGTTGAAAAAATTAGGTTCCATACCCGAAGCAATCAGGAAGATTTGCATACTTGTAGGAGAAGAGGTGTGTTGAATGATCTGCTCAATACAAAAATCCACCAGTGGAGATACCAGCTTGGAAAGAAAGACATTTTCAGGGGGGGGGCCTGAAAAGCTTGATAAATGAGGGTACATAGTTCAAAGAAAATCTTGAGTTTTGAGAAAGTCTAAACAAAAAATCAATCTGTAAAGTGCTTCTGCCAGTTTAATTTAGGGTCCCATAGTGGCACCCCAATGAAACATAAACTTTCGAGTTTCTTGCCATTCTCGTTTTGAGTTAGCGAGTTGACATTAACAACTAAATACATCACTTACTTAAATCCCCTCTTTAGGACTCAGGGGCCTCGAAACTGATATTTCCTGGAAAGCTCGATATCAACAAATTGACATGATTGCTGTTCTTTCTTTCACTCAGAAATACCATGCTGATTTTCTATTTTGAATTTCCACAAGAAATTCAAGTTCTAGTCAAAATCCGCAATCATGTCACAAAAGCCTTAAGAAGAACCTGAGGTAGTACCTGATATGAATTGGATGTATTTGTCTGCATATTAGGCGGATGCGAAGAACCGTAACTTGAGTACTGATAGTTTGGATACCCACTAGTTCCATAAGTGCCCATACTTGAAGAAGAATAGATATTTTGGCTACTTGTACTGTAAACCGTGTTATTTGATGTGAGTACCTGAAACAAAAAATAACAGGATTTTACCATATTTAAACAACAAAAGTAAAGTAGGACTAGTTTTTGACGCGGGCTTCAAGTCCAACTACGAATTAGGTGTCGTGGTCGGAAACGGATAGTACACGTACTTACTCACGTACTTAAACACAAATTTCAAATTAATCAAACCAATAGTTTTAATGATCATTATTAGCTTTTCGAATCTAAGTGAGGAAGTTGTCACCATCATCTCAGCTTCTAACCGTTCATCATATGGCATTGATATAGTTCTGGACTACAGCCTGAGATCACATGTTTAAAAGAATAAAGATCAAGTGATGGTCTAGGAACGCGTTTATAAGGAGTTTAACCCTATTTCAGCAATATTCGCGCAGGTACAAGTCTATAAGGCAGTGGTAGTGGTGATATAGATAGTAAGCTTTGTTCAACTGAATATGATGATGTTTTGAAGGTTAAAAATGAGACCACAGACACATTCATGACGGACGGTAAAGTTTTTTAGTTTTCTCAAACTGTCTAAGTTTACTAACAAGTGAAGAGTTAGTATATGAAAGAACACTTCTTTAATACCTTTTTTTTCACATATTTTATGCAAAAGAATTGAAACCACACTTATAGTCTGCGGCAGCTCTTGAAAGAGCAATTTCGGCTAAAGTCAACAAACTGGTCCGAGTTTTTAAGAGATCCGAGCTCACACTATACAGTACTATTAAATATACAGTAACATTAAAAGATAACAAACAAACCTGTGGTGAACAGTAAGTTGAATTATAGATCGTCTGTGGCGTGGCTTTGGTATACAGCGAAGTTTGGTACAGTTGGCTGTCCTGATAGTAACCTCCCGAACCACTAGTCGTCTCACCAATCTTGGTCACATTGTCCACTAACTGTGACTGTAGAGAGTTTGTGACGGTGGTGGTACCTCGCACTGGAGAGAAGCTTCTGTCGTTGCCCGCTAGTAATGCTTCTGTTGATCCACCTTGGCACCAGACATGTGAAAGTGACTGTAAACAAACAAAACGTGGCAGATTTATACTTTCAGTTGCATTTTAAAGGAATTTTTTTCTTTAATACTGGTGGCAGTTCTGTACTTTGACCTTGCAGGCAATTGCCCTTAATAAAGATGGTAAATTTGTACATTCTACTGATTTATGATTGTTTAAAGGCTAGTTTATATTTCCGTTTATAGTTTATGCTTGCTCACAGATTCTTTTGACTTAAGGGCTGGATCTACTCATTTTTCTTATTACCTAGTATGAGGTAAGATTATAATCCTCTTGTAACAGGCAGTACATTTGTACTTTGCATTAACTTGAGTTCTATTTAAAGGCAGGATTGTAGATGTAATATAGGCGGTATAACGGTAAATTGTACTAACTTTCGTCCTCTTTAGAGATGTTAAGTTACCTTTAAAAAAAGTTGCTGAACACTGTACTAAACTAACTTGGGACCTATTTTAGAGGCCAGAATGCGTCCCCTTTCAAAATGATAAATGATGTGTGTACATTGTACTGAGGGCGTGTTATAAGTATCCTTGCACTTCTAAAAAAGGATATTTTTAATTTTATTATATGCACTGCATTTTTCAATGCCTTATTTTAGAGGCAAGATTTCAGTTCCCATTAATATATGTATGTGGGAGAACATTCCACTAGTATGATAAGATAATTTAGTTACATCTTTACATTTTGCCCTTAATGAAAGTATTTAAATATCTGTCGAGGTTAGTTTAAAATACATAATTACTTTTCATTTTTTAATTATATCAATGGTAAAGCAGAATGTTGGTAATAAATAAAGAGCATTTTATAGGATGCTTAAATTCTATGGTAGAACTCATTAATTAGTATTTAAATCCTTTTTTTTGCGATCTCTCAGAAAGGTAAAGTTAAAATCAGTAGTGTCGCTAGTCACTCTTGTTTGATTGGCTCAGTATATTTTGGGTTAGTGAATTTAAGTTTTAAATTACTGAAGTAAGGTACTTACCACTGGCGGATTCAGATCATCCGAAGTGGAAGGCGATGGTGATCGATGTGGCGTGGAAGGTGAGTTCACGACACTCTCGGAGTTTGTTTCGCCAAATTCCAACGCTCCAAACTGCACATCTAACAAGCCAAGCGATGTGCCCACATCTGGAGGCATTTCTACGGCCGTTAGCGGGATCTACAAAACATATCAGTATTAATAAATTGACATAAAAATTTATAAAGATATCAAGTAAGGTTTCAATGAACTTAAGTGTATGCACTAACTACAGATGCGCACACTTATCATCTCTCAAAACTTTATTCTTCACAGCATTATTGTTTTTCTTAATAGACCTGACGGCAATTTTGTTACGATTTTCAGCTATTTCTAGGCGCGCCCTCCGAAATATCGTTTGGCAGTAGGATTACTTTTAGGACTTATTTGGGGTAAAGAATAGAACTTGTAAAATAGGTATAATATATTTAAAAATATGATTAAATTTATATTTAATTTAAAATAGTGGATTATTTTAAATAATAAGGTAGGGAATTAGTTTTCTCACAACAATTTTAATCATAAAATTGGAACTGTAACTAAATGTGTAGTTGCTTTTAATGTATCATAATTTTGAATCTTTTTTTTTTTTACAGAACCGCAACATTTCAGCTCCTCCAGACACCCAATAAAATAATTGTATTTTGAATGATAACAACAGAAATATCTGGTTAGTGGACCAGGTTCAGAGAGACCGTTCGTTCGTTAGCAAGAAAATATAAAAATACCAATTCTGAAAAAATTACTTGTGAAGCTCAAAATTTTGAGATCAAATGCAATTGCTGTTACTATTAACGTTATTATATCGACGTTAGATGACTACACTCAGAACCCCTCTGAATATTTTTCCAGAAAAATGTTTGAAACAAAATTGACTGACCATTGTTTATTTGAAAATTTCCAGAAAAATAGTTGAGCGACTGTCGATAACAGCAAACTGGGTTGTTGATATTGGGCAAAATCTATTGATGGATCTACCTCTTTTCATCTAAACTAAATATCAAATTCTTATGCCTGAGACTAGATTTTCACTCTAGACTTGGTCTGCTGCTGCTATTGTTTTTCTTTGGGGTAACTATAAGGGCCCACATTGGCTTGGATAGCTTGTGGTTTCCCACTCCACTGACGAATATCAAATTAGTAGTTTCTTTAGTTTTGAATTTTTTAGTTACCGTGGACTCAACAATATAGAAATGTACGAAACACCCACTAAAAAATACACCCCATACATACCCAAAAAATTGGATCTTAAAACGCTTATTTCCAGTCAATTATCTAAAATTGTAAATCTGCTGTACTTAAATAAATCCCTTGGTTTTACTCTTTAGTTATTCAAAATGATGGCTTTTAGGTCTCTGTTTAACTGCTCGCTTAATACTGAAAAATTGTCTCTTGAACATAGTGAACATACATACCATGAACACTGTTTGGCTAAGGTGGGATTTTTAAAAAAGTGACCACAAGTACTTTCTAGTCACATCACGATGCAGTACCCCAAAATAAGGGACCGAAAATTGTTGGCACGCTACGTAGCAACGTAACAGACGACATGTGGCTTGAGATCAACAAACTCGAAGGCACACCAAATAACTAAAAAGTTCACTTACCTTAGAAGGCGGAGGTATTTTCGGCCTTACCCTGGTCTGTGCAATTCTTGGTATCCTAATGTCCGTGAGCGAGTTGGCGTCTTGCAGCTGAGGCACCATGCTAGACTGCATGGACGGCCGGCTTGTACCTCGTATCGCCGTCAAATAGTTATATTTAGATACAAGTGCTGTAACACAGATAAATATGACATCTCATAGGGAATCTTGGACTTAAGTAACTTTTGAATACTAAAACCACCCACCTTGGTTGACTTGGTTAATATCGCGCGAGGTCAATGTTCCATCCATTACTACGGTGCAGTTTTGGTTGATTGGTGACTTCATCTGCTGTTGAATCTGCATGCTGGCAAAGTGCGAGATCAGTCGCGAAGGAGTCAGTGTATGATTTCTATTCTAGAAACAAATAAAAGCAAAGATGTAATGTGAAAATATAAAAATAGAATGAAATAATATAGCGATGCTTTCTAAACCAACCACGAAAGGTTTTACTGTGCATCTAATCATTCAGACCAGCTGACTAAATAATTTCTGCTAGTAAATTTACACCCCAACAAAAGCACTAGTCCTTTGTTTTAATCCTGTTTTCTCTAATCAATTCGAAAGAATTAAGTGCTAGAACAACGAATGCAGGGAAAATGCAGCTGATCTGTGATTAATAAAAAGAAAGGCACACTGTCATTCAAAACGAAAATTAGTGATTAGACGGATCACCACTTTGACAGGCTGATGAACAGCGAGTTCAAGTAACAAAAAATAGTATTGGATACTTTATTTATTATTATTATTTTTTAATATTAGTAGATACATCCCGGGTTTGAATCTACCTCCTGGCCCTTAAATTATCTCTTCCAAGGAGCTTCTTACAGCTCACTGTCCGGCGATGGACAGAGTTATATGTAAGGGGAGAACACTGCCCGGAGACGGTTAGTGTACAGAAAAAAACTCTGGGTGACAATAAACTCAGATATTGACGCGCGTCAAATACAACAATAATAATAAAAAATAGTAGATAAATTTTTTGAATAGAAATTCTCAATTTTCAGAGGGTTATAACATACAAATATATAGGTTAATCCAGTCCCTCTTAGATAAAAACTCCTTGTTTCCAGTGGATTTTATTATTTTTTTTAAATAATATGATGAATTTAGATTCTGAAGAACTAATTGATGCAATCTCTAATAACCCTTGTACAACTGTCCTACCAGACGGTTTTAATAAAAAATGATCAAGATTCCTTTGTCAGAGGCTTGCTAGCAGGCAGAACATTCAAATGTGCTGGAGACGATTTATATAACACAATACACAACCTAATTATGTTCATTTGGGTGAAAGAACGTGTGAACTTAAAAAGCCCTTAGATTTTATTTAATGGATAATAAAAGAAATTTATAGTAAAGTGTGTTTGCTAGTCGGCTCCGTCCACGACACCTAATTGGTAGTTGGAAGTAAAGCCCGCCTGAGAAAATTGGAAATTACATTACTTAATCTAACATTTTTAACCTTATGCTTTCAATTTTTGAAACTGAAAGTGCTTGTAAAAGAGTTTATGTAGATATCATCTTTTATTTAAATCATTTTTCCACAGAGTGACCGACATCTCCACCCGGATTCTCTCTTAAGTGCCATTTTTCTGTAAGATATGGTCTTTGATTTTGTGTACTGTTGAGAGAAATGCAATGTTGAGTTTTTTGAAAATTCCTAAACCGGAAGAACACACTCAATGGATTGTTCATTTCTCGATAATAGTCCGAGGCTTTTTTATTTATTACGAATAGAAATCCATTCACTTTAACTCTCTATATGTATAAATCGATTTAAATCAGTTTTCGAAAAGAGGTTGAAGAGTTTTTTTTGTTTTCTGCATTGTACGACATTACGAGCTATTATGTTGGTGAAGGCTCAAATATTCCGAGTTTTCAGAATATTTATGAGATAGAACCTTCAACATGGTTGTAAGAGAAAGTCGTGTGAGTGTTCTCACAATTTTTTAAATTTAAATTTCTTTCTTTTAGTCCCCACATTCGAACTATCCCGCCTCCATTACAGCTACACTTAGGACGAAAAATCGTAACGTAAAAAATGTTTCGTTAACTCCCAAATAGAAATTTTATTTTAACGGGTCATAATCTGTATAGAGACTCTCTAAAAATGAATGGTAAACATCAGAGTGTGAGAATGTGTTTTTGAAGGCAGTTAACGAAAGTAAGATGTAGTGTCCATATCGAGAATTGAGGATGACAAATTACCTGAGTAATTTCCGTTTTTTCAGTAAAATCGGTTTTTAAGTCCATTCGATCAATTGGTTGTTGCGATGAAACTTCTTCCTCCACGCGAACTGACCTGGAGTCGTGTATCTGCCCGGAAGACGGAGTAAACACTTGACTATTGGCCAGTGAGCCGGTAAACTCCTCGCTATCCCAATCTTCTTCTAACGGCGCTGCAAACAGTACCAACATATCAGATTACCAGAGTTTTTGTTTTAAAAGCCTAGACACTCATGTCTGGATAGAATTGAGGGCAACAAACAATCTTAATCAGACAGTGTAGGTCCAGCGTGTGTTTGTTCAATTACATAACCACATCAACAAAGGCAGAGTTCTCGTAGTGAGAAGTGGCCAAATCACCTGAATAACGACTAACATTACCTTCAGGGACGTATTAATCAGAGAGATTATTCTATGTGCCAATCACAGAGCAACAGCCAAATAAATACAGCTCTTGTCTGTAGCGAGATTTGGAAATCACCTTAATCAAAAGAAATCAGTGGATCAAAGGAAACGAAAGTGTAATGTAACCTTTGCAAATTCGCCTCCCCTCCCGGCGCATCGGCAGCTTGGCATTAGCACCCTTAGCAAATACTCATGAAAGAACCATGAGGCTCTCTCAGAGTGAATGCGGGTTTGGTTAATAGGTCACTATAGATTTTGCTTGGTTGAGAAATAGAAAACAAATTTCCATCTTCTCTTTGAATATAAGTGTGGAAAAAGCGAGATTCCTCGACATGGGCGTTGAATCTCTCCTGGCAATAAGCTACTCGGTGGGGCCTATTTCCGGTTTCCTGCTTTTGGTGCTGGTAAAGTCGGGACTGACACAGTAGATTCTTATTGCTAGATACAAAATGTGGGCTGTTTAGCTCACTTTGTCTTCGCTTATTCAATACATTGCTCCCACTGATTAAGATTTCTCTGACCTACCAGAGCAATTGTGTTCATGGTTTGTATCGTTCTGGGTAGTACTTGTATTGTTGACACAACCATCCCACGTTTCAATTGGCTTCCTAAACGGTCCTCGCATACCACGGCCACCGACGAAAGAGCCTCCACGACCGCTCGTCCTGGAACGCAGGCCGCCGCGACTGCCTCTGCCGGGGCCGTTTGCAATCACTGCCGGCACACCGCGACCTCGTCTGGCCGGTAACCGCTCGGGACTACGTTCTTGGTTGGCTAATGTTGTCGTTCCACTTCCTCGGCTCGCTGAAACACAAATATAAATTAAATTATAACTAGGTGTTTTAAAAAAATTATAGAACACATGAAGAAGTATTTTACAACTTGTGTAAGAGGAATTAGGATAGATATGAAAATTATACTCTGCTGTAGTTACCATCCGGTGACCGTAATGCGGTTCTTGCAGCTGCCGTCAATTATGATGGATCATAATTGTTTTTATATTATTTGTAATGCAGTTAATTGAGGCAGAAACTTACACCCGAAAATCCAGTATTCATAATAAAAAAAGAAAAAGTTCACTAAGTTAGCAACACATACACATTTGAAAATATGTCGAAATAAAATCAGATCAAGGGACTTGTAGAAATTAGCCAACACTCAAACAAGTGCTTTGCAGTCACGGGGTGAGAGCTTCACCACTAAATGAGCCAACCGTGAGATCCTTAGTATCTGTTGGACAAGCTCTCAAAAGGAAAGACATAGAAACTTGTGGCCCCAAGAGGGCCATCACTAGCTAGTACTCCTTTAGCTTTTTCAGCCGGAACCCGACTCAATGATCCTTCCAGGAGGGGGGTATGTTAGGCTATATTAGGTACCATGGAGTGGTTAAAGCTGACTACTGATTTCTCCCCACTCTTTCTAGAACTTCCTTGGACAATCTGAGTGAGTTGACTCATCATCTAAGAGTGCTGTCATGTGAGCGATCTCACCTATACTAGTGAGATTTTTGCTTTGTTTAATTGGATTTAAGAATTGTATTAGTAAAAAATTACTCATAGGGCCTATTGAAAGAAATAAATGATCTTATGGCGGTATTGCGTCTTGCTAATACTATAAAAAATAAAAGGATCGCTGAAACACTTGTTTATTTATTGTAATGTAAGGCCAAGTACCGATGGAAAACTCATATTACACAAATAATAAATAGAAGCGATAAAAAATAATAATTAGTTGATACTGCCTGCATGAGAGGATGATGACAGAAAAATGTAAAGTAAAATGATCCAATCGATATGCCTACGCAGCTATTATTATTACACCAACTATTTTTACAAATTATTATTATTATTACTATTTTATTTGTTATACACAGTTCATTCAATATTGTTTTGTAAATTATATTTTTGGTGTTGTATTACACAGCAAAATGTGCATTGCATAACTTTAAAAGGATTTCTAATCTAATTGTATGAATAATCAATAAATAAACTCACCAATTACAGGTACATCACTAGCTGGTACTCCTTCTTTAGCTTTTTCAGCCGGAACCCGAATTTTTTTTTTCTTTGATGAGGTAGACCATTCGTCCTGCAAACCACAGCATTCAGTTTATTTATCAGCAATTTTGCAGATGAAACCGAACTACCTGCAGAAAAGAAATAAACAGTAAACTTACTTTAGTTCCCCCTTCTAATAACAGATTAACCGCTCGATTTGGATCATTGTCACTATCGTGTAAGGCTGTGTAAGCTTCATCCGCTGACCTCTGTGTGGCGTCCATTACCTGCAAAAAATTATCAACATAAATTTTCGTCGCTGCTCATCAAGTTACATCATCAATAAATTAGGTGAGAGCAAAAATAAAAACCTTCCAAAGCTTATACACTTGACTAACATTTACAAAACGCATATTATATTGATCTGTGTAGACTGTTGTTTCCATACATAAAGTGAATATTCCTTAGTCAGCAATAGTCAGAGAGAGTCTTAAAATTATTGGTTTTGCATTTCGGGTACTATTCCCTTCATCAAGAGGAATTGTAAAGTTAAATATATAGAGTTAAGCTGATAGAAATGATCACAATTCATGAGGTGTTCTTCACCTTAAGTTCACAAAAGTCCCGAGTCGTAACCTTTTTCGAGAAATCGCACATTTTATTTATTTAATTTTTGGACAATATTAACAGTGATGGTAATGCTGCCTAAAGCTTTTCTCAACCTTTTTGGCCCTCAGACCGGATTTTTTTTAAAAAAAATTCGCGTACCTCCGGGTTTTTTAAACTAAAAAACTTAACTAGATATTAAAAAACTACTACATAACTTAATTGAAACATTTTTATTACCATTTACTTATATAATATTAAAGTAAAGATAACTAATTATTGTAATTATCATCTCGTAAATAAAACCTTTGAGAAAAATCGCAGAAAATTACGTATACAAAAATAATCACAAAAATCATTGCATATAGAAACCAAATAATAATAATAAAACAATCTTCTGATTACTACAAAATTAATTATCTGTACTTTTTGTTTATGTGGTATATGATGTTGTTAATGATAAGATTGCTGCTGCTCTTGTTCAATTAATAATCAATAAGGCATACGAGTACTGGAATAACCAGCCGATTGGTAACTGAGGGGACTTTCTCACATTCGATCTGTCCTTTAATTTTAGTGAGTACAAAACTATCCGTTGAAAATGGCTTCATATAAATACAATTTTTTTATTTCACAGGTATGGTGGGGATATGGCATTCTGGAAAGCCCTAAAAAGACTCGGGCAACCTAACTCAATTAAAATTAAGCTAAGGAAGTCACAAGCATTGTCTTTAAAGGAATCGTCTATACAGTACTGGACCAGTTAAGGACCTACTATATAGAGATTCACCAAGATGTTTAAATCTCCGTTTCATCTCCATGATGAATGCGTGCTGAAGTTTGTCGCCAGCAAATCGGAGTCTTCGCTCGCCTCGACCATGGCGGCATTGTTAAATTATGTGCATTGTTGTGCGACAGGGGGACACAATGGGCCTAATTGAGGTATTAAAAAAAAAAAATTGTTTCATTGGAAGGCTCAGTCTAGTTTGGGAAGTTTGTGCGAAAATAGAAATCGTAAACTTTCCTCCACAAGCCTGCAAATATTAAATACTGCCTACAGCTACAATTTGTTAAACTTAGAAATTGAAAAAGCTTTTCCTTCACTTTAGTTATTTTCATTCAGAGTTTTTTATTTTTATTTTTTAATTTCAATTGCAATGTAGCATTATGTCGGAGCGTAATGATCTATTACCTGTTTGAGTTTGTCCTTAAGTGCGGGGTCTTCGGATTTTGTGTCAATAATCTGGGCAATAGTCATTTGTTCTGCCGTAGGCTGAAATAAGAAAGCAAAAACTAGGTATTAAATCAAAAGTAGACTGAAATCAAAGCTTACATAAAACCGAAAATAAATGATTAATTATGATGTAACAGAAAGTTTGTGGTTTGATTTTTTCCCTATTTCTTTTTTTCTATGTAGTTTATATCAAGAGTTCCTTGTAAGCTACCTATTTAGCAACACTTTTCACTTGTTCAGCTTATAAAAAACAGATCTACCAATTTAAACAATGACTGAGCTAAAACTGGATATTAAAGTGATTATAAAAACGGAACTAACAAAATTAATGCCTCAAAGCATTTTTTGTTTGTTTGAAAAAAAAAAAATGTCTACAATCTCTCACTTCTTATTCTCAATGGCGTGGCGCCCAACTATAATTAGTTCCATTTCTACAGAATTCGGACATCTATTTCTGTTTTCTTGGAACATTTAGCTTCCTATGAGATATTTTGATTAACTTGATTAAGTGAAAATAAGAACCAATTCCCGGTAATTTTTGGCACAACGTGTATGCGCAAATTAAACCCCGCCAGTCTCTACTGAATCCTAGCCGCGGCACCCCTTTATTAAATGTGCACTAAAATAATTTAGTATAACAATGTACAGCTTTAAAATGTTTGCAGTGCAGTCATTCAGATGCTATACAATTTTAATTAATTTTTTCTTTCCTTAGATGAAATATATTTTCTTTTAAAACTAATGAACTATCCACAGTAACTCTAATAATTTACGAAACTAGTTTTTAACTCCGTCAAGGGCTATTTAAAGTGTAAGGTTTTCATTCTTTTAGAAGGCGAAAATGATAAAGACGATCGTAGAATAGCTTACTAGCTATTCTATTAGTTATGGTAATACTTTACTATAACTTTAGCAGTTTGCTTGTAACGCAATGTAAAACGACCGAAATCAAAAGAGTTGCAAAAACTAAAGAAAAGCAGTATTCTCTTAACGACATGCTGAATGAATGGTGCACGCCGAAAACAAAAAAAAATGTTGAAGAGGTGAAACTATGCGACAAATTGTTGTTTACTTTTATTATTACAACCAGAAAACAATGGTCTAGTTTAGGCCAAGTAGCTGATTCGGTTTCTTACTTTAAAGAAAAGCTAAAGTGAATCAGGGAACGTTTCGTAGCTATCTCTACATCTGTTAAAAAAAAAGTGCCGCTAATGATGGTTGAATTATGCTGGTTGCTAACCGTTGGGCGATACATCCAACTGGACAAATATTCCATTTTCACTTCTACGTACTGTAACAAGTAACAAAACATCTCTGGTAGTGACATGAAATTGGAGGAATATCCAGAACTTTTAAGGATGAAGGCATAATAATGTACGCTAAGATGGATTAAATTTATAGCATCCAGCAGCCAACCACTAATTCCTCTACATTAGAAGTACTGTTATAAGAAAAATCTGTATGTTTATTTTTCTTAATGCTTAAGCGTACTTAGCGCTTTTCGTCAAATTCGCTAACGTTTCTTACTGGGTGCCTCACTTAATTTCAATTATGCTTTTTCTACGCCGCTTACGTAATTATTGTAGCTCAGGTCTTATTGTCTAATTTCCATAAATTAAAATAAATAAATTAAGATTTTCTAATTTATTCTTCTAAGTTATTAATCACTTCTATCTGTGCCAGAAATCAATTTAACTTTGGATGTAAGCAATTCATGTAGGATTTTTTGGAGGCAAAAATTCAGTACAACCTCTTTCACCTTCTCTTTAGTATCCCGCCAAATAAAAGCAATGGATCGAAATAATTGGAGGTCCGAAGAAGCGAAATCTGAGCTATAAGCAGGGTAATAAAAAGAAGTTCAAACCAATCTAACACAGAATTTTTTTCAGGCAACTGGACGCCAAATATGCAGTCATAGTCAGAAAACCTTCCCTTTTATTGCTATTATTTTTCAGTCAGAACTTAGAATTTAGATGTGCAAGCTCGGTCACCATGCACCAGTTCTCTAAGTCCACCTAACGCACAGCTCTTTTTTTTACCGAGAAGAGAACTAGCCAGGACAGCTGCTACTGCTTCAATTTTTAAAAAAGTATCAGGCAGCCCGAATTGACAATGCACTAACCCCTCAAATTCAAAAATGTTTCGACGTGGAGCTGCAGCTATTGAGGTAGCGCTTTTTAAAAATATAATAAAAAAAATGCTTCTATATCAAAATTTGATTTACATTTTATAATTTTTAATCAAGCCTTACGATAACAACTACTATTAAATACGAAAACTGATAAATTTAGAGTAAATGCTATTAGATGTCATTTTCAAGAGTTCATAAATAAAAATGTAGTAACTCATTTGTTTACAAGTAATATGAGCGAATACGAGCTAACTGTACTTGCAGGAAGAAATCCGTTCTGGGTAGGAAAAGTTTTATCTTTTGGAAAAATAACTTTTTTCATTAAAGAAAGCTCCACTTTTTGACGTGATGATAAAATTTCGTAGAGACACAGGAAAGTAAAATGAAAAACTAAGTTATGTTAACCAGCAAGCGAACTAATTGTTATGCAGCTTTTCATTTGTTGTCATAGTTAAAGGCATTTTTTACAACCCCAGCACATTTATAAAGAGATAAAAGTTATAACAGTTTTTACAAACTAACAAATTAAAAAAAAAAAATTGTATCACTCACCTGAGATTTTTCGTTGAATTTAACATTAAATTCATTTTTCATCTCATTTTGTTTGACAGTTTTGTTATTATTCGTCTGTAGGCTGTCGTTAGTTGAGGCCAAATTTGAAGATGTGATACTGTTCTTAGCCTTCCTTGACTTATTAGACTGGTGCATTTTCAACGTTACAATTCTCTTTGTTTTTGTAAAATTATAATTTTGTTAGCTTTCAAAAAAAAAATCTTGTAGTCTATTTTAATTAAAATAAAACTATCAAGCTAGCTTTTTTTTATATATATGTAACCACAGAAAATGTTTAACTAATAATAACGCCAAAAAGTTGTCTAGCTTGAAACCACTCCAAATTAAATATGTACAAGCTTCTATTTACAGTTTAAATCTGCAAAAGAAAAATTCAATCTGTAAATTAACAAGTCGCTATAGAAACTAAATACAAAACTGAGTCATATATTAAAAAAGAAAAACTAGATTTAGATTTAATTTTTTTTCCAATGTTACACAACCAAAACACGAATATTTTTAAAACTTCACTGCACCAAATAAATATCTTGAATTATAAATTAACTGTAATAAATTACAAAGTTTCTATTACTTATTTTTTCCTATTTTTAAAAACGAATCCTAAATATTGTCACTATTATTCAAATAATTATAGTTTTTGAAACTATATTTAATAGAATGTAACACAGTAAAACCTTCATTACTCTGAACTATAATAAAAGAGATATAACTTTTTTATAAAAACACCAAATTCTATCAAACAATGAGAAAAACTTTTAGTTGAATGGTCCCATTTGTTTTAATGTATTCTAGGAATTATTTTGGAAACACTATTCTAGTTTTCTTTTTTTAAAATATAAATTATAGAAATCTATTATAAATAGGATTCTTTTTTTTTAGTAACTAAAATAGTTAATAATTCTATTTTACCATGTGGAAAGCGAAGACGCCATTCTAGTACTAAAATTTTGTTTTAGACAGTGTTTACCCTTGTGGAGTAGTTCTGGCCAGACAGGGAATTTCTCTTTTATCATTTTTGCATCTAATGAAAGTTTTAAATTTTTTGTTTTTTTTAAATAATTAACTGCATTTGTTCTAGAATGTTTTTAAAGTTTGTTTCACACCCATGAACCACAAATAAACTAAGACTAAAAAAGTAGACACCCTTAATTATTTGTACTGGTTTCCATTTTTTGCATTTAATTTTAAGGTGATTAGGAATTTAATGATAGAAGTTTTATTGAAATATAAATATACATTTTGTTAATAATATTTTATTCCCCTTTTTTCCAAACGAATTTTTAAAATCAATTTCATTCTCACAAAAATATATTAAAAAAGCGGCCACCCCATAGTACTTATTATTTTACTTTTCATATATGCCATGCAAGCGGGCATAGCACCCCAGGTCAGCCAAGCATTTTTATTCTGTTTATACAAAAATTAATCTAATTTGCTGTTTTAAAAAAATAAAACCAGAAGTAATACGAAAATAGGGATACATTTTAATTATGATGGCAAATAATTAGGAAAGCAATTCAAAGTTGACTAGAACAAATATTCTGAGCGTTTTTTTTCTTACTACTCAGCAGTAGTATATTCTCAGTCACAATATACGAAAAGGACTGGTAAGAGACCTTATAAAGAGGCGATATTTTTCATACTAGAACTATAAAGGCTGCCAAAATTGTCTCTTCTTTTTACAAGATACAGTTGATTAATCTCTATGCAACCTGTGCAAGAAAGAGGAAGAAATAGCTACTCGTCGTGGATCTCATTAAGTAAGGAGGCTTTATTTACTATACTTTTGGGTCAGGGGATAGCCCAGTAAGCCTCTTCGGTTACAAGGCCTTGCGGAAGAGGTCGCATCTCGTTTCCAAATCTGTCTACCGACGTTTAATAAATAATTGGATCAAAAGTTTTTCTTTATCAACTTTTAATCTAATCTTGAATCGGGCCTAAATAAAAAAGACAAAACGTGTTGAGGAGATAAGCTCACATCAGTCCTGTATAATTAAAAACCGCCAGTGAAGACTGACGTTTAGGCTCCGGATTACATGCACTAAACATTATGAATAGATTGCAAGTGTTTTGCACGTATTCTTGAAGGTCATAGAATGAAGCTTCGCCCTCTAGCCACCCTATAGAGGGTTCCGCCGCAGTCCCATTCTATGGATGTTTCTTTAAGAGGCCTGTAACTAAGACAATACTGTTCCTCAGATCGACTTTCGTTTTGCCAATGAAGTAGGTTGAGAGGGTCTATTAGGTCTGTCCAGAAAGATCCTGGAGTGTCTCTACCACTAATGCACTTTTAAAATAATGCATAATGCACTAATAATGCACCCCGTCGGTAGAAAGTGTGCTTTCTGTAAAACATTCTTCAATGACCACAAAGATAAATTTTTATGAAATTCTTCAAAAACTTTCGGAGTCTAAAGGTACCCGCAAGGTCCACTTTAGGGGCTCTAAACTACCTTATTTGGCCTCTGCATACCCGGTATAAATACTAATAAGGCATTACTGGCCATCAGTTCTTCACGTTCTTCACTAAGTACTTCAGGAGTTTCTAAAGCCCCATTGTTGCTCTCCCTCCGGTGATTTAAATGAGCTGAATAAACCAACAGCCCATTTCAGATTATTAACCTAACAATCTTGGAAGCCAGTTTCCTTCCAGTCTTCTCTGTCTGTTCGCATACAAGGAACCAGTCCTGGAATACTCCGCCTGGTTTTTGTATTGCAACATACGAATTATTTATTGCTTGCCATGAAAAATTGAATTATTTTGATAATCCGCAAACTTAAAGATTAGATCATGCTGTACGTCTCCCCCACCCAAAACAATTCTTCTGCGCTTTTGGTAGTGCGAAGAGGGCATTATTCATTTTTATTTACCATACATTAGTCCCTTATGTATCATTACATCCAAACTGAACTCAAAATAGCTAGATCGCTTACACTCCGTTTTGATTTCAAAAATACCCCTCTCTAGTTGCTGAAGGGAAAGGAACCAAGATGACGCAAGGTATATTGAAGATATTATTGAAACAAATATTGAAGAAATATATTTGAAAATTAATTATTTTGATAGCATTGTTATTTTTCGAAAATATTTAAACTCATATTCCATGGAAACATTAAAAAAATAGAAAAAGTAACTTATTAATTGATTCAATCTAAAACATGAAACGCCGAAATAAACTTATAAGAAGAACTATTCGTGAAAATTGTAAGCCAGCAAATGTATATAATCCATCATGCTATCAGGAACTGATGAATCGAGAAGAATGGAACCGATTCACACAATGGCAATTTTGTGATGAAGAAATCGACGTAAAAAGGGACAAAAAGAAGAAGGTAATAATACTGAATTCCTGGTATATTTCGATTCTAGTGCAATACTCACATGACTAATGCAACGCACCTTATGCACCTTAAAACCTTAGCCTTTTGCTGCAATACTAGTTGTAATATTTAACTTTAATTGCTCGATGTAATTGCAGTAAAAGCATTCTAATAACTCAAACAAAATCTATTATTTAGGAAACAAACTATTTAGCAAACATCCATGCTTCAGTCCTAACTTCGCACTAAAACTCCTAGTGACGCCATCGTAAAACCAAACCGCCGAAATAAGTCGTTGAGCATACTGGAAGCCGGATTTTTATTAGTTTGAAAAACGTGAATATATTATCTATTGCGGAATCATTTTTCCGAAAACCAGCCTAACCTTCATTAAAAATATTGTTACTTGAACACCAATGTTCTAGACTTTGTAATAAAGTAGCTGTAAACAGTTTGGATACCACGTCTGTGGAAGAGAGTCCTCTAGAATTTTCAACTTTTTCAATGTCACCTTTTTTGTGGAGAGGAAATATAATTGATCTGGCGATCGTAGAAGGTACATTTTCTGATTTCTTATATCAGCTATATTATTAAAATCATTTAAAAGATATTCCAAAAAGATTTGGGGGGCAATTCTTGAAAAACTCCACCAGTATTCTAACAAAACTTGGGGCTTTGTTGATTCCAGCCTTATTTATAATATTTCTAAACCCATGAAAAGTAAGTTTTCATCCATACAATCATCAGTTACATGAGGCAGAGAATATAAAAAGTAATTATACTCAATTTCGGGGTTTAAAAAATTATAAAAGTGACGATACCATTCAACGCAAGCCGAAGGGAATGATGGAATGACGAAATACGTACATTGGAAGAAAAGAGCTCTTAAAAGGTAGGATTCCAATGAGAATGTTGTTTTGCAGAGGATAAGAAAAGAAATGCACAAGTAAAGGAAGAAGTGTGAAAGGGCAAGAACTGTACGATGAGAAATATAGGGGAGTAGACCGGTGTCTTGGATTTAAAGTAAACATTGAAGAAATATATTTGAAAATTAATTATTTTGATAGCATTGTTATTTTTCGAAAATATTAATACTCGGATTCCATGGAAACATAAAAAAAAACAACAGAAAAAGTAACTTATTAATTGATTCAATCTAAAACATGGAACGCCGAAATAAACTTATAAGAAGAACTATTCGTGAAAATTGTAAGCCAGCAAATGAATATAATCCATCATGCTATCAGGAACTGATGAATCGAGAAGAATGGAACCGATTCACCCAATGGCAGTTTTGTGATGAAGTCGACATAAAAAGGGTCAAAAAGAAGAAGGTAATAATACTGAATTCCTGGTATATTTCGATTCTAGTGCAATACTCACATGACTAATGCAACGCACCTTATGCACCTTAAAACCTTAGCCTTTTGCTGCAATACTAGTTGTAATATTTAACTTTAATTGCTCGATGTAATTGCAGTAAAAACATTCTAATAACTTAAACAAAATCTATTATTTAAGAAACAAACTCAGTACAACTGTTTCTTTCAGCAGAAACAAACAGAATTAAAAAAGTGAAATTCTTAATTTTCTGCATCGTTGAAGAAAAATTATTGTACTTTTTTTTTAACTTAACAGTTTTTGATTACAATTACAACTGCCCATGAAATTTTAACAACCCTTCGCCTAAATTTGATAGTCCAGACATTTAATAATAGGCTAAAGAAAAGCTGTTGATTCATCTGCTGAACCAACTTTGTTTATAATATTTTGGCTTATGGAAAGCATTTACTTTTAAAAACGATCAAGCCGAAAAGGTTTTTTTAACATTAGAAGCGAAAGTAGATGTGCATACCACTGGTTCCTTAATTTTTTTGATTAAAATAGGAAAGCTTTTTCTTGTATTAACTAGATGTAGAATTATTTTTTGCTAATTAATTCTTCAATCCAAATTACTATTGCCCATTAATATATATATTTTTTTTGTAATAGAACATCTCTTGAGTGCATGATAATTTGGTACTCATTTGTGTACCACAAATACTAATCATTGCATAACATGAGCAATATAAAACGCTTGTGCGACAGGTTCTAACGATTGCATTGGAATGTTTAACGCTCAAATTTAAGTTAACGCTCCATAATGATTATTATTTTATTTATTGCTTTTAGATTCATTAATCAATACCAAGAAGTGGTTTTTACATATATAAGTATGTAAATTTAAATATATTGCTCACTTAGACAGGATAAAAAACAATAGCTGAAAATAGTATAATATATAGAAAATGCACTACAAAAAAGAGAGAAAGAAAAAATAAAATACAAATTCAAAATAAATACCACTTATTAAATAAAATAAATTTGCTCAAAGGAGCAAAACAAAGATGAGAAATGAAATTCAAACAATTATTGGGCTGAACTTGACCTATAAATATGATTATTATAATTATTATTATTGCAAATACAGCAATGAATACTATTCATGGAAGTCAACAAATATCAGTTACATTTTTAAGGTCCAGCCTTTTTGTAACAAATAAATAGATGTTGTTTAATTTATTTTTATCAATATTGGGTAGCAGATTTTCAATTTTATCAGAACTATGGGCTGTCAAGAAGTACTGTTTTAAATATTTAATTCTTTACAAAAAAAGAAGGGCAGTTAATCAAAAAATGTATTAACTATCTGTTTCACCGGAATTACATAAATTACAAAATTGTTCAGTATCAAATTGAATTTTTTTACCACTTAAATTGTTAGTAATACGGGATACTTACTTGGACGCCATTCTTAACTGTGAGATTAATTTTATTTGATTTATATGAACAAAATGATGCAGATATTATTTGATTCCCAAACTACTGATATTACGGAAGTATAAATTGTATGAAAAATTAATAATGAAATCAATATCTTTACTTAGAAAATGATTTTTCACTGTTTCTTCAAGACAATTTTTACTCTTTTTCAATACATCGATATTTTGGTAATCCCTGAAATATTTTGAGCTCCTATTAGGCAGAGAAGGTCCCTTAACTCATATGTCCAGTTAAATGGAATGGTTTTGCACTCTATCAGTTCAATGAGTCTCCTAAAACATTGCCTGGACAACTGGTCCTCATCAATTCCCAATAGCTTGCACCACCATCCCAACATTCTTTTGAAAATTTTACTAACGATATCAGTGCGATCTATCTCTAATCCAACATAAGCTATCTGGTGTACTAGGGGATAAGTTTAATAATAAATTTAAAAAAATTGATAGCTGATTGATCTTATCTATTGAACTAAAACTTAGGGCTGTTAATAGGCACGCTTATATTTGATGATATAAATATTGTACTGACTTATTAGCAGTTTAGAGTTTGCTTTAATATTATGTAGCTGATAAATCTGGACATTGTACTGGGGCTTTAACAGAGTCTTACTATGAAGCAGGTTGTAAATATTATAGGGACCACGTTGTTTTCTTTAATATTATATAGGTAATTTGGGGAATTGAAATTTTTTAGCTAAGGCTGGTTTCCCAACAATAACAAATTAAGAAAATAATTTCAGTAAGGGGAAGAAATATGTGTCTTCTTATTCAGATCATTCTAATAATAATGTGTCCATTTTCTCGATTCAAACCATTCAAGAATGCAACCGACAAAATGCCCATCAGCATGTATTCCAAGATGTCGAAAAAAATGAATGTACAAATGGATTGGTGTCCTTCAATATCCATGAGCACTAAGAAAGCCAGGAAGAGACTAGTAACTCAACCCAAAATAATAATCTCAGTAGGAACTACAAGAAGGTACACGGACAATTGGAGGTAATTCTACCAAAAAATGTTTGACTATTTGTTTTAAATTAAGGCGCGTCAACATCTAAGGCCATTACGGAGCTTTCTTTCAGTACCGACCTCCGAACTTCAATGTTCTCAAGTTACAGTTTACGCTATTCTTCACCAGATAGTGAGCTATAAGAAGGTTTTAAAAAAAGAAAACGTAAAAGCTAGCCGCTGGATTCGAGCCCGGGATCTCCGCGTAGGAATCCAGAGCTAATCTTTTTCCTACTTAAGAAGTAATATTGTTAGAACTAGAGTGAGAAATCCTTTTAAGGCTGTCACAGTTTGTTAATATGGTCTCAATTTGTTTCACAAAACATATTTACTATGCTGAAGTCCAGAGTAATTAGATCTCACTAAACTTATTCTCTACTGTTCGTAAACTAAAGTTCCATTATTGGTATGTTTAATTGCAGAGATCCTCAGATATCTACTTTTCATCCAAGGTATATGTATAAATCAGAGTTACGTCCAGTTGTCGATTGGCCATTAATTCGCCTACGCATGTACAGCGCTGAATTGTCTGTGTTACAATTCTCATCTATAAGCATTGCGTTGAGAAGCAAAAACTACTTAGTTCTGTATCAGGTAATTTACTTATAATATACGTATATTTTTTAATGAATGTGAATTTAAATAGTGTGCAGTATCGTAAAAGGTTAGAGGCAGGGTATGAGTTTTTGATTCCATTCATGAATAAAATTTAGTGTTTAAACCCTTTCTAAACTTACAGTTAAAGGTTATTAAAACTGTCCGGTAGGACAGTTGTATAAGGGTTGATCATCAAAAACTGCACGAAAAAGCGTAACGTTAAAAAACTCCCAACTTTGATAATTTTTTTCTCTTTTTCTATAAAAGATAAAATTCTCAAATTTTCTTTAAAATATAGGGCAAATCCTCCTGTATGACTGTAATTTTTTTTGTAACAACATAGATTAAATAGATTTCGAGAAATACGTTGCTGAAAATGGGCAAAAACGGCTTTTTCAAAAATTGGTCTTGTTCTTGTTCTTGTTGGTGTTGTTACCTTTTTTTGTAAACTGCGTAGCGCCTAAACGCGCAAACCTATTTTCATGAATGAGGTGTCATTCGATTTGGAATTTTATGTAGATGTGCCTTTTGTGGGTATCGACGCTGTACATTAAATGGGAGAGGAGTTAGCCCCACGTATGTGACGCCCCCTCCAAAATTATTATTACTAATAACTCAGCAAAACTTGACCCGATTGTGATGAAATTTGGCAGGATGAAAAGGTTAGGACTCCCCTACGTAACATTAAAGCGACGTTCTGCTCTTACGCCTACTAAGGGGAAGTTTTGCAATCATTTAAAATTATCGTTTGGAGAACCTATTTTCTTCAATAAAGTGTTATTTGGTTCAAAAAGTGTTGTAGATTTGCATTTTTAGAGGTCTCGTCGCTAGGTATCTTTAGGAGAGGAGTTTGCCCCAGGCAGGTCAGGCCCTCTCTAAAACTATTTTATAAGTAAAAAGTTAAGTGTAAGGGTTGATTGGACGACTAAAAGCACACAAATCAGCAGGTACCCAACACTTACGTTTTTAATCTCACCTAGTTCAAAAAAACTTATGTATTTATTAAAAATTTGTTTCAAAGGTGCCTCCTCAGATACCGAGAGCAGTAGATAACCTCCTGGCTAACCTGGCTTGCGAGCCAGAGGAGGCACCTTTGAAGGCACAGTACATGCTTCACAAGTGGAGTAAAGTGCATTATTTGATAAATTAAGGAATAAGTTTGATCCTTTACAAGAAAGATATTGATCACTTAAATATGTGGCAGGAGGTTTCCAATTTTTTTTGGTAATTAAACGCAACTCTCCCAAAATTACCAAAAAATTATTAAACCTTCTGGTTTGTAACAGATGTAAAATTATTTTTTGTGAATGCTTGAGAACATCTAAAGCTCTTAACATTTGATTTTTCTTAGAAAAATCACTCGGAAAACGACTAATTTCCCGATATTAAGAAAAATGCTAGCTTTACTGCCTTGGCAATATTTTTAGTAGAAAGGGGATGAAAAAATACATAAAAATGACCTATCGCTTGCTCTTCTTTATCTTTGATAACAAGTTAAAAAATTGAAATATGATTAATAAATATCAGATTTTGAAATGGCCTAGCACCTTTAATTTTGAAGATATCGAATTGCGGTTTCCGGTTTCTTTCATAACTTTTTATATTCTTTAAAACTGTGTATATGAAAATGGGGGTCAACTGTAAACCCTCACTTTTGGTCGCGCGTCGGCCGCGTATGCGGGCAGTAATCTAAAATAAAGTCGCATATTCTGAAACTAGAGGTGACGGGCAACAAATTTTCCCTCTACCATTTTTCGCTCAGTTTAACTGTTTAAGCATGAAATGCATTTGAGCCATCTTAAAATGAACACCCTGTATATAATTTTTATTTCAGGTATTAAAAATCCTAATAAAATTCGTGAAGGAACTGGATTTAATGAAAATGGAATTTGAAGAGATTGAATTAATGTACAATAAATTGGTTGAATATGGGCAATTACGTAAAGAGCCTTCTTCTTATAAAGAACCTGATTTCATCCCTGACAATACAGATGAAGAAGATGAAACTACCACTAAAGAACCGTCCACAAATTTAGCTAGTGAAGATAAATCTGTGTCTACCACAAAAAGTCATAAACAAAAAAAGCAGAAAACAACTATTGCAGGTCCCAGTATTTATATGAAATATAATTACAATGGTACAAACACTTATTGGAGATTATTTATAAAAAATAAAATTTTAAATGTTGTACCAATATTTGAATATGAATTTTATGAATTTGATGATAAAAAATTAGGTCAACAAACAAATGATAGTTCGGATAGTTCACATTTAGATGAACTTATAAAAGAAGATATTGTTAAATATTTTGCCGAACTTTTTAATTGTGTGCCAGATATTAAATCAAGTAATGTGAAATTTGATCTTAGTGCTAAACAATTATTAGATAAACATTTCAAAACTAAAAAAGATGTTTACTATGTAAATTCCAGTGATAGTGTAATTCAAGTTTTCAAAAAAGGTAAATATGTTTCTGACCAAAATGTATATATTAAAGTGACTAAAGTCTGGGACTATTTTAAATTGCCTAAAAAGATAATTAAATTAGACCTAGGAGATGAACATATACGCTATTTAGTGTTAAAAAAATCGTTACGTAAAAAGAAAAGAACATCATCATCTCTTCAGGATAATGAGATTCCCGGTAATGCGAAAGATGATCAAGAAAAACCATTTATATTTACACTGTTGAAGGAAGATATGCAAGATTATTTGGTGGACTTAGACGGTGATGGCAGTAAATTCAAAAAATCAGGTAATTCATATAAGCAGGTTTATATTAGTATTATTTGTACTCTGTCTTACTAGCTAAGAATAGTGTTGGGAACGTGTACAACGTGTTTTTACTAGAAATATATATTTTTTTAAGGTCTCTAAAGAAAGATAAAGGTGATTTTTATTAAGATAAATTCAGTATGCAAATCAAGTTTAATTTATGGGCAAAATTATGATTTATTTTGTATTTTATTTTCACTCTCCATTTGCTTTTTATTTTTATTTTAGATATAACGTTTCCTTAAATCCAGTTTAAAATAAAGTTATAAATAAAGTAAATATTTTGAATAGAACTTGGTTCTCAATGTTTCATAACTTGGACAATTAATGAAAACGTCAGCTAGGTTTCTTTAACGCACAATATATCAATTTTTTTTGCACAGTTAATTTCGTAACGCATGCTTTTAATATAATAATAATAATAATAATAATAATAATAATAATAATAATAATAATAATAAAGGGGTGGAGATAGTCCCGTTGATTATTTCAGCCACGGGACTTGTGCCGCGGTCGCTGGGGGAGGGCCTCTGCATGATGGGAATCAGGAGGACCATCATATACGAGATGCAGCAGGCTGTGGTACTCCACACCTGCCGCATTGTAAGGGAAGTGCTAAGGGAAGACGCCAGAGACTAGCACGGACATATTTTTCTTTTTCTTTTGTCTTTATCATAGGACAATTGTCCGGTTCCAGTTAGAACCGTAATACCAGATAAAGAAAACAGGTTCCTCCCTTGCCTGCGGGCCGCGAGGGATTTGGAAAAAAAAAAAAAAAAAAAAAAAAAAAAAAAAAATAATAATAATAATAATCTATTGCTTACAAGTTTACAACTTTCTGCAATAAGTTGGCTAAACATAAATAAACTGCAATGTTCTACATGGAATGAATACAATGCAAAAAATAATAGAATATAAACATAAATACAAATAAAATGATACATTTTCCCTAAAAATTATCATTATTTCAATTTATTTTTTTAATTAATAAATTCGATTGATTCACTTTACTTGAGCCCTAATAAAAGTAAAGTAATCGCCTATTTTTTCAGGCGGGGCCTAACGTCCAACTACCAATTAGGTGTCGTGGACGGAGGCGACTAGCAAACATACTTTACTGTAAATTTCTTTTATTAACCATTAAATAAAATCCAAGTGGCCTCTAGACCGGGGGAATCGAACCCAGTACCACAAGCTTCGCAGGTCTCGCCTCTAACCGCTCGGCTACCGTGGCGCCTACTTGAGCCCTAATATTTTACCTGCTTTTTGACGCTTTTCCAAAGCTTGATTAACAAAATGGTACAAATTCTGTTAATCTAATTCAGTACGGAAAGTCAAAAGGGAAACTTTTAATTCATTAAAATACGAGGGTCGTTTGAAAAGTCCGTGCAAAGTCAGAGAGATAGCACCACTGGCGCGTATCGAGGTTATGTTTAGTTAGTAGCATCTCTTGGAAGAACACACACCAAGTTTCAGCCAGATCGGTCTATTTCTTTGTGTTTGGCATTCGTTTGAATCGAGGAAGTCGAGTGATTTTCAAAAAATGGACGAAAAAGAATTTCGTGTGTTGATTAAACACTACTTTATGAAAGGCAAAACGCCTCAGGAGACTAAAGAGAAGCTTGATAAACATTATGGTGACTCTGCACCTTCGATTAGAACAGTTTATAAGTGGTTTCAAAATTTTCGGAGTGGCCATATGGGCACAAGTGACGCTGAACGTTCTGGACGCCCTGTTGAGGTTACTACTCCAGAAATCATTGATAAAATCCATGATATGGTGATGGATGACAGAAGAGTGAAGGTGCGTGAGATTGCTAGTGCTGTGGGCATCTCGAATGAACGGGTACATAATATTTTGCATCAACATTTGGACATGACAAAGCTATCCGCAAGATGGGTGCCGCGATTGCTCACGCTTGACCAAAAACGAAATCGTGTGAAGTGTTGCAAGGACGGTTTGCAGCTGTTCAAGAAGAATCCGCAGGACTTTAAGCGTCGTTTCGTCACTGTGGATGAAACATGGATACATCACTACACTCCTGAGACCAAAGAACAATCTAAACAATGGGTTACCAAGGGGGAATGAATCTGCGCCAAAAAAGGCGAAGACCGTTCCTTCGGCCGGAAAGATTATGGCGACTGTCTTTTGGGATTCGCAAGGAATAATCCTCATCGACTATCTGGAAAAGGGTAAAACTATTACAGGTGCATATTATTCATCGTTATTGGACCGTTTGAAAACCGAGCTGCAAGAAAAACGCCCACGATTGGCCCACAAAAAAGTCCTTTTCCATCACGACAACGCACCAGCTCACACCTCAGCAGTTGTGGTCGCAAAATTAATGGAAATAGGGTTCCAACTCGTTTCACATCCCCCCTATTCTCCAGACTTGGCTCCCTCGGACTACTATTTGTTCCCCAATATGAAGAAATGGCTGGCGGGAAAAAGATTTTATTCAAACGAGAAGGTGATTGCAGAAACGAATGGCTATTTTTCAGACTTGGACAGATCCTATTATTCGGAAGGGATCAACAAACTAGAGCAGCGTTGGACGAAGTGTATACGCCTAAAAGAAGACTATGTTGAAAAATAAAAAAGGTTTACCCCAAAAAATTAAGTAGTTTTTATTTTTGCACGGACTTTTCAAACGACCCTCGTATTGATACGTTAAGGGACTGTAGTAAAGACACTCTATTGAGAAATGTTCCAACTTGTCAGCTTTAAACAATGAACAGTTAAAACAAAAGTTTTTTGGCTTAAGTTTAAATTTTTAATTTAAAGAAAACAAACTAATTCAAAAATAAAAAATAAAAATATAAGAAAATACTTTGGTTTAAAGAATTTAATGATATTTGTCAAAGGCACGATATGGAATTAATAAATTATGACAGTGGAGGTGCGGATCATTTTGAGGTTTTAGTACAGAAAATAAAACAGTCTTTTAAAAGAAATTTATTGGCTAAAGCTGCGAATTCAACTTTTCATTGTTTGTAAAAAAGTAAAGTAAAGTAATCGCCTATTTTTTCAGGCAGGGCTTAACGTCCAACTACCAATTAGGTGTCGTGGACGGAGGCGACTAGCAAACATACTTTACTGTAAACTTCTTTTATTAACCATTAAATAAAATCCAAGGCCTAAGATCGGGGAATCGAACCCATTACCACAATACATATTAGCTTTGCAGCTCTCGCCTCTTAACAGCTCGGCTACAGTGGCGCCTTCATTGTTTGTATAAAGAGTTAATCATAGATTTAGATCAAAATCATTTACATTAAAGATGCAAACAAGTTACACTTTATGCAAACTATTGGGGAGCATCTAATAAATTTAAACTATACATAGAGTGGGTCGAACAAGCGAGAGTCACCTCTGTTCAATGTGTAATCTCAATGTAGTTGAAGATTTATTTCTTTATGTAGCTGAATGTCCAGTTCTTAAAGAATTTAGAATCCGGTGGTTTAATAAGAAAACCTTAACTAAAACTGAAATAATTAGTTACCTGAATGGGCAGAATAATAGTTTTAAGCACTTTTATTGGTACCACTTGGAGGCTGCTAATTACAGACAGTTTTTGATATCTAATTACAATTTTTAAATTTACTTTATTTAAGGTTTTGCGGATTTCAATAATTAATTTAAATTAGTTAAAATTATTTTGCGATTGCTATTTTAATTTTCTGCGATAAAGAATCTTTTTGTTTTTTGTAGTAAAAAAAAAAAACAAACTAAGTTTTCACAGAGGAAAAATATTTGTATTAATGTATGTATTTTTGTAAGTGAGGCCAACCTCTGCAGACGGACATAATGTACATGCATTGTGTTGTTTTTGTTAGTTTTCTGTTCATTATGTTCTGTATTATTTTGTATCGTTATTTAATAAACCCACATTATTATTATTATTATTATTCGGGAGAAGGAAGGAAGTGGACAAGGCAGCAGTCACTCGAGAGGAGCGGCTGCGTACTATGTCGGAATGGCAGGCTGCATGGCTGGAGGAGACCAGAGGAAGGTGTACTGCAAAGTTAGTCTCGGACGTGAACAGTTGGACCGGTAGGTCTTTCGGTGAGGTAGATTACTATCTCACCCAGCTCCTCACTGGTCACGACTACTTCCGAGACTATCTGCGGAAAATGGGCAAGAGGCCGGGAGGGGACTGCCCCCAATGTATAGGGATGAGAGACGATGCCCATCACACCTTTTTTGAGTGTGAAAGATGGGGTCGTCTCAGAAGGGATTTGGAGGGGAGCGTCGGCCGGTGGACTCCTGACCGATTCCAAAGTATAGTGCTCACAAGCAGAGCGAATTGGAGAGCGGTCACAACTTTTGCCAGAGAGGTGTTAATAAGTAAAAAAAAGGGAGTTGGATGAGGAGGATGCGAATCCCTAATTAGGGTCAGGTTGGGGGGCCTAGCCTGATATTATTATTATTATTTTTTTTTTTTTTGGCGCATCAACAGCTGAGGTTATTAGCGCTCGGAGCTTTTTTCAGTGCACTGCCGGCCTCCGGACAGTGTTCTCTCGTTACAGACAACACTGTCCATCACCGGACAGTGAGCTGTAAGAAGCTCCTAGGAAGAGAAAAACTAAGGATTAGCAGCTGGATTCGAACCCGGGACCTCCGCGTGGGAATCGAGTACGCTAACCACATAGCTAATCCCTCCCCTTTATTATTATTATAATAAAAAAAACCAAACTAATTCGGCTCGCTAATCTATCTAAAACGGTTCATTAAAGGATAAATTAGTATCAAACTTATTTATTTGTTATTATTATTTAAGGTGCATCTATGTATGAGGTCATTAGCATCCGGAGCTTTTTTCAGTGCACTACCAACCTCTAGATAGTGTTCTCTCGTCACAGACAACACTGTCCATCACCAGACAGTGAGCTGTAAAAAAGCTTCTAGGAAAAGAACATCTAGGGACCATTTTTTTTTTTTCTCGACAATTTGTAAATATTTTGCTAAACTTATGTAAATATTTGAGAAATTATTGTTGGATAGTAAAATGTCGGCAGTCAGTGGGGGGGTCATGAACCTCCCCGCCGGTTAATCTCTCTTCAATAACAGATAAGTCCATTTTGAATATTTCTAACACTAAGATTGACCTAATAATATGGTATTAATAATATGATAACGAGATCGTATTACTAACACGATAGTTACTAACATGACCAATATAATGGAGGTTGATAAACGTAACTAAACCAAAATGAAATACATTTCCGAATGAAGGAACTTTAGATATGCACAAAAATAAAGTACAGTTTCATGAAACCAATTCTGTGAACCCGAAATACAAAAAAAAAGGTATTACTTAAAAAATGCCTTAACAAGGACGTTGGACGTTGATAAGGGACCATTTGTAGTCAATCTATCCCAAAAAGTAGTAATGTAGGTCCAGTTCATTACATAAATGGCTACTCAGGGCGTCAATGACCCATAAAGACGATATTTTGTACATAGCAGTAACGGGCAAGAACAGAATGAAAATAGTAACTAAGAGCTCAACGGCGGCTAGTGAACTACTATCGTTGGCCATTCTGAAAGCAAGGCAAAATATCAGCCTGTTTACCTAATTTTCGGAGTTGTAAGAGATATCCATTCAGACTTAGACGAAGAATAGATTTTGTCAAGGAGAGCTAATATCTCCTATTAAACCCATAAATATTAGAAGAATAATCAGGCAAATTTAAAGAAAAAACTACTGCGCGGCCTGAAACAACATTTAATTACAGACGATTTGATTAGAATTAATAATTCTACTTATAGTTCTGTTTATAGCTTGATAGTTGTTTAGCAAAATTTTAATTCATATTTAAGGCTCAATGTTCCATTTGAAACTACCAGGGTGATCAGTAAAATTAGAATTGCTTCAGCTAACTTGTGTGTTATTTATTGCTAAAGGTATCCGATATGAGATCCAACAGTCTTGAACTTTGTCAGCAACATAATCACGAAACAGAGAACTCGGCTCATATTTTTATCAATTGTCCAGGTTACAGTGTAATGAGGCAAAAGTACCCTTTCAAAATATTTTCCACAAATAGCTGAAAATGTATTAATTATTAAAAACAAATCACATAGTTTCGATGTCCACAAATTTGTTATTGGCTGTCTAGAAAGGTGATTGATTCCAAACGCAAGCCAAGCGCTTGCTTCAAAACGAAATTGTAGCAAATCAGCTACTACTTAAAAAAAACAAAAACAAAAGTCTAGACGAGAAAAAAACGAGAGAACATTTGAAATATCGAAATAAGGAAAAACATTTAAAATATTTAATAAAGCTTCTCATAACACGAATTTAGAAACATTTTTCACTTATAAGACGCATAAATCCGATAAAATGCAATCACTATAAGCTCTAATAATTCTCACGGAATTGACAACTCGCCTTGTATGGAATCCAATACCATCGGCACATTACTCAGTCAAAGAGCACTTTATAAACAAACATGAGTCATAACATTGTATAATATTTGACAAACACTAAAACTCTTCAATAAACAAACAAACTCAACTATATTTTTAATTTGTAATTAGTACTCCAATATTTCATAAATATCAAATTAATATGTTCATATAAATAAAATAATGTTTACAATCTTACAAATAAATATAAAAATCCATCTAAACTGATAATACTTGTTTAGAAATATGTTTAAAAAACAAAATTGATGTCACCATAGCTTCCGAAACTTGGCTTCAATAAACAACTTCAGTTTATCTGGGTACAATTAAGGGCAGTCCCTTAAATTCACGGTGACACGTGAATAAATGATACAAAAAAGCATACATTTATCAAATCATAAACGTTCGAAAAACATTCAGTCTTCTGTGATAAACTTTGAAAAAAAAACAAACAAAAATTAAGGCATTTAATATTCTATCTTTTTTTTGCTCACCTAAACATAAAATTATCCCATATTTGGATATCCCTTTACAAATGTATGAAGTATCCCATTATAATATTCGATGATATGAATGAATGTGTTCGATTACGAAGATATCGAACTATCGATGCAATTTATTTTTAAAAAAAACCTTTGTACATTAATGACGGCTCATCTATACCAAGTTAGGCAGCCTTTGGCAATTGATCTGACTAATCGCCTTCACTGGTTACTAGATCGGCGTGGTCAACCGTAAGAAAAACAATTCGGGTGTGACCATTTAGAGATATTGTTTACCATTAACATCGTCTGTAATAATAACGCCATCTTATTAATAATAATAGCAGCCCAGCTTCTAATACAAGATGGAATGTGAAGATGGCCGATTGCGACAAGTTCGATTTTTTTGGGGGGCGCATCGATTACTGTGGCCACTGGTGCCAAAGTACATAGTTGAAAAATGTGAACAATGTATGAATATATTGGAATTACCTTATCTAAGCGGCAGATGTCATTACCTCGATGTTATACAATCAGCTAATTTTATAAAGATGGGATTGTGGGTGCTTCCTGCCAGGAGACGGTGCATCCAATCACCTAAAACAAATAGACAAAGTGCAATACAAAGCCTTAAAAGCATGTCTGGGTGTCCTGAAGTCCAACACTAACTAATGCGCTCCTAGCGGAGGCTAAGCAACAACTAGAAGGAAGTTGTTAGCTTCACGCCTTATCTTTTATAAATGTTCTGTACTGTATCAAAAAAAAATCCTGCATTTAAAAGATAAGCAGTATCACTGCCCGAGTTTTTACCGTAAAGTTCTGGTTACAAGAAGAAGACTTACATCTGAGTGAACCAATTCAGCCAACTGTCACACTTCTTTTTAGAACTTAAACGCTATGATTCCCTTCCTATTTTCGGTTTTAGTTTCAATGGAAATTATTAGAAACATTCAAACAAAACTTTTTCCAATACAATGAAAACAATTTAAATTCTGATAATGCGTTGCTTCTTAATAACTTACAGCTCTGATTTCCCAACGGATGGTTTTAAGGACCAGCATTGATTGATATTTCCACTAACGTCACTTTACAATTCAAACTAAATAAATTCGCTTCCATATTCACAGCTAAACTGTTAACAAAACATCGACGTTTAAACTATGTAGATTCAATCCCTTTATATTAATTCTCACCAAAAGTAAAAGTGTTCTCCAACAAATTTTACTCTCCGATGGTAAAAATTATTAGCAGAAGCCGAGTGCCTATTCCCTAGAGTGGGTATACAATTTGCCCAAGCAGAAAAAAAAAAATGGTCAATTCTGCACATCCATTCAATTTAACATTCCCAAATGACCGTGGTTTTCCAGATATAATAACTATTGGAAATTTTAATTAGCACAATTATTAGAATACGATTTAATCATAATTATTTGCCGCACTATCTAGCTAAAATTTGTTGTAGAAATAACGTACATTTGTTCGTGTTCTTCTGAAATCATATCAGACGCCAAACACCTAATCCTGGAATGTCCTAACAATACTAAAGAGATAGAGATCAATTGTGGAAGGCTGTTCTAGCGACTTGATGCCCTTACCTGCCCAGCTAATCTCTATACGTGCATCTGACGATGGCACCATTTAATACAGAACTATTTGAATCCAATTAATCATTAATACTAAATTTTTATAATCCTACAGTGACCGTAAATTATTTAATATTTAAGATTAAAATAGCGAGGATTCGGTCAAAATAAAAAACAACTCCGTCTTTACGACGTTTCGACAAATTTATTGTCTTTTTTAGACAATCGCAAATAAATATCACAATTAGAATATCGAAACACAGGAATGAAAATACCTGACATCATAATAAAAAACTATAAGAAATTATATCAATTACAATTCGTTAGAACTTACGTGGTTAATGTGATTTAGTATTTAAGTTAAACTCTTTCTGTTTTTGATCCTAACAAAGTTGTCATCAAAATATAGACTTCAGTAGTTTCGTCTGAATGAATCCTATTTCCTCAGTTAAATTTTAAGTTCAACTATCAGATTCTTCTCACTTTTCCAATGGTCTGGTAATAGCCAGTATTTTTTCTTTAAACACTATCTGGCCAAGAGCTCCAGTATCTATAGTTGTAATGTTAAAGAGGCATTGGCAAATATAAATTGAACGGTTCACTGTACAAATCGATAAACTCCACTTTTTGAAATTTTCTTAAATTTAAGTGTCAAAGCATTTGGTTGAGTCATAGCTTTTTATTTTTATAATGAATTTCCCAAATAATAAAGATTAACACCATTAAACGATAAAAATGTTTTGGCCATTAAATAATAATTTATTTCAGAAGCCATTTTGATTAATTCCGCGCTCCAATGTAAGTAGTTGCAATAGTTCAACTTAAATCCAGTAGCAGGCGCTAGAATGAAAGCGGTAAATTGATTTGAATTTATATTATAAACGGAAATTTAAAAAACAATTTACATTATATTATCGCATTTTTCCACTTTTTGTTTTTTGGAGTTAAATAGAGTTGCGCAGTGAACGGCTCAATTGGCGGCCTGTTGAAGTGTAAGTTCAATCTAAAACTTCTTCGCTTGTTTTTATTCTTCCAGGGTCCAGATTACGAAAGACTAAAAAAGTAAAAGTAAACCAAGATCAGCGTAGGGTCCAGAAACGTCATAAAACTGTCGGGAAACATAATCCAGAAGTAGAAGAGAATGATCAAAAAAGTAAAGCATCCCGAACTTTTACATATCATGACAACATTTCTGAAGGAATTGATGAGACGAAAGGTACCAGCGAAGTATCGTTTGAAGAAGAGATTCCCATAGATATTGTTAATAAATTCTGTAGGTACAAAGAAGAAGAATCAGTTATTGATTCTGAGTTTAGTATACCAAGCACGATGAGCATTAGAACAACGAACAGTGACGAACTAACTAAATATAATTATCAAGTACAAAATTTTATTGATAAGAATAAAATGACTATGAAAAAAATAGTTGAAATTAGAGATGAACTATTATTAGAAAATGATGAATTTCGTGGGAAAAAAGAATTGTTTGATGAGGAGAATGATTTCATCGATAGACTAAGTAAACAATGCAGTTTTTTAAAGGAATTCTTTGGTGGGAGACAATATCCTGAGTATGAAAATTCCCCATTGACCTCAAAGTTTATGGAAACTAAATTAACTGATATGGATATAGTTCGTTTGAATCTTATTCCAGAAAAAATTCTACGGTTAATATTTCTGAAAGAAAATGTTCGAGACTCTATACTTGATGATAGATACGATGAATCATTAGATTACCAATCATCACTAGAATCAATGGAATATCTGTTTAGAGATCCTGTATATTCGATTTGGGAAGAGGACTCTGTAAGCGATAATGATCAACCACCTAACAAATCTGACTTCGATCTGCAACCTGAATCTATCATCGATCTGCAATCCGAATCTACAAACGATCCGATTCCCGAATCTAAACACGATCTGGATCTCGAGTCTAAATCCGAATCTACACACGATCTTCATTCTGAATCTTCAAACGATATATCTTCCGAATCTTCATTCGATTATGATTTCCTAAGTGAGTATATATATTCTTTTTTCTGGGGTATTATTTTTTTTTATTATTACTATTATTTTTAATGATTTAAGGCGCGTCAACATCTTAGATTATTGGCGCCCGGAGCTTTTTTCAGTGTAGACAGAGTTCTCTAGTTACAGACAATACTGTCCATCACCGGACAGTGAGCTGTAAGAAGCTCCCAGGAAAAGAACTTCTAAGAGCCAGCAGCTGGATTCGAACTCGGGATCTTTGCGTTGGAAAACAGTATACTCTAACCACTAAGCATTTATTATTATTTTTTTTACTTTTTTTAAATTGCAATTTTTAGGTTTATAAAATGATAGGTTAATGCAAATATTCTACGTGTATCCCATCATTTATGGTTAGGGTGGGAACAGCAAATTTTAGAAATAAATAAATAAATAATCGTATCGAATCATATTTGGTTCGTTTTTTTTAGTTCCATCAGCTTCGTGGTAAGTTTAGCCTTGGTACTGTCCTATTGTTATATAGTAAAACACAGTAAAAGACACGTCAGAAATACTTATTTCAGAAAACTTTTGTAGAAGTGTAGAAATCTCCCATCAAGCTACTTAAAAGTATTTATTTATTTGTAGCGCTAAGGCTCATAAACCAACTGACTCCTTTAATAAACCATTTTTGTCGGCTCATAATCCATTGCAAGGGTATTTTGGCAAACGTGCCTGGAAATCTAAAGATCACAAGATTATTTATTCAAAATTGGTTATTAGAACAGTTTTCTATTAATTTCTCAGTTGAGTTCACCCAAAATATTTTTCGAAAAAAGAGTGCCTGTTTTTATTAGTTTTTTAGTAACTGTTTTTTTGTTTTGTATTTTTGTAGCACTCAAAAATCCATTTTTTGTTCAATAGGTAATTTTTAAATAACGCGATATACGAATAAAAGTAATCTAAAGGTTGCGAACTACGATCGAAAGTTGGTTGGTTGCATGTTGACTCAGCCTATACACCAGTTTTCCATGTCTATAAGATTAACTTCTTGATGAGTACGAGGATTCGGAAGCCTGCGGGAATGTAAAGTGCGTATTGATGTACCAATCGGTCATATATTTTTTAAAAACCTTATCAATTACACTTTTCACACAATCATATCGTTCTTTTTGTTGTATTATGGTATTTTTAAAACGGTTGCGTTTTAAAATTAAAAGTCACTGTCAGGTAAAAAATTAAAATGATTAGTTATTGGTAGGGAATAGCTCAGTAGAGTAGGCTAGAGTACTGGATTTCCACGCGGATATTCCGAATCCTATTCCCTTCCTTTAGATTTTCTCTTCCTAGGAACTTTTTACAATGATCTTTTCGGTGATAGACATTGTTGTCTTGCTGCCTGTTACGGTAGAACATTGTCTACTGGCTGGTAGTGCACAAAAAATCCAACGGTAACACCTCTTAAATTTATTTTTAAAAAAAGAAAAAAGATTATTCGATTATTTGTGCTATCTATTTCGAATTTTATGAATTTAATTAAAAAATAATAATAATAACCAATGTTTAAGTAAAAACTCTATCTTCCTCATATCCTTAAATTAGGGCGAAAAGTGAAAGTTGAAATTTAAAACAAATTTACAATTAATCTCCCTAAGACAGCTGAAGTAAAATTTACTAATTTATTAATTAATTCAATTTAGACATTTAAAAATGCTCATTCAGCAATCGGAGAATCACCAAGTTAAAAGAACAACGCTAATGCCTCAAGATCTATTAGTTTGTTTCGTTAAGCTGACGTTTTACCACCGTCATGTTCTCTCGCTGCACTTACACTGAAGCTACTTAACTGTTTATTTTATTGTGGTCTGATTGACGTTTGATGTTTTAGGTGGGGTTAGTGAAATGGATGGTTCAAGTAGAAGTAAAATAAAGTATGGCTTGAGGAAAACTGTAGAGATAGACAAACTTAGCGCAAACATTAATGCGCTATTGGACGAAATTCAAAAAACCCTCAACGAATGGAGTGATGAACGGGAAGAACCTAAAGTAGAAGAACTTGAAGACGAAGAAGATCTTGATGAGGAAGAACTTGAGGAGGAGGAATTTGAAGAGGAAGAACTTGAGGAGGAGGAACTTGAGGAGGAGGAACTTGAAGAGGAAGAACTTGAAGATGAAGAACTTGAAGAAGAACTTGAAGAAGAAGTACTTGTGGAAAAAGAACTTGCTGAAGAAGAACTTGATGAAGAAGAACTTGATGAAGAAGAACTCGAGGAAAAAGAACTTGAGGATAAAGAACTTGAGGAAAAAGAACTTGAGAAAGAAGAACATGAGTTAGAAGAATTTGAATATCATAGACTTCAGCAAGAAAGATTTGGTGAAGAAGAACTTGAATTGGAAGAAGATGAACGGGAAATACTGAAAGGTTATGAACAAGAAGCTCTTGAAGCAGAGGAGGAATTCATTTTTGGAGAACAACTTGGTGAATTTGATGAAGAATTGATTACTGTTTGTGGAAAGTACCAAAGTTATCTTCCTCAAGTCTCTTCTAGACACATGGCCATTAGACCAATGAAGAATATCTACTTTGGTAAATTATTTAAAAAACCATACTGTAGATTTGGGCTATTAAACAAAGTTATGCACCAGAACCTCTTAATAGAACTGTTAAAGTTTGTGTTTGACTGTAAACATGATGGCATCAAAAGATTGGCTATACTCGTGCTGTACAATCTGTCAGCTTACAAGAAGTGTAGACACTTCTTCCTCAAGTTTGGACGCTATGGAATGTTTAACCTATTAAAAGTTTATCAGAATGTAAGTACCATTAGTTTGTAAATACTAGGTTTTTTTTGTTTCATTCTTAAAAAATGGTTTGTTCAAAAAAACCTATTAGGATTACGAGGGGGTACCCAAAAAAAAACCGAAAAGCTATTTATTTACAAATTTTTTACAGAACAACCTTATCCCCTTCAAAATACTCTCCATTACAACTAATACATTTGTCCCACCGGTGCTTCCACTGTTCGAAACATTTTTTGTAGTCATCTTTAGAAATGGCTGACAGCTCCTTCTTCGTTTTTTTCTTGACCTCTTCAATGTTGTCAAATCGGTGACCTTTCATGCCCTTTTTCATGCGTGGAAATAAGAAAAAGTCGCACGGAGCCAGGTCAGGCGAGTAAGGTGCGTGGGGCAGCGGAACCATGCCATTTTTAGCCAAAAACTGTGTAACAGAGATGGCTGTGTGTGCAGGTGCATTGTCGTGGTGGAAGAACCAGTCTCCTGTTTGCCACAAATCGGGTCTTTTTTTGGCGAACACTATTGCGCAATCAGGGAAGGGATTAGCTATGAGGTTAGCATACTGGACTCCCACGCGGAGGTCCCGGGTTCGAATCCAGCAGCTGACCCTTAGATTTTCTCTTCCTAGGAGCTTCTTACAGCTCACTGTCCGGTGATGGACAGTGTTGTCTGTAACGAGAGAACACTGTCCGGAGGCCGACAGTGCACTGGAAAAAGCTCCGGGCGCTAATAACCTCAGATGTTGATGCGCCAAAAAAAAAAAAAAAAAAAAAACTATTGCGCAATCTTTTCAAAACTTCCAAATACAAGGTTTGATTGACGGTCTGACCTGGGGGGACAAACTCTGAATGGACTACGCCTTTGGCATCAAAAAAGCAAATCAGCATTGTTTTGATGTTTGACTTGACTTGACGACATTTTTTTGGTCGGGGTGAAGATGACGTCTTCCATTGGCTCGACTGTTGCTTTGTTTCTGGGTCATAACCATAGCACCATGACTCATCACCAGTAATGACCTTTGACAGAAAGTCTGGATCAGTTTCAAGCTGTTGTTTCAAAGCACGACATGTTTCAACTCGATGTTCTTTTTGATTGTCAGTCAGAACTCGAGGAACAAACTTGGCAGCAACCCTTTTCATCCCCAAATCTTCCGTTAAAATTCGCTGAACCGAGCTCCAAGATAACCCACTACTCTCTGACAGTTGATCAATTGTCTGTCGACGGTCTGTGAACACTAGCTCTCGAATTTTTTCAACATTTTCGTCGATTCGGGCAGTTGATGGACGTCCAGAACGAGGTTTGTCATCAATCAACATGTCGCCATTTTTAAACCGAGTAAACCACTCGTATACTTGAGTTTTTCCCATAGCGTCATCTTTGTAAGCTGTTTTCAACATTAAAACACTTTCAGTTTTGTAGAAAACAAAATTTCAGAGCTGCACGTTGTTCACTTAAACTTGCCATCATAAAAAACGAAAAAAGAACAAAACAGCGCTGGTAAAAACAATCACTGCAGATGAACAGAACAAGCCAGGCAGACAACACAGGCAGGACTGAACTGGCAAGGAATTGCGCTATACACGTCTAGCGGCAGAAATGCGTACTACATAAGCTCCATGCGCGGCAACGCAATTCCGGTTATTTTTGGGTACCCCCTCGTATTGCTGCAAAAAAAAATCACTACAACTTGCTAGAAATCCCTAAGCATTCGCGGGGTTAGGGGCAGATCTGAAATGTGGGATTCCTTAAAATAAAATTGTTTTTCACTCATCATTTATTTTCTCCTTTCCTCGGAGATGAAAGAATATTAGAAATTAAAATAAAGCTGTTGAATAAAACTTTTTTTTTAATCAAACGGGGTAGTATACTCGTAATTTTGTCATTTCTCTCCTGGTAGTGTTGTATTACGCACTATCTTCTTTATTTATCTAAACTGCGCCATCGTGTGCATCACCTTAGGATATTCTAAGATATTTCGTGTCCACGACAGAACTACTACTAAAGAAGATATAGCGGACAACCTCTGTTTAATCTTGCAAAAATGTTGCTACATGTATCGTGGCACTAAGTCCCCAAGATGTAAATTAGAGAAAAAGAAAGAGTATTGCCCAATTTCAGTCAGTATTTTTTAATTTTTTGCCAAGTTATCTACTTAGGGTCTAGGTCAACTTCTGGGCTTTTTGCCCTGATGTACTTGTGGAGATGTAATTATGGATTACTTAATCAAACTGGACCTAAGACACACTAACATAACCTATAACAATGTAAAAAAAAAAATGTAATTGTCAATAGCTTAATCACAGCAGATAACCTAGTTCCCTAGGTCTGAAACTTGGCAAAAAATAAAATATAGTGATTGTAATTGGCAATATTCTTTCTTTGCTTTGGATTAAGGAATCTGTCACCAAAACGATGAACAATACTCTACAAAAAAAAAAATTCAAGTTAGTTCTTTGATAATTAATTTTTATTATAGAATATCACTTAAATATTTAGTTAAATGGTCCTTAATCTAGTCTTTTAAGTAATTGAATAATTCATTTCGTTTAATGTTTTTGGGCTCAAGTACAAAAAACATGAAAGTACTGATGGCAATCAGTTGAAAAGTGTACTAGTTGTCACATAATTAACATTTACATCCATTTCAATGTTAAATGTTGAGAGAAGAGACCAATTTGAAATTTAAAAACAAATTTCTTACTATATTTACGGATTTTCATGGTTATCCATACTGTTTTAAGCGAACTATTTTAGTTAAACTAAAAATATAGTCAACTGTAAATATTGCGCCTGGAATATTCACTGAAACTCGATTTTCAACTTCAAACTCGAATTTCAAGCCAAACTAACAATCAATCAGGAGCAAACAAGTTATAATTTTCGACACTACATCTATTAAAGAAAATATAATGAAATTGACCCCTTACCTAAAATTGGTTAATCAAAAATTTTATTCACTTCAAAAAACTAATTACAGTAAATTTAGTGTACATGAAGAGCGTATTAAAATACGCTCAATTTACACTCAACAGGCAGTCACCTTAATCCAAACTTACCATCTTCTCTTAAAAAATGCATGTGTAATGGTACAATTAAAAGCTTCATTACTGAATTATTAGTGGAAGAAGGGCAATAATTTCTCGTTATGGAAACATCCTACATATATTTTTTTGATACAGCCAATTAATAAGCATTGTTTTTTTTTTTATGTTGCAGTGCGACGATCTGAAGATAAAAACGGCTATCATGGGTATTCTGTGCGACATGTTGTGTGTGGATCGTTGGAACCTTCTACTGCCCGAGATGTTCAGCAAGGAGTACTTTGTGGGCAAACAGATGGAGGACCTAAATTTGTATCTGCCAGAACCCATCGAACACGGAAACTTCAATAATTTACCGAAGACTGTGCCAAACTCTGATTATCAATTACTCAGCGTCAAAATTGTCACGGTAAGATTGCTTGTTTTAGAAAGTAGCTTAGACGTTCTGCTTTCGATACGCATAGCACCATTTTGTCGTCCATTCTTCGGCACGAAGCAAGTGTTTACTTCTGGGTTTGCTGAACTCCTAAAAGTTGTTGGTTACATTAACTGTCTTTGCAAGGATTTTGTATTTTAGGGGAGAATAAGTGGTACCAATATTGTGTACTGTTAAGGTTGATAAGCTGAGATGCTAGCTGGGTCGCAAATTTCCGTGAAGAAATAGCAAATCTGATTTCAGAATAATATTTTAACTTTAAGAAAATGAAGAAAATAATGTTCCTGAAAAGTCAGATTGAATTCAATTAGACGGAGTAAGATACCTGGAAGGCATCGCAGCCAAAAAAAGGCTTACTGTACTCACTTTTAGGTACTGCCGGATTGAAGGACCTCACATGTGGTCGTTGTATGAAATCTGGATGATACACAGTTGACTGTTCTGGTAGATACTCCACAATTTTACTAGAAAGGGTGTTATTTTGGGCCAGCATGCGACATATCAGTCAGTTCTAGTTACCTCTTTTTATCAAGGCGAATTATTTACAAATGGTGCTGCCAGTAACCAACCAAGAGATTCTATCCATATCCAGCCAGAGTCAAACTAACCTAGTGATGTAATGGAGGAATATGGTAACCATTGCGTAATGATGTTTTTAACAATAAATTCTACCTTTTACACTTTTTCTACAACAGTGCATTGATCCTTTTGCAGGTTAATCCAAACTTTCAACTACCTCCTGGATTTTGAGGGAGCACCATTAAGTAGCACCCATTGTAATAGCATGCATATTTGTTGTATCTTTCAACTGTTTAGATATTTCATCCATTAATCAGATGAATCAGTCTGGTTTAGAGATTTTGACTATTATTTATTGTCCGCGTTACACTTGCGTAATGATTAAAACACTGGGCTAACTGAGTATTTTGTTTCATTTTTTAAATTATTTTTTATAAAATATATTTGAAATACTTTTTAATTATTCATAGTTATATTTCTTTTTAATTTTTATTTTTTTAACGACATCATTCTCAGTGGCTATTAATCGTATTTTTATTAAATGTTATACTGGAATATCGACTGAAATATACAGGGTGCCCCAAGCTATATGGATAACGACTTTTTCTCGGAAACTAAGATAGCTAGAAAAAAACTAAAAAATACGTGTCCCCTTAGTTTTTTGTTAGAAATCCAAATTTAATTTGTAAATTTTTTTCGGTGCTTCCAGAAGCGAGATACAGGCACCAACTTCATTTTTTCAAATGGGAAGGTGCGGTTTTTATTTCAGAAATAGATTCCTCTATTTTTTTAAAGAAAAATTTACTTGGACGGTTTTTTTCTGTGAGCGATATTTCAGAAGTTATGAATGAAAACATGATTCTTATAAGAAATGTCAAAATGATATTATAACGGTTTTTTGCTAGAATAAGAAGAAAAGTACTATTTTATTATAAATTTTACTCCTCATTAATATTATAGATCATGCTCGAACTGGCCTCCACCATTAGAGATGCATAGACATGCTCTTTCCTGCCAATTGCCCCTTACTGCCAAAGAAATAGATTCGGCTTTAACCGAGTTACGGGCATCTATTATTCTCTGCTTTAGTTCATCTACAGATGCCAACCCGGCTTGATTCTGATACACCTAGATTTAGAAATGCTTCTAGGTAAGCAGAAATAAGGAAAGAAAGAAAAAAGTTATGAATAATCACCTTGTTTTTCAGGTATCCTCAAAGGAAATAGTCCATAGGTGTCAAATCCGGTGAACGAGGTGGCCACTGAATATCCCCCGTGTCGATATAACACCATCAGGCATGTAAAGAGATATCTCGACAGGCTATTTGATTGGCGTGTTATATCAACTCGGGGGGCGATTCAGTGGCCACCTCGTTCACCGGACTATTTCCTTTAGGGATACCTGAAAAACAAGGTGATTATTCATAACTTTTTTCTTTCTTTCCTTATTTCTGCTTACCTAGAAGCATTTCTAAATGTAGGTGCATCAGAATCAAGCTGGGTTGGCATCTGTAGATGAGCTAAAGCGAAGAATAATAGATGCCTGTAACTCGGTTAAAGCCGAATCTATTTCTTTGGCAGTAAGGGCAATTGGCAGGAAAGAGCATGTCTATGCATCTGTAATGGTGGAGGCCATTTCGAGCATGATCTGTAATATTAATGAGGAGTAAAATTTATAATAAAATAGTACTTTTCTTCTTATTCTATCAAAAAACCGTTATAATATTATCTTTTTGGCATTTCTTATAAGAATCATGTTTTCATTCATAACTTGTAAAATATCGCTCACAGAAAAAAACCGTTCAAGTAAATTTTTCTTTAAAAAAATAGAGGAATCTATTTCTGAAATAAAAACCGCACCTTCCCATTTGAAAAAATAAAGTTGGTGCCTGTATCTCGCTTCTGAATGCACCGAAAAAAATTTACAAATTAAATTTGGATTCCTAACAAAAAACTAAGGGAACACGTATTTTTTAGTTTTTTTCTAGCTATCTCAGTTTCCGAGAAAAAGTCGTTATCCATATAGCTTGGGACACCCTGTATAGTACCGTAAGGTTTTTTTTTGTGGTGTACCTGAGAAAATATGGGCATACTACCCTGAACACTTAATTTTGTAGTTGGACGTAATGTCCGCCTGAAAAATAGGCATTACTTTAATTTTCCCTTGAAATTCTTCATTTAAGTATGCATTAAATCCTGTTAAGATTAATTATTATAAATATTTAAAAACTAAAGGACTAAAATTTTGTCTAACAAATAGTTTTTAAAGTTTAGTATTGCATAAATGGCATGCTCGTGTCAAAATTCAGGATATCCTATGTTATCCTGGTTAGATAAAAATTTAATTCAGTGTGTTTCTAATAGATTTTTTTACTCTGTTTTATGTTCATAGCTCCTGTTTCACTCCATTCAGACAATGTTCACGCCTGAGCGTCTTTTCACGGAAAAAGAGTTCGACTTTGAACCAATTATGTATTTAACCACAATTGAAGAACCACACGGTCTCAACAATTTAAAAAATCTAGCTATATCATTTCTAGAAGGTGTCTCAGAAAATTTCAATGATCCAACCTTCCAGTATTTATTCGAAAAAGATGACTGCTTAAATGAACTCATAAAATTGTTTGTGGTGAGATTTCCTTTTATTTATTTTGAATATTTACCTAGTATATTTAGTTGCTTTTAATGTGGTACAGGTTTGCTACAAAAGAAGTCCTTGTTTGACTCAATTATAGCTTTCCCTAAATAATAATTTGTTTTTTCCATTTTCTCTTAAATCTCTTACAGATTTGTTCAAATTGATATTTCGTTTAGATGTCGCCTAAATCATGAAATAAAGTTCTGTACAAAATATACCAGAAGTTGAATCGGTTTTTCAGTATTATCCCATTTTTTTTTTGTTTTTTAAACTCAATGTACTATTGTAGACTTGTATATCTATAACGTTTATTTAAAACATTTTTCTAGGATCAGTTATTTTCAGGAGAGAATGAGATTGCATTTTATGCAATACATACTTGGTTCTATCACTCATATAGTATTAAGGAACGTCTAACGTGTAGCTGAAATTTCGTTATTGTGAGGTAAATAACTTAAGTGTGAATTTCTTTGAAATTTCTTCAGTTTTCTTTCCACACTTTTCCAAGGGCTAAACTGAGGGAGCACCTCAAATATTATTTTACTGAATTACTCACAAAGATGTATCACTTTTAAAAACCTACGAAGGCAATTTGTGTTTTGTTTATTTATTATTTGCGTTATTATTGCTTGAAATTCCCGGAGGGACGCAAATATGATATCTGATTACGTTACTTCTGATTTCAGAAAGAAGATGAGTCCGAATTTGTCCAAGATAAGATTGCTACGATAATCCAGAATATCATGTATTGTCCCAAGTCAGTGGTGTATAATTACATAGCCTATTACAGGATGCTAATTGTGCAGCTAAACAAATTTGAAAAGCCTGCAATGAAGTGTAAAATTTTAGGTAGCATAGCGCACATGATAAGTTCTAAATTTGGACCTGAAGTGAGTTTTTGTCATTAAGTGTTAGATTTCGTGATATTTGGAATGTAGGCATATTGATAAACAGCTCGAAGTCTAATTAGAAGATGTTACTATGATGTACAAAGGCCTACATGGGCGCAACAGAAGACCTGCCCTGAATCTGGTTCAAAACACGTTACAGAGTGTGATATTGGTCCAGGTTTGGTCAGGTGCGTCCATTCTAGGTCTCAAAAACAATTTGCTACGAAGTTAGCATTAGACATTTGGGGGAGGATACTCTAAGAAGCGAAAGGAGAAGAGTAAGGACGCATTTATTTTATCCTCCTTCAGCTAGAGCATGACTAGAGTTGTGGTTCTAATTAAAACTGTCCGATAGGACAGGTGTATAAGGGTTGATCGTCAAAAAGTGCACGTAAAAGCGTAACGTTGAAAAACACCCAACATTGACAATTTTTTTTTATCTTTTTCTATAAAAGCTAAAATTACCAAATTTTCTTTAAAATAAAGGGCAAACCCTTCTTTATAACTGTAAAATTTTGCAACAATCCAGATCTAATAGGTTTTGAGAAAAAAGTTGCAAAAAATGAGCAAAAACGGCATTTTCAAAAAATCTTTTTCTTCTTATTCTTCTTCTTGTTACCTTTTTTGTAAACTGCGTAGCGCCTAAACACTTAAACCGATTTTCATGAATGAGGTGTCACTCGATACGAAATTTTGTATAGATTTGCACTTTAAAAGTCTCGACGCATTGCCTTATAAGGAGGGAAGTACGCCCCACCCAAATAAGGCCCTTTCTAAAACTATTATTACCAATATTTCTATAACCCTTAGTCCGATTTTGATAAAATTTAGCACGAAGAAACGGTTAAAGCTCCTCCAAGTGGCTGTGAACTGCCATCATGCTCTTATTCTTACTAAGAGGAAGTACTGCGATCGTTAAAATTATCAATGAGTGAACCGATTTACATCAATAAATTGTCGTTCGATTCAAAATCTTTGCCTCTTTGCCTTTTAGGGAAAAGTACTGTATTCGCAGTTAATTTTTCTTACACCTCTTAAAAGAAAGTACTGAAATCGAAGTTTAATTTTGCAATTTACGTACAAAAACATTCCAATTTTATTCAAAACATTTTCACAAAAAAATTGTTATTGAGGATGGTTTGGGGGCCGCAACTATAATCATTCTTTAAAAACATCTCTCCAGTGGTAGTTACGGTTCCGACTTAACACCTTATCAGGTTAAAATGATAGAATTGCTTATTCCAAATTTAAAATCACTCTGTAAAGCAGATATGTAACTTTGCAAAATAGAAAATCTATCCAAAACGTCAAAAATCTACTTAACAAAAACTTGCTGTTAAAAATGTTAAGTATAAAGGATTCATTAAACTACCTCTTAACGTTTTACGAAAATCTATCGAGTAGGAAACGAGATATTTAGTGTTAAAGTTTCGTTTCGTTTGAAACTGTGAAATCTTTAACTTCAATTATCTCGTAAACTACTCGATAGATTTTGTTTATATTTTTTCTGTATATGGAGACAACTTTTGTCTATAATTGTAGAAAATTTCGAAAAAATCTGTCGAGTAGGAAACGAGATATTTAGCGTTAAAGTTTCGTTTCGTTTGAAACTGAGAGATCATTAACTTCAATTACCTCGTAAACTACTCGATAGATTTTGTTTAAATTTTATCTGTATATAGAGACAACTTTTGTCTAAAATTGTACAAAGTATCGTAAAAATCTGTCAAGTAGGAAACGAGATATTTAGTGTTAAAGTTTCGTTTCGTTTGAAACGGTGAGATCTTTAATTTCAATTATCTCGTAAACTACTCGATAGATTTTGTTTAAATTTTATCTGTATATAGAGACAACTTTTGTCTAAAATTGTACAAAGTATCGTAAAAATCTGTCAAGTAGGAAACGAGATATTTAGTGTTAAAGTTTCGTTTCGTTTGAAACGGTGAGATCTTTAATTTCAATTATCTCGTAAACTACTCGATAGATTTTGTTTATATTTTATCTGTATATAGAGACAACTTTTGTCTATAATTTTACAAAATTTCGTAAAAATCTGTCAAGTAGGAAACGAGATATTTAGTGTTAAAGTTTCGTTTCGTTTAAAACTGTGAAATCTTTAATTTCAATTATCTCGTAAACTACTCGATAGATTTTGTTCATATTTTATCTGTATATGGAGACAACTTTATTTTATAACTGTACAAAATTTCATAAAAATCTGTCGAGTAGGAAACGAGATATTTAGTGTTAAAAGTTTCGTTTCATTTAAAACTGTGAAATCTTTAACTTCAATTATCTCGTAAACTACTCAATAGATATTGTTTATATTTTATCTTTATATAGAGACAACTTATGACTATAATTGTACAAAATTTCGTAAAAATCTGTCTAGTAGGAAACGAGATATTTAGTGTTAAAGTTTCGTTTCGTTTGAAACGGTGAAATCTTTAATTTCAATTATCTCGTAAACTACTCGATAGATTTTGTTTATATTTTATCTGTATATAGAGACAACTTTTGTCTATAATTTTACAAAGTTTCGTAAGAATCTGTCGAGTAGGAAACGAGATATTTAGTTAAAGTTTCGATTCGTTTGAAACTATGAAATTTTTAACTTCAATTATCTCGTAAACTACTTAATAGATTTTGTTCATATTTTATCTGTATATGGAGACAACTTTATTTTATAATTGTACAATATTTCGTAAAAATCTGTCGAGTAGGAAACGAGATATTTAGTGTTGAATTTTCGATTCCTTTGAAACTGTGAAATCTTTAACTTCAATTATCTCGTAAACTACTTGATAGATTTTGTTTATATTTTATCTTTATATAGAGACAACTTATGACTATAATTGTACATAGTTTCGTAAAAATCTGTCGAGTAGAAAACGAGATATTTTGATTTAAGTTTTTGAGTATACGTCTGTCTTCAAACGCGAATTAGGCTACGCTTAAAGCGTTGAGCAAACTTTGTTTGGGTGCGGGTTAGTGGGAGAAGCAGGAGGATAGCATTGATCACAAAGAGAAAAGCAATATGAATTTTTTTTTAGTACCCGGACATGCCAAGATAGAAAGCTGGCTTATGGTGGGATCATCGACACCGTTGGTTTCCTGGGCCAATAGTCATCGTCGTGAAACAATTTTATGATAGTGTGATTAAGGAGTGAATGAAGATGAAGGGGTAGAAGCATTTGAGCTACACTTATGGGCTTCAAAAGGTTTACTTCCAAGCATTAAGGTTAATAAACTGCTGTCAGGCGGGGATAATTGTTGGTTTTGCGTAAATGAGGCATCAAGCATTCAAGTGCTTTGTTCTTGCGAGGTATGTTTGAAGTTCTTCTAGAAAACAAAAACTGTTCGAAGATACGCTTTTGGGCATATGTTAACGTTGATAGATAGGTTCAGGTTATGAAAATATTGGCCTTTATTTCCTGCAGTAAGGTTAATAATTGAATAAATCACTTATTTTAATAACGCAAACTATTTACCTAAGGTAAAGACGAAAGCGTTCTAATAATTTAATTTTGGTTGTTCTTTACAGACTATAAAAGATCTGAATGTATGGATCCATATTCTACCATTTCTGACCGACAGAAACATGAACGTGAGGCTTAGTGCAATGTCGGTGGTTGCCAGTATGTCGCAACATGCACTCATTGTCAACATTTATTTTGACCAAAGTATAATTGAACTCTTCCTTCATTTGCTAACAAAAGAGAACCGAAATATCAAAAAATTAGTACTGATTACATTGTTCCGTGCTTTTCACAACAAGCCTCAATTGAAGGATACTTTTGCAAAGACTAAGTACACTGTAAGTATAATTTCTGGCCAACATAGTCATAGTATCTGGAATATGGATTAAGCTAACTGTGGACGGTACAGTGCGGTGGAAATGGAAGATAGAACTGCCATCTTATTCTTCAAATTTTTTCTCACTTAAAATTTTACGTTAAGTGTTTGGCTGAGCGTTATCTTGTTCGGAACAAAACTTTTTTCAGATCTTAACCAGAAACACCATAACGCCATAACATTTGTTGGAAGTGAAAGCTTCTTTCTCAAGATGGCCTCTATTATTGCCTATTTTTGTTTGATTGTTTACTATTCAATATTTCTACGTGTCATCCAGAAAAGTTCGAATTTTTAAACGGTATAGGCTGTACTATAATAGAAATGAGGGATTTATGCCCAACTCACACATTAAATAAAAACCCAAGTGTATACCCGTAATCGAACCCAGTACCACAATACATATTAGAGGTCTTACCTCTAACCGCTCGGCTACCGTGGCGCCTACCAAAGGAAGTATTTTAATGGATTTATTTTTTATTAAATTGTGCCTTAACCCAACGTACAATATATAATATTGTAAAATTTTTGTCCTTTTACTAAAAACTTTACCTATAACTAATGACTGCCACTAGTTAATTTAATTTATGTGGGTTTGATAAATAATAAAACTCGCTAAACTTATAAGTAGTAATTTGATTTGTAAACACATCATTACTAACATTAACATTTACTAGCAACTAACGCTATTCATTACAGTTACCATTTACAACAGTCACAACAGTTTTCTGTTACTTACTCACTACGTAACGCCACAAAACTGTTCCACGACTGGCCACTGGTCCGCACTGCACCGAATTGCACTAGTCTCAGCTGCACTAACAAACTCACTAACTGACTAACTGCCCAACTAGCTAACTCTGAAGCACTCCGCAACACTGACTCTCTCAAACTGTGTCTCCCAAAACTGTCTCTCCATGACTGACTCCAGCTGTGTCTGCCTCCATTTAACTGCGACTGCCCCACTCCAACTCCGTATGTCTCACTCTTAACTCCATCTGTCTCACTCCCACCTGCCACTCAATGGCTGGGGAAAACACATACTGCCACCACTCCAACTGGGGCCGCTCCCTTAGCTTGTTTTTACAGAGGGGTGGACCGTTACAGGCTACGGCCACTAAACTCCTAGAACAATCTAGCCCCTTTCTTCTCCGGCTCAGGTAGAGACCGGCCTTTTGTTTACACAGTGGTGGCCCGTTACCGACTTTGGTCGCTCAACCCCTAGAACAATCTAGGCCTTTCTTCTCTGCCCAGGTCAACTTCGTTACAAAATAAATTTTTTAAATATAGTTTAATATAATCGCGTTTCAAATAATTTTCATCGTTGTTAATTGTTTATAATATTGATTAGCCATATTATATTCAAATTAAAAAAAAAAAATGCAGAAATAATCAACATACTTTTTAAAGTCAAGGTTTTTCAGAAAAGATAGCCAAATTTAGTGGAATGAGAGAGTTACAATCCCGATCGATCAAAAATTTACATGTTTGTCCACATTTACGTATGAAATGTGATAAAAACTAATGCCGAACATTGTGATTCTGTTTAAAAACATTGGGTCTTTACATATTGCCATTTCTTTTCAGAAATGGGCTTGTAATTGGATTTTAAAAACTCCGCTGATAGAAAGTAGACCACTATTGCCATCGTTCCTGAACTTGTTGCACGAGCTAGCGCTAGAGCCGTGTCATCTGGGCAGCATATTCAATGAGTCTTCCTTCAATGTGCTTTTGAAGGTAATCGAGGTAAGCAGCGCTTGAAAGAACATGTTTTTGAGTTTATCTATCTACTATTAAGAGCATTCATTTTTTTTTTTTTTATTTAAACAATTTTATTTATGCACGCTAGGATGAAGTCACCGACGCGGAGCTGATCATGTTATGTTTGAACACATTGAATCTAACATTGAGAGATTCATTGATTATGAAAGTATTCTTGAATATCAAGAACAGCGTCAAAATTGTAATGAAGTCTTTGTGGAACCAAAAAACGAATTATGTATTCTTGCTCAGCACCTATTGCAATTTTATGATGATTATCTCTAAAGATAAAATTGCAGTTTATGATATGATTTCTTGTAATACATTGTCTTGGTAAGTGACTTAATTTTCTAACAAAATTGTAGTTCTCATTATTATTTCTAAATTACAGATATGTGTGTTATACTAGCGAAACATTATGATACATGCTTACAGCATGCGTTTAATTTCATGAAAGCAGTGGATAGGTATCCATTTGTACTGACACAGCACATTAGAGTAAACAAATTGAAATCTCGTGGAAGTTTCTTACTCATGGCAAAAAGAGCAGTAGATCATATTCATTCTAAAAGATCATCACGATGTTTATACGTCATGTTTGATACCAATGTAGAGAAGTTATTTGCTTCATAAATATGTATTGTCCATGCTAAGACACCTTAGCAATATTGGAATAGCAATATTGTTTAAGGGTGCCCTGTCAGTACAACGTACAGATCCCCACGTATTTAATATAAATTATTCTACGTCTTAATTGTCACAGGTCAGAACAATATGCAGTATTTGTATAGTACAAATGGACATTAATATTTGTCTTTTAACTTTGAAAGGTGAAATGTCCAGAACCAATAAATAAAAAAACTGTTAAAAAAAAGAGTGAAAACACGCTTCGTGACATTACAGAAAATAAAACTTTTGATTTTATAGGTTGTTAAATAAAAGGGATCATCCGTACTTGGGCCTTCTAGTGAACCAAGTTATCAACTGCATCATCAACAGCTTTCTTCCCTTAAAATTTGCTTGCAAGGGCGTTTTGGAGACGACAGATCGAATAAGCCGGGGTTTCTACGTGACCAGAGTGATGTACGAGGATCCACGAGATTTTCCTATCTTCATAGAAACTCTGCCGCTGCTGTCTAACAAGACCATCCCGTTGGTTCTCTCCAAAAATCCAGATATTGTTCCAGTAAGGTTTTTCATTTTGTTTTTTAAAATTTTTCTTACAAAACTTGCCTTTTAAGAGTCTGCCAGTCTTTAAAGTATTTCAACATAAATTACTTTAATTTTGCTGGCTTTAATTTAAACTTAGCAAGGTTTTACGTAATTGGAATGATTTAATTGGGTTTAAAGAAAAATTGAATTTATTGTAGAATAAGTAAAAATGTTTGGGGAGATTTGATTGTTCAAAAAAAGTTGAATTTGATTGCAAAATTTAGTTGGTTTAAAAAAGTAATTTGATTTTAGGAATGTGTAATTAGGTTGTAAAATTTGTATTCAAATTAAAAAGAGGCTTTGATTTTAACTCTTCCATTTATAATGAAATTCAAGAAAAGTAGTTTGGTAGGAAAGGAGAGCTGCACGACTTCAAATCTCTACACTTCTCTTTCGTTTCAATCCCTATATCTGCCAAATACCCTTGAGCTATACAGTAAACATGTCTAAAATTTAAAATTTTGTCTTTGTTTGATTAAAGATGGCCGAAAAGGAAGCATCATTAAAATCGGATATGTCATCAGATTATAAAAGCACAGAATCAGATGAGTTCAGTGACGCTAGCTACGTGCGCTGGGCCACCGTTTTTCGCAGGCATAGAAAAAAAAAGACGGTAGCTACCTCTAAAGGTACTGAGGAAAAGGATGGTGAAGAACTGTCCGGAACTACCCTCTTCGCGGCAAAACAGCCGAAGAAACTGAAGGTCTTAGAACCTCACAAGGAACAGGTTGAATACGATCTAATGTGGGAGTTGCTGGTTAAAAATGGGGTAATCCCAGACTACAAGCACACGTTAATCGAGCCAATTTATGTGTTTCGCCTGAGGGCCGGCTGTATGAACGATGACGCTTTCCACTTGAGACGAGTCAGAGAAGGTAACTAACTAACTTTACTATCAGGGGAGCTAGGGCCGGACAGGTGGGCACTTACTTAGGCCCACTTATGTATTAAATAATTATAAATTTTAAGATTTTCCAAACATAAAAAATAAATAATAATAATAATAATAACAATGGACAAGTATCAATTACGATGGCACACCAATACAGGGTGTATACGGAGGAGTGGTCGAAACTTCGGGAGGTGATTCAGCAGCTTAAATGCAACAAAAAATATTCTCTTCACTTTGGCCTGATTCTCAATAGTGTCCAAAATATTTGCATTTTTAACTTTTCCGACCATACTCGCGTTTTTCTCCTTTGAAAGTTAATATTCCCAAACTTTCTGTTCAAAAGTACTGTATAACTAAATTAGTAATTAAATTATGGTTTTATGTTTGTGAAGGTTTGGTAACCGTACCGGTGCACTATCCTGGACCAGAAACTCGTACCCAACTATTGCCTATGATCGACATTGTAGAAAAATACCTGATTAGAGAATATGGTGCGAAGCATTATTACAAGCTTTGTACTCAATTCAACAAATACAAGCGAATTCGTGAGTTCAATTTGAACGATGACTTCAAAATTCTATGGTTGAGGAGCTTCTTTATCTACTATTATGGTCAGGTAGGTTAAATTAATGGTGAGCTTTTGTGGTTATTAAAGTTCACAGCTTTGGTTTAATTTTCATTTTTGTTGCCATCAGCTATGTCAGATCCGCAAAAAGAATGTTCTCCATGAATATGTAAAAACAGAAGTAAGTATGAGTATTTTACCTGATTTAAGTAAGTTTTAAATTTAGTCATCGGCAGTAAAGGTTAAAGTATAGCAAAGTATGGATTTCTTCCGTAACTTTTTTTTGCATCAACACAGATCAAATTGGTTTTTGAGTAAAACGAAGCTAAAAATGATTGGTTAATGTGCAAACAAGACTACAGATAGATGTGTACGAGGGTCGTTTGAAAAGTCCGTGCAAAGTCAGAGAGATAGCACCACTGGCGCGTATCGAGGTTATGTTTAGTTAATAGCATCTTTTGGAAGAACACACACCAAGTTTCAGTCAGATCGGTCTATTTCTTTGTGTTTGGCATTCGTTTGAATCGAGGAAGTCGAGTGATTTTCAAAAAATGGACGAAAAAGAATTTCGTGTGTTGATTAAACACTACTTTATGAAAGGCAAAACGCCTCAGGAGACTAAAGAGAAGCTTGATAAACATTATGGTGACTCTGCACCTTCGATTAGAACAGTTTATAAGAGGTTTCAAAATTTTCGGAGTGGCCATATGGGCACAAGTGACGCTGAACGTTCTGGACGCCCTGTTGAGGTTACTACTCCAGAAATCATTGATAAAATCCATGATGTGGTGATGGATGACAGAAGAGTGAAGGTGCGTGAGTTTGCTAGTGCTGTGGGCATCTCGAATGAACGGGTACATAATATTTTGCATCAACATTTGGACATGACAAAGCTATCCGCAAGATGGGTGCCGCGATTGCTCACGCTTGACCAAAAACGAAATCGTGTGAAGTGTTGCAAGGACGGTTTGCGGCTGTTCCAGAAGAATCCGCAGGACTTTAAGCGTCGTTTCGTCACTGTGGATGAAACATGGATACATCACTACACTCCTGAGACCAAAGAACAATCTAAACAATGGGTTACCAAGGGGGAATCTGCGCCAAAAAAGGCGAAGACCATTCCTTCGGCCGGAAAGATTATGGCGACTGTCTTTTGGGATTCGCAAGGAATAATCCTCATCGACTATCTGGAAAAGGGTAAAACTATTACAGGTGCATATTATTCATCGTTATTGGACCGTTTGAAAACCGAGCTGCAAGAAAAACGCCCACGATTGGCCCACAAAAAAGTCCTTTTCCAACGCACCAGCTCACACCTCAGTAGTTATGGTCGCAAAATTAATGGAAATAGGGTTCCAACTCGTTTCACATCCCCCCTATTCTCCAGACTTGGCTCCCTCGGACTACTATTTGTTCCCCAATATGAAGAAATGGCTGGAGGGAAAAAGATTTTATTCAAACGAGGAGGTGACTGCAGAAACGAATGGCTATTTTTCAGACTTGGACAAATCCTATTATTCGGAAGGGATCAACAAACTAGAGCAGCGTTGGACGAAGTGTATAAGCCTAAAAGGAGACTATGTTGAAAAATAAAAAAGGTTTACCCCAAAAAATTAAGTAGTTTTTATTTTTGCACGGACTTTTCAAACGACCCTCGTAGATGTGTGGTCTAAACGCTGTACATGTATTAGGAGGGAAGTTTTATCCAAATATGTACGATTTTTAGGTAACGTACAATAAGTTCACTATAAATAATATAAACATTGGTTTATATTATCCAGTCCTCTTACGAGATATGTATGCACCAAATAGATAAATTTGGAACTACTAAAGAGGGTATAAATGTCTTGCATAGATAGAATCCTTTTCATATACATACTTCAAATACTTAAAAAATAATTAACCTCAAGTTTTTTTGCTAGACTAAAGAAGACACGGCGAATTTACACATGTTTGGTGAGAATTTGTGCGAGTTCTTCCGCGATAAAGATTCTTTTGAATTCATCAAGGACAAATACGAATCATGCAAGAAGAAAGAGCTTAAAACTGGCGTTTGCATGAACCCAGACAAACTTAAGGTAGAATTATTTAAGCTAATACGGTCATTAACAGAATCATTTGTAGTCACATTTGGATACATTTTTATGCTTATATAAATTAATAAGAATTCTTCTTTTTAACCAGTCTCTGAGAACCAGTTGTTTTCCGGTAATGTGGAAACTATCCCATGTTACTCCAATCTTCAAATCGGGTGATAAATCTGATATAAAGAATTACCGACCTATTACTATTCAATCATTCTTTCCAAAAATCTTTGAAATTATAATTAATATTTATCTTTCATTTGATGTAAAATCTGTATTAATATCTGAACATCATGGCTTTCTGTCAGGTCGTTCTACTGTCACCAATCTACTCACGTATCAAAAATATATTCTTGACTCTTTTGTTAATAATGCCCGAGTTAATTCCGTTTACACTGACTTTGCCAAGGCTTTTGATAGTGCTAATTATTGCATTTTGCTCGCAAAGTTAGAAGCTTATGGCATTCATGGCAAACTTCTTCTTTAGATTCGCAGTTATTTGATTGGAAGAACACAAATAGTTGAACTAAAATCTTTTAAATAACTTCCTTTTCCTGTCCTATCTGGGGTTCGTCAGGGTTTTTATCCAGGGCCACTTTTGTTTAATATAGTTATTAATGATATAAAGCACAATCTTCAAGATTCTACTTTTTTGCTATTTGCGGATGACTTTAAACTCATTTTGTCAATCTCATCCCCACATGAATGTAGGAACTTGCAAAAGGCATTGAATTCCTTATCTTGTTGGTGCTTGAGAACTGTTTAGATCTGAATTTGTCCAAGTGTGGTATAATTTTAGTCTTATGACTATACGCTGAACGGTTCTTTGCTGGTTAGGGTATCGTCAATAAAGGATTTGGGCATCACGTTCAACTGTAAAATGGAATTTATGGTACACATGAATAGGATCAGAAGCAAATATTTACAAATGCTTGGGTTTGTATTTAGAAACACGAGGAATTTCTCTGATAGCCGTTCTTATATCACATTATATTAATCCCTTATAAGGCCCCCAGCTTGAATATGGTTCAGTAATTTGGAGTCCATTTTGCAAGGTACATATAGCTTCTATTGAGGCTGTTCAGAATAAGTTCTTTCGGTGGTTAGCTTGCTGTTTGAAAATCCCTAAAATTCCAATCGAATAGCTCACTCTCAATATTCCTCCACTTGCCACCAGAAGAATTTATTATGATCTCTCTTTTCTCTGCAAATTTCTCCATTCTCAAATAGACTGTCCTTACCTTCTTTCTCTAATTTCTTTTAATATTTCATCCCATACTACATGACATTCTACTGCGTTCAAGGTACCTTACTGCAAACATAATTACGTTTTTTACTCCACTTTCTTTCGTATGATGCGGACAGCCAATCGTTTTAATTTAGATTTCTTTGGTACTGATATACAAAATTTTCTAAATAAAGCTAGATTTCAACTATTTCTTTGAACTATTTGTATTATTAATGTAATTATTATTACTATTATTATTGTTGTTACTGTAAATTGTATTATTGATCCGTTTTTTTTAAATAAAATAATTATCTTTAAGGTTATATGCTCTTAAGATTCAGTTTAAGTTTTTTGATTTTATGTAAACCTCTGCTTTCTTTATTGTAGTCTAAGAAAACTCAGACCAAATTTGTTGAGTGGGAAAGCGATAGTGACAAACCTTTTTATCATGCCAGTAAGGTAAGTTAGATAATTTATTGAATTGAGGCGGATGGGGGTTGGTGTGCTTGTTATGAGCGTGGCTTTGCAAGTGGGAGATCCCAAGTTTGAGCTACGAGGTGCATTCAAGTTACAACGCCTCCGAATTTTTTTTCTCAGAACTGTTTCCAGATAAAAACATGCGGTTTGTTTTAAAATAAGCGGGCACTCTTTGTTAATGCGTGACAGAGATGACAGCACTGTACGGCACACAGAACCCTAGCGACATCGTCGAGAATAAGGACTGTTTTTTATACTAAAAATGGCGACGTTTTCATTACACGATCAGCGTGTAATCATTCGATTTCTCCATTTGCGTGATGTGACACCAATTGGAATTCATCGCCAGTTGAGTGAGACATGTGGTGATGGTGCCATGGATGTGTCAAATGTGCGTTCCTGGGTGCGACAGATTAAAGAAGGAAGAACGTCGTGTGAAAACAAACCAAGACAATCTCGGCTTCGCACCAAGTCGGTCTGTTGACACGATCGACCGAGTAGAAAAAGTTGTTTTGAAGGATCGCCGAAAGAGTGTGCAACAGATCGCTTCCTAAGTTGGCATTTCCGTGGGATCTGCGCACACAATCCTTCATGAAGACCTGAAAATGCGAAAAGTGTCCTCCAGGTGGGTGCCACGAATGAAGACTAACTAGCGACTTTTGGCTCTTTCCAACAATGAAAGACACTCTCCGTGGCCGTACATTCACCAGCCGGGCATCAGCGATTTTCCACTGGTCAAAACAGACTCCCAAAGAAGCGTTCACAGCGGCCATGGAAACATGGCGGCGACGTTGTGAAAAATGTGTGAGGCTACATGGAGAGATTACTTCGAGAAGAGACAAAAGTTTCAAATTTTTGGTGTGATTGGTTAGTGAGAAAAAAATTCGGAGGCGTTATAATTTGAATGCACCTCGTACTTTTTATTTATTAGAAAAAATTGTTTACAGTACAGTATGTGCTTCCGCCCCCGTCCAAAACACCTAATTGGTAGTTGGGCGTCTAGCCCCGACTGAAAAAATAGGCGATTACATTACTTTACTTTCATTTTAGTTTACTGAATTAAATAGCAGGTTAGTGATTTTAGCTGGACTACAGTGAACTTGAGAATGGTTTAGAACAATAACTTTCATTAAGCAATTCTCTTTGTCCACTAACAGCATTGTGTTTATTGACTTTTGATGGCCAGTAACTAGAACTGTCCCGACTCTTATTAAGTATACTTTTTGGCCCACTAATCTGCTGTCTCCGTCAATTTTGGCAGTGACTTGGGGGGATCCTCCCAAAGTTGATGTTATTGATACACTGTGTGGTTAGAAGCCTAGATTTTTGTAAGTGGCTGTTTTGTTTGTGTCGTTGATTACTATTGAGTTCTCTAGACTGCTGTTTGACGGTATTCGTCGCTTAGCTTATTTGGCAAAAAGTCCTTGTACCAAGCCTGAAAAAAATCTCATCTCTTGACTGTTCCAGTACCAGCTATTGGCGTGTCTTAGACATTACATGGCTCCTAGAATTAGGCGCTTCCGTGCAATAATCCTTGAAGGGTTGTCAGCAGTCTGCCGTACTGATTTGGGACTAGGCTGTTAGTAAAATTATTCTGTGTTTGCCTTGGTCATCGCTCAGACTACTGGTTCGCTACAGTGGTATAAATAAACTCATTTAAGTAATAGAAAAATAAACACATATTCACGGCGCTAATGACCAAGTTGTTGATGCAACAGAAAAAAAAAAAATATATTAATAAAAATAATAGTGAGGGAAGGGATTAGCTATGTGGAGTCTAGACATCCCGGGTTCGAATCCAGCTGCTTGCCCTTAAACTTTCTCTTCCTAAGAGCTTCTTACAGCTCACTGTTAGGTGTTTGTTACGAGAGAACTAAACCATCATATTAAATCTTGTGATGTTGCTTGGTTTTTTTTTAAATTATTTTTATTTATTTATTATTATTTTGCAGGATTTTGGGTATTCTGAAGACTGGCTACCTATGTTGGACGGAGAAAATGAGGTCCCTATTGGACTTATCGGACCAACTAAGGTAATATGCTAAATACTAGTTGGTGGTTCTCAAGCTATTTATAATTGCGGATCATATTTCGATTATTTTTTTTGGTGGAACACTAACCATACCAAATACACTTTACGCAATGTTACATTTATTTGAATCTATAGATTTTATTGCATTACTGACATTAAATTTAAAGATTCATTGAAAACAAATTAATAATTTTAGGAATAAACAAAAGTAATTAATTTAATGTGTAACAGGTGCTTGATATTTCTGAGATATTTGGAAGAATAAACGGCAATGGAACTTTTATTTTCTGCTTTAATTTTTCGAATTTTTCATGTTTCATTATTTTATGATGACATAGGTCGAAAAAACCTTAAGTTAAGAGCCATAAATCTTTTTCTTTATTTTGTTTAAATTGTAGAATATTTTATTATTCTTTCCTATTTTTTCTCATCCACCATTAAACAAATATGATAGACAGAATACGTATTCTTGTTCAAAGATATCCCTGATCATAAGCGCTAAGACAAATAGCTTACCGATACTTCTCTCAGCTCCTCTTTGCTTCTGTTTTTAATTGGGCAAAAGATAAAAATTTATCTTTTAATGCCGGTAAAATGAAGGCGATGGTGGTTGGTAGCTCTAGATTTGTTAATGGCATCGATTTTAACAATATTTCTAGGATAAAAATTGGTAACATTGATCTAGCTTATGTGGATTCTGCTAAGTTTTTGGGATTTACCTTCAATAGCACCTTAACTTGGCATAATCATGTGGGTGATGTTGTCAATAGAATGAACAAAGCTCTGTATCAACTGAAGTACCATAAAGAAATCTTGCCTGTGTCACTAAGAAAGCAGTTGGTTCAAACACTCATCCTCCCGCATGTAGATTATTGCTGTCTTGTTTATTTGGACCTGACTTCAGAACTGAATACAAGGATACAAAGAGCTCTAAACTCGGGTGTTCGTTTCATTTTTGATGTCAGGAGAGATGAACATATTACTCCTTATTACCATCGTCTGAACTGGCTAAATGTTGAATACAGAAGGCAATATTTTTTAGATGCCTTTATTTATTTTCTGTTCAAAAATAGAGCGCCAGATTATCTGTATTCACTATTTAGTAGCAAAGAACAGTTGCACTTGAGAACCACTCGACAAGTGGATACAAAGTTGTACACGCCCACTCCTAGAACTGCAACCTATCAAAATTCTTTTTATTTAAAAGCTAGCAAGTTATGGAACTGTCTTCCGATTGGTTTGCGTGCAAAGTCTGTCAATACGTTTAAACATCAATTATACGAACATCTTATCAAAAGTTATCTAAATCAGTGATTTATTATTAAAGTTATTATTATCATTACTATTATTACTTCTTTGTTCTAATTATTATCTTTATTTTGTCATTTTTTCCTCTACTTATTATCACTATCACTATTACTATTATTATTGATATTATTGTTATTAATGTTATTATTATCATTATATAATTATTATATTGTTATTTAAACTGTAAGCAGTAGTCCTATTCTTTTCTTTTAATTTAACATTTTTATTTATGTATTGATTTGTGTATATATTTAAAACGGAAATGGAATTTTAGTTTTATTTTTTATCTTTTTGTTTTACTCTGTATATATTGTATATATTAATTTATAAGCAGTAGTCCTATTCTTTTCTTTTAATTTAACATTTTTATTTATGTATTGATTTGTGTATATATTTAAAACGGAAATGGAATTTTAGTTTTATTTTTTATCTTTTTGTTTTACTCTGTATATATTGTATATATTAATTTATAAGCAGTAGTCCTATTCTTTTCTTTTAATTTAACATTTTTATTTATGTATTGATTTGTGTATATATTTAAAACGGAAATGGAATTTTAGTTTTATTTTTTATCTTTTTGTTTTACTCTGTATATATTGTATATATTAATTTATAAGCAGTAGTCCTATTCTTTTCTTTTAATTTAACATTTTTATTTATGTATTGATTTGTGTATATATTTAAAACGGAAATGGAATTTTAGTTTTATTTTTTATCTTTTTGTTTTACTCTGGATATATTGTATATATTAATTTGGCAGCAACTCAGAAGAGAAATTTTAGTTCATTAAATTTATGTATATACTTTTTGTTGTCCTTAAGGGACTAATGTCCCAGGACATTAATAAACGTATTTCTTTCTTTCTTTCTTTCTCCTCTGTGGTTTTTAATTTTTACTTTTCTGAATAACATTTTACTGCATAAAAACTATTTAAGTTTATTATTATTACCATTTTTTTCACAGAGGCGATCCGTGAATCTTTGAAAACCTCTGCTCGTTTCACTTTTTCTTTCCAATAGTACGAATAAATTCTAGGTTATAGATTACTTGCATTTCTATTAACCTTTTATTTTTACTTATTCTTTCAATAAAATAGGAATGTTCAACTTCAGGGCGTTTCCTCACGTTATGCATTTATGACCTATTTTTAACCAGTACAGTGTGAGCTCTATAAATAAATCTCCATTAACAAATTCAACCTGTTTTCGAAACATTACCTTGCTGAAATAACATCACTTTAATGGCACATCATGTCATCTGGTGAGGACCCTATCTGCCTTTGTATGGCACATTTGACATATGTACTACATTCCGAATATTCTCTGTTACAGCAAATTGGAACTCAGACGTCCAAGAAAGATCTGGTGGCCGTTTCGAGGGATAGCGAAGAGTCATTTGTGAGTATATATTATAATTTTGGTATTAATTGTACAAACTATTTTAAACTTAGATATTTGATTTCTAATAGAGTACACTAAAAAAAAAAAAAATCTGACTAAAGAAATTTATAGTACATTAAAAAAGCGAAGCTGATTGGGTAAGAAATCCTCGGGCTTGGGGATTCCCAATCACCATTTTTGTGACTTGTGCTCCCATGACTTAATGGCCGCACCTAAAAGGCATTTTGCAATGCATCAAAAGAAGCAACGGGAGATTATAAAGAAGTAAGAATCTTTTCTATGGTGAGGCTGTGCTCAAGACTTTGACCTAGCCGACGTTAGAACTCCAAATCAGTTGTGGAATAATTTAGGCCAGAAAACTAATAACCTTAAAAAAAACATTACCAATACCAGTTATGATGATATACTCGTAGCTCTACATTAAACTTCACAAACTTTTTTTATAATACCCTGAAGAAGGTAGTAAAAATTACCGAAACGTTGGTATAAAGCAAAAAAGTTGTTTTTATTTAAGACCGCACCTCGATATTCACCAAAAATCATCGATCAACAACGGTCGAAAAAACCATAACCATTACCAATACCATTAAGTCATGGGGCAGATCGAATTTGTTACTTCTGATGGTAGGCCCTTGGGTTATTTGGTTAAAGGAAGAGGAGTAAAAGAACTGTAGGCTGAAGTCTCACTCTATTCAGGCATCGCAATAATAATTGTACAGAATTGTTCGTGTCTCGTGTAGGGTACAAGGCATTATCTTCAGATCACGCCGTCTACTGCCTTAATATCGCTGAATCATTACTGAATTTTTATTGAAAAATGGTTATTTATATTTTACAATACGCCTCATTAGCTGCTCAAACAACTTACTTTTTTTTTTTCTTCTTAATTTTGTTTTTCTTTATTTAATAGGATTCTATCGACAATGCAATCATGCGGTCACTGTACGTATACAAAGAGAAATCTGATATAGAAAAGCTGTCGCAAGTTACCATAAAGGAAGATAGATTTTACGATGAACTTTTGGATGATATCGGCGATTATTATAGTGAAGTTGATTGGCCCGATTGGGAAAAGGTAGTTAAAAGTTATTTATGCAATGTTTGTATTTCTGTTTCTGCACATAGCTCAAAAGATGAAACGTCGCTGGAAGCTTAAGATAAGAAGCTAGGTTTTTATCTGCTTACTTACAGTGACTCCCATTAATATTGGGACAGTACATACAGAAGTTAAAAATTGACGAAAATTAAAAGTGGCACCCATTTATTCAAATTTTTATAAATTCATTTCATTTTATAATTACTATTAATTAAATAAAAACTATTTAAATAAGTAAATAAAAATGTTTTGGTAGATTAAAAAAAATATATATAATAATAAGTGCAAATTCTACCTCTCATAAGTATTGGGACACTATTATAATTTATAGTTTGTCCAAGGTTTTGCCCGAATATCTATACAATTTGTAAATATATACCTTAAGCATATATTCAATATGAAATTAATAATTATATTAGTTTATATAAATCAAGCCAGGTGTAACATGTCGCGCAAAAATACAAATACAACGATTGAACAAAGAAAAATTGTAATTTCTTTGCACAAAGACAATAAAAAGTGTTAGAGAGACAGAAAAACTGATCGGACCTAAAACATCTACTGCGTGGAACATCATTCAGCGTTACCAAAAAGAAAAAAGAATTGTTTCAACCCCACAAAAAGGCCGTCCTAAACTGCTCTCTGAGAGAGAGCAGCAGAGAGCAGCGTTATATATTAAAAGAATTAAAAAAGATCACCGACTTAGTGCTCCAAAACTTCAATGTGAAATTTTTGACATGTTCAGAGAGCAAAAAAGGAGCAGAAACTGTTCGGAGAGTGCTAAGAAAACTCGACTATCATGGTAGAGTAGCCTGGAAGAATCCTTTTGTCAGTAAGATAAATCGTGTTAAGAGAGTGAAATTTGCCGAAAAATATTTCAATGTAAATAGTGACTTTTGAAATGATATACTCTAGCGATGAATCAAAATTTAATGTTTTTCAGTCAGATGGAAGGGTTATGGTCTGGAGGAAAGCGAATGCTGAACTCGAAAAGAAGAATTTACAGCCAACTTTAAAGGGTTTTAAAGCTGCACCTCCGGGTGGTGGTGGGTCAGTTCTGGTTTGGAGCTGAATGTGCATCAGGATTTGGAGAATGAGTGTTTATTGATGGAATGATGCACAAAATGGTTTATAGTAATATATTAAAATATAATTTGAAAAAAGTGCCCAAACATTTGGTATTTTAGGGTCTTCTAAATTCTACCAAGACAACGACCCCAAACCTACGGCTTGGGTGATACGTCAGTGACTGTTATGTAATTGCCCAAAGTTTTCCAAACCTCTCCGCAGTCACCGGATCTTAATCCCATTGAACATTTATGGCAATATTTAGCCAGTGCTTTAAGTAAACGAGTAATATCTAACAAAAATGAATTAAAACGATGTTTCCTGGAAGAATGGGAAAAAAACACCACCTGAATTAACCAAAAACTTGTTTCACCTATGCCTGTTCGTTTGAGGGCTATTGTAAGTCAAAAAGCAATTATTAAATTATTACCAACCAATTATTAAATAGTAGGAGATTTTAAATATTGAACATTTAAACTCTAGCACTTCTGGTGTCCCAATATTTTTGAGAGCCTTATTTCACACTTTTTCAAAAAGTGCTACCTAACAGTTTGGAATTTCATCGATTTATACTTATATATAATTTCTACAGATGTTGCTAATGTTATTTAAAAAAAAAAAAATTCTAAACTTTTGTATGTTGCATTCAACCCATCTTAATGCCAATAATTCAACGTTTCTCTGATATTACAAAGGTTCTTAGGAAGCATATAATAAATAAAATCTGCATTCACTTACTTTTCAGCAGTTAAATTTTTATTTTACAAATAATGAATCAGAATGAGATGTAGTCGGATAAAGCGAAGTATGGTGAGAAATTGCTCCTAGATTTTTAAGTCAGTCGGATGCAATGTCTGGCATGATTATGTTGCTGAAGAACTCTTTGTATCTTGACTAAGGAGGTGATTTTTCGACAGAAAACAACTTATTCTTTGTTTGCTCCTTCACTAGACTTCACTATATAAACCCTCTAGAGCTGCCTAAATTCTAAATGTAGTTTTCTCATTTTCATTTCACAATTCATAGTAATAAATAAATATTATTAAAATGTAGAGGATGGAACTCAAAAGACACTCATGTTTTACGCCAGGGAATGTAAAAATCTTCATATTCCAGGTTGATAGTACGAAAATAATTCCTTGTGCACTTTATACAGTCTTTCAATAGCAAACTTCAAACTTTTCTGTCTACCTTGTCATTCAATGCATGCAAACTTATAAGCCTAGGTATTGAATCAGAAACTTTAACTTAAATAAAGCACAAATAACTTGATTTCTCTTTTTCTAAGTGCTTCTTATTGGTTAGTCTAACATAAATATTAGATCCTGGTTGCTTCGGTCAGTACTTAAACCTCACTGAGCATTTTCCAAATTAGTATATCAAGTTTCTTAGTGTTCTTTTGAACAGTTTACTGCGAACACTAGTTAAGAAAATACTCCAGTAATAACAGAATTTCCGGATTATCTTCTATATTGAAGATTGGTACCATAATGGAAATCTTCAAGTATAGAGTATGTGTAACAGAATTTATTTACGTTTTCGCCCAAGAATTTAACCATATCCGAAGTGATACCGTCACGACCTACTGATTTTCCTTTTCTCATTCTGGTCAAGGCAAGTTCCTCCATCGATTTATCTATGCAAACATTTTCTTCGTACGTTGCAATTTCCCCTTTGTTTACCTTCTCTCCCAATTTGTTTACTTTTCGACTCAGCAGTCAGTTAAGGTCCAGGGCGCAGAACAAAAAAAAAAAAAAATTGGGCCTTTCTACGCCTTAAAACAAAAGCTTAAAAAAAACTTCTGAGTATGTTTGCTGCTTGAAATCAAAGCAGGTGTCCTGAGATGGAGTGCAATAGACGTTGGGTTTATGTAGTCTCTGTTCTTTACCATGAAAAAGTTTCAGTGCTAAAACTCCCAAGACTTCATTATCTTCTTCTATGTCGTACAACTTTTTGGAAACGCAGTATTCATTTTTCGCGTATGGCCATAGAGATATTAAAAATAACTAATAATAAAATACAACTGCGTCTCATAGTTTTTACGATTTGTGGCGCCAAGGAGCAGAGTTGGAATCTTGATTCAGAAAGGAAATGTAGTATTGAAGTACTAAACATAACCTTTTTTTAAACCTTTTTTTCAAAAATGAAAAAAATCAATCAATCAAGTATTAGTCTTTTAATTTGATTCATTCATCTAACCCCACTATTCATATCATTAATATTTGAAAGGGACTAAAGAAAATTTGAAATAGATGTCATAAAAAGTCTTGCAACTGTTCACTCTAGGTTTTGTTTGTTTGTTTTTTCCTTTTAGAGAGTGGAACATAAATATAATGAAATGAAGAAAATTGAAATAGAAAAAAAATTTAATGAAGAGGATCTGTCTGAGGAATCAGAAATTAGTAAAGTGGAGGTGCTTGAAAGTTTGCTCAGTGTGGTGCTTGATGGACAGGTCAGTTCTCATTATTATTATTATTTTTTTTTTTTTAAATAAGTCACCTTTCAGCTGTTGAGATACCTTGTTAATACCATTCCTGGCTTTCAATCAACCAACTACTGACTCTAATTTAATTTCGTCGAGCTTATTTGATTTTTTTTCTCAGTGACAGTATGCCATGAACCGGGGAATGAGTAATAAAAAAGTGGAGCTAATTTTGAAGTATATAACAAATGGTGTAGAGTGAATTTTGATGCCAGGCAAACACCTAGAATACTTGATCTATCATTTTTATTTTAGCAAAATATTACCAATTTAAATTATCAACTTAGTTGTAAAAATTTATCATTTGCGACAAAATAAAATTCAGTGGAGTCTCGGTTATCCGTCATGACCGGGACCGGACACGTGACGGATAGTCGAATAGTCGGATAATGGAAAAAACAGGAAAATTTCTAGATTCTTTTGTTTAACTTGTATAAAACTTTGTATTAACTGGTATACATATTTTATACGTTTATATGCTTAAGCCTTAAAGGTCAATTATCTTTCATTATTCAATTCATTCTACTGTGTATTAAAATTAATGAATACAATGTCTGCGACATCTAATCGGTTTTGTGGGCGGTTTTGTTTGTGGTTGATCTTTTTAGGAGAAAAACCCACAAACTGTCGAATGATGGACACGAGTATGTACCTAAAAGACTAAGGAAAAAATGAGGACAGTGACGGTTAATTGGAATAGACGGATAAAAAAGTGACGAATAACCGAGACTCCACTGTAGTAACATTCGAGACAGTATTACTGTAAAACTTTATAAGTCTGAAATTGTGAAAAAATGGTTTATGGATATATCTGATAGGTGTGTGACACGGTAACACCGTAATGGTTACGTATACATGGAGTTGCGTTCCACTAAGCGCTCACAACGGTCACGCTCACGACCGCGGTTTTGCCCGTTCCACTTGCTTACGAGTGTTACAATCGAAAACCCAAGTGGAATGGACTATGGGGCGTTTTAACCGTTCATGTAAACATTACAAATGGCGACCTCGAAAATAAGTCAGAAGCTTGAAGAGGTTGTTTTTTTAATTTTAACCCCGTTTATATGCAGTTATAATAAACTTTTCGTGAAGTATTTATAAAATGTACGTTTAAATAAAATTAAATTGTCTTTTGTGGCAACAGTAGGATATTTATTAATGCAACGTAATAATGCTTTAGAAAGTTCTTCATCTAGTTCCGATGAAAAGTGGAATGCAATTTTACAAAATCACAATAGTGAAATCGAAAACTTAAGTCACGTAGTATTATTAACTATCAAAGTGTAATTGGTCGTTATTCAGTGATTTAGTATGTAAAGGAATAAGTAATTTTTCATTTTATTATTTTCTTTAGACTTTCGAGAAACACATTTAATTATTTACATGAGATAATACTTTCATTTACCTGATATAATTTTTTCGGTAGTCATCTTTCCTTTTAAAAATTGCGCCAAATTTTTGAACGCCCACTTCGACCCAGCTCTAGGGGTGCGTTCCACTTGGCGACCACAACGACCAAAACATACTTTCAGGCGTTCCACTTGGCGACCGCGGTCGTTGTGGTCGTGGCGAAAACGTCACTAATGACGTCATTATTTTCGCCCACACGACCACAACGCCCCATCTATAGAGCTGGGTCGAAGTGGGCGTTCAGAGTTGGCGCAATTTTTAAAACAAAATATGGCGACCGAAAAAATTATCTCATGTAAATGAAAGTATTATTTCATGTAAATAATAGAATGTGTTTCTCGAAAGTCTCCAAAAAATAAATAAATAAATAATTACTTATCCCTTTACACACTAAATCACTGAATAACACAAAATCATTTACCTGAAATAACTTTTAAATTCTTCATTTGAATAAAGATCAATTATTCTGATAGCTAATAATACGTGGCCTAAGTTTTCGCTTTTTATCATTGCGATTTTGTAAAATTACATTCCACTCTAATCGGAACTAGATAAAGAACTTTCTAAAGCATTATTAATAAATATCCAACTGTTGCCACAAAAGACATTTTAATTTTATTTAAACGTAAATTTTATAAATACTCCACTAAAATGTAATATAAAAAATTGAATTATATATATTCTTTTAATATAAGTCAACTTTACCAATAATTAATAAAGTTTATTATAACTGCTTATACATGGGGTTTAAATTAAAAAATAACCTCTTCAAGCTTCTAACTTATTTTCGAGGCCGCCATATGCAATGTTTACATGAACGGTTAAAACGCCCACAGTCCGTTCCACTTGGGTTTTCGATCGCAACGCTCACAAGCAAGTGGAACGGCCAAAATCGCGGTCGTGGTCGTTGTGGTCGCCAAGTGGAACGCACCCGACTCTAGGTGGGACGTTGTGAGCTTCGTGTGAGCGAAAATAATGACGTCATTAGTGACGTTTTTCTAAGTTTAATATGCTTGTTTGTGATGAATATTCATAATAAAGAGCGAAATAAACGTAAATTTAAAAAATGAATTTTTAATAGAGTTGAAATAATGTGCTTATTTATTACTACTCATTAAGATGTTATATATATATTATTATTATTTTAACACAAAATATATATTAGTGAAAATGGCCAGCGTAAGGTCAGTGATAAATACAATAAATTTCACAAAATATTAATGAAAATCTAATGTAAAATTACTTAAATTATATCAATTGTAACATAATTTCAAAAAGTACGATGAATTTTTATTTGTTTTATCTTCTTTAAGGATTCGTGAAAACATTGTTCACAAGCGAAAAAAAATTAATTAAAAAAAGAAATCAGTTCAAAAAACATTAGAAACAATTTTAAATAAACACAAGCTTTTTTCGAACGTTTCTACCTGGCTGAAATTACGAATTGAAGTATGAATGAATTGTTGATTTTTGTACCATTTTCCATTTAATCAACTCTTTTTCTTAAACATTTAAATGCCAGTTTTTGTTGAGGAGGTATCAAAAATACACTGAGCGAGTAACATTTGTATGAGTTTCTCCAACACGGCGATTAGAACTTCACACAGGTGAGGGACTGATGAAGAAACTAAGGGCCTAAACTTGTTGATATGGGGCAGGTGGAACTGACGGCTATTATCTTCCATCAACACAGAGCAGTTCTAGAAGCCCTAGCTACTTAGTATTGTAAAAGATTATCTCTATAGAGTTTTGGCCATTTGCTAGGGTACGCCTTACAGCGGTCACAACTGAAGAAGTTTATTTGCTGATTGCAGGATTCGTTGCCCGAGAAACTATCTGAAGAATACCATCATAAGATTCCATTGATAGATGACCGTCAAAATTTAGATCAAACAGTTCGAACTAAATTTGATGAAAAATATAAGGTGAGTGTGCCTTGTTAATTTAGAAAATCTAAGGCAAACCCTTCCTGGTTTTTAATATATGATAACTGCTTTCCAGACGATTTGGCAAAGCGAGGGTCTGGGCGAGCAACTTAGCCGTAAGCCACCTCTGGATATTGTAAAAAAAAGAAAATTTTCTAGAAGAAAATTTTCTGGAAGAAAATGCGAGAGAGAGGTTTTTAGGATGTCCAGTGGAAGTTCAGAGAATACTTCAAAAGAAGTACTGAGACGACTTCCCGCCCACAGCGCATATGTGGTATGTTATGCACCAATCTCTATTAGTGACTGAATTAGTTTTATGAAAAATGCCTAGCTAGGTTAAACACTAATACTAATAAACAAATTTTTCTTTGATTCCAGTCCGGCAGAAGAAAACTCTGTGAAGACTTAAGTGATATCTCTCTTTCTGACAAAGAAATGAACGTATGCGAGAATTACCTTAAGTACTTGTTCGATCATATCGGCATCCCGGACGAGGCACAGATATCCACTTTGCAGAAAGTCCCATCCTACAAGGTGTCCTGTGAAGTGCCACACATTTTACACAGGGACAACATGCGATTAATGATTGATTTACTAAACTTCAGGTAACATAGTATTCATAAACCTTTTGTAGCTAGGCTTTTTGATCAATATTCGAACTCTAAATCATGTGACGAGCTAAAATTACTAAAATTCCTGGCCAGCTGCAAAAGATCAGAAGAATTCTCATAAAACTGCCTTCGCCAGCAAATTCATTTCTCATTACATGCCACTATTATTTTATACCAGTGCATTTCTTCTTCTTAAATGGCGCTACAACTCATGAAGAGTCTTGGCCTCCTCAAGACGTGCCCGCCAGGCGTCTCTGTCCTGCACAGCCGCCCTCCAGTTACGGAATCCAAGCAATGCCAAAGCATCTCTTGCCACACAGTCCTGCCATCGCGTTCTTGGTCTGCCTACCCTCCTGGGACCTTGTACGCTGCCATCCATAATTTTTTTGGGTATTTCTTCATCCCCCCATCCTTGCCACGTGCCCTGCCCATCGCAGTCTTCCTAGTTTTACAATTTTGACGATATCCGGCTCCTCGAACAAAGCATATACCTCCCGGTTTTTCCTGATCCTCCAGTTCTGTCCATCTCGCACAGGGCCATAAATTCTACGGAGAACCTTCCGCTCGAATACCGCCAAGGACTTCTCATATACTTTTGACATGGTCCATGCTTCGGAGCCGTACAAAAGCACTGGCCGGATCAACGTCTTATACATTTGAATTTTCGTGCTGCGGGAGCCACCAGTGCATTTACAGTTGTCAAATATCAGTTCTCTTGACTACCTGTTGAGATGTCAGTTCATGCGCATTATTTTCCAGAAACTGGAGTTATCTTGCAAAGCATGCCTTGTACATAAATTTCACTGCAAGTTTTGCAACATGTGCGCCAGTATTTGTTGGTCGGATTTGGCTGACAACTTCCAGTAAAGCGTGTTAGCAGCATCATACAGTATAATGCTCAGCATGAACTATTTTATTTTTGGAAACAAAGCTAGTTCAACCAGAGAGCATTAACCAGATCAACCAATTTTCATGCATTTCACTAGTACACTGAGTAGTTTTATATTTATGTTTATACACTTTTTATTTATTTATTCATATAGTATTTTTTAATTTATTTTATGTAGTCAAGTAAAAGTTTAATAATTTTGGCCAATTGACCATAAATTTCAGGCAGAAGAAGGTGGACTGGATGGAAAGTTGGTACAATGCCCATGAGTTAGATTCACCATTCTCCACTTCCATAAGTGATGGCCTCATAAAAGACCTAGATAAGGCTGTCGGTTCAGTTTCCAGTATCAGTGGCTCAATCTACTCCTCAGTTACCTTAAAACCAAGATCTAGTATTTCATCAAAGCTATGCAACAAGTTCGACAGTGACCATTCTGATGATGAGACGGAATTCATTGAGACCATTGAGGCACTGTCACCACAGCAGCTACCAAAGTTTCCTGAAATTTTGGTGAGTAGATACTTTTGGAATTTGTCTTGGTTTCCTCTGAGGGACTTTGTAATCCCTAGATCAGGCAGCTAGGATGGTTGTAAGAAAGTAGTGAATGCTATACATGTACTTAACTGGCTTCATCACAGGGTAGATCTATAAGCTCTTAGCTCTTAGATGAGTACTAAATATCTTACCTAGAACATTGACCAAATAGTGGTATTTCTCAAACAGGATATTTACATTGGGTCGGCGAGTTAGCTTAATTAAACAGGTAGCTCATTTAGATTATAACATTATGTTGCAGATGTTTTTGAAGCCACAAGAACAATTGTACTACTGTAAAAGTGGTAGAAATATCTACAAGGTTGATGACGAATCGCACGTAGACTGGAATTTGGAGGATGAATTCTCTATGTGGGATCAGGGCACTAGTGAGCTGTTAGAAGAATGTCAGTCTGACGAAGAATTGGTTGATACAAGAGATTTAGAGGAGAAAGGTGACATAGCAAATGAAGGTTCCGTTGTGGAAATGAGAGCATCGGAAATTCAAGATTCACCAAGTTCAACTGTTGGGTCAATCGCCACTGAATCAACAATATCGCTGTTAATTAACCAAAACTCGGATAAGGAGATTTCCGTTGACGAGTCATCCTGCGAGGATAAGGCATCAGTATCAGGGAGCGCTTCCGAGCATAGATCCTCCAAAACCAACTTTTCGAAGCGGGATGAATTCACTAAGATCTCCTTGGATGAGATTGTGGATGAACAGCTGTCCGACGAGGAAATCATCGTGAACGAATCGTTTGGCGAGGATGAGTCTAGCAGCGAGGAGAAAGACGCACCGAAGGGAATTGAAACCCTTGCCATGATTAACACGGGCGAGGATTACGTTTTGGAGTGTGCGTACGACGTCCCTCTGCAACATATTTATAACAAGATTATATCCAAAATCGACACGATCACCTTGAAGTAAGTAGCCTATATCAATCTACTTTAAAAAATGTAAATGTAACGTTGACTATAAACATTATTTAAGAAATCCTAGCCCTAAAACAAGAATAAATGGCTCAACATTGCCTACATTTGTATAGGACCATGAATCAAGCTGTTGTTACCATTCTAAGCATAATTCATTAATCTAAAAGTTGGACGCATGTCTATAATAGGTTAGATACTTTGGGGGCTGGCTAGGCAGACAAGTCCATAGCTTCCCAGAGATTTTCTGGGACCTTCTCAAGATTGAACTACATTCCACTTGTGCCTGATTAGACTCCAAGAGGAACTCTTGGTAGGGTACAAGTTTTTTTGCGACGAAATCTCAACCATCCACGGCCCTTTACGCTGTCAGAAAATATCAATATGTGCCTTTTCATCTACTTTTGATCAGACCTAAAAAAACTAACCGTTGATAGGCCCAAGCTATGCATTTTTGTCATGGCCCTTTATTAAGAAGTCCTAGGAGTCCAAAGTGGATTACCTAAGTAGTGACCCTCTTCGTCTTGTTGGAGTAATACCTCAGTAACCTTACGCGAGAGGCTATTAAGGAACCTTTTCGATGTCTTTGGTCCCTATTCAACAATAGCTACTATTTGTTTTATCACAACAGGATAAAATTTACAATAGACCCGTTAGAGGCGTGACCCAATATTAGAGTGATTATGTTTAGCTGTTATTATAACAACCGCCACATTCAATTATACAGATGTAAAACATTTTTACTGGCACTGTTTAACATTTATATTTCAATATGATGGATTACATTACCACAGCTATTCACAATCACTTCCAAAATCGATAATTTTATTTCATTTGGGGGGGGCTTCGCTCCCCACACCTCTATTTTCTTTCCCTCACCTTACTCACCTACATTTCGTTTTAAAATGGGGGGCTTCGCCCTCCAAACCCTTTTGGAGAACAACACTTAATTTTGTTGTATTCTGCTAGGCATGTGTAACGCGAAACTTAAGTTGAGGCACATAATTCACATCAGTTATTCTAACAAAGACAAAAAAAAAATTAACGTACCTTATTCACAGCAATCCTTATCGGACGGTTGGGTACACTTTCGCAACTCCCTCCAAAAAAGTTCTCATAACGTCCACTGGAAGCATGACGCCTATGCCAAGTACGAGTCAAACTGGCCAGTGACGGTCCTTCTCGGTAGATGCCTTTTTATGGAACTCATAAAAAATGATGTTACAAAGAAAAGGCAGCAAAGCCAAGGCAAACTGGCAGAAGCTACAAACGATTCCAATTACTGTCTGAACAAATATAATCCTTAGAACAAAAACTACGCCAGAAAAAATGACTATCTCTTAATTGAATATCTTATGTAGTTTACTAGATTAAAAGAAAAGTTTAATATTTCTATAATTAAATGTGGTAATTAACATGGTAACAATAACACATACTCAATTTAACATTAGACCATCATTGCAATACATTGCACTGCAACTAGTAAAAATATTTCCAGCAGTAAGCTTAATGTTAGTAAGTTAGTGCAAATAAAAATATAATATTTTTATATTAGCAATTAACTAGGCTGAAAATTATTCGACAAACAAAATGTTTTTTATTTAATATCTCTCAATGACAAAAAATAATAATATAAAGAAATAGTTTCTTTCGCAAGCTAGGATGTCCCTAGACGTCTTAAGACTTATATATAATTCATTCTTGTGCAGCTAGAATTTTGTTCTATATATCATTAATTTTGGATAGGATTTTGAGGCGTTATAGTTTTTCTAAAAGGTAGTGACGCAAAATTGCTCTCAAGTCTGGATTCAAATCTGCTATAAAAGAAAGTAATAGTTACATCACAAAGCTTAATTAATGTTAGGCAGATTTAACTATAGCTTCTTCAAAGAAATTTATAGCTATTTGTACCCTACAATTACAGGCACGGAAAGCCGCTGACATTAAGAAAGTTATTGCTTAAAATGATTAGCATAATCTCGACTGCAGTATACTGCCACTGTAACGAGAATTTGGTGTCGCCGTCTACCGAACAACTTAAAATGGATCAGCTCAATTCATTAATAATGAACTATGTGGTAAGTGAAGTTTTGTATCTTCATTATAAAAGCAATAATCCCCAGTTTTAATTGTGACAGATTTTCTTTAGGTTTAGTAACTAGTTCGTTTAACTGCCACTAGATCGCTGCAACTGTCACTTGCGTTTGGAAAAAGCAAAAGGGTTTGTTCTAAAAGAAATCAAGGCCTACATTTAAAACCAAATTGAATTTTATCTAATTTTGACGTAAAATTATTAATTTTATTCTACTGAATCATTTCATTTCAAATTTGAAAATATACTACACAAAGTGTACCAAAAAATGTTGAGGCACAAAGGATGGATCCATAGACCCAAATTTACCTCTCTTCATCATCCGTTTGAAATCGTTGATGGTCAATATCTTTTCTTTCCTGATTTTTAATTTCCTACACATGTCCAGTCTAAAAAGTATCTTAATATCACTGGCCGCATTAATTGAATCCATTCTTACAGTTTAATTTCTGGAGATTTATAGTTTTATTTCGTTCAAGAATTAAATTTTATTTCGTTTTTTGAATGTAGTTCCAATGATATTCTTTAACCTTTGTGTACATATTATTTCTTTTAGTGGGGTTTTGGGGAGCTGTGACGTCACGTTCCCTTGATTAGTGTAATTTTCTTAATTTAAATACATTCAGTATTGCTGTTTTATATTCAAATACACATTCTAAATTTCGAGAAAATTTAATTATGCAAACATTAGTCAAAGAAAGCCGTGCTAGTGTTCGCTCCATATTTTTTAAACTTGATTTTATTAAATAAAAACATATCCTACCATTGAATCATTTCCATAAATTTTAATCCCTTTCAAGGCGACTGCTTCCCAATACGCAAAAAATGTAAAAACAGATTATCAGAGTAAGTGTAATGTTTGACGGATGTTTTGTTAATTGGAAATCAAATTCTAGTAAATAGGAATCAATTTGATGGATTGAAAGTCTGAAAAAAAACGTCAGAATTGAAAGAGAACTATTTATGAATGAAATCAAACAGTTTTGTTTAATAATTTTTTTAAGGCAGTTCAACTTAATCACATAGTTAATAGACGTACAGATTTGCCGAATTTCACACTAACAAATAAGAACAGTGTTCAGAAAAGCTTTAAATAAAACAATTAATTATTTTTAATTTCATTAATTATTCAATTTTTTTTTGTATACGACTTGAGCAATTTTACCTAAGTAGTGCGCAGAATTGCAACTTATTATTATTATTTTATTTGTAATCTGCTTACAAAAGCATTGCAGATGTGTTTGACATTTATCTGCAAGTATGCCTTACTAACCACAGATCTATGTGTTACAGAAGCGTACTGGTAATTATGTCATACCAATTGGAAGCATCAAATGTGGACTTACCTTAGAAAAAGCAGTCTTGTTCAAGGTAATGGCTTGATCACTGTATCGAACTCTAGGGAATTTTGCCCACTTCTTGAAGTGATCAATATGCATAGTTATAAAATTTACAATATTAAGTTCGATACTTAGTTATTGCAATGCTTTTACTTGTAACTATTCCAGATAGGCTTATTTCGCAATCCAGTCTCTCTCTATATTTCATTCTTATAACATAAATACTCAAACTCATGAATTCAACAATCAAAACTTCCTTAATTTAATTTTTTTTTTAAATTACCTTTCACGTTTGTGTCTAAAGTTAGGTGTCACTCATGGAGCCACGGCTTAATTGGAAGCCAAAGAGTAATGCACAAGTTGAAAGAAAGAAAATAACTGACAAAGAATTTTCTAAAATATGAGAATATTCTTGAATTTTTAACGAATCACATTTGGTTATAAAATCTAAGAACAACCAAGAAAACAAGAGATCAATGAAGTTTAATGCTAAAATAAAGCATTTTACACCAAAGTTCTAATCATAAGACTATTTGAAAAACAAAAATTCTTGATATCTTGACTCGAAGATTAAGTTCTACGAGGGTCGTTTGAAAAGTCAGTGCAAAGTCAGAGAGATAGCACCACTGGCGCGTATCGAGGTTATGTTTAGTTAGTAGCATCTCTTGGAAGAACACACACCAAGTTTCAGCCAGATCGGTCTATTTCTTTGTGTTTGGCATTCGTTTGAATCGAGGAAGTCGAGTGATTTTCAAAAAATGGACGAAAAAGAATTTCGTGTGTTGATTAAACACTACTTTATGAAAGGCAAAACGCCTCAGGAGACTAAAGAGAAGCTTGATAAACATTATGGTGACTCTGCACCTTCGATTAGAACAGTTTATAAGTGGTTTCAAAATTTTCGGAGTGGCCATATGGGCACAAGTGACGCTGAACGTTCTGGACGCCCTGTTGAGGTTACTACTCCAGAAATCATTGATAAAATCCATGATATGGTGATGGATGACAGAAGAGTGAAGGTGCGTGAGATTGCTAGTGCTGTGGGCATCTCGAATGAACGGGTACATAATATTTTGCATCAACATTTGGACATGACAAAGCTATCCGCAAGATGGGTGCCGCGATTGTTTCGTCACTGTGGATGAAACATGGATACATCACTACACTCCTGAGACCAAAGAACAATCTAAACAATGGGTTACCAAGGGGGAATCTGCGCCAAAAAAGGCGAAGACCGTTCCTTCGGCCGGAAAGATTATGGCGACTGTCTTTTGGGATTCGCAAGGAATAATCCTCATCGACTATCTGGAAAAGGGTAAAACTATTACAGGTGCATATTATTCATCGTTATTGGACCGTTTAAAAACCGAGCTGCAAGAAAAACGCCCACGATTGGCCCACAAAAAAGTCCTTTTCCATCATGACAACGCACCAGCTCACACCTCAGCAGTTGTGGTCGCAAAATTAATGGAAATAGGGTTCCAACTCGTCTCACATCCCCCCTATTCTCCAGACTTGGCTCGCTCGGACTACTATTTGTTCCCCAATATGAAGAAATGGCTGGCGGGAAAAAGATTTTATTCAAACGAGGAGGTGATTGCAGAAACGAATGGCTATATTTCAGACTTGGACAAATCCTATTATTCGGAAGGGATCAACAAACTAGAGCAGCGTTGGACGAAGTGTATTAGCCTAAAAGGAGACTATGTTGAAAAATAAAAAAGGTTTACCCAAAAAAATTAAGTAGTTTTTATTTTTGCACGGACTTTTCAAACGACCCTCGTAGATTCCATGAGGTATTTTTGTGTGTGGCGAATATAGTTGACGGTCTGTTAGGCTTAGAATTTGAAAAAATAACAAAAATGTATAAGAAAACATTTTGATATTTAAAAATAGAGGAAATTCCACTGCAAGTAGAAAATGTCAGATGTGAAAACCGATATTTTACTGTTATGGATTTTCATGTATGTACTATAAAAAATAGATAACCAAATATGTGTGATTATTACAAAATGAAATAAAATAATTTAAAAGAATTAATAATATTGAAATGGAAGATATAGCAAAATAAACACTTTGGTATAATTTAAAAAATTTAGTTGATTAAAAGCAAGCGAAATCTCCACCAGAACTTGGAACTCTTACTAAAACAAAAAGAACATTCTTCTGCCTCTCAGAACATTTCAATTCCTGATAAAAAATCTTTTTTTATGGGAACTTCTAGTCCGTTAATCAAAGAAACACAACAAAGAATAGCATGAACATTTGGCTAGTGCAAAAACAGTGGTCGCGTCCACTTTGCCAAGAGGTATTGGCGAATTGATCTCTCAAAGTAGACAGCATCTTCAGATTTTCCATTGACTCTAAAACCATCCTTGAATAAATTAATTTTCATAAAATTATTCTAGGGAAGGGATGATGTACTACGTTTTTAAGGTGTCATTTCTGAATAATAGGAGTATAGGATGCTAAATCCTGGATCGTATTAATTAAATCGATTTTGAGAAATTCCAAAAAAGAAAAACAAAAAATCAGATCAATCAGAACAATTCGTTGAAAATGAGTTTAAGTAAATGTTGTCCTATTCCCATCAATAGACGGGATTCTGAAGAAGTTGCCCTATCTTATTTCTTTGTTAATTTCCGATAAATTGTAGTGAACGGTAAAATAGTAAAGGCTAATAACAATTAGAAAAAATTAGAATAGCAAAGAAAATGTTTGAAATTTCGTTAATTGCAGGCTTGTGAGTTATAACATTTTTTGTTTTTTTTTTTTAATGCAGGTACTTGGCGATCAGTTGGGTATTCCATCACGTCTCGTCCAGAAGCCAAACGGCCAAGCATGGAACGAAGTCTTTGTGCCAATTAGAAATTGTAAACTGAACCTCGAGCCAAACTATATCATTAACATGGACAGACTGCCAGTGGAGTTGATCAAGATAAACTCATTATATTCTGAAATGTTCAAAGAAAAACACGCCAACAATCCCAAAGTTCAACTGACCGACAAACAGTTATATCGAAAATATCCTTACACTAAGAATATACAACAGTTGTTTAACAGTAGGATATTTATAGATCAAGAAGACTATGAGAATTTTGAGCAATTATTCTTTCATATGCCCTCAAATTCTTTAATGGACGATAAGGCAATGAAGACTGCCGAGAAACCGAGCGAGACTCGTCGGACATCTGGCCACATTGCGGGCTCCCACGCCAGTGTGGTTAATGATACAGAGGAACATAGTACGGGGGAACAGCGTCTACTATATCATCATTTAGATGAATGGGGTGGTGTAGAGGAACTGTATGTAGAGGAGCACTTTGAAGAGGAACACTCCTTCGATGAACGAAAAAGTTGCGGGAATTCAAAACGTGAGAATGATTTTCATCATAACTTACTTTCAATTAAATGTGTACTGGCAGATAAGTGGCAAATTTGAAGTCACCCTTAATAATATAAGGTAGTATCTGGCAAACCTCCACAGGACCTAAAGACCTCCTTAACAATGCGTTTGTGGAAGCTTGGAAAGATCAGTTCATTAATCTATAAATAACATGGGCCCAGTTTAATGATCAAAATGGAAGTTTACCTTAATACAGGAGCTAAATCTACATTATTACATTAAAATATTCTAAATTGTAATTCTTTTTAATAAGAGCTAGTCTGCGAATTTAAACATGGTTAAATATGAGTGTAGGATGGTCCTATATAAGTCTAGTGAGTCATCAAAATGGTTAAATGTGAATGTAGAAACTGCATTTATGTTTACCGAAATTGCCACTAGAGTTCTCCACCGGATGGAGTATAAAGTAAGCTTTTAATGGCGGCTTGCAAGTCTACGATATGCCCATTCTTCTTTTATCTATTTTATGATTAAACAATAAAAATTCTCAATTTTTTGTTTCTGTTATCGATAATTGTGTAAAACACGAAGTATTATTTCAAAAGAAATAATATTTATCGTATTTTCAAAGGGATTTTTTTTTTCTTGCTTAATTCGAAAGTTTATCGAATACCTACGGGAAAAATGTTGAAACAAAAATTTTAAATTACTTATTTCATTGAAATTATTAGATTTAAAGAATTGGCCAATCACAAAGTAGTGTGGTTGCAGACTGTGGGCGGGTCATGCCCACTAATCACGCCCTGTCCAATGAAAATGATTCATGGCTGGTCAAAGCATATTAACAATGGTGCTTCAATACCTATCTCTTATTTTTCTAAATCTTTTATTTTTTTCTCATATTTTAGTAACAATTTGTTTTTATTTTAAAAATAATAATAATCTTAGGTAAATATTGAGAAAAAATGCTAACTAATTATTTTTAAAAAAATATATATCATTCTCAATTTTCGAGAAATTTTTTATTAGTTAAGATCGTTTTCGAATAGTTTTCGCCAATATTCGACAGTTTCACTTTACTTGCTCATGAAAAGAATCTCGTATGAATACTCACATGACTTTTTCTTACCATAATTTACGAATATAATTGAATCTTACTGTAACTTAGAATTGCACAATAAAGTGAATAAAGAGATCAAATTAATAATAATCTTGATAGGATGCGAATACTTTTGGGAAATTCATAGTAAATCACAGAAAAAGCTTTTCTTTTAAAATTGTACTACTGATACACTGATTTCCTTTCTTCTTGGAAGTTTTAGAAATTTAATAATTAAATACTTAGAGGTAGTAAAACCTTAAAATATCTAAATGGAAGTTTAGAAAACCTTATTTAACCTTTCCTAAAGTGAGAGTATAAGGTGGCCCTATGTAGGTCTAGTGAGTCACCAACTCGGTTAAATGTGAGTGTAAGTGTGGACCTATTTTGGTTTAGTGAATCGTAATGCTTGTGAAGTCCAACTCTGAAATCGAAAAGTTTTTTTTGGAGATACTGAGAAAGGTGGCCTCGCCAAAACGAGGTACAAACCATTAGTTGAAAATTCATATAGTGAGTGCATGATTAAATCAATTTGATTAAATTAATTAGGTGATTAAAATTAAAGTTCAATTAAATTCTGTTTAATTAAAGTAGGCTACATTTTTTTTAGTTTGATTAAATATTAAATTTGAAATTGATTACACTAATTAATTGTCATATGATTAAAAGTACGATTAATTTCGTCGATTAAATTCTGATTAAAATTAAAATAAAACAAAAATTGAACCAATTAAATTGTATTTTTAATCAGCACCCATTTCTGATACTTGTGTAGATTAGAGTGATTTAGAGCAGAGTAGAAAGAACGTTGTAGTTTTTTCCTCAATATTATATTCGTGCTAGATCTGCTGAAGCCTTTATCTGCAGATCGAGTTATACTCATCAACAAGGGTCGCCAATTAAATGTTTTTTATTTTTTTGTGAATTGCAGATGTTTCCGGAAGAGTTTCTCAATGTGAATTACCTCATCGTCATAGAATTTCGAAAAGAGAAGGTGCAAGAGATTTAAAGCATGTGGAAATTAGACATGGCAGAACTTTAAGTGGTGTGACCAGATCGGATTCGTTTAGTGGGTCCGGCAGTATGTTATCACCAAGTGAATCGATTAGTAGCGATAAATCGGATGGTCAGGTTTGCAATGCCAGGATGGATTTGCGTAAAGGTACTATTAAAAAGGTTCAATTACCGATTGGGCACGATGAATCTATCATAGAATCTAATATGGACAATAGTACGATTGATGGGACAGACGAAATTGTATTGCCTTTTATAAAACCTACTGATTATCGACGAAAATTGCGAACTAAATTCTGCAAAAAAGTGGAATATAAGAACTTGTTTGAATATGATAAGAAGGATGTTGAAAGATTCGTTATGGATTCAGATAGGGACAGTTTTGATTATGTCGAATTTGAAGATAGCGCAGTTAGTCAACCAATTCTGGTTGAAAATTGCCGTGTATTCGATGATTTAAATTTATTTAAAAATTTCATAAAATTCAATAACTTCATGAACTTTGTCGACTGTAACTATGAAATTGATGTAATTCGAAAAAAAAATAAAGCTCGAAATGCGAAATTATTTAAAAAAATGAACACATTTTTCAAGGAGAAAGAATTCTATAAAAATTTCAGTACTTTCTCAAAGAACTGGCAAAAATTAAAGGAAATATTTGAACGTTATCAAAAGCTCTTCTCGAACTTTCGGCCTAGGTTAAAAGGAAAAACTACAAGTGAACATTTGGAATCTTCTAAGTATAATGTACGTGGCGATCGTTTTTGCGAGAGATTCACGCTTGAGCAGATACACCGGTTAAATGACTTTTTAAACCGAAAATTAGGTCATCATGAAAGTTTTGTTTTCATTCAAGAAAATAAAATACCAAATATTTACCATTTAAGGATTAAAAAATCAAGTAAATGTTTAAAACATGTACCAACAACTTTGTTGAACACTTTGCTCAATCTAGAAAAAAAACAACTTTTTGATAAATATTGGGCTAAAAAAAAGAAACCAAGTAAGTAAGAGTTTGTTTTATTTTTTAAAAAATACTTTTTTAAGTTTTTTAATGGAGGCAATGGCGTAGCAAAGGGTAGAGAGAGCAGAGCTGTTACAATGCCAGGGGCGCCAAACTAATTTTACAATATATATCTTTTTTTTTAATGATAAACTGGTTTTTATTCAAAAACAAATAAATAACCATCTCTTCAAAAACCAACCATTATTTATTCTAAAAATATTGAACCTAGAATAAATCTTCCATCTTCTTTTATTTGTTTCGAGTTTCTGACTTCTTTTCCAAGTAAAATTTCATTTTAACATTTTCTTGGATTTTTAAAATTAGCTCTGTGTTTTGATTCAGTACCTCATGGTTTGTTGCTGACTAAATTATACAAAATGGGAATTAGTTCTAAGATTATTCGCATAATAAAAACCTTATATGAACACTCGTTTATAACCCTATCAGGATATTATGATTCCGAGGATAATTTTAATATCACTCAAGGGGTGTTGCAAAGGGGAGAAGTTAAGCCCTCTGTTTTTCAATCTTTATATTTCCAACATCGTGGAATATTTCAGGGTTAACGGAGCAATGGGAATAAGAATTAATAGCTCTAATGAACTCCTAATGTTGCTGTTCGCCGCATACTCCCCGAGAGATGTACAATTTAAACTTAAATTACTTAAATCTTATTGTGATGTTAATTTATTAGAAATCAACACGAGTAAACCTGTTGTCATGCCTTTCTTTAAGGGTCGGCCACCGAAAAATACTCCAAACTTCTGCAACAATAAACAAATTGAAATAGTTCATACCTTTATTTATTTAGGCACCCCATTCGCTGCATCTGGTTAATTCTTGACATGCTGTACAATTTTTTAAAACTAAGGCTGTCTCTTCGGTTTGTTCTATTTTAGCGAAAATGAAATTTGGCTCTTGGGGAAGTTAAAAAAATTATTTATTTAACTCTTTAGCATCTAGTGTTCTCCTATATTCTTCCGAACTATGGGGATTCAAATATACCGATATTGCCGAGAGAACACCTTTAAAATTTTGTTTAAACTATCTAGGAATACTCCAGATGCATTTGTCAGGTTGAAGGTTGGACATACTCTCATATAATTTCAAAATTTTTAAACGAAAATTTTTCTCTTTATGGCAGAAAATTTTAGCCATGCCTGAAAATAGATTGCCACGTATCTTGTTATGCCGCGTTGCCTGACAACACGTCTTTGTAAAGAAATCTGTCTGACCGGAACCGTCGTTTGTGTTAGAGGTGTTAGTTTCGTTTTGCCCGAAAATATGATACTACACATGTAGTTGAGCAACGAATGGTCGTGAAATTTCACATGAAACTTGGTGAAACCGCTACTGAAACTTATCTTTTATTAAAAGAAGTTTATGGCGATGAATATTATACACGTGCGCGAGTTTTTGAGTGGTTCAAGCGTTTCCAAGATGGCCCGAGAAGACGTCGGAGATAATGACCGCCCGGGTCCGCCCTTCCACGTCCAAAACGGATGAAAATATCGATTATAATTAATCAACATTACTACCGTGAGGTGCTTGCTCAACTCCGTGAAAGAGTAAGGAAAAAACGACCCGATTTGTGGAAGAACAAGTCACAGGGTTCTCCATCAAGACAACACGCCATCTCACACTGCATTGTCTGTCCAGACGTTTCTAGCCAAGTACAATATCCCAGTTTTAGGCCATCCGCTTTATAGGCCTGACCTGGCCCCATGTGATTTTTATCTGTTCCCCAAAGTCAAATCTGCATTAAAAGGAACACGATTTCAGTGCGTTGAAGCTGTGAAAGTAAAAGCGGCAACCGTCATGCAGGAGCTCACAGAAAAAAGACTTCCAGCACTGTTTCGAACAATGGTAAATTCGCATGGAGCGTTGTAGGGATAGGGGAGAGGTGTATATTGAAGGTGATAATAACTAAATTTGTATAAATTTAAAATAAAATGTTTTACAGCAATAGTCTCGTTGTTTAATAGCCACACCTCGTATGTGTGAGTGTGTTCAGCTCAACTTCCACACGATGAAAAATTACAGTTGCAACTTCAATATGCAGTTTATGTGCCATTATCGAGACTCAGGGAATGAATAAGCAGCTGAAAAAAATTCAGCCAACCGGATCGATATTTAAATTATTTTGTGGTTTCTAGGTTGCTTTCATAAATAATAGATCCTCCGCGGTTTTTTAGTTTCTAAAGTCATCGGAAGGAAACTTGACTATTTAGTATGTACCACTATATTGCTGCAGTTCTTAGTGGTCAGTGACGTTGAACTTTGGCATTTTTGCAACCTTCTGATTGTGTTAATTAAATCTTTTTATCGATTATCGAAGGATGGGGAGAATATTTCCATTTGGGAAATTTTGTGAAATGAACTGTACCAAAAACCTAATTGCTGACTACTTTATTTATGAACAAAGTAATTAACTACTTTTTTCTCATTATTATATAGCCAACCAAAAAAAGAAGTATTTAGTTTGTCTCAGAATACCCCAACATATTATATTAGGCTTAGAAATAGATTCCGAATCTCCTTTTTTACACACACACTTGGACTGCATTTTAAATATATTAGGTAAATAGCAACAATGGAAAACCGTAGATATCCCAAAATACTGTCGAATGAATTGATTAAAAGAAACTTGTCTTGGGTTAAAAATTTGAAAATACTTTTCCAGAAATATGATCCCGATTTTAATTTAGCTAATTTGGATTTAGAATGTATAATTAATTTGAATTGTAGATTTTTAATAAAATTTGTCAAATCAAATAAAATCAATTGCAACATAACTTTAAGCAGAATTTAGTTATTAATGCTAGAAACTCCTCTTCTGGAAGACTGTACAAGGAAAACTGAGCTATGATTTATGGAGAAAATAAGTTTATGAACAATAAGTACTCTCTAGATCAGATCTCCTGGATTATAAAAGCGAGAGGCGAACTTATGTATCTTAATTATAGATTTTTTTTTAGAGATGGTGAAGGTTCCCTCTGTTCTTTGTGCGATATGTCCTTGCCAGAGAATTAATTATCATTTTCTCGCTGAGTGTCCCGACACTTAAAGAGTTTCGCATTCGCCTTTTTTGAAAAGGAGAGTCTCACAAAAGAGCAGCTAATAACATATCTAAATGGTTATCTTAAATGGAAACCAATTATAAATTTTTGTAAATACGCTTGGAATTACCGTCATAATTACCTAATTCAATAAATTCTAATAAATATTGGTATAATGCAATATATTCTTCAAGAATGAAATTACTTTTGTATTTATTGTTTTTTTCTAAAAATAAAAGGCTTTATTATTGTTATTATAGCCATCCAATTATGTCCGAAACCATATTAAAGGGGGCCCCCCTCCATACTTAAACGGAATACCAAATTTTAACTACTTGTAATGTTTTATTATGTAGTCCAAGGACTGATAGATAGATACACACCTTTGTAAAAACATTTTTGGTGCTGATGAGGTCTCTTATTAGTGTATTTCTGGCAAAAACAAAATAGATAAAATTGTTTGATTGTGAGAGGTAAGAAAAGTATATTTGAGTAACTAATAACCACTATTTACAATTTCCAGGTAGTCCGACGAATTCAGATTTGCAAAAGAAGTTTGAATTAGAATTGTTCGGTAAAGATCATAAAGTGACGCTCGACCTGAACAACTATGTTGATGCCAATCTGTTGTTGATGCTCATTGATACTGAAGATTTTGTCGACTCAAAATCTGTATCAGTTGTTATGGAAAAACTGGAACCAGTAATCAATTCAAAAACAAAATTAAAGCATCCTAAAACTAAAAGGAAATCTTCAGTGCCCGTTAAGAAGAAAAGTATACTGAAAAGTCATCATTCAACAATACATTCACATTCGCCTAGAAAGAAAGCATCACATAAGTCATCTTCGAGCAACGAAGAAGCATCATTGTTCGACTATAGCCCAGCAATGTCTCGTTATCCACTTGCATCGACTATAAGATCCAAAGTTAATCAGGAAAGCCATTTTCTAATTAGAAAACCTTTGCCAGTGAACCAGAAAGATATAAAATGCAAAGCCATCTACGCCAGCATGAACAATCTAAAAGAATACCAAAAGTATATTAGAACCAAACAAGACCAACCCGAGAATAACAAAATTAAATCTAATAAACATAGAGTTGCCTTTGATCCAGTAGCTGAACTGATTGAACCAAATCAAATGTTCCGCTCACGGTTCAAAGATATTCGCCACACTCCAACACCGAAGTCATCAATTAGGCGAACACGTGATCATGTCAAATCAGCTGATGATAATGAGAGTATAGTTAAAAGAAAAAAGTTGCCAAAAACAACACGTAAAGAGGGGCATAAACATTCGAAGAAGGCTAAGAAATTTGAGCAATGGCTAAATAATTATAATTTGACTAAGAATCAACTTGTTGTTCAGGATAGTAAAGATAAATTTCATATTAGATCATCAAAGAAATTAAATGCTAAAAATGAATTGGAAAATCTAAATTCAGATAAATACGTGCTGAAAAGGACCGGAAAAAGTAAACCAACTTTTAAAAATCTAAACAAATCTTTGAGGGAAACTTCTAATCAATGAGGGTGGATGTGATTAAGAAATAATTAAAGTCAAATTCTTGTACGGAAAGAAAATAAACATATCAAATTGTTGTTCATATAGAAAATAAAAATGACAAATTCATGTTCAGACTACTTTGTGTTTACTTTGTCTAATTATAGCTTACTATTATTTATCTTATATATTAAAACTTATATTATTACTGAGTAAAGTGTAGTGTATATCAGAACAAAATTTCATGCTAAAATGTTGCTCTCAGAGAGAGATATAGTAGGCGCAATTTCAGAGCGAGTTATAACCTAAATAAATTCCAACTCTTAATATCTCCACAACTTATGGATCAGAATACAAAAAAATTATATCTTCTAACTGGGTAAAGTGTAGTGTATAAGAGAACACAATTTCATACTAATATGTTGCTCTCAGAGAGATATAGCGGTCGCAATTTCAGGGCGAGTTATAACCTAAATAAATTCCAACTCTTAATATCTCCACAACTTATGGATCAGAATACAAAAAAATTATATCTTCTAACTGGGTAAAGAGTAGTGTATAAGAGAACACAATTTCATACTAATATGTTGCTCTCAGAGAGAGATATAGCGGTCGCAATTTCAGGGCGAGTTATAACCTAAATAAATTCCAACTCTTAATATCTCCACAACTTATGGATCAGAATACAAAAAAAAAATATATCTTCTAACTGGGTAAAGAGTAGTGTATAAGAGAACACAATTTCATACTAATATGTTGCTCTCAGAGAGAGATATAGCGGTCGCAATTTCAGGGCGAGTTATAACCTAAATAAATTCCAACTCTTAATATCTCCACAACTTATGGATCAGAATACAAAAAAAATTATATCTTCTAACTGGGTAAAGTGTAGTGTATAAGAGAACACAATTTCATACTAATATGTTGCTCTCAGAGAGAGATATAGCGGTCGCAATTTCAGGGCGAGTTATAACCTAAATAAATTCCAACTCTTAATATCTCCACAACTTATGGATCAGAATACAAAAAAATTATATCTTCTAACTGGGTAAAGAGTAGTGTATAAGAGAACACAATTTCATACTAATATGTTGCTCTCAGAGAGAGATATAGCGGTCGCAATTTCAGGGCGAGTTATAACCTAAATAAATTCCAACTCTTAATATCTCCACAACTTATGGATCAGAATACAAAAAAATTATATCTTCTAACTGGGTAAAGAGTAGTGTATAAGAGAACACAATTTCATACTAATATGTTGCTCTCAGAGAGAGATATAGCGATCGCAATTTCAGGGCGAGTTATAACCTAAATAAATTCCAACTCTTAATATCTCCACAACTTATGGATCAGAATACAAAAAAAATTATATCTTCTAACTGGGTAAAGTGTAGTGTATAAGAGAACACAATTTCATACTAATATGTTGCCCTCAGAGAGAGATATAGCGGTCGCAATTTCAGGGCGAGTTATAACCTAAATAAATTCCAACTCTTAATATCTCCACAACTTATGGATCAGAATACAAAAAAATTATATCTTCTATCTGGGTAATGTATAAGAGTACAAAACCTCTGTAATATTGAAAGTTCAGTTCTCACTTACCTTTACAATTTATCCGAATTGCAGATTTCTAGCTGTCATTATGAAGGATATATAAGGTGTTAAATATTGAGAGTTTTATATTTTATTCATATTTCAAATTGCTGTATCTCCTGTTCTATTGGTGAAATTTTTTCCGTAAATATGTACAATTATAGTACTCGTTTACCTTTACAATTGTGCACAATTCCAGCTCTCAATATTATAAAGGAGATATAAGGTGATAAATTTCCTTCATAAATCAAACTGCTGTAACTCCTGTCTCATTGCTGCAATCTCTGCAGAAATATTGGCAGTTGTAGTACTCATTTACCTTTACAATTGAACTTCATTGCAGCTTTCTAGCTGTATTTTTGAAGTTGTTGTAATGTGATAAATTTTACATTTCCTTCATATTTCAAACTGCTGTATCTACTGCTTTATTTGTGCAATCTGCGAAAATATGTACATTATATGGATCATATATAATCTACTCATTTACCTTTACAATTTTGCTCAATTACAGCTTTCTAGCTGTATGTTTGAAGCAGGTATAAGATAATAAAATTTAGGAGCATCACATTGTCTTCATATTTCAAACTGCCTGTATCTCCTGTCCTATTGGTGTAAACTTAAGGGTAGCCAACCTGCGGCCCGCCTTGAATAATTTTATGGCTCGCGAAATTCATCCTAATTTTACAAAATTTGTTTATTATCTCCAAATGGATCTAATTGACTTATTTAATTATATTAAAACATATTTTTGAAACATCAGAATTAAAAAAAACAAAAAAAACAGATTTTTATAACAACTGTCATAAAAAAAAAAATATATATTTTTTGAGAAATCTGGCCCAAAACGTTGTGAGCGCTTTTGGATCTACTTTCTCCTGGGAATAGTTTTTTCGAAAATTAAATTTACCAAACATATAATTACGTTGTGCGAATTGGCGCATTGCGATCGTCTTACAACAGATAATTGAAAGAGTTGAGAAACAACTATGTCACTGATTTAATAAATTAAAAATTATTCGACCATCTCATAATTGTCACTATTATATTATCTATGTTTATATGTATGAATAATAATTAAAACAATAATAATTAATTCATATTTGAATCTTCACTGCAAAACGTTTTTGTAGTAGGGTTCAATCTAATAGATATACATATAATTTTATAAGCGGCCTTCAGGATTATAATGAATTTCTAAAGTGGCCCACAAATCATTTGGATTGGCCACCCGTGCTGTAGATAAAAAAATAAAAAACAACCATCACTAATGCAACTATGTTTTTAATTTAAGATTTGCAATTTATGTACAATAAAGAATTAGCTTTTTTTTTTTGCAATTAACATTAATTTAGGCTTAAAATTTAGTTAAATTTTCTTACAAGAATCAACAAGAAATATATGTACAAGAATTTAATTTTTAAGGCTGATACATAAAATGCATTTAATCAAAACAAATACAGAAATAAAATAAACAAATTTTGAGATTGTATTAATTTACTTTATGAGGTTGTAACCTCAAAAAGTTAATAACAAGAACACTTTGGGAAATTGTGTGGAATTAGAGCTACTTAAAAAAATAATAATAAAATAAATAAATAAAAAAAAGTATCTGGTATGAACATTAAGACTCTTCTTCCTCTAGAATACTCAAGTCAAGCTTCTAAATTGCTCATGTTCTTTAAATTTATTCTAATCTTGAATAGAAGTACATATATTCACCACATGAATTTTGGAAGAGTGAAAATAATACTCAGCTTTCGAGAGATTCTGCTTGGAAGGACTTCTTCAAAATAAATTTTCATTTGAAGAATTTAAAATGAAAGCTTTAGGTCTTTTGATACAAATTATGTAATAACAAAAAGTTTTAGAGATTCATAATTCTGATTAAGCGACTTTTTTTAAAAAATACCGAATTTCTGCAACATGCAACATATTTAATTCCCACTAATTAAGGCCCTTTTATCAGTGCAGTTGAGATAGTAAATTAGAGGGCTAGTCTAATCACCACAACCCTTTGTAAAGCTCAAAAATCAATGTTGCCAGAACGTTGCTAATGTTACTCGATTAGAATGTAACGAATATTTTTACAACAAAATGTCTCCAATATTCTACCAAACTGTACTATTCAATTGAAAATCATAGTCTTAACTTTACAATTTCATTACTGAAAGATTACCTAATTTAAATATTTATGTTATAATGCATCTTAATGAGAGAGGTGTTTTGTCTACCGTTTAAAGTTCGCATACTAGTGAAATTATCAGAACTCTCACATAATATTAACAATATGATTTCAATGTTGGCTAAATTTCTGAGTTACAATGTTATGTTATTTTTTTTAAAAAAAAGAGCACATTTCATCATCAGCATTAGCATCAGCTTTTATTTTAACTGTTTCTATTTCTCAACGTTCAGCTAAACTTGCTGCAAAACAGTTTATGACTGTAGATATTAAAGCCAGAATTTCTGCAGATAATTATACTCAATTCTAATGGTTTTTGCAATTCAAAAATTTGAATGAAAAGCAAAAATTAATTGCCTTAAAGAACTATTTGATCAGATTTGGATGTTAACCAAGCAGGATGAGCAGAATTTAGAGAAAGATCTCAGGCAGTTTAGTATAAGAAGACACGATCGACCACAAAACTGAACTAACTGATTTGGTCCAGGTCTTCTTATAAGGACTGTAAGCACCATATACTAAGTAAATAATTTATTAAAGTTGGTTTTTCAGTGGGAAAGCCTGATTCTTCTTACAAAATGACTATCATTTTTGCTAAGTAATAAAAGAATACAAAATGTGTTTTATAAATAAACAAAAGAATATGTGTGTTAATAACTTTTGTAGTTGTGAGTTGTTACGGCAGCTTTGAGGGAGAAGTACTTCATTGGTTACCCTTAATGTGTCACTTCATTAAATTTTACTGTGTTACCCACTTTTGTAACATTAGTGATAGTTATAATTAATGATAGCATGCTATAATTAATTTTAAAACGTGCCATCCACCTCGAGTGGTTTTAGAAGAAGAAAGAAACTGAATTTAGGGCGCTAATGACCATCGCATTCGATGCGCCAACAAAATAAAACAAAGTAATAATCTAGTAGCCTAAAATTTCAAGATTTTAGACCCCCCCCTAACCAAATTGTGAAAAAATGTTTTTAAGTACTTGCTTTTTAGCATTTATCGCATTTCTTTTAATATTCTTTTCATGAAAATTCATTTTAAGGAAGGTTTCTGGTTTTCGATTAAAACATCATTGATAATAGTGAACATTATTATAATGAGGCTTAACTTACTTTTAGAAAAAAAATTGAAAGAAACCTTGAAATTTAGAGAAAGAATAAGTCGTGTGTTCATCCCACATATTTTTGGAAAAACATAATTTTATTTATATATTTTTTCAACACTTACTTACTTTCATGACTCGGAATAGACACCACACATGTTCACTGTTAATATTGTTCACAAAACTCACAAAGTAAGACTTCCCAAAGTGCTTAAATATCTAAATAGTAATTAATTCAGAATAAAACTAAATGATAAATTTATATATATATATATATATAAATTTATATATATATAATGTATTTCAACAGAATATACAAAAAAACGAAAGATGATGAACGCGTGAATGACTTTTTTTTGTGAAAAAATTTTTGGAATACATTTTTAAGTATTTGTGTAATTGTGTGTGGTATGTGAGTGTGTATGTGATTACGTTTAAAATAATATTATAACACAAATACAAAATTAAATTTTATTTAATAACTTTTTGAGCATACATAAATATATTCTTAATAATTTCAAAAAAATTGTCGGCACCCCATAATTTCCCCCCCCCCAAATTTCAAATTTTTGAAAATGTTGAAATTTTTTATTTTATTCTCAACAAATTTTTTTCATTGCCGCGATTTTGGATTTTGAATGGATTTGTTAAAGCATTGCCAACTGTTGCATCTTTTCCTTATGGATTAATTCTTCCCGTTTCTTCATCTGTTTCCGTTCCTTGGCTCTTCGGTTTTGAAACCATATTTTCACCTAGAACGACAGAAAAATACATTATACAAAGTTTATAATTATATTTACAATACTGATGCAAAACTAAACTCAGCATGAAGCATTTACTGCAAAAACTTGGGTCATTTGGTAGTTTGCATGCCGTTCTTCACAGTATCTTTGCTAGATATTATTTGGCACTGATATGAATTAATTTAGAGGCAGCTTGCAGTTAATACCATACAGGCGGTAGATTTGTACACTGTAATGTCTTAAAGCACATAGCGGCTATACTTGCAGGACTTGAAGCACATAGCGGCTATACTTGCAGGACTTGAAACACATAACGGCTATACTTGCAGGACTTGAAGCACATAGCGGCTATACTTGCAGGTCTTCTTGAAGTAGGTGATAGACAATACATTGTAAGGGCATAAAAAGTGCTAGCCTCTTAAGAGACCCCTAAAATCTCTTATCTTCTCCGCAACAGATTTGCATTTTTCTTTATAATGTTCCGAAATTTTAGAGGCATGCTAATATAACTCAATATGGTTGGTAGAACGGTCTTGGAGCTATGAAAAGCCATGCTTTAACCTTTCCTTAATATTGACGAGATCGTATATATTTATAGACTTAGGGCTATTTTGTGTTAAGAATTACACTATATTAGACGGCACCGTTGATACTCACCTGTCGTTCCGAGAGGCCAAGCAGGGTTGCCAGTTCTGCCTTGCGGCGGATGGTGATGTAGCGACTGTAATGGAACTCCTTCTCCAGTTCCAGTCGCTGGTGGTCCGTGTAGACCACACGGTACTTGTCTTTAGTACGTGTCTTGCCTGCAACAATATATTACCAGATTAGTCTAGGCTGGACTGGCATGCTAAAAGACCTGAAATTGGAACCAGCCCAAGATGGCAGTAGATTTTTAAGTCCATATTATAACGGTATCACTCATGCGCAGATGAATAAAAGGGTATTTATTAGAGAAGATAAGAACAACTTACCAACTTCTACAGAACAAATGGTGAAAAACAATTGCACTTTCCTTCCAGTAATAGGAACTCGATAATTTGAAACCAATCGACAATTTGAATTTAAGAATCGATTATTCTTACTAGTAGAGTCCAACAAGTGTGTCATTATTATATCGATTAATCGACTTTGCCACAATACTTACAATATTGGATTGTTTTTCTGCCTTTTTTTTTTTTGCATACGAAACCCCCTGGAATAATTGAAGTTAAGAATTAATATACTCCAGGGTGCCGTTTCGACTGAAATAGCTTTAGCAGTCTGAATAAAGGACATGCTCATAGTTAGAGGGTTTCGTTTTACCCCCAACTAGACAAACAATCTAAACAGACTGGTTAATGATATATCATTTTCAAGGAACAGCAATGGTCTCAGGGTTTGTGTGGTTGACCAGTTAAGAATTTAAGAGTTTATGCGCAGATTTTATAAATTTCTAAGAATAAACTTTCATAATCATCATCAACCGCGAGGATTAGTTGCTTGTTACGTAACCAAAGACGTCAAATTTGACGGCCAATATACATATTTAAAGAAAACAAGTCTAAATATCTGCTATGAGCATTCTCAAAATTTCTTATTTACGTCATTAAATTCTTTTAAATTTTTACTAAAATGAAAATTGACTTTAGCGTTGTATATGTTCACTGCAATAAAATGATATTATTAAAGAAACTGTGACGTAACAGTTATCCAGAACCACATTAAAATCATTTATCACTGTGAATAGTTACAGCCAATGTCATGTCTAACATATGTCACGCCCAATTGGAAAGTGGAATTGTTAGACTTACTCTAAGTACCCTTTTTTTCTGTACATTTTACGGTCTTACTATTTTTTGTATTATGAATAACCGTCAAATATAGATATCTAATTCAAAATCCATAAAAATTCGAAATTTTAAGTAAATAATATAGTTTGGTAGATACAGAACCGGGAATGCTACTTACCCGAATTGTTTTTTTTGCATCTATTTGTCTTTTTAAATGAAAACCATTTCTTTAAACTTGGTATTCTAATTGCAAATTAGTGCAGCTATAATTTTTATTCAACAACTTCGAAGGAAAATTCATGTAAGTGGCTAATTTAAAAAGTGAAGTTATCCAAAGTGTCAGTTTAATATATTTTGGGCTTCTAGGTTTATATTCTAGAATTCTAGGTTTATATTCTAGGCTTCTAGGTTTATATTCTAGGCTTCTAGGTTTATATTCTAGGCTTCTAGGTTTGTATTCTAGATTTCTAGGTTTATATTCTGATCTTCTAGATTTATATTCTACTTGAATAATGTGCAGACCGTATACATTATTTAGGAAATTCAAGTACTATGTTAAAGATTGAATTAACGGCTTAACTTTAAACTATAATAACATTAATCCATCTGTTTATATTCTAAATATAATTCCTTTAAACTATAAACTGGAGGTAATTTTTATTAGATTAGAATCCGTGGGAATCACTAGCGAGAATCAGGTGATACCGTCAAGTCCTGTAATTTTGATTCTACGTAAAAGTCTGGAGAGGTTAGTGCCATTTCTCCTTATTTCTGTCAAACAAAGACTAAGCGTTGAGAAAAGTATGCGATGCATGTGTTGACTCAGTCTATATGGGACCTTGAAGTACATTCGAATCACCTTGCCGCTTTGTTGGAATACCGCAAACTAGTTCGAAGCAGCAAAAAGTGCCTCTGATCTGAGTTTTTTTTCGCTCACCAATTGTCACGAATATTAGTTTAATTCTATCGCCTTGTTAGCTGCAGTTTTGTTGCATTTTTTCCTTCGCCGTAAATGGCTTAGCTCCAACCGTTTGTAGGTACTATTCGGATGATTCCTAGGCGAGGACAACTTCCATCACATAAATCTTTTTCTTCTGAATTACCGGACAACCAGACAATCAAAATATCCATCTGGTTTGCTTTACGTTCCTTGAACTTATCAAGTTTTGATAATCAGAAGCGTCGCCCTGGATGTTTGAACAAATTACAACTTCTTAAATTGATTATTCTTCTCTCATAATCTCAGCTGCATTAATGTATTGCAACTAGCTCTGTCTGAAAATACAAATTTCCTGGCTTACCGAGATATCATTCCTCGCATTAGCGCTGTACGCCTCGACTCTGACTTTTGTCTGGATATCCCTCTGTTGCCAAATATTTTTTTTAAACTTGAGTATTACGTTAGCTGTGGTGAAAGTTCTTATACCAATTTTTGTATATATCTGCTCAAAACACTATAAACCTTAAATGGTAGATCATTAAACCCACTATAAGTTATGTCATATAGTGCTTGTATAGAACCCCAACTAACGGAGACATTCGCTTCAGACTTGCTAAAGGATTTGTCATTTTAAGTTTTGATTTTAAAAGAGGGTTGACTTTAAAATATTAGGGATGAAGTCTAGAATTATATTTGATACATACAGCTTGCGATATCTAGCTTGTGCATGAAGACTGAAGTGAATGAGCACTGTGTGTTTTGTGCAGAGCAGGAAGCCGGAAGTATAAAGACGCAGTGGGGGTAGTAGCGCTACACAGCCCAACTTGGGATCGCACCCTAGGGAACAATTTACCACCAAGCGAGCGTTCTATCTAACCAACTGATTTGCCAGCCCTTACCATTAAAGTGGCTATTCCCAAAGCACCGTACATTATTCTTACCGCACGGCTTCATGAAGCCTGTTTTTGCCACTTGACTATTCGTACCATACTTATTTCTCCTTACACTGTATTTATTCTCCAGCTACCCTCTTGGGGAATATTAAAAAATTAACCAGAATTCGCAATAAATCGCAAACACGAATCCAATGGAATTATGCAAGAATACCATCTAGAAGAATTTAATTATCTTAATTCTTGTATACTTTCTTTTATCTATTAGCTTTTGAAAGAGTAAACATATAGGAGCAGTTATTCGATTTTGAGATATCATCAGAAATACACGTTTAAAACTATGTTCTCAGCAAAACTTCAAATTCAAATTTGATATTTGGTTCATGTGCCACTGTGTTTAGGTAACCGATGATAAATTGTTCAGAAACACGATCTACCGCAAATACCACTTTAATTGCAAACATCTTTCAGCAAAAATTAATTTAAGAGTATTTTAAAAGAAAGGTGGGTCTTAGGGCAATACCCGAATTTGACATACCGTTCATTTAAGACGCGTCAAACGTCTGAGGCAGCTGAAGCTTCTTTTTTTCAATGTACTGCCGGCTTCCGGACAGTGTTCTCTTGTCACAGACAATAGTGTTCATCACCGGATATTGAGCTGTAAGAAGCTTCAAGAGAGAATCTAAGGACCAGCAGTTGGGGATTGAAACCTTGGATCTGCGCGTGCGAATCCAGTATGTTAACCATTTAGCTAAATCCTGTCCCTTTTTTTTTTTTAATGATTTAAGGTGCGTCAACATCTAAAGGGTTATTGGCGCCCGGAGCTTTTTTCAGTGCACTGCCGGCCTCCGGACAGTGTTCTCCCGTTACAGACAACACTGTCCATCACTGGACAGTGAGCTGTAAAAAGCTCCTAGGAAGAGAAAATCTAAGGGTCAGCAGCTGGATTCGAACCCGGGACCTCCGCGTAGGAGTCCAGTACGCTAACCGCATAGCTAATCCCTTCTCTTTTGTAAGCCTATTGTTTTTATATATATATTGTAGAAAACATTTAACCAGAGTTTTAGGGAGTTAAGCTCCCGTGTAAACTACCATTTCAGTTTATTGTTTATAGAAAATACTACCAAACATAAACAGTAATGATGTTTTGTTATTGGAATACCATAATATAACTGAGGTAAACCTAAGTTAACCAATATATGAGCTTTAGGGTACTTGTAGCAGTATCTCAGTTAGAAGCTCTAAAAATGAAATGCTATAAAACATAAACCGCAATAAATTTTTATGTTCTTTAATGCTACTACGATAATGTACTGATGTAAAACTGTCAACCATAATATGAATAAAAATTTGTAGCAATATCTCAGTTATGTAGCAGCTCTAAACAGAAAAAATACGTACAAAAATAAGGTAACTAAGTTAAGATGTTTGCAACTCACTGTCCGTCAATAGACAGTGTTGTCTGTAACTAGAGAACATTGTTGGACAGTGTTGTCTATAACAAGAAATTATTTGGAAGCAAATTAAATCCTGATTTACTGAGATTAAAACAGTTTAGATTAGCGAATTTACCACAAGCTAAAGTTTATCCTGTTAAAGTGAATGTTTAAAAATTAGGCACTTTTCCTATTTTAGAAAAACTGTTTAAATAGTAAGGGAAATAGTTTCTTAAACACTTTTCAGACATAAAAGCAAAATTTTATACCTGAAATTGTTTTTCTCAACTTTGAAAAGTTAAATCTTTTGTCTGTTTTGAAATATATCTACCGTTAGCTTACCATGTTTTGCGGATTAACTTGAGCTATACTTTATTACCACTTCTTATTGTAGGTATTTGAGGTGCAAACAGGTAGAATTGGGCTTTATGAATGCCTACACAGTTGTAGTTTACAGTTGACACAACAAACGGATTAGCACAGAACAAATACCTTTACATTGTCATAGGCTTTAACAAACCTGAATACTTTATCAAAAAATAAAAAAGGTTGTATACCTCAATTTAGAGGTTAATAAGTTTTTATCTTTAAAAAAATGTTAACACTCACATTAATTTTACCACATTTACGTAATTAAATTTAGAATTTGCACTAAAAACAGATGTTGGTATCAGTTTTTGAAAAATAATAAAATGATACCGTTGAAGAAAAAGGGTATCTCCGTTTCCCCTTGAAATCAATGCATGATATTTAGTGAAAAACGTTATGATCCAATAATAACTTTAATTTTACCTGTCATAGCACTCATTTTTATTGTATCCCTTGCGCGGCTTTTGGTGGACAGGTTTTGGCCATCAAAATTGATGGTGGAGTAACGTCAAATTCTTGAAAATAAACCCATTTGGTGATAAGCAATAGTTCAGTTATGCCCGGTAATTGTGAGAGCCAATTAAAATGGATTGTGCTAAAGCCTATACCAATATATTTAAACAACTCGCCTTAGTTTTCGATACATATGTACTTATAATTACTGTTCTTTATTTTTGGTGACTGAATCATAGTTTCAATAGGATGAAAAGTTATTGCCAGTTTCAGTCATTATAAACTTTATTATGCCGAGCTTTCGACCTAGGGACTAGGTCATCTTCAGGGCTAATTTACAATATACTGTTTTACATCATTAGAGGGTTGGTTGTGTCTTCTGTCTTGTCTGTTTATGGACTGAATGTGACCCTAGGTCGAAAGCTCGGCATAATAAAGTTTATAATGACTGAAACTGGTAATAATTTTTCATCCTATACTTATAATATTAACCTAAATGTTTTTAATATTGTCTATATTTATGTTTAAGTAATTTTTCAATTCATATTTTATTGATTGAAATTGTGGTTAGATCGGCAACGCTTGCTTTATCGTTCTTAGCAAGCATTGTAACCCAGGCCGTTTTTGTGTCAATTTCTGTAGAGATTACGACTTCACACACTTTACCGTCTCGCACAACACTTGCTAACCAATGAGAGATGTTAACTTGGTATGTATGTGACTTATTCAAAATGTTAATGAATCGCAAAAAATAGTTTGTAATAAAAATTAATGAAACCTAGTAATTGTTTAAAAGGTATCTGTTTAGTGCAGAATATATGTTCAAGTTCAAATCAAACCCTTTGACATTTGCCTAGAAAAACACACTAAAAGATATTACAACTTCATCACCCAATTCTTCTTTAATTGAAAAATGTTTTATACAAGTTGTAGATCAAAATTTTGTGCAATTAGAACAAATTTAAAGAAAATCGTTTAAATGGTTTTCCAGATAACTTAGGATACCTAAAAATCGATTGAGTAAAGCTACATTTTTCGGTTGATTAATTATAATCTAAAACATAAGGTTGGATCCAATGATAGTACCTAAATTAAATATAAAAAATAAACCGTTTTTGAGTTATACTAACCAGAGACTTCACAGAAATACATACAAACTTACACATACACATACATACCAATTTATCTCTTGTGAAAACACAACATTGTCAAAATTAGAAAATTACACTAAATTACATGAAGCTCAATAAGTTCTTTAATTTCAGTTTTTGGACTTTAGCACTATTTTAAAGCCTAACTTTAGCTCTGTTAAAACTACGTCGTTGTAAACATAGCAGAAAATTTAAACTAGTTTAATTGAATTACTCGCAAAGTTCAATAAGTTTATGTAAGGTTATAAAGCCCAACTTAAGCATTGTTTTAAATTGATTAGGCCATCTTTAAATATTTGAGCAAATTAAACTTGTTTAATCGAAGTAAGTTAAGTCGATTCATTTTCGGATTTCAGCACTACTTTAAAGCCTAACTTTAGCTATGTTTAGATTAGACTAGTTCATTGTAAACATTTCAGTTTGTAGTTGAAATGAATTAATCGGAATGTTCAATAAGTTTATGTAAGGTTATCAAGTCCAACTTAAGCTTTGTTTTAAATTGATTAAGCCATCTTTAAATATTTGATCAAATTAAACTTGTTTAATCGAAGTCGATTCATTTTCGGATTTCAGCACTACTTTAAAGCCTAACTTTAGCTATGTATGTTTAGATTAGACTAGGTCATTGTAAACATTTCAGTTTGTAGTTGAAATGAATTAATCGGAATGTTCAATAAGTTTATGTAAGGTTATTAAGTCCAACTTAAGCTTTGTTTTAAATTGACTAGGCCATTTTGAATATTAGAGGAAATTAACTAGATTCATTAAATTAGCCAATGTCAAAAAGTTTGTTCATTTTTAATATCTAAAAGGCTATTTTTTAAGCGTACTTTAGCTGGTAGATGGTGTTCTTTTGCTGAGTAGTTACCCGCAAAGTTTGTTTCTTATTTTTTTTAATGTAGGTAATATCTCTCTCTCTAAATGTGTGAATACCAGTGTGCTTATTGCTTTTGTGGTGGGGGTAAAATTAGTTTTTCAAGTGGGGAGAATAAGAAATTAAAAAAAGTAAGCAAGTTGGTTTCATAGGTCGGCCTTTTTTCTTTTTTTATGATATAATCAGCCAGTATTTAGGCCACGCCTACCTGCGATCTACCTAAACTCAACATGGCCGCCTGGAACTACACTAGTCATCAAATATGCTTGTGTTCACATACACACACTAGAGTAGACAAGGCGATTTTATTACCACTATTTGAAATTAAAAAAAAAATATCTAGCTTTAAAATTATTCAGTCTAAAGGCATCGCGTGAGTAATAAACTCCCGAGCGTGAGTAACACACATATACAAAAGATCTCAAAGTGATATCATAAAAGTAAGACCCAGGGAATAAATTAGAATTAAAAAACACTGGACTACACGGTTCTATACTTTCAGATATGTGTTGTAGAATGTTGGTTTATTAGACCTGTACTCTTCAGTTAATTTATAATCGTATTTTTATTTTATTATCAACTTCTTTTTAATAATATTCAATACCTTTCAGGCTACAAAAAAAAAAAAAAAATTAAAAAACTAAGAACAAAATAACGAAGGAAGTCTAGAATAAATCTAGTCAGAAAAAAAGCACACGTTTAAGATACACTTCAAAGTACATAACATGTAATTCCACCTTTACATCTTGTGATAGATCTTACTATAACACACACAGTCGTTAGAGAACATTTAAAAGCTTGAGATGGTGGTAGTACTTGGCTAGTAGTTGATAAGATAATATTTAAAGAATCTTTTAAGTTTTGGGTCAGAAATAACAACTCTTTACCCAAAGTTACGAACTATACTCGTATTTTAAAATTCATCAACAGGGCTAACAAAACAAACAGAGATCTGGGTGTTTACAATGTCATCATGAAAGATAAGAATATTTTTTCATAATTCAACTAGAATATAACATAAATATAATTATTATCAAAACTAAAAGAGGTAACTAATAAATTAATTCTACAGTAATTAATCTAATAGTGTATTTTTTTGTATAATTATGATTCTAATTATAAATTCTAAACTAAAAACTAGTTCTAATTATATTTATTTCTGTTTTTTAATTTACCTTAGTTAATTAACACCTAGATCTCTCTTTTTTTGCTTTGGAGCCATGTTGATTCGAAATATGAATATATATTATATAAATATATAGGCTTCGTGACCGTAAATTATTAAACTAAGGATTCAAGATTGGCGAAGAATCGGTCAAATAAAAACAACTCGTCTATTTGCCGACGTTTTGACAAATATATTGTAAAATTATATAGTTCAAAACATGAATTAGTATTATCTTTTAGTGTTATTTGACTGAATCCTCGCTAGTTTAAACCTAAATATTAATAGTTTAAAACGTTGGCATCAAAGAGATATTATTTCCTGACCAATACTTATAATTTCTTCAATAATTATAACTTTAAAAGCAAAGCGGTATTTTTCGGGTATTTAGACATGCACTGAAGCGTGCTATCTTTTATGCACGTTGCAGTTGTGGTATAATGTTGATCTAAAACTTATATTATGTGCAGGCAAATCTGTACAGTAAGCTTAGAGGCATACCTGTTTACAGAGGCAGGAATACTTCTATCATGTTCAGAGCTTACATTTTACTTAAAAAATAACCAAAAAAAAAAAGGTGTAGTGACTCAATTATGGTGTCCATTTTGACGAAAAACATGACAGATATAAGGTAACTTGGGGACAGCTTACAGATCATACTAGATGTTCACCTCAATATCATGATGGTAACTGCTCAATATACGTGCCAAAGCCTGACATTCCGAAGCGAATCTTGGATTCTTGACACCTCGTTGCAGCCTAAAGATGGAGCCCTTTGAAAATGACCAGCTTAGGTGGTTTGGTCACGTACAAGGAATGGAGAAGTGGACCAGCAATTTGTGCTAACTTAAAGCACTTTAGCAAGATTAAATCCTTTCAAAATAGATTGTAGATCTGTACATTGTACTATAAGGACACTATAGAACTTGCTTAAAAGCTCCCATTAATATTGGATAGACCTGCACTGAAGAATACTTCAGTACGGCGCTTCAGATGCGCCAGAAAAAAATTAAATTAAAAAAAAACCTTCAAAACTTTCTTGCAGTTTGCTTTCTAATATAAATGGTAAATATATCCACTGTACTGACTTCAGATACATTAGATGCATGCTTTAGGGGTTCTTATTTAGTTTTTAACGCTTTTAAACCCTATTCCAGTCAATGGATGTTCTTTAATATCCAATTTAACCGCTACCTTTACTAAAATATTAACTTTTCCATTTCTTTTAATTCATTTCGATAACTTGTATCTATCTATCTCCCTGGCTCAACAACCCTTAGTGGGTCCTGGCCTCCTCTATTAATTTATGAAAGTCCTGACGGTTTTGTGCTGCCGCTCTCCAATTAGAAACCCCCAGTAGGCTTCTTGCATCGTTGGCTACTCCATCTTGCCATCTTAATTTGGGTCTACCAACCTTCCTGCTGTGGCCCATCTCTCCGTTCAATATTTTTGGGATGGGGGCTGCCTCTCCCATTCGGGCTACATGCCCCGCCCAGCTAAGCCTACTAAGTTTTATTATCCGCCCAACATCCGCTTCCCCAAACAGCTCATATACCTCCTGGTTCTTTCTTATTCTCCATCTGCCCTCCTCCCTCACGGGTCCAAGGATTCTTCTAAGAATTTTCCTTTCGAAGGCAAGAAGGTTGCGCTCACTTGCTTTTGGAAGGGTCCATGTTTGGGATGCGTACGTGAGAACTGGGCGGATTAATGTTTTGTACAGCCTGAACTTCGACTTTCTAGATACTAGGCTGCTTTTAAAAAATTTTACCAGGCCGAAATAGCATCTATTGGCAGTCATGATTCTCCTTTTTATTTCTTGATTAATTTCATTGGAGGAATTGACTTGAGAACCAAGGTAGATGAACTCATTCACTCTTTTTAAAGAGGATGCTCCTATCTGGATACTTTCTCCCCCGGGGCCTCCACCACCCCCAACGTATAGATATTTCGTTTTTTGTTCATTTACCTCTAGGCCCATAGCGGATGCGGCATTTTTCAGGGCAAGGAAGGCATTCTTCATTGCAGGGAAAGACCGTGCTATAATATCCAGGTCATCCGCGTAGGCCAGCAATTGGACGGTTTTGTTGCAAATAGTGCCCGTGGTCTGAATTTGGGAATCTCTTATAACTTTTTCTAGAGCAAAGTTGAAAAGGAGACACGCGAGAGCATCTCCTTGCCTAAGTCCTTTACTCGTTCCAAACTCAGGGGATACATCTGATTGCACTCGTACCACGCAAGAAGCTGCTGACATTGTCATTCTAATCATTCTGATAAGCTTAGATGGTATGCCCATTTCCTCCATAGCTTGGTAAAGTTTTGGGCTTCGATAACTTGTAGCAAATTTAATTTCAGCAATAGATAAAAACAAATCTATTGGTAGTTGTGACCGATGTTAATTTCAGGTTCAGGCGATCAGGTAGAACTGAAATGGTAACCATTAAACAATAGGATAAAAAGACAAATATTATAATTTTACTTAGTTTGGTGGGTATTGACTTGTTAATAAAATCAAGCAAGCTTACCATTTTGGGGGAGAATTAGCGCTGAGATAAGCTATGAATTATGGTGCCCTAATAAAAGTGCCACTGTTATTCAAAATTAATCAACAAAAATTATAAATTCTTCTGTATATATGGAGGGTCCAAATTTTTTGAAATTATCATATAATTCCATCCATATTTGTATTTCAAAATTGAAAGAAAACTTTTTTCTTTTTTTGAAAGCAAAATTGAAAGAAAGATACATTAAAGTAAATCTGTCACCTGCACACTGAATCAGTCTTATATCTATTTGTGAAGGTACTGTTTCCTGTTTGTCTAGGCACTCACAAAGTTCATAGATAAGCCTAGAGCCAACCCAACAGCGACTATAAGTTTCTTAACAATGGCACAGATTTTTAGTATTTCTAAAGTAGTTTTGGATATGGTTAGCCACAGGGCTAGTTTTCAATTTATTATTATAAAACTCTAAATTATAAGAAATAATCTGATACTGGACACTCTTAGGAGACACCATAATTCATAGCTATTACCTAATAAATGATAGGCTTACTTTACTGTTATAGTTTCAAAAGGCTACAAAGTTTTTTTAAAAAAAACAACACAAATCTTGCTGGGAAATTGAGAAAGCCATTGAGTGAAATGGCTATTAAAGTTGCTTCTGATTTTAATGGTTACCTTATTTATTAGGACAACCTAATCGCCATTTGTAAATTTCTCTTTAATGGTAGGCATCAACAACAAACAATTTTCAGAAAATGCTGTTTTTGCCCATTTTCGGCCACTTTTTTTTTTCTCGAAATCTATTAGATCCTGGGTTGTTGAAAAAAAAAAAATACAGTGGAGTCTCGGTTATCCGTCATGACCGGGACCGGACACGTGACGGATAGTCGAATAGACGGATAATGGAAAAAAACAGGAAAATTTCCAGATTCTTTTGTTTAACGTGTATAAAACTTTGTATTAACTGGTATACATATTTTATACGTTTATACGCTTAAGCCTTAAAGGTCAGCTATCTTTCATTATTCAATTCATTCTATTGTGTATTAAAATTAATGAATACAATGTTTGCGACATCTAATCGGTTTTGTGGGCGGTTTTGTTTGTGGTTGATCTTTTTAGGAGAAAAACCCACAAACTGTCGAATGATGGACACGAGTATGTACCTAAAAGACAAAGGAAAAACTGAGGACAGTGACGGTTAATTGGAATAGACGGATAAAAGGGTGACGGATAACCGAGACTCCACTGTACAGTTATAAAGGAGGATTTGCCCACTATTATAAAGAAAATTGTAGGCATTTTAAATTTTATAGTAAAAGGTAGGTGTTTTTTCAACGTAACGCTTTTACGTGCACTTATTAAAGATCAAGCCTTATATAGAACTGCCATAAGGGACAATTTTTAATATTCTACGCCGTAGCTATACCCTCACACCAAAAAGCAATCATCTATTTCAACACAGAAGACAGCAGTGTTCTACCCCAGTTATTGTCATAGCGGTCAAATCCACTCCAAACCCACATAATATCCTTATAGATCAATTAGGGAACCTCTTTTACGTAAATAGAAATAATTCAAAACTCCTATTACTTTTAAAAACTTAATATCTGCAATACTTTTTGCTTGCAAGAAAGTAAATTAAGTTAAGAATGAAAAATGAAGAGTGAATCATCGGATGTGAATAATAATACAAATTTCTTTCGGCGCCGTTTATATAGTCCAATTTACCGACGTTTCGGTAAATATATAACCTTCTTCAGGGTCTGTACAAAAGTAATAATACATAATAATAATAATAATACAAAATAATGTGTATAAACAAAACTGAGTAAATAAAACTATAATGTATTCCTTTTGTACAGACCCTGAAGAAGGTAATAATATTTACCGAAACGTCGATGTGTATGTGTAAAAAAGGATATTTGTTTACAACATTTATTGATCGCACCTCATTAATTTACCTATGATAATCTAATAACAACGATCGAAAACCGTAACCACTTTTTGTATGCTAAATATTTAAATTTTTGCTTTTAACTTTGGCCTGGATATTAAGTGAAATTTGATTTCGCCATATCTAGAAACCTCCCTGATTGAAACAGTAATTCAAATTTTTTTTTTTTTTTGTGAGGAATAGGTTTAACTAGATAAAAATATTCGTTAGAATTTAAACAAAAAAGACACGCGAGTGCTTCGAGGGGGAAATATCAATGATATTATTGATCTAAGCGGATCCAGCCTGATTGTCCACAGAAATAACAATGGTTACGGTTTTCGACTGTTGTTTTTAGATTATCATAAGTAAATTAATGAGGTGCGATCAATAAATATTGTAAACAAATATCTTTTTTTCACATCGACGTTTCGGTAAATATTATTACCATCTTCAGGGACTGTACAAAAGGAATACATTATAATTACATTTACTCAGTTTTGTTTATACACATTATTTTGTATTATTATTATTATGTATTATTACTTTTGTACAGACCCTGAAGAAGGTAATATATTTACCGAAACGTCAGTGAGAAAAAAATATATTTGTTTACAATATTTATTGAACGCACCTCATTAATTTACCTATGATAAAGAAATAACAATAGTGAACCAATTTCGGCATACGGAGCAAAACTAAAATGAGGATATCGCAGAGAGGTTTAAGTTAATCAATACTTGAAAAAACTACTTCAAAGCTTTAAAAAAAACTGCCGATATCTTACTAACTAAAATCGTTATAAGATTCTTATACCTAAGCTAAGATTTTTAAAGGTTTTTGAGGCGTCACTCGCAAAGCTAGTGTGTATTGTGGGAACTGGGTTTGTTTTCCCAGGACAGGGGCGTTGGATTTGAATTTAATGGTTAATAAAGAGGAATTATATAATATAGTAAAGTATGTTTGCTAGTCGGCCTTCGTCTACGAAGTAGTTTGACGTAAAGTTCGCCAGCAAAAAAAAGAGACGGCATTACTCTTTACTTATAAATATTGGAGATATTAACACAGCAAGCGTATCACTCATTCTAATTAATGAGTTTTAGCAATGTTATGGCAACTTGAAGCAAAAAAAAATATTCTTTCCTCTTAACACTATTAATTAATTGTGTAAATTAATTTTATGCAAAATATGGTTTTTCGTCTATTTTCAGTGCCTTATCCAAATCGTCAAATTTATCAAGTTAGCCTTTATTGCAAATTAGCCGGAAAATAGGCTATAAAAGAAAAAAAGAAAAGTCTTTTTAAACGCAAGGATCCAGGAAGCGCAAACCTTTAGCGGATTGTCTCGCTTTCTTATGTCTCAAAGGCGGGCATTGCATCTAGTTCAAAGAAATCTAAAATTGCATAAAATCTAAAATTCTCTTCTAGCTTGGAATTTTAGCATATTTCTGGTAAAAATAATCTAATAAATTGCAATCATTTCATTTAAGCAGCAGTAAATAAAAATAAATAAATAAATAAAATCCAAGAAAATGAAAGATCTCTACTTACAGGGTGAATATAATTTATTAAAACAATCAACAAAAAGCAGAAAAACAAAAAAATCAATTAAAAAGATAGCCAAAAATTATAAATTACACTTAATAGTTTTTACATGATTTTACGGCAATTCAATCCTCATAAATACCGAGTAGTCGTAAAAATAATATTAGTACTCATAAACCAGTATATCACTAATAGAGACATTCAACAGTATAATATTGTAGTTTAATTTTATTTGGGTAAGCATATGTTATAGTCATTGGAGAATCACTGATTGGTTATAATACATTAAAATCTTCATGGAATTTATCGCTTAAGCGGAGATAAATGATAATAAATTAATAAATGATAATGATAATAAACTTTTTGCAATCTGTTAAGAAATATTATGGGAAACTGTTTCAGGAAATGGGTCAATTTACCAATCTAATTTAAAGAAATAATACGATTTTTTACTAATAATTTTCTCGTTTAGTCACTATAAAATTCTGTATAGTTCCAATTTTAGTATAATGTACCGCCGAAGCGAGTACAAACATAACACTGTCGCTCATTTTCTGATTGAAAGTAAATTCTTCAGTAATTTTAGAACAAATTATATTGGTCAATATATTTTGCCTGATAATTACTGTTATTTAGACTGGTTAGATTTTCTCTTAAATTGTGTAACTATAAAACAATTAAAATCTGTAGCTTTGTTGACAACAAAAAATGAATAATAATAAAGGAAGAAATCCAACGTTAGCTATAAATCTACTCGACATTAACTACTGTATCGATTTAGTGTGATATATCGATAATTAATAACTAATTAAAAGAATGTTTTTTTTGTTCTGTATTAGAATTAATTTGTTTATTTGTATCGGATGTTAATTTGTGTGTATCGGATGATTGAATACTGTAATTTAGGCTAGACTCCAGCTTATATAAAAATTTAAAAAAAAAGCAAATAAATGTTTTATTATTATTATTAAATTCTGTGAAATAATACGAAGCTTTCATGAAAAGATCTTTTAAAAAAAAAGATACCAAAATATCGTATCTTATACGATAATTAGATCTTTTCAAAAAAAGATACCAAAATATCGTATCTGATACGATAATTCAATAAGTACGTATAATGTTCATTGTTTATCTGACTGCAACACTGAAGCTTAAATAACTATTTTTTTTTTTTTTATTTAACTAGTCTGTTACTTATAAAACTGCATTCATGAAAAATACACTACCTTGTTTATAAGTAAGCTTTCAAAGTAATGAAATCTAGGAAGCACATGTTGCGGTGCGGTGAATTTTCTTGATCTTCTAGTTTCGAAAAAAAATAAATAAAAAAAAGAAAAGAAGAATTTAAAAGTGAAATAAAAGCGCAATAAAATTTTATTACCGGTGAAGGATGCCATTAACGCCTTTAGAGCTAGTCGGGCATTTTGTAGAGTAAAGCATCGGCCTAGTGAGAGGTTCCAAACTGGGCAGTGTCCCAAGATGGGGGACGAAACTTTTCCCCACTCTCCACACACACACACACACACAGAAAAAGGATTTTAGCCATTTATATATGTATAGGTATATCGTAGGATGTAGTAACCCCCAGGTAGAAAAATAATGTCGGCATTGACTGAACCCAAAATAGACAGTTGCTAGTAGAGAATTGAAGTCTGCATACATACGCACAAAACATAGCATACATACCCACAGACACTTCTATCTCTGTACTTCTTTTTTTCTTTTCTTTTTTTCGGCAAAAATAGGGACAGTTCCGCCTCAAGAAGAAGACATGTTTCCTGTAAACAATACGACAGTGTACACAATAGATTTTAGGGCCAGTCTGATGGTAGTCCAAATATTTTGAATCCTTGAGGGGAAACAATTCGCACAGAACACACACAAAAAAAAAAGTGTACCGAACAACAGAAGCATTTTCTACCACCACTGTAATTTCACACTTGGTTAAAATAAAACCTTCCATGGTATTAGAAGTGTATAATTTTTCTTATACAAAAATCAACACATTCACTTAAAACCTTTAAAACAATATCTTAATTTAAAAAAAATGAATCTCTATTGTTTTTTCTCGAAACATAGCATTTTTACTAAAAGATAGTTGCCTTCAATATTGTACAGGTTCCGTATAAGCTAAAAAGATAGTTGACTTCAATATTGTACATGTTCCATACAATCTAAAAAGATAGTTGACTTCAAAATTGCGCAGGTTCCATACAATCTAAAAAGATAGTTGACTTAACAATTGCACAGGTTCCGTAAAAGCTAAAAAGATAGTTGACTTCAATATTGTACATGTTTCATACAATCTAAAAACAGTTGACTTCAATATTGTACTTGTTCCGTACAATCTAAAAAGATAGTTGACTTCAATAATGTACATGTTCCATACAATCTAAAAAGATAGTTGGCTTCAATATTGTACATGTTCCATAAATTCTAAAAAGTTAGTTGACTTCACAATTGCACAGATTGGAACCTGTATGGATACAATCTAAAAAGTTAGTTGACTTCAATATTGTACAGGTTCCGTATAAGCTAAAAAGATAGTTGACTTCAATATTGTACATGTTCCATACAATCTAAAAAGATAGTTGACTTCAAAATTGCGCAGGTTCCATACAATCTAAAAAGATAGTTGACTTAACAATTGCACAGGTTCCGTAAAAGCTAAAAAGATAGTTGACTTCAATATTGTACATGTTTCATACAATCTAAAAACAGTTGACTTCAATATTGTACTTGTTCCGTACAATCTAAAAAGATAGTTGACTTCAATAATGTACATGTTCCATACAATCTAAAAAGATAGTTGGCTTCAATATTGTACATGTTCCATAAATTCTAAAAAGTTAGTTGACTTCACAATTGCACAGATTGGAACCTGTATGGATACAATCTAAAAAGTTAGTTGACTTCAATATTGTACAGGTTCCGTATAAGCTAAAAAGATAGTTGACTTCAATATTGTACATGTTCCATACAATCTAAAAAGATAGTTGACTTCAAAATTGCGCAGGTTCCATACAATCTAAAAAGATAGTTGACTTAACAATTGCACAGGTTCCGTAAAAGCTAAAAAGATAGTTGACTTCAATATTGTACATGTTTCATACAATCTAAAAACAGTTGACTTCAATATTGTACTTGTTCCGTACAATCTAAAAAGATAGTTGACTTCAATAATGTACATGTTCCATACAATCTAAAAAGATAGTTGGCTTCAATATTGTACATGTTCCATAAATTCTAAAAAGTTAGTTGACTTCACAATTGCACAGATTGGAACCTGTATGGATACAATCTAAAAAGTTAGTTGACTTCAATATTGTACAGATTCCGCACAATCTAAAAAGACAGTTGACTTCACAATTGCACAGGTTGGAACCTGTATGGATACAATCTAAAAAGTTAGTAGACTCCAACAATACACATATTCAATATAACCTCAAAAGATTAGTACCCTTCCTCATTATTCATGTGCAATAAATAATTATACTATTGTAGAGAATCATAAAGTCACAGCTGCCCCTAAGACTGCCTAAAAATAATTTTATTTCGTGCGCAAAAGTTGCAAAACAAGGACGATAATCCTAAAGGTACTTTTTATCCAAGTTCAAATTAACTCCTTTGGCAACTGCTAAGAAATGTTTTCAGAAAACTAGAAAAAGTAGTACTGTATCAAGTCGCAGCACTTTTGGTGGGCTTATATCATTTTAACTCAAAATTTTGATTAGATATTTTATTATCATAAATATTTTATAGTCGTTAGATCCGCACCATATACGGAATTGCGGAATTCACTACGAAATAACGCTTCTTATAGCATTCTCTATGGATACTAGTATAAGGATACTAAAAAAATAATGATTTTAGTTAGATTTAGACAATTCACATCTATACAAAATATTATAAAAGTGTTAAGAAAATGTTCAAAAAGTAAAAAGTAACATTAAAATTAAGCAGTAAAGTTATAGATTATGGGTATACTTTCGGTGCAGAATGTTTTAAAAAAATCGTTGTACGAGGGTCGTTTGAAAAGTCCGTGCAAAGTCAGAGAGATAGCACCACTGGCGCGTATCGAGGTTATGTTTAGTTAGTAGCATCTCTTGGAAGAACACACACCAAGTTTCAGCCAGATCGGTCTCTTTCTTTGTGTTTGGCATTCGTTTGAATCGAGGAAGTCGAGTGATTTTCAAAAAATGGACGAAAAAGAATTTCGTGTGTTGATTAAACACTACTTTATGAAAGGCAAAACGCCTCAGGAGACTAAAGAGAAGCTTGATAAACATTATGGTGACTCTGCACCTTCGATTAAAACAGTTTATAAGTGGTTTCAAAATTTTCGGAGTGGCCATATGGGCACAAGTGACGCTGAACGTTCTGGACGCCCTGTTGAGGTTACTACTCCAGAAATCATTGATAAAATCCATGATATGGTGATGGATGACAGAAGAGTGAAGGTGCGTGAGATTGCTAGTGCTGTGGGCATCTCGAATGAACGGGTACATAATATTTTGCATCAACATTTGGACATGACAAAGCTATCCGCAAGATGGGTGCCGCGATTGCTCACGCTTGGCCAAAAACGAAATCGTGTGAAGTGTTGCAAGGACGGTTTGCAGCTATTCCAGAAGAATCCGCAGGACTTTAAGCGTCGTTTCGTCACTGTGGATGAAACATGGATACATCACTACACTCCTGAGACCAAAGAACAATCTAAACAATGGGTTACCAAGGGGGAATCTGCGCCAAAAAAAGCGAAGACCGTTGAATATGTATAGTTAAGCGGAATGGCCGTCACTACTACAAAATCTTCTGTGTATATTTTGAACTAGAGTGTGTTAATTTTAATTTTTGATTGCATTTAGTACAGAAATGTTCACTAGTAATATAAATTTAGTTCAGAAACACTAGTAATATAAATTATATATCCTTTATATAATTAACCAGGTTAATTCGAGTTAGTACAGTATTGGGCTGATTTAATACATTTTATTTATTTTAAGATATTATATAATTAATTTATTGTTCTTCACTAGAGTTTCTCTAGTCGGAACATCTAAATAAAGTAAAGTAAAGTAATCGCCTATTTTTTCAGGAGGGGCTTTAACGTCCAACTATCAATTTAGGTGTCGTGGACAGGGCACAGAAATTCATACTTTACTGTATACAATTGTTTCTAACAAATAAAAAATAGTCATACGCGGGATTCGAACTAGGGATCTTCTACACATAAAGCCAAGCTCTTGACCACTAGACCAACAAAGAGGGTTTAAAATAAACAATAAAAAATTATTTAACAGGAAAATAGACATTACAACAGCTCAAAGAGATCTAGAAAAAATAACAAAACAAAGAGATTCACTTGTTTTAGCACAATGAGCTCCCTCAACTTCTATTCTTGGTCCCCGTTGGCTCATACAAGAAAATTGACTTAATCACAACTAATGCTATAACTACTATTAAAATTGAGGAATCTTTTGTAAAATTTCTGCAGACAAAACTAGAAAGATCATTGAATCTCATTCGCGCTAAAACGCAAGACGAAATTTATCAATTTACTAACAAGAATTGGACATAGGGAAGGGATTAGCTATGAGGTTAGCATACTGGACTCCCACGCGGAGGTCCCGGGTTCGAATCTAGCAGCTGACCCTTAGATTTTCTCTTCCTAGGAGCTTCTTACAGCTCACTGTCCGGTGATGGACAGTGTTGTCTGTAACGAGAGAACACTGTCCGGAGGCCGGCAGTGCACTGGAAAAAGCTCCGGGCGCTAATGACCTCAGCTGTTGATGCGCCAAAAAAAAAAAAAAAAAAAAAAAAAAAAAAAAAAAAAAAAAAAAAAAGAATTGGACATCTTGATTCAAAATTCTCATAAATTTAATCTCAAATAACTTTGAAATATTTTAACTATTTGGTACGGCGCATTGCTCCCTTCATGATGGCTACCTCACTTACTTTATACAGCTTCCCTTATAATCATCAGTCAATGAAACATTCTTCTTTCTCTCGTATCCTGTCTATAAAGGAAATGATATAGTCACCACATCCTTCCCTTGAATCGAGATATAACGATAAACACACAGGCAATTGCATCTTAATTAATGAAAACTATTATTACAAAAATGCAAACCACATTTGTAAACAAATGTATTAATCAGATATTAGAAGATAGAGATTTAAATGATTGTACATTATTAGTGATAAGCAATGTGTCACCATTTATAAAATATATTCCTGTTATTAATCAATATTTAATACAAAATATAAAAAAAGATTGTTATTAATTATAAGAATTTAACTGTATATGGAAAAACTGAAACTAATAAAATCTCTTATTTATCTTTAACATCTTTCTTTTATGTATTTACAAGATGATCTGTCGTAATGTTGGTTTTTCTGTTAAGTACATTTTTTAAAAAACCTACTAAGTTCTTAACTAGGTTCTTACTTTACTATTAATATTTTACCAATAAATAAAAATGAGCTAAAACGCTGAACTCATATATGCGCTATTAAAATCCCCTCATTACTAGGGAACGGATTCGTATGTATTTACATATTTTTTTCTAGGCAATTTACAGACGTTTTTCAACTAGAAGTATTCATACTGACACTTTTTAAGCCGTTTGAGTCTACTTTTATTTCACATATTTCCACATATTTGGATGTTATCGCATATTTGATAAAAATAAATAAATATTTCTACATATTTAATCAAAATATGTACATATTTTTTATTTTGGGCATATTTTCATAATTGGGAGGTGGTTGACAGGAACTGTGAACCACAGACTGTAGGGCTGTGAATCACAGTGGGTACAATGGTTATTGTAATTTATACAGAATGCTGCTAAACAGTGACGGGCACTTGTTAGTTCTTTGAAGTTGTCTGACGTTGTCTGTTCTTTCAGCTCGTTCGTTGAAGTGCCCAATTCATTTCGTTCTGTCACTTAGTGTATTCTTTTTTGGGTGAAATGCCACGAACATCGGCCTCAAACAAACAACTGGTTGCTAAATATCTTCGCGAGTTTCCAGCAGAACTTTTTCGAAGTGATGGAGACATTTTGTACTGCACAGATTGTGACAAGCGCGTTTCTTGCTCTCAACGTTCCCAAGTCACCCAACATATTGCCACCGGATCGCACATAGAGAATAAAAACAGAAAGAAAGAGAGGACGTCCTTTCAAGCCTTCCTTACATCTCCATCATCAAGTAAGTCTACTCTGAGTACAGATCTGTGTCGGGCTTTGGTTAGAGCAGATATCCCTTTCCACAAACTTAAAAATCCTCATTTCAAAGGATTCTTAGAGACCTATATTGGGAAAAAAATGCCTGACGAGAGCGCTCTGAGGAAAAACTACCTGGAAGATATCTATAAAGATACACTAACCAAAATTCGAGAACATATCAAAGATGGACCGATTTGGGCGTTAATTGATGAAACCACTGACGTTGAGGGCAGGTATATTGCCAATGCAGTTATTGGAAAACTTGACAGTGATGCTGATGTGGATTCAAAGCCATTCCTTTTGAACTGTGAGGTTCTCGAAAAATGCAATCATTCCACCATTTCACGATTTTCATAAAAAAAAAAAGTCCATTTTACTTAAATATTCCAGAAAATACTTTAAGAAAATCACATATTTTCCACATAATTGACGAAAATAAATGCATATTTTAATTAAATATTTGGCATTTTTAAATACATAAAAATCCGTTCCTTACGTCATTACACACTTAAGCAAATACGATTATACATATTTGGTGTTCATAAACTAAACCCCAACGACCTTCTTAAAAAATTCGGTGAAGAATCTAAATTGACAAAATCTACCTGAATGCAATGCTTAGTAATGAATTTTGCTAAACGTTTTTATTTATTAATGTAATTACTTGAGGATGCTATAAATTACTAGCAGCTATTCTATTCACCACCTGAAACTGTCTCCGTTAAAATACGGAAGTATTTGTCTAAAGCCGGTTAAATTCAAGTGAGAGTTAAATACATAAACAAATATTAATACAAATTAAGATGTTTATTGGGGGGGGGGCATTAATACACAGGGTGATCCATTTAAAACGCACCAATCGCTAATAACTTTTTAGGAAAGCGGAATTTCGTAAAAAACCCACGAAGTAAACTATATGTTTTTTTTGGTCTAGTTTTCAAATTTTCCACCCCCCGATGCTAGAAGACTACATTTTATTTAAAAAAGTATTATGGTTTTTTTTAAAGTAATAAGAATGACTGCGTAAGCGGGATTTGAACTGGGGGATCTCCCACTTACAAAGCCACGCTCTTGACCACTAAATCAACATCCTGGTAAGATATTCTTACCGTAATCATAGGTCAAGAAGACTTGCATACTGGGTGCATTAAAATGATGTGATGATTGCTTTTATTTGATGATAAAACAAATTTAACCCTGATTCACCCACAACCACCCCATATTTTAAAATGAATATATAGTTTTCGTGACCGCAAATTGTTAAACTTAGGATGGAAGATTTGCGAAGAATCGGTCAGATAAAACAACTCGTCTTTTTGCCAACGCTTCGATAAATGTGTACGAGTATATTGTACAATTATATAGTTCGAAACATGAATTAGTATTATCTTTTAGTGTTATTTGACTGAATCCTCGCTAGTTTAAACCTAAATATTAATAGTTTAAAACGTTGGCATCAAGAAACTGTTTCTGTAACTCAACCAACCCGCATAGCCACGCCCTGAAGAGGACAATATATTTGTCGAAACGTTGGCAAAAAGACGAGTTGTTTTATTTGACCAATTCCTCGCAAATCTTCCATCCTAAAAAATATTTTAAAATCTTCAATTATTATTAATATTTTACTTTGCATCACAAATAACATTTTTTTGCGATCAGAGGACCTCCCAAAACGTGTATTTTTGGTGGAAAATTAATATTAAAAACCTTTCTCAAATAGATAAAATTGTAACTTTGATCTTAAATATCTCGACAAATATTAGGGATATCGAAATGGGATGAACGTCATTTTTCACAGTTCTTTATGTAGTTTTCATAATCATGGTCAAAACTAGTGGTCCTTATGAAACCTCAATCAGGTTTTTGGCCTTACCTCCGCCAAAAATGAAGTAATTTTTGAGGGATGATGGTAGACGAGAGAACAAAAGGCGAAAAAAGCTTCGGAAACTATAATGCACACGAATTTGCCATATCTATTAACTAGGAGTAAAAGAAATTCAAAAACTAATACTCTATTGTTAACTCTAGACATATTTGTAGTAGCTAGACAGATATTGTGTATAAACTAGACGTTGTGGACCAAGACAAAGTGACTTATTTTCTGTGTACAACAGTTCTATGTAGACAAAAAACAACAACAATACAGGCTAGTCCGCCACAAAATAACCCAAACAAATACACAACCATTTGGTCAAACTAACAAGTTAAGTATAGAGGAGAGAGACACTATTTTTAAATAGACACCATTCAGACACTAGAAGCAAGGTTGTCCACAACAAAGACACTTAGACAAATTTACAGTTATATTTCTGCACAGAAATACATACGTACAACAAAGTAACTTGAAGTCATAGAATGAAGTTTCTTTTTATAAAGTCTGTTCCATTGAAAAATAACTCTAAAAGAAAAGCTAATGCGAACTTCAACATGACCTCGTTTATTATATTTTTCCAAATTTGAACGTACAAATCTTTTATCAAATTCTGTATTTGTACTAAAAGTTAGTAATAATAATTTTAATATAATTATTGAGTATTTTTAATTATTGTATGTGAAATACGAGGCCATACAGATGAAAGAAGTTTGACAAGAATCGCTATAAAAAAAATGGCTTCTTGAGGTTAATATTTTAATAAAATTGATTGAGCTTGATGTAAATAACTTTATTTAAGATTTTTATTTTAATGCTGTGAACACTCATTATACTTTCGTCATTTAGGCAAATAAATTTTCGATAATCTCTAAAATTTGTTCTAAAATAATAGTTAACTTCAATATTTCGCATAAATGAGGCAAGCAGAGATATACACACGTAGAAAATAGAATAATTAGATGTCTGGGAGCGCTAAGACGGACATTCTATAATAGATCTCCTTTCAAGTAAGACCAAGGAAAGAGAAGGAGCAACAGTCACATTTGTCTGGGTACCCGGTCACTCGGGAATTCAAGGTAATACAGATGCTGACCTAGCTGCCAAAGAGGCCGCACACATGGCGGTAACCATGGGAAGATCCTTGCCTACAGACGTGGCGAAGCAGATTAGAAGCTACATTTATGAATCCTGGCAGAATGAGTGGTCCCTGGTGACGAATAATAAGCTTAGAAAGATTAAAAGTGTCGTCAAAGCCTGGGACTCCTCATCGCGGGACAACCGCAGAGAAGAGGTAGTAGTTTCTCGCCTGAGGATCGGCCATACCCGGTTGACCCATGGTTACCTTATGTGTCAGGATAGCCCTCCCACATGCAGTTCATGTAGTGAACCCGTTACTGTGCAGCATGTACTTGTGGAGTGTTCTAAGTATGAACAAAGTAGACAGCGGCACGGTGTTCCGAACTAACTGGAGAAAGCCTTAGCAAATGACCAGAAGAGAATAGATAATGTAATAAAGTTTTTGAAGGAAATTAAATTAATTAACAATATATAGGAAAATGAATTAATATATAGAATCATGTATATAAAAAATTTTTAAAATGTATATAACTGTATTTAATTGTATATAGGTATGGATGTAATTTATAGTGTGAATGAGCTAACTTTAAGTGTATAAAGTTGGCATATGCATTGCCACAGAGCGTAAAGGGCATAATAACCACCTAGGTTCATTGCCCTAAAAAAAAAAAAAAAAAAAAAAAAAAAAGGAGACCAAATTGACGATCTAACTTGTCAGTCCTTAGACCCGTTGTAAAGTACGGCTCGGAATCGTAGACGTTGAAGCATGCTGGCGAATCAAAATTGAACCGCTGGGAAAGAAAGGTATTGAAGGGCGGTCTGTGCACAGAGGATGCCAAGATGGAGTCTGGAGGTGCCGAGAAGTTACGAGAGTTGTGAACGGGGTAGAGGATTTAGTGCCAGTCGTCAAGCTGGAAAGGTTGCGTTGGGTGGAACATGCGCATAGGATGGAGAGTGAAAGAACACCACGAAGAGCGCTGGTGGGTCACCCTGGAGGCAGTAGATCGTGGGGGGGGGTGCGTTGGAGGAGGATCTACGGGAACTGAACGTAAGAAAGTGGAGATGAAAAGCTCTAGATAGAGTGGTTTGGGGTCGCGTACTGGCGGAGGCCAAAGCCCTTCACGGGCCGTAGAGCCACAGTTGTGAGTTGTGTTCAGAAGAACATTTCACATGTTTAAAGCAATCAAAAGATACTTGTTAAAGGAAGCATGACGCTACAGCTCCCTTAGAATTTCACATGATAACAACTTTAAGTAGGTTTTGTTATCTGGAGGAAAGAGCAATGTAAACTAAAGCAGGCCTAAAGACAGCATGAGACATTTTGATAAATAAGCAACATGTTTTGTTAATTCCGAAATGTATGGTTCACAATTCGGCGGAGAGGTCGATGTAATACTACGTCAGCCAGATCTGGAAAGTTGCTAATAAAAAAATACAAATAACTCTTTAAATACTCCTAATCATGGAGACTTTGATTATTTAATATTTTTGCAATTTAAATTTTCTACCACTTCCTTCTATTCTGCACGAATCCACTTGCCTCCACGACGATTAAAAAACTGACGGCCTCGAGTTAATCTCCGGCAATAATGTACGAAAATCCAGCGAGATTGTTGCCAGAGGTTAGCTTCTCGCCTCCAACTGATCCAGTCATATTCGCTAAAATTTTAATTTTGTAGTTTGTGAATGGGTAATTAAAATTTTAAAGCAAAACAAAAATTGCATTCATACAATAACTTAAAAATTTGGAACCATCCGGGGAAACATATATTGCAAATTTCTTGCATTAGAAGTTATCTCTAAGAATTTATTTTGGATTAAAGAATGAAGTGATTTAGCAGCTAACTGTAGCTATTCTACGAGGGTCGTTTGAAAAGTCCGTGCAAAAATAAAAACTACTTAATTTTTGGGGGTAAACCTTTTTTATTTTTCAACATAGTCTCCTTTTAGGCTTATACACTTCGTCCAACGCTGCTCTAGTTTGTTGATCCCTTCCGAATAATAGGATTTGTCCAAGTCTGAAAAATAGCCATTCGTTTCTGCAATCACCTCCTCGTTTGAATAAAATCTTTTTCCCGCCAGCCATTTCTTCATATTGGGGAACAAATAGTAGTCCGAGGGGTCTGGAGAATAGGGGGGATGTGAAACGAGTTGGAACCCTATTTCCATTAATTTTGCGACCACAACTGCTGAGGTGTGAGCTGGTGCGTTGTCGTGATGGAAAAGGACTTTTTTGTGGGCCAATCGTGGGCGTTTTTCTTGCAGCTCGGTTTTTAAACGGTCCAATAACGATGAATAATATGCACCTGTAATACTTTTACCCTTTTCCAGATAGTCGATGAGGATTATTCCTTGCGAATCCCAAAAGACAGTCGCCATAATCTTTCCGGCCGAAGGAACGGTCTTCGCCTTTTTTGGCGCAGATTCCCCCTTGGTAACCCATTGTTTAGATTGTTCTTTGGTCTCAGGAGTGTAGTGATGTATCCATGTTTCATCCACAGTGACGAAACGACGCTTAAAGTCCTGCGGATTCTTCTGGAACAGCTGCAAACCGTCCTTGCAACACTTAACTCGATTTCGTTTTTGGTCAAGCGTGAGCAATCGCGGCACCCATCTTGCGGATAGCTTTGTCATGTACAAATGTTGATGCAAAATATTATGTACCCGTTCATTCGAGATGCCCACAGCACTAGCAATCTCACGCACCTTCACTCTTCTGACATCCATCACCATATCATGGATTTTATCAATGATTTCTGGAGTAGTAACCTCAACAGGGCGTCCAGAACGTTCAGCGTCACTTGTGCCCATATGGCCACTCCGAAAATTTTGAAACCACTTATAAACTGTTCTAATCGAAGGTGCAGAGTCACCATAATGTTTATCAAGCTTCTCTTTAGTCTCCTGAGGCGTTTTGCCTTTCATAAAGTAGTGTTTAATCAACACACGAAATTCTTTTTCGTCCATTTTTTGAAAATCACTCGACTTCCTCGATTCAAACGAATGCCAAACACAAAGAAATAGGCCGATCTGGCTGAAACTTGGTGTGTGTTCTTCCAAGAGATGCTACTAACTAAACATAACCTCGATACGCGCCAGTAGTGCTATCTCTCTGACTTTGCACGGACTTTTCAAACGACCCTCGTATAAATGATGGTAAAATAAGTAGTGATAACCCTCATATTAACGAAATTATGGTAAATTAAAGGTTGCAAATCTTAAAGAAAATATCATTGCCATGAGCCGAAGTTCTAGCACAGATTAAATCCAGAATAGGGACTTACGTATCTATTACAATTTAGTGAGCACTTATTTATCCTGAAGCACAGTTGTTTAAATAAAAATTAGTTTATAATTACAATCTAAATGAAGTAGGACAATCTTTGGCATTTATTTCTAGCGAATTGTTCATTGCTGACAGTTGAATACAGATTGTATTGGGAAAATCCAAAATAGACAGGGATGAATTGATAACAAGATAATTTAGGTGGATTTTGTTAAAACAAGGAGGTAGTTCCAAGCTATTTCTATTTAATGAATTTAATTATTAACCTAAAAATTGTTTAATAATAGATATATGTACTTTCTTTCTTAATACAAAATTTAACACAATAATATATATATTTAATGTTATTTCGTTGTTTCTTTCTTACTTCTATTATTATCTAAGTTTTTCATTATAATTACGTGAGTTATGTTTTTAGTATGCTATTTACATATGGACAAATACAACTCTTAGCAGACGGTATCTATATCATTGTCTAAATGTTTTGTCCACTGTAGTAGTTTTGAGTCTAATTACGAGTATGTTCTTTTTCAATCCAATTTTCCATTTAATTATTTATTTAACATGTGTTATGTTTAAGTTCAAATTACGCACATCGGCGACCGCCTAAGGTTTTACAGAATATTTCATAACTATAAATATCATGCAGTTCTAAGAGTATTGTTCATAGTTTTTGGTTACTTGATTCATCTAAAAGAAATATTATTGCCAATTTCAGTCATAATTTGCCAAGCTATCGACCTAAGAACTACTAAGGTCATCTTCATGGCTTATACTTTTGAACAACTGTAATGTTATCCATATTGTTAACATCTAAAAGTTAGCGGGTCTTCTGTCCTGACTGATTTTGGTACACCTAAACTATCAAATATTTGAAAGCGAAACATAAAAGAAGTGTTTTACTTTATTCCCATCATAAGAATCCTAATTGAATCATTATTCCTGAGAATTTAAATCGGATAGAAATTTAAAGAAAACTATTGGAACCATTTTTAAAAATAAAATCGCCAAGTATTCTGAACTAAAATGCACTTCTGACCAATTCTCTTTTGACTTTAAAAACACTCATTACTTATTAAGGTTGTACATTATTCTATAATTGATTTTCAAAATAATGCACAAAACACCGTTCTGTACAGTACTTTTGGTGGAGTTATATTCTTCAAAATTCGAAAGTTCTGATTGTATATTTCGTACTATTATTTACTGCACATGCGTTATAACGATTTTTGCTAAAATTCACAATTAAGTGTCAAATTTAATTAAGAAAAATGTGGATCTATCGGCCAATCGATTTTTCTTGAAATTTGGGATTTTGTTTACATATTTAAAACTTATACATAATCCTTAAGTGATAAGACCGTACTTTACACTAAAATAGTATGTTAGAAGAGTACCCCTATTTACTCTCATGAGTAAAATGAAAGGTATGGATTATTTAAGTTATAGATTAAAGCTATAGAACGGTGTTTTGATGAAAATACCTTTAAATTCCTTGATTCAAGATAATGTATTGCTATAAAGTTTTACTTAATGTCTTCTGGGTAATTTTGTAATTATAAATCGTTTATAATAATAATTACCCTAATTATGTCTATTTATACCCCTTGGTACTCCTTAGTTTCTGCAAAAAACTTGATGGTTGATCTTGACGACAAATGTGTTCGTCTATTTTTCCCATACTAATCTCTGTATTTTTCTCTCATAATTTCTGATGTTCTGGCCGTTCGCAGATAATGGTAATTCTTCTGCGAACGCAATGGTACTCAAAGGAACAGTTGACATGCATTAGGTGACCTGATCCATTTCAGTCTGGACACCTTTACTTTAGGCCACCAGATCCAACCAATATCTCAAACAGCTATAGGAGTTCCTATAATCAGCCGATGGCGTACACTTGGGCCGTTAAAGGTGACTCTTTTTTTTCTCTTAAATTCTATAAAATCTTTTGCCATCACTGGTTAGGGATAAAGTCTTTGTTCTCATTATGGTTTTTACCACAAGATTTCAATCTGTAGGCGCTACGGTTAGATCCACTAATACTAAGATTTAGTACAGGGTTAGATTCCCGGTCTAGGCCTTTCCAGCTCTGACGTGGTCATCCTCAGGCACAACTAACCCTAAATATCCACTTAATCGCACACCTTGGCTTGGATAAGCAAAACTTCTTTGACTAAGAAGTCAAAGATCTCCCAAATTTCTCTGAATGTTTCCACATAGATTTTCTTTCTATTGTTTAGTACCTCATATGGTTTGCCTCATATGGTTTCATTAGATTTCAAAAAATTAACGGGTATAACCGCCGATATAACTGTTTTTATCAAGTAAAATTTAGATGCATTTTTTTTCTCTTCATAATAACAGTTTCATCACATTGAACCAATGATTATTATAGATTTCAGGTTTGAAAATAAATTAAGATTTACATTTAAAGCAAGCATTTCAATTTAAAATATATCTTTACCAAAGAAAAGACTTTTTAGATAAGCGATCGCAAAAGAAGATGACAAGATGTGCGTTACAAAACCTTATCATTTAACTAATCTAAACAAAGATTAAAAGCTCTCCGAGCTCAACGATAATGTCTTTACAGTTCCCCATAGATAAATGATTTAGTTCTGTCAATTCTCACTTGTAATTATACCTGTAATTTATAATTCTCTTTACAAAAAATAAATAATTCTTTTATTTGAAAGGAAAACAAACAAAAAATAGCCTCCAACTGTAATTATGAATTCAGTGTCAATTGTAAGACTGATAGAAAAGAAATCTATATCCGTTTTTGCTCATTAATTTGGCGTCAATATGGATGATATTTCTTGTACGACAATAATATAGACCAATAGCTAGCTCAAAGTGAAGAAGCGATATTAAGAGAGACTTAGTAAAACTTAGAAGAGCAGCCATAAACATAAGATTATTAAGGATAAATAGAAGCATATAATAGAATATATGTAGCAGCATCAAGCAAGAGTCTATGTGACAATAGATCTCGCTAAGCGACTTCTGAATGTTTTCCAATACTTTGGTGAAGTCTTTGACTAAGAAAAATGGGCTTGCATGAAAAGTTCATGGTAAGAATTGTGGCAGAGCAACAGGTGTTGCTCTGCATTGGAAAAGATCTAGTTGGGTGAACTCTCTTAATACAATTTTATTCAAAAGCCGTTATTTAAAATATACATATGTATAATACATAGAACCCGTCATCTTCGAGAATGGACAACATCACAAATGGACTTACTCTTGCCATCGGACAGACTATCCAAATTCTGCACTAAGTTGAGAATTAAAATAAACCACGATAAGACTAACGCTATACTCTTCACCAAATGCAGACCCTTCTTTAAATCGACAAATTAGACATAACAATTCCCTGAACCCGTAGTCTACCCATGTTAAGTACTTAGGCCTAACTTTAGACAACAAACTCGTCTTTCACTACACACGTTCAGGACAAAGTAAACTCAGGCAAACTGGACTACAATACTATTATTTCCTCTACTCTCACGTGACTCCAAAATGACTGGTGACCAAACAAACTTCTCCTCTACAAAGTAGTCATTAGGACGGTGTTAATCTACGCCTGCTCCGCCTGCAGCCCTGGACTTGTAGAAGCAACATCAAGAAACTCCAGACTCTCCTCGACGTACTAGAATTGACTCATTCCACGAGACTGCATCCATTATCCCCCTGTACACTCCTATATCCTCTGCTGAAACTTCTTTCCATCCTAGACTCTCCATTCTGCCGCAACATAGCCTCCTTACAGATCCTTCTATACCCTACAGGCACAAAAGAATCAAACAGATACTCCTCTAACATTCTACACTAGCTGCAGGTTTTTCCTTCCTTTTTTCCCTGCATTCTTATCCTACAGCTTAACCTTTCTTGTTAACCTCACTTGTTATGAAGGTTACAATGTTTTGTACATTGATACTTCGTATATTTATTCTAATAAAGATTTATACTATTCTATTCTACATAAGAACCTACATTATAGTGAAAAATCTAGTGTCGAAACTGATTCGATTAGTTGCCGAATCAATTTGATAGTTATTTCGCATTTTTGTATAAAAGCCTCGAATAATTTTCTTTAAAAGTTGCATATTCATATAATTATTAAATATACTTTACAACAAACACTTTTATTTAAAACATTTAGTGGGAAAAGATATTTAGAGGGACCGTTCGGTAAAGGGTGATATTCGGGGACTCCTCTAAAGTGATATTTTGGTAATATATTATGTTTTACAACCTTTTGTTTTTACTTAGAATAGAATATACTACTCTATAATAATCCGCCTACAATAAACTACACGAAAATCGAAACTACAACAAACCACTTTAAAATGCAAGTAAACTCAGAGCGACAACATTCATGTGTTCACTTCCAGTTCCAGATAACAACTCAACTCTTTTGTTTTTACTTTATTAACGAATTTTGCAACTACATACAGAGTCTGCGAAAAGGATTAATCGTGAGTGTTCTGGATGACAGAGAACGGATTAGAGGGATTGTTATGGGAAGCTAATTTGGCAAGAAAAGTACCGGTATTGGGCCTAAGTCAGTGACTGAAGGAATATATAGGTCTGAATGGATGGTAGAGGTTGGTTACAATGGGACGTTTACTACGGTATTTAGGATACGAGATTCCGAGATATTGAGATTAGTTCGTTTGGCTGTCTTGTAGAGCGTTTATCAAACAGTATTTTCCTGTATTTTATATCTTTTTTTTTTTGCCGAAGTTCCCTGTAAATCGTATGCCTAGGTAAAAGGCAGGGAGAGATATTTCTCTTGATGGGTGAACGCTATATACAGGGTGACCAGAGTTGTATGCTCCACCCACTTTTTTTTTAAACGGCGGGAAATTTCAAAAAAATAAAAAAACACGTATTTAATCATTTCTAGTCTAGTTTATTTTCAGTGATTGACCCATTTTTTTAAACCCTTGTATCTCGAGATACAGCATCCAACTTTTGTTTTTCAAATGGAACGTTATATTTTTTTTGCATATTTTGCAAACTCCTAAAAAAAAACAAAAAAAAATTTTGAAATCGGTTAGGTTTTTCAAAAGTTATGGTAATTTAAAATATGAAAAACAAATTTCAGTTTACTTATTTAGCTTACAATTTACAGAGTAAGTAGCATAGAAATTCAGTAAAAATCAGTAATACAAAAATAAACAGTAAAATACAAAAAATTCTTTATAATTATTGAAACTTACGTGGCTATGCGGGTTGGTTGAGTTACTGTTTATTTTTGTATTACTGTTTTTTACTGAATTTCTATGCTACTGACTCTGTAAATTGTTTTTGTATTTGTAATATCCAGGCCCTGAAGAAAACAATATATTTGTGGAAACGTTGGCAAAAAGACGAGTTTGTTTTATTTGATCGATTCCTCGCCAATCTTGAATCCTAACAATTTTTCATTCACGAAACCTATATATTCATATTTTGAATATCTCCATTTGTACCTGAAGATGACACTGAGGACGTATTATAAAGAAAAGAAATAATAAAACGCCTCAAAAAAAAGCTTTATTTGGTAATGTAACAAGATGTCAATGAATAAATATATGATAAATTGGTCTATTTGAAAGAAATATAAGTGATTTAATGTTAAGGGAATTTAAATATTTAGCTTAAAAATTCTTTTTGTCATTTACAATTGTGAGAATTGTGGAATGTGAAAGTTATCAGAGGGTTTCATTCCATATTAAAAACAAAAATGATTTTATAAGGGAATTGCGGGGTCGTCATAATTCTGTTAAATTAAGAGTCGATGGCAAACCTACTTAATGTTTTATAGTTGCCCAAAATTTAGTGAAAATTATAAATTTAATGGAGATCAACCTATTTAGACTGCAGTAAGATAGGGTTAAATGCAGTTTTCAACAGTGTGTGTGTGTGTGTAAACGTGTTATTATTTATGTTCTGTAATTGGGAAATATCTTGATTTTTACATCTTTCTATAAAATTTTTTTATTAGATTGTAGACAGAAACAAGCTACACCGAGCCAGCCTATATGATCAGAAAAGCCGACAAGGGTTTAGTGTCGGTATGGCGATACTGTCGCGATAAGATAACACACAGACATACTGCAATACAAACGACAAGAATAAAATAAATATCAGATGAAAAAGCCGACCTCAAAAGCAGGCCGAATCAAAGGAAAACTGTCAAAAAGCCGCCATATTCACCTCTTTTACCCCTCCCCCTCCACAAAAAAAGCCTTAAAAATTTTGGTGTGCATGTATCAAGATCAAAGGATATCGTGCTGTTATCCTTTATCCTGGTGGAAAAATAAAAATAAATCTGGTGTAGGTAATGGCACAAAGTTTAAATTTCTCTACCCGCTAGTTACGAAGATATGTTGAAATTATGCAAAATACTAGGTTTTGTGATAATCTGAATTTTTCAAAATGGAAAAATACAGTTGCCGTATGTGCGTTGTGTGTTTCAGTTAGTAAAAAACGAGAAATCTCAGAAAATACAAATTTGATATTTACGTGTCACCCGATATTTAGCCTATCTCGGCTAACTGTATCATTTTACCGATTATCATTGATGTATTACTTTACTGTAATTGTCAAATTACTTTACTAACTAATAAAGTTGAAATCTATAAGATTTATATGGAATTAAGGATTCAAGATTGACGAGGAATCGGTCAAATAATAAACAACAACTCATCTTTTTGCCAACGTTTCCACAAATATATTGTCTTCTTCAGGGCATGGATATTACAAATACAAAAATACAAAACAGTTTAGAGAATCAGTAACATAGAAAATCAGTAATATAAAAAAATAAACTCTTTTTTTTATATTACTGATTTTCTATGTTACTGATTCTCTAACTTGTTTGTATTTTTGTATTTGTAATATCCAGGCCCTGAAGAAGACAATATATTTGTGGAAACGTTGGCAAAAAGACGAGTTATTTTTATTTGACCGATTCCTCGCCAACCTTAGTTCAATAATTTACGGTCACGAATTTATATGGAACGATAGTTTTGATTTTCGACCGTTGTTAAATTGTTGATTTTGGGAAAATATTGAGGTGCGGTCAAATCAATTAAATTCAAAACAACAAATTTTGTTTCATCTTATTAACGTTTCGGTAAATCTATTACCTTCTTCAGGATAGTGTAAAATTTGTGGAGTTTAACGTTAAGATGAAACAAAAATTTGTGTTTGAATTTATTTGTTTGACCGCACACTCAATATTCCCCAAAATTTGGAACTTTTGCCTCATAAAAAATCAATCTAGAGCACTTTCTAAGTAAGGTTTCACTCTCAAATTCTGCGTTAGGGAAAAGTGTGATCAAAAGAAATCACCTTCTAACGATTTTTTTTTTAAATTTTCGCATTAAAACTAACCGAAAAGATAGTTGTATAAGGGATTATCGTGAAAAAGAATAACTACACGAAAAAGGTAAACGTTAAAAACACTTAGCTTTAACAATTTTTCTTCACTTTTACTACAAAAGATAAAATTCACAAATTTTCTGTAAAAATATAGGGATTTCTCTTCTTTAACAAGTGTAATTTCTTTTGCAACAACCCAGATCCTATTGATTTCGAGATAAAAGTAGCCAAAAATTCGAAACAAAGCTGCATTTTCTGAGACTATACTCTCGTGTATTTTCTATTAACGTATAAACTAATAAGTAGTAATATTAGAGACAGAAACATCGAGCTGCTTTTGAAATTTCTTTAATATTTTTCAATCTAAATTGAAGCAAACTAACGTTTAATAAAATATCCAAGTTCATGGGAAATCTTAACGAAGAAACAACTCGAAGTAAGAGTCAGTCATGAGAGTATTCAAAAGAGATTTTGATTCTGCAATTATAACTTTTCTAAATCATAATTTAGTAAGGTGTTTTAAAGTTGAGAAGTTTTTTTACATATCAATTTTGACATAGATTCAGGGACATTGTCATTTGACATTAAAATGAGTCGTTTTTTGGGGGGGGGGATACTGCCGGTTTAAAACCAAGTACAAGTGTACTGGTGCAGTTTGGTGTCTTCAACGTGATCACCTAGGGGAAATAGGGGCTTATTAACTTAAGGGGCGGTTCTAGTGAACTTATTAGTGTCTATGGCAGCAGGGGCCGGATTTTCCTATAGGCTAACTAGGATTCAGCCTAGGGCCTCAAGATCAAGAGGGGCCTACATTCAAATTGTTAGCAAAATTAAAATTACACTATTCTAAAAACAGTGAACACTAAAACACTGTTTTAGTAATGTATCACTGGAGTGATGTATTTTATTATCTCTCATGTAATTTACAAACTTAAAAATGGGAGGTGAAAGGGCCTCTTAAGTGGAATAGCCTAGGGCCTCTTTTTATCTAAATCCGGCCCTGCTCATAGCTTAGATTCTCAACCTTTTTTTTTTTGTCGCGGCACACTTTTAACAATTTCAAAATTTGGCGGTACACTAACAATAAGATAAGTTTAAAAGTATTTTACTTATCCTTAATGCGCTGTGTAAAATAGTTTATGTATATTTTCAATATAAAATAAAATAATATGTACTACAAAAATAACAGTATATGTTTATTAAGGGATTAATTACAAGTTAATAATAAGAATACTTTTAATGAGAAATTTTAGCTTGATGTTTTTTGATGATTTCGTTAATATTTGGTCGTATAAAATGATAATGCTACTCGAATATCGTCTTCTACATTTAATATATAATTTTTATTGTATGCATTTCAAAAATTTGGCGGCACACTTCAAAACTTTCGCGGCACTTTTGCATGCCGCGGCTCAGTGGTTGAGAATCACTGGTCTAAGGACTTGTAGCTTCATTGGGCAGACTATGGGGAAACTTAAAAAGACTATATGTAGTATAAATTGCATAAATTTACATTTAAACAAGCAGCCACAACAATGCATACAGGCAAATTTTTTTTAGTAAACAATTCATCTGTCTTGTAGTTCTACAAAGTGCTGACTTGTGATAAAACAAAAAACCATATTCACTGCGAGAAATCCTTTACTGGTCGACATTTATAAATTTTGCAATCATTTGTCAGTATTAACGCACTGATAACGCTCTGCCACACATAAGAAATTGAAGAACCTATAATAGTAATAACTAAGGAACGGATTTTTATGTATTTAAAAATGCCAAATATTTAATTAAAATATGCATTTATTTTCGTCAATTATGTGGAAAATATGTGATTTTCTTAAAATATTTTCTGGAATATTTAAGTAAAATGGACATTTTTTTTTATGAAAATGGATTTTTTTTGGGGGGGGCAAGTTATAATTATTTATGCAAGAAAAGAACATTTTTACAATTTATAATAATTTATTAGGAACAAAATAATTTTTTTTTACAAAATAAGTTTTTACAAGATGTGTTAAATTTTCAATTTTGAAAACTTCTCTCTTCGAAATTGTTTGCAACCACATGAAATTTCAAATGTTGGAACGTAAAGTGACGACGATCTGGGCGTAAGATGGACTTGTAACGACTAAAAGATCGTTCAACATCTACAGATGTTATAGGTGCCTTGCTGAAAGAAGTTATCTCGTTGGTTGTAAAGGGTACACGATGTTCTGCGGTGACTTCTGTTCCACTGATAATATCAGAAATCTTTGTTCTTGTTCAGTACTTCTACCAGTTTTGATCTGATCAGATCTCCCTTACTCCCAGGAAAAAGTTCTGCTGGAAACTTGCGAAGATATTTAGCAACCAGTTGTTTGTTTGAGGCCGATGTTCGTGGCATTTCACCCAAAAAAGAATACACTAAGTGACAGAACGAAATGAATTGGGCACTTCAACGAACGAGCTGAAAGAACAGACAACGTCAGACAACTTCAAAGAACTAACAAGTGCCCGTCACTGTTTAGCAGCATTCTGTATAAATTACAATAACCATTGTACCCACTGTGATTCACAGCCCTACAGTCTGTGGTTCACAGTTCCTGTCAACCACCTCCCAATTATGAAAATATGCCCAAAATAAAAAATATGTACATATTTTGATTAAATATGTAGAAATATTTATTTATTTTTATCAAATATGCGATAACATCCAAATATGTGGAAATATGTGAAATAAAAGTAGACTCAAACGGCTTAAAAAGTGTCAGTATGAATACTTCTAGTTGAAAAACGTCTGTAAATTGCCTAGAAAAAAATATGTAAATACATACGAATCCGTTCCCTAGTAATAACTCTACTTTTTACATCAGCCTCGTATTCCAGACTTAGTTCTAGCTCTTTGGCAACTATCTGTTTGTTCCACATCAGAATTTGTAACTAGAGAAAATTTTAGTTACTTTATGAAAGATGAAAAATGGGATTAAAAAATAAAAATAAAAATCCACAAAAAGGGTTCCAACATTAGGCAGAGAAAGATGGCTAACAACAATTACAATGGCCACATCTCCTAGAGCAAAGCTTAAACCAGAAAATAATATTACAGCTTGTAAAATTTTTTACAATAATTTATAGCGTACGTTCTTATATCAACTTTTCTTTTAAGAGAGAAGTCTACAGATCGCCAACAAGACATGAATCAATCATTATATCCACATAAGGGTCCCCTGGTTAAACAGGACGAAAAATGAGGTCTTGTAAGATTGATAAAGAACTTAATCCCAACGAGATCAAACCCAAAAAGTGCATTTCTCACTGAAGAAGTTACCAATTTCGTTCAATGAGCAGGATCGCACGCATTCAACTACAGAAAAGTAAGTTACAGTAGATTTGCTAACACATTCTCTGTATTGTACAAGATTAAGAGATCAGTAATTTGTTGGCATTATCAGCCTAGAATATCTTGATGAAACCAAATAAGTGGTAATGTATCTTCTAACATTCATACCTCGATTAATTTTATAAAGAACAAATACAATGAACCAAGCATGCGTTAATTAAAGAAATATTAAACTTACTTATTTTTTTAACGGAGAAGTTTAATGTTTTTATAAATAAAAAACTAACGAATTTCGGAATAATACATTTTATAAATATAATTAGAACTTGTATTATAAATTTGTAAATTTGATACATCAATTTTTATGTATGTGTACACCTTCAACTCAGTGTTCTTCACAATAGAAGGTAAAATGATTAGTTTTAAAATTCTTCCCCAAATTTTGGTAATTTTTTTTCTATAAAAAACTTGTTCTGCAACTTTTTAATTCACTCAAATTTTGTAAAACATATCCTGTGAAAGATCAAACCATACTTCTTAAAACCATTTTAATTTTCATTGCTAACTGTTATTTTATTTAATATATCTCATTATTATTCTAATCTAAACTATACAAATCTAAATATGAGTTGAAATAAAATTGGATTCCAAAAGAATTACCCTTGTATTGTTGCACGTTATCTTAACTCGCCGAGACAAGAGAAATATTTACGCGTAAACTCTGTCATACCTTATCTGTGTGTCAGCCCTCAAAACACATACATACACTCACAAAAAGATACTAAATATTTGAACAAATAACAAGTGTGTTGGATGCAACGACGCTTTATACTAAACATTACCTGTTCGGCTACAAAGAATAGAATAGCAAAAAATTAAAAAATAAATAAATCAGTAATCTGTTGTAACTTATGGTCAAATCACAAGAAGTTGTCATGAAATCATGAGGTAAACACACATTATGTATAATACGGTTGGCAAATAAGTTCGTTCGGTTTTTGAGGGTGGAATAAATATCAATTTTTTTGATACACATAATAAATTTTAATCAATTATACATTGACCATTCTTATTGATAACTTCTTGCCATCTTTCCACCAACTTCATTATACCACGTTCGTAGAACGTCTGTGGCTTATCGTCAAAAAACCAATCAAAATGTTTTTTGACAGTCTTCTCATTATCGAAAGTTTTTCCGTTCATGGAGTTCTGCAACTATCAGAATAAATGATAATCAGAAGGTGCCAGGTTCGGTGAATACGGAGGATGAGAAAAAACATCCCAGCAGTTTATTCCGAGTGGTCAATGACGCTTGCGGTCTGGCGTCGTCGTGGTGGGAGACGACACCTTTGCGATTTGCTAATTCTGGACGTTTTTTGCGGATTGCATGGTCCAATTTGGTTAACTGCAAGCAGTGTGTGGTTGAATCAATTGTTTTGCCTGACGGTAACAGATCGTAATAGATGATACCTTTATAATCTCACCATACGAAGAGCATAATCTTCTTCGGATGCAATTCCGCCTTCAAGCTTGTTTGCGGCGGCTCACTGCAGTGCTTCCATGATCTTTTAAGCACTACATTATCGTAGACGATCCATTTTTCATCTCCGCGTTACCATCCGCTTTAAAAATGGGTATTTTTTTGACGTTACCGCAACGAATCGCAAATGGATATGCGAGTGGCTAAGTTGGCCTCGGTTAATTCATGCAGTACCAAACGCTGAGCCGAAAAACGTATCCCAGCAGGCGCAAATGGTTTTTGAAGCTCGTATAGAATATATTACGTGCACTTGCTATCTCTCTCACCGATTCGCATGGATCATTATCGATTACGCCCTTGTCATCATCTGAATTAATCTCGGTCGGGTGACCGGAGCGGGGAGGATCATTAATGTCAAAATCTCCAGAACAGAAATTGACAAACCACTTTTGGCATACGCGTTCTGTTAGGGCATCATCACCATATCTTTTTATGAGCCTCTGCAGCTCGTTTGCCCTTTTTAAAATGATAGAGCAAAATATGACGAAAATGCACTTTATTTTCTTCCATCTTTACAGCTACGCAGCAAGCGCAATATTAATGTTTGTTAAACCGAAATCCATAGAAAGGTTACGCTTAACATAATCTTTCAAATGAACAATCGAGTTGTGCGCTTGCGCCGAAAATAACAAAAGTAAATCGAAATGAATCTGTGCCAAAATAAAAACCGAACGAACTTATTTGCTAACCCGATACATTACTATGGGTTTTAGTAGAAAATTTAAACACTCATGCGTGTAAAGCAATTTAAAAATTCAGTAAAATATATTACTGTGGACTTTAGCGAAGTAAATCTTGTATTAACAGAAATATACACAGCTTTAGATAGTAGACGGGATGAGATAAAACTCATCTAACTTATTCAAACACATCATTTGATAGCTTATTAACTAATGTATTTGTTATATCCATAATTCAGAAAAAAAACAAACTAATTTCATATTTCTTAGTTGATCAGCTCATTAATAAAAACAATGTTCAGTCTTAATTCTAACAACATTCTTACTATTCTGAGTTATAACTGACACACTATTTATGACAGCTCTCATAAAAGCGATTATGTCCAGGTAATAAAACCATCTAATATCAGACACTCAAAATATAAGTGTGATTAAATAGAGTGGAACAATTAAAAATACATTTTGGATAGATAATAAATAATTTATGGGCAAGGAATTTTGTTTTAAGATGTAGTTGTGTACTTGACATTATGTTTACATGCTACCACAAACTAGCTGGCACATTTATTAAAAAAAAAAAAAAAAAGTTAGACCTAATTTACTTTGTTTTTATTAACAAATACAATGAAATTCACGTTATCTGATAGCATATTTAATTCTTATACAGATATAAATTTGGATCTGTACCATATTTTAAAATGAAAATTTATAAATTATATCTCATATAGGAAAAGTGGGGGAAAAAATTGCCAAAGTTGGGTGTTTTTGCAACGTTACACTTTTTTCGCGCAGTTTTTTTGTCGATTCTACTGGACAGTTTTAATTAATATACGAGGGTCGTTTGAAAAGTCCGGGCAAAGTCAGAGAGATAGCACTACTGGCGCGTATCGAGGTTATGTTTAGTTAGTAGCATCTCTTGGAAGAACACACACCAAGTTTCAGCCAGATCGGTCTATTTCTTTGTGTTTGGCATTCGTTTGAATCGAGGAAGTCGAGTGATTTTCAAAAAATGGACGAAAAAGAATTTCGTGTGTTGATTAAACACTACTTTATGAAAGGCAAAACGCCTCAGGAGACTAAAGAGAAGCTTGATAAACATTATGGTGACTCTGCACCTTCGATTAGAACAGTTTATAAGTGGTTTCAAAATTTTCGGAGTGGCCATATGGGCACAAGTGACGCTGAACGTTCTGGACGCCCTGTTGAGGTTACTACTCCAGAAATCATTGATAAAATCCATGATATGGTGATGGATGACAGAAGAGTGAAGGTGCGTGAGATTGCTAGTGCTGTGGGCATCTCGAATGAACGGGTACATAATATTTTGCATCAACATTTGGACATGACAAAGCTATCCGCAAGATGGGTGCCGCGATTGCTCACGCTTGACCAAAAACGAAATCGTGTGAAGTGTTGCAAGGACGGTTTGCAGCTGTTCCAGAAGAATCCGCAGGACTTTAAGCGTCGTTTCGTCACTGTGGATGAAACATGGATACATCACTACACTCCTGTGACCAAAGAACAATCTAAACAATGGGTTACCAAGGGGGAATCTGCGCCAAAAAAGGCGAAGACCGTTCCTTCGGCCGGAAAGATTATGGCGACTGTCTTTTGGGATTCGCAAGGAATAATCCTCATCTACTATCTGGAAAAGGGTAAAACTATTACAGGTGCATATTATTCATCGTTATTGGACCGTTTGAAAACCGAGCTGCAAGAAAAACGCCCACAAAAAAGTCCTTTTCCATCACGACAACGCACCAGCTCACACCTCAGCAGTTGTGGTCGCAAAATTAATGGAAATAGGGTTCCAACTCGTTTCACATCCCCCCTATTCTCCAGACTTGGCTCCCTCGGACTACTATTTGTTCCCCAATATGAAGAAATGGCTGGCGGGAAAAAGATTTTATTCAAACGAGGAGGTGATTGCAGAAACGAATGGCTATTTTTCAGACTTGGACAAATCCTATTATTCGGAAGGGATCAACAAACTAGAGCAGCGTTGGACGAAGTGTATAAGCCTAAAAGGAGACTATGTTGAAAAATAAAAAAGGTTTACCCCCAAAAATTAAGTAGTTTTTATTTTTGCACGGACTTTTCAAACGACCCTCGTAAAACCAAGAGCCTATTATAAAGCCGAGAAAAAAAAACATTCATCAAATATTGGTTTAAATTTTAGGACCACACATTTAATTCTAATTAATGTTATATATATTATATTTTTTAGAACGTTTTAGAGTTAACCTAAAGTGAAGGTTCCGTTTAAAGTTCCATCTTGATAGAAATTAAAAAATTAAATTATTTAAATACATTTTGGTTACAAATATCAACTGTTTCATTAGGTATGCTTGCTTTCTATCATTTTGATGGTTTTTTGTTTGTATTTACTCTTCAAAGATCAGTTTATCAAATGCTATAAAAATAAAAATTATCCTCTACTTAGTACTTTATATTCAGGCGGAGGCTAGGGCTGGCGCGTACAGATTAGCGAGAAATGGACAATGGAGGCGCATTAGCTCCTCTATTGGACATATGAATATTACAGACAAGGTCGACCCTGGGCCGGTCATAGACATGGTTGGGGACAGCGTTTGTCCTAAATACAGTTTCGAGACTCTGTTTCAGGTGATCCTCAGATCGAGGACTGAATGGAGGGTAAACTGGACAGAACAGTGTCAGAAGGGAGCCATGTAGTTTACGGATGGCTCCAAGATGGCCCCTGTGGGACCGGAGCTGGAGTGTATGAGGCTAAACCTGAGGTACTCATTGAGAGTCCTCTTGGGAGATATGCCACCGTCTTTCAGGCCGAGGTCTTTGCCATTAAAACTTGTGCTGGGGAAAATCTGGCGAATGAATCTTAGAAATAGGGAGATTTGCATTTTTTTTCGGACAGTCAAGCGGCACTGAAGGCCCTCTCTTCCTTCAGAACCACCTCTTTCCTGGTTTGGGAATGTTAAAAGGCCCAAGAACTACTGGCTCGGCACAATAAAGTCCGACTGGAGTGGGTGCCGGCCATGTGGGGATTAAGGGGAATGAAATAGCTGATTAGTTGGCCAGGAACGGAGCTAGTACTCCCTTCATTGGCCCGGAACCAGTCCTGGGGATCACCAAGGTTGCAGTTCGTGAGGCTCTCAGAGATTGGGATCTGGTGAGAACATGAAAAGTACTGGGTGATGCTTCCTGGGGTCAAACACAGCGTTATGCCCTTGGCTGTGCAAACAATGAACCAAAGTGACTCTAGGTTTGGGCAGGAATCAGATCACTCTGATTATAGGCCTATTCACAGGGCACAGCAGGTTCAGGAAGCACCTGCACAAGGTAGGGCATTAGCTCGGTACCGCTGTGTGCAGATTGTGGTCAGGAAGAAGAAGAAACGGCCTCTCTCACCTGTTATTCGATTGCTTTGCAATCGAGCGGCTGCGCTACCGATATCTTTGGTACCTTGAGACCAGAGGAGATTATAGCGCAAAAGGAACTGGTAGGGAAAGCCCTCAACCTTCTTAGAATGGGAGGTTTCACCTATTAGACTTAAGGAAAGGCACAATAAGTTTCTTGGCATGGGTCCCGTCCTGCCGTTTAAATGCAGTACTTTATATCGAATTGTCACAAGTACCACTCAAAGTTTTGGAGATAACGTGGCAGAAGCCAAGCTTAGGTTCTATTTTTTGCTTTTCATTATTTTCCCAGTCACCAATCAGTGGATTTCATTAATTTTGATACAAAAACTAAAAGAAGGCTATGAATTCTTTATTTTAGGACTAATTTTAGCTTGGGACAGTGTATTTCTGATCTCTTCCTTTCTCAACTATAGTTGCAATCAACTCAAGGTTTCACTAGATCATAAACACTCACAACAATAGTGTGCATTAAATATGTTGTAAAATTTGAAAATTATTTTTGTCCTTTTTCTTTTCCCCAACTGCACGTAATAAGGGAAAGTATTGCAATCGTGCTGAATCTTGAAATTAAGTTTCACCGAGGAAAATACCTTCCAAATTTCCAAAAAAAAAATTTTTTTGTTAATGAAAACTAAAACTAAAAGTCAAAAACTATAACCTGAACGCTCAAATTTTACATTTTCGCATTTTGACAGTATTTAAGCGATGAAACTTCTAAACTGGATCTATCACATTACTGAGAGTATTTTTTTTAGCTTTTGGTTAGGATTTGTTCCAGCAATTTAATTTTTTGTAAAACTTAGCACCCACTTGCTATTTTAAAACTTTATTAAAGAACATAAGACTAGCTTTTAGCAGGGGCTGTCCCGATTTTTAACTAGTTTACTCGCATACCATAGAGATTTGAACATTTCCTGCCATACTTACAGAAAAATATATTTATCTTGAAAATTTTCGTGGCCATAGCTCATATATAAATAATATTATCAAAGATTAAATAAGCTGCTAATATTTCATAGTTTTTAAAATATTCTTCTACAAGAACAAATAAATACCACTTTACTGTGTAAACATTACAGTTGACCATTAAATCTCAGCTTTCAAAAAGTTTTTTGAAATATTTTCATACTTTTTTTTTTTTTTGAAAATAGCTCCAATGTTTTCCCTTAAGTATTGGTAAACTTCTTGCACACACGTTAATGGTGTAAAACAGGAGATTAGGCAGAGGTTTATGGCCGCTAATAAATGCTATTATGGATTCCTTTATGTTTATGAAAAGCCGAAATTTATTGAGGATAACAAAATATACTTTTGTATAAAAATGGTAAAGTGGTTTTGATGTATAGAGTAAAAGCATGGACGATGACCAAAACAACAGAGAAATAAAAGCTAATCGTCTTATTGAAGAAAGATTTTATAACGGATATATGTGGCCCAGTTGAACCAATGAACAGTGGAGAGGATAAGGCCGCCATGAGCAAGTTATATTCGGAAGTGGATACTGTTCAAGTACAGTGGTCAAAAAAAGTATTCATACACTAAGTTTTCTTACTTTATCTACTGAACTTTTGTTTCTAGGATGACTATTTCTTCAGCACTGAAATCGAAGATAGTAACAGTGAATTTAATGCTCTCATTTTCTTTTATAAACATAAAGAATTGATTAAAAAGCAGAAAAATAAAACCCTATTGAAAATTCATGGTCTTGTTTGGAGCCCAAAATTTGAAAATTGAAATGTTCTTCCAGAAAAGAGCTCATAACCAATCTAAAGAAATTATGGGCAGAAATCACATCTTAAGAGGCACTAAACCTGGTGGAATCTATGCCAAGGAGGCTTCAGGCAACAAACAAATGCAAAGGGATTGCTTACAAAATATTAGGTCTTTAATTTTGCGTTAATTATAACATTCAGACTGAGTGTTTGAATACTTATTTTGTATACAATAAATTATTTTTCTGCTTTTTAATCAATTCTTTATGTTTATAAAAGAAAATGAGAGCATTAAATTCATTGTTACTATCTTCGATTTCAGTGCTGAAGAAATAGTCATCCTAGAAATAAAAGTTCATTAGATAAAATAAGAAAACTTTTTTTGACCACTGTATATCTAGTTGACAAGACTGCGATGGGCTGGCCACGTTTTTAGGATAGAAGAACCTACGATTGTCAGAAGCGAGCGGTTCGGGTGCGAAAACCAAGGTTGACAGGCCCGAGAATAAGATGGCTAGTTTTGCGAATGGTATAAGTTAGCTAAATGTTCGTAATTGAACTCGGCTAGGGATACAGAAATATGGTGTAGACTTCTTGTGCTGTCCTGTACCCTCATCAAACAGTTCTAGCGCTAAGGAGTTAGTTAATAATTTGTAAACACCTACTTTCTACAACATTAATTTGAAGCATTCTATCCCAAAGAATTCATTTTAAGGTAGTTATAGGATTTTAGAAGGTGTTTGAGGGTGATGTAATTTGTAGTTTAACAAATTATTTAGTAAGACCACAGAGTAATCTGCAATTTTAATGATCTTTAGATAACCAATCAAGCTGAACTCTTGGAAATGAGTACAACTATTCGAATAAGGATATAAGTTTTACCTGAAACTATTTCGTAAAATTGGAATAGAATAACTTCAAAGGAAGTATATGGGCAGCACAAGGTTTCATTTTTCTGTATTCTAGGTTTTACTGCCAATTTAATGTAGCAATTAATGCGAATTCAAGAAAATCAGTGTGCATATCAACATCAGAATTTATACTTTCTCTTAAATTGACGTAAATGATGATATTGATGATAGAACCGATTAAAAGTTTTGCTAAATATATCTTTCTGACATATTATAGATGCAAAAAAGAAAAAGTAGTATTCACAAATTGTATAAATATATTATGTATCTGCAAGTTTTTGAGTTCAGCTTGATTCAGCCAAAAAGAAATATCGTGGAGTTAAAACTTAATGTTTCAGTTTGTTGCTATTTTTCTGTTTATAAAACTGATTCCACGGAGTTGTTTTTAAAAAAATCTTGTATAAACACTACATTAATGCTTTTATTTGGAATATAAATCCAGAAGACTTAATTTGTAAGTGGGTAATAAAGTCAATTTCTTCTTTAGGGTGAATTTATTTGAACTTAGGCATATCACTTTGGGAATATTTCCCAATGTAAATTGTTTTAAAATAATTAAATAAATATGAAAATTTTGAAATTTGTAACCTGAAAATTAAATGAAAAACAGTAGAACTGTAATGCCATGTTATTCTATGGTAAATGCATACGTTTACTTTTAAATTCAACTATTCTTGTATAAAATTTTAAAATTTAGGAGAAGTTAACTTACATTACGGTTACTGAAAGCATGCGAAGTCACCATATTTCGATTATATACACTTCTTTGATATATTTTAGAAAATGTGGTTAGTGGTTTTCTTACCTGGATTAGGTTGGCTCTGATAGGACGGTTTCTTCATCCATTCAAAAGGACTTCTTGGCGGTTGTGCTCGTATATGATGGTCCACAATTTGGGCGCTGCAGGTATTATGTAGTTGAGCGCCTTGTTGTAGGCTTGGACTTGTTGACAGTGCGGACGTTACAGCCGATGTGGCTGTTAACACCGTTTGATCTTCCCATAATTCTGTGACTGGTGGATTGTTAGCTGTAGGATTTGCCAAGCTAGCTGGCGGCCCAGACGCATTGTGATTGACATGATGATGTAGATGTGAGGGAATTGTTGCGTTCGTTTGCAACAATTGGCCAGCCCAGGCAGCTTGTTCTTCGTGCATACAAGAGAATGTTGAGCCTTGTGCAGTTGCATGTTGTACAGCGTTTGACGTACAATAACCATTTGTTGGACCGTACCATCCTGGTTTATAAACATTATATTGTGGATAGTACATCACTAAAAAATATAAAATATAAAACCCACAACAAAATTTTGTGTTAATTCCGATATTTTATTTTTCCTAAAAAAAACACCACACTTTGCTATCCGATTGCAACTAAATTTCGATACTAAATTCTTGAAGGATATAGACAAGTTCGGGGACTATTAACTCCCCTTGGGTACCCCACTGCGTCACAGCCCACAACCAATATACCACGCCCACACCTTCCCCCTACCACTGAGTTAGGCTCCACCCACCAAACTAGATTCCACCATCTATTGCACAAGACCAACCTAATAAATAAATTCAGCTAATATATCAATACATTTAAAAAAAACAAGAACAATATTTATTCACTTGAACTTCCACTTTCAGTTTATAGATTTATTTTTCTGGGATAGCATAAAATCCATATGGGAAGCCATAAATGAATCATCAAATCCATAGCTTCCGCTAATTCTTCCTTTACAACCAATCGGGATGCACTTCCTGTGCAGATTAAGTGAAAAGTGTTAATCATTAAAGTTACGTTTCCTGTTTCTTCCTTTTATGGATTATCGATTAACACTCTGAAAGTTAAAACATTCTGACATTTCGCTTACAATACTAAAGATCCTGTTCTAGACTAACTGCAGTTTAAAATTTGAATTGGGCTAAAAGCAGTTTTTAATAATTATCTTGTAGCAATAAAACGTGTTTACGTTTGCCTAAAGTTGGTAATTATATTAAAGAACGAGTAATGTACTTTAATATAGTATGAATCAAAACTAACAAAACTTACTGTTAAATTTAATGTACTTCAATTCCCCTGATATTTAAATATAAACCAGTCAAATTAAATAGGAATAATTTTTTAGCTTTAAAATACTAATATACTTTAATAATTGAATACCCTTAAGATAAGTTAAGTTAAAGTATGAGTATAGTTAGCCTTTAAAACAGTTTCTTAGTACGAGTCAAAACTGACAAATTTACTGAATAATTTATTGTAATGTAATCCCCGTAATATTTAAGTATAAACCAGTCAAATTAAAGTAGTATTGGGATTTAAAAATAGTATCTTTGTGGGAGCTAGGATTATTTTTGCAGGATCTTTCTAAATAATTCAAGTAAAGTAATTTATAGCTCTATATTTCAAGAACTAGATTGTACTGTTAATAAGTAAAGTAACAAGTAAAGTAGTATAATGACACTAATCTATAAATTAGACTAAATGTTAGCCTTAAGATTGGTCTTAGTGAGAATCAGAGCTGGCAAAACTTTAAAATAGTTATAGTAAACTAGTTGATCTTTGACCACTAACGGGTAAAAATTTTTATGAAGTTGTTCTAATTTCCCTTTTGTCAGAAATCAACCAGGAACAGTCCGATGTAAATTAGTAAAAAACTTAAAGAGCAACTTCTTTGTTTTTCTATTTATCGTAACATTTTTTTCCATTTAATTTAATTATTTCAATTAGGCTGTACATGAAATCCAAGCCTGGGAGCAATTTCATACATAATTTATAGCTCTATAATTCAAGAACTAGATTGTACTGTTATTTTACTTGAAACTCATAACAGCTAAATCTGACTTAATTCTTATCCATCCGTGTAGTTTTCATTTTTACAGGAATGAATGAAGTCTAGAATTTACCACACTTATTATAATGACTCATTAGCAAGTGTATATAGCAAATTTTAAAATAAAAAAGAAATCAGAATTAAATAATGAAGCAAAGTTATGCATGAAGCAAATTTATATTGCTATATTGTAATGGCAATCAAATTTTTACACTGTAATAAATACGTGTTTAATTTGTGGATTTTCCCACTAACGTTGCTTAACATTACTATGAAATTATAAAATGCTAACTTAATGTGTCTGTCTATTATTTTACATTAAATAAATAAATAAAATTGATTAATAATAAATTAATTGGATTAGATGGATCTACCCCTAATTAGTTTCAACTGCTAAACTTTATACCTTCATTTTCCTCGTAATATTTAAATATGGCCGAGACTTACTAAATTAGGAAAAGGGTTCACTTTAAAAGATTTCCTTTGGAACTGAAGAAATTTCCCAAACATTTAAATAAAATCACGTCGAATATACCAGTAACCAAATTTGGGCATGAAATTTTGGACAATAAACTGAATTTGAACTGACGAAACATACAATAATTGAATAAAACTAGTTTAGATTTCCTTAATATACAGGGTGATCCATTTAAAACGCACCAATCGCTAATAACTTTTTAGGAAAGCGGAATTTCGAAAAAAAACCCACGATGTAAACTATATGTTTTATTAAAACTGTCCGGTAGGACAGTTGCATAAGGGTTGATCGTCAAAAACTGCAGGAAAAAGCGTAACGTTGAAAAACACCCAACTTTGACAATTTTTTTCTCTTTTTCTATAAAAGATAAAATTCCCAAATTTTCTTTAAATTGTAGGACAAACCCTCCTTTATAACTGTAATTTTTTTGCAACCACCCACATCTAATAGGTTTCGAGAAAAAAGTTGCCGAAAATGAGCAAAAACGGCTTTTTCAAAAAATGTTCTTGTTCTTGTTCTTGTTGTTGTTCTTCTTCTTCTTGTTACCTTTTTTGTAAACAACGTAGCGCCTAAACGCGTGAACCGATTTTCATGAATGAGGTGTCATTCGATTCGGAATTTTATGTAGATGTTCCTTTTGGGGGTCTCGATCCTACACATGGAATGGGAGAGGAGTTAGCCCCCTTTATGCAAGGCCCCCTCCAAAATTATTATTACTAATTACTCTGTAAATCTTGGCCCGATTTTGATAAAATTTGGTAGGATGATAGGGTTAGGGCTCCCCTACGTAACATTAAAGCGGCGATCAGCTCTTACACTTGTTAAGGGGAAGTATAGCAATCGTTTCAAATTATCGACACGTGAACCGACCGAAGTGTCATTCGAATCGAAATTTTGTACAGATTTGTACTTTAAAAGTCTCGACGCCGTGCCTCATAAGGAGGGGAGTTCGCCCCACCCAAATAAGGCCCTTTCTAAAACTATTATTACCAATATTTCTATAACGCTTAGTACGATTTTGATAAAATTCAGCTCGAATAAGTGGTTAAAGCTCCTCTACGTTGCTGATGCTCTTGCACCTACTAAGAGGAAGTACTGCAATCGTTTAAATTATCAATGAGTGAACCGATTTAAATGAATGAATTGTCGTTCGATTAAAAAATCTTTGCCTCTTTGCCTTTTAAGGAGAAGTACTGCAATCGTAGTTTATTTTTCTTACTCCTCTTAAAAGGAAGTACTGAAATCGCAGTTTAATTTTGCTATTTACGTACAAATACCTTCCTATGTTATTCAAAACGCTTTTTCAAAAACATTGTTATTGGGGATGGTTTGGGGGACCGCAACTATAATCATTCTTTAAAAAGATCTCTCCAGTGGTAGTTACGGTTCCGACTTAACACCTTATCAGGTTATAATTATAGAATTGCTTATTCCAAATTTTAAAAAATCTGTAAAGCAGATATGTAACTTTGTAAAATAGACAAAAAGGAAAATCTATCCAAAAGGTACAAAAATCACCTTAACAAAAACTTACAGTTTAAAATGTTAAGTATAAGGGTTGATTAAACGCCAAAAGGTACACAAATCAGCAAGTACCCAACATTTCATTAATACTTCATTAATATTTAAGTAATTCTACTGCATTAATTTTCATTAATAAGTAATTTTTTAGAATTTATTAGATGTCACAGACCCTTATGCTGGCCACTTCATTTATAATATTTTTTTGTTATAATTATGATCAATCACATATATGTACATGCATGTTAAAGTAGAAAAAGACAAAGTTAGAGTAGGCTACTGTCTTGAATTCGTCTTACCGAAATATTCGTGAGCACAAATAACACACAGTTAATAACAAGTAGATTATTCAACAACAATTATTGATTTCTCGATTGTAATTTAATTTAGTCCCCCTAATTTTACTTATAGTAAAATACTGGAATAATTAGCTGTCCTAAAAATATGCATATCTTATTTACTTTATATTACATATATACAACATTGTGGGATGAATACCTACATTGAGAATGTAATTGAAACTATATTATTTGCGATAAAGCCAGATAATTATTACCTATTATTATAAACGTTTGACTACTTCATAAAATAACAATTACTTTAATCGAAGAATGAACTTAAACCAACGATTTTTGAAAATCATTGATGTATGTTGGTGAAGTTTCTTTTAAAAAAAAGTTTTGAATTTTTTAGCCTCATAATTTTTTTTTATTTTTTGTAACTTTTTTCTTTTTAACCTGTAATTAATAGTTTCATTATTATAGATAACTAGATATTACAGTCAATCTACAGTGCTACTTGAACATAAATTTTGTAGACGAAAATGGCCAGCATAAGGGTCTGTGACATCTAATAAATTCTAAAAAATAACTTATTAATGAAAATTAATGCAGTAGAATTACTTAAATATTAATGAAGTATTAATGAAATGTTGGGTACTTGCTGATTTGTGTACCTTTTGGCGTTTAATCAACCCTTATACTTAACATTTTAAACTGTAAGTTTTTGTTAAGGTGTTTGGTATAGTTTTCAAATTTTCCACCCTCGATGCTGTATCTTTATTTTTGGCGGAATTAAGGCCAAAAACCTGTTTGGGGTTTCATAAGGACCACTGGTTTTGACAATGATTATGAAAACTACATAAAAAACTGTGAAAAATGACGTTAATCCCGTTTCGATATCCCTAATATTAGTTGAGATATTTAAGATCAAAGTTACAATTTTATCTATTCGTGATCGGTTTTCAATATTAATTTTCCACCAGAAATACACGTTTTGGGAGATCATCTGACTGCAAAAAATGTTATTGGTGACGCAAAGTAAAAAAAAATAATAATAATTGAAGATTTTAAAACATTTAGTGTAATGTAATGGTTGTGGGAGAATCAAGATAAATTTGTTTTATCATCAAATAAAAGCAATCATCGCATCATTTTAATGCACCCAGTATGCAAGACTTCTTAGCCTATGATTACGGTAAGTATATCTTGCCAGGGTGTTGGTCTAGTAGTCAAGAACGTGGCTTTGTAAATGGGAGATCCCCAGTTCGAATCCCGCGTATGCAGTCATTCTTATTACTTAAATAATCATAATACTTTTTTTAATAAAGTCTAGTCATATGCGGGAACAAATAGATTACTTCGTGGATTTTTTCGAAATTCCGTTTTCCTAAAAAGTTATTAGCGATTGGTGCGTTTTAAATGGATCACCCTGTATATAAATATATTGTCCGAGCTAAATTCAATGGGGCTAAATGTGGGCGCTTGGAATGGATTTATAATCTGTATTAGCACTGTGAAGTCAAAACTAAAGTAATAGTATAGTTGGGCTTTAAAATTATTCCTAGTGTGCCAATTAGAACTGATAAAACTTACTTATTCCAGTCAACTTGTTTAATTCTCCTAAATTTAAATATGTTAGACGGCGTAATTCACAGCTAAATGTTTGTTTTAAATTAGGGTCAATATAAAACTGTTAAAACATGCTGGGCAATTCTAATAGACTAATTACATTTTTTTTGTTAATTACGAACAATTTAGGACTTATGTTGTGCTTTGAATAATTCTTTAATGGCCTGTCAGAACATACCTTTGCTTATTACAGTAAACTATCCATACAGTTAAATTAGTCTTAAGTTAATGTAAAATTAAAACAGCAAAATTTACCTTTCAAATAGCGCCTGTTAAAGCTATTTGTTCACCGTATTTTGGTGACTGATTTATTCATCCAAAATGAAGAAAGATTATAGTCATATTTTTTTAAATAATTTATTACTGAGCTGTTGGACCTGGAGGGCTAGATCATCTTCAGGACTTAGGCTTGTGAACAAAAATAAGATTTTTTTTTGCATAAAATTTAAAAATGATAAAATTTACTGAATAAATCTAAAAAATCAAAAAATCTTTTGATTAAGGCGCTTCAACAACTGAAGTTATTGGCGCCCGGAGCTTTTTTAAGTGCACTGCCGGCCTCCGGGCAGTGTTCTCTCGTTCTAGTGATGGACAGCTGAGCTGTAAGAAGCTCCTAATAAGAGAAAATCTAAGGGTCAGCAGCCGGATTTGAACCCAGGATCTCTACGTGGGAATCCAATACGATAACCTCATAGCTAATCCCCCTGCCTTTTATTATTTAATATTTAAACTAATAATAATACTCCTATACGCGTAAAATCAAATCAAGCAAAATACTAAAGAACTTTTGCTTTAAAATAGCAAAATACAATACATTATGAACATTATTGTAATATAGCCATGGTTTTTCATTTATTGTAAAACGTAAGTTTTTAGAAATTCCAGCTTGAGATTAATAGGAATTTAGTAGAGAATTACAGAAGCCTGTGCAGGTAGCTGAAAGGTTATTTTAAGGGTTATCCTTAAGAGGCAACTGTCCTTTTTTGGTAGAAGACAAAACAATTATTCGGACAAATGATTTACGGTAACTTATTGTGTGCCCGACAATAGTTTAAACAACATATTTGGCCTTGACTATATGTTTCTAATTTTCTATAAATCCTACCACATTTATTTTATTTTTTTTAAAGCGGCAGTTTACTCTTTGAAGATTACTTAGGATTTTGGAAAATAATTTTATTGTACCTTCATGAATAAAACTATTTGTATTTACCAAAATTTATGAGGTGGGAATCAAAAAAATAATACCCAATGAATAGTTCAAAGAAACCGGCTAAGACCAACCGTACTTTGTACTGGAGAGATATTTAATCCACAGCCTTAAAAATTAGGTGCGTGCCTTTGTGTTTTTATTTTTTTATATTAATAAGTAAATATTAAAGAAAGGAATCCTGCAAATGCCTGTTAATGGTAAGTGATACAATCCTAAACCCTACTGCAAGTTCATAAGTGCTTGTATCGACTTAAAACAATTGCACCTTTCGAGGTACAAATCTCCTTAACTGAACTTATTAGACCACTACTGTACAACAAGATGCCCCCTCAATTTTTCAAATTTATCGTACTGTAACTACAGCTGTACAAAGCTTCAGTTTTTTTAAAACTAATGCTTCATTACCATCCTAATTTGAAAATTTAATTCAGTCGCCCAAAAACAATGAACCATATTCTACAATATACATTTATAATCTCTTAAATTCACTAATGCGGTCAACATTCAACTAAATTCGCTTAAGTGCTATAAAGAGATTGTAAAGTAATCAACACTGTGAGTGACTATAGAAAAAGGTCCCTCAAAAAATATAAAGAGATAGATTATTGCTAATTTCGGTTATGAGTGTGAACGGTTTTAAAATGTTCTTGTTTGACTCTTTTTTTAAAACTGACTACATTCAGTACCTAAACAGTTAGGCACCACCAATCTAAAACAAACTATAATTGTATTAGGTAAATAATTTTTGCAAAAACTGTTTTTTATATCAAATCAATGTGTGTCTTAATCTCTTTCTGTAAAACATTTGTTCCGCTGCCCTAAAGATGACCTATACCTTAGGTCGAAAGCTTAAAAAACAAATAAATAAAGAAATAACTGGAATTAGCTATATTTTCTTTGGATAAATAAAGTAGTCAATCAATTTAAGCATTCAACTAATTATAAGAAATAAACCAAGATTTTTGCTATACGTTTTTATTGCTTACGAGGTGTGGCTATTAAATAACGAGACTATTGCTATAAAACATTTTATTTTCAATTTATACATATTTAGTTATTATCACCTTCAATATACACCCCTCCCCTATCCCTACAACGCTCCATGTGAATTTACCATTGTTCGAAACAGTGCTGGAAGTCTTTTTCTGTCAGCTCCTGCATGACGAGTGCCGTTTTTTCTTTCACAGCTTCAACGGACTAAAATCGTGTTCCTTTTAATGCAGACTTTGACTTTGGGGAACAGATAAAAGTCACATGGGGCCAGGTCAGGCGAATAAGGCGGATGGCCTAAAACTGGGAGGATGTTGTACTTGGCTAGAAACGTCTTGACAGACAATGCAGTGTGAGTCGGCGCGTTGTCTTGATGGAGAACCCGTGACTTGTTCTTCCACAAATCGAGTCGTTTTTTTCCTTACTCATTCACGGGATTGAGCAAGCACCTCACGGTAGTAATGTTGATTAATTATAATCGATATTTTCATCCGTTTTGGTCGTGGAAGGGCGACCCGGGCGGTCATCATCTCCGACGTCTTCTCGGCCATCTTGGAAACGCTTGAACCACTCAAAAAACTCGCGCAAGTGATAAACATTCATCGCCATAAACTTCTTTTAATAGAAGATAAGTTTCAGTAGCGGTTTCACCAAGTTTCATGTGAAATTTCACGACCATTTGTTGCTCTACTACATGTGTAGTATCATGTTTTCGGCAAAACGAAACAAACGACGGTTCCGGTCAGACAGATTTTTCTACAAACACGTGAGACGCTGCAATCGAAAGAGAAGGCTTTACGCTGCACTGCTGTCGGTCGTTAGGATTTGGCGCATGCATAGTTCTTCTGTAGCAGCATCAGTCTCGTTATTTAATAGCCACACCTCGTACAAAAATTTGTACAAAATTACTTAGAACATAACTGGTACTTAGTTTTTGTCCTGCCTGAAAGTTATAATTCGTCAGTCACTATGCTACGTATAGATAAACTTCTCTAGCCAATCAAGTATTTAGCTTGGTCATATTTTAATTTTTAAATATTAGAGTTACATGCCTTTCTGCTTTCTTCTTTGACACTTACAAACAAACCTAACCGTCGACTGAGACGACGCTGATCTAGTGATTTATTTGACGTTGAAGGTCGTCTGTAATTGATTCATTGGCAAGCCACCAATGAGTGGTAATTCCTCACGTTTTACTATATTTCAGTTACTATATTTACTTATTGCAGCAGCAATCGCGCCTGCAGTTGTAAATTTCAATAAAATTATTAAAAATGTAAAGTAAATTAAAGTAATTGCCTATTTTTTCAGGCGGACTTTACGTCCAAACTACCAATTGGGTGTCGTGGACGTGGAAGGGTCCGATATGTTCACGTACACCTTTATGTGCTTCAATACGTCTTTAAATGAACGATAGTTATGAAGAATTACAAATATAAATAAATATACGTATTAGATTAAATTAAACTAGCGCTAATTTGGATTATTCATTAAGTTTGGCCAGTTGAGACTAAGTATTAAGGAAGCATTTTAAGGCTCCAAAGTTGGCCTTGGTTTAATTAGTTTTTATCATATCTAAAAATAGTGCGAATTGAACTACTTTATTTGAATTAATCTTTAACATATTCAGTTTTCACTCGTGGAGAGCCGTATTTTAAAACTCAGCAATGCTCTCTTTTAATTACTGGGTTAGTTACGTTTAAAATAAGATGCAAATTAATATTGTTAACTAAAATACTGGTTTACTAGTTCAGTTCTGGCTGGAGTTAAATCATTATTTTAAATTTTATGCTTCATTGACTTAAATCTTATTCAAGTATTAGTGTAAGCTGAACTTATTTGCTTTAAATTACTCAGTAATTTTGTTCAGTTCTCCCTAATGTTAAAGCATTATTTTAAGAACCATTTTTTTATTGGATTGATCATGTTTATCACTGTTTTCACTTTTAATTGATCTTTGGATTTGCCCGTTATGATTATTGCAATGAAAGTGTTTTAACATTAATTTGGCTGGGCTATTTTTTTTTTTAATACTGAGGCAAAATTAGATTTTAAATTAAAAATAGTTTAGAGGGTAAATAATTTTTCCACAGTAGCGATGAGTTATTTCTATAAAGATGAAATAGAGATATGTTAGGGGCGCTAGTCTGGATATTGTTTGGGAGTAAGTTAGTTAAAAAGTGATAATACTGGTGGCCTGGGGTGGCGACAGGCATGCTCTGTTGAAAGCGGGATGTGGTTAAGTGGCTTGCTAGAGTGGCAATAAGGCTGATCTGTCCCACGGGGGCCGTAAACTCGCCGCCCAACTAGAGGTGGCTCTGAGTTATTGCCTGCGCCTAAAATGGCCCAATGTACAAGCGTTAACACGACTGTATCAAAGCCAAACCTCCTATTCCAATCTCTCTGTCAGCGAGCCCCGGCTAAGTCGTGTAAAACTCTATGGTAAACCATAGACAACTAAATCAAAACACTAGTGGGTGGGTTTAACTTGTAACTTTTTTTTTTTTTTTTTAGCCAGTCTAATCTACGAGTATATATTTCAAGATAAATGCTTGAAATATTCATTAAAGCAGACTCATATCTATTGAAGCTAGCAACATGAAATTTGATCAGTAGTTTTCTTTTGTTTCAAAGAAAATCAATAACAAAATAATTTTTAGAAATCCAGCCCTTAAGGGGCTGAAAAATGATGTCATCGTTTAATTGGAAAAAATTAATGAAACAGTCTTTTCGGCATTACAAATTTGATGTAATTACAAGTCTAATAATTTGTATTTATTTATTTGCAACCTGTATAATCTGCAACGTGTAAATGTGGTCTGTATCGAGTTAAGCACAGATTGTTTTGCTGAATCGTGTTGGATCCGTCGCCACAATCGAGGAGGAGTGTTGAGAGAGGCCAGCCAATGCTGAAACACCCTGGAGGTTGTATGGAAGGTTACCTAACCTTCCATAAATAAAAGGTCGCGTGGACTGTCGGGATGGGTTGTTGTGGATGAGGCTTGTGCTGTGGGGATTAGGATGTATGGTTAGGCTATTATGGAAATTAAGGAAGCCGAGAATGTATTAGGTCACTGACAAAAAGGGATATTGAGGTCTGTATGAATAGTTAAATTGGATACATAATAAGGAGCGTTTGACGATATGCCGAAGGACTTTAGATTGTAAGGATTGGATTCTTTGGAAGTTAGATGGTTTCGCAGAGCCCCACAGCTGAGCTCCGTAGCTCCAGATGGGTCTTAGTAGTGTCCTGTACAGAGTCAGTTTATTCCCTACATTCACGGCTGATCTCCGCCCTAGCAGTCTTCGTAATTGTCTATTGACAAGTCTAATAATTAAATCACATATTTTATCGACTCGTCAATTGTAGAACTATAACTCTTTAGGAAGTGAAAGATGGCCAAAAGGTTTTTATAGAAAATAATTTAGAAATTCGAATACTCAATACTTTGAGGGGGAGATATTTATTAAGGAACAACATTCTTCAAAATATGAATAACATGAAACGATAATATTATATAGGTGCTCAAACAGTAGAACTTACTGAATTAGCTTAATATGAAAAGAAGTAAATAAATTTGCAGTTGGTGCCTGATGATTTTCTACAAACCCGTAATTATAACAATATAATTTAAACCTTGTTAAGATTATTTAAGCGACAGAATGTTACTATTGAATAATGTGAGCTACCTTTTTCTCAGGTCGAAGGTGCCTAATAAATGGTGTAATGTTACTAATTTCTGTACACATTACATTTTATATTTAACACGGTGGAAAGAGACTAGTTAAAAATATATTAACATAATAATATATATCTAATATAATTATTAGAATTTACGAAGCTATTAAGTTACATTAGTGTAAGACGAATATTAAATTCGTTCGCTGCACAATTCGATTAACTCCATAAAACAAAAAGTGGAGAAATGCGATGAAATAATGTACATTGTTTTTTTAAATCCCAGTAATAATATTAATTCAGATAAATTTACCGTTACTATTCAGCGGCTGCTACTGGATAGTACTGAATTGAATTATTGTAACGATTTACATTAGAGCACCGAATCAATCGAAATGGCTTCTGAAATAAATTATTTATTATTCAATGGCCAAAAGAATCTTGTATTTTAATGGTGTTAATGTTCATTATTTGGTAAATTTATTATAAATATAAAAAGCTATGACTGAACCAAGTACTTTGACACTTAAATTTAAAATGTTTCAACAAGTGGAGTTAATCGATTTGTGAAGTGAACGGCTCATTTAATAAATATAGTCTAAATCATATTGTTTTAAGGCGCCACGGTAGCTGAATGGTTAGAGGCGAGAACTGCAAAGCTAATACGTATTGCGGTACTGGGTTCGATTCCCGGTCTAGGCCTTGGGTTTTTATTTAATGGTTAATATGAGAAATTTACAGTAAAGTGTGTTTGCTAGTTGCCTCCGTTCACGACACTTAATTGGTAGTTGGATGTATATAGCCTTCATATTGTTTTCCTTAAAAAATCACTAGTTTGCCTTCATCTGCCTGCTTTATGTTAAAATGGTGGGTTGGAATACTGGTTGATCAATCAATATCGAGCTAACGAAGTAATCAAAGATCAGATCAAACTGTTCAGAGCCATCTAGATGTGCTGATGTACTGGGCACAGTTCTTTAGATAAAAAGACTTCCCATATTTCTCGATAAAATTTTTCTCTAATAAACTTTCTGAATTTAATAATACCTGAGCTTCATCCAAGCTGGAACTATTCTAAATTTTAAAATGTTAATTTATAGTTGTATGAATTCTCTTTCTTCAAATCATTTATTAACCCATCGCTGTAAATGCTTTTGTAGAAATTTGTACATATATATTTAAGAAACATCATCCAAGGAAACACTGCGCAAGCGCGGAAATATTGTTCCAGTTCATGTAAAGTAACCGCCTATTTTTCCAGTCTGGTCTTAACGTCTGCACTACAAAATAGAAGATGTGTTTCGGAGACGAAGCACATACTTTAACATTTTTACTAACCTATAAAATCATAACCACTGTAACAACACCAGCTCTAGCTGAGATACCATTATTTATTGTTAAGTGGTTAAATCGGTGCATGGAGAATCACAACGATTAAAAGGAAGAAAAAACGCGCTCAGGTACACCGCGTTAGAGTGAAGAAATGTTTGAATACGAAGATGTAGCAGCAACACTTTTTTGCCAGATTATAGCGACATTTAATTGGTAAATCTACGCACCGTGGTATTGTTTAGCAGGAGTCACCGTGTATTCCCGAAGAATCTATTCTTAGTAAAACAATAGAAGATTAAAAAGTTTCTGAAGTTAAAGCCTGCCTACCAAAAAAAGAAGGAATTTACTGACAGTAAGCAGCTTACAAGTTAGTAACAAAAGAAAGAGCAAACTGAAAAGATATTCGTGGCGAGCAGATAGTAACTGACAATTGATCTAAAAAACCAAAACACCAAAAAACGAAACAGATAAAAAATAACAGTTAAGAAGAAGATATAAAAAAGCGAAGTAACCATATAGGGTGAGAATAAAATTAAAGAATTGAAAACAAATACAAATAATAGAAGCAGTAAGATTTGCTAGCTCCTCTCATAACTTTGTTAGGTGTATGACTGGGTATCGAGATCAAAGTGATGTCATCTGCGTGAAATGCATGGTACCTTGAGTACCTCAATGCTATTGTTCTTGATTAGTGAATCCCAGATCAGTGATCACTCTGAGAAACAGTAAGAAAAGCCCAAGATTATTGACTTTTGTTGAGTGGAAGTATGAAGTGTAGCAAAGAAGACGAAATTAAAAATTAATTGCTTATTAAAAATAAGCTTGAAAATTAAAGCTTATTGCTTAGTTTTTTGTAAGACAGGGAGTTTTGCTTCATTCATAACTTTTGGTAGGATCTGTTCTAAGGACGTTTAGCTCCGCCTGAAAAAAATATATTCAATTTAATTAAAAGTTTAATGGAAGATATAAAATCTAAATTTATCTCTGCAGCAATTAGTATCTAACTCTGTCTCGGAGCCGTTGACGGCGAGATAAGTGCTAATATTACCACCTGGGAACACAGCAATTTTACTCTTCTCTCCTCGTACTCAATTTTTTATTGGTAGTCAGTTCTATAGCAGCTATTTCTTAGTTTCTAAAACTCTTCTCCACCACCTTCAGCGTTTCGAATAGCTTGGAGAATATTCTAGTAATGGCATTTTTTATTTTGAGGCTTTCTCAGATCCATCAATAAATAATATAGAAAAATTAATTTCCTGATTGCCTTATTTTTGCCAAACTTTCATGCTTTAGTATCAGGTTCGTGTGATCTCTCTCTTCTTTAAAGAAATATTAAGCAAGAAAAGATGTAGGCAATTGTTCGACCTGATTAACAAGAAAGGCTGTATGTTTTGAGATGAAGTTGATATTTAAGTTGGGCGTTTGCCAGTTAGTATGGGGAATCCAGTAATTGTTTTGGAGCCTTAGAATGCGAAAAAAAAAAATTAAGACAGTCGTGTCTCGTCCTGCTTTCAGTAGCTCTATTTGGAAAATTTGACTCTATTTGAAATGTCTAGCTGTAATCGAGACGTAATACATATCCCTTAGGACAGCCCTAAATAAAAGTTATTGATGAATATACAGTAGCAAGTGTGTTTTAAAGAACATCTTTAAGGATATTCCGTTTTCGAGAGAATTATTTATGTTAATAAAATTCGTTATATTCTTGTTTGTATTGAATTATTTAAAAAGAAAAAAAAAATGTGTTGAAAGAAAAAGGTAAATTTTAAACAAGTTCTGAATTTATGTAACTATTAATCATGGTCACTTGTTATTTCTTTATTTACATACATCTCTTTGTGTGGCGTCTTTTACTTTTTATTTTCGAGTACTTGTAATTTTTTGATTAGTCCAATTATAGGAATTGTACTTCTTTCCTTATCACCTCCTCTGGGTGCACCTTTGTTCATAGCAACGCCTGCAAAAAGAACTTTTTTTATTCTTGGCTTAGCAAATTGAAATTGTAAAATGCTACCATCGATTTTTTTATTGGGCAAAAACGTTTGACAAATGTGTTTATTGTCAACTGGAAAATATATTGCATAAACATTAAATTATTATATAGGGCTTATCTCAAAATTTTGTAAGCATGTAAAGGAAAATTGAAGCATGAAAAGATTTTTGGGGTAGGAAAGGGAGCATTCAACGCTAGGGAGCAAGATATTCCAGACTACTTTTTCCCTCACTTCCTAGTACTTCTTTAATCTAATTTGCAAGGCATAGTCCGACGCAAGCTGAAGGATGAATACTATGTCGAGCACGGAGCCTCAAAGCTATCAAACGCCAAGTCTTTCCCACTTATCGTGGACTTAGGAGGGTATTTGACCATCTCAGAATGCTTTTGTAAATATCAGGTGGTGGAGTAGGATATCCCTCTCTTAGATGGAACTGTTTTTAAGGCTATTTAGGGAGTGGTTATTCCGATCTGTCGGCACTCCGATCTTTAGAATTACCCTAAGTTTTCCAGGATGGTTACATGGGTGGGAGAGGTGATTTCGCTCCTAAGAACACTTCCAAATTTTTAGTTAGGTCAATTTTGGAATATATGGGTGTAGCTTTGCGGGTTGGGGTGCAAAAGACTCCAGGGAAATCGTACTTGACTACCAGCCGGCTCCACTCTCTTTCTAGAACTTCCCTGAAATGCTTGGCTCTTTTTGATCTGGAGAAGCCTTCCTAATTAAATCAGTTCAGCAATAATTTTGCTTGATTTGTTTAAAAAAAGTAGAAAAGTTATGCATGGTGATGGCGGACAGTTGACACCACTATCCTACATGTCCTTTTTACCTTTCCCGTAGTCTGGAGATGGCAGCCGACAGCGCCTTAAAACAAAATCCAGTTCAACAGAGCAAGCGCACCAGTACTTGCACATACATGTTAATTAAACTTGGTTTGAAAAACGTTCATTTTTCTTTGAATACACTGTACAGAGCAGAAGAGACAAAATACTTCTCTCCAACTGATAATAAAATTCTTTATTTATAATATATATATATCTATATATTCTTTTTGTACAAATTTACAATTTATTAAATATTTGTTACAAAAAATAATAATAATAATTATAATAATTTCCTCTTGTAAAAGGAAATACAAAATTAAATGCACAATTGAAAAATTATAACATTCAAAATCCTTGATTTATTCCGTTTTAAAATTGTGGGTTGTGGAAGACTGATTATTTACATTAATTCCATTTTATCAAGGTGAAAATTATGACAAAATACACTTCTTGCTTGGTGAAGGCGTGACGGATACCTGCGAGCTGAATAAGAGGAATAGACCACACACATATGTAGTATGAATAGTCCTTAAGAGTGTTCAACAATGAGTGTTCCTCAAACAGGTTTGCATTTATTAGTTAGTATGAGATGCAGTTAGAGAGCTTACTCGGCTCTGAACGTATTATCCTAACGTTGGTAGGACGCAAAACGTGAGGAACACTGATCCTACAGAGGTTCTTAGTATGTGGTTATATTTTTGTGTGAGAGAATTGAGGCTAAATTCACATTTGAGCTGTCCTTATTAGGATGCGACAGTGTGTATGACTGTTTACAACTGACATACAGGTAAGTTGAGACAGAGCATGTTAGTTTTTCTTTACTGTCCTGTTTTGGTTTAGAGATCTCTGTAACAGTTTTACGTTATCAAGTTTGACTACCTCTTTGAAACAGGAGAAATGTTATGAGTTAAAATCTAAACTCTTTATAGGAGAAAATTCGAAACTGACCAGTTTTAATAAATACAAGTTTGCTACTGTGATAGATGGATCAAATCTTTGGTACAGGTCCCGCATTGCGGTTTAAAACACCTATTTAATGACTTGCTCTATCCTACGTCCTTAAACAATGTAAATAGGTTTGTTTCAGTATAATGGTACTTTTTTAGCCTTATGTATGATGTGAAAATATTAAGTTTATCAATCCATCCATATATTCTGCATACTTGTCTTGTTCCGGCAAGGAATAATTCCAGCAAAACCATCTCATAAGAGTAAGGAAAGAGAACACACCAACGAACAGATGCACACTTTGGACACAGCAAACATCTCCGGGCCAAACTGAACTCAAGAAGGACGAAGGTGAATCTTTATCAAGTTCTCAATTACTGCTCAGAAACGTGGACAACAAGAAAGGCTGATGAAAAGAAGCCCCTGATATTCCAATGCAGAAGAAAATAATCAGTTAAGTATTTTGCTCTTAGGGGTGAACAGACGTAGAGAAAAAGGATAGTAGTCAAGAATGTAATAAAAGATGAAATCCACAATCGAACTTTGTACTTTTCACCAACACTTCCTTAAAAGTTACCTCTATGCTATACATTTTATACTGTATTTAGTATGGACCTCTTGGTTAATGAAGAACACATATTCTTAAAAAATGGTCTTTAAATCTAACAAATTCTGGAGGTATTGCATCAATACTTAGTTCAAATGGCTACTGTTCCTCAAACGCAATAACGAAATTAGTGATGGGAGGTTCTGTTTCTACTGTAGTTTGTTCTCTATCCTGTGATTAAACATTTAAAATGATTTTAGTTTATAACCAAAAAGCCGGCAGGCGTTAAACTCTGTTATGGCTGACTATTCATACACCTCTTTTTTAATGGAGAAAAAATATTCCTTAAACAACACAAAACAGCGCAAATGTCACGAAAAACGAAGAATAGATTAGAATTTAGAACTTCCCCTGCACCCAGCTTACGGGTCCACCTTAGAGGCACAGAGATATGGAAAAGGAAGACAAGCGAGTTTTTAAAGCTTATATGAGGAAATGAATGTATTTGATGAAAGATGGGCAGGTCAAGACACACACACACAAAAAAAAAAAGAAAATGGGTGGCCAACAATGTGATAAAAGGCGAAATCCACAGAATCAGAAAGATTGGATGGCCGAAGTTAAGGTGGATTAAGAGTATAACCGCGGATGCAACAACCTGTAAGGGTGTTTTCCAAAAAGGATTGACTTGTGGATTCTTAACGAGGAGGCCCAGACTTATTAGACGATTCTAACGCCAATTTGTTAGTAAGTCTTAAAAGTGTTTGTTGTTTTTTTTTTAAATGCCCAAACGCACTTCGCACTTTTCACCAACTACTTAAAGCAGCTGTTCCTTAAAAGATAGCTTTATGCGATTTAAAAAAATGGTCTTTAAATCTAAAACATTCATGAGATATTGCATCAATACTTTGTTAAAACGGCTACTGTTCCACAAACGCCATACCTAAATTAGTGAAGGAAGGTTCTGTTTCTACATTAGCGTTGTTCCAAGACACTTCACAAAATTTAGAGAAACTGAAATTAGCTTCGAAAATTAGCCAGGTCCTATTCCTTAAAAAAACAGGTGACGAAAAGCAAGAACAAAATAGAAGATTTGAATTTGGTTCTGTCCTGAACCCAGCTTACGGTTCAGACCTGGCACCCACGAAGTGTACGGAGAAAATAGCCTATATTTTCCACTTTGTACATGACAGATATTAAAAACCATTTCAGAATTAGCGCATACTTTTCTTGCATCCTAGTAGTACCTACTAATTGTTTTTTCTTGTTTTTTGGCCTCTTGTAATTAGCAAATCAGCCATTTAAATGTTGTGTTCGAACTACTAATAGTAATAAAAGTAAATAAAAGAAAATGGCCTTTGCAACATTAAACCAGCACAAGAAGATAAGTTTGCCTATTTTATTTAAGTATTTCATTCCTCTATTAATTTTAATTTTTTTTTTTTTTTTCAATTCTCGTCAATTGAGCAAATTTGAACAAGTTTCATACAAATAAAAAATAAAAATGAAATTATGAAAAAAAATCCTAAGAAAACGTCAGATGTCCCAGAAATTGAATTATTTTTAAATAGCAGCTTCATTCCTGAAACAGAAATATATATCACATTAACTAGGCGTCAGGTTTGGCTTTTAACATTAATCTAATTTCAATAAACCACACTTTTTTTTTGTTAAGTTTTTTGAAAAACCATTAATATAAATCTCTTTTCGGAGAAACCGAAAAGATTGAACAACTTGAGAGGTTGGAAAATTTTAACAATTGAATTTCGGAATAGAGGTAAAATTGAAATCCCCATTAATATAATAATTTTTGTCACTAAAAAATAAAACTGGAAAACAAGATCTTGTCAAGACTATTGCTGCTTCTCTAAAACAGAAAAAGTAAATGTTTCCGCGTCATGCGTTACTGTGTAGGAAATGTTTAACATAAATTATCTATTCGAATTTATGAATTTGTGAGGGTAATAAAAGAGATCAATTATTTCTTCTTTTTTTTTGAAATTATATGATTCTCTGACCACCCACGCTTGAGTCTTCCTTGTGGATTATTGGAGAGTATTGGAGGATTGAGAGCGAATGTATGGATTGTAATGGAGGATAATTTGGCATAAAATGTTTTGTAGCAGGAATTGGTTAAGTCAGAGGCAATTGAAAAGGGTTGGTTCCACGCTACTCTGCCCAAAAAGCTCACTCTTGAGTCATAAAAAAAATAAGTTTTTTTTGCAGCATCAACATGGAAAACCGCTCACTTTTATAGCTAATCCTAGCTTATTTAAATCCTTCCTCAAGAGACAAAGCATGTAACAAGAAAATAATCTTCCTCAGCCCGACATATGTACGTTCCATTAAGAAGGTAGGTTGGGGGTTTTGTGAGGTTTTTCCAGAAAAATCCGCCTCATCCCCGTAGATTGAACTAAGAAGATTAACTAAAAATTCTCATTCTTTAATATTCAACGATATGTAAGGCCAAAACGCTAGGATTTTGGTTACACCCCAGTATATTCTTTTTATTACTGCATTCTGGAAGCACATCACGCCTAACCAGCAATTTACTACACTATGTGGATTCTCTATAAATCTAACATCAGTAAATAAGATGACACAAACTTGTGCATAAGAATTTTAACAATGTGTTTGTGTATCGTTGGATGGTGCACTATGCTGGCCAGATAAAAAGCTCTCGGCCGTGCTCAGAGATGGGTTTTTACATGTATCACAATATCGTTCGTTAATCAACTTGATCTATCGCATCTTTATATGGCTTTTTAAAGTAGGAGTGTTCTCTCTTTGAAAGGAAAACTACAACTTTGTGCCTAGTTTAAAATCATTTCGTAACATTCATTAAAATAACATTTTTCGTTTTATACTTTGTACCGACTACGAAAATTCATCTTAGTTTTTAGATATTCTGCAATTTCATTTTCAACGGAAAAAAATAGGAGGTTGAATTAAATTTTTTCACTTACTTCTCTTGAAGACGAACAACAAGCAGGGCGACCCGAAACTGCAATCACGATGAAACCTTTGAGAAAGCACACAATACGATATAGAATGATCGGCATTTAAAGGTGAATGAAACAGTTGACACGTTGGCATATAAGCACAAGAAGTACGGGCACTTTATATTAAGGTTGCCAGAGGTACTGTGTATTACCCTCCAACAGTCATTGCGGCGCCGTAGCGTGTAAGCACAGTTAAAAACCGAACGTGCGCAAAAGGCTAATAGCTAGTGAGCTCACGCTGCTCTGAATAGCAGCATCTGGTATGTGTGGTAATTAGATCACTATACATATTCTGATCAATCTTTTGAAAGACAGCTTCTCTTACTGTTTCTCAAAATCAATGAGTATCCTCTACTTTTAACAGTGACTTATTTAATAGTCACTTACCTCGCTGGATTTGTGGCCGAACGGATTTAAATTAGCGGTGGCATCTGGATTCTGGTGGTGAACACTGGACGGAGTTTCACCGAATGTATTTAAGTTCGACATCTGTTTCACCAACTCTGAAGGTTCGTTTTCAATGACGGACATGATAATCCAAATTGTGTCTGTAAATAAAGACATGATACACCAATTAGGCACACAACATAAAAACAACCACAGCTTTCTACTTGGGATACTTAAGGACAGTTTAGAGTGTAGTTCCAATTCCCCTTACAATTAAATAGGTGGTATATCTGTTCATTGAAGTGTGAAGCAGTTGACTACTCAATATTGTAATTCCTCTTAATATTAAACGTGGAAAAGTGTAAACTGTTAGGAACTAATTTATTCTACAAGTTGCAGTTAATATTATAGAGTACATAGTAGTGACATTACCCCCGAAATAAGTACCAGTGGGAGTTGCCAGTCGCCATTTGCTTTTGTATATTCCAGGCTGTGCAGGTGATTTCAGGTCAGCTATGAGCATGGCTGTCTGGCCAGGAAGTACCGGACCTACTATAGTTAGCCTCTCCCAGGAGCTCATCAAGTCACCTCCACTGAACTGCAGGAAGCATCCTTCGGGCCAAGTCTCGTCTCCGTTATTCAGGAGCATCCAGATTTTACGAATACTACAACAAAGCGACCTAATAGTACAAACACTATAAATGTAAACATCTAACATGGACTAACAGTACTATACTGACGAGGTGTTGGGTGGTGCGGTGATCTCATTGTTTAAAGTGCTAATATCATCCTTTGCCAGGCACATGGAAGGCAGCTTGACTGGGCTGGCAAAGTCGAAGTAAGAACCCACGGCTGCTTGCAAGTTCCTGAAAACAACAAGTACATACACGTTATTAATTTGTTACAGCTCACTCTGTTATTAAACTAATATTCAAATAGACCCCGCTAAGGCAAGCATTGGCTATTTAATAAGGCCAAATACAACCAAGGCTGGGATTCATATAGACAAGTTCTGACGCAGTACAATAAAGAAATAAGGAAGGCCAAGCGAAGCGCCTGGCGGTCATTCTGTGAGGATATTAAAGACATCCCAGAATGCGCCAGAATACATAGAGTCTTGGCGAAAGAAGGTACTGCGGGCAGAGTAGGTTTCATTGTTAAGGAAGACGGAACCTACACTAAGTCGATGGAGGAAACCCTGGAATTACTCTTGAGTACCCATTTTCCAGGATCCACTCGGCTATCGGCCTCGGGATGCGAGGAGGTCTGCTCGGAGGTGCCAAGAAGGCCTTCACGAGCGGATTGGAGGATTGCGACGCACATCGTTCAACCAAACAGGTTACGATGGGCGATCGCACGGTTCCAGCCCTTTAAATCTCCGGGGCCGGATGGAATCTATCCAGCCTTTTTGCAAAAGGCCGGGGAGGTGTTGATGCCATTCCTGTGTAGAATTCTCAGAGGCTGTTTGGCCTGGAGGTTCATTCCAGAAACATGGCAAAAGGTGAAGGTCGTGTTTCTTCCCAAAGTAGGGAGATTAGGGGACCAAGCACCGCAGTCATTTAGGCCGATTAGTCTGTCATCCTTTCTACTTAAAACATTGGAAAGGCTTGTAGACAGACATATTCAGGACGATATCCTAGGAATTCAACCACTTAGTGATCGTCAATATGCCTATCAGGCAGGCAAGTCTGTGGATCTTGCGTTGGATGATTTTAACAGGCTACTTCAAAAGTCCCAAGAGGACAAAGAATTTGCAATGGCCGCGTTTTTAGACATACAAGGGGCTTTTAATAATGTCTCGCCTATGTCGTTAATTGATGCCCTGTCAAGAAGAGGCCTGGCGCCAACTATCTGTCAGTGGATCAAGTCTAATTTATTAGGCCGCACTATTATGGCCACATTAGACAATTGTTCGGTAGAGGTTAGGGTGGCGCGGGGTTGCCCGCAGGGGGGTGTTTTGTCTCCCCTTCTGTGGACAATTCTGGTCGATGACCTCTTGGTGAAAATGACGGCGGAAAGTTTCTACTGCTTGGATTTTGCTGATGACCTGGCAGTGGTTGTTAAAGGACGATTCGCTTATACGGTTTCGGAGCGCTTGCAGAGAGCGCTTAATATTGTGGATAGATGGAGTAGAGCGGAGGGCCTCTCCATCAATTCGCAAAAGACTAGGGTTGTTCCTTTCACAAGAAAGAAGAATCTGGATAGATTGGTGCAACCAATTTTGGGGGGAGTTACTATCCCCTTGTCCATGGAGGCCAAGTATCTTGGGGTTATCTTTGATAAAAGGCTCACGTGGAATTCTTACCTAAACATGATTTCCCATAAGGCTAAAGCTTCCTTAGGATACTGTAAAAGGCTGTGTGGGAAAAGTTGGGGACTAAGCCCTAAGATGACACTCTGGATTTACAAGAGTGTAGTAAGACCCATGGTGTCACATGGGGCGGTGGCTTGGTGGGCAAAAACCTTGCAGGTGGGTGGAGTCCGGGCGCTCAGTGGTATTCAAAGGCTAGCTTGCCTGAGTGTCACTGGTGCCATGAGGACTTCCCCTACTGCGGCCTTGGAGGTTTTGTTAAATCTGACCCCACTGCACATATACATTCAGGGCGTTACAAGGGCCGTTGTCGTTAGGCTTATGGAAGGACAAGCTCCTATTACCGTCAGGCATGGAGGAGCATATCAAGAGTTATACGAGGAGCTGGAGGCCGATCCTATTTTGGGCCTGCCTTCGGATTTTATGACTCCCAAATATAACTTCGACAAGCCGTTCAAAGTCTGTATTGGAGACCGGGAGGCTTGGAGACGTGGACCCCCAGTGGTGAAAGATTCAATGTGGTACACTGATGGCTCCAAGATGGAGGAGAATGTGGGAGCGGGAGTGTACGGGGTGAAGCCGAAATGTAGCTTTTCGGTTAGCCTAGGGAAACTAGCTACAGTTTTTCAGGCTGATCTAGCTGCAATTAGGTTCTGTGCTACCGAGATTGAAGGGCGTGGAATTATTAATTCTAAGGTCGTAATTTTCTCGGATAGTCAGGCTGCTCTACGGGCAATTAGTTCCTATCAGGTTAACTCAAAACTGGTTTGGGACTGTCTGGGTGCCCTGAAGGAAATTAGTGACCAAAATAAGGTCTTTCTGGTCTGGGTACCTGGTCATTCAGGACATAAGGGTAACGAAGCGGCAGATTTATTGGCCCGGGAAGGCTCTGCGGGATACTTCGTTGGCCCGGAGCCCTGTTTTGGGGTTCCGAAGTGTGTTAAGACTGCGACCATTAACTTATGGGTGCAGAGTAGGTCTCAGGAGTGGTGGCTTGCCACCACTGGGCAGAGACAGGCGAAGGAGTTTATTAAAGGCTATTCGCCGAGGCTGACTGCAGAATTAATCCGTCAAGGCCGTGGGGCTATCAGGATGATTGTAGGCCTATTAACTGGCCACTGCAGACTCAGAAAACACATGCATCGCATGGGCCTGGCAGATGATAGCCTTTGTAGGTTCTGTCAGGAAGAGGAGGAAACGGCACTACACGTGTTGTGTCAGTGAGGGGCTCGTGTGGCTAAGGATGTTACTTCTCGGGGAGGAAAAACCAAGGCCTGTGAGTTTTACCCAAAAGTCACTCTCCAGCATTAAGAGTCTAATTAAAAGGACAGGTCTGGAGGGTGAGCTTTAAAGTTAGGGGAGCCACAATAGACCCAAAGGGGTCGCAGTGGCGTAGGCCCTGAGGCCGCCCTAGTCTAATCTAATCTAATCTAAGGCAAGCATTACTAGTAAACATAAAGTTGGCACTATACTTAAAATTAGCTCTGGTATTTAATTAGACAAGTGTAAAATTCAACTGGACACAACCATCACTACTGAGAAAGGTAACGTTAGCTCTTCGCGCAACCTAAAGCAACTCTTGTAGCAACCTAGGAACAGCCAACTGTAACTCAACTACGCGGCCAAGTTTATTAGTAAATGTAAAGCGAGAGATCATCAACTAAACTTAAAGATGGATCTAGCAATGAACTAAACACAACTGTCTCTAGAACTTAAGTACACAAAGCTGACATTTATTGGTAAACATAAATCTAGATCTGATCAACGATACTTCTAGTACACAGCTAACACTATTATTAGAAAGTAACAGAGGTCTTTACGATTTTGGCTGATTTATTTCAATAGGTTTTTTTTAGATCACTCACTACCAGTATAATCCATTCTCAACCCAGTAATTCTACTTCTCTAAGGTACCACCAAGATTCTTTAAAGAAAAATTATTTATTGCAGACTACTTTTATCTCCTCTGCCATGGTAAAATTTCAAGTCTCAAAAAGTGAAAGGAATAAATGGTATCCAAGTAGCGAGGTTTGAGGTGTAAGCAGGATGGGAAATGATTTGAAACGCTTCAGCATTAATCTATTAGGCAGTCTGGAGGTAATATGTGGTTTAGCATTATCATTTGGCAGAACTCTTCAGATGACCAAAGAGAGATACTTTTCTACCTAAACAGCATGAAGTCAATCAAATTGAATTGAGTTCAGATGTGATAGCTTGCCCATCAGGAACCATAAATATTAAAGAGTGTTAGTAAAGAACTGTATTAAACGCCAAAACTTCTGTTACACTTTATAAAAGATAAAAAGTTATCTTTACAATTAATTTAAAGCTGGCTATACCATCAACTTAAAGTTGACTGAGTACTAAACTTAATATTGCTACCTATAGAACATAACTACTTTCAACAATAGTTACGAGAAACCGTAAAGCTAAGCGTAATGCAAAATAGGGTAGATATCTCTAGAACCAACAAGTAAAAGCTAACACTGTTCGTAAACGTAACACTAGTTTTACTCATAACTTAAAACTAACTGCAGTACTAAACTAGGTACAACCATCTCTAGCACACAACTATCATTATTTGTAAACTATTAACTACCTGCAGTACTAAGCTAAGCTATCAATCACAGTTTCACTACTGAGAACGTAAACGTTTAAAGCTGCCTGCCGTAATAAAACAGATATAACTATTTCCAGTATTCAACTACTCATGAGTAAGTGTAAGGATAGCAAAATACTCAACTTAATTGCCTACACTATTCTAGACTTAGCAATCTCAACAAATAAGAAACTTACCAGTCGTTCATGTCCAGAAAGAAATGTGCCGAGGTAGAGCTCAAGTTGTTGCCGACTAAGATCTGCAGCTGTTTCACCAGCTCATCCTTGTCCGTGGTGCCCAGGCAGCTGAACTGCCGCAAGAGTTGCTGATCTACTATATCCATTTGGTCCATTTTGTCAGAAAAAGTTAATAATAATTATGAATAATAATAATAAGTTATTCAAATTTTATATTTTTGAATATTCGTTTGTTCATATTCTATTCTATTGAAGTCTGCGACTATCTGTACGCATCGATGTTCAGATTGTATCTCGCCAGAACATTACATTTATAAACTTCCGTTTAGATAACCCTACGACTTGTCCGTGCAAAATAAAAAGGTTAAATGCAAGAAATGTACGATATTATATATACATATATATATATAGCTAAAGATGGTAGCTGGTAACTGATTTTCTAACAGTGTAGCGAATCTTGCAGTAAAAAAATTCCCCAATTAGATTTTGTTTTTATTTAGAGGTTTGTAACAAGCATAAGGCAGAGTGTTGTATTCTGTAAGTATATAGTGCCTTATAATAGACTTGTGTTTGAATACATTTATATTAGCTTAGAGGAAAACTCTGCTTGGAATTTTTCATCATCGGACCCCCTCTCAAACTAAAGATTTTGGAGTTAATCACTCTACTCTGGTATACAATACAAAACGTGTTCCATTGGTTTATGTGAGATAATTAGAGCTATATTCAAAGCGCTTAAAAGATTGTTTTGCCCAAATTCAACATAGCTCGTCAAAACAGGTGAGATTGATAGTCGGTTGGAAATTTAGTTGGCGATTACACAACTCTAGACTAAAAGATATGTTGATTAGTGCAGATCCAACAATAGTTTTCAAAATGGTTGTCTTTATTAGTTAATAGAGACGGATAGCAAACATTATTATTATTACTTTATTGATGTACATATATATTTTAGCACGAAAATAGAAAGAACAAACAATATTTAACAGAAGAAAATAACTTTAACAAAAAAAACCCGGCGCTTAAAAATGTTCGTGTTGGTACTTTAATTGAATAAAATATTATTTAGTATTTAGCCGAATTGGTTGAAAATTAGGTTGTTTGATGTACAATAACTCCAAATTAATTTAAATTTTTTTTTTTTTTAATGTCAGCGATTGAATCTATCGATTTGACCCAACCACCGAAACGAACTTGTTTTTCTTTTCCATTGTATCGTGAAAATTTTCTACTTTTAAATGTTTTCTGATTTTCTCTCTTATCTTTTTCTCATCTACCGCCTAGGCACCGTAAAAATCTTGCAGAGTTTCTTTACAACTCATCATGATCCCTAACTAATCTCGCTTTACTACTCCAGTCCAACCCTAACCAGCAAGCCTTCCCCAAAGTCCTTTTTTTCTTTCAAGTCATTCATGTCATTCGAGGACGGCATTGGCGCCTTCTCGTTTCAACTTTCGCATCATAAACAAGCATTCCTGATCCTTTTTTTCTGACATTCTGCTTACCTGTCCGTAACAGTGAAGCCGCGTGCTTTGTAACTTCGATGAGGAGGGCTTTGCACTTATGTCTTAACTTACAGTCCTAGTCATATCCCTCACGGTTTGCCCCAGTACTTTTCTCGAATAACGCGCTCCCTCACATTGAACAAAAAGTAGCTCTAATTTGAAAAACCATCTGGTCTAACATTAGTTGTTGTCATCTAAACGATCCATTTCTAACCATTGAACTACTAAAAAAGTTAAAACTGATTCTGAAGAATATATGTATAATTGGTCGGCAGATTACTTTTTAAGAGGTACAGTTAGTAACTGACATACCAGCTCTTTTAATCCCTTATGATTTTGTTTTCAGTAGTATTGTTCTTAATTATGGCATGTTTTGTTTCTTTGCTATCTCTTCGTTGCAGCAAATTACGGAAAAGCATCAGCGGTTCATGAAGAGCCCCAACTTGGGCTTTTTAATTCTATATAAAAGAGGTTGTGACTATTTTTTCTAATGTTTAATTTCTAACTTATGTTGACAGTATAGTTAAGGATGCTGTCTTTCTTCAAAAGAAATGAAATTAAACACAGAGTTTTGTATCTTTCTTTCAGCCGAGTCTAATATTTTCTGATTTCTCTCAGTAAATGAAAATATTTTGTTTCTGATTTGAACAAAATCGCTGTTTTAAGCTAAACTCTCTCAGAACAATCCTTAAAAAAAATTTCATCCAGCTCTGGTTTACTGGTTTAAGTTTACAGTTGCTGATTTATTTACCGCTATCGAGAATTGCTTTATAATTTTTCTCAGGGGGCCGCGCTGTTTTTCTCGTTGCTTGTGTTAGTGAGAGGCGGTGAACATTGCGCCCCCAAGTTGGACACTTTTTAACAAAATCAATATACAGGGCAGTCCAGTGTGTTTTGAGATTGCGCTTTAGCCAAAGCTTTTTGTATGGTCACAAATAGTATTTAATAAGTTTAACTCCAAAAATTAGTAGCCGGACTCTTTTAAGTTTCAAAAGTTATAGAAAGAACATTATAATCAATTTTTTATTTATTTGCTTAGTAATTTATTTATTTTTAGTAACTATTTTTTCTCTATTAAATAGGTTTTTATATATAATATACAGACTTCTAGTGAAAGTCCTCGTTTTAGTAAAAATAAAATTCAATTACAGTAGTGAGTTTTTAAATGTTTTCAAAGATGTTAAACTAGGCGAGTTTTTAATTCAATTTTATTTTAACATTATGTATTATTTTCAAAATTTGAAATTTTAGTTTTGATCAAAAAACCTTCCCCCCAATAAAATTTTGTGACCACCCAATTTTTTTCAAATGTAACAAACAGTATAAAACAAATTTTTAGAGTGCAGTGAGTAGAAAACCACAATAATTTAAGGAAAAAAAACATGAAGATTTCTCAGTGCTCAACGTAAACTTTTTCCAAAAAATTAGACCTGGGGGGGTTAAAAAATTGTGTGAAAGTGCTTCTTAAATCCATAATTAAAAAAAAACGTGTATAGTCAAAATATTCTGTTTTTAAAAAAATTAAGTGTTGTTTAAGGTGGTTAACCAAAGAATTAAAGTGTCGCTCCCACTTTAGAAAAAGTTATTTTGGAAACCATAGAACATTTCCAAAAGCAAAATATTACAACCCCAAATTATTACAGAAGCAAAGGATGCGTTTCTGTTATTTAGCAACTCTGCTGACAATTATATCTTTACCAAAGTCAATACAACAGGACGAAGAGATTCCGCACAATGAGTGAGTTAGCATTTATTATAAAGTAAGCAAATCATACTCTACCAAGTCAACCATAGTTCAGGCCAGAGATAAGCCCCCACATTGAGACTAACTAGGTTACCTAATATGGCATCCATTACAGTTCACTTTCATTAAAGTGCCTACATTGGTTTAAATCATAGACTTCTAGACTACCACAATTAGCCTATTGTGGCTCCTGCCCAATAAGTTTGGCATTAATAAAAAAAATACTTATATTTTAGTAGCCTCCATACATTTAGATAACATCCGGTCAGTGACAAAGTTCAGCCGCAATTAGTTCCAGTTGGACTGCCCACTTGATATGGCACTACAGAACATTGCAGATACAAAGTTATTTAAAAATACATCCTAGTGACACAGTTTTGCCTTGTGTGACACTATAATCCATTACAGACCATAGCTATTAGACTACACTCCATACCTTTTAATATCACCATCTAGTGACTCAGTTCCGCCTGGTATGACACTAAAATCCATTAAAGACCGCAGATACTTAATTAGCCTCCGTAACTTTAAATAAAATCCAAGCAGTGACACATTTGTGTACAATTACTCCTTGCTCGAGTAGACTACGTATATTTGATTTTATAGTTTATGATAGAACACGGGCACTTAACTTGTCTAAAATGAATTCCATCACAGGCAATCAGTAACTGTGGTTATTCGTAGTTAGACTACTCATCTAATCCGATATTTTAATCTAATGCAGACCGCAGTTAATTAACTAGCCTACTGTAGTCACTAGTTTTATCCCAATTTGACTCGTCTACTTATTTTATATTCCACTAGTGGCGACCAGGAAGTTAGTTCATAGATCACTTTTTTTTTTAATAATAGTTCACTAGTGGTAAAAATTGGGTCGAAATAAACATATTTTAACCAGGCTCTCTAATTTTATAGCCCTTTATTGGCACAGTTCAATCGCAACTATTTCTTGTTTGACTAGGATACTAAATTTTACATTTCTCTGGTAGCTACAGTTCAACCAGGATCAGTTCCTTGAACGAGATCATCTAGTTTTAAGACATAGTCAAACAGTGGCAAATGTTCATTCACAAATAAGTCCTAATTTTACTAGTCTGCCTACTTTTACATTCACTGATGGCTATACTTTTTGTCAGCGTTAGTTCTAGTAAAATTAGCCCAAAGAATTTGAAATTGTATAAGACACCACGATCTAAGTTAAATTAATATAATGTGTTTGTATTATTTTGTGTAGAGTAAAAAATTGGGCCTTAAAGTTTGGCATAGATTTGTGGGCATTTGGCAAAGAATTTACTAAAATGAATGAAATCCAAAGGGTATGTATTTATTTTTGTGTGGTTTTTGCTTGTGTCATTTGGACTTTTATAAATTTTAATAGCTTGGTTTTGCAGAAATATCAAGTGCATGAAGCTCGAGTTGTAAAGAAGGACGGCTTGATCTTGATCCGAGACATGGCATCTGAAGTAAAGAATATGATGGATATTAAAATGAATTCGATTATGGTAAAGTTGAGCTTGGATTCTCTTGTAAACTAAACTCCCATTGTAGGACCAATGCAGTGAAACAAAAAAACAATTCAAATCCTTTTTCTTTCTTCTTGCAGAGGATCATAGATTCTGCAGAACAGGCAGCATTGTCGCACCGACTGGACTCGGACACAAACAACAGTCCAATCAAGTTTGTAAATAGCCGATCGCTACGAGGACAGAATGGTATCAGTTTAGAATTAAATCGTCATTTCGACCAACGACCAGTTAACACAACGCACAGCTCTGTTATTTTGCCAAACACTGTTGTTGAAGCGGGTAAGTATGTGTGTTTTGATAGTTAAGATGTAGCAAAAATTTAAGCGGTTTTTTTCTCTAAATGTCCTTCGTACTTACGCACTGGTAAGAAAGGCTGAAGGGTGTGATCGCCCCCCTTCCACTGGAAACTTTTTTCTATTACATCTTGGTGATAAAATTAAATTGCATTAAAAAAGTAGAACATACTACTAGTCCTATGTTTCATAATACCACAAACCAGTTGCTCAACAAAGGCACCAAACTTGTTCAAATCGCCGAGCCAATGATCTTTCTTGAAGAATATTGTTTTTCTTGGTCCCCGCCAAATATTGCGTGTATTGTAACACTGGCCAAACCTTCACTAATACGTCAGTTAAATTATATTTGTATTGAAACTGTCAGTTAGATAGCATTTACTTGAATTTCATTATCATAACATGACAATTATACTTTTAATACAGAAATATAACTTCCAACACGGAGGTCACGGGTTCGAATCCAGCTGCTGGCCATCTTTTCTCATCCAAGAAGCTTCTTACAGCTATTTGTCCGGTGATGGACAGGGCATTATAAAAACACTCCGGGCGCCAATTAACTCTGTTAACGCGCCTTAAATAACATGAAAAAAAAAATACAGAAATATATTCCAGCAGAAAGAATAAAGCTTTTTATTTTTGAATCTAATCTTCTTTGAAGGCTTAACACTTAGTAAGAAATTTTATTAGAATTTGCACATCACCCCAACGGTCAATACAAAGATAACACGAACAATTTTATGCTGAATATTTATGATAACAAATATTTATTTACTCTTTTAATTGCTTCATTAGTAAGGTAAATGTTTGGTTCCCTATTTATTTTAGGTATGTGTATACCATACGATCAAACTTATTAATAATATGACAATAATTAAGTTTCCATTCTGTAGTATTAATTACTTACTTCACTTTAATGTCATTAGTTAAGGACAATGCAATAATATTGACCGTGGTTGCTCGTTGTCCTCGTACAGCAAATATCTTAGTACTAGAAGATTCCCAACAGAAATTCTGGATTCGTCGCTAAGCGAACATCTTCAATATCAATATTTAAATGATAATAATATATAAAAAATGATCGTATACAATGTAGAATACAGTATTGGTTAATGCTAAAACAAAGCCACACAAAAAAATAAATAAATGAATCTAGAAACTCGGGCAATTTGGGATTTTACTTTATTTTAAAAGGCTAAGCGGCACAACCGCGATTTCCGAAATTAGAGACTGCAGCCATTAAAATCGTAGTACAAAATCCAAGTGATTTACTTTTTTCATCAAACGAATTTTTAATTCTGAAATATGGATTTATTTTAAATATTCCAAACGAACAAAAACAATGGATTTGACAGCCAACCAACCAGTACATGTGATCCGACTGATTGAAGAAAAACGTGGTGTTGAGCGTGTGATGGCGAACTACGAGAGCGACATTGATTTTAGCCTGGTTGCTGTGAATATGATAACTCTACTCTACTCAGCTAGAGCGCATACACTCTTTTGGCTGACAGTTATCTTTACTTAGTCAGTGGAAAAAGAGTAGTTCTTTAGCGAAACAATGCAAGATGGCACATCCTATAAACCATCCTATAAAAGTAATGGAAGATTTGAATTTAGACCTTACCCACTATGCAATTCATATATTGTAACCTTTTCACTTCCCGAAAGATACGAAGAAAGTAAAAACCCTGATTTCGGAAAGTTTTGCCTGCAAAGATAGCTATCGGTGGTGTGGAATCAAATGGAATTGTGGGATCTCAGACGGATTCAAGCTTTAGAAAAATATATTAGATGCATAAGCTTAATAGTTGTGTAAACTAATATTTTTAATTCTAAGGTGAAATATGCACAGAGTTCAGGATTTCATGAATTTTTTTTGTAATTGTATTTGCCGCAAGTCATATTGAAATATTATTGAAAGAGAACGTAACATTTTAGGTTTAATTGAAACAAATGAAATAATTCATGGTACGAAATATTTAAACCAAAACGTCAATTTTCGTAAAATATGCTCCAATTGATGTGCTTCATGTACAGAAATGAGTTCTTTGTTCTTCCGTTTCAAGGGTTTGCAACAAGTTCAACCTTTTGACCAATATAAAGTAAAAGAGGTGTAAAGTTGGTCAGAGATTAGTTATATTTTCTCGTATACCAAAATTGTAAATTTGTAAGTTAAATAATTATTATAAATAATATTAAATAACAGCAAACCTAAACTGTCAATTAATAATCAAGAAGAAAAAGAAATGGTCCATGTGTGTTTAAAAAGAAATTGCTGCTCTGTAGAGTGCTGCACTCTACTAACAATTAACTGAATTATAACATAATCAGTAACTCTTGATCCTATTGGATTTTCTTGTGCAAATGTGAAGAAAAAATTAACTAAAGAATTAAAAAAAAAACAATCGTTTAAAAAATTAATCTTAATTACACGTCCACTTCATTTCTTTGACTTCACGTTTGCATCATGATTAAAGATAATATGATACTTTGGCTTCAGCCAATATATGGCACTTTACAAAAAGCACTTGTATTTAAAGCACAATAATTAAAGAATACTCTGAGAAATAACACTTAATAAAGTTTTATACAATAACACTTATTAAGAACGGAGATTATGAGAGATGAAGTTAAATCAAATTTGGTCTTGGTTTAATTCTAATCTCTACAATGAAACCAACCGTTTTAATAATAAGCGTTTAAATAATTTAAAAAAATTTTCCATAAAAAAACATTCAATTTGCTTTAACTCTTTAGTTATTAAGACCGTAGTAAAAAGTTATGTCTAAAAAATTGCTTAGATAACGGTTGAAATTCGGATCATGGCTTGAATGAGAACATTCTTGTCACAAACGAGGTGTGGAACTATGTACTTCAGTTGACCAGTTCAACCTGATTCTCTCAGTACCTATAATTTCAAATACTATTTGATTACTACAATTTAGTCCAGATGAAAATGCATTTTTTTTTTTTTTTTTTTTTTTCATAGATCCACAAGTTGGAAATGCACTACGTTGGTCGGAACATCTGGATCCAGTGTTCGTCAACAATTATGAAGTGGACCCAGCACTCAGCTGGCAGTATTTTGGAAGTACCACAGGATTTTTAAGGAGATTTCCAGGTATGCGGTTTCCACTCAATAAAATTGTGTACTGAATTTCACATGGAATTAGTGTATTTTTTATGTATTTATTTATGTAATTTTTGTATTCATTTTCGTATTTTATTGATTTTTAGAAATATCAATATTGATTTTTATTGATTGGATAGAAATTAACAATGGCGGGAGGGTTGCACTTAGATGATGTAATGGTGGGTCAAACACAATTATACCATATTACTTTTTCACCTGAGTAAAGGAGTGTGACAGAGGTCCCTGAAAGATTCAGCAATATCTCACTATTAGCTCTGTCAGGACCTTTACAGTCTAAGGCACAAACCTACTCTTCTAATGATCAAACCAAACATTGAATGTTCTCTGTACTTTCTGTTTTCTAGCAATGTCATGGCCATTAGAAGAATCAACAAAATCCAAAGATTTGCACGATTTTCGTATGACTGACTGGTATGTGGGTGCCTCAACGTCGCCTAAAGATGTAGTCATTATGGTGGAAACTTCCTTTTCTATGGACAACTCTGCGATGGAGTTGGCTAAAGTGGTCGTGAAATCATTGCTAAGCACTCTTGGAGACAATGATTTTGTCAACGTTTTCACCTTCTCTGATGTCACCAAGGAGTTAATACCATGCTTTAAGGATTTATTAGTGCAAGTAAGCAGTACTTTTTGATGAGTTTTCTATTAGGTTTTTTTTAAATGTGAGGCTTCCTGGAGAAAGTACTTCATAGAAGTTTTTTGGGGGGAGAAGGAAGGATTTGTAGCTGTGCCAGCCTCAAATAACTGTTGGTAGTTGGTAGACACTGTAGAAAGCTATCCCATGATTTCTAAAACACTTAAAAGCTAAACCAGAGCATTCTTGTTATTCGTTAATGTTATAGAAAGTTATTATTTTTTTTAAGCTAAGTTGCTGAACTCATCAGGGATACAACGAGAACTACTCGTATCTTAGTCCTGGAGGTGATCCATTATTTCAGGAGATCTCTAGGTCTCTAAATAGAACCCAGACCATCCTTTCTGCAAATAATCCTGAGGGAAAATTGAGTCAATTTAGTAGTTTTCGATTGCCGTCTTATTATTCATTCGCGGGGAGGGAGCAAGGCTTATGATCCGAAACGCCCATATAGTTACTTCTAAAAAAACAACAAACACAATCTAGGGCTGAAATCTATTCCCGGACTTGAGCCATGTAAGGTTCACTAACTTATCAAACAATAACTTATATCTTAAACTTCATATCTTCTATCTTTGTATCTTCTAACAATTGAACCAAATCCTGGCACCCAGATCATCTTCTTAGAATATTTCTTCAGTCTCCTAGAAATTTCTTGTACCCATTTCGAAGTGGCAATTGGCTGGCTGGTTTGCGTCAGATAAGCGGATTATTAAATCTCTGTTCAATTTTTTCTCATCTCAGATTAGATATTTTTTTCAAAGTGCCGGCCACCAAAGTCGCAGCAGGAACCCTAAACTGTCTTGTAAGTTTTCCTCGCTACATGTCTCAGAAGCACACACCCTAAACTAGTTTAGATCACTACTGCTCTTTGATTGGTCCTCAAACAATTTTACTACAATAATTTCAGGCGAACGAGTTGAACAAAAGAGAGATCATCCACGGCTTGGACAACATCCAGATGGAGCAAGGTGCAAACTTCTCCGCTGCTCTGGTAACCGGCTTCGAAATATTGCACAGGGTAAGCAGACTTTTTCAAATAGTAGTATAACTTAAAGGATTTTATTTTGAATTCATTCCAACTGAGTGGACCATTACACTACTTTTTTGGACTCCGAGTGTTTCACAATGTAGTTTTCCTCATCAACTGATTAATGATAAAATAATTTTTCAAAATATCTGTCAAAAAAATCAATAGATGAACCCAATGTAAACACATGAGAATTTTTCTCCTTTAATGAGATTTGTAAGTTTAAAACAACAGAAAAACTCCACGGGTTTTCCATAACCACGTTTTTTTCACTTCTTGTCAATGTTCAGTACAACCGGACGAGCCAGGGCTGTCAGTGTAACCAAGCTTTAATGCTGATCTCCACGGGGCCCAAAGGCGACTATAGGCACCTTTTCAAAGAGTACAACTGGCCACACATGCCCGTTCGAGTCTTCACCTACCTGGTGGGCAAGGACAAGTCGGGCGCCACGGAGCTCTACTGGATTGCCTGCTCTAACAAAGGATATTACGAATACGTGGATAAGGTAAGAAATGTTCTTAAATAAAACCACACCGTCATGAGTAAATCACAAGTCTATTATTGAATTTTCAACGTTTTAGGCTGAGAATGTTGATGAGAAGGTGTTAAATTATCTGAGAGTCTTGTCAAGACCAATGGTAATGTACCAGAACGATCATCCTATCCACTGGACTCCGGTGTACGCTGGTGGTCAGGTATGTTAAAGTTCATACATCAGTTTGGTTTGTACATCACACGGAACTAATTTTCTTGTATGATGTTCAGCGACCCTACATCATTGAAGTGAATCTTACTGACTTTTTCACTTGTAAGCCCTCTTGCCTAAGATGTTCGATAATAACAAAGGTCGAAAACTAAATAACCAATTAAATAAAACTTTCCGAAAATAAGAACATTTATAATATTCATTTACTTTTACAAATGTGCAGATATAAGGTGATAAAATTTTGGAGCAATACATTTCCTTCATATTTCGAATTGCTATATCTATTGCCTATAGGTGTAATCTCTACTGAAATATGGACAATTATAGTACTCGTTTACCTCTTCAATTATGCACAATAGCAGATTTCTAGCTGCATTTTTGAAAGAGATATAAGGTGATAAATTAGAGAGCTTTACATTTCCTTCATAATTGCTGTATCTCTTGCCCTATTGTGTAATCTCTGCGAAAATATGGAAATTATAGTACTCCTGTCCTATTGGTGTAATAAGTAAATTTTAAAGACGCCACGCGCACATTTATACGAAATACCGCAAAAACGTTCAGGCCTTGAGGTATCCATAAGATCCCATCCTTAGCAAGGCTGTTGGCCTCCTCGTTACCTTTCTATACCTTTAGGTAGTGATCCCAACTTAGTCTTGTGCTATTGTGCCAGGACCTCCAGTTCTTTGCGGCATGAGTTGACAACGTTCGATTTTTTTTTTTGTAAACTTTTCCTATTTCAGTTAAGTTTTGTATTTTTAGCAACGTTGACACTGATCCTAGTAGAAACTTCAGCGCAAATAACTCCGTTACAAGAGAGCTATGAACAAGTACATAATTTTTACCAAATGCAAAACTCCAGTTTGATAATACATTTTTATTGAAGCATTAACGTTTACAGGAGCGTAATTCTGTTCGGAGCTTTATCCTTCTGTCGTTTCTTTTATGCGTTCTAAAAGCAAGCGGCTTTTAATAATGCGTCAGACACTAACATAATTTTTTTATTTCTACCAAATTGCCTATGAATTTACTAACACTACTGTATTCTGCATTACAGACAGATACCTTGTCAGTGGAGGATATCCAATTCGGCAAGCTGATGACCACCGTGTCTACGCCTGTATTCGATCGCAGAAATACCTCGGTATGCACATTTCTTCACAGTTACAAAATCATGTATAACTTCAAAGGGTTCCTAATTTTATTATTGCTCATTTGTTTTGTTTTAGGTTAGAACTGCAAATCTGTTGGGCGTTGTAGGAACTGACATTCCTATACAGCAGATCAAGAAATTAGTGCCTCCTCACAAGGTGAGACTTCTAACCTAGATTCCTTGAATATTACCTAGCGCAGTCGTAAATACTTTAGAGTGAGAACCTTAGATATAACTTAGCCAGAGAAACACTGCGAGCTAGAATAAACACCCTTTTTTAGGTTGTTTAATTCTCTCAACTTATGAGATGAATGGATCTCAATAAATCCAGGTTATCATTACCCATTCGAAGCAATGTGCTTGTTTTTGTCACCCAATTCATCTTAATACAATGAACTAAGAAATCCACATGGTCTACATTTAGAGCTTTATTAATAAGCTGGCCGAGTGCTGCTATTTTAGAGCGACGGTTCTTAATCAAATTTTCATTCTCAAAGCTCCCTAAATAAACTGGGGAAAAAAATCTATGCGATTTAAAAATAACAGTTTGAACTTAAAAAAAGCTTATAACGACACAAACTTACATTTAATAAATTATTAGAGGCTTTGAAAAAATGTATTTATGTCATAAATCCGAACAAAAAGAACAAATTAGATCAGGTCAACCATTCTACTGCTTTGATTAGAAAGGTTTCTCAATGTGACGCATGCGTTAGTGGTCGAAGTATTAGTACTAGTATTTATTTGGGGCTAGTTGTTGGTCATGTTATCTCTGAATTCTATTTTCTCACTAACCGAGCTTACAGCTCAGATATAACGCCCTCTGAATACCATTCATTCATTTGCCCACTTTTTACTTGGCAAACAAAAAAAAAATACAATTTCAAAGCGAATGAAAACGGAATTTTTAGATAATTTTGCAGGCAAAGACCGCTGGTTATAGAAAATAATGGCCTTTTTTTCTGCAGCATGTAAAGTAGTAAAAGTAAACAAACTCTTGTTTTGAAAAATGGAAAACACCTAAACTTTTCTTTAATTTACATTAAGCAAACAATAACAAATGATTACCCTTTAAAACCTAGTATTGCTCACACAAAATTGTACCAAACGCTTCTTATTGAAAACCTAACTTTTAATCCTTTATCTATTCCGACATTGCGCTTTCATTCGATGATTATTAAATTCTTTTTTCGCTCGCACCCTGGAGTCTAGACCGTGGATAGATGGTATCACATCAGTGGTGCACATAAGTAATAGTAACTGTATTGGAGTTATCGCGTCTTTATTTACACGCAATTTTATAAAAAGCTGATGCACGTATTGGAGCATGCAATAAAATATCTAATGAATCCCTTGACTAAAAAAAAGGAGTGGTCTACATTACTTCATGGTGTAGCAAAATTTATTGTATTTTATTTTTGTCTCTTTTTTCCAGCTCGGTGTAAATGGATATGCATTTATTGTGAACAACAACGGACAGATCCTTTTTCATCCGGATTTAAGGCCTTTGGTAAGTCTGAAGTTCTTTCTTTTGTTAACTATTTTAAAGGAGGGTGGAACTCTATAGATTTGAAGTTTAGTTATGTCATTCATATTAAAAAACACTGTAATATTTGTTTATTAAATTAAATTAAATCTGTAAGTCCACTTGGGATATATTTATCTTGAACAATTTATGCATTTGCTTAAACTTAAAACATATTTAAACAAACATATATGTATAAACCTTCAACTTAATCACAGAAATCATTTCAAACATATCAATCCATTTATTCGCTGGCAAAACCTCTACAATTCGTCATTACTGCGTCTTTCTCACAATCAATAGTAACTAATGATATTTTCCTTAATCTAATAGCTATAAAAGTGAACTCATGTTGCTGAAGCGTGGGGGAATTAATGGAATATTTATGTATAATGATTATTTCATTTCTGTTAAAAATTTTAGTTTATCAAATTATTTTTTATCTTGAACTGATTAATTACACAGTTCGCCTAGAACGATTTTAATTGAAAAGTTCACCAACATTAAAAAAAAAATTTTCTCATTATTTGGGTCAAAAATAACCAAAATCCACCAAAAACCAAATCGGTTTACGTTGCGGATTTTTTTTTTTTTAATTTTTTAGGTCAAAAAACGGCTTTTTTTTTGCATTGTTAAGTTTAATAAGGAAAAACAATTCAGTTTTTTGCAAAACCAATGCATGCATTTTGAAGCTGAGGGAATTTCCGACAGATTGATGTATTTTATAAATGATAAAAATGAAATTTCGACATTCAAAATCAATAAAAAAGACATTTTTGAGCAAAATAAGGCAAAAACAAGGTGTTTCTCGCATTTCAAAGCTTACTTAACAAATAAATCATTGTTTTTTTGTGGAAGGGAATGGGACTTTTCAAAAATGGAGAAAAATTCCTGCAAAATACAATATTTATACACTGGAAAAAGTGAAACTTTCCAATTCAAATTCATTTAATGAAACTTTTTGAATTAAAAGACAAATGATTACATTTTTTTTTTAATACTTTATTAAACTCATAGGAAAGTACAAGTACCATACGGCATGGAAATACCAAAGTATGGTGAAAGACTTCTTCGTTCTATTGTTGTTTACAATTGTAATCATTTGGTTTTCTTTTGTTGACAAAATAATTTATATCATAATATATGACATCAAAGTATTGTATACTTCACGATAAAATTATTGAGATTTTTGTTAAAAAATAAAATTTAAATTACTTTAAGTTTATAATTACTTTAAATTTTTATATTTATGTACATGTACATAAATGTCTTTTTTGTGAAAATTTAATTTCTATGAATATCTATCTTTATTCAAATAAAGTAAAAAATGTTGACTAAAAAAACTTAAAAATAATTGAGTAAGTTCTTTACAACCTCAGATGTCAATCACAATGTCTCCAATAGCAAAAACTTTAATTTTTTTTGTTACTAAGCCCTGCAATTCGATAAAAAATTATTTGGGCTCTTTTAATTCAAAAAGTTTCATTAAATGAATTTGAGTTGGAAAATTTCCCTTTTCCCAGTGTATAAATATTGTATTTTGCAGGAATTTTTCTCATTTTTGAAAAGTCCCATTCCCTTCCACAAAAAAACGATGATTTATTTGTTAAGTAAGCTTGGAAATGCGAGAAACACCTTGTTTTTGCCTTATTTTGCTCAAAAATGTCTTTTTTATTGATTTTGAATGTCGAAATTTCATTTTTATCATTTATAAAATACATCAATCTGTCGGAAATTCCCTCAGCTTCAAAATGCATGCATTGGTTTTGCAAAAAACTATATTGTTTTTCCTTATTAAGCTTAACAATGCAAAAAAAAGCCATTTTTTGACCTAAAAAATTAAAAAAAAAAAAAATCCGCAACGTAAACCGATTTGGTTTTCAGTGGATTTTGGTTAGTTTTGACCCAAATAATAAGGAGAAAAAAAAATTTTCAATGTTGGTGAACTTTTCAATTAAAATCGTTCTAGGCGAACCGTGATTAGCTAACTATTGCTCGTTTATTCAACAGCAAGTGTAGTAAGAGACAGAAACATAGTGAAAGTGTTAGGCACTTTATAAAACTGCGAATTAACTACATAAGTTAACTATTAACTATTAATGTTTTTCTTTGGTTGTAATCACAGCTTTTCATTCACTGCACTTAAGCTCTCCGGTCTTCCTCTAAACAGACCTTTATTTTTAGCTTACTGAAACTAAAAGAAAGTACTTAGCACAAAAAAAAAAAAACATTTCAAGTCAGTATTCAAAATGATAACGGAGCTACCAACAAATCTCACGCCTTATATTATAGTAGGTATGTAGTACTGCCTTTCGCCAAGAGATAGCGCAGGCTTTACTATTTAAACATTCAGATACCTATTTTAATCCTACTGCTAGGCATACACTCTCAGACATAGAGCACCAAGTATATTGATGTATCTACTTTTTCTTCTGAGTTCTAAATCCACTAATATATTGTTCACTTTTCTTTACTCTTAGACAAAGAGAATCACGTTATAATGCAACACACTTTAATGACTATTTTAAAATTGTCTAATCTATGAAATTTTTATGCTGCTGCCATGGATGGATCTGCAGTACAACAAGAATCAAGTAAGCTTTGTAATCTTTGCTTTGATTTCGTGCTATTTATATTGTTATTATTGCCAATTTTAAGCATATACAGTGTTCCCACATATAATTAAAATTGTACTGTGTGACAATTGTATAAGGGTTGATCGTCAGAAATGGCACTGCTAAAATTCGTGTAAACTGCCCCCAAACCAATACAATGTAGTGTAGATGAAGCAAAAGCGTATCTTTCAGTTAGGCTCCATGGCTGAGTCTACTACCATATTTTTTGGTATCATGAATCATTTACTTTTATTAGTCTTTTACATCTACCTACACTTAAACATAAATGCAGATTTTTTTTTTGTCATTTTAGTATTGAATTACATGTTCTACGAATAAACAGAGCCTAAACGTTCAAGCATTATAACAAAAATGCCTTTCGCAGCCTCCTGCACTTGCGCAGTCGTCGACTCCTCGCTGCTTCATAGTATCGAAGATCCGAAGGCTAGCTAAAGGCTGTTTCCGGTAGTTGATGGCGAGAATAAGCGCGCATCACTTTTTTTTCTATCTTTTGTTTGTTTTGTTTTTGCTTGAAAACTTAATTAAATGCTCTGTTATCTGGTTCGTCATTTCTGGACACGCTGAACACTGCATTCTTGCTTTTTAGCGTGTTATTTTATGTATTTATTTTGTATATGTTCACGGACAACCTTATGTGCTTATATATGTCCTAGCGGACGATCTAGAGTTGGTATTTATTTATTGTTTTCCCGTAAGATGCGAACTTAAAAGCTTCAGTCATTTGGAAAATGCCAATTAGTTCTTACTGAATTAGTAAATTATGTAAGGCGGAGAACTTGGCTTTAATTGAAAAAGAAAATTTAACGGACAAATTCAATAGAATCTTCGTCTTTCTTCACTCTATACGAAAATTAAAACTAAATGATGTAGTTGTAATCTCCGTTTGAGGATACTTGATGAGAAATTTACGCGTAATTTTCAAAAATAGTTTTCTATGTATTTCTGTCAGGAAATTAAATGAAAAATGATTTTTAGATATCTCTGTTAAATTTTGACTGCAAGGTCTTCTGCGTGAGTCATCTCCCAACATGTTCTGTGTCTCATGACCTGTATTTGATGACCAAGATAAGTCCAATATTCGCAAAATCTTGTTACGTGAAATTTTAGTGAGATAAAATTGAAGAATCATTCTTGCCATAGACCTACCCATATAAAACAATCACGCTACGCTACTGTTTATATAATACAATTTATATAAAATTAGGGGGAACTACAATATTTATTATCTTAAAACTTTTTTGTTCTAGTTTATAGACTCACTGAAGCCTATTTACAACAGTGTAGATCTGACTAGTGTCGAATTGTTGGATTCGGACTTAAATCCACGGGAGATTAACAACAGCCTTCTGAATGATGTAAGTTCTGTTAGGTTTACTCAGTCCAACTAGTTTTGATAAGCACATATATTTATATATAGTTGGTCTAATTTGAGAAGTGTAAACTATTCACTAAAGACCAGAAGCATGTCACGGCTTCATTCTATTTAACTCTTTTTTACAATTGCTAAAACATGACATTGATTTTATTTTCAGTTACGCAATGATATGATTAATCAGAAGGAAGGCGAGACGGAGCTGAAAGTCAAAGTGCATTATGACAATATGGTAAGTGGAGAAAAATTTCTTATAGCGTCTGTTAGGGAAAAAAAAGTTATTAGTTAATTTAAATCGATAGTTATCCTACATAAAAGTTCAGGGAGACTCTAAAACCCGGCATAACTTCCTCATGATGGATTTGACTCTGTAAATCGTCTCGGCTTGTACCGCCGAATTCAGTTGATACAGCCTAGGTTTCTGCTCAATTTATCAATTATTTTTTTAATATTCTCTATTTCTTGCGATATCGTTTTTTCAAAATGTTATCTAGCTGCTCTCCAAGTGGGTCTCAGAGGGATTAGTGTCGACAACCAGATTGTTAGCTGCTTGCCCTCTACTAAACTGTGACTTGTAGTGTTTTCAAACAAGTTAGCTCTTCCAAACAGTTTATTAACACTTAAAATTAACTGCATGGCATTCTGATTAACATATAACCTGCATCAGTTTATGGCACATCTCGTCACAAACTCAGCCACACTGTCCACACCACTAACCAGGGTTTAATCGGGCCCGATATATCATACAGGCGGTAGAACTGAGATCCGTAAGGCATATTGGAAATCAAAATGTGGTTTTTCATGCATTTTCTATTTTACGGTGGTTGTTTAGTATGTAGACTATTCACTGGTAGCTAAATTCCAGATTCTTCATTCTCCCCATACAGGCGGCTTCTTTGGCTATTAATTTTGTTGGTCTTTCTTTGGTGTTTCACCGTCAATACATAATAGAACCACCCAACAAATCACACGTCGAACATGCCTTTAGCTAACAAAACGAAATTTAGATTATTTCTGGTGTTTTTTATTTATTTATTTTAACTCATGACTGTGAGTACTTTTCCAGAAACGTGTGACCACACGGCGTAATAAATACTTTTATCATCCTATTGAAGGCACGCCCTTTTCACTCGGCTTAGCCTTACCGGATGGTTACGGCTTGTACGAAGTGGAGGCACAGGAGGAGATTAAACTTAGCCACGTCAATGGTAAGTACATTACAGCTTCTGGATTGATTTTTGAGGGGACGGGTATGCACAACAATAAACCCGCTAGAATTACTCTTTTTTCTAATCATAACAATTAAAAGTAAAAAATTCTCTTCAAACATTTATTTTTCCTCAAAAATTGAATGGACGAGGTAGGATGTAATTGTTTTTTTTTTTTTTTGCAAGCTTACATAAAGAAAATCAGTCCAGCAGGCAATGCGCCTCTTCTGGAAAAAATAGTTCAAGTCTAAGCCATAGGCTTTTACGTTGGTAGAAGTATTACGAAATTTAAATAAAATTGATTCAGTCGTAAATCTGCACTGATCTGCACAGATTTTCCTAAACTTTTAATTCCAGCAATGCTTTTAATGTTTTTTAACGTTAACAAAATAAATTATCTTTTCAGTGTTCACAAAAAGCTCCTTGAGAGAAGTAGAAACACAACAGTTTATTCAAAATATTCACAAAACAATTAATTATTCTGGGAGTGATCACATTTAGGTGCGCAAAAAATTAAAAAAAAAAACAGTTTGAGCCATTCCAGTAAAATTCTTGAAAATTAAAATCACATCAATAAACTCGCCCCTCTGGTAAAGGGGTGAATGTATTCAATTTAAATGTTTAAAATTAATCCATTGAAAATCTTCAAAAAATTCTGTGTATTGAATATTACAAACGAGTTTGTTTTTTTACAGTTACCGAGTATTTTAAAGGAAAGAATTGGCGAGTACACCCAGAATGGTGAGTCTAAAGATATTAACTCAATTTTTTACTAGCTCAAGCACAGTATCGAAACTTGACGAAAGCTATTTTGAATTCCACTAGGTCAGGGGTCGGCAACCTTTCTCAAGTAGAGAGCCATTTTTCCTTAAATAATTTTAATAAATCTTACCAAGAGCCGCAAGGATGATAGTGTACAAAACTCTGTAGATCATTTGTATTTTCACAAATTATGATTTTATGATATTCAATAAAATTTAAATGTTTTATTAATGTATTTTCACATATTGCAAAGTAAATCAACGAATAAATAATAACTACACCTGTAATTGAATGAAAATGGCGGCAGTCTTTTATAATTACATACTGTATTTTAAAATAATTCTATTCAACTTCAAACCTATCACATTTAAAATTCTTTTTGGAAAAATATCTTTACTTTAATAAATGAAATTTACATTTGTTTCAATAAAATTGAAATATACAATATATTTTGGACAGGCTGAAGAGTCACAAAATTTGGATAAAAGAGCCGCGGGTTGCCAACCCCTGCACTAGGAGATCGTTTCATTAACCAAATATTTTATAATTGTTGTAAAGAGGCGTAATGTAATTGCCGTCACCATTTGTTAAGTAATGAACAGATCGCAGTGACTTAGCACAGAAGAAAATGTAATACATTTGATTCGGAAAATTATTTTTATTATTATTTTTAACAGATAGACTAGTAATTATTCATTATGAATGAATCCTAAATGTCAAAACCGTTTTTTCCCTCTTCTACTGTGAACCGACTTTATTACTTTTTTAACAAAATAATGCACGGTCCAATACTTCGAAATTGACCCGATACAAAGTTCAAGCATTCGAATTGGATTAATCAAAATTTTCGACATCCAACTTTAGATCCAATGCCGTTACCATTCTTTAGAAGCAAATAATTATTGAACTGTAACTTCCTCTTAAATTCTTTATTCTGCAGACTCGAAGGAAATAAGTTATTGTTCGGAACAAGTAATAATCTGATAGTGCTAAACCGGCAGTTTGCTAGATATGGTAAATGTTTAAAAAAATACGTATTTGTTTTTAACTCACCAGTTGAATGGGTGGCACAGTATGGATTCAGCCAACCTATAATTGATTATTATAAATTTCCAGGGTTTACTGCGAATACAATTACGCTAATGAGCATAAATTTAGCTCAGCGGAGGAGCAGGTACTGCACTTCCTGTCCAGGACTAGACGTCCTGCCTGGAAGTGGATGTCTGTGCGTCCCAGATCACCATCACGCCCTCATGAAGCAGGTAAAACTTGACCAGCAACTAGAAATTATTTACCAAGTTTATAGTAATTTATAATATATTTGTTCGTTCTATCTATTTGCAGGACAAGGAGGTACCAAGAAGATGGAACGAGATTCACACTACTGTAAGTTTATACCTACCGCAAGTCAGGTTGATTTATTTATGACTCACTAGCTCAGAGTTTGTGTTACTAATTTTTTGAACCCTGAACTAATTTGACTAACGCTCGCACTGAATGCATGGAGCTCAATAAATTATTCTTAATGATCTATTATTCAGGCGATCGCGACTTAATGCAGTCTCTGGTATTCGACGCGATGGTCACCCAAGGGCTGGAGACTGCTGGACCCTCCAGTCTTAAGGAAGACAAACAGTAAGTAAATATTAAAAATCTCGTAAAAAATTAATAAATTAAGTTACAATAAACTAGGTCACACATTCACATCTTAATTGATAATTTTGTCTGTTGCTGTGAAAATGCTGCTGCGTAGAAAAACAGGCAAATGTAATAATGCCTGTAAAATGCTCCCAGTTAGTACAATGTACGATACATATCTACCCGCTGTATAATATTAACAGCAATTAGATCCTTGTTCTCTGAATTGTTAAACTCTATATCTGGCAAAAAGTACGGATAAACAAGCCTCTAAACAGCTATAATCAGATAACTACAATTTAGAGAATCTCCACCTTCATAAAGAGAAAATAATACATGCCTCTAAATTCATACAGTAAATACAATAGACAAATCTATTATCTATATAATATTAAATGAAAGCGCAACCTTACCTGTAATGTGACCCATTACCAGTTCAACTTTACAAGAAAAAAAGATTTTTCTGAGTGTATTTGCCATATTTCTTTCAAGTCCAACGGTTCCAATGATTTTCTTAAAGTTTTTTGTGCTAAAAGAGAGCGCAGACAAAATTATGAAACGGTTGCCTCTACTAAACTTTTTTTTTTAATATCGGTGCAAATTTCAAACAATAAATTGACCTGGCTTAATTGAGCTCAAATGTAATATATAATTCAGAGTACTTAACAAAATCATTTAACAAAAACAATTGTGAAAACACATCCACGCAATTTGCAAACTAAAGCTAGAAAATAGTTTTATTTTTTGAGATGGATCTCACCTTTTAAAATTGATGCTCAATTGAGATTATATTGGTATTTTTTTGTTTTGTTTTAGATATTAAAATTATTATTTTGGAAAATTTTACACCACTTTTGTTTTTTTCTTTCGAAAATGTGCGTATTTTTTGTTTTGTTTTTAAATCCAATTGTTTTAAAATGGTTAATTTTGCATATCTTGATAAGAATCTATCAGTCTTGGTTTAACTTAGCTTAAACTGAAAACAATACCCAAGCTACACTTCTGACTCTAATCAGGCTAGATGGGTTAAATAAAGGTCCTACTTAAAGTTTAAAAAACATATTGTGTCAAATTGACCTATTTTCAATTGACACAAATATTATCGCGCCAGACAGACTAGTGAACAATGTCTTGGAGGCTGGAGGTTCTCAAACATTCTGTCCCAACTCACAACCTCAACGAATTATTGCTACACACCATTACTACGCTACGCCTTGCCCGAGTTTTTAGTCGTGAAGACATACTCAGAATAGGAAATCAAATTAAGTTAAGAATCTCTGATTTTATCCGTTGTAGCTCGCATATTTCTTGTATGTCTGGCCGGTTTTGGACTTTCATCCATCATCAGAGGTGGATGAATCAGTTTGATGTAGAGGAATTTGACTTTATTTACATCACCGTCTCACACTACACTCGCTGACTGAATGAGGAAGGTTACATGGGTTGTATGTGTTATTCAAAATGTTATTGAATCGTTAAACATTCAGCAAAAATAATGAAATGAAATTAATGAAATCTAGTAATCTTTTAAAGATTCTGTACGTTTAGTGTCTGCATAGTTTTAGAATTGTATAGTTGAAATTCCATTTCATATGGGGGGAGGCGCCCAAATTTAAGCAAAATCACGAATTTTATGCTTAATACGGAATTATACTTATTTCATACGTTCTGATTATTTCAAACGTATAGAACCCTTTAAACGTTTTCCATCATTTTTACAAAATATTTTACAATTCATTGACGATAAAATCAAGAATATTAATCCAGCAGTTCGGACCTAACCATATTTTTAATCAATAATATAAAATGAAAAATTATTCAAACAAAAATAGATAATATTCAATACATTTAGGTTGTGCAAGTTTAGTAAAATCATATAAGCATGTTTCGAAAACGAAGATGAGTTGTCTTAGAATACAACTTGATACATGCCTATGCCTATGCTTTAGCACAATCCATTTTAATTGGCTCTCACAATTACGGGGATACCTGAACTTTTGCTTATCACCAAATGGGTTTATTTTCAAGAAGGGGATGTCAGTGCACCATTAAGGTTTTGGGCAAAACTTGTCCTCCAAACCCTCACAAGCCGTAACTCCCGCTTGGCCTATTTATTAAACAGCAGCTTTGGACACACCCAGCTAATAAGTAGAATGCTTATTTATCTATAAATACTCTGGCCAGAATGGTGAAAGCTCACAATTAAGTTGGTTTTTAATTAGGAATGTGCCATAGCTAGCTTATCTGATTATTGGTACAATAACCATAGTGCAATTTAGATAAAATTTAAATCAAGAAGAATCGGCCAGTCATTTACAGTTGTAGATTATGTAAACAATTGAAATGGACGAAATTTACTATTTTCTGTTGGCAGAGGAGAGAAGCTCGATCCATTAAGTTTAGAAGATGCGCTATTTAATAACCTTCATTCGTACCTAGCTCTTAACCTAACAAGACCAGTTAAATTGCAAAATTACCATTTTAAAACATTTTCTGTTTGAAAGCTAATCTGCACTAATCACTAACCCGTTTGTCTATCTCCCTGCACTAGCCCTATCGCCACTTTGATGGCTCTCCTACACAGGTAAACTATAAAAACACTCAAACCCAACCACGAATTTTTGAATTGAAATAGTATTTGATGAACCAGAATATAACATTGTATTGAAATGTGCAATTAAAAAAAAAAAAAAAAAAATTGGCAAAGTCTTCTGGTAGATTGCTTTAACAGAGATAGTTTTAAAGACATAATTTTGTTTGCCCACAGGTTATATTAATGCATTTTGAGAAAAACAATGACTATTTTCTTTCACAGTACTTCCATTGATCATAAAACTTTTGTGGATAAGCATATCTTTGCAAACGCCTTATTTTCTTAATTTATAGTATATTAAGAGTCATTATTTGTATTACACCCAACTCCAAACAATAAACAGCGTACAGCTAGTGAAGCTACTTTGTTCATTATGTGATGTCCAAGGGCAAGATGCTTTTGACCAGCGTACTGCCCATCAATGTTTTTAAAAAAGGTTATATTGGTGGCATGCTCATATAAAGAAAGACCAGTCCATGGCTACCATGACGTGACTTTGATGAGGATTTACGGGAAAAGCTGCCTAAGCAAACCCTAACATAATTACTGCTACACTGATCGGAGGATACGGTTAAATAATTGTTTCTACGAAAGGAGATAAAGTGTACTAGCGAATGAATTTACACCTCCAACTGTCCACCAACACAGTGAACTTGTTAATTTGCCGTTAAAAAGAATAAAAAAAACTCCATATTATGAAACTTTTACTAAAGCATATGATATGAGTTAACTTACCAAGAAGTCAGTGGTTTGGATGGCAGTATTAGGGCATTTCCAGTTAATGCAAGTGAAAAAATTGTGGAAAAGTTATTGTTGCTTTCATTAATAACCCCACCTTATCTCCACGAGTTTTTTTATTTTCTTTATTGGCGTATAATTATTGATTTAGGCAAGAAATCCAACTGTTTGGAAAAACGTTTACCTTAATACACAGTCAAAATCTATCAGTTACAATAGTCTGCACTCACAACTTTACTGTACCATTCATAAAGGACATAAACATTGTTTTGTTTTTTTTTTCTTATTGAAAAACGTTTTTTCTGTTATACATCCCATTATTTTAGAATTTGAAGCTTTATGCCCTATTTTAAGCATTGTTGATTATACGGTATCTTTTGTTCCCAAGTTAAGTTCTAACTGTTGAAATCTAACAACAGAAATTCACCAGAAGACTAAGCATTTTTTTTTTTTTTTTTGATCAAGGGATATTTATTGTAAAATTTATCTTACTGATATGTATTTCTTACTCAAATTTGTATTTTATAGTTTGTAAGAAATGGATAGGATTGTAGATGATGTATTATTGGGTAGAAGTTTGTATAAAAAAGTGTGATCACCTTTGAACAATACTGTCTCAGTTAGCTGGACTGCTGTAGAAATTAAATTTACTCCTCTTACGCTTAAAAAGGAAAAGATCTGTCAAATTTTGCGAATTGAGGTCCCTTGCGTATAAAAATGTGTTTCTCAGACAATGATCTACATTTGTAGCGGTGAGCTGAGAGCTCTATAGCTCAACAACACAACATGCTAAGTAACATCAAGTTTGAGCGTTCTTTAAATTTTCAAGACTGTTTTTTTTGGGGGGGGGGTTGTTTAATGCTCGGTTTAATCGGTTTATGAAACAATCTGTGCGATTAAAAATGTGGGAATTGAATCTAGAAATGGGTTTTTGTGCATTAATATTTCAAAACATGCAGTAACGTCAAAAATGCCATTTACGACTTTATGTAGAAAATGGGTAAGGCTATATAGCCCTTACAGTTCTGCAGGTGTTTTCAAGTCTGCATCAAAACATATAGAGAATACGATATGATAATCAGTCTGGTTTTCGGAGTTTTACTCTGTTCTTAACTCTGATAAATAAATTAGTCATCGACCGACTTCAACTAACAATTGAAGATTTAGTCAAAGTCGTCACAAAATTTTATGACTCAATCTTCAATCATTAATCGTACTCTAACTTCGGTTAATCTAGTCATGAGAGTTAAGAATTAGTTGTGACTAAATTTGCCCATCCTTGTTCGTAGAGACAGTTGGTCGAGCTCACTTATAAAGAGCTAGTTTCATATTAGCTTAGGTTCCCAAATCTGTTAAACGTTGAAAGCGATATATCTAGTCGAAATTCATTTAGAAAAAAATTGTTAGTGACAGCTATGAGAATTGAAGTGAGTGGTAGCCGGATGAGTATTTCATTACAAAAGTTTTGGTTTCCTGGATTGGAATTAACATCTAACTGAGATACTGAATTAATTTTTGTCTCAATAATTAAGAAACCTTAAATTACTGGTTATTTTTAAATTTTATTTTTTACGTAAATTTCTTATTTGTTGTGTTTTAACAATTTTGTACAGGATGGAGTTTTTAATTTTTGTTTACATGCTGCCAGGAATTTTAAAACATTTTTTTATTAATTATTGTAAATAGTAATGTGATAAATTATAACTTAGTGCAAGCATAAATACTGTATCTAATTAAGAATACCGAAATAAATTTTTCCTGAGGTGAAACATTCCTGCACTCTTTAATGAATGTGTTCACAATTCTCACAAGAAATGCGCCCCAATGTACCAAGAACCAGAACAGTGTGAGCTCACTAATTTAAGCATCTCTAAGTAAATTAACTCAACCAGTTGGTGGAACAATGATGCAGCCGAACACTCTTTTAGTGTTTTAAAGGCTGTCTCAGTCTCACAATCTGTGAATGTAATATAATTTCTAGAAAAAACCGCGGCAACAGTTATGTTATAGTATTTATGCCCGCTTAAATATCAATCCAACTTAAAATGCTATTTTTTCGCTTTCTCTTGGCAAAGGGACATAGTCCCTTTTTTAATGTAATATATTTTTGAAATAAAATTGTATTAATTTCGAATTTTACAATAATTTGTATTAAACATGTATTTTAAACGAATTCTAACATCTTCATGTAAATTATAATTTAATGATCATTAATATTTTAACATTGTGTGTTATTACTGGGTCCGTTTGATCGTTGTAATACGGGCTCAGTGAAACGGTCTATTCTAGACCTTGATCTAGCAACTTGAAGCATTATCTAGTGCAGCATTTCTCAACATTTTCCTCTTTTCGGAAGCCACGCTGTAGGAAACCCCTCTATTCGGATAATTATCATGAATTCATTGGTGATTAGGAAAATAAATAATAGATTCGTTCATATAATTTATTTGTAATTTTCAACAGAATGGTTGTATCTAAGTCTCTGTTGCTTAAATAAAATGTCACTCAAAAAAATATGATTTTATATTTTGAAATATGTGTTCCGGCGGGGCCGAGTCGGGTGAAGCGAGCTTGTAACACTCGCGTGAAGTGAACTGGCAACACTGGCCCGATGTTAGAGAGAGTGTGTGTGTGTGTGTGAGGCGACCTCCTCCGCCCCCCTTCACCATCCCCCTCACCAACACGTGTGCCTATGTATGCGTAGACCCGTCGTTTCTTTCTTTGCTGCTAATAACAAGGGATTTAATCCTTTCCTGTGTGGCACTTTCAGTTTTTCTTGTTTATTTTAAATCTGTCTCTTGTTATCTTTAAGCCTTTATTTCTTTAAACCTTTTGTTTACACATTATTTTGCTTACTTATCACGTCATCGAACTGGCCCCCACTACCTTCTTGTAGACGATATGGTCCCCTCTCCTATCAGTGCCAGTTCAGTTTGCTACGAACCAGCTTGCATAGCGCAACTCGTGCATGTAAATAACCGTCAGTTTTCCGTTGCTACATCATTTCCGCTTGTGACCCCGCTACACTTCGCATCCGTGCGTTCCTGTTTAACTTTTCATGCTTCCAGTTTATTCCTAAACCTCATACCCCAGCTTCACCGTGCTAGACTGGCACACTACACCACATAACATAGTTATACACTTATATCCGTTTCCCTCCTTCCTCTTCTCACTACCTGACGCCGACGCTCTTTGCCCTAGCAGGGATCGTGGGCCCTTCACTTCCAGCCTTCAAAGGTAAGTGCTATTTTCGCTTGTCCTTTTTTTGACATTTATCCTTTGTTTCTCAGATATTCAGATCTCCCTCACTTGACTGCGTTCGCTTTGCCTACCGCCCTGGCATCCAGGTGTAAGCCTTACATTTTGATCCTTCGGGCCGGAATTTAGGAAGGAAACCTCTTCGTCGCCTCCCGCACTTACCCTTCCGCTTCAGAACTTATTGGCTAACTTCTCTCCGGGGATTCCTTATTAATTCTTTTCGCTCTCGTATTATTTGTTCTTTCACCATCTCCAGCGATGGCAAACAATAAGAACAAGCGGCTCCCTAGTGCATTGTCATACACGGTATTTGTCCGCTTAGTGCGCAGTGCCAGAATAGCGTTGAACGGCCACCGTGCAACCTTCTGCCAGAGCTCACAGGAAGCCTCGATGATCGCTACGCTGCGAGAACTGGTCGAGAACGACCACGCTGCCTTCCTGCAGCGCGCGAAGCCCTATATGGAGGCGGACCCGCTACCTGAAGGCCTGTCAGAGGAGCAGGTGATGGAGGGGGTTCAGCAGGTGAGGTCACTGCGCCAGCAGATCCTTTGCACCTTTGTGGACGCCTATTCCGCGGGCCCCTCCCCTGCCTCGCCCTACATCCGTGCGTGCCTTTTGCCTCAGATTCCCATCCCTAACTTTGATGGGGATATCCAGCGCTGGGTCGGCTTCAGGGACACGTTCACCGCGTTGGTTTTGAACCACCCAGAAGTCACTGACGTCGAGCGGCTACTTCACCTGCGCAGCGCCTTGCGAGGCGAAGCCTTGGCTACCATCCAACACATCCCCATAGGCGAGGGACAGTTTCAAACCGCCTGGGCTACGCTTCGCCAAGCCTATGACAACAGGCGGCAACTCGCTCAGCAGCTATTGCATCAGCTGCTGGACATACCTCCTCCCACTACCCCCTCATCTGCAGAGCACATCCAGATGGTGTTGTCTCAGGGCATGGCGTGCGCGGAAGCCCTGCTTGAGATTAAGGTACCAGATTTATCCGCGTTTCTGGTGTTCGCGTTGCTGGCGCGCCAGCTCGATAGCGAAACCTTAATCCGCTTTGAGAATGCCCACAGGGACGTGGAGTTTCCCACGGTGGAGCACCTCAAGGTGTTCTTGCGTAACACCCTACTCGCACTTCGGCTCGCCACTCTCCACCACAGCACCCCCACCCCATCTCACAAGGCTCCCTCTGCTGCCCAGGCCCCTTCGCGACCGTCCACGTCGACCCATGCGCCCCCCGCAACATTTGAGACTTCCACCGCCTCCTTAACGCATCGCCGGGCCGTCTTCCCGCCTCCTTCGGCGCTCCCAGCTCTGAGGGTCTATACGTGCGAATACTGCCATGGTGAGCACTCTATCCGCCAGTGTTTGGGGTTTAAGGCCCTTTCAGTGCCTCACCGCCGCGAATACGTCAGTCAGGCGGCCTTGTGCCGCAACTGCTTATCTGCGGTGCACTGCACCTCCGCATGCCGTTCCCAGTATCGGTGCCACTTCTGCGGGCGCGCGCACCACACGCTGGTCCACATAAACCGCCAAATCGAGGTCCCTTCTACTCGCCCGACAACCCCGAGGCGGCGTTCTTCTACTTCGCTATCCCCTTCGCCACGAGCTTCTTCGCTCCCCGCATCTGAGGAGCCGCCCTCCGCCTCGCTACCACATCCTAGTCGATGGGATGACTCCCCCTCGCCACCGTTCCATAGCCGATGGGATGACTGCCCCTCGCCGCCGCTTTCCAACCGATGGGATGACTGCCCCTCGCCACCGCTTTGCAACCGTTGGGATGACAGTCCCTCGCCATCGCTTTCCAGCCGTTGGGATGACAGCCCCTCGCCTCAGAGCGAGGCTACGAGCCCCGCGACCACCTGCGGTCGCGTCCGGGCTCAGCTCCCGCCCTGTCGACTGCCTCCTACACCCTGCTTTTCTGGCAACGCAATCCCGGACCCTACCACCGTACTCATGCCTACCGCCACTGTCCGTGTCTTTCACGGGGGACGCTATTACTTTACCCGCGCCCTGCTCGATTCGGGCAGTCATCAGACCATCATCACTCGTCGCTGTGCCCAGCGCGTGGGCCTTCCTTTGCTCCGCGCCAATACGGAGCTGCTCACTTTGGGATCTAGTCGCCGTGTGCGATCGCGTTATCGAACCACCTTCTGCCTCATGCAACACGCGGATCCCCCCCGGCTGTTGGTGCACTCCATAGTCCTGGACAACATTGTTCCCCCCACGCCGCACACGCCCTTTTACGAAGAGTGGCCTCATTTGCGCCGCTTGGCTTTGGCCGATCAGGCCTTCAATCAGCCCCAGGATGTCGACATTCTGTTGGGCAACGATATCCTTCCGTGCCTGCTTCGCTCTGGCCGAATCCCTCCCACCCCTCGCGCCCCGGCTGCATTCAATACCACGCTCGGCTGGGTACTGTATGGCCCTTATAAGTCCACTCTCGGACCGAAGCAGGTACGTTTTACTCTTCCACCTTCCGCGGACCGGCTTCGGGCCCGGTCAGTGGTTCGTCTCGCGTCGGCACCAAGGCCTCCCTCTCTCCTGCAATCTGCACCTTCTGGCGAGGCCTCTAAGGAGACCGCTGATGCCAATTCGGCGGCCCTATAGATTCAGCGCGTTCATAGCGCAGCTGCGCTCAAGTGCTGCCTCCCCTGTCCGATCAGTATCTAGTGAAGGAAGAACTTAAATGCCTTGTATGCGACGATTCTGGGTTTTAGAAAAGGTCCTAGAAAACCTCCCGCTCACTGCTAATGAGCACGCAGTTCATCCGCTGTTATGTGGTCGCTCTTACGTTCCGCTCTCATGAGTTGTAAGAGTCCCTCTCCTGCGACTGGAGCCAAAACCCCACGCTTCGCGAGGCGTACTTTGAATTTATGCGGGATTACATGGAGCGAGGCCACATGGATTCTGTCTCCCTGGAGGAGTTCCTCCCCTATGCAGCTTATCATATCCCGCACCATGTGGTCCATCGCCCTGACAGTCGCGGTAGTCTTCAATGCATCGTGTGCATCCTCTAAAGTTTGCTCGCTGAATTGACCTGCTTCATGTTTGACCCAAGCTCCAGGCCGCCTTCGCTACGCTCCTAAAGCGCTTCCGCATGCATCACGTGCTCTCCACGGCGGATATCAAACAGTTTTACCTCCAGATCATAGTGACACCTCTGCACCACACTACCAACGCATCATCAATTCCCATCGACCATCGTCGATTTCCGCTACGAGCCAACTTCCAATACGCTTCTCGTGTGTGTACACCACACCTGTTCTCCATAGCTACATTATTCCCACTTGTAACCCCGCATCCGTGCAATCCTGTATAACCTTGCTATCGCACGCTTCCAGTTTATCAGTTTACTCCTGAACCTCTTGTCCCCGCTTCTCCGTGCTAGACCCGCACACTACAGCATACACAAACACAACGTAGTTATACTCGCATATCCGTTTCCCCGCTTCCTCATTTCTCTACCACTGCTTTAGGCAGTGACGCTGACGCTGTTCGCCTTAGCAGGTATCTAGGGTCCTTCACTTTCAGCACCCACAGGTAAGTGCTATTTTCGCTTGTCCTTATTTTCACATTTATCCTTTGTTTCTCACTGCAGTTACATTCAAATCTGCTTCACTTGATTGCGCTCGCCTTACCTTCCGCCTCCGTATCCGGGTGTAGGCTCTCAGTGTGCGCTTACAATATGAACTACAGTTCTTTTTTACAAATAATTAATTCTAGGTCTGATTTTAGACAAACTAATTCGGATTTTTTTTTTTTTTCAAGTTAATAGGTATTTTTTTAGTAAACCTTTTCTCATTGTATGTGTTATATCTTTCCGATTTAACAGCATGTAGATTGAACAGTAATGACAAGTTGACGATATGCATCGCTCTGTTGTCTCAAGATGCCTACATTTTGAGATAGTCATGGAAATAAGATGCACATCTTTACTGTCTAATCAAAAATCAATCAAAGTCCTGTTCAGTTTTCTTTTCTGATTGCAATCAGGAGGCTTCTTTAACTATTTGGAATGGGGGCTGCATATATTGTTAGAGTGGCACCACAGCAGCCGATTGGTTCAGGCTCGGCATGCAAAGCAAAGATGTATTGTGTTAATATTTCAGTTCCTGCTCTTGACCTTGGATTTTATTTAGGGAATAATATAAGAAAGTTGAGTAAAGTATGTTAGCTATTCGCTTCCATCTGGTATTTGAACGTAAAATAATAATATGTGATTCATAACATTAACAGCAGGCGCTGAGATGCTCAAGCTAATTGTGAACCCAAAATTACGTAAAATTCCTAGTTTATCGGGAGACAGACATTGTCGTCATAACTTGTACGGTTGTCTAGTGAGTGCTAATGACACCAATCCAATCTATTTTGATTTAGTACTGGCATTCTTCATTTCTCGCGGAACCCAGGGTTGAGAAATGTTGGTCTAGTAACTCAAAGGCGTAACTTGTGACTTTTCTTGAGGTTTGGGATTTTACTTGGTCATCTTGATCTCAATTTTAGTAACTTTTAGTGCTTTTAGTAGTAATAACGATAAGGGACTTCAGTTTTCAACTGAGTCTATTTTCTTTACATTTATTTCCTATTGTCTTGTGAGACTAAAGTCTCTGTAAAAAGTAATCACTAATGTTAAGCACGAAGTGAGGTGTTGTACACAATATGCAACTGATCCAAAATTATATTTACTGTCGTGTAAAATGATAAACACTGACTCCTAATAATTGTATATTTTGGTAATGTTGGTTTCAGGCAGGGGTATCAAATGTTTGGCGTAACACTGTCATTCATAGCCACCCGAAGTGGCCTGCTCAGATGGCAACAGCATACTCAGAATAGTGTGCAGAATGACAGGTAAAAATAGCCTGTCGAGGTTACTGCCCTGAAGAGGTGTTCTTATGGTACGATACTTTACTTTGTTTTTGTGCTTTTAGATCTTTTGCCCGAGCTAATCGTCTGATCACGGACGAAGTTTGGTACAAACGAGCTGTGGAACAGTATACCATAGAACCGGACAGTTTTGTCTTCTCTGTACCATTTGATGCAGGTATGTAATGCATAATGGTTTTAGCTGGGGTGTATGTCCTTTCGAGCAAGTATGCTGCGAGCTTTAGCAAAGTTAAAGAGAACCCTATCAACACTGAGCCAGCATCCTAGCTAGCGGTTTGGTAGTCTTAGACGTGGAGTGATGAGAAGTTGAGAAAACAGTGTGCAAACATCCACTGCATGAAACATTTGTTTGATTAAGGTGATTTCGTTATATCTTGCTACCGACATAAGACATAAGCTGCGTGTGGTTGTACTTGTGTTGACTGATTTTCAATGGAGGCTTGAATGCGTTTATGGTCAATCAAGAGACGTTCATGGCACAATTGAAGGTATTATACCACACAATTAAATTATTACTGCTTCATGTGTAAAGATCGGTAGGTGAGGCTGAAGATGAAAGCTCAAGAATCAGTCTTAATGATTTTTTGATCGTAAATCGATCCAAAACACTACACAAGCTACTATCCACAGTAAAGAAGTGCCTGCCTGACTTAGGTGATTTCTGGTTTTGCCACATCTCTCCACAAAGTGTCCAGACTATGTATAGTACTGTAGTAGGCAAAGCAAAGTCGCTGGCTGGTACCCAGAGCATGAAGTGATTGGCTGATCAAGGTGATTTGGCCAGCTTGCCAACAGTTGTTAAAAAAATTTCGCTCGTCTTCTTCAGGCATGGTAATGAAATTCTAAATTTATACTGACTAAATTTACAGCTAATACTAAGTTTTGAATCCAGGTTCGAGCAGTAACACGCTAGTTACTGCAACGCACGCCATTTTCCTGGACTATAAGGGGAATAAGGCACCAGCAGCCGTCGTGGGCCTCCAGTTTCAACATTCCATTCTGGCCGAGCATTTTATAAACGCGACTTCTGGGGTGAGTCAATATGTTCTTTTAAGTGGGTTTTATAGTAATTTGTGTAGGCTTCAATATTACACATTTTCACAGAACCCACAAGTCTGTTCGTTCAGCTAGTTTCCGACTTAGAGTTTTACAAACAACCCTCACAAACACACACACATACAAATGTAAATTTACACACAGATAGAAGACTGTTTCTGATAACCATCAGCTCACATACCTGCAAATTGTTTCAGTGTACGGGCAATGGTTGTAAAAAGACTTGCGCTTCCGAAGATCTGGACTGTTACATTTTAGACAACAATGGCTTCATCATAATTTCCGAAAAGCCAGAACAGACAGGATTATTTTTTGGCCAAGCCGATGGGACAATTATGGATTCACTGGTGCAAGATGGCATTTACAAGAAAGTGCCTGTTATTGACAACCAAGGAGTTTGTTCAGACACCAAGTCACATTACAGTGACGCTTCCAGAACGCATTCAGTAAGTCTGCCATGATTAAGGACGAGGACAAATGTATATTGTGTGGACAAACGTTTGCTACGTGTATATTGAAAAGTTCTGAGGCCAGACCGTATAAGGTCAACGTAGGTAAACCTTAACAATGTGGACAAACTGGTTATCTAAGGCTGGGGATCAAATCAGTGGCGATACCCAACGTGTTTGGGGGGGGGGAGTGAGAATATACTATATTACCAGAGTATTCGGTAACCGTACCCTACACGATTGATATTATTGCCGATTTCCATTGATAATGACTATAATATTGAAATGAGGTTAGAACTGTTGATGTTATAATAGCGTTTATTTAAGTAATCATATAAAAAAGTTTTAAGATTAACATAGAGGTCCCATCTCGGCACCATTAAATGTTATCCTATTTTAACTTACAGTTAAGTCTTTATTTCCGAGATGAAGTTGCTCCATTTTTTTTTTTTTTTTTTTTTTCTCATAACGTTTGGAAATTTCTATGCTGACTTCTTAGAGTATTACTTAGAGTATGTGGCAATAATGTCCACGAATTTATTCAGTTAGTTACCAAATCACTTTTATCTTTCTTTTCAATTTTTTTCCCCCCCAACTGCCCTCTGTTATGGGAGCGCTAAAAATAAACTCGTTTTCAAGTCGTCGTTTACAAGCTAAAATCAAAATTACTCTGAATTCTTCAAAACAAAATTATATAAGATATACAAGAAAGATCATAACAATTAAACGAAATGATGTAAAATCTGTTTAAAACTAATGATCTACTGGTACCTAGATTTTTTTGTTTTTATAATGCGACATTTTTCTTCCTCTAAAGTAGGTAGTAGTATCGGGAAAGAGGATAATGTTGCTTCCTTCTGTTCCTAGATGCCATGGGAGATTGTAAGACGTTTGGTGCACTGGCTGTTCGCAAAGATGCTCTGGCTTTGTGCCCAGACACATATCTATTCTGTGCTTCAGTTCGACGTAGCCTGGGCCCAAGAAGATCTTGACGGTAAGTGCTATATATATATTAATCTATTAGGAAATTGAAAGTGCTAAGTCATTTCCACAGAGCACCTACGCGTTTTTTCAATAATTGACTCCATCGAACTAGGAAAAAATAAAAAATATGAATTTAAGTAATTGAAATTCCTGAACGCTAATTATGTTACTGAAAATTTCAGTTAAAAACTCAGATTAATATTACAACACTGACACTGTTGCGGTGGGCCAAGTAATCCAGAACACTCCCTTAAAAATTAATGTTCTGAGACGTCATAGCACCAAACAAAAGTTTGGTGAAATTCAAAAGTGAAAAGTGTGAAATTCACGACTAATTGAAGGCTACAATTTTAATTATGTTAATACAGGGTGTAAGAAAAGTCTACGATTTTCGTCTTAAAATTAAAAAAATATTTGCTTGCTTACTTATTAAGTTTAGAGGTATAAATTTAAATAGGTAATTCATTATTTTCTATCATTTGAAAGAATTTTTTTTGAATGCAATGCACGACTATCAGTAACTAAGTCGTAGTTCATCTTACGCACATTATACGATTCCTCCCCAAATTTTCCTCTTGAGGGGCCGGGCAAAAAAAAATTTTTGGCTTGATTTAATCCATTTTTTGCTTGTTCCTTCAGCTTTTCCGAAAAAGAACTCTCTAAAACGCCTTTTTTTTATTGCAAGACAAAATTCAAGACAAAAGAAAAGTCATTCAGGTTTCGAAGGGTTTTATGGACTTTAAGTCGGCGTGTGACTTGTTGAGAAATTAAGAATTCGCATCTACAGTTGGCGTCAGAAGGACTGTAGCTAAGGATTAGAACACTCTGGGCAAGCTAGTTTTTCTCATTAATATCCGACACTTGAAATTTTTTGAACTATTTTCTTGTATCGGCCTGTTGCGAATTCATTTATTTCGGAAAGTTTGGCAAGCATTGCAAAGTACACTTAAGCGTTAAAAAAAAAAAAAAAGAACGAATCCTTTTGATACACCCTAGTATTTTTAATTATAATAAACATAAACATGACAGTGAAAATATCAAATACTGAGCCTTAATTCTATAGAAATGGTAAAAAAGTGCATAAGCATAAGGTTTAGGCGCATTATCCGGCACACTGATCGGCTCAGTTCAGACTCATCAATGCGATACAGACATCTAACCTGAGGCATGAGTTTTCTTTAAGCAGTTTAGGAGCTCTGAGTGTTGAGTGCTGAGTAGGCAGACTGTAGCACGCCTTTAACCACTTAACCACTGCGGCGCCTGCATTTGTTGTTCCCCTTGAGTTACACTTGTTAAATAACAATGTTAGTTCTGCTTGCCAAGATCGTATTTTTACTTTTCTCTCCTTCACTTTGTAATGGTTTTCTTTAATTTGGTTTCATTAAGCAACATCAACTTAGAATTTTTGGACTGAAAAAAAACAACGTATTGATATTTGATTTCCAAATGGCGTATCTAAATCCTCGAGCAATATAGAAAAATATGAGACCCATGTTTTATCAAAATTTCATTAGACCTAGGTAAGAATCCGAATTATCCGTATCTTTTTCCACTTCTACATACTCTTGTTTCTATAGTTGGACCCTCAGCCTGGATAATATAGTCAGAAAATGTCTACTTTGTTATTGAATGGCAAAATCTCTACCATTTCTGTCATTAGATTTTAATTTCATTTTTTATTATGACATCTATAGTGCAAAGCAGTGTTCAAAATTCCTAGTATTTTATTGGTGAAAGGGAATTTCTCAATCCTTGACCATTTTTCTAGAAATAATGTACGACCCTTGGACGTTTTAGCGCATGAGAAGAGTAAATGTTGATTATCCATATCTCCACTACCACATTCTATTCGTCAAATGTCGCCTTTTCGAGTGCGCTATAATTAAATTATGGTTAAACCTTAATCATCTTATCGTGTTAAGGAAATAACTTTCTTAAGAAATCTTAATAAACCAACGCTAGCATTTTTAAATTTAATAATCCTTATCTTTCGTTCCTAAAAACCTTGTACAGATTGATCTTAATTGATTAATCAAGTTCATGATCTCATCCAACATTTATGCTAATACCGCCTCTTAATTTCAAATTTTAGAGTCGCTTGGACTCACAAATGGTAATAATCCGTTTTTTTTATAGAACTCACTTATATTTCGATATTTGATTGTACTTTATTCCGAAATGTCCTTTTATCTGCGCCAATTGTATTTCACCTTCATTTTTTTTTTTTTGCAGGGAGTAAGTAGTAATGATGAAATTGGGATCTCGATTATTTTTTGGGAATTTAACTACTAATTTTTTAAAATCCTTCATCAATTCTTTCGGCCATCTGAAAGAAACATGAAAATTTTAAAAGAAATCGAACTTTACTTTAGATTTAAGTGCTTCTAAGTAGTTGTGAACTTTTCTTACAATATTTTGGCTTTAAGGCTACTTAGAAGGGATGGTCTACCAAATTCCTTGTTGTACCTGCAGGCTAACGAAAGTGTTGAAAATTTGAATGTGTCAGTCATTATCAATAATGGTAATGTACTGAAAGGTATAATTTTCTTTGAAGAAGTTCCTGCAGTCTCAGAATGGTGTTTTCTTTTCGATGATAAGAGATATATGTAACAGTCATAACAGTATTTATCATTGACTCATTAATAATTTCAATTAGGTCTTTATTCGTTTGTCCGTAAACTTAAACTCTGTAAACTCTCCTAAACTTTCTACTAAAGATCTGGTCTAAATTATCTGCCATTTGTGAACTAGTTATCTATTAAAAGTAATCTTTACTATTTTCTGGCACTCATTCACACTGTTGGTGAGATTAGCTATAATCTATTCGGATTACGAACCCAACAACGAGGACTACGAAAGAGAGCCAGTGGAAAGTGAAGGAGCCGTGGGTGGAAGTGGTTCGCAAGTGAGCAATGGCGGCCATCACAGCGCTGACACCGGCACAGGTCTGTCTTAGTTTAAGTATTAGTAACCATACATAGCAGCTTCTCTTTTCTCCTCGCATAATAGTCTATAACATTCTAATTATATTAGTGCGCTGTTTAAAAAAAAATACCGTTAATGTATTCAATTTGTAATGGGGTGAGTAAAAAATTCGGTTTTTTTATTTTTATTTGTTTTATAAAAAAGTAAATGCTAATGTGCCCATTGTAGTGCAGCCATCTTTCGGCGAGCTGATGAAATTCTATGTCGATATCGTTGCTTAATCATAGCAGCAGGTTCTCGAACTAAAGTAGTGACATTTTTTAAATTGTTAAATTGCTGGTCTCGATAGAAATGAGCTATTGATCGGAACAAATGATCTGATGCCAGATCGGGGCTTAAGGAGAGGTAAACAGTCCAAATCCGATAAGTTCTTGAATTTTCTGCAGTTTCAGTTACGATGTATGGAGTCATTTATGATCCTATTGGAAAAGTACTCCTTTACTGTTCACATACATATGTCGGATATTCTTGAATCAAAACTTCACATAATCGTTTCAGTTATTCACTATAAAGGTAGGAATCATCCATTTTTGTTGTGCCATCGCGATAAATTCATAATAGATAATTCTTTCGTAGTTCAAAAAAAAATTTTTATTTGTAACTAAACTCGATTTCTACCTGATTGATCACGACATCACGATTTTTTTTTTTACTTTTTTGCAAGTATCTGGACGACGCTAAGCTTGTGTTGGAGTCAACTCATGTGGAACGTATCTAAGCTCTCTTCTCTTAACCGATATAATTTAAGATGTTTATAGTACAATGGGATAATAATACCAGTCGCAAGCACGAGTACTTTTACTTCCAAGCTTCAATCAGGTGTAGACATCTACAACACTGAAGTTATCTAAACCTATTTTTTTGTTACCAAGCTAGTATATCTTCACTTTTGAACTTTTGAATCCAACGAGGAGCAGAGAGCTCACTAGCATCTCTTCTCCTTTCATCTTCACAATTTTTCTTGGTTCTGCAGATCTTAGCTGAAGTGAAGGGAAGCGTCCAGAGGTCAATGAAAAAATAAAACGAAGAAAAAAAAATTGTTTTTACTCACCCCATTAACACCTCACAGTACCTCTAGATAATGGATCTTTTTTCTCTTTTAGGTTCTCGTTTAGACATTACCCATCATTTTTTAGAAATATATAATTTTTTACATCCTACATATCTTTAGTGCCTACATTAGGAATCATGTATTTTAAGATTGCACACATATTATGTGGGATATACATAAGGTTAATAAGACGCGTCTTCATGCGAGTTTATTGACTGGAGCATTTTTCAGTATCCTGTCTGCCTTCAGACTGTGTTCATTCGTTACAGAGAAAATATAGCATTGGTCAGTGAGCTGTAACAGACCCTTTGGAGAGAAAATCCAAGGTTATCTGCGGGAGTCAGTGCACTTACTACTGTGTTAATCCCTTTCCTATGGAATATTGTTTTTTATTTCGCTCTATTGGTATAAATCTTATATAGCTGTTACAAGTCTATTTATAGGCTATCATCAGGTAATGATAAAAGTTAGTTTGATAATGATAAAACAAAAACAAAATTTTGTTTGTTTCTTATTTGAACATGCGCTGCCGGCCAGAAGTTTAAGGCCACCTATAGATAAAACGTATTGAACACAATTTTGACTCTCGTGGCTGAAACAAATCATGCTTCACACATATCATGTATCCATGTATCTTTGTTTAATCTGTTGGTATTCAATAAAATAATGAATAATAAAGTAGAATTAAAAACTTAACCTTCGTAAAACTTAAACATTAAAACCACACCTGTCTTACATCTAAGTAATTCACTTTTTCCACTAATACATTCTTTAACTGTAAAAAATCCTGAAATAGCTTAAGGGGGCAGTAATTAAATATTAAAATGATATAAATTGGGAGAGCAACTGAAAATAATAAGTAGCCTAATTTTTTTTTTTTTTTTTTTTTTTTTTTTTTTTTTTTTTTTTTTTTTTTGCGCATCAACAGCTGAGGTTATTAGCGCCCGGAGCTTTTTCCAGTGCACTACCGGCCTCCGGACAGTGTTCTCTCGTTACAGACAACACTGTCCATCACCGGACAGTGAGCTGTAAGAAGCTCCTAGGAAGAGAAAATCTAAGGGTCAGCTGCTGGATTCGAACCCGGGACCTCCGCGTGGGAGTCCAGTATGCTAACCGCATAGCTAATCCCTTCCCTAATAAGTAGCCTAATATTTCTAATATTAAAAGCGTAAATCTAAAGGGGTGGGGAACGCCACCTACACTCAGAATACCAAATAAATTAAATAATAAAATATTCTTACATTTGCAATTAAGGCAGTAGTACAAAAACACAATAATGAGGTCTAGACCAAAAAAGAGTAATTAAAAGAGTTTTGTCCCTTCATAATCAGACATATACATTGTTAAATTAGCACGTGCTTGCATATTACTATTTATGTTCCATTGCAATTATAAAGCAGATTCATACTTAGACAATTTGACATGGGTTTGGACTTAGCCGCCGACTGACAATATTAATTCTCTTTTTAGAATTATGACACTGACTATTAGAGGCTTTTGACTTAGCCTTAGACTGACACTAATCCTTATCTTTACAATTAAACACTCACTGACGTGTTCTTTGACGCTGATTCTCTTATAAAAATCTTTGTCTCTGTCTCTTAGCAGCCTAAAATTGATCTTATCAGATAGATGTTTAACATAAGTATTCAGCACAGTAATCATTACAAATGAAACACTAGTTTACCTATAAAACTGCAAATGTCAGTAACGTACTGAATTTAGTTAAAAACTGGTCCAAAACGTTTGACCGGCAGTGTTTAGAACTTATTGCATTAAATAAATAATAAATGTTAATCGGACTATCTTAACATTATCATAGTATTCTGACGCCCAAATATCAGAACCAACAACCACACTGACTGCATACGTGGTTTATTCCATAGCAGCTAAGTAGACAATCATGTACAATAGAGTGTGACAAAGATTTAACTAAAGATTCATGAAACTCACACCCGTACATCAGATGTATTTAAGTGCCGTGTTATATTAATGTTTACAATTTTTAAAGTGTTTCTGTACACGTTATGTACTCTTTCAATTTCTCATTTCTATTATGGAACTTTACGGAGAGGGTAACAACAGCATGCACAAGTATTGGATGCGATTGCTGTAGAATTGGCAGTTCTGAAGGTTAGCCAGCCCTCTCCAAACTGTAGGAAAGATAAAAAGGAGATGTAGCTGTTGTACATAGTATCGCATTTACTTAAATCATAACATCTTCATCACAGTATTCTCTCGTTCTTCAAATATTGAAAATATAAAAAAAATTGAAACATTTGTACTTGATGGAATTGAAATTTATTTTAAACCTCCTGCTACAAATTGTAGTTTTTAAAAGCAATAAATCAAATAACGTAAATCCTCTTTAGGGAAAGTGAACTAACCACTTCCTCAGGGATCTTGCCCTCTGGATAAACTAGCCTAACAACACACATCACACTTAAAACTCTCTCACATGATTCATATAGATCTTGCGGAAGTAGTTGATGTGTACAACTCCTTGGTTTTAGCATATCAGCAGGCAAATTCTAGCTCATCATACATGCCCTTTCATTTAAACTTCTGAGGCTTTGCTGACGCTTCATTCTATGCGCAAACTCAGACCCTAAGGGAGCCACAATAAATCCACAGTAGGTCACAGTGTATTTGGCTTTTATTAAGCCACCCCTTTCTTCAATCTTCAATCAATGCAATCTGTAGCCAAAAAACAGCTCTTGCCAACTACTATTTGTTTTCTCTATCTTTTACGCAAGCAAATTTAATAATTTCTACGAATTTTAAAACTGGTTTACATACGTTTGTTGATTAAAAAGTCACAAAGTCAATCAAAAGTCACATTTGGAGCGAGCAGTCTGACTTCTGAAAGAATGGCTTGCAACAAACAACCACTATACAATGGCCTATATTTCCAAAATTAAAGCTTTATTGATTAAAAGTAATAAAACATTGTGCTTCTTTTTTTTATTGTAATTTAGCATTTGTAACCAGCGTTGCGATAAGGACGTTTAAAATCTTTCTGAATATTCTGAGTATTTTACTGGTATTTTTTTGTTTTAATACTTGTTTTTGCTTTAGGTTTATCGAATGACGATACAACAGGCAAGAATGACCACATACCTGGGCCTGCACCGACAATAGTCCATCGTTCAGTCAACAACGACTACGGTTCAGTAAATAACCGTTCAACTGATCCAAGACTCTGTACGAAGAAGGTAGATCTGTACGTTCTGCAGCCAGCGAGATTGAATAATTCTGGACTGTTCAACCCACTTAAAGGAAAACTTACTAACTGCCATGTTACTGGTTGTGAAAGGTATTATAAACCTCTAGATTTTAAGACCTGTTCTAGGTGTAACTAATGTTTGTGTAGAAATGTCACCATACCTATCCGTTTCTGACCAACTAAGACCAAGTTTAGTCACTTTGTAGAACAGAGAAGTGTAGGGATGGGAAATCATTGTTTAATTGTTTTTTGATTACTAGAAAAACTAATATATTGATATTGTAGAATTTACTGGTGGTTTTCAAATGCCTGCATTTACCAACAAACTGTAGCTTAAAAAGCAAGCCCTATTTTTTCGATGTATCATGGGAATTCATTTAAGTATTCCTCCAATTTGACGGTTCTTCACCACTTTTTCTTCTACTTTTTGGTGGAGATAAGTGAATCTTGAGAGCTGAAGGGTCTTCTTTGCCTTTGAGATTATTCTATTTTACATTTTTCCATGAAAAGTTTTTAAATAAAAACCTTGTCAATGTCTGTGTAAATTCTTATGTTGTAAAATATGTACTGTAAATGTTGTAGTATTGGTAGAACAGTACTTGGAATAAGACAGATTCATTACTTAATATACGAAACTGCGAGTCGGATAAAAACAAGTGTAAAGTAAATACAATATATTCAAAGTTTTGTGGACCCTTTATGTTATCTTACAATTTGCAGACCATTCAGCGTACAAAAAATACCTCATTCGAACCTGATACTGCTAGTTGTGGATACTCTGTGCCCATGTGGCAGCAAGCAGCTGAGCATCACAGCGCAGGAAGTTCTGGGCGATGAAAAGGGAGTGGACTGCCGACCTCCACAGCTGGGCTACTACCGTCGAAGGCCACCTAAGTGTATCAACTACCACCCTGAGGTAATCTTTCTGGATTATCTTTAGTCTCATCATATTTATTTATATCAACAAACAACTACAATGTCAACATGGTTGAAGTCTAATAACATATAAATCGAGTCGATGCCCCGATTGAAAAAAAAAAAAAAATCGTAAAAGAAAATCATACCTTTATTCATACATTTGATTTCCTTTTACAATGTACTGTAAAATGGTTAATTTTTGTTATATACGCCTTTCATATTATGGCCTTAAGATGGGTGAAGTTCAGTCGGTGGTTTTTTGTTGCAGGAAACAGAGATCTTGCAGTGTGGACTTGCAGCGTCCCTACACACTGCCTCATATTTCTGGATACTTACCGTACTTTACCTACTGTTCACGTGATTATTAATTTATTATTAATTCTTAATAAAATATATAAATATGAATATAAATATATATATATATAAAATTGTTATGAATAATGTAATACAATAATAATAATTATTTAATAATACTAAAATGCTAGTTAATAGAAATTTTATTTGGAAACTATATCTGAAATGCTTTCGTAACAGTGTTGGTATAAATATATACATAATATAAATATATAATTTAAATTTCTTTGTAGCAGTACATTGAAATTAATTAAAAATTATGAATAATAATAATTAATAAAAATAATCTCTATAAAAAAATTGTATAGCATTTTTAAACAAATGATTCTCAAAAGGAGAATATTTTTTACAAAAAAATGGCATATCATTATGTTTGATTGTTTTTTCAGAAATTGTAGGGGAACTGTTTTTTAAAAGTTTCAGCAGATAGATTAATGGTCAAACGTCTTAGTAGACAGGCGTGCTGGAATTGGCCTGAATTCTTTTAAGGCTGTTCAACCCTGGCAATGCGACCACATATTGTAAGTGGAGAGCAGTGTTGCACACTTACTAAAACTTCATTGGATAGTACATCCAACCAGTTTGTTCAACATCGCTAAAGCTGGACTAAAGCACTCTGATTAGGGATGTCTCAGTTCTCTCACGCAATATATGTGACCATATACTGTAGTTCAGAGCAGTGTAAGTTCACTAACTTAATCAATCATTACTAATAAACTCAATTGGTTTGAGAAACATTGCTGGAGTTAAACACATTTTTTAAGAGCTATTCATACTGCGAGATTGTGGTTATAATTCTGGATACACAATATGTGAAGATACACTGTAGATCAGACCTGGGCATCAGAACTGTGTCTGAAGCTTATTTTAACCTTCAGTATAATGCGTTTTCTCTCGCTTTTTGGGACGGGGGTGTAGTTGCCATCAACTTTAATCTTACCTGGGCTAAGGAACTTGCAGAAATTTCTAAAGTTCTTGAGTTGATCCTTGCCACCTACACCTTCCATTCTCTTTAGCTATTCTTACAAAGTCTAGTCAAGAATAAGCTACCCAAACAGGTGATCGCGCAACAGAGCTCTGCTTTAGATAACCTTTGCTAGCACTGATCCCAGGCTACGTGTGTTCTTTTAGGCAGACATTTTGAAAATAAGACTGTTTCGAACTTCTAAAAAACATTTGCTCCTCAACACTTCAATATCAGCAAATATTGAAAGAATTTTTAAGACAGCTAAAAAAAAAACATTGTAAATTGTACATATTTGTAATTGTACTTTGTTTATATGAAGCATAAATATAATTTATGTATTCTTAACGCTGATAGGTGATCGGGATGGAATAAATAAGTAAATATACAGAATTTATTTATGTATCGGCTTGAATGAAGCGATTCTGTGGTACATCAAGCGGTCGGGAAACTCAAAAGTGAGGTTTGGTACGAGGTAGTCAGAGGAAGTTGTATATTTGCATACATGCAAAAAGTTTCTCAACATCTTCAGGTATTCTCAACCTGAGACTACAAGACCTCGGGAAAGTAATATCTAAAGATTAGGCTAAATTTCTAGGTAAGATATCTGGTATTTTAATAATTGTCAAGAACTTCTAGACCTGTTCTGTATTGATGACAGTTTGAGAAGATGTATTGTCATTCATTGTTTCCTATGAATGTTTAACTACCATCAGAATGGAAGACAGATGTATGTATTTTTAGGCTTTACTTTTCAGTCCCGTCTTATCAAATTGCCTCAAACTCACTTTTTTTTATCATACCTTGTCCAAGATTTTTTGTATTCTTTGGAAGCAATTTTTGGGGATTTGAGCGGAATTCAACATCTTCCAAAATATTAAGCACTGAAACTAGATCAAATATATTTACTTATTTATTAATTTTAATTATTTTTTTTCAAATAGTACCATTTTGAATTTTCGTTACATAAGTTGTAAATAATTAAGAAATATAAATTGCAGAGCTGCAATTATAAGCTTTTTTATTTATTTATTTCTCACTCTAAATTTTGTTATTATTGAAATAAAAAAAAGAATAGAAATTTGATTAGTAAATAATTAAATCATTACTGGAATATTATAATTAATAATAATAATAATAATTTTAATTAAATTTTTTTATGACAAATAATTAAAACAATTTATATATAAAACTAAAGACAATAATAACTGTAAACTTTCGTTGATTGAAAATATTAATAGTTTTATTACAACTCTATACTAGGTGAACTTGTTTAGTGAGTAAAAGATATATGAGAACTAGCTGGGTTTTGGGTAAAGAGTGGTTTCTTTATTTTACGGGATCACATTTTTTGGTGGATTCATGGGTTCTCTCTTATTATTTATTTTCCGCCGAAGTACTCAGAGCGCATTTTGGGTTGTTTGGCAGATCTGTGGCAATACTAGAGCTCACGTGCCCTAGGACCAGGAAAATTGTTAATTTTTTTTGCAGTAGCTATCCTTAATTTCAGCCCCAACTATTATAAACAGTAAATTAACTGTAGGCAAAGGTTTACTCTTCTATAGTTCTGGAATACCTTTCTAATAAAATTGGTATTTAAAGTATAATTTTTCTAAACCTTTCCTCTTTTTCCATGCAGAAATGCACGACCCACTGTATATCGCAGTAATTTCGGACTTAAAATCGGCTTCTCATTACTTGACATTTGTTATTTATAGCAGAGCATATTTAAGGTCATTGGGTTTTTAAAAACATAATACTAAAAAGTATATAAAAAGAACTGTTGTAGCGTTAGTTTATGGTTCATTCATCTTACATTTTCTTTCTACTTTCTCCATCGTCTGGAGCCAACTCACCTTACCTTTATTACCTTACCTGTTCCGCAGCAAGCGCCTCAGTACTTTTGCTTGGTACTCTTTAAATTCCGCCGTTTTAAGATAGAAGCTCAGAATCTGATTTTCTTCCTAAGGTCTGTTTTCTTCTTCTTCTTCTTTCTATTATGTAATGTAGGGCACTCCTACTGTGTAGCGGAGGGATATACCTTTCCCCTTACATACTCGTATTTATCTGTTCTTGCCCATCTCTCGTTAGTCTCCAAGCAATTGCCCTGATTCCGTCGGGCATCTTCCCTCTCATTCCATTTACACCGTCGACTACTCTCCTACGTACGCTTCATAGGCCACTCTGGCCTTCTGCGTCGGAGTCCACCTGTTTAATAGAAGAACCAGCGGAGTCTGTTTTTTTTTGCTCTATTTTTTTAAAAACTTTCAATTGAATCTGATTCTTGTATCCTTGGTGATAAGTTTGGGTTAAGCCTTTCTTGATCCGCCCGAACATCCTCTCTGCGACGCATTCTTTCTACTAAATTCTACCATCCACATAACCATCTTCGGTCATGTGAGTTCTGAGATAGGTTTTTTTTTTAGTTGGTAAATGATTACTCTCCGACAGTTCCCGAGCTTTCGCTCATTACCTGTCGGTTAAAACTTCTATTTCTAACATTGTTTTACAATTTCCTTGTGCGCCTCTTAGCCTGACAAGTAAATACCTGTCAGTTAGTCTGTCCCACCACGTAGGAGGTGAGCGCACACCCTACTATCTACCTTATATTTCTTTTGCTAATAACCTGCATAACAAACTGCTTAAATGCTTCGTAAATCTTTTCATTTAACATCAATTCATCATAAAAAGCATCTGTCATTATATTAATCATACCAACTTTCCTTACCATTAGGGCTCTTTCACTATCGTATAACGTACAGTTCCTTAGAATATGCTCAGGTGTTTCTCTTTCTCCACAAACACAAAGGTCACCCTCCGACAGGCCAAGTTCCTTCAACTGAGTTCTGAGGTACCTAGAACTTTTTTGACTGGTCTCTCTTTTTATCTCCGTCTCTCTGATCATTATATCACTTTATCCATCCCCGATTTGAGGATCGCCAAATTGTGTTCGAGGAGAAAGGAGATTGTTCGCTAATACTACGAGGTCGTGCGCGCACGCCAGAAGAGATTGTTTAACCGAGTACCAGCTTCTGGAGTACTGAAAAGCGTATACTTTCCTCATCCCACTTATTTTTAATTCTGAAGATCATTCTTAAAAGGTCGTATAACCAGTTTATTTATTTAAAAAACACTCACACAAACGCAAAGTCAGGAAGTTTGCTGATCCAGGACTTCTCTAAAGCCAGCTCTTTGCCCTAAATATCATTAAGGTTGGACATTAACACGGTTTCGAAATTTTTATTAAAGTCTCTGTGCTGGCAAACACTCCAAGGAGTCTTTTACTTGAGCAAAGTAAAAGCAAAATGCCCTATTACTTCGGCAGGAAAAAACAGTAAGAAAATTTTAAATAAATTGTAAATAATTAAAAAAGATTTACCTCTAATGGAGTACATATAATGACGTATTTACTCGTTAATATTATACCATGTAAAGATAAATATATTTACAAAAGAGAGAGAAAATTTAAAATTTAAATAAATTATAAGATTTTATATATATTAATATTTTATGTAATATATATATATATATATATATATACATATACCTGGAGCTGATTTTTTTTTTTATATACTACTTTGAGTTATTGTTATATTATTAGATGAAATAACTTTAAGGTGTTAAGATTTTTTAGGGAATTTTGATTATCTTGTTAAAATAATTATTAATAATCAGTAATTTTAGATCTTATTAAACATAAAGTGAATTTGTTTATAAAAAGAAAATTACTATAAATAAAAGTGATTGCATAATTTTAAGCCAACAGAATGTGGTAGGTAAACAAACATTTTTTTATTAATTTCAGACTCTTGCAAATAATGGTAGCTTGGGTGAAAAACTGGTTAAACAAATTTTTGTTCAGAGAGTAGCAGCTAGTGTTAGTGAACTCGTATGAAGCCTTCTGGGAAGCTCTACTCATTGTCACTCCTTGCTTTAGTCCAAATATCCTGCAAATCTCTGAAGAAAAGATATTATGTCGGAATTTTCGAATTAATAGTTTTTTGAATTACTTTTTAAGTATATTGCATAGATATTGGAATTCAGGCCTTTGTGATGTAAGCTATCTTCCAGACACCAGTTGGACCCTAGGTACCAGTGGAACAAGTTAAAATGCTATCAAGTTTTTTTTTTTTCTTCTTGAAATCTGATAGGAATATATGATCGAGTGTTCATTTCTTTAAACAAAACTTGTCTATTGTTTGACCAAAGATAAAGTACGCTAAAGCATCACTGAGTAAATCTCTATCTAGTAATACGCAGTAAAGGTGCAGGAAATATGGAAAGTTCATGGCATGACCGGAAAACAATGTTTGAACCCTATTCAACCATGGTTTAACTGTTTCCTCAATTTTTTGGCCAGTAACTCCACCTCCAACCTCATGTCATTTTTTTTTTTTTTTGTAGAGACAAATGTTATAAGGATTTTTTTAAAAAGTGAATCTGACAAGTATATTTAGGTGCGGCCTGTTAAAGTTAAAGTCTGGATCTCTATCCCATATCTCATTTTCACCTTTTTTTTTTAGTCTTGTGATAAGCTTTCTTGTTTTTAGATACAAGTACTGAAGTAACCTGCTCTAGTTCTTATGGATTTGAATTTTGTATAGTTCCGTAATGACTCATGAATGCCACGTGATGGCCGCCATAAACCTGTCATTCTTACTGAAATTCATGACAAAGTTAATCATGCAGTGTATAACTGTGCACTGAGCAAAAACATAAATTTTCTCTTAGTTTATACAACAAGCATCGAGAGATCCGCGAAGGCTTCTTGAAACCAAAAAACCCAAATATAGAAATTATGCGACCACATAGTGAAGCAATGGCATTTTCCTGTGAAATGAACAATCAGTCCAAGCATGGCGGGTTTATTAAAAAAAAAATTAGTAATCAGAAGGATAGTGCAGAATAGTATAATGCTGTCTAAATAGGTGAGAATTTCTCTTATAAGATTGTTGGATTCTTGGTGAAGCATTGTAGGACCAAAACCCAGGGTCTCTTTTTCAGAAACTTTACAAGGAAGCAAGAAGGTTGTATGATTCTTCCGACTAACTCACGGGTGACGGTTGAGACTATATTGGTGGATTTATTTTCTGATTACGATGTTCTAATGTGAAAATGCTAGGTTGAGGCCAAAGTCCTAAGCAGGTTTTTGATGCTTTAGAAGGTAGCCCAGAGCTTCTAGACCTGCACTGCATTGATGGCATTTACAGCAGATGTGTTGCAGTCTGCCTCCACCTGTACACTATAGTCAGTTTAGGTGCTCTCTTCTGCTGCTGTCCCCTACCTGGGAGTCTACCATGTTCCATGTGAAAGATGCTAGAATGTGGCCAATGTGTAAACATTGGGTTTCATGTTTTTTAGAATACCGCTATGTTGTGGAATACTGAAATCAATAATCAGGAAGGTGAACATTGCTTTTGTTTTTTGTTCAGGTGAAATGTCTTGCAGCTTAATTTTAACCAACATTTTTATTACTACAAAATAAAATTGCCTTATCATTAAATACAATTTAAAATTTATTTATTTCTAATTAAGCTAGATAATATTTTTGTCTATTAAGGATCAGTGCGAGCTGAAAACTGTAACTCCAGCGCAGATCTCTGTAAGGAAGCAGGCGTAGCTAAAGACTCGGAGCTACATGCAACATTTCTCAATGCATTCCAAGCTCAGAATAAAATACCTTCTCTTTAAAACAATAAAAAAACGAACTGCTAAAAATTGGAGAGCTGTAAAAGTTCAAGACTTGTAGAAGGTCTCCAAAATGCAGCAGTTTAACTATAATTAGAGTTGGCCAACTTTGGGATTTAAGCTGGGCAAGTCAAAAGCTCACAATTCTAATCTTCCATCATTGAGCACGTTTTTACAAAACGTTTGCGGCCTTTCTTTGTCTAGTTGAAGGTATTCTCAGAGAGAGGGTTTTTACAGTTAAAACGGAATATGTTCGTTTTAGATTAGAGTTCTGTTTTAAACGCATGACCATCAGGAAATCAGCAGAAAATGAATTACTTTTCGTATAGCAATCCAGCACAGCTTTATAATGAAATCATTCTCTTAATGAAGCGAATACGGCTGATGAACTAATTCTTTGTTTTTCTTTTATTGGATTATCCGTAATAAATCCATGTTTCATCACTAATATGTTTTAAATAATTCCTTTGATGATGCGAGGTTTTGAAGAATGCTATGATTGTGGGAAATACTTTTGGAAAGCCTGCCGGCTGATTGTAAATTGCTTTGTAATTGACCTAATAAACTGAAAGTATTTCAGGATCCGAATCTTCAGCTGATGTCAGAAGTGATGGATCCAAGGATTTAAACCTAGTTTAAACTTGAACATTTGTTAAATCGCGTTAATCTTTTCATGAGCCGATTAATGCATAAACTTGTAGTAAAAAAGGGTAGCTAATAAGGAATCGTTAGTAAACGTAGTTGATAAAAAATACAAATGTGCTTCACATTCAAAGAGGAAACGCACATTTTTTTGTTACATCCTTATTTTTCACTACTTACAGCCAACTTTGTGGCAAACATCCCCAATTTGAAAGGCCACAACACTTGTTTGGTTCTGATGCGACAAAAATGCTGCAGAAATGTTAACATTATGTCATGTATGCTGTGGAATATATTATTTGTCAGTGAAAAGGGACTAAATCCTAGGCTTAAACACCTCTTGGCCCATGTAGATAACCCCTTCAAAAACTGCAGGAACAAAAGTTTAGTCTAGGACCTAATTCTAGATTCTAATGGTATATATATATATATATATTTAGGAATAAAATCCATTTTAACATCCGTTGTGTGCCATTTTTCCATCTGCTGTTGGATCCCTCGCCGTGCCATTCCTTTGCTTTTCAATCTAAAAATGAACTCTGCTTCAAGTTCAGGTGAATTTTTTAAACTTTCTCAGCAGAGTGGCCGATAAATCTTATTGGAACAAAGTTTAGTGTACGTTCGGAATTCGTAGAAAGTTCAACGACAAAGAATTCCTAATGACTATCTTTATATCATTCCAAAATATTAGCGTAACATCTTTGTAAAAGCGGAATTGCGTGCCATCCGTATGAATTGTTAAAGACAGAGATCTCATTTTCGCCTTTGCCCACCTAACAGTTTTATTTTTCTCTCTCGCACATCAAAATTGATGGGAATCAAGTGTAAGGAAAAACCACGGTTTCTTAGGTTTTACTTGAACGGTTTCAGAAGAAGTGGTCTACCTCGTCAATGAAGATCACTTGGTAATGTCTAATTTAGGAGTGGACCACTGTTTTCCAGGTCGAAGTCTAAGCTATTCTCTGTTGTGTTTCAGATATAACGTCTACCCAGAAAAAGAGGTTTGCCTCTGTTAGGATAGTCAGATTACGTTGTAGGCTTTGAATTGATGTGAATTTCGGATTAGCGCTGGAAAGCTTAAAGAAGTTCTTAATGATGGAGATTAAGGATGTTCTTCTGGTCTGGATATAACGAAATTTAGGGAATGAGGAGTTGGTCGTTCCGGCTAAATTGGTAGCTTTACTCACCTTCACTTCCTTAAACATCTGTAAGAGATTAGCTCTTGTATGTCTACCTTAGAGATGTGGTCATCTGTGAGCTGTCCGCAAGCTAAAATGTTAATCCGGACTCTTTTCATTCGTCAGGGTTGTTACCTAGTTTTTGTGAGGGTCTTACTTGAACGTCTTTCAGGCACCTGGTTGGTTCCCTTAATAGAAATTGAGGTTTAATTATAAACCTTTATGAAATGGGGCAAACCCTTTTGTAGAGTTACTGAGGCGTAGGGAGAAACACTATCTAGAAAAGTTATACTGATGGTTTGGGGTGTGAAGAGAGAAGGTTCAGAATCTTCAGTCGGAACAAAGTGTCAGTGGTGGATCTTAGGCTATTTATGGTAATAATTATGTGAATCAAGTAAATTAAAGATAGCGTAGCACTTTCGAGAAGTGTTTATGGTGGCGTACTGATAAATCTCTTCAACCTTCTAATGCCTGGGGAAAAGTCTCAAATAAAAGGGAAATATATGCAGAAAAAAAACAAAAAAAAACAAAACGGAGATGTCCAAAAAAACCTGTGTCAAAAAATTCAGAGGTTTCCACTGTAACTACGAGTAGGTGCATGTCATTCATTATCTTTTTTTCATCTTGTCGTACAGTTGTGATCAAAAGTTGATTCAGCTCTCACTGGTTCTCCCTTTACTTGATCAAATAATATGCCTGAAAATAAGGCAAAAAATTACTTTTAACTTTAAAAAATTAAATTAAATTAATCTTTTTTATAATACATAATGCAATTTGTAAAGATTTGTTTAATTAAAGAATTATTGTAAATACTATTGTCAAGTAAATATATTCAAAAAAATCTCATTTCAGATTTTTTTAAAATAATAAAATATATATTTTGTCTTCCAATTTTTGTAAAATAAATAAATAATACATTATTTTGCAAGAATATATCTTTAAATACTTCACTAGCTTTTCTCACTAGTTCTTAGATGGTTACAAATTTTTAAAGAAATCCCAGTTATGTAATTAATATATAAATATATATACGAGAATTACTTTTAAAGAACAACGTTGAATGTATTCTGATACTTTTTTTTTGCTTAAATTTATAAATTATTGACCTAAAATTAAATTGAATAAAAAGAAATAAAATTTAATTATATAAAGGAATACATTTTTGATATATAATATGTATGTTTGGATACATAAATATTTGGAAAAATGTAACTGGCATTTAAAAACAAAAAAAAACATTGGACAAATATGGTGTTTTATTTCTTATTCCTTGATTTTCCTTTCTTTTGCTTTGGGTAGTTTATATAGACCAGATTTTTTAAATTTTTTTTCTATTATTGACCCTTACTTTTGTCTCTTTGTTATCTTATTTTTTATTGTTTCACTACGTTTCGGCCTCGTATCAGTCATCCTCAATTGTAATCCATTCACGCATACATAGAGATAAATTTAAAAAAAAATAGAAAAAGGAATATGATTACCTAATAAAATATAAGACTTAACTTACATTAAAAATTTGGATTACTGTTAAAATAAAAAAAAATATATAGTATATAAAAAAAACTTTATAAGAAGTATGCAGTTGATAAAATTGTATCTGTTATATGTGTAATTGGTATTGTATATGGCTGATAGAGACTAAATTGTTCTGAAACAAGAAAAAAGAAGTTTTGGAAAGCAAGATACCACAGTTTGGGTTTATTAAATAACCAAACCAAATGGATTTCTTTAGCTTACATCTGGAACCCGTCTCGAGCTACTAATTCTTAGCGCTTACAACACCAGGTATCTTTGCATGCAAAATACTTAGACTAAGGCTATGTCAAGGAAAAGCTCAAAAAGTTTCCTTTAAAAAATAACTCGGGTACTCATGAATGACTTTTGTATATTTACTCCAAAGAAGTGTTGGGCAAAATATAGTCATTGCCAATTCTTTATTCTTATGACTTTGTTTAAATGGGACATAGCACGATTAATTAAATCTTCTAATTTAGCCATAAGAATTGGTTATGTCTTAACTAATAAGTCATAATCAAATTTTGTACATTTCCATGAGGCTTACTCTGGCGACTAAGCCAGGATGAAAGGTCAGTGAGAAAGCACAGTGAGAAAGATTTGTGTGTTGGAACTCCAACTTCATCCAAGGCTTCATCCATTTTAGTCATGGTACATTTAACTACAGTGTACCCTACTCTACTCAGCTAGAACGCTTATACACTTGACTGGAAAATATCCTTCCTCGTAAAAAAGAAAAGGAGTGTTTCTTAAAGAAGACTGAGGAAAACCTGTGTTAAAAACTAAAAAAAAAAGGACCAAAAGCTAAATTGGAAATACCACATCAAGAAAGTCACTAGAGGATGTGAGAAAATAACTAAGTGATCTATTAATAGATGCTACTACTTCAGCAATAGCGATTAGTTTGGAAAATGAGGTAGGCAGGATACGGTTAATGTAGTTAATCAAAGGAAATGAAAATGTTGATATAGCCTAGGATGGTGTTCAATCGGGTTGAAAATTTCCGTTGCCAGCAATAGAAGATCTCCAAAATGTTCTGAAGAACCTTTGCTTTTATATATATGGATAGATCCATAGAAAAAAGAAAAAAATGAAAATTACTCCGTCCCGCAGCTTCGTATCCCAAGTAAATCTTGTTTTGAAAGGAATGAAAGTGCATAGGCAATTTTATGCTACTATGTTGTGGCTAAGATTGTGTGCACGCACTCCCAGCTCAGCACCTTTAATGGTCGTTAAAATTCAACTTTAGCGGCTGCCAACTTTAGACTTATTTGACAAGTTTAAGCCTCAATTAAGCATCTCATGAGTAAGATCTGTTTTTACTTGCCTTCCCGCAAATAGTAGGTTTAGATCCTAGAAATTAGCGGTGAGAAAATGTTCCTTCGGGTCGTAGGTCCTACTGGATTGAGTAACGCCACTTTCTGCTACGTAGATCCTCTTGAATAATCAGGTTTTCGGGCTTAAGTCGATCGAATGATGCCCACATCGTTTTATGAAGGGATTGTATTTGAACCGCCTTTTAGTCACGTTTCGGCCGATTATAATAAAATCTTTCAATATTACTCTCAATAAAACAAGGTGATAACTGTAGCTGTGAGTTCTAGGGTAGCGCTGTTCACAAAGTGGACAGTAACTAAAACCATTTTCTATAATCCTGATACTTTATTTATTAGTGTTCAATGCTTTCCATGTTGGCTGAAGGTTTAGTAACAGCACTAAAAACTTGCAGCCAAACCTTGCCAATGCAATGCACAGAGTAGTCCACTTTAAGTTAGCAGAATAAAATGAATAGATAAACCATATATTTAATATTAAGTGAAACAACAACTTTGCCCCAAGTCAGTACAATGAACAGCACTATCATCTGGAGATAATAAGGAAAAAAAACTTTCTAAGGAGCCCCAAGACAGTCCATTGTACTGATCTATCAACTAAATTTGGGGATCTCCAATCTTGCCGCTAAATTTCATAGATCCTGGGTTCATACTCTATAGTGTAAAGAGATGTGTATTGTGTTTTTAAGAAGACCTGAGGTCAGATTAAGTTGACATGGGCACTAGGCCTGGTCTTAACATAATTTATCCCGCTAGTAAAGAAAGGTCTAAGGGTCTTTGATGGAGAGTTGTTTTCAGAACAGTCGCCATGTTTTCGTAACTGAGGTCCGAGAGCATATTAAATACAATACGAAATGCCCAATGACCACTGGAGGAACAAATACGTAGCAATGTTTCCAGACTATAAATCTGACACTACTAGTCTCTGCTAGCTCTTAGTGACACCATCAAAGTCACGGAAATGAAAAGAGAAACGTGAGCAAGGAGGGCAGCTTGCCAATGTACAACTTATTTATCATTTAAGGAAGAACAGGCAAGGCTTTAAAGAGAGTATTACTAGTACAATGAATATTTCTATCGCAAATAAATATCAAGAAGAATTGCAGCCTTGCCTCGAAATCTAATTGATATCAACTACAGATTTGACAACCTTTATAATATAGAAAACCCGACGCCACTACCAGCAACCGTGCCCTTAGATTGCCAGTTTCAACCTTGGGCTGACGAGATATTTACCATAAAATATGTTACTTTTGCGCTACCGTCCGCGACACTTGACAGTCAGACGGAAAGCTGTCTGAAGAAAAAGGTATTACTTTATTATTTTACAGGGAAACCCTAGTCAATTCATACGGGATCTGTGATTTATATGGTTTTACAAGAGCATCTCCAATCTTGTCTTTAAACTGTTCCAAGATAGTTCGTACCTATTTGAAAACTGTTTATTTTCAACGGTTCTCTAATTTTGTCTCTAAAACTCTCCAAATCAGGTTATTATTAAGGGAGTTTTTCCAATATAGCTTCTACTTTTACCCCGTCAATTCATTGTACTGATAAGAGATCTGTTTAATTTTTATGGACCTCAAATGTTGCCTCAAGGCAATTCAAAGCACATCTATACTACCTATATTATAAGGTAACAACAACCTTGCCTTTAATAAGCTCCAAGATAGCAAAACGTACAGCCACCTATTTAATATTAATACCAGGATTTCTTTTTTGCCAGCACAATGTACTCGTACAGGAACTAACATCTGTACATTTAGGGGTACTACAATACAAGAAACATGGATAGAAAATAACTGGGTGCGCTATCTGCTTCAAGCAGTGGCAGTTTTGCGCGTGCGTGCCTGTAGCGGATTCTGAGTCGCCAGTACGGTGTGTTAGTTTGGTTTTTTTACATAGGCCCAGTACACCTCGGAAGTCTTTAAGAGTAAAATGAAATTCGCTAGAGTTTAACACAATTCAGAGGGTGTTTACTTTTTGGGGCTTAGAGGTTTTAGTTTTCATTTCTTTTATTTTAATTATTCTGAAAATAAATAAATAGAATAATAAAAAATTTAACCCCTAAAAATATAATTATTTTTTTTGATTTTTTAATTATATTTTATTTTTTTATTATTTAATTTTTTTTAGAGAGAAACCATTTATTTTTTTGCAATTTGACTGAGTACTACCTTTGATACCCTTTTCTTTGGGAGAATTATTGGAGGCGAATTTTTGTGGGGTATACCTAAGTGCTCCCATAATTTTTCTCTAAAAATTTTGATTATAGTGCAAAATTATTTCTTAAATTTATTTGGGAAAATTGTAAACATCATGGAATTGATGAGTAAAAAAAGTTAAAAATCGAGTATTAAAAATTAAAAATAAAAATAAATAAAGGTAAGACATCTACTTTTTAATTTATTTTTTTTCAAAATTTAAAGCATGCTGAATTTTAAATATTTCAAGATTAAAGAATTGTTTATTTATTTATTTTGGTTAAATGAACCAAAAATAACAGTTTTAAAAAAAATTTCTCTTTTTTTTTCAACTTGTTGAATATAGAATGTGAAGCGAACATTGTTGCTTGCAGCTCGCAACCTGTTGTCTGCAACAAGCTAGTGTATTCAATAATCACTCTAGGCTACATTACATTTTTACTTACTATAGTTTTGTTACTGTGTGCATGATTTTAAATCCTGCTCAATCAACTTTGTCCAGATTGTGACTTTTTTTTTTTTTTACTAAACCACTTTTTTATTCTTACTGTTCTTTTTTTTTTTTTAATTTGATGTGTTTTTGTAGAAAAAAATTAATTTCGTTTAATGGAAGTAAAAAGATGTGTCAATTTTTATAAAAGAGTCTTCCCTCGAATTACACATTTAAGGTCTTCTGATTCCAAGATTTTTTTTTTTTTAATTCAGCAGCGTGAAAAAATGGTTTGAAAATCAAAAATCTGTGAATGCTAAAACTTTTCCGTTACAATTGAGTACCCCTATTGTAACTTAGTGATCAGAATCTCTTATACTAAGTAGCTTAATAGCTTAACTAAGTAAAAAAGCTTAAAATCTTAATTAAGTAGCTTAAACTTAACTAATTTATAGAACTTTTTCTTTTTTTAAAAAATATATCGGAAAAGTCTACAAAGATATTTATTAACCTTCTTGTGTTAAATGGCACACATTTAGTTGTTGAACTATTATTTGAAACACTTAATCAGGGAGATTTCATTAAGCGAACTTTGTGGCAGGGAAGTGGCCTCTAATGTAAAGCATAATTTTATCACTCTTATAGTATTAGAAGAGGATTCAATTAGTGTAGTATTAGTATACTATTACAATAGGATTAATTTAATTAGTAATTAAAATTTATTGTTTAAAGGAATCAATCAGCATGATTAATTCTTTCATTTCTCTAAATAAAGTCAAACTTCTAATTAGATATTCTGTTATGGGAATTTTTTGTCGTTTCGATTCTGTAGTTCCGGCCCGAATCCGCTCTACAGGAAGAATGACTTTACTAAAACAAATTTTTCAGTTTAACAAAATTTTTCTTGCAAACAGCTTTAATGATTTACTTCAATTTTTTTTTACTATTCAGCGACTTCCAGTGACTATCATTTTTATTTAGAGCATTTTACAAGGAAAATAGGGATTGTGGGAGCAGGTGCTCTGCAGGAACTGCAATTTAGCTACCCTCTACAAAATTGACATTTCAGTACAATGTACATATTGTATAACATCGCTAGTATTTGCAAATTTGTAGAAAAATATTTCAATCCAGTAATGCGACTTTTATAGATAACGTTTCGTGAATGTTGTAAATTTTGGATTTTTGACTTTATGACCTGAAAATAAATGTTTTACATTCTGCTTAACCCGACAAAAGTTGCTTTTATAAATTGCTGTGAGTGTTTAACGTGTTCTGAGAAATTGTAGACTATAGCCAGTCAGATTTGCGGTAGAAAAACACTATTATAGAATATGTGGAAGATTACAAATAATTACTTAGATAAAAATACTGTCAAAAATCGCTGTGAAATACTGGATAAATTTAGCCTGGAAGAAATTTTGGTTTTGGGGAAAGTACATTATTTAAAAAGAAATTATTCGTACGATTTAAAAGCAAAAGATGTTTCTTTTTGAATCACATTGTTGCTCACAAACAGAGGTTCTTCTACAATTTTTTGTTGATTCTCTCTTGACCAGCTGATACAATCCACGCATATCAAAATGTTAAGAAGCATTCTGGAGCTTAAGATAACCAAAATTCCAAAAAAAAACACCGTAGCCTTGGAAAAAAAATCAGGACTAATGCATCCAAAAAGGAGTGCACATTATGGCAACAACAAGCGAAGATCCGTTAGGCTGTAATTCCCACCACAAGACAGAAAAGAAATAGAACTAGACCACCTTTCAGATGAAGGGACGAACTAACAGCATGAGTAGGTGATGCTTGCGGGCCAATATGTATATCGTCGTAAATAAGTTAAGAATTTGTAAATAAGCTGTAAAGAAAGCAGTTATAATTTTTCAGTGACTAAAAAAATAGTAAATAACAATAGGATGAAAAATTAATGCCAGTTTCAGTCATTATAAACTTTATTATGCCGAGCTTTCGACCTAGGGACTTGACCAAACACAATCATACACAGATCTATCACATTCAGTCCATGAACAGACAAGACAGAAGACACACCAAACCCTCTAATGATGTAAAACCGTATATTGTAAATTAGCCCTGAAGATGACCTAGTCCCTAGGTCGAAAGCTCGGCATAATAAAGTTTATAATGACTGAAACTGGCATTAATTTTTCATGCTATTGAAACTATGTTATTATTCAGTCACCAAAAATAATGAACAGTAAGTAAATTACAAGAAGGTTAAATGTAGGTAGACAAACTTGTACTTAAAGTTTTTGTTTTGTGCAATCACTGAGGCCATTCATTATTGTTCTAAATTTAGTAAAGGAAATTCAAAATTTCAATAGCTAGTGACTAACAATAGTGATTGAAAATGTTCACTATTGTGTGCTTAATTAATAAGTTCTCATTTTTTACTTCAGTCTTAAAAAAAAAATTATTAGAAATTTAACAGATTCTCAAATTTAGTTTAATATGGTTGAAGCAGTTTCAAAGAAATATTTATTCTGTATAGTGGTTTATACTGTTAGGAAATTGCGTATTATCGCTAAATTCGGTATCAAGTCCCAAGGAGGGTACGCAAACGTATAAAAGTTTGATTTGTTTTCTTTCTGGTGGGCTAAGGGAACCTGAAAATCCTTGGTACCCCGCCTAAACCGTTCAACACTATAAATGTTTTATAAAAACAAGTATAGTTCCATCGATATTGAGATTAATTTGTAATAAATAATTTTCTTAATGTTACTAGAACTTAGTTAGGACACTAAATCAATGATTTGCCCCGGGCGCCAATTTTAATTGACATGGTTGTGACGCTACCAATCAACAGTATAATTTTATTATAAGGATGTGTTATATTGAAAAAGTTCAATTACTTAAACTTCTGTAAGAGATTAAACCAGATTTGTTTTACCCTGATTAGGGGTAAATAATAATGAAGTGAATAGTTGGTTACAAAAACAAAAAGTAAAGAAATCTATGTTTGAGGAAACATTTTTTAGTTTAGAAGTTGAGAAATAGCAGGCAAAAAAAGGAAGTGGTATGAGTAAAGCTGGAGGCGAAAATTCGAGTCACAAGGCCGAGTTGTACAATTTTAAGCAACGACGATTTTTCAGTCGGCCGCACATTAAGAATGGATTATGGTGTCGCCCGCTATGTTCCATTGATCCAACCGACAGTTCTCCGGCGTATTACATCATTTAATACTCGCTAACTGTATTCAATCGTATACCATTCCTTCCTTCTGCTGCTGCTTTTATTATATAAGTTGGCCATAATAAAACTCCGCGCGGGGGGAAGAAGGCCTGCGTCATGTTTAAACAACCCTTCTCAGTAATTATGTGACCAACTCTAAATCTCTGTGGCCAAAGAAAGTATCAAATAAAAGTTATTAGTTCTATTTAAGTATTATTAGAGCACTAAAATTAATTTTTATTGCTTTCTATAAAGATTAGTAAAAAGTTGGTTCTCAATCTTATTAAACTTACTAAAAACACATTTTACTTGATATTCTGCTTGTAAAAGACTAGCATACCAAAATTTGAAGTACAAAGTAAGAGTAAGAAGGTAAATGTCATGTCGTAAAACTACTTGAACTTAATTATATTTAAAGATTCATTTAAAACAAATTTTCGGTTGAACGAAAATTTATGCCACTTTTATTTCCTATTCTATTTTCGAAATTTTCGCGTTTCATTATTTTAGATTGACTTATCTCGCTATAACATTTTCGAAACACATTTTCAATTAAAGTAATCATACATTTTTTTTCTTTAATTGCAGAATATATCTTTTTGACAGATGTTTTGCCAAATGTTTAATTTGTAGTCCGCGATGCGAGAAATATAGTATCAATTTTTTTTTTTGTTTAAACTATCTATTTTTTTTATTTATTATTTACTTTTCTTTTATCAATTAAATGAGTAATAAAATATACGAGGGTCATTCAATAAGTAACGAGACAAATTAATACTGCTCAAAAACAGCTAAATTGATCCGTACGAAACTTTCAGGACATAAAGTTGGCAACCTTGCGATGACATCTGATCAGCTGTTCAATTATATTTTGTAAACATAACTTCAAATTTACTCAGTTAACGATGGCGAGTCCGCTCGAGAATTGCACCGTGGAAGAACAACGTGCCGTGATCAGATTTTTAGTCGCGGATGGTGAGAAAGGTAGTAAAATCCACAAAAGAATGTTAAAAGTGTACGGAGACAATTGTTTGAATCGTTCGAACGTTACAAATGGGTAGAACAGTTTCAAAGTGGCCGTACAAAAGTTTCTGACGAGCAACGCAGTGGACGACCGATCGAAGTTGGGACTTCCTCTCTCGAATCTCGGATTGACGCGTTAATTCGGGACAATAGGCGTATCACCGTTGAACTGATAAGTGAAAAAGTAAACGCGAGTGTAGGAACTGTCCATAACATTATTCACAACAAGCTGCAGTACAAGAAAACCTGTGCGAGATGGGTGCACAGACAACTCACGGACGCTCACAAAGAAACCCGGCTTCAAATCAGTCAACAGTTGAAAAATCGATATTCGACTGAAGGAGAAGGTTTTTTCAAAAGAATTGTAACGTGTGATGAAACATGGATCCACCACTATGAGCCAGAGTCAAAATGACAGAGCCTTGAGTGGAAGCATACGACTTCTCCCATTCGGAAAAAATTCAGGACCCAGCCATCTGCCGGTAAAGTCATGCTTACAGTATTCTGGGATTTTCAGGGGCCAATTTATTGTGATTTTCTTGAAGGCCAAAGAACAATCAACAGCCAGTACTACAGTGACATGCTGGAAAACAAGATAAGACCTGCAATTCGAACGAAACGCCGTGGGCTCTTGACTGAAGGCGTGATTTTGCTTCATGACAACGCCCGTCCACATACAGCACAGCTGACGAAAGAAAAACTTCAGAAACTGGGATGGGAGATCCTTCCACATCCCCCCTACAGCCCCGACCCCGCTCCATCAGACTTCCATCTGTTTGGACCCCTTAAAGATGGTCTACGAGGGATACATTTTCGATCCAATGAAGAGGTAAAAAATCAGGTGCAAAAGTGGCTTCGAGATCAACCCAAAGAATTTTATGCCAAGGGCATTTACAAATTAGCAGAAAGATGGGACAAGTGTATAAGTGTTGCTGGGGACTATGTTGAAAAGTAACCAAAGTTTTGTATTGATTCAATAAACCGTTTTTGAGCAATAATAATTTGTCTCGTTACTTATTGAATGACCCTCGTACATATAGGAGACTATAATTGTTTTTTGTTTTTTTCACTTGTTAGAATTAGAGTTTTATTTCAAACATTGTTCCAGAAATATTAATTTAATATTTTATAATATCAAAAAAAATCAACAAATAATAATAATAGTGGGTGCTAATAGCCATGTTTGTCAAAGCGCTAAAAAAGAAAAAAAAAGAAGTTCTTCAGGGAAAATGGCCCAGTCTAGTATATTAATGTTTTCTTGATTGTGACATAGTACTTAACGCTTTTTTGCCGATGACTCAACTAACTTTTATTATTGTTTTATTTATTGATATCAATAATAAATTACCAATGTTGAAAAAGTACTCAGACAATTGATACATTAAATGTAAATTTAGATAAAACTAAAATTTCATTAAGTAAGACCCAAATAATTATAAAATCAATAATAAGAATAAATCAATAGATAAAAGAAGATCTAAATAATTCATAAGACTATAACAGTAACTGAATTATATTTTTAAAAAATGCCCAATAATTTTTCTGTTATCATACTATCAAAAATTACGTATTTTTTTTTAACAGAGTTGAATATATTGCTGATTTTATTTTCTCTTGGTTTAAATTAACCCTTTGGGTGCATATTTATTTGAAAATTGTTTTGCACATGGAACAAATTTAATTTTTTGGGCATGTAAAAAGCAGTAGATTTTATGCTAGAATTAATTTATGCAGCGATACTTTTTGCATTTTTTGCACTACCAGGTAATGTGTCCTTCCTTTGATTTAGATTAATTTGATTAAATATTGTCTCCGTTTCAACGGTGTATTAGAATATTAGACGTATTAGTATATTAGTATTAGAATATTAGACGTATTAGTATATTAGTATTAGAATATTAGACGTATTAGTATATTAGTATTAGAATATTAGACGTATTAGTATATTAGTATTAGAATATTAGACGTATTAGTATATTAGTATTAGAATATTAGACGTATTAGTATATTATTAGAATATTAGACGTATTAGTATATTAGTATTAGAATATTAGACGTATTAGTATATTAGTATTAGAATATTAGACCTATTAGTATATTAGTATTAGAATATTAGACGTATTAGTATATTAGTATTAGAATATTAGACGTATTAGTATATTAGTATTAGAATATTAGACGTATTAGTATATTAGTATTAGAATATTAGACGTATTAGTATATTAGTATTAGAATATTAGACGTATTAGTCATGTGGCCAAACAAATGCATTATTATCTTGGCCACAGTTTGTACTACCTCTCATTTGTACTTAATTATTACGGTTCTTTTTTTGTTTCATAATACGATTATGCTTTATGATATAAGCACAGATAAAACACAGATATTAATCCTAAAACAACTAGGTAAAATCTTTACTTCACAAACCACAAGCTAGGGTCTATCTAACCCTACGCTGTTTATTTTGTTTAACAACAATAAACATATTATTTTAGAGCTACTTAAAGGTTTGCTAAAGTCAATAAAATACTAAGTAAAGTAAGTGACCGAAGTAATGCCTATATTTTTCAGGAAGGTTTTTATGTCCGTAAATTAGGTGTCATGAACGTAGGTGACTAACAAACGTGCTTGACTATGAATTCTTTTATTACCCATTAAATAAACTCTTAACGCCTAGACAGAGAATCCAACCTAGTACCGCAATACATATTAGCTTTGTGGGCCTAGTCTCTAACCTCTCGACCAGGGCGTCCAATGATTATAAAAAATATTTAAGACCCTTTCATACAATCGAACACAGTACCACGATATTAGTATTAGTATTATATTAGTATTAGCTTTGCGGGCCTTGCCTCTAACCGTGATGCCTTATAAAATACTAATAGATAAAAAACATAAATATAATTTGGGCGGACATTTTTCAGAATAATGATTCTTCTTCTAAAAACCAAAATGGTGTATACAATGTTTTTACGGCGAATCTTAATTGTATCATAACTCAGAAGAAGAAATTAACTAAATACAACCGAAGTACAAATACAGAAAACAGAAATACAAAGGGAAAATAAACACAAAGCGTGGAACTATTATTCCAAAATATTTCATATACACGTACCTACATAATTAAAAAGTAACTATACACTTCTAATATATTTTTAATATATGATTTAAGGCGCGTCAACATCTAAGGTTATTGGCGCCCGGAGCTTTTTTCAGTGCACTGCCGGCCTCCGGACAGTGTTCTCTCGTTACAGACAACACTGTCCATCACCGGACAGTGAGCTGTATGAAGCTCCTAGGAAGAGAAAATCTAAGGGTCAGCTGCTGGATTCGAACCCGGGACCTCCGCGTGGGAGTCCAGTATGCTAACCACATAGCTAATCCCTTCCCTCACTTCTAATATATAAAGTCGAACCTCTCAATAACGGACACTGGCGGGGGAAAGCAAAGTGGCCGCTGTTTGGAGGTGGTCGTTAGAAGGGGTGTAGGCAAGTTTCATAATGAAAAAATATGGTATTTTTCCCCAAACATCTATTTAAAAATTGTTTATTATTAATAGATTTAAAAACGTACATAATTGCATAATTATTTAGCTATAAGATATGCATCAATTTTTCTTAATTATCCAAAAAATTTATCAAAAAACTACATATTATTGACTTATTTAATAATTTTTATAACAATTTTTATAATAATCATCACATTTATTTATAACAATAATAATTTATGGTAAAATTATCATCATACTAAAAAATAATATTTTATTTAAAACATTTCTCTGATAATTATCATCAAAAAAATCATAAATACAAATAGCAATATAAATTTACATTGCATTTTTTATCCACATTTAACTGTTTTTATTACTTTATGAATGTTAAATTTTTGCTAAACTTAATGGACAGACGCACTTTTACTATATCACTCCTCAACATCGTAAAAATAATCACTAATTTTGTTTTGCAAGCCGTTTTGTTTTTTCAACGCGTAGATTCCATCTTGGTCCTTCAAAATATTGGTAATATGCGTTTTTCCAACTCCAAACCTAATTGTACATAATTAACTTTTTGTTAGAAATTATGCAAACTCACAGAATAATTGAATTTCTTAGAAAAATAGAACAAACCTTTCGGCAAGTTGACGATGGCTCGATTTGGTTTTTGCAAAATCTTCCAACACATTTATTTTCTCTTCTAGAGTTAACCATTTTCGTTTGGGAGACATCGGAAAAAATAATATTGTTCGTCCAAAGTTATATTGAAAAATGATTAAAATGGTTCAAGATATATGGAGCTTATATAGGAAACTTTAGGAAAAAACAGAAAAAAACAAAAACTTGAGAGGGGATAATTATTTTGATCACCGCGTCAAACGAACTTTTAATAATAAGGTGGTCGTTGGTGGGAGGTGAAACATTTAATCCGTTCCCCAAAATCAATGTCCGCGGTCGCTATGTAGAGTGTAGACGAAGGTTCTTTTATATAGAAAGTGTATAGGGGGTAAAAACGGGGAAATCCAAAAACTGTCCGTAAATGGAGGTGGTCGCTAGTGAGAGTGTCCTTTATGGGAGGCTCGACTGTATATAAATGAACTACTACTCTATGTTGATAATACGATATATAGACATATATTTTACAAAGAACTTTCTTTGTTAGGATCACATATAATGCTGACTGATTTAAGGATCATAATTGGATTGTCCAATAAGAAAAGCGCCAATCCTTTACATCATATTTATAAACCTATTCAGCTGGTTAATATCCTCGTCCCGACTGGTACAGTCTTTCCCTTGCTACCTGAAACAGAATTCTCTCTCAAGACAGGACAAATTCCCACAAAGTGGACCACATCTTCAATGTCCCCACCCCCCCATGTTGCAGGGCGCACAAACTTAAGTACCTTCTCTTAGATCTGCTTATGTTATTGTTTAGAGATAACATTTTTTACCATCTTAGTTACAGAATACTACGTATTACTTTTATCGAATTACTATTACTTACATAATGACTTGGCCCAAAATCAACTTTTTTGTTCTTTACACAACTTATGTTTAATCTGAGAAATTTACAGTAAAGTATGTTTGCTAGTCGCCTCCGTCCACGACACCTAATTGGTAGTTGGATGTAAAGCCTGCCTGAAAAAAAATAGGCGATCACTTTACTTTTTTTTTTTTTTACTTTAATGGTTTAGATGTAGTCTAATGTAAAGAAATGTATTTTGAATCCAGTCTCATTAGCTGATGCATCTAGTTATAAATTCTTTTTAATTTTTAATAACGAACATAAATAATTCATATAAAGAAGAAAGTCAGTGTACAGGTAGATATTTTTAAATATTTAACCTGTCCCTTTTATTAAATAACAATATCAACATTGATTTTAGTCACTACAGAAATCCTTTTGCACATCTATTACTCATTAAATATGTTAAAATAATATTTTTATCATTATTCGTCCTCCAGCTTTGAACTCCTCATTTTGTATTCTGTCTAGACCTGGGGTTTTCCTATCCTTCTTTGAACTTCTTATACGTTCTATTTCATTCTCCACAATGTAACTTATATTTTAACCTTCCTCACCTGTTTTGACTTTATCTTTTTCTATTTTTCTAAAGCATCTTTCATTTTTATAATTTTCTGAACCATACAGCTTGGAGTCAGAATCACTAATTACCTTCAATCAACACAAAAAGAACCGCACCAAGTATGGTTTAGAGCTGGTATAAATTAAGGCATTTAGTTGTGTTGGAGTTACATTCTCTAATTTGGGTCTGTTCACAAAAGCAAGCTCTTTACTACAGTTGGCGGTTGAAAGAATATGAATTCTTTGTGCTAGATATTAAACTAGCATCATGGGATTCTAAAGTGAATCAGTGGTTTGTTTTAAAAGTGATCTTTTAGACTATAATGTGCATGTTTGGTAAGGGGCTCAGATACGCCAATGATCTCGTAAAGGCAACCAGACTTATATAAAAGACATTTTCATCTTGCTAAAAGTAACCCCCATTAAAAATTAAATTAATCTTTACTTAGTTTTTATTCTAAAATTCTAGAATGAACTTTATTTGCGACATCCAGAAGAAAGATTGCTTTGTGACTCCTAGCTTTTAGAATCTTGTCCAGTATCTTTAATTTCAGAGTCTCTTTGCCGACCAGTATGTCTCATTTAATATTACAGTGCCACCCGCCTACATTTAGTTCAAGCTGGCACCCTGCTGGCGAGAACTCCTGACTTTAAAATGTTTATTATTATTAATAAAAGTTCCATGATTTACGAGTAAATTACATATGCCTCAAAAACTATTACAACTTAGGAAATAATTAAAACTAATTTCTGTAACTATACGATGCCAAGTGCAATACTACACAACAAAATAACATTACTAAAACTAATCAAAACTATAATCGATAACCAATAATGAAAACTTTAATTATTCATAGTTAGGGAAAATCAATATTGTATATATATATTGCAATTTTAATTGCAATAAAACATTTTGAACACAAATGTTGTTGCACCAATCAAATAAAAACTTTTACTTGTGACGAATACTCCACGCAACACCAAATAGCGGACTATACAGGATGATATCATGCCAAATTTTTAGGCGACCGATCATCGCAATCGACATGAAAAGTCTTATGTTGATTTTTTTGTAGGTAAACGAAGAGCCTCGGTTATGTAGAAGTTCATTCTAAGAAGTGGGCTTGTTCGCTAACTAATTTCACATTTCGTTCAATTAGGAGTGAAAGTTACATGCAGTTTCTGATGTTGTTTAGTTTAATTTTAATCTCTGCGTCGCTATTTTTGCTGTGTCTTGGCTGGTTCTCCTAATTGCAACGCTATGACCATTGCCGGTTGTTCTGCTTTATTGTTTGCAACAACGTACACGGAAGCTTAAGCTATTATCACGGTTTTCTCCTTGTAAACAAAAGGTTTTGGATTTCCTTGTAAAGCAGATCGATTTTATCATAACATTTGCTTCCATCAATGTAAAAGTATAGACCGAAAATAACTATCTGTGATGGATAAATACAAACCAAGAGTCCCCCATATTGAACAGGACAACGTCAATAAAACCGACATCGTGTATCAGATCACTGTCTTACGAGTTAACAGAATAAACTTAACATTCGCCATTGCTTTTGTGATTATATTTACATAGTGAACGCTTAGTGGCACAATAAGCTAACGTCATATGTGCAAGACTACCTTACTACTAAAAACAAACACTTTCGGCTTGCTAAGATTAACATTGAGTTTCCTCAGAACTCAGCACGATTCCAGCAAGTTAATTTTTTTCTGTAGCTTGGATTGACTGTTATCAAAAAGCACTACATAATCCCATCCAAGAGTGTTTAAAAAACAGTTCTTCTGTACAGCTGTAGCAAAAAAAAAGTGAACACTTAATATAAACCTTTTAAATTTCACCCAAACCCCATTTGAACCATTATTATTAAATTCGAGAAAATACTTTTTAAAATGTCCATAAATTTAGTCACATAGATCTACCATTTATGATGAAAATCAGAAGTTTATGGAATTAATACTATTGTAGATAACTTAATAAACATTTAAGCTAGGCATACGAAGTCTGTAAATTAAGTAGAGACTGATTTTTTTAAAAATTTTTATTCAAAAAGAATTACAATTCTATATTGTCACCTTCAAAATAACTTCCTTCAGAAGCCACACAGCGCTGGAGACGTTTCTTCCACACCTCATAGCGGTGCTCGAACTCCGATTCTGGAATAGCCTTCAGCTGGTCGGTTACAGCCGTTTGAATGTTTTCTACACGTCCCTTGAGGTGATTTTTCAACTTCGGGAAGAGAAAAAAGTCACAAGGACTCAAGTCAGGCGAATAAGGAGGCTGAGGAGCCACAGGAATGTTTTTACTGGTCAAAAACTTGTTTATTGAAATTACTGTGTGACAAGGAGCATTATCGTGTTGCAACACCCATTTATTCTTGATGTTTGGTCTCACACGAATGACCCTTTTTCGAAGTTTTTCAAGAACCTCTCGGTAAAAGTGTTGATTGGCCGTTTGAAAAACTACCACCATCCACTATAATTTTTTTTTTTTTGTAGAAAAATCAAGAGAATCAGAAATAAATCGTTGCAAATCGTTAGTTTTGTTTGTAGAAATGCTAGGAATTTGTCAAAAGTCGTTATAATGTTACATGCGCAAAAACTCACGTATTACCCTATCTTTGAATATAGTTTAATAATTTGAAGTTCATCTTGCAAATTACATAAAAATAAAAATTAAAAAAAAACTTCTATTGAGGTTGTACAGGACAAGTTCCTTCTGTGGCTGACTTGTCGTTTTCAGATTGCTGTTGTAAACAACTATTCAAATCTGTAGTTATCTCACAATATTCTTGCTCTGTCTGCTACGAGAGTTTATCATCTCTATATTCTGACTGCAAACTTCTCCATTATCAAGAAGACAGTACCCACTTTCTCTAATTATTTTATATCCCTTCTCATTCATCTACAATATTTTTTTTATTTTTTCAATGTACCGTTCTCCAAAGTATAATATGTTTTTTATTTCCTATTTTTCGGCTGATGCGAGAAAATTAACCAAATTTACTGGACATTGTTTAATGCAGAAAGTTCAAAATTTGTGAATTGACAAGTAAATTATGCTCTAGAATTAATTATTTTAGATTATAACCATATTATAATTAGATATAATCTATATTCTTATTTGTCTTATATTTTTTAGAAAAAATTATATATAGTATAATTTATGTGGTTAAAGTATTTGTTAATAAAGCTAACATACCGCATTGTTTAAAAATTGATAGATTGTATCAATGATACATTCTATGTTTAAAATAAAATAAATAACACGTTCAGTTCGTTAACAGTATTGTTAGTTTCATTTTATATTCAAAACAAATCGATTGGATAATAATGGCAAGAGGTGTACTATTGTCCTTTAAATAAGGACAGCTTTAATAAAAATGTCAAATTGAGCTCAATGTATAACCCGCTTGTAGAGAAGAATATTTACCACTTTATTTGTCACATGCCTGAAAAATTATTTTTATTACAAACTAATTAAATTAGTTTTTGATGAATGCCTGTAGCTATTAAATGATAAAAATTGGACAAACTTGTTAATATATTTTAATCAAGTCTAAAGTTATAGAATTTTGATTGATGCAAGCATTTAATTGCTAGTAAATAATGCACTTCTCCACCCAATATTTAGTACCTTTGCCATTGTTCAAACCCATTTTTTTCAATTTTAAAATGATTTCTTTGTTCATTGTTGAATTTTGGGCCATGTAAATCTTTTCAACTTTTCTATTTTTATTTCATATTACTTTCATCTTTTCTAGTATTAAGGAATATGTGTAATCCCTCTGACGGTCTTCAGCACCCCTGTTTCAGGGGCGTTTCCTGAATTTAGATCCAAGGCATGCGATCATATATACTTCTAAAGCTTTTTATTAAATTAGTATAACTCTTTTAACCATTTTTTTTCTCTTTATATTTAAACGCTCTTCTTAGAGGGGATCCCTTTTTTTATAATTATTTCGAACTCTCCCTATCCTAGGGACGGTTTCCTTCCTTATTTCTTATTATACGATATTATAATCTAACATACGAGTATGCATCTAATATAATTTTTCCTGAAATAAACAATTTTTACAAGATTGCTCCAACTCATTCCAGAAATTAAAAATAACGAATTGTTAGCTCTGCCACGAGATTTCTCTTTAATCTTTGCCATTTCTTGACCTTCAATTAGTAAGACTTAATGTTTTTATTAAACTCTTTTACCTGTCTTTGTTGATATTTTTGTAATCAGAAATATTTGTTAAGTTGTACAAATAGTGATTGCTGTTATCCTCAAATCCTTTTTTTGCCTCTTCTATAGTTGTTTAAATACAAATAATTCCTTCGATTCAATCATCAATCGTAGTACGCATGTTTATTTTATCTCTGACCAGTTTTGGACTCTCAACTATGAGCAGAAGTAGATTAATGAGTTTGATGAAGAGAATTGCTGTCTCCTATAACAAGAATGTTCCGAGATTGTAACGTAAATTAAATCAAATTCTTTTCAAATTTATGAATCTATCTCTGATGATAAAGAAGAAGTCCGAAACCGGTCAGGGATACAAAAAAAAAACAAAAAAAAACGTGAATATGATGTTAGATAAAATCAAAGGAATTATCCAGCGACCAGACCATATTTTCAGCAAATAATAATTACATTTAATTCAGCATGAAAATGTAATGCCCCGGCTCTCTTTGTTTTCATGTAAATACAACCATGCCGCCGTGTGAGAATGAACAGTGTTCACCTCCCAGGGGGAGGTCTTGTTTAAAGGACACCACTTAATAAAATATATAAAAAAATAAATATAAAATAAATAAAAAATATATAATATTTGTTAATTTTTTTTATGGAAATTGAACCAGTCGCTATGCCAACATGGGTTTTTACACCTTATCTACGTGTACAACTTAGCTACCAAGAGCGCTGGCAATGAATATGATGTAAATATCTTCTAACCGAGGGGGGGTGCAAAATCTTTTAAAGGCCAGAGGTTGTTAACAAATGTTAATGAAAGGCCGCACTACCCACTTCTCCCAGTGTACTATTTAACCCTATCTCTCTTTAGAACATTTATTATTTGCTTATAATAAAAATTATTGACAAAAAGAATAATTTATATAATACCTTACCAATTAATGGTTATGTCGGTTTTTTTTTTTTTAAATAATAATATTAAAAATAGTTTACTTTCTCTTACAGTAAATTCTAATTTACAAGTCAGTACTGAAAAACACAAAAAAACTTGCATATGACTTTCTATACTTCATTGATAAATAGTTCATAGATATTTTATAAATTTAGAACAGAAAATTGTTCAGAAGGGAGAAGCTTAAGATTGCAGTTCACATCTACGATCAAGAATTCCATTCAAAACAAGGCAAATGAATTACAAAGTTTGAAAAGGAGTGTAATAGGGGGGGGGCAATTAATATAAAATTAAGTGTTCGACCACTCCAATTTTAAATTTAGTCAAAGAAGGATCAGGGGAGGGGGACACCACCAACACTTGAAACACCCTTAGTAAAAAATATAATTAATGTTTATTCAACAATTAAGGAATAAATGACAACGTTTACAATGCACATAACAAAAGGAATAAAGTCTATATTACAATTAAAGAATAAATGACAACTTACAATGCACTTAACAAAGTGAATAAATTCTATATTTAATTCTTTCTTAATTACTAGACACGGTATTGGGGATAATTATTCAAGGAACAATTAATATAACGACAGAGTTCTGACTCTCTTTTAGCGCTAATACCAGGCACGGTATTGGAAAGGATACAGTTTTGACAATGCATTAAATGTACAGGGCTGTGCACAGGGAATTCTCTATAAGCTAGTTACAAATACCATACAGGTATCCTGGCATAAATTATTATTGGAATCATCAAAACCCCAGACGGGGGTGGCAAGTAATTTTCTCTTAATAAAGAAAGTACAAGACTTACATACATGACAGATACAGAAGGTACAATAAATAATAACAATATGGCCATTAAAGTCCAATTCTTAACAGACAATCTCTCCTCATTAGCACTGGCACATGTTCCTCCGGCGGAAGGACGCCATCAATTTGGCGGACCGACGCACAGCACACAAGGTCAGTCAGCAGTTTCATCTTTGTTGAGGTGCCCAAGGGCAACTGAACTTCTGCCTTGCACTGGCCACCATCCCCACCACGTCCAAACAACCAATGCTGCCAACGGACAATTGTCGCTCAAAGAAAATTCTGGTCAAGGGGGGCCGCAACTCCTTGCGAGGATCCAACAAAGTTTGAGCTTCTTTTGACTTTCAACTGTTTTAAAAAAAAAAATCATCTGACCCAAAAACTCTCACGGATCTGGCTAAAAACATTGGTGCTATTAATTTGCTTTACAGCTGTACAAATTGCACATTTATACTAGCAGCCATTGCAAACCAGTGTGGAAGAGCGTGAGTAGTAATGGGCTCGGTCGCCATGGAAGTTCTTAGCTTCTGATTGGCCAATCCAACCGTCCATATTTTACACCTCTACCACTCATTCTGATTGGTTAATTATTTGACATTAATTATTTCTTTGAAAAATACCGTTTAGATTTTTTTTACTAATTCTTCTCTCGTAGGTATTTGATAATTTATCAGATTATGCAATAAAAATTCTACAGGAAAATATCTATTTAAATGTGATAATATTTGTTGGTTTAACTTATTATATGGTTAAAGGTAAAAGAAAATTAGGTTAGTTTGGAAGTTTTTGTAGAAAAAGTAGAAAAAAACAAAATCTGCTTAGATGTGGATTAGGAAAAGGAAGTCCGCCATGTTGTTATGTTAATATGGTAGATTGCGAATTATTGAAAACTGATTTCCCAAACATCATTGAATAGACTTGTGGTAAGTGCTAATTGGTAGTTCAATGCTGGATCAAATCCAATTCTAGCAATAATGAGCGATTCAAAAATTAACTTATGGGCCAACCACCTCAATTTTTTAAGGCGCGTCAACATCTAAGGTTATTGGCGCCCGGAGCTTTTTTCAGTGTACTGCCGGCCTCTGGACAGTGTTCTCTCGTTAAAGACAACACTGTTCATCCCAGGACAGTGAGCTGTAAGAAGCTCCTAGGAAGAGAAAATCTAAGGGTCAGCAACTGGATTCGAACCCGGGACCTCCGCGTGGGAGTCCAGTATGCTAACCGCATAGTTAATCCCTTCCCTAACACAGCTATTGTAACCAGACATCTTGTATCTGATCTCAGTTACTAAGCAGTCAGAGAACAATGGAGGTAGCCTCTTCCTCGATACTGACTAAAAGAAAAAGAACTTGTTACTCCTTATTTCGAGCATTATACGGGTCCTAAGTCATGTATTCAAATTATGAGTATGAACATATCAAACTAAAATGATGAGTTGAAATCAGTCAACCAATCAGAAGTACGGGAATATGTATATTACTAAAACCAACTAAATATTTTTTTAATACAAATGCTAAGTTTCAAGAATGTTAATTACATATTCAGCTTTAAGAGAGAAGTCATTCGTAGATTTTTGTTTTTGCTTTTCTCTTGTACTAGCAAAGTTTTTTGCAAACTTTTTGCAGAAATTGAACTGGTCATATGTCACTCGCATCATATTTTGCATAAATAAACGTTTAGGACAAACAGGAAATGTAACGGGTAGCCATGGGTCTTCCGTTGCTATGGATACAGAAGTTCGTGTTACACGTGTACACACACACGCACGCACACACACACACACACCGATGGCACGCAATAAGTTACCGTTGTGTTTACATTGGCAGAGTTTTGATGATAGTACACGAAGGGGACAGTTCACCCAGAATTAAATATTTATCTAAACCTAATACCAGCCATCGATTTGTCTTCTAGGAACTTTGGACATATTGAGTTATGAAGCTTTGTAATTTAGTTGTTCTTCTTACAGTTGTAAACTCCTTAATAATAATAATAATAAAAATTTGAACTGGGCTGTCTTTGTCTCAGTTCTACCGGTTAATTATACGAGAAGAAGAAATAATAAGGGAAATGATTAGCTGAGTGCTTAGCGTATTCCGGATTTCAACGCGGAGATCCCGGGTTCAAATTCAGCTGCTGCCCTTTAGATGCTAGAAAGGCAGGTTGTAGAAAGGAAAACTGATAATCTGGATAACATAAGTAATTCAGACAGCTTCTGTTTTTCTACAAATGTTATGACTAAAATTAAACAAAATGAGACATCTTGGGCAATTGTGGACTGGTTTTAGAAAGGTAAATGACCGGTTATCTTTGCTTGAGAATTCAAAATAGTGATTTTTGGGAGGGGGTTGGCAGAAAGAAAATCTGTACTGTTAGATTGTGGTTAACTGTTGCATATTGTAACTGCAGTACTGAGATACACCCAATAATTTTCTTCATAGTAGGGTATAGTTTAAAATAGGGTATTTAGTTTAAAAATTCCATTACTTTTTCAGTTTAAAAACCATTGTTTCAATCAGATTATAATAAAGTCACTTTCTTTATGAAATTTGTTGTAAATAATTTAGGCTTTTTGATCACTTTATGTTATAAAATGAACTTACATTAATAATTGAGTATTTCCTGTCATTGTGAAGAAGTTTGTATGGCTAAGAAGTTAGACTCTTTGAAGAAGTACCTTTACCTAGGAGTGCCTCTGCAGACTCTTAAGTCTAATCAAACACAATGAATGGAAAGATGCACCATCTTAAGGGAGTCACAAAGAAAAAAAGGTAATTCACAAAAGGTAAATTCATATTTCTATAATATAGAACTATATTATAGTTGTAGCAGTGTTGAGGCATTAAATCTTGTCCAACTTCTGGCATTTTTGAATAATGTATACAGTGTACGTAACATTTACATTTTTGTAGCCCATTATTGGAAAAGATTGATTCTTGCATATACTTGGATATAAGGAAGGGGAAAAAGACTCAGTAAGCCCCACTGGGTGCGCTTATGCCGTGGTATAATCTAGAGAATTATATTCATTTAAATTAATTTTATCATTCACATTATCTCATTTAGGGTCAACAGGGACCAATTTAAGCACGTGACAATATATAAATAATGTATGCATTGATTACAAAAAAAAGTCCCTTATACACTTTTGCGCAGTATATTTGAAACATTCAATGTGGGAAAAAACAACTGAAATCTGAGTAGGCATTGAACTGCAGTCACGCTAACTGAGAGGGTCGAGTGTCTTCAAGTGTTGCATGGTGACACCCGGCGGTTGTGTCTAACTGGCGTCCATCATGGCCACGCTAACTTGTTGCGCCTAGCTCACTGCAGTTGGTGTCCACTAGTTGCTGCGCTATGGAACGTTCCTCTACTAAGTGTAATTAGGCTCTCTCACCAGACCGCAACCAACAATGTATTTTCTCTTGAATGCCTTTATATTCTATTTCAAATCGGGTCATTGCAAAAATTCTGATAAAAGATGACATTAGCTGTAGTAAACTCTATTGTAAAATAACAATTAATTCAATTTATGATATAATATTCTTCTCTTTCAAAAACTACATTTAATCATTACCAATGATCACGCAAGGCATAAATTGGTCCATTTATCATAAACAATCAGGTATGAACAATAACATTACCTTCTCTTACATTTCTAATCAACAAATTTTTAATGTTTACAACAGAGATTCCAAAAGAGGAACTAAATAAAATATCTTATTTTTGGGTTTTAGAAGTTACAATGATAAAAAATCTAAGAACAGGCAGTTGGATTTGGACCCGGCATCACCACATGAGAATACAGTGCTCTATCATGTAGATATTATTATTTAAAGGGGGGCGCCACGGTAGCCGAGCGGTTAGAAGCGAGACCTGTAAAGCTAATATGTTGGTACTGGGTTCGATTCCCGGTCTTAGGCCTTGGATTTTATTTAATGGTTAATAAAAGAACTTTACAGTAAAGTATGTTTGCTAGTCGCCTCCGTCCACGACACCTAATTGGTAGATGGACGTTATGCCCCACCTGAAAAAATAGGCGATTACTTTTACTTTTTTTATTATTTTAGGGGATGATCGCATCGACCTCTAAGTACATTAGCACCACATATTATATTATCATTTATTGAATTTAAATATTTGCCACATAAATAGTCTTTTGTTTTACACATACGTACTATAAATGTAATACAAAGCCACAAAAACATTAAATATCATGGAAAAATATACAGCAAAATACTCTGGAAGCCAATTCAGTGATTTTTCCCATTTATTTTACCTTCCATTCTCCAGATGAAGGCAACCTTTTATGTTTATTTTGACCCTGGCCTAAAAACAGTTGACAGAAACAGAAAAAGTAGAAATCTAGACGAACTGGAAATCAATTCTGTTTTTTCTCTTATATTTTAACTTTCATTTTCCAAATGAAGGCTACCCTTTATTTCAATTGAAGCCCTGGCCTTAAAAGCGGGTGACAAAGACAGAAAAAGTAGAAATCTTCACTTCCAGGAAGCCAATTTTGGTGCTGTTCTCCTCTATTTTACCTTTCATTTTCCATATGAAGGCAAGCTGTTATGTTTATTTTAGTATTGGCCATAATGCAATTAACTGAATTAGAAAAAATTAGAAATCTATACGAATTGGAAGCCAATTCGGTGTTCTTCCTTTCTATTTTAACTTTCATTTTCCAAACAAAGGCTACCCTTTATGTTTGATTTAGCCCTGGCCATAAAATTAGGTGACAAAGATAGAAATTGTAGAAACCTAGACGAACTAGATGCCAATTCGACTATTTTCCCTTGTATTTTAATTTTAATTTTCCACATAAAGGCTACCCTTTATGTTAGTTTTAGCCCTGGCCATAAAATTAGGTGACAAAGATAGAAATTGTAGAAACCTAGACGAACTAGATGCCAATTCGACTATTTTCCCTTGTATTTTAATTTTAATTTTCCACATAAAGGCTACCCTTTATGTTAGTTTTAGCCCTGGCCATAAAATTAGGTGACAAAGATAGAAATTGTAGAAACCTAGACGAACTAGATGCCAATTCGACTATTTTCCCTTGTATTTTAATTTTAATTTTCCACATAAAGGCTACCCTTAATGTTAGTTTTAGCCCTGGCCATAAAATTAGGTGACAAAGATAGAAATTGTAGAAACCTAGACGAACTAGATGCCAATTCGACTATTTTCCCTTGTATTTTAATTTTAATTTTCCACATAAAGGCTACCCTTTATGTTAGTTTTAGCCCTGGCCATAAAATTAGGTGACAAAGATAGAAATTGTAGAAACCTAGACGAACTGGATGCCAATTCGGCTATTTTCCCTTGTATTTTAATTTTAATTTTCCAAATAAAGGCTACCCTTTATGTTAGTTTTAGCCCTGGCCATAAAATTAGGTGACAAAGATAGAAATTGTAGAAACCTAGACGAACTAGATGCCAATTCGACTATTTTCCCTTGTATTTTAATTTTAATTTTCCACATGAAGGCTACCCTTTATGTTAGTTTTAGCCCTGGCCATAAAATTAGGTGACAAAGATAGAAATTGTAGAAACCTAGACGAACTAGATGCCAATTCGGCTATTTTCCCTTGTATTTTAATTTTAATTTTCCAAATAAAGGTTACCCTTTATGTTTGTTTTAGCCCTGGCCATAAAATTAGGTGACAAAGATAGAAATTGTAGAAACCTAGACGAACTAGATGCCAATTCGGCTATTTTCCCTTGTATTTTAATTTTAATTTTCCACATAAAGGCTACCCTTTATGTTAGTTTCAGCCCTGGCCATAAAATTAGGTGACAAAGATAGAAATTGTAGAAACCTAGACGAACTAGATGCCAATTCGACTATTTTCCCTTGTATTTCAATTTTAATTTTCCACATAAAGGCTACCCTTTATGTTAGTTTTAGCCCTGGCCATAAAATTAGGTGACAAAGATAGAAATTGTAGAAACCTAGACGAACTAGATACCAATTCGACTATTTTCCCTTGTATTTTAATTTTAATTTTCCACATAAAGGCTACCCTTTATGTTAGTTTTAGCCCTGGCCATAAAATTAGGTGACAAAGATAGAAATTGTAGAAACCTAGACGAACTGGATGCCAATTCGGCTATTTTCCCTTGTATTTTAATTTTAATTTTCCAAATAAAGGCTACCCTTTATGTTAGTTTTAGCCCTGGCCATAAAATTAGGTGACAAAGATAGAAATTGTAGAAACCTAGACGAAGTAGATGCCAATTCGACTATTTTCCCTTGTATTTTAATTTTAATTTTCCACATGAAGGCTACCCTTTATGTTAGTTTTAGCCCTGGCCATAAAATTAGGTGACAAAGATAGAAATTGTAGAAACCTAGACGAACTAGATGCCAATTCGGCTATTTTCCCTTGTATTTTAATTTTAATTTTCCAAATAAAGGTTACCCTTTATGTTTGTTTTAGCCCTGGCCATAAAATTAGGTGACAAAGATAGAAATTGTAGAAACCTAGACGAACTAGATGCCAATTCGGCTATTTTCCCTTGTATTTTAATTTTAATTTTCCAAATAAAGGTTACCCTTTATGTTTGTTTTAGCCCTGGCCATAAAATTAGGTGACAAAGATAGAAATTGTAGAAACCTAGACGAACTAGATGCCAATTCGGCTATTTTCCCTTGTATTTTAATTTTAATTTTCCACATAAAGGCTACCCTTTATGTTAGTTTTAGCCCTGGCCATAAAATTAGGTGACAAAGATAGAAATTGTAGAAACCTAGACGAACTAGATGCCAATTCGACTATTTTCCCTTGTATTTTAATTTTAATTTTCCACATAAAGGCTACCCTTTATGTTAGTTTTAGCCCTGGCCATAAAATTAGGTGACAAAGATAGAAATTGTAGAAACCTAGACGAACTAGATGCCAATTCGACTATTTTCCCTTGTATTTTAATTTTAATTTTCCACATAAAGGCTACCCTTTATGTTAGTTTTAGCCCTGGCCATAAAATTAGGTGACAAAGATAGAAATTGTAGAAACCTAGACGAACTAGATGCCAATTCGACTATTTTCCCTTGTATTTTAATTTTAATTTTCCACATAAAGGCTACCCTTTATGTTAGTTTTAGCCCTGGCCATAAAATTAGGTGACAAAGATAGAAATTGTAGAAACCTAGACGAACTGGATGCCAATTCGGCTATTTTCCCTTGTATTTTAATTTTAATTTTCCAAATAAAGGCTACCCTTTATGTTAGTTTTAGCCCTGGCCATAAAATTAGGTGACAAAGATAGAAATTGTAGAAACCTAGACGAACTAGATGCCAATTCGACTATTTTCCCTTGTATTTTAATTTTAATTTTCCACATGAAGGCTACCCTTTATGTTAGTTTTAGCCCTGGCCATAAAATTAGGTGACAAAGATAGAAATTGTAGAAACCTAGACGAACTAGATGCCAATTCGGCTATTTTCCCTTGTATTTTAATTTTAATTTTCCAAATAAAGGTTACCCTTTATGTTTGTTTTAGCCCTGGCCATAAAATTAGGTGACAAAGATAGAAATTGTAGAAACCTAGACGAACTAGATGCCAATTCGACTATTTTCCCTTGTATTTTAATTTTAATTTTCCACATAAAGGCTACCCTTTATGTTAGTTTTAGCCCTGGCCATAAAATTAGGTGACAAAGATAGAAATTGTAGAAACCTAGACGAACTAGATGCCAATTCGACTATTTTCCCTTGTATTTTAATTTTAATTTTCCACATAAAGGCTACCCTTTATGTTAGTTTTAGCCCTGGCCATAAAATTAGGTGACAAAGATAGAAATTGTAGAAACCTAGACGAACTGGATGCCAATTCGGCTATTTTCCCTTGTATTTTAATTTTAATTTTCCAAATAAAGGCTACCCTTTATGTTAGTTTTAGCCCTGGCCATAAAATTAGGTGACAAAGATAGAAATTGTAGAAACCTAGACGAAGTAGATGCTAATTCGACTATTTTCCCTTGTATTTTAATTTTAATTTTCCACATGAAGGCTACCCTTTATGTTAGTTTTAGCCCTAGCCATAAAATTAGGTGACAAAGATAGAAATTGTAGAAACCTAGACGAACTAGATGCCAATTCGGCTATTTTCCCTTGTATTTTAATTTTAATTTTCCAAATAAAGGTTACCCTTTATGTTTGTTTTAGCCCTGGCCATAAAATTAGGTGACAAAGATAGAAATTGTAGAAACCTAGACGAACTAGATGCCAATTCGGCTATTTTCCCTTGTATTTTAATTTTAATTTTCCACATAAAGGCTACCCTTTATGTTAGTTTTAGCCCTGGCCATAAAATTAGGTGACAAAGATAGAAATTGTAGAAACCTAGACGAACTAGATGCCAATTCGACTATTTTCCCTTGTATTTCAATTTTAATTTTCCACATAAAGGCTACCCTTTATGTTAGTTTTAGCCCTGGCCATAAAATTAGGTGACAAAGATAGAAATTGTAGAAACCTAGACGAACTAGATGCCAATTCGACTATTTTCCCTTGTATTTTAATTTTAATTTTCCACATAAAGGCTACCCTTTATGTTAGTTTTAGCCCTGGCCATAAAATTAGGTGACAAAGATAGAAATTGTAGAAACCTAGACGAACTGGATGCCAATTCGGCTATTTTCCCTTGTATTTTAATTTTAATTTTCCAAATAAAGGCTACCCTTTATGTTAGTTTTAGCCCTGGCCATAAAATTAGGTGACAAAGATAGAAATTGTAGAAACCTAGACGTAGTAGATGCCAATTCGACTATTTTCCCTTGTATTTTAATTTTAATTTTCCACATGAAGGCTACCCTTTATGTTAGTTTTAGCCCTGGCCATAAAATTAGGTGACAAAGATAGAAATTGTAGAAACCTAGACGAACTAGATGCCAATTCGGCTATTTTCCCTTGTATTTTAATTTTAATTTTCCAAATAAAGGTTACCCTTTATGTTTGTTTTAGCCCTGGCCATAAAATTAGGTGACAAAGATAGAAATTGTAGAAACCTAGACGAACTAGATGCCAATTCGGCTATTTTCCCTTGTATTTTAATTTTAATTTTCCACATAAAGGCTACCCTTTATGTTAGTTTTAGCCCTGGCCATAAAATTAGGTGACAAAGATAGAAATTGTAGAAACCTAGACGAACTAGATGCCAATTCGACTATTTTCCCTTGTATTTTAATTTTAATTTTCCACATAAAGGCTACCCTTTATGTTAGTTTTAGCCCTGGCCATAAAATTAGGTGACAAAGATAGAAATTGTAGAAACCTAGACGAACTAGATGCCAATTCGACTATTTTCCCTTGTATTTTAATTTTAATTTTCCACATAAAGGCTACCCTTTATGTTAGTTTTAGCCCTGGCCATAAAATTAGGTGACAAAGATAGAAATTGTAGAAACCTAGACGAACTAGATGCCAATTCGACTATTTTCCCTTGTATTTTAATTTTAATTTTCCACATAAAGGCTACCCTTTATGTTAGTTTTAGCCCTGGCCATAAAATTAGGTGACAAAGATAGAAATTGTAGAAACCTAGACGAACTGGATGCCAATTCGGCTATTTTCCCTTGTATTTTAATTTTAATTTTCCAAATAAAGGCTACCCTTTATGTTAGTTTTAGCCCTGGCCATAAAATTAGGTGACAAAGATAGAAATTGTAGAAACCTAGACGAACTAGATGCCAATTCGACTATTTTCCCTTGTATTTTAATTTTAATTTTCCACATGAAGGCTACCCTTTATGTTAGTTTTAGCCCTGGCCATAAAATTAGGTGACAAAGATAGAAATTGTAGAAACCTAGACGAACTAGATGCCAATTCGGCTATTTTCCCTTGTATTTTAATTTTAATTTTCCAAATAAAGGTTACCCTTTATGTTTGTTTTAGCCCTGGCCATAAAATTAGGTGACAAAGATAGAAATTGTAGAAACCTAGACGAACTAGATGCCAATTCGACTATTTTCCCTTGTATTTTAATTTTAATTTTCCACATAAAGGCTACCCTTTATGTTAGTTTTAGCCCTGGCCATAAAATTAGGTGACAAAGATAGAAATTGTAGAAACCTAGACGAACTAGATGCCAATTCGACTATTTTCCCTTGTATTTTAATTTTAATTTTCCACATAAAGGCTACCCTTTATGTTAGTTTTAGCCCTGGCCATAAAATTAGGTGACAAAGATAGAAATTGTAGAAACCTAGACGAACTGGATGCCAATTCGGCTATTTTCCCTTGTATTTTAATTTTAATTTTCCAAATAAAGGCTACCCTTTATGTTAGTTTTAGCCCTGGCCATAAAATTAGGTGACAAAGATAGAAATTGTAGAAACCTAGACGAAGTAGATGCTAATTCGACTATTTTCCCTTGTATTTTAATTTTAATTTTCCACATGAAGGCTACCCTTTATGTTAGCTTTAGCCCTAGCCATAAAATTAGGTGACAAAGATAGAAATTGTAGAAACCTAGACGAACTAGATGCCAATTCGGCTATTTTCCCTTGTATTTTAATTTTAATTTTCCAAATAAAGGTTACCCTTTATGTTTGTTTTAGCCCTGGCCATAAAATTAGGTGACAAAGATAGAAATTGTAGAAACCTAGACGAACTAGATGCCAATTCGGCTATTTTCCCTTGTATCTTAATTTTAATTTTCCACATAAAGGCTACCCTTTATGTTAGTTTTAGCCCTGGCCATAAAATTAGGTGACAAAGATAGAAATTGTAGAAACCTAGACGAACTAGATGCCAATTCGACTATTTTCCCTTGTATTTTAATTTTAATTTTCCACATAAAGGCTACCCTTTATGTTAGTTTTAGCCCTGGCCATAAAATTAGGTGACAAAGATAGAAATTGTAGAAACCTAGACGAACTAGATGCCAATTCGACTATTTTCCCTTGTATTTTAATTTTAATTTTCCACATAAAGGCTACCCTTTATGTTAGTTTTAGCCCTGGCCATAAAATTAGGTGACAAAGATAGAAATTGTAGAAACCTAGACGAACTAGATGCCAATTCGACTATTTTCCCTTGTATTTTAATTTTAATTTTCCACATAAAGGCTACCCTTTATGTTAGTTTTAGCCCTGGCCATAAAATTAGGTGACAAAGATAGAAATTGTAGAAACCTAGACGAACTGGATGCCAATTCGGCTATTTTCCCTTGTATTTTAATTTTAATTTTCCAAATAAAGGCTACCCTTTATGTTAGTTTTAGCCCTGGCCATAAAATTAGGTGACAAAGATAGAAATTGTAGAAACCTAGACGAACTAGATGCCAATTCGACTATTTTCCCTTGTATTTTAATTTTAATTTTCCACATGAAGGCTACCCTTTATGTTAGTTTTAGCCCTGGCCATAAAATTAGGTGACAAAGATAGAAATTGTAGAAACCTAGACGAACTAGATGCCAATTCGGCTATTTTCCCTTGTATTTTAATTTTAATTTTCCAAATAAAGGTTACCCTTTATGTTTGTTTTAGCCCTGGCCATAAAATTAGGTGACAAAGATAGAAATTGTAGAAACCTAGACGAACTAGATGCCAATTCGGCTATTTTCCCTTGTATTTTAATTTTAATTTTCCAAATAAAGGTTACCCTTTATGTTTGTTTTAGCCCTGGCCATAAAATTAGGTGACAAAGATAGAAATTGTAGAAACCTAGACGATCTGGAAGCCAATTCGGCTATTTTCCCTTGTATTTTAATTTTAATTTTTCAAATAAAGGCTACCCTTTATGTTTGTTTTAGCCCTGGCCATAAAATTAGGTGACAAAGATAGAAATTGTAGAAACGTAGACGAACTGGATGTCAATTCGGCTATTTTCCCTTGTATTTTAATTTTTATCTTCCAAATAAAGGCTACCCTTTATGTTTATTTTAGTCCTGGCCATAAAAGTAAATGACAAAGACAGAAAAAGTAGAAATCTAGACAAACTGATAACTAATTCGGTGATTTTCCCTTGTATTTTACCATCCATTTTCCAAATGAAAGCTAACCATTATGTTTATTTTAGCCCTGGCTACAAAGGTGGGTGACAAAGACAGAAATTGTAGAAACCTAGACGAACGGTAAGCCAATTCGGAGTTTTCTCCTGTATTTTACTTTACAAACCAAGGCAACTCTTTATGTTTATTTTAGCCCTGGCCATAAAAGTAGGTGACAAAGACAGAAAAAGTAAAAAAATCTAGATCAATTTTCACCAAATTTTGTTGCACAGTGGGCCGGATAACTAACAAAATGACGAACGCTAGCCGCATAATCATTAAGTACAATACTTGTAATCCAGGAAAAAAACTCCCGAGAAAAAGGCGAAAAAACCATGTTGAGCATTTCATGTTAATGGGTGAGTGGCATGCAAAGGTCTACGCATGTGTGAAGATCTCCTTGTATTCTAAACATATTTAAATTAAAATATGTGTTCCATACGTTTTATCAAACAAATTCAAGTACCTTCGGTGGGCTCGATAATCTGACATGCGGGGCTTAATCGACCTGGAAGCGTATTCGGTGTTTCTCTCTTTGTATTTTAACTTTCATTTTCCAAACGCAAAGTAGCGGAGAGGGGGCACATTTGAACAGAATTTATATTTTCTGTTGCAGAGTGCACCAGAATCGTATTATTGAACCTTTTTATTTTGTTTTCTACAACTTTCAAGTCTTCTTAACAAATCTATATCAATAAACAGTTGGTACTTTGCATACATATCTATATTTTTTCAATTTAAAATTTTTGTGTCAAGTGTTTAATATCTGCCCCACTGGTGGGGTACCTTTGAACACAATATAAAATAGAAAGAAATGATATTACATTACTCTGAATCTACCTTCTATCAGTTATTTCTCTCACTACTACATTACTTTCTCTTTTAAACCACTGAAATCTAGTTCAAAAAACCAAGAATGACTCAGTTCGGGATGTTGTACCCCAAGAGATGGGTTTAGAAAGTTTGAACAAAATATTCGGTTTGTTGCGCTTCTTAATGTAGGTTCGGACCACTTTTCGGTTCTCTGCGATTAAACAATAAAAAGTCACAAACTTGCAAGTCGGTAGGCATATTTTAACGGTGATGTTGAAATGTGTCCCCTCTCCTACTATAAGAGAAAATATAATATCCAACACTATTTGCAAGCAAGTACATTTTTGTAAGTACTAGGTTTAAAAATAAGAATTCCAAACGTTAATATAGACTAACAATACCTACACCTTGTCCAATACAATCTTCACAATACACATCCAAAGCTGCACCAAAAATTTTACTTCCACCTTACAAAATATAACATTCCTCAACTCTGGACTTTACCAAACAATGAAAACGACGGGAAACTCTGTCAATTACACAACAGGTCTACCACAACATATGGAGAAAATTACCAATCATAAATGTTTTAAATATTTGGCGAGAAATTAAAACTGTTCAAAGGTGCCCCCCTCGCCACTACTCTACTTTTAACAAGTTAAAAAAAAAAACAATCTTTTATATTAACAATCCTTAATATTAAAATCTTATTGCTCTTATTTTTAGTATAAAATAATAAATTCTGTTAAGTTGATTTGATGTCACTTTTAATGTCTCGACAAGTTTGTCTAACGAGTTACATATATTCAACTGATAGCATATAGCCGGTAAATGCCATTTTTTTCTAAGTAGAAGTCAAAAGGTGAAATGCAATAATGAATCTTTAACGTAACAAACAAGCTAGTGGCTGAGAGCGACCACGCTCACTGTCAATCTCGTTTCGCCGCCATGAATTAAACCACAAGACTTATTAGCTAAAAGGAGCTGCCTAAATATTCTCAGCTTATTAAATGAGCAGTTTGAAGTTATATACACTTCCCTGGCCCAAACGAACTTATATACATTAGGTTATAAATAGAGTTCTCATCTCTATGCTTTAACACAGCAAATGATTTTAATAACTATTTACAGTAATTTATTTTTCTTTTAATAAATAATAATAATAGTCCTAATTTACATATTCACAAAACTTATAGAACTTATAATATTAAACGAAACAAGAAGTGCATAAAGGCAAATTCTCTTGTTTATTCAACCGTTACAGGAATAGACAAATCGAAGTATCTAACTTAAAAAATGTATCTACCGACAAATTAAATAATAATAAAAATCCACTAGTGAAATAAAATTAACAAATAAGACTGACCACTTGAATTGTGGATGCCATCTAGATCAGGGGTCCCTAAACTTTTTACACAGGGGGCCACCAGTTCACTGTCCCTCAGACCGTTGGAGGGCCGGACTATAAAAGAAACTATTTTAAAGTAATAAAAAAACAAAACGGGAACAAATAGAATATTTCAAATAAAGAACAAGTAAATTTAAATCACCAAACTGCCCAGTATTTCTGTGGGAATTATGGACCTGCTTTTGACTAATGAGATGGTCAATGTCCGGTTTAGTTTTAGTGCTTTGCCTTTCTTACTACTTCTGCTGTTATTTTTCGGTGCCCGCGTCATCGGAAGTAGTACTGTACATTGGCGACGCAGCGCTTTGCGGTACCGCCACATACAATGCTCCTCTCACTTACCACCTAGTGAATGATATGCCCCTTCCGGAAGTACGGCGGAGGCCGGATAAATGTCCTCAGGGGGCCGCATGTGGCCCGCGGGCCGTAGTTTGGGGACCCCTGATCAAGATAATAGACAAGGCAAATAGAATGCACTTGATACAAATTACTATAACATCATAATAGATTGGCATTTCAATAAATATTTTAAATCGTGGCTTTAAATCATTACGAATATTCTGAAATTTAGTTTCCCACTATTTTAATTAAATTATATGACGACTCAAATATCAACATAACCACTAATAAACAGCATATCTTCTATTCCGCTGGCCAGTTACAATTCGATTCGTAAGGGAATCTTTTACAGTCCATTGTGCAATTAAAGCAAATTTTAATATTATAAAATACCCATGGCTAGGTGTACAACCTTCTTTTTTGACCGGGACTGTCCCGTTTTAAAAATTCCCAGCATCTCGGCCAGTTTATCACTTTTATCCCGGCTATTTGATAAAAATATGAAAATGGCAAATAATGTGAGCAAAATTTGATAAATTATCAGTTACAGAATATATTTTTAGCCTACCAGTTACATCTTCGCCCATTGAAGTGATAATCTCAATAATGAATAACCTGTAGTCAGAAGAATGAGATACATTGGCTGAATCAAAGACAAAAGCCTTTTAGTTCAGCAAACTAAACTGTAAAATTAAGGCCGTTTGTTTCTGCGTTACAAACTACAATAGAATACAAACAACGTGTACATTTGAAATTATCACAGGCTATTTGTTTAGTTATCAAAGTAGGTTCTACGCTAGTTTAGATTTTAGCCATTGTCGGTCAGTTTTCTCTCCGAGTCCCGGTAGTGTTTGTTGTCCATTATTTGTAGTTCGTTTGGTTCACTAGAAATATGTATGTTGTTCTGCCCATAAATTGTTATATTGTGTGTACTTCCAAGCTCCCTTTGGATTTGTTCATTTCGTATGAACCACGATGGATGGCCAAGGAGATATACTGTGCTTTATTTCGGAAGAACTGCAGTTAATTCATTGCAGTCTAGCTAGCCCCTCTTTCATTTACGAAATTAAGTAATAGTTTGACGTATTGAGAGTAGATGTATAGATGAATCTGTTGAGACATTGTGTGGTAACTGGGTAACAAACACACATTGAAAAATACAAAATATTTATTCTACTAGGTTTTTATAGTATAAAATAACGTATAAAATAAAAAGCTAGATGCCAGAAGTAACTGAACTAAGTGCGAACACTAAAATAACATTTGACAATTTTTGACAACATAAAAGAATTATGAATACAAAAACAGGAGCCTCTTTGTTGCCGCGACCAGAGCACAATCTAAAAACTCCCCCTGGTTATCTCCTGTGCGCCGCAAAAAGGAAGGTGGTCAACATCGATAGCCGTTAACTATCGATGTGCCTTAGTCCCTATTCACGGATTCCTCTGGGGGGCTAGACGGCATCATTGTTAGCGCCCTCTACAAATCTAAAGCAATGAGGTTTCATTGAGATGAGGGGCCGTCGGTTAATTAAAGATTACAACTGTTGGATTGTTTGTGTATTCACCGTTAATCAAAAAACTTTCATTAATTTTTTTAATCACTGAGAGTACATATTTGCTCATTTGCCAACAAATGATGCTACAATTAGTTTTTCCGATTAGTGGAAGTATCGCTTTACAGAGTAGAGTTTCCATCTTTTAGGATTATCTCAAAAAAAAACTAGGGCACTTCTGAGCGAGAGCAATGGTAACCTACTCTCTAATCTGCCATTACTGTCTATTGAACTGGCTTGTCACTTAATAATAATAATAATAATAGTAGTAATAATTCCGCTTTTGCTTCTCAACTTTGCCCCATAAATGGCCATAATTGCCTAAAAATTCTTATCTGCATCCTTGTTTGTTTGTCTCAGTGATAAGGATATAGTAGATCCGTACTACATCCGCACTAGCTCTTGGCAGCACCAGGTGTACCTTAGTCCCAAATCCTTGTAAATTCCATGTTCCAATATTTATCATCCGTTAACAATTTCTAAGCCGTTGCCTAATGATCCGTCCATGCAGAAAGAAAGATGGAAGCTTAGGAAAGGGAAAGTGGATAGAGGATAACTCTGAGAACCACGGACAGTGTACCTCAGGGGTATTCTTTTAGTCGCCTCTTACGTCAAGCAGAGTTTACTGTAGATGTTTTCTAAGCCCCCATCCACAGAGATAATAATAATAATAATAATAATAATAAATGTAATAATAATAATAAAAGTAAGGGAAGGGATTAGCTATGCGGTTAGCGTACAGGACTCCCACGCGGAGGTCCCGGGTTCGAATCCAGCTGCTGACCCTTAGATTTTCTCTTCCTAGGAGCTTCTTACAGCTCAATGTCCGGTGATGGACAGTGTTGTCTGTAACGAGAGAACACTGTCCGGAGGCCGGCAGTGCACTGAAAAAAGCTCCGGGCGCCAATAACCTTAGATATTGATGCGCCCAAAAAAAAATAATAATAATAAGAATAATAAAAGTAATAATAATAATAGTTTATTTAATAAACAGAAAAACAATTCATACATTGTAAGCTTTTAGCCTTTTTAGTTATACACAAATAGCCTAAAAGGCATTGCCTTCTATTTTGAACAAACTCTCGAAATGTTCCCGGTTTGAGAAAAAAATATAATAAATCTACTCAAACATATATTATGAAAGTAATTTATTGTACGGGGTGCTTGTTGTAGGTTACGATATATAACCGGTACATATTAATTTGCAAGTATGATCTATGGCAGCCACACGCCAACTTGCTTTTTTTAGGCATAACTAAACACCTTTCAGTATACATACAATTTTAATAAAGAATTTATCAATTAAAATAGTCATAGGTTCAAAGATTTCCAGTATTTTTGTTGTTTTTTTTTGCGATGAATGTGATGTGATGAGGTTAGTCATACACAAGTCGCCTGCTACTTGCGTGAATGCTCAGCCACATGCCATCAGATTAATAGAAAGAATACGACAGGTAGGTGCGTCAGTCTGCGGATCAATAAGTTTACGCTATCCACTCACCTTTATGAACATAACACATGAAGATGTGCCCGGTCAGTGGCGTACCCTAGTCGAGCACCTAGCCACACAGTCCTCCGGCTGTAAATCTCAGTATTTATCGCTCCAGCAAACTGTCTCCCCACCTGTCTCCAACACACCAAAAATGTTATCTAATGTGCACTATCATACGACTTATTGTTACTGCGATTATTGCATTACCCAAATTACCAATCTTCTTAAAACTATGTGGAGATGTTAGATCGTATAAATTCAGATGATGCTCCGTTACGTGCTTCTACAATGGTTCACTGGTTGGCAGATTGAATCAGAGTCCTAAATTATCCCTACTTTTAACTTGTACAGTTGCCGAACAAGCTCAAAACTCCTAAAAATAATTTTTGTTATCAATGTCCATCAAAATCTATTGAGGCCCCACCTCCCTGGTGACCAGATAACTCCCTGCAGCACTCCTTCTAGTCCCAAATATCGAAGAAACCCCATGATCTAAGATAGTTTCTGAGAGGATACACCCCTTTTCCAGCATTTGTTAGTTTATTCCAATGGCATCGCAGTCAGTTAGATAGATGTAGTGGAGTTATCTCCATCTCACCACATAATCTGCAAATACCATCACGTTCTAGGTCTCTGAGTGTCGACAATACATTCAATACATACATTTTGTATTCAATTTTCCTGACAAGAAACGTGTCACTTTACAGAATTTATCTTTTTGTTAGGTTAGGTTGTTCAAACAGAAGAAAGCTTCAGTTCTTTTACGGTTGTAATAGCCCAAATAGATCTTCGCCGGTTTCAGACCAAAAACGCTGGTTAATAGCGTACCGCTGCAGACCTACGTCTTCAGCCACACACAGAAATAACCATCGCCTAATATACAACAAAAAATTGTTGGCCTAAAAGGAGGTTTTGGAGCCTTTCCTCGCCAGGGCGTAGGCCACCTCATTCTCCTCCACGCTAACTTTCTCAATCAACCTCCCCCCCAAAAAAATTGTTGCAAATAAAATGTAGAAAAAAAAGGAACCATTTTTGAACAAACAAAAAAAAAAGTACTAGTTCGTTGATGGATTTTGGCCAAAATTTTAACAAACTGAAGAAACATTGGTTCGCAAAAGTGGATACCAAATTTAAGCTGCACGGGATTTTTAGTGTTAGAGATATTCCATTCAAAATACAAACACTGAGATATTAGGAGAAAATTAAACTCATCCAAAAATTTTGACTCTCGTCAAAGTTATAATTTTAGTTTTGAACATATTGAATTCTTGTTAGCCTGTATTTGTAACATAATTCGATACTGAAAAAACAAAAAAGAAATGTACGTTGCATAAAAGATTTTATTTGGCGCCACGGTAGCCGAGTGGTTAGAGGCGAGACGTGCAAAGCTAAATATGTACTGTGGTACTGGGTTCGATTCCCGGTCTTAGGGCATCAGATTTTATTTAATGGTTAATAAAAGAAATTTACATTAAAGTATGTTTGCTAGTCGCCTCCGTCCATGACTCCTAATTGGTAGTTGGACGTTAAGCCCCGCCTGAAAAAATAGGCAATTACTTTACTTTACAAAATATTTAATTTGAATGAAACGAGTGTGGTTATATCTGTGGATTTTTCCCAAAAAGATCTGTGTAATAATAACGATAATAAAAGTTTTTGTTTTTCATCTTATAAAATAAAAAATATTGAACACTAGTATAAATTTAACTTACAAAATAAATTTGAACTTAACCCACAGTTAAAAACTGAAAAGGGAATATAAAAGTTTGGATAAAATGTTAGAAAATAACACAAAGATAAACTCTTGGCCGTAAACCAACAGAGGCGAGTTTTGATTATATAATATTTTGAATAGCAAAATCAAATTTAAAGTGATGGGAATCAAACATAACGTAACTTAATAAAAAAATATTTGTATCCATTTTTTTACTCAACTAACTTAAGTAGCTTGTATTCAATATTTGATTAAGGTGTCCTAGTTTTTTTTTTTTTTTTTTTTTTAAAGTCTCCATTCACATTATTTTAACAATTCGTCAGTGGTTAGTAATCCTTTCATTGAAACAACTTTGTCCTTATGTCACTTAATGTCGAACAAGATGCTGAACAGTAAAATAAGTCCTCTATTTCTCCTCTACTACTCAGTGCTTAATTTTATTGCCTTTAGATTTGAAGACCCATTTAAGCACTAAGAAAATTGTTTCAATAAAACTCCAATAAAGACTGTTCTAAAAGAGTGTGGTGGTTAGCCATTTCACTAAAGAGTCATGCATATTAACTTTATAGCTAGCTATATTATAGTAATTAGAATTAAATTTGAAAATAAATTTCCAAATTCAAAGCAAATTGGCTGGCCAGAGTCGCAATTTACTGCTAAGATTTTGTAGTATTTCAAGATTTTCTGTGAAACAACTCTTACGATTTCATTTAAACTTATAATTTTATCACTGATGACAAACATATAAATCTAGCAACTTTTATTCAAAACATTTTACCGAAAAATTCGATCAAGGTACTTTTGAGAGGGGGTAGATTCCCTCTTACAAGCATTATTTTTCTGTAAGGTTACTTTTGTCTACTATTTAAGGGAGGTTAAATGTATCGTTAAAATTAAGTTTGAAGATAATTCTTGAACCGCTAGTACCTCTTGATTCAATGAAATGCTTACGTTCTCGAAAATGGCTTCTAGGCTATCCAGTAATCTTAGTGATGGTTGGAATTGGCTTGTCTGTAAGGCTATATATCAGTGTAAGTACTGTTTTACTAACTATAATATTGGTGAGAATTAATATGGTCCCAATATTTCGAATTTGAAGAATATTATTGAGTCTGAAACTTGAGTACAGCAGTAAGAAAAAGTCATGTGAGTGTTCACAACAGATCAAATTTTAAAAATTCAATTACTGTAGAAATTGGTCTCTACAATCAGTTACAATAAAATTTCTAATTTGGTTTAACTAGTTTGGCTATGATCATTATTATTGAAGTTCTTATGCTCCAAAGAACTATTAAAATTATATTTGCAATTTTATTTTTTAATTGATTTAAACCAGGACAAATCCTAAGTAATTATTTCTGAAGGCAACGTTTTTTTGGTAATCTACTTTCGATGACTCTATTTAGAGGACGATTTACTAATTAATTAGTAAAATTAATGGAGGCAAGAAGAAACCAACCTCAAGGAAACAGACAAATAGAATGAAAAGAACCTCGCAGCAGATGATTAGAGCCACCCAATGTCTCCTAAAGATACTATTATTTTTTATTTTTTTGGTTAAATACACCAGATCGAAATAGGTTACAAGAATTATCGATGAAATTAAAAAGAAAAAATGATGGTAGTATTACTGAATAGCAATTAATGCTATCCAGCGTTTCATACACTATGAATAATGTAATTCCTGGATAAATAATGAATAATTCCTGTAAGGAATTCCAGTATAGATGTATGAATAATGTAAAATTCATACAGTAACAGCATTGGAGGTAATAGCCTATAAGAAAACCTTGTATCCCCAAGCGTTCGCCCACTGACAAATTAATGAATCCTGTGTATTATCTTCTGATAGGAAATCTATTTAATTTAATATTAATAGATACTTCGTGGATATCTTGAACTTACACCTTTCATCAATGATTAAAGTATTGAATGTCCAAAAATGGTCTTGTAATAGTTATTTTGCAATATATTATTTATTTATTTTAATAAACCAAAGATATGTACATATACCTTCTGTTTCTAAAATTTTGGCCGAAATTCATTAACGAATTTTCAATTTTTAGTGATTGTTCCAAACATAGTTTCAACGATTTTTTTTTTTAACTTGACTGTTTAAACCTTTTATATTTAGGTTTAGATTTTGAAAGGCGGGACGGGACCCATGCTCCACGGCACCGCAGCCAGAAGAGGCTTATTGTGCCTTCCCTAAAAGTCTAGTAGATGAAACCTCCCCTTCTAAGAAGGTTGAGGGCTTTCCCTATCAGTACCTTCTGCGCTATAATCTCCTTTGGCCTCAAGGTACCAAAGATATCGTAGCGCAGTCTCTCGATTGCAACGGAATCGAATAACAGGTGAGAGGCTGTTCCACCTCTTCCTGACACAATCTGCACAACGGTTCCGAGCTAATAAGCCCTATCTTATGCTTTCTAAACCTGCCGTGCCCTGTGAATAGGCCTGTAATCAGAGTCACTTTGGTTCTTTATTTGCACAGCCAAGGGCACAACTCTCTTGTGTTTGATCCCAGGAAGCATCCATCACCCAGTACTTTTCATGTTCTCTCCAGATCCAATCTCTGAGAGCCTCACGAAATGCACCCGTAGTGATCCCCAGGACTGGTTCCGGGCCACTGAAAGGAGTACTAGCTCCATTCCTGGCCAACTGATCAGCTATTTCATTCCCCTTAATCCCCACATGGTCCGGCACCCATTCCAGCCGTACTTTATTGTGCCGAGCCAGTTGATCTAGGGCCTTTTTACATTCCCAGACCAAGGAAGAGGTAATTCTGAAGGAAGAGAGGGCCTTCAGTGCAGCTTGGCTGTCCGAAAAAATGCAAATCTCCCTATTTCTAAGTTTCATTCGCAGATTTTCCCCAGCACATTACCTTTAATCGGCTATTACTTTATTATAGAAAATTTAGATTTTTGGCAGGGTCCCCAGTAAAATTTTATGCTCGTTTTCGGGAAAATATTATTGCAAAAAAATCTTGAAATAAAAATATGTATACAATTGAAACATTTCAATTGATGTTGACGCTGCTGTGGCGGGCAGTAAGTTAGTAAAGTAATGCCTATCCTTAATTGGCAACTACCAATTAGGTGAAGTGGACGGAGGCGACTCAAGCAAACATACTTTACTGTAGAATTCCTTTTATTAACCATTAAATAAAATCCAAGGCCTAAAGACCGGGAATCGAACCCAGTACCTCACAACACAAGTCAGCTTTGCGGACCTCGCTTCTAGCCACTCGGCTATTGTGGCGCCTTTTAGGCGGGCAGAATTTACTTGGAATGTAGCACAACAATGTGAACAAGTAATTTAAGACAGGTCTATACCACTTACATGGTTCAATAATGATGTAAATGTTAATAAAAACAAAAGTCAAATAGTGTAAGTATTGCACTAAGTGGTGAACGTGTCAGTGTTTGAATGTAGAGCGAATAAAATTAAAGACATGACAGGCACATTACTGTGCGGTAATATTGCTTGTAATCGATCCTAAGTCGAAACAGTAATATCGATCTCGTGGTCAATATTTAAAGTTACACTCAAACATTATAACCATACTCAATTAGGCATAAATCATATTCTTGTTGAATTGAGTTTCCCTAAACAACCCCGACTGTTGAAACTCATTATGTGAGTTTTACTATCTGGATAGTAAACAGAAAGGGTATTGATGTAAATAATGTAGTTAAATTTATTCACTTATTTATTCAAAGCTCATCCATCCTTAAATAATAATATTTTATTAGCTATTTGTGTTTTAAATTAAATTAGGTTCGTTTTAAATATATTTGCAAAATTTAAAATAATTAGCTGGTAGGGAAGGGATTAGCTATGCGATTAGCGTATTGGATTCCCACACGGGGGTCCCGGGTTCGAATCCAGCTGCTGACCCTTAGATTTTCTCTTCCTAGGAGCTTCTTATAGCTCACTGTCTGGTGATGGACAGTGTTGTCTGTAACGAGAGAACCCTGTCCGGAGGCCGGCAGTGCACTGGAAAAAGCTCCGGGCGCCAATAACCTTAGAAGTTGACGCGACTTAAATCATAAAAAAATAAATAAATTAGCTGGAACCTCTTACAGCTCACTGTGTTGGAAAGTGTTTTGTGTGACGACAGAACACTGTCCGAAGGCCGGCAGTACACTGAATAAAGCTCTAGGTGCCAATGAACTTAGATGTTGACACGCGCTTAAAAAAATATATATGTGTAAAAATAAAAACTTATAGAAGACTGTAATAATGGAAACACAGTTCTGTGCCCTATACTTAAGGCGTTAGTTCGATCAAGTCACCTGGTGTTACTCGCGTCAGCTGAATTTTTATAAAACCTTACTTGGACTGGCGCGCGTACTACTGCTAATTTCGCGGCACGTTTTATGGTAGGAACAGTGCATATTTAAGAACTTAAAGCACAAGCTGTTAAAGTTAGCAATTAACGTTTAATGGCCGTACTATGAAGCAATTAGAATTATATGCATATATACTTATTGCAGAAATGTTCCATTTGCCGAAGTGGGTAAATTGACCTTTACTGAATGGATTTGAGGACTTTTTGAGAATCTTTTTTAAAAATTTCTACATTAGGTATTTCACGACAATAAGTTTTATTATTATTTTTAATTGAAAATTAACATAATAAGAAAAATAACCTTTTTATTTCGGAGTCAGGCCTATTCCAGGGCAAAGACCTCTTGGATACTGAAATTCAAGATAATTTCAATTATTTAGTTATCAAGTAAATAAATAGAGATATTATTGCAATGTTTATATACTTCTTTTGGAATAGAGGCTTTATTTATTAATTGTTTTGATTTACTCTTAATTTTCCATTTAATTAAGGCTACCGGTATACAAAATTTGTTTTATTATTTGTGTATAAATTTAAAAATGAATATCATTTTTATTGAATCATTTTTGTTATTTTAGTTGAGAATTTTGATGCATGCAGTGTCGAGTATCGTACTAATTGTGCTGTTAATTTTTTAATCAAGTCATCTTCACGGATTTCCTGCTGTTTTGAGGTGGAATTTGGTAAGGATAGTGCTAGTTAACTACTTATTTCCTCATCATATTTTTCCTTGTAACTGTAATTTTACGCTTTGTTTGGTTTTATTCGCTTTTACTTAGCATATTTTTTGACTTAATTTTGTAATTATGTGCTGTTTTTTTGGTTTTGATTACAAAACGAACGATTTAAAATCCTTTAAATATTTTAATGATTTAAAATAATAAACTATATTCATTTCTTAATAAAATTACACAATACTTGACTTGTTTTGATTACGGGCCCATGTTGCATCTGCCATTATTTTTTATCACTTTCGAATGATCCGCCCCATGCTAAGATTGGGTAGGTCTAGTGTCTAGCCAGTGCAGATACCTTAAGAGTTTTCTCCACTCTACCCTAGACTAACTAGCCTGCAGACCTCCATCCCATAGGTCCACCTCTCCTGCCTGTAGACCCTCGCTCACAACCAATTTCCAAGTTTTCCGAAGGATAGCCTCCACCCTTCCCCTGGCTTCCTAAATAGATCCGGCGATTCCCTATCTAGGGCATTCTGTCTATATGACCAAACCAGCGGATCAGGCTCTTTTGTTGTCTGACTATGAGTAGCAGCTCCACGCCACAGGTTTCCCTTTACTGTCATATTCCTAATCCTGTCTAAATAATTCTATTCTTAGGTGCCTCATCTTCATTGTTCACAATTGACGATTTAATTTTGTGGCCTTAATCCAATACCCACTCACTTGAATAAGTTAAAGTGAGTTGTAATACGCTTTTATAGAACAGCAACCTTCACATTTAAGAGGGCTTCCTTCTTAACTAGAACATGCCTCCCATAACCTTTCAGCCGCACCTAATTAGGCCAAATATCGTAGAATGTCGGACATTACCCGAAAAGTTAGAGGAAATAGTAACCGAGGAGCTAGATGATCGAAGGTCTAAAAATTTAATCTTGTTTCACATACCCTTGGATGTGGAAAAACGGACGTAATTCTTGGTACATTTATATAAGCTGTGGATAGCGGTAGTGCTTTATTGACGTCGGAGTGGTTATTTGGTTTCGTTCACGTCCTATCTCTGGTTACTGCCCACGCAGGAAATGATTCGACAAAGTGGGTGTTTGTACCTGAAGGGGTTTAGATCGTACCATCACGAGTTGAATTTCAAAACAAATAGAGACTTGAAAAACATTCTGTATTCTAATTAGAACTGATAGTTACTATTTCTTTTTTCTATCGTTATTTATACATGCTCTTTAAAGTGCTCTCTTCATAATGAACTGGAAATACGAATAGTGGCTGACTTTGTAAAGAAAATATTTGCCTATCTTATTTAGAAGTCTTCAGTTCTCCCTACAACAATAACACTTCAAGAATTGGTGACAAACTCAGCGGCAGAAGTCCTAAACCTAGACTAATGCAAGACGTTTTGGTCATCAGTGTCCAATATTTAAGTTACAATTTAGTTAAGTGTTAAATTTCAGTTAATTTCTGATAAATACGACTTATTTATATCCGAACCAAGTGTAGCATTGTTGATTTATGGTCTAGAGAAATCTATATTAAAAAAAAAGGTGTTAATTGTTTATGAATGTTTGTAATTTTGTTTAAAATAATTTTATTTTGTACTTTATTCAATTTTTATATTTTCTGTTCAGCTTTCTGAGTTCCTTCCCAACATAACCTCTTCTTTTAGAAAGAAGTTTATAATTAAATTCCTTTAGAAAGTCCGCATCAATGATTCTGTTATTGGCATTCACCATTCTACAAACAACCATTGAGATTGTTTTCCTAATACAAGATCTAAGCTGAGTAGCCTGTTTTTCATATATCGGAATGTCCATAAACTTATATAGCGGTATACGGAATTAACGGCCGACTACTGCGGGTGGTTCGATTAACCGTTTGATGGTTGCAGTTTATTTTTTTCTTCTAGACAGCGTTTGCTAAAATAAAAATGGATTGTTACAGTAATTGCTACGTGGTTCCAAACAGCTTTGCTTTCTGCTGTAACCTTGATTATTATTATTTTAAAGCTGCCAGTAGCAAGAATGTTCTCGCTAAAATATCCTTAATAATGTTATTATTTTTTTTCTATTTTTTCAGGCGGGGCTTAACGTCCAACTACCAATTAGGTGTCGTGGACGGAGGCGACTAGCAAACATACTTTACTGTAAATTTCTTTTATTAACCATTAAATAAAATCCAAGGCCTAAGACCGGGAATCGAACCCAGTACCACAATACATATTAGCTTCGCAGGTCTCGCCTCTAACCGCTCGGCTACCGTGGCGCCTTAATAATGTTATTATCAGTTTGTTAATGTGGCTGGCCATCTTTATACGAAGTCATGGCTGGCAATTTTGTTGCAGTTGAGTGTCGCCAATTGTGTTTAGCTTGAAATAATAATTTTTTTGTTTAATATTTATTCTAATAAATTTAGTTTTAATTTTATGTTATTTTTATGTTTCCACAGTTTACGCTACATTTTTATTCCAAGTCGCGAAAGAAATTATAAAAACTTATCGAGTAAAATATGAATCCCTGGAAGTAAGAAGCAGGAACTCCGATACCATATTCTTTTTTTAAATTAGTTACGACCTCCATTGATTGTCCACATCTTTTCTGCCTAATCAACTTCCATCTTCCCCTTGCAGACTCCCACTCTAAACATACTTTTTATAAACTCATTCAGTCCAGTAATTACTCCCCTACCATTCTCAACTTTGCCGCGCATGCACAGATTCGCTAATCTTCTATCTGATAATTTCGATTTTTTTTTTTTCTACAATTCTCTCCACTAAATATAAAGCCTTAAGAGAAATTGCATAAACACTTGTAGTATATACTTATATACTTATTATACTACAAGTGTTTAAGCAATTTCTTATTGTGCTCTTTATCTTATATGAAGAATTTGTACAAAACTGTTTATATATGTATGTGTGTACCTAAGACCTGTAATAAATATATCACATACATTGTAGATTTATTTCGTTTTATAGGTAATTATTACTTTTAGTTTAGATATTTTAAGTCGCATCAACAACTGAAATCATTGGCGCCTGGAGCATTTTTTCCAGTACACTGCCAGCCTCCGGACGAAAGTTCTCTCGTTACATACAATACTGCCCTTTACCTGAGCTATAAGCAGCTTCTAGGAAGAGAAAATCTAAGAGCCAGCAGCTGGATTCGAACACGGGATCTTCACGTATCTGATTTGTTTTTTGTTTTTTTTCTAATGTTTGCTAATTATTTAGACATATATCTATTGACATTTGTTGTAAAAAGAGTGCAGTTTCGTGCTTGATAAATAAATTTAAAAAAATATATTCGAAAATATTAAAATACATTTTAAAATTAATGCTGGTAAATAATTATTAAAATTACATTTTTCTTTATATTTTCATTAATTATTTTACTAAACTTAAATTTCATCTTTTTAGTTCTAGCTAATAACACAAACTGAAAAGGTTGAAATGAATGTGGTTTACATCGTGCATCAATCTTTGGACAAAGAATACAGAATTTAGTTAAATCTGGAATAAAGAGTGTGTAAAACAGGGACATTTCTATTGTAACAAGGAATATTTAAGGAGATAAAGCCAAAGATTTTAAGAGTATCAACAAGGAAGTTGAGAAACCTGATGGAAAAAAGTAAGATCTAAATAGATTCTACGAATAAAAATGTGATTCGATTTTGATTCGACAATTACCATAGAAATCGTTGGATTCTAGACCAATTATTTGCACTTGATAAAAGGCTAATTCTGTATGAATTCTAATTGGATAATAAGAAGTTAAGCGATGATTCACAAACATCACGAATATTGCGAAAAATAAGTCCAATAAACAGTGGGCTTTTAGCTCAATGAAATCAAGTTTTCAATTAAGTGAGATTAGATGTGGTTATAACGTGACAGAAGCTTTAAAAGTGACAATCACATATCTTTATTACACAAACCATAATGATTCAACTTCTGCAGATGGATGAAAATCCGAAACCTAACATGTTATAATTGTCCCGCATTACAAATCCAACCATTCCAAGACCGCCGTTAGCTATCGCAGAACCTAGAATAAAACTAAAACGTCACAATATAATTTGTTTTTTAGTCATTTTTGTTGTTTCTTCCTCAGTTTATTGAAAGATATGTTTATAAGATAAAATAAGAGACTCAGAGTTAAGTTAAAAATCCAAAAAGGTTCTTTTGTGTAAGGAATTTTCTTGTTTGCTTGAATATTATCAACAAATTTAACCTTCCATTTTATAAAAAAACTCTAAGACCGTAATTATACTATAGAATTGTATTTTAGAGGTTTTAGAGGGAAACCTTAAGTAAAAGGAGAAAGATTATTTAATTTAATAATTATTTTAAATTAGATAATCTTACTTGGGGCAACGTTGACGGTCGTTAGACTTTTATACATTTTAATTCAGAAAAGCTTACTTCTGACGATGTCGTTGCAAATAGAATTACAGCAAAATTCTCAAACTAAAATTAGGATTTTCAAAGAAATAAATATGTTTAATAGGTACTTATATTCTGACATTCTAGATGAGAGCAAGAATATGGAGTACTAATACTAATACTACACTAATCCTATACTAATACTCGTATACTCGTACTAATTTTACACTAATACTAATACTATACTTATACTAATATTAATACTATACTAATATTAATACTATACTAATATTAATACTATACTAATATTAATACTATACTAATATTAATACTATACTAATATTAATACTATACTAATATTAATACTATACTAATATTAATACTATACTAATATTAATACTATACTAATATTAATACTATACTAATATTAATACTATACTAATATTAATACTATACTAATATTAATACTATACTAATATTAATACTATACTAATATTAATACTATACTAATATTAATACTATACTAATATTAATACTATACTAATATTAATACTATACTAATACGATACTAACACTATACTAATACTAATAAATAAAAATAAAAGGACTTAAAACCCTTTTATTAACCCAGAAATAGTATAATTAGCGGAATTTCGTGTTACTTTATTACTTGAAATAAAAACAACAACCAAAAATATGGGTTTCCCCAATTTTTTTGGAGCTCACTAACACTTTAAGCGATGGTTGCAATGCCAAAGTGATCAACAATTTTGAAGGCTTAACCTTGAAAACTAACAGTAAAATAAAATAAGTTTTCTACAGAACCATCCATTAAATTTTATTCTCTTCAGACTGCTGGCGCTACAGTGTTGTTAACCGCACAATTCATAATTCAGATATTCTCCTGCATTATTATTATTATTAGATATTTTAAATGATACTTGAAAAATGATTAAAATTCCTAAATAATACTTGAGAAATTATGATCTTTTAAACCAAAACTATTGTTACATTCAGTGTTTGGAATAATCTTATGATGACATATTCCAATCTTTAGCATTTAATTTTTAATTGGCTGTTGAACAACCTTGCAACTTAAACAGGTTTTAGCAATGTATTGGCAAGGTATAGCAGAAAATATTTTACATGATACATCCAGAAAGTACACGCCATTATTAGTGATACTGATGTAAATCTAGAAGTATTCACGATGAATTCCTAACAATTAATAACACGTCAACTAAACGTCCGACTTGAATCATTTTTCTTATCATTATAACCAGCTTTTAGTCCCGCTCTTCTAAATTAAATAACGCATAAATTTGGTACGTCTTGTTAATGTGGGGGCCTTTTAAGGCGATTTGTGGCTAGTTTTTCGTTTGTCCCTTTGATTTGCAAAATTTCATTGTTTTTTTAAAAAAAGATGAGGTTATAGTATAACATATAAAGAGATCTTAAAATCTTTTATTTATTACTGAAAATAATGAAAGTGTTAGCAGTATTATTAATAATGCTGCGAAAAAAACATGAAATGTTAGTTGTCGGATTTCGTGGTCTAACACGTCATGTACGTCGGCTAACAAACTATCCTTCTCTAATCACGTTCAGGACAAAGTCAATTCCGCTTTCACTAACTGCAAGACTACTATTTCCTTTACTCTCATGAGACTCGAAGATAGCAGTACAGAACAAACTCCTCCTCTACAAAGTGGTCATCTGGCCGATGTTACTCTACACCTGCTCCACCTGGAGTCGGATCTATAAGGAATAACATGTCAAGAAACTACACACAATACAGAACTAAATTTCTTAAACTTAGCGACAGACATTCTTTGATTTTCAAGAATTGACTCTCTCCATGAGATATCTTCCCAAAATCGTACACTTCATCTTAAAATTGTCTGCTGAAACTCCTTTTCCACTCTAGATTGTCATCCTAACCCATTCTGCCAAGAAATATCCTACAATCCTTCCATTCCTTATAAACACAAAAGAATTACATCCTACTCTAACTTTCACCTCTAGCTCCAGGTTTTTCTATCCTTTTTCGCTGCAAATAATATCGTAGTCCCATCCTAAGCGTTCCCTACACTATATAATGAAGGTTCTAATACAAATACGTTGATACTATTGTAAATAATTACTTTTTGTAAGTGTAGTTCATAAATTGAAATCAAGTTTATATAAGTATATCTAACTACGTTGAAATTTTGCAGAACTGAGGATCAAACGAAGTATTAACGGCTGTGCAAAAAATATCGAGTCATGGCAACTTCAACTAGACACTGGTGGTATGAGGCTCAATGCGCGGCAGCCATTTTGCGGAAATTTACAATAGGTGGTAGGTAGGATACGTAGAGTTGCAGCATTCAGAGCAGCTAGCACCGTTGGTTTTGGTCTTTAGTTACGTATCTCGATTAGATCTACTCGGTAAAAGCATCTATAGAAATATTTCATCTGTTTTACTGGGTAGAAATTTTATACAACCAAATTAAAAACTTTGTAAAAAAAAAAACTTTTATAATGTCGGTTAAAACACGTACAAAAAGCACATTTTAAATATTTATTTACTTTCTTTATTAAAGATTAGGCTGTAGCTTTATAGCCTGTACTATATACACACGAATTTACACAGTTAAGGCCAAGGGTTAAATGTTCATTCCTAGAGTTGTAATTACGAAATATCAGGAACCACTCAACACGCTGTTAATTATTTAAATCTTCACACTTTAAAGCAGAGCTTCTTAAACTTTTTGCGACCGCGACCTCTTTAAAAAAATAAAGTAGAAATTTCTTGCAAACCTCTTTATATCCTAACACCTAATAATTAGGCTATAAGTCGATTTAAGGTCATCTTTAGATATGATTGTATATATAAGCTTATATATGAAAACATCAGGCTGTAACACCGCTAAATTTATCCTCAATTTTTGTAAACAGAAAAACCGTATATTAATTTTAGGCTTATACTAATATTTAGATAAATATTGATAATTATAAACTCAATTAAAACATCAAATCAATATCAACACTTTTTAAAAATTAAAAACATAAATATAAATTTTATTTTAAATTATCACAAATAAACTTTCATTGTAAAACCTAAAAAAAGCCTAAAAAAAAAAACCATAAAAAATGTTTAGTATTAAAATCGCTTTATTATTTTTAATGAGAAGGATTTGCTTGTTTACCTTCACACAATAAATTAAATTAATAGTATAGAGGGGATTAGCTATGCGGTTAGAGAATTGGATTCCCTCACGGAGGGAAAAGAGGTTTCTTGTATTTTTGACTTATTTTCCAATGTACTCGTTGTCGTTTTGGTTTTTTTCTTTTTCGGATTCATATTTCTTAGCTTGATTTAGCCTCTTATTTATTTTAGAGTACAAATTCAACTAAAATAAATCGTAAATAAGGATGTTTTTAATTTGTTTGAAACGTAGAACTTTATAGCCATTAGCATTTACCATGTATTTGAAAGATTAATAAACACTGTGCAATTGGGCGAAACCTAAACTCCAAGTAAAAAGTAAAACTATCACAGAAGAACAAACTTACACTTCATTTGCATGGTATCTTTGATAGGATCACTACATATATCTCTACAACTTGCTGAACGTTCGCGAGTTACTGAAGTAAACCAAAAAAAACTAGTTTTTTCTATTTACTTGTTACTAAAATAGTAATAAGTGAATTAATTTATCAGTTTGCAATATATTTCCGCGACACCTCGACGGGTGTCGACCCACAGTTTAAGAAGTACTGCTTTAAAGTAATATATTATTGGACTACATTTAATAATACGTCTATAATAAATTTTCTGTTGAATAAAGAATGTCAAACATTTTAACTTTACTTTAGTAATAATGCCAATTTTCTATTTTCACTTTTCGCAAGAAAAAGGTTTTTTTTTTTTTTTTTAATAAATAGATCTGTGTTTGTGTCCACTGTAACTCAAAAGTCTCTAAAAATCACAAAATGTTTGAATATAAACTTTAGTTTTAGTACCAATAGAAAATGCTCAAATAAGCTTTTTGTAAAAATCTATCAACCTATCTATTACTAATTTAGATTTTTCAGACTGGAATTGCTACTTTGCTGTATAGAATTGTCTATATTTTTAAAATTTCCTCGCAAACGGCCCCAGTGATTTTATTTAAACTTTGTATTGTTATTAAAAACACAGAAATCTACACATATTTTTTCCCAATAAGTTTGATTTTTTGAGTGGAGAATAGATTTTGTCTAAAGTGACAAGAATTAAGTATGACTCAAACGTTTGGAGTGAATTTGTGAGCTACAACATTGAAAATACGTAGTACGAGAAATTCATGGGAGTAATTTATTTTTTTTTAATTTTCATTTCGCAAAACAATTCTTGCCTCTCTATATCATTAAATTTGGTTAAAATTATTTTATTGACAGACTAAAGGTAATATAGGATAAGAAAAACCATAGGAGACCAATTTCAAAAAATATTTCTTGTAAATTATTTACCAGCATATTGTTATTATTGACTTTATTTTGAAAGTCAATGCATCTTAATCTAACATTTTTTTTCACTACTTAAAAAATTCGAATATTTGAACATACAGAGTTGAATATAGGTTTTTAGGAGTTTATAGTAGAAATAAATTATAAATATAGCGTCTTAAAGAGCTCTTGCAATGTACCCTTATCATTGCTGAGATGGTTAGGAGATACAGAACATGCAAAAATAGGAGGAACGCTAGTTGGTGGTGCTATCAACAACAACTCAAGCATTAAAGCCCACTGCTTTAAACGATAAGGCGATGACGTTGCCAGGATTCACGTCAATCCCTCGCCTGTGCATTAGGAAATTCATATCCAAGGCCGACGACCATCTGAAGGGTGTGGTGGGTGCAATGCACCCGGGCCTGACAATCCCTTTAAATGATAATGCACTATAACTTAACATAACTGAGTATATTACAAATTTTGTAATCTACATATTTTCTGCAACCAAAAATTTTCTGCTTCTGAAAATTAAAACTGTCCGAAGAGACAATTTTATAAAATCTCCTTAACAAAAACTTACAGTTTAAAATGTTAAGTATAAGGGTTGATTAAACGCCAAAAGGTACACAAATCAGCGAGTACCCATCATTTCATTTATACTTCATTGATATTATTTAAGTAATTTTACTGCATTAACTTTTCCTTCACATTTTTAGAATTTATTAGATGTCACAGACCCTCATGCCGGCCAGTCCATTCATAATATTATTTTGTTATAATTATGATAAAATGTATATTATGTCTTCATTTTTAAATAGCAGAGTTGGGCAAAATTTTTAGTCGTGACTAAAAATGTGATTAAAAATTTAGTCGCGACTAATTAGTCATGACTAATTCAATCGTGGTCACAATTAATCATGATTAAATTAGTCGTAAGCGCGACTAAATAAAATAATCATGATTAACATTAGTCGTGAATTAGTCGTGACTAATTTTTTCAATCACAAATCATTAGTCTTAGTCATCGCCATGATTACTCTTACTGAAAGCATATTATCTATGCACTTATTTTCGTCTACAAAATATATGTTCAAGTAGCACTGTAGATTGACTGTAATATCTAGTTATTTATAATAATCAAACTGTTAAATACAGGTTAAAAAGAAAAACGTTATAAAAAATATAAAAAAATTATGAGGCTAAAAAATTCCAAACCTTTTTTAAAAAATGCTTACACCAACATACATCAATGATTTTGTTTATTTTATTTATTTATTTGTATTTTTAAATAAAAATCGTCGGTTTAAGTTCATTCTTCGATCAAAGTAATTGTTATTTTATGTAGTAGTCAAACGTTTATAATAATAGGTAATAATTATCTAGCTTTATTGCAAATAATATAGTTTCAATTACATTCTCAATCTAGGTATTCATCCTTAAATGTTGTAATATGTGTAATATAAAATAAATAAGATATGCATATTTTTAGGACAGCTAATTATTCCAGTATTTTACTACAAGTAAAATTAGGGGGACTAAATTAAATTACAATTGAGAAATCAATAATTGTTGTAGAATAATCTACTTGTTATAACTGTGTGTTATTTGTGCTCACGAATATTTCGGTAAGACGAATTCAAGACAGTAGCCGACTCTAACTTTGTCTTTTTCTACTTTAACATGATAAAAGTGATTTATCATAATTATAACAAAAAAATATTATAAATGAAGTGGCCAGCATAAGAGTCTGTGACATCTAATAAATTCTAAAAATGTGAAGGAAAAGTTAATGAAGTAAAATTACTTAAATAATATCAATGAAGTATAAATGAAATGATGGGTACTTGCTGATTTGTGTACCTCTTGGCGTTTAATCAACCCTTAAACAACATTTTTTGAAAAAGCCGTTTTTGCTCATTTTCGGCAACTTTTTTCTCAAAACCTATTAGATCTGGATTGTTGCAAAAAAAATTACAGTCATAAAGAAGAGTTTGCCCTTTATTTTAAAGAAAATTTGGGAATTTTATCTTTTATAGAAAAAGAGGAAAAAATTGTCAAAGTTGGGTGTTTTTCAACGTTACGCTTTTTCGTGCAGTTTTTGACGATCAACCCTTATACATCTGTCTTACCGGACAGTTTTAATAAGGATTGATCGTCAAAAAACTCCACGTGAAAGTATACCTAACGATTAATAAGGATTGATCGTCAAAAAACTGCACGTGAAAGTATACCTAACGATAAAAACATCCAAAATTAAACTATAATATAGGGCAAATCCTCCTTTGTAACTGTAAATTTTTTTGCAACAACCCAGATCTATCAGATTTCGAGAAAAAAAGTTGCTGAAAATGAGAAAAAACTTCTTTTTCTTCTTCTTCTTCTTGATACCTTTTTTGTAAACAACGTAGCGATTAAACGCGCGAACCGATTTTCATGAATGAGGTGTCATTTGATTTAGAATTTCATGTAGATGAGCCTTTTGGGGATCTCAAAGCTGTATATGCAATTGAAGAGGAGTTAGCCCCATTTATGTACGGCTCCCTCTTAAATATTCTGTATATCAATACCCAGACTTTGACACGATGGGTTAGGAATTCCCAACATTAAAGTGACGTCCTGCTCTTAAACCTACAAACGGAAAGTACTTGCAATCGTTTCAAATTATTGATGTGTGAACTGATTTTCATGAATAAATGAATATGGCTTTTGAGGGACTCGAAAATATATACTACAGGGAGGGAGTTTGCTACCAGGTAAAAAATCGCATTTAAAAGGATGTGAAGTGTGTAAAAAAACTGAAAACATTAGAGTAATGTAACTGACAAAAAGTGCCCCTGTCTACAATCACTTGTAACTCAACTTCAAATAATTTAAATCAAGTACCAATTTCAATAGTAGCGGTAAGACCAATTTATCTTCTAATTATTATTACATAACTTGACTGACTCACTCATAATACCATCTCATCACTTTGTGTTCAGGTCAAAGCATTTATAAATAACATCAAATTAAGCGAGTAAGTGATCATATCGTAAATAATGTAGAAAACAGAAAGTACACAGCAGATAGAATAAGAATAAATCTTATAACACAAAATATATACAAAAATAAATAAATATTCGAAGTATCGAAGAATGTCTTTGTGATAATAGTTATTGAGATATGGAAGGTTAAATTTTGGAGGTTTGTAAATCGACCAAATTTCAAAAATATAAATCTTTCCTCAATTATCAGAATTCAATGATTTCTATACCGAATTGGAGAGAAAAGTTAGCTGTATTTAACTCTGGAATAAATAGCAATGTTTTAGTGATAATAGTTATTGAGATATAAAACGTTAAAGTTTCTAGTAAAGTTTTTAAAACGTACAAATTTCAAAGCCGTTTATCTCTATCCGTATTATTCCGATCTGCTGAATCTTTACCGAATAGTAGAGAAAAGTTGGCTCTATAGCTGAAATAATTAGCAATGTTTTAGTGATAATAGTTAATGAGATATAGAAGGTTAAAGTTTGGAGGTTTTGTAAATCGTCCAAATTTCAAACCTCTATATCTCGTTTCTTACGTATTAATCAGAATTCAATGAAATCAATACCGAATTGTAGAAAAAAGTTAGCCCAATAAATGGTATAAACAGCAATGTTTTTTTTAGTGATCATAGTTATTATGATATAGAAGGGTAAAGTTTTGAGGTTTTGTAAGCCATCAAAATTTAAAAGCTTTATAACTCTTCTTGTATTCACCCTATTTCAATGCATTCTTTACCGAACTGTAGAGAAAAGTTGGCTCTAGAACTAGAATAATTGGCAATGTTTTAGTGATAATAGTTATTGCGTTATAGAATGTTAAAGTTTGAAGGTTTTATACATCGTCCAAATTACAAACCTCTATATCTCTTTTCTTATTAATTAGAATTCACTGAATTCTGTACCGAATTGTAGAGAGAAGTTAGCTGTATGAATGCAATAAATAGGAATATTCTATGGTAAATAGTTATTGAGATATAGAAGGTTAAAGTTTGGAGGTTTTGTAAATCGTTCAAATTTCAAACCTCTATATCTCTTTTCTTATTAATCAGAATTTAATGAATTCTATACCAAATTGTAGAGAAAAGTTAGCTGAATAACTGGAATGAATAGGGATGTTTTAGTGATAATAGTTATTGAGATATGGAAGGTTCAAGTTTGGTGGTTTTGTAAATCGTCCAAATTTCAAACCTCTATATCTCTTTTCTTATTAATCAGAATTCTATGAATTCTATACCGAATTATAGAGAATAGTTAGCTGTATAACTAGAATGAATAGGAATGCTGTAGTGATAATAGTTATTGAGATGTAGAAGGTTAAAGTCTGGAGGTTTTGTAAATCCTCCAAATTTCAAACTTCTGTATCACATTTCTTATTAATCAGAATTCAATGAATTCTATACCGAATTGTAGAGAAAAGTTAGCCAATAAATGGTATAAATAGGAATGTTTTAGTGATAATAGTTATGGAGATATAGAAGGTTAAATTTTGTAGGTTTTGTAAATCGTCCAAATTTCAAACCTCTATATCTCTTTTCTTAATAATCAGAATTCAATGAATTCTATTCCGTATTGAAGAGAAAAGTTAGCTGTATAACTGCAACGAATAGGCATGTTTTAGTGATAATAGTTATTGAGAAATGGAAGGTTAAAGTTTGGAGGTTTTGTAAATTGTCCAAATTTCAAAGCCGTTTATCTCTTTCCGTATTATTCCTATTTGCTGTTTACCGAATAGTAGAGAAAAGTTGGCTCTATAACTGAAATAATTAGCAATATTTTAGTGTTAATATTTATTGAGTTATAGAATGTTAAAGTTTCAAGGTTTTATAAATCGTCCAAATTATAAACATCTATATCTCTTTTCTTATTAATCAGAATTCTATGAATTCTATACCGAATTGTAGAGAAAAGGTAGCTGTATAACTAGAGTGAATAAGAATGTTGTAGTGATAATAGTTATTGAGATATGTAAGGTTAAAATTTCAAGGTTTTGTTAATCGTCCAAATTTCAAACCTCTATATCTCTTTTCTTATTAATCAGAATTCAATGAATTCTATACCGAATTGCAGAAAAAAGTTAGCTGTATAACTGGAATAAATAGCAATGTTTTAGTGATAATAGTTATTATGATATAGAAGGTTCAAGTTTGGAGGTTTTGTAAGCCATCAAAATTTAAAAGCTTTATAACTCTTCTTGTATTCACCCTATTTCAATGCATTCTTTACCGAACTGTAGAGAAAAGTTGGCTCTAGAACTAGAATAATTGGCAATGTTTTAGTGATAATAGTTATTGCGTTATAGAATGTTAAAGTTTGAAGGTTTTATACATCGTCCAAATTACAAACCTCTATATCTCTTTTCTTATTAATTAGAATTCACTGAATTCTGTACCGAATTGTAGAGAGAAGTTAGCTGTATGAATGCAATAAATAGGAATATTCTATGGTAAATAGTTATTGAGATATAGAAGGTTAAAGTTTGGAGGTTTTGTAAATCGTTCAAATTTCAAACCTCTATATCTCTTTTCTTATTAATCAGAATTTAATGAATTCTATACCAAATTGTAGAGAAAAGTTAGCTAAATAACTGGAATGAATAGGGATGTTTTAGTGATAATAGTTATTGAGATATGGAAGGTTCAAGTTTGGTGGTTTTGTAAATCGTCCAAATTTCAAACCTCTATATCTCTTTTCTTATTAATCAGAATTCTATGAATTCTATACCGAATTATAGAGAATAGTTAGCTGTATAACTAGAATGAATAGGAATGTTGTAGTGATAATAGTTATTGAGATGTAGAAGGTTAAAGTCTGGAGGTTTTGTAAATCCTCCAAATTTCAAACTTCTGTATCACATTTCTTATTAATCAGAATTCAATGAATTCTATACCGAATTGTAGAGAAAAGTTAGCCAATAAATGGTATAAATAGGAATGTTTTAGTGATAATAGTTATGGAGATATAGAAGGTTAAATTTTGTAGGTTTTGTAAATCGTCCAAATTTCAAACCTCTATATCTCTTTTCTTAATAATCAGAATTCAATGAATTCTATTCCGTATTGAAGAGAAAAGTTAGCTGTATAACTGCAACGAATAGGCATGTTTTAGTGATAATAGTTATTGAGAAATGGAAGGTTAAAGTTTGGAGGTTTTGTAAATTGTCCAAATTTCAAAGCCGTTTATCTCTTTCCGTATTATTCCTATTTGCTGTTTACCGAATAGTAGAGAAAAGTTGGCTCTATAACTGAAATAATTAGCAATATTTTAGTGTTAATATTTATTGAGTTATAGAATGTTAAAGTTTCAAGGTTTTATAAATCGTCCAAATTATAAACATCTATATCTCTTTTCTTATTAATCAGAATTCTATGAATTCTATACCGAATTGTAGAGAAAAGGTAGCTGTATAACTAGAATGAATAAGAATGTTGTAGTGATAATAGTTATTGAGATATGTAAGGTTAAAATTTCAAGGTTTAGTTAATCGTCCAAATTTCAAACCTCTATATCTCTTTTCTTATTAATCAGAATTCAATGAATTCTATACCGAATTGCAGAAAAAAGTTAGCTGTATAACTGGAATAAATAGCAATGTTTTAGTGATAATAGTTATTATGATATAGAAGGGTAAAGTTTTGAGGTTTTGTAAGACGTCAAAATTTAAAAGCTTTATAACTCTTATTGTATTTTCCTTAATTCAATGGATTCTTTACCGAACTGTAGAGAAAAGTTGGCTCTAGAACTAGAATAATTGGCAATGTTTTAGTGATAATAGTTATTGCGTTATAGAATGTTAAAGTTTGAAGGTTTTATACATCGTCCAAATTACAAACCTCTATATCTCTTTTCTTATTAATTAGAATTCACTGAATTCTGTACCGAATTGTAGAGAGAAGTTAGCTGTATGAATGCAATAAATAGGAATATTCTATGGTAAATAGTTATTGAGATATAGAAGGTTAAAGTTTGGAGGTTTTGTAAATCGTTCAAATTTCAAACCTCTATATCTCTTTTCTTATTAATCAGAATTTAATGAATTCTATACCAAATTGTAGAGAAAAGTTAGCTAAATAACTGGAATGAATAGGGATGTTTTAGTGATAATAGTTATTGAGATATGGAAGGTTCAAGTTTGGTGGTTTTGTAAATCGTCCAAATTTCAAACCTCTATATCTCTTTTCTTATTAATCAGAATTCTATGAATTCTATACCGAATTATAGAGAATAGTTAGCTGTATAACTAGAATGAATAGGAATGTTGTAGTGATAATAGTTATTGAGATGTAGAAGGTTAAAGTCTGGAGGTTTTGTAAATCCTCCAAATTTCAAACTTCTGTATCACATTTCTTATTAATCAGAATTCAATGAATTCTATACCGAATTGTAGAGAAAAGTTAGCCAATAAATGGTATAAATAGGAATGTTTTAGTGATAATAGTTATGGAGATATAGAAGGTTAAATTTTGTAGGTTTTGTAAATCGTCCAAATTTCAAACCTCTATATCTCTTTTCTTAATAATCAGAATTCAATGAATTCTATTCCGTATTGAAGAGAAAAGTTAGCTGTATAACTGCAACGAATAGGCATGTTTTAGTGATAATAGTTATTGAGAAATGGAAGGTTAAAGTTTGGAGGTTTTGTAAATTGTCCAAATTTCAAAGCCGTTTATCTCTTTCCGTATTATTCCTATTTGCTGTTTACCGAATAGTAGAGAAAAGTTGGCTCTATAACTGAAATAATTAGCAATATTTTAGTGTTAATATTTATTGAGTTATAGAATGTTAAAGTTTCAAGGTTTTATAAATCGTCCAAATTATAAACATCTATATCTCTTTTCTTATTAATCAGAATTCTATGAATTCTATACCGAATTGTAGAGAAAAGGTAGCTGTATAACTAGAATGAATAAGAATGTTGTAGTGATAATAGTTATTGAGATATGTAAGGTTAAAATTTCAAGGTTTAGTTAATCGTCCAAATTTCAAACCTCTATATCTCTTTTCTTATTAATCAGAATTCAATGAATTCTATACCGAATTGCAGAAAAAAGTTAGCTGTATAACTGGAATAAATAGCAATGTTTTAGTGATAATAGTTATTATGATATAGAAGGGTAAAGTTTTGAGGTTTTGTAAGACGTCAAAATTTAAAAGCTTTATAACTCTTATTGTATTTTCCTTAATTCAATGGATTCTTTACCGAACTGTAGACAAAAATTAGCTCTATAACTTGAATAATTAGCATTGTTTTAGTGATTTTAGTTATTGAGTTATAAGAATATTAAAGTTTGAAGGTTTTATAACTCGTCCAAATTACAAACTACTATATCTCTTTTCTTATTAATCAGAATTCAATGTAATCTATACCGAACTGTAGAGAATAGTTAGCTGTATAACTGGAATGAATAGGAATGTTTTAGTGATAATAGTTACTGAGATATACAAGGTTAAAGTTTGGAGGTTTTGTAAATCGTCCAAATTTCAAACCTCTATACCTCTTTTCCTATTAATCAGAATTCAATAAATTCTATACCGAATTGTAGAGAATAGTTAGCTGTATAACTGGAATGAATAGGGATGTTTTAGTGCTAATAGTTACTGAGATATACAAGGTTAAAGTTTGGAGGTTTTGTAAATCGTCCAAATTTCAAACCTCTATATCTCGTTTCTTACGTATTAATCAGAATTCAATAAATTCTATACCGAATTGTAGAGAATAGTTAGCTGTATAACTGGAATGAATAGGGATGTTTTAGTGATAATAGTTACTGAGATATACAAGGTTAAAGTTTGGAGGTTTTGTAAATCGTCCAAATTTCAAACCTTTATACCTCTTTTCCTATTAATCGGAATTTAATGAGTTCTATACCGAATTGTAGAGAATAGTTAGCTGTATAACTGGAATGAATAGGAATGTTTTAGTGATAATAGTTATTGAGATATACAAGGTTAAAGTTTGGAGGTTTTGTAAATCGTCCAAATTTCAAACCTCTATACCTCTTTTCCTATTAATCAGAATTTAATGAATTCTATACCGAATTGTAGAGAATAGTTACCTGTATAACTGGAATGAATAGGAATGTTTTAGTGATGATAGTTATTGAGATACACATGGTTAAAGTTTGGAGGTTTTGTAGATCGTCCAAATTTCAAACCTCTATACCTCTTTTCCTATTAATCAGAATTTAATGAATTCTATACCGAATTGTAGAGAATAGTTAGGTGTATAACTGGAATGAATAGGAATGTTTTAGTGATAATAGTTATTGAGATATACAAGGTTAAAGTTTGGAGGTTTTGTAAATCGTCCAAATTTCAAACCTCTATACCTCTTTTCCTATTAATCAGAATTCAATAAATTCTATACCGAATTGTAGAGAATAGTTAGCTGTATAACTGGAATGAATAGGGATGTTTTAGTGATAATAGTTACTGAGATATAGAAGGTTAAAGTTTGGTGGTTTTGTAAATCGTCCAAATTTCAAACCTCTATATCTCTTTTCCTATTAATCAGAATTCAATAAATTCTATACCGAATTGTAGAGAATAGTTAGCTGTATAACTGGAATGAATAGGGATGTTTTAGTGATAATAGTTACTAAGATATACAAGGTTAAAGTTTGGAGGTTTTGTAAATCGTCCAAATTTCAAACCTCTATATCTCCTTTCTTATTAATCAGAATTCAATGGATTCTTTACCGAATGGTAGAGAATAGTTAGCTGTATAATTGGGATGAATAGGAATGTTTTACTGTTAATAGTTAATGAGATATAGAAAGTTAAAGGTTGAAGGTTTTGTAAATCTTCCAAATTTCAAACCTCTATATCTCCTTTATTATTAATCAGAATTCAATGGATTCTATACCGAATGGTAGAGAATACTTAGCTGTATAACTGGGATGAATAGGAATGTTTTAATGTTAATAGTTATTGAGATATAGAAAGTTAAAGTTTGAAGGTTTTGTAAACCTTCCAAATTTCAAACCTCTATATCTCCTTTATTATTAATCAGAATTCAATGGATTCTATACCGAATGGTAGAGAATACTTAGCTGTATAACTGGGATGAATAGGAATGTTTTAATGTTAATAGTTATTGAGATATAGAAAGTTAAAGTTTGAAGGTTTTGTAAACCTTCCAAATTTCAAACCTCTATATCTCCTTTATTATTAACCAGAATTTAATGTATTCTATACCGAATTGTAGAGAAAAGTTAGCTGTATAACTGGAATGAATAGGAATGTTTTAGTGATAATAGTTATTGAGATATAGAAGGTTAAAGTTTGGAGGTTTTGTAAATCTTCCAAATTTCAAACCATTATATCTCTTTTCTTATTAATCAGAATTCAAGGAATTCTTTACCGAATTTTAGAGAATAGTTAGCTGTATAACTGGAATGAATAGGAATGTTGTAGTGATAATAGTTATTGAGATATGGAAGGTTAAAATTTGGAGGTTTTGTAAATCTTACAAATTTCAAACTTCTATATCTCTTTTCTTATTAATCAGAATTCAATGAATTCTATACCGAATTTTAGAGAATAGTTAGCTGTATAACTGGAATGAATAGGAATTTTGTAGTGATAATAGTTACTGAGATATACAAGGTTAAAGTTTGGAGGTTTTGTAAATCTTCCAATTTTCAAACCTCTATATCTCTTTTCTTATTAATCAGAATTCAATGAATTCTATACTGAATTTTAGAGAATAGTTAGCTGTATAACTGGAATGAATAGGAATGTTGTAGTGATAATAGTTACTGAGATATACAAGGTTAAAGTTTGGAGGTTTTGTAAATCGTCCAAATTTCAAACCTCTATGCCTCTTTTCCTATTAATCGGAATTTAATGAATTCTATACCGAAATGTAGAGAATAGTTAGCTGTATAACTGGAATGAATAAGAATGTTTTAGTGATAATAGTTATTGAGATATAGAAGGTTAAAGTTTGGAGGTTTTGTAATTCTTCCAAATTTCAAACCATTATATCTCTTTTCTTATTAATCAGAATTCAAGGAATTCTTTACCGAATTTTAGAGAATAGTTAGCTGTATAACTGGAATGAATAGGAATGTTGTAGTGATAATAGTTATTGAGATATGGAAGGTTAAAATTTGGAGGTTTTGTAAATCTTCCAATTTTCAAACCTCTATATCTCTTTTCTTATTAATCAGAATTCAATGAATTCTATACTGAATTTTAGAGAATAGTTAGCTGTATAACTGGAATGAATAGGAATGTTGTAGTGATAATAGTTACTGAGATATACAAGGTTAAAATTTGGAGGTTTTGTAAATCTTCCAATTTTCAAACCTCTATATCTCTTTTCTTATTAATCAGAATTCAATGAATTCTATACTGAATTTTAGAGAATAGTTAGCTGTATAACTGGAATGAATAGGAATGTTGTAGTGATAATAGTTACTGAGATATACAAGGTTAAAGTTTGGAGGTTTTGTAAATCGTCCAAATTTCAAACCTCTATATCTCCTTTCTTATTAATCAGAATTCAATGGATTCTATACCAAATGGTAGAGAATAGTTAGCTGTATAACTGAGATGAATAGGAATGTTTTACTGTTAATAGTTATTGAGATATAGAAAGTTAAAGTTTGAAGGTTTTGTAAATCTTCCAAATTTCAAACCTCTATATCTCCTTTATTATTAATCAGAATTCAATGGATTCTATACCGAATGGTAGAGAATACTTAGCTGTATAACTGGGATGAATAGGAATGTTTTAATGTTAATAGTTATTGAGATATAGAAAGTTAAATTTTGAAGGTTTTGTAAATCTTCCAAATTTCAAACCTCTATGTCTCCTTTATTATTTATCAGAATTCAATAAATTCTATACCGAATGGTAGAGAATAGTTAGCTGTATAACTGGGATGAATAGGAATGTTTTACTGTTAATAGTTATTGAGATATAGAAAGTTAAAGTTTGAAGGTTTTGTAAGACGTCAAAATTTAAAAGCTTTATAACTCTTTTTGTATTCTCCTTATTTGAATGGATTCTTTACCGAACTGTCGACAAAAATTAGCACTATAACTAGAATAATAAGCAATGTTTTAGTGATAATAGTTATTGAGTTATAAGAATGATAAAGTTTGAAGGTTTTATAAATCGCCCAAATTACAAACTTCTATATCTCTTTTCTTATTAATCAGAATTCAATGAGTTCTATACCGATTTGTAGAGAATAGTTAGCTGTATAACTGGAATGAATAGGAATGTTTTAGTGATAATAGTTACTGAGATATAGAAGGTTAATGTTTGGAGGTTTTGTAAATCGTCCAAATTTCAAACCTCTATATCTCTTTTCCTATTAATGAGAATTCAATTAATTCTATACCGAATTTTAGAGAATAGTTAGCTGTATAACTGGAATGAATAGGAATGTTTTAGTGATAATAGTTACTGAGATATACAAGGTTAAAATTTGGAGGTTTTGTAAATCGTCCAAATTTCAAACCTCTATACCTCTTTTCCTATTAATCAGAATTTAATGAATTCTATACCGAATTGTAGAGAATAGTTACCTGTATAAATGGAATGAATAGGAATGTTTTAGTGATAATAGTTATTGAGATATACAAGGTTAAATTTTAGTGGTTTTGTAAATCGTCCAAATTTCAAACCTCTATACCTCTTTTCCTATTAATCAGAATTCAATAAATTCTATACCGAATTGTAGAGAATAGTTAGCTGTATAACTGGAATGAATAGGGATGTTTTAGTGATAATAGTTACTGAGATATACAAGGTTAAAGTTTGGAGGTTTTGTAAATCGCCAAATTTCAAACCTCTATACCTCTTTTCCTATTAATCAGAATTCAATACATTCTATACCGAATTGTAGAGAATAGTTAGCTGTATAACTGGAATGAATAGGGATGTTTTAGTGATAATAGTTACTGAGATATACCATGTTAAAGTTTGGAGGTTTTGTTAATCGTCCAAATTTCAAACCTCTATATCTGCTTTATTATTAATCAGAATTCAATGAATTCTATACCGAATTGTAGAGAAAAGTTAGCTGTATAACTGGAATGAATAGGAATGTTTTAGTGATAATAGTTATTGAGATATAGAAGGTTAAAATTTGGAGGTTTTGTAAATCGTCCAAATTTCAAACCTCTATATCTCTTTTCCTATTAATCAGAATTCAATGAATTCTATACCGAATTTTCGAGAATAGTTAGCTGTATAACTGGAATGAATAGGAATGTTGTAGTGATAATAGTTATTGAGATATGGAAGGTTAAAATTTGGAGGTTTTGTAAATCTTCCAAATTTCAAACCTCTATATCTCCTTTATTATTAATCAGAATTTAATGAATTCTATACCGAATTGTAGAGAAAAGTTAGCTGTATAACTGGAATGAATAGGAATGTTGTAGTGATAATAGTTATTGAGATATGGAAGGTTAAAATTTGGAGGTTTTGTAAATTTTCCAAATTTCAAACCTCTATATCTCCTTTATTATTAATCAGAATTTAATGGATTCTTTAACGAACTGTAGAGAAAAGTTAGCTCTATAACTAGAATAATTAGCAATGTTTTAGTGTTAATAGTTATTGAGTTATAAGAATAATAAGGTTTGATTGTTTTATAAATCGTCCAAATTACAAACTTCTATATCTCTTTTCTTATTAATCAGAATTCAATGAGTTCTATACCGATTTGTAGAGAATAGTTAGCTGTATAACTGGAATGAATAGGAATGTTTTAGTGATAATAGTTACTGAGATATAGAAGGTTAAAGTTTGTAGGTTTTGTAAATCTTCCAAATTTCAAACCTCTATATCTCTTTTCCTATTAATCAGAATTCAATGAATTCTATACCGAATTTTAGAGAATAGTTAGCTGTATAACTGGAATGAATAGGAATGTTGTAGTGATAATAGTTATTGAGATATGGAAGGTTAAAATTTGGAGGTTTTGTAAATCTTCCAAATTTCAAACCTCTATATCTCCTTTATTATTAATCAGAATTTAATGGATTCTTTAACGAACTGTAGAGAAAAGTTAGCTGTATAACTGGAATGAATAGGAATGTTGTAGTGATAATAGTTATTGAGATATGGAAGGTTAAAATTTGGAGGTTTTGTAAATCTTCCAAATTTCAAACCTCTATATCTCTTTTCCTATTAATCAGAATTCAATGAATTCTATACCGAATTTTAGAGAATAGTTAGCTGTATAACTGGAATGAATAGGAATGTTGTAGTGATAATAGTTATTGAGATATGGAAGGTTAAAATTTGGAGGTTTTGTAAATCTTCCAAATTTCAAACCTCTATATCTCCTTTATTATTAATCAGAATTTAATGGATTCTTTAACGAACTGTAGAGAAAAGTTAGCTCTATAACTAGAATAATTAGCAATGTTTTAGTGTTAATAGTTATTGAGTTATAAGAATAATAAGGTTTGATGGTTTTATAAATCGTCCAAATTACAAACTTCTATATCTCTTTTCTTATTAATCAGAATTCAATGAGTTCTATACCGATTTGTAGAGAATAGTTAGCTGTATAACTGGAATAAATAGGAATGTTGTAGTGATAATAGTTATTGAGATATGGAAGGTTAAAATTTGGAGGTTTTGTAAATCTTCCAAATTTCAAATATCTATATCTCCTTTATTATTAATCAGAATTTAATGAATTCTATACCGAATTGTAGAGAATAGTTAGCTGTATAACTGGAATGAATAGCAATGTTTTAGTGATAACAGTTATTATGATATAGAAGGGTAAAGTTTGGAGGTTTTGTAAGACGTCAAAATTTAAAAGCTTTATAACTCTTTTTGTATTCTCCTTATTTCAATGGATTCTTTACCGAACTGTCGACAAAAATTAGCACTATAACTAGAATAATAAGCAATGTTTTAGTGATAATAGTTATTGAGTTATAAGAATGATAAAGTTTGAAGGTTTTATAAATCGCCCAAATTACAAACTTCTATATCTCTTTTCTTATTAATCAGAATTCAATGAGTTCTATACCGATTTGTAGAGAATAGTTAGCTGTATAACTGGAATGAATAGGGATGTTTTAGTGATAATAGTTACTAAGATATAGAAGGTTAAAGTTTGGAGGTTTTGTAAATCGTCCAAATTTCAAACCTCTATATCTCCTTTATTATTAATCAGAATTCAATGAATTCTATATCGAATTGTAGAGAAAAGTTAGCTGTATAACTGGAATGAATAGGAATGTTTTAGTGATAATAGTTATTGAGATATAGAAGGTTAAAATTTGGAGGTTTTGTAAATCGTCCAAATTTCAAACCTCTATATCTCTTTTCCTATTAATCAGAATTCAATGAATTCTATACCGAATTTTCGAGAATAGTTAGCTGTATAACTGGAATGAATAGGAATGTTGTAGTGATAATAGTTATTGAGATATGGAAGGTTAAAATTTGGAGGTTTTGTAAATCTTCCAAATTTCAAACCTCTATATCTCCTTTATTATTAATCAGAATTTAATGAATTCTATACCGAATTGTAGAGAAAAGTTAGCTGTATAAATGGAATGAATAGCAATGTTTTAGTGATAATAGTTATTATGATATAGAAGGGTAAAGTTTGGAGGTTTTGTAAGACGTCAAAATTTAAAAGCTTTATAACTCTTTTTGTATTCTCCTTATTTCAATGGATTCTTTACCGAACTGTCGACAAAAATTAGCACTATAACTAGAATAATAAGCAATGTTTTAGTGATAATAGTTATTGAGTTATAAGAATGATAAAGTTTGAAGGTTTTATAAATCGCCCAAATTACAAATTTCTATATCTCTTTTCTTATTAATCAGAATTCAATGAGTTCTATACCGATTTGTAGAGAATAGTTAGCTGTATAACTGGAATGAATAGGAATGTTTTAGTGATAATAGTTACTGAGATATAGAAGGTTAAAGTTTGGAGGTTTTGTAAATCGTCCAAATTTCAAACCTCTATATCTCTTTTCCTATTAATCAGAATTCAATGAATTCTATACCGAATTGTAGAGAATAGTTAGCTGTATAACTGGAATGAATAGGAATGTTGTAGTGATAATAGTTATTGAGATATGGAAGGTTAAAATTTGGAGGTTTTGTAAATCTTCCAAATTTCAAACCTCTATATCTCCTTTATTATTAATCAGAATTTAATGGATTCTTTAACGAACTGTAGAGAAAAGTTAGCTCTATAACTAGAATAATTAGCAATGTTTTAGTGTTAATAGTTATTGAGTTATAAGAATAATAAGGTTTGATTGTTTTATAAATCGTCCAAATTACAAACTTCTATATCTCTTTTCTTATTAATCAGAATTCAATGAGTTCTATACCGATTTGTAGAGAATAGTTAGCTGTATAACTGGAATGAATAGGAATGTTGTAGTGATAATAGTTATTGAGATATGGAAGGTTAAAATTTGGAGGTTTTGTAAATCTTCCAAATTTCAAACCTCTATATCTCCTTTATTATTAATCAGAATTTAATGAATTCTATACCGAATTGTAGAAAATAGTTAGCTGTATAACTGGAATGAATAGGGATGTTTTAGTGATAATAGTTACTGAGATATACCATGTTAAAGTTTGGAGGTTTTGTAAATCGTCCAAATTTCAAACCTCTATATCTCTTTTCTTATTAATCAGAATTCAATGGATTCTATACCGAATGGTAGAGAATAGTTAGCTGTATAACTGGGATGAATAGGAATGTTTTACTGTTAATAGTTATTGAGATATAGAAAGTTAAAGTTTAAAGGTTTTGTAAATATTCCAAATTTCAAACCTCTATATCTCCTTTATTATTAATCAGAATTCAATGGATTCTATACCGAATGGTAGAGAATACTTAGCTGTATAACTGGGATGAATAGGAATGTTTTAATGTTAATAGTTATTGAGATATAGAAAGTTAAAGTTTGGAGGTTTTGTAAATCTTCCAAATTTCAAACCTCTATATCTCTTTTCTTATTAATCAGAATTCAATGAATTCTTTACCAAATTTTAGAGAATAGTTAGCTGTATAACTGGAATGAATAGGAATGTTGTAGTGATAATAGTTATTGAGATGTGGAAGGTTAAATTTTGGAGGTTTTGTAAATCTTCCAATTTTCAAACCTCTATATCTCTTTTCTTATTAATCAGAATTCAATGAATTCTATACTGAATTTTAGAGAATAGTTAGCTCTATAACTGGAATGAATAGGAATGTTGTAGTGATAATAGTTATTGAGATATGGAAGGTTAAAATTTGGAGGTTTTGTAAATCGTCCAAATTTCAAACCTCTATATCTCCTTTATTATTAATCAGAATTCAATGAATTCTATACCGAATTGTAGAGAAAAGTTAGCTGTATAACTGGAATGAATAGGAATGTTTTAGTGATAATAGTTATTGAGATATAGAAGGTTAAAATTTGGAGGTTTTGTAAATCGTCCAAATTTCAAACCTCTATATCTCTTTTCCTATTAATCAGAATTCAATGAATTCTATACCGAATTTTCGAGAATAGTTAGCTGTATAACTGGAATGAATAGGAATGTTGTAGTGATAATAGTTATTGAGATATGGAAGGTTAAATTTTGGAGGTTTTGTAAATCTTCCAAATTTCAAACCTCTATATCTCCTTTATTATTAATCAGAATTTAATGAATTCTATACCGAATTGTAGAGAAAAGTTAGCTGTATAAATGGAATGAATAGCAATGTTTTAGTGATAATAGTTATTATGATATAGAAGGGTAAAGTTTGGAGGTTTTGTAAGACGTCAAAATTTAAAAGCTTTATAACTCTTTTTGTATTCTCCTTATTTCAATGGATTCTTTACCGAACTGTCGACAAAAATTAGCACTACAACTAGAATAATAAGCAATGCTTTAGTGATAATAGTTATTGAGTTATAAGAATGATAAAGTTTGAAGGTTTTATAAATCGCCCAAATTACAAACTTCTATATCTCTTTTCTTATTAATCAGAATTCAATGAGTTCTATACCGATTTGTAGAGAATAGTTAGCTGTATAACTGGAATGAATAGGAATGTTTTAGTGATAATAGTTACTGAGATATAGAAGGTTAAAGTTTGGAGGTTTTGTAAATCTTCCAAATTTCAAACCTCTATATCTCTTTTCCTATTAATCAGAATTCAATGAATTCTATACCGAATTTTAGAGAATAGTTAGCTGTATAACTGGAATGAATAGGAATGTTGTAGTGATAATAGTTATTGAGATATGGAAGGTTAAAATTTGGAGGTTTTGTAAATCTTCCAAATTTCAAACCTCTATATCTCCTTTATTATTAATCAGAATTTAATGGATTCTTTAACGAACTGTAGAGAAAAGTTACCTCTATAACTAGAATAATTAGCAATGTTTTAGTGTTAATAGTTATTGAGTTATAACAATAATAAGGTTTGATTGTTTTATAAATCGTCCAAATTACAAACTTCTATATCTCTTTTCTTATTAATCAGAATTCAATGAGTTCTATACCGATTTGTAGAGAATAGTTAGCTGTATAACTGGAATGAATAGGAATGTTGTAGTGATAATAGTTATTGAGATATGGAAGGTTAAAATTTGGAGGTTTTGTAAATCTTCCAAATTTCAAACCTCTATATCTCCTTTATTATTAATCAGAATTTAATGAATTCTATACCGAATTGTAGAAAATAGTTAGCTGTATAAATGGAATGAATAGCAATGTTTTAGTGATAATAGTTATTATGATATAGAAGGGTAAAGTTTGGAGGTTTTGTAAGACGTCAAAATTTAAAAGGTTTATAACTCTTTTTTATTCTTCTTATTTCAATGGATTCTTTACCGAACTGTCGACAAAAATTAGCACTATAACTAGAATAATAAGCAATGCTTTAGTGATAATAGTTATTGAGTTATAAGAATGATAAAGTTTGAAGGTTTTTTAAATCGCCCAAATTACAAACTTCTATATCTCTTTTCTTATTAATCAGAATTCAATGAGTTCTATACCGATTTGTAGAGAATAGTTAGCTGTATAACTGGAATGAATAGGAATGTTTTAGTGATAATAGTTACTGAGATATAGAAGGTTAAAGTTTGGAGGTTTTGTAAATCTTCCAAATTTCAAACCTCTATATCTCTTTTCCTATTAATCAGAATTCAATGAATTCTATACCGAATTTTAGAGAATAGTTAGCTGTATAACTGGAATGAATAGGAATGTTGTAGTGATAATAGTTATTGAGATATGGAAGGTTAAAATTTGGAGGTTTTGTAAATCTTCCAAATTTCAAACCTCTATATCTCCTTTATTATTAATCAGAATTTAATGGATTCTTTAACGAACTGTAGAGAAAAGTTACCTCTATAACTAGAATAATTAGCAATGTTTTAGTGTTAATAGTTATTGAGTTATAAGAATAATAAGGTTTGATTGTTTTATAAATCGTCCAAATTACAAACTTCTATATCTCTTTTCTTATTAATCAGAATTCAATGAGTTCTATACCGATTTGTAGAGAATAGTTAGCTGTATAACTGGAATGAATAGGAATGTTGTAGTGATAATAGTTATTGAGATATGGAAGGTTAAAATTTGGAGGTTTTGTAAATCTTCCAAATTTCAAACCTCTATATCTCCTTTATTATTAATCAGAATTTAATGAATTCTATACCGAATTGTAGAAAATAGTTAGCTGTATAACTGGAATGAATAGCAATGTTTTAGTGATAATAGTTATTATGATATAGAAGGGTAAAGTTTGGAGGTTTTGTAAGACGTCAAAATTTAAAAGCTTTATAACTCTTTTTGTATTCTCCTTATTTCAATGGATTCTTTACGGAACTGTCGACAAAAATTAGCACTATTACTAGAATAATAAGCAATGTTTTAGTGATAATAGTTATTGAGTTATAAGAATGATAAAGTTTGAAGGTTTTATAAATCGCCCAAATTACAAACTTCTATATCTCTTTTCTTATTAATCAGAATTCAATGAGTTCTATACCGATTTGTAGAGAATAGTTAGCTGTATAACTGGAATGAATAGGGATGTTTTAGTGATAATAGTTACTGAGATATAGAAGGTTAAAGTTTGGAGGTTTTGTAAATCGTCCAAATTTCAAACCTCTATATCTCTTTTCCTATTAATCAGAATTCAATGAATTCTATACCGAATTTTAGAGAATAGTTAGCTGTATAACTGGAATGGATAGGAATGTTTTAGTGATGATTGAGATATAGAAGGTTAAAGTTAGGAGGTTTTGTAAATCGTCCAAATTTCAAACCTCTATATCTCTTTTCCTATTAATCAGAATTCAATGAATTCTATACCGAATTGTACAGAAAAGTTAGCTGTATAACTCTGGAATAAATAGGAATGCTGTAGTGATAATAGTTATTGAGATGTGGAAGGTTAAATTTTGGAGGTTTTGTAAATCTTCCAATTTTCAAACCTCTATATCTCTTTTCTTATTAATCAGAATTCAATGGTTTCTATACCGAATGGTAGAGAATAGTTAGCTGTATAACTGGGATGAATAGGAATGTTTTACTGTTAATAGTTATTGAGATATAGAAAGTTAAAGTTTGAAGGTTATGTAAATATTCCAAATTTCAAACCTCTATATCTCCTTTTTATTAATCAGAATTCAATGGATTCTATACCGAATGGTAGAGAATACTTAGCTGTATAACTGGGATGAATAGGAATGTTTTAATGTTAATAGTTATTGAGATATAGAAAGTTAAAGTTTGGAGGTTTTGTAAATCTTCCAAATTTCAAACCTCTATATCTCTTTTCTTATTAATCAGAATTCAATGAATTCTTTACCAAATTTTAGAGAATAGTTAGCTGTATAACTGGAATGAATAGGAATGTTGTAGTGATAATAGTTATTGAGATGTGGAAGGTTAAATTTTGGAGGTTTTGTAAATCATCCAATTTTCAAACCTCTATATCTCTTTTCTTATTAATCAGAATTCAATGAATTCTATACTGAATTTTAGAGAATAGTTAGCTCTATAACTGGAATGAATAGGAATGTTGTAGTATAATAGTTATTGAGATATGGAAGGTTAAAATTTGGAGGTTTTGTAAATCGTCCAAATTTCAAACCTCTATATCTCCTTTATTATTAATCAGAATTCAATGAATTCTATACCGAATTGTAGAGAAAAGTTAGCTGTATAACTGGAATGAATAGGAATGTTTTAGTGATAATAGTTATTGAGATATAGAAGGTTAAAATTTGGAGGTTTTGTAAATCGTCCAAATTTCAAACCTCTATATCTCTTTTCCTATTAATCAGAATTCAATGAATTCTATACCGAATTTTTGAGAATAGTTAGCTGTATAACTGGAATGAATAGGAATGTTGTAGTGATAATAGTTATTGAGATATGGAAGGTTAAAATTTGGAGGTTTTGTAAATCTTCCAAATTTCAAACCTCTATATCTCCTTTATTATTAATCAGAATTTAATGAATTCTATACCGAATTGTAGAGAAAAGTTAGCTGTATAAATGGAATGAATAGCAATGTTTTAGTGATAATAGTTATTATGATATAGAAGGGTAAAGTTTGGAGGTTTTGTAAGACGTCAAAATTTAATAGCTTTATAACTCTTTTTGTATTCTCCTTATTTCAATGGATTCTTTACCGAACTGTCGACAAAAATTAGCACTATAACTAGAATAATAAGCAATGCTTTAGTGATAATAGTTATTGAGTTATAAGAATGATAAAGTTTGAAGGTTTTATAAATCGCCCAAATTACAAACTTCTATATCTCTTTTCTTATTAATCAGAATTCAATGAGTTCTATACCGATTTGTAGAGAATAGTTAGCTGTATAACTGGAATGAATAGGAATGTTTTAGTGATAATAGTTACTGAGATATAGAAGGTTAAAGTTTGGAGGTTTTGTAAATCTTCCAAATTTCAAACCTCTATATCTCTTTTCCTATTAATCAGAATTCAATGAATTCTATACCGAATTTTAGAGAATAGTTAGCTGTATAACTGGAATGAATAGGAATGTTGTAGTGATAATAGTTATTGAGATATGGAAGGTTAAAATTTGGAGGTTTTGTAAATCTTCCAAATTTCAAACCTCTATATCTCCTTTATTATTAATCAGAATTTAATGAATTCTATACCGAATTGTAGAAAATAGTTAGCTGTATAACTGGAATGAATAGCAATGTTTTAGTGATAATAGTTATTATGATATAGAAGGGTAAAGTTTGGAGGTTTTGTAAGACGTCAAAATTTAAAAGCTTTATAACTCTTTTTGTATTCTCCTTATTTCAATGGATTCTTTACCGAACTGTCGACAACAATTAGCACTATAACTAGAATAATAAGCAATGTTTTAGTGATAATAGTTATTGAGTTATAAGAATGATAAAGTTTGAAGGTTTTATAAATCGCCCAAATTACAAACTTCTATATCTCTTTTCTTATTAATCAGAATTCAATGAGTTCTATACCGATTTGTAGAGAATAGTTAGCTGTATAACTGGAATGAATAGGGATGTTTTATTGATAATAGTTACTGAGATATAGAAGGTTAAAGTTTGGAGGTTTTGTAAATCGTCCAAATTTCAAACCTCTATATCTCTTTTCCTATTAATCAGAATTCAATGAATTCTATACCGAATTTTAGAGAATAGTTAGCTGTATAACTGGAATGGATAGGAATGTTTTAGTGATGATTGAGATATAGAAGGTTAAAGTTAGGAGGTTTTGTAAATCGTCCAAATTTCAAACCTCTATATCTCTTTTCCTATTAATCAGAATTCAATGAATTCTATACCGAATTGTACAGAAAAGTTAGCTGTATAACTCTGGAATAAATAGGAATGTTGTAGTGATAATAGTTATTGAGATGTGGAAGGTTAAATTTTGGAGGTTTTGTAAATCTTCCAATTTTCAAACCTCTATATCTCTTTTCTTATTAATCAGAATTCAATGAATTCTATACTGAATTTTAGAGAATAGTTAGCTCTATAACTGGAATGAATAGGAATGTTGTAGTGATAATAGTTATTGAGATATGGAAGGTTAAAATTTGGAGGTTTTGTAAATCGTCCAAATTTCAAACCTCTATATCTCGTTTATTATTAATCAGAATTCAATGAATTCTATACCGAATTGTAGAGAAAAGTTAGCTGTATAACTGGAATGAATAGGAATGTTTTAGTGATAATAGTTATTGAGATATAGAAGGTTAAAATTTGGAGGTTTTGTAAATCGTCCAAATTTCAAACCTCTATATCTCTTTTCCTATTAATCAGAATTCAATGAATTCTATACCGAACTGTAGAGAAAAGTTAGCTCTATAACTAGAATAATTAGCAATGTTTTAGTGTTAATAGTTATTGAGTTATAAGAATAATAAGGTTTGATTGTTTTATAAATCGTCCAAATTACAAACTTCTATATCTCTTTTCTTATTAATCAGAATTCAATGAGTTCTATACCGATTTGTAGAGAATAGTTAGCTGTATAACTGGAATGAATAGGAATGTTGTAGTGATAATAGTTATTGAGATATGGAAGGTTAAAATTTGGAGGTTTTGTAAATCTTCCAAATTTCAAACCTCTATATCTCCTTTATTATTAATCAGAATTTAATGAATTCTATACCGAATTGTAGAAAATAGTTAGCTGTATAACTGGAATGAATAGGGATGTTTTAGTGATAATAGTTACTGAGATATACCATGTTAAAGTTTGGAGGTTTTGTAAATCGTCCAAATTTCAAACCTCTATATCTCCTTTATTATTAATCAGAATTTAATGAATTCTATACCGAATTGTAGAAAATAGTTAGCTGTATAACTGGAATGAATAGCAATGTTTTAGTGATAATAGTTATTATGATATAGAAGGGTAAAGTTTGGAGGTTTTGTAAGACGTCAAAATTTAAAAGCTTTATAACTCTTTTTGTATTCTCCTTATTTCAATGGATTCTTTACCGAACTGTCGACAAAAATTAGCACTATAACTAGAATAATAAGCAATGTTTTAGTGATAATAGTTATTGAGTTATAAGAATGATAAAGTTTGAAGGTTTTATAAATCGCCCAAATTACAAACTTCTATATCTCTTTTCTTATTAATCAGAATTCAATGAGTTCTATACCGATTTGTAGAGAATAGTTAGCTGTATAACTGGAATGAATAGGGATGTTTTAGTGATAATAGTTACTGAGATATAGAAGGTTAAAGTTTGGAGGTTTTGTAAATCGTCCAAATTTCAAACCTCTATATCTCTTTTCCTATTAATCAGAATTCAATGAATTCTATACCGAATTTTAGAGAATAGTTAGCTGTATAACTGGAATGGATAGGAATGTTTTAGTGATGATTGAGATATAGAAGGTTAAAGTTAGGAGGTTTTGTAAATCGTCCAAATTTCAAACCTCTATATCTCTTTTCCTATTAATCAGAATTCAATGAATTCTATACCGAATTGTACAGAAAAGTTAGCTGTATAACTCTGGAATAAATAGCAATGTTTTAGTAATAATAGTTATTGAGATATAGAAGGTTAAAGTTTGTAGGTTTTTAAAACGTACAAATTTCAAAGCTGTTTATCTCTTTCCGTATTGTTCCCATTTGCTGAACTCTTTACCGAATTGTGGAGAAAAGTTGGCTCTATAACTGAAATAATTAGCAATGTTTTAGTGATAATAGTTATTGAGATATAGAAGGTTATAGTTTGGTGTTTTTGTAAATCGTCCAAATTTCAAACCTCTGTATATGTATATTTTGTGCGTAGGTAATGTTTTAGCTTTGTAAAATGGATGTTGTCAGAATGTAAGCAGTAAATACTGAATCATACCTAGTTCATTTGTACTGGGAAATAATTATTAAAAATGAATATTGATGAATGTGCGATTAACAAATGATGCCTAAATAAATAAAATCCTAAATAGACTTCTTTTAATAGTAGAGAACATGCTACACGCTCGTTACGTTCATGCTTTTGTTTTCGTAAGGTTTGCTCAGCTGTGTCGGTGTGTTTGGTTTGGAATGACTTTAAAGAGTGTATCAGTTATAGTTAATTTGGTCTCTCAATATGTCTATGGTGAATGGGTTTCTGTATATTTCTAAGACGTTTTCCTTTTGTTCCTGTAAGTAACAGAGTCATTGTGTTGTTGATACTGTCCAGTTGATGACTGTGTTTGATAAGGAGGTTTGCGAAAGTTGTGTTTATAAGAGCGGATGTGTTCTTTGTATTTGTCTTGGATTTTTCTCCAGCTCTGGTTAATATAGGTTTTACCATAGTCTGGACAAACTAGTTTGTAAATACCGCTGTTGTCATAAAGATTTTTAGTAGTTTGGATTTGTGTACTGTTTTCCAGTTTGTTTTTGGTCCTAAGCGCAGTTTTGAGGCCTAGTTTCTCGCATAGGGTAAATAGTTCGTATTTCTCGGTTCCGATGTAAATAGAAGTGGCATATATGTTAGGTGGGTTATTATAATAGTTTCAGTGGACGTGGGCTTTCTGAATATTCCGAATTCTAAGTTGTTGTCTCTTATAGTAAGTGTGATATCCAGGAAGTTAAGAGATTTCTCGTTCTCATATTCATGTGTGAAATTTATGTTAGGGCGATGTCTGTTTAGTTAAGAAAATAATTTACGTATGTCTACATCTAGTTTGAGAATGAGTAGTAAGTGGTCTACATAAAGTGCGTAAAATGTTACACCGAATTCTTTCTTCAATTTTGAAACACACGTTCATGTTGCAGAAATATTTCAGATAACATTGCCGATGGGGAGTGTCCCATTCTAAATTTGTCATTAGCAAGGTAAAAGTTATTGTTAAATCTAAAGCAATTTTATTTGAAGGTAGTTTCGGTTTAGGTTAGCTTTTAGTTGGTAAATTTAAGGTTTTCGCCTTTTAGTTTTTGTTTTAGGCTCGCGTCTGGATCCTCCCCCTTATATCTTCTCCGCTTTTAGATAACTTTTTTTTTTTAAATCACTTTTTCCTAGTAGTCAGTTTAACGTGAAGAATGCCTTGCCTCCAGTGCCATTTCAGTGTTTATATTACGATGATTCAACTGGTAAGGCTGCAATGTGCTGTTGCCAGACTGACCCCCCCAAAACAAACAAGTGCCCATGGTTCCGCAGCTCAGAATCCTAGACAATAGCAGCTCCCTTATCTATGACCTGGCAGCTTCCTAGTAATTGTCACCCATACTGACACAGTTATCAGTAGCCCACCTGCGTACCATTCATAAATGTCACAACATGTTGAATTCTGTTGACAATGCCTAACATCTCGGGGCCGCATTGTGCTCAAACAGCAACAACGCACTTCAAACTACGCACTTTTCACATTATTCACAATGAAAAAAAAAAATCATGCTACGCTTTCGTCGTGAAATCTATATCTGTGCAGTTAGTGGTGACTCGTCTTCAAAATAAGTCCTCAAAAGCTTAACAATTTAGAAGCATTTATGAAATTCTCCATAATATATTTCAAGTGGTAGATCTGTAAATTGTACTGCCTTGGGACCATTTGTACAGGTTCCCTTCAATATTGTATAGGTAGGTGGTAGTTCTATACATTACATACAATGATTAATAATGATGAATTTAGTATCTTGGGGGCAGTTCCGGCAGTAGACATGAATATTACATTACGCTTGGGTAAAATTTATTAAAAATAACCAATAAATAATAATTTATGAAGCTTTATTAACATTCAAAAATTTTAAATAGGTACTGATTTGATTTATTATTCAATAATTCATGAATAAATTGCTGTGCGTTATTTAATTCATTATTTTGAATACGAATAATTATTTAGATAACAATTTTTTATTCAAATAATGCATTTTTATTCAGTTATTGAATGATATAAAAATCACATTACTATTTTCCTTTCAAATAATTTATTTTTATTTATTATTAATGTTTCTATAAAGTATTTTGTATAAAGGATAGATAAAAAAGAAGTATTTTGCATTTTATATAACGAATTTTTTCCCCCTGATAAGGGCTTCAGAAAATTACATTAGTGTGCTTATATCTCAATTAATCGCTTTTATTTAAAATTGGAAACATTTTTTCAAAATAAATAAATAAAAAAATCACAAATGTTTATATAAAGAGAAGTTATTAAAAAGAGAAATGAGTTGATTTTTACTCAAAGGATACACTAAATAATATTTATTTAGTACAGGGTTTTTAACCAAAATTACAAATTATGAAAAACTGTTTATATCATTATTTTACAAAATCATGGATTATTAATTTCCATATTGAATGAGAATAATTATTAAAAAAATAATGAATAATTAAAGCAATAACTATTCTCCAAGAATAAAGTATTAATTCATACAAAAATAAATATTAATTAATATAACTATTGAATAACAATTTTTTTCCTTAATGCTGTTTCGATGTATCTGAACACTGTAAACCTGATTTTTTAGAGACATGCTTGCAGTTCTCTGTAATACTATTTAGGTGATATATCTGTAGATGTCCCGATTTAGGAGCAGATTAGGGGCATGTTCCTGTTCTCATTAAGATAGCTAGTAGATTTGTATATACTTAAGGTATTTTACAGGCAGACTATATATTTGTTAGATCTTTACATTTAACTGTGGCACTTTAAATGCAGAGTTGTATTTTTCATTTGGTATGGTCTTGGTGGTAGATGTGTGTAATTATACTGACAAGCGCTTTAGAAACTCATCTGTGATTCTCTTAATATTATATTGGTGTTAAATCTGCACATTGTCTTAAGTTGTGATTAGTGTATACATGATGAGAATTTTCAAATGCTAATGATATCAACCAGAAAGTCATATTCAATATAATAACTCAAAATTTAAAGGCGTTCTGAATTTTTTTTGAAATTTAAGAGCGTTGAAAGAGCTTTCATCAATTTTGTTTAATAATAATTTTTCTGAAAATAAAGATCCTCGAAAAGTTAACCAATAGTTTAGTAATCTCTTTTTGGAAGATATAAAATCGTGTTACTTATGTAACAAAGGTTGTATAAAAAGTTAAAAAAAAAAAAACGTGTAGACAAATTATAGCTTCAAGTAAGGTACAATGGGGGATTTGCTTGGTGGGATGAATATAAGGGCTTTAGATGTGATATATGAATTATGGATGAAATAGCCAGAAAGAAGAAAGGCTCAAGCAGGGGTTGCTGCAAGATGTAAAAGCTGCTCTCTATCGCCAATGATTAGTTTTAACAGCAAAAATAGCCTCATCTTAAATTTAAAAAAGCAGAACTGATTTAAGAAGGCTTCGTACAAGGAAAAATGTTTTAAATACACGTTGCAGATCTGTACGCATGCAATTATCAACTAGTACCATGTTTAAAGAAATACATTGGAACCGTTTTCGAGAAAAAATTTAAAAACCAAAAAATACTTATACTTAGTAAAGGGCGCTAAGATAGCGGAGCGATTTGAGTCGAGGCTCGCAAAGCTAAGATGTATTGTTGGTTAGTGGTAAAATTTATTTAATGGTTAATAAACAAATAATTAATAGTCAAGTACGTTTGCGGCACCTAATTAGGTAGTTTGACGTAAAGCCCGCCTGAAAAAATTGGCATTACTTTACTTACTATATTCAGTAAAGTGGTATTTACGATGGCCTATTTTATTTCCAAACTTTATTGCCGCGTCACTTGATAGCATTTAAACCAAACATGAAATTTGAATTTAATTTTAAGGAGGTAGATGAAAAATTTATTCGTAAATAGAAAACTTTAAAAATTGTTCTTTAGCAGCATATGTGTTGGAATGGAAAGAAAAAATCAGAGAATTTTATCGTTTATTGATATAAACTGTTTTCTGGTTAATGACCCAGGTGTTTCGAAATCTAGAGGAATAATTATTTTCTGAAATTAAAGAAAAGAAGGCTGTAAAAAACTTTATCTGAAGAAACGTCTTATCATAGCTAATACTATCACCATGTTCCATACAGAATATATTCTTGAAATGAAATTTTTATTGAAGAGAATGCGTGTATGACCGAATCAGAAAGCGAACGACTTTGGTTCGCGCCATAGGTGAACTGGCACATAAAAACGAATAACAGCAAGGTTGCTCCGGGCAGCCTACGACAACATTCAGTTATTTTTTTTGAAAACGGTACGTCAATCGTCAATCTTCTTACCTCAAAAAAGTTACGCCTACCCAATTTAGCGAAAAACCTCTTCCCAAACACTTTAGTGAAGAGGGCAAATAAATGATTAAAGAAAATGGAGTTTCTTTTAAGATAGTGTATGAAAAGGCACGGCATATTTGAACATTTAGCTCAATTTCATTATTATTACAACATAATATTTCAAGAATGAACGCTACGTACTGCAGTCTGACGGGCAGAGAACCTCTTGAAAAACTTCAGATCAGCGAATGCCAGTATCAGTGATGGACGAAAGAAAATCGTTAATAGTGGAAGGTCCTTGGTCCTACTTAAGATCCCTGAGGAACATCTAAAATCGCAACAAACCTTCGAGAACACAGACCCCATTTCACTCGGCACCATCTGTCACAAAGATAGTCAACGAACCAGATTAACATGGGACCACAAGTGTCTATTCTTTCAAGCTTTTCCAGTGGAATAGATTAGATTTAATCTTGCAATACCAAAATATTTCTATGTACATACCAATATATCCTCTTATATACTATTTCACATAATTTCTTATTTTCCAGAAGCATATTTACTGATCTTCGTCTCATTAAGTACCTTTTAAGTTTTTATTTTTGTTTCTTCGTTTCCTTACTTTTACTTTTCAAAAGTATTATTAAATAAATTTCTTTAATATTTTGATTATATTTGTTTCATTTAATTTCTCTCCTTAACCGCAATTTATTTATATTGCATTCTTATTTAAATTTTAGATGTGATAATAATTATTTATTTTACAGTTACGTACATAATTAGTTGATTAACTTAATTATAAATATAATGATTTTTGGTTTTTTTCGACCGTTGTTGATAGATGATTTTTGGTGAATATCGAGGTGCGGTCTTGAATAAAAACAACTTTTTTGCTTTATATCAACGTTTCGGTAATTTTACTACCTTCTTCAGGGTATTATAAAAAAAGTTTGTGAAGTTCAATGTAGAGCTACGAGTATATCATCATAACTGTTGGATGATCATCACATTACATTAAATCTAATGATCAAACAATTTGTATACATACATAAAAATTAATTGTACAAAGTTAATTGTTCATATAAAAGTAATTTTTAGTGGGCCCTTTCTAGCCCAGACATACACACGATAAGAATTATTTTTATTATCATCGTAAGAACTAATTTGTGAAGTTCAGTATTGAGTTTACTAAATCAGAAGGTCTATGTGCATGTTTTATGTTAGATACTTGTTATCATTCATAGAGTGTAGTTTTTGTAAACAAAAGTTTATTATTTTTGTTAGGAATAGGCACCGAAAATCTTAGGTAAATGCTTCAATCCGTAAGGAAAATATCTATGACAATATAAGGCTATAGAAACAAAAGACGAGGCATATTAAAAAAACAAAAAACAAAACAACTGAAATAAAAATGTAATATTGCAGCTAACTTTTTGGTGAAAATATCAGTTTTGAAGAAATTTTATTTTTGTTGCAGATTTTCCATATCTTCAAACTCACTGTCCGTCCTCATGCTTCAACTTACCACATAGATATCTTTCTCTCAAGAGTTATACATTCTACCAAGATTATAGCTAGATATATGTTAAGGCAAGGTAGTGGATAAGTAACTAAACATTTGCTAGAACTGGTGTGCTTGGATCAGCCTTTGCAAGCGAGAATATTGGCTAAGTAGGCGTGATAGTCAACAAGGTTTTCTTTGGTATTGTAAGGAGTTGTTTTCCACAGTTCCAATCTTTCGTGAAATTTAGTCACAATTTAAGCCAGTGTTCAATTATTCTCGGCGGAATACGACAAAAAAAAATACATTTCTTCAAATAAAAATCAAAACTTTACTTTAAATACAAATTATGGAGGATTCCGTGGACATTCTTATTCAGGGCCCATCAGCATTTTGAAGTGACGGTTCCTGTCTTTTCCTTTAGTTTGATGCACTTTATAAGTCAATACCATCTTTTCTGACTTTTATCTAATCATTTCATCCCTTAATTTATTTTTTCTCTCCTGACAGGCATATTTCGCTCTTTGCCTCTTTGTATCTTCTTTTCTTAAGCTTGCATGTTGGATCAAGTTTAGCAGTTTAAAGTTAGGACATCTATAAAATATCAGACGTTTTCATCTGATATTCATTGTTTTTCATAATTTTCTTCACTGACCAAAAATTCTTCTAATCGAATTTTGATCTTTGAATCATTTATTGTAGCTGTTCCTAAAAAAAGGTGACCGAGGTAGTACTGACCTCATCAGCAGTCTCCACAGTGCCATTAACCCTTCTCTCTCACATTGTTGCAGCATATATAAGCCGATAAATATTTGCTTAAAAACAGTGAACAAACACAGAAAATAAAAAGGAAATTCCTAGTGCCTAAGCCAGTATAATCCACCTGTTGTTATCAAGTGCCAATGTGTATATTCTTACAGGTAATAAAGATACTTAGATAAACGCTCAAAATACTCAAAATAGAAATGGCAATATTAATAAAATTGTACAATTTGTCTCTGGCAGCGCATGCGAAATGCTTCTGCTTGCATAATATGAGTGCCACATAAATTAAAACACACGGGGTCCAGTCCCACTATTGCTCTTTGAAGCAGCTTTAATTATTTGGTCAAGTTCTTGCGTAGAGCTGGACATCATCTCATCACTAGGCCAAACTTGATGTTCTTTTTCTGGCTGTGACGAAAGGACTCCATCCTTTGAAAGCGGAAAATTTCTGTTTAAAATTTTGTTCCCATGCCAACAAAGGCTGATTCAGATGGATGTTTGTTTGTAATATCATTTTTATATATTATTAATGTATATTTTATATATTATTATTAATCTAATAAATTTTAAAAATTTTACAGCATAAGCTACTTTAACTTGATTAGGATTTTAATGAAAGGCTGAACAGAGTTTTAGTTTTTGAGGTTTTAATACAAGTCAATATAAAAGAAAAAAAATTAAAAATATTAAAACGATGATGTGATAAATGGTTCGACTTAATTCAATCTCGAATGCAATCTACTAACATGAACTATGTTGTCTAAAAACAATTTACGGGAACAATACACACAAATTATTAAGAGCAAGAATTAATTTTTTTTACATCACCAACTTTGCGGTTATCTTTTTAGAAGGTAAAATTACTTACATTAATTGATGATTTATTTGCATGCAATTCAAATCTAAAATGGGTGTGAATCTGTAAGATAATCTAGCAGCATCAAGCTAATTAAAGTTTACGTCTTCATCTCCAAACCTAGCGCTCTAAAACATCAGTACGTTCCAGTCTCCCAAAGACTATCTATGATGTCTAGAAGACTGGAACGACTAACATGGTCTGCCTACCAAGTAATCATCTTGGGAAAGTAATTGATGGATTGATTGGTGCCTCGCTGTCTCACATCCTAGCATTCGTCACACTGTTGTCCTTAGATGGAGGATAGCTGAGGAAGCTGCGGGCTGAGAGCTAGACGTTTTCTTATATGCAGATCTGCTCCGATTATCATCAAACAAAGATATACTTAACAGAACGCTACATATCCTTTCTAGAACCTCATCCAACCAGCATTCCCCAGTTACAAGAATGTGCTTGTACTGAGTCCTAAAAACGAAATTTTATTACTAAAGCTCCAGATATCCTACCTAGAAAATTGGCGACATCCATCATTTCTTCACTCTATCATTCATTTGCTAGGATGCGCTTATGCTGAGAACAGAATGAAATTAAAAATAAATTTTATGTTTGTGCTTTCAGGTTACCGAAAACATATGAACAATATTTTATAAACAGAACTAGAAAGAAAGGTTATGGCACTGTTGTATAGATTTGTAAAAATCTCTGACCGTGCCAACTCACACGTATTTACGTTTGTGGTGACTCGCTCGGTGACCCGAGATCTGGAACGAGATATCACTTCCAAGGAGTTCTCCTGTGGACACCACAGATGGGCCATCACCTTTTCCCGAGCGGACAAGGTGCTTGGAGTGTATCTAGTCTGGAGGTCGGTGTCAGAATCTGTGCGAGTTTATGTAGACTTCACATTCACTATACTTAACCGAGAGCATTTTTCGGTCAATGAAGCCTTCTCCGGAAAACAGGTAAGTAATATCGCAGAAAGCGATATTTTTTTTACAACTTTGTGTTTATATTGATGAGTTCACTCTGAAAAGAAGAATCTGCGTTCGTTTCTCTGAATTAGCAAGGATACATTGTGCTGTTTATCTACGATTCCTTAGCTACCCTTTTACTTCCTGCCATGCTTCTAACGGTTTATGAACAGATCTTCATATGTAATTAAAGGTGGTAGAGTTGAATCCAGAAATTCAGTTGGATACTTTTCGATAAAAAGCTTTAAACGCCGTATCCTAAAATAATGATTAAAGTGGGACTGCTCTGTTTAAATAAACAAGTAAATACTTGTACTGCTTAGGACAGGTTCTGAGAAGAAGTTGAGTAATATCTGTAGATATAGCACTCTCAAAGCCAACTGTAGCTCAGAGCAGTTCAAGGAGATTAACCAGAAATTATATGTCTTGAGAAGGAGTGTTGTAACGGGAGAACTCTGTCTGGAGGCAGGCAGTGCACTGACATAAGCTCTAAGCGCCAATGACTTAAGATGTTGACGCGTCTTAAATCATAAAAAAAAAAAACCTACGTTCACATATCTGTAGTTAGCTCGATTTCACTTTTCTTACACCCTAGTATTACTCAAACAAATAGTGTGTAAATTGATCAAGAAAGCAGGATAGCTGAACCAACTGCCTAAAAGACCTTGGTTTAAAGGTACAGGCATGAACAAAAGATTGGTTAGGATAGTTGAACTTGGCCAGAGGTTACTGTTCAGAGAGGTCCCAAAGCTGTTTGGCACTACCAACTAAACATTCACTAAAAATTATAATTTTGATTAAACTGATTAAAAAAAAAAATGCAGGTAAAGTTCACAGCCGACTGTCCAGCGCAAGGGAACCGCAACTACATTCCAGTGAGCGATCTGCATACGCGCAACTTCACGGACACCAACGGTGAGTTCCAGTTGGAGCTGTGCATGGGCCATGTGCGCACCGTCTTCGACACGGAGTTCCGACTGCCTCATTCCATGTTCACTGGCTTGAACCGATCGCATCACCATATCGGAGCCAAGCTGCCCACTAAGATCGAAACCACCTATTTCTCATTCGGTGGTTTCGACTGGAACCTAGCGCTCTACCCCCACGGCATCAAAGAGCAGCATTCCAACAAGGACCACCACTATAAGAGTAATTGCTTTGATTCGTTTAAAACCTATGCCTTCTTTAATTGAAATTATTTTTATAAATGGACAAGAATTTATTGTGTTAAAAACTTTGTATTTATGGTTTTATACGCTTTATTTAATGACTCTTCGATCCTATGCCAGTTTTAATTTTTTTTAAAGATTATTATCTAATACTTCTACACCTCAAAGCTGATAATTACTTTATCACTAAACAAATTAATGAATAACAAATAAATTAAAAAGGAGTTTTTGATGAAATTGTTAATAATCATTTTTTTTAATATTTGTCCCTGTAATAATGGGGCGTTGCAGAAGGATAGTCTAAACGCGTAATTTAAACGGTTTACACAAATTTTGAAAAACTTTAACTCTTTCGCCTATGCTTTATAAGATAATTAAAATTTTAAAATAAAAATGATTTGGGGGGGGATTTTCTCAAAAGTCTAAATTGTAATAGTAAAGTAATTGCCTATTTTTTGAGGCGGGCTTTACGTCCAACTACTAATTAGGTGTCGTGATTCCTAAATTTTTTAAAATATTTAACTTGCTTATAAAATATATTAATTTTGTCATAAGCCCCAAATAATAAGTAGCTATTTTTAAGAGTTTAAGGATCATTCATACATCATTAAAATGGTGTGGAAAATTAAAAGAAAAAAATAATAGTAATTTTTTTTTGAGACTTTAAAAGGTTTTTATTTATGTGAACAAAACCCATTAAAGTATAAATAACGTCAGGATAGAAAACCATCAAGGCATTGATTATGCTCTCTGTGACACCCTGTTCAATCTGTAATCACAGTCTCTTTGCAGGTGGCGATCACCGATTGTCGCTCTATCTAAATCGTTGCACGGGCTTTGATCACCAGTGCCGGGTTAGATACACCGTCGTGTTGGGCGATGCTGATCGTCGGATCGACTCCGGGGTAGTGGACGATGTCTCCGATTCAGATGGCAAAAGCTACGGATGGCATCCCAGAGCTCGGTTTAACGACTTAGTGTATAAGGTTAATAACGATGATAATTGGCTCTAAGTTTAGTTTTCTTTTCTACTTTATGAAGAGATTGCGAGGAAATTTCAGTGCCGTAGGTATTAGTTCTGATAATTTTTGTTAAATCAAACAGAGAGTACGGTACTGCATGGTGCATTAGAATTCAGACTGCTGGCGTTAAATTGTCCCTTACCAGCAGTATGTACTGGTGCTGCCCAGAGGGACGAGAGAATGTAGCCAGTGCACTGCAGCGTCTAAGATCCAAGTTGTCGCGAACTAATCTGACTGGACTTATCTGACAGGGCGTGGTGAGAGTGCACGTGGAGATGATCCTGGCGAACACGCTGAGCGAGGTTGTGTCCAGTGTGGTGATAGCCCAGCAGCAAGCCAGCGGACCCATGTCTATGGGCGTCACCGCGCACGGGGTAACCCACTGCTACGACCGAGACAAACAGGGCTGGACTATCAAAACTGACTGCCACGCTGACACTATCCGACTGCACATGGTCTACAAGGATATACACAACGTACCAAGGAATCATTTGAGGTAAAACTTTAGTAACAAAGGGGACTATGGCTGTATGAACCATAGGGACAAAGCCGGGACAATTCCTTGAAGTTAGATAAGAGGCTATGGGATTTAGCTGGCTATCGGACTACCCGGTGGTAAGGGTGCCATTGAAGCATTTAGCTCAGGCATCAATCTGAGCGAGAATAGTCGTACTAGATTTCTTCACATGGCATTTTATTTTTAAGTGAGGACAAGTGAAGAAACTGGACAGGGTGCTTGTGTGCGCAGGTAGTAATACTGCAATACACGTGCTTTTGCCATCGTTGCGTAACAGGTCTTAAAGCCCTAGACTATTTTCTAGGGCAGCAGATCTTATGACTTATACCTTGACCACATTATGTAATCCCTCAGGGTACTTCAGATTTCGATAACCCATCTCCAGCCTTAACTATTTACAGCTTCATACAGCGTGGGCGAGTCTCTGCTGAACTTGCCCAAACGCTCCTTATACAGCCTATACAGCCATAGTCTAACCGCTTTTTTTTTTTTTTTTCCGGCGCATCAACATCTTGGTCATTAGCGCCTTCTAACCGCTATTAAAGAATTTCCAAAATTAGAGTATGCATACAAACTATTTCTTTTCTAGATACGTCTCTTGGACAGCTTATATCCTGCGCTACCATAATAAAACAGTAGAACCAATACCTCTTCCCGGGGCTCCGTTCAGCCATTACTATGCCCAAGAGGTCTCTGACGAAGGCATCATTATGGAGACAGATATAGGAATTAAAGAGGTCAGTATATACTTAGTAGCGGCATACATGATGTGTCCAGATAAATTTAGAAGTTACAACCAAGCTAGTTCAACACTGACAAGCTGGACAACAAGGGCTCTTACAAATTTAAGGCAGTACATTATACTGTATACTATAGTTAGGGGTCATGAGATTGTCACTAAATGTCTAGCTAATAAATGCAACATTTAGCAAAGGCACATATTACACACCAAATGATTAAGTATAAACAATTTTTAACCAGCAGAGCATGCTATAAAACTGGTCCGCATTTTCCAGAAAAAGCATACTATGGCGGTAAAATAAACTCTTTGTATTACTCTTACGTACTCCTTGCATAAAATGATTAGATTGAGCTGCTGGTTGAACTATCCGCAATTTTTTTTAGGCGCGTCGACTGCCTTCATTAGCGCCTACTATCAATTTTCTTGTCTCTATCCTAATACCACTCGAGCTGGGACACAGTCCACTATAGTTTTTTGCCAGGGCTAGTAGGTTTTTAAGGTAGATAGACAAGCACAAACACTCTGGCTAGCACCCATAGTAATGAAGTAAGTGCCTGATTTAAATGATAGTGGCCTGATTTAGGTGAGTGGACCAGTCTGTAGTTCTGTTTCAAGGCAGAGAAACACCAATTCAGTGTTCAATACGTGAAGTTAATAATTATTTGCCTGGGATGGTGATTTTGCCCGCTTTATCAAAAGTATTAGAAGTTGTACGCTTGTTTGTATATTTACTGTGTTTAATCATTAACAAATGAACTTAGAAACTCAAATTACTTATTGAAAGCTTCATGAATAAGGGTGAGAACTAACTGGAATATCATATTTAGCTGCTGCTTCGATAAAATTGTTTGCAGTTTCGTGAAGCTGGCTGTCCATATCTCTCGGAAAAAAGCCAGCTGCACGTGCAAGTTGAATGGGAAGAGAGCTACCTCCTGTTCCAGGCCACCTACCACAAATATGACGACGTCAGCAGAATACACAACCATCAGATGAGGTATGAGCTAGATCTTTTAGCCCACAATTAGCAGTATAATGTCATGGTCTTGTTTCTTGCTAATTTTATGTTCTTGCAGAAAAGAAATCAACGCCCTACAAGCGGAAAACTACAGCCTGGAACGCCAGTTGTTCAGCTACCAGAAGAGTATCTCATACGCGCATTCTCGTGGTGGCAGTGGACATTATTCAGACAACCTCGTGTCTCCGGAAGGGCGTGACGATGAAGAGGATGATAGATATTTTGATGATAGAAACTACACATTAGGCGATCGAAGTATGTCCACTGGAACAGAGTACGCCTGAGTAGATTTGCTCAGGTGGAAACCAAAAAGGAAACCACCGCCTGTACCTAGAACTGTGGATCAGGTGCTGGCTCATGTTATTAGATTTTTTATTTTAACTTGGTAATAATACACTCAACAGCAAAAAAAACCGGACACTCAGATTTGGTCACATAATTTTGTTAAATACGTTAATCTTTTTAATTTATGGTAAGAATTGGTTTATTTATAAGTAATTTACACAAAATCTGCCACAAATGAATAAGTTTTATTAATTATTTACAAAAAAAATTATAAAATAAAGTAAAAATAAGAAATTAACACATTTTTTTTTAAACTTTATTCTTCATTTTTAACAGGTTTTCTGACAAAGGATGTTCTTCTAATAGCGGGTATTTCTCCCTTTTCAACGGCGAAGGGCCCTAACCCTGTCAGGCATTGATGAAATTCAATTTTGGACGTACTCCTCCGGCAGAGCATCCCATTCTTCACGAAGAGCAATTTGGAGCCGATTAAAGTCACTAGGAGGAGAATGACGATGTCTAACACGCCTTCCTAAATTATCCCACAAATGTTCTATGGGATTCCTATCGGGATTCGTGCAGGCCAGTCCAGTACTGTGATTCCCAATTGCTCCAAGTATTCGGTAACAATTCTGGCGGTATGTGGGCGAGCATTTTATCCTGCATCAAAATGAAGTGGTCACCAATAAATGGAGCAAACGGGATCACAGCCTCTAGGAGCTCTTCCTCAATGTACCTCCGAGCAGTCAGAGCCATTATCAATGAAAATCAGTTCAGTGCGGGCGTGGAAATTGATTCCACTCCAAACAAACCATAACTGATCTCTTTTCGAAAGATCGTGACTCGCGAAGAGTGCATGGAGCAAATCGCTCTCCTGATCGTCTCCACACTTTGTCTCGATCGTCTGAGTGGTATAGACCAAAGCGAGACTCATCTGTGAATAAAACTGTTCCCCATTGCACTACAGTCCAATGAAAATGCTGGTCGGCAAATAATCGCCTTTCTCTACGATGCCTTTCCAGGAGTTGGGGCCCTGTCGCGTGGCGCCTTGCTTCCAGTCCTCGCTCCCTCAGTCTCCACCGTACTGTGTCCGAGCTAACACGCGTATTTCGCGCCACTTGAAGCCTGTCCCGAACCTCAGGAGCAGCTAAATGGCGGTCTCTCAATACTGAAAGCGTGATAAATCGATCGTCAACTTCAGTTGTGGCCCTTGGTCGGCCACTGCCAGCCCTCCGTTCATAACTGCCAGTCTCCCGGAAACGCCGGAGTGCATCATTAATGGCGGACTTCGCTACTCCAAGGGTTTCTGCGATAGATCGGACGCTCCGGCCTTCTCTTGCCAAGACATCAGCTCAGGCCACGTCTACATTCCAAAGAACCATTAATCTGGACCAAAATAAAAAAAATCACGTCTATTAATGACAGAAAGGCGCGGTTAATAAATTAAAGATCTTTAAAGGTGCGAAAACCTGCTTACAGTTTAGAAGAGTTCCGTCAGGTAAAGCAGCCTCAAGACAAATAAGCCACATCTGAGTCTTATCTCATGCCCTACTAATCCTGAAGGGATTAGTCCAATGGACTAAGACCCTACATTCTCTGTAATAACCAGATTACCCACAAAAACAAACACATTACTGATAATCAGCTTTTAATATAAAAAATATTAAGTGTCCGGTTTTTTTTGCTGCTGAGTGTAGTTTGTGGCGTTAATCACCTACATTTCAAAATTTAATTTTTTTGCTCACCTTGCTGCTGAAACGAAAGGCCCAATTTTATTAATTTGGTACCATTTTTTATGGGCCAATAATTTCATGTTCATCCCACACCGCATCAAAATAGTATTTTCAAAACTTTCCGCCTTATTTTTACATTGTTTACCATGTAGGCCATGGAGAAGACACGTTGGTAATCAGAGATTTCAAGGTCTGGGATGTATGCTGGGTTATGGGAAAGCTCGAAATTAATATCTTCCGAAACCAAAGACGTGAATTAAGTGGTCTTCTTTAAGGAGTACTTCATTTCCATGAAACAAGAAAATTATATTATCTCTTTAAACCTTATTTAAGCTGAGCAAAGTAGACATTGAATCCAATCACATGTCCATCAACAACCAATTGAAAATAAAGTTCGCTCTCGTATTCCACTTAAAGCACAGCATAGATCTTATCTCGCCAATTTTCTCTGCGTGGCTCGTTGCCATAATTCTAATCCATCGTTTTTGTTTGTTTTAGTTCTAATTCGTTAGACGAAACGAAAGTAATTCGAATTATGTTTTCATTTACGTTTTCGCTGACTTCAAGAGCGAATTGCTGGAGTTGATGACGTCTTAATGGTATTTTGGGACAATCGAAATTCATCTGAAAGTTTTTTTTTGCTAAGGTTAATTTGTATGTGTGTGTAAAAATCGACAGGATTTTAGATGAATTAATTACAGTTGAAATAAAGTAATATTTGAATTACTATCGACAAATAAAGTACTGCATTCGTACCAAATTTTTGAAATTGATTTTTCTCAGAAAAAAAAATCAGTTTTGTGGTCCCCTGAGTCAGAAAAAGTGGTTTAAAAAATGATTTGTCGTTGTGTGTTTCAACAAAATGTCTTTAAAACTGAAAATCTTGTCGTCAAGATTTTAATTAGATGTTTAAAGAAAATTGGTAACAAAGAATTTTTAGTGAGCGATGTGAATATTCACAACAATGTTTCACTTCTTTGTTGCAGATCCCTGAACCAAACAACCATAGAGACAGGAGGAAATACAGTCTGTGGGACACAATATCTGGCTACGCTGTAACCATCGGCCGTATCGCCGCTGTCACACTCAGGCCAGCAAATGGCAAAGTCTTTGGGTTGTAACAAACTGGAACTTGCAAGTCAACTTAATCCGTGGCTTTGCAAACAAACAAAAAATATTTAAAAAATAGATTGTAGGTTTAAGTCAGCTAGAACTTGGTACTTATCCCAACGGTATAGTTCTGCATTTAAAATCCGATAATTTATTTCAATAAAAATGTTAAAAGTTGGGTATTTTTACAAATATCTAATATGGCTTCTCCGCAATGATCTATTTAGAAAAATTATTTAAACCTTTATCGAAAATATAATTAGGGTAGCCAAAAATGGTTTTTCCATTTTAAAAAAACTAACTTTTTTTGAATATTGATTATCATCATAACCAGATACTTCAGTCCTCTAGTAAACTTTGGCTGTCTCATTCAAAAGTTTGCATTAAATTTTCCTTTCTTGTGTGGCCGCCTTCCAGTAACTTAGACCAAAGATGAATGCGGCATCTTTATCCGCTCTATCCACTATCTTTAACCTAAAGTGACCAGCTCGTCTCTTTCCTTCGATCTTCTACTCTTCAATACCCAATAAACTTTGTTCTTACAGAATTGATAATCAAGTTCGTTTTTAATACTTCTGCCTGGAGAAATCGCAACTCTGCTACAAATCTCATTATTTGCCGGAAGGAACAACGGTATCATTTGCCAATGCCAAAATTGAAAACTTGCTGAGAGATATATTCCAATGCCAAACTGAAAGAATGCAAAGGACCTTTGCTTAGTTTATTCAGAGCAGGTCCCAATACGAGAGAATAAATAATACACAGAGCCCACTTCCCTATTAAATTTTTGAGGATTCTAAAAATTCTGGAAGAAACTGAATCCAAGAATACAAATCACTTTCTGTTTTAATAAGACACGCCTTTTGATTTAAAGGGCAAAAATTAAAAAGGTTTAAATGAATGTTAAAATTTGATTTTTAAAATGCAGAACTGTAGATTCAGTTCATCCTTTTGAAGTCAGAAATTTCATCGTTCTGCAGCTGACTGGGCCTCAATCAATTTTTTCCAAAATTATTATGAATTTAATAAAATTCAAAAATGGGTTTTTGCCATTTTTTTTTTTTATAAAAACAATATTTTTTAAAATTTAAACCACTGAGACAATAAACACAAAATTAAAAACCAAACAAAAAATTAAGATCATTAAATATATTTTAACTTTCACTTTTAATATTTATAAAAGCGATCCTAATTAACTTTTTACCATTATGTTCAGAGTGTGCACTGATTAGTTTGGCCAACTTGGATAGCCTTATTCTGCTTCGTGCTACTCTCTGGGATTCATAGAAATGGTGAGACAACTGCGCTTTGGGTTTCATACCTTACTTAAACCCGTATTTCATTGAAATATGCGCCCAGCATTCAGGAAAAAGACAGTTTTTTTAGGCTTTGCCTTGACGTTGGACGCGTAGTCTTTGTGACCGGTTAAATTTCTTCTATTCAATTATGGAAAAGTAAACACGCAGTAAATTTTCTAATGTTTTCAAAAATTAAAAAAAAAAAAACCTGGTCTTAAGAGCGGAAAACGTAATTGTCTGTGGGTACCAGTCTTGGCTGTAAGCTACTTTGATAGGGGGGAGCACAAAATTCAAATCTTTCAATACTGAATATTTGACATTACGTTTACGGTCTTGCGTTGGTTAAGAAGTACTCTTTTATTTAAAACAATATGAGATATTCCAGCTAATAAGAGTGGGATTAAATACAATCGCATGGCCTTTAGGCTACCCGCTCAAAATGAATGACGACCTCGTACAGCGTAACTTTTCGTTTCAAACCCTGTTGTTCGGGGCTCAGATACAGAAACACAAAATTATAATAAGATCTGATAGATTATTTTTGTTTGTTCGGATTATCCTAATGAAACTCAAATTCAAATCAATTTATTTAAATATTAATTTAGCTGTGCAAAGAAATATTAGAGTGAGGCTACTGACGGTGCCAGTGTACATTCAACTACTTTATCATTTCAGTAATGAAATAATAGATAATTTTGAAATTTTAGAGAAAAAATTAATAGAAAAGCTTAACATAATACAGAGTTAAAACAAACTATGTTTGAGATTTTTTTTATAGCATTATTTAGGGTCAGTTTTACTTTGCTAAGCTAACGTTTACAAAACATGTGATCGATGTCTGTAACAAAGCCTTAGGCATTATTTGTGGTCTATTCTTCTTTCTTAAAAAAAAAAAAAAAAAATAGATTTAGACTTTCATAATAAAAACTTCCTTTGTTACCAATATATGGGGCTATACGAAAATTTACATACCCTGGACATAGATGTAAGTCCAACTCCCAAAATTGCAAACAGTCCAAAATAAATGTTTCCGACTGATCGGCTCATTTCCGAAGTGGACACCCATTATATTTTATGCACACTGCACTAGATGGGTGCAGCATGGCTAGAACTGTTTACCATTTACCTCTAATTTAAGTCAATATTGTTAGTTATAAGTTTTCTTGTCTATAAAATAAAATCCAATTTCTTTTGCAAGTAATTCAATAATTCGTTTATTGAAACGAAAATCGCTCAGGTTTTTTTAAAAGAAGGATTTTACATACCAATCGACGGGTGGCTGACTGGGTTGATATGAAATGCCTCTTGGAAACATGTTTACTTCCAAGGTAGTGATTTATACTTGAACCACCTAATTCACCTGACAGTTTTCTGTGCCTGGTGCTAAGATCTGCTTCTACAGTTGAATTGCTTTCTTTCCTCGCTCATATAATTTAAACTATATCTGAACATCCTTTGTAGAAACAAGGCTTCCCTATCTACTTCATTATTAGCTAACAAGAAACTGATGTTCCAACCTCAGCTAGTGCACACTTGAACGATTCATTTATTTTTAAAGATCTATTATTAATGCTTTAGACCTTGAAGAAATTTTTCTCCTACAAGCAATTATCTGTATAAACATTCTTCAAAAGAAACAAACTTGTAATTGAAAGAAAATATTTGCAAAAGTGTAGATAATTTAAAGAAAACTATTTATAAGGAAATTCTGCTTCAAAAAAGTTTTTTAAAAATCATAAAGCTATATTATATAATATATATTTCTATTTATTATACTGAAGCTTTTGTCTCTCAACTCTTTTTTAAGAAAAACTAAAAAACAAAAAACTCACCACTTAAAATGTGCTCTAATTTCATATAAAAAAAATTATTAATTTTGTAAATTAAAAATACTGCCAAAGTTTGCAGGAAATACTTGCAAAGTACAGAGTGAAATTATTAAAATCTTCTATTTTTAGCGTAATTGTGCAATTTTCTCCAATGCATCCTCCAGCAATCCCGCTGTAACTTTCAGTCCTCCAACTAATAAACCTTTTCAAAAGTTCTCTTAGGGCGAATGGTCAAAATCAGAGGAAAGCATGGCAGTGCTAAGCAGCTGATAGTTCCCTTTCTTTAGAGCTATTGTGTAACCAAAATTTTTCATACTCTTTACGTAGAGATGGTGCTGAATATACCTGGTACTCTAAATAACTACAGCTCTTCTTGTAATGCTGTAGCCTTTCTTCGGTAAGAACTTTACCTACCCCTTAAGTTTAGCAAAAACATTTTCAATCCTGCAGTCTCCATTTAGCCATTTTTGAAGTGAATAACTCTTAAACGTTTTGAAACTAGACTAGCATTTATTTGCGAAATTCTTATATTAAACGATAATATAATCTCATTAAAGTTAAAAATTTAACTGCAATACAAGCTAATTAGAATTTTTCCGGACAAATTATACCTTTTTTCAATATTTTTTCAGATCAATTAACATTTTTAAATATCAATTGGACAAATTAAATCTTTGATATATCATTTTAAACCCTCTTCCATCATAGTGAGCCTTAACTCTAAAACTAAGAGAACATTTTTGAATCAAATTTTTTTCTGTGTGTGGAAATCTACTATTAGTCATTCAATTATTCTTTCAGTCCAATTCAAATTATATCTTTCTTTCAATCCAATCGAACTTTAAACTCAATTAATTTAAATAAAAAAGAAAGTGTAACATTTTCTTACCAAATCGAACATTTTGCCACCATAATTAACCTGTTTTAGTTAAATAGAACACTTTTTCGTCAAAGTTATCCATTTTTAGTTATTTTAACCTTTCTTCGACTAAAATAAACCTTTTATCAAACAAATTAATCTATTTTGCCTACATTCCTAAATGAAATCTTAACCCCATACAGTTTAACCCCCCCCCCCCCCCACACTGTGAAAGTTCAATCAAATTTAGCAGTCTAATTAAGCTCTGCCGGTCAGCCCGTTTTGCCTTTTCGGAATTAATTCACAAGCTGCATTCAATATTTAGCGCGTCAGTTTGCTGTTCCTCCATTTCAATTCTTCATTCACCAAAGTTTCCATCCTAAGTCAATCTATTTATTTGTTTTCAGAATAGTTGGAGGATGTAAAATACATATCTATAATATACAGATTGTAGCTAAATCTGTTCTACATATTTGAAAAGGGCACGAATAACTTTTTTGATCACCTCATGCGGTTGATGCAAATATTCTGAGGCAAGTAATGTAAAACATGAGAAACAAAGTCTGTTCTGAATCAGACTTTTAGTAATCAATGTATTAGAATATGAGTGCGATCTCAATCCTCTCACCCAGAAATGTGAGACCATGTACTGTGGTGTAGAGCAGTGCGAGCGCACAGCTAACTAATAAACTCAACCAGTTTGTGGAACATTGATGGAGCTAGACAAAATCTTTTAAGGGACTATTCGGAGACTAGTGTCACTGTGTGTGTCAATTCTCGCAACAAAACCTGTGACTATGTACTGTTGTCCAGCCCAGTGCAAGCGCACCTCTTTAATTAACTCAGCAGTATTAATAACTCAAATATTATGCATAAATGCTAAAGCTGGACTGAATATTCTTTTAAGGGACTGTTCGAAGACTGTGATCATGGTCTGTTCTCTCGATATGTGAGCACAACTTATTTTCCTACCAATTAACGTTTCTCGATATGTAAGCTTTTTACAAAGCTCGTGAACAGCTATTAGAAGCAATACGCTTGTCTTTGTAAAGCCGCACTCCTTGTTAAGGAACGAGCTAATAGCTACAGTAAATTAATACATATTATAGATATGTATAGCAACAAGTCTAGTTATTTATAAAATTATACATTAACCTATAAAATTATATTATATATTTAAACAAGGCCTTCTCAAGTCAATTTCGTACAGAATATAATACTAGAGATGATATATATATATGATATATATTCTATGGAATAGAGAATTGTATTGAACTATTTACAGCAACATGTGCTACTATAATATCTTTACATATGACAATCACAATTTAAACTATTTTTTAAATTTAATTGATAAAAATGGCGGCTAATTTTGTTTTTGTGTGTGCGTGTGTAAAAATTGTAAAGGTTGTTATGTATTTATTTATTTTGCTATTTACCGCAATCTATTTACTATTTTTTTAGTTGATGTCTGAATTGTGAGACAACTTTACAGGGTTAATTAAGACCAAAGCATATTTTAAGAAAAATAACAATTAATAAAACAGAATTTTTAAATGATCTGTAAAAATAAATAAAATAAGAAAACAAAAAATAAAATAAAACTTTAGTCGGACTTGCTCTCAGCCGTGCGGTGTAAAATAAATCTCAAAAGCAAAATCTGTGCAGGGTTCCTGGAGCATGTGCTAGTATGGGTGATTTAGGGTTTGTTAGCTTCTATAAATGATTTAGGGTGCATTCAGTCTTGGTTATTAAGTTTGGTATATGTTACTTTTGACTCACATTGTTTTGGTTGAAAAATCTATGGTAGCGAGAAATTGACGCTAAATCAGGAGAATGAGCGATTTCTCTATGTTAGGTATAAGAAGGTCCTGAGGAAAATATTTTAGTAAGACAAGATAGAATATGGAACTTGTGGTTAAATCAGGAACTTTATGGTGAACAGGCCTGGTGGAAGTAGTGTCACGTGGAAGGTTGAGGAAGTTGGGTCACCTAGAAAGAATGGAGCAGGACATGACACCAAGGAAGTTGTTTACTGGCCATTTGGAAGGATGAAAAGATAGAGGGAGACCACGGAACGATGGCTGGATGACGTGGAACGGACCTCGGTTGTAAGGAGTGAGGAGGAGGAGGAGACGGTGAGGCTCGTGAGAGACAGGAATGGAGGAATGTAATTGAGGAGGCCAGGGCTCTTCTCGGACTGTAATGCCAAGAAGGAAGAAGAAAAAATGACACAGATTATGCCAATATTTTTGGGTGTACCTACAGACTCTTAACATGCTGCAATCTTTAGTCAGTGAAATAGGTATCTTCACTAGATCTGCTCAGCCAGGCTTACAACAAATGTTACGTTATGCAAGAAATGTGAAGGAGAAATGCTCCCATCACATGCGGCTCTATTTTGTGCAATCTTTACCAAGTTCAGTTTAAGGTCTTAGGATAATTACTACGGAACAAAATCTACAGTCCGGTGCTCCAGACAGATGTTGTACAATTCAGGAAAAGAAGAAAAACTTTTTGGCATCCACCTACTACGATAATGCTGTATTGAAGTAGAGAAATGTACAGATGTCCATCAAACCGCCTAAAATTGCAGCAGACATCCCTCGCCAAAATTGATGACATCCTAGAGAACCATTGTATCTATTCGCAAAATATTTATTGTGGCCATTATTGTCCACTGGAACATTGCTTCGGGAAAGTTGATCTGGACAAATGAAGCAGAATAATTGCAACACCGAAGGAGAACTAAACAGCTCATAAACATTGGATGCACAATATTTAATCACAGGATTGCTATTATATACAGAATTTTATGCATAACTACATGAATGCAGACAAAGGTTGTTTGCAAGTTATCGTTGCAGACTGAGTTTTGATAAATTCGAACATGATTGGGCCATTCTATACAGGAATACCAAAAGTATTCGTAGATAAACTATTTCGTCTAAAAAGATAGTTGTTTAAGGAGGCAGCTGTTTATCCTAATCGTCTTCTAGGCCGTTCACAAAATGGATCAGGATGATGCACAACGTTCTATCGTTCGCAAAGCCTACCTACTGTGAGTGATTGAATCGTTGATCTAGTTTTCATCAAACTAAGATGATGTGCGGGCATAATAACCACCCAGGTTCATTGCCTTAAAAAAAAAAAAGATGTGCGACGTTTGGAACAGAGCCGATACAAACTGAGGTGACTGATTTACCATAAATGAACCTCATGAGGGACCTAGAGCGAGATGAACTCTTCTATTCATACGTTAACTACTCGCCGACACATCCGCCACAAATTTATCAGTAGCAATATGTATATCGTCTCTTAAATCTTAGTCACGATCTTACGATCTATCCTTTTATTTCTAATAATCATTAAAAGAGCTTCCTCCACAGTTTTTCTTTTGGCCTAATCGCATTTTGCCTAATATTTAAGCGCTTCCTACGCTCAAATATTTTACCGAGACCACCATCCTTCTAGACTCGCCTACTTTTTACCATTGGTTCTCTACCGGCATAAATTCAGCATTATGGCTACCATTTTCTCTCATGAAATTGCCATTTTGCTCTTGATGCATCATACCTATTCTCATCATGATCTCCTGCTTGCATTCGCCTGATGTCTTCTAGAATTCACACAGTGCAATATAGACGGCTTAGGCCTCAATGTTTTTCTCACCCTCAATCTCGGCAATTAGCTCGTCTGCCAATAACTTACTCACTACTCTCAGGGCAATTAACCGAAGCCATGTTGATGGCAAACTACCAAAGTGGTCATTTAGGAGGGTTTTATGAGGTTATCTGGCGATTTGTGAGTGAAAGCTCGAGCACCGCCGGTCTAACAAAGCCCCAACTTAAAAAAAAAAAAAAAAAATCTTTAAGGTAAGTCTTAAGAGTGTCCCAATCATTGCTTTGTCATATCTTTTTCTGGAGGACCAAAATGTCAATCTTTTTAGTGTTATAAGTGTGGCAGTTAGTCAAAGCACATTTTGCAGCAGACACAGTTGCAAGCTCTTTAAAACACGGCTTAGAGAAAGTCGAATTATAACTCAAAATTTAAAAATATAAATATTTAAACCTAACGGCAATTTTCCGTCCGTAAAGTTTTTATTTATTAAACTTTCATTTCATACTTATATAAGGGTGCATATGTGATAGTAGGTTGGAATTGTGGAAGCCCAAGTGATAAAAAAAAATCTAAATCCTATTAGGCTAAACTAAAGAGCCTTGCAAGGTAATTTAACTTTCACCTTTGCCTGCATGAAGCCTGAAATCCCGAACACAACTACTAGGATGTAACAAAAATCTGTGTGTTGTCAACGTTTTGTTCAAAAACTGTTTGTTTGTAGTGAAAGCAATCAACTTGAACTCATCAGTGAGCCAATCTATGTCTCAATAACAATCCATGTCTTTTATATACCACCAGCAAAGTGAGCCATGAAACAGCAAAAGTGGCAATCAGAGATCTGCGATGTAAGCTGCGCAATGGTAAAGCTCAAAATTCAAGTCTTCCATTACCGAAAATGTTTAAAGTTACTTGTGCGGAATTGCGATGCTTTCTTCATGTATCTTCTTTTTAGACTAACCTAAGGGCAATATTTTTCTGCTAAAAACAAAAATTTTCTCGTGAAATAGAAAAAAGTCCATGAGTAATTTAGTTTTTGTTTTTTAGTCCCTGTTTTTAATCTACAAAATCTTTTTACTTCCCTTGGTCTCATATAATTCTATTTTTTGAATAATTAAATTAAATAGGTAATTGTTTTTAATTAAATAAATAGGTACCCTGTTGACATATGTATATAAATTGTTTTACAAGCAATTTTTAAAAAATTGTTTTATATATAATCTGTGTTCGATGTTATACTATGCAATAATTAGACTTCTTTAAATATTATATAAACCAATCTTTTCTAGCTGAAGAATCCCAGTGAGTCCAATACGTTCTAACAAATTATGTATTGATAATATATAATTAAATGAAACAAAGGGAAGCAAAATTATTTTATTTTAAACAATAGTTTACAAGTAATGACTGCCAGTTCATAATTAATGATGGCATCGTTGTTCCACCGAACGCACAGCAACACTTTTCCTCAGAAGAGAGCTCAAATATATGTCCTGATGTTTCCCATCGTTTCATATTGTGTAAATTCATTTGTTTATGGAAATCATTTCATTCTGAAGTAATAATTTAGTGTGATCAGACGAAATTCACACGGTTTTTTTTCAAATTGTTTTTACAGATTTCAATTTGGTACGCGGCTTGCAGCGGTTTTAAGTTATGATATGGGCCAGTCGCTAAGAAGTGGCGATTTATGATTGTTTAGAGCTCGCCGAATTCACCCAGAAATTTTTCTGGTGCTGACGCAAGAATCCACTATTGGCATCAAAAGTGCTGAATCTAAGAATAGTGAACGCCCTGGACTAAGTTTACTCCACGCTCATAACCTCTGCTCTAAATGCTTTGAACCAACCTGAGCAGACATGTAGAAACACAGTCTTAGCCACTTTACATTAATTCTGCGAGCAGCGTTTTTTAAAATAATAAAAAACAAAACAAAAAAACGCACAAACCTTTATTACAGCATTTTCTGATATACTGCAGAATAAATTAGAAAAACGGTGAAACTAGGAGATCACAGTTTTTCTCCTCCAACCTTCCAAACCTATGCACTCTTAAAGTAGCTTTTTTTGGATACTTTTTAATTTCTAAATTTATGCTTTCAAAATAAATAAATTTAATGTGTAGGAAAATGCAAATTTATTAAAATACAATTTAAAATTCTTGGGACCAATTTTATTTCATTTATAGAACTGTGGGGATCTTTAATTCTGTTTGCATAATTTATTTTGTGAATAATTTGCCAAAGTTGAAGTTTTTGTAAAATAACTTAACAAAATATAAAAAAAAACACACACAGTAATTGTTAAGATTAGAACTTATAAAGAGCGTTTCTTTAAAGTAATTTTTATGTGGCTTCCTTGGTAAGTCTGGAAATATGTGGTGATACTGGATATATGTGCACTTTTGTAATTTTTAAAAGTTCAAGCTCCTCTTTTATGATGTCCAAGCAGAATATTGTGAACAGTGACATCCTAGCTTGGACATAGTTTATGCTGCTAGCCGTTGGATAGGCCTCTGGCCTCTGGGTACAGCTGTATATTAGGTTGCCTTTTTCGAGCAGCCTTTACCACTAAGTATTTGTCGCTAATGAGACGAGAGAACACTGTCAGTGCCCTCAGTAGGCCGCCCAAAGAATAAAAAAAATTGAAATTAAGAAAATATTCTAGCTGAACAAAGCTCAATAAAGGCAAAAAATTTAGATTCTATAATTTTATTTTTTTGGGGGGGTTTAAAATCATGGTTTGGACAGTGTTGGACTTAAATGAGGTAGCACTGCACCTAATATATGTCGCTTGCAGCTCAAATTGTAAGCTTTCTGGCGTTTGTTAATACCAACATAAATGACTAGCTTTCTATTTTAAAAAATTCAATGTTGGATTACTTTTATGTAGTATTGAAGTTGGAAGAATATGCCATTGTGTTTGTTTGTAATTTCACTGAACTAGTCAGTTATTTTACGATTACTTTGTACTGAAATCACTGCGCAAGATTTTTGATTGGTAGTTGCAAATAATTATTATTGCAACTAGTAGCAAATTTCTTATTGAAATTATTTTCACGGGTATTGGCTTCTTGAACAAATTAAAGCTGACTACTTATTGATGCGATAGCTTGGTGGGTGTTTTAAAGATTCATTTCACCTTGGCAGGTGCGAACAACGACGGCCCTACTTCCAGCGGCCAAAAAGAGGATAGCTTCTAGCTAGTTCTCTGGTAACATTATTGATGTGTAACATTATTTCTAATTGTTGCTAATGTTGGTAAATTCATGAAAATCCTATCTGAAACCTTTATTTTTCTCTAAAAAAATTCAGTTTTGGGCTTTACTGGGGTACTTCAATATTCCAAATTAATTTGTGTTACTTCCACTTAAAATATGCTGCATAAAGTATAGCTGTTTCCAATTCGAAAATGATACTATCTTTTCTCAGCATATCATTTTCACACTTCTGCTAACTGATAAAACAAAAATCTAAAATATGAGTTATGTGCTTCCCTAATATTTCGACGACGATAGAATACACAATAGTTTCATCCTTTGCTTCACTATTCGAAGTTAAACATAATACGGTAAACATGAAAAGACATCTACTCAGTCTTAATATTAATCTTATATAGTGCATGGGTTTTAACTCTAATGGAAGTTATTCGGTTAGAAATAGGTTTTCTTTTATTATTCAACGATACTAACACTTAGATCAAGCAGATGAAAATAGCTCGGCGTGATTTGCAGTTTGCATGAAACCTCAGCGTTCAGCACGCCAAACTTTGATTAAAATTTTGAAATGGTCCTTCCTTACTCCAGATTGTATTCTCTCAAACTTAACTTAGAATATATTTTCAGATACATATTGTATAAAAAGAAGTATTTCAACAAATTCTTTTATATATATATATATATATATATATAATTTATTTTCTAATTCTATCGCGAAACCTACCAGAATGTATGCATTTATTTATTGTATAAAACTAAAAGGATACAGATAATGTATTTGAATACAAATAAATAAGGCAAACTGTACATTTCTCATGTGTAAAGTATAACTTACGAAATAAATGAATTTACTACTTGCTAGTTACTCAGTCTGCATTCCTGTAATCATCCAAACTTAGGCTACTCTACACTATACATTCGTTCAGATTAATTACCTGCATTCACACTAATTACGAAAAGCTCTATACGAGCTTTACAGAAAACAATCTTCAGATTTTAACATTACAAAATAGAAAACTACAACAGAAGAGAGAAAGGTGATTGCAAATAACAGTAATAATGTTTTTTTATTATTTCTTTTTGCCAAGCTTTCGACCTAGGGTCTAGGTCATCTTCAGGGCTGTGGAATATATTATTTTTATAGCAACAGGTTGTAAATGTACAATAATTTGGTACAAACAAAAAAAATTACAGTTTACAGAAATTATTTACCTTATGCTTGTTGACAATTACAATATTTTTTTACATTAACATTTGATGTTTAAAATGTAAAAAAATACTTTTTTTTCTGAATTAATGAATTAGTCCCCAAAAACTATGAAAACTATTCTATAAGGGATCTACAACTTGCTACTCGAAATTGCGTCCAAGTCACAAAAAGATAGAAATGAAACTAGAAGTTTAAACAAGGCTATAAACTGCCGAATCATTACATTACACATCCAGGCTGCAGGATGCATGTCTCTGAAATGAGGTTTCTTCTAGAAAAATAAGTTTGCCCCTAATCTGCTTAAACAATTTTCTTTAAGCTTAGATGTTTTATTATTTATTTGATGCATTAGATAGTGTGTGTTCTTTGCCACTACAGGTGGCGGGTAATAAAATCAATCACATTCTTTTACATCGATTTGTCAAAAAAAAATCCAATTTTAATATTTTTAACTATTTTTATAAATAAAATTGTTGGGAACTCCTAATCTTAACATTGATATACTTTTGAGATTGATTTATCTGTGTACACGAAGCACTCGAAGAGTTGACATTAACTTTATCACAGTTTGCTTATCTCTGACCACACCTTGGCTGGAGTGTTTGTCGCGCCTCTAGATCTAATTACAAAACACCCATTCTAACTTTATTAATAACTTCTACCAATTCGTACTCAAGTAGGCGGTAAGAGAAATAGAAAATTTATTGTAATTCACTCAAATTTCTTTTACTATAGTCCTTAAACGTTTCTTCTGCGATTTTTTTTTATTACTATTATTTTTTTTTTTTTTTAATTTAAGGCGTGCCAACATCTGAGGTCATAGGCACCTGAAAATTTTTGTTCAGTGCACTGCCGGCCTCCTGGCAGTGTTTTCTCCTTATAGAAACACTGAGCATCGCCGGATAGTGAGCTGTAAGAAGCTCCTAGTAGGAGAAAATCTAAGCACCAGTAGCTGGATTCGAACCCCGGGATCTCCGCGTCGGAATCCAGTGTGCTAACAACTTAACTAATCTCTTCCCTGTTTTTATTTAGTATTAAATTCAATATAACAATACAGGTACACTATGATAATATTGTACTTAGGAGAGAAACTGGACCTATGGAGTATGAATGAAAGTATGAATGAATGAATAAAGAAGGGAGGGATTCCTACAGATATTGCAAGCGGAAATTCATAATGCAATAGAGAGACTGCTATTAGGTAAAGCTGCAGGAGATGACGAGGTAGGGGCAGAAATGATTAAAAGAAAAAATGCGTTAAATAAAGTGCCAACCAGGCTCTTCGCTAATATTTTATTGCAAGCCATTATTCCAAGTCAATGGGAATGCAATGAGGTTCTCTTTTTGCATAAAGGCGGTTCAAGAAATGTAATTAACAATTATCATCCCATCATCAGTTAAGTATAAATTATTTTCAGACATTCTGAAATTGATGAGAACCAACCGGAAGAACGAGCAGGATTCCGCCCTTCGTACACAACCACCTCTAGACAAGAAAACTAAGTTGTAGAAAAATGTAGGGTATAAAATAGAAATATATCTAATATTTATTTACCTTAAGAAGGAGTTAGATACGATAGAACATCAGGTTATTTGGTCAGCCCTAATAGAAATTAGAGTAGAGAAGGTGTGTCAATAAATATCTCAAGGCCAATAGCTACTCAAGGGAATCTATTCGAAAATTATTCTAGAGAGGAGGGAAGGAAACTTTAGCCTAGATGGTGGAATGAGTCAGATGCCCTATTTCACCGAGATTTTTCAACTGTATCCTAGAAAGAATGTTTATTCGAAGATAGATTGGAAGAAGGATATTAGGTAGGTGGAGTGTTAATCACTTGCGCTTTGCTGACGACGTTGTACAGTTCGCACCAAATTTAATGCAAGCAAAATAAATGCTAAGCTATATTTGGTGAGTGAATGTAAAAGATCGAGATTATCGCCGAATTGGAGAAAAACTAAACACTAATTTAGAAAGAGAATTAGAATTCGTATAGGATTTTAATTATTTGGACAAACCATCCCATATAAATGCAGGAGACAAGAAAGTCTGTTTTTTTTTCTTTTATAGATAAAATATTTTAATAGGGAATGGAAGAAATTTTGGGCACTTAAAAGTATTTTTAAGGGAAAAATGTTCTAATGTACTGAAAGGAAAAGTACTTAGTTCGTTTACTATTGCATCCTGTGTGGTAGCAAGGACCTGAGCCCTTAAATATCTTTCTAATAGGCTTCAAGTAAAAAGTTGAGAAGTATGCTGGCAGAAGAAATACCTAAATTCGGTAAAATGTAGGACTTGCCACTAGAAGTCCATAGATTAAAGTGGGCAGGCCATTAGGCCTAAACGGAGAATGAAAGATGGCCAAAGAGAAGTTCTCAGTAGACGCCAAGGGATCGGAAGAGAAGAAGAGGTCGGCAGGTAGTGAGATGGAGAGATGAGATGGCAATCAGATTGGGTTGTGGGAGGTGGACTACAGCAAAAGAAGAATTGTGTGGAATAAAGTGGTTAAAAATTACTTTGAGCCGTAGATGTTAAAAGATTTATTAATGTATAAAAAAGTACTATTTCAGTAATTTCTGTTGTCAATTATGTCTACTTCGTTTTGTTTCATTTTCTATATTTTATTATTTTATTTAATTACCACTTCCCTTATTTATTTTATAGGTTTGCTTTTTTTTGTTCTCAAATAATTTTTTTTTAATGTAATCTTCTGGCTTAATTAGTATATTTATATTAATTGTTATAGGTTTCATTATTAACTTCTTAGTTTTGCGGGCCACAGCTCTAACCGTTCGGCTACTGTAGCGACTAATAATATCATTTTATTATAAACATATTGTTCAAGAATTGTTAGCTTATTATTAAAAAATTCAAGTTTCTATTATATATGACTAGATTTTTTTTTTTTCAAAAATATTAAGCTGCGGTAAGAGAAAGTCGTCAGAGAAAGACAATGTTCGACGCCAAGAATAAATTTGGTTTTGCTGCTTATGAGGGCCAACTTCCCTCTCTAGCTAAGCCTTCGCACAGAATTAAATTACCACAGAAATTATTTATTTGATCACATCCACTTGTTATTAATAAAGGAATTAGGTCGCAAATTGACTTGAAGATAAGGTAAGGAATTAATCTGACACATCGATATGATATCAGGTTCCAAGTTGGGTAAACATTGCTTCTGATAAGAATATATTAATAACAGGCCAGAATAAGTGTAATACGGACTATTTACATTGTGAACAGGTAGTTTACAATCTGTGAATGTAAACTTTAAACTTCTTAATACAGGGAGATAATTCTCAATAAATACACAAACGAGTCTTTTCTTTAATGGAACTAAACATAGGCGCCTATTTTTTTTGGTTTCACACAGCATAGCCGCGCCTAATTTCATCCACTCAATATACACTCTAAGGTTTGTGTACCTCTGTACCTCCCAGAACCATCAAACAAATCAATATTCCTGAAAAAAATAAATAAAATGAAAATAAAAATAAAAATGCTTTAATAAAAGTGATTGGACTTCGCATATCAGTTTATTCTACATAGTTCTTTAAAAAAAATAAATGAACACTTTCATAGAACGTGCATCTTGAACATAAATGAATTTTGTAAATGAATAAAAAATGTGAATAAAAGAGCTTTTGCGATTAAATCACATCAAGAACTCTAGAATCGTTTTAAGCAATTCTTAATTTATTTTTACAAATAGTTGGTTTATATCTAAACTTAAACATGATCATCTCCACATGGCTGGATTTAATTAGTCACTATATTATACATATCTCCTTTAAATTTCTCCGCCATCAGCCTTTTCTAAATTGTCATTCTAACCGAGTTACCCTCACTGATTCTGACCTATCTTCCCCGGCCACTTCCGCGTCTTCTTTCTCTAGGCACGTTCGATCCGCTTGTTGATGAGGCTCAAAATTATCTGATCCTGCTTTTAGTGATTCATTGATATGCCGCTTCCACAACCGATCACCCTCTTACTTCCTTCACTAAATAGGCCTAATCGCTTAGTTTTCCTTCCACTCTTGCTTTTATCCAACCCTAGTGAGCTGGATCGGTGAAGTCGAGGGCATAAATGAACTCCTCTACCGCAAACTGTTACGATTTTCCTTATAATTCCGGATTTGTTCGGATTGGGATGTTCCTTGTTTGACTATTTGCAACGTATCTCAACGCGTGCGATGCTCTCGTCCAAGCATTAGTTTTGCTGGGCTTTCTCCAGTTGTGCGATACTCCGACGTTCTGCGCAGGTTACCTATTCACCAAAGTCTCTAAATTGGCTATGTTATAAGCATCTTTATACCTCCTTCAAAATTACACCTGTTATTAATTGCCGATAAAAAAAAAACAAAATCTTTTCAAGTAAGACATCATTTAAGTAAAAAATGCAACAACAACAAAAATGAATTATTCTGAACTTTATTTAAGTTATAAATGGAAAATTCAGAGAGAAGAGATTAACTCAGTGGTTATCGTTTACTAGATTCCAACGCGATCCCGGGTGGGAATCCAGCAGCTGGCCCTTATATTTTCTCTTCCTGGGAGCTTCTTACAATTTCTTGTCTGGTAATGGGTAGTGTTGTCTATTACGAAAGATCGCTGTCCAAAGGCCGCACTGAAAAAAACTCAAAAAAAAAATTAAAATAATTGCAAATTTTGTTATATAAATAAGAAAAAGTAAAGAAATGCCGATTTTGCCTGGCTGGCTTTACGTCCAATTATCAAATTAGGCGCCGAAGAGGGAGGCGACTAGCAATAGTTTAGCAATAGAAATTCACAAAAATTTCTCATATTAACCATTAAATAAACTTTTTTTTATAGCCTACACTGGGCATCGAACACAGTATCACAATACATGCCTCTGGCGCCGGACTGGTAATAAAGGATTAATAAATTGAACCAACTCAATGTTGGTCATACAAAGTTGTTCTACAGCTGTCCTGACCATTTCCACACAAGTTCAAAATCTGCACAGGAGATGCGTTGGCTTTGTAAAAGGGGAGGGTGTATGGAGGATAGAGATTGACCACTTACCACTAAGCATAAACCAAAAATAATCAAAAGAAAATTATTATTTTTTTGTCGCTAGAAAGCAGTAGAGTAAGCTACTTTAACAAAAACTTAAAATACTGACTATTAAAAACTTTTTGATTATAATTCATATAGTATCTCCGTCAAAAGGTATTTTTTATTTCGTTCTCGCCTTCGCTACCCATTAAAAATTCAACGCAATCGCAAGATCAGGTGTTTTCCATTTTTAGTGGTTTACTTACAAGTAAAGTCAGAAAAATTCCATCAAATTATTTACCATAGATTCTATTTGTTTGCTAGTTCCACGAAGTTGTGATTAAAAAATCGAAAAATTAAAGCTATTTTTTCAGTGGCGTGCTCTTTTAGCTTATCTTAGTCCATTTGGAGGGGCAGATAACGGCTCGCTACATATAGCCGGAGCCAGTTTGACACCTTTACAGTGACACTAGTGGCCAGCGTCAGACACAACTCTGTCCTCAGCATTTTCTACCTCAGAACTATCTACTTAGCGCTGAAGACTCATCCCAGCAAGCTGCGCAACATCATGTTTGGTCACCGTCCGGTTGGAAGCGGGATCTTGACAATTCCAAGTTTTATTTTTATTTTTTATTTCTTAAATGAAAAATTATAAAAAAAAAGAATTGCCTTGCTGTCAGATCTATCTCTTCCAGCGGATGGTGCTTTCAAAACTGTTCAACTTCATCAACCGCACACAACTCAACTGATTCAATTTTGGTGATCATTTATTTTCATTTTTAATATTTAGCAACAAACATTTTGGATAGCTAGTATCTTAAATACTTTCCTTAAATAATTGTTTCTTGAATAAATGTTTCAAATAAAAGTGATTTACCTTCTTAACAATTCTTGATATTGCCTGGTAGCCGTAACTTATTTTCTGAAGAGCTCTTTAAATGGAAGCTTAACGCGCCACTTTTCTGAGAACCTATACCCTGTGCCCATAAAATAAATAAAATAAATTGTCTTAGACAACAAATCGTTGGTCTTTTTTCGAGAAAATCGCAAAAAAATTTAAAATAGTTTCAATGAAGTTGCAATTTCGGATTACTGCCAAAACTCTACTATAAAAAGCGACAATATCAAAACATAAAACTAATTCTAAGCTTTCTGCGTTTTTATTTTTATTTTTGGAGACATTTTATTTTCTCTTTCGCTCCCGTTACATGCGATAAATACACTTTTTGGTCTGTACTAATTTGGGATATTTCCGAATCTAACATAAGTATTTCCTATAAATTATTATTGATCAAAGATCTACTCATTTTACTGGTAGTGAAGGTTTAAAGCCACGCTTGCAGGTAAAAAATAAAATAGAAAGTCGATCTATACTTCTTAGAGAACATTCAAGTGTTCTGAGTTTTTATTTTTCAAAAATTTCGTTACGAAAAACCTTTCAAGTGGATCTCTGTTATAGCACCCATTTACATAATCCAAGAACAAATAGAAAAGATTTAATTAGATCTATACATTGCACTTTTTGGGGGGGGGGGGACAATTTTGAGGCAGACAAAGTTGCAGCATTCTTGGAAAAAATTCAGAAAAAAAAAATAATTTGTCTAGAAAAATGTTTAAATAAAAGTTGTAAAATCATTTGCAAAAATGGTTTTTAGAGCCTCATTTTTTGTAAATACCTTCACACAGAATTCAACTTTATTTAGCATTTTTAAAAAAATGGCAACTATTTGCCTTTAAACTTATATACATACACATTTTATATATATAGCCCCATCTCGTTTGTTTGAAATATTTCTTCAAGAATTTAAATTTTCATGTCGGTTCCCAGGAAGGATGCTGTTACGGATCCTTTTCTGAAATTTTGTAATTGTATAAAATTCCAGTAATATTGCAATTATTTTTCTTACATGCGTTATAGAAATGTTGTAAATTATTCAGCAAGCTTTATAAGAAAAAATTATGTATTCACTTATTATTATTGTTTTTAAATAATAATTATTACTAAGAGGTCTAAAAAAAAATGACCGTTTTTAAATGGAAAATCTATATTTTCATTAATTTTTACAGTAGTGGGCAAAACTATGTCATGACTAATTCTTAAGATAGAATTTAGTCAGTGCCTGATTACAACAAACGATTGAAAATTTAGTCATCTAACAGCCTCTTGGGCTGCTTGGAGAACAGGCCCTCCTTCTTGTCTCATTAATAATTATTATAGTCATATTCAGGGAACGTATTGGCTCATTGGTTAGCATACTGGATTCAAACAGAGAGCCTAGGTTCGAATCCAGCTACTGGCTCTTACTTTGGTCTTCCTAGCAGATTATTGAGGCAGCTAACTATCCGGTAATAGACAGTATTGTCTGTAACGAGAGAATATTTTCCGGAGGCACTGATAAAAGCTCCGGGCTCTTTGTGTGAATAACGGAAATTTAAGCCATAGTGACTAATTGCTGTAAGCCATCTTCTTTCAAAATGAAAAAAGAATAATGCTGTCTGTCAACTTCTTCAACTATTTACATATAATTTTTTTTTTCTGTCGAAATAAATGTGTGGCCAAGCATTGCCTTGTGGGAAAAAACTTTTTTGGAATTCGCCAAAGCTAGAGAAACCCTAGTTAATTTTTGAGTAAAACTCTATCAGTAAAGTTTCAAGTTCATGTAAAGTCCATAGGTTTACGAATTAGTGATGAATTACTGAACATTCTTATCAGTAGTTTCAGTAATTTTGGCCCTTAAATTATTTTCTCATGAAAAATTATTTTTGTAGAAGCGAATATCAGTGGATTATTTTGAGGAGTTGGCAACTATGCATTGTTGTGGTGGCTTGTTGAGGTGTGAATTCAGGCCCTATAATTCTATATCTGCTTTTTACGTTATCCATAGCATTGATATTAAACATGCCTCCTAACTCTACCCGATAGAGACTGTCAGTTCTGCAATAAATGCACCATTGCTTATGCTTTGATTGTTTACTAGAAGTTGGCAAGAATGCATTGTGGTGGCGGCCTGTTGAGCTGCAAGTACAAGCGCCGCTATCCAGTATCTCCTTTTTACTTCTTATAAAGTAGATTCTAAGCAACAGTATCTTAAATAATGCTAATTTGGTGGCAAACACACTATCACTGTACTACGATTCGCCTAGGCAGCTTTCCGACACATGATAGCCACTCTGAATGTTTCTCACATTCTGTTTAAGCTACCGGTATTAAATTGTTGAAACATCTTGCCCTTGACTTTCTCATAGACACGGAAAAGCGTCACTGTGTATTATTTAAGTTTCACAAATGTTTTTATGTAATCGTTATTCTTAGATGTAAAGTATATCATCTCCATGTAACTTCTTTAGTCAGAATAACGGTCATTTTTTTTATATTCTCATTATTTGCTTATACGAATCTGTAGAATGAAAAATTAAATTTGCTTGGAAGATGCGAAGTTTGCCAGCGAACTTGTGACAGTGAAATTAGTGGAGTAGTGGTCTCTACACTTTTTGAAAATTTTTGGAAATACAAAAAAAAAAAATGAAAAACAAAAATTTCAGGTGAGATTCAACTCCTCCATCTTATTTCAGTCACAAATATCAGCCACAGATTTCAGCCACTGCAACACCGCGCTCTGTGATCAGCACAGAGGTGAGTAGCAATATTGTGATGTTGGCGAAAATTTTTTTTTTGTGTGAACATCAACTTATTCTGTGAAAATGAAATGTCACTTTGCTTAACCGATTTTTCAGTTTTGTACATTACCAAAGAAGGTAATATCAGTTACAAGTAAAAAATGAAAATGAAATAATGAAAAAAATACTATCTCTAAAATAAATAATAACATTACAAAAGTGGCGCAGGTGGAAATCAGACATCATTAATGTCTGATTCCATCAGTTGATTGAAGAATTGTACGGTTGGTGAAAAATCCTGAAATAGCTACACCGTGGGTGGAGGGCAATAATTTAATAAAGAAAAATTGAGAGAACATATATGGGAAAGCAAAGTGAAAATAATACTGCCTCTGCTTTATGAAATAATAAAATTGGGAAAGCAGACTGAAAGGTAATATTTAGACTAATAATTAATATTAAAAGAGGGAATCTAAAGAAGTGCAGGCGCCACCAACACTCAGAATACGAAAAGATTAGACAATAAGGTATTCTTATATTTACATTTAAGACAATAGACAAAAACACAATAATGAGGTTTAGACCAGAAAAGCATAAATAAAGACTTACAATTTTGTCCTTTCACAATTAGACATATGATTACAATTAGCAAGTGCTTGACTTTATATTACAATTTATGTACCCTTGCAATTATAGTGCAGATTCTTAGACAATTCGTCAGGGCCTTAGACTGACACTTTTCCTTCTCTTTACTATTAAAACACTCGCTTTCACACTAAATTCGCGACGACAGTAGGGAAGAATGGTCTTTATAATTAGTCTAATATGCGAACAGGGGCACCTACACTGGTGTCGGCGGGACATGATGATCAGTCTCTGGACACGGCGGTAATAGCGGACTGGCCCATGCGAACGACGCTTGGGTAGAGATCTCTCTCTCCTTCTTTTATACAGTTCTACCATGATGACCTGCAGAAAAGGTAGCGCGAACAACTTCAAATTCAAACCACTCTTCGGGAACCGAACAGTTGGGTTTAAAGAAAAGGTGAAGAGGTGTTACCTTTCTTACAAATTACCTCCTTCAAGAATTATCACTTTTATTTGAATCATTTTTTTCCAAGAAAATTGTTTTTTGGGGATGTGGAATTCTGTGGGCCAACTTGGCCAAGTCAGTAGCTTTGAATTTGATAGTAGTTGCTGCATGTGTTGTACATTTAACCCAGCCACAAAAACTTGACCCTGGAAGGTCAAGCAAATTGTTTAAAATTAAAATTCTATAAGTAGAGTAAAAAGATATTCGTGTTAAATGGATCATTAAAGATGATTTAAAAGTGTGACATTAATATGAAATAGACTATATTTAAGTTAGACACACTTTTTACTATGGCTCCAGAAACTGAAACGCACAAAATCCCTGAATTCTATTTTGAGCGGGTTTGTGCCGTTTCGTTTAAACAACATTTTGGTAATAAGGAAAAAACAAATAAAAATTCTTAAATTTACATCAATTAAGTTGCTTTTTTTTTCTTGATCAATCTCCCAAAGAAGATTTACCTGTAACAGAAATCAAGACAAAAAAGACTGAACCTATGGAGAGAACCAGAACTCCTCCTCCCTGAAAACCCCTAAATATAAATATTTAAAAGAAATGTTTCAAATAAAATTGATAGACCTATATTTAAAATACAGTAAATATAATAGGCGCCACGGTAGCCGAGCGGTTAGTACCTGGACAGGGTTAAACTGAGGTGTAATGTGATGCTGGGTTCCATTCAAAGGGTATGGGCATTAAATTTCATTTAATGGTATAAAGTATGTTAGTTATCTGCCTCCACGATATTGATATCGGTAGATGACGTAAAGTGTAACAAATTTTAAAGAAAATTGTTGGATCTATGTACGACTAGAATGATCAATAAACTTTGTGTTGATCTGGACAGTTTAGATACGCAGTTTTGATGCGAACAAGTTTTTATTAAGTTATATAAATATAGCACTGTGAATTACATTATTTGTTCCGGTTTTTGAGGCAAAATTCTAGTTCCCCTTAAGATTCCTCTTTAGTATCTTTGTTTTATACTTTTCTATATGAAGAAATAGGAGGGTGTTGGTATAGTGGTTATGAAATGTAGTTTTGTGTATGTTGGAAATCCCAAGTTCGACTGCCATGTTTATCTACTTTTTTAATTGATCGAAAAAATATTAATAATTAAGTACTGGCTTCCGCCTCCGTCCACGACACGTAATTGGTATGTGGTCGTATGGATGTTAAGCTAGCCTGAAAATATTAACCAAATTACTTTAAATTTTAAGATAAATGACTTTTGGCCTAGGTCTTATGCCTTAGGGCGCACGTTTCGAAAAACAATAATACTTTATATGTAGATTTATAAGTTAATCAACATCGCACTGACATAATACATATAGGTATTACTTAGATATTTACTTATTTTATTCATTATTTATATATTTTACACTTTTTATCATTATATTTTTACATAAATTTTCTATTAGCTTAAATTTTTCATTTTTATAATGCGCACCTTTATAGTTCCATATACGCACCTTTGTTTGTAAAAGCTTACCTTTATCTTTAAATATGCTGTAATAATTATTGATATTTTTGTGGTGTTGTAGTCTGTTCATTAAGTTTTTTGCCTAATTTTAAGATGCTGTTAACTTTGATTTTATGGTACGAAGTTTATTTAATTGTAAAAAGGATATATAATCCGTTAATATAAAATAAATAAATACAAATTATATTTAATATAAAGTCACCGTAAAGGATAATCTGCGCTTTCGCAGTACTTACTCTTAACTGGGGTAAAATAAATTATTTAAAAAAATGGTTTTGAACTAAAATTACAGAAAAATTAAATTTATTCCAATCTAATGTACAGTTCATTATGTACATAGTGGCGTATATATTTTTTTAAATATCCAGTTAATTTAATGTGTTATCAGAAAGTTGTTGACGGTTATCAGAGATAAGGTGGAGCAGGTACACAGATAGCGGGGCTTATCTGTTTGTTCAGCAAATATCTGACAACTCAAATATAAATTATTTTGCTTGGAAAAAGAAATAATGTAACCAAAAATAATAAGAATATATGGCCACATTAATCTGCAATCACTATGCAACACTCCAACTTATGGTCCCATAATGTAACAAAGCTGGTAGATCTGTACATTGTAGCACTTTAAACATAAGTTAGGGTCAAAATTCTTTATATTACTTAGGTAGTAGTTCTGAATATTACCCTGATGAGGCGCTAATGACCGTAGAAGTCGATGTGCCGGAAAAAAAAAAATGCCCTGACGTGTATAAGGTTACAGTTTTGTCTATAACGTATTATTATTCAAAGAGTGTCAAGATCTGAAGTCATTGAACATTGGCGCCCAAAGCCTACTCAAGTGCATTACCAGCTTTTGGACAGTAACCTATAGAGGTTTCTAGGAGGAAGAAATCAATGGCCTACTTGAACCCGGGACTTTCGCGAGAGAGTCCGCTGCAATATCTGCCTAGCTAATCCCTTCCTCTTAATTCTTAAAGAAAGGAGGGTTTGCAGTTTTAAAAAATTATCAAGTTCTCAAAGTACTAACATATATAGATGACAAATATGACATTTTACTGACCCAAGAATTGCTGAATATTATACTTCTCCTTTATTCATTTGCGGTATTCATATTAATCTTCTCTTTTGCACATTTAAAATATATTTTCTTGTTGGCAGTAGATTTCGAAATATGGCAAAAAAATTGTTGGAATTTTGGGCAGAACAGGCTTTAGAACAATGGCCATTTAGTGGTCTACGTTTGCAAGTGATAAACTGGTCACCGTCATGGTGTCTTGTGGCTTCATTTTTGAAGGTGATCGATTGTATGGTCTATTGCAGTGTATTATGTTTTTGGAATCAGAAAATTTATTGTTATGCCCGAGTATTTAAACCCTTTAAAGTGTAACTAATTTTTTTTTTTTTTTCACCAAGTGCAGCTTCTAACTTAATGCTGCCTAGACTGGAAAGACTGGGATCAGTTCCAGGTGCTGATTGACAAACCACCTATATTGCCAATTTCAGTCATTATAAATAACAAGGCTGAAATAGGCTATAATCCTCCTTCCCTTTGGCTTAATGAATCAGTAAATAAAAACGATGAACAATACTCTGCAAACCAACTATAGTTGAGTCCTTAGTAATGAGTACAACAACATAAGTGAAAGAATTTAGGTAATAAATAAAACAATAATTAATTTTAATAACTCCTTTGTTAAAAAAGTATATTTCAGAAACTAACATGTACAAAATATCTTGATATCTATGTCTCTTATATTAAGTAATAACTCCTAGTTTTTAGTAATAATTAAATGTCCAACAAACCTCCTGTGTAAACTTGTACAATACCTAAATCTTACAAAATATTTAATGAAGCAAAATAATTATATTAAGTCACAAAATTTAATAGAAAACAAAACTCAAAATAATCAAAAATAGTAAAAAAAATAGATTTGCACACACGTCACACAGTACACACAGTAACAACTCTAACTTTAAAAATTCATTACAAATTAATTCACTTTATTATTTTTATTACAACCACCTTTTTATTTTTATTTTTTTGAATGATGGTCCCCCAAATTTGAATTTACACGACTGGATATCTTTTTTGGACTATTTTACAATGCAGAAATGTTCAAATGCTTGGTCGACTCGGAGAACAGACACAATCTAGGGTGGTTATAATTGACAAGAGCCAACAACTGTTTTGGGGGCAGCGCAGTGTCCTAGCAAGCTCCTTCAGCCCCACCCTTAATCTATATTATCAGAGGTGAGGGTAAGAAAAGTTTAAAATACAAATGACAGGCCTACAATTATAAAGTAGTATCCAGTTTATTTAAACATCATTGATGTCTTTTGAAAAGAAAAGTGGAGAAACTGGCGTGATGTAGGGAAATATCCACCAAGGCAAACACATATTGTTGGTATCAACCAGTTTGTCTGATTTTATTTACCATTAACAGAATCACAACCTGGACACAGCTCATAACTGTAGCCAGAAGTGGCCAAATCACCATAATACTGACGATTTTGAAATTGTTATTTTATTGACCGTTCTTCCTCGACGTTAGGAGCTACTTTTGGGACATCATAGCCAACACTGCCACACAACAGACATACGCAAACACAGCCAACCAAGTATTTTTAGTTTACTTTTTCTTTTGAACAATTTAGAAAATAGTACTGCATTTTCACTACCAGATTGCACAATCAGTACAGTCCAAAATTTTAAATTAAAAAAAAGTATCCAATCTCATGCTTTAAAACAGTATCATGGAAGAAGTTTAATTCAACAACAATTTGTTTTTTTTTTTTCTTACTTTACTTTGCAATAACTATATAATATATATTTATATAAAATATGAGACGCCATTTTGTTCTGGAAACAAAAATTAACAAAACGGCGTCTTCAATTGGAGAAACATGACAATAGCAAAAAACATGTAAAAATCGATTTTTTTATAAATATTTTTAATAGTTTGAATATCTGAATGGCATTAAAAAAATAATATAATTTGACAAACTTTTAACTTGTAATCTGTCTAGGACATTGGCTAGACAACACTCAATGAATACATCAACCTGGATTTTGTATTCTATCTCTTATTAAAATTAATAGTTCTTTTTATTTTATTAATAAAATAAAACATAATTTAATTGCTTAAGCCATTTTAAGTATACATTTTTTTCTCAGAAAAAAATACGTAATTAAAAAATTGCCAAGAAAAATACAAGATTGTAAACAAAGTCTATGCGTTTTATTTTTCACTGAATGTTCGAGTTTAGCTTACGCTATTTATTTCTGTCAACGTTTCCTTATTAACTACTCACTTTTTTCGGTTTATGCTTCTATAACTTTCACTCCATTAAGCTGCTTTCAAAATTAATGAAGTAGAGAAGGCAAGAAGTAAAAGTAAGCTCAATCTAGGGTGTTCACTTCTGACACCAGCTGTAGAAGCGGATTTCTGCATCAACAATAAAAAACTTACAACGTCAATCAGGCATTTTCTACTCAACCGTAACAACATGTGAGGGACTTGAAATAACTTAGAATTTAGTCACTTCCACCAGTCAAATGCTAGTGATAAGCTTCCATGGGCCATCTATCCTTATATTTAGTACACTTCTGAAGGAAAACTAGAGAAGGGTATCTTTGCACTAGCATCAGACTACTTTCAAGTGAATTTGAAGTACCACTTAAACGCGACCTATGAGCTGCATGCATGAGCCCGTCTTTCCAAAAGCATTCTATATCAACATCTCTAAGCAAGCCGCATGACGACTCCAAGTCTGTAAAAACCCTTCTTAAGAACTCAAATAATATTGTGCGTGTGGTGGAACTAGACACGGCGTGTTCGCGCGATTACATTCAGGTTTATACACAGCTAGAATGCATCACACTTCTTTTTGGCTGAAAAAGTATCCCTCTTTGGAATAATCGAAAAAGGACTACTCTTTCAACAGCCGCAAATGACATTTAGTTGTACTCAGTAATCGTAAAGTTAGAGCTTCTACCTTATCAAGCTTACAAACCCGTCCTGGCGCCCTACGTGTGAAATAGCATGGAATTGTTTAGCGCAATGATAGGCTTAGCCTATTCGCACAGACTTTTCTTACATCATTTACTGACTCAAGAAACATTTTTTTATCAAACATTAAAAATTCCTGAGCAATTTATGCAAGTTTTACTGTACGAGCAATACTATTTTTCCTCAATTGAGCAACACAAAAATTTTCAATTTTGAGTCTTTTGTCTGCTCCGAAATTTGAGCACACCAAACTATAAAACAAACATTCGGTGTTTTTTTAGAATGCTGGGGTTACAGTGTAACCAAACAGGGTAAAACAATTCTCAACAAAAAAAAAAAACACAAAATAAAGTTGTAATTTGGTGACTAAAAGAGGAAAATACCCCTCACCAAAAACCCCTGCCCCGACACTGAAAATTTTTATCGTACAAAGTCAATTACAAAAATGAAACTCAGTTTTGTTTTGTTTTTTACTTACTCGCTCAAACTCAAAATTCAACAAATAATTCATTTCAAAATTCCCAGAAAACAAACTAAAATTTCTGGGTTGCATTTTAAAAGGTTTATATCTCTTTTCAGGGTACAAACTTTAACAACCAAACTAATACACTAATACATTTACTCACAATTTTATTTATTTATTTATTTTTACTCGCTGAAAACTCAATTGAGTTCCAATACTCGGAAGGACAATGTTTAATATTTTTACATTTCTAACAACGCCTGCTCATGATTTTAGTTGATCAGAAACATTAGTGGCTTGTAACAATCTCAGAGCTCCTATGCTTGGGAAGACAATTTTTGAATTGTATTCTGACTGGAGCATTGTCAGAATGCTCCACTAGTCAAGATGGCAATTAAAACCAAGACAAGGAGTCCATCATTAAACCCATGTGAAGGGACCACTTAAAAGGCTCAAATATGGGTTCGGAAAAAAGTTATGGTTTTTCGCGGTATAAGTTCATAGAAGATCTGGAGGTCTGGCGGAAGAAAGACTTTTCATAGGGGTTCATTGAAAAGTTCTTCCGCACAAACAGGTGAAGACCGGTCTACCAGGATCGGTAAGACAGCCCGTGAGACATTGATTTGCCTGGGTTTAATGCAGAACAAGCACCCAGCTTTGCTAAAGGCTTAAGAACAAGCTGCTAGTGAGTTGCTTAGCAGACTCGCTCTGTTCTGAACCGAAACAAATTATTGGCTGCCTTCAAGTACTAGTCACTCTCACACAAAAGAACCTGCAGCTGCTTTTAACTTTTCTTTATCAAAAAATAAGTACACAAATGTGCTTATTTCCATTTTTCATTTGCTATAAATCTGAGCGTACAGCAAAACTGTATAAATGTAGACGTTCTTCAAGCAAGCTAAAGACGGCATATGAATTAAAAACAGTTACAAAACATATTTGACTTAAACCTACAACAATTAAAGATTAGAAAAAGAAAACCTGATGTGAATAATCTCACGTCTTTCTCTTACTGCTATTTTCAAAGTTCGAACTTAAAAACTATTTCTTCAAATTTGGAATTTCTAGTTAGAAAATTTTTATTGGCTTCAATTTTTGATGAAGGTTCTCTGTAATAAAACTAGACATTTGACAGAATGGTGATATTCCAGTTCCCCTCTAAAACCCCTAAATAAAAAAAAAATTAAAAAAACATTCTGATAAAATATTTAAAATGAAAGTGAAAGGCCTAAATGTATAGAGAAAACACAAATTTGGGAAAGATTGTTACAATGAACAATTCGCAGTGTATTTCTAGCCAAACCCCAAGGAATGTAAGCTAAAAAGAAAACTGTAATCATCGATTTTTGTTTTTTTTTTTGTTTTAACCCATGTTAAATTTAGATTAAAAACTAACTTGGCGAGAGCAAGGATCCAACAACTGCTAGTAAAACAACATTATTAATGGTCCTTAGCTTACAAAACTTTGGTTGTCGTGATTCTATATCATCAATAAATTTGTAAACAGATTAACAAGAAAAGATTATTATAGTATGTTGCCTTTGTCTGAGTTTGGTTTACTTCCGATAAGTATTTCATTTTTTGCAAAACTGCCAATGAAAGGCTCTAATGAGGCCGTCGAAAACATGTATACGAAAGCATCAGGAAAGTATGTGAAAATAATGAAGAAGCATTTATTGAAATTAAAAAGTAGGGTAAACATTTCATGATCGAGAGAGCTATGAAGCAAGATGCCTAGTGACATGTTCTTATTACTGCTTGCAATGGCAGCAATTTAATCATGCACTCTAAATTAATGGTTATACAAATCAAACATTAGATTTGGGGACGATGTTTTGTGATTGCCAATTCAGCTGAAGGGCTTTTATTAAAGGAATTCGGAGAAAACTAAATTAATAAAAATCCTTATAAGGTGTTAAAGTACTTGCTTAATTGGAAGAATTAAGCTTGGTTAAGTACTATTTTGTGACAAGAGATGAAGTAAGAAGTGAATGGGTAAAGTAAGATAAGAAAAAGATATTGATTTCTTGTCAAATTATCAAGAGATATTATTTAAACAGTTTCTAAAAAGCAAACACTACGTCGAACGGTGTCTATCCGCTCTGTTATACGGCTCTGACAAGCGGATTAGACCGTTATTGGTCTCTACACATATGTACTTGGAGAAAGTATAAGCCATTTAGAGAAAAAATCATGGTTTCACAAAAAACAAGAAGAATAATAAGAGAAAAAAGAACTTAGCAAGAAAAGATGACCAAATAAAGTGGAGATGGACGGCTCACGTGGCCAGTCTAGATCAAGACTGTCTTAAGTTTTAAATACTGCGTAGACTTCTAAAAATATGAAAATTAAGAGAGGAGGATTGCCACTAAAATGGAGGAATGTAGGAGAGGGTGGATGATGGAGGGCCTTTGTGACCAAGAAAAGCAGTTTGGAGAATATAGTGAAGAAGTAGTTCTGAACCCATCTGGTGTTATCGTTTAGCCTAATTAATGATAACTTAGTTCTGTAATTAAAATTCAATTAATTTAATACACATTAAAGTAATATCAATTTCATTTTTTGTTAATTTTTAAAATATTCATATATTTAACTCATAACCGGTAGTTTTCATTTGTCCTTGAAATATTAATTTTTTTAATAAAGTAAGAATTTTAGAAAAGCAACTCTATAAAGCCTCACTTTAAAGAGAGGCTTTTATCCGGTTAGGGATGAAAATAAAGTTTTTGGTTTGATTTGTTAGAACTGTACAGCATACTAAATTAGGGTACTTTAGAGGAGTAGCATCTACCACCAAATTCCCATCACATCATTCTCTTTTGAACCAAAACTCATTTTTCTGTAGCCACACTCAGATATATGGCACTTTGAAATTTTCCAAATTTGAAAGTTAACAAGCAGTCAAAGAAACTGTTCCTTTGAACAATTTTTTTTTTTTCAGCAATGAAACAACACCTTAAAATGTAACAATATGTTTCAATTAATTTAATAATAAATTCTTAAACACTTCAGTTTTGAGCACACACAGTTTTTTGTTTTGTTTTCTGATTAATTTCATTTAATTCTAATTTTTTTAGCACAACCTAAATTATTTTTTCTTTGGAATGTAAACACTAAATTAATTAACAAGATATTTAAAATAATCTTTTAATCAAATATCAAAAAGAAATTATAGAATTAAATACTCCGAGTATCAAGCTCTGGTACAAATGGACACCTGAAGATGCATTTTTTAATTTTTTTTTTTTTTTGTTTGCCCCATCGGGGTCATTAGTGCTGCATGTTTGTATTATCTAATTAAAACATTTTTTTATTTACATGTATCCTTTTATCTCTTAGTTGCTTTTTTTTTATCAAGTATTCAAGCACAAGAATAAATTTTTTTAAGAAAAATTAATATTATGTTTGTTGCTCTAAAAGGGTGTACGTTGAAAATTGCCTGTTATCACAAAGGATCCAGCTTAGTAACCTACTCGTACATATGTTACTGGCTAGCTCCTTGTTGAAAAAAAAGATTAGTTATTCTTAAAAAAATTAACAAAGGAACCTAAGTTTGTAGCAAGCAATGTATTCTTCAGTACTCTTTTTTAAGCAAGAATTAAGTCTTACATGCCAAATTGGAACAAGAAACAAGTTAGCTTTTCTTTGACTTACATCACAAACCCATCACTTTAGACTCTTAACAAAGTTGTAAACCAAAATAATTTAAAAAACCTGTAATTCTATAAATTCGAGATCGGAATTCGTATTTTCCTGACAAAGTAATTTGAGAGAAACTTTCTAAAAACAATTCTAATTTCATACTTAACAAATGTTGAAATGTTTTGTAAGTTAATTGCATTCAATTATGCAATATAATTGGTAAAATTATTTGAGATAATTGTGCAGAAACATCTGATTATCTTTAATATTTGAATTACTAGGGTGTAACAAAATTTTTTGATGGATATGAAAGATGGAATAGATAGCTTGCTCGAGGGAAATAAGTTCCCAAACTTAATTAGCGTCCAAACTTGCATCGCGAGAAAATAAAGGTGGCTCTTCGCTTTAAAAAGTAACATGTTAATGTGACAAGCCTACTGTTGACAAATGGTATTCTATTGTTTTAAAAGGATTCTAATGCATTTTTCTGAAAGGTTCGCGTGCTTACATTCTTTTTCAATCTTCGAGGTTCTAATCCCGTTTGGATTTCGATTGCTTCAATCGGAGTAGATTTCTGAGCACCAGTTACAACCTTAAGTGCCTTGTTTAGAACTTTATCGAAGAACTCGCTTTAGAAGCTGTTGAGGGTAATTCTCAGCAATACTTCAACACGTGAAGATATAGTTTTTATAAGTTGTTACCTAAAACCCCAGGGATGAACTCCCACATGATAATGACGGTTCATTTCTTCAACATCTTACTCTGAACACTGCAATACTCGTTTCTTATTTATTATTTTTTTAATTAAAACTAATTGTCTGATTTTCTACAGATGAAGATTTGATGTTTGGAGTCATTGTCGGCAAAGATTGCACGTAGAATGGAAGGGCATGAAGTCGGAGGCACACAGATGGGATTAATTTCTTTAAAATTCTTGGCCTATATTTCAACTCTAAGCTTAGTAAGCAAAAATTTCAAAAGATTTTGGAATCATAAGTCCAAAGTCACAGACCTTTGTTACACCCTAATATTCTGCATACTTCATCATTCATTTATATCTTATTTATTTTATTTTATTTTTTATCCATTACCGCCTTTGTCAATTTTTTGCATTAAACCAAATTTGTTTAATAGGACTGGTTTTTAAACGTTATTGTAGCTCGATACTCGAAGTGTTAAAAGAATCAATTCCTTTATAAGCACTTACTATTTTATATTTTTATTAGTTTATACTATACAAATAGCACATTCATTCGTTTTGTCTAAATGCTTTTTTACTTTTAAATTGATTGAACTCGAAAGAAAATAACAATGAAGATTAGTCTGGTAGTCAGTAATTGTATTTTATAGATGATAAAATTTCTAAAATCATATAAATGGATAAGCTTTTTGAACTAAAACACTTAAGAATTTAGCAAAGAAATTCTGAAGAAAAAACACTAAGCTAAAAAATTAAGCAGACAACTCTTGAGAGAATAACAAGGACTAGAATTTTTTTTTTTTTTTTTTTTTTTTTTTAACAGCCACCCATCAAATCACAAAACACTAACTACAACAATTAGTACTCAGTTTAAGCTAAGATTTTTAGCAACTTAGTATGAGTGATTAGATTCAAATTAATCCAATACATTTTTATTCAGTCAGTGAAGCAAGGGAAAAAAGGATTAAATTACAATTTGGAAAGATATTTTGTTGCGAATAATAAAAATTACTATTCATCCAAATTTGCGCGTTACTTTATTTTTCTAAAACACGAATTCTATTAACACGTAAACCATGGCTCTTGGTTCAAAGTAAATACCGGGGGGGGGGGGGGCGTTAACCAAATTCAGGCAAACTTCTTCAATAGTGGCGCAGCAAAAGAGTGGGCCCCCAGGTAATAGTATTTATTATTCGATCCCTTTACCATAATTGTTGTCTCAAGTAATTAGCGAAAAAACAAATTGCTCTTTAGAATTTTTTGTGTTTAGTAATATCCCTTAAAAAAAACAACATATACATAGGATATGCAAACAGCTCACAGTAACAAACGGTAGTGTTCCACGAACCAATTACCTCAGAAGTTGACGCGCCTTAATTTAACAAAACCAAATCCATTATAGTCTAGATCGGTGCATTATTTATAATTAAAATATCATTTAAAAAAAGTAACCCAAAAGGCCGTTCCTTCAGCGCTGCTAGTTAAAAAATGCAAATAAAAAATTTAACTTTGTACAAAATGTTTTTCAAGATAAAAAAAATGAAAATCATCAACTACTTTTTTTATCTAAGTCAAGAGTAAGGAAAGTAATGCGATCCTGTCAAAATTCCGAAACTGAATTTTACCCTGATATCTATACATAATTTTGAGGTTCTATAAGCGAAACTAGTGTCTGCATTCCCTGTCACCAATTGCTACGCCACTTTGTTCAAGACAAGCATCAAATAAAAAAAAAATCCAACTGATTTTTCATTTTTAGGCGCGTTATAGAATTACTACAGTTATGTATTAGAAAAACCCGTATTTGAAAAAAAGAACTGTATAGTAGTTTAGTTTAAGAGCTGTACAGTTTGAAGCAGGAAGCATTCTTTGATCAGAACGTGAGCTAACTAAAATACCAATTAAAAGTAGCCCATTTGGTTTACGTGTTTTTCATTTGCTGGTGTCTATATTTGGAATAGTTAATAATTTTAAAGGTAAGTAGTGACCATAGAGTTACTAATCCTTTCATAAACTCACCTTTAGCCCGAACTTCAATTTTAACGGTGTATAGAGGCGGTGATTTGATTAGACAGAGCTAGAGCGTCATGTTAACTGCATTCTGTGGGTATACCCCAGTTGCACGGTATAACACTTTTCAGACGGCCCAGAAAGACTGTTTCTCACTCAAGCAGACCCGTACTGGAAACACATCCCAAAAGACATAACACTAGATGTAAAACAAAAAACGTCTGTGCTTTATTACTCCGAATGCTAAAGCATAAATTGTATCACTTATAAACTATGTTTACCAAAAATTTCTTTTCAGCTACCCCTTTTACTTTTAGTTAAGCTGCGCAAATTGAATAAGGTGGATAAGCGGCTCTGTTCCCAGCAGGTTCGGTTAATTTTTTTTTTTTTTTTTAAGTGAACCTGGAGAGTAAACCTGGTTTGTTTTCTAACCTAAGATTCTGGCGAAATCTGCGGATCCTTACGCTACCACCAGAAATCTTTTAGGAATTAGAGGTATCTAACTATAAACTGCCACCTGAGAGTTTCTAACACGCTTTTCATTAGTTGCCGGCCAGCTTAAAGACATAAAAAACACTTCTTCAAAACTTCAGTGATTTTGTTGTATGAACCGACTTACTTATTGTTTACGATGAATAGTGGTATTTATTTTGAGGTCTTATGATTAGATTTCTCGTGAAACGTCCTCGGTAATGGAAGATCTGAACTTTAAGCTTCTCCACGGCCTTGCTTACAACCCAGACCTGCAACCTCTTTAGCTTTTCCCTCCATGGTCCACTTTTATTGCGGATTTTTTTTAAAAAGAAAGATGAAGTAAGTGAAAACGATATGTTTGAATATTTTACCTCCCAAATAAAGTTTGAAACGAGGAACTAAGGAGTTGGTACAGGGACATCGACGTGGTGAGTTGGATAAAGCTTGGACGCCTTCGTTGGACAGGACATTTAGGTAGAATGAATCCCGAGGAAATAACATATAAGGAAAATGTATATGGCACGCGTACAGTGGACAGACCGAGATCGCGATGAAGTGATGGTGTTTCCAAGGATGCAAAAACTCACCTTGGTGTCCGAAACTGGATGGTGGCGGTATTGGACCGGGACAACTGGCGTACTTTGATAGATGAGGCCAAGAATCACGCAAGTGAGTTGTAGCGCCAATTAGGAGGAAATAGGGTTTGATAAGGACATGGAATTGTTCGCTCACATATGTGTTCAAGTAATCAAAAAATTATTGCATCTATTCCCAGTAGTAAGCTTAATAGGTTAAGTATTTAAACAAGTTTGGAATTTTAAGGTAAAAAAGCACAGACACTTGGTAAACCCTAGTAATTTTACTCACTACTTTTGATTTAATATAAACAGCCAAATTATTTAATTTAAGGTTGGCCAAAAAAAAGACTACTTTGTAAGAGAAAGTTAAATTCAGTCGATAAAAAGTGCCACCTAACAAGTGTCTTCGTACGTTAGCTTTATATACATAAATATATATATATATATATACACATGTATATTTATTTATGTAAAAACGATAGTCAACAAGAAATTCAAAAATGGAAAACAGCTTTTGCTATTTTACTATACATTATAAGTGTTACACTATTACTTTTCTCCTTAAGTTTAAGATTTTTTTTCATAAATTGATCTCAAAATGGGGGGGCTCAATTGGAGGTCATAAAAAATGGGACAATTGTTCCCTTAAATTTTTGTGGGGAATTATTTGGCTGGGAAGGCAATTTTGTTAATCACAGACTTAGTTAATAACTTAGTGTTCCACTGTCTAGGGGTTTTAACAAGGTTTTCAAAAAAAAAAAAAAAAATGACCGTTTTTTTAACTTTAGAAAATCTTCAAAAAGAAAGTACTTTTTTTCACATGGTTTTGTCGTCAGTTTTTACTATTACATATTTAAAATTATCCAACAGTTTTTTTTTTTTTAACCTTTCAAACTTTAAAAAACATGTACACACGTTCGATGTTAACAAACGCCTTCAAGAAATGTAGTAAACAGCCTTTAATCCTTAATTGGTTTCTGAAGTATTTAATACTGGATATATAACCTTAGAAATACAGTTGCAAGGCAGTCATAATGTGCCACTGTGGGGTTTAACGTGAACACCTGTTAAGAGTCGAATCCGATTATAATTACTTATGTAAACGCTGGAAAACTGGAAGCATCTTAAGAAAAGTTAAGTGGTCATCTGCACTCTCTGAGATGTGGAAAAAATATGGGAAAGGGAACTATCAAGTTACGATTCCCGGAGGACTTTTCATGAATTGATACTCTTTAAAGTGGCTCAGGGTTATTTAGTGTTAGGTAGTCACAAGACTTTTGTTCCAACAAAATAACCCTTGGTCACATCTCTCAAAATTCAGTAAAATTTGATTAGAAAGTCAAGGAATGTTATGAGTGAGGGATCCATTAGCTGGCAGAAAGATGGCTTGCAACAGTAATTCTCCCAGCGATATATTTGAATATATTTTTTTTTGTTTTTTTTATCATAAAAGGTAATAAAAGATGTTTTTTTATTGAAAAACGGTCATTTTAATTTATATATTGTATAATATACTAACACACCCCATTTTTTAATTTAGTGACATTATCAGGGGCAACACACGTGACTCGGCTTGGAGCGTGCCGTGCGGCTGAGTAAAATGATCAGAAGATTACTATTCTTATTACTTCTTCGCTACATTTTGGGGTCCTGGTTTCAGATGAGATACAATTAGCCTTGCTTAGGAGCTAAGCTTGCAGAATTGATGATCAGTTTTGAGGCAAGAAATTACCAAATTTCACTTAGCAGTGTCACTTCCAGGCTAGCCTTAATGGCCAGCGTGGAGCTTAGTCCCTTGTAGCGCCTCGAGCTTGATCCATTTCAAATTTTTTCATTATGCAGAAAAAAATTCAGGTACGCTCCAAACCAAAGGACAGCCTAACGCCCAAGCCATATAAACATATCAAAAAAGGAGGAGTGCAAAATTAATAAGAGGTAGTGGCTGTTAAGCAAATGCACAGTCGACAAGGAATTAGGCAGCTCTTACTGAATAAAGAGACTGAGAATTTAGTGAAGAGACTGCATATAGTCACAAGTTTTGGATGAGAATTAGATCGCATTCACAGTACGGACAGAGTATAGCAATGTACCATCAAAATGTTTTGTTAATGGAGATTTGGTTATTGAGCTCACAATATGTGTGTGAGAAAATTGATACCAGTCCTAAGAAGAATCTTTGACTTCGTATAAGAAGATAGTTTTTACCGAATTAGAAGAAACGCTGAGCTTGAGTAATTTCTTAAAGAGGAGGATTTACCAGCTAAAATTAAGTTCGGATGGCTGCCGGTGGATGGGAATGTGGGTTCCTTTACCCTTCCTGGAAAACAAGTAAAGGAAATCCTAGTGGTAGAAGACGAAAGGAGAGATCCAGGCTGATAGTTGTAAGGTAATCTAGCGTTAAATATAAGCAATAAAGAAAGAAAGGCTGGAACTGTTCTGCTTTAAGAGCCTTAAATCTGTGGAGCAAATAAAACTTAGAACCTAATACACAATTCGGTCCGCTTGTAATAGAGACCAATTTTACCATTTAGTCCTCGAACTGGTTGAGTTCTAGTTAAATTGACAATTTAGATAGTGATAAGTTCACATGGCTCTAGACATTAGTATGTGGTCACAATTAAATAATAATAATAATAACAGCCCTTGATAGTCCAATTCTAAAAGTTCCTCCTCACGCCGGTTCAATTACCTCGTCTAAACATTTCTTATGAGCCAGCCCATACTGTCTGTAATGTAGCAGTTAATCAGAGCCGGGATAAGAGCATCAAGTAGCCTAGTAGTAGTAATAGTAGTTGTAGTAGAGTAACTCATGGTGTCTTCCATCTTTTTTTTTTTTTGTAAAAAATTAAATATAAAACTTGCAGAAGAATGGTTCAACATTTAATTTCATTATTATTAATATATTCTGTATTTATAGAAAATATTCAACAATGACTTGGTTAATCTTTAAGCTAGTACAGGATCTCCTTAGAAGCAGTCTTATTAGAATAGATATCTTAGACACAATAATAGACTATCTATTTTTATTAATTAATTTTTTAAGATTAAAACAAAATGTAAAAAAAGTCCTTTTCAAATATAAATATATCTTTTAACAAGAAACTATTCAATATTGAGGGTTCCAACAACATTGGTACGGTTGAATATGTTCAGTACAGTCTAACGTTCTACACCACCCAACTTGTGCTTAAATTTTTGTATTAGAGAATTGAAGAAAACACAAATAAAACAAATTCTAAAATAATTGAGATAAGGCAGTCATCTCACAATTGAGAACAAAATAATTAAAACAAATTACAGTTCTTATTGTACTCAAAATTTAATTTAACGAATGTCTACGTCAAAAAGTTTTGTCAAACAAAATTTTGTGAAGTTAAAAATTGAGAAGTATCTGTCACAAAACAAAAAAGTATTTTTTAGATTCCTCTTTCTTCAATTATTTTTTTAAACAAATATCACAGGTTTTTATTTAAATTTATGTTTTCTAAAAAAGTTATAGAAAAAAAAAAAAATTAATATTCAGAAAATGGCATCGAGAATATGTTTGCTTCTTTTGTTTAAACAAGTATTGAGAAAAGAGTTAAACAGAGAAATAAACTAATATATTCACGTTTGTGCATTCAATGTTAGTAAATATAGATGTATATGTGCTTCTGTAAAGTGATATTGTAGATATCTGAGTTACTAGTATCCATCAGATTTACAAGCATCACATGTATTAGAAATCAAATTTACTAGTTACTCCTAAAATTTATCAGTAACCATCAGATGCATTAGTAGCCATAATATTTAATAATGGATTCACAAGCAACTAGTAGGTTGCTAATAACCATCAGATTTACTAGTCACTTAAGATTTATCAATAACCATCAGACCACTCGCTACTAACAGATTTATCAGTAACCATCACAATTATAGTTAGAATAAGTTACATCAGTGACCCTCAGATTTATTAGTAATCTTTAGATGCACTAACTATAAGATTTACTAATAATCAACAAATTTACATGTAACCATTAGATGTACTAGTTACTAAAATGTTTATTAGTATTCGCAAGATTTGTCAGTAACCAACAGATTTTCTAGTTACTGCAAAATTTATCAGTGTCCATCAAATATATTTATACTCATTACATTTATAAATAAATAACTTGCAATTTAGATTTTCAAGTTACTATAAGAGTAGCCTCAACTTCCTACAAGTTACCATTGGATTTACTAGTAACTTCCTTTATAAAACGCTGTCTTCCCAATTTAATCGTTTGCTATGATTTTGTTATAGACGGAACGTTGGTGCTGAATTCAATAGTCTTGTTTCGAAACTAGAATCTAATAAAGCAAATTTTCAAATTGCTTTTCAACAATTTAAACTATCTGCCTAGTTTAGAGCAACAGCTGGGAGATGAAATGTTTCCTTACTTAGTCCTCTCTTAAGCTGGACTTACCAGAGTTCTGTCGAATTTTAAGCTAATTTCCAATTATTATCCTAGAAGTTCACGAATATTTACAGGAAAACAGTTTGCTTAAAATTTAAGAAAATATTTAAACCTTATTTTTTATTTGTGTATAAGATACTAAAACATAATCAATTAAATTTTACTCAGGAGAACAATCCAACTACTTACATCTTAAACATTGTGAATATGTTTTGTAAGTACTTATTTACATTAAATAACAAGGTTGTACACCGTTCTCTGGGTTTTATGAAAATGGTGGAGCTTATCAAAGGTGTATTGCTTGATTTGGTTATGGTTATAATGTGGAGTTTGATTGTAACTAGGAAAGTAAACAAGTAGCAAATCTATTCTGGTTTGTATTACATGCCAATAACCGCTCAGCAAATTCTGGGCAAGTTCAAAGAGTCTTCGGCAGTAGCATACAGCGAGAATATTACTTAGTTAGGATCGCCCACTACAGCACAGGCTACTTTTGTCAGCCAGTAAGCAGTAGTGTTCAGTATGACTGCGAGATATAGGCAACTCTTAGGATGTAGCTTACTGGCAGCCACTCACACGGTGAAAGTCTTCGAAAGGTTGTTTTGTGGACCACAGAAGATTGTAGTACCGGTCAGCGTAGCCTTGGTAACCCGCCCGCAGGGAATCTAATCTAGTACTGCTAGACATGCCAGTGGTATCACTTAGATTGCCAAATTACATATTGCTCCACCCATTCTCAAATATAATGATTGTACATGACTATTCTGCAACTTGGTCTACTTTACGTTCAAGGGATATTATACAAATTCAGGCCATTCAAAAGTCAATTCATCAAGTTTAATTAGTGAATTAAAGCGGAAAATTAGACTTTTTCTTCTTTACTAGTTTTATATATTAAAAAATACATTTTGTTTTATAAAACTGGGAGCTTTTACTTATTTATGCAAACTACAACAAGGCTACTTAAAAAGTGTTCCCTATTTTAATTGACTTGTAACGATTATTTTCATACATATATATACACATAACAAGAGAAGATTTATGTTTGTTTCAGTTAAGAGTCGATCCAACTTTTGTTCATATAATGAAAACGGCAGAAACTGAAATAAAGCGAAAAAATAGTTGAATAATATATAATTAATTGGCATCGTTTTAATAAACAAAGGTACAATAGTGCCGGACATATGTACATATATTTGTGTGTGTGTGTGTGTGTGTGTCTGGGTGTGTTGTGTGTGTGTGAATATATATATACCCTCTAAACAACACAAAAGTAATATTCAAAACCTGCCACAGCAAAATTTATACCCTGCTAAAACCATTCCGTAAAAGCCAACTGAAAATTAATAATATAAAAGAGGAGAAAACTCCAGAAAATTCGGCTGTGAGTGTAAAGCAAAGAAATATGATTTAGTGTTTATATAGGTGCTTCTTTAGAATATTACCAGGTGAAGGCTAAGAATGTATGTGCCTAGTAGAAGCCCGGCAGTTCATAAACAGGTTTAGAAGCCATAGGTTATTTACTAGAGCTAGTCATGCTGTCAAGAACCTTGGTCATAAGGTATAACCTTGACCACATCTGAGGTACTTTCAGAGGGGTATTGCAGGATTTAGATGAGGATTACTGAAGAAGCTAAGTACATAGCTTGAGTGTGCAGATGGATCAATTCATTATATTGACTATCATCAAATCAGAGCAGATCTAGAAGCCATGGGTTACCTACTAGCTAGAACTTAGTTATTCTGGCCAGAACCTGAAAATCTAATATTCTCACATGGGGCATTGCAGTCTAGGTGGCACAACTAAAGAAGATGAATATGCATTAGACTACGTGTGCATATTTGTGAGTTTGTGTAATTCGGGCAGATTAGCCATCACATGGAGTACATCTAGAAGTGCTGGGCTTCAATAGGTTACAGCTAGTGGAGCAATGCAACGCTCCGTCTTACACAGAAGGGAAAGAAATGCTTGATCACAGTTGGTTGATACTGGTGATGCAACCCTTAGAATGAAAGATAACTTGAGGGCGACCAACAAGTTTGTTGAAGAGGACATTTTATTGCAGAGTTCAAATGCTGTGTAAAGATGGATCAAATGAACATGCAGTGTACAAAGATACGGTTAACTGGCCAGTTTCAATCTATCGAAAAAGTAAAAAGGAGAAATAGGACAGTGGTGCAAGAACTTTCACCTCGATAGGTGCCTTCTCAATAGACACTGTATGTGCTCTATTAAAGAACAGCGACATGATAGTAACTGGATTTATTGACCGAAATCCTGAGAAAGGTAGTCAAAAAAAAAAATGCATAAGGATTCGTTATCGCAGGACTTCCATGAATTTCTGGACCACTACTGCCAAATACCTATCCAGAATTTGTTTTCTTTTTTGTAATTGGAAAGACTTGGCTGAGCAAGGATCAAAGAGCTCGTCGGCTTTTCACTCAGCTGGTACTGTCTATCTTGAACTTGAGCTGAGGCCGTTATTGTAGAATTAGAGGCGAATGAAAAACTTAATTAGAATCATTTAGTTAATTATACAAATGGTCATGCCAATGACGTCCTCGATGAGGAGACTGATCCAGAAACAACAAAAGTCATCCGCGAAACTCTTGAACCGCGGAGAAAACAGGGTCACAATCAAATTGATTTTAATGTTAAGCGGACCCTCCAGTTCTACCATGACATTAATTATGGAGGTCATTATATTGTTAGGATGTCTACAAGGAACTAACTAAGATCCGTAGATGACATGATATTCATGAACCGATCATCCGTGTAAATCAAGAAATGGGTGTGCATGATATTTGGTCTATTCAGAGCCTTAAGCCCTAAATTTTTAAGAGAAATGACACAATTTAATTGAAAGAAGATCAGTTTCAATGCACTCTGGAAGTTTACAATAGTCAAAATTTTCTGGGCATAACAAAACATACTTTCAAGTAACCTTGTAAAAACTTAGCTTTATTATGACCTGCTTTGTGTTCAAGTGTAGTACAGTATTTTTTTAGCCTTTTTTAAAAATTAAAAAAGCCATTTTGGTTGAACGATTCGGGATTTCATCATTTTCTTGGAAATCCGAATGCTATAATTCTTTAAGTTGCTTAATCAAATCTACAATATCTTCAATTGACTTACATTCAAACATGGACTGGAAGAAAGTGCAATGACTATGTACAATACATTCGTATATGTTTAAATATATTTTTATAAATATATATATTTCCAATCACACAAAATGTGTTTTTGTTTTTTTTAATCAAGTAGATTAATGATCCCTCGTTTACATTTAAAAGTAATTGAGTTGTCAATCTTTTTTTGTGAGTGATTTAGTACCCACCAAAAAAAGTAATGTTATTAAGTGAATTAGAAAAAGGCTGGGCCTACTAGTGCTAAATATATATACTGACCCCATCTATTAACTAGGCTGTATGGTCCAAGCAGAGCTTAGACAAATTAATTCACTCCTGGCCCTTTCTACATCAACAGCTGGCTTAGAGTTAGTGAAGTCTTTAAATATTTAAATATAGGCCGCTCAGGTAGAATGACAGTCTGTTACGCCCACCTGAACCACTATAAGGCTGATTTCGGCAAGGACTGCACCTTGGAAAATGAGGCAGTATTGCCATCAGCTTGCGAGCAGCTTATCACCTCGACATGAAGAAGTGTGCATTAATCAAATAATATAATGAAATCTTCATCAAGATTCTCCCGAGATGAAACTACTAATAGTCTTGATTATCTTTTATTTTCTAAATTTTTCAAAGGTTATGTTTCAACCATTAGCTAGTAATCTTCAAACCTTTATTTTTAATCAATCATACAGATTCAATCAACAACGGCCGAAAAAACCAAAACCATAGTTTATTTTGAATTTTCCATTTTGCTAAAAATGCCTCAGGTTTTAAAACAATTTTACTTTTTATAGATCGTCAAAAAGTCGTTAAATAAATTTTAGTTCTTATAACAAATATTACCGTCACTTTTGTCTGTTAATTTTCAAAAATCTTGATGAAAACTCGGTGCTTTCATTTATTTGAACTTCCTCTTGCTTCAAAATTGAGACTAAAAATTTGAGGCAAATTCGTTCTAAAAAAATTAAAGCTTTTTTTTCTACTTTGGGTTAGGAACATCACAGACAAGGTTAGTATAAAACTGAAGTGTCAACTTTTTTATAGGCCATAGAACAAGGAAAATGGTTTAAAAACTTATGATTTTAAGGATTTTTATTAAAAATTCAAAGATTTGTGGATGACCGGCCAAACACTGAAACGAAACCCTTGCAAAAATAAAGAAGATAATTAAAGTGTAAAATAATCCACATAAATAAACTAGAAGAGTAAAAGTTGATGAAACGATTGTTTAACTTCGTTTCATCATTTCGTTTTTGGAAAGTTCTCTTTTTCACTCTGTCTCTCTCTCACACACACTTGAAGTACAAGAATATGCACCGCTTCGGAAATTAATGAAATAGAAGGATTCTTTGCACGTGATAGTTTAAAAAAAAATGGAGAGAGATATGAGCGTTAAAAGTAAACTGGATTCAGAGCGTTCTTTATCAGTATTTCAGCTATTCTATTCTAAAGGAATCTATAGAAAACCGAACTTGAATCAGCACCAGAAAACTCTTTTTTTTTTTTTTAAGATTAATGTCTATTCCATTAATCACAGTGATTGTATAACTTTATTACTCGTAAATAATTATTAGTAGCCAATGGTGAAACACGGTGAAATCATCGTGGTTCCAACTACCTATCCCCGCCCTCAAAGAGGCAGATTGTAAAAAGTAATACTATGCGGGTTGAGCAACAGTTTGACAAAATGTCATTCAATTTAAAACTGGTGCTGATGCTCGTGCATCTGCAGTCTACTATACTCTCTCCTGAGCCAGCTTATTTAGTATAATCAAGGTGAAACAAGGTATTTCGAGTAGTTTGCAAAGAAAGATATTGGTTAAAAGGAGTGAAATATATTGTTGTTCATAAATAGCTTTATATTATACAAAATGCTAGTACTACTGAGTTAATTAATAGAGAATAAACTATTTATGTAGTGTAACGAGTAAAACGCAGTCTTATCATAATTCGTAGCAGAACCTGCAAAATGTCCAAATCCAAAGATTCAAATTTTAAACAAACTATAATTTTATGATTGCGATGCGCAATAAATTTCTTCTTTTTAAAAATTAAATTGAGAAACTCAAAAACTTGAAAAACAGGATTAAATTTAGACTTTAAAGCCATACTAAAAATAGCACACGAGCGGACTTCAACCCTCAAGCAAACTGTTTCATAACTGTTTCAGAACCAAAGTTTAGGACGAAATTTCAGCTAGAGTTTCAAACCTAAACCGGCCCAGCCTTTATAATTCTCAATGCATAACTGAATTAAGAAATATCATACAAAATTGTTTCAAAAATTAAAGAAAATTTAAATATTCAATAACAAATTCGAAAGAACCTTAAAAATGTCAGCTTACCAGCATTGGTAGTTCTCGAATTCGGCACACTCGAATCTTGTACTCCAGTCTAAGTAGTTTGTGAATTTTTAGAGTTGTTATGTCTTAGATTTAGCCATAGGAAGTATTAAAATGCACTTTTTTAATTTTTCGTATGTGTCACAATAGCTCTTCGGCTATTTTAGATGTTTTTTGTTTTTTTAAATAGGCTTGCAATTTCGAATCGACCGAGACAACCCAGAGACAAGATGATGGAGTGAAAATCTCCCCACATGCTTTGAAAGCACTGGTGTATTTTAAACTCTATTGCTATTCAAAACTAGACCTATATGAACTTGTTAACAAGAATTTTGCAGCAGCACAAGACGAAAAACCAATGCCAGTTTTTTTAAAGTAAACTACGTTTAAATAACCTTAAAATTCTATATGTATATATATATTAAACTCGTCTCAATCTTAAACTCTAAAAATTAAATTAAATTAACCAAAAACTTAAAAAAATGACTAGAAAAGTAAAGGATGGGTTTTTTGTTTTTTGTTTTATGGAATGAGTTTGTGCATCCGATGAGTGTGACGAGTGCAAGTACGAAGCGAACTCTTAAAGTGGTTTAAAATACGTTCAGCTCTACCAATGTTCCACCAATTGCAGTGCCCTTGAATATATCCCATTATATCTTGATCAACGTTCGAGATAAACCCTTGTTTACTGTCTCAAATATGCGGAAGTATTGCAACCGAGCAGATTCTCATTGTCGAGTTTTCACTGAGAAATAACGTGTTGAAGTCCGCTGGTCTGTGAGTTTGTGAATGTAGTAAGCAAAAGTCCTCAAAAACAAACAAAAAAAAACACAAAGTTGAAAATTGAAATTTCATCTAGGAGCCTCTAAGACATCATGTTTTATACACACCCGCAGGTCTCCAGATAAGGCACTGGGCACGTGTATACTCGTCTTCAGTAGCTAAAGGGTTAACGAGAGAGAGAGAATAGTGTATTCGGTATTGCCTCGATCTTTCCTAAGCACTAATTTTTTCCATAACAATTTTTTTCTATTTTCATTTTATTTCAGAAGGTGGGCCACAAAAAATTACTTCGGGGGTCGCATGCGGGCCGCCAGTTATACCATACTATACTAATATATCCATACCATTCTAATGGTATATTTATCTTTTGAACTTAATGCAGTAACTATTTAATTCGTGAATTGAAACCAATGGCATAAATTACTTGGCTCAAAGCAAACTATCATTTAAGGAATATTTACTGTTTAACTTGGGAGAAAAAACGTGTATTCCCAAAACTCCAGTGCATTTTCCATGGCAATTTCCATCATGCACTTCTATCTGAAGAATTCGCTTGTACCACGCACTCTGCACAACTCTGACTAGAGGTTCCGTTAATCACTTACACTTTTGAGAGAGTTAGTAAGAAAAAAAGTAAGAGAAGTTTTATGAATAATAATAATACTATTATTAATTCATTTTATGCATTTTTTTTAATAATAATAATAATGAATAATAATAGAACTGATAAATTATGTAACAAAAAAATTGCAAAAAATATAAAATAATGCAAAACAGAGTATAAAAGTATAAAAAAAAATGAAATAAAATATTTGTAGCTACAACACATCTAAATTATAAATTAACAACAATTAATTACACGCTAGACAATCAATTTTGTAAAATAAATAAAACAAAATGGCAATGTATACTTTAAGTCCCACCAAAATAAAGGTAGTAGTCTATTTCCTATTTGCATAAATTTGTGGCTAAACAATTTTCCAGGTACAGTGTTTATATAAATTAAATTTTGTAATATGGATAGTAGAGAAATTTAGAATTAAGAGTTGTCGCGAAATGTAAATGATGTGCCGTTTTCAGTAAACAGTTTTCCATGCAAGATGGCACTACAATGGTTATACATTCAAACGATTCCTTAATTATATTAATATACAACGTCTATAAAATCTGTAATAAAGAGCAATTTCTGATTAATTTGCTACTAGTTTGAGATTACTAAACGCGCATGCTCGATCCCTGCTTAGTTTGTGATGAATGTGATTTTGATTTCCATCGGAATGCTTTAATTACGTTACGTAGGCTCAAGGAAGAATTTTGAAAAACCAACCAATCCATTAGAGGACGTCAATTTTTATTTATTTTTTTCAATATTAGGTAAACCCTGTTTTAATGAAGTAAGTGGTACTGTAAATTATAACGTTTTTCTGAAGTAAATCCAAATTACAAATTTATTTTTTCTTATTATTTTGTCTGGACATCTTTCATTCTTTAAATCACTGCAATATAAAGCAATAATTTTAAAATGCCGATAAAATTCATTTAAATAACAAAAAATTTCAATTTTTCATTAAGTTGCTGTTAAAACATTCGGCAAACTTTCTCTAATCAGTAATACACTGTGCAACGTTGATTTCGTGAATAGATTAATCAGACTGGTGTAATGATTACGACTTCACTTACGTTTCACACACTACATTTGCTAACTTATAAACACAAGTGCACGACGCATAAAATTTAGCGATATTCAGAACCCATCACATTTTCAGTTGAAAAAAAAAAATTCTAAAGGTAAAAAAAAAAGGAACATTAGAAGTGAATAAAAACTGTACACGTCTGTTTAGCCATACAAACTTATAAATTAAACTTCCACATAACATTTCCTACACTCCAGGGAGCTATAACACAACAACACACTTCTACGAATAAAATTAATACAGGAACAAATATTTGCTAATTGATACTTCTCTGTAACACTTCCATATATCTTACAAAGTAATAATAAAAATAAAATAAGACAAAATAGACGCACGTTTCCTGTCGAAATTCTCTTTTTTTGGTAACATTTTTTTTTTTAATTTGAACAAATTTCATTGTGAACTTGCAATACTAGCCACATTCTGATGCAGGCATTATAGAGACAAAACAACAATCTGATGAAAATTAAAATGAAATTATTGAACAAAAAAACTCTTGCACAACCCCCGATAAAATGAAATAAATCATGATTGACAGTTCTTAGTGCCTCACGAATATTTTTTTTTGCAAATTCATTCTATGTCAGCTCAAACCTAAATTTTCTTTAAAGGACACCCACTCGTGAGAATTTGAATAATAGAATAAATTAAAAAATAACGAATTATTAGAAAATTAATTAATAGTTAAAAAATTAATGGCATCCTCTCTAAAAACAATTAGCAAAAAACAGAGGCGCTAATAATGTCTGGTAGAAATCAGAGAAGAGAGCTCAATAAAGAAGATACAGCGTAACAATTTTGAATTTCTAGTTTTAAATGCTTAGGTGTTCACCCGGGTGTAAACGGGTTTCTAGTCAAAGGATTTTAGGGAAAGGGTAAGAGGAGAAGTGTGAAAGAAGCAAAAAATGGCTGTGTGCAATCTAAGATTTTTCCTATTCTCTCGGAGTCCTGGATATTAAATAAAAAACAAAAAAAATACAGACTACTGAGAAAGATATTTGAGAAAGGATGAGCGAAAGGAAGACAAGGCGTGACAGGATGCGTAATGCCATAAAAAGGGAAAATATGGAATGCAACCAGGGGAAGGAAAGGTAAAATGATATGTTTTGCTGGCTTAGCACGCGCAACCGCATGAGTCATTTCAAGCCGGCTAAATTGTCTGTGGGTTGGGTAATGAATCAAAAAGGGTGGGTAGGCGTGGAAAAGAGCATGTCGTGAAGAAAGCACGGTAAGCCATTAGTCCGAATGTCAATTTGTATCTCAGATATTACATCATTTGCTCACATAGTGGCTCAGCATCTGGCAGAGCTTTCAGTTAACCATCCCCATACGCCAATTTTAACGGGGTAGGTAAGGTAAGAAAACATTTATCGAAAAGGGTCGTTGAAACTTAAAAAACGTAAGTACTTTGAACAAATTAGCAAAGCACTTTTGCAAGATCTAATGATAAGTGAAATTAAAATTTATTGAAGGATCACAGAAGGCCCATCAACCACTCATATATTTGGAAATTTTTAGCCTATTTATCCTGACTCTAAAGATGGCTGCCGCCATTTGGAGAAAAAACGGATGGTTCACATTCCTAAGTCTTACGAATGATGTTAGTTAAATACTGCGAAAAGATGGAACTGATTGTTATTTTTTCTTAAATACATTAATAAAGGCCCTAAATATGCCATAAATACCTCAAACAAAACATGGTAGATTTCAAGTCCACAAAATTTTTGCTTATTTCCAGATTAAAACACTAGAGACTGATTACAAAATAAATTTGCAATTTATAAACGAAGGAAGGCAATTATCTTCTGAAGAAGTAAGCTGAAAACGCTAACGTAGTAGATCGCAGAAGACCGCTTTTCCTGTGAAATGGAGGGAGCACGCAGCATATATGAATAGAACACAAAATATGCTTAAAATCAGGAAATTATTTGCGACAAAATAGAATTCTTTTTCGGGGAACTGTGTAACTTTCTATCAATAATTTTAACTTTAGATACTACATTACCTTTCAATTAGTGGTAACAAATACCAACTCATCCAATTATTTATAATAGGAATGATTGACGGCTAGCTAGGTATTAGTCAAAGCACATCTCGTGGACTCAACCATTCAACATGCATGTGACCCTCTTCAGTACAAAGGAAGACGCGCTCTATTTAGAGTAATAGTGACCATTCTAAACTGAGCCAGCACATAAAGAAGAATAGCAACTATCTCATATATATTAGGTCAGCGAGTTGCTGGACTTCAAAAAATATCCCCACTCTCTGAAAGAGCTAACTCAAAAGTGTAAATTTTAACATTTTTAGCCCTTATCAAAATATTTAATTCTAAAATTATTTTTATAGGATTTATTACTGTTCGTTGGCCTTGAGCAATGAAATATGCAATATCCAATAATTAATTTCTAACCAGTAATTGAACCTTAACAAACTAAAAGTCTTCAAATAGGATTTATAGAAAATTTCTGACATGAAACGTGGGTGATACAAAATCAAAATTAATGCACATAAATAAAAATAATGCTTTAAACAAATTAGCTAAAATGAAAACAACTATAAAGTACATAAATCCAAAAACAGTGTAGTTCGCAATGGCTTCTCATAAAGTGATAATAAAAAAAAGTTCTTCTGATTTAAAATTTCTAAAGTGGCTAAACTGAGTATTTTACTCCATTTTGGTGGAACCAACAAGAACTAAATGGTCAGAAACATAGAAGTTTGTCTTCATTGACTATAGTTACCCTTATGTTAAACTTCGCTAAGGTTGACTCTGCACATCTGTCTATTTGTAATACTGCTGCACTAAGGCAGCGGATTAGAGAAAATATTATTGTATTTCATCAGCATCTAGTTGGCTGTACAAAGACAAACGTAATGCTGCTAAAGCATAAGCTAAGTTGATAAGCTGGAGTGATCAATTCACACGTTCCTGAGGATAATGCTTACAGTCTGATGTGGGGCGGGTGTGAGCTAGCGCCCCCCCAAAAAAAAACTTACAGTCTGATTATCCCTTAAGAGAATGCATAGTACAGCTTGCAAGGTTCTACCACTTGAATTATTTGATTACGGATTAATTAGTGAGCTCACATAGGACTGAGCCACAGTACATTTGTCACATGTTTTCGTGCCAGAAAAAAGTATGTGATTGCCCTTAGCACAGAGTTAATTTTAGCTCCAACTAAATGGTCCTTTAACTAGTTCGAGTTTACTAGTTAAAGAGCTCACAATATTCTGCATTACAGCATATGATGCATCATAATGTAACTAACGTGTTACTAACTAGATTTTTCTATCTGTATCTCCTATTATTGTTTTTAATGTTCACTGAAAAATTTAACAAAAAAATCCTAAATAAGGAATAAATGATGTGAACTACAGTGTCTTTGGACATATAATTTAATAATAATTATTTAAAAAATTAAAATGATGAATAAAAAATCTACTTTGACACTAAGAGATTTGCAGAAGATATCATGCTATGGTGGGGTAGGTTCTTAAAGTACAGGTATGCGCCATTCTTTTTTGCCAAAATATTTTACTTTTTTTTTCAAAATTTTGGAATGTGCACAATAAATATAACTTGCAATGTAATACGAAAACAATGGAAAATACATAAATCTACGCCAGAGTTAACTGAATAATTTTAATTAAAATTCAATTGCAGAAAACGCATATTGAGTGGATTTAAGAGTAGCGTCCAAAGAAAGTATGTGCATTTTTTTTCTCTCTCTTACTTGATACTGTTTACTTACAGTTTCTTATTTGCTACCTCTTTTAATTCTAGTTAATGCTTGTATCAGCTCTAAAAAATAAAAATAAAATAAGATATTGCAAACATTTCGGGATTGAATCAACAAATTGAGGCGATTTTACGGCACAACTAAAGCATGTGTTTGCTGGCTTGCTAAATGATGCTAATTATATCAAATAATGCCTTAACAAGTGACTAAATTAACCATTTTTTTAATTGTAAATAAAAAACGTACAGACCCTATCTATTAATGGTGCCACACAGCCATCACATCTTTTTTATTACACATCTCAAGATTTGGATTTAACTTTAAAGTAAGTTACAATTAAATAGCCTTAGTAGCCAGTCACGGAGGCTGTAATAATAGGCGCACCTCCCACTGGTCACTCTGCACATTCAGTTACATCCAAAAATGGCATAAATAGATTTAATAAAAACGGTATTTAGAGAATTTCGCAAATGGCCGACAAACCTGTACTCAGTTTCTTTCAAAATAAAAATAAAAAATTGTCTAAGAATAACACAAGCATACCAACTAAACAAAAAACAAAATACTGATTATTTAAATGAAAAAAAAATATTAATATTAATAAATAGGTTAAAATAAACTAATAATAGTATAATTACTGGTTCCAAAAAAAGACAACATTAGCTGACATGATATAAATCAAGTCGAGTGTCCTCTAGACATTATTGGCTAGACCAGGCCAAAGGCTAGACTGTGGCATATTGAAAAAAATCGGCTATGCAAAAAAGAAATGTCTTCAAGATGAGTCAAATGTGTCGAAGAATTATCGGAATGCGTGAAGAAATATGACCAATTTGAGTAGCAGAGGCTTCAAAAAGCCACGGAGATCTACCTAGCTTCTTTGATCCCAAGCAATAGAAGACGAAAGGTTCTTGTTGCATGTTTATTGATATGCGAAGGGCGCCTCGAACTTTTCCTCCTACGAATACAATTTGTATTTTCAAATTGACGATACCAATGCCCAAAATTATTTACCAAGATGAAATAATCTCTGAAATGCACTTTCTTCCGTTATTTATATATTCTCTTTCACTACAAAGAAGGAAATAACACATAGTTGTGCCGATTAGAATGCAACCAGTCTGTCCGTCTTACAACCAAACCCATGGTTGTAATAATATATTGTAAAATAAGGTATGTTTTTATTTTATTTTTGTCAGCCATGTTGTCTTTTTGTTTTGGATATTCAAAGGGAGAAAAGATAGTGCTAGTTTTGTAATATTATCAGTGAGAATTTTTGTGGACTTTTTTTGTTGATTTCAGTTTTTGCTTAACTTTTTTTTTTCTTTTTTTTTAAATACACAACAATTTCAAATATATCTATAAATTTAAAAAATACTCAAACTTTATTATCTAATAGGGTGTATGAAAAACAAATGACCGTATTTCTAACAAAAGTTGAATAAACGTTAAATCACTTTAACATACGTCTGTCGTATATTAACACTATATCATATTCCTCTTTAAATTTCGTAAAGAAAGTTAAGAAAGCTTTCTTTTTATAAAGACGATGAGTTTCATAGTCTTTATAAAAAAAAAAAAAATTATTGCCAACGTTTCGACGCTTCGTTGGGTTTTAAAGGTCTTCCTTTGAGGAAGGTCTTCCTTCCCTCAAATCATTCAATTCCGTTGCCTAGTTCTACTACAGATACGTAAGAGGTTTGTCGCGGTGTTTTAGCCTTCCATAGTTGTTACAAAAATTATTTATATGTTTTTGACTATTATCAATGAAAAACACCAATAAATAGCTGGAAAAATCCATACTATTTTTTGGACTTTAAAAATAGATAACATGTGTCGGAATGGTCGAAATAAAGTATTTTTCTTAATTTTAAAAGTGTTTTATCGATCGAGCTTTATTATAACGTTAAGTGAATTAAGTCTATTAATCTGCAGACTTTGAAGATGGTTTCCATGATCTTTATCGAAAACATCATAAAGTCAGATGTGAACAGCTAAGGAATCTAGCTACACACAATGTGCTCCATTTTATATCCAATGTGGTATTTGATCAGTTTACTGTTTAGCGTTGGCTTAAACAAAAATTAATACCGTGGTTCAGATCTTAGAAAAAGTGACAGGTTTAGGGCGACTATACATGACTTTTACAAAAGCAATATAAACTAAAAAAACCAAGCATTAACCAGCTTTAATCACAATTGGAAACAAGTCTTGTTCCGGAAAAAAAACGCTCGATAACCACTTCCTGTCAGATTTTAAAAGAGAAAAATGATATGAGCGTGGGATTCAATAGCTGGTAGAATTTCTACAGCTATGTATTAAGAATAAAGAACGGTCATTTTTTGTATACACCCCATTATTATTATTTTTTAATTAAACTTAAGTATATAGAAGATGAGAAAAAATAAACATAATATTAAAATATAAGAGAATAAAAATTGATTTTAATAATTTCTTTTAAAAAAAATTAAGAAGTGATTCGCCCGAGTGGAGGAACCAACGAAACTTGTGACTAGACGCGAAATCGCTCAACAATGTTGGATTCGCTCCACTCTTTAGTATAATTTTTTTTAATATTTTTATATATATTTATAACAATTAAAAATGAGAAAATAAGTGTTCAAATAAAAAAACAGAGCTATTCATTTAAGTTTCTTTCAAAGAGAGAAAAAACAAAGTATATAAAAAATTCATTCTTTTAAAAAACGAGACTCTTTTATCTTTTAAAAAATTCTAAAAATAGTTTTTTCTTGAAGTCCATTAGGTTTCTGTAGTCTTTCAAAAAGTTTATTTTATATTTTTAAGCCTAATTAGAGAGAAATTGACCCAAAACAAACATATTTGGTCCATTTTTTTTGTATATTTTTTAATATTAATAAAAAATAAAACAAAATAATTTTTTTGAAAACACCTCCGAAAGTGGATTTTTTTAAAGAGTAATTGTGAGTTTTGATGGGATCTCAAGGTAGCAAGGAAATCTATCCAATTACCACCCTAAAACAGCACCTTGAATTGCGATCATTATGAATTTTCGGTCAGTTTATTAACATACTGCCCGGCTGTAAGAAGACAAGCTTTTTGCATCCAAAAGCTACTAACATGCTGAAATGTTCACCTTAAAGAAGAAAATATTTCATTTCAGTGCGTAATAATCCTTTTTGCAAATTCTACCGTTAAACAGAGCTACTGCCAGACACTCAAAAAAATCTGTTATACTCAAGTAATACTTGCCATTAGGCCAGCTGATTAGGACATAGAAGTGAACCACTCAATACTAAAAGGAGCTAAGTGCCCCTCCTCCCAATTTAACTCTTAAATTAAACATTCGACGTAAGCCACAAATTAACTGTCAAACAAAAGAGCGTGTCAAGAAGTAAAGCAAATACTTCTAAAATTGAAAGCATTATGAAACAGAGAAGGTAGAGGTAGCAAAAAGGGCGGAAGTACGGGAGGGCTGGCCGCCATCTTGGTCCCAACATAACTCACATTACCGGAATACCTAAAATATAAAGAAAAAATAAGTGCATCCCCCCTAAAAACATGGAGGTTATTTAAAGAAAACACTAGATACAATGGAATAAGGTGAAATTTCTGTGCACATATTTCTTGTAAAGATTTATAAAATATATATTTCTGCAACAAACGAAGTTTTAGGCCTTCAATAAATTTAGGCTCAAAAGTGGGCTAATCAGCCATTAAGGAACTTAGGATGGTGAAGAAAAAATCTGACAACTTCAATATAAGTTACGAGAATCTCTGAAAAGTAAGAATTTCCTCTTAAATGCTATTCTAGTTAAGTAGCCAATGACTGAAAGGATGATCACGCATTAAATGTTGCTTTTAAGACATTTCTACATAGATAAGAAAGATAATGATGGTTTGTGAAGAGTGGAAGAAATTTATAGAATGAGAGTTGTGGGTTGCCGTAGCATAAAGCAAAATAAGAATAAAAAAAAAAAAATTAAGCAGATCTAGATACTGTAGGGACTTTTTTTTATAATCGTATTGTTTTAATCGTCAATTTGGGCATTATTCCAACTTATTAAATAACAAATATTTAGTACATGAATAAAACAATTTCCCAAAGTGAAAGATTTGAGGGGAAAACAGAGATACAGAGCTTACAGAGAACTTTGAGGTGGCTTATTTTCCGTTGGTTGCTCACGGCATTGCAGTTTACCTCCGGACCTACTTTAACCAACCAATACATAATAATCTTCGTCAAACGTGTAGAATAAGAGAAAATTTGAATTTTGATTTCACCCAGACTCAGCTTGCAGTTGGCTTAACCCAGACCTGGTAAAATAAATAAATGCGGGCAGATGATAAGAGAATGTCTTATTTTTGTCTTTTGCCAGAAAAAACAACTGATGTTAAAAGAAAACATATTGCTCAAAATAAGATAGTAAAGTACATCAAAGTAAGGCAATAAGTAGATCGGCGTTAAAGGCGCAGGACTAAGTAGCGGTGTTAGAACAGAAAGTTTAGGATGTACCTACTAAACAGACATCCCAGCCTAGAAGGAAGACTAAGGTAAGAGGTTATTTGCACGTACACTCGCAAATGAAACATAAAATAGTTTATCCGTTATTCCAATAAGGCCTACCACTGAGTAAATTTGAGTTAAGTGCATCACGCTGAAAATAAGACGAACTGTGCAAAAAACAGAAAATGCAAAAGTACTTACAAAATATCTTAGCTCTATGGTAGAATATAATCTGGTATAGACAGAAATTAGAGCAAAATAGAACTGCTTAGGACTAGGTAGCGGCATTAAAACAGAAATGTCAAGTTCTAGTAGAACTGTCTAGATACTTATGGGATATTCTGGCCTAAAAGGAAGGCCACGTCTGAAATAGCTACAGCATTTTCGAGGAAGACTGTGGTGAAGAATGGAATGCTATATTAAAATCTTTTAAGAAGCATAACATTCTGCAGTAAGTGGCTAAGCTCATTTTGTGCCAAAGTCTTGATACTTATCCACATATTGTCTCGCCTGTGCCAGCAATCATTTGATGCGTACCTCCCTTTCAGTAGCTATAAGTACTTCACCTTTGTATGAAAAGTGCCTTTAACAATTTCACAGAAATTTCACCAAATTTCACGTCCTACTAGATTCCCCCCTTCCTTAACTTAGCCCTAGAAATAAGTGGAATACTGTTAACAGATTTTGTAACTTTAAAAGAGTCAACAATTAATAATTTTTGCTTAAAGTCCAATTGGTGGAATCTGTACATATCTGTAAATATATAGTCTGTAGTCTTTACTGGCCAGAACGACCGAGCCGTCGTCCATGAGCGCTACGTCGAAACACTGAGCATGCTTAACCTTACTCTCCAGAGCCGAGACTAACTGTCCATCTTGTGTGAATATGGTGAGGTTGAAGTTGTTGTGGTTGTCTGCGATGAGGATCTCGCCGGCCGAGTTGATGCCCACGCCGATTGGATAGTTTGTCACTCCTTCCGAGCCAATCTGCCTAAGAAAGATGCCTTCGTAGTTGAACACCTTGACGCAATGCGCCCGATTGTCGCTGATGAAGATCTCCTGCTTGTCGTTCACCACAACACCATTTGGAAATTCTAAATGCTTGGAACAGCCAAATTTCTGTAAAACATTGCCAGATTGGTCGAATATGATTACCCGCATTACTTTACATTCAATAACTATAATACGGCCTTTACTATCCACAGTCACACCGCGTGGGTGCTGTAATATGTTTGCACCGAACTTCCTAACGAATTGACCATACTGATTATAGATTTGTATCTGATGTGTAGGCGAACGTTCTGTGACTATTATGTCGCCTGAAGTCTTCACCACAGCCACTCGATTGGGATACAAAAGCTGGCCGTCCCGTTTTCCACATTCACCAAATTGAAATTTAAAACGGCCTTCTTTATCAAAGATTTGAATGCGATGGTTGTTTGTGTCGGCCACAATGATGTCGTTCTGTGCGTTCACTGCCACACCGCTCGGCTCGGTGAACTGCCCTTCTAGCACGCCAAATTCGCCAAATTTACAATGATAGATCATCTTTTGTCGTTTGATCTGCGACTTAGGGGGGAATATTGTGGTAGATAACAGTTTGGTACTGATGTCCATCATAGAGTCATGTGACGAAAGCAACTGGTAGTCGCTGGTGGGGAAGAGATCGCCGCCATTCGACCTGCAACACAAAGTCATCACGTGCTAAGTCACTCCTCTAGAGCTATTCCAGAGAACCAGCAAACTGAACATGCTTCTACTCAGAGCAATCTTATTTATTTATTTTCATCAGAAGTACAAGAATAAAATATGGGAACGTAAATTGGACTCTCTCAGGAACCTACTTACCACTTGTCGTAGGAGTTTCCATTCACGTTAATATCGGATACGGTTGTCGAGAATGGCCCCAGTGAGTTGGCTGTCGAGAATCTCTTTGAAATAATGTTGTTCTCAAATTGAGAATTCAGGCCATTTGTAAAATTGCGATCATTCGTAGTTGTAGTGGTGGCCGAATTAACAGGCACGTTTCCCACACCGGCGCTTGTCATGCTGCAATCACAAATTTGGACAGTATTAGTTTACAAATCATTCTAAGCTACCAATTAAGGTGTAGCATGGTAAGGCAGATCTGAAAGTACACGCACGATTAGAGTACAAAGTTATTAAAGGTTTACCTGGTGAGAGTGTTGTGTAGATTGTTGGACGCGATGACAGAAGGCGGAGAGTTGGAGCGGTTGCCGTTCAGGTGAAAACCGTTGACAGGCCGTGCGATGGGCGGCTGTTGCTTGGTCGGTCCAATGTTCACCTCACCGCTGGAGCGCACGTAACCAAACGTGTTACGAACACCAACCTACGAAAGTAGTTGCAAATAAATGAAGTAACTGCAAGCTGCGATCAATAATACAATTGACACAAACAAATCTTGTACCTGTATCGCCTGATAATTCGACACAAACTCCAAATCATGAGCATTTTGTAAAGTTGGTTCAAAATTAAAGGAATTCAAACCGTGAAGTTTGGAATCAATTAACTTCTTAAACATCAGACACTCCACCAGCGAAGCATGTTTTGATAATCGCTCGTAAAACTCACAAGCTTGATAAATTTTATCCACGGTATCTTGAGCCTAAAAAATTGAAACAAAAATACAGAATTATGTTTAATTTATTAATGCCCAAAAGCGCAGGATTGAACCTAAAGTGCTCCTTATCGCTCCATTTCCGACTGTAGATATTTTAATGTAGGTAGGTAATGTCACCAGGAAGAGGGATTACATTGCTTTTGAGTTGTCTCCAGCGTTGTAGTTAATTCAATTAAGTTCTTAGGTCTTTTTCACCTTCGCTTACATGCGGACGCTTTTTTAATGTTTACTTCCGCTAACAAATTTTTATACAGGTTCAATCCAAACACAATGTCTCTGTCAAGAGCATATAAAAATAGGAATAAATGTGATATATAATAATGTTCAAAAATCATAGTTCAAAACTAGATCACGTAAATATTTAGATAAAAAAAATATCATGAATATCTAATAAGGGACAATAAAACAAAAAATGGCGGGTTCGAACCCAGCTGTTAGCTCTTAGATTTTCTCTTCCTAGCAGCTTTTTACACTCACCGTCCCGTGATGGACCGACTTTTACTCACGGGAATTTCCTTACTGGTATACACATAAGACACTTTACAAGTACGCTTAAGAATGATTTTTATAGCCGTCCGAGAAATTAAAAACCAAGTTTACCTTCTGTCCAAAGACTGTGAGCGACATCTGCTTGGCCGAGAACACACTCTCCAACTCCTTCAGTAGCTCCTGCTTGCGTTCTTCAAGCATTGACCTGCCAACAGTACACAAAATATATAAAAATAGTTCACACAAAACTGTATATATTTTCAATGTGCATTTATGGATATTTGATATGCAAACAGCTTCGTCACGCTATAGCATGCTGGTAGATGTGGTTGCATACAAGTTCTACCATCCCGTCATTCCGCACATAAGGAGGCGAGGGACTTGACTTCCGAAAGAATACAAGGAGGAGGAATATGGTCTTGTATTGGGTTTCGACGCTTTGCGATATTACTGTTAATTAAGAGACAGATCGCCTACATAACATGGTCCTCACAGCTGTGCTAATGTTTCGTTAACTTACAACTGCTAACTGGATGGCCGTAGCTTCTGAGTTTGCGCGTAAATGCGTAGTGCTAATATAAAAAATAGGTTATCCCCAAACACTTACCATCCCAAAGCAACAATGAATTGTTTCCGGCTTATGAACGGGGCACGTGCACATCTGCATCGAAAAGGAGTAGAGTAATTCCATCATGTACTCTGTGAAATAGTGACAATGCTCAAAGACTAAATAAGCCTCAAATGATGAGAAAAGACCACATTAGCCGATGATTAAATGTTAATTTCGATGAAAAAGGAAACATAAGACTTGAGATGTAGCCATCAGTGGGCGCTTTTTATCGTCTTGCCGTAGACAGAAAACACATTTTAAAATAATAACAGCAAAAAAGTTAAAAATCACAGGGAAGAATGAAGAGATTTAAACCTGTAAAATTGGAATGTATCGTTGATTTCGTTCTGCGCCTTGTGGTACTGCACCTGCAGACGTCCAGACGAATGCTCCAGATTCTTGATCATGTTGCGGATGTCGGTGGCCTTGGACTTGCTCTCCTGTATGGTTTGATTAAGCGCTTCTAATTGTTTTGAGCCGACCTTCAAACATCAATTTACAGCTACATTTTTGCAATTTGGAATTTATGCATCACAAGAAGCAAAAAATACAGTTATACGAGGGTCGTTTGAAAAGTTCGTGCAAAGTCAGAGAAATAGCACCACTGGCGCGTATCGAGGTTATGTTTAGTTAGTAGCATCTCTTGGAAGAACACACACCAAGTTTCAGCCAGATCGGTCTATTTCTTTGTGTTTGGCATTCGTTTGAATCGAGGAAGTCGAGTGATTTTCAAAAAATGGACGAAAAAGAATTTCGTGTGTTGATTAAACACTACTTTATGAAAGGCAAAACGCCTCAGGAGACTAAAGAGAAGCTTGATAAACATTATGGTGACTCTGCACCTTCGATTAGAACAGTTTATAAGTGGTTTCAAAATTTTCGGAGTGGCCATATGGGCACAAGTGACGCTGAACGTTCTGGACGCCCTGTTGAGGTTACTACTCCAGAAATCATTGCTAAAATCCATGATATGGTGATGGATGACAGAAGAGTGAAGGTGCGTGAGATTGCTAGTGCTGTGGGCATCTCGAATGAACGGGTACATAATATTTTGCATCAACATTTGGATATGACAAAGCTATCCGCAAGATGGGTGCCGCGATTGCTCACGCTTGACGAAAAACGAAATCGTGTGAAGTGTTGCAAGGACGGTTTGCAGCTGTTACAGAAAAATCCGCAGGACTTTAAGCGTCGTTTCGTCACTGTGGATGAAACATGGATACATCACTACACTCCTGAGACCAAAGAACAATCTAAACAATGGGTTACCAAGGGGGAATCTGCGCCAAAAAAGGCGAAGACCGTTCCTTCGGCCGGAAAGATTATGGCGACTGTCTTTTGGGATTCGCAAGGAATAATCCTCATCGACTATCTGGAAAAGGGTAAAACTATTACAGGTGCATATTATTCATCGTTATTGGACCGTTTGAAAACCGAGCTGCAAGAAAAACGCCCACGATTGGCCCACAAAAAAGTCCTTTTCCATCACGACAACGCACCAGTTCACACCTCAGCAGTTGTGGTCGCAAAATTAATGAAAATAGGGTTCCAACTCTTTTCACATCCCCCCTGTTCTCCAGACTTGGCTCCCTCGGACTACTATTTGTTCCCCAATATGAAGAAATGGCTGGCGGGAAAAAGATTTTATTCAAACGAGGAGGTGATTGCAGAAACGAATGGCTTCAGACTTGGACAAATCCTATTATTCGGAAGGGATCAACAAACTAGAGCAGCGTTGGACGAAGTGTATAAGCCTAAAAGGAGACTATGTTGAAAAATAAAAAAGGTTTACCCCAAAAAATTAAGTAGTTTTTATTTTTGCACGGACTTTTCAAACGACCCTCGTATATACATTTTGTAACATATATCTATAGGTTACTTGGAGGAAGTACGTCTTCGAAAATGCTTTGCGTGTGTGTGTGTGTGTGTGTGTGAACGTCATTACAGTTATCTTTATCCGTGTATTATTAAAAGTAAAGGTGATTCCCTGTCTGCAAGAAGTTAGATACAATTATGTCATAAAGAGAAAGTCACAATTGTGTGATGAAAGTATGCACTAGATCCTGGGGTGACGAACCCACGGACCGCGGGCCACATATGACCCGCCATGAATAACTTTGTGGCCCGCGAGATTCATCCAAATTTAAAAAAAGTTGTTTATTATCTCCAAGTGGAACTGATTGAATTACAACATAATAATGGAATAAAACACAATTTTGAATCATCAGAATCAAAAATAAATTTTTATAACACCTATGTCACAAAAGAAAAAAATTTATAATTTGATAAATCTGGTACAAAAAGAAGTGAATGCATTTGGATCACCTTACTTACACCTACGATTTGTTTTTTTTAAAAATGGAATTTGATAAACATAAAGTCACACTATAAACTTTCTGAAACTATGTAAATTTAAAGACTCATTTTCCTCTATAATTGTGCACGATTGCAGCTTTCTAGCTGTATTTATAAAGGAGATATAAGGCGATAAATTTTGGGGGCTTTACATTTCCTCCATATTTCGAGCTGTATTTATTTCTTGTCCAACTGGTGTAATCTTTCGCAAATACGTACATTTATATTACTCATTTTCCTCAACAATTATGTACAGTTGCAGCTTTTTAGCATAATTTTTGAAGGTAATATAAGGCCGCCTGTGAACCGCCTTAAATAATTTTATGGTCCGCTATATTCACCTTAATTTTACAAAATTTGTTTATTATCTCATAATTGAACCGATTGACTGGCAATGTAATAAAGAAACTAAAACACATTTTTGCAAAATCAAAATAGATTTTCATAACACCATGTCACAAAAGAAATATTTTTTAATTTGAGAAATCGGCCACGTTGTGAGCGCTTTTGGATCAACTTTCACCTGTGAATCGACCATTCGAAAATTAAATTTACCAAACATAAATTAAGCAAGAACTGAACGGATGAAAACCTGCATCATCATTTACGTTGTGCAAATACGTGCAGTAAGATCGACTTTGTGTTGAGACACAAATATTCCACTAATTAAATATTATTTGACCATTTCATGATTGCCATTATTATATTAACTATGTTCATATGTATGAATAATTATAAAAACAACTATAATAATGAAATCTATTTTGAATTTTCACCGCAAAAAGTGTTTGTAGTGGGTTCAATCTAATGGATGTACACACAATTTTATAAGCGGCCCAAAGGGTTATAACGAATTTCCAAATCGTCCCACAAGATTATTACTAAATTTTTTATATTTGTTATCGAAATTTTTGCATCAACGCAAATACGAGAAGTACATGTATTTGCATTTATTTATTTATTTGCATCTATTTAGAAGTAAATATGTGAAATAAAGAGTGTACCTCACTAAGATGGTCGGTGTCGTGCAAAGGAGGAGGATGGTCCACCAAAGTGCATTCCTTGCAGATCGGCACACTACACGGCCTGCAGAAGTACTTTAAAGTCTCCAACTTATGCCTTGGGCAGAAAATCATCTTGTCCGATTTAGTTGATTCTTCTTTGTTGATGGCTGGTTCCTGAGAGGCCAAACTTTGACCAGTCTGTGCGCCACTATTCATCGACTGCAAACATAACATTCAGACTGCACATAACTGCACCTAGGCTTTTACATAAATACTGTACACATTAAAATCTAGGTAGCCGCATCTCCCTCCCAGCATGTTAGTAAAGCTTAAAAATTGTAAGTATGGGTAAGTATTAAGCTCATTACATGAACATGCAGTTGACTGAATCAAGTCAAGCGTACAAGGAACTCAAACGACCTCACATCTTTGGCGGTATGTGGCCAAATCACCTTAATCAGACAAAACACTTCATTGCTGAATGTATAAGCCAACGTGTTTGTTCTATCTAACAATAATAGAACTGTAGAGTGGGCATTTCCAAATATGTAGCGATATGTGGCCAAGTCACCTTAAACAAGCAAAAACTTCATTGCTGTGGGTTTTAGCCAATGTGTCTGTTCTATCTACTATTAATAGAACTACGCCTCGATTGTCTTATGGGCGAGACGTGGCCACATTACCTAAATCAGATCAATACTTCATTACAGAATTAATTCACCAATTTGTTTATCCTAACCATTGACAGAACTACAGCCTGGACTTTCTCATGTGGTAGCGGAATGTGGCCGTCACCTTAAACAGGCAAACACTTATTTCTATTGATATAAGCCAGGTTTTTCTATTTAGCATCCACTCTAATTTGCGTAGCAAGAAATTATCCAAATTTTATGGGGCGAAAAAACCTTAAAACAGGCGATCGCTTCAATGATGAGGGTAATAGACAGTGTTTTAATGTCTTTTTAGACATTGGATGAGTTTAATCTTCTGTTTTAAAGTGTTACAGTATGATCGGCAGTACTGGAAGAAGGTTAACTGTACTTACTTGCAAGTTGACGACGCGGTGTCCCTCGAAGCAGTGCATGTACTGATGAGCCATCACACAGTTTGGACACAAAGAGTGATCACAATCCAAGCAGGTTGCTACCGCTGAGGAAGTCTTACTCTTGCAAGATGTGCAGTGCACCAGCGGTGAAGAGGATACTGTAGTCGCGGTTGCTGTAGTTGGACTGGGCGCGCCTGATGCTACACTTGCAGTAGTTGTTGCACAACTTGTTGCACCAGTTATTCGAATATCACAAGTGCTATTTAAATCACTGTCTAATAAACAATTTACCGTTATATCTGGTAACAGATCACTGTATGACTTTGGCAATAGTAGGCAATCCGCCTGGCATTCAGGGCACCCTACCTGAAACACACGATTCACACATTAACTAGGTTATAGGAAGATTATGCATGTGAAGAGCGGATATCTACCGATTATATGGATAGAGCCTCTATCTCGCAAGTTTAGTAATATTTCTGGAGAAATTGTGTAACAGAGGCGCCATAGGTCCATCCATTAACTTGCACAATTAATAAAACGTAAAATTCTCAAAAATGGGCCATGTTACACCATCTGCAGAAGCCATGTTTAACATCTGCAGAAGTTAATTGTGTAAGAAAAGTCTTTGCGAGGCGATCCTTCCATTGTTTATAATTTGAAGTTATCTGGATCTAACAATTCCATGTCACCAGCCATCCTGTAATTACTTGCTCCTTATTTGTTTAACTTTTTCCATATGAACAGAGAGACCATGCAGCGAATCAGGAGTTTTGAGTTCAGGGCTATAGGTTGAGTAAGGAGAAGTTTAAAATTCAAATCATTCGTTACTGAGTATGTCTTTTAGAGAATTGTGACGTTATCTCGCTGAAAATTTTATCTTGAACTAAAGAAAGAAACATATTTTAGTCATAACGAAGTGTACGCGTTCTAGCTAAGTAAAGGTGAGCTCACTGTAACCATACAACCATTAATAATCCAGCTCAAAATTAGTTTCGCCCTCTTTTATAGTTTCACCACTACGCAAACATCAATTTTTCTTGAATCTTTTCTTTATGGACAGGGTACAGAAAGTTCTCCTGATCTAAACCTTTGGCTTTTTTTTTTCTTGTTCTGATTGTCAAAATTAACGCACTATTGTTGCAAATAATAATAACGAAACCTTTATCTTTCAGATTTTCAGACCTCTAGCACGCGAGCGGCTTGCTGGATGAGTTTATGCGAAATGCTTCTAGAAAGACTACCGAGTTGCTCGCAGGTAGCGATTTGTTTGGGCTAAGCCTAATTTATCTGAACGCTTTCTAATGCTAGTGCATCGATCACTTCTACAGCTATCTTCAAAAACTGTTGCATTTAAGGACAGTAGACCCTGCGACGCTCGTATATCTTTTCTTAAGCTGTTGTAAGCATTCGCTGTATGTTAAAGGGGTGACCTATTTGTTATTTAAATAGCATAAATAATACGCAGTATCTACAAAGTAGTAACCAAACAGACTAAGCCACTTTTTCAGGGAACTTGGCGTCCCTGAAGGGGTTTCAGCCAAATAACTGATGTGATCATCATTACATAAAACATAATAAATACACATCGTATACATTTAAACTGACGGTTAAATTCTACGAACAATAGATTTTTTTTAGGCCGCAATGGATATGGCGTTATTGCAACTTTCTGTATCATTACGCGAAATTATTACTATCTGCGGGCTTTCATCTCTTTTCAATTTGTGGTGGTGTCACGAAGTAAGTAAGGACTGGTTATTAATGTAAGTTCATAATCTGGTAAGCCTGTTGCCTAATTTTGGACTGATGTAAGGGTCTTCTTGGACGGTCTTTGGGCACTAGGAGCCTTTAACACTGCTTTAATACTAGCAGATCTCTCACTCATCCGCAGGCGTTGCTAATCTAAGAAATGCTCCTCCATCAGCAGCCTTTAGAGATCTTAATTTGGAGAGATGGTTGCTAGCATGTTTCATATGAGTCCATCTCAGAAGTCTGGGGTGGTCAAAGGCCTTGACCCATATTAGGATCCGCTTTCGGAATTCAGAGATAGATTAAAAAAGGTTCTTCGCCTTAGGGCACCTGTCTCGATACTAATAGTAAACAAGCCTCACCTACGCAGGCACCTGATTTTACATCTTCAGGTGAAGGGATAATGAATAATATTAAGAAGGTCCCAAGACTCAGATTGCCAAGCCTAGACATAATTCCAGATTACTTACCTTATTCGGGCTGTCCTGATAGGAATCTAAACACGACTGGCAATATGTGTGCAAGCATGGAAGTACTCTTGGCGGGTGTAGATATGTCTCATGACAGAGCCCGCACCTATTCGCCGAGCTACTGCCTAGACTGGAGCCGCTAGAAACGACCGAGGTGCTTGGTGATACAGTCAGTGGTGAGCTGCCAGATCTAGTTGTAGTGTATGAAGAGCTGGTTGAGAAATCTGGCTCGATATTCGGACATGAAGTTGCATTTAGTGAGTCCAGCGAGGTAGAGCGAGAGTCCATCTTCACTCGTCCATCACAATTCCTGCGAGCAAAACAATTTTGATGTAACCTCTTACAAGACTTTCTCTCTCACTATCACTATACTATTTCTAGTAGGTAAATTTTCTAATAAAGCTAAGTTTACACCAAACCTACAAAAGAAAGGGTTACAAAGAGCAGGAGTAATATCTGTATTTCGTTTGTTTGTTTTAAACGGTAATCGTTTAATTGTTCTTAGATCGGTATTAGCAGCAAATGTCCTTAAGGACACGCCACTTAATTGAACTAACATTTTTCTGTTTAAGCTAGTTCTGCCCTCTCTCACACAACCTCCCTTAAAACCAATATCACAAAAAAAAAAGAAGTAAAATAGAAGCTCTACATCAACGTCCACCATCTGTCATATGGGAGGAGCACAGGCTGCTGATAGTGAAATCCCTACATGCTAGCTCCACTTTCAAGGAACCTAGAGAAGGAATGATTAAGAAATATGATCTCGTCATTTAAAAAAAAGTAAAGTAATGCCTATTTTTTCAGGCAGGCTTTACGTCCAACTACCAACTGGTGTCGTGGACGGAGGCAACTAGCTAGCATACATACTTTACTGCATTAAACATTAAATAAAATCCGAGAATCGAACTCACTAACCAACAATAAATTTCAGCGTTGCGGATCTCGTCTCTGACCACTCGGCAACCATGGCGCCACGATATCGACATAACTAGAATCCGTAAAAAGAAAATGGAGGCCTCTAATATTAACAATCATGCGACTGTTTTATGAATGAAACTCGTAACCCTTAGGAATGCTTACTATTAACTCCCAAAATGGAAAAAACCATGTAATCAGGAGAAGCGTCCGGTTTAACCTTGACTGAGGGTATTGTGATGAAATAAATAAATAAATTAAATAACGAAAACGAACGAAAGCTTTGGAGATCGTAAACCTTGCCCTCGTACGCCAGCGATAAATCAAAAACTGTTATTTACCATCGTTAATAAAACGATTTTGAAAGATCATTTGACTAACAGAGACAAGACACACAAGAAAGTTGACTTTTTAATTCTCTTTGTAAGAAAGATAGAGTAGTTCGGAGAGACTAGGGTAAGCTTTTCAATAATTTTTTTATTGTGAAGCATGTATTTAAAAACTGCATAAAATTGGTAAGAAATAAATATATAGCTCAAACGTTTTGAAGTTTAAAAATAAAAAAAAAATTGCGAATTAAAACCTTGAGAATAGTAACAGTCTTAAAAAAGTGTTTACATCCGATTTTTTAGTTTTTCTGGATACATTGTTCTTATGCAACTCACTCAGTGCATTCTACAAGTGCTAAATTGTATAAGGAAGAATCGCACAAGAGAGTTTGATGCATTTTGTGGGTTAATTTCATTTTTTTTTTTTAAATAAGTTTATAACTTCCGCACAATGCTCTCTTATCACAGTGAATGTTACTTATCTCTACACAACGACTGCGCATCTAGTTCTAATAATCTTGTTTTTCAAACGCCACAATTTTAAACTAATATTTTAAAAACAAATCTGGTGTTAAAATTCGCTCTTAAATTAATTCTCTTAACCCCAATAAATTCAGCAATTTGGATTTAAAAACAATGTACATAAACCAAAATAAAACTTAAACCAATGAATGTTATGCTTTATTTAACAGATAAATTATGCGTTTAAAATAGTTAAAATGATAGCACAAGACAAGATTTATTAAAAGCCTGTTATTTATCAAAATTAGCAATAATCTCCTACATTACACAATTAATCCGACCAAATCTTGCTAGTTAAACAACACGATCAAGCATAAAGATTGGTTCATTTGTTCAATAAGTTCCAGAAAGCATTTAAATATGAAATATAAATACAATTCACGCTGAAACCAGTAGTACATTAATCGGTGAAATGAGTGTAAAGTGGCTTTTTGAAATTGGTCTTAAGGTCTGTATATGATCAGTATCAGATCAGTTCAAAAAACTGTAAATACCAATTATTTCAAATTTTATGTTTAGTAATATTTAGTTACATTCAATCGCATCATTGCAGCCATACCATCCTTTTGGACGGTTAGTATATAAAAATTGAGAGTTCACAGTTTTCCTTTTGGCATTTTTTACATCGCTCATTCGAGCTACATGAGCCAATTAATATTAGATTTAATCGCAGTCTAAAGTCTAAATACTTCTAATTGTTTTTACAATGTACAGTTCAATAAAAGTATGCTCCTAACTTTGCTTCCAATCTCAAATCTAAATCTATTTCCTAAGACTCAAATACACATTCAAGTATTTAATTTTTTTTTATTCTTCGTAAGTAGGTATTGTATTCGTGCAGATTTTCGATGATAAGAAATATCCGTTTAGGAGGCCCCCCCATAATTTCGATTAAAATTTTGATAAAAATCAAGCCACCGAAAGTTTCATCTAACTCAATCGATTTTATAAGTCTTTTAGTAATCGTATATTGTTAAGAGTGCTAATCGTATATGTAGAAGAAGTATAACTTGAAAAAAGTTTCATCGAAAATTCTGAGAAACCTTCTTCTAAATTTAAATAATAATGATAAGCATTAAATGTAGAACCAAATTAGAAAATTTGGAGAAAAAAACTGCTAGGAGAAAGATTTTTAGTATTTTGAGATTTTCTCTTAAATGACTCCTGGGATTTTTGGTGTAAATACTCTTGAATTTTTAGCTTTTACTCTGATCATGATCCTAGAAAGAGTTGGAATAGACTTTTCAATTAAGTTACATTTCAGTGAAATGTACGGTTTGACAAAGTATTTAATTCTATTAAGAATTACAATAAATACGACTGAAATTTTCGGATTTTTGAAGAAAAAAAAAAACCTTTCAAACGGTGTAATACTCCTGATTTTGAAAGAGCCCATGTTTTGGATCATACAATGAACAAATTAAGGTTATGAACAAAAAATACTAGTAGTGATCGATCCTCTTGCCACTGCTTTTCTTTTACTAATGCATGCATTAATTCAACAAGCAAAACTGGTGTATATATATTACGCACGCACTAGAGTGGCAACGTGAACATCGATCAACCAGTGTTGCTAGCCATTAGATAGCTATTACTGCAATATGATAGACAAATCTAGGACGGTTGACGTTATGCACTTAGATTATCGATATTTCATTTTGTTTTTAATTGTTTTAACAAGTTTTATTCAATTCCTAATTCTTTTCATGGTTTACATGTTATTCAAGTAAAGTTATAGATCAGCCATAAATTGGAAGCCAAAGGAGAAATAATCCAAGGGCGCCCATATTTTTTGCCCCTCAGTGTAACACTGAAATGAAAAAGCAAATCATTCAAAAACAGTTTCGAAAAACTGATATTATCGATTCAATAATTAAAACACTTACGGTTAATTGCTTTTTTTTTAAACAAAACTATATTACTTGGATCCGTGGCTTTAAAAAAAAATATATATTTAAATTAAATCTGAAGCATCGCCGATTAACTCTTTTTATACAATTCAGATGAATCTGGGAAGAAAACGATCGAGAGTTCATTTATTGGCCTTTTTTGACAGTTATCTGTATACACTAATCTTGGTCACAGTCTGGTCATATTTCATAAAGAAAAATGAATGTAAAGGGAAGGAAAAGTGGTCAAGAGCCACTTAGGGACAGAACATTTAAGATATGGGGTTTCAATCTGAGGAAGATCTTCCATTTTAATATCATTACACTTATCATTTATTGTTCCACCAAGAGAACAATAATTCTAGAAACAAGCCAGAGGAGAGTTTTGAAACCGTGCTTTTTATTTTTAAAGCCAATAAATAAATTATCATTATTAGAGGCGAGACCGGCAATGTGGTACTGGGTTCGATACCCGGATTCTAGGCCTTGGATTTTATTTAACGGTTAATAAAAGAAATTTATAGTTAAGTATGATTGCTAGCCGCCTCCGTACACGACACCTGATTTGGTAGTTGGATGTAAAGCCCACCTGAAAAAGTAGACATTACTTTAGTTCTTTATTTAACTTTAATCCTATGATATTTTAAGGTAGCCCTATAAAAAAATAAATTCCTTGTTAATTAGTTTTCTATTTTTCGTTATCTACACCGAAATTAATCACCCATTGGTTTACCAAAATAATAGTGCTTTTTTCTTTCTCCTCATAAAACAAAAATCGACAAAATGGTTTCTAATCGTTTTTCTCTCAAACTCTTAACTATGATTGCTAATTTTTCTCAAATGTTCCAACGCCCCGAAGTAATTATGGATGCGGTAAAGATGTAGACGGTGCTTTTCTGGTACCTAAGCCTTGAAATCTTAATCATGGACCCCCGCTCCTACAACAACTCAACGACAACAATTCCCAATCACGCAGATTCTTCAAAATCCAAATCCCACACTTAAGAGCTTAAATAGATAAAAAAAAATGTAATAGAGGTTTGAAGAAAATCAACATAGCCGTATTCTACAAAAATTGAAACCTTTTCTCTATCTCAATTGATGGGATGTTCCTCAAATTTAAAATTCCAGCAATGATTTCTACATTATATACGTTGTAGAACAGTACTGAAGTAGTACTTTAAAATTTATCCCCTAGAAATCCACGAAGAAAAACATTCCTGGTAAAAAGTTATAAATAAAAGTGACATAGTAATTAGTATAAGTATAGTGATGCACATTCTTACATATAAATTTATAATAAATTGTTGGAGTCAAGGGAAAAAAACGCGAAAAATAAAATTTCGCTTCAGTAAAGACCGAAGTTTGCCCAAGTTCTGGAACACTAAATTTGAATTTTCTGCCACTTTTAGTTTTGGATAATATTCTTTCACACCCTGACTTAACCAGATTCTGTGCTAACAAATCTCTTTTGTATTCAATCAAATTATTGTACTGGATTTAAATATAAATAATTAAGTTCATCTTCTAATCACTACACTTCTTATGCACTTATCTATAATGCGATCCAAATAGTATGAATAAATCAACCAATTAGTAAAGCACTTAATAATTAGTAAGTTTTCATTTTTCATGAATCCACCAATAAAAAAAAAAATAGCTATTTATTGTATCGTACAAGTAAGGGAAGTGAACTTTTCATATTACAGAGTTCAATACCTTGGCATTTTGAACGAGGACATGAAAACACTTCCCTTTAAGTGATTAGAGTTATGTTGACAGTACAAATTAGGACACACATCTACACTAACGAAACGCACTGGCTGAAAACTTAATTTCTATAACTTGTACATTATTTATATAATTATTTTCATTTTCAAGGGGCCTTTTTAGGTCCATGTGTTTTCAAATGTTTCAATGAAAACTAAATGTCTAAAATTGAACCAATTCGCCATTTCTCCTCTTACTAGGAGGAAGAAAAAGTAAAAGATTAGAATTATGTTGACCGTACAAATTAGGACACACATCTACACTAACGAAACGCTCTGGCTGAAAACTTAATTTCTATAACTTGTACATTATATAATTATTTTCATTTCCAAGGGGCCTTTTTAGGTCCATGTGTTTTCAAATGTGTTTCAATGAAAACAAAATGTCTAAAATTAAACCAATTCGCCATTTCTCCTCTTACTAGGAGGAAGAGAAAGTAAAAGATTAGAATTATGTTGACCGTACAAATTAAAACACACATCTACACTAACGAAACGCTCTGGCTGAAAACTTAATTTCTATAACTTGTACATTATTTATATATGTTCATTTTCAAGGGACCTTTTTAGGTCCATGTGTTTTCAAATGTGTTTCAATGAAAACAAAATGTCTAAAATTGGACCAATTCGCCATTTCTCCTTTTACTAGGAGGAAGAAAAAGTAAAACCCGACAAAGATGTCAAATAAATCAATAATCTTTAAATTCGGTAACGATCAAGGCGATGATGCAAAAAAAAAAAAAAAATCTCCATAGCACACACTGTTTGCATAGTCGTTTTGTACCCGTCACTAAACTAGTAAGAGCTACTTTTAAAAAGCAGATCTACAGCGACGTAGTGGGATGAGAGTGGGGACAAGTTCACTGCATCACGCCTCTTGACTGCCGCCTTATGCAATCTTACCTCACTCACTGACCTTGCCAGCACTTTCACACGGATCTGCTTGCACTAGATCGTACTGCAAACAGCAGGCTATCGTAATTTATCCTCTTGCACCTCTCGGTAAGAGGTCAGATAATGCAATCGCGCAGATTTTTAATTCCGAGTTTATACAGGAAATATTAGTTTTTTTTATTTTTATTGTTTCACCAAAAGTGGTTTTTTATAAATTGGCCTGTATTTTGTCAGTACTTATCTACAAATCACAGAAAGTGAAAGTTATTATATTTGTTTTAGGATTAAATTTAAATCAATTGTAAAATATGCTGCAATAAGCTTTTTAAAAAATCACACAACCTGAAGTCCCGTCCACGACAATTTATTGGTACTTACGACATTAAGCCCTGACTGAAATTACTTAACTTAAAAAACAAAAATATTGATCTATAACCTAAGGAAGGGATTATCTATGCGGTATTAGCCTATTTAAAGTATCAAAAGGAACAAGGGCTCAGGGCAAAATAACCCGAAGGTTTCAACTGCTGGCCCTTAGATTTTCTCTTCCTAGGGAGCTTCTTACAGCTCCACTGTCCGGTGATGGACAGTGTTGTCTGTAACTAGAGAACACTGTCCGGAAGCCGGCAGTAAAGTTTTTAAAATATTTAGTAAAATAAATGCCCATTATTTCAGGCAAAGCTCAACGTCTAACTACCAATTAGTTGGAGGGGGGCTGGAAGCTCATACTTTACTGATAAACAAATAAAAAGTATTCATACGTGGGATTCGATCTGACAACCTCCTACACATAAAGCCACGCTCTTGACCACTAGACCAACACCCTTAAGTTCAAATTTTTATATCTGGTCTAGGTGACAATAAACTTTTAGACAAATACCAGAAATCTATTTTGCCACAAAAATTAAATTTCTTTTCTTTAAAATTCTCTGTAAACTTGATGTAATTATTGCGAACAGGAAATTCAATAATTTTTATAGGAAAAAGTTTTCCAATAAATTTGGGAAAAAATTGGCAGCGCGGAAGTGATATTTTACTGAAAAAAGATTTTTTGTAGTTTTTGTCGAAAATGGCAATTTTGTAGTCAGTCAAAAGAAACAAGGGCTGATTCAGTCCAGTTTTAACCTGATTAAGACTATCACCATTGAGGCCTAGTAGTAGTCAGTCTACTACTTATTCACTACAAACTGATGGTCTAAGCAAATTTAATTGCATGAACTGCATGTATTCGTTTCATGTTGAATAAAATGAATTAAGAAAGAACAAACTTTTTTTTTTTTTAGCATATCTGAATAACCACGACGTATGAGGAAAATAAATGAAAAATTGTGCAATTTCTCCCCAGGTTCATGGCACTTCAAGAAATAGAAATTGGAGAACGAGGGTAATACAACATGAGACCAGGTGACGCTGCGGTTCGCTGCGAGGAGGTGCCGACTTGCAGATGTGTTTGTTGGTCGGAGTCGCGCTGACAGATGGTTGATAAGCGTTCCAGCTGCCACAGATGGCGATCTCAACCATGTTTTATTTCCTCCACTTATAATACAGTGGGCATTTGTGATTGGCCCATCTGGCAGAAGAGGGTTCTCCTCAAAGTGGTAGGTTATATAATAAAAAAGAAAAAAAAAAGGGGGGTGCCTCTAGCGTGTCCACAGAAAAGGGGTGTGCTGTACGACGTACGGCAAGCATATATTGGGGGGTTGGAAGTTGTGGTGCCAGTTTGATAGCTATGTTTGGCCACGCTGGGTTTTATTCAATTGGACTTCCAGCTGTCCAAGCTTGCTGCAGAGAGGCCCTTGCAGCTGCATCAGCTTATCTGCAACTGTCGCATTCTACATTTACAAACACACTATCTTAAAATTACGCATATTTAATAGGCCAAGGGCACTACCATATATCCTGAATTCTTAGCCAAGCAATAAAATCAAATGTTTACAAACTTTTCGCTTCAAAGTTTTAACCTGATTAAGACTTTTATCACCATTGAGGCCTTGTTCTCAACAGTGTAATCCCTGGAATAAAAGATAATTCACTGTTTTAAGCATCAATTTTACAAATAATATTAGTTTTCTAGCTAATTGTAATTCTTGAACATGAACCACAAATAATGCAGTAAAAAGCAATGATACGCTGGACAAGAATTTAACTCTTAAGTCAATACCAAATTGCAATAACCCTCTTTTAATCGGATATTAATGGATAAACTACCACCAAGAGGTATCAACATCCTAAAAAAAAAGAAGACCTCATTGTCTGGTCATCTATAATTATACATTTGAAGCCGTCGAATGTTTCTTAGAACTAGCAGCTGAAATCAACAGCGAAAAGAAGGTTAGTGATGAGCTAAAGAACAGAATAATTGCTGGTAACTAGCCACAATACGGCGTGTTAAAGTTGTTCTTTTATCAAGACCGTGAAATGAAGCCGTACAAGTCAATGGGTCAGACCTACAGTTTTCTACTATGCATAAACGTGTGACTGTTTAAAAGTTGTAGACCAGCAGATTTCGAGAATCTTCAAGAGGAGAATAATGAGAGGGTATGTTCGGACCAGTATGGTACGCAAGATACTTTGGTCCTATCAAGTATTTGGCGATCATATAGGTGATGAAGATAAATTAGTAAGTTTCATTAACTCAAGAATAAGAAGAAGCACCTTCCATAGAAAGGAGTTGAAAGAGGGCGCCCGAGGAGGATGCTGGAGTAAAGACTTAGAATAAAGGATAATCTGTCTAAAATCTGAGTGACCGAATGGAGATGAAGAACTCAAGACACGAGATCCTAGCGAGGCCATGGTCCACCTAGAACAGTAGAGGAGCCACTTAAGTAAGAAATAGGGCCCATTATTTATCATTTGTCACGTTATCCTTGCATTTTGTATCTGCTCAAATTAATCATGCTAGAACAAGATCATAGACGTGACATACGAAAAATGAAATTCCAAACTTTTAACCAACTCCTTAATAAGGCAAAATATTATTCGTACTAATTATCAACCTTTATAATTATTATTATTTTTTTTTTTGGCGCATCAACAGCTGAGGTTATTAGCGCCCGGAGCTTTTTTCAGTGCACTGCCGGCCTCCGGACAGCGTTCTCTCGTTACAGACAACACTGCCCATCACCGGACAGTGAGCTGTAAGAAGCTCCTAGGAAGAGAAAATCTAAGAGTCAGCTGCTGGATTCGAACCCGGGACCTCCGCGTGGGAGTCCAGTATGCTAACCTCATAGCTAATCCCTTCCCTCTGTATAATTATTATTATCACATACAAAATAACTAGAATGCTATTCGCCTAACATCACAAACGGTTTCCTACTCGTTCATGAAATAAAATCAAACAATCAAGAACTCTTGTAGATACTTTTCAACCAGCCATACAGCAAAGAAAGGCAGAATAGCGTATTAATCATTCGCCCAGTTGGCAAAGAATTCATTTTTTATTATAGAATTTGCCGAAAGAGAGACAAAGTTTACAGGCACCATGGTCAATATCAGTAAAACGGATATTTTTGTTGTTGTGCTGAAACGTTTTTGAAAAAAATGATTGTTTTTTTGAATTGATAAAAACAGGATCAATTAAAGGAGAAAACGATAACTGCCCCATGTAATTTATTAAAAAAATAAGTGGTCTATAACTTTTTAGAACATGTACTATTTCTTTTTACCATTTTTCAAGGTTTTAAAATCGAAATCATTTCATAATTCATTCACAAACATTGTACACCTGGTAACTTCCGCATTATTTGCTTTAGATAGATGACTCCCCCATTTCCAGAACTATTTTGAAACGAATTTTCTTGCTAAAAAAAAAATCATACTCTTATCTTAGTTACATTGCGGAGTACTGTTCATTGTTTTTGGTGACAGATTTATTAATCCAAAAACATGAAGGAATTTTCTATTTGTCATTATTTTTTTAATTTTTTTGCCAAGCATTCGACCTAGGGACTAGATCATTTTCAGGGCTTATGCTCTTAGACAATATTTTGTTAATATTGTCTTCTGTACCTGCCTATTTATGTACTAAAGTGTGGTCGGTTTTTTAATGTTCTGGTTTGTGAGCAGATCAGTATTGCCAATTGTCAAACAAATTATTGGTAGTAATGTGTTTCGTAGTAAGTTGACGTATAATGTGGTTCAGATTGTTCGTACTCTGTTTTGAAATTTAAACTATTTTTGCTGTGTGGTCTAATCATTTCTAGTACTTTTCCTTTCTTTTTTTTTTTTTGGTGTGTTGGTTTTTGATTTATGTATCTTTGTGTGTTTGGGAAATCGAAAGTGTGATGATTTTCTGTGTGCTATGTAAGGATAGGGATGTTCTTTCTCAGATTTGTGTCGTACGAATGTTGATACAGTCTTTTTTTTAAAAAAATACTGCGATGTATCATCTATATGTTTATTTTTTGTGGCAGTCTCTGTATTCTATTTCGCATATAAGATTTACTTTTTTGTCTTTTTCATCCGGTCTTTCAGATTCAAGAAGAACACTCTTTTTGTGTTGTTGGATGACCAAAAAAAAAAATCGCCTCCTTACCATAAGTACAACCCAGTCACAAACCAGTTGAAAACATTACTATAATACTCAACACACACACAATCAGCTTGACTTAGAGAAGAAATTCGACAGAACTTTAAAGTTTGTATGTCTAATAATGTATGTCTATCATAAAAGTGAGCAGTGACGTGGTAGCCGAGCGGTTAAAAGCGAGGACCAGCAATACTAAGAAGTGTTGAGGTACTGGAGTTCGATTCCCGGTCTAGGTCTTTTGGATTTTATTTAATGATTAATATGAGAAATTTACAGTAAAGTTCCCGCAACTAAGGTAATCTTTTAACACCTCCAAAAAAAATAATAAAAATTTTACTTCTTTTAATTTTTAAAAGTTTTCTTACTACTTTTGTACTTAGTTTTACTTTTATTTAAAATGTTCTTAATTTTTGGAAAAATTTGTTAAGTAGTTTACAAAGAGAAGTACCCCGTTTAACCACTTTAAGAAGACTCCCCAGTCTTACTGGCTGATTTGACCTAATTGATTTTATACTGCCTTCGAGGGTCGTTTGAAAAGTCCGTGCAAAGTCAGAGAGATAGCACTACTGGCGCGTATTGAGGTTATGTTTAGTTAGTAGCATCTCTTGAAAGAACACACACCAAGTTTCAGCCAGATCGGTCTATTTCTTTGTGTTTGGCATTCGTTTGAATCGAGGAAGTCGAGTGATTTTCAAAAAATGGACGAAAAAGAATTTCATGTGTTGATTAAACACTACTTTATGAAAGGCAAAACGCCTCAGAAGACTAAAGAGAAGCTTGATATACATTATGGTGACTCTGCACCTTCGATTAGAACAGTTTATATGTGGTTTCAAAATTTTCGGAGTGGCCATATGGGCACAAGTGACGCTGAACGTTCTGGACGCCCTGTTGAGGTTACTACTCCAGAAATCATTGATAAAATCCATGATATGGTGATGGATGACAGAAGAGTGAAGGTGCGTGAGATTGCTAGTGCTGTGGGCATCTCGAATGAACGGGTGCATAATATTTTGCATCAACATTTGGACATGACAAAGCTATCCGCAAGATGGGTGCCGCGATTGCTCACGCTTGACCAAAAACGAAATCGTGTGAAGTGTTGCAAGGACGGTTTGCAGCTGTTCCAGAAGAATCCGCAGGACTTTAAGCGTCGTTTCGTCACTGTGGATGAAACATGGATACATCACTACACTCCTGAGACCAAAGAACAATATAAACAATGGGTTACCAAGGGGGAATCTGCGCCAAAAAAGGCGAAGACCGTTCCTTCGGCCGGAAAGATTATGGCGACTGTCTTTTGGGATTCGCAAGGAATAATCCTCATGGACTATCTGGAAAAGGGTAAAACTATTACAGGTGCATATTATTCATCGTTATTGGACCGTTTGAAAACCGAGCTGCAAGAAAAACGCCCACGATTGGCCCACAAAAAAGTCCTTTTCCATCACGACAACGCACCAGCTCACACCTCAGCAGTTGTGGTCGCAAAATTAATGAAAATAGGGTTCCAACTCGTTTCACATCCCCCCTATTCTCCAGACTTGGCTCCCTCGGACTACTATTTGTTCCCCAATATGAAGAAATGGCTGGCGGGAAAAAGATTTTATTCAAACGAGGAGGTGATTGCAGAAACGAATGGCTATTTTTCAGACTTGGACAAATCCTATTATTCGGAAGGGATCAACAAACTAGAGCAGCGTTGGACGAAGTGTATAAGCCTAAAAGGAGACTATGTTGAAAAATAAAAAAGGTTTACCCCAAAAAATTAAGTAGTTTTTATTTTTGCACGGACTTTTCAAACGACCCTCGTATATGTATATCGTAAAAGTGAGCAGTGACGTGGTAGCCGAGCGGTTAAAAGCGAGGACCAGCAATACTACGAAGTATTGAGGTACTGAGTTCGATTCCTGGTCTAGGTCTTTTGGATTTTATTTAATGATTAATATGAGAAATTTACAGTAAAGTTCCCGCAACTAAGGTAATCTTTTAACACCTCCCAAAAAAATAATAAAAATTTTACTTCTTTTAATTTTTAAAAGTTTTCTTACTACTTTTGTATTTAGTTTTACTTTTATTTAAAATGTTCTTAATTTTTGGAAAAATTTGTTAAATGGTTTACAAAGAGAAGTACCCCGGTTTAACCACTTTAAGAAGACTCCTCAGTCTTACTGGCTGATTTGACCTAATTGATTTTATACTGCTTTATTGTTTGCTAAAATACATAGCTTTTTTGTATAGCTCAATAAATGGCTAATTTATTTATTTATTTAAAATAGGGCTGGTCGCCTTCATCCGCACCACCTAATTTGGCAGTTGCAGTGAAAAACGCCTAAAAAAATAGGCATAACTTTACTTTTTAGTAAGGAGGGTGGAATGTCCTTGCTAAAATATAGAGTTGGAATTACGCTTTACTCCAATGGATTTTCTATTTTTTGGGAAATTTTTTTGTGAAAATTCCATCTATAGTTTTCTCTAGTAAAGTAATTGCCTATTTTTCAGGCGGGGCTTAACGTCCAACTACCAATTAGGTGTCGTAGTCGGAGGCGACTAGCAAACAATATTTTACTGTAAATTTCTTTGATTAACCATTAAATAAAATCTAAGGCCTAAGACCGGGGAATCGAACCCAGTACCACAATACATAGTAGCTTCGCAGGTCTCGCCTCTAACCGCTCGGCTACCGTGGTGCCCAAGTTTTCTCTTCTTTACAACAAATATTGTGGATTTATAACTTTTAATGGAATTATTTTTCTAGAAAAATTCTGTGTATGACATTTTCTTTTTAAATAAATAATTGAAGCGACAATTAACAATACATTATAACCTTCATAACAAGTGGCTAGGTTAAGATATGTAGGATTAAGAATGCAGGTAAAACGGAAGGAAAAACCTGCAGTTAAATTTTTAAGTTTTTAGACATTTTGAGGTGTAATAATGGAGGTAGGTTAAAGATAACATTTTAGGATGAAGTGTACTAGTTAAGTAAGAATTGTATTTTTCTCTAAAATTTGAAGTTTATAGAAGTTAGAACTTAAGTGAATAGTAGTAAGGTCATGTAAGTGTGCTCACCGAACGTTTTGTTTATTTATTTTATTGGGCCATATGTGTTCCAAGATCTGTTCACAATGACATGATCTATCTATCTCAGACTTAGTGTGTAAACGAAAGTAAATAAATGAAAACAAAATGCCCAATTTGGGAGCAAAATGGGGGGCCCAGCCAATGGATGATTGAAGTAGGCGCCCGTTGGCGCAGTTTTTGAATTAATTGCTGGAGAACGTACGAGAAGCGTGTAGAACAGACGGGCCAGCTGTATCCTGCGTTGCAGCAGTGTTGCCAGATAGGGCACCACTAGCTCGCTACCCTCGTGTTAGTCTGGGCACCCTAGTGTACTTTACAATCTGGTCACTTTATATACAAAACCTTCCTCTTTTTTACTTACAAACTTAACGCTTGCATCCGTAAGGAGAAGTAAACTAATTATTACTTATTCAGTCTTAATAACAAAATTACATTTACTAACTTCTTTAAACATAGGACCAAAATACTTAGTATGGTCCGCAGAGATGGGAAATGAAAGTATTGCAACAATTTGGGTATGGCGAACCTAATTCTGGTTCCCAACATGATGTTGTTTTACCGCAGTAAACGTAACTAACAATTTGAACTCATGAACCTTACAATTTGAAAAAAAAAAACGAAAGTACATGACTCCATTATTACTCACTTTAAAAATGCACAAGTTTTCGAATAAAAATCGCTAAAAACTACAAAAAAAAAATCCATTCAGAGAAATTACCTAATTTCTGTTGAAACAACTTTTAGTTACATATTTTAATACTTATTAATATTTTTACAGGTAGTAAATCCATACAATAAACTGAAATAGCACATTACAAAGTGATTTCCTAACCACCCAACTTTGCACAGAAAAGTGCCCCCCTTTAATCAATTCCAGAAAAATGTTCCCAAATAAAAGTTTTAGAACTTGTTATTTGGGGGCAACAAAACATACCAAGTTGAAAGAAAATCAGTGGTGATGTTTACGAGGGAAATCTCAAATGACTGAAAAATTCATTGAAAAACCTTGTTTTTCTTGAGTTATATTGGGTCACAAAACTTTTTAAGAAAGATAGAGGGCCTTAAAAAAACAGTTTCAAGGTGTCTTTGAAGCGTGTATTTTCAGTAGAAACCCAAATTTTGTAAATTTGATACTCAGTATGGTTTCATTGATAGTCTCGAAATACCTCTTGTTCAAGTTTAAACGAAATCTATCGGCAATAGTAGAGAATACTTTGTAAAAGTACTTCGATAGCCTATCTTTATATCGCACTTAAGTTAAACTGATTTTGATAATCACAGGTATAGTACATATCTATATAATATAATACTTTATTTAAAAACTTACAAAGAAAAGAAGTAAAATTCAAAATGATAGGTATTTAACGCTTGGCAACAGCCATATGCTTGAGTTCATAGCATTTATGAAAGAATTCAAATAAAAACAAAAAATTAATTCATTCTGAATAGAAAAAGAGAACTTTAAAAAACAAGCAAAAGTTTTCAGCATTGCTGTTAGTTACAATACTGCAGTCCAAAAATAAAATTAAAACTCAGCAATATTTAGATAGAGAAACAGATTAAAAACAAAGAAATAAGATCGGTAACAATATGTTCATGCAATGAGAGATTGGATGCCAACTCATCTAACTCATCTAAGCCTCAAGAGATTACTCATAGATATTACTAAGGGATTAGAGATCGTATCGATGGTGCAGCTCTTTATAGGACAGCAAAACTTCACCTCCTTCTAAAAAACCCCTCGTAAATAAATAAGTTTTACTTTATTAAAAAAAATTATCAGAACAATTAAAATATCAGTACATTACACTGAAATCGCACGTTAGAGGAAAGCCTAATCAACCTCTTCACCAAAATAGTTAATAAATTAATATTCCAAGTGAAATGTTAAAAATAAACAAGTTATTGATTGAAATTTACGAAGTGAGTAAGTACATCAAATTTTTTTAAAAAAAATCTTTTGGAGCTGTTTTTAAGCGAACAGAAAAAAGATCAGACTGTGATCTAAATGTTAGCCGCCAGCCTAGGGGTTCTGGAATATGTGTTGAGCAAATAGCATACGAACGAGAACTAGCACTCACATCCATTGAAGACCATGCCAATAATCACTGCTGTTCAAGGCAGGTAAATTCCCAACCAGTCCACAGCTCAAGGATAATTCCCAATAGTCACTACTGCTCAAGAGGTAGATTCCCACTAGTCACTGCTGTTCAAGGCAGGTAAATTGCCAACTAGTCACAGCTCAAGGATAATTCCCAATAGTCACTAACTGCTAAAGGCAAATTTCCACTAGTCATTCACTACTACTCAAGTCAAATGACAACCATTTGTTTTTAATACAAAAAATAAATCTTAACAAAGGAAGAAAAAAAAAAATAAGTGATAAGTGATAATTTCCAGTCAATGGATTTTAATCGCCAAGTTACCGTCAGTGCCAATGAAAACAAAGATAAAGTTTTATCACCCTCTAGTTTTACATTTCTGATATAGTATTTGTACGAGTTAACATACGACACAAACCTGCAATAATTCATGGAATAATCCATTCAGGAATGTAGTTCCAGTAAAGGTAAACACGCCATTTTAGCAAAACATTTAAACTGAAATGTTACTTAATAAGAATATCATGAAAATCCATTCTGAACTTCATAAGCTATTCATCAATGGCTTAATCCGAACGCGTTATCACATATTCCACTTTCTTCACGCCTACAATCAAAATCCATTAATTCATCAACTTTTCTGAGCATAGATTCCAGACAATCCCCTCTGGACGGTTGTGGCCTAGCGGTCTTCTTTAAAAGTGACCGACACTGAAATAATGTCGCGTTTTAGTAGCGTCCACTGACGTAGTGTGGCGTGATTTTTTTTTTGCTTCGCGGTCATTTCACCGTTTTACTTATTTTTGGATCCGGAAGTGGTGCAGCAGTTGTAAATTTTTCAAGAAAAACAACAACAAAAAAGGCTAACCAACCCGCCACCCAAATATAATATAAATATAATTAGCAATTATTAAATTTTAAGTAAACATAAGTGCAATTTACTTTTAGATTTTAACTACGCAGTTGAACATTTAAACTTTTTATCAAAACACAAAATAATTGGAGGAAACTTAATGAAAATACAAATTAAAAGATCGTTAAGCTTTAAGCTTGCCGTTTATAATATCATATCTTAAATTCTTGGCAAAGGCAATCAGAAGAAGATAATTTAAGATAGATAAATTAATTGGCATACGTAATTGAACATTTAAACTTTTATCAAAACACAAAATAACTGGAGAAAACTTAATGAAATACAAATTTAAAGATCGTTAAGCTTTAAGCTTGCCGTTTATAATTATAATATCATTCTTAAAGTCTTGGTAAAGGCAATCAGAGGAATATAAGATAGATAAATTAATTGGCATACGTAGGTAAACATTTAAACTTTTATCAAAACACAAAATAACTGGAGAAAACTTAATGAAAATACAAATTTAAAGATCGTTAAGCTTTAAGCTTGCCGTTTATAATATCATATCTTAAATTCTTGGTAAAGGCAATCAGCGTAAGGTCCCAGAAAGGCACCCTTAATTGAATTTTCGTAAGGAAAAAAAAAGGTTACAAATAAAAGTTACAGACTAATTTGAGAACAATGTGATCGCATTGTTTTTTAGGAAACCCCAAAAAGTGGCAAAATTCATTCTGTTAAGTGGGGCTTCCATTGTTTAGGATTTTGGACCGATTTTAGCTTTCTGCAAATTATAGTTTCCGAGATATTTTATTCACACACAGGTACCCCCACACTCACACCCTTTTCAAGAAAAAAAAATTATTTACTTTATTCAGAGCATGCATTAACATGAATTTTCAGAGAATCGAGAATATTATATTCGCAAAATTATTAACCAATAAGAAAGAACAATTACCGAATGAGAAAAAGACGTTTACACACATGAGGTTTGGTTCTTTATTCAGCAAAACTCAAGGCTTATATTTCCGGTGAAAGCCTAATTTTGGTGCGTGGGGAGTAAGCTAACCTGGCGGCGTGCAACCTGGCCAGCTGACCTTGGCCAGGAGCAGCATTGCGTCACAAGAGAGCCCTCTCACTTTCTAGCGACACACTAACTATAACTCGCCTCTTTGCCCATTATCTCCCAAGTATCTTTGGCAAACGCTACAGTTTCTTTTAATTGTTTTATAGTCAATATTGTTTTCTTGAATCAGTATTGTAATTGTTAATCCATTAATTGCAATTATATTTGGCAATTAAGATCACCCCACTCCACATACACATACAACAGATTAACTGCAACGACATCTCTGCCACTGAACAACTGTTTTTGAAATAGCAAGAAAGAGACTTGTATAACAGAAAGTGAATAAGAACTGATAACATAATTTTGTACTTATAAATAAATAACCTTTATTTATAACCTGTTGCATAATAGGAAATGCATGGCCATATTGCCTTCTGCTGAAAATGGCTAATATAAAAAAAAGAAAAGAAAAATACGAAAACAAAAATCAAAATTACAGTTGTAGCACGTTCGAGAATAAATAAATCAATTAAACAAAATGGATACTTGAATTTTAAGTAAATATAAGTGCAATTTACTTTTAGATTTTAACTACGCAGTTGAACATTTAAACTTTTTATCAAAACACAAAATAATTGGAGGAAACTTAATGAAAATACAAATTAAAAGATCGTTAAGCTTTAAGCTTGCCGTTTATAATATCATATCTTAAATTCTTGGTAAAGGCAATCAGAAGAAGATAATTTAAGATAGATAAATTAATTGGCATACGTAATTGAACATTTAAACTTTTATCAAAACACAAAATAACTGGAGAAAACTTAATGAAAATACAAATTTAAAGATCGTTAAGCTTTAAGCTTGCCGTTTATAATATCTTAAATTCTTGGTAAAGGCAATCAGCGAAAGACAATCTAAGGTAGATAAATAAATTAGCAATATAATAGGCCAGAAAGGTTAGAGCAACCCAAAATCCGAAGTTGGAGTTCACTTGAGGTCGAGCATATTGCAAGGAAATGTGAAAAAGAACCTTCCTGTACTCATGAAGAGCACAATCAAGGAACACTTTTTAACCTCAACAATTCCGTTCAGATTCTAAAAAGCCAACTAAAATCTCTAAAGTTTAATTTGGAGTTATATAATATGGCCGAAATGGATTTATAGACAGCCTTTGTCTTCCATGAGGTGATCTGTAAAGAAGGAAACGCTTTGTACTTCTTAGCCCTTCACACAGACTCTTCTCCGGATAGACGTTTTCTTTATCATCAATGCAGTCAATTTTGACTGCCACAAGGGGGATGGAACAGCCGATCAGCTGGCCAGGAACGGAGCTAACACTCCATTCATTGGCCTGGAACCTGTCCTGAAAGATCACCAAGAGTGCAGTTCGTGCGGCTCTCAGAGGCTGGATCTGGAGAGAGCATGAAAAGAACTGGGTGAGGTCCTGGGATTAAACACAGTAAGACTCTGATGCTTTGGCTGTGTAAACAAAGAACCAAAGAGACTCTGTGCTTGGGCAGAAATCAGATTACTCTGATCACAGGCCAATTCACAGGGCAAGGTAGGTTCAGGAAGTATCTGTATAACATGGGGGCTTATTAGCTCGGAACTGTTGTGCAGATTGTGTCAGGAAGAGGAGGAAACGGCCTCTCACCTGCTGTTCGATTGCGCTATGGAACTTTGAGCCCAAAGGAGATAGTAGCTCAAAAAGAACTAGTAGGGAAAGTCCTCAACCTCTTTAGTAGGAGAGGTTTCGTATTCTAGATCCAAAAAGGGGAAGACACAATTGTAGCTGTGGTGCCGTGGGGCATTGGTCTCGTCCCTTTTCTAATTTTACCTTATCTTGACGGCCACAAATTGAGAACTACCATAGATTGTAACAAATATCATCGAATAGTGCATACTCTGGAGCTTATACACCTATTTCAGGCCCCAGACATCGTTAAAGTGGTAAAAATACCTAGGATTGCGTTGGGGCAGGTAATGAGATACACAGAAAGGTAATGGAGGAAAATGGGCAGCGCACAAGAAGAGTTGGACGTCCTACGGTTACGATGGGTTGATGGTGTTAGCGAGGACTCCAAGTACATGCTGAACACCCGCAATTGGAAAGCCACCGCATTAAATAGAGTGGACTGGCGGAAGCGGATCGAGGAGGCCAAGGCCCATTGATGGGCTGGCTGTACAGCCGAGTAAGAAAAACTGGTCTCATCTCTTCATGCCATAAAGCTAAACCATATCTTCAACACTTTCAATGGTAAGGATTACGGTCAAAGAAAAAAACGAAAATACCTATATAGTATAAAATATAAAAACGATAATCAAAGATCCTATCTTATTTTAACTATAGAACAGACACACACAAAAAAAAAGATAATCAAAACAAAATATATAACCACATAATCAAAACACTAATCATGAAGCCACTGAAGTAACAGGGTAAAACCTCCTTTTACTTTGTACTCCTCCACACATGGTATAAAGCCACTGATGAAGACTGAATCAAAGTTTGGTGAACAAGTATTCATGACTGATACCCAACTAGATTAGAAAGCATAAAAAAAGAAAAAAATTTAACATATCATTTAACAAGTGATTCGAAACAACTTAGATCAATCTGAGTTAATAAACTCACTTTTCTGGGGGTGAAAAATGTACAAATAAAAACGATAGGCATACAAATGAATAAATAGTAACAGTATAGCAAATTTGTATTTCCAACCTCACCCATGTACACCAAATTAGAATTCTAGCAAGAATTTTAACGTTGGAAGCTGACCAGGTTGCAGAACTGAAAATTATTCTGCAAGAGCACGTTAAAAATCAAAGAAGTATAGCAGTTAAATTCCTTCCCACAACGTACTCATTCTAGAGAAACATTGTTATCGAAAGTAAAGAGCATATCTATAAGAAGTTTAAAAAACCAAAAAATCACTTTATAATTAAATTTGGACTTATGGTTCACGGATTTAATCCAAAAAAAACTAACACCCAAAGTGGAAGTAGTATTAAAACGGAATATAAAGTTTCAAAATCCTGTTTTTTTTTTGTTTTTTTTGGTTTTCATGGAAATTCTGTTCTCATACACACCCCACGCGCCAAAAACTTTTTTTGAACTTGTTCCAAAAACATGCATTGGCTGTAAAATTCAATGAAAAAATGCCAAAATTGCAATAAATAAATAAAAAATTGAAGAAATTTTATACATGATATTTTGGTGTAAAACGGATATAACATTAAACATTTATAAGTATTGAACACCGGATGTAGCTTTTTATTGAATCGATTTACAGGTGTTTTATAAGGTTCCTCTATTAACTGGCTCTATATAAAAAATTTACTATTCTGAAAGTGTATCTATTGATCTTTCATAAAACAGCAATTCTGTGTACATTTAGGTCTATTTCTTTTATTTGAAACTAAATAAGAACTATTCTTACAAACTATATTATTATTGCAGGGAGTTAGTACCTTTCTTTAATGTGCTATAGTGTAAGGATCTGATAGGAACTGGCATGTGTCGGAGGTCCCCTCCGACATTGGGTTTGACTGTAAGGAGGTGGTTACTTACAGAAACCCTAGGAGAACACAGACTGGGACTCGTTTAGACGGGATCTCAGTGCAAACATTGGTACAGTCAACAATAACTTTAGGACCCAGATGGACATTGATGTAGCTGCTGAGAGAAGACTTCAGGGCGTCATCAAGGAGGCCTACTGAGAGAATTGGCTCTCAGAGATTGGATCTGGAGGGAGCATGAAAAGAACTGGGTGATGTGTCCAGGGGATTAAACACAGTAAGACCATGATGCCTTGGCTGTGTAAGCAAAGAACCAAAGAGACCCTGTGTTTGGGCAGAAATCAGATTATTCTGATTACAGGCCTATTCACACGGGGCACGGTAGGTTCAAGAAGCAACTGCGCAAGGTGGGGCTCGGAGCCGTTGTGCAGATTATGTCAGGAAGAGGAGGAAACGGCCTCTCACCTGTTGTTCGATTGCGTTGCTATGAAACCTTTGGAACGCTGAGGGCGAAGGAGATAGTAGCGCAAAAAGAACTAGTATAGGGAAAGTCCTCAACCTCTTTAGGAAGGGAAGGTTCGCCTACTAGAACTAAGAAGGGGCTGGCACAATAAGTCTTCTGTGGCTGCGGTTCCGTGGGGCGTAGGTCCCGTCCCATCTACTATCTAATCTAAAGATCTGATACCAGTAAAAAAGAGAAATGCGTAATCGAAATTCCCAGTTGGGTAGAATAACAGTTCACCAGAAATGCGATTGAACAGAACTGCTTTTTCTAGTATTTTTGTAATTTCTGGGCCGTCACCGAAGCGTTTCATTGGAGAAGGTGTTCATAACATTTGTTGCATAGTTCAGACCGCACTACCTCTATAATGATAGTTCTTATGTTCTTATAAGAACGGCATTTATAAGGTCAGAAACGTAGCTAGATATTACCCATTGGTACCAGTTCACTTCTCACCTCTGAAGATGGTTAAGCGGTATCCATCAAACTAGGAGATATTTGGCAGTTCACTCTCTTGACGCTTTCAATGAATTTACTGAGAAGAACGTATTGATTTACCAGATGCAACATCTCAGAAATAGGGAAAACCATTATTTCCACAAAGGAAATGAATCTGGTTCTACCAAAAGTCCTCTACTGAGTGGGGTTTTGTAGTGACAATAAACACAGGGAGCACAGATTGGTGATTGGGTAAGACTTGATGCGCCAGGGTAACCGTGTTCACTCAACACCTCATTATGTTCTTAACTTATGTTAAGAACTAACTAGAAGGAAGTTTTTTTCTCTGTGATGAAAGAAGATTCGTTTGATTATTCACAACACAATTCTTATTTTTTAAAAGAAAACTTGACGCTAATATTGTTGAGGATTGATAGCGTTAAAAGAGGGTAGGATTTTGGTGCCCACACCCAGACTAGCGCCACAGGAGGCTCTGTGTAACCCGACGAGCGCAGGTAAACCCGGTCGATGACTCATGCAGCTGATAGATGACTCACGGCTCCACTAAGAGCTGATGCCTTGGTAATTCCTTTGTATAGCCGCTCTTCCAAATTTCTACTTCCTAATAATGTATACGTTAACAACTATTTCCATTTTGAATTGTCTAAAATTTGAATTTAATTCAGTAAACAAAACGTTTTGTGAGTTCAGTGGTCATCAAACCTTGTATTCCCTTGTGAAACCTTGATAAATACAACATGCAACACTATAACTTGTTATAGTTAACAGAAAAAGGAAGTAAAAAAAAATCTAGTGACAAACACATGCCTTCTCTATCAATACAAAATTTACTACCAATACTGAATCACATTTTGGAGCGTTTTTAGTTATCTTTGACCTCAAGGAAGCCGTGCTATTGGAGAGTTGCACGGCCATGCACGTGGAGCACTCAGTTTACCATATGGAAATCATCACATTGTGAACTCACAAACAAAATATTTCTTTAATTTTTTTTTTTTTTTGTATAATAAGTTGCTTCCCTTAATGTAAACAATTTCTATTTTTTGTTTTTCTGTGTTTCTGAACGTTTAAAGACTCAGACGCGGTGTTTTAAAAAGCTTATTGTCGAAATTACAATTAAAAAGTAGTTTTTAAAAAAGAACTTCGTTTTTATCTCATCAAAATTATGCCACTAAGAACTGCTCCTTCTTCAATAATCGAGGAGAACGATATTTAGATCTGTAAGGGTGTAAGATAGCAAAATATTGGTAGCCCAATAATATCTGGTAGATTGCCGATGGCTGGGATACTTGCACCAGGATGGAGGAGACAAGAGGTTACCAAGAATGATTTGTAAAGATACTCTGATGGAAAAATGGTGAAGAACTATAAAGCCTCCAACTGAAATGATTAAAGGATGAGCAGAACGATATTGGAAGCCATTAACTTCACTATAAACAATTTTTTCTAACGAATAAAAAGTAGTCCATATGCGGGATTCGAACCGCGGACCTTCCGCTCACAAAGCAACGCTCTTGACCACTAGACCAGCTAGCGCCCCTTGCCACCTACTTATATCATAACATTATCATCAACTTCTCTTACAAGTACCAGAAATAATTATAGTTTAAATTCTTTATATATAAAAGCCCAGTGCCCATGTCTAATAAAATACTGGGGTACCAAGTCTTTAACAAGCAAAACAGAGTCGAAACAGCAAAACAGTGTGCTCACAAAACTCGTAACTGATAAATAATATACACATGAATAGTCTGTCGTGAACACTTAAAACACGACTCCTATAATTTCAAATTTATAATTTTTTCTCAAATAATCAATTTTTTACTAAATATATTATTTGTTATTTCAATCTTAATAAAGGATCACAATAATAAAAACTTGTAAGAGAAGTCAATATTGGCCACTAAATATTCCTAAATAACTAGAAATGGCCGTTTTCTAGTACAATTTTTTGAGAAAAACTATCCTGGTTCTTGTATTTCGTGGACTATATGTTACTCTAGTCCAAAAGTAGAAATAAAAAACCATAACATTTCCAGATCATAAAACATTTCCCTCCGTAAACGTGCCTTTTTTTGGAGAAGATCTGAAAACAACGAAGAACTGACAGATCATACCTGAAAACCAGATAATCTGATAATTATGTTAATGAATAAAATAGAATAAGAGAACAAATCAAAAAGGTTTTACTGGAGCAAAACAGGTTTTAATACATTTATAAATATAAATTTAAGTATTCGCTGGTCATTATTTTCTAATATTTAACAAAACCCATAATAAAATACTGAAGTTAAACAGGTAAAAGTTGGTCAAAAATAAACTTAATTTTCCATGTTACTTATAGTACGTTGAAATCTTTACTTAATCACTAAAATGGTTATGGACGTGATTAGAAATCATACAAAATTACATGTTCAGTGAAATTGCATAATAATGTGTCTTGTTCTCCACTTCTAGGTGCTGGTCTAGTGGTCAAGAGAGTGGCTTCGTAAGCGGAAGGTCCCCGGTTCGAATCCCGCGTATTACTACTTTTTATTTGTTAGAAAAAAAATTGTTTATAGTAAAGTATTGGGCTTCTGCCCCCCCCCACCGTCCAAGATACCTGGTAGCTGGACGTTAAACTTCGCCTAAAAAAATAGGGCGATTTACTTAACTTTACACGACTTAAGTTATATTGAGTTAACGTTTAACCACACTCAAAAGAGAGACTAATTTTGAAAAACAACTCTTTGGAACTCAAAAAATGCTGTTTTGAATATTAAAAAAATTAAAGATCTCATATTCATTCCCCCCCCCCGCTAAAAAAGAAAAAAAAATCGCTTTAATTCCTCATTTTAATCGGGTGTAGATCGAGTTACGTCAGGCGTTTTTACTTGACGCAACAATACAATGTAATATACATTAAGGTAATCTTCAATTTAAGTCGTCTCACACAATGATAACAACAATAACAAAATCTTTGGTACCATCACCTACATTTAGGCAAAACCTTATTCATTTCCTGACTATTGTTTCCTTATCTATTAATTAGTAGATACTTATTTTGGATTTTAAAAAAAATCCCAGAATGCAGCGACAGCCTGGCTGAGAGATGGTAAAAAATATGGATAGTTCACATCAAGAAATCCGCGTCCTCTAAGAAAAATTAACTCTAGTCAGTCATTTTTCAAAAAAAAAAAACATATGCAAACGGCCTTTTAGTCTAAAAAACTTTGAACATGCTCGTTCTTAAAGTGTCATTATATTGCAATATACCATTTTTCATAAACTGTATAACGTGAGTTTTAGTTATTTTTTTTTTTAATTCCAACTTTTATATAACTTAACTTGAAATATATATAACTTACAACTTGGGGAATTGCATTTTTTTTTTTTTTTTAAAAAATCCGTTCTTTAAACTTTAAACGTACTTTACGTATATTTAGGCCACTTATTTATTTCTAATTATTTCAGTGTTAAATTTGGTATTCAAATATTTTTTTTAATTTAATATTTTACTCGCGAGAATTTGATAAATTACCAGGTTATCCAAAAAAAACTTTTAACGTAAAAATAAGATATTTAAAGCCACTATTTTCATAATAATATACATGAGCAACATTTACTTGAAAAAATATATATACACTTCTATATTATATAAAATTGTTCAAATTTTTAACGCATCACTTAAAAAAACTCATCTTTTTGACAAATATCAAAAAATTTTGTGAAAACTTAAAAGGAAATATTCTAACAAAAATTAGAAGTTTAAGCCCAGAAAAGTGAAAGCATTTTTAGACTATCGAAGATTAGTATTGGTTGAAGAAGAGGACAGAAAAGAATTTAGAACAAAATAGTCTAACAAAAATTAGAAGTTTAAGCCCAGAAAAGAGAAAGCATTTTTAGACTATCGAAGATTAGTATTGGTTGAAGAAGAGGACAGAAAAGAATTTAGAACAAAATAGTCTAACAAAAATTAGAAGTTTAAGCCCAGAAAAGTGAAAGCATTTTTAGACTATCGAAGATTAGTATTGGTAGAAGAAGAGGACAGAAAAGAATTTAGAACAAAATAGTCTAACAAAAATTAGAAGTTTAAGCCCAGAAAAGAGAAAGCATTTTTAGACTATCGAAGATTAGTATTGGTTGAAGAAGAGGACAGAAAAGAATTTAGAACAAAATAGTCTAACAAAAATTAGAAGTTTAAGCCCAGAAAAGTGAAAGCATTTTTAGACTATCGAAGATTAGTATTGGTTGAAGAAGAGGACAGAAAAGAATTTAGAACAAAATAGTCTAACAAAAATTAGAAGTTTAAGCCCAGAAAAGTGAAAGCATTTTTAGACTATCGAAGATTCAATTTATTACTGAGCATCCCACATAAAATTTGGTATTATAATAGGCCCTCATTTTTTTTAAAAAAAATAATTATAATCTATAAACCTTGAGAAATTCCTGAAGTTGAAGCTTCAGAATCGTATGTCTTCACAGACGATATTTTTATTCATTGAACAAGGAATAACCAATAAATGCTTAATGAATTATTTATTATTTTGAATAATACGCTAGACTGTTTTGTATGTGAGAAAAATAACTCAAAACCGAAAAAAAAAGCATACATTTTGATTCTTTTAAAATACCCATGTGGTAGACAGACCAGGTTTTGGTTAACTATTTATAAGTGCCACCTTTATATTATTTCTATTTTCTACTGTTTTCCATAACTGCTGGTATTTTTTAAACCTTACGCATATTTAGGCCACTGTTTTCTTGCTATTTATTAACGCGTTAAAAAGGATATTCAATTTTTTTATATTAATTTTTTATTCGTAAGAATTTGAAAAATTAAATTTTAAAGTTTTAAATATTTCAAATATAATACATTAAAAGCCATAATTTTCAGTTCGAATGCTAGCTTTTATTAAACAATAGTCACAGAAAACATCCCTAGATTTGCATCGTTATTATTAAACAAAGAGAAAAAAATCTAAGGGCCAGCAGCTGGATTCGAACCCAGAGATCTCCAAGTGGGAATCAAATATGCTAACCACATAGCTAAACCCTTTTCCTGGCTGCTATTGTTTCAATAAATTCCTTTTGTTCTTAAATATTTTTCAAATCTCTGACGATTTATTTTTTGAATTAAAAGTTGTAAAATAGATGGATCGAAAAGTTGTGTCGATTCTACGCATGACAGTATCTGATTTTTGTTTTTTTGGCTCATTGCCTACTTCAAAATCTAGCCAAAAACATGGGGGACTTGTTTTTACTTGTAAATAATTAAATCTTTTTTGGTTTTTGCAATTTTAGGGAAAGGAAAGACCAACCAAATACTGTAACAGTTACTACCAAATAAAAACATTTGCTATGTTTATCCGAGGGCCACTAGACGTTTTTAAAGGTTAAAAGTGTTTTTTTAGTGGTAGTTTTGATCTTTTCAATTTGTACCAATCAGAAAGAACAACAACTTACAAGACATTGACGTGTTAAAGTATAAAGTAATCGCCTATTTCTTTTAGGCGGAGCTTAACGTCCAAACTACCAATTAAGTGTCGTGGACGGGGCTGGAAGCACAATACTTTACCATAAACAATTTTTTCTAACAAATAAAAAGTACTCATACACGGGATTCGAACTGGCGATCTCCTACACATAAAGCCAAGCTCTTGACCACTAGACCAACACCCGCTCCACGTTTTAGATAGTATATGTGCGCCTATAATCGTTATAAAAAGTATAGTAGTCGTTTGCCACAAAAATCTCTCTATGCCCTTAATGAGATAATTCCGGCTAGCCAATTTCTATAAAATTTAAAAAAAAATCAGTCTCACTTTAAATTTTTATTGATATTATTCAGGTGGTAAGATAATGGATATTAATATTATATTTAATATATAATATGCGTATATATACACAGTAAAAGATCGATTAGTAAAATCTACTTTTTCATACGTAGAGCGCCAAAAACTGAAAAAGTCTCAGCTCAAAATTCAAAATATAGAAATCTGCATTATTATAATACATTTATTATTATTATTATTGTGAGCTTCTCTAATAATGTAACTGAAACAAAACAAAATAAACAACAAACATGTTGATAATGAGACATCTAGGATGCTGTGGCGTTTATTTTCTTTTAAATAATCTGCGGTTATTATCGCAATTTTTTTAACAGACAAGCTTTGAATTATTATCAAACAAACACTGATTATCAAGGGCACTAATGGGACTTATCATAACAAATATTTTTTTTTTCTTTAAAATACTATGTTTACGAATTGCGTTTATGTTTATTTCTCAAATCTACGAACCTATGGAATCAAATTTCACTTTTATCTACCTTATGAATGTCTGAATGGCACTTATATATTTTTCTCATTATATAAATGAGATGAGGGGAATAACAATTGGATACGTGATATCCAAAAAGTTTAAATAAACCTCTTCTTGCAAACAGTCTATACTCTAAACAATTACAGCAAACTCAAAATGGCTGTTTTGTACAGTCATACTTCCGGCCAAATGCTATACAGGATGATTAAATTAAAAACAGGTTTTAGATCAATAAAAATATACTAAGAAACAATTGTTGTAGAGAGGAACCTCCCTCTTATTAAATGAAATTTCCTAGAATAATATTATAAATAAAAGTGTGATACATCTATGGTTGTGTTAACTCAATAACATAAGTCGTGTAAAGTAAAGTTAATCGCCTATTTTCTCAGGCGAAGCTTCTTAACGTCTAACTACCAATTAGGTGTCGCGGACGGGGCACGGAAGCTCATACTTTACTGTAAACAATTTGTTTATAACAAATAAAAAGTTGTCATACGCGGGATTTGAACTGGCAATCTTCTAAACATAAAGCCACACTCTTGACCACTAGACCAACTGAGGAAATTGAATTTACAAGTTTCTGAACCACTGTTTTCAACTTATTATTTTTTTTTACGTGCATATGGTTCTATAATTTTTATTTTTAACATTTCATTTAAGAGCACTTTTTAGAGCATAACTGGAAGGTAGGCTTATCCTCTAAACTGCTATTTTAGTGTAATATACGGTTCCATCATCTTTAAAAAGAAATAAAATATGTCGAAATTTCTAATTCGAAAAACTTGGTTGCCCGTGTCACTTCTTTTTTTAAACTTTTTTTTTTGTGATTATCTACACTACCGCCAGAATTTGAACTGAACTATGGCATAAATCTATATGTTAGGCCTATCTTTTACTGTTCATTATTTTTGGTGGCTGATTCATTCGTTTTAATAGGATGAAAAAAGAACGGCCAGTTTCAGTCATATTTGATGAAATATGACTGAAACTGGTAATTATTTTTTTCATCCTATAATTATTTTATTGTAACGAACACATATTGAAACCTACCATCGGTTTAGTACAAACATTTGTTTTGAAAAAAAAAATTCAAACGTTGGTTGATTTATCTACCTAAACACAGTTTAATTCTGTCACACTCAATATTCACTGAAATTGCATATTCGATAGACAGATGGTTTTCTAGCACGACTCATAAAAATAATACAGAGGTTAGTAGAATAGTACAATATACTTAAGCAGCACATTAGAGAAAACTTAAACTCCGCTGGAAAAAAAGAAGAAGATTTAAATGAATTTATAAAAACAGTCACGTTTTCAATTTGTTTTTGCCAGGTTTATAGTAAATTTGAGAGCATTTTTCGAGAAATACCTTCTTAAAAACCCACATTATCATACCCAATAGAAAAGTCTACTTGTGGTAGTAAATTCAAAATTGAAAATATTCTCGAATGTATCAGAAAATAACCTTGTATTTTTTTTTTTGTGCGAAATCATTATCTTTTTTGGAAGAAATTTGAGAATTCTTAATAGTTGAAGAACTTAACTAAGAAAAGCAATACTAACAAGAGAAGCAAGAAGTAGAAGGCGTCTGAGAGGGTAAGTGAACCGTACAAGGTTCTATAGAACTCAAGGCCATACTGACAGCCTCGCACAGGCGATTGTACTTCTATCCTAACACTACCGAAGCTCCTTTGATAGAAACCAAACAAGAACACTTGGAACAATAAAACTTACTTCCCTCACAAAAATTTTCTACAAGAATATATATGCCAAACTCTACAATGGTCTAATCTACTGTTAATATAGTTTTCAAACCGTAATGCTATTTTCTTCTTTTTTTTTTTTTGTAACAACACACGCGACAAGTTGCATTTAATAGCTATTTTAGGGAATGAGCTTTAAACATTGTTGATAAAGATAACACTGAATTAGACCAAAATGAGATGTTAATCTATGTTAGATTAAAACAAGTTGATAACCAAACTAAACCTAATTCAAACCTTGTACTGGTAAGGCATATATATTTATACTAACTTTATGCTAAATATTAATTAATAATAATTGTCACTTACCTGAATTGTCTCCTTTGATTTCATAGAATAATGCTTTTAAAATTATTTCCATCCTGTAAATAAAAGAGAATCATATCAATGTTTTTTTGTTTAAAAGAGGGAAAAATTACCGCACAATGTGGCAAAAAAACTACGGCATTACTATAAAAATTAAATAATTAATAAAAATTAACACTTTTGGGCTAAAAAGAAGTAAAATACACACCAAGCCTTTTTGTTTTCCTTATAATGTTCAACTTCAAAAATAAAGTACAATTTTTTAGTAAATTGAAACTGCCTATGTTGAAAACTAGCAATAAACGTAAACAAAAAATCTAAAAAAACAAAAAACAAAACAAAAGAAATAACTTATAAAATGAAGACAATTCAAGCAGCGCAGCGAACGGGCGTCTCACGACTGACTATACTGCCCGTTTAATGCCAACTGAATGCAGCTGCTGTAGCGTCATTCCCCCACTACTAACTGTGACTCAGCGGGGCCAACACAAGTGATAGGCCTAGAGACAATAATACTAGAGTGGGCCACTATATTGGATGGAGTTCGTGCTTACACAACCAACCAATTGCTTTAAAAAAAAATATATATGTATATATTTGGTGCAGACATACAAGAAATTCTTTTACGTAATTAAATCGCTGAAAACAACCGAAAATCTGTTAAATGAAATGATAATAATTATGGTTTGACAATTTTCTTTAAAGTTTAAAATGTTGGTTACATATTTAATTCCATATTGGATGATAAGTCTTAATCTTAATCTTAATTAAAATGAAATAGGGAATCTAGCCTGCTGGTCCTAGGAGCTTCTTACAGCTCACCGCCCCTTGATGGACACAGTTATTTACGAGAGAATACTGTCCAGAAGCCGGCAGTGTACTAAAAAAAGTTCTAGGCGCCAATGACCTCTAAGACTGACATTGAAATCTGAATATAAAAATAAGAACGTATTGTACGTTTGTTCAAAATCTAAAATCTCCAAAACTTCTTCACCGATTGCTTTGCAATTTTAACACAACGTTACATTTGAATACGGGCGTTTTTTAATATACCCATTACATAGATGTCACACCTGTAACAAGTAAAAGCATGTTTTTTATATTGTTTTTTTTTTTAAACAGCGCCATCTGTTGTACGTAAAAGCAACACACGCTGTACTAAATATTTTACGATTCCATTTCAATGTTTCCGATTGCACATTGTTAAATTGAATGTTCGTAGGTTGCAATGTGTAACAAATAGCCCTGAATCTACCGGCTAAAATGTTTACTGCTCTCTTCAAGTTATGGCAAAATGATGCGTTTGCCGAAAAACTGCTGTATTCCGAAGTGCCTAAGTATTACACATGGAACGAACGCGAGTGTGATATCATTTGAACGACGCAAACGAGGAGAGCAATTCGACGGACAACCTGGCATATTTAAAGAAACTACGATAGGCAGACTTGTACACTGGTGCAACCCAATCAAGATGAATGCTTCTTTCTTAAATAAGCCCGGTCCAACGTCTTCCAGCAGTTGAGAATTGAAGAGCTTGATGCAAAAAGGAGTTAGAAATAGAAATAGAAAAGAAATTTATTATTCTGGGACAATTGTCCCCTAAGAATAAACACGGGTACAAATAGAGGCCTTAATAGTTTGGCCTGTGATTATACAGAAATTAAATAAATAAATAAGTTATCTACATTTTTTTTTTCAGAAAATGTGGTGCTCCCTATTGTATGTTCAATTCTACATCTTTTGATACATAAACGAGTCTTTGTGCAGACTCGTTTATTATTACTTATACTCTAACCTAGGTTAGATTTGGAGCAAAAATGAGTTTTCTACTGCAGATAACTTTCTTTTGCTCCAAACAGAAGAGATGACGCAATCAATCAAACAAAAATTTTTTTATTAGGTTTACTTAATGTTTATATTAGGTAGATATTTTTTTTTTTTTTTTTTTTTTTGGTAGATATTATTTTTCTTTTTGACAGGCATAATAATATACCCTAACATTCGCTTCGACAAGACACAAAATGCCACTTAAAAGCTCAAAAACAAGAAATCTGTTGACTAAAGTACTTAATATGTACTCAAGTTTTACTAAAAATTATGATTTTGGTGCAAAAGAAGAGTTTTAGCAGCAAAATAACTTTTGCTTATAGCAAGCTTAAAAAATGCCCTAGAAAGTTCAAATTGAGAGCCCCAAATGACCCCCATCACAATATATTAACTAATCCTTACAGCAGACACAGCATAAGGAATACATCTTAAAGCATATTTAGTTTTTTGTCCCTACTAAAAATTTTAAAAAACTGTAGATAACTCCTTTTTGCACCAAGCTCTTCAATTGACAACGGTCATTACCACATGCCACTTTCCGCAGTGCATGTCAAGCACTAAATTTATTGGAGAACGACCGACACTGTGATCTATGCATTAATGGACGCGTGCAAAACACCGTCACATCCAAATAAAATTCGTGCATTGTTTGCAATCATATTGACCGCCTGCTCTCCTTCATCTCCGACAGAGTTATGGGAGAAATATAAATCGCACATGGATGAAGATATTTTCCTTCGAATACGCAAGGAAAATTCAAATATGAACATGGATTTCACAGCTGAAATCTACAACAAAGATTGAAGATTTGTGCTCAGAAATCGCGAACAAAGTTTTCAATCAATCGGTGAATGCCATCACCGGAATTGCCACGTAACGCGTGGCCGGAAACAACTAGTTAATAAATAAATAAATTATGAAAATGTAGACAAAAGATTATTAATTGGCCTCCTAACAAAATTTTTGTGGAGTTCATTTACGTTAGGATTCATTATAACTAAGGAACGGATTTTTATGTATTTAAAAATGCCAAATATTTAATTAAAATATGCATTTATTTTCAATTATGTGGAAAATATGTGATTTTCTTAAAATATTTTCTGAAATATTTAAGTAAAATGGACATTTTTTTTTATGAAAATGAAATTTTTGGGGGGGGCAAGTTATAATTATTTATACAAGAAAAGAACATTTTTACAATTTATAATAATTTATTAGGAACAAAATAATTTGTTTTTACAAGTTATAATGATTTATACAACAAAGAACATTTTTACTATTTATAAAAAGATGTGTTAAATTTTCAATTTTGAAAACTTCACTCTTCGAAATTGTTTGCAACCACATGAAATTTCAAATGTTGGAACGTAAAGTGACGACGATCTGGGCGTAAGATGGATTTGTAACGACTAAAATCCTTTGAAATGAGGATTTCTAAGTTTGTGGAAAGGGATATCTGCTCTAACCAAAGCCCGACACAGATCTGTACTCAGGGTAGACTTACTTGATGATGGAGATGTAAGGAAGGCTTGATAGGACGTCCTCTCTTTCTTTCTGTTTTTATTCTCTATGTGCGATCTGGTGGCAATATGTTGGGTGACTTGGGAACGTTGAGAGCAAGAAACGCGCTTGTCACAAGCTATGCAGTACAAAATGTCTCCATCACTTCGAAAAAGTTCTGCCGGAAACTCGCGAAGATATTTAGCAACCAGTTGTTTGTTTGAGGCCGATGTTCGTGGCATTTCACCCAAAAAACAATACACTAAGGGACCGAACGAAATGAATTGGACACTTCAACGAACGAGCTGAAAGAACAGACAACCTCAAAGAACTAACAAGTGCCCGTCACTGTTTAGCAGCATTCTGTGTAAATTACAATAACCATTGTACCCACTGTGATTTACAGCCCTACAGTCTGTGGTTCACAGTTCCTGTCAACCACCTCCCAATTATGAAAATATGCCCAAAATGAAAAATATGTACATATTTTGATTAAATATGTAGAAATATTTATTTATTTTAATCAAATATGTATAAATATGCGTTAACATCCAAATATGTGGAAATATGTGAAATAAAAGTAGACTCAAACGGCTTAAAAAGTGTCAGTATGAATACTTCTAGTTGAAAAACGTCTGTAAATTGCCTAGAAAAAAATATGTAAATACATACGAATCCGTTCCCTAATTATAGCTGTACAGACAATTGTATCATTAGGAACATAAACTTGAGATTACTGAAATCTACGGTTGCGAATGTTGAAAAAAAGAAAATAGAAAAGATTATAGTATCTCATTTGAGAACGTGAGATTCCAATTATTTATCCAAGTGCCACGTAACCCTGTTCTCAGTAAAGTGATGATTTACACCACTTTATTTTGTATGCCCTGCAAAGGCAAGAAGTCTACTCACTAAAAATAATAATATTTGAAGTGTTCGTGTTACTTTCAACGCAAATGATGTCTTAACTTTATTAGAACGAATTTTAAATGTGTAAGCTGACACACAAAAAAAGTCGATAGTACAAGTCGATAGTTAAAAGAACCTGGACGGCCATCACAATTTCTCTGCCATTCGAATCTATCACAGGCTTTCCTTCTCTAATTCCAGATTGCCAATGCCCTAAATCCTATCTATCCACCTTTTTCTTGGGCATCCTCACTAGATCTCCATTCCAGTTAGCCTTCTAAGAGTGGATTCTCCGATTAGGCATTCCCAAGACGTGCCTCCATTCAACTTATCTGGTCCTTCTTAATGAATGAAATCAGATCTATTTCCTGAAATAATTCTCGAAATTCTTCGTTTTTTCCATATTCTCCGCAATTCTTTTTCACAAACATTTCAATATATATCCTTCTGAGTACCATTCTTAGCCCAAACATTCGAGCAATTGTTCAACTTTTCTGGGTAATGCACCCAGGTTTCACAATCATATACAGTGACTCCCATTAATATTGGGACACCTATTACAAAATGATTTAAAAGGAAAATGAAAACAACACACAAAAGTTTGGAATTTTTTTTAAAAAAAATTACATTAGCAACATCTGTGGAAATTATATATAAGTATAAATCGATGAAATTCCAAACTGTTAGGTAGCACTTTTTGAAAAAGTGTAAAATAAGGCTCTCAAAAATATTGGGACACCAGAAGTGCTAGAGTTTAAATGTTCAATATTTAAAATCTCCTACTATTTAATAGTTGGTTGGTAATAATTTAATAATTGCTTTTTGACTTACAATAGCCCTCAAACGATCAGGCATAGGTGAAACAAGTTTTTGGTTAATTCAGGTGGTGTTTTTTTCCCATTCTTCCAGGAAACATCGTTTTAATTCATTTTTGTTAGATATTACTCGTTTGCTTAAAGCACTAGCTAAATATTGCCATAAATCTTCAATGGGACTGCGGAGAGGTTTGGAAAACTTTTCGGCAATTATATAACAGTCACTGACGTATCACCCAAGCCGTAGGTTTGGGGTCGTTATCTTGGCAGAATTTAAAAGACCCTAAAATACCCAATTTTTTGGCACTTTTTCCAAATTATATTTTAATATATTACTATAAACCATTTTGTGCATCATTCCATCAATAAACACTAATTCTCCAAATCCTGATGCGGACATCCAGCCCCAAACCATAACTGACCCACCTCCACCCGGAGGTGGAGCTTTAAAACCCTTTAATGTTGGCTGTAAATTCTTCTTTTCGAGCTCAGCATTCGCTTTCCTCCAGCCCATAACCCATCCATCGGACTGAAAAACATTAAATTTTGATTCATCGCTAGAGTATATCATTCCAAAAGTCACTATTTCCATTAAAACATTTTTCGGCAAATTTCACTCTCTTAACACGATTTATCTTACTGACAAAAGGATTCTTCCAGGCTACTCTACCATGATAGTCGAGTTTTCTTAGCACTCTCCGAACTGTTTCTGCCCCTTTTTTGCTTTCTAAACATGTCAAAAATATCACATAGAAGTTTTGGAGCACTAAGTCGGTGATCTTTTTTAATTCTTTTAATATATAACGCTGCTCTCTCTCAGAGGGCAGTTGAGGACGGCCTTTTTGTGGGGTTGAAACAATTCTTTTTTCTTTTTGGTAACGCTGAATGATGTTCCACGCAGTAGATGTTTTAGGTCCGATCAGTTTTTCTGTCCCTCAAACACTTTTTTTTTTGTCTTTGTGCAAAGAAATTACAATTTTTCTTTGTTCAATCGTTGTATTTGTATTTTTGCGCGACATGTTACACCTGGCTTGATTTATATAAACTAATATAATTATTAATTTCATATTGAATATAAGCTTAAGGTAAATATTTACAAATTGTATAAATATTCGGGCAAAACCTTGGACAAACTATAAATTATAATAGTGTCCCGATATTTATGAGAGGTAGAATTTGCTCTTATTATAATATATATATTTTTTAATCTACCAAAACATTTTTATGTACTTATTTAAATAGTTTTTATTTAATTAATAGTAATTATAAAATGAAATGAATTTATAAAAATTTGAATAAATGGGTGCCACTTTTAATTTTCGTCAATTTTGAACTTCTGTATGTACTGTCCCAATATTAATGGGAGTCACTGTATAACCATTAACACACGGTAGGCTCGATTTTTGGAGGAATTCATTATGAGAGGTTGTATTATTGGTATAAAAATGAATATTTGCCCATAAACAAACCCATAAAACAAATATATTGATTATGGATAAAATTGCAATTCATATAACAAAAATTTAAAACTTTTAAATTAAAAAAATAAATCTTCAAAACGGATAAATTTTTTTTTATTATTATTATTTAAGGCGCGTCAACTTATGAGGTTATTAGCGCCCACAGCTTTTTTTTTTAATGCACTGTCGGCCCCAAGACAGTATTCTCTCGTTTCAGACAACACTATCTGATCACGGAGCTGTAAAAAAACTCCTAGGAAGAAAAAAATCTAAGAGCCATCTGCTGGATTCGAACCCGGGACCTCCGCGTGGAAATCCAATACGTTAACCGCATAGCTAATACCCTCCCTGCGGATAAACGTTCTAATTGTTATAATGCAAATCAAAAGTTTATATAAAAAACAAATAATTTAACTAAAAAAAACTTATAAGTATCTTCAGACAACTAACGTTAATTACGAGGGTCGTTTGAAAAGTCCGTGCAAAAATAAAAACTACTTAATTTTTTGGGGTAAACCTTTTTTATTTTTCAACATAGTCTCCTTTTAGGCTTATACACTTCGTCCAACGCTGCTCTAGTTTGTTGATCCCTTCCGAATAATAGGATTTGTCCAAGTTTGAAAAATAGCCATTCGTTTCTGCAATCACCTTCCTCGTTTTAATAAAATCTTTTTCCCGCCAGCCATTTCTTCATATTGGGGAACAAATAGTAGTCCGAGGGAGCCAAGTCTGGTGAATAGGGGGGATGTGAAACGAGTTGGAACCCTATTTCCATTAATTTTGCGACCACAACTGCTGAGGTGTAAGCTGGTGCGTTGTCGTGATGGAAAAGGACTTTTTGTGGGCCAATCGTGAGCGTTTTTCTTGAAGCTCGGTTTTCAAACGGTCCAATAACGATGAATAATATGCACCTGTAATAGTTTTACCCTTTTCCAGATAGTCCATGAGGATTATTCCTTGCGAATCCCAAATGACAGTCGCCATAATCTTTCTGGCCGAAGGAACGGTCTTCGCCTTTTTTGGCGCAGATTCCCCCTTGGTAACCCATTGTTTAGATTGTTCTTTGGTCTCAGGAGTGTACTGATGTATCCATGTTTCATCCACAGTGACGAAACGACGCTTCTGGAACGCACCAGCGGATTCTTCTGGAACAGCTGCAAACCGTTCGTTTTTGGTCAAGCGTGAGCAATCGCGGCACCCATTTTGCGGATAGCTTTGTCATGTCCAAATGTTGATGCAAAATATTATGTACCCGTTCATTCGAGATGCCCACAGCACTAGCAATCTCACGCACCTTCACTCTTCTGTCATCCATCACCATATCATGGATTTTATCAATGATTTCTGGAGTAGTAACCTCAACAGGGCGTCCAGAACGTTCAGCGTCACTTGTGCCCATATGGCCACTCCGAAAATTTTGAAACCACTTATAAACTGTTCTAATCGAAGGTGCAGAGTCACCATAATGTTTATCTAGCTTCTCTTTAGTCTCCTGAGGCGTTTTGCCTTTCATAAAGTAGTGTTTAATCAACACACGAAATTCTTTTTCGTCCATTTTTTGAAAATCACTCGACTTCCTCGATTCAAACGAATGCCAAACACAAAGAAATAGACCGATCTGGCTGAAACTTGGTGTGTGTTCTTCCAAGAGATGCTACTAACTAAACATAACCTCGATACGCGCCAGTGGTGCTATCTCTCTGACTTTGCACGGACTTTTCAAACGACCCTCGTAAGTTTGGAACATTTTAAAAATGTGATTAAAAATTTACTTCTAAAAGAAAAGGTAAGTAGGATTCCTTCTAATGTAATTTTTTATTCTGAAATTTATTCTTGTTAGTATTAAGATTAAGACTATTTTAGTAACAACTAAAATCTAGTTTCAAGAAACTTTTTTAACTAAAAGTACCTCCTTGATCTAATGGATTGTTTACTTTTACAAAAATGGCTTCTAAAGATTTTTGTAAACTTCCTGTATCAACTATATATAACATATATTTAAACTTCTTTTCTTTTAATCATTTAAAAAAAAAAAAAAAATCCATTTTAGAACAGTTTTCGGCAATACAGATATTGTGATAGTCTTCCCTGTAAGGTTATAATTCAATATACGGTTACAAACTGGTAAGAATTAATTGTGACACAGATATTCGAAGTTTTGTACAAAAAATTGTGAGAAAGAACCTTCAGAATAATTGTAAGAGAAAGTCATATAAGTGTTCACACCTATTTTTTTTCTCTTTTATTATTTTAGATAATATTCTTAAATTATCTTCAATAATGAATGCTTATCTTGGTTTACAATAGTGTACGAGTCAAGACTCTGAATAACAACAACGCAGATAATATACATGATTTTGAGGAGAAATGTTACCAAACATGGTCGTTTTCATGAAATTTCTTGTATTACTTGTTATCTTTTTTGAAAACTTATTTTTTTTAATACAAAACTGCTGAACTAACCTCCAAATATTGCAAATATTTTATACACCTAACTTTAGAAACATAAAGAAATGTGGTGGTAACCATGGAGTCATACAACGCCATTTTGGATTTTTCATGAATCACTTTTGTTTTTAATCGGAATCTTTTTTTTTATTTTGATTCCAGCGTCAGATTAAGGTGTGTGCTGTTGAACTGTGTATTTTCACATCCAGTCTTGGGTATTAGCATGGTTCTAGGAGACTTGAAGAGTTAGCTACTATTAAAGACTTTCTTCAAGTTTAGGTGCCACCATATAGGTGGCGTTTCATGATACGAGAAGATGGATAAGCTGGCAAAATCGGACGCCTTATTCGTCCCAAACTAGCGTTTGATACAATCTCTGGTTTTCAAGTATGGACAGGTACACAAATATTGATTTGTTCCCCGTACAGATATTTTTTTTTCTGAAATGCTGTGGACTATTCCATAGAATTCTTTCAGGTACCTGGTTGGTTCCCTCATTGGACATTTTCGAGACAATTCTAGAAAATGAGCCCTCATGCACCGTAGAGATCCTGAAAAAGAAAAAACCATCCATCTTAAGATGGATTTTTTTTTAGAGTATGGAAGGGTAGTTTTAGGATTTTTGATCGGTATAGGTTGACGGTAAAGGAGCTTACGTATTTCCCCTTGAAAAGGAGCTCAATTTGTTCGGTCAGCTTTGAAACTAGGTACCTCTGGAATGGACTGGATTTCCAATCTCGATCTTCTATAGTCATTGTTATTTCTATCGGGTAACTACCTGGATCTAGAGAGGTTTTAGATAGCGTAAGGGTTCCCACCAGTAAGAATAATAAATTTTAACGGCACGTTACAATTTTCAACATGCTGTAACTGGTCCAAGATAAATATGCATCTTCTATATTTACCAACACCATAAATAGTTTAATAAAATTCTATAGTTAACCCTCACTCATCTTTACTTCAATTACCAAAATTACACCAAAGTTTTGAAACACATTTAATTATTCTTAACATTGTTGTTAAAATGTTTCAATACTTTAACCTTTTTTGAAAATGTAACCTACGACTTCCCTCAAAGTTGATGAACTGGTTGTATTTACGTAGATCTTTCGATTAAAGGTACATCTGGAAGTAGGCAGATTAGCCTCTAATGCGCCATTTGACTGAAATTAACTCTTGTTACTAATAAAGGGGAAAGGCAGGGTGTTGGTCTAGTGGTCAAAAGCGTGGCTTTGTGTGCTGGAGTTCGCTGGTTCGAATCCCGCGTATGACTACTTTTTATTTATTAGGAAAAATTGTTTTCAGTAAAGTATGAGCTTCCGCCTCTGTCCATAATATCTAATGGGTAATTGGACGTTAAGCCCCGTATTAAAAAATAAAATAGGCGATTACTTCTTAACAATTGAACAGTGCTTATAGCCTTATTCCATACTAAAGTGATACTTTAGAGGGATGCTTACCTCCAACTCACCCACAGAACCATTTTTATGTATAAAAAAATAAAATAAAATAAAATTTACAGAATTGTTAGACAACAAGCGAGAAATCCACTCGTAAAAGTGGTACAGAAATTGAAATTTTCAGTAGCAAAAGCTACATCAAATTTAATAAATTATAGCAATCAATAAAGGAGTTCAAATTTCATACTTAGTTTAGATATAATAATAAGAATTCTGTCTACTAATTGGAAGTGTCACTTTTTTAGTTTTCTCGAAAATTGCCCCTGAGATTGTTTTTTAACTTAGTATATTAAATGCTCACTGTGAGTGATGGCCTGGACCGAGTGTTCTGGAGAGACAAGATCCGTGCAGGCAATCTTTGGGAGACGCCTGAATTGAAACTGTTCGGTAGGTTGATCGTCAAAAACTGCACGAAAAAGCGTAGCATTGAAATACACCCAACTTTGACAATTTTTTTGTTTCTCTTTTTCTATAAAAGATAAAATTCCCAAATTTTCTTTATAATATAGGGAAAAATCCTCCTTTATAACTGTAATTTTTTTTTGCAACAACCTAGATCTGATAGATTTTGAGAAAAAAGACGCTGAAAATGAGCAAAAACTGCATTTTCAAAAATTGTCCTTGTTCTTGTTGTTATCTTTTTTGTAAAGAACGTAGCGCCTAAACGCGCGAACCGATTTTCATGAATGAGGTGTCATTCGAGTCGGAATTTTATGTAGATATGCCTTTTGTGGGTCTCGACGCTCTACATCGAATGGGAGTGGAGTTAGCCCCCTTTATGTAAGGCCCCCTCCAAAATTATTATCACTAATTACTCTGTAAATCTTAGCCCGATTTTGATAAAAATTTGGTAGGATGATAGGGTTAGGGCTCCCCTACGTAACATTAAAGCGACGATCTGCTCTTACCCTTGTTTTAGGGGACGTATTACAATCGTTTCAAATTATTGAAACGTGAACCGGTTTTCATGAATGAAGTGTCATTCGAATCGAAATTTTGTACAGATTTGCACATTAAAAGTCTCGACGCTATGCCTCTTATGGAGGGGAGTTTGCCCCACCCAAGTAAGGCCCTATCCAAAACTATTATTACAATATTTCTATAACGCTTAGTCCGATTTTGATAAATAAAGAGTAAAGATTATAAATGCTCATACAATATATGGATAAAATTAAAATTAATATTTCTAGGGGAAAAAATAGGCGAAGGGCACTTTTTGGGATAAGGAGGAGGCAAAATTCATCTCTAAAGTGCCGTCTGCATGTAATTTAAGGCTCCACAAATTGTATAACACGAATAGGAATTAAATATAGGTTCTAAGAGGACAGTGACATTACGTTCCTTTCACCTTTTATCATTTTACTATTTTTGTGAGCTCCTATATGATATTAATGGCAACTATCTCTTTTTAGTACACATAGTTTCTGGACAATTTTAATTACGTATAGTTCACAGAAAGTTGTATAAGTGTCCACACAAGAAATTTTTTTTATTTAAAGCACCTCTATTATTAGGAATTATCCCAGAAACTTCGTAAAAAGCTAACGTTCGCCCTAAATGTACACACGTGCTCGTATACAGCGAGTCTTGGCTATGAACGCAATAACAGTTGCTGGGCTGGCAGAGAGGGAAAGTAAAGATGGATGCAGTGTGTGCAGCTCAAGGTCAGGGTCAGGCTAGAGTAACCTACGCACCATCAAACAGTAGTTGAAACCTTCCCTTACCAGCTGGTAACAGTATTTTATTAGGATAACATGTTAGCAAATTTTCTCTAAATTGTTGTTTTAATTTCCCTTTAGTTACGAAAAAAGAAACATCTTATGTCCAACATTCGCATGACTACCTATGTTTACTTAACAAATTTTGGTGGAATATTTTTACCGTGACAAGTAAGTTAATTGTATCCCTGGCCGATTTCAAATCATTCATCTACCATAAGAGTTTGGTATAGACATTACGTCTTGTGCTGATGTTTCCGTTACGTGCTCACCGTTCAACAAGTGTAATGCCTAGAAAGATGCTGAAAAACTTGCAACAACTACTCTAAGGGTCTCGTGAACGAGATTGGAAGCACATTCATCACTGCTTAATTTTTCTTTTTTTTTTACGGATAAATAAAAAAGTAGCCACATTCAGAATTCTAACTGGGAATCTCCCACTTACAAATCCACGTTCGTGACCACTACATCAACAACCTCCTCTCCTCTTTACTATCTTAAATCGCATTTTTAAAATGTTTCAAATTTAAACGCTAAAGATCTACGTAAAGATACCACCAGTTCATCAAACTTTGCAGAACTTCGTAGGCTTCGTTTTCGTGTAAATTTTCATTAATTGGCACTTTCAGTCAGTGAATTTACTTTAAAATTGGAAATTTAGTTTCTATTTTGGTTCTTATAAACATTATATAGGCACTAGTGGCACTTTTAAGGGTTTCTAACCATCCCCTCTTTTTTATAATAGATATACATTTACATAATTATTGCACCAAGTTTAACGTAAATCGTAAAAACTGAATATTAAACTGATTCAATCAACAGTTGGCTGATATTCTCCTATATCTTAACGTGGCATCTCCTAGTAAAAACCTAAGCGAGATATTTCATTGTAACCTTCTTCACCATTCATTTTTTGAGTTACGGCACACAGAACGCAGTTATAAAAACCACTTTTTTTGTATTCTAGGGGGACCTCTAAATGGAAATTTTCGTTAAAAATCACCAAATCGATAATCCGCACGATACCAGTACAGCAAGTGAATGTAAACCAAAAAAGATAGCTAACTTACATACAACTCTACAAAAACGATATGAAAGGAAGAACATTACCAATTTCAGTCATAATTTGTTTGTTTTTTGCCAAGTTTCCAACTTAGGAACTAGGTTATCTTCAGGGCTTATGCTTATTAACAATTATAATATTTGTTTACATTGTTATATGTTAGGTTAGGTCTTTTCTCCTGTGTGCTTATGAACTCTAAAAATATGTACTGAGCTATGTTATTATAATTGTCAAAAAGCATAAGCCCCAAAAACTCTATAAAACAATGTTCTTTTCATAAAGTTATTGATTAAAAATAGCAATAACTAATCTACGCGTAATTGTTTTTGTTTGTAAAAGTTTGAATTTCATTTACTAAAAACATTTGTTGGTATTTCGTGCACAATAAACTCCAAAAAAAACGCTACTAATTTCGGCCAGTCGATTTCTGTATTAATCGTAGAAACTATCCGCGACAATAACGTTCCAAATAAAGTATGCCCAAAGTGTCTCGAGATAGGTTCCAAGCTCTCAAATTTTCCTGTTCTTCATTTACTAAATGATTTCTTGCCAGATACTCCAAGATAGTGCTTCTAAGTCGACATATTCTTGAGCTCCAAATGCTGCTGTCTTCCAAATCAGCAAATTGCATGATTGGATTTTATTCATAGCAAAACCATTCATTCTTAAATTCAATTGACTATTACTTAGTCTGATAACATGGTCGGGCGGAAGTAAGACTCGAATATTGACTGATTTTCGGCGAAGAGCTTCCGTAAACAATACGTGCCATCTGGAATGGCGTGTTAGCTTTGATCCAAGTGGCCATGCTTTTATCCAATCTGCATCCCTTCCTAGAGACTAGATTAGATTCTACGAGGATAGGGCCAGAAGGTTTTATGCCAACGCGATCCAGAAAGTCTATTGTGACTTCCGCGAACTAAAGCATTCCTTCCAGATAAAAGCCTGTTGTAACTAGAATTGAGAACATATAGACATGCTCCTGGACAAAGTATAATGGCATGGATATTTCTTCGCCAAAGAATCAAACTCCCTCAAAATTTTGTGCCCTACATATTATAAAGGAGGATTAAATAAGTTACTGTAATTTTGAGTTTGATGTCGATTTCACAATTTGGAAATACCACTATTCGTAACTGTTTATTCACTTTTTTGAGGTTTCCAAAGATGACACCAACCAAATACTTCAACTTTTGTATCCTTGTTTCATAAGTTCGGTCCACAACTTTTATTGGTGACATCTTTTTTTAAGTACTATCTCGTTTAAGGGTACTTTTGGAAGAGAGGGGGTGAATATCGTTGCCTCCAAAATATTACTTCAGTATAATATATGGCTCTGTATGCTATATATTATAAAGAGTGGCTATATTAAATTCAAAATTCGTACAAAATTCTCCCCTCCACATTTTAAGATTTTCTTTTATTGTCTAAGATTTTTTTTTTAAAATGCCTCCTTCATTTTCTCTAAATTTCGCAATTATATCAAATATTGTTATTTAAAAAAAAAAATTTGCAGGAAAAATTTATTTTGAGCATTTGAAGGTTTGGTTAAAATGTTACATAAGTCAACAATTCAACAACTGCAGTTAGTAAAAATCATGTGAGTGGTTACACAAGATTTATTATTATTATTGTATTTAGAAAGAATCGGGGAGGGGTATCTAGTGAGACCGTACTATCGATCCAGAGGCACGCAGAAATCCAAGATGGCCGTCCCTCTGCCTGGAAGGGTGTTTTTGGGAACAGTTAGACAAGTTGGAGTTGCTATGACGACGCACCCCTCTCCGCTTATGCCCAATCAAAACAACCTTCCTCCCTTGTAACCAAAAATTACACAATTGTAATATAAAGGATAGGCCTATATTTGTCTGATCTTGCTAAGCATATTTTACCAAATTGTTTAAAAAGAATTTTGTTTAAAGAAGAAGCGCTCAATAGTTCTTAAAATTCTAAATTCTTATATTTCCTCTTCAATTCTCTTTAATAGAACTGTACTCAACGCCAAAATGGGACTTTAGATGGAAATATTCTCACCTCACTCTCCCAGAAAAATGCACTTAATCAAGTTTTCTAAAAGTATAAAAGAAAAATGGAAGTGAAAAAAAAGTCATAAATCAATCCAGCAAAATGTTACCAAAAGTTAAAGTGAGATAACCACAACTAGAAGTAAACTTTGAGCTTCCTCTGATGTGTTTGTTCTGATCTTTTGTTCATTAACAAATGCATAGACCATTTTTTTCACCCATTTAAAATAAATACAATTCAAACACACTTCTCATTCAAGAAGTTGTTCACTAATGCAGTATTAAATTGTCGCAAATGTTAATTTGGTGGCAACACTGATCAATCCAGTGAATTGTTCTTTGGAGGGGAGTCGCATCACCAGAATTGATCTAAAATAATTTTTCTTGAAAATGAGCGGTTGAAAATACTGAATAATATAAAGAGATTTTCATGAAAAAAAAAATTGAGGTAAACTCACTTTCAGAAAATTCACACCATTAATAGAAAAGCCTAAACTTCTTTAAAACCTTAAAACTCAGCAATTTAGCTAGACAATCGTCGTTTAATTGTATACAGATGATAAGACAGCATATTTGTAAAAAGTACCTGAACTCTTTTACAACATTAAAAGAAAACCATAACTTATTTTCGAAATAAAATAAAAGTATCTATTCATTAAAGTGCTAGTTCCACAGTAGAGAATTGGACTCGAAGATTTTATAAATAGCCCCTGGTGGGGTGACAAAATTAAAAAATTCAAATTTAAACTTCCATTTTCTCATTTTTGAGTAATGCTGACAAATGATTTTGTAAGCTGTGGGCAACTTTATAGCGGATTCTCACCCACTCCCTCTAACCTGTGTCCATGATTCAAGGATTGTTTTTTTTTTTCGACCGAAACCGTCATAAATTCGATATTACCTCTGTTATAGAAGAAGATTTATAAGAAATTTGGAAGAAGTAAGACTGAGAATAATGGTTTCCTTGATTTTTACATAAACATAGGCACAGACAGGAAAATCTACTAAAAAAGTTTGTGTATCCTCAGTGAATACATAAAATTGAAAATCAGTGCTGGATTGATGAGTCAGTAGTGCTAGATAATATCGTTGGTTTTATCCACTGTAACACGCAGGTCTATTGTATCCCTGACCGGTTTTGGACTTACATCCATCTACAGTGTTGGATTAATAAGTCTATTGTAGAGTTCTCGACTTTATTTATATTTCCTCTTGCAGTCAGCCAGTGTAGTTACGAGATCGAAACAATAGTGAAGTTGAAATCACTACGCCAAACTGATTTACCTATACCTTACGTCCCCAAGAAAACATCCGAATATAGTTTTTAACAGAAGATACAAACAAAAATGCCTGTAAATACAGCCATTTAACAACTTACAGTAAATTAATAGCTTCTCGTTAAAATTGGCAGCCCCCCCACCACAAACAAAAACGATTTTACTCGCCTAAAATAAAAATAAAAAATAATAAGACAATTATTTGAATAGGTAAAGTTAAATAAGGGAAGGGATTAGCTAAATAGTTTACGGATTCCCACCGAAAATCCCAAATCCGAATACAGCTGCTGGCCCTTCAATTTTCTTTACCTAGAAACATTACAGCTTACTGATACAGTGTTGTCTGTAACTAGAGAAAACTGCCCGGAGGCTAGCAGTACACTAAAAAAAAAAGCACCACGTAATGATCTCAGATGTCGCGCCTAAAATAAATTTTAAAAAACTAAAATTAATCTTCTGTACTGTACTTAAAGTTTTATTTCAATAAGAAAACCTTGAAAAAGAAATTTCCTGGTAAAACGTTTCCAATCTCATTATGATACGACATTTTGGTAGGTGAATAAATACGAAATTAGAAAAGAATATAGATACTAGCTTCAGTAGAAAATTTCTTCTAAAACGTTTTACGGCAATAGTTTTAAATCGGAATATAAAATTTAAGTTAGATATAACAAGTATCGTGACTTTTCGTTTTTTTGTTACATACTGCTAACAAAAACATAAACCATTAGCTAAAAACAGTGTATTTACTAATAAATTGCACGGTTCAACATTTTTTTTCTGGAGGTTGTTCAAATAGCGTTTAGAAAATTTCTCATACAAAAAGAAAATCAATAAAACATTTAGAGGCCAAATAATATTTGCATATATGACGTAATCAATTCTTTATTAGAAATAAATTCAACTCCCAACAATTTTTTGGAGCATTTACTGTCGCCAAAAAAAAAAAAAAGCTTAGTGTGAACACTACATTACACATGACACCTTACAAGGAAACCTATTCCAAAACAACCTAAGTACTAACCTAAAATGAGCTTTCAGCAGAAAAATGATTAAAATTAAAATTATGGGGCTGTTAGTATTTAATGTACAAACAAGTTGAAAGAATATACTAGATATATTCTAATAAAGTGAAAAAGCTATTTCTTAAAGTTGCTTGAAGATTTTTCAGCAAGCACATTTAACCATTCTTAACAGTAATCTAATTGTTAGGACCATAAATAGCACTTTAGAGAGAAGTTTTAATAGAGAAAAATTGTTTAAAATAAAATTGATGTTATTGTTCAAAATTTAGATAAAATGACAATTTTTGAGGAATATCTTGACATAATTAAAAGTTGCATTCACTAAAATTGGTAGATGAAGCTGAAAGATTTTTATCCTGCACTCTTAGTGAAAACCACCTAAGACTAAATACGCAATTAAGTGGTTCACAGCTTCGTAACATTGTTTTTAATTTTTTTCAAACTCACCCAGGCAATCGATCAATTCTCTTAAAAACTTATTACTCAATTTTGATCAACAATTTGTGTATGAGATATTTTTCCTAGGGTTACACTATTAAACGTACTGGTTAGACTTACCACTAAAGAAACCATAATGGATGCTCTGATTTATAACATTATAGTTAAAATTTGTCTCCAAAATTCCGTGTTTGGAAAAGATTCCTTAAACAGTAGTATGGACTCTTCAATTTTCTGCTATTTTCACGAAAATCACTCTTATGATTTTTTTCTTAACTGTATATACACAAAGCTTTGTATAGCATTTATTTGTAGGGAACATTGATTTAATAAGTAATAAGGCTTTACAAACGCGTGAATTAGAAGTTAGATTTTGTAGTGAATATCTTGTGAGCATACACATCTGATTTCTTTTGATTAAGCAATGCTTTTTTAGGGAGTCAGTGAGAGCAGAGATGGAATTAAAAGAAGGTGCAATGAACCTATGCAAGTAAGGATCTATCTAAACATGTACCTAGCAAAATTAAAAAAAAAATAAATAAGTTTCTAATGTTAGAAAAAATCTGTTTAACTAATAGCAATTAGAATTTAAACTATGTACATTTAAAAATATAAAGCTCTTTTTTAAAAATATAAAGCATGCTTCACACTAGTGAATCTGCACGATTAAGATAAGTTTAGTTTGGTTTCTTACCTTGGTTTGTGTTAGGTGTTAATGTCAATTGTACAGCTCAGAAGGTAGTAAAAAAGCTCAGTCTTTCTAAAATTTGTTGCAAATAAGTTACTAGATTTAGAGATACCTAAATTCGCACACAAAATTAATACAAAAACGCACGCACACTACAAACAACAATTTGTTTTTTAAAATTTAATGATATAAGAAATTGGTGTAAAAATATTTTTTTTATATATATATATAAAAAAGTATAAACAATTTTTTTTTTTAGACTTAGTTACTTATTTATCAAAAATAAATTAGCTTTTAATAACAAGATGAGACAAGAGTGTCCGGTCAACAAACTGTTTTAACACAACGGGTTTCCAGATTGGCAAGAATTTTTTCTGGTCACAATGAAATAGTTTTTCGTTAATTCTCCACCGCAAATATCTATATGTAAATATAATTTTTTCTTACTTTTTTTTTGACACAATTATAAACTATTTAAAACTATTCTCCGTTAGTTGATAAGAAAAATAATAAATAAACTAAAAACTGAAAATAAATGTATAATAACTAAAGGCTTGAAGTAACCCCAAGATGTGCGTTGTTGATTTCTGGTCAGGTAAGGGTAGTATGTGTGAACCAGGGATCTGTTTGCCCTCGCGCCGGGGGTGAATCTGCTCGCAGTAACACTGATCACTGCACCACCACCTGCTCGATTATTTGAGCTAGCACCCTTCGTACTAAACTAAAGAGTTTACCATCAAAACAACTCTTGATCATATGCCTATTACTCATTAAGATACTTGAAAAAAATAAATATAAAAATAAAAAATAAAAAAAATAAATAAATAAAGGGAAGGGATTGGCTACGTGGTTAGCGTATTGGATTCCCACGCGGAGATCCCAGGTTCGAATCCAGCTGCTGGCCTTTAGACTTTCTCTTCCTAGGAGCTTCTTACAGCTCACTCTCCGGTGATGGGCAGTGTTGTCTGTAACGAGAGAACACTGACCGAGGCCGGCAGTGCACTGAAAAAAGCTCCGGGCGCAAATAACCTCAGATGTTTACGCGACTTAAATGATAAATTTATATATATAATAATTACTCAGAGTACTTTTTTTAAACTTTTTTTTTTGTAGCTTTTAAATTGTGGTCCAAAAATGTGCCACTTGTGTTCCTGGACAATAATATGGTGATTATAGCAATAAATAGTCAAATGTAGTAAAATAATTTTATTCAGAGACGATAAAAGCAAAAACTATAGAAGGAATCGGTATCTTTCTTCGGTCCTGTACGGTCAAACCATCGATTAGGATAATTTTTATTTTTTTTTTATTTTGAGTCGTGGACCTCAGCCGCAATGAGCTAGACAACCATCTAATTGAAACCATGAGTTCCTTCTAAGTTGTGGTAGAACATCTTCAATTAAAATGTAATAATCATTACAAAGAAACTGCAGAAATGTGTCCGCATTGAGCCTAGGTGGTAAGAAATGCTGACATTTCTTAAAATAATTAAAATTATTAATTAAAATATTGTCTAATACTCCCATCCAAACATTGCACAGAAACTCATGCTGAAAATAATAATATAATAATATTATATATTATAATAATTGTGTAATGAATTAATTAAAATCTGAACAATAGAAATAGAGATATAGAGGTTTTAAATTTGACCGAATTTCTAAACTTCCAAAATTTAACTTTCCATATTTCTGAAACATTGCCACTTATATCAATAATAGAGCTAACTTCTCTCTACAATTTGGTAAAGGAATCATTGAAATCGGAGCAATACATACGGAGATATAAAGGATTGAAATTAGAAGGAATTTAAAAACCACCAGAATTTAACCTTTTCTGTTTATAACCAATACATTGCCATTTATACCAGTTACAGAGCTAACATTTCTCTTGATTCAATTCTCATCAATGCATCATTTGCTGCAAACAAACATAACCTTATCTTAATTAATCTACCCATTACTTAACCCATCCCAACCTAACCTAGCATAACTTACCCTATTCAAATCTAACCTAACCTAACCTAACCTAACCTAACCTAACCTAACCTAACCTAACCTAACCTAACCTAACCTAACCTAACTAACCAAACCTAATCTAACCCAACCCAACTAAACCTAACCTCACCTAACCCAACCTCACCTAATCCAATCTAACTCAACCTAATCAAACCCAACCCAACCCAAACCAACCTAACCCATCCTAACCAAACCCAACCTAACCTAACTCAACCCAACCTAACCTAATCTAATCTAACCCATCCTAACCTAACCTAACCTAACCTAACCCAACCTAACCTTACATAACCTAACCCAACCCAACCCAACCCAACCCAACCCAACCTAACCTAACCTAACCTAACCTAACCTAACCAAACTTAACCTAACCTAACTTAACCTAATCTAATCTAACCTCAAATAACCTAACCTAACCTTTTCTACCCTAAACTAAGCTAAGCTAACATAACTTAATCTATTTTAAGCTAACACAACATAATCTTACCTTACATAATTTAACCTAACTAAAGTATACAGGGTGTTTCAGGGTTAAGTGTCCTCACTGAAATTATGAATTTAGGACCTCAAAAAAAAAAAAAAAAAATTCCTCTGAAGGTATGCCCGTTAACGCTTTGTTTATGAGATATTCACGTCTAAAGATTTCCATTTTATGAATTATTGTTAAGTTGGTTATAATAAAAAAAAATTAATAGTGCCTTTCAACTACTTTATTAATAAAAAATTATGACAATTAAATGTAAATAAATAAATAATAAAGAAAATGAGGAATCGGTATCTTTCTTCCACAGCAGCAATAGCCGAACGGCACTGGATTGCTGTTATTGATTCAATTACTCTTCTTCTTAAAGAATGAAGATCATTGACCGGCATTTCCTAGACTTTTCTTTTAATGGCACCCCAAGTAAAAAAAAAAAATGGACGTACCAATTACATTTTTATTAAAAGTTTTAAGAATCATAAGGATGGGCAACATTTAAGTTTGAATAAAAAAATTAAATAAAAACTTTCTCTGTCGCTAAAACCAGCAATAATCGGTCGATTTCCTTTATACATTTCTATCTGTACCATTAATTCAAGCAATACTTTCAACAAGTCCAACTTTATATTGAAAAGAAAGAGTGAAAGAGTTTGAAGGAAAAAAAAAATTGATGTTTTGTTTTACTAGCAGCAGTCTCTTTTTGTTTTAGTCAAAACTTCATTTTTTTGGTTAATTTTTCTAGGTCTCAAGAGAAGAAGCAGCTGTTTCAACTTCGTAAGAATGTATTTTTTTGTTATAAATAAATTTGAAAAACCAAAATAGTCTGGACATCTCTTTGTATTCATTCTTCCAATTATGTGAAACACTTGTTCTTCAGTGATCACAACAGTTTAGTACAAGGGATAAAAGTATTGTGTTTAATTTGTGTGTTGAAGTCGGATCTACTTTAGTGATAATGGTGGGTTAGTTTTGATGTGGTTTATTTAAATTTTACACTAGGTGCATTTTTTAAAGTAAGGCAAAAGTCTTATTACTTACTTATTTCTAAAAGGTCTACAAGTTACAAGTCTACAAGTCTCAAGTCTACAAGTCACAAATCTACAAGTCACAAATCTACAAGTCACAAATCTACAAGTCACAAATCTACATAATCCGCATCTAGCCACGCTGGCAAAAGGAGGTTTGAAAAAACTATTTCATTTTTGAATATAAGTGGGATAATGTTTTACATCATATTATTTACTGACGAGGGCACGCTTACGTGCTGAAACTTTTGGCACGTAGACGACTTTTTAAACTTAGAAAAACTCTTTAAAACTTTTCAGTTTTTAAAACCCAACACTCTCTCTCTTATGTTATTCATGAGGTTGGGATCTGGACCTCCTAGAGTTATTGCTCCTAATAATAATGAAGGTATCCGGAAAAATTATAAATCAATCACACTGACTTTGTTAAGAGACCTTTATCAATTCCACAACTAATTGCGTTGCTAGAACTGAAGCAGGCTAAGTTTCTGTTAAATCAGATAGCAAAGTTAACGATCAAATGACTGATCCGAGTGCTCCTAATGAATGCAAGTAGGCTGTCAATATTGTCTACAATCAATTAAAACAGCTTGATTTATGATGCCTAATAAAATGGAGCCTTCGCTAATGCTGATTGCCTGGATTTTATGAGATGTAATGGGCACCATTCTGTTTTGATTAAACGAAATTTTAAAAAATATTTTAAAATCTTTTCCACAGAATTGAGGGAGGCTTGCGGTTCAGTACTATTTTTACCCTTCACTCGGTTTATTATCAAGCGGTTAAAATTTCTTTAATTCGCTCCACTAAAGATCAATCATAGAATTAACATTATTTTCTATATCTTTCGAATAAAATATTTCATAATTCCTACCCAAATTTCTACAATTTGCAATTTAAAAGAGTTTGACGACCTAAATTATATCTTTTTGCCTGTTATATGTACAGCTGTGCCATAGAGCTGCCTTTTAAAACCAACCTCATTGTTACAAGTGATGAACAATATAAAGATGTCGTGAAAATCTTTTTTATTTTCTGTGTAAAGCAATCAAGATCAGATTATTTATCGTTAATTGATTTATCATGATTAATGTCATGTAGCCCAACGAATCAACTTTTTTCGATTAAATTTTCTCTTTATATTTGAACTACATTTGCCTCTGTTCAATTATTTTTCTTAACATCCTAGAAAAATATAATAATACAGATTTAAAGGTTTTAAACGATATGCGATTTTGTAAATTAATTATGGTATACCAAAATAATTCAAATGAACATAAAATTTATAAATCACATAATAATTTAGTTGAAATACTATTACAGGATAAAAATGGTTCTAATTGTACTATATTTTTTTATACTTTGTGCATAATTAAAAAGAAAATAGCATTTTGGATTCAAATAATTGAACCAAAAACAATAAAATTGATCTATGCTGCTCCCATCTAAGATTGTGCATCACAAACCCGCTGCTCCTCCCCGCTTACTGCATCACTGTTTTATCCATGTAAACCAGATTAACGCTTATCAAAGGAAGAAAAATTATTCTATACTTTCTTTTTTTATACGTCCCAATTGAGAGAAAAATTCTTTAAATATGTTGATCTGATTGCTCGATAAAAATTTCTGGCACTGTTATGTTGAGGAGGTTGCATCTTCTAGAGTGCGGTTGCAGGTTCAGATTATTTGAAATGTTTTGAATTAATAAAATCAGAAACTATGGCAAACGATTATTTAATATTTACAGAAAATTCTGGGCTGCAGTTTGATAATTTTAAACCTTTAAATACGTTTAAAGTGGCATTCTTTCAGTTTATATTTACGGTGAGTTTGTGTATTTAATGTTTATCTAAGTTCTTTATTACATTGGAAAATGGCATACAGTTTCTCTAATATACATGTCTGTGACTTAGTATTTCCGAGATGTGTGAGGTTACACAATTTCGTGTCTTACTTTGTAAATTCTCCTTTCTTAAACATTTTGTTGACGAGAATGCATAGGTGCAGCTCGGTTAGGTAATATTTCCAAGATACTGGCATTCCATAGTAACTTAAAAAAAACCCTGAAAATATCACGCAATCTTCTTAGTTTCACTTGTTCCTGCTTTATAAAAGATAAAAGGATAAAAATTGAGGGCTTTTGTGTTATAACTCGAAGAAAGGTTTAATGCCAAAAATAAAGTTTGGGAAATTAATGATGTTAAAGGGAAAAGAGTCTTATTTCTACCTAAGCGGTCTGGCAAGAACATTTTAGGAGGATGGTAAAACTTGTAAGTTTGATCCAGGGCGGCCGCTATTCTGAGATTCAGCATTTCTGAACCAATCTATGGAACAGGATCTTTGTATTCCATCAAGAAAACTTTCAGCAATTAGGCGTATTCTACCCATCCACAAACCCTTTTCAAGACCTGAGTGATATTTGTTTCTCAAAAAAATATTTACTTGCAATAAAAAATTGATTTGTTTTTTGACAATCCGAACAAACGAAAACAATGAATTAGATCAAACCAACCCAGTGTCTGTACAATTATTCTGAAAAAAAAGAAGGTTTCTCTGGGTACTGGTATTCTCTAGAAAATAATTGCCTGAATTGTCACTATTTTCCGTAAAAGGAAGGTAATAGCATTCAGTTCTTCTTATCATTTATTTATTAATATTAATACATATATTTTTTTAAACCAAACTATATATTTTTTATTCACAACTTCACCTAATAAAATTCCTTGAAGAAGTGGCTGTACTCTGGTGCTACTTGAGTTTGCAGTGCTGTCTGAACTTTTTTCTTGATTTTCTCTTGGCATCATTCGTAAGAATTATGCACGTTTAAACCTATAAAAAGGTTTTGTTTTCAAAAATTTATGATTTTTGGGAATCCTGTGCTCCACCTTTCCGTTTTTGATAGTTATTTAATTTTCTGCTTAGATCAGCATCATATTTCGATTATTTAACGTACTTCTCTCAATCCTGAACACAAAAAAGTGGTCTATACTAAAAATATGAAAGGTAATGTTAGAGAGTTAAGGGAGAGATTGTCTGTGTTAGTAGCACAGTAGACTTGTGAGCCGGAGGTTTTGGCTACAAATCCAAGAGCGCTTCCTTTAGATTTTTTATTTCTAGAAACCTCTACAGCTCACTGTGATAAACAGTATTAGGAAGAACACGGTCCTGAGGCCGACATTTAATGAAAAGCATTAGGGTTCCGGTATGAATAAGCTAACCTTGTTTTAAATTTACAGTGAAAAGCGTAGATTTTTGTTACACTCTAGGTGAGGGATATTGTTGATAATTTCAATAATTATGTCTAGACTTAGCTCCATTGGGGGAGCAGTAGCTACTCTTTCCGTGATCTTAAAAGGTAGCAGAGACTGGTTTTTAGATTTAGGTTACTTGTTTGGGCTACCTGCCATTTAAATTTGAGCCGGTGTAGGGTATTCTTAGAAAGTCGTTGGGCATCTAGTATTGGATGAGAGCATTTACTTGGGACCTAACAGCGAAGAAGACCTTGCGGCCGTTCGAGATACGTTCCTCCACTATGGCGCTTGGAGGCTTTTAGTTGGAGATTTAAGTTACTCAGAGCCAGCGAGCGACGTAAAATTTCTTCCTCTTGCCCTGCTGCTCTAATGTCACATCTTACAGCGGCCACTTGCCGCAGGTTTTTGACGTGAACCAGGCCGAGTGTCCATGCCGACTTAATCTGGATTTAATGCCTTTTTACTGGCATTTAATAGGAGGTGTGTCTAGCACCTGTGCAAACTGTGAATGGAGAGTCGAAGTGACCTCATATTCTTTCTCAGCAATGCAATCGCTAGTTGCGATGAGTCCTCTGGCACTTAGAAGCTAGATAGCAAGGACATGTAAAAACGACTGGTCGAAAAATCTTAAACTTTATAAAAAAAAAGTTTCTCTAAATACTGACTAATGCACAATTGTATCCAATCTAGCTCCTTCGAAACACCATTTTTTTTTTCTCCATTTTGCAGATTTAATAATCTATGTGCATATTTTTGATAATATATGTTGTCTCCTTTGCAGTGCTCTTTAGAAGTGCTAGTTGTGGTTTTACTGCTGATCAGGAAACACGCACTCAACTCCTGCGGTCAAATTGTGATCTTGCTGTTCGCACAGACTGCCTTGTGGCTGGTTACATTTGTAAGTATAACTATTTTATGCTCATTCTTTTGTATGATGTCAACAACCCTTATATGCTGTAAAAGAGTTTCACACAACCTGTACTAATAAAATTTCCCTGACGGTATTTTTATATAAATTTTATTTAACTTATCCACAATTTTTAGCAAGGATTGAGTGTTAACGCAAAATAAATTTGCCCAAAAGAAAAAATTGTACGTTTCAATAATAAGATTACAAAAGTAATTGCTAAAGTCTCAGTTACTGGAAATTTGAAGAAAAAAATAAGTCAATAAAAAATAATGCGCGCTTATTTTCTTTGGAAAGTATTAAGTTCCAACATCAAATAGCAATTTAAATACTTAGTCCTACAAAAATGTCTAGATACTTTAGGAACAGAAAAACTAGTACAAATACTTTACTACTAAAATTTTTTAGACATCATCAGATTAATACAATTTATTTTTGGCCTCTGCTATCACAAAAGGTGCTCAGAGTGGTGGCCAGATATACTGTACAGCAAATGCTGCCTGAATAACCATGGTCAAGCCTGTTGGGGGGAAGTGGATAAGCCACTTCTTCTGGGATCGTGCCGTCTCTCCTAACAACACACATATCAATATCCCTTAAACTCACCCAAGTCGAGGTCAAAGGTAACTTTTTCAAATCTTATGAAGTCTCAATCAATTCAGAAGTGAAATTTTTGTACAATTTTTTCTTTAGTTTCTTTAATTTCTTCTGGCTTACTCTGTTTATTTATTTTAGGCGAGTCTTCCACATAGTAAATATTTTTGCGACAAATATATAAACGATACAAAAATAGTTAAATTTATTTTTATCGAGTCAACCCGAACTAATTGGTGTTAAGGTTTTATTAAAATCGGCAATATATGTATAAAATAATACATTAAATTTTAAATTAAAAATTACAGTATTCTTCAAGTAAGACTGCACTTTCATTTATAAATTAAATATTCTCAGAAAAAATAAAAACACTTTTAAGAAAAAATAATCGAAAAAACTGCCAAATTATGTTAAGTCTCAATCAATTCAGAAGTGAAATTTTTGTACAATTTTTTCTTTAGTTTCTTTAATTTCTTCTGGCTTACTCTGTTTATTTATTTTAGGCGAGTCTTCCACATAGTAAATATTTTTGCGACAAATATATAAACGATACAAAAATAGTTAAATTTATTTTTATCGAGTCAACCCGAACTAATTGGTGTTAAGGTTTTATTAAAATCGGCAATATATGTATAAAATAATACATTAAATTTTAAATTAAAAATTACAGTATTCTTCAAGTAAGACTGCACTTTCATTTATAAATTAAATATTCTCAGAAAAAATAAAAACACTTTTAAGAAAAAATAATCGAAAAAACTGCCAAATTATGTTAAGTAATAAAACATTATTTATTGCGCTTGAATATTATTTTTCTCTAAATAAATTTTCCGACTTATGTTAGCAACTCATAATTTCTAATTTTTAAAAACTTGGTGAAATAATATTATTTTAACAAAATAATTGCATTTTATCGAAGCGATTTTTTCCGTTATCAGTGTATTTATTTGATATATGAGGCATTTTGACAAGAAATCATATAACCTGTTTGACTCATCGTTAGTACAAAACGACATTCCCCTCAAATTTTATTATTCTCCTTTACACTGGTAATTTAATTATTAATAATTACACAGTACAATTTCTTTGCCTGACCGATAATCCATATTCAGCGAAATCGCTATTAAAGGGAGAGTGACTAATTGCGATAAATTGTAAATTGATTAAATTGTTGAATGGAGAACACTGTTTTGAGCTTACTACAAACGTTTTACATTTTACAATATCAAGAAAGTACTCCGAGCACGACGTAAACTATTTTACGGTAGCATAACAGCATTAATTTGAAAAACTGTCATTTTTGTTAGGCACCCATTATTAAGTGCAATAAAAGCAAGTGATCTATGCTTGACTTCAAAGTTCCATTTATTTGTTTTCAGATTATTGACCACTACTATCACGCATGTCATTACAACTTGCGGTTATGCGGCCATTTTCAGCAGTACAAGAAATTCAACAAAATTTCCACTTGTTTACTTTACCTTGTGTCATTTTGTAAGTACAATAATATCACAATAAAATAAAAGTTACTATGACCTTGGAGTTTTGGTTTATTCTGAGTGGTTTTCTTTCGTATTCGCTGTACCGATTAAAAAGTTGAACTTGCCCTAAAATTTAGTATTTAAAATCTCTCGAAAATCACTCCACAATATTCCAAGCTGAAATTGTTGCTATCAAAACCCACGTAACGAGAAACCTTAGAAAAAAAAAAGCATTTTGGGAAACGGCATTCTTATCTTTTCAGAGGCCAGACTGGTTGCCCTAAAGGCAGTGCAGACTTGTGAACCACCGTGACTTTTAGGAATGAAGAAATCCTTGTTACTAGTTAATAAAAGTGCCGAAACATGTTGGGATTAAGAGTAATGAAGTTGCTAGTCAGGAATAAGGCTGCTACTCCGTTCATTGGTTCAGAAATCAGTCCTCTGTATTACTAAGGGCTCCATGCTCTCATATTCTAGAGAATGGATTAGGGAATTGAATCCCAAAACTCGAACTCAATAAGAAACTAATGCCAGAAACGTACACACTTGAACGGAGGGATCTCTCGAACTATGTAGGTGGAACAAATCAATCTGGTGACCGTTACGACAGGACTCGGTGGGTTCAGAAAACATTCCCACATTATGAGATTAATCAACTCAGATTTTTATTGATCCGCAACCTTGTACGGATTTTGTGAGAACGAAGAGTACAACCGTTGCGTTACATTAGCTAACTTGCGATTTGAGTTGTTTAAAACAAAAGATCGTATTGCAGAAAGGACTGGTTGGAAACATTCTGGATCTTGCAAAAAGGAAGGTTTCTTTTTCTAGACCTGAAAGGGTGCGGCACATTTAGCTGACATATGGTGCTAGAAGAATTCCTTATTTTTGCCTTCCAGCCTTTGTTGAATTCTAATTTGAGAGCTTCAGAAAGTATAAGTAAGTGATCGACTAATTTTTCGGCGGGCTTAACGTCCGCTAATAATCACCTCATCAAACCGTCCTTAACTGGCATGGGTAGTTAACTGTAACTAGTACACAGTACTTTATATATTATTTACTCATATTTATTTGTTTGCATAGTTTTGTGGTATTCTGGAAACTTAGTGAACCGTCTTTGTAGATGATAGCTTTCTGACCTGAACTTAAAGCTCGGGTTATTGTAACTTTGATAACTTTTGGACATGGCCACAAATTCAATTGTTTGTTTTTGTCTGTTACAGTCAGTGCATTGCTGATTGCGGCAACTGGTCTGTTGTTGCAATTCTATTCGGGCAACATATGTTTCTACCATTATTTTGTTTCTCCAACCTACATCATATTCTACGTTTTCAGCGTGGAAGTTTTAGTTCTTATTCCAAATATCATCAACTATATGAGTGAGTACAGTTCTGTTCGATGAGAACCATCAAAGTTGAGATCAGCGCCCACTCCCCATAATAATTTTTTTTAACATTATTGGATTTTTTTTTTGCCTGCTTTCTAGCAGGTTATTTAGATTCTTCCTGGGTTATTTATTTCGCCTTTATCCTTCAGGCAATGGACAGAAATCAGTAGATGGTTAATTCTTCAGGCGTACAATCAGTCATTTCATACTGAACTAAGGGTGCAAGCTCTAATTCCAAGTCCAATTGCCAACTTTGAATATTGTGGTTTGAACAACTTAAAGCCTAAGGAGGAGACCGGCAATATAAATTAAACCCCAGCCAGCCGTAGCTAAAAGTGCACTTGCTAGATGTGCGCGCTCCATCAGAGCCTGTTAGGGTTGTGCCTTCCCGAACTTCTGGGAGTGTCTACATAATGACCTTCAAGCATTGGTTATACGTATTTCAATCTTCCTTAATTGGGCCAAGCGGGAATTGCGTTCTTTTGAATGCTTCTGCTATGGACAGATCTTGCACATCCACCCAGGGTTTGGTAACATTTTCAGCATGTAATAATATCCCTGTGCTTCCATAGGGAGACTAGTATACCTGAATAGGGTGCGTAATGGTCTTTAAATACACCTGAGTACATTTAGTATGGAAAAGAATCAAAAAAGAAAAAATATCTCGATCTTCTGAAAGAATGACATTCCATCTTTTAGACTAGATGGGTGCTGTGATTTTTTTGCATTTGAGTCCAAGTGGACATAATGTTAGAGAAAAGTCGTAGGAACACCCTGCGGTTTCGGGTCGGTGGCCATTCCAGGCCTTGAAGGGTTGGTTTCATCACGCTACCAAAAATGGTACCACGGGATCTTGAATTAGCCTGGTGGAGTTCTACCTCCACACTCATGAGCCAAAAAAAGATTTTGAGGTTGCTGCGTCCTCAAGTATTAAATAGTCAATTTATGTTTTTCTGCAAAAGAAATCACCACTCAAATTCTAGTCTATATTATGATTAATTTACAAAGGTGGTTCTTTGAACATTGTTAGTGATTCCTCTTTGTAACATCAATAACTTTAGTATTCTGGGTCAACTAATTACCTGCAGAATAAAGAATGCGTTTGCCGGCTATACACAATTATATTAAAAACATTTAAAAATTTCCGTGGAATTTCGTATTTGTTGAAATTTATCTATTCTGGATGCCGTGACTTTACTAAGATTTATTATTTTTTTAAAGACAATATTCATGAAACTTGGAGAATTCCTTGCTGAATTCTCGGCACACGTTATAATTTCTTACCAAATTTCCAAAATAACCCATGGTATTCTATTGTGCCAATATTGTGTGCAGAGTACAAAATGCCAAATGAGTGTAGCTGATCTTCACTTTGATAACAATATTTTTTTTAGGAAACAATTTGATACCTAACGAAATATCTAATTTCTGCAAAATTTTAAGATTATTAATGGACGAAAAATACCTCTAATTTTACACACAAAAAATTCTAATAATTTTTGTTTTTCTTTATTTTCCTGTAGCTTATATTTTTTTTTCGAACGTTTTGACCTACATGAGAAGGATCAGATCATCAGCAACTGAAACAATTTTTAATTTTTGTGTACAGACTTTACTAAGGCAGTAAACTTATTGACTTATTGTCGTGTTTTCTTGGCAGGTTCACTTCGCGTCTGAAAGAAAGTTAATTTTATTAACTTGTTTCTCTCTTCTCTAAATTATTTTATTACTTACTCTAATAACGATTTTTTTTAAAAAGTAAAAAATCATTTTGTTTGAATGCCTAAAAATCATAAGAAAAGTCAGAAAATTTTGCTTGGTTCTCCATCAAACGATAATTTTTTCAAAAAGAAATATTTGAACCTCTTATACGTATTTACACTTTTTATAGCCAAGAGAACTTATATTGTAAATACCAATGTCTGCTATATGAGAGAGAGTAAGCACTTTTATAACAGGTAGTGACAAATTTTCCTAGAAGATAATAAATAATAGCACTGACGCTAGGAACGTCAAGTACCGCGTGCATTTACTTTGTGGTAGTCCATCTGGGAAATGAACCAATTAATCTGAGGCTTTTATTGTGTACATTCTGTATTTTATTGTGATTGGTAGCACAGGTATGAGACCTGCAGTTTTCTAAATTTCTGGAAAATATCCTAATATAGTTAATTTAATTAGCTTTAGTCAAGTGAATTAAAAACTTGCGAAATATTTTTTTAATTATTCGTAAATTAAGGCCATCTAACCCAGGAGCCTTATTTTTTAATTTTTAAATGATATTTCTGATTTCTTTTGGAGATGTTAATTTGCATTTATCGTGCAATACATTAGAAATACAAAACGTTTTGTTCATGGATATAACGCAACGGGTGAACGAAGGATAGCCCAGGTCTGTCTATAACAGTTCGCACAAACTGGTGGACTAGTGGGAGTTAGAAAATTTTCAGTAAGATGAGTACAGGTACATATCAAACACTTTAGATTGCGATAATATTTTTTAGCAATGGGATTAAGACATATAACACTGACTACAGAAAAGTTTTTATATCGTTCCTAGTTGATCATTCAACCGCACACCTTCTTATTAATTATTTCATTAATATTCACTGATTGTCAAAATAACAATGAACAGTGGATACTCGTCCAGTCATTTTTTTTTGTCATCTGTGTAATCTTAACGGGCGTAATATTTTTATCAACCAGGCTATCATATCAGGCTTTTCTACAGCAGATTTTTAGGTACAGAAGGAGGGGAAACGTCCTCGTCCATGCTTTCCAAATCTGATAGAGGTTCAGAACTGTTATCAGTACTCAATGTAATTTCAACACCCGTTGTCTTCTTTTCTAGGCTTCTTAGAATCAATCTGTAATTCAGTTTAGATAAAACAGTCACTTTATTTTTAGGTAAAGTGATATTGCTGGACGAAATGCCACAGAGTGAAATTTTGTTTTCAAGCATTAATTTGGTGATAAATTTGTTCAAAGATTTGTTCTAAAACCTAATAACAAAAATAAACTAAGTTTGGCAAATAAACATTAAAATTGCAATAATATAGTTTTATTAAAGTAAACTAAGTTTTTAGCTTTTTGTTAACACTAAGGCAACATCTGATGATTTTTAAAACATTAATGTTGCTGGCGTTGATTTATTACAAAACAAAACGCTCGATAAAAAAATGTTACCTATTAAGGAAAAACTACTGGAGACTTCTAATTAGGGATTCGTTGCATAATTTTAAATATTTTTCTATTTACCGAGAATATATGTAGATGTGGATTAATCGAATTTTATGTGATAGTTTTAGTAAACAGCTTCAACCGCTTACGCCCGCTGTCTGACATTGAGCGCCACGAGTGTTGGTTTTCCTCAGAACACCAGACCAGCACCGAAGTCGGATACAGGTGAATTTTCTATTTGCTATGCATCCGTCACTGATGGATACCCGTTTCAATCCCTAGTGTTTTCTTGAAGGACTCAACTTTCCGCCCTATACTTTAATTTGAAGTTAGGCCTCATATCAGCAAAGTAGAAGAAAAATCTGAACTGTGAACACTACATGGCTTTTTCTTACTGCAATTCTAATAGTTAATTACCCATTATTTCTAAATTCTATGTATTTATTTGTTACAATACAGTAAAAGTGATTAAACACGACTTTTTAAGCCCTGAGAAAAGATTAGAAAGCGTCAGTATTAAGGATCTTAAAAGTCCCAGTATTATTCATTATGTTAGGTTCAGTTATGTGGTGGAAAGCATTTAGCCTGCGCAGTACTATTCGAAACTGCGTAGCATTTAAAGGGCTAATTTATAATAATTAAAGGCTAAAGGGTTCATACGTGAGAAAACAATTTTTTTTAACGGTAAGATTTTTTTTAATGTAACACTTTTGCTGTACCTAGTTGTTGCATTAAGTGGTGTAGTGTGTGAGTTCACATCCTGTCTTATTTGAATTGATGTTGCTTGATAATAGGTATTTGTTTTAAAAATATTTGCTTTTGTTGTGTTTTAGACTTGAGAGCGAAGCGATTACATCATTTCTAGAGAAGCAGGCTGATTTAATAGAGTATTATAAAGTCGCTAATAACGATCTGAGCAAAAGATTGGAGAATGTGCAGTCCACACTGTTACAGGGTCATAGTGGAGTAGAAAATTGTGGCCAACCGAGGGGCGGCTCTTCGATACAGCCGTACGCCATTCAAACTTGAGACGTCTTTCAGAAAACATTAATTATTCGTGTGTTTTGGCAATGACACTTTCTCAGCGCCCATTTAATTCCAGTTTTACCCCTGATTTATTCTGAAGCCAACAGTTGTCCTAATGTTACAATTGCCAAAATTATTGTTTTCGAAAATTTAGAGTTTAATTATTTTAAACCTTTTTCGAGTGCACATATCGTAATAATGAAATATTAAAACCTCCTTAAATAATTTGTGACGACCCGATTAAAATCATCTTTGAGTGGAATGAGGTAAAGAAAGTCGTTCCTACACTCTATACTGTAGCCATTTATGCTTTACCACTAATAAATCTTAACTTTGTAGACTGTGCATTTCAAAACTATATGAAGTATATGTGATAAATATAAGTACCTATTAGCCAGATAATTTTCTGTAAAATGAAAAACGAATATTTATAATTTTCGACTATCTCGTGCTGTAGCTTTTAGTGGTATAAGTTACTTTTTTGGGCATCTCATGAATGAATTTTAGGTAAATACTAAAAAAGAACGAAAAAATGAAATTGATTTTTTTCAGTTTTATTAACATGTACAATAGCGTAGTTAGTCTACTACACTCTCCTCTAACTCAGTATCTACACACATTTACACAAACTAAATTTCCATTACAAACTTATTTATTACCTTTGTGTTTTCGTTTTCTTGGTATAAATATTTTTTTTTTAACAAGTATTTTTTACAAAATTATAAGCGCTTGTAAATAAAAATTATAATAATTTAAAAAAACTATATATATTTGTGCACATTTAATACCTATTACAGGCTTATCACTTGAGTTATAACGTCAGGGCTTACAACAAGGGCTTTAACGCTTCCTAGCATAGTTTGCTTTATTAGCTTTGCTGGAATACTAAAAAAATCCGGATACTACGAAAGTCACTGAGCATGTTTTAGTGTGATGACTGACCAAATGAGTGTATAAATAGAGCAATTTTCAAACAATTGCTCTGGATAGCCAGCTTCATTCATTCTGGAATGAGGATTTTTTCCAAGTCAGTATGAATTTTTTCAGTTCACTACATTAAAATGCAGAAAACAAAAAAGTAAGTTCTAACAGCAGTTTCAATTTATTATTTGTGTGACCCACTATTACTCTGGACTACATACAATGTATGGTTACATGTGTTTTTTATTAGGAGAATTAGAATTACATTTACTGACTGGATATTTCTTAATAGGATGTTTAGTCCATCTCCAGCAATGTTCCTGCTTTAGTCGAGTTCATTAGTAAGCGTAAACATTGTAAGCACGCTCATCTATTCTGGAATACCTTTTATGGTTATATTTTTTGTGAGGAGCATTAGACCACATTTAAAATTTAAAGTGGACCTCAATAAGATGTTATTCCAGCTCCAACCATGTTCCACTACTGTTATTAGGTAGCGGAGATATGATTAAAACGTTCACACTATACATGGTTACAAGAGAATTAGGTCACATTCACAGCCTCAACAGCTGGAGTGTTTAGTTCGATGAGAGGATTTGGCTATGTTCTCAAAATAGTGCCGTGTTCGATGGACGATTGGCCCAACAGACTTGCACCGTGCAATAAGATTGTACTTTACTTTCCCAAAAGGAATTAATTTTCAACCAACTTGGCTCGATCTCATTAACATCCAGCCTATCTGAGGTACTCTCACCAGGTAAACGTAGAGGCGTGAAAATAGAAAGCTAAGAAGTTATGCCCTCATTGAACATCACTTTATTGTAGTATTTTTAATTACACCTGAAACTCAAATTTTCCTTAAAACAATAAAAGACTAGTATTTTTATTTTCCACCAGTACAAGCAAAACTTTGGTAATTAAATAAAAAAAAATTATAGAACATAAAAATTTACCGGGTATAAAACTGAGCTTTGGAAATATCGTAATTTCACAAAAATATTTACAATTGTAAACAAAAAGTAAGGTCAACATTTACAATGTACTGTAAATAACAAAACAAGATAATTAAAATGCAGATATGCGCCTTATTGCATGATAGCTGCCATGAGAAAGTGTATGTCGGGAGTTGCAGGTATTTCTGGAAGAAAAAGAACTGCACTGAGTGTGTTCTTAATGGGAGGGGGTTTATCTTGATATAGGAGTTCGCTTCTATGGAGTGGAAACCTCTAGTTTACAAGGTTTATCCGGAAGCCCTTTTCCAGACTATTTAATCGAACAGATACGGAGATGACCTAAACAGGTGGGCACATGGACCCAAGGCTAAAGCTAACTTGCACCTTCATGGAATCACAGTCACAATTCTCAAGAGACATTTATACGCGAACTTCTAAGCATGAATTCTGAACCTTTTCACAAAAAGAGCTTTCTTACAGATTTAATATCTATCTACTATGGTCTTTAGAACCGTTCCAGTTCGTCAAGTAAATGAAAAGACACATACTTTTTTGTTAGATTTTTAAAATATGAAAAAAGAGGACTTTTGAAATTAAGATTAATTAATTAATTAAGAACATTTAATCTTCAAAAACCCTTTGAGACTGGCTGATAGAATAGGATAAACTATTTAAGTCAGACATTGGGGCTGAGTCTTCAACCTTCTTTATTAAGAATGCTTATTTTCCATTATTAAATATTTACTTATAAATACTTAATAAATTATAAATACTTACTGCAATACTAAATGAATTTAATAAATTCTAAAGGCTACAATGTATCGTTTTTAATCCGTATAACTAAGTTCATAAGTGAATATTTATTAAGGAACAACAGTTACTTTCTTCAAAGTATTTGATACTCGCAGTAAGACCGGGACACAAAACAGTCTGTACAATAAATCCTAAGGTAAACACAAGGTATACTAAGCCCATGGGAGAGACTTTAAACTCAACAAAACATTTATTCAATTGTATTCTCATGTCAAAATTAAGGATACGTTAATGACAAGCAGGGAGACCAGATGAGCATAGTTGGTAATTATTCAAGAAGATTGCAGCACTATATTTAAAGACATTTAAAACATTTGAAGTTAAAGACATTAGAATTGAATGCAGACCTCACTATTCTCACAAATCCCGACATACTTGATACTAAAACTCACTTTAGTATGGCGCATAACTATAAATATATCTATATATTTTATAAACCTCATATTTACAATAATATGTGTAAATATTAGTTTATAATAACAGTATTTACAGTGTAAACTGAGAATAAATTTTAAAAAACAAATATTCTATTTTTGGATTCAATAGATCAAAACAAGTAACTGTTTTAGAGAAGAGAACATTCTTTTTCTAACTTAGGAAATTGGTTGCAATTTTATCATTATTTTCATCGTCTTTTTTGTCAAAATTATTATGAAAATTAGTTGAGGACATACTGGAATGTATAATTTTAAGCTTATCATTAAATAAATTATCACTTTTTTTATTATTATCATCATCAATATTATTATCAACTGCAGCAAATGGATCGTCAGCAAAGTGAAAAGTGTCTTCGTAACGGTAATCTTTGAATGGATCTTCAGTAAAATCAAATTTATTAGTTACATCATTTTGATTATTTTTGAGATTATTATTATTATTATTGTTATTACTACTAATGTTTAAATTTGTAGAGTGATTCTTGGTGGTAGTGTCGGCCACGATACGCTCCAACTGCAAACGCACAAAATAAAAGAAAAAAGAAAGAAAAAGTAACCAAAAATAAAAAAAACAAAAATTAAACTTAAGGCTTTCAAACAAAAAAATTTTAGCAACAAAAATTAAAGAAAATTCAAAAACAGAAATAAAAGTAAAAAAAAGAAAAAAAGAAGAAAAAAAGTGGTTAGTATTAAGATTGGAGAGTTTAAGGTATATGTAACATATTCTGGTGTATAAAAAAAATATAAGCCGTTTTTTCTAACTAAAGAAGTTCAATGAAACTTTAAAACGCAACTAAAATAGGTCTGATAATTAAAAAATAAATAAAATTCACATCAGGGGATCAGTCAAATCAAATTTATTTGTGACATTTTCGTGAATTAAATTTAGGAACCGCTACAGATTTGAACGCGACTTTACCTACCTTACTTCAGCAAATCATTGCTTGGGCGCTTGCTGTAGTTCATGTAGGGTGTGTCTTATTTACAAGTCCACTGTGAGAGAGTTCGACTTTTTATCACCAGGTCACAAAAGCAGAGCGAGATAAGGTTTGTGAAAAGAAATAATAGACAAAGCAAGGAAACCCATACGTAAGCTGAAAAAACCCATCTGCAATCATGACCTCTCTTTTCTTTTATTAGAGAATAAAAAGAAAATCTTCTAAATATGAAACAGCCGAACTACCCAACTCAACTACGGATTAGAAACATCCGATGATGTATGCTACATTAAGATAATCGGTAAATGCTTTCGAGACGCAATTCTAAAAAAATGCTTTAAGAAATCTAGAATAGCTAAAGAATCAATTGACATTGTAAGAGAAATAATAGGTATTCAAAGCTTTTTTTTAATGTCTGCAAAAAGTAAAAATTGTTTAACATGGGGGTTTGAGAATGGACGACATCAGAAGGCCACTAAGAATTAGTGGCAGAACTGCATGATAAGAAGAAAAGATGAAGAGTATGGTAGGACCGTATGCGGCAGGAAGAGAGAATGTAACAGGAAATGAACGGTAGAGGGGGTGAAAGACTAAAATCAAAAGTTCGAAAGAGAATTAGACGCCAGAAAAGGAAACAAATACAAAATAAATTATGAAAAAATAATAACTTTTTTTATACACCAATTACTTTAATGTAAATGAGCCAGCTATTTAAACCATTGAAAATTAATATTTTCAAAATACCTTGCTGTTGAAGTTGGAAAAGTCAGCGAATGCGTCCGTCGGCTGCACTGGATTAGGCGTGGTAGCGAGTGACGGTGGTGGCGCGGGGCGTGGCGGCGCTGGGCGAGGCGGTGGCTGCTTGTTCTTCGGTGGCAGCGCTGGCGCACTCACTTCGAAGGGCTCGCAGCCGAACGGATCCGAATTGAACTGCACAGATAGTAAATAGATTGTCGAAAAGATCTCTCACACCAGGTATTTGTTTGTTAATAGTCCCATAATACCAATGCTGACACCAAAGTTGAAACTTCATCAAGCTATTAATAACTTTCAACTCATTTTCTGTAGAGTGAATTACAACGGATTGTATAGCACATATAGAAAAATGATTACTAGGTTACGTTCAGAAACTTTCTGTAAAACGTACACAGTATGTACCTCAGTCCATAAGATGACCTAGATCGAAAGCTTGGCAAAAAAAGAAGTAAAAATTTAGGACTAAAATTGGCAACAATCTTTCTACCTTTATTAGAGAAAGTTCCTAATGAATAATTCTTCACAATTATAAATAGACCGGAATAATTATTCACATCTATAAATGGGCTAATAAGTAATAAAGACAGAATAACAATCTAATAAAAAAAAAAGAAAAAAAAAGAAAGTTATTTACGTAATAACATTAAAAACAAGAACGAAAGCGATAGAGTGTAACAAAAGTCTACGTTTTTACTTTCTCTTACACGCTTTTCTCATTTAGTTGTTCGATCTGTTTATATAAAATGCGATTTTTTTCACAGTGTTCGGAGCTTTATCAGCGCACTGCCAACCTCGAGGATACTATATGCGCAGATATTACAAAAATACATTATACCAAATATACCAAAATACATTTTGTACAAAATGTATTTGAATTGTACAAAAAATGTAAGCTTTTTAAAAATCGAAACCCACTGAACAGCATAATAACTTAAAAAATATATTTTGGTCACTAATACTGATTAACTGAAAATCACTTTTTAGTAAATAACAGTATGCGGAGTTTTGTCCGCATGTGTCTATTGAAAAATTATTAAAATTTTACATTCCGATATTAAATTACTTTAAAAAGGCTTTCCAGCAATAGCTGCGACTTTTTACAGTAACTTTTTACGACTTGTACAGTAACGTTTAAAGATTCCACACCAATCACCAAAAACAATGAACAAATACATAAAATTTTATTTATACAATGCTGTTGAAATATCTTGTATTTGCTTTTTGGCAATTCTATAAATTAATAAATATTTAGAACCAGCAAGCAATAAACCCCAGTCCATTTAATCTTGCTTCGCCCCTCCTAATTGGAACTAAATCACTCGGGTTGAATTCCAGATGTAAATTTAACACCTCGGCACCAAAATGTTTCTAGGTGTTTTTCTAGTGATATTAACAAGTCGTACTTACATCATCTTCTGTTTTGGCCGGCTGAATTCCTGTACTGCCAAATGGATCGAAAGGATCGCATTTACCTATAATAACAGATAAAAGAAAAAATTAAAATTTACCAGCAGTACAGCCTGGAAGTGGATGTAGGCTTAGTGTCCACGTCTGCCAAAATATAACAGTGGGAATTGTACAAAAAAGGTAAGCTTTTTAAAAATCGAAACCCACTGAACAGCATAATAACTTGAAAAGAAACATATAGGTAATTAATAGCTAATTAAAACAACTGAATTCATATATATAAAAAGAAAGCCAAATACCTGAGGCCGTATTGTCAAAAGATGCGAATGGATCACTCTGGTCGAATTCCAACTGTAAAATGATTTGCTTGATCACTTAACTTAGCGTTTGTTTTTAGTTATCAAAAGAAAATGAAAAAATTAACCTACCTTCGATGTTGATTTAGAAAATGCTGTTGAAAATTTCGTATTCGAAGCAAATGGATCTGAAAACAGATTTTTTTACTTTTTTTTAACTAGCTTGAATTTAGAAACGTAGAAAAAAAAAAGCACCTGCTTCTCTATACATTTTTTGATAAAATAACTAAATTTGTTTTCATGATGCAAACTATAACACATTAATTTGTATGTTGGACAAATATTAAATTCCTTCAATGCATTTCTATGTAAGTGTAAGAAATAATTTGTTTTTTTGTAGATTTTTAAAACATATTTTAAAATATTAATGGTTATCTATCAAATGTAAAATGCCTTTAAATAAGATGCACGCCGTTAAAAAGTTCAATTTCACATTTCTTGAAAATACGTACAAATTATCTTGTTGAATTTTAATTATATTCCAAAATAGGGGTATTCTTTCTGTCTCACTTTTATTCAAATTTGAGGATTATAGTATTAAATTAAAACACATTTTTAATAATTGCTCTAAATAAAACCTACATAATAAGCTAATTTTAAATGTAGAAGATTTTCATTCTAAACTTACCATTTTTAAATACGTTTTGACTAAATTCGTTGTCCTGCGTTGTACCGTTTGGCATTTCGTTAGCATTGTTACTATTGTCATCAATCTACAACCAACAGTAATATAAATATTAATAATATTTGATACAATTATTTAAAGAACTTAAAAAATCTATTCAATTTATTTTTAAAAAACTAGCCTTATTGTTTACTAGTCTTTTATACGATGGATCTCGAAACTGTGGCTCCAGGTCTAGAAAACGATTTGGAACTGTTGAAGTTTCATTGTTAACTATGGCCGTGTCAACCACTTCGATCGCCTCTTTCAGTTGACGTTGTTGTTCCTGGATTGTGACGATAATACTTCTTATCTGCAACATCAGTTTTAACAATATAAATGGTGTCTGAATTTAATTATCTGTAAACAGGAAATGAACTCAGGTTGAACTTCCTGAGTCTTGGGAAAATGTGAAAGAACGAAGAACACCATTCCTAAATAATAGTTACGGAGTATTTCTCCTTTTATTATTTAAGTGAGGGAAGAGTTGTTTCCACTCAAAAAGTGAGATGTTGCCTATACGAGCGAGTGGCCATCTAGATGGAGGAGTGAAAAAACACCTCCTTTGACTGTTCATATTCAATTTTTAGTTGTTTCAATAATTTAGAAGATAAAAGTAAAAGTAAGTAAAGTAATCGCCTATTTTTTCAGGCGGGGCTTAACGTCCAACTACCATTTACTAGCTGTCGTGGACGGAGGTGACTAGCAAACGTACTTTACTATTTCTCATTTAACCATTAAACAAAATCCAAGGCCTAAGTCCGGAAATCGAATCCAGCACCACAATGCATATTAGCTTTGCAGGTCTCGCCTCTTAACCCGCTCGGCTACCGTGGCGCCTAATTTAGAAGATAAATGTTTTAAACTTTAGACACAAAGACTGATTAAGCTTAAAAAAGTGTGACAATTAATTAAATTAAATCACAAATTATACATTAGTACTTAAAATAATTGTTCTCTCAACTATTAGCGGTAGATAAACGTGCTATTGACTGGTTTCCTACGATTATATAATTAATTCAGTCATTTTTCAGGTTTTTTTAAATTTATTTAATTTCAGAAGTGATCGTTTAACTGACCTTAAAGCTAACTAGAGAGCACGCGAGTTAACTAAGCAATTATCAATCTCTCTTGGAACCACGACCTCCTTTGTATTCTGTTCTTCAAGATATTAGATTTGATCATAATGGAGATGATGTTTACACAAGAGAAGGTGAGATTGTAGAGAGGGATTTCGCATGGACATAGCAAGTGTTATAATAGCTTACGGTAAAACAATAACAGCTAATTTATAAAGTTAAAATTGTATTTATTTATCTTAATTCAAAAATCTGTTAAATTTAGAGTATAAATTATATTGTTATTTTTCGAGATATTTGTAAAAATGAAAACTTATTTATTTATTTTTTAAATGATTTAAGGCGCGTCAACATCTGAGGTTATTGGAGCTTTCTCCAGTGCACTGACGGCTTCCGGGCAGTATGCTCTCGTTACAACTGTCCATCGCCGGACAGTGAGCTGTAAGAAGCTCCTAGGAAGAGAAAATCCAAGCACCAGCAACTGGATTCGAACCTGGGATCTCCGCGTGTGAATCCAATACTCTAACCGCACATATAATCCTTTCCCTCTCAAAAACTTATTAATTAAAAGTTTATAGCAGTACTGTATGTAACAGAGATTGAAACTTGAACTTTGTTTGAATTTAGTATAATAAAGGGTCAATAACGACTTTAGAAAAAATAAATTCTTTTACGCTGACAATTTCAAATACATAAAATTTAATTTGCTTAAGGAGAAAATCGGGTGGGCACTTCGCACCAGAATGTTAAGGAACTTTAAAGCTATAAGCGGATAACTATTACCTGACTAATATTTAATTGTGACTCTTGTAGGAAGTTACACAGTGATGATAGTTTGCGGGACTGTTCAATATTTTCATTTTCCAATTTTGTTTCCTCTTGCAACAAAGCTTCCAGTTCTTTACGTCTGCTTAGCAGTTCATCTTCTTGAGATCTAACTAAGGTTGCTTGTTCTTCCGCATCTTTACGTAATTTGTCTACCTAACCGACACACACAAAAATCACACAAGTTGAAAGTTTGTTTTTTAAGGCTGTGTCTAACACAAGCAGCTAAAGAGACTGCTTTCTGATTTGATCTCTCCATCCTCAGGATAACCATCATCAAGTTTGCAAAGAGACGCTCTACGAGGGTCGTTTGAAAAGTCCGTGCAAAGTCAGAGAGATAGCACCACTGGCGCGTATCGAGGTTATGTTTAGTTAGTAGCATCTCTTGGAAGAACACACACCAAGTTTCAGCCAGATCGGTCTATTTCTTTGAGTTTGGCATTCGTTTGAATCGAGGAAGTCGAGTGATTTTCAAAAAATGAACGAAAAAGAATTTCGTGTGTTGATTAAACACTACTTTATGATAGGCAAAACGCCTCAGGAGACTAAAGAAAAGCTTGATAAACATTATGGTGACTCTGCACCTTCGATTAGAACAGTTTATAAGTGGTTTCAAAATTTTCGGAGTGGCTATATGGGCACAAGTGACGCTGAACGTTCTGGACGCCCTGTTGAGGTTACTACTCCAGAAATCATTGATAAAATCCATGATATGGTGATGGATGACAGAAGAGTGAAGGTGCGTGAGATTGCTAGTGCTGTGGGCATCTCGAATGAACGGGTACATAATATTTTGCATCAACATTTGGACATGACAAAGCTATCCGCAACATGGGTGCCGCGATTGCTCACGCTTGACCAAAAACGAAATCGTGTGAAGTGTTGCAAGGACGGTTTGCAGCTGTTCCAGAAGAATTCGCAGGACTTTAAGCGTCGTTTCGTCACTGTGGATGAAACATGGATACATCACTACACTCCTGAGACCAAAGAAAACGAAATCGTGTGAAGTGTTGCAAGGACGGTTTGCAGCTGTTCCAGAAGAATTCGCAGGACTTTAAGCGTCGTTTCGTCACTGTGGATGAAACATGGATACATCACTACACTCCTGAGACCAAAGAACAATCTAAACAATGGGTTACCAAGGGGGAATCTGCGCCAAAAAAGGCGAAGACCGTTCCTTCGGCCGGAAAGATTATGGCGACTGCCTTTTGGGATTCGCAAGGAATAATCCTCATCGACTATCTGGAAAAAGGTAAAACTATTACAGGTGCATATTATTCATCGTTATTGGATCGTTTGAAAACCGAGCTGCAAGAAAAACGCCCACGATTGGCCCACAAAAAAGTCCTTTTCCATCACGACAACGCACCAGCTCACACCTCAGCAGTTGTGGTCGCAAAATTAATGGAAATAGGGTTCCAACTCGTTTCACATCCCCCCTATTCTCCAGACTTGGCTCCCTCGGACTACTATTTGTTCCCCAATATGAAGAAATGGTTGGCGGGAAAGAGATTTTATTCAAACGAGGAGGTGATTGCAGAAACGAATGGCTATTTTTCAGACTTGGACAAATCCTATTATTCGGAAGGGATCAACGAACTAGAGCAGCGTTGGACGAAGTGTATAAGCCTAAAAGGAGACTATGTTGAAAAATAAAAAAGGTTTACCCCAAAAAATTAAGTAGTTTTTATTTTTGCACGGACTTTTCAAACGACCCTCGTATTTCCACTTAACCAATTGTAGCAACACTAACCAGTCATTGCCGAAACTTAACGTCTCTATACAGACTTGAAATCCCACATTGTGATAATGCCGGCAAATAACAAAGACCTAGAATTCTCTGTCCTGCACAATTTCTTCACAACAGACACAAAATAAATCTAGAAGTCCACCATTTCCCACGAATATTGGATTCAAGCACAAAGGGTATTGGGATTCCGTAAAAAAAAGGAAATACCAACAGAAAGTCAGATGGTTTTCACCGAACAAGTACACAATGGACAGAGAAACTAGGAAACATTTTTAGTTATTTGACAAAATTATTGAAATAAATACAACTTTGAGAAGACACAGTTACTGATTTGTTAATTCGGGACAATGAATGGCGCTTTCAGTCCAGCAGACCCATCTTACAGCAGTACCACTGAACTGGCAGCTCAACAGAAACTTACGCATACTATTATAGTTAGTTTTATTTCGTATTTAAGAAAAGGTTCAACAAAATTCAATGAACAATACTACGAGTACAATTCCTCATCATTTTCAAGAAATTTCACGTAGCATAAAGTTTTTAGGATTGTACTTTTTTTTCCAGTAAAAATGGACCCTACCTTCTTGAACCTTCAGAGTGGAAGGTACAACAAATTTAATTACCATTTAATTATTTATTATATTGAGAAAATTACTTTCTTTAAAAGATGGTGTTTTATATCGTCATATAAAGTGAAGGCATTATGTTTGGGCAAAAGTAAACAAAGCAAATTATTATTTTTCAAACTATGTAGCAACTTAAACTCTCACTAACTCTGTTCCTTTGTAAGCAAATAATGTCGAATTTCTTAAACTATCTTTAATCAATTTTATCTTACTTCCACAATTTCAAGAGGTGGGTTATCAAGAACCTTTATATCAAAATAAAATAAATAAATAAGTAAGTAGAAAAACTTACATAAACGCGAAGTCACAGGGTAAGGTGGGAAAGAAATCAGAAATCACTTGTAACTGTGTCCGAAATTGTAGTTTTTAAAAATTGGTCTGTACCTAGTCCTAGAATATCGCAGTTAGTTCAAATATTGAAAATGTGATTAGATCCGCAGTCGATAATATCGCAGTTTTTATTCGTCGTTGCACGCATGATTATTGTATCCATGACCGGTTTAGACTTGCATCCATCATCAGAGGTACATAAATTAGTTTGGTGTAAACAGGACAGGACGATGGATTGTAGGTGGTACTGCAGGGACACAGAGGTCTGTAGTTGGGTAGCCAGACTTCGTTCTGTGGACTATCTTCAGCACGTCAACTGTGTTATTTCTTAGACAAAGCTGTATCTCATCTACTGTGTAAAGCTGTGGTTTTCAAAATGTACCAGGGTAACCGATACTTTTGTAAAAGATTAGTATCTTAATTCAGGATGTTTATGGAGTCCAGGGTGATATGTCTCTAATGACCTCCGCTTGATATCCATTTTAGCTCAAGTAGACTCTAACCTCTGTAGTTCAGATGAGAAAGAAGGTTTCCCAAGCCACCCAAAGAATTTTTTCAGTTCAGTATGTCTGGTTAATAATCTGAACTCCTGCGGGCTGACTCACAAAACGTGCTACCATTGTGAAAATTATTATGGTAACAGGATAATAAAGTTTCACAAAATCTTAACCCTTTAAATGCCTTATACTGTCGTACAAAAATGCGCTGGCATTTTAAGAGTCTCCACCACAGCTACAGTAAAAGAGCAGCTATCTCCACTCTGAATTGTATAAGAACTCAAAGATCATTGATTCTAATTCTTTTTAATCGCATTTTAGGGCATGTAAAATTTATACATTTTAATTTAAAGTACTTTTTCTCTTTTTGTTTAAAAATTAAATTTCCAAGTATTTAAATTATTTCATTTACCGATTTTCTACCTAGACATGGAAAGTTTTGCGTTTATTACAGTTTAAAAAGGGTTTTAAAGTTTTACGAAAAATACTGCTTCTGAAAAACAAAATCTAACTCCTAGGAGGGAAAATAAATTATTGCCAATTTTATTTTATTTTATTTTATTGTATTTGTTCTAGACAAGCTTTTGACTTAAGGACTAGTAACCTTCAGGACTTATGCATTGGTTATTTATTACAAACTTCAACATTTTGTCACAGCAACTGGTTAAAGAACCTCAAAGGTTTGTTTGTTTCTATGGTTGTGACTGATTTCGAAAACTTGGACAAAAAAAGATTGATATTGGAAATAATTTCTCTTCCAATTCAGCTAATCGAAAACCCTTATGAAAGTGATCTAGGCTTATCAAATTTCATTTTAATTTGAATTTTACATATTCATTCTTGCAAGCGAGTAATCTGATATCATTCTCATACGTCTAATCTTGGACTGTTTCAATTTTGTTTACATATTCTTTCTTACAAAGCGTGAAAATTATATTATGCAATGCAGAAATCTGCGATAGTTCAATGTTTGTGAAGACAAGGCTGAAGATACCATGGCCACAGAAAGAAGCCTGAACTTGAGAACTGTAACACAGACCACACAAGAAAACGAACACAAGTCCACTTCTTGGCAGACACATGCCACTAAAATGTGCGAACTATTTTACCTGATTTTGTTTTATGTCTAGCACCTTTTGCATGTCGTTTATTTCTTTTTCTGTATCATCTGTCTACAAACACATATAGGGAGAAAAAAATAATAAATTCCTTCAAAATTATAAAATAAAAACAAATAAAAATAAAATAAAAGAACTTAAAACAAATCAGGAACTGAAATTTAGAGGGACAGAAAAGATAGTCTATTGCTGCTTTTATAGTTTGATTAACTAAATCTGTTAAGATGACTTTGTTAAAAGTTTTGGATCCAAAATTTCTTGAACCCCGTTCTTTTGTGCAGCATTTTCCTTAAAAATATGATGTAACCCAATCCAGGCATTGCGCTTTTTTTTCTCTTAATCCACAACCGTAACCTGGACTGCTTACTTTTTTTTTTTACTAGAACTGCTATACTTGTTTTCAAACAATTTAGGTGATATAAGGGTGTAATGTAGGCTAGGTTTAGGAATCCTATGTCCCCCTGTGGGGTTTCAAATGAGTATCTCCCCCTGTTAGTTTGCAAGGCGCTTTAACAGTCTCACAATCGTCTTATGTCCTTCACGACAGCCTGCACGTTGGTTTATTCCAATCCAACTTACAAGAGAGACGCCACAATAAAATCTATCGACTCACTTTGCGTCAACTCCACCTTTTTGTAACAGCGCTTTTGCGGAGTTTGGAAAGTGTTTTTAAGTAGAAAACATTTTCTAAAAGAGATGGAATCGTCGAGCGTAAGACCATGGAAATTCTGCTGAATATTGTTCAGCTAAAAATCAACGTTTTCATTTTCTGCTATAAATTTCATTTTTTGCCGCGCTACGAACAGAAACTATCTACCGGCAAAGATTCATCAAAAGCCAAAAATATTGTTACTATCTACATTTACTTACAACATACAGTTTTCAGGAAAGTAGATAAAGAATAAAAAATCAAATAAAATGAAAAAATAATAAAATTTGCAGGAGATCATTTGTGATTTTTTTTTTTTTAAATACGTAAATTAGTACTAAAGATGTTTGGAGTGCTCTCGTTCACCAGTGTTGACAAGTTACTAAAATCGGACCTGGCTACTTAGAAAAATAAGGCAATAAATTTTGCGTAAATGTAACTAACGGGTTCCTGTAATAACATACAACACAAATTCAATTCTAAAGACGTAAGTAAAAAAATGTGTTAAATTAAGTGTGATAGTGCAAAGAAACGAACATGAGTATATTACCTGGTTTTTAAGATCATTCAAGCGTTTATGAGCTTCGCCTTTTTGGTTCTCTAGTTGCTTGAGTGTGGCTACTAACGTCTCCAGTTCGCCCTGAAATTCACCAACAAAATATGAAAGATTGTAGTTGGTTTATCAGTTTCTTATTCACCCTTAAATACATATTTTGAACACTGTTTCGTTGACTTTGGTCACAAAATTTTATTTTATTTTTTCTAATTTTTGTACTTTGGTTGGTTAACCGTGCACTGTTATGATATAGAGCAGTGATTCTCAACCACTGTGCCGCGGCACTTGTGAATGCATACAATAAAAATTATAACTTTTTTTTTTTATTAAGAATAAAGTTTAAATTAAAGAAAAATATTTATATCTATGTATAAGTTAAAATTATTTTTCAAGTTGGTTGGTACGTACAAAAGCAGTTTTACACAGTGTATTATGGATAAGGAAAATACTTTTAAACTTATCTTATTGTTAGTGTACCGGCAAATTTTGAAATTAAAAATTAAATTAGAAATTAAAAGTGGGTCGCGACAAAAAAAAGGTTGAGAATCACTGATGTAGAGATACGTATTTATATTATATAAAGATTATACTAGGCTTTTTCAGAAAATAACCGAACTTAGGTTTTTAAATACTAAGTGAGCACGGGCATTGTATTTGGCATTAGTACGGTGAAGACACTTAAGTTTTTTTCGCTTTTGAGTCTTGACTGGTGTCTTTTTGTGTTTTTTCAAAAAAGGGCAATGAGATTTCCTCTAGATACCAACGTACTTTTTTGGGGAGTGGAGATTCTTCGCCAACCCCTTGTATTGATTGTATGTTGTTTCATGATTATAAAAACGTTAATCCTAATCTCGTCTTTATTCAATCCATTTGTATATACGGTTCTTCATTATTGGCTTGATCGAGGAGTTGCTAGCTAATGTCCACTTTATTATTCCACTGCTCTTTGGTCATAAAAGTTTGGTCGAGGAACAAACTTTGCATTAATTCGATGCTTGTTTTTCGCCCAGCACGACCATATTGAATTCTAAATCTATCCTGCAAGTTTTTTGACAGTCAGACAACCGGTACTAAGCTATACCCCACATAATTTTTGAACGTGAATGTAATCAGTTGAGGCCGAAGGTAATATTCAAATGACTGGCACTTTTACCAGGTTAACCAATCAGAACATCACTAGACTAGAGCGTCTTTATTTGAAGCTTGCTACGAAGGTCGAAATATTTCCGTGAATGTTTTCTTTCACCCCAAATTTCACGTTGCACCGTCGCTACCGTAAATAGCATAATTTCATGATATTACCAAGAGCATTGAAATGTCGCATTGAAAAATTAATAAAAAACAATATATCAACAATCAGAAAACATCTTTTTATTCAAGGGGCAGTGCGGCTAACAGTGTACACTCCGGCAAAAATACTGTTTTTTCTGAATAAACCTCAGTTTATTACAACAATGGTAGAAAACATCAGACTACTTAACATGAATGCCTAGTAAAATCTCAAGTTTATAAGTCTATATGATCGCAGTATTGACAGTGAATACTAAAAGTGAAAATCTAATTAAAAGGAAAAAAATAAGTTACTTGCCTGTAAACTACTCGCTTCACTAACTTTGATTTTGATTTCTGACTCTTTCTGTAGAATTTCACCTTCGAGCAACTGCTTTTCCTTAACTAATTCATCGATGTCCTGGCTAATCAAGTTGAGTTCTGGGTTTGAATATGGTGTCACCACTGGTTCCTGCTGTCAACAGTCATAGATTCAAAAAAATAAAATTACTTTATTCAGAAGAATGAAACATTCTTCCTTTACATTATTTCCAACCGGAAATTCCGCCAATCACCTCTGGATTTCGTCATTAAATCTATTTCTCATACGTTACTCTATTTATTTATTGAAGCGAACATCAGATGTATTGTTTAAAAGAAGTTGATTTAGTCAGCAATAATATGATCTTGGTGGTTTTCTGGCCAACCTTAACGGAATCCTCATTTTGACTCAACTCCATGTCCTCCGCACTTGCGAGCAAAGTTCCTCAAACTGGAAATGGATACGTCTCAACGAGGAGCGGAGGCACCTCTCAGATTGCTTGTTGATCTGCTTCTGAGCATTGAGCTTAAATATTTGCTCTGAGCCATCCAGTTAGCTTGCCAGGGGATGTTACATTAGATTCTTATGTCTCGCAGCTGTTGTGGGCCATTTAACCAACTATCATCTCCTTTATTCTATCCTACATCTCATTTTTCTTTTCATGATAAAAAATATCCCAAATACCCTAAAAATTCAAAATCACTGGAGTGCATTTTTGTTAAATGTTATTACGTCCATTGTCAGAGGGAAAGTTTGTTAACTAATAAACTTGTTCCATTGCACTGTTCCCTACTCCTTACAATTTTCATTATTTTTTACGATTTTTTTTAGGCGATAATTTTTAGGAGTCTACTTGTTGGGGTGTACAATGAAAATGTGTTGATACAGATCAAATCGTTCCGCATCGTACGCTCTAATCTATTGTATCATACAACTTAGTAATGGTAGCAAAATTTTACAATTCAGGTCAAACCGCACCGTGTACTGCATCGTGTCTGTAAAAGATACGTAACGGTTTTCACCGTTGTACTTCACCCCCAAATACGCACATTTGCAAAAAGTGCAGGACAGTTGTTAATAATTAGGAAATGTCTACTTACATTTAAGACAGGCCTCATAGACGGAGGTATCATGTCTGGACTCAGCGTGGTAGGCGGATCGATTCCTTTCAGTTTCTGACTTATCAACCACATGGCCAATGCAAACTGATCGCAATTCAACTTGCCAGACTGTTTAATATCACACAGCCCCCTAGAAAACATAGAACTATCAAATACACATAATAAATGCGAAATCTAGAAATATGGCACCTAATGAATTATTAAAAATAAAAAGTAAAGTTTTGGAGAAATTCAATTGTGCTATCCAAAACCAACCTCGGTTTACCTTTACTGTGGAAGACCTTACGAGAACAGTTCTATTTATTTTATTTTATATTTTTATTATTTATTTTACATTTTATTTATTTTAGAGTGCGAAGAATTATAAGTACTTCACCCCAAAATAGCTGCTTATGATGGTTTTATTAGGCGTGTGTGTACTTAATTAGATGGATATATGATGCAACGCGTGTTATTAAGCAATTGTGTTTGGTAAAAATCAATTTGGATAAATGTGTGCGTGTGTGGATGAAGTGCGGGAGATCAATGCCGACCAGAAGTGGTAACTTCATGTCGTTGCAATCATTCCTCGCACTTTGTAAATATGTAAACTCTATAAATAATATGATGTCACTATTACCAGGACGCAGTGGGTCTGAGCAGGAACTGGTGGGTACCAGTTGGGTTGATTCCTATGTAAGAAAGTGTGTGAATAGTTTATATACTAGCTATATGTTGAAATCTTTATATTCTGAGCAGATGTGTAATTATATTCCATCTTAAGACTGGCAAACAAATTTAACTCTGATAGCTATACGTTCTTTAGTAGAATGAAGCGGAGGCCTGAACTAAACAAAACGAATTTGGTACTGTGAAATACAAACACATTTATAGGTTTATACAACAGATATTATATGTTCCATACAGTTAAACTCTTAAATCCCAAACTGATCTGACTCTGGACTGGGTACTATTCAGATATTTAAAATATAATATTTTATGGCTATGGCCTTCGCAGCTAATGTCAAATAAAAAAAAGGACGACTAATAAAATTCGTTGAAAAAATAATGGTGTGTTTCCGCCAATACATTGTTTAAAATTTTGGATATGCTACTTTGTAGTAACTCAAATAAAAACTTGCTGGTCTTTTGCAGTTCCCAAAATTTATGGATAATGTTTTAAACAAAAAAAAAACAACTAAATCTATGTATGAGGCTAACAAGGAAAAATACATTTTTGTACATAATGAATTTCGTTTCATCAATTTCGGAACTGCAATAATTATGTATACATAATTGTGAAAAGAAATTGTATAAGTAAGGCTTGGAACGGAATATTAGCTGGATAACAAATATTGTTACATTATAAATCTTTACCAAATATTAGCGAGAACAGTCTGAGGCACCCCCGACTGCAGGAAAATGTCCTTGATCTCATGCCCTGACACAAAGCCATCCTTGTCTAAATCAGTCATTTGGAAGAGCTGGTCGAACTTAATTTTCTCTTCTGCATTCACTACCCAATTTAAACCTCCCTAGAAACAAATAAATATCAATTTAGATCCTGACATGTTCTATTATTTTCTCAGAGGGCTAATTTCTAATAAAGTGAGCTGAATCCGAAAATGAGATGTAAGACTTAACACTTTTTTTACTTTTTTTTAGAAATGAATGTTGGCTGCAGAAAAATCCGTGCCACAGGTCCAGTAAAAACTAGTTTGACCGAAATATGGATAACAACTGGAGTATAAATGAAACAAAAACTCTTTTACATATGTTTTCTAATTATCCATTTTCAAAAAAAATTCTAAAAATCCAAACATAAAGAAACTTTGCACTTGATTATCTCATTTGTAATAACAGAAAGCTTACATTGACCGCTGGTTGTACTGCTGGCTGGACACCTGCAGGTTGGAACGTAGTTGAATTTTTGCGTTTATTTGGAGGCAACAGTTCCGGAGGTAATGTATTGGGTATTGAATATTTTTCTAACGCCTTGTAAACTAGATGCATCGCCTGGAAACAGAACAAAATAAGGTTGGCAACAATTACTCACTGCACTCAACATCGACAGGAAGATGGAGGGTGTTTGAAAAGCTTTTAGCTATCTTTTTAATAAACTTCCCATAAATAGATGCACGAAGAAAATCTGTTAGTTGCAGGTAGTTTTTCTTTATTTGTTAAACATGTAAGCAAATTCGTATGCCCCATCTTTAGATAATATATGGCGATGTATATACAGCGTGAGCAGAGTACGATCCATGTAGGGCATACATAGTTCTGTAACACAGCCAACTATAATGTGGGGCGGGTGTAATCCAAATGGAAGAATTCTTAACTAAACAAAAAGTACCGTGAAACGTACATCGGTATTCAACGGATATGTTTGTCGTCAAATCAAGATATACCCTCTTTGAGCTTACTCATCAAAGAAAGTGTAGACAGCGTATAAAACACCTACTGAACAAAAACACAAATCCCATAAAACAAGTTTGTTTTGGAAATCATAGAAACGATTTGTAATTTTGAGTAATGAAGCTACAAAACTGAAGTATTCAACCAAATATCGCGCATGCCAATGGAATCAACCGTCCGGGCTAACCTTGTTTTGCAAAAATCTCTTAAGGACAGGGATTCTAAATACCATTTATTACAATTTATGTTGATGACACTAAAGCAGTAGTTCCGGTAAACATGGTATGAAAACATGAAAATTACACACAAAGTAGAGGTCAATAATCGCTACTATTCCTTGATTTTCTTATCATTAACGAAAACCTAATAACTAAAAAACTTAATTGACCGACCGAAAATTCCAATGCAAACCTAGCATTAAACTTCAGATTGAATTCCCAATTATACATAAATATAAAAAGCACAAAACCTCATAATGAGCGATACAACGGATTCCACAATCTTAACTGATGAAGCAATAAGATGCGCTCCACAAATTCTAATGCATTTGTAAAAAGTCAAGCTGAAACTAGAAATGTATATTAAGAGATGAAACACACAGTCAAGATCCTACCCTAACAAAAGAATAGACTGATAATTACAGCAATTTAAACAAAATTACCGAAATATAAACCAATTATGAAAACAGCGGCAACAACCGCCATTATAATCACCAGACTTCGCATTATGTAGCTACTGTTGTGGGACTCATCCATGAAACATTTGAAATTTAAAAAAAAACTGTCGTCAAAATACACTCCAGACGATTGCAAATTTTGATAGGTGCTTTAAGTGTAACTCAGACCTATATCCAAAAAACCAACACCAGAAGTACTTTGTTCAGAACATGAATAAGAACAAATTAAGGTCACCAAGTAAAGAAAAACACGTATATAAAAATAAAGTGATTAGAATGTAACTAGAAAAATGTTTATATTACCACAAGAAACTCATGTCTGTCGAGACTGCCGTCCTTGTCCATGTCGGCCAAGTCCCAGATCTTGCCCAGCGTAGCCACCGGTAGTTTCGAGTCTATCAATAAACCTTTCACCTGAAAAAGTTGTTTTCTTTTTAAGTTTGTTAGAAAGTGTTGTTGATGCATGTCCAGACAAAAGAATATAGCTATATAGTTTTTCTTAAGTTAATAGTTGGTAATACCGAATATATACGTTTTGAAGTGTCATAATGCGAAGAAATATAGCTCTTTCTGTCTCCTCCTAAAGACTTCGAATAGAAATTGGTATTCCATTAAGTTGTAACAAGAGTCTGCGTTATTATTTTTTTTCCTTAATCTAAAGCGCACGTGGTACGTAATCAATCTCTTAGCAACTTCTTTTAGCATTTTTAGACACCATTGTTTGCCAATTCTGGGAATCTTTAGACATGTAACTTTGATAAGAACTTTAATTTCGAAAATATTAAGAGTTCGTAATGCTTCCTCTTACTAAGAAACAGGAGTAAATGATAAACTAATATTGAAATTTAACGATCAGATTTAAACAACCAACATTTTTGACTAGCGCCGATATAACAGGGTGTAACAAAAGTCATTGTAATCAAAAAATGTATTACCAAATAACTTCATTACTAATCAAAAAAATGTTTTTACTAACTTGTTAACTACCGGATATAGGCCAATATTTTCTACACCTTGATTATTATAACTTTTTTGTCATATTAAACCTCTTTTACATGTCTAAGTTTTTATTTTTCATGATTACATTTTTTTTTCCGCCAACATTTCGATCCTTTTAATCATTTAAGGCCGAGCTATGTTAACAAAAATAAAAGTTTTAGTTACACATTATGTGATTTACAATACATAAAATTGAAAAATTTGTTCATCAGCGTACCTTATACATTTTAATACGTTTAAAAAACATTATACTTTGCTTATGTATTCAAATATTATTGATCCTATCATTGCAGGCAACAAACTGCCAAACAGCTCATTTTCACCTGTAAATGTAAAGAAACAGGTAAAACTTGGCTAAGGAGTGAATTGGTAATCAGAGAAAGATAAAACGCTGTAAGTATATTCACATCTTTGGAGAAGCAAAAAATTTAAATCAGGTATCACCGAGGACGTTTGACGTGACCCAAAGCGAGCGTGCCCTGTGATTTTTTCCTGATTCAGGTGCTAGGGACTGCTTCTAAAGCTGGAAGAAGTGATTAATTTAAGAATAAAAAACGTCTTGGGGCAAACTACACTTCGACCTTCTCATTTTCTAAACTTCCGAATCCGAGCAACCATTTTTTAAATACAAGATCCTCCCTCTCTGCTTCAACAATAGTATAAACAACGGTTTACGGTATTAGAGCTATTATAAATCAGTACGGTAAAAATGATCGAACTGCTAGATTCAACTCTGACAGTTTTTTTAAAGGAAATACAAGCATGAATTGCAAGTAGAAATTTTGGTCACTGTTGGTAAACAGGAAACAAGAAAACCAAAAATGCAGACTTGTGTTACACCCCAGAATAAACGGCCTACAAAAACTTGGGCATAAAGTTTGAGAAGCCAAGATCCACATCACTTACCTTATTGCCCGGTATCACACCATTCAGTGGCTGTAGAGAGTCAAACAGTTGGTCATATTTTGCTTTTTCATTTGGTTTCATTGACCAGTCGATTATGGTTGGGGATACTGAATTGATGGTTGGTTGGGACCCTCTGCTCGGTGTGGTGCCCTGAAAACAAACAGCGTTTTGACTTTTTCTATTGAATAGTAACTTACAATTCATAATAGGCTTTAAAAGTAACCCCTCAACCCGGTTATGACAGATGAGCTTAGAGGTGTGGCACCAGGTTGGTAGGAATAAAGTGTCGACTATGAGAAAAGTTATATAAGAATGGAAAAAAAAGTTGGTGAGAAAAAGATATAGAATGTAATAAAATTGCTAAAAGTTATGAGGCGTGGTACCAAGTTAGTGGAAAGAAGATGAAGACAGAGAAAAGTTATGGAATAAAACAATGAATATATTACTTTCCATTAAGAGGGATAATAAAAAGAAAATGTGATTTCAGTACTTTCCTGTAAGAGCGGTAAATTGTAATTACTTCCTCTCAAGGGAATATTACGAGAATAAGGCGATTACTAGAATTTCTTCTACCGAGAAGAAAGCCAAATCAAACTTCGTTTACAGCACATTTTTTTAGGAGGAGTAAAAGAAATTAATCTATGAATACAGTACTTGCTCATAAGAGAGGAATGCAAAATTAAACTGCGATTACAATACTTCCCCCCAAGAAAGCAGAGAAAAATTAAATTGCGAATATAGCACAATTTTAATACTTCCCTTAGTAGGTTGCAAGAGCGTGATGGCACTTTAATATTATGTAGGGAAGCACTAACCCGTCATCCTGCCAAATTTTATCGAAATCAGGCCAAGATTTACAGGACTGTTGTATAAGGGTTGATCATCAAAAACTGCACGAAAAAGCGTAATGACGAAAAATACCAAACTTCGACAATTTTTTTCTCTTTCCTTTTACAAGACGAAATTAAATTTTTTTTTTTAATGTAAAGGGGTATAATTTTTTTTGCAACATAAATAAAAAACTTTTCAAGAAAACCGTTGCCGAAAATGGGCAAAACAAAACAACACATTTTGAGAAATTGTTGTTACCTTTTTTGTAACGTAACGCCTAAACGTGTCATTCGATTCCGAATTTAATTTAAGTGTGCCTTTTGGGTATATCGACGCTGTACATCCTATAGGAAAGAAATTAGCCCCATGTATGTAGTAAAGTAATCGCCTATTTTTTCAGGCGGGGCTTAACGTCCAACTAACAATTAGGTGTCGTGGACGGAGGCGACTAGCAAACATACTTTACTGTACAATTCTTTTATTAATCATTAAATAAAATCCAAGGCCTAAGACCGGGAATCGAACCCAGTACCACAATACATATTAGCTTCGCAGGTCTCGCCTCTAACCGCTCGGCTACCGTGGCGCCTCCATGTATGTAAGACCATATCCAAAAACATTATTCTGTAAATCTTGGAATGATTTTGGTAAAATTTGGCTGGAAGAAGGGGTTAGAGCTCTAACTATCCGTGGCATTACTTAGCTTACCTTATGTAACATTAAAGTGCTATCCTGCTCTTACACCTACTAAACTAAACTAAGGGGCAAAATTGCAATCGTTTCAAATTATCGACGCTTGGACCGATTTTCATTCATAGTGCCATCCAATTCGAAATTTAATTAGATGTTTCGACAATATGAATAGCAGGGGAGTTTGCCCCTCAAAAGTAAGGCACCCTTTAAAATAACTCTGTTAATCTTACAAAAAGGGAGACAACAAAAAGAAGCCAAGTAGAAGATTGAAAAAAAGAACAATCCTGAAAACTCCGTTATTGTCCAATTTTAGCAATGTTTTTTTTTTTTTTGCGCATCAACAGCTGAGGTTATTAGCGCCCGGAGCTTTTTCCAGTGCACTGCCGGCCTCCGGACAGTGTTCTCTCTTTACAGACAACACTGTCCATCACCGGACAGTGAGCTGTAAGAAGCTCCTAGGAAGAGAAAATCTAAGGGTCAGCTGCTGGATTCGAACCCGGGACCTCCGCGTGGGAGTCCAGTATGCTAACCTCATAGCTAATCCCTTCCCTAGATTTTTCTCAATGTTTTTCTCAAAATTATTTTATTGGGTTGTCGCATAAAATCACGCTTATAATAAACAAGAATATGCTCTTCAAAATTTTAGGAATTCTATATTTCATATAAAATCTCCTTAACAAAAACTTGTAGTTTAAAAAGCTAAATGTAAGAGTCGATTAAACGATAAAAGTTACACAAAACTCAAGTTCCCAACATTTCATTCATACTTCAGCTCTTAATTTCTTTCAGTTTGAAATGTTGGGTACTTGCTAATTTGGGTTACCTTTTGTCGTTTAATCAACCATTATTCTTGATATTCAGTACGTAAACAGGCAAAATAGAACACACCTTAGATGTAAAATTGCAAAACATTATTATTATTGTTAACATTACTATTGCATAAGCACTGAAGATGACCTATGTCCTACATCGAAAGCATGGCAAAAAATAAAAACATATCACTGAAATCGCAATTTTCTTTCTTCCTTTTATGCTTAACTATTTAAACTATAAGTTTTTGTTAAGGTAATACCAGCAGTAAGCAGTACTTTTACAACAGAATATCAGTTCTTGAAGTATCTCACCATGTTGGGCGGAGGTACTTCCATCAGAATGTTTGCAAATGAGACTTCGTGTCCAAGCTGAGCTAAAGAAACTAACTTTAGTGCCGAAAAGAATCCAGCTTTTGTTAAATATCCTTTGGAATTCGGATCGGATAAGTCCCATATCTACAAAAAGAAATAAACATCTTAATTAGTAAAAATCTGGTAAAATAAAAACAGCCGAAGATCTTATGCTGTGAAGTTACATAGGTCAATCTATTTTACTTCGAACTTGAAAACTAGCCACGCTTTGATGTCCTTTACTGTAAATGAGAAATTAAAAAAAATATATTTGTTTGTTCAGCTTATCTTTTTGGCGTTTGGACTGTACTCTCACCAGGGCCCCCTCACCAGACTCCTAAGAAGCTTCTATTTACAAAAGCATACTGAATTTTGTGTTCTTACGGGTTAAGTGTCACAAAGACTACTTTGATCGTAGTGGCGTTAGTAATCAGGTTGGTAACCACGGAATCTCAGCTATCAGCTTTTGAAGATGAATACGAATACACAAATTCTCTTTTGTTTACTACAAAAATCTTTTTGAAACATTCAAAATTTCATTAATTAAATTTAAATCACAGAGTGAAGTTTTCGCTATCGAAATTATGTATTCTTGAAGCGAAAAAAACAAATAAATTAGAATAAATAAAATAGTTATGAGAAATTAGATAAAAAAATATATCTTTTTCTAAAAAGTTTTCAAAGAAATCGTGTTAACATAAACAAAGCTCTAGCAGGTGCAAAAAAAAGTGTTGTCCATAACCAAAAGCAATTGCCCATCATACAGTTCCTAATGTTATGTTTGTCAGAGAAAAGGTCATCATGGGTCATAATATTTTTGCAGAAAATCAATACAAAATATTATAACACAAGTAAATATTTCCATTACTCAAGTAATTTTGAAGACGAAATGGTAAACAAATAATTTACTGATAAATTGGAAACTTGTTGCCAAAAGAATAAATCATGGACTGACGATTTTATGTTAGAAAATAAATTAGCGCATAAATTTAACGTAGACAGCGGTATTATGGCAAACGTTATCAATTACTCGGCAATAAAACCTTTAAAAACAAACCAAAATGATAAAAAAAAAAACAGCAATTATTGATTATTACTGACAGAAGAAAAATTAGATGTTTTGGGGAAAAATTATTTAAATGCCACTTATAAAAGAGTAACTAAATATCTAGAATTTTGTTATTAACTCAAATGTATCATCTATTCTAGGTCTATTTTAATTTAAAAAAAATGAAGATGTTATTGAGCTTGATAACATTACTCCCGTGATCCACTCGGTAATTACCTTACCCTCTGAAAGATAAGAACAAAGAAACGTTACTAAGCCTGGAAAAAACGGCATAATTAAAATGGTTGACAAGACAACGGCCTGGGTTAATTCCAAGTTGTGAGAAAACCTGATGTCTCTCTAAGAATATGTCTTGATCCCTCTGATCTCAATAAATGCATAAAAATGGAGCACTTCCAAACTTCTACTTTTGAAGAGATCAGAAAATTCGTTGGTTCAAAAATTAGCACGCTCGATTGTTTCTCTGGCTTCTAAGCAGTTTCACTAGGTAAACCTAGTGAAACAGACAAAAAAGAGTGAAAAGCATAATTTCGATGCCAAAAATTAAATAAACGTAATTCGTTTCAATTTTAAACTCTTCTTCCTGTTCTAGCATGTAACACCAATACCTTTTCTAACATAGTTTTTTTCCATCAAATATATTTCAAAATGTAGTCCCCAAGAATGATTTTCAAAAAGTTTTACTCAAGTCCGCACCCACGCCGATTTCTCTGAATCTACACTTTATTGAAATTTTTGGTTTTAATTCAATAAAATTGAGCCCTGTTTCTCAACCATTATTCAGACACAATCCATTAAAAACCCCTACCAACTCGTATCCAAAACAGGTAAATATTTAAATAACTGCACCTTGTTCATTTAATTTATGTTTTACTTCACAAAAAATGGAGACTTGGAATGAATCCTACATATGATAATAAGAAACTAAATTATAAACGAGATTTGTACGTGAAAACTTTACATTTTTTTACATTAGTTAGTGTTAATGCATTAGATGTGCTACTTTATTAGATGTTTTATTAGAACTCAGAAGAAATTACTTTGTTCTTCTCTTACTAATATTTAAGGGATTATCCAAGACTATTAAAGTTTTTTTTTTGTGAAATTTTGATTTAAAAAAAAAAGAGATTAAATTTAATTAATTTAGTCATTCAATTAACATGGTTATATTTTTTAACTTACTCGACTTAAAATTGCATCAGAGAGTCCAGATTTCTTTAAAAATTTGGCTGCATCTATTGCGGGGATAGTCCCTTGCTTCTCCAACTGATTGAAGTAGGTGTCGTAAATAGTATACTGCACACCGGCCACCTGCAACATGCAATCATATCTACAGACTTATAAGTCTAAATGTTCTTTAACGGGGAGCTAGCAATTTCAACTATTAACGTAATTTATATATTAATATATTTCAATTATTTAAAAAATTACTGATATTTCGAGCAAATATAAGAAGAGAATTGCAATGATCTTAGCTGACGTAAAATTCTTGGACAGATAGCAGCTACTCTCCAAACTCAAGTTTCTCCTAACTTCATTTATGTTATGTGGTATCAAGAAGAGATAACCGATTTCTAATAAATTCCTACCTTAATTTTGACCGATTTGGGAGTCGTTAGGCCTACAGCACTGGATGAAGGTATACTTAGACCCAGTGACGAAAACCTCGCGGCTGTTTTGAAGCACACCTCTACCTAAGGCCTGGTTCAGCGAAATATACTTGACATACTAGTGTAGAATGAGGAGAAGAAAAGTGTCGACATTATTGACAACACGGTAATAATGTCTAAAAATTAAAAATGCTAGGTCCAGGTAGTTGAGGATCAAATGACGATTTAAGTGACCTGACTACATATTTAAGAATAATTTTAAATAAAAAAAGTATTTTTACATTTATTAAGAGTAAAACATAATTATTGATTGCACGAAACTGGAAAATTTATGTATAATTCCAAAAAGCAGATGAGACTTTCGAAATTCACTAATTATCACTGCACTTTTTCTCTTACAAATTATCAGTGTCCCTAATCACAATGAAAATCTCCTAAAAAAAAAAGAGTTAAAGGAAAAAAAATTATTGTAAAAAAGATACTTATGTCTGAGCATTTTCAGTCTTCAATTGAGGACTCTGAGCGCTGCGTAAATGTGCGACAACAAACATAATGTGCCCGGAGGAGTAGAGGCTGCTTATAAAAGAAATACCATGGTAGCCCCATTTACACGAACCTGGCATCTCCTTGTTCAGAATCACTATGCTATGTCTTTCCTTTTGAAGGCGTGTCACACATTTAAAGTGTTAAGATCTAGGTGCTAAAATACCCTTCTATTCCTTAATCACGTTAATTAGTTGAAATTAATTAATTACTAAATATTAAGTTTTTGCTTTTTTTAAAGCTTCCACAAAATACCTAAAACTTCATAAGGCTTTATTATTCATCCTTACTCTACATACACCTGATAATCTCCTGAAGATGGACATAGATGCCGTAATTGATCAGACATATCTGAACAAAGCCGACAAAAATAAACGGATTAAAGTCAACAACATTTTCTGCTAATAGTTCACAAAATTAAAACTAATTTTTACTTATGTTACCTTAACGGAGTGTACTAATTATACAAAATTTACCCAAAAAATTGTCTAATCTTTTGATACTTCTACTATTTTTGAAGACCTGGATAATTTCAGCAAATTTAATAATAATAAAAAAAGAAATAAATATAAAACAATAAAAATGATAACAAATCTATAAGGTACACACATCTACAAAATACTTGATAGTCACTTGACAGTTTACAGGTGCTTTATCTAATATTTATTACTTGCAATATATTAATAACAAAATTAAAGAAAAAACGAACTACCTGTGTAGGAGAAGGCAATGTAGACATTTTTCTTCTTCAGCAATACCTCGGCATTACACACACTCAACAGTTTATTTCAGAACAATCAATAATCCACTTGTAATTCAAAACTATCGATTTACGTATATTGGAATCGATTTAATGAAAAAAATCTATTCTATTTAAAAAAAATTGTCTCTAAAAAACAGTTATTTCTCTAAGAAATAAACAGAAGTAAAAATGAAACTAATGCACAACGAACGGTCCCAGTAATGAGGAGAAGTAAACCATGAGAAAACAGTAGCGTAGAGGGCCCAAGAGTTTTGGACGAATATCAGGAAAACGTAGCTGAGGGTGAGTATAATTGACGGGCAGAACGAGTCCGCCTTTGGATTCATTGGATTTGAATCAATTCCAGGGTTGGAATCGATTCCAAGAACTGATTCGTTTCTGTAGTTACCCTATACATTCGTACAAATGTCATGCAATTTATTAAAATATATCATTAAAAGTTAGCTTTCCCAATTATTAACAAAACTATACTTTTTTAACTTATAGAAACTAAATTCTTAATTTGCAATTACTCCAATGAACATAATATTAACGATATAGACTCATATTACCAAAAAAATCCAAACTAGGTTACACTCAAATATAGGATTTAAAACAATGCTTTAGCAAAGGTTTGTCTTTAACCAGCTAGCTCATTGGGAAATTGAAGTTACTTTGCCAAGAGGGAGGGTTCAAGTTAGAAAAACGACTGAGGCGAAACCCGTAATCTCAGTTGTATCTAGAAGAAAGTCATCCCACATTCCCTAAGGCACAAACATCCGACAATACGGCCGTACTAAAAATTACTGTCGACTTGACCCGAAGTGTTTAAAATGTGCTTTTTATTGTTCAGAATTCTATGTATTAATTACCGAATTGTAGAGAAAAGTTTGCTCTGTAACTGATATTAATTGCATTGTTTTTGTGGCAATAGTTAATGAGAAATGGAAGGTTAAATTTTGGAGGTCTTGCAAGTAGTTGAAATTTTAAACTTCTGTATCTCCCATCGTATTATTCAGATTTCAATGAATTCTTTACAGAATTGTAGAGAAAAGTTAGCTTTTCAACTGAATAAATGGCAACGCTTTAGTGTTAATAGTTATTGAGATATAGACGGTTGAATTTAGAATTAACTATTACCACTAGAACGTTCGTTCAAATTTCAAACTTATGTATCTCTTTTCGTATTGTTCAGATTTCAATGAATCTTTACCGGATTATAGGGAAAAGTTAGCTCTATAACTGGTATAAATTGCAATGTTTTAGTAATAATAGTCAATAAGATATAGAAGGTTTAATTTTGGAGGATATCAAGTTCGTTGAAATTTCATACTTTACGGTATGACACATCAAATAAATTCTAAACAATATAAATGAGAACTAATGCAGCTAACTTACTTAAATGATTTCAATGAAATATTAATGAAATAATGGGTACTTGCTGATTTGTGTACCTTTTGGCGTTTAATCAACCCTTATATTTAACTTTTTAAACTAAGTTTTCGTTAAACATATTACGGTCTGATATCATCATATCTACAGCAAGACAACATTTTTCTCTGGATTGCGCCTATCACAATTTCCTAAAGGAGCCAGCCTACATAAGAGCAGTCCTGAATGTTAGTATTAGTTTGGTGAGGAACAGTATTTGCGCTCTAGTTAGTTTGAACCATTTTAACCTGGTAAATACCTAAATAGTGAAACGGTTTTCAACTTTGAAAAAATAATTTTTTTTTTTTACCAATGCCATACATCATTGGCGCTCTGCCATTAGATGTCTCGCAGCCCAATATATTTTAGCTCTTGAAGAGAGCTCGTAAGTATTTCTCGCAGGCAAATGGAACAGGGCTTCGCACTCAAAAAGATTATCTCCTGTCATGAGCCCGCCCCGCAAAGCACACAGTTCGGGTTGTTAACTACCCCGATCCTAAATAAGTGTGCCTGCAGGTAATCATGTCCAGTGATCAAACGAGAACAGGCCACCGCTACGCTCCGTGGCAGGTTATTTGCAGCACATTGTCCCTCAAGATAGACCATCGTTTGCCCTCTGATAATGTGGTGTGCAACTCCGCTGTTCTCTTTTTGGCTTTTGTCCGGCAAATTCGCCTTGTGATCTCAAAAGGAATGGACCCTTCAGGCTGTGTCATATTTGCTGACAGCTTAGCGAGTTGGTCAGCTTTCTCATTCCCGCTGAGGTCGCAAAGGCTGGGGATCCATTGTAAAACCACCCTCACATTTTTCTCGAAGAGGTCGTTAATTAACTTTGTAAAATAATGTCACATTTATCAGCTAATTTGGATCCGTACAAATTTTTCCATTCTTTAAAAGTATGGATCATGTCAGGCGGAGGCAATTGTCAAGTAGCTTCTATTTACCATTCTCTCAACCCAACACTTTGCAGCTTTTAGTGGCTGCATATTCCATTTCGTTTCCTAATCATAGCACTGTAACACTTTTCAAAGCTCCTCTTCATTGAAAATTCTTCGTCAAAAACCATGTTCCATCTTCGAAAAGTGACTTTTTCTGCGTGGTTCGTATTCCTTCTTCCCTTAACCCTTCCGATTGTGTCTATCGTAGCCCTAAACCCGAAGTATTAGCCCGTTAAAAATTTTGGTAGGAATTTCCTCTTTCGGCTGGATATATTGGCAATATAAGCCCAGCGCCGTCTTCACTGGGAGAACAATAGAAGGGGTAGATAATTTATCAGCTTTATACTTAGGCCTTTTTTAAGGCTTGACTATGTAATTGGTATGAATTCGTAAAAAATTCACTTACCTTGAATTGACATTTAAATTCAGAAAGGACTTTTTTCACAATAGAAAATGACTAATGTTCAGAATCTCTATTGAAGATATAATCAAAATATACGGCGCTATAATCTGCTTTTGATTACAGTCAATTACCGATTGGAAAATACTTTGATCAGAAGCTAGACCGAAACTAAACGTTTTAATTTTTAAAATACCTCCTTTGGTTCACAGTTCTTCGACCCGAATCCTCTCAGCAAACCTCAATGACCAAGCGATTACAGTAGAAATTAAAAACAATTTTTAGGGATATTACCACTGACTTCTCTTTCAATAAACTTTACATGCACTTCATTGTTGCATATAATGTGATGTAGAACTTCGTAAGTATGGTTTCTTCAACTTGCATGGAAAAACTGAGAGCCAGGGACAAGACAACAAAAACGTGAACATAAAAAAGTTGAATATTTTTAATTTTTTTATTGCATAACATACATTCCTGTACAAAAAAATTAATAACACTAATTTGATATGTCTAATCACGCATATCTCTTGTAGCCCTATAAACGATAAAAGAAATAGGCGTGCTAATATGATAAAATCAAAGATATTATCCAGCACTGCGGACATAGCCACATTTTTAATAACGTTTATTTGGGCTATCGATGTAATGGATTCCTTTTATCTGTCTCTTGGTCATCTTCGTCTTCACTAGGAGAATCGATGCCCCAATTCTCGTCGCTATGTGGCACACCTTTATGTTCAAATGTTTTTTTTCTTTCTGGTGTCATCGGAACACTGTCATGTACTTTCAGTAGATAACGTACCCGGTAAGGACACTCTCCAATGTGATTTACCATATCTTCTGGCTCAATGTATTCTGTAGCATTATATGGGCAACGTACTTTCTTACTTTTACAGCTTTCTTTGCATTTTATAATGTGATACACGATGCGATTACGGGATACTGTATGGTTTGGGTTAAATGGACACTTAACAACCTCTTTTCTTAAATCTGAAACAACAAGCACCTGCCTCAATTTCTGGCATAATTCAAATAATAGGATGTGTAAAAGAAAATTTATTTTTTCTAAATGAAACTAAATGTAAAAGGGTGTATGAGATGAGCTCAAGTTTGTCTAACCCTAAAAGTAGTAAACATAATCTCTGCAGGCCCTGTGTACTGTATGAGTGTTTGAAAAATCAGTATACATGTTCGTTAAACTACAATACCAGAGGATAAGCCAAGCAACTGGAAGGCCACTCCACAAGACACGGAAAAAATTAACTTTAAATTCTTATATGGAAGAAGTTTGCTTGTGAAACCTTAGTGGCCTTTTCTTGTCACCCGTTGAATTCATTTCTTTGGAGGAGTGTTTACGTTGGGCATATAAAATACACAATACCGTGTGTTTACCATGTAAACGTTACATTGGGTTTATCACTTCTTCCACGTGAAAATGAGTTTATGCGGATGAGCTAAATAATGAAGAGTTTAAATCAATCCAATCGCACAAGATTTACTCGATTATGGCACACAGCTGAATAACTACTGGGAGACATTAAGGTTTATAATTTGCTTTCCGTTATCAATTTCAATCAAGGTTTTATTGCCGGGAAATGCTAAACGATGCAACTATCAACGACAATGGCGGACTTTAGCTCCCAACTATCAAGGACAATGGCAGACTTTAGCTCCATCATGTTTGAGTCAATCCAACATATCGCTGAAGGTCCTGGGTTAGGCAGTAATTGCCTAAAAATGCTCAGTAATGTAGCCTAAATTTATCACTAGCCTTCGGCAATTACATCAAGTCTTCAAAGAAAACTTGTTCTATATATTCTCCATAAACCCGGTACACTGTTCATAAAAATAAATACAACTTTCGGTGTACAAGTATTTTCTTAGTAGAAGGGAAATCAGAAACAGCCTGATTACGATCAAAACAACAAAAGGTATACTGTAGTGAACGTTCTGTTATTTTATGTATGTTTAATGTTATTAGTATTGAACCTGCTAATCACTGGTGGACGCAAATAAACAAATATTTGAAATTCTCTAAAATATTTTAAATTGATAACCCTTTTTGCGCAGACGCCTCTGCATCATTTTCACCGTGAGCCATTGTATGAAATACGAAACATAATGGTTTTAGCGCCAAATGCTAATCTATAAATTAAGTATGTATGAAATTCAAAGAAATAATATTCACCATAATTAGACATTTTATCGTATTAATTAGTGGGCAGTAACTATAAATACACTGTACTCAGAGTTGTTGTTAAGATAAAAATTGACAGATGTCCAACGAGTCCACATAACAGCGCCAATCTCAACTACTAAATAACGCTAAACTGATACTAACGCTGACTAGGTTACATTACAGAATTGGAAAACTGCAATCGAATCATCATTAGCTATTCCTCGAATAACTTGGTTTATGACAAAAAAAAGCAAGTCTGCAAAGTATCTGTTTCTCGCACGCATAAAAATTATAATAATTATGTAATTTAAACCGTGAGTGATTGAAAATTCTTTTATTGTTGATAATCGATTTATTTATAAGATCCAGTCTTCAGAATGGTGGCCCCCAACTAAGATCACATAATTTTGTAATAATGTAGTAATCATGAGAAAGAACAAATATATGTGTTAGATTACGACATGAATAAATTTATTTTCTACCAGAGATTACATCAGTTATATAAACTAAAAATTCCCAATTTAAGCAATTTAAAAGCAAAAAAGTTATTCAAAGGAATCCGAAATCATTCAGGTTAAATGGTTTGGAAAAGCTACCAGGAAACTGTTCTGTATAACAACTCAATCGTGTTTGACAACCTTGGCTGCCTTGGTGCCTTGCGTTACACTTACAAGCTATATAGATACTTGCCATCCACTCCTACTAATATTGAAAAAACATACTTTTATGATTAATACAATAGCGTTACATCACGTCCTGTGAAAGTAGAAGATTTATAGATTTTGTATTTGTAACATCTTTTTCTTTTCTTTTTTTTGCGCAACGACAATCTGACAATATCGCCATCTTTGTATTTAAATTTAAATACCTTAATTTCTTGGATCATGAGCTATGGGAGGGTACGTAAACAGAGGTTCTAGAGTGTTTGACGAGTATTGGTACAATTTTTCTTACTAGAGATAGAGACCTACATTTGTAGGTAAAAGTTGAAATGAATTTACTGATATTACTGAAGAAAATTAAGTGCTGGAGTATGTGATGTTGACTGATCTCTGGTGCATACGGTTGAATCTGGATAACTTAATGTACAGTCTACCAATTGGAGAAATGCAATGAAAACGGATTGAACGGTTTAGGCCGGCAACGGTTGCAATCCTTAAGTGTCTGGTTACGAAGACGAAACTCATGACGGAAATCGTGTTTAAAACTGAGAATTGATGACAAGGTTGTATCTTTTAATGAGACATGTTTACCATTTAAACAGGCCTGTCCTTAACAGCCAATGAATAAACTCAATTAAAATGGTTGGGCTGCACCAGCTACAAAAATCAAATTCAAAAACTAGAAGGCTGAAAAGCGAGGCTCATAGAAGGGACTCGAATATAATTGGTAAGTTTATAGGAAAGCTAAGATGGAGTTCAAGAAAGAAATCAGGTATAAAAAACACAAGCAAGGAGGAATCAATGTGGGAACTTAAGAGATGAACTCTGCACCTCTGAAACGGTTCAGAAAGAACATTTCTATGGATAGCCATAAGCCCTAACTAAAATTAAAGGAGAAGATGTCTAGCTATTGTTTACAGATGTGACTTTTAGGAAAGTTGCTCCAGAATCACATTCTTGAGAACTTTCCTAGGACAGGGACCTCTGTATGAGATGCAGGCTTGTATGTTGTTTTTTATAGTAGGTTGGTAGTAAAAGTGAAGACGAAGAGGAGACTAGAGATTGTAATGTAAAAAGGTTGGTACCCACTGATGTACGAGTACTTTGATGTTGGAGAAGTCCTGTTAAGAAGTGGAAACCTTGGTTTTCTTAGTTTATTTTGGTTTAGATAATAAAATAGACGCAAAAAGTAGTATCAGGATTGTCCCATGAACATGGCCTGTGCAACAATTTCAAGAAGAGCTCTCTTGTGCTTTTCACTAGACTATGAAAATGGGAAGGATTCAATGGACCTTTAATATCAGAGGCCCCCCTCGAATCAGTGTATTGTTCAACAAGAAACTACATTGGCAATAACATTTTGAAGTGAACTCGATCCGATTTTCATGAATGAGATGCCATTTGATTCAAAATTTCTCATAGATGTACCTTTCATGTGTTGCGATGCTGTACATAAAATATTTCTCTTACTATCCTTAAATAGAAGTAATGTAATCACAGTATAATATAAATAGAAAACAAACGGGAATATGGAATGAAGCGAAGGAATGTAATGTTGTGCATGATTTACCTAATGAAATGACTAATACCTTGGTACTAAATATTTGGTACTGCTTGTTGACTTTTCTTTGAATGAAAAAAATTAATCTTTTAATATTTATTCAACAATTCTTTGAATTTAACTTTCATATTACTTCTAAAGCTAAAAAATAAATAAATAAAATATTGGATACAATCTTTTTAGAAGTTCTTAATCCCTTAACCCCTTAACGTGCACGCTCGAGTTAACTCGAGCGCGCTAAATTGGCCAAACTGTGCACACTCGAGATAATTCGAGCGGCGTTGTACTTTATGCTGCTATAATTTTTCACACTCGAATATAATCGAGAATTGAAAATAATGTGAAAGCAAAGAAAAACAATCGTTTTATTGATATTTATCATTTACATGGGATTGCAAGCTATAACACTTACTTAATCGTATAAAATATAGCGGTTTTTTTCAAAAATACTGTGCATTAAGGGGTTAAACTCCTGAACTTAAGTACCTGCGCAACGTCTTTAGAAGTCGCAAAGAAATACAACTGACTTCGATTTTTCTGAAGATAAATTCTTGAGGGTCAGACAGTGAATTTAGTTAATAACTAAACTGTATCAATTTAGTGTTCAGGCATAATTGTTCATGTATAAAATTTATCCGTTTAATGTCCTAGCCTAGTGTATATACAAATTGTTATAAAGCTTAAGGCTGCCTTAAGAATAAATAAATAAAAGTAAAGGAAGGATACTACAGGCCTTTTAGGTGGCGCCTAACATGTGTGCAGCTTGGTGGGCCGGATCTAAAATAAAAAAACTGGTTTAAACATTTACACGAAATTCTTACAGAACTTCCTTGAAACCCCACTAAATCAATGTTCTTTGAAAAATTATTAAGCGGTAGGCCATCATTGCCGCGAAGCCATAGACTGAGTAAATAGTGCTTCGGTATCAGACACTTCATCACAAATGTAAAAATCAGATATGAATTCTATTTGACTAGGCGCTACGATAGCCGAGCGGTGTCAGGCGAGGTCCGCAAAGCTGTGTTTTAGTACTAGACTGATTCCCGGTCTATGCTTTTAGTTAATTTTAATTTATTGAATGGTTAATATGAGAATTTAATAGTAAAGTATGCTTGCTAGTTGCCTCCCGACACCTAATTTGGAAGTTGTTGGACGTAATGGTTGTCTGAAAGGACAGGCATTGCTTAACTTTACTTTTCACGCACATTAATTTTTCTAACTTAAATAAAAAAAAAAAAGAAGAAATATATATATATATATATATGCATGTAAGTAAACTATATCTCATACGTATACATACCCTACCGTAGCTCATGATCCAAGAAAATCAAGGTATTTAAATTTAAATACAAAGATGGTGATACTTTGCGTTTGCAGTCTGATGCTTCATGCAACAACTTGTATTGAATCTCTTTTTGGTTGATTCTTGCCACTTGATCGACTCATCCTTACTACTTTAATCCACGTGACCTTTTTGGACTCCTTAGCTAAGTGTACGTTGCATTCTCGCGATTCAACATTTTCTTTCGAAAATTAACAGCCGCTGCCTTTACTGGCTGTCATAAGGTACTGTGTTATATAAGAAAACTGATTATACACAACTTTCAGCGCAACTGTCACCGCCAAATACGTATGTTTTCAAATTACATCTTTCGACCACAAAACAAACAAAACAATTGGTTCCGAAAAATTGTTCCTGAAAAACTGAAAAATGATAATTACACAAACAAATAGAATTCCAAACTTATTGACATATTGGTGGAGTCACTATCGAAAACATGTGAAAATACAAACTAAAAGAGAGAAATAAAATTTCTCGTAAAACCACTTAAGGTTGTGGTTGTTCTAGCGATAAATAACTTTAAAACACGGCGGAACTGTTTATGTTCTCAAGTGTACTTAGGAGGAGGGCTTAAATTGTTGCTCCCTAAGAACCCTTCAACAAAAAAAGCCATCTCCAGGAAAACTGATTAAGATAAAAGTGACTGGTATATTTAAATTGGTTAATAGCATACCAATTTCAAAGAAAGTTGTAATTGCTTCAGTCAGTAAAATCACACTTCATAAGAGAAAGTACGTTAAATTTCTGTCCAGTTAAATTTATACTACGGCTAGCCACAGTTAAGAAAGATAAACTTGAAGTCAATCAGCAAGCACACCCCACCTCATCAAACAACTTTGTTTTAAAATTAAATTGTTATGTTTACACTTTAACACCTTTTAAGAAAAAATTATAAACACCTTTTAAGCGAGCTCCCGAGGAAGGGCGTAGTACGCGGCAATTTTTAATTTGGTAGGCCTAAAATGTGTAGTTCTGTTTTTTTTTTTTTTTCTACAGTGCACACAGCAGTTCAGCAATACATGTTTTGGTACAATTGTAAAAATGTGATTATTACCTTACTTCTTACTTAAATCCTGCAACGCAGTGCTATTTCAAGCGTGAGATAAGAATAGTAAGTATTGGTTAGATAAATGTATATGTAGAGATCCCGTAACGGCACACATAATCACAATCTCATATTTTGCTGATTTATTTTACAGAACAAATACATTAACACATTGTAACTGTACTCCCAAAGAAACCAAAACTAGTTTGACTGATTACGCTTATTAACAGCCACTTTTATAATTGCATTTTTTTCTATTTTTTAATTTTTTTTTAACAATAAGTAATTTTTTTTAATTCAGTGAAAAGCCAAGTTACTAGTAACATAAAAAATAATGTTGTTTTTTCTTCTTATCAAGCGTTGTAGCATGTTTAGATACAAATTTAAATAGAGGAATGTCTTGAATAATGCAAAATGTCATATTTTTTATAAATAATTTTTTTCCAAACAACGGTTAACAATCATCATTCGGTCTCTTGAATGTATAAAGATAATCAGCCTTAACATTCTGCATCGTTCTTACTAATTTTCATAAAGAATTATAGTTCTTATAAAACTTTCAATATACATTGCTATCCAGTAACTTTCAGTTAGACTGTAAGTATATTTTGGACAAAAATATGAACTCATCTTAACCATTATGGTTGTTACTGTATGTAAATAACAAAATGCTATTATCGTTTATAATTAAGATTAAGCAGCACAAAAAATATGTAATCAAAGAACTAGGCGTTTATTTTTTTGTTTTTTTATCAGAAATATTTCGTTATTTATCCCATATACTTAGAAAATCCTTCGTTTTTGTTAACTAGAATTTTCATGTAAAATTTAACACTGCTGTTCTCGTTTATTTAATAATATTTTTAATTTTTTTAATCATTTAAGGCTTTTGTTAAAAGATACATAGAAAAATATATTAATAATGATTAAAAAAATGCTTACTAGATTTTTTTTTTAAGCAAATAACTATTTTAAGAGAGAAATTTAAATTTTATTTTTAATTCATTAAATACTTCAACTTACTTTCGTATTTAAAATGGATTAAAAAAACATATCTCTACAACAGTAACCCAAAATAGAAAGTTTTTTTTTTTAAGGAAACGAATTCAATTCCAGTTTCATATTTAATTAATTCATTTAAGTTTAACGGTATTTCAATCTCGGCAACAAACAAAAAAAGAAAATATGTATTAATTTTTAAAAAGAACGATTCCTGCTTCACACTCAAATTGTATTTAAGTAGGATAAACATATCACTACAGCTACAGTAAAAAATGTAAAGAAAATTTCATTTATTTGACATCACTAAACGTATTAATTCCTGCTTCATATTTAAATACAATAGAAATGTAACGTTGTTTGATTTTCTACAATATGTATTAAGGTACTAATTGTTTTTAATTTGATACTTAACAAGAATTCATGTTTAACACATTGGTTCAACGTACACTTCTTTGAATGAAGTACAATTTGCAGTTAAGATAGCAGTTTTACTTGCTACTGCACTCTTTGTAAGCAAATTGTATTAAAAATTCTTAGATCATTTATTCTCTTGAATTTTAAACTATATTTTTATTTCAATTTTTATTTATTCACTTTTTTTTGTTTTGAAAAAAGTGTAGTTTTAAAGCAAATTGATTATCCAAATTTTATGAATCACTAAAATATGATATCAGATTTAAAAAAAAGAAGAAATTAAATTTGTAATTTATTATTATTTTTAATAATAAAGGAACACATGATTCTTCGAAAAAAAAATACACGTCATAATTACTGTAAATATAACATTGATTCTGATAATTACTTATTCATTTTTTATTACGGTGAGACAGCTTGATGAAGCAAGTCATGAGTTAGGAAGGTCTGTTCTGTTTGCAGAGCATCAGTCGGTACAAACGTAAGTATAACTGCCGGCACTAATTTCAATTCCATTAATGACTTAGAATCTTCCGTTTCTGGTAGCTGTACTCCGAGGCCAGTTGTTAATCCAAATCCTCTAATGCTACTGGACACACACTCACGGACGAAATCTCTTACAACGCCAAGTTTTTCATGAACTCCAAAAGTACCCTGCAAAAATTACAATTGAAAATTAATTATTAGTTAATTAAAAAAGGGGTTTGTTAGATTCAAGTACATTTGATATAGTATGTTATACTACAGCCACCAAGTTGTCGATGTGTGCAGCTAACTTTGGTTTACAGACTACCTAACTCCTCACAATTTGCAAACGATCATGAGCAATTACTCGTTGAAAGCCAGATCATAAATATCTCTCCCTCGTGCTAGCTGTCGCTTGGCTTTGGGGTTAAGGAAACGGTAGAAAAGAGGAACTTGACATTGAGAGAGAGAGGTGATCAACTGTGAGCGTCCTATTCCAACCCAAAATTTTTCATCTCGAAATGAACCAAGATCCTCGATTGGAAGAAATCCAACTCTAAAAAGTCGGCTAGAAAATTATGCCTCATGCGGGTGGCATAAGCCAATTCCACTAGGACCAAAAAGCAGGATAAAAGACCTTCAGTCTGATATACAAGATTGTTTTTCTCAAGAAGTTGGGCGAACACCATTTGAAATATAAATTTGATTCAAGAGAATTTATTTCTCTCACCGAAAGCAAATCACATAGTCTACGCAAGAAACTTTAACTCCTTCCCAGAAGATATGAAATAGTGTTTCAATTAAAGGTTTGTTGGTGTGTAAAGATAGATAACTTACTTGGAGAAATGTTCCATCCGGAAATCGGACTCTGATAAGACTATACCGATATTTTCTAATTTCTCGTAGTTCTTCCTTTTCTCTCATAGCCTTCGTTCGCAACTGCATTGATGTTTCTAAATTTTCAGATCTGCAATAAAGATAAATAAATAAGAGAAGTCGAAGCCAACCTACCAAAGTTAGGATATTATTTTAATCTGCAATGCTAGTTAATAAGTTAAATTTATCCGATAGTATCTTACTTTTTCTCATTATTTACACAAGATTAGGAATTACATTTGTGCAAATCAACGATTTTACATTTTCACCTGAAATAAGTACAATGTTTGACCCCTTAGGTCGTAAAAAATAGTTTTTTAAAAATTTGTTGGTGTGTGTGTGTGTGTATTCTGTATACTAAAAAATGAGAAATTACTGAAGTTCCACATTTGGATAGATATTTTAAATTATTAGTAGCTTTTATATAATCTATTGAGAGTACATTTACTTGGTTTATCAATTCTAATACATCAATCAAACAACACATACTAGTTCAATTAGATATTTTTCAATTTTGCGCGGCCAGATGTAACCATTGGTAGCAAAGATAACCTATTATATCCAAATTGAAAATGTAAATTTGATTAAATAAAAGATTTTAAATTGATGAGTTAAGCTCAAGTGGTAAAAACATACATCAAAACTTACCGTTTCTTTTGCTCACGTTTTATTTCTTCTGCAGTAAGAGCGTAAAAATCATCTGGAAGTTGGGTCCTAACTTTCGCTTGCAATGGTCTCAAAACCTGAATATTTCTATGCAGCTCTACCGGAATTGCTTCCGCGTTCCTTAGAGAATCAATCATTAACTAAAAATTAGAAAAATAAGGAAAATAAAAAAATGATAACTTTAACAAGACATTTAAACCAAATCATGAAGTTGGACAATACGTCATTGAACTCCACTTTAGATGTACTACACACAGTAGGCCTATGGACATTACTTACTGGTTCAATATATATATATATATATATATATATATATATATATATATATATATATATATATATATATATATGTATATATATATATATATATGTATATATATATATATACAGGGTGACCAAAGTTATATGCTCCACCCACTTTTTTTTTTAACGGCGGGAAATTTCGAAAAAAAAAAAAACACGCATTCAATCACTTTTAGTCTAGTTTATTTTCAGTGATTGACCCATTTTTTTAATCCCCAGCATACAACTTTGTTTTTTCCAATGGAACGTTATATTTTTTGTTGCATATTTTTATAGTATTTAAGCTCCTAAAAAAAACAAAAAAAAATTTTTTGAAATCGGTTAGGTTTTTCAAAAGTTATGATAATTTAAAATATGGAAAACAAATTTCAGTTTATTGTCAAAATTACGTTATTTTTTTTTAAGAATCTGTTCAAACTGGGCACAATCAACGGTTAGGCAAGCCAAAACTCTGGACTCCCACGCTTTGCTTGTAACAGCACTTATGCTGGCGAAGTCAAGATCTAGGCAGCCTAGAGTTTCATTTCAGATTAAAAGAAGTACGATTTTTTAAAAAGGTATAGTGTGTAACTTTGCTAAACTCTTATTGGTAGGTAGCAACGCTTTCGAACATTTGTTGTACAAAAAGCAATCACGAGAAACAAGCTAATAGTTAAGGATCTAATTAAGGACATGCAAAACCCCTATAGTCAGTGTATGCTCGGTGACCTTTGTTGTTATAATGCGGATCAGATGAAGAGGAGCGCCATCAGGGACGTCTGGTCCATCTCATGGATTAAAGTAGTCGACCAAGTGGCAAGAATCAGCCAAGAGGAGATTCAATACAAGTTGTTGCGTGAAGCATCAGACTGCAAACGCAAAGTGGCTAGAAAAAAGCTGAGATAGAAGAATAACGTCGCCTAAGCGGGAAGCAATTATTGCATAGTAATAGAAACAATTGGACACGAAAGCAAAATCAAGGATGACTGCCGGAAAAGTACTGTGAAGACCAGAGAGTATGGAGGAATATGGAATTACTTCGGGTCACAACTAACTAATCGGAACTAACAACCATTAACCTACAAGTCCATGCTACCACTATACCAAAACTTTCACAATTTGTAATTATTTTTTATCCGTCATTAAATTAGGATAAATTTACCTACCTCTAAATGAGAGATTTCGGGAGTTGGTGATTTGTAAATGTAAAATTCTTCTTCTTCTGACTGTAATGCTATGCACTCCTTTGTAAAACCGGCAGCCTCGAGAAATTCACTAGCTCCAATAATTTTAGACACTCTTTCTTGAAAAACTTTATTTAGTATCCTAATCTTTTTATATTTCTCTTCATCTGGGTGCAGTATTATGTTTTGTAGATAGGTACAAAGTGTATCAATGCACTGATCCACCTGGGAGAAAATAATTTATGTAAGTTGAAGAATTACAAGAATATTTCAAGAAAGAAATTAAGATTCAGTAAAATGATTCCGCTTCCAAAGTATCAATACAAAAATGTACCTTTTCACGGTTTCTGTTGAGAGTATGTATCATCAAGCATGATATAAAACCTTTTTCTGTTTCCAATTGCTTATACAGAAAGTCCTTAATTTTCTTTCTCCATTCATCTTTCGTCAAAATCTCTGGTCCTAAAAAGTGAATTTTGTTGAATAGTCTACAGACGTTGAAGTATTTTGCACATACATGTGCATTATATGTGTATGTGTATTAAATGTGTTCTGATTGGTTCTTTTGGATAGCTGATCGATATTTTTGATTTTCGTTAATTGGCGAAAAAGTAGTGAAAAACTCACACGACTTTCTTTTTTGCTAATTTTTATAATTTTAATTTACAAGTTTCTTAAAATTAGTCTTACAAGTATACAAAGTGGTAAGGATTAAAGTAACCAGTTTCCACTAAACCATTAAAACCACTAAAATTTACGTCTGGCACTACTGCCGCTTAGTTAGGTGAAGCAGTGATAAATATTCTTGAATTCTTGCACTTTAAAGGGAAGTTTATAGTAGTAGTTACCTAGAGCTTTCTAAAAAATTAATTTTCCTCGAAAAAATTTCAAATAAAAGTGATGAAAGCATTTTTTTTGGGAAAGTCGTTTGCAAGGTTTAAGGAAAATCGTTGGAATCATTGTGAAAAGAAATACGAAAAAAAACGTAAATTGTTAAATTGATTGACTTCTGGTAGACGGATTTCAGCCAAGTCCGAGGCAGAAGCAATGATACCACATCGAATCACGAAGTCTAAGCTTTCTGAGATTTTTAGTTTTTAAAATATTCTGTTAACCAAAAACCTTTTTTTTTCGTATTCACAGAATCGGAATACATACATTTCCAATGAAAATTCAGTTTTTAAAAGTGGACATAATTGCAATACTTTCTCTTAAGAATGGTCAGAGAAAGTAAAAACTTGATATGAATGTGTAGAAAGGTTAGATCTTAGATTAAAGTTGAGCAGTTTCGGAACACGCTTTGTTCTTTTCACGTTGTATCACTTTGTAATGGTACTGAGAATTGCTATATTGAGCAACATTAAAGCATTTACAGAAGTGACAACACAATACACTAAATCAACCAAATGAGTTTTAAAATAGTTTCGTATGCTTCGGATTCTTAGAGACCGATTTCGAATTACAGTAAGATAATCCTATATCCTTTTCGATACACACCAACAAATTGAACAAAAGGAGAAGCTTGGTTTGAGTTCGCGGAGTTGAGTCAGTTTACATGAAGTTCTACCTTATGAATGACTTAAAGGGTTTTCTGCAATCTAAAGTACTGCTTAAATTAGTGACTAGGAGACCCTGAAGATTTTGGTCAAAATCTATCAACCGAATGTGCTACTTCACTGAATCGATAATTTACAGATCAATAATTTTTGTTAGAAACGAATTCCCAGAAAAAAATCATTTTAGACTATTTTTGAGGGAGGAGATTGATTGATACACTACAATTTAGTTTACCATTTTAGACTAATTAGTAGTCTTCTTACTTTCTAATATTAAGGAAGGTTAATGAATTTCTAAAATTTCTTGTTTGTAAAACACTGCGTGATAGAAAAGTGCGATCTCTTGATTAATATTTTCCAGCAATCGTGTAATTTATTTGTATAACGCGACCCAGGTACCAGAACGATCGCTTTTGTTAGAAATTATTATCATTAATTCTGGCATTCTTTCCTCAAAAATCCTTTTAATGTGGTGAACCTAAATTGAAGCAAACTTACAATAGTAAAGTATTAGAGAATTTAGGCAATTGAAAACTGCAGTTAGAGAAAAACGTACAAAGAGTTCATACCACATTCTTTCTTTTCATTTGTTACAGTACAATTTTCTCTTATAATACATATAAGTTCAAGTAAAGAATGATTTTCTCATGTATTTATTGATAATCATAAACCAATACCCTTATCCTACCGGACAGTTTTCATGAAAACAATTTTAGGTAATAAAAATTATTTATTTAAATTATTATTGTTATTAATATTATGTTGTTATTGTGATTATACCATTAATATTTATGTATCAACGTTTTAAACTTTGTATAAGTTTCTTATTTGTATAATATTTTAAATTTTTTTAACATTTTGAGCTGCACTCACCGATTAACGGGCACTTAAAGTAGACTCCCTGTACAGCCATTAGTTCCTTGACGCTAGTTTGGTCGTCTGAAGGTTGATCTGCTTCCTCGCTGCTGGCATCCGAAGGCATTGTCACTTTCTTCATCGCACTGTGCTGGGCAGCGAATGACCTGCATAAATTCATACTTAATAAACGTTCATTTTAAATAAGTTAATTACTTCTTATTCTTATTAAAATTAAAAAAATTATTATTAAAATGTTCATTTACAATAGGAGTTTTCCTACCTTTTTTTCACTGAGGCACACGTTGAAAAAAAAATAAAGTTTTGGTTATGTTGTCTTTCATTCATATGCTAAATTGAAACTTTTCCATATTATTCTGTTAAAATCTAAATCTACCAATCAACTCCATCAAATTATTAAGAAAGTGTTAATTAGTGTTGGCCCCATACAAAACTTTCAATGGGGTCAGTGTAACTGCGGGAACAATGTTAAGAAAAGTATTTGGTCACGATCACAATAATTTTTTTTTTTGTTTTTTAATGGAGGGGGAAAATGCATTATGCATCATCATGGGGAAATGCTCACGGTATGTGGGACCCTCACCCACTAAAAAACCCACCTCCCCTAGAGACACAGAAACCCACCTTGGAACCACTTACGCATTACTTCAAGGTGGTGCCTCACAATAGCTCATACGAGCTCCCACCGGATTTAATTAGACTTTATTACGACAGGAGCAGACGGAAGTCTAGCTCCTGAATAATAATAAGTTAAAAAAAATAAATAAAATAATAATAATAATTAAAAACAACAAAAAAGAAATTATTTAGATTAACTGAATTTGAAAACTCATTATCATTTTAAGCCACATTTTGATTGGCGACAAATATTTTCTTGGTGCGGTTAGCTGTTGTTTTGTACAGTTTTCAACTATTTCCTGCGCAATTATAGACGAAAGTTTAAACATTCAATCACTAATCTCATGAAAAGTTACACCATGTTACTTGTTTATTGCCTTCTAGAAAAACTAGCCATTTCCAACAAAACCACATACTTGATTGTAATGTTCGGAGCATGAAATATTTGTATTTCGTAATAATTACAAACTAATTTATTCTAACAGGATTCCAAACAGTTTAAGTGTGAGCATGAGTCCGACCAAAATGAAAGTATACGCGCAGTAGGTCTCCCTGACTTTGCTAACAGGTCGAAAATGTATATATGTATATAAATATATATAAGACGAGTCAACACCTCAGGTTTTCGGCACCCGGAGCTTCTTTCAGCGCACTGTCGGCCTCCGGACAGTGTTCTCTCGTTACAGTTCCCTCCATCGCCGGGCAGTGAGCTGTAAGAAGCTTCTAGGAAGAGAAAACCTAAGGGCCAGCAGCCGGATTCGAACCAGTGATCTCTGTGTTGGAATCCAGTACTCGCTAACCACGCATCTAATCCCTTCTTTTTTTTCACAATTATTCTAAAATAAATTCAAGAAAACCTTAGGAAACAAACAGTGAGTTTAAATGGCGTAATTTTTTTGTAAGGTATACTTTTTTCAGTCAGCTAGTCTAAATAATCACACAAAAAAGTAATACTAACGTAAAACCGGGGTGCACACTTTTGCTAGCAAATCTAGCTAGAGCAGCAAGACCAGCTTGTTTAGCTTCTTCACAAGGTACGGCTCTTTCTTGCGGTACTTTCGTAGGCTCTTTACTATTTGCTCCAGAATCAGCAGATTCATTTAGACGATGACCTTGACCCTTGAACTTGCCTTCTTTTCTTCTTTTTTCGAAAAAATTCTTAATTTTGTCAGTCATATTTGATAAGTTGGATATTTTTTTTTCTACCTGGGAATGAAATAATACTAGTAAGAAATGGATCAATTTAATAATAATTTTTGTTGCCTAGTTACTAATTTTCACTCAATGTTATTTAAATTTTTGTTTCTCAATTATTACTTTAAAGAATTTCACCTCAATTAGTAATCAAATGAAAACGGTTTCATTAATCATTAAAACAAACGTCTTGAAATAGGTATAGAAAATTAGAATTTTCATATTCTACTTTAATGAGGTAATATAGCTATATAAAGATATAAAATATTTTGGAGCCTGGTTGAAGTTACATTTTTTTTTAAAATAAATTAAATAAAGAGTGGAGAAACAAAAATTTAAATAATTTCAGCCTTCAGTTTCTGTAAATGATATTCTTTCCGCAATCGCTCGGAAAAATCTTCATTAAGGTAAAAACTTATTATAATTTTCAAGATCTATGTTTATACAAAACAAAAATTCATTATATGTTTTAAATTTTTATTTTTTTTTATACACAGTGAAGCGGTAATGGAAAAAAGTACCGCTTATTACTATTTATCGTAAAGAATTTTAAGATGCGGTCAATAAAATGTTATAAATTTCTTTTTTCATACCAACGTTTCGCCAAATTTATTGCTTTCTTCAGGGTCTGTACAAAATTCCCTAGGACAATATATAACAACGGTCTAAACCAAACGATCACTTATTATTATTATTTTAGTACTCATTATTTACACTGCTTCTCAACCGCTTACTTTTATAACGTCCTTTATACTTTATAATAATCGATTATTCTATTTTTATTATGTACATTTTATTTATTATTTATATGATTAGTTTTTGAGAGGTTAACCCCCCCTCCATACAAATAAGTCTTTGACTACCTATAGTAATATATTTTTATTTTAATTTGTCTACACTGTTATAAAAATACCTATACAAAATCTATGCAGGGTAATCAAGATACAGGGTGAAGTGTAACAATGTTATTATTAATATTTGGATCACTATCGAACTTACTGGTAACTCCATAGAAAACCTTCCAGACCTACCTTCTTGCGATTGAATTTTTTACAATACGAGTTTGTGCTATAAATATAAGTTTAATTAGAGCAATATATGAGAACGCGGTGGAAAATGGAAAAGGTTATAAGAAAAGTAAAGCTCAGAAGTACCGTCTCTGACGGAAATTTCAAGAAGGAAAAACCTAAATTCACTTGACAAGTCTTTCTGAGAAAAATTGCAAATGTTGCGAAACACAGTCGAAAGAAGATTAGATGTCAACAAAAAACAAATACACTTTTTTCGTAATACCATCTATTTTCAGTTTTACTAAATTTTTATCTAAAAATATTGTCGATGGTTGAATAATCCTTCCTAAAAGCCTGCCTGGAATTATGAACTTACAAGATAAAAGTAGAGTCAGCGAAAAATTATATTCAAAAGTAAACTAGAAAACCACTTGGCTTCTATTTCAATAAAAGAGATGAACCTGTAATTTGTTACCAACTTCATATCTCCCTTTTTATGTAATGGAAATAATAAAGAATCTTAAATATTAGAGAGTATACATCCAGCATCATATATTCCATTGATATAGAAACCATATTTACCAAAAATGTTCGGTTAAATTTTTTAAAAAATCACAAGTTAAAATTAACCATGAGGTTTAATAAAATAAAACGAATCACCTTGGTTAATTACTGCGAAACATGTGAGAAAACTAGCTATGGGAAGAAAATTAAATAAAGCTTTCTGAGCTCACTGACACGTAGTAGTAGTCCTTAAGCACTCGTGAGTTTGCCAATGTCAGTGGGACAATAAAAACGAAGTCTAATTTTCAGATGAGCCTGATTTTGCCTTAGTAACCTTAATCTTAGCTTGCTAGCGGAAACAAGTAAGAGTTCACATATTGCGATCTGTTGATTCAAGATAGACTCATTTAAAGAATAGTAAAAATAATTAGGATATTATCTCACCTTACATTCGAGGTGAATGAGATTTTGGAATTTTCAGTTCCTCCACGGTCTTCTTTAAGTCTTCTAATTTTTTTCTTGGAACTGCAAAATAAAGAATAGCTAGATTATAAATAAGAAATATCCTTTTTAAAATGAGGTTGGATCCGCAAGTCCGAATAATATCGCTGATATTATCTGACATAGCAAGCATGTATTTTATATTACAAACTGATTTCAGAATTTCATCCACCATGAATGACTTATTTATCTGTTGGTGAAGAGAATTTGACTTCCACTTATAATTTCTCTGACAAACTTTAAACTTGCAGTGATATGCTTGCTTTTACTTAGCCCGCTTAAGAGAAAATACTGCATTCTACATATTTTCCAGTACTGCAGTACTAGACTTACGTCCTCACCCTTGACCATTTTTTCCAGAACCTTACATCCGAACCACTCAAAACGCCTTTATACTGCGTCAGTTCGCAACCATCTCCACCTAACTTCATCAATTTCAAAAAAGATAAGGCTTCGTCGCACCCTATGCAACATCTTCCGTCACCTTAAAAATACCCCAGATTAAATCGTTCTTTCTGCCTTTTTTTTAACATTATTATTTCTGTCTTTTTTATTTTATTTCTTAATCTATAAATAAGTTCTATTTCTAAATTTATGTATCATATATTCGAAAATGCACTTATGATGTACTTCTGTCAGAAACACTACCTACAAACCTACCTCAACAAACCAGGTATCTATTTCTGTAAACTAACTATTACGCATTTTTATCATATTACTATTTCAATTTTACAACTTCGTTTGTAGTTCATGAAGAAAGAAATCTGAGGTGTCCAAAACGTGTCATTAAGGATTTTTTTTTGCCCAAGCCAACCATTGCAATTAATAAACAAACTTTTATTTTGATATTATAGAAACTATAGACCAATACAGATAATAGTGAGAGATGAAGTTATCTGAAATTTTGAAAATTAATGCATTTGTTTAATTTTAAGTTCTAAATATACAATGTTATATTTAGTGGTAAATAATTATTTTATGGGGAAAAAATAGTGTTCATTCTACTGCATTAATTAAATTTGCAATAGTTCCTAGCTATTCGAGATAACAACTTTTTTATATAGAAAAAAGAATTGAAGCATTACCAAACATAAGACTATTAGGAATCAAAATAGGGTTTATATGAGCTTTTTAGTTGCAATTGAGTTGCTGAACCTGAACCGCAAATGCTGCTGTTCATTAATTTTATTTGCAAATAACGATTTTTTTTTGCACCTGGAAATTGCACATCACATATACTTAAAGGGTAAAAATAAATTAAAATCACGCACTGATTAAATTTCCTTTAGCTAGAGAGCTGAAAAAGTCAAAAACAAAGAAATGAAAATATTTACCTCTTTTACTAAAGTTTTTAATTATATTTTTCGAAAATCTTCTCCAAATATAATAAATTATTACAACGTTGACAATGAATATGACAGCACTAATATTTAATAACCTTAACTGCACGTCACTAAACGAGAGATGGAGATCGAGATCAAGATAATCAAAATAAAAACGATCCTTGACTTTCACAATTGAACTGTAAAGATCTTTGGTAACAAAATTAACAAGAAATAGTATTAACCTTCTAAAAAAAAACCATGCCTTTTCCCAAAACTCCGAAATTACCTTACCGAGATACATTTTGTAAATGCATCTATTCTTCTTATAGGCTAACCTGGTTCTTGCACTAAACAAGGGAAGGTAATTATTGAAAGGTGATGCAGTGTTTATTTTTTCACCTTCCTGAATTATCTATAAATTCACTTCAGAGACTAACGAAAATTTAAAAGTCAATATTATAATAACAAAAATAGTTGTTAATTGGTCTTATGACGGCATGTTAACATTTTATTAAATGTAACTGTGTTCTAACCCTCAACGCCTCATGAGGTTCTCTCTAAGATCCGAATTCATTTTTGAACTGATCTATTAGCAGTATTAATTTACCAACCTGAAAATGAACACAATGAATATTCATTTTAGAAGTCATTGAAGTGTAACACGTGACTGAATCTATGTACTAAGATGAAAGGCTTTAAAGTTAGGCGCTTTTTTCTCGATGTATCCAGGTCTGCCATATTCACGTGTCACCCATTAATATCTTGTTTTGTCATGCAAAGAATTTTACGGGCGTATAGAGCTGGCAGTATCCACTCCATGTAGAGATGAAAAGAATAATATCCACAGGGCATTGTGATTAAGATATTTTCGGCATTGATAAATAAACACTCCCACATAGAAACAACGGAGGCAGATCCACTAACAGGCTACTGAAATGGGTTTTCTTCGAACGAAAATCTCGTGAAGATCGAATCAGTCATTATCAGTAAATCCTCAATATTATTACTTAAGATGAAGTTCTCAGAACCATTGGCTGAGATTGAAACAAGGATGGATGTAGCGAGAATAGCCAGGAAATGCTACGAAGCAAGGATATCGAGTCAACAGCAAAGAGACTGACCGAATAACACGTGAGAAGGCACCATTACGAGATTTTACAAACAGGAGCACGGATTGAAGAACAAGAGATCGACTAAAGGAGAAAAAAGTAAGTATTGAAAAAATTATGAAGGCACCTCGGCAAGATGAGTATGAGTTTACACCAAAAGATTTATTACAAAAACGAAGCAGAACCAACAAAAGGGCAAATAATTTATTCATGGACAATGATGGACGATTCTTTTTTTTTCTTTAATCTCTGTTTCATCAAGGGGAGTATACAAAAGCAATAAGAGTTACTTGCTTTCAGTTTGAAACTGGAAATGACTATCAATCTGTAGAGTAATCTCCATCGAATTAGTACTGCGGAATTCCCGATCTTTTCTCAATGTTACATGGGTAGAAATGACGTGAAATTCTAAAGCTTGAAAACAAAAACATATTAGATTGCATGAGGGGGAAACGATTATCTCTTAAGAAATAAAATGCAGTAATAAGTCAAAAGTATGTAATCTCACCTTACATTCGAGGTGAATGAGCTTTTGGCAATTTCAGTTGGTCCACAGACCTCTTTAATTCTTCTATTACTCTTCTTTTAGCTGCAAAAAAAAAATGCTATTATTAATACAAAATACAGCTTAACCACAATGGAAAATATGAAAACTATGCCGAACTCGGACTTCAGATATCTAATCCGGACTACACACAACCAAACCTCGCGATGCTGCTGCTAACGATTCTTTTACTATTTTCATTTAAACTATCATGTAGACTATGCTTCCCAATAGTTGGGTGAAAAATATCTTCTTTGCCTATCTAAGCGTTGAAATCCGATCTTGCTATCTGTTTTAGGACATTGATTGATGCACTTCTCCACTGCACTATAGAAAGCAGGAGCAGAAAAATTTCGTCCTCATCGGAGGGTTCAGTTATAGAGGTATCTCTTTGTTGTCATATGCTTATAAGATCCTCTCCAAAACTCTTTTCCTTAAACTTAGACCCTATGAGGAAGAGACAGGGTTCGTAAGAGCGAAGGCAACGTCGGAACAAACGTTCTATCTAAGAGTTACGTAGGAAAAAACTCGCGAATATAATATCCTGACACATCACCTATTCGTTGATTTTTGTGCAGCATACGATAGCGTGATCAGGGAAGAATTGCACAGGGTAATGCTGGATATAAAAATTCCTCCTTGTCTAGTGAAGCTTACATAGATGACAATGAGCTCTCTACATCTACGTTGCCACGTCCGCATCGACGGCGACCACTCTGATGAGTTTTCCACCCTTAAAGGCCTAACACTAGAAGTTGTTCTGGCTTGCCTGCTGTTGCAACCTTGCTCTGGAGGGTGCGGTAAGGGAATCAGATAATTAGGTTGCTGGAAGTATTATTAACCGGACACTTCAGATATTAATATCACCTGGAGGAGTTTTCGTGCCATGAATGAGACCTTCTCCAGACTGCAGGTTGCAGCTGGGTGAACGGAACTGGCCGTGAAGAGTATAAGACCATGGTCACTAATCCTCAGGGTAACCTACATGACCAATTACAAGTGAGTCGCTATACAAGTGCGTGTATAGCTTTGTCAATCTAGAGACACATTGGTAACAAGCTATAATTCCGCACCAAGAAAGCTCTGCGAGGCGTCGTGTGCGCCCGAAATTGCGTTGGGTGGATGGTGTGGAGGTGGTAATTCCTGCTAGGTATCCGAGACTGGCTACAGTCTGGCAAACTTTTTTACGGGAGGCCTAACCCCACGCATGTTGTAGTACCATGAATGAATGAATGAGTGATGAAATTAAATGAAATTACGAAAACATTCATGGAATTTCTTGTAACATTTTGAGTTTAGAAACGAAAAAATTACATTCTTGTGAAATAAGAATGCTCTAACCTATTTAATGGGTTTAATTTCTTTAGAAATTTTATCAGAAATGACGTTTTAAATAAATACCTAGCTTTTCGACAATTCTGATCCTTTGTGACCGCTTTCTGTTTTGATATTTTAAAAAGTATTCATGATTACGGTTTGGTTTAAGAGATCAACTATTGAACGCTCCTAGTAATTCCTCCAACAAACACAGGTTAGTTTAGTGGGCTTCTTAATCTTATCAGGTTTATTTTGAAGTTTCAATACCCCTTAGTAATTTTCAAGACATTTAGAACTCAGAACTGTATTGAGCTGAAACTTCAAAAACTGCAAACTGCAGATTATGCGGTAACCTGGTTCATGTAATTACTGACCTTTAGAGAATCGCTACCCTTTTTCTCAAGTAAAGTACGAAAAATTAACCTGACTACACATTTTTTGAGTTTTTATTTTGGTCATTTCATGAAACTTTTTCTGGACTTTACCATGGTTTAACTAAAACATATTTCACTAATTAATGAAAGATTTACCAACTTAAAAAGTCGAAACAACAGGAAAAATATGGCCCAACTTATCCTGATGCACCTCACAGAACTTATGAATTTTATTGACGAATACTATATTAGACAGAAAATTAAAAGATAAAAAGTCTCCACAACTGCAAAAGCCATTCAAGAGAAAAGTTGCTGAGTATTATACAGAGTGTATTGAAAAATCTTGTTCTAACTGCAAAAAAGGCGTTCAAGATAAAAGTAAAGACAACATACCTAGATAGGTGAGAACAAAGTACAGAAAACTGAAGCTTTGTCTGTTTAAAGATTGATAGCCACTTGAATAATGGATCATCAATGCCCAGAAATATTGCAATAAACACTATCGAACTGAGGACTAAACCAGCTTCGAAAGTCTGCTAGAAACCAAGCTCGACAGAGCCAAATGAGATCATGAGACTATTTCTACGCAAATTATGAAGTGTTCATGCCATTGGCACATCCAGCACTAACGATTCATCAGGAATGACGCACCTCTAACACACATACACAGGAAGTAGTTGCTTCCTACAATTTTCCAATATTGAAAATGATGTGAATTCAATTAATTTCTTGGAGCGAATTGCGCAACATTGCAGTAATTAACATGACTTTAAAAGAAATACTGAAACGAAAATATTTACCTCTTTTCTTAAACTTTTTAATTATACTTCTCCTAGACTTTCTCCAGATATAACAGATAACGCCAACGTTAAAAAATAATATTAAAACACAAAACGATAATAAAGTTAATTGCTGATCATCAAACGAGAGCTCGAGATCGCGATAATCAAAATAAAAACGATCTTTAACTTTACTAATTATACTGTAAAGAGCTTTGATATCCAAATTATTAAATGATTTCTTAAATTTACTAACAAACATCCATCCATTAGTCCAATAATCATAATTTAACATTCCGTGCCACATCTAGTAAATACATGTTAACCTCCCTCTTTTGCTAACCCAATACGCTAACCATGGGAAGGTTATTATTAAAATTTATTAATCATTTCTCTGACTTTCATAATTGTCTTTAGATTCAATTTAAAAGAAAACTATAGAAGTGAATAAAAAAAACGATTGAAACTATCAAATTTCTCTTTGGCTTAATTCTATCCATTTTATAGATTCGAATACAATATGGAATTTTTGCCTCAAACTATAAAAATTATCCCACCGATTGGCAAAAAATAATTTCGTCTATTTTTACCGGGAGTCCAAAGGCGCGGCACCTGTAACTGTGTGGCTCTTATTAACGACACAACAAACTCTTCCCCCCCAAAAAATTCTTCCAAACGTACTACCCCAAAGGCGTCTGCCAATAACTTCGGCGGCTACAATACCATTACTCCCTTTATAAATTCGGCCTTCATCTTTAAATTTTTACTCACAAATATTTAATATTATTATTAGCTACTTGATCCAAAACCGACATATGTACATATGTATGCATTTGCACTCAGTCTGTTTCTGCTCCCCAATCTCTTTTAGTTATTTATTTAAAAACTTCATCATACCTATCTCCTTGAATCCTTTAACCTCTATGTTACAGTTGTATTGTCGATTCGTAGCATTACGCGCAACTATAACGATATCGCCTGGTGAATGAGTCGCAAAGGCGCCTTTCTATAGCTCCAACCTCAAATCTACGAACTTTTTCATGTCAATGATGAAGGAAGTCATCTAGGCTGGACTATCCATGCTTCCTATTTTGTCTAAATGACTAATCAATACGGCTGGCAAAATTAATTCCATCCTACTGTGAGATTTGAAGATTCATTATTTCTTCCAGCCTGAATCCTTTTAGAAACCTTTTAGTTTGAGGGCTTTCTTTTGATTTTAAGTTTTTTGCAATTCTCTCAAAAATGGTCCGATTTTTTTTTCCAAACTTTAACAAAATGCAGCTGATTTTTCAAGGGTGTTTTGGAGGAATCGGTATGTCATCTTTGCTCAGAACAATTTACCACTTCGCCTCCATCATATCGAAGGGTATAAAACCCATTGCTACATTTCCGAATTTGAGAAAAATGAATTATGTTACATCAAATTAGATTTGGTTTAGCAACTTTAGTCTACCTAAGCTCTACATGTCAATATTACACTCAGCAGACATGGCTAGTCCATGATCTGTGATCTGCCCATTTGTGTCTATGTCTATTTACTATTGACATTTCCCATGGCTAAAAGCTTCTCTAATTTCTTCGTTTCTAACCTTCTCAGCTCGTGTACAGATCAAGGAAAGCTTCTTTCCCGCTTTTATTCTTGATTGTCTCTTTCTATCAACATCTACGATTAGAAATCGCTCAGCTGTATAGTAAAGAGTTAAAGCTAAAAATAAATAAATAGTAATTAAAAAAATGATATACTTATTTGTAAAATGGTGCTTTCAGTTTGGAGTTTTCATCATGCTCGGAATGTTAGCAATACATTCAACCCTCCTTAAAATAAGTAATTGCCTATTTTTTTCAGGCCGGCTTTCCATTCAATTACCAATTAGGTGTCGTGGACGGAGGCGACTAGCAAACTTGCTTTACTGTAAAATTCTTTTATTAACCATTAAATAAAATCCAAGGCCTAAGACCGGGAATCGAACCTAGTACCACAATACATATTAGCTTTACAGGTCTCGCGTCTAACCGCTCGGCAACCTAGTGCCTAAACCTTCCTTAGTATTATGTAAGAGGCAAAGCCGAACATTATGTATGATCTTTTAGTGGAAAGCGATTCTGTAAGTTTGATTGTGTTTTTTAGTATAATTAAAAATCGTTGATACTGTGAGTTGATTAAATGATATTAAAGTTGTTTCTATCGAGTTCATTTAATTAAAAGTGGATTATATCTTATATCCTTTTATATTATCATTATCATTATATCCTTATATTATCATTTCCAAAAATTGTATGTTTTATGAATGGGGATTAATGGTTTTACAAACCATATGACAAAAAATATAAAAGTTGTAAATTACTACTTTTTTAAAAAAACTTTACAATGTTCCATTTTGACGGTAAATGAAAAGTATGGTAATGTTTAAAATCTTAAATTTAAAAAACTATTCTTCGTCAACAGGTTTCATCTTGCGAAGCTCAGTGGAATGAAGAGTACGACCCGCCAGCTCTAGGATTGCAGCGGCTGATGGGTCCTTATCCAATATAGATGTTCTTTCGCCCTGTAAGCAGATTTCAATAACTGTTTCATAAGAAAAGTACACAGTCACGTCTAAATACGCTCAGAAACAAACGGATATTAGACGTTTTGATCAATTTCTTCCATTTATCACTTCGTTTAGTACTAATATTTCATAAAATTTCAAGTTTTTTGGGGGGATTTAGGGAGAGAAATGAGACCAAAATCCGTATAAGAGGTTAAATTCAGCTGCATAGAGCACAATGTAATAAAACTTGCAAAACATGATCGAGACTTTTAGCGGGACCCTACGTATAAAATAAAATTTTAACTATTTTAAAATATGACCAATGCACAAAACAGACAGAAGCTGAAATAAATACTTCTTTTTATTAATTTTATTTTACTCTATTACTAAATTAAAAGGTCTCCATAAGCTCCAACCAGATTTATTCATCACGATGTGTACTCGTAATTATTATGTGAGTTACATTCTTACCAGAAACATATGAGCGTTGACACATGAAGTCGCTTTAACTTCGTAGGAACAAGTAATCACATCTTAACTAAAACTATACGATGGAAGTGTTTTGGTGCAAAGAAAAAACAGATTTTTTAAAAATAGAATAAAATAGGATAGAAACCTAAATAGGATTTTAAGGAATAGGAAGTGGCGAAAAGCGATTGCAACGCAAACTCGTATAATATGCATATTTTTCCTACTTAATACTATTATGAAATAATTTAATGGAAATTTGTTCTCAGTGCACTAAACATTTAATACGATGAAGCACCTAAATATAATTCAACTTTTTTAAATTTACAACAATGAATTCAATCGGGCTTATTTTATTTATTTATTCCATAATTAGGCGCCCAAAATGAAAAATCAGGTTGTCTCACTTTAACTAAATCATTCTGTTTATCAGATGAAATACTAAAAAACTTACAAGTTCCTCAGGAGTTGGGTCAGGAGCACCTACAGCCCAAACTTGCAACTTATCCAGAGTAAATTCTTTGTCATGCGCTAATCTAGTATAGTTCTTATACGTTGTGCATGACTCAGAAACCAACCCACTTCCAAAATTTGCATTTAAGAATAATCCCCAATAATTATGCACTCCTCCCATTCCCTAAAAAATGAACAATTAATTAGAAGTCATACAACAATGATTAACATATAATAAGAAACACTGCTCGGAGGCCGACAGTGCACTGAAAAAAGATCTGGGCGCCAACGTCCTCAGACTCTGACGCGCCTTAAATGAAAAATAATAATTAAAATTATAATAATAAATTAAGATAACTAATGGTTACATTCGAAAAGACAACTAAATAAATTTTCTGCATGAAGTAAAGAGTTGAAACATATGAGTCAGTACTAAATAACTATTTTAATTACTATATTTTTTATTCCATGTCCTTTCTATCTCTCTGAATACATTTCTACCAAAGCCCAGCAAGGTTTTTAAAGCTTGTTCAAAAGCGTGTCGGATAACTGAATTAAAGTTTTAACTTTCTACAGAATTATGTATTATTCTTTTTTTCACTTTAAAGGCCTATAGACCTATATTCAGCTATAAAAAAAAAAAATTATAATGAAATTGATTTATTAAAAGAGAAGGTTTATAATAATGTATTATTTTTTTAAATTAAGGCACCGAAGCTCAGTGCACTGCCTGCAACCCCCAGTAATTTCTGTTTTGTATAAACGATTGTTTTTTTCTTACTGCACTTAAATACAAATTCAAATATAGCTTTTTTCACTTCGGCTGTAACCAACTAACAAGATCTTTATTTTATTTGATTAAACAAAAGAAACCCATTTATTAGTTAAATTAAGTAGAAATATTAAGGAATGAATTTAAAACAATGGATCGATTTGTACCTGCAACTTATCAGCTTCTTAGAATATTAAGCAGACATACCAATCCATTAGGAAGAGTTGACTGTCCTGTGTTAATATACTGATAATTTTTATTAAAGCCACTGGATTCAAAAGTATTCATGTTAGGCTGCAGAGTAAATAAAAATGAGTCATCGTTTCCTGAAATTTTATAAATCACTAACAGGAAAATGAAAGGAAAATTAATTATAATTAAACTTAAAATAAGAACCCTATCCAAGCTGAGATGGGGACTCGTGTCGAGGCTGTATGCGTACAGGGTAGTAAAATATATGTGGGGTAACGATCACCTTGCGGCACCGGACGAAACCCCATTGTAACGTAGTAAGCCAAGTTTAAGAACAAACTTTAGAGCTAGTTTCGACCGAAAAACTAAAAAGGAAAAATTGATTTATAGAAGTACAATTTCCGAATACTTTTTTAAACGAAGTTTACTGCCGAGTCTGATAATAGATCCTGAACTAAATATAAAATTGTAAACGTCCTGCGATTTTTATTTTTTTGATATTGTCTTACATTTAATACTGACCACATACCACAAACAGACAGACATACACACAGCCCAATTTGTTTAAACCACTTCTTTGGACTCAAAGAACATCAAAACGGTTATTCCGATAAAAACTTGAAATAGAATATTTGATGTGATCGCAATACTTAACTTGTTTTAGAGGGGGGGAATGGTTAATTTTACTTTTAATTTTTTTCTAAAACCTAAATTAAAAATTCAGGTAGAACTTACCATAAAAGTTTGGGTTAACATTCCAAGATTCGGAGGCAAACGCACCAAATAAATATCCATTCGTATCACGAATAACGATAAGAGTTGGGCCTTGTGCTGTAATTGCTTTTAAAAATGTAGACCAACTCTGGCCATCATTATCCAAACAGAAGAGTAGTCGCCATTTGTGAGTTGTTTTTTGGCCAAGATTCCATCGAAGGAATATTAGTTCTGATAGATTTAATATTGAAGTATAACCCGATTTGGACACCTAAAAAAAACAACAAGAGACAGTCTTGAGAAATGTATAACTTATATTTTGTGATGTTTTCATTCATGAAATAAGGAGTGGAAATCATAAGTAACATTGTTTAATAGGTTTTTAGCAGTATCATTATTTATTTTGTTGGTTATTACAAAAGTAAACCAACTTATGCTCTAAATACGTCTGTGTTAGCTGTACGACAAAATTTCATCGGGATTCTGGATTAACTATGGTAGTTCCACATTTCACTTCATTCATTTCAGTTCAATAAATCTCAATTCGCAAAAGACCTAATTGCACTACATTATACTAATGGTATTAATTGAATTACTTACGAATTCTGGAAAAAGAACAATTTCCTCTTCTAAGGCTATCGTATTAAATATTGTTTTATAAACATTGTGAGAGATTGTTTTGAACAATGGGTTTTTGTTAATCCATGAATTAACCGATTCAAGTTCAATCTGGAACAAGTTTACTGAACTGGAAAAAAGATCTATTCAATTAAATGAAATTAAATAAATGATTGAACATTGCGACAATTCTACTGTTGGCGTTTCATTAGGTCTAGGAAGTTCATGTATTAAATAAATTTACATTTTTCATAAATACATTCTAAGCGCATTTAAATATTTATATTCCCGAAAAACCAAATGTACTATTTTAGTGACCTTTTTGGTTCTCTGTTAAAAAAATGATAAAAATAAGATTCCTCATATCATTACTGACGTTTAAGGTGGCCACATAAACACCAGTTTGTAGTATTACCTGGTGATATAAAAACCTCTTTTTGAAGATATAATATCATTATGTGAGACAACATGCGATAAACTACAAACTATAAAGTACAAACTTATAACCATGCCTAGGAGACGCCTAGTTCGAGTCCCTGAGTTTTTATTGATTAGTAAAATGTTAACAGTAAAATCTGGGCTTCCTTCCCCTGCACGATACATAAATGGTAGCAGGATGTTTAATCCCACCCGAAAACATAGTCGTCATATAATGGTGATTCCTCTCTTCCTTTGGTTTGGGAGGAGAGCGATATTCGAAGGAAAGGAGCTGTGACCGTATAGGGTTAGATCAGTGTTAATTCCATCGAGTTCTTGGATTTTCTGGTGTTAATTACGATTTATGGAATCGTGCATTATCCAGTTGGAAGAGTAGGATGTAAGTGAACGTTTTAGGTAAACAGATGCTAGCTACACCAGCACTGTTCCATCTGCTCAGCTCACTATTGACAAGAATCCACGATTTCGTCACTATTATAAACGTACACGAACCGTATTTTTACAAAATTACAGGCATTAATAGCAAGCTATTAGCCCTTATCTCCTCAGTCACCCTGCTGAATACATCTATCCCAAAAATGTTTCTCTTCATTTCTCTTCAACCCGAACGTTTCACAGGTTCCTCATTACGTAGGAAGGAAAGAAAAGAAAAGATAGGTCCGGGAAGAATTAGAACTAACCCAACTTGTCTGTGGCTACCTCAAGAAAAAGACAAACCCCCATGCCAATCCGACATGGGAATAAGACGAGCCCAAAGAGACTTAATAATTAAAAACCATACAACATTTCCAGGTTCTAAATAAAAGGTCAACAGTCCACTGCCGCCGAGTTCACTTCAACCTAGAGAAGATGTATTTTCTTGATATACAAATTTCATAGTTCATATTCAAATATTCAATTACAGTATGGCAATAATTCTGTTTTAGTATTGCCTAGAACACTTCTGCATAATATTCATTTCTGAATAACGAATTCGCCACACCATGCTTCTGCTGTGGAATCGGTAAGTCATACTAAAATATGATGCACAATTAATTAATAAAAAGTACAAATTTTCAAGCAGCTTGTTTGAAACAATTCGCTATTCAGTGTTGGAATTTTATATTTCCTGTCATAAATCACTCGAGTGCTTTCAAAAACAAAGGTCAAGTTGTTATTATTTACAAAAAACTTACTGTTTGGCAAATTTAAACTACTAACTTCTTTATCTTTTAAGTCTGCCAGTAAATAAGTTGCTAAAGATGAGGTATAATCAGAGCATGAACCAAATTTTATCCAGCGGTTGTAATTAGAATCTGCATCAATGGCACATATTTTAAAATAAGATTTCATAAATTCTGTAACAACCTAAAATAATAATAATAAAATAAGTGGATAAATAGATTAGATTTTTTAATTGCAGATGCACATAATACTTCTTTTTTATACTCCTAAAATAATCATCTACACTTCACTTATTGAATGGACCATCTTTGTTAAAAAATTGAAACAAACTGTTAAAAAGGCTATAACGAGCTACAGCTACGTTTTTGGTGAAACTACCACCCAGCTACCCAGCCTACAAGACACAGAAACGGTGTAGGGAAAGCCAAAATTTGTATGTACCACAAACTGTAAGTAGGAGTTTGTCCCCACTATTCCAGAATTATTTATTTGGAAATATCGACCTTTCCAATTTTAAAACCATCCTGATACAAGAAGGCATATTACAGACGGTTTGGCCAGTTTCTGAGACTCTAAGGGATAGCTTTAGAGTTTTCTATAAAGATATATCTCTCTCAGTAGAACTCAGCACTTACTGCAATAATTTTGAGGTAAGGCAATAGAAATAGGTTGGGTCGAAGAAAAAAGTGTGAAAGCACATCAACTTTGTAAAGAGATTTTCTTAGTAAATTCGAAAGAAGTCATCACACCAATATGGTATTAGGTTTGGTATAGTGGCTGATGTGTGGAATAGTGAGTGGCAGATCCCCAGGTCAGATCCCACGTGTAGCTACTTTTTACTAGTAGGAAAAATGTTAACAGTAAAATATGAGATTTCACTCCCGTCACAGCCATCTTACTTACAAAATATAAAAGGTATGATTTGCGAAGGACTTGATTCTTGAATAGGCACAGAACAGCCCATGAAAAAAATGTAGACAAATTAACTCATATTAACGAGTTGGCTGATGTTTGTTTTAAAAAAATATTGTATTAGAAGAAGAAATCAACAAAACAAATTCAAGGAAGAAAAAAGGTTACTAACTCTGCCTAGGTATTCATGCACCTTACATTCACTTTCAACAGTTTTAATTAATTCCAAAAAAATTTCTGCTTCACTTTCGCTAGTATTTTCACACGCTTTCCAATAGAAATCAGCAAAGTCTTCAAACCTTATGTACATCGTTTTACTCACAAACATGACGCTTATGATGGATGTGAGTAATCCTTTGGTTAAATACTTTTGCCATATCCCCTAGAAATAAATAAAGAAAGAAAGAAAATGCTAAAAACAAAAATATTATTAATTATGTTGGCATTTTAAATGTTCAGTACATGAAGAGATTTGTTTTGAGTCCAAGTAATTGTACAAACTTCCCAACAATTTGATGGGACTCCCCAACAATAGAAATGTTTGTAAGGTTGCTGCCTAAGAGCTGGGTACTGATGTTAGTGCTACGCAAAAAGGAAGATTGTACTACCAACTTTCTTAAAAGGAATTAAACACATTAGGTTCAATTCCATATTTGCAGGATTGGATCACAGATAGATTTAAAGATAAGCGACTTTGCCTCTTTACTGATTTCTCTGTTGACAATTAGGTAGTTGACCATAGATTCAGTATCAAACTTAATTTTTTTTTTGTCAAAATTTCTGGATATACTTTGCCGTCACACCCAAATATTCAAACTGGACGTGAACTATCCCATTACACTCAACGTGGATTTTTTTTCTTCATTCCGTTCTACCTGCATGACCTTACTTTTACTTGTATAAACGGTGGTACTTTTTTGTTTTTATTATTTTTCTTTTATTACCACAATTCTCTTCGTCCCTTATAGACATTTGGAGGGCTTTTATCAAATCGGGTATGGCCAAAAAAATATGCAATATTTTTTTTATCTCACGTGAGTCAATGTTGTCGAAAGGGTGTCAATAACGATTTGAAAGAAACCATTTCTACAATAAGTAAGAGTATTGGTGGTTGACTTTTAGTAAATACAACAATGTTTAACCAACCTATTAAGTGGAATTTCTTCAAATTAAAAATATACAGACATAAGGATTCGAAAAAACAAATCTAAATATCGTCATAGCTAAACACTAAGTGGGTGGTCAGAGTTTGTGATAATGTCAAATCGTCATTTAGTATGAACATGAACATGAAATAGAAAAATGAAAAGAATTAAAGAATTCTGGAAGATCAGAATCAAAGGACCGAATTTCATATGAATACATGAAATTCATTTGTCCTGTAAGTAGAACATGAACTCTAATCGGTTCTTATATAAATAAAAGGCGTACAAATATAATTTTCGTTCGATTTGTTTAACTACCTCTAAATTAACCTAGATCAATTATATAGTTTTAACAATTAATAAATGTACATACTTTTAACTTATCCTGGGTGATCTCAGTTTTCTCACAATTATTTGGTTTGAATAAGAGACCCATCTGGTTAAGCTTTTCCTTCGATAATTCTGAAATTGCAGACTTTGTTTTGCCCGTTTTTGAAGTATTGTTTCCCATTTTTGTTTGGTTTTAAAATAAAATTATCAAAATGTATCCATGGAATTGGTTTTATGAAACATTAAACTTTAAGCCAACTTTTTAACATTAGCCGTTAGTTGTGATTTTTAATGTACATAAACCTTGTATGCCTAACCTATCTCGAATTCTTTTTACTTTCTATAGTAAGGGCAAATATTGTAATTGTGAAGATTTTCGATTTACCCAAGAGATAGACGTTGAAGTTACCTGAGTACGAAATAGAGGTTTTTATAAATTCGTTTGTATGTTTGGGGTCAACAAAACTCAAAAATAGACAATCGCGGTAAGTTTAAATTTGATATTTAGACTAAGTTTTTTTTCCCCAAAACATACAACAAGGGTCAGGGCGCTGTTGACCGCAATAGTCGATGCGCCCTTAAAAAAAGTCACGAGAGTCGAATAAGAAAGTTCTATTTTCTAAGCAAATTTTACGAATTTTGAGATTTTCACGATATCGGCTCTTTTTTCATTTAACATGACACACTTGTAGCATATGTGAAGATTACTTTTATTTTTATCAATTTCTCAGAAAAATTGACTCAAGGGCGCTTTAAGGAAAGCGGTCGATGCAGGCTTCCCTTAAAAGTGCTATTTCAGGTAACATATGGTTTTATTACTTATGTAAAATTTAATACTAACGTGTTTGAAGAAAATAGAAACGCCTTTCCGAAGTTTTTTTTCTTTCATGTTTCCGCGATTTTTTCATACTCTACTTCAGCTGATTTCTTTAAATTCGAAGTAACAATTCATTTAACTATTGTATCTATTCCATATTGTAACTTTTTTCCAGAAACATTCATTTTAAGGCAGTTATAAGGAAAAGGTGGGTACAACAGTCCTCTAATATTCTACTGAATTGTACGGTATTACCATACCTACGACATTGTGTAAGTACGTTGTTGAAATTCAGAGTTTAAAGAGGATCACTTGACCGGAACGACATCATTTTTAGCTTTCCTCACCGCTCCCCTTACAAAAGACTTGACGCTTTTGTTTAAAAATTTTCCTTTAATTTTATAAAATGTTCTGGTAACCGAAATTAAAGAAAGAGCATTGTAACAAAAGAAAGCTGAATAAGTTTTCGCCCCTCAATTTTTTTTCGGGCGGGGGAACATGTCTAATACCGTGTGCCTTTAATGCATAAACATTTTTGTTAAAGGTTTTTAAAATAAATTTGATTAACTTACTATTTGTTTTTGTTAGCTTTTATTAGAAGATGTTCTCAAGGTTGTTTTTTCATCTACACAATACGTTATTTTTTAATTATTACTGGAAAAAGTATAAACTGTAGGGTAGATGTAGAGACCGTTCTTGTAGATGTGAGTGTGGGTGTGTTGTTGAAGTAACTAAGAGCGATGTGATGTGCCAGTACCTACTTCTAAATTTTATTAGTTTACTTTATTTATATAATAAACAATTTTACACAGTTTCTTGTGATCGGGATCCAAACCCTAAGTCTTTGATTTATTTTTCGACATTGGGAAGTCAAGGCGGACACTCACGGTGGGAACTGGGGGTAAGTTAAGAAATGATGTTTTTTGCACCCCTTAAAATGATCAATTTTAATATGGATGTATTTCAAAACATTCTTGAAGTTATAAACAATAGTCTTCAGTTTACTTAAATTGTCATGTTGGTTTATTGATGAAATCATGATTCGATTTAGTATATAAATAATGTGAACCGAAATAGTTCAGAATTATATTCTAAATTAAATTCTAATAATTTTTAAAAAAAGTTTATGTATAATATGATTTTCTTACTAGGAATACCTGTCACAATTTCTGAAAGGTTTTTCATTTTTTGTGTAGCACTTGCTGCTGGATGTTCTCGCTTGATTTAATTTTTTGTTTGTTTGTTTAACATCTACCTTACATTTTTAATTTTTGACTTTTCACAATACTTGGGTATCGTAATTATTCGTACGTCGATCATTTTTAAACGCTGTAATATATGTATTTGTTTGAATAATCAGTAGATGTGTCTAAATTACGTTAAGTTGGCTAAAATTTTAGTATTGCCTGAGATACAATAAGTTAAAAAAAAAAATAATGAAGAGATTGTTTTTGCAACACACAACCATAGTTCTGCTTTTTATTATTTTTCACACTTTTGAGAAAAGTTCTTTTTTTTTATTTAGGTAAAACATTACATTTTTAGGTTAAACTAGATAAAATATATTTTCCGTAGTTAATTTTTTTTTAATTCCGTAGTTTTTTAATCAACAAGAGGATGCAACTTAAACAGAATTTATTACATCAGTCTAACCTGTCTCAACCCAACAATGTACATACATATATGTGTGTGTAAAGTATTGTTTGTATATAAATGTAAAAATCATATTAAGAGAATGACCGGTATACGATCAAGCATTAAATAAATAATAACAAAAAAAAAAAGGAAGTTGGGAAAAAGTAAAAAATTGAGATAATACCTAGCAGGTTCTCTTAAAGAAAAGCCCATCACTTCTAATGAGGCTAAAATTAAAAACAAAAATGAAGATGATTGAAGTTCTATATACTTATTCTTTAAATACTTATTGATGATCTTTAAATGAAAAAGATCTATTAAACTCTTAAAAATTAAGCACCAAGAACTTCCCAGGATTCTGATTGCATAAACTATCTGCTAAAAAGTAGCACCACTCAAAAGGCGTTAAATTGTAGGCATTAAACTTCCAACAATGAAAGGAGTTTAATAATGCTTTACGGTTATGAAGAGAGGCTCGGTGATGTGCTTCTCTGTTTTTGCTGATTAAACAAAACAACTTAAGTGCCGGCCTATTACATTCCGTACAATATTAAGTTTAAATTGGATAAAACTGCATTCATTATCCCATAACTAGGCTATTGTAATCTATTTTCTTTTACAGATTTTTATTTTTACTTTTTTAAAGTAAAAACTTTTTGTGTAGTCTTATAAGCAACAGTAAAAAGGATACTGTTTTTAAATTCAACTTCTGAATATAGTTGAAAGTCTGTTACTCTAGGGATACCTGAAGATGCGGGACCTAGGCTCAATGCGGCTCTTGACACCCATCTCCTCTCCACAAAATAACATCTTAAGAACCGTTCTCCAGAAGTAAACCTCCCGCTCTGCTTGTAATATCGTAAGGTATCCTCGAGCTCCGACTCTTCCAAGTATCACATTGAAGATGGACACTTATGAATTGACTATGGCTGTAAACATAGCGGAGCGCCGAGCAAAGCGGCGATGATAGTTGCTTCAATTCAAAGAGACCGACGAGCAGTGAGCAAAGAGTCGCATGCACATAGTGACAAGTTTAGTCGCGTTTCTCCTTTCGACGAGACATGATGGAGGAATTATTTCTATACGAAAATTCTTCCTTGAAAGTTTGGTATTTATAGCAGCTTAGAAGCAGGAGCTGTAGTGTTCATGATATAAACAGGACAGGACATGAACATGGTGAATTCCATCACTTGTACCAACAACTTCGGGAACAACCTGGCAAGTTTCTTTCGTGAATGTCTATTTCAACATTTAATTACATGCTAACCATTGTGCATGGCATGTTAATCAAGAAAAGGACGAATTTTAATGTTAACCCCATTAATCCTGTCCCATTTTTTATCCAACACAAATCGGTTGTAATGTAGAGGATCCTTTTGGTCCCACAAAGGTTTCTTTAAAAAAACTACACCAATAAATGCAGCAATATCCATTTTAACCTTGAAAATTGAGCGCGTTGAGAGCGAAGAAATAAAATATGTCACAACGCATTGCTCTACTCCCTCTTGGTAGCGTTGCTCTAATTTCACTTTGTTCCCTGCTATGCGCCGTCCCATATGTTAACTTGTGTTTGTTTTCGCCGCTTTGCTCGCCGCTCCACTATGTTTCCAGCCTATACCTAGTACTGGCGAAATGAGCACTATTTATTTGATTGATATATGCAGTTGCCCCTATCACCTCAGCACATTCCTGGCACCCAGGACGGACTGCCTTGCTTGTCTTGTGTTATTATCTTGCCACCCAAGAGTGCCCCAGGTCATCTACCTAAACTCTTAATTGCCTTCTATTCGAGTGAAGAAGGAACATCAAATCGCTCTGCCATATCCCTTTTATAAACCTTTTAGCTTGGAGGTGTACACACTATCTTTCCAATGCTTCAAAAGTTTTTGGATATGATGGTGCTGCCTTGTTTGTGCCATCTGTTGAAATAATAATCATAATTTAAAAAAAGCTGGCACATTGAAGTACAAAATTTGAAGAAATTTGACGGTTAATTCTTGAGTAAAAATGGGAACAAAGCTAGTGAGATATATCGTTATTGTATATATTACAAATGGTTACATTTTTGCCAATTCAACGTGGTTAGGCTTATATGCATAATGTACATTAATAAAACTTCCATTGTTTTTTTGTTTCAGTGACTACTCGTTCGCAGTCAATCATGGCATCACAAGGTGCAAAAGGAAATATTGGAAAAAGACGCCCTGGTGGCGCAGGAACTACTAGTGGAGGCAACAGTGGCGTTGGAAATATAGTTGTAACAACTATAACTACTAGTGGAACCAACGGTGGAGGCGCTTCTACATCTGGAGTTGGAAGCGCGAGCACTAATAGTGGCACCGGAAGCGGGGGCGGAGGAGCTGCAGTAGGAGGACTGCCTCTTCCGGTTACTGCAGACTTAGCTTCCTTATTCGAATGTCCTGTTTGTTTTGATTACGTCTTACCGCCAATACTTCAGTGTCAAAGTGGGCACTTGGTTTGCTCTAACTGCCGGCCTAAACTGTCTTGTTGTCCTACGTGCAGAGGACCTTTAGGTAAGTTAGCATTTGCAAATTTTTTGTTTTTTTGACAATTCATTGTTTTATACCTGCATATATAAAATAGGTTAAAATGACATTGAGAATATTGCTCATCACGTTTTAAATCGTGATAATTGCGACGGAGCGTGTACTCCATAAATTTTCTCATTGACTTTTTGAGTAACTATATCTGAGAAGAAAGTGGTTCTACTGATAGACTTTCAGACAGTCATACAGATTTTCTCCTTGCCGGATATTAAAGATGGTTTGTTGGATGTTACAGAGTAAAGCGTAGCTACACTTTAAGAGCAGGAAGAGTAGACCAGTATTGGGATACCGGGTTACTGAGAGATCCACGGTGACTAGCGGGCTGAGGGCCTTAGGTTTCTTTCTCGAAAGGGCTTAAGGAACCAACCAGATCTACCACATATCGGGGTTGTATGTTAGATGAGATGACCTCTCAATTTCGTCTAATTCTTTAATTTTCTAATGATTAAACTCGCTTTGTAAAATTGTGCGTTACCTTGTTGGAAGTTTGGTACGTGTACAATAAAAAATAAGTAAATAGTAGTTGACCAAGTTAATATTTACTCATTTCACTCTGCTTTTACTTTAGCAACTCCTTCAAATTTTTTCTTTTAATTTTTTATTTGATAGAACCACCACAGAAACATTCCAATTTATCGCCACTGGGAATTGAAGTCACTCAAAAATTCCAGATTTTTCAAAAATGTTTTAGTAGTTTGACTGTTTTGATTCTGGGTAAACACCGAGTATAATTAATCTTCCACTTGAGCCGTGCACTTCTATAATAATTAATAATTTATTGATCTAGATAGAATTACCCAAAGGTGGGCCTAGTTGCCAATCATTGATCTAAAAAGAAGATATGAATTTTAGTTATTTAATTTTATTCTGATTTTAATTTAATTGTACTTTATTTTAAAAAAGATTTTTCATGTTTTTATTTAATTTAATAACATATTTTTATATTAATTTTATGTTATAAGTAAATGAATTGATATTCACAAAAGTTGTAGGGAACAAAACATTTTGGTGATAAAAGCTATTTTTATTATTATTAAGAAGGGCCAGTTCCAACTAGTTCATCTAATTCAATTATTATTTTTTTCCGGCGCATCGACATATTTTTTTTTTTTTTTTTTTTTTTGCGCATCAACAGCTGAGGTTATTAGCGCCCGGAGCTTTTTCCAGTGCACTGCCGGCCTCCGGACAGTGTTCTCTCGTTACAGACAACACTGTCCATCACCGGACAGTGAGCTGTAAGAAGCTCCTAGGAAGAGAAAATCTAAGGGTCAGCTGCTGGATTCGAACCCGGGACCTCCGCGTGGGAGTCCAGTATGCTAACCTCATAGCTAATCCCTTCCCTGACATATTATTATTATTATTCTAAATATTATCTAATTATTCTCAGCCAGCTTCCATGCTTCATAAAAATTGATGGTTTTCTGTAATTTTAGGTTTTTAATTTAATTCCTCCAAATTTTTTCTTTGGCAGGAAATATACGCAACTTAGCGATGGAAAAAGTTGCAAGCACTGTGATGTTTCTCTGCAAGTATTCAACGTCTGGATGTTCTATGTCTCTTCTTCATACAGAAAAAGCAGATCATGAAGAGCTATGTGAATATAGACCATATTCTTGTCCTTGTCCTGGCGCTTCATGCAAATGGCAAGGTAGTCTTGATCAAGTTATGCCTCATCTCTTGATCTCACACAAGTCAATAACTACATTACAGGGTAAGCATTTTGGAAAATATTAATTATTTAAATATCACACTATATACAGTAGTTATGTCGAGTAGATTTATAGTCAACGTTGAATTTCTTCTTTTATTATTATGGAAAATAAATAAGTGTTTACAAGGGTCAATAGTTATTTTTTTCTTACATAAAAAAAAAATCTTGTTCACATCAAAATGACAAAAGTTATAATATATTTTACGTATTATTCGAAAATAAGCTTATTCTTGTTTGTGAAAAAAAAATTGTCCAGTTTTTGATGCCAAATTACTATTATAATCATTGTATAATTATTACAGTTAATAATAAAATTATTATCTTTATTATTATTTTTTGCAAGAAATAAATTGTGTTTACTTTATTTCAGGCGAGGACATAGTGTTTCTTGTCACTGATATTAACTTGCCGGGTGCTGTCGATTGGGTTATGATGCAGTCCTGTTTTGGACATAATTTTATGCTAGTATTGGAAAAGCAAGAAAAATATGCTGGGCATCAACAATTCTTCGCAATTGTCCAACTTATCGGATCTCGAAAGCAGGCAGAAGTATTTGCTTATAGGTATTTATTTTGAAATGTGCAAAACTTCTTGTGATGATATCGTCCAATGTGATTGTTTTTTATATTTATTCATACATTCTTGGAAAATGTTTTTCATTAATTATTAATTTTTTTGGTGGAGGTGCATCGACATCTTTGGCATTAGCGCTAGCACAGTCCAATATTTAGGAGTCAGTCGAGCTCGAATGGATCTTTTCTTATTCTTCCGGTTGTTCAGGAGTAGAGGAGTTCTGTTGAGTATTTTGTCTCTTCTTCTTAACTTTCACCATCGAATCCAGATGCCGGAGGGAAGTGTGAGAGAGAGACAGTAACGCCCTAATGCCATTCTTTCTAACAGACCTCTTTCTTTACTTCAGTTTTTCCTTTGTATCATATTTTGATTGAAATCGTGTGTTTACTCTGATTAAAGTTTAAATTTTTCACATCATATTTGTAAAATTCAATTAATTACTTATTACAAAAAAAGAGCAGTTTGCGTCTGTAATTTTATGAATATTTCTACTATCCTTCCTCTAAAAAAAAAAAACATTTAATTTTTAATGTAAGTTATTTTTAATGTAGATTTTCTATAATAAAACTGTCTTTTTGACGGAAGTATAACGTGCCAACGATGAAATATTAGGATTCGTTTTCATTAAAACAATTTCAAATTAATCAAGTCAAGGTTTTAACTGAGTAGTGGCCGTGCATGGGGGGGGGGGAATCGTTCCGGGAATCCGTAATTCCGGGCAAGTAACTTTCATCAAATTCCGAATTTCAACAAAGTATAGAATTCTTGAATTAATACACAGGTGGTAGTAAAACCACATATAATTCTCTACTATGGTGTACTTTTTAGAGGCAGGTAAAACTTGCAGAACCCTTCTAAAAATTTCTTAGAAATAAGTTTTCTTTACTCATGCCGAATATATTGCGACTTTGATGCAGGTAGCATCAACATAAATTCTCAGCAAAACTTAATGAAAATTTAACTGGCAATATATTTTTAAATATCGGGATGCTCTTCACAGGCAGCCATAATCCTTTTTTTCTTCTGAGAAATATTGTAGGATGAGTTGACTTGCGAACCACAAGTTATGTAAATTCCTTCGCCCTCCAATATAAGATTAAAGCAGTTCATTATCAGATTATGGAAGAGAATCATTGAGAAGACCAGGAGCTGGAGGCATTAAGGATGTAGGTGTGAGATAGGTATCTAGATAATGTAGGATAAAAAAAAATAAAATGAAAATAGTAATATATTTACTGCATTTTTCCGAAATAATTTATTCGGACCTGCAGTTAGAAGTTTTTATTTCAATTTTCATTGGCCAAATAATTTTGTATTCATATTTCATTCTTACATTTGTTTTCCATTTTTCCAGATTGGAACTGAATGGTCATAGAAGGCGTTTAACTTGGGAGGCTACTCCAAGGAGTATTCACGAAGGAATTGCATCTGCTATTTTATCATCAGATTGTCTAGTGTTTGATACATCGATTGTTCAGCTTTTTGAAGATAATGGTAACCTAGGAATCAATGTAACGATTTCAATGGTGTAAGTGGGTAACATTTTTCTTTCTCACTAATATAATAATTTTTATACACATTCATATGAATACAAGGATCTATTATAAAATTTGTTTGGTGTATGGCGGAAATGTATTAAGAGCGGACAGCAGAGAAACAAAAAAATAGCGGAAAGCTCAGGTTTAATAAGTAATAGTTACAACTCGACGACGTATTAATGAGATCTGATGGCAGAGTTCACCCTAAAGCCTGCTGACTGTAGCGTTTTTCTGAATGTTAGTGTCATTTTCTACTCTTTAAGCATAGAACTTACCGGTCAATTAGAAATATTATAGCTGAAGTTCGGACGAATAACAAAAAAAAATTAGGTAATTATATTTCATCATTATTTTAACAAAAAAATGGTTATGAATGAAATGGCCAGCGTGAGGGTCTGTGACATTTAATAAATTCTTAACAGTATTAATAACAACTTAATGCAGTAAAATCACTTAAATAATATAATTGTTTTAAAATTTGAGTAAAACATAAGCTTTTACGAACGTATGTAAATGGCTGAAATTACGAGCTGAAGTATGATTGAAATGTTGGCTTCTTGCTGATATGTATACTTTTTGTCGTGTAATCAACTCTTGTATTGAACTTCTAAGTTTAAGTTTTGGTAAGGAGTGTTCACTAGGAATACATAGTTATTTTGGTTTTCCTAAAGCGATGTTTATGTGAATACAGGAAAAAAACAAAAAATCGCTGGAAGCAAGTGCTGACTGTTTAATGTTTTTGTATGATTGGTTTAAGTCATTTGTGTTTGTTCTTTAATTAATTATATTAAAAGAAGAAACATGTTAGAGACGGTATACATAGGCAAAGATCCTAACAATTTAATATTTAGTTTCTATTTCACATACTATTTAACATAGCTTGTGTGACCGTATAAAATAAAGGATTGGGGTTGTTTGACCATTGCGAATCTGACACATGTCAAGAAAAAAAATTGTTATAAGTTTTAATCTAGGGTTCAAATTGCACTGAACAGATAGTAAATTCATAAAAACGCTCTGAATTTGTCGGAAGTTATCAGATACGACAACTCGTCTTAAGGAGAGGAGTCCCATTTTATAGTATTTTCCGAAACCATAGAAGAAAAGGGCGGGAGCAGATTTTACTGGCGCATGTTCGCTGACAGAGAGCAGTCACGCACAAGCCGAACATCGTTAGTTAAATACCCATGCAAAATGCACATTGAGTGATTCCCTTTGTTTCCATGACCAAATCTGCAAAACTTTAGCCGTAAAGATGCGTAGCATTAGAACTGAAAGATGTGGAACAGCTAGATGTAATTAAAAAAATCCCGTTGCTATTTCGCCTAATAGCGCTGGGCCTAAGAAGAAGTTAAGAATGAGCACAAACGAGATTTAAATTCATGGCTGATAGAGGAAGCGCGAAAGTCGGTGGTCTCAGCCTCAGCAACTACATTACTGTATGCTTGTAGAACATACGGAAGTTCTATAAGTGTAATTATTTGTTCAGTGGGTTGGAGATAATTATCCGCAGACAAAAAAATAAAAAATAAAATAAATAAAAAATATGGTTAAAATAACTACAATAAAATTAATAATACGAGTATTATAAGGAGGAAATAGATTAATGGATTAACTGAGTGGTTTTGTGTATTAGACTCCTGAGGGATCTAGGGTTTAAGTCCAGTTGCCTGCCCTTGGAGTTCCTCATCCTCGGAGCTTGTAACAGTTTATTATTCTGTGGTGTTCGTGTTGTCTGTAGGCTGGAGGCCGAGACTACACTGAAAATAAACCGCTCCAATGATCTCAGTTGTAAATAAATTCTTTTCCATTAGTCATCAATCACTTCAAGATTTAGTCTTATAATTAGTCGTTTGACAAATTACTTTTGACTTACTCCAATTATGCTCTCTCCAGATTATTATTATGTTTTAATACGTCAAATAACAATATATCTTGGGGGAGAGGGCAAAATTTGCGTTTTTGAGGAATAATTTAGTAATATGATGCTGAAACTAATGAAATTAACTTATCTAATGAAACTAATGATACATTTTTTTTCATTTCAGGCGTGAGACTGACAAAATGAGAGAATCGTAATAAGGTTATATTATAAATATTGATCACTTTAAGAAAACTAGAAAAAAAATTGTTTTTTTCTTACGGACAATTTTTTTTTTTGCATTGTTTTCCAGATTGTTGGAGAAAAAATATAAATGCTTAATAAACGTTTTTAAAAGTATAGTATATTTTGTGAATGAAAATTTATTGATCATTTTCTTATTTATATTTGTTATTACTTTTTCCATTTGTAAAAATTTACTGAATTTTGTATAAATAAGACGTCATATTAAGACGTAAAATTAAAGATACTTTTAAATGTTGATGAGAGTGATGTGTAAACGCCTTCCTGTGTCTAAGCTATAACGTTGACAAAAGAAAATTTAAAAAAATCTGACGTGAACTTCACAAGACATTCTCAATTTTCAAATTTTCAAAAGAAACAAATTTTCTTCCGAATTTCAGCAAACAGAATTATAGTCACAAATTTGACCAACCATGGCCTGGCAAGTAGCGAGTGCTTCCTTAACACTAATGGATCGGCATCCACCTTTTCTTTCTGTGGCACAAAGGAATTCATTATATGCTTCTAATCCAATAAAATTATTAATATTAATCTTATGAAACAGATTTTAATTGTTAGGTTTATAGTTAATAATACTTTGCTCCTGCTTTTCATTCTTTCGTATAATGTGGTTGTTATCACTGAAGTAGAAGTAAAAATCTGCCTCTCATTTCTAATTCCTTCCACTTTTTGAGATCGAAGCGTGTGAACGTTGACTTAGAGAAGAAAAGTTACCTATTTTCACATCAGTTTGCATCATATTTGCATTCAGACTACATTGCCGGTATTAGTGATCGTTCAGTTTCCAAGATAGATTACAACTTGCGGAATCCAGTAGGAATCATCAGCTTGAAGGCGATCAACTTTACCCTCCAGGCACTCTGCTCGCACTCCAACATTAATCAACAGGTTTGAAAAATGATCCAAGAGATCATTATCTAAGAAGATAAATAATAGTTCTCAAAGACCTCAGCCATTATGGCACCTCCATAAAGTAATGAAAGGGGCGGGGCGACCATCTGACTAAACAAGGCAGTCACTTATCCCATCCTACTGGGGCCATCGAAATAAACTGTTTGCAACGAAATAAAAAGAAAGGTTTGAGTGCCTAAAAGCGCACCCTGAAAGACTTGGAGAAGATCCCCGCAATTTATTGGGCTGCAAGAAGATAAGCTCCCCTAAAAAATCCTTCCAAATGGCGTTATATATGTATATATACATATATATATGTATATATTGTATATGGAATAAGATCCCAATATCTTGGAAAAAATATGGAAATTTTTGCTACTAGGGAAATGGATTTCCTTTATAAATAATAATTTTTGTCATTTTATTATAGTGAAAAATAATTTGACCCTATGAAGCTCACCTACTGCCTAGCCTGAGAAATTGACTTCACAAATACATTTTGGAATAAATTTTTGTAAGTGCAATGGTTTTTTTTATGTTTTTAACATCTACCTTAAGGATTCATGAAAACATTGTTTATGACAGCAGCCTACCTCGTACCAAGGGAACCCTCAAAAGGATCTGTGCCATTTACGGCGTAGCATAATGCCTCGGAAGTGCAGCGAACAAAGCGTAGACGGAAATGAAATTCTCAAGCCAGAGACAGTGAAAAAGTTAGCCACTCGCGTAATTTTCCACGGTATTACTCCAAAAAGAGCCATCGGAAGATCGTAGGCTTCTTAATGGGCCACTGCATTTAAGTAAACTATGCATCGCATAGGCTTGTTACCGGATTTGTTATGTAGGTTTGACAGAAAGATAGTAAAATGACACTACACCCTTTTATTTGTTAGAAGAAAAATGTTTATAGTAAAGTATGTGCTTCCGCCTCCGTCCACGATACCTAATTGGTACTTGGACATTAAGCCCCGCCTGAAAATATAGGCGATTACTTTACTATTCCCTCAACAGTGTGAAGGGTTTGTTTGGCTGAAAGTTTTCGGTACTCAGGAGAAGAATAATTTCAAGCTTCCTCAGGAGTCCATCTTCAGATACTTGATTGCAGTCAAATTGACGAGACTGGAGTGTTGCGTTTAGTAGAGGGTATCCTAAGAGATCCCCTGAGGAAACCCCAAATAATCTAATCTTATTCAAACTTACGTTCAACTTTTACAGTAGAGAATTATGTTTAGAAAGCAGAAAATTTCATGATACATGTTTTGGTGAGGTGTAGGAGAGTTAAGCCATTTAATATTATCTCGGAGTTGGAATTTTCTAAATCATGATTATAATAAGCTTTATATTTACTTCTTATGATATATATATAATATATATCATATATACAAATGTATATATCATATATATTTATATATCTTTGATATACCATATATATCATATTAGTGAACAAATATTTTCAAACAAATTTATATTCATATATTTTCGGAGAGGAAATGGCTGTGTCTGTACATCAAATTAGATTTAATTGAACATGTATTGACGCTTATTTTAATGCATCGTTCTTTTTTTAAATTATATGGAACGGCCGTTCTTATGGACTATAAGTTTCAGAATGAATTATTTCAATGTAGCACGAGGAGCAAAGACTTCTGCCACTCACATTTAAGACCCTGATTGTCATGCTTTATATAAACATGTTTATGATATTTCGTAAATTTTAAATTTATATTGTATTTTCGGTAAATTTTGAGGCTTAATTAGAAACAGGAAGCGGGGTTATCTTCCTTAATAATCCATCCGCTGACTGTTCTGAATGAGAGCAATTTTATTACTGTGACAAGACTGTTCACTTTTAAATTAAATAAATGTCAAATCTTCAATGCTGCTAAGAATGAAGAAAACTTCAAAACGAGTACAATTAAAGAGATTCTTCCTCGTTTTAAATATTTATATATAATTGTTTTAACTATGTGTTTAACATTTTACATTTCATAATAACTAATTAGGGTTAGTTTTTCTTTTTTATACTTTTATAAACTTTATTTATTTATTTATTTTTTTAAACAGATTATTTTACAAATTTAACTATAGGGAATACTGAAAATTATTTTTCCTCCAGTTTGTATGTAATGTTGGGTTGGACTTATACTATAACATATTAATAATTTTCAGTACTCACTATACTTGAATTTTATAAAATAATCTATGTATAAAAATATTATAAATACTGAAAGGAAACACTACCTCTAGCTGATAGTTGTATTATTTAAAAAGTTTAACACCTCTTTAAAAGTTTTTTAAACCTCTTTACTTATTTTGTCCAAACTTTTACATTTAGTTTTAAGAGAATTGGTAATATTAGGATTGCGGTTAGAGAAAGTTGTGTTAGTTGCACCCCACAGTTTTTTTCTTCTTTTTTTTTGGTTTGTTTCAAATTGATTCAGTTTGGTTGTTTGTATTGAAGCGGCAACCAATTGATTGATAAACAAAGGTTGTTTTCTATAATTAAAACAATTTCGTTTACAAGTTTTTTTTTGTTTTGTATTTTTTTTTAGTTGCTTTGTCAAGCAATCATGAAGGAACATGTGCTTCCAAATTACTAATATGCAAAAGATGACCACTCTACACACAAATTTGTTCATATCGACATTTTTTTATATGTTAATCTATTGGAATAATTTGTTATTTTATCTGTAAAATAAAGAATCTGGTGTGAACACTCATACCTAGGATTTTCTCTCACTTAGTGTTACTTCTCACAAATATTCCGAATGTTAAACTCCTAATATTTTAGACATTATTTCATAAAAACTATTTTTTTTTAAAAAAAAAGAAAAATGAAAGTAAAAGTTTAAAATATATGTGTATGGAACTTAGTCAGATTTTAGCTACAACAAATTTAATCAATTTTACGTGTAACCAAGAAATAGGTCCGTCATTTGCAGAAAAATGGTACTTAAAGAAAATCTACACACTGTCTTTTTCTAAGTACCCAAAATCATTTGAGCCGTTTGCGTGAAATTCTCAACAGTGAACGTCCAGGTAGTCGATTTTCGAGACAATATTTTCTCTTATTAAGAGTAAGAAAAAGAAAAAGCTCTTGTGTGCACATTCACATGACTTTCTTTTATCAAAGGTAACGTTATTAAATTTTCGTGCCACTTGGATTTTTTAGTAAAAAACATTACTGACTTCAGCATTACCTATGTTCATTATAAAGGTAAATTTTCGAAAACGCTATAAGTTAAAAAAAAAAAATTGGTTCAGTAAGGTGGCAGCTGATTTTCTACAAATTTGGAACTTTATTTTCATATTTCATTCGTATTTATATTTTCTAGCTAGGTGTCTGAACATTACACTAAAATGGCTCTATCGAATTAAGTCTCTTTCAGTCCTCTCTCGAAATTGTAATGTGATTTTTCTTGATAAAATTTTCAAAGAAAAGTTATGAATCTGCATATTTTCAATTAGTATGCCACTATAAACTGATTTCATTTAAATTTGAAAATTTTTTGTTAAGAAACGAAACAACCTATGATAACTTAGCGACCTATTTACTTTTAAATATTAATGAACAATATCTCTTATGTACAGGGTGCAATTACAATTACAATTTTTTTGTGGGTAGTCTGCAGCTAGAATGATTCTTTAATTTTATATTAGTAAAACTTCTCTTATCAAACTCTTCCAAATAAAAGATTTATTTGCTCTATGATCATAAAATGAACGTCATATTAAAATGTTTGGGTGCGCCTCACTGTAGAAGTGCTCCTTGTAAAATTTTAATTTAGCGGAGAAATTTAAATTAAATGTTTCAATTTTTTGATAGAAGTATGGAAATTGTTTGTTCTTACGAAGCTTTAATTAGTATTGTTAGTACAATAAGCACCCTTAAAGAGAGATTATGATTGAATCTTGTGAATACTAATTTTTTTAGTGAATGAAGAAAGAAGGAAATTCTAATAAAGTATTAGTTAAATTCTCGTTTGCAATTAAATCCAAGATCTCTGCCATAACAAATTATAATGTGGACCGTTTATTTTGAAAGTGGTGTAAGTCCATTGTTGAAAAAAATGAGATATCACGTAATTCATGCTTAATTTTTTATTTACAACTAGTCCGTGTTTAATTTCTTAAAAAATTCCCATGTTTTGTAGAATTTAAAATTGGTCGGTAAATGAAATTTCATAATCATTGATTATGAAAGTGGTGTAAGTCCAATTGACAGAGGTAGGCGGCTTAGCAGATGGTTGCCGATTGGTAGCCTGTTGTTTTACATTTGTTTTATATTAAATACTATCAATATCTTGTAATTTTAACAATGTAATTAGCGTCTAAAATTAAAAATATTACTTCTATTTTATGTCGTGTCATTATTATTTGTAAACAAAATTGGATTAATATGAAGTATATTATTATTTATTAACATGAAATATTATTATAAATTAGTATATTATTATTTGAAAATATATATTATTTGATTTTTCAAAATTGAAACTAAACGATTTTTACAATTGTCTAATTTTGAAATTGGTGTAAGTCCATTTGCAGCCTGTAAGTATACATCAGTTTAGTAAAATAAGCCTAAAACAAATTTATATAACCAAATTACATATTGATAAAACAGTAGAAACATTGCCAGACTTCATATAATTTGTCTAAATTTTATAATTAACAGATATGTTAACTTTTAATTTTCTCGAAATAACAGAAAATGGACTTACACCACTTTCAAAATAAACGGTCCATGTAATAAATAAATTCTGTAAGAACTAAGTTCCATTTTCCAACTTACCATATCACATAAAAATAATAAAAATTAAAACACCATTAGAGCAAAAAGCAGTAATTCGCTTGTTCAAAATCGATGAACGATTTTTTTGATTGGACACTGGCTAGTAACAGAGCATTAAATTTAATTTAGTTTTTTAAAATAACCGCGCAATAAAAGGTGCCTTATTTCTCCTAGAGGTAGCCAAAGGGAAGTTCTTTCAAGCGACTATCGTAACGAGAGCAACGAGGGAGTGTAGGTTAACTTCGATCAGTGAATATGGATGACAAGAATATGTACTGACCTTATTTTTTGTAAATGTTATTTCAGACTTATCTATTTTTGTTTATATATTTTTTCTTCCTAATTTAAATGTAAGTATTGTACAGATCTCAATGCAAATGTAAGTTTTGGGAATCATTCAAGTTTAAACAAAGTGAGGTTAATATTAATGGTTGTCACAAATGGTTTCATAAAAATGAAATTGTACAAGACAAAGTATCAGAATTCTATGATATAATAAGGGAACAATGTATTTCAAGAGACAATGTATTTCAAACTTTATATACAATAAGTATTGGGAGATTAATTATTGGGAAAAAACATGGGAAGTATTCATTAAATTGGGATAAATAAAGTAAAAGTAACAGTGACTAACGCAGCAACTGTCAGTACTTTGGTGAGATCTGAGGTTTTCAAATAAAAGAGTACTGAAGTTTATATTCTGCCAATCTTCTAAAACGAGGTTTATATGTAATGGACACCTCGTTGGCTGAAGAGGAAAACGTTGAAGAAGACTAAGAATATGGTTTCTAATTTGAAATATTAAAAAGTGAACACATGTACAGGAAAATAGTAATTAAGGAGGAGACGTAATGTGGAGAAAAGACTTACAGGCAGTTATAACATTTGGGGTTAAAAGTTAAACAAATAATGGTTATATTCATTTTGTGTGATGTTTATTTGCAATCATTTATACAGAAAGTAATTTAATGTAACTATTAACGATTATGGCAGTTGGAGAAAACAATGCAACTTGTTTGATTGAACAATGTGGAGGTCCTTAAGTAAAAAAGATTGTTTAGAATTTAGAAGTGCAAATACATTCAATTATAGGTGTAAAACACCTTTCATTTATAAATATATATAGATGCGAGGGGAAAAGTGAATAATTAATTTGATTTAGCTGTTTCACCTACGCCATACTTCGATTAAAAAAAAATTCCTTTGATGTGTTAATTAAGTACATATATGTATATAATGGCGAAACACAACTTGGATACTACCCCAGGGAAAGTTGAAATTGATACCTTATGTTGTACAACCTACCAGTCTATAGAATCATTAAAGTATTAAATGTATTCAATAATAGCTGGGAGTCAGGAATTTATTCTTAAAAATGGAAAATATATAATGTGATTGAGTTCTGAGGTTGTAGAGTCTAAGGATTAGGAAATTCTTTTGGTGGTTATATTAAGTTACATAGATGTCTGTTTATTTTCATATCTTTTACAAAGATGAGTTCTTTTCTTTTTTCGTTTTTTATTATTTGCTATCTTTTATGACAATTATTAAGTTCTTACGTTAAGTTGAATTTCTATAAGACTATAATCTTATCTCTTTTGTATGAGGGTATCCCAAAAACAAACTATTCTATATGGTGGATCTATAAAAAGGGAGCAATTGAAAGTTGTTGGGTCAACTATTGTAAAAGTGCATTGGACCTTAAAACCAGATTATTGCATTATTTGTTTTAAATGGAACAGTAATAATAAATACATGTGCCAAAAATATAGAAATTAAAATTTATATTAGATACACAATTGGACTTCTCAAGCCCATTGATTATGTATTTACATATTTAAAATATATTTAATATACACCAATTTTATACAAGAAATAAGAAATAATTGAAACGATTAATGAATGACAAAAAAAGTAAATATGTTCAAAAAAGACATTATTGCACCAAATGTGTACTACTCATACCATCCTACTTCACTGCAATGTTGTGTACAGAAAACTTTTGAAGTAATGTTTTAAAAATCGCTGAGAATGATAGAAAGTCTGTAATCTTCTCCCAAGGAGTCAATTTGGGTTAATGAATGTAAGATCTATAACGGATTGCGTTAATGGATTAATACTAAACATTCAGATGGGTTACACAGTGAAAAAAAAAAAAACCTCTGTGGTGCTATATCTGGAAATCAATGTAGCATACAATGTGGATTTAATTTTTCTGCATTCTATATTAATTAATTAGGATTACCTCCAACATTTTGTAATAGAAATCTCCTTAACAATAGACAATTTAGATTAAAATTTATGATCAGATTGTTGGTCCACGTACCGCTTGCAATGGTCTACCGCAGGAGTATATACATAACCCAAATATTGTAAGCTTCACGTCGCTGATATTGAGCAGGAATTAACCGATGGTGTTAAGATACGTCAATATGCAATTTATTTATGTGACGTTTTCATTTATATCTCCCTATAAGGCAGATTACAATCCACTCTTTCTGTATTGAAAAATTGGGCATTGCCAAGAAAAAATGTTTACTAAACAGCTGAAAAGTGTAAAATATAAACATTCTCTCAAAAAATAAAACTTCATTTTGGCAAAACAGTAACAGCCAACTGGGATTTCCCATCAAATACCACAGTGAAATGTTTTTCTTGATAAATGTTTAAGGTGGGGATCACACTGTTGGTAAAATCTAAAAAATACTTGAATATATTTTGAAACCTATTACCCAACAAGACCGTATGTTTTCATAGAAATAACAGTCGATTTATTATCGATTATGGTTTTTTTTTGTAGATGGTAATAAGCCAGAGTTAAGTAAACTTGATTTAATTCAACGTAAGTGAACAAGATTATGTTTAGGTTTTTCTGAAGTCGATTCTAATGGATGTTTGCTTCGCTGAATCAGGTGAGCCGTACCCATTCATTGAGAAAGCAGTTATTGACAGATAAATTAGTTACAGTTTGTTGATGAAGATATCTGTAAAAAAATAAAATAAAATAAGGCATTTAAAGATTTAGGAACTGACTCAAGCATTTTGGTGTAAAAAAAAATCTCTCCTCACTCTAACAGAATCCCAACCAAATAAAAGATGGAACGGTTAGAGACAAGTTCCGCAAAAGTAGTATTTATATAAGAAGAATAATAAGTAATAAGAAGTATTGTGTGGTGCTGACTATCCCGAAAAGAGAGGGCACAGCATTTGAAATTTATATAAATTTTTATGCTGGCTGTGGCCATAAGCTAACAAAAAAAAATCTTGAGTGGGCAACTGCGCAAGTGCAGTAGGCTGCGAAAGCGCCAGCTTTTGGTATAAATTTAATAATACTTAAAAAAAAGATTAATCTTTCCTCTTCTTTGGGAAGGCTGCCCACTTTCCCAAAGAAGGTAACCATGGAAAAAGGAATAGTAGGATATAAAAAGCGATGGGATAGCAAGGAATACCTTTTAGATAAGAATAAGTTGCAAGGTCAACGGGCAGTTGTCCCCTTTACTCGCTTGTTTACTACATAATGTAAGTACATTAGGCCTATTCTGCCACCGACGCCGCAGGAGATGCTCCGACTGCTGAGGGTCGTAGACCAAGAATGAGATGATATGTTCAGCAGAAGGGGAACAGATTGGAGGAGGAAAAGTTGATAAAAATAGTATTGGCTAGGCAACCATCACTCTTTCCAGAATGTAAATGAAAGCATCGATTATGGTAAAGGAGAACAAAATAAAAGGCTAATAAAAGCAATGTTTTTTGAAAAATATTTTGGCTTGGAACCTGCTTGATTTTGTTTCACGTAATAATTGAATTTGTAAATAGCAAATCATCTTTTGTTTTGCTTTCTTAATTTCTTTCAATAAATTAAAATAAATTAATAAAAAGAAATAATTTATTGTAGGGGCCCCGTATCTAGTTTTGCCCTGGGGACCCCGCAAAATTCATAGGGGCATTCATGAATGAAAGTGACTTGAGTTTAAACAAGTTATATACATTTATTTCAAGGCTGAACCAAAAAAGGTAGTTACAAACGATTCGTTCAGTGCCCTTCAACAAGGGAATTACTATTTCAATGTGTGTGTTTTATATAGACAAAAGAGTTGGATAGAATGAGCGCGTTAGCCACGACTAATGCTAGGTTCTGTGCTAGTCCGGATGCGTTAAATGACAAGTTAGAGTTCACACAGAGGAAGCGAAAAATTACAGGTGCCTGGCCACCACGTCAGCGTTAGCTATTTAGTTCGCAATTGCCCTTTTCCACAAGTAAATATCTTTATAAAATGATATAAGATAGCTTATTATCAATAATTGCTTTCTTTGTGAGAATTATTTTAAGAAATTAGAGAATCTTGCGCCTTCTTGAGGGATGTTTAAGTATTAATTAATACCAAAATGTTCGAGAACTTCCACATTTAATCAGCACACTGTCGCATATCATCAGAGATGTAGGAGTTCGGTCTCCGTTGTGGAATTGTACTTGGGCTCAGCCTACACACACGAAAAAAAAAAAAATTATAAAAAAATCATGTACTTTATATAATTTATGTATTAATAATTATTTACATCAACAAAAAGCTCAATGCCAAAATAGTTGAAGTGATGCAAACAGATAAATTTAGTCACAGATAAAGAACTGAATAACAATAAGTGATTACAATATTCTAGAATTTGATTAGCTATTTTTTAATAAAAGGGTTAATGTTTTTATATGGTGCAAATATGTCCAGTTCTTCAGGCACTGAATTGTTCCAGTATCTTTCTATTTACTATTTTCTGATTATGTGCTGGAGAAATAGAGAGTTTTACATCGAGTCTCAGTCTGACGTACATATGTAACATGTAATCTCACGCTAGATTAGATTTCAATAAAAACTCTTGTATTTAATTTACTATAGACAATGTAAGTTTAAAAAATTAGTGGCCAAAATGTTTGTAAGTTATGTAACAAAGAGGAGGAAGATGGTACTCATGTGTTGGCCGTTTGTCCTGTATTTTCAGAGGCAAGTGGACACATTTGTAGGGAAGCCTTTGATGGCCAGCTTAGCATGGATAGAGTCGTTATTAAACAGAACAAAGAAAGCATTTTCCAGCTGTATAAGTACATGAATTTCTCCTTAAAATTAAGAGAATTTTTATTGTTATTTTCTTAATCTATTTTTAAGGATCAATATTTTTAGTATAATAGTATCTATATTAGTAGTTATAGTAGAAGTAATTATAGTACCTATTATTATCTTTAGTATAAATTTTGTTATAGAAAGATATATTATTATTTTTTCTTGTCTTTATAAAAGGGAATACATTAAGCATTTTATTTGTTAAAGACAGATTTTCAGTTATATTCTTTAATTTATTTTGGTTTCAACTGCAATGTTTAAGAGAAAGTTATAATTTATCAATTAAGTTAAAAGTGTATATTTAGAACCTAAACGCAGATCTCAATTAAGTTTCCTATCTTCACGAGAATCCAAATTTATCAGGGTTGTTATTGCACTAGCCTTGAATGTTCGTGAAATAGGATTTTTTTATTTTGAATTTTTTTCTAATTGCTCTATTTTTTGACTGCTGTTTATGGATTCCATATAATTGAGGCATGTTTAGAAAAGACAGCAATAATATGGATTCCAGAATGTACGAAGCTGACTCCCTGTAATATGTAAAATTGTATAAATACAGAATTATTATTATATATGGATTTTAGAGCTTTGCAATTCTTGATATCCCTGCGATGCCTAAACATAAACCCCATTGATTTTATTGACTTCTTAACGCATTTCATCGGTGTGCACTTTAAATTGGGCTTTCTAACCTATGAGTTCTCCAAGATCCCTCACCAGTTCAACTCTATTTAGGAGGGAATATCTAAGAGTGTAAAAAAACCAAATATAATTTACTGTAAGTTAATTCACTATATTTTTATTTTACTGTAAAGCTGTTTTTCGTTTTTGAATGTCAGATATGTTATTACAAAAAAATAATGTAACAGATATTTTAAGTAAAATCCATGATCGATCTCTCACAGTAGTAACAAGGAAAAAATTGGTAGTTAAGACTGAAAGGTACAATATTAAATTGTCTTTTAAATTATGAACAAGAATATAATGGTTTACTTGGTCGGTAATGGTGGTGAAAATAGCATCAATGTGAGCATTAACAGTAAATGAGCACAAAATAAAGTTTTAAAGATTAAAAAATTTGAAGTAGTGGAAAAGTACGGCAAGAAAACTGAGTCTTGAAGTTATTGTTTTGTAGAATGGAGCTTATAAACTGTCAAGCCTAAGGTTTTAAATACTTAAGGAATAGTAGATTGTAAACTAATAGGCCTTTAGTTTTTAATATTTGAAGGATCACCAGAGAAGTAATGGCGTAATGAAACTTACTTTTCCGGCTAACTGGGAAATTTCCAGAATTTAATGACATTTTATACAAAATAGTTACAAGGAAAAAGCTAGAGAAATACAGTTATCGGAGGAAGGTGATCTGGACCTGTGGTCTTATAAGCATCTAGACTGGTTAGTCTTTATATAACAGTCATGTCAAACACGAGGCCCTGTGGGCCGCATGAGGCTCTCTAGGTTTAAGACCTGCGACCCGTCACGATGTTTGGAAATTATAAAATTTAATTGTTACAATTTAATGTTTACAATTGAACGTAGTCCACATTGCAGCCGAAATAGCCGCAAGCCGTCGTCGGAAGTGTCCAACAAGATGCGCAGTAGCTAGCATTACGGCTTATGACTAAATATAGACTTACGAGTACTCGCTTCTTGCTCTTTGCGACCAGTACTGTCAGTGTGTCAAATACAAATTATTACTTTGGGTAAAACAAGTTCTGAATGCTGCCAATCATTACTACGAAAATTGCCGAATTTGAATTTTTCAGAATCAAATTAAATTATTAAAAAACGAATTTGAAAGTAGATTGTTGGATTTTGATAAATGTGAAAATCATTTTTAAATATTTACTTCTACTCTTTCAGTTGATGTTGAAACTGAAATTTTATAATTAGAACTCATCGACATTCAGTGGGATTCTGTTTTGAAACAAAAATTCACGGAAATTGGTGTACCCAAAATTTTATAGCTAACATATTTATCAATCAACCATTTCCCAAAATTTTATTATTAGCTAAACATGTTTTAGCCATTCAGAAGCACATGTTTGTGTGGACAATTGTTTTCAATATTAAGAAATAATAAAACGCCTAAAAGATGCGGCTAATCTCTAAGGTGGCACTTCAGTGCCCCAACTTGCAGTCTAGATTATAAAAACATCAAATGACTTTTTCTTACTAAATTCTTATATTTAAAATATATTTTATTCTTTCTGACATTCAAAATTTGCCAAATAATAAAACACATTGAATGAAAACTATAGAAAGAAGCCGACAATTTACGATCATACCCTACAGCTGGTCTAAGTTGTTAATCCAATGCTTTGATCACTTGTCCGTAGGAGTGTACTATAAGGTTGAATGTCCGAGTGGTTTCCGTATGGAGAGGTTGAAAGAAAAAAGTGGGAACAAGTAGGATGTTGCGTGCAAAGAAGAGCCTCTTTACTGCCCAGACGGTGGACATTGAAATCAGTAAGGCTGTGCGTGCTGGAGCCACACACCAGTGTAAGTCACACATGCTCTACGTTGACCGCAAAAACCACAGGCCTGCTGGCCGCACAGTTCTACAACATATTGCTAAGTGCCTTGCATCTTTCCATTGCTACTGTAAATTCTGTTACAATAGGAATTCATATCTATACTATAGGAAATATGCCTATGTTTTTAGCGATCTAACGCAAACTAAACTATCTCTTAAATCTCACAAGAAGGTGAATGCAATCGTGCAGAGCTCCTACTTCGAGTTTTTGGTCGGAAAATAAAGGAACAAAACCATTTTGTCTTCCTTCTTGGCATCAGTTTACACTATTAGCCCGAAAATTATCTTCATAGATCCTAAATTTGTATTTAGGGTAGCCTTAAGACTGCTACCGAAGTGGACCAGTACATCGAAAGCTTTTCTATTCTTTAGAATGCTAAGGTATGTTATATTAGCCGACAATTTGATTTCTTAAATTTTTAAAAAGCAGGTCTCAGTTGGGTGCGAATTTAGAGCACGTCATGACATGTCTTCTGTGCTGTCAAAAGTTGTACAAAGTGGGGATGCCTCTTCACCTATTTTATGCAGATATCTCTTACATAAGATTACTGCGCAGTCTATTGACAATGGAGACATACTGTTTGGAACACGATCCATCGCGAAATCAAGGTTTTTCACCTACTTTAGGGACTAACAATTTATAAATTAGGCCCCTTAGGTGATTCAGAGCAAGTCCTTTGCCACTTTTAGTTTATTTTCTTCCTAATACAGGCTATAAAATCAGAATGAGGCAGAGATACCGATAGTAAAGGACCGTTCAATGCAGCTTGTTTTGCCAGTATATACACCCTTTCATTGCCCTATATTCCGCAATAGGCCGTACTCCATACCAACCTTACTATTTTGCCTACACTTTTTAGATCTATTAATTTTTGTAGTTTATTAGTATAAAATATATATTTTTATATTTTTTATGCATTTTAACCGTTTTTAGTCTATATGAAGCATTTTTGCAGTCTGATACAATTACAACTTCTGAATATTGCATTGATTGTACATATTTAAGAGCTTCCAAAATAGCAACTAATTCAGCTGTAAAAACTGAACACTGATTGGGTAATCTGAAGAGGACACTAATATTTCTAAGTAGGCAAAAGTATGCACACCCCACTTGATCTTCGACCATAGAGCCCTCCGTGTGTGTAGCATAACTATTGGGAAAATTAGTGCAGATTTCATCTTGAAACACCGCATTAACGTATACCACTGGGCAATATGGTGACATCTTCCAAAAAATCAAATTACAGGAGACGTATTTATTATTCCATGGAAATCACAGTTTAATAAAGGCAACATATCACTGTTATACACTAACTGTTTGAACAGTACCACTTCTCTGAAACTAGTAGCCATCAGGGGTGATTCTTTATGTTTCCAATATCTGTATGTTAATTCTCTCCGTTTGAATTCACATATTGCGGAATAGGTTTCTGAGTATGTTGACATTATTTTACACAGATAGCGGTCGGCTAGCATTTCCCATCTAAGCTTTATTGGAAGTTCCCCAGCTTCAGCGTGAATTACATCTATTGGAGTACTTTTCATTCGTATCCGAGACTAAGCCTAAGGCATTTATTCTCAATAACCTCCAATCATTTCAGCCTTGTTTTATTAAGCTGGCCCATAAAACTGAAAGCAATAATCAAAATTGCTGCGGATAGTAGCTCTATAAAATAGCAAAGATATATTAAGGATCCGCCCCCCATTTGATTGTCAAACATTTAGACAATAATTTTTGTATTAAATTCGATATTTTGTTTAGATTCAACAACTCAACTTAGCAGTTTTGCCGGATACAATTTAGACTAGCTATCTATGTTTTAAGTAGTAAGGCGCCACAGTAGGCGAGCGGTTAATGGCGAGGGTCACAAAGTTAACATGTTATTGTTGGTACTGGGTCAAACCGTTGGATTTCATTTAATGGAAAAGAAAAAAATTCAATAACAAGTCGCTAGTCGCCTCTGTTCACGACACCTAATTTAGTAGTTGGACGTAAAGCCCACCTGAAAAATATAGGCGTTACTTTACTTTTTTCATTTCAGTTTAAATTTCCACAATTGAATTTAAAAATAAACTTGTTTTTGGGAGAGTACTGTTCATTTTTTTAAATTGTTTTTCTGTGTGCCAAGATTTCAGTCGAGGGACTTGGCCATCTTCAGGGCTTATACTTATTAACAATATTACACAATGAGCCTCATAAGAAGTATGAATCGACGATGGTAAACCTTAACTCGAAGAAGAGGTGGCCCAACACTCGAATGAAATCGAATAAAAAATATTGCCTTTAAAAAAAATGCAAAAGAAATTAAATTGGTTTATTCCTTCAAATTTCAAGAATATTTGTTTGTTTTGTTTTTTTAAAGACTCATTTTGGCGTCTTTATTTTAAACCCAGCAACCATAAAACTAGTGAGTAGCATTTGAATTTTTGAAAATGGTCTAATTCAATTGAGAGCAGTTTATTTAGACAGCCACTTATCACGTAAAGGTGCTAGAGGGAGGACAGTTCAGATAATAATTTACATTATTATCACTACCTAATTTTACAAATTATGCAAAAGGTGCTCATTTGAACGTGGACATTACTAATGTTAAGCCCACAATTCAGAATTCCATTTTCAAGCCAATTTGTACCCAAAACTCTCAGTGCTTCTATGTAGAAGAAAATTTAATTACTTAGAATGCAGTAAGAGATAACCAAGTGGTTGTGTTTACACCAGATTTTGTACAAGATTACTACGTATTTAGAATGAAATGCTTGATTTGTTTTATTGGTCCACTATTGCATTTAGTGAGCGATGTAGACGTTGAAAATGTAGTTAATATTGCGCTGCAACTGTGCAATTATGCACAGCTTTGACGCTGTAATGCGATGTGGGAGGAACTATTGCAACAAATGCGTTTATGCGATGTAAGTTGTGTTACAAAGAGTCAAGCAAAAAAAAAAAACTTTGTAGTTCTTTCGATAATTTGCATGAACTTGCAATTAAATTTCTGTTTAAATTTTTCTAAAGGAAATAAAGGTTCTAGTGGAAGCTGTAACGTCGTAATTCGTTGTTTGTATATGTATTAGAGACAATTTTGGCACAGTCCGTTTCCAAAAAAAAAAAAATCATATTTAGGGAACAGGGAGCACCTTTGAACAGTTTTAATTTCTCGCCAAATATTTAAAACATTTATGATTGGTAATTTTCTCCATAATTTGTGGTAGACCTGTTGTATAATTGGGCAGAGTTTCCCTTCGTTTTCATTGTTTTGTAAAGTCCAGAGTTGAGGAATGTTATATTTTGTAAGGTGGAAGTAAAATTTTTGTTGCAGCTTTGGAAATATATTGTGAAAATTGTAGTGGACAAGGTGTAAGTATTTGTTAGTCCATATTAACATTTGGAATTCTTATTTTTAAACCTAGTGCTTAGAAAAATCGATTTGCTTGCAAAAAATGTTGGATATTATATTTTCTTTTATTGAAGGAGAGGGGGCACATTTCAACATCCTCAGTTAAAATGTGCCGCCCTACCGACCTGCAAGTTTGTGACTTTTTTTTTTTTGTTTAATCGCAGAGAAGGGGAAAGTGGTTCGAACCTACATTAAGAAGCGCAACAAACCGAATATTTTGTTCAAACTTCCTAAACCCATCACACTTCAGGTACAATATCCTGAACTGAGTCATTCTCAGAACCTTTGAACTAGATTTCAGTGGTTTAAAAGAGAAAGTAATGTAGTAGTGAGAGAAATAACTGATAGAAGGTAGATTCAGAGTAAAGTAATATCATTTCTTTCTATTTTATATTGTGTTCAAAGGTACCCCACCAGTGGGGCAGATATTAACATTTGACACAAAATTTTTAAATTAAAAAAATATAGATATGTATGTAAAGTACCAACTGCTTATTGATATAGATCTGTTAAGAAGACTTGAAAGTTGTAGAAAACAAAATAAAAAGGTTCAATAATACGATTCTGGTGCACTCTGTAACAGAAAATGTAAATTCGGTTCAAATTGTGCCCCCCTCTCACATATTTGAAACATCTGGTACAAATTATTTTGTGGTATTTTGGTGTTGAATATAACTTGAAAACTACTTTAGAATTAGACTATGGCGGTGTGGTGTAACTAAAAGTGTAATTTCGTGCTAATAATTCTGGGTATCCCAACAGCTACTTCATTAGCTAAATATCTGTAAAATTTAGTGTTGCTAGAAAATTCGCTGATTGTTATTTGAAGTATCGTGTTACGAATGTTTTCACATTTTCTTTGTATTCAAGGGGACCACTTCCCACCACAGAAAACATGCATTTTTCGATGAAAAACTCGATTGTATTTGCAACGGACGCTAATACTTACTTTATAATCACGGAATAAGGGAAAGTACTGCTCCTGGGCTGTTTGTGAATATCCAAAGAGGGTTCTTGCTTGCTATCAGTCCAGTCATGGAAAGCAAAGGATATTTGCTTGGAGTGGGCTACGGGCAGCAGCCTGTTATAGTAGACTACTACTCCGTTAAGAGTGTGAATGGAAGGAGGCAGAGTTATGTAGGCTATTGGCGGCTTGCAACCAATAGCAGCTCGTGCCTAACACCCTATTTCACGCCTGCCACTTGACACCTCTACTTCACACCTCTGGGCGCGGGGCTAGGGGCACGCCCAGATACGCCCAACGACAACCACTGCTCTCAAAAGCAGTTTTTTTTGTTTTCACTCGTTATTTATTTATAACTACCACTGGATTACTACAAATTATCACTGCAATCACTGTAAACTTTGTATTCGTTGGAGAAGGATACTCTGTAAGGTTACATTTTAGTGCAGTTTACGATTTTACAAACTATAATGTTGGTGAGAATTAATATGGGCCAAATATTCTGAGTTTTGGAGAATCACACCAGTTTTTTTTATTCATTTATTTGGAGTTGCGGTGAATAATCTACGCTTGCACGCACAGATCAATTTATAAAAACCATTTGTACTTGTTCAGAGGATTTCAAAACGAAACGTTTTTTTATAAAAAGTTTAAATCTTAATATCTGCACAATTGCAATACTTTATATTTCTATACAGGGTGATACATTTAAAACGCACCAATCGCTAATAACTTTTTAGGAAAGCGGAAATCCGGGAAAACCTATTAAATAAACAATATGTTTTTTTTTGGTCTAGTTTTCAAATTTTCCACCCCCGATGCTGTATCTTCCTGTTTTGCGGAGTTACGGTCAAAAACCCGATTAAGGTTTCATGAGGACCACTGGTTTTGACAATGATTATGAAAACTAAATAAAAAACTGTAATAAATGACGTTAACCCCGTTTCGATATCCCTAATATTTGTCGAGATATTTAAGATCAAAGTTACAATTTTATCTTATTCGTGATCGGTTTTCGATATTAATTTTCCACCAGAAATACACTTTTTGGGAGGTCCTCTGACTGCAAAATAATGTTATTTAAGACTCAAAGAACAAAAATAATAAGAATTGAAGATTTAAAAAAATGTAGTGTGATGTAATGGTTATGGGTGAGTCAGAATAAATTTGTATTATCATCAAATAAAAACAATCATCACAGCATTTTAATGCACCCAGTATGCAAGACTTCTTGACTTATGATTACGGTAAGAATATCTTGCCAGGGTGTTGGTCTAGGTGGTCAAGAGCGTTGAGGAGGAGGAAATTTGAAAACTAGACTAAAAAAATCATATAGTTTATTTCGTACGTTTTTTCGGAATTCCGCTTTCCTAAAAAGTTATTAGCGATTGGTGCGTTTTAAATGGATCACCCTGTATAGTAAGACAAAGCAAGATATGAGGAGGTAGAAAATTATACTACTGCACGGGTGGCATGACTTCCAGGGTTGCACCTGATGAGGATGATTATAAGGTACAATGGCGATATCTTGAAGATGAAGAGTTAATTATGATTGAAATGATGGTAAATGCCAGTGCGTTATCTTTAGTCGATCAGCTATCAGTACGAACCATTTTTTACTGTCCTGATAGTAGATAATAAAAATTGTAAACTTTCTAAAAGTTAACTTCTATCTACCAAAAATCTCATCACTCTATAATTTTCCTTCAATTCAAATTTCCAAAAAAATACCTAATCGTCAGGAATAATCTTAATTTGTAAATTGAATGTAATTGTTCTTCTCTAGTTTTTATTGTTTGGTTTGTAATTGTTCGTCTTTCATTCTGTTATGAGCCGGACAGAGGCAAAACGGATATGTCAATCAAAAACACGTCAGAGAATGTTTTGGCTTGTGGTTTTGACACAAACCAACGTAAGTAACACATGGGTTAAATAATCCACAAAATGCTGTACACCTTAACTTTATTTGACAGGTGGAATTTAACATTTAATACAAACCATTCTGCAGGATCGGTGTTATTTGGCATATTGCCGAAGAAGAGATGATTATATGGGCTAAACTAAAGAGAAAAAATAGCAGCTGTTTTTGGGTGATAGGGGGCGGGAATGAATCTAAAAATGACATTCATTGTTTACTTTCTCTTGTACTGCAGTTCAGTGCAATTCAAAGTAATAGTTCTCATATTTTGCGTGCAGGATTTCCTTTATACAGTATACTATACGAGAAAGAATGTACTCTCTCTAGGTCATCTGAAATAGATTTCTGCCTCCAATCACGTAACAGTTTGTTTTTAAATTTTTTCATTAAGTCTGCCCGCTGGCTCTCCCACAGCCAGTCGTAGCCTAACGCAATGAAATAGCTTTTTATCTGTGAAATCCAATTATATTTAATGACATTACTAGAAGAGCTATCCATATTTAATAATTTATTGGAACAAATTTTAGGCAATCTATTGTTGGGCATATCTAACAATTTTATCAGCCAATTCAAAGCTCTTTTTAAGACAATGTATTCCAGTTTAACCTGACCAATTTCTAGTCTGACCATGTAACTGGCAGTGCATGCAGGCCAGCAAAACAAAGATTTAAAAAATTGTACTTGTACAGTTTCTATATATGCTCAACGTACTTCAAGGCCCAAAGTTCACCACCATAAAGTAGAGTGGAACAGACTATTCTTTCAAATAATTTCAATTTACTCACCCATGAAGTCAGTTTGGATTTGACCATACTGGATCCTCACTGCATTAGTGATTTTGTTAATTTCCTATCGTTTTATTACCACAAAGTGCTGCACGAGAATCGAGACAAATCTCGGTCTCGGTACCGAGACCGAGACGAGACTTGAACAACCGAGACCGAGACGAGACTTGAGCAACCGAGACCGAGACATTATATATATCTCGTCGAGAAATCTCGGTCTCGTCTCGGTATTTCAAATATTAATTTTTAGCTACAAAATTATAAAATTGTGTTCTTTATTAATGAATAATCATTACGGGTATTGAATTAATTATTAAAAGATACGATTTATATATGTTCAATATTACTACATCTATTTGACTTCGAATTACATAAGTAAAGTAAAGTAATTGCCTATTTTTTCAGGCGGGCTTTACGTCCAAATACCAATTAGGTGTCGTGGACGGAGGCGACTAGCAAACATACTTTACTGTTAATTTCTTCTATTAACCATTAAATAAAATCCAAGGCCTAAGACCGGGAATCGAACCCAGTACCACAATACATATTAGCTTCGCAGGTCTCGCCTCTAACCGATCTTCTATTGGTCATTATCAACGCAGCTTGCGAAAATAATCTTTAAGATGGCACTGAAGTTGCACAGATACTAAAAATATCTTTTGCCATTCTAGACAAATTTTTGAAGGAATTCTCAAGTGTTTTCCACCATTCTAAAATGTCAACGTCTACTGGTGCTTGGTCTAATTTGGTATAGCATAAATTATTTCTGTCTTCCATGCTTCGGTGATAGTTGCTGATTTTTGAGCAAATGGTGCTAAAATATTGATGCAGTCGTCGTCGTCAAAAGGTGAATCATCAGATTCTTTATCTTCACCAACAGCCATAACTAATGGAGCGGGAAGTTTGTTTGGAGGTGTATTTCTTATTTCACGAATCGACTTGATATAGGAGGCAGATATGTTATCTGGTGTCTTTCATTTGGGGCGTTTTTAACATCTTTTTGAAATTATATAAAGATATATAACAGTAATAGTAACATATGATGCATTGAAGTGTAAGTAGTTGTCTTCTTTTACACACATTTTCATTACCAATATGTAAATTAAAATAATTATTAGAAAATAATAACATTTTTTGAAAAGATTATTAATAGCAAACCATTTATAATACTTAAACAAAAATTCAAAAAACCGAGACCGAGACCGAGATATCTCGACGAGACCGAGACCGAGATATCTCGACGAGACCGAGACCGAGACCGAGATTTGAGCGACCGAGACCGAGACCGAGTCGAGACTTGAGCAACTGAGACCGAGACCGAGATCGAGACTGCATAAAGTCTCGCCTCGTCTCGGTCTCGTGCAGCACTACAAACTGATATGGAACGCAATGAAACAATTAGTTACATTGCAGAAGTGAAAACTTTGAGATTATTCACCATCAGATGGATATACAGTAGAAATATAAAAATTTATTACTAATAGAAACACAATCTAAGAAATTTGTTGGGAACGCCCACCAATACTTCTTTCTAGAAGTCCGAGAGCAACTTGTTTTCATCTATTAAAACTTAGCGCAACTGTGTAGCATTTTAGCTTTTATTTTTTGAATCACTGGGAATTCGCAAGTAAAAATGTTTGTGTACTGTGGGATTTCCTAATGAGAACATTCATCAAATGCAGCGGACAAGATGTGCAAGAGCGGAAAATTCAGACTGCGGTGTTGGTCAAGAACAGGGATCAATAAAATAAGGCTGACCCTACTTCGCTGGCTACTAACTTCCGCCTTTAAGTCAGCTGCACTCAGTAGTTCAAATAATGGGGGTGTGTAAAAATAGCTTCGTATTGAAGTTTATAAATATACATATATATATATGCATATATATATATAGATTTATATTGCACGTTAACACTAAATTCCAAATGTAGCCCAATGTGTTCTGTAATAGTTATCCACCTTACAAAGAGCGCTTGTATTCTTATACGAAAGTCAATTGTTAAGTTCAAATAATTGATGATTCACCGGACAAAGCAAATAACTGTACTTAAATATGGCGTATTTCTTACCAAAATTTTACGCGTCCTTTTTTGAATGTCTAGGCGAAAAATAAAATTAAATATTTCTGTTTTTTTTCTTTTCGAGTTACCAATCAATTTTTAAATACCACTTGTTCGTATTAAATGTGACATTGAAATTGTGAAAATCGGCAGCTTGAAATCTATTAAATTGCTATACTTCCTTTTTACAAGTTGTGAATGGACATGAGCAGACAAGACAGAAGATATTCAACCTTAATTGATGTAAAATATTACATTGTCAATTAGACCTGAAGATGACCTAGTCCCTACGTCGAAAGCTCGGCATAATAAAAATATATCATGACTGAAAACTGGCAGTTATTTCTTCATCGTATTGTAGTTATTTCTTTTATCCTAAAGTAGCTGCTTATTGAAATATTTTCAAACGCTTTATTTGCAATATAGTAGAGTGTATGCGGAGGAGTGGTCGAAACTTCAGGAGGTGATTCAGCAGCTCAAATGCAACAAAAAATATTCTATTCACTTTGGCCCGTTTCTCAATAGTGTCCAAGATATTTGCATTTTTAACTTTTCCGTCAATATTCGCGTTTTTCACCATAAAAACGGCCGTAACATTTCTATCCTTTATCCTACAACAAATCTGCTTATTCCAAACGAAAGAGCATTAAATTTCCTATAAATTTGCTCAATTCAGAGCCTCAAAACGTTTCTTATAACAATGAAATTTTTACTTTAATGTCGTAAAAACTTCGTTCTCAATGATTTTTGTTAAAATTTTCAACTGCATTTATTCAATGATTAATAAATCAAGGAGTCACATAATTTCAGGAAAAGTTGCGCATTTATTGAGCTTCAAAACCATATGGATCTTTTTTTTAGTTTTTAATAAAACCCTCCAACGAACAGAGGGGTGTAAATGCAGAAAACTGGGATTTTGCGTAACCGACTTTTCACTACTAATTTACTCAAATGTCAATTTTTGGAGAAGGAACAAAAAGAAAAGTAACCATTTTAGTTTTTAACAATTATTATTTTATAAAACGGAAGTAACGAAAGGCTCTAAAGGGTTAAGCAAATTTATAGGAAATTTAATGCTTTTTCGTTTGGATTAAGCAGATTTGTTGCAGGATAAAGGATAGAAAAGTTACGGCCGTTTTTATGGCGATAAATGCGAATATCGACGGAAAAGTTAAAAATGCAAATATCTTGGGACACTGTTGAGAATCGGGCCAAAGTGAATAGAATATTTTTTGTTGCATTTGAGCTGTTGAATCACTTCCCGAAGTTTCGACCATGATGTGCGGTAGCGAGAGATCGTAAATTTATAAATGAACTAGATAGATTGGTTCACATCTTTTTGAATTGCCATCAAAATAACAATTACAGAGAAACATTTTGGTTGAATTACGTAGTTTGTAAAACAAATTGGTTTGAACAAATTTATTAAATATTTAACTTTTATTTTTATATTTTTTGGTTTTTATTTATAGTATTTTTAAATAATGTATGTTTTTAAATTGTGCCAAACTTCCTGTGACGTATGTAATATACGAGGGTCGTTTGAAAAGTCCGTGCAAAGTCAGAGAGATAGCACTACTGGCGCGTATCGAGGTTATGTTTAGTTAGTAGCATCTCTTGGAAGAACACACACCAAGTTTCAGCCAGATCGGTCTATTTCTTTGTGTTTGGCATTCGTTTGAATCGAGGAAGTCGAGTGATTTTCAAAAAATGGACGAAAAAGAATTTCGTGTGTTGATTAAACACTACTTTATGAAAGGCAAAACGCCTGAGGAGACTAAAGAGAAGCTTGATAAACATTATGGTGACTCTGCACCTTCGATTAGAACAGTTTATAAGTGGTTTCAAAATTTTCGGAGTGGCCATATGGGCACAAGTGACGCTGAACGTTCTGGACGCCCTGTTGAGGTTACTACTCCAGAAATCATTGATAAAATCCATGATATGGTGATGGATGATAGAAGAGTGAAGGTGCGTGAGATTGCTAGTGCTGTGGGCATCTCGAATGAACGGGTACATAATATTTTGCATCAACATTTGGACATGACAAAGCTATCCGCAAGATCGGTGCCGCGATTGCTCACGCTTGACCAAAAACGAAATCGTGTGAAGTGTTGCAAGGACGGTTTGCAGCTGTTCCAGAAGAATCCGCAGGACTTTAAGCGTCGTTTCGTCACTGTGGATGAAACATGGATACATCACTACACTCCTGAGACCAAAGAACAATCTAAACAGTGGGTTACCAAGGGGGAATCTGCGCCAAAAAAGGCGAAGACCGTTCCTTCGGCCGGAAAGATTATGGCGACTGTCTTTTGGGATTCGCAAGGAATAATCCTCATCGACTATCTGGAAAAGGGTAAAACTATTACAGGTGCAAATTATTCATCGTTATTGGACCGTTTGAAAACCGAGCTGCAAGAAAAACGCTCACGATTGGCACACAAAAAAGTCCTTTTCCATCACGACAACGCACCAGCTCACACCTCAGCAGTTGTGGTCGCAAAATTAATGGAAACAGGGTTCCAACTCGTTTCACATCCCCCCTATTCTCCAGACTTGGCTCCCTCGGACTACTATTTGTTCCCCAATATGAAGAAATGGCTGGCGGGAAAAAGATTTTATTCAAACGAGGAGGTGATTGCAGAAACGAATGGCTATTTTTCAGACTTGGACAAATCCTATTATTCGGAAGGGATCAACAAACTAGAGCAGCGTTGGACGAAGTGTATAAGCCTAAAAGGAGACTATGTTGAAAAATAAAAAAGGTTTACCCCAAAAAATTAAGTAGTTTTTATTTTTGCACGGACTTTTCAAACGACCCTCGTATAATTAAGTATAAATACAATTATTACACGCATAGATTTACAACTTTTTCTTTTATCATTTTTTTTGAGGGCAATTCTTCAAAAGAGGCGGAATAGGCTATGAGAATAGGCTTAAAAGAACGAAGTTTGAAGACAATTTCTTAGTTAAGTCTTAGAGCAAAGTAACAAGAGAATGTCGTTTGATTATTTGTCGCAAATTTTATGTTTAAGGAGATAAAAAAAAGAAGAAAAAAGCTTGTCTTGAACTCACTTGTGAAATCACTTTGTGAAATTAATAGAAATTGCTTGGCTTGTAGGATACAAGGGTGGAAGTGAAGCTGTAGCTACTGTCGGAGGGGGACCCTAAAGGAAATGGAGGCGAGGCGCCTAGCCGACGGCACAGAGGATGTCGTCCAACGCTGGGGCGCTCAGACATCTAGAACGGCCTCATTAACATAGACCAACTGTTTCTTCTATTAAAACGACACGCACCATCGGCATTCTCATCTCACATACAAAACATTAACCTTACACACACGTACAGCACAAGAAAGTGGATATTGTTTAGGTATACTGGCTGAGAAGCCGCTTACACAATGCATATGTGCCGCCTCTGAAAATAAAGCAAGTCCCCTGATGGGAACCAACACTGTTACACTCTATTAAGATAACCAACTCTAACTTGTAGCAAATCGTAACTCCAATATTTATAAGTAATATCAAACTTACGTTACATTCCCAAGTATCTTTAGTTAAAATAGGGGGTGCCAAATCTTAAATATACAATCTGTTATAAACTCACGCAGTACTTTACTCAAATATCGTTAAAATATTTCCTAACATTCTCAAAGATATTTCAGAGATATAAGAAGAAAACTTTTAAAGTGCAATTTGTAACCTTCGACTTCCTTACTTTAAGAAAGCCTACTTTAAAAATTGACTACTGGTCCATCTAAAAAGAGTTTTCAATGAATTAAACAACTTGATAGACTAACTATCTGTTGTATGCTCGTGAACATGTTTTCATCTGAAAGCCCATTAAACAAGGAAACTTTTATAAAAAGTGCCAGCACCTAGGTCTGATAATGATCGCGCAAGGGCCTAATGAGTTTTCAAAAATTTCGATTACTTTTATTTTTCCACCATTCGGAGGAAGATTGAGGCTGTTTGGAGAATAACTTAAGCTTCGAAATGGTGTCAATTTTTAGAAAATTTATCTGTCTTTCTAACCGTGTCATCAGAATCGAATTCGGACTAAAACTTACTGAGTAGCAACATTTTTATTGAAAAAAAGTAATGTTTTTAGTATGAAAAAATTAAGTGACGTCACTCAAGAACAGTGGAAAATATGAAGTTGGCCAATACGTCATTGAACTCCACTTCAGATGTACTACATACAGTAGGCCTATCGACATTACTTACTGGTTCACCCTGTATAGGTACTTTATTAGTAATTAGGATTCTTAATAATTATAATATTTTTGTAACTTTATAAAACGTACAATGTACTGAATTACACAGTTGACTATAACATACATACGGCTAAGAGCCTCCCACTCTTCGCGCTCTATCTAAACAAATGTTGATTGTATGGAAAATTGCATTGAATAAAATTTGTAGAGAATTCTACACTCTACAACTTTTGTTATAACTTCAAATGTCATTTAGGGCAAACGGAAGAAGATATTTACTAAAAACTGATTTTCGTCAACTTAGACACGAGATTCTATGAGACTTTTGAACCAACTTATAAAATGCCAAAACAAAGATTTATACAATGTTTATGGCTTCTTATCTTCCATTCCGTGATTAAATCTTTATTTGACTGGGCTATCAGAAATGTGAAGGAAATGTAAAGTTCCCAAATTTACCATATTATATCTCCTTCATAAATATTGCTATAAAGCTGAAATTATGCTCAATTGCAGTCTTAAATGAGTACTATAACTGCCTATGTTTCTATAGAGATAGCAACAATAGGACAGGAGATACAGCTATCAGAAATGTGAAGGAAATGTAAAGTTCCCAAATTTACCATATTATATCTCCTTCATAAATATTGCTATAAAGCTGAAATTATGCTCAATTGCAGTCTTAAATGAGTACTATAACTGCCTATGTTTCTATAGAGATAGCAACAACAGCACAGGAGATACAGCTATCAGAAATGTGAAGGAAATGTAAAGTTACCAAATTTATCATATTATATCTCCTTCATAAATATTGCTAAAAAACTGAAATTATGCTCAATTGCTGTCGTAAATGAGTACTATAACTGCCTGTTTCTATAGAGATAATACCAATAGGACAAGAGATACAGCTATCTGAAATATGAAGGAAATGTAAAACCCTAAAACTTTATCACCTTATATCTCCTTCAAACATATAGCTAGAAAGCTGCAATTATGCTCAATTGTAAAGGTAAATGGGTACTATAACTGCCTATGTTTTTGTAGCGATTGCACCAATAGGTCAGGAGATACAGCTATCTGGAATATGAAGGAAATGTAAAACCCTAAAACTTTATCGCCTTATATCTTTATAAAAACAGCTAGAAACTAGCTGAAATGCAGCAATTATGCTCAATTGAAAAGGTAAATGAGCACTATAACTGCCTATTTTCGCAGAGATTGCACCAATAGGACAGGAGATACAGCTATCAGAAATATGAAGGAAATGTAAAACCCTAAAACTTTATCACCTTGTATCTTCGTTATTAATACAGAAAGCTGCAATTATGCTCAATTGTAAAGGTAAATGGGTACTATAACTGCCTATGTTTTTGTAGCGATTGCACCATTAGGACAGGAGATTCAGCTATCAGAAATATGAAGGAAATGTAAAACCCTAAAACTTTATCACCTTGTATCTTCGTTATTAATACAGAAAGCTGCAATTATGCTCAATTGTAAAGGTAAATGGGTACTATAACTGCCTATGTTTTTGTAGCGATTGCACCAATAGGACAGGAGATTCAGCTATCAGAAATATGAAGGAAATGTAAAACCCTAAAACTTTATCACCTTGTATCTTCGTTATTAATACAGAAAGCTGCAATTATGCTCAATTGTAAAGGTAAATTGAGTACTATAACTGCCTATATATTTTTGTAGAGATTGCACCAATAGGACAGGTACAGCTGAATTGTAAAGGTAAATAAACACTATAATTGTCGATATTTTTACAGTTTAACATTATCTTCGGTAAATTTCATTTTCGAAAAAACTTGCAAGTGAAAGTAAATGCGTAAGTGCACAAAAGCTTTTGTTGCGGATTTCTCACATTAGAAAATTTTTCTTTTGTGACATATAGGTGTTATAAAAATATATTTTTGATTATGACGTTTCAAAAATGTGTTTTGGTTGATGATTACATTGTATAAGTCAATCAATTTCATTTGGTGATTATAAATAAATTTTGTAAAATTAGAATGAATATCGCGATTCAAGGCGGGCCAATTGGAAGTAATTATCAGGTATTACACTAGACGGTCTTATCGTAAACTAGTCCTTTTGTGAAGACAACCTAGCGCTGTAAGAATAATAATAAAAAAATTCTTTCCGTACGTAAAGCCATGATTGAAACCTTAATATTCATCTCAGAATAGATGATAGAATAACTACACCACTTCTCTTGCCTAAAAACCTGCCTATTTAATTCTGTAACAGGCTATCCATCGCCAGTTCTTAGTAGAAGTTAGTGGTTAAACTAAACGAAAATTGAGCCGTAGTACGTAGAATTGTGCTGCGTTGACAGTAGGCTGCTGATGCAATTGCTACAATGAGTGTTGATTGAAGCCGAAGGGTGAATCTAGTTTGGGCGGGTGCACTTGTTTTATTTGTGGGTCAGGAGACGCACATATATTGATCATTGTAGTTACTGTAATTAGATAAATTAAACACATGCTTGATTATGTGGGTATCATTAACTCATAATGCTTATAGATAAAACATAATGCAAGTACTCGTAAGTAAGCATGCAACAAAGAAAGGGTTTGGTAGGCTTTATAAACTCCTGTAACATAGAAGAAATTTGACTGCAATAGGCCTATTTTTATAATAGACTCAGTAAAGTATAAGTTTCGATCATTAGTTATTGAAAAATTATTTATGAACTGCTGTATCTGTAATTAGTCAATAAATTTTAATTTTTACATTAATTATTTAAACAAATTTACGCGTATTTTTGTAAGCTGAATAAATGGCTTATTTATTCAAACAAAAAAATGTATTATTTTACTTTTAATTCAGTATTAATGTATAGTATTACAGTCGAACCTCTCAATAACGGACACTGGCTGGGGAAAGCAAAGTGGCCGCTGTTTGGAGGTGGTCGTTAGAAGGAGTTTGGCAAGTTTCATAATGAAAAAATATGTTGTTTTTTTTCCAAACATCTATTTAAAGATTGTTTATTATTAATAGATTTAATAACGTACATAATTGCATAATTATTTAGCTATATGATATGCATAAAATTTTTCTTAATTATCCAAAAAATTTATCAAAAAACTACATATTGACTTATTTAATAATTTTTATAACAATTTTTATAATAATCATCATATTTATTCATAACCATAATAATTTATAGTTAAATTATCATCATACTATCATCTATTATTAGAAAAATAGAACAAACCTTTCGGCAAGTTGACGATGGCTCGATTTGGTTTTTGCAAAATCTTCCAACACATTTATTTTCTCTTCTAGAGTTAACCACTTTCGTTTGAGAGACATATCGGAAAAAATAATATAGTTCGTCGAAAGTAATATTGAAAAATGATTAAAATGGTACAAGATGTATGAGCTTATATGGAAAACTTTGAAATCCAAAAACTGTCCGTAACTGGAGATGGTCGCTAGTGAGAGTGTCCTTTATGGGAGGCTCGACTGTACTTAACTTTTTAAACTGTAAGTTTTTGTTAAGAAGTTAGTTACTTATTTTAACCTTTTTATTCTATTTTAGTTTGAAATTCAGTAAAGATTTGTTGTGTTTAAAAATATTTACAAAAAATAAACTGAAATAAAGTAACTTTTCTAAATAGATTCTTCATCGAGAATATTATTATTGTTACATAGAGAATATAATTTATTGAAAATGATTGACAGATAGTAAATTAATTTCAAATTATAACAATAAATGCAAAATATTCCCTAATTTAGACGCTTCAGTAACCAAAATTATTTGTTTTTCAAATTCTGTACGAAACACATAAAAAATGAAGTGATTTTAACGTTAATTAATCGAAATTTTTCAAAAATGTATATTTTTCTTAATATTTTTTTTTTTTTAAATACAGCTTTAATTATTCGTAACTTTGAAAATAAAAAGGCCATCAAAATGATTCCAACTGCATTGTCTTTATAGCAAATTATATTTAAATAAACTTTGTACAATTAAATGTTTTGCTGATAATTTTAAAAGATACAAAACATTTAATAAAGATTTTTTTTATAAAAAATAAAAAAAGCAAAACAAAAATTTTTGATCAATGGTAGCGACCTCTAAATATTAATCGGTTTTGCTCTAATACGGACAAAAGCTCTTTGTTTTTAAAAGTACTTTGATTTTCCGCCCGGCGCTCTTTAAAATTTAAAAGTCAACATTTTTTGAAACACCGTAATGTACATGCTGTTGAAAGAACACTTTGCAGGGAGTAATGGGACTTTTGGTGCATACTGTATAAGAACTTTCGTAAGTCACTGACATGTCATTTAAATTTAGTTTATTGTATACTCTGATTGGTTTTAAAATCTGAAAATCTATATATATAAAAATGAATGTGTGTCTGTTTGTTTGTACTCGATAGATTCAAAAACCATACATCCAATCGCCGTGAAAATTTGGGAAATTATTAGGTATATCCCCGGGAAGGTTTTTGCAAATTTTTTTTAAAATCAGAGTTGGGGTTCTAGGTGCTCCCGAACAAATATCCCAAAAATATCAAAATAACATTTAATTAGTAATATTTGTTAAAAGTGTAACCATGAAAATCATGAAAAACAGTTTTTTGCAATTATTAATACGAGAATAAATTATACCGAAGATGGTAGAAAATCCATTAAACTAAAAGTACTCAACAATACTATTGACGTTGATAATCGTTGGGTAGTACCATATTCTCCATTACTACTAAAAACGTATAACGCACACATAAATGTTGGGTACTGCAATTTAGTGAAAGCTATAAAATATATTTGCAAATATGTGAACAAAGGAAGCGATATGGCAGTGTTTGGAGTGGAAAATACAACTGCATCTAACGATGAAGTCACCCAATATCAACTGGGACGCTACATAAGTAGCAATGAGGCTGTATGGCGTATTTTATCATTTTCCATTCATGAGCGATATCCAACGGTTGTTCATTTAGCAGAAAATGGACATCGTGTGTACTTTACATCAGAAAATGTACGTGCAAGAGCAATGTCACCACCGCCAACAACATTAACTGAATTTTTCACATTATGTAGAAATGATACCTTTGCAAGGACACTACTGTACTCTGAAGTAGGGATAATTTTATTGTTAATTTTCATTTCGATGTATTGTATACATTTGGTCATTAATAAATTATGTTTGAGGTATCAAAACTGCCTTTTTGTTCAAACACAGCAACGTGTGAACGGGTACAGCTAGTATGTTATAAAATGATGTTACAGTTTCAAGAGAAAGGAATCAGATGAAAGTATTAATTTAAAGAATTGATGCAACGGCAGAGAATAGAATTAGGACAAAACTATTTTATAAAAACATTTTGTAAAAATGGCTCTAGCTAGATCCGTTTATGGCTAGATACATAATGGGCATGTACAACTGTGGTTGTAACAGTAGAAATAATAAAATATAGGCCAATAAGAAGGCTCTTGCTAGCGTATTTTGAATGTTTTATTAAGTCCGGCGTGTGGCGTGTAACCGCAGTATAGTTGGCTAAAGGTAAACACGGTCTGTGACATAGTGGCGCGTTGTAAATTTGTATTTTAGCCAACAGAGAAAAACCACATTTCTTTTTCCAACTTTTACAATATGTATTGCGATTCTCTATTCTACAGCTTTCTTAAAAATTTCATATTTTAAATTATTCATAGCTTTGTTTGATCAAGGTATGAACAATTTGTTGGTTACCAGTTGTGGTTTTGTGGTTACAAATTATTGATTATCTATTTGTAGTCCTTACGGTTGGAAAATAATTGGATCATCCAAAATTATCTATCACTTTACTTGCTAAATGGATTTTTAATTATTTTTGATTTATTCTCAAAAACAGCCATGATTTTCTTTAATGTCAGTGTACAAATTATATTAAAAATAAACAAATTTTACTCTAACAATTACTATCAATTTAAAAAGGGTTGAAGAGTTGTTCATTGCTTTTTGATGACTGATTCATTGCTCCAAAAGGAAGAGAGATTAGTACCAATTTCAGTAATAATTTGTTATCCTTCTATTTGCCAAGTTGATTAAACGACAAAAGTTGCAAAAATCAGAAAGTATCTAATATTTAAATTATACTTCAGCTCATAATTTATATATGTTCGACAAAACTTATGGTTCCATTTAGATATGTTCGACAAAACTTATGGTTCCATTTAGATATGTTCGACAAAACTTATGGTTCCATTTAGATATGTTCGACAAAACTTATGGTTCCATTTAGATATGTTCGACAAAACTTATGGTTCCATTTAGATATGTTCGACAAAACTTATGGTTCCATTTAGATATGTTCGACAAAACTTATGGTTCCATTTAGATATGTTCGACAAAACTTATGGTTCCATTTAGATATGTTCGACAAAACTTATGGTTCCATTTAGATATGTTCGACAAAACTTATGGTTCCATTTAGATATGTTCGACAAAACTTATGGTTCCATTTAGATATGTTCGACAAAACTTATGGTTCCATTTAGATATGTTCGACAAAACTTATGGTTCCATTTAGATATGTTCGACAAAACTTATGGTTCCATTTAGATTTGTTCGACAAAACTTATGGTTCCATTTAGATATGTTCGACAAAACTTATGGTTTTATTTAAATTTGTTACTAATTTTTTCTCCATTTTTTCTGAACTGATTTCTCTCATAATTATAGCGGCTTTTTAAAGTACTTAAAACATTCATTTTTGAATAATATTTTTCTGAATCGTTGAAGAAGATTTTAAAAAGATTTAAAAATACAGTAGTACATTTTGAACATTTTATATCATTGCAATTTAGGTGTAACAGCACTATGACACTTTGATGTTACTTTAGGGTGCGTTCTACTAAGCGCTCACAACGATCACGCTCACGACCGCGGTTTTGCCAGTTCCACTTGCTTGCGAGTGTTACAATCGAAAACTCAAATGGAATGGACTATGGGGCGTTTTAACCGTTCACGTAATCATTACAAATGGCGACCTCGAAAATAAGTCGGCAGCTTGAAGTGGTTGTTTTTTAATTTTAACCCCGTTTATATGTAGTTACAATAAACTTTATAATTATTAGTAAAGTCGTTAAAGTTTTAGCGGAGTATTTTCTAAAATTTACGTTTAAATAAAATTAAAATGTCTTTTGTGGCAACAGTAAAATATTTATTAATGCAACGAAATAATGCTTTAGAAAGTTCTTCATCTAGTTCCGATAAACAGTGGAATGCAAGTTTACAAAATCGCATTGGTGAAAAAGCGAAAACTTAGGCCACGTATTATTAAGTATCAAAGTGTAATTGATCGTTATTCAGTGATTTAGTTTGTAAAGGGATAAGTAATTTTTCACTTTATTATATTTTTTTAGACTTTCGAGAAACACATTCAATTATTTACATGAGATAATACTTTCATTTACCTGATATAATTTTTTCAGTCGCCATCTTTTCTTTTAAAAATTGCGCCAAATTTCTGAACGCCCACTTCGACCCAGCTCTTAAGGTGGGTCGTTGTGAGCTTCGCGTGAGCGAAATTAGTGACGTTTTCGCCATAACCACTATGACCGCGGTCGTCATGTGGAACGGCTGAAGGTATATTTTGATCGTTGTGAGCCATAAGCCTGTTAGATCTAGCCAGATTTTATAAGAATGGGGCTAAAATTTACGTAGTTATTGATAATAATAATAAAAATAATTTTCGAAGGCGCCTCACATATACGAGGGTCGTTTGAAAAGTCCGTGCAAAGTCAGACAGATAGCACTACTGGCGCGTATCGAGGTTATGTTTAGTTAGTAGCATCTCTTGGAAGAACACACACCAAGTTTCAGCCAGATCGGTCTATTTCTTTGTGTTTGGCATTCGTTCCTTCGGCCGGAAAGATTATGGCGACTGTCTTTTGGGATTCGCAAGGAATAATCCTCATCGACTATCTGGAAAAGGGTAAAACTATTACAGGTGCATATTATTCATCGTTATTGGACCGTTTGAAAACCGAGCTGCAAGAAAAACGCCCACGATTGGCCCACAAAAAAGTCCTTTTCCATCACGACAACGCACCAGCTCACACCTCAGCAGTTGTGGTCGCAAAATTAATGGAAATAGGGTTCCAACTCGTTTCACATCCCCCCTATTCTCCAGACTTGGCTCCCTCGGACTACTATTTGTTCCCCAATATGAAGAAATGGCTGGCGGGAAAAAGATTTTATTCAAACGAGGAGGTGATTGCAGAAACGAATTGCTATTTTTCTGACTTGGACAAATCCTATTATTCGGAAGGGATCAACAAACTAGAGCAGCGTTGGACGAAGTGTATAAGCCTAAAAGGAGACTATGTTGAAAAATAAAAAAGGTTTACCCCAAAAAATTAAGTAGTTTTTATTTTTGCACGGACTTTTCAAACGACCCTCGTAGGTTGGGCTCACCACCCTCTCGTAAAATGCACAGCGTCGAGATTTCCAAAATGCATATCTATATAACATTTCTAATCGAATGACATCTCATTTTTAAAAATCACTTCACACGTTTAGGCGCTACGTTGTTTACAAAAAAGGAAACATTCAACAAAACAACAGTAAAAACTCCATTTTTGCCATATTTTGTTTTATATAACGTTTTTTTGAAATCTATTTAATCTTTATTATGGCAAAAATTTACTGTTCCAAATAAGGAAATGGTTTTTATTTTAAAGAAAATTAAAGATAAAGAAACATTGACAAAAGGTTTATCTTTTTTCAAACTGTTTTTTACTATCAACAGCTATCGGACAGTTCTAATTTTAAATATTTTTTCTAAAACGCTGTTACTGTGTTATGTACCATTACATCACCTGAATAATATTAATTATTCTATGGTAGCAGGGTTAGAGCCTACATTAAGCCTTCCCTCCCCAGAGAGGATGGTTTTAAGCTCTACTCAAGCATCTGGTAATTAGGCAGGCTTTCCAGGGAAGTCAAATGCCACCCCCGAAGCCCACGTTTGTCTACTTACGCCGAAGAGGTGCTGGTGGTTTGATTAGGTACACTGTTGCGTCTATTCTATATCCTTGTACAGGTTTCATGACAGCCCTAATCCAAGGCTGATCTAGAATTCGATTATATTGTACGAGGGTCGTTTGAAAAGTCCGTGCAAAGTCAGAGAGATAACACTACTGGCGCGTATCGAGGTTATGTTTAGTTAGTAGCATCTCTTGGAAGAACACACACCAAGTTTCAGCCAGATCGGTCTATTTCTTTGTGTTTGGCATTCGTTTGAATCGAGGAAGTCGAGTGATTTTCAAAAAATGGACGAAAAAGAATTTCGTGTGTTGATTAAACACTACTTTATGAAAGGCAAAACGCCTCAGGAGACTAAAGAGAAGCTTGATAAACATTATGGTGACTCTGCACCTTCGATTAGAACAGTTTATAAGTGGTTTCAAAATTTTCGGAGTGGCCATATGGGCACAAGTGACGCTGAACGTTCTGGACGCTGAGGTTACTACTCCAGAAATCATTGATAAAATCCATGATGAGCCATAAGCCTGTTAGATCTAGCCAGATTTTATAAGAATGGGGCTAAAATTTACGTAGTTATTGATAATAATAATAAAAATAATTTTCGAAGGCGCCTCACATATACGAGGGTCGTTTGAAAAGTCCGTGCAAAGTCAGAGAGATAGCACTACTGGCGCGTATCGAGGTTATGTTTAGTTAGTAGCATCTCTTGGAAGAACACACACCAAGTTTCAGCCAGATCGGTCTATTTCTTTGTGTTTGGCATTCGTTCCTTCGGCCGGAAAGATTATGGCGACTGTCTTTTGGGATTCGCAAGGAATAATCCTCATCGACTATCTGGAAAAGGGTAAAACTATTACAGGTGCATATTATTCATCGTTATTGGACCGTTTGAAAACCGAGCTGCAAGAAAAACGCCCTCGATTGGCCCACAAAAAAGTCCTTTTCCATCACGACAACGCACCAGCTCACACCTCAGCAGTTGTGGTCGCAAAATTAATGGAAACAGGGTTCCAACTCGTTTCACATCCCCCCTATTCTCCAGACTTGGCTCCCTCGGACTACTATTTGTTCCCCAATATGAAGAAATGGCTGGCGGGAAAAAGATTTTATTCAAACGAGGAGGTGATTGCAGAAACGAATGGCTATTTTTCAGACTTGGACAAATCCTATTATTCGGAAGGGATCAACAAACTAGAGCAGCGTTGGACGAAGTGTATAAGCCTAAAAGGAGACTATGTTGAAAAATAAAAAAGGTTTACCCCAAAAAATTAAGTAGTTTTTATTTTTGCACGGACTTTTCAAACGACCCTCGTACGTACGCTAAACCATGTAAAATGTAAATATCAAACTATATTTCTGCCGATCTTTGTATAATCGAGTGAGCGTTTCAGATGTTGTCTAAGCAATCAGTTAGACATTGTCTTATATGCATCAGTTTTACGTAACTAATTTGCTATAAATTGTTCAATAAAAATTACATTGTTTTTCCTATCTTTGGTGTTTACCATTCACCAATTCACTTACATTATAATTCTCCGGTATTATTTATCATCAAAATTCTTATCAGATCATCATATCGAAGAGAAAAATGATTTTACAAGAACAATTGGTCAATTAAAGTATTTACTTTTTCTTAGGGAATATTTAGAGACATTTAGTTGGATTTTAGAGGAAGCTGAGGATTTAATGCTCTCTTAAACAAGATTATTTTATTTTATGACATGATAATTTGTAATGTCAAATACTAAGTTTCAAAAAATTTTAATTACGTCAATTGCGGTAAGAGATGTTATGAGAGGTTACGCAGAAATTGTTAAGCAGTATCTTAAAATGGTAAACGTCTTTAAATGGTAAATGGCTGCTTGCGATTAAAACTTAATTTTTACAGGGAATCTTGGCCAGAATTCCGGCTTTTTCCACTGTTTATTGAAGTTGTATTATGAAACAAGAACGGCACAGTCTGTAACATCCAGCCCTGCCTTTGTAAATGGCTATAAGAGATTAAAAATCAGTTTTTTCAGTGAACCTAGGCTAGAATTCCGATTTTTCCACTGTTTTTTGAACTTACATTATGAAATAAGGACGAACCAGTCTGTAACATCCAGCCCTGCCTTTGTAAATGGCTATAAGAGATTAAAAATCAGTTTTTACAGTGAACCTAGGCTAGAATTCCGATTTTTCCACTGTTTTTTGAACTTACATTATGAAATAAGGACGAACCAGTCTGTAACATCCAGCCCTGCCTTTGTAAATGGCTATATGAGATTCAAAATCAGTTTTTACAGTGAACCTAGGCTAGAATTCCGATTTTTCCACTGTTTTTTGTACTTACATTATGAAATAAGGACGACCCAGTCTGTAACATCCAGCCCTGCCCTTGTAAATGGCTATATGAGATTCAAAATCAGTCACTCAAGAACAGAGGAAAATATGAAGTTGGCCAATACGTCATTGAACTCCACTTTAGATGTATTACACACAGTAGGCCTATGGACAATACTTACTGGTTCACCCTGTATAGGCAGTGGACAGGCATTGTTATTAGTTCTACAATCAAGGAAAGAACAGATTAAAAATTGTAACCTTAAGTGGCAATACAACACATTCAGTTCTTTATTATGGCGAGAAGGGGGCTCTGCTTCGGCGTAGAACAACTGGTCTCTTCCCATCTAATTTATGTATGAGTAATTAAATTTACCAAATATATTGGTCATAATTGGAGTAAGCGCAAATTGTGGTAAAGCAGCAGATTTGTATTAAGTTAAACACTGCGCTAGAAGGGAGAACCAGGATTTGGTGGAAGGATGCTAGTGTGGAGGTGATGTTGACAGGACAGTGTGTTCTGTGAACGGACGGATGAAGCGCAGGTTTCCCTAGCAACAAGAACCCCCAAACAGCATCCTCTATAGCCGTGCATCGTACCATCCCTCACACGAACAATGAAACCGCCAGCACCTAGTGTTCACTAATGCATCGCTTCTCTCTGCAGTAAGCTCTACAGTGTTGGTTACATACTGTTTCTAACTCTACATATAAATTATAGTTAACCATTTCAAACTGCTATCGTTGCTAAATCTGCATTTACATATAAAGCGTCGAATAAAAACTGGTGTGAACTCTAGCTGCTCAAGAATCTAATTCTTACACGAAATAGTATAGGAACTTACACGAAATAGCCTCTCTCGTTTATAGGAAAATAAGTGAACTGCAAGATTAATTTTTGTTAATTCAGTATTACACTATTCTGACAGATTTTCTAGTTTAATAGCTTCTTAATGTTATCTAGCTTCCACATTATCAAGCTGTAATAAAAATTGGTGAAAACTATGCAGATGCAGATCTGCAAGAAGCCCACCTTTTGTTTAATTCTAGACGGTTAGGTTTTTTTTTTAATTGAACAACTCTTAATTCGAGATCGTTAGTTTTTATACATACAGGGTGTATGCGGAGGAGTGGTAGAAACTTCAGGAGGTGATTCAGCAGTACAAATGCAACAAAAAATTGACATTTGAGTAAATTAGTAGTAGAAAAGTCGGTAACGCAAAATCCTAGTTTTCTGCATTTACGCCCCTCTGTTCGAGATAGGGTTTTATTAAAAACCTAATAAGTCCATATGGTCTTGAAGCTCAATAAATGCGCAACTATTTCTGAAATTATGTGACTCCTTGATTCATTAATCATTGAAAAAATGCAGTTGAAAATTTTAACAAAAATCATCGAGTACGAATTTTTGTAGACATTAAAGTAAAACTTTTATTGTTATAAGACACGTTTTGAAGCTCGTTTTTGAGCAAATTTATAGGAATTTAATGCTCTTTCGTTTGGAATAAGCAGATTTGTTGTAGGATAAAGGATAGAAAAAGTTAAGGCCGTTTTTATGATGAACAACGCGAATATCGACGGAGAAGTTAAAAATGCAAATATCTTGGTCACTATTGAGAATCGGGCCAAAGTGAAGAGAATATTTTTTGTTGCATTTGAGCTGCTGAATCACCTCCCGAAGTTTCAACCACACCTCCGCATACACCCTGTATATGCTGAAATAAAGAAACAAAATTCAAATGAAAGCAATTATTTTGAAAGATTTTGTATACTAATCAACTGTTTCTCTAACCACTGTAGTAGAAATGCTGCATTTAGAAGAAAGGAGTACAAGCATAGTTTGATTTATTAACACTTTGTGAGACAGAAATTGCTAAAACGAATTAAGATGGTGCAGCGTTTTGCTAAAGGTTAAATTTTCCAATAGAAACACCAATAGAACATGCAACTTCAGATCCAGAAGTCACAAATGTTAATAAAAGTTGGTTTTTGACAATGGAATGCGTGCCAGTATTGCTTGTAGGTTACCATCACCAGTGGAGGAATGCTATTCGTAGGCCCCCTACGTCTGCTAATATAATATCGACAAATAGGAAATATTTGTCCCGCTTCTCACCTCATAACCAAACTAAACATTACTTCGTATCACCCTCATATAATGGGGGAACAATAATTAATTTTTCTAACAATTTGCAGGAGGCATGCCTTCGCACTTAACCACTTAAGAAATATGATGTGGAAACCCATGTTATCACTTGAGAGATATTTATCATTGACCGATTTCACAAATTTAATCTCAGACAACCATTTACTAGACCAGTGCTCGATGTTATACACTGGGTCGTCCTTGATTCACAATGTATGTTTACAAAACCCTGGAAAAAGGTGGAATCCCGACCTAGATTGACTGGAAAAGAGTAATTTCAATCTCAGACAACCATTTACTAGACCAGTGCTCGATGTTACACACTGGGTCGTCCTTGTTTCACAATGTGTGCTCAAAAAACACAGGAAAAAGGTGGAATCCCGACCTGGATTGACTGGCAAAGAGTAATTTCAATCTCAGGCAACCATTTACTAGACCAGTGCTGGATGTTACACACTAGGTCGTCCTCGTTTCACAATGTATGCTTACAAAACCCTGGAAAAGGTGGAATCCCGACCTAGATTGACTGGAAAAGAGTAATTTCCATCTCAGGCAACCATTTACTAGACCAGTGCTCGATTTTACACACTGGGTCGCCCTTGATTCACAATGTGTGCTCAAAAAACATAGGAAAAAGGTGAAATCCCGACCTAGATTGACTGGAAAAGAGTAATTTCAATCTCAGGCAACCATTTACTAGACCAGTGCTCGAGGTTACACACTGGGTCGTCCTTGTTTCACAATGTATGCTCAAAAAACACAGGAAAAAGGTGGAATCCCGACCTGGATTGACTGGCAAAGAGTAATTTCAATCTCAGGCAACCATTTACTAGACCAGTGCTCGATTTTACACACTGGGTCGCCCTTGATTCACAATGTGTGCTCAAAAAACATAGGAAAAAGGTGAAATCCCGACCTAGATTGACTGGAAAAGAGTAATTTCAATCTCAGGCAATCATTTACTAGACCAGTGCTCGATTTTACACACTGGGTCGCCCTTGATTCACAATGTGTGCTCAAAAAACATAGGAAAAAGGTGGAATCCCGACCTGGATTGACTGGAAAAGAGTATTTGTAATCTCAGACAATCATTCACTAGACCAGTGCTCGATGTTACACACTGGGTCGTCCTTGATTCACAATGTATGCTTAGAAAACCCTGGAAAAAGGTGGAATCCCGACCTAGATTGACTGGAAAAGAGTAATTTCAATCTCAGACAACCATTTACTAGACCAGTGCTCGATGTCACACACTGGGTCGTCCTTGATTCACAATGTATGCTTACAAATCCCTGGAAAAAGGTGGAATCCTTACCTAGATTGACAGGAAAAGAGTAATTTCAATCTCAGACAACCATTTACTAGATCAGTGCTCGATGTTACACACTAGGTCGTCCTCGTTTCACAATGTATGCTTACAAAACCCTGGAAAAAGGTTGAATCCCGACCTAGATTGACTGGAAAAGAGTAATTTCAATCTCAGACAACCATTTACTAGACCAGTGCTCGATGTTACACACTGGGTCGTCCTTATTTCACAATGTATGCTTAAATAACAAGATTAGCATTACTTAAGTTAAATACTTTACTAAAGTTAAACAAAACTCGAACTGTTACAAACCATGATCAACTGCGTTGGAAATATGATGCCGTCTCTTGCAACAGAGCTGAAAAGTGATGGAAATTGTTTAGCCTGATTGAAGCGGATTATATAAATAATTACGGGCTAAATACTTAGATAAATGGGGTAACTCTAGTCAGAGAGTTTAAAAAGTGGATGTTCCGAGAAGAAATGTGAAGAAAGATATACCATCAATAAAGTGGGTGAATGAAATCGGTAAGCAGAGGCCTGAGATATGAAGTTGCTTTGATGGAATGAAGATCATACGATCTTCAGGAAAAGTTTGAATTGACGGGAACAAGCGGAAAAACCGTGTAAGGAAGAAAGAACTGTCAAGTCGTATGAGTATCCCTCACCAGATTTAGGAAATCTGCACAATTGCATAACTTTCTCTGACGAAGGATATGAGAAAATAATAAATGCTACCTGGAAACCGTTTCGTGCTTTCAAACTTATGAACAATTTATGAGTCTGCCAAATTTAGAGCGATAAAATAGGGCGGTGCATGGTTGAAACAAATCCAACGTAGTAATCATTATTTACTACATTGTATTAAAAATAAAACAAAATATAGTAAGGTTGGCATTCATTTAGTCAGATTAGGATATCTAAGAAGGTAAGGTTAGCGGTAAAGGAGCGATTTATGTCTGCGTGGCGCGCGCAGCAGATACTGTGCCAGGATCAGCTTAGGACCTACTTAATGTGGACAGATCGTTCTTCTGGCAGCAGTTGTGACAATATTCCCTCGTCCCATCGCTTTATCAGGCTTACCCCTTGGAACAGCATTTCTCGTACCAGCCGGCAACTTATGCCACATCACTTGGGGGAACTCAAGAGGCATGTCCTTTCCAAATTTCTTTAGATAGGGGCCTTCTTGCAACTGGGGGCACACGCTTTAAAAGGCTTTGCACTGGGTCAACATTTTTTTGGCAGTCATTTTAAAATTATTCAGTACTTTACGATAATAGTATGAAATATGGGACCCATGTCATTTGTCGCAAACTGATACTAGTTATTTATTTTTCAGTTTTCACTCACCAAATCTTGGTTTTGTACACATGAGTGTAGTGAGTAGGCATCTAGAAATAAGAGTAAAAATATTTTCCTCAAGTGTGCAATATTTAATTTTTTCTGACATTGTTTTAATAAGTAAAAAACAAAACCATCTTAGTCATAAACGCTACTCGCTTATGGTTAGATAGGTTATTGAATTTAAAAACCTTAAATTTAGCTTTAGAAGTTTAAAGATTAAATTAAAATTGCAATGTTATATTAAAATTATTAATTTAATTTAAAATTGTTTCAATAAATAGCAGTGTCAGTTAATCTTTCTCTTGATAATAATGGTATATCGTAAACGCAACTCACCTTGAACAAGTTGTAATACTTAGATCAAGCAATAAATTGATTGATTGATCATTTAAATAATTCTATGATGTGGGATGATTACCATTAAGTGTCATTTTTGTATAAATTTACTTTGTACAGTATTCATTGTTCATTGTTTTTTGTGGACTAGTCCATCTTAAGAGCTTATGCTGCTAATAATTCTAATCTTTTTGATAATAATTACTCAATTTTGATATATTGAGTACCTAAACAGTCAGGACAGAAGACACACCAACCTTTGAAGTTAACAATTTAAAAAAATGTAATTGTTAACAAGCAACTACCCTGAAGAGGATCTGAGTCCCTAGGTCGAAAGCTATAATGACTCCAATTGACAATATTTAAAAAAAAAAAAATTAAATTTACTAGTTTGTAGAATCTGAAGTCTGTCTTTACTCCATGGCTTGACAACTCATTACTCCATGATTGACAACTCATTACTCCATGGATTGTCAACTCATTACTCCATGGCTTGTCAACTCATTACTCCATGGATTGTCAACTCATTACCCCATGGCTTGACAACTCATTACTCCATAGATTGTCAACTCATTACTCCATGGCTTGACAACTCATTACTCCATGGCTTGTCAACTCATTACTCCATGGCTTGTCAACTCATTACTCTGTGGATTGTCAACTCATTACTCCATAGCTTGTCAACTCATTACTCCATGGCTTGACAACTCATTACTCCATGGCTTGTCAACTCATTACTCCATGGATTGTCAACTCATTACCCCATGGCTTGACAACTCATTACTCCATAGATTGTCAACTCATTACTCCATGGCTTGACAACTCATTACTCCATGGCTTGTCAACTCATTACTCCATGGCTTGTCAACTCATTACTCTGTGGATTGTCAACTCATTACTCCATAGCTTGTCAACTCATTACTCCATGGCTTGACAACTTATTACTCCATGGATTGTTCACCTCGAAAAATTACTCCCAGGATTTTCTACAAACATATACTTACTATATGTTCATTACATACACATAAACTTAGAAGTGGTACTGTGAGGTAGATACCCTGTAACGTTTCACAAACTTTATAATGTTAGTAAGAATGAAATATAAATATAATTAAAAAACGACAAAATTGAACATTACAACTTAGAGGATGGGACAAAGTCAAGTGATGTTTATAAAAAATATTATTTCTAGTAATAAGTGCATCGCGGTCTAATTAAGGGTTGCAGATAGTACTTTACCGTATAGAAGGGAATATGTAAACTAAGATATATTACTGGATGATTGCATTGCGTGTTAGATAGCAGGTGCATGCAATCGGTGGGTGGTAATGAAAAATCAGTGACACGCCAGATGGAAGTACTACTGTCATCTGGCTTCAGTGACAATGGACAACGGAGAATCAGTGATTGTCTCTTCTAGGACTAGCTGTTTGGTATTTCTAAGAAGATAGCTAGCTGGTCGGGATACTGAGTTCTCACGCAGTCTGACCAAAATTTCCTACAACCAACCAGATGACAACTTTCGATTAAAAAGTGCCAGATGACACTTCTCCATTTATATCAACACATCATTAAATAGTATCATTGCTTATTCTATTCACACCATGTGACCTCTAAACCTTTCTGGAAGGAATGGGAATTTAAGTGAACGGAATTCTATATACATATTTTTTGTTTTGGTATTAACAAAGTGAAATTCATGAGTCCGATTTTTCCCATCCTCACGCCAGCAACCCTAACCAGGGTTTACTCATATCTCGTACACTGTACATTACATGTGTTATAAATAATTATTCGGATGGAATTATAAGATGAAATGACGATAACAATTTGCAATCCTGTACTGGTCTGAAAATATTAAGAACCAACAATAGCATTGCAGTGACATTATACAATAGTAAAAGCAATAACATTTAAACAATAAATATTTAATATAAAATAAGTAAGTATACAATAAAATTGAGTGAAGAGTAGCTAAAATAATTTGAGTTGAATTTTGAAATGAAAATCGAGACCTTAGCTTTTCTTCTCCTGGCAGCTTGTTACAGCGGTCCGGTGATGAAAAGTGCTGTCTGTAACGAGAGAACACTGTCCGCAAAACCAGCAGTTTAACTGAAAAAAAAGTTATAATATTTTACTAACTCTTCAAAAACAATTTCTGGAATAATCGGTTTTAGCTCTTTTTGATGATATAAATGACAAAGAATATTCTAACTTTTATACTTAAGACCCAAAGTAGGTCGCCTCTAATTTTGAAAATCCATCTAATTAAAACTGTCCGGTAGGACAGTTGTATAAGGGTTGATCGTCAAAAAGTGCACGAAAAAGCGTAACGTTGAAAAACACCCAACTTTAACAATTTTTTTCTCTTTTTCCACTAAAGATAAAATTCCCAAATTTTCTTTATAATATAGGGCAAACCCTCCTTTATAGCTGTAATTTTTTTGCAACAACCCAGATCTAATAGGTTTCGAGAAAAAAGTTGCCGAAAATGAGCAAAAACGGCTTTTTCAAAAAATGTTCTTGTTCTTGTTCTTCTTCTTGTTGTTCTTGTTACCTTTTTTGTAAACAACGTACAGCCTAAACGCGCGAACCGATTTTCATGAATGAGGTGTCATTCGATTCGGAATTTTATGTAGATGTGCCTTTTGGGGGTCTCGACCCTGTACATCGAATGAGAGAGGAGTTAGCCCCCTTTATGTAAGGCCCCCTCCAAAATTATTATTACTAATTACTCTGTAAATCTTGGCCCGATTTTGATAAAATTTGGTAGGATGATAGGGTTAGGGCTCCCCTACGTAACATTAAAGCGGCGATCAGCTCTTACACTTGTTAAGGGGAAGTATAGGAATCGTTTCAAATTATCGACACGTGAACCGATTTTCATGAATGAAGTGTCATTCGAATCGAAATTTTGTACAGATTTGCACTTTAAAAGTCTCGACGCCGTGCCTCATAAGGAGGGGAGTTTGCCCCACCCAAATAAGGCCCTTTCTAAAACTATTATTACTAATATTTCTATAACGCTTAGTCCGATTTTGATAAAATTCAGCTCGAATAAGTGGTTAAAGCTCCTCTACATTGCTGATGCTCTTGCACCTACTAAGAGGAAGTACTGCAATCGTTTAAATTATCAATGAGTGAACCGATTTAAATCAATGAATTGTCGTTCGATTAAAAAATCTTTGCCTCTTTGCCTAGATGTACTGCAATCGCAGTTTATTTTTCTTACTCCTCTTAAAAGGAAGTAATGAAATCGCAGTTTAATTTTGCTATTTACGCACAAATACCTTCCTATGTTATTCAAAACGCTTTTTCAAAAAAAGTTGTTACTGAGGATGGTTTGGGGGACCTTAACGATAATCATTCTTTAAAAAGATCTCTCTAGTGGTAGTTACTGTTCCGACTTACCATCTTATCAGGTTATAATGATAGAATTGCTTATTCCAAATTTAAAAAAATCTGTAAAGCAGATATGTAACTTTGTAAAATAGACAAAAAGGAAAATCTATCCAAAAGGTACAAAAATATCTTTAACAAAAACTTACAGTTTAAAATGTTAAGTATAAGGGTTGATTAAACGCCAAAAGGTACACAAATCAGCAAGCACCCAACATTTCATTAATTCTTCATTAATATTTAAGTAATTTTACTGCATTAATATTCATTAATATTTTTTAGAATTTATTAGATGTCACAGACCCTTATGCTGGCCACTTCATTTATAATATTTTTTTGTTATAATTATGATAAATCACACATATGTACATGCATGTTAAAGTAGAAAAAGACAAAGTTAGAGTCGGCTACTGTCTTGAATTCGTCTTACCGAAATATTCGTGAGCACAAATAACACACAGTTAATAACAAGTAGATTATTCAACAACAATTATTGATTTCTCAATTGTAATTTAATTTAGTCCCCCTAATTTTACTTATAGTAAAATGCTGGAATAATTAGCTGTCCTAAAAATATATATATCTTATTTACTTTATATTACATATTACATTTTTTTTATACAAAAAAAGTTTTGAATTTTTTAGCCTCATAATTTTTTTTTATTTTTTATAACGTTTTTCTTTTTAACCTGTATTTAATAGTTTGATTATTATAAATAACTAGATATTACAGTCAATCTACAGTGCTACTTGAACAAATATTTTGTAGACGAAAATGGCCAGCATAAGGGTCTGTGACATCTAATAAATTCTAAAAAATATTAATGCAGTAAAATTACTTAAATATTAATGAAGAATTAATGAAATGTTGGGTGCTTGCTGATTTGTGTACCTTTTGGCGTTTAATCAACCCTTATACTTAACATTTTAAACTGTAAGTTTTTGTTAAAGTATTAGATAGGGACTCTGTTCATTGTTTACATTAGACCCATTAAATCATACTGAAGATTACTGTTTCAGGGTTATACAATATAAATTCTTATTTTCAGTTGTATATTTTTATCAAATTCATTTTTTAAGGCTTCTATAAGAATAACAAAACTACTTCTCCGTAACTCTTTATTGTTACAATATTCTACATTTAAGTTTGCATTTATATTAAAATTCTGAAAACAGTTATAAAACCTACCATGCTCTAGCATGCGACAAACGATCCACTAAGGAATGAAAATGTATTCCCTTTGCAGAAATAAATAAAACAGTGATTAATTTCTTTAAACCAATGTATTGTTTAGTTTTTAACTGAAGGGCCATGATTTTATAGTATACCTGTTGTCTCGTAATTGTGATATTTGCAATGTGTAAAATATTAAAGTGAAAGCGCTGTATTCATAACAGATGTTTTATTTTAAACTTCGTATAGAAATAAATTTTTGCACAAAGGCGCCATTTTTTTTACGCTCACGGCGGTGCTGACAACGTCACTTTAAGGAGCCAGTAAGTTCCCTTTAGGCTCCGGATCTCAACCCACTTGAAAACAAACAGAAATAATGAACGAGAAATTCAATAAAGTAAAACTATACTGTGAAAAGTAAGGGTTTCTATGAAAGCACGGCCCCCCCATGCTAAAAAAGGCTAATACTCCATTTTTATTTGTGACAGAAGGAACCAAGCATGGTGACGTACATTGTAGAGGAATGCCGACACTGGTATATGTGTGTAGCAGCCTAGCTAAAGCAGTGTATAGGGATGCTATCAAAAGATTGTGAACAAGAAATCAAGATAGCAACTCACACACAAAAATAAACGTATTTTGTAATTAGTTTCTGTGTATCGTTTGTAGACACAAGACGCCCCGACAGTCTCGTCCATTTGTTAAAAGAGCAGAATGTTTTGCCGCCCATATCCGCTTGGCTCAAATCTAATGAGATCCAAACAATCCCAAATATTTTCCTGGCCAAATAACACATTGCTTCAAAATGCTATTTACCCATACTCGCTTGGCCACACTAATACACTCTCATTAAAATGTATAAATGTTTAATCACTTAATTGCATTTTTTTCTTAATTTATTTTGGCCACTCTAAATATTGAGACGCACCAAAATTGGTACTAATTTAAAATGTGAGTAAGGTAGTTTACTGAGATAGTTCACTGATATACGAGGGTCGTTTGAAAAGTCCGTGCAAAAATAAAAACTACTTAATTTTTTGGGGTAAACCTTTTTTATTTTTCAACATAGTCTCCTTTTAGGCTTATACACTTCGTCCAACGCTGCTCTAGTTTGTTGATCCCTTCCGAATAATAGGATTTGTCCAAGTCTGAAAAATAGCCATTCGTTTCTGCAATCACCTCCTCGTTTGAATAAAATCTTTTTCCCGCCAGCCATTTCTTCATATTGGGGAACAAATAGTAGTCCGAGGGAGCCAAGTCTGGAGAATAGGGGGGGATGTAAAACGAGTTGGAACCCTATTTCCATTAATTTTGCGACCACAACTGCTGAGGTGTGAGCTGGTGCGTTGTCGTGATGGAAAAGGACTTTTTTGTGGGTCAATCGTGGGCGTTTTTCTTGCAGCTCGGATTTCAAACGGTCCAATAACGATGAATAATATGCACCTGTAATAGTTTTACCCTTTTCCAGATAGTCGATGAGGATTATTCCTTGCGAATCCCAAAAGACAGTCGCCATAATCTTTCCGGCCGAAGGAACGGTCTTCGCCTTTTTTGGCGCAGATTCCCCCTTGGTAACCCATTGTTTAGATTGTTCTTTGGTCTCAGGAGTGTAGTGATGTATCCATGTTTCATCCGCAGTGACGAAACGACGCTTAAAGTCCTGCGGATTCTTCTGGAACAGCTGCAAACCGTCCTTGCAACACTTCACACGATTTCGTTTTTGGTCAAGCGTGAGCAATCGCGGCACCCATCTTGCGGATAGCTTTATCATGTCCAAATGTTGATGCAAAGTTCATTCGATATGCCCATAGCACTAGCAATCTCACGCACCTTCACTCTTCTGTCATCCATCACCATATCATGGATTTTATCAATGATTTCTGGAATAGTAACCTCAACAGGGCGTCCAGAACGTTCAGCGTCACTTGTGCTCATATGGCCACTCCGAAAATTTTGAAACCACTTATAAACTGTTCTAATCGAAGGTGCAGAGTCACCATAATGTTTATCTAGCTTCTCTTTAGTCTCCTGAGGCGTTTTGCCTTTCATAAAGTAGTGTTTAATCAACACACGAAATTCTTTTTCGTCCATTTTTTGAAAATCACTCGACTTCCTCGATTCAAACGAATGCCAAACACAAAGAAATAGACCGATCTGGCTGAAACTTGGTGTGTGTTCTTCCAAGAGATGCTACTAACTAAACATAACCTCGATACGCGCCAGTAGTGCTATCTCTCTGACTTTGCACGGACTTTTCAAACGACCCTCGTAGTTTACTAAGAAGTTTACTGAGATAGTTTATTGAGATAGTTTACTGAGATAGTTTACTGAGATAGTTTACTAAGAAGTTTACTGAGATAGTTAACAGAGAAGTTTACTGAGATAGTTTACTGGGATAGTTCACTGAGATAGTTTACTGAGATTGTTTTCTGAGATAGTTTTCAAAGATATACTATTAGAAGTAGGAAAAATCTGGTATGTACACTATCACAACTTTCTCTAGATACTAATCTTAATGTTCTTACTAATGTACGTATTGTAGAATAAAACTGAATGTCGAATTACAGACTCACCGAAATTGTCGCCTCACATTTAGTCATTAAAAAAGTTAGCTGGTATGCAGTTTTACAGAAATTAATGTTTTTGGGGTGCAAGAGGCTTTAAGCTTGAGCAGTCTTAGTGAATGGAGTAGCATTTTCAGCCTAATTCGTAAGACAGTTGGGTTTCAATTTGAAAATAAATTTAGGGCAGGTGTTGCGAAGATAATATCCACTTTATAAAAGAATTTAGAGTTCAATTTATGGAAGCATCATTGTCTCACAAGTTATGTACCTATTGAGCTTCAGAGGTGGATTATTTGAGCACAAGCAGGAGCTTCGCCTTTTTGCAATATGGACAGGGATTACCGTGATTTATGTAGTTATCATTTTATCTCTTTATCTATCCAAAGATAGTCTGGTGTAAGAGCAAAGTGGCTCAAGAATGAGGAATGAACAGGGAAAAAGACGGTGATGTATTTAAATGGTAAAAGACAGGTTTTCCCTGTATACCAAACTTACGATTCTTCCCGATGGAAACACAACAGCGGGGTGAGTGTAATGTCCAGGATTGGATGGGAGGTTGAAACTAAAATATGAGTGATCTCTGTGAAAAGCATGCTTCCTGGCAGAAGTAAGGGGGGAGTAGAAGAGAAATGGCGCGCACTCATATGGTGCTTGCTTTAGTGTTACTATAATTTTGTATAATTATTTCGCATTACATTGTGCTTACTTACTCACCAAAGCTGAGGAACTATTAATGTGCTTGGTGACACACAGCTCGCTAGGGTAATTGTTTCTTTTCCTTCCGTAGGAAGTCCAGTGCTGGTTCACGCTGTTGTCAGCCACGTTCTCTCTCCTGCAAAAATGAAAACACTAGCATAAAAAAAAATATAATAATAAAATAAATAAAATAAGAATCAGGCACCAATAGAAAGAAGAGATTTATGATGTGAGAAGGGTGCTGGACGAGCGACGCGTGCCACACCCCCACAACGTCATTGTGCCGAGCACGGCGGGCTACAAATTGTTTCCTGGCTTCCCACTCTATGGTAGCGCATTCACATAAGTGCATTCATCGCAATAGCACACCCACATCACTTTATTTCATGACGTCAAAAGTTCTGCATAATCGCATAGTTGTAGCTCAATATGAATTTCATTTTAAATGTCTACTAAATTGCATAGATGGACCAATCAATATAAATTTTCTGCAATTATCTTCTTCTTTGTTTTAAAAGGGCTCAACCTCAGTGATACAAGCTTAGCCATTGGTCGCCCAGTTTTATGTGAAAACAAAGTTCAAGTAGTTAATACGAGGGTCGTTTGAAAAGTCCGTGCAAAGTCAGAGAGATAGCACCACTGGCGCGTATCGAGGTTATGTTTAGTTAGTAGCATCTCTTGGAAGAACACACACCAAGTTTCAGCCAGATCGGTCTATTTCTTTGTGTTTGGCATTCGTTTGAATCGAGGAAGTCGAGTGATTTTCAAAAAATGGACGAAAAAGAATTTCGTGTGTTGATTAAACACTACTTTATGAAAGGCAAAACGCCTCAGGAGGCTAAAGAGAAGCTTGATAAACATTATGGTGACTTTGCACCTTCGATTAGAACAGTTTATATGTGGTTTCAAAATTTTCAGAGTGGCCATATGGGCACAAGTGACGCTGAACGTTCTGGACGCTGAGGTTACTACTCCAGAAATCATTGATAAAATCCATGATATGGTGATGGATGACAGAAGAGTGAAGGTGCGTGAGATTGCTAGTGCTGTGGGCATCTCGAATGAACGGGTACATAATATTTTGCATCAACATTTGGACATGACAAAGCTATCCGCAAGATGGGTGCCGCGATTGCTCACGCTTGACCAAAAACGAAATCGTGTGAAGTGTTGCAAGGACGGTTTGCAGCTGTTCCAGAAGAATCCGCAGGACTTTAAGCGTCGTTTCGTCACTGTGGATGAAACATGGATACATCACTACACTCCTGAGACCAAAGAACAATCTAAACAATGGGTTACCAAGGGGGAATCTGCGCCAAAAAAGGCGAAGACCGTTCCTTCGGCCGGAAAGTTTATGGCGACTGTCTTTTGGGATTCGCAAGGAATAATCCTCATCGACTATCTGGAAAAGGGTAAAACTATTACAGGTGCATATTATTCATCGTTATTGGACCGTTTGAAAACCGAGCTGCTAGAAAAACGCCCACGATTGGCCCACAAAAAAGTCCTTTTCCATCACGACAACGCACCAGCTCACACCTCAGCAGTTGTGGTCGCAAAATTAATGGAAACAGGGTTCCAACTCGTTTCACATCCCCCCCTATTCTCCAGACTTGGCTCCCTCGGACTACTATTTGTTCCCCAATATGAAGAAATGGCTGGCGGGAAAAAGATTTTATTCAAACGAGGAGGTGATTGCAGAAACGAATGGCTATTTTTCTGACTTGGACAAATCCTATTATTCGGAAGGGATCAACAAACTAGAGCAGCGTTGGACGAAGTGTATAAGCCTAAAAGGAGACTATGTTGAAAAATAAAAAAGGTTTACCCCAAAAAATTAAGTAGTTTTTATTTTTGCACGGACTTTTCAAACGACCCTCGTAAGTATAACTTTAGCGCTTTCTCCAGGTTTTCTCCTCTCTAATTAGTCCATATATTCGCCGAAGAATCTTTCATTTAAAGCTTGAATAACAGTTTTTAATCGGCTTTCGTAATATTACCCAGTAGGGTGTTTCAAAAAATAATGACTTTTAAATTTTAAAGAGCGCCGGGCGGAAAATCAAAGTTCATTTAAAAACAAAAAGCTTTCGTCCGTATTAGAGCGAAATCGATTAATATTTAGAGGTCGCTACCATTGATCAAAAAATTTTTGTTTTGCTTTTTTTTAATAAAAAATCTTAATTAAATGTTTTGTATCTTTTCAAATTATCAGCAAAACATGTAATTGTACAAAGTTTATTTAAATATAATTTGCTATAAAGACAATGCAGTTGGAATCATTTCAATGGCTATTTAACTTTCAAAGTTATGAATAATTAAAGAAGCAATCAATTAATTTCAAATTATAACAATAAATGCAAAATATTCCCTAATTTAGACGCTTCAGTAACCAAAATTATTTGTTTTTTAAATTCTGTACGAAACTCATAAAAAATGAAAAGATTTTAACGTTAATTAATCGAAATCTTTCAAAAATGTGTATTTTTCTTAATATTTTAATTTTTTTTAAATACAGCTTCTTTAATTATTCATAACTTTGAATGTAAATTGGCCATTAAAATGATTCCAACTGCATTGTCTTTATAGCAAATTATATTTAAATAAACTTTGTACAATTAAATGTTTTGCTGATAATTTTAAAAGATACAAAACATTTAATAAAGATTTTTTTTATAAAAAATAAAAGCAAAACAAAAATTTTTGATCAATGGTAGCGACCTCTAAATATTAATCGATTTTGCTCTAATACGGACAAAAGCTCTTTGTTTTTAAATGTACTTTGATTTTCCGCCCGGCGCTTTTTAAATTTAAAAGTCAACATTTTTTGAAAAACCCTATTACCCAGGCTTTTGATTCGTCCGAAAGAGGGTCTTGTAGAGGGTTACTTTCGTATTCCAAGTTAGAAGTTTGCTTGTGTCGGCCGATCTTGAGAAAACATTTGTTCGCCTGGGCCACTCTCCAACTACCAATTAGGTGTCTTGGGACGGAGGCGACTAGCAAACATACTTTACTGTAAATTTCTTTTATTAACCATTTAATAAAAAATCCAAGGCCTAAGACCGGGAATCGAACCTATTAACCACAATATATATATTGAAATGTTTGTTTTAATTTCAATAAAGGATTGTCTAATAGATGTCTCTGGGCGCTGTAGCCAGTTTTCAAAAGGAAATGCTTGTCCCGAGCCATAAAGTTAAGAATATACCAGACTACCCTGCGTCCAATCGTTACCTACGGTTCGGAAGCATGGGTATTAACCAAAGCGGACGAACAAAGGTTGTGCAGGTGGGAAAGAAAAGTGTTAAGAAGGATTTTCGGACCTGTAAGGACGCAGGATGGCTATAGAATCAGGACGAATCGAGAAGTCGTTGAACTGTTCGGTGAGCCTGATATAGGTAGCCACTATAAAGTCTGGTAGACTACGATGGCTGGGACATTTGCACCGAATGGAGGAGACGAGAGGACTCCCAGGAAAGCTCTATACGGACACCCTGGTGGAAAAAGGCCGAGGGGTAGGCCTCGACTAGGATGGTTGACCGACGTGCAGGGAGATTTGGAAGCCCTTGGTCATCAGGGATGGAGGACGTCGGCAAGAAATAGAGAGAGCTGTAGTGGCTGAGGCTCGGGTCCTTCATGGATCGTTATAGCCCTTGAGTGAGTGAGTGTAAAGGTTTGTCTAAATATTATTTATAAAGTTACCTTTTACTACTCTCATTAGAACAGTCTCATTTAAAATGTAAGTTTTGAACTCAGAAACAGGATAAGACTCATATGGCACGCTATAATTAAATTAAAGTAATGATTGCGATTGTGATTTTTAAGGTGTGGTAAAGTTACAAATTTTAGGGAGCGCTAGAAAATAATTGATTCTCAAAGTGGGCGATACAGGAAATAAGTTTGAAAACCTCTGATCTAGAGGAAATCTTACGACTAATATTTCAGGTGCCGACTTGATAACAAAAATTTTGACCCGATAGCAATAGTTGGCCTTTTTATCTATTAAGAAAAGTAAGAATGAGAACTATATGAAGAGTTTGTTGACTGTGTGGATATGTTCAGGTTTTAAAAGAAGTTTTGTTTGTAGGTAACATATCCTTCGCTTTGTATACAGACGTGTATATTTTCTTTTTTAGTTAGCGTTTTGGTGCAGCAGTTACTTGGCGCTGGAGAAGGGCCTTGCTTCTAAGGCCCGTCACATACCGCCATACGCAGGCTGAATAATGCAAGCGCCGGGTGTTTGATTGGACCAATTCATATTCCGTTCCTCTTCTTTTACCTTATCTTGATTTCTTTGTCTTATCTTGATTAACTTTACTTGAAAACAGGAATTTATAGTGGATTCGAATGTGAGCCAGACTCGGCTACATCCTTTATTTAACTCTGCTTGTCCGTCCGCATATATGTACTAGCTTTCTTTTCATTTTCTGCACTTCGTGGTTTGCTTCTTAAATCTGATTACCCTCTACTTAATATTATTACTTACGAGCCGTAACCAAATTGGTACAGTGGCAGCATAATAAATCTGTTCTAATAAATCAATGTAAAGAAATTCCTCGTTTGTGCCTAAGCCACCTCTTGTAAACACAACAGTGGCGGCTCGTGCTTAGATTGACAAAACACTCTTACAGAAAAGCTAAATGCAAAATTTTAAATGATATGAAAATGTAGTTTTCAAAAATTTTGAAGCGGCTTCGAAGAAACTGGGCTTCAAAAAAAATCAGTCGAAGACTAAGTTTGTGGTATGTTCTCGAAGAAATCTGGGCTAGTGATGAAGCGCTATATGCGCACTTTACAGTTTCATCTTTCAAATATCTGGGGTAGGGTTTTAACCGGTAAGAATGAATTGAGTATAAAAAAAAAGGCAGGTTAATTAATAGATGTTTCTGGGTACTGCAGAAGATCTAAAGTTTTCGAGAACTATCTAGGGAAGCCAAGCTGATCATCTACAAAAGCATATTGAGGCTAGTGAAACGTGGGTGTTAACCAAGAAGAATGAGAGGCTGTTAAATGCTTTAGAAGAGGAAGATTCTAAGGAAAATCTTTGGCCCAGTGAAAGAACAGGAATTAGGAAGAACAGTGAAATAAGAGGAGCTGTACCAGGAGTAAGATTTAGAAGGTTGGATTAAAAAACGGGCATTTAGTGAGGATGGAAGATGCCAGATTTCCTAGGAAAGTAATGAATGGGCACCCAGGGGTTGGCGAGAAAAAGAGGAAGACCGAGGATTAGGTGGCTGGATGATGTAGAGGAAGGCATTAGAAGTCTGGGAGTAAGGACATGGAGGAGGATTGCTTTGGTGAGAGAGGTGTGGGAAATGGGATAGAAGAGACCACGGTCCTTCGTGGACCGTACATCCAGAGGAGAGAGACATTAGTAAGATGCCTGAGTAGTTTGTGTGTATGGGAAGGCTTGCGGAATATTTCAGATTTGGATTTTAAAGAAGAGTTTCACACCCTAACATCCTTTTGCTGCGGTACAAATTCCTGGGTATCGCTCTTCAGCTTTAAGATGCCATCCAAGTTCCTATTTGTGGTAAAGTGAGACATTTCTAATCCTCCTGCAAGTTTTCTAGCGCTTGATCGAGAAACGTCTTCTCTTAAAACAGTTGAGACCGTGGATTAACCAACCTTGCTTTACTTTCAACGCACTAATCTCCTGAAGTTGTTAAACAAATACTGGGCTTCATTGGTCCTTTCTACTTCTACAAACTTCTCTTGCTGTAGCTATTTCTGTAAAGTGGTACACAAAAAAGAAAGTTTAAAGTTGGTACCCGTGTATACATAGGCCTGAGGCCCTTATCATTTTGGGTACACATTATATGGTCTGATGAATCTAGATTTGAGTTAATTGGATCCGAAGAGAAGGAAAAGAGTGTTAACTTTATCAGCTCAAGCTCCTCATGTTATGTATTTTCTTCTCTAATTAGCATTAGTTAGTAGATTTGTTTTTTTATGTTTCTCTGTAAGGGAACCTTCTCCTATTTTTGTTGGTTCAATTATAATAACCTTAATTCTGAAGTTTTCTATTTATTCCATATGATATTTTTTGTGTAACCACATTTTAAGTATAGGTGACATCAATTAAAAATTCATTATTACTGGATTAGTGTAGCTGTCTAGTTAGAGTAACGGCCTATGGGGTCGTACAACGCAGGTTCGCTAACTGAGGAGCTGTTCCTAGGTAACTATTTTTTTTTATTTTAATTTTATTTATTTATTTTTCCCTCATTATAAAAGTATTATTTTAATTCAAGTTACTCTTATTCCTATTAAAATATTATTATTCATTATATTTCCCCTTCCTTGTCTTAACTTTTCTCCTTACCCACCCCGTCACCACTGAGCCTGCCTTCTCCAGAGGTATTTGTTGCCCCTCGAGAGCTGAGGGTGGCGTAACACCGTACAAACAAAGAATCATTTTGGGAAGTAGTACAACCAAAATGGTATAATCATCCAATAAATAACATTAGAAAACTTAGTTAACAGCATCCCAAAAAGACTACCAACAGCAATAAAAAGCAGAGGAGGTCTTACAAACTATTAAAATTAACAAACTGTTCTAATACAAAGATAATAATCAAACAATATATAATTAAACTTACTTTTATCCACCTAATTTTCTTATTTGTTTAATTGTTTTAAAACGTATTAACTTCCAATATCTTTGTAATCTGTTCTTATGTTATTTATTACTTTGTAAGATACAGATATTTAAAAAAAACTCATTTATGGTTCAAAATACTGTTCCACTGGCGCTACGGTAGCCGAGCGGTTAGAGGCGTAGTCTACAAAGCTAATTTGTATTGTGGTACTGGGTTCGATTCCCCAGTCTTAGGCCTTGCATTTTATTGAATAGTTAATAGAGAAATTTACAGTAAAGTATGTTTGCTAGTCGCCTCCGTCCACGACACCTAATTAGGTAGTTATACGTAAAGCCCGCCTGAAAAAATAAGGAATTACTTTACTTTTACTGTTCCGTTTTCTCAGAGTGATAATATTTTTTTGTATAATTTACCTTTTAAACTTTCGTTTGTCCGCCATTGTACTGTAAATTTGTAAAAACGCTAAGGGTAGTTATTCATTTGAGTTATTTACAATAACCAAGAATTCACTACAACAAAGTGTGGCAAGCCCTCGTTGCGTTTTTTTATCTTTAAGGGACCCCCAAAACCGATCTGCTACGTAATTGCATACGAATAATAAAGTTCTCATAACGTCCAGGCTTTAATCTATGATTTAATCATGAAACATAATATTTAATTAATAAACTAAGTATTTGAAAAGTTGACCTAGTTAGATGGCTTACAGAGTATTATCTATGTGGGTGGGACATAGGATGTGGTAGGGATGACACGGCGCCAGATCTCTATTTGACGAGCTAGGTTCACGAAACGTTATACTTGGGAGGTCTAGCCGAGCTAGTTAGCGAGCCTGATCGGTAATGCTGCACCTAGTGATTAGGGAACCTGTACGGCTGCACGTTTGCTTACAGCATCCTACATAGTCAGGCTCTTTGCTGGCCCACACCATCCTTAGACAGAGTTATCTGCGAGCTAACTCTCAATTTACCAATAATTCTAATGACAAATCACATTTATTACTCATGAGTACCACATCACATTAATGGATCGCATTAAATATGTTCTTCTACGACCAAATAGATCTACAGAGCCAGATGGGTCCGTTACCCCGCTATAGAAGTAACAATTCACTCAGGTACTCTGGCGATGTTCTAGGGTGAGCAAAAAGATCCGGTAACCACTACTTTAAGGTCAACTAACACACTTCTCTTCTAGTAATATCATTAAATACAACTGGGTATCACAGATAAAAAGCTATTTCATAACGTTAGGATATGACTGGCTGTGGAAGACCCAGCGGGCAGATTTAATGCAAAAAATTTAAAAATAAATTGTCAAGTGATTGGAGGCATAAATCTATGTCAGATGATCTAGAAAGAACGCATCCTTCCTCGTATAATACATTGTCTAGAGAAATTCTGCACGCAAAATATGAGAACTATCACTTATTTTATAATATTTGTTTGGAAGTTGTCTTGGCTTCAGTCAACTCAGGATTAGTTCTGCCAAAAAATGTACTATTTATTCAAAAAAGATAAGATATAGCGTAGAATTATCTGAAACTTGTAAATTATACAGAGCAAGCGAGGAATCTCTCAAACACATATTTTTAAAATGCCCCTATTACAATTTATTTATATAAAAACAAATACCTTAATAGTGCTTCGGATACTTCTTTAGAAAACATACTTGTAATATGTGATGACAAAGTTCAAGTATTTAATGTGTATAGCTTTTTTACTGAAGCAACTACGTAGTCTAGTGCTTTGCTACAAGAGTAATGTCCAGTCTGTCTGTGCTCACTAGATCTACAATGTTACTTTAGTCAGTAATACGAACGAATAATTTGTGATTTTATACCGCCTTGGTTCCTGTTTATTATTATAGGCTGATGATGTTTCTCTGAGCTACCTCTTATTTTGTTTCTTTTCGAATATGAGCAAAAGAACAGAACAGTATTATGTATTATTGAGTGTCATTTTCCTTTTTCGTTTTAAATTCATTTGCAGTTTTATAATTTTTAATTGCTGTATAAGTTTATTTATTTCAATTATTTGTGTATCTTGTATCAATTCTTATAGTTTAGTAAAAAGCTAACTCTTTCTGTAACATGCAACTTTGTATAAATACAGAAAATAAATAGTAATAATAACTAAAGCTCTTCTAGGTTTTATGAGGTTAAAAGAGCGTATTTACCCAACAAAGCTGTTCATGCAAGCTAAATTTTGGCTGGGTCTCCAAATTTATGCATTCACTTGATCTTGAGTTTCTTGCTCTTGCAGTTTGCGGTCATTTCCTGTTTTACATTCAGAGGAAGACTAATGGACTAATCAATTCTTCAAATATCCTGGTTGCCTTGGGCTATCCCATATTAATAAACTTTTACAATTAGATGTCCCCAATAATACACGCCCTACTTTTATAATCCCTGCAGAGTTAATTTAGAACGAATGTGTTTTGTTTGACTTGCTCACAACTCCTCCTGAAGTGCAATTGCTGTTGGGTAAAGTGGGGAGAGATGGCCAACATCCGAAATTTAACCGAAATGTCGTCCGACGGCGCTGCGTGACCTCTCCAGTGATGAACCTTCATGTTTGACTACAGTGAGTTTATTTTGGTCTGCGTCAAAGCGTTAATTAATTAACTCAGAGAATAAAAAACATTATCGTTTCAACAAAAAAAAATTATGATAGTTACATACTACGTTACAATTCTGAAAGAAAGGATTGTCCGAAAAAGTAAACGCTCACTTTCCCCAAGTTCCGATGAAGTGGACGAAACAGGAATCGAATTTGAAAAGGGAAGTGATTCCATTTTAGAAATCGATGAAACTGAATGTACAGGATATGGGGAAAGCGACAACAAGACCAGGAAAAAAAGATTGTTTGGAATGCATAATATGCCGGAAGTGGTTCCACGAAAATTGTTCTTCTTTTGCATGTACTTGCCAAAATTGTAGTAAAACCGCATTTAAAAAGAAGAAAAGTAACCATTCATTTTTGTCTGCTATTTTTAAGTTTTACTAGTGCAATTTCATTTACAATATGTGGCCATCTCTCGCAAGTTACATTGGCCAACTCACCCAACCCAGTGGGGATAGATGGCCAATTGCTATTTTTTTTTTTAAGAATAAAAAAATGTTTCCCTTAGCATTTTTTCTGAAATTTTTTCCTTATCTTATGTTTGTGAGCGTATGAGGTGTCCAAAAATAATAATAAAGTAAGCCTAGCCCTTACCAAAATTTTGCAGGCACCCTCCAAATAAAATGGTGGCCATCTCACCCGACTTTACCCTAATGGAGGTGATATTGAGTAGGTTCAGTAAAGGACAAAGACACGATGTGGTTAAATAAGGTCCAGTGTAAAAGATCCACTGTAAATCTCAGCTAGTGCTGAAATTTAATCCAAAACACTTCAATTTTAGCGAAGAAAATCCTGGCACGGATAACTGTTCACAGAGAAACTGATAAATATCTTAGTGACGGTTGTATATAAAAAAGAAATAGATAAAACGAGTTTGGTTTAAGATGAAAAAGAGTCATGTATATTAAGAAAGCCAAGAACGTTTGACATCGGTTAGCGGGCCCAATTAGCCGGCGTCAATGAGGGGTGTCAGAAGCACTGCTTCTGAAGTGAAGCTAAACTCTGTGCCAGATTTGGGGAGGCAATGTCAGGCACCATTTAGCCGCTGGCTCTGCAGCATTAAAGGTTGCTCTTGGCTGTTAGCCCATTTTCTCTACTGCCTCATGGACTGCCATTAATAATGTTCCGCTTATCTTATCCCTTTTTACATCTCTGCGCTTGTATAAATAGACGGTGGAGACATTGCCGCGTAGTTGGTCGCTACTCGTCACTCACTGCCATCAAAATAAATTCAAACTACTTAGTGCTACGCTCACTATTATTTTGAAGCCTCTAAAAAGTTATCTTTCAACAGAATCTAAAGCTACAATAATAATAAAGTAACGTCTATTAAGATTTCCGCTAGATAAATTATTTATTTAATTCCAAAATTATCTTAGCAACGGCTAACTAAAATTACAGTTAACTTACTTCAAGTTATCGGCTAAATTAAATCAAGGGAAGGGATTAGCTAAGTGACTAGCGTACTGGATTCCCATGCGGAGATCCAGCTGCTGGCCCTTCAGCTTCTCACAGCCCACTGACGGGTGATGCGCTAAAGCTCATAATTCAGAAAATCGAGAACTGCTTCTATAGCCACAAATGTTGATAACTGGATTTAAATGTATGTAAAGTGATCGCCTATTTTTTTTTAGGCGAAGCTTAACGTCCAACTACCCAATTAGGTGTCGTGGACGAGGGCGGAAGCTTTTACATTACTACAAACAATTTTTTTTTAAGAAAATGCTTTATTTTGCAATTCATTTCTAATCTTCGCTTTATCGGCCTTACTGAGGTAATAACTATCTGTAATGTCTGTACATAATACCTCACTTTGCGTCGTGGTTACGTTCCAAAAAAAACACGACGCAAATTGAAACGACGCAAAGTGAATTAAGATTTTCTATAGCAAACCATGTAAAGATCGAAGATAGGTTCCAGGTTTACGAAAATACTACTTTTTAAAAAGAAAATTGAACAAAGTAAACATTTAAAAAGCAAAAATAATTTAAAATTTTATGACATACATACAAAAAACAAAAGAAAAACGTATGTATTCGATTAAAACAAAATTAATTTAAGAAAAACCAAATTAAAATTAATCACTGTCTGATGAGTCCATGGTGGCTGTTGTCGTAAGTCGGCTTTCTTTCACAAAGAGTTGGTCCAATGTTTGCTGAACAGCTTTTCTTTTTCAACGTAAAATAAATTTCCTTGTAGCAATTGATATTCGTAGACTACCGCCTGGGACACTTTAAAACTCCTTCCGCTGTCAGGATCGTTTTTTTAAAAAAATCTCCATAGCTTCGTCAATCAAACACATCGCTTTGGAAATTTGTTTGGAGGTTAAATTTTGCTCTTCGGAGATTTCTATTGAACGGTCACTGTCATCTTCTTCATTAGCAAATTGCAATTCCATTTGCAATAGTTCTTCATTAGAGAATTCTTGGTTTTGCGAGGTTAGCAATTCATTTATGTCAGTCTCCTCCATACCTTCAAAATTAGATTCTCTAGCTAAATTAGAAATTTCATGACGAACAGCTGGTGTACCATCATTTTATTGCTCTGGCGAGTTGGCTATGTACAGCCGTTATCAGTTTATGTATTCCATGAAAATATCGTGCGAGTTGCGAACTCGCTGCAAAACCACTTACCCGTTACCCTCCCTTGGATATAAACTCATGGAATACATAAACTGATAACGGCTGTACATAGTTTTTGCTCCGTGTAGAACCCGACTAAAATTAGCCAAACAAAGTGAAAATAAAACTGCAAATTGCGTTGATTTTTAGTTAGAAAGGGAGTCCCCGAGTTTTGATGGCATGGCGCAATTAGAAACCAAAGTGTTACCATCTTTTAGAGAAAATGAAAATTTCAATCGAACCCAAAACAACGCAACTTCGAAAATCTAACGACGCAGAGTGAAAATTAGTACTAATTAAGCAGCGACGCAACTTCCAAAAAACGCAAAACGAAACGACGCAAAGCGAGGTATTGGTGTAATGTGTTTTACACAAATACTGAATAAATAAATAACTTTATTGCTTGTAAGTTTACAACTTTTTGCAATGAGTTGGCTAAACATAAATAAACTTCAATGTTCTAGAGAACATAAATGAATATACAGTGACTCCCATTAATATTGGGACAGTACATACAGAAGTTCAAAATTGACGAAAATTAAAAGTGGCACCCATTTATTCAAATTTTTATAAATTCATTTCATTTTATAATTACTATTAATTAAATAAAAACTATTTAAATAAGTACATAAAAATGTTTTGGTAGATTAAAAAAAATATATATAATAATAAGTGCAAATTCTACCTCTCATAAATATTGGGACACTATTATAATTTACAGTTTGTCCAAGGTTTTGCCCGAATATTTATACAATTTGTAAATATTTACCTTAAGCATATATTCAATATGAAATTAATAATTAAATTAGTTTATATAAATCAAGCCAGGTGTAACATGTCGCGCAAAAATACAAATACAACGATTGAACAAAGAAAAATTGTAATTTCTTTGCACAAAGACAATAAAAAGTGTTAGAGAGACAGAAAAACTGATCGGACCTAAAACATCTACTGCGTGGAACATCATTCAGCGTTACCAAAAAAAAAAAAGAATTGTTTCAACCCCACAAAAAGGCCGTCCTCAACTGCTCTCTGAGAGAGAGCAGCGTTATATATTAAAAGAATTAAAAAAGATCACCGACTTAGTGCTCCAAAACTTCAATGTGAAATTTTTGACATGTTCAGAGAGCAAAAAAGAGGCAGAAACTGTTCGGAGAGTGCTAAGAAAACTCGACTATCATGGTAGAGTAGCCTGGAAGAATCCTTTTGTCAGTAAGATAAATCGTGTTAAGAGAGTGAAATTTGCCGAAAAATGTTTTAATGGAAATAGTGACTTTTGGAATGATATACTCTAGCGATGAATCAAAATTTAATGTTTTTCAGTCAGATGGATGGGTTATGGGCTGGAGGAAAGCGAATGCTGAGCTCGAAAAGAAGAATTTACAGCCAACATTAAAGGGTTTTAAAGCTCCACCTCCGGGTGGAGGTGGGTCAGTTATGGTTTGGGGCTGGATGTCCGCATCAGGATTTGGAGAATTAGTGTTTATTGATGGAATGATGCACAAAATGGTTTATAGTAATATATTAAAATATAATTTGGAAAAAGTGCCAAAAAATTGGGTATTTTAGGGTCTTTTAAATTCTACCAAGAGAACGACCCCAAACCTACGGCTTGGGTGATACGCCAGTGACTGTTATATAATTGCCCAAAAGTATTCCAAACCTCTCTGCAGTCACCAGGTCTTAATCCCATTGAAGATTTATGGCAATATTTAGCTAGTGCTTTATGTAAACGAGTAATATCTAACAAAAATGAATTAAAACGATGTTTCCTGGAAGAATGGGAAAAAAACACCACCTGAATTAACCAAAAACTTGTTTCACCTATGCCTGATCGTTTGAGGGCTATTGAAAGTCAAAAAGCAATTATTAAATTATTACCAACCAATTATTAAATAGTAGGAGATTTTAAATATTGAATATTTAAACTCTAGCACTTCTGGTGTCCCAATATTTTTGAGAGCCTTATTTCACACTTTTTCAAAAAGTGCTACCTAACAGTTTGGAATTTCATCGATTTATACTTATATATAATTTGTACAGATGTTGCTGTTATTTAAAAAAAAAAAAATTCCAAACTTTTGTATGTTTTTTTCATTTTCCTTTTAAATCATTTTGTAATAGGTGTCCCAATATTAATGGGAGTCACTGTAAGTAAAATTCACAGTTGAGTTTATTAAATTAAAAAATAAAAAAAATTGGTAACAATAATTTTTAGTGAAATGTATCACTTATTTTTGTTTATGTTTATATTATATTCATTTCATGTAGAACATTGAAGTTTATTTATGTTTAGCCAACTCATTGCAAAAAGTTGTAAACTTATAAGCAATAAAATTATTTATTTATTTACACAAATACTGAACATTTCATTCGTTCATTCACCGACATACGGATCCCATTTTTGCTGATCAGCTGCCCCGTACTTATCAACAACTTCTGCCCTTGTACTACCGTCAAATCCTTATTGTAGGCTGAAGCGATGATAGCCTCGCGCATACCACGAACAATAAAACAGGGGCTTCTTTCGAATTAAATGCATTCTGGTAATTTGCCTCAATCGTGTAATGATGGCGATCGTTGGATGAGCTTCATTCAAGGTCCTTCAAGTGATTTCGATTTAGTATTATCATTTTTATTATTAATTCAACTTCATTATTTTATTTGTTTTTATTTAGAGGATGTAATAGATATGTTAAATACATTAGATTTAATGTATTACAAATTATTGTATCAAATATTAATGTATTTAAATGTAATGGAAGAAGTTACTTTACCCAGTATACGTCCTTAGTAGCTTACGCAGAATACTCCAGAAGTGAGGTTGTTCAAGCCCACTAAGTGTTCTAAAATTTATTTTTGCCAAGAACTGCTCAATTATGTTAGCGCTGAATGAACGTTCTCCTAGCCTAGGCAATAGAAAGTCACGAAGAAAACGTATCGAAGTAAAATTTCTAGGCACGAAAACAAGGAAGGCATTATTGAGTTGTTTAGTTAAAAGTAGTTCATATTTATTTCAAGCCACTTATGTTTGTTATAGAGGGGGAAAAAAGGTTAAGTAACGATCGTGAAATGTATGTGTGATTGATTACATATGAGGCGAATGTAATGGAACCGATCATCCTGCTATGGGGCGGGACTTTTTTTTTTGTAATTTCAGATAAAATTGTTACTGGGTCATTATTGGGTAAATATTTCACATGAAGCGAGGAGCTTAAAGCGGCCATTATCCAAGGCTGGGCAGATATTATCTTGTTTCTAGTTATTTAATATTTCAAACAACGCCCCACTTGAGATGGCTTTCTTCTACAATTTAAACGATGTTTTAGTAAAAACGCAAGCTAGAGAAGTCTTTACCGGCTTAAGGTAACAAAAGAGAGACATTACTTAGAATTATCAATTAGGTAGTTGCGAATTTGTCTACATGTGGGTAAGTAGTATTTTTTACTATGTTTGATCTAGCCAAATTGGTCTCATTACCAGAAAATTCAATCACTCTAACAACTCTAGTAACTGTTTGGGGAAGGACAAGTCTTTATTTTATTTTTATTTTTAAAGGTAAACAATAAAGTAAAATAAAAACCAATCACCATCTTTCTTTTGCCAATATTCTTATTGTTCTCTCTCACAATTAACGGGTATAGGATATACAGCTGTGAGGTTAACCAAACGCACCAATTTCCAAATAATTCAAATCTCTGGAATCTAAAATACTTCAATTCCATAGTAAACTTACATATAATAATACTTCCAGACTATATTTACAGATCTTAACAATCCTTTTGTCACCAAAGTCGCCAAAACCCCGTCCCATTTCAACCTGCAATCACACGCCAATCACTCTGCAAAAACAAGTAAAATAAATGAATGATTAACAGAAAAGTAAACTAAACCTTAACTTGTTTTCAATAATAAAACTAATCATAAATAAAATTAAACTAGAAAAACAAAACTAAGAATATAAATATGTTCAAAATAAACAAAAGTATTGAACAAATTCTTTGAACTAAAACTAATAAAATTCTTTTTAACTTTAAGCCATTAATATAGTAAATAAATACAGATTTTGTGGTTTATTTAATGAAAGAAATTTCATTGTCTAAATAAAGAGAGGTGCTAAATTTAAACCTAATAATTAAAAATAAAAAAAGAGAGATCAAAATCTCTGCTACTAGAACACTTTAATAGCTATATTCCTTTTTAAGAACTCTATAATAATACAAATTTACTTTATCAAAGGAATATTGTAATATTAAATCATTACGAAGTATGCCCATTTCGTGAAAATAATGGAATTAATTGACTGTTATAATTTCTACGTAAAATGTCCACATTTTAATTCTTCATGATTGTAGTTTGTCCGAGAATTATTAGGTTTAAATTTATCACCTCTCTTTATTAAGACAATGAAGTTTCTTTCATTAAATAAACCACAAAATCTGTATTTATTTACTATATTAATGGCTTAAAGTTAAAAAGAATTTTATTAGTTTTAGTTCAAAGAATTTGTTCAATACTTTTGTTTATTTTGAACATATTTATATTCTTAGTTTTGTTTTTCTAGTTTAATTTTATTTATGATTAGTTTTATTATTGAAAACAAGTTAAGGTTTAGTTTACTTTTCTGTTAATCATTCATTTATTTTACTTGTTTTTGTATTTTGTTTGATTCTTTTTTATTTATTTATTTTGTTAAAGATGTACACTAAGTTGTATTAACGCAACTCGCCTTGAACAAATTGTAAAACTTAAATCAAGCAATAAATTGATTGATTGATCACTATAATAAGATTTTTCCTATACACAGGAAACCTCAAAACCTTGTGTTTCTTCAGTAAACTTTTTTTTTTTTTTGAAAATCTGGCACGGAATAATGGTCGGTGTACGTGAACTAAGAGAGAGATGGAAAACGTACTGAAAGCATGTGCGTGCGTACGTGCGTGCATGTTATATGAGGGCCCGATTGTGGGCACCTGCACAACAAATTGTTCCTCATTACTCCTAACAAATACGTCATTTTTATAAGTGCCGACAAAAGAGGCCGGTTGACATGTGAGCCTATTGAGGTCCGCCTTTCATCTGGCGCCGCTTAAACACACACACACACACACATATATACCCACTAACTAAATCTCCAATCACACGATTACCTACAATCCCAGCCTCTTTGTTTAAACTCTTTCTTCAGACCGGCCTCTTGTGACCATGAACAGAACGGGTACCATCTTATTTAGTAATATATGCACACTTCAATAGTCCCCATTTCGTAATACTTAGATTTGCATGCTTCAAAGCATAACTGGTCCGGTCACATTGACTAGTTTTGCAAGAAGCGGCCGGCAAAACTCACACCCATTTCATGCAATTATTGCAATTGAGATAGTGCAAATTAATGATAAATGCATCAATGATATTTATAATAAATTTATTTATAATTATCTGGTGTGAACACTCACACCACTCTCCCTTACCGTTAACTTTTTGGAACTTACAATTTGCATTAAAAAATAGTTTTGGTGGAGGGTTACTTTAAAACTCACCAATATCCTGAGGTAATTTGCGCCCGAAGCATTTTTCAGTTTGCTACTGGACTCCTAGCAATGTAATCTAGTTTCAGAAGTGAACTGTAAGAAGCTCTCAGGAAAAGAAAAAAGGTAAGAGCTGGATTCGAACCCAGTCGGTAGTTCCGTTTATCCTATCATCACTTGAGGAAATCAAAATTCCATAGTCCAAAATGCTTATAATTCTGTAAATCATAACCTCCAACGGAAAAAAAAACTTCATAGATTTGGATTTAATAACTAATAAAAGGGAAGAGATTAGCCATGCGGTTAGCTTATTGGATTCCCACGCTGAGGACCCAATAATTTATTTAATTTTCATATTTTAATTGAAATTCTGAAAATCAGAATTTTTAAATAATTATAATTCAACATATTTTCATTTTTCTTACTGCGCTAGTGAAAAAAAATAAAATGCTGCGTTCGTATCGCATTTCCGATTTGGACTTTGAGTGCTTTAACAGAGCTTAATGCAGCCAAATTGTACTCGTATGTAAGAAAATGAATACCGACGCTTGAAATTATTCTTGTTTGTACACTCTTTTGAGAGAGAGGCAAAAAAAAAAATATCTCTACCAAACAAAAGAACGGATGCAAGGGAAAAGAGTATCTAAGGCCAGGCCAAGCATGAAGGTTTTATAACCCAACAGGAAGGAAGTGGACAAATATGATGCAGTAAGTCGGCCTCAATGATGCTCAAATGTAAAAATAACTTTACAACCACTGGTATGATTGATGGTGGCAAGCTTTATGGGAAGGGGATCAGTTTGGTCGCGTGGCCAACGCCGGGGTAACGGATATATCGTATATGTAAAATCGATTGTCGTGGTCAGCCGAGCGACACTTTAATGGTTAGGGGTCTATAGAGTACCACATTTTTATTATAGTAAAAACAAATTGAGGATTTTAATAGAATAGCGTACGTTATTACAAAGTCACTTTAACTACACGCTGGAGAACAACTAACGCACCATTTTGCATTACAACAAACAACTATCTGTTGTAGTTATTACTAATTGTATCACCTTATTAGAAATAGAAATAGAAAAGAAATTTATTATTCCGGGACAATTGTCCCCTAAGAATAAACACAGGTACAAATAGAGACCTTAACAGTTTGGCTTGTGATTAAACAGAAAATAAATAAATAAATAAGTATTTACAAAAAGTGAAAATAAAAATAACAGCAGAAATTAAGGAAATAAATTAAAACAATTAGAATGTCGGAGGAAGCTGAATAGAAAGGAGATAACTGAATAGACGGGATTTAAAGATAGAAAGGGTAGGAGCACAGCGGACAGATGAAGGCAAGGAGTTCCAGGAGAGGTAGCACGTATTAGGAAGGACTTGTGAAAGGATGAGGTACGGTGAGAGGGAATATAGAGATCGGATGAGCGAGATCTAGTATTACGGGAATGTATCGAGGATTTAAACTTAAGGAGTTGGAAAATATAGGATGGTCTTTGAGACTGGATGACTTGAAAAAGGAAAGAAGCCAAAAAATATTGGCGGCGATAGACAGGAAAAAGCCACTTCAACTCATCGTAGCAGTGCGAAATGCGAGAGTCTCTGGAAATGCTGATATGAAGCAGTTCATGAGAGGCACTTGAGCTTAGCTTCAATATCACCAGAAAGACCGCCATACACTAATCAACCATAGTCGAAATGGGGGAATATAAGAGAGGAAACTAGGAGCTGCCGGGTCTTAATTGGAAAAAGATGACGGGAACTATTAAACTGCTTAAGGATATATGGATGGAACGACGTGAAATTTAGGAAACATGGTTTTTCCAGGAAAGGTTTTGATCAAAAGTTATACCAAGGTTTTTCACAGAGGAACAATATTTTATAAGGATATTGTAAAGTAGAAGATTAGGGTTGGAGCCAATAATTACAACGTTCTACTAACATCAAATTTCACTGGGTGTTATTAGTTAGTTGCATGCGAATTAATTAGTAATAATACACTAATCGTTTAAAAATTATGAGTTAATTATTTAGATTAGCTGGCTCTGAAAAAATAAAACTAGAAATTGTTTAAACAACACTGTTAATGGAGTCAAATTTTACGTATAACTCTATTTTAGTGCGGTCAGTTTTAGTGTATTCTGTCACTTCCTGTGTAATTAAGGTCGAAAGTTTTTATTCAAACAAACTTATCTGGATCCTATTTGGGTTGATTATATTATGAAAACAAATGTTTCTAAATAACTGAAATTATGAACAGAAGTAAAAATGAAATTTTGCTGATTTGTTAACCCAATCCTAATAATTAACTTTTCAAAGTTGTTTTTGTTAAAGACAGTTATAAATGTTTGTAAAAATGTCTGCTTTTATTACAGCTAATACATTAGCGCATTCTGGTGGCCAACTAACAAAACTTCTAGAGTTGTTGATTGTTTCATTCAAACATATTACTATTATTCCAAATTTTCACGCTTTAAATAATGAAAACACTGAATTTTCTAAATAATATACAATCAGTAATCTATGTTTACATCTATTTTGAAGGAAAAAAGCCTAATTTTTAACCAACTTCTTAAATGAAATCTTGTTGCTTCCCGACATTTTCAATTGTGTGTCAAGTCCTTAAATAATCGGAAGAAAATATCTTGGGTTATATATGTTTGATAGGCACTATGGCCAATTTTTGTAACGGGGAGTTGGACCTTAAGTACGACATCCCCACCAATCACTGATGATAAAACTCTCACTTGCTAATTATAAATTAGCATTCGCCAAACTATGTGGGAGAGCAAGGAGTACAGAGTGAACTTGCAACTCACACGACTATCTCTTACTAACTCATAAAGGTACTTCGGCATCGTATTTAGTTTTTGCAAATTTGCAATTATTAATAATATAATTATAACACAGAAATGATACCTTACTGGGGGAAGTCTCAGTTACCGTAAACTTCATCTTTTATTTGTCCTGCCTTTTTTTTTACTTCTTTCTTTTATTAGAAAACGTTCCAAATTCTGAATTTCATTCATTATATTAAGATTTGGATCTAAATGGAGGAATTAATTATCAATACTTATCCGAAAACAATAATTTATATTTTATGAGGGTTATATTTTAGTGGACAATTGTAAATTCAAGTTGCAATATTAACCACACAGAAATGTCCTGTTTTAGAGGACAAACGATTTATGTTTTAGCAAAAGAAACAGTTTCAATTTGCCCGAAGTGTTATTGTTCCTGAATGGGCACAATTGGCATCAACTTTTGATTTTCATATAAAAGCTAACAAATATGGAACCTTTATTATTCAGAAATTTATTTTTTTTAAGCATTTTTCTCTTTTTCTTATTAAAAAATATATATTTATATATTTCCTTTTCATTTTGGTAAAATTAGCGTTGCTTAGTTTCATTAAGTTTATGTCATTGTAAACACTCGGCAGACGGAGTGTGTCACTCCATGCCGTTTCTTATTTTTTTTGTTATTAAAATTCAATTTATGCTTATGAAAAATATCAAAAGAAATAATAGTTTTAAATGTTCAATTGATGTCTATTGATGTCAGCGCATTCTGGTGGCCAACTAATGAAACTTCTAGAGTTGTTGATTGTTTCATTCAAACATATTACTATTATTCCAAATATTCACGTTTTAAATTATGAAAACACTGAATTTTCTAAATAGTATACAATCAGAAATTTTTGTTTACATCTATTTTGAAGAAAAAAAGCCTAATTTTTAACCAACTTCTTAAATGAAATCTTGTTGCTTCCCGACACTTTCAATTGTGTGTCAAGTCCTTAAATAATTGGAAGAAAATATCACGGGATATATATGTTTGATAGGCACTATGGCCAATTTTTGTAACGGGGAGTTGGACCTTATGTCCGACATCCCCTTCAATTACTGATGATAAAACTCTCACTTGCTAATTATAAATTAGCATTCGCCAAACTATGTAAGAGAGCAAGGAGTACAGAATGAACTCCTTGGTATTCATCCGACAATCTCTTTCTAACTCATAAAGGTACTTCTGCATCATATTTAGTTTTTCGGCGACCAGAGGCTGTCTCAATTTTCTTTTCTCATTAATTATCAAAATTAGATTTACTTAATTCTAGTTTCTTTCTAGGATCATGGGATTTTTTATTTTTATCTTTTATTTTTTATTGTTTGAATCTATACTTCTTCTTCTAAAGCTATAGATCTCGTATGTGTAAGTAATGTATAGGAAATAATAGTTTTTAATTTTTGACAGAGGTCTGCAAGAACTGCAGCAAGTACACTAGCGCACTCAACTGGCCAACTAATGTAACTTGGAGAGTAGTTGGCGAAAAGACGGAATTTTCTAAATTATATACAATCAGTTGTCTGTGTTTACAGATATTTTTAAGAATTAATCGTAATTTTTAATAGAATTTTTTAAATTTAGCTTCTTGCTTCCCGTTGATTTTGAATGTATTTAAATATTATAAATAATTGTTAGAAAATTTGTAATTTATTGCGGCACTGCAATCGCCCACATATATTTGCTTGTGCCATTTTTTGGAACGGGGAGTTGGACATTAATATGCCTCCCCAAAAAGTGATAAAGAATTAATTTGCTAATTATAAATTAGCATTCGTCTAACTCTGACAATGACGAGTTTTTATTTAATTTATTTTAATTTTTTTGGAGGAATTCCAAATGAACTCAAAAACAGTAACGTCACAAAACATTTAGTAGAGTCTGAACTCTGTTGATTGGAGCGACTGCTCACTCGACTATCTCTTACTAATTTAAGATCCTACCTTATAATGTTACTTCTAGGTCATATTTAATTTTCACAAATTAACCATTAGTAAAACTATACATTACACAGAAATGATACTCTACTAGGGAGAATTCCCACCCCTTCAGAAGAATTGCTCTGAAAGGTGTTAAATCATTCAAACATATTACTAATATTCCAAATTTTCATGCTTTAAATATCGCAGATACTGAATTTCATATGTAATATACAATAACTTATTAATATTTACAGCTTTTTCTCATTTCTTGTAATTTTCTAGCCAGTGGCAAAAAGGATTTGTGCGGGTAAAACGTGAAATAAGCCTATCATCGACAGTAATAACTTTATTTTATTTTACTGATCATTTAAAATATTGAAATCATCTATCTTTATAGAACAAATTCTAAGTTCCATAATTTAATAAATTGAAGTAAGAGACAAGTCTTATAACTTTTTTTTTTTGTTTTGTCTTAAGCGAAAATTTTTTTCATTTTGCTGAATGGATTTTTCCATTTCTTATAATTTTCTCAAAAACGGCTGCTACAAAAACTTGTCCAGGAAAATTCGGCTATGTGCACTTCTTGGATTGGTTAGGCCTTTTCTCTAATGTTCCATTACTGTTTATTATTCTGGCTTACCACCTGTATAATATTAATTAGAATCAAATGTAGCAATGAATTCACAAATTTGGAGAAATCAGTAGACTGAAAGTGCCAATTTACGAAACAGAAATTTCGGTATTTTAAAATTTTCTCATAAACGGGTCATGCAATTTTATTTAAATTTGGTATAGCTATTACAAACACATAAGCTCTATAACTGATATAAATAGGAATATAATTGCCGTTTTAGTATAGTTATTGAGATATAGAGGGTAAAATTTTTGTAGGTTTTGTAAATCGTTCAACATTTTAAACCTCTATATCTCTCTTTGTATTGTTTAGATTTTAATGATTCCTTTACTGAATTATAGAGAAAAGTTAGCTCTATAACTGATATAAATAGGAATGTTTTAGTAATAATAGGTAATGAGATATGGAAGGATAAATTTTTGAGGTTTTGTAAACAGTCATAATTTCAAAACCTCTATATCTCTCTTCGTATTCTACCAATTGTAATAATTTCTTTACCGAATTGTAGACAAAAGTTTACTCTATAACTCGTATAAGTAGCAATGTTTTAGTTATAGTAGTTATTGAGATATAGAGGTTAAAGTTTGGAGGTTTTACAAATTGTTTTAATTTCAAACCTCTATATCTCTCTTCGTATTCTACCAATTGTAATAATTTCTTTACCAATTGTAGACAAAAGTTTACTCTATAACTCGTATAAATAGCAATGTTTTAGTTATAGTAGTTATTGAGATATAGAAGGTTAAAGTTTGGAGGTTTTACAAATCGTTCAAATTTCAAATCTCTATGTCTCTCTTCCTAGTGTTCCGATTTTAATAAATCTTTTACCAAATTGTAGAGAAAAGTTAGCTCTATAACTGATATAAATACGAAAGTTTTAGTAATAACAGTTATTGAGATATAGAAGGGTTAATTTTTGAGGTTTTGTACATCGTTAAAATTTAAAACCTCTATATCTCTCTTTGTATTGTTTAGATTTTAATGAATTCTTTACCGAATTGTAGAGAAATGTTTGCTCTAGAACAAATATAAATAGCATTGTTTTAGTGCCACTAGTTATTGAGATATAGAAGGTTAAATTTTAGAGGTTTTACAAATCTCTATATCTCTCTTCCTGTTGTTCCGATTCTAATGAATTATTTACCGCATTGTAGAGAAAAGTTACTCTATAACTGATATAAATAGGAATGTTTTAGTAATAATAGTTATTGAGATATGGAAGGATACATTTTTGAGGTTTTGTAAATGGTCATAATTTCAAAGCTCTATATCTCTTATTGTATTGACCCGATTTTGATGAACTCTTTACCGAATTGTAGAGAAATGTTTGCTCTATTACCGACATAATAGAGGAATGTTTTAGTAATAATAGTTGCTGAAATATAGAAGACTGGATTTTTTTTTTTTCCTGAAAATCGAAGAAGGATACATCTCTTTGAGAGAGTAGCGGTTAGATTCCTTCTTAAGTGATAAGAATTAAATTTGAACTCAAATTTCGGTGTTTGAAATTTGTGAGTTTTAACCTTGAAAATAGTTATAAGTGTCCGCTGGGTACGCTATTGGTCCCAGTTAATCTGGGGGCATCTTAGCATAGGTGTTTCTTGCCAAATTTTTTTTTTGGTAACTTATACAGAACTATAGTGATGTAAACTCAGCTTTAGACATTCTAATCAGACTGGTAAATTCACTGTTCCACCCACGTACAAGTGGGTATGGTTTTACTGGCAGTATAACGGCCAATACCATTCCAGTAGGCACCTAACATAGGCACATTTAAATGCGAACAGGCGGTTTGCAGTCGTTAATCAAGGAGAACCAGTTTAAAGGGGGAGAGGGATTTACGTTAGTTTGTGCTACTAGAGAAATTCACTGATTAAAAAGATGCTGATTAGCTGGATGGTACATTCAAATGAGGAGTAGCGCTGCAATGAGGTACAGCCAACGTCGCGACGAATTAAGAACGGCCTTAGCTTGCTAAATTCAATGAGCGGGAAAGAGTCGGATGGAATGGGAAGAGGTGAGGGGGTAGCGGTTCCCCTCTGATTCAATTGCTACCCGCCATCTCTCCCCTCCTGAAGTGGGCTGCGGACTCCTAACGAATACCAGGGTCACCCACTAAACTGATTATGCTGAACGGAGAACATCAGCGGGAGCATGCGTTCAGCCTCCCAGCGCGGAATAACAAACACCCTATTTCGACCATTCGTCCCCATTGTACTTTGCTTCTACAAACCTATTACTTCATTTACATACATGTAGATAGTAAGCTAGATAATGGTAAAATTTTACTTATTTCTTGAGCAATCTCTCTCACTTCACATAAGAGGAAGTATTACAATCGTACATACTTTCAATTTAGCGTTTAAACCGGAAATAAATATCCAGAACACGAAAAATCTGGCGGGAACACACATGTGAGTTTCTCTTTCGATTATCTTAGAAATAGGGAAATCTGCATCTTTTCGGACAGCCAGGCTGCACTGAAGGCCATTGTTTCCTTCAGAATTACCTCTTCCCTGGTCTGGGAATGTAGAAAGGCCTTAGAACTACTGGCTCGGCACAATAAGGTCCGACTGGAGTGGGCGCCGGGTCATGTGGTGATTAAGGGGAATGAAATAGCTGATCAGTTGGCCAGGAATGGAGCTAGTACTCCTTTCATTGGCCCAGAACCAGTCCTGGGGATCACTACGGGTGCAGTTCGTGAGGCTCTCAGAGATTGGATCTGGAGAGAACTGGATGATGCTTCCTGGGGTCAAACACAGCAAGAGTGTTATGCCCTTGCTGTGTAAACAAAGAATCAAAGAGACTCTGTGCTTGGGCAGAAATCAGATTACTCTGATTACAGGCCTATTCACAGGGCACCTGCAGGTTTAGAAAGCACCTGCACAAATTAGGGCTTATTAGCTCGGAACTGTTGTGCAGATTGTGGTCAGGAAGAGGAAGAAACGGCCTCTCTCACCTGTTATTCGATTGCGTTGCAATCGAGCGGCTGCGCTACCGATATCTTTGGTACCTTAAGACCAAAGGAGATTATAGCGCAGAAGGAACTGGTAGGTAAAGCCCTCAACCTTCTTAGAAGGGGAGGTTTCACCTACTAGATTTAGAGGGAAGGCACAATAAGCCTTTTGTGGCTGCGGTGCCGTGGGGCATAGATCCCGTCCCGCCCTTTAAAATCTAAAAAAAATCTTTTATCTTTCGATTAATTTCAATTATGGCAATCGCCCCCCAGCAAAGATAACTTTTTAAGCAAACAAAAACAATAGGCGAAGATACTATAACAAAAATTTCCAAGGTGACTTCTCAAGAAATACAAATTCACCATCAATCTTCTTGAATGAACGGTATTAAATTTTTAATTCTTAAAACGGAAACTTCTTGCTAAATATCTTAATGAATTTTTTTTTAATGCAAATTGTGTCAATGTTTCAGCTCCAAAACAGCCTACCAAAAGTATTTTTTTGAAAATAGCATACAATTTTCAGCTTTGATAAAAAAAAGTCATTTTGAATTAACGTTTTCAACGATAAAATGAAATCTTGTATGTTCAAGATTATATAGGCTACCGTTTTTCACTTGGGCAGTTCTCCTTTGCAAGATGAATACTTTGATACTAATTTAGCTACCGAAGGCTAGCCCTTCGGCTAACTTCGAGTGTTGTCGGATAGGTGAGTAGCTCTTTATTAACAAAGTAATTTTGAACTGTTAATACTTTATTAAATTTAAATGAACTGTTATTTATTAAATTTATTGGTCAATTCAATTCCAGGCAGGACTATCACAAGCTTTAATACTTTGATAGATTATTTATTTATTTAAGAGTATTTATTAAGAAAATTAGTTTTTAATGAATTATTGTATAATATTATCTGTGAATAACGGAGATCTTGGCTTCAATTGAAAATTAAAATTAAATAATAATAATAATAATAATAATAATAATAATAATAATAATAATAATAATAATAATGATATTAAAGTTTCGTGCTATTTAGAATTTTTTTTGCTATATTTCAAAATTTTACCCAGAATTCTTGAAACATGAAGCATTTACCACTAACATATATTCTCCTGATATGTATTTTTAAGATCTAGTCCACAGATAAGTCCGATAATCTGAGAAATGGCATTGATATTCTGAAAAAAATCATATCGGCTACAATCTACCCAGATAAAATATACCACGCAACGTAACTGGTGTGAAATAAAGGTTAAAGTAATGTTCAGTACATAAACTTAGTTTAAAAAAAAAAGTAAATAAAAATCAAAAAACTGTAAGTCGAATCAAAGAGTGAATTATCCCACCCGTTGCGAAATATCAAATTTGAATTTTCAGCTATTTTTTTGCTTTTTGTAGATTAACACAGACCAATTTTCAAAAAAAAACTTTTTAATTCTCAAAATTGTTAAAAAAAGATTATTTCCTGTGTAAAGTCAAAATTGAAAATCAGTCTGATTGCGACACTAGTTTTGTACGAAAACGCGTTTTTTTTTAAATTTTTTACGAGTGCCATCTGTGCGGTCTATGAAACCAGAATTTTCATTGTGGATATTATTTTGTGGATTAAAAAAAAAAAAGCAAAAAGGTGAGTGGTTTACACCCGAATTATTTATAAGTAAATGATACTTCTAAAGAAGATTAGACAGCTAACTGGACAGGAGCAGAGTGCTAAAGCAGAAGGAGCTTTGTAAAGTTGAAGAAGGTATTTTTTATTTTGCATTATGGATTATGGTTATGTAGTGAACAAGGGTGGGGAAGACTGTTGCGCAAAGAAGCGCTGTCTGGTCGCCTGGGAGACCACCTTGCCAGTCCATTGTCTCCTGATATTTATTATGACGCCTGATCTCCCAGTCCTAACGCTGCCTCCCTCAATAAATACAAATCCAAACAAAATTAATGATCACTGTTTAGATATTCCAAATACGAACGTCTTTTCTGTCGAATCAGTTGAACCTTCAACACACACATACAAACGCACAAACGCATAAAGAAAAAAAAAATATAGAAAAAGAAAAAGTCAAGCTAACTTAGTGGGAGCGGATAATATTTATTGACGATTGTCAGTTTTGGAAAAGTAGTTCTTTCAACTTTTTCTCAATCTTATCAGTAAGAGGATGGTATTGTAATCGAGTAGAATTTGAATTTTGAGTTTTCATTAGAAATATCCGTTTTGGGGTTCAATGGGGTAAGAAAAAGTGTTAGAAAATGGCCTCCGCTCCGTGTGTGCTCCGTAAAGTAATCACCTATTTTTTTTTTTTTTCAGGCGGGGCTTAACGTCCAAATACCAATTAGGTGTCGTGGACGGAGGGTGGAAGCACGATAAACAATTTTTTTGTAACAAATAAAAAGTAGTCATACGCGGGATTCGAACCAGGGATCTCCTACACACTAAGCCACGCTCTTGACCACTAGACCAACATCCTCCCCAATTATTAAACACTATTTCTTGGACTTTATCCGTTGTAGAACGCATGATTATTTTGTATCCCAGACCGGCTTAGAGCTTTCATCCAACAAATTTAGAAATTCAGTCTTACATTTGATTCTTATTATGGTTTTACAAATGGTAATCAAATACAATAAACAATATCGGGGCTTTAGAGAACTGCCTAACCAAACCAATCTCTCTCAGAAGTGCCCTGAAAAATTTCTTTAAATAATGAATTAATGAAAAATGTTAATATGTTAACTTTGTAAGAATATGTATAGTTTTCATGAATGGATGTTAGGTTAGTTTATTTGAAGGGATTTAGGAATATTGATTAAAGCTTTTCCACCCAATGCAAATAGCAATAAAATTGAGACTGCAACATGAGTGCGTCCATATACCAAAATTCTTCTGAAAATAGGAGACCACAATAAACATGCTTAGATTTAACCATAACTATTCACCGCACCACCTAGACCGCATGGGGATCACAAAGACACAGTCTGTTCTTGCAAGAATTCATAGCCGACTCCAACCACGTATTAGCCTAACAAGGTAGGGATCAACTGTGGAGGGCGCTAGTACGGACTAATTACCAACCACCACCCAAACTTACACAATTGCTTTATTGATGCACAATAAAGACGACATATACTTGGACTTTTACAGATACATAAAGACGAACAACATCACTCTATAATTAGTAGCAACTAATCAACAACAAGATTACCTACCATTTCAACAATTCTAACTACAATAAACATAAATTTAAAAAAGTAAATAATAAATAATTTTTTTTTAATTTATATGCTTACATCCTGTTCATATATACATCATGTAAATGTGTTCTATATCAAGTTAAGCCCAGATTATGTGCTGAATCCCTGATGTATCCAGCACCACAATCGAGGAGACATGTTGAGAGGGGCCAGCCAATGCTGGAACACTCTGGAGGTTGTAAGGAAGGTTAGGATTGTGATAAAAGGTCGTGGAGGACAAGGTCGGGATGGGTTGTTGTGGATAAGGCTTGTTCTGTGGGATTAGGATGTATGGTTAGGCTATTATGGAAATTAAGGAAGCCGAGAATGTGTTAGGTCATTGACAAAAGGGATATTGAAGTCTATATATGGAGGGTTAAATTGGATACATAATAAGGAGCGTTGAGGATATGCCGAAGGACTTTAGATTGAAAGGATTGGATTCTTTGGATGTTGGATGGTTTCGCAGAGCCCCACAGCTCAGCTCCGTAGATCCAGATGGGTTTTAGTAGTGTCAGTTTGTTCTGTACGTTCATGGCTGCTAGATCTCCGACCTAGCAGTCTTCGTAATAGTCCATATCCGTCCATTTAGTTGTTGTCTTTTCAGTCGACTGTCTAATACAGTCCTAGGTAGCAATTAAAAAATAATTTAAAATATAACTTAGCGCTTAACATAACCTTCATCGGATAACCTTTTCGTCGTCGCAAGTTTCAGAATCATCTTCAAAATTATTGATACCAGTTACCAACCCCCATTCGTTCGCTCATTTGAGCAAAACCTGGACGCGGTGAGTGAATTACACCAACTTTCCATACTTGTACAATAAATAACTGCAATATTTCAATGAAACTAAGCATTTGATTAAATTGTTTAATATCTTTTATGAAGGGAACAATTAAATTGGTTACAGTTGGATAGTAAAATGTTTGGAATGCGTTAGTATCGAGTTGGTAGGGTGATTTATTATCGTTAAAATGAAAAACTACCTAATTTATGTGATCTTCAGAGATTGTGGCCGGCCGAAATGATGGAGGGTTGGCAAGTTTACTTTTCGCCAAAACCCAGGGTAGTTGCTATCTGGCTGGACGTACGGTCAAGCAAGGTATCAATTGATTTTGACGCACCCAAGACCGAACTTAATGTAAATAAAATTATATCTAACTCGCAAGAATTCTTCTTTCGCCAATAAATAATAATGAGGGAAGTGATTAGCTATACGGTTAGCGTATTGGATTCCCACGCGGAGGACCTGGGTTCGAATCCAGCTGCTGACCCTTTAGATTTTCTCTTCCTAGGAGCTTCTTACAGCTCACTGTCCGCTGATGGACAGTGTTGTATGTAACGAGAGAACACTGTCCGGAGGCCGGTAGTGCTCTGAAAAAAAAGCTAAGGGCGCCAATAACCTCAGATGTTGGTGCGCCTTAAATAATGTCAAAAATAAAATAATAATAAAACTATACTCTTCATAGTCCAGAGTAACTGCAAGAATTAATTCGAGATGTGCAGGTCTTCACCGCTGATATCGGGGTAACTTTTGGGCTGGACAAATGTAGGACATTAACAATCTGGAAACGAAAGATTGTCCTTTAAAAATCTAAAAACGGAAGGATACTACGAGGGGCACTACTTATATTTTGAGCCTTGTCAACACTGTGTATGGACATTTTTGACCATAATCTTCTTCAGAACGTTTTGTTATTTGAGCGCGATTTGTGTTGTTTACAGTCACTTGAAAATTGTGTCTCAGCGAAAAAGTAAGATGATCGTATCAATTGGTGCAAACCAATGCTTAAGAAATACAATGGCGGTGCTTCAAAAGACGTGTATAAGATTGTAACAGGTGACGAATCATGGATATATGCGTATGAGCCGGAAACTAAACAGTAGTCGACTGTATGGGTGTTTCAAGATGAACCAAATCCAACAAAAGTTGTTCGCGCTCGAAGCGCTTCGAAACAAATGGTCGCCTGTTTTTTCGGAAAAACTGGTCATGTGGCAACAGTGCCTTTAGAGGAAGGTAGAACGGTCATTTCTGAATGGTACACAACCATTTGTTTGCCGGAAGTCTTCGATGAAATAAGGGAAACAAACAAGCGCCGTCGGATCATTCTTCATCAAGACAATGCCAGCTGTCATACATCTCGTCTAACAACCGACTATTTGAGCACTCAAAAAATCGAATTAATGGGTCATCCGCCGTACAGTCCTGATTTGGCACCAAATGACTTCTTTTTGTTTCCGAACATCAAGAATAAATTATGTGGACAACGATTTTCGTCGGCAGAAGAAGCCGTTGATGCATTCAAAAACCATGTTTTGGAGGTGTCTCAAGCGGTATGGGAAAAATGCTTTGACAAGTGGTTCGAACGCATGTAGAAGTGTATAGATCATAAAGGAGAATATTTTGAAAAATAATAAAGTCATTTTCAATGACAAATTACTGTTTTTTTTTATTATTAGGCCCAAAATATAAATAGTGCCTCTCGTATAAACCGATGAACAACTGCAAAACCTACGAATATCTAGAGATTCAGCAAGCCAGGAGAATTGATCACCAGTAGTTCAAGACGAACATTTGTTTTTGTTTTTATATTGTGGACTTCTTTGTTTTCCTTCATTTGTATTATTTCTTTTAGTACTATCCTAAATATATATTTTTTTATATAGCGACAGCACTGTCGTAATATTTAACTGTTGAAATAGAAGGCTACCACTATAAGGAATCCACTTCCGCAGCATTATTTAAATTGCTTTCTTTCGCAATTTGAATTTTATAGAAGCATCTAGTATGACTCCGCACAACTCGATTCTATAATCGATTCTTGAATGGAACAATACATTTTCAAAACATTCACAAAACCTCTTCCCTTAATTACTTCAGTAAAACAAATATTGATCTGTCACAGCTTATCACTCAATTTATTTACATGAATTTTTCTGTAAGAGATGATTTTTCTAGTGCAATTCCCCAAAAAAAGAACTGAATCGTTTTCCTCTTCTAATTTCCCTAAAGCTGAATATTATATTTTTTAGATTTAGCGACCCCCACACTAGACTTAAAAGAACAGAACTAAACAGACGCTATCGACTACTTAAAAGACTCTTAGACGATAGATCAAAACTCTCTCTGGACAACAAAAGACTGATTTATACTTCTATTTTGAAAAACCCATCTGGGCGTATGGAATAGAGCTGTGGGGTTCAACCAAACGCTCCAATCTCTAAAGGATTCAATCGCTACAATCTAAAATACTTCCAACAATTGTAAACGCTCCATTTTATGTCTCCAACCTACACACTGACCTTAACATACCTTTTATCACTGAAGTTGCTAAAACACGATACAGAAAAACTCCACTTAAGCCTGCAATCTCATATAAATCCTCTTGCTCAAAATCTTTCTTCTAGAACTCTTCCTGACAACCCGGACAAGACGTCTTAAAAGACAGTGGTCTCGTGATCTCCCCTCTAGTGAAGAGATGTGACTAACAGTCTAATGTTTTGGAGTATTACCACTGGGTAAACTTCTCCACTCGGTTACTTCTACCTGCAATCACACGCGAATCCTCTAGCTCAAAATCTTTCTACTAGAACTCTTCCTGACCATCCAACAAGACGTCTTAAAAGACAGTGGCCTCGTGATCTCCCCTCTAGTGAAGAGATGTGACTAACAGTCTAATGTTTTAGAGTATTACCACTGGGTAAACTTCTCCACTCGGTTACTTCTACCTGCAATCACACGCGAATTCTCTAGCTCAAAATCTTTCTTCTAGAACTCTTCCTGACAACCTGGACAAGACGTCTTAAAAGACAGTGGCCTCGTGAACTCCTCTCCAGTGAAGAGATGTGACTAACCATCTAATATTTGGGAGTGTTACCACTGGGTAATTTCTCTACTCGTTACTTATCATTTTTTACTCGGTTATCACTGTTACTTATAGCTCTAACGCGCTGATTGTAGCATAAATAAACGCAAAAAAAAAAAAAAAGATTTAGCTCCTTTCAAGATTAGCTGATTTTCCTGTAACATTTCTTTTAAATTCTTTTTTCCTAAGGCACCACGGTAGACTAGTGGTTATGGGTAATAAAAGCGATTTACGGTAAAGAGTATGTTTGCTAGTCGCCTCCGTCGATTACACCTGATCGATAGCTGTAAGTAAAAAATAGGCATTAGTTTACTTGTTTGATTTAATTCTTTTGCTGGAATAACGATTAGTGCTGCACGAGAAACGAGACAAATCTCGGTCTCGGACTCGGTACTTGAGCAACCGAGTCCGAGATCGAGACATTATATATATCTCGTCGAGAAATCTCGGTCTCGTCTTGGTTTTTCAAATATTAATTTTTAGAGACCTGCTTTCTCACTGGCTGGGAAAACACACACTGCCCCTACCCCAACTGGGGCCGCTCCCTTGGCTTTTATACAGCGGACCGTTATAGGCTTCGGTCACTAAAGTCCCAGAACAATCTAGCCCTTTCTTCACCGGCTCAGGTAAAGCCTATATAATATTTACAGATATAGCGGGACTTACACGGGAATGTCGGTAATGACTATAAAGAGACGGGGCAGATACAATAGACTAATTACAACGTTAAACTTTGACAAAAGAGTAAATACAGTAGATATCGGGAAATTTCTTTCAATACAAATACGTTAAACACAAAACATCGGAAAAGCCAAAAACCCTTACGAACCCTTATTAGATACAGAATTAGTAGTCAACATAGTTGCCCAAAAAATGGAATACTATAAAACAATACACACAGATACCGCCACAGAAGTTTGGTTTTTCCGATGTTTTGTGTTTAACGTTTTTGTTAATTGTTAATTTTGTTAACTGATTTTCTACATTACACATTCTCTAAATTGTTTGTATTTTTGTATTTGTAATACCCAGGCCCTGAAGAAGGCAATATATTTGTCGAAACGTTGGCGAAAAAGACGAGTTCTTGTTTTTATTTGACCGATTCCTCGCCAATACTAAATCCTTAATTTAGTAATTTACGGTCACGAAACCAATATATTCAAAAAAATAAAAGTAAAAATAATTGGCCATCTATCCCTACTGTTTGATGGCCATCTGTCCCGAATGCTAGAGAGAGATGACCAATATGATAAACATAACTCAACGCGTACTTTTTGACAGTTTTAGAAGTTAGGATTCATTAATGTATACTGTAGTTTCCTAATATGTAAAAAACAACACTAAAATTTCGACAAATACATTCGCTGCAGCACGCAATATGCAACTGTCATAAAATTTTTGTTGAGACGATAATGTTTTTATTCTCTGAGTTAATTAATAACGCTTTGACGCAGACCAAAATGAACTCACTTTAGTCAAACATGAACGTTCATCACTTGAGAGGTCACGCAGCGCCGTCGGACGACATTTCGGTTAAATTTCGGCTGTTGGCCATCTCTCCCGATTGGCCATCTCACCCGACTTTACCCTATAGAAAAAGAGAAAAAAAATTCAAAGTTGGGTGTTTTTCAACGTTACAGCTTTTTCGTGCAGTTTTTGACGATCAACCCTTATACAACTGTCCTAGCGGACAGTTTTAATAATAACAATTTTTGAAAATATTATTAATGACAAACCATTTTTTTATTCATTTTGATTGCCTCAAATATTGGGTTCATTTTTTTTTTCATTTTTAATACTTAAACAAAAATTAAAAAAAAACGAGATATCTCGACGAGACCGAGACCGAGATTAGAGCGACCGAGACCGAGACCGAGACCGAGATCGAGACGAGCACTTGTCATACGAGAGCCGAGGCGAGATCTGCATAAAGTCTCGCCTCGTCTCGGTCTCGTGCAGCACTAATAACGATTCCCAAGTTGTTTTTAATGAAACAAAAAAGAAGCAAAGGTGACTCCAACACCGATACTTGCGGCAGGAAAGTAAGTTTGATTTTTGTTTAATACAGAAGTCTGATATGTAAGAGAAAAAAGTAGAAGTAAGAGAAAGTTAGGAAAGTGTTCACACCAGACTGTTTTTGTTCTGAGAATTGTTGGGGGTCTGGCTTTAGACGGCACAGCCAACTGAATAATGGGAACATTTTTTTTTTTTCGGCTTATTTCTCAATTCGGAGAACTACCCTGCTTAAAATGCTGTGATTGCAGGAATAGATTCCTTCCTGCGAAAACTCGAAAAAAGAATAAGAAAAAAGACAAGAGAAAAACCCCTCCAAAAAAAGAGGAGCTGATCAGCAATTTTGCTCGCAAATCGGAGCGAATGATTGGAGTAAAAGATGGGGCACTATTTGAATGCAATATATCTGTTGATTGAGCAGTAGAATGGTGGGCGGACTCTGAACTCTTCTTGTTGGACTAGACCTCCAATGCACGCACTACCTGCCCTTCTCTTTGCAGTGCCTCTAACAATACTCAGCTCCCACATTAATTTAATTAAAGCATATACTGCGCCTGGCTGGCGGGAACTAAGAAGGCGCCGTTGTGTCCAAACTACAGCCTCCCACGGAGTGTCCTCTTCGTCCAATCTGGGGACCTCCACAAGAAGAGAACCAAAAAGCGCACGCTCATCGAAATCTTCGTGATTTTTCCCGACGATGAGTGGCGAATTTTGTTTGTTTTTTTGCTATTTCTTCTTAAACGCCGTGAACATTACCGCATTTAGGACTGCATCTCAATGATTTGGGACCAACTCCTATTCTAAACTAGTCCACCGTTTACTCAGTACATCACTTATCTTAATCCCTTACATCGAAATAACTACAATTTTTTTAAGATAGTATTTTTATCTGATATTTATTAATCATATTTCAATTTTTTAACTTGTTATCAAAGAGAAAGAAGAGCACGCGATAGGTCATTTTTATGTATTTTTTCATCCCCTTTATACTAAAAATATTGCCAAGGCAGTAAAGCTAGTATTTTTCTTAATATCGGGAAATAAGTTGTTTTCAAATGTTAAGAGCTTTAGATGTTCTCAAGCATTCACAAAATGGCTAGAAATTAATTTTACATCTGTTACAAACAAGAAGGTTTAATAATTATTTAGTAATTTTGGGAGAGTTGCGTTTAATTACCAAAAAAATTGGAAACCTCCTGCCAGATATTTAAGTGATCAATATCTTTCATGTAAAGGATCAAACTTATTCCTTGATTTATCAAATAATGCACTTTATGCAGCTTGTGCAGCATGTACTGTGCCTTCAAAGGTGACTCCTCTGGCTCGCAAGCCAAGTTAGCCAGGAGGTTATCAACTGCTCTCTGAATCTGAGGAGGCACTTATCAACTCCATGCTAACAGATGCATTCTTATAGCAATAAATAGAATCAATCTATCTAAATTAAACATATGTTTATTATAAGTTAAATAATCTTTATGGAAGCATTTTTGTGCATCTACTTTAAATATTAATTTGGAAGTATCAGTAGGAAAGTAAATACGAGGGTCGTTTGAAAAGTCCGTGCAAAAATAAAAACTACTTAATTTTTGGGGGTAAACCTTTTTTATTTTTCAACATAGTCTCCTTTTAGGCTTATACACTTCGTCCAATGCTGCTCTAGTTTGTTGATCCCTTCCGAATAATAGGATTTGTCCAAGTCTGAAAAATAGCCATTCGTTTCTGCAATCACCTCCTCGTTTGAATAAAATCTTTTTCCCGCCAGCCATTTCTTCATATTAGGGAACAAATAGTAGTCCGAGGGAGCCAAGTCTGGAGAATAGGGGGGATGTGAAACGAGTTGGAACCCTATTTCCATTAATTTTGCTACCACAACTGCTGAGGTGTGAGCTGGTGCGTTGTCGTGATAGAAAAGGACTTTTTTGTGGGTCAATCGTGGGCGTTTTTCTTGCAGCTCGGTTTTCAAACGGTCCAATAACGATGAATAATATGCACCTGTAATAGTTTTACCCTTTTCCAGATAGTCGGTGAGGATTATTCCTTGCGAATCCCAAAAGACAGTCGCCATAATCTTTCCGGCCGAAGGAACGGTCTTCGCCTTTTTTGGCGCAGATTCCCCCTTGGTAACCCATTGTTTAGATTGTTCTTTGGTCTCAGGAGTGTAGTGATGTATCCATGTTTCATCCACAGTGACGAAACGACGCTTAAAGTCCTGCGGATTCTTCTGGAACAGCTGCAAACCGTCCTTGCAACACTTCACACGATTTCGTTTTTGGTCAAGCGTGAGCAATCGCGGCACCCATCTTGCGGATAGCTTTGTCATGTCCAAATATTGATGCAAAATATTATGTACCCATTCATTCGAGATGCCCACAGCACTAGCAATCTCACGCACCTTCACTCTTCTGTCATCCATCACCATATCATGGATTTTATCAATGATTTCTGGAGTAGTAACCTCAACAGGGCGTCTAGAACGTTCAGCGTCACTTGTGCCCATATGGCCACTCCGAAAATTTTGAAACCACTTATAAACTGTTCTAATCGAAGGTGCAGAGTCACCATAATGTTTATCAAGCTTCTCTTTAGTCTCCTGAGGCGTTTTGCCTTTCATAAAGTAGTGTTTAATCAACACACGAAATTCTTTTTCGTCCATTTTTTGAAAATCACTCGACTTCCTCGATTCAAACGAATGCCAAACACAAAGAAATAGACCGATCTGGCTGAAACTTGGTGTGTGTTCTTCCAAGAGATGCTACTAACTAAACATAACCTCGATACGCGCCAGTGGTGCTATCTCTCTGACTTTGCACGGACTTTTCAAACGACCCTCGTACAGTGGTCAAAAAAAGTATTCATACACTAAGTCGTCTTACTTTATCTACTGAACTTTTGTTTCTAGGATGACTATTTCTTCAGCACTGAAATCGAAGATAGTGACAATGAATTTAATGCTCTCATTTTCTTTTATAAACATAAAGAATTGATTAAAAAGCAGAAAACTAATTTATTGTATGCAAAATAAGTATTCATACACTCAGTCTGAATGTTATAATTAACGCAAAACTAAAGACCTAATATTTTGTAAGCAATCCCTTTGCATTTATTATTGCCTGAAGCCTCCTTGGCATAGATTCCACCAGGTTTAGAGTCTCTTGAGATGTGATTTCTGTCCATGATTTCTTTAAATTGGTTATAAGCTCTTTTCTGGAAGAACATTTCAATTTTCGAATTTTTCGCTCCAAACAAGACCATGAATTTTCAATAGGGTTTTATTTTTCTGATTTTTAATCAATTTTGAAGTGCGGAGTTGTGCTATTAATCTGGTATAGGAGACAGGTTGGTTGAGAGCTAGATAAGGTTGAATCGTCAGGATAGAATTAAATATTGAACGGTAATATAGGCTAAAAATGGAATTGTATAAATAATTTTGGTCAATTGCAGCGAAGTAGTTCTGGTATCTGTCTACCTAGAAATTCCATTTAATGCTTCTGGAAAATTTGTGGATGCCAACAACTTTTTTACTGCCAAATATGGATCTAGCAAACTGCGATAGTCGCTCTGAAAAGGCACCACCGTAGCCGAGACCTGTAAAGCTAATATGTATTTTGGTACTGGGTTCGATTCCCGGTCTAGAGGCCTTGGATTTTATTTAAAGGTTAATAAAAGAAATTTACAGTAAAGCATGTTTGCTAGTCGCCTCCGTCCAGGACAGCCAATTGGTAGTTGGACATAAAGCACGCCTGAAAAAATAGGCAATTAAAAAGTAAAGTAATTGCCTATTTTTTTAGGCAATTACTTTACTTTTTTTTTTAAGTCGCTTTGGGATTCTGATGCTTGAGTAAACAAATGCGTTTTATTTGTTTCACTTATCGAGTCCATATTGCTTTATAGATCCTAGACATGGGGGGTCTAGGATCTAAAGAGTCCCTTGCCTGACTTATTCGGAAATGTCAATTCTCTTATTTCAAAATTGCTTCTTATATGTTAAGGATGCCTACCTTGTTGAGTTAATCCAAAACTAGCCTAAAATTGACTACTTTTACGATCTTGATGGCCGCCTGTCTAGCCCGAAATAAATGACAATACTCTCCTGTCATGGAGAATTCTTTTTAAGAGCTTCATGGCATAATAATAACCACAACACTGAAGATTGTATTCTTGTCTAGGCTAGCTTAGTCATAGATTGTTCGTCATCAGCTCTTTCAACTCTTTCATTAGCCTTAGAATCGTTAAGTATACCAGATAGAATCAGCCTAGGATCGGGTCTGATTATTGCCGATAATCCAGGTGTCAAATTCCTTGGCAGAGACTATCTTGTCCAGCATTAGAATAGAATAGACCAGTTTAGAAAGTTGAGATGTTTGCTGAATAGTGCTAGAGTAGAAAAATAGGATTTCGAACATTTTTTTTAAATAAAAGTATTAGAAAACGTATAGAATGACATTTCACATAAGTGGCTTAATACTCGTACTTATTATACGTAGCAAATTTTTCTCAAGATATCATGTACAATAGACGGCTATTACAAGTGTAATCACAGTGAAGTTACCAAGTGTCCGTTTGTTAAAAACTGTGTGAACCATGTTTTGTTACAAATGTGTTCACAGAATTATGATATGTACTAGAATGGGACACTGTCACATGAAAGGCAAGAATTGCGCAATGTCGTACAAAAAAAGAAACAATTGGTGACATCTCATACTTTTTCTTCACACAATCAGCGAGAACAACAGAAAGAGATATTTTCCACTGTACGGCCAAACTAAATAGCCATGTACAATAATGAATAATCAACTTTTAGTCCATACGAATGTGATGGTAAACAGTCGTGAGAGATAAAAACAACAAAAAGAAAAACGTTCAAGGGAAAATGGCCGCTTCACAAGCCGGGCATGCATTTCACCGTTTATGTTATTAAAAATTAAAATATAGCTTCCACTATCAAACAATGAAAGAGTTTTTCTGTTATTTTAAAGCAACAATTCCCATCGAACAACATCTTTATTTGTCTACGAGGAGGAGCAAAAACAAAAGTTGTACTGTTGTCCATAACCTCTACAGCTCATTGCTGTTTACAAGAGCGTCCGTTTTGAAGGGTTCGGTCAATTTATAAGGTTTTGGCAATCTTAAAAAAAGAGACAAAAATTACACTTGTAAACGAAGATTTACCCTTGATTTTTTTTTGAAAAAAAAGAAGAAGGGTTGTTAAGGTTAATTCACATTATTTTCTTTTTCAAAAGTGTAGTTGTGTGTGAAATTGTAATTTGGAGTAAGTACATATGGATTTTTGTTTATAAAAATAGTACTTGTTTAAAATATTTCCTAACATTTCCTCAAATATTTCAGAGAGATCAGAAGTAACTTTTTTTTTTAAAAGAAGTGCAGTTTATAACCTTTGACTTCCTTATTTTAAGACAATCTACTTTAAAAATTGACTACTGTCCCATTTAAAAGAGTTTTCAATGAATTAAACAACTTGATAACTAAACACTGTTGGGTGCTCGTGAACACGTTTTCTTGCAAAACAAACGTAATTTCTCATACTAAGATAAATGAAATCCTGGAAAATGATATACCGTTAGAAAGCCCATTAAACAAGGAAACTTTTACAAAAAAAGTGCCAGCACCTAGGTCTGATAATGATCACGTAAGGGCCTAATGAGTTTACTTAAAAAATTTCGATTACTTTTATTTTTCCAGCATTCGGAGGAAGATTGAGGCTGTTTGGAGGATAACTTATGCTTCAAAATGGTATCAATTTTTAGGAAATTTATCTGTCTTTCTAACCGTGTCATCAGAATCAAATTCGGACTAAAACTTTCTGAGCATTAACATTTTTATTGGAAAAAAGTAATGATTTTAGAAAAAAAAAATGTAAAGTGACGTCACTCAAGAACAGTGGAAAATATGAAGTTGGCCAATACGTCATTGAACTCCACTCTAAAGTGGAGACATCTTAATAAATTTAATCTTAGAACAAGAGAAGTATGGAATAATTGACAATTTGAAGAAGGGAATAGTTCTGAAAGAGTTCGTTCTCTTGGGTTACATATGGACAAACCACTAACTTGGAATCCTTACGCTAGACTGAAATGAATGGAGGCTAACTTACGATTTCGCCTGCTATTAAAGGCTACTCAATGTACTACACACAGTAGGCCTATGGACAATAATTACTGGTTCACCCTATATTTTAAAGCAAATTTGGGAATTTTATTTTTATTATTTCAAGGTTTTAACTCACAAATTTTCTTCAAATAACAATATATTTAATTTTTACCTATTCAATTAAGTTTGCAAGAAAAAATAAATATATTGAACCGTTACAATGAAAACACAAAACGGTAGATATTATATTTGTATTATACACATGTAATTGTTCGGGAAATATAAAGATAAAGTGAGCAATTCGTGGAGTAAAGACAGATTTCTGATTGAGACATCTTAATAAATTTAATCTTAGAACAAGAGAAGTATGGAATAATTGACAATTTGAAGAAGGGAATAGTTCTGAAAGAGTTCGTTCTCTTGGGTTACATATGGACAAACCACTAACTTGGAATCCTTACGCTAGACTGAAATGAATGGAGGCTAACTTACGATTTCGACTGCTATTAAAGGCTACTCAACCAACCATCTATTCTTACAATTACAAAACAAAACTTACTTTGTGCTAAAACTTGGTTGTGATCTATACAGGGTGAACCAGTAAGTATTGTCAATAGGCCTACTGCGTGTAGTACAACTAAAGTGGAGTTCAATGACGTATTGGCCAACTTCATGTTTTCCACTGTTCTTGAGTGACGTCACTTAAAAGTTTTTTTTCTAAAATCATTACTTTTTTCCAATAAAAATGTTATTACTCAGAAAGTTTTAGTCCGAATTCGATTCTGATGACACGGTTAGAAAGACAGATAAATTTCCTAAAAATTGATACCATTTTGAAGCATAAGTTATCCTCCAAACAGCCTCAATCTTCCTCCGAATGCTGGAAAAATAAAAGTAATCGAAATTTTTTAAGTAAACTCATTAGGCCCTTACGTGATCATTATCAGACCTAGGTGCTGGCACTTTTTTTTGTAAAAGTTTCCTTGTTTAATGGGCTTTCAAACGGTATATCATTTTCCAGGATTCCTTTTATCTTCGTATGAGAAATTGCGTTTGTTTTGCAAGAAAACGTGTTCACGAGCATACAGCAGTGATATTGTATTGTGTTGTTTAATTCATTAAACTCTTCTGGATGGAGCTGTAGTCAATTTTTAAAGTTGATTGTCTTAAAATAAGGTAGTCTAAGGTTACTTATTGCACATAAAAAAAAAAAATCTAAACTGAAATATTTGACAAAATGTTAGAAAATTTTGAAATACCAAGTCTAACAGATAAGAGAAGTTTATTTATAAGTTACCTAGTTGTTTTGGTTAATACCTTATTCAGATCTAAGGATTTTCTATTGTACCCTATTTGAAACTAAGCAAATTAGTTTCTGAGTAATAACAGTTTTATTGGAAAAAAGTAATGATTTTAGAAAAAAAACTTTAAAGTGACGTCACTCAAGAACAGTGGAAAATATGAAGTTGGCCAATACGTCATTGAACTCCACTTTAGTTGTACTACACGCAGTAGGCCTATTGACAATACTTACTGGTTCACCCTGTATAGAGCTATGGATTAGAGGTGTGGGTTTCCATGAGCATTCCCATCTTTACAGTATCCAATCCTTACAATCCGAAATCGTTCAACAAAAAATGCTTCACTCCTTCTTATTAAGTCTCCAATAAAACCGTAAATGATGATCCATCCCCGGTCTTAGGCCTTGTATTTTATTTAATGGTTAATAAAAAGAAATTTACAGTAAAGTATGTTTGCTAGTCGCCTCCGTCCAGGACACCTAATTTGGTAGTTGGACGTAAAGCCGGCCAGAAAAAATAGGCAATTACTTTACTTACTGTGTGTATGGCCACAAATAAAATTCATTTCTATTATTTCTTATAAAATTCTGGTCTAAAACTGTTTATCTGATCTAATAAAACTTCAAAAAGGATTCAGTTAATAAACTGGTAAAGTTTCAAGTCTTTAGCATTACTTCTTCTGGGTTATGCATTTGCAAGTAGTTTATTTTTTGGTGAAAGCTTCAATTTAAAAATTTGTCGCGCTCGTATTATCTGCTCTTTTACGAGAAATTAAAAAACCGAAGTAGCTCGCGTTTACAAAGTAGCAGTGCAATAAATCGCAGCACATCGTGCACAGCTAATCAGGATTCGCAAATTTATTTAGTATAACCAATTGGGACAGTATAATTACCGTGCTACCACGTAATGTTAAATTTGGTTGCTTACTTAAAAAGCTAAACAGATATAATACAATTATTCAGTGACGTCAGCACCATTAATTTAAGTAATAATGACAGTTATTAGAGTTTATTAGTGAATGCAAGTTGTATATAAGATTTCTTAAAGCATTCTATGTGAATACAAACGGCCTAATCAATGTTGAAAGCTGCGAGCTACGCTAGCATTAACTGTGGCCGCTAGAATATTGGATAACCAGAATGGTTATAGTGTAACCCTGGTGCTTGGGAAATTTATTGGCGTTCTAGTTTCAGATAATATCTTCAACGTGTTATCTTTCATCTAGAATTAGTGCTTCATTCCAGCAATTATGCTTCTAGTCGACCTGAATTAGTAGCTGACTGCATAGTTCACTCTATCAGCAATACGGTACTCCGGCTTGGACTCTCTAAGGCTCTAGCAAGCCGCCCACAGAATGTTTTTATTATTATATACGAGGTGTGGCTATTAAATAACGAGACTATTGCTGTAAAACATATAATTTTAAATTTATACAATATTTAGTTATTATCACCTTCAATATACACCACTCCCATATCCCTACAACGCTCCATGCGAATTTACCATTGTTCGAAACAGTGCTGGAAGTCTTTTTCTGTGAGCTCCTGACTGAACGCGTGCCGCTTTTTCTTTCACAGCTTCAACGGACTGAAATCGTGTTCCTTTTAATGCAGATTTCACTTTTGGGGAACAGATAAAAAGTCACATGGGGCCAGGTCAGGCGAATAAGGCGGATGGCCTAAAACTGGGGTGTTGTACTTGGCTAGAAGCGTCTTGAGTGTGAGCCGGTGCGTTATCTTGATGGAGAAACCCGTGACTTGTTCTTCCACAAATCGGGTCGTTTTTTTCCTTACTCTTTAACGGAGTTAAGCAAGCACCTCACGGTAGTAATGTTGATTCATTATAATCGATATTTTCATCCGTTTTGGACATGGAAGGGAGACCCGGGCGGTCATCATCTTCGACGTCTTCTCGGCCATCTTGGAAACGCTTTAACCACTCAGAAACCTGCGCACGTGTTAAACATTCATCGCCATAAACTTCTTTTAATAAAAGATAAGTTTCAGTAGCGGTTTTATCAAGTTTTGATGTGAAATTTCACGACAATTCGTTGCTCTACTACAATGTGTAGTATCATGTTTTCGGCAAAACGAAACTAACACCTCTATTACACAAACGACGGTTCCGGTCAGACAGATTTCTCTACAAACACGTGAGACGCTGCAATCGAAAGAGAAGGCTTTCGGTCGTTAAGATTTGACGCATGCATAGTTTTTCTGTAACAGCATCAGTCTCGTTATTTAATAGCCACACCTCTTATTGTACTTTTTGTAGTGATTTTGAAGTTATCGACGCTAATTACACCATTTCAGATAAGCACGTCTCGCATAATGTTCAGTGATAACAAAAAAGTATTTGCTAACCCAAAATAGGCTTGCCCCAATAAAAGAATTGTTCTACCCAGAAAGAGTTACGTTTTAGTGCAACATCTTCCTTGAGATCATGTTTGTTTTTGTTCAAAAACCATTTTTCAGTGCATCAAAAATGACAATCCTAGCCTGAGGAATGCATCCAGCATCAACGTTCTGGTATTGTGCACCCTTGGGAGAAGATCGTTGCCTTTGACAAATGAATTAAAGTAGGACCTTTTACTGTTCAGCTTCTATGGAGAAACTGAATTGACAGCCTCAGACCTAAGGCCTACATCGCTTAGTCTTCATAACTGGCGGCGATGTTGAAGGCATAAGCACGACTTCAACATGCAGAAAATGTTTAGTGGTGCCTAATAAAGACATGATTTATTCAACCAATGGGACAATTTCATCTTAAATGGCCGTATTTGAAGGAGCCAGAATGATCGATAATTGGACCATTCAATGCAAAAATCTGTTAACTCCACTTTTTGAAATATCTTAAATTTAAGGGTTCTTCCAATGTCTACAAAATCCAATCCTTCCAGTCAAAAGCGCTTCGTCGAATTCGCTAATGCTCCTTTACTTTGTATGAAACTCTACCTTGCACCGAGATCTTCTTGTTCCCATAAGTTTCTGAAGCTGCTAGATCCGATTAAGTTAAATTCCAAGCTTCAATTACTTAACATCCTAATCCTCTAGTTTCCGTACTTACCACACTACCAGGAAATCCTCCAAGACCATTGAAGCGTAGATGGCCACGCGATGTTCTTCTTGATGAAGTAGAAGTGCCAGTGCATAATATTGAAATGTTCTTCTTTAAGAGTTCCACCAATGGGTGAATTCTCCCCTCACGTTACTCATGTTTATACTATGTATCATGTTGTATTAGCTTCACTTATGTGAAGAAATGTACTGCAATTGTGAAAATAAATTTCTCTAAGTACATTTTTAATCCAGATCTACAGAACATACAGGGTGTTCATTTTAAGACGGCTCAAATGCATTTCAAGCTTAAACGGTTGATCTGAGCGAAAAATGGTAGAGGAAAAATTTGTTGCCCGTCACCTCTAGTTTCAGAATATGAGACTTGATTTTAGATTTCTTCCCGCATACGCGGCTGACGCGCGTCCAAACGTGAGGGTTTGCAGTTGACCCCATTTTCATATACTCAGTTTTAAAGAGTATAAAAAGTTATAAAAGAAACCGGAAACTGCAATTCGATATCTTCAAAATTGAAGGTGCTAGGCCATTTCAAAATCAGGTATTTATTAATCATATTTCAATTTTTTAACTTGTTATCAAAGAGAAATAAGAGCACGCGATAGGTCATTTTTATGTATTTTTTTATCCCCCTTCTTCTAAAAATATTGCCAAGGCAGTAAAGCTAGTAGTTTTCTTAATATCGGGTAAATAAGTCGTTTTTCGAGTGATTTCTCTAAGAAAAATCAAATGTGAAGAGCTTTAGTTGTTCTCAAGCACGCACAAAATGGCTAAAAATTAATTTTACATCCGTTACAAACAAGAAGGTTTAATAATTATTTGGTAATTTTGGGAGAGTTGCGTTTAATTACCAAAAAAATTGGAAACCTCCTGCCAGATATTTAAGTGATCAATATCTTTCATGTAAAGGATCAAACTTATTCCTTGATTTATCAAATAATGCACTTTACTCAACTTGTGAAGCACGTACTGTGCCTTCAAAGGTGACTCCTCTGGCTCGCAAGCCAAGTTAGCCAGGAGGTTATCAACTACTCTCTGAATCTGAGGAGGTTTCCGGTTTCTTTCATAACTTTTTATACTCTTTAAAACTGTGTTATATGAAAATGGGGGTCAACTGGGAACTTTTACTTTTTGGTCGCGCATCAGCCTCATATGCGGGCAGGAATCTAAAATCAAGTCACATATTCTGAAACCAGAGGTGACGGGCAACAAATTTTTCCTCTACCATTTTTTGCTCAGATCAACCGTTTAAACATGAAATGCATTTGAGCCGTCTTAAAATGAACACCCTGTATACTTTAAATTTTTATGCACCAAAAAGGATTTTAGTAATTGTGCAATGACGGTAAGCGTGCAGCAGTTAGTTATTTTAATAGCCAATCATGCAATGCAATAATAACCACATACAAGACTTACATTTACATAAATTGGAGAATTTAGAGCTGGATTTGATCTTCAAGCGACCAGATGCAAATAATTATATTCACGTAATTTTTTTTAAACATGTCAACCAATTTTCGTTAAAACAGAAATAATCTTTAGCTCCGGAACGCGTTCCTGTCCAAAAAGGAAGTACCGAAACGACGTTCCGGAGCTTTCCGTCTGGAAGACACCACTGCTTCTAAGGTACATTTCCCCACCGAATTATCTTTCTCCTCCTTGTCACAAATTGTAACAACTGGAGTTAGAAAAAGTTATGTACGATAATATGCATCAGTTTTTTTTTTAAATTGTGTTTACGATTGCCGCAATTCGCATTCTATTAAAAGCGAGATGTTAAGAATAAATTATCTAATTGAGAAATGAAGAAGAAGAAGAAGAAGAAGAAGAAGAAGAAATGTCTTTATTACCAAAATTTAGTATATACAATATTTACATTATAAAAAAGAAAACAAAACAAAACATAAACTTTTTTTCTATATGTATATCTTTCAAAAATTAAAGAACTACTGAAATTAAAAAATCACAAAAAGAACATAAAAACTTAATGTATACAAAATAAAGACGGAAACACATTGGTCCAAGACCGTCAGTGTGGAGTCTGGGGAAAATTCTAATTAATATTTAAAAATAAAAAATAAAAAATGTAAAATAAAAAAAAAAAAATAATAAAAAAAATAAAAAAATACACATCCGGATTATACAATCTTTCAATAAATTTGAATTTTCAGAATTTATGACGAATAATAAAAATAAAAATAACTATTGATTTACTTGCCTAAATTCAGTGTTCATTACGAGATTGGTGAAGGTTCGAATCATTATTATTACTATTAACATCTCTGTTATTAACGGAGTTATGTAAGAAAGTGAAGAGAGGTTAGGAGGAATGGCATACTGTGCCTTAGGAGAAACCTAAGAGCTCATCAGTTTTAATCTGAGGGCAAAGGCTGAGCCAATAAAATTTGCCAACGCTAGCCAATTTCTACCATTCAGGAACTCTAAAATAGCTGCACTAGAAAGGGAAGAGGTGCCAAGCCACTTAGTACGAAGACTACCGAATACCGGACACACCACTAGGAAATGGTGTAAGTCTTCAACTTCCTCTCGGTTACACAGCGTACACTTTGTATCTGAAGTCCTGAAGCGTTTGAAATTAAGCGGCAAAACATCTGCCCTTGCTTTAAAGATCCACCTTGCCTTATAAAGTTGAAGATCATTGTTCAGATAGGAATTGTTTCCCAAATCGAACAAGAGCTCACAGTAAAGCGAAGAGAAGCTAGTCTCTAAAGTTTTTTGCAGAGCTTGTTTTTTAAGATATTTCCGAAGCTCATTAGTTAGCAATATAAAGCTATTCCTCCATAGATCAGTGTCGTTCAAGTTGTCTAGGTTCAGATTTACCTCCAAATTTACCATTTCTGCATATCTGCTAACTTCTTTAAACCAAAATAGATTTCTTTTAATTACTTCCCTGGCCAAGATTTTTGGGTATCTGTAATTTGGGAGATCAAGAATTTACATTGTTTACGATTGCCGCAATTCGCATTCTATTAAAAGCGAGATGTTAAGAATAAATTATCTAATTGAGAAATTATTGAGAATAGTTTTACTAGAAGGAATTGTAAGAAGCAAACGACTTTAGCTTACTTGCCCGCATGCGTGGTAGTCACTGTCAGACCTTAACTAGTTAACATTTAAATGAGAGTGTAGCGGCTACTATTGGATAACTATTTCAGAGGCAACTTTTAATAAATGGAGCCAGCTTTTGTTCCATCAATCATCGCGTAGCAATGAGACGGCAGGGTCCTCCAGCCACACGGGTCGCCAGTATCTCCAGTGGGCTCGTTAACATGCGCCGGTTTGGCTGTTCACTTCTTCAGCATATGTTGCGCACTGAGAAACAATATATCATGTTGAACAGAAGTGACAAAAAGATCAAGAATGTGGCATATAGATTATTGATTCCGCCTACTGCATTACCGTTTAAGGAAGAGCTATTAGCTTAGTCAAGGTCTCCTAATAGGTATAGCATTTTGGTTTATAGCTCTAAACAAAAAGACTGGTGTGGACACTCACAAAACTAAATCTTAGTCTTATTCTCAAGGTTCTAACTAACAAATTAATTTTTTAAAGCCCGGATATTAGGAAAAATCAGAAAAAAAGACAAAAACTTGAGAGGGGATAATTATTTTGATCACCGTGTCAAACGAACTTTTAATAATAAGGTGGTCGTTGGTGAGAGGTGAAACATTTAATCCGTTCCCCAAAAATCAATGTCCGCGGTCGCTATGTGGAGTGTCCGTTAGACGACCGGCGCATGTAAATATATCCGAAGTTATGATAATGTATATACAGTCGAGCCTCCCATAAAGGACACTCTCACTAGCGGCCACCTCCATTTATGGACAGTTTTTGGATTTCCCCGTTTTACCCTTATAACACTTTCTATATAAAAGAACCTCCGTCTAACGGACACTCCACATAGCGACCGCGGACATTGATTTTTGGGGAACGGATTAAATGTTTCACCTCTCACCAACGACCACCTTATTATTAAAAGTTCGTTTGACACGGTGATCAAAATAATTATCCCCTCTCAAGTTTTTGTCTTTTTTTCTGGTTTTTCCTAAAGTTTCATATATAAGCTCCATACATCTTGTACCATTTTAATCATTTTTCAATATTACTTTGGACGAACAATATTATTTTTTCCGATATGTCTCTCAAACGAAAGTGGTTAACTCTAGAAGAGAAAATAAATGTGTTGGAAGATTTTGCAAAAACCAAATCGAGCCATCGTCAACTTGCCGAAAGGTTTGTTCTATTTTTCTAATAATAGATGATAGTATGATGATAATTTTACTATAAATTATTATTGATATGAATAAATGTGATTATTATAAAAATTATTAATTAAGTCAATAATATGTAGTTTTATAAATTTTTTGGATAATTAAGAAAAACTTGATGCATATCATATAGCTAAATAATTATGCAATTATGTACGTTTTTAAATCTATTAATAGTAAACAATTTTTAAATAGATGTTTGGAAAAAAAACAACATATTTTTTCATTATGAAACTTGCCTACCTCCTTCTAACGGCCACCTCCAAATAGCGGCCACTTTGCTTGGTCTGTTATTGAGAGGTTCGACTGTACAAATATAATAAAATATTCCAAAATCCCATTTTTTCCCCAAAATGCTGTTCTTAAGTTAGTAAAGACGGGAACTATTGCCAGGTAACAATCCGGTACTGTTTTGCTATTCTTCGAGGTCTCGAAATAACGAAAATTTTGAGTCGTACGAGTGATTAGCCTTCAGCACCCAAACCTGGTTCGGTGAACGAAAAATTTCGCGTGTCGGTGGTTTTTTTTAAACAAAAAACTTTACTAGATATTAAAGAACTACCAGATTAGTTAATTGTTGCATTTTTTATTATCAGTTTACTTAAAATAATATTTAAATGTAAAGATAAGTATTTATTGTAATGAATATATAGGTTTCGTGACCGTAAATTATTAACTTAAGGATTCAAAATTGGCGAGGAATCGACTACATATTATTACTATTACATATTATTACAAACTACATACTTAGGAAATAACAACTCATCTTTTTGCTAACGTTTCGACAAATATATATTGTCTTCTTCAGGGCGTGGTTACGCGGGTTGGTTAAGTTACAGAAAACACTGTGTTTTTATTTGGACCAATTCCTCGCCAATTTTGAATTCTTAAATTTATTGTAATTATTATTATCTTTTAAATAATTTAAGACGCGCCAACATCTGAGGTTGTTGGCGGCTGGTGCTTTTTTCCGGTGCACTGTCGGCCAACCGGAAAGTGTTCTCTCGTTACACTGTCCATTTTCGGACTGTGGGCTGTATTCTAAATATTATGTATAAGAAAATAAATTTTTGAAAGAAAATCGCTGTAAACCTTTTAAAGGCAAACTTTTGGATTCTAAATCCTAAAATTTTGGTAATCGCTAACTAAAATTTGTATTATTTTGTAAATTAGAAAATTGATTGTAATCGGTAGGTATTAATCAAGAGTGACCGAATAGTGTGCCTGCAACTGAAATTCTTCCTGTGGCCGCCTAAGTTTTAAAACACCAAATTCGATTAATAAAATGCAAAATATGTTTCTTAAGATGGTTATGTTTTGAAACTAATAAGTGTTAAGATTGCGATTGGCCTTAGTGACTAGAACTGATGACAATGTTGTAACGAGATCACGGAGTTCCAGTGTTCAGTTAGAGCGTTCGTCCTCCAGCAGTACCATCGCTAATGATCTTCGTGCAGATTCAAAAACTAATTGGCCCAGTTTTCTTTATCTTATTGTTAACACACATTCTTTCTTCATTTCTTACAATTATTTTAATATTTTCTGGCCAAAGTGGGAAAACAGAGCATGACTTTTTTTCACTTGCAAAATAGTATGAAATTTTGGATTGAAACACTGGCCACTGGTAAGTTTCGTTATTTTTGAATGCATTTCGTTATAATGAATTCATTCCAGGCAAATGAGTAACAATAATAGTGATTCTGTAATTGTTAACGTTTGGTTAAATGTACTTCAATTAATTGCATACATTAATTTATTTGTTTAGGGAGAAAAGTCCAATCATAATTTCTTAAATAGTTCCAAAAATAAAAGAAATAAAAACTTAAAATATCTTTAATTCAATATAAAATCAACTAAATGGAATAAATATCTATACATATAAATAAAAATGTAAATGTTCGTTTGTTCAAAATCTTAAATCTCCGAAAGTTCTTCCACCGATTGCTTTGAAATTTGGACACAACGTTGCATTCGAATATGGACGTGTTTTTTGTATACCTATCATACAGATGTCACACCTGTGACAGTATAAACATGCTTTTTCTTAAAAAACAGCGCCATCTATTGGCCGTAAAAGCAACACACGCTACACTAAATATTTAATGATTCCATTTCGATGTTTTCGATTGCATTGTTAAATTGAATGTTCATAGATTGCAATGTGCAACAAATAGCCTTGAATCCAGCGGGCTACAATGTTAACTGTTTTCTTTACGTTACGTCAAAATGACGCATTAGCGAAAACACTGCTGCATTATGAAGTATTACACATGGAATGCGAGTAGAAAATCATTTAAACGACGCAAACGAGGAGAGCGAGTCGACGGACAACCTGACATGTTTAAAGAAACTACTTCTTTTTTAAATAAGCCTGTCCAACGACTTCCAGCAATTGAGAATTTGGACAAGCGTATATTGTAATAAAATAATAGAATGGTAGAATCAGGCACTAGTTCAATCTATACCAGGGGTGAGCAACCTTTTTAATCAATGGGCCAATTTAAATTTAAATTTTTTTTTGCGGGCCGCACATAGATTAACTCTTACTAATAATTTACGAAACGTCCGTATTGCATGTTTGAACAAGTCACCGACAAGTGTGTATCTCGTCACAAAAAAATCGCGCAGACGCGGCGCGTTCGTATTGCATGTTTAAAAACGTCGTCGACAAGTAACTCGCCATAAAAAAATATTTCGGTTTAGTATGTACTACCATTTTATTATAATTAATTTTATAACAATATATTGATGGGAGAAAGTCGATAAAATAAATTCAATTTTAGAAATGCTTGGCGGGCCGCGTGTTGCTCATCCCTGATCTATACAATGTATACACAATAGGCCGGCTAGTCTCGCAAGTACAGGTTTAGGAAAAAAGAAAAATTATCATTAATTTTGACGGAATTTTCTCAATTTCGGTTTCTAACATTGTATTTTTAGGACGAGTGTATATTATACACATTATGTCGGCTATTTTTGAATCCAGTAGTTCAGAAAATAGAGAAAAATTCAAAATATTCATTAGTTTTGCTGGAATTTCCATAATTTCTGCTTCTAACATTGTACTTTAATGCCAAGCGTCTATTATACACATTAGGTCGACTGGTTTTGGATGTAGAGATTTAAAAATAAGGGAAAAATACAAAATCATCATAAATTTTAATGAAATTTTCTCAATTTCGGTTTCGAACATTGTATTTTCATGCCAACCGTATATTATACACGTTAGGTCGGCTATTTTTGGAAGTAGAAGTTCAGAAAAAAGGGAAAAAATATAAAATCATCATAAGAATTTCTGAAATTTCCTCAATTTCGGTTTTTGAAAAATGTCTTTTTAGGACGAACGTATATTTTACACATTAGGTCGGTTGGTTTTGTTTATTGAGATTCAGAATAAAGAGAAAAATCCACATCTAAATCCAATTCGTGCATTGTTTGCAATCATATTGACCACCTGCTCTCCTTCATCTCCAACAGAGTTATGGGAGAAATATAAATCGCACATGGCTGAAGATATTTTCCTTCGAATAAGCAAGGAAAATTCAAATATGAGCATGGATTTCACAGCTGAAATCTACATCGAAGCGTTGATAATGATTGAAGATTTGTGCAACAGAAATCGCTAACAATGTTCTCAATCGAACGGCAATGCCATCACCAAATCGATCTGCTGTTGCTTTGTTCGATGTAGAATTGCGTCGCGATACAAATTACAATACAGGTGATCTTTTGTTGAATACAGTTCTGCGCTTTTGTCGAAGTTATTCTGTCCTGTTTATAAGGTAGACATATTGTAATCCCCAAATTGGAGAACAATATTCTAAAGTTTGCTAGACATGGGATCTAAGTAATTTGAAGCAGTTTGTATTTCTTTTGTTCAATCTGGTATTTCGATGAATAAAACTTTAGCTTTGCCAGTAATACTCGTATGGTTAAAACTAGATGAACACGTATATAATTTAATCACACAGAAAATGTAAATAATATTCAAGAAAATCAATGCGTGTTACGAAGTGTTATTTTTGTGAGTGAGAGATCCCAGTTCGAATCCTGCGTATGACTACTTTTTATTTGGTAGAAAAAATTGTTTATACTAAAGTATGAGCTTCCGCCCCCGACCACTGCGCCTAATTGGTAGATGGACGTTAAGCCTTGCCTGAAAAAATAGGCGATCACTTAACTATTTCTGAGAAATATTTTCGATTATTTCTTTTCACTTTGTAAGCAAGGAACACCAATCAATTTTGCATGGAACACTCATTTGGAGTTCTAATCCACATGTAGATTCTTGACGATATCCGTTGAAACGGGTTGAACTCCATAACGGGTCAAAAGGATCTCTATCATACCCTTAGTCTAGCTATTTGTCGTGGAGGTTGTCATATTCTGTTATACGTGTGTGGCGCCCGCTACAGTTACTCTTCTTACTGTGACTTATCTAACTTCTCTTTAGAGGAAGATTTTATAATCAATCCTTTTAGTATCGCTGTAGGGCAGCTGTAATATGGGTTGGTTGCTGTACGAGGGTCGTTTGAAAAGTCCGTGCAAAAATAAAAACTACTTAATTTTTTGGGGTAAACCTTTTTTATTTTTCAACATAGTCTCCTTTTAGGCTTATACACTTCGTCCAACGCTGCTCTAGTTTGTTGATCCCTTCCGAATAATAGGATTTGTCCAAGTCTGAAAAATAGCCATTCGTTTCTGCAATCACCTCCTCGTTTGAATAAAATCTTTTTCCCGCCAGCCATTTCTTCACATTGGGGAACAAATAGTAGTCCGAGGGAGCCAAGTCTGGAGAATAGGGGGGATGTGAAACGAGTTGGAACCCTATTTCCATTAATTTTGCGACCACAACTGCTGAGGTGTGAGCTGGTGCGTTGTCGTGATGGAAAAGGAATGTTCTGTGGGCCAATCGTGGGCGTTTTTCTTGCAGCTCGGTTTTCAAACGGTCCAATAACGATGAATAATATGCACCTGTAATAGTTTTACCCTTTTCCAGATAGTCGATGAGGATTATTCCTTGCGAATCCCAAAAGACACTCGCCATTATCTTTCCGGCCGAAGGAACGGTCTTCGCCTTTTTTGGCGCAGATTCCCCCTTGGTAACCCATTGTTTAGATTGTTCTTTGGTCTCAGGAGTGTAGTGATGTATCCATGTTTCATCCACAGTGACGAAACGACGCTTAAAGTCCTGCGGATTCTTCTGGAACAGCTGCAAACCGTCCTTGCAACACTTCACACGATTTCGTTTTTGGTCAAGCGTGAGCAATCGCGGCACCCATCTTGCGGATAGCTTTGTCATGTCCAAATGTTGATGCAAAATATTATGTACCCGTTCATTCGAGATGTCCACAGCACTAGCAATCTCACGCACCTTCACTCTTCTGTCATCCATCACCATATCATGGATTTTATCAATGATTTCTGGAGTAGTAACCTCAACAGGGCGTCCAGAACGTTCAGCGTCACGTGTGCCCATATGGCCACTCCGAAAATTTTGAAACCACTTATAAACTGTTCTAATCGAAGGTGCAGAGTCACCATAATGTTTATCAAGCTTCTCTTTAGTCTCCTGAGGCGTTTTGCCTTTCATAAAGTAGTGTTTAATCAACACACGAAATTCTTTTTCGTCCATTTTTTGAAAATCACTCGACTTCCTCGATTCAAACGAATGCCAAACACAAAGAAATAGACCGATCTGGCTGAAACTTGGTGTGTGTTCTTCCAAGAGATGCTACTAACTAAACATAACCTCGATACGCGCCAGTAGTGCTATCTCTCTGACTTTGCACGGACTTTTCAAACGACCCTCGTAATGAAGGTCCTTTTCAGGCTCATTGCCTAACAATCCATTGAAGAACGCATCCAATCAGCGTTTACTGATTCAATTTTACATATAACGAGACTAAGTTCCGAATCTATTAATTTTTTTTATATAATAAGGCCTTAAAAACTGTTCCTTTATTTTAATTTTTGTTAAATGTAATAATAAATTTTACTTGAAACCATTTGTAAACCAATAATTCGATATCTTTTCCGGTATCAGGGAAAGTATCTTTAGAAGGGACAACTCCACAAATATCACCTTTCCACCTAGCCCGTACATATTGTTTGCAAAGATTCTTCGAAGGTTAGCCAGAAACCTAACAGTCAGTTTAGTTGGACTTAGGAGTCTGTTAAGGTCTTCAGGGCAGAGTATAAAGAAGTGGAATAAAAGTGATAAGTGTTTTTTAGTGAGTTGAAAAACATTAGAATTCGAAATTTAACAAAAAAATTGTAGTCTAGGCTTAAGAGAAAATGGCGAAAAATTGGGAAATAGTCTTAGTAAAGTCGTTGCACTTCCGCCTGGTGTTTGGTCGAATCCTTAGGATTGAATACCTAAAGCTTTGGATGTTCTCTTGTCCAATTGTCTTACACCACTGTCCAATAGATAATAACATTTTTTACGTCTTCTGAGATTCTGAAAACTAGTATTTCTTCCGTTTAAAACTTACGCATATATCTTTTAAACGTTTATTTAGTTGCAATAAACGCATTTATTGCATTACAAGCCGCATGGATAGTGCATACAATGGCCACAAGGTTGGAGAAGTTACCCCAGCGGTAACGCTCCAAAAACATTTCACTAACTATTCAGAGAGGAGATCGCGAGGCCACTGTCTTTTAAAACGTCTAGAAGGATTATTTGCAATTGCCCATTTATTGAATCAGTGAATTTGTGATGAGATTTTTAGGTTAAGATGCAATTTTCTGTAATGGGTTTCAGCAATTTGTGTGGCGAAATGTTCTGTTTAAATCTGTGTGAATGGTTTGATTGGTGAAGTAGAAAGGAAGCATTAACTGTGGAGCGAAGAATTTGAGATTCGGTCACAATAAATTTATAAAACTTGACGCCTTAAATTAAAAGAAAATAAAACGTTTCTCATAATAATGAAGATTTTTGTTACTCTTTTTACAGAAAAAATCAGTGTCGAATATACGTATGCATAAATCAATATAATAATCCTAAAGAACAATCCTAAAGAAGAGCTTTGTAAATTAATTAATAATTTTTAAGTGGAAAATATGTACGCAATATTTAATTATTTAAAAAAAGTTTTAAAACTAAGATCTTACACTTTACAAGGTTTATAAAGTGAACATGAACTTGAACTCCTTTGCAACAGATACATTGTATCTCTATACAAATAAAGTTTAATTGAATCCAATGAAAAAGCTATAGGTACTCCAAAAATAACTAAACAATTTTTTTTTGAATTTCAAAATCTACCAAAGTTAAGTTTAAAGCTGGTTAATTTTGGCAAATAGCTGGGCCCCCCTTATGGTCTAGAACAGTGTAACTTTTTACGAACCGCAACACACCAAATTCTACATTTTAATCTGTCTGTCACTTCCAAAAGTTTTCTGTTTATTATAGAACAAATTAAGTACATATTTTTATGCACTGATGCAGTTATTTTTCATTGTAGAATATTATTCTGTTTTACTAAAGCACCCATACTTCAGAATTACCTCCATAAACGGGTTTTTTTGTGGGTATTCTTTCATTAACGAGGTGTACTGCTGCGACTACGACCTGCCCTCATGAGACCAGTTATCTGCCTGTAGCATCTCCAGGTGATGGAACCACTCACCCAGATTCTCTAGGCAAGTTCTAGGACGAGAGACGGGAGCCAGCAGTCAGGGAATTCGGTGGGCCAACATATCCTTTCTTATCAAAGCGTTCCGTGATATCCTGAAAAGGCTTTGCCTAATTAAACGAAAAGAATGATGCTGTATACGGTGAACTCTCCAATCCACCTGGTAATTACCATGCTCTTCAACCATCTCCTCAAAACGCTACTGAAAAGTATCTTCAGGAAAGTATTTTTGGAAAAAAAAAAAGCCGGCAGGTTGAGAGATCATCACTCGCGAACCAACGCCTTCCAAGATTTACCTGAAATAGGCACCGCCCCAAAGAAACTGGATGAATGCAAATACAAATCCAATTTCTTTCTCTCCAATGAAGCGCTCTGAAGGGATGAGGAACCGATATTAAGTGGTAACCATTTCGTGATGCCAACTATACCAACTTCCTCAATGCCCACATTATCAGGTAGTCAACTCGAACTTTACTATATCCAAATCTCAGAAATCGCGGCACATCCGTTGCGGTACTCTGGTCTAGAATGAAGTAATATGTGGCAAGCCTGATTTTAGATTAGTTTTGTTTACTTACGGTCTTACTATAATAGGGTTTGCCAGGAGATGCATTTTTCTGATGAAATGATGCATTAAGAGGAACCACTAATTGTCTTATTGTAATGAAAAGATGTAGCTGTGGATAGCTGAATACGCAATCTAAGTTGAGTGCGATCTGATCATTATCTTATTGATTAGTTTATCGATATCTAGCCTTTCATTTTATTGACTTCCGGCCAAACCTAGAGAACATGTTAATAACATGTCCAGTAATATTTACTTATTTAGACAATTACTTCTACCTTTTTTTAAACATTTAAATTGCGCTAACCGGCATCTGAAAAAAATCTTTAAAATAGATAAATTTCATCTAGTGTCAAATCATTTTTGTTAGCAGTAACAATATTTAGATAATGAAATCGTATAATAAACAGAAATAAGAAATGACATTTAACACTAAACCTACCACGACCGGTCAATTGACCGTTTTTTTTAAAATTTGGTTTAAATTTTCTAATTACAACGTCATCATACCACCATTAAACTTCACGACTTTTCCTAATATTTGATTTTTGAGAAAAATATGTAGTCCGTCTTAACTACCGCGACCGGTCATTTGACCGGCTGAATATTTTCATTTAATTTACTTATTTTAATATATTATTTTATTTGTTTATTTATTTTTTTTGTAACAGAATTCTCTCGAAAACTCAATTTGATAATGCATTTATCGGATTATTGTTTACATGTGGTGCATATGAGGCCAAAAATGTACGATATTGCCCTTTTCTATGGAACAAAAAAAATAGGGACGAGCATTCTTCTCAAACACTGTGAGCAGAAATGTGTGTAGACGGAAATTGTGAGGTTTATTCGATTGGATCAAAGAAATCATCGCTTACAAAACCGATAAATTTGCTTTGATTTCTAAATTTTGGAACAAATTCGTAGAGAACAGTCAAAACTGTTCTAACCAAGAGCATATATCTCTTCGAAGGACAGTTGTACCCAACAAAGTCAAGATGCAGACTTACTCAGTACATGCCAAATAAACCGGACAAATTTGGTATCAAATCTTGGCTAGCATTCGATGTAATAAAAGGCTTTCCATTTTTGGAAAAAAGTGAAAGCAGAGAATCTATAGTTCCGCTTCGGGTGTTGGTCGCTCTGAAATTAGCAGAAATGTATACACAGCTCGTAGGAAGAAATATAACCGTGGAAAATCTCGGAGATGGCCTCAACAAATAGTTTTCAATATCCTAGACTTAGCCCCAGGATAAATGTATGGATTTTGTATAAAAAAAACTACCGGAAGTGAAATTTCAAGGCAAACTTTATATTACCATTGCAAAAGCATGTCAAATATTAGTAAAAGAACAAATGGTCGGAAAATAGCCAAATAAGATACTGCAAAGGCAATAAGACTAAAAAATGCTGTCTAAACTGTAAAAAATACGTGTGCGGGGAATTTGCAATCGAGAAGCCTATAATTGTAAAAAATGATGCAATAAAGAGTAAAATCTACGAGATTTATTTTTAAACAAAAGAAACTGCGCTTTTTCATTGTTAAATAATTATTATCTTTATTCTAAAATAAAGATAATAGAGTAACTAAACTTTTAAGAGAAATTTTTGTAATCAATTCGAGAAAAATTTTGAAATATCTAAAACCTAATTAGAAATAAGTGAAAACTTAAAAAAATGCAATTAGCTATACCTTTTCCCCTTCAGTTCAGCAAAAAAACCTTAAAAGTTTTAGAAAAATCTGGTATAAACACTGACTCGGCTTTTTATTAATAATAATAATTATTATTATTAATAAAAGGCGCGTTAACATCTGAAGTCATAAGCGCCCAGAACGTTTTTTCTGTGCACTGCCGTTCTTCGGACGGAGTTCTTCTCCTCGTTACAGACACAACATCGTCCATCACCGGACTGGGTGCTGTAAGCAGATTTTAGGAAGAGAAAATCTAATGGCCAGCAGCTGGATTCGAACCCAGGACCTCTAACTCTAAGCAGATCTACTCCTACTACTGTTCTTTCACAAATTATCTAATTCTAATTCACAAATTATCTTAGCATTGAGATCATTCGAGTCATATTTATATTTTACCAATATTATACAATTTGTAACCGTACATTGCTCTGAAATTTAACCTTACAGGATACTTTAAAGTAATCGCCTAATTTTTCAGGCGGGGGTTTAACGTTTAACTACCAATTAGGTGGACGAAGATGAATTAGCAAAACATACTTTACTACAAAAGTTCTCGTATTAAATATTAAATAAAATTTAAGGCATAGAGTCAGGGAATCGAACCCAGTACCACAATACATATTAGCGTTGCAGGTTTCGCCTTTAACCGCTCGGCTATCGTGGGTGCATGCTACTTACTGTATTTTATCTATCATTTGTCATAATTATATAACAGCCATCTTCAGTTTAAAAACTATTATTTCTTAGAACAGTTATTTTTTTTTGCAATGCCTGTACGATTGAATTGTGACATTTTTTTCTCAGTGGCTTTGTTATCGATGATTGGCGTAATCGGAAAACGTAAAGACACTAATTTTTGTATTAACCATTGTATTTAACTCAGGCAAATCTTGTGTTTCCGATTTTTTTTCCCAAGTTGAGACGATTGCAATATTTCTTCTTAATTAGATGTAAGAGAATGTAAAATGTTGTAGAGTTGAGTAGTGAATTAAAAGGTTTTTGTTTTTATTAGAACAGCCCGCACATGTATTCCTGATTCTTTTATTAATTACCACACGCCTAAATTCACACTGAATGACAAACAAACTGATCTAATATCCGGTCACGCTATCTACATATATCTTTCAGTTTTATATTTTTTTAATCGTATTACCCTACTCTTAAGACGAGTTGTTTTCTTCAAGCTAAACTAGTAAGGGCTTAGTACAAGCTTGTCAAATTTACGAACTTATGTATTCACCGGATATTATTCATGTTTTTTTAAGAAAGAATGAAGTAAGACTTGTTTTTCATCGACTGGTCTTTGTCTACGTGAATCTCTTCCTACCGCCCACTTAGTGCTTCTCCCACCAACTCCCCTCCAATTGACGAATTAGTGACAATCTTAGACAGTAACAGACATGGTAACGAAATATGAATTATGAAAGTGATATTTTGGTCTAGCAAGTTCTTTGGCTAGTTTCTTGTAGATGTACCTCATACTCGGGGTTAAAGTTTGACATAACAGACATCTATCACAAACTTAAAAAAAACTTAAATTAAATCTTTAAAATATAAAATATGAATTTTAAATCGGGAAATAATAGTGCCCTGTTTGGCTTAAATAACGCGAGAGATACATATTTTGTTGGATTGTGAATGTTTTACTATTTACAGATAGAAATATCTACATCAGTTTAATTTTACAAGGGAACATACAAACAGACAAACTAGACATTCAGTTTAAATAAAATTAAACCTATTTATATTTATTTGAAAATATGTTTAACCTTGAAGAAGAAAATTAAGCTATGGTTGTCAAATAGAAACTAAGTTTGCCCTACACATATTAGCAAAGAATTGAAATGAAATTAATGTTTATATATGTATAATATTAATATATACACATAATAATAATAGGTAATAAATTGTTTACTATTTACAGGTTGAAATATCTACATCAGTTTAATTTTACAAGGGAACATACAGACTTAGACAAATTAGACATTCAGTTTAAATAAAATTAAACTTATTTATATTTATTTGACAATACATATATACATTATGTTTAGCCTTAAAGAAGAAAATTGAGCTATGATTGGCAAATAGACATTAAGTTTGTCTCACACATATTAGCGAAAAAATGAAATGAAATGAATGTATTATTAATTAATGTATGTAGGAGTTACGGTCCAAAAACCTGATTGAGGTTTCATAAGGACCACTGGTTTTGACAATGATTATGAAAACTACATAAAAAAAACTGTGAAAAATGACGTTGACCCCGTTTCGATATCCCTAATATTAGTTGAGATATTTAAGATCACAAAATTACAATTTTATCTTACGAGGGTCGTTTGAAAAGTCCGTGCAAAAATAAAAACTACTTAATTTTTTGGGGTAAACCTTTTTTATTTTTCAACATAGTCTCCTTTTAGGCTTATACACTTCGTCCAACGCTGCTCTAATTTGTTGATCCCTTCCGAATAATAGGATTTGTCCAAGTCTGAAAAATAGCCATTCGTTTCTGCAATCACCTCCTCGTTTGAATAAAATCTTTTTCCCGCCAGCCATTTCTTCATATTGGGGAACAAATAGTAGTCCGAGGGAGCCAAGTCTGGAGAATAGGGGGGATGTGAAACGAGTTGGAACCCTATTTCCATTAATTTTGCGACCACAACTGCTGAGGTGTGAGCTGGTGCGTTGTCGTGATGGAAAAGGAATGTTCTGTGGGCCAATCGTGGGCGTTTTTCTTGCAGCTCGGTTTACAAACGGTCCAGTAACGATGAATAATATGCACCTGTAATAGTTTTACCCTTTTCCAGATAGTCGATGAGGATTATTCCTTGCGAATCCCAAAAGACAGTCGCCATAATCTTTCCGGCCGAAGGAACGGTCTTCGCCTTTTTTGGCGCAGATTCCCCCTTGGTAACCCATTGTTTAGATTGTTCTTTGGTCTCAGGAGTGTAGTGATGTATCCATGTTTCATCCACAGTGACGAAACGACGCTTAAAGTCCTGCGGATTCTTCTGGAACAGCTGCAAAACGTCCTTGCAACACTTCACACGATTTCGTTTTTGGTCAAGCGTGAGCAATCGCGGCACCCATCTTGCGGATAGCTTTGTCATGTCCAAATGTTGATGCAAAATATTATGTACCCGTTCATTCGAGATGCCCACAGCACTAGCAATCTCACGCACCTTCACACTTCTGTCATCCATCACCATATCATGGATTTTATCAATGATTTCTGGAGTAGTAACCTCAACAGGGCGTCCAGAACGTTCAGCGTCACTTGTGCCCATATGGTCACTCTGAAAATTTTGAAACCACTTATAAACTGTTCTAATCGAAGGTGCAGAGTCATCATAATGTTTATCAAGCTTCTCTTTAGTCTCCTGAGGCGTTTTGCCTTTCATAAAGTAGTGTTTAATCAACACACGAAATTCTTTTTCGTCCATTTTTTGAAAATCACTCGACTTCCTCGATTCAAACGAATGCCAAACACAAAGAAATAGACCGATCTGGCTGAAACTTGGTGTGTGTTCTTCCAAGAGATGCTACTAACTAAACATAACCTCGATACGCGCCAGTAGTGCTATCTCTCTGACTTTGCACGGACTTTTCAAACGACCCTCGTATCCATGACCGGTTTTCAATATTAATTTTCCACCAGAAATACACGTTTTTGGAGATCCTCTGGCTGCAAAAAATGTTTTTGGTGACGCAAAGTGAAAAAAATAATAATAATTGAAGATTTTAAAAAAATGTAGTGTAATGTAATGGTTGTGGGTGAATCAGGATAAATTTGTTTTATCATCAAATAAAAGCAACCATCACATCATGTTGATGTACCCCGTATGCAAGACTTTTTGACCTATGATTACATTAAGAATCTTTTGCCGGGGTGTTGGTCTAGTGGTCAAGAGCGTGGCTTTGTAAGTTCGAATCCCGCGTATACAGTCATTCTTATTACTTAAAAAGTCATAATAATTTTTTTAATCAAGTGTAGTCATACGCGGGATTCGAACTGGGGATCTCCCACTTACAAAGTCACGCTCTTGACCACTAGACCAACACCCTGGCAAGAGATTCTTACCATAATCACAGTGCAAGAAGTCTTGCATAAGGCGTACGTTAAAATGATGTGACGATTGCTTTTATTTGATGATAAAACAAATCTATCCTGATTCACCCACAACCATTAAATTACACTACAAGTTTTAAAATCTTCAATTATTATTATTTTTTCACTTTGCGTCACGATAAACATTTTTTGCAGTCATAGGACCTCCCAAAACTTGTATTTGTGGTGGAAAATTAATATTGAAAACCGATCACGAATAAGATAAAATTGTAACTTTGATCTTAAATATCTCAGCAAATATTATGGGTATCGAAACGGTTGTGGGGAGAAGTATCGGCCATCTATCTGACTTCACGTTGATCAGGGATAACATTTGAACTAATAACGCTGTCTAGCAAGACTTTTATATCTATCACAATTGTTTGAAGTTGAATGAAAAGAATTTGAGAGAATAAATAATGTTTCTTAGCATTTATGAACTATGTAAAAATTGCATATGGTGCTGTTTGTCAACAAATCATAAATTAACACAACATGGGTGCATTATAATTCAAAATTAGGCCAATATTGGCACATTATTTTATAGAAGAATTCACAGTAAGAGCTGCAGTTCTAACATAAAGTTGGTATACTTATTGTTTGCAAACAGATGTACAACTTTTAAGGGCATTTCTTGGCCAAGGGGAATGTTTGGACTTCTTTCTAAGTGGCTATTTCAATGTAATGCAAGGACTTTTCACCTGTAAAATACAATAGATTAAATATCTAGCTGAAATCCTAGAAATATCGGCCGACTGGAAGAACTAGTCAGTTTATTTAATAGATGCAGTTCTACTAAAAGCTAAATATAGCGTTTATCGCAGCGTGTAACTCAGCGTTTTGAGATATTAGGAAAAATTGCAGCGATATTTTCTCAAATATTAGCACTTCTTTCTACAGACTTAGCTTTCATTTTAAATTTTGTCTGCCACTGACAGATCTGCCTTTTCAAAATTATAGCCTAATAAAATGCCTACCTACCCTATAGCTCTGAGATTGGATCTGGAGAGAACATGAAAAGTACTGGGTGATGCTTCCTGGGGTCAAACATAGCAAGAGAGTTATGCCCTTGGCTGTGTAAACAAAGAACCAAAGAGAGACTCTGGGCTTGGGTAGAAATCAGATTACTCTGATTACAGGCCTATTCACGGGGCATGGCAGGTTCAGGAAGCACCTGCACAAGATAGGGCCTTATTAGCTCGGAACCGCTGCACAGATTGTGGTCAGGAAGAGGAAGAAACGGCCTCTCTCACCTGTTATTCGATTGCTTTGCAATCGAGCGGCTGCGCTACCGATATGTTTGGTACTTTGAGACCAAAGGAGATTGTAGCGCTGAAGGAACTAGTAGGGAAAGCCCTCAACCTTCTTAGAAGGGGAGTTTTCACCTACTAGACTTAAGGGAAGGCACAATAAGCCTCTTGGTGGCTGCAGTGCCGTGGGGCATGGGTCCCGTCCCGCCGTGTAAAATCTAAAATCTAAATCTACCCTAAGGCACTACGGCCCTACAAGGACCTGGGTTTCTTCCTCCACTCCTTTTTGCCATTCGGCTTTGTCGCAGGCTTACCTCCGCCATCTTCTGACACCAATTCCTCTCATAACTTCCTCCTCACCATCTCTGTTACGGCTTCCTCCTGGCTTTACCACAAAACGTTTCCTTGGAATCCTGTTTTGTTCCATTCTTTCGGCATGTCCAAGCCACCTTAACTGATTCTCTACCTTGCAAAAGATACCAGATCTGCTTCCCCGAACATCTCCCAAAGCTCTTCATTTTTTGCTAAAATTCTCCAACCCCCCCTCACACTTGCGCAGACCAGGTCAAAAAAATATAGCTTAATAAAATAGGTCACCCAAAAAACTAACTTTGATTCAAAGAATGTGTCTAACTTTGCCCAAAAAGTACTCACTTCTTTCAAAGACTTCCTAAGACAATAAGACGGGCTAGTTCTAGAGAAGTCTGTGAATTACACTAAGAAATCTGTGGCCTTTTACTCAGGCGGGACATTGTTGAAAGACAACTGGCAGGCTTTGTGTCTTTAATGTTGGCACTACCGCACAGTTGGGGCTGTCAGATCTAAGATATTTATACTAAGAGGCCCAATGGCTGTATCTGAATTATGTACCATGGTTTTGATAAAGCTAGTGATAAAGAAAAATATGGGCTGTATAAGCTAAATAATAGGGAAGACTTACACCACATCCTGTCTGAGTGACCATCCTGTTTGAATTCCGACTAAAATGACTGGATGTGAAATTCTTATCAGCTCAGTTTGTTGTGATAGACTCTTTTAGTAATCAGAATATTTGTACTTCGATTAGCTTTGTGAGACAGGCGTGGGTAGAAGTACATGTTCAGCATTACTAGAAAATTTAATTATTGATTTCCAAATAATTACTATTTTATTTCCTTATTTTTCTTTCTTTATAATTTTAATTATCTTTTTTTTTCAAGTAGAAGCTATTGTTTTTGTAGTAGTTATTGTTTTTGTAGTAGTTATTGCTTTTGTAGTAGTTATTGTTTTTGTAGTAGTTATTGCTTTTGTAGAAGTTATTGTTTTTGTAGTAGTTATTGTTTTTGTAGTAGTTATTGCTTTTGTAGAAGTTATTGTTTTTGTAGAAGTTATATGTTACTACTCTGTATTTTATTTTCATACAATGTAAGAACATTAAATTTATTATCATGTTCGCCTTTTTTATAATTTATTAAGTATTTTCTTTTCCAAAGAACAAGGCTCACAGCGTTAGCCATGTTCTTTTGTGCCAAGCTAATAAAATCATTTTGGTGCTTGAATTTTTTTTGAAATAATAGTATTTTTTTTTTTTTAAATGATTTAACATTTGAGGTTATAGGACAACACTCCGGACAGTGTGCTGTAAGAAGAGGGAAAAAATCTAAGGGGCAGTAGCTGGATTCGAACCCGGGATCTCTGCGTGGGAATCGAGTACGCTAACCCAGTGGTCGGCAAACTTATTAGCCAAAGAGCCAAATCTGCTTGTTTAGTAAACTTTTATTACACTAAATAAGTAGTACACTAAATAAAACTAAATTTCATACTTAATAAATATTTATTAATGCGAACAATGTGCTTGCATCTCCTTGAAAAGTTTGAGTAAGTCAGGTTTGTATGTTGTTGTTTTTAATTTTAGGTATGATTCCAAGTTCTCATCAATAAGACGACTTCTCAGTTTACTCTTGATGATGTCCATGCTTGAAAAAGATTCTTCGCATATATATGTAGAACCGAAAAGGGAAAGAACAGCAAACGCGAGCTTTTTCAGCTGATCGTATGAGTCAGGAATACTATTCCAAACGTTGAAAATGATCATATCTTCCTTCTCCAGGTCATTCAAAGCAGACCACTTGTGTTGTGAACTAAGATCACATTTTTTCTTCTCCAATATTTCCAATTCAACACAAAGACGTTCGAATTTGAGAGCGCCATATCTCCTTGTTTTTTTAAATCCAGCAATTGTATTTCAAAGCTACAAATGTCAATTTCAAAAGGAGAAAATTTCAACTCGGTTATCGTAGCATTAAGAGGATTTTTGACAAATGCTAAAGTTGCTCTGCTGTTTTTAAATTCCTGAAACCTGCTATACCATACGAACAATTTCAGCCGGTAGCTTGTACATGGTTTGTGTTTACGTTTACGAAAACTAATAAAATTAAACTCGATGTTCGTTACGTATTTTTACAACAATATAAAATTTTAATTACCTATCTATCTTTTAACTTAAACAAAAAATTATACATGTTCTCGATTTATAGAACAATTTTAATTTATCAAAATAAGATGTAATTTTTTTCTTACCAAGTTTTATTTAAAATGAAAATATTATTGCGCCTTCCGTGGATATTTGTGCCAGAGCCGCATTTAAGGAGCCAAAGAGCCACATGCGGCTCTGCAGCCGCACTTTGCCGACCACTGCGCTAACCGCATAGCTAATCCCTTCTCTATATAAATATGTGTACAAGTCCTATTGTTATTATTTGTGGATATTATAGTTTCTTGGAGCTTTTTACTTGGTTTTTTTAAAAAAAGTTTCCATTAATTTTTTTACAAACTTTATGTTTTATGAAAATTTCACGATAATTGAGAATAGAGTTTGTTTACACAGTATTTGTACAATTTGGATTACACAGCCTTTTTTTTTATATATTACAATATTATTCTGTAATTATTTTTAATTAGACCAGTACTTTATAAATTGAATCTCACTTAATACTTTGAATTACAAGGGTCGTTTGAAAAGTCTGTGCAAAAATAAAAACTACTTAATTTTTTGGGGTAAACCTTTTTTATTTTTCAACATAGTCTCCTTTTAGGCTTATACACTTCGTCCAACGCTACTCTAATTTGTTGATCCCTTCCGAATAATAGGATTTGTCCAAGTCTGAAAAATAGCCATTCGTTTCTGCAATCACCTCCTCGTTTGAATAAAATCTTTTTCCCGCCAGCCATTTCTTCATATTGGGGAACAAATAGTAGTCCGTGGGAGCCAAGTCTGGAGAATAGGGGGGATGTGAAACGTGTTGGAACCCTATTTCCATTAATTTTGCGACCACAACTGCTGAGGTGTGAGCTGGTGCGTTGTCGTGATGGAAAAGGAATGTTTTGTGGGCCAATCGTGGGCGTTTTTCTTGCAGCTCGGTTTACAAACGGTCCAATAACGATGAATAATATGCACCTGTAATAGTTTTACCCTTTTCCAGATAGTCGATGAGGATTATTCCTTGCGAATCCCAAAAGACAGTCGCCATAATCTTTCCGGCCGAAGGAACGGTCTTCGCCTTTTTTGGCGCAGATTCCCCCTTGGTAACCCATTGTTTAGATTGTTCTTTGGACTCAGGAGTGTAGTGATGTATCCATGTTTCATCCACAGTGACGAAACGACGCTTAAAGTCCTGCGGATTCTTCTGGAACAGCTGCAAACCGTCCTTGCAACACTTCACACGATTTCGTTTTTGGTCAAGCGTGAGCAATCGCGGCACCCATCTTGCGGATAGCTTTGTCATGTCCAAATGTTGTTGCAAAATATTATGTACCCGTTCATTCGAGATGCCCACAGCACTAGCAATCTCACGCACCTTCACTCTTCTGTCGTCCATCACCATATCATGGATTTTATCAATGATTTCTGGAGTAGTAACCTCAACAGGGCGTCCAGAACGTTCAGCGTCACTTGTGCCCATATGGCCACTCCGAAAATTTTGAAACCACTTATAAACTGTTCTAATCGAAGGTGCAGAGTCACCATAATGTTTATCAAGCTTCTCTTTAGTCTCCTGAGGTGTTTTGCCTTTCATAAAGTAGTGTTTAATCAACAGACGAAATTCTTTTTCGTCCATTTTTTGAAAATCACTCCACTTCCTCGATTCAAACGAATGCCAAACACAAAGAAATAGACCGATCTGGCTGAAACTTTGTGTGTGTTCTTCCAAGAGATGCTACTAACTAAACATAACCTCGATACGCGCCAGTAGTGCTATCTCTCTGACTTTGCACGGACTTTTCAAACGACCCTCGTAGCAATAAAAACTTCGCTATCAAAATTTGCTCAGCGCTTTGAAGAAAAATATCTTTGTGAAAGTAATTTTTTATGTATGAAATGCCCGATTTTTTTTATTGCATAATCATTCTTGATGATATTAAGTAAGTTATTTTTCTTTGTTTTATCTAATTTATTGTGTATTACCTAAAGTGTAATCAGGCAAACTCTTTTGTTTAAAGTACTGTGTACTACAAAACAATAAAGTAAAGGAAAAAAGTAAAGTAATTGCCTATTTTTTCAGGTCGGCTTTACGTCCAACTACCCAAACTAGGTGTCGTGGACGGAGGCGACTAGCAAACATACTTTACTATAAATTTCTCATATTAAACCATTAAATAAAATCCAAGGCCTAAGACCGGGGAATCGAACCCAGTACCACAATACATATTAGCTTTACAGGTCTCGTCTCTTAACCGCTCGGCTACCGTGGCGCCTTACAAAACAATAAATAAATAAATAATATAACATTTTGAAAACTTTTTTTTTCCAGAGAAATTCGATTCATTGCACTTTTGGGGAGATAGAGGGGTGATTGGGTTTTCTCTAAGGTGCTATTTTTGTGTAATTTACTACCTTACCACTTGTATATTATTAAAAGTGTTCGGTAAGACAGTTGTATAAGGGTTGATCGTTAAAAAAATAACTTTGAAAAACACCCAATTTTGACAATTTTTTTTCTCTTTTTCTATAAAAGATAAAATTCCCAAATTTTCTTCATAATGTAGGGCAAACCCTCGCTTATAATTGTATTTTTTTTCTTTGCGACAACCCAGATCTAATAGATTTAGAGAAAAACGTTGCCTAAAATTGATAAATGAGGCATTTTTAGAAACTGTTTTGGTTTTATCTTCTAGTTATCTTGTTTATAAACAACGTAGCGTCTAAATGCTCGTAAACTGATTTCAATGAATGAAAGGTCATTTGATTTGGAATTTCATGTACGTAGATGGGCATTTTGGGGGTCTCATAGTTGAACATGCGATGGAAGAGGAGTTAGCAACATGTTTGTAAGACCCCGTCACTTTTTTTTTTTGAATGATTTAAGCGCCCGGAGATTTTTTATCAGTGCACTGCCGGCCTCCGGACAGTGTTCTCTCGTTACAGACAACACTGACCATCACCGGAAAGTGAGCTTGTAAGAAGCTCCTAGGAAGAGAAAATCTAAGGGTTAGCAGCTGGATTCGAACCCGAGACCTCTGCGTGGGAATCCAATGTGCTAACTTCATAGCTAATCTCTTCTCTTATTATTATTATTATTTTTTTTTTTTGCCGCATCGACTGCTGAGGTCTTATTATTATTATTATCTCTCATTACAGACAACACTGACCATCACCGGAAAGTGAGCTTGTAAGAAGCTCCTAGGAAGAGAAAAATCTAAACGGCCAGCAGCTGGTATTCGAACCCTGGCTCTCCGTGTGGGAATCCAATACGCTAACCGCATAGATAATTCCTTCCCTCACCCACTATTATTATATGTAATTTAATTTGTTTTACCGCTAAGAAGGGTTAAATGCGTTTCCCAAATCTCATTTTCCAAATTTTTTTCGAGTTTAACGCAAAAATCTCAACTAAAAGTGCAGTTTTCCTCAATGAAGTGTTGCAACCGTTGTACACTTAATTTTAAATTATAAATAAGTAAAAATATTTTTTATGACATTGCAGTCGAATTCGACTTTTGTCGAAATTCACAAAAAGTGTCAGTTTCTGTAAGATAAAATAAATAATTATTTTAATGCATTTTTTAATTTTCTACAGCGTGAATCGGGAGACAGTTGTATAAGGCGGTACAAGTCGAATTTAGCATTTGACGGGATCGTTTGCTGTTAGGGACAGTACAGACGAAGTGGGAGGTAGATGGAGAGGTTCATGGAACCAGCGCTTCTAGTGAATGGGCCAGGACAGTATTAATCAACCCTGTAGTAGAAAAAAGATTCTATTAGCTGTAAGGTGTACAGATTGGAATAAAGGAGTGTAACTGTTTGTAAGAAGCCGGCGATGTAAAACATTACGGGAGAACGTACTATCGATGATCTGTTATCGTCAGTAGGCTGAAGCAGTGGTCCGGAATGCGGGTGCTAAGGGTGGACATTGTGGTGCCTCCTCAAATGCTGGCGCCACCACTACACGCACACCAAGGATAGCGCGCCTTCCTATCAGCGTCCAGGCGGCCGGTGCCCACTCCAGCCAGCCGTTCTATGGTTCACCCTTTCTCTCGCGCCGTCGCGCGCTCCTTCTCTTTGTACTCGGCTTGTACTCTTCCAGACCACTTCTTATTGCTGCTGTGAAGCAGACCCCCTTGGTGGCGAAGGTCCGGCGGCGCTCTGCAAGCACGTCCAGAATCAAGGAGCCAAACACAGCCCAAAGCCAGTGTGTGTGTGAGAGACGCTAACTGGCGCCTTCGACGTGACTTGTACACCCGCCTCGCCAAGTATATATTGCACCAACAAGCGCGCAGAAATCTCAAATTAACCAACCAATAAACCATACAACAAAACTTGAAAGCAAACAAAGGTAAATTATTAGGAGGGAATTAAAAATGAACAGTGTAAATTATTGGATGATGCATTGATAGACTTCCAGAGCAGATCATCAATTCTTACTACTCGTAGCAAATGTTTAGACCACTTATGTGCAAAAGCCCGCTCGCGAAGGCATCTTTTAAAATGCAACGTCTGAGTGCGATGCAGGTAATTGCGTTTACTACCACCGTGACTGCAAGTGCGTACTGCATTTTATTTTCTTCTAGTTAAAAACTGATGTAAACAATCATACGAATCTCAAGATTCTAAACCCAAAAATATTCTTCGAAAAGTAAACATTTCAATCATAACCAATTGTCACCAAAATAATAAATTTTGTAAAACCGCAACTTACACTGAAACCTAACAGAAAACCTGTTCCGAAACTGTTCTTAGACCGATTTTTCTAGAAAAAACTTATTTAAATACAACTTAGATTTTCTCTTCCTAGGAGCTTCTTACAGCTCACTGTCCGGTGATGGACAGTGTTGTCTGTAACGAAAGAACACTGTCCGGAGGCACTGAAAAAAGCTCCGGGCGCCAATAACCTTAGATGTTGACGCGCCATCAAACAATAAAAAAAAAAAAAAATAGCAACTTAAAAATATATCTTTATATATGTAATGGAGTATAGGAAGTTGACAAAAAATTCTAGGAGCTATTTTCAAGAAAACCTCAAAAAAAAAGTGGACTATCCATGGAGTAGAGCGTGGGTCAATCCATTGAGTAAAGCGGGGACAATCCATGGAGTAAAGCGGGGACAATCCATGGAGTAAAGCGTGGGACAATCCATTGAGTAAAGCGGGGAGACAATTCATGGAGTAAAGCGGGAACAATCCATGGTGTAAAGCGGGGACAATACATTGAGTAAAACGGGGACAATCCATTGAGTAAAACGGGGGACAATCCATTGAGTAAAGCGGGGACAATCCATTGAGTAAAGCGGCAAATGCCCAACATTTCAGTAATATCATTTAAGTAATTTTATTGCATTAACTTTTCATTAATATTTTTTGGAATGTATTAAATGTAACAGACCTTAATGCTGGCCATGTTCATTCGTAAGAATTTTTTTCTGTTAGAATATTAAAATGTGAGTAACATCGTCATAATTTGTGATAAAAAGGCACATTATTTTAACTCTAATCCAGATTATTCTTGTGATTTATCTTTATTATGCCCTTTATTCTGAATAACCAACACATAGGCGCACATTAAAATAGAAAAAGGGAAAGTTAGACTTGGTCTATCACTGCCGTAATTGGAATCACGGAGTTAAAGCAAAATTTCAGCCTTAATTCGTCTCATAGAAAAATTTGAGATCCGAAATTTCACTTAGCTAATAACAAGTAAATAACTATTTGTAAAAATAATAATTTATTTTTAAATTTTAATTAAATGCAGTTCCTTTAAATGAGTATTTGTAAAGAAATTTTACAATCTTAAAGTACTTTAATAATAATTGCTCACCTAAAATTATAATTATATTTAAAGAGCCCTTGTAGCCTTAAGAGGATCGGAATGAGGAGATAAGATTGCAGTATCATCAACAAAGATGGAAAGTAAGGTATTTGGATGTTGAGGTATAAGGAATAAAGGAGAGGACCTAGGACACTGCCCTGAGCTAGATGGATATGAGTCTGCTGCTTCACAGTTGACTCTGAAATATCGATCTTCTAGGTAGGATTTGAGGTTATCAACTTTATAGTAGTATGTATGAGGAAGAATCTCCCTCAGCTTAAAAACAGTAGACCATCGTGCCACAACCTGTCAAAAGCCTGAGCGACGTTAAGAAAAAATACTCGGGCAATACTGCTTTCGCTCTAGGGAGGTAGCGATATTGACTACAACGCGAAGCATCTGGTGAAAAGTTGAATGATATCTGAGAAATCCGAATTGATGATCCGGAATTATATTTTGTTCTGACGCTAAAGGATAAAGTTTTTTAAGAAGTAGCTTTTCGAGAATTTTGGATGGAATTTTGATGAGCAGATTGGTCGATAGAAGGTTACTCTGGTGATGAGTTTCGTCGGTTTTGGTATCATTTTGATGACTGAGAATTTCCACGTCGTGTGTAATTTCTATGTACAATTTACAGTTATGTTTTTGTACTTTGTAATTATCTGTTGTACTGGTATGCTAATCTAAACCGAATCTATTCTAATAAGTAAATATACCGTATGTAATTGGACGGGCGGATGATGGTCTATTGGTTATCAGCGTGGCTTTGAAAGTGGGAGTTTCCCATACTGAATCCCGTGTATGGCTACTTATTTGTTAGAAAAAATTGTTTACAGTAAAGTATGTGTTTCCATCCTCGTTCATGATACCTAAAAGATAGTTTAACGTTAAGCCCCGCCTGAAAAAATAGGCGATAACTTTACTTAAATGTAGTTAACATTATATATTGTACAATACTTAAAATTGTCACTTTAAAGAAGTCCTTACAATCAAATTAAACAAATTAACTACCAAAATAGGTTCAAATTGCTTCAACAATTTTAAAGGAAAACGCTGAAGTTATTTTTGCGATAAACTACCAGCAAAATGGTACTACTGATAGACCGGTTTTGACCAAATATTGTAGCTAACCTATTGTGACACCTAAAAGTAATATTAAATTTTCAACATTATATAATTTTAATTTTTTAAAGCGATATATAAAGACAACGAACACTTAGTACAAACCACTGTTCTGCTCAAATATTGTCAAAACAAATTTAATCGAAATTCTGTACGATTACAATAACATCTGTTAGCAGAACAAAAGGAAACCATATTTTATGAATCAAGCCGTAAAACAAAAAATCTTCTTATAATCGTCGGTTCAGATTAAAATTATATGCGATAAAAAAGGCGGTGAAGATAAATGCACATTTTTTTCGGCATCATTTAGAGAGATGTGTATGCAGAAGGCTTTATGATCATCAAAATGTCATATTGACACTTTTTTTTAAGGTGCCAAATAATTTAGGATTAAATTTTATGGCGTTGAAAACAAATCCTTTACGGTTCATCTACTAAAGTAAAGAATAAATTCACTAAAAGGCTATTAGTTTCATGTATTCTGATCCATAAGCTTTGAAGATACTAAGAGTTGACATTTTTTTAGGTAATTACGCTTCGAAATTGCGCCCCTTTATCATCATTTGTAAACAACACACTAATATGTAAGAAATTTTGTTCTCTTACACACTATACATTACTCAGTTTATATCCATAATTTTAATAAATACAGATACCTAAGTTGTAAAGATATTAGAAGTTGACCTTTTTTTGGGTCATGGTTTGCTGTGAAATTGGGCGCTTATAACTCCCTCAGTAAACAACAGATTATTCGTATCATATTTTGGTCTCTTATACACATTATTTAACTGAGTTATAAGATAGATTTCTATTCTGTTCAGATCCATAAACTGAGAAGATATTGGAAGTTGAAATTTTTTTGGGTCATGGTTTGCTGTGAAATTGGGCGCTTATAACTCCCTCAGTAAACAATCGATTATTCGTATCATATTTTGGTCTCTTATAAACATTATTTAACTGAGTTATAAGATATATTTCTATTCTGTTCAGATCCATAAACTGAGAAGATATTGGAAGTTGAAATTTTATTGGGCCATGGTTTGCTATGAAATTGGGCGCTTATAACTCCCTCAGTAAAAAACAGATTATTCGTATCATATTTTGGTCTCTTATACACATTATTTAGCGGAGTTATTAGATATATTTCTATTCTGTTTAGATCCATAAACTGAGGAGATATTGGAAGTTGAAATTTGTTTGGGTCATAGTTTGTTGTGAAATTGGACGCTTCTAACTCTCTCGGTAAATAACAGATTATTCGTATCATATTTTGGTCTCTTATACACATTATTTAGCTGAGTTATTAAATATATTTATATTCTGTTTAGATCCATAAACTGAGAAGATATTAGTATTTGAAATTTTTTTGGGTCGTGGTTTTCTGTGAAATTGGACGCTTATAACTCCCTCAGTAAACAACCGATTATTCGTATCATATTTTGGACTCTTATACACATTATTTAGCTGAGTTATTAGATATATTTCTATTTTGTTTAGATCCATAAACTGAGAAGATATTGGAATTTGAAATTTTTGTGGGTCACGGTTTGCTGTGAAATTGGGCGCTTATAACTCCTTCAGTAAACAACCGATTATTCGTATGATATTTTGGTCTCTTATACACTTTATTTTACTGAGTTATTAGATATATTTCTATACTGTTTACATCCATAAACTGAGAAGATATTAGAAGTTGAAATTTTTTTGGGTCATGGTTTGCTGTGAAATTGGGCGCTTATAACTCCCACAGTAAACAACAGATTATTCGTATCATATTTTGGTCTCTTATACACATTATTTAGCTGAGTTATTAGATATATTTCTATTCGGTTTAGATCCATAAACTAAGAAGATATTGGTAGTTGAAATTTTATTGGGCCATGGTTTGCTATGAAATTGGGCGCTTATAACTCCCTCAGTAAACAACAGATTATTCGTATCATATTTTGGTCTGTTATACACATTATTTAGCTGAGTTATTAGATATATATCTAATCTGTTTAGATCCATGAACTGAGAAGATATTGGAAGTTGAAATTTTTTTGGGTCATGGTTTGCTATGAAATTGGGCGCTTATAACTCCCTTAGTAGACAATCGATTTTTTCGTATCATATTATGGTCTCTTATACACATTATTTAGCTGAGTTATTAGGTATATTTCTATTCTGTTTAGATCCATAAACTGAGGAGATATTGGAAGTTGAAATTTGTTTGGGTCATGGTTTGTTGTGAAATTGGACGCTTCTAACTCTCTCGGTAAACAACAGATTATTCGTATCATATTTTGGGCTCTTATACACATTATTTAGCTGAGTTATTAGATATATTTGTATTCTGTTTAGATCCATAAACTGAGAAGGTATTAGTATTTGAAATTTTTTTGGGTCATGGTTTGCTGTGAAATTGGGCGCTTATAACTCCCTCAGTAAACAATCGATTATTCGTATCATATTTTGGTCTCTTATACACTTTATTTTACTGAGTTATTAGATATATTTCTATTCAGTTTAAATCTAAAAACTGAGAAGATATTAGTATTTGAAATTTTTTTGGGTCATGGTTTTCTGTGAAATTGGACGCTTATAACTCCCTCAGTAAACAACCGATTATTTGTATCATATTTTGGTCTCTTATACACATTATTTAGCGGAGTTATTAGATATATTTCTATTCAGTTTAGATCCATAAACTGAGGAGATATTGGAAGTTGAAATTTGTTTGGGTCATAGTTTGTTGTGAAATTGGACGCTTCTAACTCTCTCGGTAAATAACAGATTATTCGTATCATATTTTGGTCTCTTATACACATTATTTAGCTGAGTTATTAAATATATTTGTATTCTGTTTAGATCCATAAACTGAGAAGATATTAGTATTTGAAATTTTTTTGGGTCGTGGTTTTCTGTGAAATTGGACGCTTATAACTCCCTCAGTAAACAACCGATTATTCGTATCATATTTTGGTCTCTTATACACATTATTTAGCTGAGTTATTAGATATATTTCTATTTTTTTTAGATCCATAAACTGAGAAGATATTGGAATTTGAAATTTTTTTGGGTCGTGGTTTTCTGTGAAATTGGACGCTTATAACTCCCTCAGTAAACAACCGATTATTCGTATCATATTTTGGTCTCTTATACACATTATTTAGCTGAGTTATTAGATATATTTCTATTTTTTTTAGATCCATAAACTGAGAAGATATTGGAATTTGAAATTTTTGTGGGTCACGGTTTGCTGTGAAATTGGGCGCTTATAACTCCCTCAGTAAACAACCGATTATTTGTATCATATTTTGGTCTCTTATACACATTATTTAGCTGAGTTATTAGGTATATTTCTATTCTGTTTAGATCCATAAACTGAGGAGATATTGGAAGATGAAATTTGTTTGGGTCACGGTTTGTTGTGAAATTGGACGCTTCTAACTTCCTCAGTAAACAACCGATTATTCGTATCATATTTTGGTCTCTTATACACATTATTTAGCTGAGTTATTAGATATATTTCTATTCTGTTTAGATCCATAAACTGAGAAGATATTGGTATTTGAAATTTTTTTGGGTCATGGTTTGCTATGAAATTGGGCGCTTATAACTCCCTCAGTAAACAACCGATTATTCGTATCATATTTTGGTCTCTTATACACATTATTTAGCTGAGTTATTAGATATATTTCTATTCTGTTTAGATCCATAATCTGAGAAGATATTGGAAGTTGAAATTTTTTTTGGTCATGTTTTTCTGTGAAATTGGACGCTTATAACTCCCTCAGTAAACAACTGATTATTCGTTTCATATTTTGGTCTCTTATACACATTATTTAGCTGAGTTATTAGATATATTTCTATTCTGTTTAGATCCATAAACTGAGAAGATATTGGAAGTTGAAATTTTTTTGGGTCATGGTTTGCTGTGAAATTGGAAGCTTATAACTCCCTCAGTAAACAGCCGATTATTCGTATCATATTTTGGTCTCTTATACACATTATTTAGCTGAGTTATTAGATATATTTGTATTCTGTTTAGATCCATAAACTGAAAAGATATTGGTATTTGAAATTTTTTTGGGTCATGGTTTTCTGTGAAATTGGACGCTTATAACTCCCTCAGTAAACAACCGATTATTTGTATCATATTTTGGTCTCTTATACACATTATTTAGCGGAGTTATTAGATATATTTCTATTCTGTTTAGATCCATAAACTGAGGAGATATTGGAAGTTGAAATTTGTTTGGGTCATAGTTTGTTGTGAAATTGGACGCTTCTAACTCTCTCGGTAAATAACAGATTATTCGTATCATATTTTGGTCTCTTATACACATTATTTAGCTGAGTTATTAAATATATTTGTATTCTGTTTAGATCCATAAACTGAGAAGATATTAGTATTTGAAATTTTTTTGGGTCGTGGTTTTCTGTGAAATTGGACGCTTATAACTCCCTCAGTAAACAACCGATTATTCGCATCATATTTTGGTCTCTTATACACATTATTTAGCTGAGTTATTAGATATATTTCTATTTTGTTTAGATCCATAAACTGAGAAGATATTGGAATTTGAAATTTTTGTGGGTCACGGTTTGCTGTGAAATTGGGCGCTTATAACTCCCTCAGTAAACAACCGATTATTCGTATGATATTTTGGTCTCTTATACACTTTATTTTACTGAGTTATTAGATATATATCTAATCTGTTTAGATCCATAAACTGAGAAGATATTGGAAGTTGAAATTTTTTTGGGTCATGGTTTGCTATGAAATTGGGCGCTTATAACTCCCTCAGTAAACAATCGATTATTCGTATCATATTATGGTCTCATATACACATTATTTAGCTGAGATATTAGGTATATTTCTATTCTGTTTAGATCCATAAACTGAGGAGATATTGGAAGTTGAAATTTGTTTGGGTCATGGTTTGTTGTGAAATTGGACGCTTCTAACTCTCTCGGTAAACAACAGATTATTCGTATCGTATTTTGGTCTGTTATACACATTATTTAGCTGAGTTATTAGATATATTTGTATTCTGTTTAGATCCATAAACTGAGAAGGTATTAGTATTTGAAATTTTTTTGGGTCATGGTTTTCTGTGAAATTGGACGCTTATAACTTCCTCAGTAATCAACCGATTATTCGTATCATATTTTGGTCTCTTATACACATTATTTAGCTGAGTTATTAGATATATTTCTATTCTGTTTAGATCCATAAACTGAGGAGATATTGGAAGTTGAAATTTTTTTGGGTCATGGTTTTCTGTGAAATTGGACGCTTATAACTCCCTCAGTAAACAACTGATTATTCGTTTCATATTTTGGTCTCTTATACACATTATTTAGCTGAGTTATTAGATATATTTCTATTCTGTTTAGATCCATAAACTGAGAAGATATTAGAAGTTGAAATTTTTTTGGGTCATGGTTTGCTGTGAAATTGGGCGCTTATAACTCTCTCAGTAAACAACTGATTATTAGTTTCATATTTTGTTCTCTTATACACATTATTTTGCTGAGTTATTAGATATATTTCTATTCTGTTTAGATCCATAAACTGAGAAGATATTGGAAGTTGAAATTTTTCTGGGTCATGGTTTGCTGTGAAATTGGGCGCTATAACTCTCTCAGTAAACAACTGATTATTCGTTTCATATTTTGGTCTCTTATACACATTATTTAGCTGAGTTATTAGATATATTTCTATTCTGTTTAGATCCATAAACTGAGAAGATATTGGAAGTTGAAATTTTTTTGGGTCATGGTTTTCTGTGAAATTGGACGCTTATAACTCCCCCAGTAAAAAACCGATTATTTGTATCATATTTTGGTCTCTTATACACATTATTTAGCTGAGTTATTAGGTATATTTCTATTCTGTTTAGATCCATAAACTGAGAAGATATTGGAAGTTGAATTTTTTTTGGTCATGGTTTGCTGTGAAATTGGGCGCTTATAACTCTCTCAGTAAACAACCGATTATTCGCATCATATTTTGGTCTCTTATACACATTATTTAGCTTAGTTATTAGATATATTTCTATTCTGTTTAGATCCATAAACTGAGAAGATATTGGAAGTTGAAATTTTTTTGGGTCAAGATTTGCCGTGACATTGGGCGCTTATAACTCTCTCAGTAAACAACTGATTATTCGTTTCATATTTTGGTCTCTTATACACATTATTTAGCTGAGTTATTAGGTATATTTCTATTCAGTTTAGATCCATAAACTAAGGAGATATTGGAAGTTGAAATTTGTTTGGGACATGGTTTGTTGTGAAATTGGACGCTTTTAACTCTCTCGGTAAACAACCGATTATTCGTATCATATTTTGGTCTCTTATACACATTATTTAGCTGAGTTATTAAATATATTTGTATTCTGTTTAGATCCATAAACTCAGAAGATATTGGTATTTGAAATTTTTTTGGGTCATGGTTTTCTGTGAAATTAGACTCTTATAACTCCCTCAGTAAACAGCCGATTATTCGTATCATATTTTGGTCTCTTATACACATTATTTAGCTGAGTTATTAGATATATTTCTATTCTGTTTAGATCCATAAACTGAGAAGATATTGGAAGTTGAAATTTTTTTGGGTCATGGTTTTCTGTGAAATTGGACGCTTATAACTCCCTCAGTAAACAACCGATTATTCGTATCATATTTTGGTCTCTTATACACATTATTTAGCTGAGTTATTAGATATATTTCTATTCTGTTTAGATCCATAAACTGAGAAGATATTGGAAGTTGAAATTTTTTTGGGTCATGGTTTTCTGTGAAATTGGACGCTTATAACTCCCTCAGTAAACAACCGATTATTTGTATCATATTTTGGTCTCTTATACACATTATTTAGCTGAGTTATTAGGTATATTTCTATTCTGTTTAGATCCATAAACTGAGAAGATATTGGAAGTTGAAATTTTTTTGGGTCATGGTTTTCTGTGAAATTGGACGCTTATAACTCCCTCAGTAAACAACTGATTATTCGTTTCATATTTTGGTCTCTTATACACATTATTTAGCTGAGTTATTAGATATATTTCTGTTCTGTTTAGATCCATAAACTGAGAAGATATTGGTATTTGAAATTTTTTTGTGTCATGGTTTGCTGTGAAATTGGACGCTTATAACACCCTCAGTAAACAACCGATTATTCGTATCATATTTTGGTCTCTTATACACATTATTTAGCTGAGTTATTAGATATATTTCTATTCTGTTTAGATCCATAAACTGAGGAGATATTGGAAGTTGAAATTTTTTTGGGTCATGGTTTTCTGTGAAATTGGACGCTTATAACTCCCTCAGTAAACAACTGATTATTCGTTTCATATTTTGGTCTCTTATACACATTATTTAGCTGAGTTATTAGATATATTTCTATTCTGTTTAGATCCATAAACTGAGAAGATATTAGAAGTTGAAATTTTTTTGGGTCATGGTTTGCTGTGAAATTGGGCGCTTATAACTCTCTCAGTAAACAACTGATTATTAGTTTCATATTTTGTTCTCTTATACACATTATTTTGCTGAGTTATTAGATATATTTCTATTCTGTTTAGATCCATAAACTGAGAAGATATTGGAAGTTGAAATTTTTCTGGGTCATGGTTTGCTGTGAAATTGGGCGCTATAACTCTCTCAGTAAACAACTGATTATTCGTTTCATATTTTGGTCTCTTATACACATTATTTAGCTGAGTTATTAGATATATTTCTATTCTGTTTAGATCCATAAACTGAGAAGATATTGGAAGTTGAAATTTTTTTGGGTCATGGTTTTCTGTGAAATTGGACGCTTATAACTCCCCCAGTAAAAAACCGATTATTTGTATCATATTTTGGTCTCTTATACACATTATTTAGCTGAGTTATTAGGTATATTTCTATTCTGTTTAGATCCATAAACTGAGAAGATATTGGAAGTTGAATTTTTTTTGGTCATGGTTTGCTGTGAAATTGGGCGCTTATAACTCTCTCAGTAAACAACCGATTATTCGCATCATATTTTGGTCTCTTATACACATTATTTAGCTTAGTTATTAGATATATTTCTATTCTGTTTAGATCCATAAACTGAGAAGATATTGGAAGTTGAAATTTTTTTGGGTCAAGATTTGCCGTGACATTGGGCGCTTATAACTCTCTCAGTAAACAACTGATTATTCGTTTCATATTTTGGTCTCTTATACACATTATTTAGCTGAGTTATTAGGTATATTTCTATTCAGTTTAGATCCATAAACTAAGGAGATATTGGAAGTTGAAATTTGTTTGGGTCATGGTTTGTTGTGAAATTGGACGCTTTTAACTCTCTCGGTAAACAACCGATTATTCGTATCATATTTTGGTCTCTTATACACATTATTTAGCTGAGTTATTAAATATATTTGTATTCTGTTTAGATCCATAAACTCAGAAGATATTGGTATTTGAAATTTTTTTGGGTCATGGTTTTCTGTGAAATTAGACTCTTATAACTCCCTCAGTAAACAGCCGATTATTCGTATCATATTTTGGTCTCTTATACACATTATTTAGCTGAGTTATTAGATATATTTCTATTCTGTTTAGATCCATAAACTGAGAAGATATTGGAAGTTGAAATTTTTTTGGGTCATGGTTTTCTGTGAAATTGGACGCTTATAACTCCCTCAGTAAACAACCGATTATTCGTATCATATTTTGGTCTCTTATACACATTATTTAGCTGAGTTATTAGATATATTTCTATTCTGTTTAGATCCATAAACTGAGAAGATATTGGAAGTTGAAATTTTTTTGGGTCATGGTTTTCTGTGAAATTGGACGCTTATAACTCCCTCAGTAAACAACCGATTATTTGTATCATATTTTGGTCTCTTATACACATTATTTAGCTGAGTTATTAGGTATATTTCTATTCTGTTTAGATCCATAAACTGAGAAGATATTGGAAGTTGAAATTTTTTTGGGTCATGGTTTTCTGTGAAATTGGACGCTTATAACTCCCTCAGTAAACAACTGATTATTCGTTTCATATTTTGGTCTCTTATACACATTATTTAGCTGAGTTATTAGATATATTTCTGTTCTGTTTAGATCCATAAACTGAGAAGATATCGGTATTTGAAATTTTTTTGGGTCATGTTTTGCTGTGAAATTGGACGCTTATAACTCCCTCAGTAAACAACCGATTATTCGTATCATATTTTGGTCTCTTATACACATTATTTAGCTTAGTTATTAGATATATTTCTATTTTGTTTAGATCCATAAACTGAGAAGATATTGGAAGTTGAAATTTTTTTGGGTCAAGGTTTGCCGTGACATTGGGCGCTTATAACTCTCTAAGTAAACAACTGATTATTCGTTTCATATTTTGGTCTCTTATACACATTATTTAGCTGAGTTATTAGGTATATTTCTATTCTGTTTAGATCCATAAACTGAGGAGATATTGGAAGTTGAAATTTGTTTGGGTCATGGTTTGTTGTGAAATTGGACGCTTATAACTCTCTCGGTAAACAACAGATTATTCGTATCATGTTTTGGTCTCTTATACACATTATTTAGCTGAGTTATTAGATATATTTGTATTCTGTTTAGATCCATAAACTGAGAAGATATTAGTATTTGAAATTTTTTTGGGTCATGGTTTTCTGTGAAATTGGACGCTTATAACTTCCTCAGTAAACAACCGATTATTCGTATCATATTTTGGTCTCTTATATACATTATTTAGCTGAGTTATTAGATATATTTCTATTCTGTTTAGATCCATAAACTGAGGAGATATTGGAAGTTGAAATTTGTTTGGGTTATGGTTTGCTATGAAATTGGGCGCTTATAACTCGCTCAGTAAACAACCGATTATTCGTATCATATTTTGGTCTCTTATACACATTATTTAGCTGAGTTATTAGATATATTTGTATTCTGTTTAGATCCATAAACTCAGAAGATATTGGTATTTGAAATTTTTTTGGGTCATGGTTTTCTGTGAAATTGGACTCTTATAACTCCCTCAGTAAACAGCCGATTATTCGTATCATATTTTGGTCTCTTATACACATTATTTAGCTGAGTTATTAGGTATATTTCTATTCTGTTTAGATCCATAAACTGAGAAGATATTGGAAGTTGAAATTTTTTTGGGTCATGGTTTGCTGTGAAATTGGGCGCTTATAACTCTCTCAGTAAACAACCGATTATTCGTATCACATTTTGGTCTCTTATACACATTATTTAGCTTAGTTATTAGATATATTTCTATTCTGTTTTGATCCATAAACTGAGAAGATATTGGAAGTTGAAATTTTTTTGGGTCAAGGTTTGCCGTGACATTGGGCGCTTATAACTCTCTATGTAAACAACTGATTATTCGTTTCATATTTTGGTCTCTTATACACATTATTTAGCTGAGTTATTAGGTATATTTCTATTCTGTTTAGATCCATAAACTGAGGAGATATTAGAAGTTGAAATTTGTTTGGGTCATGGTTTGTTGTGAAATTGGACGCTTCTAACTCTCTCGGTAAACAGCAGATTATTCGTATCATATTTTGGTCTTTTATACACATTATTTAGCTGAGTTATTAGATATATTTGTATTCTGTTTAGATCCATAAACTGAGAAGATATTAGTATTTGAAATTTTTTTGGGTCATGGTTTTCTGTGAAATTGGACGCTTATAACTTCCTCAGTAATCAACCGATTATTCGTATCATATTTTGGTCTCTTATACACATTATTTAGCTGAGTTATTAGATATATTTCTATTCTGTTTAGATCCATAAACTGAGGAGATATTTGAAGTTGAAATTTGTTTGGGTCATGGTTTGCTATGAAATTGGGCGCTTATAACACCCTCAGTAAACAACCGATTATTCGTATCATATTTTGGTCTCTTATACACATTATTTAGCAGAGTTATTAGATATATTTCTGTTCTGTTTAGATCCATAAACTGAGAAGATATTGGTATTTGAAATTTTTTTGGGTCATGGTTTGCTGTGAAATTGGACGCTTATAACTCCCTCAGTAAACAGCCGATTATTCGTATCATATTTTGGTCTCTTATACACATTATTTAGCTGAGTTATTAGATATATTTCTATTCTGTTTAGATCCATAAACTGAGAAGATATTGGAAGTTGAAATTTTTTTGGGTCATGGTTTTCTGTGAAATTGGACGCTTATAACTTCCTCAGTAAACAACCGATTATTCGTATCATATTTTGGTCTCTTATACACATTATTTAGCTGAGTTATTAGATATATTTCTATTCTGTTTAGATCCATAAACTGAGGAGATATTGGAAGTTGAAATTTGTTTGGGTCATGGTTTGCTATGAAATTGGGCGCTTATAACTCGCTCAGTAAACAACCGATTATTCGCATCATATTTTGGTCTCTTATACACATTATTTAGCTGAGTTATTAGATATATTTCTATTCTGTTTAGATCCATAAACTGAGAAGATATTGGAAGTTGAAATTTTTTTGGGTCATGGTTTTCTGTGAAATTGGACGCTTATAACTCCCTCAGTAAACAACCGATTATTTGTATCATATTTTGGTCTCTTATACACATTATTTAGCTGAGTTATTAGGTATATTTCTATTCTGTTTAGATCCATAAACTGAGAAGATATTGGAAGTTGAAATTTTTTTGGGTCATGGTTTGCTGTGAAATTGGGCGCTTATAACTCTCTCAGTAAACAACCGATTATTCGTATCATATTTTGGTCTCTTATACACATTATTTAGCTTAGTTATTAGATATATTTCTATTCTGTTTAGATCCATAAACTGAGAAGATATTGGAAGTTGAAATTTTTTTGGGTCAAGGTTTGCCGTGACATTGGGCGCTTATAACTCTCTATGTAAACAACTGATTATTCGTTTCATATTTTGGTCTCTTATACACATTATTTAGCTGAGTTATTAGGTATATTTCTATTCTGTTTAGATCCATAAACTGAGGAGATATTGGAAGTTGAAATTTGTTTGGGTCATGGTTTGTTGTGAAATTGGACGCTTCTAACTCTCTCGGTAAACAGCAGATTATTCGTATCATATTTTGGTCTTTTATACACATTATTTAGCTGAGTTATTAGATATATTTGTATTCTGTTTAGATCCATAAACTGAGAAGATATTAGTATTTGAAATTTTTTTGGGTCATGGTTTTCTGTGAAATTGGACGCTTATAACTTCCTCAGTAATCAACCGATTATTCGTATCATATTTTGGTCTCTTATACACATTATTTAGCTGAGTTATTAGATATATTTCTATTCTGTTTAGATCCATAAACTGAGGAGATATTGGAAGTTGAAATTTGTTTGGGTCATGGTTTGCTATGAAATTGGGCGCTTATAACTCCCTCACTAAACAACCGATTATTCGTATCATATTTTGGTCTCTTATACACATTATTTAGCTGAGTTATTAGATATATTTCTGTTCTGTTTAGATACATAAACTGAGAAGATATTGGTATTTGAAATTTTTTTGGGTCATGGTTTGCTGTGAAATTGGACGCTTATAACTCCCTCAGTAAACAGCCGATTATTCGTATCATATTTTGGTCTCTTATACACATTATTTAGCTGAGTTATTAGATATATTTCTATTCTGTTTAGATCCATAAACTGAGAAGATATTGGAAGTTTAAATTTTTTTGGGTCATGGTTTTCTGTGAAATTGGACGCTTATAACTTCCTCAGTAAACAACCGATTATTCGTATCATATTTTGGTCTCTTATATACATTATTTAGCTGAGTTATTAGATATATTTCTATTCTGTTTAGATCCATAAACTGAGGAGATATTGGAAGTTGAAATTTGTTTGGGTTATGGTTTGCTATGAAATTGGGCGCTTATAACTCGCTCAGTAAACAACCGATTATTCGTATCATATTTTGGTCTCTTATACACATTATTTAGCTGAGTTATTAGATATATTTGTATTCTGTTTAGATCCATAAACTCAGAAGATATTGGTATTTGAAATTTTTTTGGGTCATGGTTTTCTGTGAAATTGGACTCTTATAACTCCCTCAGTAAACAGCCGATTATTCGTATCATATTTTGGTCTCTTATACACATTATTTAGCTGAGTTATTAGGTATATTTCTATTCTGTTTAGATCCATAAACTGAGAAGATATTGGAAGTTGAAATTTTTTTGGGTCATGGTTTGCTGTGAAATTGGGCGCTTATAACTCTCTCAGTAAACAACCGATTATTCGTATCACATTTTGGTCTCTTATACACATTATTTAGCTTAGTTATTAGATATATTTCTATTCTGTTTAGATCCATAAACTGAGAAGATATTGGAAGTTGAAATTTTTTTGGGTCAAGGTTTGCCGTGACATTGGGCGCTTATAACTCTCTATGTAAACAACTGATTATTCGTTTCATATTTTGGTCTCTTATACACATTATTTAGCTGAGTTATTAGGTATATTTCTATTCTGTTTAGATCCATAAACTGAGGAGATATTAGAAGTTGAAATTTGTTTGGGTCATGGTTTGTTGTGAAATTGGACGCTTCTAACTCTCTCGGTAAACAGCAGATTATTCGTATCATATTTTGGTCTTTTATACACATTATTTAGCTGAGTTATTAGATATATTTGTATTCTGTTTAGATCCATAAACTGAGAAGATATTAGTATTTGAAATTTTTTTGGGTCATGGTTTTCTGTGAAATTGGACGCTTATAACTTCCTCAGTAATCAACCGATTATTCGTATCATATTTTGGTCTCTTATACACATTATTTAGCTGAGTTATTAGATATATTTCTATTCTGTTTAGATCCATAAACTGAGGAGATATTTGAAGTTGAAATTTGTTTGGGTCATGGTTTGCTATGAAATTGGGCGCTTATAACACCCTCAGTAAACAACCGATTATTCGTATCATATTTTGGTCTCTTATACACATTATTTAGCAGAGTTATTAGATATATTTCTGTTCTGTTTAGATCCATAAACTGAGAAGATATTGGTATTTGAAATTTTTTTGGGTCATGGTTTGCTGTGAAATTGGACGCTTATAACTCCCTCAGTAAACAGCCGATTATTCGTATCATATTTTGGTCTCTTATACACATTATTTAGCTGAGTTATTAGATATATTTCTATTCTGTTTAGATCCATAAACTGAGAAGATATTGGAAGTTGAAATTTTTTTGGGTCATGGTTTTCTGTGAAATTGGACGCTTATAACTTCCTCAGTAAACAACCGATTATTCGTATCATATTTTGGTCTCTTATACACATTATTTAGCTGAGTTATTAGATATATTTCTATTCTGTTTAGATCCATAAACTGAGGAGATATTGGAAGTTGAAATTTGTTTGGGTCATGGTTTGCTATGAAATTGGGCGCTTATAACTCGCTCAGTAAACAACCGATTATTCGCATCATATTTTGGTCTCTTATACACATTATTTAGCTGAGTTATTAGATATATTTCTATTCTGTTTAGATCCATAAACTGAGAAGATATTGGAAGTTGAAATTTTTTTGGGTCATGGTTTTCTGTGAAATTGGACGCTTATAACTCCCTCAGTAAACAACCGATTATTTGTATCATATTTTGGTCTCTTATACACATTATTTAGCTGAGTTATTAGGTATATTTCTATTCTGTTTAGATCCATAAACTGAGAAGATATTGGAAGTTGAAATTTTTTTGGGTCATGGTTTGCTGTGAAATTGGGCGCTTATAACTCTCTCAGTAAACAACCGATTATTCGTATCATATTTTGGTCTCTTATACACATTATTTAGCTTAGTTATTAGATATATTTCTATTCTGTTTAGATCCATAAACTGAGAAGATATTGGAAGTTGAAATTTTTTTGGGTCAAGGTTTGCCGTGACATTGGGCGCTTATAACTCTCTATGTAAACAACTGATTATTCGTTTCATATTTTGGTCTCTTATACACATTATTTAGCTGAGTTATTAGGTATATTTCTATTCTGTTTAGATCCATAAACTGAGGAGATATTGGAAGTTGAAATTTGTTTGGGTCATGGTTTGTTGTGAAATTGGACGCTTCTAACTCTCTCGGTAAACAGCAGATTATTCGTATCATATTTTGGTCTTTTATACACATTATTTAGCTGAGTTATTAGATATATTTGTATTCTGTTTAGATCCATAAACTGAGAAGATATTAGTATTTGAAATTTTTTTGGGTCATGGTTTTCTGTGAAATTGGACGCTTATAACTTCCTCAGTAATCAACCGATTATTCGTATCATATTTTGGTCTCTTATACACATTATTTAGCTGAGTTATTAGATATATTTCTATTCTGTTTAGATCCATAAACTGAGGAGATATTGGAAGTTGAAATTTGTTTGGGTCATGGTTTGCTATGAAATTGGGCGCTTATAACTCCCTCAGTAAACAACCGATTATTCGTATCATATTTTGGTCTCTTATACACATTATTTAGCTGAGTTATTAGATATATTTCTGTTCTGTTTAGATACATAAACTGAGAAGATATTGGTATTTGAAAATTTTTTGGGTCATGGTTTGCTGTGAAATTGGACGCTTATAACTCCCTCAGTAAACAGCCGATTATTCGTATCATATTTTGGTCTCTTATACACATTATTTAGCTGAGTTATTAGATATATTTCTATTCTGTTTAGATCCATAAACTGAGAAGATATTGGAAGTTTAAATTTTTTTGGGTCATGGTTTTCTGTGAAATTGGACGCTTATAACTTCCTCAGTAAACAACCGATTATTCGAATCATATTTTGGTCTCTTATACACATTATTTAGCTGAGTTATTAGATATATTTATATTCTGTTTAGATCCATAAACTGAGGAGATATTGGAAGTTGAAATTTGTTTTGGTCATGGTTTGCTATGAAATTGGGCGCTTATAACTCGCTCAGTAAACAACCGATTATTCGTATCATATTTTGGTCTCTTATACACATTATTTAGCTGAGTTATTAGATATATTTGTATTCTGTTTAGATCCATAAACTCAGAAGATATTGGTATTTGAAATTTTTTTGGGTCATGGTTTTCTGTGAAATTGGACTCTTATAACTCCCTCAGTAAACAGCCGATTATTCGTATCATATTTTGGTCTCTTATACACATTATTTAGCTGAGTTATTAGATATATTTCTATTCTGTTTAGATCCATAAACTGAGAAGATATTGGAAGTTGAAATTTTTTTGGGTCATGGTTTTCTGTGAAATTGGACGCTTATAACTCCCTCAGTAAACAACCGATTATTTGTACCATATTTTGGTCTCTTATACACATTATTTAGCTGAGTTATTAGGTATATTTCTATTCTGTTTAGATCCATAAACTGAGAAGATATTGGAAGTTGAAATTTTTTTGGGTCATGGTTTGCTGTGAAATTGGGCGCTTATAACTCTCTCAGTAAACAACCGATTATTCGTATCATATTTTGGTCTCTTATACACATTATTTAGCTTAGTTATTAGATATATTTCTATTCTGTTTAGATCCATAAACTGAGAAGATATTGGAAGTTGAAATTTTTTTGGGTCAAGGTTTGCCGTGACATTGGGCGCTTATAACTCTCTATGTAAACAACTGATTATTCGTTTCATATTTTGGTCTCTTATACACATTATTTAGCTGAGTTATTAGATATATTTGTATTTTGTTTAGATCCATAAACTGAGAAGATATTGGAAGTTGAAATTTTTTTGGGTCATGGTTTTCTGTGAAATTGGACGCTTATAACTCCCTCAGTAAACAACCGATTATTTGTATCATATTTTGGTCTCTTATACACATTATTTAGCTGAGTTATTAGGTATATTTCTATTCTGTTTAGATCCATAAACTGAGAAGATATTGGAAGTTGAAATTTTTTTGGGTCATGGTTTGCTGTGAAATTGGGCGCTTATAACTCTGTCAGTAAACAACCGATTATTCGTATCATATTTTGGTCTCTTATACACATTATTTAGCTTAGTTATTAGATATATTTCTATTCTGTTTAGATCCATAAACTGAGAAGATATTGGAAGTTGAAATTTTTTTGGGTCAAGGTTTGCCGTGACATTGGGCGCTTATAACTCTCTATGTAAACAACTGATTATTCGTTTCATATTTTGGTCTCTTATACACATTATTTAGCTGAGTTATTAGGTATATTTCTATTCTGTTTAGATCCATAAACTGAGGAGATATTGGAAGTTGAAATTTGTTTGGGTCATGGTTTGTTGTGAAATTGGACGCTTCTAACTCTCTCGGTAAACAGCAGATTATTCGTATCATATTTTGGTCTTTTATACACATTATTTAGCTGAGTTATTAGATATATTTGTATTCTGTTTAGATCCATAAACTGAGAAGATATTAGTATTTGAAATTTTTTTGGGTCATGGTTTTCTGTGAAATTGGACGCTTATAACTTCCTCAGTAATCAACCGATTATTCGTATCATATTTTGGTCTCTTATACACATTATTTAGCTGAGTTATTAGATATATTTCTATTCTGTTTAGATCCATAAACTGAGGAGATATTGGAAGTTGAAATTTGTTTGGGTCATGGTTTGCTATGAAATTGGGCGCTTATAACTCCCTCAGTAAACAACCGATTATTCGTATCATATTTTGGTCTCTTATACACATTATTTAGCTGAGTTATTAGATATATTTCTGTTCTGTTTAGATCCATAAACTGAGAAGATATTGGTATTTGAAATTTTTTTGGGTCATGGTTTGCTGTGAAATTGGACGCTTATAACTCCCTCAGTAAACAGCCGATTATTCGTATTATATTTTGGTCTCTTATACACATTATTTAGCTGAGTTATTAGATATATTTCTATTCTGTTTAGATCCATAAACTGAGAAGATATTGGAAGTTGAAATTTTTTTGGGTCATGGTTTTCTGTGAAATTGGACGCTTATAACTCCCTCAGTAAACAACTGATTATTCGTTTCATATTTTGGTCTCTTATACACATTATTTAGCTGAGTTATTAGATATATTTCTATTCTGTTTAGATCCATAAACTGAGAAGATATTGGAAGTTGAAATTTTTTTGGGTCAAGGTTTGCCGTGACATTGGGCGCTTATAACTCTCTCAGTAAACAACTGATTATTCGTTTCATATTTTGGTCTTTTATACACATTATTTAGCTGAGTTATTAGGTATATTTCTATTCTGTTTAGATCCATAAACTGAGGAGATATTGGAAGTTAAAATTTTTTTGGGTCATGGTTTGCTGTGAAATTGGGCGCTTATAACTCTCTCACTAAACTACTGATTATTCGTTTCATATTTTGGTCTCTTATACTTATTATTTAGCTGAGTTATTAGATATATTTCTATTCTATTTAGATCCATAAGCTGAGGAGATATTGGAAGTTGAAATTTTTTTGGGTCATGGTTTGCTGTGAAATTGGACGCTTATAACTCCCTCAGTAAACAACTGATTATTCGTTTCATATTTTGTCTCTTATACACATTATTTAGCTGAGTTATTAGATATATTTCTATTCTGTTTAGATCCATAAAGTGAGATGATATTGGAAGTTGAAATTTTTTTGGGTCATGGTTTGCTGTGAAATTGGGCGCTTATAACTCTCTCAGTAAACAACCGATCATTCGTATCATATTTTGGTCTCTTATACACATTATTTAGCTTAGTTATTAGATATATTTCTATTCTGTTTAGATCCATAAACTGAGAAGATATTGGAAGTTGAAATTTTTTTGGGTCAAGGTTTGCCGTGAATTTGGGCGCTTATAACTCTCTCAGTAAACAACTGATTATTCGTTTCATATTTTGGTCTCTTATACACATTATTTAGCTGAGTTATTAGATATATTTGTATTTTGTTTAGATCCATAAACTGAGAAGATATTAGTATTTGAAATTTTTTTGGGTTATGGTTTTCTGTGAAATTGTACGCTTATAACTTCCTCAGTAAACAACCGATTATTCGTATCATATTTTGGTCTCTTATAAACATTATTTAGCTGAGTTATTAGATATATTTCTATTCTGTTTAGATCCATAAACTGAGAAGATATTAGTATTTGAAATTTTTTTGGGTCGTGGTTTTCTGTGAAATTGGACGCTTCTAACTCTCTCGGTAAATAACAGATTATTCGTATCATATTTTGGTCTCTTATACACATTATTTAGCTGAGTTATTAAATATATTTATATTCTGTTTAGATCCATAAACTGAGAAGATATTAGTATTTGAAATTTTTTTGGGTCGTGGTTTTCTGTGAAATTGGACGCTTATAACTCCCTCAGTAAACAACCGATTATTCGTATCATATTTTGGACTCTTATACACATTATTTAGCTGAGTTATTAGATATATTTCTATTTTGTTTAGATCCATAAACTGAGAAGATATTGGAATTTGAAATTTTTGTGGGTCACGGTTTGCTGTGAAATTGGGCGCTTATAACTCCTTCAGTAAACAACCGATTATTCGTATGATATTTTGGTCTCTTATACATATTATTTAGCTGAGTTATTAGATATATTTCTATTCTATTTAGATCCATAAGCTGAGGAGATATTGGAAGTTGAAATTTTTTTGGGTCATGGTTTGCTGTGAAATTGGACGCTTATAACTCCCTCAGTAAACAACTGATTATTCGTTTCATATTTTGTCTCTTATACACATTATTTAGCTGAGTTATTAGATATATTTCTATTCTGTTTAGATCCATAAAGTGAGATGATATTGGAAGTTGAAATTTTTTGGGGTCATGGTTTGCTGTGAAATTGGGCGCTTATAACTCTCTCAGTAAACAACCGATCATTCGTATCATATTTTGGTCTCTTATACACATTATTTAGCTTAGTTATTAGATATATTTCTATTCTGTTTAGATCCATAAAGTGAGAAGATATTGGAAGTTGAAATTTTTTTGGGTCAAGGTTTGCCGTGAATTTGGGCGCTTATAACTCTCTCAGTAAACAACTGATTATTCGTTTCATATTTTGGTCTCTTATACACATTATTTAGCTGAGTTATTAGATATATTTGTATTCTGTTTAGATCCATAAACTGAGAAGATATTAGTATTTGAAATTTTTTTGGGTTATGGTTTTCTGTGAAATTGGACGCTTATAACTCCCTCAGTAAACAACCGATTATTTGTATCATATTTTGGTCTCTTATACACATTATTTAGCTGAGTTATTAGGTATATTTCTATTCTGTTTAGATCCATAAACTGAGAAGATATTGGAAGTTGAAATTTTTTTGGGTCATGGTTTTCTGTGAAATTGGACGCTTATAACTCCCTCAGTAAACAACTGATTATTCGTTTCATATTTTGGTGTCTTATACACATTATTTAGCTGAGTTATTAGATATATTTCTGTTCTGTTTAGATCCATAAACTGAGAAGATATTGGTATTTGAAATTTTTTTGGGTCATGTTTTGCTGTGAAATTGGACGCTTATAACTCCCTCAGTAAACAACCGATTATTCGTATCATATTTTGGTCTCTTATACACATTATTTAGCTTAGTTATTAGATATATTTCTATTTTGTTTAGATCCATAAACTGAGAAGATATTGGAAGTTGAAATTTTTTTGGGTCAAGGTTTGCCGTGACATTGGGCGCTTATAACTCTCTAAGTAAACAACTGATTATTCGTTTCATATTTTGGTCTCTTATACACATTATTTAGCTGAGTTATTAGGTATATTTCTATTCTGTTTAGATCCATAAACTGAGGAGATATTGGAAGTTGAAATTTGTTTGGGTCATGGTTTGTTGTGAAATTGGACGCTTATAACTCTCTCGGTAAACAACAGATTATTCGTATCATGTTTTGGTCTCTTATACACATTATTTAGCTGAGTTATTAGATATATTTGTATTCTGTTTAGATCCATAAACTGAGAAGATATTAGTATTTGAAATTTTTTTGGGTCATGGTTTTCTGTGAAATTGGACGCTTATAACTTCCTCAGTAAACAACCGATTATTCGTATCATATTTTGGTCTCTTATATACATTATTTAGCTGAGTTATTAGATATATTTCTATTCTGTTTAGATCCATAAACTGAGGAGATATTGGAAGTTGAAATTTGTTTGGGTTATGGTTTGCTATGAAATTGGGCGCTTATAACTCGCTCAGTAAACAACCGATTATTCGTATCATATTTTGGTCTCTTATACACATTATTTAGCTGAGTTATTAGATATATTTGTATTCTGTTTAGATCCATAAACTCAGAAGATATTGGTATTTGAAATTTTTTTGGGTCATGGTTTTCTGTGAAATTGGACTCTTATAACTCCCTCAGTAAACAGCCGATTATTCGTATCATATTTTGGTCTCTTATACACATTATTTAGCTGAGTTATTAGGTATATTTCTATTCTGTTTAGATCCATAAACTGAGAAGATATTGGAAGTTGAAATTTTTTTGGGTCATGGTTTGCTGTGAAATTGGGCGCTTATAACTCTCTCAGTAAACAACCGATTATTCGTATCACATTTTGGTCTCTTATACACATTATTTAGCTTAGTTATTAGATATATTTCTATTCTGTTTAGATCCATAAACTGAGAAGATATTGGAAGTTGAAATTTTTTTGGGTCAAGGTTTGCCGTGACATTGGGCGCTTATAACTCTCTATGTAAACAACTGATTATTCGTTTCATATTTTGGTCTCTTATACACATTATTTAGCTGAGTTATTAGGTATATTTCTATTCTGTTTAGATCCATAAACTGAGGAGATATTAGAAGTTGAAATTTGTTTGGGTCATGGTTTGTTGTGAAATTGGACGCTTCTAACTCTCTCGGTAAACAGCAGATTATTCGTATCATATTTTGGTCTTTTATACACATTATTTAGCTGAGTTATTAGATATATTTGTATTCTGTTTAGATCCATAAACTGAGAAGATATTAGTATTTGAAATTTTTTTGGGTCATGGTTTTCTGTGAAATTGGACGCTTATAACTTCCTCAGTAATCAACCGATTATTCGTATCATATTTTGGTCTCTTATACACATTATTTAGCTGAGTTATTAGATATATTTCTATTCTGTTTAGATCCATAAACTGAGGAGATATTGGAAGTTGAAATTTGTTTGGGTCATGGTTTGCTATGAAATTGGGCGCTTATAACACCCTCAGTAAACAACCGATTATTCGTATCATATTTTGGTCTCTTATACACATTATTTAGCAGAGTTATTAGATATATTTCTGTTCTGTTTAGATCCATAAACTGAGAAGATATTGGTATTTGAAATTTTTTTGGGTCATGGTTTGCTGTGAAATTGGACGCTTATAACTCCCTCAGTAAACAGCCGATTATTCGTATCATATTTTGGTCTCTTATACACATTATTTAGCTGAGTTATTAGATATATTTCTATTCTGTTTAGATCCATAAACTGAGAAGATATTGGAAGTTGAAATTTTTTTGGGTCATGGTTTTCTGTGAAATTGGACGCTTATAACTTCCTCAGTAAACAACCGATTATTCGTATCATATTTTGGTCTCTTATACACATTATTTAGCTGAGTTATTAGATATATTTCTATTCTGTTTAGATCCATAAACTGAGGAGATATTGGAAGTTGAAATTTGTTTGGGTCATGGTTTGCTATGAAATTGGGCGCTTATAACTCGCTCAGTAAACAACCGATTATTCGCATCATATTTTGGTCTCTTATACACATTATTTAGCTGAGTTATTAGATATATTTGTATTCTGTTTAGATCCATAAACTCAGAAGATATTGGTATTTGAAATTTTTTTGGGTCATGGTTTTCTGTGAAATTGGACTCTTATAACTCCCTCAGTAAACAGCCGATTATTCGTATCATATTTTGGTCTCTTATACACATTATTTAGCTGAGTTATTAGATATATTTCTATTCTGTTTAGATCCATAAACTGAGAAGATATTGGAAGTTGAAATTTTTTTGGGTCATGGTTTTCTGTGAAATTGGACGCTTATAACTCCCTCAGTAAACAACCGATTATTTGTATCATATTTTGGTCTCTTATACACATTATTTAGCTGAGTTATTAGGTATATTTCTATTCTGTTTAGATCCATAAACTGAGAAGATATTGGAAGTTGAAATTTTTTTGGGCCATGGTTTGCTGTGAAATTGGGCGCTTATAACTCTCTCAGTAAACAACCGATTATTCGTATCATATTTTGGTCTCTTATACACATTATTTAGCTTAGTTATTAGATATATTTCTATTCTGTTTAGATCCATAAACTGAGAAGATATTAGAAGTTGAAATTTTTTTGGGTCAAGGTTTGCCGTGACATTGGGCGCTTATAACTCTCTATGTAAACAACTGATTATTCGTTTCATATTTTGGTCTCTTATACACATTATTTAGCTGAGTTATTAGGTATATTTCTATTCTGTTTAGATCCATAAACTGAGGAGATATTGGAAGTTGAAATTTGTTTGGGTCATGGTTTGTTGTGAAATTGGACGCTTCTAACTCTCTCGGTAAACAGCAGATTATTCGTATCATATTTTGGTCTTTTATACACATTATTTAGCTGAGTTATTAGATATATTTGTATTCTGTTTAGATCCATAAACTGAGAAGATATTAGTATTTGAAATTTTTTTGGGTCATGGTTTTCTGTGAAATTGGACGCTTATAACTTCCTCAGTAATCAACCGATTATTCGTATCATATTTTGGTCTCTTATACACATTATTTAGCTGAGTTATTAGATATATTTCTATTCTGTTTAGATCCATAAACTGAGGAGATATTGGAAGTTGAAATTTGTTTGGGTCATGGTTTGCTATGAAATTGGGCGCTTATAACTCCCTCAGTAAACAACCGATTATTCGTATCATATTTTGGTCTCTTATACACATTATTTAGCTGAGTTATTAGATATATTTCTGTTCTGTTTAGATACATAAACTGAGAAGATATTGGTATTTGAAATTTTTTTGGGTCATGGTTTGCTGTGAAATTGGACGCTTATAACTCCCTCAGTAAACAGCCGATTATTCGTATCATATTTTGGTCTCTTATACACATTATTTAGCTGAGTTATTAGATATATTTCTATTCTGTTTAGATCCATAAACTGAGAAGATATTGGAAGTTAAAATTTTTTGGGTCATGGTTTTCTGTGAAATTGGACGCTTATAACTTCCTCAGTAAACAACCGATTATTCGTATCATATTTTGGTCTCTTATACACATTATTTAGCTGAGTTATTAGATATATTTATATTCTGTTTAGATCCATAAACTGAGGAGATATTGGAAGTTGAAATTTGTTTTGGTCATGGTTTGCTATGAAATTGGGCGCTTATAACTCGCTCAGTAAACAACCGATTATTCGTATCATATTTTGGTCTCTTATACACATTATTTAGCTGAGTTATTAGATATATTTGTATTCTGTTTAGATCCATAAACTCAGAAGATATTGGTATTTGAAATTTTTTTGGGTCATGGTTTTCTGTGAAATTGGACTCTTATAACTCCCTCAGTAAACAGCCGATTATTCGTATCATATTTTGGTCTCTTATACACATTATTTAGCTGAGTTATTAGATATATTTCTATTCTGTTTAGATCCATAAACTGAGAAGATATTGGAAGTTGAAATTTTTTTGGGTCATGGTTTTCTGTGAAATTGGACGCTTATAACTCCCTCAGTAAACAACCGATTATTTGTACCATATTTTGGTCTCTTATACACATTATTTAGCTGAGTTATTAGGTATATTTCTATTCTGTTTAGATCCATAAACTGAGAAGATATTGGAAGTTGAAATTTTTTTGGGTCATGGTTTGCTGTGAAATTGGGCGCTTATAACTCTCTCAGTAAACAACCGATTATTCGTATCATATTTTGGTCTCTTATACACATTATTTAGCTTAGTTATTAGATATATTTCTATTCTGTTTAGATCCATAAACTGAGAAGATATTGGAAGTTGAAATTTTTTTGGGTCAAGGTTTGCCGTGACATTGGGCGCTTATAACTCTCTATGTAAACAACTGATTATTCGTTTCATATTTTGGTCTCTTATACACATTATTTAGCTGAGTTATTAGATATATTTGTATTTTGTTTAGATCCATAAACTGAGGAGATATTGGAAGTTGAAATTTGTTTGGGTCATGGTTTGCTATGAAATTGGGCGCTTATAACTCCCTCAGTAAACAACCGATTATTCGTATCATATTTTGGTCTCTTATACACATTATTTAGCTGAGTTATTAGATATATTTCTGTTCTGTTTAGATACATAAACTGAGAAGATATTGGTATTTGAAATTTTTTTGGGTCACGGTTTGCTGTGAAATTGGACGCTTATAACTCCCTCAGTAAACAGCCGATTATTCGTATCATATTTTGGTCTCTTATACACATTATTTAGCTGAGTTATTAGATATATTTCTATTCTGTTTAGATCCATAAACTGAGAAGATATTGGAAGTTGAAATTTTTTTGGGTCATGGTTTTCTGTGAAATTGGACGCTTATAACTCTCTCGGTAAACAACAGATTATTCGTATCATATTTTGGTCTCTTATACACATTATTTAGCTGAGTTATTAGACATATTTCTATTCTGTTTAGATCCATAAACTGAGAAGATATTGGAAGTTGAAATTTTTTTGGGTCATGGTTTTCTGTGAAATTGGACGCTTATAACTCTGTCAGTAAACAACCGATTATTCGTATCATATTTTGGTCTCTTATACACATTATTTAGCTTAGTTATTAGATATATTTCTATTCTGTTTAGATCCATAAACTGAGAAGATATTGGAAGTTGAAATTTTTTTGGGTCAAGGTTTGCCGTGACATTGGGCGCTTATAACTCTCTATGTAAACAACTGATTATTCGTTTCATATTTTGGTCTCTTATACACATTATTTAGCTGAGTTATTAGGTATATTTCTATTCTGTTTAGATCCATAAACTGAGGAGATATTGGAAGTTGTAATTTGTTTGGGTCATGGTTTGTTGTGAAATTGGACGCTTCTAACTCTCTCGGTAAACAGCAGATTATTCGTATCATATTTTGGTCTTTTATACACATTATTTAGCTGAGTTATTAGATATATTTGTATTCTGTTTAGATCCATAAACTGAGAAGATATTAGTATTTGAAATTTTTTTGGGTCATGGTTTTCTGTGAAATTGGACGCTTATAACTTCCTCAGTAATCAACCGATTATTCGTATCATATTTTGGTCTCTTATACACATTATTTAGCTGAGTTATTAGATATATTTCTATTCTGTTTAGATCCATAAACTGAGGAGATATTGGAAGTTGAAATTTGTTTGGGTCATGGTTTGCTATGAAATTGGGCGCTTATAACTCCCTCAGTAAACAACCGATTATTCGTATCATATTTTGGTCTCTTATACACATTATTTAGCTGAGTTATTAGATATATTTCTGTTCTGTTTGGATCCATAAACTGAGAAGATATTGGTATTTGAAATTTTTTTGGGTCATGGTTTGCTGTGAAATTGGACGCTTATAACTCCCTCAGTAAACAGCCGATTATTCGTATTATATTTTGGTCTCTTATACACATTATTTAGCTGAGTTATTAGATATATTTCTATTCTGTTTAGATCCATAAACTGAGAAGATATTGGAAGTTGAAATTTTTTTGGGTCATGGTTTTCTGTGAAATTGGACGCTTATAACTCCCTCAGTAAACAACTGATTATTCGTTTCATATTTTGGTCTCTTATACACATTATTTAGCTGAGTTATTAGATATATTTCTATTCTGTTTAGATCCATAAACTGAGAAGATATTGGAAGTTGAAATTTTTTTGGGTCAAGGTTTGCCGTGACATTGGGCGCTTATAACTCTCTCAGTAAACAACTGATTATTCGTTTCATATTTTGGTCTTTTATACACATTATTTAGCTGAGTTATTAGGTATATTTCTATTCTGTTTAGATCCATAAACTGAGGAGATATTGGAAGTTAAAATTTTTTTGGGTCATGGTTTGCTGTGAAATTGGGCGCTTATAACTCTCTCACTAAACTACTGATTATTCGTTTCATATTTTGGTCTCTTATACTTATTATTTAGCTGAGTTATTAGATATATTTCTATTCTATTTAGATCCATAAGCTGAGGAGATATTGGAAGTTGAAATTTTTTTGGGTCATGGTTTGCTGTGAAATTGGACGCTTATAACTCCCTCAGTAAACAACTGATTATTCGATTCATATTTTGTCTCTTATACACATTATTTAGCTGAGTTATTAGATATATTTCTATTCTGTTTAGATCCATAAAGTGAGATGATATTGGAAGTTGAAATTTTTTTGGGTCATGGTTTGCTGTGAAATTGGGCGCTTATAACTCTCTCAGTAAACAACCGATCATTCGTATCATATTTTGGTCTCTTATACACATTATTTAGCTTAGTTATTAGATATATTTCTATTCTGTTTAGATCCATAAACTGAGAAGATATTGGAAGTTGAAATTTTTTTGGGTCAAGGTTTGCCGTGAATTTGGGCGCTTATAACTCTCTCAGTAAACAACTGATTATTCGTTTCATATTTTGGTCTCTTATACACATTATTTAGCTGAGTTATTAGATATATTTCTATTCTGTTTAGATCCATAAACTGAGAAGATATTGGAAGTTGAAATTTTTTTGGGTCATGGTTTTCTGTGAAATTGGACGCTTATAACTCCCTCAGTAAACAACTGATTATTCGTTTCATATTTTGGTCTCTTATACACATTATTTAGTTGAGTTATTAGGTATATTTCTATTCTGTTTAGATCCATTAACTGAGAAGATATTGGAAGTTGAAATTTTTTTGGGTCATGGTTTTCTGTGAAATTGGACGCTTATAACTCCCTCAGTAAACAACTGATTATTCGTATCATATTTTGGTCTCTTATACACATTATTTAGTTGAGTTATTAGGTATATTTCTATTCTGTTTAGATCCATAAACTGAGAAGATATTGGAAGTTGAAATTTTTTTGGGTCATAACACGGTCTGAAATTTTGCGGGCTATATCTCCCTCTGTAAACAACATATTAGTATAATATTTTGCTCTCTTATATAATATATTTTTTTCAGTTTTAAGCTATAGATTTATTGTCTACAGATCCATAAGTTATGGAGATATTGATAGAACACACTGTAGACATGTACACCCAACTCTTGTTTTACACGGTCTATTTTTACTGATTTTGAAATTACATGGTTCACCATTAAGAACAAATACATTTTTTTTACATGAATTTTTTGTTCTTCCACTAATCGCCCCCAAAAAATTGTTTTAATTCTAATTTTGACAGTTTGATCAGAAGTCGGTTGGTTTATGCTCACACATTAGTTACCCTTGTTTACTTTGTATTCCGGAGCTAACGGGTGAATACTTGAATTTTAGTATCACTTTTTTCTTTATCTCGTTGTATTTCAACTTGGAACACAGCATTTCGGTATTCGGTGTTATAGTGTTCAGTATATCCCATTTACTGACATATCTACTGATGATGATAGCATTTTTGATCGAGTTCGTAATAAACGTGCACGCTTGTTATCAAGTAGCGATGAATAGTCCCGAAATTGATTTTTATTCCTAATTTCAATTTAAATTTACTTATGGACTGAATTTTCACTGGACAATAATTTTTACACAGTTTTCTAAGGAATGTATCTACCGTGTAAAAAACAAGAGTTGGGAGTACACATGTGGTCACTTAAAAAGTTGGCTACACAAATTTTATGTTATTTTGGAAGTAGATACTTGTGTGAACAACTATGAAATTAAACAAAACTGCATACAGATCAAGAATAACTGATAAGCATCTATCTGCTTATCGTTAATGAAGATTGTCTGTTCTCAGTCTCTGAATGCAGACATTGGAAAACTAGTACGAGGAAAATGCTGGCAAGGTCGTCGTAAGAAAGAATAATTTTAGTTACACGAATACATTAAATAAAAGAAATTAAGGCGCCTTGGTAGCCGAGTGGTTAGAGGAGAAACCCGTAAAGCTAATATGTATTGTGGTATTGGGTTCGATTCCCGGTCTAGAGGCCATGGATTTTATTTAATGGTTAATATGAGAACTTTACAGTAAAGGGTGTCGCCTCCGTCCACGACACCTAATTGGTAGTTGGACGTAAAGCCTGCCTGCAAAAAATAGGCAATTACTTTATATTTTTTTTTTACTTTTTAAATAAAAGAAATTATATAGTGTTTTAATTATTCTATCCATATTTTTGAATCCTTACTTCAGAATATAAATTTAACAATATTTGTAAATTTGATGTGGCCCGCGTGAACCAATTGCCTGTAGAACCAATTGTTTTAATTGAGTTTGACATTCCTAATCTAACTCATACCACTCTAATGTTAGAAAGCCTCTATGATAGTGGAAAGTGTTTATTTACAAAAAACCTCAAAAAAACGCAAGAAACGGTGGTACTTTGCAGCGTAACAAGATTTGTCTGCTGAGTTTATGCTTGCCTAGTGGAGGGCGTGCCGAAGAACTCGCAGTAACATTACTTTGTGTGCGGTGGCGCCAGGCTATACAGCCTGCGGGCTCCTTCTCCAACAGGCCCCACCGTGTAATAAATCCACATTTGAAGACAGGGTAATGATGTGTTTGGTTAGAGACTAGGCACTAGGCCTTCTTTACCTTCACTTAGCACTCACCACTACTAGGCAATTACCATCTTACCTTACACTTTTGTCCATCCCAGCTCTGTCTTCACTTTAGGAGTCAACCCAGCCAACAGTAATCTTGTCGGGCTGTCAAATTTTGGATTTAGAACAGTAATACAGGTTTTTCGAGAAAAACTCTTAGTGTTAGCTCACTAAGTTTTATAGCAGGATCTCCTTGTTTTAATTTTACCAAAATGACAAGACTTCCATCAGCATGGAAGCAGTGCATACGATGTAGGGGTGTCCTCTAGAGCCGGTCTTAAGATTAAATAAATACACACAACTTATGTAGTCGTACAGTATTTTGTTTTCGAGTATTTGGCAAAACAAACAAATCAAATCAATAAATTTACGTATTATATTGCTTTATGCTTTGAATTATTTTCATTTATTTGTTTTATTTTTTTTAAATCTTCATTTCATAATTTCACCAAAGGCTTTCAAGGCTTTAATATTCGCTATTGGAGCTGGAATTACCGCGGCTGCTAGCACCAATAGATCCTTGTTAATGGATATAATGTGCACTCACGTTACGTAATCACAAAAAAAAGGGTTTCATGCCCAAAAATATATTTAAAAATAATGTTTAATACTAAAATCATTTTAAATTGAAATTGTGAACAATATTTTACAATAAATTGCTTTTACTTGATACGTACTTTAAAGAACAAGAACAAGAAGATTTTCTGAAAATGCCTTTTTTGCTCATTTTCAGAAACTTTTTTTTCTCGAAATCTATTAGATCTAGGTTGTTACATAAAAATTACAGTTATAAACGAGGATTTGCCCTATATTTTAAAGAAAATTTGGGAATTTTATCTTTTATAGAAAAAGAGAAAAAAATGGCTAAAGTTGGGTGTTTTTCAACATTACGCTTTTTCGTGCACTTTTTGACGATCAACCCTTATACAACTGTCCTACCGGACAGTTTTAATATATTAAAGTAATGCCTATTATTTTCAGGCTAACTTTACGTCCAACTACCAAATTAAGTGTCGTGCACGGAGGCGACTAGCAAACATACTCGTACTTCACTGTAAATTTCTTTTACGAGGGTCGTTTGAAAAGTCCGTGCAAAAATAAAAACTACTTAATTTTTTGGGGTAAACCTTTTTTATTTTTCAACATAGTCTCCTTTTAGGCTTATACACTTCGTCCAACGCTGCTCTAGTTTGTTGATCCCTTCCAAATAATAGGATTTGTCCAAGTCTGAAAAATAGCCATTCGTTTCTGCAATCACCTCCTCGTTTGAATAAAATCTTTTTCCCGCCAGCCATTTCTTCATATTGGGGAACAAATAGTAGTCCGAGGGAGCCAAGTCTGGAGAATAGGGGGGATGTGAAACGAGTTGGAACCCTATTTCCATTAATTTTGCGACCACAACTGCTGAGGTGTGAGTTGGTGCGTTGTCGTGATGGAAAAGGACTTTTTTGTGGGTCAATCGTGGGCGTTTTTCTTGCAGCTCGGTTTTCAAACGGTCCAATAACGATGAATAATATGCACCTGTAATAGTTTTACCCTTTTCCAGATAGTCGATGAGGATTATTCCTTGCGAATCCCAAAAGACAGTCGCCATAATCTTTCCGGCCGAAGGAACGGTCTTCGCCTTTTTTGGCGCAGATTCCCCCTTGGTAACCCATTGTTTAGATTGTTCTTTGGTCTCAGGAGTGTAGTGATGTATCCATGTTTCATCCACAGTGACGAAACGACGCTTAAAGTCCTGCGGATTCTTCTGGAACAGCTGCAAACCGTCCTTGCAACACTTCACACGATTTCGTTTTTGGTCCAGCGTGAGCAATCGCGGCACCCATCTTGCGGATAGCTTTGTCATGTCCAAATGTTGATGCAAAATATTATGTACCCGTTCATTCGAGATGCCCACAGCACTAGCAATCTCACGCACCTTCACTCTTCTGTCATCCATCACCATATCATGGATTTTATCAATGATTTCTGGAGTAGTAACCTCAACAGGGCGTCCAGAACGTTCAGCGTCACTTGTGCCCATATGGCCACTCCGAAAATTTTGAAACCACTTATAAACTGTTCTAATCGAAAGTGCAGAGTCACCATAATGTTTACCAAGCTTCTCTTTAGTCTCCTGAGGCGTTTTGCCTTTCATAAAGTAGTGTTTAATCAACACACGAAATTCTTTTTCGTCCATTTTTTGAAAATCACTCGACTTCCTCGATTCAAACGAATGCCAAACACAAAGAAATAGACCGATCTGGCTGAAACTTGGTGTGTGTTCTTCCAAGAGTTGCTACTAACTAAACATAACCTCGATACGCGCCAGTAGTGCTATCTCTCTGACTTTGCACGGACTTTTCAAACGACCCTCGTATTAACCATTAAATAAAATCCAAGGCCTAAGGAATCGAACCTGGTACCACAAAATACGTATTAGCTTTACAGGTCTCGCCTCTAACCGCTCGGCTACCGTGGTAGCCTGATAGTTTAAACATAAGTATTTTAATTTTTTTTGTCTCCTTAACTCTATTGGCCCAGTTGTTCATGAGATGCCATTTTATTCGGTAACAAATCTTTAAAGACATTTATTTTTGTTTTACTAAACAATATTAAGAATAAGTTGCCAGTAGTATTTGTTAAGCCAACACTCAGCAATAAAAATTCTGCTTTTGTGTTGTGTTTTTATAAATGAATTTTCAACAAATAATTGCCTTTACTTTGTAATTGTCTGAAAAATTTAAGCATTTACACTGCAACGCCTCAGTGCGCTAGTACTAGGATAAGAAATGGGAGTTTAGGTATTATCCTGGTGCTACCCATGACATCAACCTAAATTTTCCCCATATCAAGGGGATCAGGCCATCCAGAGATCTTCTGCAAAGAGAGGGGAGCCGGCAGGTATAATTTCTCCCAAGAAATGTTTAAAGAAAGGAAAAAGCCTTTGAGGCTATTAATATACCACTTATCAACAAAAATATTATTTTTTAATCTGGTATTAAGGCTTTAAATTAGGTATTAAAGCCTTATTACTCTTTATTAAGGTAGACATGATTTCTTTTAACCTCTGCGTAAAAAAAAAAAAAAAAAAAAATTGTCCGGCTATTTTCAAAATTTAATCCCAAGTTTGTTATACGATGCAGTTTCTTTACCGATGCAATCTCACTGCGTCCTTCAAGACATCGATGGATAAGTATACAGCCTGCAAAACATTGGTACATATCCTACACTCCAGCAAGCTCAGGCTGACGAGTTACTTCAGTGGTCCATAATTATGGCAGAATGGGTGCCATTCTACGCAATGGCACATTACTCTTACCACAGATCTATCGTCTAAATATTAACTTTTATCTATAATTATTATAAATTTCATTTAAGGCGCTAAGGTAGCCGAGCGGTTAGAAGAGAGACCTGTAAAGCTAATACGTATTGCTGGTACTGGGTTCGATTCCCCGGTCTCTAGGCCTTGGATTTTATTTAATGGTTAATAAAAGAAATTTACGGTAAAGTATGTTTGCTAGTCGCCTCCGTTCACGACACCTAATTTGGTAGTTGGATGTAAAGCCCGCCTGAAAAAATAGGCGATTACTTTACTTACTTATAAATTTCAATTATTTTGTTTCTGTGGCACACGTAATTTTGATTGGATTTCAAACCAAAGTATTTTCCTTAAGCATTAAACTTTATTTATTGTATTAAAAAAAGTAAGTTTTAATTATCAATTACATTTAAAATATTAAGAGTTTATTAGTTTATTAAATTGAAAAAATATTCGGTGATTTCTTTAGCGGCGTTTTAAACGAAACACTTGTTATTTATTTGAAGATTCAGATGGCTTTTTAGATTAAATAAATCATTAGATTTTTTCAATACATTAATTTCTGTTGCCATGGAGAAAATCACTATAAATAAAATATTTAAATATAAACTATTGAAAAAAGAAATCTTCACAAGATATTGTTAAGCCAGAAAAATAAATGACATTAGTCATTTTATTAAAATAAACGGAATTACAAATATTCCATTTATATGGCCACTGTTTGCATCCTTCTTTTAAAGTTTCGGAAGAATTACTTCAAAGCCAAGAACAGCAGAGCCAGTGAGTCTAATTTTTACATATTTATTTAGCAAGTTTTTATCTTTTTACATTTTGTGATATTTCAAAATTTGGAGCATTGGCTTTGTAAGCGAGAGATCACCAGTTCGAATCCTGTGTATCATATTATTTATTAGAAAAAATTGTTTACAATGAAGTATGAGCTTTCGCCTCCTGTCTACGTTACCTAATTGGTAGTTGGACGTTACTTACTTACATTGGTAATTACCCTGAAGAAGACAATATATTTGTCGAAACGTTGGCAAAAAGACGAGTTGTTGTTTTTACGATATATTGTAAACATTGGTTTCGTGTCCCATGATTTTATAGGTAATCCAAACAAATATATTTCAAAGTAAAAAAAAAAAAAAAAGAATATTTACAATGGACATTTAGAGTCGACTTAATTTACTACATAGATAAGATCCAATAATTATGAATAAATGATTATATAAACTAATATAGAATCTATTTAATAAATAATAATTGCCTCGTATAAATAATGAATGGTAATTACATATAACATGTTCAAACAATGACATATATTTTTCTATATTATTTTAAAATCTATACTTTTACAGAGTCATAAGATAATGGAATTGTGTAAATAAGATTTAGATGTTATCCTGGTAGTATAAGGGTCAGATGGGCGGAGAAGTAGAGTTGAAGGCACACGTGACTTCCACGTTTTCTAGTAATCCTGGACATCAATACTGACCACGACCACCACCACTGAACGCGTTCAACTATTCGTTAAATATTACTACTCATTTAATTTTTTTGTAAAAAATAATTAACTTACTGCATGGCTAAGCCATAAGATCATCGAATCTATGTAAACCTTAACAAAAACTTACAGTTTAAAATGTTAAGTATAAGGGTTAATTAAACGCCAAAAGGTACACAAATCAGCAAGCACCCAACATTTTATTAATACTTCATTGATATTATTTAAGTAATTTTACCTCATTAATTTTCATTATTATTTTTTAAGAATTTATTAGATGTCACAGACCCTTATGCTGGCCATTTTCATCTATTTATTTATTTTTATTTTTAAATAAAAATTGTCCGTTTATGTTCATACTTCGATTAAAGTAATCGTTATTCTCAACAATGTAGCTGTTCTTCTCACAATGTTGTACATATGTAATATAAAATAAATAAGATATGCATATTTTTAGGGCAGCTAATTATTCCAGTATTTTACTATAAGTAAAATTAGGGGGACTAAATTAAATTACAATTGAGAAATGAATAAATATTGTTGATTAATCTACTTGTTATTAACTGTGTGTTATTTGTGCTCACGAATATTTCGGTAAGACGAATTCAAGACTGAAATATTGTTTTAAATCCTCCGTGATTCAAATTTAAATAGTAGCCGACTCTAACTTGGTCTTTTTCTAATTTACCATGCATGTATATGTGACATCTTCAAAATAAAGGGCACATTAAACAGAAATCAGAAGAATAATTTGGAATAGAGTTAAAATAAAGTACCTATTTATTAAAACTGTCCGGTAGGACAGTTGTATAAGGGTTGACCATCAAAAACTGCACGAAAAAGTGTAACGTTGAAAAACACCCAACTTTGACAATTTTTTTCTATTTTTCTATAAAAGATAAAATTCCCAAATTTTCTTTATAATATAGGGCAAATCCTCCTTTATAATACGAAGGTGTAATATACATTTATCACAATTATAACAAAAAAAATATTATGAATGAACTGGCCAGCATAAGGGTATGTGACATCTAATAAATTCTTAAAAAATATTAATGAAAATTAATGCGGTAAAATTACTTAAATAATATCAATGAAGTATTAATGAAATGTTGGGTACTTGCTGATTTGTGTACCTTTTGGCGTTTAATCAACCCTTATACTTAACATTTTAAACTGTAAGTTTTTGTTAAGGAGATTTTTGTACCTTTTGGATAGATTTTCCTTTTTGTCTATTTTGCAAAGTTACATATCTGCTTTACAGATTTTTTTAAAATTTGGAATAAGCAATTCTATCATTATAACCTGATAAGGTGTTAAATCGGAACCGTAACTACCACTGGAGAGATCTTTTTAAAGAATGATTATAGTTGCGGTCCCCAAACCATCCTCAATAACAATTTTTTTTGAGAAAGCGTTTTGAATAAAATAGGAAGTTATTTGTACGTAAATAGTAAAATTAAACTGCAATTACAGTACTTCCCTCTAAAAGGCAAAGATTTTGTATCGAACGACAATTCATTGATGTAAATCGGTTCACTCATTGATAATTTTAACGATTGTAGTACTTCCTCTTAGTAGGTGTAAGAGCATGATGGCACTTCACAGCCACGTAGAGGAGCTTTAATCACATCTTCGTGCTAAATTTTATCAAAATCGGACTAAGCGTTATAGAAATATTGGTAATAATAGTTTTAGGAAGGGCCTTATTTGGGTGGGGCAAACTCCCCTCCTTATGAGGCAAAGCGTCGAGGCTTTTAAAGTGCAAATCTGTACAAAATTTCGATTCGAATGACCCTTCATTCATGAAAATCGGTTCACGTGTCGATAATTTGCAACGATTGCTATACTTTCCCTTAACAAGTGTAAGAGCTGATCGCCGCTTTAATGTTACGTAGGGGAGCCCTAACCCTATCATCCTACCAAATTTTATCAAAATCGGGCCAAGATTTACAGAGTAATTAAAACTGTCCGGTAGGACAGTTGTATAAGGGTTGACCATCAAAAACTGCACGAAAAAGCGTAACGTTGAAAAACACCCAACTTTGACAATTTTTTTCTCTTTTTCTATAAAAGATAAAATTCCCAAATTTTCTTTAAATCTTACTCCAAACGCTCCTTCATAACTGTAATTTTTTTGCAACCACCCAGATCTAATAGGTTTCGAGAAAAAAGTTGCCGAAAATGAGCAAAAACCGCTTTTTCAAAAAATGTTCTTGTTCTTGTTCTTCTTCTTGTTCTTGTTCTTGTTCTTGTTCTTGTTGTTACCTTTTTTGTAAACAACGTAGCGCCTAAACGCGTGAACCGATTTTCATGAATGAGGTGTCATTCGATTCGGAATTTTATGTAGATGTGCCTTTTGGGGGTCTCGACCCTGTACATCGTATGGGAGAGGAGTTAGCCCCCTTTATGTAAGGCCCCCTCCAAAATTATTATTACTAATTACTCTGTAAATCTTGGCCCGATTTTGATAAAATTTGGTAGGATGATAGGGTTAGGGCTCCCCTACGTAACATTAAAGCGGCGATCAGCTCTTACACTTGTTAAGGGGATGTATAGGAATCGTTTCAAATTATCGACACGTGAACCGATTTTCATGAATGAAATGTCATTCGAATCGAAATTTTGTACAGATTTGCACTTTAAAAGTCTCGACGCCGTGCCTCATAAGGAGGGGAGTTTGCCCCACCCAAATAAGGCCCTTTCTAAAACTATTATTACCAATATTTCTATAACGCTTAGTTTGATTTTGATAAAATTCAGCTCGAATAAGTGGTTAAAGCTCCTCTACATTGCTGATGCTCTTGCACCTACTAAGAGGAAGTACTGCAATCGTTTAAATTATCAATGAGTGAACCGATTTAAATCAATGAATTGTCGTTCGATTAAAAAATCTTTGCCTCTTTGCCTAGAAGTTCTGCAATCGCAGTTTATTTTTCTTACTCCTCTTAAAAGGAAGTAATGAAATCGCAGTTTAATTTTGCTATTCACGCACAAATACCTTCCTATGTTATTCAAAACGCTTTTTCAAGAAAAGTTGTTACTGAGGATGGTTTGGGGGACCTTAACGATAATCATTCTTTAAAAAGATCTCTCTAGTGGTAGTTACGGTTCCGACTTACCATCTTATCAGGTTATAATGATAGAATTGCTTATTCCAAATTTAAAAAAATCTGTAAAGCAGATATGTAACTTTGTAAAATAGACAAAAAGGAAAATCTATCCAAAAGGTGCAAAAATCTCTTTAACAAAAACTTACAGTTTAAAATGTTAAGTATAAGGGTTGATTAAACGCCAAAAGGTACACAAATCAGCAAGCACCCAAAATTTCATTAATTCTTCATTAATATTTAAGTAATTTTACTGCATTAATATTCATTAATATTTTTTAGAATTTATTAGATGTCACAGACCCTTATGCTGGCCATTTTCGTCTACAAAATATTTGTTCAAGTAGCACTGTAGATTGACTGTAATATCTAGTTATTTATAATAATCAAACTATTAAATACAGGTTAAAAAGAAAAACGTTATAAAAAATAAAAAAAAATTATGAGGCTAAAAAATTCAAAACTTTTTTTTATAAAAAAAAATGTAATATGTAAAATAAAGTAAATAAGATATGTTATTTTTAGGACAGCTAATTATTCCAGTATTTTACTATAAGTAAAATTAAATTAAAATAGAGAAATCAATAATTGTTGTTGAATAATCTACTTGTTATAACTGTGTGTTATTTGTGCTCTCGAATATTTCGGTAAGACGAATTCAAGACAGTAGCCTACTCTAACTTTGTCTTTTTCTACTTTAACATGCATGTACATATGTGTGATTTATCATAATTATAACAAAAAAATATTATAAATGAAGTGGCCAGCATAAGGGTCTGTGACATCTAATAAATTCTAAAAAATATTAATGAATATTAATGCAGTAAAATTACTTAAATATTAATGAAGAATTAATGAAATTTTGGGTGCTTGCTGATTTGTGTACCTTTTGGCGTTTAATCAACCCTTATACTTAACATTTTAAACTGTAAGTTTTTGTTAAAGAGATTAGTAATAATAATTTTGGAGGAGGCCTTACATAAAGGGGGCTAACTTCTTTCCCATTCGATGTACAGCGTCGAGACCCCCAAAAGGCACATCTACATAAAATTCCGAATCGAATGACACCTCATTCATGAATATCGGTTCACGCGTTTAGGCGCTACGTTGTTTACAAAAAAGGTAACAACAAGAACAAGAACATTTTTTGAAAAAGCGGTTTTTGCTCATTTTCGGCAACTTTTTTCTCAAAACCTATAAGATCTGGGTTGTTGCAAAAAAATTACAGTTATAAAGGAGGATTTTCCCTATAATTTAAAGAAAATTTGGGAATTTTATCTTTTATAGAAAAAGAGAAAAAAATTGTCAAAGTTGGGTGTTTTTTCAACGTTACGCTTTTTCGTGCAGTTTTTGATGGTCAACCCTTATACAACTGTCCTACCGGACAGTTTTAATAAAGAGTTATAGGTATTAATAAAGAGTTATAGGTATAAAAGTCATGAAAACTGCTAAACAATGTCTGCATTTTAACTGTTTTCAAATTCTTTTCTAAAAAATATAATTTGCTAACAACGTTGATTTACTGGATATTGAGGCGCCACAGTAGCCGAGCGGTTAGATACGAGACCCGCAAAGTAACGATGTAAAGTGGAGTACTTGGTTTAATTCCTGGTCTAGAGGCCTCGGATTATTATTTAATGTTTAATATAAAAACTTTATAGTAAAGTATGTTTGCTAGTTGCCTCCGTCCACGGCAACTAATTTGTTAGTTGGAATTTTACATAAATGAATTTAATTACTGCTTCCGAAGATACACGACGGCTTTATCTAGGGTTGCTAACTGCCCTTTTTTGGAAAGGACAGTCCTTTTTTTAACACCTAGTTGTCCTTGCCCTTTCTTAAATTAGGAAAGGACGCCTTTGATCCTTTTTTCAGATACTGTTCACACAAATCTAATTTATTTTATTGTATTTTTGATTTAAGTTCTGACTTCCGAGACTTCTTCATTTGGCGTGTTGTTTTTCTGTTCTAACTGAACTGAATAGATCAACAATTTATTGATGTATCGATGAACAAAATGCAAAAAATGGCACTGGATTTGATGATTCTGATTAATTATATTCTTATGGTAGGTGAATTGCTTTCATAATGCCGACGCTGTTTTGAGACCTACTTTTCTGCAATTAATCAGAGATTTCTGCATCAATTTCTAAAATAACCACTATTCATGGTATACCTTTCGAAAGGTGTTTGTATGTAGATGTTTTTCATGAATAGTGCACGTTTTAAACTTATATAAATATTTTTGAGAAAACTCAAGTCGAAAGTTTTTGAAAAAAATTTAGAAACTTACTATCTCTTATGTTTGAGCCACAAAGTGAAAAACTTGATATCATTATTTCAAGGAAATTTAACCTTCTTTCTAATGAGCTTATTGAAATTGCTGTAGCTTTAATAGTTTGAGAAATATAGGCAACATTTTGCTAAAAAGTAGTGACACCTTGAAAAAACATAAAATTAAAAATATCTATAAAACGGAGCCGAATCGTGTCATAGTTTATATAGATTTTTGTTGTTGCAAATGATGCCCAGAACCGCCTCCCGAAGTTACGGTAGTCTTATGCTGGACACTCTGGATATTCTGAGGCCCCAAAAAATCCTATGTACCTAATTTTTTTAGGGTGTCCTTTTTTTTTGAAACTTTATTGAGTTGGCAACCCTAGCTTTATCATAAATTAAACAGTCAAAGTCGGAAGCTTAAGGTCGCTGGAATAAGAGTCACACATTAAAAACATAGTTGCCTAAGTAAGGAAGTAAGATAATTAGGCAAAAATATGTTTTCAGATAGAAACACCATCCAGTTACCTGAATCTAATTCCATCATTCCTGGTTGCGTCTAGATTCTCTTTAAAGTCTTCTTCGAAACCCCAACTTTCTCCGTTAAATTTGTTCTTTGTTTGTTAAAAATCAAAAGAAAGAGAGTAAGGAGGGAAGGGATCATAGCTATGCAATTAGCGTATTCGATTCCCACGCGGAGGTCCCGGGTTCGAATCCAGCTGCTGACCGTTAGATTTTCTCTTCCTAGGAGCTTCTTACAGCTCACTGGTCCGGTGATGGACAGTGTTGTCTGTAACGAGAGAACACTGTCCGGAGGCCGGCAGCGCACTGGAAAAAGCTAAGGGCGCCAATAACCTCAGATGTTGGTGCGCCTTAAATAATGTCAAAAATAAAATAATAATAAAACTATACTCTTCATAGTCCAGAGAAACTGCAAGAATTAATTCGAGATGTGCAGGTCTTCACCACTGATATCGGGGTAACTTTTGGACTGGACATGTGTAGGACATTAACAATCTGGAAACTAAAGATTGTCCTTTAAAAATCTAAAACGGTTACAGTTGGATAGTAAAATGTTTGGAATACGTTAGTATCGAATTGGTCGAGATGATCGTTAAAAAGAAAAACTACCTAATTTATGTGATCTTCAGAGATTGTGGCCAGCTGAAACGATGGAGGGTTGGCAAGTTTACTTTTCGCCAAAACCCAGGGAAGTTGCTATCTGGCTGGACGTACGGTCAAGCAACGTATCAATTGATTTTGACGCACCCAAGACCGAACTTAATGTAAATAAAATTATATCTAACTCGCAAGAATTCTTCTTTCGCCAATAAATAATAATGAGGGAAGTGTAATGGGTTCAGATGAGAGAGAGAGAGATGTTGGTTGTGGATGTTGATGGATAAAATACACTTTTAGTATCGGTATAAGACTTTATGTATTTATATGACTGACTGCCAAGGACTCTATACTTTACACTACAAGAACAGAACAGACTGACTGACGTGGCTAAACGATATGTACAACTGAAGTGTAAGACTTTGAACAGAATTACAGAATCTCCGAATCTCCGAATTGAATATATATCTCACTGAATTGAATATCTCTGAATTGAATTTCTAATTGAATCTGAATATGATTATAATAATTGAATCCTCTTTGACTTTCCTCTTGTTCTTATATACCTTCGCCGAGCATCCCTTCTCTGTGTGCCAAGGGGGTCTGTCTCTCTCCCTCTGGCTAGAGTGGATGAGTGGTGGGGTTTCACTACCCCTACGCTAGAGTGGATGAGTTGTGGGGGGTTCACTAGGGGTAGTGAACCCCCCACAGAAGTGATTAGCTATACGGTTAGCGTATTGGATTCCCGTACGGAGGACCCGGGTTCGAGTTCAGCTGCTGACCCTTAGATTTTCTCTTCCTAGAAGCTTCTTACAGCTCACTGTCTCCGGTGATGGACTGTGTTGTCTGTATTTCCGGAGGCCGGCAGTGCACTAGAAAAAAGCTCCCGGCGCCAATAACCTCAGATGGTGACACGCCTTAAATCATAATATATTCAGGGGTGGCCAACTTTTCTGTATATAAATAAGATCTACTTTTTATCTTAAAAAAGTGTGTCGCGATCGACTTGTTGTCATAGGCGTAGTCTAAAAGGGAAGAAGGGGTGTGAAATGCATACTATGTTAATGCGCTGTGTTTCAGTATAAGATGCATCCCAGCGAGGTATGGGTAGATAAGTAAAATATATTATTTTTTAAATCACTTATTAAGTTTTCGAGATACAGGCTCATGGTGAAAATAAATTTCCAGACCCAACTTTTGATAGCAGCGTTCCCGTACATGCGGTACCTAAAAAATTAGATTATCCGACACTTTTTCAAGATAGATTTTTACTAACTTAAAATGCAATTTAATTTTTTTATCAACTACAATGTATAAGTTAGTTGTACTATTTGTTCGTAAATATGAAAAAGTTGTTATAAAAATGCACAGTATGGCTGATAATTTGATTTCAATATTTCACTTTCGCGTTTTTTGGGGGGGCTAGGAAAATTGATCATGAAAGAATAATATGACGTTACTTTTTGCTAATCTATCAATAGCTCGCTGAGTACACCTCGTACTGAAATATAGATATACGGCTTATCTACCTACGTAAAGAAAGAGAGTAAGGAGGGAAGGGATCATAGCTATGCAATTAGCGTATTCGATTCCCACGCGGAGGTCCCGGGTTCGAATCCAGCTGCTGACCGTTAGATTTTCTCTTCCTAGGAGCTTCTTACAGCTCACTGGTCCGGTGATGGACAGTGTTGTCTGTAACGAGAGAACACTGTCCGGAGGCCGACTGCGCACTGAAAAAAGCTCCGGGCGCCAATAACCTTAGCTGCTGACGCGCCTTAAATCATTAAATAATAATAATAATGCTTTATTTCATAATAACAAAATAATAGATGCAAAAGTATTTCTTTAAATACTTGCCGCTAAATACCAATGAATTTAAAAGAAGTTGAAGAACGATAATTTGACAATTTAAGTCTCACTTAATTTGTGCGGTTAAAATTTGAATGTGCATATTTATTTGAATACGGGGGCTAAGTTTGGTTTATTTCTGCTTTAAGAAAATAAAAAATTAAAAAAAAAGGAAAAAAAAGTCAAACAAAGGTTCTTTACTTAACTCCCCTTTGTAGTCTTAACAATGGACAAACACAGCGCTCCTTTTTTGTCCCTAGGGATATTGTTTAATAAAGAAATTAAAGGAGACCCACAGGTGTCATTTGAAGAAGTCTTTTGTGCTTCAGTTTAGAAATGTACACTTAAAAGAAACCAAGCAAGCAGACTAAGAAACAACCTTGTGGCAACTAATTATACATGAAAACATATAAAGACTTGGATAAAGTAAAGTAAAATGGAAAACAATGCTAGTTGAAGATAGTGCCAGTCACAAGTATGTTATTAGCAAGAAGTTGTAATTAATATTGATTGGGACGATAGGTCTTCTACCTGCAAACACACCCAATCTAACATGTATAACTTTTCTTTCAGACAAATGTCTGTATTCAGATCTACCAGTAACTGCACAGAGAAGTGTATATTACCTAATTCCGCCTTTCCAACATTTTAAGAATGGACGCAGTTTTTATGTACACCTACTTTGATCGAATAGTTCTAAAAGGCACCGTTAGATATGAATACAAATAATTGGGAAGATAATAATTTAAAAAAGGAAAGGAATTAGCTATGTGCTAGTAAACAAAAAGTAATAACAATAACAAATGCGATTATTACAATATAATAGCACAATATAAATTATGATAAACATAAAGTTACAATATAAAGTGTGATAATCGCACAATATAGTCGCCACCGTCTACGACACCTAGCCTGAAAAAATAGACATTACTTTACTTACTTTACTAACTTATTAAACAAACATAAAAACTTTATTACAAAAAGGTCCTTAGGTTAATGAAAAGTTATTCTTTAAAGTAATTATAGTTGCCAAAATCCTTTCCTACAGTCATTCATATTGCCAGTCTGTTAAGTCTCTCCTCAACTACAAAATGTTCCATGATCAACTTCTTAAGGACTTACAATTTCCAGAACAATGTGCCGATTGCCTTCCTCGGGTAAGGGACCTCCTTACGAAGCACGGCAGAATGGTATCTGTTCTAAAAGATGTACAATTACTCGGTAGACGATATCTGTTTCATGCAGGCTTACAATTTCTTTTAGTTTCTAAATCGTGATTTCCACGTAAACTTTTAGCCATTCTTGAAAGTTCTATGCTCTACGAGGGTCGTTTGAAAAGTCCGTGCAAAAATAAAAACTACTTAATTTGTTGGGGTAAACCTTTTTTATTTTTCAACATAGTCTCTTTTTAGGCTTATACACTTCGTCCAACGCTGCACTAGTTTGTTGATCCCTTCCGAATAATAGGATTTGTCCAAGTCTGAAAAATAGCCATTCGTTTCTGCAATCACCTACTCGTTTGAATAAAATCTTTTTCCCGCCAGCCATTTCTTCATATTGTGGAACAAACAGTAGTCCGAGGGAGCCAAGTCTGGAGAATAGGGGGGGATGTGAAACGAGTTGGAACCCTATTTCCATTAATTTTGCGACCACAACTGCTGAGGTGTGAGCTGGTGCGTTGTGATGGAAAAGGACTTTTTTGTGGGCCAATCGTGGGCGTTTTTCTTGCAGCTCGGTTTTCAAACGGTCCAATAACGATGAATAATATGCACCTGTAATAGTTTTACCCTTTTCCAGATAGTTGATGAGGATTATTCCTTGCGAATCCCAAAAGACAGTCGCCATAATCTTTCCGGCCGAAGGAACGGTCTTCGCCTTTTTTGGCGCAGATTCCCCCTTGGTAACCCATTGTTTAGATTGTTCTTTGGCCTCAGGAGTGTAGTGATGTATCCATGTTTCATCCACAGTGACGAAACGACTCTTAAAGTCCTGCGGATTCTTCTGGAGCAGCTGCAAACCGTCCTTGCAACACTTCACACGATTTCGTTTTTGGTCAAGCGTGAGCAATCGCGGCACCCATCTTGCGGATAGCTTTGTCATGGTCCAAATGTTGCAAAATATTATGTACCCGTTCATTCGAGATGCCCACAGCACTAGCAATCTCACGCACCTTCACTCTTCTGTCATCCATCACCATATCATGGATTTTATCAATGATTTCTGGAGTAGTAACCTCAACAGGGCGTCCAGAACGTTCAGCGTCACTTGTGCCCATATGGCCACTCCGAAAATTTTGAAACCACTTATAAACTGTTCTAATCGAAGGTGCAGAGTCACCATAATGTTTATCAAGCTTCTCTTTAGTCTCCTCAGGCGTTTTGCCTTTCATAAAGTAGTGTTTAATCAACACACGAAATTCTTTTTCGTCCATTTTTTGAAAATCACTCGACTTCCTCGATTCAAACGAATGCCAAACACAAAGAAATAGACCGATCTGGCTGAAACTTGGTGTGTGTTCTTCCAAGAGATGCTACTAACTAAAAATAACCTCGATACGCGCCAGTAGTGCTATCTCTCTGACTTTGCACGGACTTTTCAAACGACCCTCGTATGTTTTTAATAAAATTCTAGAATAGACAAAAAAATACTATGTAGTCCTTCAGTCGTAAATTATGTGCTTATTCAATTATTAAGTAAGAAGAATACTAAAAATGACTTTCAAAACTACGGAAATAAGAAATAAGATTAGAATAATGCAAAAACTCTCTTTAATGAGGAAGAAAGCAATTATTTCATAAATATAATAAAGCAGAATTGCTACCATGTAGATCTGTAATAACATTCACGAGTAAAGAAAAGTTTGAATATGATTTCCCTTCCACCTAAAAAGTGTCTTTTCAAATTGTAATCATTTACTTATTAGGTTCATGTTAATTGGTGGGTTTGATGCCTGTAAATTTACATTCTGAATAACGAAAGTCTTTACAATTATGGTTGAGGTTATGTGTAAAAGGTGGGTACATTGTTGTAAGAGTAAATTTAGAGATAACATATGAATTTAATGGTAAATTCCACCAGCCCATCATTGAGCAGTATATTTCCTTCAACTTCAATCAGTAGACTGGTCGATCGCGATCGCCAGTTTTGTCTGGGGTGGAATTCTGTGTATCATGGACTTTGAAGCGATTGTACAAACTGACTTAATCTTACAAGCCAAAAAATTTGAAGAAGATTTTTGGAAATATGTCAACCGAGAAAAATATCCCAGTATCACCCAAATGTAGCGAATATATCTATTCTTGTTTCGGATCGTACATAACCTATGCGAATCGGCATTTTCATACTTGAAACTAACGAAGACTAAAACAACGTTCTGTCCTGACTGATTCCCATACTGAAGACTCATTATTATTATCTTTGTTAGGATATAAACCCAATTCCTTGGTTAGAGACGTGCAAACTCAGTCTTCCCATTAATGTTAAGGCAACGCAGTAAATTTAAAATCTGTCTTTATCTGTAGCTACTTTGAATTAATAAATATTGTTAATCCATGTTCACTTAATTCCACTGGATGTGAGTTTTTTGGCCCTTTAAATAATTATTGTTGTTGTTTATTACGTAGGTAGATAAGCCGTATATCTATATTTCAGTACGAGGTGTACTCAGCGAGCTATTGATAGATTAGCAAAAAGTAACGTCATATTATTCTTTCATGATCAATTTTCCTAGCCCCCCCAAAAAACGCGAAAGTGAAATATTGAAATCAAATTATCAGCCATACTGTGCATTTTTATAACAACTTTTTCATATTTACGAACAAATAGTACAACTAACTTATACATTGCAGTTGATAAAAAAATTAAATTGCATTTTAAGTTAGTAAAAATCTATCTTGATAAAGTGTCGGATAATCTAATTTTTTAGGTACCGCATGTACCGGAACGCTGCTATCAAAAGTTGGGTCTGGAAATTTATTTTCACCATGAGCCTGTATCTCGAAAACTTAATAAGTGATTTAAAAAATAATATATTTTACTTATCTACCCATACCTCGCTGGGATGCATCTTATACTGAAACACAGCGCATTAACATAGTATGCATTTCACACCCCTTCTTCCCCCTTAGACTACGCCTATGACAACAAGTCGATCGCGACACACCTTTTTAAGATAAAAAGTAGATCTTATTTATATACAGAAAAGTTGGCCACCCCTGAATATATTATGATTTAAGGCGTGTCACCATCTGAGGTTATTGGCGACGGGAGCTTTTTTCTAGTGCACTGCCGGCCTCCGGAAATACAGACAACACTGTCCATCACCGGAGACAGTGAGCTGTAAGAAGCTTCTAGGAAGAGAAAATCTAAGGGGCCAGCAGCTGGGATTCGAACCCGGGACCTCCGCGTGGGAATCCAATACGCTAACTGCACAGCTAATCCCTTCCCTATCTTCTTCTTGAGAAATGGAGGAATCATCTTTTTATCAATGTTCTGTCCATTATTGAGGCCACTTTTGTTTCACTGAATCATTTATACTTCAGACGGGTGATTGACCCGGTGCTGAAGGCCCCTATATAATAAGGTTACCAGACGTCCCCGTTTCCCCGGGGACAGTCCCCGAATTCGTACTTCTGTCCCCGATTGAAAAATGTCACGCGGAATGTCCCCGGTAACTATCATTACTAACTTTCCTAAGACTTGTCAAGAATTTGCTACAAAACTTAGTTCAAGAGATGACATATTACAAAAAATACACTCATCACCAAAAATACTTTTGACTTTGATTGTGTCAGAAAGAATATTACGTCTTATCAAGTATTAATAATTATAATTATAGTTGTATCATATTGAATTTACTTTGAGAAACTTAACTCTTCATCCACCCCCGCAGTTCAATTAGCCGTACCGCTGGTCACCAGCTCCGTCATTTTGGTTTGATGACATTAACATGCCTTCGGTGCCCATGCCTCTACTGATAGCGCTGATGCCCACCATCAGAAATGGTTTTCGGTCCTCTCGGTCAATTCCTTTAGTCGCCTCTTAAGACATCCTGGAAGGAAGCGGACCTATTCTAATCCCAGCCCGAAGGGGGAACCTTCCCTATCAGTAGCATATAATTTTTTATTTTGACTTTAGTTATACAGGGTGCTCATTTTAATACGGCTCAAATGCATTTTCATGCTTAAACTGAGCGAAAAATGGTAGAGGAAAAATTTGTTGCCCGTCACCTCTAGTTTCAGAATATGGGACAGGTGGTCCCACTTAAATATGTGGCAGGAGGTTTCCAATTTTTTTTGGCAATTAAATGCAACTCTCCCAAAATTACCAAATAATTATTAAACCTTTTTGTTTGTAACACATGTAAAATTAATTTTTAGCCATTTTGTGTATATGCTTGAGAACATCTAAAGCTCTTAACATTTGATTTTTCTTAGAAAAATCACACGGAAAACTACTTATTTCCCCGATATTAAGAAAAATGCTAGCTTTACTGCCTTGGCAATATCTTCAGTAGAAAGGGGATGAAAAAATACATAAAAATGACCTATCGCGTGCTCTTCTTTCTCTTTGATAACAAGTTAAAAAATTTAAATGTCCTAGCGCCTTTAATTTTGAAGATATCGAATTGCGGTTTCCGGTTTCTTTTAAAACTTTTTATACTCTTTAAAAAATGGGGGTGAACTGCGAACCCTCACTTTTGGTCGCGCGTCAGCCGCGTATGCGGGCAGGAATCTAAAATCAAGTCACACATTTTTTCGCTCAGATCAACCGTTTAAGCATGAAATGCATTTGAGTTCATTTTTAAAATGAACACCCAGTATATAATTTTTTCAGAAGTTTTTTTAATTTTTCTTCATTACTTATTATTAATTTGTTTATATTTTTAGGAAAAGGGTTAGCCGCTACAATCTCCTTTAATTGTTCATTTTTTTGGTTTTTTTAATATAGGAACTATTTTCTGAAAGGGTATTTTGACTTAACCTTCCAGCGGGCGCGAGTATCTCACAGATACAGACTAAGACTAAAATAATCGCAGTTTAATGACGGAGCGGCGGAGGGTGCTGTCCTTTAAGCAATGCCTACACCCTCAAGACTAGTTTCCTTCATCTTGTTTGGGGTTGTACATTTCTTGGCAATTGTCGATCCGTGCCTGACATATACTCGCGACCAACCGAGTAAGTTTCCAGATTTACCAATTATTTATATTTTTTCTTCTACATGTCCATCAAATTGAAGTATTTTCAACATCGTTTATAAGAATATTGTTTTCTACTGACAGAAAAAGACATTGTATATCTCAGATACGAGGAGGAAATATCTGCGAAAACTTTCAGACAGTCTAGTGGCTGAACATGCTGATTGTAATTATTACACTTATTGGCTTTCAAAAAATAAAAAGTACTGTCGTTTTCTGAGCCTTTTTTATTTGTTATTTCCATTATTAATAACTACAGATGTTATTTAATTAATTTCATTCCTTCTATTTATAGAAACAATTAAAAACATCAAAGTTTATCTGTAAGATTCGCGCGCCCGTAATTGTAACTTTTTGGGCGCACCCGCTGAAAGGTTTTAACGTTGCAGTTAAGCGCAATTTTTCGCAATTACATTTTATAGTAAACTTTAGAACATTCACTAAAATATTGTTAACTTCATTATTAAACAAATAGTTCACTTTATAGGCAAAATTATCGAAGTCGCTAGAAACTACAAGAAGCTATTTAAAAAAAGAAAATCAAAATAAACAAATTTCATTCAGGTAAAGTAAAAAATTGATAAAACTTCAATTTTGGAATTCTACTAACACATTCAATTATTATTAAAATAATGAGGCTATACATTTACACCAAAATGTCATTTTAGAAAAGCTGTGGAAACCGGATGGTGAAAGCATTTGTGAAATGTTAGGAAAATTGTAGAGAAGCACAAGGTGGGCTAGCCAAGGTACATTAAACAATGAGTAAGAATATAGCTGGAGCAAGGTTATTAGAATCACCTGTAATTTTCTCTACATAACCTATAATTTAAGATGTAAACATTTTCTACATAATGTATGTAAATGAACTCATTTCAGTAGTTTTACTGTCGTCAGCCCATTAACTATATATTATACACACACATACACAACATTTATCAGGCAAAAACTAAATGTGTGTACCACAAAGTCACAAGCGTTCATTTTATTTTGGGTGCTCGTTGAATCTCTCGGTGCTATGTCATTTCCAAACAATCACTTTACTAAGCCTTACAATCTATATAGACTTTATTTTTTAGTGTTATTCATACTAGTTTTGCAACTTAACAGGCCGCCCGCAGACACTACTTATATACTCTAACCCATATTTCATGAACATAACCTCTCATTTTTATTTCAAAAAAAAGTATGTCAACCATAATTGTTTTAGCTAAATATGTAATTCATTCTGTTACGAACAGTTTTAGATACCACTTTTATAAACAATTAGAGCTGATTTTTTATTTCCATCTAGCTTACCCTTTCCGTTGTCTCCTAAATAATTATTTTGATCATTATTTTATATATATATATATAAATATAAGGCGCCACGGTAGCCGAGACGTGTAAAGCTAAGAGTATTGTAAAGGTTTAGAAGGTGACTGTGGACGGAGGCGACTAGCAAACATTATTTACTGTAAAATTCTTTTATTAACCTTTACATAAAATGCAAGGCCTGGTAATCGAACCCAGTACCACAATGCATATTAGCTTTACAGGTCTCGCCTATAACCGCTCGGCTACCGTGGCGCCTTATTGTAGTCCAGTTAACAATACCTTTAAAATATTGCCTAAAATTTTAGACACCCTAATCATTGAAGTCCACGTCAAATAAATATGATTTTAAATTTATAATTACAAACTAGCAATACCTTTTTAATGTTATATAAAAATTTTAAGCGCTTGTACTTTGTAACCTTCTTACAAAAATCCAGCTGGATTCGTAGCTGGGTTCTTCATATGGGAATCCAATGTGCTAACCACCGAGCGATTCCCTTCCGAATCAAAATTGATATAGATTCTTCAGTTAAGGAAACAAAACTGCCGTAGAATTCTAGTTAAAAATAACTTGGAATTATTGCCTAGTTCTAAAGTTCCCCAAAGGTAAAAAACAAATAATGGCATTATTTATACATATAAACGTCATAAAATTAAAAATTAATTTAACAAATGTACTTAATTACTTTGTGGTGTAGATGCCACGGTAGCCGAGCGGTTAGAGGCGAGACTTGTAAACGTAATATGTATTTTGGTACTGGGTTCGATTCCCCGATCTTAGGCCTTGGATTTTATTTAATGGTTAATAAACGCACATTTCTCGCATACGTATTTTTTACAGTTTAGACAGCATTTTTTAGACTTATTGCCTTTGCAGTATTTTATTTGTCTATTTTCCGACCATTATTTGTTCGTGTACTAATATTTGTCTTGCTTTTGCAATGGTAACACAAATTTCGCCTTGAAATTTCACTTCCGGTATTTTTTTTAATACAAAATCCATGCATTTATCCTGGGGCTAAGTCTAGGATACTGAAAACTATTTGTTGAGGCCATCTCCGAGGTTTTCCACGGCTATATTTCCTCCACGAGCTGTATACATTTCTGCTAATTTCAGAGCGACCAACTCCCCAAGCGGAACTATAGGTTCTCTGCTTTCACGTTTTCCCAAATATGGAAAGCCTTTTATTACATCGAACGCTAGCCAAAATTGTATACCAAATTTGTCCTGTTTGTGGTTTATTTGGCATGTATTGAGTAAATCTGCATCTTAACTTTGTTGGGAACTATTGTCCTTGGAAGAGATATATGCTCTTGGTTAGAACAATTTTGACTGTTCTCTACGAATTTGTTCCAAAATTTAGAAATCAAAGCAAATTTATCGGTTTGTAAGCGATGATTTCTTTGATCCACTCGAATAAATCTCATATTTTTGCTCAGTGTTTGAGAAGAATGCTCGTCCCCATTTTTTGTTCCATAGAAAAGGGGCAATATCGTATATTTTTCGCCTCATATGCACCACATGCAAACAATAATCTGATAAATGCATTATCAAATTGAGTTTTCGAGAGAATTCTGTTACAAAAAAAAATAAATAAAATAAAATACTAAAATAAGTAAATAAAATGAAAATATTCAGCCGGTCAAATGACCGGTCGCGGTAGTTAAGACCGATTACAAATTTTTCTCAAAAATCAAATATTAGGAAAAGAAGTGAATATTAAAAAAACAATTGTATACATATTTTAGGAAAAGTCGTGAAGTTTAATGGCGGTATGATGACGCTGTAATTAGAAAATTTAAACCAAATTTAAAAAAAACGGTCAATTGTCCGGTCGTGGTAGGTTTAGTGTTAAGATTCAAAAAAAATTTAAGTACACAAAATCTGATAAGGGAAAGTCTTATGAATGTTTAAACCATATTTTGAAAAGCCTTTTGCTATTTACCAAATTTATTTGGCACCATTTTGTGAACGCTTTCAGTTAAAAGTATTTGAAGAAATGGAATGTTTGGCCAGAGCAAAAAAGAATAGAACAAAGCTATTTTAACAACAAACTGCTGTGCCTATATACATAGATGGATCTGTAGCCACATCGTATTATTTTCTATTATCATTATTGTTATTATTTCAGTTATTATTACTATTTTACCCCAAATAATACACGAGTTGGAAAAAAAGATGAAAGAAGTTGGTTGGACATTGTTAGGCCTATTCAATGATAACATTTCACTTAATGACTTGTCTATGAGAATTAGACGATAGATGATGCTACATTGCGCTTCACATCTATTACTATAATTACAGTAAGATAGCGAGTTCCGGTGTACTGAGCTCCTCCATCAACGCCAGATGGTTTACTGAGGCAGCCTCTACAGTAGACACAACTTCTACCCACTCAATGAGCTCTTGTAGAGTTGGATTTTTAGTTTCTCTTTTACCCCTTCGTATGAGTAAGAATTGCAATCTTTCTGAATTTTCATTTATTTTTTAACTTATTACCGAAAATATCCGCTTTAAAGAGTAATAAAAAATGGATACCACTAATTGTTCTGTGTTTACCATAACCATATTACGTATTTACCATAACTCAAAAACAAATAATTGCAAAAGAGTACAAACTAAATATGTAGCGATGATGTCAATAGGCCATGCTATAATTTAAGGTATCGATATTAATCTTGCCAATCAAAAGTATCGAACTGATTCGATTTTTTATTTATTTAGTCTTTTCTTAAAAACGTTATTCTTAAACTTGGTTATTGTTTAGACGCTTTTATTTTTATTCATATATTTTTCTGATTTAAGGCGCGTCAACATCTGAGGTTATTGACACCCAGAGCTTTTCTTTTAAGTGCACTGCCGGCCTCCGGACAGTATTCTCTTGTTACAGACAACACCATCTCTAGACAGTTAGCTATAAGAAGACTCTTTGATAGACGATCACAATTGACGCTAAAAGTACATCTACACCTTTAGTGAAACCTTGTTGGATGATAGATCTTAAAAGCTAGGGGTTTTTCATTGTTTTAACCTTAATATACAATATAATTTAATAAATTAGTTGTAAGAAACTATGTCTGGAGGTTATAGTTCACAACTGGCACTCCACTCTATATATATGTATAAAATGTATTTTATATATGTAATAAATTTTTTATCTATCTATCTATCTATCTACCTAGTTGGATGCACTGACTCCAATTTAGGGGATTCAGCCAAGCATTTTCAGCATCTACCGACTCCAAAAATTACAAATGCTCCATACTACGTCTCTAACAGAACTTGATCTAAATAATTCTAATCTAAAAATAACTTTCATTTAAGTCTAAATCACCGCTTGGTAACAGAATATTTCATTCTCGTCATTCTGTAACCCCCAATCATCACATTGACTAGCTTTCATCTTTGACAATTTAAGACAACCCCAACAGTCGACTTAATTCGATAATAACTGATGTGACAGACACAGTTATCCGCACTTCATAATATAATTAAAAAAAACAAAAAACAGAGGAAAAAATTAGAATTCCGGACTTGGACAACTGTGAAAAGTGATTTTTGATCTCAAGTTTTCATTTACCAGAACAGGGCTGGATGTTACAGACTGTGTCGTTCTTATTTCATACTGTAAGTTCCAAAAACAGTGGAAAAAGTCGGAATTCTGGTCTAGATTCACTGTGAAAACTGATTTTGAATCTCAAATAACCATTTACAGAAGCATGGCTGGATGTTACAGACTGTGTCGTTCTTATTTCATAATATAAGTTCCAAAAACAGTGCAAAAGTCGGAATTCTAGTCTAGATTCACTGAAAAAACTGATTTTGAATCTCATATAGCCATTTACAAAGGCAGGGCTGGATGTTACAGACTGTGTCGTTTTTATTTCATAATGTAAGTTACTAAAGTAGTGGAAAAAATCGGAAATCTAGCCTAGATTCACTGTTAAAACTGATTTTGAATCTCATATAGCCATTTACAAAGGCATGGCTGGATGTTACAGACTGTGTCGTTCTTATTTCATAATGTAAGTTCCAAAAACAGTGGAAAAAGTCGGAATTCTGGTCTAGATTCACTGTGAAAACTGATTTTGAATCTCAAATAACCATTTACAAAGGCAGGGCTGGATGTTACAGACTGTGTCGTTCTTATTTCATAATGTAAGTTCTAAAAACAGTGGAAAAAGTTGGAATTCTGGTCTAGATTCACTGTGAAAACTGATTTTGAATCTCAAATAACCATTTACAGAAGCATGGCTGGATGTTACAGACTGTGTCGTTCTTATTTCATAATATAAGTTCCAAAAACAGTGCAAAAGTCGGAATTCTAGTCTAGATTCACTGAAAAAACTGATTTTGAATCTCATATAGCCATTTACAAAGGCAGGGCTGGATGTTACAGACTGTGTCGTTCTTATTTCATAATGTAAGTTCCAAAAACAGTGGAAAAAGTCGGAATTCTAGCCTAGATTCACTGTAAAAACTGATTTTGGATCTCATATAGCCATTTACAAAGGCAGGGCTGGATGTTACCGACAGTGTCGTTCTTATTTCATAATATAAGTTCCAAAACCAGTGGATAAAGTCGGAATTCTGGTCTTGATTCACTGAAAAAACTGATTTTGAATCTTATATAGCCATTTACAAAGGCAGGGCTGGATGTTGCAGACTGTGTCGTTCTTATTTCATAATGTAAGTTACTTAGGTAGTGGAAAAAATCGGAATTCTGGTCTAGATTCACTGAAAAAACTGATTTTGAATCTCATATAGCCATTTACAAAGGCAGGGCTGGATGTTACAGACTGTGTCGTTTTTATTTCATAATGTAAGTTACTAAAGTAGTGGAAAAAGTCGGATTTCCAGACTTGGTTGCTGTAAAAACTGATTTTTGATCTCAAGTTTTCATTTACCAGAACAGGGCTGGATGTTACAGACTGTGTCGTTCTTATTTCATAATGTAAGTTCTAAAAACAGTGGAAAAAGTCGGAATTCTGGTCTAGATTCACTGTGAAAACTGATTTTGAATCTCAAATAACCATTTACAGAAGCATGGCTGGATGTTACAGACTGGGTCATCCTTATTTTATGATAAAGGTGAAAAACAATTGAAACAAGTTTAAATTCCAGCCTACATTATGAAAAGAAGTAGTTTTTACTATCAAATAACCATTAATTTGGGCCGAGTTGGATGTTACAGACTCAAGTCAACCTTACTGTTAGGGTATACTGAGGTCAATAATGGATTCGTTGGGGAGCCACCAATGGGGGTTGGCAACTCCTCACATGTTACTGCCTTTACTTCTTGCTGGTGCAATTGGAACTGCAGTTGTAAAGTTCAATGAAGTTAATGCAAAAAATAATAATTAATAAATATATCCACTTTTTTTTGTTTTAGTTAATATCCTGTAACAATTTTCTTAAATCTCTTCTGAATGGGTGCTTCTGGATGAGGGAATTGAATGGACTCCCTCTAAAGTGCTATTTTGTACAATGTACGATACTATCTCTTGAATATTGTGATGGATTAAATGTAATTCCTGAACCGGAAATAATTCTTTAACTGTTGAATTTTTCAAAATTTTGACATTTTCTCAAAAACGTCTTCTACAATTTCCTATAAACTTTCTTACAAACATTAGATACAATTAGACTTTTAATTTTTATATTAGCAAATTTGCGTTATGTATTATTTTTTTTAATAATACATTTATTTAGCATTTACACGCATTGTAAAACATTAAAAAAAAAGACAGTGATAACCATACTAAGTAATTAATGAAACGAAGGTTACTTAATTAAAGTAATAGGTAAAATCTTTAGATAAAATTTGATAAATGAAGTTAACACGATAAAATCTGTAAATATTTAATAACACACTTTTAACACAATTTATACCTTTAAAAAATACATTTAAATTAACACAGATTACAAAATTAATTCATTAAAATTAAATAAGTTCACGATGTTTAAAAATTCTTGATAATAATTTCGACGAAGAAGACGTTTGAAAGTTATGATGGTGGCCAGGTGTCATCCACCTTGAAGGACCCACAGACCGGGCTAGTGAAGCTCTGATTCCATCCAAGCGTAGGCAGTACACGAAGATGTGTTGGACATCCTAAACAGATCCCACAGAAGATGAACAGCTGGGCGTTTTGTATGATCTTTGAATCTGTTTAAGTAAGATTTGAACCTTCCGTGACCACGTACGATCTAGGTCAGAGGTCGCAAAAGTGGTCTATATATAGACCCTCAGGGTTCGATCTGAGCCAGGGGGTCGAAGAAAAAACAATTTCGAACCCAATATAGCAAACCTTGCAAAGAAACACCAGGCACACCCATCTCATTAATTAAGAAGCAATACTGTATAGTTACTTTACTTATTTATAATTACTTATTATTCAACATTAAGATATTTTTCATAAAACTATTGTTACACAATGTAAAATTACTTTAATAAATGTTTAAAAACATAAAATAAATGTACAAACACAGTACAAAATAGACAGTTTTATTTTAATTAACTGAAAATTACTTTTATGGGTGTCGATGGAGATTTCGAAAAATTATATAGAGGTCCATGATCCAAAAAGTTTGGCGACCCCTGATCTAGGTCATCCAGTATCGCTAAATAATGTAGCACTTTATTATGGTGAATTTTTTTTTGAAAATTTTCGACTAACTAGTGATTGATTTTTAAATTCAGAAATAATATGATTTTACATTTGAATTTTTTAAGTTAACAATTTCTTTAAAATATTGCCTAAAATTTTAGACACCCTAATCATTGAAGTCCAGTTAAAATAATTGCCTATTTTTTCAGGCGGGCTTTACGTCCAACTACCAATTAGGTGTCGTGGACGGAGGCGACTAGCAAACATTATTTACTGTAAAATTCTTTTATTAACCTTTACATAAAATGCAAGGCCTGGTAATCGAACCCAGTACCACAATGCATATTAGCTTTACAGGTCTCACCTATAACCGCTCGGCTACCGTGGCGCCTCATTGTAGTCCAGTTAACAATACCTTTAAAATATTGCCTAAAATTTTAGACACCCTAATCATTGAAGTCCAGTTAAAATAATTGCCTATTTTTTCAGGCGGGCTTTACGTCCAACTACCAATTAGGTGTCGTGGACGGAGGCGACTAGCAAACATTATTTACTGTAAAATTCTTTTATTAACCTTTACATAAAATGCAAGGCCTGGTAATCGAACCCAGTACTACAATGCATATTAGCTTTACAGGTCTCGCCTATAACCGCTCGGCTACCGTGGCGCCTCATTGTAGTCCAGTTAACAATACCTTTAAAATATTGCCTAAAATTTTAGACACCCTAATCATTGAAGTCCAGTTAAAATAATTGCCGATTTTTTCAGGCGGGCTTTACGTCCAACTACCAATTAGGTGTCGTGGACGGAGGCGACTAGCAAACATACTTTACTGTAAATTTCTGTTATTAACCTTTAAATAAAATCCAAGGCCTTAGATCGGGGAATCGAACCCAGTACCACAATACATATTAGCTTTGCGGGTCTTGCCTCTAACCGCTCGGCTACCGTGGCGCCTCATTGTAGTCCAGTTAACAATACCCTTAAAATATTGCCTAAAATTTTAGACACCCTAATCACTGAAGTCCACGTCAAATAAATATGATTTTAAATTTATATAAATACTAGCAAGACCCTTTTAAATATTATATAAAAATTTTAGGCGCCCGTACATTGTAACCTTCTTAAAAAATCCAGCTGGATTCGTAGCTGGGTTCTTCATATGGGAATCCAATGTGCTTACCACTGAGAGATTCCCTTCCGAATCAAAATTGATATAGATTCTTCAGTGAAGGAAACAAAACTGCCGCAGAATTCTAGTTAAAAATATTATTATCTAGAATTATTGTCTAGTTCTAAAGTTCCCCAAAGGTAAAAAATAAAACATGGCTTTATTTATACATATAAACGTCATAAAATTAAAAATTAATTTAACAAATGTACTTAATTACTTTGTGGCGTAGACACCACGGTAGCCGAGCGGTTAGAGGCGAGACTTGTAAAGCTAATACGTATTGTGGTACTGGGTTCGATTCCCCGGTCTTAGGCCTTGGATTTTATTTAATGGTTAATAAAAGAAATTTACAGTAAAGTATGTTTGCTAGTCGCCTTCGTCCACGACACCCCTAATTTGGTAGTTACTTTTACTTTGTGGAGTGGCCCGTGGATGAACACTTTATTACAATGCGGCCCTTGGTTTACCTAAGCTTGGAGAGGTTTACTTAAGTCTGTTTTTAAAAATGGATTAATTAATGTGGCGCTACCGCTTTGCTAATTTGTGGAAAGCTTATTGGCGACTTTCTTGGTAGTTCCTATATCAATATCAAATTTGGGCATTTAGATTATTCTTTTTGATTAATCTTGACCATACTTCCGGTGAAATTCGCACGCCCGAATTAGTAAAACTTGTTCATTTGAGGTCACAGCCACCTCCAAACTCTGTTAAACTCCCAAAAAAATTCATATCTACACAGTTACAATGCTTTCACAGGGTTATGGGAAGTATGTGGTCTTTGCTCCCGGATTAATCCTGAAACAAGGAAACATCATGCTTCATTTAAAGCATAGCGATGCTATGTTGCTGATAGCGTTACTGTGGACATGACGCTGAGCTCTAGGCCCTCTTGTACCTCCTTATCCGTACAGCTTCCATGTTGGCGCGGGCGTGATTTCCTTTTTTAATTTGCCTGTACGAGCTTGTAAAGATGCCGGTGATGAATGGCGCGGCGCACGGCGCGTCATGCAGCGGCGCGCGTATGCAGGTGCCAGCGGCGGCGGCTCGGCGCTCGAGTTGCAGTTGTTTTATAATTAGCCGCACTTCTTGCTAGTCCTGCTCGCGACCGCCGGCGAGTCCCTCATACCCAGGCCACGCCCCCTTGCCTCAGTCACGCCCTCTCATCCCTCCACTTCCTTATCGTCGTTCTCATCGCACTGCCGCTTTCTCCCGCCACATTGTCCAAGTCAATGCCACCTATATAACCTACCCTTTCTGTATGAGTGCATCTTATTCACTGGTGTGCTCAATCTGCATGCTTCGCATCTCCAGTCTTCGCTATCAAGTTGGCAACTTTGTTCTATCCCCCATTTCCTCTTACCATTTAGTAGCATCCCCCATTGCACTACGTGATCTCATTTCCAATTCGCACTTCTTTCTCTCTAGCCCTGCACAGCCTAAAGCTCAACTAAACATACCACTTCACTTGTCTATTCTTTGTCGCCCCTTGCTCATCTTTGTAACACACATACACACACCAGCCTGCTCTGCAGATACCGTAATTATTAACCCTACACTGGGTACAAGCAGAGCCACACTAACCTTACTTACGTTTATTCTGCAGTTGGTAAAGAGAAAACTGAAAAAAAAAGAAACTAACTTCTATCGCAACTTATCTCTTCACTAGCGCATAAAGCGTAGCTTCCATCTTTATGAACCCTGACTGACTCCATCTTTATGACCCTGGCCGTTTCTCATTATCCCTGCAACGCAATGTTACATATATGCAACGATGGTGTACCCATGCATCCAATTAAAAAACAAAAATAATTTGTTTTATAAATATTTTTACTACATGCTACTCTTACGGTCTCTTAAGATTCAAATTTTCCATTTTATATTTTCATAGGATTATAACCTTTTCAAGGTTTCCAGTTTTTTAAAAACTGGTTTACGTGTCTTGAGATCTGTATGTATCCTCTATAACTCTTTTTCTCATAAAAGGAAAAGCTCAAAGGATGGTTAATAGGTATTTGGTCTAGGTATAATCATGGTACTCGACGCTGCCAGGAGCTCGGCAATCAAGTTTTACCATTATTTAAGGCAGCTTAATTGAGAGTATATAACGAAGTAGAAATTTTATGGTGTGTGATGGACAATTGATCTGACCAGAGGGCATTTTAAAAGAACTATAGTGCTTTAGAAAACATCTAAGTATCACAAATTCGACCTAACAAAACCGACTCTCGGGCGAGATGTAATAAGATTTTGGATTCAGAGCATGCAATTGAATTCTCGCAACTTTTTTTTCTTTTAATTGCATTTAAATACATCAAATAATGCGACATGTTTCCTCCTACTCTTCTTAAGGTAAAAAGGTAAGCTATTGCAATCGTGTTGCTTTTTGGGTACTCTATGGAAATATCCGTTCTGAAATATGAAATTGTATTTTTATAATTATTGCGTGGGTATTTGAGATTATGTTAGTCAGTGTCCACCGTAATCAAAAAAACGATAAATTACGGAAAAATCAAATTTCGAATAGGCAATAATCAGGGAAGGCAACAATGATGGATTTTCTGAAAACTTCTTATGTTTATTACATTCACGTATATTTAGAACTTTTAATAATAAGCTCAGTGGTTAACGTGTACTGGATTCCAACGCGGAGGTCGCGGGTTCGAATCCAGCTGTTCTAGCCCTTAGTTTTTTTTTTTTTCTTCTCAAGAGATTATTACAGCTCACTGTCCGATGATGGATGATGAAAAACTCCGGGCGCTAATAACTTCAGATGTTGACGCGCCTTAAATTAAAAAATACATTACATTATGCACAGAGTTTACAGTAACCTCTCTCCCATTACTGCAACTCAGAATTCTTTATGGACCTTTCCTATACAAAGCGGATATACCAGCCCACTACGTGCAAGCACAGGGTCGTTTTACAAGAGAAGGATGTCATTGCTAGAACGACGTTGGCTGTAATGCAAGGCTTTGCCTTAGCAAAGGTGCCTACCCGGACACTCTTGAGTTTTTCGCTCAACCAGGGCGTGGGACTAACTACTATCGCATGGATGGTAGAGAAGGCTAACTCTTACTTTAGCTCTGGTCGGCCGCAACCCCCTACAGTTAAGGGCACTTCCGTCGGACAAGTAAGAGTACTAATTTATATTGCGGTGTAGGCGCTACGGTAGCCAAGCGGTTAGAGGTGAGATCTGTAAAGCTAATATGTATTGTGGTACTGGGTTCGATTCCCCGGTCTAGAGGCCTTGGATTTTATTTAATGGCCAATAAAAGAAATATACAGTAAAGTATGTTTGCTAGTCGCCTCCGTCTACTACACCTAATTTGGTAGTGGGACGTAAAGCCCGCCTGAAAAAAATAGGCAATTACTTTACTTTACTTTGCTTTTTTATATTCCAGTGTACCCACCCGCTTAGTTCTTGTCCTGGGGAGCTCTTGGTCAACCAACGGCCACTATGAGTCCTTCTTCAATCGTAAGCAATTGGTTTTGGAAACCAGCGCTTCCGCCTTTAGTTCAGTACTTCGCTATCCTATCTCTAGTCTGATCGCACGCCCGATGTCTCACTACTTCCGGAAGCCGGCAGTGCACTGAGAAAAAACCAAGCTAAAGGCGCCTCGGATGTTGACGCGCTTTAAATTTGAAAAAAAAAATCAATAACAAATTTATTTTAGGGTAGTTCTCGTGTTAGCTTTCCTATAATGTGCCATTTCAGTCTTATGTACGATTTGACCAACTATATATGGTAAAAATGTGACTCTAATAATTTCGGGAGTTGAAGTAAAACTTTTTACAATTGGCAGAACTGTAAGATCAAGTCCCCAGTGTGTTCGCAGCAGATTTATTTAAGTGTATTGGTTATAGAAAGGTAAAAACGCCAAAACGGTAAAAGTGCGACGTTTAGTGTCGCTTTTAAAAATTTTTATTTTATAAGTGAAGGAAAACATTATATTCGTGGTTTACATTAATTTATTCGGCTGGTTAGTGGCTGTGACTCCCACTAAAAATGGACTGCACGGGCATTGCTATAGTTGCCGACCACTTTTCTTTCATCTGAAGCCGGCATGTCTACTTCCAGGCCGCTGAACCACCTCATTCCTAAACTTACAACACCAAGGGCATTTGTTTAAAAAAAATAAAATGAAAATATAAAAGAAGAAAAAACCAAACCAAAAAAACCCTATCTCAATCTTCTTTTAGAATCAAACTATCCTTGTATTTCTAGCTTTTCTTCATTGTTAAAGCACGTGTGGTCTGTCCAGCACAAAAAAATTCCTTACCAAATGATCGATTTTTGCAGGATCTTTTCTGTTTAATGGAATATACATACGAGGGTCGTTTGAGAAGTCCGTGCAAAGTCAGAGAGATAACACCACTCTCAGCATCTCTTGGAAGAACACACACCAAGTTTCAGCCAGATCGGTCTATTTCTTTGTGTTTGGCATTCGTTTGAATCGAGGAAGTCGAGTGATTTTCAAAAAATGGACGAAAAAGAATTTCGTGTGTTGATTAAACACTACTTTATGAAAGGCAAAACGCCTCAGGAGACTAAAGAGAAGCTTGATAAACATTACGGTGACTCTGCACCTTCGATTAGAACAGTTTATAAGTGGTTTCAAAATTTTCGGAGTGGCCATATGGGCACAAGTGACGCTGAACGTTCTGGACGCCCTGTTGAGGTTACTACTCCAGAAATCATTGATAAAATCCATGATATGGTGATGGATGACAGAAGAGTGAAGGTGCGTGAGATTGCTAGTGCTGTGGGCAACTCGAATGAATGGGTACATAATATTTTGCATCAACATTTGGACATGACAAAGCTATCCGCAAGATGGGTGCCGCGATTGCTCACGCTTGACCAAAAACGAAATCGTGTGAAGTGTTGCAAGGACGGTTTGCAGCTGTTCCAGAAGAATCCGCAGGACTTTAAGCGTCGTTTCGTCAATGTGGATGAAACATGGATACATCACTACACACCTGAGACCAAACAACAATCTAAACAATGGGTTACCAAGGGGGAATCTGCGCCAAAAAAGGCGAAGACCGTTCCTTCGGCCGGAAAGATTATGGCGACTGTCTTTTGGGATTCGCAAGGAATAATCCTCATCGACTATGTGGAAAAGGGTAAAACTATTACAGGTGCATATTATTCATCGTTATTGGACCGTTTGAAAACCGAGCTGCAAGAAAAACGCCCACGATTGGCCCACAAAAATGTCCTTTTCCATCACGTCAACGCACCAGCTCACACCTCAGCAGTTGTGGTCGCAAAATTAATGGAAATAGGGTTCCAACTCGTTTCACATCCCCCCTATTCTCCAGACTTGGCTCCCTCGGACTACTATTTGTTCCCCAATATGAAGAAATGGCTGGCGGGAAAAAGATTTTATTCAAACGAGGAGGTGATTGCAGAAACGAATGGCTATTTTTCAGACTTGGACAAATCTTATTATTCGGAAGGAATCAACAAACTAGAGCAGCGTTGGACGAAGTGTATAAGCCTAAAAGGAGACTATGTTGAAAAATAAAAAAGGTTTACCCCAAAAAATTAAGTAGTTTTTATTTTTGCACGGACTTTTCAAACGACCCTCGTATATATCCTTAGTTTAGGGCAGGAATGGGCATACTTTTTCTGTAAAGGGCCCCACAAAAGGTTATTGGTTTATTACCAAGGGCCGCAGTATACGTATATGCATCTTTTTTTTCATGAATTAATTTATATTTATTTCGGGTTCTTATTTATTAGTTGCTTTTACTTATTTATAATACAGATTATTAATTAATTATATTGAAATTTATTAACAAATCAACATAAAAACGGCAGTGACTTTTATGAAGTTGCTTCATATCTTTCTTCAGCATTTTTTCTATTAAAAATTAAAAAGTCAGACAAAATAAAAATAATGCGATTGCATTCACATTTATACATCAACTGTTGCACCATAAAATAAAGTAACTAGAAGAAGAACCTAAAATCCGTAGCCTTCGACGGCGACAACACGCTCTGTCTGGTGTCAAAGTGGCTAACTAAAAGTCACACTATTCATACAAAAGAAAGAGTGTGAATTACAAATACAAGATTTGAACGCTGAGACAATAATTGTACTAGCGAAAATTACCAAACTTTATTAACATCAAATTTGAAATATTTTATTATTTAAATTTTTATTATTTGCCGTTTTGCGCCGCGGGCCGCACGAAAATGTTTAAAGTGCCGCAAGTGGCCCGCAGGTCGCACTTTGCCCACCCCATGGTATAGGGTGTACCAGAATAAACAGTTCTTACTTAAAGAAGTACTTACAATACTTAAAGACAACATTGGATGTGTAGCGTCATTGGATGATTTATCTCAATCACTGCCCTTTTTTTCCTTGCAGAATCTTTGTAATTTCACTGCCGGCTCAATCAAATCAAATTTTGTTGCCAATAAATGTATCTATTGTCGTTGCAATTAGGTGCATCAAAATCCATAGTTTTATTTGTTAGTAGCCAAGTTATTTCACATACATGTTTGTCCAAATTTGGGTAAATCTCTTTCTGAAACAGAGAGTACCGCTACTTCTTCTTAAATTCAAAATTAAGAAGTGTGATTTGAAATTTTGAATTTTATAAGTTAACAATACCTTTAAAATATTAACTAAAATTTTAATCACATTTATCCGAATGTTTTGATCGAGGGAAATATTAATATTCTTCATATCCTTTAATCTCCTTCAATATTTTGTACTTCAGTGATTTCGTCATCGAAATCTTACTCTCTTTAAGCCCATATACTTCAGGAAGAAGTCATAAAAATGATGAATGAACTTGGCAAGTCCAACAACCTTCTGCTAAGAAATACTCGTAAAGAAATACTCATGGTTGATGTCAAAAATTTCCCCACCCTCACAAGATGCGCTAGTACCTAATGGATTAATCCTAAATATGTAATGGAAATTGTAAGTTTTAAAAAAATCGCCTTGCTAGGAATGTCGTTTTTGAATGGATTTTTTACGTTTTTTTTTTTTTGAAAATGATTCCAATATTTTGTTTAGGCATCCTGTATACACTACTTGTATCACTTTTATATGAAAACCCTTTTTAAGAAAACCTCATCAAAATCGATGTGGGGCTGGTGTTGGTCTAGTGGTGAAGAACGTGGCTTCATATGTGGGAGATCCCCAGTTCGAATCCCGTGTTTGGCTACTTTTTATTTGTTATAAAAAAAATTGTTTATAGTAAAGTATGAACTTCCGCCCCTACCCCGTCCACGACACCTAATTGGTAGTTGGACGTTAAGCCCCGCCTCCTCAGAAGACCTGTCTAATGATTCGTCACAATCAGCACGGGAATCCCTCGCTCAAATTAATGGTTCGTTTAGGTGTGTAGCATGCAGTAATATCGATATTCTGGTAAGGCTATGCAGGATGTCCTGAAACTTCTTTTTTGGAAGAAGAAAACTTAGCTAGGTTCTCCTAGGTTAAGTATAACCTTATACTTAACCTTATTAGTTTCACTGACTGAATCGACCACTTAAAAGGCCAAAATTTGGGTAAAAATTTGAGAACTCTTTCTGCAAACCTTCTATTCTTCACTGTAATGACGGGTAACCAATAAGTAAGCCTAATTTTAGTGGTTAATATAATCCACTAGTATTACAGTTCATATTTTCACAAAAAACACAATAATCTATAGTATTGTGAATTGGTGTAATAGAGATACCTACAAATATCTGCTCCTGTAACACCAACAGTCCATGGATTTTTATGTGGAAGCTACATCTAAACCCAAGTAATTGTGAGAGACTGTGATCTCTTTGAAGGTCCCATAATCAAACTACATTAAGGATCGAGTCCGTAAATGTGCCATGGAAAGCTAAAGACGATACAATCACAAAGATGATTAGATTTAGATTGTTTTAGATGAGCGGCTCCACCAAAAAAGGGGAAAGTAACGCAGGCAATCCAAAATGGTTCCCATTGTTCCCCGCCCACCCCTCATCTCATGAGAGATACCGGGGCTTTGAAAGAAATCCGGCTTGAGTTGCCAGATGCTAATATAATACACTAATAAAGTAGTAACAGGACACTAGAGAGCATGGCGACTCAATCGCCCAGTGCACTGAATAAACCTAGAAAGTTCGTTAAGATTACTAGATCCCACAATATACGGGACACTCCCCTGCAAAGTCTGCGCAGATTGGCGACTGGATAAGACAGCATTTGAAAAGATGGTACGCTAAATTCGTATGTCCACTCAACCAACCTGAACCAACTGGCGGATCTGGGACCTGCTAAAACCCAACTATAGCCGTTTTTAACAGGCCAAGAATTTCTTTAGCCTGACGGCAGTCTGCTCGGGTTCTCCACCGTTTCCGATGTTCCTTCAAAAATCCACTGCTCCACCTCCGTTCTAAAACGTCGATAGGATACAGGGATAATGGGCTGAGGAGTCATTGTTATCATCGCAGCTCCTTCCTTTGCTGTTTCATCAGCTAGTTCGTTACCCGGAATCCCGGAATGATCAGGGACCAAGCAACTGAAACAGCATTCAAAGCTCCCATCACAAAGATGATACCTTGATACCAAAGACGATGTCTAATTAAAATACAGAACTTGAGGTTGCAATTAGACTAACCATTCTCCTAACTAAGAACTAAAAAGTTGCTAAATACGTGTGGAAAGTATAGAACGTTATGAATGCCCAGTACGCGGTGCAACTGCAGTTACAAATACAAAACGTATTTAGTTATCACAAGAACAAAGAATTTTTGAATAATAACTAACGCATCCTGGTACATTTAAATAAACCAACCAATAGAAAATTTTATCAGAACCAGTTCCCATTAAGTTGCTTCCAAAATTTAAGAATTTTGACCAACTCAAAAAGTTTCCTCACTTGGCTCAAAAACAGTGCCAAAAAAAGGCCAAAAAATTAGACTAAACAGGACATTTTGGGACATTACTATGTGGAAGTATTCATTCAAAATTTATTAAATAAGTTCAGTTAATACAACTCTTAGTTAAAGGTAGCAGTTTTTGACCAGTCGATGATAAGATATTATTTCTGAGAAATCTTGAGTTTTATTCTGTTTACAAATAATAAATCTTTACGCTAACATTTCGGACTACATTTAGTTCATCATTAAGGTTATAAAAACAAAAATACGAGAGATGTTTACAATTTCATGATGAAAAATAAGACATTATTCACAATTCAACTTAACCGTAATGTAAACAAAATTAATATGAAAACTATAATGTTTTCAAAGCATTTAATTTCTTTAGAATAAGTTTTGAGTTTCTGTTTATAGCTAATGTTATAAAAACTAAAAACATTAGCGTAAAAGATTTATTATTTGTAAACAGAATAAAACTCAAGATTTCTCAGTAATAATATCTTAAGTTATAGCTCAGTTTTATATAGAAACATATAAACTGGTTAGGCTGTATACCACTTATAAATAATTAAAAATAATGATGGCAATGCAAGTTGCCACCCAGTTACATTATTATATTACATGAACTTATTAGTTTAATTTTATTACTATAATTGTATTTAAAGGATTCATTTAAAACAAATTAAAAACAACAATCTCGTAGCAATGTAAAGTGCTTAAATCTTTAGCAGAATGATTGTCAGTGTTTTACACATTTCGTGCTCTAAATTTTTAATTTGAAACTATTTTTATCTTTACTAATGTTGAAAAATGTAATTTATAATAAATATTTGTAGAATAGAACAAGTATGCTTTACATTTTTAGTGCTGTATATATACATGTTTTTTAACAAAACTTAGGGTCCATACCTTATAATTTTAATTGTAGCCCGCTGTTCGCATAAAAAGGATATTAATTTGTCTTTCGATTTTTAGTTTGAAAAAAGCAGCTTATATACATTTTACATGATGCACATTAAATACTAAGAAACTTGATGTATTCTCTCCCACCAAATAAGTGGGTAGACTTCATCTCAAATGCCTCTTTTTGTATAATGTACGGTCCTATCAGTTGAATATTGTTAAAGGAAGGTTAAGTAGATGGCTAAAAATCCGAATTTGGTGCAAAATTTCAAAGTTTACTTAACGGGTTGTTCACTTTTTGGAGATTTTTGGAAAGTGGCTCCCAGGAGTAGATTTGTAGATTGTATTAGAAGGGCGATTCCACCAAAAAAGGGGGAAGTAACGCAGGCAATCCAAAATGGTTCCCATTGTTCCCCGCCCACCCCTCATCTCATGAGAGATACCGGGGCTTTAAAACCAACAAATCCGGCTAAAAGTTTGCCAGATGCTAATATAATAAACTAATAAAGTAGTAACAGGACACTAGGGAGCATGACTCAATCGTCCAGTGCACTGGAATAAACCTAGAAAGTTCGTTAAGATTACCAGATCCCACAATATCCGGTAGAGAAACGTTCAACCTCCCGAAGACGGAGGAATCTAGTTTCAGATTATAAGGAACACTCCCCTACAAAGTCAACGCTGATTGGCGACTGGATAAGACAGCATTTTAAAAGATGGTACGCTAAATTCGCATGTCCATTCAACCAACCTGAACCAACTGGCGGATCTGGGACCTGCTAAAACCAGGACTATAGCCGTTTCAGACAGGCCAAGGATTTCCTTAGACTGGCGGCAATCAGCTCGGGGATCTCCACCCGTTTCCGGTGTTCCTTCAAAATCCACTGCTCTGTTCTACAACGTCAATAGGATGCACGGGGATAATGGGCTGAGGAGTCATTGTTATCAAACGCAGCTCCTTCCTTTGCTGTTTCATCAGCTAGTTCGTTACCCGGAATCCCGGAATGACCAGGGGACCAAGCAACCGAAACAGTGTTCAAAGCTCCCATCACAAAGATGATACTTTGATACCAAAGACGATGTCTAATTAAAAGACGGTACTTGAGGTTGCAATTAGACTAACCATTCTCCTAGCGTTAATAACATTAATAACAACTTAAATCTAGCCTAAACTTGTAGGAGTATCTTTAAATTTCTTGTATATGCATACATCTATTTACCACTTTTCTAATAAAATTAATTTTTAGGCAGTTCCTGAATAGTAACTGGGTTAGCCTTCACTATATCGTTACATTTCAGTGTAATGTACGGTTTTTGTAAACTATTTGAGGTTGTTAATAATTAAATATTAACTGAAATGTTTTGGATTCGAAGATAGATAAATAAACTTCTTGATTCAGTAATTTGTAATCAATTACAAAAGATGAATTACCAAGGTAAATTTAGATTTAAACCTTTATAACAGTTTAGGGAACGCTTAAGATTGGACGAGGATAAAATATGGAGGTAAAAAAGGATGAAGAAAAACCTGCAGCTAAAGGAGAAAGTTAGTGAAGGATATGTTTCTTTTGTGTCTGTAAGGAATGGAAGGATCGTTGGTGGCTACAACGCGGCGGAGTGGGTTAAGATGACAAATCTGGAGTGGAAAAGAGTTGCAGCAGAAGGTTTTGGATGAAGGAGTGCACGGGGGATTATGACAGCGTCTGATTATGGAGTGGAGTCGATGTTTAGTACGCCTAAGAGAGTCTGTTGCAAGTCTGGGGCAATCTGTTCATTGCTGTCCTGGGGCTCCAAGATGTTAGTACTACAGGATGTAAAGATAATTTGTGACCTTGAGAATAGTATTTAGAGAAAGTCATTTGAGTGCTCATAGCAGGTTTTTGACTATAATGAATAAGTATTATAGTTTTTTTTAAAAAAAGTAAAAATTCTATGTTGCAAGCAAATTTAATTAGGTATATTGCGAGTAAAGTGTATAGTGGTAAGAGTTGTTCACTAAAATGGACTAGAAAAATCAAAATGGTGCCTTTGTAATGATAGTTAAGGATTAATTTAATATTGCGCGGGATGATGTAGAATGAGTCGGCGGGAGACTGACTGGGTGGTCTCCGCCAATCTCCACAGGCTTCACGTCTATATATCCCACCGAGCATTCTTTGACCATCACTTCAAATGCCCACACTGAATTAAGTTAACAACTTTGATAATACAAAATGTCCCAGATCTACGATATAAACATTTTTTTGGTTTTTTACTTGCGTTCTGGCGAAAATTACTACAAAAAAAATTGGAAATTTAATTTAATGAAAAAGAATTCTACAGTATTTTATGTGCTTTTGATGGAAATTGACAAAGTAAAATTTACCGACTACCGCTGCCCTAGTAAATTCGCATCTCTTCTCTAGGTCCGCCTCTAAAGAAAGATAGAAGTCCTTAACCTAAACTCTAATATACAGTCGAACCTCTCAATAACGGACACTGGCGGGGGAAAGCAAAGTGGCCGCTGTTTGGAGGTGGTCGTTAGAAGGAGTGCAGGCAAGTTTCATAATGAAAAAATATGTTTTTTTTTCCAAAACATCTATTTAAAAATTGTTTATTATTAATAGATTTAAAAACGTAATAATTGCATAATTATTTAGCTATAAGATATGCATCAATTTTTTTGTTAATTATCAAAAAAAATTATCAAAAAAACTACATATTATTGACTTAATTAATAATTTTTATAACAATTTTTATAATAATCATCACATTTATTCATAACAATAATAATTTATGGTAAAATTATCATCATACTATCATCAATTATTAGAAAAATAGAACAAACCTTTCGGCAAGTTGACGATGGCTCGATTTGGTTTTTGCAAAATCTTCCAACACATTTATTTTCTCTTCTAGAGTTAACCGCTATCGTTTGAGAGACATATCGGAAAAAATAATATTGTTCGTCCAAAGTAATATTGAAAAATGATTAAAATGGTTCAAGATGGATGGAGCTTATATAGGAAACTTTAGGGAAAACCAGAAAAAAACAAAAACTTGAGAGGGGATAATTACTTTGATCACCGCGTCAAACGAACTTTTAATAATAAGGTGGTCATTGGTGGGAGGTGAAACATATAATCCGTACCCCAAAATCAATGTCCGCGGTCGCTATGTAGGAGTGTCCGTTAGACGGAGGTTCTTTCATATAGAAAGTGTATAGGGGTAAAAACGGGGAAATCCAAAAACTGTCCGTAAATGGAGGTGGTCGCTAGTGAGAGTGTCCTTTATGGGAGGCTCGACTGTTCATATCCTGAATGTTAACCGTCCCCCAAAGATAAATGTTTGAATATTTTAAAATCTCTCAGTAATTATAGAATATCTTGAGGTTAAATTTAATTGGTACAAACAGTTAAAAGATAAATTTGATTCTATTGATGCAGTTAACTTGCTAAATACTAGCGAAATGTCACAATTTAAGGATGAATTCAGTTGTAGTATGCTGAAATTTCGGAACAATAAATTTTCTATTGACATTAACGGAGTTCTACATTCAAATTATAACCCAGACTTTAGAAAGATAAGTAGTCTAACGCAGCGGTGAGCAATATTTGACTCTGAGGGTGCCAATTATTAAACATAAATTCATCAGTCAAATGAGGTTACGGTCAGCCTGGTTCTTTTCAAATTACTTCGTCTGGTTTTAGAAACAGTTTTCAAGCAGGTATCTCCGATTGCCCTAAATGCAGTATTCCCGAAAAAGAGGATTTACAACGCTTTTTGTTAAAATGTATAAGGCTGCAATCTTATCGAGATAAATACTTGAATGAACACATATCTAATATTTCAGATGTGGATATTCGAGTTCAAACTCTATTAGTTATATCCGATATTAACAAATTAAATGATTCATTTTATTTTGTACGAAGTGCTTTGAAAATGAGGAATTGCGTTTTGAGTTTATAAAAGATTGCTTTTTGTTTCTAAATTTTGGTTCCTTTTTGTTTTTATTCGATTAGAATTTTTAGTTTTCAATTTAAGTTTTCAATTTATGTTTTAATATGATATTATTTGATTTTATTTTATTTAACCAAACTCCATTTGTATAGGGTAGTACCCTGAAAACTAATAAAATTATTTTGTTCTATTCATATCCTGGCTGAAAAAGACCCACTTGATTTTTGTTTACAAAATTAATTAATTAATTAATTAATTACTATACCAGAAAATTCATTTTTATTCAGTAATTATGGATTAAAGATACGCATTTTTTAAAAAAATATTTGTAAGAATTAAGTACGACTAAAATGTTCGGAATTAGGTATGTAGGTATTCACACCAAATGTTTTTGTGTAACCATTCGAGCAAAAATTATTATTTAATTATTTTATTTAGGGTTTTCTAAATTTTTTGGGCGAATATTTTGTGAATGTATAATCTATTTCTTGTGGTGAGCTTTGGAAAATGGTCTACAGCCCCCAAAATAGAATAATTCAGCCCTGACGCATCAACTTACATAACCAGAAACATGACTGAGAAGTGAAATAAAAAAATAATGAGAAAAATAAGTCATTTTTCTCTCTTATGTATCCAATTATATAACAATAAATGATATGTTTTAAATATCAATAAACAATTCAGTAATACTGTTGTGGCAGCTCGTTGAGATTGAGCCCAGTTGAAACTCTATCAGAAATCTTATGTTCGGAGATGTTTTGTCGAGGTTACGTAAAATTAAATCAGTAATCGAATTGTGAAGTAAAAAATATAGCAATTCTTATTTTATTTATGCAGTCTCGATCTCGGTCTCGGTCTCGGTCGCTCAAATCTCGGTCTCGGTCTCGGTCTCGTCGAGATATCTCGGTCTCGGTCTCAGTTTTTTTGAATTTTTGTTTAAGTATTAAAAGTGGTTTGCTATTAATAATCTTTTCAAAAAATGTTATTATTTTCTAATAATTATTTTAATTTATATATTGGTAATGAAAATGTTTGTAAAAGAAGACAACTACTTACACTTCAATGCATCATATATTACTATTACTGTTATATATCTTTATATAATTTCAAAAAGATGTTAAAAACGCGCCAAATGAAAGACCCAAATAACATATCTGCCTGCTATAACAAGTTGATTCGTGAAAGAAGTTTCTACTTCCCGCTCTATCAGTTATGGCTGTTGGTGAAGATAAAGAATCTGATGATTCACCTTTTGACGACGACGGCGACTGCATCAATATTTTTGCACCATTTGCTCAAAAATCAGCAAATATCACCGAAGCATGGAAGACAGAAATAATTAATTACACCAAATTAGACCAAGCACCAGTAAACGTCGACATTTTAGAATGGTGGAAAACACTTGAGAATTCCTTCAAAAATTTGTCTAGAATGGCGAAAGATATTTTTAGTATCTGTGCAACTTCAGTGCCATCGGAAAGATTATTTTCGCAAACTACGATGATAATGACCAATAGAAGATCTTCTTTAACTTCTGATTCAGTAAAAGCTCTTTTATGTATCAATACTCAGGCAAAGAGTATCTTAAAAACGAAAATAGTGCGAGACCTGCGAAGCTAATGAGTATTGTGGTACTGGGTTCGATTCCCGGTCTTAGGCCTTGGATTTTATTTAATGATTAGTAGATTTACAGTAAAGTAAGTTTGCTAGTCGCCTCCGTCCGCGACACCTAATTGGTAGTTGGACGTAAAGTCCCGCCTGAAAAATAGGCGATTACTTTACTTTGCTTACTTTACTTATGTAATTCGAAGTCAAATAGATGTAGTAATATTGAATATATATAATAAAATCGTAACTTTTAATAATTAATTCAATACCCGTAATGATTATTTATTAATAAAGAGCACAATTTTATAATTTTGTAGCTAAAAATTAATATTTGAAAAACCGAGACCGAGACCGAGACCGAGATTTGTCTCGTTTCTCGTGCAGCACTAAACGCTAACAAGAATGAAGTAAAAAATGGACGGGGATTAGCTACGTGGTTAGCGTATACTGGTTTCCAACGCCATGTTTTTGGGTTCGAATCCAGCTGCTGGCCCTTAGATTTTTTTCTTTTCCAAGGAGCTTATTACAACTCATTTTCCGGTAATGTACAGTGTTGTTTGTAACGAGAAAACTCTGTTCGAAGGCCGGTAGTGCGCTAAAAATTAGCAATTTCCGGGAGATCAAGGTGCTTTTGGTTGGATAAGGACGTTTGACGGAAATCGGGATTGAGACATCGGTTTATTACATCAATTTAAAGTACTTTTAATATTCCATACCTTCGGAGGTAACACTGCAGTCCTTTCCCATAATACTGAGTATTAGTACCTGTTACAACAACTAGAATCCCTCAGGCTCATTTTGATGTGCTTGTAGCCTGGTTCTATCCCCTTCTATTATGAATAAGAAAAATGCATGTTCTCTGTGCAGATTTATACCAAGAAATGGCAGGCAGTATCGAAGGGCAACTTTATATAAAAAGACGCGAAAAACAATAAGTCAAAGGATGCTGGATTCCACTGCATAGAATCCAGCTGCTGGCCCTAACATTTTCTCTTCCTGGGGAACTACTTCTTACAGCTCACTGTCTAGTGATTGTTCACAGGCCAGTAATGCATTGAAAAAAGCTCCAGGCGCCAATGACCTCAGATATTGGCGCGCCTTAAATTAAAAAAAATAATAAAATGTGCGATACAAACTGTAAAAATTGGGCCACTAAAAATAATAATAATATATACGTTAATATATATATATATCGTATATAAACGTAGATAGAAGAATACTGTTCATATTTTTTGGTGACTGATTCATTAATATATTAATGGTAATTTGCAGTCATAATTTTGTCTTAGTTACATTAAATGCACTTTCTGCCAAGGGACTAGCTCATCTTCAGAGATGTTACTACATATTTAAAGGAGCAGATTACAATTTACATTAATTTGATGATATAAAAAGTAGTTTATAACAATTATTTTGCTTTACTTTATGGGTGTTTCCCTAAAACTTTGTCTTGATAGTCTTTGGTCCGGACTGCTTAGACCAGGGGTCCCCAAACTACGGCCCGCAGGCCACATGCGGCCCCCTGAGGGCATTTAACCGGCCCTCGCCACACTTCCGAAATGGGGCATCTCTTTCATTGGTGGTCAGTGAGAGGAGCACTATATATGGCGCCACCGCAAAGCGCTGCGTCGCTCATGTACTGTACTGCTTCCGATGACGTGGGCTAAGAAAAATAACAGCAGAAGTAGGAAGAAAGGCAAAGCACTAAAACTAAACCGGACATTGACCATCTCATTAGCCAAAAAGCAGGTCCATAATTCCCATAGAAATACTGGGCAGTTTGGTGATTTAAATTTACTTGTTCTTTATTTGAAATATTCTATTTGTTCCCGTTTTGTTTTTTGTTTTTTACTTTAAAATAGATTTTTTTTATATTCTGGCCCTCTAACGGTCTGAGGGACAGTGAACTGGCTACCTGTGTAAAACGTTTGGGGACCCCTGTCTTGACAATGTCAACTTCCTGCCCAAATTATCGCAACACTATGATTCTGTCTGTATAGAAGCCTCAGTCTTCGAAAAGTGCAGAAATGAATATTATAAATATTTCTTGTAAGGAAGGTCTACTGACAGACATAACAACATGCACTTTGATAGCTTAAAACTGCTTTTTAAATAATAATGTGCAAACTTAAAAATAGGGGTGATTATTTTCGTTCTATTTAGTGGTTTCTCCATTTCTTATTCTGTTATGTTCGTATTGAGGCTGTTAACAGCTGTAACGTTTCAGTATGGTTTAAATTGGGTAGCCTTTATTTTTGAAAGCAATGAGTCAAAAGGAGAAATTTAAATGTGACGGAGGCTGGTGGTTTTGAGGCCAATGTTTCCTCCACGTACATTATTCCAGCATTTCTCGGATCGTTAAACGATTTCAGGAAGCAGGTTAATGTGCATGAAGAAGTGGAAATGGTCGTTAACGATGTTAACAGAATTCGCAGACGAGCGATTTATAAGATTGAACGTACGACGGGGCAGAACTAAGACGAGTGTACAACTCCAAAAGTTTGGTGTACAAGTTAGGGTCCTTCATATATCCGCTAGAACTGTAAGCAGATCTTTTCACAAAGTTAATCTATCACCAAGGCAACTAGCCACAGATTCGGTACTCATCAGAGCTTATTGACTGTATCAAGAACACGGTTATTTCGAGAATATCTGGCCCAGAAAAGATGTGCCGTTCACAGACGAGTCAAAAAGTCTGCCTAAAAACTCCAGATGGACGCGACCGAGGCTGTAGAAAGTCGGCAGGAAGAATTAGGAGAGTTTAATTTACAAGGATCCTCTTCTGAGGATGTTAATCAATGTTTTGGAGAGATATGTTGCCGATAAGTAGAGGGTTATTATTTATGTTGAGTCCTTTTAAATCTTTATTTTTCTTACTTGGTCAATATGGCCCGATGTAACTACTTAGCACAAGGAAAGGTGACTTCAAACTTTGGTTCCTTAGTTTTTGTGCTACGTTGTACTGAATTCAGACAGATCGATTGACCCCATAGTACCTTCAAACGAGGCTGAAAGGACAATTACTCATTATAGACAATTAGGACAATCTAACTCTCGAACAGAACTCTCCTGAACTGAATCTAAGGAGCCAAAATGCAGGATAATCCATTCCTTTTCAATCTAAAATCTTTCTCCACATATTTTCAACGCCCTCTTATGTCTCCAATTTCTAAACCCTTCATCACGAAAGTCCTTAATATCATCTTCGTTACCGATCTAATCTCATCTAACTTCCTGAATTCCACACCCTCCATAACCCTGGGCAAGCTCATACCAAACCCACCGCCTATATACACCCACCCAGCCCGACCAATCCTCCATGTCTAACAAACGTTTATCCCATCCAAAACAAACACCTCGCTTCTTCTTCACTCAATGTCTCTCTGATCATATCCCTTTCACTAGCCCTTTCTGATTTGTGACGCTGATTTCTAGTAGTGTATCAGTGAACAATCTGTGCCTCCCATAATTCTTTTCATCGAGTTTATAACTGCAGAATCTTGCCAATAAAGAAAGGATCCTTTACATCTCTTCTAGATCGTTTTATGAAGCTAGACTATTATCAAGATAGGCCGTTAATACAAGAAAATCAATATCGCCACGATAAACCCCGTTAGACGAGAATCAATTATGTTTTTGAGGGTAGTATTTGCGTTAATTTTGTGCGTCATTTTATAATGTGCATAATTACTTATCAATCTGATGCATATCAGATTGCCCTAGGACGCGCAGTGCTATGCTAAGAAGGTTATTGTTCGGTTTCCCAAATTTTTTTGTTTTTGAAGATACGAAATTCTTGGTCGATGTACGTGTGGCCGGATAATTATAAGTCAGATAAGATTTTTCTGTAGATCCACAAAAATTTGGATATATTCGTTCGTAGATCGTGTTTATTCCATTCATTAAAACGAAAACTGTTATTCGTCACCCATTAGCTGCGCGAAACATAATTCGATGTTCTTTATCTGCCATTGATAAGCAATTCGTCCACAATACGGGTCTGCACATTGTCTCATAGCACTACTCAAATAAATATACAGTTTTTTTTTTTTTTTTAGAAAGTGTCTAAAAAGTGCACAATTTGATGAATAAAGTGGTACTCCCAATTTTAAAATATCCTTTTGAAGAATTTAAAATTTATTTTTAGCACCAATTTAAACCTTCTTAAAAGTTGGCAAGAGATGAGTCAGAAAGACTAGAATTGTGCAAAAATTGGTTCATTAAATGGGTGGAGCTTTGTTTTTTTAAATACACTGCCGATGTCTGGACAATGTTCTCTAGTTACAGAGAATACTATCATTTGACAGTGTATAAGAAGGGGGTAAAAAAAACTAAGGTGGTGGTGCAGCTGGATTCGAAACCGGGATCTGCGTATTGGAATCCAGCATTCAGCTAACCACTAAGCTAACCTGGTCCCTAAAGGGAATCTACCCACCTTTTTTTTTTATCCCCTTAAGGGTTGCCCTTAATTGAATTTTCTGTTAATAAAATCTTAGCGGTTTTTGAAGTAAAGTACAAAATAATGAAAAGTAAAAATGGGTCTGCTGATTTTGTTTTGTCAATTTTTGTCTCACATTTGTTTTTAAATGTATTTAGGATGGTATGACAATACCATGATAAGGAACTGGCAAGGACACGCCTCCTTTTTAAGGAAAAGAAGTGCTCTTAACCGGATATCCCTGGAAAATCTTTTTAAATAAAAGTTTTAGATTTTCACGTATACAATTTGGATGAGAACTTTAAAAAAAAGTCAAAGAAACCGTCTTTAAAAACAATTAATATTTAAATAGAAAATTCAGGTCAACCGATTTTTTGCTTAAACCTTAATTAGGCGTTAACCTATCCAAATGAAGTATTAAATTTGGATTTTTCAAATTTCAAGTTCTTAATTATTTTTTTTTTTTGCTTTATAGACACAATGGGTAAAAACACCCGTTCACATATCAAGTTGTAAAAATCACTTTTTTCACTGCACTATAACAAGTTATGTCAGTTTTTTTTAGGCTAACTTTACGTCCAATTACAAATTTTAGGTGCCATGGACCGAGGCCTTACTACAGTTCTCATATTAAATAAAATCCAAGGCCTAAGACCGGGGAATCGAACCCCAAGTACCACAATACATACGAGGGTCGTTTGAAAAGTCCGTGCAAAAATAAAAACTACTTAATTTTTGGGGGTAAACCTTTTTTATTTTTCAACATAGTCTCCTTTTAGGCTTATACACTTCGTCCAACGCTGCTCTAGTTTGTTGATCCCTTCCGAATAATAGGATTTGTCCAAGTCTGAAAAATAGCCTCCTCGTTTGAATAAAATCTTTTTCCCGCCAGCCATTTCTTCATATTGGGGAACAAATAGTAGTCCGAGGGAGTCAAGTCTGGAGAATAGGGGGGATGTGAAACGAGTTGGAACCCTATTTCCATTAATTTTGCGACCACAACTGCTGAGGTGTGAGCTGGTGCGTTGTCGTGATGGAAAAGGACTTTTTTGTGGGCCAATCGTGGGCGTTTTTCTTGCAGCTCGGTTTTCAAACGGTCCAATAACGATGAATAATATGCACCTGTAATAGTTTTACCTTTTTCCACATAGTCGATGAGGATTATTCCTTGCGAGATTCCCCCTTGGTAACCCATTGTTTAGATTGTTCTTTTGTCTCAGGTGTGTAGTGATGTATCCATGTTTCATCCACAGTGACGAAACGACGCTTAAAGTCCTGCGTATTCTTCTGTAACAGTTGCAAACCGTCCTTGCAACACTTCACACAATTTCGTTTTTGGTCAAGCGTGAGAAAATCACTCGACTTCCTCGATTCAAACGAATGCCAAACACAAAGAAATAGACCGATCTGGCTGAAACTTGGTGTGTGTTCTTCCAAGAGATGCTACTAACTAAACATAACCTCGATACGCGCCAGTAGTGCTATCTCTCTGACTTTGCACGGACTTTTCAAACGACCCTCGTATTAGCTTTACAGGTCTCGGCCTTTAACCGCTCGGCTACCGTGGCGCCTATCTGAAAATGCAAGTTATAACCAAGTTAATGCCGGAAGAAACGGTTACTAGAAATGGTGGTATCATTCTAATAATCTTTTCCAGTTTGATTATGCAATTTCTTAAAATAATAATCACATCAAACATGAATTCATCGAGACTAAAGAAATTATAATTCATTGATTTTGGAGTAATTACTTAAAATATAATCGTTTGGGTGGAAAAAGAACTAGGCTATGCTTTAAACACGCAATAAAAGCAACTCATTTGGTGTTATTAGTTTTAGGGCTTACCTACAAGCGAGATTTTACCAAATAAATAAATAAATAAACTAAAAACTAGAAGTAATTTTAATATTTTTGTTTTTAAAGAACAACTCTATTGTTATTTCTACTAGTTTTGCCCATGTTGGATTGTGATTAAAGCAGTGAGCTAGGTATCGGCCTACATAAAGCACGCCCGAGGACCTTTCTATCAACATAGGTGGCCTGCAACAAAGTTCAAGGAGAATTTTATTTAAATCTATCATTATTTTAACCATTACTAGAGTATTTGTTGAATAATCGGGTCCGCAGTTATTTCAAATACTTATTGATTTTTGTAAAGATAAATTATAAGTATAAAAATTTAGAGGAACTTTATTTTTTGCTTCTGGTTGATTTCATCAATAAATTTATGGTTTAAATTTGATCAGTAAACTACAAAAAAATTGAGTAATATTTAATTATTTGGGTAGATAATCGAAAATAAGATAAAACTGCCCAACAAATTTGGTTTTCTCTTTACATCAATTACTCAATTTGTTTAGTGTCGTAGAAAGAGGTTAAATATGGCGCCAAAGGCACAATTCGATGGTTTATAGCAGCGTTTCCCAAAATGTGGGTCGCGACCCGGCACCGGGTCGCAGAAAAATTATAAAAACACAAAAAATCTATAAAATTTTGCTCTAAATTTAATATTTTTCGAAACTTTTTTCAAGTCCTGCAAGGTGGCAACCCTTTACCACCGTTTCCTACAGGACCGTTTAAATTCGGATGCTCTGATTGGCTGATTTTGATTCGTCATTCAGTGCCTTCTGTCGATATTGAAAAGGAAGAAATGCTTAATCTTAGTGAACAAGAAGTTGATAATTTTATTGAAATTTCATGCGACACCGATCTTAAAAAAGTGTTTGAAATTGTAGCACTAATTAATTTTTGGTTGCGCTGTCAAAAGGAATATCCAAGCGTAAGCGAAAAAGCGATACAATTTTTAATGCCTTTTGTCACCACTTATACGTGTGAAACTGCGTTCTCAGCCTTGGTGTACTTGAAAAATAAGTATCGAAACAGATTGGATGTCGAACCTAATTTGAGAATAAAATTAACATCATTAAGTCCTAATTTGAAATTACTATGTGATGAAAAACAACTTCATCCTTCGCACTAAGGTCAAAATATGTAAAACAAAATTTACTTTAAGTTTTAAATGAAGCAGTCTTTAATTACTTATGTTTTTGTTATATAATTATTTTGCAATTTTTGTGTTTGAAATAAACAAACAAATAACTTGAATTTTGATTTTTATTAACAAATAAAATTTGTTTTGTAAATAAATGTTTTTTTTTTATAAGGTGGGTCGCGAAAAATATTAAAATCTCGTACCGGGCCGCGGTCTAAAAAGTTTGGGAAACGCTGGTTTATAGAGTTTACCCGAAAAAAAAACTGCGGTTTAATTTGTAGTGACAAAAGATGGAACTGGCCATCGGAACACAGATACTTTAGATTGTAATAACTGTTAGAACTATATAAAGAACAAATTTTTCCCTTAATTATTGTTTTATTTATTAAGAACCTGTTTTCTGAGCCGTTCACATCTATATTACAGGAAGAACGGCCGACGCTGTGAATAATGCTTTCCTGAGCGTTGAGGCGAAAGGCAGAAGAATGGGTCTGGTGGTTAACGAGAGTAAAACTAAATTCTTTACCACCGATCCAACACTGAAAGAGCTGCTACAAATAGGAAATTACAAATTTGAAACCGTCACCGAGTTCGTTTACCTGGGATCCTTTGTGTTAGCGGAAAATGACGTTTCACAGGAAGTGAAAAGGAGATTGATGTCAGCCAATAAAATGCTATTATGGTCTAAGTAAGCATTTTAAAAGCTAATTATTGACTAGATGCACTAAACTGAGGCTATACAAGACTCTTAGTAGCCCCTTTTTGGTGTTCGCGCCTCGAAAATATGGACTATCTCAAGCATGGACCACCGTCAGCTGGTGTTCGGAAGAAAGCTGCCCCAGTACGAGAAGGCACGACCTGGTGACGTAGGCACAACAGGGAAAGCTATACAGTTTATCAGAAGAGCTCCCGATAGTAAATTAGATCAAAGTGGAGCAGATTGAGATGGGATGGATGCTGACAAAATTCCCTCCAGACATCAGACAGGAAACGAAGAACTGGAAGTAACTTTTCTTCATCCAGCTGGACCCTCTAAATCATCTCGCATCCAAGAAATGCCGATATTCTTTGGGTCTCAGTAGTGGATGTTTTGATAAAAATTGATCCTGTGACTCTGACTGGAAGAACTTACATATGTCCTACTAGAAAGTGATGCATGACAAACAAATGACGCCTTTTCAAGCTTAAAATATTAAAGAGATCCTATTACTTAACAGTATGTTTTACTTTGGACTTATTAGTGGAATTATTATTAGCATTATTGTATTAACATGAATTCAGAGTTGAATTAATCGGATTGGAGCTTTAGTCTTAAATTTTTTTAACAATGAAGCCATTGTCGTCCCAAATTAATATTTTGCCCAGTGATTCATAACACTACTAGCTATTCATGGAATTAATTTTAAAATATGTACTTTTTAAAAAATTTAAAATTTAAATTTAACAAACTTTATTTATCCTAACCCATATGGTGTCGCATATCGCAGGAAAGGGCATTATATATGCTATAAAATGACACCAATCCCAAGTCTGTAGCTCAATTAGGAAAGCTTCTACAGTAATTCAAAAACACGGGGTTCCCAGTTTTTTCAGCCCATTTTTGGCAACTTTACAGCCCTGTAACTCATAAACAAGTCGACATATCACAGTAAAATTTCATATTTTTCCAAGTCTATATCAACAGTACACATGTGCCAAATTTCAAGAAAATCCGAGATGGTGAGGTCAAAAATGGTCTTTTTTTTGTGTTGATTTGACATGGAATGACCCATTTGGTTTATTTCGACAGTCTGGTCTTAGAGCGTTTTTTGCGTGATTTGATTGGAAGTTCAGTTGATATACTTCATTTAGCAGTATTGGGGAAATATTGGTATTTATTTAATATTTAATATAACGTTTCTCCGTCCTAAGACCAGCGCCTAGGGCATGGAGACACCTCCTGGTCCTCTCCATTGGGTTGCCACCAGCCAGAGAGCCAAAACTGCCTTTCAGTTGGCCCAATAAAATGAATTTCAATCATTTAGCGAAGCAGCTCTAGCCGAATAGATCTCGCCAACAGGCTCAACAACACTGCGTGTCCCAGGCCAAACAAGCATGGTTAGAAATAATTCCGCTAGGTAGAGCTAACAGTCTAAAGTTCCTGACTGAGGAAGTGGTTGCGTGAGAACGATCCTGCTTCGTTTAGATCACCGCTACCAATCGACTCCTTTTTTTGTTTTGTATATTAATTTAATTTTATTACAAGGGTGTCGCAAGTTGACCGCAACACCACCTTATCTTCAAAACATAAATTAATTGTCAATAGTTTTATAAATAAAAAGAAGAAACGCTTGTTTCACTTTTTGCTATTAAATGGAAGAAGCTCGAGCTTCATTCACTACTTGAGCTTAATTGGTAGGTTTTCATTTTTATTAAAAGTAAAGCAATTGCCTATTTTTTCAGGCAGGCTTTACGTCCAACCACCAAATTAGGTGTCGTGAACGGAGGCGACTAGCAAATATATTTTGCTGTAAATTTCTTTTATTAAAAATAAAAAATAAAATGCAAGGTCTAGAGACCCGGGAATCGAACCCAGTACCATAATACAATTTAGCTTTATGGGCCTGCCTCTAACCGCTCGGCTACCATGGCACCTTGTTTCAATTTTTATATTAACCTTACAAGCAAAATAGTGAAACAAAGCAGTACTATTTCAAATTATAGCTTAAAAATATCTTTTAAATACGAGGGTCGTTTGAAAAGTCCGTGCAAAGTCAGAGAGATAGCACTACTGGCGCGTATCGAGGTTATGTTTAGTTAGTAGCATCTCTTGGAAGAACACACACCAAGTTTCAGCCAGATCGGTCTATTTCTTTGTGTTTGGCATTCGTTTGAATCGAGGAAGTCGAGTGATTTTCAAAAAATGGACGAAAAAGAATTTCGTGTGTTGATTAAACACTACTTTATGAAAAGCAAAAAGGCCTCAGGAGACTAAAGAGAAGTTTGATAAACATTATGGTGACTCTGCACCTTCGATTAGAACAGTTTATAAGTGGTTTCAAAAATTTTCGGAGTGGCCATATGGGCACAAGTGACGCTGAACGTTCTGGACGCCCTGTTGAGGTTACTACTCCAGAAATCATTGATAAAATCCATGATATGGTGATGGATGACAGAAGAGTGAAGATGCGTGAGATTGCTAGTGCTGTGGGCATCTCGAATGAACGGGTACATAATATTTTGCAACAACATTTGGACATGACAAAGCTATCCGCAAGATGGGTGCCGCGATTGCTCACGCTTGACCAAAAACGAAATCGTGTGAAGTGTTGCAAGGACGGTTTGCAGCTGTTCCAGAAGAATACGCAGGACTTTAAGCGTCGTTTCGTCACTGTGGATGAAACATGGATACATCACTACACTCCTGAGACCAATCTAAACAAACAATGGGTTACCAAGGGGGAATCTGCGCCAAAAAAAGGCGAAGACCGTTCCTTCGGCCGGAAAGATTATGGCGACTGTCTTTTGGGATTCGCAAGGAATAATCCTCATCGACTATCTGGAAAAGGGTAAAACTATTACAGGTGCATATTATTCATCGTTATTGGACCGTTTGAAAACCGAGCTGCAAGAAAAACGCCCACGATTGGCCCACAAAAAAGTCCTTTTCCATCACGACAACGCACCAAATTAATGGAAATAGGGTTCCAACTCGTTTCACATCCCCCCCTATTCTCCAGACTTGGCTCCCTCGGACTACTATTTGTATCCCAATATGAAGAAATGGCTGGCGGGAAAAAGATTTTATTCAAACGAGGAGGTGATTGCAGAAACGAATGGCTATTTTTCAGACTTGGACAAATCCTATTATTCGGAAGGGATCAACAAACTAGAGCAGCGTTGGACGAAGTGTATAAGCCTAAAAGGAGACTATGTTGAAAAATAAAAAAGGTTTACCCCAAAAAAATTAAGTAGTTTTTATTTTTGCACGGACTTTTCAAACGACCCTCGTATATATGTACGTTTGTTTTATATAAATACAGTTTTAAATTATTTATGGCGCCTCAACAGCTCAGATTATTGGCGCCCGGAGCTTTTATTTCAGCGCACCGCAGGCCTCCTGTATTACAGACCAACACTGTCCAACACCGGACAATGAGCTGTAATAAAGCTCCTTAGAAAGAGAAAATCTAAGGGCCCAGCAGCTGGGATTCGAACCCGTGATCTCCGCGTGGGAATCCAATATGCTAACCTTATAGCTAAGCTCTTCCCTGTTTGTTATACAATTTATTCGTATTCTTATCTTCAGCATGGACACTTTATATGATTGGTTTTTTTAAATTTAATTTTAATTCATGACTGGAGTTTTAAATCATATTAAAAATGTTGCATTTCTGGATTGCAATTTTTATTTTAGATTTAATATAAAAGTAAAGTAATCGCCAATTTTTTCAGGCAGGGCTTAACGTCCAACTACCAAATTAGGTGTCGTGGACGGAGGCGACTACCAAACATACTTTACTGAAAAATTTCTTTTATTAACCATTAAATAATAAAATCCAAGCCCTAGAGACCGGGGAATCGAACCCAGTACCACGATACATATTAGCTTTACAGGTCTCGTCTCTAACCATTCGGCTACTGTGGCGCTTTTTTAGATGTTATATTAATTTTTTTTAAGGTTTGTTTTATTTGGAACTGATCTGCCAGTTCTTGGCATCCCAGTAAATCCTGATCTGGTCTTTCTAAAAAAAAAAAAAAAAAACTCTTGGTGTTTTTACTTATAATACGAAGTAAATTCTTGAAGGCTCTTCAGGATTCTGTTACTGCCCTAGTCGTACCAAAGAGAAACAGATTTCAGGACCTCTCTTAGAACATATACAGTGGTCAAAACTCGTACACTAAGTTTTCTTGCTTTATCTACTGAACTTTTGTTTCTAGGATGACTATTTCTTCAGCACTGAAATCGAAGATAGTAACAATGAATTTAATGCTCTCATTTTCTTTTATAAACATAAAGAATTGATTAAAAAGCAGAAAAATAATTTATTGTATGCAAAATAAGTATTCATACACTCAGTCTGAATGTTATAATTAACGCAAAACTAAAGACCTAATATTTTGTAAGCAATCCCTTTGCATTTATTATTGCCTGAAGCCTCCTTGGCATAGATTCCACCAGGTTTAGAGTCTCTTGAGATGTGATTTCTGCTCATGATTTCTTTAAATTGGTTATGAGCTCTTTTCTGGAAGAACATTTTAATTTTCGAATTTTCCGCTCCAAAATTAAATTATTTTTCTGCTTTTTACTCAATTCTTTATGTTTATAAAAGAAAGTGAGAGCATTAAATTCATTGTTACTATCTTCGATTTCAGTGCTGAAGAAATAGTCATCCTAGAAACAAAAGTTCAGTAGATTAAAGTAAGAAAACTTAGTGTATGAATACTTTTTTTGATCACTGTAAGTCAGAGTACTAGCTCTCAGAGTACTAGTGCTGGAATGAGCACCTGCATGACGCGTGCCGCTTATTCTTTCACAGCTTCAACGGACTGGGAAGTTGTACTTGGCTAGAAACGTCTTGGACAGACAATGCAGTGTGAGCCGGCGCGTTGTCTTGATGGAGAACCCCGTGACTTGTTCTTCCAACAAATCGGGTCGTTTTTTTCCTTACTCTTTCCCTAAAAGCTTATACTGTGCTCTTAGGTACTAGTCTGTTGGCTGATATTGTAACTGGTACGACCACAAATATACTCAAGCTATCATTCATTAATGTTATTGGTAAGAATAAAATATATTGCTAAAAATTATTGCTTGAGAGCAGTAAAAGATCGTGTAGTGGTCACACTGGATTACATTTTTAAATTCTAAAGCAGCAGGGGATTGGATTGTCTTGCTAACGGAACGGAAGTAATTATCTTTGGATCGTTAAAACGTCTTTCTTGCTATAGAGTTAGAATTTAACTTTGAATATAAAATTCATAAATTGCTGCGAACATTTAGAGAAGGGGGACACCTTTAAAATGGAGTGAGAACATGAATTTATTGGAGTTAGTTATGAGGGCGTCAGAATTGCCACTCGGTCGTTGTTTTGTAGGATCACTGACTTGCTAAGCACCGTAGCCCCAACATGCTTGGCTCGTACAAGATAAAATAATTAGGTAAAACTAACCAATCATTAAGAGGTATAAATTAGGTTGGGCAGCAGTGCCGGAGGGCCGAGTTGCTCGCTGTGAGGTCCGCGGCCAGCTGCTTACAGATACAATCTGTGTTGCGGCCTAGCATAACCCGTCTCTGTTCCCTAGAGCCTCCCCACTCCAGGTTAGGCCGTAGTGGGGGGCGGAGCCTCTACAATTCTTCGACCTCCCTACAAATTAAAATAAACTCGTTTCTAACTTACTCTTAAACTTCAGATCACTTATATCTGATCAATATATGTCATCATTTTCTTGCATGTTGTGTTCGTTCAAAATTAATGTCAGGAGTTATTGCTGGAGTCTCCTACACAGCCTACCACAGAGCCGTAAAATACAGCGTAGCCCCCTATACAAAAGAAATATTCTTTTTCATAAATTATTTCTTTTGAAAAGTCTGTTTTATCTAAATAAATAACCTGTAATAAAAAACATGTAATTGGGAATCATTCTTTTGGGATTGAAATTTTGTCTAAATATTTACTTTCAGCTTTAATTTATCTTACCCAATGGAGCATTTCTTTAGTTCGCATAATGTTTCTGGTATCCCCATAATTGGGTCATGCGACATTTTAATTTTACTTTATGCCGATAATTTGATGATCTCTTGTCTGTAGACTTTTGTACGGATTTGACCAACAAGCTGAAGTTATTTACATCAAATTAAAGGTTAACATTTCCAAAATAAAGATTATGAAATTTCACAAAGATAAAGGTAAACAGGATAGAGGTTTCTATTTATGAGTGATCCAAAATAGACTTAGTAACAAGTTTTTCAAATTTTAGGAGTTTCATTTAATCGAACAGGCCAATATTAGTGCTGCACGAGACCGAGACGAGGCGAGGCTTTATGCAGTCTCGATCTCGGTTTTTTTGAATTTTTGTTTAAGTATTAAAAGCGGTTTGCTATTAATAATCTTTTCAAAAAATGTTATTATTTTCTAATAATTATTTTAATTTATATATTGGTAATGAAAATATGTGTAAAAGAAGACAACTACTTACACTTCAATGCATCATATATTACTATTACTGTTATATATCTTTATATAATTTCAAAAAAATGTTAAAAACGCGCCAAATGAAAGACCCAAATAACATATCTGCCTGCTATGACAAGTCGATTCGTGAAATAAAAAATACACCTCCCAACAAACTTCCCGCTCCATTAGTTATGGCTGTTGGTGAAGATAAAGAATCTGATGATTCACCTTTTGACGACGACGACGACTGCATCAATATTTTTGCGCCATTTGCTCAAAAATCAGCAAATATCACCGAAGCATGGTAGACAGAAATAATTAATTACACCAAATTAGACCAAGCACAGTAGACGTTGACATTTTAGAATGGAGGAAAACACTTGAGAATTCCTTCAAAAATTTGTCTAGAATGGCGAAAGATATTTTTAGTATCTGTGCAACTTCAGTGCCATCGGAAAGATTATTTTCGCAAGCTGCGATGATAATGACCAACAGAAGATCTTCTCTAACTTCTGACTCAGTAAAAGCTCTTTTATGATATGAATAGTGAAATTTAGTGAATTTATGTGGTACTGGGTTCGATTCCCGGTCTTAGGCCTTGGATTTTATTTAATGGTTAATATGAGAAATTTACAGTAAAGTATGTTTGCTAGTCGCCTCCGTCCGCGACACCTAATTGGTAGTTGGACGTAAAGCACCGCCTGAAAAAATAGGCGATTACTTTACTTTGCTTACTTTACTTATGTAATTCGAAGTCAAATAGATGTAGCAATATTGAACATATATAATAAAATCGTATCTTTTAATAATTAATTCAATACACGTAATGATTATTTATTAATAAAGAACACTTTATTAAGTGAGATTTATCTCGTTTCTCGTGCAGCACTAGCCAATATTTCTCTTTTCATCTGAAATATATCTCTTCTAAGGCTGGTTAAGCCCTAAGAACGGTTATTGATGTGTTAAGAAGAGCTATATACTCATCTTGGGATTCTGTGATTACTTCGAATAATACCTTGGTCCAATCAACAATTCTTTATTCTGTTCAAGTATGGGGGTATACGGTATGCTAATGACTTGCGAGCGAATTCATTTGCAGTTTTTCAAACTTTTGCTTTCATCTTAATAGGTCTGTCACTTTTATTTTCTACTTCATTTGGAATTTGGTCTTGTCCATATTAAGGTTAAAAATTCTAAAATTAACACTTAAATGGTTAGTAAAACTTATTGAAATAGATGCTCATAGACTTCCTAAAATTTGTCTGTTGATTTATATTTCGAAAAGAAGTTAAATAATGGAGCCATAAAACAATTAGTTTGCTCAATTGGCTAATATGGTTAATGAAATTGGAATGGTTGCTATTTTAAATATAGAAACATCCAAGGAATTAGTAAATAATATTTCTTCTGTTTTAAATAATTATCAGTGTTATTTAAGAAGCACGGACTTAAATAAATTGTTTGCTACAATAACTACAATCTGTATTACTTAGGATTTTTTTTGATACTGATTGTAATGTTCAAAGTTATTTAACTTCTGATTTACAATTTTTGTTGAAGCGCTTTATTGCACAGTTCAAATTATCTGGGAAATATATATCTAAATTTACCAATCAGAACACCTCATTATTTTTAAAGCATTCTGAAGATTGTGTGTATTGTAGGAATGATGAACGATTGTTTTCGTTTTTATGTTAAATGTCCTCTTTTTGACTCACAAAGAACACATTTTGGTAAATCAGTAAATTCCTCATTAATATTTGTTACTACAATGAAATCACTCATAAACCGTAAGCCTGGTAATTTATTTACAGTTAATTCATTGAAATTTAGGAACTTTTTATTTAAATGATTAACTAAAGTATTAATTTACCAGATTTCTTGATCAAATCTAAATAATAATTTTCTTTTAAAAATATATCACGGTTCGCCTAGAACGATTTTAATTGTTCACCTAGTTCACCAACATGAAAAATTTGTCTTTCTCCTTATTATTTGGGTCCAAACTAATCAAAATCCACTGAAAACCAAATGAGTTTACGTTGCGGATTTTTTTTTTTTTTAAATTTTCAGGTCAAAAAACGGCTTTTTTTTTTGCATTGTTAAGCCTAATAAATGGAAAAACAATACAGTTTTTTACAAAACCAATGCATGCATTTTGAAGCTGAGGGAATTTCCGACAGATTGATGTATTTTATAAATAATAAAAATGAAAATTTCGACATTCAAAATCAATAAAAAAGACATTTTTGAACAAAATAAGGCAAAAACAAGGGTTTCTCGCATTTCAAAGCTTACTTAACAAATAAATCATCGTTTTTTTGTGGAAGGAAGGGAATGGGACTTTTCAAAAATGAGAAAAATTCCTGCAAAATACAATATTTATACACTGGGAAAAGGGAAATTTTCCAATTCAAATTCATTTAATGAAACTTTTTGGATTAAAAGAGCCCAAATAATTTTTTATCGCATTGCAGGGCTTAGTAATGGCTTAGACAATGGAGTAGATAATGCGTAGCTTTTAACTGAAAATATAACTCCAAAATTCAGCATGAAATCCAAGCTATGATATCTGTGATAGAAGCAGCCCAAAAAAAAAAAATTGTAGCGTACTTAAAGAGAGGTCATTGACGGACGAATGGGCGATTCATGCTGGGTATAAACATCAAAGAAGTGGTATCCGTTGGAGATGACTTAAAGAAATATCGTCTTAAGGTGGTTTGAGTAAATCGAAGAAAATCTTTGGGAAAGAGATGCTGATCATGTACCATCAATTAATTGATCTTACCTCCATCTGTACCATTTTTCCTTCTCTTAATGTGCCGAAGAACTTCCGTATGGTCTTCCTTACCCAAGCATTTAACATTCCTGAAACAATCTACGTGGCTACTCATGTCTCGCTGGTCAACATTTCTGTAGATCTTACACATTCTACTTCATGTCGTGAGTTTCTATTACTCACTTAACCATGAACTATGTTTTCATTACCATCATCTCATTTAAATGAGGCTTCAACTTTTTTGGAAAGCACCCACCAATAAATGCTAGCTTCAGAATAACATTGTCAGGGCACAAGGTATGTTACCTTAACCTGGGGATTTTACGCTAGTTAAAACAATGGAGTAAAGCAGAGGTCGGCAACGCGGCGCCCGCGGGCGCCACTGCGCCCTTCAATAAATTTTAGTGCGCCCTTAAACTATTGTTAATTTAGACAAGAAATTCAAAACGTAAATTTTAAAATTCCTTGAATCTACTGTACGTCAACGGTGACGCGCTTAAGCGTTGAACTGAAATGAACTGAGCAATCATGTCAGTAGTAGTCAGTACACAAGAGAGCATAGATCAAGAGAGTTTGTCACAGGTTTATGCCATCCCTATTATGGACTCATCGAAAAGAAAACCTACTTATTATTTCAATGCCGAGTGAAAAAAAGAGTTCCCATATTGCTGATATGATTAGCGCAGTTAATTCTTTCAAATGTAAGTTGGAATTGTTAAAAGCGCATTTGTTGAAAAATTCCTTGTCTCACTTTAAAAATGTCAAACGAATAATTGAAAATTAATTTAAATTTGAGTGTTGATGAATTTGACACTACATCGTACATAAAAACCATTGATACATTAATAATCGAATTTTCGTCGAGATTTCAAGATTTTCTATCGTTAGAATCAGTAATTCCATTTTTCGTCAATCCATTTCCAAAATTTCAAATTATTTCGATGTTACTAACATGCAGGACTTAGAAATGGAAATAATTAATTTGCAAAATGATATTGTTTTAAAATCACATTATGTTGATAAATCAATTTGGAAATTAGTTACTGAGGAAAGTTTTCCTATTTTGAGAAAATGCGCTCTAAAAATATTTTTATACTGTGGAACTACCTATAGTTGTGAAGCCCTTTTTTCAAATATGACATATTTAAAATCTAAATATCGATCACAGCTTACGGATGCACATTTAGATAACTGTTTAAGAGCGGGTAATTCGTCGTATATGATCGATTATGAAAAAATTGCAGATGATATGGCAACCCAAATATCCCATTAAAATAATTTTATATAAAAAATATGTCATTGATCTTGCCACCATCTTTAATATACTTATTACAAACATTCTTCTGTATTTATTTAAGATTAATAATAACCTTGTTCTGTAATTAAATTTATAAATTATAAAATTAATAAATGAACATGTTTTATAAATATGAATATTATTTTTATATATTTGTTAGGTCAAAAAATAGTTGGCGCCCGCCATGAATTTTTAATTTAGTATTTCACTCTTTACATTAAAAACGTTGCCGACCTCTGGAGTAAAGAATGGAGTAGCTTTTAATTGAAAATATAGCTCCAAAATTCAGCATGAAATCCAAGCTATGATATCTGTGATAGAAGCAGTCCAAAAAAAAAAAAATTGTAGTGTTCTTAAAGGCTGAACTTAAATTAAATTTAAGCTTAACTTAAAGCTTAAATTGCTAGCCAGCAATTAATTTTTTTAATTGCTAGCTAGCAGCTCTTGAAGTAGGAGACTAAGAAAGCCCATTAAAGAGATGGCCTTGCACCTGTGCATATCTTTTTGACTCTAACAGAGTCATAGCCTGAGACTCTGGACAATTTCTTGCCCTGGACACTATAGCAGTATATTTCGATCCACACTATCACTGCTGTTTGTTTTATTTATTGTTTTAATAACCAATATTTAGTTCTTTATTCATTTTTGTGGGCTTAAAAAACCAACTTAAGGATATCTAATTGTACTATTGGTTCTTCACTTGCATCCGTCAATTGGTTAATTCTAGCCCTATCTTTTCTAATCTCTACAACTTCTTGTACACTTCTATTGTTACTATCCTAGCGGAGCAAGTTCATCATGGGAGTTGCAGATCTTACTTCTTGCTGACTAACTTTTAATTTTGTTATTCTCTAGTTCCCTTAAGCGATGTAAATCTCTTGAAAGTTTTTTTAAGGCTTTTCAACAACTCGTGGTTCTCTTCAGCAATCGAGTGTAAATGTTTTTTTTTTTTCCAAGCAACACGATCCTCTGCCTGTTCCTCCGTCAGACCATAAGCTGCCATCATCTCCTTCGCCTGGTCCCTCCATCTACTTCTAGGTCTTCCTCTCTCCTCCTTCGTCCATCCACCTCGCTGTCTATCACCACCTTAGCCAATCTTTCAGGACCCATCCTCCTTACGTGTCCATACCATGTGAGTGCCTTATTCTCTCTAATTTCCAGGACGTTCCTCTCCTATTCCCATACTGTACCAGCTTTGTCCCGCCTCGAACATCCTGCAGATATCCTCCAAAAATCCATTTCTACTGTCAGGAATCTCTCGCGCAGTCTTCTGTTCAACACCCATGTTTGTGCGCCATAAAATAGGATCCCTTAGAGAATCGATGTAAAGATTAGCCTCTTGGTTCTGGGTAGCAAATTTCCGCTCCAGAGCACTGGGTTCAATAGTCCTATTACTTTTTACTCCTTCCTGATTCTTCTCTCTACATCCTGCTGGGAGGAACCATCCTTTTCTACTATTAACCCTAGGTATTTTAAAATTATCCACTCTTTTAACGCGTCTACCTTCTATTTCTATGGTACATGCATTCTAAGTGGATAGGTGCTCCATCTTATCAAAATTTAGTCCCAGTCCCCATTCAGCCATAACTCCACATCAACTTCCTCAGCATATAGCACGCATCATCTACATCTTCCGCGAACAGAAGGTTAGAAATGAACAGGTTATCCGTACGTAATCTTCATTCCTATTCTCCTACACCTTTCGTTCAAACATTTAAGAGCAACGTCGAGATATATTTTAAAAAGAGCAGGCGACATACAGCATCTCTAGATTAGTCCCTTAGATGTTGTGAATGACCGGGAGAGGTTTGAGGCAATTTTGACTTGGTACCTGAAATTGTCAAAAATCTCTTTGTTGACCACCTTTATAATAGGTTCAGTGATACCTCCCATCTTTAGGGCTTCCTATAACCTTTTCCTTGGAACGCTATCATAAGCTTTTTCAAGGTCTAAGAAGACCATTTCCAGGTCTTTTCTCTGTTGCATATCGTTTTTCCAGAATCTGCCTAATTGTGTCTATGCAGATATACGGTCTAGGCAGGACCACCCTGCGCTGAATCCACATTGTTCTTCAGCACTGTGAAATTCTTCCTCTATCCTTTTTCTAAGTATTCTTCCCAGCAGCTTTGTGTATGGGTTAGTCAGATCCCCCTATAGTTAGAACATAGTTTCCTGTTCCGTTTCTTGTAGATGGATGTCAGGTACCCAAGCTTCATTTCCTTCGGTATATTTTGCCCTTCTAAAATGGCATTAAACATTTTAATAAAGTATAGAAAGTTTTTTACCAGGTTAATTCCAATCTTAAGATGGTTAGTTGCTCTTGTAAGTGATTTGGACAGTGGAAGAACCCTAATGTATTCTAATTTCTGTCTCTATATGCGCACAATTCCTTTTGATGCGAAGCAGTGCCTTCATTTCCATAGTAACCAATATGTTTTTGAAGCTACAAGGAAATCTTACCTAATCGGACAGTTCGGTTAAGCATTTAAGTCTGTTTAAATGTGTTTGTGGCAGCTAAAGAGTAAATGATTGATATTGGCATTCTCTACGCAACCATAGCTACATTCGGGACTACCTACCAAATTTTGTTTTGTATGAGTACAGTTTGGTGAGGTTATAAGTTTTTTTTAAAAAAAATGATTTAAGGCGTGTCAACATCTAAAGTTATTAGCGCCCGGAGCTTTTGTTCAGTGCACTGCCGGCCTCTCGTTACAGACAACACTGTCCATCACCGGGACAGTGAGTTGTAAGTAGCTCCTAGGAAGAGAAAATTTAAGGGCCAGCAGCTGGATTCAAACCCGGGACCTCCGCGTGGGAATCCAATACGTTAACCGCACAGCTAATCCCTTCCCTGTAAGGTTATAATTAATGTATATCTAACAAAAATCGTGGTATAGTCTTTTCTTTAGCCTATACCACAAACCAAGGTGCGATAAGTGGTTTATGAACTGATACTGCCATCATTTCCCAAACAACGTCACCTCACAGCATTATCTAAATATCCCAGACAAGCTATAGGAACTAAGCCCAATTGAACACTAATCTTTTTAGCCAGGATATTTAGCTCCTTGTTGGCACTAATCCCACACTAACTGTATCCTTCCTGCACCATTATCCAGCCAATGAACCATTTCTAGAATTAACGTGTCTATTATACCTGGACACACTTCTTGAAATGGCTGGAAAAGTTATAACCAACTTAAGTTGGCACAAAAGTCTCATAGAATTTCGTGTACGCATCACCCGAAATCAGTGGTCAAAGGTGAAGTAAATCGGTTTTTGGTAAATATCTTGTTTCCTTTGCTCTAAATGACATTTAAAGTTATTACAAAAGTTGTAGAGCATAAAATTCTCTACAGATTTGGTTCTATGCAATTTTTGCATACCATCAACCGTTCTTGAGATAGAGCGCGAAGAGTGGGAGGCGCTTAGCCGTATGTATAGTAACGTTACATCTACTGGCAGATTCAGTGCACAGTAAGTTTTATAAAGTTACAAAAATATTACAATTATTAAGAAACCTTAATTACTAATTAATAATAAGTAATATTTAGAGATAATATTCAGTAAAATTACATTAAAAACTAAACGCAAAGCTAAGGCTATGTCATTTTGGGATCGAATTGGTACCAGATCCAATCTAATTAGGAAAGTTTACCAGTTCTCCAACCCCGTTGTTGACAGTTTGTATTATTTGATCGTAAATGCATTTTTGCTCAAGCGTTAGCAAAATATATGATTGCACATACGACAAAAGATCACCCGTGTTTTAACTCTTTTTTTTTACGACGCAATTCTACATCGAAGGAAGCAGTAGCAGATCGATTCGGTGATGGCATGCCCCGATTGATTGAGAACATTGTTAGCTATTTCTGTTGCACAAATCTTCAATCATTATCAACGCTTCGATGTAGATTTCAGCTGTGAAATCCATGCTCATATTTGAATTTTCCTTGCTTATTCGAAGGAAAATATCTTCAGCCAAGTGCGATTTATATTTCTACCATAACTCTGTTGGAGATGAAGGAGAGCAGGTGGTCAATATGATTGCAAGCAATGCGCGAATCTAATTTGGATGTGTATTTTTCCCTTTTTTTCTGTATCTCTACAAACAAAACTAGCCGACCTATTGTGTATAATAATACGCTCGTCCTAAAAATACAATGTTCGAAACAGAAATTAAGGAAATTCCAGAAAAACTGTGGATGATTCTGTATTTTTTTCCCTATTTTCTGAACTACTACATCCAAAAATAGCCGACCCAATGTATATAATATACGCTCATCCTAAAAATACTATGTTCGAAACAGAAATTAAAGACCATTTGATGGCACCCGTCCATGCGTTAGGCCTAAAGCTGCACTGAATCTATAGAATTCTAGCCAGAGCTCTACTCGGACTTCGGATCTGAATTGAGGAGGCCAAAATCCGTTTTTGAACGGAGAAGAGGAAATTGAAACGTCACATTAGAAGAAAGCCTTCTCTCTTATCCTTACCCCAAAACTTCCTCTGTATGCATTTTTTGGAGGAAAAAATCTTACAAATATAAGTTACAGTTCTGCATATGTGCAATTAGAATACGATGTGAAAAAATCAATGCATCCGTTTTCTTACCCAGGGAACCAGGAAAACTTGTTTTTCCGGCGCAAATTCAGAACTGAAAATTTGTAAAACTGCGCCTAAATTTGAAGTAAAAAAAAGGCTAAGGCGTTTTAAGTTAAACAAAATTAAATACAAATTGCAAACCCCAAAGAGGTGTGAACAGAGCCAAGAGTATGCAAATTGCAGTCATTAAAACAACAATATCCTCATCAACAATAAACAAACTTGTTTTTTGGTTGCTTGCAGATGGTATCTTATGAAGATGGACTAGTAAGGTGTGAATGGCATACAGTTGGCGGTGAAGACGCCAAAAAACTTCAAATGAAACGGCGTCTTCCTTTTCTATAGTTTGCGTTTTGCGTGCAACCACCGACCGTGACCATATTTTGCTTTTAATTTCTTTTCACTTTTTGACGTGGCAAAGGATGCGAACACAAAGTGACAATCTAAAACACCTGCCATAGTGTAATTATTATTGTAGGTAGCTTAACTGCATGGGACGCTGGTTAACTAGCCTGCAATAGACAGTTCATTTTACAGTTTTCTTAGTTTTTTTTTTTTTAAGCAAACAAAGAACAGGTGGGACTAGGTAACTGCCCATCAAACTGAACTCTGCTAAGGAGATGATGTATACACATCTGCAAATATGTAATTCAAAATCTTTTTCCTGGCTCAGTCAAATTTGTTGTTCGATTGGCCTAAACCTTTTTCAGTTAAGGTGAAATGTTTTTGGCTTAGCACAGAGATGGTGTTGTTATCAAATGAAATGTTGCTCCATGTTGTGTTGATATTTGCAAAAATGATAATTTTATTTAAAAAAAATAAATTTACATTATAATTAAGTCAAATTATTTGTTTCCGGTTTTATTAAAAAACTTTGCCGCACAAATATTATTTTAAATCGTAAAAACATTTATTTATTTTTTGTTCTTACGAGGGTCGTTTGAAAAGTCCGTGCAAAAATAAAAACTACTTAATTTTTTGGGGTAAACCTTTTTTATTTTTCAACATAGTCTCCTTTTAGGCTTATACACTTCGTCCAACGCTGCTCTGCTCTAGTTTGTTGATCCCTTCCGAATAATAGGATTTGTCCAAGTCTGAAAATTAGCCATTCGTTTCTGCAATCACCTCCTCGTTTGAATAAAATCTTTTTCCCGCCAGCCATTTCTTCAAATTGGGGAACAAATAGTAGTCCGAGGGAGCCAAGTCTGGAGAATAGGGGGGATGTGAAACGAGTTGGAACCCTATTTCCATTAATTTTGCGACCACAACTGCTGAGGTGTGAGCTGGTGCGTTGTCGTGATGGAAAAGGACTTTTTTGTGGGCCAATCGTGGGCGTTTTTCTTGCAGCTCGGTTTTCAAACGGTCCAATAACGATGAATAATATGCACCTGTAATAGTTTTACCCTTTTCCAGATAGTCGATGAGGATTATTCCTTGCGAATCCCAAAAGACAGTCGCCATAATCTTTCCGGCCGAAGGAACGGTCTTCGCCTTTTTTGGCGCAGATTCCCCTTTGGTAACCCATTGTTTAGATTGTTCTTTGGTCTCAGGAGTGTAGTGATGTATCCATGTTTCATCCACAGTGACGAAACGACGCTTAAAGTCCTGCGGATTCTTCTGGAACAGTCCTTGCAACACTTCACACGGTGAGCAATCGCGGCACCCATCTTGCGGATAGCTTTGTCATGTCCAAATGTTGATGCAAAATATTATGTACCCGTTCATTCGAGATGCCCACAGCACTAGCAATCTCACGCACCTTCACTCTTCTGTCATCCATCACCATATCATGGATTTTATCAATGATTTCTGGAGTAGTAACCTCAACAGGGCGTCCAGTACGTTCAGCGTCACTTGTGCCCATATGGCCACTCCGAAAATTTTGAAACCACTTATAAACTGTTCTAATCGAAGGTGCAGAGTCACCATAATGTTTATCAAGCTTCTCTTTAGTCTCCTGAGGCGTTTTGCCTTTCATAAAGTAGTGTTTAATCAACACACGAAATTCTTTTTCGTCCATTTTTTGAAAATCACTCGACTTCCTCGATTCAAACGAATGCCAAACACAAAGAAATAGACCGATCTGGCTGAAACTTGGTGTGTGTTCTTCCAAGAGATGCTACTAACTAAACATAACCGCGATACGCGCCAGTAGTGCTATCTCTCTGACTTTGCACGGACTTTTCAAACGACCCTCGTATAAATTTCAAGTCTTAAATAGATCTTGCTTTTTTAACTAGTAGGGATCTTATTATAAATTTATTTGGATAAAACTTCAAAACATTCAGTGGTCTTACTAAATCTATGTGCAGAAACTAATAAATTATTGGCGTTTGCTTTGACTGTACCCGCTTTTGAGCTTAACTGTACGTAGCTCATCTTATTCAGTTCGTCATGTGCTTTAAACTACTCAGTAGCCAAATAGAGGCTTTGGTGCTTTTTTTTTGAATTTTATTTTATTTTATTTTTTTAAACTTAGCTTCAAATTTTGACTATTGCGCAAGACCGCTTAGCACTGGGCTATTAATTCTGAATGCCTGCTTCTTTAAAGAAGTCCATTTGACAATTGTGCTTGGGAAATTTCGAAAATGGCTTCATTTCTTGCCCAGTTTTTGGGAAGATGAACAGCATTCTTCCCAGTTTTTTTTGGCACCATCATTGCCTTATTACATGCACGAGCTTGCAGTCAACTCCTACCAGAATTGGTTTCTTTTTAATCTCAAATTTTTTGTAATCTTGACATGAAGAGAATTTTCATCGAACACTCTTTTTGTCTTCTACTACAGAAGTCCCTCTTATTTATAACTTCCTGACTGCCGCTCTTCACGTTTAACAACGTAATATTTAGTCAGGCTGATCAGTCGAATAGTTTTCTTATAAACAGCTCTTTAAAGTTGACAGTAATTCGCAAAGCTAGACTCGTTGCAGTTTATTGCGGATGTTTTGCATGAAGCTACAATTTAAACTTAACAAAATTGTTCAAAAAACTTAGAATACCTGCAATGCTGTAAATGCACTTTTAAGATTAATTACTAATTCTATATTTATTGGAATTCAGGAAAGGTGATTTCCTTATGGCGTTGCAACCAAACTCATTAACGTTCCAGAACAGTGTGAAGAACAATGTACTTAAGATTCCGGAACACATCTGGCTTGATATTTTTCTGCTTGCGAAACACTAACATAAGCAATTTTTAAGTATATATGTTGGAGTATTGGTGAGTAATTTATAGAATAAATTTAATATGAATAACGTGCCTGATATTTCTCGCAAATTTTTAGATTATTTGGCCTAACGAACTCTTATTTCCTGTTCTGATTTTTAAAGTTCTTTATCGTTTCATTATTTCATGTTACTTTTACATCGAAAATACTTATTCTAGAGCATAAATACGTTTTTTTTTTGTATTTCATTTGTTTAAATCGCATAATGTTACTTTTTGACGTGAATCTTTTGTAGTTTAGCGTTCTAAAGAATGCAATATTAATTTCTCTTTCGATTTGTATTCAAACAACATTTTAAGCATTTTTTCCATGGTTCAGAAATGCTAAGAAGCAAATAAAAGTGTGATAGACATGATTTGCAGCCTAGATAGAAAGCGATATTTGTTCAATTGATCCTTTGACCATAAACATGAAGTCAGGTAGATGTTGGATACTTCCCTTATCACCTCCTTCGCTTTTGGCGTCTTTGAATGACGTAATAATTTTTATTAGATACATAAATATTGTTCTTCGTATGAACTATTTATTTATTATTGTTGTTATTACCACTTCGCGGGAAAGCAATGTTTCGCGTGGAATACATTTTGAAAACCACTAAAGTAGCGGCATGTCAAAACATACTCTGTTCTGACTGAACAACCTGGAGGTTGCAATTTTTGGCAAACAGAGAGGCCCCATTTCTGCAAGGGCATTAGGTTTACCTAACTCTTCTACGCTGGGGACAAATGAAACTTATTTCATGAAACGTGGTAGTTCTAGTAAAAAAAATTTGCCATTTAACTAGATCTAGGTTTTCCCACTGGTCGTTTTGCGTATTGTCTTCTAAGCACACAAAATATACCAGAAGTCTCTTAACGTAAACTGCGATTGTAATGCAATTAGACAAAGGTATAAGTGACGTTACCTTTCACTTTGCGAAGATGTTTTCTGTTCTGTCGTGGCTAAGATGGCAGAATGCTATATTTAGACGGCATTGGTCTGGAGCAAGACTCGCGGACCAGTAATCGGTAGTGTCATTAAAAGAAGTGCCGTTTTTCTTGACCAACGATCTATGGGATTAACTTCTTGGATAACTCCTACTGCCTAGAACGGTGAACCATCATCATGGCTTAAATCAGCATCCTCTCCTTTAATCGATAAACTTCCCAATACTGGCTGTCACCATCCTTTCATTGCCTCATCAGCTAATTTTGTCTGTTCCTCATGAACTCCAATGTCTTTTAGCATAAAAGGCAACTGATCCTCGCTAATGAACTACAAGAGACCCATCTTCCTGATTAAATCCATCCTCAAATCATCCTAGACAGCAAAATGCAGAAGGAAATGTTCTGTATATTTCTCTCGGCTCCACATCTACACTTGCTTCCGCCAGTCCCAGACGGAAATAATTCCTCCTAAACGGGTTGTACCCAATGAGGAAATACATCACTTCATATAATGGCTGAAAGGCTAAGCCACTTTTAAAACACCGTACTTTGCGAGAAAAACGCTTCGTAATTACTCTTTTCTCGTGGTATTGCGTTCATTCTACATCTTAACAGGTTTAGGTGAAGACCATCATGTTCTAGATTTTAGTTGATAGTTACTGTCTTCATGTCTTCTGAAATACTTCCAGGTACTGTAACAACTTGATATCTTTCTTAAGTTTATTAGGAAGCCCACAGATTGGCCCTTAAGTAACAACCTAGCCCAGCTCAAGAGTTGTAAACGCTACTGGGCAGTGTATTTCCTCGTTTAATGGAGGATTTCTTGACGACTGCCCTGTATCTCTAAATTCTCTTCTAAATCTTAGTCTTTGCTAACTCTTCGTGACATTTTCTAATCGCGAAAATAACATGAAATAATTGAATATTAAAACCATGAACAGCCAATTAATTCTAGCTCCACACATTTTATAATATGAAAAAAATAAATTATTAGAGCTAAATGCAAAAATATCTGGAAAAATAGCCTCAGTAAACTCCCATTTTTTGTTGATAGATTTTGATAATGACAACAAGAAAAACTGAATTCGGGTGGTTCTGTGATTATTAATTTTTGTAGATTCTTTAAATTCCTCTTCTAAATTCTGTTCACTCACATAAAATCATTGTTTCGTGTTCAAATTAAAAACTAAATTAAAAGAAAAAATTTGGCAATTAAAACGGAGCAGGGATTGAGAAAAATGTGTATAATAAATAAAACATAATACACACTTTTTAAAAAAGAAAATTGAATCATAGAAGATACTCTCTCAAAAATAAAAAAAAAATGTCCACTTTTTGACTTTACCCTCAAAGAGGGCGGGGCCATTTGGGAGTTACTCGAACGGGCGTGTGGTCATACTAGGTTCACAATATGGAAATCATTACTTTATGAACCTTACTATATAATATATGTGCTTAAAAAAAAAGTATACCGTCCCCTAACTGTAAGAAATCCATTAATACATTATAATTTTGTGTGTTATATAAAAGTATATTATTAAAAATCCATATTAACCGGTTAAGACTTGAAAAAAAGGACCACACATGTTTAAAAAGTTAAATAAACTAGGGTTTTTAATGGAAACCTTTTATTCTGGCCTAAACTCAATAAATCAGAAAAGGTTTTAAACTCTATTTAGATTGCCTTCATTAAATGTTTTGCAATTAGGAACTCCTTTCAGTCCTGAAACGGTATCACAATCTGAGTACTGAACTCTTTTTTCTTCCGATAAATCGGAACACCAATCCAGATTAAGATCACATAGATCTAAAATTAATCCATTTTTATCATTGGCAAGTTCGCGTCTAAATTCTATCGTACCTTAGATGATAATATAGACCTACATATGAAATAAAAATCCGTATTAACAAACTGGACATTAACTAATAAAAATAATGGTGTCCCCAGTTGAGATGGGGACATAATGCTGAACTTCGAAAAATTATAACCTGTCTGCTGTTATAACCTGACGATTTTACTATTTACAATACTTGCAATAACAGTTAGAATTAATTTTCTAATACAGAATGAGTTTGGGGGTAAGTTAGGATTAGCTGGGAAAGCTATTGAAAAACTAGAATTGATAAACTTTCGTCGAAAGCAAAAGAAAATTCGTAAACTGGTTAACAAAATTCACTAGCGCTCCTGCTTAAGAGTTAATACACTAAAATCATAAATATATAAATTATTAAGTACTGAAGTTGAAGTAAAACGTTGGTTCTAACTAACTTAAAAAGTAATATTGAGCATATTTAAAACATAAATTTCAAATTATTCTATATTAATATCAAAATCTTCTGAAATTTTCATGAATGTGTAGGATTTCGCTTATTGATGTTTAATTAATAATGTATTTTTAAAAAGTTGCCATTCGCCTCCATCCGCGACACCTAATTCTTCACATTTTTTTACTTTTTACTGTTAAGATATCGGTATTTAATCACATAATTTTAGGACCAAAAAAACAGTAAAGGGTCTATTAGTGCTAGTGAATTGGCAATTACTAATTGCCAATTGAATGAGCAATGTTATTTTTATTTCACTGATTAAATTATTCGATATTTGGAAGTATCGATACATTGTAAGTGTTATCTGTGAAGGAGAGAACACTTCCCTCGGGGTTTTTTGACGAGTTTTTGATGTAGATGCCATTGAAATCGCACATCTCCTACTTAAGAGTTAACTATACTGAAAACATACAAACTGTAGTGTTTCATCAAGCGGAGACTCCCGGACAAAACAATTTTTATCAATTATGAAGAATCGATCTGAATTCTATCGAGTATCTATCGAGTTATAAACATGAATATGAAATGTCTTTATAGTTTTATTTTAAAACTATACTGTATATTTATTTTTTATTAATTAAGAAGTATTTTATAAAAATAGGATAGTTTATTTAAAAATATAAAGAAGAAGTTAAAAAGAAAGAAGTATTATGCAAAAATATTAATTTAAATAAATTATATAGTTCTAATGATAGATCTCAGATTATTCCATTTCTTACTGCAGGCTGCACAAGAAGTTTTACGCGGGCCGTACGTTAGTCATTTGATACAGCACCACTGCATTCATGATACAGCATCACTGCATTCATCTAAAGTAATTGAGTAATCCCATACTTTCAAGAAATTTGTTATTAATGACAAAATAAATGGAAGGAAGGGATTAGGCTATGCGGTTAGCGTATTGGATTCTAACGCGGAGATTTCAGTTGCTGGCTGATTCAGAATTTCTCTTCCTAGAAGCTTCTTACAGCTCACTGTCCCGGTAATGATGGACAGTATTGTCTGTAACGAGAGAAAACTGTCCGCAGGCCCGGCAGTGCACTGATAAAAAAAAAAAAGCTCTGGGAGCCAATAATCTCAGATGTCGAGGCGTCCTAAATCTTAAAAAAAAAATAAAATGGCAAATTTGTATAAGTACAAAAGGCTAAAAAAAAAGAAAATATAAAACTAACCAACAAAATTAATGCTGCACGAAAATCGAGACCGAGATGAGATTTGAGAGACCGTGACCGAGACATTATATATATCTCGTCGAGATTTATTCTAGAAATCTCGGTCTCGTCTCGGTTTTTCAAATATTTATTTTTAGCTACAAAATTATGAAATTGTGTTCTTTATTAATAAATAATCATTACGGGTATTGAATTAATTATTAAAAGATACGATTTTATTATATATGTTCAATAATACTACATCTATTTGACTTCGAATTACATAATTTTTTATATCATAAATTTCACTATTAATAATCTAATACTTTAAACTTTGATATTATTTGAATTATATTTTAGAATGCGGGAAGTTTGTTGGGAGGTGTATTTTTTATTTCACGAATCGACTTGTTATAGCAGGCAGATATGTTATTTAGGTCTTTCATTTGGCGCGTTTTTAACATCTTTTTGAAATTATATAAAGATATATATAACAGTATTAGTAATAAACGAGTATGATGCATTGAAGTGTAAGTAGTTGTCTTCCTTTACACACATCTTTTTTTCTTTATATCAATATCAATATATAAATTAAAATAATAACAATTTTTGAAAAGATTATTAATAGCAAACCATTTTTTTATTCATTTTGATTGCCTCAGATATTGGGTTCATTTTTTTTTCATTTTTAATACTTCAAAAAAAAATCGAAAAACCGAGATATCTTGACGAGACCGAGACCGAGATGAGACTTGAGCGACCGAGACCGAGACGAGACCCTTGTCAAACGAGACGAGGCGAGATTTGCATAAAGTCTCGCCTCGTCTCGGTCTCGTGCAGCACTACAACAAAATAACAAATTGTGGGACACTATTACGTCAGAAGTCAAGTTAACCAAATCATTGGGGTATAAATACTTAATTTTGTTACATTTTGGAACTTTAACCTTTCTTACATTTCGAGTCTCTTCAGTGAAGTGAAGTGAAATTGGCAGTAATCTTCAAAAAAACATGTACTCGTTAATAATTGGGCAAATTTAATGTCGACGATTTTCTTGCTCTATAATCATCAAGTTTTCTGAATTTACTAGTACTGGTTTAGAGACAAAAACGCTCAGATAGTGCTTGCCATGAGGCGGAAAAAAAAAATATTTGGCCCAACTTGTTTGTCTGGTGTAAGAAACTAGCCATTACAAGTACGGTGCCGAGAATGAAATGATAGTCGAAGACAGGTTCTTTGTCGAATCAGAAACAAATGACGATCAAGTGTGCGACCGCCTTAAGGCAGAAGGTAATCATCTGGGGAAAAAAAGGAAGGAATAAAATCGAGGAGAGGAGGCAAGCTGAAAGAATGTATACGTCTAAATGTTTAAAAAAAAAGAAGCATGATGGACCCTGTGGAGTTTTTAGAATTGGTTCTGATCTGGAGCTGATACAAAAATCTAATGAAAACGAAGGCGGTATCGTTTTTGCCCATCACCAATGTTCAGAGGACTGCCGGTGCTCTGTAAATAAAAATAAAGAAAATCTAGAGAATTTGTGTTTATTGAAATAATGTAAATAAATGGTGTGGGCAGGAGATGAGAATTGTTTAGGATGAAGGATGACAAGGTGGGCTAGTGGAGATTAGTGGCGGCCGAATCTCCTGGATAAATATGTGCGTGTGGAGGGAGTGTTAGGAAAGGTGCTGTAGGATAAATTAAGGGAGATACAAGTATTTAAGAGGGTAGGTGGCCGCTGGTTGGTGGGGGTTGACGGCGGGGGATTGGCCCAGCCATGGCCCAATCGGCGCGCTCGCAGTGGGGACTGGCGTCGGAGCAGGCGCCTCTTTGTCATTAACACTCGCGTCGCCGTCCGGGCACCACGTCCAAGTATCTTCCCACCTTTGTGCACCTTAACTTATTTCTGCTTCTATATTTATTTAAAAAAAAATTTTCGTTTTTTTTTTTATATAAATTTTTTTTTTTACATATAAAAAAAAAGTTTGCAAAATAATAAAGGATAGGAGTGGCAGCCGGCGAGCAGGCAGGTAGGTCCCGCAGATGCGGTTCGAGGGCGAGCCAGGCCGCGGCGACGAGGCAGCAGACAGCATGTCCTCGTACCACCCGGCCCTGCTCGGCTTGGCAGCCTCGGCTGCCGGCGGCGCCAGGCCTACAGACTTTAGCGTGTCCTCCTTGCTTACACAAGCCGGGCCGGTTGTCCAGCCAAGCGCTTATCCATTGCCGTTGCCCTGTTATCCCCTGCCAAAGCATCCATATACAACCGCTGAAGACGTGCTACACCATCCGGCTATGCTTAGGCCGCTCAGGCCGATACAACCAGAAGATGATGGAGTCGTGGACGATCCAAAGGTGACATTGGAAGGCAAGGAATTATGGGAGAAGTTTCACAAACTGGGCACCGAGATGGTCATCACAAAATCTGGACGGTAAGAAAGTGTGTTTTGTGTAAAGTGATTTGTGATTAATTGGCCGTTATTAAAATTATTAAATCATCGTATGTAAACCGAGGTATGTAACTTTTACAATTTAGACAAACAAGTAACAATACATCTATTTCCCGAAGTCATGGTTTTCTGTCTAGAAATGCAGCGAAAACTAAAATTCGCACTCCTAAAAATCATGTCTGTTATGTGCATCTAACTACTAAAACTAGAAATAGAAATCGTTAAATCGTTTCTTAAATTTAGCTATGAGCTCTTTAAAACAACTATTTCTTTTAATTGATTACCGGCAAAAACAAACAAGAGTAAGTTACTAACAATTTAATAAACATCTTTAAAAACAAAGTTAGTTACAAAGTTAAAAACCAAATATTGTAGCGTTTAAAACCGAGCAAGTTTGTTTAATGTTTCAATAAGTTAGTTTACTTAAAGCATAAAATTGAAATAAGCCTTCTCATTAACTAAAGTTAAAAGGCTTTTCCCGGGGCGCTCATCAGCTCCAATGTCTTAGCGCCCTTTTGAAAAACGTTTCATTTACTTGTAAAAGGGAGTTTTGCTTTTTCCTAGTCTATTTGCAAGTCTCGAATAAAATTTATTTGGTGTTTAAGTTTTTGATGTGCTTAAGATAACTAGAATTTCAGAATTCTTTTTTTTAAATTGCCAGATGTTTTTTTTTAGAATTGAAAGCATTTTTTAATGTACTTATTACTACATTAAACGCATTTGCTTGCTCGATTCTAAAGGCACAATAATTTTAGTTTTTAGATCATTGTAACAAAGTTTTGTTTTATGGAAGTTATTGTTATTTATTTCGATTTATTTGTAACATTACTTTTATTTGTTACTCCTTGCAAAGTATTAAGCGATAGTTATTTTTTAATTCTTTAAATACGAGTTAATAAAAATTATGTGAATGATAAAATCGAATCCGTTGCCGAGTATGTTATTGACAAATATTCCGTATCGCAAAATATTACTGAAATTTTGGACTTGAAACTGAAATCTTGAATCGTGAAATTGAACTGTCTTTGCGGCAAGCCGGGGTAAGATGCTTCTGTTAGCCGGGGATATTGGATTTATTTTATTTTGAAACTATTAAAGTCTTTTCTAATATTTAAAGTCAGTTTTTAAGGTTTAGTTAAATGTTTTTTTTGCTTTGGTATGCAGTCTAGCACTGAAGAAATATTTAAATTATACTCCAAATCGTATACAGAAAAAAGTACTCCCTGAATTTTGTTTCTAAATTCCTAAGATTATCAGTTGTAGGAAGAATAATGAAAAACGAGATGTATTTTACATTTAAATCTCATTTAAATTGGTGGAAACTTAGAAATATAGGATTTACTTTGTTAATATTACTTGTTCAAAAATTTACGCGCCTATTTACTTTCTATCTTTCATTTGATATTTTATTTTAAAGCAATTCTTTGTTTAATGGTTGACGAATATTGTAACAATTTCATATTCGGCCCGATTTGGTGATGAAAGCCGGACTTAAAGAGTAAAGATAGAAAAAGATAATCTAGAGTTCTCGAACGGTGTTTTTTTTTTTTTTACAGAAATTATAATTTTCCAAACTTTTTTTCGACCAATATAAATAATCTTAGCGTATTATTATTGCTCTATTTTTGAACAGCACATTTCTTCGATCTTCCCCAAAGTTGAAATTCATTCATTTCAATTCAAATTTATTTTAGCCTCAGGCCGGATAAATTATTGTCAGAAGGAAGTGGGCTGAATTGAAAAAAAATTAACTCGAATTAATTTCTACTTTATGTGCATTTATCAATTTTATTAATTATTAATTTATTTTATGAATGAATAAGTTCTTTAAAAGTAAACAATTGATTAAAAGCAAAAACGTATGTGAGTTTATCAAAACATACAATTCGTAGAAAGTTTACTAATAACAATTTAATAAACACTCTCACAAATGAAATGTGTTTCAGTTTTTAAAATGTAAATATTGTAGCGTTTAAATTCTAGCAAGTTTGTTAAAGAGATTTAGAACTTTTGAACGATAGTAAAATAAACTTTCTCATTAATGAAAGTTGAAGGTCTTAATGCTTAAGTTTTGTTTGCAATTTGAAAATAACTGGAATTTCAATGTTTTTATTTACTCATTACTCATTTATTTGATCAATAAATGCATTTCACTTAATAGGTTTTAAAATCTATTTCCTTTATTCTGGCCATTCATTCAACAATATGATTCTATTTAGAAATTCATATTTTTTTAGTACGCGCAGCACATACATTTTTGCAGTTTATTTTTAAAAAAAAAGGGATCGTGTAAATCGGGAGATAGATATCCTTATATAACGTTTCGAATTGGTAGCAACATCGGGTACAGCTAGCTAATTGTCCATTAAAGATGCTGTTTTTAGATTTCTCTTTTTTTTTTTATCTTAAGTAAATGCTTGGATATATAAATAATGATATAGGACCAAGAAAGATAATTGAGCTGTAGCCGAGCTAGAAGCACCTCTAATTATCTGGTACTGTGCTCCTAGCAATTATTACTATTCCTACAATTACCTATCGCCTCATTATCTTGCTTTAAAGTAAATAAAAGGAAATTTATAAACAAGGGTATTCAATTAATAAGAACTATAAAACTACATAATAAATTAAGAATTCTTTGTATTTTAATGCTTCTATTAATTCTAAGAAAAGTTGCTCTTTTAATTCTAAAATTTTATTTGTTATGAACAGTCTCTACAAAATAAAGTTAGATAACAAATAATGGTTAAAAACAAACTTTTAATTTCACAAATGATTGTTCAAAGCTGAATAACTGTAAATTGAAATGATAGTAATTAAATCGAATAGAAGTTTGTGTATTTGGTTTTCACAAATAATATTTAGAAACATTCTAAATAACTTTTAAAAACGATTCTCAGAATTAACTTTGTTACAGATTTAAAACCAATTATTGCAACGACTACATTTATAAATACTTAATAAAACTACAGGTGTGAACACACACAAACACGACTTTTTTCTAACTACTACGTCATCAAATTTTCTAACTCATAGGTTTACTTTAATCTCCAAATATTTTGGAGCATATTTAATTTTTATTAATAATAAATAGTTCATAAAACCATTATAACTACCTTATTAGGTAAGACCTATTCAACCTACTTCACGGTAAAAAATAGTTTACACAGAAAATCCGGTAAGAAGTTTTCGAGAAAATATCATTCGAGAAAAATCCATTCTTAAAAGGTTTTAACATTCGTTGAAATGTTCAAATACGGAATTTGTAGCACAAAATGTAAACCATTTTAAAAGTATAATATAAGCGATCATAAATTACCGTGTAATGGTATTTTTAGAAGTAAGTATACCTCTCACAGTAAGCATTTTCGGAAAAAATATTTTTAAAATTGATTCTATAATATGATACTTCTTTAGTGTGATGGCCACCTAAACGAAATTCACCAATTTGATTCTTTTTTTTTTTTGCTATTCTTCCTTTTTTTGAATAACGCATGTTTTTTTGTGTACTCAGCGGCATCTTAAATTGTAAAATTCAAAATCGAAAAAGGTGTTCAAGTATACAATACTTTCTTCTTTTAAGAAAAAGTAACAAAATGATGGGAAACGTTTAAGCAGTTGTTACGTTTTGCGTAAAATTTAAAGTAAATTAGGCTCAATTAAGCAAGATATTTTGTAGAGAATTCAGAATGTCCGTTTTTTCGGGAGACATTAATTTTGGAATGAATATTGTTGCGAATTTGATTCATTTTGATGAATACTACAGAATTGAAAAACCTAATTACGATCGTTACATTATTAATACAATAACATTTAAATTGTATAATCGGTGTAGCGATTGATTTTAAATATAAACGAAGTGTTAATGACGCAATTAATGTAGCGAATAACAATTTTTTATTATTAATATTTAGCGCAATGGTTTTACCTAAAAATTGTTAAGTCTTCTTCCCGTAAAGCTAAAGATGTGGATGTAAATACGTACTTACAAATGTTTGATGGATCGTCTGGCGATTACAAAAAAAAAACGAACAAACAAAAAAATCTTTTGTGAACAAACAATACACGTCTCTTACCGCAGTTTAAGAAACTAAATTGTATTTTAAATTTACATCAAACAAGTATAAACTTGTTCCTTTTAAAGGGACCGTTTTGTAAACAAAAGAAAACGTTAAAAGTACAAAAATCTTTTCGGTGTAACACTCTTATCATCAAGTTATCCGAAATTCAAACATTTCTTGTTACTTAATTAATTCTTACTAACATTTAGTTAGTGGTAAATACTTTATATGATGAAATAGGACTTTACGGGAAAGTCCACCTTATTATCCTTACCCAGAAATATCTTTAATTGAATTTTACGGGTAAAATGTTGGGGATAAAAGTTTTAGAACTACTAATGAGTAAAGAACTATTCTTTTCAATAATTATATTTTATATCTACTCTCTAATAGACCGAACAATTTCCATTAAGTTTGTTCTATCATACTGGCTTATTATAAATATAATTTTTCCTAAATTTTTGGATCTTTTTAATCGCCTTTTTTCTCTGAAAAATTATGAAGCACATTAAAATTATCTAATGTACGTAAAAATCAAAAAACGTCGCACAAAGTAGTCACAAATTCTTCTTTCGTTTATTGTTAATTATTATTATTTTCAACTAAGACGTTTCACGCCGTCTTTGTCTGTTAAATGTACAAAAAAATTAAATAATAATAATAAAGAATTAGGAATACTTGATGACGGTTCGAAACTATGTTTGTTAAAAATAAAAATCACAAAGAGGAATTTGAGACTGAAAGTGTGTTTTATATTTATTTTTTTTGATACATTTTCGTTCAGACTATAAAATAATTTTAAGTAATGACCAATTTTTCATTTAATTTACTAAAAAAATGTAGTAAAAAAAAACAAACTTGTTTCTTCCCAGTTTGAGAGGGGGAAACGATGGCCCCTCTTTATCTCTGTCAGGTACTGCGCCGGCTACTGTTTAATATTGTGCATAAAACATTTTCAAAAAAACTACCTAAGTTATGGGAGATAATGCACTCGGGTCTCTGATATCCTACAATCTTGAATTAATTGGTGGTTTTATTTTTAGAAGTTCACTGGCTCGATTTTAATCACTACAAAATGTAGTAGTTTTGAATGAATCTGCAACGAATTTAATTGTGAGGATATTTATTAAACAGATAACTGCTTAATTATTAAAGTTTTAAATTATTATTAATTTATTGATATAAATTATTAAATAATTAATAATTTATTTTGCTAATTATATTTTTATTAATCTAGATTTATTGATTTGAAGTTTGGGTATATTTCTGTTGAGCTTATACAGAATAAGTTGAAAGTGTTTCAAGAAAGAAATAACCCTAATTACAAAAAAAAAAAAAATGTTTAATTATACACATTTTCGAAGATATAACCAGTAATTCCTTATCGAATTTCCCAGTACACATAAAAGTTTTAGTGATTAAAGAAAACCGTAGGATTTTTTGTTTTTTTAAAGGAAAATCTCAGAAAAACAGAAAACAAAAAAGAGATCAAGTCAATAAAGTGCATTGTATGTTAGCTGATTTTATCCAAAAGTTATGGTCGATTTCTTGTCGATTATCGTTTTGGAGTTAGACCGATTTTTATCGAATATATTTTAACTAAATAAATATGTAAATCTCTTTTTCTAGTTTCAAGTTAAAACTTTATTAGATATTTATCTTTATTAATAAAGAAATTATTTTATAAATAAAAATAAAATAATTAATTTAAAAAAAAATTAGAAATGTTCTTGGTTTTTAATTTAATTTCTAAACTCAGGCCTTACAAAAAAATGTTAGTAAATGTACAAAGTCTGCAGAACAGTTAGGAGTTGTATTTCTAAACAATACCTTTTTTACACCCTTGTAAAATTTAGTCATTTTATTCTATTATTTATTGCTTATAAAGATAAAGTACTTGTACAAACAATAATATAATTAATTTATAAAATATAACAGAATTCATTTAAAGTAAATGAATGAGCCTTTTAATGAAATGTTATTAACCACAAAATAACAAATTATGGGTCGCTATTACATTAAAGGCTATAATCACTTTAAAATTATAATTAAAAAACAAAAAACAGTAAAAACTGCACAAAAAGAAAAATCGATTCAAAGTGAAATAGTATTTCCGTTCAGCAAATTTAATTACAACAATCGCAAGGGCGGGCCATTTGTTTTGTACAAAGATGATGGTATCATTTGGTCCAATTATTATAGTTTATAATATTATTTTAGGGTTTCAAAATTTTTAAAAAATTTAATTTTGAATCAACTTCATTATGCCGCTATTTCTAGGGTTAGCTGTTACAAGTGTATCTTAAAATCCAAAAAAAGAAAAGAAAAGAGCCCTAAAACATAGAGATGAAAGAGGTGTATTTGTACGGAAGAGATTAGTTTTTGTTTTCATATTAAAAAAACATAAATAAATAAGGCGGAGTATAAAATAATCATAAATAAATAAACTGATAATGGTTTATCTAAAATGATAATTGATAATCAATTAAAAGAGAAAACTAACATCAGTTGTCTATTAATAAAACTAAAAAAAAAACGCTAACTGCTGTTATTAATTCATTTCTAGTTATTAGAAGTTAATAGTTACCGCTGATAGTTAACTGGATTTAAAATAAAGAGTTTGTTTTAAATGAAATTTTGCTTTATAACTTATTTTGTTTTGCTTTTTTTCGCCCTTAATATGAATAAAGCAAATCGGAAACTAAATACTGCATAAATATAAATTGGAAAAGTATAAAGTAGCGTAGAAAATTCGTCTGACTGCTTTTTGGACTACATTTTCTGGATATTGGCAGGCTTTACGAATTTCCGCAGTTCCGTAGATCACTATATGTTCCATCCAATTAGTAAGTCTGTAGCTCCTATTCATTTCTTGAATCCATTATCTCTTGATAGAACTCCTGATAGCAAATATCTGGATTTTTTTTTTTTTTTAGATGTCTGTATCAGTAAAATCATGTTGCCGTCTCAGTGTAGAAGTTAATTTGTGAACTCTAGCTCATGGTTATATACTAATTCATCAAGGAAAGCATCATTCAAGGAGTAAATCGTGAATATCAGAGGTAAAGGATGTTAGGATACTATGGAGGTATCTCAAGTTTGGGGGATTTCTATTGGATAGAGTTGTCTGACGTATAAAATGGGATAAGGACAGAGGAACTACGGATCTTGCCTTTTCAGATCGTTAGCCAGAATAATGTTTAATGACTGAGAATTTAACTTAAAGTCGTTGTTTTAAGTTGCGATCTTCAGCGGTAGGATTTAAAGATAAAGAGGATTTGAAGTTACAGTAGGTGCTGGGAAGGAATTTGTTTGAAGTTGAATAGGAACACTGAATCCTTGTCAAAGGCTTGTACCACATCAAGAAAGCCTTCTACACACACTTTTGAAAATATTAAAAAAAAAAATTAATCAAGACAAGTTACTAAAACATTAATTCTAATCTCTTCTCTACTTTATAAAACTTCTAAAACACGTTTGGATATGAAGGCATATTAACAGCAAATTTAAAAAGCATTAATTAAAGTTTTATAGACAGATACCTTTAATTTCTTTTGTGTTTTTAAGGAGTGGAAGGGTTAGCATGACAATCTAAAGTGAAAAGGAGTTCTAGTAGATAGTTTAGGGATAAAGAAGTGTGCTGGAATTATAGAAGACTACTCATGGAACGAGTTTAAGGAATTTTTTCTGAGAATGTCTGGAGTTACCACTATAAGTTAGGCTCTAGGAGGAGCTGATGAAGAGTAAGATCGGCCTGATGACCACTTCGTTGAGGAGGAGTTTATTCTGTACAGTCATGGTCGAGTTTCGTGATAGTAAAAGGAAAAACAGTTTACCGGGGTTCACTTTTGGGTAGAGAAGGATGTAGGCCCTGCACTATTTGTCCAGAGTTAAGGCCAAGGTTCGTGCCTAGGATATTCCAAGTGGTAGAAATATTATTAATAATAATAAGGGAAGGGATTCGCTAGGAGGTTAGCGTATTGGAGTCCCACGCGGAGATTATGGGTTCGAATCCAGGCTGCTGGGCTCTAGATTTTCTGTTGCTAGGAGCTTCTTACAGTTCACCTGTCTCCGGTGATGTACAGTGTTGTCTGTCACGAGAAAACACTTTCCGGAGGCCAACAGTGTACAGAAAGAAAGCTCTGGGCGCCAATAACATTAGTTGTTGACGCGCCTTTTATAAAAATAATAAAATAATACTCGTTCCGGCTTGAATGAAGTATTGTATTCAATTTGTTAGTTGATTTTTAGTATGGCGTTATTTTTGTGGTGATTTAGTTTTTAATTTGTTCTGCATTTTGTCAGTTTATCTATGTTTTAAGTAAGTCTTGGTCGATTCTCTATGATGTGGTGTACAAAGCCAACGATATCCGTGTGCAGGACAAGGTTAATATGAGCGGGGATTAGGGAGAAGATTGATTTAAGTGATAAATAGGATGGGTACTCAAGATAGAACTTCGAGGAACGATCTGATTCTGACTCTGATTGGGCGTAGAAGAAGTGGCCAATTTCTGGAGTATGATAGACATTCTATTGGAGAGATGTGGGTGTAGAAGTTTTGTAAGTATGGAGGACAGTTGTACTCGGTGAACCGCGGTAGGGGAAACCGCTTATGCCAGACGGTGTCGAAGGCATTGTCGATTGAGGAACAGAATCTTGCCTGCGTGATTTTTATTTGCAGTGGAAGTTTTATATAATGCGCCTACTATTCTGCGACAGTAACCTATGGAAAATGTGACGCTCTTTCGATTGGTGTAATTAGATTCGATTTAGCTCTAACTCCTTCGACTTCATAGAAGTTGGAATAAGAATAATCTCTTTTCAAAAGAAGAAATTGCTCATGATATGTCAAATGAAATTCCATTCTTTTAACCTCGAAAAGTTGCCTTTAGTTGTTAACCCATTTTTTTTTGGTTTTTGTTAAAATTACTTATTATATCCGACTCATATCGTTGGGCGGACCAGTCACGAAAAACCGACAACTTCTTCTGAAGTTGTTAGGCTAGACAGTTATTTGACATAAGTGACCTGGATGTGATGTGGAAATTCAATCCCTACTAGCTTCTTCTGCTGGACAAGCTAAACGGCACAGCTCTACGAGATCCTGTCGACAAGTAATCGAAGCAGATTTTGTCCTGAATCTTTTCGTGTAGCAAGTAGTCCTTTGACTTTTTTCGGTGACTGGAGGGAAGTAAAACGAAAAATAGAATATACCTTGTATTCCTGAATGCCAATTTTGAACTCATAGTGGTTAACTAATTAAGACTGTGACCTGCAGTGCCTGGGATCATCTCAAAGTCTTACATAATCTATTGTGACTCACATCTATGCATTATTTCTTGATAAAAAAACTTGTTTTTACACCATAAAGTTAATTGTCCCATACTTCTGCAACGCCACGGTAGCAGAGCGGTTAGGAGGCGAGCCCTGCAAAGCTAATATGCATTGTGGAACTGGGTTCGATTCCCCGGTCTTAGGCCTTAGATTTTATTTAATGGTTAATAAAAGAAATTTACAGTAAAGTATGTTTGCTAGTGGCCTCCGTCCACGACACCTAATTGGTAGTTGGACATTAAGTCCTGCCTGAAAAAATAGGCAATTACTTTACTTTACTTACTTCACTTTTACTTCTGCAACAGAAAACTGCAACAAAATATACCAGTTTTCTTTTTATGTCTGGCATAATGAAAGAAAAATACCTTACACCGAGCTTTTGTTCACTTAGAAGCATCTTGGAAGCGTTTTATTCAGCTTAGAAGCGTCTTACCGGAAAAGTAACTGAACGATTTAAATGAAAGCTCTTCTGCTTATATTCAGTACTTTGTAGAATTAATTATTAGTCCCTCGCCGGATATTGATTTTACTGTCTTATATATCCGGTTATTGTATTACATAAAGTGAGCAAGTTAAATTAAATATTCGTGGAGCCCTATGAAAAGGTGTCGTGAAAAATGAAGAAATTTAGCGATGTCGGAGTTTGTTTAATGGCTGAATATAGCCGGGAACGTTTTGTTCATTTGTTTGACGCTTGAATGAGGCAGTTTTAAAATCGTGCTGATTTTCAATTGTCACCACAAATGCTGTAGCAAACGCAATTATCACTTTTATTAATCAAAATTTGTACAGTTAAGTATTATGGAAGGCACGGATTGTTCACTGATTCACTACTAGAAATCAGCGTCACAAATCAGAAAGGGCTTGTGCTAAAAACTCTCTGGTATATGAACAGAGAGAAATTGAGTGAAGAAGAAGCGAGGTGTTTGTTTTGGATGCGATAAATGTTTGTTTCAGACATAGAGGATTGGTCGGGCTGGGTGGATGTATATAGGCGGTGGGTTTGGTATGAGCTTGCCCAGGGTTATGGAGGGTGTGGATTTCAGGAAGTTAGATGAGATTAGATCGGTAACGAAGATGATATTAAGGACTTTCGTGGTGAAGGGTTTAGAAATTGGAGACATAAGAGGGCGTTGAAATTATGTGGAGAAAGATTTTAGATTGAAAAGGAATGGATTATCCTGCATTTTGGCTCCTTAGATTCAGCTCAGGAGAGTTCTGTTCAGAGTTAGATTGTCCTAATTGTCTATAATGAGTAATTGTCTTTTCAGCCTCGTTTGATGGTACTATAGGATCAATCGGCCTGTCTGAATTCAGTACAACGTGGCACAAAAACTGAGGAACCAAAGTTTGAAGTCACCTTTCCTTGAGCTAACTAGTTACATCGGGCCATATTGACCAAAAAAGAAAAATAAATATTTAAAAGGACTCAACATAATAAATAACCCTCTACTTATCGGCAACATATCTCCCCAAAACATGGATTAGCATCCTCAGAAGAGGATCCTTGTAAATTAAACTCTCCTAATTCTTCCTGCCGACTTTCTACAGCCTCGGTCGCGTCCTTCAGCAGTTTTTAGGCAGACTTTTTGACTAGTATGTGAACGGCAAATCTTTCCTGGGCCAGATATTGTCGAAACAAACCGTGTTCTTGATACACTCAATAAGCTCTGATGAGTACCTAATATGTGGCCGGTTGCCTTGGTGATAGATTAGCTTTGTGAAAAGGTCTGCTTACAGTTCTAGCGGATATATGAAGGACCCCAACTTGTACACCAAACTTTTGGAGTTGTACACTCGTCTTAGTTCTGCCCCGTAGTACGTTCAATCTTATAAATCGCTCGTCTGCGAATACTGTACAGCGTTAACGACCCATTTCCACTTCTTCATGCACATTAACCTGCTTCCTGAAAAACCGTTTAACGATCCGAGAAATGCTGGAATAATGTACATGGAAGAAACATTGGCCTCAAATCCACCAGCCTCCGTCACATTTAAATTTCTCCTGTGACTCATTGCTTTCAAAAATAAAGGCTACCCAATTTAAATCATACTGAAACGTTACAGCTTTTTACAGCCTTAATACAAACATAACAGAATAAGAAATGGAGAAACCACTAAATAGAACGAAAATAATCACCCCTATTTTTAAGTTTGCACATTATTTTTTAAAAAGCAGTTTTAAGCTTTCAAAGTGCATGTTGTTATGTCTGTCAGTAGAACTTCCTTACAAGAAATATTTATAATATTCAATTTCTGCACATTTCGACGATTGAGGCTTCTATACAGACAGAATCATAGTGGTTGCATTAATTTGGTCTGGGATTGTAATTTATAAATAATTTTATAGCACAATACCATATCCACCTAAGTCTTATTTTTTTTCCTATTAATTTTGTTTTACTCAAAAACGTTTGGTGTCAAATGATGCGATTTTAGTAGCCATGCGTACATGGCGTACCTTCCAAAATCCTGATATCTACATCCTTGATAAGTTCTACTTCTATCCTGAAGGACTACGTAGAAAAATATGCATTTTTGATGTAAATGCACAGTTGGAAATGTAGTTAGGTTCGCACTGCTTTGATCGTTGGTTTTGTCCGTCATAGCTCGCTTGTTATATGTATCCCTGGCTGGTTTTGGACTTACATCCAATATCAGATATAGAATAATCTATTTGTGTCAAAATCGCTACACATAAACAGATTATTCTATATTTGATTATGGATATAAGTCCAAAATCATTCAGAAATACAACAAAACTTTGGATAAAATCAAAGATAAATAACTGCGCTGTAAGTCTAAAAACTTTTATCATCTTGCTCTGTTAGTTAGACGCAGTGGGCAGAGTTTTACTCAAATAATGTATTATTTTGATTAAAGCCTCTAATTGGAAAAAATCTACCCGGGGGAATAGAATACTTTGTGTGTTACAGTGGGAGTAGTAGAAAGGCTAGATCGATAGTCTTGCATGTTAGAGCAAGACTAAGTGTCAGGAGATGGGTTGCATGGCTGGTAGTCTGAAGTGTGAAGTATTGGCCGAGAACATTTTCTTATGTTTGCCCAACACTTTATTCATTCACAAAACCTCTTATAGTCTCTTAAGACTTGCTAGAGCAAGGGTTACATTGTCGTAACATTTTTTGAAAATTGAAGATCCTTTAGAAAAGAATCTTCTTTATCTAACAATAAGGTTTTTGTCTTAACTTGGAATTTTGGATAAATGTTTATTTGAATTCAGTCTACACATTTAACAGTAATTTGTCTAGATTCCATGGACTTAAAGCCGAAAGCCAGTGAGATCCAAAACATCTATTGTAACCATCCCTTAGTTTAAACATGCGTGCTTCCAGTTCCCTCTGTTTACCTAAACAGAAAAGTCTGGGCAAATTTGGAAAGCAGGATCTTCTCTGAAATTCCTAACTCTAAGCCATACAATGCCCTAAGCAATGGCAGCAACAAAACGAATATCGTTTATCCTCTTGTTCTTGACAGAAACCTAAATGGCAATCAACCTGTTTTGCAAGACCTATACGGTGCATTTGTTTGTTAAGTGTGCAGTAGTCCATCAGATCGTAAACAGACTTGTTGGAATAATACTGTGGTTAAATTTGGGCTAATAATGAAATTGGTTCTGCAACCGCAAACTAATGGGGACATTTTTATTCTAAATTTAGTGAAAGTTGCTCAAATTTCAACTACTATTTTGTGCAATACTGGTGCGTGTACTTAATTAGTAAGTTCTCATTATTACATTATTCATACAACCAAAATAATTTAATATTATAAATTTAATAAATTGTTAAATTTATAATTTATAAATACAATTTTAAAATAAGGATTGTAAGTTAATTATGATACAAAATTGGGCCACTCTGTTTTAAGAGAATCCTTTTTAAACATTGATGCTGTGATTGCTTCGCTTAAAAAAGTAGTCACATTTTTTAAAAAAAAATAATCCTCAAATTAAATCAGTTGCAGGGAAAAGGAAGGGATTAGCTATGCGGTTAGCATATTGGATTCCCACGCGGAGGTCTCCGGGTTCGAATCCCAGCTGCTGACCCTTATATTTTTCCTTTTTCCAGGAGCTTTTTACAGCTCACTGTCCGGTGATTGGCAGTGTTGTCTATAACGAGGGAACACTGTCCCGAGGCCGGCAGTGCACTGAAAAAAGCCCTGGGCGCCAAAAAAAAAAAAACCCACAGAAATTGATGCGCTTCAAATAAAAAAGTGAAATAAAATTCCGAGGATAATATTAAAGATACTTTTGTGAAATGTGAGTGAGTAGCCATTCCTCTAAAGTACTAATTCAGTAGAAGGTACTTCTAAATCTTAGGCGCCACGGTCGCCGAGCGGTTAGAGGCAAGACCTGCGACGCTAATAGGTATTGTGGTACTGGGTTCGATTCCCTGGTCTAGAGGCCTTGGATTTTATTTAATGGTTAATAAAAGAAATTTACAGTAAAATATGTTTGCTAGTCTCCTCCGTCCACGACACCTAATTGGTAGTTGGTCGTTAAGCCCCGCCTGAAAAAATAGGCGATCACTTTATTTTACTTTACTTTTTTTACTCCTAAATCTTCTATAAAATTAAGGAAAGTTAAATAAGTCGCAAAAATTCAGAGTTCTACTACCAGAGGTTTTTACTGAATTGATTTTTCATTTTTACAGCGTTTTCGTGAAAATAATTTTCTCTAAATGGTATTTAAATTTTATGTGCGTTCATCTATGGCTATTATTTGCATAATTTTCTGGAAGGATCCGTTTTTCGGGCAGATCCTAGGATGGGATAGAGTTATAGATTCATAGATCGGGATAAGATATGTTAGTTTTCAAATTAGAATAAGTTTTGTAAAGAATTCCTTTCTATAGTTTTACCAAAGACGAAACGTTTTGGCCTGTTTTACCTAAACAATATTGACTAATAAGTTATGTTAATCTCTGTGGAAAATTATTATTATTTATTTATTTAATTAATTCTGCATCACCTTAATTTACAAATTTATTTTACTCGTTTTATAATTTTGTTTTTAATTCAACTCAAGCTGTCAAATTTCGATTAAATAATTTTACATAAATAAATGTGAATACCAATAAGTCCATCGTTAAGTGATCAAAGCACAAAAGCAGCGCTACATTTAAATTTTCAAAAACCAAAAAAAAAAAGAAGTAACAATGAAAAACTAGAAAAATTTTTGAATATACCATATTTGACCAAGTACGGACAACGTTTTCTTCAAATCTATTTTAACTGCGTAAAAAAATACGAAAAATTAGATGATTTTTAACAGTACACTTTCTCATAAAGCTTTTGGCGATCAAAGCTTTGCGCTTTAAAAAGCGGAAAAAAATCGATCAACATCTGCACTTATTTGTAAATAATAGTTATTATTTTCTACTCGGCTTTGGTTTTATTTTGAGATAACATTAATATATATATTTAATTTCGTTTCAGATAAAACATTTTTACTTGATTCTTACAGTTTGTATTATGTTAGTAACTTAACTTTGTTACAATGTAATAATACTATGTGTTACTACGTGAGTATAATTCTAATTTGAACATTCACCACGAATATGTTTTTAATTTTTTTGAATTGATATTCTTTCTATTATTTTTTATTATTTCTGTTATAAACCATTGTATAAGACTTAGTTCTGATTAAGGCCTTCTTAATAATTAAGTGTATTATATAATGAATTAGTTAAGAGGTTATTCGGTACTTTATCGATATACGAGGGTCGCTTGAAAAGTCCGTGCAAAAATAAAAATACTTAATTTTTTGGGGTAAACCTTTTTTATTTTTCAACCTAGTCTCCTTTTAGGCTTATACACTTCGTCCAACGCTGCTCTAGTTTGTTGATCCCTTCCGAATAATAGGATTTGTCCAAGTCTGAAAAATAGCCATTCGTTTCTGCAATCACCTACTCGTTTGAATAAAATCTTTTTCCCGCCAGCCATTTCTTCATATTGGAGAACAAATTGTAGTCCGAGGGAGCCAAGTCTGGAGAATAGGGGGGATGTGAAACGAGTTGGAACCCTATTTCCATTAATTTTGCGACCACAACTGCTGAGGTGTGAGCTGGTGCGTTGTCGTGATGGAAAAGGACTTTTTTGTGGGCCAATCGTGGGCGTTTTTCTTGCAGCTCGGTTTTCAAACGGTCCAATAACGATGAATAATATGCACCTGTAATAGTTTTACCCTTTTCCAGATAGTCGATGAGGATTATTCCTTGCGAATCCCAAAAGACAGTCGCCATAATCTTTCCGGCCGAAGGAACGGTCTTCGCCTTTTTTGGCGCAGATTCCCCCTTGGTAACCCATTGTTTAGATTGTTCTTTGGTCTCAGAAGTGTAGTGATGTATCCATGTTTCATCCACAGTGACGAAACGACTCTTAAAGTCCTGCGGATTCTTCTGGAACAGCTGCAAACCGTCCTTGCAACACTTCACACGATTTCGTTTTTGGTCAAGCGTGAGCAATCGCGGCACCCATCTTGCGGATAGCTTTGTCATGTCCAAATGTTGATGCAAAATATTATGTACCCGTTCATTCGAGATGCCCACAGCACTAGCAATCTCACGTACCTTCACTCTTCTGTCATCCATCACCATATCATGGATTTTATCAATGATTTCTGGAGTAGTAACCTCAACAGGGCGTCCAGAACGTTCAGCGTCACTTGTGCCCATATGGCCACTCCGAAAATTTTGAAACCACTTATAAACTGTTCTAATCGAAGGTGCAGAGTCACCATAATGTTTATCAAGCTTCTCTTTAGCCTCCTGAGGCGTTTTTCCTTTCATAAAGTAGTGTTTAATCAACACACGAAATTCTTTTTCGTCCATTTTTTGAAAATCACTCGACTTCCTCGATTCAAACGAATGCCAAACACAAAGAAATAGACCGATCTGGCTGAAACTTGGTGTGTGTTCTTCCAAGAGATGCTACTAACTAAACATAACCTCGATACGCGCCAGTGGTGCTATCTCTCTGACTTTGCACGGACTTTTCAAACGACCCTCGTAATTTCGTCCATTCAAGATTCACCAATCTCCTTTTATTCTAAACTGGGAATTACTTTGTCAGAGTGCACATGTTCCCCAAATAAATTGAGGTATTACATTGCTAAAGAATAATATAATTATCTTTGATTGTTGCTTCCAAAAATTGAATTTATTTGATTTTTACTAATTTGCGAATAATTTAGAATGAAAAAAGAACTTTCTAACTGAGAAAGAATCAATGACATTTGCCTGAGATAAAAATATTCTTCTTTTTCATTTTTTTGTTTTATCGAATAACAACCAAGCCTAGGGGTTACATTTTTCATGTTCGACACTAGTTGAAAGCGTTACAATTTATAAAAATATGGTCAAATCTTTTAATTAGATAATTTATTTTATTTAATTTGAGGGGCTACTGAAGGCGAGCAGTTAGAATTGAGACCCGCAAAGCTAAGTTTTATTGTGAGGCAGAGAGTTCGATTCACGGTCTTATGCCTTGGATTTTATTTAATTACAACTGTCCTACAGTTGTATAAGGGTTGATCGTCAAAAAAGTGCACGAAAAAGCTGTAATGTTAAAAAACACCCAACTTTGATAATTTTTTTCTCTATTTCTATAAAAGATAAAATTCTCAAATTTCCTTTAAAATATAGGGAAAATCCTCCTTTATATCAGTAATTTTTTTTGCTACAACATAGATGAAACAGATTTCGATAAAAAAAAAGTTGCCGAAAATGAGCAAAAACGGCATTTTCAGAAAATGTTCTTGTTGTTCTTCTTACCTTTTTTTGTAAACTGCGTAGCACCTAAACGCGTGAACCGATTTTCATGAATGAGGTGTCATTCGATTCGGAATTTCATTTATATATGCCTTTTGGAGGTCTCGACATTGTATATCAAATGGGGGAGGAGTTAGCCTCATGTATATAAGGCCCCCTTCCAAAATTGTTATTACTAATTACTCTGTAAATCTTGGCCCGATTTTGATAATAATTGGTAGGATGAAAGGGTTAGGGACTCCTCTACGTAATATTGAAGCGACGATCTGCTCTTACACCTGCTATGGGGAAGTACAGCAATCGTTTCAAATTATCGACCCGTGAACCGATTTTCATGAATGCCTTATGCCTTGGATTTTATTTAAATGTTTAATAAAAGAAATTTATAGTTAAGTTTGCTAACCGCCTCCGTCCACGCGTTCACGAGGAACTGCCTACCTCAGTAATTAGATGTTAAGCCTGCCTGAAAACAAAAATGGCATCACATTATATGAGATTTTAATGATTCTAAATTTGGTAGTAACTGCTCTCTAGATAAGCAGCACGTGCAGACATCTTACTTGTAAGATCTGTTGACTTTCAAAACAAACTAAATTATCATTATCATTATTATTTAAAGGAATAACCCATAATTTGTAGCAAATCTTTTTTGTTATTTTGTTTCCGTTTTACCTATAAATTCCGTGCATTGAAATTTTGTAAATTGACATAGTGCGATTGGTGCTTTACTTTGTAGTATCGATAATTTACTGCAAATAATCGATAAGAATATATAAATTGATAATTATTTGAGAAACCATTTTGAATTCATGTAATTTGAAGAATAAGATATTTTCCCTTTTAGCTACTATTAAATTCTCTCATTATTTTATTTATTCTGAGACTCCTCTTTTTGCTTGTATGCAGTTTAATAAACCACTGCTATTTTTTGCACAAACTTTTATTTCAAGCAGAGAATACTATCATTAAAATAAGTGACATTGCATGCACAATTAAAGCCAGTTATTTGTGTTTTAATAGAACTGTGTAAGAGGCAGGAATCAAAATTCTAGATTTGCAAGAGCTCCAAGCCAAGTAAGCTGGCTTCCACAAATCATTTTGTGGAACACACATTAATCATAGTTTCTAAGCTCTTGAAAAATAAAAAGAACTGAAATCCTGATCAACTGAATTGATTTTTTTTTTTCTTTCTATTCACGAATGAAAAGATTACTCTCAGTGTTGTGGGTGAAATTTTATTGTGAGATATCTTTTTTTCTTTTTTTTAAATCTTCATTCTCTGAGAATATAAAGGAGTACTTAGAGGATTCTCTCCATTTTTTTTTTTCGGTTTAAACAACCGATCTTTGTGTTATTTGCGTAGCCGTCAAATTGGCCATTTTAGTTCGTTCGTTTGTTAAAAAACAGAAGGTCTCCCAGAATTCTGTTTTTCTTTCTATATTTAGTAGCGAACTTCTGGACCACAACTTGCCAGAGTTATCAGGATCTCAATAAAGAATCCCATCCTCTTTATGATTCATTTCCCAATAGAATGTTTGAGTATTAGGAGAAAATACACTTCACGAAGTAATTAAATTTATCTTGAAGTTTAAAAGTAAATTTCTTATAAACTTTCAAGTGAAATGCTGTCTTTCAGTTCCAATCTTCTCCAGTTTTGTAGATTACAGCGAAATTTAGGAAGATTGTTTTTGCTATTTTACTCCTGCAAATTTCTAGCCTTTGTACCAATTCATCGATTGCAACTACTACTGATAATCACCCATTTTTTTAAAAAAAGAATACAGCGTGATAACCTCTCTTAATTCTTTATTAATTGTAATATAGTTCAGAAATCGCTTATATTTTGTGAAAGAACATTACGAACGAAATAATGCTACTCCAATTCAAATCGCTTCCCGACAGGGACCGCTTAATTCGTTCAACGCCATTACAGACTAGATCCCTAGTAAACTGTAAAATCTGAGCATTATCGTTGATTTATTTTATTTATTTTCATTCAAGGCGCATCAACATTGTTATGGGGCGCCCTTAGCTATTTTTTTCAGTGCATTGCCAGCCGCCGGACAAACCAACACCATTCAGCGAGCTGTTAAAAAAAGCTCTTTGGAATAGAAAACAAAAAAAAAAATCTAAGAGCCAGCAAGCTGGATTCGAACCCAGGATCTTCGCGTTGGAATCCAGTATACACTTAATCACTGAACCAATCCCTTCGCTCTTTGATCATTATAATTATTATTACTATAGTTACTCACAAAAAGTATCCTAAAATCTTTTATTTATTTAAAATATATGCAATTTAAAAATAGTTATTTATGGTACAAGTAAGGGAAATGCACTTTTTTACACACTAGTTAAAATAAAGCCCACTCGAGTGTAGCGGACATTTTGAAGGTGTGAACACATTTTTTTTTTTTTTAGAGCTCAATATTAATTTTGTTGCTTAAACTCATAAATCTGCATGATCATATGTGCATTACACATATGATCGTGTATTACACATATGATCGTGTATTCGTACGTTTTTTTTTTTTTAAATTATTATTATTTATTCAACCTAAAACTTCTTGATTTGTTAGATTTTGGTGTTTTTGTATTCATTGTGCGATAAGTGTAATACTTTATTTATTTATAATATTTAAACAAATAAATTTCATTTATTTATGTAGGACTCATTAATTATGTAGAACATGTATTTGATTGCAGAGCGAGAATTTAAATAAATTTGAAACTAAACAACTACTATTTGACATCGTTTCAAATTGTCCATATATGTAAAAAAATAATATATCATGCAGCCATTTTGTACACACAAGTTGGAGAATAGAAGTCAAGAATATTCTAAAGAAAAAAATAAATGTATTTAATTTATTGTAAACAAACACAGGACTACCTTTTACCGCTGAGTAGAAAATAAATTTTCTATGAATGGTGTTGGTCTAGTGGTCAAGAGCTTCGCTTTGTGAGTAGAAGATCCACAGTTCGAATCCCGGGTATGGACTACTTTTTATTTGTTAGTAAAAATTGTTTATAGTAAAGTATTGTGCTTCCGTCCCCGTCCGCAACACTTAATTGGTAGTTGGACGTTAAGCCCCGCCTGAAAAAATAGGCGATTACTTTACATTACTTTATTTTGTACTAACCCTATTTGAATCGTACAGATTTTCGATTTTCCCCAAACTCAAAATACGGAAATTTGCTGAGTGTTCAAGTTAACAAATAGACCCAAAATATATAAATTTGTTTTGTTTTGATTTTTAAACATAGTACGCATTTTGTATACAATAATTTTTCGATGAAACTTAATTTTAGGGGCATGAAATTCTGATGGAATGTTGAAGTCTTGCGCTCTCTTAAATTTGAAATTCGTACCGAAAATTTAGTTGGTTTTATTATTATTGATGGTTATTGTAAACAAAAAATTAAAAAAGTAATCATAACAGTAACGATGGTATTGGTTTTTTCTCGACCGTTGTTGATGGATGATTTTTGGGGAATATAGAGGTGCGGTCATCAATAATTACAACTTTTTTTGTGCTTTATACCAAACTTTTCGGTAATTTTTACTACCTTCTTCAGGGTATTATAAAAAAGTTTTGTGAAGTTTATTGTAGAGCTATGTTATATCATCATAACTGTTATAATACCCTGAAAAAAGGTAGTAAAAATTACCAAAAAGTTTTAGTATAAAGCAAAAAAAAGTTGTATTTATTGATGACCCCACCTCGATATTTCCCAAAAATCATTCATCAACAGTAACGTTTTACGGTTCAATCACCTAAATTATATTTAAGCGTATTAAATTATGTTATCTAAACTTCCAAGATTGGAGAATGTTAGTGCACTCTGATCACACTGTCAAAATTAGAATTAAAAACCATTTTTAGTCGGGATTCGTGCTAGAACAAAAAATTCGCGTAAAAAAGTGTATTTGTTCTTATTGGTGAACCGTGTTATTACAAAATCGTGTTAAACAAGAGTTGAGTGTGTACTTTTTTTTCAAAACGAAATTTCAGTAATAATAATAATAAAATGTACTCTTGGAACTGTATAAGTTTCGAGACAGATTCCATTGCTATGCACGTAAGATTCGTGCGACAGCTAGGCGTCATCTTTAAGGCTTCACTGACGATCAGTGCATGCATTTCTGTTGCATTCTTCTCTCAAGTAATATAATTAGTAGATATACTTGATTATAGTTGCGGTTTTAATAAATAGGGTATTGATTGTGCGGTTCGGAGGGTGCAGAAGAGGGGTCAAACACCCGGCCATTTTGCCCGAGTCCCCTCTCCACTTACCAGATGCCCCACCCTACTGCTTTACCCAGGAGGGTGAGTAGAGGGTATACAAATCTGGAACACACCTTGGCGGTAAATCTGCTGACTGGTTTCAACAATTTTTTGATTTTATTTCTATTTTTGTTTGCTTCCATCTCCAACTAAATGACACAACTTATTGACGTACAACATTTAATTTTAATCAAATCGAGTTCTAAGAGAGTATAAACTTGAACTAAGTAAGAACGAGCATTTTTTTCAATTTTGAATACAGTCGTATCTCTCAATAACGGTCACTGGCGGGGGAAAGCAAAGTGGCCGCTATTTGGAGGTGGCCGTTAGAAGGAGGTAGGCAAGTTTCACAATGAAAAAATATGTTTTTTTTTTCCAAACATCTATTTAAAAATTGTTTACCATTAATAGATTTAAAAACGTACATAATTGCATAATTATTGCAGCTATATGATATGCATCAAGTTTTTCTTAATTATCCAAAAAATTTTTCAAAAAACTACATATTATTGACTTAATTAATAATTTTTATAATAATCATCACATTTATTCATAACAATAATAATTTATGGTAAAATTATCATCATAATATCATCTATTATTAGAAAAATAGAACAAACCTTTCGGCAAGTTGACGATGGCTCGATTTGGTTTTTGCAAAATCTTTCAACACATTTATTTTCTCTTCTAGAGTTAACTACTTTCGTTTGAGAGACATATCGGAAAAAATAATATTGTTCGTCTAAAGTAATATTGAAAAATGATTGAAAATGGGTTCAAGATGTGTGGAGCTTATATAGTAAACTTTAGGGAAAACCAGAAAAAAAGAAAAACTTGAGAGGGGATAATTCTTTTGATCACCGCGTCAAACAACGAACTTTTAAGAATAAGGTGGTCGTTGGTTGGAGATGAAACATTTAATCCGTTCCCCAAAAATCAATGTCCGCGGTCGCTATGTAGAGTGACCGTTAGACGGAGGTTATTTTATATAGAAAGTGTATTGGGGGTAAAACGGGGAAATCCAAAAACTGTCCGTAAATGGAGGTGGCCGCTAGTGAGAGTGTCCTTTATGGGAGGCTCGACTGTATTTATCAGCTATTTTGAAGTCCATTGTGTATATCCACCGTAACTTAAAAATAGGAAGATTTTGATCGCTTAGATGCTACAAAAATGGTTTTGACCAAAAATACAATAGATCTCCTAGATGTATCCGTTTACTAAATTGATTTTGTAGTTGGCTTTTTTTTAGTATTTTCTCGAACCTTTGTGTGCTAATTATTAAAATTTGATTTAGGATACTTCCGTAAGAGCGTAGATGTTAGGTTTTTTTCTCTGTATTGCCATGATTATTTATTGTAATTGACTCGCCATCTTTTTAACAATAATCTAATTGGTTTTTTAGCAAAAATGGCCTCATTTTACCTTCACAGGACATCTTGTTTTCCAACCATGGATTACTTCAATTTATTTATTTTTTGTTAAGAAACAAATAATAATAAGATGAGATTAGCTATCGTATAATTGTTTTTATGGGTATTATTATAAATTTTAAGACGTGTCAACATTTTGAGGTTATTGGCGCCCGGAGCACTCCGCGTTCTCTGGTTACAGACAAGCACTGTACATCACCAGGACAATGAGTTGTAAGAAGCTCCTAGGAGGAAAAAATCTAAGGGGCCATTCGAACCAGAGATCTCAGCGTTGGGTATCCAGTATAAGGTAACCACCCAGTTAATCCCTTCTCTAATTGTTTTATACATATACTTATTTTAGTGGACTTAGAGAGCAGTCTTGATTTAGATAATGTTGGTATAGATTTCTTTATAACCAGCTAGAACACTTCTCATTATTTCATCTCGTCCATTATTATTATTACGTAATAATGAAACAATATTGGTGAAGTGCGGACATTCAAATTTTGGTCTTCTCTTTCCTTTATTTGTGATACAACCAGCGGAGGTGGTGACACAAATTTGAACCCTATCTGTACAGGTCAGTCAAAAGAACTTCTTCTAGAGTCTGAAGGGCACATCTTCTGGTACTTATGATATATTTTCATTTATACGAAGTCACATCTCTCTTCCTTTTTCAATTATGTATTAGCGTATTGCATACCACGGGTTTGAATTTTTCCCAAGAAATAATGCGTATCAGTACGTCTTAATAGTTTAGATTTGGGTGGGTTTTGTTTCGCAGGCGCCTAAGGTTTATTGTACCGAAACCCCGGGTGTGAGCTACCGTCCATAAATTTGTACCGAACCTTTCCAGTTACTCCTGTTGGTGAAATCTCTTGTTACAAGGTCCACAATTTTTTTCACGAGTCATTTTGCGTATTATCTCGTTTAATTTTTAAGCGTAAAATATCTCATATTCAAATTAAGCGATGAAAACGTATTTCTGGAAGGATGAATGAGTCGTATACTTGCTCCAGTCACTATCTGGCGCTGGGAAAAAACAAAAAAATCGTCCCAATCTTTGTGTTTTCTGAACCTATCGAGAGCTATAATCGAGAGATTTATGAAGACCCAGGTAATCGGCAATCAGGGGCAAGAATCTCAGCCAGTAATCGGCGAGACCGCTGGCTGAATCTATAATGGGATATCCTTTTATGCCGCATACTGTTTCTGAGTACCAACTCTTCAGTCCAAAAGCACCGTGGGTCGTAGGTGAAAAAGGACGATTCTTCGACAACGCAATAACGTCAGATTGCTCAGTGCTGATTGCATAACCATTGTTCCAAAAAGGGTTTCTTGCATTGCCGGATCTCTTTGCCACCAGATCAAAGACAGAACTATTGTCGAATGCTAGCTGTCCAAGGATCGTCCAAGAACATCCTGACTTTTGAAAACCAAATTTGGGACTATTGTACGTACAGTCTCCAATTCTAAAAACTAATCTCTGCTATCACTTTCTGTCACCACCAGAGTCAACAAATCAGCGGTACCTAAAAAACTTTTATTTCAGATGATGACTCCAAAATTTTGACCCCATTTCCATACTTTCTCCACTCGGCTATCCATTTTCAATATAGTTCTCCGCGAAGCAGTAAAGTCAGGAATTTTGTTTAGATCTAGATTTAGAAGGTTTGTGCCAAGGCTGATAACTTGGTACTAGCTGCTAGAAGAGCATAAGCGCTTTAAGAAGCCTTTGGTACCACATAATTGATAAAGGAAGAGAGATGAGACTTCGTATAAATGAAAATATATCGTAAGTACCAGAAGATATGCCCTTCAAACTCTAGAAGAAGTTCTTTTGACTGACCTGTACAGATAGGTTTCAAATTTGTGTCACCACCTGGGTAACTTCTCCGCTGGTTGTAGCACAAATAAAGGAAAGAGAAAACAAAAATTTGAATGTCCGCACTTCACCAATATTGTTTCATTATTACGTAATAATAATAATGGACGAGATGAAATAATGAGAAGTGTTCTAGCTGGTTATAAAGAAATCTATACCAACATTATTTAAATCAAGACTGGTCTCCACTAAAATAAGTGCAGTTGAGCCTCTCAATAACAGACACTGGCGGCGGAAAGCGAAGTGGCCGCTGTTTGGAGGTGGTCGATTGAAGGAGGTAGGCAAGTTTCAGAATGAAAAAATATGGGTTTCTTTCCAAAACATCTATTTAAAAATTGTTTATTATTAATAGATTTAATAACGTGCATAATTACATAATTATTTAGCTATATGTTATGCATCAAGTTTTTCTTAATTGTCCAAAAAAATTATCAAAAAAACTACATATTATTGACTTAATTAATAATTTTTATAATAATCATCACATTTATTCATAACAATAATAATTTATGGTAAAATTATCATCATACTATCTCATCTATTATTAGAAAAATGGAACAATTCTTTCGGCAAGTTGCAAAATCTTCCAACACATTTATTTTCTCTTCTAGAGTTAACCACTTTCGTTTGGGAGACAGATCGGAAAAAATAATATTGTTCGTCCAAAGTTATATTGAAAAATGATTAAAATGGTACAAGATGTATGGAGCTTATATAGGAAACCTTAGGAAAAACCAGAAAAAAACAAAAACTTGAGAGGGGATAATTATTTTGATCACCGCGTCAAACGAACTTTTAATAATAAGGTGGTCGTTGGTGGGAGGTGTAACATTTAATCTGTTAGAGTGTCCGTTAGGCGGAGGTTCTTTTATGTAGAAAGTGTATTGGGGTAAAACGGGGAGATCCAAAAACTGTCCGTAAATGGAGGTGGTCGCTAGTGAGAGTGTCCTTAATGGGAGGTTCGACTGTATATATAAAAGAATTAGAGAATGGATTAACTCGGTGGTTACCTTATACTGGATACCCAGTATAAGAGAGATCTCTGGTTCGAATGGTCCCTTAGATTTTTTCCTCCTAGGAGCTTCTTACAACTCATTGTCCTGGTGATGTACAGTGCTTGTCTGTAACCAGAGAACGCGGAGTGCTCCAGGCGCCAACAACCTCAAACGCGCCTTAAAATTTATAATAATACCCATAAAAACAATTATACGATCGTGTATTATGGCGCAAAGATTTGATATCTTAACCCGGCCAGCTGTAATAGCAGGCTGAGAGTATTTGGCAGAAAAAAATTTTACAGCGTATTAGAAATCATGTGGGAGTATGCGGAACAATACTGTGTTTGGGATTTTGTTGGAGAAACGAATTAGGTTTTCTAGGGTAACCTGGACGGAACTAGGAGAAGAAGCAGCGTTGTTGGAAGGATGATGTTCAGAAGGTCTTGTAATTTGGAACTGAAGGGGCGTGGCAAAAAAATGGAAGCCTATGGAGAAGTATTGGAGAACTATAATCCATGGAAGCCTGTTGCGCTCGTGGTAAATAAGAAGTAAGAGAAAAATAATGAAACTCTGGATTTGAACATTCCATAAATCATCAGTTAGAATGATTGGTGTAAGGGATATTGATGTGAGAAAGCCTTGATGTGGCAAAATTGAGTGGAAAGCTTGTACTAACGCCTCATTCTAATTAACTCAAAGTTAATGAGGTGTATTAATCTATTTAGCTGTTTGATGGATATTAAATTTGATGAGTTCAATTTTTATTTACTACTAGCAAACGTATCATTAATTCTGGACAAAAAAAGTTTGGTAAATAAAAATAGATTGAAAATGTGGGTGTGGCTTAAGGGGGTTGGGAAGAAATATTGGGAGTTTGGCGCTTGAGGCGGGGTAGGACTGTTTAATAATTCAGATTGCAGTCCAAGTGTCCTAATTGTGGCCGGCGCCCAGCGATAACCTTCCTCCGGCACAGCGTCTAATTACTTTACCCCATTCAACCAGCATCGTCTATAATTAATAGAATTCCTAGCTGCCATTCTTCTTCTTTCGACAACCACTTCTTCTTCTTCTTCTTCTTGTCCACATCACCACATATTGCGGTCCTAGCAAATTTACTAAATGACCTTCTCACCAGAAATGCTCTCCTAAGAATGATCAAGTAGTTCCCAGAAAATTGATTCAATTTTCCCGATATTTTTAAGCAAAGGAATCAAATCTTATTCCATTTAAAAGATATTTAAAAAAAAAAAAGCTATTATTATTAGCTTTCTATTACGACACCAAGGCTAACCCAATCCAAAATATTGTTTCAATTGATCTTTCATTGCAACGAAACCTGAACATTCAAATGTTGAATTAACCAATGTTGGCGCTTTACTCAGCCATCTGCACATGCGCAGTTATCCCATTCAGTGTTTTGTAGTAAAGATGGCCTGAATAGATAGTCCATCGGCTATCATCGGGAGTTGTCGGAGATATTCGTGTACTATCATTTTTGAACTTTTCATTAAATGATTTGTTAGCAGTCAAAAGTCAGAAAATTCTTTGGTCTATTTCTGACTAACTTGGTAGTTTTATTGTATGTGTGATATGAGTAGGCAGGGAATTAAAAAAAAAAAAATTACAGTTTGATTTGTTGAAAATGTGACTAGGTCCGCCAGAGCTGAATACAAAATACGAGGTGTGGCTATTAAATAACGAGACTGATGCTGCTACAGAAGAACTATGCATGCGCCAAATCTTAACGACCGGACAGCTGTGCAGCGTAAAGCCTTCTCTTTCGATTGTGCAGCGTCTCACGTGTTTGTAAGAGAAATCTGTCTGACCGGAAACGTCCGTTTGTGTAAGAGGTGTTTAGTTTCGTTTTGCCGAAAAAATGATTCTACACATTGCTAATAGAGCAACGAATTGTCGTGAAATTTCACATCAAAACTTGATTAAACCGCTACTGAAACTTATCTTTTATTAAAAGAAGTTTATGGTGATGAATGTTAATCACGTGCGCGAGTTTTTTGAGTGGTTCAAGCGTTTCCAAGATGGCCCGAGAAGACGTCGGAGATGATTACCGCCCGGGTCGCCCTTCCACGTCCAAAATGGATGAAAATATCGATTATAATTAATCAACATTACTACCGTGAGGTGCTTGCTCAACTCCGTGAAAGAGTAAGGAAAAAACGGTCCAAAACAACGCACCGGCTCACACTGCATTGTCTGTCAAGACGTGTCTAGCCAAGTACAACATCCCAGTTTTAGGCCTCATCCGCCTTATTCGCCAGAGACCTGGCCCCATGTGACTTTTATCTGTTCTGCCCAAAATTAAATCTGCATTAAAAAAAACACGATTTCAGTCCAGTTGAAGCTGTGAAAGGAAAAGCGGCACGCGTCATGCAAGAGCTCACAGAATAAAGGCTTCCAGCACTGTTTCCAGAACAATGGTAAATTTGCATGGAGCGTTGTAGTGATAGGGGTAGGTGTATATTGAAGGTGATAATAACTAAATATGTATAAATTTAAAATAAAATGTTTTATAGCAATAGTCTCGTTATTTAATAGCCACACCTCGTAAAATCAAAGATTCTAAATGATCTAATCTATTCGTTTATCTTCTATCTTTAAGGATATATGATAGAAAAAGTGCATGAGGTTGTCCAATAACAGTTTCGTTTGTGCAATTTCTCTGTATTCTAGCAAGAAATTGAAAAAAATTATTTTATATTTCTCTGCTAAATTCAAATTTTGTTGGGAGTTTCTCTGCAGTTAGTAGTCTCTCAATGTGACCCTTTATTTTTTGGCTACTAAACAGGTAAGTTCTAATATTCGGTGGATTTCGTTAAAAAGGAGTTTTGTTTGTAAAAGTGACCTCGGCTGAACTCATGCTATGCTTCTGTTTTCTCTTTAGTATGCTAATAAAGTAACCATGTTGTAAGTAATTGCCTATTTTTTCAGGCGGGGCTTAACGTCCAACTACCATTTACTAGGTGTCGTGGACGGAGGCGACTAGCAAACGTACTTTACTATTTCTCATTTAACCATTAAATAAAATCCAAGGCCTAACGACCGGGAATCGAACCCAGTACCACAGTGCATATTAGCTTTACAGGTCTCGCCTCTTAACCCGCTCGGCTACCGTGGCGCCTGCAAAGTAACCATGTTGGTAAACCGTGGTTTCCTCCATTTTTGGGTGAAATTGATTCAAATAAATTGCAACCAGAGGAAGTCTGATGAGTGGTCACAGTAGTTTGCTTTTTTTGGGGGGAGGCTGTACCTCTTGTTTAAGGGTTAAGTATTATTAGGCAAGTGGAAAACAGATTAAGACGATTGCTAACAAGTTCGTGACAGACAATAGTTAAACTAGACGCGCCGTTAAGTCCTCTGCTTAAAGGTAAAAGAAAGAAGAATAAGAATAAAAAAAAACAAGTTACGGGTGTAAACGTGTAAAGAGTATTTGTGTGTGTGTGTGTAATTAGGTTGGGCTGCAGGTTAGAGAGAGGCTGCATCTGAGTGTAACATGATCTTTGTGTGAGTGAGCAAGGCAATGTAGGAGGAGGATCTTGGCCAAAGAAACAAGATATAAGAAGTAAAACTAATACTTTAGACGAGGTAGAAGACAATGTATATAAGGTGGTGAGTGGATGTTTAAGATTTATGATTTGTTTGCTTAACATGTGGTCTGGAGACAGAGGCTTGATAAAATAATTAGGGCCTCCCAGTGTGGCCCTCTGGCAGACCATTATGCTGCCTAGCTACCCTATTATTTGCCCGCCCCAGTCCACAGCCAAACAATGTAATTATCTGTTGGCCTTACTCGTCCAAGCCTGTGGCTCCTCGCAGAGGGTACTTTAGGACCCAAGAGCGAGAGAGCAAGAGAGCTCGTTTACTAATACACAGAAACAGTACAACGTATCCTCTACATGTGTATAAGTATGGATTGTCGCCACCCACAGGGCCTATTAATTCCTGCTATGGATCAGCCATCCGCACTTCATCTTCAAAAACTAACAAAAATATTATCTCTGTCTTTGATTCTTATTATGGAATTGCCAGCGAGCAAATGCTTGAATGGAGTCTAGAGTTGGCTCTGTAGGTCTATGCCAGACCGGTTTTTTGCCAACTACCGCTCTGCCGCAATGTCCGCTTGCTTGAATCATTACCGCGCTGGCAACTCTATCCTCACCAGCCAGCCTAACCTAACTAAATATTAAATACCACATCATTTATCATTTTCACCAACTAATTACATATTTAAATAAATTTCTAGTCTCTTTTTACACATTTTTCTGTATCACTTACTCTATTGTTATACAGAAGATACTGCGCAGATATTCTACGAGTAATCGCCTATTTATTCAGGTGGGGCTTAACGTCCAACTACCATTTACTATGTGTCGTGGACGGAGGCGAATAGCAAACAATACTTTACTGTAAATTTCTTTTATTAACCATTAAATAAAATCCAAGGCCTCTAGACCGGGGAATCGAACCCAGTACCACAATACAAATTAGCTTTACAGGTCTCGCCTCTAACCGCTCGGCTAACGTGGCCCCTAATTGAAGTCCAGTTAACAATACCATTAAAATATTGCCTAAAATTTTGTACACCCTAATCATTTGAAGTCCACGTCAAATAAAAATATGATTTTAAATTTATAATTACAAACTAGCAATACCTTTTAAATATTATATAAACTAGTTAATTGCGACTACCAAACGTACTTTACTATTTCTCATTTAACCATTAAATAAAATCCAAGGCCTAAAGACCGGTGAATCGAACCCCAGTACCACAATACATAATTAACTTTGCAGGTCTCGCCTCTTAACTCGCTCGGCTACCGTGGCGCTATATTGATGTCCTAAATGGATGGAAACTTGAAACTCTGATATTCATTTGTACTTCTTGGGAAGCAGATATTCTATATTATGCCTAAAATAACTGTAGTGGAGAGCTAGGCACCTTTGAACAGTTTTAATTTCTGGCCAAATAATAAAAATATTTATGATTGGTCATTTTCTCCATATGTTGTGGTAGACCTGTTGTATAATTGACAGAGTTTCCCTTCGTTTTCATTGTTTGGTAAAGTCCAGAGTTGAGGAATGTTATATTTTGTAAGGTGGAAGTAAAATTTTTGTTGCAGCTTTGGAAGTGTATTGTGAAGATTGTAGTGGACAAGGTGTAAGTATTGTTAGTCCATATTAACATTTGGAATTCGTATTTTTAAATCTAGTATTTACAAAAGTCCCATTTGCTTGCAAAAAGTGTTGGATATTATATTTTCTTTTATGGAAGGAGAGGGGGCCATTTCAACATCACAGTTAAAATGTGCCCTACCGACCACTGCAAGTTTGTGACTTTTTTTGGCTTAATCGCAGAGAAGGGGAAAGTGGTTCGAACCTACATTAAGAAGCGCAACAATCTGAATATTTTGTTCAAACTTCCTAAAAACATCACTTGATTTTTGAACCAGATTTCTAAGTAACCAACTCCCTGGCACTACAGGTCTGTCCGACCCTTGGCCTGCCGAATTAATTCTCTCCATCTATCTCCATCCTGCGCCTCACGCTTCCAATTCCTTATTACCAACTTCCTGGCGTCCCTATCGATTTCATCCTTCCATCTGCCTCTGGGTCTTCCTCTTCTTCTTTTCCCGCATAACTCCATTTCCAGTACCCTACTTTGCATTCTTTCCCTTTCCATTCGTGCTACATGACCAACCCATCTCAATCTACTTATTTTTACAAAATTAATAATTGTGAACTAGATTTCAGTGGTTTAAAAGAGAAAGTAATGTAGTAGTGAGAGAAATAACTGATAGAAGGTAGATTCAGAGTAAAGTAATATCATTTCTTTCTATTTTATATTGTGTTCAAAGCTACCCCACCAGTGGGGCAGATATTAACATTTGACACAAAATTTTTAAATTAAAAAAATATAGATATGTATGTAAAGTACCAACTGCTTATTGATATAGATCTGTTAAGAAGACTTGAAAGTTGTAGAAAACAAAATAAAAAGGTTCAATAATACGATTCTGGTGCGCTCTGTAAACAGAAAATGTAAATTCTGTTCAAATTGTGCCCCCTCTCCCCTACTATTGTACGCCGAAGTGTAGGTGTTTTTTTTTGTTTTTAAATAATATTTTATTTTCCCGAGAAAATAATTTTTTGGGGGCCTTAACCCATTTAAGGTAGCTACACCAATATTTACGAGACGAGCCGGCTAATGTGGGTGACCTTTGGGCGACAGGTTGCGCTGAATTGTACAGGTTGCTCAAACCCATATGCTCCAGACCATTTATTGGGTTTCCACGCTAGAAATAATCCAAAGTATAGGTAAAAGTATTCTACCTTATGTCTAGGTGATATTTATGTTTACTGACAACCAATTATAAGTATTGATTTGAAATTGATAAATTATCACCAGCAGAATGTAGAGCTAAATTTCAAAATATCAGCTTCATTAAATTAGTTAAGCTTTAAAATTAAGTTGAGCTTTCTGCGCCGTGAAAAAAGTTTAACTTAAAGCTCTATTCTTTTTTTTGAGCATAATTCAAAAATGGTAAACCTCAAAAACTCAAATTCTATGTTCGGTTTATGCACCTTAGTTTTTTTTGGCAACTGATTCAATAATCTAATGAGAAGAAATATTAAGGCAATCTTCATTCATAATTTTATATTATTTGTGGCCAAGCGTTCGACCTAGGAACTACGTAATCTTCAGGTCTTACGCTTAGTCAAAATTGCAATATGTACTCGTATTTCTTGCATTCCTTTATCTAAGGTTTGATCTGTCTTCTGTCTTTTGTCCCTGATATTGTGTCACACTAAGATACAACAACCTTTAATGTTAACAATGTGAAATAAATTATAATTATAAATTAAGTTTAAGCCTTGAAGATGACCCTAGTATCTAGGTCAAAAGCTTGGCAATAAAATGAACAAAAAACTTATTACGACTGAAATTGGCAATATTCTTTCTTCTACCTTTTGTTCTGAATACATACATTTGTACAATGAGTAAATCAGCTTAAAAATAAATAAATAAAATCTAAAAATAATTGAAAATATTCAGTGATATTTCCCTAATTATGCAAAGAATTTTGAAGACTGAGTCTTTAAAAAACAAATGAATTCGAGACAACATAATTATTATTTGTTTTGATTATTCATTAAAAAAAAGAAGCCTTTTTGGCTTCAAAACACTTCATTACAGCCTGTTCTAGTTCACTTAGAGGAATAGCCTTTAAAATAGCACACTTCGAGATAGCGGTTCTTTTTTTTGTGGTTAAAATATCAAAATATCTTTACTTGATGTTAAATGTCAAGTTAAAATAACTTGATGTTAAATCACGCAATTGCAGTGAATGATTCAATGAACAGACGGGTTTTTTTTTTCATTAAAAAATACTGTGAATCATACAACAAACACTTAATTGCATTCATCCAGATATTCTGAACTAGTGCTGCACGAGAATCGAGACAAATCTCGGTCTCGGTCTCGGTACTGAGACTTGAGCAACCGAGACCGAGTAATAGTAACATATGATGCATTGAAGTGTAAGTAGTTGTCTTCTTTTACACACATTTTCATTACCAATATATAAATTAAAATAATTATTAGAAAATAATAACATTTTTTTAAAAGATTATTAATAGCAAACCATTTTTAGTACTTAAACAAAAATTCAAAAAACCGAGATATCTTGACGAGTCCGAGACCAAGATATCTCGACGAAACCGAGACCGAGATCGAGACTACATCGTCTCGGTTTCATGCAGCACAATGCTGAACAAATGCGATTAACTCTAGCCATCAAACTTTTCAAAACATTTAAATAAAGAATGACACCTTATACATGAAAATCGGTTCACGCGTTTAGGCGCTACGTTATTTACAAAAAAAGGTAACAAGAAGAAGAACAAGAACAAGAACATTTTCTGAAAATGTCGTTTTTTTCCAGTGTTTGCTAACTTTTTTTCTAGAAATCTATTAAATCGTATGTTATTACGAAAAAAATTACTGTTATAAAGGAGGATTTGCCCTATATTTTAAAGAAAATTTGGGAATTTTATCTTTTATAGAAAAAGAGAAAAAAAATTGTCAAAAGTTGGGTGTTTTTCAACGTTACAGCTTTTTCGTGCTGTTTTTCACGATCAACCCTTATACGAGGGTCGTTTGAAAAGTCCGTGCAAAGTCAGAGAGATAGCACCACTGGCGCGTATCGAGGTTATGTTTAGTTAGTAGCATCTCTTGGAAGAACACACACCAAGTTTCAGCCAGATCGGTCTATTTCTTTGTGTTTGGCATTCGTTTGAATCGAGGAAGTCGAGTGATTTTCAAAAAATGGACGAAAAAGAATTTCGTGTGTTGATTAAACACTACTTTATGAAAGGCAAAACGCCTCAGGAGACTAAAGAGAAACTTGATAAACATTATGGTGACTCTGTATTTTCGATTAGAACAGTTTATAAGTGGTTTCAAAATTTTCGGAGTGGCCATATGGGCACAAGTGACTCTGAACGTTCTGGACGCCCTGTTGACGTTACTACTCCAGAAATCATTGATAAAATCCATGATATGGTGATGGATGACAGAAGAGTGAAGGTGCGTGAGATTGCTAGTGCTGTGGGCATCTCGAATGAACGGGTAGATAATATTTTGCATCAACATTTGGACATGACAAAGCTATCCGCAAGATGGGTGCCGCGATTGCTCACGCTTGACCAAAAACGAAATCGTGTGAAGTGTTGCAAGGACGGTTTGCAGCTGTTCCAGAAGAATCCGCAGGACTTTAAGCGTCGTTTCGTCACTGTGGATGAAACATGGATACATCACTACACTCCTGAGACCAAAGAACAATCTAAACAATGGGTTACCAAGGGGGAATCTGCGCCAAAAAAGGCGAAGACCGTTCCTTCGGCCGGAATGATTATGGCGACTGTCTTTTGGGATTCGCAAGGAATAATCCTCATCGACTATCTGGAAAAGGGTAAAACTATTGCAGGTGCATATTATTCATCGTTATTGGACCGTTTGAAAACCGAGCTGCAAGAAAAACGCCCACGATTGGCCCACAAAAAAGTCCTTTTCCATCACGACAACGCACCAGCTCACACCTCAGCAGTTGTGGTCGCAAAATTAATGGAAATAGGGTTCCAACTCGTTTGACATCCCCCCTATTCTCCATACTTGGCTCCCTCGGACTACTATTTGTTCCCCAATATGAAGAAATGGCTGGCGGGAAAAAGATTTTATTCAAACGTGGAGGTGATTGCAGAAACGAATGGCTATTTTTCAGACTTGGACAAATCCTATTATTCGGAAGGGATCAACAAACTAGAGCAGCGTTGGACGAAGTGTATAAGCCTAAAAGGAGACTATGTTGAAAAATAAAAAAGGTTTACCCCAAAAAATTAAGTAGTTTTTATTTTTGCACGGACTTTTCAAACGACCCTCGTACAACTGTCCTACCGGATAGTTTTAATACTCACTAGCAAGTTTTGTCTAATTGGAACAAATAATTTTGTAAATAATAGCCTTACAATAATAATAATAATAATTAAAAAAACAAAAACAAAAAAGCGCTAGTCTTAAAAAAAAAACATTGACATGCTATGTATGGAATAAGGCGCCACGGTAGCCGAGCGGTTAAAGGCGAGACCAACAAAATAAATATGTATTACTGTTTAGTGGGTTCGATTCCCGAACTCTAGGCTTTGGATTTTATTTAATGTTTAATATAAGAATTTTGTAGTAGATTGTGCCTGCTAATTGTCTCCGTCCACGATACCTAATTGATAGTTGGACGTGCCTGAAAGAATACGCACTAATTTCCTGCGTATATAAATATTTTAACATTTTCTGAACTAGTAGAACTCGAAAAAGAATTTTTCTGGTTGAAATTGGTTAAAAAAAAGTGCTATGAGAGAAAATTATAGAAGACTGAATGGTGTAGATGGGTGTAATTAAGCTTGATTAAAGTGTTCAACATTAATAAGGGTGTCCTTTATTAAGATGTCCGTTATTAACAAGTTGGGAATGATACAAACAAAAAAAGATGTGGAATTAGTTGTTCAGGGTGAAAACCCCATTTTGGTTGTGCAGGGCCAATAATAGATACATTCCGTTCTATAGAACAGATGTAAACTTGAACACACACACAAAAAAAAAACATATAGACTGTTTGTTTTGTTCTTAGATACTTATCATAGTGCTGACACACAGCACGTTTAAAAACTAACATACAATTTAATAAATTGATGAGGGTCATCCACTTTTCTTATATACATCATGTGCCTGGCTGTAACGCCCTCGGACTCATCAACTGTGGTTAAGTTCCTGCACAATTGTATTCTGTTTACACTAAACGTACAGATACTTAAGCTTAACCGCTCGTTAAGCTAAATTGTAGTCAAGACTAAGCTTAAACCAATTTACTAAATTTTCCACCAAATCTAAATTTTATTGTCGTCCTTTATTTTATTGTGCAACGTTTGAGACGACCATTGAATCCAATGGCTGATTATTTAATTTATTGATGAGCAGATCATAAATATTTATAAGGAAATAGATTAATGTACAATTATATAATATATAATTATTAATAATATACAATTATATTATTAACAATTAATAATAGGGAAGAGATTAACTGAGTTATTAGCGTACTGGTTTCCCACGTGGAGATACCGGGTTCGAATCCACCTGCCTGGCCCTTAGATTTTTCTCTTCCTAGGAGCTTCTTACAATTCACTGTCTCCAGTAATGGACAGTGTTGTCTGTAACGAGAGAACACTGCCTGGAGCCTGCCAGAGCGCTGAAAAAAGCTCTGGGCACCAATAACCTCAGATGTTAATGCGCCTAATTTAAAATAATAATAATAATAAATTTGTAATTAACACAAAAAAAATAATCTTAGATTAGAAAACGATAAATACCAGTGGCCAGATTCAAAATTTATGAATATTATTCAATTATTTAAGTAAAAACAAAAAAAAAATGAAGTTTGTAATGAGATTGTTAAAATTGTTTACATTATTTAAGCAGTTAACGCAATGTTTATGATTATATACATTTTATAAGATGTCTTTTGAAAAAAAGTAATTTATAAAGATTGATCGCACATATTTGTTAAAAACTTTTAAGTTAATAAATAAAAATATTAATTAAATAAAGATAAACAAAGTGATAGGAAATAGAATAAAGTTAAAAGGTTAGATATCTCATTACAAATAAAATAAACAACAAACCTTATACTCAGTACTTAATATTTTAAGTATGTTGTCGTTTTGTACATTATAAAGTGACAAAGTAAACAATTAAATTAATTTTATGTTTGTTCATTTAATTTAATAAAGTTAAAAATAATGTTTTATAAATCTGAGTTAATTATTAAGTCAAAATAATGTTTGATAAGTGTTCATTTAATATACTAATAAAGTCAAAATAATGTTTGATAAATAAGCTTTCATGATTAATTTGAATCGCATAATAGATTTAGTAACCAGAATTTTAGGCTATTCGTTGAATTTTATAGAGTTAACTAGGCATTAAATTAAAATGATAAATTTCTATACGCTGCCGGATATTATACATATAATACATTTATATATTGTAGAGTTTTATTTTGTTTTGGTAATTTCTAGAAAAATTAGTTTTAGGCCAGTTGTCGAGGATTGGCTTTCTTGTAAGCCTTTCCAGTATAATTTACGGTTTAACAAACTTGTTATTGGTAACTTGTTACCAGTAACAGTTTAAGTATGGTTCAAATATCACGGTTCGCCTAGAACGATTTTAATTGAAAAGTTCACCAACATCAAAAAATTTTTCTTTCTCCTTATTATTTGGGTCAAAACTAACCAAAATCCACTGAAAACCAAATCGGTTTACGTTGCGGATTTTCTTTTTTTTTAATTTTTCAGGTCAAAAAACGGGAAAAACGGCCTTTTTTTTGGCATTGTTAAGCCAAAATAAATGGAAAATAAATGGTTAAATAAATGGAAAAACAATACAGTTTTTTGCAAAACCAATGCATGCATTTTGAAGCTGAGGGAATTTCCGACAGATTGATGTATTTTATAAATGATAAAAATGAAATTTCGACATTCAAAATCAATAAAAAAGACATTTTTGAGCAAAATAAGGCAAAAACAAGGTGTTTCTCGCATTTCAAAGCTTACTTAACAAATAAATCATCGTTTTTTTTTGTGGAAGGGAATGGGACTTTTCAAAAATGAGAAAAATTCCTGCAAAATACAATATTTATACACTGGGAAAAGGGAAATTTTCCGATTCAAATTCATTTAATGAAACTTTTTGGTTTAAAAGAGCCCAAATAATTTTTCTGTTTTAAGGCAGGATTTAATTTTAAAAAATAAATAAATGAAATAATGCAGTATTTAGACAAACGTTGTTGATGCTTTACGCAGCGTTTATTAGCAAATAAATTTAAATGTGCTCCAGTTGCTGAAAATTATAGTTTGGCTTTTATTGACAAAGATTATATAATTAGAAGTTATTTTAAATTTAAGAGAATGGCTGTTTTTTTGAAGGTAATATGAATGAACGATAAAGTAGAATAAACATACAAAATTAAAAGGTAAAAAAAAAGTAGAAAATTAACGATAAAGCAAACAATGTGTAGCTAAAGAAGCAGGCAGAGCTGAGGTAGACAGATGTAAGCAAAGCCTGAGGCTCATCTCCCAGGCAATGTTGTATAGCAGTTCAGCAAAATTTGTGGAGAAGAACCCGGCACGGAGGTACAGTGTGCAGCGCTATTACAGAAAGAGTATAATTAGGAGGATAGACAAGGTGGTCCTGGGACAGCTGTGTGTCCACCAGTGTATCTGCTTGGCGCGCATACGGACGGGCAACTTCTACGCCACCACGCACGCACACACACTACGTGCTCTGCGTTTGCCCGTAATTACATGATTGATTCCCTTGGTGGCATTAACTGCGCCTAATCTATTAATGACCTAACGAGCTTCAACTATGGCGCCACAATCGTCAGTCAATCTATTCTATTTACTAACTTCTTAATTTAAAATTATAGAAGTTTTACTTTCAATATTTCCATATAATCCAGAGCACCCAGTGATTCTTACTTCTTCCTTATCCTGATTTATTTAAAAAGAAGATCAAAGATTCTTCAAAAACACCATGTAAATCGAAATTATAAATTTGAGCACAGAAAAAACTAGCAAATTTAAAAACTAATTGTTTGAAAATGCAGTAATTTGGTAAAATACGAATGAGAAACTGTCTTGGCGAACCTTAAAGACCTTGTTCTTGCCTATCGTTCCATTCAATCCCATATAGACTCTCGTGAGTCTTAGCTAAAGAAATGGAGAATTAAAATAGATGAAAACAAATGTAATAATAATAATAATGTCTTTATTAAAAAGTTTTAGATCATTATAAACTTTAAAATACAAATACAAAAGCATAGACAGACATATTCATGGTCCTTAGACCGTCTGAAGAGTCGTCAAACACCAGGATATCACAGGAAAGGGCATTATATCTGTTATAAAATGACACCAATCCCAAGTCTGTAGCTCAATTAGGAAAGCTTCTACAGTAATTCAAAAACACGGGGTTCCCTGTTTTTCAGCCCATTTTTGGCAACTTTACAGCCCTGTAACTCATAAACCAGTTGACATATCACAGTAAAATTTCATATTTTTCCAAGTCTATACCAATAGTACACATGTGCCAAATTTCAAGAAAATCCGAGATGGTGAGGTTCAGACCCCGTGTTGATTTGACATGGAATGACCCTATAATAATAATTATTAGGGAAGGGATTAGCTATGAGGTTAGCATACTGGACTCCCACGCGGAGGTCCCGGGTTCGAATCCAGCAGCTGACCCTTAGATTTTCTCTTCCTAGGAGCTTCTTACAGCTCACTGTCCGGTGATGGACAGTGTTGTCTGTAACGAGAGAACACTGTCCGGAGGCCGGCAGTGCACTGAAAGAAGCTCCGGGCGCCAATAACCTTAGATGTTGACGCGCCTTAAATCATAAAAAAAAATAATAATAATAATAATTATTATTGCAAATTTAGAACTTAATTAATAGTTAAACTCCGATATTAGAAGGAATCCAATATTGCCAAGCTTCTTTGCAAAATTTGATCAGACTTAGCCAATCCTTCCCATCCAAATATTCAATAAATAGATGAAAACAAATGTAATTACATTACATTCTCCCTAGGGCCACCCGTTAACCTAAACCTTCACTCCTGATTGGTCCTAAGTATCTAGGACTCTTCATGGACAAACGCCTAACCTGGAGAATCCCACATACTAGACTTAAACGAAAAGAACTAAACATACAATTCAAACTTCTCTCTAGACTTCTCAACAAACGATCGAAACTTTCATTAAACAACAAACGACTTGTCTACACCATGATACTAAAACCTGCCTGGACATGCTGAATGGAACTTTGGGGCTCAGAACTTTGAACTCAGGGCCGGATTTAGATGCAAAAGAGGCCCTAGGCTATTCCACTTATGTGGCCCTTTCACTTCCCATTTTTAAGTTTTTAAATTACATGAGAGATAATAAAATACATCACTACCGTGATACATCACTAAAACAGTGTTTTAGTGTTCACTGCTTTTAGAATAGTGTAATTTTAATTTTGCTAACAATTTGAATGTAGGCCCCTCTTGATCTTGAGGCCCTGGGCTGAAGCCTAGTTAGCCTAAAAATCCGGCCGGCCCTGGGCTCAGCCAAAGCTTCCAATATCAACAAGAATCCAATCCTTCCAATCAAAAACGCTTCCTACTTGGTTCTCCTACCACAATCATGCATCAAGACACTCCTTGTTCCCTATGTTTAAGAAGCTGCAATTTCCTTCTAGTTTCCCAAATTACTGCATTATCAGAAAATCCTCCAAGATGGTTTGAAACGCCAAACGGTTCTTAATGAAGTGCACAATAGTGAGCTGTACCACTTTGGGAGTTCCACCAATGGGTTGAATTCTCTCCTCATGCCATTTCATGTATTTATACTATGTAATCATGTTGTATCAGCTTCACTTATTGCACAAAATATACTGCAGTTGTAAAAACACTTCAATTTTAGTTTAAAAGCACAGAACAAGGGTCATTCAATCTAACAGACAGATATTTTTCTCTCTACGTTTACCATAAATTATATTAATAGTCAAAACTTCTCCATTGGCATGTAATTAACATTTTAAATATCATGAGCAATTGACGCAATTTAAGGCATATTTTTATAATCTATTTACAGGTAAAGTTAATATAGGTTATCAAGGCCATTTGCTGGTTGATTATCATACAGTTTAGCCAACGGATTTTTTTTTAATTTTATGCGATTTATAACTTGTAATTGTTTTTTCATAAATCAGGTGTTACGTGTAATATATCTAAAACTTTAAACATTTTACGTTCATGTGATATATGTTTATACTTTTTGCTTCCAGACTGAAGCTGAACTTGAAAATCATCTCTTAACGTTTCATGTAAAATAGTTATTGAAATGAATCATTTATGAGTCTTTACTTTTGGTTTCAATTCAACTTATTACAATATAGCTATTTAAATAACAATTAGTTGTCTACCTGAAAAGTTGTATTCCATAAGTCCAGGCAGGTTTTAGTATCATGGTGTAGATAAGTCGTTTGTTGTTTAATGAAAGTTTCGATCGTTTGTTGAGAAGTCTAGAGAGAAGTTTGAATTGTCTGTTTAGTTCTTTTCGTATGTGGGATTCTCCAGGTTGTATTAGTTGTATAGCCCTGAAAAGGATTTTGATTCTGAAAAGATAATAAATAATAAAAACTATGTCCATCTTCGAAACCATCTTTGATAAAAATCACAAAACAATTTAGCAGTCCATTGAGTGTAAACGGTGACAGAATTTTCTTCAGAATTCAGGCTTTAGACTTAACAAATTTAATCATCTTCAACGGTACATTAATGCACAAAGTTAGCACTTTAGAAATATTCACTCATCTGGCCAAAATCTAATCTAATCTAATTTATTTATTAATCAAATTTTTCGCGAAATGTGTTAGCAAATAAAATTAGATTGGCAGACAGGACAGAAGATGCACTAACACAGTGATTTTCAACCTGTCGCGGCGGCACACTTTTAACAATTTCAAAATTTGGCGGTACACCAAACAATAAGATAAGTTTAAAAGTATTTTATTTATCCATAATGCACGGTGTAAAATAGTTTATGTTTATTTTCAGTATAAAATAAAATAAAATGGACTAAAAAACAACAGAATATGTTTATTAAGGGATTAATTACAAGTTAATAATAAGAATACTTGTAACGAGAAATTTGAGCTTGATATTTTTTGATAATTTCATTTATATTTGGTCGTATAAATAGTATACAAAGTGCAATTTGTAACCTTTGACTTTCTTATTTTAAGAAAATCTACTTTAAAAATTGACTGCCAGTCCATCTAAAAGAGTTTTCAACGAATTAAACAACTTGATAACTAACACTCTTGAGTGCTTGTGAACACGTTTTCTTGCAAAACAAACGTAATTTCTCATACGAAGATGAATGGAATCCTGGAAAATGATATACCGTTTGAAAGCCCATTAAACAAGGAAACTTTTATAAAAAAGTTCCAGCACCTAGGTCTGATAATGATCACGTAAGGGCCTAATGAGTTTTCTTAAAATATTCGATTACTTTTATTTTCCCAGGTTCCGGAAAAAGATTGAGGCTGTTTGGAGAATGACTTATACTTGGAAATGGTATCAATTTGTAGAAAATGTATCTGTCTTTCTAACCGTGTCTTCAGAATCGAATTCGGACTAAAACTGTTTGAGTAATAACATTTTTATTGGAAAAAAGTAATGATTTTAGAAAAAAAAATTTAAAGTGACGTCACTCAAGAACAGTGGAAAATATGAAGTTGGCCAATGCGTCATTGAACTCCACTTTAGATTTACTACACACAGTAGGCCTATCGACAATACTTACTGGTTCACCCTGTATAATTTTTATTGTATGCATTTTCTAAATTTTGGCGGCACACTTCAAAACTTTTGCGGCACAGTGGTTGAGAATCATTGCACTAACATTTATAATAATGTAAAAATATCATATTGTCAATAAGCCCTGAAGATGACCTAGTCTCTAGATCGAAACCTTGGCAAAATAATGACTGAAATTGGCATTATTCTTTCTTTTCTTCTGTATTAATGAATCTAGTCTTCAAAAACAATGAATAATAACTAGGCTGAACTTTAGCAAACTCCTTGAAATTCTGCTTAAGGTCAGTGATACCAAAATGTCGGTTCAAAATAAATTTCCAACAATCCCCTTAAAAAAATAATTCTTTTTACTGGGAGAAAACCATTTTTAAAAAAATAAAAGTGCAGGACATATAGTATGGTAAGTAATGTTCAAGGATCAAGGAAAATTATGGAAAAAATGCGTGAAAAACTGAAAAATCCTAGTCGCCATTTTTATCGGCCGACTTTAAATATCAATAGCCGTGATATAACCGAAAACTGAAGACAAAAAATTAGAGCACGCGCAATACAATTACTTCAAAATAAATATACATATTACTTAATGAGACTAAGAAGTTGTGGAAATAAGTTGCAGAAACGTTGGCAAACTAGATATTGCTTTGTTTCCCCTTGATCCAAGCGAACAAAATTCTAAAATGAAAAGAATAGAGGCCTTTTATAATAGGAATGCAGATATAGAAAGATGTCGGTATCCTTTGGCCGGGTAAGAGACAAGGCTTCAGCTTCATTGAATTGTTTGTCTGACTAGACCTTAAACATCCTCGGCAAGCCTCTCCTGGTGGACCGTATTGTCTTCTCTCTGGGAGGCTTGCACAGAGTAGTGATCTCAGTTTCCTTTCATCTCCAAACATGGGGCGGCTACTATAGCACCAGTTCCTGTATCTGATGTGTGTGACTTGGCTGGAGTTTCTAGACATCTTTTACAAGCGTTTACAATGACGCAAACTCATTCAAATTATAATAGTTATGTGAGATGATAGATAAAAATAATATAATAAATGAATAGTATAATAAGAAAAAAAAAACACTTTTTTTTTTCTTTTAATTAGAATTTTTACAGACAAGATAGTATGGGGCAAACTACCCTCCTTATGAGGCACTACGTCGAGAAATTCAAATCTGTACAAAATTTCGATTCGAATGACACTTCATTCTTGAAAATCGGTTCACGCGTCGATAATTTGAATGCTGTACTTCCCCTCAACAGGTGTAAGAGCAGATCATTGTTTTAATTTACCTAGGGGAGCCTTAACCCTTTCATCCTGCCAAAATTTTATCAAAATCGGGCTAAGGTTTACAGAGTTATTAGTAATAATAATTTTGGAGGGAGAGGCCTTACATAAATGGGGCTAACTCCTCTCCCATTCAATGTACAGCGTCGAGACCTCCCAAAAAGGCACATCTGCATAAAATTCCGAATCGAACGACATCTCATTCATGAAAATCGGTTCAAGTGTTTAGGTGCTATCTAGTAGAGAAAAAAGGTAACAACAAGAACATTTTTTGAAAATGCCGTTTTTGCTCATTTTCAGCAACTTTTTTCTCAAAATCTATCAGATCTGAATTGTTAGAAAAAAAATTAAAGTTATAAAGAAGGATTTGTCCTACATTATAAAGAAAATTTAAGAATTTTATCTTTTACAGGAAAAGAGAAAAAAATTGTCAAGGTTGGGTGTTTTCCAACGTTACCCTTTTTCGTGCACTTTTTTGACGATCAACCCTTATACAACTGTCCTACCGGACAGTTTTAATCATAACTTTAATAATGATAATGCTGTAGTACATCACGGCTTCCCCATAAGTTCAATATGCTACCCGGGAAGAAGAAGAATGAGGAACGGACTTGCCCAGTTGTTACCGTATACAGGATTCCATCGCGGAGACTTTGGGTTTAAATCTAGCTGCTGGAACTTAAATTTTTGTCTTCCTTGTTTTTTTTTAAGCTATACAGCGGTTTTAACTGAAATATTATTTTACCAGATTTAGAAAATTCAAATTTCAATCACTAGTAATTAAATTTAGTAATTGAAAAATGAGATATTCACTTCTTTCAGCTGAACGCGAGAATACTGTCTGAATGCTGGCAGTGCACTGTAAAAAGCTCCGGGCGCTGATAACCTCAAAAGTTAACGCGCCTTAATTTTATTTTTTAGTATTATTTCTAAATGCTGGACCATACAATCGTAGAAACCGCTTGTTTTTTTCGAATTCTAAAGATATTTTCGGTTTAAACAGAAAAGTCATCAACTGATTTTCTTTAAGTTTAAACATTTTCTTTTCATTCTTATTAATATATAGATGGTGAGTATGTACATTACACAAAAATAGCACTTTCGGCCCTTAATGTAATTTACTTGAAAAAATAAAAATTAATATAAAATTAAATAAAAGCGGCAAGTCTTCTCTGTTTTCGAGAAATTTATTGAAAAGAAAAGAAAAAAAATATTGGCAAATTTTACTTCTTAATTACAAATATTTATGAAATTATTGAGTCAAATTACATATTTAATTCTTAAACAATTTTACGTTTTCAAATTAAAATATTAATTAAAATGAGACAAACTAAAAAGAAAATAAAAAGAATAAAACAATTATTTGAATATAAATCTCAATACACGCAAATGTAAATTAAAGAACGTAACTTTAAAGCGTGTAATTAATACTTATAACAACTAACAATTAAATAACATTTACAAGTATAAACTAACAAATAATTTGTAAATAACAAATAAAACAATTTAAATAACTTTTTGTTCATTAATTTAATTTATTGTTTGCTGTAGATAAACAAACATTGTACAAAACACTTCTGGGACCGATTTGGACTTAAAGGCGCCCTATTTAAATGTCAAACTTATATGTTTTGCAATTGAGGGTACATAAGATTAGTGTCTGTGCTTTACTCTTTCTGAGGGGATTAACGTGAATATCTGAATAAAAAGTCTAAGTGAAATATCTGCGAGACCGCTTAACTTCCCCTTAAATAGGGGTAAGAGAAAGTAAAAAAGTGCGCGTGATTGGTTCAGAGCAGAGAATGTTTTTGGAGTTCTAAAATTGAGAGTTGTATACGGCGGTGGCCGTCCGGAAATAAGGAATGGTTGTAAACTCGGTGATTGCTGTGGTAGTGAATGGAAACAGGCGGAGTGAATGACTGCTAGACTGCAGACGGGCGGGTAGAGTGCCGCCACAAACCAGTCCAAGCCTTGGACCAGCACCGCCTTAGTTTCAACTCATTCATTCCGTTAACTATCTTCTCCTTAATTCAATCACATCCAATGGCCAGAATTAAAAAAAAGAAATATATGTATATCTAATTAGTAGTTTAGTCAGAATTGAAACAAGTTTTAAGGGTCAGGATAAGATTTCCCAACCCAATTTCCATCAAAAAGTTTGTCAAAATTGTGGTAGGGAAGTTTTAGGATTCTAAAATAGGACTACAGATATGTACGTCTAGAAAGAGCGAGATTACGATAGTGTAAACGCTTTCAAGTTTTCGCGCATGATCTTGTACGTACTTATAAAACGGCACTCATGGGTTAAAGTTCGAAAACCGCTCAAATTATATTAAAAAAAAGTTTTCCAATAATATGCATGTAATCCTCAGTAAATTCGAACTCTAAGACAAGAATAAATTGCTTAACTCTTCTACATTTGTATTAAAACTGTCCGCTAGGACAAGTTGTACAAAGGGTTGATCGTTAAAAACTGCACGAAAAAGCATAACGATGAAAAACAAACAACTTTTAAATTTTAAGAAAATATATATAAAATAAAATAAAACATCCCAAATTTTCTTTAATATTGAGCGAATCCTAGTACACAAGAGTATTTTTTTGCACAACGTAGACTTAATAGATTTCGATTAGATAGATTAAAAAAAAAAAAAAATTATAAAATTAAATTAGGAAAACAATAAATGCTAATTTTGAACTAATATTCCACTATAAAGAAATGATTAAAGGACACATAAAAAGGTTTAGAAATCAATCCCAAAAAACAAATTGGAGAAACCAAGAACGATAATATGTACATCTAATTTTATATTCGATTAAAAGAAAAGATAATAGAACACATTAAAAACGAATAGAAATCCATTCAAAAAAACAAATTAGTGAAACAAAAAAACTAATTATTAACTTATATTCGTTAAAAAAGAAAATATTAAACAATAAATCAAAAAACGCTAAGATAACAACTGTGGACACAAAAACGCTAATTTAGTATATATAATCAAAGAATCAAAGTCAAAAAAATAAATCAAAAAAGCTCAGCTAAAATTTGTAGAAACAAAAACCCGAATTTGTACCAATAGACGATTAAATTAAAAAAGTCATTAAAAAGGATTTTAAAAGGGTAGATTAAAGAATACATCAAAAAGGATTATGAATCAATTATAAAAAACTATTTGGGGAAACAAAGAATCCTAATTTTAAACTAATAGTCAATTAAATATAAAAGATTAAAGAATACTTCACAAAGGTTTAGAAATCAATTCTAAAAAAACATAAATGGCCATTTGGGGAAACACAAATGCTAATTTTGAACGATTAAAAAGAAATGATTAAAGAATATATAAAAAACGTTTAGATATCAAATCAAACAAATTGGAGAAATCAAGAATGAATTTATAGTTGATTAAAAGGTAAATATTAAATAATACATCAGAAAGGCTTAGAAATCAATTCCAATGAAAGCTATTTGGATTAACAAAGAATGGTAATTTTTTATGCATAGTTGATAAAAAGAAAAGATTAAAAAATACATAAGAAGATTTAGAAATCAATTCTAAAAAACTATTTGGGGAAACAAAGAATGCTAATTTTTAATTTATAACCAATTAAAAAGATAAAACTAAAGAATCCATTCAGAAATAAATTCTGAAAAACTATTTGGGGAAACAAAGAATGCTAATTTTTAATTTATAACCAATTAAAAAGATAAAACTAAAGAATCCATTCAGAAACAAATTCTGAAAAACTATTTGGGGAAACAAAGAATGCTAATTTTTAATTTATAACCAATTAAAAAGATAAAACTAAAGAATCCATTCAGAAATAAATTCTGAAAAACTATTTGGGGAAACAAAGAATGCTAATTTTTAATTTATAACCAATTAAAAAGATAAAACTAAAGAATCCATTCAGAAATCAATTCTAAAAAACTATTTGGGGAAACAAAGAATGGTAATTTTTTATGCATAGTTGATAAAAAGAAAAGATTAAAAAATACATCAAGAAGAGTTTAGAAATCAATTGGAAAATCCCTAGGGAAAACAAATACTAAATTTGAACCTAAATCTGGTTAAAAGAATTGATTAAAGGATACAAAAAAAAGTTTAGAAGTCGAATTAAAAAACAAAAACAAATCGGGGAAACTAAAGTCATAATAAATTTATAATTGAATGATAACATGCTATTTTCATGCAATAATAATAAAAATATAATTGAAACTTAAATAAGTAAGTCTTACCTTGTTTAAAGTATAACCAAGTCCATCAGCATCTCAGTAGATCACCTGTCCAATAGCACTTGACACTTGACACTATTTAAAATAATTCACAACACTATTCGCACTATAACTGTATATCACGCACTAAGTATAACTTAAACACAATTTATAAAATAAAACATCACTTTAAAACGCACTAATATTAACTTAAAAAATCACGGTAATAAAAAGACACGACTAACGAGTTAAAGATGGCCGCCGGTAACTGGCCAGGCAGATCAGCTGATGAAGGGAGTTTATCTAAGCAGAGTGACCAACTTTGATTTTTATTTAATTTTATTCATAATGTATACAACTAAATTGTTAGTGATTTTTTATTACATTGTTTTTTGAATTAATTTAATTCATTGATACTTTTAAGTCAAATCTAAAATAAATCGATGAAATATAATCCCTAATTCGTTAATTATATATAATTTTTGTATATTATGAATGAAAATAAATTTAAAAAAAAAGTCAAGTTGGTCACTCTGAATAAATAACCTTCCTTTACCAGCTGATCTGCTTGGCCAGTTACCGGCGGCCATCTTTAACTCGTTAGTCGTGTCTCTTTATTACCGTGATTTTTTAAGTGAATATTAGTGCGTGTTAAAGTGAAGTTATATTTTATAAATTGTGTTTAAGTTATACTTAGTGCGTGATATACAGTTTTAGTGCGAATAGTGTTGTGAATTATTTTAAATAGTGTCAAGTGTCAAGTGCTATTGGACTGGTGATCTACTGAGATGCTGATGAACTTGGATATACTTTAAACAAGGTAAGACTTTATTATCAATTACTTAAATTACATTTCAATTATATTTTTATATTCTTGCATGAAAATAGCATGTTCAATTATCACTTACAAATAATCCTATGTATTCTTGATTACGTTCAGTGTTGGTTAATTCTTAAATTTCTAAAGCTGATTGATGTATTCATTCATCTTTTCTATTTAATTGACAATTTAAAATTAGTATTATTTGATTCCCCAAATAGTATTTTAGAATTGTTTTCTATACCTTTTTGATTTATTCTTTAATTGATCTATTTTATTGATTATTAGTTTTTAGCATTCTTTGATTCCCTAAATAGTTACTTAGAATTGTTTTCTAAAGTTTTGAATGTATTCTTTAATATTTTCTTTTAAATCAACAATAAAATCAAAATTAGCATTCTTGGTTTCGCCATGTTGTTTTTGGAATTGATAACGTGCGTAAAATGTCACACCAAATTCTTTCTTCAATTTTGGAACACACGTTCATGTTGCAGAAATATTTCAGACAATATTGCCGATGGTGGAATGTCCCATTCTAAATTTGTCATTATCAAGGTAGAAGTTATTGTTAAATCTACTATAATTTTGTTCGAAGGTAGTTTAGGTTTCGGTTACAGCTTTTAATTGGTCAATGTACTGTAGTGGGTTTTCGTCTTTTAGTGTCTGTTTTATAATATTTAAAGTGTCTCTGAGAGAGTAGTACTGTAGAGATTTGTTATGTCAAGGGATATGACACGTGATGAGAATGACTAGTTTTTAAAGTCAGCTGTTGCCGTAAGGGTTTGTTAGTTTCGGTTTGTTCCCTTATTCTATTTCCTAAACACGGTTTTGAGGCCCAGATATTGAACGCCCCAACGATCGACGCAGAAATGGTGGTAACATTACTGTCATATATTGAAGAAGTACGAGGCAAGAACACTTAGCGACTGACAATATCCAAGATATTCCTAAAAATTGAAGACACAGAACAAAACAGATAATCAGGAGCCACGCACGGCAAATAACCTCAGCCAGAAACTATAAAAGAATAATCTCATATTAACTTAAGCGAACAAAGGCAACTCTACGGTAATTTTAACCCACTCAGACTATGATAACTAACGGACTTCATAAATAAAAACGGACAAACCCAACTTAAGAACGACCCGACAACACGAGTCCAACAGCAAATCAAGGCAACTATTAAGAACAGCCACCTTTATCGTACCTAAAAATGGAGTACTTTAATATGTATCTATGAATCCCGCAGCACCTGAAAACAGTTCCCAAAGTTTGCATATAAAAAATATACAACACGTTATCCATTTATTGAATGACACATTTTGAAAATGCTATTTTGGCTCATTTTTGACAAATTTTTTCTCAACATCTATTGAATCTACGTGATTGGGGGGAAGAAAATTACAGTTATAAATGAGGATTTGCTTTATATTTTAAAGGAAATTTGGGAATTTTATCTTTTTTAGTAAAAGAGAAAAAAATGGTCAAAGTTGGGTGTTTTTTCAACGTTACACTTTTTTGACGATCAACTTTTTTTAAAACTAGACAACTATTGGACAGTTTTAAATCAGTTATTAAGGCTGCCTTCAGTATTACGTGCAAGGATGGGGTTCAAAAATATATTATAAAAATAAAATAAAAGATTAGAAGAAAGGATTCATGGTGGATTCGAGAATATACCACGCTAGTTAACACGCTAAGCAAAAATAAGACACTCTCGTATTTAAAAAATTATTTACGCTCCTTTAAAAAGCGGCCATGCGGTGATATTTATATTATTTTCAGCTGCGTCGCGCTACATTTACGCCTAGAACTGGCACGAGAATCTGAGATCTTTACATCAGATTATATGTATTTTTAATTTCCTCTCTTGCGAAGACTTTTTCATAAATTCACTTACCTATTTTATCACATTATTTCTTGAATAATTAATATAACTATTTGACTTTATTTTTTTAAAAAAAACGATGTAAAAGTACTTGTACTTATTAAGGCAGCTTTAAGATTGGATCATTTCTGTCAATACTTTCTCTTGCTTGCCACTTCTTTGACAAGAAATAAACGTCTTTACTGAAACTGCCACTACTAGCATGATTTGGTTCGAATCAAAGAAAGCTTCGGCACTCTCAGCCATTCCGTTCAGTCTTCGAGAGTCAGTTCTCTTTTACATCTTCGGGAGTCAATTCTCTTCAGCATCTTCGAGAGTCAGTTCTCTTCTGCGTCTTCGGGAGTCAATTCTCTTCAGCATCCTCGAGAGTCAGCCCTCTTCTGCGTCTTCGAGAGTCAATTCTCTTCAGCATCTTCGAGAATCAGTTCTCTCCTGCATCTTCCAGCAAAATTTCGCTCTGTAACTCATCAAACTTCTTTCACTCATGTCTCTCCATTTCCAAAAAAACTTTTGTCCTCTTGAACTCGTTCTCAACTTACTCCTAACCAATAGCAGCGGGTGTTCCACAACGTTCTACGTATCTTTTTGATTCCCACATCTATTCATCACTTACAGAATAGAATAAGATATTTATTACATTTGATTACATACTAACCAGTGTTGAAGTCATGTTAATCAAGAAATGGACGAATTTCAATGTTAACCCCATTAATCCTGTCCCATTTCTTATCCAACACAAATCAGTTGTGATGTAGAAGATCCTTTTGGTCCCACAGAGGATGCAGCAATATCCATTTCCAACCTTCGAAAATTGAACGCGATGAGAGCGAAGGAATCAAACATGTCATAACGCGTTGCTGTACTCCCTCTTGGTAGCATTGCTCTATCTTCGCTTTGCTCTCCACTATGCGCGGTCCCATATGTTAACTTGTGTTTGTTTTCGCCGCTTTGCTCGCCGCTCTACTATGTTTCCAGCCTTAAGGGTGTCCAAGTGAACAGTCTACCGACGTATAGCTTAGCTTTGTTTGGTTTTCATACCTACCTACCATGACTTCATAATGTTTCCAGGCTTCTTTGTGCCAAATAGCATCCCGGTGGCTTAACCGATGACACTACATTGGGAAATGATTGAAGATTGATGAGTAGGTTTCAAGGTGAACAGCGCTACTTTGCTGTTCGAGATCATAGCGGCGTTACAGTAGGTAAGGATAGGGTGACCTGGCTTTAGGATTTAGGACGGCTCTGGTCTTTATCTAAGGGTAGATCCAATGCTCTAAACGGTACATCGATCTTAAGACGAGTTTTGAATAGCCTTCTTGATATCTGGTGCCATTTTCCAGCAAGATTTTTTGGGAACAGGTGGAAATTTCGCCTTGGACAGTCCTTTCTCCAGATTTAAACCCAACAAAGCTTGCGGCCTTGCGCAAAAACAAAAGATAAACATAGCGTCAACTCACAATTTAGACAACTACGATTTTCATTACTCGCTGTAAAATTTGCCATGAACTGAAGACTTCTTCAACAAGTAATATCAATTATTTCTTCTTCAGCAAAAAGGTATTGTTGCTTGTTCTGCCTGTTTTCTTCCCAGTAAGTTGTTAGCAAATTTAAGCAACCTCCCCCTAGCTTGAAGACTGGTGACGCCATTGTTACAAGGGGTACAATAAAGTCTAACTATACAGTAAAGCTTACTTTTGCTTACTATAGTAATGGGGACACACTGTGCCCAGATGCAGGTAAAATGTGATCTAATGAATTTTAAGACAGCACCAACTTCTTTATAAATACACTAGAGGGCAGGTCGATCTGGCTGTGGGATTACATGCGTACTAGTTGTAGAAGTCTTATGTCTATAAAGCGTGTGTCACGGTCGATTCTAGCGGCGACGTGCATGAAATCTGTCCTTATGTGTGGCATCTCCTGTTTGTCAGCATTCTACCCAACTGTAAACTGCCTGTCACATCCTGTCTTGAACGTCCAATCTTAGAAAGGTTATAATTTAAGCCAAATATAAATTATATAGATTCACGGTTTACACTAATTCTAAATAACGTATCTAATCACTGGTAGACAATGATTATTACACTGGCTCATTCGTTACTCTAGAAAACGGAAATACGTCTTTTGTGAATCACTCAAAAAAAATAAATTCTGTTATAGTAGAAATATATTTAAGTAAAACATTTTCTTGAGTTTATTCTATACAAATATTTAGTAGCGTAGCGCTGTTATTTTATCTGGGTAGGGCAGCTGACTCTCCAGATGCTTTGCGAACTTCGCAAAACAGACTCCGCTAATTAGAGTACAATTTTCTTAGAGTTGAATTTTGTTGATATAATTGATTTATTTTTGGTTTTACTTAAATTTATGTTGGCAATAACAAATTGGAAATGTGAAGCTGTTGTTATAGTCCAGGGGTCCCCAAATTTTTTACACAGGGGGCCAGTTCACTGTCCCTCAGACCGTTGGAGGGCCGGACTATAAAACAAACTATTTTAAAGTAAAAAAAACAAAACGGGAACCAATAGAATATTTCAAATAAAGAACAAGTAAATTTAAATCACCAAACTGCCCAGTATTTCTGTGGGAATTATGGACCTGCTTTTGGCTAATGAGATGGTCAATGTCCGGTTTAGTTATAGTGCTTTGCCTTTCTTCCTACTTCTGCTGTTATTTTTCGTGCATCCCGCGTCATCGGAAGTAGTACTGTACATGAGCGACGCAGCGCTTTGCGGCACCGCCACATATAGTGCTCCTCCTCTCACTGACCACCAATGAAAGAGATGTCCCTTCCGGAAGTGCGGCGGGGGCCGGATAAATGTCCTCATGGGGCCGCATGTGGCCCGCGGGCCGTATTTTGGGGACCCCTGTTATAGTCATTAAATGTAGTCAAGAAAACATGTTGACTTCCTCTCTGTTGAGTAATTCCCAATAAAATTTTAATTTAACGGATAAATCTAAATTCAAGCTTTCAATGAACCAAGTAACGAAGAACAAAGAGTAACCAAGAATCAAGATTAACCAAGAACCAAGAGTAACCACGAACCAAGTGTAATCAAGAACTAAGAGTAATCAAGAATTAAGAGTAACCAAGAACTAAGAGTAACCAAGAATCAAGAGTAACCAAGAACTAAGAGTAACCAAGAACCAAGAGTAACCAAGAATCAAGAGTAACCAAAAACCAAGAACCAAGAACAAGGAATAACCAAGAACCAAGAGTAACCAAGAACTAAGATTAACCAAGAACCAAGAGTAACCAAGAACCAACAGTAACAAAGCACCAACAGAAACCAAGAACTAACAGTAACCAAGAATCAAGGGTAACCAAGAACTAAGAGTAACCTAGAACCAAGAGTAATCAAGAGCTAAGAGTAACCAAGAACCAAGAGTAACCAAGAATATTGGTTAGCTTTTTTTTACTCCTCTCTAGTGCCAAGTGAAACCCTTTTCCCTTACAGCATCTCCCTTGAGGCTACCACGCACTCAGGTTTTCTATAGGGATTTTCTAGGAAGCGATGTAGGAGTAAATAATTTAAGGATAAGCATATCCTGCTACCAAATCATCCTCCCTCCTCTACAATGTCCATCCCGGGTTATTCTGAAGAAGGATGCTTCAAGTTGAGAGTTATACAAGATTTTCGGCAGCTTATACTCCCTTACAACACGTTTGTAACTAAATATGCTTACCGGAGATAACCTTTCATCTCACTCACACTCAGCGCTTCCCCAAAAGTAGGACCTCTCAGATTAATAGAATTAAGGTTCTCTAGGAAAGTTCTATGAAGAAAAGTGGGAAGGTAATAGTTAGGGGATAAACACAGCTAGCTTTCCAATGCACCCCCAGCTGGGATCGCCTATCCTAAATTCAGCACCCTAAGTTAAGAAGTTGAAAGGGAAAAATACAAGCCCTTCAAAAACTTAAAGACTAACCAGGCTTTCTAGGTAGCGCCGTATAAGAGATAGGACCATACCTTACAGGAAAATAGCACTTAAGTGTCATTCTATTTCTCACCCCTTAATCAAAAGTACCCTTCATCTAATTTTCAGAAAAAAAATCTTACAAATAAATGTTTTAGACCTAAACATGTTGGTCTAGTGGTTATGAAGAGTGACTTAGTAAGTGGGAAATCAAAAACCCATTGATAATGCCTGTCATATACTATTTTCAGTTATACGAATGTCCAAATGTATTTGTTTATTTTAAAGACGAACCACCCGGTTTATTTGGGCTGTTCAATTTTTTTAAAGCTTCTGCAACAAATTATGTTAATCTTGCGTGATTTTTGCATCAAACTTGCGCAACATTACGCAAATTTGATCCTTTTCCCAGTTTTATTGAATTGGTTGTTTTTTGGGGGGGTTAAGGAGAGTTCTGCTTTTAAAATTAGTTGATAATAGCTAAGCAAAAAAAAAAAATGGCAGCTGAGTTTGTAGTTGCTGTTGAGGAAAAACAGCCACGGCGCTGAGATATGGGAGCCACCAGTAAGTGATTAGGACGATATGAGTCCCGAGGCCATTGTAGACGGCACCGCTAGCCGCATAAATCTTACTCCAACTGTTGACAGGACAAAGGGCATCGCGGCAACGTACGCGCCACCTCGCTTCGCCATTTATGTGCGTGCGTATTACTGTATATGTGGCTTTCCATTCTCGACTCTCTACCACTTTATCTTACATTGAATAATGTCACATTTGCCCTTGTAATCCAGCAAGCAGACCACACCGCTTACACAAGTTTTATGCCAATTGCTATCAAAATATTGTTATCTATTCATCAGTAACACTAAGCTATCAAAACCTAGTTCTATTTAGCTACCGTAAAGTAAAACTACAACAGCAACCAACTTCGCATGAAAATCCAATTCAATAAAACTGAGAATCACAGTATTATTTGAACTAAAAACTAAATTCGACTTCAATATTTTACATGTTCACTTTAGAAACAAAATTTTTTCAAAAAAAAAAGTGCCTAAAAACTAAAAAAAAAATATAGTCCATTGAAAGTCTCTTCCGATCAGCCATTATTCTTCTAATTTTGCATTTTGAGTTTCTTAATATTGTTTATAACAAATCCATAAATTCATGTGTTCACTGATGTTTCCAAAAAAGGGAATTATTATTTCAAAATTTGTCGTTTTATGTCCTTAAAATGTTTGTTTTAGATATTAAATAGAAATAGTATTTTATGTATGAATTACATAAGTTTTATTTTAAAAACTAAAAAGATAAATGATTAGGTAAAACATTATTGGTTAGCCATTGGATTTGTTCATTAAAACAACTTTGACTTTTCGACAAATTCATTACCTTTCTCAGGGCTGGAATTACACGAAATATATTACATTATATTTACTAAACATTGAAATTAGTATTAAAAATTAAATACAAATAATTGTATTATGGATAAACTACTTAAAAGAAGATTTTATAAATATTACATTAACTTATGTTATCGTGTGTGTTAGTTGTGAGTTACATAAATATAGAAGTTGTATTTAAAGGATCTAACGAGAGCAGAATGGGAAATTTTAGTTGTTAATGGTAAATATTGTAATCTTACATGTCAACAACAATAACGTTATCTGTAAATTATAACAAAATTACAATAACATTAGCTATAGTACAATTAATAAACACATTCTTTTAAGTTGTTAGTTTATCTATAACAATTATTTATGTTCATTTATTTTTTTAATTACGAATATTTGTATAAATCAGTAAATTTATCAAAATGTCGCAATTTTTATTTATCACGAAGAATATATAAAGTTGCTTATCATTATTATTTTTAAAAAATATTTAAGTGATTATTTTTAATATCATTTTAATGGGAAAGGGATTAGCTATGCGTTTAGCGTATTCGCTTCCCATGCGGGGATCCCGGGTTCGAATCCAGCTGGTGGCCCTTTAGATTTTTCTCTCTTCCTAGGAGCTTCTTACTGTTCACTGTTCGGTGATGGATAGTGGTTGTCTGTAACGAGAGAACACAGTACCGGTGGTGTACTGAAAAATAACCTTAGATTTTTGATGCTCTTTAAATAATTTTGAAACGAAAAAAATGCATTTCACTTTAATTATACTAAAAGGTAATTAAAAAAATATCTTTGTTGACAAGTTTAATGTAACTTAGTTAGGTGCATGCAGGTAGCGCTGTACAAATATAAGCCACATAAACAGGTAGCAGGCCCAGGCTTGAAACAAAAAGTACGTTATTAGAATTAAAGAAATAAAAAAGAGTTCTTTAAAAAAAAAAAAAAAACTTCTTTAGTAAAGTATGAAGGCTTGAATGCACCTGTTTTTTCTTTATTCAAAACATTTTTACAAGGTGAATACATATCTATGAGAAAGGGTGCGTGGGCATGCATTAAAAATTCGGAAACTATATACACCTTCGTCTATTGTTTGTTTAAGGTATAAAAACTGAGGTATAGAAGTGTATAATTATGATAATAGAAGAACGCCTTCGGGCCGTAGTGAACTGGACTGGATGGTGTTAATAGCCGCGGATAGACGTCCAGTTCATGTGCCCAGTATTGAGATAACATGCACTCACATAATTACAAGATTGGTGGGCCAGCATTGGAAGAGTCTCTAAAAACCTGGCCTCGTCTTTTTAGCGCCACAGCACGTTTCTTTATAAACTCTTTCTTTCTGTCTCTCTCTATATAGATACTGCTGATCCCCTATCGGGTATACCCGTGACCAAACTATTGCCCATTCTATCAAATAAAACCTCACTGACGTAACCACACTAAGTAACCTTTCAAACAAAAAACCTCAAACATGGTTGCCAGCATCTATCAAAACAATCAACTTAGGCGCTCTTAGATTGCTCATTAGTTTTACTCATTTTGTATCCGGAAATAGAAACATATCGAATTTTCCATCATAATTACACATTTTATCAAAACTCTAGTAGAATAGAATAGAATAGAATAGAATAGAATAATTTTATTTGTTTTAAGGGTAGTACCCTATACAAATGGAGTTTGGTTAAATACAACAAAATAAAACCTTATAAAACATAAATAAAAACTTGAATTGATAACTAAAAATATACATTCCAATCGAATGAAAATAAAAAGAACCAAAATTTAAAAACATAAAAAATTAGAAACAAAACAAAATTATAAAAGTATTTTTATAAACTTAAAACGAAATTCCTCATTTTGAAGGCACTTGTTATAAAATAAAATAAATCATTTAATTTGTTAATATCGGCTACATCTAATAGAGCTTGAACTTGAACATCTACATCTGAAATTCAAAACTCTAGTTATTTTAAAAAAAATGCCAAAAAAATACTAGGATACTATATTCGTTTAAAATTAAAAATAGGCGATTTAAGATTATTCAGTTCACTGCCGGCCTCAGAATAAGGACAGTGCTCTCTCGTTACAGACAACCACTGTCCATCACCTTGACAGTAAACTGTAAGAAGCTCCTAGGAAGAAAAATAATCTAATAAGTCAGCAGCCGAGATTCGAACCCAGGATACGCCAGCGTTTCCCAAAGTGTGGGTCGCGACCCGGCACCGGGTCGCAGAAAAATTCAGCTGGGTCGTGGCAAAAAATTGTAAAAACACTATAACATTTTGCTCTAAATTTAATATTTTTCGAAACTTTTTCAAGTCTTGCAAGGTGGCAACCCTTTACCACCATTTCCTACCGGACCGTTTAAATTTGGATGCTCTGATTGGCTGATTTCGATTCGTCATTCAGCGCCTTCTGTCGATATTGAAAAGAAAGAAATGCTTAATCTTAGTGAACAAGAAGTTGATAATTTAATTGAAATTTCATGCGACACCGATCTTCAAAAAAGTGTTTGAAACTGTAGCACTAATTAATTTTTGGTTGCGCTGTCAAAAGGAATATCCAAGCGTAAGCGAAAAAGCGATACAATTTTTAATGCCTTTTGTCACCACTTATACGTGTGAAACTGCGTTCTCAGCCTTGGTGTACTTGAAAAATAAGTATCGAAACAGATTGGATGTCGAACCTAATTCGAGAATAAAATTAACATCATTAAGTCCTAATTTGACATTGCTATGTGATGAAAAACTACATCATCCTTCGCACTAAGGTCAAAATATGTAAAACAAAATTTACTTTAAGTTTTAAGATAATGGATTGTCTTTAATTACTTATGTTTTTTCTTATATAATTATTTTGCAATTTTTGTGTATGAAATAAACAAACAAATAACTTGAATTTTGATTTTTATTAAAAAATAAAATTTGTTTTGTAAATAAATGTTTTTTTTATAGGGTGGGTCGCGAACAAATTTAATATCTCGTACCGGGCCGCGGTCAAAAAAGTTTGGGAAACACTGTAACACGCTAACCGCATAGCTAATCCTATCGCTAAGCCGGGGTTATCATTTAGGTTTCAGGTTAGGCAATGCCTTGGCTTCTTATTAAATGCTAGTAAGAGAATAAATCACTTTGTGAAATAATGTGGCATCATACTTTGTTTGAATTTTCTATACAGCAAAAAAAAAAAAATTAATTTCAATTGTAGACGATTAAATTAAATGAACAAACATAAAATTAATTTAATTGTTTACTTTGTCACTTTATAATGTACAAAACGACAACATACTAAATTAAAATATTAAGTACTGAGTATAAGGTTTGTTGTTTATTTTACTTCTATTTACATTGAGACTTATACTATTTAAAATATCGTTTAATTTTTCTTTTTATTTGTTTTTGTTCTTATGTTAATTAATATTTTAATTTGGTAAAGTAAAAGTGTTACAACAAATATTTAAGATGAATCTTTTATAAACTTACTTTTTCATAACATGCATTTTTATGAAAGATATGGGTAATTTAATTTCACATTTATTATTGCTTGAGGGAAAACAAACATTGATCTAATCGGTATTTGAGCAGATAATTTCATAAAATTTATCGCAGATACATGGTTATTATGATTGTCGCTTTATATACCAATCTTTCGGTTGAAATCTACATCAAGCTGGAAGTATGATTTAGTATTAGTGAACGTAATGATTTTTACATCATTTTACAGTTGTAATTTATTAGTTTTCGTAGTTATTATAAATTATTATGATTTTTTAGTTTTTTAAATATCGTATACTATGGATAGACAAAAGTTATATCACCAGGGGAACATTGAATTTGTTTATTTTTGTTGAGGGGGGCCCCTCAGGCAAGTACCACCTTAAGCTTTCCATTTAAAGTACCCTATTAAGAACAAGTTACAGTTATGTGATCTATAAGAAAAGAAAAATCAAATAGCATTAAAAAAAAGTTCAAATTTGAAGAAAATTATTGAACCGTATTTGCGATTATACAGAATCGATTTTATGTTTTCTCCGGAAATAATCGATTTAAGGACCTCCTAAAAACGGTTTAGTATCAGCTTGTATTATTATTATTTTTTTTTTATTAACCTTAACTTTAAAATGAAAAAGTCGCAGAAATTTTAAATTTGATATTTCACTTAAGTAGAGGATGCAACAATAAAGTTTAAATCAAAATCGGACAAGAAAAAGGTTCGATTAAGGGCAGTTTTAGGCAAAGAGGGGGCACTTCTAGGCTATGCTTTGCCTTTATTGTATATTAAATTAATGAATTAATGAATCAGCCACCAAAACAATAAAAATAAAAGAATAATAATTAAATAATAAAAACAACAGGGAAGGGATTAGCTGTGCGTTTAGCGTATTGGATTCCCACGCAGAGATCGTGGGTTCAAATCCAGCTGCTGGCCCCTTAGATTTTTTTTCTCTTCCTAGGAGCTTTATAGCTCACTGTTCGGTGGTGGACAGTGTTGTTTGTAACGAGAGAAGACCGCGCCTTAAATCATTAGATAAAAAAGTAAACAATAAAGTGTAATGTACGGTCTCAAAAGTTATAACGATTGTAATAATTAAATATTAATTAATTAAATATTAATTAATTAATAATTATGACTCAAATGTTCAGAGTTAACTACAAAAAAAAAAAAAAAATTATTAGGATCTTGAGAAGTGTAGTAGGAGTTAGTATTTCGCACATTTTGTTAAAAAAAAAATTATTCAATGGATCCAAAAAATAAAAATAAAAATAAGTATTTGCAGTGACAGGCTGACAGAAGGCAAATCTACCTGTGGCAAGGTGAAAGTATCTAGGAATATCCAAACAGAAGAGTATAGTGAGATGGTTCATTTTGTAGTTTCAGAGATAATTACCGTGATTGAAGAAACAAACACTGGCTTGGGCTGTGGTGAGGAAGGGTAGAAGGGGCCTGGCGCCTGAGTGGCCGCGGGATTAAGTGCTTACAGTCGCGGCCGAGCTCCTATTAGAGCTGCACACCGGTCATTACCAGGCAAACACCCTCAGTCTACCTCTCAACAACCTTTATTTATTATTATCATTATTTTTATCCATTGTTTGTTTTGTAAATGGCTTAATAATTTTTAAATTATTACTTTTTTCTTTTTTTGTTTCTTTACTTTCATTTTTACCTTGTAAAGAGGGAAGTATTTTAATCAGAAAGATTTTTCAATTTTGATTTATCGCCGGATGTAAACGTTTTGAGTTTTCTTCAGTTAGTGGTTTGAATGATTGGGTTTCCTTTCTTTTGAAGAGAGGTTATGATTAAGCATCCTCTAATGTACGACTTTTAGTAAGACGTTCACTTCTACCACTCACTTATTATTATCAAGAATCAAATGTTGCACCCAGATTCAAAAATTTGAAGAAAATGGGTAAAGCAGTAATTCCGCTTTTTAGAATCGAGTTTTAAGGTTTCTTTATTTTATTCTATAAACGGCTTTACCATTTTTACATAATGTAAATAGGGGCGGGTGGTTGGTCTAGTTGTTATGAACATGGCTTTATAAGTGGGAGATCCCTGGTTCAAATCCCGCGTATGGCTACTTCTTATTGGTTAGAAAAAAACTGTTTACAGTAAAGTATGAGCTTCCGCTCTCCGCCCACGACACCTAATTGGTAGTTGGACGTTAAGCCTCGCCTAAAAGAAAATAGGCGATTACTTTACATGATGTAAACGTGTACATTAGTAACCTAAGGCATCCCAGCTAGAAGAGGGTTTTATTTTGTACCCTTTTTATATTTTCGCTTTTTAGGAAAGATAAGTTTATCGTATTTCAGAAATTGAGTTGGGACTGAAAAGCTACACTGAATCTGGATTTTAAAAAATGTCTACAAAAACGTAAAAAGTTGAATAACTTATGGCTAAAGTAAACGGCTACGGTAATCAAGTAATTTTTTCTGAAAATATACAGGGTGTTCATTTTAAGACGGCTCAAATGCATTTCATGATTAAACGGTTGATCTGAGCAAAAAATGGTAGAGGAAAAATTTGTTGCCCGTCACCTCTAGTTTCAGAATATGTGACTTGATTTTAGATTCCTGCCCGCAGACGCGGCTGACGTGCGACCAAAAGTGAGGGTTCGCAGTTGACCCCCATTTTCATATACACAGTTTTAAAGAGTATACGTAAAAAGTTATGAAAGAAACCGGAAACCGCAATTCGATATCTTCAAAATTAAAGGTGCTAGGCCATTTCAAAATCAGGATATTTATTAATCATATTTCAATTTTGTAACTTGTTATCAAAGAAAAAGAAGAGCACGCGATAGGTCATTTTTATGTATTTTTTCATCCCCTTTCTACTAAAAATATTGCCAAGGCAGTAAAGCTATTATTTTTCTTAATATCGGGGAAATAAGTCGTTTTCCGAGTGATTTTTCTAAGCAATAATCAAATGTTAAAGAGCTATGTTCTCAAGCATACACAAAATGGCTAAAAAAATAATTTTACATCTGTTACAAACAAGAAGGTTTAATAATTATTTGGTAATTTTGGGAGAGTTGCGTTTAATTACCAAAAAAAAAAAAAAAAAAAAATTGGAAACCTCCTGCCACATATTTAAGTGATCAAATATCTTTCATTTAAATGTTCATAATTATTCCTTGATTTATCAAATAATGCACTTTACTCAGCTGCATGCAGCATGTACTGTGCCTTCAAAAGGTGCCTCCTCAGATACAGAGAGCAGTTGATTACCTCCTGGCTAAACTGGCTTGCGAGCCATGTTGGTGAGGAATTAAGTGTGCGATGGTTAAGAAAATATATGAGTTGGAACCTTGATGACGTAGTAGTACGTAGGAGAAGGTCGTGTGACTGTTCACACCAGTATTTTATTATTATTATTATTATTATTATTATTATTAATATTCAGCCCTTGTACAAACCTAATAATAACAGCAAACTGAATGTAAAGGCAGTTGGAACATATAAAAAAATTCCTGTATTAAATTAAAAATAACGCAAGGAGGGTATGGTATCTGAGACTGGAGGTCTTGAAAGAGACAGATCTGTCAGGTAAATATTGCATACACCATTTGTCAACTGCCTTACCTTCACTTCGACTTGCATAACCAACACGGCGGCAGATCTAATTTCAAGCTAGTTACCCTCGTACATTTTCTTCCCCTTTTATCAGCTAGACATACATACATATTTACAAACATTCCGTTTTTATAGAAATTGAATTTTTTTTAAAAATAAAACAACTGAAGCTATTTGTAAAAGGTTAACTGTGTGTTGGGCTAAAACATTAGGACACTTTCTTTGACCATACACATGTATAATTCATCGTAAACTATAAATTACAACTCACCAATATCAAGTGTATAATTGCAAAAGCAACGCTACAAAAATGGCAGACAGATTACAGTAATGGTAATAAAGGGAGATTCTATAAAAACTATGGCAGATCAGTTACCCAGACAACCATGGTTTAAGGGTTTAAGGTTTAAGTAACTGTCACTAATAAATGGGTTGTTACGACAATAAGCAGGCTTAGAGCGTACCACGCGGTTTGTGGATCGTATCTCTTCACAGGATCAACAAAAAGGTCCTCTCTCCTCTTTGCGTAGATTGCAATGAGGAGGAGGATTTCAAACATATGATATGTCCACGTTATGTAATAGAAAGGAAACGAATGTTTGACGACATGTACAGGGTATTTAGATGCACCATTTCGCTACGAAGACATAATATTCTCCACCAACATCTAATGTGCTTAAGTCTATAGCAGAGCTAGCAATGAAATATGAATGTATTTAAAAGTTATAGAATGAATGGAAGAAAATGATTAGAGAAGGATTACGTGATTTTAATTTCGGTTGAGCTATAAGGATGACAGGAGCACAGAGTACTGATCCAACCATTAGCTGTAGTTTATGTAAATAGTTGTATATAGTAGAAGGATGAATGAGTGAAGCGAATGTATTTATAATTAAGAATGGAGAGTGAGTGATATTCTAGTGATAAGCACCTAGACGATGCTGGCTGTGTGGCGAAAGCCAATGCCAAAAAAATTAGTGGAAATATTCAATTTAGATTTTCACTGGTAACGTAGGCCACCTGAATAAAATTACCTATGAACAGTAGGTTTATCCTATGTTTGCAGTCTCCATACTGTACTATTAAAGGTTATCCTGTTCTTTGCGTAATTTCAACGTTAGGTCTAAAATCTATGTAGTGTTTGTTAAATCCATTAAAAAAAATGTTTAGTTTTATCGCTGCTCTAACAGTTAGTAAATAGGCTAACTACTAAGCCCCCCCCCCAAAAGGAACATCTACATGAAATTCTGCATCGAATGACACCTCATTCATGAAAATCGGTTCGCGTGTTTAGGCGCTACGTTGTTTACAATAGGTAACAAGAACATTTTCTGAAAATGCTGTTTTTGCCCATTTTTCAGCAACGTATTTCTCGAAATCTATCTAATCTATGATGTTGCTAAAAAATTTATAGTTATAAAGGAGGATTTGCCCTATATTTTAAAGAAAATTTGGGAATTTTATCTTTTATAGAAAAAGAGAAAAAAATTGTCAAAGTTGGGTGTTTTTCAACGTTACGCTTTTTCGTGCAGTTTTTTTGGCGATTCAACCCTTATACAATTGTCCTGCCGGACAGTTTTAGTTCTATTAATTTATAATCAACATCAACATCTTTTAAGAGCGTATCCCCTTCCCTAGAAAGCGTGTGACCCCCGGGGCGATCGCTCCAAATGGTGGAAATACAATGGTCCCGCATGTTGCTGGAATACCTCCAGTAAAGTAATTTGCAATTAATAAAAACAGGTTTATTTTCTGAAAGGTTCGTCAGTGCAATTTAATGAAACTAAATGTGAAAGAATTTAGTAAATTTATTTATTAAGAAAGTGGCTTTTAGTGAAGGTGGGAAGACCTTTTTTTAAAGAATTGGAAAACCATTTAGCATATATAATGGGTTTGGCAGGCTAGTTGGACAAGGGCGAATTAAGTACACGCAAGTAACATCAAAGGTCGCCGCTAAACACCCCTTTATCATATATTATAGACAAGGACAAAAACACACGTTGGGCTTTCTTCAAACGGTTCGACGAGAAAATTATTGATTATTGATTGAAAGTTTTGCCCTAAACTCTTGAATTTCTTGCTTAACTAGGGAAATTAACCCAAAACGATGGCATAGTGGTTTACAGCTGAAGTAAATAGTATTTTCTGTGTTAGCCACATCTATAATGTGACACTGTGTAGAGTGTAGTTAAATATCGTTGATAGTCCTTCTCCTTCAGATGATTCTGCTGATCCTTTTACTTTAACATAATATTTTGGATACAGGCGTCCTCGGTAGCCGAACAGAGTTTTAGAGGCGAGGATCGTGAAGCTAAGAAGTCTCATGAGAAACTGGCTTTGTTTTTTTGGGGTTTGAGGCTTGGAGCTTGGTGTATGCTCAGAGCCACAAGTGTGACACTTGATGGGGTGGAATTCCAGCCAGTGCAGGATCTTCCCAGGATTAGATAGGAGCAAGAAAGGAAAAAGAGAGGAGACAGGAGATCACGTGGCCAGCTACAACCCTTAATAAGTGTCCTTAATCGACTTTACCTTTAAAACTGTTACAAATCAAAAGTTAAAAGATATGTTGCAACTAGTACACTTTAGTGGGGCGTTCTCACGCGTTCTCAAGCGTTCGTTTACGATGGACATTGACACAAACCACAAGACACAAACCAATTTCGGATACACTCAATTCCTTTTAATTCAGATGTAAATAAAAAGTGTACAAATGGCGGCAAACAAATCACTGGCTACGTCTTTACAATTAAGCACTTGGAATGTACTCGAAAGCCTTCTGGGTTTCAAATCTAGGTAGATAGATAAGTAATATCCATAGGCCTACTGTGTGTAGTGCATCTAAAGTGGAATTCAATGACGTATTGGCCAACTTCATATTTTCCACTGTTCTTGAGTGACGCTCACTTTAATTTTTTTTTTTTTTCTAAAATCATTACTTTTTTGCAATAAAAATGTTATTACTCAGAAAGGTTTAGTCTAAAACCGATTCTGATGACACGGTTAGAAAGACAGATAAATTTTCTAAAAATTGACACCATTTCGAAGCATAAGTTATTCTCCAAACAGCCTCAATCTTCCTCCTGGATACTGGAAAAAAACGTAATCGAAATTTTTAAGAAAACTCATTAGGCTCTTATGTAATCATTATCAGACCTAGGTGCTGGCGCTTTTTAGAAAAAGTTTCCTGGTCTAATGGGCTTTCTAACGGTATATCATTTTCCAGGATTCCTTTTTTCTTCGTATGAGAAATTACGTTTGTTTTGCAAGAAAACGTGTTCACGAGCACTCAACAGTGTTAGTTTATCAAGTTGTTTAATTCATTGAAAACTCTTTTAGATGGACCAGTAGTCAATTTTTAAAGTAGATTGTCTTAAAATAAGGAAGTCAAAGGTTAGAAATTGCATTTTAAACATTTACTTCTGATCTATCTGAAATATTTGAGAAAATGTTAGGAAATATTTCAAGCAAGTGCTATTTTTATAATCGAAGGTTAATTTGCTTAGTTTCAAATAGGGTACAATATTTTTTCTATTATTTATTTATTACATTCACCTCTGTTATAGTCAACAAGACATGAGGATTGGCCTATTAAAAATAGGGTACAATAGACATTTTTTTGATAGGTTTAATTGTTTTGTGCCTGTAAGGAATGAAAGGTCTGAATTGGTGGATATTTTGTGGCAGAGTGAGTAAAGTTGATAATTTAGAGTGGTAAAGGAGTTTCAGCAGATGGTTTTGGATGAAGCCTCAAACGGAGATCTGCGCCTTCCCGTTGGAAACCCAAAGATCTGCAACTAGCTAATCTTTTCTTTTAACAAGTTAACTGCGAAATATTCCTGACATTTCCAAAAGAAAAATGTTTTCACAATATATTTCTGTTTTGAAATTGGGGAAAATTTCTTTTTGCGACAGTTAGGAGCAATTTAAATTTAATTGGAGAGTCACCGCTACTGATCTTCCTCCAAATACTCACGTTACGCTACTGGATTAGACATACATCCGGTTTAGAAGTGGCACAAGAAGTAAGAACAGTTTTTTTTTATTTGCGCACGCGGTAGACATAGTGTGCGTCGGTGTCCCCTAATGGAGCACATCATGCGATACCTTCAACTTCTAACCAAACTACCTTACTCTTCTGCAATCATTAGTTCGGCTTGCTTCTCACTAATTCTTTAAGACATTAAATGACAGCGTGGAAATTACACTGTAACGGCAAGTATGGTAAACCGCAAACTATGTTTACTTTGCAGTTGGTCACAAGCAAAGAGAAAACTATGAGGAGAAGTGTCCAGAGTTTGCACGCACCTTAGTTCTAATATGCGTCTGACCAGTGGGGCGAGTGTTGACGCTGCTGTGTCCAGCTCGGGCACTATTAATCCTAGATTATCAATTTCTAACTTAAAAACATACCAATTTAAAATACCTAACTTAAAAACATATTTGCCATATTACATTTTATGTTTGCTTCATTACATTTGCTGACCACAACTATCGCTTGTAAAAGATACTTTATTAAATTAATATTAAGTAAAGTAATGCCTATCTTTTATGGCGGGCTTTACGTCCAAATACCATATTTGGTTGGACGGAGCCGACTAGCAAGCATACTTTACTATAAACTTCTAATCATTTCTTCTAATATAATATTACTTCTAACGGCCATGAAAATACTTATTTTTTTAAGCGTTTGGTTTTACTTTATTTGTGTTTTTATTCAAAATGTTCCAGAAATTGTTTTTACATTTTTTACACACAGTGTGACCAATAAAAAAGGTGACTGATATAAAATTCAAAGCAGGATTACATTTATTTTTAATTTATAACAATTTTGATTCAAAATATACTTCTGGGTCAATACATTGCTGCAACCTACTGGTAGAATGTTTTAAAGCTCTCTATATACTCATTTATTGGCATGCTGCCCTAAAGTGGTTGTCGAAGTCTTCTGGATATCCAAAATAGAGTCTTTCATCGTCAGTTTCAACTTTGGAAATAGCCAGAAATCACGCGGTGCTGAATCAGGCGAATATGAAGGCGGAGATGATCGGTTAGTGCGTGCGGGACAAAGCGAGTGCAGGCAGATCTTTCGTTTACCCAAACTTTTTCCACCAAAATATGGTGGGCAGTGGTTTTTGAGAATACCAATCACTTTTTTCGTTTGTCTTTTGACATTGGCAACAGTTCGAACTGTTTTTGTTGGACCAGCACGCGGCTTATCTTCAATACTGTCTCTCTACCATCACGAAATCTAGCGAAAACCACTTAAAAACATTTTTACAACTCATCGCATCGTTTCCATAAACATTTTTGAATCATTTTAATACGTAGTTTCTGTAGCACTGTTTCATTAGATTTTTTTTTACATCATTCCCAGAGACTCTCTCGCATTTCGCGCTACTACGATGAGTTGAAGTGGCTTTTCCCCTGTCTACAGACGCCAGTATTTTTTGGGCTTCATTCCTTTTCCAAAGTTATCCAATCTCAAAGGCCATATTTTCCAACTCTTCAAGTTCAAATCCTCGATCCATTCTCGCAATACTAGATCTCGTTCCTCTGATCTCTACTTTCCCTCACACCGTACTTCATCCTTTGACAAATCCTTCCTAATACGCGCTACCTCTCTCTGGAACTCCTTACCATCATCTGTCCGCCAAGCTCCTACCCTTTCCATCCTTAAATCTTTTCTGTTCAATCATCTCCTTTCTACCCAGCTTCCTCCGAAATGAATTCATTTATTTCCTTAATTTTAATTCTTATATTTGTAAATACTTACTTATTTTTTGTATATAAATACTCGTATCGTAAATACAGGCCAAACCAATAGGGCCTCCAACTGTACATGTTTTTATTCTTAGGGGACAATAGTCCCAGGATAATTAATTTATTCTTCATTCATTCACTTTTACCTAATTTAAAGCAGAATTTAATGTTACAGCGTTTTCTCCATCGTTTTTATTTCAATCGACGTGTATGTGGTACTTACCACGTGGTTCTTTATTCTAAGCCAACCAAATATGATAGCGCTTTAAAATTTAGTTGGCAAGAAGTTGAACTAAATAAACAATATATCGCTCTGGCATTAACTTACGTATCGTCAAATACAAAAGCAGTCTCCTTTTCCATGAGATGCACTCTGTATATTGCACTTTTTTTTTTTTAGATGTATTCTGGTACTGGGTTCGATTCCCGGTCTTGGGCCTTGGATTTTATTTAATGGTTAATAAAAGAAATTTACAGTAAAGTATGTTTGCTAGTCGCCTCCGTCCGTGACACCTAATTGGTAGTTGGACGTAAAGCCCCGCCTGAAAAAGTAGGCAATTACTTTACTTTAATTACTTAATTGCACTTTTTTATACCGACAATTTTTATTTTCGAAATTTCTCTAATAAAACATTAAGCGCACTTCTTCTTATATAGTAGGTGTTTAGGTGTTTATAGCCGGGATTAAAGTAACGGCTGCTGGCTGCACCAGTTCTGATCCGGCGGTTCGCTAAGAAGCTCTTTCTTCCCCGCCAAAAAAAAAAAAAAAAGTCTTTGAAGAGGAAAAGTGGCTTTGAGAAAGAGTGAGAGAGAACTAACTAAAATGGAGCGTGCAAGATGGAGGCGATGTGCGCTATTGTCGGCCAGCACATCTGCTCTATTGTGCTCATTCCTCACATCTATTCTGCACAAAGCAATGCGCCATTTTCTAGTATTAGTTTGTATTCCATTTGTTTGTGCAATTGGTGCACTAAAAACTGGCCAGAAATGCTTTCCTATTGCACACCGTTATATACTAATAAAATTAAAAACATTTCTGTACTCGTAAAATTCTTACAAATTACGTCCAATTCAATGAAATTTGAATATTTTGGATAATAATTACAGTTTCTACCTGTTAGCATTTAAGCTAAAGTTAAACAACTGGTGTTTTAGCATTTAAGCTAAAGTTAAACTTGTGTTTTAGCTTTTAAGCTAAAGTTAAAATGGTGTTTTAGCATTTAAGCTAAAGTTAAACTGGTGTTTTAGCATTTAAGCTAAAGTTAAACAACTGGGTGTTCTAGCATTTAAGCTAAAGTTAAAAACGTTCACATTATATTATCCCTTACCACTCTTTAAAGTGTAAACTGTTCTCAAAATGTGTTCCACAGAACATACTGGGGTCCCGGGAATCCGCCTCCTTGTGCCACGTGAAAAGTAGTAATAATTGTAGCAATAAATAGTTAAAATTTAGTAAAATTCTTATGTTATTCAAAGACGCCAAAAGCAAAAACTGCAGTAGGCTTAAGTGGGGAAGTATCGATCATATATCTGTGACTTTATGTTGTGTATGATCAAGGTTATCAATATCACTTTCTAGCATGACTGTATATTATGTCTATCATGCTTGTTCCATGCTGAATGAAAAGGATAAATCATAAATAAAGAATAAAGAATAAAATCTCAGCATTGCTGAACTGTTTAAAAATTACTTAAGATGCTTTTTGTCTACGAATCTTCAGATCGTGTTCCATTTGAAGAAACAAAGTTGGATGCTGTATCACGAGATACAAGAGTTTAACAAAATGGGTGAATCACTAAAAATAAACTAGACTAAAAATGATCAAATACGTGTTTTTTATTTTTTCGAAATTTCCCTCCGTTTAAAAAAAAATTGGGTGGAGCATATAACTCTGGTCACTCTGTATACTTAGTCTTTACAAAAATCAAATGTTTTTTTAAAAAAAATGATTTTTTGTACCTATAGTTGCCATAATCCCCAAATGGGACTTTTCAAAAATAGTTATTCATTTAACAAGTGTGGAAAGTATTACTTTTCCTCACACGAGGCAGGGTTTGCACGCACGAGCGAGTGAAGCGAGGCGAGTGCAAGTGCAAATTGCCGAGTGTGAGGAAAATACTTGACACTCGAGTTAAATATTATATTTTTTCTGCAACCATTTATTAACTAAAAAAATTAAAAATTTCATTTTTACAGTCTACAAAAAAGTAATTTATTTATTATAAACATTTATTGTTATATTACAATTATTTACATTACTTACGTATTTACATTACTTATTACATTTTCTGCTGTTTCTTTTATTGATGGAGGAGTGTTTTCTAAACAGGCATCACTAGAATCCATTTTAAATTTCTATAAGGTAACACTATAACCTTTTTAACTGTTATAATTAAAAATATCTAATTATTTATTAAAATATTATTTTTATTTCTATATTCCTTTCAATTTTTATTTTATTTTTTTAATATTCGTTTTTTAATTATTTAGATAAAATAAATTTAAATAAGCTTATTAAAGTTTTACAGAAAATATTTAATAACAAAACTTCTTATATCAAGGAAGCACAATAAAGTTTTTCCACTCACTAGTGAGGAAAGTGACACTAATGGGAATTTTTCCCCACTAGTGTGGGAAGTTGGGCATGACACAGCTGATTTTAATTGAGTAATGAGAACTTCCCTACATGGTTGCAGAAAAAATTAATTTTTTTTAATAAAATGAAATGTTTAAATACTATTTATTTAATACTGGAGTTATTAAAAAAGTATATTTTTTGAAAAAACAGTAAAATTTCTCAAAAAAAAAATTTGGCAGTTAATGGGTTACATAAATTTTTAAATGTAATTGCATCTATGGAATAAAAAAATAATAGATCCCATGTAAATGTAACGATGCAGCTTGCAACTTGTTAAGTCTAATTGTTCATTATCTCGTTTCATTGTAGCACCAACTTTTCTCATGGTTCTAAACTCGCAAATTACGATTTTATAAAATGTATTTTTTTTCTGGTTGATAGATTTTAACCAAAACCAAATTGTAACTGTGTTTTTTTTTGTGTGTTTCGAGTTATGGTGGATAAATTATGTACAGTCAAACCACTCATGGGATCGACTTCAAAAATCGATATTTCCGTTTAAATATCAACATATACAGGGTGAACCAGTAAGTATTGTCCACAGGCCTTCTGTATGTAGTACATCTGAAGTGGAGTTCAATGACGTATTGGCCAACTTCATCTTTTCCTCTGTTCTTGAGTGACGTCACTTTTAAGTTTTTTCTGAAATCGTTACTTTTTTCCAATAAAAATGTTATTACTCAAAAAGTTTTAGTCTAAAATCGATTCTGATGACACGGTTAGAAAGACAGATAAATTTGCTAAAAATTGATACCATATTGAAGCATAAGTTATTCTCCAAACAGCCTCAATCTTCCTCCTGGATACTGGAAAAAAACGTAATCGAAATTTTTAAGAAAACTCATTAGGCTCTTATGTGATCATTATCAGACCCAGGTGCTGGCACTTTTTAGTAAAAGTTTCCTTGTTTAATGAGCTTTCAAACGGTATATCATTTTCCAGGATTCCTTTTATCTTCGTATGAGAAATTACGTTTGTTTTACCAGAAAACGTGTTCACGAGTACTCAACAGTGTTATGGTACAATAGAAAATTTTGAAACCAAGTCTAACAAATAAGTGAAGTTTATTTGTAAGACACCTAGTTAGTTGTATTGGTTAATACCTAATTCAGATAGAACGATTATCTGTTAGTGGGTTCAAAAGGTTGTTAAGACTTATTCACATTTTTTTCTTTTTCAACTGTGTAGTTTTGTGGGGAATTGTAATTTGGAGTAAATACAAACTATATGAATTTTTTTTTTTATAAAAGTAGTACTTGTTTTAAATATTTCAGAGTTTAGATTTATTTATTTATTCTTTCTTTTTAGTGCAATTTGTAACCTTTGACTTCCTTATTTAAAGATAGCCTACTTTAAAATTGACTACTGGTCCTCTAAAAGAGTTTTCAATGAATTAAAAAACTTGATAAACTAACACCGTTGAGGTGCTCGTGAACACGTTTTCTTGCAAAACAAACGTAATTTCTCATACGAAGAAAAAAGGAATCCTGGAAAATGATATACCGTTAGAAAGCCCATTAGACAAGGAAACTTTTTCTAAAAAGTGCCAGCACCTGGGTCTGATAATAATCACATAAGTGCCTAATGAGTTTTCTTAAAAATTTCGATAAATTTTATTTTCCCAGTTTCCGGCGGAAGATTGAGGCTGTTTGGAGAATAATTTAAGCTTCAAAATGGTATCAATTTTTAGCAAATTTATCTGTCTTTCTAACCTTGTCATCAGAATCGAATTCGGACCAAAACTTTTTGAGTAATAACATTTTTATTGGAAAAAAAGTAACGATTTCAGAAAAAAAAAAAATAAATTAAAGTGAGCGTCACTCAAGAACAGAGGAAAATATGAAGTTGGCCAATACGTCATTGAACTCCACTTTAGATGTACTACACACAGTAAGCCTATGGACATTAGTTACTGGTTCACCCTGTATACAAGTGCAGTTAACAATGATTAAAATGGAATTTAAACTTATTAGCTGTGCCTGCAAGCAAAGAAAATAATAATTAATAAACATTTCGGCTTCAAATTCAAATAATTTTTTCAATATCAGCCTAAGGAAAGAATTTTAAAATCTTTCTTCCAGTCTATAAAATTTATTGACGCTGTGGGCCGAAAATCAATTTATGTACTGAATAAAATATTATTGTATGAATCTAAACTCAATGTGTAATTTTTTGAATTTACACCTAACCATATGTGTTAGTGATGCGTGTACGGCTGCATAATAATAACATGTAAATTGATCTAGTTAGCCATTTATTTATTCACATATTAATCTTAAATAAATATGTATACATTCTAATTATGTATAAACGCGATTATGTATGTATGTGGCTGTTATATGAACCATCAATTAAAGTAAATAGATGTATACATAACCTTTACATTACCTAGCCCATACTAATGTTTTTAGACACATACGTAGTGTGCATTTTTTTACATTCTCTGACTTTTACTCTGGTCCAGAGGTTTTCAAACTTATCTCATCTATCGCCCATTTTGAGAATCGAATTATTTTCTAGCGCTCCCAAAAATTTGTAACTTTACCACATCTTAAAAATCACAATCGCAATCATTACATTACTGTAATGATAGCGTACCATATGTGTCTTATCCTGTTTCTGAGTTCGAACTTACATTTTAAATGAGACTGTTCTAGTGAAAGCAATAAAAGGTAACTTTATAAATAATATTTATAATATAAAAATGAATGTGTGTCTGTTTGTTTGTTTGTACTCGATAGATTCAAAAACCATACATCCAATCGCCGTGAAAATTTGGGAAATTATTAGGTATATCCCCGGGAAGGTTTTTGCAAAGTTTTTTTAAAATCAGAGTTGGGGTTCTAGGTGCTCCCGAACAAATATCCCAAAAATATCAAAATAACATTTAATTAGTAATATTTGTTGAAAGTGTAACCATGAAAACCATGAAAAACAGTTTTTTGCAATTATTAATACGAGAATAAATTATACCGAAGATGGTGGAAAATCCATTAAACTAAAAGAACTCAACAATACTATTGACGTTGATAATCGTTGGGTAGTACCATATTCTCCATTACTACTAAAAACGTATAACGCACACATAAATGCTGAGTACTGCAATTCAGTGAAAGCTAGAAAATATATTTGCAAATAAGTGAACAAAGGAAGCGATATGGCAGCGTTTGGAGTGGAAAATACAACTGCATCTAACGATGAAGTCACCCAATATCAACTGGGACGCTTCATAAGTAGCAATGAGGCTGTATGGCGTATTACCTGTATATCATTTTCCATTCATGAACGATATTCAACGGTTGTTCATTTAGCAGTACATCTTGAAAATGGACAGCGTGTGTATTTTACATCAGAAAATGTACGTGCAAGAGCAATGTCACCACCGCCAACTACATTAACTGAATTTTTCACATTATGTAGAAATGATACCTTTGCAAGGACACTACTGTACTCTGAAGTAGGGGTAATTTTATTGTTAATTTTCATTTCGATGTATTGTATACATTTGGTCATTAATAAATTATGTTTGAGGTATCAAAACTGCCTTTTTGTTCAAACACAGCAACGTGTGAACGGGTACAGCTAGTAATATTTATGAAGTTGCCTTTTATTCAAATTAAAACAAACATTTAAATTTAAATTTTAAAACTAATCTAATGTGAAGGATGAATCTGATGATTTTAAACAAGTTTGGATATTAATATCAGACTCGAATTTACTCAAAAGTAACAGCTGAAAGTCACCGCGTAGGGTAATATGCAAACGATTTCTCTTTATAGTTGCCACAGCACTAAATCTACGTTCACAGAAATGCAACGATGTGAGTGCTATTAAAAAAATCGATTGAACAAATCGACCACAATCCAGGCGTACAATCGCAGGATTGGCTTTTTGTAGCCCAAAAATTAACGGAAAAAACGATGAAATAATCGATGCAGGTTTTGATTCTAGTTTAAAATATTAGAAAAAAAAAACAACGAATCAGCCAAAGGCTTCAACACCCCCCAAAATTTTCTCTGGTTCCTTTACCGCCTCCATGTAGGCCCCTCAACGGGAGCGTTTTCACACCCACTTTGAGAAAGACTACTTTAAAGTATTCCTGCAAATGAAGTTAGAGTTCTGTCTCCTACAAAAATACCAAGTTATATTAAAAAAAGGCATTGCTTATTCCAAATTTTACAAGTAAAAATCAGGGCAAATTTATAGAATAGACAACGTGGATGTCTAAAACCATAGTACGATATTTATAAAAAATTTCTATTCCTTCAAACCTAGCGTGAATCAGCCTAATTATTCTATTATTTAGTCCATAAAAGTAGCAAATATAAAATTGTAAGCAATATTTATTGTAATAAATATTGAATGTAATTTTTACAGTGTTAGAAATAAGCCTTTACAGCAACGGGAGACCAGCAGTAACTGTTGACTAGTATTAGATTCCGTACAACAGATTTCTGTTTGTCGTATCGTGGGAATCAAAGTGAATCGTGGTGTTGTTGTTAAGCCAGAGAATGGTCGAGATGACAGAATACATGGATTAAGTTTTCCGTAAGATAAAATCCACTAAGTTGTAGTACTGCTTTTTTTTTTGGATGGTCCAGGTTTGGCTGGTTGGGTGGGTGAGTTTTTTTGTAAAAGGCTTTACTGTGTACCTGTTAAATAATTAGGCTTTAGCCTTCTGTGGATTATGATGATTAAATATAGATTATGATTAAATAAATTACAGTTAGCGTTACAATCTTTAATTTTATTTTATAATAATAAATTTTTGTCAGTATTTCTTTTTATTTACCACTTACAGTTCAATGCTATGCCTACTTTTCTCTTACTCTACTAAGAGGACGAATTATAATCGAGCAGTTTTTCAATTTTTGAGATTTAATTTGAAGTAACCAGTTTTTCAGGTCACTTAAGTCTGAAAAAATGTTTTTTTTTGCAAATTAGTTTCACTCTAATGTGTGCGAATGTATGAAAATATTGTTTACAATTCGACCAAGGAGCAATAAAGGGAAAATCTATCCAAAATACAGGGTGTAAAAGGAGGAGAGGTTGAAACTTCTGGAGGCGATTCAGCAGCTCAAATGCAACAAAAAATATTCTCTTCACTTTGGCCCGATTCTCAATAGTGTCCCAAGATATTTGCATTTTTAACTTTTCTGTCGATATTCACGTTTTCCACCCATAAAAACGGTCGTAACTTTTGTATCCTTTGTCCTGCAACAAATCTGCTTATTCCAAACGATATCTTCTGTATTCAAAGGTGTATAAAGCTGACTAAAAAAAATAAGGTATCGTAAAAATTAGTGACCACAATAAGGTCTTTCTCGTATGCGTCACCTGGTCATTCAGGATATAAGGGAAACAAAGTAGCAGATTTATTGGCCCGTCAAGGCTGTGCGGGACACTTCGTTGTCTTCGGAGCCCTGTTTTGGGGTTCCTAAGTGTGTTAAGTCTGCGGCCATTAACTTATTGGGTGCAGAGTAGGTCTCAGAAGTGGTGGTGGGCCACCACTTGGCAGAGACAGGCGAAGGAATTCATTAGAGGCTATTCGGCCAAGGCTGACTGCAGAATTAATCCGTCAAGGCCGTGGGGCTATATTAACTGGCCACTGCTGACTCAGAAAACCTGGCGGATGATAGCCTTTGTAGGTTCTGTGTCAGGAAGAGGAGGAGGAAACGGCACTGCACGTGTTGTGTCAGTGTGAGGGGCTCATGTGGCTAAGGATGTTACTTCTCGGGGAGGAAAAACCAAGGCCTGTAAGCTTTACCGAAGAATCGCTCTCCAGAATTAAGAGTCTGATTAAAAAGTCAGGTCTGGAGGGTGGGCTTTAGAGTGAGGGGAGCCACAATAGATCCAATGGGGTCGCAGTGGCGCTGGCCTTGAGACCGTCCTAGTCTAATCTAATCTAAGGTATCGTAATCTTTTTCCGAATATGCTTGAAGTACCGTCTATTACGATAAGTATGGTACGCATGTCATTTGTTCTTAAATCGTTCTGATATATTCACACCTGTCCTTATGTAACCTACCAAAAAATCAGCACGAACTTTTAGGGCAACCCAATAAAACATGTTTTTATCTTACACAAACAAGGGCACACAATTTGATTTTTTGTGGTTGAACCTATTTGTTGTATAAAACATAATTTCCATAAAGTATACACAACGGAAATACTTGCTGTTATTAGAAGTAAGAATGAATTATAAGATAGCGAATGTGGTAGATAAGACCAGTCCCCAAGAATGTTTAGAAACGTAGACTAGAAAGATTTAGACATGGCGAATGCTGCAGATTAGGAAATGGACATAGCGCGCTGAAGTCCAGTTGGTACAGCTTCTTCTGATGTCTACCGGCTTTCTGCGGTAGGTTAAGTTTTTCTTGTCTGGAATTCACTGCAGAGAGCGCAGATTGTGTTCCGGGAAACAGGTGACACCGCTTCCTAGTACGATACTTACTCCAGCCGTCTTCTTCAACTCCTTCCTTGCGCTTGCCTCTACACACACTCACAACACCCGGCCACTCGCTGTCATTTCTCCACAACAACTTCAACTACCTTCAACACCTCATTTGGTCATCCTTATTACTCAGAAATATTAATTAATTCTAACCAATTAGTCTAACCCCTTGTACTTTATATCATAGTAAGTTGTTCCTCATTTAGCCAACTATAACTTCTTTTACCTAAGATTTATGAATTTTTATATTTTTATTCATTTTCTTTTTGCTCTAAAGAGGTCGTACTGCATTTGTGCAGATTTTCGATTCTGCTTTTTCACTACATATACGCGTGTTAAGGCTTTGGACAAACATTTGACTTTCCGTCTCTTCTTAAGGTTGTTAAATAAATTTTTTTCCCCCAAACTCCCTAACGTTTGAGTAATATTTTCTTAAGCATTCTTACCAACATTACGCAGTTTGTAAACGTGTATTACCACTGAAATGTAACCTTACTAGGAACCCTACAACGCTTCCCAGAGAACTGTCCCTAATGCGAGTATTCTTACCAACATTACGCAGTTTGTAAACGTGTATTACCACTGAAATGTAACCTTACTAGGAACCCTACAACGCTTCCCAGAGAACTGTCCCTAATGCGAGTATTCTTACCAACATTACGCAGTTTATAAACGTGTATTACCACTGAAATGTAACCTTACTAGGAACCCTACAACGCTTCCCAGAGAACTCTCCCTAATGCGAGTATTCTTACCAACATTACACACTTTGTAAACATGTATTACCACTGAAATGTAAACTTACTGGGAAGCTTAAACCAACGCTTCCCAGAGAACTGCCCCTAATATGAGTATTATTGCCAACATTACACACTTTGTAAACATGTATTACCACTGAAATGTAAACTTACTGGGAAGCTTAAACCAACGCTTCCCAGAGAACTGCCCCTAATACGAGTATTATTGCCAACATTACACACTTTGTAAACATGTATTACCACTGAAATGTAAACTTACTGGGAAGCTTAAACCAACGCTTCCCAGAGAACTGCCCCTAATACGAGTATTATTGCCAACATTACACACTTTGTAAACATGTATTACCACTGAAATGTAAACTTACTGGGAAGCTTAAACCAACGCTTCCCAGAGAACTGCCCTAATACAGGTATTCTTAATAAAAACATGAAATAAAAATTTATAAATCTATCTATGTGTAAATATACAGATTTTACTGGAAAGCCTTGAAGCCATAATTTCTAGAATTTTGACAATTCATTGAGTTCTACCTATAAATATTTAGGATCTGCCTTATATTATAGATAAAGGCAGGCGCTTTAGAAAGCTGAAGACGGTTAAAGCGGCTACATAGTTTACAAATCCATGTGTTTGTAGAAAATAAATAATTTTAATGCACTATTTATACATTAATTTTTGTTATACATTGATGCATTGATGCATATAGCAAAATAGATCAAACAGAGTTGCATACCTCGGTTTACTAAAGAAAATGTACCCTAGATTTTCTAAGCACAGTTCATTTCTAATATGGATGCACAGACTTTTTATGTACAATTAATTTAAAAATTAGGTACTGAAATGGTTAATTTTTACCTATAGAACTATTACAAGACAGAGGAATAAAGAAAGTGAATTTAATTTAATGCATAAAATTGCATTGTTTTGACAATTGTCTTTATATTTGGTCAGAGCTTCGTAGCAGCTAACCGCAATTCTTATTTTTTTTAAATTTTGATCAGTTATATAGTTCTTATTTTTCGATTTATTAATTAAAAAATCATTAATCGATAAGTTTTAAACCCTCAGAAATATTAAATTTGAACCAATAAGATTAGAACAATTTAGTACAACTTTTAATAATTTGTTTTAATCGATAAAACTGTAAAAAATGTAATAAATCTCTTCTTTTTGCTAGTCGATGAGTTTTAAAACCAAAAAAATCGATCAGTCTTGTCAACATTTTCAGTTTTTTTTAAAAAAACATTGAACTTTTCAGAAAATGTTGTAATTAAACAAAAATTGACCTATTTCACTGACTCTTGTTAGATTTAAAATAAATTTAAATTGCACAGGAAAAAAAAACAAATTTCTTTGTAAAAAATTGTGTAACTAAAAGATCATTGCCCTTAATCGAGTTTTAATATGTTTTAATGATTAATAATGTGTAATAATTAATAATTACTGCAAAAAAAGAACGCAAAGTCATTTAAATAATCACAAAATTTTTATATTTAGAGACGTTTAAGTTTTTTGTTAATTAAAGTTTTTAAAAAACTTCAAAGACGTTTTCAAAAAAGTTTGAGCGTGAATTAGCCACCTTATTTCTGTGTAAAAAAAAAAAATGAAGTCACTATTAAAAAAATTGAAGTCATGATGATTGATGCATAATGATGGCTGCAGTCTGTGCATCCTTGTATTGAAGAGGATGAGCCCAGAGTAAAAGTACGCTTTTTCTTTTATCAAGACAAGTCCCATAATACAAAGTTTGATTTTACAATCTTTTTATAAAATAATTTTTATTATTAGAACTATTACTTAATCCGATCTATCCGAACTATCTTCTTAATCCGAATCAAATTCTTTTTTTAGTTATTAAATTTCAGGTAGTCCAGAAGTAATGACGCTTTGTAATAGTAAATATTGGAAGGTTGTGGGTCCATACGTAGCCTTAGAGCCTTTGTCTCGAATAATAATAGTAAATATTGGTTGGTTAAGGTGCCCATGCATAGCCTAGACCACACAACCTTCTTAACTATGTAACAATAGGGCTGTAAGTTTGCATCTCCAGTTACAGGTCCTTAAGATAATATTTTGAACTTTATCCAAACCATCGTCGATACTTAGTAAGGCATTGCAGGCCAACTCTTGTCCATACTCCATTTCAGATCAGACTTATGAATGATTAGGCTACTGCCAAAAATGAAAAGTGGGGCAAACCTCTGGGACATCAAATTATTGATTTTTGGATATGCTGTTGTCTAGGGAACATCTTACGGCGTTATAAGCCGTAAGAGATAAAGCAGAATAGTAATTACTGTACATGGGTCAAGCCTCCTAAAACACTTGTTTCCTTCTATTTTGCTCTATTTTTAAGTCAGAAAAAAACCAAAGTTCTTATTATTAATTAGAAATAAAAAGAACATGCCACCGGGACTTTAGTGGTTTGATTTGTGAACTGGTCTTTGACGCAGGCAAATGTTTCCACAAATGAAGTTCCGTGTATCCGGACTGGACGCCCAGGCTAAATACATCCTGCTGTTGGACATTGTAGCGTCACACGATTTGAGATACAAATTTCATAACAGGTATACAAGGGTATTCAAGCAAGGCGGCAATTTAATAAAATTGATGCAAGCCTCAACATTAAAACTGTCCGGTAGGACAGTTGTATAAGGGTTGACCATCAAAAACTGCACGAAAAAGTGTAACGTTGAAAAACACCCAACTTTGACAATTTTTTTCTATTTTTCTATAAAAGATAAAATTCCCAAATTTTCTTTATAATATAGGGCAAATCCTCCTTTATAACTGTAATTTTTTTGCAACCACCCAGATCTAATAGGTTTCGAGAAAAAAGTTGCCGAAAATGAGCAAAAACGGCTTTTTCAAAAAATGTTCTTGTTCTTGTTCTTCTTCTTCTTGTTGTTGTTGTTGTTGTTGTTGTTGTTGTTCTTGTTACCTTTTTTGTAAACAACGTAGCGCCTAAACGCGTGAACCGATTTTCATGAATGAGGTGTCATTCGATTCGGAATTTTATGTAGATGTGCCTTTTGGGGGTCTCGGCCCTGTACATCGAATGGGAGAGGAGTTAGCCCCCTTTATGTAAGGCCCCCTCCAAAATTATTATTACTAATTACTCTGTAAATCTTGGCCCGATTTTGATAAAATTTGGTAGGATGATAGGGTTAGGGCTCCCCTACCTAACATTAAAGCGACGATCTGCTCTTACACTTGTTAAGAGGAAGTATAGCAATCATTTCAAATTATCGAGGCGTGAACCGATTTTCATGAATGAAGTGTCATTCGAATCGAAATTTTGTACAGATTTGTACTTTAAAAGTCTCGACGCTGTGCCTTATAAGGAGGGGAGTTTGCCCCACCCAAGTAAAGCCCTTTCTAAATCTATTATTACCAATATTTCTATAACGCTTAGTCCGATTTTGATAAAATTTAGCACGAAGCAGTAATTAAAGCTCCTCTACGTGGCTGTGATGTGCCATCATGCTCTTACACCTACTAAGAGGAAGTACTGCAATCGTTAAAATTATCAATGGGTGAACCTATTTACATTATGAATGAATTGTCGTTCGATTCAAAATCTTTGCCTTTTAGGGAGAAGTACTGTAATCGCAGTTTATTTTTCTTGCTCCTCTTAAAAGGAAGTACTGAAATCGCAGTTTAATTTTGCTATTTACGTACAAATACCTTCCTATTTTATTCAAAACGCTTTCTCAAAAAAATGGTTATTGAGGATGGTTTGGGGACCGCAACTATAATCATTCTTTAAAAAGATCTCTCCAGTGGTAGTTACGGTTCCGATTTAACACCTTATCAGGTTATAATGATAGAATAGCTTATTCCAAATTTTAAAAAATCTGTAAAGCAGACGTAACTTTGCAAATAGACAAAAAGGAAAATCTATCCAAAAGGTACAAAAATCTCCTTAACAAAAACTTACAGTTTTAAAAGTTAAGTATAAGGGTTGATTAAACGCCAAAAGGTACACAAATCAGCAGTTCCCAACATTTCATTAATACTTCATTGATATAATTTAAGTAATTTTACTGCATTAACTTTTCCTTCACATTTTTTAGAATTTATTAGATGTCACAGACCCTTATGCTGGCCAGTTCATTCATAATATTTTTTTATTATAATTATGATAAAATGAGTGATGAATTATTCTGAGTAGTCACATATACATGCATGTTAAAGTAGAAAAAAACAAAGTTAGAGTCGGCCACTTTTTAAATTTCAATCACGGAGGATTCAAAACAATATTTCAGTCTTAAATTCGTCTTACCGAAATATTCGTGAGCACAAATAACATACATTTAATAACAAGTAGATTATTCAACAATATTTACTCATTTCTCAATTGTAATTTAATTTAGTCCCCCTAATTTTACTTATGGTAAAATACTGGAATAATTAGCTGTCCTAAAAATATGCATATCTTTATTTTCTTTATTTTATATTACATATATATAACATTGTGGGAAGAACACCTAGATTGAGAATGTAATTGAAGAAAACTATATTATTTGCGATAAAGCCAGATTATTTATTACTTATTATTACAAACGTTTGACTACAACATAAAATAACAATTACTTTAATCGAAGAATGAACTTAAACCAATGATTTTTATTTAAAAATAAAAATAAATGCATAAAATCATTGATGTAAAAAAAGTTTATGAATTTTTTAGCCTCTTATTTTTTTTATATTTTTTATAACGTTTTCTTTTTCACCTGTGATTAATAGTTTGATTATTATAGATAAATAGATATTACAGTCAATCTAAGTTAAATGGTGTGCTACTTGAGTAAATATTTTGTAGACGAAAATGGCCAGCATAAGGGTCTGTGACATCTAATAAATTCTAAAAAATGTGAAGGAAAAGTTAATGCAGTAAAATTACTTAAATTATATCAATGAAGTATTAATGAAATGTTGGGAACTGCTGATTTGTGTACCTTTTGGCGTTTAATCAACCCTTATACTTAACTTTTAAAACTGTAAGTTTTTGTTAAGGTCAAGAAGATAATTTAACATCAGTGCAACTCCATTTTTTTGTTTTTCCTCCCAATTTTATTCTTAGTAGATGGATTATGGAATTAGTAATTAAAAAAGAATTTCAGATGGACACTTAAGATCAAGAGAACAGTGTGTGTGCTGATGTTAAAAAATCCTAGAGTATTCAAGACTTCCTAGATAATAAACTGTTTACATAGATAACGCATCTTTCGTTTATGTCTGTCATCTATAACCTAATTTTTAATCGGTTTACTTTAACTTTAAATTTACAGCTGTAGGTTAGATCGCTGACGTAATTTCTGTCCTCATACTTATTGGGGAGTTTAAATTAAACCAACAGTATTTCGTGAAAATATTTATTTTATATGACGGAAGCAAGGAAATTAACCATTGGATGTTTTTACCGTAGTTACAATTAATACCTGTTGTAATGGTTTGGCTGGTGCAAAGATGTATAATTTTCTTTGAACAAACTTTTAATAACATTTTTATACACTTTGCATTAAGTTTTTCTCGATATAAAACAGTGTAAAAACTCGGAAAACTTATTTCAGACAATGAGAGATACTATATTTACTAGATCAGGGGTCCCCAAACGTTTTACACAGGGGGCCAGTTCACTGTCCCTCAGACCGTTGGAGGGCCGGACTATAAACAAAAATCTATTTTAAAGTAAAAAAACAAAACGGGAACAAATAGAATATTTCAAATAAAGAACAAGTAAATTTAAATCAACAAACTGCCCAGTATTTCTGTGGGAATTATGGGCCTGCTTTTGGCTGATGAGATGGTCAATGTCCCAGTTTAGTTATAGTGCTTTGCCTTTCTTCCTACTTCTGCTGTTTGATTTTATACTGTTTTCGGAGCCGTGACGCGTACATCCCGCGCGTCACCAGAAGTAGTACTGTACATGAACGACACAGCACTTTGCGGCACCGCCACATGCAGTGCTCCTCTCACTGACCACCTAGTGAAAGAGATGCACCTTCCGGAAGTGCAGCAATGGCCGGATAAATGTCCTCAGGGGGACGCATGTGTCCCGCGAGCCGTCGTTTGGGGACTCCTGCACTAGATATTCTAAAAATTAGTGAAAAACAACACAAATTTAAAAATACTAGGGCACCACGATAGCCGAGCGGGTTAGAGGCGAGACCTGCGTGAGTTAAATATGTATAGTTGGTTAATGGGTTCGATTCCCGGTTGCTAGACCTTAGATTTTATTTAATATTAGAAATTTTTATAGTACAGTATGTTTTGCTAGTCGCCTCCGTTCACGACACTTAATTTGGTAGCTGGACGTTAAAGCCCGCCTAAAAAAAAATGACATTACTTTACTTTATTAACTAACACTCCAAACATATGTTACTTAAAATTTGGGTGTGTTAGTGTTCCTCAAGAATAAAGTACCAAATTTAACTTGTTCCAAAATTCTTATTAGTTTAGAAACGAATTACTTGCTTTACAGTAACAAAAGGTAAATTTTATTTTAATGAAATCTTTTTTAATAAAAAGATTATTAAAATATATGTGTATAGCTAAGATAAGATCGGCAGACGAATACAAATTTAAATATTTATGAACTAACTTGGGAATTCTGATTTATTCTTTGTTTAAAAAGTACAACCTTTACCTTCTTCACTTGGCTAGCAGGTCCATGCAGCTCCTTTTGGCTGGGAGATGCAACGAATACTACTTCTTATTCATAACATTTCTACCCAGTAGCATCCTTTTCTTTTTAGCCAATTCAGCTAAGAAATGTTAGGGAGTACAACGTATACTTCATCCTCCTATCCTTAATTAAAGAACACTTAGAAATCACAGATGATGTGTTTAGACACGATTATGTGTTCAACACTTCGCGGATAACATCACCCAATTCGTACAGCACCATTTTACCATTGCTTTATCCGTAATTCATGTTAAATGATTGATCTTAAATAAATTCTTAGTCCTTAATTAATCGATAACTTTAGGTGTTTATTAATTTCCTCTTTCATATTTATCAACTCATCTCCATTCATTCCCTACTCATTACAGAGTTTAAAAATCCATATCTTGTACGATCAGTTAGGGTTAATTGACTTCCATCAATCTGCTCCTTGAATAAGGAGTCAAATAGTTCAAAATTTTTAAAAATCAAAATATAGTAAACAGAACAAGTTACCAACATTTCTGACAGAAATTATGCAACTTCTAGTTGATTTTTTGCGACTTTTTGTCAAATATTTGAAAATTTATAAACTGACCTATTTGAAAGAAGCGTTCTATGGTATAACCTAACTAGTTTTTTTTATAGATTTATTTATTTTTTAAAATAATTATTATCTATTTTTTAGTTGGTTATGTTTTTGTTGTTTAGGCGAATGTTTCCCGCTTACAAGGTGCGAGTAATGGGGCTTGACAAAAAGGCCAAATACATCCTACTTATGGACATCGTAGCCGCTGACGACTGTCGATATAAATTTCACAACAGGTAGATAATATTTATGAAAAAAAATAAAACAAAAAATCATTCGATAAAATGTAATTTAATGTTCTATCAAAAGATATATCGCTGAGACTTCGTAAAATTGTCTATAAATATTTTTCCCTTCATTTACTTGGTAGGCTGTTACCTACATGTTTAATACTCCAAACAGCATGTCTCTAATGCATCACAGTACGAGGGTCGTTTGAAAAGTCCGTGCAAAGTCAGAGAGATAGCACTACTGGCGCGTATCGAGGTTATGTTTAGTTAGTAGCATCTCTTGGAAGAACACACACCAAGTTTCAGCCAGATCGGTCTATTTCTTTGTGTTTGGCATTCGTTTGAATCGAGGAAGTCGAGTGATTTTCAAAAAATGGACGACAAAGAATTTCGCGTGTTGATTAAACACTACTTTATGAAAGGCAAAACGCCTCAGGAGACTAAAGAGAAGCTTGATAAACATTATGGTGACTCTGCACCTTCGATTAGAACAGTTTATAAGTGGTTTCAAAATTTTCGGAGTGGCCATATGGGCACAAGTGACGCTGAACGTTCTGGACGCCCTGTTGAGGTTACTACTCCAGAAATCATTGATAAAATCCATGATATGGTGATGGATGACAGAAGAGTGAAGGTGCGTGAGATTGCTAGTGCTGTGGGCATCTCGAATGAACGGGTACATAATATTTTGCATCAACATTTGGACATGACAAAGCTATCCGCAAGATGGGTGCCGCGATTGCTCACGCTTGACCAAAAACGAAATCGTGTGAAGTGTTGCAAGGACGGTTTGCAGCTGTTCCAGAAGAATCCGCAGGACTTTAAGCGTCGTTTCGTCACTGTGGATGAAACATGGATACATCACTACACTCCTGAGACCAAAGAACAATCTAAACAATGGGTTACCAAGGGGGGAATCTGCGCCAAAAAAGGCGATGACCGTTCCTTCGGCCGGAAAGATTATGGCGACTGTCTTTTGGGATTCGCAAGGAATAATCCTCATCGACTATCTGGAAAAGAGTAAAACTATTACAGGTGCATATTATTCATCGTTATTGGACCGTTTAAAAACCGAGCTGCAAGAAAAACGCCCACGATTGGCCCACAAAAAAGTCCTTTTCCATCACGACAACGCACCAGCTCACACCTCAGCAGTTGTGGTCGCAAAATTAATGGAAATAGGGTTCCAACTCGTTTCACATCCCCCCTATTCTCCAGACTTGGCTCCCTCGGACTACTATTTGTTCCCTAATATGAAGAAATGGCTGGCGGGAAAAAGATTTTATTCAAAAGAGGAGGTGATTGCAGAAACGAATGGCTATTTTTCAGACTTGGACAAATCCTATTATTCGGAAGGGATCAACAAACTAGAGCAGCGTTGGACGAAGTGTATAAGCCTAAAAGGAGACTATGTTGAAAAATAAAAAAGGTTTACCCCCAAAAATTAAGTAGTTTTTATTTTTGCACGGACTTTTCAAACGACCCTCGTAAGCCCAAGAACTGGACAATTTTTGTTGGGTAGCACGATTACACTTCAAAAACCTCCGGTAGCTACCCAGTTTTCTAAACCATTCCAAAAAGCTTTTGCTGCTCTCTAAACCTACCCACTTCAAGGTAGTTCCTAAATTTACAATATCCCACGAAGAACATTTGTACCACCTGTAGCCTACTTTTTTGATCAGAATAATCTTAATTCTCAGAATTTGGCCTTACTGTAAAACCTTCCATACAAGTCTTATTGTCTCAGTATCTTAAAAGTTTTATATACATTGTCTAGGGCAAATAATTTTCTCTTTTTAATATTTAAGGCAGTAAAATTATTTGAACTGTTTACAAATACTTTTCGTTTGAGAGTTTTCGAGTATACTTGTGGGTTAATGATCCAAATAAATAAAACTTACCATGTCAACGTTTCGAACGATTTTTGATTACTAATATCAGGCCAACCAAAAACTGAGAGAGTTATGGATTTTTATTTTTACAGTTGTACAGGAGAAAGAAAAACATTTAACGTAAAACATAATCAAAATTAACCATCTGTACTACTCATATAAATTAATTTAACAGTAAATTATTCTGCAACTTAAATAATAATACTTTGTACACAAGTTTAATTCAATTCAGTTGCGTTGCTAGATATTCTTAAGAATACCCTGCCAAATTTGAGATTCAAAAGTTACAATTATAACGCATATACTGTTGCAGTTGACAAAAGAACGTCTCTTAATGCTTAATGCTCTTCAAAAAATAAATCAATACTAGGGTTTAAAAATTATTTTGAAGTATTAATTAAGATGGTTAAAATAAAAATAAATAGCCTATCCTTAATTGTATTGGCTTCCAGTGACTGTACTTATTTTTTGTTATAAACTAAATTGAATTTGAAAAGAATTAGAAATTGGTTTTGACGTTGGCTACAAATTGGTGAGAACAGCTGACAAATAGATTGCCTAAATTAAAGAGATAGGTAGGGCCTCTAAAACCAGGTTAGCCTAATAGCCCTTCTAGGCTATTTTGGCTAACATCAAAGTGTAGTATCTGTTCTTATCAATTTAATCTTCTGGAACGAGATAGCGGTGTAGTCTAGCTAGGATAGAACATCAGGCTCGCATCACACACATCTAGCAGGTTCTGGTGCTGGCTGAATGAAGAATTTTTACCCCGAACTATTTAGGTGCCACGGTAGCCGAGTGGTTAAAGGCGAGGCCCACAAAGCTATGATTTATTTTAGTAGTAGGTTCGATTCCCGAATTCTGCGCCTAGGATTTCATTTAATGGTTAATAAAATGAATTTACAATAAAGTATGCTAGCTAGTCCGCCTCCGTCTACGACTTTTTACTCTGTTTATGACGTCTACTTTACTTTTTTTTTTTAAACCTGGTAGTCTACAGACGCCCTATGTCCTGCAGGGAGATAAGTTATATCCCAAATTATGACTATTGCCTTTTACCAATTTTTCTTTTAACTAGCCATAGTTTATACCACTAACCACAATTTCGATCTATCGTTGAAGCTGTAATCTTCTAATATCTCTTCTTAACGGAGTTTCAGCGATTTAAATAAAATCTCCATTTTTTGTTTTTGTTTTTTGTGTAACCCTTTAAAAATATTTTAAGCATGGGTTGCATGCACATTATTTGGCCTTTTCGAAAGCCACATTTTAAAAAAATAAACTTTGATTTTATTAATTTTATTTCATATAAATGCATGCTATGTACAATTATTTTTAATTGTTAATATTTAAGTCACAATTCGGTGTTAATGTATACAACAGGCTCGATTAGTTAATTATTACTTGAATATGTTTCAATTAGCGTCCACCATTTGTTTAAAAAGACGTAACAATACATTAACCAACAACTTCGTAAAGAATATTTTCAGGTAACCCCAGGATATGGTCAAAACTTGAGCTATGCCTTGATGCAGCTCAGAAGTTTCAGAAGAAGGGGAAAAGGAATCAATCAAGAAATAAGTCTTCTGTATTAATGGATGGGCGGTGAAGCATTTTGAAATTATTGTAGGTTCCTGGATATTTACAATCTCACTTTATTTTATAATGAATAAGTAAATCATTTCGCTGGTATACGCGGTGTGGCTATTAAATAACGAGACTATTGCTGTAAAACATTTTATTTTAAATTTAAACATATTTAGTCATTATCACCTTCAATATACACCACTCCCCTATCCCTACAACGCTCCATGCGAATTTACCATTGTTCTGGAAACAGTGCTGGAAGTCTTTTTCTGTAAGCTCCTGCATGCCGCGTGCCGCTTTTTCTTTCACAGCTTCAACGGACTGAATTCGTGTCCCTTTTAATGCAGATTTGACTTTGGGGGAACAGATAAAAGGTCTGGCGAATAAGGCGGATGGCCTAAAACTGGGAGGATGTTGTACTTGGCTAGAAACTTCTTGACAGACAATACAGTGTGTGCCGGCTCGCTGTCTTGATGGAGAACCCCATGACTTGTTCTTCCACAAATCGGGTCGTTTTTTTCCTTACTCTTTCACGGAGTTGAGCAAGCACCTCACGGTAGTAATGTTGATTAATTATAATCGATATTTTCATCCGTTTAGGACGTGGAAGGGCGACCCCCGGGCGGTCATCATCTTCGACGTCTTCTCTGGCCATCTTGGAAACGCTTGAACCACTCAAAAACTCGCGCACTCGTGATTATCATTCATCGCCATAAACTTCTTTTAATAAAAGATAAGTTTCAGTAGCGGTTTCACCCAGTTTCATGTGAAATTTCACGACAATTCGTTGCTCTACTACATGTATCATGTTTTCGGCAAAACTAAACTAACACCTCTTACACAAACACGTCAGGTTCCGGTCAGACAGATTTCTCTACAAAAACACGTGAGACGCTGCAATCGAAAGAGAAGGCTTTACGCTGTACAGCTGTCGGTCGTTAAGATTTCGCGCATGCATAGTTCTTCTGTAGCAGCATCAGTCTCGTTATTTAATAGCCACACCTCGTATTCACAGTATGTGACTACTTTCAAATCAGCAAGCCCGTTTAAGTGTTATACTGTGTCTAATATAATAATATTTCTTTTTTTGTTTATACATCAACATTACAAAGAGAATTATTACGATAAAAGATGATTTGCTTGGCTTAAAGCCCGTCTGCAGGAGCTTGGTACATTCATAGGCAAAATATAAGATTAATACAGAAAATATTGTGCATTATTTTGGCGTAGAAATAGAAAACAGAACCATGAACTAGTATAGCTAGGATTCAAACAAATAGATACGACTAAAATTCTTTGTTGTTTCTTTGCTATTCTTTTTAGTAAAAATTCTTATATTTTGAGAAAATTTTAATTACTTCATTAACGGTAAGAGAAAACCTTTCAACCTTCAAGGTAACCTTAAAAAGTTTTCTAGCATTGGCATTAATTGAGTTGAAATCTTGACACACCTTTTGTGGGCCAAAGTTAAGAGTTAGTTTGGGTTTACCACACATTACACAGATTGGAGCCATTGTTATAACTAAAACATTAACAGTGTAATGAATGGTATATTATTTATTGGTTAGAAACGGATAGAGAAGCCGGCTAAACCAAGTTAGGTAGTTTAAAGTAACTGCTCGCTTTAATAATACATATATACTTGAATATTTCTTGCATCTATATACACATTAAATAAACAGCTTAGACAAAATATAAGTGGCAGGCGTGCGTGCCATCGATCTAAGCCATGCAATATTTAAGCTCGGCCATATCCATCGCGGAGCTGTGTAGACGACACACTGGCCTTCACAGTGTAACTGTTTTACAAAGTCTCTCTTATGCCAAATACAATTGTTTTTCATGTTTAACACGTTCAAATGCTGTTAAAAAAAAATGCGAGAAGTAATTTTTATTTTTTCTGTCATCAATTTCAGTTATTTTTAGAGATAAAAATCAGTTACCATGCAACATAATCGACACGAAATTTTCACGAGGGTAAAGTGGCATTTTAAAATTCTTAACTTAACAATGCATGATTTTAATAATTACTTTGGTTTTTTCTTTTTTTTAAATCTAAAATAAAATTTTTGTAGCTAAGGGTTAAAATATATTAATTAATTTTTTTCTGCAGTTGCTAAATAATAATTAGTGTACAAAAATTCTGTGAACGAAGTTCAAATTTTGAATAAAACTGATTAAAAAAGCAAATATATCAAATTCCGTTTTTTGCACTATCACAAAATATGGTTCATTAATAGGTTCTCATTTTCAAATTAATCTTACAAGTAACAAAATTGTAGTAACGGGTGACCCAGTGAAAATGACCACATTTATTTCTTTAATAACAACAAAAGTATTACAGATATAAAAGTAACAAAAAAATCTTAGAAAAGTAGAAACATGGGAGATTATTTGTGGAATATTACATCCTTCAAATGATGACCGTTCTGGGCTTTACATTCTTCCAATCGTTTAACGAAGTTTTTGAATACTTTCTTCAGCAAGGAAGCCAAAATTTTTGCGAATTCGGCTCTAATCCTCGATTTTAAATCCTCTAGATCACGGGGCTTGGTTTCATAAACATGACTTTTCAAATACCCCCACAGAAAAAAATCTGGAACCGTCAAATCTGGCGAGCGAGGCGGCCAAGCGAAATCTGAAGAACGTGACAATAAACGAATTCCAAACGTTTCTTTCAACAACGCAAGTGTAAGAGCGGCGGTGTGTGACAAGTTGCCCCGTCTTGCTGGAACTAGGTTCGATTCAAACGACGTTTGCGGCAGAGTTGGGGGATGAGGAACGAGTTTAACATCTCCCTGTACCTCTCTCCATTGACGGTACCGTCGAAAAAGTACGGTCCGATGATTCCCCACGACGCTACACCGGCCCATACTGTAACTCGTTGGCTATGTAACGGTTTTTCTTGAATGAATTGGGGATTACCACTTGCCCAGTACCGAAAGTTTTGTTTATTTACCGATCCAGAGAGTTCGAAATGAGCTTCATCGCTCATTAAAAGATTATTTAAATCAATCTCACCATCGTCCGATTTCTTTGACATGTTTTCGGCGAAAAGTAATCTCTGTCGGTAATCAGTTTCTTTCAACTCTTGAGTGATCATCAACTTATATGGATGGTGGTTCAAGTCTGAGGTTAGAATTCGACGCACAGATTCCTTTGATAACTTTAAAGAAGCTGCGTGACGGCGAGCGGAACGAGTTGGACTAATTTTTATTACTTGGCAAACTTTTCCGATGTTTTCCGGTGTACGAACTGTTCTTTTGGCAACTGGATGAATCTTATCAGTCGTCTTGCCACTTTCACGGAAGTTTTCAACTCACCTGAGGATCGATTTTCGCGTAGGAACAGATTCATTACTTTTAACTTTGAACTGTTTACGAAACGCTCTATGAACTTTCACAACCGATTTATCTCGAAAATACGCTTCTACACAAAATGCTCGTTCTTTTGCAGTGTAACGTTCCATGATTACTAAAATGTTGATAACAGAAATCTCCCAGGTCTCTACTAACCATAGAGCGCGCGTTCGTCCCTGTAACAGTGTTACTACCAGAGTTATTCAAAAAACAAATGTGGTCATTTTCACTGGGTTACCCTGTATTATAAATTTAATAGTTTAAGTTTAGTATAGTAATTAAAATTTTAAAATAAAATCTTTAAAATAATATATAAAATTTGAGGCACCCCTCAATCTAAGAGCCACCTTAAATATGAGCCCAAAATTACGATGACTAATTTTAGGGGTTAGTAATGGATAATTTGCTGAAAATACTGCTCCTAAAATCAAATTGCCATTTATTAACAAGCAGTAGAATAGAAAAGAAATTTATTATTCTGGGACAATTGTCCCCTAAGAATAAACACAGGTACAAATAGAGGCCTTAATAGTTTGGCCTGTGTTAAACAGAAAATAAATAAATAAATAAGTATTTACAAAAAGTGAAAATAAAAATAACAGCAGAAATTAAGGAAATAAATTAAAACAATTAGAATTTCGGAGGAAGCTGGATAGAAAGGAGATAACTGAATAGACGGGATTTAAAGATAGAAAGGGTAGGAGCATGGCGGGCAGATGATGGTAAGGAGTTCCAGAGAGAGGTAGCATGTATTAGGAAGGATTTGTCAAAGGATGAGGTACGGTGAGAGGGAATATAGAGATCGGATGAGCGAGATCTGGTATTACGGGAATGTATCGAGGATTTAAACTTAAGGAGTTGAAAAATATAGGAAGGCCTTTGAGACTGGATGACTTGAAAAAGAAAAGAAGTCAAAAAATACAAAGTACTGTCTAATATGTAAGTTAGAGTAACAATTTTAAATACAATAAACATCGATATATAAAATATTAAAATACTGAAACTTAACTTTTTGTGTATTATTTTTTAAACTTCTAAAAGTTCAAGTTAGTACAATATTCTAAATTCAATAACCTTAACTAACCTGCAGCGTTTAGTCTTTTCGTATAAGTTTTGAGATAGTTTGACTACCGAATTATTACTGTGATTTGTGTATTTAAACCCACTATTCTCATTTTGGGGCATTTATTTGAACTAAGTTGTGAAAAATACAATTTTCCCTAAGTTTGTACAATCAATTTTCTTAAAAGTAAAGAAATCAAGGAATTGTAGATGCAGCTTGTGAAGGAGATTTGAAAATTACGTGTACCTACACAATTTTTGCATAGTTATTGTAAAACAGAACTTACAAAAAGTAAATTGCATAGAATTCGTGTACTGAGGAGCATTTTCCTGAGATCTATCTACATCGGAAACACAGTTGCGATATGTTATTCTATCTCCCATCTTTTATATCATTATCCTTTCACCATTTTATCTTTTTAAATCTTCAGTATTACCGTCGAATTAAAAAAAAAAAATTTTGTTTTGTTCGTTTACTGTTGTATCGCCAACATTTTACACGAGTCCAGTGCTTTATTACCAACCTGGCTAACCAACCATTCGTAGACTTAGACTGGTCGATGGTTCCTTCAACAATTACCAATATAATGTCGATCTTCCTAGGCTGGCTAACTTGTCTGTTGTAACAGCTGCTTACTAAATGGCTACCAAGAATAGTTGGTCGCCGTTCGCCTACAACTCTAAAGCGTGCATATTTGTGTGAATATCGTAAGTATTATATAGTTTCACTTATTGAACATTTTTTGTTTGAAGTCTCTTGAGTCTGAAAGAGTGATTTTTATATATCGCTGTGATTTTATGGGCGTTTTTATACCCACAATAACTTAAAAACGAAAGACCGCTGAATGTACTGATTAGATATTTAGTTTAAATGGCCAAATGACGATGCCGCAATCAAGTTTTGGTTAAAAAAAATCGGTCAACCGAAAGAAGCACTTTACAAAATAGATTTTTAAAATAATTTTGACACAAAATCTCTCTTTCACAATACTTCTATACCAATCACTAACCAAGTACGATATCTCGGGCTACATCTTGACAAACGACTAACATGGAACTCTCACACGAGACTCAAACGAATTTTACCTCAATCTGAGATATAAAATGTTGAAAAGACTACTCGACAAACGTTCAAAACTGACCCTGAAAAACAAACGAACACTACTATATACCGCTCTACTTGCCCCAATATGGACGTACGGAATACAACTCTACGGAAGCGCTAAAAAATCGGACCTTACAATCAAAAATTCTAAGAACAATAGTTAACGCTCCCTTCTACGTCTCCAATCATACTGTACCCTCTGATCTCAATATTCCTCTCGTCTCTGGAAATAGCCCAATCTCGCAGCACAAAACTCCACACAAATCTCGTGCACAGTCATTACAACCCTCTGGATCCACAACATGTCTACAACAACACTTCCTTCAAATCTCCACAGCGCAGATTAAAGCGGCGGTGGCCACGCGATCATCTCAACTTAATACGCCGACCTCCTAGGATGGTTGCTGTGTAAGCTTGTAAATGTTTGAGTTAGAGCTTCGAGAATAGTTGTAATAAAAAGTCATGAGAGTGTGCGCGCCAAATTTTATTTTCTCATTAAATAATCCAAATGGAATAGAGTTTGCTCAGAATCTAGGATTTAGTATTGGACATCAAAATTATTGTACAAAAAAAACAACAAAATTTTAGAACTATCTTCTATAAAATTATCGACAATCAATTACGTAATTTCTGGGTTGATTGCGATTTATCAAGAGATAGAAATGTTATCTTGGAATTCTTGACTAATTATACTATTTAATTAACTAATATCAGTACTGCGAGCGCGCTGGTTATCTGCTAGTTAACTAGTTTACGCAATAAGATATCCCTGAATACCTCTTGGAGCTCTTAAGTGGAACGTCCGAGCTAGTTTTCAATTTCATCGTATTCCACCAGATGTTTTGAGATCTGTCCTGAGCTAAAAAAGAACGTTTTGCTGTGAATCTTGGTCTTTGGTCAACTTCACATTTTTTCCTCCCTCCAATTTTGGTGCTACAATCAGCGTATTCGCGCTATAAGTAACAATGATATCATACTAACAAATGAAGCAAACTAGTGGAGAAGTTACCCAGTGGTAATACTCCAAAACATTAGACTGTTAGTCACATCTCTTCACTTGAGAGGAGATCACGAGGCCACTGTCTTTTAAGGCGTCTTGTCCAGGTTATCAGGAAGAGTTCTTGAAGAAAGATTTTGAGCTAGAGGATTCGCGTGTGATTGCAGGTAGAAGTAACCGAGTGGAGAAGTTAACCCAATGGTAACACTTCAAAACATTAGACTGTTAGTCACATCTCTTCACTAGAGGGGAGATCACGAGGCCACTGTCTTTTAAGACGTCTTGTTGGATGGTTAGGAAGAGTTCTAGTAGAAAGATTTTGAGCTAGAGGATTCGCGTGTGATTGCAGGTAGAAGTAATCGAGTGGAGAAGTTTACCCAGTGGTAATACTCCAAAACATTAGACTGTTAGTCACATCTCTTCACTAGAGGGGAGATCACGAGGCCACTGTCTTTTAAGACGTCTTGTCCGGGTTATCAGAAAGAGTTCTTGAGCTAGAGGATTCTCTTGTGCTTGCAGGTTGAAATGTATCAGGTTTTGATCGACTTGACTGATAAAATGAATATTAAGATCAGTGTATACAGGATGTATACGGAAGAGTGGTCGAAACTTCGGGAGGTGATTCAGCAGCTCAAATGCAACAAAAAATATTCTCATCACTTTGACCCGATTCTCAATAGTGTCCAAGATATTTGCATTTTGCAACTTTTCCGTCGATATTCGCGTTTTTCACCATAAAAACGGTCGCAACTTTTCCTATCCTTTATCCTACAACAAATCTGCTTATTCCAAACTCTTCTGTCATCCATCACCATATCATGGATTTTATCAATGATTTCTGGAGTAGTAACCTCAACAGGGCGTCCAGAACGTTCAGCGTCACTTGTGCCCATATGGCCACTCCGAAAATTTTGAAACCACTTATAAACTGTTCTAATCGAAGGTGCAGAGTCACCATAATGTTTATCAAGCTTCTCTTTAGTCTCCTGAGGCGTTTTGCCTTTCATAAAGTAGTGTTTAATCAACACACGAAATTCTTTTTCGTCCATTTTTTGAAAATCACTCGACTTCCTCGATTCAAACGAATGCCAAACACAAAGAAATAGACCGATCTGGCTGAAACTTGGTGTGTGTTCTTCCAAGAGATGCTACTAACTAAACATAACCTCGATACGCGCCAGTGGTGCTATCTCTCTGACTTTGCACGGACTTTTCAAACGACCCTCGTACACTACTTATTAGTAGTATTCAAATACTAATAAGGATTCTGGTGAAATTAAATCTTCAAAACGGATTTTCCCAGTGAAAAGTCTTCTGTAAATATAAAAGTAAAATCTGTAAATATATAAAAGTTGTTAATGAGAATTGCAGCGATTTCCGTGTTTTAGCTACACCTAAACATTGAACCAAAGTTAACCCGTTACAATTATAAATGCATGCTCTATTGAAACGTGACCCACTACTATTTAAAAAATAACTCTAATATTTGGTCAGATAAGATAAGTTGGTTAAGTGCGACATTTCGCGGCCCGTATATCAGAGAGCGTCACGCGAGGTCTGCATTCCCTGTCAAAGCTCTTCTAAAGCAAAATAATATTGCTTTAACTTTGGGTTTCAGGTTTGTTTTTTTTAAATGTTATTTATTTAAAAAGTATGTTTTAAGTTTGATTGTTAATTTATGTAAATGATGTAGCTTTGAAGGTGCTGCGTTTTATTTGCAGCACGTTACATTTTACTTAAATAACGTGACAAAATTTGGTGCTAATATTCACAAGTCAAAGTTCTAACTTAAATAATTTGCATCAAATCAGGAAATTTGAGACATATTAAATGCTTACCAACATTATACAATTTATTTTTTTTTAAACCGCTAAAACGATTTTACAATTGGTGCCATTTTTAAATAAATCTAAAAAAGCGTTTACAATTCTATTAAGCTAACAACAGAGGAGTTCAGCACTTTGATGGACCAGGATTCAGCCTCTGGCTATCATAGAGGATATTCAATATCCGGATAACCCCTATAGTTGAAATTAAATTGAACGCATCTTCTGATTGCTTGGATTTGCGCCCTAGAGGATGCTAGAAAATGGGTTCTTTCTGGGTGCGCCTGGTTTTTGGCCCAAAAAAACTTCAGTCCCAGTTTCCTCTGGTGTTTTTCATCCATCTTTATACCAAAAACTACTTACCTGTTTTATTGAAACCTCAAGTACATATTGGAAAATAGAAGGTTTCAAAGAGATTTAGTTTTTTGAAGGTTATACGTCTCCCAATTAAATTTATACAATTATACATTTTGTTTCATTAGTTATTTCATTTTACTTTTCGGTCTTATTTCTCTGTTTTAACTTATTGTAGAAAGATAATAAAAGTTTGGTACAATTCATAAGCAAAATATGAAAACATAGATTAATAAAGAAAATATTGTATTTAACCAGTTAAGCGTGGAATTTAGTTTTTAAAAAAACCCATCACAGTGTGCGGAATTAAAATCAGACAATGTCGTGTATACACGTCGAACGCAGGAGGCAAAACAACCAAAAGTTTACAACGTCACTGCAATCTCTGGGGCCTTGAGATTACCAGAGCATTCTGTGCTCATTCAAAAATCTTGCACCGCTTCACGTACGCATTGCTCTAGTTTAACTAGGGACGCAAGAGCTTTTACAAGGAATAGAAAAATGCTTTGAATTCTGTGCAAAATGAAATCATGCTCGTACTGAGGTTCTGAACCTCTATCTAAGGTAGAAACGGGCATTGCACAAGGGTTGAGAGCTTCTATTTGTGTGCGTAATTCCCCAATCTCTAATGCGGAGACCAAACATGTACCAACCACTTATCATTTGGCTGACTCCAACCTCCGTATAAAATACTTGGCAGTTCTATTGGTAAGATAAAGGAAACATCCCCAAACCAGATAATATTCTTATTGTATTTTATTAAAATTTCGAGGTTTTCTAGTTGTTGGCAATTTTATATTTTTCACAACGAGTATACACGTCGAACGTACCGAAACAAAGATTTGGTTTACACGCTTTACAGGTTAATACAGAAATAGAAAACAGAACCATGAACTAGTATAGCTAGGATTCAAACAAATGGATACGACTAAAATTCTTTGTTGTTTCTTTGCAATTCTTATTAGTAAAAATTCTTATATTTTGAGAAAATTTTAATTACGTGATTAACGATAAGAGAAAAACCGTTCATGGAACAGAAAATTAATGATATGGTAATTGTTTAAAATTGTTACACTGAAATACAATCTTACAGGGAAAGCCTTACGAAAACAACTCGTAAAACAAGAGATTGGGGCCATTCTATACTGAAAAATGGCACGTTAGAGGTATAATCCACTCATTCTTTGCCCTAGAACTACCCTCCAATCGAATTTTATCCTGATAAAAATGATAAATTTTATAGATTTACATGTATACAATTTGGGTACCAAGTTAATAATAAATATTTTAAAAAACAAAATACTGGAAAAAACTATTCAGTAAAGTCAAATTTCAGTTGACCAATTTTGACCAAACTGTTATTGTAGCATCCTCTACAGTTGGTACCTAAATGAATTGTTGTAGAGTTAAGAGTCCTTTCGACTAAAAGGACTTCTGTGACAGGATAGTTGGGAATGGAAAAAAAAACTCAATTCCAATCAAACACAACTCTGATTTTTGTAAAACAAAGTTCCTCGACATCGAACAATTCAACGACATTAGGACGTTAAATTATATCAATAAATGTTTGAAAAAATGTGTGTTTTATCTTGATGATAAATTGTAAACGTTTTGGCGTACCAAACGGAATGAAATAATAATTTGGTATCCCGCCGATTGAATAAAAGTGGCGAAACATTGCTTCAGTATTTAAAATAAAATTGCTTGTTTCAAATTTAAACTAATAGTTTATACCTTCATAAAGACCGAGGTAAGTCATGGGAAATATTTTCTAATAAATCATTAAAACGAGTAAACGTTTTCAGTAAGGTAACAAGAAGAACAAGAATAAGAACATTTTTTGAAAAAGCGGTTTTTGCTCATTTTCGGCAACTTTTTTCTCGAAACCTTTTAGATCTGGGTTGTTGCAAAAAAATTACCGTTATAAAGGAGAGTTTGCCCAATAATTTAAAGAAAATTTGGGAATTTTATCTTTTATAGAAAACGAGAAAAAAATTGTCAAAGTTGGGTGTTTTTCAACGTTACTCTTTTTCTGGTGCAGTTTTTGACGATCAGCCCTTATACAACTGTCCTACCGGACAGTTTTAATTAAGGTCATTCTAAACATATATTCTAAAAGAACTTAAAGACGAAGTACTTTTTTGAAATCAGTGTGTCAAAAATTTGAGCGATACAGTACTATATTTAGCCCATCATCCTGGGGATACAAGCTGAAACTGATTGAATATTAAGATGAATCCTGAATCGTGCTTGAGTCTACAAAAAGACTTCCTGCACCTGGCAGCATACATCATTGTATACATTTCCACCGAATAGTGTTGTATATTACTATCCACATCTATTTTATACCATCCATGTTTATTTATTTTTTGTATTAATGATGTTTCTGTTGATATGAACAAGCAGCAGGTGGATGGTAGCTGGCAAAGCCGATCCGGAAATGCCAAAGCGGATGTATATACACCCAGATTCACCTTCGACTGGTGAACAGTGGATGCAGAAAGTTGTTTCCTTCCATAAGCTGAAACTTACCAACAACATCTCCGATAAGCATGGATTCGTGAGTACAATTTTATTTTAAATTTAGTTGTTTTTTTTGTGATCATTTAAAATGGATTTTTAGAAAGATTGATTGACTAAGAAGTTTGATTTATATTGGAGGATGAACCTATTGTCTATTTTCTGGTTTATCTATAGCAGCCTAATGCTTCAGGCGGGGCTTAATCTTCAGCTACCAATAAGATATCGTGAATGGGTGGCGGAAGCCATTATTAACATTTTTTTGTTAACAAATAAAAAAGCAAGCTAAACGCGGGATTCGTACTGGGGATCTCCCACTTATAAATCCACGTTCGTGATCACTACCACCAACCTGCATATTACTACAGACAATCCTTGGGTAAGGCTCTTTATAATCCTAATCCAGTCTTCTGTGTTCCCTGGCTCTTCACCTTTTTACTCTCAATTTACTAAAATCGTCCTTGATATCGCTGACATGATACTTTTGGTCTTTTTACTTTCCTCCTTGCTTTAGGTCTGCTCAAATATAACTTCAAGGCATTGTACACCATATATCATCAATTTTCTTGAACATCAAAGTAAAAAACCTAACATAAACAGAAAATAGATACAAAAAATCAGATTGCTTCTGGACCAGCATAACTTGACGTCGACACTGTATTTTCTTTCAAATTCTGATTTTCATGTAAGGTTGGACAAGCATTAATGATTCTCTATTCCGCAATACTTCAATTTATTTATAGCATTATTTGGTATTCTCCATTACTTTACGTATAGTATATCCTTACTAATGTGGTATTAGTTAGCATACCTATATTAGGAAATGATTCTAATACATTCTAGTGATCAAACGAGAACTCTAATCTGGTAACTCGAGTAAGTGATCACACATTATCTTCTCCACTTAAGTAACTCGGGTAAATGATCGCACGATATCTTGTTCACTTTAGTAACTCGGGTAAATTAACATACGATATCTTCAAAGTGGTAACTTGGTTAAATGATCACACGATATCTCGTACACTTTAGTAACTCGGGTAAATTATCACACGATATCTTCAATCTGGTAACTCGGGTAAATGATCACAAGATATCTTCACCACATTAGTAACTCGAGTAAGTGATCACACAAAATCTTCTCAAAATATCTTTTCCCATCACAGTAAGTTGTGCGAGTAAATCACATAAGATCTTCTCCATTCTAATAAGGTTTTGTATGAGTTTCGTAAAGGAATAAGTTGCACAATAAGGAGAAGATTTCTTGGACAATAGATGGTGTTTACTGTGTTGTCCAGTTAATTCGTGCTCTTTGTTGGGCGGTAATCAGTCTGTTAACCACAGTGGCCGAGACCACCAAATAATGGGAGACTACTGGACAATGTAGTTCCTCTGCCAACAGGAAAATTCACTTTAAAAGGTTCACTTGACCGAACTTTAACAACCTTAATGTAACAAATAAAATGTATTTATTTTTGTTAGTTAGAGTAGAAGGAAATAATCTAAAAAATAGACAGAAAAAGCGGTTGTAAGAGCAATGGTCGAGTTCAGTGGTGCGCAACTAAAAGCTATTTGGGATAGTGGCGTTGGCTACTGTTTTCTTTCGTACGTTAATAATGTAATATGCATTAGATGGCGCCGGACTGGGAATGCCTGTACAACATAGTTAGAACTGCACAATGAATGAGGGCCCGAGACTGGCCGAAAAAGCGCCTGCAAGCCGGAAATTTGAGCGCTTCACAAAAACAAGGTGGTGAGCTACATTAGGAGCTACTTGGGGGCAACCTTTTGTCGGCATCCCACACTGTTTGCACAGAATGGCCCTTGTGTAAGCTATATCTGTGGGAGCGCTTACTGCAGTCCCCTCGTTTCATCATTTCTCTTTCACTTGGGCCGTTTTTACCTCTTAATTTCTATTCCTTAAATCATTTTGTGATCAAAAAAGTAAATTCCAATCAATTCATTTATTCATCACTAACGCTGAAATTTATCAAATCTCTGATTTTGAGTTTACACAGCATAAAAACATGTTTCAAAACGCGCCTGATTCCAAAACAAAATTCTTTTGAAACTCGCACGATCTTCTCTTATTAGTATTTTAAAATTTCGAACTTGTAAAATTGCAATTTAAAAATTCAAATATGTAAAATTAAATCGGCTGACCGAAATTGAAGAGCTTGGTGCAAAAAGGAGTTATCTACATTTTTTTTTTTCAGAAAATGTGTTTAGTGGCGCCCCCCTATTGTATGTTCAATTCTACATCTTCTGGTGCATAAACGAGTCTTTATGCAGACTCGTTTATTATTACTTATTCTCTAACCTAGGTTAGATTTGGAGCAAAAATGAGTTTTCTACTGCAGATAACTTTCTTTTGCTCCAAACAGAAAAGATGACGCAATCAATCAAAGTTTTTAACGCAATGGATTGCTCACTTTCTCAAAAAAAAGAAGTTAGTCAATCCTAGGATTTTTGTATTTAGGATTGAACTAGCTAGGGATTCGGTCAATATAAATAACAACTTCGTCTTAGGGAAGGGCTATGCGGTTAGTCTGCTGGATCTCCACGCGGAGATCACGGGTTCAAATACCAGTTGCTGGCCCTTAGATTTTTCTCTTCCTAGGAGCTTCTTACAGATCTCTGCCCGGCGATGTAGGGAACTGTAACGAGAGAACACTATCCGGAGGCCAGCAGTGCACTGAAAAAGGCTCTGGGCGCCAATAACCACAGATGTTTAAGCGCCTTAAATCATTTTTTAAAAAAAATAAGTATATAACTTTTAATTGATTTTTCTAAAATAAATCGTTTTAAGGTAGTTCCCCGGAAAGAGGTTACGCTTCTCTGTAAGGTTATCGATCTCGTTAACAATAAATAAATAGTAAGTTTTTGATATACCTACGCGTAATTTACGCTTTTAGACAGTTAGACTCATAGAATTCACTTTTTAAAGTAACTAAATAGTTATTTTGACAACTGCAGATAGATAATAGTTTTATAAAACGCGACTAGTGCGTCCAGTCTTGGAATTATATGATGTTAAAGTGCTGAATATAGGAAATATCTTATGATAATGATACACACTCTGGCAACAAAAATGTGAAGAATACCATTAAATGCGTGGGAACTGAACAGTAGAACTAGGATTAACAGTCTATAGACAGCTTCGTGGTTTGCATAAAATCTCGCTTTTGTGGCCACAGAAAAAAGGGACCAGCTTAATGTCGAGAAAATAGTAAAAAGTAAGTTTGTTATCTATTCACAGTCTAAGCACATAGTCTCTTGTATACACTTCCTGGCCAAGTAGTCTCAAATTAGTTGTTTCTTTGATTCTCTCTTAATTCAAAACTGTTCTATTTCTGGAATAGCAAATATGGATTATATGATAATACAATAGTTAATGGCAGATATGGATCTTAAAACAATGTACATCCAATCACTCAAAAATCTTCTATGTAAACTAGCAAGTACTTCTCTAAATAATATCATTTATTACTAGGATTATGATAACCGCCAGGTTGAACCAATTCCAAATTTAAGCACCAGACATTTTTCTAAAACTATATTTTCGAACAGGAATAAGAGTAATGTCATAATGGCATCCAACTTTGACAATTTTTTTCTCTTTTTATACAAAAGATAAAATTCCCAAATTTTCTTTAAAGTATTGTTCATATCCTTGTTTATAAGTGTAATTTTTGGCAACTACATAGATTTAATGGATTTCTGAAAAAAACGTTGCCAAAAAATGAACTAAAACGATATTTTCAAAAATTATTTTGTTTTTTAACAGGTAAAACAGAGGTTTTCTGGCTTAAATTTAAATTTCCTCCCTATTGTGTACAAACTAGTAGATTTATTGCTAACAAGCTTTAACTGTACAAATAATCTTAATACAACAATATTCATGTTGACATTAAGAAAATGCTCCTCGATGCCTAAAAGTACTTACTAAAACCTGAAGTAGAAGTTAAATCCTGGAATTCAGAACATTATCTACATCTTTACGCAAAAGGTTATTTTGAAATGCAATTTTAAAAATTGGTTAGATTGTTCTTTAGTAAAACTGGCTCTTGTCTGTCCAAAATATCTATGGCACCGATGCTGTACAACGTAAACCGATATTTTTTGAACCTAAACAATTTTATTTACAATATAATCACAAACGTTTTTAATCTTTCCTGATGAAGACAGTGGCATACCTAAATAATTAAAAGATTTTATTAAATTTAGAATTATATAAATGTATATTAAAACTCTCCGGTAGGACAGTTGTATAAGGGTTGATCGTCAAAAACTGCACGAAAAAGCGTAATGTTGAAAAACACCCAACTTTGACAATTTTTTTCTCTTTTTCTATAAAAGATAAAATTCCCAATTTTTATTTAAAATAAAGGGCAAACCCTCCTTTAGGGTCTGTGACATCTAATAAATTCTAAAAATAACTTATTAATGAAAATTAATGCAGTAGAATTACTTAACTATTAATGAAATGTTGGGTACTCGCTGATTTGTGTACGTTCCTTTTGGCGTTTAATCAACCCTTATACTTAACATTTTAAACTGTAAGTTTTTGTTAAGGAGTCTATAATTATAATTCAAAGTATTATTTGTATGTTATATAATAGAATTAATTGTAGACTATTGACTCAATGAAATACTACTTTACCAAAATGTCTTTTTTAATATTTTATCATTTTCTCAAAAATGGATCTTAAGATATCGTAAATCTTTTTTAAAAACAATGAAATTTTTACATTAATGTCTAAAAAAATTCGTTCTCGATTATTTTTGTTAAAATTTTCAACTGTATTTTTTCAATGAATCAAGGAGTCACCCAATTACAGAAAAAGTTGGGCATTTATTGAGCTTCAAGATTATTTGGATATTTTGGTTTTTAATAAAAACATACCCCGAACAGAGGGGTGTAAATGCAGAAAACTTGGAAGTAGTGTAACCGAATTAAAGTAAAAATTTCATTGTTTAATGCTCTTTCGTTTGGAATAAGCAGATTTGTTGTAGGATAAAGGATAGAAAAGTTACCGCTGTTTTTATGGCGATAAACGCGAATATCGACGGAAAAGTAAAAAAAAAGGCAAATATCTTGGACACTATTGAGAATCGGGCCACAGTGAATAGAACATTTTTTGTTGCATTTCAGCTGTTGAATCATCTCCCGAAGTTTCGACCTCTTCTCCGTGTACACCCTTCTGAAGTAGGGTATTAAAAACTGTATAGAAGCCTAAATGGAACATCTTGTTGAAGAATAAAACTTAACCTGTTGAAATTCATGGTTCATTCCGTGAAATTCATTCCATTAAGAACTCGCTAACTTATTTTTTCCAGTCGATTGTAGATTCCTTTGCCACAAACCTCGTTACATAAGCTTAGATAAATTTATTATTTGTATTAAAATTAATTTAAGGCAGTTTTCTGAGTAATTTTTCTGAATTGTACTACATTGATAAGTATGTAATGTGACTCATTTGTTCGGAATTGGAATAAAATTTGTGAGTTATGACCTTGAGAATAGTAGCAAGAGAAAAGTCGTCAAAAATTTGTAGCGAGACTCAAAACGCTGGACTCAATGTCACCCGCGAAAATCTGCCTAGTCTCGAACAATAATAGAAAATGGAAATATACTTATCGAGTGTAAAAAAAAACCCAATTTATAGAATTTGGTACGAAGTTGCTTATGAGCAACATGGACGCTAAAAACAAACGCATGGCGCCTGCAATATATGTCCCTCGACACTACTGCCACTTTATTTGATGTGAAAGATTATTACAGCTGATATAGAAATTGGCCCCGGATCTCTGCGAGAGATGTTGTGCGCGTATGGAGAATGCCTAACACCATTGATGCTGGCAGATCAAAGCCCCTTTTAAAGCTGGGGCGTAGTCTATTATTTTAATACACACATGAATCGTGAAGGATTTACTAGGGTCGAGTTATACAAATGGCTGTGGTACTGATCCAGTCTTTTAACGTAGCCGTGAATATGATAACCGCAGTGCCAGTAAGCAGTATGCCTAACTAATTGCAATTCACATTCCTTTCATATATGTAAATCCGCAAAATAAACGCACAGTTTATTGTCTACAATTTTTGTTAATAATCTTACAATTTCATAACAAACAAATTTCAGAATCAACACCCACATTATTTACTTGATATTTTGTTATAAAGGCCCAATTAGATCTTTAGAAACACTAGAATAGTCAACATTCAATTCTATATTTCTCCATTCAGAACAGTTACTAGCAAAAATTCATTGCGAATTCAATATTTTTTATTCAGGAACTCTTTACCACCATCTTTATTATAGTGCTGCACGAGACCGAGACGAGGCGAGACTTTATGCAGTCTCGATCTCGGTCTCGGTCTCGGTCTTGGTTTTTTGAATTTTTGTTTAAGTATTAAAAGCGGTTTGCTATTATTAATAATCTTTTCAAAAAATGTTATTATTTTCTAATAATTATTTTAATTTATATATTGGTAATGAAAATGTGTGTAAAAGAAGACAACTACTTACACTTCAATGCATCATATATTACTATTACTGTTATATATCTTTATATAATTTCAAAAAGATGTTAAAAATGCGCCAAATGAAAGACCCAAATAACATATCTGCCTGCCATAACAAGTCGATTCGTGAAATAAAAACTACACCTCCCAACAAACTTCCCGCTCCATTAGTTAAAGTGAAGATAAAGAATCTGATGATTCACCTTTTGACGACGACGACGACGACTGCATCAATATTTTTGCACCATTTGCTCAAAAATCAGCAAATATCACCGAAGCATGGAAGACAGAAATAATTAATTACACCAAATTAGACCAAGCACCAGTAGACGTTGACATTTTAGAATGGTGGAAAACACTTGAGAATTCCTTCAAAAATTTGTCTAGAATGGCAAAAGATATTTTTAATATCTGTGTAACTTCGGTGCCATCGGAAAGATTATTTTCGCAAGCTGCGTTGATAATGACCAATAGAAGATCTTCTCTAACTTCTGACTCAGTAAAAGCTCTTTTATGTATCAATGCTTGGGCAAAGTGTATCTTAAAAACGAAAATTTGTGGCAATATTTTTTAGATGCATAGATAGTCTTTTTTTTCAAATTCACTAATTCCAAAATTTTAAAATATAATTCAAATAATATCAAAGTTCAAAGTATTAGATTATTAATAGTGAAATTTATGAAATTGAATGAATGAATGATATGAATAGTGAAATTTATGTAAAAATTATGTAATTCGAAGGGGGCCGCCACGGTAGCCGAGCGGTGCGAGACCTAAGAAGCTAATGTGTATTGTGGTACTGGGTTCGATTTTCGGTCTTGGATTTTATTTAATGGTTAATATGAGAAATTTATAGTAAAGTATGTTTGCTAGTCGCCTCCGTCCGCGACACCTAATTGGTAGTTGGACGTAAAGCCCGGCCTGAAAAAATAGGCGATTACTTACTTTACTTATGTAATTCGAAGTCAAATAGATGTAGTAATATTGAACATATATAATAAAATCGTATCTTTTAATAATTAATTCAATACCCGTAATGATTATTTATTAATAAAGAACACAATTTTATAATTTTGTAGCTAAAAATTAATATTTGAAAAACCGAGACGAGACCGAGATTTCTCGACGAGATATATATCATGTCTCGATCTCGGTTGCTCAAGTCCCGAGATTTGTCTCGTTTCTCGTGCAGCACTACTTTATTAACAACCAACAATAGCATTATTTGAAATAGATTAGAATAATTATTTATTGCAGATATTCAAAGATGGCGCCAATTAATGTTATATTTATTGTTATTTAATTTAATACTTGAATTATTAACCCTATATTATTGTATTATTGCTACAAAATTAGTAAATATTTTCTAAAGGTTTACCACTGAGCTGACCATTGATTAATTTCTTTTATTTATTGTACTTCTTTCGTTGTCCTTAAAGGATATTGTCTCAGGACAAAATAAAAGATTTTTTCTTTCTTCCCTCTATTTAACGGCCAGAGAATTGAGGCTTACGCTTGAATTTTGGCCACAGATGTTTACATTATCAAAGTTTTTTTAAGTGTAATATTGAAGCTAACTGGTTACTTTTGATTTCCGGTTAATTTAATTTCGTAAACTGCGTAACTCATGCGTTTTTTTGCCATATATTTTTCTTATTATAACACTTTACCATCTGAATTTATTATTGGTATCCGGAGCGTTTTTCTGTTGCGGTACTGTACTACTGTATTTCCGGTTTCTTGTTGAGTGTATTCTGTGACAGTTAACACTATCCATCACTTCAAGAAATTGAAGAGCATCCGGCTTGAAACTGTGCGGCAGTTCAGTGCGCTAACCACTCTGCTAAAATCTATCCTAATAGGATGAAAAAATAACTGCCAGTTCCAGTCATGATATATTTTTATTATGCCGAGCTTTCTGCCTAGGGCAGGGGTCGGCAACCTATTTTTAGTAGGGAGCCATTTCTCCTTGAATAATTTTAATAATTCTTACCAAGAGCCGCAAGGATGATGGTGTAAAGAAACTCTGTAGATCATTTATATTCAAAAATTATTATTTTATGATATTCAATAACATTTAAATATTTTAAAACTGTCCAGTAGGACAGTTGTATAAGGTTCCATCGTCAAAAACTCCACGAAAAAGCGTAACGTTCAAAAACACCCAACTTTGACAATTTTATATATTTATTTTCACATATTCAAAGTAAATAAACGAATAAATAATAACTAAACCTGTGTTTGAATGAAAATGGCGGCAGTCCTATATACGAGGTGTGTTCAAAAAGTAACGGGAATTTTCGTTTTTTGAAAAAAATATTTATTTATTCATCTACATTAATATTGTCGCCTTCAAAGTAGTCCCCTTCGCATACAATACACTTGTGCCAGCGCTTTTTCCAATCCTCGAAACACTTCTGAAACTCGATCTTTGTGATAGCTTTCAGCTCTCTCAGCGATTCGCTTTTAATGTCATCTATGCTTGTAAAACGACGGCCTTTTAATGTTCTCTTTATGTTTGGAAATAGAAAAAAGTCACATGGAGCCATGTCTGGCGAATATGGAGGCTGGGGCATCGTTAAAGTTTTGTTTTTGGCCAAAAATTCACGAACAAACAATGAAGTGTGAGCAGGTGCATTATCGTGGTGCAAAATCCATGAATTGTTTTGCCACAAATCCGGGCGTTTTTTTCGGATTGCTTCACGCAAACGGCGTTGAACTTGTAGGTAGTACTCCTTATTGATTGTTTGACCTTGTGGCAAGAATTCATGATGCACTATGCCATTAAAATCGAAGAACACAGTGAGCATAACCTTCACATTCGACCGCACTTGTCGAGCCTTTTTCGGTCTTGGCGATCCAGAATGCCTCCACTGGGACGATTGAGCCTTAGTTTCGACATCATATCCGTAAACCCATGTTTCGTCACCTGTTATAACACGTTTCAGTAGATCCGCATCGTTGTCGACTTCATTGAGTGACTCTTGAGCAACTTCCATTCTCCGCTGTTTTTGTTCGAAATTCAACAATTTTGGAACAAATTTTGCTGCCACACGTTTCATACCCAAAACATCCGAAAAAATTTCATGGCATGAGCCAATTGATATGGCAACATCATCAGCGACTTCTCTGATTGTGATTCGGCGATCGTTCATAACCATTTCTTTCACTTTTTTCACGTTTTCATCGGTTGTTGATGTGCTTGGACGTCCAGGTCGTTCGTCATCTTCAACGTTTTCGCGGCCATCTTGGAAACGCTTATACCACTCGTAAATCCTTGTTTTACTCATAGCAGACTCACCATATGCCTTTATTAACATTTCACACACTTTATTTCATTTTTTACGCAAAATTTAATGCAAATTCTTTGATCCATTTTTTTTAACAAACAAAAATCGCCAAGCTCGAAAAACACGTCTAACCTTAACGGCTGCCACTTAAGAAGTAAACAATGAATATTACTGAAAATGTTATCGTACTTCAGGGGCATGTGTACCAACATAATAAAAAAAAAAATTTTACAATCAGACTCTCCAAACCCGCGAAATTTAAAAATTCCCGTTACTTTTTGAACACACCTCGTATTACGTACTGTATTTTAATATAATTCTATTCAATTTCAAACCTATCACATTTAAAATTCTTTTTGAAAGAATATCTTTACTTTAATAAATGAAATTTTCATTTCTTTCAATAAAATTGAAATATACAATATATTTTGGGCAGGCTGAAGAGCCACAAAATTTGGATAAAAGAGCCGCATGCGGCTCGCGAGCCACGGGTTGCCGACCCCTGGCCTAGGGGACTAGGTCATCTTCAGGGCAGTGGAACATATTTACAGTGTGTTAACAATAATTATATTACAATGAATATGTATAATGTAACTTAATTTACAAAAATCATTTACCTAATTGACAATGTAATATTTTTACAATCATTAAAAGTGTTTCGATTTCCCAAAACACAAAGATACTTAAATACAAAATACGTATTTTTACTTTAGGAAATAGCAAGATACAAGCTATCAAAAATTTCAACCTACTACAGGATCTCTTGAAACTATTGCTTTTATAAGATCGATAGCTATTTCATTAAGGAGTCTGAATTAATTCTTAAAAAAAAGAAGCAAAGTTTCATCATGATCTGATAATACGTAGTTTTTATTCCATGGGTTTGTTCCAGTTTTTGAAATTGTTTCGAAAATGGTTTTCATTTTTGTAAACTACGTATTAGTGTTCATTATTTCTAGTGACTGATTTCATTGTTTCAATAGGATGAAAAAATAACTGTCAATTTCAGTCATATTTTGTATTTTCCTTTATTATGCCGAGCTTTCTGCCTAGAGGACTAGGTCATCTTCAGGGCTGTGGAACATATTTTACAGTGTGGTAGCAATAATTATATTAAAATGTAACGTAATTTACAAAAATTATTTACTTAATTGACAATGTAATATTGGGGTAATATAATATTGTAATATAAGGGTTGGTGTGTTTTCTGTCTTGTCTGTTCATGGACGGTGTGTGATCCGTTTTATGTGTTTGGTTCTAAGGAAGTTAGTGTTGCCAATTGTCAAGTATTTTTGTAGTAAGTTGGCGTATACATTGTTCAAATTGTTCGTGTCAGTTTTGAAATTTAGACTGTTTTCTGTCTTTGATAAGTATCGGACAAAAATCGGACAAACATCACCAATATCTTGAACAAGAGACTATACCAACACGACTGCAAAACTAAAAAAAACCTAATGACACCTTATCTGCTCTAACTAAACACCATCTAGACTTACAACACGAATTTGACTGTGACAACACTTCCAAACAAATTACTCACCACATACCTTAGGTTTTTCCAGCCCTATTGTTTTCGCCCCTCCCTTACCTCTCAGGGTGTATACGGAGGAGTGGTCGAAACTTCGGGAGGTGATTCTGCAGCTCAAATGCAACAAAAAATATTCTCTTCACTTTGGCCTGATTCTCAATAGTGTCCAAGATATTTGCAATTTAACTTTTCCGACCATACTCGCGTTTTTCACCATAAAAATGGCCGTAACTTTTCTATCCTTTATCCTACATCAAATCTGCTTATTCCAAACGAAAGAGCATTAAATTTCCTATAAATTTGTTTGGTACAGAGCCTCAAAACGATTCCTATAACAATGAAATTTTTACTTGAAAGTCTAAAAAATTCGTTCTCGATGATTTGTGTTAAAATTTTCAACTGCATTTTCTCAATGGTTAATGAATCAAGGAGTCATATAATTTCAGAAAAAGTTGGGCATTTATTGAGCTTCAAGATTATTTGGATATTTTGGTTTTTAATAAAAACATACCCCGAACAGAGGGGTGTAAATGCAGAAAAGTGGGATTTTGCGAACTGACTTTTCATTACTAATTTATTCAAATATCAATTTTTACCATTTTAGTAACCATTTTAGTTTAGAACAATTATTATTTAATAAAACGGAAGTAAAAAATAAAGTAGCTATAAAACACAAAAGTGAAAAAGTTCAGTAGGCAGGTGCCTAGTTAAAATTGCTACAAAAATCGTTCGAATTATTCAAATAAGGAAGTGGGAAAGAATTGTGGCAAATTTTTAGTTTCTTGACTACAATTGTTTGTGCAACATATTTTAACGACATAATGGAGGTTTTTTTCATCAAAGTTAATTAATAATAATTCAAAACTAATCAATTTTTGGAGAAGGAACAAAAAGAAAATAACCATTTTATTTTTGAATTATTATTAATTAACTTTGATAAAAAAACCTCCATTATGTCATTCAAATAAGTTGCACCAACAATTGTAGTCAACTACTGCGTTTTATTGCTACTTTATTTTTTACTTCCGTTTTATTAAATAATAATTGTTAAAAACTAAAATGGTTACTTTTCTTTTTGTTCCTTCTCCAAAAATTGACATTTGAGTAAATTAGTAATGAAAAGTCAGTTCGCAAAATCCCAGTTTTCTGCATTTACACCCCTCTGTTCGGGGTAGGGTTTTATTAAAAACCAAAAAAATCCATATGATCTTGAAGCTCAATAAATGCGCAACTTTTTCTGAAATTATGTGATTCCTTGATTCATTAACCATTGAGAAAATGCAGTTGAAAATTTTAACACAAATCATCGAGAACGAAATTTTTATACTTTCAAGTAAAAATTTCATTGTTATAAGAATCGTTTTGAGGCTCTGTTCCAAGCAGATTTATAGGAAATTTAATGCTCTTTCGTTTGGAATAAGCAGATTTGATGTAGGATAAGGGATAGAAAAGTTACGGACGTTTTTATGGCGAAAAACGCGAATATCGACGGAAAAGTTAAAAATGCAAATATCTTGGACACTATTGAGAATCGGGCCAAAGTGAAGAGAATATTTTTTGTTGCATTTGAGCTGCTGAATCACCTCCCCAAGTTTCGACCACTCCTCCGTATACACCCTGTATAAACCCGCTTTTCCGTAAATCCTTAACAGTTATGAAGATATACTCGTAGCTCTACATTAAACTTCACAAACTTTTTTTATAATGTAAGTCTTTCCAAATTATATTTATTATATTTATCTATCTATTTAATTTTGTATTTTAGAAATAATTTTTTTTTTTTTTTTTTTTTTTGGCATTGGCTTCCGCCATACAGCCAGCATCGTCTAGGTGCTTATCACTAGAATATCACTCACTCTCCATTCTTACCTACAAATACATTCGCTTCACACATTCATCATTCTACTATATACCGCTATTTACATAAACTACTGCTAATGGATGGAGCAGCACTCTGTGCTCCTGCCATCCTTCTCGCTTAACCAAAATTAAAATCACGTAATCCTTCTCTAAGCATTTTGTTCCATTCATTCTAATTCGGCTATAGCTTCTAAATACATTCATATTTCATTGCTAGCTCTGCTATCGACTTAAGCACATAACTGTTGGTGGAGAATATAATGTCTTCGTAGCGAAATGGTGCATCTAAATACCTGTATATATCGTCAAACATTCGTTTCCTTTCTACCACATAACGTGGACATATCATTATTACATGTTTGAAATCTTCCTCCTCATTGCAATCTACGCAAAGAGGAGAGGACCTTTTGTTGATCCTGTGTAGATACGATCCGCACACCGCGTGGTTCGCTCTCAGCCTGCTTATTGTCGTAACAACCCATTTATTAGTGACAGTTCCCTTAAACCATGGTTGTCTAGGTAACTGATCTGCCATAGTTTTATAGAATCTACCTTTATCACCATTATTGTAATCTGTCTGCCATTTTTGTAGTGCTGCTTTTGCAATTATACCCTTGATATCGGTGTGTGGTAATTTATAATTAGCCATTTCCCCACTATTGGTGGCTTCCTTTGCAAGTGTATCAACAATTTCATTCTCTTTTATACCACAATGACCTCTTACCCACAAAAAATTAATGCAGACTCCCTTCTCTTTAAAAATGGCAATAGTTTCTACAATCTCTGCGATAATGTGATTCATTCCTGCAGACTGGTTGTGTATATGTGATAATTTACACACCGCACTCTGGCTGTCACTAATAATGGTATATTTTTTCTCCGACAACGAATAAATATATTTTAAAGTAATTTTTATTTAATTATTTTTTTTGGTTTTCAATTTTATCTATATTAGTGTAATATTCCTTTTGTATAGACCCTGAAGAAGGTAGTAAAAATTACCGAAACGTTGGTATAAAGCAAAAAAGTTGATTTTATTGAAGATCGCACCTCGATATTCACCAAAAATCATTTGATAAGTATATCATTTCCATAGAAACATTTCCATCCTATTGAAACTATGAATAAATCACCAAAAAGAATGAACATTAAAGCCAGTTCCGGATATTCGCCCTTAAGATAGAAAAATTTACCTCTTAATCAAAAGATATAATTTTCCGATTAAAACACAATCTACAAAATTTGATTCTACCACATTAAAGGCTATAATGAACAGGGCAGTCCCTATTTTGAACTAGTTGAGGGGGTGCAGAGGGTCGTTGTTAAAAGGGGTTAGTGGAATGATAGCGGTCGACAGGGGCCAGATCAAGATTTGGTTGTGGCTACAGTGAGAGGAGATAGCCAGAATTTTTGTAGGGTATCTAGTAATTCCCAAAGCAGCGATGATAACGATAGGCGTAACAACAGACAGAGAGAGTGTGTGTGTGTGTGTGTACCACCCTAATAGGATCTGTGAAAAAGAGAAGGGAGCCAGAACTAAATGGATCTATGCACAGTTAGCGAGAAGGGAAGGATATCTAGCTGCAGATGGAAACATCCCCCAAGCATGTTGGATACCACTTCACGCCGAGATTATACCACCGCAATTAAACCTGTCCACATCTACCACTTAACCCATTTCTCTTTGATTTTTATGAAATAGAAACCTGAGGCGTACGTGACGAACAATACAACAGATTCTCTGACCTTTCTACTTACTGCCATCGTATAACAGGAAAATATTACAGATTTCATAATTAGAAAATAATGTAAATGAATTAATTAATAAAGAAAAAATAATTAATACTAATAGAGAAAACTAAAATTACTAGTATTTAAAAAATGAAATACTCCACATTATTATGCATCAAAATGATAACTGATACTAAGTAAAGTAAAAAAGTATGTTAAAGTAATCGCCTATTTTTTCAGGCGGGGCTTAACGTTCAACTACCAATTAGGTGTCGTGGACGGAGGCGACTAGCAAACATACTTTTCAGTAAATTTCTTTTATTAACCATTAAATAAAATCCAAAGCCTAAGACCGGGAATCGAACCCAGTACCACAATGAATATTAGCTTTACAGGTCTCGCCTCTAACCGCTCGGCTACCGTGGCGATAACTGATACTAATAATAATAAAAGAAAAGGAACTAATTTTTAATTTATTTATATATTTACAACCTGTACATATCTACATTCATGTAAATGTGTTCTAAATTGAGTTAAGCACAGATTGTGTGCTGAATCCTGGTGGATCCAGTGCCACAATCGAGGAGGCATGTTGAGACAGGCCAGCCAATGCTGGAACTTTCTGGAGGTTGTATGGATGGTTAGGATTGAGATAAAAGGTTGCAGGGTCAACGTCATGGAGGACTGTCGGGGATGGGTTGTTGTGGATAAGGCTTGTACTGTGGAGATTAGGATGTATGTTTAGGCTATTATGGAAATTAAGGAAGCCGTGAATGTGTTAGGTCATTGACAAAAAAAGGGGATATTGAGGTCTTTGTATGGAGGGTTAAATTGGATACATAGTAAGGAGCGTTGAAGGACTTTAGATTGAAAGGATTGGACTCTTTGGATGCTTGGATGGTTGCGCAGAGCCCCACAGCTCAGCTCCGTAGGTCCAAATTGGTCTTAATCGTGTCTTGTATAGCAGTCTTCGTACTTGTCCATATCGTCCATTTAGTTCTTGTCTTTTCAGTCTACAGAGTGGGCTCCAGTTTAGTCGACTGTCTAAATACAGTCCTAGGTAGCGTATTTGTGTGGAGGTCGGTATTTCTCTGTTGTGTATGTTTGCTAGTCGCCTCCGTCCACGACACCTAATTGGTAGTTGGACGTAAAGCCTGTTTGAATAAATAGGGAATTACTTTACTTTTACTTTTTTCCATCTTGATGCTCCTTATTTGACTCCTGTTAGAATATGATACAGTCTAGGTTAACAGCAGATTCTACAGCTAGCTGATCTGTATCGGAGTCATCTAAATTTAAAAAAAAAAAGCAGAAGGTTAGCCTAGACTTTTTGATCACTGTAAAGTAAATGTTTTATAAAATTAGATTTTATGGTGTAAAAGAAGTTGCTTTGATGGAGAGGTTTTGGACTGAGTTAAAGTGGATGTTTGTTAGCCTCCTCTACAAGGAACAAGATCCACTAGACGGACAAAATAGAGATTAGTGTCCACTGGTAGATCGTTTCACTTAGAACGGCTCTGGTTGGAATAGAGACCAGCTTACCGCTACAAAAGCATTATGTCTCCGGATACATTAAACAAGCCTATTCTATTCTTTATTTTTCCTTTTTGTCTGGAGGTAAATTCTGATGTAAAAAAAGTTGAACGTTATGCCTTAGTTCAGGTAGATTTGTCTGTATTGTTTAGTTTGGCCCAGTCGTAACCACTTGGCACGGCCCATAAACATGCTTTGTTTGAGATAAATAGAAAGTGGACCACTGTTATTATCCATTATCCTCCTATATCGCACTACTACTAGCTCATACAGGAGAACAACAGGAAACAACTGCAAATATGTGCAGGAAGAACATATTTGGTGGAACTCCCATGGTTCTTGACGTAATGAAAATGACAACTTAGTCCTCAACCCCACCTGGAATAATCTTGCCAAGTTCTTTGGTTTTGTTTACTTTTTGACGGAACATTACCAAAGCTTTCGCTGCTATATTTCTCTTTAGCCTTTCATGTATAACTTGAATTATACCAAAACATAAATTTTATTAGGAGCCACGGTAGCCGAGCGGTTAGAGGCGAGACCTGTAAAGCTAATGTGTATTGTGATACAGGGTTCAATTCCCGTTCTGGGCTTTGGATTTTATTTGTTTTTTACTTTATTTGTTTTCACAACTGCAGTATATTTCTGCAATAAGTGAAGCTGATACAACATGATACATAATATAAATACACGAATAGCATGAGCGGAGAATTCACCCATTGGTGGAACTCCTAAAGAGATACAGTGCAACTGTTGTGCTCTGGCATTTACTTCATTTAGAAGATCGCGTGGCCACCTGCGCTTCAACCGCCTGGGAGGATTTCCTGATAGATTTGTAAGTTGGTATACTAGAGGATTAGGATGTGAGGTAATTGAAGCTTGGAATTTAATGTAACGGAATCTTGCAGCTTCAGAAACTTAGGAGAACAAGGAGATCACGGTGCAAGGTAGAGTTTAGAAACAAAGTAAGGAGCATTTGCGATTCAAAGACGTGTTTTTGATTGGAAGGATTGGATTCTTGTAGATAATGGAAGCTTTGGCTGAGCCCCAAAGTTCCATTCCGTAAGCCCAGGGGCAGGTTTCAGTATCATGGTGTAGATAAGTCGTTTATTTTAAGTTTAAACCGTTTTGTCGATAAGTTTAGCGAGAAGTTTGAATCGTCTGTTCAGTTCTTTCCGTTTAAGTCTAGTCTGTGGATTCTCCAGGTTAGGCGTTTGTCCATGAAGACTCCTAGGTAATTAACACAATCTGTTGTTGGAAGAGGAGTTAGGTTTAGGTAAACGGGTGGAAGAATAGTTCGCCTTAGGGAGAATGTAATATTATGAGAACTTTATAGTTAAGTATGTTTGCTAGTCACGTTCACGATACCTATTTTCGTAGTTGGTCGCAAAGCCCATCTGAAAAAATAGGCATTACCAGACAGTAAGCTTAAAGAAACCAGAGAAAATGTTGACTAAAATTCTTAACATTTTCAATGGAATCAACCTTAATTTCCACTGTTTGGTAATACATTTAATCGAATTTTTGGGTAAAAAGGTTTGCAGTAAATTTTGTATTACGTGTTTGTAATCGCTATAGTAAGGCGCCATGGTAGCCGAGCGGTTAGAATTCACTTCATCGGTATCCTTGACTCCTGCTTCAATACTCATGATTCAATTCTTTCAATTGATTGTGTTTATATATTATGCGTAATCATATTTACTTGCTGTCAACAGATAGCTGTAAAATACGCTGCAAATAACACTGCATTGCCAATGCTCGAACTTAGTCAGTTATTGCCAGTGTGGAGTAATATTGACTCCATAATTTACTTTTATCTTTTTTTTTGCATTGATTTCAATTTTAATAATAATAAAATTTGCATTAAAGGATGAGAAAGAATAGGAATTAAGAACGAAAAACCAAAATTTTGTCCACAAATCGGCTTTAACTTACGATCGCAGTAATTCCAGTATTTTCTAGAATCCTGACTGAACTGCCTTCTGATCAGGGACTTTTTAATTTTTTTTAATTACATTCACTATTTTTTCTCAATTACTGTGCGCACTGTTGACACGGATCGGAAATTACCTAATTCGCTGCAAGTTTTTGCTGCAATACGGACAGAAAATCAATTCTAGAAAGAGGCTTTTTTTTTTGTGCCTTGATACTTTCTATGAAAATTATGTAAATTTATCAAATAAGCATTTAGGCAATAATCTGGAGTCAAGATAGTAACAGAAAATCTACTTATATTACTAGTCAGGAGTTGTGATGACTCCGATATATTTACGTGTAATGCCAATCTGGAGTCAAAATGGCTCTTATGATTCAAGTAAACTAATCTGCAAAAAAGGAAACTAAGAATTCCATGGTCTTCAGCTTGTGACTATCGAATGGTGAGAGAGTGGGGATAGCATATCTAAGAGCATTTTGGGATAGCTATGAGATGTGGGGAAACAGAGACCATTCCTACTTTTTTTTGGAGTCAAATTGACTCCTCCGGACAGGCAATGCAGTGTTAAATAATTTGCAAGGTCAATATACTAACTCATCATAGTCTTTCACATTGGGTCAAAGGGGAGGGTTCTTTCTTGGAAGGATGTGGACCAAAGATCAAATTTCGCAAACAAAATTTAAATACTCTTAAAAAGCTGTGGGGAACGCCGTTCACAAAAAAAAGCACTGTATGTATATTAGGGTGTTTCATTTTGTAGGGGGAAAAAATTAATATAAAATTTTGGCAGACTTTGCTCGCCTTCCGAGTCTCAGTAATTCAAAAGTTATGCATACCAAATTTCGAGAAGATTTGATCATATTTAGGGGTTGCACACTTTGACCACTTTTATAGATTTAGGAAAAATACGAAATTCTCAATATTTATGACATTTATTGGAAAAACTATAAATCACAAACTTAAAATTATAATAACTCTAAACACAAGGTTCAGCAGGCATTATGAACATGTAAGGTACTTGTATATTAGTCAATTTTATATGATGCAATCTCTTCTTTTGTTCGGTTAGTGACGACTTCTCTGTGATACTCGACTACCCTCAACAAGAATTGTTTTTGTTGTTCGTCTCTAACCGATTCGTTAAACTTTTTTATCAAAACTATTCCTCTTTCTACAGCATCATTTACCACTTTAAGAGCATTTACGTGGCTTCTTAGAGAATCGCTGCAGTATTCTGTCACGTCGTAGATCTCAAATAACTCAAAGAACGTCTTGGTTTTTTGGGTAACGAAATGGCTTGTCTTTTCTTTCAAAGTCTAGATTTTTACCCTATAATCTTTTCAATTCCTTCTTCTTCGCAGGTTTGGTTTCCATATTTTGAACCATACTTTGTTTTTCTTCAGTAATACGTTCATCCAAAAAGGCCAATCACACGTTTGTTTCCGTCAGATACCAAAGGTGCCTTTTGGCAACTGTGACTGCACTGTTTTTGACGTCTGTATCCCGGGTAAGAGTCCAGAAGCTGTATCAAATCCAGATCATTCTTTGGAGCCCATCGACTTACAGTTGCCTCGTGCCAAAATAGACTGTGCGTTTCATTCCTTTCAATTCTCGTTGAGACATATTCAATTGTTTAGCAAAAAGGGCTATTTTAAGTGCATATAATGCCTTTGCCATCCACCTTGCTTGATGCAAAGCTCCTGGGATCCTGAAAGTGAAATTGTTTTCATCCCAACCTCCTAAATAAAGGAGTGGGAGATTTAATAACTCTTTGTAGTATTCTCTTGGATGGCTTTCTTCTTTTAGAACATTTTGGATGTAGTTAACCATTGTTACGCGTTGTTCCTCTAGAAATCCTTGAACAGGAGTGTCTTCATCCAACATTGATAACACTAAAATAAACACTAAAAGTACTTGCTCTTCTGAAGGAAGCCTTGCTCCTAAAAACTCATCATTGGGCAATTTTTTTAACAGCCATATACCACTTTTAGTTCCCATTTTAAAGTTTAATTATTAACCAGTAATGAACAAAGAAACGTAAATGAAATTGTAGAAAGAAAACTTACATTAACACAAAACACTTCATTAGCTAGTTTAAGGTAATAGTGATTAATGTGTGCAACCTCTAATCACTTTCCAATCTTCTTGAAATTTGGCATATATATCTTTTGTAATACTTAGACTCAGGGGGCAAGCAAAGTTGTATGATACTCACAACTTCGGAAAAATGAAACACCCTAATGTATATATTCGAATTTGACGTAAAAAGTGGCACATTCAATCACTTTTTTAAGGCAATTTTGCGGATAAACATTCAAACTTTAGTAAAATTTAAATTATTCAATTTGAAAAAATATTTAGTGATATTTAGAGAGTTGAGTTAGAAAGGTGTTTGGACTGTTGTTACCAGACTGCCCCTATCTCCGGTGATGCGGCAGGTGTAGCTTTTAATGAATTACTAAACAAGCAATTTCTCGTTTATGTATTAAATTAATTTTTTTTTTATTTATTTATTATTTTTTATTTTATTCCGTTAATGGTTTAATTTATACTTATATTTCTGTTTCGTGTTAATTATTGTGTCACCTGATGAATCCATTTGTACACATTCCTAACATTTCTCTTTACAGCTCGCGACCTGCAGGTTGCTAATTAAACGGTGGCCCACAGTATAATGGTAGTATAATTGCGAGGAAATGAGGGCGGAAGTGCCAAGAAACGCACTTTACAAAAATCCAAAAAAAAAAAAAATATATATATATATATAGAATGTCCTGTCCGATAAAATTGTGTCCAGGCTTTTTAACCACATTACTTAAACGTGAGCTGTTTTCTTGAGTTACAGTTTTTGTAAACATCCTAAATAGCACAATGAGACTACCATAATACCAGTATCAGTGACGCCTTGCTCAAGAACTCAGAAGCTTCAAACTACAAGAAAATTTTGGGCCATACAGAAAATAGGACAATACATTTTTTATTTTATTAATAAATTTTGAATAAGTTAAAGTACGTATATTTATTTGCACGCATAGCTCAGGGTTTTTTTTTATCTTATTTAAATTGCGGGGCAAATTTCGTTTGATATTTTTTTAATAATACTCTAAACATAGAGTTGAGTATGGAAGTATTATTTGTGAAGTGAACTAGAAACGAAATAAAGCTAATTGCACTTTATAATTGCAACTAACATTATAAAGATTCATTGAAAACAAATTAATACTTGCAAATAAACAATTGAGAGAGATTAAAGTAATCGCCTATTTTTTTTCAGGTGAGGCTTAACGTCTAACTACCAATTAGGTGTCGTTGACGAAGGGTGGAAGCACAATATTTTACTATAAACAATTTTTTTCTAACAAATAAAAAGTAGTCAAACGCGGGATTCGAACTGGTGATCTTCCACACACAAAGCCATGTTCTTGACCACTAGACCATCGCCCGCCTCTTAAACAAAAGAATAATTTTAATATGGAACGTGTGCTTGATGTTTTTCCTAAAAGTTTCTGGATTATTTGGTAGAAACGAACGAAAATGGATTTCTACTTGCATGTCTGCTCTAAGTTTTCGAGTATTTTTCGTGGTTTTTGACAGAAATCCTTCGAAGGCAATTTTTAATGGTAATCCACAGATTGTAGTATTTATTTTTGATTGGTAGACAAATAGTAGTGGAGAGAAGGGCACCTTTGAACAGTTTTAATTTCTCGCCAAATATTTAAAACATTTATGATAAGTAATTTTCTCCATATTTTGTGGTAGATCTGTTGTATAATTGACAGAGTTTCCCTTCGTTTTCACTGTTTGGTAAAGTTCAGAATTGAGGAATATTATATTTTGTAAGGTGGAAGTAAAATTTTTGTTGCAGCTTTGGAAGTGTATTGTGAAGATTGTAGTGGACAAGGTGTAAGTATTGTTAGTCCATATTAACATTTAGAATTCGTATTCTTAAATCTAGTATTTACAAAAGTCCCATTTGCTTGCAAAAAGTGTTGGATATTATATTTTCTTTTATGGAAGGAGAGGGGGCACATTTCAACGTCACAGTTCAAAAATGTGCCCTACCGCCCTGCAAGTTTGTGACTTCATTTTGTTTAATCGCAGAGAAGGGGAAAGTGGGTCCGAACCTACATTAAGAAGCGCAACAAACCGAATATTTTGTTCAAACTTCCTAAACCCATCAATACATCGGGTACAACATCCCGAACTGAGTCATTCTTGATTTTTTGAACTAGATTTCAGTGGTTTAAAAGAGAAAGTAATGTAGTAGTGAGAGATATAACTGATAGAAGGTAGACTCAGAGTAAAGTAATATCATTTCTTTCTATTTTGTATTGTGTTCAAAGCTACCCCACCAGTGGGGCAGATATTAACATTTGACACAAAATGTTTAAATTAAAAAAATGTGGATATGTATGTAAAGTATCAACTGTTTATTGATATAGATCTATTAAGGAGAGTTGAAAGTTGTAGAAAACAAAATAAAAAGGTTCAATAATACGATTCTGGTGCACTCGGTAACAGAAAATGTAAATTCTGTTCAAAGGTGTCACCTCTCCTCTACCTTACTTAATTCAGAACTGCTAGGAAACATGGTTTATTCTTACCTATCTTTTGCATTCAGCAAGAAACAAGTGTAATAGACATATTGATATGCAGTCTTGCTAGAAAGCGACATTTCTTCAAATGATTCCCCAAATCGTAAACATGAAGGCTCAGATAGATGGCCGTTACTTCACCCCTCAAGACTATTGCAGTTTTTGCTTTTGCTATATTCGAATGGTATAAGAATTTTACTGCATCTGAACTATTTATTGTCAAAATTATTCCAATATTTTTTGGCGGACAAAAAAGGCAATTTGGCGAAGCACCACTTCGAGCGCCACCTTAGATCTTTAAATTAATGGGATTCGGCTGTAATTTAGTCTTTTCATTGAAATCTACCCTATAATTGATAATCCACGATGAATTTTACTTATATATCTTTGTTATTAAATGTTTTAATAGAATATTTTCGTTTTTGTGTAACAGATGGCGTTGCTCTTAGTTTTTGGTCTTCTTTCTTGTAATACCTAATTATAGCTTTGGCAAGCCATTTACAGTTCTAATCTTGGAGAAAGAAGCTTGGTAACTTGGACCACTGGTGTTAGGTGACACTGTCACCACCAAGACAGAGGGAAGAACTAGAAGTCAGGGTGTACAAGGCCAAATTCGACTTGCTTGTACATTACGGAGACTTTTTACAAACAATGGTGGTTCGTACACGCGTGGTTGGCCTGTTTTGGAAGTATATAATAGGAAAGAAGCAATGAAAATAAGAAATTCTCTGTACTTTGAGGACGAAAAGTGCATTTTCCGTCATCTACATACTATTTCCAGGCCAATGGTGGTTCGTATATGTGAGGTTGTTCTGTTTTGGAAGTATATAATAGGAAAGAACCAATGAAAATAAGAAATTCTCTGTACTTTGAGGACGAAACGTGCATTTTCCGTCATCTACATACTATTTCCAGGCCAATGGTGGTTCGTACACGCGTGGTTGGCCTGTTTTGGAAGTATATAATAGGAAAGAAGCAATGAAAATAAGAAATTCTCTGTACTTTGAGGACGAAAAGTGCATTTTCCGTCATCTACATACTATTTCCAGGCCAATGGTGGTTCGTACACGCGTGGTTGGCCTGTTTTGGAAGTATATAATAGGAAAGAAGCAATGAAAATAAGAAATTCTCTGTACTTTGAGGACGAAAAGTGCATTTTCCGTCATCTACATACTATTTTCAGGCCAATGGTGGTTCGTATATGTGAGGTTGTTCTGTTTTGGAAGTATATAATAGGAAAGAAGCAATGAAAATAAGAAATTCTCTGTACTTTGAGGACGAAAAGTGCATTTTCCGTCATCTACATACTATTTTCAGGCCAATGGTGGTTCGTACACGCGTGGTTGGCCTGTTTTGGAAGAATATAATAGGAAAGAAGCAATGAAAATAAGAAATTCTCTGTACTTTGAGGACGAAAAGTGCATTTTCCGTCATCTACATACTATTTCCAGGCCAATGGTGGTTCGTACACGTGTTGTCGGCCTGTTTTGGAAAATTTTGACGCTACCACTTCCTTCGCTAGATATATTTTATGTTTAGTTTTGAAATCAAGTCGCAATAGTAGTCTAACGGTGGGACGGGTGATGGTTTAGTGATCAAGAGCGTGGCTTTATGTGTGAGAGATCGCCAGTTCGAATCCCGTTTATGACTACTTTTTATTTGGTAGAAATAAATTGTTTATAGTATGAGCTTCCGCCTCCGTCCACTACACCTAATTGGTAGTTCGACGTTAAAGCCCGGCCTCAAAAAATAGGCGATTACTTTACTTTTTAGTAGTCTAACGGTTAAAGGTGCAGCCCGCATTGGATTTGATATAACGTTGTAACACTGCAGCAAACTTGATAATGAATTTTATCCACCATCTTGCCAATTTCTTTGTTTACTTTGATGGAAGGTTATCAAATGTTTTCCTGTCTGTTACTTATCCACTTATGCATCTTGTACGAGTAATTAGATTCTAATTGTCAGTACAGGTATTGTAAATAGTGAAATCGCCATTTTTAAATCAAACAGGTTACAGTTTGTTGAACTAAGTTCATTACTATGTCCAGTCATGTAAGTTATTTTTTTCTGATTTACCTTTCAATACAAATTTCACTCTACTTTTGATTAGTGAATGCCCAGTTTTTGGTATTAACAATGTTCTTATATTAAAAGGAAATGAATTACGATAAAATTTTTATTCGAGCATTCCGATGGTGAAAATCGACTAAATAATATCGATTTACTAGATTATAATCTGGACTGGGACTCTGGGTTTTCAGACGTTTGAAATGATAAAGTAAAGTATTCTTGGTTTCAATGGGATGAAAAAATAATTGCCATTTCAGTCGAGTAAAATTTATTCTGCCGAGCTTTCGACCTAGGGACAAGGGTCATCTTCAGGGCTGTGGAACATATTTACAGTTTGTTAACAATGATTCTATTACAATGAATATGTATAATGTAACGAAATTTACAAAAAAATTATTTACCTAGTTTACAAAGTAATATTTTTACATAACAGGGTTGGTGTGTCTTCTGTCTTGTCTGTTCATTGGACTGAGTGTGATCGGTCTGTGTGTGATTATGTGTTAGGTTGTGTGGAAGTCAGTGTTGCCAATTGTCAAGTATTTTTTGTAGTAAGTTGGCGATTATATTGTTTAAATTGTTCGTGTCAGTTTTGAAACTTAGACTGTTTTCTGTCTTAGATATGTATATCATTTCTAGCACTTTCCTTTTTGGTGTGTTGGTTTCTGATTTAAGTATCTTTGTGTTTTGGGAAATCGAAAGTGTGATGATTTTCTGTGCTATGTAAGGAAAGTGCTGTGGTGTTCTTTTTTAGTTTTGTGTCGTAAAGAGTGTTGGTACAGTCTTTTTGTTTAAAGTACTGTGATGTTTCACCTATATATTTTTTGTGAAGCCCTGAAGATGACCTAGTCCCTAGGTCGAAAGCTCGGCAGAATAAATGTATCACGACTGAAATGGCAATTATTTTTTCATCCTATTGAAACTATGAATCAGTCACTAAAAAGAATGAACAACAGTATTCTTGGTTGACAAATTTTTGATTAAAATAGGAATTCTGCGCATTATTGAGGTTTAGTCACGTTAAAAGAGGTATTTTATTTATTTTTTTTCAAGCCTAAAACTCAAATTTTCCTAGTTTGAAGTAAAATTTTGTAAGTTAGTTTGTGAATATTGTGTAAACTTAAATTTTGAAAATTTATATGCTCCTTGATGAGTAGAAGTTAGCAACAGTGAAAAAAAACAGCAATTAAGACGTGAACACTAATTGTTCATAAGAAGCTACAAAAGAACCATCTGTCTTTTAAGGCAAACAAAGCGAAAGAGTATTACAAGTGGCGTGGCTAGACATAGGAGTTGACAGCAAGACGCATGTCCCTACAATGCCCGACATCTTCTGACCCAACCATTATCTTACACGTTGGTAACTTTCAGCTTAGTGTTATTAACAATATAAGGCATTACCGGAAGTCTTTTATAGACATACATTACCTGTATGATAGCTAGATTGTATACAATAAATTGTATTTCTACAATATGACAGTTTCTATTTAGCTATTGTAAGAATGCTACTGTACTTTTCATACAAACAAATTACCTAGTGCGTAATAATTACTAAGAGTATAATTGTAATATTGCGTACAAATATTGCTGTGTTTATACACAAAAAAGTAAAATAAAAACTCGAAACAATGCTAGCAAAGAAGAATTTCATAATGGACTAAGCCGTTAGTGTCTAGGCAGCCATTCCAGGCCAGTTTTTTTTGCCTTTAGGCTAAAGAATATTTCCTCGCAGTGTCCAGTTGGCGGAAATTACGCTTTCCAGCGTGCAGGTGCGCCTTAGACGCGCGTGCACACGTACCATCTTGCAGTAAGACTAGTCCTAGAATTATTTCAACAAACATAACGCTACTAGCTTTAATATAATACTTGTGTTTATAGTAAACGCTTGTTTAACCGTTTGTATATGTATAGCATGTTTTCTTTCTTGTAAGTTTAACCGTTTAAAGAGTTTCATCCATTTTCAGAGATACTTTCGTCAAGTTTGTTTAAAGCAGTGCTTTTCTCAAATTTATGAAATCCCATTTTAGCGTATGTATTTTTTTTGAGAGGGGGCTTCATACTTGAAAATGTCTGGTAGGATAGTTGTATAAGGGGTTGATCATCCAAAAACTGCACGAAAAACCATTGAAAAACACCCAATTTTGTCATTTTCCCCCCCTCTTTTTCAATAAAAGATAAAATTCCCAAATTTTCTTTAAAAATATAGGGCAAATCCTCCTTTATAACTGTATTTTTTTTTTTTTTGGCAACAACGTAGCCAAAAATTGAGCCTAATTATAAAAGTATTCAAATTAGCGAGGAATCGGTCCAGAAATAAAAAAAAAACTCGTCTTTTTTGCCAACGTTTCCAACAAATATATTGTCTTCTTCAGGGCGTTATAGTTTTTGTGCAACTCACCCAAACCCGCATAGCCACGCCCTGAAGAAGGTAATATATTTTGTCGAAACGTTGGCAAAAAAGACGAGTTGTTTTCTCTATTTCTGGACCGATTCCTCACGAATTTGAATCCTTAATATAATATTTTTACGGTCACTAAAACCAATATAAATTCACAATTATAAGGATTACTACATAAATACGAAGTTTTTTAAAAAAAATAATGTTGGTACATAGACACGCTAATAACCTATTAAAAAAACAAAATTTCAAAATGATCTACATATACATACGTATATTAAGAAACAGTAAAATTTAAAATTGTTTAAACGATATATCGAACCCTGTATACAGGGTGTTCATTTTAAGACGGCTCAAATGCATTTCATGCTTAAACGGTTGATCTGAGCAAAAAATGGTAGAGGTAAAATTTGTTGCCCGTCACCGCTAGTTTCAGAATATGTGACTTGATTTTAGATTCCTGCCCGCATACGCGGCTGACGCGCGACCAAAAATGAGGGTTCGCAGTTGACCCCCATTTTCATATGCACAGTTTAAAAGTGTATAAAAAGTAATGAAAGAAACCGGAAACCGCTATTCAATATCTTCAAAATACTGTGCCTTCAAAAGTGCCTCTACTGGCTCGCAAGCCAGGTATAGCCAGGAGGTTATCAACTGCTCTCTGTATCTGAGGAGGCACCTTTGAAGGCACAGTATATGCTTCACAAGTTGAGTAAAGTGCATTATTTCATAAATTAAGGAATAAGTTTGATCCTTTACATGAAAGATATTGATCACTTAAATATCTGGCAGGAGGTTTCCAATTTTTTTTTGGTAATTAAACGCAACTCTCCCAAAATTACCAAATAATTATTAAACCTTCTTGTTTGTAACAGATGTAAAATTATTTTTTAGTATGCTTGAGAACATCTAAAGCTCTTAACATTTGATTTTTCTTAGAAAAATCACTCGGAAAACGACTAATTTCCCTGATATTAAGAAAAATACTAGCTTTACTGCCTTGGCAATATTTTTAGTAGAAAGGGGATGAAAAAATACATAAAAATGACCTATCGCGTGCTCTTCTTTCTCTTTGATAACAAGTTAAAAAATTGAAATATTTAATAAATACCAGATTTTGAAATAGCCTAGCACCTTTAATTTTGAAGATATCGAATTGCGGTTTATTTTAATAATAATTATAACAATAATAATAATAAAACCTTTATTTGCGTAAAAAAAAATTATACAGTAAAATTCTATAAACTTGTTCTTTATATAGAAATTAACAATATTCTTTTTTCCTTTTTATTTAAATTAATAATGTTAATAATATTATTATTGTTATTATTTACAAAAAATCAGCCTTAGCTGAGGTTTTGATACATCTTCAAGCCTTGATATTTTATAGCAAACCAAAATTATTTGATGATCTGATTAATACGAAGCGAGATTTTTGTGATATGAAAGGAATTAGATGATAATAGTTAAGTTTTCAACACAGATTAACTCCTAAAATGATGCATAACCAAGCTTGATATTTGTATTAAGTGTAAGAGACTGGATTAGCCTAGAGCAAATCAAAAATTTCATGATGAAATTATAATTAAGAAGGCTAGATTTTGTGATATGAAGAATGGAACGAGATAATTGGTAGACAAAATTTTAACAAAACATTATCCCTTAAAATGATGGATCTACAAGCTTGATATTTGCGTCATGTATACAGAGACTTGATTAGCTAGAAACAAACCAAAATTTCATGATGATCTGATAATGATCTGACCAAACGAGATATAGTTTCTTTAGGAAATAGCAAGATACAAGCTACCAAAATTTCAACCTACAGGATCTCTTGAAACTATTGCTTTTATGAGATCGATAGATATGTCATTAAGGAGTCTGGATTAATCCTAAAAGAAAAAGCTAAGTTTCATCATGATCTGATAATACGTAGTTTTTGTTCCATGGGTTTGTTCTAGTTTTTGAAATTGTTTCAAAAATGCCTTTCATGTTTGTAAACTACGTATTAGTGTTCATTATTTCTAGTGACTGATTTCATTGTTTCAATAGGATGAAAAAATAACTGCCAATTTCAGTCCAAGCTTTCTGCCTAGGGACTAGGTCATCTTCAGGGCTGTGCGACATATTTTAGTGTGTTAACAATAATTATATTACAATGAATATGTATCATGTAACGTAATTCATAAAATCATTTACCTAATTGAGAATGTAATATTTTACAATCATTAAAAGTGTTTCGATTTCCCAAAACACATAGATACTTAAATCAGGAAAGTGCTAGAAATGATATACATATCTAAGACAAGAAAACTGTCTAAATTTCAAAACTGACACAAACAATTTAAACAACATATACACCAACTTACTACAAAATACCAGACAACTGGCAACACTGACTTCCTCACAACCAAACACATAAAAGCGATCACACTCAGTCCCATGAACAGACAAGACAGAAGACACATCAATCCTTTAATGATGTAAAACAGTATATTGTCAATTAGGTAAATAATTTTTGTAAATTACGTTACATTTTAATATATAATTATTGTTATCACACTGTAAAATATGTTGCACAGCCCAGAAGATGACCTAGTCCACTAGGCAGAAAGCTCGGTATAATAAAGAAAAATACAAAATAGGACTGAAATTGGCAGTTATTTTTTTCATCCTATTGTAAATTTCGTATGTTTGCGTAAATTAATTTTCAATTTTTTATGGAAACATTCGTTTTTGCTTCGTTCCTTAGGGAAATGATGGGTTACACTTCCGTACATTTCAGTGTAATGTATGCATTTTAACCTACTTTATTATTTTGAAAATAATTTGATATGACCCAAATTTTGTAACAAATTCGATAGTTAGAATTTTGAGAACAGTAGTACTGTGTTGTTAAAAAATTGGGTGAGTATTTGCATAAGATTTTTTGAATTAATTTTTTGTTGCGCTGCCAAAAATGGCTACCAGCAAATGTTTGAATATATTTGAAAAAGGTTTGGACTGGTAGTGCTAGCGCTGCTTGAATGGAAGAAGATACTATTAAGTGATTGTGGAGAGTCAGAGCGGTAGTTTGAACAGTGGGCTGCCCTAGCATCCTCTATCGATCTGACGCACTTCCTCCGGGGAGTAACCATGTTATTTTTATACCTCGCCTCTCCTTAAAACTTTATGTACGTGATCCCTCCAAACTAACTTTTCTATCATCACCAGTCTCATTGGAGTTACACCGGAACACTTAACCCTTAACTTGTTAGGTCAACATTACTGGTTTCGAGAGGTACCGTCTAGTCCAGAACTTAAATTCCCCTCTTTTTCTTTTTTTTTTTTACTTGGATACAGTCTCGGATGATTTATTAATTTCTAAATTGGTGTAAAGTTTCGAATCAACTAACGGTTCATCACAAGTCAGAAAAAGTGAATTAGAAAAATGCACAATGTCTACATAAAATTCTGGACAATGCAAAGTTAGAAAAACATTAATTATTTTCTATTAAAGCTTTGAAATTACAAAAACTTATCAGTTAAGAGATTTGTTATTCTCTAATGAATTATAAATGAAATATACAAGTTATGTGTAAATAATGAGCAATAAGAATGCTTATTGTGACAGGAATATGTATACAAATGATAGTATAAAAATAGTCTTCTATTTATATTTAAATCAAAACATATAACATTAAAATGATGCATTATTTTTATTTAGTTTATCTAGTAAAATAATCTGAATCTTATATAAACAAATTATACATATAAGTTTAATATTATAATAAAAATAAGAAACTGTCTAACTGAAATTTAGTTTGCTTCTGATGTTAAACAAATAAACTATGTTGAAAAACATAACTTTTACATTCGTTAAACTTGATACAGAAAATAAATAAACTGAAATGAAATAAATAGAAAAACAAATAATTTCTCACATAAATACAAAATCTTAATGAGTGAGAACAATGACAATGCATAATTAATTGTAAACAAACTAACATTTATCAATAATAAAAACTTATTAAAACAAATGCATAATTTTAATTGTATATATTTTGATTTAAATATAAATAGAAGACTATTTATTTATCATTTGTATAAATATTCCTGCCATAATAAGCATTCTTATCGGTTATTATTTACACATAACTTGTATATTTCATTTATAATTCATAAGAGAATAACAAATCTCTTAACTGATAGTATTTGTAATTTCAAAGCTTTAATAGAAAAGAATAAATGTTTTTCTAACTTTGCATTGTCCAGAATTTTATGTAGACATTGTGCATTTTCCAATTCACTTTGATTGCTCTCTATGTACTTCGTTTTTAAATATATTATTATTAATTAAATATATTTATTTCTCGGCACCTTATAGATAGGACACAAGATAAAACTGGTACTAACTATCTTGGCCTTGCGCATTAGGTACAATCAAGGATAATCTGGTACAAACAAGAGGATAGTTTCTATTAAGGATCGAAGGATGTCCAACAAATTGAGAAAAGTTGTAATAAGTACTTAAGAAAGATATGGAAAATGCCAGGATATTTTAAAATTGGCAAATAAATTTGATTTGGCCGTGATATGGTTAAAGAATGCGGTAGAAGCTGCAACAAGAAGCGGAAGACCACACCCACGTCTCTACAACTTCTATGTCATGGCCAAAGACAGTGAAAGAATTTAGGGTTTTATTTTTAATTTTTTTTTTTTTCGAATTGTTGATTAGTAAGGGGTTTTCATTAAATTATTAATTTAAGGTACTGGATGTGGAAAGATTTACGCACGTCCTACTTTAGATAGTTCTATTCACATCTATCATCTAAGCGGGGGCCACCTCTTCCTTCAAATGTCTTTTTCAACGTCCTTCCTCCAAGACCAAGGCACAAAAGTTGACTCTCTAAAGACCAATATTAAAAAAAAAACATGCGCATACTCACTTTGCTATTTGCCGTTTATCCTGGCAAATGTGAAATCTGTTCTAGCTGGAAACAGTTTATAGCAGAGATTGTTTTCGTTAATATGGTTATTAGCAAGTAATGTTACATACTAAGAGATACGAACAGACTGGCTATATTGCTGAATTGATTCACAAAATTTTTCAAAAGAATGTCGGACATTATGTCGACTTATATTTATAGCAAAATACCAAAGACATTTGGAACAATAACCAACAAAGAAAATAGTAAAATATGTGAAGGAACTTCGTGAGAATAAGGCATTCTTCACTATCCAAGAGTTTTTTGACTACCTTTTTTGATTGTCTGGATATTTTTTTGACTTCTTCTGTTGTATTACAAATTATGGAATTATTTGTTGCCCATTGTTAAGTCGTCAGACAATGCGAGAAACATAAAATGAAGAATTAAAACTTAACAATTACAAATGCATCATTTGCACGCTGGCATCTATTGGAAAACGCTATATACTCGTATAATTATTTGTATTAGGACACACTATAATGTATGACCCAGGCCCTCCGAGGGTCAACCACCTTTCCAATGCCTGCGACCCAGCATATCTTTTTCACCCAGTTTTCTGTACCGAAGTAGGCTGTGTGTGAACGCCTGTGTCTATGTGGCTAGTGAAGAACCTAGAGACCTGGGGTTGTACCGGTAGTGCAGCAAGACGAGTGGCTCTTGGTTGGATCGTACATGGTATGTATGTGGCACTGAGGTCCTGCAAGGGGTGTGGTGTGCCGGGCCACTGCGCATGCTCGGCACACAGGCTCGATAGCGCCGCCACACCCTCCTCGTTTACCGACGGCGCCCTATTGGTTTTGCTCTTGTCACCCCTGTGATAAACAATGTACATGAAATTCACTCATACCCGTTTGCGCTGGACATTCCCTACGTTCAAACTTTATTAATTAATCGGGACAATTGCTTTCTAATGTGAGATTAGTAGCAACATTCCTCCTACTTAGCATCTAGTATTCAACAACAAATAAAATAATAATATCCCCTCGGATAAACAACGGACAAAAAGCACCCCCATGTGGTTACTGGACACTTCCCTCATTCAAACTTTACGCATCGATCTAGATTTTTCTAATTCCGGATTAGTAACGAACTGAGTATCCAGCTTTGAAAAGGATTCGCTCTATTGCTGCCCGGTGCCCAGAAATGGAACAAATCTAGGCAATCCTAAGACTTTTCTCTAGGATATCACAGGATAACCAGAGCCGAGCGGTTAGAGGCGAGACTCTGTAAAGCTGATATGTGGTACTGGGTTCGATTCCCCGGTCTTAGGGCCTTGGATTTTATTTAATGGTTAATAAAAGAGAATTTACAGTAAAGTATGTTTGCTAGTCGCCTCCGTCCACGGCACCTAATTTGGTAGTTGGACGTAAAGGCACGCCTTAAAAAAATAGGCAATTACTTTACTTTACTTTTTTACAGTTTTCAACTTTTAATTTTGACCCGGTGAGAATGAAAGTGGTGTAAGTCCATTTTTTTTTATTGAAATCAAGGTAACGACAACTTCATATTCTACAACTGTTTAGAGTGACAATGCAGTAAGTTCTTAGTGCACTTATTGTCCATCAGGAGAAGCACAAAATTTGTGGCATTGACTGCTTAACAGAGCGCACTTGTCCAGAATTGGTTTAAAAAAATTCGTTCTGGAGATTTTTTCCCTCAAAGATGAGCAACGCTCTGGTCGACCTACTTGAAGTTGATGATGACCAAATCAAAGTCATAATTGAAGAGGATGGTCATATACCTGTTCGAGGGATTGCAGAGAAGATAATTGTATCCCATACAATAATTGAAAAAACACTTAAAGTTTCTTGGACTGGTTAAGAAGCTGGATATATGGGTGCCGCATGTACTGAAAGAGATTCACTTAACACAACTAATCAACATTTGCGATATGCATCTTTAGCGCAATGAAACCGACCCCTTTCTTGAAAAGAATCATAACTGGTGATTGAAAAATGGGTCCTTTACAGTAACATATTGCCGAAAACGATCATGGTGCAAGCAAGATGAATCAGCACCAACCACATCGAAAGCAGAATTGCACCAAAAAAAGATCATGCTGTCTATTTGGCGGGGATTACAATGGTGTCCGTGTATTTTGAATTGCTTCCAAAGAATCAGACGATCAGTTCAGAGGTTTACCATCAACAACTTATGAAACTTGAAGAAACAATCAAAGAAAAACGGCTCTGAATTGGCAAAAACGAAAAGGAAAATTGTGTTCCATCAAGATAATGCAAGGCCGCACCACATCTTTGGCAACTCGCGGGAAATTATTGGATGAGCTTGGTTTGGGAAGTGATGGCACATCCTCCTGATACAGCCCTCATCTGGCTCCATCTGATTTGTCACTTATTTCGGAGTTGACAGAATTATTTGTACGGAAAAACTTTTTGCAGATGAAAATGACCTTAAATCGCACTTGGAAAAGTTCTTTGCTGATAAGGACCAAATGTTCTATGAGCTGCAAGAAAGATGTGACAAAATGTCATCGAGCAAAATGGAAAATACGTCATTGATTAAAAATTATTTTTTTGTAATAAAAAGAATGAGTTTTATATCATAATTAAATACTGAAATTACTTAGTTGCCTAAGTAATTAAAACCTATGTAAGTTTAAATTTGAATCACTACTGATTGAACTGTTGGTATTCATTTTGTAGATTCCTTTTCCTTCTGTGCCTCCCATTAATGAGTGTTCATCAAAAAGTCGCTTAATGCTTCTTCGGGCGAAAGGAGTTATTGACTGAGAATAATAAAGTCTAGATATTGATAATTGAGTAGTAATGCCTTTTAAATATTAAATGGAGTTTTAGACACCCCTGTGCTGACACTAAACAGAACTCTTTCTTTTGTGACTAATTTCACGCGATATTTTGGCTGAAAATACGGCCCCTAAAATTAAAAATCAATTGTAGAGAACTAATAGTTAACTTGCTACTATAATAGCAGCAACTAATCGACCACAAAATTGCCTATCTTGCTAGTTATGGGAAAGATAATAATGGAAAAGATTAGCTAACTGTTTCCCGGGTTCGAATCCAGCATGCTGGCCCTTAGATTTTCTCTTCCTAGATGCTTCTTACAGCTCACTGTCCGGTGATGTAAAGTGTTCTTTGTAACTAGAGAACATTGTGCGCTTTACTAGAGGCCGCCCTATCTATTAAATCTATTAAATTTGGGTTGTTGCAAAAAAATATTACAGTTATAAAGGAGGATTTGCCCTATATTTTAAAGAAAATTTGGGAATTTTATCTTTTATAGAAAAAGAGAAAAAAATTGTCAAAGTTGGGTGTTTTTCAACGTTACAGCTTTTTTGTGCAGTTTTTGACGATCAACCCTACCCGCTTTTGCACTTTAAAAGAAAAAAACAACAACAAACAGTGTAGTTGTGAGTGAAATTGTAATTTGGAGTAAGTACATATGAATTTTTGTTTATAAAAATAGTAATTGTTTAAAATATTTCCTAACATTTTCTCAAATATTTCTGAGAGATCAGGAGTAACTTTTCTTTTTTTTAAAGTGCAATTTGTAACCTTTGACTTCCTTATTTTAAGACAATCTACTTTAAAAATTGACCACTGTCCCATTTAAAAGAGTTTTCAATGAATTAAACAACTTGATAAACTAACACTGTTGAGTGTTCGTGAACAGGTTTTCTTGTAAAATAAACGTAATTTCACATACAAAGATAAAAGGAATCCTGGAAAATGATATACCGTTTGAAAGCCCATTAAACAAGGAAACTTTTACAAAAAAGTGCCAGCACCTAGGTCTGATAATGATCACGCAAGGGTCTAATGAGTTTTCTTCAAAAATTTCAATTACTTTTATTTTTCCAGTATTCAGGAGGAAGATTGAGGCTGTTTGGAGAATAACTTATGCTTCAAAATGGTGTCAATTTTTAGAAAATTTATCTGTCTTTCTAACCGTGTCATCAGAATCGAATTCGGACTAAAAATTTCTGAGTAATAACATTTTTATTGGGAAAAAAAGGTAATGATTTTAGAAACACAAATTTAAAGTGACGTCACTCAAGAACAGTGGAAAATATGAAGTTGACCAATACATCATTGAACTCCACTTTAGATGTACTACACACAGTAGGCCTATGGACATTACTTACTGGTTCACCCTGTATAGCGTAGCAGATTTGATTCGTTTCTTAATTTTTCCAATTTTGTGTATTAAGTTAATCCAATATTCAAAAATTATTTAACCTGCAGCCTAACCTTCATCAGGTAAAGGTTATTTTCTAAACTGTATCACCAATTGCAAAAATATTAATAAAAATATGGCACATTTATGGGAAATGTTTCTCATTCAGAGCAAAACTTGGGACTGAATGAGTGAAAACGCAACTTCCCGCACTTGTATTGTGATGGAATTTAGTTTGTATACTTCAATTTGGCCACGTTGTGTTTGTTTATACTGCCAGCATGTATTTTTGTTCGCTTTCAATAAAAATAACGCGTTTTATTGTACGAATCTGTCAGCTTTTACATAAGCTAATTTACTATTATTATTATTATTATAGGCGCATCGGCAGCGTTGATCATTAGCGCCGTGTCGATGATTCTCTTCGCGATCAAGATGGCACTAAAATGTTTACGTAAACTAATTGTTGTAAAAATAAAAGTGTATTTTGATTTCTAGTTAATTCTGATGTGTACATTTTGTAAATTTGAAGAGGACGTTTTAAAAAATATAAATAAATAAATAAAGTAAAATAAAAATCAAAAAAGAACTTAAATGTATGGAAATACAATACCGGTTTTCAAATTTGACATGTTTTCGAAAAAATTACGTTTATGGATCAGTCCCCATTTATGAAATGCAAGTCGTGAATCGACAGAGCGAAGCTTGATAATGTTTATTCGATTTAAACTAATTAATATGGCGCTTCTAATGCAATGGCATGACTTACCATCTGCATAAATCTTTGAATTCAATCTCCCCTCCTACAAATGGTCCAACAGCAACTCACTGACTGTTCTAGCTAACTCCTAATCAGAGCCCAATCATGCTGTGAAGCCTGGACAGTGTCCAGAAAATTATTATCCAAGACAGCGTCACTTTTGTCATTACTTATTCAAATGAGTCTAAAAAAAAAAAGCAGTTGAAATTTTTGCTCATTTGTAACTAAATGTTTAGTAAATTTATTGTTTGCAACACTGTTCACAATAAATAATGTCATATTATTTTCAAATTTTCCAAATGAAGACACCAGAATGTTGGTGCTTTGACATGTGTCACTTTAGAGTTAGGTAGATATATACAAATATGCTAGCGAGTGGTGCAGTGCTCTGTAATTTGCACATCCCCTCTTATTATCAAACAATAAACAATTTTTTTCTCTTCTTTTTCGTCTAATTTAGTGCTTTAAATTCTATGTTTACCGCACACTATAATTTCAGATGAATTGAATGTAATCTAATAGAACGGTTGGTGGACATTTAGAGGTTTTTGACCTTTTATAATGTATTGTCCAGCTAGAAGATTAATGTTTTTCTGTAGCCCATCAAAAGTAGAGTTCATCAATTGCTGCTAAATATTTCTTTAAGTTACTGACTGAGAATAGTACCGCAGTGTAGCGAAGTTTGCATTCGGTGTAAGCATCCCTGCATTCCATCCCATTCCTATTGTATATTCCATCACATCCCAATATTCCGTCACATCCCAATATACCATCACATCCTAATATTCCATTCCATCTCTATAAATCCACTCCATCCCTATATCCCATCCTAGTATTCCATCCCATTCCTATATTCCTTCACATCCCAATATTCCATATCATCCCTATAATTCCATCCTATCACTATAATTCCATACTATCCCTATATCCACCCTAGTATTCCATTCTATCCCTACATTCCATTAATTCAGCTTTCATCCCCATCCCCATCCTAATACTATAATCCCAACCTTACTCATAATAAAACTATTCTTTCCTCAAAAAACCAAACTCCCTTGTAGTCTCCCAAATTATGCAGGACTACCATGATCTTAAAATTTATAGCGCTTCGAGTTGGTGAGTTAAACTAAAAGTCATCTGATGTGCAAAAAGTATCTTTTAACCGAAAATTTTCTTGTTCTTGTTGTTGTTGTTCTTCTTCTTCTTGTTACCTTTTTTGTAAACAACCTAGCGCCTAAACGCGCGAACCAATTTTCATGAATGAGGTGTCATTCGTTATAATTAATTTTGATGCTTTCAAATAATGTTTTTGTTAAATAGAACAAAATAATGTTTAATGATAAATGAGAGAGTAGCACTTTAGTAAGTAAACTGCTACATTCGGCTCTAGAATGGCCAGTTTACGATCCCTGCTCTAGACTATGTTGGTCTGCATTGTTATTGTCCAAAGTGCATCAATAGAAGTGCTCAATCAGGGAGAAATATTACTTATACGGTCACTGCTTGTGTATGTATTAATGTTGCAGCATGTGCACGCTTGGTTGCACTTCATCAGACTGTGTCCTGACCACTCCTATTTAATATTTTCATAATATCAAACTACCTTTTGTCTTAGTGACAGCTATAGACACATTTAAAGTAGCTTGTGATATACTTAGAAGTTATACTTATATCATTTTTTATGCTCTCTGATAATATGGTGTTAAAATGAACATTTTAATCGGAGTAATATAAACAACAAAAATTATTAAAACTTGAAAAGAATGCAACTAACAGAGAAATTAGGCAATCTCCTTTTTAAGCTTTATTCATGCAAGAGTTACTTCTTTTACATATATGCACTTGTATGCACTTTGATGGAATAATGTAGAAGCTAGTATTTAGTGTTTGGGCATCCAGTATTGGCAGAAGGGACGCACCTAATATGGTGCGACGGCGTACACCACATTGGTTGGGTTCAGCAGATCTTGACTGAAAGAGAAGCCAATCCATCGCTAGTTTGCGATATGCATCCTCTGGCAGTTTGGCAAACTCTTGAAAAAAACCTTGATCTTGTAAAAAGGCGTGGAAGTTTAACTCTGCTGGCTTCCTTCTTCTTGAGATCCTCAACGGTCTGAGCCTCACAAGTGGAGATGGAACCCCGCTATTAGGTTGTCAGTTTCCTCATTTCATGCAACGCTAAGATATCTTGGTACCCAAAATATGGAGAATCTTTGCCCAAATTATTGTGTTAGCTAGTATTTTTGTGCAGTTGACAACAGACTCTAGCGCTTTAATGACAGCCTGAGTACCAGAAAAGGATAATTATCTTCTGATTCTGATATTTCAGTTTATAGAACTGAAGGGGAAGATAGGATAAAACCGAGCATGAAGTGGTAAAGGAGAAGAAAATTAGGAAAAGGAAAAGCTGCAAGTCACAATAAGGAAGAACTATAAAGAGTCCGCGGCAAGATCCTGGTACTTGGCAAACAGGCAAAGTTGTTCCTAATAGAACTACTCGGCACAAAAGGCGTTCACTTTTTGGAAGGTTGATTCACAAAGTGAGGATGATTTACCTAGAAACCTTGTGCAGACTGTGTAAGTAAGCGGAGCAAACGATGTATATCATATCCAAAACACGATTTCATTCATTTTACTTCGCATAAAGCAAGATCGCATTTTATTATACTTCGTAAAACACATGGCCGCAATATTACTTCTTCCAAGTACGTCGAACCTCTCAATTAACGGACACTTTACGGGGGAAAGCAAAGTGGCCGCTGTTTGGAGGTGGTCGTTAGAAGGAGGTTGGCAAGTTTCATAATGAAAAATAAGGGGTTTTTTCCAAACATCTATTTAAAATTTTTGTATTATTAATAGATTTAAAAACGTACATAATTGCATAATTATTTAGCTATATGATATGCATCAAATTTTTCTTAATTATCCAAAAAAATGTATCCAAAAACTACATATTGACTTAATTAATAATTTTTATAATAATCATCACATTTATTCATAACAATAATAATTTATGGTAAAATTATCATCATGCTATCATCTATTATTAGAAAAATAGAACAAACCTTTCGGCAAGTTGACGATGGCTCGATTTGGTTTTTGCAAAATCTTCTTAACACATTTATTTTCTCTTCTAGAGTTAACCGCTATCGTTTGAGAGACATATCGGAAAAAGTAATATTGTTCGTCCAAAGTTATATTGAAAAATGATTAAAATGGGTACAAGATGGATGGAGCTTATATAGGAAACTTTAGGAAAAACCAGAAAAAAAAACAAAAACTTGAGAGGGGATAATTATTTTGATCACCGCGTCAAAGGAACTTTTGAGAATAAGGTGGTCGTTGGTGGGAGGTGAGTCATTTAATCCGTTCCCCAAAATCTATGCCAGAAGTCGCTATGTAGAGTGTCCGTTTGACGGAGGTTCTTTTATATAGAAAGTGTATAGGGGTAAAACGGGGAAATCCAAAAACTGTCCGTAAATGAAGGTGGTCGCTATTGAGAGTGTCCTTTATAGGAGGTAAAAACAAACTAATAAACGCGTTTAAAAATATTTTGTATAGGTTCTGCATTAAATTTTAAGGAAACTATACAACACTGGCATATGTAAAGAATTATCAACAGAACTAATCCTGGTGAAAGACTAGAAATAGTTATGCAAATGGAAGCGTGTACAGGATACTGGACGAGTAAGACTAGCCGAGCAATGGCTTAGAAACTTAGGGTCACGTCAGTTTTGTGGTAAAGGAAGGCGAATTCAAATATCTTGGAGGAAACCACCAGCATAAGTTAGAAATATGAAGTGTTAACTAAGCATAGTAAATCATAAGCGAGAACTGTAATTTCAGCGAGATGAATGCTGTTTGCATATAAAACGAACAAGAAGCCTCCTGTACATGTTAGTATAGCCGCAAACGGAAATCATAGTTGTACAACTGCGGGCTGTTAAGGTAGTTGCCAAGTAGAGTTTTTTCGTTTCTTGAATACAAGAGAAATAAGTAAGGCTAGGGGAGTTAGTATGGGCTAGTGGAGCCCGCACTACGTCATGCGATCCTGTCATTAGGCTCTGCAGCAAACGGGCAGCCATGCTTTTCGCCGAAACAACCATTATCCCCTCCATCATCTGGCTCCCAGCGCACTTTGTTTTTTTTTGTTTAAATAATATATTCGCACGAAGGAGTGCTAAGTGTCCTCTGACAGAACTGGCTCTACATCACACTTTGTCCTTAGTTTTAGTCCACCCAAAAACACTTTCAATCCTCCATCTCTGATGGGGAGGCAAGTAACAGTAATGTTTCTTTCTTCTTTGCCACTAAGTTTACAAACTAAGACAATATTTCTCCATCAAAGTTTTAACAACCCTCTCCTACCTCCTAGAATAACTTGAAGAACGCGTGGTGTTGCAAATCCTTACCATAAAAATAAAGAAGAAAGAATTTATTTTCTCGAAACAGTAGCCATTATTGTTGCCAAACATTCACGCTTTAGAAAGTGGTTCAAGGGATCTATCTTTAGTGTGAAAATATTGAACAAGGATAGATTTTGGGAGGATGATAGGGTAAGGCATGCAGTATATTAGAGAAAGAGTCACAATTTATAAAATAAAAGACTTCATGTGGTGGTTGATTTCAATTTCATTGATTTTTCTAAATTTAATATCATTCATTATGTATTTAAAGATTGAAACAACAATCAAATAATGTTTTGATGGGTGAAACACATAATTCTTTGTTCTATTATGCATATAAAGATTGAAACAACAATCAAATAATATTTTGACGGGTGAAACAAATAATTCTTTGTTCTATTATGCATATAAAGATTGAAACAACAATCAAATAATATTTTGATGGGTGAAACGAATAATTCTTTGTTTATGTTTCGATTATGCCTATAAAGATTGAAACAACAATCAAATAATATTTTGACGGGTGAAACAAATAATTCTTTGTTCAATTATGCCTATAAAGATTGAAACAACAATCAAATAATATTTTGATGGGTAAAACGAATAATTCTTTGTTTATGTTTCGATTATGCCTATAAAGATTGAAACAACAATCAAATAATATTTTGGTGGATGAAACAAATAATTCTTTGTTCTATTATGCATATAAAGATTGAAACAACAATCAAATAATATTTTGGTGGATGAAACAAATAATTCTTTGTTCAATTGAACTGCAATTAGAACTTGTTTTTATTTCAAGTTCTAATAAATAAAATTTGTACTACAAAATTTATTAGTTGAATAGATAGATCTTTATTCACAATATTTACTTTATATATTGTATTTATGTATGAAGATACTTTGGAGTGTCAGCTTAAGCTATAACCTTCTACCAGTACAATATAGCACATTAAAGTTATAACGCAATAGGGAAATTTTATAAAACTTGAATGCGGTGATCATAAAATTAATTGTTTTTAAAAAATATCTATATAGTTTTTTTTAAGATAAAAAAATTCAATTTTAATATTACAATCTATTAGAGTAAGTTTTGAACTTTTATGGCCTTTCAACTTGTTAAAATTTGGAGTATATTTCGTGCCTTTTATTAATAAGAAAGCTTTCATTGCGCTTATCAAAATAATAGTGTAATTATTAATAATGGGGGCACCTTTGGTAGGGGGATTTGAACTTAAATGTAGCTTTTATCACCCCAGCCCTAAGCTTAACCCTTCATCCAACCACTTACCATATAGTGCCTCACCAAACCCAATTTATTACTTACTCGTCATAACTGCTTTGGAGAAAAACTGTTGCATGATTTAAGCTTAACTCCAAATATTAGCACCGTTCCCTCTCCCTTTCTGTACCTCATCTTAAACCTTAACTCTAGTACGGTGTTGGTAGTAATCAGGGACCCATGCATGATTATCCGTTTCGACAAATGTTTGTTGTTTACTCTAGGCTGCTTACACAGTTCATTGTAGCAGTAATATTTTTTATTTATTTATTTTAATTAATTCCCTCGTTACAGACAACCCAGTCCTAAACAGACAGACACACTTTTGGTTTTTTTTGTGAATTTTTTTGTAAATAAACCCAAAAATTTTTGAGTTTTTGAGGTGTTTTTTTGTTTAGTTCCTTCAGTGCACTGCCGGCCTCCGAATAGTGAGCTGTAGGAAGCTCCTAAGTAGAGAAAAATCTAAGGGCCAACAGCTGGGATTCGAACCCGGTAATCAAATACGCTAACCGCATTGCTAATCTAATCCCTCTGTTATAATAATATTATTTACAGTTTCATTTATAATTCTTTGCAACGTTCTACAAGTTTTAAGTTTTCAATTATTTTTGAGTAATAATTTCGATGAAACCGTTTGTTTTTGTCTTTACTATGAGTACGCCACGACTGACCAAAATTACAAGTTGGAAGCTGATATGTTAGTTTTATTAAAAAAAAAAAAAAATATGCAAAGTGTTCATTTTAAGACGGCTCAAATGCATTTCATGCTTAAACGGTTAAACTGTGCCTTCAATGGTGACTCAGGAGGTTATCAACTGCTCTCTGTATCTGAGGAGGCACCTTTGAAGGCACAGTACATGCTGCATCAAAGTGCATTGTTTGATAAATTAAGGAATAAGTTTGATCCTTTACATGAAAGATATTGATCACTTACATTTTGGTAATTAAACGCAACTCTCCCAAAATTACCAAATAATTATTAAACCTTCTTGTTTGTAACAGATGTAAAATTATTTTTTAGTATGCCTGAGAACATCTAAAGCTCTTAACATTTGATTTTTCTTAGAAAAATCGCTCGGTAAACGAATAATTTCCCCGATATTAAGAAAAATACTAGCTTTACTGCCTTGGCAATATTTTTAGTAGAAAGGGGATGAAAAAATACATAAAAATGACCTATCGCGTGCTCTTCTTTCTCTATGATAATAAGTTAAAAAATTTAAATATGATAAATAAATACCAGATTTTGAAATGGCCTAGCACCTTTAATTTTGGAAGATATCGAATTGCGGTTTCCGGTTTCTTTCATAAATGTTTATACTCTTTAAAACTGTTTATATGAAAATGGGGGTCAACAGCAAACCCTCACTTTTGATCGCGCGTCAGCCGCGTATGCAGGCAGGAATCTAAAATCAAGTCACACATCCTGAAACTAGAGGTGACGAGCAACAAATTTTTGTCTCTAGCATTTTTTGCTCAGATTAACCGTTTAAGCATGAAATGCATTTGAGCCGTCTTAAAATGAACATCCTGTATATTTTTTTTCCCCCAAAATACATAAATTTCAAATTGGCCGTAAGCTCTATCTCTTTATTTTGAAACATATTCTCAGGGAATATAGATTTTTTAACGGTTTAGCGATGTATAATATTGAAATCAACTATCTTTTAAATATTAATACCATGTTTTAAAGAAATTTGGATTACGCTCGGTTGTGAAAAGAGCAAGTCGTGTGAGTGTTAGATTAGATTATTTTTGTTTCCATGTTCAGTGAAGTTTACTTTTTCCGGTGTATCGTAAAAAGATAAATAACGCGCACAGACAAAATTACAGACGACAATGGCCGGAGTGAAGTGCATTAGAGAAAAGGTTGACTACTTGCTGCAACTGAGAGGAGTTTCATCATTGAACTTAATAAAATAATTGCACTGAAGATAATTTAATTAGACTAATAATTGATTAGATCCAACACGCCCCCTTTAATAAAAAGTGTGGAGAAGGAGGGGTGGAGAAAGGACACGCCAAGACTGGCAGGGAGAAGTATTATAAAGAACGTTTAAGTGTTCCCTTGGAATTAGCTCTAATACTTCCTTTGTTAGGATGCGGTCTGAACAGCCAATGAGAAAGACGAATTTTATAATGGAAGATAACGATGATTCACTGTAGTGAGAATATAAAATGGGTCTATCATTACCATATCATTGCCTTAATCTCAATAATACAGCATCCAAGTGAGCCGATAGTTGATGAGCACTTATATTGATGAGAATTATTGCTTGATCATAGCGTGTGGCCAATGGCAATCAGTGAATTAATCCGTTTATTTCTTTAATAAATACTTAATTACACAATTTTTATTTATTTTTTTTACAAACATTAGCCCATGGTCACAAGACTTTTTAGGACGCTGATCGCGCTGTTCATAGGACATTCCGTCAACAAGTGATGACGATCCTCTTGAGAAAAAATAAAAAACACAACATTTAGGGCAAATGGAATTAGCTTCCGACTTTCAGGGCTTATAAGTTTACCTAAACATCTCTGATCTGGCTTTAACTTCCAACTTTCACGGCTTATAAGTTAAATTAAACATCTCTGATCTGGCTTTAGCTTCCTACTTTCACGGCTTATAAGTTAAATTAAACATCTCTGATCTGGCTTTAGCTTCCAACTTTTATGGCTTATAAGTTAAATAAAACATCTCTGATCTGCCATTAGCTTATAACTTTCAGGGCTTATAAGTTAAATTAAACATCTCTGTTCTGGCTTTAGCTTCCAACTTTCACGGCTTATAAGTTAAATTAAACATCTCTGATCTGGCTTTAGCTTCCAACTTTTATGGCTTATAAGTTAATTTATAAATCTCTGATCTGGCTTTAGCTTCCAACTTTCACGGCTTATAAATTAAATTAAACATCTCAGATCTGGCTTTAGCTTCCAACTTTCACGGCTTATAAGTTAAATTAAACATCTCTGATCTGGCTTTAGCTTCCAACTTTTATGGCTTATAAGTTAAATAAAACATCTCTGATCTGCCATTAGCTTACAACTTTCACGGCTTATAAGTTAAATTAAACATCTCAGATCTGGCTTTAGCTTCCAACTTTCACGGCTTATAAGTTAAATTAAACATCTCTGTTCTGACTTTAGCTTCCAACTTTCACGGCTTATAAGTTAAATTAAACATCTCAGATCTAGCTTCCAACTTACACGGCTTTTAAGTTAAATTAAACATCTCTGATCTGCCTTTAGCTTCCAACTTTCACGGCTTATAAGTTACATTAAAGAGCTCTGATCTGCCTTTAGCTTCCAACTTTCATGGCTTATAAGTTAAATAAAACATCTCTGATCTGCCATTAGCTTACAACTTTCACGGCTTATAAGTTAAATTAAACATCTCAGATCTGGCTTTAGCTTCCAACTTTCACGGCTTATAAGTTAAATTAAACATCTCTGTTCTGACTTTAGCTTCCAACTTTCACGGCTTATAAGTTAAATTAAACATCTCAGATCTAGCTTCCAACTTACACGGCTTTTAAGTTAAATTAAACATCTCTGATCTGCCTTTAGCTTCCAACTTTCACGGCTTATAAGTTACATTAAAGAGCTCTGATCTGCCTTTAGCTTCCAACTTTCACGGCTTATAAGTTAAATTAAACATCTCTAATCTGGCTTTCATTATTAATTTACAATTTGTAAAAGTCTAATTCGATAAATATGAATTATTGTAATTAAAATTTAAATCTTGGTAACCTGGATATTAAAAATTATTTTGAATGTTCATTGAAGTCAACAATTTGTAGTAAAAAATTTAAGTAAATTATAAATTTAATTGATGAGGAAAAGTCAAAAGTTAAAAGATTTGTTTTTGTTAATGAAACAACGTTTTCGTTTTTTTGGAAGCTGAAAATGGATGCTTGGAAGCAGTATTAAATTACACCGATTAACTGAAACAGAATTTAACAATACAAAAAGAGTTATATAATGCAAAAATGATATTTCCAATCGAAAATCTTGACCCAATATGGCCGCTGCTAATCAACATTTGAATTATATATTGAGGTATGGTTAAAAACTTACAATTAACAAGTCACCAAACAACCATAGAAAGACTAAAAAAACTAAGAACCTATAGTTTTACATTAGAAAATTATTTAAGGCGAACTGGTAAATACTAGGTATAGGCTTGGCTCATATCAGTTATTAACAAAATATCTGTAATTATAACATTATATTTTCATAAACCATCTGTTTTTCTGTTTCTCAAATGTTTGTATTTGTGTGTAATTTTTCTTTTCTTTTGCAAGTTTTTCCAATATTTAGCAGCTATAATTTTTCAATTTTCATAGCTAATATAGTATGCAATAAATTGAATGTTTGCTCACTGTGGGTTATGTATAAATACCAGCAATTATTATTGACTGCGTATCTGCCAACTCTACTTATTTTTTTTTATCTAAGGATTCAAGATTGGCGAGGAATCCTTCGCCAATCGTGAATCCTTAGTTTAATAATTTACGGTCACGAAACCTATATATTCATTTTTTTTTTGTTATCATTTTGTCAATATAAAGTTGAATTATTTTCAATGAATGATTTAACCAAATAGAATACTATAGAAGTGATGCTAGTTCGTTCAGAATTATCCCTTGATTTTATGTGGAAGTAAAAATTGAAAACTAAAGAATAGATTTAATGTAAAACAGATGTTCGATGTTTCTCGCAAATTTCTGGTCGAACTAACAACAATGTTACACGTACATCTTGCTCTAATTTTTTTGATTGATGTCGAATAAAACCTAGTTCAAAAGCAATTATTTTTATTATTACCTTTCGAGGGTTATTTTGCAAATGCTTAATTTTGTAGTCCACGCACTGAAGAGTGCGATATTAATTCCTCTTTTGATTAATAGATAAGCAGCACCTTATGCACTTTATTACATAGTTCAGAAATGCTAATAGACATTATTTATTCTCTCATATATTCTTTGTAATACTAACATAGACACAATGGTGATGTGATCTTACTAAGAAAGCAATATTTATAACCTTGATCATAAACGTGAAGTCAGAGATATGACCGATACTGCCTCTTAATCCCTCTGAGCAGTTTTTACTTTTGGCGTCTTTGAATAAAATAACAATTTGACTATTTTTTAACTAATTTTGATTGTTATCATTGTTACCATGACAACTCTTTAAAAAATCACTAGTATGTATGAATCGCCTACGTCTTCATGTTCATCATTTAAGCAGACTCAAGAAGACAAATGGCAGCATCTAGCTATGGATTAGACAAGGCATGTCAAAAACGATGCCCGCTAGTTGTGAATTATAAAATTAAATTGTTACAACTTAATGTTTACAATTACATGTAGTCCACATCGCAGCCGTTGTCGCAAGAGTGGCAGCAGTGTCCAACAAAATGGGCAGTAGCTAGCATTGCGGGCTTATGACTCGATGTGGACTTACTCGCTTCTTTCTCTCTGCGGACAGTACTGTCAGTGAGTCAAATACAAATTATTACTTTGGGTAAAACAAGTTCTGAATGCTGCCAATAATTACTACAAAAATTACCGAATTTGAAAGAAGATTTTTGGATTTTAATAAATGTGGAAATCAATTTCAAATATTTACTTCTCCTCTTTCAGTAAATGTTGAAAATGTTCATGAAATTTTACAATTAGAACTCATCGAAATTCAGTGCGATTCTGTTTTAAAACAAAAATTCACCGAATTTGGAGTACCAAAATTTTAGTTATAACTAACGTATTTATCAATCGACCATTTCCCAATACAGTGGAACCTCGCATAACGAGCACCTCTCTTAACGAGTAATTCGCATAACGAGTAAAACAAATTGATTCTTATAGCGAGCGATGTTTCGCATAACGATAGTTTTCTAATGACATTTTTATCTGACTGCGCAGTTTTCGCTGACTCATCGAAAACTGCGCATTCTTCGATTAGTGATTCCTGTTTACGCATATGCGTTTCATATTCTCCACGTATCTAATGCATTGATACAGTCGAAACCGAACTTCACCGAATGAGTGGTGTATAGGGGAAGTCCATATAGTGACATTTGTGTTTAAATATTATTGTGTTTATTTTGTTATCCCTCTAACAAAATGGCTTCGAAAAGAATTAAAATAACGTTAGAATTGAAACGTAAAATCATTGAGAAACGAGAAAATGGTGTAAGTGTGGCTGATCTAGCAATTATCTCCTTTTATTTTAATTTATATAAAAAAATTGTTTCGCTTAACGAGTATTTCGTGTAACGAGTAAGGTTCTGGAACGAATTATGCTCGTTAAGCGAGGTTCGACTGTATTTTATTTTTAACTAGGCATGTTTTAGCCATATTTGGAAGCACATTTTTGTGTGAACAATTGTTTTAAAAATATTAAAAAATAATAAAATGCCTGAAAGATCAATATTAACAGATCAACATGTTCAATCTATTTTAAAAAATCAGAACTGCCAATGAAATTCAAACCAAATTTCGAAGTTTTAGTTAGAGAAATACGTTGCCAAGTTTCATCAAAAATTTTGATTTTATAATTTTTTTGTACGACTGTATTATTTAAATAGTAAATCAAAATTTTCTTAAATTGAGTTTGTTTATAATACGGCCCGCAGCTATATGTGGGGAAATCTTAAAATGGCCCTTGATTTTGGACATGCCTGGATTAGAGTATCCAGTTTTTACAAGTCCCGATTTGGAGAGACAGAATTTCGCTGTGAATTCGTTACTGGTTTATGGGGTCCTAACCGATTGTTTTTTTTGAAGCTTTCTTGTGCAGGCAATACTTTTACAACTTGGATGAGCCGAGAAAAGGCAATTAAAAAGCGGAAAATTGTCAAGATTTTCACAAATATGGCTTCTAAGATTTTCATCACACTTGTAGTAATTATTTATTTATTATAATTTATTTGCTATAATTCTCACAGAAAATTCGATTGTGTATAATTTTGTTAAAATGGATAGATAGATTCTTTTTTAAGGGCCTTTGGGTTGCGTAATTTACGGTTCTATAATCATGGCATATCTCTACTTCCTTGTATTTATAAAATCTTTTCAAATATCCTTTACCAAAGGCTACTACCTTATGCAGAAAATATACTGGGAATGTATCAAGCTGGTTTCAGAAAAAACAAATCAACAATAGATCAGATTTTCTCTCTCCGTACAATTCTAGGAAAAGCCAGAGAACATAAAATTCCAACGCATCATCTCTTTATAGATTTTGAAGCAGCGTATGACAGTGTTCTCAGACCAGCATTGTATGACAGCTTGATTGAGATGGGTGTGCCTCTTAAACTTATACGACTGATAAAAATGACTTTGCAGGATGTGCAGTGTGTGGTGCGTGCACAGGGGCACCTCTATAAGCAGTTCCATACTGAGCGAGGAGTCCGACAAGGCGACGGTCTGGCATGTCTCTTATTCAATCTTGCACTGGACGGAGCAGTGCGCAGAGCAAAAATCCAGCTTGAAGGCACTGTTTTCAATAAAAGCGTACAACTACTTGCGTACGCAGATGATATAGATTTGATAGGTAGATCCTTCAGTGCAGTCAAAGAAGCATTCATAAGTTTGGAGAAAGCTGCTCTTGATATAGGACTGAGAGTTAATGAAGAAAAAACAAAATATATGTGTACCGAGACTGAGCTACTTAATAAAATTACAGTAGCAGGACACACTTTTGAAGGAGTGGATAGTTTTGTGTATCTTGGAAGCCAGGTAGATCGCAACAATAACAAGCAGTCCGAAATAAAAAGAAGAATTGTTGCGGCTAATAGGTGTTTTTTTGGTTTACATAAATATATGAGTAGTAGGCTCATATCACGCACTTCCAAGATAAGGATATACAAGACACTTATCCGTCCTGTGTTGACCTATGCTTCGGAATGCTGGACTCTTACCAAAAGTGATGAGCAAAGTTTGCTAAGGTTCGAAAGAAAGATTCTAAGAAGGATCTTCGGGCCTGTAAAAGAGGGAGAGTCGTGGAGACTGCGATCAAATCAGGAGCTAAGCCTATTGTATAATGAGATGGACCTAGTACGATTTATTAAGATTGGCAGGCTTAGATGGGCTGGTCATGTCGTCCGAATGGGCGGAGACGAAACCCCTAAAAAAGTGCTTGAGGCACAGCTGTTTGATAAGAGAAGAGTAGGCAGGCCTAAAATGAGATGGATAGATGGTGTGGCTAATGATGCGAGGTCCCTGCTGGGAGTAAGAAATTGGAAATTGGCAGCGCAAAATAGAGAGGACTGGCGCACAATGTTGAAGGAGGCCGAGACCCACATTGGGTTGTAGCGCCATGGAAGAAGAAGAAGAAGAATAATCATGGGTTCTGTTAACCTTCCAGCGGGCGCGAGTATCTCACAGATATAGAATAGAATAGAATAGAATAGAAAAGAATAGAAAAGAAATTTATTATTCTGGGACAATTGTCCCCTAAGAATAAATACAGGTACAAATAGAGGCCTTAATAGTTTGGCCTGTGATTATAGAGAAATTAAATAAATAAATAAATATTTACAAAAGTGAAAATGAAAGTAAAAATAAAATAATAAAACAGCAGAAATTAAGGAAATGAATTAAAACAATTAGAATTTCGGAGGAAGCTGAATAGAAAGGAGATAACTGAATAGACGGGATTTAAAGATGGATAGGGTAGGAGCATGGCGGACAGATGAAGGCAAGGAGTTCCATAGAGAGGTAGCACGTATGAGGAAGGACTTGTCAAAGGATGAGGTACGGTGAGAGGGAATATAAAGATCAGATGAGCGAGATCTAGTGTTACGGGAATGGATGGAGGATTTAAACTTAAGGAGTTGAAAAATATAGGAAGGCCTTTGAGACTGGATGACTTGAAAAAGGAAAGAAGCCAAAAAATATTGGCGGCGATAGACAGGAAAAAGCCACTTCAACTCATCGTAGCAGTGCGAAATGCGAGAGTCTCTGGAAATGCTGAAAATAAATCTTATGAAGCAGTTCATGAGGCGCTTAAGCTTAGCTTCAATATCACCAGATAGACCGCCATACACTAAACAACCATAGTCGAAATGGGGGAATATAAGAGAGGAAACTAGGAGTTGCCGGGTCTTAATTGGAAAAAGGTGACGGGAACTATTAAACTGCTTAAGGATATGGATGGAACGGCGAGAGATTTGGGAAACATGGTTTTTCCAGGATAGGTTTTGATCGAAAGTGATACCAAGGTTTTTCACAGAGGAACAATATTTTATTGGGGTATTGTAAAGGAAAAGATTAGGAAGAGGAGCCAATGATTTAAGGAGTGGGTTAGAGCCAATAACTATAGCTTTGGTCTTTTCTACATTCAGGGTAAGCTTATTGTTCGTGGCCCATGCTGAGATGTTATTGAGGTCTTCTTGAAGTTTAAATACAGCTTCAAACAAATCCGACGGGGAAAAGGATATGTAAATCTGAAAATCATCAGCATAGAGGTGATACTGGGAATGAGAGATGGAAAGAGGAAGGTCATTGATGTAAATTGAGAAGAGGGTGGGAGATAGGGAAGAACCTTGAGGTACACCGCGTGACAAAGGAAGAAGTGAAGAAGGATTACTATCGGGAGTGACAACGAATTGGGAACGATTAGACAGGAAGGATTGGAACCAACGGAGGGTGCTATTGGAAAAAGAGAGGGATTGTAGTTTAGATAGCAGGATATGATGGTCAACGGTATCAAAGGCTTGATAAAGGTAAATATACAGACTAAGACTAAAATAATCGCAGTTTAATGACGGAGCGGCGGAGGGTGCTGTCCTTTAAGCAATGCCTACACCCTCATGACTAGTTTCCTTCATCTTGTTTGGGGTTGTACATTTCTTTGCAATTGTCGATCCGTGCCTGACATATACTCGCGACCAACCGAGTAAGTTTCCAGATTTACCAATTATTTATATTTTTTCTTCTACATGTCCATCGAATTGAACTATTTTCAACATTGTTTATAAGAATATTGTTTTATACTGACAGAAAAAGACATTGTATATCTCAGATACGAGGAGGAAATACCTGCGAAAACTTTCAGGCAGTCTAGTGGCTGAACATGCTGATTGTAATTATTACACTTATTGACTTGTAAAAAATCAAAAGTCCTGTCGTTTTCTGAGCCTTTTTTATTTGTTATTTCCATTATTAATAATTACAGATGTTATTTAATTAATTTCATTCCTTCTATTGATAGAAAGAATTAAAAATACCAAAGTTTATCTGTAAGATACGCGCGCCCGTTTTTGTAACTTTTTGGGCGCTCCCGCTGGAAGGTTAATTTAGGGTTGAACATGTTGCTAAAAGCGAATTCTGCTAAAGGAAGTCTTTTTTTAACTCAATGGATTTGCCAATTTTTTCGAAAATGGCTCCTAAGTTAGGAGTCCTAACCTTTTCTATTAATTTTGTACAATATACAAGATTTATAAATGATTCTTTAAGAATTTTTTGACCAAAAATTTGTTTTAGAATAGTACTCGGGGAAGGTTTTGGGGTAGGCTACCCCCTTTTAACCCATTAACTGCCAAATTTTTTTTTTTGAGAAATTTTACTATTTTTTCAAAAAATATAGTTTTTTAATAACTCCAGTATTAAATAAATAGTATTTAAACATTTCGTTTTATTAAATTGAAAAGTCCCATTTGGGGATTATGGCCATTACAGGTACAAAAAATCATTTTTTTAAAAAACATTTGATTTTTGTAAAAACGAAGTATATACATCAACAGTGATCATTTTATTATTAAAAGAACGTACCTAAGTGTTTAAAATATTAAGTTTAAAAAAAATTAATAAGAATTGTCAAATTTTTGAAAATAGGACTGCCATTTTTCCATACATTCTACATGTATCCCTACACTGCATTTCCTAAGTTTTCCACATCTTCATCCTCGTACAATATATCTGTTCTTGCGGAAGAGAAAGGTATCCAGTAACAGGATGAATAGAATAAACTTACGAAGGCAATCTATAGAAAAATGGGATTTCATGACGATTATTTTGACAGCGTCAGATACACACTCACTTTCACGATATACAGCATTATGTCTTCTGATATCAGGGTTTCGAGCATCCGTACAGGTGATTTTCCTTAAAGAACCTTTTCTTTTTTCCTCTCTTTTTAAAGTTACCTTATTACCCTCAAAGAGATTGAAGAAATCACTTCATTTTCTTCCAAGATGACCTCACAGGCTTTTTTTTTGTGAAATTTTTTTAGCTTTTTTATGCGGGCAAGGTAATTCTTCTTTGATACCTTCTTTAGGAAGATTGTTATGAATTTCGATACGTCCTGGTAGGTTCTTTGGGACTGTAGATTCTAAGACATTCTCATCACTCTCCTCGTCATCAGTCAGGGCAGCTACTTTATCTGGTGGTAACTACATGACGTCCATAACATTACTGCCCTCAATTCCATCATCAAATTATTCTAGAAAATAGGGATCATTTTCTATTGACTCTAAGTTCACCTAAAGTGAATTGTTTTGAACTCATAGCTGGAGAAACAAAAAAAACTGATTTCACAAAAAATGTACCTCTATCAGCCATAATCCTCAAATGGGGATCACTAAATATAAGGTCAAAACTCGAAACAAAAGGCTTCATTTGGAAAGAAAACTATATGTTTCAAAAGTTAAAGATATAGGGCACATATTAAACGCAGAATAAGTTTTTAACTACAATTCGTTGATATTTTTTTTAAATTGTGAACTTGGTCATAATTATTCTTACCGCACACCTTGCGTGTTGACAACTTCAAAATGTTATTGTTTAGTTTAAAAGAACTCTACTTATTCCAAACTCCCTTAAAATGTTTACACACTGTTTTATTAAAGATATAGAAGGGTTCAGTATCAAAACTTTCAATTCTGCCGACCGAAAAACCTAAATAAAGCTATGATCCCCAAATGGGGCCTATGGCAGGTAATGGGTTAAGGTTAAATTTCGTTGTAATTTACGTATTGATAAAAAATTGCATAATGTTGGTAAGAATATATTATAAAGAAAATGAATAAGTTAAAACTTTTGTGAATAGTGTTAAACAGAAAACTGAAAATTTTCCGTCCAGTTATTATGTTATTTAGTATTTGTCAAGACTAGTTTATAACATGCAGCAATCAATCGCTTGGTTTTTAGAATTTAGGATAACGGTTTTATTTAACGTACTAATGTCAGTTGGCTATATTTGAGATCACAGCTTAAATGGCTGGATATTGAGGAAAACTATTATAGGCCATTAAAAGAGTATCTATTTAGCCAGCAGCGCAAACATATGGTAAGGGGTGCTATAGGAACACGCCATCTGTCTGTTTGCGACCACTACCTAGGCAAACACTGAGTATCCATTTCACCTAGCCCTTAATAACTTAAACCAACGCTTACAAACACTCTACCCCAACTAGCTATTATCCTTTCTAAGTGCTTAGTTTCATCAAGAGTAGCCTCTATCCCCTTCCTCAGCTTTGCAAATCAATTTACCTGAAGAAATATTTTTAAAAAGTGAAAAATATTACTGCTTCAATTGTACAGTCAAAAACAATTCTAATTCTAATACTAGCACAGCATGACCAAGTTATTGGTTTTTGATATCATAGAACCTTTATTAAAACTGTCCGGGTAGGACAGTTGTATAAGGGTTGATCGTGAAAAACAGCACGAAAAAGCTGTAACGTTGAAAAACACCCAACTTTGACAATTTTTTTCTCTTTTTCTATAAAAGATAAAATTCCCAAATTTTCTTTATAATGTAGGGCAAATCCTCCTTTATAACTGTAATTTTTTGCAACAACCCAGATTAAGTAAATTTTGAGAAAAAAGTTGCCGAAAATGAGCAAAAACGGCATTTTCAGAAAATGTTCTTGTTCTTGTTCTTGTTGTTCTTGTTACCTTTTTTGTAAACAACGTAGCGCCTAAACGCGCTGACAGATTTTTAAGAATGAGGTGTCATACGATTCGGAATTTTATGTAGATGTGCCTTTTGGGGGTCTCGACTATGTACATCAAATGGGGGAGGAGTTAGCCCCATATATGTGAGGCTATTCTGTAAATGTTAACCCGATTTTGATAAAATTTGGCAGGATGAAAGGTTTAGGGCTCTCCTACGTAACATTTAAACGACGTTCTGCTCTTACCTTTATTAGGGGGAAGTATGGCAATCGTTTTTAATATCGTTTGATTTTTATCCGTCGTTTATTGTATCCCTGACCTATCACAGACTCATCCATCACCAGAGGTCGTTTGTAGAGAATTTAAATTCAAAACTGTAACCAGCACTGCGGACCTTATATCATTCTTAATGCTTCAGCTGGTCAGGCTAAAGTTGCTAAATTTATTAACAATTAAAAAAAACAACAAAAAATAGAACCCTGAATCAATTGCTAGGTTTCATTAAATTTAATTTACTCATTCTTATAAAGTGTTCTTACTTTACTATTCAGTAACCTTTTGAATAACACAAATACACACTATGTAACCTCCTTCACTATGACAGCAAGTGAAGCGCGAGTTGATATCGTAAGTGAAGTGAAAACCTCTACACCAAACTGTTAAATGTACCTCTGATGATATATGAAGCTTCGAAAACCAGGTAAAATATAGCACTGCGAATCTAAACTACATTTTATTTTGCCCATAAAACAGTTGGGTTCGACTTGATCTGTGTGATAGATTTCTGTATTCTGCTTTTTAAAGTACAATTTATATATTTATATTTCGTTCAAATGGATAAACTAAAATATCGTTCCATCGTAAAATATTTTTTAAGATGATTTAGCGCTAACGGAATTTCATCCCAAAGTTGGTGGAAGGTTTATAAGAAGTCTGCATTTGAAACGCATAGGCGAATCTAGGGTGGTTGATTCATTGGGCACAAAAAATATATAAATAAAATAAATAATTGGTTACCGAATACTGGAATCCAACGAGGAGATAGACATAGTTTTCTGTAACGAGAGAACACTGTCCAGAGGTCGGTATGGTATACTGAAAATTAGTAAAGCAATCAACAATTTATTCAGATGGGGGTTTAACGTTTAACTATACTTTAACATTTTTGCTAATAAAAACCAGCTACTCGCGGAATTCAAATTTGGGTGGATGAGTTACTAAATTCCCCTATTTTATAACCATTACACCAACAGGTCCCCTAAATATAGCGTTATAAATTTTTATGAATCAATTATAATACATACATAGTAATTTATATTGCCTATCTTACAAAACCGCATACGGAAAATAATACTTAGAACACCAGTTAATTCAATTGTTTATTCATATTCTGTTTTTAAGGATGATGCATGAGGAATCAATATTCATCGGAGTAAATAAAATAAAGTAAAAAAGTAATGCCTATTTTATTAGGCAGGCTTTACGTACAAACTACCTAATTAGGTATCGTGTACGTAGGCCATTAAGCAAACATACTTTTTACTACAAAAGTTCTCATATTAAATATTAAATAAAATCTAAAGCCTCTAGGCCCGGGAATCGAACCCAGAGTACCACTATACTACTCGTATTACATATTTGCTTTACAGGTCTCTTCCTTTAACCGTCTCGGCTAACGTGGCGCCTGAATTATTTATCAAATTTAGTTTTTGAATTACGCTGATAATACGTATTAACAGGCTCACAAAAACAGATCATTTTGTAAAAAATCATTTTATGGGGACCTCAGAATTGATCTTCAGTGAATCAAAAATTAAAATCGAAAATGTGCAAATACTTGGCTTTACTTTTATTATTTATTCTACTTTGTAGAGAACATATAACTACCTTTTATTGAAGCGAACGAACATACAGTAAAAATTATACAAACTGTGTATAGTACTAAGAAAATTTTCAAATTAGGTGGTTGATGGCTAACAGGAGAAGGAACATCTTGTCAGATACAGTCGCAGCCGTTTCCAGTTGGCTGGCTCAAAGTCGTACTGCTAATGACATTTAAGTAGGAGAAAAGCTGTGACGACCGTTTGGCCCGGGGGATCTATCTCTGATTGAAAAGTTTATTTTACTTCTGCTAGAATCACTTCACTTGCCATATTTGAAATCTGTGCATTAATGTGTGTACACCCTAATGTTGTCAAATGTTTAACAGAGTAATCAATTTTTGTAATGTGAACGATCACATTACGCCCAGTTTCCGTTTGGACTGTGCGATGTTTTCTAATTTAAAGTTCTATCCTTCTTATAAATTATATTTTTCTGACTGCAGTTGTAAGATTGGTTATTAAGAGTGAGTTAAAAATATTTGCCATAGTTACTCATATGAATTGATTTTACAAAACCAAAAACAATTATCTGTCAGAAAAAGATACAAAAAATGCCTCTTTCCCGAACATATTCATTCCAGAAAACTATATGGATTTCCAAAATGATCCATATTACATCATGTAGAAACAGAACGGTCTTGTCCATTGTTCTGATCCAAAAGAATTCTCGTCTGAGTAAAACGCTTCACATTATTATCAACCCTTACACAACAGACCTACCGGACAGTTTTAATTTGTAATATTTTGTTTCTTTTAAGGCCCAGATCTTTTAACAATGCACTGCTAGAACACTGTGTTTTCTCGTTACAGACAACACTGTCCAATCACCGGACAATGATCAGTAAGAAGCTCCTAGGTAGAGAAAAATCTAAGGGGCCACCAGCTGGATTCGAACCCGGGATCTCCGCGTGGGAGTCCAATACGCTAACCGCATAGCTAGTCTTCCCTCAAACTATAATATTACCTTAATAGGTCTGAAACTAATTCAAAATATTCTTAAGGTATTAAAGAATTTTATTACAGGAACAACTCATAAAAGCATAGGTAAAATAATTATAATAGGGTGTTCATTTTAAACGGTTGATCTGAGCAAAAAATGGTAGAAGAAAAACTTGTTGCCTGTCACCTCTAGTTTCAGAATATGTGACTTGATTTTAGATTCCTGCCCGCATACGCGGCTGACGCGCGACCAAAAGTGAGGGTTTTGCAGTTGACCCCCATTTTCATATACACAGTTTTAAAGAGTATAAAAAGTTATGAAAGAAACCGGAAATCGCTATTCGATATCTTCAAAATTAAAGGTGCTAGGCCATTTCAAAATCTGGTATTTATTAATCATATTTCAATTTTGTAATTGAACTTGTTATCAAAGAGAAAGAAGAGCACGCGATAGGTCATTTTTATGTATTTTTTCATCCCCTTTCTACTAAAAATATTGCCAAGGCAGTAAAGCTAGTATTTTTCTTAATATCGGGAAATAAGTCGTTTTCCGAGTGATTTTTCTAAGAAAAATCAAATATTAAGAGCTTTAAATAATCTCAAGCACACAACAAAATGGCTAAAAATTAATTTTACATCTGATACAAACAAGAAGGTTATTTTTTGGTAATTTTGGGAGAGTTGCGTTTAATTACCAAAAACATTGGAAATCTCCTGCCCCATATTTAAGTGATCAATATCTTACATTAAAAGGATCAAACTCATTCTTTAATTTATCAAATAATTCACTTTACGCAACTTGTGCAGCATGTACTGTGCCTTCAAAGATGCCTCTACTTGCTCGCAAGCCAGGTTAGCTAGGAACTGCTCTCTGTACCTGAGGAGGCACCTTTGAAGGCACAGTACATGCTGCAAATGTTGAATTGCAGTTATTATGGTTATCTGAATGCAGTTATGTTAATACTGTGACTAGAGTTTTTACAGTTACAGTTATTTCGTCTGTAGCAGGTAGAGAATAATAGTTGCGACAAAATTTTTAATATAAATCTAACGTAAATGTGTTTGTTTGTGATTTTGGAAATACTTAGTCCATACAGAAGAGCTCTGGATTGCTAACCATCCGTTCGGCGATTATGCAGACAAGCTTCTGTTAGTTATCCACTTCAAATATGGATTCGTTATTTAGTATAATCTTCAACTGCGGTATAAAAGGAAACCTTAAGTGGTTTTAGAATCGGTTGAAATATTTTAAAATGGGGAATAATTGACTAATTGGTAAAATATTCAGAAGCACACTAATTGCAGTCTTTGTGGCTGGGAGCTGAGTTGTATTGAAGAGCTAAAACTGTCCTGGCATTTGAAAGTCAATCAAGTTTTTCCCTTCTGAAGACTCTTTTACATACAGTTCTTCTACTTACGACGACGAACTGGATCTTACTTTCATTTTATTCCTAGTACAGAAAGCGATCGGCAGTAATTACCATTCTGTCCAGTTTTTGTAAGTTATGATTTTATTGCGTGTTTTACAAACTGTATTTATCTTAGTTAAAAATTAAATATTATTAGACACATTCAGAGCTTGGTGAACATAATTCAGTTCAGCTAGAAGCTAAGAGTATCGTAATAAATTTGTATTCCATCTTTTATCATTTATCTTCATTTTTCTTGAAAACCTAACCATACTTGTAACGATTGCAGTGAAAGTGGTATAGTTCTCACTAGAGGCAACACGCTACCAAACGGATAGGCAAGAAGCTAGATGAGCTACGCCCCTTGGGTACCCATTTAATCGATGGTCAAGTATATATGAAGGGAGTGTAGTTACCAGAATTACTCGCAGTAATAGATGTGTGGAAGCTCCTCTGTATCACGCAATCCCCATAGGAAATCAGAAAGAGTTGCTTTTGTAGGAGTTCACCGTTTAGTTTTAGCACGCTAGCAGACCTTACTTGTTCGCGTTATAACTTGTAACCAAAACCGCAGAGGGCACGTTTCTCCTACACTATCTGTATTTGAAGATAAATCAGTGGCAATGCTGGGCAAAATTTGCAACGGCTAGTTTTTTAGACTGAGCACTGACAATATACATTTTCAAGTGCCCTGGACTGGTTTTTCTTTTGGTTTATTCACCTACCATTAGTCAGAGCATAAATACAAAAATATATACAGAGTGTACACGGAGAAGAGGTCGAAACTGCTGGAGGTGATTCAGCAGCTCAAATGCAACACAACATATTCTAATCACTGTGGCCCAATTCTCAATAGTGTCCCAGATATTTGCATTTTTTAACTTTTGCGTCGATATTCGCGTTTTCCACCATAAAAACGGGCCGTAACTTTTCCATCCTTTATCCTACAACAAATCTGATTATTTCAAACGAAAGAGCATTAAATTTACTATAAATCGGCTCAACCCAGAGCCTCAAAACGTTTCTTATAAAGAATGAAATTTTACTTCAATGCCTAAAAAAAATTCGTTCTCGATGATTTCTGTTAAAATTTTCAACTGTATTTTTTCAATGATTAATGAATCAAGGAGTCACCCAGTTACAGGAAAAGTTGGGCATTTATTGAGCTTCAAGATTATTTGGATATTTTGGTTTTTAATAAAACTCCACCCCGAACAGAGGGGGTGTAAATGCATAAAACTGGCTTATTACGTGACCGACTTTAAAGTAAAAATTTTATTGTTTATTAGAAACGTTTTGAGGCTCTGGATTAAACAGATTTACAGGAAATTTAATGCTCTTTCGTTTGGAATAAGCAGATTTGTTGTAGGATAAAGGATAGAAAAGTTACGGCCGTTTTAATGGTGAAAAACGCGAATATCGACGGAAAAGTAAAAAAATGCAAATATCTTGGACACTATTGAGAATCGGGCCAAAGTGAAGAGAATATTTTTGGTTGCATTTGAGCTGCTGAATCACTTCCCGAAGTTTCGACCTCTCCTCCGTGTACACCCTTCTGAAGTAAGGTATTAAAAACTGTATAGAAGCCTCTCTGTACAAGATACGTAGTTGAAAATGCTATATAACACATGGGCTGAAAAATCCCGTGCCTAACAAAGAAAACACGTTTTTTCTTGTTCAAAATTAGCTTTATTCATCGCCGTAATTTCCATCAAGAACAACGCAATCATTCCAGCGCCGCTCTAACATTTCAATACCACTTTTGTAGAACGATTTATCTTTTGCCTCAAAATAGGCCTCTTCATTCGAGCGAAATTTCTTATCGGCGAGTAGTTTTTTTTTTTTTTTAGGTCTGCGAACAGCCAGTAGTCGCTGGGAGCCAAATCTGGCGAATACGGTGGATGTGGGGAGCAATTCGAAGTTCAATTCATGTAGTTTTGCCATTGTTTTGATTGACTTGTGACACGATGCGTTGTCTTGATGAAACAAAAAATTTTTTTCTTTGCCATATGCGGTCGTTTGTTTGCAATTTCGGCCTTCAAACGCTCCAATAACGCTATATAATATTCACTGTTGATGGTATTTCCCTTCTCAAGATAGTCGATGAATATTTGTTAACTTTGTATTGTACGAGTATAACCCTGTTTTGAAATTCAAGGTATTCCATGAAGAACTCGCTACCATTTTGTCAGTCGATTGCAAATCCCTTTACCACAAACTTTAAAAACCGGCGCCTCCATAGTCATTTATTTTCCTTCTTCAACTTAGTAAATTTTTACAGTACTCAATCAAACTAAAGCAAAAAAATACTAATACAAGCAGATTTTTGTTCTATTTATGAATTAAATATGTAAATTCAAATAAGTACAAATATTTGCAATCAGTTTACTAAACATAAAAATAAAAATCAATGTACTCAGTTAGAGTTAAACATCAAATAAATTACAACGGCAGATTTGAATCAGAAATTTAAATATAAGAACAATTCCAAATAAAGTAACTTGGAATACTGAATTTAATTAGATGGGTGCTCTTTGATGATGTCTTTAATTTATAATATCCTGTTTTAAAATTTTTTTTAGTTGCATTCCCAAATCTTAATGTTCACAGTGATATGTAATCGACGTCGTGTTTTGAAGCAGGTTTTTTTTTTGTCTTCCTTTACACCAAGTAGGGATATGAAAAGGCCAAATACTTTTGTACAGGAGGCTGCAAAATCGGTCATGGAGATGGAATATCTTGTAGCTAAAACGTTTTGAGGATCCATGCTGATGGATGTTCTTAAATTACATTTGATCTTTTGCCAGTAGTGTTTGGATTTGTTTTCGTTTCAGTCTATTTTTTTCTCCTCAAAAAAATTTTCGAATTTATTTTGGTAATTAAAGTGGATAGCCCCTCCCAAGTGGTGGGCTTACAACTTGTTGTATTGTACCTATCCTAAATATGTTACAGAAACTATTAGAATTACAGATATTTTGAATTAACAAACAATAACAGTTTAATCTTTGTAGTCATCGAAATTTAGACTGTTTAGAAATTATATACATATCTAAGACAGAAAACAGTCTAAATTTCAAAACTGACACCAACAATTTATAAACAACATATACGCAAACTTACTACAAAATACTTGACAGTTGGCAACACTGACTTCTTTACAACCAAACACCATCATACACAGACCGATAACATTCAGTCCATGAACAGACAAGACAGAAGACACACCAACTCTCTAATGATATAAAACAGTATATTGTAAATTAGGTAAATATTTTTGTAAATTTTCGTTACATCAAACATATTCATTGTAATATACTTAATTGTTAACAAGCTGTAAATATGTTCCACAGCCCTGAAGATGGACCTAGTCCCTAGGTCGAAAGCTCCGGCATAATAAAGTTTATAATGACTGAAACTGGCATTAATTTTTCATCCTAGCGATAAATAAGTTTTCGGCTTATTCATTAGCTGTTCACTACCTCCTAATTCCAAAATGTTATTTTGTAGTTCAAGAAAATCTGTGTTTTATTCACATTATTTGGCATATTTTTTCCAATTAACTAAAGAATAACACACAGATCTAAACTCGTTAAACGAAAATCCTTTCTTTCGAAATTGGTACCTAACCCTTATTTAACATCATACACCATTTTTCTTCTTTTTATTTTATTATTTTTAATGTAAATTTAGTATTTTTGAATATAGTTCTTAAATAAATTAATTATTAAATTACACGTTTGCAAAAATTCGTACTGGATTTGATGATTCTGATCAGTTATATTCTTATGGTAGGTGAATTCCTTTTATAATGGCGACGCTGCATCTTCCTATTTTTTGCAATTAATGAGAAATTTCTGCAACAATTTTTAAAATAACCACTATTCTTGGTATACCTACCTTTCGAAAGGTGTTTGTATGTAGATGTTTTTCATGAATAGTGCACGTTTTAAACATATATAATATTTTTGAGAAAAAGAAGTCAAAGTTTTGGGGAAAAAATTAGAAACTTGCTATTCCTTATGTTTGGGCCACAAAGTGAAATACTTGATATTATTATTTTAGAATATAAATTAGCTTATTTAAAAGGAAATTTAACCTTCTTTCTAATGAGCTTATTGAAATTGCTGTAGCTTTAATAGTTTGAGAAATATAGGCAATTGTTTGCTAAAAAGTAGTAACACCTTGAAAAAACATAAAATTAAAAATATCTATAAAACGGAGCCGAATCGTGTCATAGTTTATATAGATTTTTTTTTGTTGCAAATGATGCCCAGAATCGCATCCCAAAATAACGGCAGTCTTATGCTGAACACCCTGTATTATAAAGGCTCCTATAGACTTTAAATCGACTTTAAAAATGGTCTATATCGACCTTATTTTGGGAAGAGCTTGTAAATAGGCAAGAAAAGTATTGTGGCCATTTTAAATTTTCTAATTCAAGTGTTCATGGGAAAACTGCATCCATCTTCAGGTCTCCTAAGCCAGATAAAGTGATTAGTGCATCTCTGATGGTTGCAACATGCGTGTTGCAACGGATAAAATCAAATACTTCATATTTTCTACTCAGAGAGGACTTGATTGTAACTTAGTAATCAGAACTACAAAACAAACAACGAGAGATCATCGTTTTGTAGCCGTGAATGTGAACTAAATAAGTGTGAATCGGTATAAAGATTTATTATTATTATTATTATTTATTAAAACTGTCCGGATAGGACAGTTATATAAGGGTTGATCGTCAAAAAGTGCACGAAAAAGCTGTAACGTTGAAAAACACCCAACTTTGACAATTTTTTTCTCTTTTTCTATAAAAGATAAAATTACCAAATTTTCTTTAAAATATAGGGCAGATCCTCGTTTATAACTGTAATTTTTTTTGCAACAACCTAGATTTGATAGATTTTGAGAAAAAAGTTACCAAAAATGGGCAAAAACGGCATTTCCAGAAAATGTTCTTGTTCTTGTTACCTTATTTGTAAACTGCGTAGCGTCTAAACGCGCGAACCGATTTTCATGAATGAGTTGTCATTTGATTTGGAATTTTGGAATCATTTGATTTGGTCTCGACTCTGTACATCGAATTGGAGAGAAGTTAGCCCCATGTATGTGAGGCCTCCTCTAAAATTATTATTACTAATAACTCAGTAAAACTTAACCCGATTTTGATGAAACTTGGTAGGATGAAAGGGTTAGGGTTCCCCTACGTACCATTAAAGCGACGTTCTGCTCTTACACCTAATAAGGGGAAGTTTTGCAATCATTAAAAATTATCGTTTCATTAACCTATTTTCTTGAATAAAGTGTTAGTTGGTTCAAAAAATGGTGTAGATTTTACATTTTTTGAGGTCTCAACGCTGTGTATCCTTAGTAGAGGAGTTTGCCCCTCGCTGGTCAGGCCCTCTCTAAAACTATGATTACTAATCTTTCTAACAACGCTAAATCCGATTTTGCTAAAATTAAGCACGAAGAAGCGGTTATTACAAATCAAAATTCAACATTTCTCAGGTATCAAAGATTGTTCAAGAAGTACTACTATCTTTCAAAAACTGTACATATTGCAAATAAATTCTATGCTTTACTTTTTATCATTTTTGTTCCCAGATCGAAGAATGGTAGGTACATAGGCAGTGTAGACAGAAAGCTAGCAGATAATTTAGTCTAAAAACACAAGGCCCCAAACAGTTCTATTGGAATACCCTTTTTCTATCTATAAATTCCGCTAGAGTTGCTAAGGGTTATAAAGTAACTTTTCCTTCCGGGAATGAATCAAAAAGGCTTCAATTTCAAACATATATATATATATGTATTTGTTTGTAGTTGCTCGTACGTCTGTCCCCGTGTCTGTGTGCTTGATGCATGTGTTTTAAGGTGAGCAAAGTGTGAGAGAAATGCGCTTCAGTGAGCCTTTTGAAGGAGTGAAGCGGCTCGAACTTGGCGAGACAACTTGCCGCCTCCGCCGCCCCCAAGTCACTCCTGCAGCCGGCCAGTCCTTTGAAGCTACACTCAAATATCTCTCTCCCCATAACCTTTTTCTTTTAACAAGCTGGTCCTCCATTTCACCTCATTTCACTTCTTGACCTCTCTTCCTGCATGATTTACTGAAATAAAGAAGCCGAATTGCGCAACTTTGAAATCTTATATACATATATAATTTTTTTTTTTTGGTATTTTTGAAAAATAATTGTGCACATTTCTAAACTGTTTCCCAAAAAGGAATGTAGTAGTTACAGGCTTGAAACTTAATTACATTAAACTAAATAGTAAGGCAGTGGCACATTCTGAAGAGTTTTAGAATCTCTTCCGTCAAAAATACATGGCAAAAAATTTATTTTTCCAATAATATTACATCACTCAATAAGTTTCCGGTCTGACATATAGATGGCAACACTGTTGACAGACTGTTATGATTTCTCGATAGTAGCATCTTTCAAACGATACTTGTCAAAATTTCATGAGATTCTGATAATTAGTTTATAGTTTACAGTGAGTCAACCAAACAGTAGCTTGATAAGCGTTATGGAGACTCTACGCCAGGAGAAAATCAACTATTATTGACTGGTACGCTGAATTGAAACGCGGTCGTACAAACACCTGAATATGCTGAACGCTCTGGTCGCCCAAAATCGGCAGTTGTTTCAGAAAATATTAAAAAAAAGTCCACAAAATGATTTAGAAAGACCGTAAAGTGAAGTTACGTGAGATAGCTGACACCTTAAAGGATATCAGAAGGTAGTGTGTCTACAATTTTACACGAAAATCTGAGCATGCGGAAGTTGCTTTCGAAGTGGGTGGCCGCGTTTGCTCACACCGGACCAAAAACAACAACGCATCGACGATTCAGAAGGATGTTTGGGGCTGTTCAAGCGAAATAAAAAGGATTTCATGCGTCGATATGTGATAATGGATGAAACGTGGATCCATTACTATACACCTGGATCTAAAAGATCATCAGCAGAATGGATAGCAGCCGGTGAAAGTCGTTCAAAGCGACCAAAAACTCGAAAAGTCAACTGGCAAGGTTATGGCATCCATATTTTGGGATGCGCATGGTATTTTGTTTGTCGACTATCTTGAAAAAGGAGAAAACTATCAATAGCGAACATTATATGGCATTGTTGGATCGATTAAATGCAGAAATCAAGAAAAAAAGTGCTGTTTCATCAAGATACAATGCTCGGTGTCACAAGTCGATGAAAACGATAGTTAAATTTGAATTAATTACATTTCGAATTGCTTCCCCACCCACTGTACTCTCCAGATCTGGCTCCCAACGACTACTGGCTTCTTGCAGACATCGAAAAGATGCTCTAGGGAAAGAAATTTGGCTCAAATGAAGAAGTGATTGCCGAAACTGAGGCCTATTTAGGGAGTAAAGACAAATCGTTCTATAAGAAAGGCATAGAGAAGTTGGAATGCATGTATCACTCTTGAAGGAGAGTATGTTGATGAATAAAGTCGAGTTTCTGAAACAAAATTTGTTTTACTTATTGAGTGATGTAATATGAGGTAAAAATGTGGTTGTGACCCTTCACACATCTCTCACTCTTACTACAATTCTAATTCAAAACTTTAGGATGGGAAGGATAGAGAATCCTGTGAAAAAGGATAGAAAAACTGCAGCTAGAAGGGAAAGTTAGACAAGAATATGTTTAGATAGATAGATAGATAAATTTCTGTATTTGATGTAAATTTACATATTACAGGGGTTCTGAAATGTACAATAATTTTAAATAACCACTAGTATATTATAAATATAAACATTAAATATAATAAAATAAATTAAACACTTCTGTATAAACAAAATAATAATAATAATCATACCGATGTAAATTAAACTTTTTAGCTACAATAAATTTTATTTCTTTATACATTTCTTACAAATGATCTTATCTTTAAAGATTCTATAACATAATGGTAGATAGGATGAACAAAATAAATGCTAGTTTTCAGTCGTGATACATTTATTCTGCCGAGCTTTCGACCTAGGGACTAGGTCATCTTCAGGGCTAGTTTACAAAGTAATATTTTTACATTACAGGGTTGGTGTGTCTTCTTCTTGTCTGTTCATGGACTGAGTGTGATCGGTCTGTGTGTGATATGTGTTAGGTTGTGTGAAAGTCAGTGTTGCCAATTGTCACAAGTATTTTGCAGTAAGTTGGCCGTATATATTGTTTAAATTGTTGGGTGTCAGTTTTAAAATTTAGTCTGTTTTCTTGCCTTTGATATGTATATCATTTCTAGCACTTTCCTTTTTTGTGTGTTGGTTCCTGATTCTGACACAAAGATACTTAAATTAAAAAACTACACTTCACTTTTTCTTTGAGATTTTCTCGACAATGGCTGCTAGAATTTTCTGATAAATTTCTTTTTACAATTACATAGTTTTACATTACAGGGTTGGTGTGTCTTCTTCTTGTCTGTTCATAGATATACCTGTAAGTTGTCCTGTAGGGGTTTATCCCCTGTAATGTGGGGCGGGTGTTGGTCTAGTGGTCAAGAGCGAGGCTTTTTGAGTGGGAGATCCCCAGTTCGAATCCCGCGTATGACTACTTTTTATTTGTTTGGAAAAATTGTTTATAGTAAAGTATGAGCTTCCGCCCTGTAATGTCCATCGTAATGTTTTACACATTTTAAAGAGTTGGTAAGAATTAAATAATGTTATTAGAAGGTAATTTGTGAGTCAGAACATTGAGAATTATTACTAGACATTTGAGTATCCGGATTTTAGAAGTTAATTTATCAATAAACAAAAGTAGTAAGAGCTCAATTTGTAATACTAGCAATATGCGCTGATAAATGAGTGTTTTGTGTTGATGATTGAGTTAGTAAAAAGGTGAGCAGATGAACGAGCATAGATGCAAGCATTGTCTCGGCATTTTGTCTAAGTAATCCCTTCTTGAGATGAACTGGGGCTGTTGTTAAAATCATTCAGGTGCACGCCTTTACGACGACCTTTACAAAGAAACGGCTGTAGCCTGGCTAAACGTAGCCTAGAAACGGCAGCACTATCTATATACCCATATATGTTTGCGGTGGATGGGCATCGGCCCGTAATTAAGAGGTCCTCTTATTCAACAACGGCCAGGCCTCTTAGTATTAAAGTTCCCACACTTACGGAGCTACCCCAGCAGCTACCTGGAATATGTTCGGATTAGAGCATGCATTGGGAGACGCTATCTTCTTGTTATTCTCGTCTCTAGTCTTGATAGTTTTTACAAGGATTTACTTTGGCTCGAAAGGACTGCATGCAGGCGTGGGTGAATCTATGTTATAAAGGACTATCTAATGTGTACATCTGCCAGTAGAGCAGAAACGATCAATTTCATCTGCTTTGTCCCTCTATGAGAACATTGTCTGTCTGAGTAGCTTTACACAAGGAGGTAGACTTGGTAGTTCACAAGCTAGGATCTTAGTATTGGAGCGCATCGTTGTCACTCAACACCTTTACCATATAAAAAGAACATGTTTTGAATTCTTACTCGATTTTCTGTTAGCGCAGCTTACATAATTACATTTTTTAATAAAACGTAAATTACTTTAAAATTAAACATTTTCTTTTCATTGAAGAAAATCTATTCATTGAAATGGCATTGTCCATCAGCCAGTTTCCTTCAAATTTAAAATTATAGTTACATAATCAGAAACAACACACCAAAAATGAAAGTGCTAAAATGATATACATATCTAAGACCAGTAATGTTTGGATTTGTTTTCCATTCAGTCTACTTTTTTCTCCTCAAAAAAATTTTCGAATTTAGTTTAGTAATTAAAGTGGATAGCCTCTCCCAAGTGGTGGGCTTACAACTTGTTGGATTGTACCTATCCTAAATATGTTACAGAAACTATTAGAATCACAGATATTTTGAAGTAACAAACAATAACTGTTTAATCTTTGTAGTTATCGAAATTTAGACTGTTTAGAAATGATATACAGTGGAACCTCGCATAACGAGCACCTCTCTTAACGAGTAATTCGCATAACGAGTAAAACAAATTGATTCTTATAGCGAGCGATGTTTCGCATAACGATAGTTTTCTAATGACATTTCGCTGACTGCGCAGTTTTCACTGACTCATCGAAAACTGCGCATTCTTCGATTAGTCATTCCTGTTTACGCATATGCGTTTCATATTCTCCACGTATCTAATGCATTGATACAGTCGAAACCGAACTTCACCGAATGAGTGGTGTATAGGGGAAGTCCATGTAATGATATTTGTGTTTAAATATTATTGTGTTTATTTTGATATCCCTCTAACAAAATGGCTTCGAAAAGAATTAAAATAACGTTAGAATTGAAACGTAAAATCATTGAGAAACGAGAAAATGGTGTAAGTGTGGCTGATCTAGCAATTATCCCCTTTTATTTTAATTTATATAAAAAAATTGTTTCGCTTAACGAGTATTTCGCGTAACGAGTAAGGTTCTGGAACGAATTATGCTCGTTAAGCGAGGTTCGACTGTACATATCTAAGACAAAAAACAGTTTAAATTTCAAAACAGACACGAACAATTTAAACAACATATACGGCCAACTTACTGCAAAATACTTGACAATTGGCAACACTGACTTCCACACAACCTAACACATATTACAACACAGACCGATCACACTCAGTCCATAAACAGACAAGACCAGAAGACACCAACCAACCCTGTAATGTAAAAATATTACTTTGTAAACTAGGTAAATTATTTTTTTGTAAATTTCGTTACATTATACATATTCATTTTAATAGAATTATTGTTAACAATCTGTAAATATGTTCCACAGCCCTGAAGATGACCCTAGTCCCCAGGTCGACAGAATAAATGTATCACGACTGAAATGGCAATTATTTTTTCATCCTATTGAAACTATCAATCAGTCACCAAAAAGAATGAACAACAATTATTAATACGTATTAAATTTGGGCAAGATCTCAAACAGAGCTAAAGGCGACGTTCTTGGAAATGGAAGCAGCGGCCAAAGAGTTTGGATTGGAGGTTAACTCCCAGAAAACCAAATATTTGGTTGTAACAAGAATGAGAAGGATATTTCGGAACCTACGGGTGGGGGTTCAGTGTTAACCTCTAAAAACAATGTAACAGAAGATGATATTGCTGGACGAATGGCTGATGGAAATATGTAGTTGCTTATGGGCTCTTCAAACGGTGTTTAGAAGTAAAAATGTGTCAAGAGCAGCAAAAAATAAGACTTTCTTAAGACATTGCTGAAGCCGATTGTCACCTGTGGCTCAGAAACGTGGGTTTTGACCCGAGCAGATGAGCAAAGGATACGTAGGTGGGGAAAGGAGAATATTTGGACCTGCGAGGACAGTGGAAGGCTTCAGAATCAGGACGAACCAAGAAGTGGCTGAACTGTTTGGTGAGCTTGATATTGTGTCTTGCATAAAAGGCAGGAAGACTGCGATGGTTGGGGACACATACACCGAATGGAGGATATAAGGGCTCCAAAGAGAGCGTTGTATGGGCATCCTGGTGGAAAAAGGCCCCCACCGAAGCAGACCAAGGCTGAGATGGCTGAGGGACGTGGACGATGATATTGAGGCGGTCGGTCTGCACGATTGGAGAACGGCTGCTAGGGACCGTGAACGGTGGAAAACTGTTGTGGCTGAGGTCCAGGCCCTTCATGGGTAGTGATGACCAAGGAGGAGAATGAGGAGGAATTAAATTTGGGCACAAGTAAGACCTATCACTTGGGTTTAAATTTTTCTCCCAGAGATTTTAGCAAAGAGAGGGGTGACGACACGTTTTCTGTAACAGTGTCACTTTATTGCAGCGAAATTTTCAATGTTGAAGTCAGCTATTTATGTTTTATTACAGACCTTAATTAAAAAAATAGTAATAATATAGGGAAGGGATTAACTATGCGGTTAGCGTATTGGATTCCCACGCGGAGATCCCGGGTTCGAATCCCAGCAAAGAGAGGGGTGACGACACGTTTTCTGTAACAGTGTCACTTTATTGCAGCGAAATTTTCAATGTTGAAGTCAGCTATTTATGTTTTATTACAGACCTTAATTAAAAAAATATTAATAATAGTAATAATATAGGGAAGGGATTAACTATGCGGTTAGCGTATTGGATTCCCACGCGGAGATCCCGGGTTCGAATCCCAGCTGCCTGATCCTTACATTTTCTCTTCCTTGGAGCTTTTTACAGCTCACTGTCCGGTGATGGTCCAGTATTGTCTGTAGCGAGAGAACACTCTCAGTGCACTGCAAAAAAAAAAGCTCCGGGCGCCATTAACCACAGATGTTGATGCACCTTAAATCATTTTTTTAAAAAATAAATACCAGTGACAGAAGCTCGTGTAAGTGAATTCCTAAATTCACAATTTCAAGTTATAATGTTCGTAATTCTACTAAATTATAATCGTGATTATTTATTGCCATGCAAAACCACATTTATTGTAATGATTACCATATTTATTGTACCATTTTATTATTTTTTATTTTACTTTATTGACACTATATTTATTTTTTATGTATTATAAAGCGCGTCAACATCTAAGGTTGTTGGCGCCCGGAGCTTTTTCTAGTGCACTGCCGGCGCTACGAACAGTGTACTCTCGTTGCAGACAATACTGTCCAATTATCGGACAGTGAGCTGGAAGAAGTACGTAGAAAGAAAAATTCTAAGGGCCGATAACTAGATTCGATCCTGTGATCTCCGCGTGGGAATTCAGTACGCTAACCAATGAGCTATTCCCTACCTTGTTGATTTGAATATTCTTTTGCTATTAATACCAAACTTGCCGTTCCTGCTCTAAGAGTGAGCTTTGTGCTGATTTCATTCACCGCTTTCTTTACAGATCTGCGTCAAAAAAATTAATTTTTATTTTCATAGACTAAATATTAAAATACTGCGCCTAGATTATGGCCGAATAATTTTGAAAATCGTAGATAGCCCACATTATCTGTGTACGGTCGTTAAATGGAAAATATAGGTAATTTCAGTTACTATAAACACCGAGTGACATGTTGTAGTTATAAGAAATAATACAGTATTTGAAAAGAATCAATAGCTGTAATTCTGGCACTCATCCCTAACTTATTACAGTTATTACATGGTTTCACTTCCGATATTGTAATTTCCGTCTCTCCATTATTCATGTAGTAATAATAATAATGACACGCTGTAACTAATATTCTTGACAATATATTCCTTATCATTTATTTAGCGACAAGACAAAATAAAACAAAATAATAATGACAATAACCCATTGTTAGACACTTTTCAAACAGAGTTTTATATTTTTACTTTCTCTTAACTCGCTTAAGTGGGAGCATTGCAATCGTGTACCATTGAACCGGAAATAAACCGAGTTAAGTGATCCCTCAATTAAAAAAAAATGGGTTTTAGAAACCGTTTGTGTGTATCACCAAAATTTGAAAACAGGAATTAGTATAAAGTCCAAATTTAATGCTTGGTTTTTAGAATTAGTGAAATAGAAGCTCTGCTATTTTTTAAATTAATTTTTTTCTCGACAATAGCTTCAAAAAAATTTTCTTTCAAGTAACTCGTACTTGTGTGAACTTATGGGACGGATGTTGGTCTAGTGGTCAAGAGTGTGGCTTTGTGTGTGGGAGATCGCTGGTTCGAATCCCGCGTATGGCTACTTTTTTATTTGTTATAAAAAAAATTGTTTACAGTAAAGTATGAGCTTCCACCCCCTGTTCACGACACCTAATTGGTAGTTGGACGTTAAAGCCCCGCCTGAAAAAAATAGGCGATTACTTTACTCGTTGGACTTACAAATTTTATTTGGCACGTTTCCCTCGTTTTTGATTAATGATTATGAGAAGTTGGTAGGAGAAGAAAGGGTATAAGCTTTACCCTAACTCAAAAATTTGGCGGTACACTAACAATAAGTTTAAAAAGTATTATTTTTTTTTAGGCGGGGCTTAACGTCCAACTACCAAATTAAGTGTCGTGGACGGAGGCGACTAGCAAACATACTTTACTGTACATTTCTTCTTATTAACCATTAAATAAAATCCAAGGCCTAAGACCAGGGAATCGAACCCAGTACCACAACACATATTACTTTTACAGGTCTCGCCTCTAACCGCTCGGCTACCGTGGTGCCTAAGTTTAAAAGTATTTTACTTATCCGTAATACACTGTGTAAAATAGTTTGTTAAAAGTAAAGTATAGTAATCGCCTATTTTTTCAGGCGGGGCTTAACGTCCAACTACCAAATTAAGTGTCGTGGACGGAGGCGACTAGCAAACATACTTTACTGTAAATTTCTTCTTATTAACCATTAAATAAAATCCAAGACCTAGAGCCGGGGGAATTGAACCCACTAAACCAACAATACATATTAGCTTTGCAGGTCTCGCCTCTAACCGCTCGGCTACCGTGGCGACAAAGTTTAAAAGTATTTCACTTATCCATAATGCACTGTGTAAAATAGTTTGTTTATTTTCAATATAAAATAAAATAATATGTACTACAAAAACAACAGTATATGTTTATTAAGGGATTAATTACAAGTTAATAATAAGAATACTTTTAATGAGAAATTTGAGCTTGATGGTTTTTTGATAATTTCGTTTATATTTGGTCGTATAAATGATAATGCTACTCTCATAATTTGATTCCAGTAATTCTAAAAAAATATATAATTAATTCAGTGAAATGACGTTTTTTCAGAAACATAAAAAACTTATTTCAAAGTCCCAGGTTAGCGTACAAGCAAAAAATACTGTACTTTTTCTTGTGTCTTTTTGAATTATTTCTTCCTTATAGAATAATACCTCTTACGGAAGGTATAAGAATATAAAAATCACAATTTGTGAATTATAAGAGGTGATAATTGTAGTGAATGCATGTGTAGACTTTTGACTTCCTGTGTCGCCGTACTGCCGCACGGTCACGGAGTTGTGAACTTAAAAAGTTCTTATCTTGCCTTAGACATTGGCTACGACAAATGTGTTCACTACAATGAATCACCAGCCAGCCAGCTAGCTAGCCAACTGCTCAGCTACCTGACACTTGGGTGCGGCATCTCGAGTGAAATATTTCCATTGCACAGCTAGGTCATAGAAACGGGCTCTCCTTCAATCTTCGATCAAAATGTTCGTCTAGAGTAGGGTTTAATAAATATTTTTTAGGTTGCTTTTTAATTGACCGCTAAGGCTTCAAAGAAACAAATATATATAAAAATAAGATACATGTTGATAAAAATGCAATGCTATATGAATTACACAGAAATTATTGTCACAAGATTTTTATCTGTCGTAATACGCATGTTTGTTGGTATCCCTGACCGCTTTTTGGATTTGCATCCATCTTTAGGAATAGATCAATCAGTTTAGTATTAATCAGTCGAGAATTTAGCACGATATTCAACATTATTTATCACTGCCATCCTAATCACAATTTCAGCTACAACAACGTTTTATGTTGTCTTTTGAAATGAATACCTCCTCTATTTATGATTACGACTTTTCTCTCTTGATTATTTGGGTTTTATTTGGCTCAATGTGGATTTTTCAGTTAGGTTTTTCAAAAAAATAAATTTAAAAATCAATTCGATGTCAGTTCAATAATGAGATTAGCTTTAAACTAATTCTATTAAAGAAAATTGATAATTGATGATTATTTGTTGTTATAATATTAAATTATATATACAGGGTGTTCATTTTAAGACGGCTCAAATGCATTTCATGCTTAAACGGTTAATCTGAGCAAAAAATGGTAAAGGAAAAATTTGTTGCCCGTCAACTCTAGTTTCAGAATATGTGAATTGATTTTAGATTCCTGCTCGCATACGCGGCTGACGCGTGACCAAAAGTAAGGGTTCGCTGATGACCCCCATTTTCATATACACAGTTTTAAAGAGTATGAAGTTATGAAAGAAACCGGAAAAAACCGCAATTTGATATCTTCCAAAATTAAAGGTGCTAGGCCATTTCAAAATCTGGTATTTATTAATCATATTTCAATTTTGTAATTGAACTTGTTATCAAAGAGAAAGAATAGCACGCGATAGGTCATTTTTATGTATTTTTTCATCCCCTTTCCACTAAAAATATTGCCAAGGCAGTAAAGCTAGTATTTTTCTTAATATCGGGAAATAAATCGTTTTCCGAGTGATTTTTTCTAAGAAAAATCAAATATTAAGAGCTTTAAATGTTCTCAAGCACACAACAAAATGGCTAAAAATTAATTTTACATCTGTTACAAACAAGAAGGTTTAATAATTATTTGGTAATTTTGGGAGAGTTGCGTTTAATTACCAAAAACATTGGAAATCTCCTGCCCCATATTTAAGTGATCAATATCTATCATGTAAAGGATCAAACTTATTCCTTAATTTATCAAATAATGCACTTTACTCAACTTGTGAAGCATGTACCGTGCCTTCAAAGATGCCTCTTCTGGCTCGCAAGCCAGGTTAGCCAGGAGGTTATCAACTGCTCTATGTATCTGTGGCATACCATTGAAGCACCTTTAATTTTAAAGTTATGGAATTGCGGTTTCCGGTTTCTTTCATAACTTTTTATACTCTTTAAAACTGTTATATGAAAATGGGGGTCAACTGGGAACCCTCACATTTGGTCGCGCATCAGCCGCGGGCAGGAATCTAAAATCGAGTCACATATTCTGGAACTAGAGGTGACGGGCAACAAATTTTTCCTCTACGACTTTTTGCTCAGATTAGCCGTTTGAGCATGAAATGCATTTGAGCCGTCTTAAAATGAACACCCTGTATAAAAAGAAGTGTATCGTATATTTAATGCACTCATTTAGATCTATAATTTTTATTTGCAATATTGTCCCAGCAAAATATCATATTTTGAGAGAGAAACCTATGAAAGATATGGTATTCCTTATGTTCCATTTCAAGATAATGTATGGTGTTACCACTAGTATAGTATTAATAGGAATTGCTATTGTAGTTATCGATAGTTATCGATCATTTATAAACATCAATACTGCTTATTGTTTTACGTAGGTAGAGTACTATGGCGTGAAAGGTAGATTTAGATTGGCACGGAAGGTAGAAGAATTTGTCTCAGATTAGTGCTGAAATTTTGGAAATATTTACTTCATTTCTCAAAGCTGAAATGCCTATATAAGAAAATAAATACAATATGTTGAAGAAATATAATTGATGAAAACTCAACTATAATTTTTTTTAAATTTGCAACTGCACACTAAGTGCATCAACAAAAGTTTACATTTAGAACATAATATAATAGGTTAAGAATACAACTTATTTTTAACTTATTAACAAAAATAATTAAAGATCTAAACAGTGAGAAATGATTAAACAGATTATGTCACCGAGTTAGCTCAGCGCCACAAGCGGCAGGAGATGATGTAAGGAAACGCTAACATTCTCTAGGTTACAGGGAAGTGATTTGGAAGCGAGGAGATCAAGGGAGCTAACGTTTTAAACCGTCCTGTAGGATTATTTGGATGGCAGCGTTAAGTATAAAGATTGGACAAGAGGGTTCGGTTTGATAACCTAGATAGTGTTGGAGAATTAAGGAATTGGGTATGGACTTCTTAAGTGATATGGGGTCCTTCAAGGCTATTATAAAAGGTAGGATTATAGACTTAGTAAGGTGCGTTTACAATTCTGCGAAGGACTTTGTACTGGAAGGATTCTATAGGTTGAATGTTGGATAAATTTGGCGGAGCTCCACAATTCTGCTCCTTGTTAAGTTCCTGTCTTTAAGCCTTGTGTGTGGGTTCAAACGTCAGACGACTATTTAAGTAGAGCTCTCAGAACTTTGTGAAAGAGTGGGTATGACATTGTTATTCAGGATGTAGAGTATGACAGATCTGCCTTCGTAAAATAGAAGTGAAATACATTTAACAGTGTTGAATTCTCCATTTTTGGACACCAAGCTTCAATGAGCTGAAGGTGTTCTTGAAGAACGTTAAGAACGTAAGTAGGGATTGAAGATGAGAAGATAAAATGGCGGTATAGGTTGTGCTTAGAATTTGAGATTGTTTAAGGATGTCCGCAATGTTTTATAGCCAGGTATACTGTCTTGATTGTTCGTAATTCGGAGAGTTCGTCTCCGTATATGGACTAGCGATCGGTCAGACAGGATTGTAGCTGAAGGTAAAATGGAAATGACTCCAAAATGACTGGTGACCAACAAACTCCTCCTATATAAAGTGGGTCATTAGGCCGATGTTACTCTACGCCTGCTCCGCCTGGAGCCTGGACTTCTAGTAGGAACTTCAAGAAACTCCAGGACAATACAGGACGAATTTCTAGAGACTAGCGACTGACTCTCCTCGACGAACTAGAATTAGCTCACTCCACGAGACTGCATCCATTATCCCTCGTACACTCCTATATCCAAAATCGTCTGCTCAAACTCCTTTCCATCCTTAGACTGTCATCCTAATCCACTCTGCCGCGACATAGCCTCCCACAGATCCTTCTATACCCTACAGGACACAAAAGAATAAAACATATCCTCCTCTAACTCTCTACACTAGCTGCAGGTTTTTCCTTTCCTTTTTTCCCCTACATTCTTATCCTACTCATCCTAACCTTTCTAATAGCACTAGTATGAAGGTTACAATGATTTGTACATTACACTTCATTTATTTATTTTTTGTACTTATTTTTATTGAAATAAATATTTATTCTATACTATTCTTCTTGAATCGCCGCACCATCTAGCCAGGATTAGGGTGGAAACATTTTACAAGTGTTCCTGTACTTCTGGAATAATAGCAGACGCCACGACCATCTAATCCTGGAATGTGCTAACAATACTAAAGGAAGTATTGTGGAGGGCTGTGATAGCTGTCTGGATGTCCGTTACCTGCCAATTTAAACACTATTCTGGCAGCTGATGATGGCAGTATTAAACACAGAGCTCTTTGAGGTCACAACAAACAACAAGATAACTCTGTAAATATTCAATATACTAAAGAAGCTTCGAAAGAAGAATGTAAATGGCTAATTTGCTAGTACAAGAGGTCAATAACAAAGAAAAAGAAAAAAAAATTTCTTCTAGAAATGGAAAGGAACTTAAGTTTATGCAGAAATCCTGGAAGCCAGACCTTTTCGAAGACCTGAACTACGTCCAGCAAGACATCCTGCCAATTCTTCTTGTTTTCCAGAGTCGAAGAAATAGTATCAATAGACTGTAAAAGACTGTTAAACAGCGGATTAAATACTGATAGGGACTGTTAAATTTTGGGTTTTTTTTGTACGGGAAGATGTCTCTTATGATTTTCTGTTCTCCAAACGAGCTGTTTTTGAATTTGAACTAGGTTTCTAAGGGAGCTTCAGTTAGTAAAAATTTTGATTATGTAAATTGAGGGTCATGAGAGAAGAATAGAAATGCTTTTAAATACAAATTAAATAGAAACATGTTTGTTCACACGCACATTATTATAGTAACAATAGTGTCAAAGTGAAGAAGGAATACGCACAGATCTAGGTTGCGTATCGCGTCCAAACTTGTCCGCTTCAATTGCGTCTTCAAATTGCCTACCATCTTTGTTGCTTTGTAAAAATGACTTCGACCAGAACTCTATTTTAATATTACGTTTTGGGAAATGCGTGACATAAAGCGAGAACAGGAAATACGCGGCAACAGACCTAAGTGGTATAGCGTGCATTGCGTGTGTGATGCTGACTATTTATATACAAACGGACACATATTGCGGAGCGACGAACTGTGGCCCCGCATCCCTTTTCACGACCATATAACATCCAATCGTTTTGTCTCTTACTATTTGAAAGTGCTAACCACCCCTCCTCCTCCTCATCCTCCACAACAGTCTCGCTGTCACACTAATGTCGCTGTGTCCGGCATACGGTCGACGCAAAGACATTAAGCCCAATTGTGTTGGGAACGTTGAGAGGGTGACATTTGGCAGTGTATTTAGATAGCCGGGTTCTTAACTCTACCCCCGGACATTCTATCTTACTCAAAATATATCAGGTGGGGTGAAACGGGCCTGTCATATAATTTAAGAGAGCCTTAAGTAGTTGACATTATCTTTTGCATTTTTTATTACATTATTTTACAGTAGAACTAAAAAGACTAGTCTACAACAGACGCTTACAGACAAAATAGAGCTGTTCCACCCTGTGCACTGCAATCCAACCGTGCACTTTCTAATAGCAAGTAGCCAAAATTCCACCTGCTTCTCTGAGAATTCTGTCAAATTAAAAAATAGAATATAGTGAGTACTCTTCAACTCGCTTACTATACTTAACGTATTTTCTTGCAACGTAGAACTTGACCTAAAAGTTAACTTCAATAACTGCACGACGTAGTTGCTGCATACTTATCCCGATGGTTCAGTAACGGTTTCTAATAAAAACTTCAACTTAGACTTCGTTGGGAAGCAGATTCTACGCAAAGTGCAGCCAAAGAAGACTGTGCTTTTCTTGATTTTCAAGCGTGCGATTTTGGTAGCGTCAGGAATAGAAAACACTAGATCCCATGATGTTTTTTTTTTAATGTCGTTTGATTTCAGCAGGATGGGGGAAAATTTGTGCTTCCAGGGATTCCCGGTCAATTATGAGAAATCAAAGGCCACAGAGGGTGTAGAATACGATTCTGCTAAACAGATGATTTCGAGGTATGTTCACAAAAAACTATTGGAGAATATAGACTTGCAAACAGGCTGTCGCAAATGGTCTGTTTTGAGAATGGATTTCTTCCAACTTTCCACAAAATTTGGTAATAGCTTCCTATCTCCTTTCGGATAGTTACTGGCCAAGACTATCGCCTGATTCATTGAGGCGATTGATAGCCTAGTATCTGTGACACTGTAAGTATGATTGGTGCTGGGAAGTACATTTGACAATATTAGACAACTGCCACAAATTGCAGAGCAATCTTTTTTTTACAAGGTAGAATTATATTGGGCAAACCGTCGACTAATGGCTGAACGCTAATCATAAAGGCATTGGTAACAATAAAAAAAACTAACTGCATTGTTCACTAAAAAGATCAAACCATCATAACCATATCCACCATATCTCCACTCTTACTTACATCGGGAAACGAGACTTCAAACTATGTAACCTTTTCAAGAAACTAGGCTTTAAAATCACGTATAGGAATCAAAGAACTGGTAAACAAGGCACTGCACAAACGCTAATAACTTTTATGACAACATCGGAAGTTTTCTAAATCTTTCTTTACTTTGGTATTACACTTATATTGGACAGATTGCAGGCAAAATCAAAGAACACATCTGTGTTCGTACCAAATAGACTCAACTTACTCAAACCATCTTATAAAGCGCTGTCACTGACTGTATAGTATCAACAACACAATGACATTGTCACGGCAAGGAAAGGAAGACATGCTAGAAATAGTAGAAATATTCAAAGCAATTCATTTGAACGATTAAATTAACTATAACTAGTTAGCGGGTAGCCTCCAAGTTACCTTTTCAATAAAACGTACAGTCTTTTATGCATTATAAAAAAAAGGATACAATTATTATTATTTTTTAATGATTTAAGGCGCGTCAACATTAGAGGTTATTAGCGCCCGTAGCTTTATCCAGTGTCTCTGGACAGTGTTCTAAGTGTCCATTACAGGACAGTGAGCTGCAAAAGAGAAATCTAAGGGGCCAACTGCTGGATTCGAACCCGGGATCTCTGTATGGGAATCCAGTACAGTAACTTCCCTAAGGATTGTTGTAATATTATTATTTGGTCTAGTTAATAAAAAGTAGCTACTTGCGAGATCCAAACTAAGAATCACTTAGTTGCCTTTAAGGACTCATTTCAATATAATGTAATGTAAATATTAGACGCTTTTGATTCACACCAAATTTATTTAAAGTTCTTTTGACTTACTTGTCGAATAATCTAGAAAATGTATTCAATCCAGGACAATGGATAGGACTAGTTAGTATTAGACGCAGAGGACCTCGTCCTTTATGCATGTTTACCCCGAATACAATGATTGCCAGTATGTGAAAGAACCTTCCAGTATGGTTATCACTGATTACGTTGTTATCAAGATGATTGCTGTTTCATGAATGATGGAGACACTAGTCCGGGGGGAACTAACCTTGCTGCCGCAGGTAACAGTGTGGTGGAAAAGCCAGCAAGAATAGTTCCGTTCCTGTGTGTATTTGTATGGCCACTGAGATGTAGAATTGGTTTGAACTGCACACAGATATTGATTGGAGAAGTACCGAGCCGGCTCGGGCCTTACAGCTAAGTAATTGTTAGTGGGACTCCGGGCGTCTTGTCGCATTTCTTAACTCCTCTATATCTCTTTATCTGGCACCCTCCAATACCAAAGTTCCCCTCTCAATTTACTCGATACTGCCTTACATCACAAAAACCTCTACCAACAAATTACTGCTGTCGGCGGACTCATCTCTAGCTGAGCAATTTGCTCTCATCCTGGTATTCATGCACTAGTCAAAAAAAAATTTAAAACGTGTAGTCAATGAAATTAGTTAATCAAAAGTTGATTGAAAATAAAATAGGAAATTAAATATCTAGGAAGAAATAGAAATTTAAAAGTGTCTAAAATTGAATCAAATCAGCAAAACATTTAATTTCAGAATAAAGAGCGCAATAAAGATAAATCAGAAAAGTAATTTGGAATATAGTTAAAATAAAGTGCCTATTTATTACTAATTATGAAAATTTATCATACATTTTAGCATTATTTCAAAAAATATGAATATAAAGGCCAGCATAATGGTCTAATAAATGCTAAAAAATACGAGTATTAATAAAAATTTAATGCAGTAAAATTACTTAAATGATATAAATTGTTATGAAATTTTGAATAAAATACAACTTTTTGAACTTTTGTAAATGGCTGTAATTTGGAACTGAAATTATGAATGAAATGTTAGATTCTTGCTGATTTGCTGTACTTTTTGATGTTTAATCAAACATTATACTTATCTTTAACTTCAGTTTAGGAGATTTTTAACCTTATTTAAGTAAAAACTTAAAATGATATAACACTCTACTATTAAAAATTAAGAATACTAAGTATTAATAAAATTTACGAGAGACTTTTTTTAGTACTTCTTTAAAAAAAATTATTACTTTAACATATTCGTAATTTTCATGGTTACAAATTTCAAGAATAAGAAATGATTGCTAATTTTAGTATTATTTTTCTATTTATTTTCGCGAAGCTTTCGGTCTAGAGACTAGATCATGTTCATAGCTGATTAATTAATTGCATAATGGGATGCATACAAGCCCTAAAGTTGACTATGGTTTTAGGTTGGTAGCTTCGCAGAAATAAATAAAAAATAATAATAAAATTGGGAATCATTTCTCATCGTTAGATGAATCAATCCACCAAATAAATGTAAAATTGAATATTTTAACGCAATCTCCATCGTCCATCGCTTTCAAAAGGTGTTGTAAAAAAATGAAAATTAAACAAACAATATCTCTATTTAAACATTTTTTTTTTTAAAAAAAAGAAAACTTGATGGGAAATTTACTTTTCATTTCAAAAAAGAGTTTCGCATTGCATTTTACTTTTTGGAAAAACTCACACCGCTACTTCTCAGCAATATGTTCTGTTTGAAGTATCATTTCTGTACAAAATGATTGGGTTAAAATCGTACGTTTTGTGGGGGAAAAAACCTTCAATTTGATTCCCACCTACGAGGGTCGTTTGAAAAGTCCGTGCAAAAATAAAAACTACTTAATTTTTTGGGGTAAACCTTTTTTATTTTTCAACATAGTCTCCTTTTAGGCTTATACACTTCGTCCAACGCTGCTCTAGTTTGTTGATCCCTTCCGAATAATAGGATTTGTCCAAGTCTGAAAAATAGCCATTCGTTTCTGCAATCACCTCCTCGTTTGAATAAAATCTTTTTCCCGCCAGCCATCTCTTCATATTGGGGAACAAATAGTAGTCCGAGGGAGCCAAGTCTGGAGAATAGGGGGGATGTAAAACGAGTTGCAACCCCATTTCCATTAATTTTGCGACCACAACTGCTGAGGTGTGAGCTGGTGCGTTGTCGTGATGGAAAAGGACTTTTTTGTGTGCCAATCGTGGGCGTTTTTCTTGCAGCTCGGTTTTCAAACGGTCCAATAACGATGAATAATATGCACCTGTAATAGTTATACCCTTTTCCAGATATTCGATGAGGATTATTCCTTGCGAATCCCAAAAGACAGTCGCCATAATCTTTCCGGCCGAAGGAACGGTCTTCGCCTTTTTTGGCGCAGATTCCCCCTTGGTAACCCATTGTTTAGATTGTTCTTTGGTCTCAGGAGTGTAGTGATGTATCCATGTTTCATCCACAGTGACGAAACGACGCTTAAAGTCCTGCGGATTCTTCTGGAACAGCTGCAAACCGTCCTTGCAACACTTCACACGATTTCGTTTTTGGTCAAGCGTGAGCAATCGCGGCACCCATCTTGCGGATAGCTTTGTCATGTCCAAATGTTGATGCAAAATATTATGTACCCGTTCAATCGAGATGCCCACAGCACTAGCAATCTCACGCACCTTCACTCTTCTGTCATCCATCACCATATCATGGATTTAACAATGATTTCTGGAGTAGTAACCTCAACAGGGCGTCCAGAACGTTCAGCGTCACTTGTGCCCATATGGCCACTCCGAAAATTTTGAAACCACTTATAAACTGTTCTAATCGAAGGTGCAGAGTCACCATAATGTTTATCAAGCTTCTCTTTAGTCTCCTCAGGCGTTTTGCCTTTCATAAAGTAGTGTTTAATCAACACACGAAATCCTTTTTCGTCCATTTTTTGAAAATCACTCGACTTCCTCGATTCAAACGAATGCCAAACACAAAGAAATAGACCGATCTGGCTGAAACTTGGTGTGTGTTCTTCCAAGAGATGCTACTAACTAAACATAACCTCGATACGCGCCAGTAGTGCTATCTCTCTGACTTTGCACGGACTTTTCAAACGACCCTCGTATACAGAGAAGTAAGTGTTTATTTTTGAAAATGAAACAATGTGGGAATCAGTTTAGCTCTAACAAATAATTTATAAAACTTGTCAATTGTATTACTTTATTTTTAGAAAGAAGTGGACATAGATAATTGCATGTTAATTCTACACCTTCAAAAAACAGTAATTAAAAAAGGTATTGATGGTTTTACATCCAAGAAATTGCCCTATTTTTGATTAACTGTTTACCGTGCGCCTATTTAACTATTAAAAATTCCAATTCTGGAGTTAACCAAAATAGAGAAATGTAATTCGTTAGGATTAAATAATTCTGATGTTGCTAAAAGTAAAAAGAATCATGCAGACTATGATGACGTATTGCATTACAATAAAAAGCGGTACATAAAAATGTAAATTGCACAATGGTAGAAATATTTTAGGATGTAAAATGAAGGTTTTTTTGTGGCAAATAACGAGCCACCATCTATGCTTTGGGTACAATCTACTTATGCGCGGAATTTGGACTATCTTTATAGTAACGCTATAACCTAAGGGCACTTGGTACATCTAGAATCTAGTTATTAGTAAATATTATTGCATAAAATCTGAACACTAACACTATTTAGTCTTACTCCAAATTAATTACAGTTTATTTCGCAAATTTTCTTGTAAAATTAAATTGCGACGAGCGCAAAGTTTTCCTCAGAGATTGTCTAGGCCAGCAATAAATAATAATTCCTGAAAAGCAATTATAATGGCCTAAACTAATTATAATGGCCCCAAATTTAGCGCCATCGTAAACCCAATTTTTTTTCCAAATTGTAAGAGTAAAATTTGTGGTCCCCCATAAACGAATTTCTTATTCTTAATATTCAAACTTATTCTCAATATAAAAACTTGTTCTCAATATTCAAACTTATTCTCAATATATATAAAAACTTATTCTCAATATTCAAACTTATTATTAATAATATTTGTAGTAAAAATTTGTACTACCTGTCGATAGTATTTACGAAAACTGCTGCCACAAATCGTTATTTCTTGTGACTTCATTTCAATATTTTTTTTTTTGTTTTCCGCCGGCGCATCGACGTCTATGGCCATTAGCGCCCACCACACATTTTCTCTTTTCTTATTCAATGGCCACTAGAGCTTGGATGGTACCTATTGGCCTATCGGGCTACCACATACATATCTTGCATAGCAAGGCAAGGTGGAGCCTAGGCTATCGGATATCGGACCGGGCTCCCCTCTTACATCATCGAACTGGTCGACGATGGGGAATGCGGTTTCGCCGATGGTACCATCCCTTAATTCTTAAACTCACATTTGGTCAAGAATCAATCAATTAAAGTAAATTATTTGGGTTTAGCTTCAACTAAACATATATACTATATAATCACGATGCCTTATCCGCTTCAAGTATATAGTCTATCGTAAGGAGGCTATTTCCGTAGAATCTAACTCGAGTGTGCAGTACTTTTAACAAATGTTCCTGCACACTCTAAAAGTGACCTAATCCTAAATGAATTTAAATCTAAGGGGGGTTGAAATACTTTTATAAATTTCTTTCAACCCCGGATTAAAAGCCTAAATCTAACATTCGTACCAACATTCTCGCAATAAATACACTTATACTGATAAAATCATTCATACCAATAAATACATTCATGCCAATTCATTTCAATATTATTGCGAATTTCAAAGGATATAAGCAATAATATGCGACATATGGCAATACGTCCGCCGCATGTTCCACTAGTGGATTTATCCCTCTCTCTACAGAAAATTCTAAGTCCTCCTTTGAGTTTCTCCCAGTATTATTTTGAAACTGCCGTCACTTCATTAACAAATTCGGATTTCAATATCAATGGGTATAAGAAGTAATGAGGAAGGCCCGCGTAGAGTAAAATGTACGTTCCCTAGTTGATCCATTGCTCCCAGTTAATGTTCTAGTCCTAGCTCAAAAAAAAAAAAAAACAAAAAACTAGTTCGCTTCTCATGTCACCACTACTGTCCCGGAAACTAAGGCAATACTCTTAGGTAGTCGCAGTGGCTCTACCAACTGACAGAAAAGTAAAACTTGTTTGGCCGAAGATTGAAAAGAGATGGAGTGACAAGTGATGCCGGGGCGAAGTGGAGGCTGTTACTCGGAGATAAATGGTTATTAAGGCATTATGTATACTTGGCAAGCACCCCCCATCAATCTGTGTCTCTTGTTGAAGCTGGCGCGACAAAAAAAAAAGAAATAATACTCCTCAACTGCTGAGCTGAGTAACAACATAATGATAGTGATTAGTTGGGCATTACTTTGTTAAGCAAACATGATATTCCACAGTTTTGTTCTTCTTTTTAACATATTACTTACGCTTGATTGTGTGTTGGTAGTGGAGTCGAGTTTTTATACTGGTCCAGAGGTTGATCACCTGTATTGTTCTCTCTACTGCAACGCTTTTCTAGTTTTATTCAATTTAACTATTAGCAGTTCTGAATTAAAATTGCATCGCAGCATATTGCATTATTCATTTTTACTTTTCCTTACTCCGAAAAAGTAATTTTTAGAAAACGTAACTGAATGTATCCCATCCCTATATTCCATCCATACCAATATTCCATCCCTTTCCTATATCCCATCCTAGTATTCCATCCCATTCCAATATTCCATCACATCACATCCATCCATGTATTCCATTCCATCTCAATATTCCATACCATCCCTATAATTCCATCCCATCCCTATATTCCATTCCAGCCCAATATTCAATCCAATCCCTATATCCCACCCTAGTATTCCATTCCAATATTCCATTCAATCCCTATATTCCACCCTAGTATTCCTGGATCGTCTCCTAAACAGTATGCCTTCCAGCGGCCTTCTAGATTCTCCATGCCAGGCACTTTGCCAGCTTCTAGAAGTACGGAATCTTTTCCTCAGACTACCAGTCTGCTTACGGACCTCCAGTTTCCCTTTCATAGCATAATAATAATGAAATAAATACTAGTTAATTGCGACTAGGCTGAATTAGAAATACATCAGATTTGGGAAACCGAACTCTCTAGGCTAGGGGTTCGGCAATCTTTTCTAAGTGGTGAGCCATTTCTTCCTAAATAATTTTAATAAATCTTACCAAGAGCCAAAAGGATGAGAGTGTAAAAAACATTGTGGATCATTTGTATTCACAAATTACAAATATAAATTTATTTTCACATATTGCAAATTAAATAAACAAATAAATAATAACTAAACCTGTGTTTGAATGAAAATGGCGGCAGTCCTATATATTACGTACTGTATTTTAATATAATTCTATTCAATTTCAAACCTATCATATTTAATATTCTTTTTGAAAAAAAATATCTTTACTTTAATAAATGAACTTTTTATTTCTTTCAATAAAATTAAAATGTAAAATATATTTTGGACAGGCTGAAGAGCCATACCATTGGGGTAAAAGAGCCGCATGCGGCCCGCGAGCCGCGGGTTGACGACCCCTGCTCTAGGCTATGCAGTGCAGCATGACTGCTGAATCTGTTCAGTATATCAAAGATGGATACTCTATTCTGGGTCATATCGACAAGACATAATAATGTAGGGCGAATTCTCCAACAAGCGCCAGCCATTTTTGTGTAATGTACGATCCTATCTCTTGTGTACTGTTAAAAAGGGTTAAAAAAAGTTACCACTCTCAAAGCTAAGCTCATAACCACTAGACCAATACCCACTAACATATAGAATTAATTTTTTTTCTATAATAAGGGATTTGACGAAATTTTTTTTTAGTAAGGGTCGCGTTAGGGTTCAGAATTTGTATCTTATTAAAGGTTTATTTGGCTTTTAAAATTCGTAACAATAGCGATACTTGTTCTCTTCCTGAAAAGAAGTGAAAAGAAATTGATCTTTCTTTTGTTTTTTTGTTTTTAAAGTTCATCCGGGTATAAGAAAAAGTTGAAGTTAAAAGATGTGAGAGACTGGGGTATATCTGTCATTCAGGGACACGCCCGCATCTACGTTATCATCATTTGTGGACTGTCAGTGGAGCCAGGTAGGCGGAGTATCCCAACATTGTCTTAGAACGATTCGCCCGACCCTTTCTATGTTCACTGCGAGCAACCAAATGGAATTTTGTACTCGCAGGGGGGGCCTTGCATACAGCCCATTAATATCATCTCTCTATTCGAGCCCCTTTCCAAAACTAAATTACACCCCCCTCCCACGGGTCTCGTAGCAAGTAAATACCACTTTCTCTTGCCTAGATATTATCTGATGGCTGCTGACCCTTGGGGTCCTTCGAAGACTTCTACTAAATAAGCACCTGGTAATTGATCTTTACTACTCGATTGAAACAATAGCCTCTTCTTAAAGTAAAACACTATGAAACAATTGGCATGAAACAGTCTTAAGAAATTACCCTAAATCCTAGACTTGCCATTCACAGTATTTAATGAAACAACGGGTGAAATCCAGCTATATTTTTAAAATATCCTTAAATAAAACAAAAAATATTAAAGCGAATGACAAATTTAACAAAGACATCACCTTTTCTAACAATTTCTCCGTGCTTAATGAAATCTGTAGTAGAAATGACTAACAAATATATTCGCAGATAGAAGTTATGTCTGTTAAAAATAATTATTTTAGGAATGAATGAATTTCGAAAATTACTAGTTTAAAAAAAGTTACAGAAGATTTAAATTAGGCATTTCGCTCAGGTGCCATCATAAGATTTTAGTCAAAACCTGCCTAACGGAAGTGAAGTGCTGAATGGATTTTCCAGTTGTTTTTAACATTTACACGAAAACAACTGCTATGACTTCCTTTAATTTTATATTTGTAACTTTATAACTTTAATTTGTAATATTTTTACGGAAAAAAAATTGCTTTATAACTTTAATTTGTAATATTTTTACTGAAAAAATTGCTTTATAACTTTAATTTGTAATATTTTTACAGAAAAAATGCTTTATAACTTTAATTTGTAATATTTTTACGGAAAAAAATTGCTTTATAACTTTAATTTGTAACATTTTTTACAGAAAAATTGCTTTATAACTTTAATTTGTAATATTTTTACGGAAAAAAATTGCTTTATAACTTTAATTTGTAATATTTTTACGAAAAAAATTGTTTTATAACTTTAATTTGTAATATTTTTTACGGAGAAATTTGATTAAGTGTAATTTTGGGAGAGTGAGTGAATAGATTCCATTGTTGGGTGCCTTTTTGGGTGTATATAATACGGTAAATCCTCTTGAGTGAACTGTTAAGAGGTGGTTTAATAGCTGAATCTATCATGGTCTGGGCGGAAGCACATACTTTACTATTAACATTTTTTTGTTTTTCTAATAAATAAAAATTAGCTACACGCGGTATTCGATCTGGTGATCTCTCACTTATAAATCCATGTTTTATAACCGCTAGACCAACACCTGTCCCTACTTCTTGAATATGTAATATACGTACATTTCGAACTTAGATTTACAGATATATTAGTAATATTTTTTTTTTAAATTTTGAAGGTGCTTCACTTATTTGAGGCTAACTTCTTTCTTGTAGTATGTACGAGGTGTGTTCAAAAAGTAACGGGAATTTTTAAATTTCGCGGGTTTGGAGAGTCTGATTGTAAAATTTTTTTTTTTATTATGTTGGTACACATGCCCCTGAAGTACGATAAAATTTTCAGTAATATTCATTGTTTACTTCTTAAGTGGCAGCCGTTAAGGTTAGACGTGTTTTTCGAGCTTGGCGATTTTTGTTTGTTAAAAAAAATGGATCAAAGAATTTGTATTAAATTTTGCGTAAAAAATTAAATAAAGTGTAATAAAGTGTGTGAAATGTTAATAAAGGCATATGGTGAGTCTGCTATGAGTAAAACAAGGATTTACGAGTGGTATAAGCGTTTCCAAGATGGCCGCGAAAACGTTGAAGATGACGAACGACCTGGACGTCCAAGCACATCAACAACCGATGAAAACGTGAAAAAAGTGAAAGAAATGGTTATGAACGATCGCCGAATCACAATCAGAGAAGTCGCTGATGATGTTGCCATATCAATTGGCTCATGCCATGAAATTTTTTCGGATGTTTTGGGTATGAAACGTGTGGCAGCAAAATTTGTTCCAAAATTGTTGAATTTCGAACAAAAACAGCGGAGAATGGAAGTTGCTCAAGAGTCACTCAATGAAGTCGACAACGATGCGGATCTACTGAAACGTGTTATAACAGGTGACGAAACATGGGTTTACGGATATGATGTCGAAACTAAGGCTCAATCGTCCCAGTGGAGGCATTCTGGATCGCCAAGACCGAAAAAGGCTCGACAAGTGCGGTCGAATGTGAAGGTTATGCTCACTGTGTTCTTCGATTTTAATGGCATAGTGCATCATGAATTCTTGCCACAAGGTCAAACAATCAATAAGGAGTACTAGCTACAAGTTCAACGCCGTTTGCGTGAAGCAATCCGAAAAAAACGCCCGGATTTGTGGCAAAACAATTCATGGATTTTGCACCACGATAATGCACCTGCTCACACTTCATTGCTTGTTCGTGAATTTTTGGCCAAAAACAAAACTTTAACGATGCCCCAGCCTCCATATTCGCCAGACATGGCTCCATGTGACTTTTTTCTATTTCCAAACATAAAGAGAACATTAAAAGGCCGTCGTTTTACAAGCATAGATGACATTAAAAGCGAATCGCTGAAAGAGCTGAAAGCTATCACAAAGATCGAGTTTCAGAAGTGTTTCGAGGATTGGAAAAAGCGCTGGCACAAGTGTATTGTATGCGAAGGGGACTACTTTGAAGGCGACAATATTAATGTAGATGAATAAATAAATATTTTTTTCAAAAAACGAAAATTCCCGTTACTTTTTGAACACACCTCGTATAGTGTCGAAGACCTCCCTAAAGGCTATATCAACACAAAATACCGAATCGAATGACAACCTCATTCATGAAAATCGGTTCACGCGTTTAGGCGCTACGTTGTTTATCAAAAAAGGTAACAAGAACAATTTTTTGCTCATTTTCAGCAAAGTTTTCCTCAAAATCTATTTGGGCTGTTGCAAAAAAAAAAATTTACTCTTTTAAACGAGGATGTACCCTTTATATTAATGAAAATTTGGGTGATCTATCTTTTATTGGAAAAGAGAAAAAAAATTTAAAGTTGGGTGTTTTTTAACGTTAAGCTTTTACGTGCAGTTTTTTGATGATCAACCCTTATATGTACAACTGTCCTACCGGACAGTTCTAACAGATTTTTTCAATTTTTCTTTGTCGGCAAGGATTTAGGGTAGGCTCTTCTCTGTTAGGTTAAACAGTGTAACAAACTGTATAGTGTTCATATAAATAGGACTCAAATGTTTGGAGTTGGGAGTATTTGAGAGTTAAAAACCTTGGAAATAGAAGTAATAGAATGTCAAGATAGGATTCGTACCAGAATTTGTTTGAAAAATATTTTTGAAGTGCTCAGTTTTGGAGTTTTTTTAGCTAGCTCAGTTCGCATGGGATCTAAAAAGATCTTAACTTATATTTTGAGCCTTGGCAACACTGAGTGTTGTCAGGTGCTATCTGACGTTTCCACTTGAAAGTTTGACATAACCTTCTTCAGAACGTTTTGTTATTTGAGCGCGATTTGTGTTGTTTACAGTTACTGGGTCATTCCATGTCAAATCAACACAAAAAAAGACCATTTTTGACCTCACCATCTCGGATTTTCTTGAAATTTGGCACATGTGTACTATTGGTATAGACTTGGAAAAATATGAAATTTTACTGTGATAAGTCAACTGGTTTATGAGTTACAGGGCTGTAAAGTTGCCAAAAATGGGCTGAAAAACAGGGAACCCCGTGTTTTTGAATTACTGTAGAAGCTTTCCTAATTGAGCTACAGGCTTGGGATTGGTGTCATTTTATAGCATATATAATGCCCTTTCCTGTGATGTGCGACACCATATAGGTTAGGATAAATAAAGTTTGTTAAATTTTTTAAAAAGTACATATTTTAAAATTTTAAAATTAATTCCATGAATAGCTAGTAGTGTTATGAATCACTGGGCAAAATATTAATTTGGGACGACAATGGCTTCATTGTTAAAAAAAATTAAGACTAAAGCTCCTTTTCGTGGAAAATATATTTTAATAAAATTAAAGTAATAAATAAATTGAAAATAGTAATAATGAATCAATGAATCATAATTAATAATTATTAAGATTTAAAATATTGATTTTGAAATCATTTTTAGAATTAATAATTATGATTACAGTAATTATTCATATTAATTATAATATATTATTTTAATGAAATAAACCCTGATAAACTAAAATTAGCCGTCATATCAGGTTGTATATCAGTGTAGTCTATAAAGAAACTGGTGGCTTGGCTTGGATATGTTTTAGAGAAAAATGAAGAACTTGATGAAGTAAAAGTAACTTTTCTTCATCCAGCTGGACGCTCTAAATCATCTCGCATCCAAGAAATGCCGATATTCTTTGGGTCTCAGTAGTGGATGTTTTGATAAAAATTGATCCTGTGACTCTGACTGGAAGAACTTACATATGTCCTACTAGAAAGTGATGCATGACAAACAAATGACGCCTTTTCAAGCTTAAAATATTAAAGAGATCCTATTACTTAACAGTATGTTTTACTTTGGACTTATTAGTGGAATTATTATTAGCATTATTGTATTAACATGAATTCAGAGTTGAATTAATCGGATGGAGCTTTAGTCTTAAATTTTTTTAACAATGAAGCCATTGTCGTCCCAAATTAATATTTTGCCCAGTGATTCATAACACTACTAGCTATTCATGGAATTAATTTTAAAATTTTAAAATGTGTACTTTTTAAAAAATTTAAATTTTAAATTTTAAATTTAAATTTAACAAACTTTATTTATCCTAACCCATATGGTGTCGCATATCACAGGAAAGGGCATTATATATGCTATAAAATGACACCAATCCCAAGTCTGTAGCTCAATTAGGAAAGCTTCTACAGTAATTAAAAAACACGGGGTTCCCTGTTTTTCAGCCCATTTTTGGCAACTTTACAGCCATGTAACTCATAAACCAGTTGACATATCACAGTAAAATTTCATATTTTTCCAAGTCTATACCAATAGTACACATGTGCCAAATTTCAAGAAAATCCGAGATGGTGAGGTTCAGACCCCGTGTTGATTTGACATGGAATGACCCTACTTGAAAATTCTGTCTCAGCGAAAAAATGGAATTAACTCGTGAAAATTTTCGTGCAATGATTTATTACAACTTTCGACATGGATTATCAAGACAGGAGTGCATCGATCAACTTACTTCCATCCTTTGCCACTGTGAAAACGCTGGTATAACGAATTCAATCGTGGTCGTCGTTCGTTCACCGACGAAAGTCGTGAAGGTCGTCCAAAATCAGTTGTTGTGTCAGAAAACATTGATGCTGTGCAAAAACTAATAATGCAAGATCGTAGTGTGACATACTGTGAGATTGAGGCAAACTTAGGCATTAGTTCCACCAGGATATATAAAATATTGTATGATCATTTAGACGTGAAAATGGTTTGTTCTCGTTGGATCACACATAATCAGACAAAATCTCTAAAAAAAGATGCTCGTGTCGATTGGTGCAAACCAATGCTTAAGAAATACAATGGCGGTGCTTCAAAAGACGTGTATAAGATTGTAACAGGTGACAAATCATGGATATATGCGTATGAGCCGGAAACTAAACAGCAGTCGACTGTATGGGTGTTTCAAGATGAACCAAATCCAACAAAAGTTGTTCGCGCTCGAAGCACTTCGAAACAAATGGTCGCCTGTTTTTTTTTCGGAAAAACTGGTCATGTGGCAACAGTGCCTTTAGAGGAACGTAGAACGGGTCAATTCTGAATGGTACACAACCATTTGTTTGCCGGAAGTCTTCGATGAAATAAGGAAAACAAACAAGCGCCGTCGGATCATTCTTCATCAAGACAATGCCAGCTATCCACACATCTCGTCTAACAACCGACTATTTGAGCACTCAAAAAATCGAATTAATGGGTCATCCGCCGTACAGTTCTGATTTGGCACCAAATGACTTCTTTTCGTTTCCGAACGTCAAGAATAAATTACGTGGACAACGATTTTCGTCGGCAGAAAAAGCTGTTGATGCATTCAAAAATCATGTTTTGGAGGTGTCTCAAGCGGAATGGAAAAAATGCTTTGACAAGTGGTTCGAACGCATGCAGAAGTGTATAGATCATAAAGGAGAATATTTTGAAAAACAATAAAGTCATTTTCAATGACAAATTACTGTTTTTTTTATTATTAGGCTCAAAATATAAATAGTGCCCTATAGTTCGCTTAACTGAGAAGGATAATTGAAAGGCTAAAATTGCTACTCTTAAATGATAATGAATTTACAAATGATTAAACTCTGTTGGAACATTATCGCAAGATGAACACGAAAGATTTGGTCGTAAAGTATTGTAAAAGCTGGTGGGTTGTGGGCGGTCCAAACTGGACACCGGACGGCGCCACTCCGCAGTCGAGAAGCGCTGCCGATCAAACGGCCAGAGAGCACTGGTCCAGATTCCTAGCATGTCCCACAGAGCGATCCTGCGATACGGCGCCGACTCTTCCACTACTTCTTCTTCTTTATCATCCAGGCGTACGCACCTCCGCTTTGCACGCGGACGCGCCGCGCCGCACTTGTGTATGCACACGGGGACGTTTATACCTTGTGACTGAGAGAGGTCGGACTTAACAGACCTAATCGTGTACACATCCCCCACTTGAAACAAAAACACTACTCCAAACTGCCTACTACAAAAAAAAGATATAGAATATGTCCCGAATGTTGTAGCTACTACAACGATCCAAACTGCCTTTTGCTTCTTTTTATTCTCTACATATAAATTATTTTTTCGGGCTTGGTGGTAGATTTAATAATGGGACAGCAGACAGTTCCTCTACCTGAGCGCGCACCTTGCACCGTTTAAGAAGCTACCTTTCTACTAACACTGTTTACACTGAAAACAATTGTCCATCTAATGAAACCATTCGGGCAATTAGTGACTGAATAATTATTCTACATTAATGTTACCACCAGCATTCCACATCTTTCTATTACTAACGAACCCTAATTGACTAACTTTCTTCAATCTCGGACACTTTACTTAACTAAGTGCTTTTGGCTTTTTAATCTTCCATCAGTTGGAACTTAAGATATTTAAACTTGAATCGCATCTTCTAACCTATTACAGTCGGTTTGACACCCACAATTCAAAAATAACACAACATGGCTACCAGTTTTTTTGCGCATTGCCTCACAGTCACAGTCTCTTACAAGTTGACCAAAGTAAGAACACAGCCATCTGTCCTCCAGTAAAGCAAGCTATACTACCATGATACAGGCGCCACGGTAGTCGAGAGGTTAGAGGCAAGACCTGCGAAGATAATATGTATTGTGGTACTTGGTTCGATTCCCGGTCTTAGGCCTTGGATTTTATTTAATGGTTAATAAAAGAAATTTACAGTAAAGTATGTTTGCTAGTCGCTTCCTAACGACACCTAATTGGTAGTTGAACGTTAAGCCCTGCCTGAAAAAATAGGCGATTACTTTATTTTACTTTTTTACAGTGAAGTACATATCTAGGACTTTACATAGGCAAACGCTTGAACTGGAACCGAAACGAACTGGACAAACGTTGGTAGCAACCCTAAACAAAGTACTACTCTCTAAAATTTACTTCTAAAACCCTAATTTGTAATTACGGAATCGAGTTTATAGGATTCATCCAAACTTACCGATATCCACCGAATTCAATCACCGAATGAGGGTCCGATATGTTCACGTACACCTTTATATTGATGTCCTAAATGGACCGAAACTTGAAACTCTTGTGTTCATTTGTACTTCTTGGGAAGCAAAAACTACATAATTCGTAATTATAGTGAACAGGCGCCACGGTAGCCGAGCGGGTTAAGAGGCGAGAGCTGTAAAGCTAATATGTATTGTGTGGTACTGGGTTCGATTCCCGGTCTTTAGGCCTTGGATTTTATTTAATGGTTAATAAAAGAAATTTACAGTAAACTATGTTTGCTAGTCGCCTCCGTCCACCCTACACTTAATTGGTAGTTGGACGTTAAGCCCCGCCTTAAAAAATAGGCGATTACACCTTCGATTAGAACAGTTTATCAGTGGTTTCAAAATTTTCGGAGTGGCCATATGGGCACAAGTGACGCTAAACGTTCTGGACGCTCTGTTGAGGTTACTACTCCAGAAATCATTGATAAAATCCATGATATGGTGATGGATGACAGAAGAGTGAAGGTGCGTGAGATTGCTAGTGCTGTGGGCATCTCGAATGAACGGGTACATAATATTTTGCATCAACATTTGGACATGACAAAGCTATCAGCAAGATGGGTGCCGCGATTGCTCACGCTTGACCAAAAACGAAATCGTGTGAAGTGTTGCAAGGACGGTTTGCAGCTGTTCCAGAAGAATCCGCAGGACTTTAAGCGTCGTTTCGTCACTGTGGATGAAACATGGATACATCACTAACTCCTGAGACCAAAGAACAATCTAAACAATGGGTTACCAAGGGGGAATCTGCGCCAAAAAAGGCGAAGACCGTTCCTTCGGCCGTAAAGATTATGGCGACTGTCTTTTGGGATTCGCAAGGAATGATCCTCATCGACTATCTGGAAAAGGGTAAAACTATTACAGGTGCATATTATTCATCGTTATTGGACCGTTTGAAAACCGAGCTGCAAGAAAAACGCCCACAAAAATGTCCTTTTCCATCACGACAACGCACCAGCTCACACCTCAGCAGTTGTGGTCGCAAAATTAATGGAAATAGGGTTCCAACTCGTTTCACATCCCCCCTATTCTCCAGACTTGGCTCCCTCGGACTACTATTTGTTCCCCAATATGAAGAAATGGCTGGCGGGAAAAAGATTTTATTCAAACGAGGAGGTGATTGCAAAAACGAATGGCTATTTTTCAGACTTGGACAAATCCTATTATTCGGAAGGGATCAACAAACTAGAGCAGCGTTGGACGAAGTGTATAAGCCTAAAAGGAGACTATGTTGAAAAATAATAAAGGTTTACCCCAAAAAATTAAGTAGTTTTTATTTTTGCACGGACTTTTCAAACGACATATTAGAATTTAGTTCTAGAGCGATGAAACCTTAGAAGTTTCGAACGGTTGATTAGTGGAATTCAGTTATCTGAGAGAGTCTGATAGATAATTTGTGGTGTTCAGGTTAATCTCGTGTCTAGTTTTAGAGTAAATAAAATGTGGTTACTGCGAAACTGTTGCTTTTTGGTAACTAGTCTGCTATTTAGTCATCAATTTTTTTAGAAATATATTGTAGGAGGTTACACTTCCTATTTTGGACAAATTCTTAAAATTTTCCCGGTTTGTGAAAGAAAATTCAGAGAAATGTACCATTTTGTTTAGGTTAATAAGAGTTCTATTTTGTTGAATAATTCCCTGAGAATAATGTTTCAGAGGTTATAGAACATCTATTTCCGGCGTAAAGTGAATTCAGAATTGTTGACATGATGGCAAAACTTGCTGTGACGTGCTATAAAGGCTGTGAGAGATTCTTATGAGCAAGGGACGTATGGTGCAGGACAGGTTGACTGGCGATGACAGCTCGCAGACGGACCGCTAAGATACGACCGCCTTACTACTACTTCTCCGCCTAAATTATGGGTTAAGTTGGGATGTTGGGGTGGCCTCCCGCTGGTTTGGGTGCCGTACCTGAGGCCTTCTTTTCAGGCCGGCCTGTCCCCAGTATTGTCTTTCCAAACACGAGCCAACTTCACCAGTAAATATTTCTAATTTCTTCCACTTTTAGATGAACATTTCTACTCAAATTGCTTTTTTCAGAATATTTCAAGAACTTTTGTAGCGTTCCCTTCCTAATATGCGACTAAGGTTTTCTACAATTTACTCAATAACTAATACCAAAGAATTCCTTTAATCTTCGTTAAGTGCGGACACTTGTTAAGGAGATCACTATTATTAGAAAATTGTTCCCAATTTTGAAGGAGAAGGTTTTTTTTTTGAGGGGAAATGCAACGTTAGACTTCCCTTTGAAATGCACTTTCAGAACAAGTTACTGTTTCATGGCCTATATAATATCAAGTAAAATGTACCCCTTAAGACCGTTTACAATTTTTTTGTCTTTTAAATATGTATGTATGTATTTTATTGTTTATAAACATGAAGTTATAACAGTGAGTTTGCTTACAGACTTTAAATAAATTTTCTTAACTTAAATGATTTTTTTAAGAAAAAATATAAATTATTAATTTTGCGTTCATCCTCTATTACAAGCAACCGTTCAATACTTCCCGATTTGGTGTCGTTCACAGATAAATATTTACTGATATGATCATTTCTAAACATTGAGAATAAGGGGCACTCCAGTATAAAATGTATAATGTCATTTGTCTGATTCAAATCACATAAATTACAAGGTTCTTCGCTATTAAATTTAAGGGCATCATTATTAATACTAATCTTGGAGATTTTCTTACTAGCCAGTCGCAGCTGAGCTAATAATCTTATTTTATTTATGTGTACATTGAATTCTAAATATTTCTCCGGCAGACCTAAACTGCTTAAATTTCTATAATATAGGTTAAAGTTAGAATTAATGACTTTTTGTACGTGCATACTTATTTAATGATTTTTTAACTTTTCTAAAGAGCTTTTTCTATTTTTTATTATTAATTCTAAATTTTGACTCGTCCAAACATCTTTGGCTCCTATTGCACAGAGAAACTTCATAAGTTCACTAGCCCAATTAAATGGCATTGCAAGGGTATCGACTGTCTCTACTAATCTTAGATAGCATAATTTTTGCATCTGCCAATCAGCCATACTTAGCATGTTATGAGAGAGGTGTCACTGAATTCCCCCCCGTGTCGATATAACATGCCCATCAAATTGCCTACCGAGATATCTCTTTATATGCCTGATGGTGTTATATCGACACGAGGGGTGATTCAGTGGCCACCTCGTTCACCGGATTTGACACCTATGGACTATTTCCTTTGGGGATACCTGAAAAACAAGGTGATTATTCATAACTTTTTTCTTTCTTTCCTTATTTCTGCTTACCTAAAAGCATTTCTAAATCTAGGTGCATCAGAATCAAGCCGGAATTGCATCTGTTGATGAACTAAAGCAGAGAATAATAGATACCTGTAACTCGGTTAAAGCTGAATCTATTTCTTTGGCAGTAAGGGACAATTGGCAGAAAAGAGCATGTCTATGCATCTCTAATGGTGGAGGCCATTTCGAGTATGATCTGTTATATTAATGAGGAGTAAAATTTATAATAAAATAGTACTTTTCTTCTTATTCAATCAAAAAACCATTATAATATCATTTTGAAATTTCTTATAAGAATCATGTTTTCATTCATAACTTCTAAAATATCGCTCACAGAAAGAAACCGTTCTAGTAAATTTTTCTTTAAAACAATAGAGGAATCTATTTCTGAAATAAAAACCGCACCTTCCCATTTGAAAAAATGAAGTTGGTGCCTGTATCTCGCTTCTGGAAGCACCGAAAAAAATTTACAAATTAAATTTGGATTCCTAACAAAAAACTAAGGGAACACGTATTTTTTAGTCTTTTTCTAGCTATCTTAGTTTCCGAGAAAAAGTCGTTATCCATATAGCTTGGGACACCCTGTATATGTGTGCCCAACCTTAACATCCTAGAACCATGGCTCAATCCTAGAAGTAGAAAATAGAGGTCAATCGGTAAAAAAAATCCAAGCACATTGTTTACTCCTTAAATCTAAAAATAATCATGTATTTAAATGATGGATTCCAGCAGTTCAACTCAAATTCTTTATCTAGGACCTCCATGAAAGATTGGAAATCCTCATACTTGGCTCAAACGAAGGGTCTTGAACTATGCGGGTACTGCTAAACGCAAAAACCTCTATAGTGTTCAATTTTTTTCTTAATGAACTTTCGGTTATTATTCTCTCTCAATCGCTAACTATACTAACTATCGTCCGGTTAATCAAGACAACCACAAACCCTAAAATACTAATAAATATAACAAATACCATTTGCAACCACAAAATTGGTTGAGATAGAGCATTCCACATTTCTCTATCCCTTAATCTTCCAGCGGGAGCGCCCAAAAAGTTACAAAAACGTGCGCGCGTATCTTACAGATAAACTTTGGTATTTTTAATTTTTTCTATCAATAGAAGAAATGAAATTAATTAAATAACATCTGTAATTATTAATAATGAAATAACAAATAAAAAAGGCTCAGAAAACGACAGGACTTTTTATTTTTTACAAGCCAATAAGTGTAATAATTACAATCAGCATGTTCAGCCACTAGACTGTCTGAAAGTTTTCGCAGATATTTCCTCCTCGTATCTGAGATATACAATGTCTTTTTCTGTCAGTAGAAAACAATATTCTTATAAACAATGTTGAAAATAGTTCAATTTGATGGACATGTATAAAAGAAAAAATATAAATAATTGATAAGTCAGGAAACTTACTCGAATGGTCGCGAGTATATGTCAGGCACGAATCGGCAATTGCAAAGAAATGTACAACTCCAAAGAAGATGAAGGAAACTAGTCATGAGGGAGTAGCATTGCTTAAAGGACAGCACCCTCCGCTGCTCGGTGACACTAAACTGCGATTATTTTAATCTTAGTCTGTATCTGTGATATAATCGCGCCCGCTGGAAGGTTAATACGAGTATTACGTCTTAGAATAAAATATTAAATTTAAGAGCTTTAAATTTGACGGAGCCAATTGTATGCTGTGGCATACAATCAAAGATATTTTTTTTCTTTTTTTAAATTTTGTCCTACATTGCTATGTTCTTTAAGATCAAAATCGCTCGATTAATGTTCTTTGGATCATTTTTAGGGGTTCGAGCTAATTTGTGGCGCTTGTGCAAATGCCATACATGTTTGGGCATCTCTGCGGTCAGTTTTACTTGTGCCAGTCGTAAATAAATAAATTTAAAAAAAATTAAAATAATTTATAGAAGAATTAAGAGCCTAATTTAACAAAATTGGAATATCTAGAGCTGCAGCAATTAGTTTAAGAAAATACGTGAACGATTGCGCAAATTAAATAATGGACATAGATTATTTTTTTATGTTTTGAATAAACTGTTAAGCGAAGTCGTTGCAATTGTCCTCAATCTCAGTGCACAGGCAATCTCTGCTACGTGCCCCAATTCAATGGTACACCAAGCCGGTCCGGCTGTTGGTATTCCAGCCGGAGTGCCTTGCTTCTCTACGTGCACCGGGCAGCCTCATTAGGTCCAGCAGGCTGCAGCTCACGGCCCGCGGTCCCTGCTTAACCTCATGTCCTATTCCATGGTCGTACCGTGAGAAAAGTATAACGTCACGGAATATTTAATCATTTTTCTTTTATTTTATTTTTTTTATCTTTTGAAATAGCCCGCACCACAAGGTTCTCAAGTTAGATTTAAACTATGGAAACAAGCACTTTATGTAAGAATTCACACCCAAGTAAAATATCTAGCTTGTATACTCATAAGAATTTATCTCGTCGTAATTCAAGAAATAGTTGAATACAGAATCATACCTTTCTTTCCATTCTGTAAAACTAAAGTAAAGTAATGTAATGCCTATTTTTTCGTCGTAGACGGAGGCGATCAAGCAAAACTTACTTTGCTATAAATTCCTTTTATTATCCATTAAAATAAAATCTAACGCACAGAAACCGGGAATCGAACCAACTACCATAATACATATTAGCTTAGCGGGCCTCGCCTCTAACCACTCGGCTACCGTGGCGCCTCTTTCTGCCCTATACATTAGAATATTCTATATAACATACGATGTGTGGCTATTAAATAACGAGACTATTGCTGTAAAACATTTTATTTTAAATTTATACATATTTAGTTATTATCACCTTCAATATACACCCCTCCCATATCCCTACAACGCTCCATGCGAATTTACCATGGTTCGAAACAGTGCTGGAAGTCTTTTCTCTGTGAGCTCCTGCATGACGCTTGCCGCTTTTTCTTTCACAGCTTCAACGGACTGAAATCGTGTCCCTTTTAATGCAGATTTGATTTTGGGGAACAGATAAAAGTCACATGGGGCCAGGCGAATAAGGGTGGATGGCCTAAAACTGGAATGTTGTACTTGGCTAGAAACGTCTTGACAGACAATGCAGTGTGAGCCAGCGCGTTGTCTTCATGGAGAACCCATGACTTGTTCTTCCACAAATCGGGTCGTTTTTTCCTTACTCTTTCACGGAGTTGAGCAAGCACCTCACGGTAGTAATGTTGATTAATTATAATCGATATTTTCATCCAATTTGGACGTGGAAAGGCGACCCGGGCAGTCATCATCTCCGACGTCTTCTCGGCCATCTTGGAAACGCTTGAACCACTCAGAAACTTGCGCACGTGATAAACATTCATCGCCATAAACTTCTTTTAATAAAAGATAAGTTTCAGTAGCGGTTTTACCCAGTTTCATGTGAAATTTCACGACAATTCGTTGCTCTACTACATGTGTAGTATCATGTTTTCGGCAAAACGAAACTAACACCTCTTACACATACGACGGTTCCGGTCAGACAGATTTCTCTACAAACACGTGAGACGCTGCAATCGAAAGAGAAAGCTTTACACTGCACAGCAGTCGGTCGTTACGATTTGGCGCATGCATAAGATAGTTCTTCTGTATCATCAACTGTAAAATGAATCAGTAAAAGTTCATACGGGGAAACCAGTGGTTCATATATGTAAGTAAAATCACTAACAGCCGATTTTGAATTACTAACTATTTTTTAAAAATGTCTAAAATAAACATTCGTCCAAGAAAAGTTGACTTATTAGCAAAATTTTTGACAAAGTCATTAAAATGATGCATCTGTAGATGAACTAAAGCAGAGAATAATAGATGCCTGTAACTCGTTTAAAGCCGAATCTATTTCTTTGGCACTAAGGGACAATTGGCAGGAAAGAGCATGTCTATGCATCTCTAATGGTGGTGGCCATTTCGAGCATGACCTTGTATATCGTACAGGGTGATCCATTTAAAACGTACCAATCGCTAATAACTTTTTAGGAAAGCGGAAATCCGGATAAACCCACGAAGTAAACTTTTTTTTTTGTTGGTCTAGTTTTCAAATTTTTCATCCCCGATGCTGTATCTTCATTTTTTGCGTATGCAGTCATTCATAATACTTAAAAAAATCATAACACTTTTTTAAATAAAATGTAATCATACGCGGGATTCGAACTGGGGATCTCCCATTTACAAAGCCACGCTCTTGACTACTAGACCAACACCCTAGCAAGATATTCTTACCGTAATCATAGGTCAAGAAGTCTTGTAAGGGTACAACAACATGATGTGATGATTGCTTCTATTTGATGATAAAACAAATTTATTCTGATTCACCCACAACCATTACATTATATGTACTACAATTTTTTTTACAATCTTCAATTATTATTAATTTTGTTCTTTGCGTCACAAATAACAATTTTTTTGCAGTCAGAGGATCTCCCAAAACGTGTATTTCTGGTGGAAAATTAATATTGAAAACCGATCACGAATAGATAAAATTGTAACTTTGTGATCTTAAATATCTCAACAAATATTAGGGATATCGAAATAGGGTCAACGTCATTTTTCACAATTTTTTATGTAGTTTTCACAATCATTGTCAAAACTAGTGGTCCTTATGAAAACCTGATCAGTTTTTTGGCCATAACTCCGCCAAAAATGAAGATACAGCATCGGGGGGTAGAAAATTTGAAAACTAGACCACAAAAAAAGACGTATAGTTTATTTAATGGGTTTTTTCCGGAATTCCGCTTTCCTAAAAAGTTATTAGCAATTGGTGCGTTTTAAATGGATCACCCTGTATATTATTCTTAATTTAAGGCGCATCAACGTGTGTGGTTATTTGCGCCCAAAACGTTTTTTCAGTGCATTGCCGGCTTCCGGGGTTCTGTAATATTTAGCGACCAATATTCCTCGAAATCGGAAGTATAATTTTACAGAGGGTAGTTTTCCTTTTTGTTTTTTGTTTTTTAAATCTCATTTATTTGTAACTCTACAGTTACAAATAAAACCCAACAAAAGTGTATGTAAAGAATATTTATACAAGTTGTATTACCTAGCTCAGCGCCAATACGTTTAAAAGACGTTTAAGGTTATCAGGATGGAAGTGGATAGATAAAGATTGGACGATAGGGTTCGAGTGATTTATTAGATTGAATTGGATATTAAGGCATCGAATGTGGATTACTTAATTGACATAAGGAACTTTAAGCTCATGACGGAGAGGTACGATTGAATAAATCCTAAAGGAGCGTCTATAGATTCCGCGAAGGACTTAGTATGGATTGGATATGGCAAGATTTGGTCTGGAAATACAATTAAACTGGTAAAAGTTTTCAACTAGCAATAAAAGTCACAGTAGCCGAGCGGTTAGAGGCGAGACCTGTAAAGCTAATATGCATTTTGGTACTGGGTTCGATTCCCCGATCTAGAGGCCTTGGATTTTATTTAATGGTTGATACAAGAAATTTACAGTAAAGTATGTTTACCAGTCGCCTCCGTCCACGACACCTAATTTGGTAGTTGGACGTAAAGCCCCGCCTGAAAAAATAGGCAATTACTTTACTTACAATTAAACTGAATAGTATTTAGTTTTCACTTTTTTTAAAGTAATTTCGAAAATGGTTCCATTAAAAAGAGCAAGTTTCAAGAAAATGTAATTGCTTTAAATGCGTGGAACAAAAAAAGATATGTGAGAATTCATACCAGGTTGTTTTTTGCCCCCCAATATTTTAGAATTGCAAAAAAAAAAATTCGAACCCTTTTTAGTAAGTAAATTTAGAGTAAAATATAAGTCGTGTGAGTGGTCAGATGGTTGAATGGTGTAGGCGGGCTAAGCAGGTAGTTGGCTGCGAATGCCATAATCGTGTAACTACAAGAAAAAACAAAACAAAAAAAATGAATTAAATGGTGGAGTGAGATAAGGTCTAAATATTGAAGGCAGACAAGGAGAGTTTGTTGCTCAGGTGAGCATAAGGATTATCTGGTGAACGCTACAGTCGGTCTGCAGTACAAACAATGGCAGATGTAAACACGACCGGCCGGGTTGTTTCTTTTAATTTGAATACAAGCAGAAGGGGATGTAAAGAAGTAAAAAAAAAAAAGAAAGAAAAAAGAAAAGGTAAGATAGTGGCACCGAGAGAGGGAGCTGGCCGTGTGGAGTCGCAGCGAGTCGAGATGGGAGATAACTGTGGCGCCAGGCTTGTCATACTCCCGTAATGGATGGCTTTCATTAGGGTCTTGTCCCACCGCACTGCAACGTTTAACACCTAGTCAATTTCTTTTGTTAGTCCAGCCTCCTCAGTCCAGCCTAAAAACAAAGAACCCAAACCCAGCTAGCTCTAATCGTCCAAATCATCATTGCCTTTTTAATATTTTCTTTATTGCGAATGCGATTGTACTGTAAAGCAACTTACCTCTACGCTATAAAATTAAAGATCTACGCATATTTAAGAGAATAATAATAATAAAAGTCTTAATAATAATAATAAGAATAATAAAAATAATAACAATAATAATAAGGATAATAAGAATAAGAATAACAAAAATAATAATAAGAATAATTAATAAGAATAAAAATAATAAGAATTAATAAGAATAAGAATAATTAATAAGAATAAGAATAATAAGAATATGTTAATTAATAAGAATAAGAAAAATTAATAAGAACAAGAATAATTAATAAGAACAAGAATAATTAATAAGAATAAGAATAATTAATAAGAATAAGAATAATTAATAAGAATAAGAATAATTAATAAGAATAATTTTAATAAGAATAAGAATAATAACAATAATTAGAATAATAACAATAATAATAATAGTAATTTAGGGATTAGCTATGCGGTTAGCGTACTGGACTCCCACGCGGAGGTCTCTGGTTCGAATCCAGTTGCTGACCCTTAGATTTTCTCTTACTAGGAGCTTCTTACAGCTCAATTGTCCGGTGATGGCCAGTGTTGTCTGTAACGGAGGCCGGGCAGTGCACTGAAAAAAGCTTCCGGGCGCCAATAACCTTAGATGTTGACGCGCCTTAAATCATTAAAAAAATAATAATAAGAAGAAGAAGAATAATAATAAAGCAGCAGGTAATTCAGTACAACAGAATTTTAGTTCAGGGATAGGGCATGTTTAATCTTAAATATCTCAACAAATATTAGGGATATCGAAACGAGATTAACGTAATTTTTCACAATTTTTTATGTAGTTTTTATAATCATTGTCAAAACTAGTGGTCCTTATATAACCCCGATCAGTTTTTTGGCCGTAACTCCGCCAAAAATAAAGATAGAGCATCAGGGATGGAAAATTTGAAAACTAGACCCGAAAAAACATATAGTTTACTTAATTGGTTTTTCCGGATTTCCGCTTTCCTAAAAAGTTATTAGCAAAAAAGGGTGTCAAGTATTACAGTCTTATTATAGTCTTAGGTCAAAATTTATATGATTAATGGCTTTAATTTTCGTAATAAAATTTAGAGTGACTAGACTAACATTGGATAATGGAACATAGTGGTCTAATAGTATGACAGGGGTCTTCAACCTGGGGTTCTAGGGAACCCTAGAGTTCCGCAAGTGATCACTATTTGCTCAGCCAAAACTCACGTAAAATGTAAATCATCTGTACAAAGAATTTTTCATGTAGGAACGAGGTAGTGGACTGTCTTATTAAAATATTAGATTAATATAATATTTAAGTCCAAATTACAATATTAATATAAATTGGATATAAAAACGCAGTTGTTTATGAAAGAAATAAATATTTTACGGATGAAATAAAATCTTGAATTTCGGTAAAAGTCACGTGCTTCAAATACACCAATCAAGACGCATTAATTATTATAAAATTTATAATTAAATATTCATAAAATGTATTATAGAAAATAAATCAAATAAAACCTGATTCGCTACCTCACTATTCATTGTCTTATTAACATAAGATGTTTGCATTAAGATTAAATAAAGATACAAGAATAATTTTGGGAATTTGAGTAGAAAAAAAGCTTTGATAAACTATTTTATCTGCTACTTAAAAATGAGGTTCCTTTAAGAAAGACGATGAGCTCGAAGGGTTCCTCAAAGTGTAGAAAGGTTGAAGACCTCCAAGTCCATGAGATAACATTTTATTCTTTGAACTATATTTTTTAAAACTCTGCGCCTCATCGAACGCCCAAAATAACTCAGTACTCTATTATTTTTTACTTTTCATTTATTTATTTATTTTAAACGTAGTTTACTATAGACTGGTTGATACTGCAGGCTGGTTGTGTTCACACATTCTAAGATTAGTGTTAGCGATAGCAACTCTTAAGCTCAGGTGTTGGTTGACCTTCTAATGGGCCTTTATTGGCTGCGAATGGTCAGTAAATTTGAGTTAGCAAGACAGCACACCTGGAGCGTATTGAGACTGTTAGTGCCTCTAACCTTTCTCTTCCTGTAAAGACATATTTTATGTCAGCAAGTAGGTGTTTTTTTGTTTTTGTTTTTAATTCTCTCACCCATTATAGGTAATCGTGTCGAAATTATTGATTTCCAAATTCTCACCGGAAATATTTATTTAAAGGTCCACTAAAATTCAAACAGTCAAAAGTAGAAGTTGGTGCAGCGATTATGAAGTGTGGCTTTGTAAGTGGAAGATCCCCAATTCGAATTCTGCGTGTGTTTACTGTTTAGATGTTAGAAAAAATGTTAATAGTAAAGAATGTGCTTCCGCCTCCAGTCCAAGGCACCATATTTGGTTAAGCCACGCCTGAAAAAAATAAAAATAAGTAATAAGTACTTTACTTGTACTTATAATGTATTTTTTTTGTTTATTTATTTAAGACCTGTACATATTTACGACACGTAAATGTGGTCTATATTAAGTTAAGCACAGATTGTGTGCTGAATCCTGGTGGATCCAGCGCCACAACCGAGGAGGCATGTTGAGAGGGACCAGCCATTGCTGGAACTCGCTAGAGATTGTAAGGAAGGTTAGGATTGTGATAAAAGGTCGTGGAGGACTGTCGGGATGGGTTGGTGTGGATAAGGCTTGTGCTGTTGGGATTAGGATTCGTGGTTATGCTATTAAGGAAATTAAGGAAGCCGAGAATGTGTTAGGTCATTGACAAAAGGGATATTTAGGTCTTGTGTGGAGGGTTAAATTGGATACATAATTAGGAGCGTTTGACGATATCCCGAAGGACTTTGGATTGAAAGGATTCGCAGAGCCCCATAGCCCGTAGGTCCAGATGGGTCTTAGTAGTGTCAGTTTATTCGCTACGTTCACGGCTCACGCCCTAGCAGTCATCGTAGTTGTCCATATCCGTCCATTTAGCTTTTGTCTTTTCAGTCTACTGAGTGGGTTCCAGGTTAGTTGACTGAATAAATACAGTCCTAGGTAGCGTACTTGTATGGAGGTCGGTATTTCTCTATGATCTATGCCCGCAATGGGTAGCTCTTGTTTGCAGCTACTTGGAGAGCAGCGTCCCCACGAGTCACCACAGTGCACTACAACCAAGCACACTCACCACGACAGTACACATTGCATTTACACTACACACAAGTGGGGAGCAAGTCAGAACGCTCTAAGAAGGCAGCCCCTTCACCGGGGACAGTAGGCTGATAACCTGCTCTCCTAAAATCACTATTATTAGTCATGCCTATTTTTTTGGGGAGTTCACATTGTCCGCTTTCCGTACACTTTACGATCTTAATGGATTGGCTTATCTCAAGAAAAAGTGACCTATATCCGTTAATAAAGTGGAACAGATCTTCTCCATCTTTTATTTTTGCACGTCGAAACGTGCATTGATCAATAAAGTTTGTTGTGGACATATTCAAGTAAATTTTTATCATTTGATTTGTTTTTTATTTCTCACTAATTAAAAACATCAAAAACTTGATGTTAGTTAAGATGTGTTTAGCTGAAAGACCAATAAAGGCTACCACACACATAGTCAGCACCTAATGAAGAGAACTCGTCCGTTCTCGAAGCCTTTGCGCGTGCCAATGCTGCGCTACTTTGCTGTGAAATGTTACATGGCATTGGTTCTAATTAGAGAACTCACGAAGATGAAGAGAAATCCGGTGAACATGTTACATGTTAAGGAGTTCACAATCAAGTGGATCTGATGAAAGAAAAAAAAAATAATAATGTTAGAATAAAAAGAGCAACTGGTTGTAGACAGAGCCATTAGCAAACAGGCAGACTGGACAGTGCCGTAGCTGCTGCTGCTACTTCGTACAGAATTCCGCTGGGCTAAGATAGTGACGCTCTAACTGGACCTCCCTCTCGCGGTGTTCATTCAATATCTTTGGACCAAGATAGACAAATATCGTGCTAATGAGCCCCTAACCGTGGCCTTTTGTCGGCGACTGCCGCACAGTTCCAGTCTTATCAGATTCACCCGGGCATTCTGTATCCACTATTTACATAGCACAAACACAACCTTCCAAATGCACGCACACTAACAATTATTCTTTCTAATGTACTTCTCAACACCCTGCAGACTGGCAAGGCACATCTCAGTCAGCGAGTTTTCTCTGTCTCATATGTAAACCTCTTCTTATATTCTAAGCATTTATACTTTTAGTTCTTCAATCTTGCAATAGCAAGATTACGGATCTTGGTGGATATCTGCAATTGAGTTTCCACATATTGTTGAATTCTTCGCAGTAAAAATAACCTGTTACGATCAGGACTTTCTGTTGCATCAGTTTAAATTATTGAATTTTATTTGAAATTTAATATTTTTACGAAAAAGCTAGTTGGCTTTAGTATCGCGTGATATGTTAAACTGTAATTCATTTATTCTTTTACAAAAGCAGTCGCCTATTTTATGAATAACTACAATAAAATTAAGAGTTTGATTAAACATTATTACGGAAACAATGCAATTTAAAATAATAATAATATAATTAATAAAATATACAAATTTTAAACAATATGGATGAAACTATAATCAAAGGAACTAATTTAATCATTAAGTTTCATTACTAAATTTAGGCAAGCGATAAGCTCAATAGATAGTGCTGCACGAGAAACGAGACAAATCTCGGTCCGAGACGAGACTTGAGCAACCGAGACCGAGACCGAGATCGAGACATGATATATATCTCGTCGAGAAATCTCGGTCTCGTCTCGGTTTTTCAAATATTAATTTTTAGCTACAAAATTATAAAATTGTGTTCCTTATTAATAAATAATCATTACGGGTATTGAATTAATTATTAAAAGATACGATTTTATTATATATGTTCAATATTACTACATCTATTTGACTTCGAATTACATAAGTAAAGTAAGCAAAGTAAAGTAATCGCCTATTTTTTCAGGCGGGGCTTTACGTCCAACTACCAATTAGGTGTCGCGGACGGAGGCGACTAGCAAACATATTTTACTATAAATTTCTCATATTAAACATTAAATAAAATCCAAGGCCTGAGACCGGAAATCGAACTCAGTACCACAATACACATTAGCTTCGCAGGTCTCGCACCGCTCGGCTACCGTGGCGGCCCCCTTAAAATTACATAATTTTTACATAAATTCACTAAATTTCACTATTCATATCATTCATTCATTCAATTTCATAAATTTCACTATTAATAATCTAATACTTTGAACTTTGATATCATTTGAATTATATTTTAGAATTTTGGAATTAGTGAATTTGAAAAAAAAGACTATCTATGCACCTAAAAAATATTGCCACAAATTTTCGTTTTTAAGACACACTTTGCCCAAGCATTGATACATAAAAGAGCTTTTACTGAGTCAGAAGTTAGAGAAGATCTTCTATTGGTCATTATCATCGCAGCTTGCGAAAATAATCTTTCCGATGGCACCGAAGTTGCACAGATACTAAAAATATCTTTTGCCATTCTAGACAAATTTTTGAAGGAATCCTCGAGTGTTTTCCACCATTCTAAAATGTCAACGTCTACTGGTGCTTGGTCTAATTTGGTGTAATTAATTATTTCTGTCTTCCATGCTTCGGTGATATTTGCTGATTTTTGAGCAAATGGTGCAAAAATATTGATGCAGTCGACGTCGTCGTCAAAAGGTGAATCATCAGATTCTTTATCTTCACCAACAGCCATAACTAATGAAGCGGGAAGTTTGTTGGGAGGTGTATTTTTTATTTCACGAATCGACTTGTTATAGCAGGCAGATATGTTATTTGGGTCTTTCATTTGGCGCGTTTTTAACATCTTTTTGAAATTATATAAAGATATATAACAGTAATAGTAATATATGATGCATTGAAGTGTAAGTAGTTGTCTTCTTTTACACACATTTTCATTACCAATATATAAATTAAAATAATTATTAGAAAATAATAACATTTTTTGAAAAGATTATTAATAGCAAACCGCTTTTAATACTTAAACAAAAATTCAAAAAACCGAGACCGAGACCGAGATATCTCGACGAGACCGAGACCGAGACCGAGACTTGAGCGACCGAGATCGAGACTGCATAAAGTCTCGCCTCGTCTCGGTCTCGTGCAGCACTATCAATAGAGTCTCCTGGATCCAGCAGCCGGCCCATAGATTTTCTGCTCCTTCTTACAGCTCACTGTCCGGTGATGGACTGTCTGGAACGAGTGAACACTGTCCAGAGAGGCCGGCAGTACATTGAAGAAAACGCTCCAACCGCTCCAATATTCTCAGATAGTTGACGCGACTTAAAACACCTTAAAATTAATGTTTTTTCCTAATAATATCAGGGCATCTGATAATTTTTATTCGTAACCCACGTGTGAGGGAAGAGATAAGCTATGTGGTTAAAGTATTGGATTCCCACTCAGTTATCCCGGGTTTGAATCCTGCTGCTGGTCCTTAGATTCTCTCTTCCTAGGAACTTCTTACAGCTTATTGTCCGGAGACCGGTAGTGCACCGAAAAAACTCAAAAAAACACCTCAAAATCTTATAACCCAAAAGTTTGGAGCAACGAAATTACTTTATTAAATTGATAAGTTTAAATAACTTTCAAAATATAAATTTTGTACTATTAAAATATTTTTTTAAATTCAATTCACAGTTATTATTACATATTACAGGCTGACTAAGTAGTATTATAATCTAACCTTATAATCAGCTGATTAACGGAAATAATGGACGGCGCAGTAATACGCATCTGATTGGTTGAAATACTTGTAATGGTGGAAACATTGGCGTTTGAGTGTAATAAATTGATATCGTTTGAAGAACGTGTACCAGCTCTTCCGGAAACGAATCAAACTATGACCAATATGTCTTAAGAATAAAATTCAACTCCGCAAAATAATAGATCTACAGTGGTCAAAAAAAGTATTCGTACACTAAGTTTTCTTGCTTTATCTACTGAACTTTTGTTTTTAGGATTGACTATTTCTTCAGCACTGAAATCGAAGATAGTAACAATGAATTTAATGCTCTCATTTTCTTTTATAAACATAAAGAATTGATTAAAAAGCAGAAAAATAAAACCCTATTGAAAATTCATGGTCTTGTTTGGAGCGAAAAATTCGAAAATTGAAATGTTCTTCCAGAAAAGAGCTCAGAACCAATTTAAAGAAATCATGGACAGAAATCACATCTCAAGAGACTCTAAACCTGGTGGAATCTATGCCAAGGAGGCTTCAGGCAATAACAAATGCAAAGGGATTGCTTACAAAATATTAGGTCTTTAGTTTTGCCTTAATTATAACATCCAGACTGAGTGTATGAATACTTATTTTGCATACAATAAATTAGTTTTCTGCTTTTTAATCAATTCTTTGTTTATAAAAGAAAATGTGAGCATTACGAGGGTCGTTTGAAAAGTCCGTGCAAAGTCAGAGAGATAGCACCACTGGCGCGTATCGAGGTTATGTTTTGTTAGTAGCATCTCTTGGAAGAACACACACCAAGTTTCAGCCAGATCGGTCTATTTCTTTGTGTTTGGCATTCGTTTGAATCGAGGAAGTCGAGTGATTTTCAAAAAATGGACGAAAAAGAATTTCGTGTGTTGATTAAACACTACTTTATGAAAGGCAAAACGCCTCAGGAGACTAAAGAGAAGCTTGATAAACATTATGGTGACTCTGCACCTTCGATTAGAACAGTTTATAAGTGGTTTCAAAATTTTCGGAGTGGCCATATGGGCAAAAGTGACGCTGAACGTTCTAGACGCCCTGTTGAGGTTACTACTCCAGAAATCATTGATAAAATCCATGATATGGTGACGGATGACAGAAGAGTGAAGGTGCGTGAGATTGCTAGTGCTGTGGACATCTCGAATGAACGGGTACATAATATTTTGCATCAACATTTGGACATGACAAAGCTATCCGCAAGATGGGTGCCGCGATTGCTCACGCTTGACCAAAAACGAAATCGTGTGAAGTGTTGCAAGGACGGTTTGCAGCTGTTCCAGAAGAATCCGCAGGAATTTAAGCGTCGTTTCGTCACTGTGGATGAAACATGGATACATCACTACACTCCTGAGACCAAAGAACAATCTAAACAATGGGTTACCAAGGGGGAATCTGCGCCAAAAAAGGCGAAGACCGTTCCTTCGGCCGGAAAGATTATGGCGACTGTCTTTTGGGATTCGCAAGGAATAATCCTCATCGACTATCTGGAAAAGGGTAAAACTATTACAGGTGCATATTATTCATCGTTATTGGACCGTTTGAAAACCGAGCTGCAAGAAAAACGCCCACGATTGTCCCACAAAAAAGTCCTTTTCCATCACGACAACGCACCAGCTCACACCTCAGCAGTTGTGGTCGCAAAATTAATGGAAATAGGGTTCCAACTCGTTTCACATCCCCCCCTATTCTCCAGACTTGACTCCCTCGGACTACTATTTGTTCCCCAATATGAAGAAATGGCTGGCGGGAAAAAGATTTTATTCAAACGAGGAGGTGATTGCAGAAACGAATGGCTATTTTTCAGACTTGGACAAATCCTATTATTCGGAAGAGATCAACAAACTAGAGCAGCGTTGGACGAAGTGTATAAGCCTAAAAGGAGACTATGTTGAAAAATAAAAAAGGTTTACCCCAAAAAATTAAGTAGTTTTTATTTTTGCACGGACTTTTCAAACGACCCTCGTAAATTCATTGTTACTATCTTCGATTTCAGTGCTGAAGAAATGGTCATCCTAGAAACAAAAGTTCAGTAGATAAAGTAAGAAAACTTAGTGTAAGAATACTTTTTTTGACCACTGTAACATAAGTTATGCTTAATATTAAATAAAACCTTTCGTTGAATGCAGGATTGAACATGCTCGAAATACTCCCCACTCCTTCAAAGTTCTGCTACACGCAGAGTATTATCTTGGTCACCTTTGAGGTACAGGAAGTGCAGTCTGGCCGCTTGTAATCCTGAGGAAAAACTTGAAATTCCATTCAAGGATTATTAAACTTACCCATACTCTAGTAAGTTGGAGTAACTGTAGAAAAACGCTAAGGCATTTATTATATTACATTATTACCACTTTTAACTGCAAAAGCGGGTTTTATCTTAAGGGTTCAGTAATTAAAGATTTTTAGCAGCAATCGCAATTGCATAAAGTATTAATGACATCTATACCTAAAAAAGAGATTCTAAAAAAAGTTTAAATTGCAACGTTTGCATTCAGCGTGCGTAATTTTAAGAATTGGACAAAACGTAAGGCTAATTGGAATTAGAAGCCTGGGCAGAAACGTGAATGGGGTGCCATATTGGGCCAGACGAGCTTACAAAGGTAATTATTATATAGAAGAAGACCGACAAAGCGTAATGGAAGGCGCAGCAGCGGTAGAGTGGAAGCGAGTATTGTATTGTTTTGGCGCACAATGAAGGCAGTAAAAACCGCAACTCTCTCACAATATTACGCCCACTAGAGTACTGCCGTCTGCAAACAGCGAGACATTTAACTTCCGGATCTCGTTTTCGCACAGCAATGCTACAATATCCGGGCTTCTAGCTGGACAAAAAGGTTTACACATTTATTGTAATAAAAGATCTGCATATTACTTGAGCAAATGTTTATACCACGTTAGTTCTATAGCAAAATTACCTGTCTTATAGAAGACGTAGGCTAATATTTCAGCGTAGATTATACTGCGTTACAGTTGCTAGCAGATATAAGTCCACACTTTGCTAATAAACTTTGCTGACTTAGAGCCAAAAGCGCAAAATAATTTTCGATAGAGCGGTTAAAGGGGAGGCCTGCAAAGCTAAGATGTATTGTGGTACATGGGTTCGATTCCCGGTCTAGGCCTTGGTTTTTATCTAATGGTTAATATGAGAACTTTATAGTAAAGTATGAGGTGTGGCTATTAAATAACGAGACTATTGCTATAAAACATTTTATTTTAAATTTATACATATTTAGTTATTATCACCTTCAATATACACCCCTCCCCTATCCCTACAACGCTCCATGCGAATTTACCATTGTTCGAAACAGTGCTGGAAGTCTTTTTCTGTGAGCTCCTGCATGACGCGTGCCGCTTTTTCTTTCACAGCTTCAACGGACTGAAATCCTGTTCCTTTTAATGTAGATTTGACTGGGATGTTGTACTTGGCTAGAAACAGACACAATGCAGTGTGAGCCAGCGCGCTGTCTTGATGTAGAACCCATGACTTGTTCTTCCACAAATCGGGTCGTTTTTTTCCTTACTCTTTCACGTAGTTGAGCAAGCACCTCACGGTAGTAATGTTGATTAATTATAATCGATATTTTCATTCGTTTTGGACGTGGAAGGGCGACCTTGGCGGTCATCATCTCCGACGTCTTCTCGGGCCATCTTGGAAATGCTTGAACCACTCAAAAAACTCGCGCACGTGATTAACATTCATCGACATAAACTTCATTTAATAAATGATCAAGTTTCAGTAGCGGTTTTACCAAGTTTTGATGTGAAATTTCACGACAATTCGTTGCTCTACTACAATGTGTATTATCATGTTTTCGGCAAAACGAAACTAACACCTCCTTACACAAACGACGGTTCCGGTCAAACTGATTTCTCTACAAACACGTGAGGCGCTGCAATCTAAAGAGAAGGCTTTAAGCTGCACAGCTGTCGGTCGTTAGGATTTGGCGCATGCATAGTTCTTTTGTAGCAGCATCAGTCTCCGTTATTTAATAGCCACACCTCGTATGTTGGCTATTCGCCTCTGTACATGACACCTTAAAAGGCATAATTTCACTTTACTTACCATACTTTAGAATATAAAACCTACATTTCACCGTAATTACCCTAAGACCTAATTCTAACGTCTTTGATCACCAAGAACTACTTTAAATTTTTTTTGTTCAGGTTGCATAATATATAAAATACATTTAATCGCCCTGCAATTATATGGGGCACCAAAATCGGACATTGTACTAAGAAAACAGTTTAGAAGCTAGTCTATTCCTTGCATTAAAAGTGCAATAACTAATTTTTATTTATTTATTTTAAAGAAAGCGCATCAAAATTTGAGATAATGTTTTACCTAAAGGTTTATTTTTTTTTTCTGCGCACTGCCGTCCTCCGGACAGTGTTCACACGTTACAGGGCAGCACTACCCATCAATGGAAGTGTAAAAAAGTTCACTTTTTGTGGTCATTTTTTTTCTTTTTTTCAAACCATGATTTCTTTATTTTAGGCTTAAGTAAAGTTGGTTGAGGTTAATTTAACCATTCCTTCATTTCCATTTAAAGTACGGTAGTTTCTTAAGTTGGACTAATGAAGGCCCCATTTATAGGGCCACCTTAATAAAGTGACTCTACTAATTGTTGAAGAATATTTTTGTTACCACAATTAGTTGGAGTTCAACCAAAATAAACCCGTAAGAAATATTTCATTCCAATTATTTTCCTGATTAAATCATATTAAAACGAATTTAAATTAGAACTAATAATTGGACATACGAGGTGTGTTCAAAAAGTAACGGGAATTTTCGTTTTTTGAAAAAAATATTTATTTATTCATCTACATTAATATTGTCTCCTTCAAAGTAGTCCCCTTCGCATACAATACACTTGTGCCAGCGCTTTTTCCAATCCTCGAAACACTTCTGAAACTCGATCTTTGTGATAGCTTTCAGCTCTTTCAGCGATTCGCTTTTAATGTCATCTATGCTTGTAAAACGACGGCCTTTTAATGTTCTCTTTATGTTTGGAAATAGAAAAAAGTCACATGGAGCCATGTCTGGCGAATATGGAGGCTGGGGCATCGTTAAAGTTTTGTTTTTGGCCAAAAATTCACAAACAAGCAATGAAGTGTGAGCAGGTGCATTATCGTGGTGCAAAATCCATGAATTGTTTTGCCACAAATCCGGGCGTTTTTTTTCGGATTGCTTCACGCAAACGGCGTTGAACTTGTAGGTAGTACTCCTTATTGATTGTTTGACCTTGTGGCAAGAATTCATGATGCACTATGCCATTAAAATCGAAGAACACAGTGAGCATAACCTTCACATTCGACCGCACTTGTCGAGCCTTTTTCGGTCTTGGCGATCCAGAATGCCTCCACTGGGACGATTGAGCCTTAGTTTCGACATCATATCCGTAAACCCATGTTTCGTCACCTGTTATAACACGTTTCAGTAGATCCGCATCGTTGTCGACTTCATTGAGTGACTCTTGAGCAACTTCCATTCTCCGCTGTTTTTGTTCGAAATTCAACAATTTTGGAACAAATTTTGCTGTCACACGTTTCATACCCAAAACATCCGAAAAAATTTCATGGCATGAGCCAATTGATATGGCAACATCATCAGCGACTTCTCTGATTGTGATTCGGCGATCGTTCATAACCATTTCTTTCACTTTTTTCACGTTTTTATCGGTTGTTGATGTGCTTGGACGTCCAGGTCGTTCATCATCTTCAACGTTTTCGCGGCCATCTTGGAAACGCTTATACCACTCGTAAATCCTTGTTTTACTCATAGCAGACTCACCATATGCCTTTATTAACATTTCATACACTTTATTTCATTTTTTACGCAAAATTTAATACAAATTCTTTGATCCATTTTTTTTAACAAACAAAAATCGCCAAGCTCGAAAAACACGTCTAACCTTAACGGCTGCCACTTAAGAAGTAAACAATGAATATTACTGAAAATTTTATCGTACTTCAGGGGCATGTGTACCAACATAATAAAAAAAAAAATTTACAATCAGACTCTCCAGACCCGCGAAATTTAAAAATTCCCGTTACTTTTTGAACACACCTCGTATTTTGAATACATCCACTTTTGTCTAGCAACCAATTTATACCTCCCCACGGATCCTTTTTTTGTTTTAAGGCCCAATCCATGGACTTTATGTATTTGCTCATGGAATCCATTGTGGGAACTAACCTCATGACATGGGTAACATGTTAATGTGGCCCATTATTTTTCTTTTTCTTAAAATTACGCACAATGAAAGGTTGATTGTAGTTAATTTTTTAATGGTCAGTGTTTACAAAATGGCCATTATTGCTAACAGAATAAAATCTAATAATGCCGGGAAGTACCGAAATTTAAGAAAATTTCGGCACCACTAAAAGTTTATAAAGGAAGAAAGAATAATGTGAATATAGGTCAAATTTTTTGTAAAATTTTCTTGCCAAACTTCCAACCTAGGTACTAGGTCAGTGATGGCAAACCTATGACCCACAATTGCTTGGCAAGTAAAGTAAAAGTAAAGTAATCGCCTATTTTTTCAGGCGGGGCTTAACGTCCAACTACCAAATTAGGTGTCGTGGACGGAGGCGACTAGCAAACATACTTTACTGTAAATTTCTTTTTATTAACCATTAAATAAAATCTAAGGCCTAAAGACCGGGGAATCGAACCCAGTACCACAATAAATATTAGCTTTACAGGACTCGCCTCTAACCGCTCGGCTACCGTGGCGCCTTGCTAGACAACCATTTGTTTGTTTACGCGGGTTGATTTAGATTTTCTAATTGTGATGGATAATTTATATTCTATCTGTATTTTTTTCAATCACGCATTGACACAAAAGCAATTTAAATGCTATCTAATAACCTTTTAGTTTGATCATTACAGTTCTACGTTATGCAAATGACGACAAATGCTTTTGTAGTATTTGAAATAAAGCAAAAGTGTTTACAAAATATCAAATAAAATGTTTACTCATATTTTGTTTGTTAAAAAAATCGACAACCCAAAGCAAATAACCATATTTAGATTTTTCTACAGATACGAGTAAAATACACACTTTTGTAAGGTTTTGTTCAGTTATGTCTGCAGAAAAGATACTTCCATAGCAATTGTCCCTTTAAGCCAACTGAATTTTAAAGATGTTTAGTTTTGAAAATATTCAGTTTAAAATTTTTAAACTTAACTCTTGTGCAAATAATGGGCATTAGTGACCCAAGAGCTAGTACTACTAAAAAAAAAATGAACAAAAATTTGACCCACGTCTCAAAAAGGTTCGCCATCCCTGGACTAGGTCATGCTCCGGGCTTATGTTTATTTGTTTATTTTATTATTATTATTTTAATTGATTTAAGGCGCATCAACATCTAAGGTTATTGGCGCCTGGAGATTTTTTTAGTGCACTGCCGACCTCCGGAAATACAGACAACACTATCCATCACCGGACAGTGAGCTGTAAGAGGCTGCTATGAAGAGAAAAATCTAAGTGGCCAGCAGCTGGATTCGAACTCGGGACCTCCGCATGGGAATACAATACGCTAACCGCATAGCTAATCCGTTTTCTTATTAACAATTATAATATTGTTTGCATTATTACAAGTATGGTTGTGACAACTTGTATCTAAAACTACTCTAGACGTCCCGCCCACATACAACCATTAAGACGTCTCATTGGCCATGAAATCTGTACGATCACAGTACCCTGTCTATTTCGGTGTAAGAGAATGTAAAAGTCTGAATAAAGAATGAATTGTGAAAAAGTTCTGTTCCCCAGGTACAACTTTGGTAGTCCCTGGCTTGACATAGTTGTAGATAAAATGAATTCCTGCGCTTTAATAAAATTGGGAATGAGAAGGCTGTAATAGTAGAAGGCACAGCTAGTTTTATTCTTATTCTATGGAGCTGGGGGAATCATTAGTTGTAGTGAGATAAGATGGGACCAAGCTTGTTACGGGACACCTCGGTAGCAGGTGAGCTCTCTTGACCAGGTAGCCGGTACACAGTTAGAGCCAGTTACGGCTTTCTTCAGCTTGTTAGCCACTCTCTCTCTATCTAGTCCCAGCATTCCATACTATCGCCGAGATTGTAGAGTCCACTACTTGCTCCTGGCTCCCAAAAATATATAAGTCGGCGCCCAATTCTCATTTTGGGTGGTCTCATCTTTTTTACTTAATTATCTGACTACCATGTCCTCAACTTGCTCCTACCCTTCACCGCCTCAACCAACACACTCCACTCGCCACCTAACTTGTCTAGAGAACTCCGTTGCTTATACGGCGGTTGTCACTTCACATCCTAAGTTTAGTGCTGGGACTCTTCTCGCAGCAGTATATCGTCGTCAATCTTTAAATAAACTTTTACCTCGTGATAGTCACCTCTTAGTTTTCTGTAGATTTATAAGCATGATTATTGGACTGTTAGTGCTAGTGCCGTCTTCTAGTTGTCGACAGCACTATTATTTATTTCCTGGCGCAAATATGAAAGTGTAGGATCTCCATTTTTAGTTTTATGGCATCTTAAACGAATGTAAAAAAACTATAATGTTAAATGTTAAGTGAAATTGTTGAAGTTTATTTTGTTTTTTAGGATAACCCCACAGAAAAGAGATCGCAGTCTTACATTCACATAAAACAAAAAGTAGAAGTAACTACAAAAATTATCTAAATGGGCTGGAAATGTATACATCCAACTAGCACAAAACAGTAAAGGGCTCATGATTAGAACACTTATCAGTCAAATACTGATTTGTTACTGCAATAATACAAATGATTCATGATACAACAAGCATAATTTGGTTTTATAACTTAATTCAAATACGTATAAACCATAATGCCGTGGAGGCGACTAGCAAACATACTTTACTGTAAATTTCTTTTTATTAACCATTAAATAAAATTCAAGGCCTCTAGACCGGGGAATCGAACCCAGTACCACAATACACATTAGCTTTACAGGACTCGCCTCTAACCGCTCGGCTACCGTGGTGCCTTTTTCTGCTACCTACATATTAGATAAATTAAAAAAGAACAAAATCCAGACGGGTTAAAAGGAAGAGGATTAGCTCAAGATAGCTTTACTGGATTTCCTCTCGGAGATCTCTGATTCGAATCCAGCTGCTGGCTCTTAGATTATTCTCTTCCTGAGGAGTGCTTCTTACAGTTTACTGTCCCGGTGATGGACCAGTAACTAGAGACCACAGAAAGAGCACTGAAACAAGCTCCGGAGCCCTTAAAAACAAAAAAAAATTAGATGAAGTTTCTGCATACCTTGAATGGAATATTTCGATTATGCGATTGGTCTTCTAAATCCTCAGTTAAGGTAGTGCATTTTAATTGGTAGTTGGACGTTAAGCCCCGCCTGAAAAAAATAGGCGATTACTACTTACTACTATAAAAAACCATAATGCTATCCAATTTATCTGCTATATTATATTCAGATTTTATGCACAAAATTTAATTAAAAGCTCGAACATATAATTAATACACTTTATTCATTTTCTCTCCCACTTTTTAATTAACTATACTTAAGTCTGACTATACTTATTTGCATAAATTATCATTAGAGTGATGCCAAATTCCCAATTTACAAGGCCTTGACAGTGATATAGTGTTATTTACTTTGTTAACATCAAATGATTTTAATAAGATAATATTGCTGGCATCATTTACATTTCTATCTACAGGGTGAACCAGTAAGTATTGTCCATAGGCCTACTGTGTGTAGTATATCTAAAGTGGAGTTCAATGACGTATTGGCCAACTTCATATTTTCCTCTGTTCTTGAGTGATGTCACTTTAAAGTTTTTTTCTAAAATCATTACTTTTTTCCAATAAAAATGTTATTACTCAGAAAGTTTTAGTCCGAATTCGATTCTGATGACACGGTTAGAAAGACAGATAAATTTTCTAAACATTGATACCATTTCGAAGCCTAAGTTATTCTCCAAACAGCCTCAATCTTCCTCCGAATGCTGGAAAAATAATAGTAATAGAAATTTTTAAGAAAACTCATTCGGCTCTTATGTGATCATTATCCGACCTAGGTGCTGGCACTTTTTATAAAAGTTTCCTTGTTTAATGGGCTTTCAAACGGTGTATCATTTTCCAGGATTCCTTTTATCTTCGTATGAGAAATTACGTTTGTTTTACAAGAAAACGTGTTCACGAGCACTCAACAGTGTTAGTTTATCAAGTTGTTTAATTCATTGAAAACTCTTTTAGATGGACCAGTAGTCAATTTTTAAAGTAGATTGTAGATTATTCACTCAGTCATAAATTCTCACTTTAATTCTAACTTTAAAAGTATTAGTGGTTTCGCGATAGAAGGGGAGCAATATTTAAATGAAAGATCGCCTAGTTCTAAGCTCAGAATTGTTAGCTAATTACGGATCATTCAGCCCCTCTACTTTAGAATCGTTTACGAAGATAGACTTTATAAATTTCAAAACTACATTGAATGCCCGGCAATGTAATACCCGCGACCAGTATATGTCTGTATAACTTTCTGATTGTATGCCTGAATTATATGCTTTCAAGAAATAGATAGGGGAAGATTGCTTACGTCGTACCGGTGCCTCAGTGATTTTGAGAAAACTGTGTACGCTATACAACTGGTAACACGGAATAAAGGTAACATAGAGCTATTTTCATTGTAAATTCGTATTGCGACTCATTCTTCTTACTGTTATCGTGTATTTGTAATCTTCTTTGGATAAGTACAAGATAGATAAATGCACCGTTGGATGTTAAATTTATATTATACATCTATCAGTGCATTATTTGCCTCATGAATTTTGTTAAAACTTAATTCAGCATTATTTTGGGGTCATATGAAGCAGATATAACGTTGTATCTTAAGTCGTACTCCCATATATTTCCTAAGTCGTACCTAAGTGGTACGATTTAAGCATCCATACATTATATTGGCATGTTTTTTTACAGGACTGCCCGCGCTTCAATGAGAAATCGCGCGTACTCGCACTACATTAACTAAAGAATTAACTGCTTCTCTCGAAATTATGAATAATCTCGACAATAATGAGAAAAAAAAGCAAGACATACATCAGAAAAGCACGTAAAAGTAAAAGCGTGAATATTAAAAAAACTAGTTTTGCAAAGTATGCTTTGGAGAACCGTGAAGAAAGCATGATTCAATGTTTGAAATGCAAGTTTTGGGTACATGATGTATGGTGCTGATGTGTCCAAAAGAACTAAAAAATGGCCCATAGCAAATAGCACTAAACCTACTTAATGGGAGTAATTTTAGCTTACGGTACGACTTAGGGAATAGGAGGTTCGAATTAAGATTCAGGTTTCCTAAGTCGTACCGATTTGACTTTTTTACGTTTTGATGTTTTAAAGAAACTGTAAACAAGGAATGTTTTAAGTTTTTTTTGTAAACATACTTAATATGCAGGGTGTCCCCAAGCTATATGGATAACGACTTTTTCTCGGAAACTAAGATAGCTAGAAAAAAAAAAACTCCCCCTTAGTCCCCTTAGTTTTTTCGTTAGAAATCCAAATTTAATTTGTAAATTTTTTTAGGTGCATCCAGAAGCGAGATACAGGCACCAACTTCATTTTTTTCAAATGGGGAGGTGTGGTTTTTATTTCAGAAATAGATTGCTCTATTTTTTTAAAAAGAAATTTTTCTTGAATTTACACGCCCATCAAATTGCCTATCGAGATATCTCTTTACATGCCTGGTGGTGTTATATCGGGGGGGCGATTCAGTGGCCACCTCGTTCACCGGACTTGACACCTATGGACTATTTCCTTTGGGGATACCTGAAAAACAAGGTGATTATTCATAACTTTTTTTCTTTCTTTCCTTATTTCTGCTTACCTAAAAGCATTTCTAAATCTAGGTGCATCAGAATCAAGCCGGAATTGCATCTGTTGGTGAACTAAAGCAGAGAATAATAGATGCCTGTAACTCGGTTAAAGCTGAATCTATTTCTTTGGCAGTAAGGGACAATTGGCAGAAAAGAGCATGTCTATGCATCTCTAATGGTGGAGGCCATTTCGAGTATGATCTGTTATATTAATGAGGAGTAAAATTTATAATAAAATAGTACTTTTCTTCTTATTCAATCAAAAAACCATTATAATATCATTTTGAAATTTCTTATAAGAATCATGTTTTCATTCATAACTACTAAAATATCGCTCACAGAAAGAAACCGTTCTAGTAAATTTGTCTTTAAAACAATAGAGGAATCTATTTCTGAAATAAAAACCGCACCTTCCCATTTGAAAAAATTAAGTTGGTGCCTGTATCTCGCTTCTGGAAGCACCGAACAAAATTTACAAAGTAAATTTGGATTTCTAACAAAAAACTAAGGGAACACGTATTTTTTAGTTTTTTTCTAGCTATCTTAGTTTCCGAGAAAAAGTCGTTATCCATATAGCTTGGGGACACCCTGTATACTTGAATGTATACCGCTGTTCCCAATAATGATTATAACCTACGTGTTTACGAACAAATTCTTCTGTTTTGGACCAATTTATCTTAGGTAGTACAACTAAAGCAACCTTCCCCTATAATTTGAAGTGAAGTAGAAAGTACCAACAATTTACTGTAAATTTCAGATAAAGTTAAGTTAGATGATCTCAACTACATTACCATTGAGGCATTAAACACAAGAACAATATTAGTTGGAGATATTGGGAGACAATCTCCCTAGGCAGCCATGGCGTATGATTCAGGTAGGCAAGCTCTCATCTTAACTTAAAGATCCAGCGGAGTTCAGTTAGAGTTAGACCCAAGGAATTATCATTCAAGTGACAAAGGTTAAATGAGTGGTGAAGTTCTCTGTATAAAAGGAAGCGGGATGAGAGAGAGACGCGGTTCTGAAGCCCCTGACCTGCTTTCATCTTGATCAACAAGGAGGCTAATTGATCCTTCCACGCAGGTATACCTTCCACAGAGGCCACAAAATCGCAGGAATACTTCTGAGCCAAGTGTATCCAATGTCGAAACCAGAAAATCTTTCTATTGATAATCTCCAACGCTAAGATTCTCGGTAAGCGGCACTGGGGGAGATCTAAGACTCTTAAAATATATTTAAAATGGAGTTTCAAAGTAAATACCTCCAACAGGTCCACAGCGGTCTCAATGTATAGCATATAGTTAGGCGAAGACGAGGGAAGTGCAAATAATTTTTTAATAAAAAATCTTTGGAGACTTTCTACAACATCATACTTTTGAAATCCCCAGACCTGGGCAGCTTTGAACTTTGTTCTCTTTGTAATTCAAGGTGCATTGAGGACGTGGTTCACTTTCTTGGTGACTGCTCAATTTTTTCTGAAATCCGGAGACTCTATTTCGGACGTTCAGTACTTACGAGAGAACAATTGATTTCTTTCCTAAATGGAACGCGAAATTGTCAACCTCTTGTTAAATATGCTCGCCATGCCTGGTCTTATCGTTATCAGCTGGTTCAGGAGTTTAATTATTAATTTATAATTCTGTTATATATTGGCTATTTCGTTTTATTTTTATTTCTAGGTCGGTTATATTTTTTGTTTATTATTACTATTATTATTTTTTGGTTTATTTGTTTTTCCTTTTCCTTTCTTTATCATTATCGTAACTTCGACTCCGGCTGACGGATTTTCCAAGCCGTATAATATTTTCATTTTGTAATTTGTAAATATTTCATATGAAGAATAAATATTATTATTACTTCTACTACTACTATTGGGAGACAATCTTGACGTAAAGCCTTTAAATTTGTTGATATTGCCACCGTGTACAAGTTTCGGCTGAGCGAATATGCTTTTTCTCTAAATAGATTTTAGTAGCTTTACTTTACTTTTAAGTTTATATTTTTACTTAACTTTAAGTTTAAATTTAGCGTGTATTGTATAATATTGAAGTTACGTAAACTGCGGTAAGAAAAGTGATTTCAAACATAACACAGACAAGCGTACAAAACACATTTCACTTTGTTAATTGGGGTACCCAAAACGTGCGCAACTTAATTTCAAAAGTTTGACAGGTTTGCAATTATTCTTACTGGGGAGTTAGAAATTAAAAAAAAAAAAATCCCTAATCAAAGTCATTATCTGAATGATAGATCATCGCTAGATCGTCTGCGCATGTACACCTCGGCCACAATTTAATTATAAGGTAGCGACCTACCGCAGGATTAACTTGTTTACGTCACTGTTTTTTGATGTATTAATTCGTAACCAGTCTTCACATATACAAATTTACTATTTATGTTTCTAATTAATTACTATAATATTCTAATAATATTAAGAGTATTCCAAGAAAAATGGTATCCCATTAAAATAGTTGAGAATAATTATACAGTTTGTTTGAATGGAGTGACAATCTGTCTGTTATTTGATATTAACTCATCTTACTACTCTCTATAGCGACATGCACCTACCTGCATAAAGGCCACGCAACCATCATGCACCTAGCCAACACCTAATACTTCGCCTACTTGAGAGCAATGTTGGAGCTCCCCCTGGAGGCCCCTAGCACGCCATTTCCCACTTCCGGCCGCATCTCGTGATTCCACTTCCCAGTTCCTGTTTGCTGTCTCACCACTCTACAACGAAACTCTCTTATAAAAAAAAAAAAGCCCCCTTACAGCAGTCATCGTATAATTCCCAGTTTAATAAATGTTTCTCAAAAACTAGACAGGATAGGTAGGTTACTTAATTCAAGTAGTTATTTTGTAGGGTCCGTGAAAATATATCGGACAATTGATAGTATTTGTTTTAGGCGGAGCTGAACGTCCAACTACCAATCAAGAAGTCCTGGACGAGGGGCGCAAGTACAATACTTTACTGTAAACAATTTTTTCTAACAAATAAAAAGTAACAATACGCGGGATTCGAACTGAGGATCCCTCACTTACAAAACCACGCTCATAAGCGCTAGACCAACACCCGTCCTTACATCATTTTTGAGTTTTCCCTGCAAATATCTGTTTTGCGGTCCCCTAAGTCAGAAAAAGAGGGTTTTTACAAAGTAGTTTGTATATTAGTCTGTATCCAACGTAACTTAAGAGCGAAAAGTTGCAATTTGGTATTTCGCATAGATACCAACAGATGTTGTCATAAGACGGTTTAGGTCAAAATTCGTCAAATGAAAGTACCACTTTACAAAATAGTTTTTTTCATTTGTTTTAAATTTTTTCTCCAAAAAAGGCTGTATTGATTTCTTTTAAAATTGGTGCACTAATTGTAAATATGCAGTTCTCAACTTTTATTATTCTCTTGTGCACTAAGAGGGATAAATGCATTATTGAAATCTAATTTGAAGAAAATTCCTCAACCTCAGAACCTCCAAAAAGTACCTGGGCTGTTCAGTAAACTTCGTACATACATAAGGAAAGTTCGTTTTTGGGTAGTTCGGTGTAGACTTCTCTGTAAGGTTACATCTGCATAATTACGGTTACAAAGACTCAAATGTTCGGGTATTTAATAAATTGGTGAGCTATAACCATGATGACGTAGCAGTAAAAAAAAGTCATATGAGTGTTCACAGCAGATATTTTTCTATAATAGCGTCGGTGAACTTTCTAAATGCGTATCTACTTCATACTCTGATATCTGTGGTTTAACTAACTTCAATGAAGTGGCAAAATTGGTTACCATAACTCAAGTTACAAAACTACAACTTTACTGTATACTTGTAAATAAGAAGGACTTTAATTTTTTTTAAAATGCTATCTATTCGTAGAATTTCTCTTAAACTAAATGTAAATACAAGCCTTCATATAAATTCAATCTATTCGTGGATTTTCGCTTTAACTAAATGTAAATACAAGCCTTCATGTAAATTCAATCTATTCGAGGATTTTCGCTTTGTCTAATGTAAATACAATCCTTCATGTAAATTCAATCTATTCGTGGATTTTTGCTTTAACTAATTTAAATACAAACCTTCATGTAAATTCAATCTATTCGAGGATTTTCGCTTTGTCTAATGTAAATACAAGCCTTCATGTAAATTCAATCTATTCGAGGATTTTCGCTTTGTCTAATGTAAATACAATCCTTCATGTAAATTCAATCTATTCGTGGATTTTTGCTTTAACTAATTTAAATACAAACCTTCATGTAAATTCAATCTATTCGAGGATTTTCGCTTTGTCTAATGTAAATACAAGCCTTCATGTAAATTCAATCTATTCGTGGATTTTTGCTTTAACTAATTTAAATACAATCCTTCTTGTAAATTCAATCTATTCGTAGAATTTCTCTTAAACTAAATGTAAATACAAGCCTTCTTGTTAATTCAATCTATTCGTAGAATTTCTCTTAAACTAAATGTAAATACAAGCCTTCATATAAATTCAATCTATTCGTGGATTTTCGCTTTAACTAAATGTAAATACAAGCCTTCATGTAAATTCAATCTATTCCTGGATTTTCGCTTTAACTAAATGTAAATACAAGCCTTCATGTAAATTCAATCTATTCGTAGAATTTCTCTTAAACTAAATGTAAATACAAGCCTTCATATAAATTCAATCTATTCGTGGATTTTCGCTTTAACTAAATGTAAATACAAGCCTTCATGTAAATTCAATCTATTCGAGGATTTTCGCTTTGTCTAATGTAAATACAATCCTTCATGTAAATTCAATCTATTCGTGGATTTTTGCTTTAACTAATGTAAATACAAGCCTTCATATAAATTCAATCTATTCCTAGATTTTCGCTTTAACTAATGTAAATTCAATCTATTCGTAGAATTTCTCTTAAACTAAATGTAAATACAAGCCTTCTTGTTAATTCAATCTATTCGTAGAATTTCTCTTAAACTAAATGTAAATACAAGCCTTCATATAAATTCAATCTATTCGTGGATTTTTGCTTTAACTAATGTAAATACAATCCTTCTTGTAAATTCAATCTATTCCTAGATTTTCGCTTTAACTAAATGTAAATACAAGCCTTCTTGTTAATTCAATCTATTCGTAGAATTTCTCTTAAACTAAATGTAAATACAAGCCTTCATATAAATTCAATCTATTCGTGGATTTTCGCTTTAACTAAATGTAAATACAAGCCTTCATGTAAATTCAATCTATTCCTGGATTTTCGCTTTAACTAAATGTAAATACAAGCCTTCATGTAAATTCAATCTATTCGTAGAATTTCTCTTAAACTAAATGTAAATACAAGCCTTCATATAAATTCAATCTATTCGTGGATTTTCGCTTTAACTAAATGTAAATACAAGCCTTCATGTAAATTCAATCTATTCGAGGATTTTCGCTTTGTCTAATGTAAATACAATCCTTCATGTAAATTCAATCTATTCGTGGATTTTTGCTTTAACTAATGTAAATACAAGCCTTCATATAAATTCAATCTATTCCTAGATTTTCGCTTTAACTAATGTAAATTCAATCTATTCGTAGAATTTCTCTTAAACTAAATGTAAATACAAGCCTTCTTGTTAATTCAATCTATTCGTAGAATTTCTCTTAAACTAAATGTAAATACAAGCCTTCATATAAATTCAATCTATTCGTGGATTTTCGCTTTAACTAAATGTAAATACAAGCCTTCATGTAAATTCAATCTATTCCTGGATTTTCGCTTTAACTAAATGTAAATACAAGCCTTCATGTAAATTCAATCTATTCGTAGAATTTCTCTTAAACTAAATGTAAATACAAGCCTTCATGTAAATTCAATCTATTCGAGGATTTTCGCTTTGTCTAATGTAAATACAATCCTTCATGTAAATTCAATCTATTCGTGGATTTTTGCTTTAACTAATGTAAATACAAGCCTTCATATAAATTCAATCTATTCCTAGATTTTCGCTTTAACTAATGTAAATTCAATCTATTCGTGGATTTTAGCTTTAAATAAATGTAAATATAAGCCTTAATGTGTTAACTTAACTATGTTTTTTCCATTTATCCCTACCTAAATTCGCCAGCAAATGTCCTGTAAAACTCTTGTAACACAAATCCTTCCTCCTAAGAAGAAGCTCTCTATGGGCAATGTTACCACCGTTTTCCTGTTCACAAGAATGCCACACAATGTTACGCATAAGAAAGTAAATTGTAATTCCATCGTATCAAGAATATGAATTCTTGGTTTGCAGTAGATGTAGCTAACTAAACTCCCACAGCGTCATATTTTTTTTTATTTCTGGTTTTAATTTATTAAAAAAAAAGTAAAAGAATCAGCAGTTTGAGGCTTCAGATATAGGAGTTGCTGTTAGAATGCGAACTGTTGAGCACAGTAAGAGATCTACGCTCTTGATAACTGAATGCCATGAATACACGGGCTCTCCCGACTGGATTGCTGTTATAAAAATAAGTATAGAAAAGGCACAGATAAAAACAAACATAAAAATGGCATTAGCACTTTTTCGCTTCCTTCACTTTTGTATTTCTACAAAATTATAAAAACAAAAAACAAAAAAAATTAATATCAGTGCATCTGGCAACAATCATTTTTATAGAACACCGTGTCTGGTAATAAAGTGTGCAGTGACTGTGATGAAATCATCGCGGCTAGCTGCATTTTTAACCTTCAGTGGGCAGTTGCACTTAAAACTGAAAGTCGCATCGCAATCATCTGTTATGTTCCCTCCCCTCTGAGCCAACCAAATCTGGTCTCTTTACAAATATAAAAAACAGGGTTGGATGTGTACAATAAAAACACCTAGTGTGAACAATTATATGATGTTTTCTTATCGCATTTAGTTAAAAGAATTTGTTACTTGTAACTTGGAATGTTTTACTGAAAGATATAATGCATGTTTCCTTTGATAAAATAAAACGTTTGAAGGAACTTTGAACTCACAGCTAACCCTGAACATTAAGTGTTTTCTGAAATTGTTTCGAATTAAAGTGATCGTCTTAGGCGCCACAGTAGCTGAGCGGTTAGAGGCGAGGTCTGCGAAGCTAATATGTATTGTGGTACTGGGTTCGATTCCCTGTCTAGAGGCCTTGGATTTTATTTAATGGGTAATATGAGAACTTAGGGAAGAAATTAGCTATGCGGTTAGCGTACTGTACTCCCACGCGGAGGTCCCGGGTTCGAATCCAGCTGCTGACTCTTGGATTTTTCTCTTCCTAGGAGCTTCTTACAGCTCACTGTCCGTTGATGGCCGGCAGTGTACTGAAAAAAGCTCCGGGCGCCAATATCCTCAGATGTAGAAGCGCCTCAAATTTAAAAAAAAAAAAATATGAGAACTTTCTAGTAAAGTATGTTTGCTAGTCGCCTCCGTCTACGACAACTAATTCGTTAGTTGGACGTAAAGCCCGCCTGAAAAAATAGGCAATTACTTTATTTACTTTAATAAAGTGATCGTCTTATTGACGTTTTGTCAATGCTAAATTCAAAACATTCTGGCGTCAATTTAGTACATTACAGTAAGCTCCAAAAATCTAGATTTAAGTCAGCCTACTATACAGGGTGACCAGTTATATGCTGCACCCACTTTTTTTTTAACGGCGGGAAATTTCGAAAAAATAAAAAACACGTATTTAATCATTTTTAGTCTAGTTTATTTTCAGTGATTGACCCATTTTTTTAAACCCTTGTATCTCGAGATACAGCATCCAACTTTTTTTTTTTTAAATGGAACGTTATAGTTTTCTTTGCATATTTTTATAGTATTTGAGCTTCTAAAAAAAAACAAAAAAATATTTTTTGAAATCGGTTGGATTTTTCAAAAGTTATGGTAATTTAAAATATGGAAAACAAATTTCAGTTTATTGTCAAAATTACGTTATTTTTTTTAAAGGATCTGTTCAAACTGGGCACAATCAACGGATAGGCAAGCCAAAACTCTGGACTCCCACGCTTTGCTTGTAGCAGCACTTATGGTGGCGAAGTCAAGATCTAGGCAGGCTAGAGTAATTCGACGTTTCAGATCATTAAGGATACTTTACACTTTATTTTTTAGGTATCCCCACAAAATATAGTCCACTTGGGTCAAGTCCGGAGATCGAGGTGGCCGTTGGATGGGACAATGAGTCCCTAAGCACTTTTCATGGAAATTTCTGTCCAGGTAACCTCGAACCACTCTCGCATTATGTGCCGAGCAACCATCTTGTTGAAAATACATATCTAGCCGACGTTGTAGAGGAACATCTTCAAGCGGAACTGGCAAAATGTCTCTTAAAAAATATTGGATACCTTGCACCAGTTTAGTTCTCTCTGTAGAAGTATGGACCGATTAGTTGATTTCCTAAAACTCCACACCAAACTTTTGTAGAAAAAACAACCTGAACGTCGAATAACTCTAGCCTGCCTAGATCTTGACTTCGCCACCATAAGTGCTGCTACAAGCAAAGCGCGGGAGTCCAGAGTTTTGGCTTGCCTATCCGTTGATTGTGCCCAGTTTGAACAGATTCTTTAAAAAAAATAACATAATTTTGACAATAAACTGAAATTTGTTTTGCATATTTTAAATTATCATAACTTTTGAAAAACCTAACCGATTTCAAAAAAAATTTTTTTTGTTTTTTTTAGGAGCTTAAATACTATAAAAATATGCAACAAAAAATATAACGTTCCATTTGAAAAAACAAAGTTGGATGCTGTATCTCGAGATACAGGGGTTTAAAAAAATGGGTCAATCACTGAAAATAAACTAGACTAAAAATGATTAAATACGTGTTTTTTATTTTTTCGAAATTTCCCGCCGTTTAAAAAAAAAGTGGGTGGAGCATATAACTCTGGTCACCCTGTATATACTAAAAATTTGTTCTGCGATATTGCAAAAAAATTACCAGTTATAAAGGAGGATTTGCCCTATATTATAAAGCAAATTTGGGAACTTTATCTTTTATAGGAAAAGAGCAAAATATTGTCAAAGTTGGTCATTTTTTTCCTACAGGACAGTTTTATTGATATTTCGTTTCTTCCTGATAAACATTTTTACTAAACATGAGGTATATTAGATTTTATAAGTAATTACCTGAGTTAAAACAATACTAATTTCAAGTACATAAGCAGACAGGACAGAAGGCACACCAACATTACATATAAGAATGTAAATAATAATAATAATTGTTACTAAGCAAACCCCTGAAGATGATCTAGTCCCTAGGTCGAAAGCTTGGCAAAAATGCAAAATAATGACTGAAATTTGCCATATTCTTCTTCCTTCTAAATGAATCATTCACCACAAACAATTAACATCATCTGCGCAATACTAATTTATATTTTGCTTTGTTTGTTCACAGACGATACTGAATTCGATGCACAAGTATCAGCCACGTTTTCATCTAGTGAGGGCGAACGATATCCACAAACTCCCTTACTCTACCTTCAGGACGTACGTGTTCAAGGAAACCGAGTTTATAGCGGTGACTGCATATCAGAATGAAAAAGTAAGTGGGTGACCACTTGGTCTCTAATTGATTTTATTATTCTTGGAGAATGGGTCCTCAAAGGCACTGCAACTCCTTTATAGGCTTATTGTGCCTTCTTGTAGAACTAACCAACCTTCTTTACAATGTACAGGATTCTACCCACAAATCGTTTTTGCGTCATGATCTTTCTGTGAACTCATGGTGCAACAATCTAGTAATTGTGACGCCGGCAATCAGGGCGGCTATTTTCTCCTTCTCATCCTGACTAAGTCTGTACAAGAACACCAGATTAATCTCTTCTCATACCCTTTGTAGAGAAGAGGCTTATTGGTGACGGCCACATCCAGTTCTAGTAGAAAAACCTTCGCCCTTTAACAATGTCCAAGGTTTCCTTTCCTACCAGTTGATTTTGAGTATGGTCTTCTCCTCTAGTCTCACAAAGTGTTAGAGTCCTCACAAAGCAAAACAGCGATTACAGTGCAATCTCATAGGCTCATCAAAGACAATTCCTCTACTCCTGTCATAGTTTGCTCAAGAGAACAGACCGATCTACGGTGGAACTTCCGGGGAAAGAGCTTTTCTGATCTATCGTGTTTTATAAGTAGGCATAAAAGGCCAAACTTAGTTGGCATGGAGACTCGGCCGGGACAAGAGGTGAGACCAGCGAACGGCAGCTCTTTTAGTAAGATATGTGCCATTTGCCTTGACCAGCATGACATGAATGACGCTAGCTCTAAGTAACTACCACTTTAGCCCAAAAACTCTTCTAAGACAGCAGGCAGAATTGTGTCTCTAAGAGCGATCGCTAATTCTTGGGCTATGTTACATCGCCCGACAACTGTCTAGAGACTCTCCATATCAGCCGGTAGCAGGCATCCCAAACTAAAGACCTAACTCTAAATACTAGTCTCTGCTCATCTCTTCTTGATTTCTCCACAGGCCCGATGGGAGAAATATTGGCATGATTAGAGTACGAGTAGCTATTTCTCACCGACCAATGGGACACTTTGAATTTTGATTTTAGGCATGCAAGCAAATATTTTAGACACTTTTGGCTAACACAGTTTGAACTCAAAAGAGTAAAAACTAAAGTAAAGTTGATACTTTCAAACAATATATACCTTAACATGAAATTATTTATAATTAACTTTAAAGTCATGTTTTCTTCGTCATCTAAAATCTTATTAACACATAACATTAATGTATTATTAACATAAATGTATTATTATTATTATTATTATTTCATTTCTGACTCCTTATTAGGGAAATCACTCAGGGGGGTGGACTTTGCCACAACCCCTTATCTAAATTACATAATCTATCTCTCGGAGTTAAATTCTAAATCCAAATAATAGCGGGCTGCACGCGGCGATTGGCTGTCTTGATCTGCTTAATGGGCAGCACTCAGGAACTTTCGGACGATACGAACCGTATCTAGGAGGACTGCCTTCTGCGCCTCTACAACCAGATCAGTGGATAGGCCCAACTCATTGACAGCAGTCACCGTTGTTCTGGGCACGAGGCCACTCGTGGAAAGTATTATAGGCGCAATCGTCGTTTTGTCCAGGTTGTACATTTCTCTTAGTTGGAAACTAAGGTCCTGGTACTTCCGGATCTTTTCACCCCTGCTTTTCTGCATGTTATCATCATTGGGTATGGCGATATCGACGATATGTGCCACTCTACCCTTCCTAACCATAACTAGTATGTCCGGCTTGTTGTTAGCAACACTCCTATCCGTTACTATCTGAGTGTCCCAATATACTTTTGTGTGCGCATTCTGCAGCAGCGTCGGCGGGTAATATTTATAATATGGCACATCTGTCTTCAACAGCCCGAACTTTGAGCAAAGTGCTTTATGGATAATTTTAGCCACATTATTGTGCCTGAAAAGGTACTCCTTCAGCGCAAGCACTGAACATCCTGCAACTATGTGCTGTATGCTTTCCGAAGTGGAGTTGCACTTCTGCATTTATCGTGCACTAGGCTTTCCCCTAGAACCCATCTTCGGTACGCCTTCGTAGCTATCACCTGGTCCTGCATCGCCAATACGAACCCTTCCGTCTCAGGGAATAGATGGCCTTTTGTGAGCCAATAATATTATAACTTCTTTTTTTTACACGCTTTTGGTTCTTGTTCATCGGTTGGGCATTGACATTGTCGCAGTTCTTAATTACCACTGGACGCTAGCATTTTTATCTTTCTATAGTAGTTGAACATTCATACATTTCTTTTAAATCTTATTAAGGATGTATTGGATATTTTCAAATTTGGAACGTTTTATACTTAACGTGATTTTTGTTTGTTCCTGGGATCCATTCCCAATTTTTTTTTTCCGCCTCTAATTTCAATTTTGCTTAGAATTTTAAATTCTTGCCTGTTTCAGATTACTCAACTAAAGATAGACAACAATCCATTTGCAAAAGGTTTTAGAGACACTGGCGCTGGCAAACGGGAAAAGAAGTAAGTTGATACTCTAAATGTGGCAATATACGTAGAGCCAAACGAAGCGTTTATTTGCTCAGCATGCATGTGCTTTTTGTGCTTACTAAATACATGAGAAATCTTAGTTTTTCTCACTTGAATCGAGCTTCTTTTGGCCATATTTAATGCTTTAAAATCCATTATGTATCATTTTTTTTTTATCTCAGTAACATCTTTACATCCAAAGTGTAGCCAGTCTCGTTACAACACGTCCTGTCTTATCGGCAGGACACTTATCGGCTGCAAATATAACTATTCACTTCAAGAATATGTATGAAACTGGTGAGGACACAGTGTCAGATCTTGTTTTTGTTGTAGTAGCTTTGTAACCAGGATATTAACCATCTTGGTAAGTCTGTGGAGACTAGTCAGTATTTTATCGTCGTCGGTAGTCGCAATATTTTCTTTGTGATGCTGTGGATTATTAATGAAGTGTCGTCATCTTCTCGCCCAGCCAGGAAACCAGATCCATATCTAGCCGGCTCAAGGCTTGTGTAGGACTGGTTGGGTGATCCTACCTTAAATAATTAACATAATAATACTAGTAGGTGGCGCTAATGATCTCAGCAATCGATGCGCCGAAATTAGGTGATGAAAAAAACATTGTTTTTAATTACAATTCATTGATTTGCATCATGACTTATTCCTAACATAGTCCTGTAGTTGGCCCAGAATTACTTCTTCTTTCAGCAACTTAAGTTAGAACATTATTTGTTTAGTTTGTATGCATATTATAATTTCAAGCAATCAATTTGAATTAGAACTGAAATTTTTTGAATTATTTAATTTCTTTAGTTAGTATCTGGGTAGTTTCTAGTTTTGATGTTATTTTTATTTATATTTGCATCATATTTCATGTATAGTAAACGTTTCATTTTTTCCTTTCTCTTAAATCTTGATTCATCAACCTGATAAGTAAAGTAATTGCCTATTTTTATAGGCGAGCTTTAACATCCAACTACCTAATTAGGTGTCGCGGAAGGAGGCGACTAGCAAACATACTTTACAATAAAATTCCTTTTATTAACCATTAAATAAAATCTAAGGCCTCTAGTCCGGGAATCGAACCCACGACCACTCATCCAATAATACATATTAGAGCTTTGCGGATCCTCGCCTCTAACCGCTCGGCTATCGTGGTGCCAATATTTTATATTACATAAAAATAGATCAATAATTTATCATTTTTTTTGTTCTTTTCTAAACAAATACATTTTAGTGCCAGTTCATTGTAAATTTACATTAAAATGTAATGTACGAGGGTCGTTTGAAAAGTCCGTGCAAAAATAAAAACTACTTAATTTTTTGGGGTAAACCTTTTTTATTTTTCAACATAGTCTCCTTTTAGGCTTATACACTTCGTCCAACGCTGCTCTAGTTTGTTGATCCCTTCCGAATAATATGATTTGTCCAAGTCTGAAAAATAGCCATTCGTTTCTGCAATCACCTCCTCGTTTGAATAAAATCTTTTTCCCGCCAGCCATTTCTTCATATTTGGGAACAAATAGTAGTCCGAGGGAGCCAAGTCTGGAGAATAGGGGGGATGTGAAACGAGTTGGAACCCTATTTCCATTAATTTTGCGACCACAACTGCTGAGGTGTGAGCTGGTGCGTTGTCGTGATGGAAAAGGACTTTTTTGTGGGCCAATCGTTGGCGTTTTTCTTGCAGCTCGGTTTTCAAACGGTCCAATAACGATGAATAATATGCACCTGTAATAGTTTTACCCTTTTCCAGATAGTCGATGAGGATTATTCCTTGCGAATCCCAAAAGACAGTCGCCATAATCTTTCCGGCCGAAGGAACGGTCTTCGCCTTTTTTGGCGCAGATTCCCCCTTGGTAACCCATTGTTTAGATTGTTCTTTGGTCTCAGGAGTGTAGTGATGTATCCATGTTTCATCCACAGTGACGAAACGACGCTTAAATTCCTGCGGATTCTTCTGGAACAGCTGCAAACCGTCCTTGCAACACTTCACACGATTTCGTTTTTGGTCAAGCGTGAGCAATCGCGGCACCCATCTTGCGGATAGCTTTGTCATGTCCAAATGTTGATGCAAAATATTATGTACCCGTTCATTCGAGATGCCCACAGCACTAGCAATCTCACGCACCTTCACTCTTCTGTCATCCATCACCATATCATGGATTTTATCAATGATTTCTGGAGTAGTAACTTCAACAGGGCGTCCAGAACGTTCAGCGTCACTTGTGCCCATATGGCCACTCCGAAAATTTTGAAACCACTTATAAACTGTTCTAATCGAAGGTGCAGAGTCACCATAATGTTTATCAAGCTTCTCTTTAGTCTCCTGAGGCGTTTTGCCTTTCATAAAATAGTGTTTAATCAACACACGAAATTCTTTTTCGTCCATTTTTTGAAAATCACTCGACTTCCTCGATTCAAACGAATGCCTAACACAAAGAAATTGACCGATCTGGCTGAAACTTGGTGTGTGTTCTTCCAAGAGATGCTATTAACTAAACATAACCTCGATACGCGCCAGTGGTGTTATCTCTCTGACTTTGCACGGACTTTTCAAACGACCCTCATATGTTCTTTTACTATTTATTTATTTATTTTTTTATTTATTCGTTTTGTGAATTACATACAGAGTTGAGCAAATGAATACACAAGAAAACTAATTCTACCAAAAACAGAATAAGTTAAAAAAAAGAAACTTTCATTAAATAAATACTAATAAAAAATATAAATGAAACTTAATAAACTGTAAGATTACATAAAATTGGGATTAAATAAGCAAATTACAATTAAATCAATGAAGTCAATAAAGTTGGGCTCTTCTTCTCAGACATTCTTTTAAAAACCATAATTCATGATAAATTCATCATTTGAACCTAACAGAGAGTATAATACAAAAAGAACATCTTTCTAAAATATTTCTGTCTAATTGAGAAATACGCTGGACAAATAAAAAATATATGTGGCAAATCTTCATACACTTTCAAATCACATTACTGACAAAAAATTTTTGCATTGATTATATACTTTATTGTTACTGAAGTTTAATGAAATACAGTATTGGACCTGTAGTTCTTAATTGTGCAGACACTCTAGTTACTGCTAACGGTACTTTATGTAGAAGGTATTTCTGAGTTTGTAAACTGTAGTCATATAGACCAGCGTTTCCCAAACTTTTTAGACCGCGGCCCGGTACGAGATTTTAAATTTTTTCGCGCCCCACCTTATAAAAAACCATTTATTTACAAAACAAATTTTATTTTTTAATAAAAATCAAAATTCAAGTTATTTGTTTGTTTATTTCAAACACAAAAATTGCAAAATAATTATATATCAAAAACATAAGTAATTAAAGACAATCCATTATCTTCATTTAAAACTTAAAGTAAATTTTGTTTTACATATTTTGACCTTAGTGCGAAGGATGATGTTGTTTTTCATCACATAGTAATTTCAAATTAGGACTTAATGATGTTAATTTTATTCTCAAATTAGGTTCGACATCCAATCTGTTTCGATACTTATATTTTAAGTACACCAAGGCTGAGAACGCAGTTTCACACGTATAAGTGGTGACAAAAGGCATTAAAAATTGTATCGCTTTTTCGCTTACGCTTGGATATTCCTTTTGACAGCGCAACCAAACCAATCAGAGCATCCGAATTTAAACAGTCCGGTAGGAAATGGTGTTAAAGGGTTGCCACCTGCAGCACTTGAAAAAATTTCGGTGCCGGGTCGCGACCCACACTTTGGGAAACGCTGATATAGACCATAATAGTAGATACTAAAATTGGAGCTATTAAGATATTCAATATCTACATTTTTGAAATAAAGTTCATATTTGGACAGCACTATAGGGATCATTTTCTTAAAAACAACGAGATCTTCTATAGACAAGACAGCACAGCTTTATAGACATATAGCTCTATAGACTTCTATAGACAAGATGAAGCACAGCTTCATCTACACACTGCAACAAAATAGAAAGCTGAGAGAACCAATTATATTTGGGTAAATTATAAACTTTGGCACAGTCCCTGAGTTGCTCAAGGCAAGCTTTTAGATATCTATTTCCATTCATGCTTAACTATTTTAAAAGCTAGTTGAGAGCCCTTTTTTAAAATATTCATTATTATGTTCTTTTACTAACTTTATAATATAATTAATAATTAAATATGTCTCAAATATTTGGAATTTGAAAAATTAGTGAGTCAGTAGTAGAAAGAAATTTTTTTTTGTGTTATGCTAACCACTCGCAGACAGACCCAGGCCAATTTTATAATTCCACTCATAGTTTGGGAAGCTTTAAATGTAATTTTCTCATGGAAGCTCTCAAAATCGAAAATCTATATGATTAAAATATTTGTTTTACAAAGGGTAAAAAGTAAAAAAAAAAAAACAAAATACAAGGTTAAAAGCAAGGGAAATCAAATGTTAGAGCAAGTGGAACGTTAATAATTGTATTTTAAATTAAAGAGAGGGTGTATTTGGTAGTGATTGCACCGGATGGACAAATAGGGCAACCCCCGTGTCCGGTCACAGATCGGTTCGAACAAGCCTCGGAGCCATGTTACACGCTACCCCCTTTTGCGATCGGTTGCACTTATTTACTAACCAATTTAGATTGGCACATTTACATTTGCAATAGAATCACTTGCTGACAACCCCTCTACACTGATCACACTTTATTTATTCTACAAATGAAACTGTCAGTGATAGTTTCCATTATTGATGGCCTCAACCACGGAATGTCAGTTTACCTAGCATCAGTATTTACCACAACACGTGTAGGAGGGAGCCAAAATTTGCTCGAAGAACATTTGTTGTAACTCTGATCGCAGTGCCTCTTTTCACTCAAACTGAACAAACCGTCTTTAAATATAAAATTGCTTAAAAAAAGGCAAGGGATTAGCTTCGTGGTTAGCGTAGGCTACTGTCAACGCGGAGATCCCAGGTTCGAGTCCATCTTCTGGCCCTTTAGACTTCCTAAAAAAGCTCCCTACAGCGCAATGTCCGAACCACAGAACTCAGTCCAGAAAACGGTAGTTCACTGAAATAAGTTTCGGGCGCCAATGCGCCTTGAATTTAAAAAAAATAAAATAAAATAACTTAGACTTTGATAACAGAAACGTAAATACTGTCTTTGAATTTCGCGCCACATCAATCAACATATACACCAACCAAAAAAAATAAATAAAATAAAACTAATAAAGGTGATACGCACAGTCAAAGATCTTACTTCAATTAACTAAAGAACAGACGCGAACAAACCAAATAATATAACCACATAATCAATCAAGTAGGCAGCGGCAAGCCGCCATTACAGTCATCTGATTATAACCACAGCAGAGTTTAATACCTCTACACATAGATCCATACTCTTCTTACGTAGAATATTTCCGGGCTAAAAAGTTTGACAAGTGGAGAACGACTAGTTTTCAAGGCTTACACCTACGAGGGTCGTTTGAAAAGTCCGTGCAAAAATAAAAACTACTTAATTTTTTGGGGTAAACCTTTTTTATTTTTCAACATAGTCTCCTTTTAGGCTTATACACTTCGTCCAACGCTACTCTAGTTTGTTGATCCCTTCCGAATAATAGGATTTGTCCAAGTCTGAAAAATAGCCATTCGTTTCTGCAATCGCCTCCTCGTTTGAATAAAATCTTTTTCATGCCAGCCATTTCTTCATATTGGGGAACAAATAGTAGTCCGAGGGAGCCAAGTCTGGAGAATAGGGGGGATGTGAAACGTGTTGGAACCCTATTTCCATTAATTTTGCGACCACAACTGCTGAGGTGTGAGCTGGTGCGTTGTCGTGATGGAAAAGGACTTTTTTGTGGGCCAATCGTTGGCGTTTTTCTTGCAGCTCGGTTTTCAAACGGTCCAATAACGATGAATAATATGCACCTGTAATAGTTTTACCCTTTTCCAGATAGTCGATGAGGATTATTCCTCGCGAATCCCAAAAGACAGTCGCCATAATCTTTCCGGCCGAAGGAACGGTCTTCGCCTTTTTTGGCGCAGATTCCCCCTTGGTAACCCATTGTTTAGATTGTTCTTTGGTCTCAGGAGTGTAGTGATGTATCCATGTTTCATCCACAGTGACGAAACGACGCTTAAAGTCCTGCGGATTCTTCTGGAACAGCTGCAAACCGTCCTTGCAACACTTTACACGATTTCGTTTTTGGTCAAGCGTGAGCAATCGCGGCACCCATCTTGCGGATAGCTTTGTCATGTCCAAATGTTGATGCAAAATATTATGTACCCGTTCATTCGAGATGCCCACAGCACTAGCAATCTCACGCACCTTCACTCTTCTGTCATCCATCACCATATCATGGATTTTATCAATGATTTCTGGAGTAGTAACCTCAACAGGGCGTCCAGAACGTTCAGCGTCACTTGTGCCCATATGGCCACTCCGAAAATTTTGAAACCACTTATAAACTGTTCTAATCGAAGGTGCAGAGTCATCATAATGTTTATCAAGCTTCTCTTTAGTCTCCTGAGGCGTTTTGCCTTTCATAAAGTAGTGTTTAATCAACACACGAAATTCTTTTTCGTCCATTTTTTGAAAATCACTCGACTTCCTCGATTCAAACGAATGCCAAACACAAAGAAATTGACCGATCTGGCTGAAACTTGGTGTGTGTTCTTCCAAGAGATGCTACTAACTAAACATAACCTCGATACGCGCTCGATACGACCCTCGTATATTTCAAAATATAAAATACAAAAATAATGTTATTGAAAACCATTTTACACCAAATCCAGGCTGAAATTAAAATAAAGAATACAGCGCCGAAGATTTAGACTTTGAAATTTAAAAAATAAAAATAAAAAGCGATTAAATTTAAATTCCAATTTTTATAAAACCACTTCGCCAAATTTTGGCCTAATGAACCTATTTTATTATTATTATTATTATTTTTTAATGATTTAAGGCGCGTCAACATCTAAGTTTATTGGCGCCCGGAGCTTTTTTCAGTGCACTGCCAGCCTCCGGACTAATGAACCTATTATGCTAAATAAGTCTCACTAAAAGCTGACCACGGTTTCAATCCAATTGAAAGCGATAATCGAAGAGGGCAAGATAGGCGCCACGAAATTCGAACGGTTAGGCGCCACGGTAGCCGAGCGGTTAGAGGCGAGACCTGCGAAGCTAATATGTATTGTGGTACTGAGTTCGATTCCCCGGTCTTAGGGCTTAGATTTTATTTAATGGTTAATCAAAGAAATTTTCAGTAAAGTATGTTTGCTAGTCGCCTCCGTCCACGACACCTAATTGGTAGTTGGACGTTAAACCCCGCCTGAAAAAATAGGCGATTACTTTACTTTTTATTCGAACGGTTAGAGGCAAAACCTGCTATGTTTAAGAATTATTGCTGTTAAGGGTTCGATTCCCCGGTTTAGGCTTTGGATTTTATTTAATGTTTAATGAAAGAATTTTACAAGAAAAAGTACGTTCGCTAGTTGCCTTCGACAACAACACCTAATAAGGCCACCGTCAGCAACAAACAAAAATTGTCATTACTTTATATTAAAGTTTGCATTTGAAATGAAGCTTGTAAAATTTGCCGACATAACTTTGGAATCAATGGTACCGTATAAGTTGGCTTTACTTTTTGATTGAGGAAAACCCTGTAGAAAAGAAACATCAAACCTGAGGAAATAACTGCTTTTCCAAATGACGTAACAGAACTAAACCATTCGGATTTGTGCTAAGCTCTCTTTAATTGCATCACTCAAAAGCTGAAGTAGAGCATCTAATCAGTCAGATAAATATTGTTTAGGCCAAATCGTTGAATAGATTAAAATGATTCTACTCAGTAGAATATGGCCCGATCTAAGCAGCTACGGTCATTAACTGTCAGTAAATCTCTTCAGCAAAACAAAATTTGTTGTTAGTACACCAATTTTGGAGTATTGTTCGCCATTTTTGGTGATAGATTCATTTTTTTCTTTATATTATTTTGGACTAGGTTGTCTTCAGGTAATATACTTCTTATTAAACAATTATAATTTTTATACAAGGAACTAGCTCAGGTGTTTCCCGATTACTGGATTCCAATGCTTAATTCCCGGGTCCGAGTACAGCTTGCTGTCCGGTGATGGACAATGTTGGCTGTAACGAAAGAACAAAAAGCTCCGGGAGCCAAAAATCTTAGTTATTGATGTGTGCCTTAAAAAATATATACATACACTTTATTTGTATAGAGATACAATGTATCTGTTACAAAGGAGTTCAAGTTCATGTTCACTTTATAAACTTTGTGTAAAGTGTAAGATCATAGTTTTAAAACTTTTTTGCAAATAATTAAAAATTGCGTCCATAATTTTCTCTTCAAAATTATTAATTAATTTACAAAGTTCTTCTTTATGATTATTATATTTGTTTATATGAAGTGGGATTCTAAAACTTTCATAGACAGGGCAGCTGATAAACAATTAACGTTTCCGACTCGTTCTTATTACACATTAAACAATGATCTTTGGGCTTTGATTGTACAAATTACATTATTGATTTTAAATTTAATAATATAAGGGCCACCCAATCTTATAATTCGAAAAGAAATGCATTTATGTGCAAGTGTGCCTTAAATAATAGTCATAAAAAATATATATTTATATACAGGTTGTATACGGAGGAGTGGTCGAAACTTCGGAAGGTGATTCAGCAGCTCAAATGCAACAAAAAATATTCTATTCACTTTGGCCCGATTCTCAATAGTGTCCAAGTTATTTGCATTTTTAACTTTTCCGTCGATATTCGCGTTGTTCATCATAAATACGGCCGTAACTTTTCTATCCTTTATCCTTCAAAAAATCTGCTTATTCCAAACGAAAGAGCATTAAATTTCCTATAAATATGCTTGGTACAGAGCCTCAAAACGATTCTTATAACAATGAAATTTTTACTTGAATTTTTACCAATTGATTTATTGGGGTAGGCTTTTATTAAAACCCCCCAAAAATCCATATGGTCTTGAAGCTCAATAAATGCGCAACTTTTTCTGAAATTATGTGACTCCTTGATTTATTAATCATTGAAAAAATGCAGTTGAAAATTTTTACAAAGATCATCGAGAACGAATTTTTTAGACATTCAAGTAAAAAATTTCATTGCAGCAAACAAAAATTGTATGTTTACAGCAAATTTTCTTCGTTGATGTGGAGAAAATAACTTTTCTTTTATCCCTCCACAATAAATCAGAGGCAAGAAAAATCATCCTGCAACGTAGCCGATGACTGTTTCGAATCTAGAGGCTTCTTTAATTTTGTTTTTTAAACAGTTATGCTAGAACAGTTTTTGATTTGACCTAAAAGTACGTTGATGGACTATTATTATTATTATGACAGATAAATCAGCCTATAAATATTATTATTGAATACATAAATAAACAGGCGTCTACTGTGCGAGCTAAGGATTGCCTAGTTATGTGGTAATTGCCTTGAATGGATGGCGCATTAGAACGCCAGAACAGTTAGGAATGACCAGCTGGAGGACACTGTGTACAACACGAATCCCGTCCACAGCGACGCCATATTGATTTACTAAGGAGGAAATAAAGCAATGCGCTCTCGATCATGCCAAACTAGATTGCAGATTATATATTAATATGTTGTATTCACTGTATATCACATTTTCAAGACGGGCTACATAAATTATGCATCCAATTCGTGAGGAATACACTCTCTCTTGAACCTCCTCTCTCAAAAAATAAAAATAAATTATTTGTTAACTAACTACTTTCTGATATACTTTTCCTGCTTTATATATTATTTATAATATTTCTATGAATCGTATCCACTCAGGGCGGACGATATGTGCCTTTTATTTTGATCAAACTAACACATCACTCGATAAGTTTCTGGTCTAGCTAAGAAAAACGAAGTTTTTTTTCAGAAATTCGACTTTATTCATCAACATACTCTCCTTCAAGAGTGATACATGCATTCCAACTTTTCGATGCCTTTCTTATAGAAAGATTTGTCTTTACACTCTAAACAGGCCTCAGTTTCGGCAATCACTTCTTCATTTGAGCCAAATTTCTTTCCTTGGAACATCTTTTTGATGTCTGCAAAAAGGCCAGAAGTCGCTGGGGGCTAGATCTGAAGAGTACGGTGGGTGCGGAAGCAATTCGAATTGTAATTCATTCAATTTAACCATCGTTTTCATCGACTTGTGACACCGAGTATTGTATCTTGGTAAAACAGCACTTTTTTTCTTGATTTCTGCATTTAATCGATCCAACAATGCCACGTAATATTTGCTACTGATAGTTTTCTCCTTTTTCAAGATAGTCGACAAACAAAATACCATGCGCGTCCCAAAATACGGATAGCCATAACCTTGCCAGCTGACTTTTCGAGTTTTTGGTCGCTTTTGGACGACTTTCACCGGCTGCTGACCATTTTGCTGACGATCTTTTTGATTCAGGGTAATAGTGGATCCACGTTTCATCGACGCAAGAAATCCTTTTCATCTCGCTTGAACAGCTCCAAACAGCGCTTTGAATCGTCGACGCGTTGTTGTTTTTGGTCCGGTGTGAGCAAACGCGGCACCCATTTCGAAAACAACTTCCGCATGCTCAAATCTTCGTGTAAAATTGTAAACACACTACTACCTTCTGATATCCTTTAAGGTGTCAGCTATCTCACGTAACTTCACTTTACGGTCTTTCTAAATTATTTTGTGGACTTTTTTTTTTATATTTTCTGAAACAACTGCCGATTTTGGGCGACCAGAGCATATTCAGCTCAGCATCTTCAGGTGTTTGTACGACCGCGTTTCAATTCAGCGTACCAGTCAATAATAGTTGATTTTCCTGGCGCAGAGTCTCCATAACGCTTATCAAGCCACTGTTTGGCTTCAACAGTATTTTTCCCCATCAAAAAACAATGTTTAATCAACACACGAAATTCATTTTTATCCATTTTGTTTGTTTCTTTCATCCTAAAAATGACTCCTAACATTTCATATTTACTTCATATAGTGATAGTAATCGCCTAATTTTTCCAGGCGGGGCTTTAACGTCCAACTACTAATTAAGTGTCTTGGGTGAAAACTCTGACTTTACTATAAACAATTTATTTCTAACAAATAAAAAGTAATCATACGTGGGATTCGATCTGGTGATCTCTTAGTTACCAAGGCACTCTCTTGACCACTAGACCAACACGAGCCTCTTTAAAAAGTAATATAAAACTGCAACCTATATTTGAAACACTTTTCCGCAATAATTTCCATTAAGGGCACTTCCAATGATGTGGAAAACTGTATAGATTGTCTCTTTAAAGGGCCAGTTTTCTGTAATTTAAAAAAAAAATGGAATTTAAGAAAATTACTCCGCCGGAAATAACTCTTTATTTAATGGGTAGTTCACTTTTTACAAAATGGCTCCCAGACCTTTTCTGTAAATTTCGTATTGGTTAGGTTAGGCTTTTCTGTAAGATTACATTTTAGTTACTGGTACGGTTTTACTAAGTATAATGTTGGTGAGAATTAATATGGAGTTTTGAAGTGCATTAATGAGTTCGAACCTTGAAATTCTTTTTAATTGTTGAATCGGCCTTGAATATGAATTATTTAAGGATTTTTAAAACTCAAAATCAAATATCTGCCCGATTAAACTTCTTTTTTTAATTTTTGCTGACAGGGGTTCAGCAAAAGAGTTGTGATTTTTTGTTTTATTTTACACCACATTTTGTTGCAGTGGATTTACTATTAAAAGTTTTTAGATGCTGTGGAAAATAATAATGACAATAATAACATATAAATCTGAACTCAGTTGGCGTAGTAGACTGTGGGCTGTAATTATGGGAACTACACAATAGTTCTATTATGGTATTTGGCTGTCAAACAATCGACATATGCAGAAGGTACAATGGCAGCCAACCTATTGTGTTCAAACTGAATCTACAAACTACGTACCTTTAAAGCCACATGTGCTGACAGAATTGCGATCCATGGTTGCCTAGTTAATTCTCTATTCTGACATAAACGTCAATATAAAGAAATAGATCCGTTATTTTATTAATTATAAATATTAAATTAAAGGAGAAATTAACATTTACTGGCATAGCTGCTTGTAAAGAATGTTCACAGTGTAGATAAAATTGTTGGTGGCAGTGAAGTCAGTTTAGGTGAAGATTTAGGTAGCTGTGGCGACCGGTACTTAAAAAAAATTTACTATTATTATTATTTGTCTGCAGGGTGGGAAACCCAAGCGTGCATATAACCACTCTCGGCTCGTGCGGCTACCCGAAAGCAAAATAACAACAGCAATCGACCTAGAATGAACATTCAGCAGCTAAGAATCACAGCTGTCCAAATAAATCGAACAATCACCTCTAGCGGAAACAGTCTAAGCTACTCCATATTCACGTTAAAACAGATATTTTGAGTATAAGCTAGAAATGAAAAAAATTTGGCATGATCAGGACGGGGAAAAAATGTTGAACTAAATTTTTTTAAACTTGAATTTAGACGGTTGAAGCGCCGATGGCCACGCGATGTTCTTAATGAAGTAGAAGTGCCAGTGCATAATAGTTGCACTGTACGTTTCACCAATGGGTGAATTCTTCCCTCACGTTACTCATGTTTATACTATGTATCATATTGCCCCAGCTTCACTTATTGCACAAACTATACTGCAGTTGTGAAAAAATTAATAAAGTAAAACAAAAACGTGCATACTCGTATTCCTGATGATAACTAAAAATTGAAAAACAGTAAGATTGATTTCCTTTCAAAAAATTCAAAATAGAAAATTTACACTTTCCTACACAGATAAAATTGTATTTGATTTTCATGTGCATTCAGACTTACACATATGTACAGACCCCAATGTGCAACAATATGGTGTGAACAATTACTCGATTATATCTTTTTACTTCAGTTGATTGAAAGAATACTTTCTCGAAAACAAGTTGGTTTCAATATTCTCAACGTTCACTGCAAAATTAAGGTAATAGCTCAATTATTCTCGTGACTAATTTGAGAATGTTAATCTCTTATAATTGGCTGAAATTGGATAATTCTAGCTTCAATAGTTTTCGAGATATTTTAAGTTAAATTTTACGAAAGTTTAACTAGATTCAAATTTTAACATCTAATATCTCCCTCTCTAATACACCATTTTTATCGGAATTTTGGTCAAATGTAGAGAATGTTTATCTCTATAATTGGCTGAAATTGGATAATTCTAGCTTCAATAGTTTTCGAGATATTTTAAGTTAAATTTTACGAAAGTTTAACTAGATTCAAATTTTAACATCTAATATCTGCCTCTCTAATCACCATTTTTTATAGTAATTTTGGTCAAATGTAGAGAATGTTTATCTCTATAATTGACTGACATTGGATAGTTTTAGCTTCAATAGTTTTCGAGATATTTCAAGTTAAATTTTACGAATTGCACAATATTCTATCAGAAGCTGTTTTTAAACCAATGTGATCCTAAACATAAGTTATGTCGAAGTTTAAATGAAATACTATGGCGATTTTCTAGGCAAAAAAAAATTAGGAAGTTTGTAAAAAATGCAAAACAGGCGTACTTAACTTTCGTTAAACTGATATAGAACAGTTTCTATTGGGAATTTCGTTCTGACATTTCATATTCATAAATAGCATACAAAGTTTTAGAACCGTACAATATATTGAGATGGCACTTTGGTAAAGTTTCCCTCTTTAAGAACCCTATATAAATAAAGTTCCCTCCACAAATGCTTCTTATAGAAAATTACCCTTCCAAGTATGTAACAAAAAAGTTTATATAAGTCTAAACAATTTTAGAAAACAATGCTAATAAAATTGAACAACATACGAGGGTCGTTTGAAAAGTCCGTGCAAAGTCAGAGAGATAGCACTACTGGCGCGTATCGAGGTTATGTTTAGTTAGTAGCATCTCTTGGAAGAACACACACCAAGTTTCAGCCAGATCGGTCTATTTCTTTGTGTTTGGCATTCGTTTGAATCGAGGAAGTCGAGTGATTTTCAAAAAATGGACGAAAAAGAATTTCGTGTGTTGATTAAACACTACTTTATGAAAGGCAAAACGCCTTTCGGAGTGGCCATATGGGCACAAGTGATGCTGAACGTTCTGGACGCCCTGTTGAGGTTACTACTCCAGAAATCATTGATAAAATCCATGATATGGTGATGGATGACAGAAGAGTGAAGGTGCGTGAGATTGCTAGTGCTGTGGGCATCTCGAATGAACGGGTACATAATATTTTGCATCAACATTTGGACATGACAAAGCTATCCGCAAGATGGGTGCCGCGATTGCTCACGCTTGACCAAAAACGAAATCGTGTGAAGTGTTGCAAGGACGGTTTGCAGCTGTCCAGAAGAATCCGCAGGACTTTAAGCGTCGTTTCGTCACTGTGGATGAAACATGGATACATCATTACACTCCTGAGACTAAAGAACAATCTAAACAATGGGTTACCAAGGGGGAATCTGCGCCAAAAAAGGCGAAGACCGTTCCTTCGGCCGGAAAGATTATGGCGACTGCCTTTTGGGATTCGCGAGGAATAATCCTCATCGACTATCTGGAAAAGAGTAAAACTATTACAGGTGCATATTATTCATCGTTATTGGACCGTTTGAAAACCGAGGTGCAAGAAAAACGCCCACGATTGGCCCACAAAAAAGTCCTTTTCCATCCCGACAACGCACCAGCTCACACCTCAGCAGTTGTGGTCGCAAAATTAATGGAAATAGGGTTCCAACTCGTTTCACATCCCCCCTATTCTCCAGACTTGGCTCCCTCGGACTACTATTTGTTCCCCAATATGAAGAAATGGCTGGCGGGAAAAAGATTTTATTCAAACGAGAAGGTGATTGCAGAAACGAATGGCTATTTTTCAGACTTGGACAAATCCTATTATTCGGAAGGGATCAACAAACTAGAGCAGCGTTGGACGAAGTGTATAAGCCTAAAAGGAGACTATGTTGAAAAATAAAAAAGGTTTACCCCAAAAAATTAAGTAGTTTTTATTTTTGCACGGACTTTTTAAACGACCCTCGTATTATAGCAAAAAATAGTTTCTATGATATTTTTTTGATTTTATTTTTTATGTCCGCCATTATTGATTATTTTTCGCGTTACCACCAACCAGCAACTCACGTACCACCAGGTTGAGAAACGCTGGCTTAGATTATGTTTTAAGTTCAAAAATTTATTAAGAAATATGGTATTAATTTCGTTTCATTTAGTTTATACTTTATTTTGTACCAAAATTATTTTGTTCGCAGTCTTTGTTTTATCTTATTTTATACTTTTAATATTTTCATTTTTCTTTGCAGGTGGTTTATAGTTGACCACCCCTTAGACGGTCGTTGACCATGAGATTTGTCTGTCGCTGTGTTTATAAGTATTTATTTTTATTTAGGAATTACTTACTGAGAGATTTACACCAATTGATACATTACTCTAAATGGAGTTCAGTTCTTCATAGATCTTGGATACAGTCTTGGGTTTCAGTCTTCTTGGAGCTGTAGGTTTGCCGAGGTGGTTGTTAGATGGCAGTGTGTGAAGGGTGATGGAAGAAGTTGTCCGTTAGTTTGGTCATGTGAGTGTGAATGGCTTGAACATCGAGTTCTTTCTGGATATTTGAGTAAAAACATTATCAGAAACTATTTCCAGAAATCTCACTAAAAACAAAAATATTTAAGTAGAAAGAATTAGTGAATGTATGGTCCTACGGTGATACTCAAATCAATTAGTAAATTTGAGTACTGTGACTCAAAAACTCAAAAAGCAAAGGCTAATTTTCTGAGCACCAAATTTTTCTTACTGAAGTGACATCAAAACGAATGTCTCCGATAAGAGCTCAACAAAATAAATAAATAAATAAAATCAGCTCGATTATAATTATTTTTCTTACTCTTGTAAGTAAAAATAAATGTATGGACAAGTTTTTGTCTTTGTGGGACGTCAAATTATGAATTTTTGATGATTACTAGTTTATTTTATTTTTTTTTTTCAGTTTGCCAAGATGCAGTAATTCCTGTTTTATAGCGGTGGGGGACTCGTTCTGTGGACCTTCTAGGTGGTCTAACATCACAGCAGAGCCATCTTACGGCGGCAACGGGCACTATTCCTTAGCATTAGACCTCTTGCGCATGCTGCATTCCGTTTAGTGGTGGGCAAAACGATTTATCCATAAAAGTTTTTCATTCATTGGAATTGAATCAGCTCCATGATCGAAATTGACTCCAAAATCTCTTCCTTGTTTCTTACCTCTCCTCCTCTATTGCTTTTATCTCTAAAAGTATTTTAATTTTGCAGGATATCGATTCTTTGTTTAAAAAGGAAATAACATGTTTTAAAGTATGGCTGGTAGGAATAATACCACATACCTTAAAGAAGACGCAGAGTTTTAGATTTTATTTTTTTTTAATCTTTGCGACTGCAACGATTGTTGCAACAACCAAATGTGATATAATATAATGTCGTGAATGAAGATAGGAGAAGGCACCCAGTGGCGACACTCCATTAACGTGAACAGATGCACTGTACTGCTCTTATGAGGAACTTAGATTGCGCGGGGCCATCTTCTCTTCAATCTCCTTGGAGGATTACCTGGTAATGTGGAAGATGATAAAGTGTTCAATTAAAGGATTAGGATGAGCTGCTTGTAAAGGAATGAAATTTTAAGAAACGAGTTTTAGTAAGGTCGTTTAATGAAAGGGATTTTTGAGGTCATTATGAATGGCGGAGGTTAGAAATATAGAATGGAGCGTTAAGTAATTTTCAGTAGTAAGTCTGGGATGCGTTAAGAATTGGAACGGTTTAGTCGAACCCCATATACTTCGATGCCGTATGACCAAATAGGTCGCAGTAACAGAAGCTACAAGAGTCTTTTTGTTTTGTAGGTTGAGTTTAAATCGTTTGTCAAGTAGTCTGGCGACCAAGTTTTTGTAGCGTTGGTTAGTTTCTTGTCTTTTCAGTCTAGTATAGGGATTCCATGTCAACCGTTTGCTTTTAGGTACAGTCCAAGGTAGCGTAATTTGTCCACAGTTGGTATAGGAGTTTAGTTCAAGATGATGGGAGGTAGGATTTTTGAATGTAGTACAAGATGTTAAAAGTAAAATATTTTTAGTTTACATGAATTTTAAATATGAGCCTGCATTGACCGCTGATGTAGATTTCTTCTTGATGAGATGACGCCACTCTGAGTGTATAGCCCGGTGTATAGCTTCGCTGAATTTGGTATGCACCCAGACCTGCGGCAGATTGATTGTCCAAACGGTGGACTAGCTATACACCGGAGGAGATGAAAGATAAAGTACCGAGTCGTACAGTTTTGCATGAATCTCTGGCCAGTGTGCCTACGCACTTTCTATGACGACATACTTAAGAAGTACTTAGCTCACCAGCTGACTGCTGGCTGATTGTCTGACGGAGGGCTACAGGAGACTCTTGCTGACCGGTTGGGGGTGCGAGCTAAGCTGTTCTGATATAAGAATGCTTCATTTGCCATATCGATTAACTCCAATTTCTGAATTTTTTTTAAATTTTAATGTCTGAACACTTTATTGACTCCTAACTGTATAACAAGCGTTCTTTGTCCACAGTTGGTGTAGGTTTTTTTTTAATGGCAAGTCTAACTACTTCATCTTTCAGAAGTGTCCTTAATAAAATTTTATAGAAAAATGTTTTTTTTAACAAAAATTTTAGATCTAAAACTTCCTGCCAAGTCTCATCGGGGGATCGTATCGAAATATGTGCCGTTTATTTTGAAAGTGGGGTAAGTCCATGTTTTGTTATTTCGAGATATTTAAGGTTTTGCGGTTCAATAAATTTAAAAATATTGGTAAATATTAATAGACATATTTTGGGTATTTTGTGGTGTTAGATAATGTAAGTTTATAATCCAATAGTGTTTATAGTGCTGGCTAAGAAAAATAAAGGTTTTATTATAACTAAATGGACTTGCCTCACTTTCAAAATTAATGAATTATTGTAATCGTTGATTTAAATGGATAATATTTCAGTCGTATCAGTCTTTTTTTACACAATAAAAACAAGATACTAACCAATAGTTCAACTATTCTTCTTCTTTTTGGAATCATTTTGGTCCGAATTGCCTTCGTATTCAGATTCTGATTCCAAGATTCTTCTTTTATTACCGATTGTCATGGGGTCTTATTTCTACAAACATAGTAAAATTACTTGCAAATGAGGATTTTATTGAAATGGCGTTATTACCCAGAAAAGTATTTTTATATTTGTTACCTACCAAATTCACTTTCAGATGTATCAGAGTTATAATTACCGTTGTAATCGGTTTCAGACATTTTTTTCTTTTTATAAAATAAACCACAATCCGTTATTAATTTTCAAATAATGAAACTTTTTTCGTACACCGAGCACAAAACAGCACAACTTACTTGATAGCCGATAATATAAGTCGAATGTTATACAATTACAGTTTTTCAGTGTTGCCAATAGTACTAAAAATTTCCCGATGTTGGTGTTATTATCGAAACACAAAATTAAGATGGACTTATTATTATTAAATAATAATAAATTTTATGAAATATTTTACAATCACCGATTACTAATATCAAAGATAGATAGATAAGACAAGATGTTAAACCATCACATTTGCTTCACCATACAGCAACCGGAGTTAAATTTTGCTGTACGGTTAAATAATTTCAACCTAAGATGGACTTGCACCATTTTCAAATTAAACATATTTACAATATTGTTAAGAGCTAAAACTTCAATCTCCCAAATATTAGGATTCTGAATTTTTTTGACTCTAAATTGTTTACAGATAAAAAGTTCATACTAAGTTTTATCTATAATTACCATTATGTTCATTTTTTTCAAAAATGGACTTGCCCCACTTTCAAAATAAACGGCTCAAATGAACTTTGATTCTTCGGCAATTTTCCTTAACCCCCTCTAAAAAAACACCCAAGTACTGGCTATTTTTTGAAAACAACTTAAAAGAAATCAAAACGGAATTCAGTGTGGAAATAATGGAGACAATCGCCATAATACTTTTTTTTAAAGAAATAAGTCACATTCTCAAGTAGCATGGAAGTCGTTAAAAAATATGCCGCAAGAACACAGTGCTTCAGAAATGCTAACATACTGATTTGTAGAGTGCTCTATTAGAGAATCTGTGTTCTCTGAGAACTCAAAGAGTAGATATCCACTTGAAGAATTATCAGCAGGTTGATCTGGAGGTCCAGTTTGGCACATATCACCCTGACCACAACAACAATAATGAGCAAAAACAAAAAACAAAAACAAAAAAAAAGCAATCAGTACATTGGATTGCAGAAAGAATTCAGTTGCTATGAGCGGCAAGATAGGAGCTTCAATTTGGTATTGATTGGCCGGCCAGTTGCCACCGATCACGCGTCATCTTCCCCTCTAGAGGGGAATAAAAAAAAGAACTAAAACCATCTCTAATGGGACGGCGAAATAGTTAAGTCGTGCATGTTCTCCTTCATTATCCATCAAAGTATGTAAACCGCGCACAACCAATTTGGTCAACAACGACCGCAAGATCTGTGGCTCCAGTAGATCGGCCAGTCCTTTCTATTAGCCAACTATCCGTCGTCCATCTCCCTGATTGCTGACCTCATACTACAGGACACCTTGTCAAGTAGCCAATAACTAGCCATCAAATCTACCATCTTGATCTAGGATTGTGCTGGTATCCCCTGCGAAATCGACGTCATACTCTTCCCATTTCTTAGTTTTAGTCTTATGCTCCGTTCAGTAGCTTAGTTATTTTTATCTGGATATGCGATAGACGTTGTGAAACTTCAATTTTATTTCTGTAAAACGTCTTCTTATGAAGTCTTCCGAATATTAGACTTGTCATAAAATAAAGATCATGAGAAAAGTTGGGAGATACCTCATATCCAGTGTCCGTAAAGATAGATTATGATGATTATCCCAATTTTTTAGAAGAAAGACAAAGATTCCATGAAATGTCTCCTCCTTCTTAGTTAAATTTGCTTTTTAAATTAAATTCAAGATATCAGCTATATTTCAGTAATAACTGTAATATTTCCAGGCTTGTCCATGGGACATATTCATAACAATGGTCCAAATATTCAGAAATATAAGATTTAAGTATATTGTTTGACGGTTTCTTACTTAGTGATGTAAACATGGTTTTCATCTGATTTTATTTAAATAGTGTTCAAGAGATGTCAAGTTAACTGTATGATCACAATTAATTAAACTTCAAAGCTCAATTTGAACTATAACCGGCTAGTTAGTAAATGCGTAGGTCAAATTGTATGCCAAATTGTAGGACCGCAGGTGCACTGTTTGCTGACGGACATTGCACTAACTAATATGTTCCGGGAAATATGCTCATTATAATGTGCTACCAGCACTCCCACATGTGAATACGTAACCGACACAGCCAATGTACCTAGTCTTTCAATTCTATATTAAAATGCACTACCCAAACTCAGGATTTAGAAGAACAATTGCATATCCGGAATATTCCATTCAAGGTATGCAGAAACTTCATCTACTTTTTTTGGTTTTTGGGGGCCCTGGAGCTTGTTTCAGCGCTCTTTCTGTGGTCTCTAGTTACTGGTCAATCGCCGGGACAGTGAGCTGTAAGAAGCACTCCCCAGGAAGAGAATAATCTAAGGGCCAGCAGCTGGATTCGAATTAGAGATCTCCGCGAGGTAATCCAGTAAAGCTATCTGGGCTAATCCCCTCCCTTTAAACGCTTCTGGATTTTGTTTTTTTTAAATTTATCTAATATGTAGGTAGTAGAAAAAGGCACCACGGTAGCCGAGCGGTTAGAGGCGAGTCCTGTAAAGCTAATACGTATTGTGGTACTGGGTTCGATTCCCCGGTCTTAGGCCTTGGATTTTATTTCTTCTTCTTCTTAATTGGCGCTAAAACTCATGAAGAGTCTTGGCCTCCTCAAGACGTGCCCGCCAGGCGTCTTTTTACTGCGCAGCCGCTCTCCAGTTTCGGAATCCTAACATAGATGCAGCATCCTTTGCCACACTATCCTCCCAGCGCAGCTTTGGTCTACCAATCCTCCCTGGACCCTCGCATGTTTCTTTCCAGCACTTTCTTAGGAATCTCATCTTCACTCATCCTAGCTACGTGCCCTGTCCATCGCAGTCTACCAAGATTTATTACTTTTACTATATCAGGATCCGTGAAGAGAGTGTACAATTCCTGGTTTTTTCCTACTTCTCCAATTCGGTCCATCGCGTGTAGGACCATAGAGTTCTACGGAGTACCTTCTGTTCAAAGAGCGAAAGGGCCCGTTCATCTGCCTTGGTCATCGCCCACGCTTCGGAACCATAACTCAGCACTGGTCGGATGAGGGTTTTGTAGAGAAGGTCTTTTGTGTCCCGAAAGATGAGTCTACTTTTTACATGCCTTACTAAGCCAAAGTAACATTTCTTAGCGGCCATGATTCTCTTTTTTTATTTCTGAACAAACTTGGTTTTCACTGTTTAACCAGTGACCCAAGATAAGTAAACTCATCAACCTTCTCAAATTTATAATGAGCGATGCTCAAGTGCTACATTTGGGCGGTGGAGCCACATTCTGTGCGCACATACTTGGTTTGGATTTTATTTAATGGTTTATAAAAAAATTTTACAGTAAAGTATTGTTTGCTATTCGCCTCCGTCCCAAGACAACTAATTGGTATATGGACGTTAAGCCCCGCTTACTTTACTTTAATTTACTTAATTTTTAGTAAGTAGAAAAAATCCACGTTGACTCAAATAACTCTTAACTTCCAATCCAAAATCTGATGTAAACATTTTTGGCCCCCCTGAAGCCCATTGAAACGAACCTGCATTCGACTTATTTTCTGTCTAGAATAGGCAGTACAAATTTGAAGGAATTCGTGAGATATTTACAGCGCCCTTGTTACCTTTTGTTGCTAACAGTGACGAAGGCAAAAGAAGTGTTACAATAAAATCGTGCCACGATTTAGAAGAAACAAAACTAAGACCAAGCTAGACAATGTTGGACAATTAATACAAATATTGCTATCGTATGGTATTATCAAAAAAAGGGTGACAGTATACATTTGCATACTGGTTCAATTGGTGGCACCAGTATGGTGTAAGGTTCCCTAACAGCATCATTAGAGTGGAATGAATAAAAATACAAACTACATACTCAGCAAAACCCACACAATCACGGCTACACAGACAGATTGGCGTTGGTAGAAAAATTAGCTCCATCAAAATTAGCATAAGTGGATCTAACCAGTTTGCTATAATTTCCTCACTGAAACACAAACACTGTCGTCCTGTTTAGGTAAACAGTTTTAAGATCATCTGACGATTCTAGTAATTTTTGTAAACAAAAAAAAATGCCCCCTTATACAGGGTGTTCATTTTAAGACGGCTCAAATGCATTTCATGCTTAAACGGTTGATCTGAGCAAAGAATGGTAGAGGAAAAATTTGTTGCCCGTTACCTCTAGTCTCCTCTGGCCTCAAGCCAGGTTAGCCTGGAGGTTATCAACTGCTCTCTGTATCTGAGGAGGCACCTTTGAAGGCACAGTACATGCTGCATGCAGCTGCGTAAAGTGCATTATTTGATAAAAATTAGGAATAAGTTTGATCCTTTACATGAAAGATATTGATCACTTAAATATGTGGCAGGAGGTTTCCAATGTTTTTGGTAATTAAACGCAACTCTCCCAAAATTACCAAATAATTATTAAACCTTCTTGTTTGTAACAGATGTAAAATTAATTTTTACCGATTTTGTGTCTGCTTGAGAACATTTTTTCTCATGATTTTTCTTAGAAAAACACTCGAAAAACGACTTATTTACCCGATATTAAGAAAAATACTAGCTTTACTGCCTTGGCAATATTTTTAGTAGAAAGGGGATGAAAAAAATACATAAAAATGACCTATCGTGTGCTCTTCTTTCTCTTTGATAACAAGTTAAAACATTGAAATATAATTAATAAATACCAGATTTTGAAATGGCCTAGCACCTTTAATTTTAAAGATATGGAATTGCGGTTTCCGGTTTCTTTCATAACTTTTTATACTCTTTAAACCTATGTATATGAAAATGGGGGGTCAACTGCGAACCCTCACATTTGGTCGCGCGTCAGCCGCGTATTCGGGCAGAAATCTAAAGTCAAGTCACATACGAGGTGTGTTCAAAAAGTAACGGGAATTTTTAAATTTCGCGGGTTTGGAGAGTCTGATTGTAAAATTTTTTTTTTTATTATGTTGGTACACATGCCCCTGAAGTACGATAAAATTTTCAGTAATATTCATTGTTTACTTCTTAAGTGGCAGCCGTTAAGGTTAGACGTGTTTTTCGAGCTTGGCGATTTTTGTTTGTTAAAAAAAATGGATCAAAGAATTTGTATTAAATTTTGCGTAAAAAATGAAATAAAGTGTGTGAAATGTTAATAAAGGCATATGGTGAGTCTGCTATGAGTAAAACAAGGATTTACGAGTGGTATAAGCGTTTCCAAGATGGCCGCGAAAACGTTGAAGATGACGAACGACCTGGACGTCCAAGCACATCAACAACCGATGAAAACGTGAAAAAAGTGAAAGAAATGGTTATGAACGATCGCCGAATCACAATCAGAGAAGTCGCTGATGATGTTGCCATATCAATTGGCTCATGCCATGAAATTTTTTCGGATGTTTTGGGTATGAAACGTGTGGCAGCAAAATTTGTTCCAAAATTGTTGAATTTCGAACAAAAACAGCGGAGAATGGAAGTTGCTCAAGAGTCACTCAATGAAGTCGACAACGATGCGGATCTACTGAAACGTGTTAGAACAGGTGACGAAACATGGGTTTACGGATATGATGTCGAAACTAAGGCTCAATCGTCCCAGTGGAGGCATTCTGGATCGCCAAGACCGAAAAAGGCTCGACAAGTGCGGTCGAATATGAAGGTTATGCTCACTGTGTTCTTCGATTTTAATGGCATAGTGCATCATGAATTCTTGCCACAAGGTCAAACAATCAATAAGGAGTACTACCTACAAGTTCAACGCCGTTTGCGTGAAGCAATCCGAAAAAAACGCCCGGATTTGTGGCAAAACAATTCATGGATTTTGCACCACGATAATGCACCTGCTCACACTTCATTGCTTGTTCGTGAATTTTTGGCCAAAAACAAAACTTTAACGATGCCCCAGCCTCCATATTCGCCAGACATGGCTCCATGTGACTTTTTTCTATTTCCAAACATAAAGAGAACATTAAAAGGCCGTCGTTTTACAAGCATAGATGACATTAAAAGCGAATCGCTGAAAGCTATCACAAAGATCGAGTTTCAGAAGTGTTTCGAGGATTGGAAAAAGCGCTGGCACAAGTGTATTGTATGCGAAGGGGACTACTTTGAAGGCGACAATATTAATGTAGATGAATAAATAAATATTTTTTTCAATTCCCGTTTTGAACACACCTCGTATTCTGAAACTAGAGGTGACGGGCAACAAATTTTACCTCTACCATTTTTTGCTCAGATTAACCTTTTAAGCATGAAATGCATTTGAGCCGTCTTAAAATGAACACCCTGTATAAGCCCTGAAGATGACCTAGTCCTTAACGCGGACATTAATACATATAAATGAATAAACTACATATTTTGACCGAAATAGGCAATAATCTTTTTTCCCGTTGATAATTTTATATTTACTTGTTTAGAATTGTTACCAACCTCAATTATAACTCTTCGAGCGTTTCTTCTTTTTTTTTTTTAAGACTATCAGAATAATATCGTCGGCAAATCTTTTGTGTCTCAAATTTAAGCCAACTAATTTACCACGTTATTGAAGTTACTTGAAAACTTGTACTGAAAACTACAGTTAAAATAAATTCGACAAAAAACTATCGCCTTATTTTTTAACACCTATTTCTAGAAAGACAAGTCATTTAATAAACAAAATTCATTCAAATGCCACTAATTGTCTACTACTTTTTCTTTCTCTTTTGGTTTTACAAAAGAAAACCCCAATTCGAAAGTAATTGGCCGACTTCTATTGCTTTCTTTGGAACAATAATTGTCTTGACTTTAAAAAGATTATTGTCTTGCTTTGTGGTTTTGAAATTGCATGCACACAACCAGTTTTTTCCCCCCATCTCTCCTTTAACTTGTTTTTTATGGTATGAAGCTTGCACCAGTGGACGCCACTGCACTCTTAATGTATTCGATGGAATTTTTTTTATGAAGGTTTAGTGCATGACAGCTTCTGTAATCAAACGATCAAAAAGAAGTAAGACTTACCATCATATATATATTATTTTTTTTCTGAAACCAGGACACTTTTAACTGTTTTTTTTTTAAACAGAAAGGAACAAATATTAGCTAATTATATGCCTATAATTGTAATTATCAGAAAGCCACAATTTTATACTAATAATTAGTGCAAGACTAGTCTGTACTGAAAGATGCTCTGTCCTTATACTTTTCTCGGATGCTAAAATATGCAGAACAAACCATGAATACGAGGTGTGGCTATTAAATAACGAGACTATTGCTATAAAACATTTTATTTTAAATTTAAACATATTTAGTTATTACCACCTTCAATATACACCCCTCCCCTATCCCTACAACGCTCCATGCGAATTTACCATCGTTCGAAACAGTGCTAGAAGTCTTTTTCTGTGAGCTCCTGCATGACACGTGCCGTTTTTTCTTTCACAGCTTCAACGGACTGAAATCGTGTTCCTTTAAAATGCAGATTTGACTTATATGGAACAGATAAAAGTCACATGGTGGCCAGGTCAGGCGAATGGCCTAAAACTGGGATGTTGTACTTGGCTAAAAACGTCTTGACAAACAATGCAGTGTGAGCCGGCTAGTTGTCTTGATGGAAGAACCCATGACTTGTTCTTCCACCAATCGGGTCGGTTTTTTTCCTTACTCTTTCTCCGGAGTTGAGCAAGCACCTCACGGTGTAGTAATGTTGATTAATTATAATCGATATTTTCATCCGTTTTGGACTTGGAAGGGCGACCCGGGCGGTCATCATCACCGAGGTCTTCTCTGGCCATCTTGGAAACGCTTGAACCACTCAAAAAACTTGCGCACGTGATACAACATTCATCGCCATAAATTTCTTTTGATAAAAGATAAGTTTCAGTAGCGGTTTTATCAAGTTTTGATGTGAAATTTCATGACAGTTCGTTGCTCTACTACAATGTGTAGTATCATGTTTTCGGCAAAACGAAACTAACACCTCTTACACAAACGGACGGTTCCGGTCAGACAGATTTCTCTACAAACACGTGAGACGCTGCAATCTAAAGAGAAGGCTTTACGCTGCACAGTTGTCCGGTCGTTAGGATTTGGCGCATGCATAGTTTTTCTGTAGCAGCATCAGTCTCGTTATTTAATAGCCACACCTCGTATCTATACTTAGACCATTAGAGACAAGTTTACACTAAATGCAATGGCCGCTAGTAAGACTGCAAATTTTCCAAAATTAATGCAAGAAAAGATAGGCAATTACTTTACTTTTACTTACTACTTTAACTAACGAGTATTAGTGGCGTTATAAAAAAATTTAAGTGTAACCTCTATATAAACCCCAAAACTTTACTTTGAACCTAAATTTTGGAGTATTTTGATAAATCTTTGAATTTATACGTTTGCTAACTACTAATAATAATTTCTGTAAAAACTAATCTGTCCTTTTTTCGTGGCGCTACTGTTTGCGTTATTATTACAACTTAATTTGAAAAATAAAACGCAGTACCTTCTAGAAAGTACAATATGAACAGCAGGTACCTAACTCGTACGAAATAATGTTAAATATGAAGCTACGTTTTGAGTGTGCCATATAAAATATTTTAATTGCGCTTCTTAAAGCGCATATTAATAATCAAATTCTATCCAACGTAAAACAATTTGTGATAGAATGTGTTATCAAAATAAAAATAACTTACTAATTTCTTAAACAGGATGAAAAATTAATGCTAGTTTCAGTCATGATAAACTTTATTATGCCGAGCTTTCTGCCTAGGGACCATGTCATCTTCAGGGCTGTGGAACATATTTACAGTGTATTAACAATAATTACATTACAATGAATATGTATAATGTAACGTAATTTACAAAATCATTTACCTAATTGACAATGTACTGTTTTACACCATTAGAGAGTTGGTGCGTCTTCTGCCTTGTCTGTTTATGGACTAAGTGTGATCGGTCTGGGTGTGATATGTGTTTGGTTGTAAAGAAGTCAGTGTTGCCAATTGTCAAGTATTTTGTAGTAAGTTGGCGTATATGTTGTTTAAATTGTTGGTGTCAGTTTTGAAATTTATGAATAATGAACAGTAATTTCTTAAAATAAACACAGTTAGGACAATTGACCTAATTTGTGCTTCTAATATTATGTCCTTATTAGCGTTAGCATGTCCGATGTAGCGTTAACAGTAGGTGTATTCTCATCAATTTTGAAAAGCGTCAGAAACAAAAATTTTGTTTTTGGAAGTTTGACCCAAAAGAGTGGAGAAAACTTTGTCCTACATTGTCCAAAAAATTGGATGGTGAACAATCAATACCATTGATTGAATATGAAGCTTCTTTGATTGGTGTGAGACTAGAAGACATCTGGGTGAATTAAAACCAAGTGGCTGTTAACTGAAAGAGACAGCTCAATTGAATGATTGTAAAACCATTTAATATCTGAAGATACAGGATAAAAAAGTATTAATTTTATGCTTAATTGAAAGAGTAATAAAAGATGTGGAAGAACCGTTTCCTTGCCAAGCTAGTAATGTTCGGCTTAGTAAGTGACAAGGCTAGCACTTTGATGGAAGGGCGCTAATCAGCTAAGCAAAGAGCCAAGACAACCCCCGGACCATGATAAGCCCCGCTGATCATGCAAATTCCAAACGGAGACGACTCCGGAAATTATAGGGGACGGGCTACGTAAGTCTGATCTCGTTTAAAAGTGCATTTAGAAAAAAAAAGGGGAGAGCTGGTTAACATATCCTTGAAGAGATAGACTGGACGAGGTGGCCTCTGTAGGCTCACAGTTGGTGAGCAAGTAAATTGGAACTCTAACCAGAGATAAAAAAAAAAGGGGTGTTAAAGGTTAAACTAAAGCTAGCTGAATAGGGAAGGATGGTAATTGAGATTGGTGGGGAAATGTCGTCCGGGCCTTTAATAACCTCTCGGCGAACCTTAAATGCCTTCAGTGTCGTCCGCAAATGCATTTACATGTTTCCACCCCAAGCCGCTATTCTAAATAAAAAAAAAAGTAGACTACCCTCGTAGATTAGCCTCAAGCTGGTGGCATTTCTCCACATGCTAACCCCCAACAAGCAGTGAAAGTGGGGCATCTCCTGGAAATGTGATCTGGATACCCACACAACTACTAACAATCTGGAGTTTATAGAGCACAGTACACATTCTAGCCACAATAACCACTCATCTACACTTAACTTTCCAATCTGTACTAAAAGTTTCATGAATGCACTGCACACCTGATATCCTAAAAAATATTTTATTAACTTTGAAAAGAATCTGTAGATTGTATTAGAAGAGCGGTCCCACCAAAAATGGGAAGGAACGCAGGCAATCCAAAATGTTCCCCGTGGGGCTTCAAGACCAATGAATCCGTCTAAGAGCTTCCGAATAGCAAAATAATAACCTAATAAAGAAGTAACAGTGAGCATGGCGACTCAATCGCCACAGTGCACTGGAATAAACCTAGAGAGTTCGTTAAGATTACCAGATCCCACAATCTCCTGGAGGGGAACATTTAACCTCCCGAAGACGGAGGAATCTAGTTTCAGAATAAACGGGATACACCTCTACAAAGTCAGCACAGATTGGCGACTGGATAAGGCAGCATTTGAAAAGATGGTACGCTAAATTCGCATGTCCACTCAACCAACCTGAACCAAACTGGCGAATCCGGGACGTGCTGAAGCCAACCATGGCCGTTCTTAGATTGGCTAAGAATTTCCTTAGTCTGACCGCAGTCAGCTCGGGATCTCCACCCGTTTCCGATGTTCCTTCAGGATACAGGAATAATGGGCTGAGGAGTCATTGTTATTAACGCAGCTTCTTTCTTTGCTGTTTCATCAGCAAGTTTGTTACCCCGGAATGATCTGGCGACCAAAAGATTGGAAGGAGTTGAGTGTTATAACCATTTTGCTGACACAAATCATTTCGCAATGTTCAAAATTTGAAAATACAATCTTGTCTTAAGCTAACCAAAAGTCCCCATTTTGACCGTTTTGAAAAACCAGCCCTCGGCATCCTGTTCTGTGTATCATTTTGTTCCAGTTATTTACTAACAATCGAAAAATATACCAAATATATACGCTAAACTCTCAAAACCAAAATCGGATAAAATATAAATTATAGAATACATTTTCATGCTATCAGGCACATCAGCACCTGTTGAAAGTATATGTATAGCCTCAATAATGAATAACATGTGGTCGGAAGATTAAGGTTGATTGTCTGATCTAACATCAATAACTTATTGCGTAGGAAAAATCAACTTTGAACTAAAATGTACTCAATTTTTCGACGAATTAAAAATTTTGTAAAAGATTTCTCGCTTTAATAATGGATGGAAGTCCAAAATCCGCGTGCTACAATGGTTAAAAATCAAAGAAAAAATATTTAATTCTTTAAAACACTTTGAAAGAAACACTAGATTACTTCATAGCACAGAAAATCATCACACTTTGAAAAAAAGGAAAGTGTTCGATATACATATCAAAGACAGGAAACAGTCTAAATTTCAAAATTGACACCAACAATTTAAACAATATATACGCCAACTTACTACAAAATACCAGACAACTGGCAACACTGACTTCCTCACAACGAAACACATAAAACCGATCACACTCAGTCTATGAGCAGACAAAACAGAAGACACATCAACCCTTTAATGATGTAAAATATTACATTGTCAATTAGGTAAATTGATAAACACTGTAAATATGTTGCACAACCCTGAAGATGACCTAGTCCCTTGGTCGAAAGCTCGGCAGAATAAATGTATCACGACTGAAATGGCAATTATTTTTTCATTCTATGACTACTTAATGCGAACTCGCTGAAGTCGAATCTACTTGCTTCTCTGGTAGTTATGGTTTTCACGATTTAACGGCGTCACTGTTAAGAGATCTAGTCTATACGAGTATATTCAGCGATCTGCCTTAACTAGCAGTTGCTATTGGAATTCAATAGAATGAAATAGTTTTATTCGTTTTCAGGGTATTACCCTATTATAAATGGAGTTTGGTTAAATAAAATAAAATCAAATAATATCATATTAAAACATAAATTGAAAACTTAAATTGAAAACTAAAAATTCTAATCGAATAAAATCCAAAAATAACCAAAATTTAGAAACAAAAAGCAATTTTTTATAAACTCAAAACAAAATTCCTCATTTTCAAAGCACTTCGTACAAAATAAAATGAATCATTTAATTTGTTAATATCGGATATAACTAATAGAGTTTGAACTCGAATATCCACATCTGAAATATTAGATAAGTATTTATTCAAGTATTTATCTCGATAAGATTGCAGCCTTATACATTTTAACAAAAAGCGTTGTAAATCCTCTTTTTTTCGGGAATACTGCATTTAGGGCAATAGGAGATATCTGCTTGAAAACTGTTTCTAAAACCAGACGAAGTAATTTGAAAAGAACGAGGCTGACATAACCTCATTTGACTGATGAATTTATGTTTAATAATTGGCACCCTCAGAGTCAAATATTGCTCACCCAGCGTTAGACTACTTATCTTTCTAAAGTCTGGGTTATAATTTGAATGTAGAACTCCGTTAATGTCTATAGAAAATTTATTGTTCCAAAATTTCAGCATACTACTACTGAATTCATCCTTAACTTGTGACTGTCCACTAGTATTTAGCAAGCTAACTGCATCAATAGAATCAAATTTCCCTTTTAACTGTTTGTACCAATTAAATTTAGCGGCTAGTGGAATTGCTTCTAAGCATTATAATCAATTTAAGATACTGCCTTAAGGCATAGGACCTAGGCGATAGATAGGCCTTTCTATCTCACTCCAAAGACCTTGAGCATTTCTCAAAGTAGTACGTCACTAATTCTGAAAATTCTTCAGTTTCACACTGTGGCAAGTCACAGACAGTGGTGCATGCCCTTGTATTAAGAACCACTACGTTTCCTTAGATTCTTTCCGCACTATTGAATATCTCTAAAGTCCCTTCAATTGGGTGCAAAAGTTAAGTGGTGCCATCTCAAATCCATTTCCTGTAGTTCCCACTCTCTGATTCTGGCTCTCAGCTCACAAGCAGCCAATGATTAGCAAGCAACCAGAGTCCCTGGGCCTTTGAACGGTTAAGATGAACTATGCCAACTCATTAGCCTTTGTAAATCTTGGATTTCTTGATATCTTTGAATCCAGAAAAACTTTACTAATTTTCTTCTGATCCAGGCTGTAAGTAGTTAGACCAAATGCTTTTAAGGGTCGTAGGTGAAGATGTGTTCTTTAGAAGAGCCGCTGTTTCTTCGTTGCTGGGTCTGAGTGCTGGTCCTCGTTTTAAAAAGTTGGACATGGAAAGAGTAGACTATTTCCTGCTACTTAAGAACTAAATATAGTTGCAGATCTAACCAGTAGTTCGGAACGTTAGTTTAGAAAGTTTTCTTTAGAGTAAAGTAATTTCTTTCTTTGTATCTTTCTGATACTTAAGGACCAACAAACAAGCCAAAACTAGACAAATTTGATGCGTTGAATGTGATTGGAAATTAATTTAATCTTCTCGTTTCAGACAGGCGCTGATGGCGGCCGCTAGACTGCCGGAAGACGCTAAGCGAGGCTCGCTGGACTCACGCCAGGAAGCCGAAGATGATAAATTGGTGGACGTGGTTGGCACATCCGAGCCAGTACACCCACTGCATATCTCTGCACATCACCACCCAGGTACCATCTCACTACTAACAGAGTGCTGTTAGAAATTAGAAAAAGAAAATATATTTAGTTGGAAATTTAGAAAACTGCAAAACTGCCAGGCACTGCATTTTTTGCCAGAAAGGGTCAGTGTTGTCTTCAAAGTTAATATAGCCTTGAATGCAATTTAGCCTTAGTGCGCGTTGCATCTTTATTTGTAACGTTTCCCAAAATAAGGTGATTTTAGAAATTAAGAGGAACCTAGGGCATAACAGGATCGCCTCTAGCATTTTGCAGGATCTGAGGTAATAGCTGAATTCAAGCACTCTGATTGTTTTCTATTCATACTTTCTTTCTCTGATGTGCCACAGAAGCTATTAGGAAATTAATAGAAAATACCTTCTGTCGATTAGCTTTATATCAGATTCTTGGACATGATATTATTTTGTTCCCTAGGCATTGCAGCCAAAAAAAGGCTTATTGTGCCGTTCCCTTGCAAGCGTAGAAAAAGAAAAATATCCATTTTACAAACTCCATGATTCTCTACTTTTTATAAGGACTCATATCGAAAGCCAGCGATTGATGTGCAATCAGTATAGAAGTTAATATTCGTTCAATTTCTGCATTAGAGGTGGAATACAGAAAAGAGATTGAAGGACACCCTGTATAGATGTAAACGTAAATGCGAGAAAAATATCGATTTGTTATAGTATCGAGAGTATTGGTACGTAAACTATACATTACATAGTGTATATCATCAAAATAATTCTTTAGAACCATCACATATTGGAAACGAGTTCTGTCGCAATAATAAAATCGATTGAAAATAATGCAACACATTTGTAGAATAACGTTTTTCTTCAGAATGAAGTTACTGGGTAGGTAATGATTCAATAGATTTGAATTTATCCAGCAAATTTTTACAGAGAAATGTATTTTTAGCCTCCTTTAAAATTTCAAGTAAAACTGAAATATTGTTTTTCGGTATGGTAGGTAATGGAGTGCTTTTTGGTTTTGAATTTAACCTTTTATTTTTAGTGTTGCCCGCTAAAGAAAAATTGACTACTGGTCCAGCTAAAAGAGTTTTCAATGAATTTAACAACTTGATAACTAACACTGTTGAATGCTCGGGAACACGATTTCTTGTAAAACAAACGTAATTTCTCATACGAAGATAAAAGGAATCCTGGAAAATGATATACCGTTTTAAAGCCCATTAAACAAGGAAACTTTTACAAAAAGTGCCAGCACCTAGGTCTGATAATGATCACGTAAGGGCCTAATGAGTTTTCTTAAAAAATTTCGATTACTTTTATTTTTCCAGCATCTGGAGGAAGATTGAGGCTATTTGGAGAATAATTTATGCTTCGAAATGGTATCAATTTTTAGAAAATTTATCTCTCTTTCTAACCGTGTCACCAGAATCGAATTCGGACTAAAACTTTCTGAGTAATAACATTTTTATTGGGAAAAAAAGTAATGTTTTTGGAAAAAAAATTTAAAGTGACGTCACTCAAGAGCAGTGGAAAATATGAAGTTGGCCAATACGTCATTGAACTCCACTTTAGATGTACTACACACAGTAGGCCTATGGACAATACTTACTGGTTCACCCTGTGATCCATTTAAAATGCACCAATCGCTAATAACTTTTTAGAAAAGCGGATTTCCGGAAAAAAACCACGAAGTAAACTATATGTTTTTTTGGTATAGTTTTCAAATTTTCCACCCCCGATGCTGTATCTTCATTATTGGCGGAGTTACGGGCAAAAACCTGATCAAGGTTTCATAAGGACCACTGGTTTTGACAATGAAAACTACATAAAATACTATGAAAAATGACGTTAACCTCGTTTCGATATCCCTAATATTTGTTGACATATTTAAGATCAAAATTACAATTTTATCTTATTCGTGATCGGTTTTCAATATTAATTTACCACCAGAAATACACCAGTTTTGGGAGGTCATCTGACTGCAAAAAAATTTGTTATTTGTGACGCAAAGAACAAAATTAATAATAATTGAAGATTTTGAAGAATGTAGTGTGATGTAATGGTTGTGGGTGAATCAAGATAAATTTGTTTTATCATCAAATAAAAGCAATCATCACATCATGTTAATGTACCCCGTGTGCAAGACTTCTTGAACTATGATTTCGGTAAGAATATCGGTGTTGGTCTAGTAATCAGGAGCGTGGCTTTGTAAGTGGATGATCCCCAATTCGAATCCCTCGTATGATTACATTTTATTTAAAAAAGTATTATAATTTATTAAGTATTATGAACGACTGCATACGCTTAAAATGAAGATACAGCATCGGGGATAAAAAATTTGAAAACTAGACCAAAAAAACATATAGTTTATTTAATAGGGTTTTTCCGGAATTCCGCATTCCTAAAAAGTTATTAGCGATTGGTGCGTTTTAAATGAATCACCCTGCATATTATCTAAAAACAAAAAATTTCAATCGCTATATCCACCATTTTGTCAAAAAAATACTGTAGCAATGCTAAGTCAGACTTGTGTCCAAACCAGAGCTGATCATATACCGTGCAAAGTCAGAGAGATAGCACTACTGGCGCGTATCGAGGTTATGTTTAGTTAGTAGCATCTCTTGGAAGAACACACACCAAGTTTCAGCCAGATCGGTCTATTTCTTTGTGTTTGGCATTCGTTTGAATCGAGGAAGTCGAGTGATTTTCAAAAAATGGACGAAAAAGAATTTCGTGTGTTGATTAAACACTACTTTATAAAAGGCAAAACGCCTCAGGAGACTAAAGAGAAGCTTGATAAACATTATGGTGACTCGGCACCTTCGATTAGAACAGTTTATAAGTGGTTTCAATATTTTCGGAGTGGCCATATGGACACAAGTGACGCTGAACGTTCTGGACGCCCTGTTGAGGTTACTACTCCAGAAATCATTGATAAAATCCATGATATGGTGATGGATGACAGAAGAGTGGAAGGTGCGTGAGATTGCTAGTGCTGTGGGCATCTCGAATGAACGGGTACATAATATTTTGCATCAACATTTGGACATGACAAAGCTATCCGCAAGATGGGTGCCGCGATTGCTCACGCTTGACCAAAAACGAAATCGTGTGAAGTGTTGCAAGGACGGTTTGCAGCTGTTCCAGAAGAATCCGCAGGACTTTAAGCGTCGTTTCGTCACTGTGGATGAAACATGGATACATCACTACACTCCTGAGACCAAAGAACAATCTAAACAATGGGTTACCAAGGGGGAATCTGCGCCAAAAAAGGCGAAGACCGTTCCTTCGGCCGGAATGATTATGGCGACTGTCTTTTGGGATTCGCAAGGAATAATCCTCATCGACTATCTGGAAAAGGGTAAAACTATTGCAGGTGCATATTATTCATCGTTATTGGACCGTTTGAAAACCGAGCTGCAAGAAAAACGCCCACGATTGGCCCACAAAAAAGTCCTTTTCCATCACGACAACGCACCAGCTCACACCTCAGCAGTTGTGGTCGCAAAATTAATGGAAATAGGGTTCCAACTCGTTTCACATCCCCCCTATTCTCCAGACTTGGCTCCCTCGGACTACTATTTGTTCCCCAATATGAAGAAATGGCTGGCGGGAAAAAGATTTTATTCAAACGAGGAGGTGATTGCAGAAACGAATGGCTATTTTTCAGACTTGGACAAATCCTATTTTTCGGAAGGGATCAACAAACTAGAGCTGCGTTGGACGAAGTGTATAAGCCTAAAAGGAGACTATGTTGAAAAATAAAAAAGGTTTACCCCAAAAAATTAAGTAGTTTTAATTTTTGCACGGACTTTTCAAACGACCCTCGTATTCATCGTAAAAGTACCTAAAATAGCTACAAATAGCCTAACAGTAACGTAGGCTAATGTACGGACATGCTAGCTCGTTATGCTTCAGTCTTTTTAATAATCTCCCAGATCATACATAACAGATATACTTGCAACATGTACGGAAATCATATTTAGCAATAATCCTTGTAGCAATAATATGCATTAATCATCTATTTGCTGCACTTTATTGTGCATGCCCTACTATTGCCTCAATGCGTCACGAATTGCCTAATTTGTCGTGGCAATAGCAACGGCACTGAAGTTCTTGGCTATATATTCATTTTGGCAGATAGTAATTGTTCTTTAAATTAATTGTATTAAAGGTTTTTTTTTAAATTTATTCCACTAAATATATTTGTCTTGTTTTCTGTATGTTGCACTACTTTGGTTTTGTATTAAAATCTCCACAAATCAAGCGTTGCACAGACGTACATCAGTTTAGAAATATGATGAATCATTAATGTTGCAATATACAGGGTGGAACCGGATAAGTGACGAAAATTTTTTTTCTGGTAAACTACATTCAAAATGTAGTACAACGCCGCCTGAACGAGTGTCCTATTTCTATCTATTAGAAAGTTATGATTTTTTCAGGTTTTTTTCAACTAAACCCGACCTTACATCATAAAAACACTATTTCTCATCTTGTGCCTCACTTATTTGCATTTTTCACCTCATTTTCGGATTCAGCATTAAATTTCCTATAATAATAGATCAATTTCGTAGTTATTTGACTTTAATCAGATTCATTTATTACAATAAGCACGTTAATTTTTTTAGGAATTTAGAATTTTCATGAATTTTCAAAAATTAGCCTCCTCGACAAAATTGGTCTTGGAGGCTGTCAAATTTCACAAAAACTGCTCCTTTTAATACTCTTTCCAATGGTATAATAGTCAGTTTCAATAATAGCTGTTTTCTTTGGTCTATTACTGAGAAAGTGCTGAAAAACACGGTGTTAGCGTAGGAAGCAAAGGGGAATAGATGAAGCGTACTCGCATATTAATATTATTATTTATTAACAAAATCATTTCTTTAAGCATGTAAAATACATAATTACTTAGTAATTATTGATGCATTATGTTCTCAAAATGCCGACCTCGATTCTTGACGCATAACCGAGCGCGTTTTCGCATTGCTCCCACTGTTGTTGAATCTTCCTCACAACGTTAGCAGAAATTTAATTTATCAACAAGACGGAGCTCCACCTCATTATTCGGTGAACGTCAGAAGATGGTTGTCGCAACGTTTTCCTGAGTGGATAGGGCGAGGTGGAACTACCGCGTGGCCACCGAGATCTCCTGTCCTCAACCCTATGGACCACTTCGTATGGGGTTTTCTTAAGAGTGAAGTCTACAAGGTTGAGGTCAACAGTGAAGAAGAGGTGAGAAGACGGGTAATTGCTGCTTCAGAAAAACTGAAAGAACATTTTCAGTAATGCGAAAACGCGCTTGGTTATGCTTCAAGAATCGAGGTCGGCATTTTCAGAACATGATACATCAATAATTCCTAAGTAATTATGTATTTTACATGCCTAAAGAAATGATTTTGTTAATAAATAATAGTATTGATATGCGAGTACGCTTCATCCATTCCCCTTTGCTTCCTTCGCTAACACCGTGTTTTTCAGCACTTTCTCAGTAATAGACCAAAGAAAACAGCTATTATTGAAACTGATTATTATACCATTGGAAAGAGTATTAAAAGGAGCAGTTTTTGTGAAATTTGACAGCCTCTAAGACCAATTTTGTCGAGGAGGCTAATTTTTGAAAATTCATGAAAATTCTAAATTCCTAAAAAAATTAACGTTCTTATTGTAATAAATGAATCTGATTAATGTTAAATAACTACGAAAATGATCTATTATTATAGGAAATTTAATGCTGAATCCGAAAATGAGGTGAAAAATGTAAATAAGTGAGGCACAAGATTGAGAAATAGTGTTTTTATGACGTAAGGTCGGGTTTAGTCGAAAAAAACCTGAAAAAATCATAACTTTCTAACAGATAGAGATAGGACACTCGTTCAGGCGGCGTTCTACTACATTTTGAATGTAGTTTAACAGAAAAAAAATTTCGTCACTTATCCGGTTCCACCCTGTATTGTTTGAAAATAACGATTATGCACGATATTATGAAATTTCTACGCTGATTTAACCATATTACTTAGGACATGTCATGGCGTATGTTCTTATAATACCGCAACAATTCAGGAAATGGTGCATTTTCATCTTTATAGTTGCTGCTTTGGTAATTGTTTTTAATCGTTGCATTCAATCACAAACCCTTGTTTTGATTTGAATTTTTTTTGGGGGGGTCAATAGGGTAAGTGGCTTAGTAAGGAAAAAAGGGTTCAACATGAAGGTGACTGTGACCCTTACCCAAGTTACAACTCCCTAACATTACCGACAGTTACCTCAAACTACCCTAAAGGTCGAGGTAATCTTTTCAAAAATTATTTTTTGAGCCAGAAAAATTTCCAACTGTTTGTTGATTGCTAAGCAGTAATAACCGTAGACTCGAATTCGAGGAGTGACAGTTTTGAAGATGCAAATAGCTAATTTGAAACTCATGTTACTGCGAAATGACTATTATAATGAGGAAATGGATTAGAGAACGCGGAAGACCTGGGTTGGAATCCAGCTGCTGGCCCCCTTAGATTTTCTCTTCGCTAGGAGCTTCTTACAGCTCACTGTCTCGGTGATGGACAGTGTTGTCTGTAACGAGAGAAAACTGTCCGGAGGCCGGCAGTGCACTGGAAAAAGCTCCGGGCGCCAATAACCTCAGATGGTAATTCGCCTTAAATCATTTAATAAATAAATAAAAATACTAAAATGCTGCAAAAGGTTTATGGACAACGAAGAAGCTGCGCAAAGGGCGTATCCACTATCTCGAAAACCACAGCTGAAGAAATTAGTTAAAGACAAGCCTGGGCCAAGTTATTGGAGCTCGCTGGACGAATATCTATGAGATTGACCAGGGCGTTCTCTTTGGACGTTAACAAGCTATGATATGCTAATCCACCTCGTCATTGCACACATTTGTGGAAGCGGACAAATCTAGTGGCGTACTCAAGTTTAGATCTGACAAGGATGGATTTCAGAATCCGCCTTCTTATCCATTTCATCAACGTGCTCTTTGAATTGGAGTCCCTGGCCAATGAACTCTCCAAGATCCCTAACCATTACAACTCCTAGTGAAGGTAGTTAGTTACCTTGCATTGCTTAATGTTTAGACTCAAGCAATGTGAGTGTACTCTAACGATATTATTTCTTTTTTCAAAAAACAAAGTTTCGAATCATCGGCAAAAAAATCAACTATTTTTGAAACCCATCATGGGGGGGATTACATCAAAATGGTTTATCGTTTCATTCTGCAACTCCTCTTCCAAATGCCTGCAGAAATGTAGTTTATGAAGCAAACCATGTTATCCTTCTTCAGCGATCAGATAGGAATCCGTTAGTTATTTAACGGAGTCATATCCAAGAGAACGTGACTATCTAAATGCTTGCTGTAAACACTACATCCCTAGCTTGAACAAAATTTACCGATAGTGTTTGAATACCCATTTTTAGGGATTGGGTTTACATAATTTCTTTCTATCAGCGATAATTCATTCAAGACTGGTTTACTAGAGGATAACATACAGATGATAGTACAAGAAGTAAGTAATTGGAGAATGGCGAAGTTTGACTCCCAGATAGCGCCTAAGAGAAAAATGTATCACCGAGTAAAGGATATTCTATAAATAAAAGTAGACGCAGAAGTGAGCCTTATTTGACGGAAATCAGAATGTCATGGCGATATTTGGCAGAGCTTAAGCAGAACTAACTAAAATTAGGTAGCGATGGCCGATGAGCAATTCATTTTTTGAGGTGATAAGCAAGAAAAGACTAACGTTGGCCCTATAAACTGAACTCACTTCTCTCCATGTCCAAAATATGAATGTAAGTAGAACTGTTCTATTTCTAGCCAGAGTCCCTCCTCCTTAGACTACGTATATCTTGTTCTGGTGTGAGAGAAATTGAGTTCCATCTCATTTCCATTCTTTCAGGTTTTAGCTCTCGTAAACGTCACTTATTTTTTTGATTACCTCTTTCTTGTGATTTTTAATATCGTGCATAATTGTAAATATATGCTCATGTGTAATTAATAAATGTGCACATCCCACATTTAAAGATACATTTCGTTAAATATTTGTGTAGACATTGTTTTTTCTTTTAAATAGAATATGTTTTTTGGTCAGATCTACCTGTTAATTGTGTTAATATATTACAGCTAATTTAAATAAATATTTACCAAAAATCTTCATATAAGTGATATCTAGTTCTTGCATTCACACCATTGTTACAAACCTTTCATGTTGTAAAAATTTAGCGCGACACCGGTCCAATATGGTTACACATAAATGATTAACCAAGCACTAAATTTACCTTTTTCTATCTGTATGGTCCAAATTTTGAACCAAATTAACTGCCCAAGGAAAGGGTTCTATAGCTCATTTACAAAAATAAGTTTATGTAAACCATAATCTGAATCCCAATTGTTTTTTTGAAAGTATGGGCATTTTCACGTCTATAAGATACTCATGTTATTCTATCAATGGATTTGTATGAGATGGTATCGTTTTAGAGCTTACAGTATAACAGAAGTGGAATAATGATCAGTATTTGAAGTAACTTCATCTCTCGTTAACTTGATTTGTTTTTAAGCTACAAGCTGTCAAATCTCACAAATTGAAAGATCAATATGAATGAACTGCAAATTTCTATATGAAATTTGTTCTTCTATTTCAAGGAGTGGCTCTCATAAAGGACATTTTCAAGGCAAAAATAAACCTAGTGAAAATATGAAATTCAAAGTGGAGTATAGTAAAGATTTATTCATTTATTTTAAATAGTTATTCTTTCATATTAATTTTCACGTAGAATTCCCGTGATTCAATATACCTGTACTTAGATTTTCACTTCCTAGGACAGTGATGGCGAACCTATGACCCACGGGAGAGACACTGAACCACAATTGCTAGGCAACTATTTGTTTGTTTACGCGGGTTGATTCTAATTGTGTGGATAATTTATATTCTATCTGTATTTTTTTTTCAATCACGCATTGACACAAAAGCCATATTTAGATTTTTCTTTAGATAAAACACACTTTTTTAAGGTTTTGTTCAGGTTATGTTTATAAAAAAGAGACTTCCATAGCCACTTGTTTCGTCCCGTTTTACCCAGTTAAGCCAACTGAATTTTAAAGATGTTTAGTTTTGAAAATATTCAGTTTAAAATTTTTAAACTTAACTCTTGTGCAAATGGGCATTAGTGACCCAAGAGCTAGTACTGAAAAACAAAAAAAATGAACAAAATTTGACCCACGTCTCAAAAAGGTTCGCCATGCCTGTCCTAGGAGCTTCTTACAGCTTGGTGTCCTCCTCACATTGATAGTGTCGTTAGTAACGAGAGAACAGTATTAGGTGCGCCATAAACTGGGGGAAAAAACTATCAGTTTTAGTGCGTTAGTAACGAGAGAACATTAATTTAAAAAAAATGTTCGTAAGAGTTTATTGCTTAATTTAGAAAATTATGAGATTTTTGTTTAATTTTAAGTTCTTAAATGATACCATCTTTTATAATAATAATTTACATTAAATCTTTAGTTCAATAAAAATTAACGCCATTTTTATGTTAAAATATTATAAAAATGGTCGTTTTTGTGAAAATGGTTGAGAATCAAACCATGGTTTATATTATTTATGTCACTTGTTTACAAATGTTCAATACAAAAAGCAAATCAGGTTATGGTGCTAATAAATTGCGATGCACATATGAGAAGGTGGATATAAATTGATATTGATCTTTCAATTTTAAAAATTTTGTTGGATGATCTTGTACAATAGAAGGGTAGCGCAGCCAGAAGCGTTTTTGGCAGCAGAAGGACTCTCTAACATGAAGCTGTCGGAATAGAGGATTGATATGAACAAGATGGAATCTTGGATTATTATTTTTTTTTTTTTTTGATGACGAGAGGAGATGATTCCTTTTACGCAAGGAATTTTAAAATCATCATGTAGGGTAAGGTTGGATACGTGGTAAGAAGTTAAGAAGATTTTGGATTGTATGGTTTGGATATTTTTGGATTTAGTTTGCTTGATTGAGTCCCTGATTTCAAACACGCCTTTTCAAAATTATTCTTTTCTCTAACAGTCTGAGAAGCAGTCTATATCATCAGTTCAGCGCTTGTCGTTTCAGTCTCATTACTTCTTTTTAATATCTATACTTGCGGCCAGTTCAATCAGGAACCTCCCTTTTGTCATCAGCAGTAAAACATTCTTGCAGTTTTCATTTTTTTGAACCAATAATTTATTTCTGTACGTTTCTTGGTTACTGTGAATTTTGACGCTCTTTGATGGCTCCTTTCTGTTTTTTTGGCAACAGACAAGAAAAAATTTCGATGGTGCTGATACATGTTATAGGATACCATCTTTGTTCTTTCTTCTGCAAACCACATCGCTCTTTAAATGATTGCATACTTCATAAAAATTGTCAAATATCACTTCATAGCTGGGGACGATTGATGGTTACGAGATTTTCGATCTTTTTTCAGCATTTACTCATCATTGCTGCCAGCGTTATCTCTGCATTGCTTTAATTATTTTATAGTAACCATTATCAGGTTGACCGAAATCGAGAACTAGGTATTGTCTGCCTATGTTTGGAGAGTTTTTATTTCACTCTTCGCTTTTTGGAGTTTGTACTTCTCTTCTTAAATTTCTTGTGGACATGAAGAACCTGTATTTTGTACATCAACCTACGGATGGCATCTATACAATTCGTATTTATAATTAAAGTTCCCTATTACAGCGCACTAGGTCCATTCTAAACGGTCCATTAAGCGTTTTACATTGAATTCTGATGATTCTTATGCAACTGCAACAGATATGCCTGGAAATCTCTGCAACTTTACTTTTTAATTTAAGATCAACCTTCTCAAAATAAATTATTGTTATTGTTTCTCATTTTTTTTTTCGAAAGTTTAGTTTGAACATTTTTAAAAATTTGGCTTCACACTTATTTGCATATTGATTTAAGCATTGAGGTTAAATTCTGTCAGGTGTGGTTACTTACCAGATGTATTTATGCTCGATTTAGCTGAAAAGTTGATAAATTTAACTTTATGGTAGTTTTTTTTTTAATACTTGTCGTTTCAAGAACGCGATTGTTTTTCTTCTATTTGATGCTGATTGGGAGCTCCACATGATTGGGTCACTGCTTTTTTAAAACTGTTTTATAAGGGTTGATCGTCAAAAACTGCACGAAAAAGCTGTAACGTTGAAAAAACACCCAACTTTGACAATTTTTTCCTCTTTTTCTATTTAAGTTATAATTTCCAAAATTTCTTTAAATCATAGGGTAAACCCTCCTTTATAACGGCAATTTTTTTGCAACAACCCAGATCTGATAGATTTTGAGAAAAAAGTTGCTGAAAATGATTTTTAAAAAAACGGCGTATTCAGAAAATGTTCTTGTTCTTCTTGTTACCTTTTTTTTTGTAAACAACGTAGCGCCTAAACGCGCGAACCGATTTTGCATGAATGAGGTGTGTCATTCGATTTGGAATTTTATGTAGATGTGACTTTTGGGGGTCTCGACGGTGTACATCGAATGGGAGAGAAGTTAGCCCCATGTATGTAAAGCGTTTTCTAAATTTTATTTTTGTTGATTCTTGAATTGCAGGCGTTCTATTGTATTTCAGCATTTTAATTCATCTGCAGCCTAGTATTGGCGGTGTAAATTGTATTTTGCCATTAATATTGTTCATCTAATTCATATTGAGTCATGGGTGCTTGGAATGTATCGTAGCAAGCCTAAATTATAGGATTCCATCTAGAACTGAAGTTTCATTTCGATAACCTCTTCTGTACGTCTAAAAACAAAAAGAACAAAGGAAGTTACAGAGACGTAAATCGTAAAATTTTGTTGTGTTTAGGGAAGGATGCACTTGCTGTGAGTTTCAAAGTGGTTTGACCGGTTCCTTAGTGACAATTGGTTCATCAACGTTGAGATCATGTTTACTGTGTGGGTTAAAGGCTTCGTAGAATTCAAATTGGGTTTGCCTGTAGAAGTAAATAAAACGGGAATATCCAAATCTTCAACATAGAATTATCTTCCAGCAGGATAATGATAATGAAGTGATATAAACATGGCAATGAAGATCAGGAGATCCTTCCCCATCCAGGCGGTTTCCCAGGTTTCCGGTCTATTTGCCCTTTCTTTTATTGCTCTCAGTCTAAAGTATTCCGCGGCAGGGACTTATAACTGTGAGAATGACCTTCTGTTTTTTCTTAATGAATACTCTACAGCAATCCCATGAAGATACGAGTGATTCTCTTTCTATTCTATGGTATTTATCAATTAAGATTCTATTAATTCTCTTAAGGAGTCTAGTAAGTGTTATAATCACCAGGATTATTTATAAATTAATGAACTTCACCAAAAAACATATTCTATAACATTATTTTATTCATTAAAACTGTCAATTTAGTGTTTATGTTTAATTATTTTCTATAAATATGACATAAAATTTGAAATAAAAGAAAAAATTTTCTTTGCAGCCAATGAAACTAGGTGGGCTTTTAATGAATTTGGCCACTTTTTGAGCAATAAACTCAGTAGCCTCAGAAGCAATCAAATGGGGAATAGCCTTGAATTTCCTCGTTTAAATTTGTTAATTATTCACAAGAGACTGCTCCATTAATTTAAACAAATCAATAAATTTAATCTACTTATTTAAAAGTTTAAAGAATTTAAATTTCAGTTTAATTTATTATGTGGCTTTGAAGATGAAAGTACTAGAAGTGGAATCCAAGATTTCTTCAAGATAAGAAGATATTGCAAGCAAGTGTGCAACTTTTTACACGCTCGTCACTAGAAAAAATAGATATTTATTTAAATTTTTTGCTTTTATTCTTTGAAATTTCAATGATAACTTAAAGAATTACAGTATCTAAATTTGTATTATTTCAATAATATTTTGTGGTCAAATTTGTTAAAGAATTTTTCAATTTACTTCTTACAAAATTTTGAAGAAAGATAAAAAAAAAAAATTAACTAATTTTTGACGAGTTGTGTACAGCAAGAAATGAAGATGTTCAGTGAAGAAGACAACCAGCGATAATACGGGTGCAGTCTTTGAATTTAGCAAATTAAATTTACGGAGTTCATTATCTTGCCCCCCACTCAAAAAAGTTAGTCGGGGTGTGTGATTGGTTCTGAGGCACTGAAGTTATTATTTGCAATCTAAAAATGATAAAAGTTTTTATTTATTTAGTATAGTCGTTTATTTTTTTCATTTAAGATAAAATTAGCTACAAAAATCTTATATTTATTCTCGCAGAACGAAGTTCGCACACTCCTGGACCAACATGAGCGGGGCAATGTTATTGAACTCCAATTTAAATTATTTGCAAAATAGTAATGAGTGCGTTCTGTCGTGGTAAAGTTAGCTAGAGTAATTGAGTTCATTTCAATGGGAATAATGATGTAGGCCATCGACAGGTTGAGGATATATCAGCTCTATAGTTGTCACAAATTATGTGGATTCTAGAAGGAATAGCAATATCTATTTCCATCTGTTAGCCTCGCTCCCATAATCTGTATAAAAACATCTAAACTACTACACAGAAGACTATCATATTGGGTCACTACAAGAACTGTCCCTAACTTTTTAAGCCAGTGAATTAGGAGATTAGAAGTTTGCCGAGTTTGGTTCCCATTATTTCAACTGATTAACCAGCAAAACAGATGAGATCAAAGAGGATAGTAAAAAGAGTAGAGTAATTGAGTTCATTTCAATGGGAATAATGATGTAGGCCATCGACAGGTTGAGGATATATCAGCTCTATAGTTGTCACAAATTATGTGGATTCTAGAAGGAATAGCAATATCTATTTCCATCTGTTAGCCTCGCTCTCACTTCGGCTTTGACCTTGTTGACACAAAGCTTTGACACAAACACTACTAGATAATTAAAACTTATAAAAGTAAAGTAAAGTAAAGTAATCGCCTATTTTTTCAGGCTGGGCTTAACGTCCAACTACCAACTAGGTGTCGTGGACGGAGGCGACTAGCAAACATACTTTACTGTAAATTTCTTTTATTAACCATTAAATAAAATCCAAGGCCTCTAGACCAGGGAATCGAACCCAGTACCACAATGCATATTAGCTTTGCGCGTCTCGCCTCTTAACCGCTCGGCTACCGTGGCGCCTTTATTTAAAACTTATATTTTTGTGGGTGATTAGATCTTTTTCTCGAATTTACCTTGAAATTCTCTGATACCTTCCACGGCTTAGTTGTAAGTAAATTTACTTGGGACCCCTATTTGGTTTTTAGCGCTTGTAAATACTTTCGTTTCTTTTTAATAAAGAGAATAAAATGTCGCTTTTTACCTGCCAGGATGACTTTTAAACGAGATTTAATCGTTTATAAATAAAATGCACCCCAAAAAAAGTGGCGCACTTTGAAAAAAACGTTAATTTTTTGTTTTATCACATTTTGGGGAAAGATTATTAGTTTTAATTAATTTCATAACCTGTCAGGGAACAATTAATCGAATCAAGGTCCAAAGTTTCTTGTAAATAGAGAAGCAATTCTTCGTTTAATCCCCTTCGGTCTTTTTGTGTAAACAACAACATGAACTTCACCTCAACAGAAAATAAATTTATTGACCTCTTCAGTTGCGTTTCGACTTTTTTCAAGCTGAAAGCATTGCAAACTCTCAATTACAGCAGTGCAAGTGGCCCGTATTATTGCATTAGTTGAGGATGGACGGAGTCAGCGGTACGCAGCACGAACGTTAGGGTTGCCTGAGTCCACCGCCCGTAGAGCCATCCATCGTTACTGGGAGACAGGCCACTGCACTCGCAGGCAAGGTTCGGGTCGACCAAGAGCCACAGAAGCACTAGATGACCGATTTATTAGAATTCACACTCTAAGAAATCGTACATCAACTGCTTCTGAAACAGCTCAAACACTGCTTACTGTTCGTGGAGTTTCAGTCAGTGCCGAAACCGTACGAAGAAGGTTCGCTGAAATGAATTTACGCTCTAGGAAGCAAGCCACAGGACCATTGCTCACCGTAGATCCTCGGAGAGCCCGTCTAGAGTTCGCTAGGAAACACCGCAACTGGTCTGAGGACGATTGGAGAAACGTTCTCTCTTCAGACGAGTCCCGTTTTGCTCTCTATGCATCTTATGAGTTTACCCAGTTTACCGAAGGCCCTGGGAGCGCTACGCTCCGTGCAATATTTCTGGTAGACTACCATTCGGAGGTGGTTCAGAGATGGTGTGGGCTGGGACTTCTATGGGGGCTTAGACTGAGCTCCACGTGTTCAACAGGGCAATCTTGAAGGCAGATTTGTATGTGAGGGAAATTTTGCAGCAATAAGTGATACCCTATCACCATTTATTGGGGAGAATTTTATTTTTATGCAAGATAATGTCCGACCACACACTGCCGCCTGTGTTGTTCAATATCTCCACGATACTGGCTTTCGTGTTCTGAGATGACCAGCACGCAGCCCGGATTTAAATCCAATTGAACATCTTTGGGATGAGCTGGGTAGGCGATTAAGATGGAGAAATAATCCTCCCAGGAGCTTAGAAGAGTTGCGAGGTGCTCTGGTGGAGATATGGGAGGAATTAACACAAGATTTCGTGAGAAATTCAATAAGGAGTATGCCGAGGAGATTGGATGCAGTAATGCGAGCAATACACGTTACTAAAATTCTTTTTGTCTATTTTTAATCGGAAGAAATACTTTTTTTTCAAATTCATTTTTTGCCGAGAAGTACTTTTTTGTTAAATTAAAGGTTTCTATTTCTTTTAGATCATTTTTTATTTTATTTTAGCCCTCCCTTAACTTTACACTTCTTATATTTGCGAACTAAAATAAAATGTAGAACAAAAAAGTTACAGAAAAAAAAAATAACGCATTTTTAAAGTGCGCCACTTTTTTTGTGGAGCAGTGTATTACCAATAGGAATAGAGGTTACTGCTATTTATACAGGGTGTATACGGAGGAGTGGTCGAAACTTCGGGAGGTGATTCAGCAGCTCAAATGCAACAAAAAATATTCTATTCACTTTGGCCCGATTCTTAACTTTTCCGTCAATATTCGCATTTTTCACCATAAAAATGGCCGTAACTTTTCTATCCTTTATCCTACAACAAATCTGTTTATTCCAAACGAAAGAGAATTAAATTTCCTATAAATTTGCATTTAAACCCCTCTGTTCGGAGTAGGGTTTTATTAAAAACCCCCCAAAAAATCCATATGGTCTTGAAGCTCAATAAATGCGCAACTTTTTCTGAAATTATGTGACTCCTTGATTCATTAATCATTGAAAAAATGCAGTTGAAAATTTTAACAGAAATCATCGAGAACGAATTTTTTAGACATTAAAGTAAAAATTTCATGGTTTATAAGAAACGTTTTGAGGCTCTGGTTTAAGCAGATTTATAGGAAATTTAATGCTATTTCGTTTGGGATAAGCAGATTTGTTGTAGGATAAAGGATAGAAAAGTTACGGCAGTTTTTATGGTGGAAAACGCGAATATCGACGGAAAAGTTGCAAAATGCAAATATCTTGGGACACTATTGAGAATCGGGCCAAAGTGAATAGAATATTTTTTTTTTGCATTTGAGCTGCTGAATCACCTCCCAAAGTTTCGACCACTCCTCCGTATACACCCTGTATAACGTGATTGAACAATGAAAGGATCAGAGTGTCCTTTTTGCGGAATCTCTGAAAGTCCGAGAACTGATCCCTGAGCATTGAACTACAAGTTATTTTTAAATGATTTTAGTCTGGTTTACTCAAATTAAGAGAAATTTATGTCGAAGCACATTTTTAGAAACGCGCCGCTGGCAAAGAAAGAAAACATTCGTCTCCTCCATTGTGTACGGACCTATATTATTCGTCATTAAGAGTTTTTGAGGCTCAGCGTTTTGCATAAGGCTTTCTTTTAAGCGAGAAAGTTGTTATAAAAGAGATGAGACAGAAATAAATAGTGAGATACATTATTTTGTTTCTGTCAGATACAAAAATATTGATGAGAACACAATTTACAATAATTTTATATCTACAAGATCACAGTTCTAGCTGTTACAGTAGAACACTAGACTTAATTTAAAACGGACGTTTCAAAAGCTAGAAAAAAATAAAAATAACTGAAATGTTATTTCTCTGGCTAAGCAAAGAGCGTACATCCTCTAAATGCATCCACATTTCCATCTAAATAAATTAGAATGCTGGGGAACTAGATAGATATAAGGGGTGTGACTCACACTGTTCACATGTCACCAAACTCACCACTTAGCGTGCACCAAAAACATGCTTCATTGGTTGCATTGTTGCCCGCATCTAGTGACATCCACAGTCACATTAACTCGCTTGCACTTATAAAGGTCAGGTTCCAATGTAGGAGATATAATGTTGAATGGCAACCATTTAAACTTTTTCTTATACTAAAGTCAACACAGATAATTAGGTTTTACAACCTCTTAGTCTTCTGTTAAGAATAAATATTGCAACTTGTCAAATTTTCCGAAGTTTGAGGTTTCCCGTCAGTTTGAATAAGTATACTGATGTAAGCAGTAGCTTACATTGGATTTTATCCTAAAGCACTTTTCAATTGTACAAATGTTTGCTTACCAAGTTTAAACTTTTTTTAAAACATCTATTTATGTACCACACCAGGATTAAATGCATTGACAATGACTATAGTGCATCTTCTTAACTTAAAACATGCTAGCACATGTAAACCAATGGTTCATAGCTTTTGCAATCCATGTGCCCCCTGAAATTTATAGGTTTGTTCACTGTACCCTTCACCAGAAAAAGCGCGGCCAACTTTAGAGCAAAATTTTTAATGTATTTGCATTATCAATCTATTGGCCACTACGGAAAAGTCTAAAATCTGCAGTATTATGTTTCTTTCTGTCACGAAAGGTTAGAGAATAGTACAGAAAAGCAGGACATGACCTATGCCCCACGGCACTGCAGCCACAAGAGGCTTATCCCCTTGGTTGTGCCAAAAGGCCTTGCCTTAAAAGGCTGAGGACTTTCCCTAGCAGTTCCTTCTGCGCTGAAATCTCCTTTGGCCTCAAAGCTCCAAAGATATCGTAGCGCAACCACTCAATTGTAACGCAACCGAACAACAAGTGAGAAGCCGTTTCCTCCTTTTCCTGACACAATCCGCACAACGGTTACGAGCTGATAAGCCCCCACCTTGTACAGATGCCTTTCTGAACCCCTGTGAATAGGCCTGTGATCAGAGTAGTCTGCACTCTGTCTAAGCCCAGAGTCTCTTTGGTTCTTTGTTTACACAGAAAGGGCATAACACTCTTGCCGTGTTTGACCCCAGAAAGCGTCACCCAGTTCTTTTCATGTTCTCTCCAGATCCAGTCTCTGACAGCCGTACGGATTGCACTCTTGGTGATCCCCAGGACTGGTTCCAGGCCGATCAAAGAAGTATTAGCTCACTTTCTGGCCAGAAGGTTGGGGAAAGTGAAATAACAATATTATTATGAATAAATACAACAATTACCATTATTGTAATAAGGTGTCATGGACGGAGGCGACTAGCAAACATATTTTACTGTAAATTTCTTTTATTAACCATTAAATAAAATCCAAGGCCTAAGACCAGGAATCGAACCCAGTACCACAATACATATTAGCTTTGCAGGTCTCGCCTCTAACCGCTCGGCTACCGTGGCGCCCCCATTATTGTAATAATCTCCTGGCTTTTTAGCCGGTATAACTCTTATTTTGAGGCCCGAGGGCATTTTTTTGTTATTAGTATTAAATCTTGTGGGAAAGGAAAGAAAAAGGTAACAATCTTCAAGGAAGGCGGAAGTTATAAGTTGGAAACAACTACCTACTTTCCGAAGCTGGCAAACTGTCTGGGACTGGGAGTCGAAGGACACTGGCGGAAGAGGCTGATCAAACAAGGCTGTGGGTTGTGAGACAATCCAATAAGGTTGACTATTACCTTAACCAGTTCCTTAGTGGGTATTTCGAGTCATTTATTTACCGGTTTTCAAAAGAAGCTTCTGGTGCACTGGATGATGCGAGGTCATATATTCTTCGTATGATTGGTAGACCCGTATCTGGATAGATCTAAAAAAAGAGAGATTGAAAAATAGAAAAGTTCTGCCCTATTCCGGCCAGGAAGATGAGAAGACAGAGCATAGCAAGGAACTGGACTGAACTACTGTAATAAATGGTTCTAGGTCATATCCCACCAATGGGAAGTGGCTCGTTTTGGTAGGTGACCCAGAAGAGAGTCACACCCTTTAGATGGTAATTTTACCACCTTCCTGCTTAAATGTTTTTCACCGTCTCTCCTTTCAGTCCTTTAATTGTCAGTGGGGAGATCAGGAAAAAAGCACAGACTTGTGCGAACCTGGAGGTGATGGAAATTAGGTAAGCATTTCATAAGAAATTATGGTCGCGGTTGCATAGTTCTTCCACAGGCATTCTGCGCCAAGAATAAGAGATTTGGAATCCCATAATCTGTATAAAAAGATCTAAACTACTACACAGAAGACTATCATATTGGGTCACTACAAGAACTGTCCCTAACTTTTTAAGCCAGTGAATTAGGAGATTAGAAGTTTGCCGAGCTTGGTTCCCATTATTTCAACTGATTAACCAGCAAAACAGATGAGATCAAAGAGGATAGTAAAAAAAAAAAAAATTTCTCTGCCATTAATATCAATATTTCTCGTGTTCCTATATTTTTTGTATTTATTTAAATCACTGTCCATCTTACATAAACAGAAATTTATTCTGAAAGGAAAGAACATCAATTTGAACCCTAGTATAATCAAATTCTGCGAGCGTTTACTCCCAATATATTGGCCACTACGGGATCACTAAAGGCATATTTCTGATAAAAGTACAGTTTTCTAAGTTTTGACGCTATATCGCATTACAACAGTAACAAAAGTAGTAAAGCTTAACGAGGTTTAAACTTAAGCTTTATAGTTTGGTGATAGTTATGTGCGTCTTTTAAATTTTGCACTACTTGAATATACTAAATCAAATCCGTGCAGATGACGCCCGCTTTTTGGCAAGTTTTTACAATAAATTTATAATATAAATAGTCCCTTAGTAGAAGCAGATAGAGTTCAGAGTCTTACTAATCTGAGTAGGTTGGTTGACAGGGGACAACGAGACGGTGCGTAGGATGACTGGAGGCCATCAGACAGATGGTGGGGAATCCGAGGCCGAAAGCAGTTGCGAGAGCGAGACTGGCCCGGCCTTCAGGCCTCCATCGCCGCAGGAACACTCCGGACACGCTCCAGGTCCTTCTGGTAAGGTTCACAAAACATAATCCCAATATTGTAAACGTAGATCTTAGCTGAGAGGGTGCAAGTAGACTTGAAATAGTTAAGATATCACCTATAGTGAGGCATTTAAAAGATGGCCGGAGGAATCTTAAAATCACCTAGCCTAGATATGTGGCTTTGCTTTAATAAAATGCAAAGTATATTTAAAAGGGGAATTCTGAACCACATCATATGCAGGCCCTTTGTTGATACAAAAAAAAAAAAAAGCCCTTGCAAGAACTTGAAGTTGATTGTTTCTAGCCTTTAATAGGTTGGCTGTAGCCACTGATCCCCTTACATAGTGTTGGGTGAACAAAACTATATGAGAATCGACTGTAGATACACCAGCTCTTCCTTTTAGATCGGCCAAGCTATAATGTTATGCTAAAAATGTGGTAAAGCCCTCGTGCTGGACAATAACCTTACAGGATCCGTCGTAGAATGCATTGTATCCTTGACTAGTTTCGCATTATCATCCTTGCTGAATCACAGCATGTGAGTCAGAAACATAAAAACAAAGAAAATTTTAAAAAAATCATTTGGTAGACCAAAAATTTTTTAAGAAATAAAAGATGAAAAAGCTAAAAAAGTAGAAACGTCAAAACTAAAATAAAATATGGAAAAAGTGACGAGTAAAAAGGTTTTATACAACTTTACGAGGGTCGTTTGAAAAGTCCGTGCAAAGTCAGAGAGATAGCACTACTGGCGCGTATCGAGGTTATGTTTAGTTAGTAGCATCTCTTGGAAGAACACACACCAAGTTTCAGCCAGATCGGTCTATTTCTTTGTGGTTGGCATTCGTTTGAATCGAGGAAGTCGAGTGATTTTCAAAAAATGGACGAAAAAGAATTTCGTGTGTTGATTAAACACTACTTTATGAAAGGCAAAACGCCTCAGGAGACTAAAGAGAAGCTTGATAAACATTATGGTGACTCTGCACCTTCGATTAGAACAGTTTATAAGTGGTTTCAAAATTTTCGGAGTGGCCATATGGGCACAAGTGACGCTGAACGTTCTGGACGCCCTGTTGTTTCTGGTTACTACTCCAGAAATCATTGATAAAATCCATGATATGGTGATGGATGGCAGAAGAGTGAAGGTGCGTGAGATTGCTAGTGCTGTGGGCATCTCGAATGAACGGGTACATAATATTTTGCATCAACATTTAAACATGACAAAGCTATCCGCAAGATGGGTGCCACGATTGCTCACGCTTGACCAAAAACGAAATCGTGTGAAGTGTTGCAAGGACGGTTTGCAGCTGTTCCAGAAGAATCCGCAGGACTTTAAGCGTCTTTTCGTCACTGTGGATGAAACATGGATACATCACTACACTCCTGAGACCAAAGAACAATCTAAACAATGGGTTACCAAGGGGGAATCTGCGCCAAAAAAGGCGAAGACCGTTCCTTCGGCCGGAAAGATTATGGCGACTGTCTTTTGGGATTCGCAAGGAATAATCATCATCGACTATCTGGAAAAGGGTAAAACTATTACAGGTGCATATTATTCATCGTTATTGGACCGTTTGAAAACCGAGCTGCAAGAAAAACGCACACGATTGGCCCACAAAAAAGTCCTTTTCCATCACGAAAACGCACCAGCTCACACCTCAGCAGTTGTGGTCGCAAAATTAATGGAAATAGGGTTCCAACTCGTTTCACATCCCCCCTATTCTCCAGTCTTGGCTCCCTCGGACTACTATTTGTTTCCTAATATGAAGAAATGGCTGGCGGGAAAAAGATTTTATTCAAACGAGGAGGTAATTGCAGAAACGAATGGCTATTTTTCAGACTTGGACAAATCCTATTATTCGGAAGGGATCAACAAACTAGAGCAGCGTTGGACGAAGTGTATAAGCCTAAAAGGAGACTATGTTGAAAAATAAAAAAGGTTTACCCCAAAATATTAAGTAGTTTTTATTTTTGCACGGACTTTTCAAACGACCCTCGTATTTTTTAAAAAACCTGTTGTAAAACAACAAAACGGAATTTTAAAAATAAATAAATAGATTTTATTTTTATTTTGTCTTGTTATTCAAAATTACAATTTATCAAAATTTATTTTATCTTTGAAAAAAAGAATTATTACCAATTTCAGCATTATTTTTATATTTACTTTGGTCAAGCTTTCGTCCCAGGAACTGTAACATCTTCAGAGCTCATACTGATTATTTGAACAAATTACAGCTAGCATAGTAAACCCGTTACCTTCAAAGGATAGCTATTGATTGTTTCTTTGATTGCCACTGTTTGGATATTGCAAACAACAGTGAGCTCCAGTTTGGCAAGAGCACGGTTCGCCTAGAACGATTTTAATTGAAAAGTTCACCAACATGAAAAATTTTTCTTTCTCCTTATTATTTGGGTCAAAATTAACCAAAATCCATTGAAAACCAAATCGGTACACATTGCAGATTTTTTTTTTTTAATTTTTCAGGTCAAAAACCGGCTTTTTTTTGCATTGTTAAGCCTAATGAATGGAAAAACAATACAGTTTTTTTTGCAAAACCAATGCATGCATTTTGAAGCTGAAGGAATTTCCGACTGAAAAATTATTTTGGCTGTTTTAATCCAAAAAGTTTCATTAAAATGAATTTGAATTGAAAAATTTCACTTTTTCCAGTTATAAATATTGTATTTTGCAGGAATTTTTCTCATTTTTGAAAAGTCCCATTCCCTTCCACAAAAAAAACGATGATTTATTTGTTAAGTAAGCTTTGAAATGCGAGAAAACCTTGTTTTTGCCTTATTTTGCTCAAAAATGTCTTTTTTATTGATTTTAAATGTCGAAATTTCATTTTTATCATTTATAAAATACATCAATCTGTCGGAAATTCCCTCAGCTTCAAAATGCATGCATTGGTTTTGCAAAAAACTGTACTGCTTTTCCATTTATTAGACTTAACAATGCAAAAAAAAAGCCGTTTTTCCCGTTTTTTGACCTGAAAAATTGAAAAAAAAAATCCGCAACGTAAACCGATTTGGTTTTCAGTGGATTTTGATTAGTTTTGACCCAAATAATAAGGAGAAAGAAAAATTTTTCATGTTGGTGAACTTTTCAATTAAAATCGTTCTAGGCGAACCGTGAGAGACTATACGGGGAAATGGACTAGCCACTTTTTGCAGGGATCTTGGCATCTTTGAGGGTATCGCAAGCCTAGGAATCACCCTTAACTTTTAGGGTCAGCCTAGATAGTTGTGGACTATTTGGGTTTAGCCGAACCTACAGATGAACTCGAGAGTTTCACCATCTTACACTTATAATACTTACGCAAATGCAGTCTCTGGCAACTAACCCACAAATTGTACATTCGCACATTCACTTACACCATCGCCATGGTGGGTTTGGATTGCATAGAGTAGTTAATTGGTTGATCAAGAAGATTGTTTGGCATGCTGGTTTGATGTGTCCCACTTTGATGATGTGTATAAGTTACCTACCAAATGTAATTCTGTAATTTGAGTATTTTCTGATTCACAGGAAGGCAGCATGGAAGCGACTACCCAGCGCCGAACATCTCTGTAGGTCCTCCCATACACCCAGCACCACACTTGCTGCCGTATCTGCTGCCGTACAGCCCTGCCGGGCTCTATCACGGAGCTAGCGCCCATCCGGTACTGGCGCCAGGACCTCCACTTGGTTCGCTCTTCTCTTCACACCACGGCGTCACGCCTAGTCTACTGTTTAACGCCCAGTTAGCGCTGGCCTCCCAGGCTCATCCAGCGTTCTTCGGACAGGCGGCCGCGGCAGCAGCCTATACCACCGGTCTATCTTCTCCACACGCACATTCAATTTCGCATTCCCTCAAGACGCACCGGTTTTCACCGTACACTTTACCACCGCCATCCTTGGTGGGCGGCTCGCCAGTGGGCTCTGCCTTCGAAACTGTGACGCCCGGCAGCGGCGCATGTTCACCCAAACCTCCTACTCCTCCACCTACCACACCATCGCCGCCAAAATCTCATGAAAACTCCACGGCTTCAGAACTGAAGAGCATAGAGAAGATGGTTAATGGTCTGGAAGTGAAAACACCGGATCTGTTGAGCCACGTCAAACTGGAGGACAAATGAGCCATGGGTGTCGTGTAGGCCTTGTAAATAGAGAGGCGCTTTGTACAAATATCACGCGCTCGGCCTACCCGCCAAAAGCAAATTTCAATGCAAAAAACAAAAAATTTGAAAATTTTCTGATACTTTCAGAAGTAAGTGCTAACTTAATATTTAAAAAAAACTGCTGAAAACCCGTACAGGAAAAGGTTGAAACCGCAAACATCTGGACACCGCCTTCCTAACATATCTTGAGTAATTACACAGTCGGAGAAACTCCGAATTGTAGAGCTCCGTAATTATCATTAGTACTTTTGTAGACGCACCTGGTGGGCAACCAATCTTAGTAGAGTTTCATTTCGTACCGTATTTACTTCATGCACTCGCTTATTTCAACTCCCAGAATTCTTGTTTTCATAATGACTTCAGTGTTTTCAGAAGTAGATGCAGCTGGTGCAGATCGATTTATTATTGTCCCTAAAATATTCTTTCAAACGCCGAATATATTCAATATTCACTTCATTGTTTTCGCCCTTCCCACTAATTTTATAGATTTTTCAAAAAAAAAAAACAAATTGAATTTTTTTTTTGCATACTTTGAAATAGATAAACCTTTTACTCTAAATCTCTTCGATACATGTTAATATTAACACATTGCCGACCCGCACGAGTTGCAACTGAATATAGTTGAATCACTGTCTAAATCTTCCAAATTACTCTCTGAATCGCTTGAAATTATTCTACGAGTAGAACTATTTCCTGGTTTGATAATGGATATCAAAATTGTCTTCTGAACATTCTGATGCCAGTATCAAAATGAAATTCATTAAAAGCATCTTCAATTTCCTGGGACATTTTATTAAGGTCATTTATTGTATTACAAAATAGATATGGAGTTGTTGTGCTCAATACAAAAATTGTAGATGACTATGCTATCAGCTGTAATCCAATATGGCGTGTATTACTTTGAAAATTTCACGAACCGTTTATCAGCATTATTTTTAGCAATGTCTCATCTCCTAATTCTTTTACTCTCTATTATTTAAAGAATATATTGATAATATATAGCGATTAACGAAGAGAAGCGAGCATCAAAATATATAAGTACTTAATATACTTAAAACCATGTACGATATTCAGTACTCCATTGCATTGTATTGTCAAACGAGGAGATTTCCTCTATAGGTCGTGCACTGACATTTTACAAAACGGAGAGATTTCCCCGATCGGTCGGCAATGTGTTAAATGAATGATTTACGTTAGTAAAGAAAGACTGGACCTCATAAACATAGCCCAAAATCTCTGACTTGCAGGAAATAATGATTCAATAAGGAATAATTTTCATTTCATTCCACATTAACTCGAATTTTTTACTCAAAGTAAAACTATTGCAGACTAAGCAGCGATACGCATGTCCAAAGTAGAATAAAGACAAAGAAATTGGCATTAGGTTTTTTTCTCGTTCAAAATAACCACGTATTCACTAGAGTGTCTTTAACATTTCCGAAAGAGTCGAAGGTTAGCGTTTCCCATTTTTTTTTTTTTTTTACCACAAACCCTTTGAACAATGTATGTCTTAGGAAGTGGATGGTATGTATTTGAGCTAAGACTGTACAAAGACTATGCTATACCATTGATTGGCCAAGGCGCTATGCAAGGTTGGTTTCGTAAGCCGCCATTAGGATTTTCCTTTTTCTTTTTTTTTTTTTAAAGGCGCGTCAAGATCTAAGGTTATTGGCGCCCGGAGCTTTTTTCTAGTGCACTGGCTGGCCTCCGGACAGGGTTCTCTCGTCGTTACAGGCAATACAGTCCATTACCGGGACAGTGAGCTGTAAGAAGCTCCTAGAAAGTGAAAATCTAAAGGGCCAGCAGCTGTTTTTGAACCCGGGATCTCTGCGTTAGAATCCAATATGCTAACCGCATAGCTAATCATTAGGAACTTAATAATTTGCTTTTCTTAATCCAAAACAATTGAACTGCTAAACTACCAAAGCGTCATTCAAAAAAATTCAAAAAAAACTATTCTAAACAAAATTCTCCCAAAATTACCAGCAGTTTCTTTTTTAAAAAAAAGTTACCACTTATTTGTGAAAAAAACTAAGAGACGATAACATAATCTCTTTCCTGGTCTGTAATCTACTTAGAGAAAAATATTTAATTTGTCTTAACCTTTCAACAGAGTATTAGCTACAAAGATTTTGGAGGACATTTTTTTCCTTAATTAGAAAAATTAAATACATAAAAACAGAAACACTAAGTGAACAACAGACCAGCGCAGATACATTTTGATGACGTAATTTTATTTGGTGTTGACTAATTGTGATAAGGCCACTCTCATCCCTTAATTCGAGTTTGCCTTAACAACTTTTGCTGATATTGCGGCATGTCTATGTTGTAGTATTAGGAAATTTAATTTTGCCCCAAATGTAAGTAATAAAATACCATTTTGGTGATACACAAAATGAATAGATTAAAAATAATAATAATTGTATAGAAATGAATTCCAAGTGAGTGGCTTATATTAAGTAAATTTTAGCATTATTTACGTTTAATAAATATTTTTTTTGTATAGTGCAATGATTTAGTATTTAAAAAAAAGAAAAATACTTGCAATTTTCAGTGAAATAGGTTTTTACCTAAAAAAATAAATGTAAAAAAAAATAAGATTTTTAAAATGAAACTTCCAAATGAAAGTGTAGAAATCCGTAGTTAATATAATTAACAAACAAACTAATTGACAAAAATACTCTTTATTTAAATAAATTTTTGGATTTTCCTTTTACACCATGTAGACATGCCAGAATGTTACCCGTGGAAGTAACGACAATAACTCTCTCAAAACTTTAATTTTTCTTTCTTCTTAGTCAGCCCTTTGTCTTCTACCTTCTCTCCTTGTCACCAATTCAGGTAAGGTTATTCTTTTGGTAGTGAAGCACACGTGATCAAAACGCTGGGGTGTAGATCTAGCACCATATATCTGTTAAATTATTGTTTCTATTATATAGCCAATAGCTAGCTGTCTTGCTACCCAGCAATTACTGGAAATTAAAAAGTTATAACTTCCCTAAAATAACATTGGCTATGGTCCTCTTCTTTGCAGAGCTTTCAGTTCAACTGAATCCTTTAGATTTTTGAGTCTTTACAATCTAGAGTGAATCAACAGTCAACAATCTTGTGAGCCCTGCAAAAAAAACTTGAGATATTTCTCGTTTATTTATCTATGAAATTCAATCTGTGCTCCTCATAGAACTAGCTCCTTCTTCTTTATCCTTAACAGGATAAAGGCGTGTCCTTACAGGACAAGGGAAAGCAAAAAGTGGGAACTATACCTAAAAGTAAAATCAAATCATTCTCTTCCCATAAATAGGTCAGTGAACTCCATTATCGTTACTGCAATACCAGGATCTGCTCGAAACCCTACCTATCTGCTTAACTGAAACCAAATAGATTAATGAGCAAGGCTAACTTCTGTACTTGAAGGCCCCAGAATACTTGCATACCCACAAATCATCCCAATAAATACTTGCATTCCGCTACAACTTAACTAGCCCAATTGTACTAGTTATTCCAGATCCATTTCAAAACTTAACCGTATCATCCTTCTTTCCTCTTCGGCGTTACAGTCCTAAAAGGATCAGGGACTTCTCGACCTCCACTGAGCTCTATCAAGAGCCTTCAATCTCTACCTTCGCACACCCATTTTCCTCAAATCCCCTTCGACGTCATGAAGCCATCTCAGTCTTGGCTCTACCTCTTCTTCTGACGCCTCCGGGGCCTTCTATATAATAAAAGTTTAGGGATTCTGTTATCCACCATCTTCTCCACATGTCCTAACAAACTCAATCTTCCTTTTTTAATGCATGCAACGATGTCTGCTTCTCCATAAAGAGTTTGCATTCCAAGTTGGTGTGGATTCTCCATCATTCTCGCTCGTTTACAGGTCCAACTTTGGACAAAAACCTTGCGTGTTCTTCTACATCTTCCTCGGCGCTACAGACCTGAAAGGACCAGGGTCTTCTCAATCAAGGCTCTCCACTGATGTCTATCAAGGGCCTTCAATCTCTATCTTCGCTCACCCATTTTTCTTAAATCTCCTACGACGTCATCAAGCCATCTCAGTCTTGGCTCTACCTCTTCTTCTGACGCCTCCGGGGCCTTCCATATAAAAGGCGTTTAGGGATTCTGTTATCCACCATCCTCTTCACATGTCCTAACAAACTCAATCTTCCTTTTTTAATGCATGCAACGATGTCTGCTTCTCCATAAAGAGTTTGCATTCCAAGTTGGTGTGGATTCTCCATCATTCTCGCTCGTTTACAGGTCCAACTTTGGACAAAAACCTTGCGTGTTCTTCTACATCTTCCTCGGCGCTACAGACCTGAAAGGACCAGGGCCTTCTCAATCAAGGCTCTCCATTGAACTCTATCAAGAGCCTTCAATCTCTATCTTCGCACACCCATTTTCTCTTGAATCTCTTTCGACGTCATCAAGCCATCTCAGTCTTGGCTCTACCTCACCTTTTGATGCCTCCGGGCCTTCCCGGACGTTTAGGGATTCTGTTATCCACCATTCTCTCCACATGTCCTAACCAACTTAATCTTCCTTTTTAAATGCATGCAACGATGTCTGCTTCACCATAAAGAGTTTTGCAGTTCCAAGTTGGTGCGGATTCTCCATCTTCCTCGCTCGTTCACAGGACCATATATCTTCCTCAATACTTTCCTGTCCCATACTCTTAAGACTACCTTGCTCTCTCTTGGATCAAAACCCACCATTCGCTTCCATAAAGCACCAACCGGTCTTATTAGGTTTTTCGCGTTTCGCCAAATGAAGTAACAGAACTGACTGTGCCAAACTCCAACAAGGCTGGCAGCAGCATTTTTTTCCCTTAAAGTCCCTTTTTACTTTGGCTTGGTAGCCATTAAAAGAAAGTTTTCTGCCCATGTAATATACTCTCAAGAACGGTGCAGCACTTATGAGAAACTCTGTCAACGAATTTATCTATAAATAGCATCATTTTCTTTATTCATTCCTTACTATTTCCATTGTCCCCGCCTAGACTAGGGACGTATCCGCTCTTTACTGTTAATCCTTACCTGGAATTAACTGCATATTTCCAAATAAGTTCATTTATTAGTAATAGAATATTATTTATGAAGGTCATAGAGAGATGTTATTGTTAGTTATTTTCAATAAATAAATATATACATATATATATATTTACTGCATGTTCCTGATAATAAAATAAAATATTTTAAAGGTTTTAAATTAATAACGTACTAAATAAAACTCAAAAATCAGAATGCGGTCTAGCACCACAATACCGCCAAGTACCTGTGCATTTTTAAGAAAAAAGAAAAAATTCAATTAATGTTATCAATTTATATATGTAATGAACAAAATTTTAATAAATTAAGTTACAAACCAATTTATCTTTTAGTCGCAAATTTGCGACTAAATCTTACAATTAAAAAACAAAATGGAAGAAATGTGTATAAAAATATTGGTAAAACAAAAAAAAATTAATTCTACGAACTTTATTCAAAAAAGTTTTTGTCGAGTAAAATAAACGAGTCTAAATACTCACAAAGTGAAAGTAAGTTGTATATGTTGAGGAGTGCGCATCAATTGTGAGCACATCAGTATTTAGTAAAAAAACAAAATCAAGTACGTTTAAGTCCCCCCCTCACCCACCCTCTTTCAGAAACAAGTTCCCCCTCCCACCAATAAAAACACAAAATGAAAAGAAAATATATAAATTAAGTTTATAAATATTATAAATAATTATAAATACATAATTGTGTTTTGTTTTTTGTTATTTTTAAAAATAAAATAAAACTATCACACGTACACAAAAAACACACACATACATTATACCACAACAATTTGCTCTCCAATCACTTTTTTTAAAAAAAAAAAAAATACATTTTTATGTTTACATGGTATATAGTGTATTAAATTTTATATGCAAATTAATTGTAATTAAAGATATTTTAAAGAAAGAAACAGATAACAGTGAGGAGTCGAGAATGAGAATGCTCTCAGTTTTTATCCAGACTATTGAGCAATTCAAAATTTATTATTTACCTTTATATATATATACATAAAATTTATATATGTATATAGCAACTGAACATACTTTATAAATATGGAATTTTTAAATTATTTACTTAGAACAACAATAATTTTAAATAATTTCCCGTTCTGAAATGTTCCATAACAGCGAACTATGGATGAGGAAAAAAGCATTAGTAGTATAATTTGGCGTATTTTGGTGCGAAAGAGAAGGTGCCAAGACCAATCAATGAACTCAAAAACTACATATTTTGGAAATTTGTGGAAATAATGGGGCTTTATTTTATTTTTTTTTTAGTTTAAAGTATCTCAAAGCTTTGCCAAAAATTTTTTCAACTTATTAGATGTGTTTGTGCAACAAAATATAGGAGAATGTTCAGACAAAATCAAATCTTTCTACAACCAAATGGAGACGCGCAATTCCCATATTTTGATTGTTGAGGAAAAATACTTGTTTAGAGTTATTTATTTTTATCGGCTAGTAAACATTTTAAAAACATTTTTCGTTTTACTTTACTCTATTCCCCTATTAAAATGTGGATAGTAGAAAAACAGGCTCGAATAGTTAATTGGTTCCAAAAAAATTACTCGAAATTTTGGAGCAGTCTTTGTTAAGCGCCTGAAGCGGTTTTTTTTTAAAAAAAAGAGAACCACTTGGACAGTCTAACGAGTATTTCATGAATTTCTACAAAAATTATTATTATTTTTTCCTACAATATTCAAATATTCTTTAAAAGAATTCGCCATTAAATTAATAAACCAAAATTATATGTTGAGAAACTGCAAAAAATGAGATATGTGACGAAGTACTGGCGGAAACTACCGAATGCGTCCGAACAGTTGTCAAGCTAATTTAACTCGGCACCTAATGGTTTAACTGCGCTCGTGCTGTGATTGTTCTGTGTTCTATTTTTATTATTTTTTGCTTGCAACTGGTCGCATTGACTGGCCTTAAGAAAAAACTGCAACAAACTAGTCAAATTTTCAAAATATTTAATTGAAAATTAATGAAAAACACAGGTTTTCTTGTTCTCTGAATTTTTGTTTATGTACTTTTCGCCATTTTGGACTCTAAAGATTATTGGGCGATTCTTGTAACAGCAACAGCAACTTCGAATCGATTTTTCTTTTCTCAATATTTCTCGATTTTTCTCAAGAGTGGTTAAGAACCACTCAAAACAAACTTCACACTTACGCAGACAAAGTCAGATACAGTTTACAGACAACGAGCTATGAGGACATCTATGCACTTTTTTTTTTCATTTTTAAGGGCAAATTGCAGGAGCCGTTTTTGAGGTAATTATTGTCGAGTTTGTTAATAGCAATCAAATCTAAATTTTTATAAATCAAATAACAGAATTCCTGCCTACAATTTTATGTTTGTTAATTTTGCGGTCCACATACTCGTAAAAACAGGTAGACCAAATTGTAAATAACTTTATTGTTTTTTGCTTTTTTTTCCTTTCGTCTCAGGAAACTGAAAACAAATATTTCCAATGAAAACTCAAAATTCGTGAAAATTTGAGAAAACCAAAAAAACTTCGAGAACTTCGCACTTCCGTTCATGCTATATTTCATTAAATTCAGTAATTTTAATTAATCATTTCTAGCCTTTGTCTGTATTATATTAACATTTATATCCACCCATAGTTAAGTGATCACTTAGGGTTGAACTATTCTAATGTAGAAACTTACCACGGATTTCTCTAGAGACAGTTAAAGAAATATATCAAATTTGAATTGTCATTTTTGAGTTATGCTGCTCACAAACTGATTTTATTTGAAAAAAAAAAATAGAAAAAAAACACTAAAACGTACTATGCAGTTAAAACTAAAAAACGAAAATCTGTACTATTCGCTTTTTTTAAAATTGTATTGCACAAACTGCTAAGACACTTAAAAAGTTTTTTTTTGACTTACAAAGGTATGTGAGATACTTCAAACTGCACAACTTGCACCTTGGCTTAAAACATCTATCAGAGCTCTTTCCGTGGCTATTTCGAGAATTTTCTATACACTAAAGCCTTAAGTCTTAACAAGCTGGAGTTTAAGATTATGTACTGGATATAATGATCAATTAGTGATGACCAAAGACCATCTTTAGGAACTTTACACGAGCGCTGATCTCATTTTATCCAACAAAAAAAGGAAAATTGTGCTATATGTAAAGCCATTAAATCTCATCTTGTCAGGCCATGATCTTAGACAGGCAATAATAGGAAATTTCAAGATATATCATATTTAAAATGCTATTTCAAGGTTAATAAAAACTTCTACTGCTGTCCCAAAGTAATACCAAAACAAATCTTTCAGCAAAGAAATGATAGCGCTTACTTTCTTGAAAGAGAGTTTAAAAAAAAAAGATTGGCACTTAAATGAAGTAAGCAGAGCATCCAACGAGATAAAAGCAGTCCACAAAGTGACTAAGAACTCACTCTCTTGGCTGAAGAATTGGTGGGCATCCAAAGAGGTTCGAAGTTATCACCAATAAATAACTATTGTTAAACCACAGTTTGCTGAATCTAGTTAAACCATTTTTTTCAAGCACAACTTTATCTCAAAAATGAAAGATAAGTATTTTTGACTTACTAAAATTTCTATAGACAAAAAAAAATATTAAAAAAATAGGTATTTTCGTTCCCAATTTAAAGAATATTTTTCTGTCACAACTAAAAGTGCCGGCAATTTAATAAGAATTAGTTGTTTTTCAATTTCCGCCTGACTCTAACTCTTAAATTTCAATTAATCACAATTACTAACTTGAAATTCTAGAAATTAAATGAATTAAGTCTGCTATTTAATTAATAACGTAGCCCAATTATGGCTAACAATGAAATTTAGTCATACAAATTAAGGGTGAGTGTTGGTCTAGTGGTCAAGAGAGCGGCTTTGTGTGTAGGAGATTGCCAGTTCGAATCCAGCGTATGACTGGTTTTTTATTTGTTCGAAAAAATTGTTTATAGTAAAGTCAGAGCTTCCACTCGCGTCCACTACACCTGTTATCATACAATGTTGTCTAAATATTCAATTATGATTAATTGTTTTATAAGAATCATAGATGATTGACTAAATTTTGACAAACACGGTTAATTGATCTCCTGTCAATTTAACATTTTCAGTATAGCTCAAAAACAGAAAAATTTACGTTGTTAAAAATTTATATTATACAGGTATGTTTTAGGTAGCGCGATGTGGTTTTGTAAGAAGTTTTGGGTTAAAAATTTGAACAACCGAAAATTCCATTTTACCTAAAACAGTTTTTCAGTAATTTTCGTTTTTTGTATTTTTATAGAAAAATGGCATTTTCAATTATCTTTTAATACGGTTTTCTGTTCAGATTAAAAAAAAAATCCAAAAAACTGACATTCTAAAACCTTTTAGACAATTTTTTTTTTTTAAAGGTTTTTTTTGGACAGAAAAATGTATGACTCTAGCACTTACATAATATTATAGAAAATTAAATGGATTTTCTAAAATTTTGAGGTTAAAAGTAAACTGAAAATTAACTAGAAGTGTGAATTTTTGATTTCTTTTTGGTTTTCAAAAGAAGACCTCTCTCGGATTGGTTCAAAATTAATTTTAATAAGAGACACTTCGCTAACAAAATCCCCTCAAAAAAGTTCCTTTATTTAGTAAACCTATGTACGATACGTATAAAATCAAAGTCAAATTTTGTAAAAACTCTTAGTTCAAGGGATGGTAGATAAAAAACAATTTACGCGAGGGTTCACTCAAGATTATTTATTATTATTAATTTATTATTTATTTTTTTGGCGGACAGTTTTTTAGAAATTAATAAATTTAACGTATTCAAGTTTTTCTTTCATTTGAATTATACAAAAATCTCATTATTTTTTTTTGGAAAAAAAAGAGAAAAGCAAATAACAAATTTCCAAAATTAGTTGTGTTCAGTTTTGGTTCACCAAATAAATGCTAAATAGAATCTTGTTTATAATTTCTTTAAAATAAGTACCAAAACACAATGGTTTCTTTCAAATGTACCAATATGATTAGGCCTTATTTGTTTTGTTTTTTTGAGTTGCCTAAGTTTTTAGTTTCCTTTATTTATACCTAGGTGTTAGTGTAGGTTCGCTTGATTGAAACAAAATAAAAAACAAATGTAAATGAAAAATAAACAAAATGTATAAAAAAAAACTTAAAATGATGCAGAGAATAGTGGAAGCCTTAATTGTAATGAAATTTCTTACTTAAATTGAATAAATTGAAGCGCAGGCTGAATTAAAAATGGTACTGTTCAGACGCATCAACGATCCCCCTTTCAGAGTTCTGCTTTGGTGCTGCATTTGTTTAGGCATGTATTGTGTACATTGATTTTTTATTTGTTTACAAAAATATATATACATATATATATTATATCGAATAAATAATAGCTTTAATATAAATACATTTAACGTCTTCTTTATTAATTTATTCATTTTACTACATTTATTTTTAGTTTTTGAAAAGAATTTCTGCTGCAACTGTATGCGACAATTACCAATCAATAGTAGAGTCTAATCTTTACTTTTAATATCTTTAATTATTATTATTATTTTCAATTTCCTCTCGCATTACAGTATGATATAACAGGCAGTGGGCTGTAAAAACTAAGATGGATTAAAAAAATAACTTACAAAAAAAAATACGTATCTATTAATACAACTGATATTAAAAGTGTCCGGTAGGACAGTTGTGTAAGGGTTGATCGTCAAAAACTGCACGAAAAAGCATAACGTTGAAAAACACCGAACTTTGACAATTTTTTTCTCTTTTTCTATAAAAGATAAAATTCCCAAATTTTCTTTAAAATAGAGGGCAAACCCTCCTTTATAACTGTAATTTTTTTTGCAACAACCTAGATCTGATAGATTTTGGGGAAAAAAGTGGCTGAAAATGAGCAAAAACGGCATTTTCAAAAATTGTTCTTGTTCTTCTTCTTGTTGTTGTTGTTACCTTTTTTTTTGATAAACAACGTAGCGCCTAAACGCGTGAACCGATTTTCATGAATGAGGTGTCATTCGAGTCGAAATTTTATGTAGATGTGCCTTTTGGGGGTCTTGACGCTGTACATTGAATGGGAGAGGAGTTAGCTCCCTTTATGTAAGGCCCCCTCCAAAATTATTATTACTAATTACTCTGTAAATCTTAGCCCGATTTTGATAAAATTTGGTAGGATGATAGGGTTAGGGCTCCTCTAGGTAACTTTAAAGCGACGATCTGCTCTTACACTTATTAAGGGGAAGTATAGCAATCGTTTCAAATTATCGAACCAATTTTCATGAATGAAGTGTCATTCGAATCGAAATTTTGTACAGGTTTGCACTTTAAAAGTCTCGATACTATTCATATTTAGGTTTGAAATAGCGAGAATTCGGTCTAAATGAAAAATAACAACTCCGTCTTTACGCTAATGTTTCGACAAATTCTCAGTTTTTTTTTCCTGTAACTCACAACCAACTCACGTAACAACGGACTGAAGAAGACAAATAAATTTGTCGAAACGTTGGCCGTAAAGAAGGAGTTGCTGTTTTTTCTAAATTTTATTTTAACCGAATTCTCGCTATTTTCATCCTCAATATTAATAGTTTACTGTGATAATACGAAATCACAATAAACATTCCTTTCGAGACCGATCCATTCCACAATAAGCGATAAATTCTATCGAACGAAGATTACGTTTCTTTATTTTCGCTTTGCTTTTGGTAAAGGTTAGTCGGATACGAAGGTCGCCCTATACCAGGTATCTTAAACTAGTTTTGCCACTTTAGTAAAGCATTTTTGGCCAATCCTCGTAGCCAGCTCCTGAAGAACTACTATACCTCGCTACACAAGTTGTGTCTCTCTCAAGATATCTGGGCCTTTCTGACAAGGGCTGGGAGCACCACTCCCTCACAAAAACGGGGGTCAATTAAGAATGTGGTTATGGTAGTTAAGCACCGCCGTCATGTATCTTTAACATGTTTTACTCCGAAAGATGGCTTTGATGGTTGCGGGACGCCATGAACTCTGGTCCTCTATGAATACGAGTACTATAAAGTCTTCCGTGTTCAACATCCTAAGGACCTGGACAATAACCATGTTCAAGAGATATTATTATTAGACTGTGGCTCCAGGCTTGAGCTTCCGGGCTACAGTGCAGCTTTTGTAAAGTATTTCAATCTCGAGATATGAATATCTCTGAACGAAATGAAGCAATGAATCCAATAGTATTGAATCCCCCAATATCTGGTATTGTAAAACATGCGTCCCCGTGCTACAAGCATGTCCAAGAACCTCGGTAGTGGTAGCCGTGTTTCATGGATTAAATCCATCCCACCCTGTCGAGTTGTTTTCTGAACCTCCTATGCCTTATAATGCGGACCAGTAACTCGAGACTACTCTGGTTCCTGCCTAAAACCTGGTTATCCATTGAATCTTGATTTCCCTTGATTGAATTATCTTCAAACTTACAATTAGTTGAAATAGGTACGAATTAGTGAAAATTTTGGTTCACAGAACGCATTTAAAAAGAAATTGAAATCAATACATCATTTTGCCTACGAATGGCCTGATTCACCTTGGCGTGTTGAAGAGGTAATAAGCGCAAAGCACTAAGGTAAGCATTAAAAGCAGTTCATCCACAGCAGAGGTGGTGGGATGGAATTGGAATTACTGGAATTGTGTTCACTGTCTTATGGATGTGACATTTAATTAAAAAACAAAAAACAACAAAAATCCAAGTCTTGTACTTGGAAAAGTTATTTTAATACAAAATAACATCAGTTCAGTCTCGAATCTCCTGTATTATACAGGGTGATCTATTTAAAACGCACCAATCGCTAATAACGTTTTAGGAAAGCGGAAATCCGGAAAAATCCACGAAGTAAACTATATGTTTTTTTCGGTCTAGTTTTCAAATTTTCTACCCACGATGCTGTATCTTCATTTTTGGCGGAGTTACGGGCAAAAATTTAATTGATCTTTCATAAGGACCACTGGTTTTGACAATGATTATGAAAACTACATAAAAAACTGAGAAAAATGACGTTCATCCCATTTCGATATCCCTAATATTTGTTGAGATATTTAAGATCAAAGTTACAATTTTATCTTATTCGTGATCGGTTTTCAATATTAATTTTCCACCAGAAATTTTGGGAGGTCCTCTGACTGCAAAATAATTTTATTTGTGACGCATATGTTTTATTAGCGATTAGTGCGTTTAAAATGGAACACCCTGTATAATAAGAAACGTTTTGTACCTCAACAGCCCCAACTTCAGTCAGTAAAATACAACGCAGAATGTTAATCCACAATTTTGACTTGTAAGTCAAGTTAAAGGTTATAAAAATCGCTAATTAGGCATACTTCAAAATTTTTAAAGTTCATTCATACTTATTGCATAAACTATAGAATATTGTTAACTGTTTTTGGCGAATCATTCATTAATCTAGAAGAAAGAAAGAATATTGACAATTTCAGTTCTTATTTTATATTTTTACCAAGCTTACGACCTAGAGCCCCTAGGTAGAGTTATAATGTACATTAATTTGATAATAATAATAAATAAAATTATAATACTGAAAAATCTACTGAGAGTGGCACTTTTTGGTGTGCCGACTTTTTTTATTTTTAATTTGAAAATTTATTCCCACCAAGGTAATATACCTTGATTGATATTAACAACAAATAGGTGATAAGATAGTACCATTAACAGAAATGGCACTTAAGAGGAATCCTAACAACCCCCTCACTCACCCTAAATCCTCTTAACACTTCATCGGGCGCAAAATTTTTGTAACACCATCGGGCGCAGCTAATCTGTGAGATTAATGACCAAATATCGCTTAATTTCATCAAAACTTTGTATGATAAAATGTCAGTTTATTTCTTATTTGCTGCAAATAAACTGAAAAAATGGAACAAAACATTAAAATGAACAGAAAAAATCATAAAAATTTCAAATGTGGAGGGGTAAATATAAACACTGGTTTATCAGCATTATTATCCAAGTTATTTTTGTAGGCACTGATAGCCGCCATGTTCAGAAGAGCAAAAAAAATGACCATGAACCAACGTTTCTGTAGACGTTGTCAGCAACTACACCAGGTAAATTCAATAAATAGTTATGGCTCCGATGTCTAATTTTAGAATTTGGTTTTTTCCCGACCATTTGGTACATACGTACTCAGATTCATCACTTCTTCATCCAGAGTGTAAAAAAAGCTTCTTCTTCAGTGTCTGAATCTCCTTCTCTTTTTTCTACACAATATTATTCTAGATAGAAAGATAGATAATATTCTGTACTTAGTGCATTATACAGGGTGTACACGGAGGAAAGGTCGAAACTTCGGGAGGAGATTCAGCAGCTCAAATGCCACAAAAAATACTCTCTTCACTTTGGCCTGATTCTCAATAGTGTCCAAGATATTTGTATTTTTAAACTTTTCCGTCGATATTCGCGTTTTTCACCATAAAAATGGCCGTAACTTTTCTATCCTTTATCCTTCAAAAAATCTGCTTATTCCAAACGAAAGAGCATTAAATTTCCTATAAATCTGCTTAAACCAGAGCCTCACAACGTTTCTTATAAACAATGAAATTTTTACTTTAATGTCTACAAAAATTCGTTCTCGATGATTTTTATTAAAAGTTTTAACTGCATTTTTTTCAATGATTAATGAATCAAGGAAACACGTAATTTCTGAAAAAAGTTGCGCATTTATTGAGCTTCAAGACCGTATGGATTTTTTGGGGTTTTTAACCCTCAAACCACAAGATGCGGGTCGGATCCGACCCGAGGCGAAAACAAATTTCCATTGTTCCCCCCACAATTAACTCTTAGCGATTAGACTCGGTATACCCTTTCTGTGAGTCCTTAGGAAAAGGCCACACTGTTTCCGCCGATTCGGTAAAGGTCTCTCCGCTCTCTAGGTTTGTATTTCTTTCAGTAAGTCAGATTGTGGGTAGGATCCGACCCGACCTTGGTATTAACGTTATACGTTTTGTCCTGCACAAGTGGAACAAAAATGAAGAAAGTTACTCTGGAGATGCACGTTCGACGTTTCTCAAGAATCTCTGCGTTTGCCTTGACGCTTCCTCTAGAAGAAAAAAGATTGAAAAACGAGCGTTTTCCAAAAGAATTACTCCTTACGATTGGAAAATATGTCCTACTTGTTCCCACTGATAATGGCGAACAATCAAATGATTTTTTCCTTAACAATGTGATAACTTTGTTACCACACCACTATTTTACTTTAATTTTCATTCCAGCTTTTTGTAAACTGTTTTGTTTTTATTGAAACAAAGCTCCTTTTTCAAGTTCATTTCTTCACTTATTAGTCCATTCTAAATAGACTAATGCCATAAAATTATACAATTTATTAAAAAATTTATACATTTTATATAGAAATAAATGTGTTATTTTGAGTTATATTTGAGTTTTTCAGTGTAAGCAAGAAAATATAGTATCGGGTCGGATCCGACCCTACCTTAGTGTTCGTGTCAAGAAAATTCATCTTGTGATTTGAGGGTTAATAAAACCCTACCCCGAACAGAGGGGTGTAAATGCAGAAAACTGGGATTTTGCGTAACCGACTTTTCACTACTAATTTACTCAAATGTCAATTTTTGGAGAAGGAACAAAAAGAAAAGTAACCATTTTAGTTTTTAACAATTATTATTTTATAAAACGGAAGTAAAAAATAAAGTTGCAATAGTAAAAAAAAAAAAATTAAAAAGCAAACATCGCAAATAGAAAATTAACCATTAATAATGAATGAACTAGAAAATTTCTTTTCATATTTAATAAAACTCATTTCGTCACATTATTTATGTTTTCTCTTAAGAAATTAAGGCAGAATTAAGGCATTTAGGCAGAATGGTCTTAATTTTAGAGCTGCTACTTACGAGGGTCGTTTGAAAAGTCCGTGCAAAAATAAAAACTGCTTAATTTTTTGGGGTAAACCTTTTTTATTTTTCAACATAGTCTCCTTTTAGGCTTATACACTTCGTCCAACGCTGCTCTAGTTTGTTGATCCCTTCCGAATAATAGGATTTGTTCAAGTCTGAAAAATAGCCATTCGTTTCTGCAATCACCTCCTCGTTTGAATAAAATCTTTTTCCCGCCAGCCATTTCTTCATATTGGGGAACAAATAGTAGTCCGAGGGAGCTAAGTCTGGAGAATAGGGGGGGGGGATGTGAAACGAGTTGGAACCCTATTTCCATTAATTTTGCGACCACAACTGCTGAGGTGTGAGCTGGTGCGTTTTCGTGATGGAAAAGGACTTTTTTGTGGGCCAATCGTGGGCGTTTTTCTTGCAGCTCGGTTTTCAAACGGTCCAATAACGATGAATAATATGCACCTGTAATAGTTTTACCCTTTTCCAGATAGTCGATGAGGATTATTCCTTGCGAATCCCTAAAGACATTCGCCATAATCTTTCCGGCCGAAGGAACGGTCTTCGCCTTTTTCGGCGCAGATCCCCCCTTGGTAACCCATTGTTTAGATTGTTCTTTGGTCTCAGAAGTGTAGTTATGTATCCATGTTTCATCCACAGTGACGAAAAAGTCCTGCGGATTCTTCTGGAACAGCTGCAAACCGCCCTTGCAACACTTCACACGATTTCGTTTTTGGTCAAGCGTGAGCAATCGCGGCACCCATCTTGCGGATAGCTTTGTCATGTCCAAATGTTGATGCAAAATATTATGTACCCGTTCATTCGAGATGCCCGCAGCACTAGCAATCTCACGCACCTTCACTCTTCTGTCATCCATCACCATATCATGGATTTTATCAATGATTTCTGGAGTAGTAACCTCAACAGGGCGTCCAGAACGTTCAGCGTCACTTGTGCCCATATGGCCACTCCGAAAATTTTGAAACCACTTATAAACTGTTCTAATCGAAGGTGCAGAGTCACCATAATGTTTATCAAGCTTCTCTTTAGTTTCCTGAGGCGTTTTGCCTTTCATAAAGTAGTGTTTAATCAACACACGAAATTCTTTTTCGTCCATTTTTTGAATATCACTCGACTTCCTCGATTCAAACGAATGCCAAAGACAAAGAAATAGACCGATTTGGCTGAAACTTGGTTTGTGTTCTTCCAAGAGAAGCTACTAACTAAACATAACCTCGATACGCGCCAGTAGTGCTATCTCTCTGACTTTGCACGGACTTTTCAAACGACCCTCGTAAAAAAGAAATACATTTGGTCCAAATGGGCCTTTATTTTGAATGTTTAAGAGCCAATGAATATCGGCTTTATTGACAGTAAACTCAGATAGATAACGTTTCCTGAATGGGTTATAATTAGGGCATTCTAGTAAAAAGTGTTCTATGGTTTCACATTTATTTAAATTGCAGAGATTGCAGACAGACTGAGTGTCAATAGAGTGATAGCCCCCCAGTTCTGTACCATATTCTTATTGTTTCATAATATTATTCTACGAAAAAACACCCAAAACTAAGTGGGGAAAACGGTTTCATAATTGATAATACTCTTACTTTGTAAGAGTTTTTGATCAGAAAACTGGAAAAAATTTTAATACCCAAAAAGTATAACACCATCTAATCTGACAGATTATGCGGACGCTAAGTGAGATCACATAACGCCCGACTCTGGTTAGAAGTAGGTAAAAGACTAAGAGCCATCATTCAACCAAGGTAATACCTGAGTTTCTATCAATAGTAAAATCACCTCGTCATCTCACAGATTAAATACGCTCGATGTAGAATTAATTGAATTTTTTGCAGAAAGAAGGTTTTGGAACAAAAATTGTTGATCAACCATTATATAATTCACCAAGATTAAAGCCGTTTTTGTGAAGATTCTGATAAACTAGTGGTACATCATCTGTTTAATGGATTTTTGAACTGTAATATACCTTATTGTAGCTTACTGTTGGCACCTAAGTGAAGTTAAGGGAGAATTCTAACATAATAACCACACACAGAGTAAACTCATGCTGCGGTAATAACCAAGCCAAGCAGCTGGTTATTCGTGGATAAACGCTCGTGGTTTGAATGAAGAAGAAGGTAATTTTTCAGCAATTGTGAAAACTGATAATCAAATAACCATAGCAGAAATCAAGAACTGAGACTTATGAATAATAATGTTTTATTCACAAAAAAACATAAAAAAAACTGAAAACATTTTTTGCTAGGATCAAATCCGTCAGCAGAGTTCCAAAAAATAATTTAAACTGTCCGATAGGACAGTTGTATAAGGGTTGAGCGTCAAAAAATGCAGGAAAAAGCGTAACGTTGAAAAACACCCAACTTTGACAATTTTTTTCTCTTTTTCTATAAAAGATAAAATTCCCAAATTTTCTTTATAATATAGGGCAAATCCTCCTTTATAACTGTAATTTTTTTGCAATAACCCAGATCTAATAGATTTCAAGAAAAAAGTTGCTAAAAATGAGCAAAAACAGCATTTTCAGAAATTGTTTTTGTTCTTGTTCTTCTTCTTCTTGTTACCTTTTTTGATAAACAACGTAGCGCCTAAACGCGTGAACCGATTTTCATAAATGAGGTGTCATTCGAGTCGAAATTTTATGTAGATGTGCCTTTTGGGGGTCTTGACGCTGTACATTGAATGGGAGAGGAGTTAGCCCCCTTTATGTAAGGTCCCCTCCAAAATTATTATTTCTAATTACTCTGTAAATCTTGGCCCGATTTTGATAAAATTTGGTAGGATGCTAGAGTTAGGGCTCCCCTAGGTAACTTTAAAGCGACGATCTGCTCTTACACTTATTAAGGGGAAGTATAGCAATCGTTTCAAATTATCGAACCAATTTTCATGAATGAAGTGTCATTCGAATCGAAATTTTGTACAGATTTGCACTTTAGAAGTCTCGTCGCTATGCCTCATAAGGACGGGAGTTTGCCCCACCCAAGTATAGTAATTAAAATTAATCATAATTACATTCTCTAACTAACATAGATCTATAGGAGAGTGCATCTTTTAAATATTTACATAGTGCTTGCCAAACTAAACCATTCAGATAACTACAAAGTTCACTTTCATTGAGAGTACATTTATTAATTTTTTTTTTCGATAATATTTTTAAATTGGACAGACTTGCAATAAGGTGGGTTACATTTTCTATTTGATTAAATTTAGATAATGAGCAAAACATGACGCAACACTAATTTAAAAGGCCTGTAATTTAAAATAGAACAGTTCGCAACGAGCTTTTAGAGTTAACTTGACATCGCTAAACGGCAAAGAGTCAAAATAATTATAGTTATAATTTAATTTGGGGATACAGTCCATGAAAAACTCCTTTTTCTATTGCCTTTTGTTTTACGTCAGCCTCAATACAATTCAATAACTTATCTAAATTCTTTTCCCATTCAGAAGTTATATTCTCAAGAGACTTATGATTGGCCACTGGCAGAACAGGTAAGATACTAACAACAAACAGACTGGGAATTGAAAATAAGAGTGGTTAAAGGCACAAGCTTGGGATTGATGGGAAAGAGTTGGCTAATGGTTTGGCAAAGGATGCTTTGGCTAGCTAGCAAAGGAAGTCAAGTTCATCAGGAGTCTCCAAAAATATATTGGGAAAATCAGTTTGAAATGGAAATAGAAAATTGTTGCGGTTACAGAAGGAAGGATTGCCACAAGAGGAAGTAGAGAAACTCTACTGTACCCTCTGTTCTTTACCGGAAACCACTAGACTGCAGTCTGACAGACACAGCATGTGATCCGGACATGGCTGACACCACATTACTTACTTAGATTTCACATTACGGCAATTCTCCTAGTGCACTGCGACAACACGACCGGTGGGACCCCTTTAGTTGACCACTCTGTCCATTACTGACGCATCATAAAAGAAACATAATGCAGCACATACTAACAAAAAGATATGATTGGCCACCAAGAAAGGAAATTGCTTTAACATACAAAAATTTTACGCCATTTATTGCAAAAATTGTAATGTATATATTTTAGTAAATTTTTTGTTGGTTTGAATTAAACAGAATGTGAAGACGTAATAAATTATGTGGTACATGTTGAGACTGTGTTCAATAAAATACCTTTTATCAGAGTTACTGTCTCTCAAAAATGAAATAAATATTATTTCAAAAACTGCACGAAAAAGCGTAACGTTGAAAAACACCCAACTTTGACAATTATTTTTCTCTATTTCTATAAAAGATAAAATTCCTAAATTTTCTTTAAAATATAGGGCAAATCCTCCTTTATAAGATTAATTTTTGCAACAACATAGATTAAATAGATTTCAAGAAATAAGTTGCTGAAAATGGGCAAAAACGGCATTTTCAAAAAATGTTCTTGTTCTTCTTCTTGTTGTTACCTTTTTTTGTAAACAACGTAGCACCTAAACGCGTGAACCGATTTTCATGAATGAGGTGTCATTCTATTCGGACATTTATGTAGATGAGTCTTCTGGAGGTCTTAGAGCTGTACATGCAATGGAAAAGGAGTTAGCCCCATTTATGTATGGGCCCCCTTCTTAAACTTTTTATTACCAACATCTCTGCAAATCTTATCCTGATTTTTGTTAAAATTTGGCAGGATGATAAGGGGTTAGAGCTCTCCTATGTATCATTAAAGTGCTATCCTGCTCTTACACCTACTAAAGGGGAATTACAGCAATCAAATCAAATCATCGACGCGTGAACGATTTTTAAGAATGAAGTGTCATTTGATTTAAAATTTTATGTAGCTTTGCATAGACTCGATGCTGCGCATCTTTAAGAGGAGTGTTTGCCCCACGCGAGTAAGGCTTCTTCTAAAACTATTATTAATACTAATAACTGTTACACATCAGCACAAAACTGCAACAGTCATAACGCAACTGAGTCAGTTATAGCCACTTATTAACATAAAGACACTAACAATAACGTACAAGACACTACTAAAGCCTATCCTGGCAAACCCCTGTCAAATTTGGATCACAACTAGCAAAAGACTGACCAAACAACTAGACATTACACAAAATAATTCACTGAACGTCTTCTCATCGTTCACCATACAGAAACATAGAAATTCATGCGATGGCTTTAATATTATATTAAATAAAAACACAGTCTTCTAAAGATATAGTTGTTGTATTTTCATAACCATTAGACTTGATAAAAACTAATATAATTTGGTAATTTGGTTAGCAGTGATTGACTTGTTGGTAGTTAGTTTTTCTTTTAAAGTTCGAGGTGATGCACTTGATAAGATTTCTCGACTTGTTACTATAGACTAAAATATCAAAAAGGTTTAAACATCAATTTCAAAAACAATTTTTATTTTTAAGTTAAAAATAGCCGCCGGTAACTAACCAGGTAGATCAGCTGAGTTTTTCTAAGCACAGTAACCATCTTTTGTTTGTTTTTATGCTATTCAAAATCTGCAAAAATAAAATGTAATCTGGGAATTTTAATTACAAAATTGTAAACTAAAAGAAAATTTAAATCGAGTGAGTTACAGACCAGCTTCTTCTTTATTTGCATTGATTTAATTAATTCGTCTTCGATGTTTTAAAGTCGACCTTAAAATAAATTGATATAATAAAATTCTTTATTAATTAGTTAATTTTTATTTTTGAAGATAATGAATGAAAAAATAAGATGGTCATCTGATTAGATAACCTCTATTTACCAGCTGATCAGCCTAGACAGTTACCGGCGGCCATCTTTAACTCGTTAGTCGTGTCTCTTTATTACCGTGATTTTTAAGTGAATATTAGTGCGTTTTAAAGTGAAGTTATATTTTATAAATTGTGTTTAAGTTATACTTAGTGCACGATATTGACTTTTAGTGCGAATAGTGTTGTGAATTATTTTAAATAGTGTCAAGTGTCAAGTGCTATTGGACTGGTGATCTACTGAGATGCTGATGAACGTGGGATATACTTTAAACAAGGTAAGACTTCATTATCAATTCTTTAATTTTAAATTTTAATTATATTTTCCTTTATTCTTGCATGAAAATAGCATGTTATCATATAATTATTGTTCATTAGTCTACTTCATGTTACTCTTTGATCTTTTCACTTTAATCAACAATAAGTTCTAGAGTTTTTGTTTCCACAAATTGTTTTATACACTTATTTAATGTATTCTTTAATATTTTCTATTTAGTTGGCTTTTAATTTAAAATTAACATTATTTGTATCCACAAATATTTTTCCAAAATTCATTTCTGCACTATTTTGTTTTATTCTTTAATATTATCTTTTAAATCAACTATAAGTTCAAAATTGGCAATTTTTTCCATGAGTTGTTTTATTGGAATTGACGTCTAAACCTTTATGATGTGTGTTCATTAATATTTCCTATTTTTATTCCATCAAAAGATCAAAATTGGTTCTTTGTTTCTCCAAAAATAGTTTTCTTCGAATGGATTTCTATTCCTTTTTAATCAATAATTTAAATCTTCCTCTTTTAATGAATTATATGTTCTAAATTAGCGTTTTTGTTTTCCTAAATTAATTTCTAAAATGTTTAGATGTACTCTTTAATCTTTCTATTTTAATTGACTAAAATTGAAGTAATTAACTTCATGTTTTCCCTCAAATCGTTTTTTGGAATTGATTTCTAAAACTTTATGATGTATTCTTAAATGTTTTTTGGATGTATTTGTGAATTGTGGAACAGACGTTCATGTTGTAGAAATACGAGGGTCGTTTGAAAAGTCCGTGCAAAGTCAGAGAGATAGCACTACTGGCGCGTATCGAGGTTATGTTTAGTTAGTAGCATCTCTTGGAAGAACACACACCAAGTTTCAGCCAGATCGGTCTATTTCTTTGTGTTTGGCATTCGTTTGAATCGAGGAAGTCGAGTGATTTTCAAAAAATGGACGAAAAAGAATTTCGTGTGTTGATTAAACACTACTTTATGAAAGGCAAAACGCCTCAGGAGGCTAAAGAGAAGCTTGATAAACATTATGGTGACTCTGACACCTTCGATTAGAACAGTTTATAAGTGGTTTCAAAATTTTCGGAGTGGCCATATGTGGCACAAGTGACGCTGAACGTTCTGGACGCCCTGTTGAGGTTACTACTCCAGAAATCATTGATAAAATCCATGATATGGTGATGGATGACAGAAGAGTGAAGGCGCGTGAGATTGCTAGTGCTGTGGGCATCTCGAATGAACGGGTACATAATATTTTGCATCAACATTTGGACATGACAAAGCTATCCGCAAGATGGGTGCCGCGATTGCTCACGCTTGACCAAAAACGAAATCGTGTGAAGTGTTGCAAGGACGGTTTGCAGCTGTTCCAGAAGAATCCGCAGGACTTTAAGCGTCGTTTCGTCACTGTGGATGAAACATGGATACATCACTACACTCCTGAGACCAAAGAACAATCTAAACAATGGGTTACCAAGGCGAAGACCGTTCCTTCGGCCGGAAAGATTATGGCGTCTGTCTTTTGGGATTCGCAAGGAATAATCCTCATCGACTATCTGGAAAAGGGTAAAACTATTACAGGTGCATATTATTCATCGTTATTGGACCGTTTGAAAACCGAGCTGCAAGAAAAACGCCCACGATTGGCCCACAAAAAAGTCCATTTCCATCACGACAACGCACCAGCTCACACCTCAGCAGTTGTGGTCGCAAAATTAATGGAAATAGGGTTCCAACTCGTTTCACATCCCCCCCCCCCTATTCTCCAGACTTAGCTCCCTCGGACTACTATTTGTTCCCCAATATGAAGAAATGGCTGGCGGGAAAAAGATTTTATTCAAACGAGGAGGTGATTGCAGAAACGAATGGCTATTTTTCAGACTTGAACAAATCCTATTATTCGGAAGGGATCAACAAACTAGAGCAGCGTTGGACGAAGTGTATAAGCCTAAAAGGAGACTATGTTGAAAAATAAAAAAGGTTTACCCCAAAAAATTAAGTAGTTTTTATTTTTGCACGGACTTTTCAAACGAACCTCGTATTTGTTGCTGAGTACTTTATAATCTCCAAGCTTTTTACAACTGGTGTGTTTAAGAGGTGTAATGAAAGATTGTGTGATAATACAGCGTGTACTAGTAAGTATTGTCCATAGGCCTACTGTGTGTAGTACATCTAAAGTGGAGTTGAATGACGTATTGGCCAACTTCATATTTTCCTCTGTTCTTGAGTGACGTCAATTTAAAGGTTTTTTTTCTAAAATCAATACTTTTTCCCAATAAAAATGTTATTACTCAAAAAGTTTTGGTCCGAATTCGATTCTGATGACACGGTTAGAAAGACAGATAAATTTTCTAAAAATTGATACCATTTCGAAGCATAAGTTATTCTCTAATCAGCCTCAATCTTCCTCCTGGATACTGGAAAAACAAAAAGTAATAGAAATTTTTAAAGAAAACTCATTAGGTCCTTGCGTGATCATTATCAGACCTAGGTGCTGGCACTTTTTTAGTAAAAGTTCCCTTGTTTAATGGGCTTTCAAACGGTATATCATTTTCCAGGATTCCTTTTATCTTCGTATGAGAAATTACGTTTGTTTTTGCAAGAAAACGTGTTCACGAGCACTCAACAGTGTTAGTTTATCAAGTTGTTTAATTCATTGAAAGCTCTTTTAGATGGACCAGTAGTCAATTTTAAAGTAGGCTGTCTTAAAATAAGGAAGTCAAAGGTTACAAATTGCACTCTTTTCTGATCTCTCTGAAATATTTGAGAAAATGTTAGGAAATATTTTAAACAAGTACTATTTTTATTTAAAAAAAAATTCATATAGTTTGTACTTACTCCAAATTACAATTTCCCACAAAACTACTCTGTTGAAAAAGAAAAAAATGTTAATAAGTCTTAACAACCCTTTGAACCCAATAACAGATAATCGTTATATCTGAATTACGTATTAACCATATTTGGAACTAAGCAAATTAACCTTCGGTTATAAAAGTAGTATTTGTTTAAAATATTTTCTAACATTTTCTCAAATATTTCAGTTTCGATTTTTTTTTTTGAATAGCAATTTGAACCTTTGACTTTCTTATTTTAAGACAATCTACTTTAAAAATTGACTACTCGTCCATCTAAAAGAGTTTTCTGAATGAATTAAACAACTTGATAAAAAGACAACAAATTTTCCTGTCGCCACCGATAATTAACTTTTTGATCCAGGTGTTCTTATGATGACTCAACGTAATCCTGGTTAATCCGAATCCCGGTTAACCGAGGGCCGGTTAATCGAGATTTTACTGTAATTAGAATTAAGAATAATTGAACAATTATTTTTTCGCTGGGACTAGTTGTAGCTAACTAATGTAGCTCTAATTCATAATTAGAGCCCTCCTATTTCAAGTTATTTTTCCCCATTTTGCAGAATTTGATGGTGCAAATTTTACTAATGCGTAAAAGCGTAACCAGTACTACTGTCTTGCTAAATCATATTTAGTTGTGCGATTCTGTATATAAGATTATGTGTTAGCAGGGCCAGAGTATGTAATAAAAAAGGGGCAATTTTAGTATCAACCTTTAGTCAAAATATCAAATGGCCTGAACGACAAGTCCAGGCAAAAATGGCTAGGCACGGAACGTTTTAAAAACGTACAAACAATAAAACTATCAGTCAAAATTTGGTTTTCTCAATTTTTATTTTTCATTTCTCGCAGTAAATTTTAATATATCCAGTTCTATCACCCAGACCTCTTGCTTTGCATTCATAGAGAAAAGCGGAAGTGAATTTGGCCATTAATATTGCTGTAATTAAAAGTCATCAAAAGTGTTCATCACAATACTTCCTTTAAGGAAATGAAGTGTGTTTAGGATCATGATTTAGTGCGCCAGTTTTGGGGGCCCAGCTGAAGTAGAACTTAACTCCAATGAGCACAATAAAGTTACCAGTTTGTCAATGTTCCGGCCAAATCCAATGGTCAGAAAAACTTCAGTTGTCTCAGATCGGATCAAACTTATTATTTGTTGTGTACGAATGGACAGATAAGGCCCTAGCATAAGCTTCGGCACGTGGCCCGGCCAACGGAGGAAGCCAAGTCTATCGGTCCAGTTTTATCTCAAGTGCGCTCCAAGTGGAAAGTAGGGTTTGCTAACATATCTGTTGCGGTGGTATAGTGCTGAGATAGCGTTGTATTGAACCCTGGAGACTGACCTCAATAAATTGCTCTCCTCAACCGGCCAATATGTCAGCCACCACCGCAACATCCTCTATAATCTCATAATACCCGGGCGTCCCCCTTTATCTTTTCTAATAAAAATAAATTATCTAGCCCCAAATTAATATTCCCTTTCAAATTGTACGAGGGTCGTTTGAAAAGTCCGTGCAAAAATAAAAACTACTTAATTTTTTGGGGTAAACCTTTTTTATTTTTCAACATAGTCTCCTTTTAGGCTTATACACTTCGTCCAACGCTGCTCTAGTTTGTTGATCCCTTCCGAATAATAGGATTTGTCCAAGTCTGAAAAATAGCCATTCGTTTCTGCAATCACCTCCTCGTTTGAATAAAATCTTTTTCCCGCCAGCCATTTCTTCATATTGGGGAACAAATAGTAGTCCGAGGGAGCCAAGTCTGGAGAATAGGGGGGAAGTGAAACGAGTTGGAACCCTATTTCCATTAATTTTGCGACCACAACTGCTGAGGTGTGAGCTGGTGCGTTGTCGTGATGGAAAAGGACTTTTTTGTGGGCCAATCGTGGGCGTTTTTCTTGCAGCTCGGTTTTCAAACGGTCCAATAACGATGAATAATATGCACCTGTAATAGTTTTACCCTTTTCCAGATAGTCGATGAGGATTATTCCTTGCGAATCCCAAAAGACAGTCGCCATAATCTTTCTGGCCGAAGGAACGGTCTTCGCCTTTTTTGGCGCAGATTCCCCCTTGGTAACCCATTGTTTAGATTGTTCTTTGGTCTCAGGAGTGTAGTGATGTATCCATGTTTCATCCACAGTGACGAAACTACGCTTAAAGTCCTGCGGATTCTTCTGGAACAGCTGCAAACCGTCCTTGCAACACTTCACACGATTTCGTTTTTGGTCAAGCGTGAGCAATCGCGGCACCCATCTTGCGGATAGCTTTGTCATGTCCAAATGTTGATGCAAAATATTATGTACCCGTTCATTCGAGATGCCCACAGCACTAGCAATCTCACGCACCTTCACTCTTCTGTCATCCATCACCATATCATGGATTTTATTAATGATTTCTGGAGTAGTAACCTCAACAGGGCGTCCAGAACGTTCAGCGTCACTTGTGCCCATATGGCCACTCCGAAAATTTTGAAACCACTTATAAACTGTTCTAATCGAAGGTGCAGAGTCACCATAATGTTTATCAAGCTTCTCTTTAGTCTCCTGAGGCGTTTTGCCTATCATAAAGTAGTGTTTAATCAACACACGAAATTCTTTTTCGTCCATTTTTTGAAAATCACTCGACTTCCTCGATTCAAACGAATGCCAAACATAAAGAAATAGACCGATCTGGCTGAAACTTGGTGTGTGTTCTTCCAAGAGATGCTACTAACTAAACATAACCTCGATACGCGCCAGTGGTGCTATCTCTCTGACTTTGCACGGACTTTTCAAACGACCCTCGTATATGTCGCGGACAAAATATATCTCTAAACATGACATTTCTTTCTTTGCTAAGTATACCAACATTATTTTCAAAATGCGGAAATCAGAAAAACATTATCATTAAATGCAGTTGTTTTTTTGTTATAGTTCTTCGATAAAAGTAAAGTAAAATAATCGCCTATTACCTAGACCAAATAGTGTTTCTTGAATAAGAAAGATAGTATATTATTTACTTATTTTATTTTATAGACATAATTTATTTTTAGTTACGTCAATATCTGAGATTATTGGTACCCGCAGCTTTTTTTTCAGTGCGCTGCCGGCCTTCTGACAGTTTTCTCTCGTTGCAGACAACACTGAACATCACCTGTGACAGTGTTGTCTGTAAGAAGCTTCTGGGGAAAGAAAATCTAAGGGTCAGCAGCCGGGATTCGAACCCTGGATCACCGCTTTGAAATCCAGTTTACCTTCTCTTCACAGTAAATTTTTTACCATAGTGTAATGCTATGTTTAGTTGGCACGACTGTAAAAAGTTTATAAACTTATGAGCAAAAAATATTAAATTATGTAATTATATAATATTGAAAAGAGTTATTTACATGTCCCTATATTTACATTCATTGAGCTAATTAATAATTTATACCATGTGTACATATTAATGATAAACAAATTACCTAAACTTATCAAGCAAGTCTGTAAAATTAATACAATTGGAGGCCATTAATTAAAATATAATGAGTATTAAATCAATTTAGGTCGTATTGCGTAGATGACCTGCAGATAAGGTATATATTAGCCGGCGATTAGGCTAGCGTGTCCGGCTTTTGTAATCATAGGAGGACTCCCTAAACATGCGTTACTGAATAAGTGATTAATAATATTATCAAGATAACGGCCATGCAAACTTGGTAATAAAATATATCAATTGAAAATGGGATGTCCCCCAATAGTTTAGACTAAATCAACCTTTAGTAAAATTACCAGAGAAGATTGATTCTTCTACGATAAAAGGTAGCATAATCTCTTTAAACTTTTGAAACTGATTAGTAGATTTCAAATTGGGGGACAAAAAAGAGCCGTTTAAAGGATTCTGAAAATTAATTAAATTTCATAAAAAAGTGGGAAAACTCGGTTGCATTAATTGCATTTACAGTAGCCAGTGATTTAGTGATGACGTGTATTCACGTCAAACCAAATCTCTATTACGGTGCGTTCGACGTGTATACTCGTTGTGAAAAATATAAAATTGCCATTAACTATAAAAACTCGAAATTTTAATAAAATACAATAAGAATATTATTTGGTGGGATGTTTCCTTTATCTGACCAATAGAATTGCCAAGTATTTTATACGGAGGGAGGTGGTAGGAGTCAGCCAAATGATAAGTGGTTGGTACATGTTTGGTCTCCGCATTAGAGATTGGGGAATTAGGCACACACATAGAAGCTCTCAACCCTTGTGCAATGCCCGTTTTTACCTTTTAGATAGAGGTTCAGACTCTCAGTACGAGCATGATTTCATTTTGCACATAATTCAAAGCTCTTTTCTTCCTTGTAAAAGCTCTTGCGTCCTGAGTTAACTAGGAGCAATGCATAAAGTGAAGCGGTGCAAGATTTTGAAAGAGCACAGAATGTTCTGGTAATCTTAAGCCTCTAGACGTTGCAGTGACGTTGTAAACTTTTGGGTTGTTTTGCCCTTTGCGTTCGATGTGTATACACGTCATTGTCTGATTTTAATTCCGCACACTGTTGGGAGGTTTTTTTTAAAACTAAATTCCACGCTTAACTGGTTAAAGCACGTCAACAGCTGAGGTTATTGGCGCCCTGAGCTTTTTTCAGTTCACTGATGGCCTCTTGTTACAGTCAATAATTGCCATCATCGGAGCTGTAAGATGCTCCTAGAAAGAGAAAATCTAAGGGCCAGCAAGCTGGATTCGAATCCGCGATCTCCGCGTGGGAATACAATAGACCAGGGGTGGCCAACTTTTCTGTATATAAGATCTACTTTTTATCTTAAAAAAATTTGTCGCGATCGACTTGTTGTCATAGGCGTAGTCTATGAGGAAAGCAGGGGTGTGAAATGCATACTGTGTTTATAGACTGTTTCAGTATAAGGTGCATCCCAGCGAGGTATGGGTAGATAAGTAAAATATATTATTTTTTAAATCACTTGTTAAGTTTTCCGAGATATAGGCTCATGAAGAAAATAAATTTCCAGACCCAACTTTTGATAGCAGCGTTCCGGTACATGCGGGACCTAAAAAAATTCGATTTTTCGACAATTTTTCAAGATAGATTTTTACTAACTTAAAATGCAATTTAATTTTTTTATCAACTGCAATATATAAGTTGTTGTACTTAGTTGTTCGTAAATATGAAAAAGTTGTTATAAAAATGCACAGTATGGCTGATAATTTGATTTCAATATTTCACTTTCGAGTTTTTTGGGGTGGCTAGGAAAATTTATCATGAAAGAATAATATGAATTACTTTTTGCTAATCTATCAATAGCTCGCTGAGTACACCTCGTACTGAAATATAGATATACGGCTTATCTACCTACGTAAAACAACAACAATAATTATTTAAAGGGCCAAAAAACTCACATCCAGGGGGAATTAAAAGAACATGGATAATTATTAACAATATTTATTAATTCAAAGTAGCTACAGATAAAGACAGATTTAGAATTTACTTTGTTGCCTTAACATTAATGGGAAGACTGATTTTGCATGTCCTCTAACCAAGGAATTGGGTGTATATCCTAACAAAGATAATAATAATGAATCTTCAGTATGGGAATCAGTCAGGACAGAACGTTGTTGTTTAGTCTTCGTTAGTTTCAAGTATGAAAATGCCGATTCGCATAGGTTATGTACGATCCGAAATCAAGAATAGATATATTTGCTACATTTGATGATACTGGGTTATTTTTCTCGGTTGACATATTTCCCAGATATTTAGAATCCTAGAAATTTAAGACATTGGCAAATTCCCAGAATGCATTAAACTATTGCTAGAAAGTTTTGTCTTCTACAATCGCTTCAAAGTCCATGGTACAGCGGAATTCCACCCTAGACATTGCGAGCGTTCGACTATCGACCAAAACTGGCCTCGCGATCGACCAGTCCTTTCTCTAAGTTTTGTTTAATATTTTCTTTTGCTTTTTTTTTTGTTGTATTTGTTAATACTATTTGATCGTTAATTATATTAAGGGAAATATTGTAAAAAAGAGAGAAATATCATCCGACAATATCAATCAGTTATGGAATGCCAGAGTATCATGTTATATTGTAAATGTTTCTTCTTTGGTATCCGTAAAGTGTGTGTTCCGTGAGCTAAGTTCCATGTCGCAGGCCCCCCTGGTTAATATAACCTTTTAATATAAGAGGAGAGGTAAGTGATGTCGCCGACTAGTCATGTCGTGGGTACCAGTCGTTAGTTTATTACTGTTTGACTAAATCAGGAGCTACTGTATGTGTAGTAATATGTGTTGGTGTGTGTAAGTTTCAGACGGCCCGGTGGGAAAGAGGACAGGTTCTCCAGTCCGATATCACGATCTTTGACGACCTTTCATCGGGCCCCGTGTCACATCCGGCCAGGACAGGGTAATACTCCAATGGTTAGGGTAATACTCCGGTTATTAAGAGACGAGAAGTTGATTGCCATGGGGCACGCGACTGTCACCGCCACCCTGCGCGCAGAACGTTGCTCCTCTCAAACCCTTCCACAGTCGCAGATAAGGACCAAAATGGTAATAATAAATAACTTCTTAGCTAGGCCCTTTTCTTCAAACGCTTCTAAAATAAAATAATCGGATGGGAAAGACACAAATCAAATCCTAAGAAATCCTAAATTTTCTAATACCATCATTGGTGGTAGTACAACTAAAGATACAGCCTCTGGAATGAAAGCAGAAAAAGATCTGAACAATTCTGATGTAAATACTCAATCGACAAAGGCGCCACAGTAGCCGAGAGGTTAGAGGCGAGACCTGCAGAGCTAATATGCATTGTGGTACTGGGTTCAATTCCCCGGTCTCTAGGCCTTGGATTTTATTTAATGGTTAATAAAAAGAAATATACAGTAAAGTATGTTTGCTAGTCGCCTCCGTCCACAGCGACACCTAATTTGGTAGTTGGATGTAAAGCCCGCCTGAAAAAATAGGCATTACTTTATTTTACTGAATCGACTATTTTACAATTCCTCAAGCCGTTGACTAATGAAAACTTTTGAAATAATTACAAAATTTATAGGAAATTTAAAAGATCTTTTAGTAAAAAACTTGGAATAAAAGTTTAGATAATGAAAGTCTTTATCAATAAAATAAAAGCAATCACTATTAAACAATGGACAAAAGTCTGCCTTTCGAGAGCTATGTACATACAAGTGATTATATTAATACAATATGTGCTTGTAGTAATAAAATTTCAGTTTATTAAAAAGTTGCACAGAAAATATATTCTGGGGGAAAAATAAACCACAGGTGCCTATTTCCAGTAAGTTTGAAGTATTTAATTCAATAATGAGGGCAAATAGGTTGCTACGGGTGTTGGTCTAGTGGTCAAGACAATGGCTTTGTGTGCAGGAGGTCCCCGGATCGAATCCCGCATATGGCTACTTTTTATTTCTTAGAAATAATTGTTTATAGTAAAATTTAAGTTTCCGCTTCTATCCACGACACCTGGTAGTATGAAGTTATAAGCCCTGCCTGAAAAAAAAAATAGGCGATTACTTTACTTCTTACTTTAGTTTGTTATGGTGCACAGTCGTGGGGTTTCGAAAATCATGAGGAAGTTGAGAAAAATTAAATTTATTTCTTTATTAAAAAGTTATATTTACCCTAACTAACTAGGAATGCCCCTAAAATTATATCATCTATTTGGAGTTCGAAATTTTTTTCTGTTATTGCACTATTTCCTTCATTTAAATTATGTCAGAACTTACCAAATAATCGACTTCCCAAGATTCTGCCAGAAGAAGCAATAAGAAATTTACTTGCATAAAATAAAAACTGCAATTATTTTCAATATGTGGTTCATTCGTTTGTGGGAAAGCTGTGAATGATAAAGAAAAATATCCGTAAGTATTTGGAATCTAATTTTATAAAAACTGTAAATAGTTAGGCTCAAAATTCTAGTTTCTAGTTTAAAGATTTGAAAAGGAATTTAGGAACAAATCATTACATAAAAGACGAAAATAATTTTAACTTCATGAGATTTATATATTTGTTAACAATTTATTTAAATAAATACATATTCATATAAGAAAGTTAGACGTAACTAAACAAATGATAATTAATTCTCCAATAGCGCAATATTTTTTTAGAAACAAACCAAAATAGAACTTAGTTACAACAGAGATCAACTGCTAAATAGAAATGAAATAAAGCAAAATTTTTGCTTAAAATTAAAGACGGCAACAAGGAATTGTTTCATCTTATCTCTCTATAGGTCCAAGACTTCAGAAAGATAAACGCTGTATCCAACTACGTGTTGAGTTCATAGAGTCGTAGATCCTGGTATTTCTAGAATTTTCTTCAAATGTAATGAATGTCAGTAGAGGATACAAACTAAGAAGTGTAATTGAAGTTTCTGCTTATTCTTGTTTCGTAAAGCACCGCTCCACAAGCGTATCTATAATCAAAATCCATATTAAAATATCTCTTTAACAAAAATTTAAAAAGTTTAAAAAGTTAAGTATAACGGTTGATTAAACGCCAAAAGGTACAGAAATCAACACGTACGTAACATTAATAATTCAGCTCATAATTTCATCTACGAGGGTCGTTTGAAAAGTCCGTGCAAAGTCAGAGAGATAGCACCACTGGCGCGTATCGAGTTTATGTTTAGTTAGTAGCATCTCTTGGAAGAACACACACCAAGTTTCAGCCAGATCGGTCTATTTCTTTGTGTTTGGCATTCGTTTGAATCGAGGAAGTCGAGTGATTTTCAAAAAATGGACGAAAAAGAATTTCGTGTGTTGATTAAACACTACTTTATGAAAGGCAAAACGCCTCAGGAGACTAAAGAGAAGCTTGATAAACATTATGGTGACTCTGCACCTCCGATTAGAACAGTTTATTAGTGGTTTCAAAATTTTCGGAGTGGCCATATGGGCACAAGTGACGCTGAACGTTCTGGACGCCCTGTTGAGGTTACTACTCCAGAAATCATTGATAAAATCCATGACATGGTGATGGATGACAGAAGAGTGAAGGTGCGTGAGATTGCTAGTGCTGTGGGCATCTCGAATGAACGGGTACATAATATTTTGCATCAACATTTGGACATGACAAAGCTATCCGCAAGATGGGTGCCGCGATTGCTCACGCTTGACCAAAAACGAAATCGTGTGAAGTGTTGCAAGGACGGTTTGCAGCTGTTCCAGAAGAATCCGCAGGACTTTAAACGTCGTTTCGTCACTGTGGATAAAACATGGATACATCACTACACTCCTGAGACCAAAGAACAATCTAAACAATGGGTTACCAAGGGGGAATCTGCGCCAAAAAAGGCGAAGACCGTTCCTTCGGCCGGAAAGATTATGGCGACTGTCTTTTGGGATTCGCAAGGAATAATCCTCATCGACTATCTGGAAAAGGGTAAAACTATTACAGGTGCATATTATTCATCGTTATTGGACCGTTTGAAAACCGAGCTGCAAGAAAAACGCCCACGATTGGCCCACAAAAAAGTCCTTTTCCATCACGACAACGCACCAGCTCACACCTCAGCAGTTGTGGTCGCAAAATTAATGGAAATAGGGTTCCAACTCGTTTCACATCCCCCCTATTCTCCAGACTTGGCTCCCTCGGACTACTATTTGTTCCCCAATATGAAGAAATGGCTAGCGGGAAAAAGATTTTATTCAAACGAGGAGGTGATTGCAGAAACGAATGGCTTTTTTCAGACTTGGACAAATCCTATTATTCGGAAGGGATCAACAAACTACAGCAGCGTTGGACGAAGTGTATAAGCCTAAAAGGAGACTATGTTGAAAAATAAAAAAGGTTTACCCCAAAAAATTAAGTAGTTTTTATTTTTGCACGGACCTTTCAAACGACCCTCGTATTTGTCTTAAATAAGACTAAGAGAGCGCAAATTACATTTAATAACAAATAAACAACTACTTGCAATAATAATTCATTTTTAAATTATAAGGTGATATAGTTTAATAGGGTTCTAGTAAAGGAGTTTTATAATCAAGTAATTAGTAAACACTTAAACAATAATGCATTCCCTAAAAATATGCATTTCTTTATCTATTTTATATTACATACAGGGTGTACACGGAGGAGAAGTCGAAACTTTGGGAGGTGATTCAGCAGCTCAAATGCAACAAAAAATATTCTCTTCACTTTGGCCCGATTCTCAATAGTGTCCAAGATATTTGCATTTTTAACTTTTCTGTCGATATTCGCGTTTTCCGCCCATAAAAATGGCCATAACTTTTCTATCCTTTAATAAAACGCAGTAGTTGTCTACAAAATTGTTTGTGCAACTTATTTTAATGATATAATGGAGGTTTTTTTTTTTTTTTCATCAAAGTTAATTAATTAATAATAATTGAAAAATAAAATGGTTACATTCTTTTTTGTTCCTTCTCCAAAAATTGATTAGTTTTGAATTATTATTAATTAACTTTGATGGAAAAAAAACTCCATTATATCGTTAAAATATGTTGCACAAACAATTGTAGTCAAGAAACTAAAAATATGCCACAATTCTTTCCCACTTCCTTGTTTGAATAGTTCGAACGATTTTTGTAGCAATTTTAACTAGGCACCTGCCTATTGTACTTTTTCACTTCTGCGTTTTATTGCTACTTTATTTTTTACTTCCGTTTTATTAAATAATAATTGTGAAAAACTAAAATGGTTACTTTTCTTTTTGTTCCTTCTCCAAAAATTGACATTTGAGTAAATTAGTAGTGAAAAGTCGGTTACGCAAAATCCCAGTTTTCTGCATTTACACCCCTCTGTTCGGGCTAGGGTTTTATTTTTAAAAAAAAACAAAAATCCATATGGTCTTGAAGCTCAATAAATGCCCAACTTTTTCTGAAATTACGTGACTCCTTGATTCATTAATCATTGAAAAAAATGCAGTTGAAAATGTTAACAAAAAATCATCGGGAACGAATTTTTTGTAGACATTAAAGTAAACATTTTTATTGTTCATTAGAAACGTTTTGAGGCTCTGTATTAAGCATATTTGTAGGAAATTTAATGCTCTTTCGTTTGGAATAAGCAGATTTGTTGTAGGATAAAGGATAGAAAAGTTACGGCCATTTTTATGGTGAATATCGAAGGATAAAAATACAAATATCTTGGAAACTATTGAGAATCGGGCCAAAGTGAATAGAATATTTTTTGCCGCATTTGAACTGCTGAATCACCTCCAGAAGTTTCAATCCTGTATAGATAACATTGTGGGGAGAACACCTAGGTTAACAATGTAATTGAAGAAAACTACATAAACATTTAATATTAAAAAACTAGATTAATTATTAATTACATATTATTATTAATGCTTAACTGCTGCATAAAGTAAAGTACCAATCAGTTTAATTGAACAATGAACTAAAACCGTTGATTTTTACTTCCTTCTGCTGCGCTAAAATTGCACTTATGTTAAATAATAAAAAATAAAGTATATGCTTTAATTTTGATCGTACGAGTATACGCGCCTATGTGTGTCAATAATTTGTTCACATGCTGCCACATTATCGTGTAGCATCTAATTTAGAACTCCGCCTAGCTATTCTTTTTAACCCAATTAAGTAAATTTAGACATTTACATACCAGCGTAAACCCAAACTAGAAATTGTAAAACATGTACGTGCTATGTTTGTGCAAGTAGGAAACTAGCTGCTGTGATTACAGAGGTGTTTATTGGCCCAGGGATGATGAGTCAACAGCCTAGCTAGTTCTGCCTAACCAGCCCGCCGGCTAATTACAGCTGTAATATATGTGTTGCTAGGGTGGTTTGCTTGGATTTCAGTGTGCTGTTGTAAACATAACATCTATGCTTCAACCATACGCCACACTTACGGGAATTTCGACGTTCCATTTCCTGGTCTACTGTAGTAGCAATTAATATCATTGTGTCTAAATTTTCTAAATTTAGTCAAATTTTTTGTTGACTTCACACTTTAAAAGAACAATTTTCGAATGGAGTCACTCAAAATAGAAATCTATATCGTAAAGTGACACTTTAGCCAGCTAATTTTCTTTGTACTCCAAATTTTGGTTTATAAATTGGCTTGAGTATCGTGTTTTTATGTTATGTGTACACTCCAATTCAAAAACGAAAAAAAACAACCACTACAACCTTGTTACTCCTTAACAAAAACTTACAGTTTTAAAAGTTAAGTATAAGGGTTGATTAAACGCCAAAAGGTACACAAATCAGCAGTACCGAACATTTCATTAATACTTCATTGATATAATTTAAGTAATTTTACTGCATTAACTTTTCCTTCACATTTTTTAGAATTTATTAGATGTCACAGACCCTTATGCTGGCCAGTTCATTCATAATATTATTTTGTTACAATTATGATAAAATGTGTATTATATCTTTATATTTTTTATAACGTTTTCTTTTTAGCCTGTGATTAATAGTTTGATTATTATAGATAAATAGATATTACAGTCAATCTAAGTTAAATGGTGTGCTACTTGAGTAAATATTTTGTAGATGAAAATGGCCAGCATAAGGGTCTGTGACATCTAATAAATTCTAAAAAATGTGAAGGAAAAGCTAATGCAGTAAAATTACTTATATTATATCAATGAAGTATTAATGAAATGTTGGGTACTAGCTGATTTGTGTACCTTTTGGCGTTTAATCAACCCTTATACTTAACTTTTAAAACTGTAAGTTTTTGTTAAGGAGATTTTTGTACCTTTTGGATAGATTTTCCTTTTTGTCTATTTGCAAAGTTACATATCTGCTTTACAGATTTTTTTAAAATTTGGAATAAGCTATTCTATCATTATAACCTGAAAAAGTGTTAAGTCGGAGTTACTACCACTGGAGAGATCTTTTTAATAACGATTATAGTTGCGGTCCCCAAACCATCCTCAATAACAATTTTTTTGAGAAAGCGTTTTGAATAAAATAGGAAGGTATTTGTACGTAAATAGCAAAATTAAACTGCGATTTCAGTACTTCCTTTTAAGAAGAGCAAGAAAAATAAACTGCGATTACAGTACTTCTCCCTAAAAGGCAAAGATTTTGAATCGAACGACAATTCATTGATGTAAATCGGTTCACTCATTGATAATTTTAACGATTGCAGTACTTCCTCTTAGTAGGTGTAAGAGCATGATGGCACCTCACAGCCACGTAGAGGAGCTTTAATCACTTCTTCGTGCTAAATTTTATCAAAATCGGACTAAGCTTTGTTGAAATATTGGTAATAATAGTTTTAGAAAGGGCCTTATTTGGGTGGGGCAAACTCCCCTCCGTATGAGGCACGGCTCGAGACTTTTAAAGTGCAAATCTGTACAAAATTTCGATTCGAATGACACTTCATTCATGAAAATCGGTTCACGTGTCGATAATTTGAAACGATTGCTATACTTCCCCTTAACAAGTGTAAGAGCAGATCGTCGCTTTATTGTTACGTAGGGGAGCCCTAACTCTATCATCCTACAAAATTCTATCAAAATCGGGCCAAGATTTACAGAGTTATTAGTAATAATAATTTTGGATGGGGCCTTACATAAAGGGGGCTAACTCCTCTCCTATTCGATGTACAGCGCCGAGATTCCCAAAAGGCACATCTACATAAAATTCCAAATCGAATGACACCTCATTCATGAAAATCGGTTCACGCGTTTAGGCGCTACGTTGTTTACAAAAAAAGGTAACAACAACAAGAACAACAACAACAACCATTTTTGAAAATGCCGTTTTTGCTCATTTTCGGCAACTTTTTTCTCGAAACCTATTAGATCTGGATGGTTGCAAAAAAATTACAGTTATAAAGGAGGATTTGGAGTAAGATTTAAAGAAAATTTGGGAATTTTATCTTTTATAGAAAAATAGAAAAAAATTGTCAAAGTTGGGTGTTTTTCAACGTTACGCTTTTTCGTGCAGTTTTTGATGGTCAACCCTTATACAACTGTCCTACCGGACAGTTTTAATTTTAAATTAGAATCTAAGGAGTTGTTTTTAGATAAATTACGGCAAAAATCCAATTGGTAAAATGACGCATATGGTCAGCCAAATTTCGAAGTTTTGGTTAAAGAAATACGTTGCCAAGTTTCATCAAAAATTTTGATTTTATAATTTTTTTGTACGACTTTGTATTATTTAAATAGTAAATCAAAATTTTCTTAAATTGAGTTTGTTTATAATGCGGCCCGCAGCTATATGTGGAAATCTTAAAATGGCCCTTGATTTTGGACATGCCTGTTCTAAAGTGGTAAGTGCTAGAACAGGGATTAGCTATGCGGCTAGCGTATTGGATTCCCACGCGGAGGTCCCGGGTTCGAATTCCAGCTGCCAGGTCCTTAGATTTTCTCTTTCTAGGAGCTTCTTACAGCTTACTGTCTCCGGTGAGGGCGCCACGGTAGCCGAGCAGTTAGAGGCGAGACCTGTAAAGCTAATATGTATTGTGGTTCTGGGTTCGATTCCCGTTCTAGAGGCCTTAGTTTTTATTTAATGGTTAATAAAAGAAAATTCCAGTAATAGTTATTTATTTAACAAGTGTGGAAAGTAGTACTTTTCCTCACGCGAGGCAGGGTTTGCGAAGTTTTGGTTAAAGAAATACGTTGCCGAATGTGAGGAAAATACTTTACACTAGAGTTAAATATTATATTTTTTCTGCAACCATTAGATTTATTAACTAAAAAAATTAAAAATTTCATTTTTACAGTCTACAAAAAGTAATTTATTTATTATAAACATTTATTGTTATATTACAATTATTTACATTACTTACGTATTTACATTACTTATTACATTTTCTGCTGTTTCTTTTATTGATGGAGGAGTGTTTTCTAAACAGGAATCACTAGAATCCATTTTAAATTTTTATAAGGTAACACTATAACCTTTTTAACTGTTATAATTAAAAATATCTAATTATTTATTAAAGTATTATTTTTATTTCTATATTCCTTTCAATTTTTATTTTATTTTTTAATATTCGTTTTTTAATTATTTAAATAAAATAAATTTAAATAAGCTTATTAGAGTTTTACAGAAAATATTTATGTTAATAACAAAACTTCTTATATCAAGGAAGCACAATAAAGTTTTTCCACTCACTTGTGCGGAAAGTGAAACTAATGGGAATTTCCCCCCACTAGTGTGGGAAGTTGGGCATTACACAGCTGATTTTAATTGAGTAATGAGAACTTCCCTACATGGTTGCAGAAAAAGTATGTTTGCTAGTCGCCTCCGTCCACGACACCTAATTTGGTAGTTGGACGTTAAGCCCCGCCTGAAAAAAATAGGCGATTATACTTATACTGTCTCTGGTGATGGATAGTGTTATCTGTAACGAGAGAGCACTGATCAGGGGCCCGTGTACTGAAAAAAAAGCTCCGGGCGCCAATAACCTCAGATGTTTGACGCGCCTTAATAAATACAACGAAGTGATAAGAAATATATCACCACATAGTACGTAAAAGAGAACAACACAGTTAACTTTAGGACAGACACATCGAATTTAGCCAACTGCTACAATTTTATCATTAAAAAATAAATAGATATCCAGATTTTGTACATAATTATTGCTGGGTTTTGTTAAATTTACTTCAAATCTTTTGGTCATTTGTTATTTAGTTCATAAGGGTTATTTGGTTTTTCCTGTGTTTTGTTTTTAACAGTTTTTTGTATTAAAATAAATTTCCCAATATCTATTTTATTTACTCTTTTGTTGTAATTAGTCTATTGTATCTGTCCAATTGTCATTACCAAAATTCCCGTGTAAGTCCCGCTATATCTGTACTATATAAATACCTGCTTCTCCAGTTCTGGCTCTTAGTTTGTGTAACTCAACCAACTCGCATAGCCACGTAAGTTTTCAATAATTATAAAGAATTTATTGTATTTTACTGTTTATTTTTGTATTACTGATTTTTACTGATTTTCTATGCTACTGTTTCTGTAAATTGTTTTGTATTTGTAATATCCAGGCCCTGAAGAAGACAATATATTTGTCGAAACGTTGGCAAAAAGACGCGTTTGTTTTTAATTGGACCGATTCCTCGCCAATCTTGAATCCTTAGTTTAATATAAATGTTCGGAATTTTGTAAGTTAGGAGCTAGTAAGAGAAAGTTGTGTGAGTGTGCATTCAAAAATTATGTTTCTGTTCTTGAAACCTAAAAAACCTGAAAATTTGGAGAGTTTGCCACAATTGCAATCCGTGCTTGGAAAGCCTAAATATCTAGTAGGTCTAATTGCATACATTTAATTGTGTGGATATAGATTGTCATGTCTAGAGGGCGGTTATATCTACAGAGGGGACTGAGTGGAGGGCGCACCACAATAGAGGGAGTCTCTCAACCCCTCAACGGCAAACAGCGATAGCAGTATGCTTCAGAAGATTGTGTCACAGAAAGGAGCCCAGCGGTTTCCCCTAGTTTGTAGCTAACCTTTTAAACTACGTGAATGCGTGCGTATGAAGCAGATTCACTTCATTCATCTGGACCTTGTTTCCCAGCTTCCAGTTTCATCTCATCTACCAAACTGGCGTGACGCGCTTACAACACTGTATACTTCTTTAATTGCCCTTACTGTTTTATAGCAAAGAGAACGTACTTGTAATCTAGCGGATTTACCTTTTTGCGTTTTTTACTCGAAATCATTGTTTTAAGAGAACAGTTCTTTAAAATTGATCTCTTTTTGTGTGTATACACATCCAGCGTAGTTAAAAAACTTCTTACATCTCACTGTATCCGGTGATGGACAGTGTTGTCTGCAAAGAGAGTGCATTAAAAAAAGCTCCGGACGCCAATAAACTCAGATGTTGAAGCCTTTTAAATAAATAAAAAATACTATTGTTACGGCCCCACACTTCAATGAGAGGCACCACGGTAGCCGAGCGGTTATGAGGCGAGACTTGCGAAGCTAATATGTATTGTGTGGTACTGGGTTCAATTCCCCGATCTCTAGGCCTTGGATTTTATTTAATGGTTAATAAAAGAAATTTACAGTAAAGTATGTTTGCTAGTCGCCTCCTAACGACACCTAATTGGTAGTTGGACGTTAAGCCCTACCTGAAAAAATAGGCGATTACTTTACTTTACATTTCAATGATACTTTACAAGCCACAGCTCGAACTGAAATCAAACTTTTCTAATTAAGCTTTTATAAAAACCAAAGTGATTCTATTCACTTATATTCAGCTATGACAGTGTAGAAAATAAATGAAATATTGAAGAAGGCAATTATGATCACTCGAAATTCCGTTTAACTAACAATAAAGTTCGAATTTCGGCAACGCTTTGTAAGGTATTTGAACCTTACAATCTACTGAAACTGCGCACTAAGAAATCTAGGCTTTCCCTTCCACGAACAAGTTCCAGTTTAAACAAATGATTGTACTAAAATTATTAAGATAAAGATTTTTTAAAAAATTTAAGTCGCAACTGCTAAATACATAGACGCAACAAGCAAATAAGATGACGTATAAATGCATCATGAATGTGAAATAAAAAATAAAGTAAAAACAAAATCAAATAATAAATAAATAAGTAAATAAAATAAAATCTCAGGAATGGCTTGAATGAAGGCCATCCAACGATGACCATCATAAGTCGGTTAAAGTAAAATACCGAATGGATTGAATACGAAGGATGGCCTTGTTTATCTCTCGACCAGGTGATCGCAAGGCCGCCTCCAGTCTGCGAGCAGGATTTGACGGGAGGTTAGCGCAGGACAAGTTACTGATTAAGGGACTATGGTGTAGGTAAAGTTTGAAGTGGAATTTGATGTAGCGGGAACTGGGCAAGGTCAGAAACAAGATGGGATTCTCAAGTCCGGTGTGGATGGAGTATGGTTGTTCACGTAGAAGGGTGCGTCAGTGATGGTTCGAAGGAGGGTTTGAATCCTTTTTAAGTTGAAGGGAACCTTACATACATGGGGCTAACTCCCCCCCATTTGATATACAGCATCGAGACCCCCAAAAGACAATCTACATAGAATTCCGAATCGAATGACTCCTCATTCATGAAAATCGGTTTGCGCGTTTAGGCGCTACGCAGTTTACAAAAAAGGTAACAACAAGAAGAAGAACAACAACAACAATTCCTGAAAATGTTTCTCAAAATCTATATCATCTATGTTGTTGCAAAAAAAAAAAAAATTACAGTTATAAAGGAGGATTTACCCTATATTTTAAAGAAAATTTGGGAATTTTATCTTTTATAGAAAAAGAGAAAAAAAAATTACCAACGTTGGGTGTTTTTCAACGTTACAGCTTTTTCGTGCAGTTTTTTGACGATCAACCCTTATACGAGGGTCGTTTGAAAAGTGCGTGCAAAGTCAGAGAGATAGCACCACTGGCGCGTATCGAGGTTATGTTTAGTTAGTAGCATCTCTTGGAAGAACACACACCAAGTTTCAGCCAGATCGGTCTATTTCTTTGTGTTTGGCATTCGTTTGAATCGAGGTAGTCGAGTGATTTTCAAAAAATGGACGAAAAAGAATTTCGTGTGTTGATTAAACACTACTTTATGAAAGGCAAAACGCCTCAGGAGACTAAAGAGAAGCTTGATAAACATTATGGTGACTCTGCACCTTCGATTAGAACAGTTTATAAGTGGTTTCAAAATTTTCGGAGTGGCCATATGGGCACAAGTGACGCTGAACGTTCTGGACGCCCTGTTGAGGTTACTACTCCAGAAATCATTGATAAAATCCATGATATGGTGATGGATGGCAGAAGAGAAGGTGCGTGAGATTGCTAGTGCTGTGGGCATCTCGAATGAACGGGTACATAATATTTTGCATCAACATTTGGACATGACAAAGCTATCCGCAAGATGGGTGCCGCGATTGCTCACGCTTGACCAAAAACGAAATCGTGTAAGGACGGTTTGCAGCTGTTCCAGAAGAATCCGCAGGACTTTAAGCGTCGTTTCGTCACTGTGGATGAAACATGGATACATCACTACACTCCTGAGACCAAAGAACAATCTAAACAATGGGTTACCAAGGGGGAATCTGCGCCAAAAAAGGCGAAGACCGTTCCTTCGGCCGGAAAGATTATGGCGACTGTCTTTTGGGATTCGCAAGGAATAATCCTCATCGACTATCTGGAAAAGGGTAAAACTATTACAGGTGCATATTATTCATCGTTATTGGACCGTTTGAAAACCGAGCTGCAAGAAAAACGCCCACGATTGGCCCACAAAAAAGTCCTTTTCCATCACGACAACGCACCAGCTCACACCTCAGCAGTTGTGGTCGCAAAATTAATGGAAATAGGGTTCCAACTCGTTTCATATCCCCCCTATTCTCCAGACTTGGCTCCCTCGGACTACTATTTGTTCCCCAATATGAAGAAATGGCTGGCGGGAAAAAGATTTTATTCAAACGAGGAGGTGATTGCAGAAACGAATGGCTATTTTTCAGACTTTGACAAATCCTATTATTCGGAAGGGATCAACAAACTAGAGCAGCGTTGGACGAAGTGTATAAGCCTAAAAGGAGACTATGTTGAAAAATAAAAAAGGTTTACCCCAAAAAATTAAGTAGTTTTTATTTTTGCACGGACTTTTCAAACGACCCTCGTATATATTTATTTGATTTATATGACTCACGTCCTGTCTCAAATACAGTTGGGTAAAGCATAAATTAATACAATTATACACAAACATAGGCACACAAAAAACTGAAAGAAACACTTTGAATTATGTCATTAAAATAAGTTCAAAGGAATAGCTCATGGTATTTTTTAAGTCCTTGAAAATAAGTAAAAAGATAAATAAAGCCAAAATAATTAAAGAAGTCATAAAATATAAAACATAAATTAATTTTTTAACTTATTAACTGTTCTCTTAAAGTGAAACATTCATACAGATGAACAGAATGCAGTTTTCATTACGACTCTACTGCACTCAGTTAACACAAAAGGTAAACTGAAAGATGCTCTGTCCTTGTACTTTTCTCTGATGCTAAAATATACAGGACAAACCATGAATATACGGTACAAATCCTATTTTAGAACATTGCCGCATAAAAGGCAGTTACAGTTTAAATCTATTTTGTAAGTGGTATTTCTTAATTTTAATGAAAATGTATATTTATTAATAGTCCTAAGTTGAGCAAATAAACGTGTGTATGATATGGGTAATTGAGTGAGGAGATATTGTTGCGGAATCGAGCTATTGTTGTATAGCTGAGGGTAAAGAGTACTACAAGTGGAGCTATGTAATCTATCCAAATCCTGATTCACAAGAAAGTGTCTATATTTTTCCAAAGCAACTCCAAAAGTATTATGTAATAAAAAAATAAAAATAAATATACATATTTGGAGTAGGAATGTTACGTGTAGAATTCTAATTTGTGTTTGCTAGAACCTGCTAGAATCATTGTTCTAGCTAAGGAACGGATTTTTATGTATTTAAAAATGCCAAATATTTAATTAAAATATGTATTTATTTTCGTCAATTATGTGGAAAATATGTGATTTTCTTAAAATATTTTCTGGAATATTTAAGTAAAATGGAAATTTTTTTATGAAAATGGAATTTTTTTGGGGGGGGGCAAGTTATAATTATTTATACAAGAAAAGAACATTTTTACAATTTATAATAATTTATTAGGAACAAAATAATTTGTTTTTACAAGTTATAATGATTTATACAACAAAGAACATTTTTACTATTTATAAAAAGATGTGTTAAATTTTCAATTTTGAAAACTTCACTCTTCGAAATTGTTTGCAACCACATGAAATTTCAAATGTTGGAACGTAAAGTGACGACGATCTGGGCGTAAGATGGACTTGTGACGACTAAAAGATCGTTCAACCTCTACAGTCTCTTTCTTTCTGTTTTTATTCTCTATGTGCGATCCGGTGGCAATATGTTGGGTGACTTGGGAACGTTGAGAGCAAGAAACGCGCTTGTCACAAGCTGTGCAGTACAAAATGTCTCCATCACTTCGAAAAAGTTCTGCTGGAAACTCGCGAAGATATTTAGCAACCAGTTGTTTGTTTGAGGCCGATGTTCGTGGCATTTCACCCAAAAAAGAATACACTAAGTGACCGAACGAAATGAATTGGACACTTCAACGAACGAGCTGAAAGAACAGACAACGTCAGACAACTTCAAAGAACTAACAAGTGCCCGTCACTGTTTAGCACATTTTGTGTAAATTACAATAACCATTGTACCCACTGTGATTCACAGCCCTACAGTCTGTGGTTCACAGTTCCTGTCAACCACCTCCCAATTATGAAAATATGCCCAAAATGAAAAATATGAAAAAATATGTACATATTTTGATTAAATATGTAGAAATATTTATTTATTTTAATCAAATATGTATAAATATGCGATAACATCCAAATATGTGGAAATATGTGAAATAAAAGTAGACTCAAACGGCTTAAAAATAAAAAGTGTCAGTATGAATACTTCTAGTTGAAAAACGTCTGTAAATTGCCTAGAAAAAAATATGTAAATACATACGAATCCGTTCCCTAGTTCTAGCTTTTATAAGTAAATATTTGTCGAAGAAGGTATGTGTGTCGCTTCAGCTTTTAATCAGATGATTTTTAGAGTCGAACTGTGAAAAATTTAATAGCTGTTTCAAAAAAAAAAGAAGCTAAGTTGTACTCTTTTTGTAACAGATAAAAAGCTGTCTGAACTGTGGGTAAAAATGTTGTGCAAAAATTTGCATTTGGTAAGACAAATTGGTTAGGAGAGCAATTTCCTAAGAAGATGTTGTGACAATGGGTGGGCCGGACGTGGAATTGAAGGAAAGCGGAAGGTGTGAGGCAGCTCATTAAAGGCGCTATTGAAGTTTGTTTGAGGTTGTGGCAGAAATAAATGGAGCTACTTATAGGAGCGTCTTAAGACGGCTCGGCCCTCTACGAACACACAAAGCACCACTAAGACCTCGGCTGCTATTATACCACCGCTACTCCTCCGCATAGCCGTCCCTTCTCGCCAAGTCTTGGCGTTCATTCTTAATATCGCTTTCTTTTAATCTTCATCTGGCACCTTGTATTGTGTCTCTATTCACAGCTAAAACATCTTTTGTCTCTTACTGTTTTCCCTCGCATCTCCAAATACTTCTTCTTTTTTTTTTATCTGCAATTGCCCACGTGGGTGAATTTCTGTGGGCTGTTTGAACGCTCAGAATGAACTTCTTGTAGTGAAGTGGGTCCCCAGTTCTGTGTACAATGTGGGGGGGGCTCAATAAAATGCCACTTTTACACCAACTTGTCATCGTATTAATACAATACTGGTGTGACACACTGGCACGACAGTAAGTAAAGTAAAGTAATCGCCTATTTTTTCAGGCGGGGCTTAACGTCCAACTACCATTTACTAGGTGTCGTGAACGGAGGCGAATAGCAAACTTACTTTACTCTTTCTCATTAAACCATTAAATAAAATCCAAGGCCAAGACCGGGAATCGAACCCAGTACCACAATGCATATTAGCTTTACAGGTCTCGCCTCTTAACCTGCTCGGCTACCGTGGCGCCTACACTGGCACGACAGTATAGATAGTAAAATTCTATCTGCTAGTGTAAACCTTAGTTTTTATAAAATGGGTGCCTGCGACAACATTACCGTTAGAAGCAAGCATAAGAATATAGCCTATTCATATTAAAAATATGGACCGTTTATTTTGATAGTGATGTAAGTACATTTTCTCTTATTTCGAGAAAATTAAAGGTTAACATATCTGTTAATTATAAGATTTAGACAAATTATATGAAGTCTGGCAATGTTTCTACTGTTTTATCAATATGTAATTTGGTTATATAAATTTGTTTTAGGCGTATTTTACTAAACTGATGTATACTTACGGGCTGCAAATGGACTTACATCACTTTCAAAATTAGACAATTGTAAAAATCGTTTAGTTTCAATTTTGAAAAATCCAATAATATATATTTTCAAATAATAATATACTAATATATAATAATATTTCATGTTAATAAATAATAATATACTTCATATTAATCCAATTTTGTTTACAAATAATAATGTCACGACATAAAATAGAAGTAATATTTTTAATTTTAGACGCTAATTACATTGTTAAAATTACAAGATATTTATAGTATTTAATATAAAACAAATGTAAAATAACAGGCTACTGATCGGCAACCATCTGCTAAGCCGCCTACCTCTGTCAATTGGACTTACACCACTTTCATAATCAATGATTATGAAATTTCATTTACCGACCAATTTTAAATTCTACAAAACATGGGAATTTTTTAAGAAATTAAACACGGACTAGTTATACATAAAAAATTAACATAAAATTAAGCATGAATTACGTGATATCTCATTTTTTTCAAAAATGGACTTACACCAATTTCAAAATAAACGGTCCATATAACTTAATTTTTCTACACTTTTTTCGTCTTTTTGTTTTTATTAATTTCACAAAAACTTAAAATTATTTAAGAAACATAGGATTCAAGATTGGCGAGGAATCGGTCAAATAAAAAACAAACTCGTCTTCTTGCCAACGTTTCGACAAAATATATTGTCCTCTTCAGGGCCTGGATATTACAAATTTTTTAAATTTACTAATCATTTGATTCTTATGATATTTAAGTTCACAAGGTTTTTTGGTTTTTCCGACTTTTTCTATTAAAAAAAATTTTCCCAATATCTATTTTATTGTCAAAATTGAACATTGTGATTACTCTATTGTATCTGTCCCATTGTCATTACCAAAATTCCCGTGTAAGTCCCGCTATATCTGTACGAGGGTCGTTTGAAAAGTCCGTGCAAAGTCAGAGAGATAGCACTACTGACGTGTATCGAGGTTATGTTTAGTTAGTAGCATCTCTTGGAAGAACACACACCAAGTTTCAGCCAGATCGGTCTATTTCTTTGTGTTTGGCATTCGTTTGAATCGAGGAAGTCGAGTGATTTTCTCACGCTTGACCAAAAACGAAATCGTGTGAAGTGTTGCAAGGACGGTTTGCAGCTGTTCCAGAAGAATCCGCATGACTTTAAGCGTCGTTTCGTCACTGTGGATGAAACATGGATACATCACTACACTCCTGAGACCAAAAAACAATCTAAACAATGGGTTACCAAGGGGGAATCTGCGCCAAAAAAGGCGAAGACCGTTCCTTCGGCCGGAAAGATTATGGCGACTGTCTTTTGGGATTCGCAAGGAATAATCCTCATCGACTATCTGGAAAAGGGTAAAACTATTACAGGTGCATATTATTCATCGTTATTGGACCGTTTGAAAACCGAGCTGCAAGAAAAACGCCCACGATTGGCCCACAAAAAAGTCCTTTTCCATCACGACAACGCACCAGCTCACACCTCAGCAGTTGTGGTCGCAAAATTAATGGAAATAGGATTCCAACTCGTTTCACATCCCCCCTATTCTCCAGACTTGGCTCCCTCGGACTACTATTTGTTCCCCAATATGAAGAAATGGCTGGCGGGAAAAAGATTTTATTCAAACGAGGAGGTGATTGCAGAAACGAATGGCTATTTTTTAGACTTGGACAAATCCTATTATTCGGAAGGGATCAACAAACTAGAGCAGCGTTGGACGAAGTGTATAAGCCTAAAAGGAGACTATGTTGAAAAATAAAAAAGGTTTACCCAAAAAAATTAAGTAGTTTTTATTTTTGCACGGACTTTTCAAACGACCCTCGTATATACGTATATACCTGCTTCTCCATTTCTGGCTCTTAGTTTCTGTAACTCAACCAACCCGCATAGCCACGTAAGTTTCAATAATTATAAAGAATTTATTGTATTTTACTGTTTATTTTTATATTACTGTTTTTTGCCGATTTTCTGTGTTACTGAATTGCCTGTATTTGTGTATTTGTAATATCCAGGCCCTGATGAAGACAATATATTTGTCGAAACGTTGGCAAAAAGACGAGTTTGTTTTTTATTTGACCGATTCCTCGCTAACCTAGAATTCTAAGTTTAACAATTTACGGTCACGAAACCTATATATTCATTATTTAACAAATATTGTACGAACTTGCATTTTATAAACTTACCTTTTTCGCAACACATTTTATAAAATTTGTGCAATTGCATAAGCTTCCTAAATCGGCAAGACCTTAAAAAAAAAGTGAAGTGAATTTCTATGGTTTAATGTAGATTTAAATCTAATATTCATCAAACAAAATGGTAACTCAGTTTGGGTCTTATTTGAAACCTGTTTCCGGTTTTTTTTTTTAAAGTGGAGCTCGCATCTTAGCAGTTTCAATGCAAAATTAATTTATTATTTATTGGTACAACCGGAACTATTATATGCCTGCTTCTGTTTAGTTCAATACTTTTACTACCAACTACCAAAAACTGTAATGGATGCAAAATAAATGTTCGTTTACTGCTAGATGGTGTCTGAACCCAGATGGACACTGGATAGACCATATGCATGCTGAACTAGGACGAAAACGAGAGTTTCTACTTCTGTTTTTAAACGAAAGGTTTAACCCAGCCTTCATCGTACACGGTAATATTGGATTGGCAAGATTTTGAATTACTAAAACTGCCCGGTAGGGCAGTTGTATAAGGGTTGATCGTCAAAAAATGCACGAAAAAGCGTAACGTTGAAAAACACCAAACTTTGACAATTTTTTTTCTTTTTTTCTATAAAAGATAGAATTCCCAAATTTTCTTTATAATATAGGGCGAATCCTCGTTTATTAAAGTAATTTTTGGCAACAACCTAGAGTTAATAGATTTTGAGGAAAACACTGTCGAAAATGGGCAAAAAAGGCATTTTCAGAAAATTTTCTTGTTCTTGTTACCTATTTTTGTAAACAACGTAGCGCCTAAACGCGTGAACCGATTTTCATGAATGAGGTGTCATTCGATTTGGAATTTTATGTAAATGTGCCTTTTGGGAGTCTCAAAGCTGTACATGCAGTAGGAGAGGAGTTAGCCTTATTTAAGTATAATAAATACGCAATGTTGTAAAAGCGTACATGGAGGTCTTTGAATTCGCAAGTTTTGAATGCACTACTGAGTCTTGGGCTGTTAGAGTAGGTGCTGTTAGACTGCGATACCTAAAGTTGGGAATTACTCCAAGATTCACAACCAGTAGTCGGCCCTCAGATTTGTTTCTCTTCTCCTCATAAGAGCTTCTTACAGTTGGATGCCCGGTGATGGTTACTGGTGTCTGTAATCAAGCAGGCAGTGCACTGAAAAAGACTCCCCATAACCTTATCTGAAGAAGAAAGAAATCATACATTTGTTCGTAAGTGGATAGCCAAATTTAATTACCTAGCCCAGCGTTTCCCAACCTTTTTTGGCTCGCTTGGTAGTACCACATCATGCTAAATTCTACCACTTCGTAAAAATGATTGTATTTCGTGAAATTTGTTATTCTGGATGTGTTATTTTACTATTACTACCTCTATTTGTACAGAGATACAATGTATCTGTAACAAAGGAGTTCCAAGTTCATGTTCACTTTATAAACTTTGTAAAGTGTAAGATCTTAGTTTTAAAACTTTTTTTAAATAATTAAAAATTGCGTACATATTTTTCTCTTCAAAATTATTAATTAATTTACAAAGTTCTTCTCTAGGATTATTATATTTGTGCCCAAATCTTCTAAATTCATTTATTTTAAGCTTTCAACTACCTGTAAGTACCAATTAAATTTAATGTTGCTTGGATAGAGCTTACTCATTACAATCCAGTCTCTTTAAGCAGATCTTTACATAGTTCATCATTTAAGTTCTGTCACATGATAATTCTATTAAATTTTCTTTATCTTTTATCGATAATGATGTAGCTTTTCCTAAATTTTCTTAATAGAAGGGGTGTTTGAAATCCAATTATCATTTGTGTATTCGGGTTTTGGAAAATACTCCATGAAAGACAATTTTAATCCTGTTAAATGTGCTGTTATATCTTGAGACAGACTAACCTTATTACTGTACATATTAACAACTTTACTGTATAATATTAGTAATTAAGATAATTTTTATGTATTCTAAGTAAAAACGTTTCTATGATATTTTTATGCTTTAATTTTTTATGTCCGCCATTATTGATTATTTATCGCGTACCACCAACCAGCAACTCGCGTACCACCAGGTTGAGAAACGCTGTCCAAGAATATCCTAAAAATGACTAATTTCTGATGCGGCTGGCTTGTATTAAAATTGTACTGCTGAATGTGTAGACTATATGGGAAGCGAAGTTAAACGAGGGTTGCCTGTTTAAATGGCCGCATTGTACTGATTACAATGACCTCTGTTAGGACTTATTCTAGCGAGAGATATCCTTACTTCCGGGCAGCCAGCTTGTCAATGTCAACCGCACTCCGGCCACGGTCCCCTTGCCTCAATATGATCTGATTGCATCTTCTCAGTAGTGTAAACTAATATGTGATTTCTTTTATCTCTTACTCTTTCTCATCGATTTTACTTTCCCTTAATCCTGGAACAAAAAAGTATTGTAATCGAGTGAGTTGTCGCGGAAATACTCTTCTAAAATGAAATCCTGGTTCTTTTACATGGATCTGAATCCATAGATTGATGCCCAAAAGGCTTGCCTCATCCTTACCGGTCAAATCTCTTTTTTGTACAGCTGTCCACGAAGTATCCTTCCCATACACTGCAAAATTTAACCAGTACCTTTTGCGACAGAAGAACCTTTGTAATACAGAAGCATTGATGGTACAACTCCAGGTGCCACTTCTTATTACATACTCTGGCCCTGCTAACACATAATCTTATATACAGAATCGCACAACTAAATATGATTTAGCAAGACAGTAGTACTGGTTACGCTTTTACGCATTAGTAAAATTTGCACCATCAAATTCTGCAAAATGGGGAAAAATAACCTGTAATAGGAGGGCTCTAATTATGAATTAGAGCTACATTAGTTAGCTACAACTAGTCCCAGCGAAAAAATAATTGTTCAATTATTCTTAATTCTAATTACAGTAAAACCTCGATTAACTGGCCCTCGGTTAACCGGGATTTGGATTAACCAGGATCATGTTGAGTCATCATAAGAACACCTGGATCAAAAATTTAATTTTCGGTGGCAACAAGAAAATTTTTTGTCTTTTTATCAAGTTGTTTAATTCATTGAAAACTCTTTTAGATGGATCAGTAGTCAGTTTTAAAGTAGACTGTCTTAAAATAAGGAAGTCAAAGGTTAGAAATTGCACTTTAAACATTTTTACTTCTGATCTATCTGAAATATTTGAGAAAATGTTAGAAAATATTTTAAACAAATACTACTTTTATAACCGAAGGTTAATTTGCTTAGTTCCAAATATGGTTAATACGTAATTCAGATATAACGATTATCTGTTATTGGATTCAAAGGGTTGTTAAGGCTTATTCACATTTTTTTCTTTTTCAACAGTGTAGTTGTGTGTAAAATTGTAATTTGGAGTAAATACAAACTATATGAATTTTTGTTTATAAAAAAATTGTACTTGTTTAAAATATTTCCTAACATTTGTTCAAATATTTCAGAGAGTTTAGATGATTTTTTTTTTTTAAGTGCAATTTGTAACCTTTGACGTCCTTATTTTAACACAATCTTCTTTAAAAATTGACTACTGGTCCATCTAAAAGAGTTTTCAATGAATTAAACAACTTGATAACTAACACTGTTGAGTGCTCGTGAACACGTTTTCTTGCAAAACAAACGTAATGTCTCATACGAAGATAAAAGGAATCCTGGAAAATGATATACCGTTTGAAAGCCCATTAAACAAGGAAACTTTTACAAAAAGTGCCAGCACCTAGGTCTGATAATGATCACGTAAGGGCCTAATGAGTTTTTTTAAAAATTTCGATTATTTTTTTTTTTCCAGCATTCGGAGGAAGATTGAGGCTGTTTGGAGAATAACTTATGCTTCAAAATGGTATCAGTTTTTAGGAAATTCATCTGTCTTTCTTACCGTGTCATGAATCGAATTCGGACTAAAACTTTCTGAGTAATAACATTTTTATTGGAAAAAAGTAATGATTTTAGAAAAAAAAAATTAAAGTGACGTCACTCAAGAACAATGGAAAATATGAAGTTGGCCAATACGTCATTGAACTCCACTTTAGTTGTACTACACACAGTAGGCCTATGGACAATAATTACTGGTTCACCCTGTATACATAATAAGTAATTATGTAAGTAGATTGCAGTAAGAATCGTTGAAGCGTTCACAACAGATTCATTTTATTATTTATTTGTAAAATAAAATCCATATTTATTGTGGGGGAAGAAGCGATGTGGCTGGCAAGCCGGACAATTTTTGGTGGGATTCCTGCGTGATAAGAATGTCTAGGAGAGAGCGAAGGTCGGCTAACAAGGCAGTCCAGCTAATGGCCCGTGAACAGTGGGGCGGCTAGTTCCCCTCCGTCACGCAGGCTGCGACAATTTCTGTTTATTGGTTTAGATAAGATTCTTGTGTTACTTTGTCCAAGCTACTGGTACATATTTCACCCAGCCGCAATTCCAGGATTCTCATTCTTGCAAGTTTCTGACTGTCCACAGACATTACTGCCTACCACACACAAAACGTGGTCATCCCTCAATGTTTACTGCCCGCCATCCGCCAGCTCAACAAATCACTATGACAAATTGTTACTAATATTACCATTTTTCATTCCAGATATTGCATTGAAATAATTATAATTCCATTTGGAACTGCAATGTAAACAAGATTTATGGACAGGCTCTCGTTTTTATCGGGGATTTCCCCTTTTTTTTTACATTTTTCTCTGATCCTTCGCAAAAGAAAGCAGTGGCATAGCAGGTTGTTTGGGATTACCGCAATAAATGGCGGTAAAGTAAATACACTACCATTTCAATAAACATCGATTGGCCTTATTTAAGAATAAAACTTTGTTTGCTATTATAGTTTTTTAGAGGATTTATACCGACGAGGCATAACGTACAACTACCACTCAGTAATCGTGGTCGGGGGCTGAAGCACATACTTTACTATAAACAATTTTTTCTAACAAATAAAATGTAGTCATACACCACGGGATTCGAACTGGTGATCTTCCACACACAAAGCGACGCTCTTGACCACTAGACCAACACCCGCCCTATACGTTCTTTCATTAAATAAATCACAAAATCTGTTACGATCAATGCATTAAAATTAAAAAAGGATTTCATTCGATTACTTTTTTTGTATTTCTAGTTTTAAATGCGTTTCTTTTTTTTTATATAAACAATGAATCAAATAAATAATAATATAATAGTAAATGAGATTCACGTCAATCTTGGCACACAAATAATGAAATTTTCATGCGTGACATGGAAAGAAGAAATTAGAATCAGATAGAATTATGTAATACAGTACAGAAATGAATAACTAAATTGTAAGCTTAAAACAATATAAATTGTAAGCAAGAAGAAGCATTGAGTATTTGTTGAGTAAATATTAACAAATATGTTATTAAAGATTAACAAACAAAACAAATATAAATTTGAAGTTGCTTAAAACTAACTTATTGTTATTACAATTAAAATATTCTCACTTTCAGCTGATGGGACTGTTTTCATTTCTACATTCACAATATTTTTATCGCTAAGGGCATATTTGCCTTTTGTTTACACAATTATTGTTTATAAAAATGATTAGTTCGAAAATTCTAATTAAAGTATAAAAAGAGATCTATTAGATTAAACAGTACTTTAGTATTTGTTGGTTTAAATATTAGGTGACAAATTTTGTTTTTCATTAGAAGTTTAGTTTATTTTGTTTAAAATGTTTTATTTTTGTTCTACAATTTCTAAATGCGATTATTATACGTCAACTCTGCAAACGGTCAAGTAGTCCATGCAATTTGTGGTTGTAAAAATCTTTACATTGGAATAATAGCGTTTATTATTGTATTCTGCCCTCGCAAAGGGTGCCTATTCCATGCAGGTACTTCGGGAGCAGCGTTATCACGGGTTACCACAGTCGCTTAGTATACCATGTACCTTCTCACCAGAACAGTATACGAGCATTTACCATCGCATACACACCCTAGGTGGCCGGCCCCGAAAGGGGAACAAGTCTGATTACTCCCCAATTGGACGCTGAAGGCCAATCACCCACTTGCCTTTAAACCACCAGATTACGAAATCTCTGGATGAACCAAGAAAAACAGGACTGTCTAAACCAGTGATGGGCAACCTTTTTTTTTTTTAAGAGCAGGCCAAAAACTGAGAGGAAAAATTTTGGCGGGCTATAATAATTTTTGTATTTTAAAAAGTAAAATAAGTAAAGCATTTTTCTAATATAAAAATTAAACTAATGCGATGCAAGCTGCGAGTGTTTTGATCATTGTTCCGCCATAATTTGGTCCAAATTTGGGGACGTAGTTATTCTTAAGAGTGAACTGAGGTGGTTCATTCGTCAATCTATTTCTGGACACAGCTAAGTTTCTGCAAAGCTAATATGTATTTGTGGTACCTGGGTTCGATACCCCGGTCTTAGGCCTTGGATTTTATTTAATGGATGATAAAAGAAATTTACAGTAAAGTATGTTTGCTAGTCGCCTCCGTCCATGACACCTAATTTGGGTAGTTGGACGTAAAGCCTGCCTGAAAAAAATAGGACATTACCTTACTTTCTAAGTGTTATTATTTTAAAAAAAGTTGTTCACAAATATTTGTGATGTAATTGTTATTTCTAATTATTATTGTAAAATATTGGACGTGCCGGATTGAACCTTTCAATGGGCCGGAATTGGCCCACGAATTGGTAAACGTCTACTGGCTAATGATTTTAGAACTGCGAGATGGAATAGTGAAAAAGAGTAAAGTAATTGCCTATTTTTTCAGGCGGGGCTTTACGTCCATCTACCCAAATTAGGTGCCGTGGACGGAGGCGACTAGCAAACATACTTTATTATAAAGTACTCATATTAAACCATTAAATAAAATCCAAGGCCTAAGACCGGGGAATCGAACCCAGCACCACAATACACAATCTCCTCTGGTTAGAGCTATACGAGTATCGGTGACTGATATGTCTGACGATTATCGGGTGTGGTTAAGGGAAAGAATGTATGGTGAGGTGGAAGAGGAGGTGAACCGAGAATGGAGGAATAGATGGCGAGCTTCATCGAAGGGCAGAACCACATTCAGCTTCGTCCCTGACGCTGTCGGAGGTAGAAGACTGGTTCCTACGAATATGCCGTATGCGGTAGGACGACTGGTCACGGGGCATGGCATATTGCGCGCTAAAATGTTTGAAATTGGCATGGAAACAGATCCATATTGCGCGTGCGGAGAGCCGGAGGCGGCGGAGCACGTTATTTTGCGATTTGACCTATACGATGATTTGCGCTCTGTTATGTGGCGAAAGTTGGGGTTACCGTTCACCGTGGACGTTTTCCCCCTGTTATTAGAGAACACTTCTGCGTATTCGGCCTTCCGCGATTTTGCGCGGGCAGCCTTTGATAGGCGGATGGCCTCGGTAGTGGGCGGATGATGTTGATGTTTTTGAAGGATTGTTCTCGTGTGTGTGGGGTGTCTATGAGTGTGTGGTTGTATTTTATTTGTTTATTTATTTATTTATATTTGTTATTGTTAATTGTTGATATTTTATTCTTTTTTATCTTGTTTTTGGCGATTGTTTGGTTTTATTTGTTGTTTTGACGGGATTTGAGTGTTCTGCTGTGGGCCTTTAAATTTTTGAACCTTGTAACGGTTGAAGTGTGAGCGTGGGGCGGGTATGAGCTAGCGCTAGTGCAAAGGTCTCGCCTTTAACCGCTCGGCTATACCGTGGCGCCTGCGATATGAAATATTTTATCACTCTACACACCTAGAGCCCCGGGGATGTGCTCCTCGAGCAAATTAGAAAATATAGGACCGACATTACAGGCTATTCAGGAACGGAAATGGTTACAAACAGGCAAAAGAAGGAAACTTTGTATAACAGCTCCTTGGAGAAACAGCCCTCTTTGGGGGACTGTATCGTGCTAAGTAAGCGGCTAAAGCTAGGAAACATAATTTAAGCGAAGTTTTACGGGAATGATGAAGTTACATTTTGTCTATCGTGCTTTTTCTTACAATATTACGAGCTTTATAGGGTAATAGCAAAGTTTAAAATAATATTGATTGTAAAGTGATTCTAGGCTAGCTGTAATGTCACGCATCTCCCGGCAAAACAACAAATTTTAATATAATGAAGTTGAATTTATAACACTCAATTAACATTTTAGTACAAAATTTTATGTTTCCAATAAAATTTAATTATGTCAACTGAGTAAAAATATGGAAGTAAGTAAGTAAAGTTGAGCAAATTAGAGTTAATGTAGGCATGTGTGAAGCGAGCTACTGTAGGTGTAATTTCGTTACTCACTCCGTTTACAAGCAGATATACATATTTGCCTGCAAGCTCATCTACCAACCAAACATTTGCTATCAAACTAAGCCCACGTATTCCCTTTGACGAAAAGCAAATATTCACGCTTCCTAAACACCCGGCCGGTTCATGCACCCGCCTACAGTTCTTACCATGTTTGAAAAACAAATTTCGTTTTCAATGCAAAAAAAAAAATAAAGAAAAGGGAAATAGCATCAAGAACTCCATCTTTCCATTATTTTCCATAAGTAGCAATTATTACCACCTATCTACTTTTACAAATTGAGTTTATCTAGTACCAGAAATACGCGTATTATAATTCAAAAAGTATGTATAAAGTATATTGAACAAATTGTAGCTTTGTGAGTTGTATTCGTGAAGTGTATGACCCTTCTAACGTAGGATAATCTTTGAAAACTCAAACACTACTTTTACAAACTGAAGATAAAAACTCACAAATTTTCTGCGAACTCCAAATTTTTGATTTATAAAAAGAAGAAAGATTATTGCCAATTTGAGTCAGAAATTTTTGTATTATTATTTTGCCAAGGGACTAGGTCAACTTCAGGGCTGTGAAACAAATTTTACTGAAACAAATAATGTATATTATTTGGATTTAAAAAAAAACACAACAAAGTTTACAAAATACTTAATTATTTATATTTATAACATAAAAAGCGGAGGTCCCGGGTTCGAATCCCCCAACTGCTGGCCCCTTAGATTTTCTCTTCCCAAAGAGCTCCTTACAGCTCACTGTCAAGGTGATGGACAGTGTTGTTTGTAACTAGAGAACACTGTCCGGAGGATGGTATTGCACTGAAAAAAGTTCTGTGCGCCATTAACCTCAGATGTTGACGCGCACTTAAATCATTAAAAAATAAAATAATTATAATTATATACAAGGTAATACAGGAAAAAAGACCAAAATTATTTGGTAATTTCAGAAGATCTAGCAAGGAAGTATAGTACTAGCAAAGTGCCGCACAACTAACATTAAGTATTCCATACGCAAGTCTTTCTCTTTGAGTACAATAGCTCTTAAATTGAGCGATGTTAATGTTTCGGCGAAAAAATTGACTAACTTTAATTTATTTATTTTCTTTTTTTTTTAATGTCAGACAGTTTTTTGGAATGACGGACATATTTTTCTCCGTAACAAAAAATACGATGGGCATTTGAAAAAAGAAATTGGTTATATCAATGCATATTTCCCCAAAAGTGCCCTCAAATAGATTTTTTCCTATAAAATGTTTCAAATTAATAGGGTAAAGTCGGGTGAGATGGCCAATCTGTAGAGATGGCTAAAAGCCGAAATTTAACCGAAATGTCGTCCGACGGCGCTCACTTCTCCAGTGATGAACGTTCATGTCTGACTACAGTGACTTTATTTTGGTCTGCGTCAAAGCGTTATTAATTAACTCAGAGAATAAAAACATTATCGCCTCAACAAAAAATTTTATGATAGTTGCATATTGCGTGCTGCAGCGAATGTATGTGTCGAAATTTTAGTGTTGTTTTCAACATATTAGGAAACTACAGTATACATTAATGAATCCTAACCTCTAAAACTGTTAAAAATTAGGCGTTGTGTTTTGTTTATCATGATGGACAACTCTCCCTAGCATTCGGGACAGATGGCCATCAAACAGTAGGGATAGATGGCCAATTATTTTTACTTTTTTTCTGTTATAGTTTGGCTCAGTTTCCAATTCACTGCAGAAAAATGCCAACTCAGCACAAAAGAACCGTGGAAATTATACTGAAGAAAATTTGTGATCGTATTAACCCCTCACCCAAACTGTCGTCTATGCAAGAAAACGAGCCAAATCTGTTGCACACTTTATTAACTTCACCCGAGCACATTGCTGTTTTGTGAAAAACAGAGTTGCAAAGAAATCCAAACCAACAAGAAATACCATCCCCAAAGAGACAATTCTGAAAGAAAGGATTGTCCAAAAAAAGAAAAAGCTCACCTTTCCCAAGTTCTGATGAAGAGAATGAAACAGGAATCGAATTTGAAGAGGAAAGTGATGCCATTTCAGAAATCGATGAAACTGAATGTACAGGATATGGGGAAAGCTACAACAAGTCCAGAAAAAAAAGATTGCTTGGAATGCATAATATGCCGGAAGTGGTTCCACGAAAAATGCTCTTTTTTTGCGTACGCTTGCCCAAATTGTAGTAAAAGCGCATTTAAAAAGAAGAATAATAAGTAAATATTAAGTGACCATTCATTTTTTTCTGTTATTTTTAAGTTTTACTAGCGCAATTTCATTTACAATATGTGGCCATCTCTCCCAAGTTGCACTGGCCAACTCACCCAACCCAGTGGGGATAGATGGCCAATTGCTATTTTTTTTTTAAGAATAAAAAAATGTTTCTCTTAGCATTTTTTCTTAAATTATTTCCTTATCTTATGTTTGTGAGCATATAAAGTTACAAAAAATAATAATAAAGTAAGCCTAGCCCTAACCAAAATTTTGCAGGCACTCTCCAAATAAAATGGTGGCCATCTCACCCGACTTTACCCTATTAAAATGTTTCAAATTAATATATCTAATGTATGCACATCACTGTTAGCTTGCCAAATTATGTGTGAAAAATCGATTTTAGTAAAGTGAAGTTTGGATGCCCCAGTCTAAAAGCAAATATTCGGATGTCTCATGTTCCATCTAAAATAAATATCAAAGAATAAATTGTCTTTGATTTTTCACTAATCACCGAGTAATAAACCAGTTACTCGTGATTTTTTTCCGATAAAAATAACTTCAATTTTCTGAAATTTGACAGTAACATCTTTATTGCTTTAGCAGCAATGAGGGAACTGTAATAAGGAGCCAGACCTAAAGTTCAACGAATACACCATCACTTGGGTCCCGTAGAGTATAAAACGCTGGCCACAATTCCCTTCTCCATTTGGTCTAATGGTCTGTGTGACGCAGTAAATGCGATTCGGACGGTGACTGTTGCCGGCAGTTGACCGTTTGTCTCCTCGCTTCTCCATACTTATTTTATTTATTTTATTTTTTTTTTCTGTATTCCCATTCCTTTTTCATTCTGTAGCAAATAAAACACTACTAGCCGATCAATAATATAATTTGGCCTCTAAAAGAGATTGGCCACAATTTGTGGGCATATTACTTTCTGGCCCCAATCATGATCTGTAATGCTGGTTGTACAGAAACTTACGGATGTAAGTTTAAACCAATGACTACCTTTTTTTTACACTTGCCAGCTTTTAAAAGTTCACAAGTGCCATTCGATTTACCTAATGCCGATGACGTATTAACTTCCTCATACGAATATATTTCATGTACGAAAGAATTGTTAAACCAAAATCAGCTGTTACTGAACAAAAATCAATTTAAAAACATCAGATGTCAAGACTCAGCACGACTTCTCTTTTTTTAACTCAGTTTACGCAATTAAACTTTTTTGAAACTTACAATTTTTACTAAAAATTAAGTTGAGTTCAACATTATGCAAAGTAAAGTAATAGTGTTCAGTCGAACTCATCTTTTCTTGACGCCTTTTTTTTTTAAATTTCCCGCCATGCTTTTCCCGCATTTGGTTCCCGCCAAACTTCTGTAGCCTCGCATCTTGTAACCTTCATAGTGTTTTCACTTCTCTTCTTTCCAGGCTACAGTGCATCTCGTTCATCGGCAAGAAAAAGGAGCCACAACCGCCTTCCTGTATCCTTTACCATTACACTTCTTTTCAGCATCAGTTTTTCTCCATCTTCAACTGCAGAGTTATCTCGATGTCTTTTGTTTGCCCTCTTTATGGCCCTGGCCCTTCAGGCCTTGACCCCACTTGGTGTCCAACCGTGTCGAGGTGATGGGGCTTACGCACTAAGGGCACTAGAGATTAACCTTCTCTTGCCTACAAATAGCCTATTTTTTCAGGCATGTTTTACGTCCAACTACCAAATTAGGTGTCGTGGACGAAGGCGACTAGCAAACATACTTTACTGTAAATTTCTCATATTAAACCATTAAATAAAATTCAAGGCCTCCAGACAGGGAATTGAACCCAGTACAACAATACATATTAGCTTCGCAGGTTCTCTTCTCTAACCGCTCGGCTATCGTGGCGCCTATATGCAAGTTCACTTTAAAGCTATCATTTTCAAAAAAGTAAAAATATATAATAAATAATTAAAACCATAAAAAAAACACTAAAAACTACAAAAATCTTTTAATTGAAACTGCACTTTAGGCTAGCCATTTTTTTTTTTTTTTTTAATTTGGCAACTTTGGGTTTAATTTCTAGTCCTTATATTTCACTGAAATAAAACGTTAGAGAGTATCTAACCACGCCTTCCTCTCGTTAATTGAATTTTCTGGGCAAAATTTTGTAGATTTATTACTTATGGATCTACAAATATACAATTATTAAGATGCCACGGTAGCCGAGCGGTTAGAAGCGTGGCCCACAAAGCTAGGATTCTAGTTTTAATGGGTTCGCTTCCCGGTCTACAGGGCCTTAAATTTTATCTAATAAGTAAATATTAACAATTTATTTTAAAATATGTTTTGCTAGTCACCTCTGTCTAAGACACCTAATTTGGTAGTTTGACATAAAGCCTGCCTGCAAAAAATTGGTTCATTATTATTATTATTATTTTATGATTTAAGGCGCGTCAACATCTAAGGTTATTGGCGCCCGGAGCTGTTTTTCAGTGCACTGCCGGCCTCCGGACAGTGTTCTGTCCGACAACGCTGTCCATCACCCGGAAAGTGAGCTGTAAGAAGCTCCTAGGAACAGAAAATCTAAGGGTCAGCAGCTGGATTCGAACCCGGGACCTCCGCGTGGGAGTTCAGTACGCTAACCCCATAGCTAATCCCTTCCCTATATTATCATTATTATTATCATCATTTTAACAAATAAAATTTCAAGAAAGTGTATTTATATAAATTACGATAAAAGAAAACCGCCTTTTTCACACCAGGTTTTTGTTTTTCACCAGATTCTTGTAATTTATCTTAGTAAGATTTGGATATTCAGTTATCTAGTGTGTCACTGTCAGGCAGTATAGTATATTGCATGGCGCTGCGGGGGCACAGTCCAGGCTAGTCAATTTGGCCGGCCAAACTGCTGTCCCGAGCAGAGAACGGCTAATGGGCCGTGAACACATGCGGGCCCAGTGCATGGTCCGCCAGTAACACATCTATTAACTCATTCCACGTCGTCTGTAGTATATATAACTCTCTTGTGCGCTGGTCACAGCGCACAGGACACGCCAGTGTTATACAGCTTCGCAATTCCATCCGAGTTCTCTTGAACAAAAACTATGAGTGTATCCAACACTTTTAACACTGCAAACATATCAACCAGTCACAAACACAGTACTTCTCCTTTCTTTTATCAAGTTATGGATTTACAAATGTTCTTAAATTGTACACGTAAATAGTAAAGTAAAGTAATTGCCTATTTTTTCAGGCAGGCATTACGTCCAACTACCAATTTACAATAAAGAATTTTACAGTAAAGTACACGTAAACAGTTGGGCGCCACAGTAGCCGAGTGGTTAGAGGCGAGACCTGTAAAGCGAAGGTGTATTGTGGTACTGGGTTCGATTCCCCGGTCTTAGGTCTTGGATTTTATTTAATGGTTAATAAAAGAAATTTACAGTAAAATATGTTTGCTTGTCGCCTCCGTCCGCGACATCTAATTGGTAGTTGGATATTAAACCCCTCCTGAAAAAATAGGCGATTACTTTACTTTACTTTTCTCCTAAACAATTTTTACGAATATCCTCATCTTGGAGGAACTCCTGGTAAATGTTTTATGGAAGAGAAATCTAAATTTTTTTTTTTTCAATTTCTTCGACAAAAGTACAAAAGAGAGATTTCGTGTAAAACATCTGCTAAATTTTCGTTTTCAAATTAAGCCAAATACTCTGTCACACAAAAATAATTCAATGAAAGCGCCGAGCGATTAGAGGTGAGGTCCGCAAAGCTAAGATGTATTTTGTGGTATTGGGTTCGATTGGACAGGATATTTTTTATTTGGTTCTAAGCTATTTGTGTCTGTTCTACAGCGATTTTGAGGGAAAGGTCTTAGTCTAAAGTAAGTAAATGTACAGTAAGGTAATCGTCTATATGTTTTTTTCCAGCCGGGACTTAACGTCCAACTGCCAATTAGATATCGTGGACTATAAACAGTTTTTTCTAAAAAATAAAAAGTAGCCATATGCGGGATTCGAACTGGGGATCTCTGAGTTACAAAGCCAAGCTTATAACCACTAGACCAACACCCATCCTAGGTCTGTGACAATTTCTTCTTCTTCTTCTTCTTCTTCTTCTTCCCATGGTGCTACTGTCCTAACTACTCGTATAGTAGGAACTGGACCTTATTTAAAAGAGAGTGCCACTCTTCCCTATCTTCGGCTTTTTAGCGCCATTTTCTAGATTAGATTAGATTAGACTAGGGCGGCCTCAAGGCCTACGCCACTGCGACCCCTTTGGATCTATTGTGGCTTCCCTCATTCTAAAGATCCCTCTCCAGACCCGACCTTTTGATCAGACTCTTGGGTAACGCTCACAGGCCTTGGTTTTCACTCCCCGAGAAGTAACATCCTTAGACCAGGACAAGCCCCTCATACACTTTCACAACACGTGCAGTGCCGTTTCCTCCTCCTCTTCCTACCAGAACCTACAAAGGCTATCATCTGCTAGGCCCATGCGATGCATGTGTTTTCTGAGCCTGCTGTGGCCAGTTAATAGTCCTACAATCATCCTTATAGCCCCACGGCCTTGACGGATGCCATCTTCTAACACCCGCCTTTCGCAGATCACTTTCTTGCATCTTCCAACCATCTTATCCTGGAACGACCTCTACGTCTTGCGCCCCCCCGGGTGTCCATATAATACCGCCGGACGTGACAAATTCTTAAACCACAAAACTTTTGTAACGCATAGAAACTTCTGTTTCCTGCAGTTACTTTTCCTTTTATATTTCCAGCGGTGATGTCCACTATTTGCTGTCAGTACAGAGCCAAGGTATTTGAATTTGTCGCATGTGGAGAAGCTGTAATTGAGTATCTGAACTTGCCTTTGAAAATGTGAATATATATTTATTTTTTTAATTTTCTTTGTCCGTAATCCGGTGGTTGTTGGTGTTGGAGTGCTATTACGTCGTTATGGAACAAATTATGGTACAGTGGAGTCTCGGTTATCCGTCATAACCGGGACCGGACACGTGACGGATAGTCGAATAGACGGATAATGGGAAAAAACAGGAAAATTTCCAGATTCTTTTGTTTAACGTGTATAAAACTTTGTATTAACTGGTATACATATTTTATACGTTTATACGCTTAAGTCTTAAAGGTCAGCTATCTTTCATTATTCAATTCATTCTATTGTGTATTAAAATTAATGAATACATTGTCTGCGACATCTAATCGGTTTTGTGGGCGGCTTTGTTTGTGGTTGATCTTTTTAGGAAAAAAACCCACAAACTGTCGAATGATCGACACGAGTATGTACCTAAAAGACAAAGGAAAAAATCTCAAAAGAAAATACTGAGGACAGTGACGGAATTGGAATAGACGGATAAAAGGGTGACGGATAACCGAGACTCCATTGTATTTGATTTTAAATGTGCACTTAATGATTGCAACTAACGATCATATATACAAGGACAAACAACTTAACTAAACTGTACATAACGCATTCTAAATAATTTCATGCTGAATTAATAAAATTCATTTTATGCTTTAGAAAAACTGTGAACAAAATACTTTAGAAGCTAATTTGGACATATGGAATTGAAATATTTATAGAACAGAAAAAAAATTGCATTATGGGTAACCTAAGGGTCTTAGGTTGATATGCAATGATTACAAGTTAGTGAATGAAACTTCTAACCAGAAAAGCGAACTAAATTAGCATTATAAAGGTACAAAGAAGCTATAATTGTCGAGGTGCCATTCTAGTGCTTCTCACAGACTTATAAAGCATTGAAGACCGATTACCACCGCACATAAGGTGGGCAAACAGTACGGTGCTGGTTATTTATTGGAGCCGTTCTAGAAGTTAGTTAGCGCCGAAGTGTGGCAATATGAAGCGGTGCAGTTGGATTTGACATTACACTTATTGCTGGTTTGTGACCAGGAATGTGCGGCCAGTTTGCAACACAATGCACCGTCCTGTCCTGAAGACAATGGCCACTTGCCGGCACTTGGCACCTTCATCAAGCGTGCCGTCCACCTTCTTAACATACAATTAGAGACCGCACACACTAACAACCATAGCTATTGTATTAGCCGTCAAGGCACATTCAAACGCCAAGCGTGTCCTCTTTTCTCGCTAATAATTAGAAAGAAATCAGAGGTCGACACTTTAGAACTCCTAACTGGAGTATAGTCTATACACTCTCTCCTCAATTTATCCTTTCAAATAATACTATAGTTACGTGCATGGAGTTTTTGATTTAAGAAAGAAATCCAGAGTGAACTGGATTCACATAACTTTCTCTTACTGCTATTCTCAAAATTTTCTCCCAAATCCGAACGTTTTGAGTCACATTTAATTAACCAACATTATGCAATTCGTGAACATTGAATGAAATCAAATGTAACCTTACAGTATGGACGGAAGTATAACCTATCCAATACACCTCTTCGAGGTAACTCCTCTAAAAAAAAATCTAGGTGTACGCAAGCTTTATACAAAGTTAAACATCACAGTGCTTCAGATGTTGATGGGTCTTAAGTTAAAAACAAAATAAAAATTACAAACCAACGAAGAAACCCACCGTGTACGTTCAGCCATTCATACCCAAAAAACCTTGGTTCTATAGCTATAGTGAAAATAGAACTTTGTACAATACCATAAGCAGGTTAAGAAGGTTTAGAAACCATATTTCTTATGGTAGGTGAATTCCTTTCATAATGCCGACGCTGCATTCCTATTTCCTATCTTCCTATTTTTTGTGCAATTAATCAGAGATTTCTGCATCAATTTCTAAAATAACCACTATTCATGGTGTACCTTTCGAAAGGTGTTTGTATGTAGATGTTTTTCATGAGATTATATAAGTTTAAAAAGTGCACTACTCATTAAAAAAAGCATTAATTTTTGAGAAAAATAAAGTCAAAGTTTTGGGGAAAAAATTAGAAACTTGCTATTTCTTATGTTTGGGCCAAAAAAGTGAAATACTTGATACTATTATTTTGAAATATAAATTAGGTTAGGGCGCCACGGTACTGGGTGGTACTGGGTTCGATTCCCGGTCTAGAGGCCTTGGATTTTATTAAATGGTTAATTAAAGAAATTTAGCACTAAAGTATGTTTGCTATTCGCCTCTGTCCACGACACCTAATTAGTAGTTGGACGTTAAGCCCCGCCTGAAAAAATAGGCGATTACTTTACTTTACTTTTTTATAAATTAGGTTATTTAAAAGAAAATTTAACCTTCTTTCTAATGAGCTTATTGAAATTGCTTTAGCTTTAGTAGATTGAGAAATATAGACAACTGTTTGCTAAAAAGTGGTAATACGTTGAAAAAACATAAAATTAAAAATATCTATAGCCGAATCAAGCCATAGTTTATACAGATTTTTTTGGAGCAAATGATGACCCAGAATCATCTCCCGAAGTTTCGACCTCTTCTCGTTGTAAACCCTGTATAATGTTACCCCCATCGCTACCCCATAACTTATATAATTAATCGTTTAAATCGACATAATGTTTGGATGTTTGCTAAAGTACATACTTACTTTTACGGTGTTTCCTTCAATGAGTTCGCCTCAAGTCAACTGTTCTTTCCATAATATCGTATTATTCTGATCTCAACCTAGGAAATTTCTGCCCGTCATCTTCTCTTGTCACTGACGCGCAGATCTTCCTCTTTGTTTTCTTTATGGGGGTATCCAACTCGAAGCTTCTCAGGCCACTTGTCTGGGTCCATCCCCGAAGCAGCTCAACTTCCTTTCTGTTACTTTTTTGTTAAGTACATAAAGCCGTCCGTACCAAAGACACGTCAAAAGCCGTTTATAGATTGTTTTATCAATCAGTCCAGGACAAGCACGAGTTTACCTCCACATGGCCCAAGCGGTTCATGAAGATAAACTGGTAGAATGCCATGTTTCACAGAAACCAAACAAGCAAAAGATTAAGCAAGCGTAGTATGTAAGCAAAGCCAGAATATTGCAGCGGAGAAATGCTGCAATATTCTGGGTTAAAAGTGCAAATAATTTAATTAGAAGTAGTTTAGAGTGTGTCACAGTGTGTGATGCAATGGGCCGTGCAACAATATCGCTGTAAACATGCACATAATTTAGAGGCAAAGCAAGGGACCCATGGTGCAAGCTGCCAAACTCCCGCTCTTTCTCACCCGCCAAACTTGCTAGATTTGCCGCTCAGTTAATCTCGGCATATTGTTGCCAGATACGGACTAACCTCTTGGAAAATATCACACCACTTCCTCACCCTCCCGCAAGGCAGTCGGCGAGTAATTCCTTCCAAACCACCTAAACAGCGCGCGTTTAGAAAATCTGTGATTTATTCAAAGCCTCGTCACAATAAATGCTGTACAAGTAGTGGAACAGTAGAGTATTGTTAAAGTGTCTTCTAGACGTGGGCTATCTGGACGGATCGATACCTCTACTAGTCTGCCTTCAGCGCTCAGTAAGTTCATGTACGAGTGACTGCCACAAAACTAACTCCGCCAAACATAACGCTTCGCAAACTTTACATTAAATCAAACATCTAGATAAACTTTCTTTACGAATTTTGACAATAATTCACATAGAACATTCTGAAAAATCAGGGGCATTCCTGATCTGCTAGTTGTATTCAAATTTAGATTTTTTTATAAAAAAATATTTTATTGAAATTTGCGACTGCAACGATTGTTGCAACAAGCAAATGTGATATAATATAATGTCGTGAATGAAGATTGGAGAAGGCACCCAGTGGCGACACTCCATTAACATGAACAGATGCACTATACTGCTCTTATGAGGAGAGTAGATCGCTGTGGCCATCTTCTCTTCAATCTCCTTGGAGGATTATCTAGTAATGTGGAAGAAGATAAAGTGTTCAGTTAAAGGATTAGGATGAGAGCTGCTGTAAAGGAATGAAATTTTAAGAAACGAGTTTTAGTAAGGTCGTTTAATGAAAGGGATTTTGAGGTCATTATGGTTGGTGAGGTTAGACACATAGAACGAAGTTTTCGAAGTATTTTCGACTGTAAAGTCTGGGATGTATTAAGCATTGGAACGGTTTAGTCGATCCCCATACTTTGATGCCGTATGACCAAATAGGTCGCAGTAGCAGAAGCTATAAGAGTCTTTTGTTTTGTAGGCTGAGTTTAGATCGTTTGTCAAGTAGTCTGGCGACCAAGTTTTTGTAGCGTTGATTAGTTTCTTGTCTTTTCTAGTCTAGTATGGGGGATTCCATGTCAACCGTTTGTTTCTAGGTACAGTCCAAGGTAGCGTACTTTGTCCACAGTTGGTATAGAAGTTTAGTTCAAGATGATGGGAGGTAGGATTTTTGAATGTAGTAGAAGTTGTTAAAAGTAAAATATTTTTAGTTACATGAATTTTAAATATGAGCCTGCATTGACCGCTGTTGTAGATTTAGTTATTGATGAGATGACGCCACTCTGAGTGTATAGCCCGGTGTATAGCTTCGCTGAATGTGGTAATTTTGAAGTATGGTATGCACCCAGACTTGCGGCAGATTGATAGTCCAAACGATGGACTAGTTATATACCGGAGGAGGTGAAAGATAATGTTCCGAGTCGTACAGTTTTGCATGAATCTCTGGCCTACGCACTTTCTATGACGACATACTTAAGAAGTACTTAGCTCACCAGCTGACTGCTGGCTGATCTTCTGATGGAAGGCTACAGGAGACTCTTGCTGACCGGTTCGGGGTGCGAGCTAAGCTGTTCTGATATAAGAATACCTGATATAAGAATGCTTCACTTGACAAATCGATTAACTCCACTTTCTGAATTTTATTAAATTTTAATGTCTGAACACTTTATTGACTCCTAACTGTATAATAATCAAAACAAATTTCGTCTGATAATAAGTATTAACACTACTAAATGACAAACATTTTTTAGCCACTGAATAATGAATAATTTATTTCAGAAGCCAATCTGATTACCTCCATACTCTGATGTAAATTGTAATAAAAATTTAGTTAAATCACTTTATACAACGCAATTGGCGACTTCTTAAACATCTGTTAAACATGATTATTATAAACATTTAAGGACAAATCGACATGACGGGAGCTCAAGTACACATAACGAAGAAGACACAATTTATATTGCTGAAGAATCAATTTAAACTAAGTAATAATACTTGTAGTATTGGTAACAGAACAGTTATTATTCATTTTTGCTAAAATCTTTAATAAAAATGTATACAATGAAGTTTTCCTGTATCAAAAATATAAATTTAAGATTGAATTAGAATTAATCATTTTCTTTCACTTGTCATTAACTCCCTTAATCACGTAAATATTGTCGTAATAATAACGATATATTCCATCTTATACTTTTAATTTGTCGTTAGATAAAAGATACATCTGCAGCAATACAGTGTACATCGTTTATTTGAATCTATTGATTCACAGGAATTTTAAAAAGCAGTATATACTAGTTTCTCATTTTTCTCAACTTTTTGTTTTATGGAGTTGATCGATTTGGCAAGTGAAGCATTCATATTATTCATTTTGTTTAATTATTTTTACTTTTATTTGTACTGATAACTGAACAGTATTCAATCATTAATAATGATTTAATGGTGTGAAGTCCAAATATAACATTGAAATAGCACTTTAGAAAGAAATCCAACCAACCTAACTGAAGCGTATCTCTGCTCACAGGACATTGGCAGATCAGTGGGCACATGTAGGCAAGCCGGATCTGGGACTCATGATGGCATCTGCAGATTCTGGTGGAAAGATGGAGAAAATTCCAGTACAACTCTTTGACTGACTTACTACTTCACTATCTTAGACACTTGTGGAAATCCATCAGGTGTTTGGAAGAGAATATATCCTCCCAGGAACCGTCACAGATCCAGAGATCTTCTCTCTTTAACTGGAACTATAAAGAGGGTGGTCTAGGTACTCGAGGACACCTGTGTTCTTAAAGATCGCCGTGCGCTGTCGCAGCCTGAAAAAAAAGAAAAAAGAATTATCAATTTGTTTTGTAAATCGAACTAATGCCTTCGACTGGATTAGGAAGGATGTATCTAGAGCACCCAAAGGAAAAGGAATCAATTCAGGACATATTATAGTGGTCAATACTCATCATCCATTAGATTCGCGAACAATGTCCATTAGATGGCGTAATAATACGTCCCTTCCTCACAGATGAATAAAATAAGATATTGTCTGAAACCTGTTAACAAAAAAATGCATCTTTACTAATGCGACTTTATTAAAGAATGAGACAAAGATAATCTAATCACCAGGAATCCTGTAAAAACTCGACAATTTTATAGTAACCCAACACTTGTTGTTTATGAACAACTACAGAATGTAATCAACTAAACAAGAGTAATTGGCGTGTATTGGAAGCCCTTATAAGGGTCATTACGGATATAGACAGATATGAGGGCTGAACAAACAAAGTCACCCTAACTGACCGCTCGTAACATTTCTTCACAAGTGTAGGCTACCGCATTGCACGGCATCCAACCTGCATCTAGTGTCAGGCAAACACATTCTTATACTACAAGACTCATAGATGCACATTATCTTCAGGATGGTTGTTGACTTTGTACTTCTTCTACTTCTTACTAAAGTAGAGTTCCGCTACCGGTGTATTTCTGGTATCACATTTTTTAATGAAAAGTGGGCCGTGTTTTTTTGTAACAATTCATTAAACAGATTGTCTCTTTTCCAGTTAGTTACCTGACCGACATTTTAATAACCGTTAATGGAGGAGAAAACAAGGTTTGTATGGAAGGAGATGACATCAGGGAGTTGTCTTCCCCAACTACTGACTCCTGAACCTTCCTAGAGGGGAAAACTGCATTTAATTAGCATCCATCCAGTTTAATTTGATTTTTAGAATTGAATAACTTGGAGGAACATGACAGGGAAAGGTTTTGTTGGCCCAGCGAGTGGTGAACCCTGACTGGCACCTGCCTCTTCTCTTTCTAGGACATCCCAAGAGGACCTGGGAGAGTGGTTTCATTACCTAGAGGAACTATAAAAGATGAATGGTCTCATGAGTGGTAGGGTTCCTTAGATCTATTAATGGAGGGAACGCCGAGAAAAAGATGCAATACCACTGTCTTAATCAAATAAAATAGAAGTCCACAATAATAAAAAGAAAAATTGGGAAATGTAGGTACTGGTGTGTGAGATAAAAAATATACAGGGTGATTCATTCAAAATTCGGAAAAACCCATTATATAAACTATGTTTTTTTGTTTTGGTCTAGTTTTCAAATTTTCCACTCCCCGATGCTGTAACTTAATTTTTGGCGAAGTTACGGCCCAAAAAACTAATCTGGGTTTCATGAGGACCACTGGTTTTCACAGTGATTATGAAAACTACATAAAAAATTGTGAAAAATGACGTTGACCCCGTTTCGATATCCCTAATATTAGTTGAGATATTTAAGATCACAAAGTTACAATTTTATCTATTCGTGATCGATTTTCAATATTAATTTCCCACCAGAAATACACGTTTCAGGAGATTCTCTGACTGCAAAAAATATTATTTGTGACGCAAAGAACCAAAATAATAATAATTGAAGATTTTAAAAATGTAGTGTAATATAATGGTTGTGGGTGAATCAGAATAAATTTGTTTTATCATCAAATAAAAGCAATCATCAAATCATGTTGATGTACCCCGTATGCAAGACTTCTTGACTTATGATTACGGTAAGAATATCTTGGCCAGAGTGTTGGTCTAATGGTCAAGAGCGTGGCTTTGTAAGTGGGAGATCCCCAGTTCGAATCCCGAGTTTCCAGTCATTCTTATTACTTAATAAATCATAATCCCTTTTTTAAAAAAATAAATTGTAGTCATACACGGGATTCGAGCTGGTGATCTCCCACTTACAAAGCCACGCTCTTGACCACATAAGTGGTCCTTATGAAACCCCGATCAGTTTTTTTGGTCGTAACTCTGCCAAAAATGGAGATACAGCATCGGGGGTGGAAAATTTGAAAACTAGACCCAAAAAAACATATAGTTTACTTCATTGGTTTTTTCGGAATTTCGCTTTCCTAAAAAGTTATTAGCGATTGGTGCGTTTTGAAATGGATTACCCTGTAGTACATATATTAAGTTGTTGGGAAAGCCAAATAGTAATTTCAGAGGACCTTCACAAAACTATTAAAGAATAACGAGTAATTTCTTGTTAGAGAAGTTCCTACAGAAAATCGATTTTAGCAACACATTTAACCTCTATCCCCTTTAACAGTACACAAGAGTTAGGATCGTACTATAGAGAAGGACATTTAGAGGGATCTACACAATTATCTTCCCCCAGAAGTATCCTTAATCTAATTATCCAGGGAAAAAAAAATGTACCAAATAGAAGTTGAGGATCTACATTTGAACAATAGGTACACCAAGTTGGAGCAAAATCTTAGGCGCCATTTACAAGAAAACCCCAAAATACTGGAAAATCGATTCAATAAGTGGCACATCCAATTAATCGATCGATTATCTTTAAATACGAAAATTTAATCCCCATATTTGCTTATTATTATGCAGGTATTAAGACAAAATATACAGAAAAGCCACTTTAAATAATAAAATATCTACTTCTTTCGTATTGTTACAACAGCATTTTGTATGCTATAACATTGGCAACACTGATATGCCCATATATGAGCATATGCTGAATCCGAGTGGAGAAACTAAGCAATAATACTCCCAATTATTTAACCAAAATTATTTTATTTAAATGCTATTAGCCACGTTCCAAAAATTTACTGAAAATTATTTAAACTTAAAAAAATACTCCTAATTCGCCATTATTTTTTTAATTATTTTTTAAATGGCACCAATTTTTAAATATGACTTTCTATTTGCAATTTCCTCGTCGATTTGGTTGAAATTTGTTGAATGTTGATTGCAACCACACGTTTTTATTGCTTTTTGGTTTTGTAAGAAAGAAGAACAGTAACGTTTGTAAAGTTAAGTATCTCTTTTTCAATATTTCGTGAAAGTACCGACTATAGTTGTTCTCATCTGAAGAAAACTGAAACACAGAGAGAATTACTGTGAGAAAACACCGCAAACAAAACACAAAAATATGGAACGTGAAGAATGAAACACCTCCGCTAAATGGTTTTATATTCAGGTTACGGATAATATGATTAGTGCAAATAGTTAGAGATAAATACCTACCATTGTTCCCGAGGAGCATGTATAAACATGTTTCATCCTGTCTTTCCATTATCCAAAGTCTCAAGTTCAGCTAGACAAAACTCAAAGAAACGTATACGTACAGTGGATCAAAGAAGTATTGGCACTGAACTATCCAAAATTTATATGTTAATATATAGTTTTCGTGACCGCAAATTGTTAAACTTAGGATGAAAGATTTGCGAGAAATCGGTCAAATAAAACAACTCGTCTTTTTGCCCACGTTTCGACAAATATATTGTCCTCTTCAGGGCGTGGCTCTGCGGGTTGGTTGAGTTACAGAAAACTGATGTATTTATATGTTAAATATTTTTATTTCACAAAAGAGTTATAAAAATACATTTTTGACGGGAAAACAAATAAAATTTAGGTAATCTATCAAAAAAGTAAACCAAAAATAACTTTTGGGTTGTCAAAAAAGTATTGGCACACTTTTATTTATAATATATTTGTAAATTTAAAGTTTCAATTTGCTGGGTAACACTAATATTTTGTCATCATACCATTGGCAGCATTGATAGCTTGCAGTCTTCTTGACATCGACAATACAAGACTTTGAGTAATCTCTTGTCCAATTCTACGTCCTTCTTTTAACAAAACTTCTTTCAAATCATTTTTGGAAGAAATTTTATTCTTTCTTACTTGGAAGTCCAACAGACACCATAAGAGCTCTATTGGAGTGATATCCGGAGACTGTGGTGACGTTTTCAGTTGCCTGGGAACGTTGTACAGCAACCATTCTTGTGTTTTATATGCTGAATGCTTGGGGTCATTGTCTTGTTGGAAGATGAAAGTATCTATAATCCCCAGTTTTTCGGCGCAACTTTTTAAAATATGCCGCAAAATATCGACATATGCTTCGGCATTCATAATATTGTCAATGAAAGCTAAGTTTCCTACACCATTCCATGACATACACCCCCTATAAATATAAATTTTGGATTTTTTCAAAATGAAAACCCTGAAAAGTTTAGTGTGCCCAATACTTTTTTGACCCACTGTAAGTGTACGAGGTGTGTTCAAAAAGTAACGGGAATTTTCGTTTTTTGAAAAAAATATTTATTTATTCATCTACATTAATATTGTCGCCTTCAAAGTAGTCCCCTTCGCATACAATACACTTGTGCCAGCGCTTTTTCCAATCCTCGAAACACTTCTGAAACTCGATCTTTGTGATAGCTTTCAGCTCTTTCAGCGATTCGCTTTTAATGTCATCTATGCTTGTAAAACGATGGCCTTTTAATGTTCTCTTTATGTTTGGAAATATAAAAAAGTCACATGGAGCCATGTCTGGCGAATATGGAGGCTGGGGCATCGTTAAAGTTTTGTTTTTGGCCAAAAATTCACGAACAAGCAATGAAGTGTGAGCAGGTGCATTATCGTGGTGCAAAATCCATGAATTGTTTTGCCACAAATCCGGGCGTTTTTTTCGGATTGCTTCACGCAAACGGCGTTGAACTTGTAGGTAGTACTCCTTATTGATTGTTTGACCTTGTGGCAAGAATTCATGATGCACTATGCCATTAAAATCGAAGAACACAGTGAGCATAACCTTCACATTCGACCGCTCTTGTCGAGCCTTTTTCGGTCTTGGCGATCCAGAATGCCTCCACTGGGACGATTGAGCCTTAGTTTCGACATCATATCCGTAAACCCATGTTTCGTCACCTGTTATAACACGTTTCAGTAGATCCGCATCGTTGTCGACTTCATTGAGTGACTCTTGAGCAACTTCCATTCTCCGCTGTTTTTGTTCGAAATTCAACAATTTTGGAACAAATTTTGCTGCCACACGTTTCATACCCAAAACATCCGAAAAAATTTCATGGCATGAGCCAATTGATATGGCAACATCATCAGCGACTTCTCTGATTGTGATTCGGCGATCGTTCATAACCATTTCTTTCACTTTTTTCACGTTTTCATCGGTTGTTGATGTGCTTGGACGTCTAGGTCGTTCGTCATCTTCAACGTTTTCGCGGCCATCTTGGAAACGCTTATACCACTCGTAAATCCTTGTTTTACTCATAGCAGACTCACCATATGCCTTTATTAACATTTCACACACTTTATTTCATTTTTTACGCAAAATTTAATACAAATTCTTTGATCCATTTTTTTTAACAAACAAAAATCGCCAAGCTCGAAAAACACGTCTAACCTTAACGGCTGCCACTTAAGAAGTAAACAATGAATATTACTGAAAATTTTATCGTACTTCAGGGGCATGTGTACCAACATAATAAAAAAAAAAAAATTACAATCAGACTCTCCAAACCCGCGAAATTTAAAAATTCCCGTTACTTTTTGAACACACCTCGTATTAATAAAAGTAATAATATAATAAAAGTGCAATTACAAACAGGGAATGGATCACACAACATTTGGATTTTCAAAACGGATATTTTCAGTATGAACTCAAAATCCAGAATCTACACGATTACAGTAACATAAAAATTTAATAAATAAAAACACTGCGAAATTCTGATAAGCCATTCACTGAAGAGAGATGTAGACTGCAGATGACAAATAAAATCATCGCTGTTTTTAGGCAATTTACAATAATTATTACACCTGTTAATTTTATTTCGTAATACAAGGGCGGAACATAACAGGATGTGTGATCGTTATTCAAGTTTCCTTTACTGTCCCACCTCAACAATCAACTTCCGTTATCGTCCAAGACAGTAAACAGAATCAATTGTCTACAACAATAGCTATGTAACGTACAACACGTACAACATGTGTTTGATAATCTACTTAAACTTTCTGTTGTTGTAATTTACATTGTTATCTTTAAGACATTTCATTAAATTTAACTCCATCTTCGTTATGCATGAAGCTAAACGAATATAACCGATATGTAAGACGATATACTTATTAGCTTTTGTAAATTGTGTAAAATGAAGTGTTGCAATCTTGATAATTCTTTTATTTTTATTTTAAGTGCATTTGGAACTAAAATGCACCCCAAAAAAAGTGGCGCACTTTGAAAAAAGCGTTAATTTTTTGTTTTATCACATTTTGGGGAAAGATTATTAGTTTTAATTATTTTCATAACCTGTCAGGGAACAATTAATGGAATCAAGGTCCAAAGTTTCTTGTAAATAGAGAAGCAATTCTTCATTTAATCCCCTTCGGTCTTTTTGTGTAAACAACAACATGAACTTCACCTCAACAGAAAATAAATTTATTGACCTCTTCAGTTGCGTTTAGACTTTTTTCAAGCTGAAAGCATTGCAAACTCTCAATTACAGCAGAGCAAGTGGCCCGTATTATTGCATTAGTTGAGGATGGACGGAGTCAGCGGTACGCAGCACGAACGTTAGGGTTGCCTGAGACCACCGCCCGTAGAGCCATCCATCGTTACTGGGAGACAGGCCACTGCACTCGCAGGCAAGGTTCGGGTCGACCAAGAGCCACAGAAGCACTTGATGACCGATTTATTAGAATTCACTCTCTAAGAAATCGTACATCAACTGCTTCTGAAACAGCTCAAACACTGCTTACTGTTCGTGGAGTTTCAGTCTCAGTGCCGAAACCGTACGAAGAAGGTTCGCTGAAATGAATTTACGCTCTAGGAAGCAAGCCACAGGACCATTGCTCACCGTAGATCCTCGGAGAGCCCGTCTAGAGTTCGCTAGGAAACACCGCAACTGGTCTGAGGACGATTGGAGAAACGTTCTCTCTTTGGACGAGTCCCGTTTTGCTCTCTATGCATCTTATGAGTTTACCCAGTTTACCCAGACTACCGTTCGGAGGTGGTTCAGAGATGGTGTGGGCTGGGATTTCTATGGGGGCTTAGATTGAGCTCCACGTGTTCAACAGGGCAATCTTGAAGGCAGATTTGTATGTGAGGGAAATTTTGCAGCAATAAGTGATACCCTATCACCATTTATTGGGGAGAATTTTATTTTTATGCAAGATAATGTCCGACCACACACTGCCGCCAGTGTTGTTCAATATCTACAGGATACTAGCATTCGTGTTCTGAGATGACCAGCACGCAGCCCGGATTTAAACCCTATTGAACATCTTTGGGATGAGCTGGGTAGGCGATTAATATGGAGAAATAATCCTCCCAGGAGCTTAGAAGAGTAGCGAGGTGCTCTGGTGGAGATATGGGAGGAATTAACACAAGATTTCGTGAGAAATTTAATAAGGAGTATGCCGAGGAGATTGGATGCAGTAATGCGAGCAATACACGTTACTAAAATTCTTTTTCTCTTTTTTTAATCGGAAGAAATACATTTTTTTTTAAAAAACTCATTTTTTGCTGAGAAGTACTTTTTTGTTAAATTAAAGGTTTTCATTTCTTTTAAATCATTTTTTTATGTTATTTTAGCCCTCCCGTAACTTTATACTTCTTATATTTGCTAACTAAAATGAAATGTAGAATAAAAAAGTTACATTGAAGAAAAAATAACGCATTTTTAAAGTGCGCCACTTTTTTTGTGGAGCAGTGTATTATTCCCTCGCAAATCAAAAACGAAAAATCTCAAAAATATGTTTGATATTGCATTTTGGTACCACCAAATTTTGCTACAAGTAGTTCTAGGTCAAAAATCGTGTCAATAAATTTGCTCAATTCAATTTTACTAAATCGATGCTTCAATTTTGGTTAAATTTTTCAATAGCTTTTTTAAAAATTGATATGTTAATAGATAGTTAATATTCTGTATTTAGTGCATATACAGTCGAACCTCTCAATAACGGACACTGGCTGGGAAAAGCAAAGTGGCCGCTGTTTGGAGGTAGAAGGAGGTAGCCAAGTTTCATAATGAAAAAATATGGGTTTTTTTTCCAAACATCTATCAAGTTTTTCTTAATTATCCAAAATATTTATCAAAAAACTACATATTATTGACTTGATTAATAATTTTTATAATAATCATCACATTAATTCTTAACAATAATAATTTATGGTAAAATTATCATCATACTGTCATCTATTATTAGAAAAAATAGAACAAACCTTTCGGCAAGTTAACGATGGCTCGATTTGGTTTTTGCAAAATCTTCCAACACATTTATTTTCTCTTCTAGAGTTAACCACTTTCGTTTGAGAGACATATCGGAAAAAAAAATATTGTTCGTCCAAAATAATACTGAAAAATGATTAAAATGGTACAAGATGTATGGAGCTTATATAGGAAACTTTAGGAAAAACCCAGAAAAAAAACAAAAACTTGAGAGGGGATAATTATTTTGATCATCGCGTCAAACGAACTTTTATGATAATAAGGTGGTCGTTGATGGAAGGTGAAACATTTAATCCGTTTCCTAAAATCAATGTCCGCGGTCGCTATGTAGAGTGTCCGTTATACAGAGTTTCTTTAATATATAGAAAGTGTATAGGGGCAAAACGGGGAAATCCAAAAACTGTTCGTAAATGGAGGTGGCAGCTAGTGAGAGTGTCCTTTATGGGAGGCTCGACTGTATACGCATTACAGGGGTTCTGTGTTACATAATAGATAATTTACAAAAGCTGAAATGATAAAATAATAATTATAATATAAACGGAAAATGTAAAAATAATAAGAAAAATTTAAAACTGAAAACAACTTAAAAATAAAATTGAATAATAATAATAGCAATAAAAGAAATCCAATTGGTCCAAATGGCCTTTATTTTGAATGTTTAAGAGCCAATGAACGGCTTTATTGGCAGTAAACTCAGATAAATAACGTTTCCTGAATGGGCTATAATTAGGGCATTCTAGTAAACAGTGTTCTAAGGTTTCACATTTATTTAAATTGCAGACAATGCCGACAGACTGAGTGTCAATAGAGTGATAGCCCTCCCAGCTCTTTACCATATTCTTATTGTTCTGTCGCTAGACACTCACTCATACTTTACTACAAAGTACCCATATTAAGTAATAAATAAAATCCAAGGCCTAGACCGGGAATCGAACCCAGTACCATTAGCTTTACAGGCGTCGCTTCTAACCACTCGGCCACTGTGGCGCCTCGATATGCGTAGATCTACAACATTTATTTAAAAAAAAAAAAAATTGCCTGGTAAATTTGATTATGGGTCTTCTGAAAAAAGAATTAGGCTTTCCTCTAAAATAGTCTTTTTATAGTCCATTCTGTCTTGTCACTTGTATTAATCAAGATAGGAATCTAAAGAGAAGAAAGGTTGTAGCCAATCTCAGCTATTATTTTTTACTTATTTGTGACCAAGCTTTCAACCTAGAAACAAGGTCATTTTCAAGACTGTGGAGCTTATTCCACAAGAATAGTTCCATGAGTGGCAATCCAGTTCCTAACAATAGCTGGTTTCTTTCATTATACCAAGCGCGAATATTATGGCTACATTGCATATTCTGTGCATAGAAAGCAATTCGCAAGTTGTTTATGCAAATGTATATATGTAATGTGCAGAAATCATTTCTGTAAAAAAAATATGAAAGATAGAAAGTAATTACAGTCCTGAAGAGGAATTACAGTCCTTGGTCGAAAGCTTGGCACAAAAATATATACACAAAAAATAAATATGATTATTAAAATTGGATATAATATTTCTTACCTTTATTTATTACTGCATCTTGTACAAAAAAAAATAAATATATATAAACATCTTGCAAATGATTCTCTGTACACTGAAGATGCCATCACATTCACTAAGATGTAATGAAAGAAGCAATCCTATGCTTGGGAATAGTGGGCCAACCCATCTCTCACTTCTCTGAAGTTCCTGTGGAGTAAAAACAGAAAAAAAAATAAGTCAAACTATAGTGTGAAAGATATTTTGTTTCAAATGAAATTTTATTATTAATATGGAGCAAGAAAAACAATATTCTTTAAGAAAGACTATTGGTTAGACGTTTCGGTTAGCTCTGGTTATTAAGACTATTATATTAAGAGAGGTGTCCGAAACGTCTAACCAATAGGAACGTCTTCTTCAAGGAAATTGCGTTTTATTAATTAAGTTTTTAAAATGTGTAGTGGAACAGCGGCCAAAAATACAATAAATTCATCAATTATTAAATATTTAATATTTTTATTATTACTATGTAGATTATGTAAATGGTTTACTACTATTGTAATCAGTTAAAGCTGGATAAAACTGGACTGATTGATTGATTGATATTTAGGGAGAAGTATACCTTCATAAATTATACAATATTTTTTAAGAAAAGCATGCTGAATATTAGGTTTTATTTTAACATAATCTTTTAAATTTCTGACGTTTCTAATTATGAAACGTCACGGCGAAACTTCGAATGTAGAATAAAGGCTATGTTTACCTAATGATTACACTAGTTAGTTATGCTTGTAGATAAAGAATATAGATAAATATATGACAGTAAACTGAGAGTTGGCAAGTAGTAAACAAGTTTGCTATCTAATACATACGCCGTGTGAGCGAATGTGATGAATAATGAAGTGACTATAAGTGCATGACACACTAGTCATAAAATCGATGCAAACAGCGGACAAGCTGAGTAGTACAGCCAGCGCTATCTATGCACTTTACGATAGAACTAACATCAACAAAATATTCTTTTAAGATTTTTGTTTTTTTGTTTGTCTCTTTTTATGACAGTACAAATAAAATAATATGGAAGAAATGAACTAAATATCTAGAAAACATTACATTTAAAAGAGTGCTTTTTTATAGAGTCCAATGAGAAAATTAATAAACTCAATTTATGGTGAAATAAAATGAAAATAAAGAAAATAGTGACAAATTTTGTTTATTAACTCTAAAATTAAAAATTTATAAGTAACAAAAGCAAAATTAAATTTGTTAAATGTTAAATCGTTTATAACTTAATTCTCGGCAAAACGAAAAAGATAAAAACAAAAAATAAAAATACTAGATGAAATAAACCAAATTTTAATTTTATAAGCAAATTAACAATCAAGTTACTGTAATAAATATAGAAATTAATAATATCAGTTATATTTTATTTATATTATTTCTCAATTACCCATTAAAAAATAGAGGTAAATATAATATCATTGCCAGGTAAATATAATATAAAGTTCATTCTCTCTATATTTAATGAAAACCAAAAAACTATTTTAATTTTGAACTTGAAGTTGGCAAAAAAAAAGAAGACAAAAAATACAAAAATCTAATCTGAATTTTTAAGTATGTTTAATTCTTACTAATATTATCTAATTTATAAAACACCGAAATGGCACGTTATTGAAAAATCAACATCTATCTCCAAACAGAACTGTCCCAGAACTATTTTAGTAAAAAATATTATTTTAATAAAAGTTATAGAGATAATATATATTTTATATATTAACGATATTTACAGAAAATCAAGCAGTTTCTGACAAAACTCAGATTTAAAGAAATTTCTGTGACCACTGCAAAATCTATTTCATTTATTTTGAGGAATAATTATACAAAAATTCCTTAAATCTCAATAATCATTTTAAACTTTAATTCCTTTATCATTTAAATTCTAAATTCACCTGTGTTGAACAACTTTTAATGCTTTATACATTTTTTTTATGTTCTTGTTTTACAGACCCTAGATCAGATTATCAAGGTGGGCCTATGCCCCATGGCACCGCAACCAAAAGAGGCTTATTGTGCCATCCCCTTTGGATCTAGTAGACGAAAACTGCCCTACTGAAGAGGTTGAGGACTTTCCCTACTAGTTCTTTTTGCGCTACTCTCTTCTTTGGGCTCAAAGATCCAAAGGTTTCATAGCGCAATCGTACAGCCAGTGAGAGGCCGTTTCCTCCTCATCCTGACACAATCTGCACAACGGTTCCCCGAGCTAATAAGCCCTCACCTTGTAAAGATGACTATGCCCTATGGTGTACTGTGTAAATGTATTGGAGGTGTAACAGTATATGTTGCTCATGTTCATGTTGTTCAGGCTGCAGGGACGCCAAGTACCCTGAAGAAGTGGCTAATCCACTTCCCCCTACGGAGTTACAGACCCTAAATTAAAAATACAATACCTCAGGATGAGGAGGAAACGGCCTCTCACTGGCTGTACGATTGCGCTATGAATACAAATCTTGACATTTTTGCCATCTTTCCTGGCACAAACAGTTGTAGAAAATACAAATTAACGAACGAATGATAAAATAACACAAATACCATCATTTTAACCAGTGAAGGTTTCAATTGGTACAGGCTGGCTAGGTAACAATAACGTGACTTCCTATTGGCTCCACAAACCGCCTACATTTCCATCAAGAATTTGCCATTATGATTGGTCCATTTTCTATTGCCAATTATTTCTCATTAAAATACATCTTAAATTTTTTAAACAATTTTCTTCCTCTACCTATTTGGTAAATTATCAGAATATGTACACAAACACAAATAATAATAATAATAATAATTTTTTTTTTTAATGGAGGTTAGTGAAATGCTTTTTACGCACATACGTGCCGGACTCCAGCGAAGGCAGCCTACCGGCTAAAACACCTCCTCCGGCACCAGGCCTAGCCTGGATTCGCTTATGCAGCACTACATCAGGCTAGGCCCCTATTCTATTCCCAATCAAGGGGTCCTCTCGCCAAACTCAACCAGCTCCCTTTGTTTGGCAATCAGCACCTCCCTAATAAAGCGTGCCACACGTGCCCATCGCCGCCTACTAGTGAGCATAGTCGGTATTATCCCCGCAGGGGTAATATGCCCGACATTTTGCTCCAAGTCTCTCCTGAGACAGCCCCACCTCTCACACACAAAAAAGGTGTGGTGGGCATCGTCCAGCGCTCCCGGACAATAGCCGCAGTCACTACTGGTCCTCTTCCCCATCTTCCTTAAAAACTCACAGAAATACCCGTGCCCACTAAGGAATTGGGTAACGAAGTAATCTACTTCGCCAAAGGATCTCCCTATCCATGCACCAACATCTGTGATAAAGCTGGCCGTCCATCTACCTCTTGATTCCTCTTCCCAAGAAGATTGCCACTCCAACACCGTGTATGCACGCTCCTCCCTGGAGACCGCTACTTTATCAATTTCATGCCTTCTTGCGTACACTCTCCTTCTTTCATCGGCCAGGAGCGCAATTGGGATGACTCCCGCTATAACCAGGACCACTGGCTCCGAAACAGTCCGGTATGCCGAGGCTATCCGTAGGGCACCCAGCCTCTGCACCCTTGCCAGTCTCTTTCTATAAGCTTCCTTTCTGAGTGCCTCTGACCATATTTCAGCCCCATACAACAGGATTGAGTGAGCGACACTCATAAGCACCCTGCGCGTACTGGCTCTAGGACCTCCTACATTGCTCATAAGCCTTGTAAGTCTGGCGATATTCTCTCCTGCCTTATCCGCCGCCTCCTGCAAATGTCTCCCGAAGATCAACTTCGCACCAATTGTGATGCGCAAGTATTTCACGGCTTCCACCGAAACAACTTCTTCTTCGCCAACGTTCCACTAATAATAATAATAATAATAATAATAATCTTCATCATCAAAAATACACCATACATCGAGATTGTTCTTACATACATCGGTTGTGGGATAATAATGCAAATTGAAATGGAAAAGTAAGGGGATATTGTTTATTTTATTGTTAGAATCCGCCATTGTCTAAGATTATTTGCATATGGCTGACATTTAACAAAACAGAACTGGTTGTGCGGCATTCGAGTGTTTTCTCCGACTGCATTTCATCTTGTTATGTAGGTGTTTCTTTTAGGGGGTGTAACCTGGTGTGAACCCAAAATTTCTCAAGGTACTTACTGGTCTAACAACTTACCAGTTATGACTGGTGGCCTTTAATAAGAAGGAGAGACTTATATAATACTCCACTGGCTGACCCTGAGTACATTAAATTAGCTTAGAAGGGGCACCTTCTAAAGTAAATAAAAGAGGCGGTGCCTCAGAGAAGTGTCAAATAGAGCACGTCTTGTTGACACTGGTTGTCCCTGTAACTAAAAGCTCGGCTAAAGGGAAACTGGGCCCGGATAAAGGCTATTGTAGGAAAATACGTCAAGGCTAGCTGAATGCGAGTTCATTGTATTAAATAGTTGCTTTTCACACCACCAGCACAATGCAAATCATTCATTTGTTGAATTCATCTCAGAACAATCACCTAGAACACTCAAATAGCGTTCTTAGAACAATACACCGCACTCAAACGATCTTTCAATCTGATTTCATATAAAGTAAAAGGTTACATGCCTTCTTGTTTTTCAAATTTATGTAGTTAAAAACTCTTGAAACTTGTCCTTTGTTTCTATTATAATTATTGATACTAGGCGCCACGGTAGCCGAGCGGTTAGAGGCGAGACCTGTAAAGCTAATACTCGTATGTATTGTGGTACTGGGTTCGATTCCCCTGTCTTAGGGCCTTGGATTTTGTTTAATGGTTAATAAAAGAAATTTACAGTAAAGTATGTTTGCTAGTTGCCTCCGTCCACGACACCCTAATTTGTGGTAGTTGGACGTACAGCTCGCCTGAAAAAATAGGCGATTACTTTACTTTGATAATGGGCGGTTCCTGTTGACCCAAAAGCGTTGTAGCCAATTACTCCTTGAAACCTCCAGTACATTGGTTTCTTAACTGGGTTCAACGATCTAAACAGGAGATTCAGTCTTAAAGAGCGTCGAATCGTCAAAGCCCCTTTCTATGTTAAAAATCCACATAACTTTCATTTCCGAACCTATCCGCATCTTTTGTTACCTTCCACACTAATCTAATTCTAACCTTGTAGCTCAAGCCTTCAATGGTAATAACTGCGTCATTTCCTGATGGGATCAATCCAGATCCTGTTTCCTGAAGTATTCAGGCAATAGCTGGTGGCTGCTCTCGTCTCACCTCAGCGAATGTGAAGGCTGCATTGCAAATTCAGTGTAAGAAAGAAAACAACAAGAACATTTTTTGAAAAAGCCGTCATTTTTGGCAACTTTTTTCTCGAAACCTATTAGATCTGGGTTGTTGCAAAAAAATTACAGTCATAAAGGAGGGTTTGCCCTTTATTTTAAAGAAAATTTGGGAATTTTATCTTTTATAGAAAAAGAGAAAAAAATTGTCAAAGTTGGGTGTTTTTCAACGTTACGCTTTTTCGTGCAGTTTTTGATGATCAACCCTTATACAACTGTCCTACCGGACAGTTTTAATGAAGAATAATTCTATTATCCTGGGACTATTGTCCCCTAAGAATAAAAACATGTACAGTTGGAGGCCCTATTGGTTTGGCCTGTATTTACAATACGAGTATTTATTTACAAAAAATAAGTAAGTATTTACAAAAATAGGAATCAAAATTAAGGAAATAACTGCATTATTTTGGAGGAAGCTGAGTAGAAAGGAGATAATAGAAGGGATTTAAAGATGGAAAGGGTAGGAGCATGGTGGACAGATGAAGGTAAGGAGTTCCAGAGAGAGGTAGCGCCTATTAGGAAGGATTTGTCAAATGATGAAGACGGTATGAGGGAATATAGAGATCAGAGGGGCGAGATCTAGTATTAAGAGAATGGATCGTGCATTTGAGCTTGAAGAGTTGGAAAATATGGTCATTGAGATTGGATAACTTGGAAAAGGAATCAAGTCAAAAAATACTGGCGGCTGTAGATAGGGGAAAAGCCACTTCAACTCGTCGCAGTAGCGCGAAATGCGGGAGTGCGGGAGTCTCTAGGAATGCTGAAAATAAATCTTATGGAGGCGCTTGAGCTTAGCTTCGAGATCACCAGTGCTCTGAGAATAATTTGCAAAGTGTTACCAATTTCGCTCATAATTTACATTTTTTTTTTTAGCCGAGCTTTTGATCTACGAAATAGGTCATCTTCAAAGGTTGCAAAAAAAAAAAAAAAGTTTTACAAAACTATCTCCTGCACATTGCAATACAAACATTGCACATTGTTCTCAATGCACAGAATGTAGCCATTGTTGTAATTAAAGAAGCCCAGCTATTTGCCAGAACTCTCCAGGAGTTAGAATCTGCATTTTTCGTCATTAATAGATGACGCGACTATCTCCACTCACTGAACTGTTTCTTGTAAATATGTTCCAATGCCGTGAAGATGATCTACTAGGCTATAGGTCAAAAGCTTGGCAAACTATAAATAAAATATGTCAGAAATAGGCAATATGGAAATCGCTTTAGATTCTTAACATAATGATGCAAGTGGCAAGACAGTACAGAATATAAAAAGTGCATTTTAGTGTAAACCCTAATTACCCTCTCTTTTCAGGAAAAGCCGAAGCACCCTTTCGCCAAGAAATGCCCTTTATCTAAGAAAAATTTTAAAATAAAAACCCTAGTCCACGACCTCAATACCTTATCTTAGCTTTACTTGCCTAGACCCCTTTAATCGAGCCCCGTACCGCAATACATCTTAGCTTTGCGGGTCTAGCATCCTTTAGTTGAACGCCGTACTGCAATACAACTTAGCTTTGCGGGTCTAGCCTATCAAATAACCGCTCGCTTATGACCAGAAATTAAAAAGAACACTTTATGCCAAGTGTAAAAGATTTTTTTTCTTTATTATTTAATTCACAACTGCTTAATAACATACATAGACGCAACAAGCGAATACGATAACGTCTAAGTACGTAATAAATATGAAATATAAAAAACTATAATAAAGTTATAAGAAAAGTAAAAACAAAATAAAATAATTAATAAATAAGTGAATAAAATAAATCTCTGGAAGGGCTTTAATGAAGGCCATCCAACGATGACCACCATAAGTCGGTTACAGGAAAATACCGGAATGGATTGAATACGAAGGATCGCCTTGTTTATCTCTCGACCAGGTGATCGCAAGGCCGCCTCCAGTCGGCGAGGAGGATTTGACTGGGAGGTTAATGCAGGACAAGTTGCTGATTAAGGTATTATGATGTAGGTAAAGTTTGGAGTGGAATTTGATGTAGTGGGGACTGGACAAGGTCAGAAACAAGATGGGATTCACAGGTCCGGTGTGGATGGTACAGTTGTTCACGTAGAAGGGTGCATCAGTGATGGTTCGAAGAACACGATTAAACAAAATAGCACTTTAGCGATTGATTATTGCAATTGATTGGCTATTGACATTCGCACATTAAGGAAAAAAAAGGGATAGTTAGAGTTGGTCTATTACTGTCGTAATTTGGGATAACAAAGTTGAAGTCTTTAATTCGTCTTACAGCAGAATTCGTTAGCACAAATCACACACAGCTAATAACAAATAAATGATACTTGTAATTAGAATTCATTCGTTTTCAAACTTTAATTTAATGTAGTCCCTTTAATTTTAATGTAACTGATTTCGAGTAAATGGCATTTTCAAAAATATTTACTAACATGACTCGGCCAACTGTCTGCCATAAGTGTTGTGTATTTAAAGAATATGTATTATCTATTATATTGATAAATTAAATAAAGACTATTTCTACTTCTATTATAAAAGTTAAAATCTCAAATTTGGGTACTTATAAGATGTACTGCACTGAAATATTTTGGTGACATCTTAATTATTTAAATTCGGGCTTTTATTTAACTCTAGTTAGCCTACTTTTAATTTTCTATTTATTTATAACAAAATTTTTAACTTTAATTTTTGATATTTATAGTAATAAAAGTATTTATTTTTGGGAAATCTTCAAGAATGGGTATTGTTCTAAAAAATTATTCCTACCTCTACAAATTTTAAACGTAGGACACGACTGTAAAAGATGCACAATGTGACCTGCATGTTGCACGTAATATTGTTCCCCATTAAATAAATATGCATATATCTTCTTTATAACCAAAAATCTATGGTATTGATTTTTTAAACCATTACGTTTTTATGTTTTAAAAAATTCTTATCCTAAATTTTCACTATTACTTTGAGAAAAACTAAAGCGGGATATAAATACAAAATATTTTTGATAATTGAAATGAGGTGGCTCATACTTTTTACTATAACTAAGTCTATAACTATCTATAGTCTAAAACTATCTACAGTGACTCCCATTAATATTGGGACACCTTTTACAAAATGATTTAAAAGGAAAATGAAAACAACATATAAAAGTTTGGAATTTTTTTTTTAAATCGATGAAATTCCAAACTGTTAGGTAGCACTTTTTGAAAAAGTGTAAAATAAGGCTCTCAAAAATATTGGGACACCAGAAGTGCTAGAGTTTAAATGTTCAATATTTAAAATCTCCTACTATTTAATAATTGGTTGGTAATAATTTAATAATTGCTTTTTGACTTTCAATAGCCCTCTAACGATCAGGCATAGGTGAAACAAGTTTTTGGTTAATTCAGGTGGTGTTTTTTTCCTATTCTTCCAGGAAACATCGTTTTAATTCATTTTTGTTAGATATTATTCGTTTTTCTTAAAGCACTGGCTAAATATTGCCATAAATCTTCAATGGGATTAAGACCTGGAGACTGCGGAGAGGTTTGGAATACTTTTGGGCAATTATATAACAGTCACTGGCGTATCACCCAAGCCGTAGGTTTGGGGTCGTTCTCTTGGTAGAATTTAAAAGACCCTAAAATACCCAATTTTTGGGCATTTTTTCCAAATTATTTTTTAATATATTACTATAAACCATTTTGTCCATCACTCCATCAACAAACATTAATTCTCCAAATCCTGATGCGGACATCCAGCCCCAAACCATAACTGACCCACCTCCACCCGGTGTTGCAGCTTTAAAACCCTTTAAAGTTGGCTGTAAATTCTTCTTTTCGAGTTCAGCATTCGCTTTCCTCCAGCCCATATCCCTTCCATCTGGCTAAAAAATATTAAATTAGAGTATATCATTCCAAAAGTCACTATTTACATTGAAATATTTTTCGGCAAATTTCACTCTCTTAACACGATTTATGTTACTGACAAAAGGATTCTTCCAGGCTACTCTACCATGATAGTCGAGTTTTCTTAGCACTCTCCGAACTGTTTCTACTCCTTTTTTGCTCTCTGAACATGTCAAAAATTTCACATAGAAGTTTTGGAGCACTAAGTCGGTGATCTTTTTTAATTCTTTTAATATATAACTCTGCTCTCTCTCAGAGAGCAGTTGAGGACGGCCTTTTTGTGGGGTTGAAACAATTCTTTTTTCTTTTTGGTAACGCTGAATGATGTTCCACGCAGTAGATGTTTTAGGTCCGATCAGTTTTTCTGTCTCTCTAACACTTTTTATTGTCTTTGTGCAAAGAAATTATAATATTTCTTTGTTCAATCGTTGTATTTGTATTTTTGCGCGACATGTTACACCTGGCTTGATTTATATAAACTAATTTAATTATTAATTTCATATTGAATATATGCTTAAGGTATATATTTACAAATTGTATAGATATTCGGGCAAAACCTTGGACAAACTATAAATTATAATAGTGTCCCAATATTTATGAGAGGTAGAATTTGCACTTATTATTATATATATTTTTTTTAATCTACCAAAACATTTTTATGTACTTATTTAAATAGTTTTTATTTAATTAATAGTAATTATAAAATGAAATGAATTTATAAAAATTTGAATAAATGGGTGCCACTTTTAATTTTCGTCAATTTTGAACTTCTGTATGTACTGTCCCAATATTAATGGGAGTCACTGTATGCTTGGTAAAGAACAGGTAAGTTTCTTACCTTGCATACCATAGAATTGGATCCTATTTCTGGGCCATTGGTAGTTTGTTGTAAAATATTGCAAGAGCGCAGTCTCGTATTTTAGTGCATTAAATTGGTGCCCAAATTTTTGCATAGTAAAACAAAACCGAGCTTACCAATTGCTCAACAAAGATCGAATTTAGTACCAAATTAATCCGTCTGATCAACACATCTTTAAATGAGGCCAATGGAGCTACGCTTGATGAAGAATATGCTACAGCTAAGTAATTAAAGTATTCGCAACAGTTTACCGTTGTTATTAAAATTTAAAAAAGAATAAAATCTACTACCTCTTTTTTTTAAAAAAAACGATAGTTTAGCAAAGAAATCTAAATACATTTTTTCAGTATCTTACAAGTAAATCATTTATTTTTTTAAAAGTTTTTTAATAAATGAAAAAAGACGGAGATTCATTGCAAAAATCCAATAAGTTTCCGTCTTCAATTAAAGCCAAGAAATCTGTCATACGTAAACAATATAATTCTCTAAAATTTCGTTTACCAACTGATTCGCATACAATATAATCTAATGAAGCAAGAAAGTTGCGATATCTTTGAAAAATATCTTCATGGCTGTTTTCCTAATATAAGTACAGTACAAACCTCGATTAACCGGGACTGACCTCCGGCTATACCCATCTCGGAAAACTGAAATCCCGGTTAAACCGAATACACAGTATTACATAGTACATTTGTACGTTTAGCACCTAGTTTTCTTGACGGATTCCATTGCGTAAGTGAAATAAAAATTCGACAGAAAGGGGGCAAACGAAAGATGTTTTCTGTAGGACGGAACTGATTAACACTGAAGACTAGCTTGAGATTAGGCTGCTCTCTGGGAAGATTTTTTTTTTTTTTTTTTTTTTTTTTTTTTTTTTTTTTTTTTGCGCATCAACAGCTGAGGTCATTAGCGCCCGGAGCTTTTTCCAGTGCACTGTCGGCCTCCGGACAGTGTTCTCTCGTTACAGACAACACTGTCCATCACCGGACAGTGAGCTGTAAGAAGCTCCTAGGAAGAGAAAATCTAAGGGTCAGCTGCTGGATTCGAACCCGGGACCTCCGCGTGGGAGTCCAGTATGCTAACCTCATAGCTAATCCCTTCCCTTCTGGGAAGATTGAAATAATGCCCGTAATTATCCATAAAAATATTTACATATAACGGTGAAGTTGAAAAATCAACCATTTACGACACGTAAAACCCATGGTCTTTTGTAAGAGCGTGGTAAATCCCAAGAAATTCAGTACTAATTGCACCATATTTCGGGGTTTTTACAAACATAAATACATAATGACCCTTCAAGAAAATCAGGTATAAAAGAGTTGCTACCACGCCTACAATTATGTTACATCGGAAGACAAAAAATTTTCCTGTCGCCTCAGAAAATTAACTTTTATTTCGGCGCCGATCCAGGTGTTCTTATGATGACTCAACATGATCCCGGTTAATCCGAATCCCGATTAACCGAGAGCCGGTTAATCGAGGTTGTACTATATATTACTAATTATAAATTTTAATATTTATAATACATTAGGTATTAAGTAATGTTTCACCTTTTCTTTTTTTAAAAGTAGTAAGCCTTATTTTTATAAGACTATTTTTTAATCGTAATAATATTGCTACCATTTTGTGAATTCACGTATCAAACTCAAAAATCCGCAGAGCTGGATAATATCGTTTATTTTGATCCCTCTACTATGCAGATTAATCAACTTCTGATTGATGAAAAGCCAGAAATATAAAAACCAATACTTCGGCGGCTAAAATTAAAGAATTATTCTTAGATTAGTATTTCTCAGGTATACCAAAAGCTGAAGGAAGTCGCTGTTTTTCAATGTTAAAGTTGAAATGGATTACTTTGGCGAGTTATTTGAAACAGATGCTTATTACTGTTTAATTTTTCAAGATTTTTACCACGTTCTGGCACTATACACGTTGATCCAGAAACTCAAGAGGATTGAATACGCAGGTCTGGGAATTGATGAAGCGCTTTATCTCTCTGATAACTTGTAGTAACAACAACTTAACCGATTTCTCAATACTATCAAGCAATAATTCCAACCGTTGTGTGGAACTGCGCATGTGCTGGAAGCTGCGTAAAGCCGACAGCCTTTGGTTTAATCTTTGAACGTTAAGGCTTCGTTTACGTATACTCTTACGAACAAAAAGGAAACTCTAGAAAGCCCTACTAGCCCCAATCTGGACTTAAGGACTTGAACTGTACGGTACTGCTAAGCGCTCCAATCCTAACTGCACCCAATCCCTCAAATCTAAAATCATACCATCATTAACGCTCCTTTTTACGAAAGCAATCACACTATCCATAATGACCTAAAAATCTCTTTTTTCCTAGACCAGGGGTCGGCAACCTATTTTAAGTAGAGAGCCATTTCTCCTTAAATAATTTTAATAAATCTTACCAAGAGCCGCAAAGTTGATAATGTAAAAAACTCTGTAGATCATTTGTATTCGCAAATTATTATTTTACGATATTCAATAACATTTTAATGTTTTATATATTTATTTTCACATATTGCAAAGTAAATAAACTAATAAATAATAACAACGAATGAAAAGGTTGCAGTCTTACAATATAAATCAAGTACTTTATTTTAATATTGTATAATTCTATTCAATTTCGAACCTATCACATTTGAAATTATTTTTGAAAAAATACCTTTAATAAATGGAATTTTCATTCGTTTCAATAAAATTAAAATATACGATTTATTTTGGGCAGGCTGAAGAGCCACACAATTTGGCTAAAAAAAAAAAGCCGCATGCGGCTCGCGAGCCGCGGGTGGCCGACCCCTGTCCTAGACCTTTACCAAATCCTATTACACCAAATTTCATTCCAAAATTTCCCAACACTTCAATCCGCTCAAATACAACGTCCCAGTCTACTCTACCCTCGAATCCTTGCCGAAGACTTAAGCGTCGATGGCCTCGCGATCACCTGATCGCATGATAAAAAAAGGGTATCCTTCGAATTCACTTCAACGGCATCTTGTGTTTGTCGACTTATCGTTGGATGGCCCTCATTCACATCTTTCTAGCCATTTTTGTTTATGTATTGTACGAAATCATATTTACTTGTTACCAATAGACAATTTTAAATTAAATAATGACAGTTAAAACAAATAAAATATAATACAATAAGTTTTTTGTTAAAGCTATTTGCTAATTACTATGCTGAAATATAGGTAGTTATAAAAGGCTTACAAAAGCAATTGAAATTCCAAAAAAAATAATTTGGGTAGTCTGAGCCTAGGAGGCCATTTTTTATTGATTACTATCAGCTGTAAATCAGCTGGTGTATCTTTACTTGAAGTGGTAGTCCAGTACAATGATTGCAACAAACCTAGAATAGAAAGATATTGAACAAATAGGTAAACTTGAGTAATACATATCCTATCTTACATCTGTAACTATAGCTACTAGAACAGTTTGTAGCAATGTAACAATGCTAGCTGTATTATTTACTTTTGTTGTTAACAGCTGGGCACAATGATAACTTGCAACTAGGCATTAAATCTATTCAATGAAGGAATGTAATCTTGCCCTCAGGTTGTTCTAAACAAAAACTACAAACATACAAAACTATTCACAGTTAGTGGTGCGTTCAAACTAACAAAAGTAATTTTTTTTTTGTTATTTTATTGGAGAACCTTAAGTTTCTATTACTGGGAGCGCTTAGCAGTGATTCAGACCCACGAACAAAAGGCCTGGGGCTGCCTGAAACGCCGTCCTCATTCACCTCATAGACATGTTTTCTCTACTATTTCAACATTCACCAATCGTACAAATGGTATTTTTCAGCGGAAATATATGTTTAGAAATGTCTGTAGTCAGGGTAACTTAGTTTTTATAATAACTGTTATTGGCCATATTTCAACAGTTGCAAAGTAATTTTTACTTTTTTCTAACTAATATTCCAATGAAGTTGTAACACACAAATTTTCTTCAAAACTACGAACATTTCGAGCCATATTTGAGCCGTTAATTGCACAAGTCGATTAACTACATAAAACAAACCAAAAAATGGAGAAATGCTATGAAATTATGTTCATTTACAGTTATCATTCACCTCCTGTTCATGAATTTGAGTTGAATTATTGCAACGATTCATATTAGAGCACGGAGTTAATCAAAATGGCTTCTGAAATAAATTATTTATTATTTTAATGACCCAAAAATTGTTTTATCGTTTACTGGTATTAATCTTTATTATTTGGGGAAACTCAGAGAATAAAATCATTATCACCTCAACAAAACATTTTATGATAGTTGCATATTGCGGCTGCAGTGAATGTATGTGTCGAAATTTTAGTGTTGTTTTCTACATATTAGGAAAGTACAGTATACATTAATGAATCCTAACATCTAAAACTGTCAAAAAGTACGCGTTGAGTTATGTTTATCATGTTGGCCATCTCTCTCTAGCATTCGGGACAGATGGCCATCAAACAGTAGGGATAGATGGCCAATTATTTTTGTTATAGTTTAGGTCAGTTTCCAATTCACTGCAGAAAAATGCCAACACAGTATAAAAGACAGAACACTAACCGCGGAAATTTTACTGAAGAAAATTTGAGATCGAATTAACCCCACACCCAAAACTGTCGTCACTGCAAGAAAACGAACCAAGTATGTTACCACTTTATTAACTTCTCTCGAGCACATTGCTGTTGTGAAAAAACAGTGTTGCAAAGAAATCCAAACCAACAAGAAATACCATCCCCAAAGAGACAATTCTGCAAAGAAAGGATTGTCCAAAAAAGAAAACGCTCACCTTCCCCAAGTTCCGATGAAGAGGATGAAACAGGAATCGATTTTGAAGAGGAAATTGATGCCACTTTTGAAATCGATGAAACTGAATGTACAGGATATGGGGAAAGCTACAACAAGACCAGAAAAAAAGAAGATTGGTTGGGATGCATAATATGCCGGAAGTGATTCCACGAAAATTGCTCTTCTTCTGCATACGCTTGCCAAAATTGTAGTAAAAGCGCATTTAAAAAGAAGAATAATAAGTAAATATTAAGTAACCATTCATTTTTTTCTGTTATTTTTACGTTTTACTAGCGCAATTTCATTTACAATATGTGGCCATCTCTCCCAAGTTACATTGGCCAACTCACCCAACCCAGGGGGGATAGATGGCCAACTGCTATTTTTTTTTTTTTTAAGAATAAAAAAATGTTTCTCTTAGCATTTTTTCTGAAATTTTTACCTTATCTTATGTTTGTGAGCGTATGAGGTTTCCAAAAATACTAATAAAGTAAGCCTAGCCCTAACCAAAATTTTGCAGGCACCCTCCAAATAAAATGGTCGCCATCTAACCCGACTTTACCCTACTTAAAACGCACAAAGATACCATATTTGGTTGAAACAACTTTTTCTTACTAAGTCCTCAAAATGGGGGGGACCCAAAATATTGTAGTAATCCTGCAAATACAATGCATATTTGTTGGGATTGATATTAAACTGTGGCTGGACGTAACGATGACTAAAATTGATTGCCTTGATGGATATTTATCAATGAATTTGTTGTAGTAAAATTATCCAACATCTTTCGTTTTGATGATAAATGTTAATTAAATCATTAATTTCAAATTTCCATAACCAGTATGATCAATTACATTACAACACTTCATTGCGTAGTACAAAGGAAACTTTAGGTTGGGAAGGATAGAGAATACAGGGTAAAAGGTTGGAGAAAAACCTGCAGCTAGAAGAGAAAGTTAGAGAAGGTTGTGTTTAATTCTTTTGTGCCTATAGGGATTAGAAGGATCTGTAGGAGGCTATGTCGCGGCAGAGTCGCGGGATGACAGTCTAGGATGGAAAGGAGTTGCAGCAGACTGATTTTGGATATAGGAGTGTACCGGGGATTTTGTACGCAGACTTATGAAGTGAGTAGATTTTAATGAGTCGAGGAGAGTCTGTCGCTAAGTCTTAAGAAATTTGTTGTCCTGGAGTTTCTTGATGTTACTACTACAGATTAGACTCTAGGCGGAGCAGGGGTTGAGTAAAATCGTCCTGATGACCACTTTGTTAGAGGAGGAGTTAGTTCTGTACAGTCATCTCCGAGTCACGTTAGAGTAAAGGAAATAGTAATCTTGTAGTCCAGTTTGTTGTTCTGTAGGTGGCTACAGGAGGGAACAGATTTTAGTGCGTCGAGGAGAGTCTGTCGCAAGTCTGAGAAATTTGTCCTGTGTTGTCCTGGAGCAGGCGTAGAGTTACATCGGCCTGATGACCACTTTGTAGGGCAGGAGTAGGTCCTGTACAATCATCTTCGAGTCTCGTAAGAGTAAAGGAAATAGTAGTCTTGTAGTCCAGTTTGTTGTTCTGTAGGTGGCTACAGGAGGGCACAGATTTTAGTGCGTCAAGGAGAGTCTGTCGCAAGTCTGAGAAATTTGTCCTGTGTTATCCTGGAGCAGGCGTAGAGTTACATCGTCCTGATGACCACTTTGTAGAGGAGGAGTTGGTCCTGTACAGTCATCTTCGAGTCTCGGGAGAGTAAAGCAAATGGTAGTCTTTTAGTCCAGAGTTCACTTTATCCTGAACGGGAATAGAGAAGATATCGTACATAAGTTTGCTGACCAGAGTTAAGCCTGAGGTACTTGTCGGGATCAGACCACGAGATCAGAATACTGTTGTGTCTAACTTGTCTGCTGATAAAGGGTCTGCGTTTAGTAAAGACTATGGCGATAGTCTTCAAATATTTATTTTGATTTTCCATTTAGTACAGTATTTAGTCAGTTTGTCTATTGCTAAAGTAAGTCTGTTGGTGATAGTATAAAACAGTTTGAAAAAACCTCTACACTTTTATAAATTTCGACGTATACAATGGAAATAATTAAAACTGCTCTGGTGTAAAGCCAAATTGTCAACCTTAAGTTAGTTAATAATTTTGTAATACGCACATATTGTACATTTACATGGTTTACCATAACATACATAATATACACAATAACATACATAATAAATGTGCAAATATAATCTAAATAAACTTTAGCAGAATTAAATATTTATCTGAATATATAGATGCTTGTAATTAACCTATAGCTGGTCTCTTGGTGATAAATATGACTTTTTATTTTCATTATTGTACTAAGTAAAAATTTTCTAACCATCTTCAAATGACCTCTATCCTCGTCAATTAGGGTAATATTTCAGATATTTTAGGCTTTTTACCCAAATCATTTTTTGCTGTTTTACCTACGTATATGGCGTATAAGTTAAGGCCTCTTTATTATGTCAAAAATTGTGCAGATTTTGACACCTTTCGACTTATAGAGAAACCGGCGTCTTAAGCAATTTTTCTATAATTTAGAATTGCTAAGAAACATGATTTATTCCGTCATATACTTTTCAAAAGTAAGAATCTATTATTGCCAATTTCAGTCATTATTTTTAATTTTTTTCTATACAAGACACTACTAAGATCTATCTGGACCTACGGAGCTGTGGGGCTCTGTGAAACCTTCCAACATCCAAAGAATCCAATCCTTTCAATCTAAAGTCCTTCGGCATATCGTCAAACGCTCCTTATTATGTATACAATTTAACCCTCCATACAAGAACTCAATATCCCCTTTTTGTCAATGACCTAACACATTCTCGGCTTCCTTAATCTCCATAATAGCCTAACCATACATCCTAATCCCACAGCACAAGCCTTATCCACAACAACCCAGTCCTCCACAACCTTTTATCTCAATCCTAACCTTCCTTACCTTCAGAGAGTTCCAGCATTGGCTAGCCCCTCTCAACATGCCTCCTCGATTGTGGTGCTGGATCCACCAGGATTCAGTAACCAATCTGTGCTTAACTCGATATAGACCACATTTACATGTTGTAGATATGTAAACGTTGTAAATAAATAATAATATCAATTACTTTTTGCCAAGCTTTCGACCTAGGGATTAGGTCATCTTCAGGGCTTCGACTTGTTAACTTATTATAATTTGTATTACGTTCTTAACATTAAAGTTTTGTGTGATTTCTATCCTGACTGTTAATGTTCTAAGTTTTGCAAAAAGTAATAACAAAAATAAGACTAAGAATCTTTTTTCGTTTTGGATCAATGACTTAGTTTCCAAAATAATTAAAACGCGCTTATATTAAAAGTAACCCAAACAATACAACCACTGCCTCCTAAGTTCATCATCGGACGCAGTGAGTTGTAACAAGCTCCTAGGAAGAGAAAATTTAAGGACCTGAGCAGGTGGATTCCAACCCGGGACCTCCGCGTGGGAATCCAGTACGCTAAACCAAGTAACTAAGCGTTTCCCAACCTTTTTGGGCTAAATTAAGTGAAAATGTTCCCTGTTTTATTATATAAATATTAGGTTTGCAATATAAGCATTCTAATGAGCCCAAATCTTCTAAATTAATTTCTTTTAAGCATTCAACTACCTGTAAGTACCAATTAAATTTAATGTTACGTGGATAGGAGCTTACTCATTACAATCCAGTCTCTTTAAGCAGATTTTTTACACAGTTATCATTTAAGTTCTGTCACATGATAATTCTATTAAATTTTCTTTATCTTTTATCGATAATGATGTAGTTTTTCCTAAATTTTCTTTATACAAGGGGTTTGAAATGTAATTATCATTTGTGTTTTCGGGTTTTGGGAAAATACTCCATGAAAGACCTGTTAAATGTGCTATTGTATTTTCTCGTATATCTTGAGACAGACTAACGTTATTACTTGTACATATTAACAACTTTACTGTATAATATTATTAATTAAAATAATGTTAATGAACTATAGGAAAATACGTTTCTATGATATTTTTATGTCCACCATTACCATTTATTTTGTCCATTCAAAACATTAATTTCTCGGCTAGATTATTTATAACATTTTTTTTTGTAAAAAAATAAACTCTATTTTAATAAGTCTAATCACTTACATAGAATCAGGCAAATTGAATGTATTTACGACTGCAGCAAATAAGAAGTTATTTTTTTTGTTCTGTAAACTTTTGGTTTTGGCGCGTATAAGGTTTGGCGGGGATACGATGGTAAAGTGTTTGAGACTTCTCGCTTCAATTAGATCGCAAATTTGTTATTATAATTTGGAATTTGTTCTAAAATAGCTTGTGTTTTATGAGAATGCAGATAGATAAATTTACATGGTTGTTGTAAATGGATATGGAGCAAGTTGACTTTACAGATAGTAAAGGCAATAAATATATAAGCCGTAGAGTTGAACCCAGCATGTAGAAAGTATGGGGGCTTTTGTGTAGGTGCGAAGAGGATGTGTCATAGGCAGGTTGGGTGTGGAAGCGGACCTGATCAATACAGTTTGACCAGTGCTGGCCTGCATCCATGTCGCCATAGCGATCTCCCGCCGGTAACCATGGAGACCCGCGGAGGAGCAAGCCTCCGCTACCCCTCTCGGAGCATCCTCTCAGCCAACACCGACTGCTACTTAGCGCCACATACACCAACAATCCGTGTGAAGCCTCACACTACCTCACCTCTTCATCACTATACGCCAGCATTACCAGTTATAATTGGCAAGTTTTTTCAAGCTTAGGGTTTGTTCGTAGCGACCATGCAAACACAAAGGTGGCCGTTTACGTGTTCGCCTCTTTTTTTTGGCGGGGGGGGGGGGGGGTATTAGTCTGCATTGTCCTGGCAAAACTCTTCTATTATTATTTCTTTTTTGATGGCAGGAAGGGGCTTTAGAGGGAGAAGTTTCACCTGGATTAATGAATAGGATACGTTCCATGAAATTACTTCGTTACGTGAAACTTCCTTTTCAGAAGTTTCACGCAGCCAAAAGAGGGAGAAGCTGAAAAACTTTTTATTTAATATTCAGTAAACTTACATACAAAATGAAATCAAATTTTAACCAATCAAAGCTGAAACCTTAACGTAACTGTTCTGATCGTTCCAATAGTCTCCCAGCAATGTAGAAAAATACGAGGGTCGTTTGAAAAGTCCGTGCAAAAATAAAAACTACTTAATTTTTTGGGGTAAACCTTTTTTTTTTTTTCAACATAGTCTCCTTTTAGGCTTATACACTTCGTCCAACGCTGCTCTAGTTTGTTGATCCCTTCCGAATAATAGGATTTGTCCAAGTCTGAAAAATAGCCATTCGTTTCTGCAATCACCTCCTCGTTTGAATAAAATCCTTTTCCCGCCAGCCATTTCTTCATATTGGGGAACAAATAGTAGTCCGAGGGAGCCAAGTCTGGAGAATAGGGGGGATGTGAATCGAGTTGGAACCCTATTTCCATTAATTTTGCGACCACAACTGCTGATGGGTGAGCTGGTGCGTTGTCGTGATGGAAAAGAACTTTTTTGTGGGCCAATCGTGGGCGTTTTTCTTGCAGCTCGGTTTTCAAACGGTCCAATAACGATGAATAATATGCACCTGTAATAGTTTTACCCTTTTCCAGATAGTCGATGAGGATTATTCCTTGCGAATCCCAAAAGACAGTCGCCATAATCTTTCTGGCCGAAGGAACGCAGATTCCCCCTTGGTAACCCATTGTTTAGATTGTTTTTTGGTCTCAGGAGTGTAGTGATGTATCCATGTTTCATCCACAGTGACGAAACGACGCTTAAAGTCCTGCGGTTTCTTCTGGAACAGCTGCAAACCGTCCTTGCAACACTTCACACGATTTCGTTTTTGGTCAAGCGTGAGCAATCGCGGCACCCATCTTGCGGATAGCTTTGTCATGTCCAAATGTTGATGCAAAATATTATGTACCCGTTCATTCGAGATGCCCACAGCACTAGCAATCTCACGCACCTTCACTCTTCTGTCATCCATCACCATATCATGGATTTTATCAATGATTTCTGGAGTAGTAACCTCAACAGGGCGTCCAGAACGTTCAGCGTCACTTGTGCCCATATGGCCACTCCGAAAATTTTGAAACCACTTATAAACTGTTCTAATCGAAGGTGCCGAGTCACCATAATGTTTATCAAGCTTCTCTTTAGTCTCCTGAGGCGTTTTGCCTGTCATAAAGTAGTGTTTAATCAACACACGAAATTCTTTTTCGTCCATTTTTTGAAAATCACTCGACTTCCACGATTCAAACGAATGCCAAACACAAAGAAATAGACCGATCTGGCTGAAACTTGGTGTGTGTTCTTCCAAGAGATGCTACTAACTAAACATAACCTCGATACGCGCCAATAGTGCTATCTCTCTGACTTTGCACGGACTTTTCAAACGACCGTCGTACTTGGCTTTGTAATTAGAAGATACCCGGTTCGAATCCCGCGTTAAGCTACTTTTTATTTGTTGAAAAACAAAAAAAAAATGGTTGACAGTAAAGTATGTTTGCCGTATCCGCCTCCGTCCTAGGCAACTAATCCGGTAGTTGGACGTAAAGGACGCCTGAAAAAGAATAGGCAATTACTTTACCAATGTGGGATAGCAAATGTATGCTCAGTTCTGATGGGTAAATAACGCTTTTTGTACGAAAGAAATAGCAAATATGACAGCAGGGTAAAAAAGAGAAGATGCCTGTGTATTTTAGGTATTATACTTGATGAAACAAGGGAGTCTTTAAACTGCTTCCTCGATAAGATTTAACTGAAACGGAAATTCAATATTGCTGACAGTATAATTCGAACAGGAAATAAAAATTAATTTCGTTTTGAAAATATAAAGCTGGGGTTCATAATATAGAACTATGGTACACGTGCTAGGGTATTATTTAATTAGTAATATTATATGAAACGGAAATACATGGCCAGCTATATCTCAAGGGCTAAGCAATCAAAAGCAAGCAGTTCACTAACAACTTCCTGCTGATTGGCACCACCAATTATGTCACGTAATGCCAATTGAAATTGCACTCAGCTAGTTTTGTTCTGTATTTACCGCTAATTTTGAGGGGTAAGAGTGAATTCTCAACAAATATTGTCTCTCTTAATCTTAGTTTTAATTGGGATGGTTGTTTAGAGTTCAAAAAAAGTGGTTTTCAGAAATTGGTCTTTGAGTGATCTGATTGGAACAAAATATCTAGCAAAATAACTAAATTTTGATTGTTTACATCAAGCAGGTATTTTTGAATTAAATTTTGTTATTTAACAAACTTTTCGGGAAGGGATTAGCTAAAGGGTTAGCGTAATGGATTCCCACGCGAAAAACCCGGGTTCGAATCCCAGCTGCTGGGCCCTTAGATTTTTTTCCTCTTCCTAGGAGCTACTTACAGCTCACTGTCTCCTGTGATGGACAGTCCTGTAACTGTCCGGTGGGCGGGCAGTGCTCTGGAAAAAGCTACGGGCGCCAATAACCTCAGATGTTGACGCGCCTTAAATCATTAAAAATAAATAAATAACAAACATTTCTTAATTAGTTCCCCATTTTTACATTTTTTTTTTATCGATGTTTTAGACCAGTGGTTCCCAACCTGTGGTAAGCGAGTTGCTGGTTGGTGGTACGAGAAAAATAATCAATAATGGCGGACATTAAAAAAAAAATTAAATCATAAAAATATCGTAGAAACGTGTTTTCCTATAATAAACATTATTTTAATTAAGAAAATAATTTACAGTAAAATTGTTAATATGTACAAGTAATAACGTTAGTCTGTCTCAATGTACACGAGAAAATATTTAACAGGATTAAAATTGTCTTTCACGGAGTATTTTCCCAAAACCCGAAAACACAAATGATAACTGGATTTCAAACCCCTTGTATAAAGAAAATTTAGGAAAAACTACATCATTATCAATAAAAGATAAAGAAAATTTAATAGAATTATCATGTGACAGTACTTAAATGATAACTATGTACAAAAATCTGCTTAAAGAGACTGATTGTAACGAATAAGCTCTATCCAAGCAACATTAAATTTAATTGGTACTTACAGGTAGTTGAAATGCTTAAAAGAAATTAATTTAGAAGATTTGGGCACAAATATAATAATCCTAAAGAAGAACTTTGTAAATTAATTAATAATTTTGTAAGAGAAAAATATGTACGCAATTTTTAATTATTTAAAAAAAGTTTTAAAACTAAGATCTTACACTTTACGAAGTTTAGAAAGTGAACATGAACTTAGAACTCCTTTGTAACAGATACATTGTATCTCTCTGCAAATAAAGATAATAATAATAACACACTCGGAGGGAAGGGATTAGCTATGCGGTTAGCATACTGGACTCCCACGCGGAGGTCCCGGGTTCGAATCCAGCAGCTGACCCTTAGATTTTCTCTTCCTAGGGGCTTCTTACAGCTCACTGTCCGGTGATGGACAGTGTTGTCTGTAACGAGAGTACACTGTCCGGAGGCCGGCAGTGCACTGGAAAAAGCTCCGGGCGCTAATAACCTCAGCTGTTGATGCGCAAAAAAAAAAAAAAAAAAATAACACACTCGGAATAACAAATATCACGAAACACAATCATTTTTATGAAGTGGTACAATTTAGCATGATGTACTACTAAGTGGTACGTGAGCCAAAAAAAGTTTGGGAAACGCTGTTTTAGACGTTTAAATCTCTATCACCTATCTTCAAGCTTTTATTGCTAACTTTATCGTAATTTTTAGACTAAATTTTGTATTTCAATCATAAACCTCCATTTTTCTTTTTGATAATTTATTAAATAATAATAACTTGGATACCATGAGAAAGAAATATTATTTTTCAATAAATTATAAGAAATAACCAATACGTAAAATGTGGATTGTGGTTAAAATAAAAAAAAAATAGAGTGAAAATGAAAATACTTAAGAGCTGAGGATGGCTGATAGAGACTGAAATGTCCTAAAACAATAACAAATATATCATACATCAAAGTAAATGTATTATATAACAAAATTAATACTAAAAATCCAATTATTTCAGGAGGGAAAAAATGGAGCTGACATATCAAAGTCAGGCAGGCTTGATTTCAGGTAAAATGATTTTAAGAGAAAACACATTTTTTTAATTTTTTAAATACTTTTTGTAATGGAATAATAGATTTTTTCGAGGTTCTCGAAAATTTCCGCAACAGTCCTTTTTGGATTAAAACGATGTGTAGTTTATTTTTTTATTCTTCTAAAAATGATTCAAGTTTTGATAAGTTATTTTTTTAACTTTTCACGTAAATATTATGGCATTTTAGGCCAAAAAAATTGGTCATTCTCCAATAAAAGTTATATTTTCTCAATACATTATATTGCTTCATTTGAGACTAGCTTTATTCACTGGTAATGTAAATCTTGCTACTGGGTTTCCTAAATAAGTACCCTTCTCTCGGCCTTCATTTTGACAATTTCAGATGGTCATTAATTTTCTAATTCAAAATTAATTTGACAAAATGAAGTACTAACTTGGAAATATAAAGTTTAATTAGTATTATTAATAACAACGTTATCATTAGTAAAGTAATTTCCTATTTTTTCAGGCGAGCTTTATCTCCAACTACCAATTAAGTGTCGTGGACGGAGGCGACTAGCAAACATACTTTACTGTAAATTTCTTTTTATTAACCATTAAATAAAATCCAAGGCCTAAGGCCGGGGAATCGAACCCAGTACCACAAATACATATTAGCTTTACAGGTCTCGCCTCTTAACCCGCTCGGCTACCGTGGCGCCTACGTTATCATTATTAATGTTCGTAATGTGTGTACAAAGACTGAAGAGTCATTTTCGAAAACAAAAGAAAGCAAAAACTGAAAAATGTATTTAATTGGCACTTCCAGTCTTCAAATTGAATTTTACTTCTTTTTTTTTTTAATTCCTGTTATTCATATAAAGATAATGAGACCGTACAATACAATGAAATGGTACCCGTTACTGAGAACATAAATTCAGGTATAAAAAGTTTTAGGTAGCGGAGAGGGGCCACATTTGAACAGGGGGCTCCTTTGAACAGTTTTAATTTCTCGCCAAATATTTAAAACACTTATGATTGGTAATTTTCTCCGTATTTTGTGGTAGACCTGTTGTATAATTGACAGAGTTTCCCTTCGTTTTCATTGTTCGGTAAAGTCAGAATTGAGGTATGTTATATTTTGTAAGGTGGAAGTAAAATTTTTGTTGTAGCTATGGAAGTGTATTGTAAAGATTGTAGTGGACAAGGTGTAAGTATTGTTGAGTCCATATTAACATTTGGAATTCGTATTCTTAAATCTAGTATTTACAAAAAGTCTATTTGCTTGCAAAAAGTGTTGGATATTATATTTGCTTTTATGGAAGGAGAGGGGGCACATTTCAACATCACCAGTTAAAATGTGCCGCTCTACCGACCTGCAAGTTTGTGACTTTTTTTCTGTTTAATCGCAAAGATTAAAGATGGAAAGTGGTTCGAACCTACATTAAGAAGCGCAACTAACCGAATATTTTGTTCAAACTTCCTAAACCCATCACTTCGGGTGCAACATCCCGAATTGAGTCACTCTTGATTTTTGAACTAGATTTCAGTGGTTTAAAAGAGAAAGTAATGTAGTAGTGAGAGAAATAATTGATAGAAGGTAGATTCAGAGTAAAGTAATATCATTTCTTTCTATTTTATATTGTGTTCAAAGCTACCCCACCAGTGGGGCAGATATTAACATTTGACACAACATTTTTAAATTAAAAAAATATAGATATGTATGTAAAGTACCAACTGTTTATTGATATAGATCTGTTAAGAAGACTTGAAAGTTGTAGAAAACAAAATAAAAAGGTTCAATAATACGATTCTGGTGCACTCTGTAACAGAAAATGTAAATTCTGTTCAATTGTGCCTCCTCTCCACTACCTAGGGTAGACCGTCATGGGGTTGAATTTCCAAATTGTATAGAATTGGTTTAAATCGTTACGCTGCTTAAATTAGGTATAAAATGGGAAGTTAGTTGCCTTATTAACTCTCGTATTTATGTACGCTCTTTGTAAATGACATTAAAAATGAATTAATTAGAGAAATTAATATTAATGGTACACTAAATATTGGCATTGCACTTATAGTTACCAACTAGAACAGTATTTCAATTACATATTCAAGAAATATTTCCTAATAGTAGAACTTGTGGATTAATTTAGGCAAAAGTGGAAATCATGAAATATTAGCCGTAGAAAATCCATAAAAACCTGATGTGGACACTTACAATTTAAAAGTATCATTTTCAAAAATATAGCTAGAATTCAGAACAAAATTATTGAATGGAACGCACTTCGTGTCAGCTAATTCTTTCCAAATTTGGAAATTATATCACATATTTAATCCTTATTAACATTCAATAGTTTGATACTCGTACATATGTACATTACTCTGAAATGGATCTTCAGATCAATGCAAAACCTTCCTCCTCGAACAAAAACACACTTAATCTATTTATTTCCTTGAAAATGATATGATTAAAGCTTGTAGAATAACTTATGAGCAAAGAATTATATTGTGGTAAAATATAGTAGTAAAATATGACCTCCGTTTCTCTGATTTTGTTCAAAAATTGACAAATATCAAATTTGCACTTCCTGTGAATTACCATTTTTGAATTTTACTGAACACAAACACTATAGACAAACGGACACACACGTACATATAAACAAATTCGAAAAAGGAAAACTCAGAGGATCTAAAGAAAAATAGAAAATCTTAAGAAAAGATTTACTGTGAAAACCTGTATTAGAATTAGCGTAATTTTTGCAGTAAAAACTCCGAAGTTTGGTAAAATTAGCGTAATTGTTACAGTAAAAGCTCCGAAGTTTGGCAAAATTAAGCGTAATTGTTACAGTATAAGCTCCGAAGTTTGGCAAAGTTAAATAAAAAGACTAAAAATCAGGCAATAATTTAAGTATTTTACAGTCATGTTATAGTAAATAATCAGGAGTCTAAAGATAAATAAATGTAATAAATTCTTGAAAAGGATGATTTGTTTTGTCAAAACCCAATTCCCTTTTCTACAAAACCCAAAACAAAAAATTGGGTTTTGTTGAAAAGGGAATGGTATCATTAAGTTATAACTGGACTGAAGCGGAATTGCCAAGTTGCTAGCTTGTTCATGTAGTAGAAGCTTGATATTTTTGTTAATAAAGAATGCTAGCAGTAATTGTTCAGATGCTTGGAGAGATGGGTAGGCCGAAAGTGTATTGTAGATGTATCAGGCCGGGGTAGAGGCTGTGTAAAATGGCCGCGCGCGTGTATGTGAGGTGGCCATGTTGCGGCTGCAAGCTCGCCAGTGTGTATCGATCAGTGACAGCCCCACCACTGCAAGTATCGCACTCTTTACTGCACTCCCCGGCGGTGCACATAAACTATATGTCTCACCATAAGGAAGGACTTACAACTCACACTGATCATCCTATTCCAGACGAGTACCTCAGTGCAGTAGCCAGCAGCCACTATTACACTCAATTACTAACTCGAAACTAGTTTGAAATATGCCATACAACCAGATGGAGAATCTGTTAATCCTTCAACCACCAACCTCGATACACAATAAACTCCCTTTCTTGAAGTAATTTCTGCTTTGACGCTAAGATTTACGAGTCGTATTTCATGAACTTTTAGTCAATTAATTTTAAAGACAAACTTTTCAATATTGGGTCAAACATTAAAAAATACATATTTATTTTTAAGCAACAAAACTTTTTTTACTGAATTCTGTAAATGAAGTTCAATTTGTTCAATCATCAGAACGTTCTTTTAAAACTTTTAATCAACAAATCACCAGCCCTAGGTAAGCGTATCAACAAACATAATGTAGATTTCTATCTGACACAGAGATTAGTCGGAGAACGTACTTAAATAGAATTGACTGTTATAACAAAAAAATAGTAATAATAATAAAATATTTCCCAATTAAAGCTGCACCAATGAAATACGTCTTAAGCGTGCTTAAGATACGAACTCATTACCCTAGGAAAGTATGATTGCAAATTTATACAGATGGCTATGCAAATAGAGTTGGAAAAAATATGATTTGGGGCAAGGTTTGTTTGTGGAGGTATCTTCGAAAGGTAAGTAAGGCTGGAAACATAGTGGAGCGGCGAGCAAAGCGGCGATGATGGTGGCTTCAAATCAAAGAGAGTGACGAGCCAGCGAGCAAAGAGTCGCCAGCACATAGTGACGAGTTTAGTCGCGTTGTTCCTTTTGACGAAACAAGATGGAGGAACTATTTTTATATGAAAATTCTTCTTCGAAACTTTGGTATTTGCAGCAGCTTAGTAGTAGGAGCTGCAGTGTACATGATATAAATAAGTCTAGAAATGAACTTGGTGAACAACTCCCGCTTGTAAACAACTTCGGGAGCATCCTGGCAAGTTTCATGCGTATTTTCGAATGTCTACATTTGATTACATACTAGCCCAGTGTAACCCCATTAATCAAAATCAAATTTTGTTGTTTTTGAGTAATACAACTCACAACAAGAGTTAGGCACAATATAGAAAAATTAACTAAATACAAATCTGTGTAACCCCATTAATTCTAGCAGTTACTTTAAGGTAAGAAAATCAAAATAAATAAAAATAAAATAGAAATATATGCAGATAAAAAGAAATTAGTCAATTAAAAAAACACAATAATTTTATTAAATCACTACACCATGATTTGTCGTAAATTAATGTTGTTCATCTGAAAAACTGGAGTAGTACGACGCTACAGAAGAAGGATTGGAGAATTCGTTCTGATCAGAAGTAGTAGGACGTGAAAATGTAATTTAATTTTGCCTAGTATTTAGATGAAAGTTAGCATTAAGGGATTGAGAACCAAATTAAATGTTGCAAAAATTACCTGAATTCTCCATTAACTACTAATTGTTAATTAATTTTAACTATTAATTATTAATTGTTAAAAACTATTGTAGCTTAGCAAATATTATGTTCCCACAGAGGTTTCTTTAAACAAACTAAACCAATAAATGTATCAATATCCATAACCTTTGAGCAATAACCTTTAAAAATTGAGCGCGATGAGAGCGAAGAAATCAAACATGTCATAATGCTTTGCTCTACTCTCTATAGATAGCGTTGCTCTAAGCTCTATCTTCGCTTTGCGCGGTCCAATATGTTAACTTGTGTTTGATTTCGCCGCTTTGCTCGCCGCTCCACTGTGTTTCCAGCCTAAGACTGTGAGAAGAAGAAATAATAACTTAGACGCGAAGATTGAAGCCATACAGCAAGCTGTCGAGGTCATTGACTACCAACATTTTTGGAACCTTGTTAGGTGTACCTTGAATCCTTTTCTTTGTGATCAAGCCATTTCAGTTCTTGCACATTTGACGTACCTAATAATATAGATCTCCTGATATAATTCTTTTATTTGCCTGTTCAGGACAGATCTTCTAAAATTCCTATGCGAAAGACTAGACCAAAAATCATCCAAAGCACTTGTTATTTTCCACACCAAAAGGACTCTTTCCGTTCATTTGGTGAGGATTTTGTTTCACTTGCATATGGTAACAATCGGACAAGTTAAGGTTCACAAACGGGGCGTGTTTTCCAAGGTCCTTTTTGAAATAAAAGAAAATCAAGTTATATTCTGGACAACTTTATTTTTACATGAAGACCTGTAAATTTAATCTACTTTTCTACTGTTGTTCATTACTTTTGGTGACTGATTCATAGTTTCAATAGGATGAAAAAATAATTACCATTTCAGTCGTGATACATTTATTCTGCCGAGCTTTCTACCTAGGGACAAGGGTCATCTTCAGGGCTGTGGAACATATTTACAGATTGTTAACAATCATTCTATTAAAATGAATATGTATAATGTAACGAAATTTACACAAATTATTTACCTAGTTTACAAAGTAATATTTTTACATTACAGGGTTGGTGTATCTTCTGTGTTGTCTGTTCATGGACTGAGTGAGATCGGTCTGTGTGTGGTATGTGTTAGGTTGTGTGGAAGTCAGTGCTAGAAATGATTCAAAACAGACCCGAACAATTTAAACAACATATACGCCAACTTACTACAAAATACTTTACAATTGGCAACACTGATTCCATACAACCTAACACATATCACACACAGACCGATCACACTCAGTCCATGAACAGACCAGACAGAAGACACACCAACCCTGAAATGTAAAAGTATTACTTTCTAAACTAGGTAAATAATTGTAAATTTCGTTACATTATACATATTCATTTTTATAGAATCAATGTTAACAATCTGTAAATAGATTCCACAGCCCTGAAGATGACGCTAGTCCCTAGGTCGAAAGCTCCGCAGAATAAATAGTATCACGACTGAAATGGCAATTATTTTTTTCATCCTACTTTTCTATATAATAGCCACTAATATTAAGGTACTTATCGTATTTGTACAGCCAGCCTTTGAATCCCATCTTCATAGAAGTCTGTGCCACCTGATTTGACAATCACTGCAATTCGGCCGTTTTGACTATATCATCGTTGTCGTGGCGCATGGCCATCCAGATGCATCTTTAAATGCAGAAACAGGAGTAATAGTCACATAGTTTTCAGATAATTTAAGTGTTCGGTTACAATTTCAAGGAGAATACTTCTTGCGACTTGCGAAGGAAACTCATTCGATAACGATGAAATCGTAAAGAGTCTTTTTTATTTCACTTTTTCGTTAACTCTCTGCACCCCAAATCTTCAGTAATGGCTGAAGTTCGCCCAATTCGTGTTCCTCCACAGCATGAACATTCTTGCGACCATCTTTAAAAGCTCTAACCCCATTTCCATACCAATGTTTTCTTCATAAACTTCACTGAACTCACAATGCATTGATGCATTCTTGAATTTTATGTTGAACTAGGTAAATATAATGCTTTTATTTGAAATTTATATTTTGTGAAATTTGTTTTTTGCGAGTTAGGACAGTTCTAGTCACAAGGGACAAATCATTTTTTAGTCTCAAAGGATATTAAAACGTTTATTTCTAAAAAAAGAACACAATTTGCTAAAATTTGGCACGCTAGCAGTATTACTCTGAGTTTTTTTTTGGGCTAGAGGAAGGGATAACCAGTGACGCTACATATACTACTGAATAATGCTGTGTGTTCGTAGCATCGATAGGAAGCCGGTAGAGTTGGAGATTAAAGAGAACCCCCGAGGATCAAGTGGGGGGGTGACACGGCCGGGTTGATCAAAGAGCTACTACCCTTGGACATTACCTTCTGTCAAGTGCACGCCGCTTCTTGCTAGGCCCTGGCGATGGCCATATTAAACTACTACGAACAGCGGTCCGCTAGCACTTCTATATAACTTCCTGTACCAGTACACTAGCAATTCCCTTTAAATAAAACCTCTTAGTCGGATAGAAAACCCATTCGATCGTTGTCTCCTGAACAACTAATTCACAATCTCCTATCCTAAGTGATAGGATATAATATCGTCGAGCAGAATTATCAATTTTTAGTTTTAGGATTAAATTTATTACCAAAATTCTGTGCACCAAGAAAATCCAGAAGATGGGTGGATTTCCAGATAGGATTTTACTCGGAAATGGATCCCACTTTGGTACTTGCTCCCATTGGGTAAGGAGAGTCATTGAGGTCATGTCAGATTCTAGATTTAGATATTCCAAAATTTACTTCTTCTTTTTTTTGTATACATTTTCACTTTTTTGTGATATTCTCTAACTTTTCGTTAAATTTTGTATACTCTAAACTAATAGGTCGGCAATCTATTTTAGGTAGAGAGCCATTTCTCCTTAAATAATTTTAATAAATCTTACCAAGAGCCGCAAGGATGGTAGTGTAAACAACTCTGTAGATCATTTGTATTCACAAATTATTGTTTTAAGGTATTCAATAACATTTAAATGTTTTATATATTTATTTTCACATATTGCAAAGTAAATAAACAAATAAATAATAACTAAACCTGTGTTTAAATGAAAATGGCGGCAGTCCTATATATTACGTACTGTATTTTAATATAATTCTATTCAATTTCAAATCAAATCTCATTTAAAATTCTTTTTGGAAAAATATCTTTACTTTAATAAAATGAAATTTGCATTTGTTTCAATAAAATTGAAATGTACAATATATTTTGTAAAGGCTGAAGAGCCACAAAATTTGGATAAAAGAGCCGCATGCGGCTCGCGAGCCGCAGGAGTCCTGCTCTACGAGGGTCGTTTGAAAAGTCCGTGCAAAAATAAAAACTACTTAATTTTTTGGGGTAAACCTTTTTTATTTTTCAACATAGTCTCCTTTTAGGCTTATACACTTCGTCCAACGCTGCTCTAGTTTGTTGATCCCATCCGAATAATAGGATTTGTCCAAGTCTGAAAAATAGCCATTCGTTTCTGCAATCACCTTCTCGTTTGAATAAAATCTTTTTCCCGCCAGCCATTTCTTCATATTGGGGAAAAAATAGTAGTCCGAGGGAGCCAAGTCTGGAGAATAGGGGGGATGTGAAACGAGTTGGAACCCTAATTCCATTAATTTTGCGACCACAACTGCTGAGGTGTGAGCTGGTGCGTTGTCGTGATGGAAAAGGACTTTTTTGTGAGCCAATCGTGGGCGTTTTTCTTGCAGCTCGGTTTTCAAACGGTCCAATAACGATGAGTAATATGCACCTGTAATAGTTGTAACCTTTTCCAGATAGACGATGAGGATTATTCCTTGCGAATCTCAAAAGACAGTCGCCATAATCTTTCCGGCCGAAGGAAAGGTCTTCGCCTTTTTTTGGCGCAGATTCCCCCTTGGTAACCCATTGTTTATATTGTTCTTTGGTCTCAGGAGTGTAGTGATGTATCCATGTTTCATCCACAGTGACGAAACGACGCTTAAAGTCCTGCGGATTCTTCTGGAACAACTGCAAACCGTCCTTACACGATTTCGTTTTTGGTCAAGCGTGAGCAATCGCGGCACCCATCTTGCGGATAGCTTTGTCATATCCAAATGTTGATGCAAAATATTATGTACCCGTTCATTCGAGATGCCCACAGCACTAGCAATCTCACGCACCTTCACTATTCTGTCATCCATCACCATATCATGGATTTTATCAATGATTTCTGGAGTAGTAACCTCAACAGGGCGTCCAGAAGAACGTTCAGCGTCACTTGTGCCCATATGGCCACTCCGAAAATTTTGAAACCACTTATAAATTGTTCTAATCGAAGGTGCAGAGTCACCATAATGTTTATCAAGCTTCTCTTTAGTCTCCTGAGGCGTTTGGCCTTTCATAAAGTAGTGTTTAATCAACACACGAAATTCTTTTTTGTCCATTTTTTGAAAATCACTCGACTTCCTCGGTTCAAACGAATGCCAAACACAAAGAAATAGACCGATCTGGCTGAAACTTGGTGTGTGTTCTTCCAAGAGATGCTACTAACTAATCATAACCTCGATACGCGCCAGTAGTGCTATCTCTCTGACTTTGCACGGACTTTTCAAACGCCCCTCGTAAACTAAAGGTGTATAACCACTTTTCCGTCCGGGAAAAAAAGGGGTTGTTACGCTTTCCACTTAAAGAAATCCTTTCTGTACAATGTACGGTTTTACGTCGTAGGTATATGAACTAATCTACATTATAGATAAATATGACATTTAATAAATTCTAAAAAATATTAATGAAAATTAATGCAGCAAAATTACTTAAATGATTTCAATGAAGTATTAATGAAATGTTGGGTACTTTGCTGATTTGTATACTTTTTGGCGTTTAATCAACCCTTATACTTACCATTTTAAAACTGTTAAGTTTTTGTTAAGAAGATTATCAATTATAACTGAATGTATCGCTAAAATTCCGAATATAATTAAAATTCCTAATTGAATTATTCTCATTTTGTTTTTTAAATTTCCTTAACGATGGCTCTGATTTTCTGTAAATCATTATTCTTATTTCACTATACATGGGCTGCAGTAACATTTACTTCAGAACATTGTCTAAGACAATTCGAATGAAAGCAATACTTCAGAGAGATGGGTATAAATGTAGAGGTATACAAATATTGAGATAATGCAAAATTTCATTCAGTTCTAAACTGCAGAAAGCCCAACATTAGGATACAAAATTTAGGAGTTTGTGAAAGAACTAACATGAGAAAATTTCAACTTTATATATCTCCTATACTATAGCACTAGAATCATTGATATTGAGCTCAAATATAGAGACAGATGTTGTCTACAACTGGGCAAAATTTCATGCAGTTCGAGACTGTAGAAAGCCCAATATTAGGATACAAAATTTAGGAGTTTGTGAAAGAACTAACATGAGAAAATTTCAACTTTAAATATCTCCTATACTATAGCACTGGAATCATTGATATTGTGCTCAAATATAGAGACTGATGGTGCCTATAACTGGGCAAAATTTCATGCAGTTCGAGACTGTAGAAAGCCAAACATTAGGATACAAAATTTAGGAGTTTGTGAAAGAACTAACATGAGAAAATTTCAACTTTAAATATCTCCTATACTATAGCACTGGAATCATTGATATTGTGCTCAAATATAGAGACTGATGGTGCCTATAACTGGGCAAAATTTCATGCAGTTCGAGACTGTAGAAAGCCAAACATTAGGATACAAAATTTAGGAGTTTGTGAAAGAACTAACATGAGAAAATTTCAACTTTAAATATCTCCTATACTATAGTACTGGAATCATTGATATTGTGCTCAAATATAGAGACTGATGGTGCCTATAACTGGGCAAAATTTCATGCAGTTCGAGACTGTAGAAAGCCCAACATTAGGATACAAAATTTAGGAGTTTGTGAAAGTACTAACATGAGAAAATTTCAACTTTATATATCTCCTATAACTACTACAGCACTGGAATCATTGATATAGTGCTCAAATATAGAGACAGATAGTGCCTACAACTGTGCAAAATTTCATGCAGTTCGAGACTGTAGAAAGCCCAATATTAGGATACAAAATTTAGGAGTTTGTGAAGCAACTAAGAGGAGAAAAATTCAACATGATACTCGTATATCTCCTAAACAGGGTGGCCAACCCAAATGATCTTATGGATTACAAGCCTGTGGGTCGCTTGTAAAGTTAAATCTATTAGATTGTGCCACTATTTAAATTTTATGTTGAAATTTCAAATCAGAATGAAATATTGTCATTTTTGTTTCAATTATTATTATTATTCTTTCATATAAACATAGATATTATAATGACAATTATGAGATGGTCGAATAATATTTACTGCCCACTTCTAAATATGTATAAAAACAGAAGCAACGTAATGAAACAAAAACAGTATTAGATTTATTTGTTACAGAACACTACACTATAAATCAAAATATTGTTCAAAATTAACTTATTTGGTAAAATTACGATGAATTTGGAGGAGGGCCCTAAAATCATTCAAGCCGGGCTTTCAAAATATCAAAATTTAGAGTTACTACAATTTTTGTCCTCTTCACAGACACCGAGGCGCCGATGGCCTCGCGATCACCTGGTCGAGCAGATAAACAAGGCATCCTTCGTAATCAATCCATTTGGTATTTTACTTTAATCGACTTATGATGGTCAACATTGGATGGCCTTCATTCAAGTCATTTTGTTTCTATTTCATATCTACGAGATGTGGCTATTAAATGACGAGAATATTGCTGTAAAACATTTTATTTTAAATTTATACATATTTAGTTACTATCACCTTCAATATACACCCCTCCCCTATCCCTACAACGCTCCATGCGAATTTACCATTGTTCGAAACAGTGCTGGAAGTCTTTTTCCTGTGAGCTCCTGCATGACGCGTGCCGCTTTTTCTTTCACAGCTTGAACTGGACTGAAATCGTGTTCCTTTTAATGCAGATTTGACTTTTAGGGAACAGATAAAAGTCACATGGAGCCAGGTCTGGCGAATAAGGGCGAATGGCCTAAAACTGGGCGGATGTTGTACTTGGCTAGAAACGACTTGACACGACAATGCAGTGTGAGCTGGCGCCGGTTGTCTTGATGGAGAACTCCCATGTCTTGTTCTTCCACAAATCGGGTCGTTTTTTTCCTTACTCTTTCACGGAGTTGAGCAAGCACATCACGGTAGTAATGTTGATTAATTATAATCGATATTTTTATCCGTTTTGGACGTGGAAGGGCGACCCGGGTGGTCATCATCTCCGACGTCTTCTCGGCCATCTTGGAAACGCTTGAACAACTCAAAAACTCGCGCACGTGATTCATATTCATCACCATAAACTTCTTTTAATAACAGATAAGTTTCAGGTAACGGTTTTACCAAGTTTTATGATGTGAAATTTTCACGACAATTCGTTGCTCTACTACATGTGTAGTATCATGTTTTCGCGCAAAACGAAACTAACACCTCTTACACAAACGGACGGTTCCGGTCAGACAGATTTCTCTACAAATACGTGAGACGCTGCAATCGAAAGAGAAGGTGTTTTACGCTTATACGTTCGTCTTATTTGCTTGTTACGTCTATGTATTACGCAGTTGCGAATTGATCAATAAATAAGAATAAAATTTTAATGTTTAAAATTCTGCTGACGATACATCCTACAGCTCATACAAATATCACACTGGCCATTTTGTAAAAGCCATTTTGAGGGGAGAGTTTAGATATCTCATTTTCAAAACTTTGATACGTTCTTCGCGCTTATTCGTATAGTAAGAGAAATTATAGTAATAAAAAGAATAATAATAATGCGTAAAATAGTATTTGAAAACGAAAGCGCTTCAAGCAGAGTAATTATAAGTTGAATTTCATTCACTAAATTTCATTTTAGTATAATAATAGACCCATTATTTAATGTTTGAATGAAAAAAGTAATATCACTTTTGTGTTGTAATGATTATTATAGAAATATGATGGTGAAGTTGTAAGCGAGTGGAAAGAGGGACACATTACAGCGGTGATGCTTCAGTTGAGGAGACATTACGTCTATTTTGTAAGTAGGTAAGTTACTTAGTGTCTGCTCAACATAATAACATAGCCACTTGTAGTATGGGTCTGCCAGTTGGACTATTCACCGAGCCGGTACTTCAACGCCACTCAGATATCTGCCACATTCAACTAAATTGCTCTCATCATCTACATTTAGTTTCTTCAAGTTACCATTTATTGCTGTCTTCATTGCTGCACTGCTGAAAGCCACTCCTCTATATCAGCCCACTGTATCGCTTATTTTCTAAATACCTTCATTCTACTCTCCTCCGGATGAGTACTTGGGAATTAAATACATTTCCTTTTGGGATATAAATTATTACTGTTCATTATTTTTTGGTGACTGATTTCATTGTTTCAATAGAATGTAAAAAATACTGCCAATTTCAGTCATGGATATATTTTTATTATGCCGAGCTTTCTAATTAAGTGTTAAATTGTTATAAAATGGTGGAAAGATAAGCCACTACATGATAATTATGCCCAAGATCTCTTACAAGGGCCAGATGTTGACAAAGAATTGACGGAAGCCAGGTTAATGATTGGTGAATTTGTTTCGCTAGTTGATCGCTATCCAGAAGCAGGTAATACTATCTTAAAGCTGATTTATAAATAAAGCAATTTTGGAGGATACGTGCAAGAGATGCCATGCAAGGCTGGAAACCATTTACCCATATCATACAGGAAAATGCACGACTTTGTCCTCAACAGAATACCCAGAAACAATTAAATATGATTGTCCATCTGTAATTAACCGATAATTTTTGTATCATTATCAGGATTTCTTTGTTCTCAGGTTTGGAAGTTCAAATATAGGAGCTCTCCTCAAACCTTTGATAAACCAGCGAAGATCCTTAAGTTTCAGAAAGTCAAATAAACACTGCGTAAGCAGGGCAGTCTAAGATTAATGCTTCATAAAGCAGGAACCGGTCAGAAGCAATAGTCGCCACACAATGCTTAGCTTCAATAAGAGACACCCAGTCAATGGACTTGACGTCTTGAAGACGTCATCTACTATAACAGGGTCTAGCTGTGGAACTGCTAAGTAAGAGAAATCACCAGGAGACGATACTCCGTTTCACCTCATGCATTGTGCTTGCAAACGATTTCTCAGGTTTGGTGCTTGCTAGCCGAAGCCGTCTTTTGGGGATAGTGGTCTTCGCTGGCTCGCTTCTATTCTGGCGATGTTTTGAACAGGGGACACAGTACTTACTTCCTGATAGTGGCCCCGGTTACATGTTAGTTTAGAAGCTGTATGTGCGTTTTAAACCAGATTTTTGGATGACGAGAATGAGGACACGTATTCTTCTTTTTCGATAAGTATTTTGCAAATTTAGGACCTAAAACTGTAAGTTTACTAATTTAGCAGCGGGAAAGATGATATGCTTTTGTCCAGTCTTGATCTAGACAGAATGTGTGAGGTTCGATTTCAATGCTATAGGATGATTGAGGGATTACAATGAAGAGACGCTGCTAGTGAGAGAATTTAACAAAGTGCCCCAGCTGTAGGGTAGACCCAGATTGTCCTAAGTAAAGTCCCTAATGGGAATGCATGATCACAGATAGTGGCCCACTCAATTATAGAAGCATTGCGGCTTGTGTAAATCAATATCCCGTATCTTGCAACTGGAGATCATTAAATCTTTAGGAAGATCTGGGATTATTCTAGTATGAAGTAGACGCTAGAGAGCAGTTGACGGTTTTGTAATCAGATGGGGGGATAGTCTGGGAAGGGATGGGCAAGAGATAGAGCCGCTGGACAGCCTGCTACTGACGCACGCTCCCAAAGTTATGGAAGGCCCTGTTTGACACGCTGATTAAATAGAGTTCTACTGGGGTTGTGGAGCAGGGGCTCTCTGTAATGCAAGAGGATGGCGCCAAACTGGCTGGCTGTCGAGGGGTGCGGCGGCAATCCCGCACAGATCTCCATGGCAACCCATGGCCACGTCGGGATTGATTAGGCGGGGTGCGGTGACACTTGCTCTGATACGGCCCTATTGTCTGTCCCCTATACAGCTGCCATCAAAATACACTCTCTCTACAAATATAAATACAAATACAAGGCCATACTCTTTCACGCACACTCGTTCCATATTATTTTAGAAATTGTTACATCAACAGTTCCTAATTTTCATGCTTTTGATACTTCCACTTCCTGATTTTAGCGACTTCCGGTCGCTTCAAAAAGTCTAGTTGCTATTGCGAACAACAAGTGAGAAAGCAAATTGTTTCAAACAACAGTGATGTCTGTTAAGTTGCCTTTAGACAATTGCCACTAGTGGAGGCAGCAATTCAGTCTCTACAATGTGTTTAATATTAAGGACTCAATTAGCGAGGAATCGGTCCAGAACAAAAAACAAAAACAACTCTGTCTTTGGCCATCGTTTCAGCCAATTTATTGTCTTCTTCAGTGTTACGACTTTCGACGTGGATTATCAAGACAGCAGTGCATCGATCAACTTTTTGACTTTTAAAGCCCCATCCTTTGCCACTGTGAAACGCTGGTATAAGAATTCAATCGTGGTCGTCGTTCGTTCACCGACGAAAGTCGTGAAGGTCGTCCAAAATCAGTTGTTGTGTCAGAAAACATTGATGCTGTGCAAAAACTAATAATGCAAGATCGTCATGACATACTGTGAGATTGAGGCAACCTTAGGCATTAGTTCCACCAGCATATATAAATTATTGCATGATCATTTAGCCGTGAAAAAGGTTTGTTCTCGTTGGATCCCACATAATCTGACAAAATCTCAAAAAGATGCTCGTGTCGATTGGTGCAAACCAATGCTTAAGAAATACAATGGCGGTGCTTCAAAAGACGTGTAATAAGATTGACGAATCATGGATATATGCGTATGAGCCGGAAACTAAACAGCAGTCGGCTGTATGGGTGTTTCAAGATGAACCAAATTCAACAAAAGTTGTTCGCGCTCGAAGCACTTCGAAACAAATGGTCGCCTGTTTTTTTTTCGGAAAAACTGGTCATGTGGCAACAGTGCCTTTAGGGGAACGAAGAACGGGTCAATTCTGAATGGTACACAACCATTTGTTTGCCGGAAGTCTTCGATGAAATAAGGAAAACAAACAAGCGCCGTCGGATCATTCTTCATCAAGACAATGCCAGCTGTCACAGATCTCGTCCAACAACCGACTATTTGAGCAGTCAAAAAAATCTAATTAATGGGTCATCCGCCGTACAGTTCTGATTTGGCACCAAATGACTTCTTTTCGTTTCCGAACGTCAAGAATAAATTACGTGGAAAGTCGTAGTTTCGTCGGCAGAAGAAGCCGTTGATGCATTCAAAAACCATGTTTTGGAGGTGTCTCAAGCGGAATGGAAAAAATGCTTTGACAAGTGGTTCGAACGCATGCAGAAATGTATAGATCATAAAGGAGAATATTTTGAAAAACAATAAAGTCATTTTCAATGACAAATTACTGTTTTTTTATTATTAGGCTCAAAATATAAATAGTGCGCCTCTAAAGAGGGGTTAAATACGAGGGTCGTTTGAAAAGTCCGTGCAAAAATAAAAACTACTTAATTTTTTGGGGTAAACCTTTTTTATTTTTCAACATAGTCTCCTTTTAGGCTTATACACTTCGTCCAACGCTGCTCTAGTTTGTTGATCCCTTCCGAATAATAGGATTTGTCCAAGTCTGAAAAGTAGCCATTCGTTTCTGCAATCACCTCCTCGTTTGAATAAAATCTTTTTCCCGCCAGCCATTTCTTCATATTGGGGAACAAATAGTAGTCCGAGGGAGCCAAGTCTGGAGAATTGGGGGGATGTGAAACGAGTTGGAACCCTATTTCCATTAATTTTGCGACCACAACTGCTGAGGTGTGAGCTGGTGCGTTGTCGTGATGGAAAAGGACTTTTTTGTGGGTCAATCGTGGGCATTTTTCTTGCAGCTCGGTTTTCAAACGGTTCAATAACGATGAATAATATGCACCTGTAATAGTTTTACCCTTTGCCAGATAGTCGATGAGGATTATTCCTTGCGAATCCCAAAAGACAGTCGCCATAATCTTTCCGGCCGAAGGAACGGTCTTCGCCTTTTTTGGCGCAGATTCCCCCTTGGTAACCCATTGTTTAGATTGTTCTTTGGTCTCAGGAGTGTAGTGATGTATCCATGTTTCATCCACAGTGACGAAACGACGCTTAAAGTCCTGCGGATTCTTCTGGAACAGCTGCAAACCGTCCTTGCAACACTTCACACGATTTCGTTTTTGGTCAAGCGTGAGCAATCGCGGCACCCATCTTGCGGATAGCTTTGTCATATCCAAATGTTGATGCAAAATATTATGTACCCGTTCATTCGAGATGTCCACAGCACTAGCAATCTCACGCACCTTCACTCTTCTGTCATCCATCACCATATCATGGATTTTATCAATGATTTCTGGAGTAGTAACCTCAACAGGGCGTCCAGAACGTTCAGCGTCACTTGTGCCCATATGGCCACTCCGAAAATTTTGAAACCACTTATAAACTGTTCTAATCGAAGGTGCAGAGTCACCATAATGTTTATCAAGCTTCTCTTTAGTCTCCTGAGGCGTTTTGCTTTTCATAAAGTAGTGTTTAATCAACACACGAAATTCTTTTTCGTCCATTTTTTGAAAATCACTCGACTTCCTCGATTCAAACGAATGCCAAACACAAAGAAATAGACCGATCTGGCTGAAACTTGGTGTGTGTTCTACCAAGAGATGATAATAACTAAACATAACCTCGATACGCGCCAGTAGTGCTATCTCTCTGACTTTGCACGGACTTTTCAAACGACCCTCGTACATTTTTAAAATCGATTTTTTTAAACTTTTTTGTATTCGTATTTTAATACTTATTTCTGTGTCAAAAACACTAAAATTTGAATTTATTACGTAATTAAATCGTACGGATAAAGACTTGTTCAGTCAATATAAGTTGCTCATAAAATTTAACCACGACAAACACCCGAAGGGCGTGTCTGAACTGATGTCTGTGCACTCTTGGAAGCATTAGCATTTGATGGCAAATAACTGAGAATTACTTTGCAGACAAAAACCCTGTATATTAAAACTGTTCGTTCGGGTTGATCAACAAAAAAAAAGTGCAGGAAAAAGTTGTAACTTTGAAAGACATCTAACTTTGATAATTTTTTTTACTCTTTTTCTATAAAAGATTAAATTCCCAAATTTTCTTTGTAATGTAGGGCAAATCCTTCTTTATAACTGTATATTTTTTTGCAACAACCCAGATCTAATTCAACATCAATTGCTCATAAACATTAAACAGTTGAATAAAACAAATTTGAACTAATTTGTCAGCAACTTATTAGTGACCATTTCTCTGTATCAGTGCAATCATCCAAAAAAATATATTATTGCCAGCCAATTGGATAGATCCTTCATCCTATTCAAAGTGTAAACCGAAGAATTGAAACCATTAAGACCCAACTTGCCTTATTTTAGTAGAACAAAAACGTAAACGTCTGTCACAAGAGAATCTTATAGCTGTGAAGTTCCTCTATAAACACACAGGGCATTGTCAATGCACTAGTTAAACCCTTGCATACCTTTACCTTTGTAAAAAAGGTGAGAACTGAAAGTAATAATAGAATGACAGAAACAACTTCTTCTAATTAGTCTTCTAGGTGTTTGGATGGTAGTAATAATTTGTTTTAGAAAAGCATGTGTCTCTTATTTACTCTATTTGTTCAATATCTTGCTATTCTGGGATTGTTGTCAACATTGTCCTGGACTACCACTTCAAGTGAAGATACACCAGCGGGCACCAAACATTTTTAAGGCAGATTTACAACTAATAGTAATCAATAAAAAATGGCCTGCTAGGCTCAGACTACCCAAATTATTTTTTTTGGAATTTCAATTGCTTTTGTAAGCCTTTTATAACTACCTATACTTCAGCATAGTAAATAACAAATAGCTTTAACAAACAAAATACAAAATCATTTTGAACAACGCGCTCTACGGTTATTCTGATATTCGGAGGAATTCGTAAGGAAAAGGTTTACTGATTTAAAATTGAAGGTTCACCTCGGCTGCTGACTACTCAGATGAATCTTCACCTTCTTTTGGCTACAGTTTCGTTAATCCAACAGTAATTGGGTCAAAATTTGGATTTTCCTTTTTGCCAAGCCTTCGACCTAGGGACTAAGGTCACCTTCAGGGCTTTATACTTATTAAAAATTATAATTATATTTACCGATATGTACATAAACCGTTTAAATGATCAAAATTACTCTGTCAAATTCTGCCTTGACTATGTCCACTATGTAATGATGATTTAGATCAGCGATTCCCAACCTGGGTGGTACGCGAGTTGCTGGTTGGTGGTACGTGAAAAATAATCTATAATGGCGGACATTAAAATTATTTTAATTAATAATATTATACAGTAAAGTTGCTAATATGTACAAGTAATAACGTTAGTCTGTCTCAATGTACACGAGAAAATATTTAACAGGATTAAAATTGTCTTTCACGGAGTATTTTCCCAAAACCCGAAAACACAAATAATAACTGGATTTCAAACCCCTTGTATAAAGAAAATTTAGGAAAAACTACATCATTATCAATAAAAGATAAAGAAAATTTAATAGAATTATCATGTGACAGTACTTAAATGATAACTATGTACAAAAATCTGCTTAAAGAGACTGATTGTAACGAATAAGCTCTATCCAAGCAACATTAAATTTAATTGGTACTTACAGGTAGTTGAAATGCTTAAAAGAAATTAATTTAGAAGATTTGGGCACAAATATAATAATCCTGAAGAAGAACTTTGTAAATTAATTAATAATTTTGAAGAGAAAAATATGTAAGTAATTTTTAATTATTTAAAAAAACTTTTAAAACTAACAGATCTTACACTTTACAAAGTTTATAAAGTGAACATGAACTTGGAAACTCCTTTGTAACAGATACATTGTATCTCTGTACAAATGAAGATAATAATAATGAAATAACAGACTCGGAATAACAAATTTCACGAAATAGAAACATTTTTACGAAGTGGTACAATTTTTAGCATGATGTACTACCAAGTGGTATGCGAGCCAAAAAAGGTTGGGAAACGCTGATTTAGATAATAATTTACATCTACTCCTAACGGTGTCCGGAGTTCAGCCATTGCAGAAACAAGTACATCACTAAGTGTATTTCTCTCACCACCCTGTTTAGTGATAATAGTGATAAAATTACCGATCTATTGACTATAGATGATCCAATATCATGAAAAAGTCAATAATATCTTTCTATTTGTCACTAACAGTCTCAAATTTAGAAAAATAGCGCTTCAATGAAACCTCCTTGCTCACCTTATCTCATACCAGTTCTAAACTATATAATGTAGCCATAATAATAATTTAAAAAATAAATAAATAAAAAGAAGCTATTTTAGCAAAAATTCCTATTATTATTAGTTGTTATTTTATTTTAAATATACTGATTGGCAAAATTAGCGCACCACTCAGTTTTTGTTTAGTTAAAATTAAATAAATTATTTTCCGCTTTTGTTTTGGACGTACATCACTTGTCTAAAGCGATTTAGGGAGGCATTCAAGAAGAGATGTACAGCAGAGAGATACGATAGGTACATCCGGCACCTGGCTTTACGAAACAGGAGCATAACGTGAAATGAGATAAAAAGTCACATAAGGCAAGTCCGAAATGTTTCCATCTTCAGTAGGACTGTTAGAAGAAGACTTAATGAAAGTAACCTTAGAGCCAGACATCCTGCTTGTGGCTCTCTCCTTACCACAGTTCACAAAATGACCAGGCTTCAGTTTGCACGTGAACATGTGAATTGGACTTTAGACAACTGGAAGAGAGTTCTCTTTACAGATGAGGTGAGAATAGGCCTAAATTCTCCAGATGGCCGTAGTTACAAATGGCTTATTTTTTCAGCCAACAATATTTTGAAAGTCCAAAATTTGCACAAATTGGAAATCATAAAAAAAATAAGGGTGGTGCGTTAATTTTGTCCATCAGTGTAGATTAATTTCGTTTCTGCAATGAACCATTCAGTTGATTGTCTTTAGTTATAATTATAATTTTTTAGTTATGATTGTTTTTAGTTATCCTTCTACATCTTTTTCTAATTTTGATTTTTACTTATGTTCATAAGATTATTCTTTTTAGTTAATTAAACGATACCCAATACTTTTTCTTTACTTAATTTTAGTAATACAGTCGAAGCTCTCAATAACGGACACTGGCGGGGGAATGCAAAGTGGCCGCTATTTGGAGGTGGCCGTTAGAAGGAGGTAGGCAAGTTTCATAATGGAAAAATATGGGTTTTTTTTCCAAACATCTATCTAAAAATTGTTTATTATTAATAGATTTAAAAACGTACATAATTGCATAATTATTTAGCTATATGATATGCATCAAGTTTTTCTTAATTATCCAAAAAATTTATCAAAAAACTACATATTATTGACTTAATTAATAATTTCATTAATAATCATCACATTTATTCATAACAATAATAATTTATGGTAAAATTATCATCATACTATCATCTATTATTAGAAAAATAGAACAAACCTTTCGGCAAGTTGACGGTGGCTCGATTTGGTTTTTGCAAAATCTTCTAACACATTTATTTAACTCTTTTAGAGTTAACCACTTTCGTTTGAGAGACATATCGGAAAAAATAATATTGTTCGTCCAAAGTAATATTGAAAAATGATTAAAATGGTACAAGATGTATGGAGCTTATATAGAAAACTTTAGGAAAAACCAGAAAAAAACGAACTTTTTATAATTAGGTGGTCGTTGGTGGGAGGTGAAACATATAATCCGTTCCCCAAAATCAATGCCCGCGGTCGCTAGTGAGAGTGTTCGTTAGATGGAAGTTTTTTTATATAGAAAGTGTTTAGGGGTAAAACGGAGAAATCCAAAAACTGTCCGTAAATGGAGGTGGCCGCTAGTGAAAGTGTTTTTTATGGGAGGCTCGACTGTATATTATGCTACTTAATTATTGTTGTAATAGAACTACAATAAATTTTGTATCTATAAATTAGTAAGGTCAACCCTTGCTATGAGATCTGTAATCTCTTATAAGCAATAAAGATTTCATATTGTCTGATATTAATTACAGAAACTAATTACTGGTAATAATTATTAACAATTATAACAAGTATAAGCCCTGATTAGAGCCTCGTCCTTAGGCTGAAAGCTTGGCAAAAGTACTCTACGCTATTGACAACTATACTCTGTCATATAATATTCTGCAAGTCTTTATTATTCAAAAGTGACTAATTAGTTCGATGTGTTAGTTGGCAAGCTGGTAACAATACAATCTTTGGGGACCCGAAAACATGTATTTCAGCTAAGAACTCAATTTTGTCAAAAAAACAAGATGGACACGATTCCAGTACTAGGTGTAAAAGACAAATTGGAAGGGATTAATGAGGATAATGGAGGTAAGTAGGGACTGAAAGCTCATTCTAATAAATAGTAAATAGAAATGAATCTTTAGAAAAATTGCTCGCACAACAATGACCTAGGAAAGATGATGAGACGGAAGGTGTATTTGTATGTAGTTGACAACTAGTCGGCCACACTTGGAGAGCAAGATTATTCCATGTCAATGGAGACTGGTGATGCGTAAGTTGGCCTAATGTAGTGTGAGAGGTCTTACAGTATGAACTGTACAAAAGGACTATCCTATGGGATCTAGCCGAAATGACAAATCGCCATTTAAAGCTATTACTAGACTACTATTTGACATCGTCTCTATTCACCGAACTTAAGCTCCATATTCATACAATTGTTAGTACACCTTTGTTATAACTGACTTCAAATATATTTGTTAAATCTTGAGGATTATCTTGTACGTAGATGGAATCTTTGTTAAAAAACAAACGCCATTGTCTTGCAGTAAATACTTCCAGGAGAATGGACACTTGAAGGATTTAGCACTTGCACTAAGTGGAGAATTAAAATGAACTATGTCAAAACTAACATCTTAAATTCTTACTAAGCGAGGACGTCTCTACCTTTTTGACCAATAAACCACCTTGAAGTCCCTCAGCAGGACAATAAATTGTCCTTCTCTACCCTCATGAATGCCAGGTAAACTGACCACAACATTACTGTTCCTTTTCAAGCATATTAACTGTACATAACAAAACTCCACCTTTTACAAGGGTGGTCATCAGGCAGATTTTATTCTACGCCTGTACCAACTGATCCTGCAGTAAGTAGTAACTTTGGACAACTAAGAATAAATTCCTCAGACTAGCCACAAGAATCTTCTCGACATACTAGAATCTACTCCCTCCTGTAGCCACACCTACAAAACAACAAATTGGACTGCAAGAATACTATTTACTTTCCTGTCGTGAGACTCAAAGATGACAGAAGAAATTCCTCCTCTACAAAGTGGTCATTAGGCCGATGTTGCTCTTAGTCTGCTCCGCCTGGAGTCTGACCTGTAGTAGCAACATCAAGAAACTCCAGGACAACAGAGAACAAATTTCGTCAGACTTGCGACAGACTCTCTTCGACGCTCTAAAATCGACTTCCTCCATCAGATTGCTTCCATAATCCCCGTACACTCCTTTATCCAAAACTAACATCTCCTTTCCATTCTAGATTGTCATCCTAACTCACTCTGCCGTGAAAATAGCTACTTATTATAGTTTCATTCCGTAAAGACAAATATCCTACTTTAAACAATCTCTACTAGCTACAAAATTGTTGTTAATTAGAAAATCTTTACATTTATACTTTTATTTAGATGAAAATAAGTGATTAAACAGTTTATATTCCTGTTGGATCATGTATACTTATTATTTGACATTTAATTTTCAGTATATGAGCTGTTCACAGCACAACTTGATTAACTACGTAAAACAAAAAAGTGGAGAAATGCGACGAAATAATGTACGTTGTTTTTTATAATTCCGTTTATAATATAAATTCAAATAAATTTACCGTTATCATCCAGCGCCTGCTACTTGAATTTGAGTTGAATTATTGCTACGATTTACATTACAGTGAGGAGTTAATCAAAATGGCTTCTGAAATAAATTATTTATTAAACAATGGCCAAAAAATTTTTTGTCTTCTATTGGTGTTAATCTTTATTATTGGGGAAATTTATTATAAATACAAAAAAAAAAGCTATGGACTGAACCAAGTGTTTTGACACTTATTTAAGATATTTTCAAAAAAGTGGAGTTAATCGATTTGTGTAGTGAACGGTTCATATAAACAGTATTTAACCAAGATTTGACTGTACCAGTTGATTTAAAAAAAAAATTCGAGATCTGTTAATGAAATTTCGTAATTCGGGCGATATTATTCATAGCTACAGCTCCAAAAATTTGTAAAAATTGACTTGATTATTGCTTTGTCAAATCTTGATGCACAGAATTTGGTTTGGAGAAGAAGAATTCGGAGTTTTAAAAGCAAGTCAAGTTTGGGGCGTCCTCGGTTTCTAGTCCAAACTGTTTTAAGAGGAGCTGATCCATGAAAAAGCACTAGAAAACTTGCAGGCAGTTTAGAAGTGTCTGACCTTACCGTAAATAGACACTACCATGATGTTAGGAATAATATCTATAAGCTGTAGAAGTAACCCGCACTCGTTGACATCTCAGCTTTATAAGTTACAAGATTGACTTTATACCCATGATCTTAGACATGAATGCAGCTGGGTAACCGATACACCTCTCAAACCCAGCTGTAGTTTTCGTAATTGAATGACAAAACAATTTGTCTACATTTTAAATATTCACTATTATTACTACTTTTTTAAAGGAACACAAAAGGCAGATTAACAAAGCATCATTATTCCCCAGTACATACTCTGGAAACCACTGCTATAGATTACGTATGTCCATCTCTTGCAGAATTTCACTGGATTACTGTCACGATGATTCTATAAGTCGAAATGAATGGTGCACTCCCTTTTTAATCAAAGTAATTTCACAGTATCGGACATTCCTTGGTACAAACTCACAATTATACTTATCTTAATTTATATTAATATATTTAATATTATATTAAATTCTTAATATTTTTTGAAGAGAACTTGTCGGTGGTCTGTCAATTCTTAATTTCTTTTGTATCAGTGTTCTTTTTCTGTCCCTTTCTTCATGTTTTATCTGGACTTACCAGATTCGTGAAGACGTACGAAGTATAACTTATAAAGCTAGAGGTGCGCATAACTTTACTTAAAAATCCAAATTATTTTCGATATATAAAGCGAATTATCACTTTCTATGTTAAGTTGGTTACAGTTTTACAACCTAAACACAGCGGGTTATGCCTACCTTTCCTATGTCCCAAAAAAAGACAAGATTTGCGACCAAGATATTGATGGTGTAAAGAAGAAGTGCTGCATTTCTAGTTGGTCTTCGAACAGTAAGCTATCAATTTTGAACTCTATTCAGAGTATAAGTGGATAGTATTCGCGTATTCTGGCCCAAACAAATTTACTCGTTTTGAATCAACAGAAAACAATTTCAAACTATTGCAATAGGATAATGCTAGGCAAAAACACTTCGCGTAAAATTGCCTTAAAAAATTAATAAGTTAGATTTTTAACTTCTTCTTTACACTGCTCATAGCCCAGAACTCGCTCCTTTGGACTACCTACCAAATTAAGCCGTACACTGCACAAATCCGTTAACGCCATTTTTTGAAATATCTTAAATTTAAGTTCCAAAGCACTTGGTTCCGTCATAGCTTTTTATATTTATAATAAATTTCCCGTAAATAATAAGGATAAACACCATTTTGGCCATTAAATAATAAATAATTTATTTCAGAAGCCATTTTGATTAACTCCGTGCTCTAATATTGCAATAATTCAACTCAAATGCATGTAGCAGCCGCTGTACGATAACGGTAAAATTTATTTGAGTTAATATTGTAAACAGAATGATAAAAAAAAGCAATGTTCATTATTTCATCGCATTTCTCCATTTTCTTTTTTTTTTGTGTGTGTTTTTATGGAGTTAATCGAGTTTTGCAGTGAATCTTTTTTCATCGATAAACATTTTACTACGGAAGAAGAGGTAACAACAGATTGAACAAAGAACGTAGGTGGAATCAAAGAGGAATTGATGGCACACAAATCGGTTAATTGATTAATGAAAACGGAATTCAACTTAAAGAATACGTAAACTAGTAAGCCTTATTTTATGATGCTCATTACAGTAAAACAGTCTAAATTATGTTTATTATACTAGTAAACTATGTTCCCTAAATTTTAAATATAAGAAAAAAAACTTCAAACATCCGTTATGTATTACAGCAAACCGTAAAATAAAGAAGCAGTTTAATGTTGGCAGGAAGATAGTAACCTAACATACGAGTATGATCTGGTAATGTCTACTTACATAAACTAAATATGTAACTAAAACGGATTTTTTTGGATTCCAAAATAAACACACTTTTTAAAAACAAGTAATTATCAGAGTGATGAAATGAAAAATGTTTAGTATTTTCTGTAATTCTGTACTGTGGCACTTTCAGTTAGGTGACTTTGCAAAAAAAACTCTGTTAAGAAGTAAGAACACGATATCAAAAATTTAGACTGGTATATGCAGGGTGAGGATGCAGTAAGTAATGTCCATAGGCCTAGTGTGTGTAGTACATCTCAAGTGGACTTCAATGACTTATAGGCAAACTTCATTGAAAACTCTTTTAGATGGGCCAGTAGTCAATTTTTAAAGTAGGCTTTCTTAAAATAAGGAAGACACTTTAAACATTTACTTCTGAAATATTTGAGAAAATGTTAGAAAATATTTCAAGCAAGTGCTATTTTTATAATCCAAGGTTAATTTGCTTAGTTTCAAATAAGTTACAATTGAAAATTTGTAAAACCAAGTCTAACAGATCAGGAAAGTTTATTTATAAGATACCTAGTTGTATTGGTTAATTCCAGATTCCGATATAAGGATTATCTGTTAATGGGTTCAAAGGGTTGTTAAGGTTTATTCACATTCTTACCCTTTTCAACAGTGAAGTTATGTGTGAAATTGTAATTTGGAGTAAATACAAAACTACATGAATTTCTGTTTAAGTACTTGTTTAAAAATATTCCCTAATATTTTCTCAAATATTTCAGTGAGATCAGAAAGTGCACTTTGTAACCTTTGACTTCCTTATTTTAGGAAAGCCTACTTTAAAATTGACTACTGGTCCATCTAAAAGAGTTTTCAATGAATTAAACAACTTGATTAAACTAAACACTGTTGAGTGCTCGTGAACACGTTTTCTTGCAAAACAAAAACGTAATTTCTCATACAAAGATATAAAGAATCCTGGAAAATGATATACCGTTTGAAAGCTCATTAGACAAGGAAACTTTTTATAAAAAGTGCCAGTACCTAGGTCTGATAATGATCACATAAGGGCCTAATGAGCTTTCTTAAAAAATTTCGATTACTTTTTGTTTTTCCAGTATCCAGGAGGAAGATTGAGGCTGTTTAGAGAATAATTTATGCTTCAAAATGGTGTCAATTTTTAGGAAATTTATCTACCTTTCTAACCGTGTCATCAGAATCGAATTCGGACTAAAATTTTTTGAGTAATAACATTTTTATTGGGAAAAAGTAATGATTTTAGAGAAAAAAATTAAAGTGACGTCACTCAAGAACAGTGGGAAATATGAAGTTGGTCTTTGAACTCCACTTTAGATGTACTACACACAGTAGGCCTATGGACATTACTTACTGGTTCACCCTGTATAGTGCAAATGAAATTTAAAAAAGAAAAAAAAGGACAAACTATATTTACTTTCTATCGCTAGGTAATTAAAAGAATAACTTTAGCCTCTACATCTAATTGAATAATTGTCACATTATTATACTGTAGTGAGGAAAAACAATTTAATTACTAGCAAGTAATAAAGAAGTAGGCAATGATAGAAACAAGATATGATGAAACTTACAGCACTGTCTTCAGCTGGAAAGAATCAGAAGCACTGTGAAGACACTACTACGGAACTATTGGATTTACAAAAAGAAGAATTGTAAGCTGGTATTGAGTTGTAGACGGTATAATGGTGGGTACTTGGGCGAATACAATACAGAGTAGGTACAAAGGGAAGAGTAGCCTGTATAAAGAGGTAATGTTCTAAAAGGAATACAAGAGTCAAAACCTGTCAGTTGCATTACTAAACTACCTTAGTTAGCAAGGCAGCTGCAACCAAACATACCGCTAATCATTGGCAAACTGCGCTCTCAACGGGAGTTCTACAATTCAATGTTTTTGTGGGAAATCATCTATTTATTTGCATCCGCTGTCAGCTTAAATCAGGATGCAACCAAGTGCATTTTCTGTCGATAATACATCTAATACTAGGTACATGTGGGTTACGATAAAACTTCTTTTTTTTAAACAAATATTTCATACCTTTTCAGACCTCAATGGGTTTGCTCCCATTCTCATGTACACGGTTTTAAAGAGTATAAAAAATTATGAAAGAAACCGGAAATCGCAATTCGATATCTTCAAAATGGTGCTAGGCCATTTCAAAATCTGGTATTTAATAATCATATTTCAATTTTTTTAACTTGTTATCAAAGAGAAAGAAGAGCACGCGATAGGTCATTTTTATGTATTTTTTCATCCCCTTTCTACTGAAAATATTGCCAAGGCAGTAAAGCTAGTATTTTTCTTAATATCAGGGAAATAAGTCGTTTGATTTTCTAAGCAATAATCAAACGTTAAGAGCTTTAGATGAGGTGTTCTCAAGCATAGACAAAATGGCTAAAAAATAAGTTTACATCTGTTACAAACAAGAAGGTTGATGTTGAGTTCTCACTCATAGTTGGTCAGTACAAGAGGTTTAGTTTTTAATCTGTCAGGTGTCTGAAGGCGACTAGTTTATATTATGTTGAATAGGATGGTAGGAACTGTTGTGTATAGTGTCGGTGGACGTGGGCTTTTTGAATATTCCGAATTCTAAGTTGTTGTCTCTTACAGTAAGTGTGATTTCCAGAAAGTTAAGAGTTTTGTCGTTCTCATAATCCTGTGTGAAATTTATGTTAGGGCGGTGTCTGTTTGGTTAAGAAAATAATTTACATATGGCTACATCTAGTTTGGGTATGAGTAAAATAGAATTTGGCATGAAGAAGAAATGGCAGGGGAATAATTACAATCGTAAATCAGCCTAATTATTCTAGATATCCTAATATTTATTTATCATTAGATGTATTTAAAGTTCTCCACCGACGGTCTATGACCATGGTGATTGTCTTGTTTATTTGTAAATAAGTTAAATTTGTAATATTCAAGGTATAGTAATTCAATAAAGACTATTACTACTACTATATTTAAAGTTGTTCAAATCAAGAAACAAAAAGAAAAATCTACACAAAAGATTCAAAAATCTCCTCAACAAAAACTTACAGTTTTAAAAGTTAAGTATAAGGGTTGATTAAACGACAAGAGGAACACAAGTCAGCAAGTACTTTATCACTTTGGTAAACAAAGATTTGTCCTGGAACCAATCAACGTTCAATTAGTAAGAATACGGAAATTATAAATTAAGATCCAATAATAATAATACAAAAACAAGATCTAACTATGGTTAGCAAAAATAATTAAAGTTTAGGTTTGCTTTACCACTTTTGTAAACAAAGATTTGTCCTGGAACCAATTAACGTTCAATTAGTAAGAATACGGAAAATATAAATTAAGATCCAATAATAATAATACAGAAACAAGATCTAACTATGGTTAGCAAAAATAATTAAAGTTTAGGTTTGCTTTACCACTTTTGTAAACAAAGATTTGTCCTGGAACCAATTAATGCTCAATTAGTAAGAATACGGAAAATATAAACTAAGATCCAATAACATTTCATTAATACTTCATTGATATTATTTGAGTAATTTTACTGCATTAACTTTTCATTAATACTGTTTAGAATTTATTATGATGTCACAAACTGTAATGATGGCCATTTTCAAATACAAATTATTTGTTCAGAAAAGCGTAAGCTCCCATTTAATTTAGATTGATTGTAATAGAAGTAATCGAACTATTCATGCGTAGGTTTGGGATTATCAAATTACACATTTAATTCCTATTAATATGTCAATTAATTTTAAATAAAAAGTGCGAAAAAATGCACTGTGATATGAACGCCAAATTTCTGTAAAAAGTACTTGTAAGAAAATAAATTGCAGAAACGTTGGCAAACTAGATATTGGTTTGTTTCCCCTTGATCCAAGCGAACAAAATTCTAAAATGAAAAGAACAGAGGCTTTTGTAATAGGAATGCAGATATAGAAAGATGTCGGTATCCTTTGGCCGGGTAAGAGACAAGGCTTCAGCTTCATTGAATTGTTTGTCTGACTAGAGCTTAAACATCCTCGGCAAGCCTCTCCTGGTGGACCGTATTGTCTTCTCTCTGGGAGGCTTGCACAGAGTAGTGATCTCAGTTTCCTTTCATCTCCAAACATGGGGCGGCTACTACAGCACCAGTTCCTGTATCTGATATCTGACTTAGTGACAAAAAAAGACCTATTTCTACAAAAATATTATAGTCAAAGCTTTTATATGCATTATTATAAGAGCAAATCTAACAATTCGTACTTTTATTAATCATGACTTTACATTCATCATTATTATAATTTTAATAACATCTTAATTTATATGTTTTACATATGAATGAATGTTCAAATAGTAAGAATACGGAAAAAATAAACTAAGATCCAATAATAATAATACAGAAACAAGATCTAACTATGGTTAGCAAAAATAATTAAAGTTTAGGTTTGCTTTACCACTTTTGTAAACAAATATTTGTCCTGGAACCAATCAACGTTCAATTAGTAAGAATACGGAAAATATAAATTAAGATCCAATAATAATAATACAGAAACAAGATCTAACTATGGTTAGCAAAAATAATTAAAGTTTAGGTTTGCTTTACCACTTTTGTAAACAAAGATTTGTCCTGGAACCAATCCACGTTCAATTAGTAAGAATACGGAAAATATAAATTAAGATCCAATAATAATAATAAAGAAACAAGATCTAACTATGGTTAGCAAAAATAATTAAAGTTTAGGTTTGCTTTACCACTTTTGTAAACAAAGATTTTAATTTGCAGTTACGATAATATTAAACGATGAAATAATTTTTTGTTATACAAATAAATTGTAGTTTAAGTTAAGTTTCACCATTTTGTCTATAAAGATATGATTTCCACAAAGTCTTTGCAGAGATAGGACTTGTTTTTATTAATTAAACAAATATAATTTTATAAATTCTAAGAACCCGTAACGTCTCAAATCAAAAGAGCGATTGTTATGATGGGCAAGATAATAAGGTAAACGGTAGATTGTAAATGTTATTGAATCATCTCTTAGTAATAATAATCAATTTTTCTCAGAAAGTTTAACGATGAGAATTAGTCTGCCCGCATAAAATAAGAGGTGAAGCGTTCTAATTCTGATCTACGAGGGTCGTTTGAAAAGTCCGTGCAAAAATAAAAACTACTTAATTTTTTTGGGTAAACCTTTTTTATTTTTCAACATAGTCTCCTTTTAGGCTTATACACTTCGTCCAACGCTGCTCTAGTTTGTTGATCCCTTCCGAATAATAGGATTTGTCCAAGTCTGAAAAATAGCCTTTCGTTTCTGCAATCACCTCCTCGTTTGAATAAAATCTTTTTCCCGCCAGCCATTTCTTCATATTGGGTAGTCCGAGGGAGCCAAGTCTGGAGAATAGGGGGGATGTGAAACGAGTTGGAACCCTATTTCCATTAATTTTGCGACCACAACTGCTGAGTTGTGAGCTGGTGCGTTGTCGTGATGGAAAAGGACTTTTTTGTGGGCCAATCGTGGGCGTTTTTCTTGCAGCTCGGTTTTCAAACGGTCCAATAACGATGAATAATATGCACCTGTAATAGTTTTACCCTTTTCCAGATAGTCGATGAGGATTATTCCTTGCGAATCCCAAAAGACAGTCGCCATAATCTTTCCGGCCGAAGGAACGGTCTTCGCCTTTTTTGGCGCAGATTCCCCCTTGGTAACCCATTGTTTAGATTGTTCTTTGGTCTCAGGAGTGTAGTGATGTATCCATGTTTCATCCACAGTGACGAAACGACGCTTAAAGTCCTGCGGATTCTTCTGGAACAGCTGCAAACCGTTCTTGCAACACTTCACACGATTTTGTTTTTGGTCAAGCGTGAGCAATCGCGGCACCCATCTTGCGGATAGCTTTGTCATATCCAAATGTTGATGCAAAATATTATGTACCCGTTCATTCGAGATGCCCACAGCGCTAGCAATCTCACGCACCTTCACTCTTCTGTCATCCATCACCATATCATGGATTTTATCAATGATTTCTGGAGTAGTAACCTCAACAGGGCGTCCAGAACGTTCAGCGTCACTTGTGCCCATATGGCCACTTCGAAAATTTTGAAACCACTTATAAACTGTTCTAATCGAAGGTGCAGAGTCACCATAATGTTTATCAAGCTTCTCTTCAGTCTCCTGAGGCGTTTTGCCATTCATAAAGTAGTGTTTAATCAACACACGAAATTCTTTTTCGTTCATTTTTTGAAAATCACTCGACTTCCTCGATTCAAACGAATGCCAAACACAAAGAAATAGACCGATCTGGCTGAAACTTGGTGTGTGTTCTTCCAAGAGATGCTACTAACTAAACATAACCTCGATACGCGCCAGTAGTGCTATCTCTCTGACTTTGCACGGACTTTTCAAACGACCCTCGTATTAACTTGACGTGTCCTTTCGCTAGGTTGTTATAATATATTATTGAAACTTCTTTTATAAATCTATCAGTTTCTTTTTCCTTCTTTGTTTACGCTAAAATTGACTATTTTGGAGACTTGCAGTAGGAACTATTTAAAAAAAAAAAAATAGATGCATTTGCACCTATATTGGTTTGAAAAAAAAAATGAATAAAAAAAGGAAGTATGGGAAACTGCGGTTCGCTTGAAGGCAATCACAGCACAATGCGCTGGAAAAGCACACTACCGGCAGCGAAAGCGAGCGTTATCTCTCTTTTGTTGGCAAGCTGACTGACAAAGGGAGTGGCGACTCAACATGGCCGCCCACCACTTCCTAATTACTGGCTGCACTTTGTTCATTTCCTCTCCGCAATGTGCCCGGGCATCCTTCTGCTCACTGTATCGCCAGGATATAGCTAGTGTGTTTGTCTTCTCGCTTCACTACTCCTTGAACAAAGCGCCTCTAACATTTCTTCCTTCCACACTAACTACTAGCACCCATTATCTTGCTGCAGCTACTCGCTCATTCAGATAAAACATTCTAATCCTAGGATATACAGATCATTCTCTCACATTACTCAGTTCTTTTCATCTTCTTTTAAGTTGGTCCAGATTTTCGCAAAGATGGTGTCTCTTATGCACCATAATTTAAGTTTTCTTAAACTTCTTTTAGTCACTTATACACCAAAACAATTTCGTTTTTTTTTTTTTTTTAGCTTCGATAGTGTGGTTGCTTTTTAAAGTAAAAGAAGTAAAAATAAAAACCCTTTATTCCTCTCAGAAAATTTAACGATGAGAATTAGTCTGCCCGCATAAAATAGAGGTGAACAAGGATTTGTTCCGGAACCAATTAACACTCAATCAGTAAGAATACGGAAAATATAAGTAAATTAAGTTACTATAAAGATATGATTTCCACAAAGTCTTTGCAGAGATAGGACTTGTTTTTATTAATTAAACAAATATAATTTTATAAATTCTAAGAACCCGTAACGTCTCAAATCAAAAGAGCGATTGTTATGATGGGTAAGATAATAAGGTAAACGGTAGATTATTAATGTTATTGAATCATTTCTTAGTAATAATAATCAATTTTTCTCAGAAAGTTTAACGATGAGAATTAGTCTGGCCGCATAAAATAAGAGGTGAAGCGTTCTAATTCTGATCTATTAACTTGAAGTGTCGTTTCGCTAGGTTGTTATAATACATTAATGAAACTTCTTTTATAAATCTATCAGTTTCTTTTTCTTTCTTTGTTTGACATTTTTTGAGACTTGCAGGAAGAACTAAATAAACATATAAACAAAGATATGTTTATTTGTATATATACAAACTTATTAAACGCGTAATAAAAAACAAAATGGCCTTATGGCTTTCAGAAGACTCTATGCTATAAATTAATATTTCAAGCACAAAAAAAAATTGTACTTCAATTTAATTAATAAAAACATAGCAAAACAAAAAATAATTAACTTTTCTCTTTTTAATTTAACTAAATATTGGTTACTCTTTATTAAAAAAAACATAACATTATTTAAAGATCAATTACACGAAAATTTAATGAAAATGCTTTTATAAAAGAAAATTTATTTATGCCATCCTACAAAAGTTAATGAGGGCATCCCCGAATCTCCATTGATCAGATTAATAATATAAGACATCGCTTTCGGAAGGTAAAATCATCTGCGGAGAATTTGGCCGTACATTGGCAGAAAATGGTACAGATTATCAATTCTTTTTCCGAAGATGTACAGTGCAAAGAACATTATAACTTTTATACTTGAGACCTAAGTAGGTCGCCTCTAATTTTGAAAATCCATCTAATGTTAGATAAGGAGAGTTCATTGTTTACATCAGACACATTAAATCATACTGAAGTTTACTGCTTCAGGGGTATACAGTATAAATTCTTATTTCAGTTGTACATCGTTATAATATTCATTCTTTAAGGCTTCTATACAGTATACAGTATAAATACAGGAGTATACAGTATAAATTCTTATTTCAGTTGTACATCTTATAATATTCATTCTTTAAGGCTTCTATACAATATACAGTATAAATACAGGAGTCTACAGTATAAATTCTTATTTTCAGTTGTACATCGTTATAATATTCATTCTTTAAGGCTTCTATACAGTATACAGTATAAATACAGGAGTATACAGTAATAATAGTGTTTTATTTACATTAAATGATACACAGATTAAATAAAAGTGAAAAAAAATAAAAGAAATAACACTTTTCAGCATGGATAAAAAAATCCGTCTGCCGAGTTGCTACAACGAAAACAACAAAATAATTCATCCTCGGTACTAAGTTACAGCAAAATAATTTATGAAATTAACCAAAAAATAAATTAACCATTCATTGGAATTCCTCCATAATCAGTCTTCTATACAGTAAAGCTGCCTTTAAATATCTATACAAGTTGTCCCAATTTTTCCCATTAAGAAAAAGAATGACGTCTTCCTGTGTTAACTTTTTTCCTCCCAGATATTGCAATCTATAAGGGGCCAGGATGGGGCATATCCCAATAAAGTGGAAAATGTCTTCCATCTCATATAAATTGCACAGGGTACACTCTTGCCCAGACTCTGTACCAAAAGACCTGTAGTTAAGGTACAGCGATTCAGATCTGGCCTGCATGAGAAGTTGTGCCTCAGAAAATGTCCTGTTACGGACATAATCTACCCCGTATAGCAGTCTGGGATACAGTTTATGAAATTGTCCCATTCTAGCACGCGACACCATGTTCTCTTTCTCTTGTTGTTGCACTACCGAAATAAAAGTATCCAACGAGGTTTCCCCAGTTAGCAACTTTTCCATTTGGGAGTACGGTGTCTGCAACTGGGAGCCTATTTTTACACATTCTTCCCACCATAGAACTTTATTGGCAATTACTTGTTTGGCTATTATTTTGGGTAGTCTGTGGTCCGGGAGTTTGAGAACTTTCAAAATATATTTCAGATGTAATTTCAGCGTGAAAGTAAACATTGTATGTAATCCTGACTCTAAGTTAATGATATAATTTGATGTATTACCAGGTAGTCTGAATAACTTTTTTATAAAAAACCTCTGCAACTTCTCCAACGTGTCATATCGTTTATATCCCCAAATCTGAGCAGCATAGCACATTACTGTGCGCGCCGTCGCGTAAAACACTTTTAATTTTGGCTGGAAGGAGATTTTTGGGTTATTAAACAACTTATTCCAGTTGCAATTGATCGCAAATTTCGCCGTACTCAATTTTTCTTTTAAATGCAGATCAAACGTCAGGGATGGTGTTAAGTTGACACCCAGATATTTATAGTTACCAACAATTTCAATATCCACCCCCTCATAATTCCACTTTTCCAACTTGGAATGTCTACCTCCCCTCCCCCTACAAATCATTATTTTGGATTTGTCCAGGTTGACTACCAAACCCCACATTTTGCAGTAGTTGTTTAGTGCGTTGATCATATTCTGTAATACTACAGGGTCATCAGCCAGCAGCACAATATCATCGGCATATTTCAGCACGGGAACATTTATATTGCCAAAATGTATGCCACCTCCGATTTCCTGTCACAAATCATTAAGATAAATAGAGAAAAGGGTCGGAGAAAGTAGACATCCTTGTTTTACCCCTGACGATGAGGGAAAAAACTCGGAGATATTATCTCTACCCCAGACTGCCACCCGATTGCCTTCATACAACCTTCTGATAATATTAATAAACTTATTGGACAAGCCTAACATCGATAATTTATAAAACAACAAGTTTCTTGGCACCAAGTCAAAAGCTGACCTAAAATCCACAAAAAAAAGATAGACTTTTTTCTGCTTATCGATTTTAAGTTTCCACTGTACTATATTGACAAGATTGAAGACATTATCCACTGTGCCATATCCTGCTCTAAATCCTGCCTGAAATTCATTAATTATACTATGATTATCGAGCCAACAACACAATCTGTTCAAGAGTAGCCCAGAAAATAACTTTGCTTCAACATCTATGAAGGAAATAGCTCTATAATTTTTTACATCATTTAAATCACCCTTCTTATGTAATGGAAATGCAATGGCATCTTTAAAATTAGTAGGTACAACTCCAGAATCATAAATTTTATTAAAGAGTGCCAGTAATCTTAAAAGGAAATTTGATGAAGCATTTTTAAAAAATTCATATGGCACCCTATTCAAGCCTGGCGCTTTGCCACATTTAGCCTTATCCAGCACCAAATTCAATTCTTGCAAGGAAAACTTATTATCTAAAGTAACATCACACAAGTACGGTTCGGAGTATACAGTATAAATTCTTATTTCAGTTGTACATCGTTATAATATTCATTCTTTAAGGCTTCTATACAGTATACAGTATAAATACAGGAGTATACAGTATAAATTTTTATTTCAGTTGTACATCGTTATAATATTCATTCTTTAAGGCTTCTATACAATATACAGTATAAATACAGGAGTATACAGTATAAATTCTTATTTTCAGTTGTACATCGTTATAATATTCATTCTTTAAGGCTTCTATACAATATACAGTATAAATACAGGAGTATACAGTATAAATTCTTATTTTCAGTTGTACATCGTTATAATATTCATTCTTTAAGGCTTCTATACAATATACAGTATAAATACAGGAGTATACAGTATAAATTCTTATTTTCAGTTGTACATCGTTATAATATTCATTCTTTAAGGCTTCTATACAATATACAGTATAAATACAGGAGTATACAGTATAAATTCTTATTTTCAGTTGTACATCGTAATAATATTCATTTTTTAAGGTTTCTATAAGAATAACAAAACTACTTCTCTATAACTCACTAATTTTACAATATTCTACATTTAAGTTTGCATTTATATTAAGATTCTGAAAAACAGTTATTAATTTCTTTAAACCAGTACTTATAGTTTAGTTATTACCAACATTTTAGGATAAAACTATTGTGTAGTAATTGCAATACGTTCAATGCAGTTTAAAATTAAACAGAAAATTCAGTGGTAACTTGGTTTCTTAATTAATACATGCAGCGGCTGTATACATAGAGACTCTAAATTAATTTTAATTCAGTTTTTTAGCTTTTTAATAAATGGGACCACTCACACGACTGTCTCTTAATACTATTCTCAAGGTTATAACCAATTTTTTTTCCCTTACCAATACAGTTCGTACACTACGTTGAGAAATAACTTCACAGAGTGACCTACTGCGACGCCTAACCAGAGAAATTAAAAAAAATCTATGTCTATTTATTGTACTTACGAAGTTTACATAAAATCCTAGGATCCATTTTAGAAAAAGTGTAAAATCCATTGAATAAAATGATACTTTTCCGGAGTAGGATTTTTCCTTCAGATTCAATTAATTAATAACACATAGTCTAAACACTAGAAAATGTATTTTATGTTATATTCTAAAAATTTTGAAATTTATTACCACAAGGAAAACGTAATATTATTATGCAAGACAGTGCAATATACAAAAAACGCATTTAAAGAAAAGCCCAAAACATCCACCCCTAAGTGCTCATACTCGAATTTGGCGGGAAAATGTTTAAAAAAACGAAACAAAATCCAAAAAAAGAAGGTTATAGACATTTATCAATACAACTATAGCGCTAATAACCATAGCAAATGATGCGCCAAAAAATAAATAAACAAAAATTGCTATACCCAGTTCAAAGAAAATTGTTGGAGCCATTTTCGGGAAAATCTTTTAAAAAGTAGAGGGAAAAAATGCTTCAGTAAAGTGGTACATCCGGAAAACCTATTTTGACTGAAACTTATTATGGCATCCTTTGTTAGCAGCTAAGCGAAATATCAAAAAGTTGAACTTTAAATGCGATTTATCGTTTTTGAGTAGATGCACATTCATTGCAGGCGCCCTTATAGCCAAGCAGTTATGAGAGGCTAAACCCGCAAAACTCAGATGTATTGCTGGTTAGTGGTTTCGATTCTAGGTCTAGGTTTTGGATTTTATTTATTGATTTTATATGAGAAAATTTAAAGTAAAGTATGTTAGCTAGTCGCCTACGTCCGCGACCATTAATTTGGTGGAAGTAAGCCCCCGTCTGGGGGGGGGGGAATAAGTAAGCATTACTCGCCCCAACACATTTTTTGTGAAAACCACTTTTTCAAATTAGAATTTTATATTTTGAATTGAAATATAAAATTTCCAAAAACTGAATATTTTCTGTAAAAGCTTGATGTTCAAACTACGTCATAATCGAAATGCTTTCCCAGCTTCGTTAAGAAAGAGTTTTAGAAATGATAGTACCATTTCCTAAGTCGAATTAAATTTCAAATTCAAAATTACATATGCCAATTTCTAACTGTTGGGTGAGAATAAGTTTTTATTGTAAAATAATATATACTGGTTTAATGACAGTAAAATATTAAATTAAGTATTCAAATTAGTGAGGAATCGGTCCAAATAAAAACAGTTTTCTGTAACTCAACCAACCCGCATAGCCACGCCCTGAAAAAAGGCAATATATTTTGTCGAAACGTGGGCAAAAAGACGGAGTTGTTTTTATTTGGACCAATTCCTCGCCAATTTGAATCCTTAATTGGTAAAGTAAAGTAATCGCCACATTTTTTGCAGGCTTTCAATTATAAATTAGGAATTAATTATAAACTATGCATCATAGACGGGTGGCGGGTACACATACTTTACTACAAACATTTTTTTTATTACAAAATAAAAGTAGCTTAACGCGGGATTCGAACCGGGGATCTTCCACACATAAAGCCACGCTCTTAACCACTAGACCAACACTAGCCCCTACAAGTTTTCATAGTTAAATACAATAATAACTTATTTAAGAAATCCAATCAGTTCCATAAAAAACAATTATCATATTTCTGTATTTTACAGAAAATTAATCATTTACAATTCTTTAATTGTTACGCCAAAATTAATAAATTTTTAGAAGAACATACTAAAATATTTTTAAAAGTTTAAAGACGGAGTAGAGAAATAAATAAAAAATGATTAATTCCCGTATTGAAATCATATTATTCTGCTACATTCCTAAAGTAAATAATGTATGAAAAATAAAGTACGAGGGTCGTTTGAAAAGTCCGTGCAAAAATAAAAACTACTTAATTTTTTGGGGTAAACCTTTTTTATTTTTCAACATAGTCTCCTTTTAGGCTTATACACTTCGTCCAACGCTGCTCTAGTTTGTTGATCCCTTCCGAATAATAGGATTTGTCCAAGTCCGAAAAATAGCCATTCATTTCTGCAATCACCTCCTCGTTTGAAAAAAATCTTTTTCCCGCCAGCCATTTCTTCATATTGGGTAGTCCGAGGGAGCCAAGTCTGGAGAATAGGGGGGATGTGAAACGAGGTGGAACCCTATTTCCATTAATTTTGCGACCACAACTGCTGAGGTGTGAGCTGGTGCGTTGTCGTGATGGAAAAGGACTTTTTTGTGGGCCAATCGTGGGCGTTTTTCTTGCAGCTCGGTTTTCAAACGGTCCAATAACGATGAATAATATGCACCTGTAATAGTTTTACCCTTTTCCAGATAGCCGATGAGGATTATTCCTTGCGAATCCCAAAAGACAGTCGCCATAATCTTTCCGGCCGAAGGAACGGTCTTCGCCTTTTTTGGCGCAGATTCCCCCTTGGTAACCCATTGTTTATATTGTTCTTTGGTCACAGGAGTGTAGTGATGTATCCTTGTTTCATCCACAGTGACGAAACGACGCTTAAAGTCCTGCGGATTCTTCTGGAACAGCTGCAAACCGTCCTTGCAACACTTCACACGATTTCGTTTTTGGTCAAGCGTGAGCAATCGCGGCACCCATCTTGCGGATAGCTTTGTCATGTCCAAATGTTGATGCAAAATATTATGTACCCGTTCATTCGAGATGCCCACAGCACTAGCAATCTCACGCACCTTCACTCTTCTGTCATCCATCACCATATCATGGATTTTATCAATGATTTCTGGAGTAGTAACGTCAACAGGGCGTCCAGAACGTTCAGAGTCACTTGTGCCCATATGGCCACTCCGAAAATTTTGAAACCACTTATAAACTGTTCTAATCGAAAATACAGAGTCACCATAATGTTTATCAAGTTTCTCTTTAGTCTCCTGAGGCGTTTTGCCTTTCATAAAGTAGTGTTTAATCAACACACGAAATTCTTTTTCGTCCATTTTTTGAAAATCACTCGACTTCCTCGATTCAAACGAATGCCAAACACAAAGAAATAGACCGATCTGGCTGAAACTTGGTGTGTGTTCTTCCAAGAGATGCTACTAAACATAACCTCGATACGCGCAAGTGGTGCTATCTCTCTGACTTTGCACGGACTTTTCAAACGACCCTCGTATTTGTGTCGTCTACTTCGATAAATAATGGTTCCCGAACTGGAGCGGCCCATTATTTATTTAAATCAATGAACCCAGAGCCTTAGCCAAGCTGATTGCGCCCCTGAATACGGTTGATCTTGCTAACATTGAAGTGAAATTACATAATAGTTGCTTTGATAAAGAATTTAATATTAACTATTATCTGGTAAAGACACAGCGGACTGGACTACATAAGTCACAGAATTGTGGATGAGACTTCGTCTGTAGGTTATTTGATTTGTAAGTTTGTACTTTTAGTACTGGCGCTGAGGGTTTAAATAAGGTCTAGTAGACACGACCTTTTTGCTAACATAGGGTTACACCAGATTTTATTCCCTTGTAGACATGACTTGCTGAATTTTTTTCAATGCTCTACGTTTTTTTTTAGGATATTAAAAAATTCTATTATTATAACGTAATTTTTTTCTTAGTTTACTGTTATTTAATTACTTTTCTCGATAGGAAAGAGTTTAACACACTCAGAAATATGGTTAACGTACATGGATTCCCATGAGGAGGTCCTTGGTTCGAATCTGGCTTAGATTTTCTCTTCCTAGGAGTTCAAACGCCCAGTGGTGCACTGTAAAAAGCTTCTGACGCTAGTGACCTCTGCGCTTTAATATAAAAATAAAGTTTCCAAGAGTACTTCTCACTTTTGATAAACCAGGTAAGCTACTGGAAATATCGAGCAGCTAGATTGGAAAAAGACTTCTTCTTACCACAACAAACTAAGTGGAAGAATTGCCAGTCACTTTTGGATATACACGGAAATACACGTTTTTATGGTTTCCGAGTTCAAAACTCTATTCATATTGTTTGCCTACGTTCGTGAGATGAAATTCTTTTATCTGGAATTATCTACTTTACAGAATAAATTATACTTTTATGAGTTGTTCTTGAATATGGTTCCAATAATATTGTGTATGTACTTGTAAATCTAAAGCATTTATTTGATACATTTTTTAAAAAAAAGAATATTCGATTGAGGACACTTTTGAGGAAAAGGAGATAATCGAGTTTACATCGATGTTATGGGCCTTGATATATAAATAACATTATTGCACCTTATATAAGCTGCTAAAATCCGAGATTATCGAAAATGGAGTGATAAAAAAGCGGGAATTTTCTCGATTTAATTTTTATTTATTGAGATTTTCTCATCAACCGATCGAACTGAACTCTGGGTAATCAGTAACCAGTTTTGCTTGAAACTTTTCTCGCGAAAATTGATTAAAACTGGTCCGGTAGGACAAGTTGTATAAAGGGTTGATCGTCAAAAACTGCACGAAAAAGCTGTAACGTGAAAAACACCCAACTTTGACAATTTTTTTTCTCTTTTTCTATAAAAAGAGAAAATTTCCAAATTTTCTTTAAAATATAGGGAAAATCCACGTTTATGTAAGTGTATTTTATTTATTTTTATTTTTTTTGAACAGCGTAGATTAAGTAGATTTCGAGAAAAAAAGTTTCCAAAAAATGAGCAAAAACGGCATTTTCAAAAATTGTCCTTGTTCTGCTTCTTGCCTTTTTTGTAAACAATGTAGCGCCTAAAAGCGAGGACCGATTTTCATGAATGAGGTCTCATTTGATTTGGAATTTCAGGTAAATGAGCTTTTTTGGGGGGTCACAAAGCCTTTTTTTATAATATTAAGAAGTTATTATATTTTTTCTGAAGTTATTACTCTAAATTCCTATATTCTTCAGTTTTACAGCCTGAATATTGTTACCAATTTAAATATCTGTAATCTGAAGTAAATGTTTTTTTTAAAAAAAACAAATTCCTTTGAGGTATTTTTTTTACCACCCTCTGAAACTTCGTGCTCAGGGCGGCTGCCCGATTTGCTTAGCACTGGTCAGGGTACCTCAAAATATTTATATACTATCCAAATTCACTGCAGAATATCTGCCATACCTTTACCGATCAGTCAGAGAAACTACAAACTTACTTTATTCACTTTTTCGGCTCTCTAGATATTGTTCCTGTGACGATCCTTTGTCACTTACAAGTAGCTAACAAGCAACAACAATCCACAGACACTACGATTGGATCTATAACTTGGAATTACTCACAGAGATGTTGCTAACGAAATGTACATTGTTACAATGCTCCCTTCATACTTACGAACATTATATTGTGAAGATTTGTTTTGAAACAAAATTATTGAAGTGTAGCGTGTTTTTGTTTGATGGGGTGAAATGTAGCTTGTATGATGTGAAATGACATGCCAGCCAAGCGAGGCTCATGGAAGCCCCGAAACTCAGCTGTACTTACACATGAACAACGTACTAAGCTATCGCTTCCTTTACACACTACCTGGCCGCCTTCTTGTTACGGCGTATCTCTTTCAGAGGTTTGCCCACATGGAAAAAGAACTTTGATAGATCAAAATTAGTTTTTTTACCTATTTTTAAAAATAGCAGTACGCATGCAATTGTATACTACGCTTAAACCATTACGCGATACTTGGATGGGAATGCAAAATAGTCGCAGTCAAAATATTTTTACAGATAGAACAAATAATAATGCGTTTACTGGTTACAAAAACCACAAATCAACAGTATTCGGAGCTCTATTATTGATTACAATAATTGTTTTAATCATGGTACTATTTCCTGGGGCTTCATCCCAGATCCTGGTCTCATCAAGATGTCTTCTGCCAGTCGTCCATACATTTTACAGCCGCCATCCCAGTTGTGGATTCTAAAAACAATCTTTACATCTTGAATTAGTCTGTCATGCCATCGCAACCTAGACCTTCTAATTCTTTTACTTGTTTCTTTTACATCCATTTTCTCTTGTAGAAACTTCAAGTTCTTGTAGAGTAAATCATAGTTAAATAACTATACTATACAGAAAGCAAATCGCCACTGGCCCCGAAACATTTCGTGTTTTAAATGTTTTCTCATTTACTGATATACTGATATACGTACATCGAATCACTTCATTAAAAGATATGGCGTCTCTATCACAAAAAAAATTAACATTAAATTCCGATAAACGTGTGCAATACATAACCCATGCACATTTTGTTGATGAATAAAACTTCAAATATTAGAAGAAATAATATTTAATACAAGAAATGCGTTTTATTTTGATATTTTTTGGGCAGATTGAATTATTTTCAAACCACTTTTGTTCCAAGCATTTATGATTGTTTTAAGATCAAATTGCAATAAAAATGGCGCCTGCCACACAACACGGTTCAGGAATTGGTCATTTTGATACCTTTTCATTTTTTGCCTGTTCCTTTTAATCATCTGAAAAATCATGAAGCACTCAGTTATTTCCATTTGCTCTTGGTTCGTCGACCAAAGTGTATAGAATACACATTAGTTGTATCTTAAATCGATTTCATCTACTTTTGAAAACAAGTCGTCATCAAAAGGTCGTTGTACAGCCAACCAGAAGAGGCTCTTACAGGCTTCTGTCTCCAGACTTAAATTTTCGGAACCACCACCAGTTAGGACCACTGCTGTAAAGATCAACCATGGTTTCCGAAGATTTCGGATTCGTAAAAAACTAAAATCTATAACAATTTATATGTTAGCTGTAATCAAAAGAAGAGATTTTGCCTTAAATTAATTTTGAGATATTTTATTTTACTTTTCTTTATTCTTAAAATGTGTATTTTTAATATATTTAGAGCTATTTTTATGGTTACTCGTTTATCTTTTACTTATTTGTTTTCAAAAGGAGTGTATTTTTAATTCAGTTATTTATCTATTTATACTCATTTTCATTCTATTTCATTTATTTGTACTAAAAATGTATTAGATGCAAAACAAAAAACGAAAAACATGTACGAAGCTGACTCCCTGAAATATGTCAAATTGCATAAATACAGAATTATTATTAATATTGTTGTCCGTAGCATTCATGCTTTAACATCTTTGGGAACCATACTAACTTTTAGTTGGCTGCTGAAAATTGAAGTTAAAGGTTACTTGAAATATATCATTAACAGTAAAATTTATTTAAACTTTTGTGTGGGCTATAAATAATTTAAAGAAAATAATGCATTACTTTTCGGCCTTCTGTTATTAATTAATAATTTTTTTTATAAACTGCCTTAAAATAAGTTTTAAAAAAAGAATCGAAGGAACCATTTTAGAGAATAGCTCACAAAAATTGGAAAATCCATTGCCTCTTAAAATGGTATTTAGGACGATAATTTTCATGACTAAGTTACTGTCAGGTCTTACAGTGGTATAAAAAAACGTATCCTAAAGTTACAATATTTGTTTGTTACGAGGGGTTTTAGAGTGTAGATAAAAATGGTTGTTGCGTTGTCGAATTTTGGCAGAATTGGGGTAGAATTTTGGCAACTTATCCCCCCTTTTTGGGGGGGGGGGGAATTCTTCTCTTAATGGATTTATTACTGATTTGAAACTAAATATTGCTACAGGGGAAATTATGATGTCCCCATATCAGCTAAATTGGAAGTTTTTAACGCTGTTTCAAGAGCAGATTTTCTAACATTTTCTCAAATATTTCAGAGAAATCAGGATTTTTTTTTTTTTTTTTTTTAATATGCAATTTGTAACCTTTGACTTCCTTATTTTAAGACAGCCTACTTTAAAAATTGACTATTGGTCCATCTAAAAGAGTTTTCAATTATTTAAACAACTTGATAAACTAACACTGTTGAGGTGCTAGTGAACACCGTTTTCTTGCAAAAACAAACGTAATTTCTCATACGAAGATAAAAGGAATCCTGGAAAATGATATACCGTTTGAAAGCCCATTAAGCAAGGAAACTTTTATAAAAAGTGCCAGCACCTAGGTCTGATAATGATCAGATAAGGGCCTAATGAGTTTTCTTAAAAATTTCGATTAATTTTATTTTCTCAGTTTCCGGAGGAAGATTGAGGCTGTTTGGAGAATAATTTATCCTTCAAAATGCAGTCAATTTTTAGAAAATTTATCTGTCTTTCTAACTGTGTCCTCAGAATCGAATTCGGATTAAAACTTTCTGAGTAATAACATTTTTATTGAAAAAAAGCAATGATTTTAGAAAAAAAAATTAAAGTGACGTCACTCAAGAACAGTGGGAAATATGAAGTTGGTCTTTTAAGTCCACTTTAGATGTACTACACACAGTAGGCCTATGGACAATACTTACTGGTTCACCCTGTATATAAGGATTTGTCATTGAATTTACAAAATACGTATATAGCAGATGATAATAATTTTATTTAAATGAAAAATGTATTTAAGGACAGCTCTTAGGGTTGAATTTTAGAGTGTGGGAGAAATGAGCAAGAGCATTTGTGCAGTTTGTGCAGCAGTCTGGGTCAAGGTGGAGGACGTTTATCCACTATATTGCCGTTTGTCTAGTTTTAGGAGAGTTCAGAATTAAAATGTTTTGGGACAAAGCAGTTAAGTGAACCCCAAATTTCTTGAGTATCTGAATGGTAGGGATTGGATTCAGCCTAATATGTTTAGTATATGCTGTTTTATAAAAAGTAAAGTAAAGTAATCGCCTATTTTTTTCAGGCGGGGCTTAACGTCCAACTACCAAATTAGGAGTCGTGGACGGAAGCGACTATCAAACATACTTTACTATAAAGTTCTTTTATTTAACCATGAAATAAAATCCAAGGCCTAAGACCGGGAATCGAACCCAGTACCACAATACATATTAGCTTCACAGGTCTCGCCTCTAACCGCTCGGCTACCGTGGCGCCTAGCTGTTTTATAAATGCTTTTAAGAAGTTTATGGTTGAAGAATTTTAATTATTAGTTTTTTCTTTTAAATTCGTGTATTTTTGTTTTGTTTTATTTTTGGTTTTGTATCAAGTTGGAATTTTAGTCAGGTGCTTCTCTGCTGATGGACCAAGTCCATGCATTTGTGTTCTGTATTGTAATTTATCTTCATTGTATGTTTATTGTAAATGGAAAATATACACCTTATTATTATTATTACTATTATTATTATTATTATTATTATTATTATTATTATTATTATTATTGCTACAGGTGATAGATGTTTCTTGTATTTAATTTGTTTAGGGTGGTACAAAATTTCTCATGTACAATAATTTTTCCAGTTTTGTGTTTTTTTAAAAAAAATCAGTGTTAGAACCACTCACACTCTCACAAGAATTTACAGTGCGATGGTTTAGTGTTGCTCAGCCGATTTTTGATTGAATTAGACTGTGAGATATGCTTTAGGGTCTGCCCCGACGGTGTGATCACAAAGAGAGCATGTTCCTGTAATATGTATTGGTGCTCACACTGCGTGCATTCCTGAAGTATTTATGCACATTAGTTTAGGAGGCCCCAGCTGTCGCCTAGTAGGCATAGCATTTGGTATTTGTAATAGAGTAGTGAAAGAGGGAGATTGAAACAGCTTTTGCCCCCTCTTCAAAAAGATTTAATTTGTTGATGCCGAAGGGCGATCGCTCGGCGTGGATTAATTAAACGACTGTGGAGGGGCAACAAAGCTATTCAAATGGGCTCACAACCCAGGATAGGGGTGTATGCCTCGACCAGGGGTGGCACTGCATAGTGTGGGGTAACTCCTGCCGGATAAGGGTCCATGTCATTCTTTCTATCCCGCTTATACGCTTCCAACCTCTCACTTTTATGCGAGGGGTAGTTCTGATATACCCCCCAGCAATACCATCATGCCTAGGGGAGATTCGGCCATTTTGATTGACGTCATTCACTCTTGGGAGATATATATATATATATATATCTATAATAACTTGGCTGTCGCTCTTATCAGATATGTTTTTCGTAGCAGCCATAGAGAAAAATTAATTAGGAAGAGGGGTGGTGCTTGGTGACGCGGTACTGGGCCCCCTCTCCCAACAAGGGGCCGGCCATGGCCCCCTGAGTCCCTCAAACCGCCCCTTAATTAGTGGCACTCTCCTACACATCTGGCGTGATTCACGTCACTTTTCTCACTAGCACACTCCATACTTCTAACTTGGATTTTCAAATTACAAAAAAAAAAAAAAAAAAAATATTTTGTGACATGACTCCTTCTTGCACAATTAATTATAAGGTTTCTATAATAATCATCGAAGAAAGCTCAAAATTTAGATTGCGTAAGAATTCTTTTGGAAAGCCTATGCCACCGCAATCCTGTAAGGTCAATTGTGGCACCCTTTAAGATCAAATATAGTACAGTAAAAGCTCCTTATTCGCGCTTCCTTCATTCGCGTTTTCACTATTCGCGGATTAAAAAAATGCGACCCAATTCCTATATTCGCGGAAGTACACTATGATAATAAAAGGATTCCAATAGGTATCCAACCCAATATCCTTTGTAAATGCCGTCAAATGGACTAATAAAAAAAGTAAATTAGATCTTATTACAACTTTGCCTAAAGTATGTTGTTAAATGATATCGCCGAGGACTTTGACATAAGCCGCCTTCGCCGCGATCGGTGATTTTGAGAATGTAAATGCACAGAATGAAAGCAATTGTTCGTGATCCAGCAATAGAAGAAATGGAAGTGGCGTTGTCATTATGGATCGAAGACCGCAATCAAAAAAGGGTGCCCCTGAGTGGTCCAATGGTCCGGGAGAAGGCAAAGTATCTTTACGCTCATTTTAAAGGACCTGATGGTAGTTGTAGTGGCAAGTTCAAACTTTTACTGCAAACAAAAGCTTTTAAAAACTGCCAAGCAAGAGGAAATTACAAAATTCTTCAAACCATTGCCTAAGACTTAAGATAATTAATCAAAATGTTCAAAAACTTCAATTAAATTGATTTTTTTATATATTTGTTTTTTTTTATTTTGTCAGCTAGGAACGTATCCCCTATAATCCCATATAAATTACCATTCCGTATTCACGGTTTCTGTATTCGCGGCATATTTATGGAACATATACCCCGCGAATAAAGAGCTTTTACTGTATTTATATATACGAGGTGTGTTCAAAAAATAAGGTGAATTTTCATTTTTCTCAAAAAAGATTTATTTATTCATCGATTTTTATTTTATCTCCTTCAAAGTAGTCCCCCCCCCTCAGATATAATAGATTTGTGCCAGCGTTTTTTCCAATCCTCGAAACAGTTCTGATATGCACTTTTTGGTATGTCCTTGAGCTCTCTCAGCGATTCGGTTTTTATCTCCTCAATCGTCGCAAAACGCCGTCCTTTCATGGGTCTCTTCAATCTTGGGAACAGGAAAAAGTCGCAGGGCGCCAAATCTGGTGAGTACGGTGGCTGAGGCATGATAATGGTGTTGTTTTTTGCCAAATAATTTTTTCACAAGCAATGATGAGTGAGCAGGTGCATTATCGTGATGCAAAAGCCATGAATTGTTTTTCCACAATTCCGGGCGTTTTCTTCGTATTGCTTCACGCAAACGGCACATAACTTATAAGGTAATACTCCTTATTTACCGTACGACCTTGTGGTAAGAACTCCTGATGCACTACGCCACGGTAATCGAAGAAAACAATGAGCAAAACCTTGACATTTGATCGAACTTGGCATGCTTTTTTCGGTCTTGGCTCTCCTGGACTCTTCCATTGGGACGATTGTGCTTTGGTTTCGATGTCATAACCATATACCCATGATTCGTCACCAGTTATGACCCTTTTAAGCAAATCTGGATCGTCGTTGACGTCATTCAACAATTCCTGAGCGATGCTCATGCGACGGTTTTTTTGATCAAAATTCAGCAATTTTGGAACGAACTTCGCTGCCACACGCTTCATGCCCAAAATTTCCGAAAAAATTGCATGACATGTGCCAACCGATATGTCGACATCCTCAGCAACTTCTCTAATTGTGATTCGACGATTCTTCATAACAATTTTCTTTACTTTTTCAACATTTTCATCGGTTGTTGATGTGCTGGGGCGTCCAGGGCGAGCGTCGTCATTCACAGCTTCTCGACCTTCTGTGAAAAGCTTGTACCACTTGTAAACATTTTTTTGACTCAGAGTACTCTCACCGTACGCCACTCTCAACATTTCAAGTGTTTTTGAGCGCTTAATTCCATTTTTTACACAAAATTTGATGCAACTTCGTTGATCCATTTTTTTTGACAGAAGAAAATCGCCGAACTCGCAAAACACTTGTCTTATTTATGCCTCTCACAAACAAACTAAACATGCTATATAGCTACAACTTTGAACATATGTTCGAGACAAGTGTACCAACATAAAAAAAACAAACAATCGAAATTCGAATGTACGTAGCCCGCGAAATTTGAAAATTCACCTTATTTTTTGAACACACCTCGTATATAAAGTCGTCGTTCTTGATCGTATGGATTTAGGCGAAATCCATTTAAACGGATTTGCTATTTTACTCTACTCAATTTTCAAATTTTTACGAATTTCTTTCAAAATATACTCCAGTTACACATTACTTTTATTTGGAACCTAGGAAAAGTATGATCTTGAGCAGGGGTGGGCAACGTGCGGCCCGCGGGCCACTTGCGGCACTTTTAACATTTTCCTGCGGCCCGCGGCACAAAACGGCAAATAATAAAAATTTAAATCATAAAATATTTCAAATTTAATGTTAATAAAGTTTGGTAATTTTCGCTAGTACAATTATTGTCTCAGCGTTCAAATCTTATATTAGTAATCCGCGCTCATTCTTTGTATGATCACTCGACTTTTAGTACGCCATTTTTACACCGACACAAAGCGTGTTGTCGCCGTCGAAGCTACGGATTTTCGCTTCTTTTCTAGTTATTTATTTTATACTTACTTACTTCGATGGCTCTACAACTCGTGGTGGGTCCTGGCCTCCCCTATGAGCGTCCGCCAACCAGCTCTGTCCTGTGCTGCCGCCCTCCACTCAGAGACTCGCAACAGGCTCCCAGCGTCCGCCCTCACACCGTCTCCCCAACTCAGCCTCGGCCTACCAGCTCTCCGAGTTCGGAACAAGATCTCATCCAGAGTTTTCCTAGGTATCTCGGACTCGTCCATTCTTGCTAGGTGGCCCGCCCAGCTAAGACTACTTAATTTAACTATCTTTATCATATCTGCCTCCGCATATAGCTCGCTAGCTCTCTATTTTTTTTCGGATCCTCCAGACCTCTCCATCTTTGACTGGTCCAAATATCCTGCGGAGAATCTTTCTTTCGCAGATTAATAGCTCCCTCTCATCCTGTTTGCTTTATTGTCCAGGTCTGTGATGCATATGTTAATACTGGGCGTATAAGAGTCTTATACAGCCTGGATTTGGTCTGACGAGATAGGAGTTTGCTTCTCATATACTTAGCGAGTCCGAAATAGCACCTATTAGCTGCTGCTATTCCTTTCCGTATTTCAGCGGATGCGCCGTTAGATGAGCTTACTAAGGATCCGAGGTATGTAAACTCCTTCACCCTCGGTAATAAAACAATAACCATTTGCGGCCCTCGGTAATAAACCCTTATGTGGCCCTGTACAGAAAAAAGGTTGCCCACCCCTGTTCTAGAGGTTTCTAAAGTCCTTTCAAACCCATTTGGCACGCAAAATTTCATTTTGAAGGAAATTTATCGATTAAAAGTGCAATATTTTACTAAATCGATTTTCATATTTAACTACTTTTTTTCTTATCTAATTCCAATGATTTTGTATTCATTTGAATTGAAACATTTTCCCTAAAATTTTTATTTAGGTTATTTTTAGCAGGTTACTTATATGGGAGACGGGGGAGATAAATACCCCTTTAAAGTGCCGCTTCCGTATATTATACGGTTCTGAAGCTTGTACAATATTTATAGGTAAGAATTATCTATAATTTGCTAAACAGTCGCAAAAGGCATTCAATTGGACTAGCACTAACCGATCTTAAGCCCATAACATTGGTTTGATGCTTTTTATCATTTATGTCAATGGGGTCCTGACTACAAACTATGACGTCACATTTCCTATAATAAATTCTTTCCGTTATATTTTACACGTACATAAATATTTATTTATTTATAAGGCGTACTCATCAATTTATGCATTTCCATTAATAAACGTAATCGAATTTTTGAAAAATTACCACTATAGTTGATGGCAAAGTTTTGCTAAAAGCTGAAAATGTTAAAGGGGAGGTTGACTCTAATGAACTGAAGTGGGATGTTTCGCTTTAGATCCCTAATGCAGGCTTCCACATGCAGCCACTTGTCCATTTTAAATTAAAAAAGGGAGATTACATCCACTATCTAGCACGGGGAGTTAATTCCTCGGCTATATCAGTGCTGCACTCTCGGGAAATAGCTACAAATTATTGATGAGCATTTTGGCAAGTGATATGAGAGTATAAAGTTCACTTTGTTATTCTCCTGCCGATTTTGCGTACATAAAAACATTTGATGACATGCTTAACAGTTAAAAAAAAATAAAAAAAAATGAAACTTCTTTTTAAAACACTAATATGAAACATCGGATTTTAAAATTAATTTTTCGCTAGGAATAAATATTTTTAGGCCCACTTTGAAGGCAACAAATCTTCTGCGAAGCTTCAAAAAGACTTCTTGCTTCTGTTATTGCAATACTAATATTATCTGTTACAATCAAAAAAACTAAATCAAGTTCTTGGCATTTTCTGCGACTAATCAATTAATTATAAAGCAATTTTTTATTTATAAGTGCGGAAAACTGAACGAAGTTGTAGCATCTAATACGATTAGTAAACAATTGTGCTTGTACGATTGTAAACTATTATTTTTGGCCACATTTTCTGCGACTAATCAATTAATTACAAAGCAATTTTTTATTTATAAGTGCGGAAAACTGAACGAAGTTGTAGCATCTAATACGATTAGTAAACAATTGTGCTTGTACGATTGTAAACTATTATTTTTGGCCACATTTTCTGCGACTAATCAATTAATTATAAAGTAATTTTTTATTTATACTGCGGAAAATTAAACGAAGTTTTAGCATCTAATACGATTAGTAAAGTATTGTGCTTGGACTACGACATACTTGGCCACTAAGTGCCGAAAACAAGATCAAAGCTGATCAACTAAATCCAGGAATGAAATAATCTTGCTTTGTTTCTCTTTTACTTTGATAAGTATTAAAAATTAAGGCATTTATTCTTCAAAGTATAATCCATTGTCCATACTTCAACCCATTTTTATACAGAAATACTATAGAGTACTCTGGCCGAGTCTTTTATACTTGACTATCAGAACCAGTAAAAGCCTTACAATGCGCACAGTTAAAGCGCATACTCGTACATGGATAGCCTAACTGAAAATTTGAAGAAAAAATAATTTTTATTGTAAAATTTCGAATTTGTTATTAACCAGGTTTAATAATTAGGCGAACGATTAGTAGCAATAATTCTAGCTGCACCCTCCTCAAAGACGGCTAATTTAAAAGAGTTCCAATGTCTTTTTTTTTTTCTTTTTTTGAAATGTGCTTGATTGAAGTAGCGTATTTTGAATGCGGCAGTTATGAAATATGACCTGTATGAAAGGTTTTTTTTTTTATATATATTAGAAGAATGGACTAGAGTGGGACCGCCACAATGAGGAAGGTGTTCTGGAAAAGAGAGCCGACACACCTTGCCGGTGAATAGACAATAGGTTCATCGTAACAAAGCAGTCCACCTACAGCAAACGATCTGCCCCTCATAATGCGCACGCCAATCACCTATAATTGACAAGAATTATAGTGCAGTTCTGGTTGTCGAAGAATATGATCCAACTCACTAAGGCAACAAACCCATAATTGCCTCCGACAAGTATTTCCGACTTGAATTAGATTTCTATTATTGTTCCGGGCTAAATTCACAAAGAACTATGAATTCATAATGAATGATAGCCATATTTATAAAGAAAATACCTAGCAATTAGCTTGAAATTATTTTTTACAGAATAGTCATTTTCATTTCCCTCTCCACCCAAGTCGTTTAAAGCCCTTTCTCAAGAATGCATCAGACTCTATCAATGCAAGAAAAGGAAGAGATTAGCAAAGCTTATGGGAAAATTGCAAGAAATTCTGGTAGTAGAGGGAAAATGGGGGTTCTGGCGCACATAAATTGTGCCAGATCCAAACACCTCCAAATCTGACCGGGTAATCATCGAGTTCAACGAAGCTGAAAGCCATACCAATCAGCACCATTCTACCCTCACCTGTCATCGAATTTGACGAGGCTGAAATCCGCACCATCACAAAAAAAAGAGGAATCATTTTAAAAGATATAAAGATTTAAATGATTTAAATCGGTATAGATATACTCAGATCTCAGAACTGTTAAATAATAATTTTGTTCAGAATAATGTTTGAAATAAAAAGGTTTATGACAGAGAAGTTTAAAATAAACAGACTAAAGGGTTTTTTTAAGCGTATGCTTATTTTTTTAGAAAAATGAGTTTAAAAAAGCACTCACACAATACAAATAGGGTGAAGGGACCGGTAATTTAGAGCTTAAGAAAAAATTCGAGTTACGTTTAGAATATCTTCCGTTATTTTGGCTCCATCTGATGGTTGGTACAATTGTGCCGCTCCATTAGATTGTATTATGTATTCAGTAAATTCGATTATTATGTCAACCAAAAATTATTACTTTTTTTAAGTATTTCAATGACCCGGTGATTGACAAGGGGTGGGACCAGTGATTGACAACAAGTATAATCCTGAAACGACCTAAAAAATTCAAAACATTAAAATCACTGTTCCACTTAGATTTTTAACAAAAAAATCAGCCTTATTCATAATTAATAACAATCGGTTTATAAAGTGTAAGTGCACAAAATTTCATACGAATAATTTGTTGTTTACTGTGGGAGTTATAAGGGCCCCAATTCACAGCAAAACCATGACCCAAAAAAATTTCAACGCTCAATATCATCTCAACTAATGTATCTGTACTCAAGATAACTATAGCATAATACTCAGTAAAACCGAGTGTGTAAGTGCACAAAATTTCATACCAATATACTGTTGTTTACTGTGGGAGTTATAAGGGCCCCATTTCACAGCAAAACCATGACCCAAAAAAATTTCAACTCTCAAATCTTCTCAACTAATGTATCTGTACTCAAGATAACTATAGCATACTACTCAGTAAAACCGAGTGTGTAAGTGCACAAAATTTCATACGAATAATCTGTTGTTACTGTGGGAGTTATAAGGGCCCCATTTCACAGCAAAACCATGACCCAAAAAAATTTCAACTCTTAATATCATCTCAACTAATGTATCTGTACTCAAGATAACTATAGCATACTACTCAGTAAAACCGAGTGTGTAAGTGCACAAAATTTCATAGGAATAATCTGTTGTTTACTGTGGGATTTATAAGGGCCCCATTTCACAGCAAAACCATGACCCAAAAAAATTTCAACTCTCAATATCTTCTCAACTAATGTATCTGTACTCAAGATAACTATAGCATACTACTCAGTAAAACTGAGTGTGTAAGTGCACAAAATTTCATACGAATAATCTGTTGTTTACTGTGGGAGTTATAAGGGCCCCATTTCACAGCAAAACCATGACCCAAAAAAATTTCAACTCTCAATATCTTCTCAACTAATGTATCTGTACTCAAGATAACTATAGCATACTACTCAGTAAAACCGAGTGTGTAAGTGCACAAAATTTCATACGAATAATCTGTTATTTACTGTGGGAGTTATAAGGGCCCCATTTCACAGCAAAACCATGACCCAAAAAAATTTCAACTCTGAATATCTTCTCAACTAATGTATCTGTACTCAAGATAACTATAGCATACTACTCAGTAAAACCGAGTGTGTAAGTGCACAAAATTTCATACGAATAATCTGTTGTTTACTGTGGGAGTTATAAGGGTCCCATTTCACAGCAAAACCATGACCCAAAAAAATTTCAACTCTCAATATCCAATCAACTAATGTATCTGTACTCAAGATAACTATAGCATACTACTCAGTAAAACCGAGTGTGTAAGTGCACAAAATTTCATACGAATAATCTGTTGTTTACTGTGGGAGTTATAAGGGCCCCATTTCACAGCAAAACCATGACCCAAAAAAATTTCAACTCTCAATATCTTCTCAACTAATGTATCTGTACTCAAGATAACTATAGCATACTACTCAGTAAAACCGAGTGTGTAAGTGCACAAAATTTCATACGAATAATCTGTTGTTTACTGTGGGAGTTATAAGGGCCCTATTTCACAGCAAAACCATGACCCAAAAAAATTTCAACTCTCAATATCTTCTCAACTAATGTATCTGTACTCAAGATAACTATAGCATACTACTCAGTCAAACCGAGTGTGTAAGTGCACAAAATTTCATACGAATAATCTGTTATTTACTGTGGGAGTTATAAGGGCCCCATTTCACAGCAAAACCATGACCCAAAAAAATTTCAACTCTCAATATCCTATCAACTAATGTATCTGTGCTCAAGATAACTATAGCATACTACTCAGTAAAACCGAGTGTGTAAGTGCACAAAATTTCATACGAATAATCTGTTGTTTACTGTGGGAGTTATAAGGGCCCCATTTCACAGCAAAACCATGACCCAAAAAAATTTCAACTCTCAATATCTTCTCAACTAATGTATCTGTACTCAAGATAACTATAGCATACTACTCAGTAAAACCGAGTGTGTAAGTGCACAAAATTTCATACGAATAATCTGTTGTTTACTGTGGGAGTTATAAGGGCCCCATTTCACAGCAAAACCATGACCCAAAAAAATTTCAACTCTCAATATCTTCTCAACTAATGTATCTGTACTCAAGATAACTATAGCATACTACTCAGTAAAACCGAGTGTGTAAGTGCACAAAATTTCATACGAATAATCTGTTGTTTACTGTGGGAGTTATAAGGGCCCCATTTCACAGCAAAACCATGACCCAAAAAAATTTCAACTCTCAATATCTTCTCAACTAATGTATCTGTACTCAAGATAACTATAGCATACTACTCAGTAAAACCGAGTGTGTAAGTGCACAAAATTTCATACGAATAATTTGTTGTTTACTATGGGAGTTATAAGGGCCCCATTTCACAGCAAAACCATGACCCAAAAAAATTTCAACTCTCAATATCTTCTCAACTAATGTAGCTGTACTCAAGATAACTATAGCATACTACTCAGTAAAACCGAGTGTGTAAGTGCACAAAATTTCATACGAATAATCTGTTGTTACTGTGGGAGTTATAAGGGCCCCATTTCACAGCAAAACCATGACCCAAAAAAATTTCAACTCTCAAAATCTTCTCAACTAATGTATCTGTACTCAAGATAACTATAGCATACTACTCAGTAAAACCGAGTGTGTAAGTGCACAAAATTTCATACGAATAATCTGTTGTTACTGTGGGAGTTATAAGGGCCCCATTTCACAGCAAAACCATGACCCAAAAAAATTTCAACTCTTAATATCATCTCAACTAATGTATCTGTACTCAAGATAACTATAGCATACTACTCAGTAAAACCGTGTGTGTAAGTGCACAAAATTTCATAGGAATAATCTGTTGTTTACTGTGGGATTTATAAGGGCCCCATTTCACAGCAAAACCATGACCCAAAAAAATTTCAACTCTCAATATCTTCTCAACTAATGTATCTGTACTCAAGATAACTATAGCATACTACTCAGTAAAACCGAGTGTGTAAGTGCACAAAATTTCATACGAATAATCTGTTGTTACTGTGGGAGTTATAAGGGCCCCATTTCACAGCAAAACCATGACCCAAAAAAATTTAAACTCTGAATATCTTCTCAACTAATGTATCTGTACTCAAGATAACTATAGCATACTACTCAGTAAAACCGAGTGTGTAAGTGCACAAAATTTCATACGAATAATCTGTTGTTTACTGTGGGAGTTATAAGGGTCCCATTTCACAGCAAAACCATGACCCAAAAAAATTTCAACTCTCAATATCCAATCAACTAATGTATCTGTACTCAAGATAACTATAGCATACTACTCAGTAAAACCGAGTGTGTAAGTGCACAAAATTTCATACGAATAATCTGTTGTTTACTGTGGGAGTTATAAGGGCCCCATTTCACAGCAAAACCATGACCCAAAAAAATTTCAACACTCAATATCTTCTCAACTAATGTATCTGTACTCAAGATAACTATAGCATACTACTCAGTAAAACCGAGTGTGTAAGTGCACAAAATTTCATACGAATAATCTGTTGTTTACTGTGGGAGTTATAAGGGCCCTATTTCACAGCAAAACCATGACCCAAAAAAATTTCAACTCTCAATATCTTCTCAACTAATGTATCTGTACTCAAGATAACTATAGCATACTACTCAGTCAAACCGAGTGTGTAAGTGCACAAAATTTCATACGAATAATCTGTTATTTACTGTGGGAGTTATAAGGGCCCCATTTCACAACAAAACCATGACCCAAAAAAATTTCAACTCTCAATATCCTATCAACTAATGTATCTGTACTCAAGATAACTATAGCATACTACTCAGTAAAACCGAGTGTGTAAGTGCACAAAATTTCATACGAATAATCTGTTGTTTACTGTGGGAGTTATAAGGGCCCCATTTCACAGCAAAACCATGACCCAAAAAAATTTCAACTCTCAATATCTTCTCAACTAATGTATCTGTACTCAAGATAACTATAGCATACTACTCAGTAAAACCGAGTGTGTAAGTGCACAATATTTCATACGAATAATCTGTTGTTTACTGTGGGAGTTATAAGGGCCCCATTTCACAGCAAAACCATGACCCAAAAAAATTTCAACTCTCAATATCTTCTCAACTAATGTATCTGTACTCAAGATAACTATAGCATACTACTCAGTAAAACCGAGTGTGTAAGTGCACAAAATTTCATACGAATAATCTGTTGTTTACTGTGGGAGTTATAAGGGCCCCATTTCACAGCAAAACCATGACCCAAAAAAATTTCAACTCTCAATATCTTCTCAACTAATGTATCTGTACTCAAGATAACTATAGCATACTACTCAGTAAAACCGAGTGTGTAAGTGCACAAAATTTCATACGAATAATTTGTTGTTTACTGTGGGAGTTATAAGGGCCCCATTTCACAGCAAAACCATGACCCAAAAAAATTTCAACTCTCAATATCTTCTCAACTAATGTATCTGTACTCAAGAAAACTATAGCATACTACTCAGTAAAACCGAGTGTGTAAGTGCACAAAATTTCATACGAATAATTTGTTGTTTACTATGGGAGTTATAAGGGCCCCATTTCACAGCAAAACCATGACCCAAAAATATTTCAACTCTCAATATCTTCTCAACTAATATATCTGTACTCAAGATAACTATAGCATACTACTCAGTAAAACCGAGTGTGTAAGTGCACAAAATTTCATACGAATAATTTGTTGTTTACTGTGGGAGTTATAAGGGCCCCATTTCACAGCAAAACCATGACCCAAAAAAATTTCAACTCTCAATATCTTCTCAACTAATGTATCTGTACTCAAGATAACTATAGCATACTACTCAGTAAAACCGAGTGTGTAAGTGCACAAAATTTCATACGAATAATCTGTTATTTACTGTGGGAGTTATAAGGGCCCCATTTCACAGCAAAACCATGCCCCAAAAAAATTTCAACTCTCAATATCTTCTCAACTAATATATCTGTACTCAAGATAACTATAGCATACTACTCAGTAAAACCGAGTGTGTAAGTGCACAAAATTTCATACGAATAATTTGTTGTTTACTGTGGGAGTTATAAGGGCCCCATTTCACAGCAAAACCATGACCCAAAAAAACTTCAACTCTCAATATCTTCTCAACTAATGTATCTGTACTCAAGATAACTATTGCATACTACTCAGTAAAACCGAGTGTGTAAGTGCACAAAATTTCATACGAATAATCTGTTATTTACTGTGGGAGTTATAAGGGCCCCATTTCACAGCAAAACCATGACCCAAAAATATTTCAACTCTCAATATCCTATCAACTAATGTATCTGTACTCAAGATAACTATAGCATACTACTCAGTAAAACCGAGTGTGTAAGTGCACAAAATTTCATACGAATAATCTGTTGTTTACTGTGGGAGTTATAAGGGCCCCATTTCACAGCAAAACCATGACCCAAAAAAATTTCAACTCTCAATATCTTCTCAACTAATGTATCTGTACTCAAGATAACTATAGCATACTACTCAGTAAAACCGAGTGTGTAAGTGCACAAAATTTCATACGAATAATCTGTTATTTACTGTGGGAGTTATAAGGGCCCCATTTCACAGCAAAACCATGACCCAAAAAAATTTCAATTCTCAATATCCTATCAACTAATGTATCTGTACTCAAGATAACTATAGCATACTACTCAGTAAAACCGAGTGTGTAAGTGCACAAAATTTCATACGAATAATCTGTTGTTTACTGTGGGAGTTATAAGGGCCCCATTTCACAGCAAAACCATGACCCAAAAAAATTTCAACTCTCAATATCTTCTCAACTAATGTATCTGTACTCAAGATAACTATAGCATACTACTCAGTAAAACCGAGTGTGTAAGTGCACAAAATTTCATACGAATAATCTGTTGTTTACTGTGGGAGTTATAAGGGCCCCATTTCACAGCAAAACCATGACCCAAAAAAAATTCAACTCTCAATATCTTCTCAACTAATGGATCTATACTCAAGAAAACTATAGCATACTACTCAGTAAAACCGAGTGTGTAAGTGCACAAAATTTCATACGAATAATTTGTTGTTTACTGTGGGAGTTATAAAGGCCCCATTTCACAGCAAAACCATGACCCAAAAAAATTTCAACTCTCAATATCTTCTCAACTAATGTAGCTGTACTCAAGATAACTATAGCATACTACTCAGTAGAACCGAGTGTGTAAGTGCACAAAATTTCATACGAATAATCTGTTGTTTACTGTGGGAGTTATAAGGGCCCCATTTCACAGCAAAACCATGACCCAAAAAAATTTCAACTCTCAATATCTTCTCAACTAATGTATCTGTACTCAAGATAACTTTAGCATACTACTCAGTAAAACCGAGTGTGTAAGTGCACAAAATTTCATACGAATAATCTGTTATTTACTGTGGGAGTTATAAGGGCCCCATTTCACAGCAAAACCATGACCCAAAAATATTTCAACTCTCAATATCTTCTCAACTAATGTATCTGTACTCAAGATAACTATAGCATACTACTCAGTAAAACCGAGTGTGTAAGTGCACAAAATTTCATACGAATAATCTGTTGTTTACTGTGGGAGTTATAAGGGCCCCATTTCACAGCAAAACCATGACCCAAAAAAATTTCAACTCTCAATATCTTCTCAACTAATGTATCTGTACTCAAGATAACTATAGCATACTACTCAGTAAAACCGAGTGTGTAAGTGCACAAAATTTCATACGAATAATTTGTTGTTTACTGTGGGAGTTATAAGGGCCCCATTTCACAGCAAAACCATGACCCAATAAAATTTCAACTCTCAATATCTTCTCAACTAATGTATCTGTACTCAAGATAACTATAGCATACTACTCAGTAAAACCGAGTGTGTAAGTGCACAAAATTTCATACCAATATACTGTTGTTTACTGTGGGAGTTATAAGGGCCCCATTTCACAGCAAAACCATGACCCAAAAAAATTTCAACTCTCAATATCTTCTCAACTAATGTATCTGTACTCAAGATAACTATAGCATACTACTCAGTAAAACCGAGTGTGTAAGTGCACAAAATTTCATACGAATAATCTGTTGTTTACTGTGGGAGTTATAAGGGCCCCATTTCACAGCAAAACCATGACCCAAAAAAAATTCAACTCTCAATATCTTCTCAACTAATGGATCTATACTCAAGAAAACTATAGCATACTACTCAGTAAAACCGAGTGTGTAAGTGCACAAAATTTCATACGAATAATTTGTTGTTTACTGTGGGAGTTATAAAGGCCCCATTTCACAGCAAAACCATGACCCAAAAAAATTTCAACTCTCAATATCTTCTCAACTAATGTAGCTGTACTCAAGATAACTATAGCATACTACTCAGTAGAACCGAGTGTGTAAGTGCACAAAATTTCATACGAATAATCTGTTGTTTACTGTGGGAGTTATAAGGGCCCCATTTCACAGCAAAACCATGACCCAAAAAAATTTCAACTCTCAATATCTTCTCAACTAATGTATCTGTACTCAAGATAACTTTAGCATACTACTCAGTAAAACCGAGTGTGTAAGTGCACAAAATTTCATACGAATAATCTGTTATTTACTGTGGGAGTTATAAGGGCCCCATTTCACAGCAAAACCATGACCCAAAAATATTTCAACTCTCAATATCTTCTCAACTAATGTATCTGTACTCAAGATAACTATAGCATACTACTCAGTAAAACCGAGTGTGTAAGTGCACAAAATTTCATACGAATAATCTGTTGTTTACTGTGGGAGTTATAAGGGCCCCATTTCACAGCAAAACCATGACCCAAAAAAATTTCAACTCTCAATATCTTCTCAACTAATGTATCTGTACTCAAGATAACTATAGCATACTACTCAGTAAAACCGAGTGTGTAAGTGCACAAAATTTCATACGAATAATTTGTTGTTTACTGTGGGAGTTATAAGGGCCCCATTTCACAGCAAAACCATGACCCAATAAAATTTCAACTCTCAATATCTTCTCAACTAATGTATCTGTACTCAAGATAACTATAGCATACTACTCAGTAAAACCGAGTGTGTAAGTGCACAAAATTTCATACCAATATACTGTTGTTTACTGTGGGAGTTATAAGGGCCCCATTTCACAGCAAAACCATGACCCAAAAAAATTTCAACTCTCAATATCTTCTCAACTAATGTATCTGTACTCAAGATAACTATAGCATACTACTCAGTAAAACCGAGTGTGTAAGTGCACAAAATTTCATACGAATAATCTGTTGTTTACTGTGGGAGTTATAAGGGCCCCATTTCACAGCAAAACCATGACCCAAAAAAAATTCAACTCTCAATATCTTCTCAACTAATGGATCTATACTCAAGAAAACTATAGCATACTACTCAGTAAAACCGAGTGTGTAAGTGCACAAAATTTCATACGAATAATTTGTTGTTTACTGTGGGAGTTATAAAGGCCCCATTTCACAGCAAAACCATGACCCAAAAAAATTTCAACTCTCAATATCTTCTCAACTAATGTAGCTGTACTCAAGATAACTATAGCATACTACTCAGTAAAACCGATTGTGTATGAGCACAAAATTTCATACGAATAATCTGTTGTTTACTGTGGGAGTTATAAGGGCCCCATTTCACAGCAAAACCATGACCCAAAAAAATTTCCACTCTCAATATCTTCCCAACTAATGTATCTGTACTCAAGATAACTATAGCATACTACTCAGTAAAACCGTGTGTGTAAGTGCACAAAATTTCATACGAATAATTTGTTGTTTACTGTGGGAGTTATAAGAGCCCCATTTCACAGCAAAACCATGACCCTAAAAAATTTCAACTCTCAATATCTTGTGAACTAATGGATCTGTACTCAAGAAAACTATAGCATACTACTCAGTAAAGCAGAGTGTGTAAGAGCACAAAATTTCATACGAATAATCTGTTGTTTACTGTGGGAGTTATAAGGGCCCCATTTAACAGCAAAACCATGACCCAAAAAAATTTCAACTCTTAATATCATCTCAACTAATGTATCTGTACTCAAGATAACTATAGCATACTACTCAGTAAAACCGATTGTGTATGTGCACAAAATTTCATACGAATAATCTGTTGTTTACTGTGGGAGTTATAAGGGCACCATTTCACAGCAAAACCAGACCCAAAAAAATTTCAACTTTCAATATCTTCTCAACTAATGTATCTGTACTCAAGATAACTATAGCATACTACTCAGTAAAACCGAGTGTGTAAGTGCACAAAATTTCATACGAATAATCTGTTGTTTACTGTGGGAGTTATAAGGGCCCCATTTCACAGCAAAACCATGACCCAAAAAAATTTCAACTCTCAATATCTTCTCAACTAATGTATCTGTACTCAAGATAACTATAGCATACTACTCAGTAAAACCGAGTGTGTAAGTGCACAAAATTTCATACGAATAATCTGTTATTTACTGTGGGAGTTATAAGGGCCCCATTTCACAGCAAAACCATGACCCAAAAATATTTCAACTCTCAATATCCTATCAACTAATGTATCTGTACTCAAGATAACTATAGCATACTACTCAGTAAAACCGAGTGTGTAAGTGCACAATATTTCATACGAATAATCTGTTGTTTACTGTGGGAGTTATAAGGGCCCCATTTCACAGCAAAACCATGACCCAAAAAAATTTCAACTCTCAATATCTTCTCAACTAATGTATCTGTACTCAAGATAACTATAGCATACTACTCAGTAAAACCGAGTGTGTAAGAGCACAAAATTTCATACGAATAATCTGTTGTTTACTGTGGCAGTTATAAGGGCCCCATTTCACAGCAAAACCATGACCCAAAAAAATTTCAACTCTCAATATCATCTCAACTAATGTATCTGTACTCAAGATAACTATAGCATACTACTCAGTAAAACCGATTGTGTATGTGCACAAAATTTCATACGAATAATCTGTTGTTTACTGTGGGAGTTATAAGGGCCCCATTTCACAGCAAAACCATGACCCAAAAAAATTTCCACTCTCAATATCTTCCCAACTAATGTATCTGTACTCAAGATAACTATAGCATACTACTCAGTAAAACCGTGTGTGTAAGTGCACAAAATTTCATACGAATAATCTGTTGTTTACTGTGGGAGTTATAAGGGCCCCATTTCACAGCAAAACCATGACCCAAAAAAAATTCAACTCTCAATATCTTCTCAACTAATGGATCTATACTCAAGAAAACTATAGCATACTACTCAGTAAAACCGAGTGTGTAAGTGCACAAAATTTCATACGAATAATTTGTTGTTTACTGTGGGAGTTATAAAGGCCCCATTTCACAGCAAAACCATGACCCAAAAAAATTTCAACTCTCAATATCTTCTCAACTAATGTAGCTGTACTCAAGATAACTATAGCATACTACTCAGTAAAACCGATTGTGTATGAGCACAAAATTTCATACGAATAATCTGTTGTTTACTGTGGGAGTTATAAGGGCCCCATTTCACAGCAAAACCATGACCCAAAAAAATTTCCACTCTCAATATCTTCCCAACTAATGTATCTGTACTCAAGATAACTATAGCATACTACTCAGTAAAACCGTGTGTGTAAGTGCACAAAATTTCATACGAATAATTTGTTGTTTACTGTGGGAGTTATAAGAGCCCCATTTCACAGCAAAACCATGACCCAAAAAAATTTCAACTCTCAATATCTTGTGAACTAATGGATCTGTACTCAAGAAAACTGTAGCATACTACTCAGTAAAGCAGAGTGTGTAAGAGCACAAAATTTCATACGAATAATCTGTTATTTACTGTGGGAGTTATAAGGGCCCCATTTCACAGCAAAACCATGACCCAAAAATATTTCAACTCTCAATATCCTATCAACTAATGTATCTGTACTCAAGATAACTATAGCATACTACTCAGTAAAACCGAGTGTGTAAGTGCACAATATTTCATACGAATAATCTGTTGTTTACTGTGGGAGTTATAAGGGCCCCATTTCACAGCAAAACCATGACCCAAAAAAATTTCAACTCTCAATATCTTCTCAACTAATGTATCTGTACTCAAGATAACTATAGCATACTACTCAGTAAAACCGAGTGTGTAAGAGCACAAAATTTCATACGAATAATCTGTTGTTTACTGTGGCAGTTATAAGGGCCCCATTTCACAGCAAAACCATGACCCAAAAAAATTTCAACTCTCAATATCATCTCAACTAATGTATCTGTACTCAAGATAACTATAGCATACTACTCAGTAAAACCGATTGTGTATGTGCACAAAATTTCATACGAATAATCTGTTGTTTACTGTGGGAGTTATAAGGGCCCCATTTCACAGCAAAACCATGACCCAAAAAAATTTCCACTCTCAATATCTTCCCAACTAATGTATCTGTACTCAAGATAACTATAGCATACTACTCAGTAAAACCGTGTGTGTAAGTGCACAAAATTTCATACGAATAATCTGTTGTTTACTGTGGGAGTTATAAGGGCCCCATTTCACAGCAAAACCATGACCCAAAAAAAATTCAACTCTCAATATCTTCTCAACTAATGGATCTATACTCAAGAAAACTATAGCATACTACTCAGTAAAACCGAGTGTGTAAGTGCACAAAATTTCATACGAATAATTTGTTGTTTACTGTGGGAGTTATAAAGGCCCCATTTCACAGCAAAACCATGACCCAAAAAAATTTCAACTCTCAATATCTTCTCAACTAATGTAGCTGTACTCAAGATAACTATAGCATACTACTCAGTAAAACCGATTGTGTATGAGCACAAAATTTCATACGAATAATCTGTTGTTTACTGTGGGAGTTATAAGGGCCCCATTTCACAGCAAAACCATGACCCAAAAAAATTTCCACTCTCAATATCTTCCCAACTAATGTATCTGTACTCAAGATAACTATAGCATACTACTCAGTAAAACCGTGTGTGTAAGTGCACAAAATTTCATACGAATAATTTGTTGTTTACTGTGGGAGTTATAAGAGCCCCATTTCACAGCAAAACCATGACCCAAAAAAATTTCAACTCTCAATATCTTGTGAACTAATGGATCTGTACTCAAGAAAACTGTAGCATACTACTCAGTAAAGCAGAGTGTGTAAGAGCACAAAATTTCATACGAATAATCTGTTGTTTACTGTGGGAGTTATAAGGGCCCCATTTAACAGCAAAACCATGACCCAAAAAAATTTCAACTCTTAATATCATCTCAACTAATGTATCTGTACTCAAGATAACTATAGCATACTACTCAGTAAAACCGATTGTGTATGTGCACAAAATTTCATACGAATAATCTGTTGTTTACTGTGGGAGTTATAAGGGCCCCATTTCACAGCAAAACCAGACCCAAAAAAATTTCAACTTTCAATATCTTCTCAACTAATGTATCTGTACTCAAGATAACTATAGCATACTACTCAGTAAAACCGAGTGTGTAAGTGCACAAAATTTCATACGAATAATCTGTTGTTTACTGTGGGAGTTATAAGGGCCCCATTTCACAGCAAAACCATGACCCAAAAAAATTTCAACTCTCAATATCTTCTCAACTAATGTATCTGTACTCAAGATAACTATAGCATACTACTCAGTAAAACCGAGTGTGTAAGTGCACAAAATTTCATACGAATAATCTGTTATTTACTGTGGGAGTTATAAGGGCCCCATTTCACAGCAAAACCATGACCCAAAAATATTTCAACTCTCAATATCCTATCAACTAATGTATCTGTACTCAAGATAACTATAGCATACTACTCAGTAAAACCGAGTGTGTAAGTGCACAATATTTCATACGAATAATCTGTTGTTTACTGTGGGAGTTATAAGGGCCCCATTTCACAGCAAAACCATGACCCAAAAAAATTTCAACTCTCAATATCTTCTCAACTAATGTATCTGTACTCAAGATAACTATAGCATACTACTCAGTAAAACCGAGTGTGTAAGAGCACAAAATTTCATACGAATAATCTGTTGTTTACTGTGGCAGTTATAAGGGCCCCATTTCACAGCAAAACCATGACCCAAAAAAATTTCAACTCTCAATATCATCTCAACTAATGTATCTGTACTCAAGATAACTATAGCATACTACTCAGTAAAACCGATTGTGTATGTGCACAAAATTTCATACGAATAATCTGTTGTTTACTGTGGGAGTTATAAGGGCCCCATTTCACAGCAAAACCATGACTCAAAAAAATTTCAACTCTCAATATCTTCTCAACTAATGTATCTGTACTCAAGATAACTATAGCATACTACTCAGTAAAACCGTGTGTGTAAGTGCACAAAATTTCATACGAATAATTTGTTGTTTACTGTGGGAGTTATAAGGGCCCCATTTCACAGCAAAACCATGACCCAAAAAAATTTCAACTCTCAATATCTTCTCAACTAATGTATCTGTACTCAAGATAACTATAGCATACTAATCAGTAAAACCGAGTGTGTAAGTGCACAAAATTTCATACGAATAATCTGTTGTTTACAGTGGGAATTATAAGGGCCCAATTTCACAGTAAAACCATGACCCAAAAAAATTTCAACTCTCAATATCTTGTGAACTAATGGATCTGTACTCAAGAAAACTATAGCATATTACTCAGTAAAACAGAGTGTGTAAGAGCACAAAATTTCATACGAATAATCTGTTGTTTACAGTGGCAATTATAAGGGCCCCATTTCACAGCAAAACCATGACCCGAAAAAATTTCAACTCTCAATATCTTCTCATGTTATTGATCGGTACCCAAGGAAACTACAGCATATAACTTATAAATCAGTAAAGTGTAGTATGTATGTGAACAATATTTCATGTCAATAATGTGTTAAGTGCGGGAGGTAGTTGTAGGTCAAGGAACATCAATTAGTAAAGCTGCTAAAAAGCACCCAGTCGCTCGAGTTACCCTACTGTACAAAGTGAAAGGTAAATCTACAGTCATCTGACGAATGGAGCCATGTACAGTGCTCTCCTCTGCGAAAGAGGATATTTTTTAGTTTTGTGGATCACGTCCGTTGCCAGAGCTGGGTTTCCCATCACTAAAAGCTTTCTACTGATGCGTGTGTGGCAACTTATTAAAAAACTAGATATACCGAACCCTTTCAATAATAACCTATCAGGTAAATCTTGGTAGAAAGCATTCCGGAACCGTCATCCTATCATTGCAAGAAGGATAAGCGAACTGTTTCTTGAGCCAAAGTAACCAATAGTAGTTTGAACGTTTTGTATAATGAAGTTTCTCCATAATTGAATGACGCAGATGCCCTAGAAGGTTTGAACGAAATTAAAACTCTCCGGTAGGATAGTTGTATAAGGGTTGATCGTCAATAACTGCATGAAAAAGCGTAATGTTGAAAAATATTACATTATTTTGGTAGGCCAATTTAAAAACTGATTGTTATTAATTATGAATAAGACTGATTTTTTTTTGTAAAAAATCTAAGTGGAACAGTGATTTAGATATTTTGAATTTTTTAGGTCGTTTCAGGAAATATACTTGTTGTCAATCACTGGTCCCACCCCATGTCAAACACTGGTACCACCGAAAATTCGGTATGTCAATCACCGGGTCATTGAAATACTTTAAAAAAAGTAATAATTTTTGGTTGACATAAAAATCGAATTTACTGAATACATAATACAATCTAAAGGAGTGGTACAATTGTACCAACCAACACCTGGAGCCAAAATAACGGAAGATATTCTAAACGAAACTCGATTTTTTTCTTAAGCTCTAAATTACCGGTCCCTTCACCCTATTTGTTTTGTGTGAGTGCTTTTTTAAACTGATTTTTCGAAAAAAATAAGCATACGCTTAAAAAAACCCTTTAGTCTGTTGTTTATTTTTAACTTCTCTGTCATAAACCTATTTATTTATTTCAAACATTATTCTGAACAAAATTATTATTTCACAGTTCTGAGATCTGAGTATATCTATACCGATTTAAATCTTTATATCTTTTAAAATGATTCCTCTTTTTTTTTGTGATGGTGCGGATTTCAGCCTCGTCAAATTCGATGATAGGTGGGGGTAGAATGGTGCTGATGGGTATGGCTTAAAGCTTCGTTGAACTCGATGATTATCCGGTCAGATTTGGAGGTTTTTGGATCTGGTACAATTTAGGTGCGCCAGAACCGCCATTTTCTTTCTACTATTCTGGGTAAAAGTCTTGATTTATCAGCTTTTCACCCTAAGAAAAATGAATGGAGAATCATTATGGAATTAATTTGGACCTGGTATTTAATAATATAGATAAGCTCTTATCACATTTACTAACGATTAGTATTTTAATGAAATAATCACTAACCAGTTCTGTAAATTATGCTCAAGAAGTAGGAGTAGACCACTTATAATGCAACGATTCTTTAATTCAATTCTGTATGCCGATGATACAAGTCTCATAGCCTCAGAAAGATTTAAACAACTACCAAAAAGGAGAATAACATCGATAACAGCTTGCAAACGTCTTGGAACTGAGTGGACTAAGTTTTTAATTGATTGATTCTTTTCCAGATTCTTCGACTAAAAGATTTTTTAGGTGGTGTCTTCCAATGATTTGGTGTTTTCTAACGTTTTGATCCAGTATGTACCATATACGTATGTTCAATAATATTCAAGTCTGGCGACTGTGGAGGGGCAGCTGTCTCGGAACCACTCTTTAGTTTTACTAGCAGTGTGCTTAAGATGAACGGATGCTGGATTCCCAAAATTTGCTGCACTTGCTTTAAGGTTACGGAGCAAAATGTTCACCTAACCTTCTGCATTTAAAATTACCCACGATAGGTACATGATTTCCTACCCGCATCATAGGCAACACATCCTCAAACTATTTCATGTTCGCCTCTGTGTTTCACTGTAACTGAAACATTTTGTTTCTTCAGTTCCTTGTCCATTAGAACCAAACAAATTGAACTTGCTTTCGTCAGAGAACACTACATTTTCCCAAAAACAGATGGGCTTCTTTAGGTATTCTTTGGCAAAAGCATGTCGCTTTTTGCAGTTCGTTTAGCTGATGAAAGGTTTCTTTTTTGGCACTCTACCGTGAAGACCGTCAGAATGCAAAGCATTCCTTATTGTCCTTTCGCTTACGCTGATACCAGAAGTTGATTGCACCATATCAGCTAGAGCCTGTGCGCTTATCATTGGAATCTTAAGAGCTTCATGTTTTATTTTACTCTTCATTCTACCATTTAACTTCTTCCTACGGCCATTGCCTTTACTGTTTTCTGTTGTACCTCGTTCCTCATATCCCTTTATAACGTATTTTACAGAAGAGAAATTCAGCCCTGAGAAATCAGCAATTTCCCCGATATGACTTTTGTTCACTCCGTAGTAAAATACGCGGGTAATTTCGCGTGTGCCAACAAGTGTTAAGTAATTCCCATACTTTGATCATTATCACAACAGTTTAGAATATTGAGCGAAAGAAAATTATAACAACTAACTGGTGAAAGATCTTTGAAATTCTATAACAGTGTGTGCAAATACTTTTTTCCATATGTATGTTATTTTTAATTTTTGCTTCATTATGGTAGAAATTTTAGATTATGTTTACTTGGGGGTTTGGTAAGAAATTATACTTTTAATTTGTGAAGTTAACAGAAATGTATCACTTAAATTCAAAAATTTAAAGAAAAAATTGTTATGCAAATACTTTTTACCACCACTGTAGTTTGTTGTGCTATCTGTTGGTATATACCAAAACTGACTGGTGATCATTTTTAGAACTAATGAATCTTCAGCTTAATTGAAGTAAAATTTTTATGAAAATAGAAAAGTCTGGTCTTTGAAGACATCTTCAAATATTCTATATTAAACTAAAAAAAAAACTTTTAACCTGTCTTTCTAACTGTATTTTTTAAAGGAGATATATTGTAATAAAGTTTAGGAGTTTTACATTTCCTTCATATTTCAAACTGCTGTATCTTCTGTCCTATTGTTGCTATCTCTGCAAAAATGTAGGCATTTATAGTGCTCATTCACCTTTACCATTGAGCATAATTTCAGCATTTTAGCTGCATGCTTGATAGAGATGTAAGGTGATAAAGTTTGGGAGTTTTGCATTTCCTTCACATTTCTAATAGCTGTATCTCCTGTCCTAATGGTTCAATCTCTACAAAAACATAGGCAGTTTTAGTACTCATTCACCTTTACAATTGAGCATAGCTGCAGCATTCTAGCAGTATTTTAGAAGAAGATATAATATGATAAAGTTTAGGAGTTTTACATTTCCTTCATATTTCTGATAGCTGTATCTCCTGTCCTAATGGTTTAATCTCGACAAAAACATAGGCAGTTATAGTAGTCATTCACCTTTATTGCCTATATTATAAATAAAATATTTTTCAATATCTAAATAGCTATTATTAAAAATAAATAAGTGAGGTATGGGTTTGGATTGGCAGAAATAAAAACACGTACATTGTTAAACTTGTAATGGCAATTTCATTCTTCATCAATGATCACTACAAAAACAAAAAAATAACAATTAATTTTTTTTTTGTTTTCATGTTTTTAATAAGAAAATGTAATAAATTATTCTAATTTTATTTTATTTTTTTATTTATTTATATTTTTTATTTTGTTTTGAATAGTATAAAGTTGTGCAGTATGAGAACATAACGACTCTAAGTTAGTTGAATATAGGTAGTACAAGTGTTTACAAATTTATATATATATTTTTTTTTTTAGTTTTTTCTTTGTTTTGTTTTTGAACAGAACTAATGAAAAGAAATCAACATAGAGGTGCTTTTCAAATTTAAAACCAAAACATTTTGACTCCTTAAATTATTAAAAAAATAAAAATTATAACCATTTAAGTACATGAAAATTACAAAATAAATTACCTATCTGAACAACAAAAGTAACGTAATAAATTATAACAGGTGGCAGAAATAATACAAAATCTTTAATAACATTGTACCTAAGGCGTTTTTTTTTTGTTTTTTTTTAAATTTTATAATTTTTATTTTAAAATCTGTTGTCCATACTCGCTAAACAAACTAAACTACATCGAAATAAATTAGAGAATATCCCCACCATTGGCAATGGCACATTTTTATGAATTTTCTTTATTAGCTTACTAATATTTTAGGTACATACTAAAGTTTTCCTTTCATTTTGTGACTTCACAAGTTTACAATATATACAGTCATACAGGGCGTCATCTTTGTTACTTATCCCATACATATGTATATTTTGTTTTTGTCAAAAATGTTCAAGATTTACAGGATATATATATATTTTTAAAAAAATGTTAAAAATGGTCCTAGGCTGAGTTCGATTACACCTAAAATCATTTTTAATTTGATTCCAGCGATTTAATTGAACATGTTCAGCTCTTCTTAATGCAGTTTTCATTTATTTCCCAAATGAACTTTAAGCGAAACTCAATTAGGTATGATTATATTAGGAATAATAAAACAAATGTGGGGCGATGGGCCTTTCTCAAAACAAATAAGACAAATGAGGAAAGTAATTGTTCAGTTGTCAGCGCGTTAGGCTAGTTATGCTGGAGGTCTCAAGTTCAGATCCAGTCGCATTATCCTTAGATTTTCTCTTCTTAGGAGCCTCAACAACACACCGTCCGGTGATGGACTGTGTTGTCGGTAGCTGGCCAAAGTTTTACTGAGAAAACGCCCAAGACCGAGTAGACGCGCCTTTTAACAAAAGACATTAGTCATTAGACAAAATAACTGTAGTCATCAGTCAATCGTTAGTCTTGATCAATTATCATAAACAATTAGTAGTTATTAACAGCCATTATCTGAAAGCCATAGCGGGCTCTTGTTTTTATTAGCCTAATAAAATTATTGTTTTTTGTAGTTTGTAATAGTCTTTATTTTACTTTATAAATGTTCAAATTAAATGGAACTTCATCATGGTTTTCAGAGGGGAAAAAATAAAATTACAGTTTAATTGGTAATTTTGTTAAGACTGTTCGTGGTCATCGACTGCCCGAAGTAAGCGTTAAATTTTTTCATCAATTTATGATGGTATTGAGAACAATTTTAATACCGCAAACTAAACTTTCTCAAAACTAATTTTTACTATTAAAAGTCGTAGACCAAAAGTCTCGTTTCACAATGCCGGTAAAGTGTAAAGTCTCCAAGTCAAAAAAGACTATGAAAGATATTTATGACGTGTACTTCTTTCTTTAGGTTCGAAAGAAATGTGGAGAGGAGAGAAAATATGGGACTAAAAAATCTGTAAAAGAAGGTGTAATATTATTATATAAAACTGCGACATCTTACACAAATTATAATGCGAGGATGAATCATAAAGAAATTTCTATCAGACAAACCATTAGATAAAGTACATGATAAAAGGATAGTGTGTCCAAGGATCCCTGGCCCTGGAAAATTAGATTAGCGTAAAATTTAACTGGGTGCCGGGTCACGAAAATACAGGAGGTTGTCAAGCACGCTAAAAAAAGTGTGAAGCCTTTGAAAAAAACATCTGTATAGGATGGGACTAGCTGAAGAATCTCTTTGTAGAAAATATAGCTTGCGGAAAAACACTCCGTTCCACCTCCTTGGGGAATGCTGCATGATTTATTCATTCGAAATAAACGGGCTAAATATTCTTTATAAAAAATATAATTAAAAAAATCAACATAAAAAACAGAAACACAGACATGGAAAATGATAAAAAATAAAAATAATGCTTCAAATGCTTTCTAATAGTACCAAATGGGGCTGGGGTAAATTGCTCTTTACGAGGTCTACAATGAGGCCACTCAAAGTGGGCCTAAGTGCTATTGCCTTCCTACATAAAAAAAAAAAACTTGGTTCAAAATTAGATTAATAAGAAATAAAATAATCCATCTTGGTGCCCATAACTGGATGGTGGTAGTTCTGCATCGAGGCAGTCTAGATGAGATTCATAGAACCGAATTGTAGCGCATCATCAATTATGATGATTAGAGCTAAAGATAAATAAAAAAATAAATTTGAAAGTGCAAAAATGAGAAACTAATTCATGTTTTCGTAGTGATTAGTCTAGAAGTCGATCGCTAACTATAGAAAGGTACACAGAGAGCTGTTTACAGTTTCGACAAAAGCTTAGGAAATAAATGAAGACAAACATTGTAAAAAAACTAAATAAGTTATAGTGACATCCCTGAGATCAATTTAACATTCAAGTTGTACACCAATCCATCCCAAAAATACAATCGTTTATTATTATACAATATCTTAAATAAAACTTTTTTGGGCGATCTTTAAGACCCTTAGTTGTACGCCCTGCATGCGTATTTAGTAGTAATAATAATAAAACAAACAAATTAACAATTGATAAAACTATGAGTAATAGCCCTGGTCAGACGTCTCTGTCTGATCTCGATTTCTCCATTATCTTTCGTACAACATGACCAAGTGATGATAGTATTGCAGACTCTTTTAGTGACATATGCGTAAATGCACAGATTTTTCTTATTATATATATATATAATATATATATGTTTCAAATCTTTTATATAAATATACATATATATATATATATAATATATATTTATAAATATATTAAATATATATACATATAAATATATATATTTCACGTTTTAAACTATTGCATTAAAACATTTTGTTTAACATAGCATCAGGATAATAGCTCGATATTTGATTTAATTTCGTTAGTATAATAAATACCTAGTATTACGCATGGTCAAAACTATGAGTGTGTAATTAAAGAGACAACTACATGGGTTAATAACAGTTTTTTATTTTACTTTTTTAATATATATATTTTTTAAATTATTATTTATTTCTTGTTTTGTCAATGTATGTCGACTGAACACAATTTTTTTTTTTTTCTTGTTTTCCTTCTCTCTTTGTAATATACTTCTAATAGAGTAAAATTGTGTGGCATAACTAATGTATACTGCGGTAATAGTGTATGTACAAAATACATGGTGTGTCTTCGGCTTTGTTTTGTTTTTATTATTAATTTTTTTAACATTCAGGTAGAGGCTGTCGTTAAGAGAGATGCTTTCTTTAAACAATTTTATTAATTCTTAGAACGTTCAGGGTTCGGCCAGGATTCTCCAAGATTCACCAGTTAGTAAGTAATAAAGAAAATTTCAGTTTTTTAGTGTAAATATAATCTGTAAAACAAAATCCTAACAAAACTCTGCGTTCTGAAGTGATTCCGCCCGTTAAATGTAATAGGCACTCTAAATTCATATAAATTAACTACATATTCCAGGGTATTTTAATGAGAAACTTTCTGGCTGAAGCAATAAAGCGATTGGATTTTTTTTTTGAGCAGCTCGAATTGTGAATGATAATGTGAAATCTGTTGAAACATTAAACCGATACATTTTGTACGTTATGTGGATATGAAAATGACCTTTTTTTTCGCTATGCGAAGCAGGATGTAAGAAAGCCAATAGGCTTATTGGAGTAAGCCAATAGGAATAAGAAAGAATTATAATTCCTTATAAGGCTCATTAAAAAAAATTAAACAATTATTTCAAAAGATAATGTTTTATTTTTAAAGTCTACTAAAAGATTTCTCTTTAGTAAAACATTTAATTATTAAAAAACTAAAATTACTAATAAGTACTATTATTAAAGAACGGATGGAGTATGTCTCTAGCGAGTGCTTTTGAAATAACCAGCTGAGTAATAATTTCCCATATAAAACGTTATTACCTATTACCTCGAGTTGGTAGTAGCCTTTCAACGCAAAATTTGAAAGCAAAGTTAAGTGTCCAAATTGGACGTAACTTAAGGGCAATCCAATAATCGGTATGCACGTTCTATAAAAATAAAGAATGAAATTGTAACCACGGTAACAAAATTAAAGCAAAAATAAATAAAAATCGAGTGAGGAATGTGTAGAAAAACTGCTCTCACCCTTTGCAACCAAGTATAATTACATTTCGATTATGAACGTTTGGCAAAAACGAATACCAGTTGGTTTCGAATTAGCAGATAGTTTAACGAAAGAAAAATTCCACAATATCCAGTAGGGAACTGAAAAAAAATGAGCACCGAAGACTTGCTATGGTATCTTGAAACTTCAAAGGATCTAAGCACATCCAAGTGATCCTGCCAGCTATTTACTTAACAATGACGAAATTCTCAAAATGACGCCTCTATTTGATGATACTTGTACTTGGAGTTAGCCGGCCGAATTCAAGACACCAATAAAATAAGAATAACAAGAACTATTACGGTAGTAGTGTTTGCAGTTTTTTGTTTTTTCAACTGCGAGTTGTGAATCCTTCTATCTGATGACTACTGAATCGTCTATGGATCTCAAACCCTGAACTCCCAATTTCTTCGCCTGACCAACATCACAACCTCCTTCTCTATAAAATTAAGTATAATAAAATTAAGGTCCAAAATTCGCTTCTCCACATAACATGCGTAGAGTTATAAAATAAACAAAAATTATGAAAAGAACCCATTCTGTTTGCTTGAATATTTTAACTGCGAAAAAATAAAAATAAGTGAATCAGACACATCGCTCTAGCATCTCCCCCACCATACAGCCGACACCAACAAACGCCGAAGTCTTCACAATACAATAATTTAAAAAATCATACAATTCCCAACAATAAAAGCAAGATACATAAGGCACGTAATTCAGAGTGAACAAACCAACAGTTGTTTTATATATATATATATTTTTTTTATTTTATTTTTATTTTATAGGGACGACCTGCCACTTCAAGGCCAACAAGCATCTACGAGAAATTAAAAAACGCACACCATTACATATCTTTTTTTTTATTATTATTTTTTAAATATAAATTATATATAAGATGGTTCTCTTTCCATCACTTATTTTTTTTTTTAAATCTTTGAAATGCTTGTATTTGTATTTGTTTACTTTTCTTTATTTTGAATATGGCATTATTATATACACACCTGATAAATATACTGAGATTCATAATATAGATGGTGTCCCAATCAGTTGAGTTAAGGCCATACTCTCCTAATTTATGAAAAGTCTGCACACAGTTTGTCAAACAATTTATTGATCAAAAACCTCAAGCTTCAGATTTGAAAAAAAAAAAATTAAAAACTCAAACCTTACTACTATTCTACCATAAAACTTCACCGACTTTGACTTTTGTTTAAATAACTTTTTTACATTCGCTAGCTACATAGGAAAGCTTCTAGAGGTTGTGGGCGATATAGTCAAAGCTTCAAGAGCACGCGGGACACACAGATTTTGCATTCTCTATATAAAACCTAATTTTAAAGTTTTTTGTTCAATTCTGCAATTTTAAATTTTAACAGTACACGGTACAATCAAAAGTAAGAGCCGATTGGTTGTAAGAGCAAACAAAACAAATGAGAATGAAAATTTTATGGTTGAAAATACATACTTTTTTTTTTTTTAAGTTGGGATTTCGTTTAATTTTACTGTCATGAAACAGATTTTATTAACCACTCTGAAAAAAAGAAACGCCAGAGGATCAGCCAGTTCTTAAGTTATAGATTTCTAGTCTCTAGTTACGAGATCAGGACTTCAAGGTAAGTGGTCAAAAATACTTGTAAATTTTTGAATTGTTACCTTTGTCAGGAAATGTATAATCCTGAGGAGACAATGCCTGGCCTCAGCATTCCCTTATAACACATGTGCGGCACTTTAACCACAAGTTCTACTACCTGAAGAGGTGGGTCTCATTCAGTTCCATCTCATAGTTGAACAAACTGTTTCTTAATTATTCTACACAAGACAAAAAATAAAATAAAACAGTTAAGGCTTTCCGGTAACCAATCCTTGATACAGAGGAAAGAACAAGCGCCAGCTATACGAAGCCCGACCTTAGGTACCCGAAGGAAAATAGGAGTAAGACGTCTGATTTGGCCAATCTCCTCATTACCCGAAATTCCCATAAGAACATATTTAAAATAGAAGACAGTTCTTTTAGTCTCATAGAACATTTTAGTCAATTTGGAGCTGAAGATAGCTGGTACAGTTATCTGTACCTGATACACAGCCTGACTGTCCTTACAAGAACAAACCTCCATAAAGCTTGGCTTGAAAAACAGTAAACCATTGTCCAAGAAAACAATTGAAATTGGAATGGTTAAAATAAAATTTAAAGCCAAATGGATGCAGATTTTTTAAACACGTTCAGCATAAAAATGGAATGTTCTAGAAGCTTAGAAGAGCTATCTTCTTCAAACGAAATTTTCTTAGTCTGGATCAAAAGTGATAAATTTAGTGATCCTTTGGCCATTAGGTCACAGTTTCTCAGTTTCATCATGTTAGCAATTCCGATAAACTGATGGAAAAAAAATGGTTTTGAATCACATTCAGGCAATTTGTCATTATACCTTGAACGATATCTCACGGACCCACACGCACACCCTTTCTTAGATTTGCAAGATAGAAAAAGAACATCTACCCATCGATCCAGACGGTACAGATTATGTTCAGGACCAAAGCCTGCCTTTGCAAGCGCTTAGAGACAGCTCCCTTGTAGTAGTTATAGTCCTATTTGTTCAGAGACTAGCGTGAATATTTAAGTCGCGGGTCTTGATTCTTGTTCTAGGTCCCATTTTTGGTGTAGGACTGGACTTGTATATAGAATATATATCTAAGTTTTATGCATTTGTTAAAAACTTTAATTTGCAACTAAATCAAAGGCGTGTATGAACCGTGAATCCGCCCATAAACGTTTTGGAATTGTGGCGACTTTAAAGTTCGTCAATTAAGGGGAAGGAACAAGTTTTTTAGGATAAAGGAGAAGGCAACAGATCAAAAAGTAATTTCTCTCGTGAATCTGTCCGTCAATGTCTCAACACAAATTAGTGGGACAAGCCACTTACGATGGAGGCTAGGTCAAAGAAGGGATATATTAAATTACATCTCTATCTAGACTATCTAGACTCAGACTTCACATCTCCAATAATTGTTCTTAATCTACCAAAATAATATATTTCCACTGCCTAATTACCGATCTTTAAATTTGCATTACATTTCTTTAAATTTGCCCATACAGAAAGGCATTATCACTTATTTATTAATTAGACTACAGATTTGCCTGTCACTTTACAGCTTTTTTAACTTCATACGAACAGGTATATAAGTTGGATCAAATATAAACGAGCCATTTTGAGTTTGACGTCAGTTGAGTGCGCGACGTGTATATAGACTTTTAGGTCTCTTACAAAGGAAGAAGGAGAGCATCGTACAGTTGCATAACGAATCGTTACAAAGTATTCGAGAACAAGATCGTTAATTTAAAAAAAAAAAAATCATTTAAGGCGCGTCAATATCTGGAGTTATTGGCGCCCGGAGTGTTTTCTAGTGCACTGCCAGCCTTCGGACAGTGTTCTTTCGTTACAGACAACAATGTCTATCACCGGACAGTGAGCTGTAAGAAGTTCCCAAGAAGAGAAAATCTAAGGGCCAGCAGCTGGTTTCGAACCTGGGATCTCAGCGTGGAAATCCAATAATACGCTAATTCCTTCCCTGAGCGATCGTTAATGCTGTGGAATTTAGTTGCAGTTTACTCCCACAATACTGGGAAATATTTATTACCCCATTGGTGTGACAAGTTTATTGAAAGGACGAGAGCCTCTCTGCAGTTTTTATAGAAACCGAATTTCATACGAATGATTGCCAGGACAATTCCAAATCTCTCCCGAAGTTCTAAAAATGTTAAGCTCAGTTACGCGCCTATCGTATTTGATCATTGTTTAGTTTTGATGATCTTGCATTTTGATACAGTAGCGATAGATGTGGACATGTTTTTAACCTACTCTAATCTTTAGTTTTTTCAATCGTTACATCAATAACATACACATGAATCTTTTCCTGGAATGTGGGAGTTAAAAGGCGACACGTATAAGTGATATTAATATTTTCGTTCAAGAGAAATTTATTGCGACACGTTGTGAAATGGTGGGAGGGTTGCAGCTCTTTCTTTCGCTCAATAAGTGATGACTATTGAACGCAGCAAGGTGCAAAGTCATGGTTTCTTTTAGACACGCCTTCTCGGTGGACGTTAAAAGCCTCAAATACCTCGTGCACTCAAATGGCACCAAATTTGTAACTTATATGGTTTTATTTTAAATGGTAGAATCAGAGTGTGTTTTAGACTGCAGCACAATGTTAGACATTTTCATTTCAAGATTTTCGATCGAATAAATTGTTATACAACAAGATTTTCATCTTTAAGACAATTGTTATCTACAAGTGAGGAGCCACAGAATTCTACATGTTAGCCACTCATTAAGTCTAAATGGGACATCCTCTGTATATATTAATCTCTCTATATATATTATATATATTTATTTATATATAATTGTATTTTTTTATTTATATTATTTTTTTATTTTTTACTAAAAGCGGTTTTAGTGCATGGGCACAATAACTTTGAAGCACCAAAACAAGTTATGATTCCTTAAATATTTTTTGGGGGGAGGGGGGAGTCATCACCAACAAAAGAAAACAGTGGTTCAACAAGTTACAGTTCAGGTTGTGCCGTCCAACCATAATCAACAAGAAATACCTTTATAAATATTAGATCACAAGCCTCGCCTTTTATTTATTTATTTTTTAATATTTTTTTCAAATTATTAATAATAATATTATTATTTAAATTTAGATAACTAATACGAACAGTGACGAAGACCGTTTATATCATCCATTAATTTAACTTTATATTTAAAAAGGTTCAATTAAATAGAGTTAATTCTTAGTTTTTTTGTGAGTTAATAACCAATTAACGCCTTTTTTATCATTATTCTTATTATTATTTTATTACATGATTACATGCTATTCTTTTGCTTTGTTTTGATGTCTTAATATTTAAAAATGTCTTAAAAAGATCAAAAACAGTCCATAGCACAACAAAATGCTATCCGAATTTGAAGTAACTATAGAATATGAAAACACTTTTTTTTTCTTACTTTTGTTTCTTAAAATAATCTATCTATATATATATATATATATATGTAAATAAATAAATAAGTACATATACATATTAGATATATGTAAATAAATAAATAAGTACATATACATATTAATGTATCAAAGTTTAGGAAATGGGGAATTTCCCTGACATAGAAATTATTTTCTTTTTGGCTCTTAAGAATCTTTCATGAACCATTTTTTATTTTTATTTTACATTAAGTACTAGAATTTTTAAAAAAATGGAACATATTAATCGTGGAGTTAAGGTTCTGTTTCAGAACTTATTGCAATCTCAAAGAAGAATGCACATTGTATACGAGTAAGGAAATCTATGATCATAGATTATGATAGATCATAGATATCACAGGAAATCTATGACTGCAATTGATTTGGCCCATATTCCGTCAAGAACCTTAAGAGTAAGCCTCAAAAAGAGAAATAAAAACAAAGGTGATTAAAATCATACAATAGGAAGATCTAAATTCTTAAAGCTTGCTAATGATTGTGTGGCCAGTAAAGTTAGATTTCGATAAACTACGCTTTTTTTTCAATTTTTTTAATAATAATTTTTTTTTATGCATCTTTTAGAAGCTCTAGTTGAGATGATCGATTATTCATTCTTAAAAAAAAATAAAATAAAATAAAATAAAAACAAATTAACAAATGGTGTACAAATTATCAAACAATGCCAATTGACTAGGGGAAGACGTCATCATTTGAGTCACTTATTAAATACATATATTTTTTTTATTACGTTAAAAAAAAAAAAAATGACTGTGTGGGTTGTCTGCTCGTTTGAAGCGAATGTAACGCTCCGAAGAGTTAATATTATATATAATTTTAAAGGTGAAAAAGGCACGAAAAACATTGAGTCAAATAAAAAGGACAAATACACAACGAAAATATTAATATTAAAACAAATTACATTTTTTCTAAAAATATATATTTATATATTTTAATTGTAAATTTAAATTAGAGGGAGCTTCTCCGTACTTTACTAAGGTGCAGTTTAGTTATTGATTATAACAAAAATTTTAAACAAGTTAGTGAAGTTTGAGGTTTAAAACTCCATTTTCCTTTTTAATAGCGGCTTACAAATTAGTGGGGGAATATCTAAAGAAGATAAGTTGAGAGCCAAAAGTACTCGTACAGTGACATTTCTCATTATCGAGCCATAGAATTCCATATTTCTTTAAAATTTTCTTCTTCTTTTATTTAGTAATTAATTAATTAAAAAAGGGGGGAATCTTTCGAATGATTTCTTTCATCCTGTATATAATATCTATAGAGTGCAAAAACTAAACAGCTGTCTCCGTGTGCGAATGTGAAGATAGCCTTTCGACATCGATTTCTGGTATCATTAATTCATCAGCAACATTGTCTGCATACTCTATGGACGAAGTCTGCGACAGGCGTTTGCTAAGCGATGTCTGTTTTCTTAATACTTCGGCCAGTGACTCGCTGTACCTGGCGTCCAATCCTTGTCGAAATGCATTCACAACACGAATCTGAAAAATTAGATATATAAAAAAAAGAAAAACCATAAGAAAATTTTATAGAAATAAATAATTATTCAATAACCCACAACTGCTTATTTATACATAATACATCGAAAAAAAAACAAAACAAAAAAAACTAAAGAATTGCTGCATATTAAGCGGCCTCCACGTCAAAGCTTGTCCCAAACTTGTGATCCCTTCGCAAAGTACTGGCTGTGCAAACATGAGCCCTATTTGAACTTATATATTAGAGTATAACATGTATGGAGAGAGCAGGATTAGTTCAACACAAAGCATGTCCAGTTCTACTTATAATTAAAGTAAACTAAAATCATCTGCAAGCAACATTCCACAGCAAATTTCAGATGACCACAGTACATTACAGAAATGACTGAAACAATACCCAAGATCAGAACTTCAGCTCAAAATAAGCGAATAAATAATAAAATTAATCACAAAGAATTATAGAATATTTTTGAACAATAAAATCGAAGGAAACAAAATAGATAAAATTCTAATAATAAATATTGAAATAATAAGGAAAAGAAGGAAAGTGATTAGCTGAGTCGTTAGCGAATACTGGATTCCAACGCGGAGATCACGGGTTCAAATCCAGCTGCTGGTCTCTAGATCTTCTCTCCCTAGGAGCTTCTTAAAGCTCACTGTCCGGTGATGGACCAGCAGTGCGCTGAAAAAAGCTCCGGACGCCAAAAACCTCAGATGTTGACGCGCCTTAAACACACAAAAAAATAAATAAGGAAAAGAATTGAGATGAGTGATTCTGCGCAGGAGGAGTTATGTTCAAGTCAAGCCAGACCTGTCCTTAGGTTTCCTCTTTCTAAAAGTCCTCCATTTACACTGGTCATGAGGAGGAATTTCTCTGGTCAAAGTAAAGGATTAGTGGAGTTGGTAGCAGACGAAGCCTGACTGTGGTGTCGGTTTTGAGTCCAGCCAGAGCTATCCTATATGTTATCTAATTAGCATCCTGTTACCATTAGTCATGAAAAGAAGCTAGATGAGTTGGTTACAAGCAGTACTGGAACCCTGGAGATGCTCCGATGTTCCGGTGTGCTCTTAAATTTACTCTATTTAGCAGCCTGAACTGTTCATCGGTTACAGGAAGGGATACGCCAACGATCCACATCCACATGTGAACAATAAATGTTGCTGTGTGAAACACTCACACGACTTTTCATTACTGAAATTAACTATTTATAATTTCTCACCTATTGAATTTTTAATAAATGTTAGTTTGTTTAATTATTAATTAAGTTCTCTTTAATAAAACGATATTTTGAAGCCTCACAACACCATTTAAATTAATGTTTCCAGAGAAAAAGTTTCAAAAAAAAAGAGCAGACCTGCTTATGTTTAATTTAATGTTTTTTAATCGTGAATTTATCAAAAAATAGCATCAAAAATAATAATAAAACATTCAGTTAAATAGCAAATTTTGTAAACTTAAACTGATTTTCTTCAAACTCGATTTGTGATTTCACATTTTATATATATATATATATATATATATATATATATATATATATATATATATTAGTGGCAAATTTATAAAAGTTTAAATGGTCGTAGTAATAACATAAATAACCAGGTCTATAAATAACCATTGCAATAACCAGGACCCACATTCAGTATTGACCAGAGAAGGTTTTACAAAAAAATAAATAAAAAATAAATAAATAAATAATAATCATCATCATCCATAATAATAATAATAATAAGGAAAGGTAGGGAAGGGATTAGCTGTGCGGTTAGCGTACTGGACTCCCACGCGGAGGTCCCGGGTTCGAATCCAGCTGCTGACCCTTAGATTTTCTCTTCCTAGGCGCTACTTACAGCTCACTGTCCGGTAATGGACAGTGTTGTCTGTAACAACAGAACACTATCCGGAAGCCGGCAGTGCACTGAAAAAAGCTCCGGGCGCCAGTAATGTCAGACGTTGATGCGCCTTAAATAATTAAAATAAATAATTAAAATAAATAAATAAAATAAATAATAATAATAACCACCCAAGAATTCTGTCCCACTCAAAATGTGCAACAAATCGCTGCCAGAAAAGAACCCGAACCACCACAGGTGGATGCGGTCCCATTTTTAAGAAAAATCGTTGGGGCCATCTTTAGGAAAAAAAAATCGCGTGTTGAATTCGCAATTTTGGATAATTTGATTGCTTTAAGGGTTTCCACAAAGGTTTATGTCACTTATATCTGAAGCTGATGGAAAAAAAAAAATAGGAAAATCTATTAGAGAGGCCTTAATATGTCTTTCTACTGAAAGCACAATTTAACTCGAATGTTGATCGGGTCGACGGAGATAGGCACTGTTTCTCAACGCACTGAGAACTTAAGCTGTAGTTAAGATGAGAACTATGAATCCAGGAGTGAAAACTATTAAAACCGTCAGCCAGAAGTTAGAACAATGAAAAATGAATCATTTAGATAAATGTGAGCGAACAGAAATTAACAAAGTATATAACTTGTAGAAGATAATGTTAGTGAATTGTTTGCATTTCGGTTGAGGTTTATTTTACAAAATGTTAGCAATTTAGTGTACAGAGCTCTGTCAAATTAAAATTCTTTATATTGTCAAGGTTTCTACAAATATGATGTTTATAACCGCGACATTTGAACACACACATGCCCATTCAAAGAATACATCAGAATCATTAAAAGTAGTTTTTTAAAAACCAATTGTAGGGTAGGTATGACTTTTTGCACGGGTAAATAAATTGAGTTAATCCATCTTTGTACGGATGTTTACTGCATCACTGACCGAGATCATCCAGCATCAGTAATTAGATTAATCAGTTAGGTGTAACTTATGACTTCACTTATGTTTCCGTCTTGCAGTATACTGATTCTGATGAAAGTCGGAAAAAAGTCAGGGATACCATAAACGATGGATAAAATCAAATATATTATCTAGCACTGTGGATCTAACCAGATTTTAAATAAATTGATGTGCCTCCATACCCAACAGATTAGCATTTACTCGATGTTAGATGCCAATTCAGATTACGTGAAATAGATTGGACATCAGAAAGCTAACTTTTAATTCATCATTAATTCTCGGGCGATAATTTTTTGATAACTTTGTCAAACCAATATCTGTTATGTGCAAAAAGTATAACTTTCGAGCTATTGAATAAAAACGTTCTCCTGTAAAATTTTATATGAAGCAGATTTTTTAAAACTAATTTAAATTAAAGTTATATGTGTTATACGTTATTTTATTTGATTTTTAGATATTTAAATTTATTTATTATTACCAAACTGGAGTAATTTGAGCTCATAGAAGATTATAAATGTTCAATTATTGGCACATAGAAGGTAATATTGAACAAACATGTCTAATTTACATTAGTATTTTATTATTGTTGAATGAAAAACTGGCATTAATCAGACTAATACTTTAAACAATCATAAAATGGATGGTAGTCAAGCTCAATAAACGGTTTAAGTTCCTGTAACTGATTGAACTTAGATCGAGTTATTTCCAATGAGCCGTCCTACAATGTTGAAGGTTTAGGGATACTCTGGAGGAAGACGCCTTCGTTGAGGAAGTATTATATAATCATGTGGATGGCGAAGTTTGAAGCACATTTCCACTATTAGTCCTGTATAAAAATCCTCTGATATCATTCACAGTGGGATCACCCTTTTTTATCACTCTGATAGACTGAAAATTGGTGGTTAGATGCTCCGTAACCTTATTTGATTACGTTAGTTTTCTTAATTTTTATTCTGACAATATTCTGGCTGATGCACAGAGCAATCTTTTTATACGAAAATTTGGTTGGTAAATTAGTCAATAATAAACGTTAAACAATAATAAATTTAGAAGTGTCGTTGCCTGAATTTATTCTGTCCAGCCTTATTAACATATTAAGGCCTAGTCCTAGCACAGCTCGCCTGCGGGTTGAAGCGTTGAAGCTACGCTCTTTACTCTTGCCTAGAGGGAGAAGCTTTTTTTTCTTTTTTGTAAGGGCAAACTTCTTACGCTGCTGTTTTGCGTTAATTTCTGCCATTACACGTGGCTACTGAGTGGCGTCTAACACCGAAAAAACTGACGGGCATAGTGAAGTTCATCTATTTTTTTACTTTTTTGTTATTTATTTTATTGCTAAAATTGAAACGCATATCTGCCTGAGTAGAATATGAATGGTTACGTACGGGAAGTATATACTTTTGAGAATTATTTAAAGTGTGTGATGAGATTCATTTTATTTTTAATTTTTAGTATTTTTTTCCCCTTTACTTTCAAGTTCATTCGTAATTTTAGTTGTCTTTTATGCCACTACAAATACATCATATTTGTCGAAATGTAGATAATTAAACTTTGACTTTTAAAACGAAAGTTTTAATTTGGCCGAACCTCAAAATATTTAGAGTTGTCAAGCACCAAATCCTCTATCAGTACTCACAGTTACCCTATTACATTTAAACTACCATTAAACATCCACATTTTCAACGGAAATTCGTTAAACATTTCAAAATAATTATAAACGTAAGATCATGAGAAATATGAAGATAAAAGAAAGGAAGTTTTGTTTTGTTTAAGAGGCTCATTTGCAGACAGCAAGTATGAGACCAAGACACAATCTTTGCAAGATGTCAAGGTCTTTAAAGACGTCATTAATAACTTAATAAATATACAACTAATATTGAGTGAGTGACGCAGAGCCAGCCAGTTACAGCTTGATCTAAGAGTGCGTCGCCTCAGGACTTGCTAAAGCAAGTTGCCACGAGCGACCACTCAAAGCTCCTACAATTTATACAAACTTACGAGATACACTAAAATAAATAATAAATAAATGAAATCAAAATAATTGCATTACAATTAAATAATAAACAAAATAATAATAAATAAATGTAGCACAATTCCGCCATTCATAGCAATATTAACTCAGAATTAGACGCAAAAAAACATGCATTTTTGACAACATACCATTTTCTGCTCCTGGCTGATCCAATTCCAAAATGGTTAAGTACAGATAGGTGCTGCGTTCATTACTAGCATTTCAGTTATCACCTTATTACTTACATTACAGAATATTGCAAATACATCACTAATTTACTCTTACACAAAAAATATCCTATAAAATGTTGAATTACCTCATGTCTGCTCGCTTCCCATTTCACTGATCACAAAACAAAACAAAAAATAAATAAATAAAAAATAAACAAAAAATATAAATCACAAATTATCTGTCCCAAATCAGCTTGTAATCATCTCCCATTCTAGACAAGCTGTGCGCCTTTGAAACGATTGTTGAACAGAATCCAGATGGCGGTGTTAGCTGGCTTTTAACTGTATCTGGATTTTGAATTTTTTGTCATTTGCTTTCAAAAGGCTGAACGCATAAAGATGAAAGTCCGTTATACTCCAATTGAGGCTCTGTGTACTACCAAAAAGAAAAAAAAAATTAAAATAAGATCAAAGGTTAGGAAACTATATTAAATTCACTGAAACGAACTTGACCAATTGAATCTCCCATATAATGTTCTTCTCGTTGATTGGCCAGAATTTTATTTTGTTGAACTCCCATTTTAGTACCTATTTTTGCTCAAAAAAAAAAAAAAAAAAACAAAAGGAAAAAAATATTATATCTCAACTGACAATCCAAGGCACCAGGATAAATTTTTTAAATCTCTCCCCAGCTAAGCACCTGACTCCAGTGTGTGTTGATGAATACTGTGCACCTGATGGGAACAGCAAACCGCTGAACAAGTGCCATTTTGGTAGGCTTTCTAGGTTCTTGAGCTATGTAAGCATCAGTTAATGCATAAAACAATGAAGTCTTGCGCTACATAATGGAGGTTATCATCAATTTCACTCAGCCACATAGCGCATTTTGGACAGAAAAGATTCTAGACAAAAAGGACTATCAAATTATTTCTCACTCACATCCTGACATCCCACGCCAGTGGAATACTATCTAATTTTGTCCTGCAAAATATTCCAAATGGAAACAAATCTGCAAAAAATAAAAAAGACGGAAATTGGCAATAAAGTGGCAGATTTATTGCTTCAGAAAATATTCTTTTACCATTCGTAAAGTATTGTGCAAAGTTCTAGGTTTTCACCCCACCAAAAATTAACAGAAAAGAAATTAACCGAAAGCGCTCTGCCGCGACATAGCATAGAAGTTGCAAGTTCAGTCGGCATGCGGCGATTGCTGAGAACCACCTGTGTCTGAAGCTAACCAATAGGATTGAGAAAAACGATATTTCTGTTTGTTTTTCCTTGTGCTTTTTCGTAAGTCTTAGAAGAAGAAACTATATTTCCTTGGTCTTCAATTATGTGTAGAAATAAATTGTGAATTATTTTGTCTTTGCTCATAAGTTGTTTGTGTGTCTCTCTGCCTTTTATTCTTTAACCGTCTCTTTTACAAAAACGAAGGTTATAAAAATCTTGTACTTAGTAAAAATGTAAGATTAGAGAAAGTAATAATTTTGTTTGATAGAATATTTAATAAAGGGTGTAACGAACGTCTTTGCGTTTCTTAAGCAATTATTTCAAATTGATTATCGTTAGGAAAGCTATCATCTAAGTCATCTAAGGTTTCTATTTCAAGTTTGTCTTAATTAGTTTATATAATTTTAGTGTTCTGAATAGCTTATTTCATTTCGTTAAACCCTTTCCATTGTATAAAACAGCTTATATAAAAACAGTTATCAATAAATAAATAAAATAACTATTCAGCACAATTGGATAGGGCCAGCTGTTCTGGCCGATAAGTATTGCTATTTGATCAACAGATAATAATGCAAGACCACACACTTCGCGTCAGGCAATTTAATAAATTAATGAGATGTAGTTTAATCTTTTTTTGTTTACCCAGCTTATAGTCCAGAACTCACTCCTTCGGACTAACAACTTATTCCGATCAACAGCTCAATTTTTTGCGAGGTTGAAATTTCTAATAGGGGAAAAGGCGATGAATCATTGACACAAAGATGAGTGAAAGAATTATACTTTGAAGAATAAACTGGTAAGTTTAATTTTTGTTTTAATTTTTATTAACTTAAAGCAGCCACAAACGCAGACCTTTGTTACACCCCCAATGTTAGGCCAGATAAAGAAAGTGACTAACAAAAGAAACTGAAGGAGGTCCTTCTCTTCCAGGCGTTCATTTTTATCTACTTGCCACTCTTGGAAGAAATCCTGGTCCATTTTGACTTTACTTGGTAAATTTTACTTTAATACTTGCAACATTTCATGCAGACGAAAGGACGAACACTGAGTGAGGTGGACAAAAGAACACATTACTGTATCATAGTCTTTATACAGTCAATAGTGGGCACATTTATTTACATTAATTTGGTAAAATCAATTTGATTTAACTCGTTAAGTACATAGTTCAACATTCAGTTCGGAACAAGCTATATATTGGAAAATGATTTTGTTTTTTAACTATATATATTATATATATCCTCATTTAAAAAAAATGTATTTTATTTAATTTTTTCCTAACTTGTTTTTTAAAGATTAAAAAAAACGTATATTCTTTACGGTCATATCTTAGGAGATACGAACTTGCAACAACTTTGGGAAATAAGCCAAATTATTTTCTTGAAAACATTCTCAAAAATTCTCGCGAATTAAATCTGGTGGCTGCATCAATTTTAACAGCATTCTTTCCACTCACTAAAAATTAATAATAATACAAAATGCAATGTGCACCTTTTAAAAATAGAATGGGGCGGTAGCTTTTAGTTCGACTGAATTGCAGCTAGATTTTCTAATAATTTGCTGTAAATAAAGCGAATTATCCTTTAGTATTTTGTTACTTTAATTGAGGGAAAGATTTGAGAAATATTCAAAAGTCTACGGCTGCACGTTTACTCCTATGTATTTAGAATGGATGCAATTTCATTTACATGTGCCCGATCTATCCGAAAGGATAGGTTGCCACCAATTTCGAACCTAGGAGTGCTTCTGTTAGACCATAAATGAACAGAGAATTGAAAATAAGAAACAAAACAAAAAAATGATAGGTCACCCAAAGTTTCGGCATGCGTATGTGCTCTTGTTCATCAGAGACTCTGTCGTTATAAAATGGTGTGCAAAGTTATAAACTGTTGAGGTTATAATCAAAGAGCTGATTGTAATCCCAACAGTATTTACCTCCACCAGGAATAGCATGTAGGCAATGTAAGCAGTTTGTTGTTTTCGCTGGAAAACTAGATCAGCAACAATATTTGGCATAATACTCATCTAATTTAACAAAATTATAAAAGATAGTCTAACTATTGTATATAAAATGAATTTTTTTTTTTTTCTATGGGTTTGGTAAGCATTTTCACTTAGTATGCATTCTACTCGTCCATTCCATAGCCTAAACGCCATCCTCTTTACGTGCTTTATAGGCAGAAATGGCTATGCCTCTGGTTTCTAATCTCTTTGGATTTTGGTAGAAATCTAAGCGATTTACTACTGAAGTAGAGAAGAAAAGTTATCTTGCATCAAAACAGGGGCACCATATTTGTGTTTGTTATGATCTTATATTTGAATGGAACAAGAACCCTCCGTAACAATTACTAAGGAACTAACCCTCAACCTATCCTCAACGTATAAAAACCTTCGCATCAGCACAGAACTGCAGAAAAAGGCACTCATTCGTATCCAAACATTTGGCAATTGTAAAATAGAGGAAATAAAATATTGTCAACCCTTCTGGAACGATTTTCTAAAATAAAGGGATCCGTCCGCTAAGTCGAGGTTGGTCTGCACGATGAGAAAACGTTTGTTACCCCTAATCATCTTTCTTTTAAGCCATTTCCTTACTATTCACAACATTCACAAAATTCCCAAGCTCGTTATTTCTACTTTCCAGCCATTACAAAAATATCCGACAAATAGAAGGGTCTCGCTAATGACCACGACTACAGCAATCGATGCGTCGGTCAAAAAAATTGGAAGAAGCCTAACAAAAGAATGACATCATGTCTTGACTAAATTATGCCGTTCAACAGACATAAACAAAAGTCATGACTTTTTATCTGATAGACAGGAAATTCACTAAATTATTTTAAACAAAACCTATTATATTCACTGATGATGGTTAGGCTCACATAACCGAAAGCTCCGTAAAATTAAACAGCCACAACGAAAACTGAGTTACTTTGTTGTATTTTAACCACCCTACATGCAAAAACCATTTAGCGAGGGACGCTGAAACTACAAATTTCTTGAGACATTAACATGAATACTGGGCTTTTTTCTACAAGTGGCATAATATAGGAACTAAGTGGTAAGGTGATCAGAGTGTTGAAAAAATTGTAAAATAGCATTTTTAAATGTAACTTCTTGCTCTACAGACCGCAGGTAGGAAATTCTAAAATATAGTTTCAATCGTAAATAGATTTACATGTACACTCCCAGAACCGCTAGTAAGTGCTTATACTCAGCACTCGGTAGTGCTAGCAACTACCTGTTTTAAGAGGAAATTTAAAAGGAAAAACTAAAGCTGAATATCAGAAAGAGAAAGATTTGCTGTTTTAGTATCAGTTATAGTGATGGTACGGAATATGAAGTTATAATTCCTTAACGGAATATAAAGGTTCGGCTTGTTGTTATTCTTAGTATCAATGTTCATTCACACAGACACAAACGAACAGAGGAAACCTGTATGGACAAATGATGCAGTTAACAGCAAACACCAAGAGTTGGTTACTAGTGTTGGAATGACATCATTCAATCTAAGTGTAGTAAAAAAACAAACAAACAAAAGAAATGAAAAAACAATGAAGCCAACCAAATTGAAAGCTATCTGGCTAAAGATGGAGGAAAATGTTTAAACAATTTAAAAAGACTTTAACCAAAACCACCTTATGGCGCATTCAATCAAGCTCCAGCCGATGTATAATTGGTTAAAACGTTGTGGCTAATTTGTAGTAAACTTTCGCTATTATCAAGAATAATTAGAATAAATTAATTAATAATTAAAATAAATCCATAGCTTTTAAAAATTAATACAACTTGCTCTTTCTGCCATTGTTAGTTGTAAGTAAAAACGTTTTCTTGAGCCTGAATTTTGACACTTCCTAGGAGGAAAAGAACAAATTTTGTTAACTTAGAAGTCTGACATTCACTGTTCTCTGTAGACCAGTGTTGAACACTGTTAGCAGGTCGACTGGGCACTCTAACCACGACTTTTTTTATTTATTAAAATAACCTTAACTCATAGAGGAGTAAAGCTAAAGCACATTTAATTACTAATTAAAAAACATTAAATATCTCAAAAGGTGATGATGTAATTTGGCTTATTATTATTATCTCAAAAGGTGGTATCATTCGAGAGCATAAAATTACATGTATTTCATACTATTCAACATTTGGAATCACATCATCACTCATATTTGTTTTGGTTTTATTTTTAGTTTCCTTTTTTTTGGATTTTCATTAACAAGCCAACATTCATACTTTAAACATTCGCCAAATACTCATAAATCCCTGTGCGATTTTCACATTTATTTATGGCTACTTGAATGTAACTTTACATCATATAACGTGGTGAATACTTGGAAAACAAAGGGGTTGAATGGGTGAAAGATTAGAATTTTATGAAACTTTTTTCTCCCCTCTCCTTAATATAAGGGTTTCTAATATTCTTTTTGTACATTGGTAGACTGCTAATATTTTTTTAGAATTTATTATTTTATATTTGATAGAATAAAAGTTGATTAATCCCTCTAAACTGAGGTGTAACACATTTAAGGCCACACTTTTAAAATGACATCTTATACAACATTTAATGTCCTTTTGGTTGTTATAATTAAATTTGCTATAGCTCTAAGAAATAAGTTTACATCACTTTATTAAAAACAAAATCGTGAAGCATTTAAAAAAAATTATAAATTAATAGGTTTCTCAAAAACAATTAGTTGAACCTTTATTGTCGCAAATGATGTGTAAAATTTCCTTACCAATGGGCCTGTTCAATGAGATACACCCATTGCAGGAGTAGTAAGTTCAATTAAGTAACATAAAACCCAAAGAAGATCGTAAAAAACTGAAAAAATAATTTAAAAAAAAGTTTTGGTTAAGAGATTTGCACTTCAGAGTCACGCCTTTCTTCATGCTGGGAGTATTAGTAAAAAAAAAAAGTAAAGTAAATTACGTGAACAGTTAACAGGTGATAAATCCTTAAATTACGCTGTAATGAAATTTTAGAAGGAAGCAGTTAAAAATTTAAATAAACAAAAAATCTACAAATAAAATAATTATAAAATAATAAACAGTTACAAATAATAAACTGCTTTATAAACATCTCATAGTGAACTCTGTTGCAGGTTTAAAAATTACACAATTATTTATTTCGTTAAAAGCAATTTTTCATTGTGGCCTTTAGAATAGGGGAATCAAAGGCAAGGAACTTAATAAGTGACAAAAACCTATTTTCTAGTGTAACATTTTTTAATACATGGAAAATAAGAATTTAAAAATTAGAGCAGAAGTAAAGATTCATAAAAAAAATTCAAAGACTTAGGTATCATTTCAAGACTTAAAAATGGACTGGGAAAAGCAGCCTACTGTTTACGCAGCGGGCGAAACCTCAAAGAGGTTTCACAACACTTGGTTGGATCTGTTAAGCTCACGAGAAGCCTTCAATCACGATTATTATTAAGAAGTCTTACCGTCTTTTTTTTTTTAAATATTAATAATTCTATTTTTATTCGATTCTAAAGACCTCAATGTAAAGATTTAAAAACCTGTAATAAATTTCAGCTAGCAGTTATATTACATGTTTGATTCATCATCGCAAGTATGCCACTAAAATTGGAAACCTTAATGCTTGGGGTCTGACCGCAGCAACGAATGAGATCTATCATGTCGGCTTTTCACTTAGATTCGCAATGATTCATTAGGTTTGAAAAAAGACTCATTAGAGCTGTCTCAATACTTAAATTGGGCATATAGCAAAGATTTTATAAATCCTGCAAGAGAGGAAAATTAACTCAATTGCCCCTTTGATGTGTTTCAGTGACAGTGGGGTCCTTAATGATGCCCCAGAGCAAGGAATAGTAGGGCGTGATACGAGAACACCTTCGGAATATTACAGGTAGGTTTAGGTCATTCTAAAAACACGTTTAGTCTAGACAAGAGCAAGTTTTAGTTGAAATAGTGCTAAACAAACGATGTTTTAAAATCACAATAAAAACGGCAGAGTTTCCAATACTTTTGAAGATATATATATATATCCTCAATTTCTCTTTAAATCAGAAGTCATCGGTGGTACGTTTGTCAAGCGAGATAAATTTGTTCGCACAGAAGCTACATTAAAAAACAAAAATTATAATAATCATAAAGTAGGAGTTTGAATGGTCACTTAAAAATATAAAGATAACACTTCTTTTTTTTCTCCACTAATCATTAACCAAAATGTCAGATCTAGCATATAAATATCTAAACCAGAAGCTCGTACCTCCCAAGTGCTTAAAAAGTAAGAAATGGTCATCTTAAATAACAATTTTCAACATTTTTAACATACAATTCTTTAACTTTTAAATAAATTGGTTGCACCAATTATAAAACACCCTATCACAAATACAGATCTGATAACACAATTTAATATATCTCTAAAAAATTTAAATAACAAATTCTATATTTATATACTACATATATATATTATCAAAAAATAAAAACAATGAAAAATAAAAAAATAAAATCTTTGGTTTTTTTTTTAATTAGGACTTTTTACAAACTAACAACTAAAATTCTAAATTAAAATTACTTTATACAGAGCAAATAATCAAACTAGAAAATTGCTTACAAATAGAAAAATCATTGAAAATAAATGAAAAATGGTAAATAAATTGGTGTCATGCTCGTGACAGCGTGAACATCCTAGTTCTGACTAAATTTTTCTATTTTAGCAATAAGGCGAATAAGTTAGGCTTAAAAATATTCTGTCTTTACTGTTTTGCATTTTATATTAAATAATTTTTTTGTTTGTTTATGTTTAAATTGTACAACTAATATTCTAGAGCAAAGATTTACTGTTCGACCATAACGTAACAGCAGATATATTAAGCAAATTCAAAACAATGCGATTATGTATATCTTATAAGATCTGGATCGATGCAAAAAATTACTCATACAAACAAGGATATGCCCTTCGCTTTATAGGAAATTTGAGAATTTTTTAAATAAAAAAAGAGGAAAAAATTGTCCAAATTAGATTATTTTCAATGTAACGCTTTTTTGTGCAGTTTTTGACGTTCAACCCTTATACAACTGTCCTACTGGATAGTTTTAATTCTCGAGCAATTAGTTCCGCAATGAATAAAAATTCTTTATTTTTTTTTTGCAGATTTTTTTAATTGACACATATGATAAAAATAAGTTGAATTAAAAAAGAATAACCTTCAGAAAGCTGGACAATTCAATAATAAGTCGAAGATTAGAGCAATGGAAGCTCTAGTCAGAGCCGGCAACAAAATCAAACTAACAACGCCACGCAGGATGACTTTACCCCTCAGTGTAGGCCAGACGATCCACGCAGATATTGCTTCACCCACACCTCCTACTTAATATTAATTGACAACACGACTTAGAAGGTTTGCCATTAAGTGAATATGGGAGATAGACTACTGGTGATGCTGCATTCAAATGACCAGCCAGGCAAGAAAAAATTATAAATGACGATGTAATGAAGGTAAGTCTTAGAATTAAAAGAATCCAATACTACAAATATTACTTAGGAGCTCCTCTTCTCAACTAACTCTGGAAAACAACGGAGCCCAGCCAAGTCTCGCAGATAAGTGGCTATAATATGCTGCCGCGGAGATGTTGTTATCTTTTATAGAGCTGAGCAGCTTATCAAGGGCCTACTTAAATGTGATTCGTTTGCAATGAAAATGGAAATTTTGGTACTCAACAATGATCAATGAGCCAATTATATTTCTGAGTACCGTAAAAGCTTTAATTCTTTATTTTTTAAAACGCCACAATCAAATGGAACCTTCCTGGATTAATAAAGTCAAGTCAAGTAATGCTTATTTTTCCGGCGGACTTTTATGTCTAACTTTCGATCAGAGGCGGTCAGCAAACTTAGAATCAAACCCAGGACCGCAATACAAACCGCTGGCCATACTTTCCTAAATTATGAAAATTTCAAAAGAAATAAAATTAAGATAAAATTAAAGAAGAAGAAAGGTTTCAATACAATTTTTAAGAAGTACTTAATCGCATTGTTGTTGGTTTTCGATCATACCTCACACTGCACGCGCATGGCACTTATCCTAAATTACTGCTCGTCTTAACTACAAGTCTCTTCATTAAAACAGTAATTTTGGCTATTTCAAACTACAACAATTAAAAATCAAAGCGTAAATATATTAAGATTGAAACTAAGTTGACTATTCTTATATTTATTACCAGAAATATTAATCACAAATTATATCTTCATAACTTTTTTATTTCAACTGTTTCATAAGCTTCTGTGAGCACAAAGTCACATATGCAAAACAAAACCATTTAAATATAATCAAAACATGAAAATAGATTATATATGTCTCCCTTATATTTAAATTTATGTATACCTATTACCTTTTCCAACAATTGTCAACAATTATTTATGAAAGATTTAAAAAAAAAGAAAAGAATTAGTTTAAATTGTTTAGTTTTAATCTATTGGTAAATGGTGATACAAAAATGGTCGTGGCAGAAGCTGCATTAAATAACACGTTCACTGGGTTAAAGCTACCTTTGTCCCAATTAGGCAGCAGTACATCTAATTAATAAATGTTTCTCATGAAAAAAAGACTTTAAAAATTTGTCACTTAGTGGGATTCACTCCAAAAGATTTTATCTGTCATAGCATGCAAGCTGACATCTGATCAAATCACCGGAGCAGTTTTCAAAAATAATAATCAAAGTCATGGGCGAAATAAGCAAATGCTGCTACAAAGAATTATGATAAGCGTTTAAAACGTTAACGTTAAATTTTTAAACCATATTAAACAAGTTTAAGTTAAAGAAAAATTATTACCTCTTTACTGTAACTGTTCTGACATATCTGACGCAGTGAACGTGTTGGTATTTTTTACTATTAGAGTTGGAAGGTAGATAAGATATTTGTAAATCAACTAAAATCACTTCCAAGTTGATACTTTGAAGGGAACTCAAGAAAAATTTGGAATACAATATTTTGTGAATATTTAATAAATTTTGGAATTTTATAAAAACGTAAATGCCTTTATTATTTCAAAGTAGGCATAGTTGTTATAATTTGTTTGTTTCAAAAGTGAAATAATATAATAATAATAATAATAGTTTAAACAAAAATTTTAGAGCAATTTTAGTCGAATCTAGTTACACAAATTCAGGTACAGGGATAGATATTAATGAGCTGACTGTGAAGAAGTTGACCAGCTGACTCCCTGCTAATTCTATATACACTTCTCCTGCGAACAAAGTCCATTTAGAGAATTCAAACAAACTGAACACTTATTAATATTTATAAGGAATTGAAATCGTACTATCTTCATTTCTCATTTTGCACATTTCTTTTCTTTAGGACAAGCTAGAAACATAGAATTTACAAGTCCTTTCCTTTCCCTTTTTTTTTTTTTCAAGAATCAGAGAAAAATGTACGCAAGTACAATTCATTTTAACTCCATCATTAATGTATTACTGAGGATAGGTTAATTAAAAATCTTTGTTTACAAAAAAAGAAAAAAGAAAACTCCCTGAAAGTTTCGACGAATATGATGTCTTTATAATTTAATCAGTAATAAAAGAAACAAAAAAAAAAAATTAATAAAAAAAGGTAAAACGCAAAAAAAATAAATAAATATCTACATATGAGAACGATTTTTTTTAAATGAACTACTACACGAGTTTAGCATTGGTTGCAATAAGAAACTTGAAAAAACAATCCACCCTCGTGGACTGTTTTAAAATCAATAACCGAAATATTATAAATAAATGTTGGCTGAAATTAGAAAGACCTAGAAAGTTGGTTCCGAGTTGAAAAGAAATAACCGTTTGAGGTGTTTGAAAGGGCTGCAAAATAAATTAGGGTTGTTAATGAACGATGAAACATGAAACAAATGTATCTATATACATATATAGAGAAGAACGGAAAATTTTTTTTAGATTGAAGTCCATGAGAAATTAAGGCAGTTATCTGCTTCGATTCATCAACGGGTAGCGCTCCCGTAACTAAGAAAATGAAACCTCTATTGAAATTAAAGCCAGACTGGTTTCAGAAATCATTCAAGTAATAGTGCAAAGGTGCATTATTTTATTTATAAAACAAAACAACAAAATTATTAGATCTACGGAAACAAGTGATACTTATTTGAAACAAATTTACTAATAAAAGAAGCAGATTAAATGCTAAATATATGGAAAAAGTAAGGAATCAAAAGGATAGATATTTGGACCTTTCGGTGGAAATGGAAGGATAGAACGTTAAGCTCAGTCAAATGTTTGAATTACTGGATATGGAATAGTTGTAAATAACTGGGGAACGGATGCTGGGAGCAAACCATAATAAAGTAGTGTAATAGCTTTCAGGAGGGGTTTAACGTCCAACTACCAATTAAGTGTCGTGAACGGAGACAGAAGCACAAACTTTACAATTAACTTTTGTTCTAAAAAATATAAAATTCTTCCACTTACAAAGCCACAATGACCAACATCCACCCCAGAAAGCCATAGTTAACGACCCTCTTGTTAAAGATGATTAAGATGGAGATTTTGAGGAGAAGATTGTAGAAGGTTTGGAGGAGACCAAGTCTTTCAAGCTTCCTAGGAGATGTTGGGGGATCATTGATGTAAATGGGGCCACGAAGGCCCGTCAAGGAAAGGAAAAGATCATGGATTGTGACTTATGCTAACAAGGACCGAAGCGCCAAAGATTAGGAAAGAACCTGAGTAAGAAGAAACCTTATTAATAATTTAAGTTTTCTAGATTGCTTACGTATTTTTCGTAGATTAGATAGATAGATAGATTTTAGTCTGTTAACTATGACTGTGGAGAGGAGGGTGCAACAACTTAATAAGACATCAAATTTGTCGAAATTCTAGCAATAGGAAAATATTTAAAAACGGTAGTAGTTTTTATTTGACCACACCTCAATACATTAAAGAAGGTAATACAAAAAAAAAAAAAAATACTTTATAATCACTAACAAATTTATCAAATTTTTACAAATGAACAACGAGAAAATTAACTTAACAAACAAAAATGTGATTTAACAAACTTTGTGCAATTGACAAAACATTGTAACCTTTTTGGCACAGAGTACTGTTTCAAATACTACTTGAGATATTTCAGTACAAATGGGTCTGTTCCATTCATTAAAAAATCATTTCTGGCTCTATTTGTTCAAATTTGTTTTTTGAGGGGGGGACTGAAATTCGTTATCCAAAAGTGCAATTTTATAAATGATATTTTTATTTTGTTTTTCACGATTTTCATTAAACTTTCTTATGCCTTTTTTTTCTTAAATGTAAAAAAACTGACATTTTTGGGAGGATGTTCTCGATGTAAAGCAACTTTAAGCACCCACCTAATGTGCAACTTCAGTGTAATGCACTGCATAGTTTCTCTACTTGCAAAATGTTAAAAGTGTTAAGCATTATGGAATACCAAATTTTATATATATAAAAAAAAATCATTTCTCGTGAATACTACTTTGTTTCTATTATTATTTTATTTAAAAACTTCTTAAAAATGGCCTTAACCACTTTTATTAAATTTAGCATGCTAATTGCTTGTATTATACCAGTTTTACTTAAAATATTAAATTAGGAAATAAGGATTTTTTTGGGCGTTTAACGTGTTTAGGTGCAACAGAATAACTTGAAAATATACTTCTGAAATTGATAATGCAAGTTGGTGGGTTAAATTTTTCTTAAATTCAAGTTTAATTGATCGCAGAGCCAACCAGCTAATTATATGTAGGTAACCACATAAATTTAAGTAAAATTTAATATTAATAAAAACGTTCTCAGTCATAATTTTAGCGCGCAAAAATTGTCTAAACATTTAAACCGATTAAAAAGGTTTCTTTGAAAGTGTAAGGAGCCTTGAAAGGGTATCTCGCGCATTATTTTTTAAAGGAAAACCTTTCTCTTAAATTCTCTGTTTCCAAGTGCAAGTTTAGGAATTACAGCCAGGTAGGAAATAAAAATTAGATTTTAATTAATTTTTTGTATTATTTCTGTATTTAAAAGATCAAGGCCTTAATTAAAATCAAAAATTTAAAAGATATTTTAATAAATTTCATTAAAATAATTATTTCTTTTATTTCAGGTCAGCTTTACGTCCAACTTCCGATCAGGTGTTTTTTACGGAGAAGGAAAAGGTAACACATATTACTTAATTTTCAGTTAAATACGTTAACTGCGGCACGGAAATTTAGTACTTAGTCGTTTTGTGCGTTACAAAAGTTTTCGTCTTTTACAGCGATCTAGTTTTAACATAGGTAACTGACATTCAATAAAGGATCGTTTTGCTGTAACAGTAATACTTGGATTCGGCAGTTCATAAAGCAAAATAGAACAAAATTTCATTTTGATGCAATTAATAAAAAAAAATCAGGATAGAGAAGAAAATGCATTCAAAAATACATTGAATAATAATTGCACAAAATAAAATCATATTAACATAACATAATACAAAACCATTAAAAAAAAAGAGAGAAATAGAAAAAACATTATACTATGATTATTCATGAAATGCATCAAAACAATAGCCCGAGAAGCTGACAGTCTAATCAGTAGCTCGTTTTACGTCTAACTTTCTGATCAGAATTCCCACTACAGGACAGGGTTCTCTTCGATTCATTGTAGCCGCATATAAATAAATGTGCATCAGCTACGTAAAATACAAGTTGCATGAAAAATCGTACCGCAATGAACGCAATAAACATAACCCACTCAAAGGGGCTTGTAAGTAAATAAAGTGTGCCTAAGGTCGCACTTCTAACCGCTCGGTTACCATGGGCCTGAATCTCCCAAAGAATCTCTTTGATAACGTATATTGTGAGGAAAAAGTGAAAATGAAAACCTAAACAAAACTTTATGCCAAAATCTTTATCTTAGAAATTTTGTTGGAATATTGTTATTGATATATGAAAATTAATAATTCATTTACAAAAACAGTACCCTTTCGCTTGTATTTCTACTAGGCAATTTGAAAAATGTTATATGAGATTTTTCTTACAAAAATGTTCTTTGTGATAGCAGTCGGAGAATCACCATAGCTCAACCAGCACCCCCTTCCCCAAAATTACCCGCTACTGTGTAGGATATTGTCAAAAACGCATAGGCATATTTAATACGGAAAAAAAAATACATATATATTTAGTTCACGCTGTGAATAAACAGCAAATTTGAACGAGTGCTGTAATTGTTACTACCTAACAAAACATCATTTTATGTATGAATGGAAACAGTTGTGACTACAGACCCAGCTGTACTTGAACGGTAACTCTGAGCGCAATTACATGTCATTTATTTAATTATTATGAATTGCTTTAATAACATTCGCCAAAAAATAAAAATTAAAAAATAAATAAAAAAAAAATGCGGCCATAATTTAAAAAAAAATGATTTTTAACTCTGAAGCCATTACGATATAGTAAAATGGACAATTTTTTCTTGGACAATATTTCTTAATTTGTTAAGTAAAGGACGGTAGTTAGTATGAAATATGCTGCATCAGTAATAAGTTGCTACCTGTAACGGTCTATGACACAGAATTAGTTTGGAATATCCCTTGAATTTAGACAAGCAACGCAAGGTAGGTTTGCCACATAACTGGACATAAAAAAAAAAGTGAGCAAAGATTGTTGTTTTAGACCACAGATAGAGGAAAAAAACAAACACCCATTTTAAAACGTTCATCGCCTACGCTGAAGCAATCTAAAAAGAAGCCACTTTCACAGGTTATACCAAAGAACAAGATCAGATGCGTTATTTCGCTCCCTTCCCCCCAGAAATCAATATAAAACAAATGGTACTTGAATACATTAAATAGTACAAGAATTGACCTACCTTGGCTGTTGCCAAGTCACCTTCCATCAAGAACAATACTTTGCAGGAGATCAGCAGTAGAACCATGGCTGCTAGTTGATACTGTGGTTCACAAAAACATTGTTGACTTACGCTTTGTACGATTGTCAAAGTTGATACAAGAAAAAAATCAAATCCTTGTATTTGAAAAGAAAAAAAAAATGCATTGATAAACAAGAAAAGCATTAATGTTCTAGACCCTCACTCTTAGGTCCCACCCACTAATAATATGGGAAATCGATGGAGGTTTTTTTTTTTTTGTTTTTAGAAATCTCCAAAACTCATGAAATCTAAACTATTAATTCCATTCGGAGACAAAACTAATTTGATCCATATTCTTAGAAACTCCCAGGGAAATAGATTTTTCAAAAGGTTCTTCAAAATTTTAAGCACCCTTCTATGGTCTCAGTACCAGTAATAGTACCATCGCGCATTTAGCGCGAAAAGTAATATTTCCCTGTTCATCTTATTTCCGTAATTATGAATTGTGCGGTATATTTGATCATTAAATAATATTCATTATAATATTTCTAAACCAGTCTTCCAGCTGTAGGGCAAGTTCTCATAATGATTCTACTGTTTTGTCCCTAGGATCAGTTGCCCAACAAGCATAAATTTGGATCTTTTTCTTATTCTCGTAAGTTTGGCATCAGATTAACTGAAATCCCGAATGATCTTATATTAGATTTGAATCCAGGATGGAACCTGTATCCCAAGGTATAGCACCCAAAGGGACTTATTATATCATTACCCTGAATTTCTAGTAAGGAAAACCACTTTACAAGGTGTAGGGCGCTTACACTATTTACTTTTATTGAACAGACTATACTCTCCTAAAACTTTTATGGATTATTAGATTGGACTAGTACATTATGTGTATAGAGTACAAAGGTGACTCTATATAAACCTGCAATGTGACTGTCAGTGAAATCAGGGGTTGATGATCTACTGATATATTCTACTAAGAACGTAAGATTTCAGAAAATGAAATTGTGTTAATCATAAAAATTATCTGAAAGAAACATGAAAAAAATGGAGTCCACACAAAAAACTGCAGCAATTGATGCACTAACTCGGAGGTGCCACGAAATCAGAAACTAATACAGCAAGCATCTTAGGAAAAAAGAATCAAGAATCAACTGTCGATGTATTTATTTTAACAATAATATACAACTAACTCTTAGAAATTTAAATAATGGCCACATTTTTTTCTAATTTAGTTTTATATACCCACATAATATTAAAGTCCATGCAGATTTTTACAGAGGTATAGCCTCTTCGACATTCATATGTTAACCTTTTGCACTAAAGCCGCAAGACTCTGCGATGATAGCTACTCCAAGTTGTTTTTTATCAGAGATTTATTAATTGTATTTATTTTAATAGCATTTTCTAGTCACATTTAATTTTTTTCCCCCTCCAGTATATCATTTTTCTCTCACATTGAACCTTTCTTGAACCAACTTGTAACCACATATTTGAGCTATTTGAGCCAATTTACCCCAAAAATTTATCATTTCTCAAACACAATTCTTTTTTTTCACTTACTTCTTGACCAATTCTTTTTCTTCTATTTTTTATTACTGGTTGGTGGATATAGGTCTTTTTCTATTTGCTAAAAGTTTTGGGCACAGGTCAGTATCCTTATCAGACGCTAATATGGTATAGAGATACGAGAGAAATATGATCCATATTCTGTTGTTTAGGTTACAATCAGAGTTGCTCCAGCTTTTTGATTGAATTATGCAGCGTGGTTTTTCGTATATTTTGTTAGTAATTTGTTTCTGTTCGGCCTTTAATTAGGATAGGAATTTTGACAATGTTTTTTATTTTTAACAAATCTCTTTTGTTTTATTAATATTTCACCACCGAATGAGGACAAAGAACTGTGCCGAAACATTTTTGAAATAAAAAAGATGAGTTTTCAAGATTTAAACCCAACAAAATAGATTTTAAAAGATAAAAAGTTTGTCAATTGCTTATAACTAGGTACCAAGTTAATTCAAAAAAGATTCAAAGTTAAAATAAAATGGTTTTAAAGTGTAACCACTTTAGCCAAAAACAAATAAATTAATTATTCGGTTGAAAAATATTATAGAAGAAACAGGGCATATCTGGACAGCATATCAGTGCAAAGGGTTAAAATCCCAAAATAGATTAAATAAATATAACATTAATAATAAATTTTGTAACAAAGCGTTCTTGGTCCGAGGCACATTATATTTTAAAAATTACATCAACATTATAGAAGAAACATCCATGTCCATTCTCTTACTACTGTCACATTTTCTTCAAATTTAGATTCTTTTTACTATTGATGTCTATACTTAAACTAAATAAAGGAAATTTATTATCAAATAATAACCAAACCCAAAAGAAAGTGAATCTACTTTTTGGGAAAATACTAGAGTCGCATTTTCGGTTCACAGAAATAGTAAGTCCTGGCTTTTTTAAATAAATAGGAAAACCTTACGGCTATCTTATCTTAAAAGAACAGTCATTTCTAGCCTGGTCGATACAAATAGATAAACCCCTTGCAATTTTCCTCGTAGTTTTAATGTTTCTCCTTGATTTCTTTCATTCTAACCGATTTAGGATCTCTTTCTGCTGCTTAGATTAATTAAACAGTAGCTTGTAATCAGAAATTGGTTGAATTTTTCTAACCGTTTAACACTTTGTCTAGACAGCGCAGTGACAATCAGCTAATCCTTTTCTACAGTTTAAAGATCTCTCATTGATCGGAGTTGGTCTTCTGCCTTAACTCTCGATGAGATAAGCTTTGATTGTGAAGCATTGAGAGCTCAGATTCAGGCACGAAATGCTTACGTAATTCATACTCACATTCCCCACATAAAATGTACTTCCTTTAATAATGAATTACATTTTCCAGCTAAATAGATTATTATTGGAGCGTGGCAACTTAAAGCTTGAGTCTGAAGATAGGTTTTCTACCAAAGTGTTATTGTTATTCCCAAGTTATTTCCCACGTAAAAATAGAGAATTATTGTAATTTTCTCAGTCAAAAACGCTTTATTAGTGACTTAAGTTCGTGCAATGCCATTTCCAAAGTTTATTTCTATTTATTAAAAGATACCCCCAAACATCAACTTCGTTTTAGTATCTAACCTTACGTTTGGAATAAATAATAAAATACTTCTTAAATTCTCAATTTGGCTCCGTCCGACTATCATTTGTTCCGATCAATTAATTCCTGTGGGGCAAATGATCCCTCCCCCAAAATAGATAGTTCCACTTCAAGAATTATTTGCATCTGAATTTAAGGGCTGCTTTTGGCGTGGAATCCAATAGCTCATTGAAAGGTAGATGCCATATAGTGGACTATATCTTGAATATTAGAACTGATTTATTATTTTTATAAAACAATGAAATATGACAACTAATTTTTCTATTTATACTCGTAAATAATAAAAATTCAGCCTCAGAATTTCCGTTTTCTTTTAGCATAATTAATATTATTATAATTTATTTTAAACTATTGTATTACAGCTGTATACAATTACAGCTTATTTTGGCGCTAGCCACACATCAACTCCAAAATTCCACTCAAATTGAATTTTATTATTTAAATAACTCCGAGCTGATAATGATCCAAAATTTTTTAACAGTATGGCAAAACAGGGTCTACGAGATTTTTTGCCTTTTCCTTTTTTAATTGTAAAATTATTTCTGTGTGTGTATGTTAAAACTCACTCAAAGATGTATAAAAACATTGAAGTAATCGCGTTCATTGAATTGCACTAAAAAATAGAATACAGTTTCGTCCTAACTACAGTCTTGTCCATTACTTGATAACTATAGTTGTATCAGTCAATTAAAAACCACCAGTCTAATTCGCATGCGCTCTAAAAAAAATGAGACATTTTACTTTCTCCCTAAGGCTTACTGCATTCACTTCTAGTTGGTTTTTGAGTTAGTTTTCTGTTGTAACTTTTATAATTGTAATTTTTATTTAACTCTGTTTTGTTTACGGACTAATTAATTTCTGTAAAGCGATTTCAGTTTTTTTTTTATATCTTCGACAGATTTGCTAAAAGTATGATGAATTTTTCATATCCAGAAAGAGTAAAATAAGACTTGAAGGCTTTTTTTATACGAAGTAGTATTATTTCAATGAAATGGTGGGAATGACAATAATTAAAGAAGTTTAATAACGCGTAAAGTCGCTAGACATTCTCTAATACGACAGGTGCATGCTTAGAATAAGGACAAGCATTATCTTGTTAAAAGTTGGCGTCAGCATGATGGTTCTAAAAGAATATCAAAACTGGTCGTATTAACTCGTCGAAAAATCAATTCGGATAATGGCTTGAAGTGACCTATACTCAGTGCCTAAGACATTATAGACTATAACACCTGTTTTAACCCTCATGTTCCTCGAACGGCATCACAAAGTTGTGCCTTTCCAAAACCTTCTCGTGGCCAATCATTAATCGCCATAGACAAGACTGCGACTAAAGACAATGTGGTCTCATCAGTTAATTTACAGATGTCTTTCTTGGCCCCCGATTGCGAGCAGCTTAACTGCCGATATGTTCATCTGTTTTCATGATGACCACCAAGGGATGTAGTCCAAAAGATGCCCTTATATGCGCATGAATATCCTTTATATTAGATTAAAAAAGGAACAGGGGACCTATGCCCCACAGCACTGCAGCCAGAAGAGACTTATTGTACCTGTCTTTTAGATTAAGTCGTGTACCTAATGCACGCCAAAAACATCTATGAAGAACGAAACCTCTCCCTCACTCAAACTCATTTATTGGAGGCAATATTCGCGTTGATTACTTTTCCCAAATACGTCCATTGCCAGTACAATGCTTCCCTGAAACCAAGATTTCTATACTCAATTTTGCGGAAAGATAAATCGGTTCACGCAGTCAACCTTCTCTTCTTTCAAAGTTGGTGCTTTTGGTTTTGATAATGTTTGGCATAACAAAATCCAATGCTCTAGTTTCTCATAACATTCTACATAAAGACTCACATTTTATTATTAAACTTTACAAGTAACTAATTTGTTTGTTTACAAATATTAATTTTGTTTCATACTCTTCTTTAATTGTTGTCATCCGCCATAGAAATAATTTACTACTCATGTATATGCAAATGAACTGAGAAACTGAGGCACGTACTTTGAATACTGAAATTCACATACTACTGAAGATAAGTTCTGCCGTTTATATTGCGACTTGACAGCAACAGCTGGCACTATCTTATAGAGGAAGGGAAAAGAACTAACTTGCCTAATTTCCTTTTCAGAATAAGTTATTTAAGTAATCAGAACAGTGCAAAGACATGTGTCTAGGACGAAACTAAGCAATGCTTTGTAGACAAGTAAATATTTGTATTGTGTATCTTGATAGATTGCTTAAAAAATAAATAAATAAATAAAAATAATGTCGCAGAATCGCATTCAGACCTTTTTATTTAAGAATGGCAAGCGTGTTGCTCAAGCAAGCTTCATGTTGGCATGGCTTCATAGAAAGAAATGAAAGCAAGAGAAAGACACAAAGAAGAAAAAGCAAAAAAAAAAAAGGTAAGAAACTAGGAGACACTATCCTGCACTTACGGCTATTTAATCGGCGAAGAAGTAGTGTTTTGGATCGTTCATCAATAACCTTCCATGGACATATTTGTGCCAGAAATATGTGTCCAAAACTAAACCTCATGCTGTGAATAAATAGCTGGACATCACTGCCATAATATTTGCTAGCAGTTTTGATTACAGCGTACTTTTAAAGGTAAAAAAATAAAATATGATCCTATACTTATATTCGCACATAAAATCACAACCCCGGAAGCCTTTAGGAACTGATTCCTACTTCCAAGAGTAAGAGTAATTGCTGGAGAAAATAAAAACCAAATATCTGCTCATCACTCTCACTCTGATGGAAACCTCATAAAGATCAAGACCTATGAAGTAACCAAAAAAAAAACAACAACAAACAAACTAGAAAACCTCAATAAGCAACTTGTCCAACAGCTAATTACTAAGTAGTTTTGAAATAAAATCTACAGACAAAATAAATAGTTCACAATATTCCCAGTGGCGTAGCGCTCTATTTAGATTATAAGGCTTACACTACCCACAAAATACCTCGTAAAAAGATTATCATTGCTTTTATTAGTTTTTACAGCAATCATTCACCAGTGGAAATTGATGCTAGTAAGTGAGTGGCTCTACAAAGCTGGCCATCGACTACATTCAGAAAGAATCTTCGACAAGATAAGCACGAATAATCGATCTTAATCTTCGACAAGATAAGCACGAATAATCGATCTTAATCTTCGACAAGATAAGCACGAATCAATGTTAATCTTCGACAAAATAAGCACGAATCAATGTTAATCTTCGACAAAATAAGCACGAATCGATCTTAATCTTCGACAAGATAAGCACGAATCGATGTTAATCTTTGACAAGATAAACATGAATCGATGTTAATCTTCGACAAGATAAGCACGAATCGATGTTAATCTTCGACAAGATAAGCACGACTCGATGTTAATCTTCGACAAGATAAGCATGAATCGATGTTAATCTTTGACAAGATAAACATGAATCGATGTTAATCTTCGACAAGATAAGCACGAATCGATGTTAATCTTCGACAAGATAAGCACGACTCGATCTTAATCTTCGACAAGATAAGCACGAATCGATGTTAATCTTTGACAAGATAAACATGAATCGATGTTAATCTTCGACAAGATAAGCACGAATCGATCTTAATCTTCGGCAAGATAAGCACGAATCGATGTTAATCTTTGACAAGATAAACATGAATCGATGTTAATCTTCGACAAGATAAGCACGAATCGATGTTAATCTTCGACAAGATAAGCACGACTCGATGTTAATCTTCGACAAGATAAGCATGAATCGATATTTGAATTGAACGCAGTTATTTGGAATTTGATAAAATTTTATTAAATGCTACGCCATCTAGATGAGATTTATTGATGGAAGGATCGCTACATCAATCCTGTACAGTACAATGTACATATATTGATGCTGATTTGCTGCATTTGTGAATTGTGATGGAAATTACAGCTTAATTGAAAAAAGAAAATCAAAATTAAGAGATATTTGCATTGACTATCTTTGTTCACTTACCGGACAATTAAAACTAAAAGATCCACTAATTTTTCTTTAAGCTTGTTGGAAAACTTCACATTCATTTCCAAAAGCATTTTCTCACGTAATTCTTTAATGTAATTGCATGTATATTATTTCGGTGTGGCCATTTTACTTCATAATTATTGAATAGCTACCACGGTTATTGTATCTTTCGCTATCTACCATCAAAGTTCGCGACTGTCTACAAGTTGCCGTTCACTAGCGTGTATACACGAATTTATATTAAAAAGAAACCTGGTAGTTACTCAGTGTGAAGCGGTAATAGATCACGATCAGATTTCTCCATGGCGGCTATAATTAAGGGGAAAAAGATAAATGTTACATTAACTGGGAATAGTGATGTCTACTAGCCCGGACAATATACCGTATAAGAAGAAAGAACTGTAATTTGAGACTTATACAGTAGAATTAATCCATCATTAAGCTTTCCCAAAATCTATAAAATGAAAAATTTTATAAATTCTGTAACAGGAGATATTCATTGGTTTTTTTTCCCCCCTACATAATGAAAGTTGAAATTCCTTACATAACAGTTTCCTCAGCAGCAGCTGGTGTGGTTTAGTCCTTAGATCTTTTCACTATAATGTTACTTCTAAAGAAATAACATAAAAGTTGAGAATAATTGCAGTAGTAGTGGTAGTAATTTTCTATTTTTTGAGGCGGGGATTAAAGTCGTACCACTAATTAGGAATTGTGGACAGGGGCGGAAGATCATACTTTGCTATTATTATTATTTTTTAATTAATAAAAAATAGCTAAACGCGGGATTCGAACTGGAGATCTCCCACTTACAAATCTACACTTCATAACCAATAGACTAACCATCACCCCTGAGAATAATTATATTATTATTTATTTTAATAATGTTATTTATTTATTTTACTTTATAGATAAAAACAACATATATCTTTGAACTTTTGTTGAACTACTTGTACTTAGATCTACCGCTTTAGTTGGGAGATTTTTTTATTTTTAGCATTAATTTTAGAGGGAATTCTAAATAAGCTGACATTTTTGGCTGCTCTTAAAAATAATGTTTCACTACAATAAATCTACAAATATTGAAGCCAACCAACAATAAGTAAAAGAATACCAATTTTGAAGAAAATTTTCAAGTTAGAACCTTTAGCATTGCAAGAAAATCGTGAGAATATTTCACATTCGATTTATTTTATTATAATTTTTTTTTTTTTAAGAAACAAAAAAGAAAGCAATGCATAACGATCGCTGTTCGCAGCAAGGTTCGTGAAACAATATATAATACATAAAATAACATATATGGCAAATACAAAATAATCTTCGTTTAAAAAAACACAAATTACTAAACACAAATATAATACAGCGTAAAAGACCATTAAAGCGAGACTGCATGTGCTTCGCCACAAATCAGGGAGAATCATGCATTTAATTTTTCTTTTTTTCTGCAACCGTATAATAAATATGACTATTATTATTTATTCAGTAGAGGCTAAAGTTGTGTTTTAAATAAGTAGTGTCAGCTGTTACTTTATAGTGAATTTCAGTTAGTTTATTTATTGATTTTAGCTAAAGGGTGGGTCTTATTGGAGACATCTACGTTTAAAAAACAAAACAAAAATTATATAAACTGATTTTAACCTTTTTAAACACATTAAAGTACTTATTTAAGGTACAATATGTACTGTCTACATCATTTAGTATTTGTTGGTTAAATATTTTATTATATCTAATGGAATAAAATCGACTATTAAATGAAATAATTGTGTCAATAAATTCAGTCTACAATTACATAGCAGTAAAGCAAACTGCAAATTACTTTGATTAATAAAGATACCGGCTAAGGGCGCATTAAATCAACCAGCAGTTAATCAATTAAAAAATTATTGAAGTGTAAACATTTTTAAAGACAAAAAAAAGGAAGTATTAAGTAGTTAAACTGTAATTCTGTTAGTCTTTCAAGCAGCAGTCTTCTCCATTTTAATCTATACCCGATATCCAAAAAAAGTTCAAGGCACTACAGGCACAAGAATTGCCTTTTTTGGGGGAGGGGGGCGATCAGGCTACTGTAAAGGCTTTGGAAGGAAACGTCTTTGATCCATGATAGTTAATGTTAGTAAGAAATAGAAGAAAGAAATCTCAAAAACCAAAAAAAAACCTAGAAACTGAAGCAAATGGCAACGAAAAAATTGACAGGTTGGGCAAAATAGTGGACTTGGTGCAGCTTTAGCCCTAAAAAATTGTAAACCCTTGAATAGATTGGCATAGTTAAATAACTTCTTAATAATAATGAATTTTTAGTTTAAATTATCCCGAGTAGTAATCGCACCAATCTATCGTTTTTTAATTTATACTTATTTTAGGTAAGAACCAATTTTAGCGGTTGCAGAAAAAATCTCATATCTAATTTTTGATTAAAATATAAATTTTTACTCACTCGTCAAATAAATATTTTATTAAATTTGAACTTCGAAGTTAATTCTTATAGTTGAGAAGATATTATAAGATAAGATACTTTACATAGTTTTGACTTTTGTTTTGGTGTAACTTTGTAAAACTGCACTTTGCAGTAGAATGTAATACCGCATTTCGATAAACAATAAAAGTGTGCACCATGACTCAAGCAAATCCAGCATGTTTTTAAACAACCAACAGTTAAAAACTAAATAAAAAATAAAATAATATAAAGAAGCAGAGTTCACAGATCATGCGACACGTTGGCACAGAAATGAAGGAGAAGGCTTTCCACTTTTATAAACTGCTTAGCTACTAAATTCTCGCATCATCACAAGTTATCAAAAAATATATATATAAATTATTAAGTATTCCATTTCATTCGATTTTCTAACTCACAAATAAAATTCTAAATTCTTCTTTAATTACTAAAACTTGACTAATGGGCACTGTTGGTATAAGTTGCTTATTCTCCAATCAAAACATCAATTCATAAGAAAATTTTGATTGGTCTTAGGAAACAGTTGATGAATCTGTATTTTATCAATCCTCAAGAGGTTCCGTGAAGTAATCAGAGCTAGAACAGTAACAATTAAAACATTTTTTACTACTGTTTATGTGTTTCATTATTTAATTTCATTTTTGTAGAGGATAGAAGTAACATTTTGGGCACTTAAAAGTATTTGTAAGTGGTGCTAAAAGAGAAACTATTCATACAATGGCCTTGCATTCTTCTTGGAAGTAAAACGTCTGGTTGGGAAAAAAGAAATGCCAAAGTCCGGGTGAGATTCGGCAATACGCAGAACTTGGTAGTAGAAGCCCACAGATTAAAGTAGAAGTGGGCAGGACATGTTGCGCGATAAGAACCAATAGGCAGTTCTGAGTGGATTTCGAGATACTGGAACGGAAAAAAAATGAGGTTGACAGGTAAATCTGATAGGGAGCCGGAAATTACATTGAGAGCGTGTTGTGGGTGGTGCACCGTATCATGAGATGCAGAAAGCTTGGGATAAAGTGATAAAAAAGATTATTTGAGTTGTGTTAAGTAACCTGTGCAAGTATCTTATTAGTAACTTTGAATTGTGGTATCTATCATTTCGTTGCATTTTACATTTTATTTGGTTTTATTTCAATATTGTTTTTCTTTTTTTAGTTATGTTTGGATCAAATATGGGTATTTGGAATTACATAAAAGATAACTGGGATTTGTATCTATCGTACTTAATGGAGAGACTTTAATTCTGCAAAAAGGTATAAATAAAGCTTTTATTATTATTATTTTAAATTTCTTGCTACAATTCATTGAAATTGAATAAACTAGCCTCAAATAAACTTTGGGTACAATCAAATGAAGAGAGTATTCGATAATAACATATATTATTTTTTCAATATTGAAGATGATGCGATAATTTTGTATTTCAGTTTATTTTCATATTTTCAAACAATCTGACAAGGTGATGTAAAAAGGCATTTTAAAACAAATAATGCTACTTCCAAATTATATTATTATTCATTTTAAAATTAAGGACACCTGAAAGAACACATACAGACACTGCTTTGGAGGAGAAAACAAGACCCTGGCTATATAATATTTTCTTGTTTTTTTTTTTTATATATAATAAAGTAAAGAGCACAGAAATATAGAAGCAACAATTTTAAATTCAAATAATATAAAAAGCCTATTTTAGTTAGTCAGTTATGGTACTCACGAAGGGTTTAGGCATTATGACGGAGCGACTTTGCTATCTACAGATACAAGATGGTGAGCTGACGGCCACGTGTCCGCAACAAAGTTCTGCAATACTCAAAAGTTAGCGCTTCAAGCAATCTCAAAAGTAGAAAGTGTGTCATAAAGAAAATATCACAAGACAGATAATTTTAGTTTTACTTTTTTTTTCTAAATTTCTTCTTTATTTATAGTATATATAAATATATATAAATGAGAAAACGTTCATCATGCACAGAACCAACAACCGAATATACATACTACCTGTTTTCAGTCAAATTAAATACCTTTGTTACACTATCAAGGCATCGATTGTCAACAATCAACATAGAAAATTGTTTTTGTTCGTGGGAGATAAAGGTTAGATAATGCACTGGACTGTTATAAGCACGACTAGGTTTCGAGTTGCCTCATGGCACTTATTTTCTTATGGATCAAAGCCTTCACAGTAAGCTCGAGGATAATGTTGTCCGCAGGCCGACAGTAACAAAAAGCTCCTGGCGTCAATCACTATAGATATGGACGCGCCTTAATTAATAAAAGAATTCTAGACAAATCCACAATTTCTCTGATTGTAATTTTTACGCAATTACATTTTCTTGTAACAGTACATAATATGATATTGTAGAAGAAAGCATGATGTCGTAATTTCCATAGAACCCCACTAAAATCAACGTTCTCTGAAAAAAAAGAAGTTACAATTAAGGCCTAATATTCAAGTAAGTTAAAACCCATATTCACCTAGAAAAATAAAATATTAAAGACAATCTACACAAATAATTAATAAAAACCATTCAGTCATTCAGAACAACTGATATTCTAACGCTGTATTCTGACAACACATATGGATACCTACAAAACTTGATCTTGGTTTTAGGACCGAATTATGTGGTACTTTCAAAACACGTTTAACTTCACACGACTTCCTTAGAAACCCTTATTGAATCAAGTAAACGTATCAAGTTTAAAAAAATAATTGTTAGAATCATTTTTGAGGAAAGAAAAATAAATCGATTCAATAAAATGGATTGATCAACGTTGCTTAAAATATTATGGACTTCCTGAAACGTTTTGATGCATAATTAGTATACATAAGTTTGAATACAATTTTAGCAGCCATTTTCAGACAGTAGAACACGCAGAATAACTGAAATAACGTTATTAGGCTATATACTCTTTGGATTGCATGGCTCCTACTGATGTCAATGAATCTTTGAGAAGTATAAGCGATCTTTACATATTGCTTGCCACTAGATTCATCCACAGTCTTTTAGGCAGTAGCCGAAAATAATTCTATAGGAATGAACTTCAGAAGGACGCAATAAGATGTTAAAACAAAAAATAATAATAATCCCAACGTACAACAGTTTCTAGAAAAAGATTACCAAAAGTATAAGAGCATATTTCGATTTTTTGTTTTAGACTTTCATGAAATATTCCGTGTTCACGCGCACGAATTATGCGCCAAATTTTGTTTAAAATAATTTAGAGGACCTCAAATATTTCTGGTAAAATCTGAATTTGGAAAATTTGACGCGATCGCTATACTTCACCTTATTTTAGGGAGAGAGGATTGAATAGTTTGAAAATAGTAATAAATATGGTCGAACAAGGCTTTAAGTTCGTAGAGTAATGTTAGTTGGAATAGATATTATTAATAGGCAGATAATTTAGTTAAATTAGCTAAATGTGAGTTTAAAACGGAGAAAGATGTTCTGGTTGAAAACAGATACAGAATTATAAGACTTAGGTTTAGAGTGGTGTCAAAGAATTAAATGTGATTGAAAACAGGTATAAATTATTTTAAATTAGTTTAAATACGTTATATTAGAAGAAACCAGGTAAAATTGTCGGATAAAGGTTTAAGTTGCTTGAAAAAATGTATAAATTAGTGAACAATATATAGTTTGGTTTATTTTAATTTTTTTCTGCAACCTAGTAACAAATCAAAACTTGAGTGTCGTTAAATATACTTTAAATCATTAAAAAGAAACAAGAAAATTTACATGGAAAGTAATATTATATCCTCACTACCTTCAATAACTAGAATTTAAATTACATATTTAAATAGAATTCATTTGCGTTACGTAGCGTTACAGTTAGAGAAAATTTAACGCAAAGCTGATATAAACACAAATACTTTTCAGCTCAGTGGGGCGGAGATAAAAGTATGCAATTTTAATTCAATTAATTTTCGGTAACCGAAAATAAAAAAAATTTTGCTCTCACTAAGTGAACTGTGAAAATTTCTAGGCACAAACTTTACAAATTCTAGGTGGTCTATTTTTTGCTTGAAATTTATAAAAACAATTTTTTGCAATTGAACGCTTTTCGGATCAATACTCTATTCTTTTAATAACGATACGACCACCATCCATCAATTCTTATTTGAGTAAACTTACCTATCTATTTAATTCTATCTATTTAAATTCATAACAAAAAACCCATGATAAAAAGGTAATTTGGCCCAAATATATTTTCGTTTCAACATAAATAAAAATATTAAAAAAAAAAAAAATTAAAAAATATGCGTTACTCGTAAGTATTGCGAATGAATAAATGAATTTGAACAAGAATAGCCAACGTTATAACAAAACCGCCAGAATGAAAGAACAGTTTAAAACTTCGATCGTAATTAATGCAATCTAAAACTCGTGGTTTCGAAGAAGCGTAACGCAGATGAATGTCTCTTTTTGAAGGCATCCTCAGAAATTTCTTATTAAATCAATTAATTTGAAAATTACTTAAATAGGCAATAAAAATAACACTAATATAATTAAAAAAGATAAACAATAAAGTGCTGCAGAAAACTTTCCAAATTTATTAAAGAAACAGCAAAAGAAATTAATTCTTCGGTAATTCAAATTTTGAAAAACTAATTTGAATCCGGTTGCAGAAAAAAAAGAAGAATAAAAATTAATATTCATTGGATTAATCAAGCATTTTTTAAATATTTTTTTACACTCTAGTTCAGTTGATAGCATCGTTGCGTTCGTAAGAGCATTATGTAAACTGGAGTGTAAAAAAAAGAAGCATTATTTTGTCCACTGTTTGGTAAAAATAACCATTTATTTACTTATTCTTAATTCCCAAATCACTACGTACAAATAAAGAAAAAAAAGAAACTAAAATTAAATAAATTGTTGAATCTTACATGATGAAATCATTTGGAGAATTAACATAGCATGATATTATAGAATGATGCAACTAACAATCAAGGGATAATGACTTTTCCATGTAGATGTACAGTTTGAGAATGCTGGTGACATGGAATGAATTAGCACATGCTCCCATACGATACAATAATGTGTTCTGTATCAGGTCCACAAAAAATAAAGTTAAAAGTTAATTAAACTATTATTGTTTTCTTAAACTGCTTTTTGCTTTGTCCCAGAATATTTTCGCTAGTTTCTTATTTAGAGTTTACCTTCAAAAAAGTACAACCTGTAAATAGTCTCAAACTGGTTTTGCTATAATATTTTTCATGCTGGTGACGTTTTAACCATCAGTCGATCATCTTCTAAATTTATTTTTTATTCTAAAACATGAATTTATGTATTTGCATTTTTTAATAAATTGTAATGTATTTATTTTTTTTAAGCAGTTTTCTTTCCTACTCTATGTGCTATATCTGATTTTGGGGCTTTATATTTTAAAACAAAAATAAATGGCAAATTGAAATTGGTGTCCAAAATTGCTAATTAGGGTTGATGGCACTTACACATTAGGCAAGTTATCTAGACAACATTAAAAAAAAAAAAAAAACAAGGTGGCCCCTCACGATTTCGACTTAATACTTTTTATAAATTTCTTTTTCAAAACACAAAAGCAATACCAGACATATAGCACATGGGGTAGGAATAAAAACTGCTTGTCAAAAAATTATATCACAATGTACTAACAAAAAATAGAACAAACAAACGAAATTACGGTTTAGAATAAAAACTAAAGTTTGATGGACCAGCTGACGATTGAAACGTCACCAATAAGTGAAAACATTAACATTAGGTTGTATTTTTTGAAGGGAATCTCTAAGAAAGGATATATTCTTGTATAATGCACTTCTATCATAAGCTAATATGGTCGTCTAAACTTAAACAATCTCACAGGTGGGGTGCATCTACGTAAGTCGTGCGCTTTTTTTTGTTTTATTTCTCTTAATTCAGAGCCGAGTTTTTTAACTAAACATTTACCTAAAAATTCTTATTAATTTTTTTTTTTTTTTTTGCAGTTCATGCTGAAACTATCTCATGAAAAGATCTATGCACTATTTCTACAAAAGTTGCTCAAGTCCTGGATTGATTGAGTTTAGAAAGGGTAATATTTGCCAGGAAAACAGGTTTTTGCGTGAAGAGTGTACAGTTCTTCTGGCAACAGTTGTAGAAGCGGATCCTTTCAGTAACACCAGAAATTACCATCTGATTTTCCTACTGTAAAAAGCCACTTACGAACAGCTGGGCATGCTGTCCAAAGAAGAAGCTACCAAAGAATTTCAAATCAGCTTTGGTCCAATAAACATAAAAGTGGAAATTTAGTCTGCACATTCCTATGTGATTATCACATAAATAATAATTAACACTACAGATGAAAGGAGGTGGATTTATTTTGACTATCCAAATATAAATGATAGTCCCCTTTTGAAATAAATGTGGAAACCGCACATAGATTTAATGAGCGTCCATAATTTACGAATATTTTTAAAGATTTGACAGCTTATTTAATAGAAAATAAACACGAGATAGTGAAATCCAATTATTTTAAATATTTGACATTAGTTTAAATTTTAATCTCTCAAATATTACTATGATGCAATATTAATTAAGAATAATACAGTATTAATCTTTAAAAAAAAAAAAAAATCAATCTGTTATAGCTGTAACCCTCTAAAGTCCAACCAAATTAGATAAAAAAAAAGTGGTAAATATCGGAATGGAAGATAAGAAGCCATAAACATTGTATAAATCTTTGTTTTGGCATTTTATAAGTTAGCTCAAAAGACTCAATAGAATCTCTTATTCAGTACATAGAACGTTTCATAAAGTTACAAAAATATTATAATTAAGAATCCTTAGTTACTAATTAATGTATCTATATAATTAAAAATGTAAATGTTGGTTTGTTCAAAATCTTAAATCTTCGAAACTTCTTCACCAATTGTTTTGGAATTTGGAAACAACGTTGCATTTGAAAACGGGCGTGTTTTTATTTACCTATCATAAACTTAGTAAGTAAGGATTCTTAATAATTATAATATTTTTGAAACTTCATCAAACGTACAATGTACTGAATTACACAGTTGACCTAACGTTACTATACATACGGCTAAGCACCTCCCACTCTTCGCGCTCTATCTCAAGAACGGTTGATTGTATGGAAAATTGCATAGAACCAAATTTGTAGAGAATTTTATGCTCTACAACTTTGGCAATTTCTTTAAATGTCATTTAGAGCAAAGGAAACTAGATATTTACCAAAAACCGATTTTCGTAACCTTTGACCATTGATTCCAGATTCTATGAGACTTTTGAGCCAACTTATAAAATGCCAGAACAAAGATTTATACAAGTTTATGACTTATTATCTTCCATTCTGAGGTTTAATCCTAATTTGACTGGGCTACTCTCTAGGGGTTAAAACCATTTTAATGGAAACAAAAAGTCGCAAAATATTGTTGTAAAAACACCTCGTTTCCTACATCACGTCAGTTCTACCAAGCACCAAGAAGTCAAATTTCTGAACAAAAACCTCTAAAGATTGCGTGTTTTATTGCAGGGATATAATTATGGAATAATTATATTAATGATTCCAGCGGGAACAAGCACCAAGGTTATTAAATCGATTAGTATTACAGCCTTGAGAAATAGTTTATTATTTTTTAATCATTATTTTAAACAAAACACCAGAAAATACCATGGTGTTCATGGAAATACCACGTAGAGCTTGGGTGATCATCTATTAGATTTACTCGTCCAACATTTTTTTTTGGCCATACTTTTAGTGAAACTAAACCCCATCTTTGAGCGAACACATTCAAAGCCCTTCTGTTACCACATGCTATCATTGAATAACAATGCTTCAGGGTGCCTAGAAATGGGCTGAGCTTATATCAGGCTTATATCTTCAAGCTCTTTATTCTAGGAGGATGAATGTGACTACAGAAACGTTTCTAAGGATGAAACCAAATCTCTAATTTTTTTTTTTTTGCTAAATAATATGAAAGCAACGATTCACAAAAGTTTCACCTGTATAAGAAGATAACCTTCCGATTGAATCAAAACTTCTGTCTTTAAAAGCCTTCAAGGAATTTGATGCATGGCATGATCCTTCGAACTAGTACACACATCTAATGTCAAATTTGTGCGACACTTCGACTACAAAAAGCTCTCAGTGCGAAGAGTTTCTGGCATAATTTACGGTTATTATTACAGTAAAATAATGTTAGGTTCAAAGGAGAATTTTGCAGGATTAGACATGTGTATTTTTCTATTTTTCCTGAATGAAATATTTTTTTTTAATACCGGATAGATCTTACTTTTTTTTATGAAGCCTATTTTTTTATTTTTCTTAACCTTTATCATTTTTCAATTTTTTCAGAATAATCGCAACAAATCGAGGAAGCAATTAGAACGATTATCTCGATTGAGTTCAAACTGCTGAGACTGCTCAAACAAAAAAAAAAATAATAATAATAACGCTGTTCGAGGCAGCACTAGTAAAAAGCACACTGTACGTTAGTTCCGCAAATTTCAATCTGAAGATTTTTTATCTACAGTAACCGGAAAATTTCTTTAAGAACCGTCGTGAAAGCTGACCTGAAATCAAAACGATTCGGTAGATCGCAGGGCAACCACACTGCTGGTATAGATGGTTTAATACGCAATGGGAAATTGAAAACAAACTCGAGGGTAAGAATACGAACGATTGGTAAAGATTGTCATGTCTGAAGATTTGTTGTTTGCTTGTTCTGTTTTTTTTTTTTTTTTTTTTACTTTATTCGCCTAACAAAAACGAGCCATTTTTTGACCGAATCGAAACTTGAAAGACAAGTGGAAGCTATTCGATCATTTAGGACGGTTTAATAAGACGATTTGCCCTATTCCACTTCCTAATAACCAAAACATACACTCTCTTAAAACATGATTACGGTATATTAATCAGCGACTGCTATCAATCCACTATCCATTTTTTGAAAACCGGTGGGTCTATAAATCCATAGAGGTATTGTTAAAAAATCGTCAAAAATGTTCGAAAATTGTGCCAACACTCGGCATTGGTTGACACAAGGAGCACAATCTATTTACATGTTCACGCTCTTCCACGAGTTTAATTAATCACCGGCCAAAATTAAAAGAAAAATCAGTGTATTGTGCAACAAAGTAGGAGATCTGGAAGGTCCTACGACCCTGTTACCTAATAAGTAACGAGCAACTTTTTTTAACCCGAAAACAAAGAGTATTTTCTGACCAGCTTACAACAAACTTTGTAATTACCAAGAGATCTAGGCAGCCATTATTGTATAGCACGCAGAGCTTGTCAACATTAAAGGGATAAAACATCAATTCGGCAGACGGTTGCCAAAGTTCTAAAGAACAATATTTGTTCGGATTTTCTATTTATTGGTACTAATCTTTAAATTATTGGTTAATAAATTATTAATAATAGGTGAATCAATTATTGAGAATTTTTTTTTAATTTAACACCAGTTGAGGCTTCCATGATACGTGAGAAGAATCTGAAAGAAGAACACTTTTGGGATGTCCCGCTCTTGCAGCGTTCAGTGCTTGTCGAAGTGAGTAAAAGAGAAGTGCAGCTTGCAGTTCCATAAAGAAAAGAAAAAGTAATGTAATGCTAATTTTTTTTTCTATTTTCAGGAAGGCTTTATGCCCCCAAAGAACGATTAGGAGACCCAATAGGATGGGTAACACATTTTTTACTATAAATTCCCTGTATTTACACATTAACAAAATCAAATCCAGGACCGGGAATTGAAGCCAGATCCGTGGAGTCCAGGATTTTGCTCGTTAAAGCTGCTAAGATTTGTTGCCGTATTACTTCCCGAAGATATCGGGAAAAGAAATCCCAATGAAGTATTAGTAAGCTGAATTTGGGAAAGGATATGAAGATATTGATGAAAACAAAGCCCATACTAATCTACGTTCAGTATCCTGGAACTCCATTGACCAAAGTTGAAGCTTTACTAAATAACAATATGTAAAATTACTGAACTAAACGCCATAAATGATCTCAAATTTTTTAAATTTCACACTGGTCAATAAATTTTAAATAAGTTCTCCAAAAAAAAATATAATGCTAGCACGATTCTAAGGCGTGTTTTCAATACCCACATTCTTCCTAGTGAAATTATTACACACCAGTCCACGACACCTAATTGGTAGTTGGACGTTAAGCCCCGCCTGAAAAAATAGGCGATTACTTAACTTTACTATTACACACCAAATTCTGCACTCAAGGACAAAACTAATGCTTGCCAATTGAGAACAAAGTCGGCATGATATAAATTTTCCTATTTACGAAAAACTTGCGACTATGGGACTCACCTCTCTATTGATTACGACAGCTACAGAGCGGAGCAAGGTCGAGACATCTTTGCAATTGTCCAGAGACATGCGTCTCTTGCAAGACCAAAAAAAAAAGGAACCCCTAACGCGATCAACAGGAGCAAAATTTAAAAAAACTTTTTTCAATTTTTGTATATTAAATTTCACAAAATGAAAATATATATATATATATATAACCATTGAAATAATTAAACTTTGAATAGCATTTGGATAATAGACCCATCGAAGTAGGTAGGCACACCTGCTAATCAGAGTTCAGTTGTAAAAGTTGTCACTTTAATAGTTCTTATTCTAATGTGGAAAAGAACCCTCTCCCTTCAAAAACAGGAAATCCCTATTTTTTAGATGATTTCTTAGGAACTCTAAAGATAAATATGAAATTTGATTGGAGAAATTACAAAATATCAATTGTATTGGCCAACTTACAATACATGTTCAAAAAAAAAAAAAAATCACATTACCACTGGTAATATAATGTTTTTTAACAATAATGTAGTAAATGTTCAAGTTAAGCTGAAATTTAACCGTAGATGTGGGCTTGATTTGGCGATAGGAGAGCAACACACTTAAAAGTGTAGCTAATTCTGTTTTTCTTTTCTTTTTTTTTAAATCAAAATTAAAATAACAAATGAAATCAAATGAAACCAATGGAAATATTGAAATATCATTTTAAAAAAAATGTATGGCAATAATAAGGTATTCTTAAAACACAATGAGATATATATCAATAAATACACTAATATAAAGAATAAAAATAAATAAGAAACATAATAATATTTAAACAACCAATTCCTGATGTGCGCTTCAATTCGTGCAACTGAGGAAAAAAAGGAATAAATAATAATTAAAGCAATCCATGCAAAATCATTGACACCTACCTTCATCGCTCATTAAAATATAAATATATTTATATATTTAAAAATTTGGGGGAAAAAAAAAATTTTCTTGTGACATAAAAAAAAACAAACAAAAATTTGGGCCATTTCACAGTTATCTGGCGCACTATAACAAACGTCTGTTTTGAAAAAAAAAGATTCAGATCTTAACTTAGCCTAACTCTATAATAATATTAATCTATAATAATACTTATTGTTACAAATTTAAAATTAATTACAAAACTAATTATCTATCACATACTTTATAACAAATAACACGGTGATCAAAAATTGAATTTTACAAGCTGTTGATCAGACAGTCACAGTATGGGTATTGGTCACCATTTGCATTAAGTTTTTAAATGAATGAATAGGCTTTTTTTTCTTTTTTTTTTTTTTTTAATGTGTAAATTAATGATCAATAATTACCAGCTTGGTGTACACGAAGTAAGTGACAATTAACTATATTTCCTAATAATTTTTATTGTATCCAAGAACTTAGGGAAATGGGCTATTAGCACATTTTCATGCACCTGCAAGCAACACTTTCAATAATACAGCACTTTTGGGTATCTGATTTTTTTTTCAGTCTAAAACTGGGAAATTCCCTGAGAATCTTACAAAATAGTTAATTTTCGAAGTTGATCGAAAAGATTAACAAAAAAAATTTGATAAATTAAAATAATTGCGAGAGAAAAAAAAAACAAAAACAAAAAATGACAAGATCCTAGAACTAGATAAATGAAAAAGGGAGAAAAAGAGTGATTTTAAATTGATCAGCTGCCGGAGGGGGTCACCTTCAAAAACATATCCAGTTCGTATTACTTTGAGGTTATGTCTTTCTAAAGTCAATAGAAGAAAAGCTACACTCTCAACAGTAATCTTATCTTAAAGCTGAGCCACCTATCAATTATAAGTTGGGTCAAAAATAAACGTGTAATTTTACTTTCCAGTACACTTGGGAAAAGCAAAAGAATTCAGGATTTTATAGCAAGTAAGAAGGGGAGACTATAAGGGGAAGAGAGGACAACAATACTGCACACAATCAATATTCACGTGATCTAAAATTTAATGCTAATTTCTTTGCCCTGAATCACATGATTTGGGAATAAAGCTAAAACGTACAGTATTTAGGAGAAGTCTTTTAAAAGGGCGCATTCGATATGTCCATGCACAGCGCCACTGTTACAGAAAAATTAAAAAAACAAAAAAATACAGTACTCGTTAAGTCTGGTGGAAAGCTATCGATCAACGATTTGATAGCGATCAAACCTTGGAAAGAGTTGGGAATTACGGAAAATTACAAGAATCTAAGCGCGGGTGGATGGCTCATTTTACCAAATACGCCATGTCCCTTTTTTTCTCATTAATCGTTAAACAAATGCTCATTCGAAATTCCATCCAAGGAATTTACGAGTAAACAGCGACAAACCTCCAGCAGTATTAACGTTTACGGCGCGAGAAAGAGATTAAACAAACTGCAACCCTCCCAATGTACGCACCGTTGAGTTACAAGTAACTATTTCTCTTTTACCTTTCCTCATATTGTTCGAAATCCTATTGCACCCAACGTGCCTCAGTTTTTGTTCTTCTTTTTTTTTTTAAAAAAAAAAAAAAGCTCATAACTTTTTAAGCTATTTTGTGGATGCATGCGAAACCTTGAAAGATGATTGCACTGTGACCAATACCCAGTAAATTAGATAACAGTTGTACAGAGGCTTCTGTCAAAACAATACCAGAAGAAACCATTTGTCACTATGCTCACTATAAGCATACAACCAAAATTTGATGCTAAACTTTCAATCTTCCCCAACACAGAAGACGTGAAAACAGAAACATTTTATTACAAAGATATCTTATACAACTTAAAAGCTAAAAAGATTACAAAGTGACCATTCAAACATTTTGCGTATGCTTCTCTGCTGAAATAGTTAAAATTTGATGAAAAACAAAATAAATAAATAATAATGAAATAAAAAATAAAATATGAAACTGTTATAAAATAATAATAATTTCGTTTTTATAGGGCAACCAGGCTGATACCACAAGTTTTGCTCAAGTTAAGGACAGATTTGATACTAGTAACTGCTACCTTGCAAGAATACTTTAAAATAGCCCTGGCAGTTGTTCACCACTTATTAAAAGAGTTCTTGATCCCTGAACATTTGGTTAATAGTAGAAAGAGAGAGAGATTCTAACGCAATCTTTGCTACTTTAGTTCATTAAAATATCAAATAAATTAAATAAAAAAGTGGCACAATTAAACCTGATAAACTATTTTTAATTGGAAGGGTAAGCGTAGAGTTTTTCTGTCTATGTTCGTATCAGTGACCAATCCACAAAAATCATTCATAATCTTGGAGGTGCTAGGGTTTCTATGTGCAGCTGGCTGCCCATAGATTTATGCTCTTTCTTTCAACATCTACAATTAACTATGCAAAGATGGAACTGTTAAATATAACTAGAGAACACTGTCAGTTGGTCAGCAAAGTTGTCCGCTTTATTAAAATGTATAAATAACAGGGTTTTTTTCTACACACTGAGGTTGTCATCGGCCAGAGGAATGAATTTCTTAAATTAATATAATTGCTCTATATTATAGTAATTATTAATACTAAAAATTAAGCAATTCCAAAAATTGGCTGTAAAAGACCATAACGAGCGAATTGGTTTGTTGTAGCCCACTGTTGTTAGTATTGGTTTCTAATCATGTTTTTATTGATATCAATACTTTTTTTTCAAAACGTACAAAAATGTAACTATTATTTAATCGTAAATAAAAAGTAGAGACAAAAGTTGTACTATTAATAACTTGCGAATGAAAAAGAGTTACTTTATTTAACTAGTGAATCTGTAATTTTATTTAATGGTTTCAAACGTCGTTTTAAAATTTTAAATAATGTGTCAATGAGTGCGTGGCTTTCATAACTAGACTACTCAAATCAATCAAATATTTTTAATTAAACAGAAGATGCATTTTAAAATATATGTATAGTTTAATTCAAAATTGTAACGAGACAGTTGTCAATCGATCAATTATATTTATCGAACTCAAGTCAAATTTTCAAATACTCACAATATAAATATTGTATTTAAAGGATTAAGTGGTTAAACGAGCTCAAACATAAAAGGGTGGACTAAAATGATTTATCTGTGTTGTATGAGGACACAAAGCACAAATAAAGACTTTAGAAGAGTTCAAAAATGGAGGTGATCATCGAGTTAATCACAATATCAATTGAAATGCATTTACTTGTTATCTTTCATTTAAAAAAGTTTGTACAATTCAAGCTAAACTTTCATGCAATGTTTTATTTTGTTGTACTTGTATGGAAGTTTAAGAGTTACAATTAAATGGGAAATGAAAATTATTTCTTTTTTACATTATACTATCTGTGAAAGAAAAAAAAAAAGATAATTAAAAATGAAAATTGAACACATATTTTATCAAAATCTTGTGCCTTTCTTACTATTTTAAATGTTTATGAAAACAAATATAAATTTTAATCAAGAGATCATCTAACCATTCTATATTATAAGAATGCCCAAAGGTAATTCCGAAAAAGAAACAAAAAAAATCGTTCTTATTTCAGTCACTACAATTTACAAATATTATTCAGAGGCGGTGTCATTGAGAACGCAATATTTGTAGACACACTAAAGTAAACGATCGCGAAAAACCTTTGTCACTCAAAATAATGGTAACTAATCGTAGAACTAGTAACTTTTAGCCAATACTTTTTAATTTAATAAATGATAATTGATGTATACAGAGCAATAATCTTCATTACATTCCTCAAGGAGTTGATACCTCACTGTGGGTAGAAATGTCACTGTTACTATCTTAAAATATTTACTTACAAGGAGTCGCTAGTGCTCATTCATTTCTCTCTAATGACATCAAAATAACAAGGAATGGATTTTTTTTTATAGCGCGCTGGATTGGCATTTCAAAGGGTGTCGGATTTCAGTCTGGTCAGTGTTGCTTCTAAATTGTCTAGCATCCTCTAAAGCTCACTATCTAGAGGTTATGGACTGGGATGTCTGTAACTAACGAAGCGATTACTCCCCATTCAACGACTGAGGAGGTACGCTTCGGACATTAAACATCGACTAAAGAAGAAGAAGGAATTAAGTTTTATGCTCACGTTATTACTAAGTTCCGGTTCTTTTTTTTTAAAGACTTTATTCCTAAAAAAAAAAATCGGTTTTTCTAAAAAGTCTTGTCTGTAATATGTTGCTCATGATTTAGTTTGTAAGAACCGGCAATCATGGAACCTCAAACAATCCTAAAACGTGAAGAAATCGAAAAAGCACATAACCAAATTGGTGCTCCAATCGGCCAGCATTTCGAGCTTATAGTGCCTGCAATCATCCCATTAGAAAGAACAACTCTATTTAATTAATGAAACGCTAGCTTTTGTTTAAAATTAAGCCACCTTTCGCCAAAAGTGCCGATTCGAGAATCCTTCACGAATCAAATAATTGATGGGCGCAAGAAATTGGGCCTTTCAATTATTTGTTCACAAAAAAAATAAATGACAGATTTTGCATTGAGGATTGGAAGCTACTGAATTACAAACCCCCCCTCCCCTCAGATTGCCAGTGTACGCTGATTGTTCTTTAGTGCTATTAGAAGTCACCGAGATTCACGTTTTAGATGAATGGTGAGGTTAAACAAAAATGCCGCATTATTATTTAAGGCGCGTCAACATCTGAGGTTATTGGCGCTCGGAGCTATTTTTACGTGAACTGCAGTCCTCCTGAAAGTGTTCTCTCGTTACAGACAACACTGAGCATCACTAAGAAGCTCCTAGGAAGAGAAAATCTAATGGGCCAGCAGCTGATTCGAACCCGTGATCTCCGCGTTGGAATCTAGCATTCGCTAACCACTCAGCTAATCCCTTTCCTAATGCGGCTTTATTTAGGAACGATGCTCGAAACACCCAATCTGTCAGTAAAACTTTCACAATTTCTACACGTTGTGGAACCTTGAATTGTTTGACTACTTGTTACCAACAAACTAAAAACACGTGCAGCATTTGACTACGACAGCTGCATACAATGGCCGCCCTTTGCTGAAAACACAATCTCCATTTAAAACCGACATTTTAGAATATAACCTTTTAAAAACGAGGTATACTCTGTTGAAACATTGGATGAAAAATAAATTGATCTTTATTTTTATTTACAATTACTCACTCAAAAGCTTACAAACTTACTCATAAGGCCACCTTATTATCAAAATTAATGTAAAAAAAAAAAAAAAAATGAATACTCTATTGATTTAAATTAACATATGTTAAACACGATCAAACCGAAATTTAGTGCTTTCGAGGACAATAAAATCTGAAACAGTTTTACAAAAACATGCTCTAATCTGTATTATGAAAATAAATGCGATCTGAGAAGACAAAATAGAATTTCCAAAACAAAAACAAAAAGTAGAGAGCTTTTCTTTCGCAAAAAAAAACTATCTTTTGTTTATGAAAATTTGGCAAAAATATTTAACAAATTCGACAATGATAATGTTATAAATAATTAAACAAGAGAAAACTGTACTCATCTAGACTGGTGCAGCAGAAAGCTCAAAATTCTTAATGAAATTCTGATTAATTAAGATGAAGGACTGACACATCCCAGGGAAAGACAAGCGGCAGTCAATTAATAAATTTTCTGTTAATATTCAACAAAAGTAAAGTCATTCTGAAGTAGCTGTCAACACAAATTATCCTACTCAACCCTAGTGCTTTATGAACAGGGAAATTAAACTCGCCAAAGAACTACGGATGAACCCAGTACTTACTCTACAAAATGAACAACTACTTAGTCAAACAAGCAGAAATGGTAAAGCAACAACCAGCTACCTTACGCGAACAGAATATTTTCATATTAAAGTTGCGTAACAGGAGAATAAAAACGGGAAGACAGCGTCAAAACTTTCTTTTTTTTTTAAGCTTCTGTTTTAAGAAATGCGTAAGTTCTAAACGTGATTTTTTTAGAAAGTGAAGGAGTCTGCTATGTTCTGGAAAAACCAACATCATTTTAAAAGAGAGAAAAAAACATGTAAATTGTATAGAAAATAAATCAGAAAATTTAATAATTTTTTGGGGAATTCTTCTTGCTTAACCGGCAGCAACCAAACAACAAGCATTCGCCTTATCAGGTAGGTATTCGTTCTATTAAATAGTACAATTATTCTACTTAAAATTAACATGGATCTGATGTAAGCTATGTTTCAGAAGTAGTGCACATTAAATTCATAAATTTATCTCGTACATCATGAATAGGAAGCAAATTCGGGAGGAGGTTTTGGCAAATTTTTAGCTACCTTAGAGTGGAAGAAAAAGTAAGCTCCGTGACAATTTATATTATTAAAGGACCTTCAAATAACAAGCCTTTTTTTGGGGCCAGATGGCAATAAAAGGTTTTTCCCTAATAACTTCGGCGCAGTAAATTTAATAGATAAGTTTGTCACTGACTGCGTCATAGATTATCCCTAACCTTGGTCGACGCCTCTTTTGAAAAGACTTCTAAAGAAATTCATCGGATAGTATAATTTCATAGGTTACAGAAGATTTTTAATGGTGAACTCTTGAACAGTCGTCGAGTTTAAAAAGAATGAAGCGATAGCAGTAGATATACTCGTCTGATTCAATTCAAAGGGAAAGGGATTTCAGAGAAGATTACTCAGCTAGAATTGGAATGGGTTCGGCTAGACGGCTGAATAGGTTTCAGAGAGTCCCATTGACAAAATCTTCATAACCTCTAATGGGGGTTAACAAAGTTTGTTTAAAAGACTTCCAGTTTTAAAAGGTCATTTTGCAGCTAGCGTTGCGAGAGAAGGTTTGAATAATTATGTACACATTAACTGGATTGAACATATTACCCTTAAAAGTTCCCTTCATCACCTATAAAAACTATATAATGGATGTAAACTTGTCTTTCTGCATTAAAATCAATTGCAAAATAAAAGCGAGAGAAGATTATCATAGTAAAACATATAAACTAAAGATAAGTTAATAACTTTATAATTAATAGCTTTAAAATTAACTTTAATTAAGATTAAAAATCGCTTGATATGGAGAGAAAGTTCTAGGACGATTTCTTTTAGCTTTCAAATACTGTCTACTAAGATTTGGTAGATGGTGGTTAAAAATCGCCTAGTAAAATAGACGATTACTTGACTATTTCAGATAAACGCCTATTGCATATGCTGTTTCAAATTGTTTTTACTCTAAATCAATTTTAAAAAGACTTTTACCATACTGAACGTATATTGTCTACTAACATTTAGTAGAAATTCCAAGATTAAACACAGAACGTGCTGGTCCTTGGTTGTGCAAGAAAATTTAATCACATTGTCTGCAGTCGTTGTTTAAAAGGATTAGCCTTTATTCTTAGTCAGAAATTTTGGAACGAATGAATAAATAGTTCTGGCACCTATATAATATTTTTGAGTAATATATTTGAAATTTCAGTCTAAAATTCTAAGTTGGAGGAATATCAGTCCACAAGAAGTGCGTCTGTACAGAATGTCTTTTCCCGAGTTTTATGAAATATTTTAAAGAGGGTTCCATTTGGGCATAACGTTTGTGGGACTTATCTCTTTTGAATTTAAAATTCAATGAATATTAACTAAAATCAATGAACCAGATGGAGGAATTGTGACGTTTCAGTTTTTTAATCATGACTACTATCTTATAAGTGAATCAAGTGTTATTAAATTCAAATATCTTTTTAATACGATTTCGTAAATTCCAAAATAATTACATCATGATCAGATGAAAAGACGCGATGCCCTCTCTGCCCCTTTCGGATCCCTTCTGAATCACAAGTCTGTTGAGAGAGAATCGTTGTGGTGGAAGACCAAAATCAAATTTGCTTGGCGCAACAATATGCACAAATTGAGTAATACAATTTTTTTTTTTTGTCCCATTACAAAATTTGCAGACCTCTGAACTACCAATGAGGAGCTTTTCTTTTTTAATAAAATTATCTAATTAAAACTTAGCCTTCAATTTAGTAATGATACACCCTATGCAAGCTAAGAGAATCTCTATTTCTGAATTTTCAAGAAAAAAAGAGATAAAACTCGGCAGAAACGAAATATTTCGTCGTAAAAATTATCTAGCAATCACACAAGGAACCACAGATAGATTCATGTTTTCATTATTTAACAGATTAATATTATTGTTTAATATGGTTGCAAAATAAAAAATAGGAGAAAAATTTAAATATTGCATATGTGAGTGAAGGTTCTGGTTCTGCTATGCGTTCAAAAAATAAAAATAAAAACATTACTCCCTTTATGATATATAACCTATTAATTAGCCTACCCAGAAAAAAGAAATCTGAGATTATAGCTAGCTGGCTAGAAAAAGAGAAAGGATTAATTAATAGTATAATAATAATAATAATAATAAAAAGTACACAGAAATGAACAATATGTGGCTGAAATAAATATATATATAAATATTGATTCATGATTCAATAATAATGATAATCAGTATGAGGATGAGATAGGTGTAAGGTGCTGTCAGAAGGAGTACTGTCAGGCTGTGGTGTGGCACCTTCGCGTCTAGAACATACACTAGGTTTAAATAAATGTTATCACACACCAAAATAGAAACTAGCAAATACAAAAATAAAAAATAAACAAATAGAGAAACAAAACAAAAAACAATATAAATATGACAAGAAAAATCCAAAGTCAACTTATCTGTATATAACTAAAAATAAGATAAAACACTTGAATAAATAAATATATAATATATGAAGTTAGCGAACTGATCTGAGAGCGGCAGCCACTAAGTACTTGCTTGCGCTAAAGCTGGCAAATAAATTATATTCTTGCTAAAAGCACAAACAATGCAGTAGCCCTCATTGCTTCATCTCATTAATTTTGTATTATTATTTTTATATATAAAAAAAGTAAGTCACCCGAGGGTAGCTTGCGCTGAATTTGAATACCTCCACTAAATCACAAGATATTAATAAATAAATTAGGTATTAAATACATACACAATAATACACAACCACGTATTATTATATATGTATATTTATGTATTATCTACTGGCCAGAATATAAAAACATGCTTGATTTTTTGTTTTTGTTTTGAGCTTTCAATACCAGTCTGCTCAACTTCATCCTTTACTTAAAAAAAAAAAAAATATCCTTGAACGTTAAACGACGACCAAATATGGAGATGTTCCAGAATCAGCATATATTCATCTTTATAAAATGAAAAATAATAAGAAGAGATATTTATTAAACGGAACATACTGTAACTTAGACTGAAAAGTGACTGAAACTCAGCGCTGGAAAAATTGAAAATATTTAAATCATGTGACAAGAATATGGTGGTTTCTTTGGTGGCTGTCATCTATGTTTTTGTTCACCTGGCAATGATACTGCTAGCAAAGCAGATTGCTGTGTGTTTAATGAAGTAGTTTTTGATGAATGCTGGTTATAACTGTGAGTTCCCCCTAACATAGTGGTCTAGAACAAAACAAATCAAAATCTACTATTAAAAATATGCAATTTATTCACTCAAGGTTTGCTGTAGACCTCTGCAGACTCCTGACTCCTTCTGTGTCCTTCTTCAGAAACTGTTGAGGATGGTGATATAGGAGTTAATGAACACTCCGTTCATTTATGGAAAGGTTAACATTCCATGGATCATTCTATTCACCTTCGTGTCAATAGATATAGTTTTTGAAAGACACTGAAGAAGTTAAGAAACATTAAGTAAATAAAGTTAATATTTTTAATAAAAGCTTTTGTTTTACTTAAAGCTTGCGCTTTTAGTAATCCTTCAATTTCAACAAAGACAAAACTATAAATGATTTATTCGAAAAATTATTTTTATATTGGTCAGAAATGACTGTAAAACTAACTAATGGAAAATTTAGGCTTTGGAAACACTCACTGAAACAGAATTCACCCTATCTGAAGATATTAACGATCAGAGCCTCTCTACAGCACTGTCTTCCTCAGAAAAAAAAAACAACACAAGCCAATTATAGACTAAAAATCTATTCCCAAACTTCAAATTCACTGCATCCTTGAGTGGAACTGCCTAAGTTCTTAAACCATACACGAGCACTGACCAACTGTACATAATGATTACAACCAAGAGACTTAAAAGTGGTTCGTGAAAGACTAGATAGAATTACACTTTACTTTAGATACATCAGTCCAGTACGGACTCTGTCAACAAGTTTTAGATTGACGAAATTCCACAGAACTTATTCATGAAGTTGGATGTTTTGAAGGCGTTCATTCCTGTAGAGGTAGACAAAATATACACATGACCAGAGTCTTACCAACTTTCAGGTTCAATAAAAGGGAGGTAAGCGTCTAACTTTGGTCAAGTTCCTCGTCTCCATAAATAACCATTACTACCCTTACTAAAACAATAACCTTAGCAGAAGATCATTCATAGAAACTCCTGAAACATTTTACGAACAGTTTGAAAATAAAGTCACAATAATTCAGCGTAATATTACTGTTGGAATTTATGTCTTAGGTAAGGTAGCTTACCTAATGAAAAACTTAAAAATTGTTTGAAGCTAAAGCGCTAAAACAAAGAATTAGTTATTTTGGAACAATTAGAGGCATCGAAAAAAAGTACCACTGATTCTGGATCATCTTTGCCCAGCCTACACAAACAAAATATTAAAAAATAAAAATTCAAAAAAAAAAACGGTGCATCAGACAAGTAAAAAATTAAAACGTTACATTTAAAATACATCATAAATGGATGTAATAATTACAAGAGTAATTTGATTACAGACTAGATGTGCACATGATGTAGCATTATACTATAGTCTTGCAGCTGCAGCAAAGAACCAAACTTACTTGTCTTTCCTCCCAAACTACTTAAAATAAATTAATATAGGGCTGTAGAATCAGTTCTGTGGCGTAAGTGCCTTGGAATGCCAAATGTTTAGGACATGAAGTAAAGTAATGAGATGGGCGACATCTTGACAAGCCAGCAGCAACTCCTTTATAAGACCAGCAAACCCAAATGTAATTATTAAAATAATTCCTACCTTAAATAAATTTATATTGTGGATGTTCAAAAATGTAATATTCATCGCAAAAAGCTACTACATACGAAAAGTAAAATTATGAAAGAAAACAAATTTTTTTACATAACAATCAGTGCTTCATTCTTTTTAAACATTCTTGTATATACTTCGCTTCTTTCTTATTATATACTTCAACATAACTGTAAAATATGAAATACACAAACTACTAAACTTAAGGTCTTGTAGGTTATATGACTGTTAGCCAGCAACAGCAGGATCAAAAAAAGGGAAGGAAAATTTGTTGTATCCCACTCCCACAAACGGCCATCTCGGCCGCCCCAATGCATATAAGCAACTTGGATCTGATGTGACGACTCATGGAGGAACCTTTCCACATCCTGTAGTGTCGCACTTTTTTTTAGATAGGCAGCATCAATTTCACCATTCCCGCAAATAGGATAATAGTCCATTACATCGATCCTGTGCAGATGTTTTTTTATGTAGTCATATCCAATTTCAAACAAGATAGAATGCAAAGGCTCGGCAGGTCAGTTAACAACCAACTGTTGGAGCCCAACGTTCGCCTTCGAAAACTGGGATTTGCTCGGAGAGCCATCCTTGGCCACATCCTTTACCAGCGTGTTGAGGATATCTACTTACCAGGCCTTCAAAAATTCTCTTGAGCCAGCTATTCACAGCTGGCTCATTGCCTGAAATACCAGCAGAACTGTCTTGCTTCATTTCCCCTTCAAGGGTATTGTAGACAGACTGCATCCAAATTTACCATGAAAGAAAATGGTATGTTTAACATCAGATTTTGTTTTAAACATGAAAAAATCTTAGAATTAATATTTTGTGTTAGCAATGATCTAACATTCAGTCAAATAATTATTGCTGGCTATTTTATGTCTGGGGATTGAATTTAAAACAAAGATGTAAAGTTCTGCGAGCAAAATCCTGCCAAGTTAATTCTTTGCTTCAGCTAAAATTAATCAATAAATTTTAATACTGACTACGGCCTAAGGCGCTCATACAGGTTTACAAAAAATATCAAAATTTCTCAAATTTAAACAGACAAGAGTTACTCTCGGTGCTTCCTTTAACTTATACCTAAAAAAATTAGTATACTTCTTGAATACTGTCCACCTCGTCACTCACTCTTAGAATTAATAATAATATTCTTCAATAAATGTACTACTTAATAGAATAAAAATTAATAAAAATTAAATTAAGAAAAAATAAAATTGATTCGATATCAGCCAGATTTCTTTCCTGTGAGGCCAGCACGCTAAGCTGTCACTAGACAATAGAGCAGCATGCATCATCAAAGAAAATAAATTCATGTAATATATATGTAAATATTTATGTTTTTTGTTTTTTTTTGCTTTTTTTTAAATAATTTAAATCAAACACAAACAATCCAGCAACTGGGGAGCACACTAAGTCAAGAGGCTGTTAAGCAACAGTAAGTAAGAAACAGAAAACCAGTAAGTAGCAAACATCACACTTTTTTTGATCGGATTGGAATAGATTTCTTACAGCTTGGTCGGTAGAACTCTTGGAGTACGGGACTGGAATCAAGCGTTCCTGCAATTCTCCGCCTATCACCTTTACAGGGACCAACAGTTCCAGAGAAGGCAACATGGCAGTGTGTGTCAAGGTTGAGAATACATAAAAAACAAGAAGGAAAACAGGGTGCTTTAACTACATGAAACAAAATTTAAAGAATTTTTTTTTTTTCTGTATATAGAAAATAAATAAAATGAAATAAAAATAAAATGAAGAGAAAAGTAGGAGCATGATGCGTGCATGAGCCTGCACAAGCGCAGTGGAGGCCCTGCACGTCACACTCAGTAAAATTCCAATACAAAAATGCTTACACTCCCTACTTTTGTTACTTAACCTTTTGCAATCCAAGCCGATGCTAGTTAACTCCACTTTCCTTAGATTTGTAAATTACAATTTAAAAAAAAAATATTATACAGCACTTTTGAATCAAATTAAACTTTCCTTCCACGTTCTGCTCACACTGAAACCTCATTTCAACTAACTTGGAACCTCATTATGAACCTCTTTACTCGCAGATTGAACTTTATTTTAAATCAACTTGATACCTATTCAAGCAATCAATCAAAACAATTTGGACCAATCTTATATTAAATTATTCAACATACCTTATAACTCTATATATTTTCTAATTTCAACCACTTAAAAGTGATTGCTGTCATTGTTTATGTTGGTTTCTCAATACTACTTATTTTTCAAGGCGCTTCATTATATCAGATGATTGACACTCTGTACCTTCTTATTGCATTGTTGGACAGTGTTCTCCTATGACAGACAACAATGTCTATTACTGTCACTTAGCTGTGGAGACTCATATGCTTAGACCGAGAATTTCACGTGGATTCACCTCTGAGATAAGCTAATCCCTTTTAATTTTCTGAAGATGGTAATGTCTGTCAACAGATAAGTTTACCACACTGTATTTGTTTCTCTATCTAAAATTGATGTTCTTTTGTCTATACGTTAGTCCGCTCGTCTAGTATCTGGTGTGCCTACTTTAAGAAATTGTCTCAATTGCTTATAACGAGGTGCTAAGTTAATTTAAAGAAGGTTCATTAAGTGAAAAAATTAGTTCAAAGTGTAGTAATAACTCGGCTAAAAAAAAAATACATATTTAATTTGGATGGGAAAAGTTATAATTCGATTGAAAATTGCTACACATGTAAGAGCTAATTAACGTGTCAAAGCATTTCATCTGGACATAGGAGTGCAAAGGGTTAAACTATTGTACATTAAAATAATCTACAAAATAAAAACAATACCGCGTCATGCTTAAATAAAAGGCATTGAACTTGTTTATACAGAAAAGATATCCAATAAAAGTCACGATCATTGTGATCTGCTCATCATATAAATCTACTTAAAACTAATACATGGAAAGTTAGAGACAATTTTGGGCGGTGAGCCAGCTTCTGGCCAATCCCAAAGCTTACATGATCATCAGTATTTTTGAGATGAACACCATTTGCTTCATCCTTCTCTTCAACCTTACCTGTTTTCGATTTCTGTCCAAATTTACAGTTTGCTTCAGCATGTTCATTCAGATACTTTGAAAACTACTTTTAAAGTGTGCGTAATACACGGTAACACACTATACCAGACTGATCGTTTCAGTCAGTTTTAATGACACAATCACTCATCGCTTAATTATTCATCAATCACATAATCATTAAGAAATCTAAACGTCTTAAGAAAGATTTTTTTTTTTTTAGTCAACGTTTTCACAGTTTTTCAAGGTTTTATTCTAAAACATCGGTTCTTGAAGAAAGAATGTTGACAAATGGGCCTACTAGTGAAATAATGTAGTCAAGATATGTATTATGAACTCTGTCTAACCCGGGTGGGTCCAAAAAAATTATATTTAACCCGAGAAATGAAACTTTAAAAGAAGAGAGCATTAATGGGAATCCGTTTTGGTTAGAGCAATGTTGGGTTGAGTTTCTTTTAATATGGAGTTCGATTGTAGAATGTCAGCAAAAGAAAGGGCTTTGAAATGAGAAAGAGAGCGCGAGAAGATGAGTAAACACAGTGGCAGTAGAGAAAATAATAAGAAAATTCTGAAAACTATTGATGAAACACTAGGAAATAACAGAATTTGTCCTGCAAGAAAGCTGAAGAATAAATACTGGACAAATGTACAAATCAGAACGGAATGATTGGTGCAATGAAAAGTTGTAAAAAAAAAACCTCTGAAGATTAGAATTGAAGCGAGGTAAAGAACGCTGATTAGGAAGGCTTAAGAAAAGAAGGTAGCAAGAGCTCTCAGACAGAGATTGAAAATAATGAAAGAAAGAAGTTCTGGAATCTTCGAGTTAAGAAGCCTTAAGATAAGCGTGAAAAGATTAAATGACCCAAATAAGGGTCGTGTCAAAAAATTTAGTTTGTGACCCGGAGGATTGTCATCCCTGGAACCTTGCGGCAAGACGATAAACCTGTAGAGTTGGCAATGTAACCATTACCTGATCACTGAACAACGAGAGATCATGAAAGGTTATCATAAAATTAAGTATTTTGATTGTCATGTATCCGTTGCCTTAATATTTACCGTTAATTAACGCAAAGTCTGTTAAATGCCGACTGAAAAGACTGCAGCTGCTTTGAGTAAGAGCGATTGGTATCACAAAAAAATGTGGTATACAAAATTAATACTCAAAAAAGAAGTAAGCAAGGTCAACCAGAAAACAATTTATTTTATATTCAATCATTTCAAGATATGATTTTACTTCAGCAAACATACACGTTTTGAGGTTGCCAAAGCAGAATTGTTTGTTTTTAGAAAAAAAAAAATCGCAGAAAATTCAAATACTGAATTTCTTTTGTGTAACACCATTGGATGCGGCAGTAACTTGGCGATCAAAATCCCGTAACTAGGAGTACCGGCATTAAATGGCAGTGGCGATGGTTAGGATTCTCTCTAATGTATGATTAGACGTAATAATTATTAGTAACGTACGGTTTTTACAACACCTACAATGTTATGAAGAATTAAATAGGATTCGGAAATGCAGAGGATAAACAAAAAAATGTATAATCAGGGAATTGTAGTCAGAGAAAATCCTGTGAAGGAATGAACTGAGAAGAAGGCAGAAAATTAGCCGAAACTTTAGGGTAAGATAAAAAAAAAAATTAAATTAATTTAAACATTCTAGGTACGTATTTTGATTGAAACATAGGAATCGATTCGATCGAGGCTCCTAGAAATTTCACCGTCTGGCGATGTTTAAAAAAAAATTAATAATAATAATAGTGATATTAATAATATATTAAAAATTAAGTATTAAAATTACAACAAACATCTCAAATTTTAACCATTTTTTTGTTTTGTTTCCAGGGAAAAATTAATAATTCTAAGAAATTACACCATGATTGTATGTGCAAAAGCTAATAGCGTATTGGGTTGTCATGCCGAAGGTTAGGGGTTCGAATCCACGCATCGCTACTTTTTTTCTCCCCCTCCCTTAAAAGCCTCTACAACTCACAATCCGCTAATGGACAGTATAGTCGGTGACGAGAGAAAACTGTTCCTAAGCCAGTCCTGGTACCAGGCAACAAATATTCATACGATACATGCTGACGCGCCTTCAATTTAATATTGGTAACTAATAGCGTGTCAAAATACTTTTTACAGCGTACGAAGAATTTAAATATTTATTTATTTTTTGCACAGCTTACAAAAAAAAAAAAAATTAAAATAAAAGTAGAATTAGAAAGAGAAATGTGTAGCAAATGATGAGAGACCTTCACTGCTTGATCTTCTTGCCTATTGCAACTTCAAACAACCTAATCATAGGTTAAATATAAATCATGTATCTAGTGGGAATGCAAACACACTTTTTATTGATTTTTAGGTTTAAAGTTAAAAATTAAAAAATGTTATTTGTAAACCAAATAATACTAACAATATAAATTATAATTATATTTAAAAATTAGTAAACATTTAAACAATTGGAGAGAACAGCCCACAGAAATTGGTGCGCCGGAATGGCACGTCAGAGGCGCCAGATTCGAGACCACAGCTTCTTGATCCTAGAATTAATTCTTTCTCAACAGTTCACTGTCCGATGACAATGTTATCGTAAACGAAAGATCACTGACTACAGGCCGGCAATGTACCATATATTTAAATGTAATCGTATAGATTTCCGTCTGTGTGATATGTGGTAATATCTTGGTTGAGGTTCTTTGAGTCCAAAAAAGTAGTTTTTGTACATATCTAATAGTAACTCAAAAACCAAAAAACCGCAGAAAGTTCAAATTTGATATTTTATATTTAAGTACCAACTGATGAAGATGCTACAGTTACGTTTTCGTTTAAAATCGGTTAAGAAGTAGAACTTTTTTGTATAAATTTTTCAAATTTTCAAGATTTTTTTTCGAAAACGGTTCTTTAGATTTTCTTTAAACTTAGTGTGCTAATTGTATATATGTATATAGATTTATAACTCTGATTTAAAACATTTTTGCTGGAAAATTCTATTAAGGGTACTTTGGGGGTGAAATGGTGGTTAGACTTCTCTCAAAAGTGCTTTGTAATTAATTTAATTTATATTAAAATTAAACGAATTTGGGACTAACTTCCTAAATTTGGAGGAAAATAACGGTAGGCTGAAAATACTACTTTTAATAGGCTTCATATTTTTCATTCATTTTTATTTGTGGGACTTGCTCATCACGTTTTTTATGTTAATCTTTAGCGAAGTAACGAAAATTAGTAACCTTTTACTTCAATAAAATTAACGAAAATTTCCGTAAAAGAAGTATGTGTGTTTAAGCGACCTAAAGTTTAAAATTAAAAGGAAGGTTCCTGTCTGTGAAGATTTTTTTTTTTTTGCAATTTCTGTGCAGCACTAAAAATGTTTAAGGTATTTTGAGCAAAAAAGATGGAGCTTACATTGTTACTATGAAAAATAATTTTAATGAAAATAAAACTTTATTGTGACAAGAGTGAGAGAGGGTCAATTTACAATCTCTTATCAAACAAAAACAACATCGTACATATTAGTATTTGGGAATTTTCCCGCTTTTACTACCGGTGCTGTTGATGAAAAAAAGAATCAATGCAAGGTAGCAGAATTCTCTAGCGAGAAATAGAAGTAATTAGTTAACACTGTGGAAAAATATTTATGGATTTTGCCTACCAAAATTTATGGTTAATATGGTTAAAAAGAAATTAATGATTATGATACAAAAAATTATGTACTAACGGTGGAACCGTCTTTTTTTCCCACCTAGATATACACCAGTGAATAACAATCACGGGTAGAAAAGGCTTGGGAGTTAATTAATTCCAAATTATGCAGATGAGATCCCTAAAAAATAGAAACTAGAATTGAAAAAAAGAAGAAATATAAAAGTGTACAAGATAGTACAATAAAACGCAGCTAGCAACCTTAGAGTGGTTCGCGGGCACGTTTCTTCTATGTTGCTTTGTCTAATCATACAAATAAGAAAGACACCTACCAAAAAAAAACGAAAAATGATAGGGCTCAAAAAAAAAAAAGGCTTCACAGAACATGGGCATACGGTTTAAAAAGTTATTTGTAAGAGGGAAATCAATAAATAAGACAAAAAAGAAAACGAACATCAAAAACAACCATCAGTTTTCAAAATGCAAAAAAAAAAAAAAGCTGGTAAAGACAATGATGCACAATAAGTTTCATAGACACGTGAGACGTTGCATTTCATCATTCTGCCTTTGCAAACATACATCAGCTGGCATAAGGCAAACAAAAAAAAAAAAAAGAAGATTAAGTCACCAGGGGATAATAGCATCAGTACAACAAATAAAGAAATGAAAATACTCATCTATCTGCATAGAAATTAATGAACTAAGTAGTTCAGAATATTGTTAATAATTTTAATAAAAATCCCACCGAATATAAAAAAATTTAAAAACAGAGAGATTATCTAAAAAGTAATAATTGTTTTTATGAGTGTAAAACGGTTCATGATTGTAGTCTAGTCTAATTAATGAGGTTAAAATCAAAGTTTGTAATTTGTCATGCATTTTTATTTTAAATAATAAATGTTCCAATGTACGCTCTCTGTTACTAACTGTGGTCAGTCAACATACGATACAGCATGCTTATACCAGGTTCCTGTAGCGTTTTTTTTTTTTTTTGGCGTAGTTAGAAAAATTAATTAATTATCGTAAGATATGTTCATTTTGAAGCGTGGTTTGATGGTTAAATCTCTTGAAAATTTGTCTTTCTCTATTTGCCACACGTTTTGGCTGAACTAATGTAAGTTGCGTTACTTGGGAGAGCAGTATGGGTCCATGTTAATGTTACACTCTATATTGTTACAATCAGCTGAGAGCAGGCGGTTTTTACCGCTGCCTTCTTGATGCAATTTTATTATGTGGATATATATATGGTTGAAATTATTTGTGTATAAGGATACCTAAGGCCAATAAAGTATTTTTGCAAACTGGTCTCCTTTTCTATCTATCTTACAAACACACGCACTATGAATGAACATTAAGCTTTCCTGAATCCTACAAAGTCAAAGTTCTCTGCAAACAGAAAATCCAAAGACCACCCTTATCTTCGAATTAAATACTTCTAAAAATGATTTGGGGGGGGGGATGTTTCAATAAATTATCTCATAGATCTCCCTCGTGGAATGTGTATGCGAATATTCACCCATTCGCTGCCAAGCCTAAATTGTATAAAGTTATTCGCTTTGCCATTTCTATTTTGAGTGTTATTGTTTATCTAAGTTTTATTATTTCAAGATAAATACACATATTTTGTCATAAACCATAAATAATCATTTACATGTATAAAAATCAAACACGAGTATACTCTGGTTGGCAATGGGAATGCAACAGGACTCGATATCCTTTTTCTTATTTGCGCACGTTTAAGCAAAAAAACAAATGAATCACACAAATTGTAATGCTATTATACCAAATAATACCATTATTCCAAATAATAATACTAAACAAATCTTTATAATATAAAGTATAATATAATATAAAGAATATATTGAAAGTATCACGAGTATATTCGTGCTGGCAATGCGTAACACCCTGCCAACCACGAGTATATTCGTGGTTGGCAGCGAATGGGTTAACGAAAATAGTTGAAAATATTTTCGAGAAAATACCAAAACATTGAAAAGCCAATATTTTGAGCAATATGCTACTAACGACTTCTGGTGGTGCCTAAACCAAATAACAAATTTGAACTTTCTGTTAACTGAGTGTTTTTTGTGTAATCGATTTTGATAGCAACCCGACTTTAAACTACATAATATCAGCCCACTACATAAACCCAACAATTCTGCACACCATCACGTACATATTCTCAAAGCTTTGCTACAGTAGTTTATCCTAGAGTTTCCGACCCCAGGAGAAGGCTTAGACTAAGGGAAAACTGCTGTCTAAGAACAAGTATTCTCCGTGGAACTGGAACCACTAAACGGTTGGCTAATCTCACCGCATGAAGTCCCTAATACATAAAATTAAAAAGAAAAAGAAAAACAGAGATCCTCAACATTTGGCGACCTAACGACATGACACGGAAAGTTACTTAGAAGCTGGAACTTTAAATAGGCTAAAGAAAAAGACCGCTTCTCCCCTAGAAGTGTACTTCTGAAAAGAGATAAATCAATAGGTTTTACAAGAGAATATTACAAATGTAATAAACGGGAATACACTTTTAAAAAAAAAAATGTTTAATTAATGAAAACCGTAAAAGTTATGACCACGAAATTCTTGGCCAAATTCAATAAACAACACTAATGCTCAAATTGAAAATTATCATTAAAACTGTCCGGTAGGACAGTTGTATAAGGGTTGACCATCAAAAACTGCACGAAAAAGCGTAACGTTGAAAAACACCCAACTTTGACAATTTTTTTCTCTTTTTCTATAAAAGATAAAATTCCCAAATTTTCTTTAAATTATAGGGCAAACCCTCCTTTATGACTGTAATTTTTTTGCAACAACCCAGATCTAATAGGTTTCAAGAAAAAAGTTGCCGAAAATGAGCAAAAACGGCTTTTTCAAAAAATGTTCTTGTTCTTGTTCTTCTTGTTGTTCTTCTTCTTGTTACCTTTTTTGTAAACAAGTAGCGCCTAAACGCGTGAACCGATTTTCATGAATGAGGTGTCATTCGATTCGGAATTTTATGTAGATGTGCCTTTTGGTGGTCTCGACGCTGTACATCGAATGGGGGAGGAGTAAGCCCCCTTTATGTAAGGCCCCCTCCAAAATTATTATTACTAATTACTCTGTAAATCTTGGCCCGATTTTGTTAAAATTTGGTAGGATGATAGGGTTAGGGCTCCCCTACGTAACATTAAAGCGGCTATCAGCTCTTACACTTGTTAAGGGGAAGTATAGCAATCGTTGCAAATCGATGCAACACGTGAACCGATTTTCATGAATGAAGTGTCATTCGAATCGAAATTTCGTACAGATTTGCACTTTAAAAGTCTCGAGCCGTGCCTCATAAGGAGGGGAGTTTGCGCCACCCAAATAAGGCCCTTTCTAAAACTATTATTACCAATATTTCTATAACGCTTAGTCCGATTTTGATAAAATTCAGCTCGAATAAGTGGTTAAAGCTCCTCTACGTTGCTGATGCTCTTGCACCTACTAAGAGGAAGTACTGCAATCGTTTAAATTATCAAAGAGTGAACCGATTTAAATCAATGAATTGTCGTTCGATTAAAAAATCTTTGCCTCTTTGCCTTTTAGGGAGAAGTACTGTAATCGCAGTTTATTTTTCTTGCTCCTCTTAAAAGGAAGTATTGAAATCGCAGTTTAATTTTGCTATTTACGTACAAATACCTTCCTATTTTATTCAAAACGCTTTCTAAAAAAAATTGTTATTGAGGATGGTTTGGGGACCGCAACTATAATCATTCTTTAAAAAGATCTCTCCAGTGGTAGTTACGGTTCCGATTTAACACCTTATCAGGTTATAATGATAGAATAGCTTATTCCAAATTTTAAAAAAATCTGTAAAGCAGACGTAACTTTGCAAATAGACAAAAAGGAAAATCTATCCAAAAGGTACAAAAATCTCCTTAACAAAAACTTACAGTTTTAAAAGTTAAGTATAAGGGTTGATTAAACGCCAAAAGGTACACAAATCAGCAGTACCCAACATTTCATTAATACTTCATTGATATTATTTAAGCAATTTTACTGCATTAACTTTTCCTTCACATTTTTTAGAATTTATTAGATGTCACAGACCCTTATGCTGGCCAGTTCATTCATAATATTATTTTGTTACCATTATGATAAAATGTATATTATATCTTCGTAATTAAATAGGTACTTTATTTTAACTTTATTCCAAATTATTCTTCTGATTTATCTTTAATATGCCCTTTATTCTGAAGTTGTACATATACATGCATGTTAAAGTAGAAAAAGACTAAGTTAGAGTCGGCTACTGTTTAAATTTGAATCACGGAGTATTTAAAACAATATTTCAGTCTTGAATTCGTCTTACCGAAATATTCGTGAGCACAAATAACACACAGTTAATAACAAGTAGATTGTTCAACAATATTTACTCATTTCTCAATTGTAATTTAATTTAAAATTGTAAAATACTGGAATAATTAGCTGTCCTAAAAATATGCATATCTTTATTTTATATTACATATATATAACATTGTGGGAAGAACACCTAGATGGAGAATGTAATTGAAGAAAACTATATTATTTGCGATAAAGCCAGATTATTTATTACTTATTATTACAAACGTTTGACTACTACATAAAATAACAATTACTTTAATCGAAGAATGAACTTAAACCAACGATTTTTATTTAAAAATAAAAATAAATAAACAAAGTCATTGATGTATGTTGGTGTAAGCATTTTTTAAAAAACGTTTATGAATTTTTTAGCCTCATATTTTTTTTTTTTTATAACGTTTTCTTTTTAACCTGTGATTAATAGTTTGATTATTATAGATAAATAGATATTACAGTCAATCTAAGTTAAATGGTGTGCTACTTGAGTAAATATTTTGTAGATGAAAATGGCCAGCATAAGGGTCTGTGACATTTAATAAATTCTAAAAAATGTGAAGGAAAAGTTAATGCAGTAAAATTGCTTAAATAATATCAATGAAGTATTAATGAAATGTTGGGTACTGCTGATTTGTGTACCTTTTGGCGTTTAATCAACCCTTATACTTAACTTTTAAAACTGTAAGTTTTTGTTAAGGAGATAAACAAGATAGAACTGACAAATCACAAACACCCACGAACTTAACCTACTACGATCTGAATGTATAACACTTCATTTATTATTATTAATCACGATTAATAAAATATTCAACTGAAAATAATTGACCGTGGTGAATAAAAATTGTGAAAATCTTTAATTATTATCCCTTTTTGTCACTAATCTAGCTTCATTACCTTCCCAATTTCTAATGAAACCTTAATAGCTTTAATTACCTCGTCGAAAACACCAATCAAAATGAGAAAATATTGAACTTAAACAAATTCGAAAATTTAGAATATGAAATATCATACGTTAGGACAAAATGATATGAACTGCTAATACATATTCCAACTGCTTAAGTATTTCGAAAAAAAAAATGTAATCTTTAAAACGGAGAATGGCACTACAAAGAGTTAAGATACCTCAATTTTGCAGCGAAAGCCTCTCTGTGATTTGATTCTTTAAAAAAAAATTAATAAATAAAAAAAATAAAGATGAAAAAGAATAGGTTAGAAGAGATAAAGTAATGAATAGAAAGAAGAAAAAAGGCGACGCTTGAAGACTAACACAGATCTACAGGAGAATTCAAATACAAAAGAAATGTGAGTAATATTTAGCTAGTATGCTCTTTGTGTCTCTCGAAGAAAAAGGTTTGTGAAAAAGTTTGTGTTGTACATGTGGAAGTGGAACCTTGTTGACGTGGGGCAATTCGAGGTGATTCATGTTGAGCGAACTATCACGTCTGATTTTTTTTTTTTTTTTCAGCAGAATTGGAGAGGGTCCATGCTGTTTTTTGGCGTTCAGTCAACAGAGAAAAAAAATCCTCCTGCAGCATGACAATGCAAGCCCACTAACTTCGCGTAAGACTATCTCCAAAATTGATGGGCTGGATACAGAACTTCTTCCTTACAGCCCAGACCTCGCTCCTTCCACTATTCTGATTCAGAGGTGATTTTAGTAGGGAAGAAGAGCTGAATGAAGGTTGGACAGAAATCATTTCTCTAAAGAACATTCGAAATTAAAGAGAAATTGAATTACTTGCACAAGATGTGTTAAATGATTAATAAAAATTGATTATATTTAGAAGAATAAACACTAGGACTTATTCTTTAATACTCAGGAAAGTAAAACATCTCGTAATGAACGACATGTATACCTCAGCATGGGACTGTTATGCCATATAACAGGCAACATTTTTAACGTCGTGTTTTAAGAGGATTCACGTGAGGGAAAGCACATTATACACGGGAATCCACAGAACTTGCAACTAAATGCTTGTTATGGAAGTCTGTGGTTCGTGGGTAGACGCACTGGTGTGATCATAATCACACTAATGGGCTACCCAAAAAAATTAAATCTGTTTTCTCCATGAAATAATCTTACTTAATTCACCGTAACTGATGTCTTGAAAAAGTAGAACATAATAAAAGTGCGATCAACAATTAAATAATTTTTTATTCAACCATATTAACTGACTTCAAACAGTATACAAAGAGTTTTTATTATTCTGTAGAACAGTTTGTAGAGTTAATTTCATAAAATAAGTACATACTGTACTGAAAATTAAGCTGATTAGGAACAAGTAGAAATAAATATAGAGAAATTATGAGTACATGGGAGAATTATTAGTTTAACTAAAATACTGGCCAGAGAACTGGCAAGTGGCGCTTGCTGCGGCAACTCGCGCAAGTGCCACAATTTAAGTCAACAATGCTTATATGTATTAAAACATAATAATAATAATAATATATTTAAAAAACAAACAAACAAAAAATTATACATAACGAACAGAAGACAAACCAATTTCTGGTTAGTGCTTTAAGTATAATTCCAAAATCTTAATTCTTAATATTTCTTATATTTAAGTACAATTGCGTAGAAGTTTGTATAAATGTATTTCTTTGTGAATGACCGCTTGTTTTCCCGAAGAACCAAATAATTATATATTTAAAAAAAAAATGTAGTTAAAAAATTAAAGTATAAATTCCTAAATTCATCTACAAAAAAAGAGTCATCGTATAAAGAAACATTAACCCTCTGCACTGGAAGGGTCGTCGTTTAAATTGGACAAGTCAAAGTTACAAACTCACCTAATATTCATCTTACAAATATTTTTAGTAAATGAAGTGAAATTCGGAGTAGACCAATTGAAACTATGGTTGTGACGAACTAAACCCTAATCAACCCGAATCCAGCTTACTAAAGTTCATCTTCAAAGCAGCTAGAATACGTTTTAGAAATTAAATCAGCCGACGTATGGACCAAGCTTAGCTGTGTAAAAATATACATAAATGTAAAATATAAAAATTACAAAATGAATAAATCAATCAATAACACAAATACCAGAAATTTTGTGAACACATCTAAACGTCTAAAAAAAATTAAAATCAAAGCCCCTTAATTCATTTTAGCATGGTGCTGGACTTCAAAAATTGGGAGCACATGAGCCCATTCCTGCTGGAAAACTGAAAGATCAGATTAATTTAATGTTCTTTGCACAAGCGAAAGCAAAAACATGTCACCAGCAACCTAGCAAAGCAAGGAAATACCTCTCAGTTTAACATTAACGTACAAAACTATACTAGTTAGAACTTACCACTGCCACGAATTCCTATGATACTGACATTTTTCTTTAGTATTTCTATTTGATAGTAGTTGAAGTTTACATCCATACGATACAGCTTAGCTAACCACAGAATAATTTCCTTTCCGCTAGTCTACACCATTCAAATGGACAACATAGCCATACTCAACCCACGGTGAGCCAACAACAGATCTGCTACGCCTAGCTGCATCTGGTTTAATTTCTTTTTTTAATAACTTTGTTGGCATCTTGCGAGCTTAACATTTTATCCATCTAAACGAGAAACGTAGCTTTGGCTCGAAGTCAACAGTGAGTAAATTCTGCTGGCAGAGGACTACCGCCACTACTACTTGCCTGGCTTCTTTATGGAAGTCTTCGGAATGATTCACAAATACTGCATACTGGATTTTATTTTAAGTATATTGTTCAGCAAGCTGCAAATTTCCTTATACCTCAAGCCAGATTTTGCTGTGCAAAGGGTTAATATTTCACAATATATAAACAGAAAGAACTAGAATATAGTTCCTATATTATACCTCGCCAATTCCTTTTTGACTGAATGTATGTGTTGTTATTGAGAATCCTGAAATATCTGAACTTCTATCTCTGATCTTTGTTGTTCTTTATTTATTGTAAGTATAAAAAAAAAGTTTACAAAAAAAAATAATAATATACAATCGTAATACACCAAAAAATTTTAAAAAAACACAAACGAATTTTTCAAAATAGTATTTTGTACATTTAACACAGAATATATATTTTAATTTTGTTTTGAAATACATATTTAATTTGAAAACGGGCAAAAAATATAGTAACTGCAGAATAGACCTCTTTAAGTACTATATAAAATTTACAAATACGGAAATCCAAAACAATTTTTATTAAATTCACTACCTAATAAATACTAACAATTTTTAAAAGATTTCTTTAATTATTTTTGGTCAGTTTTTTAAAGACAGCTGATAGATTTGTGCACTCAGCTGACTAACAAACTTAATTTACCTCTCAGTATTTTAACATAAACAATAAATGGAATATTAATTAAACCCAAGATTCAGCCAGTCTTAACAAGAGGGATTTTAACTTGGGCAAATATTAAAATTATTTGAATTCAAGTTTGGATCCTCAATGCTGCCGAATGTCTCAGCTATTATCCGGTAATCAGATTTCTGTTTGTCATGAACTTACAAAAATGTCATTGTCATCACAACCTGTTGATCTTGTGGTTGAGAAGCTGGGCGCTGAAAAAAATAACTGAAGAACGGATGGGTTCTTCTCAAAAAGCTTCTTTGCTGATGCTGAGTTTAGAAAGATCCTCTTATGAAACAGGTGGAGCTACAAGCCAAAACACTTTCTCCTATGCAAGTGAAAGGGCTATTGGTGTGCCTATTATCGCAAACTACTAGGATAGTCCGCAATCCCCAAGGATAAGATCTGACAACACTTTCACAGCCGCTAAAATGGCAGATATTTCTATAAATCTAGAATCCAGTAGTGCCCACGGTACGCTCAAATAAAAAAACCGCCACAGAAAACCTTGCCCATTTGCGGGGTTAGAGACATGAAGCCAGTTCATCAAAAGAACAAAAATTTTAACCTATTTAATTGAAGCGTGTATTGATTAAGACAATACTTTTAAAAAAAAGAAGAAAAAAAAAAAGCTTTCTGTTAGAAGTTAATTATAAATCCAAGTTGGTAAGACAGGCACTAAACTGAATTCATTCTCAAAAATCTGCAGTTTCTATAAAGTAAAGTTAAACAAAACCATCAAGCCACCAACATAAAAACAAAAACAACAAATCAAACAAAAATAATGCAAATATTAAATAAAACAACAATAAATAATTTAATGAAACTTTCAAAAATGTAATTATTGTAAACAGACTACAAAATTAAATAAAACACAATTGAAATAAAGAGCAACTGTTCAAAACTTCTTCCTTAAAAGTTCAAATCCAAATTAAAAACAAAACAAAACAAAACAACAAAAAAGAGGGAGTTAATGAGGCATTTTAAATCACTAGAATCATAAAATTTTATAATTCAAAAACTAATTAGATCAACTAAGTTTAGTTTTGTTTTTCTTATTTAATCGTAACTTTTTAATTTCCAACGAAGTTTATAATATGTGAGACAAAGTTTACAGTTAATTAATTTGTTATAATTAGAGAATTATGCACAGCGTTTGAGGCATTACACAGGTACCATTGAAAGGTACACAGCACAGTAACCAATGTAGCAGGTAATGTAGCTGTGTGTTCTCATGTACCTAGCGGGTACAATCTTGTTTGCCACAGTAGTCTTAACGCTTCAAGTACATTAATTTCAACTTTAATTTGTTCTATAATTAAAAAATTTAAAAAAGTAGAAGTATTATTATAAATGTTAAATCCTACCTCAACAATGTATTGGTGCATTCAGTTTAATTCGTCAAATCAAGATCTTGCAGGAATTTTCTGTTAGCATTGGGGAAACAAAAAAATAAGATTCATTTTTTTTTCTTTACCCTGCTGCAGGGATCAACAAAGTGATTATATATGATCCCTGGGGGTCGATATAATATAATTAGGGGTCGATGAATATCAATGCTATTCAATTTCAAATTTATTAGCAACGCAGTATATAGGATTTCCGTTTGCAATGCCATTTTTAATTACAATATACATACTAAGTAAAGTTCAGCTGTCGCGACGTCATTTTACGCATAAGCTATGCTCCACCAGTGCCCTTTTGTTTTCCTCTTTCAATTCATCATGGTATTTTTTTGGGGCGGGTGAGAACAACGCGCTATCAGAGCAAAATCTGCACTAGTAATGGAAAGAACATGAAGAGTGCAGATTTTTAAAAAAATGAAGTGAACCATGCGGATTGTAGTGCGTAATAGAAATTTGGGGTCAAAGCAGACGTTTGTCAAAAAGCATACCTCCCAGTAAGCTCAGAAAAATGGAACTGAATATTCTGGCAGTATCTGGATAGCTATGGCAAACTTACTTCCCAGGAGGACAAGACCATTGACTATGATGGTGTTATTACTCTAAATAAAAATTAGCATAAAGCTTGTCAGTAGTTACTTACTAATAAATTGTGATGTAGGATTTAACAAACAATGTGGTGTCACTCATATTAATAAAGATCTTTCGATTCTTCAAACAAAACATATAGTACATAAATGATATACATGAAAAATAAGTGAAAAATTAATTTTAAAAAGTAGCTATTGCTACTTTTATTTAGTTATTTTTTTAGCTATTGCTAAAAGGAAATTACTTTAAGTTTTCCTGAGTGAGTATTCAAAACTAATTTAGCGTAACTTTACAACTTCCATATTCTCTTACAATTACAACCTCATTCACCTTCAAAATCATAATAATTAAATAAACTAATTTATTAGTTATAAACTAAACTGAAATAAATTTAAAATACAGAAATTAGGCCTGAATCCAGGTTGTGAGATAATCTGGTGCCTCTCTTATAAATAACATATTTAGAAACCTAATCCCATGATATTAATTAATGTTTGACTGGTTTTTAATCTTATTTAATATTTTTGAAAAGCAGCAGAAAGGCAAGGAAATGAAACGATAGAGTCAGCTAATCTCCGGGCAAGTTTTAAAACACCCACAATTTACAAATACCTATCCATTCAAATCTAGTTTAATAACGAAAATTTGATAGCCGCATAATTTCTGCCTTACTTCTTATAATTATTATTCTCTACTGCAAGCAGAACTTTTCTTGATTATTGTGTAGACCTCTATTTGAAAGGTTCTGGTGTTGTTTCCCATAAGTTCTAACAACTAGAGAGCTTGAAGAAGATCTGCATTCACCATTCAAATCGGGCATATCATCGAATAAAGGAAAATCCTGGTTTTTCGCCATCACTAAGCTTGATTGCTTAAATTTTGACCTTCTGATTCTTCTGTTCTTCGGATTTCTCCTGAAATTGCTTCGAAAGACTCCAATAACGGTGAGAAAGGCTATATTACAAACTACATAAAATATTATATACAGTTGCTAAAATAATTATTTGCAGAATTCGTAAGTTTACGCTACAAATATGTTACTTGAAAATCCATTTTGACCAAATAAATTCCGGCCGTGCACAGAAAAAGGCTCCGGGCGCCAATTATCTCAACAAAAAAATAAAATAAAATAAAAAATAAACAATGTTTTGTTAAAATGTATGCACACCGAATCGTGATTTAATGCCAAGTGTTGGACACTTGAGACTATTCATTACTTCATTTTTCTAAGAAAGAAAAACTGCGGCCCCGAACCGTTTGGCGACACCTAGCACAAAACTGCTTGCGGAGTCAATGGAATATGGCTCTAATGGAAGCACATTCATGTGGAAAAGTATGGTACTGGAGGGCCCTGAAAAGACCAGCATCTATTTTCAGCAGAACATAAGTTGAGCTAAGGAAGATAACTAGTCAAATGGCACTGCCTGATCTCATTTTGAGAAATGAGAAATAAATACGAACTGTATAGCGCCTGCCATTTACGAGCCAACCAGAAAAGCAAACCCTCCTCGCCTCTATTCAGGAGTTTGTGGATGATGCAGGCCCACTCGTGGCCTTAGTACAATATCTTTTCCCGGTTCAAGATCAGATTAGACTGCTTTAATTATATTATGGATTTCAAGCATTTTCTAGAATCTGCTTAAATATGCTACTTTAATGTAAATCAACTTTGTAACCTGTTAGAGAATCAGAAATATATTCTTGAACTCGATAACATACTATGTAACAAGTGTAACGATAGCTTCTAACAGGAATAGATAATCCCATATTCTCTAAGAAAGTAAGTAATTGTTCTTAAGAGAATTAGGCAAAAATTAATAAATCGCGAAATCAAACGAGCAATAAGTTTTTTTTACTGCTCTACCTCTAAAATAACATAAAACCCTCAATAACCTCGAAAACATGGAGTGGTGTAATTATGATTTGTTATTATATAAGCACTCCGTCCAAGGCAGAACTTATGCAACAATCTATTATTAAACTGGACAAGAATGTATTATTAACTTCCAAAATTCAAATCAAATTTCGCAAATTTTATTGTTCCTGGCAGTTCCATATAAATATAAATGACTAACTTCATATTATAGGGATGAGACAGCCAACCGCAGTAAATGTATTCCTCTGCGAGAAATTGGTTAAAAACTCCTCAGTAAAAATAAATAACTCAATTTAAGTAAAGCCTAATAAGACAATATTTTTTTCTTATTTCGCTGAAGAGATTAATGAATAAATTTTAAATTTCGTTTAAATTGCATAAGTTTTCAATAAACAATTCACAGTCCAGAGCAACAAGAGTATAATCAAACCACTAACAAAATTGAAACTATGAGTTTCTTTTTTTCCTCGGTTTTATTTACAGACATTTTTTGTTCCTTCTTGGTGCGCTTAACTTTAGTAAATTTTCATGTTGACTTTGGTTGTTTTTCAACATTATAATGGAAAGCTCTGCTTATAATAATTAAATATGTTACCATATGTTGTAGAGTACCTACCATTGAATGTTTGGTTCATCCGAGAAATGGAGAGAAATTATTGTCAATTTCATTTTGATATTACCTTACATTTACAACTGTTTTTATTTATATCCCTAACTGAAATAATTTCATTTTGTGGCCTCAATTGAGTGATATAAATATCATATTTAAAAAATACTACTTATAAAAGATAAAATTATGAAGTAGTTTGGTTACTCATTTTACTCAACAAATAATTAGATTTTTATTAATGCTTAATGTAAATTTATAGGTTATACTGCTGCTTGACAGCAGCACTATGATCTAGAGCAGGGGTGTCAAACTGGCGGCCCCTGAGATAATTTTTTTGTAGCCCACGATGTTCTGAAATAAAATGAAAATAGAAAAAATTGTTATGAAGAAAATAGCGTTTAGGGAAAATCCAGGCAATTCCATACCCACAATTTCCTAGTTAATCTTTTAACTATTGAAGACGAGTATACACGTGGACAATTAAAAAGTTGAAAAAGCACAAATTTGATGTTATTTTGGGAGTAGGTACTAGTGTGAACAACTATGAAATTAAATTAAACGGCATACGGATGAAGATAAACATCTTTCTGCCTTAATGAAGATAGTCTGTTCTCCGTATTTGAATCCAGATATTTGAAAACTAGTACGAGGAAAGCGCTGGAATGTTTCGGGGTAAAAAAAAAATAATTTGTTTCATGAATACATTAAATAAAAGAAATTATATAGTGTTTTAATTATCCTAACCATATTCCTGAATCCTCACTTCAGAATATAAATTTAACAAGATTTGTAAATGTGATGTGGTCCGCGTGAATCTTGCCTATTGCCCAAATGGCCCTTGTTTTATGAGTTTGACACCCCCGGTCTAGAATGAGGGAAGTCCTGTCTGGCATCATTTCCTCCTTCAACGTGGTTTTGTTAGTGGTCCAATCTGTAATTACACTTGCGACCTGCTCATTAGACTGTTTCATTTGATATTTCCATTAATTAAAAGAAAGTGGTGACGTTGTCACTGACAACTTTTATATCCTAAGAGATTTCTTCAAAGATTAACTTTTATCAGACTTTATTTAATAAACTAACACGTGATAAGTATCTGAACTACACGTTCTGAAAATAGATTCATTTCTGTCAATTAAATGACTAAAATTTAATAATTATATTTATGTATGTTTCTTTATTTGTATAATTTTAATAAAATTTACCCGTTCTTTAAATTAGTTAACACTATCACAGGTTTATTTTATTAATTAATAACAATTATTTATTCCTCAAAGAAATAACAGTCCGCTAATAGTTCCCTGTTTACAATGCCTAAAAAGTAAGTTTTTAAAAAAATCATGAAGGAAAATAATACCACGTAGGTGATTACAAGCGCCAACAACTTAATTTCCCAAGAACATTTTGAATGTGGTTCTGTCCTTTCCCGACTAAACTTGAGACTTGACTAAGTTTTTTAAAGCTGCTAAGTGGAGAATGAGCGAAAGCTTGGTTGCAGTATAAACTTTCTGCTCTGCAACCTTCCTAGGGTTTATTCAATCATCTTCAGGGCTAACCAATAAAATAAATAATAATAATCCGCTCAAATAATTATAAGAGCAAGAAAAGTATTTTACTTTGATTTTTTAATAGAAATATCCTTTTAATGGTTCCCAGCGCCACAAAAATAGTTTTTAGGAGCTGAATTACAAGGAAACTATTATCACACAAAGAAATTAAATTTTAGATATAAATTATTAAGTCACAGTTGGCAATAAAGTTGCGGGACAATACAGAATGCTCCGCGCTTAAAAGTAAAATCCAGAGGGGGCAAAATGTCGGGCTGATAGACTATTCTGGGGAAGATGGTCACATAATGGAGGGAGACGATAATGAGAAAGAAAAGTTAGCGGCTTTTTAGAGAATGGGTGAGAATAATTGTACCTAATTAAAGAGAACATAATACATAAAAGAAAAGAACTTTGGGCCTGAGAAGAAGGATAAGGATCGGAGAACGAGGTGGTCCTCAGGATCTGGTTTTGAATGATTAGACGTTAGAGATGGAGATGGTCGATTGATCGTCGCTTTTAGAATGAAACTTAGATGGTAAAGGAAGATCAACGGCTTCTTAAAGTCTGGATGAAGAATTATTACCAAAATCACGATCAAGAATGTCAGGAGATTCTACAGATTTTATAGAATCGAAATAATTTCAACGATAATTAATTTTTAATTCACAGGAAGTAGTCTGGCAGAGTAGCAAATGGATAATGTTACGGTAAAGGATTTTATCTGTAGCGCCTTCCAATCGCTAGCGTATCAAGTCACATTAACAATAAGTCAGATAGAAACAATTATTTTAGTAACTTTTTGGTTTAACAAAGTTTACTATTGTTTACTTAAGACAGTAAAAATATGTACAAGATGTGTGCGACCATCATGTCAACATTACTGAGTTACACCATTTCAGTGAACCAGAAGTTAGACCAAAGAGGAGAGTAGTACGGCATCTGCTGTTAGATTGCTTAGCTAGTAAAGTATTATTAAAAAATTCTTAAATTTAAAAATGAATTAGAATTAATTTGTTTTTTTTTAATTTTATTATTTTTCCCAAGGTAGGCTGCGCCAATACCAACCTATGTCACTTAACAAGCTAACAAGGTTAAATCATAATATTTTTAAAAATGGAAAATAAATAACGGAAAAATATTCGTAAGTTTTCGTTCTGGGTTAGACATCTGCGAGAAGTAAATCCATAATGGGTTTAAAGGTAGTTTATTAAGGGCTTCTAGTATTATTAATTAATCAATTATAATTTTTATTGCCAAAAGCAGGCAGAAAGATTTATCAACCGCTCAAGTTACTTCGGAAGTACTTCAATAAGGCCAAGCGGCCACCCAGATGCAAATGCATCATTGCAAGGACACGCAAACATGTAGTCTGTGCCGGTTTTATCAAGAAGAAGAGAAAACAAAGCACTATGACAGTGGTTTCTATGGTTGAGCATGTGCCATTTACAAGAATGAGTTCAAGCTTTACTCAGAGAGAATCTCCTGACATCTGTTTTCAATTAAACAGACTACTTAATCCTATAGGTATGGGATGTTTGCTTGCATCTTAAAAAGTAACTTATCTGGGAGATTCAGTTTAAGGTAAGAGTTATGGTTTTCAAAAGACGGTCTCCACTGAAAAAAGGATACCGCCCCTAAACTGACAGGGCAGAAGACACACGAACTTAAAAATGTGAAAATATTATATTATCAATAAGCCCTGAAAGATGACCTAGTCCCTAGGCCGAAAGCTCGAAAAAAAATGACTGAAAAGAATTAAGTTAAATAGGAAGATAAAATTCTGAATAACTTAACTTTCGCATCTCTCCTGGTCCTTTCTTCCAGTTACGAAAATATATTCTAAAAGTAAGTCGTAAACAGTCTACTTCCTGTATTTCAATTAAAAATATATCCTAAGATACGGACAAAACTTTCGTACGCAAATACTATACATGTACAGATAAACCGGAAGACACAAATATTTAATTAGTTATTTCGAATATAGGTTTGTTCCAACAGGCAGTTTATTATTTAGTTGCTAACTGATAGTGATTAACATTGCAACGCGCTATGGTTTCGGAAATCAGTTACAATACACTCTTTGTAGCAAGTATAATAAATGAAATGACCCGACTACCCTTGGCAAGGAAAGAAAAAAACAAAGGGAGGAGATTACTTTGAAAAAATTTGCCAGGACTGAGCGAGTTAGAGGTTTGCAATGTAAGTGACAACTTAAGAAAGAGTGAAAAACTGTATACTCGAGGGTACCAGAAGAAGCGGGACATACGACGTTAAGGCTTCTGCAGACTATTTGGCTGGTAACTAATTACATGTTGGAGAATGAATATATCCTGCACAGAACATTCAGATCCTAGGATTCCCGTTAAGGTTTGATCTCCATAATGAAATTATTTTTTACCAAGTTATTTGTTATGGCTATCACATACCAATGTTGGAACAAACCCCTGTATTACTTAGTTTAAATAATATTTTATACTTAAGAAAATGTAATTTAGGTTGTGTTAAGAGAAATCCATAATTATGTATTAAGAGTATTGTGCAGTAAGCTGCAGAAAGACCACGTATTCAATTTGCAGCCGAAGCTAATGTTGTATTGTGCAGGGCTGCCTCATCATTTCTTTACTCTCATTAAAAATATTATTCATGTTACAATATTTAGTTGTGACTCATAAGGCAGTAAATATTCCTTGCCTCCGCTGCTGCTGAATATTTCTGTTGTTCTGAGTAAGTGTGGATGGAGTGCTTGTCTGTGGTCCTAGATGCTTGTCTCGTGCGGGGCCCTGCGAAAACCCTCCTCATCTATGTAAGTCATATCCAACAGAGGCCGTGGACCGGCTGGCGTCGTCTGGCCACCCAGCCTTGTACCCGACCTCTGTGAATGCATACTTGCCAATGACCTGCGCTCTTCTAAATCTTCAAGAGTAGACTTGAAAGCACGGATTACCCTCAGCTGGAACAGCCAACACAGATAGTGGCGATACGAAGCGGAATGTTCAATCAAAGAGATTTTTATTTTTTTGTGAAAAGAAGATAGAGAAAAGTTCAACACCAGCACAAAGATAGTGAGTAGGTTAGTTCTGATCCTCAGACACCCAAACACCAATAAAGGAAGAATCAAAAGTGAACACCTTATACCACATCCAAGTGAATAAAGATTTATAATAATATATTTGGGGTGTTGCAAGAAGAGTATTCCATTGTCATCTGCTGTGGAAAGCCGCTATTAGCCAGCTCCAACAGTCTTATGCTTCGAGTGATTTTGTTTAGTGTTGACAAACAGACAATGGAACATAGCACCATTCCAAAACGTGTCAAATTCGGTAAAGTGTAAAACCAAAATGTGCGTTACAATCGCCCAGCATTCTGTGCATGACATAAAATTTATAGTATGTATAAGTTATTCAAGAACAAGTGTCCTTGTGTTCGTGACTGGCTCCACAATTCTGTATAATAATCGTTGATTTAATTCGTCACAGCATGCTTTGTTTTAATTCTGATCGTCAAAAATTGGTTCATGCAGGTTCGTGTAGGATTTTTTATAAAAATAGTTTTAAAGTTTTAGACTGCTGCACCTGCGATGGATAATATGTTGATTGCTGATCTATACGAATAAGAAGGCTGGAACACCGTTCTGTTGCTGAACTTTCACTATTTCTACGAATTAATGAATTGTGTTATGTTCCTTAATTATTACTTGTTACCACTAACTAAAAGCACATGTAACACAACTTCCACAGATGAACAAATATGGCCACCCTCTGCTGATAACACGGCACACTCTTCTTGCAGCTATTCCCTCATTATTTCGCTGACTTTGTCAACTTCAAAAGCCTTTACAATGTACAAAATGAATAAAAGAATGAAATAAGATAAGTACATAGTAGAACATTCAGGGCAAAATACGTTGAACGGGTGATGATAGCACAAGCAAATGAACAACTTCAAACGATCTGGTATGGAGGTGGCCCAACCTGATCCCATTAACCTCATACAAATTTATAGGGTTCTTTTTAAATGTAAGAGGCTCCTTAGAAAAGTGAGTGTGAGTGAGAATGGATAGAGGTCTTTTTCATTTATTGTCAAAAATTTAGGGCATGGATGTGTGTATTTATCAGTGCCTCTGAAATGATATGAAAGTGTGAAGATTATACTGTACATTAGATTATTATAAATAGATGATTGCAATGGCAACTTGTCGCTACTATAATAGTACCATTTTTTTTTTATAATTATTTGCGGCAAAATATTTGACTAAGTGTAAAATCTTTAATAATGAGTTCCCTTGTTTTTATTATGTTCCTTGCCTACATTTGTCAAGGTTGGTAGTGTGTTGGTAGTGTACGTGATTTATATGAGCATCAAGATATGCCAAGGCTATGTCCTGATTCCTGATTTGTATACCCTTCTCGAATTATCATTTTAGTGCAGCGAAATCGCCTAGTACTTGTGGATGTGCAGTTTATAGCAGATGAAGTTTATACATTAAATGGATGTTATGGGGAATCCTGTCTTTGATGTTAGGTTGTATTTTATTTCTTTGGGTAAAATGTGCGGCGAATGTTAAATTCTTGAAGTTTCTAGAAGACTTGACAGATTCCGATGGGTTTGCTACGTGAACCTTTCACGTACAGCCTAGCTTGGCGGTATTGTTTACTTGTTGATACTGGGTTATTGCAGAGATTTTGGTAATGAGACTTTGTGGCTGGCCATTACACCAATATACCTTTATATAACTGTACCACAGATAAAACACACTAATTGGCTGAAAAATCGATGTAAGGTTCACATACATTTGTACCGAAACATTTTGCAATCAAATAAAACGGATTTTTTAAAGATCTGAACCAATCCAACAAACAAATACATTTAAGAACTACTAACAAATTGATATTATCATCTATCTTACCTTACTTGTTAGTGGTTCTTACAACCTTGCTAACTTAAAAATTATACTTCAACCATGGAGAATAGTGAAGCGCAGTAATGAAAATGGGCATTTATCATCAGAGATCATTTGCCCCATTCTGTATCCCCTTAAAGCTTTTTCAGGATTCGTCCCTCTAACATGTTTTTTTTACAGCAATAATATACAAAGTCAGTCAAAATTCTGAACTCCATATGGATCATCACTGTTCAAAGCGGTTTAGCCTATCCTGCTCAAGATACAATCAGTGAATTCACTGTTAATCCAACAATTCTGAGAATAGACGCATATCCGCAAATTAGATGATGACAAAAAATAAAAATAATGAAGGGTATCATGATAAAGTTAAAAAGAACTAGTAAAAACACAACCCAAAATATGTTTGCAAGTAGGGACCATTTGGACCACACTTCTCCCCAGCTTTATTCTATAACAGACTGAATGTTTCACCCTGAATGTTTCACTATTTAAAAAAAAAAATTGTTACAGGTGCGGGAAAAAATATGCTTAATTCTTGATATTGATTTTAGTCTTAATTAGTATAAAACATAAATATAAATGTAGGTAAAATGAGCCGTCCACGACAGATCATCAACTTCTTCCATGAAGGTTTGTCATAGTAAAGGCTAATTTGACGGTAGGACAACTGTGAACGTGTTCCAACACTACCTCAAAGTAACTTCCTTCAGAAGGCTACCGGGTACTCAACAATACACAAGGAAACTAAATAATCACAAACTAAAGAAAATTAAACTTAGAAGGGATTGTGTTACTACAAAGAACCTGATGATCAGATAGGCACTGGGTCTTCAGTATATACTAAATAGAAAATATATTTAAATATCACTTCTTACCAGCTTGTTAGTAAAGTTGTGCATGAGAACAATGGTGAAGCAAATAAATCCTGTTTTTGGTTTCGTAGATTTGAAATAACTTATGTCAATGTTTACTCGGGCTAAATATCTACCGAAACTTCTTCAACAGTTGTTTTGAAAACTTCTCTGAAATACGTCAGCGTTATGGTTTAAACGTTTTTAAAGAAAGAAAATCCTTTAAGAATCGCATATGAGTAAGAATGCATCTCACAAATTTAAACTTACGAATGTCGAGACCAATATGTTATCTTACAAGTAAATGTAGGTAAAATGAGCCGTCCACGACAAACCAACTTCTTCTATGAAGACGTTAGGACAACTGTGAGCGTGTTCCTTCAAGTCCTCAAAGAAACTTTCTTCACTTATAGCGTTATAGCGTGTCAAATCTTGCCCCCAAAATCTTACTCCCCCCAGACGATTGGTGTTCGGAAAAAAATTATTATTTATTATTATAAAATTTATTATAATTATTATTATGATGCGTAGAATATACCACTTTTAAACATTCAAACTAGCCATAAGCAGAGGATAAGCATAACCTCGACCAGAAATAAATCACATATCAGTTCGAGAAAAAAGTCATGCTTTATGTTTGGTTGGAACTGTGAAGATGTTTCTGTTAAACTTAACATGTTTTCAAAGCTGTCCCATTTTTAACTTTGAACAGCTGAACAGAGTTTAATTTAAACATTTAAAGACAAACCTTGTCTTATTTAATTAGACCGAAATAAAGCTGTCTGTAAGGTGTTAATGCTGCCAGCACCCCAACGTTCGCCTTTCACTCATAGCAGTGTTTAATTTAAAGTACGTAAATAAAATTTTACGTTTTATTGAACACAAATTCATTAAAAGATGACCTTTTGAAAATTATGAAGAAAAGCAGTTAAAATGCTAAGAGTTAGTAGCCTCAAAACCAAAGCAGTAGCATGAAATCAAAGTAAAATTGAAATAAATGCAGAAAGTTGGTTGCAAGTGGTAGGAAAATAAAGAAATTAACATTTTTTTTATTTACTTTTAACTTAAATTGTTTTATGCACGCAAACTTCTTTAACAAGCTGGTAGTAAGATGGTCGAATATTTTCTACAAGATGACAGGTAATAGAAATAAGCTAGATCGGGTCACATTCACACATTCATTGTGTGATAATCCGCGACGGTTTATATAATGAAGAAAAGAAAATTGAAATGATTAAGTAAAAACTTGCAAATTTAACCAACCTACAGTTAAGTTTGTTTAACAATTAATGAATAAATAAATATAAATATATATATATTTAAATGTAAACTATCTTACAAAAAAAATCAATATTTAGTTAAAAATAAAGTACTTCCACAGAGCAAAATCAACCGTATTACTGCTTCAATATGCTTCGTGTAAGGGACTTAAACACACAAATATTCCCTTGACCATACCACTTGTGATAACAACCTTTTTCCAAATACTTAAATGTTTTAAGAATTAACAAAGAATGGCCGTTGAACTTTAGTAAACAGGAAAGAAAATGACTCAATAATATAAAAAATAATTTTTGTGATTTTATTAAATGATTCTACTTTAATTTTTGATGTAGAAATATGGATTTCTGCAGTTATCAGTCAAGAAAAACAGTCACTACGAGTAATGCTATTAAATTTTCATATTTAGTTGGTGCACCAAGGTTTTTTTTCCTTCTTTTTCTTCTTCTTCTTCTTCTTCTCCTTGTATGTAAATACATACGGTGCGTTAATGTCTAATATCAATGTCACTCAGAGCATTCCTTTTAAATTTATTATTCCCTTGTTTATTTATCATTTTTCTTTTTTAGCAATTTATCATTTATCTTCCTGTTTCATACACACTGATCATCACCGGACAGTGTAGGAAACTCCAAGAAGGAAAAAATCTAAGAACAGCGCCGACCAGACTTAAGCCTAGGACCTTCGACCACCCAGGTAATCGCTCCATTCTCAGAAATGCCAAGACCAGTACTGTTCTGGTTCTCTCTAACATTAGTAACGGTTGCCAGCACAATCGACAGATCAAAATCAAATTGCTTCACCCTTACATTTGGCTTAAAGATGCACGATGTTACTTTGACATTGACACAGTGCAGAATCCTTTCCTCGGCATGAGGAATTTTTAAGGCATTGTGAAGCTGGGAATGAGAAGGGATTGTCTGCAATAATACTCTAAATGTGTTTGCAAAGTTCTCATGTTTAAATTCTTAATAAATAACACTACTCTCCCATCTAACTGTGCGATCCAAATCCTCATAATGGAATTCACTAATACTTCAACTACTAATAACTACAAACAGGACAGAAGCATGACGTAGGTTCAAAGCGTTTGGTTTCTTAGATTATAGCTGTCCTACCGAGAGATTTTTTGTTTTGTTTTTAGCTGCACTCAAACATAAAATTGTTTTGCGACATGAAATGCAAATGATTAGTTAAAAAAAAAATTAAGAAATAGATTTTGTTTTGAGCTTAATTAAGTTCAGTTTAAACTAGTGTTGTTTCTTTCTTCGCAGATTAATATAAAAATTTTATACTCGAACATACCGATTCGTAAATTAATGTTACAGCTTTTACTTCCGAAGGAGGAGATCTTGCCGATATCAATCGCGTTCCAACTGTTTTTCGGCAACAAGGTATGTATCACCAGCAATAAGTTGAAACACTGATTGAAGGATCACCGTAGGGCCGAGATATTCCACGATATTTCTGGAGGTATAAAAAAGAACATCTTTATTTTTTACATAAAGAAAGGCCTCTGTCCAGGTTTATAGGCATCGACCTTCAAAGAAACATCAACACAAACTTAACTACTTCCTAAGGCTATTAAAGTGAAAGTATTACTAAGAATTTCACCTCTTTGAGGAATGCAAGAACCATTCTCGCAAACGATTCCGAATGTTTGGAGCCAGCAATGTGCCAAGGAAGTCGAAGATCTCACACTCACATCCCCTGTCTTTCTTGGATTATAAAAGACAGAATGAACTGTGCTCAGCAGACGTATTATGGCTTTGGTGATCTGGCTTCCTAAAAAGAAGCCCGATGGTATTAGCCATTTTGAATGGTTCTTATTTAAGAAAGAACTGAGATAATACCGGTAAGCACCCCAACAGTTACATGAACGTCACCATAAATTCTTGCCGTTCAATGGACCAATCGTTGCTAAACAAAAAAAAAATGGAGGACATTTTTTGGAACTGAAATGGCTTTCCCATACATAAACAAGGGAAATATTTCTTCCTAATGAGCAGTAGGACCCAAGCATGCTGTTTAAGCATTTAATATTGAATGTGTTTGTGTGTTTTTAAATTGCTAGTTTGTCCGAAATTACGCAGTCCAATGCAGCTTATCCCCGAACAGCGCAAATTCGACGATTCAATGTCTAGTTTACCCAACACATTAAATGCATGTTAGTACAACAGGCCCCACACACACACTCACATATATATATAAATGTATAATTGTTGTTATTTCTTCAAAATAATATAACAAAAAAATCATCCGAGAAACATGCATACACTAGTAGTTAGTAGCAACGGGTAAGGTTTGTATTATTTGGCAATACCAACTATAAACGGACAAAATACGTTATGAAATTATTTTCAACCTAACAATATTTGAAACATGCACCAGGTAGCATTTTTGATGGATGTGGAAAGCGTCACGGACACATATTACACTCTCTGGCAACGTCAAAACTTTCACACATTAGGTACTAGGTTTGATATGAGATGTAATTGAAAAATTAAGCGCAATCAAATTTCTTATTTAATTGTCTTACAGATTAATTATTATTTATTTTTTTAGTATATTCAATATTAACATTGTGATTAAGTAACAAATATAACGTTTGTACTAACAATTATAATGGTATATAAATATATATGCATGTATTCAGTTTTAATATCATATTTCTGTTAATCACACTTTTCACTTGTAACAAGTGCTTGGTTTTCGGCCACTACATTACACATGACTGACTACATTACAACATACAATACTTCACATTTATTTACTAAATCTTTTTTTAATCCACTCAACCATCTTATTTTTTTAACCGTTAAAAAAAATTCAAAAAGTAATCATCATAAAAGAATAACAGAACTAAAGGAGCAAACGCCGAAGGAATGTTACTTTGGTTAAATTAAGTAAAAAAAACAACAAAATAAACTAACTTGAACAATACATAAAGTAAAACAAAAAACAACAATATTAAAAATGCATATCGAAGGCCGACTTCAAAAATGGCCACTTTTAGGGCGTTTTACGTTTTAGAAGCGCTTTGCAAAGCCTTTTGTCTCAATGTGACAATTCTGCCAAGAAGAGAAAAATTAATACAACCTGTCCGACCCGAACAGTAGGTAAGATAACAATTTTGGATGTGCTACACTGAATTACATTGCTGCTAACATCTGACAGATTCTGATATTCTCCTCTATTGTACACATTTGATAAAGTTCAAGTAAGACTCGGTTTGATTTCTCCTTTCAAAATTTTGTGACATACACTAATCAGTAATCATAGGGCGTCAGAAATTTAGAAAGTGAAAAACAATCTGCAATATGAACTAGAAATCAGAACACTGACGAGAGGAAAGCAATCCAAACTCCATTCGGAAGTAAAGAGAAAAGGCAGGCGTTTGTAGCGTTTGAAATCATGAACATTGTATGCATAAATTATAATTGCATATACTGTCAATGAACTTGACTTGCACTGCACTAATGGATAGGCGGACTAATCTGAGGGGATGGTAATAAGAAATGCAACCTTATTTTAGATAAATCTCCATTAACTGGAAGATGGGTCTAGGTCCTTTTCAAGATGGCTTATAGAGGTTGTAAGGCTTGGAAAGAAGAAAAAAAGTAAAGTAAAGCAATGCTTATTTTTAAGGCGGGCTTTGCGTCCAACAACCAAGTTAGGTGTCGTGGAGGAGGCGTCAAGCAAGCATACTTTACTGTAAATTTCTCATATATACCATTATAAAATTCAAGGCCTAGAACGGGAACCGATCCCAGTATCAAAATACTTATTAGTTTAGTCAGAGAGTTTTGCTAGAGAGAAAGGGCTAGAGAGCTGATGATTTCTGCAACAACTTTTCTCCATCACGCTGGGCAACTAAAGCATCAAGAAGGTAAGAATGAGAGATAGAGAAGTAGCCGCTACACTGACGAGGAAGCGCGCAGAAATGCTATTACGGAACCTCTAGCAACACTTCTGTAAGATAAGCGATCGAAAAGAGTTCCATAAGGAGAAGTGCTAATCCAGTCGTTAAAATTACCTGGAAAAAAATCTGCTGCTGCTGGCAAAAGTCTGAGAATAAACTGGGTAAGCACTTAACAGGTCTCTTACAACACGGAACATTTAGATTCAGGAAAGTGCCTGAAACTAGGTAGTAAGTAGTGGTGGCTCCTGCACATTTCATTGGCAGGCAAATCCCATTTGATGAAGGACTGACAAAATCATTCGAAATAGTTCTAAGTGCCAGGTACTGAAACAAAAGCTATCTTATCTTAACTAGATCCTCGCCAGACTCTAGAGTTATTTGGGGAAAAGGCTAGGGTAAACACATCTATTTCATCAAGGCACTAATAAGGAATTCGAGACCTCATTTAATCACAAGGCACTGGGCCCATCTATTGCACGCTAGTGTGCTTGATGCTACGTGCTTCTAAGCGGTACACGTCCGGCTAAAAGTGATCAAGACTGAAGAAGACCTATTCTCTGATTTATACTAAACGCGCATACATGGAATTTCGCGCGAGTAACATTGCAAATTAGTAAACTAAACCTAAAAGAAAAACTAAAACAAAAAACATGTTAATTAAATGCAAATATTTTCAGATATCTTAGTGAATACAGCATCTATGCCATTTCGAATTAGTATCATTACAAAATGCCTTACTTTTGAGATTTTAAAGATAGAAAATTGGAATCTTTGTGTATTAGCATATCAGAACCACTTGAAAATGTGCGGGGCTCTGCCCAGCATGCTAGGTAGGCCATTTGTTTGGCCACCCTATATATATATTAATTAATAAAAATCTCGTTTATTTCACTGGGATATTCCCTAACTTCATTTGCCGAATCTGTTCGTATTAATTCATAGATTCTACCATAAGTCGTTATTTATTTAATTCAAAAGATTAGGGAAGACACTAAAATTCGCACTAACAGAACTTGGCCTTATAGTATTACTATTCAAATTGGTTTGGAAGATGAAAAAAATAAAATGATGCCAATAGATAAAGGGTAGTTTCTATTAAATCTAATTTGTATTTGTTTTTTTAGGTAATCTTAATTATTAATGTGGTTAAGCTGCTGGATACACCTTACAGGCTTGCTTTTATATTGGATGTGTTTACAGCGCTTTGATTTCCATAATTTCTTTTCTTGCCTTATCCTTCAAATGACACCTGCTTGCTTGGCGTTGAAAGCTCGGATCACTTTCAGCTGGAACATCCAACAGAACAAAGGAAGCAAAGGAACAGAGGAATGAAGCGAACATTAAACATTTTGTTACAACACATACTACTACACAGCGAGTTCAAAGAGACCAATAGACTCAAATCTTTACGCCCAGCTAACTCTTCATACAAAAGTTTAAAAATCCATCAACCTCCAAATAATAAAATGATTAACAATAGTATAGGTGAAAATATACAGGTAGCCAGATTAGGTGGACCGCTGTACAATTTTGATTATTCCTCCGGCCCTGATACTAATCACATGTAAGCTGATCTCAAACATGGATGATCCGTAAAGTTAATATGAAACAAAAAATGGAATCTACACTTTTTAAACTACATAAAATCTTTAGGTAATGCGTCCTTTTACCAACATGCTATACCACTTACTAGAAGTTGGCATCGTCAGAAACGAACCCTAGGATCGCCGGTATTTAAAATTTAAACTTTCAATAGAGAACCGAAAAACTGAAGAATTGAATACGCGTATATTTATGTTGTCTTATGACCGTTGATCTTTGAGGGCCCCGATTTCATGAATATAAATAAAGAAACATTCATCCAGTATAGTAAGAGCCAGTCATTTATCACGATGTCATGACACCTACAAAAGCGAAGTTCCTGATTATTTTCAAGAATATGACTTTTACGCAGATCGTATATCCTTCCAAAATCAGCCTATCCATTACGAGTGAAACAGTTTCAGATTAGGCCAAAGTTCAATTAAAAGCTGCAGAATCAAAGTAATTTCTTTTTTAATTTAAGCCTGGATGTACAGCTAATCAGGATTTCAATAAAGATTTGGGGGGCAACAGTACATATATAAGAAAAGATAGGCAATTATCAGCGCCGTTAAACTAGGCTGAAAGTTTCGGGTTTAAAGCCACGCTACCCTTAGATGTTTTCTTCCTAGGAACCTCAGTAGCTCACTGTTCTGTGGAGGCCGGCAGTATAGTAAGCAAGATCCTAATGTTCCTTAAAGATAACTCACCTTAAATAACTTTAATAGTAAAGACAGAACAGGTAGAGGTCCAAAGTGGATCATCTAATGGAAGTTGCCCACTGTTCTGGGTCACGCGCTCTGGTATGGTAGTGAAATGCCGAAATCTTGCTAATAAAGTTGCAGACAACTCTAATACATTCAGAAGCCAAGAATGCCTCTTTCGTACACTTCTTACAGATAGTAAATGTTAGATATGCCATACTAATTGTAGTATATTGATACAGGGTCTTATAACTATGCATGAATGAGAGCCAGAAGGTATAATCCTGCAGATACAATGGTGCAGTAACGTTTAATTGGACTTTTATTGGGTCAGCAAAGGAGAAAGAATGATTCAACATTGTTATTCATCAAGAAAGATGGTAGGAATCGCGACGTCTAGATTCCCGGGTGATGGTCACGGGATGACGTGCAACACGAGTGATTGAAGAACATCTAGGATTTTCCTGTAAAATATATCAATACTCAACGAGAATGAAGAAGGCTTGTTTTAGGTTAGCTACAGACCAAGATTTGAGATGGTGGTTAGACATACAACTAGAGGCAGGATAATTAGACAGGTTTAGGTTTAGATTTCTAGACGTTCTGTAGCTCTAGAAACTGTGGAAGTACGTAATAACAATTTTTAGTTAATGTAGGAAAATTGATAATTTTTGCTTAATATTATATTATTTGTTTGAGGAAGTCTAAATCCTACGCTAACCAACATTGCTCTGGAACGATGTTGCTGTCTCAGAAAAAACAATAACATAAACCGAGTCAACGACAAAAATCCAGACCTGGATTGAACTATTTAAGATCCACAGCAGTCTAAGAAACTTGAGGATTTCATCGGGCATTAACCTTAAGGAGCCATAATCTAAGAATTTTCTATGTTTTTCTGACCAAATAATACTATATTGAGAACTATATTTCTCTTTAAATTGCAGTGCCCAATAAGAGGTCCAAGTAGGGAGTCTAGAAATGTCCATGAACTCACAGAATCACCTTACTATAAGCTCTGTCTGGACCTCAACCTGCACTTAAAATTGCTGACAGTAATCTATCCATCACATTCATAGCAACTAATAAGACATATAATGGCTGGGACAAATGTAATGGCTGACCGCCAGTAACTTGCTAGAGATCTTGCGCTCTATTTAGAGTACACCTTCCCAAGATGTTTCTTCAATAAACAGTGTTTAGTTTCTAGGTGCATTGCTCTCTAACTTAAAAATTAATTACGTCAATTAACATATGTATTTATGAATACTCGAGAAAACAAGGTGCCTACATTGGATTTTCAGTTATAAAAACTAATAATCAGATGTGGACACTGGACCGGACTAAATACTTAAAACTCGTAACTAATCAAACTTTTTTTATGCACAATACGTGGGAAAAGTATTCAATTTTTCTAGCTGTGATTCAGAATAAACTGATAGTGGGGCAAGACATATGAAACTGTGAGGGGCAGCGAGAGGATTTTAGAGCTCAGGAAGGACAAGTCTAATTCATACTTTATGTGCACTAGCTCAACTTAGTACCTAGTCACAATACAACTTTTAAATACAGCTAATTAAATAATAATAATGAATTATAATGAGAGAAAAATTGTATATATTGCTAGAGTTATGAAGATTATTTTCTTAATCCTATTTAGGATGACAAGGATAGGTACATATTTCTGAGTGGTGATCTTCAGGAAAGACACAGACATCCCAAACTTTGAAAGTTTATTCGAGCTGTAAGTTAAGCGCTTTATAATAAGTTATGTAACCTGAGAGTTGTCTTTTCACTGCATCATATTGAAGGGAAGCGAAAATATTTAAAATTATTCTTAAATATTATTTGTAATTAAAGTTGTAAATTACCCTGCTACACAACTTAATCTTAAGGTAAATAGAAACTTACTAATATCTTTATACATCTTTAATGTTGGAGCTTATTTAGTAGCCAGAAGGAGAGCAATTATTCTAAACATTTTTCCGTAAATTCCAGCTCTTATAACATTAGAGGCGAAGCATAAAAAAGTTAGCATCGTTACAAACTCTTCGCATTCACTGCAACATGATGAAACTGTAATTCTAACGCCGTTTTCAAACATTACTCTCTTTATCCACACTGTTTTCTAATTTTCTAATTTTTTTTTTTTTTTTTTTTTTTTTTTTTTTTTTTTTTATGTTTTCTGCGAAGTTTTAGATTAATTGAATTATAAAATAACTTTTTTAATTACTTTTCAAATGCCTTATCTTCCAAATTTTTATTTAGATAATAATTTTTCTTATACTGGCCAAAGTTTTGCCAACAAACCTCTCTCTTCTTCTTTTAATAAAAATAGTTCACTCAATGCCTTGATCCATAAAATTATCAGTAATGATTAGAAAACGAAGTGGCTAGTGTTGGTGTAGTGATTAAGAAGTGAAAGATCCCCAGTTCGAATCCCGCGTATAGATACTTTTTACTTGTTAGGAAAAACGTTAACAGTAAATGAATTCCACCCCGTCCAAGATTCCTAATAGGTAGACGGACATTAAGCCCCGTTTGAAAAAATAAGCGTTTTCTTCACTTTTTTTACTTACTAAAAAAACGGAATTCGCGAAACTATTTTTGACGTTTTTGTCCCAATTAAAATCCATTCTCGTTCAACTAATTATTTTTGAACATTTTCGGTTAACGGCAAAGTTAAAAAGGATTGGTGTTCTAAAAATACCATCTAAAATTTTCTTTAAACTCAGATTTTAAGAAATATTGTTCATATTAATTCGGATTCTTATCTTTTGGCAGTTGACTACTGACTAAGAAAATGTGTTATAGAATCCAAGATAGATCTCAGAAATTGGTGGAAGGACTATCACACGGTGGCCCCAAAAAGAAGGAAGCTTTGAAGCAGCTTTGCAGAGTTAGGAGAGGTCACGCACGCTTCTCCATATTGAAGGAGGTCCACCTTCAAATATTTATTACTTAATTTTCTTCATTTCTTTGCTGAATTTTCGTCATCCTTTGTTCGTTATTTAATTTGAAAGATGCTTTTCGTTGTTTGCAAAATAAAGCTACTAATATATTCATGTGAAAAAATGGTTCTGAGACCAACCCTCTAAAATGTCAATTCTTCGCGCACAGAAGGCGAAAAAAAATTGTTCCATAAAAAAGTTTAAGAACATGGATTCACATGTCGCTTGTTCACGTTATATTTAGTGAAGCATCTCATCTCTGGAATTTGCATCACATAAAAAAATGTTTCCAGTAATAATGTACTATCCATTAACTTTTAAATAATAATTCGTATTATATCCATAATCAAATAGGAAGCAATTTTTTATTGTTCATTCGCAAGTTAACAAGATAATTTTTTTTTAAAGTCACAATACCTTCTGTTTTTAATCGAAAATTATTTCTTTTTTGTGTGAGGAAATTAATTTCCTACGGCAATTGTTGTAACTTCTCCGGATTACGGTTGTAATTTTATTTAATCATTAATAAGTAGTTACAAAAGTTGATATGCATGAAAAAATGCTAACCTTTAAAGTAACATACAATAAATAAATCATATTTTCGGGTCTTATTTTATGTACGAAACCTTTATTTAGTCATGACCAAAACACCTTTACTTCTCGTTTGCTATTTAAATGTTCTGCAATCAAAGTACAGGAAGAAAAAATTGTGAATGCTGACTTCTGATAGGTTTTTCAACCATAAGGATAATTTGCAAATATAGACAAAGAAAACGCAGCAATTAAAAATGGCCAGTAAGTGAAAAAAATAACGCTATGCAAATTGTACATTTGTCAGAAACAAGTAAATGTAAGCATTGGATGGCAGAGGCTGGACAGCTCTCTCAGAGACTAGAAAAATATAGGTTCGTAAATGAGGTCAAGCTTTTGCTTTCTTACGTTTTATTTAATTTATTTTTTGTTTTGTGTTTTGGTATGGTGGGCAACTGAAAATATTAATTTTGATCTCTTTTCTGGACAGATGGATAGCGTTTTTAAAACCCCTTTTAATTAATCTAATTTAATTAAAATTAACCAAAATAAAGCTACTCTGCAAAATGATAACTATACGATGGCCGTCCTAAAGCTAGCCGGTTAAGTAGAACTAATTCCTGTAGAGCTGGTAGGTAAGAAGTGCAGCCTCTGCACTATTGTGATAGCCCCAATTTTTACTGTTAGATTAGGAACCTTTCTCCCTTCTATTGCACTTTTCCTCAAAGCTAGGCACTTTAAAGATTAAGAAGCCATTCTAAAATTTGTGTAACAAGCTGGTACAATTATTATGTATTGTTTTTCTGTTAATTATTTGAAATTAATATAAAACAATAAAAAGAAATATTAGCCAACATGAACTTTACACTCCCTTTTTTGATCTGAGTTACTCGGAAATACATTATGTAAGTAAATACGCTGAAACACAGTAACACTTTTGCAATCAATCTATTCTTACGCGCGAGATCTTTTTGCAATTTAAAAATTAAAAGTTACCACATTTTAGATTAATTTTGTGAGGAAGAGAATGTAATTGTTGTATTGAGGTCTAGATGTAATGAAGAAATATAAATTGATTAAAAAAAAATAAAATTGTAGCCCTTACACGATATCAATATTGAAGCAATATATTGACATTGTACCCATCAATATAATATATAATATTTACTCAAAATCGTGTGGAAAATTTTATTTAAATAATCTATTACGAATACATCAATAAAATAATAACAAAAAACAACTATATTCTTCTAGCAGAAATTATTTTACTGTCAAGAGACATTGTTAAGAATTCTAAAGGAAAATGCGAGGGCGAGAGAGGTTGTTTCCACCTCTCGCTTAAGGGAGTCAGTTGTAGAAATTAAATTAGAAGGCATATTGATTTTGCACTACTAAGAAGACATTCTAGCTCAACATTTTTAGATCCTGTGTTGGCAACCACGAAACAGTATGCTGGCGCTGATATTGAGAAATAGAAATATACAATGTTGAGAAGCACTGGACGAGCGCGAAAGGATGCGGGGCTGGTCAAAATGTATGGTGAAGAAGGAAATGGTATTTGTATCACTGAGAGAGAGAGAGGATTTGTAATGACCAGTATTACAGCCTAACTGTTAAAATTTGCTTTATAAAATTAAAGTACTTATTTGAGGTTGGTCAATTATCAGTGGAGAAGGATGAAATGTTCAATGACAGGAATCTGATTGCATCAAGACCGGAAATTGATACAAAAAAAAAAGCCTAAATCAAGGCATCATCTTTTGAGAAATTGTCCCCTGTTAACAGTTCCAAAGCAGTTACATGATTTACTTATATGTAATGAGTGGATTCTCCATTCTAACAGAAATTCATTTTAGTCTCAGGATCCCAAAAGCTGATGTAAAGCATGATGGGTGACCAAATTATTTACTTTTACCCAGATGTGCGCACGCATACAGACGTGTGACGTTTAGTGACTTTAGAGTAAAGAAAACTCTTCAACAGATACCTGATACTTGCTAGCCTGCTGATCGATCTTTCTTTTAGGTTCTTCAAATCTTTTATTTCTGATAAAGTGATATTTAAAATCCATCGAGGATGATGTGCTGCCGAATGTACCAGAGAAAATAAGATAAATATGTCTTAAAATAACTTTTTACTTTCTTCTACAATTTTTCTTGAATAAAAATTAACCTGTTAACTGTATTGCACGAAAGTACAGAATGTAAAAACACAAACCTGAAGAGAGTTTACTGAATTTCAGTAAAGAGTCGTTTGATTTTAATTAAATGTCTGACGGTCCTAAACTTTTTAAATTTTTTATTTTTAATTCTTTTCAGACAACTTATCAAATTACTTGAAATGCATACAAGTAGCGTAGAATAAATGGTTACATATCTACATCAATGATTCCAAAATAAAGGTAAAGGAGCGGTTGGGGCAGGTTTTTTTAATCTTTTCGAACAATGATTAGCCTCGAGGAAGAAATAATAATTTTTGATACAAACAAGTTATCAACGTATGACATTCATCACTTCGGAAAAAAGAATAGAAAGAAATCTTTTTATCAGAAAGACTGGTTGAAATTATGCATAAAAAAATCAATAATGGTGAAATAAAAATTAATTGAAAAAAGGGAGACTATTCTCTGCCAATTAAATTCGAGAGACTTGCCACCTACATAAGAAAAAGTATTTGCCACCTTCGAGCTCAAAATTAAGGCTACAAGGGTACCAACTAGAGAAAGCCAAATGTAAGGCTTAGAAACAATTGCTGAGGGAAATGACAATTTATCTTGAAAAGAATTTTTCACCACTTTTAGATCAAGAACTTCCAACATCACTACCTACATCATAAAAGGCTTAGACCTAAAAAATATTCCTATTTGCTCGTGTGTAACATCGTCGCGAGGATTCATACTGCATATTTGAGATGTCTCAAATTTTATAATAAGTTCAAAAATGATTCTTTTATTTAAAAAATGGTACTAATGACATAGATAAAAATGGTTATTATGACAATAGTTATTGCTTCGTGGGTTAGGCTAACAGTATTTAATTTATTTGCGGTTATGTGCATTATTCATCGGTTTTTAAGATTATGCAACATGTTAGGCAGCTTTTTAGACCTGGTATCAAAATTTACGATTTAGTAATTGCTATTAAACGCTAATGGTTACAAAAGTGAATTATTAACTCTTAACGCAGCATATATGAAAATGATTTCTTCTGAACGCAATTCTTTTCAAGATCTTATTCAATTTTATTGATCAAATAAAACAGTTCTGGTCTTTTAGCTACCAAATAGAGCAAAAATATATGCCTATTGGGTCCTTCCGGACAAAATAATATAGGCAAAAGTTATTTTTCGGAAATTACCACCTGCGTAAAAGATCAAATTTACGTTGATAAGTTGAATATTTTGTATTTTTTGTTGTTTTCTTTTTTCATTGTAGTCCATAAAAAGTTACTTTGTTCTATATTTGACTTCATCTCCATCAATTCTAAATTTTTAAGAGGCGCCTAGAACTACATACACATACTAAAAAATTATAAACTAATTTTACAGTTAACAGGTTAAAAGAGAATACTCAGAGCAGAAATATGAAGAGTTTACAATGAAGCGAGTAAGATCATTTGAAAATTTATTATTATTATACAAGTGTCCTACCGAACAGTTTTGATTAGAAGATTAAGAAAATGTTGAATACCAAAGCAGAAAACTAATAAGAATTATTGCTAATGAATATATAGATTATATACTTGTATTATTTTGTTGTCTAAATCAATTTTAACTATCTACCTTTTTTTTTTTTTTCTTTGGATAATGAACGAAAATTTAGGCTCCAGAATAACTACAGTTCCGGTTTAGCTAAAATGTACAGGATTCTAATCGAACAAAGATTGTTGGAAACGTAACACAAAGAACATCAAAATAGAACAGAAAGTAGTAGATTTATGGTAGTAAACGTGTTAAGAAAGAAAAGAAACAATTACGAGTACATATTTTACTATTGCTTTGATTATTTGAACAACGATAAATAATTCCACTTGATATGCTGGACATCAAATACTTTCACCTATCTTAAGATTTAGACAATTCAAAACACTTCTGTATCTCATTCAATAAAACTTACAATCAGGAGTATTTCAAAGAATATATTAAGTAAAGGTGATATAAATAAAATGGGTATTTACTCAATGTCAAATTAATAAGCATGTACTTCCAATTAGTATATTTAAAAAACTTGAAAATGCTTTTGTCTTGTAAGTTCATACTCATAAAATTGAGGGGTTTAATGTGGTAGAATTTTTAATAAAAGTTTAATGGTTCTTTGCATAGCAGCATTTAAGAAGAGCCTAACTTAACATCATACTAAAAGTGATTTAAAACTTGCTAATATACTTCGAAAGTTGAAAGACTGCTTTGACTTAACTTGAATTAAATATGATGAATACATTTTTTTTATAATCGTTTAATTGTCTACTATTCATTCAAAGTACTCAGTAAAAAGTAAAATTATATTTTTTTAAAACATCTGAGTGACACTAAAAACCGGTCATAACATTTTCCCAAAAGTGGCAAGAATGCATTAAAAAAAATTAATCAAAAGTTTGCAAAGAATCATCATTCTAAATACAAAACATAAAGCTACAATTTGGTCACGCCACGTCACCCACCCACTTCCATCTAAACCTGCCATCATTAGCAATAAATCAAATTAAACAGGATTTTTTTAAAATAAAATAATAAACTAGACATTACTGTTGCTTTTGTTTTCAATTCATAAGTGCCTTTTTCCCCTGCAGCTACAATCTACTAATTTCTGTTGCAAAAGCTCAAGTGATAGGGATCATGTTACTTGATATATCGAGCAACTATAGAATGTTTTAAAAAAATCGGTGACCAGTGTTGAAAAAAAGAAATCTATTTTAATAGGATTTTTAATGGAATGACTCGTTGAACTCAATACTGAATTAGAGGGTAGGAAAAAGTTACTCTTTCCTTTAAGAGGTTGTGAGCTACTAAAAATTAGAAAGGCCTACAATAGCTACCCCTCTAATTCTACTTTACATATGAAATTATGTGATTTGTTTAGAAGCGATTATAAGAAAGAGGATATAGCAAAGCCTTCCCCAAGGTAAGTAAGAGCTCACATTTCTGAATGAGTACCTACTCAAGACGCCTGAATTACCTCTTTGACTACCAAATTGAGGTAAAATTTGCGATAAAAAGTATACACCTTCATTCTCATTTATATCACCTGTTTTATTTTAGAAATACTTTGTTGATTCTTGGGCACAATGATGGTAAGTTTTAGTTATAAAACGATGGGAGCGAGTATCTTAAACATAAATGAGATCAAAATAATAGAATCCAACCATCAAATTCCCTGTGCAAAAACAAAAATTAAGAAACTAAATAAATAATAATAATCACAAAATATATTTCTCAAAAAAAAAAAAATAAATAAAATTACAACTGAATAAGATTAGTAAATTCCCATAAAAATCATTAAATTTCCAAAATGATGAACATACCTAACAATACTGCCAGCTACATAACTCTTTAAAATAATAATAATTTAAGTTCGTTAAGTAAGATGCTAACTTGAGAAATTAGTCTGCGTGGATGTGTGTGTGTGTGCGTGTGTGAGAGAGAGAGAGTGTGACAGTGAGTGAGTGAGTGAGTGAGTGAGTGAGTGAGTGAGTGAGTGAGTGTGTGTGTGTGTGTGTGTGCATTCCCATGGTCTAATTGTTTATTTTCTGAGGAGGAAATACTTTCTTTTTTTTTTAATAACGCCTTATTAATATTTTTTCTCTAAAATATGTATTAATATTTCAAGAAAAAAATTGTAAAATTGAAAGAAGTATTTTGTGGTAAAAATATTAGAATTATTCCAACAGTTTTTCTCTTCCAAAAAATAAATAAATAAAAATAAAAATACCTTTTCCTAATTCAACAATTTTGGTAGGGCTTTCTTTCTATAAAAGGTAAAAATAAATGTATACCATGCAGATCAATTTGCTATTAAATAAAATAATGTAAGAATAGATAAAACTACGTTATTACTTAAAAAAAAAAAGTAAAGTAGAAGTTGCCCTAGCCTACATGATCAGTCAAAGTAGAAGCAATTTTCTCCCACATTACAATCATCTATATAACAAGAAATAAAACGACTATAGCCACTCAGAGAATGGTGTTAAATAAGCAGCATTGTAGTTCTTCAAATCTTCAAATTTAAACTACTATTTTTTATTAATTTTTTTTTTTTGTGATTAATAACAAAGCTTGAAGTTGTAGAAAGTGTCTATCCCCTAGATGGCAATGCAAGAATACATTCAACCAAATACCTTAATAAAAATAAATAAATAAACCTTTATACAAAAGAAATTTTTTCAGGTTCAGACTGTTCCAAATAGCATTTAACATGCAGTAAAAAAAGATTATCTTTATCTTTTTTTAATGACCATGCATCAATTTTGAATTTTTTATATATTATAAGATTATAACAAAATAAAAATTGCTTGAACGAGAATTAACACGAGAACGCGCGTTACTACTGCGGAACTCTGCCACGCAACAAGACTAGTCGCTGCCACGTCTAGCGCATAGTCCCAGCATAGAAATTAATCTCCTCACTCCTTATAGTACAAAATTTTAAATAAATCAAACTGACGCGATATTCTTGGCGGTCACGAAATGATTTATAGCTAGAAAGTGAAAAAATAAAAGTTTAAAACCAAAAACCACAATGAGTAAGAATGTAATGAGTGAATGTGTTTTAATGAACAGATCAGAATCTCAAAACTGGAAAAGCAAAATAAAAATTAATTAAAAAATAAATAAAAAATATTTAATAAAGGGTGGAGGAAAACGCAGTTCTACAAATTCTCATAAAGCAGGGGGTGGGAACAAGGTTTACCTGGGTCTGAAGGCGAGTCAAGCCTCTTATCCAGAGGATCTGTCCGGCTCTAGGCTTCTTGTCCGAGTCGGAATCAAACTTCTCCTCTCCAAGGTTAATGGCTTCTGTGTACTCTTCTGGATGCCCTCGGCCCCATCTACATCAAAATAACAAAAATTATGTGGTGAGAAAGAAACACTAATATTGCTACAAAAAAAAAAAAAAAGCACCTAGTGGTGCTACTCTAAACATTTGAGTTGCAAAACACATGCATTCTCATCAATCAAACAGACCATTTTACTTAGTATAACTAAAAAATTATTCATATAGGACTTAGGTTTACTTAAAAATAGGGCATATTTATAACTTTTAATGACCTCTGGTCTATATTTACTAAGACTTAGTTGTGAATTGATATCATTTTAATCCTTTACTTTTGATAAAAGTTTCTTTAAATATAATTCAATTTCTGATTGCTCAGTATTGTTTTTTCTTTCGTTTGTTTAACTATTCGTGGAACATTAAATTTTAGGGATTCAGATACATTATTCAAACTGTCCCGCAGCTGAAACAACCAGGAAAATTTGTGAAGTTCAAGGGGTAACTGAATAAATCATCTTCTCATGTTGGTTTCGAAAATTCAATAGTGGAGACCAGATTGGACTGGAAAGGCGAGTTTTTAGGAAGTCCTTCAGTGGTAAAGGTAGATTACTCTAACCAAAGCTAAGGAGTCTGTAATATTGCTCTTCAATCACGGACGTGCCCTCTAAGTAAAGAAGGTAAGGAGGTGGTGAACAAAAGAGATCAGCAGTCACATTTTTCTTTCTGGGGCAATAATATACATCTAACTTAACAGAGTTATACTCTTCATTATACAAAATTGCAAACGAATTTAATTTTTTTTGTATATTTGATGGGCATGATTTCCCACTGCTTTTCAAACTTAGTAAGCCTAGCACAAAATCAGTATGATTCACGTGCTGCTCACACTGCTTCCTACACGCCGTTCTTTTTGCTATCTGTTGAAGAGAATCTGCCATTGGTTTCTAATAACTCCCATTGTTTTTAAGATCTAAGCTTAAATAGAGAAGAGAAAAACCTTGCTTCACAACGATGTCACCACATTTTTTACAGCGTATTTGATTTACGTATTTTCTTCTATTTGAAGAGAAGACCAAACTTTTATATATATATATATATATATCTTTCTTTCTTTTTTTTATATGCATTATAAGCGAGACCTGCAAAGCTAATATGTATTGTGGCACTGGGTTCGATTTCCGGTCTAGGCCTTGGATTTTATTTAATATGAGAACTTTATAGTAAAGTAGTTGCTAATCGCCTCCGTCCAAGTCACCTAATTGGTAGTTGGACGTAAAGCCCACCTGAAAAAATAGGCATTAATTTTTTGTCTACTTTACATATATAGATATTTACTGCACCCGTCCAAGACAACTAATCGGTAAGTGGATGATAATCGTTAAGTTTCGCCAGAAAAAGTAGGCGATTACTTTGCTTTTATTATATAGGTATATAGTAAATTTTATTAATATGTGTAACGCTCTAATAGACTAAAAAACCTTTAAACAATAAACTCGATGACATAAAATGTTTAGGGTCGGTTTCATTCATACTCATTCCTTTTTTTTTTTTTTTTTTTTAGACAGTGACACCGCTTTTTCAGAATCAGGAGATAATTAGAAAAGATCGCGATCCTTTCTCTTACCAGTAGTAAGAGGAAGTGAAAATAGTTAGCAGAAATACCTATTGGTGAAATTATTATTATAAAATAGTTTTTTATTAATTGTTATCATGAATACAAAAACAATTAAATGGACATACTATTTGTAATATTCTGAAGTTTATACTACTATTTTGTACTTACGAAAGTATCTTTGGTAACTTGCGCGTAGGTATTGTTGTAACAACTTGGCCCCAAAGTAATGTGCCAAATCCGAAAAATAGGCACCACAGCCATTGGTCTAGCGAGAGTTCGTGCGTTGAAAATGCTTGACCGCCGAACTGGATGATCACCACCTGCAGTCAATAACAAATAAATAATAATTAATAAACGAGACACTTGGAAGTTTTGGACGTTTGCTGTATCTTGCTGTCGGGAATTCAAGCGATTCTCCTCTCTCTCACCCCCCCCCCATCCTCTCTGTGCTCTATTTATGGAGCTCTTTCTCTGGACCTCTAAACTAAGATAAAAGTTTTATATTTCTGAACTCCCTAGAGATGCTCACTTACCCAATCATACTATACATAGAGTTGTTTTTTCCTTGAATAGCGTCGCCAATATTTTATTGCAGTCTTGTATTCCACACTTTCAAATCCCAAAATGACCTTAAACCATTTTTACCTATAAGCTCTTGTCCTTTTGACTTTCCCAAAAGACAGCGGCATTCAAAAAACCTTCCTTACGCGTTTAAATTTCCGTGGCACTTCTTTGTCTGGTCCCTTCGCTTTCTGTTTTTAAAATCCAAATGTTCCATCACATCTTCCAACAGCCATGTATTGATAAATTCATTTATCAGAAAAAGTTAAAAAAGCGTTTTAAGACCTCTTTTGAGGCCTATTACTAAATCTATCAGCGCTACAAAAGGAAACTTCATTAGTGAGATACCAGACACCTTCATAAATTAGTACTCCAACTGCTGGGAACTAGAGCGCTGGAGTTTCGCAGCGAGAATTATTATTTCTACAGAGGTTACTTATAGTAATAAAAAATAATGCAGTTAAAGAAGAACTTGTAGTGGAAATTTGTATTAATAAAGTGCCATTAATCAAATCGATTTTTTTAGGGGTAGGGAATCCTACACTTACAAAGTTTCTTTAAAATGGCGGTCTCGAAAATGGTACCAACAGGGGACACAATAAATACACAGCACTCTCCAGAAAAACCACAAATATGATACACTAAATAACAGTGTCTTAATTATTCTCACCTGCGCCGCCATAGTACCAATCCATATTGAATAGAATATTGGATTGGTGAAGAATCCTTCGAAGATATTCCTCTGTCCATGTATCTTTCTCGCGTTGATCTCATTGAACAGCGTCATCATAACAAATGTATTAAAAATTATAGTAAAATGTTCTGTAGGACCCGCACCAAATTCTGCACCGCGTCCAGTAGGAATATCTAACATTATATCACCTGGTCACACAAAATAAAAGTAATATAAGGTGAAAACGAAGGAGATATTCAAAATATACTTCACAAACTGATGTCATACTCACCCACAAATAACAGTGAGAAAATGACGGTTAGTTGATAGATTCCTTGTCCGAGGATATTCTTCATCATAGTTCGCGAAATAAGAGGTTTGGTACGGCCGTAAGGTTTCCTTAAGAGTAGATCTGAAGTAGGCATTTCGGTCGCCAGAGCAAGTGAAGCTAGTGTGTCCATAATCAAGTTTACCCACAGCATTTGCACCGCCTGTCAAACACAATTGATGCACATTCATTCACGCTTAGTATTTGATGAGTAAATGATAAATTAACCCCTACAAAAAAAAAGGAAAGAAAAAAAGAAAAAAAAGACGTACTTCATAAAATGCTTAAATATTTGTTCGCAGTCCGAGGAAGTTTGTTTAGCCTCCAACAATTAAAAAAGTAACATTAGAAATGAGGATAACATAAAAACCAAAATTATTATTATTTGGCCTATTACCTCCATCCTTCCGCCTACTTCCTATAGAAGTGCTTATGAATTCTTGCCTTAATTACCTTAAATCTACGAAATTACTAAGATATTTCAGAAGTTGCTGATTCACGATATCTTAGGTTTTCAATCTCAATGAGCCTGTAAATGCAAAGCTCATCTGTCGATTACGATGATATCAAGTAACCTTAAAGTCTATGCTGCTTATTATGCAAACTACGTCCATCAACTTTTAAAAGAAATAGCTCGGGCCACTTACTTTTCATTACTTGCTTTTTCTTTGAAAACTTTCAGCGCTTTCAACTTAAAAAGATAGAAATACAAATGCTGAGCTCTCTAAGTTCGTATACAATAGTTTACACAACAATATTAAAAATACTTCATAAGATCTCACTAATTGAAATTTTGCACCTCGAATCTGATCGGTGTTCAGAGATAATTTTTAATATTATTTCATAAAAAGTGGTGTCAGTAATTTTAAATTCAAAATGAAAGTGCATTAAACAGTATACTTTAGTAAAATGTGTGGGTAAATCAGTATACTTTTAATAAGTTAAAAATTATAAAAAATTTCCAGAACCTTAAGCGGCGAGTCTTGTACTGCGCAGGCTCCTATAAACGCCACAATGACTGCCACAACGTTGACGGTCAGTTGGAACTGCAGGAACTTAGCGATTGAGTCATAAACATTACGACCCCACATCACAGCCTTGACTATAGAACTAAAGTTGTCATCTGTAAGTATAATGTCTGATGCTTCTTTAGCCACGTCCGTACCGGCAATACCCTTGCAACAAAAAAACAAAACAAAATTACATTCTATTTTGTAATATGGAGTATCGACAGTTTAGTAATATGATTTCAAACGAGAGATTAAGAAGAGCAATGTTAAAAAGGAGCATGACGTTTTAGTTTGAGCTAGATATACTTTCATTTCTGATAGTCACAATTGAAATCAAGTGATAAAAAAGAAACATAACAGCTACAAACTAATTACCATCGCAAAGCCAACGTCGGCTTTCTTCAGCGCGGGTCCGTCATTGGTACCATCGCCAGTAACGGCCACAACTTCCCTACTTTCTGTACACTTGGAATCAATGATTCCTTTAACCAATATGTACTTATCCGTTGGGGACGATCTCGCAAGTACTCGCAACTTTGGCCACACCTTATCCAGCAGATGCTGCTGTACCTGCAAGTAGAGTATACAATAAGAACAAGAACAAAAATAAAAAAGAAGATTGAACAATTTTTATGGATTATTAAGTTATAAAAGTTTTCAAAGATATGAAAATTTTTATGAATTATTAAGTATTCAGAGATAAGACTAATTTGTTACTTACATTTCCACTGGCATCCCGAATTCTCCTATTAAATTCCTTGCCTTCAAGTATTAGGTAATCATCACCTGGCTTCAAAATGCCACATTTTGATGCTATCGACCTTGCGGTATTAATATTGTCTCCAGTTACCATTCTTACTGTGATCCCAGCGCGCTGGCATTTTCTGATAGCATCTGGAACCTGAGAGTTTAAATTGAACGCTAATATCAGATTACACCAGCCATAGATCTTAAAAAACAACCCCAAAAATACAAAGATAAATCCATTTACGTCTTCTTTAATAGATTCTACCTTTCACTTATTGAAATAATCACTCAGATAAAGGAATAAAGCACGTCTTTCATCAATGTAGTGGCACATCAAAGAGTAGATTATATTCTGGATGTTCTTCAACTTGTTTTTTTGGTGAAAAATTTTTTTAATAGGAAGAAATTCGTTTACATTCACGGGTATTCACTAATTTTCACTTTCAAAAGGTCCGTTAGACAAATAAGTTTAAAGACTTCGAAAGCCTTTGGAAACACAAGCCAGCAGACGAAACCAATGAATAAGTGTGAATAAAATAAAAGAAGTGATATGGCTGAAAAAATCAACACACTGCTTCTAGCGTCAGTTTGCATTCTTAGATGCACAGGCAAAATGCTGACCTGCGAGTCAAAGGTTGTGAGTAAACATTTTGACTGGGTTTTCAAGCATAAATTCCTTCAAAACCGAAAGAAAACAGTCCAATTTTGGGAAAAGGTAACCTAGCTGTGAAGCTTAACTAATAACCTATCACCAAGCTAGATAACCCAGGATAATTAAGTGAAACTTTCAATAACTAGTCTTATTACCTCTGGTCTTACAGGATCTTCAATGCCAACCACGCACAAAGCTGTAAGATTATTTACTATATACTCTTCATCGTCCCAATTAGGTTCGCCGTCTATATGAACCTTTATAGAATAAAATGAATTATTAGAATATTTACAAATACAAATACATTCAAGTTACATTACTTACAACAGTATCAGAGCAAGACAAATGAAATCAATTACCTGGTTGATTTCCGCTTTTCCAGGTACAAAATCTCTGTAGGCAATGGAAATGGTCCTAAGTCCATCGCATGCCATTGGTTCTATTACGTTTCTTACAAGTCTATCCTGCATTTCACGGGTGAATTTCTCAAGATGGCCATCCCGCCCATAAATAAAAGCACATCTGTAAAACAAATTTATAAAATAATAAAATAACAAACAAACAAAAACTTGGTAACTAAAACTGTAAACTAACTTCTTGAGCACAATTTCTGAAGCGCCTTTGGTGAAGAGCCGGTAACCACCTCCTTGTCGTGGCACCACCGTAGACATGGACTTGCGGACTGAGTTGAACGTGTACACCCTAGTAAACATCTCCTCAGGCATGTCATCTCTGACAGTTTGATAACTCTTCTCCAAACCTAACACAAAACCTAACAGCGCACATTCGGTTTTGTTCCCTAACTGGGCAGGCAGTTCTGAGGGATCCTGTGCAGGCTGCAACAGAAAAATTTATGTAAGCAATTGCAAGTTTCAGCTTGTGAAATCTTCCACCAACGGGAACCAAGCTAGTATAAAACAGTAACCTTCCGTCAAGCAATTCAAAATATTATGCTGTGGTATGCTTACTTGAATTTTTTTCAACATTATATAATATTACAATATAATAATCATGATAATAACAATACAGACTATAGAACACTGTCCCAAGGTCGGCAGTGCACTGAAAAAAGCCAATGGTCTCAGATGCTGACGCGCCTTAAATTAAAAAAAAAAATCCGCTAGTTGTTTGAAGTAACAGGTGAGAAGGTTAAGTGATACAGAAGGTTACCGAGCATAAAAATAGTAACCGCTGAATGTTCAAGGCGTTTATAACACTTAAAGTGGCTATAAAGGTTTTGAACCAAAACCGTAACGATAAAGTTGTGGTGTTTGAACTGTTTTGTTTAGTAGTTTCATCCTCAAAATTTGAGGCACGTATTGATATTAACGAAATAGTAAGAAGACAAAGACTCATTCGAAGAAAGCTATTTCAGCATTGCGCAAATTAATAATTGAAGAAGACGGTGATCGTGGAAATAGAGAAAAGTCAAGAAATATTCCAGGTTTTCGTTTTAATGGAATTTCGATAAACAAAAGGTAATGTTTGACTATGTTAATAATATTAACTTCAACACATGTGAATTAACTTTAATTTGTGATGCTTTAACGATTGATTTTGTTCTGATAAATACGCATGCGATGGTCATCAATAAGGAAAAAAATATTCTAGAAAAACCGATAAGGAAAGAAAATATTCTAGAAATAAATTGACAAAAATAATCGTATTGATGGTTTAAACTTGGATAATTATGATTCGCACTTACGAAGTTTTTCTAGCCAAAAAATCGTTTTTTATTAACAGTTTTTACTTTTTATTAAAATTTATAATTTATTTAAAAGTTAATTATTTAAAATTATTAATACATATATAGCAGCTCCCCTCTGACCTTAATTATCCAGCTAGCTAATGAAGTTACCGTTTAAATCACCCCTAAAAACTAGTACTGGTTGAGGATTGTTTGACTATAGTTGAATCGGTTATTGCAGAAACAACACATGTTACAAAATCACGATTTTTCATGAAATGAAAAAATTGTACAGGATAAGCAAACATTAGTTCTTTCTGTCCTAAATGAAATATTTACGCGGCCGTTAAGACTGTTTAAACTACTGCAGATGTGTTATTTCTGCACTAAAATGTGCGTTAAGGCTCAAATTATGAAATAATGTAAAAAAACCTAAACTGGCCGAAATGTCACATGTGTTGTTTCTGCAATAACCGATTCAGTTGAATTGTACCTTTGACTATTTTGTGCAGAGGTATTTAACTTATTCTAATGTGTTTTGTTTCTGAAATGGATCTAATTTTTACCTTTCCATTCAATACGTCACTTGAAGAGATATAAAATGTCAAGCACCATTTCCCCAACTCTCAATAAATAACAATTTTTTGTAGATAATTTTCTTTAATGATAATATACAAGGCTACCTGTGAAACGGCAGGGATAGACATCTCCATATGTTAGGTACGTTAATGCACAATTAAACGGTATTCAGGGATTTGGGAAGGACATTGATATCCAAATACATTACAAAATCTGACGTCCCAATTAGCAAATCAAAAACCTTTTTAACAGAACCTCAACCTCATTGTTCCAAGTAAACCTATTCTGTGCTCCGTAACATACAATAGCCCTGCTGACAGCGTTGAACATCTTCAATTTTTTGTGAAAGGTACCTCTTGCTTTTTTTAGTATTCAACTATTAAATGAATACAGAGCATATTTTACTCTCGAAACCCTTTCCTTGAAATGTTAAACAGTCTCGATGTTAACGTCAGATTCTTAACAGAATACATTCTTTTTGTTTTAAAAATAATTATTATTTTAATTCTGACGATTTTTTTTTTTTTTTTGTATACAGAATGGTTAGGTGACTATTCACAAAACGTGACTCACGTATGCTCTCCGACCATTTCTCCTCACTCTTACTGCAAGTTTTTACAAATGATGGTCCCATTTCAGAATAATGTTAATAAGGGTAGAGTAGGGATTAGCTAAGTGGTTTGCGAATACTGGATTCCAACGCGGAGATCCCCGGTTCGAATCCAGCTGCTGGCCCTTAGATTTTCTGTTCTTAAGATCTTCTAATAGTTCACTGTTCGGCGTTGGAAGTGTTGTCTGTAACGAGAAAACACTGTCGGAGGCCGGTATTGCACTGAAAAAAGCTCTGGGCGCCAATAACCTCAGATGAAAGACACGCCTTAAAACAATTTGTTTTTTATAATTTTAAAATTTCAAGATATTTTAAAAGCTTAATATTTAATTCTTAATAGATAAATATTTCTTTCCTTACGAGTCTTCTAGCGATTGAGGATTGTCAACGGCGTTTCACATGCCATTTTCTGCAGTGCATGTCAAGCTCTGAATTTATTGGAGAACGACCGATACTGGGGTGTATGCATTAATGACGCGTGCAATACGTCACATCCAAGTTAAATTCGTACATTGTATGCAATCTTATTGAGCGCCTGCTCTCTTTCATCTCCAACAGAGTTATGGGAGAAATATAAATCGCACATGGCTGAAGATATGGTTCGTCGAATACGCAAGGAAAATTCAAATATACATGGATTTTACAGCAGAAATCTAAAACGAAGCATTGATAATGATTGAAGATTTGTGTTTGTTAGAAATCACGAACAAAGTTCTCAATTAATTGGGATGGGAATACCATCACCGAATCGTTGCGCTGCTGCTTCGCTGCGGACTGAGCCACAGCAACGCGTGGCCGGGTACAGTTAGTTTATATATGTATAATTTCATATTAAAAAAAAAATAATCACAAGTTAGATGTTTTACAATATTGCGCTTGTTCGTGCAGTTATTGACATATAAACTTTCGGATAGTCCTATCGAAGAACTGTCGGGTTCTTATTTTTCAATTTTTACCTTATCCAATCTTGTTCCCATCAACAACAATACGATCTGATCCAAATTGCAGCTCTCTCAGACAGCTGTCAGACAATAATAAAGTTTTGAAATTTCGCCCGGATGGTTATTTTACACCAATTTATTTATTTATGTTTTAGTTATTTAATTGGTGATACATGTGGCCACTACAATGGAAATTCAAGCTAGTTTTCATTAATTTAATTAGCATGCGCCCTTTCCCAATAGCAAATGATTTGATTTTGCTAAGTTAATCTACCAAATGTTGGCCATTTGATTAGTGTTATGCGATTTTTCATTAATATTGTTTGATAAACTTAAGTTTTATTATGTTTATTTTTTTAATTTAAATACGTCAAAATCTGAGGTTATTGGCCCGGATCTTTTTTCCAGCACACTTCAGGCCTCCAGAAAGCGTTTCACGCGTTACAGACAACACTGTCCACATCGGACAATGAGCCCGTAAGAATCTCCTAGGAAAAAAAAATTTAAGAGCCTATAGCTGGATTCGAACCCGCGTTCTTCACTGGTCGGAATCCAGTATACGCTAAACACTAAGCTAATCCCTTCCTTTCTTATACTATTTCTATTTTTACTGTCATATAAAAACTTTTTTGGAGAAACGAGGCATTCAAGACCAGCACAAATTCAACGTAAACGAGTATCTCTGAAAAAAGGTTGATAGAATGGCAATAATAGTAACTTTGTAAGAAAATGCAATTTATGCATTCAATCGTCAGATCAACCCTTACACAACTGCCCTGCCGGATAGTTTTGATACCTGTTTCAAGATCGGCTTTATTTATCCGACAGGAACAAAAACTCTTCAAGAAGAATATGCCGATTTTTGCAACAGTTTACATCAAGTTCATCAGAAGCAATTAAAGCACTATCATGATTTCCTATTCATGCGTCAACCGATAAATTGTTAGGATCCAGAAAGCGGTAAGGCTGCTGCGAAAAATTGTTTTAACCAAATCTGGTACTTAGTTTTCAAAACTGCGGATATATCTTTATTTAATGACAATTTTTCATAGCTGTTAAGGTAAACATCGCTTAAGTTATGCTGGAAGTAGACCAAAGAAAAAAAAAGAATGGCATACTTTTTCTTACAAATATACATACATTATTTACATATATTTTAAACACCCATGGAAGGTCGATGCTGATTACAAAAGTGGATGTGAAGAATTTGAGGAGACAGAAAGACTTTGGAGAAAAGGTTACAAACTCATTCAAGAATTCAATAATACTTGAACAAATATTATACTTTTTATTACTATTATTGAGATTTTTAAAACTGCACAGAAATAAATGCAAGTAAAACAGATGACATGTAATAGTCCATAAGTGCACATCCTGACATGACTGATATGAACGACGCCCATCCAGCGATGGTAGAATAATATGCCATTAGAAACAGTAGGCTCACGACTATCACACTACGTAGTGGACGTCTACATTCGTAGTTTATCGCGGGCACCAACGCTTCAGGCTTCGGAGAACGTGGAGGATGAGAGGACTTGAAGACTATTGAAGAACTGAAGGCATTGTGAAAGCAGAGAATGGTTGGGAGTAAAATTTTAAATATCGGGATTTAGTGATGACAGAGACGAAGAGAAATTTTAAGTAATTGTTATTAGTGTGGTAAGAGAGGTAAAAGAGAGCTTTGACTAAAGTACTTAGGATTTTGTATTGAAGGGATTGATGCGATAATGTTTCGAGTGTGAGCTGACCCGTATAGTTCTATTTCGTAAGTACATATTTTACGAGGGTCGTTTGAAAAGTCCGTGCAAAGTCAGAGAGATAGCACCACTGGCGCGTATCGAGGTTATGTTTAGTTAGTAGCAACTCTTGGAAAAACACACACCAAGTTTCAGCCAGATCGGTCTATTTCTTTGTGTTTGGCATTCGTTTGAATCGAGGAAGTCGAGTGATTTTCAAAAAATGGACGAAAAAGAATTTCGTGTGTTGATTAAACACTACTTTATGAAAGGCAAAACGCCTCAGGAGACTAAAGAGAAGCTTGATAAACATTATGGTGACTCTGCACCTTCGATTAGAACAGTTTATAAGTGGTTTCAAAATTTTCGGAGTGGCCATATGGGCACAAGTGACGCTGAACGTTCTGGACGCCCTGTTGAGGTTACTACTCCAGAAATCATTGATAAAATCCATGATATGGTGATGGATGACAGAAGAGTGAAGGTGCGTGAGATTGCTAGTGCTGTGGGCATCTCGAATGAACGGGTACATAATATTTTGCATCAACATTTGGACATGACAAAGCTATCCGCAAGGTGGGTGCCGCGATTGCTCACGCTTGACCAAAAATGAAATCGTGTAAGGACGGTTTGCAGCTGTTCCAGAAGAATCCGCAGGACTTTAAGCGTCGTTTCGACACTGTGGATGAAACATGGATACATCACTACACTCATGAGACCAAAGAACAATCTAAACAATGGGTTACCAAGGGGGAATCTGAGCCAAAAAAGGCGAAGACCGTTCCTTCGGCCGGAAAGATTATGGCGACTGTCTTTTGGGATTCGCAAGGAATAATCCTCATCGACTATCTGGAAAAGGGTAAAACTATTACAGGTTCATATTATTCATCGTTATTGGACCGTTTGAAAACCGAGCTGCAAGAAAAACGCCCACGATTGGCCCACAAAAAAGTCCTTTTCCATCACGACAACGCACCAGCTCACACCTCAGCAGTTGTGGTCGCAAAATTAATGGAAATAGGGTTCCAACTCGTTTCACATCCCCCTATTCTCCAGACTTGGCTCCCTCGGACTACTATTTGTTCCCCAATATGAAGAAATGGCTGGCGGGAAAAAGATTTTATTCAAACGAGGAGGTGATTGCAGAAACGAATGGCTATTTTTCAGACTTGGACAAATCCTATTATTCGGAAGGGATCAACAAACTAGAGCAGCGTTGGACGAAGTGTATAAGCCTAAAAGGAGACTATGTTGAAAAATAAAAAAGGTTTACCCCATAAAATTAAGTAGTTTTTATTTTTGCACGGACTTTTCAAACGATCCTCGTACAAGTTTATATTAAATTTGTTATACAACTCAGTTCGTTTTAGTACAGAATGGGGGTTCCAGGTTGGTCGTTTGACGAGGTGAAGTCCAGGGTTACAAGTAATTATAGAAAGGATGCTACTGTTGAAAAGGAGAGTTTTTCGGTAAACGTGAAGACTATGTGTTCTTATTTCTGATGATTAACACACACACACACACAAAACAGAAATAATTTGTTTTACATATCGTTGAATGTTCGTCGCTAACATTGTTTTGATTCTATAAAAATTACGTCCTAAATAAATACGTTTCAAAACGTGTGCGTTACCAAAATTACCCTATTTCTTAAAATTTATTTCTGCATAAATTTCTCTAAGAAAATGGTCGGGATAGGGAAGAGTAGTGTTCCACTTGTGAACGAAATTACTGTTGCGTGTACTACGTTTTAACTTTAAAGCGTTTGAGGGTCTACTTGCAATTGTAGGATTGAGCTGAAGTTTTGCACAGCTTGTTTAATTGTTTGTTGGACTAGGATGAGAGGCGGGAGCAGAAAAATGTTAACTTTCGAAAACATTAACTACGGTAAGTAACATCCTTAGTGCTAAGTAACATCTTAATGTACAGAATCTGGTTTAGTTTTCTGTTTAATTTCTTTCAAGTTGTTTCAATTTTTTTTCGACATTCACGAAGTCTGACCAGTCCAGTGTTGCAATCGCTTCAGCTAACATCTTTTATTGTGTGTGGTTCTGCCTCTGATTTGGTCTGATAAAGTTTTGTAAACAGCTTCCGAAAAGAAAGGAGTAGACGAATATACTTTCAAGTCCAGAAAAGCCTTTTAAATTTTGTACTGTGCATTGAAACTTGTAGCAACGCTTATTCAAGACCTACAACAAACTGCTAAACTTTCTCTTTTGTCACACAATTCAAACAAACTAGATCATACCATTATTCTGGTAGTGTAGGCTGAGTTGATGGAGATCGCATTCACTATCAGATTGCCAACATTTGCAGGAATTGAAGAGAATTTAGGAGTGGTTTTACTCAACACTTCACAGATGTAAGACTGAACCACTGTCATTCTGTAAAAATAATTAATGTTTAGAACTGTGATAGGTTAAAAGAAATTAAATAAATTACCAATTAGATAAATGTAAATCATGTACTATTTATACATTAATAAATACTCAGAAGGAAAAAACTTCGGAGGTTTGTACGTCTTGTACATACTACCTGCTGTAAGAGTTAAGCTTTATTAGAACTTTAGATTTACTGACAATTACTCTCTTCACTTTGGGCTTCCAAAAACTGAATGACTCAAATTTCAAATTTTTGAATTATTGTGGACTAGCAATGGAAGGCAATTTTGACTTACTTCAACAGTAATAAAAGCAACTATGACATGGAGGGTTTGATTGAAATTTAACGAATTAAGTAATGGAACATGATTTATGTAAACGTTTCATTTGTGATCATAGATCGACGGCAAATGCTGGAGTTTTGTGGAAAAAGGGTTATTGGAGTCCGCAGGATTTTCTAGTAATAAGTGTACTCAGAGCAGCGAATTAGGAAGTGTGCGTTTTGACCCTAAGTACAGCAGTTCAACAAGATTTTTGGATGAAAAAGATAAAAGGATTGTAACAAGAAAATATGGATTAGATTAAATTGAATGGTAACCTATTCTCTCTATCAACCAACATATCTCTAAAAATGATGAAAAAAAATGATGAAGAGATATTGCAGCGTATTATTCGCAAGCATGAGGGGAAAAGAGTTAAAACCTCTTATTCTGTAGAATGATTGCATGAAAAAGAAAGGAGAGATGTAGTTAGTTTAGATCAGGGAATGGGATTAAAAAGGCCAAAGAAGAGATTGCCTTAAAAAACTCATACTTGCATCTTACGGGACATTAACGTTTGGGTGTAATTCAACGAAAACTAAAGGCGTCTACAGGACAGGGGAAAACATACTCGTAAAATTACAAGGTCACGTTAAAAATGACCTAATGAGAGTGGAGCAACTCCCATGCTTGGGTTAGTAAGCAGAAGTATAAATTATTTTTAAAGAATAAGTATTTTAAATTTGAAATATTGAAAGTAAATTTTTGATAATCTTATTTTGTGTACAATTATGCGCATCTCTTTGTTTTTCCCTATATCAAAAGAATTTTATAAGCTTTAGATAATTCAGATACCTTCAAATAGTTAATTTTATTAGGGGAGTTAATTGAATAGTAAAATTAATGCATTCAATGTATTCATGGTTTAATGAGATGTTTATTGGCTCAACATTTATCTTCTAAATAATAATGCTAAAACATTAATGAACTAATTGTCATTTATTGTTTACACTAGAAATAAAAGTCCACTACGAATAGAAAACATTGGATCACAAATATATCAGTAAAACGGATATTTTACCGATTGGTAGTGAGTGTTCCAGTCTTGTCCGAACAGATGGCTGTAGCATTACCCATGGTTTCGCAAGCGTCCAGATGTCTTACCAGGTTATTATCTTTCATCATTTTCTGAAACACACGTTATTCAAACTACTTCCACAAATCTTATTTTCAATATCAAGAATTCTGCAATGTAACTAACACTCATGTGAAGCTTGTACTACATAAATGGGTTAGATCATTCAAGTCTATTATTTTTTGAAGCATAACAATAGAACGTAATACGTATGTTATGCGGTTTAACCTACAGTAATTTTGAATTATACCAGATTGTTTCGCTTGGTGGAACTTCAAAATATGTAATATTACACAATTGGAATTACGCCGCCCCCACGACGTCCGCTATACATTTCAAATAGTAAAAGAAAGAATTAACATTTGGGAAGCAGCAGCCTTTCCACTTACTAATTGACTTACAAGAGGTGATTATAGACATACCTTGACAGAATATGCAAGCGAGAGAGTGACAGCGAGAGGAAGACCCTCGGGCACGGCGACCACGAGTACTGTCACACCGATAATGAAGTGTTTAACGAACTCATTGATGTATGTATTGCTCCATGGTTTCTCATTAATGACGAAGGTCTTGAGACAGAATTGGATAACGAGAATAATAACTGTCAGCACGGCTATAGTTGAACCTGTTAACACATAATAATACTAATAATTATAAAAATTATGTAGGGAAGGGATTAACTCAATTGCCCACGAGATGAACTTGTAAGCCAGAGGTTCGGGGCGCAAGTCCAAGCATGCTGCTTTTAGATTTACTCCTCCAATGAGCTTCTTTGGCTCATTGTCCGTTGATAGACAATATTTTCAGTAACAAGAGAACAGTGTTTGGTGGCCGGACGTTCACAAAGAACTTCCCGGACGCAAAGACCTTAGATGTAGAAACGTCTTAAAAAATAAAATTATTGTACTTGTTTCGAATTACATGATTAAATAAGGAAGCAAAGCTTAATGTGCTGTAGTTTCAAACTATTACTACATTTTTTTAAACAATATCGGGGTTACCCAAAACTGGAGTAAAAACTTTCTTTGTATTTATTTATTCCATTATTTGACATAGAATTCAGAAAAAGGGCACATTCCTTTTCCATGAAAACTTCTCAAACAAAAATCGTCAGAGCACTATGCAAAAAATGGTGTAAGAAATGGAATCGCTTAGAATTAGAATCGATTTCTTAGTGTGCTTCCATCTGCTTAGCACATGTATCGTCTTTTTTATTAGGATAGTGGTAATAATTTGATTATTACTATTACATGTTTACTTATATATTACATTACTGTTATATATTGCTGTTGTTACTGTTATTATGATCGGGTTTATTTCAGTAACCTTGAACAAAATCTAAAATTTTTAATAAAATGTCAGAAACTATACTAAAATGCATAGTAATAAAACATATCTACCTTAATGATTTATGCTTAGTCTACAGTTACTATAATACTATGCAGACTCAATCGTCACCGGAATAGAAATGACAAGTGGCAACAATGAATTGTACAAACCAAAATATCTGCTGAGATTTACCATAAACAGTTATTAGATCTAAGCAGTTCGTCTAGTGCAAACACATAGCTACAATTTTTTGTTACATATTTAACTATCTTTATGATGGTCATAGATAAAACTGTAATAGGGAGGAGATCCCTCGACTAGCTATCACTTCTAGCCCTCTACTTTTAAAATATCATTCAACACATTTCAGAAATAAACTTCACTGAAAGAATGTTTATAATCAGCTACATTATCTTAGTGAATCATCAAATTCATTGATAAACCTCGTATTATGCATGATATCTAGTTTGTCTGTTTGAATTTCCCAGTTCGTGCGAGGACCTAATGGCAAATAATTGTATCTTATCCGGATGCAAAGACCATGACTTATACTTGTATTATTCTAATTGAAAGTACGCCTTTACAGTTGTGTAAATGACTTGAAAAGTAGAATAATCCTGAGATCGTTTAAACTAATAGTAAAGTTTATTTTTAAGAAATAAGAAATTATTTGTATTAGGTAGTAAAATACACTCACCGGCATAACCTATTTGAATGGCTAACTTTGTGAGTTTGGCTTGCAGAACAGACTTTTCTTTCTTGTGGCTATGATCATGTTCCGTAGACTCGGTTGCAGATTTCTTGGTGGCGCTATCAACCTGGGCACTCTCTAGTCGCGCGCCCCCACCTTGCGGCGCCACGCCAACTCCCACCACTCCGCCCATATGGCTGTTGCCGGTCACGCCGCCATCATCTTCAGTGCCTTAACAATTAAACACTTTGACATATCCAAAAGAAGCAATAAGGAGAACCACTTAAATACCATGCTAATTGATGTGTTTTAGCGATCTACCGGGAAGAAAAACTCCTAGAAAGGAGTCAGGATGAACCAAGCACAAGTAACATTATATATTTGTAAGTAACAGAGCACAATAAACATTGATTTGTAGACAATAAACTACTGTTAGAGAATCGCTTTAATTTTCACAGGAATTCGGAAAACTAGACTATTGTCTCCGTTACCACAACAGATTCGGCAAAATTGCTGTTACTTGGTCGTGAATTTGGCTGTGTAAACTAGTTCCAACAACTAGATAACCAAATGTATCCTGGTGGTTCACTTAAGCGTGCAGAAGACCAAATTATACAAAATAATAATAATTAATAAAGTAAAATGATCAACTTTCTCTCCATGCAATTTTTGTCTCTTGTTAAAAATGAATTTAAACTTCGTTCTCTTTCAGATTTCCTCATTATTCATAATCGCTGATTTAATCATCCTACAATTCCTAACGCTTGAAACTCCTTACCGAGAAATTTCAACCACAGCTTATTAGGGGATAGCTCTAAAACTTACTAACACGATTAAAATAAATAAATAAAAATCTTTACCTGTCAGACTTTTCTTTTTCCTGTTTTTCTTGGCTTCTGCGAAGGGCGTTACATGTAACAGAAAGTAGATTTATAACTAATTCATGAAAGTATTAATTTGGGAGGTGAGAACACCACCGTTCCCGTGTCCGGATTGTTTAGAAATATCTCAAAGCCCTGAAAAAGACTATAGATTCTATATTCGGGATCATTTGTTATTTATGGACCTAACCGTTTTATGACTCCATTAGAGGAGCTTGCAAACCAAGTACTAGAAGCAGGTTGGGTGTTTTATTAAGCAAATAGTTCTGAAATAACTATTCACTCTCAAAAAAAAAAAAAAAAAAAAAAATCACGAATTCTGCTTCCTTACAACCAGTCCAAAAATTAATTACAAAAACCAAATATCTCCATAATGAATTGGATAGTAAGCTATCATGTCAGTCACACTAACGAAGAAGTGAAAAGTCGCCTCCACTTGTTTAAACGTTTAAGCTGAACTAGTTGGAGAGCAATACAAGAGGTACTAACACCTATTGGACATACATAAGCCCCGTTGTAAAATACGGATGTGAAGCTTTTATACGCAGGAAACTTGATGTGGCCCAAAACAATACTCACTGTTTAGCCAAAAATAGCCGAGAAAATTCCTTCTACAAGGTTTAATTGCACTTAGTGCAGCAAGTTGAAAAAAAAAAAAATTATTAGTGTGTTTTCACGACTAAAATGCGACGAAATAAAAACACAAGACACAAATTTATAGCAAAACATTTGAAAATAGTGTGTTGCAATATAAATTTAATTTCACACATACCTTTTCGTTTTTTCTTGATCTCCTGCTCTTGTTCGTCGACCGCCGCCCCAAGAAGGGTAAAAATGATTCCTGCCTGCGAGTTCACTCCCACAGCAGTCACTACTATTTTTCCGCTACCTTCCATCACATGTGTGCCTGGAACAAACAATAAAGTTGTATCCATTTTTCTATGTAGCAGATACTTAAGAACATGTCCCACGAGCAGGATAGAGACAGTTCTCGACTTCAAACCAGCACGTTTTGAGATCGAGAGGTTGGCAAGGAAACCTCCTCAAAATAGAACCAAGCTAGGATTTATAACTCCACTCTCCTATTATATATCCATGCCCCCCTCCCGGAAAATGCTGCAGGTTTGTATTAACCTAAGGCAAGACAAGTTCACGGCTAATTCTCCACCCCTTTTACACGGATGTTTACGAGCTTAAAGATGTGTAACTCAAGAGATTAAAATAATCTTACTAACAGGCAGCCTGACAGGCAATAATAAGCTCACTAGTCATTAACTTTGAAATGGTATAGAAATAGCTCAGCAATTTTTACGGCCTGGGCGAAATTAATAAAACAGTCCTGCTTTGCGAGGTGATTTGACGTCTAACATACTTAGGTGGCCGATTTTCCAAGGCAAGGAAATGCGCCAGCAACTTCTTTGAAAGGAAGTTTAAGCGGTAAGAGCTAAGGCATCAGTCTTGATCAAAACAGACTGCGGATACATAGCTGATAGAGTGTCGTGCAGTGAAGGTTTAGCAGCCCATACGGAAGGAGTAGGGTGTACATGCCTTTCCCTGTTACAAGGATTTTTTTAGAGGTAAACTTCGAAGTTTATCCTATATTGAGACCACATCCTGGCACCTTAAGAGACAATAAAATAAAAAAAGAGACAACAAAATTCTTTTGGCCGCAAGCCATAAGGTTGCTGCCTAAATATAGAGATTATGCTTTTAGATGTCAATAACAAAGAAATTTAAGTTATAAATCTGTTTAAATTTTGCCCTAAATACTATTACCGTTCACTTTTATGCTGAAAACTGTAATAATTAAAGATATATGATTAACTAATGGTACAACGCATAACAATCGTACCTGAAAGCAGTATAGGATCAAATCCTTCGCCCTTCTTTATGTGATCAGATTCCCCTGTTAATGAAGATTCGTCCAATTTGAGGTCGTTACTCTGGATTAGAACACCATCGGCTGGCAGTAAATCTCCATATTTTACCTGGAATTCATTTCTAATTACAAACTGTTAAAAAGTATATTTTAATAATTTTCGTTATTGACAGCTAAAAATTAGAATTCGTTGTTTACAAAATTTTGTGTAGCAGAAACCACTTTGATTTAAAAGTAAAAAAGAAACACGCTGACTTTGAAACTTATTCTTCAAAACTAAAACCTTAAATTTCAGTCACTTTCACCCACGTTGCTGCAATCATTTCAATTCGGCCATTGTCAGAGTTCTTTAGTTTTGAAATGGCGAATTCCTCGCTTCTTAATCGTACAGCTTCATAATCTACCATGGCTTAAATTAATTTGATGAATAGTTCGTTATAGAATACAGCCAAGGGCATATTAGCATCATATTAATATTGTATTTATACAATAACATATTGTCATACTCATTAGTCAAATTTGTCAAAACTAGGTTACTATATGCCGCAGTGGTAGTGACCCGGATTTTTACTCAAAGGACACATTTTGATATCAACTTTTGAAGGTAGTATATTTCACGTCTTATTTAGCAATAACGGAGGAATAGGCATGGAGCCTCCAAACTAAAACAATGTGAAGGTCTTGCACCGTTTATGCATCCCAAAAATAATATTAAAAATAAATTAAACCAACCTTTAAAACAACGTAACATAATTGCTTGTTTATTAGCATCTTTCATTTAACACACACGCAACTTCTTATCTACAATTTTAAGGGCGAACGATAAGTGTAGGTGAAAATTTTAATCAACCTATACAAGAAGGATAGATATTAATTAGCAGGATTCTGAGAGAGGCCAAAATTTTAAGTAAGAAAAATCTATGAGAGTATCATAAACTTTTACTAAATCTTCTTACTATGACTCATAAGCCCTAAGATGACACTCTGGCTCTATAAAAGGGTAATTAGACCCTTGGTGTCGCACGGGGCAGTGGCATAATGGGCGAAAACCTTGCAGGAAGGTGGAGTCTGGACACTCAGCGGCATTCAAAGGCTGGCTTGCCTGAGTGCAACGGGTGCTATGAGGACATCTCCTACTGCGGCCTCGGAGGTTTTGTGAAATATTTGCCCCCATTGCACATATACATTCAAGGTGTTGCGAGGGCCGTTGTCTCTAGGCTTATGAGGGGACAAAATCCTATCAGCAATAGGCATGAAGGAGCGTATCCATGAACTATATGAGGAACTAGAGCTGGACCCTATTTTGTGTCTGCCTTCAGATGTTTGACCCCCAAATATAGCTTTGTCAAGCTTTTTAAAGCCCCCAGTTGTGGGGGGACTCAATCTGGTACACGGATGGCTCCAAGACAGAGGAGGGTGTAGGAGCAGGAGTGTACAGCGCTAAACTGAAATGTAGCTTTTCGGTTAGCCTAGGCTAACTAGCTACAGTCTTTCAGGTGGAGCTAGCTGCAATTAAGTTTCGTGCTAAGGATGTTACTTCTCGGGGAAGAAAAACCAAGGCATGAGAGCTTTACCCAGGAGCCGCTCTCCAGAATTAAGAGTCTGATTAAACGGACGGGTCTGGAGATTGAGCTTTAGAGTAGTGGGAGCCACTAGATCCACGGGATCGCGGTGGCATAGGCCTTCAAGGCCGCCCTGCTAGAATCTATACATCTACTATGACTCAACAAAATGAAGGATTACTTCAAGTAAATAAAAATATAAATTATACAAAACAAAAAATACATTATCTCTAACTTCATCAATCCAGCAATATTTCCATGCGCAGCAACTTGTTTATCAACTTTTACAATGAAATCAGGCTAGATATTTCAATAAAAATGGTAACATACCTGACAAATATCGCCCACTACTATGTCCGTAACAGATATTTGTTTAACTTCGCCTTGACGTATAACAGAAAACTTGTGTTCGCCCTCAATTCTATTCTGTAAACCTCGAAATTGGCGTTCTTTCGAATAGTCATTAAATGCCGTGACGATGACTACAACTATGACAGATAAGAGTATGGCCAGGCCTTCAATCCAGCCGTGCTTCGCCTCGTCGTCTTCTACAACTGGATCAATGATTACAGCAGTTAGTATTCAACAACTCATTAGGAATATCAAATTTTGTTAATACAATTCACCACACCAGTTTGTTAAATAAACATGAAATGTCCACTTCATTTACCGTAGATAAATAAAAGAATAAAATTTGTAAATGTGAAATGATAATAGAACAATCTTTAATTAATAGCAGAATGCTTACCTGGTGCTTCAGCTAGGAATTGCATAACAAACAAAATTCAATTTACTTTATGCTTTCACTTGAATTTTTAAATACTTACTTAAATATATTCAAAGATAAACAAAAATTATTCGTTCATCGTACTAACAGTAAGATGTTAACTACATTTGTAAAGGATAACAGATCGATCAAGGAAAACAAAATGACAATATATGTAGTTTGGTCCACAATGCTGGACAATATTGTTAATTTGATCCCTCACAGCAACCATCATTACAATTCTGTTACAGATTTTCATCGATCATCCGAGATGGAATCTTCAGTTGGCTGTTGAGAATTCAATTTCACTTATAATGGTTCTGTTATACATTAGACTTGCTGACTGTACGATTGAGATTAACATTTTTTATTTTAACATTTTTGTACAAATAGTAAATAGTGTGCATTACAGTGTTCTGTATAGGTAATATTAAAAAATAATAAAGTTGGAGTTGTATTTTTGCTCGAGGGGGTGTAGAATTTGAACTGGTACCACTTAAAAGCCTCGTTCATTAATTCAAAGAAATAAATCATTATTTCTACTATAATTCAGAACAATCCCAAATATAAATTTACTTAATGATTATTTTATCAACATTGAGCTTTTTTGCTACCGACACTACAAAATGTAGTTTTTCTACGATAAAATTGGTCAACGATGTACTGAGAAAGATCTAATAGTAATAAAAGAAAAATCGTTTGAATAACTATACTTAAATCATTTAACCAGTTGGCTGAGAAAAAAGTAACAAAAGTAAAGTTTAAAAATTTTGGATATATATGGTTTATGTGGATTTCTACATTATACGAACAAGAATATTAACATCTTAAGTATTACCATTAATTTTTTTTTTTTTTAAATTCCAAAAACCCCTTATAAAAAAACTAAAATGAGAAAATTAAGGAAAAAAAGTGAGAAAAATAATGTATTGTGAGTCTCGCATTTTAGTTTTTCCCAGACTTCAATTAAGCGAGAGGCGACCTAGACATTCATAACACAGGCCAACAATAAAAATTAATCAACAAGTTGCAGTAGAAATAAATTTTTTTTTTTTCCCTAAAGTGCTGACTTGAAAAAAGAGATTCGTTTTATTATAATCTTTTCGACTTACAAAACACTCAAACCGGATTAAGGGTAGAAAAAACAAATACATCAAAATTTGTTCGATGTAATAGTTAGCGGGATATTAGGATTGGTTAAGAAAATGAAAGAATTGTGAAAGAAATAAAGCCATTGGCTTTAAACGTGAGTACTGCATAAAACATACTTTTAAAAAAAGTATCTCCGTTTTGAATTTCAGGTATGAGCAGCCCTGGGAAGATTCGCATCAGACATCATATACAATGTATACTTTTGCACTACGCAAAATATGTATCATATGCTCAGTGAGAAAGTGGTATCCTACCAATTTCAAAAAGAAAAGGGTAATATGGTACAAGGATTCACAATCTTTGCAATCATGTAATGAACGAGTTCACAAAAAAGTCAAGGCCATAGAGTAGAAAGATGTTAAGAGGGCTTCGTAATTCACATGATGGCAGATTACTTTTGGTGTCAAATGTAGGACCTTCCCAGAGCTATTCATATTCTTTGCCCCATCTTTTGTGTGTTTTGGCTTTGGAGATCTGGCCTCTTTAGCGATGTTTTAAACATAAAATATTAAAGATGTTATACAAAAATTAAAATCATGTAAGAAACGAAAGTGTGGCTGAAGCTTTGTGAGATTATACATGCAAGGCTAATAATACAAAATTAATTCTAATTATTAATTTTATTAAATCGGCTAAGATTTTACTGGTTAACAAGAAATTTCGAAAAAGCAACTAACGCAAGTATCCAATGTTCGAACTGAAGGAAATAAACTGAGCCATATCAAAGTAATTTTAGTAAAAATTAAATTACAAAAATCTTTTGAGACTAACCCTTATCGTCAACTGGCCGGTAAAAGGAAAGCACTAATGATACTAGGGCAGCAATTTGAAGAATTATTAGTGTTACGTCTTGAAGAGCAGCCCACATGAGCTGAAGGAACGTTTTAGGAGGTTTAGGTGGTATTGTGTTGGAGCCAAAGGTTTCTCTCCTATGTTCAAGATCTGCTGCAGACCCACTCAAACCTTCAACAAGAAACAGATAATTGTTCTCTCTGAAACATGGCCACCTGGGTAATTTCATACAATGTACATTCACGGACGAACATATCGAACACTAATACTTTGCATTAAATTTAAACCTGAAACAGTACTATTATTCTTATATACATTAATAATGTTCTTTTAAAATTAGTTCCTTCGACGAATTGTGAGATTTGTGTTGTTAAGAAAATTTGTTAAATCAAAATGGTTTGAAAGTACCCTCAAATAGGTGCATCCTAGTGCCTCTAAGCAGGCCGCAGTCATTAATTATTAATTGCTTTGTTTGGCTGGGATGAAGGAGTGGCTAGCCCATACCTCCCTACTGGAAAAGGGGGTCATATAGCAGCAACAGTACCGCCTGATTTGAAACAGGGCTAAATTTCTTTTCTAATACAGCAGTAACACGCTTAGTCTTCTTAAACAGCGGAATTGAAGAAACCAAAATCATATTTACTGCCTGTAAAGTTCGTACGGACAATGTCGTGTAAGTAATGATTGCAGGCCGTGCACTACACCGCACTGCCAAGCATAATTTCTGATAATAAAAGAAAGGGCAAACTGTACCAAACTAATCTACAAAAAAAAACAACTTGTGCATAATCATAATAATCCTAACATTGTGGTTAGATTAGGCGATTATGTTCCAGAAGAAAAATGTAGTTGCCGATCTGTTCTGTTCAGGATTGGCCTTCTAACTTAGAGAGCATCTCCTAATCCTAAGTAAGAGAAAATCAGCATCCGGATTTCTTCTCGCCAAAAAGAACTCCATTGTCTACGAGCTCAGTAACAGTATGTTTTACGTCAGTTGAAGAGGCCTACCATACTTAACACGCCTCCCAGTCAGATCCCAAGACTGTTCTGTAGAGTTCATGTAAATATAATAGACTGGTATATTGCTAATAATAGAAGAAAAAAGGATCAAAATTTTTCTTTTTCAATGCACCAAATTGAACGCTGAATAAAGCTTGGTTTTATGTAATGTCAGTTTGGTACCCGGGCATGACAATGTTTCCTTCTCACACGTAACTGACTGCAATTGAAAATTTTTTAAAAAGCTTTTCGCCTGGGGAGACCATCCTACTTAGGTTGTGACCATCTTGTGACATAAAGTCTATCATGCTAGCAAATCGTCACATTCTATCGGTCGAGGTACTGGCCGCGGGTCAGAACACATACTAGGTCGAGTACTCCATCCATGCTTATTTAATCTGACCTTATCCACGTTTATAGCACATGACGATACGCGTAGAAAACAACTCTAATGAGCGCCCACAACGGTTCGGTCCTCATCTGCAAAAACTACGATAGGGGAAGAAAAAACAGATTTTTCCAGTCTGATTGCATTGCAATCGCTAGTTTGTGACATGACACCTCTGGCACTTTGAGAGAACAGAGGAGAAAATAAGCATATATGACTGGTGGGAAATCCAGTACGTTTAAAAAAAAGAGAGATTTCTCCTATAGGCACTACAAGAGATCGGTACATCCATCCAAGCCTCTTTTGGTTGGAGTACCTAGAACCCTCTCAGTTCTAATTTAATCTACTCTACTATAACTGTTATCTAGGACTAGTGATCAAGGTCCATTCTTTACTTTACTTTTCAATTAATTTACTTTTATTTCTCTTTTTTTCCCCCCTTGGCATCAGTTTGCACTATTAGCCAGAATCTTTTCTTAATTAGTTCTTAATTTCAATTAATTTACTTTTCAAAATATATAAATTAATAGGTGTCCGGTTTTTCCAACATGAGTTTATTAATCTGATCACTCTTCATAGATATGTGATTCATTAATAAAAGTAAATACATAAATAAAAGAACAGCAGTGGCACTTACTAACCTTCACTAGGCGACGTATAAAGTTTTTTACATAATTCTTGCACTCCACCCATTTCGTTAAGTCTAGCCACGCCTTCAAGGCCGCGATGCTCCATGAGCTCGCGGAGTTGCTTGAGCGTGACACCATACTGTGCCGGCCGGCCGTCTATTGTAGCCATCTCTCACCGCCCGACAGCTCCTCCTCCTGCAGTCAGAAAACATAATATTACATAATTAATTGAAACCGGTAAATTACCAAATGAAAAAATGGAAGTAAACCAATAATAAACATCTTAATACATGAAAAACTACAATATTGCCTCGAATTCATGTTTTAAAAAATATTTAGTTTAAAGTTGCTACAACTGCTACGCGAATTTCTCAGGAAATGCCGATGTTAGATCTAGACACACTTAGTAAGATGTACCAGATGTAACTTCCAGAAAGATAAGAAAATATAAGAGCATAATTTGACAGCCTCTTACAGTAAAATGTAATGGTCATATTCTCATTTCAAGTTTCAGAAGATATGACAGACCTTAATCTCCAGTAACTTGAATTAGAAGGTAATCGCCTTCCTTATAACAACCCATGTTAGTCCTACTTCTTACATCAATGGTTAGCTCGCTACTCCAGCGATCCAATATTAAATTAACTTTCCGTTCAGGTAGAATTTCTGGTAAATTATGACAACATAAAATAGCTAAATAACTTACTTTCGTTACTTACGTACTTACTTACTTAGGGTACTATTTAAAACTTTTTTTTGAACATATAAGAATATAGTTCAATGTTCGATTGCGTTTTGCTAAGAAAATTAATGAAAATTCACTTTAATTCTGTTTAGGAAGAAAAAATAATAAAATCTCACTATAATTCTGTTTGAGAAGAAATATTCCTTTTATCTGAAATGTAGTTTTTGCTTTTTCTCTATGTATGTAATTTTTTTTATTTGGTCCTTAAAAAAATGAGTTTTTTATACCCTAGCCAAACGTTTCAATACAGTGGGTTTCATTCTTCTTCGTAGTTATCAGCAGTTATACTCAGTTATCCACAATAGCGTTTCGTTGTGCGGTTCTCTTGATTTTGTCGTAGTATATTTATTTCTAAGTTATTCTTGCCTGTTCTGTAATTTATTGAATCAGACATCACTGTAATAATTATGAGTACAATAATGATTATGAGTCTTAAATACGTAATAAATTACGTTTATATTATATTTACTTGTAAGTCAATAGACTCCTTATGTTTTTAAACGCTCTAATTATAATTCTAGGAGAAGAGACTGCTTGCTTGAGTGTTGTCTCATTACGTCCAAAAGCTGTTGTTGTGTTTGGTTCAGAAAATGTGAGAGTTAAATATATATTAATCAGTTTGTTGAAAGGGTTCTTATCTTTGATTTGAGTTTGCATTCTCATTCTTTGCGTACGGCGAATATTCTGATATTACATACAGTTGCTTATTAGGGTTTTAACAACAATAGTCTGTTATAAGTTTTTTGTTTGTGTTTTTTTTTTTTATTGACCTCTGTACGCTATTTACTTAGCTGAGAGTGATATTTATCTTAATTCTGTACCTTGAACACAATATTATTTAAACATTTTTCAAATTCTGATCGTAAGGTCTCTTTAATGTTTGTTCAATAAGGCTACGAAATAATGAATTTATTGATATTAAGGCATTATTGCAAAAAGAGAAGTTCTGCAGCAGAAGCAAAAATGAACTGAAGAAGTAATGCTGAATAAAAAGTTTTCTCAACGTTAGTTTCAAAAATACAAGACAGGCTTCATCAGCTTGGAAAGAAAGACAGGTCCACGTACTTTATTAAAGATTTGAATACTCTAATCGAAACAGGAAGATTGCACAATGCAAAAGTACCAGACAATTATAATTTTTACTCAGGTATCCTAGCTGCTGTAGAGAAGCGTTTCACATCGATAAAAAAAAAGAAAATGTACACAAGTTCTTCATGAGCTGACTCAGCACAACAAGCTCAGCGTCGTTTAGAAACTGTGAAGGCTATTTCAAAATCCCTGAGTGGTTGTCTCATCAATCGAATTCTTATCGGCTGTGGCCGGGAATTAGGACATCGCCAATCTGTTCAGCCCATTGAAAGCATTATTGATACAGGAATGCTCAACTGATTTAGCAAAAAATTCTTTGACACATTTGAGCTGCTATCTCCTCCTGCGCTTTCGGACCCGATTTGGCACTATCAGTTTCATCGCTTGTTCCGATCAATGGTTCATTTTCTCCGGAGCCAAAGATTCAGTTATTAAGAGAAAGTCCCAGCAGCAGTTTAAGAATGTTTTGTAACCACAAAATGTTATCGGCATAGAATTCAATAGCTCGACAAAAGATTATGGTTAATTACTATAGAACATGATGGGCGGACATTTGTTTTTCTTTTTTTCTGACCCCAATAGTTTATTTGTAGGTTTGATAGACTTTTCAGTTAAGAAAACAATGCACTTGAAAATTGCAAGCATTATTTGCAAAGTTACGATTTATTACTTTATTTTAAACAGAAATATAAACACTCGCATTTTTTGAGTAATTAAAACTGAGCAATTGAGAATTGCAAATGATGTTGTCTAAGATGTTTTTTTAGCCAGCGATGATATAGAATGATCATACAATCCTTTTACCAATAACCAAATTTAAATGAATTAAAAATAAATTGAAATAATTCAGAGAGTAGTGTTAGGAAATGGGTCACGTTACTTTGGAACGTGATTTTTTAAATTTCTTAACCTTTTTATTTCCATTGTCTAATCGGACTTCAGTATTTTTGTATTATTTAGATTCAATAAATTCAGTAGCATACCTTACTTTACATGGGTAGGCTAAGGTTGTGGTAACTCTCAAATAGTTATTCAGTAAAACGTCTAATATGACATCTTTGACGCTCAGGCTCGCCCAGCCTTGGAACCTGTAGGAGGAAGAATTAAATTTAAGAACCTTAACTACATTTAGATGAATTCCTACTATAGTAACTAAACAAAAAAAAATGCAAATATCTTTCAGCTCCCTCTGCGATAAGATTTTTTTATGGCCACAATTATTTCAAATCATTCTCCTTTCATAATAGTTTTATGTTGAGGGGGAAAAGAAAGACTAAAAGGCCTACGGGAATTATTCAAGTGGTATTACATACACCATTCATGTACAGTGGTGCTCCTGCTTCAAGCGTGGGAGTGAATCAGTTTATAAAGATGAACGTTTAGAAAGACCTTCTTTATCAACTAACAATACCTATGTTGAAACAAGTTGATTTCCGCAAGTGAAAATCATCATCTAACGGACAGAGAGAGAACTTACAGAAGAAAATGCATTTAAATAGGTTCCCGCCAAAAATCTGACGAGGTTGCTTCGTCGTAGCAACTAACCATTTCTTTCCATGTTGTTAAACTGCATATTTTTTGTTTATTTATTTATTTTTTGTAAAAACCAAACGACTTTATTTTCACTCAGATTTGGCCCCTTCTGAATTTCGTTCACATGAAAACTCAAAACATCCACGAAAGGAAAATTATTTCAACCAATAGAAACTATTTTTTAGAAAAAAAAATCGCAACATAGAGAACAGAAAGCGATTCCAAGAAAGGACTGCTTTCTTCAGCAATGGAAACTGTACCTAATTCGCTATTCCCCAAATTACTCAGGAAGTTTATATATATATATATATATATATATATATAATAAAATAATAAACCGTAAACTAATTTTTCCCCTCATTTTCAAGTGCATTACTTCTAATGGGATGGAAGTTATAATTTTTTGTTGTCAAATTATGTATTACATATATGTATTGTACATATAAAAAAATAGTATAATTGCAAAATATTTCAATAAATACTAGGATTCTTTTAATAAAAATAAAAATACAATTCACATAGATGCAACATACATTTCTCCTTCTTTTTACCTACTATAAACTTACTTCTTCCTTCTCACTTTGTACATAGCAAGTGCCACGTTTATAAAATTTATATTATATTCTAACACTGACTCTCAATTGCTGAGTATGACACAGTTGATGAGATGTCAAATTTAGTTTCTTCCTCAACTCAAAAAATCTTGTGAAAGCCAGAGACTTGGTAAAAATATTTGCCGTCTGTTCTTCTGAATCAAAATGCACAAGTTCGATAGACCCGTGTTAGTCCGACTTACGTTTTCACTGTTTGTTGCTATGCTGATACATCTGCTACATTTATTATATTTATCATCACGAAACTTCACCTTTTCAACATTAGTATTAATTTCTTCTACTAGGCCCTTAATCCATACCAGGTCTTTGGTGGCTTCATATAAGGCTATGTTACTCTACCACAGCCGATGAAAATGCCACTGTCGTCTGTTTTTCTGAAAAGCTGTGTAATTCTAATATATTTTCAGATTTTAATTTCAAACCATGAAGATGCTTTCATAAAGATGTCTTCGTTCTTTAAGCCTTTCAAAAAGGCAGTATTTACGTCCATACAGTGTACTTTGAATTCTTTTTTTACAGCTAATGCCAAATTAATTCGGAAAGTTTCTAACTTATTTCTAATTTATTAGCCACTAGAGCATATGCTTCTTCAGATCATTAAACTTCTGAAAAAAGCTCAAGCCGCCAATGACCTCAGATATTCCCGCGCCTTAAATTAAACAAAAAACTAATAGTATTTAAGAAAATGTTGCCAAAATAAAAGTTACAACTGAAATACAATTCTGTAATATAGTATCAAATTCAATAAATAAATTTACAAATATGAGAAAGTAACGAAATAGCAAATAATTCGCAGAGTATTGAAATAAAAGCAATCCTATAATAAAACATGTTACTTGACTTTAAGACTATTCTGAGGTCCTTAAAATCGAAAAATCAAAACTGCTAGTAAAAGTCTTCTAAAAAGTAGCATCTTTAAAAAATGGAAAATATTCATTCATTCTCAATAATCGGGATTAAAAGCTTTTCCAGAGTGCTCATTTTATCTGCAATGTTTCACCGTCTTGAAAACGATTCAACCACTGGTAACAAAAAAAAAAAAAAGTTTTAATTCAAAAATTCCTATTTTCCCACTTTTAATCACTGTAACATTATTAACAGATATAAATTTGACTATTTGCAAGACAGTGACTATTTCCTCAAAATAATCAGTAAATGAGCAAATAGTTATAATAAGAATAATAATAAACAATAGAAGTTACTTTACTTTTTCTTTTTTTTTTTAGTACAGGTTTTAAACTGACTAGAATCGTCTTAGACGCCGAGTCATTCTCTAGGCTAACACAAAATAGTCTAACTGTTATGGATATCTGGACACCTAAAGTTTAAGATATAAAGTTTAAAACATTTATTCTAAAAATGGTTTGCTACTGACACCTTTCATTATTTATTTTTGTAAAATTATATCAGTTCAGTTTTTATTTATCAGAACAAAACAAGATTAAAGTGGTTGGTATTTGGAATATTAAAGCTGAGATAGTACTCAGCGTGACAAGTTTAAATGAAGTGGGAAGTTAGCTGGATGGACAGCGCTCTACACAATAGTACATATCATTAAGGATGAAGGTATATACTCAAAAGCACACTAGAATTCAGAAATTAATTCATTTAGAAACTATTCGCCCTTGTGCTGATTTGCAAATAATTTTTTTTTTTGGTCACTGATTAAAAAGCCTTTAGGTGGGTACAGTTTGCCTACCTAGACAACACCTATTTTGTTACACTGCTTACACCATAAATTCCCACCGTTCAACTTTCAATCACTATATTAGATGGGTACACTTTATTAGTATGTTTCCATAAAAAAAAAAAAAAAGAAAAAAGAAACGAATAAAATACTGTAAGAAATTTAACAGTGTTATATTAAAATTATAAATTAGCAATACCTGTTAATATGTTCTTTCTTAAATAAGAAAAACTCTTAATTTTTTAAATTATCTTGTAATTTTTCGTTCATAAATTGTGTCATGAACGTATAACATTTATAACTTTAAAAACGTATCTGTAGAAACATAAATGCAAATCATATGAAAATATATCAATACTGTAAGTTTACATTTTCATAAGAATTCCATTGCTTGAATTTCATTAAACATACTGTGTAATTCTCAAAACGTTTTGAAAAGTAGAAATAATCCTCTTATTTTATTAAGAGACTAAGGTTCTTGTTTGTTTAAGAAACAATATACTACAATAAATTAAATATGAATTAGATTAAATTAAGAAAATTTATTTATTAGCAATAACCTTAAAATATTTTTATTGGAGGTGCATCGATTTTTGTACACTAACACCCTAAAAATATTATTTTGGATCACGTGAAAGCTACGATGGATAGCGATAGTGATGAATATTTTTCTGAAAATACTTCTCTTAAATCAAAATTAGAACTAAAACTATCCGGTAGAACAGTTGTGAAGCAGTTGATGTAACAATGTAATAGCGGTAACCCTACAATTCTTATTAAAGTTACCTACTTTCGTTATGGAAATAATTACAAAGAAAATGAATATAAATCAATAAAAATACTTAATAAATAAATAAATAAAATAAATATACCTCTATAACCTGTAATTTGATTCTTATTTTGTTCACTTTTCTAAACTTCACAGTTCTTCAGCATTCTACAACTCAGCCTAACCATCAGCAAGTATCCTTTACGCCTTAGATTAAGAGTATTTAACTTCAAAAGTATTGAAACGATTGCAGAAAAATATTAATAATAAACACTTCTTCAAGAGTTTTCACATCCTCGTTCAGACGGTAAGAGTGGGCAACACCTGAAAGAGGGCCACACGTGAACAATAAATAACTATTATTATACTTCACTTCAATATTTTATAGATGGATGAACATCCGACACAAGTCAGAGTATGAAAATACAAAAGCATGCTATTGACAGGGAAGACAAAAGATTCAATCTCTTCATTTTAGATTCAAGAAGACGTTCTGGATTTTTGATTCGAAAACAGTGTTTTCTATTGCTCAAGTTATGACTTCTAAGTGAAATCAGTAAGAACTGCAGGATATATGCAAAAATCGTCATTCCAATTTAAATTTTAACATGGCCATGTCATGTTTATAGATATAAAATTCAGTCCAGGTGTTCAAGACAAGACGGGCATTCTTCGTGCACACAATTTCAGTCTTCCTGACATATAAAATTCCAGAACCAAAATTCTCGTTCAATATTTGAATGAATACGCCAAATGAATAAATAAAATTCAATTGCTGAAAGATCAGCAGACAATTTTTTTTGTTTTTTTTAAATGATTTAATCTGAGGTTATTGGCACCTGGAGCTTTTTTCAGTGCACTACCGGCCTCCAGAAAGTGTTCTGTCATTACAGACAACACTGTCCATCACCGGACAGTGGAGCTGTAAAAAGCTCCCAAAAAGAGAAAATCTAAGGGCCAGCAGCTGGATTCGAACCCGGGACATCCGCGTGGGAATCCAACACGCTAGCCGCATAGCTAATCCCTTCCTTAAGCAGACAGTTGAAGTGAGACTTAAGGTTGTGAAGGAAAGCCATTCTCTCTCTCTCTCGCTCAGTCATTTGTGATTTCAAGGAAATATGAAGTAAACATTCATAATGTACTAATTAATAACAAATCTGTTCAACTTATTTACAGTAAGCGAGCGTATGAATTTATATAAAGCATGATTTTCAAATATTAAATTAAAGTGTTAGGGATAGTGTGTAAATTGCTGAGCTGGTTGTCTGCTTGTTGTGGCAACCAAGTGTAAGTTAAGAGTAACCTTAACATATAAACGGCGGCATGAATGAGCCAAGTGGTTACTTACAGACATAGGGAACCGTTTAAAGGCTAAGTGTAATGAAGATTAATATTTTTTAAATTAGAATCTAACATGCTCGCACACTGACTTTTAATACAAATTGGCATTTAAAAAAATAATTTTTCCAAAAAAAAACTTTTTTGGTAATAATTTAATAAAAGACAAGGGTGATTTTATGCATAACCATGTGCTATACAAAATCAAATAAAAGAATTTTTATTTTCGTAGTTAATTGCGCCATTAAAAAGATGAAAATCTGTTCCCTTTATATTTTATTATATAGTATGCTACAAATTGGAAATCAATAATATTGACATTCGTTAGGTTTCCACTCGCTAGAGTTCTAAAAACTAATTCGAAAAGGGGTATTTTAGACTACGAAAAAATTGAAGTCATTTTGTATTCTCGCTAAAAGGTGAAAAAATTCACAAAAAAAGACCAGATTGGTGGCGAGACAACTCACGGTTCTCGCACCATGACGAGGCGTCCACACAATCAGATTTGTCAATTTATCAGTTTTGTGCCAAGAATCAGATGATTGTCATTCCGCAGCCTCCTTACTCTCCAGGCCTGGCTCTATATGACTATTTCATATTTCTGAAATTACATGCAGTGCTGGGAAGACTGCTTTGCGAAGTGGAAACCCTGCGGGGAAAAATGTATGAATAGAGGGAGTAATCGAAGGGCACGACGACCAATAATCTATAAAATTATTAATAAAATTTTAAAAAAGTTCAATTATTTCCTGAACAGACCTTGTAATTTTATGTCATCATTAAATGTGCAATTACTGTACATAAGCCAATAAAGTGTGTTTAAACGGAAAATGTAAAGCGATTTTATAGACATCCCGCTATACACAACAGAAGACTAATTAGGGTGTTTACGTCGTATTTACCGTCAAGTCATTCTTGAACTCAAAATCCATCTCATTCACATTCAGACATTCCCAATACTCTATTAAAAAAAAAAAACAAACAAACAAAAACAAAAAAAAAGCATGTTTATGTTATACCAAAGACTGATAGAGCAGATGCATTTAATTTATTAATTTTTTTCTTTCGGATTTATGCTAACATGATTTACACCTTACCATCAGAAGAGAGCAGTTCACTTTATTTTCTTTTTTTTATTTTGTATTTTTTTTTTATAATTAGTCACAGTTTTGCAAGTTTCATCGAAGTAACTAGACATGGTGGTGATTTAGTTATAATAAAGTAAGCTGATGATTCCACTTTAGGCTCTGCAATACAAATGCCTGAGTAATATAGCCAGCTGCCTTCGTCAAAACAAAAACAAAGTATAATGAAATAAAGTGGCTGCACCAATAAATTAATCGTTTCAACATTTGAACATAATTGAAACAATCTTGAAAAATTCCAAACAGAAAGATTCAATTCGGAATTACGATGCCGTAGGAATAAGAAGATCCGTGTAACGGAAGCGAGTAAGAGATTCCTATTCTTTCCCCCAACAAAAAAGTTAGGCACATTGGCGCTCTGTGATTAAGCAGATACAGACGAGATTCTCGTTTTAGTAATAAAATAATTGCCAAGACTTCCAGTCTTAATTTCAAGAAATATATCTTTGCCGGTAATTCACAATAACAAGAAATTTAAAGTTTCTCTAATTAGAACTTGATAAGTAGAGATTATGAGACCTCTGACGTTGGTAAAATCCGCCCTCTCAGCAAACCTTCTACTTGGTGGTTACATATTTTATTGTTTACTCTTATTGTATATTTGGATTTGGAAATTAAACAGTAATCAATTTAAGAGGAAGTTCTGAAGCTAGAGACCAAAGAGAAAATGAGATACTGAGTAATGTGGTTAAAAAGCTCAACAAAACTTTCTGTAACTTTTTTTTCTTCGGCTTAACAATTTATAAATTGTTCACATATTGTTCAATTGTATAAAAGGTTCATAGTCAAGAATTTTTCAACCAATAACCTGTTTTTTCAGTTGCCACCTTACAAAGCTAAACCTACCATTCCCTCTTCAAAATCTTCTGTCCTAACCACATAAAAGCCTGATATTTGAAGATGTTTAAGATTATTTAAATCTCACACAAAAGCCTGATAATAAACCTTTAAGTTGGTTCGAAACTTCCCACTCAAGTAAAAAAATATATACATGTACATATATCCGTGTGTTATACCACTTGACACTGAACTTTGGCTTTTGTTACTGGTATCATTCAAAATGACTTTTGGATCGCAATGGATTTGATTTAATAGCCACTACAGTTACAAATCTAAATTAACTCTAATAATTCTATACAATGTAGAAAATTACATTATAAAAGACTAACCTGACAAGCTAAAGTTAGCTGTTTGAGGTTGACGTCATTTAGCTCCACCCATGAGGTCTAAAACTATCTTGTTGAGCTATATAGTCTTACTTTTCTTAGTATATTTCTTGATTTTTATAATTTTTATTGTCTTTTACACAGATTTCAAATTTTTTGTTATAAGAAACCTAAATGTAAAGTAATTCATTTGGTAACTAACTATCACGAGTGGGAAACTGCTTTTATGAAAAACAAGTCATATTCTTGGCATTCTCTTAAGTTTATTCATTTTTTTTTTTTTTTTCACGGTAGTATTATTTCTATCAACGTTATTAGCCAGCACCTACAATGAGCCTTTCAGGTTTAAATGTACATAAAGAAATAAATTATTTCTTCTAATATTAATTTTAACATTTCCAATATTAAATTTAAGTGCTGCTGAACTAAACTTAGATTCGTTGAGTTGCTGAAATCGATTGAAATAAAACGCCTTATATGGTCATATAAAATATTTTACTTATCTCAAGCAAGACCTTCTTTTCATAACTTTAAAAATCAGCACATATAAAAGCCATAATAGTACCAATTAAATGAGGCATAATTGTTAAAGCAAAAAAAGACAATCTGTTTCTTTCCTTAATTTGTCTTTCGCCCACTAAACTCTCAATTTATCTCTTATGCTGGTAAAATAGCAAACTCGATAAATCGTAGAAATTGCAAATAGGTAGAATAACACTACAATAAATACGGTTAGAGTGTAGAGATCAAAGGCTAGGAGATACGATATCCTAGCTAAAGACAGGGTTTAATCGGACAGAAATATTACCTACTGCTATATAAGAGTGTAGGTAGCGGCAGCGAGATCTTTTCTGGGGCAAGAGAATTCTATACCACAAAAATGTTTCCTAGGTTTACGCCCTAAATGAAATGGATGTTATTGTAAAATAAGTCAAAAGTGTAGAAGTGTAAATAAGTCAGTATGACATCATTAATTATTTCAGCTGCAACAAATTAGGTAAAAAAAAAATAAAAATAAATAAAAAGTCTCCTAACCAAAAATTCAAAAGAAAGTCACTCCCACCTACATAATATACGTATACTAGGCGCCACGGTAGCCGAGCGGTTATAGGCGAGACCTGCAAAGCTAATATGCATTGTGGTACTGGGTTCGATTCCCGAACTTTACAGTAAAGTATGTTTGCTAGTCGCCTCCGTCCACGACACCTAATTGGTAGTTGGACGTTAAGCCCCGCCTGAAAAAATAGGCGATTACTTTACTTTTTTACTACTAATATACATATACTGTCGGCCAAAAGTTTAGGAGCTCCTAGAAAAAAATAATTGATAGACGTATTGTTTCAAAATGCCACGGCTGAAATAAAAAGTAATATTTCACACATTTTAAAGATGTAACCAGTACAATTTCTTATTTATTATTACTTTTCTTAAAGGCGCGTAACAATTAAGTTAAAATTTAAAAATCAGCAATAATTGTAAGTTTACTTTTTAAAATAGCAAAGCAACTATTGTATTAAACGGTTTAACATTCTAAGCAACCAATCCCTGAATAATTTCTTCGGAATAATCTTTTTTTTACACTTTTAACTTTAACTGCGAATGCGTTGTGAGTGTAGTTTTTTCATTTGATTACCGTCTATAAAATCTTTGTCCTGCTCTCAAGCAACACAAACGTAGAACTCATCAGATGAAAGCCGTTCTATTTAAAATAAGCATTCAGCATAGTAATCGTTACAATATGGACAAGCCAATAGTACAAACCGTATTATCACTATTGTGACAGACATCCACCCGCTGCATTGAGAAAATCAGATCAACAAAATTTTCCATGTGCCATGTTTTTTCCTTATTCTGAACAGTTTTTGGACAATTCTCTCTAATGACAAGTAGAAGTGGTTCAAGTAGAAGACGTAAACAGCTCACATATTTCAAAGAAATGCACGATATGTCTAGAGGTATCAAAATAAATAGGTAAAATTTGTGCTGACAATTGCTTGAGAACTTGAAAACCCTAGAGTCACATAAAAGTGTTTAAACTTTGGCAATTTTGCATCTTGGACCTAATGTGGCTCCCCTTTAAGCTCACAAGTAAAACATAAGACTTAATAAAGTTCTTTAAAATGTAGAATAACCAATAACAGAATCTCTTAAGCATTCTCTTGTGAATGTACGTCTCATAAACATGCTGGAATTAGTATTCCGAAATGAGCACTACCATGTAAGTAAGATAAACAATTTCCTTTAATTCAAGAATTTCTGACACTCAGCAATAATATGACCTGTTTTTTTAAATGATTTAAGGCACGTCAACATCTGAAGCTATTGGCGCCCGGAGCTTTTTTAGGATAATTTCTTCTACAATTTTTATTTTTTTTTCATTCATATACTGATTTATTGATCATTCAGGTATAGTAGCCAACTCGTCTGCCCACTCGTAATCTTTTGCTGGACGAGATGAACGAAAAAGACTCCATAATTGTGACGAGGATGTTAGGGGCACTTTTGTGTTTCTACCGAGGTCGGTTTTTGAAAGTATAAAAAGTAAAGTAATGCCAATTTTTTTCAGGCGGGCTTTACGTCTACCGGCGGGATGCACGGAGGCGATTATCAAACATACTTTACGACAAAATTCTCATATTAAACATTAAATAAAATCCAAGGCTTAGATAGGGAATCGAACCCAATACCACAATACATACTAGCTTTACAGGTCTCGTCTCTAACCGCTCGGCTACCGTGGCGCCAAGTTTTTGAAGGTATTGGAGCTCAAGAATATCTAAACGATATTATAACAAACCGGTGGGTTGTTCTAGAAGAGGATCTTATTATTTGTTACCAGGAAAGATGCAAGGAACCAAAATAAAGCTCATATCCTAAACACCCTTAATATTAACAATCTCTGCCCGGAGAATGAGGCCAAACCTCCTCCTAGAGCACAAAACTTCGCTTTCAAGAACTAAAATCCTTTTCTGTTAGGGATTATAAAAAGAAGGTTATGACGGAAAACCAAGCAATCCAAATAAAAATACGAAAGAAGCCCGAATTAAAAATAACATTGAAAAACAAAAATAAAACAAACCATACTTTGATAAATTTTGATTCTTTATTTTTCTTTTTAATAAATACCCGAAATCGTCGACCATTATTAATCCTTCTTTTAGGGAGGAAAAAACAACTATAATTTCAACTAGATAAGCTAGCGAGTCTTTAATAATGGTAATAGTCTTATTTAAAATAATAGTTACCTTTCAGAACCAATTGAAGTTTCTCTAGCATCAACTGATACGCGACAAATGATTAACGTTTTTTGATGTCATTCTCAATGTTTGAATGGAATGAATCCTCTCTTAAATTGTATTACACACGAAACCCAAATGCGATGTGTTATTTCTGAGGAGATTTCGGCAAGCAATTTTGTGGGTACCTGAAAAACAAAATGGGTAAAAAATGTTGCTTAAAGACCAAGTTATGTAAATAAGGAGTTTATTCTCTACACACCCCAATCAATATAATTGGAAACTGTTTGCTATAAATCGAAAAACAGAAAACCATTCACTTCAAGAACAAAAGCTCGTTTCTAATCCAAGTTTAGTCTAGTATTTAGTGTACTAAAATAAATTAAAATTAAAGATTTTTCCAACAATCTGACAAAACAATTTTAAGGTCAATTTAATAATTAATGAAGTACTTTTAAAAAAATAAAAATAAATAATAATTTTATAGAAGTATGAAATTCTGATAAAGTAAAATGAAGCTTTTTTTAGCTATTTCAAACAAACCTACTTTTTAAAATTGGAATTGTAGTAAAGTTGTTAAAACAAACATAAAATCGATGCAATGTTAGTTAGCTACAACATTTGCCAATAAACTGTTGTTTTGCTAAAAGAAGAGGTAAATATAGTTTACTTCTAAACTCAAATACACTATTTTGGAACTAATGGAATGACGTTAGTTCGCTATCAATTCTTTGTTCTAGACATTAATTTTATAAGGTAAATGGAATAACACTGGCAAAGTGCGGAGACAAAAAAAAAGAAACATTTTACTTAAAAGTTATATAAAACTAACTATTGACACGAATAAATTACACATTAATAATTACAAGGAAATCGATTACAAGGTTGGATAAATTATTAAATATAAGGAAAAATTCGTTTATGAATAGCTCAAAAAACAGATAAGGTTCTGTGAATGAACCGAGTGATAGAAAAATAAGACTTGGAAGTATGGAGTACTATCTAAATATTTACGAAATTAAGAATGGATTATAACACTTGCTACATCATAAAGAGTAGGTTTTTTGTACTAAACACCGCTGCAAAACTGCCAAGGTAAAGTGTAAGAATTGAATTTAAATCACACAGTACTTACTTACCATTAAATACAACCAAGATTAATAACAAATATGGAAACTTTAAAAGAATGTTGAATTCATGATGAAATAATACAGCTTGTGTTTGCTCACCTAATTAATGTGCATTTGTTTACTCTGTTATAGACGTTAGTATACGATAAAAACAGCACTCAAGTATTGTAACTATCAAAACATTTAACTGTCCTAATTTTTGTTTTAATTTCTCACAAAAAATACACTGACATCTCTAAACAAAATATGTGTACCTTTTTTAAAAGAAATAAACTGAAAGATTATCCGACTTCAATGTAATACTGTTAATTTTGGTTCGGTAAAATATTTTTCACTTCCAACAGTCATAACTAGAAAAGTAACCAATAATCTGTATCGTCTTCTGTGAATAACATTGTGAACTATAATACAAAAAACTGAAGTATAATAACGTACATAAGCAACGAGAAGCTGAACTATACTAGTGAACATTGGAGAAGTCTTGACTGCTTGACTGGCGAGGATATCGTTATAACCTTCCGCGCAGGTAACAGCATGAGTCAAAGCGTTCGTACGCGCCTCGCAGAGTTCTGTGTCATTCAGCACTGAGTAAAGCCACAAATTATTTATATTTCTACTTTTCAAAATCAAAAACTGTGATATATCTTAAATGAAGATTACTTCAGCTATACATGCTAACATAACAGTCCTAATGTACATTAGATATTCATGGGCGTATTCTCATGACCTTCCTTCTTTACCACTACTTATTTCAGGGTCATCTAAAAATGCTGCCTTTAAGAAAGTTGCAGAATGAATGCATGACTACACAGTATGACTGTGTCACAGCCTGTAAAAATCTGGTATGCAATAAACTCACAAGACTTTCTGTAACTACAAATTCCAAGCCTGAACTTAGAAATTTTCTTTCAATTACAAATTTTTACGAAATAGTTCGCTTTAATACAGGTTCATATTTATATAAAATGGTGATATTAATAGTCACAACTTCTTAGGGCCCCCTTAAGATTTATTTCCTTGAAAAGAATATCAAAAGAAAGCGAAGGTCTTTATCCAAATGGAAGTAACTGAAATCTGGTGTAAACATACTCTTATTTTGCTACTATTCTCATAGCTCAAAATTTCAAATTCTTTAAACTAGGAATATTTGGGTCATTCTTAATTCTAACCAACATTATATACTTCGTAAAACAATACATTACACTGAAGCTTCCCAGCAGGAAAGCCTACATTAAATCCTCCCTGAATACCGGTAAAGATTTTTTTTTACAAGAAATATTGTAAAAATGTTACACATTATATGTATGTAATGTACAAATAGATTTACAGAAAATTCTGGCAGCCATTTTCGAGAAACTTTCAAAAAAGTGAAAAAAAGTACTTTCAGTTGAGAAATTTTCTTAAAATTCAGAATTTACGGTGGATACATAAGCATAAGTACACATTAGTAACTTTTTTCTTTTTTTTTTGCACTTAATGGACCTTAAAACAATTTTAGAAAGAGAAAGTATGTTTTGAAAGGCGATTGTTACCATTTTGGGGGGGCACATCTTACTAATTGGATCATTACATTTAATTTCTTGAAATATTACGTATTATTATTTTTAATAAAAATAAAATGAATAAACTATTATGAACTAAGGAAAGCTTAATCAAGACAGTGATAGAGATAATGTACTAGCAATTGAAAATCGTGATTGTCACGAATAAAATCGAATCTGGTTACCTTAAAAATATTACAATCATATTTACATTTTCATGACTTTGGGAATACACTGAAAATATATGTATTGAGATGTTAAGCAAATGACCTTAGTAAATATTTATGTTAGAAGATTAGAAAGGAAATTTGAAATAAAATCTGTCGAAAATAAGAAATAAAATCTCACGAAAATAAGCAAAATCTCATACCGCACATTAACTTATTAAATTTTTATTTTAACTTGATATTTGTATTAAAAAGATAGTTACCACATACATTATACTTAATAACTATAGTAAAGTAATACAATATAACGTACTGAAAACGAAGAAAATAATTTTGATTTAATTTTTTATTATTTTTTAACGCATCATTTGAGTTCATTGGTTCCCGCAGCTTTTTCTTCTAGTACACTGCTGGCCTCCGGACCGTTACTATTCAAAATAAAACTGTAAGAAGTGCCAAGGAAGAGAAAATTTAGGTGCGGCCAAGTACCTTCAATTAATTCGGCATCTCTGTGTGGAGATATAGTAGGCTAACCACCAAGCCCGTCTCTTTTTTACGCTTATTAATTTTGCGATGGTACTGAATATTACACTTCTTTTTTTTTAGGAGGAAGTGTGCCACTTTCTTTACCTCCAAAAGTGCCCTTAAATGAATTTTCTTGGCATGTTTGGCGAACAGCCATACACCGGTTGAATTCTTTATTTATTTTTTTATCTGGCTGTAATTTAGGGCAACCTACACTATTATTAGACACGAAGAAATACTGTCAGCATAAATTCAATGTTCAGTGGAAGTTTGACAATTATTTGACAAAGAGAAAAGTCATGTGAGTAGTTTTGAAGCAGTTTATATTGTATTTATCAGGAATCTTATCAGAGCCGGATGCCCGCTTATCTTACAAGCAGTAGTCTATGAGTTACACATTTCTAAAAAAAAAAATAATAGTAAATAAAAAAAAAGCACTTAACGAGTGTAATTAAATACAAATTAATTTTATCATTTTATTATATTTTTTTACAACATTTTTACAATCACAAACAAACTTCATGAGAATACAAATTTTAAATAAAGAGAAAAAATGGCAAAGCGTTAAATATGGTTATAAGTAATTTTCTTATTGAATACACTATATACAAAAGAATATTTGGTTGAACCACACAGTTCGAGTCCGTAATATCCACATAGTTTAGAGAACTGAAGTGCATATTGTTGTTTCGTTTACTAGCGATACTTGCCATCTGTAGTCTTTAGTAAGCTTTCGAAAAGTTTGTATCGTTCGTTCTTCTCTTGTCTTTTGTGTAGAATAACGTGGTTTCCATGTGAAGCTGTTGCCAATGTAGAGACATGATACGTAGCAAACGACATCAACAGTAGTGAGATTTGTTGTTCTGATGAAGTTTAATTTTATTTATTTGGATTTTACTACTTTTTTTCTTTTTTACCAAGATTCTATTTCTGTTAAATGGCTCAGTAGAACGTTTATGGGAGAACCCAGCTATCAGGATGAAAGGAAACTGCCGCAAAATCAACTGCGAAGGAGTGAGAAGGGTGACTAATTGGAGTGGAAATGTTTTAGGTAAGGATGGATGACCCAAGAAAATTTGTAATTTGGATTTCTAGACTGGAAAGGAGATAGAACGAAGAAGTAAGGGAGGTAATGAAGGTGAGAAGTAACGTATTGATGCGTATAGAGGAGACGAGTTTGAGATGGTTTGGACATACGGTGAGGATAGAGAGGGGACAGATAGCGAGGAGAATGCTGGAATGGCAGAAGGAAAAGAGGGAGACCCAAGCTAACATGCTAAACAAGAGCCTACAAGGAAATGGTTTGCGAGAGGAGATTCAGATGGTTTGAACATATGGTGAGGATGGAGAGGAAACAGATAGCGAGGAGAATGCTGGAATGGCAGGTGGAGGGCAGAAGGAATAGAGGGAGACCCAAGCTAACATAGAGAGACTTGGTAAACAAGAGCCTACAAGGAAATGGTTTGCGAGGGGAGATTGAGATGGTTGGATATGTGGTGAGGATGGAAAGCATAGCGAGGATAATGCTGGAACGGCAGGTGGAGGGCAGAAGGAAAAGAGGGAGACCTAAGCTAACATGGAGGAAATTGCTAAACAAGAGCCTACAAGGAAATGGTTTGGGAGAGAAGATTCAGATGGTTTGGACATGTGGTGAGGATGGAGAGGAAACAGATAGCGAGGAGAATGCTGGAATGGCAGGTGGAGGGCAGAAGGAATAGAGGGAGACCCAAGCTAACATAGAGAGACTTGGTAAACAAGAGCCTACAAGGAAATGGTTTGCGAGGGGAGATTGAGATGGTTGGATATGTGGTGAGGATGGAAAGCATAGCGAGGATAATGCTGGAACGGCAGGTGGAGGGCAGAAGGAAAAGAGGGAGACCTAAGCTAACATGGAGGAAATTGCTAAACAAGAGCCTACAAGGAAATGGTTTGGGAGAGAAGATTCAGATGGTTTGGACATGTGGTGAGGATGGAGAGGGAACAGATATCGAGGAGAATGCTGGAATGGCAGGTGGAGGGCAGAAGGAAAAGAGAGAGACCCAAGCAAACATCGAGGGACTTGCTAAACAAGAGCCTACAAGGAAATGGTTTGCAAGAGGAGATTCAGATGGTTTGGACATGTGGTGAGGATGGAGAGGGAACAGATAGCGGGGAGAATGCTGGAATGGCAGGTGGAGGGCAGAAGGAAAAGAGAGAGACCCTAGCAAACATCGAGGGACTTGCTAAACAAGAGCCTACAAGGAAATGATTTGTGAGAATGATGGAAGGAATGTCTTAGTGAAAGTTCCGATTGAGGAAATCATCAGCTTTGAGGAAACTCCTTAACGAAGAAGTCAATAAAATGAAATTAGCATGTGTATTCCACCCGAGAATGACTGACTCTAGCTGTGGATATTTCAAGTTTACACGGCTAGGCTAGAGTGATCGATATATTAAGATTTATTAAAGGATTTGTAGGTTACTCTTAAGTACAACGATCAGTAAGTAGAGCAAACTCCTAAACTGGACCAAACAGTGTTAGAATTGATCCCTCTGTTAGGGTGATTGTCAAAAACTGACCCTGAGCCGCTTTCTCTAATTAGGTGCTCTCCATCACTCTTACAAACTGGATTTAGTTAGTGACAATTCCAGCCGACCTCGCCTCGTTATAGCAACAAAATTAAACATTTAATTCAAAATTATGCTTAGATACCATTAAAATTGACAAGCACAACGGATCTAATTTGTGGTGGAGGGGGCTAGAATTTGAATATATTGTTTAGTCGTCAAGAATCACTTTTTTTTCGAAATTTTTTAAAAGCCACAAGTTGTCTTGCCTATCGTTTTACTATCTTTCATTTTTTAATAAGAGCAAATATTATGACTTTTTTAAATCGTAAAATCTCCAATTAAATATCTCTGATTTACGTTCTCATATTTATATGATAAAATGTATGAATTTAATTGACCTTAACGTATGTATGTGGTTATAAAGGAGGATTTGCCCTCTATTATAAAGAAAATTTACGAATTTTATCTTCAATAGAAGAAGATTGTTAAAGTTGGGTGTTTTTCAGCGTAACGCTTTTTCGAGCACTTTTTGACCATCTCAACCCTTATGACAACTGCCCTAACCGACAGTTTTAATTACTTCAATAAAAACAAAACCAGTAATTTTTAAAACTAATTTTATTACATTTATAATAATAATAATAATAATAATAATAATAATAATAATAATAATACTTTATTTGAAAAGAAATTATAATACAAACATAAAAAATGAAGAAAAAGAAAAGTATTCTACGGCAATGGAAAACCGTCTGCCGGAGGTTGATATACATATATAAAATAACAATTACAAATTGCTTTATAAATTGACTAAATATTTAAAAACAAAAACTGCTAAAAGAGAATACAAAAGATGAGAAAAATAAATAAATAATAATACAAATAAAATAGAATAATAAGCAGAAAAAAGAAAAGAAAGATTCTCTTAAAATAAATTACCATTTTCTATAACAATAATATACTAAATATATGAACTTCTATGAATTACTAAACGAAGTACACTTAGTTAAAGCAAAAAGAACCTGTAAAGTGTAATACAAAGAAAGCTTAATCAAAATTAAATTCCATGATTAAATTGTGTCTATATTGCCAGGCGTGTCTCGCAAAATTTTATTACATTTAATTATACTTATATCAAAAATAATAAACGTAAGAAATAATGGGTTGGCAAATAAGTTCGTTCGGTTTTTATTTTGGTACAGATTCATTCCGATTTTCTTTTTTTATTCTCGGCGCAAGCGCACAACTCGACTGTTCATTTGAAAGGTTATGTTAGGCGTAACCTTTCTATGAATTTCGGTTTAACAAACATTACTACTGTGTTGGCTGCGTAGCTGTAAAGATGGAAGAAAATAAAGTGCATTTTCGTCATATTTTGCTCTATTACTTGAGAAAAGGGCAAACGAGCTGCAGAGGCTCATAAAAAGATATGTTGTGTATAGGGTGATAATGCCTTAACAGAACGCGTATGCCAAAAGTGGTTTGCCAAATTTCGTTCTGGAGATTTTGACATTAATGATGCGCCCCCCCGTTCCGGTCGCCCGACCGAGATAATTTCAGATGATGACAAGAGCGTAATCGATAAAGATCCACGACAATCGGTGAGAGAGATAGCAAGTGCACTTAATATATCCCATACTAGCGCCAAAAACCATTTGCGCCGGCTGGGATACGTTTCTCGGTTCAATGTTTGGGTACCGCATGAAGTAACCAAGGCCAACTTAGCCACTTGCATATCCATTTGCGATTCGCTGCGGAAACGTCAAGAAAATGACCCATTTTTAAGGCAGATGGTAACGGGGGATGAAAAATGGATCGTCTACGATAATGTAGTGCGTAAAAGATCATGAAAGCACTGCAGTGAGCGGCCGCAAACAAGCTCGAAGGCGGGATTACATCCGAAGAAGATTATGCTCTCTGTATGGGTGGGATTATAAAGGTATAATCAATTACGTGCTGTTACCGTCAGGCAAAACAATTGATTCAACCCTATACTGTTTGCAGTTAACTGAATTGGACCATGCAATCCGCACAAAACGTCCAGAATTGGCAAATCGCAAAGGTGTCGTCTCCTACCACGACAACGCCAAACCGCATGCGTCATTGACCACTCGGAATAAACTGCTGGGATGTTTTTTCTCATCCTCCGTATTCACCGAACCTGGCACCTTCTGATTATCATTTATTCTGATAGTTACTGAACTCCATGAACAGAAAAACTTTCGATAATGAGAAGACTGTCAAAAAACATTTTGATTGGTTTTTCGACATAAGCCAGACTTTCTACGAACGCTGTATAATGAAGTTGGTGGAAAGATGGCATGTAGTCATCAATAAGAATGGTCAATATACAATTGATTGAATTAACGTTAAAAAAAGAATTATTTATTCCATCCTCAAAAACCGAACCAACTTATTTGCCAACCCATTACTTTGCTTCAAAATATTTATTCAAGTTTTTTAACGTTACACTTTTTGACCAGAGAGATTAAATGATAAAAACATGTAACAAGTTTGATTCAAGAAGATTATTTTATTTGGTTTCTAGTTTTTGTTTTGTATTTAAAGCCCATTTGTTTTGTAATCTTGTCCATTATTTAGTCATAATATTATGCGAATAAACTGTTAAGCAAAGTATTGGCCAATTACATGTAAATTTCTTTGTGTTTGTTATTGGAAATGTCTTTTTTTATTATACAGTGTTTGTAATTCATTTTAAACTCATAACTTCTTTGCCTGTAATTTGGTTTTGTAAACAATGATTTTTTTTTCTAAGTTAATGTTAATGGTAGCGAATTACAAAGTTATGTTTCGATGTAACCATTTCTTTTAAAATTGATGATAAATTTTATTTTGTGAATTTTTATAGTACAAGTTTAAAATACGTTTAGCAAATTAACCTGATAAGCCTGAAATGTTGAAAATGTGGTTAGATTCGCATTGCTTGATAATATCTTCCATTTTATCCGTCGTAGAATGCATGTTTATTGTATCCCTGATCGGTTTCGGATTTCAGAGGTAGAATAATTTTTATATGGTCTCGATATTTCGACATTATTTATATTTCCGTCTCACATTACACCAGCAGACTGATTGAGGGAGGTTACATGGTATGTTTTATGTATTATTCAAAATGTTAATGAATAATAATTTTGCAAAAAAACTAATGTAATAAAAATTAATGAAATCTAGTATTTGTTTAATTGTTCTGTACGTTTAGCGTATATATAATGTTTTAGAATTGTAAAATTATGGTTGTATTTTACACGGAGGGGACACCCAAATTTAAGCAGAAAAACTAGAAATTGTACTCACTCCATTTGTATTGGGAAATAATAATTATTTTAACAAAAATATTATTCTAATCATTAAAAAAGCTTAAATAAGTACAATTGTACTTAATGAACTGTACGTAGCTCATCTTATTCAGTTCATGTGTTTTAAACTGCTCAGCAGCAAATAGAGGCTAGAAAAAAGCCTTGGTGCTTAGTTTTCCATTGTTCCCTATTGCGCTTTGACCGTCTAATTACCTTTAGCGCCGCTTTCTAATGTCAACAAACTCATTATTTGAAGTACCAATAAATATGGTTAGAATATTCCAAAATAAATTATTTTTAATTCTTGTTTATCCGAAAAATTTGAATGTTTTCTGAATTGGAACAAAATTCTATCCAGTTATCGGCACACTATCGACATGTTACCTTCGTTAAGAGCTAACTGTGTCCTGCTGTTTTACTAAGAAATGAAGAACATTTTTTATAAATATATTGACCTTCAAATAGTCGACTGGGAGTTTTCTTTCTGTAAAAACTTTGAATAGGTACGACAAATTTGTTCCTCATGAGCTTAGAAAGGAATTTGATGGTACTTTACTATCAGGTGCTTTATTGAACAATATACGAGTATGTAACAGGACACTTTTTCAGTAGATTATTCAAAATTTTGAAATATTTTTGGGGTGTTTTATCTTGTCAAACGTATTCTATTAAAAGCTAAAAGAACACAATGTTCCATTTATTTTTAAAGAATCTCTACTTTTCTACTCATTTAATTCGTAATTTTATTGTTTACTCAGTTTATTATTTTCATTTAATAATTATTAGGCCCACTTCAAATTCGAGACGGTTAACGAGTTTGGCTATCTAGGGTCCCTAGTTAGTAGTGAAAATCAAGAGAGCCTAGAAATTAAAGGAAGAGTTATGACCGCAAATAGGTGCTATTTTGGCCTAGTTAAGTACATAAAAGCTTATCTCCCGCAGCACGAAAATTCAAATGTACAAGACGTTGATCCGGCCAGTGCTTATATACGGCTCCGAAGCATGGACCATGTCAAAAGTAGATGAGCGGTCCTTGGCGGTATTCGAGCGGAAGGTTCTCCGTAGAATAGCCCTGTACGTGATCAGGAAAAACCGGGGAGGTATATGCTTTGTTCAAGGAGCCGGATATCGCCAAAATTATAAAACTCGGAAGACTGCGATGGGCAGGGCACGTGGCAAGGATAGGGGGATGAAGAAATACCAAAAAAAATTATGGATGGTAGCGAACAAGGTCCCCCCAGGAGGGTAGGCATATCAAGAACTCGATGGCAGGACTGTGTGGCAAGAGATGCTTTGGCAATGCTAGGATTCCGAAACTGGAGGGCGGCTGCGCAGCAAAGAGACGCCTGGAGGGCACGTCTTGAGGAGGCCAAGATTCTTCATGAGTTGTAGCGCCATTTAAGAAGAATTATTAGGCCATTAATCTTTAATCATTTATAAACTCAAGTTTTGGTGCAATTACTTATAAATTATTATTATATTAAGAATATTTATTTTCATATTATGCATTAATCACCTATTTCATACTTATCTATTATTTTTCTTGTATGTATATTTGTATTTTTTGTCAGCTCTTTGCTGGAGCACTTTGTATTCTCTAAGTAATAAATAAAAAAATACAAGAATTACTAACAAATGTCACACTTCCATAAAATTTACTCAATTTACTACAGAAAAAGAATCAAACAAGCAAATGCTCTTAGCTTAACTGTTAAATTTTTCGTGAGAAATGTTACAGAAAAAGTAGTGCCACATTATTTCATTATAATTAGTAAATTTTCTTGATGTCCACTTTACACGAGAACAGACAATCAAACTAACTTGAAACATTGCCCAATACCAACATACTCAGGTCGGCTACGTAATTATTTCTTCAATCAACCTCTAAGCCATAAAACAACAAATGTGCCAACAAAAATTTCATTTAATGAAACCTGAAACTCATATCTACCCAAAAGAATAACCACAAAATCTTAGACACTTAAAAACGAAAAATCAAACATTTAACAATTAACGCCTTCCACCCAAACTCATCAACTACGCCTTTAAAGCAAACAACTTCACCCCACAAGAACAACAAACTAATATAAACAATCGTACGACACTAATTTTTAATTATTAGGTTGGCAACAAGTTCCCCGTTTTTTAAAATTTTAAATTTAAACATTCCGCATGTCATTAAATGTTTTTTGGCATAATGTTTTAAATAATTCAAAAAGGGATGTTTTGTTCTACTAGAATCTATTTTTATTTTTATTTTTTGTTTGTTCGAGTTTAATTTATGTTAATTTTTAGATTATTAAAATGGAAGTTGAGAAAAAGGAACATTTTCGAGAACTCCTTCTTTTTGCTTGCTCATTATCGCTCAACTCATGGACGCAAGCAACGATTTCTTTATGGAATCGTTACTGGCGCGGAAAAATGGTGCCTGTACAGCGCAAGGAATGATTTAGCCCCTCCGGTAAAGAAGCGATACTGCGCGTGAAACAAGATGCTTAAAACGATGTTGTGCGTATATGGCGGGACTGGAAAGAGATTATCCACTACGAATTGCTTGAACGGAACCAAACAGTCAACGCGGAACTCATATGTTCAACAGAAGGAACGACTCCATCAAGAGAAAAGACCAAAATCGGCAGCATGGAGTTCTTTTGCTGCAAGACAATGTCTGCCCTCATATCGCTAATATGACCAAGGAAGCCATGGCTGGGAAGGGATGCCACAGACGCCGTATTCTCCCGATTTGGAACCAACGGATTTCCACCTCTTTCAAATGCTATGCACGGAGTTTCGTTCAATACTGATGCAGAATTGTGAACTTGGTTGGACGATTTTTTCGAGTCGAAACCGAGTGATTTCTACCTACAAGTTATTGAAAATCTTGTTGTACGTTAAGAAGAAGTGGTAATCAACAAGGAAGAACACATTATTGATTAATTAGTAGTTAATTTTTATAGCAAATTAAAATTTTAATTAATTTTTTAAAAAAACGCCGTGAACTTAGTTGCCAACCCATTACAAACCATCCCCAAAATTGTGCCTTACAAAACAAATTAAAAACATTAATACAAAAACTAGCAAATAATCTGGTGCAAACAAGACATTGTTCAGAAATTCTGAAGTACAACTAACCTTGGTGAGGTACATTTTTCTGAAAATATTCATAATAACAAGATTAAGACTAGTAATAGCACAGTCACGGGTATTCAATAAAAATAAATGCTCAATATATTTAGATAAGATGAAGCATGAATTCAATGAATCTGGTGAATTATGTTCACTTAGGGAATCAGATGATTTGATTCATTCTGTTGTGAAATGACCTGGATTTTTCTTTCAGTATTGTATTAATTTTGGTTTGATAAGTTTTTCTTCTATTCAATTTTTATTTTATTTTATGATTTAAGGCGTGTCACAACATCTGAGGTTATTGGCGTTGGAAGCTTTTTTTCAGTACACTGCCGGCCTCTGGACAGTGTTATACGAGGGTCGTTTGAAAAGTCCGTGCAAAAATAAAAACTACTTAATTTTTTGGGGTAAACCTTTTTTATTTTTCAACATAGTCTCCTTTTAGGCTTATACACTTCGTCCAACGCTGCTCTAGTTTGTTGATCCCTTCCGAATAATAGGATTTGTCCAAGTCTGAAAAATAGCCATTCGTTTCTGCAATCACCTCCTCGTTTGAATAAAATCTTTTTCCCGCCAGCCATTTCTTCATATTGGGGAACAAATAGTAGTCCGAGGGAGCCAAGTCTGGAGAATAGGGGAGATGTGAAACGAGTTGGAACCCTATTTCCATTAATTTTGCGACCACAACTGCTGAGGTGTGAGCTGGTGCGTTGTCGTGATGGAAAAGGACTTTTTTGTGGGCCAATCGAGGGCGTTTTTTTTGCAGCTCGGTTTTCAAACGGTCCAATAACGATGAATAATATGCACCTGTAATAGTTTTACCCTTTTCCAGATAGTCGATGAGGATTATTCCTTGCGAATCCCAAAAGACAGTCGCCATAATCTTTCCGGCCGAAGGAACGGTCTTCGCCTTTTTTAGCGCAGATTCCCCCTTGGTAACCCATTGTTTAGATTGTTCTTTGGTCTCAGGAGTGTAGTGATGTATCCATGTTTCATCCACAGTGACGAAACGACGCTTAAAGTCCTGCGGATTCTTCTGGAACAGCTGCAAACCGTCCTTGCAACACTTCACACGATTTCGTTTTTGGTCAAGCGTGAGCAATCGCGGCACCCATCTTGCGGATAGCTTTGTCATGTCCCAATGTTGATGCAAAATATTATGTACCCGTTCATTCGAGATGCCCACAGCACTAGCAATCTCACGCACCTTCACACTTCTGTCATCCATCACCATATCATGGATTTTATCAATGATTTCTGGAGTAGTAACCTCAACAGGGCGTCCAGAACGTTCAGCGTCACTTGTGCCCATATGGCCACTCCGAAAATTTTGAAACCACTAATAAACTGTTCTAATCGAAGGTGCAGAGTCACCATAATGTTTATCAAGCTTCTCTTTAGTCTCCTGAGGCGTTTTGCCTTTCATAAAGTAGTGTTTAATCAACACATGAAATTCTTTTTCGTCCATTTTTTGAAAATCACTCGACTTCCTCGATTCAAACGAATGCCAAACACAAAGAAATAGACAGATCTGGCTGAAACTTGGTGTGTGTTCTTCCAAGAGATGCTACTAACTAAACATAACCTCGATACGCGCCAGTAGTGCTATCTCTCTGACTTTGCACGGACTTTTCAAACGACCCTCGTATGTTTTGCAAATGGAAGTGTAGTAATCCAAAACGCTGTTTGGCAAGACGAGGGATGTTCTACTTGCAGTAATTATTTGCATTTACCGATGCCTATTGAATGTAAAATATCTAATAGCTTGTTTTTCTTAATTACATGAAATTCGGAATCGAATGACACCACATTTACTAACTAATATCATTTTGTTAATTTTTTATCGACAGTCTCCGGCGAAGAACCTATTGCAAGAATTCCGTTTTGAGAACCTGCTGCTCTGCCGATCTCCTAGTTCCCTTGAGATGCTTCAAGATTCTCTCAATAGATAACATTTCCCCAGTAATTACCATCAATAATTGGATAGATTAAGCTATAATTGAATTAAAACTATTGATATAAAGGGAACAGACTGTAATAGCTAATCCCTTCCCTAATTTTTATTATTTTAATTTTTTAAAGGTTATTATTATAATTATTATTTTCTAATTTCATTTCTATGTGAAACCATTTCTTATAATCAGTTTTATTTTGGGAATTCACCTTTGGTAAACTTCCTCTGGGTATCTGACAGTCAATGCAGTGTGAGCCGGCGCGCTGTCTTGATGGAGAACCCAGGACTTTTTCTTCCACAAATCGGGTCGTTTTTTCCTTTACTCTTTCACGGAGTTGAGCAAGCACCTCACGTTAGTAATGTTGATTAATTATAATCGATATTTTTATCCGTTTTGGACGTGGAAGGGCGACCCGGGTGGTCATCATCTCCGACGTCTTCTCGGGCCATCTTGGAAACGCTTGAACCACTCAAAAACTTGAGCACGTGATTAACATTCAACCGCCATTAATTTCTTTTAATAAAAGATAAGTTTCAGTAGCGGTTTTACCCAGTTTTGATGTGAAATTTCATGACAATTTGTTGCTCTACTACATGTGTAGTACATATCATGTTTTCGGCAAAACGAAACTAACACCTCTTACACAAACGGACGGTTCCGGTCAGACAGATTTCTCTTACAAACACGTGAGACATTGCAATCGAAAGAGAAGGCTTTACGCTGCACAGCTGTTGGTCGGTAGGATTTGGCTCACATGCATAGTTCTTCTGTAGCAGCATCAGTCTCGTTATTTAATAACCACACCTCGTGTATCAGATAAATTACGTTTTTTCACTTTTTTTTTGTGTGTGTGTTAGAGGATTATAAAACTGATATTTTCAGTGAAATCTTGGAATCAAAAATTTGAGACAATTTTTAATAATATTTCCTGCTAAGAGAAAATAAACATTTAAAGAGTGTGCCAACACTGTTATTACAAGAAAACACTAAACCGCCATGCACACACACACAAAAAAAAGAAAATATTATAACTCATTTACACAACAAAAACTGGAAATAATTTAAATTTAGATACAGATAATAACCATAAACCATAAAATAATTCTCCTCCTTACTAAGAAACAAGTAAAAACATGTATGGACAATTAGCATCACTGACAAGAAACAACTTAAATTAGAAGATTATTAAAAACTAAATGTTTTCAAAAAGTGACAATGACAGAAACATTCTGTGAGACTAATACATAGTTTCATACTAGTTACCAAAATTATCATTTAGATTCTAATATAGATATGTTAGCGATAATTTTACAATAGATAATATTAGTTGGATTATCAAGCTAAGAGGGGATCTAATTAATTTAAATTCAAAAGATATAGATTACTGTAAAAGATATAGAAGTAGAAAATGGAATATATTTCAAGGTAGGTTGTTCAGCAAACAAAGAAATTAAATTAAAATGTTAAAAGAAACAACAAAAATGGCCTTTGGGAAGAAGATTTTATAATATACGTAAATGGAAAATGCTGGGATGTTTGGTTAAAACATTATAAAGAAGTTTTAAAAAGTTTACGAATTAAATTAAGTAAATTAAAATTTACTAAATTTTAAAATGGTTATATTTATGATTTTCCTTTTCACTGAATGATTCTTAAAAATATAAAAATATGAGAATTGGAAATAGGACAGTTAGGTCCATTTTTATTTAATTTTTGAAAAGTCTCCTCTATGAAGCAACAGGTATTTATTATAAATAATAATAATAAGAATAATAATGCCTATTTATTCAGACGGGCTTTTACGTCCAAACTACCAAATTAGGTGTCGTGGACAGATTAGCTAACATACTTAACAACAAAAGTTTTCATATTAAACAGTAAATAAAATTCAACGGCCTAGACCGGGAATCGAACCCATTACCACAATATATATTAGCTTTGAAAGTCACGTCTCTTAACCCGCTCGGCTACCGTGGCCGTGGGTACCGTGTAATCTTATTTATTCCCTTTATACATATAAGATTTGTTGATTATAAAAGTGGAGATGCTACTCTTTTGGTATAAATATGAATAAAGATTGTGCATTGTACGCGTGTATAAGTTATAGCAACAACCTCCGCTGATGGTCTTTTACCTGGCGTCTCTTATTTATTATTTTTTTAAATTTATGATGCAAATTTTTATATAAGATATGTATCTTTAGTTTATTTTTTAAATATTTATTTGTACAGCAGTACTTTGTTTATTTTATATTTAAATTTTTTATGTTTGAATTTAAATGAAAAACTGTACCTACCAACTAGTTTTTATGATTTAAAGCACGTTAACATTTGAGGTGGTTAACCGGAGCTTTTTCCAGTGCACTGCCGGCATCCGGACAGTGTTCTCTCGTTACAGACAACACTGTCCATCACCGGACAGTGAGCTGTAAGAAGCTCCTAGGAAGAGAAAATCTAAGGGTCAGCTGCTGGATTCGAACCCGGGACCTCCGCGTGGGATTCCAGTATGCTAACCTCATAGCTAATCCCTTCCCTCCTTATAATTATTATTATTGTTAATATTACCATTATTACTGTTATTATTAAATACTTTTAATGTTAAAATGAACGTTTTGCAGTGGTTGTCAATTCAGGCGGTAGACATCCATGAGGATTGGATTCAAAAGCTGATTGTAGGATACGATAAGTGCCTTTATATTAGAGGCAATCACATAGAAAAGTAGACTATAGTCCAGGCTTTCATGTAAAAATAAAATTGTTAAGAAAAGTTTACTTGTTTTTCTTTCATTTCAAAACGGTACCTACTTATAAAACACCCCTCGTAAGTATAAGGCCCTGAAAGCTTAGCAAAAAATTGTAACAGACATTGGTAACATTTTTTCTTCTTTTTGGATTAATAATATTATTAAAGACAAGAGGCGGGTCCTGTTTCCCAAGACACCGCTATCAAGAGTATAATTGGACTAATCTAAAAAGTAAATCCATTCCTTCTAACTAGATTCAGGAGTTTTGCTCTGATATGATTCAAATATCTTACATACCGCAACCTTGCTGATAGCTACGCTGTCCAAACGGAATATATGGGTAGCTCCTTTTCCTCACATAGTGTGCGTAGAGGTTCCTTACTCTAGCCCACCTTGAAAAGGAGTTTTCTGAACCTGCCATGCCCTAAAATGAGGCCAGTTACTAGAATAATCTGATTCCTATAAAGCTTTAGAGTCTTCTAAGTTCTGATTTTTACACAGATCGGGGCATTATACTCATACTATGTTTAATAACTAGAACAACATTCAAGGATGTTTCGTGTTCAATCCAAAGCCATTGCTTAAGAGCTGTTCTCTCCGTAAGTACCAAGAGTAAAAGCTAGATAATTAAAAAAAAAGCAAAAAAAAACTTAAAGTCGCTATAATTTCTATTCATTTTTTAGATGAATCATTCACCTAAATGAATAAATATTGATCAATAATTCTAAATCTTTTTACCGACAAAGAGGGGTACATTCAAGGTCACTAAATTTAAATAGTTCCTTTTGCCTAATGAAGCAAGAGAAAGTTATATATGTATATATAATTCAGCTGCGCAAGGTCATATCCTACTTTAAATATCAACCTTAATGAATGTAAACTTTGATCATCATTTAAATCAGTCAACATGCGGATCCTGATGTTAAGTTAATCATCCATGATTAGTTAAACTTGTGTAGAACTATGAGGCTAGTAACCTCAAGCAATGAGATAGCAATAGCTTTCTTAGAATGCTTAGTTATAACCAAGCAAATAGTTCGCTGAAGATTTATGAATAATAAATGCCTATTTCTGTAGATAGATTATTTTCAATTCAATACTCCGAAGCCGTTGTATGCGGCGGTGTAAGTCCATCGATCTGGGACTCGTCACTAGGCCGGGCGGGTCACCGACATGCCAACCTGACGTTCCTCAATTAACTATTACTATATCTATTATTACTATCATAGTACTAAGAATTGAAAACATTTTTTTTTATCTGGAATGTTGAGGTAATACATTATTTTTTTATGGTTACATAAAACGATGGCCATGAATAATTTAATAAAAAATACAGAATTAGCAGTCAACGCCACATACAACTCATACCATAACGCTGACGATAATGGACGAAAAAATTAAAATTAATACAGATTCTGCATCAATTAATTACAAATCAGAAACCAATAACTTTATATAATCACACACAATTAAAGCAAAATGCAGAAAGCAATGACATCTGTATAATAACTATAACCACAACATAGTATAAAACCTATTTCAAAAACTTTAATTTCCACTGTAGCCAAACTCATCCACTAATGAGGGCCAACATGCCTAAACATTTAGCCAACAGAGAAAAGATGTCGTTTTTCAAGATCTACACCTATTTTTTCAATACATATAAGAATTAATGATATGATATTGATCGTTTGGTAACTTTTTGGTATACAGAATACGGAGTTTATTACTGTTTATATAAATATAATAATAATTCTGATATTAGGCCTCTAACCAATAATATATTTCCTGACTTTAACCTTGGTAGCCAATGCCTAGAAAATAATAATAATTATGATTATTTGATATTGATGTTTATTGTACGATAAATTGTTTCCATAATTGGCAGCAATGGATTATCTTGCTGTTGATTAGCTGCTATTATTGTCACTAGCCAGTTATAAACTAACTTATCTACATTTTATTTCAGTTTTAGTTATTTTCAACGGTAGTTTATACAAGCGATGATAATTTTACCGTTAATTTTAAGTATTATTAAACTATTGCCTTTTCACCCATGATAATTGCACGATTACGCGAAGTGCAAGGAAACCAGGCAAATTAATTATCTATTAAAAGTAAAAAATTAATCTACTTAAAATTTTCATTTTTATATTAGTCAGAGCAAGAAAGATGACTATAGTATTTTAGTCATCCTGATTTTGGTAAATTATGAGAACCTAAGAAAATTTCTTTCATTACTGGTCAATTATCACGAAGCTGTGACTCATTTTACGCGATAGTAATTATTATTTTTACTGATAATTTCATTTACAAAGCCAACAGCCAATCAGTTTGCCCTATCTCAGATGATTTCAACCAATCAGGCGCTTAATGCAACGACAATACAGTGTTGTCATAGTAATTCCATTAATCAGTTAATATACTAATGTTAGGTTATTCCTATTATGTCAGCTGTATTTTATAAGAAGTAATTTACTAAACATTTAATTTTATTTACTCAAAACAAAAAAAAAATAACTATAATGTAAGAAATACTTTATATTTTGAATACTATAGGTTACGTAACCATTATCAATTTAATAGGTACTTTACCTTTGTTCCAATATTTACTTACATTTAAGTGTTCCAAAAATTATCCAATTAAATACCATTCGTCTAATAATTTTTCTCCTATTATTTTAACAAGATTATAAATATTTGTCTTGTTTACCATGATGAAACGCACTCCTGCAATTCATCATGGTAAACAAGGCAGTTATCAACTCAAAATTACCAAAGAAAATGTATTACACGAATTGAAAAACTTGCTAATGCAGTACAGAAAACAAATAGTCACTAGCGATTGAAATTGGAACTTTTTTCAATAAATTAGTATAATAATGGGCGCCATTATTTAACGATTGCTGATAATTTTTATCATCTCTAATAAATGTAAAAATGGAAATACAATGTTTACGATTTGCAAAAGAATATGAAATTATGGATTATATAAACAAGATTCAAGAACAGTAAATTGGAGATATAAAATATGGCATTTCCAAGTATCAAAGTTCAAAATCAACAAAAAGAGAAACAAATTTACGAAGTAGAATTTTACATTAATATTTTTTGGGTTTGGGTAATTCGATAAAGGCTACCCAAATTTCATAATTAGATCAAAGACAGAGACAGTTAGTTTGTTAACAAACTAACAAATTCTCAAAATGTATCAAGATTTCACAGTTTAAGCAAACCAACCAAAAAAAAGTTGGAAAGTATTGAAAATAAACCAGAACTAGCCGATTTCAAAAATTACTAACGGAATCTAGTTTTAAGTAATTCAGATTTTAGATCAGCTTCAAATTTTTTCTGCCATAATTATATAATATACTAGAGCTGAACTAAAGATTTTGGGCTATAGAAAGACAGGATGGTACATGTTTGTTCATGCTCAGACCTGCAGGTAAATTATCTTTGATTGAGTTAGATACCATCAGTAACCCCGGAAAAATCTACATAGGTGGTATTTTCCATAAACACCCTTCATGTACCACATTTTTGTTTTAATGCGATGTTTTTCTACACGGTAAAACGCACGATTTGCCAGTATTTTGTTTTTGTCAATGAGAAAGGGCGAACAAGATGAGAGACGCATTTTTGGCTAATTTTTCAAAATATACTGTCCTTCATTCTTACAAACGCAAGAAGGAAAAACCAATATTAAAACTGTCCGGTAGGACAGTTGTATAAGGGTTGATCGTCAAAAAGTGCACGAAAAAGCGTAACGTTAAAAAACACCCAACTTTGACAATTTTTTTCTCTTTTTCTATAAAAGATAAAATTCCCAAATTTTCTTTAAAATATAGGGCAAACCCTCCTTTATAACTGTAATTTTTTTGCAACCCCCCAGACCTAATAGATTTCGAGAAAAAAGTTGCCGAAAATGAGCAAAAACGGCATTTTCAGAAATTGTTCTTCTTCTTCTTCTTCTTCTTCTTGTTACCTTTTTTGTAAACTACGTAGCGCCTAAACGCGAGAACCGATTTTCATGAATGAGGTGACATTCGATTCGGAATTTTATGTAGATGTGCCTTTTGGGGGTCTCGACGCTGTACACCGAATGGGAGAGGAGTTAGCCCCTTTTATGTAAGGCCCCCTTCAAAATTATTATTACTAATTACTCTGTAAATCTTAGCCCGATTTTGATAAAATTTGGTAGGATGATAGAGTTAGGGCTCCCCTACGTAACATTAAAGCGGCAATCTGCTCTTACACTAGTTAAGGGGAAGTATAGCAATCGTTTCAAATTATCGACAAGTGAACTGATTTTCATGAATGAAGTGTCATTCGAATCGAAATTTTGTACAGATTTGCACTTTAAAAGTCTCGTCGCTATGCCTCATATGGAGGGGAGTTTGCCCCACCCAAGTAAGGCCGTTTCTAAAACTATTATTACCAATATTTCTATAACGCTTTGTCCGATTTTGATAAAATTTAGCACGAAGAAGTGATTAAAGCTCCTCTATATGGCTGTGAAGTGCCATCATGCTCTTACACCTACTAAAAGGAAGTACTGCAATCGTTAAAATTATCAATGGGTGAAACTATTTACATTAATGAATTGTCGTTCGATTCAAAATCTTTGCCTCTTTGCCTTTTAGGGAGAAGTACTGTAATCGCCCGTTTATTTTTCTTACTTCTCTTAAAAGGAAGGTCTGAAATCGCAGTTTAAATTTGCTTTTTACGTACAAATACCTTCCTATTTTATATAAAAAGGCTTTCTCAAAAAAATTGTTATTGAGGATGGTTTGGGAACCGCAACTATAATCATTCTTTAAAAAGATCTCTCCAGTGGTAGTTACGGTTCCTACTTAACACCTTATCAGGTTATAATGATAGAATTGCTTATTCCAAATTTAAAAAAAAACAGTAAAGCAGATATGTAACTTAGCAAAATAGACAAAAATGAAAATCTATCCAAAAGGTACAAAAATCTCCTTAACAAAAACTTACAGTTTAAAAAGTTAAGTATAAGGGTTGGTTAAACGCCAAAAGGTACACAAATCAGCAAGTACCCAACATTTCATTCAAGCTTAGTTGATATAATTTAAGTAATTTTGCTGCATTAACTTTTCCTTCACATTTTTTAGAATTTATTAGATGTCACAGACCCTTATGCTGGCCATTTTCATCTACAAAATATTTGTTCAAGTAGCACTGTAGATTGACTTTAATATCTATTAATCTATAATAATCAAACTATTAATTACAGGTTAAAAAGAAAACGTTATAAAAAATAAAAAAAATTACGAGGCTACAAAATTTAAAAACTTTTTTAAAAAAATGCTTACACCAACATACATCAATGATTTCGATTATTTTATTTTTAATAAAAATCATCTGTTTAAGTTTATTCTTCGATTAAAGTAATTGTTATTTTATGAAGTAGTCAAACGTTTATAATAATAGGTAATAATTATCTGGCTCTATCGCAAATAATATAGTTTTCTTCAATCACACTCTCAATGTAGCTGTTCTTCTCACAATGTTGTATATATGTAATATAAAATAAATAAGATATGCATATTTTTAGGACAGCTAATTATTCCAGTATTTTACTGTAAGTAAAATTAAATTACAATTGAGAAATGAATAATTGTTGTTGAATAATCTACTTGTTATTAACTGTGTGTTATTTGTGCTCACGAATATTTCGGTAAGACGAATTCAAGTCTGAAATATTGTTTTAAATCCTACGTGATTCAAATTTAAACAGTAGCCGACTCTAACTTTGTCTTTTTCTACTTTAACATGCATGTATAAGATGTGACAACTTCAGAATAAAGGGCATATTAAAGATAAATCAGAAGAATAATTTGGAATAGAGTTAAAATAAAGTACCTATTTAAAAACGAAGATATAATATACATTTTATCATGATTATAACCAAATAATATTATGAACGAACTGGCCAGCATCTGTGGCATCTAATAAATTCTAAAAAATGTGAAGGAAAAGTTAATGCAGCAAAATTACTTAAATTATATCAACTAAGCTTGAATGAAATGTTGGGTACTTGCTGATTTGTGTACCTTTTGGCGTTTAATCAACCCTTATACTTAACTTTTTAAACTGTAAGTTTTTGTTAAGGAGTAATATTGTACAATAACAACGAATTCCATAAGGAAATTGTATAAATTATACTTATAAATAATATCTAGCGAGTATAGATTATATCTAGTATAATTTTAAAATGTGGCAATTTGAATTTAAATTGGTTCATTTATTTTTAAGTAAAATTAAATGCAGCCTAAACTACGAATTCTATATTACTAATAGTGGAAATAAGAAGACAGAATGGAAATCACTCAAGTGAGAGAAATGCTCAAGGGACACCAGTTGGGCTACAAAAGGATGCGACACATCTTCACGGCTAAACCCACAAACAAAAATGAAAATCTGTTCATAATCTACTTTTGCTTTATCACATTGAATTATTTTACGCGATAAAATCCATAACTTTAATGTGGATTTTTGGCAATGGCAGACATGTTCTTTCAGGTTTTTTTTTTTCGCCTGACTTCTGCTTCCATTCGTGAGTACTTGATCTACAAAAAAATACGTAATCTAAACCGAGATATAAGTAACAACTTTTCTATCAGACAAGCCGTTTGAGAATATTAATAAGATAAGGTCAATCTACTTGCTTTATCAAATTGAATTATTTTATGCGATAAAATCCATAACTTTAATGTAGATTAAAGCCAGATTTGCGAGTATTTACGCAGGATATTTATTTACAAAACATTAATGATACACTGGGCAACAATTCCCCCCCCCCCCATTATCTGTTGCACGAGGTTTTTGAACTTTTTCTATAAATTTCTGCATCGCTAATACCAAATCTGAAATCCGCTTTCTTTGGTGCATGCTCTAGTTTTAATGCAATTTTGATTTCTTTTTGTTTACAAGTTAATGGTTATGCATTGGTTTTTTAAATTGCGAGTTAATGGGCAACTACTATTGGGTTTAAAATAACCACAAGGCAATTTATGTTTTACAAACATCTCTTTTACATAATTGTGGTTGTTTTTAAATGCAAAAAAAAAAAAAATTGTTATCAGTTCAAAACACCCTCTTGTTTGGTTTTTACATTGAATCCTGGCTTATTCGGGTAACCGTCAATGTAAGCTTAGTCCCCTGACATACTCGAATTAAGTAGGCACAACTGTTTTGTAGTGGATACGACAAAGGTTTTGTTCCCCAGTGTAATTTACTATTCTTATTTCATTTCCTATAGCTAGAGAATTTTTTTTTGCATATTTACGTGTATGTTTGGCCACGTATCAAGCGGTACTTATCAGAGGTGATAATACTGGAAATTACCTTCCGCAACATTAGATATAACATGAGCGTTAAGATTCACTTTCTGAACAGTCATCTTGATAAGTTTCTAGCCAATTTTGGAGTTATTAGTGATGGAACAGGGAGAACGCTTTCATAAAGATCTGAAGACGATGAAAGAGCGTTATCAGGGGCGATGGGACAGAAATATGATGGTAGACTGTAGACTACTGCTGGGAGTATCAAACGAGATTTAACAACTATTTTGGTCTGAATAGAATTTAAATTAGTTTAGAGCAAATTTTATGATTAAAATAAGTGTTTTAATTTGTTCTATGTCCAAATTGTAGACAAATTCTGATGCAATCATATCTTGAGCAGGCATGTCCAAAATCAAGGGCCATTTTAAGATTTCCCCACATATAGCTGCGGGCCGCATTATAAACAAACTCAATTTAAGAAAATTTTGATTTACTATTTAAATAATACAAAGTCGTACAAAAAATATATAAAATCAAAATTTTTGATGAAACTTGGCAACGTATTCTTTAACCAAAACTTCGAAATTTGGTTTGAATTTCATTGGAAGTTCTGATTTTTTAAAATAGATTGAACATGTTGATCTGTTAATATTGATCTTTCATGCGTTTTATTATTTTTAAAACAATTGTTTACACAAAAATGTGCTTCCAAATATGGCTAAAACATGCTTAGTTAAAAATAAAATATTGGGAAATGGTTGATTGATAAATACGTTAGTTATAACTAAAATTTTGGTACTCCAACTTCGGTGAATTTTTGTTTTAAAACAGAATCGCACTGAATTTCGATGAGTTCTAATTGTAAAATTTCATGAACATTTTCAACATCAACTGAAAGAGTAGAAGTAAATATTTGAAATTGATTTTCACATTTATTAAAATCCAAAAATCTTCTTTAAAAATTCGGTAATTTTTGTAGTAATGATTGGCAGCATTCAGAACTTGTTTTACCCAAAGTAATAATTTGTATTTGACACACTGGCCAGTACTGGCCGCAGAGAGTAAGAAGCGAGTTAAGTCCACATCGAGTCATAAACCCGCAATGCTAGCTACTGCCCATTTTGTTGGACACTGCTGCCACTCTTTCGACAACGGCTGCAATGTGGACTACATGTAATTGTAAACATTAAGTTGTAACAATTAAATTTTATAATTTCCAAACATCATGAAGGGCCGCAGGTCTTAGACTAAACCATGCCTGTTTTAGAGTACTAGTTTATTTACTGCATTATAATAATTTATTATATTTCACAAAGATGATGCTCAACTAAATGTTGAAAATTTTACCATAAGATGGTAAACCTTAAAACTTGAATAGCAAAAAGAAAATGTTGTTTAAAGAGAAAAACTGTCAAATTTGAGATCAGCACACTCGAATTAAGTAAGAAAAAGTACATATTTTTGTGGATGCAACCAAAATTTTGTTCCCCAGGATGTTTCCACTGGAAAATCAATTTCGAAAATTTGAGACCAGCCACTTCCTAAAGGATCCTCTAGGTTTTCTTTCTCTTTCTCTAGGTTTAAAACCAGGGTGAAGAAATGCGGAAAATAGTTAAAGACTTTCTAGAAGGGTTAGAGAGATTTGAATGTAGATCAGGGTGGGTCTCCCACTTGGAAGTTAGTGGAGCGAAAGTTCGGCTTGATCACTCGACTGGAACACAGCACACCTCCCACAGTCCAGAAGCAACTCTTAACTTTACAGCAATGTGGAGCATGGAGGCGTCAGGGTCAAGTGACAAGTTTGATCAGCAAAGCTATCCATTCTGTTAAATAATATTGACCTTTTCTTAACCTTCTTCAATCATTATACTATTGCTGGAACATTGCTTTAATGTTTTTACCAAATGTGAACTAGCCATTTTTGTTCTGGAATTATGCTAATTACAAATTAAGGCACATTGAAGTAGAGAATCTCTTACAAAAATAAAAATAAAAAAATGGCCAAAATTTAGTTGGAAAAAACTTTCTTTTAACATTGGAAAACGCTGCAATAAATTGGTTAGAATAATGATGTTTTGTATAGGCGCCACGGTAGCCGAGTGGTTAAGATACTAGACCCGCAAAGCTGCAGATGTATTGTTGGTTTAGTGGGTTCGATTCCCCGGTGTCTAGGCCTTGGATTTTTATTTAATGGTTAATAAAAGGAATTTAACAGTAAAGTATGTTTGCTAGTCGCCTACATGCACGACACCTATTAGTTGAAAAACCTGCCTGAAAAAAAAATAGGCAATTGCTTCACTGATGATGTTACATTATGGATTCATCGCACGTTGGATCGGTTCTTACCAGGTCAATACAGGACTGTCTGAGTGCCCTGAAGGAAATTAGTGACCAAAATAAGGTCTTTCTGGTTGGGTACCTGGTCATTCAGGACATAAGGGGAAACGAAGCGGCAGATTTATTGGCCAGGGAAGGCTCTACGGGACACTTAGTTGGCCTGGAACCCTATTTTGAGGGCCTTCAAGTGTCTTAAGACTGCGGCCATTAAATTCTGGGTGCAAAGGTCTCAGAAGTGGTGGTTGGCCACCACTGGGCAGAGACAGGCGATGGAGTTCATCACGGGCCATTCGCCAATCTGACTGCAGAATTAATCCGTCAAGGCCGCGTGGGGCTATAAGGATAATTGTAGGACACGAAACACTTTATTAATTAGATATTTTCTGAGATTATGTTTTAAAAAAATTATTCAGACAGCATGATCGCTTTAAACTAAATATTATCTCTATAAATAAACATCAATAATGGGCTGTCATTTATAGTAAAGCAATTACTTAAAGCATATGATGACTCTATGAGGTTCTTGGACTGTTACAAGACAGGACAAACTAGTAGAAGCCGGAATCTTCAGCGCTAATCCGAAGTAAAATGTTTTAAGATAGAATAAGTTGCTATAAATCTGTGTAGCAATCAATATCAGTCAAGGTAGTGGTGCGATTGATAAGTATTGTCTAGATACAATGCCCTGAAGAAAAAAAAAAGAAGATGAGTAATGACACGTCAACCTGCCTGAATCGGATAGGTTAGTACAATGGGCGAATTCAGGAGGCCAGATTGAGGGGGGCAGCTGTAGCCCCCTAGCCCTAAACAAAATTTTACGATAAAAAAATAAAACAAAAGTAGCATGGAGAACTTACGAAAGAAATACATTTAAAAAAATGTACAACTAAAAATCTTTTTTTTTAAGGAAGTAAACAGAAAATTGATTCGTGTTATTTTCCATCGAATTCACCCCTGGGAAATTCACCCCCCCCCCAACAATAACACCCTGCACTGACTTATCTTCAGTGGGAGAGTGGCACAACTGTGACGTTACAGGCTTAAAACTTTCGCAGTTTATTTACATCAATCTAAAGAGTAAAATTAATTGAAACTGCACATAGATGTCACTAACACCATTCATCGTTGGATCGTTGGATTGCCGATGTAATGTTGTTTAGATAATTCTTTAATGTCGCTGTTTAACTTATTGAAGTTGATAAAAATAGAAATGAACTATTAACTTTTTGCTTTTAACAGAGAGAGAATCCAGAATATTTTCAATTAAATCGGTCAACTTATAATTTTATTTTAAAAAAGTAAACATTAAAGTAATGCCAATTTTTACAGGCAAGCTTTACGTCCGACTACCAAATTAGCCAACCGATTAATTGTAGTAAATTTATAAATAATTTATAAGATAGCCTTCGTGTAAGAACTATTCTTGAGCTATCGGTTCTTACCAGGTCAATACAGGGCTGGTATGGGAGACTGTCTGGGTGCCCTAAAAGAAATTAGTGACCAAAATAAGGTCTTTCTAGTCTGGGTATCTGGTCATTCAGGACATAAGGGGAAACGAAGCGGCAGATTTATTGGCCAGGGAAGGCTCTACGGGACACTTCGTTGGCCTGGAACCTTATTTTGAGGGCCTTCAAGTGCCTTAAGAGTGCGGCCATTAAACTATGGGTGCAGAGGAGGTCTCAGAATTGATGGTTGGCCACCACTGGGCAGAGGCAGGCAAACGAGTTCATTAGAGGCTATTCGCCAAGGCTGACTGCAGAATTAATCCGCCAAGGCCGCGTGGGGCTATAAGGATAATTGTAGGCCTATTAACTGGGCCACTGTAGGCTCAGGAAGAGGAGGAGGAAACGGCACTGCACTGTGTTGTATCAGTGTGAGGGGCTTGTCCTGGCTAAGGATGTTACTTATCGGGGAGGAAAAACCAAGGCCTGAGGAGCTTTACCCAAGAGTCGCTCTCCAGAATTAAGAGTCTAATTAATAGGACGGGTCTGAAGGGCGAGTTCTAGAGTGGGGGAGTCTCAATAAATCCAAAGGGGTCGCAATGGCGTAGGCTTTGGGCCGCCCTATTAGAATCTGTAGAACAATTCATTCTTACAGTTTGCATGGCCAAGTTATATCATGACAAAATAGTTTTCTATACGTATATTAAAATCAGTAACAAAGATATTATTAAATACTTAAACCCATGAAACACAATCAGTTACCATGAAGTTGTTTACAAGGTAGAATTGAATTTAGTGAAAGTCGTGGAGGCAGAAAAAGAGGCGTTGGAGGCGGCTAATAGACAATAGTTGAAGGTGACTAACGTTGAAAAAGAATGTGAATATTTTAGTTTGCCACTATAGGCTATTGAAGGCATTAGAAGCCAAAAAGAGTTGTTTTTATTTTTCTTTCAGCCATCAAACAATTTGGTTAATGTGCAAAAAATGAAAGCAATAAATTGTAAAATTAAAAAGTTTTAGAATAATATTTATTTTTAATTTTTTAATAAAAGAACTAAGAAAGAAATATGAAAGAATAATCTACTGTTGAAACTCAGTAATTTAATACGGACTCTTGGGACTCTAGAGCGGGCAAGGCGCATTGGTCTTTTATTTTTTATCGTTACTTTCAATAAAAATTACATTTCTCTGAGTTACGTATGCTAAAAAGCATTCGTTTTTTTTAATTAGCGCATTTTATGCTCTTATCAAGTATTTTTATTTTAAACTACACGGAAATAGCGTTAGTAAATTCGTATATTCGGTTGAAATATTGTAGCCAAAATTTTATTATTTGAAGCAACAATAGTGTCACAATGGAATAGCAAATTTGAGCTTTCTACCACATTTTGTATTTGATATATTTTGTTTTCAATAAATTTTTGAAAAATTGTAATACCTATTTTTTCTCTCTCTACAATTCTTGAAAGTATTTTATTTATTTACCCCCAAGTAAACCCCCCAAAAAATTTTGCAGATAGAAAAGAAAAATAACTAAAGCTAGCTTATGAAATGAAATAACTGCACATCCAACAAACCTAACCCTCTATAAGACTTTTCTTAAATCCATTTGGACTTACGGATCACAGCGGTGAGGCTCAACTAAATCCTTCAATATCTCCCGCTAGCCAATCCTTTCAATCAAAAATGCTCCTTCGTATTGTTAATGCTCCCAGTTAGGTCACTAACCTCATGGTTCATAAAGATCTGAGTTATCCCTCTTTGTCGCCGAATCTATCCATTCATCTTTCTTCAATTCCCCCCCCCCCAAATAAAAACAGCCTATCTATCCTGCCATCCAAATTCAACGGCTGGAAATCTTCCCTCAATAATCTCTCCTGATAACCCACCACGATGTCTATAACACCGTTCACCTTGTGACCTCTTACCCTAGATCTTTACCAGTCACTAAAATTCCCGAGAGTATCAGCACAGGCTCTGTGCCTCTACGGTTGCGTAGGTTGCAATCAATGGTCTTTTCTTCATTGTGTTGCTGTAATCTAGAACTGGACAGGCTGGATGTTAAAAGAGGTCTAAGGAGCCGTCTTGTACAGCAGTACATTGCAGTTAGAGCGGTGTGCTACTGTTAATTAAATGTTTCAGTCGAGTTCATGATAGTTGAAGTTTTCAGTTGAAGTGCAGTAACCAGGTGCATTAAGGATTACGCAAAGCAGCGCTATCCTTGATCCATTTGATTCCAGCAAATTCCCTGGTTGTTGAATTAAAACTGTCCGGTAACTCGCAAGTTAGTGTTTCTGGCGAGTGTTTTAGTCTAAATCCGATTGGATGCAGTAGTATTGTATTTTCAATTTTATTGTCGTATTATACTGACTGGCCGATAGCCATCAGAATTCAAATATTAGTCCATCATCAGGAGAAGATAAACCAGTTGTAGTAGAGTATTTGACATCAATTATTACGTTTACGTCTCGCACTACACTAGCTAGGAAGGTTTATAAGGTGATAAAGTTTTACGGTTTTACATTTCCTTCATATTACAGATAGCAGTATCTCCAGCCCTATTGGTGCAATCACTACAAAAACATAGGCAGTTATAGTACCCATTTACCTTTATAATTGAGCATAATTGCAGCTTTCTAGCTGTATGTTTGAAGGAGATATATGGTGATAAAGTTTTAGGGTTTTACATTTCCTTCATATTTCTGATAGCTGTATCTACTGTCCTAATGGTGCAATCGCTACAAAAACATAGGCAGTTAGAGTGCTCATTTACCTTTACAATTGAGGATAATTGCAGCTTTCTAGCTGTATGTTTGAAGGAGATATAAGGTGATAAACTTTTAGGGTTTTACATTTGCTTCATATTTCTTTCTGATAGCTCTATCTTCTGTCCTATTGCTGCAATCGCTACAAAAATATAGGCAGTTATAGTACCCATTCACCTTTATAGTTGAGCATAATTGTAGCTTTCTTGCTGTATGTTTGAAGGAGATATAAGGTGATAAAGTTTTACGGTTTTACATTTCCTTCATATTTCTGATAGCTGTATCTCCTGTGCTAATAGTGCAATCGCTACAAAAACATAGGCAGTTATAGTAATCATTTACCTTTACAATTGAGCATAATTGCAGCTTTCTAGCTATATGTTTGAAGGAGATATAAGGTGATAATGATTTAGGGTTTTACATTTCCTTCATATTTCTGATAGCTGTATCTCCTGTCCTATTGGTGCAATCGCTACAAAAACATAGGCATTTATAGTGCTCATTTACCTTTACAATTGAGCATAATTGCAGCTTTCTAGCTGTTGGCTCAACTGTTGACTGACAGTTCCATTTTCGTAATTCACTTTTATATTAGGCGAACTTGAAAGGATATTGTTAGAAATTTTGACATGATCGCAATACCTAGCGTAGTGAGAGAAAAACTCATTAATTTTAGGGAACACCCATTTTCCCAAAATCTGGCACATGCTAGGGAATATTGTTAATATTAAATACATATATATTTCTGTCTAAATAAATAATTGGGAAAAATTAAAAAAAAAAAAATTCTTCCCGGGTGATGGTTTAATTTGAAATGAACCAAACAGGCAAGAATGACTGGCGGCGAGGCTAGAGTCGTGAGTAAATATTTGCGGCGCTGAGCTGAAGTGGCTCTTGTTTGCCCTGCAGAGCACTTCACGGCATGTCTACTAAACTTGACTATCCTTCTCTTTCCTCGCGACCAGGGCTAAAGAGGTATATCTGAAAATGGCTGCTTCCTCTACTTTGCCCATGTGGACGGACATACGACCTCCATATAACGGGTTTCTAATTGAGTTCTCTTACATAGCAAACACTCCTTGGCGAGAACAGGCACACGGACTATTTCTTTGCGACAATTATGGTGAGCAAAATTTGCTCCATATTACACAGTAGGTTCAGCACATGTTAGAATATAGTCAAGTTCGTTCCCGAAAATGGCTATTGCTCGTCAGAAAATCTGGTTTAAATCTCACGACTCTTAACATAAATTTCTCTCAAACTCAGACCATTTGAGACACTTTAATACTTACTGGAGGATCAGGTAACCAAGGAGGATCTCCAACTCTTAGCAGATAGGAAAGCATTAAATATTTGGGTTCTATATGCTATAAGGATAGCTTTTCAAATAAAGATAAGGAATCCCGTGCCCAATGTGGAAGAAAAGCCATAGAACTGCTGAATTTTATACTATCCATCATGGACAGTGAAACCAGGACTCTTAACAAAATAGAAACAGATCCGAAAACTTAGAGCTGCCGAAATGAACTTCTGTTGAAGATCAGCGTGATGCTCAAAAGCACAACGGGTAAGGTCCGAAAGAATTGTTTTTCTTTGCCATATGCGGTCGTTTGTTTGCAATGTCGGCCTTCAAACGCTCCAATAACGCTATATAATATTCACTGTTGATGGTATTTCCCTTCTCAAGATAGTCGATGAATATTACACCATGCACATCCCAAAATACCGAGGCCATAACCTTTCCAGCCGATTGTTGTGCTTTCGGCCGCTTTGGACGAGCTTCACCAGTTACAGTCCACTCAGATGACGATCGTTTTGATTCCGGAGTGAAGTGATGGATCCATGTTTCATCCATTCTCACATATCGACGCAAAAATTCCGGTTTGTTACGTTTAAACATGGCCAAACACTGTTCAGAATCATTAACACGTTCTTGTTTTTGGTCAACAGTGAGCAAACGCGGCACCCACTTTGAACAGAGCTTTCTCATAGTCAAATACTCATGCAATATAAATCCAACACGTTCTTTTGATATCTTTACGATGTCAGCTAACCACGCAATTTCATTTTTCGATCATTCAAAACGATTTTGTGGATTTTTTTTATGTTTTCTGGTGTTATCGCCTCATTTGGACGTCCTGCATCATCGGTGTCTCTAAGACCACGTTTGAAGTCAGCAAACCAACGTTTTATTGCTGTTTCTGATGGAGCAGAGTCCCCATAACACTTTTCAAGCCATTGCTTCGCTTGAACGGTATTTTTTCCCATCAAGAAGCAGTGTAAAATTAAAACACGAAATTGTTTTTGATCCATTGTCTTGAAAATAACAAAAGTAGCGTCACTCTTAGCGCAATAGCTCACAAACTAATGAATAGAATATCATGAAATTTTAACAGCTGTCTTTTGAAGGTTAGTACTAACTGAAAAAGAGATGAATGCAATACAACTATGTGTTAGGCCCGGGACTTTTCAGCCCATGTGTTAAAATACGGTTCTTGGAAGTACAGTACGACATAATAGCTCGTATCTACCAAAGAACCTGGACCTTGGGACCGGACATACACTAAGAATGAAATGGATGTAGATAGATGGCCCAGAAGATGTGGAGGAGTTTCTCATCTCTAAATAGAATCAAAAGCAGACCTAGGAGGGACTGGCAGCAGTCTAGAAGGATAAGATCCAAGTAGGCAACCTTCGGACGAAGCCTGAGTAAAAGTGAAAAAAATATAAGTAACTCTTACTGACAGTATACAATTTTTAAACGTACAATATAATGAAATGTAACCTAATACGGAAGCCTACCTCGGATCAATACAAGTAAAGTAATCGCCTATTTTTTTTCAGGCGGGGCTTAACGTTTAACTACCAATTAGGTGCCGTGAACGGAGATGGGAGCTCATACTTTACAACTTTACTATAAACAATTTTTTTTCTATCAAATTAAAAAATAGCCACACGCGGGATTCGAACTGGGAATCTCTCACACACAAAGCCACGCTGAATTTTCAAAAAAAGAAATCAATTAAGAAATGTCGTACTCAAAGTCAAATTTCTTTCGAACTCAAAATTTTGGCAGTCCAGATAGATAAATAGATCAAAAAAGTCTTTATTATTGAAGCATTATTTACTTAAGGAGATGCAGTTTTCACATTGATTCTTAAAGACAAGCTATTTGTGATATCTCATCTGGGTGAGTTGTTCATGTATTTATTTTTAAAAAATGTTACCATTTAAAATGTTCTTTCTGGCTGAGAAAAAATTTAAAGAAAACATAAAAATAAAAACACAATAAAATGAAATTTAAACTTTAATGCAATCCAATAAAAATTGAAAAAAAGGTGCCTCCTCTGGCTCGCAAGCCAGGTTAGTCAGGAGGTTATCAACTGCTCTCTGTATCTGAGGAGGCACCTTTGAAGGCACAGTACATGCTTCTCAAGTTGAGTAAAGTGTATTATTTGATAAATTAAGGAATAAGTTTGATCCTTTACATGAAAGATATTGATCACTTAAATATGTGGCAGGAGGTTTCCAATGTTTTTGGTAATTAAACGCAACTCTCCCAAAATTATCAAATAATTATTAAACCTTCTCGTTTGTAACAGATGTAAAATTAATTTTTAGCCATTTTGTGTATGCTTGAGAACATCTAAAGCTCTTTAACATTTGATTTTTCTTAGAAAAATCACTCGAAAAACTACTTATTTCCCGATATTAAGAAAAATACTATCTTTACGGCCTTGGCAATATTTTTAGTAGAAATGGGATGAAAAAATACATAAAAATGACCTATCGCGTGCTCTTCTTTCTCTTTGATAACAAGTTAAAAAATTGAAATATGATTAATAAATACCGGATTTTGAAATGGCTTAATACCTCTTTAAAACTGTGTATACGAAAATGGGGGTCAACTACGAACCCTCACTTTTGGTCGCGCGTCAGCCGCGTATGCGGGCAGGAATCTAAAATCAAGTCAATATTCTGAAACTAGAGGTGACGGGCAACAAATTTTTCCTCTACCATTTGTTTGCTCAGATCAACCGTTTAAGCATGAAATGCATTTGAGCCGTCTTAAAATGAACACCGTGTATATTTTTTAAATATAATTTTAAGGCGCGTCAATATCTGAGGTTTTTAGCGCTGGCAGCTTTTTTTTTAGTGCACTGCCGGCCACTGGACAATGTTCTTTCGTTACAGTCAACACTGTCCATTACCGGAAAGTGAGCTGTAAGAAGCCCCTAGGAAGAGAAAATTTAAGGGGCCAGCAGCTGGATTCGAACCAGGGAGCTCCACGTGGGATACGCTAACCGCATAGCTAATCCTTTCCCTTATTATTATTATTATAAATGTTATCTATTGTTACAAAAGTACAACGGATTCTTATTTGTTTTTAATATCTTCTGTAAGGATGCGTGAAGACACTGTTCACAGGGGAATGTTCTCAGAAAACCTAATAGTAAGAGAAATCTGTACATAAAAATGGGGAAAAATTAGAAGCAAATTTAAATAAAACATAAGTTTTTTCAAAACGTTTCTAAATTACTGAAATTATTACAAACTATAGTATGAATGAAATGTTACGATACTTGCTGATTTGTGTACCTTTGGTCGTTTAATCAACCCTTATACTTAACTTTTTAAACTGTAAGTTTTTGATAAAGAGATTTATTATTATTATTATTACTATTATTATTATTATATAGGCGCCACGGTAGCCGAGCGGTTAGAGGCGAGACCTGCAAAGCTAATATGCATTGTGGTACTGGGTTCGATTCCCCGGTCTAGAGGCCTTGGATTTTATTTAATGGTTAATAAAAGAAATTTACAGTAAAGTATGTTTGCTATTCGCCTCCGTCCACGACACAATGCCAATGTAATAGTTCGAAAATGAAGTACATAGTTTTCCCGGATTTTTTAAATTTTTAATTTTTGTGGTTGAATGCTTTTTAATCACTCTTACTTCACTATTAAAAGGGTGTTTCTTTTTAATCGAAGATTTTTTTTCCATTTTTGAGTTATACACTGTCCATTTTAAAACAAGTAATTCATTTTGCATCGTACCAAAAAAAAATGAAAACGAAAATTAATTATATAGAGTGCAATTAGTAACTCAGTGCAATTTGTAACAACGATTTCTTCGTGTTCGAAACAGAGGAAGAGATCAACTCAAAATCAAAGACCTGGAAGAATTTCGCACTTACGAAAAATTAGAGAAAGTCAAAATTACAAGTTTAAGCACCCAGCTAATTTGAAACTGAGTGTGCCACGGTTTTGTGCTCATATTATTCGAACCAATTATAGCAGTAAACTGAGCTATAATAGAACGTAATTGCTGGTTTAGTAAAGTTAAAAGTAATTTATAATTAGTGTAATTGTGTAAAGTACACGAGAGCTATCGTGGAATCGAACTTATTATCTTGATTATATTTGGTAATGTAGGGGCGTGACCAGATGTAGGTCGGGGTCAGCATAGTTCGCCTTATGCTGGCACCAATCTGCTCACAATACTGACTCCGTTTCTAGCAAGACAATAGCGGACACTATGCTATACCGGCTTACCCTTACGCTGCAGTAAGTATCTATTGTAAGTGCACCCATAAATTGCCAACCATTTTTTAGTCGAAGCACTATTCTTAGGCAATATTTTCTTGTAGGCTTTTGTTCTGAGAAACCTTAGGCATCCCCTAAATCAGTGGTCGGCAAAGTGCGGCTCCAGAGCTGCATGTGGCTCTTTGGCTCCTTAAGTGCGGCTCTGGCACAAATATACACATCCACGGAAGGCGCAATAATATTTTTATTTTTAAAAAAACTTGGTAAGAAAAAAATTACATCTTATTTTGATAAATTAAAATTCTTCTATAAATCGAGAACATGTATAATTTTTTGTTTAAGTTAAAAGATAGATAGGTAATTAAAATTTTATATTGTTGTAAAAATACGTAACGAACATCGAGTTTAATTTTATTAGTTTTCGTAAACGTAAACACAAACCATGTACAAGCTACCGGCTGAAATTGTTCGTATGGTATAGCAGGTTTCAGGAATTTAAAAACAGCAGAGCAACTTTAGCATTTGTCAAAAATCCTCTTAATGCTACGGTAACCGAGTTGAAATTTTCTCCTTTTGAAATTGGTAGCTTTGAAATACAATTGCTGGATTTAAAAAACAAGGAGATATGGCGCTCTAAATTCGAACGTCTTTGTGCTGAATTGGAAATATTGGAGAAGAAAAAATATGATCTTAGTTTACAACAAAAGTGGTCTGCTTTGAATGACCTGGAGAAGGAAGACATGTTCATTTTCAACGTTTGGAATAGTATTCCTGACTCTTACGATCAGCTGAAAAAGCTCGCGTTTGCTGTTCTTTCCCTTTTCGGTTCTACATATATATGCGAACAATCTTTTTCAAGCATGAACATTATCAAGAGTAAACTGAGAAGTCGTCTTATTGATGAGAACTTGGAATCATGCCTTAAATTAAAAACAACAACATACAAACCTGACTTACTCAAACTTTCCAAGGAGATGCAAGCACATTGTTCGCATTAATAAATATTTATTAAGTATGAAATTTAGTATTATTTAGTGTACTACTTATTTAGTGTAATAAAAGTTTACTAAACAAGCAGATTTGGCTCCCAATTTTTTTTTAAATTGTTGTAATGTTCATATTTGGCTCTTTGGCTAATAAGTTTGCCGACCACTGCCTTAAATCAATACAATTGCACTCGTTATTGGGCATAGTGTGGAAGCAAGGTACATTGCACATAATCTGATGCATTATCACTTTAAAAAAATGTCTTACTTATTAAAACAGATTTTGCAATGTGTATATTTCTATCCATTTTGCAAAATTCCTACTATAAGTTTATAAAAAGCAAATCGTGCACATTTTTGGTTAACCATTTTTGTTTTGTTTTCAAATATCAAATAAAACGAGATATACTCGTAAGTCTCACACTCAAAATCAAAATTAAATTAAATAATTTAAAAAAAAAAAAACATAATCTATGTGCTTAATATTTTGTTTTCATTTAATGTCTTAAAAATAAAAGAAAATAATGCAAATCATTTTGTGTTTATTCATCCATTTATTTCTCTGCTTTTGATTTTTGCTGTGTATTTGAGAGGATCCAAAAAATTCAAACGCTGTATTCCAAAATGTTTCAGAAAATCACTAAGTAAAGTAGTGGCGATGTTTTTCAGGCGGGCTTTACGTCCAACTACCAAATTAGGTGTCGTGGACGGAGGCCACTAGCAAACATACTTAACTGTAAATTTCTTTTATTAACCATTAAATAAAATGCAAGGCCTAAAGACCGGGGAATCGAACCCAGTACCAACAATACATATTAGCTTTACAGGTCTCGCCTCTAACCGCTCGGCTATCGCGGCACCTCAAAGTGAATAGTCACTTTTAGAATAGAATAGTCTACTTTCTAATAATTTTATGAGAAACTTACGCATAACATATAAAATCTAACTGATAACCCTCTTTATGATTAAATTTAAAGGAATAATAGATATTGTAACCAGCATTTTAGGATATTTGTTGCATTTTTTAAAGTAACTAGGCATTAGATAAAATGGCAGGATTTCATACTATGCCGGTAAAGTATAGGTACAATTAATCCATATAACGAATGGTGTACGAGATGTACATGTTGTTGAACAATGTCGTAAAATTGTAATAATAATAACAAACCACAGATTTGATCAGGGTTATCATTTTAACAAATGTCGCTTTCTAGCAAGACTGCATAATGTGTTTACCACATTAGTTTCCAAGTTAAATGGCAAGAATATGAAAATATAAATCACGTTTCTTAGCATTTTTGTACTAATTAAAAATTGAATTAAAATGCTCTTCTTCTAGAAAGCAAAAGAAGAATTAACACCGCATTCTTTGGCTCGTATTAGAGTATTTGCAGGGTAAGATTGTCGGCCTAAGGCCCAACCCCAGGAACTATGGAGGACCTTGGATTTTGGAGGGTTTTTGAGGCGACCCCCTTGGGTTAGTGTATGTATGTGCCTTGGTTGTGCAAAAATATAGCATAAGTGCCCTTAATGTAAAGTGAAAGTGCATGGTGTACTGTGCTTTCAACTGCATGCAACAGCGACCCCCTGCGGGATTTCTGACGAAATGGGAAATGCAGTCATTCATAACACTTAATATATCACCAATACTTTTTTAAATAAAATGTAGTCATACGCGGGATCCGAACTGGGGATCTCCCACTTACAAAGCCACGCTCTTGACCACTAGACCAACATCCTGACAGAATATTCTTACCGTAATCATAGGTCAAGAAGTCTTGCATCAACATGAGGGGATTGATGATAAAACAAATTTATCCTGATTCACCCACAACATTACACTACATTTTTTTAAATCTTCAATTATCATTATTTTTTGGTCTTTGCGTCACAAATGAATAGATACAATGGTAACTTTGATCTTAAATATCTCGACAAGTATTAGGAATATCGAAACAGGGTCAACGTCATTTTTTACAATGTTTTATGTAGTTTTCATAATCATTGTCAAAACCAGTGGTGCTTATGTAACCGTGATCAGGTTTTTGGCCGTAACTCTGCCAAAAATGAAGATACAGCATTGTGGGCGGAAAATTTGAAAACTAGACCCAAAAAACATATAGTTTACTTCGTGGGTTTTTTCGAAATTCCGCTTTCCTAAACCGTTATTAGCGATTGATGCGTTCTAAATGGATCACCCTGTATATGAATACTTTTTACTCAGTTTTTTTATTCAAGAAAATATAAAATAAGTAACATTAATGGCATTGCCGTTTAGTTGCACAAATATTGCAGTAATTTGTGAATAACAGTAATTGCAGTTTTCACAACGTTTTTTTGTTTTAACCGATAAAAAATTGAAGATGCACTCTGGCTGTAGCCAGATTAAATAATCACGTTAAATTACTTAGCGTAATAATATGTTAATTAACTGAAATTATTATATACGAGGGTCGTTTGAAAAGTCCGTGCAAAAATAAAAACTACTTAATTTTTTGGGGTAAACCTTTTTTATTTTTCAATATAGTCTCCTTTTAGGCTTATACACTTCGTCCAACGCTGCTCTAGTTTGTTGATCCCTTCCGAATAATAGGATTTGTCTAAGTCTGAAAAATAGCCATTCGTTTCTGCAATCACCTCCTCGTTTGAATAAAATCTTTTTCCCGCCAGCCATTTCTTCATATTGGGGAACAAATAGTAGTCCGAGGGAGCCAAGTCTGGAGAATAGGGGGGATGTGAAACGAGTTGGAACCCTATTTCCATTAATTTTGCGACCACAACTGCTGAGGTGTGAGCTAGTGCGTTGTCGTGATGGAAAAGGACTTTTTTGTGGGCCAATCGTGGGCGTTTTTCTTGCAGCTCGGTTTTCAAACGGTCCAATAACGATGAATAATATGCACCTGTAATAGTTTTACCCTATGAAGATACAGCATCGGGAGTGGAAAATTTGAAAACTAGACCAAAAAAACATTTAAGGAGTTTAATTTTACGGATAAATATAATTATTGAACAGTAGTATTAGTCATTTTGCTGGCGTTGAAGGTTAAAAGACGTAACTAAAGGCCTAGTTGTCAAAATTCCAAACGTCCTTAGTACAGTAGTATATCTTACTTTGTTCGGGAGCAATTTATTGAACACATTACAAAAGTAGCTTTTTAAAAATATCAAGAATACAAGAGCCATTACGAAATCGATATTAAGTTGTGACCTACATCTGGCCGGTGGCGGGCCCAACAGCAGGCGATATATATCTCAACTGGGTCTGGCCTAGATCTGTCACCGTGTTAGAATGTCAGATGATTCAGTGTCGAGGACATTGCAAGCTCCCCAAAGTCGGCTACAATTAAATCCATTAGCTATTTTATCCGTATTTCTATAAAGTAACACATATTTTGTGTACAAAACTAGTAATTGTTATTATTAGTTTGTCTACTTAACCATACTTTTTTATTTTTTTACTTTATTTAGAATAGAAAATAAATTTATTATTCTGGGACAATTGTCCCCTAAGAATAAATACAGGTACAAATAGAGACCTTAACAGTTTGGCCTGTGATTAAACAGAAAATAAATAAATAAATAAGTATTTACAAAAAGTGAAAATAAAAATAACAGCAGAAATTAAGGAAATAAATTAAAACAATTAGAATGTCGGAGGAAGCTGAATAGAAAGGAGATAACTGAATAGACGGGATTTAAAGATAGAAAGGGTAGGAGCACGGCGGACAGATGAAGGCAAGGAGTTCCGGAGAGAGGTAGCGCGTATTAGGAAGGATTTGTCAAAGGATGAGGTACGGTGAGAGGGAATATAGAGATCAGATGAGCGAGATCTAGTGTTACGGGAATGGATGGAGGATTTAAACTTAAGGAGTTGGAAAAATATAGGATGGGCTTTGAGACTGGATGACTTGAAAAAGGAATGAAGCCAAAAAATACTGGCGACGAAAGACAGGAAAAAGCCACTTCAACTCATCGTAGCAGTGGCGAAATGCGGGAGTCTTTGGAAATGCTGAAAATAAATCTTATAAAGCAGTTCATGGAGGCGCTTGAGCTTAGCTTCGAGATCACCAGAAAGGCCGGCCATACACTAAGCAACCATAGTCGAAATGGGGGGAAATAAGAGAGGAAACTAGGAGTTGCTGGGTCCTTAATTGGTGACGGGAAACTATTAAACTGCTTCAGGATGTGGATGGAGCGGCGAGAGATTTGAGGGAAACATGGTTTTTCCAGGATAGGTTTTGGTCAAAAGTGATAACAAGGTTTTTCACAGTGGAACAATATTTTATTGGGATATTATGGAGGAAAAGATTAGGAAGAGGAGCCAATGATTTAAGGATTTATTTACACAAGTGCAATACATTTCTGCAATAAAGCTGATACAACATGATACATAGAATAAATACATGAATAGCATGAGGGGAGAATTCACCCATTGGTGAAACTCCTAAATAGTTCAACTATTGTGTACTGACACTTCTATTTTATTAAGAAGATCATGTGGCAACCGTCGTGGAGGATTTGCAATGCAGTAAGTTTAACTAAAGGGTTAGAATGTGAAGAAATTGAAGCTTGGAATTTAACTTAACGGGCATCTTGCAGCTTCAGAAACATAGAGAACAAGAAGATCTCGGTGCAAGGTAGAGTTTAATACAAAGTAAAGGAGCATTAGCGAATTGGACGGAGTGTTTTTTGATTGAATAGATTGGATTCTTGTAGATATTGGAAGCTTTGGCTGAGCCCCAAAGTTCCGTTCTGTAGGTCCAGGTTTGAGTATCATGGTATCCGACATTAGGCTCAGATATTTTGACCAACTGCAACTCTCTAGTGAGGAAGCATTGGCCAGCATGAATGGTCGTAACTGTTCTCATCTTTTAGTTACATCAAAGCAGCGTATGTTCATGCTCTAAACTACTTATAGTGTTTATTGTACGATTTGATCTCAATTTATGTAAGAATTTAGAACTATACAGTAGGTATTTTTATTTTATTAGTTCACCTCTCTTAATTCCGTAATACTTAATTAAATAATTTATTTTTATTTTCTGTTTCTTAAAGTATTATTGTGTTATCACATTTGTATTAATACTGTAGTAAAAAGTAGTAAAGTAATCGCCTATTTTTTCAGGCAGGCTTTATGTCCAACTACCAAATTAGGTGTCGTGGACGGAGGCCACTAGCAAACATACTTTACGGTAAATTTCTTTTATTAACCATTAAATAAAATCCAAGGCCTAAAGACCGGGAATCGAACCCAGTACCGCAATACATATTAGCTTTGTAAGCTTCGCCTATAACCGCTCGGCTACCGTGGCGTCTGACTACATCATAAAACATGTTTCCACATATTTTTAATCACATAATATTTATTTGATTCAGTTCTACTACAAATAAGCTCAAATTGTGGATATTCAAAAATTTAGAAATTTAATGTATTTAAAAAAAAAAAAACTAGCACATAAATATGAGATGAAATTGTGCAGAATTTTTGTTAGAAAATATAAAAAATAAAATCAATTGAAGATTTAATGGAAACATTAAATTTTCAAAAACAGTTTCTATGGAAACCAGTTAGTAATATTATTATGTTTATGTCAGCGAAGGTTTTGATATCTTTACCACCCAAAAATGTTGGTTAAATTTTTTAGTATGGGGTGTTGCTCACCCTCCCAAATATGCACAGCACACGGCCTCCGTCGAGTTGGTGGTATATAAGAGACAAAGAACTTCATAGAATATTTCAGCAAGCTTGCGCAAGTAAACGTAAAATCTTTATGTTCCCATTCGTAAGTACGTTGTAGTTATTCTACTTCGAACTTCGTCATTCTTGTCATAAGGCATAGATGAAATTAAATAATTATCAAAGGGTTGTTCATCAATGCTTTACTAACTGTATAATGGAGCATGCTAAGGATATTAGCATGAGTGCAAGCATCTACTTGCTAAGAGTAACTTATAGACAAAGAGATAGTGGAACTAGGACACAATCTGGAAGCACAAGGCGAAATATTTGCTCATTCCCTTCACCCAATTCCAGTAAAGAACTAAAAAAAAAAAAAAAATCCATTGGGATTCATTAATGTTCAAAATGTACGGATTTCAATTTGGAAGTTCAAAAGACAGTTACAATAGGTCTACACCCTAAAAGGCTCTCTTTACTTGAATGAACACGAAGTAGCCACACTCTACATTCTACAAAATTGAGCAGGTTATACTACCTCTTGACAAGAACAGCTGATGCTGTGATCTAGAAGGCAGGGTAGGACTGCCGTGTGATAATCCCCCTCAAGAGGGAATTTTTTTTATTTTTAGTGGTCAGACTATGTCTTTATTAGCAGAGAAATGCGAATTAAGGGGGTAGTTCGTCTATGATGCACATAAGAATCACATTCTAATCTACAGGGTGAACCAGTAAGTATTGTCCTAGTGTGTGTAGTACATCTAAAGTGGAGTTCAATGACGTATTGGCCAACTTCACTGCTCTTATTTGACGTCACTGTTACAAATTGCACTAAAAATAAAAAAAAAATTCTCTGAAATATTTGAGAAAATGTTAGGAAATATTTTAAACAAGTACTGTTTTTATAATCGAAGGTTAATTTGCTTTAGTTTCAAATATGGTACAATAGAAAATTTTGAAACCAATCCAACAGATAAGGGAAGACACCTAGTTGTACTGGTTAATACCTAATTCAGATATAAGGATTATATGTTAGTGGGTTCAAAGGGTTGTTAAGACTTATTCACATTTTTTTCTTTTTTAACAGTGTAGTTGTGTGTGAAATTGTAATTTGGAGTAAGTACAAATGAATTTTTGTTTATAAAAATAGTACTTGTTTAAAATATTTCCTAACATTTTCTCAAATATTTCAGAGAGATCAGAAGTAACTTTTTTTTAAAAAAAGAAGTGCAGTTTATAACCTTTGACTTCCTTATTTTAAGACAATCTACTTTAAAAATTGATTATTGGTCCATCTAAAAGAGTTTTCAATGAATTAAACAACTTGATAAACTAACACTGTTGGGTGCTGGTGAACACGTTTTCTTGCAAAACAAACGTAATTTCTCATACGAAGATAAAAGGAATCCTGGAAAATGATATACCGTTTGAAAGCCCATTAAACAAGGAAACTTTTACAAAAAAAGTGCCAGCACCTAGGTCTAATAATGATCACATAAGGGCGTAATGAGTTTTCTTAAAAATTTCGATTACTTTTTGTTTTTCCAGTATCCAAGAGGAAGATTGAGGCTGTTTGGAGAATAACTTATGCTTCGAAATGGTATCAATTTTTAGAAAATTTATCTGCCTTTCTAACCGTGTCATCAGAATCGAATTCGGACTAAAACTTTCTGAGTAATAACGTTTTTATTGCAAAAAAGTAATGTTTTTAGAAAAAAAATTAAGTGACGTCACTCAAGAACAGTGGAAAATATGAAGTTGGCCAATACGTCATTGAACTCCACTTTAGATGTAATACACACAGTAGGCCTATCGATGAAGTGCCGTTTTGGATGAGTTAGCTTTTAAAGTGAAAAACGGGTACTTACTTGTGTCCTTTAAGCCTTCTATCATCGGGTCATAGGAGCTTGCTCGGTCATTCCTGCAACAAGACAATGAATCTCATGAAGCTTTAGCTGTAGATAGATTGCACGCACCACTCTGTCCTTCAAAATTATTTAAAATTTAATTTTAGTAGTTTATTGTAGAAAAACAAGAAATTAGAATTTCAAGTTAGATAAAAACCAAAAAATTAACGCTTTACAAAGACATTTTCCAGAAAAATCGGATTTATTTTTTCCCCCAAAATTGAAATTTTTGAGTTGAAAATATTTCTGAGGAAAATAGAACACCTTCATCGATTATTATGTTTTAAATATACGAGGTGTGGCTATTAAATAACGAGACTATTGCTATAAAACATTTTATTTTAAATTTATACATATTTAGTTATTATCTCCTTCAATATACACCCCTCCCCTATCCCTACAACGCTCCATGCGAATTTACCATTGTTCGAAACAGTGCTGGAAGTCTTTTTCTATCAGCTCCTGCATGACGCGTGCCGCTTTTACTTTCACAGCTTCAACGGACTGAAATCGTGTTCCTTTTAATGCAGATTTGACTTTTATGGATCAAATAAAAGTTCAATGCAGCGTGAGCCGGCTAGTTGTTTTGATGGAGAACCCATGACTTGTTCTTCCATAAATCGGGTCGGTTTTTTCCTTACTCTTCCACGGAGTTAAACAAGCACCTCACGGTAGTAATGTTGATTAATTATAATCGATATTTTCAAGCCGTTTTAGACGTGGAAAGGCGACCCGGGCGGTCTTCATTACCGACGTCTTCTAGGCCATCTTGGTAACGCTTGAACCACTCAAAATCTTACGCACGTGATTAACATTCATCGCCATAAACTTCTTTTAATAAAAGATAAGTTTTAGTAGCGGTTTTATCAAGTTTTGATGTGAAATTTCACAATTCGTTGCTCTACTATATGTGTAGTAGTTTCATGTTTTCGGCAAAACGAAACTAACACCTCTTACACAAACGGACGGTTCCGGTCAGACAGATTTTTCTACAAACACGTGAGACGATGCAATCGAACGAGAAGGCTTTACGCTGCACAGCTGTACGGTCGTTAGGATTTGGTTCTTCTGCAGCAGCATCAGTCTCATTATTTAACGTTATTATTTTGAAAACATAGCACATTTCTCTGATTTGAGTCCAATAGCAGTAAGCCACTAGTTCTTCTTCGTCAGGATTGTAGTTTTGTCGAGAAAAATGTCTTTATATTTTGGTTTCACCTCATCCAGAATTAGAATTAACTATAAAGGCATCAACCCAACCAGTATTTTATAAAATAAAATTAAAAAAATAAAATAAAAGCTACAAATTATCTTCAAAATATTATTAACTGCACACCCTAAAGACACTAATTCACTCTCGTAAAACACAGAAATATACGAGTTTTTACTCTCGTAATTAAACAGGCACTTTGGATCACAAATGTACGCCATATCAGTAAAAACAAAAAAAAACGGTTTGCGTACAAAGCCTGAAATGACTGAAATCTTGTTAGGCTAATTTAGGAAGGTTGAAGGCATTTACTGTAACTTAGTACAGTAGTGAAAATGAATTGTCGCTGTGATCATATTCACCTCAAGCAACCAATTAAGTGTTAAAACAATCACTTATTTTACCAATAAATAACTTATCTATTAGTTAGAACCTAATATTTTTAATAAAAACCACCGTCACTCTTCACGCGTATGTCATGCAGGTTAACTTAAGTGGTAATCTTCTTAGAATTGCGGAACGTTGAAAATGCAGGGGAAAGTAACATGCAAATACAGTGGTACCTCGGTTTCTCGACCACAATTCGTTCCAGAAGTGCGGTCGAGAACCGAAACAATTTATCTCATGAGAAATAATGTAAACTATGTAGTTTATTTTGTTTCTTCAAACCCGATCTCTCCCTCCAAAGGAGTGCTTCAGGGCGAAACTTTAAGCCCTTTACTGTTCACTCTTTTTATCAGCGGGATAATGGAGCAGAAGGGATACGCATTAACAGCAGAATAGACCTGTTACTCCTCATGTATGCCGATGACATTGTCATTGCGGCATACTCATGGAAAGATGCCCAATCTAAACTTAAGTTGTTAGAAAAATACTGCCAATTAAATGACCTAACCGTAAACACCTCAAAAACCGTTATTGTTCCCTTTCAAAAATCGCCCCGTATAAAAGTAAAGACTCTGACATATTGCAACGTGCAACTCCAAGGCGCAAAATCATTTGTTTATTTAGGTGTCCCCGTTTCCAGTTCGGGCAAATTTAAAGTAGCGTCGGATCATTTTACCGTGAAAGGCCTTATTGCGATACCCAGGGTAATGCAGATGCTTTCTTACTATAAATCAGATGAATGGGGACCCAAGATACTTCTTTACAAATCGATTGTTTCTACTATACTGCTTTACTGTTCTGAGGTCTGGGCCCCTCATTATGTGGAAATTGTGGAGAGAGTACAGTTGAGGTTTTTTAAAACTTTACTGCGTCTCCCACAAAATACTCCGAATCATTTTGTGCGACTGGAGGCGGGCTGCATTAATTTAAGATCTCTTGTGTTCGACAGAATGCTGAATTACTGGTATAAGATTCTCACTATGTCGGATGACTGTTTACAGAGGGCGTGTTATTTAGAGCTCTTCAGACTGATTGATAACAGAGTTATACCTTTTAATTGGGTACGCTCGCTTAGAGACCAGCTAGTTACCATTGGAGCTCAGGATGTCTGGTTCTCACAAACCAGTTTTACTCTATAAGAAAATATGCTCAACTTAAAAGAACAGTTTAAAAACCATTGTTTAAGCAAAGATGTGAATGCCGCTATTCATTCTAATTTTAACAGTTATTTTAGAAATATTAGCACTTTTAATATCGGTGAAAATTACCTACTTTTTAAAGTTCACATCAATAAATTAAGACTGATTGCTCAAATTCGCCTGGCTAGCTGCAAGTTCCCTACATTGTCTATTAAAGGAAACAAATGTAAATTTTATCCTGAAAAGTGTTGTAATACCTGTTTCACTAACAGCTCAGATAGTCTATCACATTTTATTGTCAATTGTCCGTTTTTTAACTCAATTCGGGAAAAACTTATTAGTAAATATTTGAATGATACCAGTCCCCTGGAATCTCTATTAACTATCAAAACTATTGAACAAATTAACGATATCTACCATTTTTCGCTAAAGGCTATTGAGAAAAAAACCAAAGCAATTCAGATAGTTTTAGGTCAAGCTGACTGAACATTTGATCTAATAAACATTAACTGAACAGTGTTTGTAAGACGTTTCATAAATGTGTTATTTTTTGATACCACTACTAGCGAATTTTAAATTGCTCTTAGTCACTCATTACCATTAGTCCAACCGTTCAACTTTTACTCTACATCTCCACAATATTATTAAACTAGTATCGTCGTTTCATTATTTCGTGAATAGTCTCCTATTCTTGTTTATAAAGATCTTGTATTTTAAGTGACTTATTACTTTATTTTTCTTTTTCTATTTTATTATTATTTCTGTAATTTCACAAGGATAATCATTTATTTTGTACAACTATGTGTATATTGTCAGACTCCTCTGCAAAGAAGATGTATCTTCAAAAGCAAATAAAAATTAATTAATAAAAATAGTTTATTTTGTTTCTAAGCCCCAGAAATATGCCTAACTTTTACTGGCCTAATTTTTTATATTTTATATAAACAAGAAATAAGATCTAAAGGTGTAAATATAAAAACAACTCGGCTCATCTCGGGTGTTCGAGTTCCAAATGTTTGTTCGCATTTCAGGACAATATTTTCTCTAATTTCTTGGTCGAATACCTAATTTGTTCGAAAGTCAAGTCGTTCGAAAACCGAGGTATCACTGTATGTAAAATATTATGCAACTGGAATATTAGCGAGTAATTAGATAGACAATAAAACAAATACAAGTTGCATTTTTTGCAGTTACATGAAATATATTACTTTTTTCTGCAACCATGTGGGGAAGTTCTCATTACTCAATTAAAATCAGCTGTGTAATGCCCAACTTCCCACACTAGTGGGGAAAAATTCCCATTAGTGTCACTTTCCTCACTAGTGAGTGGAAAAACTTTATTGTGCTTCCTTGATATAAGAAGTTTTGTTATTAACATAAATATTTTCTGTAAAACTCTAATAAGCTTATTTAAATTTATTTTATTTAAATAATTAAAAAACGAATATTAAAAAATAAAATAAAAATTGAAAGGAATATAGAAATAAAAATAATATTTTAATAAATAATTAGATATTTTTAATTATAACAGTTAAAAAGGTTATAGTGTTACCTTATAGAAATTTAAAATGGATTCTAGTGATTCCTGTTTAGAAAACACTCCTCCATCAATAAAAGAAACAGCAGAAAATGTAATAAGTAATGTAAATACGTAAGTAATGTAAATAATTGTAATATAACAATAAATGTTTTTAATAAATAAATTACTTTTTGTAGACTGTAAAAATGAAATTTTTAATTTTTTTAGTTAATAAATCTAATGGTTGCAGAAAAAATATAATATTTAACTCGAGTGTCAAGTATTTTCCTCACACTCGGCAATTTGCACTTGCACTCGCCTCGCTTCGCTCACTCGTGCGTGCAAACCCTGCCTCGCGTGAGGAAAAGTACTACTTTCCACACTTGTTAAATAAATAACTATTATTGAATTACTATAATATATTTAAGGATCCACTGAAAACAAATTAATACTTGCAATTAAACAAAATAATAAATTTAAAGAAAAACATGGTGCTTGATGTCTCTCGCAAATTTTTGGAATATTTGGTCCAACGAACGAAAATGCATTTCTAGCTCTGAGTTTTTCGATTTCTTCGCGTTTCAATTATTTTTTATTTAGATCGATAAAACCTGATTCTAAAGCACAACCATAATTTTTTTTATTAACCGCAGAGTTAGCGGTATTTTCTTAATATTTTAATGGTTACCTACGATTTGAAGAATGAGTTATTAATTCGTCTTTCGATTTGCAGACAATTATCACCTTATGCTATTTTCTAAATGGTTTAGAAATGCTATAAGAAACCTGATTTATTTTATCTTATTTTTTCGTTTAACTTGAAGTAATTATGATAAAACTTATTGTGCAGTCCAGCTAGACAGCGATATTTGTTCCTAATCGTAAAAATGGAGTCAGACAGGTGACTAATACTTCTCTCAACTAGCGTATAAGCTATAAACATCTACTAACAAGCAAGCAAAGCGAATACCAATTGAATGGCTGAAAAAAATGTATAAAAAAAACTGTTAACGTGACGGCATAACGTCACCGACAGACGCATATGATCTATGATAACTGCGGTAGATTGCGTACTGTATGCTAGAAACTTAACCTTGTAAAAATTAGTCACCTATCCTGCCGTACCGATTTCGACGAAACATTACGCATGAATTCATCAGGACATAAGTAAAAATTCTGTAAAAGTGGTAACACACAAATCCATATAAACCTAACGATAGAGAGAGTTGAAAACTTTTTGGTGACAAGCAATTTTAAGGTTTTTTTTTAACAATAGGCCGTTTGTCTCAAAAAAACAATACCTTTACAATCTGTTAGATTATTAAAATATCCACTATATTCTAAGTTACGTCTTAAATTGTTAGGTTCTAGTTGAAAAACTTCGATAAGTGAAAATAAAAACTGAATATGCAAGTCGTTAGTAAAAGGTTTATATCTAAAAATGGTCAGCACCAAAATATTGTCAGTCCTGCTCTGTGCTGCCACTCTCCAGTAGGCGATATTCAATGACGACCCAGCATCACCTGCAACACCGTCCGCCCAGCGCAGCTTCGGCCTTACAACTCTCCTAACTCCATAGAGGTGCTCATCCGTCACCTTCTTCGGGATGTCCTCGTCCCTCATTCACTGAAGCCCAGCCCACTGAAGTCTAGCCAATTTCATGAATTTAACCACATCTATTTCTTTAAACATTACATTAAGCTCCTGATTCTTTCGAGACCTCCATTCCTGAAAATTCGCCGCAGTATTTTCCTTTCGAAGGTCCAAGTTTCAGAGCTGTATGTCAAGACTGGGCCGGATCAGGGTCTTGTACAATCACAGCTTCGCCTGCCTTGATTACAGGTGACTTCCCAGATGCTACCGAAGCCCAAAGTAGCTTCTGTTAGCCGCTACAATCCCTTCGCCTTATTTCAGCTGGCACGTCATTATCTTCGTTTCACATTTTCGAATGTGTAGCAGCCAATTATCACCTAACTTGTGGTTGGTGTACTCCGACCTGTTACAAGTACTTGGTCTTCTTCTCAAAGAGGGCGAGTCCCATCCTTCTAGCTGGGCCTGCCAAAGCTAGAAACGCTTCCTCCACGGTTCTGAATGATCTTCCTATTATGTCAATGTCTTCGGCATAGGCAAGTAGTTGAACAGATTTGTTAGATATGATGCCATCTGTTTGAATGCACGATTACACACGAAATTACGTTTGTTTTACAAGAAAACGTGTTCACGAGCACTCAACAGTGTTAGTTTATCAAGTTGTTTAATTCATTGAAAACTCTTTTAGATGGACCAGTAGTTAATTTTTAAAAGTAGTCTGTCTTAAAATAAGAAGGCAAAGGTTACAAATTACACTTTAAACATTAACTTCTGGTCTCTCTGAGTTATATTATTTCATCTGTTCCTCTTCAAATTGCTCTTAATTGCATTATTTATCTTTAAGTTCTTAGACGTTGCTGTAGAGACAAAAAAAGAGACACATTTCAACTCTAATTGTACCAAATTGGATTGGTGATAATGTTTTTGGGGGCTCATTTACATCATAATTAGGCTACTTCACTAATTCGCGGATTTATGCTGGGTGTTGCATTTTAAAAGAAATTGAGACAAAACAGCTTCATTAGGTCTGTCACAAATTATATTCCTGTAAATGCATGCAAATTATAACTAGATATTTTGGGGCATCAATGAATGGTTAACCTTAAGCAATTGTTTCGTACCATTTGCAATTTCTTTAAATCAGTCTAGCAAGTGGCTCACTAACATTTGAACTAAACTTCCATTACTTCAGCGATCGCTGTTAAAGTGTATTTCACATGAAACTTGGTGAAACCGCTAATGAAACTTATCTTTTATTAAAAGAAGTTTATGGCGATGAATGTTTATCACGTGCGCGAGTTTTTGAGTGGTTCAAGCGTTTCCAAGATGACCGGGAAGACGTCGGAGATGATGACTGCTCATCCACGTCCAAAACGGATGAAAATATCGATTAATCAACATTACTACCGTGAGGTGCTTGCTCAACTCCGTGAAAGAGTAAGGAAAAAAACGACCCGATTTGTGGAAGAACAAGTCACGGGGTTCTCCATCAAGACAACGCGCCAGCTCACACTGCATTGTCTGTCAAGACGTTTCTAGCCAAGTACAACATCCCAGTTTTAGGCCATCCACCCTTATTCGCCTGACCTGGCCCCATGTGACTTTTATCTGTTCCATAAAGTCAAATCTGCATTAAAAGGAACACGATTTGCCAGTCCGTTGAAGCTGTGACAGAAAAAGCGGCACACTTCATGCAGGAGCTCACAGAAAAAAGACTTCCAGCACTGTTTCGAACAATGGTAAATTCGCATGGAGCGTTTTAGGGATAGGGGAGGGGTGTATATTGAAGGTGATAATAACTAAATATGTTTAAATTTAAAATAAAATGTTTTACAGCAATAGTCTCGTTATTTAATAGCCACGCCTCGTACAACTACCTTATTACTGGAGGCCGCCCAAAAAATCCATAGCATCACGCATTCCTTTCACAAAGTTTACCAGGGGAATCATCTAGTTTGACAAATCTAAGTACTGTCAGATCCAAATAACCTTCTTTTTCAAAATTTTCTTTCGAACCAAAACAGCTTTAGCGAATACAAAAGCAGCAATGTGGAAAAGAACTCAAACCCAAGGTTTCATGCAGCAATATCACTTAAAAATATCGTTTCTAACAAAAATACTTAAGCTGCTATTTAACAGAATTATTTTTTCCAAGCAAACTTCTGCCTTACTGTTACACTTCAAATTTATACTACAGATTTTAAATAAAATTTAATGAGAATACATTAATGGAATTGTGCGTTGCTTTATCAGAACTTAATAGAATTCGAAACCTTACTTTGCTGTTTGCAACATTGCTTTGAAACACTTTTTGAAATTGATTTCTCTTCTTTATTCATTTATTGTGAGATAAGGGTGATAAGCCAAGCAACTAATCAGCTAAGAAAACCTTGCATTTAATAATAAAATCGTCGCATTTCTTAAAAAAACAAGATTAATATTCTAATCATGATAATACAAAAAACACTTAAATTAATAATTTTACACGTTTTAATCCGACTCATAACTGAAAAGATATCTAGATTAAGTGGTTTCGAAGCACCATTGAGTCCTTACAGAATTAGGATCCTTTGAATTTCCTACATGTAGTAAACCAACACAGAAATTTATTGATTGCTAGTTATTTGAAGTAAATATACAGGGTGACCAGAGTTATATGCTCCACCCACTTTTTTTTTTAACGGCGCGAAATTTCAAAAAAATAAAAAACACGTATTTAATCATTTTTAGTCTAGTTTATTTTCAGTGATTGACCCATTTTTTTAAACCCCTGTATCTCGAGATACAGCATCCAACTTTGTTTTTTCAAATGGAACGTTATAGTTTTCTTTGCATATTTTTTGTAGTATTTGAGCTCCTAAAAAAAACAAAAAAACATTTTTTGAAATCGGTTAGGTTTTTCAATAGTTATGGTAATTTAAAATATGAAAAATAAATTTCAGTTTATTGTCAAAATTACGTTATTTTTTTTAAAGAATCTATTCAAACTGGGCACAACCAACGGATAGGCAAGCCAAAACTCTGGACTCCCACGCTTTGCTTGTAGCAGCACTTATGGTGGCGAAGTCAAGATCTAGGCAGGCTAGAAGTATTCGACGTTTCAGATCATCAAATGAAGCCGCGGGATTAAGGTTACTGTACACTTTATTTTTTAGATATCCCCACAAAAAATAGTCCATTGGGGTTAAGTCAAGAGATCGAGGTGGCCATTGGATGGGATAATGAGTCCCTAAGCACTTTTCATGGAAATTTCTGTCCAGTTAACCTCGAACCACTCTCGCATTATGTGCCGGGCAACCATCTTGTTGAAAATACATATCTAGCCGACGTTGTAGAGGAACATCTGCAAGCAGAACTGGCAAAATATCTCTTTAAAAAAAAGTTAGATACCTTGCACCCAGTTAAGTTCTTTCTGTAGAAGTATGGGCCGATTAGTTGATTTCCTAAAACTCCACACCAAACGTTTGTAGAAAAAACAACCTGAACGTCGAATAACTGTAGCCTGCCTAGATCTTGACTTTGCCACCATAAGTGCTACTACAAGCAAAGCGTGGAAGTCCAGAGTTTTAGCTTGCCTATCCGTTGGTTGTGCCCAGTTTGAACAGATTCTTTTAAAAAAAATAACCTAATTTTGACAATAAACTGAAATTTGTTTTTAATATTTTAAATTACCATAACTTTTGAAAAACCTAACCGATTTCAAAAACTTTTTTGTGTTTTTTTTTAGGAGCTCAAATACTACAAAAATATGCACAAAAAAATATAACGTTCCATTTGAAAAACAAAAGTTGGATGCTGTATCTCGAGATACAAGGGTTTAAAAAAATGGGTCAATCACTGAAAATAAACTAGACTAAAAATGATTAAATACGTGTTTTTTATTTTTTCGAAATTTCCCGCCGTTTAAAAAAAAAGTGGATGGAGCATATAACTCTGGTCACTCTGTATGCTAGCTTTTTTTGAAAAAACTTTTGCTTCAATTCTTTCCAAGTGATTTTTTATACTTTTATAAGCCATTCACCAAACATTGTAGGGTACACTACGTATTAGAATTACTATTGAATAAAATAAGAATGGTTGGTGACTGCTGCATTTCGGGAGGAAAGGTCAAGTTCACCACAAGAAAATGCACTTTTTCTTTCATTCCATATAAATGAAGGTTTGTTTTTGGTCAGGAATCTGTTTTTACAGACTGAAAGTGTACACTCTCCTGAATAAGCGAATTAAATGATTTAATAATAAAACCGAAATAATAATAAACGAGTAAGTTCAGTTCGCTGGTAATGACTTCACTCTAAACAACTCCTATAAAAATACATAAGATCTTCATTAACAGAGAATAATATATGTGCTATAAAGAGATTAGAAGGAAAAATGGCCGTGGATAACACGGTTACATTGCTTAAACTTCTCTGTTAAAATCCACGGCCATAATAATAATAATCCTCCCACGCGGAGGTCCCAGGTTCGAATCCAGCTGCTGACCTCTTAGATTTTCTCTTCCTAGGAGCTTCTTACAGCTCACTGTCTCCGGTGATGGACAGTGTTGTCTGTAACGAGAGAACACTGTCCGGAGGCCGACAGTGCACTGGAAAAAGCTCCGGGCGCCAATAACCTCAGCTGTTGATGCGCCAAAAAAAAAAAAGAAAAAAAATAATAATAATACTAATAATAATGTGCTTTAATCATTAATTTTTTTAAAAATAAATTTATAAGTCACAATTTAATCAGAAACTTAAGCAACTAGTGCATGAATTTATCAACGGCAATATAAAGTAATGTAATCGCCTATTTAGGCGCCACAGTAGCCGAGCGGTTAGAGGTGAGACCTGTAAAGCTAATAAGTATTGTGGTACTGGGTTCGATTCCCGGTCTTAGGCCTTGGATTTTATTTAATGATTAATAAAAGAAATTTAGAGTAAAGTATGTTTGCTAGTGGCCTCCGTCCACGACACCTAATTTGGTAGTTGGACATAAAGCCTGCCTGAAAAAATAGGCAATTACTTTTTTTTTATCGCCTATTTTTTCAGGCGGGGCTTAAAGTCCAACTATCAATTAGGTATCGTGGACAGCGGCGGAAGCTCATACATTACTGTAAACAATTTTTTCTATCAAATAAAAAAGTAGCCATAGGCGGGATTCGAACTGGTGATCTCCTACACACAAAGCCACGCTCTTGACCACTAGACCAACATCCGCCCCACTACGACAATATGTATGTATACTACAGCAATCTATCTAAATGTATATAGTATACATGAAACCAAGTTAAATATAATATGTAGACAATCTTATGCTAGAGAGCCATCGTTTCTAACAAAGACGCTGAAGAGAACGTTGAATCAAGTTACAAGATTGAAGGAGGTGTAGATTATAGAACCAAGAGGATGACATAAGTTAGGCCATGTAAAAAGGAAGAATAATGGAAAAGCTGACAAGCTAGCTAGCAAAAGAAGGTCATCCAGGTGGGTAGTAGCACACAAGGAAAGTCACATTGTAAGATGGTAAGTCTAACAGTAATGCTTGACCTGACAGTATTGCTGGTGGCAAGGCGTTGACACTAAAAAGCGAAAGGAAAGAATGATGGTCCAAGATTGTTGAGAAAGCTCTAGTAGGTCTTTCTAGGGTCATAGTGCTAGAAAAAGAAGAAAAAGAAGTTGTTGCCATCCGTCGAGTGTATGGATTTTTTTGGTTGTCCAGCCATATGGCGTCTCAGGTTTTGCAATCCAGTTGTGGTATGGATTTTAGAGTACTCACATATCATCAGAAAAATATTCTTTCATTGAAACTGGTCAGGTAGGACATTTGTGTAAGGGTTGATCGTCAAAAAAGTGCACGAAAAAGCGTATCGTTGAAAAACACCCAACTTTGACAATTTTTTTCTCTTTTTCTATAAAAGATAAAATTCCCAAATTTTCTTTATAATGTAGGATGAATCCTCGTTTATAAGTGTAATTTTTTAAAAGTGCATCTTTACAACCCCTTAAATTCTTTGCACTGATGCTTAACCAAATCCTAATGAAATAAGTGTCCACTATAGAGACTTATATTTGTGAATATTTTAAGATTGTATCTCTGGTTTAAAAAAAAATAAATATAAATAATCATTCTCATAATCACTGCACATAAAGGAGCCACAATAGATCTTTTATGTCGCAGTGAATTTGGCTTGTAGTCACTCCTTTCATAATTTACAAGCCTCTATAATTAAATCCGTGTGCCAAATTTGGTAGGTTGCCGATCACTGGTCTAGATCTTAAACCTTGTACAGGTGCTAGAACCGTACAAAATGCTGAAACGACATTTTAAAATGGAACTAAATTTCAGTTGTCACTTAAAAATCTAGTGTCTTTTTTTGGTGAAGCAATTGAACATTTTTTATTCACTGAATAAATAGATGTGTTATTGTTATGTGAGTGTACTGAATATAAATCAAAGTTTAATATAGAAGAACTGGAACCATTTTTTGGGAAAACAAAAATGGCTAAAAAATGATGTCTAGTCAGTATAGTGACAGTTCAAGTCGAACGATGTTTTCTTTTTTTTCAAATTTGGAGAAAAAAATGCTTAGAAAATTTTCTCGTAATGTTATACGGAAATCGACGCACTACAATAAGCTGAAAGGTTACTTTGGTGAAACGATGGCCAAAATCCTATCCCCAAAAAGGGCCAATATAAATATAAAATATCGAGATGAAAATGTGGTTAGGTTGGCAGTGCTGGGTAATATCTTTAATTTTATCCGTCTTAGCATGCGTGTTTATTGCATCCCTGTACTGTTTAAGACTTCCATCCATTGTCAGAGGTAGATAATTGAGTTTGATGTAAAGATTTCGACTTCAATTTTATGTTTCCGTTTCGCACTACATTCATCGACTTAGTCCACGATCCCTTATGAAGGGGAAAAGTATAGCTCTTCTCTAAGAAATCATTTTATTCTCTGGAAAAGGTAACCTAATTTAAAACTAGAGGAGGTAACGTGTTAGATAAGATTATCGGGGTGGGACCTATGCCCCACAACACCACAGCCACTAGAGGCTTCTTGTGTCTTCCCCTTTTTTTGAGTCTAATAGTTGGAACCTCCCCTAATAAAAAGGTTGAGGACTTTCCCTACTAGTTCTTTTTGCGCTATCTCCTTTGGTCTTAAAGAACCAAAGGTTTCATAGCGCAATTGTACAGACAGTGAGAGGCCGTTTCCTCCTCATCCTGGACAACCAATCTGCACAACGGTTTTGAGCTAATAAACCCCTCTCCTTGTACAGATGACTAATGCCCTACTGTGTAAAATGTTCTGGAGGTGTAACAGTATATGTTGCTCATGTCCACTTTGTTAGGCTGGGATACCCGAAGGGATGCCAAATACCCTGAAGAAGTGGCTAATCCACTTTCCCCTAAGGGGAAGGTAACGTGTTAATTGCCAATGAGTTGCAGACATAATACTAATTTTTGCATTTTATTTTTAATGATAATTAGGTGCGTCAATATCTGAAGTTATTAGCGCCCGGGAGAGCTTTTTTTTTCAGTGCACTGCCGGCCTCCGGACAGTGTTTTCTCGTTTCTGTCCATTACCGAACAGTGGAGCTGTAAAAAGCTCCTGGAAAGAGAAAAATCTAAGAGGCCAGTAGCTGGACATAAGATTAATATTGTGCTGTTCTTTAATACCAAACCTACCGACAGTTATGCATAACTTTGACCAGTCAAATGACCGGACTTTAAAATTACTTAAATTTCTCATTATAGAATGAAGATACTAATTATTTAACAATGAAAAAGCGCAGTTTCTTTTGTTTAAAAATAAATCTCGTAGATTTTACTCTTGATTGTATCATTTTTTATAATTATAGGCTTCTCGATTGCACATTTCTCGCATACGTATTTTTTACATTTTAGACAGCATTTTTTAGACTTATTGCCTTTGCAGTATCTTATTTGGCTATTTTCCGACCACTTTTTCGTGTACTAATATTTGTCATGCTTTTACAATGGTAACACAAATTTTGCCTTTAAATTTCACTTCCGGTAATTTTGTTAAACAAAATGTGCATTCTTCGGTTTTGCGAACGTTTTAAAGCCAACAAATATTTTAAGTACAAATTTAAAGTAAATAAAGAATGAGTTATTTATAGTACAAGTGAGGATAGCTTACTTTTTATAACCTAGTTCAAATAATGCCTTACACGAGGATAGTTGGGTGTGAAATACATATCCTTAAATATTCAATGTTCTCTTTTTTCTGAAATCAAATCAATATTTCTGATGAAAAACCTCAAAGATAAAAGAGAAGACTACCCGCTTAAGGTTAGATATGATACTGAATTTAGAATATTGAACTTGATCTTTAGAACTGTAAACAATTAAAAACAGTACAATAAAGTAAAATTGCTAAGATATATTTTAAATTAATTTTTTACTAATAGTTACTTTATAAAAAAATTATTTCCTTGAGAACTACAATAAAAGGTAAGCTATCGCTTGTTGTGATGTGCAGCCGAATCGGATCATGGCCGCACGGATGTATGATTTAACTGGAACAGTATCATGCGGTGGGAAGTTGAACTTGTCAGATGTCAGGTGCTGAGATCTAGTGACCAATTTAATTACCACAGAGGTCAGCATAGTGATGCCTGTTGCAGGCAGTTAGGTGACATGAGTCCGAACTGAATCTCAAGCTACAAGGAGAAACAAGTGCTCTGAAAACAAAGCTGTATTTAATTAGTGTTGCATTAAACGAGTCCCTCTTTTTTGAATTCATTAAATTTGAATAAAATCGATGATTGGAACTGATTCGTAATTCTTCGATCACCGATCCATTCCAAGATCCATTCAAATATGTGATCTGCAACTTAATTAATGGATTTTTTGTTTTTGTTTAAATAGTTGTACGAAGTTCTGATTGGAGACTTGGAACAATAAATAAAATGTTTCAATTTCTAGACAGAAGACTCCAAGACGGAGGAGGGTGTGGGAGCAGGAGTGTACGGGATGAAGCCGAAATGTAGCTTTTCGGTTAGCCTAGGAAAACTAGCTACAGTTTTTCAGGCTGAGCTAGCTGCAATTAGGTTCTGTGTTGCCGAGATTAGTGGGCGAGGAATTATTGATTCTAAGGTCGTGATTTTCTAGGACAGCCAGGCGGCTCTACGAGCTATCAGTTCCTACCAGGTCAATTCAAGGCTGGTTTGGGACTGTCTGGGTGCTCTGAAAGAGATTAGTGACCAAAATAAGGTCTTTCTGGTTTGGGTACCTGGTCATTCAGGACATAAGGGAAACGAAGTGGCAGATTTATTGGCCCGGTAACGCTCTGCGGGACACTTCTTTGGCCCGGAGCCCTTTTTTGGGAGTTCCGAAGTGTGTTAAGTCTGCGGCCATTACCTTATTGGGTGCAGAGTAGGTCTCAGAATTGGTGGTGGGCCACCACTGGGCAGAGACAGGCGAAGGAGGTCATAACGGGCTATTCGCCAAAGCTGACTGCAGGTTTAATCCGTCAAGGCCGCGTGGGGCTATAAGGATAATTGTAGGCCTATTAACCGGCCACTGCAGGCTCAGGAAACACATGCATCGCATGGGCCTGGCAGATGGCTAGCCACTGTAGGTTCTGTCAGGAACAGGAGGAAACGGCACTGTACGTGTTGTGTCAATGTGAGGGGCTTGTCTGGCTAAGGATGTTACTTCTCGGGGAGGAAAAACCAAGGCCTGTGAGCTTTACCCAGAAGTCGCACTCAAGAATTAAGAGTCTGCTTAAACGGATGGGTCTGGAGGGCGAGCTATAGAGTGGGGTGAGTCATAATAGATCCAAAGGGGTCGCAGTGGCGTAGGCCTTGAGGCCGCCCTAGTTTAATTTATCTATCTATACAGAAATACTGAACATTTTTTTGTAAATACGAAACATTTTTGAAAATGATGTGTTTTCAAGATTTCTTAAAGAGAGATATTTTTTTAAATTAATTTTTGTGGTGAATGACGAAAGATGAAGATTCTATTAACCGCTAAATTATTATTTTAAATTAAAGGCAAGATCTTTTTCATCTGCAGAAAATGTTTACTTCTTTCAAAAAATTAAAAATATTTTGGTGAAGACTTAGCCTTAAATCCAAAAAAAGAGAAGCTACTACGTCACCAGTTTTTAAATCACGAATCAAGGTTGCAAGAATGCGTTGAAGTAAATCAATTTAAGCAAACTAATTGAAATGTTACTAAACTATCAGATCCATCTGTACAACTTCAGCGTCTGAGAGTTTAAAAATAAAGTGGCGATAAGGTAATCGGCATTTACTCGGTACAGACTCAAGTTATCGATTTCAAAAATAAAAATTTTATGGGAGAACACTGACTTTGTCAGTGTTATTATTATTATTATAATATTATAATTATTGTTACTATTTTATTATTATTATTGTTATTATTATAGATCTTAGCCTATTCCTTAGCGGGGACCTAGCCTCTAACCACTCTACAGGGTGATCTATTTAAAACGCACCAATCGCTAATAACTTTTTAGGAAAGCGGAAATCCGGAAAAGCCCACAAAGTAAACTATATGTTTTTTTTGGTATGGTTTTCAAATTTTCCACCCTCGCTGCTGTATCTTCATTTTTGGCGGAGTTACGGCTAAAAAACTGATCGGGTTTTCATCAGGACCACTGTTTTTGACAATGACTATAAAAACTACATAAAAAATTGTGAAAAATGACGTTCACCCCGTTTCGATATCCCTAATATTAGTTGAAATTTTTAAGATCAAAGTTACAATTTTATCTTATTCCTGATCGGTTTTCAATATTAATTTTCCACCAGAAATACACGTTTCGGGAGGTCCTCTGAGACTGGGTACGTGGCTTTGTAAGTCGGAGATCCCCAGTTCGAATCCCACTTATGCAGTCATTCATAATACTTAAAAAATCATAATACTTGTTTTAATAAAATGTTGACATACGCGGGATTCGAACTAGGGATCTTCCACTTACAAAGCCACGCTCTTGATCACTAGACCAGCACTCTGGCAAGATATTCTTACTGCAATCATAAGTGAAGAAGTCTTACGTACTGGGTACATTAACATGATGTGATGATTGCTTTTATTTGATGATAAAACAAATTTGTGAATCAGGATTCACCCACAACCATTACATTACACTACATTTTTTTAAAATCTTCAATTATTATTATTTTTGTTCTTTGCGTCACAAATAACATTTTTTGCAGTCAGAGGACCTCCTAAAACGTGTATTTCTGGTGGAAAATTAATATTGAAAACCGTTTTCGAATAGATAAAATTGTAACTTGGATCTTAACCCTCAAACCACAAGATGCGAGTCGGATCCGACCCGAGGCGAAAACAAATTTCCATTGTTCCCCCCACAATTAACTCTTAGCGATTAGACTCGGTATACCCTTTCTGTGAGTCCATAGGAAGAGGCCACACTGTTTCCGCCGATTCGGTAAGGGACTCTCCGCTCTCTAGGTTTGTATTTCTTTCAGTAAGTCAGATTCTGGGTCGGATCCAACCCGACCTTGGTATTAACGTTATACGTTTTGTCCTGCACAAGTGGAACAAAAATGAAGAAAGTTACTCTGGAGATGCACGTTCGACATTTCTCAAGAATCTTGCGTTTGCCTTGACGCTTCCTCTAGAAGAAAAAAGACTGAAAAACGAGCGTTTTCCAAAGGAATTACTCCTTACGATTGGAAAATATGTCCTACTTGTTCCCACTGATAATGGCGAACAATCAAATGATTTTTTCCTCAACAATGTCATAATTTTGTTACCACACCACTATTTTACTTTAATTTTCATTCCAGCTTTTTGTAAACTGTTTTGTTTTTATTGAGACAAAGTTCCTTTTTCGAGTTCATTTCTTCACTTATTAGTCCATTCTAAATAGACTAATGCCATAAAATTATACAATTTATTAAAAAAATTATACATTTTATATAGAAATAAATGTGTTATTTTGAGTTATATTTGAGTTTTTCACTGTAAGCAAGAAAATATAGTATCGGGTCGGATCCGACCCTACCTTAGTGTTCGTGTCAAGAAAATTCATCTTGTGGTTTAAGGGTTAAATATCTCGACTAATATTAGGGATATCGGCCACGGTAGCCGAGCGGTTAGGAAGCGAGACCTGCAAAGCTAATATGCATTGTGGTACATGGGTTCGATTCCCGGTCTAGAGGCCTTGGATTTTATTTAAATATTAATAAAAGAAATTTACAGTAAAGTATGTTTGCTAGTCGCCTCCGTCCTAAGATACCTAATTGGTAATTGGACGTAAAGCACGCCTGAAAAAATAGGCAATTACTTACTTTCTTACTAATGATAACTAAATGAACCAACTATTCCAAATTTTTTGATATTTGAGCCTAAAAATGGTTAAAAATACTCGCACTTAAAACAAACCAATTTGTAAAAACTCCAAATAGAAACTTTGCACGATTGCAATACTTTCTTTTTATATCAAGAAGAGAAACTAAAAAAAAAATGCTCTTTACTCGGAAATTGATGACAACCTCTCCTGAAATTTGAAAAGATATTTTACAGAATACTTTTTTTGGTAACTGAAAATTTAAAAATTAAGATACTAATTGCTAATATACGTATATTTACATCAAATATTTTTCAAATTATTTACTGTTTATTAGGTGCAACGTGTAGCCGAGTGTTTAAGTGACTAGACTTGCAATGGTAAGTTGTATTACATTGGTTAGTGGGTTCGATTTCCTGGTTTTATAGACCTTGGATTTTATTTTTATGGATAATATGAGTAATTTATAGCAAAGATATGTTAGCTAGTCGCCTACGTCCATGATACCTAATTAGTTGGGCGTAATGTCTGTCAGAAATAGTAGGCCTTACTTTTATTTTTATTTTTTACCATATCGAGTTTGTTGACCTAACAATTACTTCCTTAATTACAGTGATAACTTTTCTGTTGATAGCCATTATTTGAACCATTATCTGTTAGTTTTCTGAATTCTATTTCATTCCATGAAGAGTATTTTGGGGATAAATTCTTATAATTATTCTCACTATTAAATACCCCAATAAAATATTGTTCCTCTGTGAAAAACCTTGGTATCACTTTCGATCAAAACCTATCCTGGAAAAACCATGTTTCCCAAATCTCTCGTCATTCCATCCATATCCTTAAGCAGTTTAATAGTTCCCGTCACCTTTTTCCAATTAAGACCCGGCAACTCCTAGTTTCCTCTCTTATATTCCCCCATTTCGACTATGGTTGTTTAGTGTATGGCGGTCTTTCTGGTGATATTGAAGCTAAGCTTAAGCGCCTCATGAACTGCTTCATAAGATTTATTTTTAGCATTTCCAGAGACTCTCGCATTTCGCACTGCTACGATGAGTTGAAGTGGCTTTTTCCTGTCTATCGCCGCCAATATTTTTTGGCTTCTTTCCTTTTTCAAGTCATCCAGTCTCAAAGGCCTTCCTATATTTTTCAACTCCTTAAGTTTAAATCCTCCATCCATTCCCGTAACACTAGATCTCGCTCATCTGATCTCTATATTCCCTCTCACCGTACCTCATCCTTTGACAAGTCCTTCCTGATACGTGCTACCTCTCTCTGGAACTCCTTGCCTTCATCTGTCCGCCATGCTCCTACCCTATCCATCTTTAAATCCCGTCTATTCAGTTATCTCCTTTCTATTCAGCTTCCTCCGAAATTCTAATTGTTTTAATTTATTTCCTTAATTTCTGCTGTTTTATTATTTTATTTTTACTTTCATTTTCACTTATTATATTTTCACTTTTGTAAATACTTATTTATTTATTTATTTTCTGTTTAATCACAGGCCAAACTGTTAAGGCCTCTATTTGTTCCTGTATTTATTCTTAGGGGACAATTGTCCCAGAATAATAAATTTCTTTTCTATTCTATTCTATTTCTATTTCTATTATTATTATTGTCAACTATTGTCAACCTATAATTGAAAATATACTTTTTTTTGCATTGGCTTTCGCCGTACAGCCAGCATCGTCTAGGTGCTTATCACTAGAATACTCTCCATTCTTACTTATAAATACATTCGCTTCACACATTCATCCCTCTACTATAAACAACTATTTACATAAACTACAACTAATGGATGGATCAGTACACTATATTCCTGCCATCCTTATAGCTTAACCGAAATTAAAATCACCGTAATCCTTCTCTAATCATTTTCTTCCATTTATTCTAACCAGCTATAACTTTTAAATACACTCATACGCAAAGAAGTATTTCTTTGCTAGCTCTGCTACAGATTTAAGCACATACGTATATGTTGGTGGAGAATATTATGCCTTCGTAGCGAAATGGTGCTTCTGAATACTTGTATAAGTCGTCAAACATTCGTTTCCTTTCTACTACATAACGTGGGACATATCATTATTATATGTTTTCAAAATTCTCCTCCTCATTGCAATCTACGCAAAGAGGATAGAGGACCTTTTTGTTGATCCTGTGTAGATACGATCCGCACACCGCGTGGTTCGCTCTCAGCCTGCTTATTGTCGTAACAACCCATTTATTAGTGACAGTTCCCCTTAAACCATGGTTGTCTTGGTAACTGATTTGCCATAGTTTTATAGAATCTCCCTTTATTAGCATTACTGTAATCTGTCTGCCATTTTTGTAGTGCTGCTTTTGCAATATTGTACACTTGATATCGGTGTGTGGTAATTTATAATTAGCCATTTCCCCACTATTGGTGGCTTCCTTTGCAAGTTTATCAACAATTTCATTTCCTTTTATTGAAAATATTCAATTGTATTTAAATAAGAAATTAACCATGTACGATAAAATAATACGATAGTCGTATTAATACATAATAACAATAGTTTTAATATGACCTTACATACATCCTCTCCCATTACGTATACAGCTTTGAGACTCCCAAATGGCACATCTACATGAAATTCCGCATCGAATGACACGTCATTCATGAAAATCGGTCAGCGCGTTTAGGCGCTATGTTGTTTACAAAAAAGGTAACAAGAAGAAGACGAAGAAGATTTTCTGAAAATACCGCTTTTGCCCATTTTCAGCAACGTATTTCTCGAAATCTATTAGATCTGGGTTGTTGCAAAAAAATTACAGTTATAAAGGAGGATTTTCCCTATATTTTAAAGAAAATTTGGGAATTTTATTTTTTATAGAAAAAAGAGAAAACAAATTGCCAAAGCTGGGGTGTTTTTCAACGTTACAGCTTTTTCGTTCACTTTTTGACGATCAACCCTTATACAACTGTCCTACCAGACCAGTTTTAATTTGTGTGTATGATAATTGTAAAAATAAAAAAACTTACTGATTGAGTGCATCAAATAGTGATGCAGAAAGTTGTACTTTCTTTAATAATTTAAGCTAATTATTTAATGAATGCAGAAAATTAAAACTGTCCGGTAGGGCAGTTGCATAAGGGTTGACCGTTCAAAACTACACGAAAAAGAGTAATGTTGAAAAAACATCCAACTTTGATGATTTTTCTCTCGTTTCCAATAAAGATACATGCCTTCAGTAAACTTACTATTTCTTGATAAGGAATTTTGATTGCTAAGTTAAATTGGTGTCATCTGATACAATCCAAACGAAATTTGAAACTTCCATTAATATTTCTGCCTCACTTAAAGAAGCACAAAGCTCAAAATACTTCAGTTTTGGATCTACGGTAACTTCCTGGCCAAAAATTAGGCCAAAAAAAAAAACCCGAAGACCAAAGATGTGATATGTCTTAAAGTTCGTAAATTGTGGTTTAACACTAAACCTACCACGACCGGTCAATTGACCGTTTTTTTAAATTTTGTTTAAATTTTCTAATTACAGCGTCATCATACCACCATTAAACTTCACGACTTTTCCTAAAATATGTTTTTTAATATTCACGTCTTTTCCAAATATTTGATTTTTGAGAAAAATATGTAGTCCGTCTTAACTACCGCTATCGGTCATTTGACCGGCTGAATATTTTCATTTTATTTACTTATTTTAATACTTTATTTCATTCTTATTTTCTTTTTGTAACAGAATTCTCTCGAAAACTCAATTCGATAATGCATTTATCGAATTATTGTTTGCATGTGGTGCATATGAGGCCAAAAAATTGTACGATATTGCCCTTTTCTATGGAACAAAAATAGGGACGAGCATTCTTCTCAAACACTGTGAGCAGAAATGTATAGACGGAAATTGTGAGGTTTATTCGATTGGATCAAAGAAATAATCGCTTACAAACCGATAAATTTGCTTTGATTTCTAAATTTTGGAACAAATTCGTAGAGAACTGTCAAAACTGTTCTAACCAAGAGCATATATCTCTTCCAAGGACATTTGTTCCCAACAAAGTCAAGATGCAGATTTCCACAGTACATGCCCAAATAAACTGGACAAATATTTGGTATCAAATCTTGGCTAGCGTTCGATGCACTAAAAGGTTTTCCATTTTTGGGAAAAACTTGAAAGCAGAGAACCTTCAGTTCCGTTTGGGGAGTTGGTCGCTCTGAAATTAGTAGAAATGTACACAGCTCGTGGGAAGAAATATAACCGTGGAAAATCTCGGAGATGGCCTCAACAAATAGTTTTCAATATCCTAGACTTAGCCCCGGGATAAATGCATGGATTTTGTATAAAAAAAAAAACTACCGGAAGTGAAATTTCAAGGCAAAATTTGTGTTACCATTGCAAAAGCATGACAAATATTAGTACACGAACAAGTGGTCGGAAAATAGCCAAATAAGATACTGCAAAGGCAATAAGACTAAAAAATGCTGTCTAAACTGTAAAAAATACGTATGCGAGAAATGTGCAATCGAGAAGCCTATAATTATAAAAAATGATGCAATAAAGAGTAAAATCTACGAGATTTATTTTTAAACAAAAGAAACTGCGCTTTTTCATAGTTAAATAATTATTATCTTCATTCTAAAATAAGAAATTTAAGTGATTTTAAAGTGCGGTCATTTGACCGGTGACGGTAGCAATAGTTATGCATAAATGTCGGTAGGTTTAGTGTTAACATATAAGGTTTTTACCATTTTTATTTATAATTTTTTTCTCAGTAAAAATATTATTTTTGTGACGAGTTCTCAGTGTATATCAAATTTAGCCTTTAAGGTACTACGTCACAACAATTTTCGGTTTTACCAAATAGATAAATAGTTTTTTAATGTCATAACACAAAATTACAATGAAATTACACGAAATATAAATTAAGATACCTTTTTATGTAAATAAAGGAAATATATAATTTTTTAAAAGGAACGATAGTAAATGTCACGTTAGACTTCATTTGTCTGAATTCTTAACACGCAATTAATTTAATTACTATTATTAGTAAAATGTGGTAAAGTTTACGAGACAGGAAGAAAAGTTTACATATTACAACACCAAATTGTAACATCCTATTAAACACTAAAGTAACTTATTTATTATTGATGAAGAGTTTCACACACATTTTATTTACATGATGTTGCCTTTAGCTCTAGCGCCTAGAGATATTTATGTAAAGCGGACCAAAACTCGTTTACCATTTAGGTAATCTCCACGCTATTTCCAAACACAATTTCAGTGTATGGCTCTCTTAAACACTGTGGAACCAGTATGCGGTACACACCAATAGAATTTACTACATCCTTGCTTCGCTTTTTAGTTAGCAGGCAAGAGTACTAGTGCTGCACGAGAAACGAGACAAATCTCGGTCTCGGTCTCGGTCTCGGTACCAAGACTTGATACCACGAGACCGAGACGAGACTTGAGCAACCGAGACCGAGACCGAGATCGAGACATGATATATATCTCGTCGAGAAATCTCGGTCTCGTCTCGGTTTTTCAAATATTAATTTTTAGCTACAAAAATATAAAATTGTGTTCTTTATTAATAAATAATCATTACGGGTATTGAATTAATTATTAAAAGATACGATTTTATTATATATGTTCAATATTACTACATCTATTTGACTTCGAATTACATAAGTAAAGTAAGCAAAGTATTGCCCAAGCATTGATACATAAAAGAGCTTTTACTGAGTCAGAAGTTAGAGAAGATCTTCTATTGGTCATTATCATCGCAGCTTGCGAAAATAATCTTTCCGATGGCACTGAAGTTGCACAGATACTAAAAATATCTTTTGCCATTCTAGACAAATTTTTGAAGGAATTCTCAAGTGTTTTCCACCATTCTAAAATGTCAACGTCTACTGGTGCTTGGTCTAATTTGGTGTAATTAATTATTTCTGTCTTCCATGCTTCGGTGATATTTGCTGATTTTTGAGCAAGTGGTGCAAAAATATTGAATCGTCAAAAGGTGACATCAGATTCTTTATCTTCTCCAACAGCCATAACTAATGGAGCGGGAAGTTTCTTGGGAGGTGTATTTTTTATTTCACGAATCGACTTGTTATAGGAGGCAGATATGTTATTTGGGTCTTTCATTTGGCGCGTTTTTAACATCTTTTTGAAATTATATAAAGATATATAACATTAATAATAATATATGATGCATTGAAGTGTAAGTAGTTGTCTTCTTTTACACACATTTTCATTACCAATATATAAATTAAAATAATTATTAGAAAATAATAACATTTTTTGAAAAGATTATTAATAGCAAACCGCTTTTAATACTTAAACAAAAATTCAAAAAACCGAGACCGAGATATCTCGACGAGACCGAGACCGAGACCGAGACTTGAGCGACCGAGACCGAGACCGAGACTTGAGCGACCGAGACCGAGACCGAGACTGCATAAAGTCTCGCCTCGTCTCGGCCTCGTGCAGCACTAAAGAGTACAAATGTTATCTCCATTCTACCGGTCCAGAGGAGGTTTTGTGGTTAAGCGGCAATTCCCAATTCTGTTGGCTCCTGTAAGGAAACTATACCTCCAACTTTATAAGTCTAAATACGCGTAAATTAGGTGAACTTTTAAATTATTACTCAAGTAGTAAAAAGTTTTATTTCTACTGTGACTGATATCATCACTATTTTGCCATGAAATTGTCAAATTTTCTTTATTGAACTCTTAATTGATTAGAAGAAATAATCGATTTTAAATAACTATAAGCCCCCACACTAGACTTAAAAGACTGAACAGACGCTATCGACTACTTAAAATACTCTTAGACGACAGATCAAAACTCTCTCTGGACAACAAAAGACTAATTTATACTTCTATTTTGAAAAACCCATCTGGGCGTATGGAATAAAGCTGTAGGGTTCAACCAAACACTCGAATCTCCAAAGGATTCAATCTCTACAATCTAAAATACTTCGAACTATTGTACACGCTCCTTTTTATGTCTCCCAACCTGGACTATACACACTGACCTTCAACATTCCTTTTGTCACACAAGTTGCTAGTAAAACAAGATACAGAAAACTCCACTTCAACCTGCAATCTCATATAAATCCTCTAGCTAAAAATCTTTCTTCTAGAACTCTTCCTGATAACCTGGACAAGACGCCTTAAAAAGACAGTCTGGCCTCGTGAACTTCTCTCCAGCGAAGAGAGTGGCTAACCATCTAACAAATTTGGGAGTGTTACCACACTGGGTAACTTCTCCACTCCTATACTTCTGTTATTCAATGTTACTCTGTTATCACTGTTACTTATCGTATAATTACGCAGACATAATTACTCATGTATCGCCAGACTGATAGAACCGACTGGTTAATAAAGACAAACACATTCGCACAAATAACTACGAATTCAAACAACTTTCGTTTAGCATAAAAAAGATAAATTATTCAATACATACAAGAATAAATTATACACGTTAAATAAAAGATATGGTAAGCGAGCACGGTAGCGCGAGCGGTTATAGGCTAGACCCGCAAAGCAAAGATGTATTGTTGGTTTAGTAGGTTCGATTCCCCCGGTGTCTAGACCTTGAATTTTGTATTTAATGTTTAATGAGAGAACTTTATAGTAAATTATGTTTGCTAGTCGCCTCAGTCCACCGACATCTAATTGGTAGTTGGACGGTAAAGCCTGCCTGCCTGAAGAAATTACAACATTACTTTACTTAGAAGAAGTGGGATGGTCTAATTCGATATTCTAACCATACCATGCACACCCTAAACCTAATTCAACTTGAAACACAAGAATATTTGTTTGGTCATTTCTATCAGCTCGGCCAATACCCAAGGATCATTAGAAAATATTAAATCTTAAAAAGGGAAATAGGGACTCCAAATATTTGTACACTGTACGTATCTCTTTTTTGTTAGTGTTACGGGCAATCCATTAAAATGTGTCTAAAGTCTACTTCAGTATTGCACGCACCGACATTTGAATGAATGAAAATAAATCTATTATCCTGGGGCTATTGTCCCTTTAGAATAAAAACACGTAGAATTGGAGGCCCTACTGGTTTGGCCTGTATTTATATACAAAAAATAAGTAAGTATTTACAAAAATAAGAATTAAAATTAAGGAAATAAATGAATTCATTTCGGAGAAAGCTGAGTGGAAAGGAGATAATAGAAGGGATTTAAAGATGGATAGGGCAGGAGCATGGCGGACAGATGATGGTAAGGAGTTCCAGAGAGAGGTAGAGTATTAGGAAGGATTTGTCCTAGAAGAAGTACGGTGTGAGGGAATATAGAGATCAGAGATCTAGTATTGCGAGAATGGATCGAGGATTTGAACTTGAAGGGTTGGAAAATATGGTCTTTGAGACCGGATAACTTGGAAAAGGAATGAAGCCAAAAAAAATACTGGCGACGATAGACAGGGGAAAAGCCACTTCAATTCATCGTAGTAGTGCGAAAAATGCGAGTTTCTCTGAAAATGCTGAAAATAAATCTTATGAAGCAGTTCATGAGAGGCACTTTGAAGCTTAGCTTCAAGATCGCCAGAAAGACCAGGCCATACACTAAGCAACCATAGTCCGAAATGAGGGGGGGGGGGGAAACAAGAGAGGAAACTAGGAGTTGCTGGGTCCTTAATAAGGTGACGGGAACTATTAAACTGCTTCAGGATGTGGATGTAGCGGTGACAGATTTGGGGAAACATGGTTTTTCTAGGATAGGTTTTGGTCAAAAGTGATTCCAAGGGATATCATATCGTAGAGGAAAAGATTAGGAAGAGGAGCCAATGATTTAAGGAATGAGTAAATTTTGGAGTTGTTCTCGATTTCAATCAATCGACATTGACGGTATGATTCGATCTCAGTGTGCTTATTGTCTTAATTATACACTTACTCAGCTCCCCACCTCAAACCTTTGAACCATGGTTTGTTGTCTAGGTAAACTGTTAACCATCATTTTATAAAATTCATTTTTTTTTTTTGAGGAGGCTTTTTTTTTTTCAAAACTGAGACCAAACTTTTTTTAAACGTAGAATACTATTTGTTTATGACGTAAAGAATCGCCTTTACTTCAAAATAATTTTTTGCGGAAAAATTGGTACAAGGTCAGTGCTAGGGGAAACTGATAGCTCTAAAATTAAACCATATTTTCCTGGTATGCACTGGCGCAGCTAATGGCAATTTAACCAATCATATTTCCCTTATCCTGAACTATATTTTACAGTATATCGCACTATTTCTGTAGTTCTTCAATTGAGAAGAAATGAACATCTATAATAATCGTATACAAAAAATGGTGGCAAAAAATTGTAATGAAGTAAACAGAAATTCGTGTGAGTAGTCAAAGCATATAAGATTTTTTATTAGAGCAAAAGCACAATTAATGTACTCCTGTTTTAAGCAAAATTCTAACTTTTTTTAAAAAATTTTCTTCTTATTAATCATTGCGATCGTGTGAAATTTTCAAAATCTGGTTTTTAGAAAATTTTGTGTGTCTGTCTGTGTGTAAAATATATAAAGGGTGTAACTTGTGAAGCATGTAGTGTGCCTTCAAAGGTGCCTCCTCTGGCTCGCAAGCCAGGTTAGCCAGGAGGTTATCAACTGATCTCTATATCTGAGGAGACACCTTTGAAGGCACAGTACATGCTTTACAAGCTGCATAAAGTGCATTATTTGATAAATTAAGGAATAAGTTTGATCCTTTACATGAAAAGATATTGATCACTTAAATATGTGGCTAGAGGTTTCCAATGTATTTGGTAATTAAACGCAACTCTCCCAAAATTACCAAATAATTATTAAACCTTCTTGTTTTTTCATTCCCTTCAATACCCACATGACCCGGCACCCATTCCAACCGAACTTTGTTGTGCCGCGCCAGTAGTTCTAGGGCCTTCCTGCATTCCCAGACCAGGGAAGAGGTGATTCTGAAGGATACGAGAGCCTTCAGTGCAGCCTGGCTGTCCGAAAAGATGCGAATCTCCCTATTTCTAGGTTCCATCCGCAGGTTTTCCTCAGCACATATTTTAATAGCAAAAACCTCGGCCTGGAAGACTGTGGCGTATCTCCCAAGAGATCTCTCAATGAGTACCTCGGGTTTAACCCCATACACTCCAGACCCAGTCCCACAGTCCATCTTGGAGCCATCGGTAAACCAAATGCCTCCCTTCCGGTACTGATCCGTCCAGTTTACCCTCCATTCAGTCCTCGGTTTAATACACACCTGAAAAGGAGTCTCGAAACTGTATTTAGGACAGATACTGTCCCCTGCCATGTCAATAACCGGCCCAGGGTCGACCTTATCTGAAATAATCATATGGCCAATGCAGGAACTTATACGCCTCCATTGCCCATTGCTCGCCATTCTGTACGCACTGGCCCTTGCCTCCGCCTGAATAACATATTGAAGCGGAGCCAACCCCAGAAGTAGATCACCAGGGGTTCGGTTCGCGCGGCTCTCAGAGATTGGATCTGGAGGGAGCACGAAAAGAACTGGGTGATGTGTCCTGGGGTTAAACACAGCAAGACTTTGATGCCTTGGCTGTGTAAGCAAAGATCCAAAGAGACCCTGTGTTTGGGCAGAAATCAGATTACTCTGATTACAGGCCTATTCACGGGGCACGGTAGGTTCAAGAAGCATCTGCGCAAGGTGGGGCTTATCAGCTCGGAGCCGTTGTGCAGATTATGTCAGGAAGAGGAGGAAACGGCCTCTCACCTGTTGTTCGATTGCGTTGCAATCGAAAGTTTGCGCTATGAAACCTTTGGAACGTTGAGGCCGAAGGAGATAGTAGCGCAAAAACAACTAGTAGGGAAAGTCCTTGACCTCTTTAGGAGGGGAGGGTTCGCCTACTAGAACTAAGAAGGGACTGGCACAATAAGTCTTCTGTGGCTGCGGTGCCTTGGGGTATAGGTCCCGTCCCATCTACCATCTAATCTAATCTAAACCTTCTTGTTTGTATCAGATGTAAAATTAATTTTTAGCCATTTTGTTGTGTGCTTGAGAACATTTAAAGCTCTTAATATTTGATTTTTCTTAGAAAAAACACTCGGAAAAGCCACTTATTTCCCGATATTAAGAAAAATGCTAGCTTTACTGCCTTGGCAATATTTTCAGTAGAAAGGGGATGAAAAAATACATAAAAATGACCTATCGCGTGCTCTTCTTTCTCTTTGATAACAAGTTAAAAAATTGAAATATGATTAATAAATACCAGATTTTGAAATGGCCTAGCACCTTTAATTTTGGAAGATATCGAATTACGGTTTCCGGTTTCTTTCATAACTTTTTACACTCTTTAAAACTGTGTATATGAAAATGGGGGGTCAACCGCGAACCCTCACTTTTGGTCACGCGTCAGCCGCGTATGCAGGCAGGAATCTAAAATCAAGTCAAATATTCTGAAACTAGAGGTGACGGGCAACAAAATTTTTCCTCTACCATTTTTTCGCTCAGATCAACCATTTAAGCATGAAATGCATTTGAGCCGTCTTAAAATGAACACCCTGTAACTATATATTTGAAATTGAAAAATCACAAGTTAATAATTTTTTTTTTTTAATGTGGTTAGGTTGGCAGTGCTGGATAATAAAAATCTTTGATTTTGTCCGTCGTAGCACACATTTTCGGATTTTTATCCACTATCATAGGTCAATTAATGAGTTTAGTAAAGAAATTTTGACCACACTTACGTTACGATGTCGCGCATTACTCTTGCTCAAGTGTAGAATTTTGCCTTCAACTACATTTTCGTCTGAGACAACACTTGCTGGCTTGAATGATTAATAAACTTTTAATGACTTTTGATATCCAATGTTGATGTTATTTGTTATCATTATTGTTTTTAAAAGAAATAAATAGTTTAAATCAATAAAACTCATTAAAACAAACTCCAGGCTAACAAACAATTAGATTGAATTTAAATTTCTGTTTTATAAGAAAATATAGGAAACTCCCTTCCAAAAAAAAGAAACTGTTTTTAAATTTTGTCAACATAAAAACAAATAATGATAGGTGTCCTCCAGATTTCTGTTCAACTTGAAAACGCTGCGAATTGCGCGGGTGGCAAAAGTGATAATAAGCTGCACCTACTCGCGGCAGCCCACGAGTCTGTCATGTTCTAAAAACGGTGCAACAGATTACTCATTGTTGCTGAACTGACATCGTCATATTCAAAACACGTAACACTACCTAAATCATTGCTTTAAAAGGTGTTCCTAAAGTCATTACAATTACTATTGGCTACAGGAAATACTCTTGATTGTGTTAGATTTAATTTAAAAAAAAAATTCACTGAATACCTTCGATAGTTTGTGCGTGAGTAAATAAAATATTAAACAAAAACTAACCGTAGAATTCAGGTTTTTATTTTACAGTCGAACATTTTTAACCAAATCCTTATTTTAGACATTTTTGTGGGAATAAACGGACAGATATTCTGGCGAAATCTGCGACAATAAATACTACTCGTGAAGAAAGAATACAGCAAATATCTTTACAAGAAATCAGAAGAGCTCACCTTACGATTGAACATCGGAGAACTTCACTGATAGGAAGCTATCAGACAGAAGTTCTTTCCAAGTGGGTCAGATTGGCTTGAAAGTTGAAAGGCTGAAGACCAGATTATAAAGTAACCCAATTTATTGACTGGCCATTGGAAGTTAGGAGAGTATTTGACCCATTTTCGTCGCTTGGACTCGTCTAGTTGTCTCAATTGGACAGCAGACGGTCCGAACCTCTCTTGTTCTACTGCCCCGTTTCTGGTGTCAGCTAGATCTTCTAACTTTGTGTATAATAAGTCAACAATACGAGGGTCGTTTGAAAAGTCCGTGCAAAAATAAAAACTACTTAATTTTTTGGGGTAAACCTTTTTTATTTTTCAACATAGTCTCCTTTTATGCTTATACACTTCGTCCAACGCTGCTCTAGTTTGTTGATCCCTTCCGAATAATAGGATTTGTCCAAGTCTGAAAAATAGCCATTCGTTTCTGCAATCACCTCCTCGTTTGAATAAAATCTTTTTCCCGCCAGCCATTTCTTCATATTAGGGAACAAATAGTAGTCCGAGGGAGCCAAGACTGGAGAATAGGGGGGATGTGAAACGTGTTGGAACCCTATTTCCATTAATTTTGCGACCACAACTGCTGAGGTGTGAGCTGGTGCGTTGTCGTGATGGAAAAGGACTTTTTTCTGGGCCAATCGTGGGCGTTTTTCTTGCAGCTCGGTTTTCAAACGGTCCAATAACGATGAATAATATGCACCTGTAATAGTTTTACCCTTTTCCAGATAGTCGATGAGGATTATTCCTTGCGAATCCCAAAAGACAGTCGCCATAATCTTTCCGGCCGAAGGAACGGTCTTCGCCTTTTTTGGCGCAGATCTTTATGTTATTGATTTTTTTTAAATTTGTATTTCTGTTTTATTAAAGTATAAATAAATGTTTTGTCTTCGATTTCTATTTCCTATAACATGATATTAGTTAGCTTTTCCTTTTTATTTAATAGTTTTTAATGCTGGGTCAATATGACCCGAGGTGACGGCTTATGGCACTTCACATAAGGTGACGGCTCAAGGGTTAATAGAAGACTAGATTGGTTCCAACCAGTTATGATTTGAAAAGAATTGTAACCGATCTGTCCGTCCAGAATGAATCGTGCCACAAATCCGGTGAATTTTCCTGAGACAGTTTATCACGTATTTCCTCGATGGCCAGTTCTTGTCCAGCAAGATTATCAAAGAAGGTGGAAGAGTGACGTGATAATTGTGAAAAAAGCTGAGACTTAAAGATAAACGGCCATATAAATATTATAAGTACTCTCCTGTCCTAGTGTTGGGTGACAACCGAAGGAGATTGGTCCTTATGGGAAATTGGGATCTCATTGTCTCCATCGGCAGATATTCCTATGGCGCAACAAAACATGCAGCTTAGTTTACATCGTGGATATTGCAATGCTCGACACTTCTAATCTGACAACTATATACACTAAGAAGTGCTAAAATTACAGGGAATTCATCCATCGAATTGCCATTAAAAGGTAACAAGTAGAAAGAGTGGATGGTTATAGTGCTCGGAGCTCTCTCGAAGAAGATTTTGCACGAACTAAAGTTAGTCAGAGTACTCAGTATGCAGATGTAGTAAGCGACTATTTTGCGCATCTGCCACGTCATTCGATTAGACCTAGGAGTCTGTTACAAACCACTTTCAATACTTTAGGTCCACTATCATTAGCTGCAGGTCTTGGGAAATTGGAAAGTAAAGAATATTTTCGATAAAACAATAATAATGAGGTGATTCACAAAAATTGATAAGGTCAAAGAATGGCCGTGATTGTAAGGATGAATAAGGTCAAAGTATGGAAGAGATTGGCTATTCACTGTTAAGTATTCAATCATCTGGAACAGAGATAGGTCAACAAACAAGCGTGATTGAGATTTGGAATAGCTCTTGCTGGAATTTGATGTTTCATCAAAGCAATTCAAGATGGAACAAAGTATAGTACAACCTCGATTAATCGGCCCTCGATTAACCGGGATTCGGATTAACCGGGATCATGTTGAGCCAACATAAGAACACCTGGATCGGCGCCGAAAGAAAAGTTAATTTTCGGTGGCGACAGGAAAATTTTTTGTCTTCCTATGTAACATAATTGTAGGCGTGGCAGCAACTCTTTTATAACTGATTTTCTTGAAGGGTCATTATGTATGTATGTAAAAACCCAAAATATGGTGCAATTAGTACTGAACAAAGGATTGCCGTCTAAGATAGGAGTTGATCTCTGGGACGAAACAGTAATGTATTACTATGGGTATTCGGTTTAACCGGTATTTCAGTTTTCCGGGTTGGGTATAGCCGCAGGTCAGCCCGGTTAATCGAGGTTCTACTGTATTACATGAAGCATATAACTAAACAAAATCGTAATGACGGAGTTGCCAGGTTATTCCAAATTCTATTCAGCATATTTAATAAACGAGTCAGCTCGTAGGGTTTTGTCTCATCGGAAAGATATGTGTATTGCCACAATTATCAGGCAGCAAAAATTGCCCACCAATGTTTGGCTATTAAACTGAAATTAATTCAGTTCAGTACGCCTTGTAGCATCTACTTATCATCTATTATTGATATAGATAGATGCATGCTGAATTATGACGAACACGTCCATCTTTACTAACATAAATGATACAGTATTGTGTAATAAACAACCGTGCCTCGTTGTGGGTGAGCAAAACAAAAAACTACAGTTGCATAGAAAGAAATATTTATTGTGCAAAGAGAAATAAATGTAAAAGAGAAAATAAAACTTCCTTTTAAAAATTTGCTACGCGAGAATACAATTACAACAAGAGATAAGACTCTGCCAAGGCAAAGAAATAATACTGAACATTTGCTTGGTTCATGTTGGCAGTTTCGACATGGTACAAAAATATTAAGAACAATGGAATGCAAGACTTTTTAGAATAAAGTTTAAGGTCATTGAAGTCCTGTGCAGAAGCAAAAATGGCTGAAACAAAAAGTGGATAAAGGTTTTATGACAATATTATTTTATATTATAAACAGAAAGAAACTATTTTACCATCAAAATTCTAATTTGAATTCGACACATGGAATCCTAAGGTAAGACTTGAAACAGAAAGATTGTGGCCCTCCAGATGTAGACAAGTAAAGTAAATTAATGCCTATTTAGGACAGGCTGAGCCGGATTTAGATGAAAAGAGACCCTAGGCTATTCCACTTATGAGGCCCTTTCACCCCCATATTTTTAAGTTTGTAAATTACATAAGAGATAATAAAATACATCACTACTGTGATATAATATCAATAAGTTAAATGAAACATGTGTGTTATTGGTACTGTTTTTAGAATAGCGTAATTTTAATTTTGCTAACAATTTGAATGTAGGCCTCTCTTGATTGATCTTTAGGCCCTAGGCTGAAGCCTAGTTGACCTATAGGAAAATCCGGCCCTGAGGACAGGCTTTACGTCCAACAACCGATTAGTTGTCGTAGACGGAGGGCGATTAGCAAACATACTTTAAAGTTCTAATATTAAACATTAAAAAAAATCCAAGGCCTCTAGACCGGGAATAGAACCCATGTACCACACAATACATATTAGCTTTACAGGGTCTCGCCTCTAACCGCTCGGCTACCGTGGCACCTGGCACTCCAGATGTATATAATTGATAATTTTCCTCCAAAATGAAGAATGAATATTTAATTTTGTACTTATTTTTCAACCTAAGAACTAGGTCACATTCAGGGCTTATACTTATTAACAAATTTAATATTTTTTTACATTGCTAGCATCAAAATGTTAGCATTTCTTCTGTCTTGTCTTCTGTATAAGTACTCCATACTGTAGAGTAGCTATGCCCAACGTTAAAAGCTAGGCCAAAAATGAATGACTGAAATTGGTAATATTTCTATCATTAATAATTTTTGAAGAAATTTACTACACAATTTTTGTGGTACTGGGTTCGATTCCCGGTCTCCAGGTCTTGCATTTTATTTAATGGTTAATATGAGCAATTTACAGTAAAGTATGTTTGCTCCGTCCACGACACCTAATCGGTAGTTGGACGTTAAGCTCCGCCTGAAAAAATAGGCAATTACTTACTGAACATTTAACTCAAAGACAAAAACTTATCTATAATGGACAAAATAAATACTTACTTATTTTGAAAACTGTAGGTTGTTATGTAACCATTATTAATTTGAAATTGTGTTTTCAACTATATTTCACTCCCAAACATGTTACTAAGATTATTTTAGTTAACTTTATTATAAAAACAACGCGTTAATGCGTATTTCTGAGCGAAATATATACACATTAACGCGAGCAAATAAATATAGTTGGAGAACTACCCAGCATCAAATTGGTACAAAGGATTTTGTTTTTGGGTAGAATAGATGGAATTCGTTGGAATTTTGAGGTGAACCTTAAAGTTTTTTCTGTTCCATTTAAGACCCAGTGTTTTTTATTATTATTTTAAATTAACTTGAATTATTAAACTAATCGTTTGTTTTATAAATGTTAGTAGAACGCTATAAAAAATCTTATGTGAACACGATATTCTTTGACTATAATTCTCATGGTTACTATACCCACAAATATTCTTTAAACTCTAAATATTCTGTGATATAATTAATTCTTATTACTTTACAAAAAATCTGTCCACCCTTCTCCTAAAAGTTACACTAATTTTTAGGGAAAAACAATTAAGTAAAAGTTTTACATCTCTATACAAAAAATTTAGTATACTAATTTAAAAGAAAATTATAAGATCCGGTTTAGTCAAAATTAATTTAAAAACTGAAAATTTAAATGAATTATCAAATTTGATTGTGGTTTACAATATACAGGGTGATCCATTTAAAACGCTCCAATCGCAAATAACTTTTTAGGAAAGCGGAATTTCGAAAAAACGTACGAAGTAAACTATATGTTTTTTTTTTGGTCTAGTTTTCAAATTTTTCACCCCCGATGCTGTATCTTTATTTTTCACGGAGTTACGGCCAAAAACCCGATTAAGGTTTCATAAGGGAATGATTATGAAAACTAGATGAAAAACTGTGAAAAAGGACGTTGACCCCGTTTCGATATCCCAAATATTAGTTGAGATATTTAAGATCAAAGTTACAATTTTATCTATTCGTGATCGGTTTTCAATATTAATTTTCCACCAGAAATACACGTTTTAGGAGGTCCTCTGATTACAAAAAATGTTATTTGTGACGCAAAGAACAAAAATAATAAGAATTGGAGATTTTAAAACATGTAGTGTAATGTAATGGTTGTGGGTGAATCAGGGATAAATTGGTTTTATCATCAAATAAAAGCAATCTTCACATCATTTTAATGCATCCAGTAGGCAAGACTTCTTGACCTATGATTACGGTAAGAATCTCTTGCCAGGGTGTTGGTCTAGTGGTCAAGAGCGTGACTTTGTAAGTGGGAGATCCCCAGTTCGAATCTCGCGTATGCAGTCATTCTTATTACTTAAAGAATCATAATACTTTTTTTAATAAAGTGTAGTCATACGCGGGATTCGAATTGGGGATCTCCCACTTACAAAGCTACGCTCTTGACCACTAGACCAACACCCTGGCAAGATATTCTTACCGTAATCATAGGTCAAGAAGTCTTGCCTACTGGATATATTAAAATGATGTGAAGATTGCTTTTATTTGATGATAAAACAAATTTATCCTGATTCACCCACAACCATTACATTTCACTACATGTTTTAAAACCTTAAAATTATTATTTTTTCACTTTGTAACACCAATAACATTTTTTGCAGTCAGATGATCTCCCAAAACGTGTATTTCTGGTGGAAAATTAATATCGAAAACCGATCAGGAATAAGATAAAATTGTAACTTTGATCTTAAATATCTCCACTAATCTTAGGGATATCGAAACGGGGTCAACGTCATTTTTCACAGTTTTTTATGTAGTTTTCATAATCATTGTCTAAACCAATGGTCCTTAGGAAATCCCAAACGGTTTTTTGGCCGTAACTCCGCCAAAAATGAAGGTACACCATCGGGGATAAAAAATTTGGATACTAGACCCAAAAAAATATATAGTTTACTTGGTACGTTTTTTCGAAATTCCACTTTCCTAAAAAGTTATTAGCGATTGGTGCGTTTTAAATGGATCACCCTGTATAGATTTCAATTTGATCATTTATTTATTTTTTTTTAAGAACCATCTTTACAGACTTCGTGAACTACATAATGGATATTTTATTTTAACTTTATAAAAATCGCGAAAATTTTTACGATTAAAAGCACAGAACAAATAAATGAAAAGAAAACGTTCCTTTGCTTTGAAAAAAGCATAAAAGAAATAAGAATCAATGAAATTAATTAATGTGCAACAAATTATGCAACTAACTATTCTTATACTTTTTATAGTAAAACGGATAGTGAATTAAACTATCTATAGGTAAAAATAATGAAACTATGGAATATGAGAATAGTAATGACTAAACAAACAGTACTGTTTTTCTAAATGTGTTGTAAATTTTGTGTCACAGTGACCAGACCTACTATAAGTAATTATAGTTACTAATATCAATATTCGCCCTCTTTAAACTGGCTTAAAAAGAAAAAAGTAAACCAATAATTGGTTACAGAAAAATAGAATACGAAAACAGTATTATTAATTGAATCGTTCACTGCACAAATCGATTAACTCCACTTTTTAAAATATCTTAAATTTAAGTGTCAAAGCACTTTTGATTCAGTCATAACTTTTTATATTCATAATAAATTTCCCCAAATAATAAAGATGTAACACCATTACACGATAAAACATTTTTTGATCATTAAATAATGAACTTGTGTAAACTACTCCTCAGATACAGACAGCAGTTGATAACCTCCTGGCTAACCTGGCTTGCGAGCCAGAGGAGGCATCTTTGAAGGCACAGTACATGGCTTCACAAGTTGAGTAAAGTGCATTATTTGATAAATTAAGGAATAAGTTTGATCCTTTACATGAAAGATATTGATCACTTAAATATGTGGCAGGAGGTTTCCATTTTTTTTGGTAATTAAACGCAACTCTCCCAAAATTACCAAATAATTATTAAACCTTCTCGTTTGTAACAGATGTAAAATTATTTTTTAGCCATTTTTTTCTATGCTTGAGAACATCTTAAAGATCTTAACATTTGATTTTTCTCAGAAAAACACACGGAAAACGACTTATTTCCCGATATTAAGAAAAATACTAGCTTTACTGCCTTGGCAATATTTTCAGTAGAAAGGGGATTAAAAAATACATAAAAATGACCTATCGCGTGCTCTTCTTTCTCTTTGATAACAAGTTAAAAAATTGAAATATGATTAATAAATACCAGATTTTGAAATAGCCTAGCACCTTTAATTTTGAAGATATCGAATAGTTTACGGTTTCTTTCATAACTTTTTATATTCTTTATTACTGTGTATATGAAAATGGGGGGTCAACTGCAAACCCTCACTTTTGGTCGCGCGTCTGCCGCGTATGCGGGCAGGAATCTAAAATCAAGTCACATATTCTGAAACTAGAGGTGACGGGCAACAAATTTTTCCTCTACCATTTTTTGCTCAGATCAACCGTTTAAGCATGAAATGCATTTGAGCCGTCTTAAAATGAACACCCTGTATAATTGGAACTAAAAACTGTTGAACATGCCAGAAAATAGTTATCCGAAGATTTGTTTTAATAAACTCATGCAGTTGGGCTCTTTAACAGTCAAATATTGCCAAATTTAACTGGATCACACAACTGAAAACCATTTTTGCATAATTTAAGGTTTTTACTCAAACTTGGTTGGAACAGGATCCTACTATTTTAAAGAAGGCCATGGGTTAATTAATAGAGAAAATTGTCGTTATTTCAGGCTGATTATAAAAGAATGCAAAATTCTAGTTACTCAACACTATAAAATGAATTAATAGGCGACTTCCATACTTCATCGCCTTCAAACCTGTCATTAAATGTGCCCTTCAATAAAAGCAGATTAATTAGTGAGCTGAGAGTTAGTTCCTCATTTTTGCTAACATTTTATGTAAATAAGAATAAACACGTCATAGAGAGGAAGAGAGTGTGTCCTGTGTTACAAGGAAAAAGAAATCTTAAAGCACATTTTCTTAAACTGCCCTTTTTATAAATTCTACAGAGAAAAATATTTGAGTTTATATAAAGATTTACATGTGGCCTCTTTATTGAATATAAATAAAAATGATCACTTAGAACGCATATTTCAGTTTTTCAATAATTCATTTCAAAATTGAGGAATATATTATTAAATTTCCCCTTAATAGGTGTAAGAGCAGACCGTCGCTTTACGGTTACATAGGGGAGCCCTAAACCTTTCATCCTACCCAAATTTTCTCAAAATCGGGCCAAGATTTACAGAGTTATTACTTAGTAATTATAATTATGGAGGGGGCCTTACATACATGGGGCTAACTCCTCTCCCATTCGATGTTCAGCGTCGAAACCCCCCAAAAGGCGCAACTACATAAAATTACGAACCGAATGACACCCTTATTCATGAAAATCGGTTTGCGCGTTTAGGCGCTACCTAGTAGAGAAAAAAGGTAACAAGAAGAAGAAGAACAACAAGAAACTTCTTTTTTCTCAAAATCTATCAGATCTGGGTTGTTGCAAAAAAATTACAGTCATAAAGGAGGGTTTGCCCTATAATTTAAAGAAAATTTGGGAATTTTATCTTTTATAGAAAAAGAGAAAAAAATTGTCAAAGTTGGGTATTTTTCAGCGTTACGCTTTTTCGTGCAGTTTTTGACGATCAACCCTTATACAACTGTCCTACCGGACAGTTTTAATGATTAGTTTTGTTACTTTTAGTTAAAAGATGTTTGTCTCATCGGAGAGTTTGTTTTATTTTTTCTCTTCTATTGAACTGTAAATTTACATTTATGTATAGTAGTATTGAACTTTAACCTACTTAAATATTAAATCTGTCATGCTGAACTCAGCTATTATGTACATGCACTCAACAATTTCAATAATAAACTATTATTATACTTATTATAATTATATAATTGGAGCTACATTTAAAAAATGTCAAAAGAAATTTCATGTTACTAAAATACGTTTTCTGATTTTATGTTGAAAATAATGCTTTCCCTGGTATTTATTTCTGAAACGGATTATTGTCATTTGGAAAGAAATTTCTTAATACTAAAATATAAAACCACCCTCAAAATTGTTTGAAAAATAATTAGATGTATAAGTGACAAACTAGGTCTATACCACCTTAGTTTTTTTGATTTTTTATTAATAATATTGGCACATTATCATTTTTTATACAATGTCAGATTTAAGTAAAGTAGAATAGAAATAGAAAAGAAATTTATTATTCTGGGACAATTGTCCCCTAAGAATAAACACAGATACAAATAGAGGCCTTAATAGTTTGGCCTGTGATTATGCAGAAAATAAATAAATAAATATTTACAAAAAGTGAAAATATAATAAGTGAAAATGAAAGTAAAAATAAAATAATAAAACAGCAGAAATTAAGGAAATAAATTTAATCAATTAGAATTTCGGAGGAAGCTGGATAGAAAGTAGATAACTGAATAGACGGGATTTAAAGATGGATAGGGTAGGAGCATGGCGGACAGATGAAGGCAAGGAGTTCAAGAGAGAGGTAGCACGTATTAGGAAGGACTTGTCAAAGGATGAGGTACGGTGAGAGGGAATATAGAGATCAGATGAGCGAGATCTAGTGTTACGGGAATGGATGGAGGATTTAAACTTAAGGAGTTGAAAAATATAGGAAGGCCTTTGAGACTGGATGACTTGAAAAAGGAAAGAAGCCAAAAAATATTGGCGGCGATAGACAGGAAAAAGACACTTCAACTCATCGTAGCAGTGCGAAATGCGAGAGTCTCTGGAAATGCTGAAAATAAATCTTATGAAGCAGTTCATGAGGCGCTTAAGCTTAGCTTCGAGATCACCAGAAAGGCCGCCATACACTAAACAACCATAGTCGAAATGGGGGAATATAAGAGAGGAAACTAGGAGTTGCCGGGTCTTAATTGGAAAAAGGTGACGGGAACTATTAAACTGCTTAAGGATATGGATGGAACGACGAGAGATTTGGGAAACATGGTTTTTCCAGGATAGGTTTTGATCTAAAGTGATACCAAGGTTTTTCACAGAGGAACAATATTTTATTGGGGTATTGTAAAGGAAAAGATTAGGAAGAGGAGCCAATGATTTAAGGAGTGGGTTGGAGCCAATAACTATAGCTTTGGTCTTTTCTACATTCAGGGTAAGCTTATTGTTCGTGGCCCATGCTGAGATATTATTGAGGTCTTCTTGAAGTTTAAATACAGCTTCAAACAAATCCGACGGGGAAAAGGATAGGTAAATCTGAAAATCATCAGCATAGAGGTGATCCTGGGAATGAGAGATGGAAAGAGGAAGGTCATTGATGCAAATTGAGAAGAGGGTGGGAGATAGGGAAGAACCTTGAGGTACACCGCGTGACAAAGGAAAAGTGAAGAAGGATTACTATCCGGAGTGACAACGAATTGGGAACGATTAGACAGGAAGGATTGGAACCAAGTAAGTAAGTAAAGTAATCGCCTATTTTTTCAGGCGGGGCTTAACGTCCAACTACCAATTAGGTGCCGTGGACGGAGGCGACTAGCAAACATACTTTACTGTAAATTTCTTTTATTAACCATTAAATAAAATCTAAGGTCTATGGCCGCGGAATCGAACCCAGTACCACAATGCATATTAGCTTCGCAAGTCTCGCCTCTAACCGCTCGGCTACCGGTCTCGGCCTCAATGTCAGATTTATATATATTTTTGAATTGCATTATTGCACATGTATTGTTGATGCACTATAAAGTAAAAACTGATAACATAGCAATCACATACGTACAATTGATAAGTACTCGCGCAGGTGTACATTACAAGAGGAGAAACTACTCACTTCGAAAGCAAAATTCCGAGGCTACTGTCGTTTTGATTGCCTAGGAGGATTGTTGGGGATGGTCCGAAAGAGAGGTGGCGTACTCAAAGGATAAGAGTGAGATTACTAGGTTTTTTAAAAATTCTTTCTTATAGTCGGATCGGGCGACAAGGTTCAGAATGTAAACCGGGTAGTTAACGCCACGTTAGCCGAGCGGTTAGAGGCGTGACCTGCGAAGTTAATATGTATTATGGTACTGGATTCGATTCCCGGTCTCTAGGCCTTGGATTTTATTTAATGGTTAATACAAAGAAATTTACAGTAAAGTATGTTTGCTAGTCCACGTCACCAAATTGGTAGTTGGACGTTAAGCCCCGCCTGAAAAAATAGGCGATTACTTTACTTTACTTTTAGTAGCGTTTGAGGGTTAAAATTCAGTAGTTTCGGTGTACCACTTTTGGTCTCCATAATATGTTGTTGAACCATCATCTTCCTACTTGTTTCCAGTCCCGTAAAGTAAGGGAAAAATTGGAAACTGAAGACTTAAGTGGTGATGAAATGAGAAGATATATTCACTCGTTTGGTTATAAATGCAGCTTTAGATGATTTTATGCAAAAGAATTTGTTCAATGATTACTTATTCACTTCGCAGAAACCATTAACAATGAACAAATCAGTAAGAAAATACTTTATAAGTTAATAATATTTAAGAATCTTAGCAATAAAATTTGTTAAATACTAAGAATAGTTTGAATCATTGATGAAAAAATGATTCATTATTTCAATGATTCAATATGTGATTAGATATTTACAAATAAAGATTTTTAGTACATAGTCATTTATAGTAAAGACTATGAAATCATTTATTTAATACAATCAACAATAGTTGCAATCAAATACTTCGATTAAAACAAATTTTAACTCAATGCTCATTTTAAATTAATTATTTAAATGCACTTTTTAAACTTTGTTTCTTATTTAAAGTTTAAAATTAGGTTGAAAATTGTGGTAACCACATTAAAGAAATAAACATTTGTCTTGCATTAATCGAATATTTGATAAATCTTATGGTTTACTGCAGCTTTTGAGATATGCAACATGTATTTTTTATTTTTTTTAGCTTGTAGTGCAGCCGTAGAAGAGGTCGAACAAGAAGAACTCCAAACGTTCATACGAGAGAACCTCATCACGTAATTCGGGCTCATTCAATCAAATGTTTAATAACTAATAAGACATGAAATCCTTTCTACCATTTAATTCACTAAAAAAACATATCATTTAGATGAAGTAGTTGACAGTTTCACTTATAATGTAAGTACTCGTATTTGGCTAATTCTGTCGGAGGAGATGATTTACACTCCCTTTACAAACAGTTATTCCGGGATCAATTTACGATTTTTTGAAAATAGACATTGAAAATACAAAACAAAAATATATAGAAAATGAAAAAAGTCTGGTTACCTGGTAAAACCAAATAAAAATGTCTAGTTTAAGCGATTATTTAATGTTGATTTAATGGGTTCTAAGTAAAGTTGTTACGTCGCGTCTCTTTTTTAACAGAATCATCTTATTATATTTGAAGTGATGATGTAGGCTCTACAATATTTCTAAGCAAATTATCATATTTGTCTTACGAATCATTTTTAAAGCGTAAACTACTAGAATAAAGTTCTGATGAAATTATTTGAAGGTGTTGAAAAGAAAACAGAAATGGTGACAAAACAAAAGTTATAAAAATAATAACAATTATAATAGATCGGAGGGAAGGGATTAGCTATGCGGTTAGCATACTGGACTCCCACGCGGAGGTCCCGGGTTCGAATCCAGCAGCTGACCCTTAGATTTTCTCTTCCTAGGAGCTTCTTACAGCTCACTGTCCGGTGATGGACAGTGTTGTCTGTAACGAGAGAATACTGTCCGGAGGCCGGCAGTGCACTGGAAAAAGCTCCGGGCGCTAATAACCTCAGCTGTTGATGCGCAAAAAAAAAAAAAATAAAAAAATAAAAAAAAAATAATAATAATAATAATAATAATATAGTAATATCAATTGTACAAAAAAGTGAGAAATTTTATGATATGCTTAGATACCAACAGAAGATGCCACAATCAGTTTTTGTGTCAGAATCGATCAAGCGATAGTACCACCTTTACTAAATAGATTTTTCAGTTACTTTTAAAAATTTTCTCACAAACGGCTTCTACAAATTTTCTTTAACTTTACAAATAATTACAAATACGTAAACCTACCACTTATAGTATACTAGAAACACGTTTCCCATAAATACTGTAAAGGTTTCTTTTGTTAGCAAGGGGAGGATATACTTAGATTCCTTTTAAAGCATTAAGAATTAAATGTGAATCAAATTAATGCTTTAGAAAACCTGTAACGATGGAAATTATGTAATAGAAATGAGGTAAAAGACAGGTAAAATGTCCTGTTTATGATAGTATCAGAATAATTAGCTTTGTGAAACAAGAACTTGAATGAAAGAATGATTTTAGGCGCGTCAACAGCTGAGGTTAATGGCGCCCGGAGCTTTTTTCCAGTGCACTGCCGGCCTCCGGACAGTTTTCTCTTGTTAAAGACAACAAAGCTCCTAGGAAGAAAAAATCTAAGAGGCAGCAACTGCATTCAAACCCGAAATCTCCTCGTGGGAATCCAATACGCTAACCGCATAGCCCCTCCCTACTGTTTGATGATATTAGTTTTTAAAGTGGTGTTGAAAAATGGAGCCTTTTATGGGGTTCTGCAAAGATTGCTGGTATTGAGCCAGAGGATTTAAATTTAAAAGTTCTAATATATAAGAAGTTGCTTCAATGTTGATTTGTTTTTGTTGGTACACAGCACTAAACAACAACCCTGCTGATGGTATAAGAGGTTTCTGTACGTCTTTGTTTACTATTTACATTCTCATTCTATAAAGTTTGATCTATTTTAGATTGGTAATTTTATTTAAATAAAAACATTATCTATGCGCACACAAGGTTGTACAACATTTATTTCAAATATTTTGTCAGTATAAAATCTATTATTATTGGCACTTGTGGAATAAAGTTGGTAAAGCTTGCCTCTAATGTGTTCATTAAGTAAGATCATACTAATTTACCGGTACTACTGTAAGAACTGCGGTAAGCGAACCTCACATGAGAGTATTCACTTTTGATTTTTTTTTTAAAGGCGCGTCCACATCTGAGGTCATTAGCGCCCAGAGCTTTTTTTTCCACTAATCGCACTATACTATTCTATTCTTTCACTTCAAATATTTTCAGCCGATTCCTTTTCCAATTTTTGCATTTTTGTTATACAGGGTGAACCAGTAAGTATTGTCAATAGGCCTACTGCATGTAGTACATCTAAAGTGGAGTTCAATGACGTATTGGCCAAGTTCATATTTTCCTCTGTTCTTGAGTGACGTCACTTTAAAGTTTTTTTCTAAAATCATTACTTTTTTCCAATAAAAATGTTATTACTCAGAAAGTTTTAGTCCGAATCCGATTCTGATGACACGGTTAGAAAGACAGATAAATTTCCTAAAAATTGACACCATTTTGAAGCATAAATTATTCTCCAAACTGCCTTAATCTTCCACCGGAACATAGGAAAATAAAAGTAATCGAAAATAAAGTGTAAAGTATCCTTAATCCCGTGGCTTCAGTCGATGATCTGAAACGTCGAATAACTCTAGCCTGCCTAGATCTTGACTTCGCCACCATAAGTGCTGCTGCAAGCAAAGCGTGCGAGTCCAGAGTTTTGGCTTGCCTATCCGTTGGTTGTGCCCAGTTTGAATAGATTCTTTAAAAAAAATAACGTAATTTTGACAGTAAACTGAAATTTGTTTTTCATATTTTAAATACCCATAAATTTTGAAAAACCAAATCGATTTCAAAAAAAATTTTTTTGTTGTTTTTAGGAGCTCAAATACTACAAAAATATGCAACAAAAAAATATAACGTTCCATTTGAAAAACAAAAGTTGGATGCTGTATCTCGAGATACAGGGGTCTAAAAAAATGGGTCAATCACTGAAAATAAACTAGACTAAAAATGATTAAATACGTGTTTTTTATTTTTTCGAAATTTCCCGTCGTTTAAAAAAAAAGTGGGTGGAGCATATAACTCTGGTCACCCTGTATATCTGGAGTCCTATCCTTTCCTATCCGATGCTGATGTCTCTGAATTTTTTTTTTTTTTAAACATCGTTCCCAACGTTTAGGAGACATCCCCAGTATTTTTAATCGAAAACACCTTCAAAACAATGATATTCCACGTTAAAACTCCTGAATCCAGTCCTACTACTTAAAATTGTCTTTTGTATACATACAATATATACACATTTTTAAAAAATTGCATTTATTTTTTTACCAGAGATTAATAAAATTGAGCGTTGTCCAAAAAATGGTACCACACCGTACCAGCTGGTTAAACTTATTTTTTTTTTTGCTGATACAGCGGTTGATCCATAATGGCCCAATCCGAATTAAGCGCTAAATTAAAAAAAAAGTTTTCAAATTGTTGACCATCCTGATCCGAAAATCGCCAGCATCGTGAAACTGTGAATTCGCTTTCATTAAAAAAAAAAAAAGAAGCATTTCATTCTGAAGTTTACCAGATTTCCATCCAACCTTCAACTTATGAAAGGTGGCAGGTTTAACATCATTTTTTTTCTTACTCTCAAGAAAATCCCTACAAGAAAAACTCTTAATGGTATTAGGAAAACTGGGAATTAGAAAGCTCTACGTTTAAAATAAATCAGGTTGATTCTCATTAAGATAGACTCTGGACATCACGACGGCAATGTAATGGAGTTCTATTTAGTTTCTCATCACCAAAATCTTCAAGAATACGTGTAGATTCCTGCCATAAATTATAATAACTAGCATCGCTGACTGTATCTTAAAATAAATAATAATAAATGGGCTAATCAATTCTTGAGCGGTTCATGACCGCTCAAGACCGTCTCTCTGGTAAATCCACACATGTTCCTCTTAAAGTAATGGATTTACACACGCCCAGTAAGTTCAAGAGAACTTACCAAGTAATAATAATACATAATACAGACTTGTGACTTGAATCTCTTGTAGAAATTAAAATTATTAAAATAAGTAGAAAATAAAATAATTAGAGAGAAACATTTTAATGCAAATATTTGCAAAACAAAGGGTGCTGCCCAAATAGATCGGGTTGCTAGACACACAGCGTACCAATCAGTCAATCAAGATATACAGACAAAGTGGAAAAAAAAGAAAGAAGTCAACACCAATACTACACCATTGAGAGATCTTCAATTCGTCAGGCAAAAAAAGAAAAACGAAAATCGTTCCTAACACTAATACAATATGTCAACAAAATAATATAAAATAAAATAAACCAAACCAGCAATAGAAACATCCAAATCAGAATAACAACATATCATAATCATACAATACCAACAAATAAGCGGGCAGAACAATCAAACTCATGCCCCGTAGATGTGGTGGTGGATAATGCCAATCGAGTCCACAATGATAGACTCCGCCAAGGCCTCCAACTCCCTCAGATCAATCCCTAGCTCCTGAAGGAAGCTGAAAGTCAGCTTAGGGATGACACCTCGGGCACCGAACCAGAGACCCCGAACCCGAAACTCTCGGTCACCGAAGTCATGGAACCTCTCTTTCAAGAAGGGGACACAACTCTCATATATACCTTTTTTTTTCCAAGTCCACCTTCTCCGCCTGGTCCGGGTCATTGCTCTCGAATCTCACGGTCGGGTCGAGGACTAGGGCCGATCTGTCGCGGTCATGAAGGGCGACTATATCAGCATACCTCGTCGATCCCGCTGAGTCGATGCAATAAACTTCCTCAAAGCATGTGTATCCTTTTTCCCTCAGGAGCCGAATTAGCTCGTGCTTGACCTTATGGTGGCGCCGAGTGATAAGGAGGGAGTTAAAAGGGCATTTTCCCAGCACATGAGCTGGAGTTTCCGTCTCCCTGCCACACTTGCGGCAGAGGGTCCCAACTTCTCCCACCATTTGTCCACCGGCACCAGGAACACCACGAAGTGGTGCGTAGTTAGAATTCAATTTTATGGCGTTTATCCACTCCGAACCTGTCAATATTCGTTTATCGAAGAGGAATTTATTCAGTTTAGGCGCATCCCTAAAGTGTTGAGCCCCGATACCCTGCCACTTGCACCGAGTCCATTCCTCGAACGCATTCTCCCGCAATGTCTGCCTCAATTTTTTGACGCTCGTGTGGTGCTCCTGACTCATGTCCAACCTCTCAGCGCACTGACTCACCTCCGCCTCAAAGTCAAACACTGACTGGAATTGTGCATCCTGGACCGAGGACAACCGCTGAGCGATGGACCAATGTTGGAGTGGTGCCTCCCATTGACATCAATTATAATTATGCCAAATAATAATAATAATGTGAGACCTAAACTAACCATAGTCTAATCTAACCAATCGTTCTTGAATAATAAAGGTTTTTGACTAGAGAAAAAATTGACTTTCAGAAATATTTAGTACTACTGATAATATGATTTAATATTCAAAAATATATTTACATATATATTAATTTGTTTAATTTAAACAAAATAGTCGAATTTAGAGTAGATTCACACTAAAAGTTATAGTTAAACCTTGAAATCCAAGTCAAACTGTAACAAAAGAATTTTGTTTTTACTTGGTCTTGTGTAAATGTCCTGTGTTTGTTTTAAATTAATTCAATAACAAAAAGCACACATTTTTTTGGGCTTAAATTAAATGAAAGTACCCTTCAAAGCTGATAAGTAGTAAGTTAAAAGATAAGGTTTTGTGGTCTTGTTGGACATTGTCTAACTTATGAGTTACTTTAAACGACTCTAGATAGCACCACTGTCCACGGAGGCCCCTATAAAATAGCAAGTAGCATGCAAGGAAGACTTAGTTAATTTATAATTAACAATTTATTTTTTTTTTTAATTTCAGCGTTACAAGGTTTTGCAGGTCGATATATCCAGTAACTATCAAATTCAAACAATAATCATGAAACTAAAATTTAATGGATCTTCTGAGCCGAAAATGATGGCATTATTTTTCTATTAGAAATCAACTGAAATCCGTACTTTGTTTTTAAGGCATTTACTGCAGTAAATCAGTTTTCTTGAAAGTAAGCTGTTGTAAATAGCGAAGTTCGCGAAATATTCTTGTCTTCAATAGGGAAAATTCGTCGTGAAAAGCGGCCAAAAAAATTCAGCCTATTCAGTTTTGATATCATTCCCTAAATTATTTTATTACTACAATAAAACCTCCAGGAGCCTTTTCAATGCACTTCTGGCCTTTGTAAAGTGTTCTCTCACTATAGACGTCACATAATCAATGGACAGAAAACTGTAGAGGCTTTTACAAAAAGAAAATATAAGGATATCGAGGCTGGATTTGATCTTTTTCAGAGTGTTACGATATACGTATTCAAGTAATCCACACGTAAGATAAATTACTCGTATGTTACAAATAGACGGATTCAGATTAGAGTTAATTTCTTCAAGTCTTCTATATGCCAAGTCACTTCTAGCCCAATTTATGCTCGCAGAAACATTAATTTCGAGAATTCAGGAGTTTTTCCGAGTACTCTCTATCGGTAGACCACTTTTTTAGTTATGAGTGACTTCTAAAAATAGTCGAACGTAGACAACATAAAATCATCACCATTAAGACAGTGAAAATGTAAATTAATGTCATATTTTCACTTACTGCAAATCTTGAAAGTTTTAACTCACAAATTTTCTAACAAATTCCGGCAATTTGAGTCATATTTTAATCATTACCAACATTATACAGTTGGTAAAACTATACTTTACATTAAATTCAAACTCTACAAGAAAGCCTCAAATTAAAACTGTTCGGTAGGACAGTTCTATAAAAGTTGATCGTCAAAAACTGCACGAAAAAGCTGTTACGTTGAAAAACACCCCAACTTTGACAATTTTTTTCTCTTTTTCTATAAAAGATAAAATTCCCAAATTTTCTTTATAATATAGGGCAAATCCTCCTTTATAACTGTAATTTTTTTTGCAACCCCCCAGACCTAATAGATTTCGAGAAAAAAGAAGTTTCTTGTTGTTGTTGTTGGAAATATTCTTGTTACCTTTTTTCTCTACTAGGTAGCGCCTAAACGCTAGAACCGATTTTCATGAATAAGGTGTTATTCGATTCGAAATTTTATGTAGTTTTGCCTTTAGAGGGTCTCGACGCTGAACATTGAATGGGAGAGGAGTTAGCCCCCATGTATGTAAGGCCCCCTCCAAAATTATTATTACTAATAATTACTCTGTAAATGTTGGCCCGATTTTGATAAAATTTAGGATGAAAGGGTTACGGCTCCCCTACCTAACATTTAAGCGACCTTCTCCTCATACGCCTGATAAGTTTAAAAAAATATATATCACAACATTTTTAGAGAAAAAATTCGAATGCTATGAATTAGATCATTTTTGAAAAATTAGTGTTCACCTCTGCGTTTGAACAATTGGAAAGTAAATTGGAGTAAAGGTATGCGGAAAGAAGTTGGAAGACCTTCTAAACTGAAAGAAGATCGTAAAAGTGCAGCTACTGAACTATAGAAGTAGAGGAAATATTCTTTGTCGCCACGGTAGCCGAGCGGGTTAAGAGGCGAGACCTGCAAAGCTAATATGCATTGTGGTACTGGGTTCGATTACCGGTCTTAGGCATTGGATTTTATTTAATGGTTAAATGAGAAATAGTAAAGTACGTTTGCTAGTCGCCTCTGTCCGCGACAACTAGTAAATGGTAGTTGGACGTTAAGCCCCGCCTGAAAAAATAGGCGATTACTTTACTTACTTTACTGTATTCTTTGTCGAAACGTAAAATCATGCACAGATTTCTGAGATCCACACCATATCAAAACAAATAGGTTTTATTCTCTGAGCCCATCTGGTAATTCCAATACATGCAACGCTCTGAGTAAGAAGCATGACCCCTAGATAGGATAGAAATCAATCACCTTGGTCTGGATTACAACACGATCCGATTCACCCACAAACAATAAGTAGTTATTGCTACATTAGCAGCATCAAAAAAGAATGCAAAACTGTAAGAAGAGTAGGTCAGGACGAACTCTGTTCGCCGCAGGTACAAGTGAAGAGGAACATGGCCCACACGAAAGGAGTGTGTGGTGTATTGTCCACCGACTGGCTGACAAATCGCTGTAACTTCTAGATGAGTGGACTTCCTCTCTGTCAAACTCCTGCGGCTCCGATTTCTCTTACTGACAAATGAACGCCATTGTTCCAGCCTACAATGCCGAACACAGATAGTATAAATTTTATTTATTTATTTGCAACTTGTCTTGATGAAAAATTAAACAGAAAAAGAAGTAATAGTTTCTCAGCAGCCAAAACAGGGTTATGGATGTGATTGTAACAGTAGTTAGTCCCGTGGAACATAGCTTTTCCCTAAATTCGCCTCTATAGTGAGCAATTTGTAATTAGTAGTACAAAAAAACAATTGTAGTACAGAAGTACAATCGTTATACCATTCAAAGACGCCAAAAGCATAAACTACAGAGAAGTTGAGGAAAGAATTGGACATCTATCTGGCTCTTCGATCTGGAGAATCATTTGGACAAATATCGCTTTCTAGCAGGACTGCATATTATGTCTTTCAAGTTGAATGAAAACAATAGTAGACTCCAAATCATATTTCTTAGCATTTTTTTTTTTATTATAATTAAATATTGAATAAAGTGCTGTTCGTCTATAAAGCAAATGACAAATTAATACCGCATTCTTCAGATACAGGACTACATTTTTGAAAAAGAACTCGAAGGTTTTCTGAAAAGAAAAAGAAAAACAAGGTATGATTGTTCTGGAATTTGGTTTGTCAATATGAAATAATGTTGAAAACACATAAAACTTAGAGCAGAAAATGCAATTAGCATTGCAGTCCATTTTTCAAAAACATCAAGAAAATATTTCATCTTAAATTTCATAATTTATTTGATAATGGGAAAAAAATCTAATATATTTCATGTAACTGTAACAATGCAACTTGCGATTTGTTTTATTTTCTGTCTAATTACTCGCCAATATTGCAATACATAAAGGCGGCCACGGTAGCCGAGCGGTTAAGAGACGAGACTTGTGAAGCTAATATGTTTTGTGGTACTGGGTTCGATTCCCGGTCTAGGGGCCTTGGATTTTATTTAATGGTTAATAAAAGAAATTTACAGTAAAGTATGTTTGCTAGTCGCCTCCGTCCACGACACCTAATTGGTAGTTGGACGTTAAGACCCGTCTGAAAAAATAGGCAATTACTTTACTTTATTATCTTTAAATGTAGAATTTGATTTAAAAAGTTTGGATGTGTTATCAGGGAGGGGCTAAATCTGATCTCATTCATCCCTTTTTTTTGCAGGATAATAGTTACACAGGATTTTTTGCCACGACCAGAAATGAGGTAATTGTCAGTGGTTCGGAGGTTGGTAAAAGAAAAAAAGATATATCCTTCAATAATTTTTCCACATTTGGAGATTTCTAAAATATTCTCTTAATTCGTACAAATTTTACTACACCGAGAAAATAATGCTTTTCAACTAGTAAAGAAAACGGGACGAACATTCGATGAAATTTATGGATGAAAATGACATTTAACGCTTTGTCAGTGTAATCAAATAGAAATATTAAGAAATTTCCCATACTAAATATAAATTAGCCTATTTATAAAATAAATGAATTAACACTAAACCTACCACGACCGGTCAATTGACCGTTTTTTAAATTTTCTAATTACAGCGTCATCATACCGCCATTAAACTTCACGACTTTTCCTAAAATATGTATACTATTGTTTTTTTAATATTCACTTCTTTTCCTTATATTTGATTTTTGAGAAAAATTTGTAGTCCGTCTTAACTACCGCGACCGGTCATCTGACCGGCTGAATATTTTCATTTTATTTACTTTCTATTTAATATTTTATTTTATTTATTTATTTATTTTTGTAACAGAATTCTCTCGAAAACTCAATTTGATAATGCATTTATCGGATTATTGTTCGCATGTGGTGCATATGAGGCCAAAAATGTACGATATTGCCCTTTTCCATGGAACAAAAAATGGGGACGAGCATTCTTCTCAAACACTATCAGCAAAAATGTATAGACGGAAATTTTGAGGTTTATTCGATTGGATCAAAGAAATCATCGTTTACAAACCGATTTTGCTTTGATTTCTAAATTTTGGAACAAATTCGTAGAGAACAGTCAAAACTGTTCTAACCAAGAGCTTATATCTCTTCCAAGGACATTTGTTCCCAACTAAGTCAAGATGCAGATTTACTCAGTACATGCCAAATAAACCGGACAAATATTTGGTATCAAATCTTGGCTAGGGTTCGATGCAATAAAAGGCTTTCCATATTTGGAAAAACGTGAAAGCAGAGAACCTATAGTTTCGCTTGGGGAGTTTGTCGCTCTGAAATTAGCAGAAATGTATACAGCTCGTGGGAAGAAATATAACCGTGGAAAATCTCGGAGATGGTCTCAACCAATAGTTTTCAATATCCTAGACTTAAAATGAATGGATTTTGTACAAAAAAAAACTACCGGAAGTGAAATTTCAAGGCAAAATTTGTGTTACTATTGCAAAAGTATGACAAATATTAGTACACGAACAAGTGGTCGGAAAATAGCCAAATAAGATACTGCAAAGGCAATAAGACTAAAAAATGCTGTCTAAACTGTAAAAAAAATACGTATGCGAGAAATTTGCAATTGAGAAGCCTATAATTATAAAAAATGATACAATAAAGAGTAAAATCTACGAGATTTATTTTTAAACAAAAGAAACTACGCTTTTTCATTGTTAAATAATTATTATCTTCATTCTAAAATAAGAAACTTAAGTAATTTTAAAGTCCGGTCATTTTACCGGTCACGGTAGGAATAGTTATGCTTAAATGTCGGTAGGTTTAGTGATAAATAAGAACTTAAACTGAAAAAGAAAAAAACAATAAAATTTGTAAAACACACATTAGAAAGCAGAGGAACCAGAGCTTGTAAAGAGATCGACGACGGCGTAATGTAAGCAGCCCATGATGTAAGCATATTACTGTGCGAAGCATACGCTCTGAGGTGAAAGGCTTGGGCAAATTACGCTGCAACTCCATGCTTCATAACCACTATACCAACACCCTTCCACCATGAAGTAAAAACAAAAATTTAATTTTTTTACCTGAATAAGTTATTCTATGCGATTTCTGGATACTTCAAATGAATAAATAAACGAGGACTTTGAATTTATGTCATTTAAGGGGATATAGAGGTAATGCAGTCTTGGAGCATTTAATACCTGTGATGGAGCAGCTTCTGTATGTAGCCCCAGTCCAAATAATTTAGTAACAAAAATTAATCATTTAAAGAAAATGAATCGATAATTGTAATAATCGCCATAATCGAAAAACTTATCAGTTCTGGATAGAACATCGAGTATGTCTTCTACTGGAAAAAGCTGTTAGGATTTGTCGCGCTCAATTCAAAGGGATTGCCTAAGACGAGTTGTACACATACGAGGCGTGGCTATTAAATAACGAGACTATTGCTGTAAAACATTTTATTTTAAATTTAAACATATTTCGTTATTTATCACCTTCAATATACACCCCTCCCCTATCCCTACAACGCTCCATGCGAATTTACCATTGTTCGAAACAGTGCTAGAAGTCTTTTCCTTCTCTGAGCTCCTGCATGCCGCGTGCCGCTTTTTCTTTCACACCTTCAACGGACTGAAATCGTGTTCCTTTTAATGCAGATTTGACTTTGGGAGAACAGATAAAAGTCATATGGGGGATCAGGTCAGGCGAATAAGGGCGGATGGCCTAAAACTGGGATGTTGTGCTTTGGCTAGAAACGTCTTGACAGACAATGCAATTGTCTTGATGGAGAACCCGTGACTTGTTCTTCCACAAATCGGGTCGTTCTTTCCTTACTCTTTCTCCGGAGTTGAGCAAGCACCTCACGGTAGTAATGTTGATTAATTATAATCGATATTTTCAACCGTTTTGGACGTGGAAGGGCGATCCGGGCGGTCATCATCTCCGACGTCTTCTCGGCCCATCTTGGAAACGCTTGAACCACTCAAAAACTTGCGCACGTGATAAACATTCATCGCCATAAACTTCTTTTAATAAAAGATAAGTTTCAGTAGCGGTTTTACCAAGTTGTTTTGATGTGAAATTTCATGACAATTCGTTGTTCTACTACAACACTTATCATGTTTTCGGTAAAACGAAACTAAAACACCTCTTACACAAACGACGGTCCCGGTCAGACAGATTTTCTCTACAAAACACGTGAGACGCTGCAATCGAAAGAGAAGGCTTTACGCTGCACAGCTGTCCGGTCGTTAGGAATTTGCGCATGCCTAGTTCTTCTGTAGCAGCATCAGTCTCGTTATTTAATAGCCAAACCTCGTATTACCAAGGATAGGTTCTAGACCAGTAAATGAAGTGAGTGCTCCATTACTGGCCAGTTGATTAATAACTTTACTTCTTCTGATGCAGCCACCCCATTCAAGGAAGACCTTTCCATCTGCGGACAATGAAGAAGAAGCTGCTGAGGAACAGGAAAACTAAGGACCAGCAGCTGGATTCGAACAACGGATCTACGTTTTGGAATCCAGTAATCCCTTAGCTAATCCTATTAAAAGCTCTACTCTTACGTGTCATTTCAGTGTTTTTTACGCTTTTAACATATGTGAGCAAGAAATATCTAAGCAAAAAAAAAATGGACAATTTTTCTGAGATATTTTTTGGCAGTGAAAAAGTTTCATTTAAATCTAACCAAAAATTAGGTCAATCACTTTGGTTAGAAACAACTTTACATTAATTTTTTTTATTTTAAGCTGTGACATCACGCTCCGTTCAACAGTAATAGAATAATTTTGGGTTTAAAGGTAATTTTAATACTTAAATTTAATAAAGGAATTTTAAAGTACATGAAATTGAAGATATCTCTAAAGATCTTTAAAAAACTGTTAGTTTGTTTTGAGTTTAAATTGCCCAACATCAGTTTAAGTTCAATACAATATGAGAAGATATAAGACATAAAAATTTAAACCACTTATGGAATTCTTTTAATGAGACCAAAATGTTTGCAAATTTATCTTGTCTCATTTTTTGATGACTTAAGGCGCGTCAACATGTGAGGTTATTGGGGCTCGAAGTTTTTTGACGTGAATACGTCTTTAAATTTGCTATCATATGGAAGCAATCCAAAAAACCTAATGATAACAAAATCGGGGGACACAGTTTGGCATTATAGTTTCGAATCTATCGTCTACATCCAAAATTAAATTAGACCACTGGATAGCTAAAGGATCAAAGAATTCATTACGAAAAGCGAGGACTGTGACGCATCGCGCACGGTGGAGGGAGAAGCGCGGCCATTTTGAGATCATTTTGCTGTATATCGAGATTTGCAATTAGTATAACTTTTGACTCGGAGAAGCTACAAAGTTCGTTTAAGTTTTAATCGTCTCATTATATATAAAACATTAGTGTAAAATAGTGACAGTGAATATAATAAGGTGTTAGAATAAAAAAATATTATCAAAAATATATAATGTCGGCCTGTACGCGTCGAAAAGCCTAAACCAAATACTGAGATCGCATACGGTTGGAGATGGGTTCTCAAGAACAATCGAATGTTAATAATAAAACACCATATGACCGAGTCAAGCTGTGCCGGGAACGTAAAAGAATGAATGCGGCCGAGCGGATCAACGAGTGTCAGTACATTTGCAGCTGGGGCGGTTGAAATTATGCAAGTGGATGATGAAATCGTTTCTACATCGACAACGGACTGTATAGGCATAGATTGTGTTCGATCGTCGATTTGTTTCCTTGATTTCATCCTAAATACATAAATAAAAATATTTATATAAAAAATATAACCCGTTACGTAAACGTATTCACGTACTACACACGGCCGTGCCCATGACACAGCCACAGTCTTTTTCAGTGCACTGCCGGCCGCCGGACCGTGTTCTCTAGTTACTAACAACATTGTCCATCACCAGGACAGTGAGCTGTAAGAAGATCCTAGGAAGAAAAAAAATCTAAGGGGCCAGCAGCTGGATTTGAACCCGGGATCTCCGCGTGGGAATCCAATACGCTAACCGCATCCATTCCCGTCAAGAATTAAAATTGTTACAATTGCAGTATTGTGTCTCAGTCTAGACTTCATACAATTGAAAAACGATTTACATAATTATACTTGTAAACAAAGGACTTTTGTAATCAATTCTATAACAAATCTTTCTAGAATCACAAAACAGTTCAAATTGATCGTAGTTATTTATCTATGAAGTTAACTATGAAAAACTAATAGCGAGTTAACTACTAATAAATAACCAAATAAAATAATAAATTAATTTATAAGCAGTTTGAACAATAAAATAAAATAAAGCACCCACAAACTAAAGTAAAATACTTCTGCTATCCAATTTCTGGCTCAAGCTAGTATATCCAGAATTCAGCTGGGATTAGAGCAAATTTCCAGCCGTAAAGCAGATTTTTGAATTAAAAACTCAAAAACTTAATCTAGCTAGTATTTATTTCGGATCTAGTTATCGTCATATTACAAATTAAATCATCTTGTCGTGTAAACACACACTGCAATTGTAACAATTAAATTTTTTTCTTTCTACGTAGAGTTATTATCAAATGCTTACATTTAACCTAAGAAAATTTGATGGTGACGCTTGAATGAGAAAATGAACTAATTGGGTCAAAGTTAGCCTCAAAAAAAAAGTATTCTAACAGCAGTCTAGAGAGCACTGGCTGACAGAAGATCAGTCTAGTTTGGCACCAAGAGATTTTGTCGCTGAAGTTTTTTTTAACAAAAAGTCTAGCCTAAAATGAATTCTTCGCGAACCTCTGTGTAGTAAACTATTTGTAGAAGGCGAAAAAGGCTTATTTTGCTAGCTTATTTTTGCCAATCACGAGGTTGTAGTATAAGATATATTTGGCTTTCTTGCGGCCAGAGTAGGTCTTATCATCATAAAGATCCTTGACCTAGTAAAGGGAGGAGAATTTAGAACCTTTTAGACCATCTTGGGGGGATGATGATACAATAAGCTACACTGGCATTAAGCCTTAAGGAACAAAATCCAATTCTTGTAACTACAATGATATAATAATAATATTAATACGATAAGTTACGATATTACACCACACCAAAAGTAGGTAATTTATCGTGAGTATTTTTAGGGAATGGATTAGCTATGCGTTTAGCGTACTGGATTCCCACGCGGAAGTCTCGGGTTCGAATCCAGCTGCCTGGCCCTTAGATTTTTATCTTCCTAGGAGCTTCTTACAGCTGTTGTCAGTGTTGTCTGTAACTAGAGGTATGCCGGACAGTGCACTGAAAAAAAGCTCCAGGCGCCAGTAGCCTCAGATTGTTGACGCGCCTTAAATCATAAAATAAAATTTAAAAAAAAAAACTGCATTAGGAATAATTAGCTAGAAAAAGGTTCCTCACTAATAATAGTTCTTTACTAAATTGTTGATCACACTCTGCAATTGGTCTGGATAAGCCAAAACCTAGAGTAGATTTAGTTGAAATAAAATTTAAAAAAATATGTAAGGAGTCTACGAAAACTGTGTAATTGAAAATTATAGCATGCCAATTAAAAGTGGCACGCTTGTAATTCTTGGTTGCAATCCGATGCACTAGATAGGTTCTTTCCATTTCACTTACATGTATACTTGAACTAACAATCTGACGATCGATACGTCCTGTTATGAACACAAAGCGAAAGTAAAACTATAGGTTTAAACTACCTTGGCAGGTGTATTGTCGCTTAGTTCTTGTTGGAAAAGTTTAATGTAATTTGTGGTTAACGGTTAAACTGTGTGACAGCGAGCCGTCTGCAGTTGAACCTAACTAACTTGGCTCTACATGCCCAACTATATATACCACGTTCCGAGAGTAGAGGTGTTCTTCCTCAGTCTGGGATGGCCACTTTCAACTACCGAGAATTCATCTATTCATTCTACCATAACAATTTCTTTAAACACTTTTCAAATATTCATTGTTGATTTATTTTATATTATGCTTTTTAATATTATTTTCAATTCAGGCACCACGGTAGCCGAGTGGTTAGAAGCAAGGTCTGCAGAGTTAATATGTATTGTAGTAATAGGTTCGATTTCAGGTCTAAGACTTGGATTTTATTTAATGTTAAATATGAGAACATTATACATAGTCCGCATGAAATAATAGCCATTACTTCACTTTACTTTTAATATTGTTTTATTTAGTTTACCATTAGTTTTAAGGCGCGTCAACTTCTGCGATAATTTTCTGCACTCATTAAATATTTAGCTTAAATTATTAAAGAAAGTACAACTTTCTGCATCACTATTTGAGTGCACTCAATCAGTAGGTTTTTCATTTTTACAATTATCATACACACAAATTATTAAAACTGTCCGGTAGGACAATTGTATAAGGGTTGAACGTCAAAAAGTGCACGAAAAAGCTGTAACGTTCAAAAACACCCAACTTTGACAATTTTTTTCTCTTTTTCTATAAAAGATAAAATTCCCAAATTTTCTGTATAATATAGGGAAAATCCTCCTTTATAACTGTAATTTTTTTGCAACAACCCAGATCTAATAGATTTTTAGAAAAAGGTTGCCAAAAATGGGTTAAACTATAATGAAACTAAATTTTCAGCCTAGGAAATGCTTTCAAAACGCTCACTGTCTTTTCTCGTTATAATAAAAATTTTGAAAATAAATCTCTTTTAATGATTTTGAATCTCAATTCACGTGGAACCCGATACCAGCGACACGAACTTAACCTACTGAATGTGATCAAAAGACTACCTCGGCAAAACTATCCAAATTGACTACAGACGAACCAAAAGAATGTTACCACAATTTTGGCATATTGGAACTGTACGCGATATAGCTAAGATTAGATTAGATTAGACTAGGGCGGCCTCAAGGCCTACGCCACTGTGACCCCTTTGGATCTATTGTGACTCCCCTCACTCTAAAGCTCACCCTCCAGACCTGTCCTTTTGATCAAACTCTTAATTCTGGGAGAGCGACTCTTGAGTAAAGCTCACCGGCCTTGGTTTTTCCTCCCCGAGAAGTAACATCCTTAGCCACACGAGCCCCTCACACTGACACAACAAGTGCAGTGCCGTTTCCTCTTTTTCCTGACAGAACCTACAAAAGGCTAGCCATCCGCCAGGTCCATGCGATGCATGTGTTTTCTGAGCCTGTAGTGGCCAAGTTAATAGGCCTACAATTATCTTTATAGCCCCACGCGGCCTTGACGGATTAATTCTGCAGTCAGCCTAGGCGAATAGCCTTTAATAAACTCCTTCGCCTGTACGATATAGCTAAGCGCACCAATCTTAACCGCATCCAATTCCCCACAATCGAAAAACTGTTAATACGCACCATTCTATGTTAACTGACCTAAAAATCCCTTTTTGTCCTTGATCTAGAGCCAAATCCTGTTTACACCACATTTCATTCATATTATTTATAATTTTCAACTCCAGATTTTACTTCGAAGCGAAGTTGCCACTTAGAATCAAAACTTTTTTTCTAAAAATTTATTTTGAATTTAAATAAAATAAGTGTAGCTATCAATAAAACTGAAGGAAAACATTTATACACAGCACTATCACTTTAATTGCCATTGAAACAACTCCTGGCAACAATTCTATTGTAGAGTAGCAGTAACATCAAACTGATTTCCAGAAAATTCGACCGACAAGTTGTAGCAGTTCATCCCAGATCAGAGCAGAAATCCAAATTTTGTTTTCCACATTTTGTCTTTCAAAGATTTTAAAAAATTAAAAAGTAAAAAATTAAAAACTAGTGTGGTCAAATGGCCGTCGTTTAGTGCAGTGTTATCCAATAGTGAAATAAATGTTTGTCCTTTAATATTTCATCGTAAAGTTGTTTTTTAAATATCTTACCTATGATATTTGAATGTACAGGTAAACTTTAATGCTCAGTTCCATGTTATTTGTTTTTATTATGTCTAGTTGTTGCGAAATTAGAATCGGCAGCCTGGCTTTTTCCATCACCTTATGCTTAAATGGTAAGTTTCAATGGAATAAACTTATTTTCAGAAACATTTCTTTGAGAACTTGAAGGAAATGAGTTCTGATAATTCAGGCACCAAATTGCCTGAAGATGGGGAGGCTGCCAGTGAAACTAAAGTTGAGCCTGAGGACTCTCATCCAAGTGAAACTGTTCCCAAAGTGAGTCGTCTTCATTTGAGTGATGAGCAGCTAACGGAAATATCACTTGAAGAACTTCGTTCACATTGGCGGCAACAAGATAGTTACATCAATTTATTAGAATCTCGAAGCAGCACCTACGAAGGTAGATCACCTTGTGCACTACGTTATTTCATTGTGCTATATATTTTAAACAGGTTTTCTAAGCCATCTTTAATACAAGTGGGTACTCTTCTTTCTAACATATTTATAATTACAGTGATACATTTCATTCATAAACTTCTCTAACACTGCAATAACCTGTACCAAACTACTTTTCCCTCGAATTGCTCCCCGAAGACTGATGCATCGATGGGCTAGCGATCAGCTGTATAGTAGGGCTGTCCCACATTTTGTTTTTTGTTCTTGTATTTTTTTTTTCTTTTTTTTTTTGATACTGATTACCTCATAATAAATATTATTTTGCTTCAAATACATTATTTAAATACCCATCAACAGTACTTTCGGAAGAAGTAGATATGGGAGTTTAACAGTTTTAAAAAATTATGGGATTTTAATTATTCAATTGAAAATTATTATTAAACTAATAACCTGCAAATCAAATTCATTTAAAAATCATTTATTTAGTTAAAAAATACTATTATTTTAACTTCAACTCACTGTAATAAATAAGAAGTAATGTTGCAATGATGCCAGATTTTCAATATCGATAATTTTCTATATCGATTCTTTACTGAAAGTATCAATTTTTGTTTAGGTCTCCAGATAATGTAGTTAAATTATTACCCGCGTAATGTATGGATTTATCACCTAGTAAATATTAAAAAAGGGTTTTAATTTTCATTTTTAAGGAAATCGAAAGACCAAAAGTGTCCTTCTGTACTGTTTTTTGTTTTCAATATTTTTTTCAAAAATGTTTTTTTTAAAGTGATCATGTTTAATGATGAAGTAAACTATATACAGTAGAACCTCTCAATAACGGGCACTGGCGGGGGAAAGCGAAGTAGCCGCTGTTTGGAGGTGGTCGTTAGAAGGAGGTAGGCAAGTTTCATAATGAAAAAATATGTTGTTTTTTTTCCAAACATCTATTTAAAAATTGTTTATTATTAATAGATTTAAAAACGTACATAATTGCATAATTATTGCAGCTATATGATATGCATCAAGTTTTTCTTAATTATCCAAAAAATTTATCAAAAAAACTACATATTATTGACTTAATTAATAATTTTTATAATAATCATCACATTTATTCATAACAATAATAATTTATGGTAAAATTATCATCATACTATCATCTATTATTAGAAAAATAGAACAAACCTTTCGGCAAGTTGACGATGGCTCGATTTGGTTTTTGCAAAATCTTCCAAACACATTTATTTTCTCTACTATAGTTAACCACTTTCGTTTGAGAGACATATCGGAAAAAATAATATTGTTCGTCCAAAGTAATATTGAAAAATGATTAAAATGGGTACAAGATGTATGGAGCTTATATAGGAAACTTTAGGAAAAACCAGGAAAACAAAAACTTGAGAGGGGATAATTCTTTTGATCAGCTCGTCAAAACGAACTTTTAATAATAAGGTGGTCGTTGGTGGGTGGTGAAACATTTAATCCGTTCCCCAAAATCAATGTCCGCGGTCGCTATGTAGAGTGTCCGTTAGATGGAGGTTCTTTTATATAGAAAGTGTATAGGGGTAAAACAGGGAAATCCAAAAACTGTCCGTAAATGGAGGTGGTCGCTAGTAAGAGTGTCCTTTATGGGAGGCTCGACTGTATATTGTAGATTGTAGATTATATCAGACGGGCGGTTCCACCAAAAAAAGGGGGAAGGAACGCAGGCAATCCAAAATGGTTCCCATTGTTCCCCGCCCACCCCTCATCTCATGAGAGATACCGGGGCTTCAAAACCAACAAATCCGGCTAAAGATTGCCAGATGGCAATACAATAAACTAATAAAGTAGTAACAGGACACTAGGGACTCAATCGCCCAGTATACTGAATACACATAGAGAGTTCTGGTAAAGATTTACACAATCTCCTTAGGAAGGAATCTGTTTTCAGAATAAACGGGACACACCTTTACAAAGTGTCGCACAGTCTCATTGGACTCACCACAGCCAAAGCACATATTGGCGACTGGGTAAGGCCGCATTTAAAAAGATGATACGCTAAATTCGCATGTCCACTGAACACCTGAACCAACTGGCGGATCCGAGACCTTCTGAAGCCAACAACAGCCGTTTTAGACAGGCCAAGAATCTCAGACTGACGGCAGTCAGCTCGGGATCTCCACCGTTTCCGATGTTCCTTCAAAAATCCACTGCTCCACCTCTTTTCTAAAACGTCGATAGGATGCAGGGGATAATGGGCTGAGGAGTCATTGTAATCAATGTAGCTCCTTCCTTTGCTGTTTCTTCAGCAAGTTCGTTACCCGGAATGACCAGAGGACCAAACAGACCGAAACAGCATTCAAAGCTCCCAACAAATTGAGAGCAGCATGGCCAAGAATTGACCAAAATTTGGTTCTTAGAGAGGCCAAAGCATTAATTGCAGCATCGCTATCCGTGAAGAACCTAATATCAGTATCGGCAATCTCTACTGTTTTTTGTTAATTAATAGTTTTTTCAAAAAAGTTTTCTTTAAAGAGAAATTTTTTTTAGTGCACATAGTAAAATTAATTCCAAAAAAATTTAATTATCTCACCTTTATAAGTACGACAAGAGGAATTCCCGAAAGTATACCAAATTTACCTTCACCCCAATCATTTTACAAGAAAACCTGTATTTCCTGTATTTGGAATACTCAATTTTGGATATTTGACGAGATTGGTAATACTTAAGCTTCTAAGTGAAAGCTTTGACTAGAAAAAAAAAAGTGACAAAGTGGCTCAATTTCATATTGGAGGCGGTAGATGGAACGAAGGCTAGTCGTCATATAACCTCTGTGACAAGTGGTAATCCGATCATGCAGGAAATTAAAGCACTGATTATTAGATCACGTTTAATATGGGTAATTCATCTCAGTTTTGAAATTGACCATTTCTCACTAGAAATGTCACCGGCTGACAAGAATATTTAAAAAAAAATAATAATTTTCTCTTGCACCGCAGTTCACTTACCGAGGTGTGGCTATTAAATAACGAGACTATTGCTGTAAAACATTTTATTTTAAATTTATACAAATTTAGTTATTATCACCTTCAATATACACCCCTACCCTATCCCTACAACGCTCCATGCGAATTTAACATTGTTCGAAACAGTGCTGGAAGTCTTTTTCTGTGAGCTCCTGCATGACGCGTGCCGCTTTTTCTATCACAGCTCCAACGGACTGAAATCCGTGTTCCTTTTATTGCAGATTTGACTTTGGGGAACAGATAAAAGTCACATGGAGCCAGGTCAGGCGAATACGGCGGATGACCTAAAACAGGTTAGAAACTTCTTGACAGATAATGCAGTGGTGAGCCGGCGCGCTGTCTTGATGGAGAACCCATGACTTGTTCTTCCACAAATCGGGGCGTTTTTTCCTTACTCTTTCACGTAGTTGAGCAAGCAACTCACGATAGTAATGTTGGATTAATTATAATCGATATTTTCATCCGTTTTAGACGTGGAAGGGCGACCCGGGCGGTCATCATCTCCGACGTCTTCTCGGCCATCTTGTAAACGCTAGAACCACTCAAAAAACTCGCGCACATGATTAACATTCATCGCCATAAACTTCTTTTAATAAAAGATAAGTTTCAAGTAGCGGTTTTACCAAGTTTTGATGTGAAATTTCACGACAATTCGTTGCTCTACTACATGTGTAGTATCATGTTTTCGCGCTAAACGAAACTAACACCTCTTACACAAACGGACGGTTCCGGTCAGACAAATTTCTCTACAAAACACGTGAGATGCTGCAATCGAATGAGAAGGCTTTACACTGCACAGATGTCGGACGTTAGGATTTGACGCATGCATAGTTCTTCTGTAGCAGCATCAGTCTCGTTATTGAATAGCCACACCTCTTAATTAAATTATTTAAAAGGATCATTGACGTCACTATTATAGTTAAAACTATTAATTATAATTGTAGTGAAAAGAGGAACGGATTAGCTATGCGGTTAGCGTATTGGATTCCCCTTTCTTCTGTAATCCCTACAGTGTCAACTATCTGGTACTCCTTTAATCACCAATATCGTATTGTTCACTAGCTAGATGCTGTCATCTGTGATTGCAGTTTTAAACCGTCCTATATACGGATCATTAGTAAGAGTTATACAACCACGTTTAAATTCAGCCGCACTGTTACAAATGAAAGTGCATTCCTCTCTTATAAACCTTTACCAACTTTAGATCAATTACTGTAAGAGATTTACCATCGGATAACGGCACAAATTTTCAGTTAAATTATTTCAACGAAATACGTACATGAAATCGTGTCTACTTTAAAAAGCCATACACAGAAAACTATTCGAACACATCAAGTTGTCCAATCATGATCGTTAATTAATATAGTAAGTGCACTAACATAATAAGAACAAAATTTCATTAATTATAACGTCATTTCTGTTGATGTGTCAAAACTTTTTCATCTTTTTAACCTAAATTTAGAAGAAAACAAACTTTTTAAAAAGAGAAAATGAAAAAAAAACTGTAAAACCAATTCAGCAAACTTTTACTTCCGGTAGATCGATTACGATCATCGATTGTCGGTTCATATGGTGCCAGCTGAACCAAACATCAAATTTATTGTTGTCGAAAAAAATCGCTTTGAAGATTTGGGGCAGTGTTTTTTGTTTTTATAACTAATCAGGTATAATGTGTGTCAATAAATAGAGATAAATATTCATATATCTTACAGGACTTTGGCGGAGCTTATCTGCAAGAATTGTTAATTCCAGAACGCCTCAGAGATAATCACTGGGCCTCCCTGATGAATGTGGCATGAACAAAATGAATGTGCCAAAACTTAAAAGAAAATTACAACAAAATAGCACTGCTTGACTGAAATGATTGCAATGATTTCTAGACAAGCTCCTGGCCAAAAAAATACACTAGCAGGCATTTTGTCAAAGCAATAACTGGGGTTCTTCCAAAAAAAAGAGTAGAATTTAACTAAATTGGAAGCTATTGTTTAAGATTTGTAAGGAAAATTTGTAAAGTTGCAAGGCTTGGGTGGTAATTCAGGACACCACACTGAGTGGTTTGTTGACCAATAGCACACTAGGCTAGCTTATTGAGAGTAGTTTTATTTTTAATAAAATATGGGTTGTCTTATTAACCAGGTTAGCTTCATAAATGATTAGGTTACTCAATCAATCAATAGCCTGTGTTTACATAATTTCGTTTTTCGAAGAGCATCAATATAAGTCCATTTAAATATTCAACGGTAACAGTACAGTCAATAATTTGCACCATATCCAACAGCTCAAATCAATCTCATGCTTTTTTTTTTGTAATTAGTCCTATGGACAATAGCTATTATAAAAAGACTATAGTCATGATCTTTGACATGTCTAGTATCAGATTAGGAACAACTATGTCTTTGTCAATGCTCACCTTGGCATGAAACTGATCTGTCAGTACCCACTGTCTAGCACACGGCTCTTCTCTTCTAACCCATTGAATCAAAATTCCCCTCTTACCACAAAAAATCCTCCAAAAAAAAAAAAAGGTTTTCGTTCACCTAAACTAATGGAGGTTACATGATGCATGAGCCGTTCGCTGCACAACTCGATTAACTCCATAAAAACAAAAAAAGTGGAGAGATGCGATGATTGTTTCTTAAAATTCCTGCTTATATATTATTTATTTATTTATTTACAGCCTGTACATATACATATACATCAAGTAAATGTGATCTTCATTTAGTTATGCACAGATTGTAGGCTGAATCCTGGAGGATCCAGCGCCACAATCGGGAAGGCATGCTGAGAGGGGCCAGCCAATGCTGGAACTCTCTAGAGGTTGGGAAGTTTAGGAAATTGGTAAAAGGTCTCGGGGCCAACGTTGTGGAGGACTGTAGGGATGGGTAGTTGCGGATAAGGCTTGTGCTGTGGGGATTAGGATGTATGTTTAGGCTATTATGGAAATTAAGGAAGCCGAGAATGTGTTAGGTCATTGACAAAAAGGGATATTGAGGTCTTGTATGGAGGGTTAAATTGGATACATAATAAGGAGCGTTGAGGATATGCCGAAGGACTTTAGATTGAAAGGATTGGATTCTTTGGATGTTGGAAGGTTTCGCAGAGCCTGCACAGTTCAGCTCCGTAGGTCCAGATGGGTCTTAGTAATGTCTAGGGTCAGTCTATTCCGTACATTCATGGCTGATCTCCGCCCTAGCAGTCTTCGTAGTTGTCCGTATCGTCTATTGAGTTATTGTCTTTTCAGTCTACTGAGTGGGTTCCAGGTTAGTCTAGATACAGTCCCAGGTAGCGTACTTGTGTGGAGGTCGGTATTTCTTTGTTGTGTTTGAGTAGTGGGGAGACAAGCTTGTCTACGTAAGGTGAATGCAATCTGTTGGCATTTAGTCTTCGTTTAGTCTAATTTTCCATTTTTTGCACCAAGAGGAAATGAGATCAAGGTGTTCCTGGACAAATGAGGAGGCTTCAGAAGGATTTGGATTTGAGGATAATATTGCGGTATCGTCTACATAAGTTGTTATTAAGGTATGTGGGTGCGTGGGGATGTCCAGCAGTGTACACTACGTAGATATAGGACTGGGCCAAGGATGCTTCCTTGCGGGACGCCGGCTTGGATTCGCTAAGGATCAGAGAATTCAATGCCACATCTAACCTTGAAGTAGCGATCTATCAAATAGGATTGAAGGTTTTGGTAATAATGAGTGGGAAGGAATTGCTTCAGCTTGTATAACAGTCCTGGATGCCACACCCTGTCAAAAGCGTTTATAATATAAATTCAAATCAATTTAATGCTATCATTCAAGTGCTGATACATGAATTTGAGTTGAATTATTGCAACGATTCACATTAGAGCACTGGAGTTAATCAAAATGGCTTCTGAAATAAATTATTTATTATTTAATGGCCAAAAAAAGTTTTATCGTTTAATGTGATGTTAATCTTCATTATTAGGGGAAATTTATTATAAATATAAAAAGCTGACTGAACCAAGTGCTTTCATACTTAAATTTAAGATACTTAAAAAAAAAAATGGAGTTAATCGATTTGTGCAGTTAATGGCTCCACAAATGGGTACTATCCAAAATGGTAATGAATCATTAAAAACATTATGTCTGAAACCGGTATGGAGTCCCAAAAAAACGCGATTAACGTCGGATCAAATCAGCGTGATTATCCAGAACTCCGGACTTCAACACATTTCCCAAATTTTAAGTAGTTTCTTAAGCAACGGAGACAGAATTAGACGAAGATTCATATTCAAATTGAGTTTTATGCTTTTTATTAATAGCAAAAGCAAGGGAGAGCAACCTTTATTAATGAATTCATTTCGTAATGTGCTGTAATAAATTCTAGAACTTTTTAAGTAATTAAATAGAAGGGTCGGTCAAGCTTTAGGTCAGTCTGTTATGTCCTGAACAAGGATAATGAGGTCTCCCCTAGGAGAAGGAATTCGTGTGAAAAATAGGGACCGCTAGAACGGCACGCGATCAGAATACTGTGTGTTTGCAGATCAATACCGGGTGAACTGGGGGTTCATTCGCCCTTCGTCTCTCTTTGTCCTTATCAAATTCTGAACAAGAAGTAGGCCCAGAACTCGTCAAACATACTGTGTTTTACTATTGCTCAAGTTCGCTGATACAGGAAGGGTTAGGTTAGTTGTCGCGCTATGTGTCTGGCAAATTGCTGCACTGACATTGTGATAGGCTCAATAACATAGGCTTAGCTTCTATACTATCAGCTACACAACATTTTTAGGCTTAGCTTCTATACTATCAGCCACACCTCATCAGTGTTGAGTGGACATGCGAATTTAGCATATCATCTTTTTAAATGTGGCCTAATCCAGTCGCCAAATTGTGCTGGCTGTGGTGAGTCCGATGAAACTGTGAGGCACTTTGTTGAGGTGTGCCCAGTTTATTCTAAAACTAGATTCCTCGTCTTCGGAAGGTCAAATGTTTCCCTACCGGAGATTGTGGCATCTGGTAATCTTAATGAACTTTCAAGGTTTATTCAGTGCACTGGGCGATTGAGTCGTCAAGCTCCCTAGTGTCCTGTTGCTACTCTGTTAGGTTATTATATTAGCATCTGGTAATTTTTAGCCGGATTTGTTTTTAAACCCCGGTATCTCTTATGAGATGAGGGGTGGGCGGGGAACAATGGGCATCAGGATTGCCTGCGTTCCTTCCCCTTTTTCGGTGGAACCGCTCGTCTTAAACAATCTAATCTAATCAGCCACACAACATTTTTAGGCTTAGCTTCTATACTATCAGTCACACAACATTTTTAGGCTTAGCTTCTATACTATCAGTCACACAACATTTTTAGGCTTAGCTTCTATACTATCAGCCACACAACATTTTTAGGCTTAGCTTCTATACTATCAGCCACACAACATTTTTAGGCTTAGCTTCTATACTATCAGCCACACAACATTTTTAGGTTTAGCTTCTATACTATCAGATACACTTTTTTTCTATTCTACTTTCTTTTATTTTTCCTAAAGAATTGTAATCTTTCCGTTAGCAAAGAATTATTCATCAGGAACCGTCTTCAAAGTTCCCCTGAAACTTAAAAAGTAATTTTTGTTCAAATATGATATTTTGCTTGGGTGCTCTGTCTCAAAATTTTTCAACCAAAATTATTACTTTCCTGTTTGAATTTTTCATTTATATATTTTTTTTAAATATTTTCTCAAAAACGGATCAGCCTATTTTCTTTAAATTTAGCTTGCTAATTCTATGGATTTAGATCCAAAACTCTTATTTGGAACATTTTTCTTAGAAATTTATATTATAGACACTTTTGAGCCAAGTTGTGAATAGAAATCGTCTAACGTGCCATTTTGGTCGTTTTGTCAATAGTTTAAAAAACAATACTGAGCCCCAAATTCTGGAAGAAGGACTCGATGACTGCGGCCCATTGTTGGAAACCCGAGTGATCTGTATTTTTTATTGATATGCTAACTAGGGTGGTCTCCTTGTGGGTAGCAGTAGTGAGTTATCGTCCGTTTATTACGTACACTCACCACCCCCTCTCCACCATCCTGACGACATTTCAGCCGCCATTTTCATATCTACAGATTTATCGTTCTACCGTCCGTCCAGCTCTTCAGCTTTCCACCTTTTGTTTTAGCGCTTTTATTGCAAACTTTAGGCGCGTAAAACAAAACAAAAAGTTGGGTATATGGTAACAGAGTTATAAGAGATATGTCGACTGGTAAGGGGGTCAATCCACTGGTTTTAGCAGTGACCCTGGGGGACTGCCATATGGTCCTGAATCTTTCCTGCAACCACAATCTTCTTTCCAAATCAAATTAGAATTTAGAATTAGAAATTTTGTTTTGTTACAAAGAAAGTACTTCATAAAAATTAGACGCGACGATAGCCGAGCGGTTGGAGGCTAGGCCTGCAAAGCTAAGCAGTAAGGTAAACTGGGATTCATTCCCGGTGATCAGAAATGAAGGAATAATTAGTGAAGTGTGTTTGCTAGTCGCTACGACACCAAATTCGGCTGTCAGACAATACAAGCTCGCCTGAAAACTTTGGTTTTTACCTCGTAGAAATGAGTTCAGAAAATGATACAAGCGTCCGTGAATGATACAAACATAATATTGGCGAGACAAATTAATCAAGATTAGTGGTACAAGTCGGTAATGAGTGACGTCAAATTAATCAACTTGGTGAATCAATTAAAATAAAAGAGAATATTATTATTTATTTACTGTAATCTGTATAAAAACATATATACACCAGGCAAAGTGTGGATAGAGAGTAAAACTACAATAACATGATGCAAACGCTTCAAGACAAAGAAGATGCATAATGCAACTGTAACGGACATTAGAGAGAAATCAGCCAATGCTGACTGAACTGAAATTTTTTAAGTTTTAACCTAAAACAAAATAGAATCAGTCCCATAATTTTTTTTAAAAAAACTGAACTAATGAAACTGCAATAAATTAAATCTAGTTTAGATAATTAATGAATAGAAAACTGGGACAGACTCTGGTCGCTGAAAAACTAAATATGATGCCGAAGTACCTTTATGAGTTAGAAAGAGATAGTCATGTGAATTGCAAGGAGTTCACTCTGTACTCCTTGCTCTCCCACATAGTTTGGCGAGAGCTAATTTATAATTAGCAAGTGAGAGTTTTATCATCAGTAATTGGTGGGGATGTCGGACTTAAGGTCCAACTCCCCGTTACAAAAATTGGCCATAGTGCCTATCAAACATATATAACCCGAGATATTTGCTTCCGATTATTTAAGGACTGGACATACAATTGAAAATGTCGGGAAGCAACAAGATTTCATTTGAAAAGTTGGTTGAATATTACGCTTTTTTTCTTCAAAATAGATGTAAACATAGATTACTGATTGTATACTATTTAGAAAATTCAGTGTTTTCATTATTTAAAGCGTGAATATTTGTAATAATAGTAATATGTTTGAATGAAACAATCAACAACTCTAGAAGTTTCATTAGTTGGCCACCTGAATGCGCTAATGTAGTTCCTACAGTGCAGACCTTTATCAAACAATATTAAAACTATTATTTCCTGTATTTTTACAATACTTTTTCAAGAAATAGCAATATTTTATTTTGGTGTTCTCTTACAGCGAGTAAAATGTGGTATTGTAATAGTGTCAAAGTTTTTGAAAGAAATTTTTAACCGTAAATGCCCATTTTAAGTTTCAAAATGTGTGATAACAGGTAGCTCATTAGGCTGATATCGGTCGATAACTATTGCGGTCACCTTTAACGATAATCATATGTAAATCTAATCTCTTAATTAACATTTCTCTATTTGAGATTGCCTTTTTTATAATAACCAATTGCCTAATTTCCTATTTAATTTAATTTGAAATTTTCAACATTACGTTGTCGTCGTCTGCATCAGTTTAAGTGGGTATAATTTATATGTTTATCTATATTTAGATGTTAGACGGAATATGGTCGAAAGTTTGCCAGAATTTTTTTTTTTTTTTTTGCTATTATTAGAAGATATAATGTTCGTTGTTAGTGTCATCTTCAGGTGTCTTGATCTTTCGGGTCACCTAGAGAGAAAATACTTTTCTTGGTTAGTTTTAATTTTCTCGCATTTTTCCTAGCCACTTATTTTTGTTATGTTTACTACTTATAAACCGAGAATCAGAGTTTTATGGTAGAGTAGTCGTTTTGTTTCTCTCCTGAGACTAAAGTCTCAATAAATAAAACAATAACACTTGTATTTATGATATCGTTTGGAGGGGAATAACTTTGTTTTTTATATACTTATACTTATATCTCACACAAACTATAACAAAGAAATTTTTATCTTTTACCTTTTATTTAAAATGAATTGTTATTTTTAGTAATGTTATCTCTTTAGTTAATGAATTATTAGTAGTTAATGAATTATCTCTTATACTGTTTAAACTATTAGGGTTTAAATAGGTTGCCGAAATTAAATTTAAAAAATATATATACAGGGTGACCAGAGTTATATGCTCCACCCACTTTTTTTTTTTGAAACGGCGGGAAATTTCGAAAAAATAAAAAACACGTATTTAATCATTTTTAGTCTAGTTTATTTTCAGTGATTGACCCATTTTTTTAGACCCCTGTATCTCGAGATACAGCATCCAACTTTTGTTTTTCAAATGAAACGTTATATTTTTTGTTGCATATTTTTGTAGTATTTGAGCTCCTAAAAACAACAAAAAAAAAGTTTTTTGAAATCGGTTAGGTTTTTCTAAAGTTATGGTAATTTAAAATATGAAAAACAAACAGTTTACTGTCAAAATTACACTTATAGTGGCGAAGTCAAGATCTAGGCAGCCTAGAGTTATTCGACGTTTCAGATCATCTACTGAAGCCACGGGATTAAGGTTACTGTACACTTTATTTTTTGGATATCCCCACAAAAAATAGTCCATTTGGGTTAAGTCCGGAGATCGAGGTGGCCATTGGATGGGACAATGAGTCGCTAAGCACTTTTCATGGAAATTTCTGTCCAGGTAACCTCGAACAACTCTCGTCAACATCTGAGGTTATTGGCCGTCACATATTCCACAGAACTTCAAAAAAAATCAATATCATCTGGGAAATTTTAGTTTCAAGCCAAAGTGATAAATTTTAAGCACGTAAAGTTGAAGTTAAAATAAGATTCCAAAAACTGCACTTACAAAAAAAAAAAAATTAAAGTAAAAACAAACTTATTTGCATAAATAATGAGCTGGTTCCAAAATATGTTTATAAACGATAATAACTAGAATCGCCCACATATTTATCTTTAAATAACATAAATATTTAAGGTACACCACTGCCGGCTAAGATTGGGCATCTGGATTCATTCTGAAACAAATTTTTAAACAGAGTCTTTTCTTATAACCATTGTTTAAAGGTTACAGTCAGATTTTTTTTCTGGTGGTACTAAATCCAAATATAAAATTGCAGCATTCCTCGATTTTTTCAATTTTGATATATTTTATTTTAAAAAATAAAAGTAAAATCTACAGATATGGATCATTTTTTAAAAATAAATACTTTTCCGAACTCTGGGGTCCACAAATACGTCCAGTGAAAAATTTGGTTTTAAAAATTTATAATAAAAGAAAACTTTTTTTAAACTCTTTAAAAAAAAGTAAAAAAAAAGCTTTAGAAATGAAAAAAATTATTAGAAACAAAATAATTTCAATAAATTCCTAGACTATGACAATTTCAAACCTGTCTAGTGAGAAAAACATTTTAACTAATTCATTAGCAAAGAAACTAGTTGGTCTAGTGGTCAAGAGCTTAGCTTCGTAAGTGGGAGATCTCTGGTTCGAATCTCGTGTATGACTAATTTTTATTTGTTAGAAAAAAATTGATTATAGTAGAGTATGCGCTTTCGCTTCCATGCACGATACCTAATTGGGAGTTGGATGTTAAGGCTCGCCTGAGAAAATTACTTAAGAAATAGAATTAGCCTGAACATGCTCCATGATAAGCCCATTTTATTTGTAGAAAATTTCCTTCTTCAATCCCTTAATTACCATCATTAATAAATTTGCTAAACAAGATTCGGGGGAGTTAAGATTAAGATAGTAGATGGGACGGGACCTATGCCCCAAGGCACCGCAGCCACAGAAGACTTATTGTGCCAGTTCTGAACCCTCCCCTCCTAAAGAGGTCAAGGACTTTCCCTACTAGTTCTTTTTGCGGTACTATCTCCTTCGGCCTCAACGTTCCAAAGGTTTCATAGCGCAAACGTTCGATTGCAACGCAATCGAACAACAGGTGAGAGGCCGTTTCCTCCTCTTCCTGACATAATCTGCACAACGGCTCCGAGCTGATAAGCCCCACCCTGCGCAGATGCTTCTTGAACCTACCGTGCCCCGTGAATAGGCCTGTAATCAGAGTAATCTGATTTCTGCCCAAACACTGGGTCTCTTTGGATCTTTGCTTACACAGCCAAGGCATCAAGGTCTTGTTGTGTTTAACCCCAGGACACATCACCCAGTTCTTTTCGTGCTCCCTCCAGATCCAATCTCTGAGAGCCGCGCGAACCGAACCCCTGGTGATCCCCAGGACAGGCTCTGGACCGATGAAAGGAGTGTTAGCCCCATTCCTGGCCAGATAATCAGCTTTTTCATTCCCTTCAATACCCACATGACCCGGCACTCATTCCAACCGAACTTTGTTGTGCCGCGCCAGTAGTTCTAGGGCCTTCCTGCATTCCCAGACCAGGGAAGAGGTGATTCTGAAGGATACGAGAGCCTTCAGTGCAGCCTGGCTGTCCGAAAAGATGCGAATCTCCCTATTTCTAGGTTCCATCCGCAGGTTTTCCTCAGCGCATTTCGGGGGAGTTAATAGTTATTTATTTAACAAGTGTGGAAAGTAGTACTTTTCCTCACACGAGGCAGGGTTTGCACGCACGAGCGAGCGAAGCGATACTTTACACTCGAGTTAAATATTATATTTTTTCTGCAACCATTAGGGTTATTAACTAAAAAAAAAAACTAAACAGGAATCACTAGAATCCATTTTAAATTTCTATAAGGTAACACTATAACCATTTTAACTGTTATAATTAAAAATATCTAATTATTTATTAAAATATTATTTTTATTTCTATATTCCTTTCAATTTTTATTTTATTTTTTTAATATTCGTTTTTTAATTATTTAGATAAAATAAATTTAAATAAGCTTATTAAAGTTTTACAGAAAATGTTTAATAACAAAACTTCTTATATCAAGGAAGCACAATAAAGTTTTTGAAAGCGACACTAATGGGAATTTTTCCCCACTAGTGAGGTAAAGTTGGCCATTACACAGCTGATTTTAATTGAGTAATGAGAACATTCCTACATGGTTGCAGAAAAAAAGAATTTTTTGTTTGTGAAATAAATGAAAAAGTATCGCCTAGCAATGGGAGAGACGAGTTAAATGATTCTGGGAATCATTGAGGGAATAGATTAGCTCAGTTCTTAGCGTATTGGATTCCCACGCGGAGGTCCCGGGTTCGAATCCAACTGTTTAGCCATTAGATTTTTCTCTTCATAGGAGCTTCTTACAGGCTCCACTGTCCTGGTGATGGACAGTGTTGCTTATAACTAGAGATCTCTGTACGGAGGTAGGCAACCTTACAAGTTGACGCCATTAAAAATAAAAAAAATGTTTCCATTTATTTTTATTACTTAAGAATAATTGTTTTTACTCTAAACTTTGGGAATTTTGGAATTCGACTAGATTATTTCCTCTTACAGTGGTACAACCAAATAGAAATCTTTATTTTTTTCAATTATTTGAAGTTACGGAAAGAAGTAAAGAAGATATCTGAATGCGCTTGTAGGTGATACCCAGTTTGGCATTCGTCCAACTCCTGGGATGTATAGGTCGTGTTGAGGTGGCTAAATATAGCCAGTTTACAAGCAGTTCTAGGCAACTAGGCAGCCGTGGCTAGTCGCTGTTCCCCACCCTTTGCCATTCCTACAAAGAGATGTCTATCGCACACCCTAACTAAATGTAAAGAAAAAAAAAAAAAAGAAAAAAAAAAGAGTTAGATATAAATCAGTCACTAAATTCTTTCAAGTAGCCAGTTTTAGTAATCAGCGAATTAATGTTAGTTAAATAGGAATCTAATGTTTCCATTGATCTTTAGATAGCGGAACTATCGCATAACTGTATCAGATAAAAAGGTAGTTAGCCTTCTGTAAGGAATCCAAGGCACAAACCTCTATCTAGCACGAACAAAGAGAATCGACTACTTAGTATAATTTGAAAAGCGAAAACAAATTTAGTATAATACTCAAGACGATATTCTCTAGCCATAATTTAGATAATCAAATTTGCTTGAAACATAAAATTGGTTCTAAAAATTAGTTAACTTTAATATTTGTTGTTTTAAAAGAATCTTTTTTCCAAAGAAAACAATAAAAAAATGCTACAAACCACAAAAAGAAATGTATTTATTACACTTTAAAAATTTGAAGAAAGTTCAAAATTGAAGAGTTGGGTGCAAAAAGTAGTTATCTACATTTTTTTTCAGTAAATGTGTTTAGTGGCGCCCCCTATTGTATGTTCAATTCTACATCTTTTGGTGCATAAACGAGTCTGCATAAAGACTCGTTTATCATTACTTATTCTCTAACCTAGGTTAGATTTGGAGCAAAAATGAGTTTTCTACTGCAGATAACTTTCTTTTGCTCCAAACAGAAAAGATGACGCAATCAATCAAACAAATATTTTTATATTAGGTTTATTTAATGTTTATATTAGGTAGATATTATTATTTTTCTTTTTTTGATAGGCATAATAATATATCTTAACATTAGCTTCGACTAGACACAAAATGCCACTTAAAAGCTCAAAAACAAGAAATCTGTTGACTAAAGTACTTAATATGTACTCAAGTTTTACTGAAAATTATGATTTTTGGTGCAAAGAAGAGTTTTAGCTGCAAAATAACTTTTGCTTATAGCAAGCTTAAAAAATACCCTAGAAAGTTCAAATTGAGCCCCAAATGACCCCCATCACAATATATTAACTAATCCTTACAGCAGACACAACATAAGGAATACATCTTAAAGCATATTTAGTTTTTTGTCCCTACTAAAAATTTTAAAAAACTGTAGATAACTCCTTTTTGCACCAAGCTCTTCAATTCTGAAATATCAATTTTGTAAAGTGATATTTCTAGTTAGCTGATGTGCAAAAACTTCTTGTCCAGTTCGATGGCCTCATCAAAACCAAACATTTTGATCTATCCATGATTTTTCGCCTTTTTAAGTCATGCTGTCCATGTACTCCACACACAAAAACACCAATCAATTAATAAGGTCCAAATTTTGAGAAAATTTGACACCATTTCAAAATACTTTCTCTTATTTTTGGCGTATTAATGGTCATTAGCGCCCCTAAGCGAATTAAGGTTTCCCCTTCTTGTGTGACCACAAGCAAACTGGGTCGGCACGCGTAAAATCAACTTGGCTTTTACATCCACAAATTTCATCACTTACAGAACAGATTAGGACACAGGCAATTCTCGGCGCAAATAACACAATCAAACAACAATGGATAAAAAGCACACGTCGAGTCTTTAGGCAATGAACTGGCTGACACTCTGGCTATAGAAGCGACAACGCAAAATGGACTACGAGTACAAGACTTACTACCACAAAGCACCTAAAGTATATCTGTTAAACAAATTGAAAACGCTAGGGTGTCGAGAAATGGGGAAGAAGACTGAGGCCAAGTAGACCCAGAAGTTCATACAGACGGTACAAGACACGAAAACTAGGATATTTTAAAAATCAACTGACAAACTGACGCAAGAACTGAGAGGACATGGAAAGAACTAGACACTACTTGCACTGATTTCATATACTTATAATTGACGACAACAGCTGCCCTTGCTACAACACTACAGAGAACAGACTTGGAACCACCTAATATATGACTGTCCACTTCTAGACCGATACAGACTACATTTAATACAGCACGTTATGACAACAGGACACAACTGGTCCATCGCAACATCTTTACTTCTTACGAGAGACTATTTACCATCGTTAGACGAATTCATACACTCAATACCAATAGACATTTTTTGACTAGACTGAATGAAATTTTTGATGAACATTGTATTGTATATATTATGTATTAATATATTGTATAATATGTTAGTATTAGATATTGTATATATAATTCTGAATCATCATGTATTTTTAGTATATTTTTTAATTAATGATTGCAATTCATGGTTGGGGACAGCGTCTGTCCTAGATACAGTTTCGAGGCTCCGTTTCAGGTGATCCTCAGATCGAGGACTGAGTGGAGGGAAAACTGGACAGAACAGTGCCAGAAGGGAGCCATGTGGTTTACGAATGGCTCCAAGATGGCCTGTGGGACCGGAGCTGGAGTGTATGGGGCTAAAACCTAAGGTACTCATTGAGAGTGCTCTTGGGAGATATGCCACCTCTTGTCAGGCCGAGGTTTTTGCCATTAAAACTTGCGCTGGGGAAAATCTGCGAATGAATCTTAGCAATAGGGAGATTTGCATTTTTTCCGGACAGTCAAGCGGCACTGAAGGCCCTTACTTCCTTCAGAACTACCTCTTCCCTGGTCTGGGAATGTAGAAAGGTCCTAGTACTACTGGCTCGGCACAATAAAGTTCGGTTAGAATGGGTGCCAGGTCATGTGGGAATCAAGTGGGAATGAAACAGTCGATCAACTGGCCAGGAACGGAGCTAATACTCCATTCATTGGCCCGGGACCAGTCCTGGGGATCACCAAGGGTGCAGTTCGTGAGGCTCTCAGAGATTGGGATCTGGAGAGAACATGAAACGTACTGGGTGATGCTTCCTAGGGTCAATAGAATAGAATAGAATAATAGATATGACGGGACCTATGCCCCACGGTACCGCAGCCACAAAAATGCTACCAATTGTCAAGTATTTTGTAGTAAGCTGGCGTATATGTTGTTTAAATTGTTGGTGTCAGTTTTGAAATTTAGACTGTTTTCTGCCTTAGATATGTACATCATTTATAGCACTTTCCTTTTTTGTGTGTTGGTTTCTGATTTAAGTATCTTTGTGTTTGGGAAAATCGAAAGTGTGATGATTTTCTGTGCTGTGTAATCCATAGGTCGAAAACTCGGCATAATAAAGTTTATAATGAATGAAACTGGCATTAATTTTTCATCTAATTGAAAAATTATAATAGTGAGGGAAGGGATTAGCTATGCGGTTAGCGTATTGGATTCCCACGCTGAGATCCCGGTTTTGAATCCCCAGCTGCTGGCCCCTTAGATTTTTCTCTTCCTAGGAGCTTCTTACAGCTTACTGATCGGTGTTGATGGACAGTGTTGTCTGTAACGAGAGAATACTGTCCGGAGGCCGGCTAGTGCACTGAAAAAAAAAAGCTCCGGGCGCCAAAAACCACAGATGTTGATGCGCCTTAAATCATTTTAAAAAATAATAACAAATAGGGTGAGACCGCTTTGAATCATTACAATTTTGAAACAACAAATATAATTGGCCAGATTGCTTCAACATTTTTAATAAAAGCACTAAAGGTAAAGGTGCCATTTTGTAGCGTTCTGAAAAACTCCCAAAATGATAAAAGTTATTGCTTATTGCGTAAAAAGTTAACTATAATTTGAAATATTTTTGCGGGAAAAAAATTTCAATTAAGGCCATATTTCAACGGCAGAAATGATATCTAAAAGGCATTTTTATTTTAATGGAAGGACTTATCCATTAATTAAAAATTAATAAGGAAAAAATGTAACAAAAATTTAAAATTTGAATAACATCGGCTGAACGAAAGCGCCACTTTGCTGAAATACATTTGTATTTTTAAAATTCACGAAAGCATTAAAATCAACCACTGAACATAATATTTAAATGGAAAAACAATTTTTATAATGCAAAAAAAAAAAAAAAATCTTGTACAGAACCACTAATAATGTAACGTCGAAATGTTTGCGATTTCATAAAATATTAAAATGCTAAAATGAAGGTAAATCAATTAAATGTTTTTAAAACCATATTCAAATTTATTAGAGGCAAATTTCCTTACAGTTTAAATTATAAGCTTCAATAAAATTTAATAATAAATAGGAGTCTTTTTTTTTAAATTGTTGTTACATTTTGGTCCCAATTTATACTAAATTCAACAAGACACACATACGAGGGTCGTTTGAAAAGTCCGTGCAAAAATAAAAACTACTTAATTTTTTGGGGTAAACCTTTTTTATTTTTCAACATAGTCTCCTTTTAGGCTTATACACTTCGTCCAACGCTGCTCTAGTTTGTTGATCCCTTCCGAATAATAGGATTTGTCCAAGTCTGAAAAATAGCCATTCGTTTCTGCAATCACCTTCTCGTTTGAATAAAATCTTTTTCCCGCCAGCCATTTCTTCATATTGGGGAACAAATAGTAGTCCGAGGGAGCCAAGTCTGGAGAATAGGGGGGATGTGAAACGAGTTGGAACCCTATTTCCATTAATTTTGCGACCACAACTGCTGAGGTGTGAGCTGGTGCGTTGTCGTGATGGAAAAGGACTTTTTTGTGGGCCAATCGTGGGCGTTTTTCTTGCAGCTCGGTTTTCAAACGGTCCAATAACGATGAATAATATGCACCTGTAATAGTTTTACCCTTTTCCAGATAGTCGATGAGGATTACTCCTTGCGAATCCTAAAAGACGAAATTCCTTCTTTCCGGCCGAAGGAACGGTCTTCGCCTTTTTTGGCGCAGATTCCCCCTTGGTAACCCATTATTTAGATTGTTCTTTGGTCTCAGGAGTGTAGTGATGTATCCATGTTTCATCCACAGTGACGAAACGACGCTTAAAGTCCTGCAGATTCTTCTGGAACAGCTGCAAACCGTCCTTGCAACACTTCACACGATTTCGTTTTTGGGTCAAGCGTGAGCAATCGCGGCACCCATCTTGCGGATAGCTTTGTCATGTCCAAATGTTGATGCAAAATATTATGTACCCGTTCATTCGAGATGCCCACAGCACTAGCAATCTCACGCACCTTCACTCTTCTGTCATCCATCACCATATCATGGATTTTATCAATGATTTCTGGAGTAGTAACCTCAACAGGGCGTCCAGAACGTTCAGCGTCACTTGTGCCCATATGGCCACTCCGAAAATTTTGAAACCACTTATAAACTGTTCTAATCGAAGGTGCAGAGTCACCATAATGTTTATCAAGCTTCTCTTTAGTCTCCTCAGGCGTTTTGCCTTTCATAAAGTAGTGTTTAATCAACACACGAAATTCTTTTTCGTCCATTTTTTGAAAATCACTCGACTTCCTCGATTCAAACGAATGCCAAACACAAAGAAATAGACCGATCTGGCTGAAACTTGGTGTGTGTTCTTCCAAGAGATGCTACTAACTAAACATAACCTCGATACGCGCCAGTGGTGCTATCTCTCTGACTTTGCACGGACTTTTCAAACGACCCTCGTATACTCGTATATACCTGTTCTCCAGTTCTGGCTCTTAGTTTCTGTAACTCAACCAACCCGCATAGCCACGTAAGTTTCAATAATTATAAAGAATTTATTGTATTTTACTGTTTATTTTTATATTACTCTTTTTTTGCCGATTTTCTGTGTTACTGAATTGTTTGTATTTTGTATTTGTAATATCCAGGCCCTGATGAAGACAATATATTTGTCGAAACGTTGGCAAGAAGACGATTTGTTTTTTATTTGACCGATTCCTCGCAAATCTTGAATCCTAAGATTAATAATAGAAAAGTTTTTTAAACAATTTTTTTAAAAAAAAATACCTCATTATACCGGGAAGAGACAAATGGAGAAAATAATTAAAATAACAGTTATTTTCACAAAAATTAAATATTGAATTAATAAAAATTAATATAAAAATAGTGTTAATTAACATCAGAGGTTTTAAAAATATATGAAGCAAGCACGGTAATATTTGTTTACATATACAGGGTGTTCATTTTAAGACGGCTCAAATGCATTTCATGCTTAAACGTTTAATCTGAGCGAAAAAATGGTAGAGGAAAAATTTGTTGCCTGTCAGCTCTAGTTTCAGAATATGTGACTTGATGACAATGGTGCTTCCTCAGATACAGAGAGCAGTTGATAACCTCCTGGCTAACCTGGCTTGCGAGCCAGAGGAGGCACCTTTGAAGGCATAGTACATGCTTCACAAGTTGAGTAAAGTGCATTATTTGATAAATTAAGGATTAAGTTTGATCCTTTACATGAAAGATATTGATCACTAAAATATGTGGTAAGAGGTTTCCAATTTTTTTTGGTAATTAAACGCAACTCTCCCAAAATTACCAAATAATTATTAAACCTTCTTGTTTGTAACAGATGTAAAATTAATTTTTAGCCATTTTGTGTATGCTTGAGAACATCTAAAGCTTTAAATATTTGATTTTTCTTAGAAAAATCACTCGGAAAACGACTTATTTCCCGATATTAAGAAAAATTACTGCCTTGGCAATATTTTTAGTAGAAAGGGGATGAAAAATACATAAAAATAACCTATCATGTGCTCTCCTTTCTCTTTGATAACAAGTTCAAAAATTGAAATATGATTAATAAATACCAGATTTTGAAATAGCCTAGCACCTTTTAATTTTGAAGATATCGAATTGCGGTTTCCGGTTTCTTTCATAACTTTTTAAACTCTTTAAAAGTGTGTATAAGAAAATGGGGGTCAACTGCGAACCCTCACTTTTGGTCGCGCGTCAGCCGCGTATACGGGCAGGAATCTGAAATCAAGTCACATATTCTGAAACTAGAGATGACGGGCAACAAATTTTTCCTCTACCATTTTTTGCTCAGATTAACCGTTTAAGCATGAAATGCATTTGTGCCGTCTTAAAATGAACACCCTGTACGTATATCTCATTAGTTGACATTATTGCAATAGTTGCGCTTGCAATTAATACTGCAATACGGAAAGGACGACAAATATTTAAATGGCAGCAATAAAGCAGGTAAATAGTGTGCATTATTACTATCGAAAAGGTTATTGGGCTACGCTATTGCAACGTGAGGTGATTACTGGACAGAAACGACAAACTGCAATACTAGTGAAGGTAGATTAATACCTTGGTGATGCACTATGCGGCTTTGGTTTAATAGATTATGCAGTCAGCTAGGATAGTTTACCCAATACAAAGTAATATAACCGGGACTAGATAAATACATCTACAATTTACTTTAGCTCATATGACCTGTGAGTAAACAGTAAACCCGTCAATTGCTGGACTGTAATTAATGTTAGATACTCTATGCGTGTTGCTCTCAAATACCCACATTAAATCTGCTTTTTTTTATCGCAATTATTTAGAAAAAATATTTATATTACCTAAATTTTGGAAAGTTAATTCAATTTCAGATCATTGTTTTACTGAGTATTGATTGCTATTCAACACTTGATTAGTCAGCGCCTTCATTTTACACACTAAGTCAAATAATATCGTTGAAAATGTGATTATGTCAGCAGTGCTTTATTTTTTTTTACCGCTTTTGGAATTTCATGCGTCCACATACCCGAAACTAATAACCCTTACAACTACAGCGATATTTACGAACTAGTTTGTCCAGACTGATGCTGTTACAGAAGAACTATGCATGCCCCAAATCTTAACGACCGACAGCTGTGCAGCGTAAAGCCTTCTCTTTTGATTGCAGCGTGTCTCACGTGTTTGTAGAGAAATCTGTCTGAACCGGAACCGTCCGTTTGTGTAAGAGGAGTTAGTTTCGTAAAACATGAAACTACTACATATGTAGTAGAGCAACGAATAGTCGTGAAATTTCACGTCAAAACTTGATAAAACCGCTACTGAAACTTATCTTTTATTAAAAGAAGTTTAAGGCGATGAATTTTAATCACTTGCGTGAGTTTTTGAGTGGTTCAAACGTTACCAAGATGGCCCGAGAAGACGTCGGAGATGATGACCGCCCTGGTCGCCCATCCACGTCCAAAACGGATTAAAATATCGATTATAATTAATCAACATTACTACCGTGTGGTGCTTGCTCAACTCCGGAGAAAGAGTAAGGAAAAAACGACCCGATTTGTGGAAGAACAAGTCATGGGTTCTTCCATCAAGACAACGCGCCGGCTCACACTGCATTGTCTGTCAAGACGTTTCTAAACCAAGTACAACATCCCCTGTTTTAGGCCATCCACCCTTATTCGCCTGACCTGATCACCCATATGACTTTAGATCTGTTCCCCTAAAGTCAAATCTGCATTAAAAGGAACACGATTTTTCAGTCCGTTGAAGCTGTGAAAGAAAAAGCGGCACGCGTCATGCAAGGAGCTCACAGAAAAAGACTTCCAGCACTGTTTCGAACAGTGGTAAATTCCAATAGTCTCGTTATTTATTAGCCACACACAGAGTTGCATGCTTTTTACTGTTTAAAACTTTTCGTTCTAAGATTTCCCTTATTTAATTTGTTAAATGATTAGAATTACATATTCTTCAATATTTAACTTAAAAATAATTATTTTCCATTCATTACAAATGTAATAAAGATAATTCCGTGTTTTCTGTAAAATTCGAGCGCCCCACCCTGTATAAAGTACAATTCCAAATTTACAATTACTAAATTTTACATTTACGAGGGTCGTTTGAAAAGTCCGTGCAAAGTCAGAGAGATAGCACCACTGGCGCGTATCGAGGTTATGTTTAGTTAGTAGCATCTCTTGGAAGAACACACACCAAGTTTCAGCCAGATCGGTCTATTTCTTTGTGTTTGGCATTCGTTTGAATCGAGGAAGTCGAGTGATTTTCAAAAAATGGACGAAAAAGAATTTCGTGTGTTGATTAAACACTACTTTATGAAAGGCAAAACGCCTGAGGAGACTAAAGAGAAGCTTGATAAACATTATGGTGACTCTGCACCTTCGATTAGAACAGTTTATAAGTGGTTTCAAAATTTTCGGAGTGGCCATATGGGCACAAGTGACGCTGAACGTTCTGGACGCCCTGTTGAGGTTACTACTCCAGAAATCATTGATAAAATCCATGATATGGTGATGGATGACAGAAGAGTGAAGGTGCGTGAGATTGCTAGTGCTGTGGGCATCTCGAATGAACGGGTACATAATATTTTGCATCAACATTTGGACATGACAAAGCTATCCGCAAGATGGGTGCCGCGATTGCTCACGCTTGACCCAAAAACGAAATCGTGTAAGGACGGTTTGCAGCTGTTCCAGAAGAATCCACAGGACTTTAAGCGTCGTTTCGTCGCTGTGGATGAAACATGGATACATCACTACACTCCTGAGACCAAAGAACAATCTAAACAATGGGTTACCAAGGGGGAATCTGCGCCAAAAAAGGCGGAAAGATTATGGCGACTGTCTTTTGGGATTCGCAAGGAATAATCCTTATTGACTATCTGGAAAAGGGTAAAACTATTACAGGTGCATATTATTCATCGTTATTGGACCGTTTGAAAACCGAGCTGCAAGAAAAACGCCCACGATTGGCCCACAAAAAAGTCCTTTTCCATCACGACAACGCACCAGCTCACACCACAGCAGTTGTGGTCGCAAAATTAATGGAAATAGGGTTCCAACTCGTTTCACATCCCCCCTATTCTCCAGACTTGGCTCCCTCGGACTACTATTTGTTCCCCAATATGAAGAAATGGCTGGCGGGAAAAAGATTTTATTCAAACGAGGAGGTGATTGCAGAAACGAATGGCTATTTTTCAGACTTGGACAAATCCTATTATTCGGAAGGGATCAACAAACTAGAGCAGCGTTGGACGAAGTGTATAAGCCTAAAAGGAGACTATGTTGAAAAATAAAAAAGGTTTACCCCAAAAAATTAAGTAGTTTTTATTTTTGCACGGACTTTTCAAACGACCCTCGTATACTAAACTTACAGAAAATATAGAACAAAACTCGACTTATATTTGGACCAAATATGGTAATTACTTCCGACTGTGATTGGCTACATCCCAATTTACTCTTCTGGGAGACAAGTTCAAGAGTATGTATTTCTTCAGCACAGTACACGAGTTACTTTAGAATAATGGATCCTCTAAAGAGGATTTAGATCAGTTGACCTTGGAAGCTAAGCGGTTAGCTCTCTCTACGACCCATTTTTTCAGTGCCAATGCCTACTTAACCAAGAACCTGCCATAGACCATGTATTTCCAACAGCATCTAAGTTCTTTACTTATATTCTTCGAATGTTTCGCGAAGCCCTACGTTTTTGGCTTCATAAGACTCGATCAATCTAAGAAAGTTATAAATAAATTAATTGATGAACATAAAATTAGATAGTTTTATTTGTTATTTACAAACTAGTTATTTGTAGTCGTAAATGTTATTTACTTGTTAGTTGTTACAAGTACTGAGTACTTATTCCAAGGTTATGTTGTTAAATTTACATTTATTTGTAATGAGAACTAAATTTAACTTGTCGTTTAATTTGTCTTATTTTATTTAAAAAAACTGTTGAACTAATAATAACAATCTATTATTTTTGAATACTAGCCGAATGGTTAGAGATGTGGCCCGCCAAGTTATGATGTATTGTGGTACTGGGTTCGAGCCCCGGTTTCTAGGTCTTGGATTTTATTTGAAGATGGTTAATAAAAGATTTCATTGCAAAGTATATTAGCTAGTCGCTTTAGTCCACGATACCTAATCGGTAAGTTGCTGAAAAAATAGGCATTACTTCACTTTAAAAAAATAAATAAATAAATTATAAACTTACTTGTCCGCAGTAGACATTCAATAAAAGGTGAAGAACTATAAACAATTGCCTGAATCGGTAAGAAATTTTATAAAGAAACTAGGCAATAGATGAAATGCAACGCGTGCAAATACTACCACTTTCTTAGATTTCTTTTTAAAACAAAAAATGCATCTTGAAAATGAATTAATGTCAGTAAACTGCATACTAACATGAAGTCTTTGACTCAGTAAGTAACGCTAGTTATTTTGCGCAGAGGGAGTTTAAAAAAAAAAAATTAATTGTTGAATAAATGTGAACCATTTTGTACGTAATCAATTTAAGGTTTTTGACCGGAAATCGATCAAACGGAAGGACTCCGCTTTACGGAATCAATTCTCAGTTTTTTTTTGTAAAGACTTTTCGAAAAACTACTTCAACGTTTTTTTTCTCGGAACTAGAAGTACCAATTGAATATATGTAGAACTATAACTTTTATTTAAAACATTGGTAAGCCTGGAAAAGAAGCTAGGTTGGTAGCATGTAAAATGTTATTTTCCTGAACACTCAAAAGTTCCATCTCTTGTGTTAAGGCGAGTTAAAATATCAGGCTAAAATCGAATTAGATTTGTGCATTTGTACGTTTCAGGCATATAGTTTAAAAGAAAGAAGGCAAAGGCCTTATTCAAGTGGATAGAAGTCGCTGATAATTGAACAAAACTTGATTAACTAAGGAATTAATGAATCAAAAACAAAAAAACTTTGAATCTTAACTTAATTTAATTGCAATTATATGTTTCGAATTAAATTTAATTATGAAGTTTATTAAATCATTCTACGTCAAAGGGTTTTTTGACCTCGTGGAGGGGCTGTGATTACAGATCACGTAGAATCAGCGATTGGACAACAACAGAGATGAATATTTTTCAGGGATTGTTGCTGAAATCGAATTAATTGCAGAAAAATGTAGACAATTTTCTAAAAATATTTAACAGGTAAATATCAAAACGTTTCATGAGTGCTATAAAACAAAAAACAAAAAAATATAATTGAAAACTTACTAAATAGTTTTTCCAATAACTGAATAATGTCAACAGTGTGAGCTATGTTTCAATATTAAAAATTTAACTCGCTTTAAGTGCGTCAAAGTGTAGTGTAGGCAAATTTTATTAAATCAAAACTTTTATTCAAAGGTATGGAGAAGGGTACAAATTGTAGAAATATGTCAATAGATACTAATTCTGTCTTGAATCCAAGATATAACTTAAATATAAAGATATGTCAATAGATACTATTTCTGCCTTGAATCCAAGATATAACTTAAATATAAAGATACGTCAATAGATACTATTTCTGCCTTGAATCCAAGATATAACTTAAATATAAAGATATGTCAATAGATACTATTTCTGTCTTGAATCCAAGATATAACTTAAATATAAAGATACGTCAATAGATACTATTTCTGTCTTGAATCCAAGATATAACTTAAATATAAAGATACGTCAATAGATACTAATTCTGTCTTGAATCCAAGATATAACTTAAATTATAGAGATATGTCAATAGATACTATTTCTGTCTTGAATTCAAGATATAACTTAAATTATAGAGATATGTCAATAGATACTATTTCTGTCTTGAATTCAAGATTTAAATTATAGAGATATGTCAATAGATACTATTTCTGTCTTGAATTCAAGATATAACTTAAATTATAGAGATATGTCAATAGATACTATTTCTGTCTTGAATCCAAGATATAACTTAAATTATAGAGATATGTCAATAGATACTATTTCTGTCTTGAATCCAAGATATAACTTAAATATAAAGATACGTCAATAGATACTAATTATGTCTTGAATCCAAGATATAACTTAAATATAAAGATATGTCAATAGATATTATTTCTTTCTTAAATGCAAGCTATAACTTAAATTATAGAGATATGTCAATAGATACTATTTCTGTCTTGAATCCAAGATATAACTTAAATTATAGAGATATGTCAATAGATACTATTTCTGTCTTGAATCCAAGATATAACTTAAATTATAGAGATATGTCAATAGATACTATTTCTGTCTTGAATCCAAGATATAACTTAAATATAAAGATACGTCAATAGATACTAATTATGTCTTGAATCCAAGATATAACTTAAATATAAAGATATGTCAATAGATATTATTTCTTTCTTAAATGCAAGCTATAACTTAAATTATAGAGATATGTCAATAGATACTATTTCTGTCTTGAATCCAAGATATAACTTAAATTATAGAGATATGTCAATAGATATTATTTCTTTCTTAAATGCAAGCTATAACTTAAATTATAGAGATATGTCAATAGATACTATTTCTGTCTTGAATCCAAGATATAACTTAAATTATAGAGATATGTCAATAGATACTATTTCTGTCTTGAATTCAAGATATAACTTAAATTATAGAAATATTGTTGTATTTTGCTAAGAAGAATATTATGCTAAATTTCATATGTAATTCATAAAATTTAGAGTTAAGGTTATTTAACAAAAATGTTTTTAACTATTGCTCAAGGCTTTATGATAGTCAATCAATAGAATTAATATGCACCATATGTAACAAAAATAAGTTTAAAAATTTGCATTATTTATGTAATTCTCATGTTCTAGCTTTTGGCAATCTTAGAAGACAATGCACAGTTAATTTTTTAACTAATAAAAAGGTGGGTTTGGTTAAACTTTTTGCTAACTATATTCAGGTAGTTATTGTAATCACACATATTTAGGATTTTGAGTTACGTCCGTTTTGATATCCTCTTAGTCCGAAAAGTGTTTTTTTTTGTTTTTTTAAAATTGGTCTGTAAAGTGTGTTTGTCCACCTTAACTCAAATTTGATATTTAGTTTAGTTACTTACAGAGGATGCCACATTTTTTATTAAACACATTATGTAAATGTGAGTGTTGGAGGTATATTTGAAGGCGTGAAGAGCAAGAGGAAAGAAACTGCCCAGTGGTAGCACTCTCTACAGGATATGGATGATCTTCAGTTCTGAAAGAAGTCTCAGGAGCCACTAGAGATTCAGTAGAGGCGAAAGACTGTACAAATGGATTAAAGCAAGTAAAGAGAGAAGTATAAACTTGCGATACTTCATCTTGGCAGCTTGTTGTACGAATGGGATGTTGACGTCGTTATGAAGAGTAAGATTTGCCACGTAGAAAGAAGCGTCAACTATCTGCCGGAGTAGTTTTGATTTGAATGTCTATGCAGTCCCGTACGTTCGTAGGTTTAGCTGAACCCCACAGCTCTAATTAGACCCGTAAGTTCACAAAAGATTTGACGATAAAATACATAAATTTCAATTAAGGCGCCACGGTACCCGAGCGGTTAAAAGGCGAGACCTGTAAAGCTAATATGTATTGTGGGACTGGGTTCAATTCCCCGGTCTTAGGCCTTGGATTTTATATAATGGTTAATAAAAGAAATTTACAGTAAAGTATGTTTGCTAGTCGCCTCCGTTCACGATACTTAATTTGGTAGTTGGACGTAAAGCCTGCATGAAAAAATAGGCAATTACTTTACTTTATATAAATAAATAAGCTATTTATGGAGCTAAACAACAAAGTGCATACATTTAACAAACAATACAGTAGTAGAATCAATAAGCTAAAATCATCCGATAAGACTGAGCATTCTTCTTAAGAAGTAAAACGGGTTTACACTTTGTAAACTAAATTTAGCAAATTTATCCAAAAAAATGTAAAAGATACACAAGTTTTGAATCTCCGAAATGACAGCAAACTTCCAAAATAGCAAAAGCAGCAAACTCTTGCAGGCTACTCCACATTTTTACTTAAAAACTTTTACAAAATATAACCATTTTTACATTAAATTAACACCTTAACAAAAACTTACAATATAATTGGGTTGATTAAACTCCAAAAAGGTACACAATCAGCGGAGTACCAAATATTTAATTCGTGCTTCAGCCCGTAATTTCAGCTGTAATGGGTTCAGATGTGAGAGAGAGAGAGAGATGTTGGTTGTGGATGTTGATGGATAAATAACACTTTTAGTATCGGTATAAGACTTTATGTATTTATATGACTGACTGCCAAGGACTCTATACTTTACACTACAAGAACAAAACAGACTGACTGACGTGGCTAAACGATGTGTACAACTCAAGTGTAAGACTTTGAACAGAATTACAGAATCTCCGAATCACAGATCTCGAACTGAATATATAACTGAATATCAATGAATTGAATCTCTAACTGAATCTGTATTTGAATATGATTTGACTTTCCTCTTGTTCTTATATACCTTCGCCGAGCCTCCCTCAGTTGTAATGGGTTCAGATGTAAGAGAGAGAGAGAGATGTTGGTTGTGGATGTTGATGGATAAATAACACTTTTAGTATCGGTATAAGACTTTATGTATTTATATGACTGACTGCCAAGGACTCTATACTTTACACTACAAGAACAGAACAGACTGACTGACGTGGCTAAACGATGTGTACAACTCAAGTGTAAGACTTTGAACAGAATTACAGAATCTCCGAATCACAGATCTCGAACTGAATATATAACTGAATATCAATGAATTGAATCTCTAACTGAATCTGTATTTGAATATGATTTGACTTTCCTCTTGTTCTTATATACCTTCGCCGAGCCTCCCTTCTCTGTGTCCAAGGGGGCTGTCCCTTTCTCTCTGGCTAGAGTGGGTGAGTGGTGGGGTTTCACTACCCCTACGCTAGAGTGGATGAGTTGTGGGGGTTCACTACCCCTACACAGCCATTTAGCTTGTGTTTTTTATACAAATTTTATAACAATTGGTATCGCTTTTAGTAATTTTATTGCATGGCATTTTCATTCATAATAAATTTTTTACTTAAATTAACGATAAAATGATAAAAGTATGAGTTTCCGCCCCCCCCCCGTTCAAGACACCTAATTGGGTAGTTGGACGTTAAGCCCCGCCTTAAAAAAAAAATAGGCGATTACTTTATTTTATGAGGCACTTTCAGTCCAGGAATTTTACTTCTAATTAGATTTTAGCAACACATTTAACTTCCCCAAATAGTAAACCAAAGATAGGGACTGTAGATTTCAGAAAAATGGTGTATAAAAGAGGTGTTCTGCATACCAGCTTTCCCTGGCAAAAAAAATGTTATAAATAAAAAGTACAGATCTAAAAATGTGCAATAAGCACACCAAGTTGAAACGAAATGGTAGGAATCGTTCTCATAATCGCAAAATACTGAAAAAAAAATTATTTATTAAGTGGCATTTCTCCAGTCAGTCGATTTTATTATGAATTTGGAAATTTAATTCCAAATTTGATTCTAATTATTACTAATATTGTGGATGGTGAATCATAATAAGAGACAGAATTGTATGGGAATAAAGCGATAAAAAAAATAAATAATTTTGAGTCGTAAAAGTAAGAAATAAAATATTTATTAATCTATAAAAAGTATAATGTATTAGTTATTTCTGTTGTGAATTATGTAGATTTTCTATTGTTCCATATCGTACATTTTATGTTCTTTAATGTATTCTTCTAGTTTAATTGGTTTATTTATATTAATAGTTATTGAATCTATTCTTAAATTCTGTAACATTGTAATTCGAATTGTATAATTCGAATTTGTAAACCTCCAAAAAGGGAGGCTTTATTCCCCGTAAAAGGGTTAACATGAAATTTTACTATTATTACCGTTCATTATTTTTGGTGACTGAATCATAGTTTCAATAGGATGAAAAAAATAACTGCCAGTTTCAGTCATGATAAACTTTATTACGCCGATACTTTCGACCTAGAACAGACAAGACAGAAGACACAGCAACCCTCTAATGATGTAAAACAGTATATTGTAAATTAGCCCTGAAGATGGACCTCGGCATAATAAAGTTTGTTATGACTGAAACTGGCATTAAATTTTTCATCCTATTTATTATTATTATTATATTTATTTAGTCACACAAGTACGCTACCTAGGACTGTATTTAGACAGTCGACTAACCTGGAAACTACTCAGTAGACTGAAAAGGCAAGAACTAAATGGGCAATACGGACCATTACGAAGACTGCTATACAAGAGACAACTAAGACCCATCTGGACCTAGGAAGCTGAGCTGTAGGGCTCTGCGAAACCTTCCAACATCCAAAGAATCCTTTCAATCTAAAGTCCTTCGGCATATCGTCAACGCTCCTTATTATGTACCCAATTTAACCCTCCACATAGACCTCAATATCCCCTTTTTGTCAATGACCAAACACATTCTCGGCTTCCTTAATATCCATAATAGCCTAACCATACATCCTAATCCCAACAGCACAAGCCTTATCCACAACAACCCATCCTGACAGTAGTCCACGACGCCTGAAAAGACGTTGGCCCCGCGACCTTTTACCTATTTCCTAAACTTCCTTCCAACCTCTAGAGAGTTCCAGCATTGGCTGGCCCCTCTCAGCATGCTTTCCCGATTGTGGCGCTGGATCCTCCAGGATTCAGCCTACAATCTGTGCATAACTCAATTAAGCACACATTTATACTTGATGTATGGCTCAAATTCTGAGGTAATTGGCGCCCATAGCTTTTGCCAATGCACCGTCGGCCTCTAGATAGTGTTCGCTAGTTACAGACAACACTGAGTATCACTTGGACCTAGCTGGGGTTCAAACCCATGATCTCCGCGTTGGAATCTAGTATAACACTGAGCTAATCTCCACCTAATTATTATTAAAATTGTAAAAGTAGCAAGATAGTACCATAGACAAAAAGGTTTTTAGTAAAAACCCTACTACGAGGGTCGTTTGAAAAGTCCGTGCAAAGTCAGAGAGATAGCACCACTGGCGCGTATCGAGGTTATGTTTAGTTAGTAGCATCTCTTGGAAGAACACACACCAAGTTTCAGCCAGATCGGTCTATTTCTTTGTGTTTGGCATTCGTTTGAATCGAGGAAGTCGAGTGATTTTCAAAAAATGGACGAAAAAGAATTTCGTGTGTTGATTAAACACTACTTTATGAAAGGCAAAACGCCTCAGGAGACTAAAGAGAAGCTTGATAAACATTACAGTGACTCTGCACCTTCGATTAGAACAGTTTATAAGTGGTTTCAAAATTTTCGGAGTGGCCATATGGGCGCAAGTGACGCTGAACGTTCTGGACGCCCTGTTGAGGTTACTACTCCAGAAATCATTGATAAAATCCATGATATGGTGATGAATGACAGAAGAGTGAAGGTGCGTGAGATTGCTAGTGCTGTGGGCATCTCGAATGAACGGGTACATAATATTTTGCATCAACATTTTGGACATGACAAAGCTATCCGCAAGATGGGTGCCGCGATTGCTCACGCTTGACCAAAAACGAAATCGTGTAAGGACGGTTTGCAGCTGTTCCAGAAGAATCCACAGGACTTTAAGCGTCGTTTCGTCGCTGTGGATGAAACATGGATACATCACTACACTCCTGAGACCAAAGAACAATCTAAACAATGGGTTACCAAGGGGGAATCTGCGCCAAAAAAGGCGAAGACCGTTCCTTCGGCCGGAAAGATTATGGCGACTGTCTTTTGGGATTCGCAAGGAATAATCCTCATCGACTATCTGGAAAAGGGTAAAACTATTACAGGTGCATATTATTCATCGTTATTGGACCGTTTGAAAACCGAGCTGCAAGAAAAACGCCCACGATTGGCCCACAAAAAAGTCCTTTTCCATCACGACAACGCACCAGCTCACACCTCAGCAGTTGTGGTCGCAAAATTAATGGAAATAGGGTTCCAACTCGTTTCACATCCCCCCTATTCTCCAGACTTGGTCCCTCGGACTACTATTTGTTCCCCAATATGAAGAAATGGCTGGCGGGAAAAAGATTTTATTCAAACGAGAAGGTGATTGCAGAAACGAATGGCTATTTTTCAGACTTGGACAAATCCTATTATTCGGAAGGGATCAACAAACTAGAGCAGCGTTGGACGAAGTGTATAAGCCTAAAAGGAGACTATGTTGAAAAATAAAAAAGGTTTACCCCAAAAAATTAAGTAGTTTTTATTTTTGCACGGACTTTTCAAACGACCCTCGTATGTTGGTGACAATATGACTCTAAATCTAATATTAAAACAAAACAAAGAAGTATCCATTATTGTAATGAATATTGTTGAATAATGCATCAACATCTATCCTGATTTAAGCCTCAAAGATATTTTACGATGGCAGAAATGTTTGATTGAAAAAAAAAACGAAAATAATAAAAAAATTGAGAGCAGAGATTAAGTGGTTATGCCCGATAAAATATAGACGAACCTTTGGTCTAAAAACAAGAAATAAATAATAATAAAATACAGTGGAACCTCGCATAACGAGCACCTCTCTTAACGAGTAATTCGTATAACGAGTAAAACAAATTGATTCTTATAGCGAGCGATGTTTCGCATAACGATAGTTTTCTAATGACATTTCGCTGACTGCGCAGTTTTCACTGACTCATCGAAAACTGCGCATTCTTCGATTAGTCATTCCTGTTTACGCATATGCGTTTCATATTCTCCACGTATCTAATGCATTGATACAGTCGAAACCGAACTTCACCGAATGAGTGGTGTATAGGGGAAGTCCATATAGTGACATTTGTGTTTAAATATTATTGTGTTTATTTTGTTATCCCTCTAACAAAATGGCTTCGAAAAGAATTAAAATAACGTTAGAATTGAAACGTAAAATCATTGAGAAACGAGAAGATGGTGTAAGTGTGGCTGATCTAGCACGCACCTACAATCGATCAACATCAACGATTTGCACTATTCTCTAGAATAAAGACAAAATCAGACAGACAGATGCATCAAAGGGCGTTACAAGAATGTCTACGCAGCAGTTACGTATCCTTGATGATTTGGAAAGATTACTTCTCATTTGGATAAATGAAAAACAATTGCAAGGTGACACTATAACCGAACAAATAATCTGTGAGAAGGCAAAACGAATTTTCACTGATCTCCGTACGAAAACTCCAGGATCGTCAACAGACGAAGAAGAATTTAAAGCAAGCCGTGGGTGGTTTGAAAAATTCAAAAAAAGAAACGGCATTCACAGCGTTATGAGGCACGGTGAAGCAGCAAGTTCCGATAAGAAGGCAGCTGAGAACTACGTCAGCGACTTCAAAAAACTTTTGGTTTCCGAGGGTTACTTGCCACAACAAATTTTTAACTGTGACGAGACAGGTCTCTTTTGGAAGAAAATGCCCAAGCGAAGCTACATAACAGAAGAAGAAAAAGCATTACCCGGCCACAAGCCCATGAAAGATCGCCTCACGTTGCTGTTTTGTGCTAATGCAAGCGGTGACTTGAAAATTAAACCATTGCTGGTGTATCATTCGGAAACTCCACGAGCCTTTAAGAAATGCAACATCCACAAGAACAAACTAAATGTAATGTGGAAAGCCAATAACAAGGCTTGGGTGACACGTGACATTTTTGTTGAATGGATAAATGAAGTGTTTGGTCCTTCTGTGAAAAAATATTTATTGGAGATGAATCTGCCACTCCCATGCGTTGCTTGTACTGGACAATGCTCCCGCTCATCCTCCAAGTCTACAAAATGATCTTCTTGACGAATTTCAATTTATCAAAATTCAATATCTGCCTCCTAATACTAAACCGTTACTTCAGCCTATGGATCAACAAGTAATTTCCAACTTTAAGAAACTGTTCACCAAAGGTCTCTTCGAACATTGTTTTGAGGTGACTGAAGAGACAAACCTTACTTTGCGAGAATTTTGGAAATACCACTTCCATATTGTTACATCCCTCAAGATAATCGACAAGGCGTGGGACGGGGTTACCAAAAAAACTCTAATTTCTGCATGGAAGAAGCTCTGGCCTGAAATCCTCGTCGAATCTGGTTTTGAGGCGATTGAATCCGAACCTGTGGAATCTCTAGATAATGAAATTGTGTCTTTGGCCACGGATATGGGATTGTGACAGTTGATAAAGATGATATTGATGAGCTTGTAGCAAATCATAGTCAAGAGCTATCCACAGAGGAACTTGTTGAGTTGCAACACATTTCACAACAAGAATTGGTGGAAGAGAATTTATTAGACAAAGAGGAGAAAATATCAGAGGAACAACAATCTTCCAGCGCAATAAGAGAAATGTTGAAAGCATGGGAAACTGTTGCAACACACGTAGAAAACTATCACCCGAATAAGGCTGTGTCTATGCGATTTATAAATTTATTTAATGATAATGCTGTGTCACATTTTGAAGACATTTTAAAGCGACGGCAGAAACAAGGAACATTGGACAAATTTATAATTAAAAAGGATTAATTATAAATGTATTTATCTCAATTAATATACGAGGGTCGTTTGAAAAGTCCGTGCAAAAATAAAAACTACTTAATTTTTTGGGGTAAACCTTTTATATTTTTCAACATAGTCTCCTTTTAGGCTTATACACTTCGTCCAACGCTGCTCTAGTTTGTTGATCCCTTCCGAATAATAGGATTTGTCCAAGTCTGAAAAATAGCCATTCGTTTCTGCAATCACCTCCTCGATTGAATAAAATCTTTTTCCCGCCAGCCATTTCTTCATATTGGGGAACAAATAGTAGTCCGAGGGAGCCAAGTCTGGAGAATAGGGGGGGATGTGAAACGAGTTGGAACCCTATTTCCATTAATTTTGCGTCCACAACTGCTGAGGTGTGAGCTGTTGCGTTGTCGTGATGGAAAAGGACTTTTTTGTGGGCGTTTTTCTTGCAGCTCGGTTTTCAAACGGTCCAATAACGATGAATAATATGCACCTGTAATAGTTTTACCCTTTTCCAGATAGTCGATGAGGATTATTCCTTGCGAATCCCAAAAGACAGTCGCCATAATCTTTCCGGCCGAAGGACCGGTCTTCGCCTTTTTTGGCGCAGATTCCCCCTTGGTAACCCATTGTTTAGATTGTTCTTTGGCCTCAGGAGTATAGTGATGTGTCCATGTTTCATTCACAGTGACGAAACGACGCTTAAAGTCCTGCGGATTCTTCTGGAACAGCTGCAAACCGTCCTTGCAACACTTCACACGATTTCGTTTTTGGTCAAGCGTGAGCAATCGCGGCACCCATCTTGCGGATAGCTTTGTCATGTCCAAATGTTGATGCAAAATATTATGTACCCGTTCATTCGAGATGCCCACAGCACTAGCAATCTCACGCACTTTCACACTTCTGTCATCCATCACCATATCATGGATTTTATCAATGATTTCTGGAGTAGTAACCTCAACAGGGCGTCCAGAACGTTCAGCGTCACTTGTACCCATATGGCCACTCCGAAAATTTTGAAACCACTTATAAACTGTTCTAATCGAAGGTGCAGAGTCACCATAATGTTTATCAAGCTTCTCTTTAGTCTCCTGAGGCGTTTTGCTTTTCATAAAGTAGTGTTTAATCAACACACGAAATTCTTTTTCGTCCATTTTTTGAAAATCACTCGACTTCCTCGATTCAAACGAATGCCAAACACAAAGAAATAGACCGATCTGGCTGAAACTTGGTGTGTGTTCTTCCAAGAGATGCTACTAACTAAACATAACCTCGATACGCGCCAGTGGTGCTATCTCTCTGACTTTGCACGGACTTTTCAAACGACCCTCGTATGTAATTTATATTATATTACATCATATGTATATAATTTTTTCGAAATAAATGTTATAAAAAAAGTTTTATCAATATTTTTTTTGCATGGAACCAATTATCCCCTTTTATTTTAATTTACATATATGAAAAAAATTGTTTTGCTTAACGAGTATTTCGCGTAACGAGTAAGGTTCTGGAACGAATTATGCTCGTTAAGCGAGGTTCGACTGTATTCACAAATAAAGGATAGCTTGTATTAGAATTAAAAATTAATACGAACAAATACCTAATATACAAACTGGGAAAAAAAGTCTGGGATGAATAAAATATGGGAACAAAACTGAAACCTAAACAAACAACATTTTTATTTAAAAAAAAAACAAAAAACTAATGTTCGATTGGACAATCGAGCTTTTCACGCATCGATATCACAAGTAATGCGTACCACGAGCGCAGCAAGGTTGTGACAACTAATTCATCAAGTTTTCAATATTTATTTTTTCATATTTTGCTGGAGGACATTTGCTGTAATGTAAGGGTTACCTTAAGTTGTGTAGTGTGGTGACGATAATTATTCAAAAAAGTGACAGTTTATGATAATTATTATATTTATTTATTTGTTTTTTAAGATAAAACAGTGACGATTATCTGTTGGTGTTAGTAAATCATCCGAATATGATTTAAATTAGTGATTTCTTGTAAAAGAAATTGTGCTATAGAGCTGCCATTTTTTGGAGGGAACTTAAAAAGCTCTTAATGTTATTGTTACCACTAATTTGGAGCTTATTTTCACTTACATCAGGAAAAAAATTTACAGGCTGCATTGAAGACACAGCAATGGCTATTTCTGTGCTTTTTTTTCAAGACTGGAGGCTTAAATCATGTGGATATTTCCGGGATATGTGAGAATGTGGAGAAGAGGTTGGCCAAATTAGGCGCCTATCTTCCTTCTTCTAATCCCGAATCTGCTGTTGGCGAATACCTGAACTCAGCTCAGCATTCATAGTTATTGATGTTTTGCTGCATGGGTGGTTGGAAGTCTTTTTTCTAATCTTTCTGGACAACGTCTAAGTTGACGAGATAAGGAAGAACCGTATTCAAGAAAGAAACATACTGATCAAAAGAGTACAGAAAGTAAATAATAATCGAAGACTTGGAAGATTAAGAAATTTGAGAACGTGGTGTTTAAGGGACAAGTTCTATTGGAATTGGGAAGTAACTAACTCTTTTCGCAGTGGCGTTTTATAACATAGAACTTTTATAATATATTGAAGTTGACTAAACATTTTATGCAAATTCTTAATTAATAAGAAAAATCTAACGTCCTTAATTGTTGTAAGAGAAAGTTAAGTCTATCCGCAGAGTAAATTAAGCAGAAGCGAAAGAAGTGCAATCATTAGCGGCTACATCTGATTATTGGGCCGAATTAAGAAGGATCTCCCTATACATATGGTATTCTAAAAGGTTAATTTATGGATATTTGTTCTACTAAGTAGGTTTGGCCTTTTTTGGACTCCAGCCTTGTGTTTTAATATTTTTTCTAATAGACTAGCATTTTTTGTTCCTCGTTTTTTACGGAATCAAGTGTTGAAATAGTAACAATGTTAATAATGACGTGGCATCATTTTAGACTAAAAGTTTACGTTAGACACGTTTTATTGATACCAGCACCAATGGAAATGAGGTTTTTAGAAAGAGTTATTGAGAGCTATAATGCGAATATACCTTCACAATGATGCAAAAGCTTGCTAGTTGCATTGCAGTATATTCATCAATTTTGCCACTGTTAGGTGAATATGGATACTGCTATATGGATAAATACATCAACAGAGATGGAGCAGTTATGGATATGTATACAATAATAAAGACGTAGAATGAGATTGAATCATCAAATTTGAGTAGAAATCTTTGACATCAGATTATAAATTGCTTGGCTGATAAGTCGCAAACGATCGAGGACAAGATGTTGGAACGAGTTAGAAGAAGTTTGTTAGAATCCTTTTGCTGAAATCTGCGAAGGACAGGCATGATGGGGAAGATTGGAAGAGACCTTTGTCCTAGATATTGGCTTAGTGTGTTTATTATAATGTTATTTTTTTATTTATATAAACAACTTAAGTTTTTAATTTATTATAAATTAAAATAAATTATCATATTTTGCTGCAATCGTATCAAATAATTCAGATCACAAAACCCTGAACTTTTTTTTTTTTTTTTTTTTTTTTTGGCGCATCAACAGCTGAGGTCATTAGCGCCCGGAGCTTTTTCCAGTGCACTGCCGGCCTCCGGACAGTGTTCTCTCGTTACAGACAACACTGTCCATCACCGGACAGTGAGCTGTAAGAAGCTCCTAGGAAGAGAAAATCTAAGGGTCAGCTGCTGGATTCGAACCCGGGACCTCCGCGTGGGAGTCCAGTATGCTAACCTCATAGCTAATCCCTTCCCTAACCCTGAACTTGCAAAAGCCTATAAAGGCTGAAGTTTTAGTCAATTATAAATTTAGAATACTGATTTAATATGAGCTTATAAAGTGTATTAAATTTAAGTAATAAAATGAAAATTGTTGAAATATTAATTTGTAATTATATTTTAGTGACCGTAAACTATTAATATATAAGATTAAAGCTAGCGAGGATTCGGTCAAAATAGAAAAACAACAACTCAGTACTAACCATACCATCCTTGTTCGGCCCACTGACTTACAAATATATATGAAAAATATTATAAATAGAAAGTGGCAAAGTCAGTGGGATAATATTGACGAAAAACTTAAAGAATTTAAGCCATGTGTGCGAAATGCTAAAGTCGAGAACTACCCGCGGCATGAATCGGTAATTTTAACGAGGCTAAGGATTGGGCATACACGTGTGACACATGGGTACCTCCTTATTGCCGAAAGAAGGCCGAGGTGCCCTCGATGCCGAGAAAGGCTGACAGTGTCGCACGTGTTGGAAGGGTGTCAGGCACTGCGTAGCCAAAGAGAAAGAGCAGGCCTGCCACATGACCAGCGCGCAATTCTCCAAGAGGGTTCTCCTTATGTAAGGAGGCTATTTGATTTCTTAAAAAATATAAATTATTATGATAAAATTTAGGTATAGATTAGGTTAGTTTGTAGTTTAGTTCTTTTAAAGGGGAAAGGAATATCGAGTACTTTCCCCTTGTGTGAATGAGTAGTATATTGTTTTTAATAGCGTGAGTGTATTTATTGGCGTGAAAGTACAATATTTATTTGCGATATTGCTATTGATGTAAATGTATTTATAGGCGTGAATGTATTTATTAGCGTGAACGTATTTATTAGCATGAATGATTTTATCAGTGTACGTGTATTTATTGCGAGAATGTTGGTATGACTGTCAGATTTAGGCTTTTAATTCGGGGTTGAAAGAAATTTATAAAAGTATTTCAACCCCCCTTAGGTTTAAATTCATTTAGGATTAGGTCACTTTTAGAGTGTGCAGGAACATTTGTTAAAAGTACTGCACACTTGAGTTAGATTCTACGAAATAGCCTCCTTAGGATAGACTATATACATGAACTAGATTAAGTCGTTGTTACATATGTCATATACATATAAGTCTTACACACATGTTTATAATTGTTAAAGCAAAACCCAAAGTACTTTTAATTGCATGAATTTTAGAAAATGTCAACTTGTGAACATAAGGAATGGTACCATCGGCGAAACCGCATTCCCCCTCGTCGGCTAGACCGATGATGTAAGAGGGGAGCGCGGTCTGTTTCCGTTTGCCTAGGCTCCACCCTGCCTTGCTGAGCAAGATATGTGTGTGGCAGCCTGATAGGACAATAGGGTACCTTCCCAGCTCTAGTGGCCTTTGAATAAGAAAAGAAAATGTGTAGCAGGCGCTAATGGCCACAGACGTCGATGCGCCAGGAAAAAAAAAAACAACTCAGTCTTTACGCTAAAGTTTTCTCTGTAACTCACAATTAACTCACATAATAACGCCCTGAGGAAGACAATAATAAATTTGTGGAAACGTTGGCGTAAAGACCGAGTTACTGCTTCTTATATTGACCGAATCATCGCTAGCTTTTATAATTACGGTTGTTTTTATAACTAGAAAGATAGGAAATCTTACTGTTGATTAGTTCCTACTAATTACATTAGTAAGTTTTACGTAAGTTATCTATTGGTTTCCTACAATTGTTTTAATTTTAGGGGGACATTTTCAGATAAAAGTATTCATCATTACCACAATCATTAGGCTCTAGATGAAGTAAAAGCAGGACAGCTGAATTTAAGAAAAAATGGAACAGGCTATTCCAGTGTTTCCCAACCTTTTTTGTGTCATGCCCCACCTTAACCTTTATAAAATTTTCATGCCCCCCCATGTAACATATATAATTTTTAACATTAACAAATTGATTCGTTCACTTAAGAAACATAAATGATAGATTCTAGGAAGAAATCACTCTGAAATTGTTAACAAAACACAGTAAGTAAAGTTTCAATACATATAATGAAAAACTGAAATTCAAATTCCAAATAATTTTAATACAGATTTTTCTATATTAATTTATTATTTTAATTTAGTGAGATCCTTGCGCTTGATGCTTGCTGCACAGAGATTTTATATTAGGTTCCAATTTGGTTAGCTGCAGTCTCAAGTCTCCACGTTGTGTTATATCCAGCCGATTTCTTTTTTTTTACCAGTAAATCATTTACAGCACTAAATCCACATTCAGCTAAAAATGAAGATGGAAACGGTAGCAATAGTTTTCTTGCACATTTGGTTGAATTTAGGTATTTGATTTCTGTTTCCTCACAAAGCCATGCCATCGCTCCTTTTATATTAAATAAAGTTTTAACTGACTCATCATTTTGCAATTCTGCGAGTTCTTCTTGATACTGCATATTTGATATGCAGCGATGGGCCAATTAAGTGCCAACAACTGCGCTGTTTAGCGAGTTTTTAAAACGTCCGGGGTTCCCCGCGGCAGACTGCACGCTCCGCGGTGAACCCCGGACGAAGTTTACTTGACGACGCCAATCACCCAGTTGATATTTTGGTCTCGTCAAACGGAATTATACCTAATAATTATTTACCGCAATTATTTAAGAATTTGCTTTTTTTGTTAAATTTGGCACCGATATCTAGCATTGCATTTAAATGGCCCGGAGCGAAAGGGTTAAAGTCGTGTCGAGTCCATTTTCGAATTGCCCCCCTGGGGGGCGTGGGCCCCACGTTGGGAAACACCGGGCTATTCGATATACTTAGACGCCAAAATGCTCGACGTCGAAATTACTAAAACATATTGCACACATTTTTTACACACACTTAGACTGCATTTTAAATATATTAGGAAAATAGTAACAATGGGAAACCGTAGATATCCCCAAAATGCTGTCGAATGAATTGATTAAAAGAAACTTGTCTTGGGTTAAAAATTTGAAAATACTTCTCCAGAAATATGATCCCAATTTCAATTTAGCTAATTTTGATTTAGAATGTATAATTAATTTGAATTGTAGATTTAATAAAATTTGTGATAAATTGCAATATAATTTTAAAAACAGAATTTAGTTATTAATGCTAGAAACTCCTCTTCTGGAAGACTGTACAAGGAGCTGAGCTATGATTTATGGAGAAAATAAGTTTATGAACAATGAGTCCTCTCTAGATCCAGATCTCCTGGATTATAAAAGCGAGAGGCGAACTTATGTATCTTAATTATAGATTTTCTTAGAGATGATGATGAAGGTTCCCTCTGTTCTTTGCGCGATATGTCCTTGCCAGAGAATACTTTCTCGCAGAATGTCCTGCACTTAAAGAGTTTCGCAGTCGCTTTTTTGAAAAGGAGAGTCTCACAAAATAGCAGCCAATAACATATCTAAATGGTTATCTTAAATGGAAGCCAATTATAAATTTTTGTAAATACGCTTGGAATTTCCGTCACAATTACTTAATTCAATCAAATCCTAATAAATAATGGTAAAATACAATATATTCTGTAATATTTTTGTGATTTTAAATTATAATCAAAGTTTAAAGCTATTTTTTGTAATGTTTAAGTATATTATTGTAGACAACAATCCCACGGATGGTCTTTTGGACCCAGTGTATGTCTTTTATTTATTATGTTCAAGAATGAAATTACTTTTGTATTTATTGTTTTTTTCTAAAAATAAATGGCTTTATTATTATTATCGCACACATTTTTTCTTTATTTTTTAATTCGAAAAACGCTGTACAATTATTCTTAGATAACTTATGTTCGCATTTACTTTAAATTGAGGTTCATTTTTAGATTATAAGTGCTGAATTTGCGATAAGTAAGTTTATATCTTCTGTTTAGCTATAACATCGACGCTTTTAAATCATTTCTAAAACACAAATTACTGGTAATTGCCCTTAAACTAACTTGATGACTAGAGTTCGCCATATATTATCAAATCCACAGCGAGAACGATAATTTTTTGGGGTCCTTTATTTTTAAAATATGACACAATTTAGAAAGGTTATCGTCAGACGTTTCTAGAAAGAAAACTAACATCTTTCTGAATTTTTCCAAGAAATATTGGTAAATTTTCGATTGATTTTTACAAAGTAAGCCTTTTTTTGAGATTGTAAGCATAGATCGTTGGTTGAGTAGCCTTTAATAGCAGGCAAAATCGTTAGTTAGCCTCCATTAATTTCGGTCTAGCGTAAGGATTCCAAGTTAGTCGTTTATACGAGGGTCGTTTGAAAAGTCCGTGCAAAGTCAGAGAGATAGCACTACTGGCGCGTATCGAGGTTATGTTTAGTTAGTAGCATCTCTTGGAAGAACACACACCAAGTTTCAGCCAGATCGGTCTATTTCTTTGTGTTTGGCATTCGTTTGAATCGAGGAAGTCGAGTGATTTTCAAAAAATGGACGAAAAAGAATTTCGTGTGTTGATTAAACACTACTTTATGAAAGGCAAAACGCCTCAGGAGACTAAAGAGAAGCTTGATAAACATTATGGTGACTCTGCACCTTCGATTAGAACAGTTTATAAGTGGTTTCAAAATTTTCGGAGTGGCCATATGGGCACAAGTGACGCTGAACGTTCTGGACGCCCTGTTGAGGTTACTATTCCAGAAATCATTGATAAAATCCATGATATGGTGATGGATGACAGAACCAAAAAAGGATGGTTCTTTGACTAGTACCTGAAGATCCACGAGAAAATGGTTCCTGGAGAGAGTGGGAAATATAAAGGGTCATGATGATGAGAAATTTGTAAATCTAAGGCAAGCGATAGAGGCATATGTAGACGATTTACGAGAGATGAACACCTGGGAAGTATCAGGTGTTTTAGTAAGTTATGGAGTTCACTAAGGCTTTAGATAGCAGCCCCTGTTTTTTTTGAACGCTCTAAAAAACAAAAACAAAAAAAACTCAAGTTCAAAGAAAAAAAAAAGTGAACAACTCAAGTAATTTAGTGTAAGCCCCCCCCAAAAAAAAATTGTGAGTAATTTCCCTTGTAATTTGCTAATAAATTATGTGCATAGAAAAACAGAACATCAATTACCTTATAGAAGTGAAGTAACTTAAAATCCAGAGATGGGCAACTTACCAACTAGGCGCATAATTGATCTGCAACAGAAAAAAAGAAAAAAGTGTCACTAAAAATACAGAATTGCATAAACACTAGAAATTTAGAAATTGCATTTAGAGCAATAACAATATCACAAAGTCTTGTATGAAAATTTTTACAGCTTTTCACAACATTCTGCAACAATTACCATTCTAAATTTACCAATTTACTGATTATTGCCAATTTCAGTCATTATTTTATAGTTTTTGGCAAGCTTTCGACCTTGGCAGTAGGTCATCTTCAGGGCTTGTAGTAGAAAACAATTATAATAATGAGTTGGCAAATAAGTTCGTTCGGTTTTTATTTTGGCACAGATTCATTCCGATTTTCTTTTGTTATTTTCGGCGCAAGCGCATAGCTCGATTGTTCATTTGAAAGATTATGTTAAGCGTAACCTTACCATGAATTTCGGTTTAACAAACATTACTATTGTGCTTACTGAGTAGCTGTAAAGATGGAAGAAAATAAAGTACATTTTCGTCATATTTAGCTCTATCATTTTAGAAAAGGGCAAACGAGCTGCAGAGGCTCATAAAAAGATATGGTGATGATGCCCTAATAGAACGCGTATTCTAAAAGTGGTTTGCCAAATTCTGTTCTAGACATTTTGACATTAATGATGCGCCCCGCTCCGAGATTAATTCAGATGATGTCAAGAGCGTAATCGATAAAGATCGATGCGAATCGGTGAGAGAGATAGCAATAGCAGTTAACATATCCTATACGAGCTCCAAAAATCATTTGCGCCGGCTGGGATACGTTTCTCAGCTCAATGTATGGGTGCCGCATGAATTAACCGAGGCCAACTTAGCCAATCGCATATCCATTTGCGATTCGCTGCGGAAACGTCAAGAAAACGACCCATTTTTAAAGCGGATGGTAACGGGAGATGAAAAATGGATCGTCTACGATAATGTAGTGCGTAAAAGATCATGGAAGCACTGCTGTGAGCCGCCGCAAACAAGCTCGAAGGCGGAATTGCATCCGAAGAAGATCATGCTCTCCGTATAGTATGATTATAAAGGTGTCATCTATTACCGTCAGCTGTTACCGTCAGGCAAAACAATTGATTCAACCGCATACTGCTTGCAGTTAACCAAATTGGACCATGCAATCCGCACAAACCGTCCAGAATTGGCAAATCGCAAAGGTGTCGTCTCCCACCACGACAACGCCAAACCGCATGCGTCATTGACCACTCGGAATAAACTGCTGGGATGTTTTGCCTCATCCTCCGTATTCACCGAACCTGGCACCTTCTGATTATCATTTATTCTGATAGTTGCAGAACTCCATGAACGGAAAAATTTTCGATAAAGAGAAGACTGTGAAAAAACATTTTGATTGGTTTTTCGACGATAAGCCACAGACTTTCTACGAACGTGGTATAATGAAGTTGGTGGAAAGATGGCATGAGGTCCTCAATAAGAATGGTCAATATATAATTGATTAAAATTTATTCTGTGTATCAAAAAAATAGTTATTTATTCCCCGCTCGAAAACCGAACGAACTTATTTGCCAACCCATTATATTTTAGATTGTTACATCTAAGATAATTAAAAAAATGCAAAGCTTTTTACAACAGTCTGTAACAATTACGTTACAATTGCAGACATAATGTAGGCCAAGAATATTAAAAAAAAAAAGTCAATGTATTTTTTCGAATTTGAAAATGTTATACAGGTAGCAAGGCAGTGCAATTCACTGAAACTGCACTTTTGGGGAAGCCCTAATCAGTCCTCATTACCAAAAAAGTGTCATTAGTACAATTTTGCTTGATTAACGTTCCAAATAAGTTATAGATTTTCAGATATTCTATTAGCAAAGAATTATCTCAAAAAACGATTCCTAATATTTCTTTTCTGTTTTGTACAAAGGTAGGCCTATTACTTTTAAGTAAATCATTTTTACCCGGAAAAGTCTATTAGAGAAACATCTGTCTGTGAATAGTGAGGATAGGTAGATTCTCTCTAAAGTTCCATTTGTCTGTAATGTACGATCCTGTCTCTTGTGTACTACAAGTTAAGAAATGTAAAAATGTGTCGCTGAATTCGAGTATGAAGTTCACATTCTCGAAAATACATCTCCCACGAGATGGTACGATCACCGTGCGCCCTTACCGTACGGTAAGACCAAATCAAGCACTGAGAAGTTTGTCCCCTGGTACTCAGCGGGGCCGATCAGTGGTGCCCATAACTCTGTCCACAAATCTGCCCAGCTTGGGATCTAACACCAGGGGGCGAGGATTTAGGGAGGGTGTTCTGTAAAGTGTGTTTTTATTTTTGTATTGGTATTGGAGCTAGGGTTCCGGTGGAGTATGCTAGATCCATGCGGCTATACTCGTACACTAGCCGCCTCCGTGTAGTCCATTAGTCGCCTCTTACGACATCCTGGACGGGAGAAGGCCTATTCTGTGCCCCGGGCCTGCAGGGGCTATGTTCGTAAATTGACAAGAAATTTGTGAGTTAGGTAGGTGTGTCAGAATTTTGAGTATAGTTGAAAGAGAAACAAAGTCTGAGTGTGCACACGTTTTATTTTTGTATTCAGAGGAACTTAGAACTTAGTAAAAACATATACAGTCGGAGCCTCCCATAAAGGACACTCTCACTAGCGGCCACCTCTATTTACGGACAGTTTTTGGATTTCCCCGTTTTACCCCTATACACTTTCTGTATAAAAGAACCTCCGTCTAACGGACACTCTATATAGCGACCGCGGACATTGATTTTTGGGGAACGGATTAAATGTTTCACCTCCCACCAACGACCACCTTATTATTAAAAGTTCGTTTGACGCGGTGATCAAAATAATTATCCCCTCTCAAGTTTTTGTTTTTTCCTGGTTTTTCCTAAAGTTTCCTATATGAGCTCCATACGTCTTGTACCATTTTAATCATTTTTCAATATTACTTTGGACGAACAATATTATTTTTTCCGATATCTCTCTCAAACGAAAGTGGTTAACTCTAGAAGAGAAAATAAATGTGTTGGGAAGATTTTGCAAAAACCAAATCAAGCCATCGTCAACTTGCCCGAAAGGTTTGTTCTATTTTTCAAACCCGACACTGTGCGTAAATGTTTTTTTGACAACAGGATTTTCGTCTGACTTTGAAGAGCATTCATCAGGTGAAGATTCTGCTGAAACAAGAACTGCTGGATTTGCTGAACGCAAATTCACCTGTGATATAAGTGTTCAGGAATATTAGGATAAAATTCCAATTTGCAATTCCTCGACAGATGTGCAGGATTACATAGCTGAAAAATTAGCCGACGCTGAAGAAACCATTTCAGATGACGAAGCAGAAAGTGAATGTTAAGGAAATGATGATATAGACGAAAACATCCCAAAAAATTATAATCAAACTCTTGAAATGATCAGTTCGCTGAAAAAATTTATAAAACAAGAAAACTATATCACTTTTACTATACAGGGTGTTCAGCATAAGACTACGGTAACTTCGGGAGGCGATTCTGGGCAGCATCATTTGCAACAAAAAATTCCATATAAACTATGGCTCGATTCGGCTCCGTTTTATAGATATTTTTAATTTTATGTTTTTTCAAGGTGTTACTACTTTTTAGCAAAAAGTTGTCTATATTTCTCAAACTATTAAAGCTACAGCTATTTTAATAAGCTCATTAGAAAGAAGGTTAAATTTCCTTTTAAATAAGCTAATTTGTATTTCAAAATAATAATATTAAGTATTTTCCTTTGTGGCCCAAACATAAGAAATAGCAAGTTTCTAATTTTTTCCAAAAACTTTGACTTCATTTTTCTCAAAAACATTTTATATGAAAAAACCGTGCACTATTCAGGAAAAACATCTACATACGATCACCTTTCGAACGGTATACAATAATTGGGGTTATGTTAAAAATTGACGCAGAAATCTGTTATTAATTGCAAAAAAAGTAGCCTCAAAACAGCGTCGGCATTAAGAAAGCAATTCACCTGCCATAAGAATATAACTGATCAGAATCATCAAATCCAGTACGATTTTTTGCAAACGTGTAATTTAATAATTAATTAATTTAAGAACTATATTCAAAAATATAAAACTTACATTACAAATAATAAAATAAAATAAAAAGAAGAAAAATGAATATGATGTTAAATGAGCGTTAGGTGCCAATTTCAAAAGAAAGGATTTTCGTTTAACGAGTTTAGATCTGTGTGTTATTCTGTAGTTAATTAAAGAAATATACCAAATAATGAGAATAAATCATCATTTTGAACTACTCAATAATCTTTTGGAATTAACAGGTTGCGAAGAGCTAATGAATAAGCCGAACACAGGAGATTGTCGAGAGCTAATGAATAAGCCAAGAACTTATTACTCGCTCTGATCCCCAAATTAAATAATAGTGGATGGAATACTTCACCGGACCGCCAGTACACCTCCACGATCGTCTTAGCGTTCGGAACACCCTATCAGGAAAACATCTATAATATTCCCTCCACTATTCCAATCTACGAAATCGTAGTTGTATAACATATCGCGATATTCAATATTCGAATACGCTGGCATAATGATAGCAAAATGACAACTAAATATCTAATGAAAATGTAGACTTTAAACTATCTTTTCTTCTTGTGTATTTATTTGTTTTTATAAGCCGTATTAGGATAAAACATGTCAGTTTTTAACTTGGAGATTAGAGCGATAAGTAAGTTCTCGGCTTATTCATTAGCTCTTCACAACCTGTTAATTCCAAAAGTTTATTTGTAAATAAATAAATTATTAAATTACACATTTGCAAAAAATCGTACTGGATTTGATGATTCTGATCAGTTATATTCTTATGGTAGGTGAATTTCTTTCTTAATGCCGACGCTGTTTTGAGGCTATTTTTTTGCAATTAATAACAGATTTCTGCGTCAATTTTTAACATAACCCCGATTATTGTATACCGTTCGAAAGGTGATTGTATGTAGATGTTTTTCATGAATAGTGCACGGTTTTTTCATATAAAATGTTTTTGAGAAAAATGAAGTCAAAGTTTTTGGAAAAAATTAGAAACTTGCTATTTCTTATGTTTGGGCCACAAAGTAAAATACTTAATATAATTATTTTCGAATATAAATTAGTTTATTTAAAAGGAAATTTAACCTTCTTTCTAATGAGCTTATTAAAATAGCTGTAGCTTTAATAGTTTGAGAAATATAGACAACCTTTTGCTAAAAAGAAGTAACACCTTGAAAAAACATAAAATTAAAAATATCTATAAAACGGAGCCGAATCGACCCATAGTTTATATGGAATTTTTTGTTGCAAATGATGCCCAAAATCGCCTCCCGAAGTTACCGTAGTCTTATGCTGAACACCCTGTATAGTAAAAGTGCGTCTGTCCATTAAGTTTAGCAAAAATTTACCGTTCTTAAAGTAATAAAAAAAAGTTAAATCTGGATGTAAATTTATATTGCTATTTGTATTTATGATTTTTTGATGATAATTATCAGAGAAATGTTTTAAGTAAAATATTATTTTTAGTATGATGATAATTTTACCATAAATTATTATTGTTATAAATAAATGTGATGATTATTATAAAAATTATTAAATAAGTGAATAATAATGTAGTTTTTTGATAAATATTTTGGATAATTAAGAAACTTGCCTACTTCCTTTTAACCACCACCTCCAAATAGCGGCCACTTTGCTTTCCCCCGCCAGTGTCCGTTAGTGAGAGGTTCGACTATTGAGAGGTATTAAGGAATCTGATTCAATAAAACACTTTTTCTTGCTAGAATAAGAGAAATTGGACTTTCTCTTAATTCCAGAAAGAGCAAAACTCCTAGGAGTATTTTAAACTTTTTGTTATTGTTTCTATTTGATCAGAACTACTGGGACATGGTGTAAAAGCTCGTGGTGGATCTTACTAACTGATAGATAGATCATATGTGGCCATTGTAGCCACGTGCACTCTTATCTGGCCGCTGTCAAGCGAGTATTATTTTTTTTTGGGGGGGCCCCCGCATAGATATGAAATGTCAACGCCAGTTTCACCTTTCTATCTCCAACATCTCTGCCCTACTTAGGGTGTTTTTTGGTTTCTAACAAAGCGCTAATTTCTAGTTATTGTATACGTCCAGGTAATTACTGCCCAAATAAGTTGAACCCAATGACAATTTGCAAACAAAATTAATTAGTAGTCGATTAAGCTACAAAAATTTGGTGAAGATAGATCAAATTTCAATTTCAGTGTTTTGTGCACTACTGTTATATGTGATAAGTTCTCATTTTCAGAATAATGTTTACCATTTTTGGGTTACCGATTCATTAAACCACAAAGAGGAAAGATTATTGCCAATTTCAGTCATAATTTTGGATTAATTTTTGCCAAGCTTTCTAATCAGAGACTAGGTCATCTTTCTAAACACCTAAAACAGTCAGGACAGAAGACACACCAACCTTTGAAGTTAACAATTAAAAAAAAAATATGGAACAACCCTGAAGATGACCTAGTCCAGTGATGGGCCAACTACGACCCAGTGAAAGGTTCCATCCGGCCCGTAACGTATTTTATAATAATAATTAAAAATAGCAATTACACTCCCAATGTAAACATTCCAAGTTTTTAATACGAGTTGAAAAAATTGGGGTAATAAGAATGTAAGGGTAGTGAAACCCCACCACTCACCCACTCTAGCCAGAGAGAGAGAGACAGCCCCCTCGGCACACAGAGAAGGGAGGCTCGGTGAATTTATATAAGAACGAGAGGAAAGTCAAAAGGGATTCTGTTCAAAGTCTTGCACTTTAATTGTACACATCGTTTTAGCCACGTCAGTCAGTCTGTTCTGTTCTTGTAGTGTAAAGTATACAGTCCTTGGCAGTCAGTCAAATACATATATATGATGTAAGGGTAGTGAAACCCCACCACTCACCCACTCTAGCCAGAGAGAGAGAGAGACAGCCCCCTCGGCACACAGAGAAGGGAGGCTCGGTGAATGTATATAAGAACGAGAGGAAAGTCAAAAGGGATTCTGTTCAAAGTCTTGCACTTTAATTGTACACATCGTTTTAGCCACGTCAGTCAGTCTGTTCTGTTCTTGTAGTGTAAAGTATACAGTCCTTGGCAGTCAGTCAAATACATAAATAATATCTTATACCAATACAAGGTGTTATTTATCTACAACCAACATCTCCTCAAACACCATTACAAGAATTTGTGCAATGCTTGCATCTTCATATTATTTGTGAGCAGCTTTTTCCCAATAATGATACTTAGAAGAAGCTGTGCCAGAAATAGATTGACGAATGAACCACCTCAGTTCACTCTTATGAATGCCCCCATTGCACATATGCAGGGCGTTGCAAGTGCCGATGTCATTCGGCTTATGAAAGGACAAGCTCCTTTTACCACCAGGCATGGAGGAGCGTATCAAGAGTTATACGAGGAGCTGGTGGCCGATCCTATTTTGGGCCTGCCTTCGGATTTTATGACACCCAAATATCACTTCAGCAAGCCTTTCAAAGTCTGTATTGGAGACCGGGAGGCTTGGAGATGTGGACCCCCAGTGGTGGGAGATTCGATGTGGTACACGGATGGCTCCAAGACGGAGGAGGGTATGGGAGCAGGAGTGTACGAGCTGAAGCCGAAACGTAGCATTTTCGGTTAGCCTAGGAAAACTAGCTACAGTTTTTCAGGCTGAGCTAGCTGCAATTAGGTTCTGTGCTACCGAGATTAGTGGGCGAGGAATTATTGATTCTAAGGTCGTAATTTTCTCAGATAGTCAGGCTGCTCTACGAGCTATTAGTTCCTACCAGGTCAATTCAAGGCTGGTTTGGGACTGTCTGGGTGCCCTGAAGGAAATTAGTGACCAAAATAAAGTCTTTCTGGTTTGGGTACCTGGTCATTCAGGACATAAGGGAAACGAAACGGCAGATTTATTGGCCAGGGAAGGCATTGCGAGACACTTCGTTCGCTTCGGAGCCCTGTTTTGGGGTTTCGAAATGTGTTAAGTCTGCGGCCATTAACTTATGGGTGCAGAGTAGGGCTCAGGAGTGGTGGCTTGCCACCACTCGGCAGAGACAGGCGAAGGAGTTTATTAAAGGCTATTCGCCGAGGCTGACTGCAGAATTAATCCGCCAAGGCTGTGAGGCTAAAAGGATAATTGTGGGCCTATTAACTTGGCCACTGCAGGCTCAAAAAACACATGCATCGCATGGGCCTGGCAGATGGCTAGCCTTTTGTAGGTTCTGTCAGGAAGAGTAGGAAACGGCAGTGCACGTGTTGTGTCAGTGTGAGGGGCTTGTCCTGGCTAAGGATGTTACTTCTCGGGGAGGAAAAACCAAGGCCTGTGAGCTTTACTCAGGAGTCGCTCTCCAGAATTAAGAGTCTGATCAAACGGACAGGTCTGGAGGGCCAGCTCTAAAGTTGGGGAGCCACAATAGATCCAAAGGGGTCGCAGTGGCGTAGGCCTTGAGGCCGCCCTAATCTATTAACTCTTAAGAATAACCCCCAATGTGGACCAAATTATAACGGAACTATTATCAAAACACTAGCAGCTTCATATATCGCATTAGTTTAATTTTGAAATTATAAAAACTACTCAGTTACTGTATTTTTTTTTTAAATAAAAAAAATTATTATAGCCCGTAAAAATGTTTCCTAAATTCACCATTAGCTAGCTGAAACCGTATGATTAAATCGTACAGAAAACAAAAAAATAATTCAAACAAACGCAACGCTAATTCGCCCTTTTTTTACCCTTTACGGTTACCGAAACCTGTATAACTGAGCCTCACCATCATAAATCATTTGCTTTAACAAAAAATTAATAAAAAAATAAAAATACATCAGCTCACATGTGAAGGGAAGCACACATTAAAGAGATGATTGCAATTGAATAAAAACGAGACTATTTCAAAAACAAAGAACAATTACCAATCGTCCGCACAATTTACAATGGGCTACACAAAATGATACATCATTTGTGCAACCTGTTTCTGCCAGTTAAGCGTAAAAAGGTATACCAAGTTTCTAAGTTGCAGCAATACAAGTATACAGGGTGATCCATTTAAAACGCACCAATTGCTAATAACTTTTTAGAAAAGCGGAATTTCGAAAAAAAACCCACGAAGTAAACTATATGTTTTTTTGGTCTAGTTTTCAAATTTTCCACCCCCCGATGCTGTATCATCATTTTTGGCGGAGTTATGGCCCAAAAACCTGATCGGGGTTTCATTAAGGACCACTGGTTTTGACAATGATTATGAAAACTACGCAAAAAAAATTGTGAAAAATGACGTTGACCCCCATTTCGATATCCCTAATATTTGTCGAGATATTTAAAATCACAAAGTTACAATTTTATCTTATTGGTGGTCGGTTTTAAATATTAATTTTCCACCACAAATACACGTTTTTGGGAGGCCCTCTGACCGCCAAAAAATATTATTTTTGTGACGCAAAGAACAAAAATAATAATAATAATTGAAGATTTTAAAAAATGTATTGTAATGTAATGGTTGTGGGTGAATCAGGGATAAATTTGTTTTATCATCAAATAAAAGCAATCATCACATCATTTTAATGCACACAGTATGCAAGACTTCTTGACCCTATGATTACAGTAAGAATATCTTGCCAGGTCTAGTGATCAAGAGCGTAGCTTTGTAAGTGGGAGATCCCTAGTTCGAATCCCGCGTATGACTACATTTTATTTAAAAAAGTACAGTACAACCTGGATTAACCGGGCTGAATACCGGCTATACCCGCCCCGGAAAACTGAAATCCCGGTTAAACCGAATACACAGCATTACATAGTACATTTGTAAGTATGTATGTATTATACGGGAGCATAGGTAGACGACTCATCAGTAAGATGCCTATCTGAAAATATGTAAATTAAAAAGCCGTTTCGTCCCAGAGATCAACTCCAATCCCAAGAAATTCAGTACTAATTGCACCATATTTTGGGTTTTTACATACATACATACATAATGACCCTTCAAGAAAATCAGTTATAAAAGAGATGCTGCCACGCCTACAATTATGTTACATCGGAAGACAAAAAAAAATTTCCTGTCGCCATCGAAAATTAACTTTTGTTTCGGCGCCGATCCAGGTGTTCTTATGATGACTCAACATGATCCCGGTTAATCCGAGGGACGGTTAATCGAGGTTCTACTGTATTAGGATGTATTAAGTATTGTGAGTGACTGCATAGTAATTTATGACTCGAAGTATTTTAATAATCTGTACAAAAAATAGTTCCTGTATTTTTGTTCATTCTTTTTGGTGACTGATTCATAGTTTCAATAGGATGAAAAAATAATTGCCATTTCAGTCGAGTAAAATTTATTTTGCCGAGCTTTCGACCTAGAGACACCCAAACACAAAGAACTTAAATCAGAAACCAACACACAAAAAAGGAAAGTGCTAGAAATGATATACATATCTAAGCCAGAAAACAGTTTAAATTTCAAAACAGACACGAACAATTAATTACTAATAGTCTGTATTGACTAATAATTACACTGACTACGTAAAGTTCAGTCTTAGCTTAATATGTCCATAAGCAGCGCTGAAAATGAACATTTGTGAATCTAACTAACCTCAAATAATACAATAAAATGTCAGGTTATTTATTCTGTTAAGTGAAACTAGTAATTACCTCCCTATTTATTCAGCCTGATATGAAAACATTCTTTGTATTTGAGGCAAAGAATTATGTCACTAATTTTTAGGCTTACAATTGACCTTATTATGAACACGCACAGTAACTTTGGCTTTTAAACGTTGGCAAGGCCGGAGCGAAGACTCCAAGAGGCCTAATTAGTGTGAATGATTATTTAATTCTTATTTAAATATTTACAATTGCCGTACATTTTTTTTTTTTTTTTTAGCAGAGTTTTACAATAGGCTGTCTTTACTTTGTGATTAGAATCGCACGTCACGCGCCATAAACAATGCTCTCTTTCGGTTATGAGTATTTAAATTTAGTTGGCCAAGTTACGTAAACCACTTCTTATATTACTTATTGTGCACACTCCAAGTTAGGCTCTATTCGCCGCAATTATGAAGATGACAGTTTGTCAATAGCAATGTGGTAGCCAACTTAAAAATAAAAAAAAGAAACAATACTGAGTAAATACGAGTAATAGCTGCACCAGTCTACGAGATGGCCTTTCAGCCTCTATAAACGTAACGAGCAGTCCAAGATACACGCTTTCAGGAAACACAATTGCCAAAGCAGCGATTTAACCATCAAACTAATTCTTTAAAACATTCTATCTACTCTGATGGGCAACAAAACAAGTAACCACTCCCCAAACTACGTATTTGTATTCGTTCCCAATAATAATAATATTGTAGTCTTGATTAGAGAAGAGATTAGTACTGTGGTTAGCGAATACTGGATTCGAATGCGGAGATCATTGGTTCAAATCCAGCCTGCTGACCCTTAGATTTCCTCTTCCTCGAAGCTCCTACAATGTCCGGTTATAGATAATGTTGTCTGTAACTTTTGAGAACACTATCCCGAGGCCGACAGTGCACTGAAAATAAGCTCTCGAGCGCCATGATGCATAAGGTTGGAAGAATAGTTGGGGCTAGGACTCCAAGAATTGTCCAGGTTCTTTGTACTAAGAGACCACCCTACCAGTTATTATCCTAAGGTGCTGTTAAATTAGACAGACACTCGAGCACTTATACTAGAGTAAAACAGAAATCAATATCTTCATTACTAACTCATATCTTTAGAGTGTTCTAATTCTGTTGCAAGTTAGTTCGCAATAGCAGCAACAAACCCCTACTACAAACTTAACATTGTCTTCCAATTTTGTTAGTCCATAGACTCTGGAAGACACTAAAAGGTAAAGTGCATTAGGCTACGTTAATTGCAATAACTGGTGCACTTAACTTCTAATAAAGTGGGAATTTTATTATGTTTAACACATACAGCGCATATTATTTGTGAGTAGATTATGTTTAAGGTAACTGAAGAAAATGATAACGTAGCATACTGGGTTTCCATTAGGGTACCAAATTTACGCGCGCTTCAAAGGTCTTTGCGCTGGAACTAAATTTCTTTTTAACTTAGCTCTAAACAGGTCGGCCATATTACACTAATTTTTGGTTGATTTCATTTTTGTTCAATATTTCTTTATAAAATAGAATTAAAATCAATTTATGCCACACTTATCTCACTTACTGTACCTCCTTGGAACTTGCACCCAACCCAAATACCTCTTTGTTCTGGGTAGAGAAAAGTTTCTTGATTGCCTTTAATGAAATACCAATTAGGTCCACAAAAAACAAATGTGACCCGTTTTATTTTTATTAAAAAATTATTCACCAATTTCAGCCATTATTCAGCACAATGGCTGAAAACGGTATACAGTCGAGCCTCCCATAAAGGACTAGTGGCCACCTCTATTTACGGACAGTTTTTGGATTTACAAGTTTTACCCCTATACACTTTCTATATAAAAGAACCTCCGTCTAACGGTCACTCTACATAGCGACCGCGGACATTGATTTTGGGAAACAGATTATGTTTCACCTCCCACCAACGACCACCTTATTATTTAAAGTTCGTTTGACGCGGTGATCAAAATAATTATCCCCTCTCGAGTTTTTGTTTTTTTTTTTCCTGGTTTTTCCTAAAGTTTCCTATATAAGCTCCATACATCTTGTACCATTTTAATCATTTTTCAATATTACTTTGGACGAACAATATTATTTTTTTCCGATATGTCTCTCAAAAGAAAGTGGTTAACTCTAGAAGAGAAAATAAATGTTTTGGAAGATTTAGCAAAAATCAAATCGAGCCATCGTTAACTTGCCGAAAGGTTTGTTCTATTTTTCTAATAATAGATGATAGTATGATGATAATTTTACCATAAATTATTATTGTTATGAATAAATGTGATGATTATTATAAAAATTATTAATTAAGTCAATAATATGTAGTTTTTTGATAAATTTTTTGGATAATTAAGAAAACTTTGATGCATATCATATAGCTGCAATAATTATGCAATTATGTACGTTTTTAAATCTATTAATAATAAACAATTTTTAAATAGATGTTTGGAAAAAAAACAACATATTTTTTCATTATGAAACTTGCCAACCTCCTTCTAACGGCCACCTCCAAATAGCGGCCACTTTGCTTTCCCCAGCCAGTGTCCGTTATTGAGAGGTTCGACTATATATATATATATTTTTAATAGGATGAAAAAATAATTGCCATTTCAGTCGAGTAAAATTTATTTTGCCGAGCTTTCGACCTAGGGACTAGGTCATCTTCTGGGCTAGTTTAGAAAGTAATACTTTTACATTTCAGGGTTGGTGTGTCTTCTGTCTTGTCGGTTCATGGACTGAGTGTGTGGTTATATTTTTTAATTTAAGTCACCGGCGCCAAGAGCTGTTTTCAATTTTCACTGCCGGTCTCCGGACACTGTTCACCCGTTGCAGAGAATATGATCCATCACCAGAGAGTGAGATGTAAGAAGCTCTCTTGCGAGATAATCTAAAGGAAACGTTGTAATGTTCGGAAGAATTAAATATAGCTCTAATCCATGGATTTTGAAGAATATTTATAAGTTAGAATCTCGTGTTAGTAACGACTAGGGAACGGATTCGTATGTATTTACATATTTTTTTCTAGGCAATTTACAGACGTATTTCAACTAGAAGTATACATACTGACACTTTTTAAGCCGTTTGAGTCTACTTTTATTTCACATATTTCCACATATTTGGATGTTATCGCATATTTATACATATTTGATTAAAATAAATAAATATTTCTACATATTTAATCAAAATATGTACATATTTTTTCATATTTTTCATTTTGGGCATATTTTCATAATTGGGAGGTGGTTGACAGGAACTGTGAACCACAGACTGTAGGGCTGTGAATCACAGTGGGTACAATGGTTATTGTAATTTACACAGAATGCTGCTAAACAGTGACGGGCACTTGTTAGTTCTTTGAAGTTGTCTGACGTTGTCTGTTCTTTCAGCTCGTTCGTTGAAGTGTCCAATTCATTTCGTTCGGTCACTTAGTGTATTCTTTTTTGGGTGAAATGCCACGAACATCGGCCTCAAACAAACAACTGGTTGCTAAATATCTTCGCGAGTTTCCAGCAGAACTTTTTCGAAGTGATGGAGACATTTTGTACTGCACAGCTTGTGACAAGGGCGTTTCTTGCTCTCAACGTTCCCAAGTCACCCAACATATTGCCACCAGATCGCACATAGAGAATAAAAACAGAAATAAAGAGAGGACGTCCTATCAAGCCTTCCTTACATCTCCATCATCAAGTAAGTCTACTCTGAGTACAGATCTGTGTCGGGCTTTGGTTAGAGCAGATATCCCTTTCCACAAACTTAAAAATCCTCATTTCAAAGGATTCTTAGAGACCTATATTGGGAAAAAAATGCCTGACGAGAGCACTCTGCGGAAAAACTACCTGGAAGATATCTATAAAGATACACTAACCAAAATTCGAGAACATATCAAAGATGGACCGATTTGGGTGTCAATTGATGAAACCACTGACGTTGAGGGCAGGTATATTGCCAATGCAGTTATTGGAAAACTTGACAGTGATGCTGATGTTCTTTGTTGTATAAACCATTATAACTTGTAAAAACAAATTATTTTGTTCCTAATAAATTATTATAAATTGTAAAAATGTTCTTTTCTTGTATAAATAATTATAACTTGCCCCCCCCAAAAAAAATTCCATTTTCATAAAAAAAAATGTCCATTTTACTTAAATATTCCAGAAAATATTTTAAGAAAATCACATATTTTCCACATAATTGACGAAAATAAATGCATATTTTAATTAAATATTTGGCATTTTTAAATACATAAAAATCCGTTCCTTATTAATGACTAATGAGAGTTTAGACAGCAGACATTTTTGCTATCTTTAATTTCACATCACATAAAATGAATTTAAAATATTGTATTTTTGTTATTTTGATTTTTTCCAATTTATTGATTTTACACAAATGATTCTAATTCTTCCTTTATTATTTATTAACAAATGAAAAAATTCATTACAAAGCTTTTAAATTAAAACCATCCCCCAGGAGAGCTGTATAAGGGTTGATTAAAAAAAATTTAATTCCTCGGACAGAGCGATATTGTAAATTTGACGTCAAAATAATAAACAAAAGGAATGTTATGAAAATCATATTAAATTTTTCAAAAAAGAATGTTTTATTGAATTTTATTAAAACACTAATATTATTTATTAAATTCAATTTTATATATATTTTTTTAAATTAATTAAGTTTGCAATAAATCAAAGGTTTATCAGAATCTACTTCGCGCCCTGCCTACTTTATCATTTGCAGACAGGCGGATCGATCTAGAGCAGTGGTTCCCAAACTTTTTTGTTCCATGGACCCCTTTTAATAGTCAAAACTTGCCCATGGACCCCCAAGTGAAAAAGCTACATAAATGCATAGTATAAAAATAACAAATTTAAAAAAACATTTTGTGATGATGTTCATAATGGCTCTGAATCCAGGTTCTACCAAACAGGAGGACGGGAAAGCAGTCAACAACTTCTGTACAATAACCCATAATTTGTGGTATCCTTGTTCAAACATTGGTTCAAGTTCCTCATTTGTGGATATTTCAATAAGCTGCTCCTGTATTAGTATGGATTCATCTGTGTTTGGGATCTGAGTTTGTCCACGCGCAAAAGGGTTCAACACCCAATCGGGAATATCTAAGTGAAGAATACTCGTATCTTCAAATCTTTGGTTCAGGTCTGCCGTTAAGTGTTCGACAGTGAACAAGCAAATCTTCATCTCTATTTTGCAATTTCGAAAGATCTGGAAACTGAGAACATTCCCCTCTTCCCAAGTTTTGTTTTTACAGAAAACGTTTCGCAACAAACGCAGATATTACGCTTTTAGTTTTGATTAAATTTAATTGGTCACCTTGTTAGTTTCTAATTTCCATAATAATAAAAATGGATCACAGTTTTATTATTTTATATTGAACCTTGCGCGGACCCCCTGACGTTGTTCAGGGACCCCCAAATCAATTTGAATTTTCCACGGACCCCCTGAGTGATACCGGGGGACCCCTGGGGGTCCGTAGGGACCACTTTGGGAACCACTGATCTAGAGGGAAAATGATCCACGTTTATTTATTACTGGGATTTCATTTTTTTGTTCTCTCATTATTAATGGATAATAACAAGATTTTATTATTAAGCTGGATTCAATTCATTTAAAAGAATTGAATCAGGAAATGACATTTCGAATTCTTTTTTTTGACTAATAGTAGCTCCTTTTTTTATGCAGCATATTTTAAAAGCGCCCTTAATATAGTTGTTGCATATCAACCTTGCACTGTACGCAGATGACGTGGTTTTATACCAGTCATGAAGATTTCGACATTATACGAGGTGTGGCTATTAAATAACGAGACTGATGGCTACAGAAGAACTATGCATGTGCTAAATCTTAACGACCGGACAGCTGTGCAGCGTAAAACCTTCTCTTTCGATTGCAGCGTCTCGCGTGTGTGTAGAGAAATCTGTATGACCGGAACCGTCGTTTGTGTAAGAGGTGTTAGTTTCGTTTTGCCGAAAACATGATACTACAAATGTAGTAGAGCAACGAATTGTCGTGAAATTTCACATGATACTTGGTAAAACCGCTACTGAAACTTATCTTTTATTAAAAGAAGTTTATGGTGATGAATGTTAGTCACGTGCGCAAGTTTTTGAGTGGTTCAAGCGTTTCCAAGATGGCTTGAGAAGACGTCGGAGATGATGACCGCCCGGGTCGCCCTTCCACGTCCAAAACGGATGAAAATATCGATTAATTAATCAAAATTACTACCGTGAGGTGCTTGCTTAACTCTGTGAAAAGAGTAAAAAAAAAAAAAGACCCGATTTGTGGAAGAACAAGTCATGGGTTCTCCATCAAGATTAACTCGTATACTAACAGAATTACTTTAGCAATAGACGTAACTGACTAAATATTGCCACAAAGTGGACAATTAAAGCCATGACCAAACAAACGTCTTAATTCTGACTAAACGTTGACTCTTTATTCACAGACAAATTAGACACAAAAATATTTCGATCCTGTGGCCCAACCAAGTCAAGAAATTTGGCTTAACTCTGGACAACAAATTGATATTCTCTACTTAACTTCAGGACAAAGTCAATTCTGGAAAATTGACTATAAGACTATTTTTTCTCTTTACTATCAAGATACTCGAAGATGACTGTACAGGGCGAACTTCTCCTCTACTAAGGGCTCATCAGGACGTTGTTATTCAGCCTTGATTCCATGACTTGAAGAAATAACATTAAGCAATTCCAGGACAACACAGAACAAATTCTTCAAACTTGCGACTGATTCAAATAACCAAGCCTGAATGTTCGACAATTAAACCAAAGGCTGCTACTTCTTTCAGTCTCCTGCACATCCGCAGTTGTTCACTCCAGTTTTGTTTACTTATAGATAGTGTTGAGAATTTGAGGTAGGCCACCATCTCCGCTGAGAGATGTTAGAAGTATAAGAAGCGCTTAATCAACTGTAATTTTTGAAGGAAATTAAATGAAATTTAAATTCCCAATTAATGTTCAGCAAGTAAATTCGTTGATCAATTCCGGAAAAGCACATCACTCATTGATTTCTTGAAATTCTAAGCAATTTACTCATAATTTTAATCATGTAAAAGCATAAAAATTGGATAGCATTATGGTTTACATTTGAATTAAGTTATAAAACCAAATTATGCATGTTTTATCATGAATATTTGTATTATTGCAGTAACAAATCAGTATTTGACTGATAAGTGTTGTAATCATGAGCCTTTTACTGTTTTGTGCTAGTTGGATGTATTTATTTCCAGCCCGTTTAGATAATTTTTGTTTTATTTTCTATCTGTTTCAGTTATTTATTAAGTTCTTACGTGAATGTAAGACTGCGATCTATTTTCTTTGGGGTTATCCCACAAACAAAATAAACTTGTATTCTAGTATTAATTTTTGTGAGTTATAGTAATGTGAAAAATTAAAATTAATTCTTGCTGAATTATTACATTATTTTTGAGAACGAGGCTTTAATTGAAAATTTTTATAGAATCTCCATCTTTTCACTCGAACTAAATACAATGGTATTCACTTATCTACGTAAAATAAAAGCGATAATAGTAATACTAAATCTTAAATTACAAACAGAGTTGTCTGTAACCTCTGATGTTGTAGCGTTTGTATTAAAATAATAAATAATACTAATAAAATCGTTAAATAATTTTTTGAAAGAATAACTACTAACTGAATAACCATTTAGTAAAATGACCCGGTTGATTGAATTATGTTCAAATCAGGGTTCAAATTGTCGAGATAATTAAATTTTGAACCATTTTTGATAGCCGATTCTGTACAGTGCTAACCATATACAGTCGTACCTCTCAATAACGGACACTGGCGGGGGAAAGCAAAGTGGCCGCTGTTTGGAGGTGGCCGTTAGAAGGAGTTTGGCAAGTTTCATAATGAAAAATATGGGTTTTTTTTCCAAACATCTATTTAAAAATTGTTTATTATTAATAGATTTAAAAACGTACATAATTGCATAATTATTTAGCTATATGATATGCATCAAGTTTTTCTTAATTATCCAAAAAATTTATCAAAAAACTACATATTATTGACTTAATTAATAATTTTTATAATAATCATCACATTTATTCATAACAATAATAATTTATGGTAAAATTATCATCATACTATCATCTATTATTAGAAAAATAGAACAAACCTTTCGGCAAGTTAACGATGGCTCGATTTGATTTTTGCAAAATCTTCCAACACATTTATTTTCTCTTCTAGAGTTAACCACTTTCGTTTGAGAGAGACATATCGGAAAAAATAATATTGTTCGTCCAAAGTAATATTGAAAAATGATTAAAATGGTACAAGATGTATGGAGCTTATATAGGAAACTTTAGGAAAAACCCAGAAAAAAAACAAAAACTTGAGAGGGGATAATTATTTTGATCACCGCGTCAAAACGAACTTTTAATAATAAGATGGTCGTTGGTGGGAGGTGAGACATTTAATCCGTTCCCCAAAATCAATATCCGCGGTCGCTATGTAGAGTGACCTTTAGACGGAGGTTCTTTTATATAGAAAATGAATAGGGGTAAAACGGCGAAATCCAAAAACTGTCCGTAAATGGAGGTGGCCGCTAGTCCTTTATGGGAGGCTCGACTGTACTAATTTGTTGAAAAAAAAGACTTATTCGTGGTTAGAAGACCTTTAATTTTTTAATGCTTCTTTACCATTTAGATTTAAGTAGGATAAGGTAATCAAGGTGAAGCAAATTTTGGCTCAGCGGTGAATTTATATTTAATAAATGAGCGAAATTAATGTAAAGCATGATAGAGAAAGAACCACAATAATGTGGTGTCTGGCGGCAGGCCCGGAAGACGTGGCAAGTTGGATTATCTTGTCGCCGCAATATCCACGCTGAAGTACAGTTCCTCTTGGGGAAACACCTAAACTAAGTTACCAGCGGTACCACCTTTGTGTCCACTAATCTAGTTACACAAGATACAAACACCTGTAAATCAATTAGCAAGGAAAAGAAAGTTTCATCCACATAGTTACAAAGTCTATTACTATATATATATATATATACTATTGTAGATCGTACAACATACACGATCTCCTCAACGCTACTGTCAAACTCATCATAAATTACAAATGATCTGCGAAGGTTTAGTTTACATCCATTAAAAGATGCAACGTGATATGTTCTCCTCTCATCTAGTTAGATTTGTAGCAAGAATGTGAAAAGAACAATCTTATTTTTTCAGGCAAGGCTTTACGCCCAACTTAGGTATCATTGATGGATGGCCAAAAGTATGTTCTTTATTATTAATCATTTTCTTACAAATAAACATGGGGATGTAACACTTAATAGTCTGTACTCATAACCACTAAACATTCCCCATTGATCACCCTTTGTCCTCCAGTCTAGTATAGCACAATCAATCTGGACGTAATAGATTACCAAAATCCAAAAATGGAATAATTTGCGAGTAAAATTTCAAAACAAAACTAAAAATTAATTTTTTTCCTTTATTCTTAAATTCGCAACTGTGTAATACCTAAACGCAACGAGCAAATATGATAACTATAGTATAGTACAGCTTTTCCCAAAGTGTGGATCGCGACTGGGTCGTGGCAAAAATTGTAAAAACACAAAATATCTATAAAATTTTGCTCTAAATTTAATATTTTTCGAAACTTTTTCAAGTACTGCAAGGTGGCAACCCTTTACCACCGTTTCCTACCGGACCGTTTAAATTCGGATGCTCTGATTGGCTGATTTCGATTCGTCATTCAGTGCCTTCTGTCGATATTGAAAAGGAAGAAATGCTTAATCTTAGTGAACAAGAAGTTGATAATTTAGTTGAAATTTCATGCGACACCGATCTTAGAAAAGTGTTTGAAACTGTACCACTAATTAATTTTTGGTTGCGCTGTCAAAAGGAATATCCAAGCGTAAGCGAAAAAGCGATACCATTTTTAATGCCTTTTGCCACCACTTATACGTGTGAAACTGCGTTCTCAGCCTTGGTGTGCTTAAAAAATAAGTATCGAAACAGATTGGATGTCGAACCTAATTTGAGAATAAAATTAACATCATTAAGTCCTAATTTGAAATTACTATGTGATGAAAAACAACATCATCCTTCGCACTAAGGTCAAAATATGTAAAACAAAATGAAGATAATGGATTGTCTTTAATTACTTATGTTTTTGTTATATAATTATTTTGCAATTTTTGAGTACGAAATAAACAAACAAATAACTTGAATTTTGATTTTTATTAAAAAATAAAATTTGTTTTGTAAATAAATGTTTTTTATAAGGCGGGTCGCGAAAAAATTTAAAATCTCGTACCGGGCCGCGGTCTAAAAAGTTTGGGAAACGCTGGTATAGCACATCATAAATGTGAAATGGAAAACTGAAATAAAATAAAGTAATATATAAAGTAAAAACAAAATAATAAATAAGTAAATAAAATAAATCACTGGAATAGCGTGAATGAAGGCCATCCAATGATGACCATCATAAGTCGGTTAATGTAGAATACCGAATGGATTGAATACGAAGGATGGCCTTGTTTATCTCTCGACCAGATGATCGCGAGGCTCAGTCTGTGAGGAAGATTTGACGAGAAGTTAGTGCAGGACAGGTTACTGATAAAGGGATTATGGTGTAGGCAAAGTTTGGAGTGGAATTTGATGTAGCGGGGACTGGGCAAGGTCAGAAACAAGATGGGACTCTCAGGTCCGGTGTGGATGGTATGGTTGCTCACGTAGAAAGGTGCGTCAGTGATGGTTCGAAGGATTTTTGACTGGAGGAATATTTACACGTATATAATGTGAGCTCAAAGTAATAATGTTTTTATTTTTTTAATGATTTGAGGCGCGTCAACATCTAAGGTTATTGGCGCTTGGAGCTTTTTTCAGTGCAGTGCCGGCCTCTCGTTACAGACAACACTGTCCATCACCGGACAGTGAGCTGTAAGAAGCTCCTAGGAAGAGAAATCTAAGGGTCGGCAGCTGGATTCGAACCCGGGACCTCCGCGCGGGAGTCCAGTACGCTAACCGCATAGCTAATCCCTTCCCAAAAGTAATAATCGATTTTAAGATATTATTTTATTTATTAAACTATAATATAAGAATGTATATCAAATAAATAATGGCATTTCTAAAAAAAATGGACAGAATAATGGAATAATGTGGTTAAATCATTTGGCATTTGAAGAACCTTTAAAATACCTCTTATTTGGATCGTGCATCCATAAAAATAAAATAAGAGTAAGTTTTTATTACTTTATTAAACTTTAAAAATTATTAAAGGCATTGTTAGGGAAGGGATTAGCTCAGGGCATAGCGTATTGGATTCCCACGCGGAGATCCCGAGTTCGAATCCCAGCTGCTGGTCCCTTAGATTTTTCTCTTCCTAGGAGCTTCTTACAGCTCACAGTCCTGGTGATGGACAATGTCGTTTATAACGAGAGAAAACTGTCCAGAGACCGGCAGTATACTGAAAAAAGCTCCGGGCACCAATAACCTAAGTTGTTGATGCGCCTTAAATCATTTATTAAATAATAAAAAATTAAAGGCATTTTTACTACATCAAGATCACCGACTTAGCCCACTCTAAGAATTACAACACGACGCTCGTTTGTAATTATTCTTACAAGTTTTTGTGGTAAAATTGTAATCACTGCGACATTGTTGATTCTAAATAGAAAAAGTTTTCTGTACATTAAAAATGAAGCTAATAAAATACTGGAATTCATTTTTAAATTTGGAAATACACAAATAAAAACAAATGGAAACAGAGATCACTAAATTGAATCAATAGGCTACTATCGGCCACAGTGATTTGAAGACTGCGATGCAGTGGGGCTATGTAACATTATCTTGCTGCATAATTCTACACTATTAATTGTCAGGTAAAATTGAAACCAATAGAAATTGACGTGTACATGTTTAATTAGAGGTATATTGAACGCAATGTCAACAACCATCTGTTTTAGATCCATTTGCCACGAATTCTGTAAATTTGTTCTAAATACTGTCTGGACATGCTCTATTTAATCGGTTTTACAAAACAAATAAAAACAATCCCTCTACAGCATTTTGTAGTGTAAACTCTTAGCAAAGCAAGTATGGATCATTTGCCATTCTAATGTCCACATGTTGAGAACCAGATAGATCTTGGATTTAAATTGTGTACTGGCAACCCTTTGCTGTCATCACAGCCGACAGTAGTGGCGAACAGTGATATGTTTTAATAGTTTGTGCCAACTTCAGACTATGGACTTCGACCAAATATATTGTATACAAAATCATTGTATAATAATGATTGTAGACAGAATAAAGTTTATAGAATAAGAATTATTAGCATATATAAATTAAATTATTTATTTATTTATTTTTTTAAATGATTTAAGGCGCGTCAACATCTGAGGTTCTTGACGCTCGGAGCTTTTTTTCAGTGCACTGTCCGACCGCCGGACAGTGTTACACTGTCCACCACCGGGCAGTGAACTGTAAGAAGCTTCTAGAAAGAGAAAAATCTAAGGGCCAGGCAGCTGGATTTGAACCCGGGATCTTCGCATGGGAATACAATACGCTAACCGCATAGCTAATCCGTTCCCTTTTATAGAATAATAATATTGTAATAATAATAATTGATAGTAGTATTATTTTATTTATTTAAAAACACAAATATATTTTTTTAAAAATTACAAAATCTACGTGAAAAAAAATATATTTCTTCTAACAAAAGGTGCAAACCAGAAATAAAAATAAAAAGCAACTGTGAGCTAATAAACTGACTGAAATTTTTTTAAAAATAAATAGGGTAAAGTGCCCAAATTTCGTCCCTGCGCCTAATTTCGTCCCCCTATTTAAAACAATCGCCAAGAGTATTGCACACTAATGGCAATTTTAAGAAAGCTACATTGAGGCAGCAACGTCAACTCGGGGTACGGTTCATGTCCATCCGAGTTTTGAAGTGTTATATTTTTATTCATAAAAAGTTGTTATATTTGGTAGTGTTTCAAAACGTATTCCAGTCTTTTAAAGGTTCGTTAAAATGTTGATGTTGCTTAGGGCATGTCACTTATTGTCTTTATTTTGCCAGTTCAATCATGTGTTGTTTCTATAGTGGTAGCCATCTTTAAAAATGTAATTGTTCTTAATTCCGTCCCCTTAAATAGTCTAAATTTCATCCCCGGGACGAAATTTAGAACATTATTTTTATTTCATATTTGAAAAAGTTATAGAAAAAAGTTGATTATTAGCTTTCGATTTATATGGCAAATTTAAGCTTGACGGTGAATTGAAATATAGGATTTTCATTGATGTGGATGTAAAAATTATTTAATACTGCACGATTTCCAGATTAACAATAGTTATCGCATTACAAGGAATAGTTGTAGCGATTGTTGACTAAAAAAACGTTCAATTACATGTATTAAATGAAACAGTAAATGTAAATACAGAGCCTTGCCATAAATATATTGTGTTGGCAAGCATTAATAGGAGTTAAAGTTGATCTAGGTGGCCGTCCAACAGTGATATCAACAACAAATTAAGTAAAACAGTGTGACACAAAGTGTAATATCTAAGAGCAGGCTGGTCTCCGTTTTTGGGTCCCATGCTACAGCATTTTTTTTCCTTTTTTAAAGATACATAGATGTTTATTAATAGAACCAAAGGCTGGGGAAAGGAAATGACAAGCACCCAGACAATGGAGGAACATCTGTCTGCCAAGTCTGTGTTAAAACAAGAAAAGATCCCTGGCTCTTAGAAAACAAGGAAACATTTTCAGTTCTAAGTGCGTTCAGCAGAAAATAACGCAGTTCCATAAATTCGTATTAAGTTTTATTATTTGTTACCAGCTTTATGAGAGGAAATATGTAAGACAACGCTCTTGAAGATTGAAGATTAGATTATCGGGGTGGGACCTATGCCTCACGGCACCGCAGTCAAAAGTGGCTTATTGTGCCAAGGATCTAGTAGACGAAAACTCCCCTACTAAAGAGGTTGAGGACTTTCCCTACTAGTTCTTTTTGCGCTACTATCTCCTTTGGTCTCAAAGATCCAAAATGTTTCATAGCGCAACAGCCAGTCGAGAGGCCGTTACCTCCTCATCCTGACAACCAATCTGCACAACGGTTCCGAGCTAATAAGCCCCCACCTTGTACAGATAACTATGCCTGTAAATCGTTGCGTCCATGGTGCCTATTTATCTACAGGGTGACCAGAGTTATATGCTCCACCCACTTTTTTTTTAAACGGCGGGAAATTTCGAAAAAATAAAAAACACGTATTCAATCATTTTTAGTCCAGTTTATTTTCAGTGATTGACCCATTTTTTTAAACCCCTGTATCTCGAGATACAGCATTCAACTTTTGTTTTTCAAATGGAACGTTATATTTTTTGTTGCATATTTTTATAGTATTTGAGCTCCTAAAAAAATTTTGTTTTAAATCGGTTAGGTTTTTCAAAAGTTTGTTGAAACAAAATTTCAGTTTAATGTCAAAATTACCTTATTTTTTTTTTTTTTTAAAGAATCTGTTCAAACTGGGCACCATCAAGCCAAAACTCTGGACTCCTACGCTCTATTTGTAGCAGCACTTACGGTGGCAAAGACAAGATCTAGGCAGGCTAGAGTTATTCGACGTTCAGGTTGTTTTTTCTACAAACGTTTGGTGTGGAGTTTTAGGAAATCGAACTAATCGGCCCATACTTCTACAGAGAGAACTTAACTGGTGCAAGGTTTCTAACTTTTTTTTTTAAGAGACATTTTGCCAGTTCTGCTTGAAGATGTTCCTCTACAATGTCGGCTAGATATGTATTTTCAACAAGATGGTTGCCCGGCGAGAGTGGTTCGAGGTTAGCTGGGCAGAAATTTCCATGAAAAGTGCTTAGGAACTCATTGTCCCATCCAATCGCCACCTCGATCTCCGGACTTAACCCCAATGGACTATTTTTTTGTGGGGATATCTAAAAAAAATGAAGTGTACAGTAACCTTAATCCCGTGGCTTCAGTCAAAGATCTAGATCATCAAATAACTCTAGCCTGCCTTGATATTGACTTTGTCACCAAAAGTGCTGCTACAAACAGAGCTTGCGAGTCCAGATCTTTGGCTTGCCTATCCGTTGATTGTGCCCAGTATGAACAAATTCTTTAAAAAAAAAAATAACTTAATTTTGACAATAAACTGAAATTTGTTTTTCATATTTTAAATTACTATAACTTTTGAAAAACCTTACCGATGAAAAAATATAACGTTCCATTTGAAAAAACAAAGTTGGATGCTGTATCTCGAGATACAGGGGTTTAAAAAAATGGGTCAATCACTGAAAATAAACTAGACTAAAAATGATTAAATACGTGTTTTCTCGAAATTTCCCGCCGTTTAAAAAAAAAAGTGGGTGGAGCATATAACTCTGGTCACTCTGTATTTCCATTATCATGATTACTTATTATAGTAAGAGTAAATAGAGGCAGTGTTAAGGGTTTTTATAATCAAATAATGCTGTTTAGAATATTGAATAATGTTTGGTTCGTTTAAAGATGTGCATATGAGCCACACATCTCTAGCCTACAGCCAAAAGGAAAAGAATTTGTTATAATCAAAAGCAGCCAAGCAGATTGCCTTTGGGGGTGACGAAGAAGCTAAGAGCCGATAATGGTGCTCCGGACATCAATCAATAGGCTTTCCCTTCCGCATCATTTCAGCCTTCATTGCTTGATTCTATCTTCGAGTTTATTTCCAATCGAATAGTTCTTCCCCTTAACAAGAATTCACCTCTCTTTTTTTCCTTCCACTATTTGCGCATAAGTATTTCTGACCGTGTGACACAGATTTTCAGGTGTTTAATATAAATACAAATTTTGAGATACTGTGATTTTTATTATATTATTTATTGATGTGGCTATTGTTCCTCAGGTATTGCCAGACAAGTCCTACTTCCGTTCCAACGCATAAAAAAAACACCCATCCTTTCTGAGGAACTCCTGAGGAAGAAAAGGAAGCCACCTTAGTTGTGGGGATATCATTTTTTAAAGCCTTAACACCCCTCCTTATCCAAAGTAGGATATATTCTTCATCAAGGATCAATATTTAAGTTCGTTCGGTTTTTATTTTGGTACAGATTCATTCCGATTTTCTTTTTTTTATTTTCGGCGCAAGCGCACAACTCGATTGTTCATTTGAAAGGTTATGTTAAGCTGAACCTTTCTATGAATTTTGGTTTAACAAATATTACTATTTGTGCTTGCTGTGAAGCTGTAAAGTTGGAAGAAAATAAAGTGCATTTTCGTCATATTTTGCTCTATTATTTTAAAAAGGGCAAACGAGCTGCAGAGCCTCATAAAAAGATATGTTGTGTTTTCGGTGATGATGCCCTAACAGAACGCGTGTGCCAAAAGTGGTTTGTCAATTTCTGTTCTGGAGATTTTGACATTAATGATACGCCCCGCTCCGCTCACCCGACCGAGATTAATTCAGATGATGACAAGAGCGTAATCGATAAAGATCCACGACAATCGGTGAGAGAGATAGCAAGTGCACTTAACATATCCAATACGAGCTCCAAAAATCATTTGCGCCGGCTGGGGTACGTTTCTCGGCTCAATGTTTGGATACCGCATGAATTAACCGAGGCCAACTTAGCCACTCGCATATCCATTTGCGATTCGCTGCAGAAACATCAAGAAAACGGCCAATTTTTAATTCGGATGATAACGGGAGATGAAAAATGGATCGTCTACGATAATGTAGTGCGTAAAAGATCATGGAAGCACTGCAGTGAGCCGCCGCAAACAAGCTCGAAGGCGGAATTGCATCCGAAGATGATCATGCTCTCCGTATGGTGGGATTGTAAAGGTATCATCTATTACGAGCTGTTATCGTTAGGCAAAACAATTGATTCAACCCCATACTGTTTGCAGTTAACCAAATTGGACCATGCAATCCGCACAAAATGTCCAGAATTGGCAAATCGCAAAGGTCCCACCACAACAACGCCAGACCGCATAATGTCATTGTCCACTCGGAATAAACTGCTGGGATGTTCTGCCTCATCCTTCGTATTCACTGGACCTGGCACCTTCTGATTATCATTTTTTTCTGGTAGTTGCAGAACTCCATGAACGGAAAAACTTTCGATAATGAGAAGACTGTCAAAAAACATTTTGATTGGTTTTTCGACGATAAGCCGCAGACGTTCTACGAACGTGGTATAATGAAGTTGATGGAAAGATGGCAAGAAGTTATCAATAAGAATGGTCAATATATAATTGATTAAAATGTATTCTGTGTATTAAAAAAAAATTATTTTTTCCACCCTCAAAAACCGAATTTATTTGCCAACCCATCATTAAGGCTTTCTAGAAAGAGCGCCCTTGTTAAATAGGGAAGGCTACTCACTCCTCTGCAGTCCTCGAGAGTTTCGTTTTCCACTTGGTGCCACAAAAAAAAACTCTTCGTCAAGAATGGTTTAACGCCTCGGAGTAAGAAGTGGAAGCGCTGGGAAGATAAGGGAGTAGCACTCAGGAAGGAAGAATTATTTAAGAGTAACCGATTTCTTTGTTGACTCGAACGGAAAGAAAGAGTGTAGTTGGTTACGAGGAGATTTCCTTTGGAACTAACTGGAGCCGCTATATTTCCCTCAGAGAATTCTGATCATAAGAAAAGCGACAAATTTTAAAAAAGTTAAACCAACTTTTAATTGCATATATTCTAAGCAACTAGTAGAAAGAGCAGAAGCAGACTTGTTTTTAATTGTTTGCTCAAAGGGCATTAAGGTGTATAAGTTGCCAACCAGGTGTTTAATTGCCGACCAGCAACCTCCACACTGATTCTACATCCAGAACTAGAAAAAATAAATAAAATGGTGACTAATTAGAACGAAGAAAGAAACTGTTAACGAATTTTGCCAGCTGTAAAGAACACTTTTAGGAGATTGGATGGCAGATTGGCTTTACTCTAAACCAACATTCGAGAATACAATAAGTTTTAGCATAAATATACAGGGTATTCATCTTAAGACGGCTCAAATGCATTTCATGCTTAAACGGTTGATCTGAGCGAAAAATGGTAGAGGAAAAATTTGTTGCCCGTCGCCTCTAGTTTCAGAATATGTGACTTGATTTTAGATTCCTGATCGCGTTCGCGACAGACGCGCGTCCAAATGTAAAGGTTCGCCCCATTGACCCCCATTTTCAAATAACATATACCCAGTTTTAAAGAGTATAAAAAGTTATAAAAGAAACCGGAAACCGCAATTCGATATCTTAAAAATTAAAGGTGCTAGGCCATTTCCAAAATCTGGAATTTATTAATCATATTTCAGTTTTTTAACATGTCAACTGATCAACGTGCTGAATATCAACAGTGATCCGCACATTGGTAACATTTTAACCAGTAGTTACCACTGTTTGGCTAAATTCTTTGTAGATATTGTATTTCTTTTACATACCCCCAATTCAATGCTCAAATAGGGCAAAACCTGTTTAAATTGTTAAACCATGTTAAATGAGATAGTAAATGAGATTATATTTACAGCTCACTGTCTCCGATGATGGACAATGTTGTCTGTAACGAGAGAACACTGTCCGGAGGCCGGCAGTTCACTGAAAAAAAGCTCCGGGAGCCCAATAACCTCAGATATTTGACGCGCCTTAAATCATTAAGTTCAAAAAAATAATAAGATTTTATTTTGGTAAAAATATTTATTGTATTACAATTTTGCATATATTTATATTTATTATTTTTCACTTTTAAAAAAAAGGGTGTAAAATATCTTAGTGAAATATGGAATTAATGGGAAATCCCAAAACTGGGAGCACAACTTTTCCGGATGGATTTTTCATATTGCAAATTTTTCTACCCGAAAATGTGGAAATTAGTTTTCATTTAAATAACTTTTTTTTATGAAAATTCTTTTCAGGCAATTTTGAGGAGAAAAATTAAAATTTTCTCAAAAGTCAGTAGCTCAATTAGTTCAACGAAGATCTTTGATTTTATCCATTGTTGTAGCACGCATGTGTATTGTATCCCAGACTGGTTTTGGATTTTCATCCATTACACAGGTCTACAGTGATTTTGCTGTTTTGAGTTTTTGAGTCATTTTGAAGTAATATGCATGTCCTGATACCAAGTATTATACCCGTTTACTTGTATCACATTCCATTTTTTTTTTTTTAGTCATAGTCTTAATTTTTTAGTCTTAGTAGCGTTACGAGGGTCGTTTGAAAAGTCCGTGCAAAAATAAAAACTACTTAATTTTTTGGGGTAAGCCTTTTTTATTTTTCAACATAGTCTCCTTCTAAGCTTATACACTTCGTCCAACGCTGCTCTAGTTTGTTGATCCCTTCCGAATAATAGGATTTGTCCAAGTCTGAAAAATAGCCATTCGTTTCTGCAATCACCTCCTCGTTTGAATAAAATCTTTTTCCCGCCAGCCATTACTTCATATTGGGGAACAAATAGTAGTCCGAGGGAGCCAAGTCTGGAGAATAGGGGGGATGTGAAACGAGTTGGAACCCTATTTCCATTAATTTTGCGACCACAACTGCTGAGGTGTGAGCTGGTGCGTTGTCGTGATGGAAAAGGACTTTTTTGTGGGCCAATCGTGGGCGTTTTTCTTGCAGCTCGGTTTTCAAACGGTCCAATAACGATGAATAATATGCACCTGTAATAGTTTTACCCTTTTCCAGATAGTCGATGAGGATTATTCCTTGCGAATCCCAAAAGACAGTCGCCATAATCTTTCCTGCCGAAGGAACGGTCTTCGCCTATTTTGGCGCAGATTCTCCCTTGGTAACTCATTGTTTAGATTGTTCTTTGGTCTCAGGAGTGTAGTGATGTATCCATGTTTCATCCACAGTGACGAAACGACGCTTAAAGTCCTGCGGATTCTTCTGGAACAGCTGCAAACCGTCCTTGCAACACTTCACACGATTTCGTTTTTGGTCAAGCGTGAGCAATCGCGGCACCCATCTTGCGGATAGCTTTGTCATGTCCAAATGTTGATGCAAAATATTATGTACCCGTTCATTCGAGATGCCCACAGCACTAGCAATCTTACGCACCTTCACTCTTCTGTCATCCATTATCTTATCATGGATTTTATCAATGATTTCTGGAGTAGTAACCTCAACAGGGCGTCCAGAACGTTCAGCGTCACTTGTGCCCATATGGCCACTCCGAAAATTTTGAAACCACTTATAAACTGTTCTAATCGAAGGTGCAGAGTCACCATAATGTTTATCAAGCTTCTCTTTAGTCTCCTGAGGCGTTTTGCCTTTCATAAAGTAGTATTTAATCAACACACGAAATTCTTTTTCGTCCATTTTTTGAAAATCACTCGACTTCCTCGATTCAAACGAATGCCAAACACAAAGAAATAGACCGATCTGGCTGAAACTTGGTGTGTGTTCTTCCAAGAGATGCTACTAACTAAACATAACCTCGATACGCACCAGTAGTGCTATCTCTCTGACTTTGCACGGACTTTTCAAACGACCCTCGTATTGCATACTTCACACTATCTTTTATTTTGAATATTGTAACGAAGTTGACCTGAGGAGCCTGGCAAGCCTTTATTGATGTAACCAAGAAGGTTTTAGGAAACACCAAAGATCCTAACTACGCAAAATTAGTAGCCAGAATGCTTGAGAAATTCAGAATTCTCGGATGCAACATTAGCCTTAAGGTGCACTTTCTATTTTCGCATTTGGATGTATTTCCTGAGAATCTGGGGGCGGTGAGCGAGGAACAAGGCGAACGCTTCCATCAGGACATCCGGGAGATGGAACAACGGTACCAAGGACGATGGAGTATATCAATGATAGTGGATTACTGCTGGACGCTTCAAAGAGAAGACTCTGCAGCAGGTCATAAGAAAAGATCACTGGAAGGCAAACGAAAACGTTATTATTGATTAAATAACATTCTAGTGAATCAACATTGCGCATTTCCAAGTAATACAACCAGCATTTTAATCAAAACTATTAACATTTGAAAAGAAATGAGTATTTTTTGCAATTAACATTGAATTTTTCATTCTCGATTTGTAAAAAAACCTGATGTGATAGGGGAAAAGGGGGGCTATTTTTGAAAATGGCTGTACTCAATTGTATATAATCACTTTTCAGAAGTAAAACAGCTCTCAAAAAGTTTCATTTTGTAGACCTGTGTTATCAGAGTAAGATTAAACAGTTTGGTAGGAAGATTTCAACTTTACTAATGTTAACTTCTTTCTTTAGTCAGCAAGTGGCTTCTCAGTAGCTGTAGGATACAAATAAACATACTCGTACATGGCTACAATGGTTAAACTCAAAAGATGGTATCCAGCAGTGGAAACCTAAGCCCATTTTCAATTATAGTTACAGATTACCTTGTGAGCGTTCAAACTATTTTTTTTTGGCGTGTTACATAACAAAGTTTTCTACATTTTTTATGAAAAATTTAAGAACAGAAGAAAACAAATGATTAAGGAAGTAATATTTAAAAGTATGCACATTCCCACACGATCATTATAATCTATATCAAAATAAAATGTGTGTTTTAAGTAATAACCAAGTGCGTGAAATAGCCGGCCAGATCAGAAGTTAAGTTAGCTACGATGTGCGGAGGCGGCAGACTTGGCACTCCACCTCTTAATAAAATATGAGCCAACCGGTTGTATTCGGCTCACGGCCTCTGGGGGCAGCTTTTTTTTTTCTAACCTAAATAATCATTTCTGTGGCCAGTGTATTAATAAAATACACACGTGCATTTTTTTTTTATTTTTTTTTTTTGCTATTCTAACACGTGTACATGGAAATTCCTTTTGGTAATAAAGGAGGGTTAGGACTTACTGTAAAATTAAGAAATCTTTGTAGATAATTTTGAAATTATTTAGAATTTTAGATATATATCAACTATGTTTGGAAAGCATTAAATTCATAACCTTGTCTTAAAAAAGCGCTTAGCTGAGTATGCGATAAACAGAAATATAATTTGGTTTAAAGAGATGTCAGAATTATGTAATAAATATAAGTGTAACGCCAATAACATATACCAAATTAGTGACTCTGTACATAAATTGTTAGATTTAATGAAAATAGATTTTCAAAATGGATTATTATGTAAAAGCGCTGAATGAAGATTTTACAAAGATGTAAGTTTACTAGAAGCAAGTATAAAAGGGTATGTCTGTGATGAGAATAAGCTAAGGTTCATGTCGCTTATAATGAAGATTAAGTGTGGAGGTGTTACCATTAAAATACTCTTTGTCCCGGGACAGCTGATCGGCATAAGTGTTCGCTGTGTAATACAGGATGCGTTCCAAAAGTAATGCAATTGAATTTCCCGCGTCGCTCCTATCGGTCGGAAGAGGGAACGAAGCACCTGAAGTAGGTCGGTGGGGACGCTAAACTTTGCCGTGAAACTGGTCTTAGTGCTCTCCAAGCTGTGGAAGCGGCAGGACGTCAGTTATTTTAAAACCTCTGCGCGGCCAACGGTGTCACGAAAAACCAACCTAACGGAAGTTCAAGTGAACTTTTGCAACGTACAGAAATTGAATCTGATTATTTGGGGACAACGTCATCACTTTAGTGATGAAACCTGGGTTTTTGAATACGACCCAGAAATAAAACGCCAAAAAGCTCTGAGTGGCACACCGACCAAAGCCCCCACGCCCAAAAAGGCAAGAATGAGCAAATCAAAAGTAAAAACAATGTTCGTTGTCTTTTTTGACGGTAAAGGAGTGGTGCATAAGGAGTTTGTTCCAAAAAGAATAGAATAGAATAAATATTTATTATAATAGATATATACATAGAATAAATGTAGAAGTATAAATGTATAATACATTTCAACCTTCTTAACTGAGTGAAGTAAGAGAAAAGTTAGGTGAGGAGGATTGGAATGCAGGGAAAAAAGGAGAGGAAAAACTTGCAGCTAGTGTAGAGAGTTAGAGTAGGATATGTTTTAGTCTTCTGTGACTGTATGTTGTAGAAGGATCTGTAGGAGGCTATGTCGTGGCAGAGTGGATTGGGATGGCAGTCTAGGATGGAAAGGAGTTTGAGCAGACGATTTTGGATAAAGGAGTGTACGGGAGTAATGGACGCAGTCTCCGTGGAGTGAGTCAATTCTAGTACGTCGTGGAGAGTCTGTTGCGAGTCTGAGAAATCTGTTTTGGGTTATCTGAAGTTTCTTGATATTGCTACTACAAGTCAGGGGCTCCAGGCGGAGCAGGCGTAGAGCAACATTGGCCTAATGACTACTTTGTAGAGGAGGAATTTGTTGGTCCACAGTCATTTTGGAGTCACGTGAGAGTAGAGGAAATAGCAGTCGTGTAGTCCAAATTGCCTGCGTTTACTTTGTCCGGAATGTGCGTACTGAAAGTCAGTTTGTTGTCTAAAGTTAGGCCTAAGTACTTAACGTGGGTAGACCACGGAACGAGAATGTTATTACATCTGATTTGTCGGTTAAGAGTGGGTCTGCGTTTGGTGAAGAGTATAGCGTTTTGTCTTGTCGTGGTTAATTTTAATTTTCCATTTACTGCAGAATTTTGTAAGTCTGTCTATTGCAAGAGCAAAAGTCTGTTGGTGATGGTGTCCATTCTCCAAGATGACGTGTAAAAGGCCACTTCATCAGCGTACAAGGCTAGGTTGACAGGAGTTTGTCCCTCAAGCACAGACAGTTAACGCTGCCTACTACGTGGATGTGCTGGAAAGACTCTGAAAAAGGGTCATCCAGGACGAGAAAAGACATCTCCGCTACCTGGCAACTCTATCATGAAAACGCGCTACGAGTTCCTGGCCAAAAACCAAGGTGCCAACGCTGTTCCCCCCTTTGTCCTGACGTCGCCCCAGCAGACTTCTTTTAGCTCCCTCAGATTAAGGCAGCCCTGAAAAGGAACCCGTTTTTCGTCCATAGAAGAGATCCAACCAGCCGAGAGGTACCTGAAGACGCCTTCCAGGGCGCGTACCGGTCATGGCAGAGTCGCTGGAAAAAATGTGTAGAGGCCCTAGGATAGTACTAGGGTAAAATTTTAAGTGTTTGTGGAATTGGTTTGGGATGGACTCAGTTTCTATTCTGTCTGAATGGTAATGACTGGCATGCTTCATTCAGTTATACTTTATTAGCACTAAAGTATAGGTGGGAATTTGTTTTGGAGTTTAATTATTGAAGTAAGGTCAAGTTCTTATTTAGAGAATAAGTGGGGAAAAAAATAACTCGTATTATTTTATTATTTGTCATTTATTTTTTATGTTCAAAGAGACTTCTGTTTTTGTATTAGCAACATATCGGCAGACGGACTGATGACCTAGCCTGCGTTCTTTGTAATTATATTATATTTTTCTATTTACGTATACGTAAATTCATTAATAAACATTATTATTAATCAAATCCAAATTTCTTTCTCTAATTATCATTCCTGAATCTGATTATTTCATTTGTACTCGACATAGCAGCGTTGCATTAAATAATTATACAGAAAAAAACGCTGAAAATTATGGTTAAATCCACAGTTCACAAATGAAATAAAGTATAATTCCATGTTTTTCAGCATAAACTACAACCCCATCTTTACAATTCTAAAACATTACACGGGCTAAAGTGAGATATTTATTATGCATCTATTGAGAAAACCCTATTCAATAATTAACTTTACAATCGCAGAATTGAACAATTTATCCTAGTCAACATTAATAGTCAAAAGCCGTAATAGGTCTTTTAAATACTTAAACCAAAATATATTTTCTACTAACTGTATCTTTTGCTATTGTTTTGGGATATTTATCACGAGAAAAACCATAATATTCGTTCCCAATTCGTTGTCACACCCGATAGTAATCCTTCTTCACTCCTTCCTTTGTCACGTGGTGTACTCTAAAGGTTCTTCCCTATCTCCCACCCTCTTCTCAATTTACATCAATGACCTTCCTCTTTCCATCTCTCATTCCCAGTATCACCTCTATGCTGATGATTTTCAGATTTACCTATCCTTTTCCCCGTCGGATTTGTTTGAAGCTGTATTTAAACTTCAAGAAGACATCAATAATATCTCAGCATGGGCCACGAACAATAAGCTTACCCTGAATGTAGAAAAGACCAAAGCTATTGTTATTGGCTCCAACCCACTCCTTAAATCATTGGCTCTTCTTCCTTAATCTTTTCCTTTACAGTATCCCTATAAAATATTGTTCCTCTGTGAAAAACCTCGGTATCACTTTTGATCAAAACCTATCCTAGAAAAACCATGTTTCCCAAATCTCTCGTCGTTCCATCCACATCCTGAAGCAGTTTAATAGTTCCCGTCACCTTTAAGACCCGGCAACTCCTAGTTTCCTCTCTTATATTCCCCCATTTCGACTATAGTTGTTTATTGTATGGCGGTCTTTCTGGTGATATTGAAGCTAAGCTCAAGCGCCTCATGAACTGCTTTATAAGATTTATTTTCAGCATTTCCAGAGACTCTCGCATTTCGCACCTCTACGATGAGTTGAAGTGGCTTTTTCCTGTCTATCGCCGCCAATATCTTTTGGCTACTTTCCTTTTTCAAGTCATCCAATCTCAAAAGCCTTCCTATGTTTTCCAACTCCCTAAGTTTAAATCCTCCATCCATTTCCGTAATACCAGATCTCGCTCATCTGATCTCTATATTCCCTCTCACCGTACCTCATCCTTCGACAGATCCTTCCTAATACGTGCTACCTCTCTCTGGAACCATGCTCCTACCCTATCTATCTTTAAATCCCGTCTATTCAGTTATCTCCTTTCTATCCAGCTTCCTCCGAAATTCTAATTGTTTTAATTTATTTCCTTAATTTCTGCTGTTATTTTTATTTTCACTTTTTGTAAATATTTATTTAAAGTAAAGTAAAGTAAAGTAAAGTAATCGCCTATTTTTTCAGGCGGGGCTTAACGTCCAACTACCATTTACTAGGTGTCGTGGACGGAGGCGACTAGCAAACGTACTTTACTATTTTTCATTTAACCATTAAATAAAATCCAAGGCCTAAGTCCGGGAATCGAACCCAGTACCACAATGCATATTAGCTTTGCAGGTCTCACCTCTTAACCCGCTCGGCTACCGTGGCGCCTTACTTATTTATTTATTTTCTGTTTAATCACAGGCCAAACTATTAAGGCCTCTAATTGTACCTGTATTTATTCTTAGGGGACAATTGTCCCAGAATAATAAATTTCTATTTCTATTTCAATATATCTTATAAATATATCTTAAATGTATTTTTAAAGTGTACAGGAAGAGAGGATAGTTTCCAAACTATCTGCCAGTGAGACAGAAACTATAATAAACGTACAGGATCTGAGAGATCCTGCTAAAGATTTGCGCTAAGACACGCATGACAGATATAACGGGCAGCTCATGATCGCACGTTACGACATTGATTTTTTTTTTTTTTTTGGCTAAGTGATTACAGCTTGGAATACAGAAGATAGATGGATTTATCTAGGCTATACTTTATCTATATAAATTTATCTAAGGATATTTACCAATGGGATCAGGTGATCTGTATAAGGGCTAACTGCAGGGTTCATTCTAAGCCAAAATAACGTAGAAAACTGAAGCGTAACATTGCCTAAATTGTACACTTGACGATGAGAGCAAAGTTGGCCTCATTATTACAGCTATAAATGACACAAATTATTACAAATAAACCGTACAGAGATATATTGGGACTTCTCCCAAATAATCACGTATAGAGGAGAAAGATACATCCAATAACAAGTCGTATATATATATATTGATGTCAGCTTTAGATGGTAAAGCCGATCAGATCATCGACATCGTGATTCCCCTTATTTGAGAATCTGTCGGCTCAGCGCGGAGAAAAGATTAGAAAGTAGTAACCAGCTTTGCTTTGAATAGAAAGAAACAAATGTTACTAGCCTGGAGGTTTACCTAGACGTTGTCTTGGTAACAACTTCGTGCCTAAAACTACTTTGTAGCCTTCCAAAAAGGCTTTAAGACTGTCTGTACAGGTATTGCAGGTAAATGGTATTAGGGCAGCAAAGTTGCCCCAATCTTCAGCATTCAGATTCATCAGCTGATGCGTGATGAACAATTATATCAATAAAAGGCGGAGAGAGAGCTTAAATCCAGAGTTTTAGGGAGGTAACAACAGATCTCTGTGGCTGTGATGACGTTCTTGGTTGAACAGATCCAGAAAGAAAAAAAGGCGTTTCAAGTAGTTGGAATAGAATGGAAGGATTCCGGAAATTTACTGAATAATCCAAAGTGAGAACTTACTTTTTAATGGCAGTTCCACGACTTCCAGTCATTTGAAACTCTAGAGTAGTTCCTGTTTTTTGTAAATAGCCTTAGTCCAAAGTTAGACGAAACGAAGAACCAACAAGTGAAACGTCTATTGTTATACAGCAAAATTTCTGACGTACACGCATTCGTAATATACGTACTCGTATAACAGAGTCACTTTTAAACGCACAATTTAGTGACGGAAATAAAAACTTCTAATCACCAACTATGTCACTATGTTTTGAGCACAGATTTGCATGTTTTAGGTATAAAACTTGTTTTTATTTTCTCTTTATCTGCAAGACGTTTTGGCTAAACTGTTTACTCACATAGTGGTTGATAATTGGGTGTGACAAAAGTCTTTTCAATACAATAGTTAAACGAATTGTTTATAAAAACATGGCTATTAACATTTGATATTTTGGGTATTTTGTACTTATTGCATGACATTCACATTTTAGGATTCATTATTCAGTTAAATTTTTCAACAGCGTAAGTTGATTTAAAAATAAAATTTTAATGAATTAAATTTTTTAAATTCGAACAATATTAAAACATGATTTTAAAGAAGCAAATGGAGAATCGACATTATCACTAATAGACTTACGAGGTGTGGCTATTAAATAACGAGACTGATGCTGCTACAGAAGAACTATGCATGCGCCAAATTTTAACGACCGACAGCTGTGCAGCGTAAAGCCTTCTCTTTCGATTGCAGCGTCTCACGTGTTTGTAGAGAAATCTGTCTGACCGGAACCGTCGTTTGCCGAAAACATGATAGTACACATGTAGTAGAGCAACGAATTGTCGGTGAAATTTCACATGAAACTTAGTAAAACTGCTACTGAAACTTATCTTTTATTAAAAGAAGTTTATGGCGATGAATATTAATCACGTGCGCGAGTTTTTGAGTGGTTCAAGCGTTTCTAAGATGGCCGAGAAGACATCGGAGATGATGACCGCCCGGGTCGCCCTTCCACGTCCAAAACGGATGAAAATGTCGATTATAATTAATCAACATTACTATCGTGAGGTGCTTGCTCAACTCCGTGAAAGAGTAAGGAAAACAACGACCCGATTTGTGGAAGAACAATTCACGGGGTTCTCCATCAAGACAACGCGCCGGCTCACACTTCATTGTCTGTCAAGAACAGTTTCTAGCCAAGTACAACATTCCAGTTTTAGGCCATCCGCCTTATTCGCCTGACCTGATCCCCCATATGACTTTTATCTGTTCCCCAAAGTCAAATCTGCATTAAAAGGAACACGATTTCAGTCCGTTGAAGCTGTGAAAGAAAAAGCGGCACGCGTCATGCAGGAGCTGACAGAAAAAGACTTCCAGCACTGTTTCGAACAATGGTAAATTCGCATGGAGCGTGGTAGGGATAGGGGTGGGGTGTACATTGAAGGAGATAGTAACTAAATATGTTTAAATTTAAAATAAAATGTTTTACAGCCACACCTCGTACTTTAGCAATAGACAAATTGACTAAATACTGCACTAAATGGAATATCAAATCGAACTATGAGAAGACAAACGCCATACTCTTTACTAAACGCGGACCCTTTCTCAGCAGACAAATTGGACACAACAATACTCTGATCCCTGATGGTCTAATCCTGTCAAGTCTTAATTTTGGTCGACAAATTCGCCTTCAATACGCACAATCAGGACACAGTGAACTCCGGCAACCCGACTACAAGACTACCATTTCCTTTACTCTCACGAAACTCGAAGATGACAGGCCGATGTTACTCTATCTCCTGGAGCCTGACCTGTTATATTAACATTAAGATACTCCAGGACAACACAGAACAAATTTCGTCAGACTCGCGACAGACTCTACTCGACGCACTAAAATCTGTTCCCTCCTGTAGCCACTTACAGAACAATAAACTGGACTACAAGACTACTATTTCCTTCGAAGATGACTGGGCCCAACAAATTCCTCTACAAAGTGGTCATCAGGATGATGTTACTCAACACCTGCTCCTCTCCTGGAGCCTGATCTGTAGTAGTAACATTGAGAAACTCCAGGACAACACAGAACAAATTTCTCAGACTCGCGACAGACTCTTCTCGACGAACTAATATCGACTCCCTATTTAATCTAATAGTTGAAGTAGTTAATCTGTTAATATTCTGTAAAAACTAGACTCTCGTAGGTTCCCTTTAATTCTAAAGTTAGGGACATTTTCTTCTAAATTAGTGAAACGATTGCAGGAAAAAGTAAAAATAAAATAAAATTCTCTCAATTATATAATAAACTTTCCTATTTCCTGACATGTTTAGTGAAAATACTTTTCATTTTTTTTGGAAAAGCCGTTTAAGTATTGGTTAAATTTGTATATTCTGTACTGATATGGGCACACATCAGTGTCAAAGCGTTTGACAGCTAGATAACCACAAAACGTTTGTCAATGGAAATTTTTTTTAAAAGACCTGCATTAACTGAAATTCTAAATAATCATTCTAAAGAATAACATTTTGCTATTCATTATGTTCTGTATACATTATCCAGTAGAATTGTACACCTTTTTTAACACAATAGATTTATCACTTAATATAATAGAATATTAAGGTATTTTTAAACGTACTAAGCAGACAGCAAAACGTGTTTTTGTGGTTGAAAATATATGTTCGACACGACCGCAAATCCTGACACTTTCTAGCTAGAAAGAGAAAGAAAAATAATGTAACAACTCCAGGTGAGATATTAATCATGAGAAACATAATATGCTGTGGCACATCACGCCACAATACTCAAGCATGCTGTTAACTCCGGACCAATTCTAGTATTTATAAACAAAGAGAAAAATTATAAGAGGAATAGAAGTATTTACAATTATTATAATACATTACCGGTACAGTATGAAAGCTTGGCAATTTATCTAATGCTTAGTTTACGTTATAAAATTCAACTAATTGCCTGAAATGCTAGTCACTACATTTATTATTCTCTTAAAATTTAAATATGAATTTGCAATTATCTTTTAGTGACCCGTAAACTATTAATAGTTATACAGGATTTAAATGGCGTCAAAATTTATTGTCAGGGCATGGTTACAGAAAAAAAATTAACTGAGAATACGTCGGCGTAAAGACGGAGTTGTTACCAATGAAACAGCGAGGTTCAATCCTAAATATTTAAATTTGAAACTAAAGTGAATTATTATTTAGGACTTTTATGCAATGCCCGTTTCTCGTACAATACCAGAAAGTAATAATAATAATAATTCCATCATCCCATCATTGGCATACGCTTTTGGGGTTCTCAAATGGTCAACTACGAAACTTCAGGAACTCGATATATACGTCAGAACTAGTATGACGTCCGCTAGGATGCACCATCCCAACGCATCCACTGTCAGGCTTTATCTACCGCGAAAGGAAGGAGGGAGGGGATTACTCAGTGTTGAACAGCTCTGCAAAAGAGCAGAGAACTCTCTTAAAGAGTATTTCCAACAACAAGAAGTCCCCCTCTTTGCAAAGATGAAGACTCTAGATAAGGGCTTCACAGCCTTGAATTTGGGAGAGCAAAGGAAATAACGTTGTGCGGTTAGAAAGGGATATGAAGAATGAATGGGGCCAAAAGCAGCTACATGGCAGCGGTATTATGCCCTTCTTACTGCAGAAGGAACTGATAGCTTAGCCTCGTGCCAATGGCTCACAAAAGGTCATCTATTCCCTGAGACGGAAGGGTTCGTAATGGCGATGCAGGACCAGGTGATAGCTACGAAGGCGTACCGAAGATGGTTTCTAGGGGAAAGTCTATTGCACGATAAATGCAGAATGTGCAACTCCACTTCGGAAAGTATACAGCACATAGTTTAAGGATGTCCAGTACTTGCGCCGAAGGAGTATCTTTTCAGGCACAATAATGTGGCTAAAATTATCCATAAAGCACTTTGCTCAAAGTTTGGGCTGCTGAAGACAGAAGTGCCATATTATAAATATAACCCGCCGACGCTGCTGCAGAATGCGCACACAAAAGTATATTGGGACACTCAGATAGTAACGGATAGGAGTGTTGTTGCTAACAACAAGCCGGACATACTATAGTTATGGATAGGAAGGGTAGAGTGGCACATATCGTCGATATCGCCATACCCAATGATGATAACATGTAGAAAAGCAGGGGAGAAAAGATCCGGAAGTACCAGGACCTTAGTTTCCCACTAAGAGAAATGTACAACCTGGACAAAACGACGATTGCGCCTATAATACTTTCCACGAGTGGCCTCGTGCCCAGAACAACGGTGACTGCTATCAATGAGTTGGGCCTATCCACTGATCTGGTTGTAGAGGCGCAGAAGGCAGTCCTCCTAGATACGGTCCGTATCGTCCGAAAGTTCCTGTGTGCTGCCCATTAAGCAGATCAATACAGCCAATCGCCGCGTGCAGCCCGTTATTATTTGGATTTAGTATTTAACTCCGAGAGATAGATTATGTAATTTAGATAAGGGGTTGTGGCAAAGTCCACCCCCTGAGTGATTTCCCTAATAAGGAGTCAGAAATAATAATAATAATAACCAGGGAAGGGATTAGCTATGAGGTTAGCATACTAGACTCCCACGCGGAGGTCCCGGGTTCGAATCCAGCTGTTGACCCTTAGATTTTCTCTTCCTAGGAGCTTCTTACAGCTCACAGTCCGGTGATGGACAGTGTTGTCTGTAACGAGAGAACACTGTCTGGAGGCCGGCAGTGCACTGAAAAAAGCTCCGGGCGCCAATAACCTTAGATGTTGACGCGCCTTAAATCATAAAAAAAAAATAATAATAATGATTTAAATTACACAAAATAGAATACAAATTAATAAAAGACAGTACTATCTGGTGTTAAGCACCATCAGAGGAGTTGAAAAAATAGATTAATAAAAAAATAATAGAAAAAATAAATTAATAGAAATAAAAAGGAGCCTTTGCACTAAAAACAATATAAATGCTCAATAAAAAACAGTATAAAATTAAAAATTGAATTCTAAAATTAAATTATATCTGTATGGCCAAGCCAATTTACAATATTGTATTAACAAATAAAATTTAGCGCCATTTAAGTACTTTATAAGATGTTCTTTAGAAAGGTTTTGTTAAAAAAATTTGAACCTTATTTCACTGAGGATGGGACAGATCGCCAGAAAGTGCAGTGTACAATAGAATGAAAAATTGAATGCCAGTTTCAGTCAAGACAAACTTTATTATGCTGAGCTTTGAAGATGATCTAGTCCATAGGTCGAAAGCTCGGCACAATAAAGTTTGTCATGACTGAAAATGGTATTAAATTTTTCATCCTATCAAAGTTTAAGTTTTTATAAATCACAGAAGTGTTGACAATAGTAGCAGAGAGTATATATTCATACCTAAATTTTACCTAATAATGCATTTCTTACAATACCAGAAAATAGAATAAACAATTTGTTAATATTTTGACACGTAGTGTTGTTATTAGTATTTTATAGCATTAACTTGGGAGCTACTATAAGGAGCGTAGACAATATACCGAAGGACCTAGGACTAGAAGGATTATACTCTCTGAATGTTGAAAGGCTTTGCGGAGCTCTATAGTAGTTTGATCTCAGAAATTACATTAATGAACATAAAATTGTTTAGATTGTTTTAGTTGTTATTTACAGGTTAGTAAGCTAATTTTTACTACCGTTAAGTACTCGCAATAAGGTAATGTTGTTTAAATTACGTTTATTTGTAATAAGATTTGTATAAAGTAAAGTAAAAGTAAAGTAATCGCCTATTTTTTCAGGCGGGGCTTAATGTCCAACTACCGAATTAGGTGTCGTGGACGGAGGGAATAGCAAACATACTTTACTGTAAATTTCTTTTATTAACCATTAAATAAAATCTAAGGCCTAAGACCGGGAATCGAACCCAGTACCACAATACATATTAACTTCGCAGGTCTCGCCTCTAACCGCTCGGCTACCGTGGCGCCCTAAGATTTGTATATTTAAAATGCCGTATTATTGGTCATTATTATACTTTTTTAAAAAAAATTCTCTTAGTTTGTCTCATTTTTAATTAATATTATAATAATTTGAAAACGTATTAATTATCTCTTGCGGGAGCAGAACCTCGAAACTCTGATGTAGAAGTTCTAGCAATTTTTTTATTTTCGAGCTGATTGGCACTGGTTATCCGAATTTGATGAAGATTATCAAAAAAATGAATGTTTAAACAATTTAATACCCAAATTGGGTGACTTTTTTTTCGCGCTATCAATTTAAATACAAGCGGCCGCCACCGCTGCTGAAATTCCTACTTTTATGGACAAGTCGAAAGTCCTAATCGTAGAATAGTAGTCTTAATGGTATCCGGGAAAATGAAAGTTTGTAAAGGAATGTGCATTCTAGTGCGTTTCTGCACGCAGCACTGCTTAGATTAGTCCAAATAAAATAACAAAAGAGGCCGATACGTAGCCACCTTGTGAACGAGGCTTTCTTAAGGATGTGATAATTGTACTCTATGTGAAAAACATATTTCATTCAAAGTAGTATAATCAACAAAAGACAAAATTCAAAATTTAATAATAACTATCGATTTAGGATTAGGTCAAGAGCATATGTTAAATTATTATTATGTCTAAATCAACCTGCTGTTATCGATTGCACACAACTATGTAATGAGAAGTAGTTAATATAAACGAAACATATATTTTCTCACATAATTATGCGAGAAAGAAAATATGAAAATTTAACCCTTTTATTTGAAATTTTCAGCAGAAAAAAAAAACTAGATTTTTTCAAAGGGTCTTTAAGGGGAAGTACAGTCGTAGGAAGAAATCCCCCTCAAAATTGACAAGAAACGATTTTGACATTGAAAGCATTGATCGATTACCAAGTTTTGGATGAAATTAGGCTAGAACTAACCAGTTAGAAGAACCTCTTCCAGTCCTGCCTGATTAATTATAAAGAATCTTTCGGGGGAGCTCCAGGACGAAGAATACAGACATATTTCTTTACCAGAGTGGCTTAACTCTGTGTACCCCCAAAGCCTTTTGGACTGGCACAAATTCCATTGTGCAGAAGTGCACATTCCTTTTCTACCAATCAAAACCTTAGGAATCCAGGCTAGTGCATCCTTATTTCTCATTGGTTCGCCTAGAGATCTACAATCATTCGAATGGCAGTCCGGCCTTGTCCAGAATAGGCAGTTAATTTAGATGAATAGCTAATTAATCTATTTTTTACATCAGCTTCTGTTCTAGGTTTCCAAAAATCACACGGAACAGAAAAACCCTACCTTTCGTCCATCTTTTACATCCTTACACAACTGGTTTACGCTTAAACCAACCCGTCTTGTTGCAGTACCTCCTCATATTCGTCAGAAAGAGGTTTATAAACTAGTTCCTCTGAATTACCTCCACTGCTAATATCCCTCATTGTACAAAGCGCACGCATCTCCCCAATTGAAGTGCACCACCGGACTTTGCATAAACTTTTAGTTCCACACTGTTAACCTGAAGCCCGTCCAATTACCTTCACCTGGTGCATGTCCGATTTATTAATGTTTCTTAGATCTTAATTGCTTCATTTAAAGAACTTAAGAAAATCCTTAGGCTTAACGTTCTTTACCAATATCTTCGATTGGCCACAAGATTAAGTAGGCGCCCACCGTCTTACGTACACTTCTTGCAGTTACTTGATGCCCAGGAACCCCTCCCAACCACCAAAAAAAGAAGTACACTGCTTTTTTTTTTTGGATATAATTCACTGTCTTCAGCTACAAACCTTCCCAAACTTTGTTTGAACATTCTACCAACCTAACTATCCAAGAAAAAAAATCTTACTTCACTAACTTTGGTGTACTCTTCTTAAGATTGATGGATATGCAAAATCCTCTGGAATCCTCCAGTTACTAAATCTATCAACTATCGCAGTAACTTACACTAAAGAAGTAACTTTTTTTTATCTCTCAAAGAAAGATCACTCCTATAATCAGAGTACATCTGCGTGTACAATCCATTCTCATTCAATAGATTTAGCAACCCATCCAGAAATAAGCACTATAGCTGCAGTAATGAGCTTCCATACACAGGGAAAGCCTTGACTTATTCACATCTCAAGCTCAGCTTGAGTAAGCAATAATAGTTTTCAAGTCAATTTCCTCCAAATGTGATCTACAACAATATTTCTGCAACAATAACTCATTGCTTCCATACAAAACACCAATCAAATGCTTGTAAATCAGTGAAATATCCGAAGTATTCTTTTTTTCTCATACAAAAAAAAATGCAATTGTCGATTAACCTTGCATACATGCATGTTAATCCTTATGTAACTTATTATCTAGGAAACAATCCTTCATTAGAAACTGGTCAACAATCTTTTTTTAGTCCCTTAAATACAAAAGAAGAAGTAAGGGCGCCACGGTAGCCGAGCGGTTAGAGGCGAGACCTGCAGAGCTAATATGTATTGTGATACTGGGATCGATTCCCGGACTCTAGGCCTTGGATTTTTATTTAATGGTTAATAAAAGAAATTTACAGTACAGTAAGTTTGCTAGTCGCCTCCGTCCACTACATCTAATTGGTAGTTGGACGTTAAGCCCCGCCTGAAAAAATAGGCAATTACTATACTTTACTTAACTTTACAAAAGAAGTAATTCTGAAAACTTTGAAACCTTTTAAGCGCAGGTTATAATCAGTCCTAAACGGGGCTTAAAGATAAATGCAACTCTCGCAAATTCTTCAAGTTCGTGGCGCTTATAACTTATACTTTTCCCGTTAATTGACAAACTTTCGTTGATTTCATCATGATAGCATCAAAAAGTGCCATTTCACTGAATTTTTTATAGTTTTTAGCGATTATTTTGAAAACGATACCTTTAAAGTGAACTTGCATCATGTTGAAGACAACTTCTTAGCACAAATTGTAAGTATGAAGTAAATTTTGGTTAGAGAAAAATTATTTACGCAGGAATTTTAACCGCCGGCAGAGTTGTGTGCTATACAAGGTGTGGCTATTAAATAACGAGACTATTGCTGTAAAACATTTTATTTTAAATTTATACATATTTAGTTATTATCACCTTCAATATACACCCCTCCCCTATCCCTACAACGCTCCATGCGAATTTATCATTGTTCGAAACAGTGCTGGAAGTCTTTTTCTGTCAGCTCTTGCATGACACGTGCCGCTATTTCTTTCACAGCTTCAAAGGACTAAAATCGTGTTCCTTTTAATGCAGATTTGACTTTAGGGAACAGATAAAAGTCACATGGGGCCACAGGTCAGGCGAAAACTGGGATGTTATACTTGGCTAGAAACTGGTCTTGACAGACAAAGCAGTGTGAGCCGGGCGCTTTGTCTTGATGGAGAACCCGCGTGAATTGTTCTTCCACAAATCGGGTCGGTTTTTTTTCCTTACTCTTTCACGGAGTTGAGCAAGCAACTCACGGTAGTAATGTTGATTAATTAAAATCGATATTTTTCATCCGTTTTGGATGTGGAAGGGCGACCCGGGGTGGTCATCATCTCTGACATCTTCTCGGCTATCTTAGAAACGCTTGAATCACTCTAAAACTCGCGCACGTGATAAACATTCATCGCCATAAACTTATTTTAATAAAAGATAAGTTTCAGTAACGGTTTCACCAAGTTTCATGTGAAATTTCACCGACAATTCGTTGCTCTACTACAATGTGTAGTATCATGTTTTCGGCAAAACGAAACTAACACCTCTTACACAAACGATGGTACCGGTCAGACAGATTTCTCTACAAACACGTGAGACGCTGCAATCGAAAGAGAAGGCTTTACGCTGCACAGCTGTCGGTCGTTAGGATTTGTGCGAATGCATAATTCTTCTGTAGCAGCATCAGTCTCGTTATTTAATAACCACACCTCGTAACTATAAACTCAACTTATAGATATTAAATTATTAATATTGAAAGAAAGCTAAACTAATGAAAAATTCTACTTTTGCCATGAATAAAACGATAAAAACGAAATAATGAACAAACTTAATGTGCTTAGAAGTATTAAAAATAAAAAGGAAGTGAGATAAAAAATCAAGACGAATAGATTACAATATTAATTATTAAATTCTCTTGTTAAGAGAGTTCTAGAATATAAGGCGCCTCTCAAATAATTACAAAAATGTTTCCAATTTTTCCCCTTTTAATAAGCCAACTTAGTTCATACTCTGTAAGTTTATATTTAATAAAATATTTTAATCTATGAGGCAGTTGGCATCAATATGATTATTTCTTTCCTAAAACAAAAATGAACAAAGCTAACATGAATCTGGGTTGAAGGGGCTTTAATTTAAATTAATTAACTCGCACCAGCATTTTAAAATTATTGTAATTTAACAGGACTTTTTGAAATTATCATTTTTGACAATTTAGTTTTTTAGTAAACTAATTAAGTGACTTTGTTTTGACAGTTCCGAAGGACAATGCAGCTTTCTTGGGAATTGCGAGAGGAACTTTCAAAACCACTTCTATCGCCTACACCGAAGTTTTACGAGCTAAGAACCTTTTTTAGCTGATAATAAAATCGCTACAAATTCAGTTTCAAATATTTTGCTAAATATTTGTTCCAGGTATCTTGTTAAGTACAGCATTCTCAAACTGGGTGACAATAAATATAACTGATTTCTGCACGTTTAAGGCGCTATTAAAATGCATTTCTTTGAATGATTTAGACCCTATTCAAAACTGACTATATTCAAAGCTGCACAAGTTGAGTAAAGTGCATTATTTGATAAATTAAGGAATAAGTTTGATCCTTTACATGAAAGATATTGATCACTTAAATATGTGGCAGGAGGTTTCCAATTTTTTTGTAATTAAACGCAACTCTCCCCAAAATTACCAAACCTTCTTGTTTGTAACAGATGTAAAATTAATTTTTACCCATTTTATGTTTGCTTGAGAACATCAACTAAAGCTCTTAACATTTGATTTTTCTTAGAAAAATCACTCGGAAAACGACTTATTTCCCGATATTAAGAAAAATACTAGCTTTACTGCCTTGGCAATATTTTTAGTAGAAAGGGGATGAAAAAATACATAAAAATGACCTATCGCGTGCTCTTCTTTCTCTTTGATAACAAGTTAAAAAAATTGAAATATGGTTAATAAATACCAGATTTTGAAATAGCCTAGCACCTTTAATTTTGAAGATATCGAATTGCGGTTTCCGGTTTCTTTCATAACTTTTTAAACTCTTTAAAAGTGTGTATATGAAAATGGGGGTCAACTGCAAATCCTCACTTTTGGTCGCGCGTCAGCCGCGTCTGCGAGCAGGAATCTAAAATCAAGTCACATATTCTGAAACTAGAGGTGACGGGCAACAAATTTTTCCTCTACCGTTTTTCGCTCAGATTAACCGTTTAAGCTTGAAATGCATTTGAGCCGTCTTAAAATGAACACCCTCTATAATTATTTCAGCTTCAATATTGTATTTCCTAGCGCTAGAGGAGCCCCTATTAAAATCATTAGTTGGTTGCTTCTTTTGTCAATTACGAGTAAAAAAAAGAAAAAATGTAAAGTAATCGCCTATTTTTTTAGGCAGGCTTTAAGGCCAACTACCAATTAGGTGTCGTGGACGGAGGCCACTAGCAAACATACTTTACTGTAAATTTCTCATATTAACCATTAAATAAAATCCAAAAACCTAGACCAGCGAAATCGAACCCACTAAACCAACAATACATATTAGCTTTGCAAGGCCACACTACCGTGTCAATTACGAGTATATCTGGACCTATACTAACGTCTGTAATAATTGGCTCGCCTCTATATGGGAGAACTTACAACTAGAAGCTTTAACTAGGAACAAAGAGCTTGATGACGTATTACAGGAACATAATTATGCCCAGTATAATAGGTATTCTGTGCCCGTCATCACTTCACAGCCATTTGAATAGTGCTTATATGGATTCGAACGGATTATTAGATGAAAGGAATCATGTCAATATATAAGCATCAGGATTACTTCTGGATTCATAGAGATTATAAAAAAATGACTGAATATCCACCCGTTAAATTGTAATTCAAAAGTCAACAAATAAAAGAAATTAATTTTACTATCTCTTTAAAAACAATTTACACTTTAAAAAGTTAAGTATAGGGTAGATTAAACGTTAAAAAGTACACAAATCAGCAAGTATCTAACACTTCATTAATACTTCATTGAAATCATTTAAGTAATTTTACCGCAATAACTTTTCATTAATATTTTTTAGAATTTATTAGATGTCACAGACCTTAATGCTGGCTATTTTCATCTACAAAAGATTTATTCAAGTAGCCCACTATTTAACTTAGATTGTAATAATTATTAATCTATAATAATCAAACTATTAATCCAAGTTAACAAAAATGACGAGCAAAGAAATCAAAACCTTATAGTTCTAAATTATTTGAAGGTGAAATTAAAACTATTTTGAAGGTCTGATCAGTACCTTTCAAATTGAATAGTGAACAGTAGGTCATCTTCAGGGCTATGAAACATATTTTACATTTAAAGATTATTATATACATATAACTTTTTTCTCAAAATCTACTAAATGTGGGTTCTTGCTAAAAAATTACAGTTATAAAGGAGGATTTGACCTATATTTTAAAGGAAATTTGGGAATTTTATCTTTTATAGAAAAAGAGAAAAAAATTGCCAAAGTTGGGTCTTTTTTTCAACGTTACAGCTTTTTCGTGCAGTTTTTTTGACGATCAACCCTTTATAAAACTTGTCCTGCCGGACAGTTTTAATATTGTGTCCTTAACAACAACTTATCAGTTTAAAAAGTTAAGTATAAAAGGTTGATTAAACGCCAAAAGGTACACAAATCAGCGAGTACCAAATATTTCATTCATACGTACTTCAGCCCGTAATTTCAGCCATTTAGAAACGTACGAAGAAGCTTACGTTTCAAATTTTGCAACAATTGGTATCATTTAAGTAATTTTACTGCATTAAATTTTTATTAATATTTTTTAGAATTTATTAGATGTCACAGACACTTATGCTGGCCATTTTCATGCATAAAATACGAGGGTCGTTTGAAAAGTCCGTGCAAAAATAAAAACTACTTAATTTTTTTGGGTAAACCTTTTTTATTTTTCAACATAGTCTCCTTTTAGGCTTATACACTTCGTCCAACGCTGCTCTAGTTTGTTGATCCCTTCCGAATAATAGGATTTGTCCAAGTCTGAAAAATAGCCATTCGTTTCTGCAATCACCTCCTCGTTTGAATAAAATCTTTTTCCCGCCAGCCATTTCTTCATATTGGGGAACAAATAGTAGTCCGAGGGAGCCAAGTCTGGAGAATAGGGGGGATGTGAAACGAGTTGGAACCCTATTTCCATTAATTTTGCGACCACAACTGCTGAGGTGAGAGCTGGTGCGTTGTCGTGATGGAAAAGGACTTTTTTGTGGGCCAATCGTGAGCGTTTTTCTTGCAGCTCGGTTTTCAAACGGTCCAATAACGATGAATAATATGCACCTGTAATAGTTTTACCCTTTTCCAGATAGTCGATGAGGATTATTCCTTGCGAATCCCAAAAGACAGTCGCCATAATCTTTCCGGCCGAAGGAACGGTCTTCGCCTTTTTTGGCGCAGATTCCCCCTTGGTAACCCATTGTTTACTCGTAGATTGTTCTTTGGTCTCAGGAGTGTAGTGATGTATCCATGTTTCATCCACAGTGACGAAACGACGCTTAAAGTCCTGCGGATTCTTCTGGAACAGCTGCAAACCGTCCTTGCAACACTTCACACGATTTCGTTTTTGGTCAAGCGTGAGCAATCGCGGCACCCATCTTGCGGATAGCTTTGTCATGTCCAAATGTTGATGCAAAATATTATGTACCCGTTCATTCGAGATGCCCACAGCACTAGCAATCTCACGCACCTTCACTCTTCTGTCATCCATTATCTTATCATGGATTTTATCAATGATTTCTGGAGTAGTAACCTCAACAGGGTGTCCAGAACGTTCAGCGTCACTTGTGCCCATATGGCCACTCCGAAAATTTTGAAACCACTTATAAACTGTTCTAATCGAAGGTGCAGAGTCACCATAATGTTTATCAAGCTTCTCTTTAGTCTCCTGAGGCGTTTTGCCTTTCATAAAGTAGTATTTAATCAACACACGAAATTCTTTTTCGTCCATTTTTTGAAAATCACTCGACTTCCTCGATTCAAACGAATGCCAAACACAAAGAAATAGACCGATCTGGCTGAAACTTGGTGTGTGTTCTTCCAAGAGATGCTACTAACTAAACATAACCTCGATACGCGCCAGTGGTGCTATCTCTCTGACTTTGCACGGACTTTTCAAACGACCCTCGTATGTAATAAAAAGTAGATAAAGATATGCACATTTTTAGGACAGCCAATAATTATTAAAGTATTTTACTACAAGTACTTAATTAAAGGGAGTACAGTATACAATGTAGATTATAATTGTTTGTAATTGTAATTGTAGATTATAAGAAAATAATTATTGTTGCATAATTTACTTTTTATTAACTGTGTATTATTTGTGCTCTCAAATACTTCTATTAGACGAATTAAAGATTCAAATTTTGTTTTAACACTGTGATTCAAATTTAAACAGTAACCAACATTAACTTTTTATTTTCCTGTTTTAATGTGAATGTTTATGTGATTACAAAGAATAAAAGGCATAATGGAGATCAATAATAAAAATAAATAGGAACAGGGTTAAAATAAAGTGCCTATTTATTTATGAAAATGTAATGTACATTTCATTACTAGTACTCGTATAACAAAAAAAATTATTATGAATGAATTAGCCAGCATAAGGGTCTGCGACATTTAACATAATAAATACTGAACAATATTAACGAAAACTTTTCTCTACAATTCGGTTAAGGATTCATTAAAATCTACACAATAGAAACAGAGAAACAAAGGTTTGAAATGTTAACTACTTGCAACACCTCCAAAGTTTAACCTTCCATATCTCATAAACTATTGCCACTAAAACAATGCAATTAATATCAGTTATAGAGCAAAGTTTTCTCTACAATTCGGTTAAGGATTCATTAAAATCTACACAATAGAAACAGAGAAACAAAGGTTTGAAATGTTAACTACTTGCAACACATCCAAAGTTTAACCTTCCATATCTCATAAACTATTGCCACTAAAACAATGCAATTAATATCAATTATAGAGCAAAGTTTTCTCTACAATTCGGTTAAGGATTCATTAAAATCTACACAATAGAAACAGAGAAACAAAGGTTTGAAATGTTAACTACTTGCAACACCTCCAAAGTTTAACCTTCCATATCTCATAAACTATTGCCACTAAAACAATGCAATTAATATCAATTATAGAGCAAAGTTTTCTCTACAATTCGGTTAAGGATTCATTAAAATCTACACAATAGAAACAGAGAAACAAAGGTTTGAAATGTTAACTACTTGCAACACATCCAAAGTTTAACCTTCCATATCTCATAAACTATTGCTACTAAAACAATGCAATTAATATCAGTTATAGAGCAAAGTTTTCTCTGCAATTTGGTAAAGAATTCATTAAAACCTAAACGATAGAAACCGAGAAACAAAGGTTTGAAATTTCAACTATTCGCAAGACCTCCAAACTTTAACCTTCCATATCTCATTAACTATTGCCACTAAAACAATGCAATTTATATCAGTAATAGAGCATAGTTTTCTCTACAATACTGTAAAGAATTCATTAAAATCTACACAATAGAAACAGAGAAACAAAGGTTTGAAATTTTAACTACTTGCAACACCTCCAAAGTTTAACCTTCTATATCTCTTAAACTATTGCCACTAAAAAAATGCAATTTATATCAGTTATAGAGCATAGTTTTCTCTACAATACTGTAAAGAATTCATTAAAATCTACACAATAGAAACAGAGAAACAAAGGTTTGAAATTTCAACTACTTGTAACACATCCAAAGTTTAACCTTCCATATCTTATAATCTATTGCCACTAAAACAATGCAATTTATATCAATTATAGAGCAAAGTTTTCTCTACAATTTGGTAAAGAATTCATTAAAACCTAAACGATAGAAACCGAGAAACAAAGGTTCTATATCTCATTAACTCATATCACTAAAACATTGCTGTTTTTACCATCTATAGCACTAACTTTTCTGTACGATTCGGTATATAATTCATTTCAATCAGAACAATACAAAAAGAGATATGACGATTTGAAATTTGAAGGAATTCGACAACTATCAAAATTGAACCTTCTATATCTAAATAACTACGAGGGTCGTTTGATAAGTCCGTGCAAAGTCAGAGAGATAGCACTACTGGCGCGTATCAAGGTTATGTTTAGTTAGTAGCATCTCTTGGAAGAACACACACCAAGTTTCAGCCAGATCGGTCTATTTCTTTGTGTTTGGCATTCGTTTGAATCGAGGAAGTCGAGTGATTTTCAAATAATGGACGAAAAAGAATTTCGTGTGTTGATTAAACACTACTTTATGAAAGGCAAAACGCCTCAGGAGACTAAAGAGAAGCTTGATAAACATTATGGTGACTCTGCGCCTTCGATTAGAACAGTTTATAAGTGGTTTCAAAATTTTCGGAGTGGCCATATGGGCACAAGTGACGCTGAACGTTCTGGACGCCCTGTTGAGGTTACTACTCCAGAAATCATTGATAAAATCCATGATATGGTGATGGATGACAGAAGAGTGAAGGTGCGTGAGATTGCTAGTGCTGTGGGCATCTCGAATGAACGGGAACATAATATTTTGCATCAACATTTGGACATGACAAAGCTATCCGCAAGATGGGTGCCGCGATTGCTCACGCTTGACCAAAAACGAAATCGTGTGAAGTGTTGCAAGGACGGTTTGCAGCTGTTCCAGAAGAATCCGCAGGACTTTAAGCATCGTTTCGTCACTGTGGATGAAACATGGATACATCACTACACTCCTGAGACCAAAGAACAATCTAAACAATGGGTTACCAAGGGGGAATCTGCGCCAAAAAAGGCAAAGACCGTTCCTTCGGCCGGAAAGATTATGGCGACTGTCTTTTGGGATTCGCAAGGAATAATCCTCATCGACTATCTGGAAAAGGGTAAAACTATTACAGGTGCATATTATTCATCGTTATTGGACCGTTTGAAAACCGAGCTGCAAGAAAAACGCCCACGATTGGCCCACAAAAAAGTCCTTTTCCATCACGACAACGCACCAGCTCTCACCTCAGCAGTTGTGGTCGCAAAATTAATGGAAATAGGGTTCCAACTCGTTTCACATCCCCCCTATTTTCCAGACTTGGCTCCCTCGGACTACTATTTGTTCCCCAATATGAAGAAATGGCTGGCGGGAAAAAGATTTTATTCAAACGAGGAGGTGATTGCAGAAACGAATGGCTATTTTTCAGACTAGGAGAAATCCTATTATTCGGAAGGGATCAACAAACTAGAGCAGCGTTGGACGAAGTGTATAAGCCTAAAAGGAGACTATGTTGAAAAATAAAAAAGGTTTACCCCAAAAAATTAAGTAGTTTTTATTTTTGCACGGACTTTTCAAACGACCCTCGTATATCCTTAAAAAAAACTGGCAGTTTTAAAAGCTTAAAAAAGATTTGCGTTGATTAACCCTTATATCTTGACTGGATTCTTTCTTTCTAATTCTTCCTGGATTGATTCTTCTAATTCTTTTTCAAGGTTTTCTTTTTGCGGTAATTAAAGAATCTTCAAAAACAATTTTCTTGAGAAAACGTTTTGAATTAAATAGAAAGTTATTTTTACATAAATAGCAAAATTACGAGCTCGATTACAGCACTTTTGCTTAAGAGAAATTAGACGGCGATTACAGTATTTCTCCCTAAAAGGCAAGGAGTAATTAAATTTTAAATACGCACGATTGCAGTACTTTCTCTTTGTAGATGTAAGAGTATGATGGCACTTTATAGTCACGTAGTGGAATCTTTAACCATTTCTTCGTTCAAAATTTTATCAAAATCAGACTAAGCGCTGCAGAAATATTAGTAATAACAGTTTCAGAAGAAGAAAGACAAGAACAATTTTTGAAATTGCTGTTTTTGCCCATTTTAGGCAACTTTTTTCTGAAAATCTATCAGATCTAGGTTGCTGCAAAAAAAAAAAATACAGTTGTGAAGGAGGATTTGCCCTATATTATAAAGAAAATTTGGGAATTTTATCTTATTTAGAAAAAGAGAAAAAATTGTCAAAGTTGGGTGTTTTACAATGTAACGCTTTTTCGTGCAGTTTTTGGACGATCAATTCGTTGTAGAAGAGTTATAGACAGTTTTAATAAAGAAGGCAGAAAATTTGTCAGTTAACGTTAGTAAATGTTTTGTTTTATTCAATGGCCATTATTTAATATTAAAAAAAAAATTCATTCAGTCGATAATACGAGTATAACCATCGAACAGTAAATAGTAGAGGTTTAAGACGCTTTCAGTCTTAATTCTTTTGTCTGTATACTACTTCTTTTTTAATAATTTTGTATTTTTGTACATTAACTACTTAGTTCTCTAACTTGTATAGACTTTTTTTTTCTTTTTTATTTGTCACGCCAGAAAATTTCATCATTTGTTAGCCAAGAATAGAGAGGATCTTATTTAAACAATTTTATGTTATGAGAACAAAATATGTATCTCCTAAAAGCAATAAAAAAAACAAAATCTATTTAGCAGCAACTCTATTTGTAGCGAAGGAGTTATACGAGCTGGGATGGGGTAAGCATCCATCTTAGCTTTGTGACTCAGGGGACAGACGTCTGAGTTAAGAATACCCATACGGCAAACAACTCCAACAGATCTGGAGAGAATCGCGGGAGTGGCAACACCAAATTACACGCTTTACCAGAAATATGACTGTCTATTGGCTTCCCAGATACCCGAGCCAAAACCTTAAAATTCATCACGGCCCTATCCAAAGAGTATTTTTACAATCGCCAAGAGTGTTTCCTTACAAGAATAACTAATACTAAATCCAAATCTACCAATGGGTTAGGAGCAAAGAGCTACAGCATGGCCACTTCTGAGTCACTCTACTCTCAAGAAGAAGCCTAGTGAGCGGTACGCCTGGGGTGAGAAGAGGGGGAGGTCCAGGGTGCCCTGAGATCGCCAGTGTGGAGTGCCAGATAAGAAGCCTCTGAATGAAAGAACGATGTGGGTTAGTGGTCCGCGACCGATCAATACACGGGACAACACCGCGCAAGCGTGCCCCTACTATGTGGCCATCACTACTTACTCGTTTACTCTATTTTTTATTTTCTACCGTCAAATAGTAATTTTAATCATTACTACATGCTATACAAAAAATTAAAATATATTCCAGAATTCTTTTCGTTTCTTACAATTGGTGACTCTGTGTGTGGATTTATGTAAAAAAGGAATGTCTCGAGTTTTTCCACTTTTCCAAAAAAGTTTGAACAGAAATGGTTTCTTATCGCATTAAAAGCAAAACTTCTTTAAAAGAAAATCTAAAAGAACACTTAAAGTGTATAAAAGTAAGGCACCACGGTAGCCAAGCGGTTAGAGGCGACACCTGTAAAGCTAATATGTATTGTGGTACTGGGGTTCGATTCCCGGACTCTAGGCCTTGGATTTTTATTTAATGGTTAATAAAAGAAATTTACAGTAAAGTATGTTTGCTAGTCGCCTCCGTCTACGACAACTACTTTATTAGTTGGACGTAAAGCCCCGCCTGAAAGTAATAGGCAATTACTTTACTTTACTTTAAAGTGTCTAAAAATAAAGTAAATCTTCCACTTTTGCAAACGGGCTTTACGTCCAACTACCACTTAGGTGTCGGTGGACGGAGGTGACTAGCAAACATACTTTACTGTAAAGTTCTTTTATTAAACATTAAATAAAATCCAAGGCCTAAGACCGGGGAATCGAACTCAGTACCACAATACATAGTAGCTTTACAGGCCTCGCCTGTAACCGCTCGGCTACCGTGGCGCCTAGATGTAACAATGTAAAAAATATGATAATTGGCAATAGCTCTGGTCTAGTTACTAGGTCGAAAGCTTTCTTCTTTTTAGATTAATGAATCAGACACTAAAAAAGATGAGCAATACTCTAAAACTAAAAATTAAGTCAAACTGCAACCTTAAACTTCTAGCAAGGGGTACAGATCTACCACCTATGGTAATATTATGGGAAAGGGTTTACGTGATAGGCAGGAATTAGAGATTTAGAGCAAGTTTCTAAGTCTGGGATATCCCATACACTACTAAGTTTTCGCTAGCGTGGGAGGCGATCTCTATAGACTACAGATTGTAAACAGGGTGTTTACAAAAAATCTTACTTACAACTCACTCTTATATTTATCCTTTGAAATCTGGTTTGTTAGATGTACTTTGGTAAATTCGTGAGTTTGCCAAGTTTCGGCCCGGAATATGTGCCCTTATCATGACTGATACGAAATACAGATGTGCCGAGCCACACAGTGTGGTCCATATACTCTTGTGATTACCATCAGGTTACATCAACAATCGCAGCCTTCTTGATTGAGTTTTAAATATGTAGTTATATATTTGGCTTATTATTAATGTCTGCGCCAATAGAAAGGAGCAAAGAGCTACAGCATGGCCACTCCTGAGTCATACTTCTCACAAGAAGAAGCCTAGTAGCGGTACGCCTTGGAGGCGGAAGGTCCTGGGTGCCCTGAGATCGCCAGTGTGGAGTCCCTGATAAGAAGCCTGAAGGCCGGAATTTTTTTGAAAATTTTTGTCAAAAAAGGTCAGTAGGATGAAAAAATAACTGCCAATTTAAGTCATATTTTGTGTTTATTTTTTATTATGCCGAGCTTTCGACCTAGGGACTAGGTCATCTTCAGGGTTACTTGACATTTTTAATCGCAGTCCATGAGCAGAAAAGACAGAAGATACACCAACCTTTAATGATATACAATATTACATTGTCAATTAGCCCTGAAGATGACCTAGACCCTAGGTCGAAAGCTCGGCATAATAAAAAAAAATACAAAATATGACTGAAATTGGCATTTATATTTTTCAACCTATTGAAACAATGAAATCAGTCACCAAAAATAGTGGACAGTAAAAAAGGTCAGGTTATGCCGAGCGGTTAGAGGGGAGACCTGCAAAGCTAATATGTATTGTGGTACTGGGTTCGATTCCCGGTCTCTAGACCTTGGATTTTATTTAATGGCTAATAAAAGAAGTGTACAGTAAAGTATGTTTGCTAGTCGCCTCCGTCCACGACCAACTAACTTGGTAGTTGGACGTAAAACTTGCCTGAAAAAGATAGGCAATTACTTTACTTTTACTTTTGTGCTAGCCTAGCCATGACGATCGTTTGGCCGACACCATATTTCGTACTTAATTTCAACATGTCTAATTATTCGACTAATTCGAGGTAACCGATATACTATCTCCTGTATCCTCAATTATCCTATAGTTCCATGCTCGTACAAAGTTTCACAAAGTAATAGCCTATTTTTTTTAGGCGAGGCTTTTAACGTCCAACTACCAAATTAGTAAGTCTATGACGACAACGGAAGCCAAAACTTTGCTATTAACAATTTTTTTTTTTTTCTAACAAATAAAAAGTAGCTTCCTGCTAGCAGGATTCGATCTGGCGATCTCCCACTTCCAAAGCCACGCTTCATAACCACTAGACCAACAACCGTGTTCCACTCACTGAACACTACATGTCATTAACAATCTAATATAATTGGTACACCAGGTACACAAACATTATTACAAACATACTAAATTTAATGAGTTTTATCAGTTTGTTATAAACTAATACTCCAATTAATAAGTTTGCTTGTAATTAATTATATTACAAACAATGTGTGCTTTTGAGTACTTCAAACACCTTAAAGGATTGCATTAATGAATAAAATGTATGATAATAATTTGAGATTATTATAATTAGCATATTTCTTTTTTTAATATTTTGAAGTAATAAATTATACTCTATATTAATTATTATTTAGTTATTATTATTGTTATTATTGTAGAGTATTGTTCATCGTTTATGGTGACTGATTCATCGATCCAAAACGAGGAAAGAATGTTGCCGATTTCAGTCATTATTTATTGCCAATCTTTCGAACCAGGGACTAGGTCATCTTCAGGACTTATGCTGTTGACCATTATAATATTTATATATATTTAACATAAAATATTAGTATTTCTTTTGTCCGGTTCTGTTTAGGTGCTTAGAAATATTATTTTACTTCTTCTTCGATCAAAGATTCACTCATCAAGAACGATGAATGATTATTTATGAATTATCTATTTACATCTATGTACAAAGTACATCTATGTTTTATTTATATCATTTTTCTAGGAGAAGAAGGATTCGTTTTACGGCGGTTATAGGGATAGACTTAGCTCTACTTTTAAATCGTAACAATGTAAGGTTTTTACAACAACAAAAATCAATTAATTTTATTTCCGAGTTTAAAGCAGAAGTATAGGCTAAGATTAAGATTCTAATAAGGCGGCCCTCCACTGCGACCCCTTTGGATCTACTGTGGCTCCCCAACTTTAGAGCTCACCCTCCAGACCCGTCCGTTTAATCAGACTCTTAATTCTGGAGAGCGACTCCTGGGTAAAGCTCACAGGCCTTGGTTTTTTTCCTCCCCGAGAAGTAACATCCTTAGCCAGGACAAGCCCCTCACACTGACACAACACGTGCAGTGCCGTTTCCTCCTCCTCTTCCTGACAGAACCTACAAAGGCTAGCCATCTGCCAGGCCCATGCGATGCTTGTGTTTTCTGAGTCTGCAGTGGCCAAGTTAATAGGCCCACAATTATCGGTATAGCCCCACGGCCTTGACGGATTAATACTGCAGTCAGCGAATAGCCTACCTCTGTCCAATGGTGGCAAACCACCACTCCTGAGACCTTCTCTGCACCCATAGTTTAATGGCCGCAGTCTTAAGGGCACTTGGAAACCCCAAAATAGGGCTCCGAAGCCAACGAAGTGTCCTGCAGAGCCTTCCCTGGCCAATATATCTGCCGCTTCGTTTCCCCTATGTCTTGAATGACTAGAAAGACATTATTTTGGTCACTAATCTCCTTCAGAGCACCCAGACAGTCACCCATACCAGCCTTGAATTGACCTGGTATGAACCGATAGCTCGCAGAGCCGCCTGGCTGTACGAGAAAATCACGACCTTAGAATCAATAATTCCTCGCCCACTAATCTCGGCAGCACAGAACCTAATTGCAGCTAGCTCAGCCTGAAAAACTGTAGCTAGTTTGCCTAGGCTAACCGAAAAGCTACATTTCGGCTTCGCCCCGTACACTCCTGCTCCCACACCCTCCGTCTTGGAGCCATCCGTGTACCACCACAACTGGGGGACCGCGGCAAGTATAGGCTAGAATTTCAGTAATTATATTAGGATTAACTCGTGTAAGTTGCACCATATTTTTCTGTTCTCAATTATAATAAATATAGAACTTGGTTTTGCAATCCATTAAATTAATAGTAACACGCCACGATAGCCGAGCGGTTAGAGGCGAGACCTGCAAAGCTAATATGCATTGTGGTACTGGGTTCGATTCCCGGTCTTAAGCCTTGGATTTTATTTAATGGTTAATATAGTAAAGTATGTTTTCTAGTCGCCTCCGTCTACGACACCTAATTTGGTAGTTGGACGTTAAGCCCGCCTGAAAAAATAGGCGATTACTTTACTTTACTTTACTTACTTACTTAGAACTTGGTTTTGCAATCCATTAAATTAATAGTAACACGAGAATAGTCAATTATTATTAAATTAAACTGCGTTAAAATGCAGAAGGCGTGACAGTTTATTCTGAACATTGAGGAGAACAGGCGACAAGGCCGACAAAATTTTGGAAACCACTAATGTACCTTCATTGAAATCATCCATCTTTTTTTTAGTGAAAAATACAAATTTTTGAAGAAAAAATTGATTATAATAATTGTAGTAACAAGTCATTAGAAATTCCAACCGGTTGTTAGTGGGAAAAGAGTATTTTATACAATGTGTATAGTATGCGGTCACCTGATAACATTGCATACCTTTTGCTATCATGTTCTATATTTAAAAAAAAAACATTTCTAGAAATAACTTGTTACGCGCATTAAAAGGCAAGCTAAAAGATAAAACTAGCACAATTTACAAATTTTCGAGGAGCTTTCAAAAATGAATAACATCAATTATCATATAATATCAGCGATATAAGTTAATATTTGATTTGTAATTGAGAAATAAAATAAAAATTAGGCGCCAAAACCGCGGAGAGTTAAGAGGCGAGACCTGTAAAGCTAAGGTGTATTGTGTGGTAATGGGTTCGATTCCCGGTCTACGTCTTGCATTTTATTTAATGGTTAATATGAGAATTTTACAGTAAAGTATGTTTGCTAGTTCCTGGATCCGCCAGTTGGTTCAGGTGTTGAGTGGACATGCGCATTTAGCGTATAATCTTTTTAAATGTGGCCTTACCCAGTCTCGCCAATCTGCGCTGGCTGTGGTGAGTCCAATGAGACTGTGCAGGCACTTTGTAGAGGTGTGTCCAGTTTATTCTAAAACTAGATTCCTCGTCTTCGGTAGGGTAAATGTTTCCCTACCGGAGATTGTGGCATCTGTTAATCTTTACCAGAACTTTCTAGGGCGATTGAGTCGTCATGCTCCCTAGTGTTCTGTTGCTACTTTATTAGTTTATTATACGAGGGTCGTTTGAAAAGTCCGTGCAAAGTCAGAGAGATAGCACTACTGGCGCGTATCGAGGTTATGTTTAGTTAGTAGCATCTCTTGGAAGAACACACACCAAGTTTCAGCCAGATCGGTCTATTTCTTTGTGTTTGGCATTCGTTTGAATCGAGGAAGTCGAGTGATTTTCAAAAAATGGACGAAAAAGAATTTCGTGTGTTGATTAAACACTACTTTATGAAAGGCAAAACGCCTCAGGAGACTAAAGAGAAGCTTGATAAACATTATGGTGACTCTGCACCTTCGATTAGAACAGTTTATAAGTGGTTTCAAAATTTTCAGAGTGGCCATATGGGCACAAGTGACGCTGAACGTTCTGGACGCCCTGTTGAGGTTACTACTCCAGAAATCATTGATAAAATCCATGATATGGTGATGGATGACAGAAGGGTGAAGGTGCGTGAGATTGCTAGTGCTGTGGGCATCTCGAATGAACGGGTACATAATATTTTGCATCAACATTTGGACATGACAAAGCTATCCGCAAGATAGGTGCCGCGATTGCTCACGCTTGACCAAAAACGAAATCGTGTGAAGTGTTGCAAGGACGGTTTGCAGCTGTTCCAGAAGAATCCGCAGGACTTTAAGCGTCGTTTCGTCACTGTGGATGAAACATGGATACATCACTACACTCCTGAGACCAAAGAACAATCTAAACAATGGGTTACCAAGGGGGAATGAATCTGCACCAAAAAAGGCGAAGACCGTTCCTTCGGCCGGAAAGATTATGGCGACTGTCTTTTGGGATTCGCAAGGAATAATCCTCATCGACTATCTGGAAAAGGGTAAAACTATTACAGGTTCATATTATTCATCGTTATTGGACCGTTTGAAAACCGAGCTGCAAGAAAAACGCCCACGATTGGCCCACAAAAAAGTCCTTTTCCATCACGACAACGCACCAGCTCACACCTCAGCAGTTGTGGTCGCAAAATTAATGGAAATAGGGTTCCAACTCGTTTCACATCCCCCTATTCTCCAGACTTGGCTCCCTCGGACTACTATTTGTTCCCCAATATGAAGAAATGGCTGGCGGGAAAAAGATTTTATTCAAACGAGGAGGTGATTGCAGAAACGAATGGCTATTTTTCAGACTTGGACAAATCCTATTATTCGGAAGGGATCAACAAACTAGAGCAGCGTTGGACGAAGTGTATAAGCCTAAAAGGAGACTATGTTGAAAAATAAAAAAGGTTTACCCCAAAAAATTAAGTAGTTTTTATTTTTGCACGGACTTTTCAAACGACCCTCGTATTAGCATCTGGCAACCTTTAGCCGGATTTGTTTTGAAGCCCCGGTATCTCTCATGAGATGAGGGTTGGCGGGGAACAATGGGCATTAGGATTGCCTGCGTTCCTTCCCCTTTTTGGTGGAACCGCCCGTCTTAAGCAATCTTAATCTTAATGTTTGCTAGTCGCCTTCGTCCACGACACCTAATTGGGTAGTTCGACGTTAAGCTCGGCCTGAAAAAATAGGCAATTACTTTACTTTTCCTTTTTTTTTAAATAAAAATTGGTGCGAACAGTCCATACCACTTGTCCTCACCGCATTTTATAAAATTTAATCTTCTTGAATCTTACAAATATTTCTAAAAAGATATTTTAATTTTAATTCTGAATCTTATTTAGAAGAATATTGTGCTTAAAAGTAGTCCAAAGCTTAGTTAAAAGCATGAGAATTGTGGTTAAAATATTTACTGGTCTTGTGGTAACTTGAGGTCAAAACAATTAAACCAAATTTTACTTTAAACGTTCTTTCCGTAGTTTCTATTTATATTGAATATTTTCCAATTTAAAGAAACGAAATCATAAATTTTTGAACGTTTATTGAATTATCTGTGTGTAAATTGTTCAGCTGATTTGACTTATTGGAAACAAAATACCGTTCGTAAGCACTGCTGAATATCAACAGTGATCCGCACATTGGTAACATTTTAACCAGTAGTTACCACTGTTAGGCTAAATTCTTTGTAGATATTGTATTTCTTTAAAATACCTCCCATTCAATGCTCAAATAGGGCAAAACCTGTTTAAATTGTTGAACCAGATTAACTGAGATAGTAATAAGATTATATTCTAACGAGAGAACACTATCCGGAGGCCGGCTGAAAAAAAAAACTCCAGAGTTCTCGGTTCAAATCTAGTTGACCGCCCTTAGATTTTCTTTTTTCAAGAACCCCTTAAAACCCACTGTCTGCCTTTGTCTTAGTAAAATAGTAAATTTAAGAGCCGGTAACTGGATTCGAACCCCTTTTGGGAGATCTCTGGAAAAGATAGTAAACCAGATGAATGGCGACTATTTTCTTTAAATCAATGCAAATTATCTAGTTTCTAATTATTTGAATTTCAATTAATAATTTAGGAGCGTTTTTAATTAAACAGAAACATCTATTATTAAAGAAAAAAAAATTATAAGAAAATTCGCATCAAAATATAGGTTTGTATCAAAGGAACATAATGTCATAAAATCCCAGCCAAAAACCTGGTTGGAAATTAAATAAAATTGGATACAGCTTTAGCCATTATTTCTGAAATATTTTTAAATTTCTTACAAATGCATATGTAAAGAAACACATAAAAACAATTAACTATATTTTTTGCTTCAATTTTAGATTTAAAAAAAACAAACAAATGTTTTACAATTAGATTTAAGGTGCGGATCAAAGTATTATCGATAAGGTGGGTCTCCAACGAGTTGATAAATCTGGTATCTGTGGTTAAGAGATTTCGCTGGATAAGTTACGGCCGAATTCTATAAAGCTAACTAATATAAAACCTTATAAACTAAAAATAAGGTTTAGTATTGTGTAATTATTTGTTTTTGAGTTTGTTTGGGGTCACACAATTACACACATACATTCAAACAAATATAAGCGTGTCTCAAAACGATGACCACTCAGTCACAAGTCCAAACTAACAACCCTACTAGTCTACAAGTGCATTGTGGTATTTTGATAAACATTCTGATATATTGCACTCTGCAAAAGACAAAATTAGTTTGCACTGTCTGTCTGGTTACATTACTATTGACAGTACTGGTACATTATTATCTCATTTTGTGCAGAGTCTGATGTTAAGGCCGCTTATCGAGACGTTCTCGGACATTGTCTGGTGGACATTTCTAGGAGAATATCTCTCTGTGATCTGTAGACATACTGTGCGATTCAATCATCCTGGCTAACTTAGAATAGAATAGAAAAGCGGGACGGGGGCTACGCTCCACGGCACCGCAGCCACTAGAGGAATATAGTGCTCTCCCCCTTTGGATCTAGCAGGCGAAACCTCCCCTACTAAGGAAGTTGAGGACTTTCCTTACTAGTTCTTTTTGCGCTCCTATCTCCTTTGGCCTCAAAGTTCCAAAGGTTTCATAGCGCAACCATTTAACAAGTGAGAGGCTGTTTCCTCCTCTTCCTGACACAATCTGCACAACGGTTCCGAGCTAATAAGCCCCCACCTTGTACAGGTGCTTCCTGAACCTACCATGCCCCGTAAATAGGCCTGTAATCAGAGTAATCTGATTTCTACCCAAGCACAGAATCTCTTCGGCACTTTGTTTACACCGCCAAGGCATCATACTCTTACTGTGTTTAACCCCAGGACACATCACCCAGTTCTTTTCATGCTCTCTCCAGATCCAATCTCTGAGAGCCGCAAGAACTGCACCCTTGATGATCCCAAAACAGGTTCCGGGCCAATGAAAGGAGTACTAACAAAGCTCCGTTTCTGGCTAATTGGTCGACTGTTTCATTCCTCTTAATTCCCCACATGACCCGGCACCCATTCCAGCCGAACTATATTGTACCAAGCCACTTGTTCTAGGGCCTTTTTACAATCCCAAACCAGGGAAGAGGTATTAAGGGCCTTCAGTGCAGTTTGGCTGTCCTAAAACATGAAAATCTCCCTATTTCTAAGGATCCATTCGCAGCTTTTCCTCAGCATAGGTTTTATTAATTGCAAAGACCTCGCGGCCTGGAAGACGGTGGCGTATCTTCAAAGAGATCTCTCAATGAGTACCTCAGGTTTTAAGGCAATATTTCAATGTAATGAACTGGTTTTACAAACTATAATGTAAAGTAAGTAAAGTAATTGCCTATTTTTTCTGGCGTCCTTTACGTCCAACAACCGAATTAGGCGTCGTGGACAGAGGCGACTAGCAAACATATGTTACTTTACTGTAAATTTCTCATATTTAACCATTAAATAAAATCCAAGGCCTAAGACTGGGAATCGAACCCAGTACCACAATACATATTAGCTTTACAGGTCTCGCCTCTAACCGCTCGGCTACTGTAACGACTACTATAGCATTATTATGAGATTGGTGAGTATTATTGAGTTAGAACCTTGAATATAGTTGTAAGAGAAGGTGTTCACAGCAGAGATTTGTTATAGTTTTTAGTACTTTTGCCAAAAATGGTTCTACTAGTTATTACAAATTTTGCAAACCCACTTACTTATATGAAGGCCTATTTTTTATTCTTTTTTTAATGATTTAAGGCGCAACAACATCTTAGGTTATTGGCGCTCGGAGCTTTTTTCAGTGCACTGCCGGCCTCCGGACAGTGTTCTCTCGTTATAGACAACACTGTCCATCACCGGAAAGTGAGCTGTAAGAAGCTCCTAGGAAGAGAAAATCTAAGGGTCAGCAGCTGGATTCGAATCCGGGACCTCAGCGTGGGAGTCCAGTACGCTAATGAAGGCCTATTATTTTTAGTACACTTTTTTTCCCCCCAGATAACTTTATTTTCACGAGACCCAAAATGAATGCGTGGAGTTTTAAGCTCGCCTCTACTATTTCCGCATGTTGCGCGGTTCTAACACTCGTTATACTATTTATGAATATGTAATATCCAACCAAAATACCGAGCGGGAAGAATATCAGCTGTGCGGAAGCCATTCCTGTCTAATCCGGGGTAGGAAGGGCATAGTTACCAGCTGGAAAAGCAGAATTTACCCGCTCATAGGATTGGTATGGGGGGGGGAAATCCCCCTAGGGAGTGGTTACGGTCGCTGTGCTGAATACCCAGGTTAACAACAATAACAAAAAAAAAAAATAGAGGAAAAGATTTTTCCATTTTATTTTCTCAAATTGTAATTTTAAATAATTTGTTAGGGAAGGGATTAGCCTAGTGGTTAGCGCACTGTATTCCTACCCAGAGATCCAGAGTATTTGAATTTAGCTGCCGGCTATGATTTTTTTCCTCTTTCTAGGGAGCTTATTAAAATGCAATATCCAGCAATAGACTTGAGTTAAATGCAACGAGAGAACAGAGTTTAAAGGCTGGCAGTGCTATGGAAGAGGCTGCAGGTGCCAATGATTACAGACGTTGACGTGCCTTACATTTTTTTTTTTAATGATTTAAGGCGCGTCAAATATCTGAGGTTATTGGCGCCTGGAGCTTTTTTTTTCAGTGCACTGCCGGCCTCTGGACAGTCTTCTCTCGTAACAGACAACACTGTAATAAGCTATGAGAAGCTCCTAGGAAGATGAAAATCTAAAGGGCCAGCAGCTGGATTTGAACCCAGAACCTCCGCATGGGAAACCAATACGTTAACCGCATAGCTAATCCATTCTACCCAACTTACATTGTTTTGTCCAGTTAATATAATATTCTTCCAACTCGGAATGGTTGGCCTATAATAATTATAACCAACATTACGGTTTGTCAAACCGTACAATACCGTGAAATGTAACTTTACAGAGGAGCCCAGTCCAACCTTAAGACAAAAGGCTTCTCTCTCTTCTTGATGGCTAATCAAGTTATTTTACAACGTTTTTATGATTGAAAAAAAGGCTTATAAATTCAAAAAAACTGCTTTGTCGTATAAGTAAAGTAATTGCCTATTTTTTCAGGCGGACTTTACGTCCAACTACCAAATTAGGTGTAGTGGACTGAGGCGACTAGCAAACAAACTTTACTGTAAAATTTCTCATATTAACCATTAAATAAAATCCAAGTCCTCTAGACCGGGAATCGAACCCAGTACCACAATACATATTAGCTCTACAGGTCTCGCCTCTAACCGCTCGGCTACCGTAGCTTTGTCGTATATAGCCGGCTGTTACGACTTCATTATTGCTTGCAGCATATGTTAAGTTTATATTTACCACTTTCTTATGTGTCTGACTGGTTCGAATGCTAGCATATGCGCTACCAATTGTGCAGTCTAACTTCCGTCTGTAGAAAGATGGTGTAAGTTAAATATTGCTTAGTAAATTGTAAGCAATTTGAAATTTGTGAAATGTTATTCCAAGAGCGTAAACTTCAATTTTCTATTACAAATACGATTATGTTTTGTATTAAATATTGTTTCAAATTATATTCTTATTTATTAAGTACGCTTTTTTAATCATTTAACCATTTACCAATGAAGTTATAACCAGTCCTCACGAGAGGCGTTTGAAGAAAAATTTAGTAATGCAAATAATTACTGAAAAAAGATTGATTATTTTAAAATTGTAAGGCATGTACTGCTCAAAATATAAATTAATTTTATGTTCATTTTAATGGAAAAAAATTCGTTTTTGCGACGTTTTCAAGTGGAATTGGTGTAAGGTTCCCTGATTGGTTATATTTCACTGTATTTTTAAGGTTTTACCAACTTAATAAGGGATAAGGCCCTCTTTTCCTTCAGAAATACCTCTTCCCTGGTCTGGGAGTGTAAAAAGGCTCTAGATTAACTTGCTCGGCACAATAAAGTCTGACTTGAGTGGGTGCCGGGCCATGAGGGGAATGAAATAGCTGATCAGTTGGTTAGGAATGGAGCTAGTACTCCCTACATTGGCCCAGAACCAGTCCTGGGAATCACTAGGGGTGCAGTTTGTGAGGCTCTCAGAGATTGGATCTGGAGAGAACATGAAAAATACCGGTTGATGCTTCCTGGGATCAAACACAGTAAGAGGGTTATGCCCTTGGCTGTGCAAACAAAGAACCAAAGGGACTCTGGGCTTGGGCAGGAATCAGATTACTCTGATCACAGGCCTATTCACAGGGCACGGCAGGTTCAGAAAGCACCTGCACATGATAGGGCTTATTAGCTCGGAACCGTTGTGCAGATTGTGGTCAGGAAGAGGAAGAAACGGCCTCTCACCTGTTATTCGATTGCGTTGCAATCAAGCGGCTGCGCTACCGATATCTTTGGTACCTTGAGACCAAAGGAGATTATAGCGCAGAAGGAACTGGTAGGGAAAGTCCTCAACCTTCTTAGAAGGGGAGGTTTCACCTACTTGACTTAAAGGGGAAGGCACAATAAGCCTCTTTGTGACTGCAGTGCCGTGGGGCATGGGTCCCGTCCCGCCGTGTAAATCTAAATCTAATAAGGGATTAAATATGGCTTAAATATTAGGAATACGAAGGCGCCACAGTAGCCGAGCGGTTAGAGGCGAGACCTGCGAAGTTAATATGTATTGTTGGTAGTGGCTTCGATTCCCGGTCTTATGTATTGGATTTTAATGGTTAATAAAAAGAAATTTACAATAAAAAGTATGTTTGCTAGTCGCCTCCGTCCACCGACACCTAAGTGGTAGTTGGACGTTAAGCTGCGCCTAAGAAAATAGGCGATTACTTTACCTTACTTTACTTTACTTATTTGGAATACGAAGAAAAGTTTGTATGTAAATGCAATATTAGTAAAATGAAGCCATGAGAGTGTTTGTAATGGAGTCTTTGTTTAGTAGGACTTCAAAACTGAACGTTTCTAGGAAAAAATAGTAAGTTGAAAAGCTATAGAAAATGAATTTCCTAAAGAGATTTACGAAGGACCGCCACTATAAATAAATAGTATACAGAGACTTATAAGCACCTCTTTGAGAGGTATGTAATAAATTTAGTGGTAAGTTGGCTGGGCAATGTCACTATTGTAAAGCGAAGTGGGGCTGCGAAAGAACATTTTTAGCAAACAGTTGCATACAAACAAGAAGTTTATCGCTGCATGCAACTACAAACGTCGTATGTAATGTATTCTTTTGTCCCCTTTTTATATTATGAACCCAGTATTATTTAGTTACATTCTTTATTTAGTTAAAATTTCGTTTTTTAAACGTTATTTATCTTTTAACAAATTTTGGTGATGAAGTTATATTTAAGTTTGAATGAATGAATGGATTTCATAGGCGGTTTTAGAGCTGTATCAAGCGCGGTTAGTAATTTCACGCAATAGTGATTAATATTTAAAATACTACTCCTTAAATTAAATCAATTGCAGAAAATTTTTTTAAATCAGTTACAATATTAGTATCTAATCAACAGCAAGATTACCTACTAATGCCTGTTTTATAAGTTCTGAATTTGTATTCTGTATTAATGAAACGATTGACGAAAAAAGAAATTAACTTAGCATAGTTGAAAGAAAATCTATATTCTGTGAGTAAAAACTGCAACTTTACATACTTGTATAAATAAATAATTATAATATCCTTGATTTTATATGGCAGTGGTTGATTAATCTTCTTCTTTTTAGAGGAAAACTATTGTAAGACTTCATTTATGTTTCCGTTTCGCGCTATACTCGTACTAGCTGACGCTGAGTCGTTTATATTGTACATCCTCTTTGGAGAACAGATACAATTGCCCGTAAGAGTAATCAAATAGTATTGGTATGTAAGACGGTTTTCAGAAACAGATTTTATTATTCTGTAAAGAATAATTAAATTAATAGTTATATTTCATCGTCGTTAAACACTATGAAAAACTGTAACGTAAACACTCTAAAATGACGCTAAACCTTCCTAGACTATAACCTAACCTTCAGGCTGTGTGCCGTTGTCGGCAGCCCCCTCTGATGGCACTTTTACATCTCATAGTCTAGGAAGGTTTAGCGTCATTTTAAAGTGTTTACGTTACAGTTTTTCATAGTGTTTAACGACGGTGAAATATAACTAGTAATTTAATTATTCTTTACAGAATAATAAAATCTGTTTTTGAAAACCGTCTTACAAATTAAATTACTAGTGGTAATATTTTGACGAAGAAGAAAATGGACAGAGTAGAAGATAAACTTTTTGTGCACCTTGTTAAAGAAGGAGAGGATGATTTCAAGTTAGCAGGAATTTCGGAAGACAAGTCTTTATGGTTCAGACTTCCAAGTGAGTTCCAGAATTTAAAAATGCATAAGATACTATCCGCAAAATCAACAATAAAGTGTGCAATAACAGCGATAAAACCATGGTTATCGTAAAGTGGGTGTTAGAATTGATGAATTACTAAAAAAAAGAGTATTTCGTTGAAGATGGTAACCTCTGTTTTAAAAATGACGCTAAACCTTCCTAGACTATAACCTAACCTTCAGGCTGTGTGCCGTTGTCGGCAGCCCCCTCTGATGGCACTTTTACAGGTATAATAATCGATGTCCACAATGAATGGTAAATAAAAATATAACTTTTGTTAAGATAGAAGTGGAGACTCTCATGGTTCGATCGCGTAAAAAAAATATAGTTAAAAATAACACTTTAGTAATCATGCAAAAGACCGAGTGGACTCAGCAGGGGTACTCAAAATTAACGACAAAAAATAAGTTTCTAAAATGAAATTAAAAAAAAAAAAATAATGGTCAGATCAAAGCTTCCCACGCGGAGGTCCCGGGTTCGAGAATCCAGGTGCAGACCCTTAGATTTTCTCTTCCTAGGAGCTTCTTACAGCTCACTTTCCGACAGCGTTGTCTGAGAGAACACTGTCCGGAGGCCGGCAGTGAACTGAAAAGAACCTCCGGGCGCCAATAACCTTAGATGTTGACGCGCCTTAAATCATTAAAAAAAAGATCAAAGCTTCTCTTTGTCCTTCTCTTCCCAATGAATCACATGTTACTGTAGTAACATAAAAGCTTTACAGATTACATAAAATACATTCTTACAACTCTCCACAAACTTTGTTCGCTGCATTCAGATCTCGAAGAACTACAGACCACAACTGCATAGGACAGTTATGCAAATAGAATTAGTAAAATATATTTTTATAATTTTGGCAATGTCTCAGAAACATTTATGTCGAGACTGTAAATAATGCAGGATTAAAAGATTAACCGGATGTAATATATTATGTACACAATATTGTTTGTATATTATGTTTGTACATTGTGCGTAAGTAACTAATTTTACTAAATTGTTACTATATTGTAACTAAATTTTGTAAATAATTTAGATAATTTTACTCGCAAAGCCTACAGCCAATCAATTTGCCCTATCTCAATGTTTCAACCAATCAGGTGCCTAATACAATGTCATCATAGTAATTCCACCAATCAGCTGATACTAATTTATATTTCTATAATTTATGAAATAATTTACTGAACATTTAATTGTAAAATATTGAAATTACTCGCAAAAAATAAAATAAATCTTTTTACACTGAAAAGTATTCATTTTTTTAAATAATATCAATTTAATAAATACAATTTCGTGACATTAACCATTTCATTGTTCGTGAATTTATTTAAAATTAGTTACCATTGGTGCAATATTTTTTCTTCGGTATTTCGAATAGATTACTGACTCTTGTCTTGTTTACACTAGAGAATGCACTCTACATGCACATGAGTATGAGAATGCACACTACTACCGTATTACCGTATTAACTCAGGTCAAAACAGGTTATATTGTATTAGAATAACTAAGACAGTTTAGAATTTTTTTGTTTGATGTTTCTCATAATTAGAAAACAGACTTTAAACAAAAGTTGAACTGAATTTGTATGAAAGCTGTACTGCAATATAAATGCGTATTTATATACTGTTGCTTATTCTCCTTTCTGACTAGATAAAAATAAAAAAAAATTAAATATAATAATGCACTTTTTTAATTGAATAACAAATGGCAAGACAATTGAATGAAGCAAGACTGCGTGATAGAAAAGTGGACTTGTCAGAGAGCCCAACATCTTTTAAGGCAAACATTGTTGATAGTCTGCCAGATCGGCTCATACTTTGTACCCTGTCTACGGTAGCTAATACACAACATGCATTCTTATAATGCGCTAACTAGATCGCATAAAGCATAAATTAACTAACTTAGCTCAACCTACAAGAAGTTTAATTACGTCATCTTGGTATTTACTACCTCTCTCATTCTAAATTGAAAAACAAACTGACAAAAATCTGATGTATTTTCTAATACGATATTTTCTTGCCATTATTCTCTGTGTTCTAAATTTCAAATATTCCTTTAAATTCCGAACATTTTAGTTATTTATCAACACTATTAACTGGCTCGGCACAATAAAGTCCGATTGGAATGGGTGCCGGGCCATGTGGGGATTAAGAGGAATGAAATAGCTGATCAGTTGGCCAGGAATGGAGCTAGTACACCTTTCATTGGCCCGAAACCAGTCCTGGGGATCATTAGGGGTGAAGTTCGTGAGGCTCTCAGAGATTGGGATCTGGAGAGAACATGAAAAGTACTGGGTGACGCTTCCTGGGGTCAAACACAGCAAGAGTGTCCATGCCCTTGGCTGTGCAAACAAAGAATCAAAGTGACTCTGGGCTTGGGCAGAAAATAGATTACTCTAATCACAGGCCTATTCACATGGCACGGCAGGTTCAGAAAGCACCTGCACAAGATAGGGCCTTATTAGCTCGGAACTGTTGTGCAGATTGTGGTCAGGAGGAGGAAGAAACGGCCTTTCACCTGTTATTCGATTGCGTTGCAATCGAGCGGCTGCGCTACCCATCTTGTTAAGAAAATGCAAAAGCTCAAAAAGAACATTAATATAACTGAAAAAATAATCACAATGTTAATTGAAGTTTACTTTTTAAAATCTAAAAGTAGTTTATTGTGTTATTGAACCTTGTGGTCTCTGCTAACGACAAAAATATTAAAATGGTCCCTGGTCGTTAGAGGTTGAAACTACCAAGTTAGTAGATTTTGAGAGACTACCAGCTCCAATTTAAGCGAATGGTTTGAGATAGTAGAGCCAGTGCAGAAGCGTGGACAGTGCGTCTGTCCTGTGGGTAACTCGGATCAGTAAATCACTCGCCTGGGCAATATAAAGAAATTTACTACCAATCCCAATAAAAATAATCGCGCTTCTTATTAAGGCTTATCTATTCCAGTTAATCTGCAAACTATTACTCTTTATGCGATTATATTGGTTTTCCAGTTACATCCCAAATTTTATTTATTTTCCTTACACATGAATTGATTTATTTTCACAGGTTAACCAGATTGAAATGACCTATAGTGAATCTAATCTTCATTTACGACAAACCATGATTCTCCATCGTTTTGGCGAAGCAGCAATTTTATAATATTTTTAATGCATCACTGCTTTTATTTAACATAAAAAAATGGCCTTAATTCCAACCAGTTTATAGCTATAACAATTTAATTACACTAATCGAAAAGGCAATAAACTGTCCATAAGATGATGATGTAATTCTGCCATTTATTATAAGAGAGCGAATCAATTAAGAGTTTTCAATCAAACAAATACATCATAAATTTCAAAAGTTTAAATTACTTGATCGCACAGTCAATAAATATCTGTTACTCGACTTTTTTTCAGTACAGAAAATCACAATTACATTTATGATTACTAAAGTTTAAATAGCCCTGAATCCATCGGCTGAAACGTTAAATGCTTACTTCATGTTATGTCAAATTGACACTGCTGTACTCGGAAGTGTCTATGTATTACATATGGAATGCGAGTAGAAAATCAGTTGAACGACACAAACGATGCTGCTACAGAAGAACTATGCATGCGCCAAATCCTAACGACCGACAGCTGTGTAGCGTAAAGCCTTCTCTTTCGATTGTAGCGTCTCACGTGTTCTTGTAGAGAAATCTGTCTGACCGGAACCGTCCGTTTGTGTAATAGAGGTGTTAGTTTCGTTTTGCCGAAAACATGATACTACACATGTAGTAGAGCAACGAATTGTAGTGAAATTTCACATGAAACTGGGTAAATCCGCTACTGAAACTTATCTTTTATTTAAAGAAGTTTATGACAATGAATTTTAATCACGTGCTCGAGTTTTTGAGTGGTTCAAGCGTTTCCAAAATGGCCGAGAAGACGTCGGAGATGATGACCGCCCAGGTTGCCCTTCCACATCCAAAACGGATGAAAATATCGATTATCAACATTACTACCGTGAGGTGCTTGCTCAACTCCGTGAAAGAGTAAGGAAAAAAACGACCCGATTTGTGGAAGAACAAGTCATGGGTTCTCTATCAAGACAACTAGCCGGCTCACACTGCATTGTCTATCAAGACGTTTCTAGCCAAGTACAACATCTCAGTTTTAGGCCATCCGCCTTATTCACTTGACCTGGCCCCATGTGACTTTTATCTGTTCCCCAAAATCAAATCTGCATTAAAAAGGAACACGATTTCAGTCCTTTGAAGCTGTGAAAGAAAAAGCGGCACGCGTCATGCAGGAGCTCACAGAAAAAGACTTCCCAGCACTGTTTCGAACAATGGTAAATTCGCATGGAGCGTTGTAGGGATAGTGGAGGGGTGTATATTGAAGGTGATAATACCTAAATATGTATAAAATTAAAATAAAATGTTTTACAGCAATAGTCTCGTTATTTATTAGCCACACCTCGTACTATTTAAACAAACTACGATAGGCAGACTGTACACCGGTGTATCCCTATCAAGATGAATGCTTCTTTCTTCGCTTGAAAGATGCTATTCGCAAATGTGCGCAGGTCCAACGTCTTCCAGCAATTGAGAATTGTCAACGGCCATTTCCACATGCCACTTCCCGCAGTGCCAATGTCAAGCTCTGAATTTATTGGAGAATACATATTGACCGCCTTCTCTCCTTCATCTCCAACAGAGTTATGGGAGAAATATAAATCGCACATGGCTGAAGATATTTTTCTTTGAATTCGAAAGGAAAATTCAAATATGAGCTTGAATTACACAGCAGAAATCTACAACGAAGTGTCGATAATGATTGAAGATTTGTGCTCAGAAATCGCGAACAAAGTTCTCAATCAATCGGGGGAATGCCATCAACGAATCGATTTGCTGTTGCTTCGCTGCAGACTGAGCCACAGCAACGCATGACCGGCTACAGCTAGTTATTGATAAAACTAATTTAATTTAGTCCAAAATTAAATCAGTAAGAGAAAATATAATTACACCAGATTTTTTTTAATTGCATATTTTAATTAAGGCGCATCAAGATCAGAGATCAATGGCGGCCGGAGTTAGTTTTTTTTCCAATGCACTGCCGGCCCCTAGGCGTGTTCTCTCGTTACCAGCTACAATACCCATCATCACCTAAGATGATTATTCACATCAGTTTCTATTTAATTTCAAAGCAATGCTTGGCGTAATGCTTTGCTGTTTCTAGACAGATGTGCAATTCAATGAACTCTAGTCCGTTGTCTACAGATCGATTTGCTGACACAAATAGATGGAACGAATGACCGACCCATTGTGATTCGCATGCCTATTGCCGCTTTATATTTCTAATTTTTTGTTCTTTTATTAGATTTTCGAAAATAGAGAAATACAAATTTTGAAGTCTCCTTATTCTGAAAAATTGTTTTTTTTTTTTTTTCAGAAAATAAAACTTTTATAAATTATAAAGCGTCTAGTAAAAATTAGTATAAAATTTTCTCGACAGATAGTGTAAGCTTCCTCATTTTCAAAATCGGCAAATCGAGTAGTACAAATGGGACTTCAGAGGAAGGGGCGAAATCCTATCTATAGAACGTCGAGGTTCTACCCAGACAACTGCTTCTACGAGTATTAGGAGACAGAATCATTAATGTCTTTGTGGTGAAGTGGTAGGCAAAGAGAGATATACTCAAAGGATGTTCCCCAAATAATGAAAGCATTTGGTGCTTGAGTATGGTTTTGAATAAATGATAACTAAGGATTCAAAATTGGCGAGGAATCGGTCAAATAAAAACAAATCGTCTTTTTTGCCAACGTTTCGACAAATATATTGTCTTCTTCAGGGCCTGGATATTACAAATACAAAAATACTAACAATTTAGAGAATCAGTAACATAGAAAATCAGTAATACTACAAAAATAAACAGTAAAATACAATAAATTCTTTATAATTATTGAAAACTTACGTGGCTATGCGAGTTGGTTGAGTTACAGAAAACTGAGAGCCAGAAATGGAGAAGCAGGTATATACTCGTATATACAGATATAGCGGGACTTACACGGGAATTTTGGTACTGACAATGGGACAGATACAATAGACTAATTACAACAAAAGAGTAAATAAAATAGATATTGGGAAATTTATTTTAATACAAAAACCTTAAAGACACTTGGAGGAAAAACCAAAAAACCACTTATGAACTAAATACCATAAGAACCAAATGATTACCTGTTCCAAATTACCTGACCAAATGATATATACCTGCTTCTCCAGTTCTGGCTCTTAGTTTTCTGTAACTCCACCAACCCGCATAGCCACGTAAGTTTTCAATAATTATAAAGAATTTATTGTATTTTACTGTTTATTTTTATATTACTCTTTTTTTGCCGATTTTCTGTGTTACTGAATTGTTTGTATTTGTGTATTTGTAATATCCAGGCCCTGAAGAGGACAATATATTTGTCGAAACGTTGGCAAAAAGACGAATTGTTTTTTATTTGACCGATTCCTTGCCAATCCTTAGTTTAATAATTTACGGTCACGAAACCTATATATTCATAAATGATAACTTAACTTTGTTCTGGCAAGCAGGTTCGTTCAGAATTGAAAATAATAATAATAATGGCCTAACTGTCCCATGAATTAATAAAAGCGAATAAAAACCTTACTATTAATTAAATATAAATGCAAATAAAGTATTAAAGGTTAAATATTATAACGAAATATAGTATGAAGGAATGAAGCTTATAAAATCTCAACAAGAATCAGAAATGTCAAGTTGGAGTTGGTTGTGGCGATGATACAGGCGAATTTAAAAAACAGTGAGTGATGTAGACAGGTAAAGACGAAGGAGGATTCACTATAGGATGCGGTCCTTGGCGAAGAAATGTACTGTAGGACAAAAAAAAAGACAAATGCGGGGTATACCCCAGGAGTACGTTGAAAATTAGAATTGAGAGAAATTGAAGATTTTTAGGATACAAGGACATATTGACGAAGTAATTTAGAGAAGAGCCAGGTTTAATGATGCGTATTTCTAGGCCATGTCAGCATCACTAGGGGGGTATCGAAGAAGTATACAGCAGTTATGAAGCGCTATTGTTGTTTTGCTTTTGAAAGCCTCCACTAAAGCCAAAGTTGGGGTAAATATAAGAGGAGACGAACGGTAGGAAGGTATTTTGGGGAAGTATTTTCATTTTTCGAGAAAAGATGTTGATTAAAATACAAAAAACTTCGAAAATTATTGAGCGAAGGTAAAATTTAGAAGTAATCAAGACTTGGTCTCCCTCACTTCGAAAGTCTGTAGAGTAACTCTAGGTATTAGATGTGAATAAATCCACCCCAAAGTAGCATTGATGGGAGGATACTGGCACCAGTAACTAGTAAACTTGATGGCCGTCCTATCCTAAACTTGGCATAGAGTAGAAAGACCGGTTTGCCAGACTTACAATTCTAACTAGGCAAGCCAGATTTCAAAACTTAAAAGTGGAGGATCTATAACCCGCTTTGATATCCTTCAAGATCTAACATTGGTGAAAAAAACTCGAGAAGAAAAACCAAAAAGCTCTAGGAAGCAGTGGCGAAGCAAAAAAATGGGGACGAGCATCGATCATGGTGCCTCGAAGACTGCTAACTCTTTCATTTATTTCAAGCCAGAGAAAAACTGAAATTCCATTATTATTATTTTTTTTTAATTAATTATACAATATTATTTACTTGAACTCACAAACTTAAATATATTCAAGCAAAACAAGCTTATACAGAAATTGTCAACAATATCTTCAAACTTAAGGGGTGCTTGTCCTAATTTGTGTACAAAAACATGTTTATTTGAACGTAAATTCTAATTTAAATCTATAAAAACTATTCTAAACTGATCCATGAATTCCTAAATGAATTAACTGAATTTTATTTTGTATAATTAGTTAAAGCATTAAATGTCTTTTAATTACTATAGATGCAGCCAACAAAGTACCTGTCGCAAAAATGCGCTTTTTGGTCGTATCCCAAGTTAAACTAGAAGTGATTGTTTTAGAAAAATGCGAGGCGTGGTGATTGTAGCAAAGAGGAGCGGATCCCTGTGATTTGCTGTAGCATTGGTTTGCTGTGGAAAATTGAGGAAGCGGAGATGAAGCGAATCATTTAGATTGGGAATATTAAGGTCATTGTGTAGGATTGCATATTAATATGGCTTATAATGGAATACACTAGCCGAATGTCCAGATTGATTTTAGTAGTTTATCAGAAGTTACTTTGTCCAGCAAATTTTTTTTTTGATTTGGATCCCAATAGATGACGTAGTTTTGCGTATCTTTTGCTTTAGTTTTTTAGTATAGAGAGAGACGATTCCAAGTTGGTTGGCTATCCAAGATAGGTAGCAGATTGGATGTGGCGATTGCATTATTGTTTAGAAACAGATTTGCGCAAATTCGTCGTCTAAGCATAAACATAGTTTACACACCTTTACCGCCGTTGATTTCAGGATTTTGTGGAGTTCAGTTCATTATTTGAGGAATTAAGACTCATAAAAGGAATCTGTCTTTGTAGAAAGTATTGGAGGATACATTTGGGTAGATGTACTGCTCTACAAATACTGCTCTTCTATCTAGCACAGATCTAGGGAACATTATTAATAATGAGGAGGATAAGGACCCAGATTTGTGCTTAATTAGCCAGCATCAAGGAAACTTGATATACAGTGACAGGTTCAAGACGGGAAGGAGTCTTAGAGTAGCCGGAGAGTGGATTTTAGAGGTCATTTAAATTTGTGTTTTTTTTAAAGCAAAGGTCAAGTGGATGCTAGGGTGTAGTTCGATGAACAAGAAATGGACAAGACAGAACAGAGAGGAATTTTCTCGGATAATCTGACTTCTTTCAAAGAATTGGAAAATACCATAGTGTTTACTAGAGCTGATAAAAGAGTGTAGAAGAAAGCTCAGAAGTGAGCCTTTTCTGGGTTGCAGGACATTAAGAAATCTAAGGTTACAAAAAGGCTGAGGAATTGGGAGAATATAGATTCTTCTCTAGTAGGCCGTGCTACCGTGTCTGGTCTGCTAGAATCAAAACTACAAGTGAAACTACAAAAAAAAAACTGGACATGAGATGGCACCAACTGAACTTCTGCGCCAAAATCAAAGAGATTAATAGAGGGAATTGATAAGCCTAACCATATCGTTAAGATTATCCAATGGATTAAGAAGGATCTAAAGAAGATGGTAGCCCGCCACTTGTTTAGCATGAAGGTAAGTTAGCCGACTCAGGGTGGAATTGAAGAGTGTGTAGAGCCGGTGGCCACATTACCTTGGGGAATGTCCATGCTTTTGAACAATGCAGACTGAGGGTATTTGGAGCGGAGACGATGCAGTGGAACAAGTTTATAAACCTGAAGAGGTACTGTAACGAGACTGGAAGGTTTAAGATGAATCAGTGTGAAGAATGAACGTGGGAGTTAGGGTTTTCTGTTGGGCTAAGGACCCACTCGTGGCTCAGGTCCTTCTAAAGGTACCCGTTTAAAATAGTAATAAGGGTATTCTGCCGAGTTAGGTGCGACTAGAAATAATCGAAAACCAAATCCTACTATAAAATAGCGAACAAGTGAGATGAGATTTGAGAATTGGGTAATTTGGCAAAACTTATTTTTTTAGTAACATTCCTAGTCTAAGGGCTGCACCATATCCAGAAAGACACCTGAACAGTACTCTAATTTGAACTCAAAATACGAGGAATTGATCGCCTAAAAAACCAGAACACTGGTTCGTTAATCAAATTGGAACGCTGCCAAATTTTGCCATTGAACTAAATAAGATTTTCTAATTCTTTAGTTTCTAATGAGGTAATCGCTCCATAAACTGAACCAATTAAATCTGTACTCACCACGATCTGCAGAGACTGCAATTATTCCAATCTGAAACAATTAAACAGAAGAAAAAAGATTAACTTTTAAAAAAATCTGGTAATATATCTTTACAAGACAACTACTACTACTACTATAAAATCATCCTTAATTCTTATCGCTTTGGTAGGTACCTACCCATTCAGGAGAACCTTTAATCGAATTTTAGGAAAGCAATTTATCCAGTAAAAATTGTAGATTCGTGTCAGTATAAAAAGCTTAAATAAAATCTTAAAATACGGAAAATTTTATTCGGTTAAGTGGCACTACCAAGTGAGCCGATTTTTCCCAAATTTTGGAGATTTATTTTTTACTTTAAAAAGTCACAAATTTGGTATTTTTTAGCATTATACGGGGGGGGGGACCAGTACAATAAAACCATAATGTTACTTTAGGCGTAAGCCTAATCTACTCCTAACACGGAAATGCATTTAATTTTTTTGTTTTATTTAATTTAAGGGCGCGTCAACATCAGCGGTTATTGGCGCCAGGAGCTTTTTTCAGAGCACTACCGACTGCCTGTCTCTTGTTACAGACAGCACTGTCCATCACCGGACAGTGAGCTGTAAGAAGCTCCTAGGAAGAAAAAAAATCTAAGGGTCAGCAGCTGGGATTTGAACCCGGGACCTACGCCGTGGGAATCCAATACGATAACCTCATAGCTAATCCCTTCCCTTCTTGATTACCCTGAAAAATGATTCAATTAAACGTTACAGATTAGAAGAATCTGTAAGAATATTAGCATACTAAATTTAAAAAAACAAAAAATCAAAGTAAAAGAAAAATGAATAGAAAATTCTTAAAACTGATAACTGTTTTTTCAAAATAGACCATACTCAATTCATAAGCAGTCAGGACAGAAGAGGCACACCAACCTTACATATAACAATGTAAAAATAAAAAAATATTAGAATTGTTAATAAGCATAAGCCCTGAAGATGACCTAGTTCCTAGGTCTAAAGCTCGGGCAAAAATAAACAACCACGATGGCCGATCGGTTAGAGGCAAGACCTGCAAAGGTAATATGTACGGTGGTTCAGGGTTCAATTCCCGGTCTCTAGGCCTTGGATTTTATTTAATGATTAATATGAGAAATTTATAGTAAAGAACGATAGCCTAGCGGTTAGAGGCGAGATCTGCGAAGATAATATGTATTGTGATACTGGGTTCGATTCCCCGGTCTTAGGGCTTGGATTTTTATTTAATGGTTAAATATCAGAAATTTACACTTAAGTATGTTTGCTATTCGCCTCCGTCCACGACACCTAATTGGGCTGTTGGACGTAAAGATCGCCTGAAAAAATAGGCTATTACTTTACTTTTACTTTAGTTACTTTACATTATAGTTTGTAAAACCAGTTCATTACATTGAAATATTGCCTGAAAAAACCTGAGGTACTCATTGAGAGATCTCTTGGAAGATACGCAACCGTCTTACGCCGCGAGGTCTTTGCAATCAAAACTTGATTTCCCGGTCTTAGATCTTAGGCCTTGGATTTTATTTTATGTTTAATACTCGTATGAGAACTTTGTAGTAAAATATGTTTGCTAGTCGCCTCCGTCCCACGACATCTAATTGGTAGTTGGACGTAAAGCCCCGCCTGAAAAAATAGGCTATTACTATAGTAAAGAACGATTGCTAAAAGCGCCTCGCCGTACACGAAGCTTAATTTGGTAGTTAACAAATATAGCTCGCTAGAAAAAAAATATGCATTACTTGACATCACTTTTTGTTGTAGAGAGGGAAAAAAAAGTATCGAATCAGAAACTGATTAAGAAAAACACGAGATAACAGCCAATAAACATAGAGCAGGCGTTACAATACACGCAGAATAACATTATTTGTCCGGCATACTATAGTTCTGATGTCTTGGTGCCTATCAGACGAGGCGGTTCGGCAGGCTAACTTCACAAACAATCTCATAAAACATTTACTTTTCTTTGTTCTTCTGGCAATTTGTGAACACGCATCACTGTAAATGTAGGTCTTAAAACTTATTCCAAGTTTTGATTACACAGTATTGTCATATATTTATTGTTTAATGTAAATGGGATATTGAAATTTTATTGATTCTTAAGTTATTATTTGGAATAACAATGGATGTTCTACAGCTGAATGAACCAGATATTTTGAGGAATTTAAAATAAAATAGAGCTCAACGATCAATCAATGCTCTACGAGGGTCGTTTGAAAAGTCCGTGCAAAAATAAAAACTACTTAATTTTTTGGGGTAAACCTTTTTTATTTATCAACACAGTCTCCTTTTAGGCTTATACACTTCGTCCAACGCTGCTCTAGTTTGTTGATCCCTTCCGAATAATAGGATTTGTCCAAGTCTGAAAAATAGCCATTCGTTTCTGCAATCACCTCCTCGTTTGAATAAAATCTTTTTCCCGCCAGCCATTTCTTCATATTGGAGAACAAATAGTAGTCCGAGGGAGCCAAGTCTGGAGAATAGAGGGGATGTGAAACGAGTTGGAACCCTATTTCCATTAATTTTGCGACCACAACTGCTGAGGTGTGAGCTGGTGCGTTGTCGTGATGGAAAAGGACTGAAAAACGACGCTTAAAGTCCTGCGGATTCTTCTGGAACAGCTGCAAACCGTCCTTGCAACACTTCACACGATTTTGTTTTTGGTCAAGCGTGAGCAATCGCGGCACCCATCTTGCGGATAGCTTTGTCATGTCCAAATGTTGATGCAAAATATTATGTACCCGTTCATTCGAGATGCCCACAGCACTAGCAATCTCACGCACCTTCACTCTTCTGTCATCCATCACCATATCATGGATTTTATCAATGATTTCTGGAGTAGTAACCTCAACAGGGCGTCCAGAACGTTCAGCGTCACTTGTGCCCATATGGCCACTCCGAAAATTTTGAAACCACTTATAAACTGTTCTAATCGAAGGTGCAGAGTCACCATAATGTTTATCAAGCTTCTCTTTAGTCTCCTGAGGCGTTTTGCCTTTCATAAAGTAGTGTTTAATCAACACACGAAATTCTTTTTCGTCCATTTTTTGAAAATCACTCGACTTCCTCGATTCAAACGAATGCCAAACACAAAGAAATAGACCGATCTGGATGAAACTTGGTGAGTGTTCTTCCAAGAGATGCTACTAACTAAACATAACCTCGATACGCGCCAGTGGTGCTATCTCTCTGACTTTGCACGGACTTTTCAAACGACCCTCGTACGTTAGTTACAAAACTTCAAGAATCATACGGATCTTCGTTAGTTGAAAACTCCGACTGAAATCGAATTTTCATCATAATCGAATTAAAGTTATAAAACTATTTATACGCTTATAAGTCGTATAACTGGTTTTTCCGCCTGGAGTCTGGACTTGTAGTAAGCAACACCAAGAAACTCCAGGACAACGCAACAGATTCTCCTCGGATGCACTAGAATTCACTCACTCCACGAGACTACGTCCATTATCTTCGTACACTCCTACATCCAAAATCGTCTGCTCAAACTCCTTTCCATCCTAGACTGCCATCCTAATCCACTATGCCGCGGACATAACCTCCTACAGATCCTTCTATACTCTACAGACACAAAAGAATAAAATAGATACTTCTACACTAGCTGCAGGTTTTTCCTCTCCTTTTTTCCCTGCATTCGTATCCTGCTCATCTTAACCTCTCTCGTGCCTCACTTGGTAAGAAGGTTGAAAAGTATTATACATTATACTTCTGTATTTATTTTATGTACATATATTTATAAAAATAATTTTTTTTTCTTCTTTTTTTTTAAATGATTTAAGGCGCGTCAACATCTCAGGTTATTTCCCGGAGCTTATTTCAATGCACTGCCGGCCTCCGGACAGTGTTCTCTCATTACAGACAATACTGTTCATCACCGGACAGTAAGCTATAAGAAGCTCCTAGGAATAGAAAAATCTAAGAGTCAGCAGCTAGATCCCGGGACTTCCGCGTGGGAGTCCAGTATGCTAACCGCATAGCTAATCCCTTCCCAAATAAATATTTGTTCATTCACTATAACTGATTTAAGGAAAAACAAAGAAGCCATTTTCGAGAAAAACTATAACTTAATATCAGTACCTCAGAGGTGTTCAACACTTTGTCACACAGTTATTTTGCTTAAATCTTTGGTGGATAATAAGTAACATAGATGCACGTTAACAGATGGTTGTGTAATAAAAAACAATAATTTGGTATTATAAACATTAAAAAAAGAAATTTTGAAAAAATGGACTTAGTGCTATATACCTCCGAGGGTACTGATAGTTATGCCTGTGCACACACTTCCGCAGACAAATAGTCTTATATGCATACAAATTTGGAAAAACCAGGTTTCTGGACTATTTGGACAGTATTTAGGGTCCAAAGGATAGCCTTTCGACTGAATTCGGGTCTTGTCGGAGAGATGAGACGCTTCTTAATGATAATGTCGTTTTTAACTAAAAAAAATGAAGTACTACATTAAAATGTTCATTATTGTTAAGTGTCTAACCAGAAAAGTCGTTAGAAAACTCCTGACAAGAGTGTCACTGCTTTCTAGATCTACAATTTTAACATGATCTTAAATTTTCCACCACAGTCAAATTCAAAATTACTTTGTGCGTATACAGTATGCAAAGTTTATAGAAAATTGATGATATTTTTTGAACTTCTATAAGGTTTCTCATGATCTGTATTTTATGTCCATGATATTACAGATAAGTTCGATATTCAAAGGAATTTTGTTAGAAGTTTGTCGGGCCATAAAGTTGAAGATTAACCCAGGCTACATCCAGATAAAGTAACCATAAGCTACTGATTATCAATTCAATTGTGTGTGTAGAATAGATTATTTACTAGAAAGAAGCAGTATGACGTTGGATGTCAGCACGTTGATGGCTATGTGGCACAAATGTTGGGTAAAGAAATAGCCTAATTATAATAAACGTTTTCTTTTTGGTGAACATGATACTCAGATATTAATTAACAGGCCTAAAGGCAGAAGTACGCGCAAGGTGCCAAATTACTGTATAGTCAAGAACTCTTTGAGACAAAGTGAAATCAAATACACAAGACATTGTTTAGACCTAAATTTACTTGCTTTGCTATCTTCAATAGCGTGAAACGATCGAATCTCAGCTCTACCTTTGAAATTATGCGTATGGAGGAAAGAGGTAGGTATATGGAGAACCTCTAATAAGTAATGATTTTCTCAACAATAACTCTCAGATCGTTTATATGAGAGACAATGAACCTAGTCTTTCTCACAGCAATTATATTACACAATTCTGCACAGATTCTCCACAGATACAGAGAGCAGTTGATAACCTCCTGGCTAACCTGGCTTGCGAGCAAGAGGAGGCACCTTTGAAGGCACAGTACATGCTTCACAAGTTGAGTAAAGTGCATTATTTGATAAATTAAGGAATAAGTTTGGTCCTTTACATGAAAGATCACTTAAATATGTGGCAGGAGGTTTCCAATTCTTTTTTGGTAATTAAACGCAACTCTCCCAAAATTACCAAACCTTCTTGTTTGTAACAGATGTAAAATTAATTTTTAGCCATTTTATGTATGCTTGAGAATATCTAAAGCTATTAACATTTGATTTTTCTTAGAAAAATCACTCGGAAAACTACTTATTTCCCGATATAAAGAAAAATACTAGCTTTACTGCCTTGGCAATATTTTCAGTAGAAAGGGGATGAAAAAATACATAAAAATGACCAATCGCGTGCTCTTCTTTCTCTTTGATAACAAGTTAAAAAATTGATATCAGATTTTGAAATGACCTAGCACCTTTAATTTTGAAGATATCGAATTGCGGTTTCCAGTTTCTTTCATAACTTTTTATAATCTTTAAAACTGTGTACATGAAAATGAGGGTCAACTGAAAACCCTCACTTTTAGTCGCGCGTCAGCCGCGTATGCGGGCAGGAATCTAAAATCAAGTCACATATTCTGAAACTAGAGGTGACGGGCAACAAATTTTTTCTCTACCATTTCTTTGCTCAGATTAACCGTTTAAGTATGAAATGCATTTGAGCCGTCTTAAAATGAACACCCTGTATATCATTCTACTGAGATGCTTCTCAAAATTAATGTATTTTGTATTCAAGTTAAGAACATAAAATAAATAACAATAATACAATAAACAATTATTTGCAAAAGTATTATGTTGAATGTAGTAACAAATTCTTATTTGTTTATAACTATGTCGATGATAAGTAGCGCATTATTTCATACGTAAATGTGCAAAAGCTGTAATTATAGTACTTAAAATTCATAATAGCTCTCCAACCAACCGATTTGGTTTAGTAAAAGTGAATAAATACAACAACTAATCACAAACTGGCACTTGTCTACTTAAAAAAATATACTACGTTCTGATTGGCAGTCATTTACTTTTCACAGTCCACACGTCACATTACTGTCACTAGCTCAGCTCCTACTGTATTATGTTCTTCTGATGTAAATAGATAGATAATGTACTGTATTTAAGAAGAAGAAAATAAATTTATTATCCTGGGACGATTGTCCCCTAAAATAAATGCATGTACACTTGGAGGCCCTATTGGTTTGGCCTAACTTTTAAATATTTATAAATAAAAATAAGTATTTACAAAAATGACAAATTAAAAAGAATACAATTATAGTTTTGGAGGAAGCTGGGTAGAAAGGAGATAATTGAACAGGAGGGATTTAAAGATAGATAGGGTAGGAGCATGGCGGACAGATGATGGCAAGTAGTTCCAGAGAGAGGTAGCGCGTATTAGGAAGGATCTGTCAAAGGATGAGGTACGGTGTGAGGGAATATAGAGATCAGAGATCTAGTATTACGAGAACGGACCGAGGATTTGAACTTAAAGAGTTGGAAAATATGGTCTTTCAGATTGGATAACTTGGAAAGGAATGAAGCCCACAAAAATACTGGCGGCGATAGACAGGAGAAAAGCCACTTCAACTCATCGTAGTAGTGCGAAAAATCCGAGTGTCTCTGGGAATGCTAAAAATAAATCGAATGAAGCAGTTCAAGTTCATGAGAGGCGCTTTGAAGCTTAGCTTCAAGATCACCAGAAAGACCGGCCATATACTAAGCAACCATAGTCCGAAATGGGGGTCCTTATGTAACCCCAACCGGGTTTTTGGCCGTAACTCCGCCAAAAATAAAGATACAGCATCGGGAGTGGAAAATTTGAAAACTAGACCAAAAAAAACATATAGTGTACTTCGTAGGTTTTTTCGAAATTCCGCTTTCCTAAAAAGTTATTAGCGATTGATGCGTTTTAAATGGATCACCCTGTATATTTTAAGTATACATATACTATACAGTATACGAGTATACATGCATTTGGTAACTTTTAGTAGCTCCAAAAAATGAAAATTATCAAAATTAAAATGGAAACAATACGAGGGTCGTTTGAAAAGTCCGTGCAAAGTCAGAGAGGTAGCACCACTGGCGCGTATCGAGGTTATGTTTAGTTAGTAGCATCTCTTGGAAGAACACACACCAAGTTTCAGCCAGATCGGTCTATTTCTTTGTGTTTGGCATTCGTTTGAATCGAGGAAGTCGAGTGATTTTCAAAAAATGGACGAAAAAGAATTTCGTGTGTTGATTAAACACTACTTTATGAAAGGCAAAACGCCTCAGGAGACTAAAGAGAAGCTTGATAAACATTATGGTGACTCTGCACCTTCGATTAGAACAGTTTATAAGTGGTTTCAAAATTTTCGGAGTGGCCATATGGGCACAAGTGACACTGAACGTTCTGGACGCCCTGTTGAGGTTACTACTCCAGAAATCATTGATAAAATCCATGATATGGTGATGGATGACAGAAGAGTGAAGGTGCGTGAGATTGCTAGTGCTGTGGGCATCTCGAATGAACGGGTACATAATATTTTGCATCAACATTTGGGCATGACAAAGCTATCCGCAAGATGGGTGCCGCGATTGCTCACGCTTGACCAAAAACTCGTGTGAAGTGTTGCAAGGACGGTTTGCAGCAGTTCCAGAAGAATCGCAGGACTTTAAGCGTCGTTTCGTCACTGTGGATGAAACATGGATACATCACTACACTCCTGAGACCAAAGAACAATCTAAACAATGGGTTACCAAGGGGGAATCTGCGCCAAAAAAGGCGAAGACCGTTCCTTCGGCCGGAAAGATTATGGCGACTGTCTTTTGGGATTCGCAAGGAATAATCCTCATCGACTATCTGGAAAAGGGTAAAACTATTACAGGTGCATATTATTCATCGTTATTGGACCGTTTGAAAAACGAGCTGCAAGAAAAACGCCCACGATTGGCCCACAAAAAAGTCTTTTTCCATCACGACAACGCACCAGCTCTCACCTCAGCAGTTGTGGTCGCAAAATTAATGGAAATAGGGTTCCAACTCGTTTCACATCCCCCCTATTCTCCAGACTTGGCTCCCTCGGACTACTATTTGTTCCCCAATATGAAGAAATGGCTGGCGGGAAAAAGATTTTATTCTAACGAGGAGGTGATTGCATAAACGAATGGCTATTTTTCAGACTTGGACAAATCCTATTATTCGGAAGGGATCAACAAACTAGAGCAGCGTTGGACGAAGTGTATAAGCCTAAAAGGAGACTATGTTGAAAAATAAAAAAGGTTTACCCAAAAAAATTAAGTAGTTTTTATTTTTGCACGGACTTTTCAAACGACCCTCGTACAAAGCAGAAAAAAGTTACTAATTAAGCATAAACCAAAAAGTTTATTTGTCGAAATAGTATAGCAAGAAGTTAAGCAAATTTAAGGAATTTTGAAAAAATTCTTGTTGATCGCACACATAAACTAAGACAGCAATTTCTAAAAGTTATTTTCGCAGATTTATCTTTAAAAAAAAAGTGAATTAAATTGGAAAAACAGAATTTAGAAAATTAACAGGTAAAGAGTTCTTTTTGTTTTGTAAGGAAGAAGTGGAAAGTAGAGCATTTGCAAGTACGAAGATATAACTTGTGTTTATAAGCTCGTTAAAAACAAAAGTTCCAGAATTTGCAATACAAAGGTCGGTGTTATCGCAAGACTGACGTCACTCGCCTCAAGAATGTGGGCGTCAATGTGGCGATAACACTCGCAAGTTGGAACGCCACTGTCTCTACTTACTAACCAATTTTATTTCTTATCGTAACTTGTGAGAAAGGTAGCTTTCACCATTGGGATGACCAAACTTCTAGACAATGTACTAGTCTAGCAATCTCGAAATTCAATCGAGAACTTGCAAAATATTTACTGGTTAGAAAGGTAGCATTCTTTACACCTTTTTATTTAATTTATTTATTACCTTCCAGGTAGGCTGGTTACAATAAGTGCCACAAGGAGCGCTACTGTTATATATTACCAGAAATATTGGTACAATCTCTAACCTTTGTAGCTTTTTAAAACTCATTTTTACTTTCTCCTAAACTCAATGAATGTTAAGAAAAATTGTTTTTTTTTAGCCATAGTACGGAGCATTAGTTATTCGGCGAAGAATTTTAGGTTGAAATGAATGGAAGCGGTAGATATTACAATGCTTGGCCTAACCCTCATGCTTCAAGTCCACCATTATGGTTTCATTAGTGTGTTTTATATCCGTATTTTGTAGTAAGTGGTAAATTTTTTTTTCCAAATTCTTGTCGTTTAAATCTTGAATGCAAATCCCACGTCATTTTTTCGTAAATTTTGAGTCCTTTGACAGTGTCAGCGCAAGGAAATGAAATCTGATTTTGATAGAAACAGCAGGACAAGTTGTACGAATACAAATGTCACTTATATTCTACCATTTTTGTGTATTAAATTGAATTTCCATTTTCTAAATGACTTTTTTTTATTTTTAATGGCTTTCTCCAGTGTCCATTATCGGACAGTGAGCTGTATAAGACGCTCCTAAGAAGTGAAAATCTAAGAGAACCAGCAGCTGGATTCGAACCCACGATCTCCGCGTTGGAATCCAGTATTCGCTAAATATTGCCGCATGATGCGGGATGATTTTATTGCGACAGAATAAGAAGTGAGAGAATGGTTATATCGTTTGTTTAAAGTGTAAGTTGTGGTTAATTATGGTATGGTTCACAATTCAATACGATTTAATGTACTAACTATATATTTAATATTAGTTCAATAAAGAATGTTTCAACTAGCAATAATTAGGCGCTACACGGTAGCCGAGCGGTTAAGAGGCGAGGCCTGCAAAGCTAATTTGTATTGTGGTACTGGGTTCGATTCCCAGTGTATAGGCCTTGGATTTTATTTAATGGTTAATAAAAGAAATTTACAGTAAAGTATGTTTGCTAGTCGTCTCCGTCCACAACACCTAATTGGTAGTTGGACGTTAAGCCCCGCCTGAAAAAATAGGCGATTACTTTTTACTTTAATTAATAAAAAATTGTCAAAAATTGTTCACGCAAGATTCAGGGTATGTTGAATACTCAAAATTAAAAATGTACAAATATAATAAGAGAAAATGAAAAAGTAAGTATACTGAAATATAATTAGTTACAGAAAATTAGTCAATTTAAATTGTACAAGAAATTCGTAGATGTTGGCCGTATTTTAGGGTAAACAATGTTCCAAGCAGTTCATTCATTGAAATACACCATTGTGCCACCACTTGCGAAGTCAATTGTAGTTACCTTTACAAATAAATGTAAACAAATAATAGCTTAGTTTTGTAATGGTAAAGAGTTGCACACAGTTGGAATCGATCGTCTGTATTATACTGTTTGAAGTCGACTTACTGACGCTGTACGACTGTTATTTTTATCAATATCGAAGTCCAAAGGGCATGTTACAACCTGTTTAATTCTTAATTGAACCGTTTACTATTTCCTTGAGGTGGTAAGTTTGACTAGGAGCGACCAAATTTTCTTATTTTGCCCCTTCGCAGGGGTTAGGGGCATTTTCTTAAAATAATAGCAGTTTACTTTCTTAACAATAATAGTTTAAAAAGTTCAGTATAAAGCTTCAATTAAACGCCAAAATGTACACAAATCAGCGAGTACCTAACATTTCATACGTACTTCAGCCCGTAATTTCAGCCATTTAGAAACGTACGAAGAAGCTTACGTTTCAAATTTTGCAACAATTGGTATCATTTAAGTTACTTTACTGCATTAAATTTTCATATTATTTTTAACGCGTAACTATTAGATAAAATAAAGTATTACCTATTTTTTTCAGGCGGTCTTTACGTCCAACTATCTACCAATTAGGCATCGTGAACGTGAAGCAGCAATCAACTTAATCGAATAATGAACTTAAACCGAACAATGTTTATTTCCCGTTGCTGCACTAAACTTGCACTTAAATCAGATGTCAAAAACAGAAAAATCTGCAATGTATTTTGGTAAATGCATTTTTTTGAAAAGCCAGTGCATGAATAGTTTGATATCTTTTATTACAATCAATCTAAGTTAAATGGTGTGCTACACTTTACGGAACAAATACGAGGGTCGTTTGAAAAGTCCGTGCAAAGTCAGAGAGATAGCACCACTGGCGCGTATCGAGGTTATGTTTAGTTAGTAGCATCTCTTGGAAGAACACACACCAAGTTTCAGCCAGATCGGTCTATTTCTTTGTGTTTGGCATTCGTTCGAATCGAGGAAGTCGAGTGATTTTCAAAAAATGGACGAAAAAGAATTTCGTGTGTTGATTAAACACTACTTTATGAAAGGCAAAACGCCTCAGGAGACTAAAGAGAAGCTTGATAAACATTATGGTGACTCTGCACCTTCGATTAGAACAGTTTATAAGTGGTTTCAAAATTTTCGGAGTGACCATATGGGCACAAGTGACGCTGAACGTTCTGGACGCCCTGTTGAGGTTACTACTGCAGAAATCATTGATAAAATCCATGATATGGTGATGGATGACAGAAGAGTGAAGGTGCGTGAGATTGCTAGTGCTGTGGGCATCTCGAATGAACGGGTACATAATATTTTGCATCAACATTTGGACATGACAAAGCTATCCGCAAGATGGGTACCGCGATTGCTCACGCTTGACCAAAAACGAAATCGTGTGAAGTGTTGCAAGGACGGTTTGAAGCTGTTCCAGAAGAATCCGCAGGACTTTAAGCGTCGTTTCGTCACTGTGGATGAAACATGGATACATCACTACACTCCTGAGACCAAAGAACAATCTAAACAATGGGTTACCAAGGGGGAATGAATCTGCGCCAAAAAAGGCGAAGACCGTTCCTTCGGCCGGAAAGATTATGGCGACAGTCTTTTGGGATTCGCAAGGAATAATCCTCATCGACTATCTGGAAAAGGGTAAAACTATTACAGGTGCATATTATTCATCGTTATTGGACCGTTTGAAAACCGAGCTGCAAGAAAAACGCCCACGATTGGCCCACATAAAAGTCCTTTTCCATCACGACAACGCACCAGCTCTCACCTCAGCAGTTGTGGTCGCAAAATTAATGGAAATAGGGTTCCAACTCGTTTCACATCCCCCCTATTCTCCAGACTTGGCTCCCTCGGACTACTATTTGTTCCCCAATATGAAGAAATGGCTGGCGGGAAAAAGATTTTATTCAAACGAGGAGGTGATTGCAGAAACGAATGGCTATTTTTCAGACTTGGACAAATCCTATTATTCGGAAGGGATCAACAAACTAGAGCAGCGTTGGACGAAGTGTATAAGCCTAAAAGGAGACTATGTTGAAAAATAAAAAAGGGTTTACCCAAAAAAATTAAGTAGTTTTTATTTTTGCACGGACTTTTCAAACGACCCTCGTATTTTATGCATGAAAATGGCCAGCATAAGTGTCTGTGACATCTAATAAATTCTAAAAAATATTAATAAAAATTTAATGCAGTAAAATTACTTAAATGATACCAATTGTTGCAAAATTTGAAACGTAAGCTTCTTCGTACGTTTCTAAATGGCTGAAATTACGGGCTGAAGTACGTATGAATGAAATATTTGGTACTCGCTGATTTGTGTACCTTTTGGCGTTTAATCAACCTTTTATACTTAACTTTTTAAACTGATAAGTTGTTGTTAAGGACACAACATTAAAACTGTCCGGCAGGACAAGTTTTATAAAGGGTTGATCGTCTAAAAAAACTGCACGAAAAAGCTGTAACGTTGAAAAAAACACCCAACTTTGACAATTTTTTTCTCTTTTTCTATAAAAGATAAAATTCCCAAATTTCCTTTAAAATATAGGTCAAATCCTCCTTTATAACTGTAATTTTTTAGCAAGAACCCACATTTAGTAGATTTTGAGAAAAAAGTTATATGTATATAATAATCTTTAAATGTAAAATATGTTTCATAGCCCTGAAGATGACCTACTGTTCACTATTCAATTTGAAAGGTACTGATCAGACCTTCAAAATAGTTTTAATTTCACCTTCAAATAATTTAGAACTATAAGGTTTTGATTTCTTTGCTCGTCACGAGTGGCAGTACCGCTATTTTCTTGTAAAGTAGTTTAACTATTAACAACCTACTGGTCAACAACACTCAACTTAGTTGTCTCTTTAATATTTTATCCATTTGACGTTTTTTAGGACAGTTTATATTTTGCTTGTTTAAGCATTAGTTTGGAGTTTTATTCTTTTTTTATGAATATTCTTTCACTTATCTACTTCTTTTTATTTGATTTGTAAACACAGGTTAATCTCCATGTCGCAGGGCATCAAAATGTACTTAAAATATTGACGTTTAAGAAAATTTGTAATTTAAACTGATTCAGTTTTTCCGGGATTCCCAAGTTTTCTATTATACAAATTTGGAATCTTTGAAGCGATCTTAATATAAATTACTAGAGAAACTAAGCATATTTCCGATCTCAATACTCTTGTACCAAGAGTAAAGTAGTTTAACGTACTCCGTAGACGTGAAACATTTATTTCTGATCTAAGACTTGCTCTTTCAACAGATGGAGAATGTAAAATAATAATAAATAACTCGTAAGACATTAGAGGCATGTGTAAATCAGTGATAGAGCGGTTGCCTAGACGTACTAAAAGAGACGATAGGCCTTGGGGCGTTGCCAACAGGGGCACATGCAGCCACTTAAGCTGCTAAAGTGTATCTGGGCTGGTTCTGCAGTTAAAAACACCTTAAACGAGACACTACTAAATGCTAGGGGAGTTTCTCATAGTAACCAAGTACACCATTATAAAATGGCAATGATAAAGGTAAGTGTACTGCTACGGCCGTCTATGTTTTATGAACAAAATTGCTAGGGTAACAAGTTAAGTAATTAAATATAAAAAAAGATAAAATAAACCAGTTGATGACTTAGTGTACTGAGCGTAATACGTAAGTTATTTTTGTGGTTAAAACTGTTCATAAATGATCTAGTATCCACAATAAGCGAAGTTCCTGGCTTAAATCGCCCTCTTTGTGCTACAACTAGCACGTAACAAAGTTAGAACTAAATTATGAACCACGGTCTTGCCGATGATGAACGAGGGCCCCCATAATCATTATGTACAATATTTGCAAGCCAGAAAGAAAGCTCTGAGAAGAAGATGAAAAACCAAGTTCAGCATTCCGTGTTAATCATGGGACGTGAGAAAAAGACGAGAAACCAAGTTCAGCATTCCGCGTTAATCATGGGGCGTGAGAAAAAGATGAGAAACCAAGTTCAGCATTCCGTGTTAATCATGGGGCGTGAGAAAAAGACGAGAAACCAAGTTCAGCATTCCGTGTTAATCATGGGACGTGAGAAAAAGACGAGAAAACAAGTTCAGCATTCCGTGTTAATCATGGGACGTGAGAAAAAGACGAGCAACCAAGTTCAGCATTCCGTGTTAATCATGGGGCGTGAGAAAAAGACGAGAAACCAAGTTCAGCATTCCGTGTTAATCATGGGGCGTGAGAAAAAGACGAGAAACCAAGTTCAGCATTCCGTGTTAATCATGGGACGTGAGAAAAAGACGAGAAACCAAGTTCAGCATTCCGTGTTAATCATAGGGCGTGAGAAAAAGACGAGAAACCAAGTTCAGCATTCCGTGTTAATCATGGGGCGTGAGAAAAAGACGAGAAACCAAGTTCAGCATTCATTGTTAATCATGGGCAAGTGGCATGCAATGTACTAAAATACATAAGAACAACCAACATATTTATTTACTAAAAAAGTTATCAAAGAAGGCAAGGTTAGCAAAACAAAATCTATTCAGTTAAGTGATGCTTCGAGTTCACTGATTTTGACCAAACTCTTATTGTGGCATCCCTCTGTTGGACAATCTGAACTGTAATACCAAATTTGAACTTACTGCAACTTTTCGTTTTTGGAATTACGATCGACGTTAAAAAAAAACACATCGAAGAATTTGTAAATTCTTTTAGCGGACCATAAAACAGATTTTATTACTGGTTGAAAACTGAGAATCAAAAATTTGGTTGATAATGTACCTTTTACTTGATTGTGAAAGCAAAAATTATGTTCAGTAAAGGGTCAATGTCGTGTAAATTGATTTAACTTGGGTCATCTGGTAGCACATTAATATAATATCAACTTGGAAACTTTCTTGGTCTTACTATACTGACTGAGTAATGATGTAGACCACATAATATAGACTGGTCAGATTCTAAAAAAACGCAGGAGGGGACATTGAAACTGTTTGGGTGCTGTGAAAGAGAGTTTGTTGGACGCTGATTGCAACTTAGTTAATGTAAACATAGGTAATTTCTTGCGTAGAACTAGCCAGTAGGCTGTTGAATAGAGCAACAACAAACTAAACCCTCAAAGCTATGCCAAGTAGATTTAATGAACTAAGATATGTTCTTTTAAATTTTTGGCTCTTCTAAAGTGTCATTAACACCACTAAATAATGGTTGTCTAAATTAGCCACCCCTTGCTAACAGATAGTCTACCACTCTTGCAAGCCCTTTAAATTTATTTGATCAGATTTAGAACAATGCACTGCTATTGTTCCTACTTTCTTTCTATTTAAAGCAGACCTATTTCTGAGCCGTCGAGCACCCGTTTTGGAGACTTGCCTGAGACTGATCTTCACCTTAAGCTAAACTCCTACTTTTCCTACCAACTTTTATTTCAATTCTAATTAAAGATTTTCTTAGAATTGAAAGTTAAATTGGTGAGAGGGAAAAGTGGATGGTCTACACGTGCCTTCAAGCTATTGAAAGGGTTTCACAAAGAGGTAGCCAAGAACTTGATTTTAACATAGAGTTTTAGCTTTCAGTCTCGGCTGCCTTCAATCTCAACTTGGATGAGCTCGCAGAAAATACAGGGCAGTCTCTGAAAATACCCGGCAGCCATTCTCGGGGACTCCTTGAGTTTGGGAAAAAAGTTAGAGGTGTTTTTTTTTCTTTTATAAATTCTGTACAGCAACCCAAATATACATCTACTGGGCTCTCCTCACTCTACAACTCACCCGAGTAACCTCCCATCTAGGCTTATGATAGGACAAGCTCCCATTACCCTTCAGGCATGGAGGAGCGTATCAAGAGTTATACAAGGAGCAGGAGGCCGACCCAATTCTGGGCCTGCCTTCGCACTTCCCAAATATAACTTTAACAAGCCTTGCAAAGTCTGTATTGGGGACCGGGAGGCTTGGAGACGTGGACCCCCAGTTGTGGGAGATTCGATGTGGTACACGGATGGCTCCAAGACAGAGGAGGGTGTGGGAGCGGGAGTGTACGGGGCGATACCGAAATGTAGCATTTTTGGTTAGCCTAGGGAAACTAGCTACAGTTTTTTTTCACGCTGAGCTAGCTGCAATTAGGTTCTGCGCTACCGAGATTAATGGGGCGAGGAATTATTAATTCTAAGGTCGCAATTTTCTCGGATAGCCAGGCTGCTCTACGGGCAATTAGTTCTTACCAGGTCAACTCAAGGCTGGTTTGGGACTGTCTGGGTGCCCTGAAGGAAATTAGTGACCAGAATAAGGTCTTTCTAGTTTGGGTACCTGGTCATTCAGGACACAAGAGGCAGATTTATTGGGCCGTGAAGGCTCTGCGGGACACTTCGTTGGCCCGGAGCCCTGTTTTGGGGCTTCGAAATGTGTTAAGTCTGCGGCCATTATTAACTTATGGGTGCAGAGTAGGGCTCAGGAGTGATGGCTTGCCCACCACAGAGCAGAGACAGGCGAAGGAGTTCATCAGAGGCTATTCGCCAAGGCTAACTGCAGAATTAATCCGTCAAGGCCGTGAGGGCTATAAGGATGATTGTCGGCCTATTAACTTGGCCACTGCAGGCTCAGAAAAACACATGCATCGCATGGGCCTGACAGATGGCTAGCCTTTGTAGGTTCTGTCAGGAAGAGGAGGAAACAACAGTGCACGAGTTGTGTCAGTGTGAGGGGCTCATGTGGCTAAGGATGTTACTTCTCGGGGAGGAAAAACCAAGGCCTGTGAGCTTTACCTAAGAGTCGCTCTCCAGAATTAAGAGTCTGATTAAACAGACGGGTGTGGAGGGTAAGCTCTAAAGTCGGGGAGCCACAATAGATCCATAGGGATCGCGGTGGCGTAGGCCTTGAGGTCGCCCTAATTTAATCTATTCTATTCTATTCTAACCTCCCATCTGATCACTGAAGCAGTAGTTCGTTCTCGAAAGTGTGTAACCACGGAACACAGCTGTTCCGTAAATTCGTCCCCAAAAAAGAAATGGAAATAAATAATAATAAATATGTCTACATTATGCAGAAACAGAGGCTAACATGCCAACATAAGATGCTCAATTTTAGATTTTGTACATTTTATTAAGTTTGAGAGGGCAGAGTACGGAAATAACTGTATTGTTGAAGAAAGAATAATAATAATGGCATTAATAGAAAAAAACATTCAAATTATCATTAAATAACTTATTACAATAATATTAGTTGACATATTTTTAAAGCTTCTAATGCAAAATAATAAATATCATTTAATTTTTCTTTGGAATTAACTGTTAATATGTTATGCAGATTTGTGAGATTAGAGACATTTTTATTAATATACTTATACAGATATCTGCGCCTAGGGTCATTATACATAGCGCATTCCATTAAAAAAATGCAATAAGTTCTCGGGATTACATGAATTGCAAATCGGGCATATTTCCGAACTGTTTAATTTGAAATGTTCATTGTTAAGATAAAAAGAGGGCGAATCAAAATTTGATAGGCGAATTTGAGAAACTAATCTATGCTTTTTAATGGAACATCTAACTTCAAAGTACTCTTCACCACCCTTTAGAGAGCTAAAATGTCTAAAGTCCTTATTATACTTTGAATGGATGACCCTATCGATATCAGAGGACAACAAATGGTTATAGAATCGCTCATCAATATTGTTTATTTCAATACTAGAAAGGCTGGAGTTTAATTCTAAAATATGTTGAGAACCAATAGGCAATAATTTATTCTTAAATTGGGTGTACCAGTTATAATTTACGTTATTATACTTGCAACTATCGATTGCTTTTAAAGCATTAAATACAATTTTTGGTAACCGCTGGTCAGTCATATTTTGTATTTTATTGTACCAAGAGACCATTCTTTTCACTATTTCAGTCTCTGGATGAGGGAGACCAGTTTCCAATCTAATGAAATGACTGGGAGTTAGACGAGGTAAATGATAAATATTTTTAACGAAATTGTTTAGAACTTTATCAAGATCACGACTGTACATGGGAGCCCAGACTTCAGCACAATAAAGTAGAGAACCGTTTACTATACTTTTATAGAGTCGCTCCTTAGTAGCCCATGAATCAGACTTAGACTTAATCAGAATATTTTTAACGATGGAGGATGCATATTTAGCTTTTTTAATGAACATCTGACTGGCCTGCCTAAACTTCCCAGAAGAACTAAATTGGACTCCTAAATATGTGTAGGAATTTAAAACCTCAATAACGTGATTATTGTAAACAAGCGGCTTAAATGTTTTCTTTCTTCCAGCTTTATGGAAGATTACAATTTTGGTTTTGTCAGTGTTGACAGTAAGTGAATTATTACTACAGTATTCATTCAATAAATTCAGTTTTTTTTGGCATTCATGCCACGAATCAGACAGAAAAACCATGTCGTCCGCATATAATAGAATGGATAGATCGTAGTTGCTGGAGATTGGAATACCAAATGAATTTTTAGATTTATAAAAATCAGCAATGTCGGAAATAAATAGATTAAACAAAAGAGGGCTAGCTGTTTCTCCTTGGAGAACACCTCTGGTAATATTAATCGGATCTGAAAGCGAATAATTATAATCTAATAGCATATTAGCTTTGTCATAAATATTTTTTAATAAAATTATTATTTTTTGGGAAATTCCAAACGAGTGAAGTTTGCGCCACAAGTTAGCATGATCGATTGAATCAAGTGCTTTCTGCATATCAACAAATATGGCAAAGACATATTTATTTTTCTTAATAATATTCAAGTTTATGGCAGAACTCAATGTGAAAATGCTATCAATACAACCCCTGGACTCACGAAATCCGTTCTCTTCCTCGGGGATAATGTTATTTCGTTCAGACCAATTAGAAAGTCGTTGGGTTATGATAGAAGTAAAAAGCTTCATCATAGAGTTAACGAGGGCAATACTTCTATAATTGTTAGGATCCGACTTATCTCCCTTTTTTTAAATAGGTTTAATTTTAATTTCTGACCATTTGTCGGGTGCTCTACCTGAGTGGAAGATAATATTAAATAAATTTACTAAATAATGCTCAAAATTTGGTGGTAGTAACTTAGCCGGCAAAATATTCCAGAAATTAGCGAGAAATACATCGAACACATTTTCCCTATTAACTTAAACACTATTGTTTATTATAAATAATAATTTTTTATAATTGTTATCCTTAATTGTAACCTACATAATAATAGTATCTTCTTGACAAAGACTTAGAGTTTTGAAAGTCAAGTATAAGGGTTGATTAAACGACAAAAGTTACACAAAGAGCTTTAATTTTAGAAGGGAGATAGAATATTGCAGATTTCAGTCATTGTATATTTCTATTCTTTCTAAGATAGCCGTCTAATTTATTTTTTAATTATTAAATATTTTTGTGATAAGCCTTCCATTCCTTCCTGAATGTAACAGCGTCATTGCGTCTTTGATACTACCCGGTTGGTGATTATCTTTGATAAAAAGGTTTGCGTAAGTTGAGTCTGTTTTATTTGTACGAACGGATGTTTTCTTGGTATCAGCCTCTGGCTTTTCTCCCACTTTAACCAATATAATCACAACCACATATTGGGCAGACTAGTTTTAAACGCAGTTTTGAGGCCCAGATATTGGATACCTAACGATCGACGCAGAATGACAGTAACATTACTATCACACGTTGAAGAAGTATCCGCAAGGACACTTAGCGACTCACATTATCTAAAAATATCCCAGGAAGGAATGTACTTCGAAGTTGGCTGTGTGGTGAAAAGCCAATGCCGAGAAAAAACCCTTTCTGGGTAAGATTCAATAATATTTACAGTACTCGACGACGATTCTCGCGAGCAAGCCTCAGAGAGCAATAAGTATTATACTCTTATATTCTACTCTACGGACAAACCTAACGATGTTAGCTACTTACAACACAGTGTCATTAACAAAAGACGACAACACAGACATTAACAAAACCATCACTGACTCACAGACATCAACTAATCTTATAACAAACTAGTTCAAAAAGAAAACTAAATGGAAATTGACTTTAAACCTATCGAAAACGTAAACAAAAATCTCCCCTTTAAGAAGGTTTCGAAATGAAGATCTAAGATCTCTATAAACGACAGAGAAATCTCTTAGAATCAGAAAGATCTAGGAGTTTGCTAGCTCGACGTAACTCTGGACGTCGGACATATCAACACAAAACTGCAACAATCATAAGGCAACTGTGACTGTTAAAATAAAAACACTGACAATAACGTACAAGACACTGCCTAAAACCTACTCTGGCATACCCTTCTCAAATTGGGTTAACAGGTAGTTAACGACTGACCAAACCACTAAACACATTACAAAAAAATAACTCACTGAACATCTCTTCGTTCACCAGAATCACAGAAATTTATACAATGAATTTAGTATTGTATTAAATAAAAACACAATCTTCTAACAATATACTTGTACTTTTACAACCATTACACTTTAAACAAATGATATAATTTGGTAATACGGTTAGCAGTAATTGACTTGTTAGTAGTTACTTCTTGTAAAGTTTGAGGTGATTCACTTCGACTTGTTACTTATGACTTTAATGCATCAAAAAGGTTTAGATATCAAATCCGAAAAACGAATTGGGGACACCAAGAATGCTAATTTTGAACTTATAGTTGATTAAAAAGAAAAGATTAAAGAATACAACTAAATTGTTTAGAAATGAATTTTAAAACATTTTGGGAAAACATAAAATGTTAATTTTTAACCAATAGCCAATTAAATAGAAAAAATTGATGAATACATTATTTTAAATTAACAGCTGACTACATAGAAAAGATCAAAGAATACATGAAATAGACTAATAAAAAATAATTATATGATAACATGCTATTTTCATGCAAAAATAATAAAAATACAATTGAAACTTAGAAGTCTTACCTTGTTTAAAGTAAATCCAAGTCCATCAGCATCTCAGTAGATCACCAGTCCAATAGCACTTGACACTTGACACTATTTAAAATAATTCACAACACTGATCGCACTAAAACTGTATATCACGCACTAAGTATAACTTAAACACAATTTATTAAATAGAACTTCACTTTAAAACGCACTAATATTCACTTAAAAAGACACGTTAATAAAGAGATACGACTAACGAGTTAAAGATGGCCGCCGGTAACTGGCCAGGCAGATCAGCCGGTAAAGGAAGGTTATCTAAACAGTGTGACCAACTTAACTTTTTGTTTTAAATTTATTTTCATTCATAATATACAAAAATAAAATATAATTAATGAATCAAGGATCTTATTTCATCGATTTATTTTTAAAATAACGAAGAAGATTACATCAATGCAAATCTGGTTTGATGAATTAAATTTTCTTTGAACTTAAACTTTTGTAATAAAAAGTCACTTAATAAACACAATTTATGTTTTTAGATTATGAACAAACTAATCCCTGCGCACTTCTTGGTCTAATTTCACCAATTTTGTTGGGGATCTTATTCACCAGTCTACAATTATAACATCTGCAATTTCATCATCAAGTATTCTTATAGAACAATTAAATTGCTTTTATAAAAAATTTTATAACAGAGAAAGAAAAATGTGAATTTATTTGTTTATGTGCATCATAACTTTAGATACGATTACTGTTTAAAAAACAAAATCTAAATAAAACCAGACAATTTTATTTTATTATTTTGTTAACAGTTGTAAAAGGAGAAGCCTTGTAAATAAAGTATACGCTCCAATTTTCTGAAAACCAGCACAATACCTTGGTTTTATTTTATTATAAAATTAACGGCCGATGGTGTGAAGACATTCAGTAACGGTTGGCAATACGCCGGACAGAACCTGCTGGACACTACATACACTCAAGTTTGGATGGCCTAGTATACTTCTAGCCCCTTAATTGTCATCTCTGAGCTACACCAGAGATATTGGACAATGGTTTCCATCCTTTTTTTTTGTATCGTCGCAATTTTCTTCTTGTTCGTAATTACTTGTGGCACACCCTTGCATTTTTTTTTAGCAGTTTTTATTTTATAAATACTATTGTAGAGTGCGCTAGTAGACAGTAGGTTGAGATACTGTAGGTTACGGAGTAAAAACGCAGTAAGCCGTTTTGAGAGAGCGTTTTTGTATGACGTAAAGGGATACAAGGCGTGTTTTATAGGTAAGTATCGTTTAGAAATAAAAGAACAACTAGAATACTTTATGTAACAGTTTATTTTTACATGAAAACCTGTACCTTAATCTACTTTTCTACAAAATTGCCACTAATATTAAGGTACTTCTCACTTCGCAAAAGCAGCATTCCAATCCCATCTTCATAGAAGTCTGCCACCTGATTTGACAACCACTGCCAAACGGTTGTTTTGACCTTATCATTGTCGTCGTGGCGCTGACCATCCAGACGTATCTTCAAATGCAAAAACAGTTCGTGGTCGTCACTCACATTCACTTTCTCGACAACTTACAGCACCACATCACATGAACATTCGTGCGCGGCCATCTTTCTTCACTAATCTCCCGATGAATTCCAGCCGCTTTCACACAAGAAAATGAATCACAGCGAGTACTCGTATTTTACAGTCGGCGGAGGCATTTTAAATACGCACAAACAGACGTAAAACCTGGGTAGAATGTTCCCCTTAAATAGCGTCTACTTTCTTCTTGACAGATGTAAGTACACAGTACGCATGCACCAAAATGCTGACCGCAGCATTGGAGCGGTCGAATAACAAAACGGTACTTACTTAAAAAAAAAATACAGCCTCTTATTTAGATTGAATTTAGATTGATTGTCAAGTGTTGAAGAGTTTTTGGGTTTCTTTATAAATTGTGTTTTTATATTAATAGTTTTATATACTACAAAATTGGGGACACGTTCCAAGATCTGACTTAAGCAAAGTAAAGTAATGTGCCTATTTTTTCAGGCGGGCTTGACTTCCAACTACCAATTAGGTGTTGTGGACGGAGACGACTCCATACTTTACGACAAAGTTTTCATATTAAACATTAAATAAAATCCAAGGCCTAGACCTGGAATCGAACCAAGTAACCAACAATATATTATAGCTTTGCGAGTCTCGACTCCTAACCGCTCGGCTATCATGGCGCTTAGATCTGACTTTAAAGTTGAAGACAAAAATGACGTGTTGTTCAATGTTTTTGGTGAGTTGATTAATTAATTCAAAGGGAAGAAAGAATATTGCACAATTACAGTCATTTGTTTTTTGCTAAGCTTTCGACCTTATTTTTAGTATATTGATCACCACTTAGTTCATATCAAAATGAGAATAAGTTGCCCTATTTTGGGGAGATCGATTGTTCTTAATTTGGGAGAGTCTTTTATAAGCAATACCTTTCTTTTTATTTTTTATATTTCTTGGTCATCAGATCAAGCCAAGAAGAAGCAATGTTTAGACCACATGAAGGCTGCTTACAAGCTGTGAAGAAGAAAGACATGTTATTTTTGTTTTTATTAAGCAGTTCGGATTTATAATAGACTACGTTAGAACGATATGTGAAAAGCCGTCAACTCTTAAATGATACCTTGAAAAAACACTCAAAATTAGCAGAAAACCAGCGTTTACCTTCCCAATCAAGGAAAATGTTAGTTTATCCAAACACTGTAAAAAAAAAAAAACAATTATGCCCACTAGTAGATTCTTGTAATTTTCTTTTAGAGTTTCCCATTGATGAAGAATTGTATTGTTTTGAAAAGGGAAAAATTAGCTGGCAAGAGCTTTGGTGCATATGATGGGTGAAAAGCAGAGGACTTCTAGTCTGTAACTCATTCAATTTTTGGACAGTGATTCGTGAAATGTGTAGGCGACAGTTGTCATGCAATATAGGGTCCGGACTCCCTCTGTTTCACCAATGTCGGCTATTGTAGGCTTAATTTCCTGAACAATTCATTAATTTCTTGTCAATCACTTTATTGATAGTTGCACCGGTTTTCAAAAATATATAATGGATGATAAACAGTCGCCGAACAATGTTCAATAGCTATGGATTTTGTTTAATAGGTTTTCGGTCTTTGATAAGTGTTTAGGGGACTCAGATTTGTCTAACTATAGTCCAGAACGCCGGCGGAATATCCATATTTCATCCTAAAACCAAATCCAAAAACGGGTCTCTTATTTTTTTGAGTAAATAAAGGTTGAGAACAAACTTCCAAATGTAACAATTTAAATCACGAAAGACCCAGTTTATTTTTACACCTTTGCGCACCATCCACAGTAGTGTGGTTAATTTCAAGTTACTCCATTATCCATCAAACTGATTAAGATGGAACAGCACAACACAATGATATCTTAAAACAGCGTTTCCCAACCTGTGATACGCGAGTTGCTGGTTGGTGGTACGCGAAAAATAATCAATAATGGCGGACATAAAAAATTAAATCATAAAAATATCATAGAAACGATTTTTCCCTATAATACATACAAATTATTTTAATTAATAATATTATACAGTAAAGTTGTTAGTATGTACTGTAATAAGGTTAGTCTGTCTCAAGATATACCAGAAAATACAATAGCACATTTAACAGGATTATAATTGTCTTTCTTGGATTATTTTCCAAAACCCGAAAACACGAATGATAATTGGATTTCAAACCCCTTCTATAAAGAAAATTTAGGAAAAGCTACATCATTATCGATAAAAGATAAAGAAAATTCAATAGAATTATCATGTGACAGAGCTTGAAAATGATAACTGTGTAAAGATCTGCTTAAAGAGGCTGGATTGTAATGAGTAAGTTCTATCCAAGCAATATTAAATTTGATTGGTACTTACAGGTAGTTGAATGCTTAAAATAAATTAATGTACAAGATTTGGGCACAAATATAATAATCCTAAAGAAGAACTTTGTAAATTAATTAATAATTTTGAAGAGAAAAATATTTAACCAATTTTACATTATTTAAAAAAAGTTTTAAAACTAAGATCTTACACTTTACATAGTTTATGAAGTGAACATGAACTTGGAACTCCTTTGTAACAGATACATTGTATTACTCTATACAAATAAAGATAATAATAATAAAATAACACACTCGGAATAACAAATTTCCCGAAATACATTTTTACGAAGTGGTACAATTTAGCATGATGTACAACCAAGTGGTACGCGAGCCAAAAATGGTTGGGAAACGCTGTCTTAAAACATCAGTTCCTGAAGATATCAACATTACTTATTTCCCAATCTAGTATCTCCAAACCAAAATTACTAAATTCACCACTTCACAAGAATTGTCTCACCAGTGCTTTGACTTACTTTGAACTTATCAATTCGTCAGGAAATCGCTTCCCGACATATTGCAGTAGTCCTGGGAAAAAAAAGGTAAAATCCCTAAAAATTAGGTACAAATTAAAGACGAGTTTCTAAAAAAAAAAAAAAAAAAAAAAACAGTAAGAGACAGTCTAATCATTGATTTTAATAGTCTAAGTTGGTCATCACTGCATCTGAACTTGAAATAAACATTGTAGAGATGAGTGCACATTACTAAAAAACGAGATAATTTCAAACTAAGAAAAGATTAAAGCCGTTAAACAATTTTAAATCGTTCACTCAATTTTTAAATAGGCTAAAAAAGAATGATACCTATTTCTTTTACAAGTAAAAGGGAAGCCAAATTTCTAAGACATTTCCGTAATAGTATTCATATTTGTAAAATAATAGTAATTTATGACTCAGTATTTTAATAATCTGTACAGAAAACAGTTCCTGTATTAATTACTAATAGTCTGTATTGACTAATAATTACACTGACTACGTAAAGTTCAGTCTTAGCTTAGTCTGTCCGTAAGCAGCGCTGAAAAGGAACATTTGTGAATCTAACTATCCTCAAATAACACAATAAATGTTCAGGTTATTTATTCTGTTAAGTGAAACTATTACGAGGTGTGGCTATTAAATAACGAGACTATGGCTATAAAACATTTTATTTTAAATTTATACATATTTAGTTATTATCACCTTTAATATATACCCCTCCCCTATCCCTAAAACGCTCCATGCGAATTTACCATTGTTCGAAACAGTGCTGGAAGTCTTTTTCCTGTGAGCTCCTGCATGGCACGTGCCGCTTTTTCTTTCACAGCTTCAACGCACTGAAATAGTGTTTCTTTTAATGCAGATTTGACTTTGGGGAATAGATAAAAGTCATATGGGGCCAGGTCAGGCGAATAAGGCGGATGGCCTAAAACAGGCTAGAAACGTCTTGACAGACAATGCAGGGTGTTGTCCACAAATCGGGTCGTTTTTTCCCTTACTCTTTCACGGAGTTGAGAAAGCACCTCACGGTAGTAATGTTGATTAATTATAATCGATATTTCCACCCGATTTGGACTTGGAAGGGCGACCCTAGCGGTCATCATCTCCGACGTCTTCTCGGCCATCTTGGAAACGCTTGAACCACTCAAAAACTCGTGCGCACGTGATTAACATTCATCGCCATAAACTTCTTTTAATAAAAGATAAGTTTCAGTAGCGGTTTTACCAAGTTTTGATGTGAAATTTCACGACAATTCGTTGCTTTACTACAATGTGTAGTATCATGTTTTCGGCAAAACGAAACTAACACCTCTTACACAAACGACGGTTCCGGTCAGACAGATTTCTCCTACAAACACGTGAGACGCTGCAATCGAAAGAGAAGGCTTTACGCCTCTCAGCTGTCGGTCGTTGGCGCATGCATAGTTCTTCTGTAGCAGCATCAGTCTCGTTATTTAATAGCCACACCTCGTAATTACCTCCCTAATCATTCAGCCACTGATATTAAAACATTCTTTGTATTTGAGGCAGAGAATTAATATAACTACTGTATAATTTTTACACTCATGCTCGACCTTATTACGACCATATATTAACACAGATTAGCTTCATCAAATTTGGTGTAATACTGAATTAAGTATTAATATTTCTGAAATAACCTACGATGTTGTCAAACGATACCAGATATGCGCGGATCCGTTTATGTTCTGAATAGAAAAAATGGGTACTTACTACTGAAATAATATAATATATGTATAAAATAATAAAATAAAAAATATAATCTCTCTTAGATCAGTAAGAGTATACATGAGAACGATAAGAAATATAAGAAAGAGGTCAGCGAATGATTAGAGGTATATAATTGGCAGAGAATGGGATACAGAAGAGAGACATGTACGCCCACACATGGCGTGCAGCAGAGTATGTGCGGTAGTCGATACCCTAGCATGTGTGGTGGGCAGTGCCAGGCAGAGCGGTCCTGTTCGCTAACTTTCCATGTCCACCCACATACTCATATCTAGTGGGTTAAGGGCACATTGTGGAAATGAAGTGAAATAACGTGCAGGTACAATTTGGCGAAGGAGGCTGTTCTTAACTGCACCATACCTTATGGTCTAGGCTTCATTGACACTGAGCCAGAGTTAACAATATAAGGAAGCGCAACTTTTTTTACATGTCCTAGATCGCCAGCAGGATCCTTTTCAGTGGTCATGAAAAGGAATCGATCAGGTAGTCGAGCGGTTAGAGGCGAGGTCCGCAAAGGTAACATTTATTGTGGTACTGGGTTCGATTCCCGGTCTTAGACCTTGGATTTTATTTAATGGTTAATATAAGAAATTTACAGCAAAGTATGATTGCTAGTCGGCCTCTATCGACGACCACCTAATTGCTGGTTGGACCAAAGTTGGGCATTACTTTGCTTAAAAGAATCGATCCTAGTTCCACAAATCTGGGCTGATCGACAGCGCGTTCTATTCCTGAGTATTGAATCGCATCATTCTCAGCAGGCTCCATAAGCTGCATGATGAAGGGTACGATGAACAGTATCTAAATAATAAATCCTTTTAAGACAGTATTTCTTTACTAAGTTCGGGTACTAGCCAGACACATAGTACCTCTTAACGATAACAACGCCCTATTTAACGAAATGTTTGGTTTTCTAATTGAACTCCCACTCATTAGAAAACTAGACAACGTTATATTCTTCTAGATCTTGCACGTTAAAAGGAGTGTTGAATTGGATACATAATAAGAAGCGTTTGACGATATCCCGAAGGGCTTTAGATTGAAAGGATTGGACTCTTTGGATGCTGGATGGTTTCGCAGAGTTCCCCACAGCTCAGCTCCGTAGGTCTAGATGGGTCTTAGAAGGGTCTTGTATATAGAGCCAGTTTATTCCCTACATTCATGGCTGATCTCCGCCCTAGTAGTCTTCGTAATTGTCCACATCCGTCTATTTAGTTCTTGAAAAAAAAAATTCGTTGAATCAGTTAACCAAGAATTAGTAAAACATTTAATTTATTAAACGAGAAAGGAATAAAAATAATACGAGAAATGGGAATTAAGACGGGCGGAGCATAAGCCAAATCAAGTTGCGCAATTTACCAGTAAAATTACTTCTTCAGTAATTAAACAATAAAAGTAATTTATTGTACACTCAGGTTGCCCCCCCAAAAAACTGGTCTGCATCGAGTAACATTAAACTGCAAGTACACTACATAAATCTGCCGATAAGACATCTACTCATCTTCGGAGCTTGGAAATCAATCCGGAAGCTAGCTTAGGCTGAAGAGTTTTGGGAGTACTATCCTGTTGGATGGATTTAAAGAGCTATTCGCGGGGCTTTAAAACAAATCTTTCCTGTGTAAAGCTAACTTTCAAATTAATTCGCAATTTTTCTTGTTCAAAAATGTTTCGTTAAAGTTGAGAATCTTAACAGAGTAGATCAGATAAGTGTAGGAAAGCAGGAGCCATAACATCGAAGCTATTTACTGAATGATAAATAGAATATAAAAACCTGCAATGACTAGCAACAACCAGGAGTACGACTCCTGCCGTAGTGCACGTATAGTACGGACAGTTAGCAGCACGTTTCCGGCACGTAGACCGAGTTCAAATACCTGCACTCACCTAGATGATTCTTTCTTTTTTTGTCTTGCACTTCCGGTAAAGCCAAATTTTTGTTTGTTCTTAAGGGACAACATGGAGAAGTTCTCGATAGAGTATTATAATCAAGAATTTAGACATTTTAGCTCTCTAGAGGATGGTGAAGAGTACCTTGAATGTTGATGTTCCATTAAAAAGCACAGATTGGTTTGTCAAATCCGTCATCTAAGTTTGCCTTAATAATGATCATTTTAAGTTAAATAGCTCCAAAATATGTCCGATTTGTAACTCATGTAGTCCCCAGAATTTATTGCATTTTTTAATGGAATGTGCCATGTATAACGACCCTAGGAGCCGATATCTATACAGGGTGTTCATTTTAAGACGGCTCAAATACATTTCATACTTGAACAGTTAATCTAGGCAAAAAATGGTAGAGGAAAAATTTGTTGCCCGTCACCTCTAGTTTCAGAATATGTGACTTGATTTTAGATTCCTGCCCGCATACGCGGCAGACGCGCGACTAAAAGTGAGGGTTTGCAGTTGACCCTCATTTTCATGTACACAGTTTTAAAGAGTATAAAAAGTTATGAAAGAAACTGGAAACCGCAATTCGATATCTTCAAAATTAAAGGTGCTAGGTCATTTCAAAATCTGATATCAATTTTTTAACTTGTTATCAAAGAGAAAGAAGAGCACGCGATTGGTCATTTTATGTATTTTTTCATCCCCTTTCTACTGAAAATATGGCCAAGGCAGTAAAGCTAGTATTTTTCTTAATATCGGGAAATAAGTCGTTTTCCGAGTGATTTTTCTAAGAAAAATCAAATGTTAAGAGCTTTAGTTGTTCTCAAGCATAAACAAAATGGCTAAAAATTAATTTTACATCTGTTACAAACAAGAAGGTTTAATAATTATTTGGTAATTTTGGGAGAGTGGCGTTTAATTACCAAGAAAATTGGAAACCTCCTGCCACATATTTAAGTGATCAATACCTTTCATGTAAAGGATCAAACTTATTCCTTAATTTGTCAAATAATGCACTTTACAAACTTCTGTGCCTTTAAAGGTGCATCCTCAGATACAGAGACCCGTTGAAACCTCCTGGCTAAACTGGCTAGCGAGCACTTCTATCAACTCTATTCTTGTTCTCTAATATGTTTAAACTTTAACAGTGTAATTTGTAGTTCTTTCATGCCATGTGTAACTCTGAAAGACATATTGTTCTGCAGCATATAGTAACTGGTTTTTGCAGTTAAAGAAACCCTAATGCTTTCTAATTCCTAGCTCTTTTCATTTGATTACCTTTAATGAGTTTTTTATATAAGCAAAGCATAGCTTCCATTCCCAAGGTAGCCTCCAACATTGTTACAATAATCGAACAGTTCGGTTAACCACTTTTGGGTGTTCCACAATATTTGTTGCAGCTAGTATCCGTCGTCTTCCATCTTTTCCTTCTTTCATACATTCTGCAGAATTTCTCCATTTCCTTCTTATCTCCGTATCTTCCTTCGTATTCTATTTACCATTTACTTCGCCGAATTCTTCCTCCTTGCTCACCAATCGTTACTGCATTTTTATTATCTGTATTCGCTTTCACTTCGCTATTCTCATCCAGGTAAATTCCGTTTAAGATTTTCTAAAACAGCTTAAACAATTACCTCTTCTTCAGGAGACCACAACCTTTGCCAAACCAATCCTAAATACTTCCTTCAAAGTGGAAAAGAAATAAGAACTATAACCTAATTGTGGATGAGAACGCACCTCAGAGTACATTATGCAACCATCAATGTAAGTGAATGTTACGAAATATGAGCTAATCTGTTCCGCTAGAAGTGTGTGGAGGGTATGACTCAGAATCAGCATATGTCTTGGCTGTGACTCACCTATATCTTCGTTAGGAGCCCAATATTCAGTTTCATTTAAATAAATATTTGGCAGCTTCTAAACATTTCTATTTTCTCTTAAAAATGTTAATGTTTATAGCTTAGTAAACATTTATTGTATTTCATATTTATGTCTTTACTCTAATTTAGTACCAAGTTTTTAATTTTTTTTATTCTATTTATTCATTTGGATTTGTTTTAATATTATTTTTTTGCATTTTCTCTGTTTAATAAATTGTATCTATTTTAAAAACAAACAAAAAATGGTTGTGTGCTGTACATCAGAGTGCTGTGGCATGCCGGACTATCTAAAAATGTCTACTAAATTCCGAATAATTGCAAAATTAGAAGGTGCAATTAGAATTGCAACAATTTGAATGACAGAAATTCGTTTGTATTTCAACTAGGTATAAAAACTTATTTTATTATGATCAGACTCTTTTATTGCTAATATTTTGTTCAAATTGGCTCCGACGATGTTCTAAGGAGCTCTAAAACTGAAATCATATTTCCCGACTTGATGGTGGCGCGGTTAGTGGCAGTATATATTATCACAGCGTACACTTACCCCTACTTAAAGAACGATTTATGGCAGTTTTACAAAATGATCTAGTAATGAAAAGACAACAAACTTATCAGCCCAAAAAAAAAATTCTGTACTAAAAGCAAGTTAGCAAATTAGATCCAAACGATTGCAGATACCTAACAAAATCTGTAGTTTAAATAAAACAATCCGGGCATGATTGATGTATAACGACCGGGGCTACAGAGTTTACTTATGTTTGATTAAAGCCACGATCAAATCGGCCATTATTTATATCGGCTCACGGACGAAGCAAAACTGTTTACTAATATTGGCACTTATGCCGAGTACCTGCGTCATCAACATTCGTATACGTCACATTCAACTAGCCCTGATGGAGACTGTTCACATTTTTCTAACCTGACCTTCTTGCATTCTTAAAATAATATCAGTTACATCATTCTATTATTTTTTCATCTTCTTCTTCTTAAATTTCTCAGACGTCACAGAATACACACGTTCATGTGGCACTTTATCAGTTGATCGGCTCGTTCGACAGTCATAAGTTCCAATACTACTGATACAATGATATCAAGTTTCATAGTTACGTAGAATGTTCCCATAGCCAATTCTTTTACAGGAGAATATTTGAAATTAAAATGGTAGTTTCAGAGCAGAGTTTTGCGTCTGGTACACCATTTCTTGGTGAAAGATATGCTAAAGACTACCTACTTGATTACCAATTGGTGGAAGAGGATCAATCCTTTCTGGTATGTTGGCTACAGAGAGTGGTCATCAATAATTACCGGCTCCCCTTCCTATCTAGGGCTTACTGGATTTGAATTAGCCTCCATCCGTTTCATTGAATTTAGAGAAGGCTTTGTTGGCTCAGAAAAGTGGTGTACCCTAATTCTTCCTATTACCCAGGTTAGTGGTTCCATCATTTCGGCGTACTTTAGGATGTTTTATTTCATGATTATTAGGGATTTATAAAGAGTAACTTGATAGTGCAAGCTATACTTCAGCTTGTTCGCAGCTACGATGTACTCCAATTTAGAAGAAATTTAAAATTTACTTATTATTAAAAAAGGTGCTTCGAAATTAATCCTTCTTTTGGTGCTACAAATTAGATGGAAACAAAAAATATTTCTCAATTAACAAAAATCAACCCTGTGATTGCGATTTTCGAGACATACTTCGTACATAAGTGCATCAAAGATAATTGTAAGAATCTACATTATTATTGTAAAATCCATGAACAGAGAGACAGTAATGTTTGTTCTATTTGGGTAAAAAAAAAGACGAAACTAATGATTCTTAGTATTTTGTTTCGATAATCTAACGATTGCGGCAATACAGTGGAACAGAATCATGATATTTGCGTACTGATAGACCTAACATTGTTGATACATTCCACAACATGTATCAAATATAACAAGCTAGGAATGCATGTATGGTTACACATGCAGTCTGTTTTCTGTAGCTGTAAAATGCTGTTTTCCCTTCGAATCGTTTGATGTAAATATTTATCAGTTAGGATTAAGATGTATTGATTACTTGCAGGTACAACTTTAGGTCTGACGTCACCAAAACCCAATAAAAGTAATTTAGTTTTCTTTTTAAAGATACAATTTATAATTAAAAGGGAAAAAAAAGATAGACAACTTCAATATTATATAATTTCACTTTAAAAAGGCAAAATGCTGAAAACATCTAAAGGAAGCGTAGCTGTATGGTTAGCGAATACTGGATTCCAACGCCGAGATCACGGGTTCAAATCCAGCTGCTTTGGACATTCTTCCCGTCATACCCGTTCCTCTCCAGTACTAGGGGTTCCTAAAGATCCGTTTCTATCCATTCGGATATACCAGACCCCCTGTCGGTTTACAAGAGGAGGATGTCACCACCACGAGGAGGCTGAAGTGCTAGGCCTCTCCATGGCAGAAGTGCCACCCAGGCACTCCCCCGCTTGGCCCCCCAAGGGGGCGAGTTGAGATCACGCTCAACCAGCGCATGGCACCAACTTTAGTGTGGTCACCACTCCCAGATCGTAGAGAAGGCAGACACTACTTTAGCTCTGGTCAGCCGCGCCCTCTAGCGAAAAGCACTTCCATCCTACGATGGTAGTATGTACCATGGTTTCTACAGCGGTGTACCTCCGCTCAGCTCATGTCCTAGGACAGTGGAGCTAATGGTTAACCAACGGGCCACTACCAATCCTACCGTAATTGCAAGCAATTAGGCTTGATAGTCTGGTACAGCTTGCACCCGTAGTTCAGTACTTCGCTATTTGAACTATAGCAGCGTGACTGATAGCACGCTCGATGGTCTTACACGTTGCCTGAGGGGTCGGGGAACAGTCGCCCAGGGACCAAGTCCATGCCCACAGGCACCATGTCCTCTCCAGGCACAGGCAGGAGAGGGAAAAGGAATGGAACAGGAAGAATTAGGAAAGACGCCACTGTCTCACACTCAATACAACCTATAATAATAATAATATAGTGTGTTTTATTGATTTCATATTTACAAAATTCACATAAACAAGACATTACACAACATAGGCATGGACCAAGGTCCGTCCGCCAAGTTGACCATCGATAAACAAAACTTATGCTCTGTACTAAATTAAAATAAACACTTCTAAATTAGGAATATACAATAAAAATAATCTAAACAAGAACAAAATACATAGAGAAATCAATACTTTTTCTTCATTTAATAATAACTGATTATAATATATGATTTTAAGGGCAGATTCATAAATCACCAGCCTAATAATTAAACTCATTAATTAAAAATGACCTGTATTTCAAAGCAGAGACAGTATATTTATAAAGTTTTTCCCATCCATAAAGACCATTTAAATTCCTGGATGAAACATGGATACATCACTACACTCCTGAGACCAAAGAACAATCTAAACAATGGGTTACCAAGGGGGAATCTGCGCCAAAAAAGGCGAAGACCGTTCCTTCGGCCGGAAAGATTATGGCGACTGTCTTTTGGGATTCGCAAGGAATAATCCTCATTGACTATCTGGAAAAGGGTAAAACTATTACAGGTGCATATTATTCATCGTTATTGGACCGTTTGAAAACCGAGCTGCAAGAAAAACGCCCACGATTGGCCCACAAAAAAGTCCTTTTCCATCACGACAACGCACCAGCTCACACCTCAGCAGTTGTGGTCGCAAAATTAATGGAAATAGGGTTCCAACTCGTTTCACATCCCCCCTATTCTCCAGACTTGGCTCCCTCGGACTACTATTTGTTCCACAATATGAAGAAATGGCTGGCGGGAAAAAAATTTTATTCAAACGAGGAGGTGATTGCAGAAACGAATGGCTATTTTTCAGACTTGGACAAATCCTATTATTCGGAAGGGATCAACAAACTAGAGCAGCGTTGGACGAAGTGTATAAGCCTAAAAGGAGACTATGTTGAAAAATAAAAAAGGTTTATCCCAAAAAATTAAGTAGTTTTTATTTTTGCACGGACTTTTCAAACGACCCTCGTACATGTTAGCCGTAGAGACTGAGTTGCCTCCTTTTGAATCCCATACCCTTCATTTGCACATAAAATATTTAATTAAAGTTCTTTCCTTACCTGATCACCGCCTATCTAAAATTGTTGCCCTCCAGATTATTAATAATAAGGTCTATTGGTTTAAACATTGGCTCACTCTCTCCAGCTGTTACCAATATGATTTTCATTTCTCTTTGGTTGACCCTTCTGATTGTCCTAAACAACTTCTGCAACTTCCAGATACTATTAATAAGTCTCGTCTGGTGGAGTCTGTAAATCGTGCAGTGGCATCCGACCGGTTTTTATTGTATAGAGTCTTGATTTCGGACCATCGGGAAAAGGTTACGGTCTCCTTCTCCGAGAATCTAAACCACTCTGAACTTCGCTGGCTATTTAAGCTGAGGGGAGAGTTACTATATTTAAATGGTAGACCTTGGCTTGAGAGAGATTCCGACCTTGAAATGTGTTCTCTTTGTAACTTCAATACCCGCGAAGAGATATATCATTTTCTGGGTGTGTGTCCTCTATTGGCGGAATTTCGAGTTCTTTATTTCAATAAGCGAACTCTTGCAAGGGATGAAATTATTGCTTATTTATCCGGCCAAGTAAATCCTCGCCCTTTGATCCGCTATGCTCGTCATGCTTGGAGAGTTCGGTATATCCGGATTGTGGATTCTTCTTAGAATTTCTTTTCATGTACATTTCATTTATTTTTTGTATTATTTATTTTGAACTTTTTTTCGTTTTTGTACTTTCTTATTTAATTTGTTATAAAAGTTGGTCTCTTCTTTTTGTTCTGTAGCAGTTCACTATTATTATTTTATGTTTATACTTTTTATTTATTTATTTATTTTATTCATTTTTATTTCATATCTTTTTAGGTCTAGCTTTCTTTGTTTTATTGAGAAAGAGTATTTTCATTTAGACATTAGTAAACTCTGGCAGACGGCTGCATGTAGCCATGCCTATTATACTTTTGTACTAAAAATTTAATGTACTTATATACTTTTTAAAAATAAAGTATTATTATTATTATTATTATTATTGATACTTGCCCAAAATTATAGCTTTGATTTGAGACAAAAATTGAGAAAGAAAACAGAATATCTTTAAACCCAAAAAAAAAATGAAAAGTCGAAGGGAAAAACTTAGTATTCCAAATTTTTTTTTGTAGATTTTGAAAACATGGAATGCAGACAGAAAAAAAAAAATATTTTTATGCAAAGAGAGAGAACAGTATTGAAGGAACGGTAGAGCGACATCAGAAAGAAGCGGAAAAAAGTGAAAACTGGGTAGAGGAAGACCTCGTGAGATTTTTTTAAAAAGTTTTTCCAGAAAATCGGCTTTTTTTTCTAAAGCTGATAAATAAAATTCAAGTATTTCTTTTTTACAACTTGTTATGTTGGCTGCTGTTTCTGCGTAAACAGGAAGACTAAAATAGTCAATTTGCAAATAATTTCTGTTACGGATGATATAAAAAGCGTAGACACTCCACCGGAATTAAGTAAGGAAGGTCAGGTAAGAAATACGTATAAGGAATCAAAGAGAAGTCACAAACATAGAGCTACATTATTGGAAAGTAACAAGAGCTTTGAAAGCTTCAATCCATTCATAATGAGATATATTCACCTGCTGGCAAAGTCAATTTAGAAAAAAAAAAAAAAAAAAAAAATAAGCTCATTTGAGAGCGCCTTCTGAATAGACGGTAAGATGATTTCACATCTATTGAGGGTACAAAAAAGTAGGTTATACGAAAAGAAAAAGAAATAAAATATATCTTGGATCTATGAAATGGAGGATATACTCAATACAAACAACATGAACGACTGCACCATACACAGACATCTCTGATATTAAAGTCAAGTATATTGATCAAGTATTTCTGACCAAATAGTTATTTTCTCTTGAAACCGGCTGTACAACGTCAGAGTCCGCGTGGAGCAATCAATTATCCATATACAGTCGAGCCTCCCATAAAGGACACTCTCACTAGCGGCCACCTTCATTTACGGACAGTTTTTGGATTTCGCCGTTTTACCCCCTATACACTTTCTATATAAAAGAACCTCCGTCTAACGGACACTCTACATAGCGGACATTGATTTTGGGGGAACGGATTATATGTTTCACCTCTCACCAACGACCACCTTATTATTAAAAGTTCGTTTGACGCGGTGAACAAAAGAATTATCCCCTCTCAAGTTTTTGTCTTTTTTTTCTGGTTTTTCCTAAAGTTTTTCCTATATAAGCTCCATACATCTTGTACCATTTTAATCATTTTTCTATATTACTTTGGACGAACAATATTATTTTTTCCGATATGTCTCTCAAACAAAAGTGGTTAACTCTAGAAGAGAAAATAAATGTGTTGGATTTTACAAAAACCAAATCGAGCCATCATCAACTTGCCGAAAGGTTTGTTCTATTTTTCTAATAATAGATGATAGTATGATGATAATTTTACCATAAATTATTATTGTTAATTATTATTATAATGTGATGATTATTATAAAGATTATTAATTAAGTCAATAATATGTAGTTTTTTGATAAATTTTTTGGATAATTAAGAAAAATTTGATGCATATCATATAGCTAAATAATTATGCAATTATGCACGTTTTTAAATCTATTAATGGTAAACAATTTTTAAATAGATGTTTGAAAAAAAAACCATATTTTTTCATTATGAAACTTGCCTACCTCCTTCTAACGACCACCTCCAAACAGCGGCCACTTTGCTTTCCCCCGCCAGTGTCCGTTATGGAGAGGTTCGACTATATATATATTTTTTATTTCAAACCATTTTGCCTTCAACCACCAAAAAATGTTCTGCTTGTGGGCCACAAGAATCTGTTTCTCTTACCACAATTCTTCATAAGGAAAAGTGTTGGTTTAGTGGTCAAGAGCTTGGCTTCGTAAGTGGGAGATACCAAGTTCGAATCCCATGTACGACTACTTTTTGTTAGAAAAAAATTGTTTACAGTCAAGTATTGTGCTGCCATTGGACGTTAAGTCCAACGCCTGAAAGAAAAAATAGGCGATTACTTTTATATTCTTCGAAACTACCAATATTTTACTTCCTTTTCCTGCAATACTTAGTCTTCTATCTTATAATTATTATTAATAATAATAATAAAGCCTTTTATTTTTAGAAAAAAACAATAAATACAAAAGTAATTTCATTCTTGAACATGATAAATAAAAGCCATACACTGGGTCCAAAAGACCATCCGTGGGATTGTTGTCTACAATAATATACTTAAACATTACAAAAAATAGCTTTAAACTTTGGTTATAATTTAAAATCACAAAAATATTACAGAATATATTGTATTTTACCATTATTTATTAGAATTTGTTTGAATTAGGTAATTATGACGGAAATTCCAAGCGTATTTACGAAAATTTATAATTGGTTTCCATTTAAGATAACCATTTAGATATGTTATTAGCTGCTCTTTTGTGAGACTCTCCTTTTCGAAAAAGCGAATGCGAAACTCTTTAAGTGTCGGGACACTCAGCGAGAAAATGATAAGTAATTCTCTGGCAAGGACATATCGTACAAAGAACAGAGGGAACCTTCACCATCTCTAAAAAAAAAACTCTATAATTAAAATACATAAGTTCGCCTCTCGCTTTTATAATCCAGGAGATCTGATCTAGAGAGTACTCAGTGTTCATAAACTTATTTTCTCCTAAATCATAGCTCAGTTCCTTGTACAGTCTTCCTTATAATTATTATTATTTATAATAATTATCTTATAATTATTGTTCTAAATTAATTTTTTTGTGAGTTTTCAACTTACTATAACTTATTAAAATTCTTTAAAAGTAACAAAATTTTGTCTAGTTCATAATTTTTCAGGCGTTAAATTACAAGAGGAAGGAAGTTACGTAATTGCTAGATAAAAGTATACAGCTGTTCAACTGCCAGTTGAAGGTGTTGAATGGTATCCGAAATGTAGAGCACTAATTAAAAAAATATTGATTAAACATTAAAGTTTTCTCTTGCTAATGCGGAATATAGTTTTTCATGAAAAAATTTTACTTTTTCTCAAAATACCATTCTTTTTATTCTTTGTTCAAGAACAAGCAAATGTGAACCTAGTAAAAAATTATATGACTAGCATTCCCAAATGGTATCATTTCATGGCATTGGAATTAGCGAAGATGATCAAGAAGCTGCTGGCGATACAGTTTTGGGTAAGGTTAGATTTGAAAGCTGTTGTACAAGATGATTTGTGATGATAGGATAATATGTGGAATCTTTGATGGCTAAATTGTATCAGAATGCAGTAAAATTCTGTAACTTCGAACTTAATACCCTTCAAAACAACTCTTACTTCTAACAATGGCAAGTAACGTGATCAAGTCATATTTTAAAGTTGAGCTCTCACTAGAATTGAGTTGTTTTAAGATACTCTACTGAAAATCTGGGTGAGAACACACATTCTACTTTCGTTTACAAGGATCTAAGCTATACAATTTTTGTCAAACATTGAATCTTTATTAAATATAAATGTCCCCGCAAAGCTAAGATGTATTGTTGGTTTAGTGGGTTCGATTCCAGTGTTCTAGGCCTTAGATTTTATTTAAATGGTTAAGATGAGAACTTAGTAGTAAATTTTACTCAACTAAATAGCTTCAAAGTAAGATATTTTAATCATCAATCTTTCTTAAGATGGTGGAAGCCAAACTGGCCAAACTGTTCACACTCGAGATAATTCGAGCGGCGTTGCACTTTATGCTACTATAATTTTTCACTCTCGAATATAATCGAGAATTGAAAATAATGTGAAAGCAAAGAAAAGCAATCGTTTTATAGATATTTATCATTTACATGGGATTGTAAGCTGTAACACTTACTTATTCAAATATAAAATATAGCGGTTTTTTAAAAAAAAAAAACTGCATTAAGGGGTTAAGGTACCTTCAATAAAATTTTTGTGGGAAAATGATTCAATAAAAAAGTTATAGAACAGCATTACGATAACCCAGCCTAGTTGACAAGAAAATCGTAGCCGAAATTTTCAAATCAAAAATAAACTCTTAAAAAACTAAATTTTAAAAAAAAAGAACTGAAAAATGATTATATCTTTTCACGCCAAATTTTTATATTCGCTGTAAATTTTAAAACTGTTCTTAAATACCCATCATTTGTGTTTAACCGACCAAATTTAGGATTTCTCGCGTGCAAATTATTAGTTCTTAGAGAATAATTGTTTTTATTACTAGACTAGTTACTAGGACGATATGTTTATAGCGTTGCCAAGGTAATAATTGTACATTTATATAGCTAGTTCTCGTAAAAATCTGTATGAGTATTGTAATAAAAAAATAATAATATAAAAATATACTTATATATTATATTTTTATAGTTTACTACAGATCATTTTGTATATGAAATAATTTCTCAAGTATGAAATTAGCAAATTTCCACATTACAATAAGTTCAACCATTTAAACTTTAAATAAATTATATTAAAGGATCCTTAGAACTAGAATTTCATGGCAAGAATGAATTTAAAAGAAACTATATTTTAGAACACAATAATTATTTATTTTTGTTTTATGATAAAAATAAGGCGCGTCAACATCTGAGGTTATTGGCGCCCGGAGCCAATTTTTCAGTGCACTGTCGGCCTCCGGACAGTGTTCTCTCGTTACAGAACTGTCCATCACCTAGAAGCTCCTAGGAAGAGAAAATCTAAGGGCCAGCCGCTGGGATTCGAACCCGGGACCTCCGCGTGGGAAACAAGTACGCTGAACCGCATAGATAATCCCTTCCCAATAATTATTTAATATTATAAAATCATTAGAAGAATGCAATACAGTGTTTGTTAGGTTGAACTGGTAATGTTTAGTTAAGATCATAGTTCTACATCGCAATAGTCATTTTATTTTTGAAACGGGTGTCGAGATTTTTTTTAAAAAATAGGTAATTTAGAATTAATGGTCTTATGAATATAAGGCTCAATAGATTAGCATTTCCCAAAATTACCAGAGCAAGTATGAACCTACTTTCCTTAACTATGGGAATCCCGAAGCCTCCTCATAAACCGCAACACCTTCCTTTTACCTTTCAACCAATTAGCCTCCTACTTAGTAAACTTTTAGTACAGCTCTTTTTACAAAACAGTTAAACCCTCATTTCGAAACCTGTCACTTTTTTTCCCCCTGAACATCAGTTCGGCTTTAGGGGGACAACAGTCCATTGTACATCCACGCTTAACACGTTGCCGAGACAGTCGCTTTCTTTCTGAAAGTGGAGAGACTGTTGCTCAGGTGTTTAGCTAGAGTGAAGCAAACTTTCAATAGGGTATGGCTCCTTGGGATGCTGTTTAAGATGAAGTTAGTCCAGATCCTATCTTTCTGACGGTAACTTTCAAGAAAGGGTTGAATAATTTCTTTCACCTTTTTGTAGTGCCGAAGCTGGTATTCTTCAAGGAGTATCCTATTCACAGTGTACCTCCAAAATCATCCTCTCTACCTATGCAGAAGACACTGCTGTACTCTTCTCAGATCCCGATCTAATTATTTCCAACAGAAATATTAGAAACCATCTCTACCTTTTGGAAAAATTTTTATAATACAAATTGAAAATTCAACTAAAATTTCAGCCCTTAATTTTTACCCTTAAAAGAATTACGTACTTTCCTCATTAGTTCAACCGAATTCCTTTGATGTACATCGACAATAGACTCACTTAGAAACCACTTCAATCAAAAATCAGGAAATGTACATTTTCTACTGACAATACAAAACGGCTCCTAGACAACCGATCTGAACTAAACAAAAAATAAACCAACCTGCCCTGACGTTTCTGTCCTAACCGTAATCCAAACCCTACAGTTCAATATCCATTGGGATGATGTATCCCATTAAACCATCAATAATGATCTGATTATTTCCTTCCTACCATAGCAGTAAAGAACAGACTGAGATACCATAGATTCTATGGTACCTTATCCTCACATTCCAATCCTCTAGTTCAGCGTTTCCCAACCTGTGGTACACGAGTTGCTGGTTGGTGGTACGCGAAAAATAATCAATAATGGCGGACATAAAAAATAAATAAATAAATAATAGAAATATCATAAAAACTTTTTTCCTATAACGTCTCAAGATATTCGAGAAAATATTTCTTTTTTTTTAAATCTTTTATTGAAATTTGGAACGGTTGTTGCAAAAAGCAAATGCGATGTAATATAGTGTCTTGATTGAAGATTGGAGAAGGCACCCAGTGGCGACACTCCATTATCGTGAACAGATCACTATACTGTTATGAGAAAATATAATAGCATATTTAACAGGATTAAAATTGTCTTTCATGGAGTATTTTCCAAAACCCGAAAACACAAATGATAACTGCATTTCAAAAGCCCTACTATAAAGAAAATTTAGGAAAAGCTACATCATTATCAATAAAAGATAAAGAAAATTTAATAGAATTATCATTTGACAGAACTTAAATGATAACTATATAAAAATCTGTTGAAGAGACTGATTGTAATGAGTAAGCTCTATCTAAGTAACATTAAATTTAATTGGTACTTACAGGTAGTTGAATGCTTAAAAGAAATTAATGTACAAGATTTGGGCACAAATATAATAATCCTAAAGAATAACTTTGTAAATTAATTAATAATTTTGAAGAGAAAAATATTTACGTAATTTTTAATTATTTAAAAAAAGTCTTAAAACTAAGATCTTACACTTTACAAAGTTTATAAAGTGAACATGAACTTGGGACTCCTTTGTAACAGATACATTGTATCTCTGTACAAATAAAGATAATAATAATAAAATAGCAGACTTGGAATAACAAATTTCACGAAATACAATCATTTTTACGAAGTGGTACAATTTAGCATGATGTACTATTAAGTGGTAAGCGAGCCAAAAAAGGTTGGGAAACGCTGCTCTAGTTCATCGTCTGTTATCCCTCACAACACTTCTAGACAGCTTTTACAATGGTTGAGTTATATTAAGCTGAGGAATCGCTCACATTTTTTAAAAAAATGAACATTTAATTCATTTTAGCACTTTCTCTTTCAATGATTACTATCTTCAACTTATCAAAGGTGGCAGGTTTTACATCATATTTTCTTGCTCTCAAGAAAACCACTACAAGAAAAACTCTTAATGGTGTAGGCAAAATGGAAATTAGAAACCTTTGCGTATAGAATAAATTCAGGTTGATTCTCATTAAGATAGAACTCCATTACATTACGACGGCAATGTAATGGAGTTCTATCTTGACTCATAAATTATGATAAATGGCAAGGCTAACGGTATATTTAAAAGAATTAAACCAAAAAAATGGGCTAATCAATTCTTGAGCGGTCATAAGCTGCTCCAGACCGTCTCTCTGGTAAATCCACACATGTTCCTCATAAAATAATGGATTTACACAAGCCCAGTAAGTTCAATTGTGGTGGTAAATTGTACCATTTAATTTAAATGTGGTAACATGGATTCAAATTAATTGTCTTGCGATTCTATGGCATTTTCGCTTTCCCGATAGAAATTGTATCTTCAAAACTTAATTTACATTCGGCTATTATGGATCAATCTTAAAATCCGCAACAAAAATAAAATTTCGCATTTTACTAGCTAATATTTTTCAACATAGTGAAGTAATATTTCTATGCGATATCTTTATGTGTATAGTTTGGGTTCCATAATTTTTGTAACCGCGTGAAAGGATATCTCGACTGAACATTTTTTTTGGGGGGGCAATCTTTGAGCTAGACAGTTTTTTCTATTTTTTTTTTTTTTTATTCAGTATCTCAAACTCAATTACGTAAATTTGACCCGATTTCCATTGTCATCCTCTGGTCTAGAACGAATAGAAAGAATAACTTGCCCATCTGAGTAGGCCAACGGGAAGGCCTTATGTAATTAGTGCATATTACAGACTGATTGTGTATTTTAAATAACACGAATGTGTGATGCTGTGCGGGCGGGTATATTTGGCGCGCAGCGGCTATATATAGGGACAGCGCACCTGAACATGCCACAATATCTCTGCCAATATATTATACACCACATTAAATATTACTTTCCAACTATTTCTATTTCTATTGAAATAGGTTTGAGTAGGCAATCATTGTTAATTCTATTATGCGATAGCACGCCTCTTATTTCCCAGCTGCAGAATTAATTACAATATTCTTCTTCTATTAGTTAAGTATTACAAGTTAATAATGACAAATTAATTTAATTAGATGTTAAATTTAATATTCAAATCAAGTTTAACTGGTTTTCACAGTTTAAACAAAACTAACTGCTTTAGAAGCTACTGAGTAATTACATCTTGCCGACATTAGTACACTGAAAGAAGAAGTAGTTAATAGGGCGCCACGGTAGCCGAGTGGTTAAAGGCGAGGCCTGCAAAGCTAAAATGGATTGTGGTACTGGGTTCGATTCCCGGCCTCTAGGCCTTGCATTTTATTTGATGGTTAAATAAAGAGAATTTTACAATAAAATATGTTTGCTAGTCGCCTCCATCCACTACTCCTAATTTGGTAGTTGGACGTAAAGCCTGCCTGGAAAAATAATAAATTCAAACTTCAATAAAATTTATTGAGTTATAAATAAGTTATAAGAATCTTATCTAGAAATAAAGACAAACATAAATAAACAAAGAATTAAGATTTTGTCGTCAACTCTATTTTAGAATTATTTATAAAAGGAAATAATTTCAATTCGATAATAAAACTAACAATCGCAGTTTATTATATAATTTAAATGCCCCCAGATAATCGTATTTCATTTTATGATACGCTGTCCATTGTTTTCTTTATACAGAAATCAATAATATATCTATTTATATTTCGCCCAATATAAATTTAATAGAAAATATGAAAAATTTATTTTGAGAAAGAGGTGCCACGATAGCCGAGGGGTTAGAGACGTAGCCTGCCAGCTAAGATGTATTGAGGTAGTGGGTTCGATTCCCGGTCTAGGCATTGTATTTTATTTAATGTTTAATATGAGAACTTTGTAGTAAAGTACGAGGGTCGTTTGAAAAGTCCGTGCAAAAATAAAAACTACTTAATTTTTTGGGGTAAACCTTTTTTATTTTTCAACATAGTCTCCTTTTAGGCTTATACACTTCGTCCAACGCTGTTCTAGTTTGTTGATCCCTTCCGAATAATAGGATTTGTCCAAGTCTGAAAAATAGCCATTCGTTTCTGCAATCACCTCCACGTTTGAATAAAATCTTTTTCCCGCCAGCCATTTCTTCATATTGGGGAACAAATAGTAGTCCGAGGGAGCCAAGTCTGGAGAATAGGGGGGATGTGAAACGAGTTGGAACCCTATTTCCATTAATTTTGCGACCACAACTGCTGAGGTGTGAGCTGGTGCGTTGTCGTGAAGGAAAAGGACTTTTCTGTGGGCCAATCGTGGGCGTTTTTCTTGCAGCTCGGTTTTCAAACGGTCCAATAACGATGAATAATATGCACCTGAAATAGTTTTACCCTTTTCCAGATAGTCGATGAGGATTATTCCTTGCGAATCCCAAAAGACAGTCGCCATAATCTTTCCGGCCGAAGGAACAGTCTTCGCCTTTTTTGGCACAGATTCCCCCTTGGTAACCCATTGTTTAGATTGTTCTTTGGTCTCAGGAGTGTAGTGATGTATCCATGTTTCATCCACAGTGACGAAACGATGCTTAAAGTCCTGCGGATTCTTCTGGAACAGCTGCAAACCGTTCTTGCAACACTTCACACGATTTCGTTTTTGGTCAAGCGTGAGCAATCGCGGCACCCATCTTGCGGATAGCTTTGTCATGTCCAAATGTTGATGCAAAATATTATGTACCCGTTCATTCGAGATGCCCACAGCACTAGCAATCTCACGCACCTTCACTCTTCTGTCATCCATCACCATATCATGGATTTTATCAATGATTTCTGGAGTAGTAACCTCAACAGGGCGTCCAGAACGTTCAGCGTCACTTGTGCCCATATGGCCACTCCGAAAATTTTGAAACCACTTATAAACTGTTCTAATCGAAGGTGCAGAGTCACCATAATGTTTATCAAGCTTCTCTTTAGTCTCCTGAGGCGTTTTGCTTTTCATAAAGTAGTGTTTAATCAACACACGAAATTCTTTTTCGTCCATTTTTTGAAAATCACTCGACTTCCTCGATTCAAACGAATGCCAAACAAATTTGTTAATCGTACTCTGTATAAACGACACCTATACTTTGTTTTTCTGCAGATAATGAAAGCAAATTTGACAACTTATATTTCTATGTAGTGTACTATTCTTAGAACTGTAAATCTTTTATCAGTAACTTAGAATAGGGGAATGAAAATAATATTTATAACTTATGTTTGCAAAGTTAGTTTTACTTTTTATTTGTGTCACGTGTAAAGTTTATGTTTGTAATTTTCTAATATAGTAACAGCTTTGTTTTTCTTTACTATGTTGACCTGAACTCCATTGTATTGGGGGGTGAGTCAGAAACAAATAAAATAAATACATAAATAAATAAAATAGACTTCAACTGTTCCAACAACTTCACTGAAGAAGTAGTTTTAGTATTCATTCAAAGATATTTTTGGCACTTTTTGGGGCTGTCTTAAAGTTAAAAAACCATGAATTCTATTGATTTTGAGAAATATTCTATAGACTGATTAGTGGGCAAGATGGGTTTAATCTGAAGTGGTGTTATCAGTCGTTAAGAGCCACTTATACTCGAATAGGTGATATAGTATTCACTAATTAATGGCAGTTTAAGTAAAGCTTTTTAATTTTTCTACTTCTTCTAAAATCCATTAATTATATTTACTTGGCCGGTAAATAAACGCAACAAAACACTGATAAATTAGTCGCCCAAAACTCATTTAATATCTTTGATTTTATCCATCTTAGCTACGCATGTTTGTTGGATCCCTGATCAGTTTCGAACTTACATATCATGAGAGGTAGAATAATCAGTTCGGTGTAGAGATTACGACTTCACTTATGTTCCCGTCTCTGTACTGTACTTACTGATGAAAATCCAAAACCGGATTTTCCCATCATATTTTTTAAAAAATCACATTCAACTCAATTTTTGTTTTATGAGAAATCCCACAGGACAATTACTTGTAGCATCTCCCAAAAGATACCGCCAGTACAATGTACATACATAACACCAATAAACAGTAAACAAAGTACAAATAAAGTAATCGCCTATTTTTACAGGCGGCGCTTAACGCCAAAGTACCAATTAGGTATCGTGGACAGAAGCATAAGTACATACTTCACTGTAAACAATTTATTCTAACAAATAAAAAGTAGCGGTACGCTGGATTCGAACCGGTGAACTCCTGCTCACAAAGCCACGCTTCTAACCACTAGACCAACAGCCGCCCCTATCACTATTATTAAGGTAACAAGTACTTGCATTGCAGCTGCTTCTTCTCACACCAGATTTTATTGTCCCAATTAATAATTAATACTAATTAGGCGCATTAAATCATTAAGGCAAGCAATAAAAGCTGGTAAGTCTTAACTTGTATTTGATAGAGTGGACGCTAATTGAACTGAGGTCGGCAATTTAAAGATAAACAGAGCTGAATACTAATCGATGCAACTGGCAAACACTGTCTATTTTATGACCTCCATAGGCTTAACTTCGCATCTCTTTGAAGTACCGACACATACTTTTCTGTGGTTATTATTTAGGTAATTAAGCTGAGCAGATTAATTAGTCACTGGTTTGGTAAATTTGTCGTCACCGCTCATCATTTAGGGCTTTTTCATGCTTTCTTTTCTTAACAAAACTGGTTTTTAACACTCGCATGACTTTGTCTGGCTGCATTTCTAATGTAAAAACAAAACAAAAAAATAAAACTGCTACCTCTGATTTTGTGAAGAATGAATTTATAAATAAAAATGTATGAAACATTTAGAAACATATTTAGATTACGTGACCTTTTAGAATGATATTTGTGAATAAAGTTGACATTAAGAAAATTGTATTGAATTCTTCACCAACTTTTTAATGAAATGAATGAGTTAACGTTCTCCTTTATTTTTCGTTACTATTTTTTCTGCTTCTTTTTAAGGAAAAAATATTAAAAAACTGTGCTGAAATAGTGATTATAATTAAGGATGTAACGAGCGATCGCTAGCGTTTCAATTTTAACGATAAATTATTAAGTTGGTATTAGTTTCATTTAGAAATATTAAGTTTACTTAGTATTTCGTTATTTTTAACAAATTTTGGGAGAAATTTAAGTTATAACATACCATACTGAAATAATTGTATTAAATGAATTTTCCTTCTCATGATCCTCGTTTTATCTTTCAGATAATTCTCCAAAATATTAATGAAACAGGAGCGTTTTAGTGATTACCTGATTCACAAAAGTATACCTATCCCGCTTGATGTTCGATTTATTTGGTTAAAAGTAGTCAGATACGTATAATCTCCAACGGGTTAAAAATTCTCCATTAAAAAAAGCACTACAGGTGGAGCCAGCAAATATAATAATCAGACATAAACACAGTTGAATCCAAACTGATAAAACAAACTTTAATGGTGGATTAAACCGGCCAGAAATTGAAAAAAAAATAATACCAAGTTTTAAGACGATTCAAAGTTAAATAGAATTAATGATCAGGACCAAATTGACTTCGTAGCTAGTTTATTTCAGTACAGAGCAAAACCAAGTGAGTAGGCATCGAAAAAACATTTAAATTGTAGTAAAGTAAAGAAATGCCTATTTTTCCAGGCAAGCTTTACATCCAACTATCAAACTAGGTGTCGTAGACGAAGGCGACTAGCAAACATACTTTACTGTAAATTACTTTTATTAACCATTAAATAAAATCCAATGCGTAGACCGGGGGAATCGAACCCACAAACAATAATACAACTTTGCGGGCCTTGCCTTTAACCGCTCGGCTACCGTGGCACCTTATAATCGCAATAAAATGAAATTATATGGAAAAATTAAAATAAAATACATCTTAACAATAGAAAAATAATAACGTTATTAAAAAAGTACAAAAAAAAAAGCCTGTAATTTCTCAGTAACTCAAAATAGGGTTACTTTGTTTCCAAAATTTTAAATAAAAAATTGTGAGTAAGAATGCTTTTTGATCATGAGCATTTATTATGGCCAGATAATAATAATTACTAATTAATAAAAAAAAAACTGACTAAAAGGTTCGGATTTGCGAAGTGACTCTAAGACAGGACAAGTCATCATTTAATGAAACAAAGTTTCAAGTTAATTCGGGTAATGAATTCCAACAATTGTGATGGTAATGCTGTGGAGTTTAATTTACAATATATATCAAATATTTCTGAAAGCCTAGTTTGAGCAATAAGTTTTTTAAATTAAAAAGTAAAGTAATTGCCAATTTTTTCAGGCCAAATACCAATTAAGTGTTGTAGACGGAGGCGACTAGCAAACATACTTTACTGTAAATTTCTTTTTATTAACCATTAAATAAAATACAAGGCCTAGAAACCGGGAATCGGACCCACTAAACCAACAATACATCTTAGCTTTACAGGTCTCACCTAACAAACGCTCGGCTACCGTGGCGCCTTTTGCTTCTCAGCTTTTTGGCTATGATTAAACGGTGTATTTTATTTAATGTCATAGCTTACACAATTTAAATTTGTCGAACACAATGTAAAGAAAATAAAGTTTACAATGTTACTTTATTTAAATAATTTAATATTCGTCTATTTAAATCTTTAAAATAAAATTCCTTAATTGGATAAACCAATTATATTTTAATCTCATATTACAGCAATAGTCTAATACTTTTAACACACAAATTTTTCGATATTAGTAAAGATTCATGCGAGTAACCCTATTTAATCACTTCAATGAATGTTTAAATAAAAACATTTAACACAGAACACAGGCCAAGATTTACCTAATTGTTTTATATATATATATATAACAACCACGATCGTTGCGAGGTATATTGTAAAAGTAATTATTATAATAATTAACCTGAATCTTCTCTAATTGGTCTGCATTGGACAGGCATCTAAAGAATCAAAATAGAGAAGAAACTGAATTGTTTCTGGTTAACCACGAGTTGGTTGAGAAGATAGTGAAATGAAAAATTTGCATAGACAGTAAAATAATATATGCTAAGTCGTTCGCCCTTTTCGACCAAACAGCCAATTTGAAATGGTAGGCTTTAAAAGCTTAGTAATATTCGATTAGAATACGAATAGAATATATGCTGAGAATCTTGATTAGAAGAATACGCGAGTAGAATGTGCCATTGCGAGCTGCCAACGTGTTGTTGCGAGAGTTGCCAGGGGAACTGTATGCTCACACCAGACGTCCTGTCCAATCGATCCACCTCTAGTGTATATAGCCAGCCATTCACAGCCACTTCAATAACTATTAACACTTCTTATTTCTCCCAAGGGTTGTGACAGGGTGTCCATATATAGTACTTTCTGTAGAATTCTTTTACACCGAAAAGATGCCTCTTTAAAGAATCATTTTTAATTTCTTACTCTTGTAGTAAAAGCAAGTTTTTAGCACATTGTCTATTTTGTGAATGTATAAAAGGTTTTCAGAATTGAAACTATTATCGCTTTCAACACGAAAGTTCCTGCCCAAATCTGTCAAGCAGTAGAGCGAGTTTATGGTCGTGTTTTTTTTTAAATATTGCACGATTTTCTTTCAAAATAACATTGCTACCACCTGGAAACTGCTGGTAAAACAATACGAATACAATGCAGACTTGCACCATGTCTCTAAACAAACCTCTGACGACGTTGATAGAGGACAAGCTAGTGAAACATTTTGTGCGCACTTGGTACAATAGAAAAATATTGCACCTCCCATTAATAAGATCACATGGCTAATACCAGGGTTAAGATGTAAAATTTATAGAAGAATTTTAAGTTTTAAATGGGATGTGCAACATGAGAGAAGTATGATTAATATGGAGAGAAGTATAATCCATAGAGAAGTATGATCCATATAGAGAGAAGCATGATCCATATATAGAGAAGTATGATCTATATAGAGAGAAGTATGATCCGTATAGAGAGAAGTATGATCCATGTAGAGAGAAGTATGATCCATGTAGAGAGAAGTATGATCCATGCAGAGAGAAGTAGATCTATTTTCAACCAAGGTATGCAAGCAATCATATACTTTACAAAAAAATGTCTACCGATGTATTAGCTGAAATAATTATTTGGATATATATACATATTTCATATCCAACATTTACAATACATCATAAATGAACAATACTGCAAAATAAAGCACCAACAACAGCCCTATATGCGTATCCTTAACGCACTCAACTTCAAACGAGTTCAGAGAAAATGTAAACAAAAAAGATTTAGCAACAAATTATAAACTTTAAAATTACGCCTTTCTAAAGAAAAATAATAATGACTACATAACTCTTTGAATTATTTAGTTTGTTTTATAGACAACAGAATTCTCACGCATGTGCTGCTATCTTGAGAGCAGTTACTGCTCAACTTGGAAACATTGCAATTTTTTAAATCGTATACATTCAGGTTATTTTCCCGGACACATAGTATTTGTTCATTGCATAGATCCTGATCAGTTGACGTCAGTACCATTCTTGAGTATACAGTGGGTTCTTAACCTCAAGCCATTTATAAACGTTGAACTCTAAGAAAGTTAAAGATATTTTAATTGAAAACTAGAAGTATTTTCAAATGATGGATTTTTTATGAAATGAATTCGGACAGAAAATCGGATACCCAAATAATTTTACCAAAAATTAATAAAATAAAATAGAATTCAAAGTCATGACATTCTTGGGGAACACGTCCCTGTTTTGGAGGTTATATACTTTGTTGCTGTATCAAACAGATGACCCAAATGACGATTTGCGCCACTGCCTTCTTGATTGATTATGTGGTTATAACTATGTTTGGTTTGAGTCACTTATGTTCGTTCTGTAGTTAATTGAGATAGAAGGAATCTTATCTTTGATTATGTGTAGCACATTTTTGTTTAAAACAAATAGTTTTTTTGTTTGATATTTTCTCAAAGTCTGGTTTTGAATGTATGGTTAAGTTTTGAGAAAAAGTCAGTATTATATATTCGCCACTAATGAGAGCACAGATTCATGCTGAAACGCTTAGCAAATAGTGCTAGACGAGTTTTCCGTGATATATAAAACAGATTTCAAAATCTAAAAAAGATAAAGAAATGATCAGAGAGCAACATACTCGTACATTAAATATAAAAATTATTTTAATTTTGTTGTTCTTGTTTTGTGATACCAGTACATCAGCCATAATTAAATTATTTTTGTGTAAATATTTATAACTTTCTTTTAATTTATAATTTATTTAGTTTATTTAATGCATTTCGCGTGCGCTAGTGGCCATAATTACTCTGTATAGATGAGTAAAAACACACATGTTGAAAATAAAGAAATGGGTTTTGCCATGCTCCATTATACTAATTAGAGACGTTTATTAATTTCTTTAATAAATGTATGTTTGCGATAGTATATACATATATATATATATATATGTATGAGTATTGTATTCTTTAAATTAACTGACATGTAGCCGGCTAAAGCACATGTATGGCTTGATCATCTAGAGCACTATATGGTGTTTTGAAGAACATAATCCATAATATATTTAAATATGGATGAATTCTCAATTAATTAAATTAACTGAGCCTGCCCGTAAGTATGATTTACCCGAACTGCCCTAAAATCTGGATTAAACAAACCAAAACAATAGCCTTCGCGTTATTCCATGCGGTTCAGTGTTTCATAAAAAAAAACACGATTGCGAACAAGCCAAGCGTTTTGCGAAGTAGAGAGAGATTACTAGAAAATGTCAGTGACCAATTAAAAACGGTACTTTGCGCTCATTTGATGACGCATACAGGTTACATCACTTCAATTAAAATAACAGTTTAACATACTTTAATTCTAAGTGGTGCTTATTGCTGCAGTGACAATTCGCGGGGATAGTCCGATACTTTTAAGGCACTATTCCAATGTCACGCAAGTGAGGAAGATCCCAACCGGGCTCAATGTTTTCTAGTACTTTTTCGAGGATTAGATTCCCTTAAAAAATAAAAAAAGTTGGGTCACGGCCACCCTTTAAAAACAATGGCTCCCTGAACTTTACTATTTCTTGAGCAACTATCGTAAAACCTTTTTTTAAGCAAAATAATGTCGTCCAAATTTAAAAATTTAATATGTACATACAAAAGTTACGATCAAAACTGCCAGGGAAGGCTCTGCGGGACACTTCCTTGGCCAGGAGCCCTATTTTGGGGTCTCCAAGTGTCTTACGACTGCGGCCATTAAATTATGACTGTGCAGACTATGGCTTGCCACCACAGGGCAGAGATAGGCGAAGGAGTTCATAACGGGCTATTCGCCAAGGCTGAATGCAGAATTAATCCGTCAAGGCCGCGTGGAGCTATAAGGATAATTTGTAGGCTTATTAACTGGCCACTGCAGGCTCAAAAAACACATGCATCACATGGGCTTGGCGGATGGCTAGCCTTTGTAGGTTCTGTCAGGAAAAGGAGGAGGAAACGGCACTGCACGTGTTGTGTCAGTGTGTGAGGGGCTTGTCCTTGTCTAAGGATGTTACTTCTCGGGGAGAAAAAACCAAGGCCTGTGAGCTTTACCTCCAGAATTAAGACTCTGATTAAACGGAAGGATCTGGAGGGCAAGCTCTAGAGTAGGGGAGCCACAATAGTCCCAAAGGGATCGCAGTGGCGTAGGCCATCAAGGGCCGCCCTATGAGAATCTAATCTACGATCAAAACTTGACTAAATACTGTTTAAAATGTGGTTAAATCCGCCTTGCTGGATAACCACGCTGACATTATCCGTCTTAAGACGCATGTTTATTTTATCCCTGAACGATTTTGAGCTTTTATGCATCATCAAAAGTAGATTAATCAGCTTAGTGAAGAGAATTTAACTTCAATTAAAGGTAAAGACGTCTCTTACTAAAGAAAGAAATATTCCAACTCAATAGCCGACCACAAAAATAAAATGAACGACCAATTTATAGCTAGTACATGGATACGCTCTTTAAACTCATTCCAACACAGACAGCTGAGCAAACCTTACTAATACAAAAAACACAAGCAAACAACGTTGCATGTTCTTTAAAGTATAAAGTTTTCGTTTTTAGATTTTACTTATTTACACTTTTTCTTTTAATGATTCACAAGTTCATCAATATTTAATTTAAAATAATATTTTCCAAATGAATTAAGTAAAAGATAGTGTTTTATGTTTTAAAACCTTACCTATGCCCAAAAAGTACAGAACCCTTAAACACTGTGTGGATGGTCTAGTGGTTAGAAGCATGGTTTTGTGAGCGAGAGATCACCAGATCGAATCCCGCGAGTTGCTACTTTTTAATTGTTAGAACAAAAAAATTGTTAATAGTAAAGTATGTGCTTCCGCCTCCGTCCACAACATCTAATTGGTAGTTGGACGTTAAGCCCCACCTGAAATAATAGGTGATTATGTTTATAATAGTAGGTGGATGTTGGTCTAGTGGTTAAGAGCGTGGCTTTGTGGGTGGGAGATCCCCAGTTCGAATCCCCGTGTATGACTACCTTTTATTTCTTAGAAAAAATTATTTATATTACAGTATGAGCTTCCGCCCCTGTCCATGACACCTAATTAGTAGTTGGACGTTAAGCTTTGCCTGAAAAATTAGGCAATTACTTTTTTCTAAAGAAAAATATCAAGACTTTTTTTATAACCTATTGCAAAACACATATGTAGAGCAAACCAAGCAATACCTACAGAATACTCCAGTGCAACTAATACACCTACTGGCCACTCCCTATAACATCGAGAGAAACCAGGAACTAGGAATATCGATTCTATAAAAAAAAAAACACCAATTCGATCTTTTAGTTTCGAAATAGTTTTTAGCACAGCTTGGTCTTAAATAGTTAACATCAAACTTAGTGCCGTCCCTTACGCCCCTTTTGGCTTCGAAACTCCAAATGTGTTCTTTGATCCAACCGTGTCTCTCTCTCTCTCTCTCTCTCTCTCTCTAGATTTGCAGATCTTTTCAATCAACCAACACAGATCTAAATTTAAGAAATCCCTAACACAACTGTCCCTCCTTACGTTCAGAAATGATTAAAAAATTGGAATTTATTAAAGTGTGACCGTTTAGGGGTCACACGAACACAGAGACATATTCCCTAAATTGCGAGCAAACTTAAAAGAATTCTTTTTTTAAAAACAAACTAAATAAAAAAATAAAAAACTGTGTATCTGAACTTAGAATTTCAAATGACTTACAAATGTTTGCCCGACCGGAATGTGAGTCTATCAGAAATCGTAGTTTGTCCTCAAAGTACCAAGCTACTTTGCATTTTAAAATGTTAAAATAAATGTTGAATTAGATTGCTCTTTATCTAAATTAAGCCATAATGAGCGAACTAACGCAGCCAACTCAATCTTAATTTTAATATAAATTCTGAATGTTTTAAATTTAACCCCCTTTTTGGCGTTAAAAAATTTTTTAAAGTAAAACAAATAACTAGAATATAATACGTACAAACATATATTAGTGAACATACGAGGGTCGTTTGAAAAGTCCGTGCAAAAATAAAAACTACTTAATTTTTTGGGGTAAACCTTTTTTATTTTTCAACATAGTCTCCTTTTCGGCTTATACACTTCGTCCAACGCTGCTCTAGTTTGTTGATCCCTTCCGAATAATAGGATTTGTCCAAGTCTGAAAAATAGCCATTCGTTTCTGCAATCACCTCCTCGTTTGAATAAAATCTTTTTCCCGCCAGCCATTTCTTCATATTGGGGAACAAATAGTAGTCCGAGGGAGCCAAGTCAGGAGAATAGGGGGGATGTGAAACGAGTTGGAACCCTATTTCCATTAATTTTGCGACCACAACTGCTGAGGTGAGAGCTGGTGCGTTGTCGTGATGGAAAAGGACTTTTCTGTGGGCCAATCGTGGGCGTTTTTCTTGCAGCTCGGTTTTCAAACGGTCCAATAACGATGAATAATATGCACCTGTAATAGTTTTACCCTTTTCCAGATAGTCGATGAGGATTATTCCTTGCAAATCCCAAAAGACAGTCGCCATAATCTTTCCGGCCGAAGGAACGGTCTTCGCCTTTTTTGGCGCAGATTCCCCCTTGGTAACCTATTGTTTAGATTGTTCTTTGGTCTCAGGAGTGTAGTGATGTATCCATGTTTCATCCACAGTGATGAAACGACGCTTAAAGTCCTGCGGATTCTTCTGGAACAGCTGCAAACCGTTCTTGCAACACTTCACACGATTTCGTTTTTGGTCAAGCGTGAGCAATCGCGGCACCCATCTTGCGGATAGCTTTGTCATGTCCAAATTTTGATGCAAAATATTATGTACCCGTTCATTCGAGATGCCCACAGCACTAGCAATCTCACGCACCTTCACTCTTCTGTCATCCATCACCATATTCTTGGATTTTATCAATGATTTCTGGAGTAGTAGCCTCAACAGGGCGTCCAGAACGTTCAGCGTCACTTGTGCCCATATGGCCACTCCGAAAATTTTGAAACCACTTATAAACTGTTCTAATCGAAGGTGCAGAGTCACCATAATGTTTATCAAGCTTCTCTTTAGTCTCCTGAGGCGTTTTGCCTTTCATAAAGTAGTGTTTAATCAACACACGAAATTCTTTTTCGTCCATTTTTTGAAAATCACTCGACTTCCTCGATTCAAACGAATGCCAAACAAAAAGAAATAGACCGATCTGGCTGAAACTTGGTGTGTGTTCTTCTAAGAGATGCTACTAACTAAACATAACCTCGATACGCGCCAGAGGTGCTATCTCTCAGACTTTGCACGGACTTTTCAAACGACCCTCGAACGTGTTCCATTTGTTTATATGCCCACCGTTATTACTTGACGTTTCATATGAACTTACATAGTACATTCTCTTGAATGTAGGGTGCCGAAGATACCAAAATTGTAGTCACTGCCGTGAGCAAAACAACAAAAAATATTTGATTAGAATAAACTTAACAATATGGCCGATTACAGATTGCCGAGAATTTATTTATAGAGATCGCGGACATTAGAGAAATGGCCGAATAATAAAGTGTATTTTAATTGGTTTACCCAGTTAAATGTAAAAGGAATGCAAGAATTTATTTGCAAAAAATAATAGTTGCTTACCAAAGAGGATACTGAGAAATCTTATAGCAAAATAGGACTATAGAAAATCATATAGGACTATAAATACACTAGGTTTGGAAGAACATCTTTGAATACTAAATAATCCAAGTAAACGTAGAATATACAGCCAACTTAGAGTACTTAAATTAAAATTATTTTAATATTGTATTGTAATGGCAATTTACATAAATTCGAAGGGAAACAAAATTTGTACATTATGTAACCGGCGAACTTACTAGATTTTTTCATTCATTGTCCTATTTATAGCGGTTTACGTAAAAAGCTTTTTTTAACAATATTTGAATACCTATTTAAGTGATGAGAAGAATATTATAAATACACAAGATTACTAGCAAAGAACTAATTCTCACACTGTAGCAGCATCATCAAAATTAAGAGCATTCGTATTAAACGAATAACATAAACGAAATAAAAAGGTAAATAATCAACACAAATTGAATAATCAAGCAGAATAAATAATAAAATATATTATTATAATTTTTTTTGTTTTGTATTTTTTCTGTAAATAGTAAAAATGAACACAAGCGGTAAAAAAACGTTTTATTTATAAAACAATAATAAGGCCGGTAGTAATGTACGGTAGCGAGACTTGGGCAATTACCCAAGAATGTGAGAATATGCTTAGGATATGGGAGCGAAAAGTATTGCGAAAAATCTACGGCCACCTGTGTACATTGTCGGTGAATGGAGGCTCCGAAAGTACGAAGAACTCAAGAAACTATACGGAGAACCCGGACATAGTTTCTTGTATCACAAAAAAGGCAGGCTGAAGAGTGGCTCGGCCATGTTGAACGGATGCTCCATCACCGAGTTCCTAAAAAAAAACTATATAGACACCCGGGGGAGCGCAAGACGTAGAGGTCGTCCCAGGATAAGATGGTTGGATGACGTAGAAAGAGATCTGCGAAAGGTGGGTGTTAGAAGATGGCGCCTAAAAGCCGAGGACAGGAAAGAATGGCACTCTCTCTTGAATGAGGTCCAGGTCCTACATGGTAACACCATGGGAAGAAGAAGAAGTAATAATGAACTTTTATTATACTGTTGCTGTAAGGCACCACGATAGCCGAGTGGTTAAAGGCGAGGCCCGCAAAGCTAATAAGATGTATTGTTGTACTGGGTTCGATTCCCCGGTCTATAGGCTAAAGTTTTTATTTAATGTTTAATATAAGAACTTTGAAGTAAAGTATGTTTGCTGGTCGGGCTCTGAGCATGTCACCAAATTTGGTAGTTGGACGTAAAGTCTGCCTGAAAAAAATTAGGCATTACTTTACTATTGCTCTTATACAATTATAGTAATAATGATATTGAATTAAGTTTATTCTAGAAATGGTTATTTTACTGAGTGTTACTTTGTTTTCGGTTCTAATATTTTATAACTATCAAATAGCCAGCAGTAAATGTACTCAAAAGGCTAAAATATATTCTATTCTATACGCAAAGTAGAGCTACTATTCTCACTTTATTTTAAGAGACTTTTGTCTTTTAGAATGGTTGTTAGTTGATGAGGCAGTAAATTTTAATAACTGCATTTAGGGTAAAAAATAATTTGTGAGTACGTCACTGCAGAGCCTTAGAACTCACAATTACTAGAGAGACCAAAGCAAGTGTACAGAATATCTGGTGTGTTTAGAACTGTTTGTAGAGTGATAATGATGTTAAATAGACGCACAGATTATACTCTCCTTATCTTATATTTGAGTTTCCTAATAGTGGACACACTCGGCACCACTACCTGTCACTTTGTTTCAATTTATACATCATACAAGTAAATTATTTTAAGACGCAATTAAAAAAAATATATATCAAATGTATTTAGAATATTTAAAATAAATACGCATCTCATTCAGTCTACTCTAATATTTGCGATAAACTTCGTATTCAATTTTAAAGCACATAATTCTAAAAACTTTAATTTTGAATAATTTCTAAGGGAAATTTCGTTTTGGGCCAGTTTTTGGGGGGATGAATAGAGGGGTAAGCTTTGCAAAACAATAAAGTGATACAAAATTGTCACACTTAACGACCGTTTGAGTGTAGTTCCACAGCAACAAAAAATAATTAGATTCTTTAAAAAAATACAATAAACTTAAAAAAAAATAAGCGACAACAAAAGCGCATTCCAGAAAAGTAAAATAATTTTCTAAGATTGAATAATTCATTAAGAACCTCTTTGCAAAAGAGCTCTGTAACGAAATTAGTTAATTTATTCGTGGTAAAGCTTTATAAAAATCACCAGCATTTAAAAACAATTTTTTTGAAAAAAAAAAGAAACTAGAATGTAATTTAATTACATTAATGTATGATAATTCCTTATCATAAAAACATAAGATGCCTTAGTCTTGCAAAAGGTTGCAAATCATTTGATTGCATGATGTGTTAGGTGAAATTGTTTACTTCTTAAACGAATTATGTTAATTGTAAGATGAACGTGATTGAAAACTATTTATTTTATTTTCTCTCAGTCAACTATTGCTGTTTGCATTTTTCCCCCTAATTATTAATAAATTCTTAACTGTGAATTACAAGAATACAGTTAATTAAAAGTAGAGAATTTATTGAATTCTAAAATGAATTTTCTAATTCTCAAACAAGTGGTAGCGGAGGCCACCTAGTGTTTTAGCTTACGAGAAGGTTTCGATTAGAATAGTGGTATGGAACAAATAATTGATTAGGTGATTAAAGATTCAGAAAAAAGTGTGATGAGTAATTTACTTTTGTTGTACTTCGATAAGGTTAGAAACAATTAGGATACGCAGCAGGTCTATGTGGATGGTGGGATATTGCTCACAATATTGTGAGGTCTATCAGCCGGTTGAAGGATTCTTGACTGGAGGTTTGGGATCCTATTTAGGTTGAGAATACTTTGCAGTTTCTTACTAGGCACCATAAGTCTCACATAGAAGTCTTTCTTGTTTGTTGTAAGAGTCAGTTTTGAGCGTTTGTCAAGGAGTGTTTTGAGCACTCGATATCTGATATCTCTGGTTGAGTTTGAGTCTAGACCTATGGATTCCTCGTAAGTCAAGATACAGCACAAGAAATCGTACGTATCTGGTACAAGTATAGGTATATGATTCAGGTACTGCTAGAGGGAGTATTTTTCGATCTAGTATGAAGGATTTTTGCCGTGAGGTTTCTTAAAATGGACCTTTATTCACCATTTAAGGAACCAGTGTTCAAGGATAACAAGATGGCCCGAAGAGATTAGTATTGTGGAAGAGAATTGCAGTATCGTCTGCGAAGTTGTAGATACTTTAGTTGAAGGAAAAGGACAGCTGTATGACAGTGTGTTATAAATAAGGAAGCAAGTATAATTCTTTGCAAGATTATAAACAGTTAAATTCAATCAAGGATTTATAAACAACGAACTATGCTACCTAATTGAAGGCGCACTCCGTTAAAATGAAATCTATCTTAATGAGGAAAAGTTTTTTAATATACTGCGACAACACATTCGATGTAATTATACATTATGTTATATAATTGACGATCTAAAATTAGTATTAATGATAATCAAAAGAGGGAGCCAAAAGTGGGAGGAATCAAAGGATCGCCTGTCAAAAATATTTGGCAACCCCTGCCATATAGAAGAGTTACTACAGCTACAGCTACCAACATAAAATAACCACGCTACTGCTTTCACTTACTAGAGCAGCAGGCTTCTATTCGTTACCGGTATCGTGATCTCAATCAGCCGATTTTCATATAACCAAATCATGTTTTTTAGTTAAGAACTTTGAACACGGGCCTTTAGCTAAGGAAAAAAGTAAAAGTTCAATGTATTGGAAACTAGTGGTCGGAGGACCATCTTTATATTGTAAACAAATTAATTGGCAACACTGACAGTTAATCAATGTGTTAGCTAACGGCCTCGTTCAACCTGTTTACTATTTCAACTGGCTAGTTGCAAACTGTGCTAAGGTGCCTGCATGGAGTTCTTTAATTAAATCCCTTAATTAATAATGAAACGGATATTTGGTGCCGGGGGGCGTGTTTACAAAGTAAACAGCAACAGTCACACCGCTCGAGTCAACACACTCACGATAGTTGCAATTGTTGTATCACTTTAACTGACAAAATTAACTAACGTCTAGTCTCCCACAATTTGATGGTGGTTTAAGTTCTTTCACAGGGCCAAGAAACACTTTAAGCTTCTATTTCTACCCTTTATACAGAAAAGCTACTAGTTGGAGAAGAATATATCAATAATTTGGAGTTGGAGGGGATGATAACCAACCATATGCAACGTTTTCTTCTTTTTTTAAAATAAAATGAACAATTTTCCGTAACTTTTCCATTTTCACTTGCATTAGTAACAATAACAGAAAAAATTACATAAAAAATATCTAGATTTTTGATAATTTTTTTAATGGCAAATTCTGATAATTCATCAAATAAATACTTACAAGTGAAATCCTAGAACTACAGGCTCGGCACAATAAAGTTCGACTGGAATGGGTGCCAGGTCATGTGGGGATCAAGGGGGAATGAGACAGCTGATCAACTGGCCAGGAATGGAGCTAACAATCCTTTCATTGGCCAGGAGCCTGTCCTGGGGATCACCAAGGGTTCGGCTCGTGCGGCTCTTAGAGATTGAATCTGAAGGGAGCACGAGAAGAACTGGGTGATGTGTCCTGGGGTTAAACACAGCAAGGCTTTGATACCTTGGCTGAGCAAATTAAGAACCAAAGAGACCCTATGATTGGGCAGAAATCAGATCACTCTGATCACAGGCCTATTCACAGGGCATGGTTGGTTCAGGAAGCATCTGCACAAGGTGGGGCTTATTAGCTCGGGAGCGCTGTGCAGACTGTGTCAGGAAGAGGAGGAAACGGCCTCTCACCTGTTGTTCGATTGATACGCGCTAAGAACGTCGACACCAAAGGAGATTGTAGCGCAAAAAGTACTAGTAGGGAAAGTCCTCAACCTTTTTAGAAGGGGAGGTTTCAACTACTAGACTCAAAAGGGGAAGGCACAATAAGCCTCTAATGGCTGCGGTGCCGAGGGGCGTAGGTCCCGTCCCGTTTTCTAATCTAATCTAATCTCTACAAGTAAAATACTTAAAAAAAAAAATCAAGGATGTGTTTTAATAAAAAATAATTGGCAAAAAAAATATTGACCAACTAGAATAAAGAATCAAAGATGAGAAATGTAGGCGGATTATAAAGCCAATAGGAAGCACGCTATTGTTACCTCGCCACGCCCAAATCAAACAGACTACACCTTGACTAATGAAATATTCATTGGATTATCTTATTTAATGTTAGTCACAATGAATTTTAATTGGATTACCTGTATTTTATAGCCACAATTCCCGATAATGACCGATCCTTGAAGGAATTCGTTACGGGAAATTTTTTTGTAGCATAAAATTAAAGTTTCACTCCTACCACAGTCTACCCAGATAAAGAATCATGCTACGCTACTGGTTCCAACATGATTGCGGCAATGGAAAGTGGTGTGAGTGGCGGCGATATAGCATGATTGATATTTCATGTACGCTATAAAGTGATCGTCTGACAACCTGAATAACGCTCTCTGTTGCACAGTGTTACGCTCAATAAACAAATTGTTGGAATTAACACAGATATTACAAGCAAATCTGTATTATGTTTTAGGAGTAGGATAGTTTTAAAACTCAGTAACTCATAAAAATAGATTTTTTGAAATTAGGCCAAGGAAGTGAAATCTACATTGAGAAGAGCGCGCTGGTAATAATAGTCTAACAACAAGCCATAGCAGCTCCTACTCCTAGAACTGAACCCTCTACCTGACCCACAAGATCCCAGTTTTTCTAATTTCCTACTTCTTTATAAGTTTTCTACAGAACTATGTCTCCCATTATGTACAACTTGCTTTTAATGTAAATTATCGTTGGTTTTACTCAAATAGAACGCATGTTTTCCTTATTTCGAACCGGTTTAAGATTTCCATCTATCATCAAAGGTACATAAGCTTCAAGTAATAAACTACATTCACTCAAACATTCAAAACAATAGTCTGTAAAACCGTGCACCTTATAACAAAGCCCAACTCTCAAAATGAACGATAGCCGAGCGGTTAAATGCGAGACCTGCAAAGCTAATATGTATGGCGATATAGTGTGTTCGATTCCCGGTCTCTAGGCATTGGATTTTTATTTTAATGTTAAATATGAGAACTTTGTAGTAAAGTATGTTTACTAGTCGCCTCCGGCCACGACACCTAATTTGGTAGTTGGGACGTAAAAGGCGCCACGGTAGCCGAGCGGTTAAATGCGAGACCTGCAAAGCTAATATGCATTGAGGTACTGGGTTCGATTCCCCGGTCTAGAGGCGTTTGATTTTATTTAATGGTTAATAAAAGAATTTTACAGTAAAGTATGTTTGCTAGTCGCCTCCGTCCACGGAGTTGGACGTAAAGCACGCTGAAAAAAAATAGGCAATTACTTTACTTTATACAAAACTGGTAATTTCAAAAGAATTTATTCAGCCTTAGCCTAGAAGTGCCAGCAAATCAAATTTGAGGGAAAATGTTTTTAAATATAAATTGGTAGATATATGTTTGTACTCGTAATCACTGAACAAAATTAAAATAAAAATGGTAGAAGCAGTTGGCGAAGAATTCAAGAAAATAATTAATAACAAATCTTTGCAGTTTGTCAGCTGATTTACTTCGAATTTGGAAATTCGGAACTGAATTAGATTCTTAATTATATTATTCACAACTGGTGTAGAGAAGTACAAAGTGCAGTAGGTTGCAAAAAAAAGAGTGCCAACCAGCCTTTAATATAATTATTTTATTCTATAAATGACAAATCGATGAAATGTTCTCCTTTTTCTCGACAAATATTTTGGGTAGACTCTGGCTTGAAGCATAATGGTAAAGAGCTATGTCCACTGCTTATATTCTGTCTTTATTGAATCGCTAGTTAGCGATACAAAACCTGTGATCCTTAGAAATCAGACAAGATGTTACACAAAAGCGAATAGTGGTAAAATTATGAAGAGGTTTCATTTACGTAGACAATAATAAGCCACTTTTGATTGCAGTGCCATCTAGAGGAACAGAACCCCCAGCATAGTGTATGCTAATCTAAATTCTCCCTTAAATCCATTGTACATAAATTGGTTTAGTTATTTAATGAAACATTATATATGCACTAATAGCATGTTCCTCTCGCAAAATTCTGACTTAATTCCATGGGTGATTAGCGATGAAGACAAAGCTTGCATTAAGGGGCAACAAGAGATATTTTGAATAATTTAGTTTCAACGATTCTAGAGAATTAAATCAGACACTCCAAAATTGTGTATGAACGAAAGGTGATTGCGACAATAGACAGCGTTCAATGACCTGATTCTTGCTAAAAAAGATTTTTTTTTTTTTTAAAAGTAAGAAAAAATATTCTCCTCCAATAATATTGCATATTTAAGCTTCTTAGCCTAGGCAGAGCACACTATATCAAAGCAAGGCTTAAAGTAGAAATTGATTGAGAAGGCAAGTAAACAATGTGTTAGTAGTGAAGGCTTCCCAGTGTTACCTGTCCCACACAGATCGGAGATCCTTTTGAAGAATTATTCTGGTCCACAGATGATAGGCAAATACTGTCTCCCACCTAACATTATTATATTTTTCAAAATCTTAGCTATACACTCAAACGACTTACTCTTAATTCTTCTTTTCTTCAAAACTTTCCATTTTTATAAAACAAAAATGTTAATCTTCTTAAGTACTAAATTTTGGACCGCCAAACTTTTTTGACTTTCGATTCCTTTCGAAGAAAAAAGAGGAAAAAAAAATGCATCTTTTATAGACCCGTCTCTTTTTACTATAATCACTAATATCAATTTAAAGTAACCTATATTTTATTGTAGATAACCTACATTTTTTGCGTAAGAGATATGGTCAGGTGGGATAACGATGTATCCCTTGAAATAAAAAGAAGGAGTATGTTGGCCAATAGGTGTTATTATGGATTGAATAAGCATATGAGAAGCAACTTAATATCAAAAAATACAAAAGTGCTTCTCTATAAGACCCTGATCCGTCCTGTGTTAACATATGGCTCCGAAGCTTGGGTGATTTCAAAAAAAGATGGGGGGATGCTGCAAGTTTTCGAGAGAAAAGTTCTTCGACGAATTTTTGGCCCTATTAAAGAGGGCGCGATTTGGAGAAGAAGGAAGAATCGGGAACTGCAGCATATATTCCAGGAAGCAGACATCGAAAAGGTAATCAGGCTTGGCAGGCTCAGATGGGCAGGCCATGTGGCAAGGATGTCTGATTTGGAAACACCCAAACGGCTTCTGCAAGAAGAAGTACATAGGATCAGGAGAGTGGGCAGGCCCAAATTGAGATGGAATGATGGGGTATGCGTGGATGCCAGAGACCTGCTTGGAGTGAGGAATTGGAAGGTTGCTGCAATGGATAGGAGTGACTGGCGGAAGCGGATTGAGGAGGCCAAGGCTCAGTAATGGGCTGTAGCGCCAGTAGTAGTAGTACTATATTTTATTGTAGATAACCTACATTTTTTGCGTAAGAGATATGGTCAGGTGGGAATTAAAATGTATTCCTTACAAAAATATACGTCCTTTTTGCAAGACAGAGATCTTGACTTCAATTGTAAAAATGCATCTTACATTTCTCCGCTAATTTTTAAAATTTTATCGGAAGATTTTTTTTTTTTTTTTACAATTTTACTATGAGCCAGCATATTCTCAAGGCCTGAGTATTTTAATGACCATGTTTAAGTCCAGATATATTTGGTCAAAATTTTGCTAGAAGTTTTATTGTAATAAAATTGAAGTTACCGCCAGCTAGAGTTTACAGATCAAATAACATGTAAACATTGAAATTTTTTTTTTGTCTGTCATTGTAGATTACGGTTGCCAACTCTATAAAGTTCCAAAAAAGGACACCTTAAAAAAAAAAAAAAATAGGTACATACTGGGCCGTCAACAGGATTTTTGGGGCCCGGGAATAAACAGGGTGTTCAGAATTAAGACTACCGGGTTACTTCGGGAGCCGATTCTGGGTATCATTTACGACAAAAAATTCTGTATAACATAAACTATGGCTCGATTCGGCTCCATTTTATAAAAATATTTTTAATTTTATATATTTTCAAGGTATTACCCACTTTTTAGCAAAATGTTGCCAATATTTCTCAAACTATTAAAGCTACAGCAATTTCAATAAGCTCATTAGAAAGAAGGTTAAATTTCCTTTTAAATAAGCTAATTTATATTTCAAAATAATAATATCAAGTGTTTCACTTTGTGGCCCAAACATAAGAAATAGCAAGTTTCTAATTTTTTCCCAAAAACTTTGACTTCATTTTTATCAAAAGTATTATACAAGTTTAAAAGGTGCACTGCTCATGAAAAACATCTACATACAAAGCACCTTTTGAAAGGTGTACCATGAATAGTGGTTATTTTAAAAATTGATGCAGAAATTTATTATTAACCCCTTAATGCACAGTATTTTTGAAAAAAAAAACGCTATATTTTATACGATTAAGTAAGTGTTATAGCTTGCAATCCCATGTAAATGATAAATATCAATAAAACGATTGTTTTTCTTTGCTTTCACATTATTTTCAATTCTCGATTATATTCGAATGTGAAAAATTATAGCAGCATAAAGTACAACGCCGCTCGAATTATCTCGAGTGTGCACAGTTTGGCCAGTTTAGCGCGCTCGAGTTAACTCGAGCGTGCACGTTAAGGGGTTAATTGCAAAAAAATAGGCGTCGGCATTATGAAAGGAATTTCACCTACCATAAGAATATAATTAATCAGAATCATTAAATCCAGTACGATTTTTTTGCATTTTGTTCATCGTTACATCCAATAACCTGTTGACCTATTCAGTTCAGTTAGAACAGAAAAACAACACGCCAAATGAAGAAGTCTCAGAAATCAGAACTTAAATCAAAAATACAATAAAATAAATTAGATTTGTGTGAATAATATCTGAAAAAAAAGGACAAAAGGCGTCCTTTCCTAATTTAAGAAAGGACAAGGACAACCAGGTGTTAAAAAAAAGGACTGTCCTTTCCAAAAAAAAAAAGGGCAGTTGGCAACCCTATTGTCGATTCAATATTAAGTTATTGTTCAGGCCAGCCGAATCCAGCTTCATTTTTTAATCATATTAGAAATGTTTTAAATAAACTTTATACAACTAATGCTAGGTAAAAATATATTCATATATAAGTATATCAAGATCATTTTTAAGGCATTCTGGGACAGATAGCTAACCGTTTAACCTCATTACCAGCTTCTCAATAAAACTCCATTTCATTGCAATGCACGGCCTCATTACCTGCATGTTACTGTTTGGGAAATTCCAAACTTGAATAAAATTGATCCACCTGAAGTGCCACTTTCCTTTTGTATAAATTCTAAGTTTCTAAAAAAATTACGAATCGTGTGAATGGTCTCATCATTTTTTTAATTTTAATTTTTTTATTCACCAGTCCTCAAAAAATGTATCTCCGGTGAATGTTAAATTTCCAAAAAATTTAACACGATTGCAAAACCACCTCTCTAAGGAGTAAGAAATCAATCGATCTTTAATGAATTCGCTAATTTTTGTATAGTATTTTTTTTTATTTTTAAAAATTTTGTAAACTATTAAAAAATGAGTGATTTTTTTTAATATTCGATATCGTTGCACTAGCTGCAATTCTTTAAGAAACTTGTTATGTCAGTAGAATCAATTTATGCTGCACAGAATTGGTTTAAAAATTTTAGGTAAATGATATTTAAGCCTTCAAGGAAAGTGCCTAAGGCAAAGTGTTTTATGAGAAGCTGATCTTCGAAAAAGTTAAAAAAAAAAAACCTTGCAGGCGATCACCTCGCTTTACCATAAATAGCCTTTTATATACCATTGGAATGATGCCTAAAAGCTGTATAGGTTTATCTCCACACGAAGTGTCTACATCAGTTAAAGAGACATTTTGCCTAAAACTCTTAGTGAAAATCCAAATTATTCTGGAATTTATAAACTGAATTGTCATTTGCAAATAAAAAAAAAAATAGGTATTTATTATATTATTTTAGCAACCTAAACACCTCAAATAGAGCTCATTCTGCTCGCCCTTGAGATACGAAGTAAGAAGATTTGCGACCAAGATAATTTGTACTGCGTGATTTGGAACCATGAAGGGATAGGGCGACATGGTTCCCATGTCCAAGTGTGCCAACACAAACCTGAATTATATTCAACACTATTGAACCACCATTGAATTGCTGATGATATTACAGTAAGTTAAGCCCATCTTTTTGTCAACAGAAATCAAGTCCTTCAACAGCATGATCATGGAAACCCCTCACGCTGAGTGAGTCAAGATTGCCTCAAAAAAATAAGGTGAATTTTGAACTCCTTGTTCACCTATTCTCCTTCAAAATTGTATGGGTCCGTAGCTAATTTTATTTTGCAGGAAGAGGAGTTAAAAGTTGGTTGTATGGTATTCTTTGCGTCCAAAGAAACCTGCCCGGTACCAAGCAAGAATTAACTTTATATTGATAAGTTGAAGCGATTAGTAACAATCGATTATTTTTTTTTTTGAATAGTACAATAAAACGACCAATCTTTTTATTTTTCAATACCTCATTAAAGTAAAACAGTGAAAGTTTCAAAGGACTTTTGTTACATCCCAGATAGGTAGATATGATCCTAACACCTTGACAATTAAGTATAAAAAGCAATATTTATTTATTACAATATAAGTTTATAATTTATTAGGCAAGTATAGCCTTCTCAGGGTGTGATGTAGGCGTGCTGGCTTTGCGAAATCGATCGACCCGGCGGCAAACTAGGCATTTCGATCGAACGCTCTACCGACCGCCGGGCAGAGGAATTTCGCTGGCGCCCATAGTGGGGGGCACCATCTTCTGGCGCCTAAATGTTTTTTCGTTAATATATATATATATATATATATATATATATATATATATATATATATATTATTTTCATATCAGCCCTACTTTTTATAATAAAATATAATTCCCAAAATTATAAACCAAACAAGAGTGTAACAATTATATTTTAATACATTGTACCCAGTTCCACCTTACTTAAGCAAATAGTTTTAGCAAGCAATTCGATTTAGGATTTCTTAAATTTTGTCTCAATAACAAAATGATTGATTTAGAAAACAATAATTCCCCCCCCCCCCAAAAAAAAAAACAATGAAGATTTGGGCAACAAACATCTTATTTACCTTTCTGATCAGTTCTTTAAGAAAAAATGTATATTTTTGCAAAAATAAACCCCTCCTCACTGAATGATAATTAAACACTGATATAACAGCATTTTACAACGTTCTCCTAAAATTATATATAAAAAAAAAAAGTTTATCTCTCAGTTCGTTGTTTCTTTAGGTAAATAGTTGAGAGCCAGATAACAACCTAATTATTCCAGTAGCTCCACAAACTTCTCAAAAATCAAATTTAAAATTGAAAAAAAAATTTTAGCATCAATTTATAGAAATTTAAAAGATTCTTGTTTTTTAAACCTAGCAAAGTAAAATCTAAATATAGATTCTTTCATTGAAAAATCTAAACAAAAGATTCTATAAAAATTAGACCAAAAAAAGGGCGTGTATGCCCTAGTTGTTACAATAAACTGTTTAATTGATTCATTCTGAAGTCTTATTTTTTCTTACCCTAAATAAGATCTTAAACGAAATAAAAATAGAATAAATCCCTTTATACGATCTAGAAAGCCAAGTTAAGTGTTTGTAATTTACAAAAATGATTATTATCGTACTAAATACCTTTTTTTTTAGTGATAAAGGTTTGTTTTAGAATTAATTCTTAAGAAAAAAAAAATGTATAAATGTGGCCAAATTTTGAAATAAAAAAAAAGGTTGTCTGCTTTTTTGAATTTCTTATTTTCGCAGCTAAAATAGGGCACATTTAGAAATTGAATAAATAATTAAGTTGTACAATTTTAGAGATTCTCTTCCCGTTTCTAACGTTATTTTTTGGAATTTTGGTTGTTTTCTTTTAAATAGCAGAATGCATGATGACTCATGTAAGATTTCCCCTCTTTACATGATTTTTCTTTTAGTTTTCCATTTTTTTTTAACATTAGGTGGTGTCCTTGCAAAAAATAAAAATAAAATGCAAAAGTTTGTGTGTATGTAGGTTTTTTTTGGGGGGGCCAGATCGATTTCTTAAAGTGTCTTGATTTGTTGAATATCGATCGGGCGCTCTGGCAGTGAGCATGAGAGAAGGGTGGGTTACAAAACACACACAGAGGGCAGAAGGATAAGGGGGTAGTTTTTTTGACGGAGCTCGAGATACGGGATTGTAGAAAACTGGCAGACACATGTTCATCTTTTAACTTCATATTATATTATATTGTTTTTTTTTTAAAAAAAAAGGAAGTTTATTAAGGATTAAGGGTAGTCCAAAGAAAATCTTGCTGCATTTAAAAGTGACAAAGGTGAAAATAACAAATAATAACCTGATTAGTAGGAATTTCTCTTTCAATGTAAAGAAAAAAGAATCTTCTGACTAAACTTATAGCTATAAGCAAATAGAAGTTTTACCTGGACAAGCGAACGCAAAGTGGACCAGCTTATTCCTTGGCGAAGCAACAAGACTACTGACGAGCACAACTTATCCGCGCACTCTGCCAAATCACTAATTTTTTTTTCTTTTTTTTTTATATAAATAATAGCTTTATGACTAAAACAAGTTTTCAAAAAATAAAAATAAAAAAGAGTGGTCCTTTTATATATTTAATAATTGTTATTCTGCGATTTACTTAAGTTTCGAGGCTTAAACTCTACGAATTTCTCTTGTGTTAATTGTTAATAGCGCGCTAGTTGGTGAACCTCACGTCGGCAGTTACTGGTTACTTTTTAATCTCTTTATTTTTTAATTAATTATTTTATTATTAAATATACATATATATACGTTAAGTATGACGTCAATGTAATGTAGGTTTGTGTATGTGTGTGTGTGTGTGTAGGTGTGCAGGAAGGGGGGACTTGTAGTACGGTAGAACTCGAGTCTGGGCTCAGGTGCTGTGTCTATGTACTGTCCAGAACTATCACCGAGGCGCAGCGGACCTATCTAAGGCTCACACTTGTCTAGGGCAGTGGCTGCTCGCGGCCAGCTCCCCTCCCGTGCCGCAGGGCCACAAGAGTGGGCCAGTCTGCCACTTAGCCACCCACTAAATTATCGTACTATATGAACACATAATATCGTACACTTTACTCGCCCCTTCCTATATAAAAAAAAATAATAATAATTTCACAAAATAAATTTAGCAAGTAAAACACTTAAAAGAATTCCCCCTTATTGCATTTACTACAAACACGAAATTATACTAATCATTAGACTGACCCTCGGTCAGACATTGTCAATATAAAATTAAAAAACATTATTACAATAACAATATTAATATAAATAATAGCCTCTGTAATCGACGACGTAAGGCACTGAAATCGTATTCATCCTTGACAATGTCGATCATAGCCGCCATGCAGGGTAATTGTACGGATCAATTTACTGAGGCCCCGCACTTAAAACATGTTATGTCCGCGATTATATTCGAAAAAATATTATTTAGTATTTAGTCCCAGTGTTCTAGAGCAAAACTAAAAGGTAGACGATGAAATTAAACAAAATGCATTTAGATCAGGCACTGAAAATGCAATAAAAGTGATCTTAAATAGTATTTTCTTGCATTAAGAAATGCAAATGTGCGTTGCAAGATGTTATTAAAGCTACATAGCGTGTATCGCCTGCTATATGTAATATTTCTTGGTCATTTGAAATGTTTTGTCTAGTCTTAGTTGTTGCGACACGGGCAGTACGCAGTTTTTCAAATTAAAATTAATTCAAAACTACCTATGAGCAACGATGTTGGAAGAAATATATTTTCTCATTTAACATGAATGAATAACCCAATGAATGGTGCTTTCCATGTTCCACTAGTCACTCAACAAGATCTCCTTAGAGCGTGGAGATGCACTAACGTCTAAATTGCTCATTCGTTATAAGTCAATCCATCAAGGATGTCCTTATTACCAGAGCATCCTTTCCATTCACAGCGAAATTTTTCAAGTATATCCTTCGTGACTAAAGAACCCTGGATAAACAGATGTCGAAGATTTTCAGGTCTATTGGGAATTTCACACTTCAGAACCTGCTAAAAGACATTTTAACTATAATCGCGCAACTAAATATTATTTACATAAACAAAAAGACTAGTTAATATTATACATGCCAGAAAAATCTATACGGTCAATGCAGTCCTGTTAAGACAAAGAAACGGAAAAAAAAATCCTAAATTAGAACGGTACGATTTTATGAATGAACCAAATGAAACAGATAGAATATGTAAATTCCATTATCTCCCTATGCACGTCACCTAATCTGGTAGGTGTTATAAGCCTCTCCTAAAAATGTTTATCATTTTTTGAACTGATTGTTGCTTAATCAATACGTTTATTAGAATTAGCATGTCACACTATAGGTTAATTCAAAGAAGAAAGAGTGATCATGTGCATAATATTAATAAAAAATCTTTAATCTCGCTATTAATTGGATCATTTATGAAAAAAACGTTTTTCTCGATATTATAAATTGTGCTCTGTACGATCAAACTTACTGTCAGTATTATTAGATTTCCTACGCGGTAGTATAACTATACTAAACTACTGATTTACATCTCATTTATCTTCAACATTATTGTCACTATCACAGGTTATGGTCAAAAATATTTAATGTATATAGCTTACCATATCCCGGACTTCTCCTATCCGTAGATAAGCGTCCCCCTTTCCAAAGCAAGACATATTTTACTTTTTCAACATTTTCATTGTAGTTGCGTCGCACCATTCGTTTTTTTTTTTCGGAACAGAAATTTTATAATGGAAAGCCTGTTACACAATGATATGAAGGGAAATTTCAGAAGCATTTGGATGCTGTAGGGAAGGTAATAGCGACCGAAAATTATCTTTCAAGTACCTGCTACCGAAAGTGGTTAAAAGTAGTAGCGGCAGAAAGAAAGACCCGTTCAAACATCAACCTAATTGGACCGAAAGTTTAAAATCGGTCTCAGTGGCTTTCTTTTTTATTTAACTTCAAAAGACTTCACATTGTTAAAAATAAAGGAATACTTCAATATAAAGAATAAAAAGAGATACAGCGCTTTCCGCTGAGGGACATTGATTGAGTTTAAAAAAACTCTGATGGCTAAAAATCAGAACTCGTAAGAATTTCTTGCATGCTAAAGGAAAATCAGAGTAAGAAAAATAAAGTCCTACACACCCTAAACGAAGACCTATCGATTTCTGCCTTCATGTATGTCCAAGCCAGATGATAAAGAATGGTAGCAAAAGCATTGCAAGAATCATTAAGCGGCACTCTACCATCGGTACGTCCTAAAACTAGCTGCCTGTTCAACATGTGGTCGCACTTAAGAAAGGAATCAGTGCCCGTTTGGTGCATATCAGAGCTTAGTGGCCTGCCTAATCGCATTGAGCAGACCCTGAGTCCTAATACCACCAGAGAAAAAAAAGAAGAAACTGCATGTCGACCTATACATTTGTTTCCATTCGAAACATAACTTCCATTACTTCTTTTTCCGTACTTCGAGAGGACTAATTATCTATTTCTGGTGACAAAATATCGGATTTGTTATGAGAACAGTGCTATCCACGATCATTTGGAGTCCAAGCAGAGCTTTACACGGTTTATCGGTCATCATACCATCTTGTGACGTATCCCGCCGATTTCCTCATTTTCTTACATTAAAAGGAACCTTGGTTACGCTTATCGATCCTGAATTGCCTGCACAAATAACTCAGTCTCCAAAAAAAAAGAAAAAAGGAAATCAGAAATTAATTTTTAGGCCTTTATCCTTACTATATCCGCCTTCGGTTGAAGAATGAAATGCTGCATCCTTTCATTAAAACATAAAATTATTGGTCTAAGGCTAACACAAGATCATACAAGGCTTTTTCGTGAGTCTGTTAACGCCAAACTTTAAATAATCATGTTTTTGCCGCAGAACTAGCAGTTGTATAAAGACTTTTTAGCTGGCATCTCCGTATGAGATACATAAAAATAGCTGATGGATATCGAATTATCCGTAAACACTCATACAATACCATTAGACTTCCATGTAATTTTAGATTTCAGGTTGTCTGCGTTCGCATAAAATGCTTTTTAGTTTTCTTCTAAAACTCACCAAATTATTCATTCAAACTGATTTTTTGGAAAAATTCCTAAAAAATATTATTATATAAGGCGCGTCAACATCCGAGGCTTTTGGCGCCCGCAGTTTTTTTCAGGCTAGCAGTTGGATTCGAACCCATGATCTCCGCGTTGGTATTTACTAACCATTTAGCTAATCCCTTCCCTCCTAAAAAATACATTATTATTTTTCTACAACTTTATTAGTGTACACTAGATTAGTGAAGGTGGTGGATTTGAGTTTCTAGCTTAGATTTAGGATCGCAATCTACATTTTCAGGTAGCGTAAAATCGGTAGGTTGAATCACCCAATTGTAGTCTCCTCTCACAAAATAAAAAAAAATAGTATCGAGCAATTATTTTCAGCGAACCGCGTTGTTTAAACTTCAATGTTTACGTCTTCAGAAAAAGGTGGTACACAAAATACCTTAAAGGAACAATTCTAAAACTTATATTTACGATGAAAACTTAAAATCGAGTATAATACTTCCTATTAGTTAGAGTATTAATTTTTAATCCTATTTACATTATAAGAAACCTAAAATATGTTTATTTAAGAATTGTTGTTTATTTAAAATTTAATTAAGACCTAGTAAGTCTAATTTATACAAGGTTTTGCCCAATTTCGTTGTTCTAATTACCACATCCACCAAATATAGAGCTGCAAAAACCGTTAATGCGGAGTTTTAAGAAAGTGCAGCACCATACGGACTCCAAGAAAAACGAATTAAAAAAACCAAGTACATAGCGACTACAATATGTCACTATGCTACAATAAAGGAGAAAATCTTTATTAAACTGCAAACGGACGTTTTGATGACTTGAAATCTCTTAAATATTTATAGCCCATCCTCAGACTTTTGGCCGGAAACAGATGTTTTTGGGCATTAAAAAAGATTTTTAGAAACAAGAAGAATTCTTCTTGTTCACTTAATTAAGTGAAGCAGGTCCTAAAAAGCATCTTTGACTCAATCTTGTTTTCTCAAGCAAACGCCAACGTCCTCACAGAACTTTTCGAAACTATTCATCCTTCCCGATCTCTTTGTTGTAAGAAATTTTTTTTATAGTTTTGCATATATTCGGAGCACTTTGTTCAATTAAAAAGCCCGCCCACTTAGGATAAATTAATTGATTACGAATTTAATAATTTTGGCTAATTTTGATAAATCTTTTTTACGCCAGAGGGCACCCCAACAATGATTGTCTTTACTAGGCAGCTATCTTTAAACGCATCTTCGATGGTCTCATTTTCTTTTTTAACTGCTGCTTTAACCACAGCTTTTCTTGCCGCTAATACAATTGAGGGCAAATCTTAGAGTAGTACTAAATTAAACCTCCTTTGTTTTTTCTGTTTCTTCTAATCTCTGAACACAGTAAGCTTATGGTCATTCAGAGAGGACTTTTCAGTTCCGGATAAATTACTCTATGTTCGGACTACCGAGCATAGAAGTGGGCAACGCTCTTATATTAAAAACATCTTGGTCAAGAAATAATTCTTAAAGTACAAACTCTTCTTGTCATCACTCTTATTTCCCCACACAATGTTGTGGGCTTGGTATTGCACTTGGAGACCGAACTAGAGCTGAAATAACTGGAAATGTTACGCTAGCTAGGACAACTCCGATAAGAAAGAAGCTCCTAAGAAGAAAGAAATGTTTGATGTCCTATTAGATGTCAATAGAAAAAAAAAAAAAAAAAAGATGCTTAAAACTCAATTAACATATAATCTCCGTCATTCTACTTTCATTTAGGTTCTGAGTAAAACGTGAACATTAAAACTAAAAGATCTTCAGGTAACAAATTGTCAAAGAAGCTTGATGAGAAACTGACGCATCCAAAAACAGTTTCCCAGGAATTTCTGCCAGGAAATTGGAAAATGCTGTTCAAATGTACCCGCTGTTCAGAGATGTCTGTTAGAACAGGTAGAACTTCATTACACATTGGAAAGACACCAAAGCTCAACCCTAGCAAGATTAATTTATCAAGCTACACTTGTGAATCGCGTAACTAAAAATAGAAAATTTCGGAAAGTATGAACTTGTCAAGTTGCAAGAGATCTCGGCAATAAGGTTTAGCCAAAATCGACAAACCCGATGTGCCACTTTACTGAATCAATTTTTCTGTTTTTTAATTTATTTGTTTGCGATTTCTCAAATCCGTATTTTTTTAAATTCATTTTTATATGCACTGCATGTTGATCTATAACTAGTATTTGTCATTTTTTTTTTTTTTTTTAAGAAAATTAATTTTAGCGAGGGTTTTGAGGTACTGAAATGCGACCTTACACGACACGCTTACACCAAGTGCCATTTTTGTTGTAGAAAACTTTTAACATATGGAACCCAATTAACACTTAGTTAATATCCATCACTTAGTTGAATAAAGGACTTAAACTTATCAGTTTGAAATGAAACAATACTTCTATTTGAAAGTAAGGTTGTCAACATCATATTCATGTCCACCTCTAGACATACAGCACGCTTTAAGAACATATTTTACTATTGAGGTCATCAGCAAACAGGAGGATAGATACATCCAGAATAATCATAGAAATACTTAGTTACTTAGGCCCCGTCTCATATACCTTGCGTTATAGAGATGTTACTTCTAATAGAATAATTTTGGAGATGTAGGGATTTGCCCACAGTCCCGTGGTGTAATGGAGAGATTGCCTCCTTTAGACCTCTAGACTAGACTTGTCCTGAGTACTTCAGAGTTTTTTACGCGAGTAAAAACTCCTACTTCCTGAGACGGTCTGATAAACTGGACCCATTGAGGTTGGTACATTGTTGTTCGTTTAGATTACGCAGGGGGCACCACGAGCATGCGATCAACTTCACCCCCCATCATAGAAATAGCGTTTATATAAATAAATAAAGTAGGAATCAATCTTATTTCTCGATGGAAATCTAAGAGTTTCCCAGTTTATAAATTTCTAAATTCAGCAGTTTAACTTTCTCAGTTATTTTAGAGTTGTAAGTACTCTTTTTTTATGACTACTGATACTTTGCCATTTTCTTTTCTTAAAACTGTTGACTACCAAATGATATCAAGTAATTTAAATATTTTCCCTTACTTACTGTAGCCATTTTTGCACATACGATATATATAATAGTATATTGAAAATTATGTTTGAAACATATTTGAAATATAAATATTTCGTTGGTAAATTTCATGTTTTTCTTTCTCCGCTTGCTTGAGGTATCCGTTACCATTTGTTGGGTCCGAAGTTCGCTGCCGTCCAATAAAGAGGTTTTAAAACTTTTAAATCCCTAGATTGCACTCAGATGATAAAATTCTCTTTTGAAACCAACAAGAGCGTAGGTCTCCCGCCAGGATTCTTGCACAGATTTCCTATTGTAATATTTTTGGCTATGACGATTGGCTCCAGATTCCTAGATGGGCTGCAATGATATTTCATCAAACAAGAGTGGTGGCTCTAGCAGTAATTTTGCGTCTCTTTTTTTTACATAATGCCTGTTGGCATTATCTAAAGAAAAATAGCTTCAGTATTTTTATTACTGCTTCCCATAATTTCTTAGTTTAGTTGTGCAGCTTAACAGGCATTTAACATTACATTCGTTAGTACCTCTAACTGCTCCTTCAATCGTGACTCATCAATTAACTTTATTAATAAACAATGAGAGCACTCTGTTCAAGATACCGGGCACTTTAAGGCGCAAAAAATGACTATTGAAACAAATTACGTTTTAAAGTCAAATGAACGTAATTTTTTTCGAGTATTTAAAACTCACGCTAAACAAAACATTTAATTGGACAAATTTGTTGGTTGTTCAGGAGTGGTCATAAAATTAAAAAAATTCATCTATTAACGTTTCAAACTTAAAATCGAATTAAGAGGACATAATCGTATTTGTTAACGGCAAATAAGTGCATTATATCCATAAAGGTTATTCTAAACTTTTGCCCTGAAGATAATAGTCCAATTTACAAGGAGCTTCTGCCAAGTAAACCGCCGTTCCAGATCTAATATTAATTCTGGAACCATCCGTATAACTAATGAGATGGTTGCGAGTCCTTCTCAGAAGGCAACCTATAACACGGATTCTATAAAAGCATTATGGTTCCGGGTCTGATGTTCATTTTCTTAAATTAGGCATTTTAAAAACTATGAAGCAGTGCAATTTAAATCATAAGATAAAAATCAGGTCAGCCGTTTTTTACTTTTCAATCAAATTTTTTGTATACATGCAATCAGTGTTTTCATGGACAAGATCTGATCAATTTCTAAACAAAAAAATAATAAATTTTTATTAAATTAAATCAAAACCAGTAAGAGAGGGATGATATTTTTAGAAAATATTACTTTATTTTTTTAATAGTACAACTAATATAACGAACATACAAAAATAATTTACTTAATAAACTTTTTATTTCTAACGATTAATAACTTTTCCTAAAGGAAGCCATGTAACTGCGGTAACAAAACAGTTGGTTCACTTTGACTTCTTGGCACCCATAAGGCCGTCATACTTCCTCCAACATATTAAGGAGCTGAGAGTAATGCCTAGTTGTCCAAGGTAGTAGGAAACCATTATCAGCGCCTAAAATGCAAAAATAAAGAATAAAAGCTTGGACTTAACAATTTTGAAAAATCGGTTTGAAACTCTCGCGACTTTTACAGTTCTTCAGTTATTACAATTGTGACAAATTGTTATTTTAGCTGCGTTTCGCAATAATAAATGTATGGTAAGGATTATTTTATAAATATATCATTTACTTATAAAAAATTTGCGACGGGTGACAAATGCTTAACTACCAGGCAATGTTTTTAGATTACAATTGCGTAACTAAACTAACTGGGATATTGAGGAGATCTTTCTTCGATTGCTACCATGCATTTTTCCACGTAGAGGACCAGATTACAAGGTTCGAGGAGATAATATTCGGCTCTCTTTTTCAAACGGTACGTTGAACTTGACAAAGCGAGGAGCATGCGTATAAGACTCTTTATGAAATAAGAACTTAAGCGCTTCTAAAGTGTATTTAGAAGTTTCTGTGTAGGCGATTTCAAACTGCTGCTCCACCTCCAACTTCACATATATCCATTATGAGGCGTTAATATCTGAGGTCACTGGCACCTGAAGCCTTTTTCGGTGCACTGCTGCTCTTTGGAAATCAGTCACTCCGGACTGAGATGTTTGCGATTAAGGCGGCTGAAGCAAGCCTGACAATTTTTTTTTTTTTGCACTTGAAAAGAGCTTCAAACATTAGGATAACTTTGTATTCAAAATATGTCATTTAATGAAAATTCTGACCCTTCTACGATAAATAACAAACAGGCATTTAGAGAAAGTTATACCGATATTTGAAAGAATCAAGTAACCCTTTTCTTTTCACCTGAATGCAGTATAAATTAAATTTAAAATGTAATTACACACATAAAACATATTAATTACATGAGTATAATCAAAAGTTTGATTTTATGGGTACGAAACACTATATTTATGAAGCGCTTTTTTCAGAAACCACTATTTTTTTTTTTTTTAGCAATAATAAAAGAGTCTACCAATAAAAGAAAGAGTAATTTACTTAAGTATTAATTATAATTTATCAAGCAGGCTTACATCTTGGTAAGGAACTTCATCAACAAACTTGTTATAAGCGAGCACAGCGTCTGAAGTCATCCAGAGAAGTCCACCAATGCCAGTAATTCGAGATAACCACCACGACTCGATCTGTCAGCAATAACAAAAGGTAATAAATTTCACTTACATGCATAGTAAAAAAGCTATTTCTGACCATAGATGAAATCCTGAGATGTAATAGAGTCTGCCCAGAGGGATTTTTATGTACACAATATAAATGGTATAAGAATTATTTCTTATAAAACTGCTGGTTTGGTGTGTTAGGAAAATTTTATATTTGAACTTTGTTAAATCATTTTACGTTTCTACAATAAGAGACCTAGGTTCTTGATAATAACATTAATTTTTATGAAAATTACTTCTTAGAGTTCAAGTTAGGTTGGCTATCTGTTATTCAAGGAGCTATTAAGAGGTGTTGTATGGAAAGAATCTTAATAGATATAAAATCTTGCTTCTTTCTAAAATCCAACATTGCTTGAAATACCCGTCCACTGGAATCTTCGTAAAAGGGATGACAGTTTTTATTGATGTGAAATGGCCAGTATTTTTATTCTTTTTTAAAGCTACAATAATAATAATTTTATTTTTTAACTTTTTTGTTAACTGGTTGATTAATATCGAAATGGGAGAAAGATAATTGCCAATTTCAGTAATAATTTATTAATTTTTTTTTTTTTGCCAAGCTTTCGACCTAAGGGGACTAGATCACCTTCAGAGCTGAGGAACACATGGTTGACTAGACGATAGGTCGAAAGCTTGGCAAAAAAATATTTTAAAAAAATTACGACTGAAACTGGCAAAAACTCTATCTCCCGTTTCGGATAACAATTATACTTAATTAATTAATTTACTTATCTTTATGCTGATATCAATATAGGACAGTTGAAAATAATTTAAGACCTCTTATTTCGTAACTCGTGTATGTATAAATATATTTCTTTAACACCAATTATTTAAAATAACTGGATCTCACACACCTTGTATGTGTTCATGGCAGCCAGGGATCGCCAGGTCATGGTGGCCAATATGAAACCATAGATTGGTACAGCGTAAATCAGCGGTCCAGTTAAACCAGGCATCAGTATGTACAACACTTTAACAATGAAATATATATTTCTTCAGTTATTAACAGTAAATTAGATAAAAAAATAATTAAATAATTTTGCTGTGGGGATAGAACTATGTAAAATATCTAATTTTATAAAGATGAATGCACTTCTGAGGGGGGAACGAAAAACAATCGGGGTCTTCAGGCAAGTACTTCAGCATCTTACCAGGAGAGAGAGATTAGACAGGGGCTTTTAAAACTCGGTCACACCATTCACTTAGGGCCTGCAGAGATAGCAGATGTGCACGACTATTTGGGATTAACGCACTCACAGGTTAAATCGAGCTCATCTCCCACTTACACGTTAAATTGTTAACAGACGTCTACATTTATAGACTAACACTGTGTTACATTAGGGAGCAATAGTAGATCTTTTCAAATGCAATAGATTTGACTTATAGTCACTCCATCTATAATCGAGCTATGTGCCAACATCATTCTTCTTTTAATTCTAATCGTCTCAATGTTTGGGCAAGAAAAGGCCAGAAATCCACTCGTAGCGTAAGCAACCTTCTCAGAAACGAGGATGAAAAAATCGGTCTCATGCATCAGTCAGTAAAAATAATCTGTAAATGCTGACAGACTTTTTAAGTAACTACTGGACTATCTTCTTTTTACGGGAAAGTAACAGAAATCTAGATACAAAAGATTATACAATTTTTTTTAGCGCACCTCAGTTAAGCAATACTCATAAATCTGATTAACTATCAATGTAGCAAGTAGAATAATAAGCGTAAGCATTTAATTTAAGTGATATAAAAATTTTATAAATATAAAAAGAGAGGGAAGGTGTATAAATAAACAAAACTCTTCTGACCAAACACCACATGTCTCTTTCCTAATTTGGTAATTAAACGAGCATTAAACGGAGAAAATGTGAAACAAAATAATTTGATCAGTCGAATCAAAAATTAATGAAGCTAGGCAGTGAAAATTAAGCAGTGAAAGCGAGCCCTCTATGACCTGGGCAATTATCCCGATAAGATAAATTGCAGTTCTGAGGCAGTATGACTGCCAACAGGGTTGGGTTGCTTCAGAGAGCAGGATTATGTCAACATTGTAACCCACGTTTGTTCGGATACATAATTACAATAATAAAACAATGTACAAAAATAAAACATTATTTTGTAAATTTGTTTGTTAAAATCTATCATGAAAACCAATGCTTTGTCTATATTTGAAAAAAAAAGAGGATTTAATTCTGGATTCTGCCTCCCAGTAAAGTAATACATAATTCATAATGCAAATTTTGAAGAGGTGTGAACGAATTTGTGAGTCACAACATATGTCTAAGTACAGATATGTATAAACATAAAATGTACGTGCGAAATAAGTGTTTCAATAACTGAACACACTAAACTACTAGAAGCTGGATCAAGCAGATTAACTCAAATGCTCCAATAATCTGTCATGTACTTTCCGATTGCACCTCTTATATAAAACGAAAAAGTTGCTATTCTTTCAACTGAAAGCATAAAAATATGATTTTATTAAAATAATAAAATAACCGAAATTACTTACTAAGTGGTTTTTTTTTTATAGGTACTGCAGTGAGGATAATAATAACTGCCATTTTGTTGGAGAAATTACACGAATTGTGGACTACATTCTCTAGATACATTCTACTTTATACATTCTCGTACTATTGTCACATTATTACTGAATTTTAATTTGCCGCTTATTAATACACACATATTTTCCATGTATTTCCCTCAGCTCTTGGCTTAATATATAACTTATACGCCAATCAATATTTGACATAATTTTTTAATTAAATTTTATATTTGACTGGGTGCGTAAAATAGACTTAATCTAATTGTATTCACTTGTTTAGAGTGGATATTGAGGCTTAAATAAAATCATGAAGCTATTAAAAAAAAAATAGCAAAATATAGAAAAAAAAAAAAATAGCGCATGATATAAGTCTGTGTGTATAAATGAACATATATTAAAACTCATAAACGTCGCAGAAAGCTCAAAAATGGTGTTTTGTTTATTTGGTATCGTTGTGGCTTGCGTTACAAAGGTTTTGGCTAAAATTTCAACCGATTTCCAAGAAATCGGCTCAAACTAGTTTTCTCAAACTTCATACACTATTTACCTACCTAAGTAAACACACATACATATGTTACTTTTGCCCGGGAAAATATGTTTCTTCAGAAGATTCTCGTACAACTGTAATGTTAAGCTTTTTCTCTCTAAAATATCACCACAACAATTTACTTGTTTGCCATCTACATAATAACAGTATTATTTTTACTTCTGATTATTACAAATCACATCCTAAATGTAATTTATACAAGTTCTAATTTAATCGTAAACAAATATTACTTACTTACGATGCATATTCCATAAAGTAAACAACCACACTTTAACTCCACTAAGTGAAAACCAAGTGCTAGAATATACATAAAATGTGCTAATGCGAACGCTAGCATGCCAGGAATGAACAAATTTTTTTGTATAAGGAATGCATCTCCAATGCAAGATAATGCTAAGCCACTTAAAATTAACTTTCTACATTTGTACCTGAAACACAAATTATGGAAATTAGAACAAGCTCAGTGGAAAGTGCGAGTATGAGCAATAACTGTCGTGGAGAATTGTGACAACTGCAAAGTGTGCAATTATTTGATTGGATTTGATTCGTCTCATCAATGTCGAAAGCGACCGCTCTAAAGCTGTCTTTTTTTAACTATTGTAACACCACACTTACATATTTTAAACCCACTCTTCGCAATCAATTCTATCTCATAAAGAGATGTGTGGTTTCAACCGATAACCCCTTTTTACAGTAGAGTTTTAAAATTTCTAATATAGCGTAAAATAACAGTCATGGTTTTCTAAAAAGAACATAGTATAAATATATATATATAGTGTAGAAAGTTCCTATACATACTCGTATATAATGACCAGAAGATATACGTATATGTATATAACATATACATATATAGGAACTCTCTACACAATCTAAAGATTGATGAACTATCGTAATTTTAAACAGCAAACGTATGTGGTTAAGAGGTCTCGTTCGGAGGTTCAGCAGATATCTGTTTACAATCTTACCTACTAATCTTCTGTTTACGAATCTTCAGACCATATATAGAGATATAACTACAGCCTCCACCAAGAAATTGGTAGGAGTGGATCTCATGACCTCTAGGAAAAGTTGTATAACTTTACATTGAACAGACGAAGTTGTTTGACAATCATCACCATGAATATCAGAAGCACAATCTATTTTGGGCCAAACCCTTCGATGGAATTTGTCTGACGGCTTCTCCAGCTGAGCTCAGAAAGAGGAGAAGGCCTACAGAGCTAATCTTTGCATTGACTTTCCAAAACTGAGACTAGCGAACATCTTTCTGGGCAAATATAACCGACAGAGATCAAAGGATACCTTGGTCTAAGTAAAAATAGGCTGCGCACGCTGAACAGTTTCCTCACGAGGCACATTCTACTCGGTGAAACCTGAAGAAGCTGGGCCTAGAACAAAAAGCAGATACTGTAGGGGAAGATGAAGAAGTTTCCAAATATATCTCCTAAAGTACTGCGATGCGACCAACAAAGAAGATTTGTAAACCATGGTTTACTACAGGATTTGGAGGAGGATATACCCAGATTCCGATATTTCTCAATTTGATACTGTAAGGGGACTGTTTTGTTGGTCGCAGAGCAATTGACCCCGAAAAATTATAGTAGATCAGGACTATTTTATTTCAGAGTTACGAACATTTTTACATCTTTGGGTGGAATTTTTAATTTTGAATATAGAGTCCTAAGATCTTATAAGCATGCACGTTGGTCTTTCTGTTAAATATTGTCATATTATTTTTAATTGCTTTTTTTTGGAGCTGCAATGTAGGACACCACGCTTTGAGTGGTAACATTGCTTTCCTCACTACCTCAATAGTGTTTTAAATTTATTTTATCATTATGTTATTTTTTTTAATTTAAGGTACATCAAGATCTGAGGTCATTGGCGCCCGGAGCTTTCTTTATCTCCGGACGTGTACTCTCGTTACAGACAATATCCATTACCGGACAATGAGCTGTAAGAAGCTTTCTGGAAGAGAAAATCTAAAGCTAGATTGGACTAATCCACTGAAAACCTTCAAATAATGATGAGCGGATTGTTGGGCTTCCCTTTACTCGTAAGTTCGAACTGAATATGTTCAACAGAATCGGACTAAACAGAGTTTCTTAGCAACCCAAGTCTTCTGGGATCCAAAATCTTACCATCCCACGAACCACCAAAAGCTTCGCTTGTATAAATTTGTTACACTAATCTAAATTTGTTACCACCAATCTACCCAAAAAACCTATTCGCAACACCGTATCTTTTAAAGTAGTTATAATTATGTTAAGGGCGCATGGTCAAGTAATGTCTGTTTATTTTCCGCTATGATTAGGTCAATGTTGACAAATTAGGCTACAAAATTTAAAGTGCTGCGATGATTTTAGAAAACCTGTAAGGATAGCTTATTGTGATCTTCAATTCAGTGCTTTATCACTCCCTCTTCTACATTACACACACATGAACTAAGAAATTTAATGCTGGAGTCTTTCACCGGCTTTAGGAGCGAGATTAAAGGAATGACTATTGTCTATCATCTTTCCAAAATCGCTTTTCAAAATTCACTTCGTCTTAAAGTGGGAATGTTTTTGTACTTTCACTAACTAAATATAAAAGTATTGCAATCGTCCTCTCACACAAAACGAAAAATCGCAGAGTTTACATTTCACTTAAGTACCCCTAATGGAGGGCGACAGTGATTTAGCAATGAAAATCTCTCAACTGACAGCGACACTGAACAAATTTTTTTTTCTCTGTTTTGTGACTTCTACAGAACACTTTCTTTTCATACAATTTATAAAAAATGTTATAACTTACTCATCAGAATTTTTTGTTTTGCGAAGATACAAGAATCCCATTAAAGCTAAAATAGGGAAGCACTTGATGCTAGCTCTCTGCAGAAATGGCAACTGCTTGGGAGGGAAGTAAAAGTAAATGAAAACTCCCACAAAAAACGGTATCAACTTTATGAAGGATTCTAGAAACTGAAAATAAAACAAAATTAAAATACAAGAGCTTAGTAATACTTATGCTACATGTAATAAATGGCGAGTTCCCTCCCTAACATAAGGCTTCTATTTTAGAATAAACGAATTAATATATGAGAACAACAAGAAGCCGAAAGAGAAACTTATAAATATCAAGAGTTTTAGGGTGGGTCGCACCAAAGAGTATCTCTATCTGCAGACTCCACGCTATAACTGGACTTGCCTTGAGAGTCTGGGCAGCACCAGTTGTAGGAGGAAAATATTCCCTACCTTAGAACCCTTTGTCTTTAATTTGGTGGAGCCTTTTTCAGTAAACCTAGGACGGGCATCAGAGAGAAGGTAGTTGGGATTTGAGAACGGTTACTGGTTATTTGGCAGTGCATACAGCCGAATCTGAATCATTTGCTCTGTCTATAACTTCCTTAGCAGAGCTGTGTGATTTCATCACCAGTAGGTACTGTAAATGAGTGGTCTCACGGGGCAACAGCAGTAATGGCCAATAAATATGTTTGGTCCTAAAAAGGAAATCCAGTTAGCAATTAAAAATAATAGTAATAATGGCTTGATAACTATTCTGAAGACCGTTATTACTAATGTTAATTATAAATACGCTAGCAATAATTCTTTAGATAATAACAATAATAGGACACTACCGAAATAGGGAATAAGACTGCTAGCTCGATTTGAGCTTAGAGACAACAAAACTAGGTGTAACTTACTTATCCCTTAAGTGGTGCTTGGCTTAGTAAACAATGACAACACTGATCTCCTCGAGATACATGCGGAGCGACCTGGTGTGATAAATAAACCAACTGACAGAGGCCCATACATCATAAATGTTGAAGGCAGGAAAGGCAAGGCAAATGTTCTTAAGAGTATTAAAGGCAAATGGGCTTACACTTAATACCACAGCTATGCACAAATATAGTAAAAAGAGCTGGGAGCCGATACCGAATGAAAATTATAATAACAAAAATACTAGTTTCGTTTATTTTATTTAACCGTAAGCGTTTTAAAAGAGAACTTTGAATGGCTATAATACGGGCCACTAAAATTTTCCAGAACCTTCAAAGTGAGGTTTTATGAGTTGAAAATAGTTAATAATCTATACAATTTGAAAAAAAGAAGAGTGCCTTTAGAAACCAGTATCTTGAAATTTGATACACAGATCTAATTTTAGCAAGAATTTACAGGAATCCTTCTATCCATTACACGCCGCATAGCCATACAAGCGTTCAGAGTAACGAACAGACAAGTTGAGTAAATGCACTGGTCCATTCCATCCAGACGTTTGTTATACCCTAGTAATTATATAAGACTAAGACTACCGAGGCTTTTTATAATTTATTCAAAACTTTAATTTGTTTTAGCTGAAATCTCCAAAAATAAAATCAACTTACGTTTGATGACATGATGTTAAAATACAAGTTAACCAATTTAATATTCTTGAAACTCCTTGGAACACATAAAACAGAAATCACTGTTTTTGCAAGATTTATAATGTTATATACTCAACATTTAAAGGAGTAGTTATAGTATAAACTCGTCCAGAAAATATATGTACCTTATGTACTTTAATTTTTGAACAAGGAGTAGAATGATAAGCTGGATTTCAATGTCATTACGTCCGCTATGATAACAATCGCAGATATACTTAGTATAACCTGACTGTCTCCTTCCGACTTTTAGTAAGGTTAGTCAAACTGGTGGGTTATAAGATTATATGTAGAATTGTAGGCTAATTCACAAGATTCGACAATAACGCTTAAGCATGTACTCAAACTTTATTTATATCTTCAGTAAAGGATAATTAACTTTCAACAGACTCCCTAGAAAAACATTCCCAGTACGCAGTGAACTTAATTTCTCTATTCATTATCCAATTAAAAAATATATATATAACCCGTAAATTGGCAGGCTGTGCAGCAGGTTTCCCTCTTTTTCTGACAGTAAACTAAACAAGACCCTTAAGTGGTGCTTGGCGTGGTAAGCGGTCATGTACAGTTAAAAAGGCGGGTAAGTTGTTACCAGAACGCGATGATACAAATAATTTAATAAATATAAGAAAATTTTAAAAAATGGGGTGAGTAAAAAAAATAGTCTTTTTTCAAGTGTCCTTATCTTTAGTTATTTCTAGACGCGATTATTAAGCTAAAACTTAGCTGTAAATGATATAATCTTAATCCCTTACTTTTGGTAAAAAAATTCATTTTTTCAATTTGTCATTACAAAGTGATATTACTGAACTACTGATAAAGGATGTTAGGAAGCCGAAGTAACCAAAAATAAATTGTGAATTTGAAGGGGAAGGGTTAGTAAGTGAACTGTAAGCTCAACGTTAACTTCAAGATGCAAGAGAGAACATTATTATAGTTCAGGTGAAGAACGTCGTCATTAGTAAATGTGGATACTCTGAAGTGTGTTATGCAGAAGTACCTGTATCAAATCACTACATCTGCACTAGCGGGCTGCAAACCAACATCTACTGGTCTTACTGGAAAACCCACTGGTTTTCATCAAAGCAGGCCTTATTTAGTGATTAAAATAAATATGCTGGTGTAACTTCAATACTGTGAGTCACTAGAGAACGTGATTTATTTTATTTTTTTAAGAAAGGTGTTTCTACATCAAATAATTACCCGTTATGAATTTATCCCAACAGGCCAAACTGTTGATTCATCCACCTCCACTTGAATAGCTAGAACTTTGCCTTTGTAACACCTGTGTCGCCTAACCGAAAAAAGAGAACTTTTTTAACAGGATAGTGCTTCGTTTTTTTATTTTCTTTATTTAAAATAATCCCAGCACAAAATTTAAGATCGACGAAACCCGACCCTGCATACAGAGCTTATTAGGGGCATCATTAAATTGTCAATCTTCTCAATCAGTTGCCTTCGGTTCCGTCGATTCTTCAAGTGGTCGCAGCTGGAGTTCAAGAATTATTTGCTTCTAAACCTCACAAATGGATGAGCTTAGAATTCAGCAATTTGCCAAAAAGTGGTAACGACACTAGAACATGGTGGACAATATTTACATTTACTTATTTTGAAGATTTACAATTTCAGTTTAAAACCGATTTTTTTTTTTTTTTTTTACTCTCCTCAATGAAAAAAATGTAAATTTTAAAGTTTACATAGAAAGCGGTAAATTTTATAATAAAATAATTTTTGTTCATAAACTTACTGTTGCTATTGAAATTTTTTCAGCATATCTCGCAAACGTAAATGGAGTCATTAGGAATTCTAAATGTGACAGATAACAAAAAAAATGTATACTGCATTGATGGAAATGACGCACTTGAAATTAAACTGGGTAAAGCTAGCAATATTTCTGAGGCTGTCCACCTTCAGAAACATGAATTCTGTAATAGTAAAATTTCTAAAAGTTATTGTTTTTTAGTTCGAAATCCAGAAGATTTGCAGTCACCAAGATTTTCTTTTAAACCAGATATGTGCCATCAAGTGTTCGGAGAAAGGTAACTTAGCTTTTCTTGGTCTGTATACTACGATAATACATGTAGATAAAGTGTGTTCAAAGGTCTAGTATGTGCATGGTAAACATCGAGCTGTATCGTTTTTACTTTTAGTATATTTCTGTTGAAATCAATTTATTTGCCAACTGATTTGCCCATTATTATTATTTTTTTTTTTTTGGTGATATTCTTAAACTGAACTATTTTTCATTTGTTACGCATAATATATTCTGTACAAACCGTCTCCTGACAGTGTATATTATTTAAAAATTTTAGTAGTTTGTGTATCATTTTCAGTGTGCCACTGTAAATCCAGTTTAATGTTGGAATTTGATTACTGAGCTCTTTAATTAGTAATTCTAAAAAGATAGTAAAAAAAGTATATTTTAAATTGTAATGTTAAAATAATTATGAGTGTATTTTTGTTTATTTAGTTTATTATTTATTTGTTTGTTTGTTTATTGATCATTTACTTTTATATTTCATGGTAATGAGTTAGGCTTAAAAGCACATTTTCAACTGATGGTCGTGTCACTTGGTTACTTTCTCTTGAGAAAGCCTTTGTAAATATTCTGTTTATGTACATTTATTACTTGATTATAATAATAAAGGCATTATCTATATCTGTCTATAAGCTGTCAGTGTTGAAAAATAACTAAAAGAGCAAGTGGTCTCCCGGGACTTTTTACATATACATTTGTTTTCTAATTTAAATAAGGAGATTAGACTGGTGTCCGTGTTGAGCCCAAGAAGTTCAGAATAAGTCTTGTTTTTACTTGCTAGGAAGGTGGTCTAAAACTTGAGAGATTATTCTCTTTTTCGGACTTCCTTTCGGAGGATTCGTTGAAACTTTTGCAGTTACCCTAAGACATTTGGCTGGGTTTCACCCTTGTGTAAAAAACGTTTTTGCCAGATCAATTCATTACATAACTTTTACAACAAAGTCGGTCCTCTCAATGAAATGACTTATGCGACAAAAAACAATACTGGTAAATGCTCCTTTTGCGCTGTACATACATACGTCTTAACATTAATCAAGCGCACAATCCAGAATCACATCTTTTTCTATCACTAGGTGTAACATGTATAACAAACCTGCCACTATTCCCATTGGCATGGTTCCAACATACATTCTGCTCACAGCTTGCCACTACTATGTTGCCTTACCATCTTAGTATTTTTCTTTCTCAGGTAACTGAAATCTTGGCCGAATACTTTCATAGGGTACTAGCAATCTTATGGATAAAATGATTTGTAGAGAGAGAAAGCTCAAATTACAGAGTTCTTCACTCAGTTACGGTGAGTCTTCCAGTTAGGTTTCTCCAATACTTTATTTCTTTGTCTAAAAACTACTCGTTTATTTCTGAGTCATGGCTCATGACTCGCTGCTATAGGTCACGATGAGAACCACGAATGTTTCATACGCGACCAAAACATTTGGATGGAGGCAAGCGCCCTACCATCAGGTGACGATGATTGTTTCAAATAAATCGGGATAAGGGCTTTTTTGATTATTCAGAGGGCAGAGAACAAATAGTACGGAAAATTTACAACTGAAAGCTTTAGCTGAGATAAAAAATTTGAAGTCATATGTTAGAAACATTAATGTACCTGAATAGGTATTGTGCCATTATTAATATTGTCATCAATTTTGCATCGCATTACAAAGAATGGTAGGGTAGTCATCGGACTAGGAAAAAAAATCTGCCTCGCCAAAATAATACTATTATTATTTTATGTACGTACACGGCCCGCCACTGAAGATTAGGGACCTCTTTTATAAACTAACCTCCAACTACAAACTTGGTTCAAATATTTCTGCGAAATTCATTAAATTTTGGAGATAGTCTATGAAGACACACTGAATACGATATTGGACTGAGAGAGTGTATCACCAAGCTTTAAAACTCTAAGCAAGGTCTAAAACAGGAATGCCTTCTGATCATATTTTGCTTAATTGCCAGTCTATTGATAGCGAATCAGTAGTGACGAAATTAGTATCCGAAACCCATTATACTAGGCTAAATTGTGCTCCTCAGTTTTAATCCCAAAACGCTCCTGAAAATTATAAGATTAGTGAATATTTTGCGATTAGGAAAAAATCAATTTGTAAGCCTAAAATCTTGGTGATAAGGAATGGGGGTAAGATAGCATGATGGAAGCTCTGAAAATGGGAGTGAACACCCATTGAAGTGATTAACTTTACAAGTTGAAGATTAACTACTACAATAGAAGGAATTAGCTGAATGGTTAGTGCACTGGACCTAAGATCCCATATTAGAATTGGGTTATCCTAAACCGAGTAACTTACAAAAAAATTCATTCACTATGCTTCGTCTGAATTTTACTTTTAGTCGATAGAAAAAGATACTTTTTGACGCTTTACGATAATACAATTTTTATATTACAAAATAAATATATTACCAATCGTAGTAGATTTTTTTTTTCTCGAAATCCGGCTAGATACACAAAAGACTAGTGCATCAGTTTTCTTATCATTGAATAATAATCCGGTGAACAATTTAGAAACGGTAACTGCGAACAATATACATGGACAATTTTTTTGTTTTTACTTCTTCAATACCCCCACTTTTTAAACACAAGGAAAGTGATTGACGTTTTTACTTTGTTTTTAATTTTTTTGAGCCTGTAAGTATATTACTACACAGAATCAGAATTATTTTTAATAAATTTATTAAGTAATTTAGGAGAGGGATAAGTTTGCAAACTACTTTCATATGTTCACTTTGTCTATCATTAAACTTCTCAATGGAGATTTTAGTCAATGTGGTGAAAACTCGAAATATCGTCATGACTAGCCGTTATTGCAAGTTATTACCCCGATACTGCTTGGACGCTATAGCGGGTTTATTTCATATTTGAGAAACTCGGTACTAAAATGTAGTCATGATGCATTATAGGATCACTTAATATTTGGAAACACTCTGAGTGATCGATCGACCTTGATTGTTTTTTTTTAAGAACAGAATTAGAGCAGTTAAAAAAATCAGAAGCACTGCTGACCAGAGGATTTCAGAGAAGTCGTCCATCTATTCACGAAATAAACAGATTGGCAACAGTGAAACGCGGTAATTTGGCAAAAATGGCTCCAAAATATCGAAAAATTATATCCTCACATGAAGCTTCGCCTTCTGTCTACAATTAATAATAATTAATTTACGAAATAAAATAGGATTTTTATCTTCGAAGTGTTTAAATTTGAGTAATTTATATTAAAGTGAACTTTTTTTTTTGTCCAATTGCATAATTCACAGATACATTATAATCAGTTATTTCAGCAAACTGTTGTAGTTTTTTTTATTGTAAAAGACATACACCTGTTACAAGAAATAATTTATATTATTTTATTTTATTTTTAATATTATATCAGTAGTCAGGTTGCAGTCAATTTTTATTGTTAATTGTGATATTAAAGGAAAAATAATCGAGAAGGAAGAAATATTGCAAGTAAATCAAGTCTTATAATTTATCACAAAAATCAAGAAAACACTGGATCTTAAGAGGAATTACAAAGGAGAATTGCATTAATATTAAGTGGCAGATAACAGGTAAAGGGTAAAGACATATACTATGATCCAACGTAGGCAAAAGAGTTATTTATGTGCTTACCCTGTACTTATCGTGTAATAAAATATGAATAGTGTTAAGTGGCCATGTTAATTTTGGAGTAAATTGAGCTCGACAGAAAAACAAAAAAGTGGATTAGTTCAAAGTACGGAATAGAGGATATAGATAAAATTATGGGATTGGAACTGAGCGGGCCACTTAATGAGAAACAAGGCAGATGAAATTTTTAATTTAGTAAAGCGTGTGGAGGAGTGGTTTTGGAAATGATATACATGGGAAAGAAAAGAGTGGGGAAAAAAATGTACGAACAGATAAAAGACGAAGTCTATGTAAAAGTTGAATTGGGGGCTGAATGACAAACAAGAAATAAGGGTTAATTGTGTTCAGTTATTGACAAACATTAAATTAGTGTATTTATTATTTGTATCTAAGACAATTATGTACATATTTAATGAGGAATAGCTTCATTGAAATTAGGAAGGGAATGAAAATTCTAGATTTCATTTAAACATTTACCTCTATTGCATACTTGTAAGATAATAATTTGTTTCAGTGAACAGATTTTTGGTTACAAAGGCCTGAAAATCAAACTGTACTATGCGGCTGGGAACCTTACTACTTACATTGGCATCGAGTATGAGGAGAAGATCAGTACTCCTGGAATTGAGGTGAGAACATCCTTTTTCTTTAATATAAACTTCATTTATTATTGCGCATTGTCTTTTTGGGGGGTATGGCTTGTGAACGCTCACAGCCAAGCTCGCAACCTGGCCAGCATTTTATTAATTTGTTTTGTCTTTGTAAGAGAGAAATTGTAGAGAATAGGATATTTTTTTTTGCTTGCAAAGTAAATATGCCTGACTAACTATGGTGCTTCATATGTGTAGGCATTGGCGTCATGCCATCATAAACCGAAAATTGTATTGTAATTTTGTATTATCCTTTTCTTTATATTAATTTTATAAACCCCGTAAGCAAAGAATTTAGCGATTTCCGCATGCTTGTTTTGTACATTCTGAAGATTTACATTCGTTTAAGAGATGGTTGCAACAATTTTGGTTGAGGATTTGATAGTTTTAAAAGTTGGGATCACACTTTAATGAAGCTGTTTACGAAGAAGAGAGGAAATAGAAAAATGATCAGGATATAAAAAGAAAAAAAAAGATGTTCAGCATTGCTGATCCGACAAAATAATCAAATTAGTAAAAGAAGGGAATAATACCTTACCCTAGTTTTTTTGTTTCAGACGTTGAAAATAATTTCAGCAGAGTCAGAATTTCCTATGTAGCTTTCATTAAATGAAATGAAACAGATGTTCTTATGTATAAAGATATATTATTTCTAAGATACAGTATTACGCCATAGTTGAATAAAATAAAACTAGTGTATTGACATTTTCACCTCATGTTTAGGGTAAATTTTGAAACGTACCTCCTATTTTTTAAATTAGGTTCTGGAAGCTACGAACTTTATGTAGCTTTGACTTTAACACCAATGGATATATTGAATCACAGCCTCCACCTATTCAACATTTTAACTTGCAGTAATATTAATTGGTACAATACAATCTAACACAGGTTTAGCAATTATGATTTTTTGTTTTATTTGTACATTAAACATTTTATGTTACTATGGCGTATAGCATGTTACTTACTATAAGTACTAGGAGCCACAATTTCTTATAAATAAATTTTCTTCCGGTAGCTCTGTAAAAATTAGCCAGTTTAAAGAATGCACTTGTATTCTCATTGTAGGCATTGTTAATCAGATCTGGGAATCCGCAAATCCAGTACAGTATAGGTACTACTAAATGTGTAGGATGTATGTCAGATAGTATCTATCTATATTTATTTTCATTTTCTCTATCATATAATTCTTGCTGAAGTGTCTACAACTCTCTTCCTTTGTCAGAGTATTTAAAAATCTCCTGTACTGTGTGTTTTATCTTTTTTTTCTCTTCTTCTTTCCAGCCAGATAATGTAATGGAAATGTTACGCAATGCGATTCAGTCACGATTCGAAACCAACATTACAGTTTTTGAAAGATTACTGCAAGAAGACGACACATTCCATCCCCACGGGAACCTTACCAATGCATTCTCGATAGGAGGTAAGTAGTGATCAACCCACCTATGATTATAATAATGTAGTTTGCTTACAATGTCAGAACTGGCATTAGCGGTAATATTCTATTAAATTTATCACATCAAGTCGGATTATTTTTAACATTCTGGATGTGGAAATATTATTTCCAGATGGTTTGGAATCGAAGACATTTGAAGTGTACGTGAATGACACATCAGATGCAAATTTCTTGGAGTATCACACAAAAGTTCAAACATTTGTTATTCTGTACATTGATGCAGCCAATTATGTAGACCCAGATGAGGGCAACTGGAAATTTTTTCTACTGTAAGTGTTTCTTGACTTTTTTTTTTAAATTTGTACTGATTATTGTACTTAAATCGCAAACTACCCTTGACAGAAAAGAGGCATGGCAGTTCTTACCCCTTCCTACTACTTTTTAGTTTTTTATTTTCTGCATTGGCTTTCACTATACAGTTGGCGCCTGCAATTCTAACCCGAGAGCTGATCTTTTGTACGTTATGAATTTCAAAACTAGTGATTAGATAATTGAATATACTTCTTCCAAAGAAATGATGGATCAGAAATGATATTACTTAACGTGAATAAGCTTCTAGAGTTTCTTAGAAGGTCATCATAGGCTTCATTCCAGAATATTCGTAAACGCAGCCTCTTTTCATGTTTTTTGCAGGTATGAGAAGTATTTATCCAGTAATATGGTCACGAAGTACGGTGTAGTGGGGTACGCCTCCGTGTACGAATACTACGCTTACCCATCCCACATCAGACCAAGAGTAAGTCAGGTTGTTATTTTGCCGCCTTTCCGCTGTATTGGTCTCTGTTCCAAACTCTTGAACTCAGTATACAGCTACTATCAAACCAATCGGAAAGTTGTTGATATCACAGGTGAGTTTGCTTTTAAGTTGAATCTTCTCTCTTATGGACATGTGTTTTTGGGAAATTTGTTTGTATATATATCTGTCTGTTGCATGACGCCAAAATGGAAAATTGCAGAAAGACATTTGGTTTATGCGCTACCCGAGAAGCTAACAATAAGTTTTAGGTCAACGATCAACTGATTTTTCATTTGTTTGCTCATATACGAATAATCTGTAACTGAAGTAAAGTAAATGCCTACGTTTTCATTTGGTCTTTACGAATGTGTTCATAGGACCTCAAAAATCTCAATTCGAAAAATTTGAAATGATTACACTCTTACCGGTAGTAAGAGAAATAAAAAAAAAACATTAATTATTTCATTTATTTATGTTTTATTAACTTGAAGAGATATCTCGGGTTAACTTTTTTTTCTACAAAACTTTTATTTTTTAAAAAAACTATTGTTTATACATGAATAATTCTGTTTCAGTTGAATCTCCTTCACCCGACTTTCAAAGAGTTAGAGATTTTGTAGATTGTAAAAATTGTATTAACTTAGATGCATTTTCTCCTGCAAAACTTAAACATGGATTCAGTGAAGAACAAATTCGACAATGTAAAGAACGTTTCAAAATTAATAAGGTGCGCTTAATTATTTCTAATTAAGATATTAATTTATTGTAGTCACACTGTTAGTCTCAATTTAAGTTTTTTTCGTCTTATATTCTCAAATAAAAAGTCAACGGTTTTTCTAAACTTCACACAGTTACTTGAGACACCGGCAGACGGAATTTCCATGCCGTAATATGTTTTTTTTTTATTTTGAAGAAAATGTATTTACTTCTTTTTTCTAATAAAACATTATTATTATACTTCTGACTACATAACAGAGGAGGGCATAATTTTTGAAAGCCTAAATTTGGAAACTTTTAACAGATATTGCGAGGCAAGTGTGTGTTTTTTTGTTTAAATTTTGTGTGGACAGAATGAAAATTTCATCTCTAAGCTCAACTTCTGTTATTAAAAGTAGCAGTAGGAATTCTGCTCGAAAATATTTAGTTTCTCATCAAAATGTTATTTTATATTATACATTTTCAGAAGCAGGCAAGGCGAATTTATGAGATATTGCGTCTGAAGTACACAAATATACACAATGATGAGGAATACAATGCTTACTTGGCCGAAATTAAAGACAGACTATGCAGGCCAAATAAGGTAGCTTTTTATTCTCTGTAAGATATTCAGATCAATCAATATTTGGTTTTTCATAGTGTATAGAAGTAGAATGTGTAATCAGTCTTACAGCTGGAGTGGTGGATCAACTATTGTAGCTGCTGTTTTCGTTTCTTAATTTATTGCTCAAGATTTAGCTTCGAAAACAAACAATCATTCCTTTATTTGTTGTACATTTTTGAAGCAATATTTTTAGGCGTAATTTTAATTACTTAACCTAAACACTACATGATTTAGGCTGAGTGATTAAGAATTGAATTCAGTTTTTTGTGACACTTATTTTTAAATTGGCTTAAATGCCACTTTGAACTAGATTATACAAGTTTTGTAGGCTAAGTGAAAATATTTTTTTACTCCACTTTAAAAAGACCAGGATACATCCTAATGTCTGTGAGATCTATTCCTCTTAAGGTTTTATTTGTCTCGCTTAGGAAAAGAGCGGAAGCTGAATTTTCCTTATCTTTAACTGTATCCTTAAAAAGGTACCTCAAATTTCAGAATTGAATGGTTTATCGAGTAACTTTAAAAGTGTTTAAACTAACGTCTGAAGGGAGTGATGAGATCAGTTATTTTGGAAAGTGTGAAAATCATTTTAGATTATAGTGTGAAGGTCTTACTGATTGTTGTAAACTCGCGCAATATAAAGTAAAACTATTACTATAAATGCGAACTATAGATATCATTTATAAGTTGTTGTACCACTATACGAAATGTAAGTTCATCTTTCGCACAACAGAATTGAGAAGAGAACTTTAAGCTCTAATGAAAGTGAAGAGTTCACGCAAACTCCTCCAAGTTACAGACAAGTACTTAGTTCCTGATTTTGGTGAGTACAGGGTTTACTTATTCTTATTTTAATTTTATTAAATACAAGCTGGAGATTTCAGCCTCATCAGGGTGGATTACCTGTATCAGACAATGTATAATTATTTATATTTGATTAAGTTATTATTATTAAGTTAAATATGATTACGCACTTCTGTATTGTGGCAGACAAATGAATCCAAAAGATTACACGTGTCCTTCTATACGCTATGGTATAATTTTAATTTGGCTAAGAAAACTAGTCTACAATTACAATTGTTCCCTTTGCTGTCGAAAGCCCTCCTGAGCTAATATGGCTGCCCCTAAGAAAATCCTCCTGTGGGGTTTAAGAAGTTTTTTGTTACAGCGGACATAATATGACTCAGCTGGTTCCTTCCCAAATCTAGTCCTCAGAATTCATACAGACTATCAAAGGTAATTGCTTACTCCGTCTTATCAAGTTTCCTCAAATTTTAACTACTCTGCTAAGATTTCTAAATCAGCCTTTTTAGATTACTATGTATAAACGAAACTGTTTCTATTTTATACGAATGTCTGTGAAGTGACAAGGCATAGAAGCTCAAAAAATATATGCCTTCGTCAATATAAGGCTAGGGACTAATCAAGGAGTGAGATTCGCCTAATTTACGAGCCTATTCATCCCCTCATTCTCTGAATGATCTAACTCTGCGAATAGAAAATCTTTGGCGGAAAAAAGATAGTTCTTTCCGTCTTAGAAAATCCAATCTCAGTATGTGAATCTGTTAAAAAGACTAATAATAAAATTAAATGTTACGTACTGGTAAACTTGTGATTTACTGGTTTGCCCTAGTCTTGAGCCACCATATTTAAACTGTCCGGTAGGACAGTTGTATAAGGGTTGTTAGTAAGTGCAATAAGCGCTTGTAGTCACTTCATCAGGCAGGAGAATATTGGAGGTTAGGCAGTAGTCTTCCTTGGCCTCTCTCCTTCGCCTGAGAAAGAGGCGAACTAAATTAAGTCAGCATTATCATTAGGGTAACGGATAAACGGTCAAATTAAAAAAGAGCTAGCTTCCTTTTTAAAGACTTTAATATACTCCATCCAGCTGCCCACTATAAATGACGAATAGTGACCAGTCCTGACCCACTCTGTGAAAGTTCAACCAAACAAAGCATTATCTTGTCTCGGAGCCGATAGTTGGCCAGTCTCTGGTTGTACTACATAATGTTGAGCTTCACTTCTTAGGATTTTGCCGAAAATATCCAACTATGATGATAGCAAACAGAATTTGCTTGAAATTAATTTAAGGACCTGTTTATTTACAGAAACGGATTATGAAACGAAGATTTTGGTCCTACTTTGCCAGTGACCCAGATGAATTTTATGTACCTGCACTTCCAGATAATGGTACACTTCAAGATTGTGATGAAGACATTGAAGATGAGGTTTTAGAATTAAAAGAACAATACGATCTAGTAATAAGTCGGCTCAATAGAAACCATTGAGAGACAAATGCATCTGTTGTTATAATGTTTTAAATTATTGTTATTATTTTACTAATTTTTTCTGTATTTAAAAAACTTCTTTTACAATTATCTAGAAAGGCTATAATTAAGTGGATTTAAAGCCCAACTTTTGCAATTTTTAAAAATGTATTTGTGATGAAATTGTTTCTGACATCATTGATAAATGAAGAAATTAAATTCCTTTTATTTATTTTTAAAAAAATCAAGACTTAAACTTCTTAAGATTCGAACCTTCGAAGAAATTGTGTGAGGAGAGGTGATTTTAATCGAGCAAAAGATTGTTTTTACGGTACTTCCTTGTCCTATCAGCTACAATACATGAATTAGCCAGATGTAAAATTTCTGATATCTTTATATCAGTTATGAAATGCAACTATCTCCAATGTAATGAAATGCTTATATAAATAAAAATTTGATGTTTTATGTACATACACACGACATTATATTCTTACCTCAATTTCACGACTATAGGTGACATATTTTTTACATTATTCTGATTTTTTTTAAATGTTAAGCCAAATTTGTATCTGTTCCAATACCACCTTTATGTAGGCATCCACCTTTGAAAAATCAATATACAGTGACGCTCATATTATACAATTAAAATTTTATTATTTTAATTACAATTAAGTGAAATTAAATTAATTACAGTTGGTCGCTATGAATTACTCCATTTCCTAAACACTAATATAAGCGATTTATTTCTCTTAATAAAAGTGAGAACAACCTTATGTTCTTGAAACAGGGAGAACGACGTGTCAAAAAGCAGGGAGATACGGTTGTAGCCCATACCGTATTTTCATCCTGCACACAATAAATTCAATGAAATTTAATTTGAGTACATTATTTGTATAAGTTTATAAAACTAATTTAGTTCAAACCCTGAACCCTGTTCCAGGATTAAATATTAAATTGAGGCCTTGTGAGTGCAGTAAGTGAAATTTATTTAGTTTTGTAATATGTAATATTTTTACGCTTAATTAAATGTAATTTTCATGATATTCTGATTTCTTTTATAAAAGCAAGGTCATCGAATTTTTGGAGAGTTCCAGATGTACTTTGTACTGTAGACATTTGATTCCTTAGATGAGGCTTAACATTTCCCTGATTTCTAAACGTCATTTTATTATTGCATTTACATCAAGCTAAGAAGCGATAATGTGCTAGAATTATTTTAAAAAATAATATAAGTGAAATATTGCTGTAATAAAGATAAAACCTGGTATTTGCCATGATGTAGATAAATTGGATGCCATTTTTGCACCACAAAAAAAGATGAGTGTAACTAATATTGAGGTTGATGTAGCGTCCACTTGTAAGTGAAGGATCCGTATTTCGAAAACTGCGTGTAGCTAAAAATGTATGATCAGATCTACCAAGACATAATGTAAAGTAATGCGTTCAGGCGGCTTTACGGCCAACAATCGATTAGGTGTCGTGGACTGAGGCGACTAGTAAACATACTTTACTGTAAATTTCTATAATTAACCATTAAATAAAATCCAAGGCCTGGACCGGGAATCGAACCCAGTACAAAATACATATTAGCGCTGCGGGCCTCGCCTCTATCTGTTCGTCTACCGTGGTGCCTACATATTATTGTATAACTCGCAGACGCAAATCAGTGGGGATTGTCTTAAAAGTTGTAAAATTCCTAGTTTTGTAAAGGTGTTTTTTGCTATTTGAATTTATTCACACTTTCATTAGTATACGATAAATCACATCTAATATAGCATTATATTACAACACCACTCTCTTCAAAAGCACCCTTAGACCGCTGGTTACCTAGGAGTAACTGACCACAATCTCCTAAGGTAATATGTATAAAATAAAGATATATTTCTATGGGAATCCATTGCACTAACCACTATTTTATTTTTAACTTAAGGCCTCAGGCCCCATTTGCGCTGGTAGCTTTTTCAGAGCAATGCCGGTCTCCTGACTAACCAGTATTATTATTACTTATATGTTTATTTGGGCGCAACCAACTATGATGGTTATTGGCCTTTTTTTTATTAAGTTTACGCGCCCGAAGCTTTTTTTCTGCATTATTTATTTGTTGGCGCATCGACTGCCAAGGTCATTAGCGCCCTCCATCACATTTCTCTACTTAAATTATAATTTAACTCTATTTTTACTCTATAAACTCGTAATTCTAACTCTAATTTTACTCTATTAAATTATAATTTGTAAAACGACGCTATTTTGTTTTAATAATTAGCAACCATAAAAAATCTACTTTTGAACAATTTAATATTCTTTCGTGGGTGTAGTTAACTATGAGTTCATTCTTAATTTTCAGGAATTATGGACAACTTTATGTAAATAAAAGTAATTATAAAATAAAAATGTTGAAGTATTAAAGAATCGTGAAAAGTAAAATGTCTCGCAAACTGTTAGGAATCAAATCAAGTTTAAATTTATTTTGTAAACCTTAATGTGGTAGAACTACCTCCTTTTAAACTTTTTCACAGACCATTCTATGAAGAACTCTTCCGTTTGCAGTGTGTAACTCTTACAGAACAAGAGAACTATAAATTGAACATTTGGGAACTTAAACCTTTGATACATCCTGATTACATCGGATTTTTAGAATCTACACAAGAAGAAAAGACATAAATTAAAAAACAACCGTCAGGAAATTTATTTAGAAAAGAGGCAAGATATTCACAGAATATCCAAGTTTTAATTTAATCTTTGTTTTTTTTTTGCTTAGACATAGATTCATATTTAGACTTGCTAGACCACCACAGAAGGAAAGGAATAGCCAGCGAGGGGAATGTCATGACGGCAAATGCTGCCCAATCCAGCTGCAACATACAACAAACATGTTTGTTAAATAATAATAACAATAAAAGCTTAGTTGTTAAGCAATGGACATATGCCACTTTGATAAAAGAATAAAATCGAAAAACTGTACTCTAGTAACTTCGCAAAAGGGTGGAAATTACACTTCCATGAGTAACTGTGCTTTGGTAGCTGTGCTGTTAGTGTCGTGCTCGAAAACCTCATTTTATATAGTTACAAGTTGAAGTAATGGACATTGAATTTTATTATTTTTTTTTTTTTTTATGATTTAGCGTTACAAGGATATTCGGATAAACAGAACGGTTCAGTTGGAGACATTGACTAAATAAATATATTAATCCCTCTCCTATACCTCAGGGAGAATATGTGGCTATGGAGACTATTGTACAACATTGATATTAGCAAAATTAATGACATATATTTATATCTTTTAAAGGGATTAGAAGTTAGAGCTATGAACCGTCTTAATAATTGAATTTGCCATTCTCAAAATTTGAATTGTAATTAACAAAAATATTTACACTATTAAATGTAAAAGATTCTTTTTTTATTTGTTATGGAGTCTAATTATGACTAGATTTTCTGATAAGGAAAGTTGATATTTCAATTTTATTTATAAATTCTGTTTAAGAATTTGGATATTTCTTCGGTTCAATCTTTTATGTTTTTGTTTTTATGTTCTGTAATGTTTATAGTACTCGACACCAACCCTTTGTATAAGATAAATCTTAAAACAAATAAATATATTATTATTATTTAGTTGAACACAGTTTAACTATTTGTATGCCACACTATCTGGCTAATACCGTTTTTAACTGGCATCGAATGAACCAACTGGTTTAGTAAAATCAGTGTTACTTTTCTTTCATTCTTCTTTTACCGCTGTTATCAAAAGTTCCTTTAGGCTCGCATATTATATCAAGAAAATTAGCAATTTATTTGCACTAAAAGCACTGAAGAAACTATTAATAACGAGCGCTACGCTTTTTTTAGCATTTTAAAATAAAACAAAATTAAATTTTAAAGATGGGTTACCAGTTGTTTAACCTTCAATCATTCTTTAGTTCTTTAGAATATTTCCGTCCACTCCTACCCTGCCTCTAGAGAAGATGCAAGGGTACAATAAAGATAGATACAGTCTCTAGCAGCGGAGGAAGAAATATCCCACATTCTTACCACGAGCTAAATTAAATTTTGTTGAAAAGGAGAGGCGTAGGATAGATAGCCATTTTAGTAACTCAAATATCAATATTTTGTTAAAAATAAACAAGAAAAAAAACCACTTACTAAATGAGGAGAAAATTTTTTATCATAATCTCTAAACGCAACGATATATCCTTCTCCAGGTTCGCTGCTGATAGCAACTTGTACCTGGAAAAAATGTCATCATAAGTAAATTTAGTAGCAAATAAAACAATCTAATAAATTCAAATGTACTTCAGCTATGTCGATGGTAATTAAAGCGAATATCAACTTTGAGCTTTCTAAAATATTTAGTTTTTTGAGATTTTAAATCTTTCAAATATAACACACACAAAGAAAATTAACATCAAAAAAGGATAATACATAACCAAGAGTAGTTATGATTGAGACAGAGGGACATTTTCATAACGCATATTTGAATGTAAGCATCCCAACTTCAAACATTTCAGAACCTAGTTTCTTGGCTAAATTTAAAAATAATATTTTAACCTACATAAAACAGAATTTAAGTAATGAAGATAAGAATTATGAATAACTCATGATACATCTCCCTATCATATTTAGCAGTAAATTAGAAAAATTTTATTAACTGTATTTGTTCAATGAAAATTATTCCGTACCGAAAACAATATCCTAATTGACCCAGAAATGGTATATTTTTTATTCATAAAATGTTTATGATACGTCTCTTCGTAAAATTGTATAGGTAAAATTTTGTACTGATATATATAGGTGAAATAAATAAACAAAGCCATTACAAAAATGTCGGTCTACTTACTTGTGTGGATTCATCTGAATTCCTATAGGTAACTTCAGCAGCGCTGAAATTATAAAAACCAACCCTAATTGGGCGTAACACTACTGTGTGTGTAAGGTTGGATACAGGCGGGACTCGAGGTATCTTAACGTTGAGTTGCCCTCCCGCAGGCAGAAACACTTCAGGCTTGAAACTTGAGTCAGTAAGGACGACGTTCACAGCTGCTGAGTTCCCAATGTTATAGATTGTGTACTGGTAAAAGCAAGGATATTAAATATTTTAAAATATTTAGCAAGAGATTCTTGGTTATAATCAGATATTAAGATCTGAAACAATAAATAATATTTAGATGAACCAGGAAAAAACAATTCTTAAAGAAGTCCATTACATTGCCTGCATTTAGTGAGACTAAATGTGCAGATTCCCGCATGTCATCCAATTCCAGTGAGTCTTGCCCCTTGACTACCAAACATCTCTGAATAGACAAGAGGGTTATGTATGTCCCCTTCAATGAGTCGGTTCAATGGGACATTTTTATAAAACTATCACTAAACTATAATAATTTCATAGTACGAGTATATTATATTAGTATAACTCGGGCTAATAACCTCAGCTGTTGATGCGCCAAAAAAAAAAAAAAATATTAGTATGTATGCTATCGCAATAAAACACTATGCAATGTTAAGTGTTTTATGTGAAATCGAAAAGGAAGGTATACGATGTGATTGATCAGCGCTCTCCTCCGCGTTGGTTTCAAAACTTTATGTTAGTGATCTGAATTAAAAAGTAAGGAAAGTTCAAAGTGCATTTGATGAGGGTGCGCAGTAGTCAAATCCAACTTAAGCATTTATGCTCGCTGCTAAATTGGACATGTGTAAAAGACCTTAGGCCTAAACAGTGGTACGCGAAAGGGTGATGCAGAATAATGCCGCATGACCTTTTAATTTATCAGGCTGCTGTGAGTATGGTCGATAATTGTCACTTAAAAATTCGCCTTGCAGGTGCTGACACTGAGGATAACCCAGATCAGATTAAAAAAATATCCGATTAGGAAGGGCCTTTAAGAAAAAGCAGTGCAATTTATGAAATTATGATGGAATAGGTTATCACAAATGCGCCTCGACAGACTCTATAAGGATTTAAACATAAAATTGCCAAAAATTAGATATAATATAATCTAAACGGCTCAGTGTTGCCACGTCTTTGGTAATCATGAATAATTTTCACTCTAGCTAAATATCGCTCTTCCACACATCTCCCCCAAACTGCATAAAAAGTTTAAGAACTTGATGTTTTTTCACAGCTTCTACTGTCAAACTAATCCACCTATTGCCTTTTGTTTTGGCCCGTGATAGACTTTCTTTGTGAGAGAAAATTTAATAACTTTTAACCAAGGACGGGCGTGTTCATCCATCTTTTTGTTTTCTTCCAATTCCAATAACTGACAGTATACACATTATACAACAGTATACCAAGTGTACACATTGCAACTCATCCAACTGCAACTGTATAAATCGATACAACTAATCACATTTTGTAGAATATTGGGAACAGGTTACATTCTATTAAATTAACTGCTGTTTTTGTACTCTACCTTAACAAAAATAAAATAAAATGCCCAGCAAAACAAAAATAAGTCACCTACCTTTACAACAAGATCCATATTTTCTACTATGTATTTGTTTAAGATTTGTTTTGAGATAAGCAACCTCGCTCCCGACTCATTTTCGTCAGCTTCTAAAGTATAAATGTTTGCTAACTGTAACAGTATTGTACATCTGAAAAAAATGAATTTGGCAACTTTATGGAGTTAATGTTGAAGTGGAAAACAATAATAAAAAAATAATCTGAATAACAGTATTATAAAGAAGTGACAATCTTTTTACTGCTTAAGTTTTACTTATTTAAATAATATTAACTAGGCACAAATGAAATTCACAGCAGGGAAATTTCAAATTTAGTAAAGCAAAGTAAAATACTTACAAAAATAGTGCTCTCTTGAAGAACATTTTAAAAGTTCAACTAGTTATGTGGCCAGATACATAGAATACAGAACTCACTGTTGTGATCAAGGCATACACATGCTCAGTACACACGTCACCATTAACACCAATTCTCCACAGTGAACAGGCAATGAACACATGTAAGCAGGTTAAAACGTATTTTCAAACATCATCGATATCAGCCTGAATCGAACATAAGGAAATGATTAAAGTAAATCGAATATAAGATGAAAAATTTCTCGATATATTTACGTAAAATTTGACGTTTTTTTTCATATCAGGTTTATAAAGTTAATTATTATTATTGGCGTGCCTCGAGGCCGCAGCCCTGAGCTGCTGCCTGAGGATTTCATCCCAACCAAAATCCACGCCTACGAGCTACCCCTTCCTGAACGTACAAATCTTAGTATTTTTTTAGTAGTCTCTTTATCCACTTCATTGCCGAAAAACTTCGATCACAAGCAGCTTAACTTACAAGTAATGGTGTCGTGCAACAACCCTTAGGATTTTATAGTTATTTTTGCCAAAAATACAAAGTGCATCTGCACCATTGGCTAGCATTAGCTTGCAAGTTTGCATTACAGCGACAGTTACAATTGGTATTGGCGGAATGTCCTTAGAATATGTTAATATTAGTTATTCTGTTTCGGGGTTAAGCTCGATATTCCATAAGCGGAAGTAGAAAGCCCCTTTTTCAAGAATCATTGCTCTCTTCGGGTAGGTTCGCCTAAATATACGTACTATACGTATTTATACTGACCCATCGGATCTGTAGAGACTGATGATTTGGCCAATTACTTGAGTTTAGAAAAATAACTGGCGAATACGAGCTCATCTCACACAAATTCTTCCACACTCACAAATTTAACTTCTTATGGGCACTTACACTTTTGCACAAACACTGATACATTTGGGAGTCACAATAGATCTTTCAGGTTGCATTGGGTTTGCCTTAAAGTCACTTCCTTCATAATCTAGTCTCTACTAGCTTGAAGTAACAAATGAGACCTTAATACTTCATGAATATTTTGTAAATTTTTGTTAAAGATTTCATTTTTTTAAAAAACCACACACTTTCTCTTTCTTGATAGCATGTAATTGTTACGAACGCACTTTTCACTAAAAGACACTTTAGAGGGAAACCATTTTAAAAATCATCCATCTTTTTTAACAACCAATTTTTAGTTTTAACAACCATGTCAGTGTTTCACACCACATTATTTTATAATAACATATTAAAAGCCCGGCATGTCAACTTCACACCACGCGCCCACTTTTAGGGTTGATTTTATCTTAAGATTTGGAATTTTTTAATTTCCTAGGCGTGAAATTAATTCTCTTGCCTACTTACTCAAAACGCTTTTAGAAAAGTAAAGTAGAACTAGCTAATTACGTCTAGGGTTGGATAAGATGGATAATTGATTTCCCTGGGTTCCGCTCTTAAAAAGTTTTGATGTCCAGTAATTTATTTTAAAAAATATTAGCTTACTTATTTTTAGACGAAAATAATTATCTCTAAAGAGAAATAATTCAGGGAAAATTTCATTTCGAAAACCACGCAAAAAATATTGATATATGACAAGTATTTTCTTGTAATATAATCCTCCAGTACAATGTTTTTTTTTTATTATTAGTGGCTCATTCCTTAATCCAAAAGGAAGTAAGATCATGGCCAATTTCAGTCATTATTTTTAATTTTTCCAAGCTTTTGACCTAGGGCCTAGGACATCTATCTTTAAGCATTTAAAATATTGACAATTATATTTTGTTTACATTATCCTCAATCCTCAATAACGTATCACTATTTTGTCGAAATCATCCAACAAACCTAAGTTCAAAATTTTGTTTAATTTTCATATCTTTCAATGAACAAGAAAGAGAAAAATATAAATTAAGTTGCTTGGGAGCTCCACATAATAGTTTTTCCCAAGATAATTTCGCTGTGGATGTTGGAAAACTTAAATTCAAGTTTGGTTACTTCCAAAAATAAATAGATAAATAAAATAAAAATGAACGCAAGTTAATTTGTTGTTATTTTTTAATTAACAAAACGAAATTCAACAATTTTGAAAATATATTAAAAAATAAAAATAAATAACAGTGAACAAGAATTACTCACTTAGTTTTATGTTACTTGATGTATATTTTTATCAACAGTCTTTGTAGACGAATTGTTCGTATGAATTCGCAGATCTTACATACCTGCTGAGAATGCCCTATTTAAATACATAACCATATATCTTGTAACAATGAATACGAACAGAATTTATTTTTAACAAAGCAGCACTGTTATTTTTCTTTGAAAAAGTTCATGTTTTTCTCTGATTTTATCCGTCGAACACGCAAGTTTTTACTATTGCTGACCGAGTTCGGATGCTGAAAATCCGAAATTGGGCAGCACTAGGAAAAAAAACTAGCGTGTTACATCGGAAAAACCGGAGATATCCAGAACTTCGGCCGTAACATTTTTAACATTTTTTTTAGTTTATACAGATCTTAGACATCTAATAAAGATAACGATTATTAGAAAAATAATTTAGTAAAAAATAGAAACAAATTTGCAGAATATTTTATTATTAAGAACGAAAAATAAGCAAAAACTGCTTCGAAGATAAAGCTGCTATGTTAATTTGATGAACTCGAATAGACAAATTAGTAAATGCATACTTGTGACATTACAACATTGTGTGGTGCTTTATTTTGAATTACGCCTCCTACGACAATCAAATCCCGAACCATTACGACTGCGGTCCCAATTAGTCGCAGTCACCTTTTCTTCTGTCTCTGCACCTATTAAATGAATTGCGTGGGCGTCTTGCCACATGGGGCAATGAAGTACTAAGATGACTTCAGAAGGGAAAGGCGCTCCGGTATGCACATGAAAAATTTAAACAGAATGGTTGAATCCGCAAGGCTGGATAATATCAGTGATTTCATCCGTCCATAGCATGAATGTGTTTTGTAATTCAATAATTTATTATTTACGCTCTTTCATCTATCCAGTCAGAAAATCCCCTCGTGAGTTTCGAACTTCTGTGTAGTTGTTTTTTTGCTGTTACAGTAAAGTAAGTACTGCGGTTAAGTGGGGTGGGTAGAGTGTAGGATTACAAAACAGATACAAAATTTTCGAAGATGTATTTGATTAACCTTCGAATGTGCGCTACAGTTTGCACTAATCAGATTGTGATCGCTTTCAATATGAGCGATGTACACTTCATCGCAGATATATATGGATTATCATGAGTGGGGAGGGGGCTAGAGATTAAAAAACTCGAAGAGATTGGGGTGTTGGGGGCTGATTCAATCCCTCAAAGCAAGATCGTAAAATCTTCGTAAGCTGTTGGCCATATTTTCATTCACTCTACTTCATTTTAAAGTACGTCATATTCCTAGCTATAACATTATTTGTGTAGCATTGACAAACTTGTAAAAGAGCGTAATGCTTGGTGTTCATTCTATGATTTTGCGATTGATTGCGTATCCTCAGGATCCAGTTTTAAAGATTTGTCGTTTAATCAACCCTTATACTTAACTTTTAAAACTGTAAGTTTTTGTTAAGGCTTAAAGATTAGTAATGAGTCGGATAACTTGAAAAATTTCCTCACTTCCCCTGGCTCAGTCTACAGTATTTTTTTTTTATTTGTCTTTAGTACGCGCAGATTAACCAACAGTAGGTTCTTACAACATAATATTTTATATTTTAAAACTGAAATTTGATATCACTATTCAACCCAACTGCAGCTAGTCTCTAATCATTGTTTTCTTTTCCATACAAGTTTTGTATTTTGCTAGTTTTTTTTTAACATGGCTACTAACCTCACAACTAAATCACAAGGTGGTTAGCTCCAATTGTTATCGAAATTATAAACATATTTATCTATGTACTTCAAAATATAAATTTCCACTAAGTCATTCCAAGACTGATGGAATTACAAAAGCGTGTCCTAGATTCGACTACCTGGGTTTTAAGATATTCTCTGATGGAGTAAATTATATCAAGACTCAAGACGTAAAATAATTCAAACACATTTGTTAGGAATCTGAATTCAACCCTTAGAATAAAGAAAAAGAAGAGCCTAAGCAACAAGAAAAAAAATTTGATCACTCTATTGCAATACTTTCTTACAAAATAAAAAATCGAATAGATTTTAAACTAAAAATGCAATATTCTATGAAATGAAATAAATATTTATTCGTGGTAGAATCATGGGAGCGTACTGCATACCAACAAAAAAAGCCATATATTGCCTCTCTTAGATTTATTACTGCTGTAGAATAGCTGCTTGTTTTTGCAGTTTGTGGACATCGATAACCTCTTCATCTGAAAGGCTGCTCTCTTCGTCTATATCGCTCTCGTCGTAGTAAGCTGTTGTTTTTAATCCGTCCTCTGCAAACATAAAAATGTGATAATGAACGCATTATTGATTCAGTTCTAACAAACTAATCAGACGTACCTTGAACTGGTAATTGCATGTGATTTCCTTTACTGTAACTAAAAAATGATGACTTCTCTCGGAGTAGAGCAAAGCCTTTTGTGCTCTTGTTGTCGTTACAGCACAACATACAGCCTAGAAGACCACCTCCTAGGACGAGCATAATCGCCAGAGCTAAAACCATTCGGAGTAAATTAAAGCAAACAAAGTAATAATAGGGTCTGTAGAAAAATTACTCCATTTCCTAACCAAAAAAGTTACATGATGTTAAACTCATCTCACACTACACATGTGTCTATCAGAGTTTGGCACTTTTTGTGTAATTTAATCAGGGGTGAAATTTCGAGTAAAAAAAATAATTATCATTGTTTAAGATAAAATGGCTCATTGCTTATTGACTACAAAAATGAGTATTACTTATTAAACATTAACAATTTTAGGTGAGTAGCATATCTACGTCAGGGAACACATAATAATAAATTGGTGAGAACACTTTCGTGGTTTTCTCTTAATGAAGCACCATAATGGCTTGTAGATTTTCAATAAACTTCTAATTTTTTTAAAAAAGTTACCTGCCACTAACCACTAGAGGGTAGACGTTTGGTCACGATGTAGTTAATTATGATTAAGCACGATTTAAAAAAAGTCACTTTTAAATTCATTAAAATGCAGAACAAAATAGCTCAAAAGTAGCGTACATATTGGACAAGCTACGACGAATAAAATCAATGATAATGAATAATTCTTATTATTTCTGACTTAAAATAGTAGCACTGACAGATCAGAAAGATGAAGCCCATCCGAGGAAGTCCAATCACATCTTGATCTTTCATTATAGTGAATAATACTTGAGTGGGCTCCATGTGTACAACTTTTACCAATTTTGTGGATGGTGCGTAACCTTTGGCCGTAGCAACCATAACAAAATCCCCTGAGAAATAATTAGCATGAATAAGTAAACATGACCGATCATTGAAAAACTCAATTCTAAATTTTTCATGGTTAATAAGTGTTGACCTTCTTGAAGAGGTACCCAAAATGCGCCTTGGTCATTTACTTTTTGTGATATATTAGTTCCTTCAACTAAAATAATTGCATTGTCCACTGGATGGTGATTAAAGTCCACTACATAACCTGCAAACACAAACAAGAGGCTAAATTTTATATTGTATACATACTGTAATATTAACTATTCAGAGTTCACGAATATTTCTATAAAAAAAAAATTATTTCTCCTAGGAATTACGATGGAATCAATCTCAGAGACAGATAGTTATCAATTAACTTCCAGGAATGCATTAATTTAGGATAATTCTAAAATGTAGATGTAGCCTCTAGAAACCAAAGAAGAAATTAATAACCAGCTTTATCGCCTATGATTGGTTTGATGGAATATGGTTGATAAAGTAATAGCTCTGCGAATTGGGTGTTCCTGATCTCGTGATGTTCATTAAAAAAGGGAAGCTCGTTTGCTGTGGTTGAGTCATATCAAAAGGACGCCGGGCAGTATAAGTTTCTAAAAGTGAATGTGAACACGTGAATGTTGAACCTGAACCCAGGATGGAAAAGAGGAGAAAAGCTAGTCGAAGTCAAAAATAATTAATTTGAAGTCAAAAGGGGAGATTACGACACATCAATGTTTCATGCTAACACATAAAGCTCTAAGTAATGCAATACCTGCTATTCCGTTTCCTGCATGCGCTAACGAAGCACCGATAGTTGTCTCCCTCAATATCACCTTCATATCCAAAAGTTGTCCCTCTTCAATAGATACAGGTAACAGCTGTGGTTCGTGATATTTACAGGATATCTGTAATTCAGTAATAAAACAATAATACAGAGCATGAACAAAGCCTATCAATTACAAAAAAATTATTCTAAAAAGAATGTGTACGCACCTTTGCCACATATGAACCAGGAGGGAGCATTATTTTCGCTATAGCTTGATTAGGCGACACGGAATACGTAGTACCATTTACTGACACTACGGCCATCCTTAAAGGAGTGTGTACACTATTCAAAACCGTAAGCCTAATACCTACAATCAATCAAATTTAAATGATAAGTAAACTATCACCGATCACTGCAATAAAGTAGTAAATCTCTTGAAAAAAAAAAAAAAAAATTAAAATAAATAAATAAACCGTTTTTAGGAAAAATTTTAGTACTTCTTCCAACAAATTTAAAATACCAAATTAAAGTTTAATGCAATTATATACGTTTACTCAGGTAGTCAAGTTTACACCAGATTTTTTGAATATTCTAAATTTGATCGCACTATAATTAACCATATTTATTTACCTAGAACACCTTGAAAATAAATATGATAATGGAGGACCATTTATACTAGGAGAAAATGTAGTCGGTAAATGGAGTGGCTTTAAACGAAATCCACTGAGACATAAGTAATAGCACTACCGTAACTGTCTAAAGGGTCAGTATTTTATACAAAATGCGGAAATCTCTATTGTTAAACGTTTTGATATTGTGCTAGAGTTGTTTGCCCATGTGTTCGCTAAATCAAAATATGTAGCTTTCTGCAGACCCTATGTTAGTGAGTGTTCAGACAGTCAGTGTAACTATGGTCCGTGTTGTTAGATTCGGATACTTGCAGGAATGCCAAGATCCCTGGCAGATTAAATTTTACCGAAGTTTTAGTCACTCCTAATTTAATATTGTACAATTAGAATTGTATTAAACAAAGTTATGTAGGTACAGTTTAACTAGATTACCTTGCACAGATGAAGAAATCACCTCCATCAAAGGTCTCAAAAAGTGTCGCCACATTCTTGGGATCTTGTTAGGCTCCACGTAATTGCAACAACTGGTAGGAACGGAAACCTAAACAAAAATCAAATTGCCAATCATAAAGTGGTGACGTGATTGTACTGAAGTAATTGTTTATTTCTAGGCAGCATTTCCCTTTCTAGGTAAAGGAGGAATAACTAACAAACTACTAACTCCAATAACACACGGGTCTCAAACTGGGGACCTTCCAAATCAAGTCCATGCTCGTAACTGCTAATACAAGCTGAGAAGTTTTGCCCTTAATTATATTTTCAATTTGAGATAAAACAACAATCACACACAAGACAATGTTTAAATTTGTTAGAAATACAGAATAATTTTCCATCCTCAATATACAGAGTTCCGATCAGAATAAAAACTGGTATTTAAAAAAGAAAAAATTGTAGTGCGTATGTTTAACAAGACTCGGCATTTTTTATGCCCGTTCACATTAGAAAAAACAGAAGTGAGTTGTTTTAGTTGGAATAGTTCAGATAGACATGTAGGTAACTTCCTTGCAAGGCTTATTACTCTCACTAGGAAACTCACACACGTGCGCGCGCGCGTGAGAGCAAATTTATTATAAAAACAGTTTTTTCGTACTCGAGGACCTAAAACGTATATGTTTTATGAATAAGAAGAAAAATTAAAAATGAAAACTATCAAACCTTAACAAAAAATTACCATTAAAATGTTGTGTCTTGCTGAAATAGTTTCTACCACTCCTTCCTTCAATGCAAATATTGAATTTTTATTATCACCGCATTTGGAAATCTGAAAAATACCTCACTTTATTATTAAAAACAAAACTTTATTACAATTAGGATATTCAGAATTTAGTATTAACCACCTCTGTTGGCTTGTTGGACTCGTACACATGCGTGAACAAATCATATATTAGAGACTGAATAACATTCTTTCCCTTAGAATGCCTGCGAAAATTATATTATTATTATCAACAGTTAACAGAAAAGTTCGACACGAAATAATGACAATGGTTTTTCTCTCCAAATTCTTTTTATTGAAAATGTGATATACTAAAAACATGCGAGTTAGAACGGATAAAATTAGCGATATTCAATGGCCAAACCATTTAAAGGGGATGTTTTTGCTATCTAAAAACTTCCGTTAAAAGGTCTTTCAGTATAAATAAGATACTTGTAAAATATGCTATAAAGTAATACCTGAGATGAAGTCCTCCAGTTTCTACGCTTACAATGAGATCAAAATGTTGTTCATGCAAAAACTGCTCAAACCGTTTGCCGATAGTATTGCCGTTATTGATAATCTCGAGAGCGAGAGGATTGTTACGAACATCGGTAACTTGACAAGGTGCTTCAATGTAAGTATCAACAACTGGCAATAGTGTCACTACTGAACGTTGTAGGAGTGTACGAATGTTGGGGTCACGAAGGTGATGTCCGGCTGAGAGATGTCGGGAGAGCCGCAAAACTAGCTCTCGCCCTGATGGCTCTGAGCCATACAGACCTCCTATGACCAGGATGTGAAACTTGTGCTCTATTCCTAATGAAACCTACACCAAGAAATAATTACAAGAAGAAAAAATATGCTGCAGCTACTAAGTAGCAATTATTATTGCACTAACCTCGTGAGAGATAGCCAGATAATGATAACCATATTTCTCATAATATCTGACAATACTAGGAGAAGCTGCGTCCAAACTTTTTAGTATCTCCGCGATCTGATCGTCATTCAGGTATTGATGTAGTTGCTCTACACTGTCTTTCTGGCTGAAATCGTTTTCTATGGACCATGACTTCAGCCCGTCTCTTTGCAACGTGAAATTTACCCAATAAGCATTTTGCATAGGACCATCCTGTTGATGCGTTAAATCTACGTTCACAGTCTGGCGATCGTATCTGTGGAACCATTCAGTAAAATTACCAGGAACAGTTGCATAAGAATCCAATGATCACATTCTCCTATAGCCACTTTAAAGTTGACAACACCCCTAACCAAGCATTCCGATAAAATAAATTTTCCGGCACGTGTTTCAAATCAAATTGTTGGCCCTACATAAGGTAACGTGAATGTGAGTTGAAGAATACCATTGAGAAAATCTCGACCGAATTAAATAATAATAACAATAATAGTTAAGAGGAGAATTTAAAGTCACTTATCCCCAGAAAACACCCAAAATAAATATTATTGAAAAAAAATTGAAATAAAAGGTATTGACTTACATGTATATTAGTGAGTATGTTAAGTTTAAAGAAAGTAAATGGCAAACATCCGAGTCGAAAAGTTTGGTAAGTCGAGAAAAACTAGTTTTATAGACTTACATCCTACAAACTAGATTTCAAAGTATATCTTATTGAGTGTTCATAAGAACCGAACTTAAAAACCGCAAAAATATTGAAAAATTGCCTCATTAAGATGGCACTTTCCTTTGTCCGATTTTGACCAACACCTTGTCGAGTCAATATCAAACATCAATTTTTAATTTCAAATGTTTCTTTTATGAGTGTTTGAGCTTTTTGAGATTTGTTAAAAAATAAAAAAAATAAATGAAAGCTTTACCCTTCTGCATAAGCGCTGATGACATATTTTCCAGGCGGCAGTAACCTCCAGAAGTCTCCATCCTTATAGGTCTTCACACTCTTCAATATTCCATCGACTTCGACTACTGCATTTTTAATTGGATTACCAGAAGAGCTCCAAACGAACCCTTTAATTCCTCTGTGTACCTGAGAAGTTTAAAGAAAATGTGTAATTTGTGTGTGTGCGTGTTTACAAATATTTACCTTATACACTTATAGTTATCAACGATGTTTATATAGCTGTTTAGGTACTAAGAGGTAGGTTTTAAAATGTACTTGTTTTTGACAAGTCAATGTTGCCAATTGTCAAAAATATTTTTTTTATTTGTTCTCTAATAACTTGATCGTTAGTTAAAACAATATTAAGTAAGTTAAACAACATAAGTATATGCCAACTTTTTGTAAATATGTTTCACCTCCCTGACAGTGACATCCCTAAGGCGAAATCTTGGAAATAATGTAAATACAAAATTATGACTGAAATTGGGAATAACCTTTTTTTCGCTTGGAAAATCTGTAAGTTAGAATTTTAAGAATAGTAATAAGAGTGAGTAATTCATACCAGTTTTTATAATACAAAAAAAATTAATTAGTAGGATTACCTGTTCTAGATAAGTAAGTAAAGCCTCTCGATTATCCTTCCAGTAGATAGGAAGCCGTGAGGCTGGAGGAAACTTGTAACAGCCAAGTTCAAGAGTTAACTCCATACAATTAGCATGAATGTAGTTGTAGTCCTGCATGCCTCCGGGCACGACATACCAGGCAGCTCCGTTTGTTATGCCATCTTTAAATAGATCTGTACTATTTATACACCGAACCGACCTGTGCATATTTGGATGGGCCTGGAAATTAAAAGACACTGTAAATAAGAGATAATATACTATTTAGTTAAATCCTTACAGTCGAATATGGTTAATAAACAAACAGTTTGTTCGAAAAAAGATTCACCATTCCAATCAGTATTATTAACTGCAGTAGTTAGAATTACAACTTATACGTTTAATACTGAGGACAAAAACGTACTGAGTGTTGGGTTCAGTAGATTAAAAAAATAAATATTTAAAGAAAAAAAAATCGGTAATTAATTAATATAATTTCAAAATAGATAAATAATTAAATAAAACGTTCAGAATGTCATTTTTGGAAGTTTATTTCTATTTAGATAAAATTAATAGGCTAATAAATAAATATTTTCTAAATAAAATTACACATAAACACTTAAAATGTGCGAAGTCCAGGGCAATTTCCCCGCTCACCCATACTGAGCAAAACAATAACTACTAAAACTTATTACTTGACTTACCTGAACCAAAGTACCGAAGGATCACGTCAGTGAGTGCTATTGAAATAGTAAGTGATTAAAACAATTAGTACTTCCAATTAATTTGTTCATAAAATACTAAGTCATACAGAGAGTAAACTTCTTCGTTTTAAACAGCTACTTCACTATTGTTTCATTCAACAAGCTGCCACTGCGCAAAGGAATATGGTTTATTCAAAGAATTCCTAATTTCGGAGTTGGCTAAAACGACTCTGGATTTACATCAAATGCTAAGCGATACAGAGTAATTTGCATCAATTGTGAAAACTTTTTTACAAGTGAGTTGATCAGCTTAAAACTGGCCGAACAAGTGAGTCAGATTTATTGTTTCTGCAATATCGAGAAAAACAATAGACATTAAACAATTTGTATACAGTAGTCACAAGCGAAAAGGGCACTACTAAAAAAACTTGAATATTCAACTAAAACTTAAATACTTAATTACGTTTTATTCTGTGCCATCAATAAATCTTTCGCGAGGTGGCACACATTACCTAGATAGCTGGTCGCTGAATGTAGAGAAAATCTAGAATGAGATTTGATATAATAAAATGTGAAGGAGTCTTAGAACTGACAAATGAAAGGTTATGATTTGACATAACACTGATGCAATGAAAGAAGCCATTCCAGATGACAGTAACAGAGTGACAGAAAGAGCTAGTTTGCTAAAGCACGAATATTATTAATACATCCAAGAGTAAGGAAATATATTTTGAGAGAAATGGGGAACTACCACTTCACATTATATAGAATTGAGAAGCACTTCAGACTGCCACTTCAAAAATGTATGACCTGATATTAATTCAGATTCTTTTAGTGCAGCACATAATTTTTTTTTTAACTTTATTTATTTTCACAACTGCCAGTACATTTCTGCAACAAGTGAAGCTGATACATCATGATACATAGTATAAATATGAGTTGCATGAGGGGAGTATTCCCCCAATTGTAAAACTCCTAAAGAACATTTCACTATTGTGCATTAGTTCATACTTCATTAAGATCATGGGCCACCGGGACTTCAACCTTTTTGGAGATTCCCTGGTAATGCAGTAAGTTCGGAAACTAGAGGTTAGGATGTGAGGAAATTGAAACGTGGAATTTACCGTAACGGGATCTTTCAACTTCAAAAACACAGGGAACAGCACATTCAAACGTAACAATCTCTCTACTACCTTGAATGACCTTATCAACACTATTTAAACACAACAGAGGCACCCACAACTGAATAAACTTAAACTTACGTGAGAATATGTTCTTGCCAAAAGAAGAAACATAGCCGAATCTGGTGAAATATTTTCTTTTTGGGGTGACCAGTGAGGGGGTACATTATCGTAGGGATAGTTAGCCACTAGTGCTCCTCCGTGTAAATTTGCTGAAAGCACGAAAGGGTATTGCTCTAACCAGTTCATTATTGCCTCGGTCTCCGGCTGCTGTATTCGATTGTCCTGCAAACAAAATAGAATTCGGATGAAAATTAAACTTTCCAACTTGCTAAAAGTATACAAAAGAAACCATTGATACTAAAGTGTGGGTAAAACCCAACGCGAGCAACTTTTATACAATCATTTAAAACCTACCTTGCTCACTCCGTATTGGTCAGGGAAATTTCTATTCAAATCAATATTATTTGCATTATTTCTTCCATCTAATCCATTATAATCGCCTGTAATATCGATTTTAAAAAAATTACTGATTTGAACTGCACTCTACAAATTATTAGGACGATTAGAAAGTAATGTGCAATTTTCTTAATTCTTTATTAAAATATTTTTAGACGTACTCACAATGCTAGTGTGTCTGTACAAGTATTACATGTAATATGAAGAGAAAAATCCACCAAAGTACAATCATTCCCTAGTTACAGAACGGGAACTATTTGACATTGCTTTCTGATCAACCTTGCATCTACTTAACTTATACGAAACAAAATACCTTCATGTGACACCTCGTATCCATCTGGATTTAGAGATGGTAACAGATGTGTTCTCATCGACTTGACGATATGTGTAACTCTTTCATCAGATCCGTAGTTTTCGCAGAGGTATCTTGCAAGAATCAGCAACATCTCCCTTCCCACAACTTCATTTCCATGCATATTGGCAACATATTTTACCTCTGGTTTGCCTAGAATTTTATTGATCTTGTAAGATTTAACTAGCACCTTAGAAACTGGAGTGACATACGCCATTTTTAAACTTCTATTATTAGGAAGTAAAAAAAGCTTTGAATTAATGATTTAATGAACAGAGTTCTCGGAATTAAAAAAAAATAATCAAATTGAATATAGAAATACGACGAGTTGGCATCTACTCATATACAATGCGCACCCTGTTTAGTTTGAATAATATCTCTCCTTCCTTAATCGAAAAAGGAGTACACGGTAATGAAAACACGAGTTGATAACATATGGCATCGGTGCACCTTAACAATAATAATAATAATAATAATAATAATAATAATAATAATAATAATAATAATAATAATAATAATAATAATAATTGTTTTTCTATGTAAAGCAGCGAAAAAATGACTATCTGTGTTGAATTATTAGTTATTTTGGCCAGTTTCAAAATTGTGCATCTAATAATACTATAAATTACTTGTTACGAAAACCCAAGAATCTCAATACCATCGACTTACAAACTGGTTTCAAATGACGCGGATTGGGTAAATGACTGATAAAAAAAAATGATTTCAGTTTACTCTTTGAAGGGTGTGGTGGTTTAAGGTCTTGGAGTTCCAGAAAACAGAACCGGGTAACCTCGTTCAGTACTGAGTCCGAATACTTAGCATTAGTTGAGCACTTACTTTGTGAAATGTTATTTATTAGAAAAATTTTCTGTGAAGTAGGTGTAAAATTTCCAGAGCCAACAATAATATTTGAAGGCATTAAATATATAATTGAATCTAAATTGCTTAACCAGTAAACAGTGTAAGCATATTTCGATCAAGTACGATTTTATAAATAATGAAATTGTTAGCGTCAACCTAGTATGCAATAAACAGACACAAATACCAATTAGCAGACATTCTTACCAAGTCACTGTATTATTAGATCAATTATTAAAAAGTTTGAACATACAGAAAAGTGCTGCTTAGACTGTAGTCATTTTTATTTGAGATTTTGAAAGGTACTAGTAGAAGGCGTCAAGATTGAAGAGGGGTGTTGACATCATAAGGTTTTATGTGCGTCTTAATAATAGATAATCATAATTATTTTTTTATAGAAGGCTAACAAAAAAAAAAATGCCTTGCCTGTTTTAAATTATTAAAAATATAAGATACTTGTATTGTTAAAAAGTTTTTTTTTATTAATAAATTTTTGGCATTTTCACATGTCCTCAGTAACCTTGATTTGCATTTTGAGCTTGTCCTGAGAGACAAGGGTGAGCTAGTGTCTACAACTACCACCCTCAGATTACTTACCACCTCTTTTGTCCCATGGCTCCCTTTACATAGTAAAGTATAAAAACACTAAGAAGATGAAAACGGGCGTTGGGATTTTGGCCCACTAATAAATTAGAGCTAAAGCCTACAGGTGAGGAAACAATCCTTTTTTAATTTGATGGTCAACAACTTTATACTTTTGGTACACTAGTATATCAAATGAATTTCGCAATTAAAAAAAAAAAAGAAAAAATAGTTAATAACTTATTGTTGTGAATAATTAAAACGAACCTGGTATGTGAACACCAGGTTTTTCTGCAATCTCCAAAACGAACAGATCCCTGCCCCGTACTGATTTTCCAATTGTGTATAACCTGGTGATGTTTGGATATTCTTTAGAAATGTCTTGTAATTCCTTCGTCATCTGGACATAATTGTGATGCCTGAATTTGACTACGTGGTGAAACCCATATTCATTTTTTATATCTTCTTCCAACACTGGTTCAACTACAACAGGGCACAGTGATACTGGAGAAGATGGGTAAAAACAGATTTCAGAATTATTCTATAAAACCATGTTGAAAATAACAACGAACTTAAAGATTATACGAGGTTCATTCAAACATAAATGTATGGATGTAGGAACAAATCTATAGTGATGGGAATACAAGTGAGAGTGGTGAGTAGCTTGAAGGACTTACTTGGATAAGTGCGAAGAGGAGCGACCTGTGACGTTTCTATATTGCGCAATATTCGAACAGACACCACTGTCCTTTGTGCAACAAATATGATCTGACTTGCCAATGAAGATATCATTCATACGAATAATTTCTAGACTTCGGAAACGGTGTATGAATACTGTTAAAAACAGAAGTTTTGTCTCGACCAAACATTTTTAAGTCACTAACGTCTGCCCGGTTTACCATCACTGATGACAATATTTGGGTAGTTTACAAACTGTAACCAATGGTGGTTGATTACAAGACCGTAAATAAAGCGAACTGCTCGGGTTGTTGGTTGAAGGGAGGGCAGCTTATCGAAAAAAAAACGAAGCCGCCAACTCATTTGTTTAAGCATTATGCTTTTCCATGACAAGCACGGAAGCAAACAGCAGCTTAAACTCGCATTAAGCCCGCTTAATTTAGTGAAAATCTCTGGAACACTCTCCTTACAGTCCTGACTCAACCCTCTTGTGTTAATTGGTTGGTTCACTTATGGAAGCGTAGGGGGTGAAAAAAATTAGCGATGATACTGCGTTGGAACGGTTTGTTGGTTGTTTTAATTTTTTTTAGAAGATGTTACGAAAGAATAAGTAAAACAATTCCGTTAATGTTTGAATGATCCTCGCATATTGTAACATACAAGCCATTTTATTTAAATTCTGTAGTAACTCTAAATTTTACTTGTGAATCTACCTTTAACTTTGTCTGCCTTAGCCAAGGTGAAATTCAGCACGGACGTTTGGCCATCTTTCACGAGTAGCTGCTTGGTCTGTGATAAAAACCTAAAAATAAAGCTTCTTTCTGTTACGAGATTTTGCTGTTTCTGATTCCCCCCCCCAAAAAAAATTCACACTTTTATCAACTAATGCAACACTAGTTCATGCAAACATAATATTCGTTAGAAAAGTCAAACTAAACTGCTCTAAAATTAAATTACATAGTTTTGTGGGCACATTACAAAAATATCGCTTGAATGGATACCCACTAGTTGTTGGTAGCTTTCAGTTAAACAGTTTTATTCGTTTAGGGTGGGGTTTGCAGTCCTATTTATAAGCTTTATTTGTGTAAAGCTTGTTGTTTGTACCTTAATAAAATGCTTATTTTTCCTTTTTTAATATTCCAACTCTTAATTTCTCTAAAGACATCAGTTATTGTCAATTGTATATAACAGGAGACATTTTTTGGCTACAGTCAAAACACAGGAGATGAGAAAAGTGTCTACTATCTCCTCTTCTGTACAATGCAAGGTTACATTGGGCTTGATTACTGATCATCCATTGGAAGGTCTACAATATCTTTTCTAATAAACAAAACTTTAGATAATATTTTAGTTTAGTTTAATACTGCTGTTTGACTAATCGTTTCTGGGCAACATATTGCAATATCGAAAAATTTTTATTTTAGAAGCGTTCAAAAGTGTTTATGAAAATAATTAATATGATATTTAATTTTATTTCTCTCTGGATTCCCACGCGGAGATCCCAGGTTCTAATCCAGCTACCGACCCTTAGATTTGCTATTCCTAGGATCTTACCACAGTTCTGTGTTCAGTGATAAGTGCTTGACTCTAAAAAATAGGTTTCTTAATTGTGAATCTAGAACACTGTAAATTTTTTTTTTTTTAAATAGAAAAAATTATTTGCGATATCAATTGTGTCAGACAAGGAGAAAGTCTCCATTAATTCAAGGTCAAAAGTAGCTATACTCGCTTCAGCAATAAATAAATTTAAAGAGCAATCAGAGCTAATTAAATATGGAAGATGGTGATTTAATAAAGGTACAAATTATAAAAGTATAAAAACAAAATCAGGTCACGTTGTTTATTTACCAATATAGGGTCTAATGCCCTTTCAGATCTTCTGGCCGTCCCCCCGCAAACGATTTCATATACTCTTGAACTCATACTTCAAAATTCTTTTCAATTTTTTTTCATACTTTTTGCTCACTATAGCTCTCGTGATTGTATTAATTTTAGATCCCCTGGGTACGAAGAAGTGTTTTTCAAAAGGTATTAGAATTGGCTTTTTTAAAAGAAGGGTTAACGTACCCAGGTGCATGTACTTTAATAGTATAGGCTCCCGGAAGAAGCAGTCGCCAGTATTCTCCTAACTTGTTTGTCGTAATGTTATGATTCACACCTTGTACCTGGATAATACTTCCAGCAATTCGATCGCCAGTAACCGATGAGACGACCCCTGTTAATGAAAGAGTTACATTTAACAAAAATTAACAAACATAGTTAACAAAATAAATTTCAAAAAAGCAAAGAACCAAGAGCAACAATTAATTAGTCCATAATAAAGAGTACACACCTTTAACTCCCCAGTGTGAAGATTCAACGTATTTAAGTATGCTTTCAATATTATTTTCCCATTCTCCGGATAAAGTTTCCCTCAACGGATACTTGCAACAACTCAACTCAAAAGTTACTTCGAAGCAGTTTGAGTAAAGGTAATTAAAATCTTGCATTCCACCTGTATCGAATACATAATTAAAATATAAAAATTACATGAATTACTTATAATAGAAAAAAATAAGCGTTATGGTGCCACTTTGACGCAGTAAACATCTGGGTTATGTTCACTGTTTAATCTGATTTTTTCTATAGGCAACTTCATTTATTTCGTTAAAATTGGAAATCTTATAAATTAAGGTGTGATGTTAGTACGATGTGATCTTTTCACTTCTCTTTTATTCAAGCTTCAAAGGTTATATTTTTTTGTTTTTTTATTACTGTAAACATTTGTGAAATTTAAGTCGTTAAGCGTCACTGAAGCCGAGCGGTTAGAGGCGAGGCCCGCGTAGCTAATATGTATAGAGGTACTGCGTTCGATTACCGGTCTAGGCATTGGATTTTATTTAATGGTTATTAAAAGAATTTATTGTAAAGAATGATTGCTGGTCGCCTCCGTCCCCAATACCTAATTTGGTAGCTTGACGTAAAGCCTGCCTGAAAAAAATAGGCGTTACTTTACTTCAGTCGTTATAAGTAAGCTTAATTGAAGCGTACACTCGAAATTACGTACTGGTTTATGTGAGTGGGGTCTATTTCAAGGTCACCCTGCATACGTTTATGGTTTCGAAGGAAGTTTCCATCATGAATTTATTTTAGCTAATAAAATAATTAACTATCCTTAGTTGGTACAGCTATAAAGTGAGTATGCAATTTCGGCTTAGAAATGACATTGACAAATTGACAAAAATTGAGCCAGCTGAAAATTCAATAATTTGATAGAATTGAGCAGTTACCTCAATTTCATACAGCCTATTTGATTAACGACTCACTTCCTTCGGTGCCGGTGATTCCACACAATTTAAAGGAAGTTACATCTGCAATTAGAAAATTCTTAGCTACTGAGCCTAAGGAATGGTTTGGCAAAGAATCAAACAGCTCGCTAAAAAATTGGTAACAACTGCAGAACGAGAGGGGCTGAATTTTTATTATTAGCATTTTTATTTCATAAAACGCCATTTTTTAATTTAGTTATTTTTACTGCCCCATTAGTACATTAATTAATTACATATTCAAACAGATAACGTAAAAACTACCTTTCACTGTGTACCAGTTGTTACCATTTGTAATGCCATTACGGAAGTTGTCGTCAGGGCAGTTATTGCCTAAGGGCATAGTCAGATGTGCTTGCGAGTACGTGGCTGCAAGCTGGACGAAAACATCATCATCTGGACTTTTACTGTATTCATTCCCCTTACTATAAAACAATGCAGTCCTCATCATTTTCACTTATATTTATATCAGTTAGAAAAAGCAAAAATTGGAATTAATGATTACCCCGAATCATATGGATAACTCGCTACAACTGAACCACCATGAAAACTGGCGGAGAGTACGAAGTCACTCATGGATATCCATCTCATAATCACTTGTGTCTCCTTCTGTCTTCCTATCAGCAAATCCTCTATGTTATCTAAAAGCAACAACAAAATTAATTTAATTTAAAAAAAAAATTGTTTTTCAGAATTTATTTGCACAACGGAGAGATTAATTGAATTTTTTTTTTTGATTTAACGCCTTTAAAGATAATTTGACCAGTCATTTCTTCAAAACTTTTGCGTACTTACAATGACCTCGCCTAAAAATATATTGACACACTAACATACATTCATTTTTTGTCAATTTTGATGTACAAGATATCAGATTCTAACATGATAAAATCGCTAAACTCTAATGATTATATAGTAAATGCAGCAATATATATATATTATTATATATATAATGACATTAAAATAATATTGAGGCTTAAGGCTTTTGCAACTGATATCAAAAAACGCAAACACTATTATATAATTACTATATAGGAACAATAATAGCCATTACGTACCTTTTCTTCCTTCTTCGAGCCTTTCAGGGAAATCTCGATTAAGATCCACGCCATTAGCGTTAGTTCGGCCGACGAAATTTTTCAAAGATTCACAATGGCCCTCCTATTTTAAGAAATATATAAAAACTAAAATTATAAAATAAATGTTTTTCCCTAGAAAAACTTATTTATAAGTATTATAAGTCTCTCCAATGTTTCTGAAAAAGTCAAATAACAATTCGAATTCACTGAAACCTGTATTAATCTCATTTTGAAGATGACCAATAAGAAGGGAGAAATACAACTACGACATCTAGGAGTCCAACAAACACGGAATGAGGAATGTTATACAGCCTCATCTTACCTCAATTCTCCTGCGGTTAAGAAGTTGGCAAAGGGAGCCATCCTCCAAACAAGAAGGATGATCGTGGGGTAGTAGGGTGTATTGGCTCCAGGGAGTAGTTATCCTGGCTGTCGGGTCCTCTCTCTTACAAGAGCTTTTTTAGAGAGCCAGGATCCCTTAATTTGGGGCCGCCATTAGCAGAACAACTATAGAGTGGTTGGAAAGAGATGGGAGACATCAAGATGTGGAGACATCCCTAACTGCCGGACCCCTACTCTTCCAGAGACCCGAACCCTAATGAGGGATTGCAAAATGCCGCCCAAGAGTAACTATCTAAGAATGATAAGCACATGCCTCAGAAATGAAAGATAAAAAAAACGATGGCACATTTAGAACACACATTTTAAAAAGAAGCTCAAAAGGTTCTACTGAACAATATTTTATATAAGAAATTTTTTATCATTTTAAATTTATTTATAATTATTGTAATTAGTTATTTCACAGCTGTTTGTTTTTTGACGTCCGTGCACTAACAAATGTTTATAAGAATAATCAGTTATTTGCTAAATATTGGGGCCTCAAGAGACTCTAAGTCAGAGTGATGCCTCCATTTGACCAAGTCTTAACGAAATCTAATGTACATAAAAGGACACTATCAAAGATTTTATAAAACGGGTGATTAATTATTTGAGAAAGTTAGATTGGGAACGGTAAGCTGGTGGAAAAATCATAGAAGGAACTTTGACATCGTGAGGTGCAAGAGGATACGACCAAGGAGGAGAAGCAGAACAAACTATTGGCTCTATCCTCTTTAAAACAATAAAGCAAAAACCAAAACTAAAATTAAAGTTTGGAATATAAACAAAATAGTAAATACAGGTAAAAATAAAAAGAGACGTTTCGGGAATGTAATTACGTGAACTATATCTCAAATCACCAATATTTTCCAATGCTTTTGTATCCAAGAGAATTTATCCCAAAAAATAAAACGAACCTGTGAAGCAGAAAATCCATCTGGATTCAGTGAAGGTACTATAAAAATCCTCGTACTGTGTAATAGTTTTGTAATTCTATTATCAGATCCATAATTGTTCACTAAATGCCTTGTCAAATTCGCTAACAATTCCCTACCAACTGTTTCATCTCCATGAAGATTTGCAACCAATTTAACCGAAGGCTTCAAATCTTGAGGTCCTGTAATATTTTCTGTCAATTGTATTCCCCAAATGGAAAGCCCACTTGTAGATTTGCCAACTTCAAAAACACTGGCCAAATTTGGGTAACTTTTAGAAACATATTTTAAACAATCACCAAGAACATCATTAGGTAGATAACTATCCCAACATTCTTCACCATAACAAAAATTCAAAGAATACAATAAAACTATAAGAAGTTTAAACATATTAGGTTAGAAAGAAAAAAAATTAAATCTTGCATAAACTAAACATAACAACAATTAAAAATTAACTTATAAACAATTTGATCAGATAACAAAAACAAAAATAACAGCCATTACTACCTCCCTTTGAGCCTGACATCACCGCAGGATAACATCGTACCAACCTAATTATAAATATAATAGAGTTTTAAGATTATTACCAAAAATTCAGTATAAAAAGAACAAATTTGAATTAAATATTAATCACTAAATACTATTTATTATTTTGATTTGTTAGTAGGAGTGAGATAATTTCTTCTATACATTATAATTTGGCACCTTTTGACCAGTCTTAAAGATAACAGTAAGCATTAAGCAATTCATAACCTTTGATATGGAGGTTAAATTTAACTCCTCTCTCACCCACTACAGAGCTCATGACATTAAGTAGAGTGTAATTTGTCGAAATAATGTTGGGGAACAACTTTAGACACATTTACGTGTCTCATTTCAAAGATGCTACCGCGCCACTTATACAATTGAAGACATCACTCTCCTCTGTAGCTTCTTTGCCAACGTAATTCACTATTTCACAATTTGATCCTCTGCCTCACAATAACGAACCCAATTATTGGGTTCATGTCACTAATTGTTTTACTGTATTTTTCTTTTATTGTAGGTCCAGTGCAATTCAAATGTCTTTCACAAAGTACGAAACGGATACAGGAGACGAGAAAGTTCCACTACTTATTATGCACGGATTGTTTGGTTCAAAAAGTAATTGGAACTCTATGTCAAAAGCATTTTTGAAACAACTCAACAGAAATGTATTTTATCCAAGTATTTATTTTTTTCTTTTTAAATTAAGAGTTTCAGTTTGCTGTAGCCAATATCTGGTGTGCACACGCTAGCTTCGATTGCGTTTCATAATATATTTATTGGTTAACGTTTTGACAATTGTCTCTTTAAACTTAAGACTTTATAATTAGTTAGGTGGTTTCAATGGTATGAAGCCATGATTAGATTTGCCAAGCTTCCGAATTAATCTTTTTTTACTATATGGTCAATTGTCTCAAGGATCAAACTTAAATATCTGTTTAATATAATATTAAAATAATATATTTTTTTTTTCTTTTACTGGTTCAAATCGTAATGACGAAAGTGAAACAAAAGACGTCCAATCAGCGGATTTCGCCCATAACTTTTGTATGGGAAGTTATAATAGCATCAAAAATGGATACAAAAATTTGTTTTCCACGATTTTTAGTTTTTGGAAAATCCTCTTCACACATACCCACGCACCTTGCGCTAAAAACACCCATTTCGTGTTAAGGTCTCCTGAACCAAATCGAAATTTGACACGATTGCCATTCACAAAAAAAAAAATATTTACCTTGAGATACTTTGCGAAACTTAGTGCATGATGTCCCTTGAAATTCAGTCACTTTAGTTTTCCTCCATTTGCTCTTGAATGTATTTTTCGGAAATACACACTCTAACGAAGACGTCAAAGTGAAGAAGTGAAGATACATATTTATCACTTAACAAATCCACAAGCCGTTTTATAAAAAACAATACATCTTTTATAACTTATCACTCTCATCTGTGACCTAGGACCTACTGATCGCTTGCGTCAAATTTAATCGTCCTGCACACATTCACTGTTTAGTCAACTGACTAAACATATTTACAAAAGATGTGTATTATTTATTTACATTTAAAATTTGCTCCTATCTAGCAATAACATAGTTAACACAATTCAGAATTACGAAAACAAAGATTTTTTTTTACTAATATAACTTTATTTATATTTCTCTTAAAGTTAAATTTAAATCTTATAGTCCAGTGACAGGTTTTAATAAATTAAAAAAATGGCATAAAAATAATGAATAAATAACAAAACACGAAAAATCTGGTAGGAGCAATCACAGAACTTTCTCTTACAATTTATTAGAAAGAGATGAAAATTGCAATTATAAGAACTACAACTAATATTTCTTCTATAAAGTTTTTTAATAATTTTCATCTTATTTTCAAAAATCCTGGCAAAACCCGAAGTATCTGGCAAAAAAGAAGTAGAAAAATGTAATTAGAATGAGGGCCGCTATTCAGATATGTCGCATAACAAACTTAACCTTCTCAAATAAAATAACTACGCCCAGTAGTGAACCCAGGGTTCACGAGATATTTTGATTGATGTCTTTCAAACCTCAGCAACCAGCTCCCTAAATTCAATGAATTCTGAAAAAGATACAAATCCACTGTACTAATAGATGTGGTTAGTGTTCAAGTTTGAGAGTTTATTTTTATTTGATTTTATTATTTTTTAAACAGTAAATTTATTTTTTATAAATATTATTAAAATTGACTTCTTAGAAGAAAACTAAACTAATTAAAACCAAATTCTTCTGGAAAAATGTTTCAAATAAAAGAGATACACCTACAAGTGAATAGTGTATGTTTAAAGTTTTAAAAAAGTCGATGGAGCTGTTTTTAAGAAGATGGGAAGATGGGGAAACAACAAACAATTAGCTGAAAAAGTCGATATATTGCAATTACATTCCCCTTTTGAGTAGCACTGTCCTCAGCTAAACTGGCAAACTCACAGACCATTTTGTATAAACCACTTTTACGTGTTCAGAACACCAAGAAACATGTATTTTTAGTAAAAACTCAAAATTAGTAGGTAATCTGCACGAATACAACGTTTTCTCTGATGTAAATAAAATCAAATTTAAATTTTCCGCGTTTTTTCTTTTTTGAATTTTGCCGATCCCACTTGGTGACCCATTTATTACAGTAACAAAAAAAATAAACTTGAAAATAATTTTTCATGTTTTTTTTAGATAATAGCAATGGATGCTCGCAATCATGGCGAAAGTAGACACACTAATGAATTTTCTTACCATCATCTGGTGGTGGATATAAATAGGTTTTTCGAGGACTACAAGTTGCGCCAGGCCAGTTTGTTGGGGCACAGCATGGGCGGCCGAGCCATGATGTTGTTTGCACTGAACTATGTAGGTAAATTAAATGAATTCTGTCCTTGTAAGTGAATCGAACTGTTTCTCTAACTAAACAAGTCCAATGACTTAAAACTTATTAGTAACTTATTTCATTATAAGCACGATTAATATTTCACTGGAAATAGCGTTAATATTGAAATCGAAAGGGATGTTCCCCTTAATCAGCGAACTGCAAAGTGTTGATTTTTTAGAGTAATAATAGTAGTGTAGAAGGAATGACATGTTCAGGTCGCCGATCATATGAATATTGGTCGTGGGAAGTTGTCAAAACATCCAAGTAATTGTGCACTTGCTGCAAAACTGGCGGTGTCTAATAACGCCGTAAGCCGCCATCTCTCAAAAAACGGAGATGCTGAATGATGCTAGATGCACTTATACCACAATAGTCCGCCCGGATAATGGAAACTTGCTAGCTTCAAAATAAATAAATAATATATATATATATATCAAATATTTGTGAATATATCACATACGATACAAGTGTATATATCATATACATATAAATATATATGGAATGAGAAGTTGATTTACTGGCAAAATCCAGAGACATGTGATCAAAGGTGTTTCCAATTGGTGCTAGAGCGGAAAAATCTGCGTTTTCCGTTCATGCTCACAATTCAGCTTGCTGAAGATGTGTTGTGCGCATGAGTTTCGCATTATTGTTTTTTGTTTTAGCTCCCATTTTAATTTTATTATACTGGAAAGCTTTTTTTTTTTTTTGGCATTGGTGCTACTGTTTACTCAGGAAAAATTATGTACTAAGTACAAGCTTCTTCAGAAGGAAAAGTTGAAATCTTGCTAATTTTGTTTTAGCCTGAAAAAGTAGAGAAACTGATTATAGTAGACATTTCACCATATCCTTCAAGTAAAAGAATGCACGGCATGAAGGTTTATTTCGATGCATTAAAGGGAGTAAAGTTACCTAACGATTTAACGATGCCCGAGGCTAGAAAACAAGCTGACCAACAGCTTAGTCAGTCGATTGCAGTAAGTCCCAATGTTTTTGTTACTAAGTAGAATTCATTACTTAAAAAAAAAAAAAAAAAAAAAAATTGTGCATAAACGAATGTGTAAGTTTTCTAGGATGGCGATATAAGGCAGTTTCTACTAACAAATCTAATTAAAAAGAATAATGGCGATTATGGATGGAGGGTAAATCTAGATACCTTGTCGGTCAAATTTGACAGCGCGATCGTAGATTTTCCTCAGAATATAAATTTGATCTGTACTAAGCCAACGCTTTTTATTGGAGGAACTAAGTCAGACTATTTAAGGTCAGATTTTTTTTTATTTTCGAAAAATGTTGAATGCTTTAACTTAAAAAAGTGCATCCCTGTAGCTATTTGATTAGTTTACTGCCCACAAACCGTAACATAACTTTAATAGTATTCAGTTTTCAATTCTCTTACTTCCTGCTAGATACAGCTGTGTGTATATAACCTTTTGTCAGTTAAATTTTTTCTTTAACGTGGAGTTGTAAAATGCAGCTAATTTGTGTAGTATAATTTAAATAAATTTGTATAGATAGTAATATAAATTCGGCCAAGTAGCCGAACAAGTCCCATAGGTTGCTTTTTATATATAAGTATTTTGATTATAAAGCAGATACATATTTAGATATTACGTCGTAAAGCACGTTTGCTGCATCCACTGATTATTCGCCAATTGTAACAAGTAGGTTTATGGCGTAAGAGGGTTTCTTCTGATGTTCTCTGCCACAGCTCATAGTGGCGTTTCCGTACGATTGAAGAAGTTTCTGGTATTTGCTAATGGTATTACTAACGTACAGTTAATTGCCAGAATGTTGTGATCGAGAACGTAAGCAGCTGATTTGGCTTCCTTATAAAAAAAAAATATTGCAGTAACACAATTTTATAAACCTCCTCAGCTCAATTCATACTAGTTAGCATTTAAGTTTGCAGTGCTTGCTTAAAGGTGCGAATTAAGTAACGATAAATTCAATCAAATCTTGTAATCCCTAACTGAACCTTTGTTTCCACATTTATAATAGCACTAGATATTTCAGCTATTTTCTTTTTCATTTATGTATAATATTGATTTTTATTTCTAGACCTTCAGATGAAAGCGGTATCATCAACCTGTTCCCTGCAGCGAAATTTATTTACCTGGATAGTGGACATTGGGTTCATGCTGAAAAACCACAAGAATTTATATCAGTGGTCTCTGACTTTATTAACAGTCCTAGGAGTTAAAAAAAAAAAAAAAATGAAGTCTTTATAAAACCTTAAAGACCATTTTTAGTGTGAAAGGAATGCTTCTGAGAGAGCGTTAGTGTTAGTAACTGATCTAAACAATGTAATTTATATTTCATATTTTCTGTAAAAAAAATAAATGTCCTTATGATGACAAAATTGTACTATTTAAAATTAGACCAAAAAGTAATTGTTTCTTTACCCTTATATTCAAATTTCAACCGAATAATTCTTTGGAAGAACCCTTAGGCTTTGGTTTTATATAAGTATATAAAGCGTCACTATACGCAAAATTTGATAGAATATATTTTAAATTATAAAATACATTAACAGCCTAGGATAAATCGGACACGGTTGAAAAAAATTTCTTAATAATGAATAAGATATGGTCTAATGTATGCAGTAGATTATCAGAATCAGCAGTAAAAGCTTTTGCTGCAAATTCAACTAATTAAAAAAAGTTGCATGCAATAGATAAACAAAAACCATTTGTTAATATAATACTTTTAGATCCAGAAGTTTTTTTTTTTTAAAACCAGTAAAATACCTTTAATTTTGCAGATAATTGTATCAAAACAAAATAATATGTATAGCAACACTATTAAATACACACGGTAACACTACTACACTATTGAGTGTAAACTTAACATTATCTAAATTATGTTTAGAAAATACAAAAGATACGGTTGTGATCTATCGGTGATTAATAAAAGGAATAGTTCAATCCCTAGGTATTAAGTTACCTAAATGTGTATTTAATTTTGGAAATACCCTTAAAAAATAATTAAAAATGTGATAGGTCTACAGTGGTGGATAATATCGTTGATTTTATTCGTCTTAACATGCATGTTAATTGTAAACAGCAAAAGTGTGAGGCGGAAACAAAAGTGGAAACCTAATCCAACTGATTAATCCACCTCTGATGTTGGATGAAAATCCAACACCGATCAGGTATACAATTAACACGCGTGCTACGAAGGATTAAACCATCGATATTAAGGAGTAAGATTATTTTTGTATTCCAGGTAATTAAGATAGTAATTATAATAGGCACGTAAAAATGCATTTTTAAAGAGCCATGCATTTTATTCCCCCCAAAAAGGTAGTAAAGCCTTATAAACATTCCGAGTTAAAAAGACGTAAAAATACTGCATCCAAAAAATCATTAATGCGTAATTCCGTATATCTAAATTGATTTTTTTTTAAAAAGTTTATAACCACTGGAATTAAGGAGATCAATAGGATTACTTTTATGCAACTCAATTTATACCATGGAATTAATAAACTGTACAAAAATTATGACTTCTTTTAATTACAAAACTAGTTTACATGAAAGAAGGTTTATAAACCTACATAAATAACAATGTAAATTTTTGTTTGTTCAATTATTATAAATATTAAAAATACAATGAATTAAACTGATTAGTAAACTTGCTAAATTAATAATAAAATCATATTAAGAATTAAGAACCAAGTTTAGCCAGTAATGCCTGAGTAGTATTATCACAACTATTAAAAAAAAAAAAAAAAACTAAGTGATAAAACTAATAAATATAAATATATTTACATCTGTAATATATAATCTGTAACATGATGCAGATGCATAACATTTAATATTTCGAGTAACAACCTCTGTATGTTGGAAGTTTACTTTTGAATTAGAATATGATTCTGACGCTAAGTTTAACATTCAACGTTTAGAATTAATTGGCAATAAAATGCATGTTTTATGTGGCCATCTTTTAATCTGTTACTTCACAGTTATTTGTGAAAAGCATTTCTTTACTTTGAGCGTGAAAAAAAATGATTTGAAGGTGTCAATTAATAATAAACATGGGTGTTTTTTAAAGCGCGTCAACAGCAAAAGCCATTGGCGCCAATTGGAAACTATGATTTGGCTTGAAATTCACTGATTAAATTGGGGTTAATTATTCTGGCCGATAATTGATGAAATAACGAGAGAGCTAGAGAGTCTAATAAATTCCAAAGAACAAATCCAAACAAAACCATTAATTTAATTAAAGCAGAAAATACAAAGTTTTTCTAAATGTATCATCAATTTCGCACTAATGGTTTAAAAAAGAAAATTGTTTAAAGATTTCTGTAATAATTAAAATCATAAAATTCATTTACTACTACTTCTTTCATAACACTGCAGGAAATTTTTATGTTTTTCTGTGGGTGTTTCATACCTACAACGTGACTTAGGTATATCAAAAAATAACCCGTAGGAAAAAATATAAATTGTCATTTTTAAAAAAATAAATTATACATCGAAAATGAAATAATAAAATTTTTTCCTTTAAAATAAAAAAAAATTGCATGGAAGTTTGATTTGCGATATCAGACGCAATAAGTAATTTTTATTCTCACCAATACTTTCAACTCAATTTACCTTAATACCTAATACAATACCCTGTGGTAAGCTAGCAGTGGGCTCGCGCGAGCCTATTGTTAAATTTTAAAGTTGATATATAGTTTTGAGACAGTTTTGTTAAAGGCTACCTGAGAGAGAGTAAATTTTGGTATTATTTTGTATAAGACTTTCAACTGAAACGAGTTCGCTTTCTGTATTTTTTTTTTTTAACAGCAGTTAAATCAGCACTTCTTTCGGACAAAAAAAGTTCAGTCAAGTCGAGCCCGAAGTTGAGAGCTGGAAAAGTGTGTTCCTCGATTATTTTTTTATTTTTTTTAATAGCTCCACTCCACAAGGTCATTCAAACAAAAGATGATGGAATTCATTCCCGGAAGTTTATCAAGGAGAAGCAATTTGTCAGCTCGAACGTAGGACTCAACTCAGTGAGGACTAAGGTTAAGAGTGTAATCGTGACGAAGATACAACTCAACCAGATTGCTGGTGTTTGATCACATTCAACCACTTAGAACTATGAAACTTTTTTTTTTTTTACATTCACATAATTAAATCTTAAAGTTTAATTTTATTTCATTTTGTTTGGATTCTTCATTTTTTTTTAAATCTAGTTAAGCTTGGGCTAATATTAATCATTATTTGTACTTCTTCACCTTGATATTATTTTTTTATACGATTTAAATTGTAAAGGAGCTACTATTTAAGAACAGCCTCATTACTTCAGAATGCAATGGTTGCTAAGGAGCTTGAGTAGTGGACTCAGATTTTATAAATCATGTTCAATCCCAGCTGTGTATTTTTTAAATTTTTAAAAAATATAGTAAAATAATTTTTAATATCTAATACCGTTATTTTCTAATTTCGTAAGCGCTTTCTCTTAATTCCTTTTGTTCCTACTTTCAGTTAAATCATTTCAGTTAAATTTTCTCTTTTTTCTTTAATCCACTCCCTTCTCCAATGAACGCTGGCGAACACTATTATGCATTGATTGTAGAGAGCGTAACAGAAGGGAGACTGTTGTAACTCATGTACAGCAGAAATGACTCATATGTTACAGACACACTCTACTTATGACTGATGATAGATGACATGTGAATTACTTGGGATAACTACCGCTGTTCAATATGAGCGAACCCACTGATGAAATTTTCGTACCTCACCACCTCTGTTTGAACCTCCACTTAAACAAATTAGGTATAATATGAGTATGTGTATGAACCCTCACACAACTTTCACTTATACAGTTGATTACTATTAATATTATTCAAGAATAATATCCATTTTTACTAATATAGAACTCTAGTCAGAAGTCTAATTTTCCCTCTAACAGAAGATTTTAATGGAAAAACTTTACACATAAAAGTATCGGGCTCATATAAATTATTTAATGTAGAGGAAATCCAAGTAATTTCAAGAAAAAAAATTATATATTACAGAGGCAACTACCAATAAGCTGATTTTGAGCAAAGTATACACGTTCTGTAGTGTTTTTTTAGTAATATTGAGCTCACAAACAGATAAATACCCACATGTTGTAGGCCAATTTATGTTCGTTATCAAGACCTTCTATTGTGGAATCTGATTAGCATACCTCTCTAGTCCTATTGGTTTACAGGGGTAAGTTTCTATTCTCAGAAGAGTGGCCGGTTTTGTTAGTACACCAATAGGAGTAAAGTCGCGCGAGTAGCTAACAAGATACATGGTTGGATTGCAATACTGGACACTATCTTAAGATTTTATTCGTTATAGACTGCTGTATTTATTATACTGACTAGTTCCGGATTTTCATCCATATTCAGTTTTATGTAGAGAATTTAGACAGATTTAAAACGTTTCTAATAATATTTTTCATTTGTCTCTGGTCTAGCGTCTCCATTCACTATTTCTGCGACATGTCTCTAATAAGAGAAAGTAATACAGAAGAGAAATAAGATTTGTACATTAGTGGTCTGCTTGGAGAAGTAGGTTAATTAGAGCGTTGTTTAATAGACCACTGCCAGTCTACAATTAACTAATTGAACTAAATCACTAACTGAATGAGCCTGGTATTTAAGTAAAAATGCCAGGTATCTCGTTTTTTATTTTTATTTATTTATAAAATTAATACTTTAAACCAATCCGAAACACCTAACTTTTTCTAAACTTTTGTTAGAGTAAATTTCTTATTCTTAAGTTAGTCGAAATTGCGAAACAACAAACGGGGTAACCAATTACAGACTCGCAGAAATAAATCCAAAAAATTCATATAAGTTGAATGCTAACTGTAACAGAACATTAATGTTGGTTCAGTCTTCCAATAGATATTGTTACTATACCAGGATGGGTTGGTGAGTGGAGTCAGCAACAGGCACCAGCTAATCAATCCAACCACGCAGATGCCTAAGGTTAGGGTTCGTTTCGGTTCGTTGTATTTAATCACTTCAGAAAAATCTGGAAAGCCCATGTGATTGCAGAAGGCGTGCACTATAAACGGTGCTACGAAGTGTCCAGTGCGCAGAAACAGATAAGCAGAATAGGCTCCAAATATTGTCGTGTACAGCACCTGAAAACCTGAATAATTCATGTAAATATAATAGGGTGATGTTATTGTCATTATTATTATTATTATTGTTTTAAATTGTTTCAATTTATTACAACTGAATAATATTCTTCAAACTCTAGAAGCCGAACCTCGAAACTAAAAGCTGCAATTTATCTACTAGTTTTGGCCATTAATGGTGCATATTTTTTCTGGTTACAAAGTGTACTTGTAAACACTTAAATTCATGCTTTATTTGTATTTAATCTTAATTTAAGAAGTCGTATTATCTAAAGTCAAAGTGAAACTAATTTTACTTTCACTTTACTCCGAACAAGCTTCAGAAAACTGAATGAGTTTCCAATTCTTCATGAATGCACTACATGTCTTTACACCCTATGAATTAATTTTGGACGAAATGAATAAATTCATTTCAATTCGTTTTCTTCATACAATTCTTTTTGCAACGTCACAATTCTAAAATATCCTCCTAAACCTTAAGTTATAATTTAGACAATTTAATCTACAGTTCGTCAATGAATATGAAAATTGAAAGAATTCAGCAAGCGTTCGAACGGAACCCACAAAAGTTTACACTATCCACAAGTCAAAAGTACATTTTTGTTAGGCCCAGCTATTAGAGAAGGTTAGAAAAACATACAGAACCTTGCGCTAAGGGAGTGGGGGTCCGTCTTTTAAATTTTACCATGAACTGGGAATTAATGAAATAGTCCCTCTACAGTTTAATTAATAGTTTTTACTAAGTACCTGATAATAGTAGTGCTGACTTCAAATCAAATCCAGACTTAAGACGTTCATATATATGATGAATGTGAGCTGGAAAAATATGTTAAAATTTTATGTCAATTAATGATGTAACTTATCATTTAATTTCAATTTTTACCAAAGATTAACATAAACTCACCAACTCCAAAGAAGACTGGACAAATAAATACAGCGTTGTGGGGTCGGAAGCAAGATACTAGAAGTGGGATCATACATGCTCTGAACGTTAGTTCTTCAGACAGTGGAGCCACAATGTGATCTCTTAACCAATGTATATTTTTCAAATTATTTATCCAATACATAGGCTCTGATAATTAAAAATAGCAATAAATACATGTTCTTGTATCAAAACATGTAGTAAGTAGTCTTAAGTGATTGAGGATGTGGAGAGAGATAATCTTACGATTTACTCCGCAAACAGGGCTGTTAGGGCGGGGCAAAGTCTGGGCCCGCGCAAGAGCATATGTTTTGCTGCTGAATTATAAAGTATTATAATTCAACAGCAAAACTAAATTTTAGAACTGTTATAAATTTAAAATTTTGCAAAAATACAACGAAAGTAAGGGCTAGTATCAATCATGATGGAAAATCAACAAAATAAAATAAAAAAGACCTGCCCGCACTGCTGCCACTGTTCGTTTTGTCTCTGAATGGAGTAAGTCCTCCTAATGGTTGAACATTAAGTACTTACTTATTTTTTATTATTATCAGTAGAGTCCTGTATCAAAAAAAAGTTACCTGAATAAAGCATCCACGTCCCACTCTGTTTCTGAATGGCAAGAGGACCAAGGAACAGAATCATCGTGAGCATTAATGGTACGGTACAGGCCATCAGCAAGCCAGCTGTTCGTAGGCCAAGTAACTCCCACAGGTTGTACTGAGACTAAAAAATGTTTTCATGTGTACAGTTTTAACAGTGTATTAATAAAAGAATCAACTTCAATAATTAGAAAATGACATACTTCATTACCGTAACGGCTACATGAGAATGACAACACAAATAACGGTGATACCAACGCCACCAACAATACACTGAGAAATCTTCTTTTCACCGTTGAGGGATGATCTCTACGGAATACCAAAATGTGGAAATCAATCAAATGAACTATTCACTTTGTCAAACATGTAAGCATCCTTTATAAAATGCAGACCTTGGCCCGCCCACTAACTGCAGAAAAGTGGTAAGTTGAATACCATAGCCACCTCTCCTACAATAACATTACCAGTGCCCAAAGAATTCACAATTACAAATGATCAAAAAATACAAATTCTCCTGAACTGTAAAATATTCTTAAAAAGAACCTTTCCTTTTCTACCTAAGATTCCTTTTTAACATGATTGTTAAATCCCTCATCCTAAGAAAAGTTCCCTACTTTATAGAAAATGTTTTAATAATTGTTTGAATTTGAATAAGTAAGATGTATCTAGTTTCCAGAATTATTTCTCTATTCAAAATAAAAAGACAAGCACTAGCGCCAATAATAAATTCCGGACAGTTGAAAACCAAATTAAAATAATTGTATTACCTGTGATATCTACTGGTGGTCTTCCACACATAGAGACTGGAGACATACGTTAATGACAGTGCGCCGCAACCAAGTATCGAGTAGGCACAATTACTGAGATACGGATTATTCATACTAACAAAATGTATTCAATAACACTAAATATCTAATAAACGAAGTTCCATTCGTACATAAAACAGGTGCACTGTCTTCTTCCATTCTCATTCTCAATTACTCATTCGTAGATCACAACTACGTATCGATTCTGAAAACATCTGTCAAACAGTCAGATCCACTTTAATAACCATCGATTTTAAAAAAATCACACTATTATAAAAACTATTTTGATTCCAATAAATATCATTGTGGAAAATTTCACTGAGTAATTAGGTATAAAATTACTTTTTCTTTTAACGACAAAGAAAAGTTAAGTCTAACAGTATTCCCCCCCCAAAAAACCTAGCAATTTTAGGAGCCGGGGCCAATTGTAGAATATTATATCAATTTCAGGGCAAGTGGGTTAGTTCTTCTCCAAAGATCATTGCGTCTCTGAGGGTATCCCAACTTAATAACTCACACACTACTTAAACAGAAGCCTTCAACTTTCATATAATATATTTAGGATCTGCAGAGGTATATGTGCAACTTCGCGGACACTCAAGCAATGTCCAAGTCTAAATCATCCCGCTAACAAATTATGTGCTTCATAGTTGCCTAAAATTAATGATCGCTAATAATGAAGAGAACCAAGTAGATTTTTTTTTTGCAGTATATTTGCTTTATAATCACTTCTAATCTAATCACTGCTGAAAAATTGGTTATGGTCGGGGCCGATGAACATACTTAAACAACATCTGAGGTCATTGGCAACCAGAGCATTTTTTAGTTCATTGCTGGCCTCTAGATAGTGTTTTCATTACAGACAACTGTCCATCACCGGACAGGGAGCTGTAAAAAGCTCTTAGAAAGAAAAAATCTGAGAGCCAGTAGACGGATTTGAACGCGTAGCGAATCCATATACGCTATCCACTGAGCTAATCCCTTCCCTGTTTCGATTTTTTTTTTTTAGACCACTGATCCAATGAAATCCGCTCCTTTCGCACCCCTCTGTCTTTTATTGAACCTGCTTCTGAGATGCAAATGAACTAAAAGCGATTTACCTCACTCAACTGTTATATTTCTCGCAGGATTTGATTAGATTATGACTCTGCAGCTTGTCACACTGCAGAAAGTAGAGCGAGAGAAGAGTAGTTGTTCACTTACCAACCAACTCCTTCATCATCCAACACGAAGCGTTATCTCTGCACTAACTGCCGGACTAACTGGATGATTAGAGGTGGAATATTTGCCTGGTTACTAATGTAAATTTATTTTCATCAATGTTTTTTTTTCATAAATTTTCATTTTCATAAATGTTCATTGAATCAACTCAAGCAAAAGAAATGTAAAAAGATTATTTTAATATTAACAAAAATGGCCACTCTTTTTTAAATAGCTTTAGAGGATAAATCTCACCAAAACTTCCGCATTTAAAAATATTAATAGCGGTTTTTAGGAAGTTGTAAAATGTCCACCCGATGAGAAAATGACCGCGGAAAATGGAAAAAACAATGATTCAAGCTTATGAATTCAGAACAATGGTAGACTGTGAAATTTCGAACATTGTTGCATTAAGATGATGAGATAAAAAACGTAAATGAATTATATGCGATTATTGAATAAAATTGTGTTTTAAATAAAAGACGAATCAATGAGCCACTATAAAAAAAATTAAACAATGAAATAGATTTTTTTAACTAGAATAAATTTTTATAAGATAAAATTATGTAGTAAAATAAAATCATAACACAAATAATAAGATAGGCTATTTTAACTTTATTTAAAATTTTGGAATAACCATATTAAACAAATATAAGTACGAGCACACCCGAAGATTAGGTAAGTAGAAATCAAAACTATATTGCATTGTAGGGAGCAGAATGAGAAGGAATATAAAGTGATTAGAGAAATAATGTAAGGGCTATGTTTGAGAATGGAGAGGAAAGAGAGATCCTAATAAATTCTCCTTTAATGAACATGTTTTATGTTTGGTTATAATTATTAATTATTTTCAATTTCAACTTTTATAATTATTAATTTTGTTATCTCTTCTCAATGAGCGTGGTATAGAATCAAAGTTTTGTAGACTTTAATTTGTTAGTTAAACTTAATTTTTGTAAGTATAATTTAAATTCAAGGAAAAGAATTGGTATATGTTATTCACTATAAATTTTATTTTGATCAATTAAATTTATATTACTTAAATGAAATTTAAAAATTCCGTTTATATGCAGTAAATCTAGCAAAATTAAATAACAGTGTTCCCTTACAATAACGCAAAACTTAGCTTTAGATAAGTAAAAAATAAAAGAAATGTTAAAATATTTCATGTTTAAACAGCTCATAATAAACAAATAGAAGTTATAGTTTTATTTTTGCAAAATTACAGGAACGTCTTAGCATATAAGAATAAAATGTACAACTAATGCTGGATAAATAACAAAAAATGTTAACAAAAAAAACAAAAACTAAACACAATAAATACTCAAATGATACACTTCTCTTCAAACTGCCCGTTCCACCATCCACATCTAGCTGCTGCAGCCATCTTTAATTGGTACATTCAGAACCAAGGTAGCAGAAGCTGAAAGATAACATAGATCAAATGAGTGTGGCATGCTATTTATTGAAAAAGAAAGTTGTGAAATTATCTTAAGTATCGGAATATTAATTAATAATTAGAAAATATCCTGTGCCTTAATTTTCCCTCCTTATCAGGCTTCAAAACTGCGAACTCTTCTGGTACTTGTCAAATCCCTAAGACAAAACAATAATAAAATCAGCTAGCAAACTAATAATTAGAGCTAAAAGTTACTTGTGCAATCTGTAGTAAACACTAACATGTCTAAATCTGTCAGTAGTCTCTTCTTGCTCCAAACTACGTCTTCCAGTTTAGCACCAAATACTTTCCTGAAACATTTTCTCTTCCAGATTTACAACATATTACTATCGTTCCAGCTTACTATGTCTAAGATTCATACATCACAAATGGAATGAATAATACTTACATAAATATCGTAGTTTATGTTTTCACAAAATGGAATTGGATTTCATTACCCGGCTCAGTGTAAAGAAGCATTGTCCACCTTCATTGGCATCACTTCGCTTTTAGACTCTCGCTGCTTTGTTAATATGGCTTCTGAGTGATTCCCATTTTCAAATTTGTTCCCAATTAATGTTAACATAATTTGACCAACATATTGTGTAGTCAAACCTTGAAACTAGCATATACTTAGTTTTAGTATATAACTTTAAAACCAAGAACTTTGCTTCTTGTTTTTCAATTGCTCGTTGCAAAAGATGGAAAGTTGGAAGACCAACGTTCTAAAAGACTTTGCAACTAGTATGACATCATCAGCATAGGCCATTCGTGTTTACCTTGGATTCCTTCTGATTACCTTCTCTAAACTTTGATTAAACAATATGGTTGACAGAACATCACCTGGCCGTAGATTTCTGTTAATGTTGAAATGTTTTTGAGCAACCTCTTTTTGAGTCTTTTGAAAATAGGGCATATAACTGCTACCAATCTTCTGGCATCCTTTTTTTCTTCCAGACAACCACTTATTAACTTGTGAATCCTTACCCAGAATATTAAGCCATTAATTTTACTTTTTCAGAGACTATACCGTCAATTCCTGGTTCAGCTCTATTATAATCTCTTCAACTTCTTCTTTTTTTCGGAATATTTTACAAACTCCTCTTCATCAGAGTTCGCTCCTTGCATTTACCACTTTATCATCATCTCCATCACCTATCTTGCATATTGAGGACTGTTTCAAAATACTCCGCACATCCCTGATTTCCTTTTCGCCTCCAAATCAAGCTGCCATCTTTACCTCGGCAGAACCAAATATTCGGTTGAAATCCTTTTTTATTTTATTAGTTGTATAGAATTCTTTGATCCTTTTATTTTCTCCATCATCCCCCATTCTTCGCAACTTTCTGTTCTCAAATTCTCTCTTCTTTCCTCTACATATTTTGCTTGTCATTCGTCGCTTTTTCTTAAATACTTCCATGTTTGCTCTAGTGGTTCTATTTAACAATTTTATTCTCTCTCTATTCCTTACTTCTATCTTCATTCAGTATTCTTCATCAAATCTTCATTTTTTACTTTTTTTTCCCCAGCGGTATTTTTCACTGCTTCAATTACAGCTTCTTTGATATCTTTCTTTTGATATTCTTGTCATTTTCTAAGGTTTTTTAGCTTCTTAATTTTGTCTCTCTTCTTCTACATACTGTTTCTTATAGTCTGCATTATTCTTCAATTTAACCACATTCAATTTATCTATATTAAATCCCTCTTACAGATTAAAATTAAAGATTCATTGTTTATATATTATACGCACTGAATTGTGGCCAATATTACCATCAGGAGGGCAACTCGGCAACTTCTCACATTTTTAATGTCCGAAGCGTGCATGGCGACGAGTAAACATATAAATAATAACGTTTCTATATATTTGATATATATATTACTGCGCCTTATATGTATATATATAATCAATTGGAATAAAATAGATTACTTAAAAATATATAACAGATATTTTAGGTGACTCAAATGAGAGGATTATCTAAAATATAAACATAAACCAACATGCGTGCTGGCAACATTAAAGAGAGCATCTGCGAATGTGTGTATTGAGGTAACATAGTTAACGGGACTTTTTTGGAGTTGAACAAACACTGAGTTGAATAAAATAAAGTAATAAATAAATAAAAGATTAGTCAAACGGCTACTCGGCCCACTTAAATAGATAGCTTTATACCATATTTAATAGAAAACGAAGCTACAAGCACTGTATTCACTTTATTGATGTAAGTATACAGTGTCGTGATAAAAGACGACGCACTTTTGCAACAGCTTGAATTAACCCAGTAGAAAACTGTTATCCTACCCATTCATACAAAATCCTTTCTACATTCGTTCCTTATTCTGACACTTACAGTCAAATAGTGGTTATTATGATCAGAAGTAAACAAATCTAGTTTTCGAAATATTTACAGATCTAATTAAAATCCGTTTTGTAAATCTAACATTTCTTGTTCATCAACTGCTTCCACTTCAACTGCAGGTGCATTGTGAGCTACTGCTTCGTCTGCTTCGCCTTCGTTCGGTGCCTGTGGTGGCGGTGATTCTGGAGCATGGTCGTTATCTATTTCACCATGAGGATTTTGATTTTGTTGTGGCCCATGGTTGACCTGGTTCTGTGCGCGAACTATTAAGGCATTTGGTAAGAAACGGGGTCGTTGGGGTAGATGACCGCGCGGTACACCACGCATACGATGTAAATGATTGCGAGGTATAAATGGCATTATTGGTTCATTCATTCTCCAACGCAATCCAAGAGCGAATAGGAGAGGAGGAACAGGTGGGCGGTGATGCGGTGGACGCTGATAGGGGTGATAGTGTAGCGGATGCGGATGTCGGTGACGAGGCGGCTGTACGACTGGTGGTCGCTGTGCTTGTCCTGGCAGTTGAGGAAGGTTGTTATTTTGCGGTGCAGGCAATCGTTGCCCGTTTCCACATAAGCCTTGGTTATTATTACTCCTAAAACGATTAAAGAATTTTAAATATAAGAAATTTCAAGAATGTAGATCGGAAACAGAATAAAAAAATAAAAATAAAAGTTTTCCAATAAAATAAAATAATGGGTAGAGAGGTCCGAGCATATTTTCGCGCTACCCTGTGAGTAAGGTAAGTAGAGAGTCTACAGCCTGGGCCAGGCGTTGTATATCTTATATTGAGAGATGCAGGGGATAATTGGGCAGCAACATTATTTGGATTTACGAATGGCTATGGAGCTCCATAGGAGATTTTTATTGGCCACCTCCAAGATCAAATGGTGAACTGAATCAGATCGTGAAGTGGCTACCATCCTAAGGCTCCATTCTGAGCCTGAAAGCTTTATACTGCCCAGTCCATATAATTCAATCTAAAGCTTATTCAGGAGTAACTATTATAAAAGATCTTAGTGTGCCTTGGTTGCGAAAACTCTTCATTCCAATCTGCACATTTCAAATGGGTATGAGGAGTTATCGAGCAACTTACTTAGCACATTACACAGGTGATGGGAAAACGGTGCAGAGGTTATGGCTCAGGTTATGGTGCCGCCTATTTGTTTACAAAAAAAAAAAAAAAAGATAAAAATTATTCAGTCATGAGTCGTGTTCCAAGAGTACAATTAAACTTTATATTCTTGAGTGAAAAATAAACGCAGCAATTCCCTTTAGTTGCTAAGACAATTTTAATTATTTTTCAACTTAAATGTAAACTGCATAATTGAAAGGTTATTCCTAAATTAGTAGTTTTAGAAGAGCAAAAGGAGGTAGTTGTTTCAAGGATTTAAAGACAGATTTTTAATCTAAAACTGACTAGATAAGAAATGCAGTGCATTGCCATTACTTGCACATTTCCATCAGTTCTATTTTCAAGCAAAGATGAATGTTGTAGATGAAATTAACTCGTTACTTGATGCAGTTTCAAATAACTAATATTTCGCTTTGTTGTCCAATAAATACACCGTACACCATCACTCATGAAAACACAATAAATAGTGAATCACATTCAGTTAGCATTGCGTAATTTCTAGAAAGAATGAATCTACTTTAAGCGCGCTAGATTAGAGTCGGATTGAGGGAGATGTAAGCGAGGCTCTTGCAATATGATGTCATCAGTAAAAAGGAACGACAAAGCGATTGAAAAACAATAAAATGGATGAGAAAATAACGGAACAATTATAACCGTATTGTTTTTTATTTTCATTTCAATGACACTATAGGTTATATTATTTAAACGCGAAAACTTAAAATGTCGAATGTCGATTTGAAAACAGATAAGCTTAGCGATCCGACTGCCTAGGATTAGAATTTGTTGAGCTGCTCGAATTATACTGCGGTAACTTCCTAACTTTTTTAGTGATAATAAAATATTTATTTAGCAGATCATAAACACAATTTCACTTGAGGCAGAAGTGTAAATAAGCATTCTTAATACATACAATGTGTTACCTTGAAAGATCCAAATTGGAGAATGTCAAGATTCACTCGGTGAATGTTAAGATTCACATAGTCGCTTGGTGTATGTCCTAAATATTTGCTATATTTCCTTATTTCTGACTTACACCAGCAAATGTCGATATTCACTGATAGTGAGTGTTGAATAAAAATGTTTTTGTTACATTTTTAAATCATACTTTGTTATTAAGTATGATATATGTAAAAGTAGGAGAAAGCTTAAGTAACAGCACTTGTACTTAAATTCAACTTAAAACGAACAATACATTTAGCAATAATAAACTTAATTATGTGATTGACGTCATATAATCTTATTGCAACAACTCAACATTCAACAATCTTAACAATTTCAACAATCACCAAACGAATCTTGACATTCTTCAATTACGGTCTTTTACGGTAACCTATACATATGTGGCTCTATTGTGCCACAGGTAAAAATTGTGTTTAATTTTGGCTCTGCTAAGGTGACCCTTATTTCGTGATAATCACAAAGTAAAAAGTTGGAAGTGGATGTATGTAAAGTGACAATTTACTCAAAATATGTATAATCATTTAAAAAGCTTGCCAACAGTAGCAATAAAATCTATTATGTAGCGAATTTTACACAACCAAAAAATTATAAATGGTTAACGAGCAAACACGACACAACTAAATAAAATAAAAAGTATAAACTACAGGATTCAAAATGGCTAGAGTGACAAAAGCGGCGAACTGAATACTTCTACTGTAAGCCGGTTTAATTTTATCTAAACACAGACAGTGCAATATTTTAATAACAAATTAAGATGGCTAATTAGTTTTAAAACTCTACATCTAATTAAAAATCTATGTATTTAATAGTACTCACATATTTTCCAACACGATTCTATAACAGGTTACCAAAAAAAAAGAAAGCTGTCTGCAATGAGAGGTTACTGGTTCAGGTTAGTTTACAAAATGACATTTCATTACTACATCCCTTGTCTGCTATACTAATAAGTTTTAAGATGTAGTAAATAATGCATAAATTTAATTGCTTCTTTAAGGTGTAAAAAAAATAATAAAATCCATTTTTAGGAATTTATTTGAGGCTCCTTTACATTAACAGAAAACTAATTTCCATGGAGTCCGCGAGATTTAAATTCAAATTTTGGAGTATTGGACTGTACGCAATAAATGTATGACTGTCTAAATTCATGAAATTAACGTTTAATTTAAATCTATACAGGGTACTTAAGGGCATTTGGTTTGTAGCTAGTTAGGTTGTCTCCATAAAAATATCTACTTTTTACTCCCATTATTGGTGAGATACATTGGAATAGTTTGTGCGGATTTATTGCTAGATGGTCACATAACTTACTGTTTAGATAATCGCAGAACGTTTTCAAAACTTTTGATTATACCTGCAGGTATCTCAGCCTAATTATACAACACATACATTCATAAATTACTTATTTAATCACATGTGGAGAGCATGTTCTATCCAAAAAAATCCCACAAGCGAATTCTCTACCACAGGTCTGCATGGACGGACCGGGAAGAGACCTCGGATCATCCAACTCCTTCAAGCACTTGGTTAGCTTAACCTACCTCCACTTAATGCTTAGTTTCAATGCCCTTTTTCTGCAAATTCGCCAAAACCAACATGTAGTGTTTTATTTTCTAGTGAATGTTGAAAGATGTTAGTCATTTACCTTAATCGAAGTGCAGAAGGGAAAAGTTATGTTAAAAATAGCATCCAAAATGATATGCGAGGAGATTTCATTGACCAAAAAACAACAACCAACATTCATGTAAACCCTGTTTATTAGACAGTGGTCTGTTACTAACCGAACATACAAAAACACTTGTAATTCTACTCTCTTTCCAGCTGTAACCACATTTAAAAATAAAAATGTGGTTCTTTCAACCTTAATCCATTTTATTCTGGATAGATAACAAAAAATCTTTTATTAAAAACACATTTTAGTGAACACAAATACTAACTAGGTAAAGAGATACCGGTATGCCAAGAGTTCTAGTTTTACGTGTAACTCACTCAAAACATAACACAAATAATTGAAACATTACAAAAACTATGATAATAATAGAACTGACAAAAAAATTTACGTCTCAAAAACAAAGACAAAATTATATATATTCCACTTTTGTGAATGTAAATCTATCATTCCAGTACCTGTCTATAATTTGTCACTTTTCTGGCCAATTTGGAAAATTTAAACGAATCTAAGTACTGTTTTAGTTCGTCACAATCTAGTTTGGTTTTCGTAGAACAATCTGTAATCTGCTATTTTTTAGAAGAATGCCAAGACCCTCTTCTACTTCATCTAGATTGCAACTAATTTTAATCCCATCTTTATTAAAATTTATCCCAGCCTAAAGAGTAATTCTTCTACCACCATAGCATATATTTTTGCTTCAAAAAAACATGGAGACAGTATATCTTCCGCTATATCACCCAGCCAATTACGTCCTTTGATGGTCGTGAAAGGATTTGGAGAAGATGTTGCGAGTGATAATGAGAGCAGCAACATTTTTCTAGAAGAAGTTCTTTCTTCTTAAAGAACGCTCTATTGCTTAACTTTGTTCTCGGTTTGTATTGGGGTGTTGTAAATACCCAAACACTCTTAAATAAGAGTATTATCTACTTTTATAGGTTGTTCTTTATCTATAAGTTTCAGACCTATTGATAACTATTTTTATTAAAAATATTTTCGCTGTATGAATTGTCAGCAAATTATGTGTACAATGGAAAATCTGTGATCGTTACAGTAATATTGGGAACAGTTGCTAAGTTAAAATAGATATATCAGAAATGCATTTTATTCAGAAATCTTACAAAAAATTACTAGTTAGAGCATTTAGTAACGAATTATTGCATTAACAATAATAGTTTCATAATTATTGTAACAGTTACAAGCAGTCTACTTAACTTTAAACCTTATCAAAATTACGCTGTTTACCAATGCGTTTTAGGTTTAAATATTTAGAAAATTCTGTTGACATTGTTATCATAGTTTGGATGACCCTAAATAGATTAAGTTTGTTTCTTTGAAATCAATGAATGACTCCAACTGCCTGTTTCGCAGTAAGTATTATAATTAGCCTGTCAGAACAGTCCGTTTTTCCTGTAATAGCCTGTTTCAATCTTCGTTCCTATTAATCAAACATTAGCCTTAAACTAATATTAGGGAATTCGTATCATTAGGCACTAAAATCTTCGTAACTTCTTTCTGATATCCATATAAGTCTGTAAAAAAAAAAAAATTATTTATTTCATTAAAGTAAAGAACAATAGTTACTAAAGTGTAGCATTTAGTGATACAAATTTGTTAACAAAAGAACATTTAGTGTTTCAAAAATCTCGCCAATAGAATTTGGGGTAACTCGAGGGGTTAGAATTTAGATTTGTCGTAGTGGTCAATGAATTGTACAATCTACAATGCAGTTTCAAAAACAATTAAGAGCTGAAATTTGTCTCCTATTTGGCCAGCAGTGTCTAGAACAGTGGTTCTTAACCGGTGTTCCGCGAATATGGTCCAGTGTTCCGCGAAATTTCAATTATAAAAGTATTGAAATTTATAAACTTAGGAAAGATACGAAAACAAAAAATTGTTCTTTTTTTTTTTAATTTGAATTTAATTTTAAGTTCTTGCTAAATACCGAATTTCAAAATATTTAATGATAGTGTTCCGCTGGAAAAATAAATACATACAATATAATTGAGTTCCACGTCTATGAAAACGTTAAGAACCACTGATGTAAAGGGTTAAAAATTTTTTTGGTCATGAAATTCTGTAAAATTATGGCCGTTCTATATCTCCCACTATGAACCACATATTGATATGGAATTTTGTTCTCTTATAAACTATATATTAACTATTATTAATATATTTCTCTTATAAACTAACCTCAATTATAAACTATAGTTATTTTGTGCGAAGATCTAAAAAGGTAGATGATATAAAGAGTTGAAAAATTTTTGGGTCATGAAATACTATACAATTATGGCCGTTCTATATCTTCCACTGCGAAGCACGTATTGATATGGAATTTTGTTCTCTAATACACTTCGTTTTTCTCAATTATAAACTATAGTTATTTTGTGCACAGATCTATAAATGTAGAAGATATAAAGGATTGAAAATTTTTTGGGTCATGAAATTCTGTAAAATTATGGCCGTTCTATATCTCCCACTGTGAACCACGTATTGGTATGGAATTTTGTTCTCTTGTACACTTTGTTTTCCTCAATTATAAACTATAGTTATTTTGTGCACAGATCTAAAAAGGTAGAAGGTATAAAGGGTTGAAAATTTTTTGGGTCATGAAATTCTGTAAAATTATTGCTGTTCTATATCTCCCACTGTGAACCACATATTGATATGGAATTTTGTTCTCTTGCAAACTTTGTTTTCCTCAATTATAAACTATAGTTATTTTGTGCACAGATCTAAAAAGGTAGAAGATATAAATGGTTGAAAATTTTTTGGGTCATGAAATACTGTACAATTATGACTGTTCTATATCTTCCACTGCGAAGCACGTATTGATATGGAATTTTCTTCTCTTATACACTTTGTTTTTCTCAATTATAAACTATAGTTATTTTGTGCACAGATCTATAAATGTAGAAGATATAAAGGGTTGAAAAATTTTTGGGTCATGAAATTCTGTAAAATTATGGCCGTTCTATATCTCCCACTGTGAACCACGTATTGGTATGGAATTTTGTTCTCTTGTACACTTTGTTTTTCTCAATTATAAACTATAGCTATTTTGTGCAAAGATCTGAAAAGGTAGAAGATATAAAGGGTTGAAATTTTTTTGGGTCATGAAATTCTGTAAAATTATGGCCGTTCTATATCTCCCACTGTGAACCACTTATTGGTATGGAATTTTGTTCTCTTGTACACTTTGTTTTTCTCAATTATAAACTATAGTTATTTTGTGCGAAGATCTAAAAAGGTAGAAGATATAAAGGATTGAAAATTTTTTGGGTCATGAAATTCTGTAAAATTATGGCTGTTCTATATCTCCCACTGTGAACCACGTATTGGTATGGAATTTTGTTCTCATATACCCTTTGTTTTCCTCAATTATAAACTATAGTTATTTTGTGCACAGATCTATAAATGTAGAAGATATAAAGGGTTGAAAATATTTTGGGTCATGAAATTCTGTAAAATTATGGCCGTTCTATATCTCCCACTGTGAACCACGTATTGGTATGGAATTTTGTTCTCTTGTACACTTTGTTTTTCTCAATTATAAACTATAGTTATTTTGTGCACAGATCTATAAATGTAGAAGATATAAAGGGTTGAAAAATTTTTGGGTCATGAAACTCTGTAAAATTATGGCCGTTCTATATCTCCCACTGTGAACCACGTATTGGTATGGAATTTTGTTCTCTTGTACACTTTGTTTTTCTCAATTATAAACTATAGCTATTTTGTGCAAAGATCTGAAAAGGTAGAAGATATAAAGGGTTGAAATTTTTTTGGGTCATGAAATTCTGTAAAATTATGGCCGTTCTATATCTCCCACTGTGAACCACTTATTGGTATGGAATTTTGTTCTCTTGTACACTTTGTTTTTCTCAATTATAAACTATAGTTATTTTGTGCGAAGATCTAAAAAGGTAGAAGATATAAAGGATTGAAAATTTTTTGGGTCATGAAATTCTGTAAAATTATGGCTGTTCTATATCTCCCACTGTGAACCACGTATTGGTATGGAATTTTGTTCTCTTATACCCTTTGTTTTCCTCAATTATAAACTATAGTTATTTTGTGCACAGATCTATAAATGTAGAAGATATAAAGGGTTGAAAATATTTTGGGTCATGAAATTCTGTAAAATTATGGCCGTTCTATATCTCCCACTGTGAACCACGTATTGGTATGGAATTTTGTTCTCTTGTACACTTTGTTTTTCTCAATTATAAACTATAGTTATTTTGTGCACAGATCTAAAAAGGTAGAAGATATAAATGGTTGAAAATTTTTTGGGTCATGAAATGCTGTACAATTATGACTGTTCTATATCTTCCACTGCGAAGCACGTATTGATATGGAAATTTCTTCTCTTATACACTTTGTTTTTCTCAATTATAAACTATAGTTATTTTGTGCACAGATCTATAAATGTAGAAGATATAAAGGGTTGAAAAATTTTTGGGTCATGAAATTCTGTAAAATTATGGCCGTTCTATATCTCCCACTGTGAACCACGTATTGGTATGGAATTTTGTTCTCTTGTACACATTGTTTTTCTCAATTATAAACTATAGCTATTTTGTGCAAAGATCTGAAAAGGTAGAAGATATAAAGGGTTGAAATTTTTTTGGGTCATGAAATTCTGTAAAATTATGGCCGTTCTATATCTCCCACTGTGAACCACGTATTGGTATGGAATTTTGTTCTCTTGTACACTTTGTTTTTCTCAATTATAAACTATAGTTATTTTGTGCGAAGATCTAAAAAGGTAGAAGATATAAAGGATTGAAAATTTTTTGGGTCATGAAATTCTGTAAAATTATGGCTGTTCTATATCTCCCACTGTGAACCACGTATTGGTATGGAATTTTGTTCTCTTATACACTTTGTTTTTCTCAATTATAAACTATAGTTATTTTGTGCACAGATCTAAAAAGGTAGAAGGTATAAATGGTTGAAAATTTTTTGGGTCATGAAATTCTGTAAAATTATGGCCGTTCTATATCTCCCATTGTGAACCACGTATTGGTATGGAATTTTGTTCTCTTGTACACTTTGTATTTCTCAATTATAAACTATAGTTATTTTGTGCACAGATCTAAAAAGGTAGAAGGTATAAAGGGTTGAAAATTTTTTGGGTCATGAAATTCTGTAAAATTATGGCTGTTCTATATCTCCCACTGTGAACCACATATTGATATAGAATTTTGTTCTCTTGCAAACTTTGTTTTCTTCAATTATAAACTATAGTTATTTTGTGCACAGATCTAAAAAGGTAGAAGATATAAATGGTTGAAAATTTTTTGGGTCATGAAATACTGTACAATTATGACTGTTCTATATCTTCCACTGCGAAGCACGTATTGATATGGAATTTTCTTCTCTTATACACTTTGTTTTTCTCAATTATAAACTATAGTTATTTTGTGCACAGATCTATAAATGTAGAAGATATAAAGGGTTGAAAAATTTTTGGGTCATGAAATTCTGTAAAATTATGGCCGTTCTATATCTCCCACTGTGAACCACGTATTGGTATGGAATTTTGTTCTCTTGTACACTTTGTTTTTCTCAATTATAAAGTATAGTTATTTTGTGCGAAGATCTAAAATGGTAGAAGATATAAAGGATTGAAAATTTTTTGGGTCATGAAATTCTGTAAAATTATGGCCGTTCTATATCTCCCACTGTGAACCACGTATTGGTATGGAATTTTGTTCTCTTGTACACTTTGTTTTTCTCAATTATAAACTATAGTTATTTTGTGCACAGATCTAAAAAGGTAGAAGGTATAAAGGGTTGAAAATTTTTTGGGTCATGAAATTCTGTAAAATTATGGCCGTTCTATATCTCCCACTGTGAACCACATATTGATATAGAATTTTGTTCTCTTGCAAACTTTGTTTTCCTCAATTATAAACTATAGTTATTTTGTGCGAAGATCTAAAAAGGTAGAAGATATAAATGGTTGAAAATTTTTTGGGTCATGAAATTCTGTAAAATTATGGCTGTTCTATATCTCCCACTGTGAACCACGTATTGGTATGGAATTTTGTTCTCTTGTACACTTTGTTTTTCTCAATTATAAACTATAGTTATTTTGTGCGAAGATCTAAAAAGGTAGAAGATATAAAGGATTGAAAATTTTTTGGGTCATGAAATTCTGTAAAATTATGGCTGTTCTATATCTCCCACTGTGAACCACGTATTGGTATGGAATTTTGTTCTCTTATACACTTTGTTTTTCTCAATTATAAACTATAGTTATTTTGTGCACAGATCTAAAAAGGTAGAAGGTATAAATGGTTGAAAATTTTTTGGGTCATGAAATTCTGTAAAATTATGGCCGTTCTATATCTCCCATTGTGAACCACGTATTGGTATGGAATTTTGTTCTCTTGTACACTTTGTTTTTCTCAATTATAAACTATAGTTATTTTGTGCACAGATCTAAAAAGGTAGAAGGTATAAAGGGTTGAAAATTTTTTGGGTCATGAAATTCTGTAAAATTATGGCTGTTCTATATCTCCCACTGTGAACCACATATTGATATAGAATTTTGTTCTCTTGCAAACTTTGTTTTCTTCAATTATAAACTATAGTTATTTTGTGCACAGATCTAAAAAGGTAGAAGATATAAATGGTTGAAAATTTTTTGGGTCATGAAATACTGTACAATTATGACTGTTCTATATCTTCCACTGCGAAGCACGTATTGATATGGAATTTTCTTCTCTTATACACTTTGTTTTTCTCAATTATAAACTATAGTTATTTTGTGCACAGATCTATAAATGTAGAAGATATAAAGGGTTGAAAAATTTTTGGGTCATGAAATTCTGTAAAATTATGGCCGTTCTATATCTCCCACTGTGAACCACGTATTGGTATGGAATTTTGTTCTCTTGTACACTTTGTTTTTCTCAATTATAAAGTATAGTTATTTTGTGCGAAGATCTAAAATGGTAGAAGATATAAAGGATTGAAAATTTTTTGGGTCATGAAATTCTGTAAAATTATGGCCGTTCTATATCTCCCACTGTGAACCACGTATTGGTATGGAATTTTGTTCTCTTGTACACTTTGTTTTTCTCAATTATAAACTATAGTTATTTTGTGCACAGATCTAAAAAGGTAGAAGGTATAAAGGGTTGAAAATTTTTTGGGTCATGAAATTCTGTAAAATTATGGCCGTTCTATATCTCCCACTGTGAACCACATATTGATATAGAATTTTGTTCTCTTGCAAACTTTGTTTTCCTCAATTATAAACTATAGTTATTTTGTGCGAAGATCTAAAAAGGTAGAAGATATAAATGGTTGAAAATTTTTTGGGTCATGAAATTCTGTAAAATTATGGCTGTTCTATATCTCCCACTGTGAACCACGTATTGGTATGGAATTTTGTTCTCTTATACACTTTGTTTTCCTCAATTATAAACTATAGTTATTTTGTGCACCGATCTATAAATGTAGAAGATATAAAGGGTTGAAAATATTTTGGGTCATGAAATTCTGTAAAATTATGGCCGTTCTATATCTCCCACTGTGAACCACGTATTGGTATGGAATTTTGTTCTCTTATACACTTTGTTTTCCTCAATTATAAACTATAGTTATTTTGTGCACAGATCTATAAATGTAGAAGATATAAAGGGTTGAAAACTTTTTGGGTCATGAAATTCTGTAAAATTATGGCCGTTCTATATCTCCCACTGTGAACCACGTATTGGTATGGAATTTTGTTCTCTTGTACACTTTGTTTTTCTCAATTATAAACTATAGTTATTTTGTGCACAGATCTAAAAAGGTAGAAGGTATAAAGGGTTGAAAATTTTTTGGGTCATGAAATTCTGTAAAATTATGGCTGTTCTATATCTCCCACTGTGAACCACATATTGATATGGAATTTTGTTCTCTTGCAAACTTTGTTTTCCTCAATTATAAACTATAGTTATTTTGTGCACAGATCTAAAAAGGTAGAAGATATAAATGGTTGAAAATTTTTTGGGTCATGAAATACTGTACAATTATGACTGTTCTATATCTTCCACTGCGAAGCACGTATTGATATGGAATTTTCTTCTCTTATACACTTTGTTTTTCTCAATTATAAACTATAGTTATTTTGTGCACAGATCTATAAATGTAGAAGATATAAAGGGTTGAAAAATTTTTGGGTCATGAAATTCTGTAAAATTATGGCCGTTCTATATCTCCCACTGTGAACCACGTATTGGTATGGAATTTTGTTCTCTTGTACACTTTGTTTTTCTCAATTATAAACTATAGCTATTTTGTGCAAAGATCTGAAAAGGTAGAAGATATAAAGGGTTGAAATTTTTTTGGGTCATGAAATTCTGTAAAATTATGGCCGTTCTATATCTCTCACTGTGAACCACGTATTGGTATGGAATTTTGTTCTCTTATACACTTTGTTTTCCTCAATTATAAACTATAGTTATTTTGTGCACAGATCTATAAATGTAGAAGATATAAAGGTTTGAAAATATTTTGGGTCATGAAATTCTGTAAAATTATGGCCGTTCTATATCTTCCACTGTGAACCACGTATTGGTATGGAATTTTGTTCTCTTGTACACTTTGTTTTTCTCAATTATAAACTATAGTTATTTTGTGCTAAGATCTATAAATGTAGAAGATATAAAGGGTTGAAAAGTTTTTGGGTCATGAAATACTGTACAATTATGGCCATTCTATATCTTCCACTGTGAACCACGTATTGGTATGGAATTTTGTTCTCTTGCAAACTTTGTTTTTCTCAATTATAAACTATAGTTATTTTGTGCCCAGATCTAAAAAGGTAGAAGATATAAAGGGTTGAAAAGTTTTTGGGTCATGAAATACTGTACAATTATGGCCGTTCTATATCTTCCACTGTGAACCACATATTGGTATGGAATTTTGTTCTCTTATACACTTTGTTTTCCTCAATTATAAACTATATTTATTTTGTGCACAGATCTATAATTTTAGAAGATATAAAGCAGTGGTTCTTAACCGGTGTTACGCGAATATGGTCTAAGTGTTCCGCGAAATTTCAATTTTAAATGTTGAAATTTAGAAACTTGCGCATGATATGAAAACAAAAAATTGTTCCTTTTTTTTAATTTGAATTTAATTTTAAGTTCTTGCTAAATACCGAATTTTAAATTATTTAATGTTAGTGTTCCGCGAGAAAAATATATACATATAATTGTGTTCCGCGTCTATGAAAAGGTTAAGAACCACTGGTCTAGAACTTAAAGGTAAAGATAATTAAGGTAAAAAATTAATGAGGAACAGATGAAATAATATGCTACTTTTGCAAGCAACATGTATGTATTACATATAAATACTTTTTGTCGTTTAATAAATTTTAGTAATATTATTTTTTATTAATCTGCGATGTAAAGGAGAGGGGCACATTTGAACAGTTTTAATTTCTCGCCAAATATTTAAAAACATTTATGATTGGTAATTTTCATCGTATTTTGTGTTAGTCCTGTTGTATAATTGACAGAGTTTCCCTTCGTTTTCATTGTTTGTAATTTGTAAAGTCAGAATTGAGGTATGTTATATTTTGTAAGGTGGAAGTAAAATTTTTGTTGTAGCTATGGAAGTGTATAAAGATTTTAGTAGACAAGGTGTAAGTATTGTTAGTCCATATTACCATTTGGAATTCGTATTCTTAAATCTAGTATTTACAAAAATCTATTTACTTGCAAAAAGTGTTGGATATTATATTTTCTTGTATGGAAGGAGAGGGGGCACATTTCAACATCCTCAGTTAAAATGTACCGCCCTACCGACCTGCAAGTTTGTGACTTTTTTTTTTTTGTTTAATCGCAGAGAAGGGGAAAGTGGTTCGAACCTACATTAAGAAGCGCAACAAACCGAATATTTTGTTCAAACTTCCTAAACCCATCACACTTGGGGTATAACATCCCGAACTGAGTCATTCTTGATTTTTGAACTAGATTTCAGTGGTTTAAAAGAGAAAGTAATGTGTAGTAGTGAGAGAAATAACTTATAGAAGTAAGTAAGTAGCATTGGCCTTGTAGAATGTCTACATTCTACAAAGGGTTTTAGGTTGGAATCCCTTAAATATATATGAATATGATATTAATACATTACCGTTTTCTAATAAAATGGTATTTTAAATTGTAAAGGAGACAATATTCTTGGTATAGAAAATACCATTCCTATGACCAAGCTAAGGGGTGAAATCATCGATAATGCTCTAAGTTAGTTGAGGTTATGATATATTTACACGCATGCGCGTTACTCCTACATCTAGTAGGTTACACTTTGTCATGGTTATCAATCTAGTAATGTTAGATTATGAAAAAATCAAAATTGTTCACTACATTTGCTGTACTTTTGGTTTATTAGTTTTATATTATAATTTTCTTTAAAATAATAATTGAGAAATCGGACAGTGTGCAAAGTAATGGTTTCTAGATAGTTATTTTAACAAAAAATTCAAAAGTGAAATAGAATCTACATGAAGTAAGCACAAAAGCGATTTAATTATAGTGAAAGAAATTTCTTGAGTACAATCGGTTAATGCAATTTTATATTTTTACCTAGCATTATTGCTAAAGAGTATCTTATTCTTACTTTTTTTTTAGGCACCTTCAAATCACCAGTTCTTATCACAATTTTGCCTTACAGAAGGAATTCCATGTTACTGGAGACATAATTTCATAATTGCTTGGTGCTCAGCCTTTCAACAAGATTAAACAGGTTTGAGTTGCTGGTCAGTTTCTGTCAAGGTATCTATCTGCATGATGGTTATAAGGTTCTAAAAATAGAAAAGAAATACACACGGTAAATGTAAATGGTATGTATGATTATAACGGTTCCAGGACTGTACTTTGTACTAATGATGACAGTTAAGCTCACATTATTTTATATCTAGGTAATAAACTTTTTTCAGAATCCAGAAACTACTTGAAAACAGATTTGGGAAGAGCATTTTTTTAAATTAAAGATACCATTGTAACATCAACTTCTTTATGAGTCGAAACCAACAATGTAATACGAAATGCAGTTTCATGGATTGCGTCAACTTGAAACAAACGCAATTTAAGTCGAATTTGAATTAATGCTCGATGGTATAGAAATAGATTTATTTAAATTCATAAATAATAATAAAACCTCTGATTTAAATTTTTTTTTTTTTTTTACAGTTTCAAAGCAACGATAGAATATCGAAATTAATGAAATTCAATCAACTGGGAAGTGCAATGCCAAGTCGAGGAAGCAATTTCAGACCAATTTTTTGATCCTGTCTTGTAGTGAAAAATGGATTATTTTCTGTAATAACGTTCTGGAGATTGGTTAAACAATGAGCTCCTAAATATTACCCAAAGGCAGCGTAAACGATTTATAAAAGATTGGAAAAACCTGTTGATTCATTAGTTAAAAGAGGTATTGTCAAGAAATGGATGAAATGAACTTATCATTACGCCATTGTCATCTGTCATTGGTCAACAGAAGGTTTACTAGAAACTTCGTCTCCTTTGTCTGAGTAAGTTTAAATTAATACTCTTTTTTTTTCACACGGTGGTCCCCGGGTTCGAATCCAGCTGCTGAACCCTAGATTTTTCTCTTCCTAGGAGCTACTTACAGCTCACTGTTCGGTGATGGGACACTTAGAACACTGTCCGGAGAGCGGCAGTGCACTTAAAAAAGCTCCGGGCGCTAATAACCTCAGCTGTTAACGCGCCTTAAATCATTAAAAAAAAAAATACTCTTTTTAGAACTTCGAGTGTTTAAATTTGAGTTGTGCATTGTAGTGGCGGCTTTACGTGGTCCATTAATTTTTTGCTAAAATTGAGGATTGTAAGGATTCATTTTGGGTCTATCGTGTTAAGGAATTTATTGTCTAATTCTGTACAAAAATCTGGTTAATAATTCTGGTTCACCGTAAAAATTGGGTATTATATCCAAGAATTCTTTTTATTTTAATTTTGGTATTGCCATTCTGTGTTTTTTGTGTATAAAATTTAGTTTTAATTGTGAGAGATAGAATTGGTTTATTATACAAAATAGAGTTTGTACGCTTAAAATTAGAATTCGCCAGAAATAGTTAATCGTACAGCAATTTTACTTACAGAATGTTTCATTAATTTAGGCTTTTTTATTAATTGTAAATAAAAATAAATGTGCACTTTATCATAGAATGCGCAACCGACTGCGCTAGTTATGTTTTGATTTAATAAACTAATTTACTTTTAATTTTACAAGAAATTACAGAATCTAAATTTACTGATTACACAAATACGTACCGAATTTAGCACTTAAAGGTACCAAGAGAGACTAAAAGAATCGTTATAAAGTGACCGAGTTATTGTTTATAGGCATTGCTGTCTTCAGCAAAATCTTTTATGTATTAGTTGTCAGCAGGTTTGCAAGCATGTAACATATCTTGAGATTAACTATTGTATATTACACCATATTTTCTTATTTATATTTATATTATTAGAAAAGTCTCAACATTCTTTATTTCATCAATTAAAAACAATTGGATCTAACTGTAGAAAGTGACGGTTATTTATAAGGTAATCATAATTTATACTTTTGTAAATTGAAATTATAACGTTAGGCGCGTGGATAATAGATGGAAATGCACACTTTTTCAATTTGAGAGAGGTGGAACACTCTTGGGACAACATTAATGTGTGTCACACGAATTTAGAATTAAATATCTGGGCTAATTTGCTAGAGCTCAGTCGGCACAAACGTTTTTCACTTAAAAATGGTATTCTGTGTTCAATCTGTTAAAAAGAAGTCCTGATAAATTTTATTTAAAAGATAGAAGTGTAATATTATAATTTTCATGTTTTACTTTGTTTAAAAAAAAAGTTATCATGCTGTTAACATTTGTATTTAATTTTAATGTTCATTTTTGTTTACAGCCCTCTTGATCGTATTGTGTATTTCTTAAATCTCTACTTTTAAAGTAATTTATTAATTTTTTCAGTCTGAATTTTCAATTTAACCAGTTAAGCGTGTTTGACTTGTATACACGGTCGAACCAAATCTCTATTACGGTGCGTTCGACGTGTATACTCGTTGTGAAAAATATAAAATTGCCATTAACTATAAAAACTCGAAATTTTAATAAAATGTAATAAGAATATTATTTGATGGGATGTTTCCTTTATCTTACCAATAGTACTGCCAAGTATTTTATACGGAGGGAGGTGGTGGAAGTCAGCCAAATGATAAGTGGTTGGTACATGTTTGGTCTCCACATTAGAGATTGGGGAATTATGCACACAAATAGAAGCTGTCAACCCTTGTGCAATGCCCGTTTTTACCTTAGAGTTTCAGACCTCTGTACAAGCATGATTTCATTTTGCACAGAATTCAAAGCTCTTTTCTCTTCCTTGTAAAAGCTCTTGCGTCCCTAGTTAATTATAGCAATGCATACGTGAAGCGGTGCAAGATTTTGAAAGAGCACAGAATGCTCTGTAATCTCAAGCCCCCAGAGATTGTAGAAAAAGTCGCTTGCAGTGACTATTTTGACGTTGTAAACTTTTAGGTTGTTTTGCCCAGCGTTCGACGTGTATACACGTTATTGTCTGATTTTAATTCCGCACACCTTGGGTGGGTTTTAAACTAAATTCCACGCTTAACTGGTTAATGGTACTAATTATTTTATGTATAAGTTTGAATATTGAAACCGGTCAGAAATATAAGCTTACGTGAAAGAATATTTTAAGTGTAATTTCAACGAATTTGTTGCATTTCGCAGAGTGTGAATAGAATTTAATGGCCAATTATTTGGAAAAAAAATCAAATTTCCTAATGAATGAATTAAATACAAAAATTGCATTTGTAAAAATGATTTCTTTCTATTTTTGTAGTTACTTAATATCTATTTTCTTTGTAAGAATGAATAATGTCTTATGAATTTACCGAATCTATTTCGTCTATTTATTTGTCTAAAAATAGAATAATTAGTAGAATCATGTTTCAATGGATTTCAATTCCTCTGGAATAATTTATTGTTTTTTCTTTGTATCAATATGTAGTATTTTTTTAATAATAAAGAAGTTCTAAATGAATAAATATGTTTACTTCATTTTATTACTTCTAGTATGAGAATTATTATACATTATATTTTAATGTATAGGCACCCTGCCCATTGTGCAAGGTGGACAAGGACATTATGCACGTCTTAATTGCATATCCAGTTTTTTATGTTTTAAGATATAAGATCCTAGTTGAACATATTAATGTCCCTCCAACTAAAACAGTTATAGAAAATCTATTATGTTTCAAGAGTCGGCAACAGGTTTGCTTTTATGTTAATACGAGGTGTGGCTATTAAGTAACGAGACTGATGCTGCTACAGAAGAACTACGCATGCGCCAAATCCTAACGACCGACAGCTGTGCAGCGTAAAGCCTTCTCTTTCGATTGCAGCGTCTCACGTGTTTGTAGAGAAATCTGTCTGAAACCGTCCGTTTGTGTAAGAGGTGTTTAGTTTCGTTACATGTAGTAGAGCAACGAATTGTCGTGAAACTTCACATCAAAACTAGGTAAAACCGTTACTGAATCTTATCTTTTATTAAAAGAAGTTTATGGCGACGAATGTTTATCACGTGCGCGAGTTTTTGAGTGATTCAAGCGTTTCCAAGATGGCCGAGAAGACGTCGGAAATGATGACCACCTGGGTCGCCCTTTCACGTCCAAAAAACGGATGAAAATATCGATTATAATTAATCAACATTACTACCGTGAGGTGCTTGCACAACTCCCGTGAAAGAGTAAGGAAAAAAATGACCCGATTTGTGGAAGAACAAGTCACGGGGTTCTCCATCAAGACAACGCGCCGGCTCACCCTGCATTGTCTGTCAAGACGTTTTTAGCCAAGTACAACATCCTAGTTTTAGGCCATCCACCCTTATTCGCCTGACCTGACTGATGTGACTTTTATCTGTTCCCCAAAGTCAAATCTGCATTAAAAGGAACACGATTTCAGTTTCCAAATAGCCTCCATTGATTACCTTTCATATTTTTTAAAAACTGTTTTACACAATCAGTTTACTGTCATCTACAATTATTTCTGTATTGTCAAACTCCATCCTTTGGGAGTTATCCTAAAAACATTGTGTAAAATAAAATCAAATAAGTTGCCTATTTTTTTCAGATGGATTTCTATTGTACACTGCATTGACTGTCAACTCTCATTATATAATCCTTTTTAATCCATGATTGTACTATTTAGTGTAAATAAAAGTATAAAAATCAACAAGCAATACAATTTTTGATTGTAAAAACTACATAAAACAACATGGTTTATTTATTTAGAAATATACAAGGATAAAGGAAACAAAAATAATTGTAATGAGATAGAATTAGTTTACAGAATTGCACTTGTCCCACAAATATGTTAATTAAGTATTTTGTTCATAATTATACTTTTGACTTTGTTGGTTCATTGCACATTGCCGAAATTTGGTGCAACCAGAAGCTGTTGAGTGCATTCCTTTCAAGAATTTGTGTGAATCCTAATCCCCAACAGGTGCGTATTATATAGTTCGCATTATACAACAATTTCTCACGATCAAAACGGTATTCAATTCCTAGCTCTTTCCATTCTCGGTTATTGTTTAACAAGAATTGTCCATAGCCGACCTTTTTTTGCATAAAGAGTGGGATTAAGTACTTTAAGCCAACTGCTCCGATAATCTTGATCACTTCATCTTGAAATCCTTTGTATCTGTAAAATATTTAGAGAAATAACTATTAATTGAGAATCAACTTTCGTTCTAGGAGGCTCCAATTAAGGCGCTATGAAATGACCAAAAATATTACTTGAAAAAAATGAGTTTAATGTTAATTGTCTCCCTTACCGTTTCGGAAGTTCATCCATCATTAGAGGTAAACACTCTCTCAAACTAATACTAATAATGTGTACCTAACCCCGATTTCGATAAAATTTGGCAGAATAAAGAGGTTACTAATTTCCAACATCAGTCACTTTCACTGCTATTCAGAAAAAAAGATACAATAATGCTGGTATTCGTAGTTTAATTTCTCTTAAGGTAAAATAATGTTATGACAGCTTAATTTTTCTGACCTCTCTTAACACTGTATTGCCAATGCTCGAACTTAGTTCAGTTATTGCCAATGTGGAGTCATATTGACTCCATAATTTATTTTTATCTTTTTTTTTATATTGATTTCAATTTTAATAATAAAATTTGCATTAAAGGATGAGAAAGAATAGGAATTGAGAACGAAAAAACAAATTTTTGTGGCTTTAACATTTCACGCAGAAGGAATTAACTTCAACTTCGCAGTAATTGCGGTATTTTCTAGAACCCTGATTGGCTGCCTTCTGATAAGCGACATTTTCATTTTTTTTAATTACATTCACTATTTTTTCAATAACTGAGCGCTGTTGATACGGATCGGAAATTACCCAATTCGCTGCAAGTTTTTGCTGCAATTCGGACAGCAAATCAATTCTAGAAAGAGGCATTTTTTTTGTGCTTTGATACTTTCTATGAAAATTATGTAAATCTATCAAATAAGCATTTAGGCAATAATCTGGAGTCAAGATTAGTAACAGAAAATCTACTTATATTACCAATCAGGAGTGGAATTGTGATATATTCCGCGGTAACTTGGACCCTTTGTGTGGTGGCTGTGAATCAGTTAAGAATATTTGAAAGGAAGATTTTAAGAAAGATATACGGTGATGGGAGAGTGGAAAATAAGAACGAACAATGAGCTTTATGAGATGTATCAGGAAAATGACATATTACAATTCATAAAGGCGAGAAGAATTGAATGGTTGGGCCATGTGGTGCGAATGCCGGACAATCGGATGCCAAAAAAAATACTACTTTTCTCCAAAATGGAGGGTACGAGAGGTAGAGGACGGCCAAGAAGGCGTTGGATGCAGGATGTGGAGGCTGATTTGCGGAAGCTGGGTGCGACTGATTGGAAGAGGAAGGCGCTGGACAGAGAGAGGTGGTTCGAGGTTGTCAGGGAGTCCAAGGCTAGATCAGAGCTGTAGAGCTATTTAGTAAAGTAAAGTAAAAAAAAATTGTCTTCCAGTTGAGACAAAGACTGACACCCTAGAAGAGCTAGGAGCTTGGACAGAGTGCTGCAAGTTCTCTCCTTAAATAAAGTAATAACTCATGTCACACTTACACTGTTTCCGGCATCGGTACTTTTATTAAATTCTTATTGTTTATAGCGATACTGGCTAAGTTGTAGTAGTTGTCAGTACCATCAAGTATATTGGCCAAACAGCTTCCTCGAGCGACATCCACAGCGCAAAGACCAAATCTATCCTTCAAGTCCCATCGGCAACCTGTAAAGTAAATATATCGAATGCATAATGCACTTACCATTACGTCAGTAGATAGCGAGTAAGGCGTTTGTGCAGCAGGTTGAAGCTCAATAAATGCACAACTTTTTCTGTAATTGGGTGATTCCTTGATTCATTAATCATTGAAAAAATACAGTTGAAAATTTTAACAGAAATCATCGAGAACGAGTTTTTTTTAGGCATTGAAGTAAAAAATTTCATTGTTTTTAAAAAACATTTTGAGGCTCTGAGTTAAGCAAATTAATAAGAAATTTAATGCTCTTTCGTTAAGAATAAGCAGATTTGTTGTAGGATAAAGGATAGAAAAGTTACGACCGTTTTTATGGTGAAAAACGTGAATAACCCAACTGAGACAGTTATAGCCACTTATTAACACTAAATAATAACGTACAAGACACTACTAAAACCTATTCTGGCATACCCCTATCAAATTGGGTTAACATCTAGTAAACCACTGATAAAACAACTAAAGACATTACCAAAAATAATTCACTGAACGTTTCTTCGTTCACCAGAAACCACAAATTCATGCAAAAGCTAATTAAAAGTAGTCGATTAAAAAGTAAAGATTAAGAATACATTAAAAAAATTACTTTTTTAAACGAAGAGTTACTCTATATTTTAAAGAAAATTTGGGAATTTTATCTTTTATAGAAAAAGAGAAAAAAATTGTCAAAGTTGGGTGTTTTTCAACGTTACGCTTTTTCGTGCACTTTTTGACAATCAACCCTTACACAACTGCCCTACCGGAAAATTTTAATACTACAGTAATCAGAAAATAGAAACCTGCGCGTTTCAGTACTCGGACCACTTGTGGCTCACCAGAACATACTGCATAGAACATGGCATTCCATCCATTGGCAGATATAGCGTTAACATCCGCTCCATGAGTTAGCAAGCAGGTCAATAGGTGTGATTGATGGTATTTTGCAGCTAACATTAAAGGCGTTCGCCTGTAATAAACAAAAAAAAAAAAAATTAAATCCATATTATATTATTGTTATTATTTTCTTTAATGGTAACTTGAATTTTTGTCTTAACCATTAAGAAAGTTGTCTAGTACTGTCACCATTAGTGAGCAGGTCGTTTAAAACATGACTGAAATAGTAAGAATTAATACCTAACAAAGTAAACCGTCGGCCTATGGAACTGTTACTTTTTGTTTTCAACTGATAGAAACTCAGTGTACTAACTCATATCAGTAAATTTGGATTCGTGATATTTTTGTTTTTTAACCGTGGATGGCACATCTAGCAACTCCAGCATTCATTTTAAATCGTATGAATGGGTACAGGATCAATAGGAAAAATAAATAAAATAAAATAAACTCATTAAAAGTAAGAATTACAGGCTGACCTGTTAAATCTTGATTTTTGCTGCACCGTACGTATGTGCTCGTCTAAATTAAGAGTGCAATAACTGCACAAAAAGTTAGAATTATTATATAACTCATCTAAAATCGTAACCTAACTTTGTCCGGTGTATAATACAGAGCATAAAAACAATGGGAAAGTATGAGAACTGGCCCGAAAGGTTTATACAAACCTTCAATGAGTTTAACAGCTTTTTGCAGCATGCTTAGGGATGTATTAAATGGTTCTGGTTTAAAATACACCTGAGGAATGGTGACAACAGTTAACATAGGTAGCTATGTTTAAAGCTAAAGGCAGACTTGTTTTCCAAAGATCTAAGGAGCGTTTCCCAACCTGTGGTACGTGAATTGCTGGTTGGTGGTACCCGAAAAATATTCAATGATTATCTAATTTGGTAATTGGTCGTAAAGCCCGCCTGAAAAAATAAGCTCCATTTTACTTTTTTAAAAATTAGCATTTAAATTTTAAGGTGACTGAAAAGACAACAGGTTTTTACCATCCATTAAAAAAACAAAAAATACTCTCTTAACTAAAATAAAGACATAAATAATATTACTCTTTATGGTCTCGCGCGTTAATTTCAGCACCAGCATTTACCAACAGGTAAAAGCATTGAATTAACTGGATATCATCAAAACACATAGCTTGACATAGGCACATAAGAGGCGTGTATTCTCCTGAATGATAATTTGGATCGGCTCCGTGAGCTAACAAACTGGACACAATCTCCGTGACTGCTGTAGTAGCAGCGCACATCAACATCGTCCATGCGCTTTCGTCCAACACTAGGTTAACGTTTGCACCTATTAAGAAGCAAAAATAAAAATGATGCCAACATTTGTATTTTTTATCCTAAAAATATTTAATTTAAAATGTTTTTTCGAGCTAACATAAAAGTATACACAAATAGTATACTAAGACCGGATGGTGCGCTCTGACAGAACAGCCAAACAGTCAACCTGGTGTTCTATTGCATGAGCCAGAGGACGGTTATGATTGTTAGAAATTGCTGCCCCCAAACATTAACAACCTCCTTCAAGATTCAGAAGAGGAAAAACAAAAGTATGCGGAATTAGGGTATGAAATACAGTAGAGCCATTCGGGGTAGAGCTAATAGTACCGTTTTTGGCAACTAGAGTTCCATTAGTACTACACACCATTGCAGTAAACCCAGGGACTGGACCGAGACTGAGATACTGTCCCTGTCAGAAACGAGAACTCAGTGCACTGAGAAAGTGACCTCAAATATTGATGCGCCTTATTAAATAAATAATTTAAGTTATGATACTTTTATAAACTTTATTGTAAGGCAAGGATATAATATAATGGAAACATAAAACATTGTACTTTGCAGCATGGAATTCTGATAGTTGGATATTAATCTAAAAGGAATTCAACGATTAACATTATGAATGTTTAAACATAAAATAAAATAATAATAATTGCTGTAAGATTTTGGGAATATCATTAAAATTTAGAATCAAACAAAATAATAGTAATAAGTTTTATGATGTAGAGAAAGATTGACCCACATATTAGAAGAGTGTCAGGCACTCAAAGGGAAAAGACAAAGAACAGGGCGAGCAATATTAAAAGAGACTTCCCCTTATTTAGGAAGGCTATTTATCTTTTTGAAGAATAGTGATTTATATAGTAAAATTTAGATAAGTTGGGTTAGGCTAGGTTAGGATACATTAAGCGTGGAGTGGAATATCGAGTACACTCCTCCAGAGAGAATGTAGAAAGCGTGTATTTATTAATAAGAATGTATTTTCTGGTATGAATGTATTTATTTGCGAAATAGTTAGTGCTCATTTTGTTCAGTTTAGGTAAAATGATTACTTAAGTAATCACCTATTACTAGTCAAAGAATGGTGCAAAATTCTATGCTGACTTCTGCCTGTCATTGAATACGATGGTAAAGAGTGTAAGTCAGGAACATAACACCATAGCTCCCTCCGCCTTTGAGCATTCAAAGACATTGTTTTGAATGCCGGGTATCTTTTTGGGCTAGCGCCATTCTAGACTTTGAGGAATAAGTTCGAGTGGAAAGAGTGTGAGGTGCTAATAACCCAGTAGTTGATGCGCCAAAAAATTAAAAAAAATGTATACCCTACAACCTTTCAAGGCAAACTACTACAGGTTTTCTTAGTGTTGTACAAAAATTCTCACCTTTTTTTATACATCTTTTTACACGATTCGAATTTTTCTGTAGAATTGCAAATAATAATCTATCATCAACTGTCGATCCGAATGCTTTTTCCAGTATTTCTTCCGTTTCACTATCATCCAATTCTACAATAGAACCCATTATTATTACATAAATTTTAATATGTGCCACAGAAAAATAGAAAATAAAACTACATATAAAGGTTTAAAACTTTGAAAGTATTGTTAAAATAAACTTTTAAAACTATACGTTTAATTTCAGAATTTTACTGGTTACTAATAAAATTTTTTGTTAATTTTTGTGAATAAAAGCCGAGAACGATAAGCACTGTGGCCAACCTACTATTCATAAGATTCTCTCCTATAGTTAAAATAACAAAATCAAGAGTAAAATCATCCCAAAGTCTTCTTGATTGCAATTCTCCTTTTTTTTCATTTTTTAAAATGCGAATGTTTACCAAATTAAGTTGGCTTCAACATTCGTTCAAACTTAATTGTGTGAAACATTTGAGCATAAAGGTGCAAAAATGTATTTAAATGTAGCAAGGATAATGTAATCATTTCTAAACAAAATCAAGTTTTTTTGCACAAACAATTGTAAGCATTTAGCTTTTCCTAGCAGTGATATATGTTATTTCAATTACAGGCGCTAAGGTTCCCAAATTTTATTTCATTGACTTGACCACTAGACCAACACCCGCCCCTAGAAGTTTTAGAAGAGCAAATGGAGGAAGCTGTTTTAAGGATTTAAAGACAGATTATTAATTTGAAAATGACTTGACAACAAATGCAGTTCATTGCTATTACTTGCATTTTTCCATCAGTTCTATTTTCAAGCAAAGATCAATGCTGTCGATGAAATTAACTCGTGACTCGTTGCAGTTTCAAATAACTAATATTTCGCTCTGTTGTCCATCACTCATGAAAACACAATAAGTAGTGAATCACATTCAGTTAACATTGCATAATTTCCAGAAAGAATTGAATCTACTTTAAGCGCGCTTGATTAGAGTCGGATTGAGGGAGATGTAAGCGAGCTCTTGCAATAATGTCATCAGTAAAAAGAAACGACAAAGCGATTGAAAAGCAATAATATGGATGAGAAAATAACAGAACCTCAACAATTATAACAATATTTTTTTTATTTTCATTTCAATGACTATGTAGCTTACATTATTTAAACGTTTATAGCACATCTGAACTACATATTATGTAGAATTACCAAAAGATGTCCATTTGTTTACAAATCTAAAGGCAAATTAAATCCACGTTTTTTTGATCGCGGACAACTTATAATTTGAAAAAAGACGAAGGATTTCTGTCTAAAAATAATATCGAGAAATTAGGCTAAAAAAAAAAAAAAGTGCCAAGCATTAAATATTTTTTTATGGATCATGGTACAATAAAAAAAATGAAACTTTAAGAAATAATAGTACTTTTATAGGTTTAATTCCTTTTTAGGATCAAAGGCTGAGGCTGTACAAAATATTTTTCGAAAAATATAGTTATTATGTTATTCTTATATAGTATAACTATATAGTAAAGTTACGCCTAATTTTTCAGACAGTCTTTACGTATAACTTACCGATTAGGTGTCGCGCGGACGGAGGCTGATAGTAAATATACTTTACTGTAAATTTCTTTTATTAATCATTAAATGAAATCCAAGGCCTAGGAACCAGAAATTGAATCCAGTACCAACAATACTTAGTGGCATTGCGGAGCCTCGCTTTACAGCTTTGAGTACCCAAAAGCATTACTCGGCTATTTTCGGTAGTTGTCGGAGCAATGAGGTGCGCTTTAATCAGCCTCAATTTAATGTCAAAAACTTTAAATTAAAATGCTCTGTTACCACCGTGCTCTGACCGGTCAGAAAATTTGTCAGTTAATTTCGGTCAAGCGAAATCACTGCTTTCTCACTGTGTTGTTAAGCAAAATTGAAATTAATTCCTATAAAATTATTTTTTAATGATAGGTATTAACTCTAATTGAAAACGTAAATTTAACGGAATTTAATCTCTATTTTAAGATCAACAATGAGTCTAATACTATCTAACTAATTGACTTCATTACGGTCAGTTTTTCGCAACTGAAACTAATGATATGTTTGTTCAGAAGCTGCGCATGTTTCTGGAAAGATGTTTTGAAGGCGTCACGGTAGCCGAGCGGTTATAGAGGCGAGACCTGTAAAGCTAATATGTATTGTGGTACTGGGTTCGATTCCCGGTCTAGGCCTTGGATTTTATTAATTGATTAATATGAGAAATTTACAGTAAAGTATGTTTGCTAGTCACCTCCGTCCGTGACACCTAATTGGTAGTTGGACGTAAAACCCGCCTGAAAAAATAGATTTTTTGATTTTCAAAGGCGTATCTTGAATTTTGGTCTAAAGTATGCGATCAAAATCAATGCTTGACAAAAATTTTGCTACTTATGTTTTAGCTATTCTACATAATTTTAAAATGGAATAATTGGGATTTTATAGTGCATTCTGTATTATTTTTTATGCACTTTTGATCTTAGTAAAACTGACAATTTTTCCAATCGTATGATGTGAGGAGTGTATTCAAATTATAAAAGTTCTGAAATGCATTCTGCAAACTATCCGTTGAAAAAAAGCCCACCTGTTAGCACAACACCTCTTAAAACTTCGTGAACCTCGAAAACCTCGAACCTCGAAGTACCATTACGTCTATCGCTTCCAGTTTTAGGTGTTTACCTTTTACTCCTTAAGAAGTCAAGCAACTCATTCGCAACCTCTCCCCCCAAAAAAGTCCCGAATGCGACCTCATTACCTTCAATATCCTTCTTCTACGCCTAAAAACCATAATTTTTATCACCTATCATTAAAACGCAGTGCTCAGAACTACTTATTTCTTCTTCCTTTAGAAATTTCCCTCAGTAAAAATCCTTAATCGTAATAAACCAACAATATCTCCAGCCACTATCAGCTTCTTAACTTAAGAAGTAAAATATTTGAAAAACTCTTTTGAAATAGAATTTAAACTAAAATCCTGTCCCAAAATAACACCCCTCATGAACAATTCGTTTTCGGAGTTTCGGTGGACTATTCAGCAAGCGCATCGTTTTGTAGACTCCATCGCCTCCTTCCTTGAGCTGAAACATTCTTCTGTCCTGTAATATTCTTGGGCATTTCGCAAGCTTTTGACCGGGTATGACAACCGGCAATATAAGCTCAAGGGTATCCTTCCTTTCACCAATTACCTTATTCTCCGAACGTTACTTCCATGCATTCCATAATCCTCTTCGTCTCCTGTATTTCCTGTCTATTAAGGCGCTCGTTAAGGAATTATACTTATTCCCTTTACAATGTTTATACGGCTTAAAATCGCAATCCTGTTCAAACCAGCCTTTGCCTTAGCCGTATTAAATGTTGGCAAAAGCATCTACAGAATAATTGACAAGTGTGGCTATGATAAATACACTTGTGGTTTTATGAAGGTTGGCGTCAGCTTGTAATTTTTAATGCCGTACTAAGACAAAAAGCAGTTTTAGGGGTAACATTAACAATATATAGTATCATCGTAATAAAATAAGTTTTTAATAAATTTATGTTGTATATACATATATTAAAAATATAAAAATTAGTTAAATATATAAATAACAAAAAAAAAAACTGCTTTAAACTTACATCTGTTCAAAAAGAAATTAATGCATACATAAAAAAAAATTCATCATAATATCAAACAAGCGTAGAAGGCCTCGGCTTGGACTGCACATTGGTTTCATGATACCAAGTTGAGTATGAGTTGTATGGCAGTACACAGTTGGACTGAAGAATATTCTTATTGCTCCTATTTTCGCTGAAACACATTTTAAATTTTAACGAGAAAAATTTATAGTAAATAAATTTACTTTACGGAACCTCTCCTTCCACAAAACCTGGTGGATGTAAAGCTAGTTGGAAAAAATATGCATTACTTTACTTCATTTTTTGAATATCTAGAGGTAAATACTAGTGCAAAAGTCAGTTTTGCTACAATTATATACTTCCGCTAGTATTAAAATATGTAACTACAGTGAAATTTATTTTAGTATCTTTTTATTCAATTCAAGCAGATTTGCTTTTTAATTTTGAGCTTTTCGTTTTGAGGAATTTATCCGTTTCTTTTTTCTTTTGCCCCTCATAGCAGTTTTTCGTTTATTTGGTGTATTTAACTCATACAATAAAAAATTCAATAGATTCGAGTATTTCCCCAAATTAAGATAAGTTTACAAAACAACAACGAATCTACAAATCTACAACGAAGCGTTGATAATGATTGAAAGTTTGTGCTTAGAAATCGCGAATAAAGTTTTCAATCAATTGTGAATGCCATCACCGAATCGTTTGATGTAGAATTGCGTCCAGAACAAAATTAAAACACGGGTAATTTTTTGTCATATGTGCAATTAAATAATCTTAAGCAAAAAGGCATTTACGATCAAATAATGTAAACTGTCAATAACGGGGTTGGAGAAATCTTCTACTTAGATGCGCCAGGAGGAACTGGTAAAACGTTCCTAATTAGATTGATTCTGGCAGCAATACGATCCCAAAATTACATACCCCTTGCTTCGTCTAGCTGTGACGTTGCCACCAGGTAGAAGAACTGCTAATTCCGCTATGACATTGCCATTGAACATGCTATTCATTGAAACTCACTTGCAACATTTCCAAAACATCCGGCGTGGGAAAAGTATCGTAGAAATGCAAACTTATTGTTTGGGATGAATGCATAATGACGCACAAAAAATCGCTAGTGGCTCACGATCCATCATTGCAAGATTTGCGAGGAAACATCAGGGCTTTAGGGAACGCATTAACACTACTTGCAGGAGATTTCAGGAAAACAATACCTATAATTTCTACGATCAATACCAGCGCACGAATAAATGCTTGCCTGAAAAATTATATTTTGTGGCGACACGTAAAGACGTGTTAAATGAACTACCAATATGCGTGTCCAGCTGCAAAACGATCGTTCAGATGAGATATTCTCACATCAATTGCTGGGAAATTGGGAACGGAAAGGTAAAGTTACATACAGTCTAACATGCAATCACATACAAGTCCGCCTACACTGTTGTGGAAGCAGATGAAGCGGTTTATTATCCAACAGAATTCATTAGATCTGCCAGGGATGCCACCGCACGTACTGCAATTGAAAATTGGCCTGCCAATTATCATGTTGTGAAATATAAACCAGCCAAAGCTTAGCAACGGCACGCAGCTTGCAGTAAAAAAATTAATGAGCAACGTCATTCCTCGCATTCCTATGATTCCAATGGATATGCCATTTCTAAGAGACTGCAATCCCCAATTCAGTTGGCGTTTGCAATCACCATCAACAAAGCTCAGAGCCAATATTTATAATTGTGCGGTTTAGATCTAGACACGGATTGCTTCTCATATGAACAATTATATGGCGTGTTATAGACGCAGAAAACCAGATAATCTCTTTATCTGCCCAGAAAATTTAAAAAAAAAAAAACTTTATACCCACAAGCGTGAAATAAACATAAGTACTCGTACCGTGCGCTTTCTCTTTTACGCTTTTTTTACCATTTAACCAGACTTAGCTACAGCAGCGCATGGCCGGCTATAGCTAGTTCTAAATAAAAATATATACCAATTTGTCATTAAAGGTCTGCATTCAAGTGGCTGTAAAGGTTTGTAGATAGCTTTCTGCTGGACTGTCGGTTGCTCGCTAACTTTAGGATCGGCTTGCACTTGGATCTTAAATTGTCGAAATTTGGTACTGTATTTATAAAAATCGGACATTTCAAAAGGCTTCGTCACTTCCCTGTAAGGTTGCCATTTTCCAGCTTGTACTACAGTGTGATTTTTAGGAGATTCATAGGGCACCACCTAAATAACAAATTTTACGCTCTAATATAATTTTAAATAATGAGGGGTAAACTGAATCATATTATTAGAGTGCAACAAACGTCAGCGTTCTTCACCTTATAACTAAAAAACTGCTTATTTGTCTATTAAGCTTATTACTCGAAATGGAGACCATTTAACCATTGGAACCAATAATTCCAATCCCATCTTTTCTAGAAGCTAACATCTACTATGGATTTTTTTAAAAATAAAAAAACCTTTATTATTTAATTAATATTGTGCGCTACATCAAGCGACACTTTTAACTACTGGGACAAGGATTCATATATTTGGAATACAGTACACAAAGAAATGATTACCGATGGTATAGAAAAGCCTGAGTCTCTTTCCATTGCAAAACCTAATGCTGAGTCCATTATCATTGCAACTTTCATGTATACCATGCTGACCAAAATAGGGTTTTACAGTATTCAATTTTACTCTAGTTTACTGGAGTTTAAGATAGTGGGGAAGTTTCGATAGCATAACGGAACCGTACTGGCGCACATACTTTTGTTACACTCTAGAAAGTAACATAAAATTCTAAAGCTAAAATAAAATTGAAGGGAAAAATACACACAGTATCAAATTGTATATTATTGATGGACGCCTGATTGGTCTTTGCAGATTCGTGTTCATGTTCATATATTGTGGAAGTACTAGAAGATGATTTCATAATTTCATCGCTCTTTAAACTTGCAGAATCTGATTTGTTAGATCCCAATATATTTTTCCCACCATTTGGTGACATTGGTGTGGAATCTAAACTACTCTCGTACCATTCTTTTTCCCTGCTTTTTCTGTAATCAAGTTAATTTAAATTCATTAGTTTAATAATTATTTATTCATTTCTTTTCTACAATGACATTTTACAAATTGAAATATTGCACACTCAAATAAAGAGCGCAGAAAATTTATTTGAATAAAAAAATGTGATAAATTGCGTAAAATTTAAATAATATAAGGTAATATGTTCCCGAGAAGAAAAAAAAAAAAACTTTTCGCTTAAGCGACTGCGTCTCAATGTTTTAAACATTCTGATTACCCCAAAAATATTATCTTACGCCTGGGATAGCCTATCTTAAACGTAAACGAGCTGCGTCAGAAAATTCATAACTAAGCTTTGGGTCCAAGCCGCTATACCACTGGCTTAAAGAATGCAAAGACATCATAAGCTCTCTTTCCTACCTATTCCAGTATTATGCAATACTACGAAAAAGACGATCACAATTGTTGTTGGTTAATCAATTGCGGAAAGTGATTCTTTTCTTACGACAGTGGAAATATTGCGGCACGAACCGAAGGCAGGTAAGAAACAGCAATAGTTACATACAATATTTTGCCCAAGGTAAATAAAGAATATATATAAATTATTGGGAACTCAAAAAACCTGAAATAATTTAAATGGTTGCGTAAAACTGCTGAACAAACGCAATAACAAATCGACACTTAGATATTAAATCTAAATTAACTTAACGGGTCAGAAACAGTACAACTGCTTAAATGATAACATTATAATTTTCTCAAACAGTAAATGTGAAACAATCCGAAATGAATGGTAAAACAAAATTTTCTGCACGACCGCAAAAACATTACTAGATGAAGTAATTAATTAAAAAACGGATTTCAAAGTATTTGTCTGATAAAGAGTGGAATTGAGAACGGCGGTTCATGGTCCAGTACTATAATATAAAAATTTTACAAGTTGTAAAAAGTAGCCATCACTAATAAGTCATAATTATGACACACTCATTTCTTACTACAATCACATAACTGTTACCTGTCTAATGGTATCACTAGAGGTTTGTTGGATGATTCCACACTGCCTAATGACTGCGTTCTCATAAGGCTGTTTTCTGGATAAGTCTGGCCAGGCAGAAGAACAGTTGAATTTGTTTGGCCAACTACTCCCACTATATTCCTAGGCAGCGTCGCTGATAATCTGCTGTCAGTCACAGAATCGATCATCATAGACTGACTATTTCTGTCCAAACTGCCAAACCTAGGAGAAGATAAGGCCATTACTTATCAGATGTCTTGATCTTAAAATAATACATTCATGTTAATCAATTCATTTCCTTATAAATTATAAGCAATTTTTTAAAATTAAAAATTAGGCTGCAGCCACAACTTCAACATTATAGATAAGTTTAGATAAAATGAAGTATACGGTAATAACGCTATAATCGTGACAAATATTTTATTTTACCTGTCATAATTATGTCCTGCATCAATGTAAAAGTGATCTGGCGAAGATCTGTTGTAGTGAACATTATTGTTCATTTGATGATGCCACACTTCTCTTCCTTTCGGCCACCATGCTGCGTCTAAAATATATTGGCTCATGTTTTATGTAATATTTCTAACCACAGTGCTATTCAGCAATTGGGAAGTACAAATTGAAGTTACACTGAGATTCTAATATGATAAGGAAACCGTAACTATAAAATTAAATTTACTACGATTTAAACATCTATTGCGACTTTCTTAGGTGTAGTTGCACGCAGAACTGGGGTAGTTGAACCTCATATTGAATTCAGGTTTTTCTATGGTTATATTATACATAGGTAAGTAGGTGCAGGTTAAGTTCCTGTACATTATACATCTCTTGTACAAACATACGTGTTCAAGGAACATAATCTATGAACATTATGAACATTTAAAAATATAACCTACAGGAGTTTAGTCCATGAAGACTATTACTGCGGGACTTACAATAATTTACGTATGTTCTTGAAGACAGACAAAATCATAGTCACTAGAAACTACACTCCTCACATTCAGGACTATATTTGGTAAAGCAGAGAAACGAAAAATATTAACAGTCTGTTCAGAATAACAAGGCAGATGGGTCATTCCATGTCAAATCAACACAAAAAAGACCATTTTTGACCTCACCATCTCGGATTTTCTTAAAATTTGGCACATGTCTACTATTGGTATAGACTTGGAAAAATATGAAATTTTACTGTGATATGTCAACTGGTTTACGAGTTACAGGGCTGTAAAGTTGCCAAAAATGAGCTGAAAAACAGGGAACCCCGTGTTTTTGAATTACTGTAGAAGCTTTCCTAATTGAGCTACAGACTTGGGATTGGTGTCATTTTATAACATATATAATGCCATTTCCTGTGATATCAACACCATATGGGTTAGGATAAATAAAGTTTGTTAAATTTAAATTTTAAATTTTTTAAAAAGTACATATTTTAAAATTTTAAAATTAATACCATGAATAGCTAGTAGTGTTATGAATCACTGGGCAAAATATTAATTTGGGATGACAATGGCTTCATTGTTTAAAAAATTTAAGACTACAGCTCCTTTTCATGGAAAATAAATTTTAATAAAATTAAAGTAATAAATAAATTGAAAATAGTAATAATGAATCAATGAATCATAATTAATAATTATTAAGATTTAAAATATTGATTTTGAAATCACTTTTAGAATTAATAATTATGATTACAGTAACTAATCATATTAATTATAATATATTATTTTAATGAAATTATGCAGTTAATCAAATCATACAAAAATAATTCAATTTAATATGTTTGTTTAAGAACAGTCTTCTTTGGCTGAGATAACAGCCTCTTTAAGTTGGTTTAAGTCGGCAAAGGGCCTTGTGATGGCGTATGGGGTTCGGTAAAGAGACTGGCAGCTCGTGCCAGTTTGCAACGACTCTATGAAAATCAAATCCAAACTTCACTACAACTTCTTGAGTGGGCAGTAGAAAACATCACCAACATAGACTTTGCATATTCAACCCAGGAAGACTATGTTGAATCTGAGTGTTTTTTAAAAAATCGGTTTAGTCAAGCATTGGCTATTAAAGGAACACAGCAATACCATGCTTTCATTCCCAGAAGTAAATCCAAAATATTGGTTAAAAACTTTTCTATGAACTCAGAAGCTTGCGAAATGAAAGTTTCAAAATTCCCTGATAAACTAAAATTAGCCGACATATCAGGTTATATCAGTGTAGTCTACAAAGAAACTAGTGGCTTGGATATGTTTTAGAGAAAAATGAAGAACTTGATGAAGTAAAAGTAACTTTTCTTCATCCAGCTGGACCCTCTAAATCATCTCGCATCCAAGAAATGCCGATATTCTTTGGGTCTCAGTAGTGGATGTTTTGATAAAAATTGATCCTGTGACTCTGACTGGAAGAACTTACATATGTCCTACTAGAAAGTGATGCATGTCAAACAAATGAAGCCTTTTCAAGCTTAAAATAATAAAGAGATCCTATTACTTAACAGTATGTTTTACTTTGGACTTATTAGTGGAATTATTATTAGCATTATTGTATTAACATGAATTCAGAGTTGAATTAATCGGATTGGAGCTTGTCTTCAATTTTTTTAACAATGAAGCCATTGTCGTCCCAAATTAATATTTTGCCCAGTGATTCATAACACTACTAGCTATTCATGGAATTAATTTTAAAATTTTAAAATATGTACTTTTTAAAAAATTTAAAATTTAAATTTAACAAACTTTATTTATCCTAACCCATATGGTGTCGCATATCACAGGAAAGGGCATTATATATGCTATAAAATGACACCAATCCCAAGTCTGTGGCTCAATTACGAAAGCTTCCACAGTGATTCAAAAACACGGGGTTCCTTGTTTTTCAGCCCATTTTTGGCAACTTTACAGCCCTGTAACTCGTAAACCAGTTGACATATCACAGTAAAATTTCATATTTTTCCTAGTCTATACCAATAGTAGACATGTGCCAAATTTCAAGAAAATCCGAGATGTGAGGTTCAGACTCCGTGTTGATTTGACATGGAATGACTCAGATGTGAAAAATTGCTACTGACAGAATGAGTTCGCATATTTAATTGCTACAAAACAGGAGACAAAAAGTTATTTATTAAATCAGGGTACAGATGGTATCCAAGATCTAAAAGGAAGACAAAGCAGGAGCACACGTTCGATTTTCATCTAGAAATCTAGAACAAATACGTTATTTCTTTACTAAACTAAGTTGTTTCTGTTAATAAGTTTATTAAATTCGCTAAACAAGCTTTAAAAATTTGTTAACTGTTAAAATAAACTATTTTAAAGTCAGAGTAAATATCCTAAAAATAAGCAGTTTGGCTTTCGTAAAGGGGACTCCACCTCAGCCCAGCTATTAAGTTGTCGATCATGTTTTGGTGAACTGTAAAAAGGAATCCATACCGGCATGTTTATTGTAGATGCCGATGGGTCCAAGTTGTCAACATTCAATACCCACATAAATCTGTTGGTTAACGATTCTTTAAAAGGCCATAAGAATATCGTTTCCACTTGAAGTGTTTTTGTGTTAAAATAAAAAAAGGATGAAAATTAGTTTTATTTGTTAATTTTTGTTAATCAAATAACTAAAATATATCGGTATTTGTCCCACTGAATGTAGGAAGTAAATACACAATGTAAGTATATTGTTAGATAGAGTGTTGGTAAACTAGAATTGGTCTGTGGCTAAAGTTAAACTTAAATCCAAGAATCTGCCCACATTAACTCTATGAGTGAGTCCGTGGGTGTGTATGTGTTTGAGAAGATTTGGGGCTTACAATCTTAATGTTAGGATACGGTGCCCACGCAAGATCCCAAAATCTTTTTACCAAGAGACATTTCCACAAATAACTAGTCAATTATTACTCACTTTCAATAGGTGATGGATTGTTTGATCTCACTCCGTGACTGAGCTCAGAAATTAACATGCTGTGGCGATTATCTATGCCTGGAAGTGTCATATGGCTATGTACTATCCTGAAAAAATATAAAATGAATAGTATCAGACAGAAATAATCATACTTAAAGCAAATGTAGGATTTTTTTAATGAGATCAAAAGAGTGTATTGATCATTAGTGCAACGATTTTAAGGAAAAACAGAAATGATTCCAGTGAAATAATTTAGAACATACAGAATTTCAAATTTTATGAAATTAAAGAACAGCTTCAACAGTCTATTGAGAATTACATTACCCCAGGCATACCGTGACGTGAACTGTGCTGATTACCTACTTCAATTCAAAAACCGACAAATACTGGGAATTACCTAATCAACAATTACAACAAAATTACAATTTCAGAAATCGGTCAGACATGGTGTTGAAACAAATCCCTGACTTGATTTTTTGTTAGATATTGTAGACCTTCTCAGTCTTAATTGAACGTTGGTTTTCACGCTGAAATTGAAAGTGGATCGACATTAAGAGATCATTTCTAAGAAAAATGTTGCTCAATTTTCTTTCCGATTCTAGTCCGTCAGGATGACAACTGGAAGAATCCCCTCTACCAAAATAGTTTTCACGATCATTAGTATCATTAATCCCATCTTCTGTCCATTTTCCGCCAATAGTTCTGCAATATCTATCATATATAATAAGTTCTCCTTTCCAGGCAGTATGCAATAACTTGACTACCTTTGCTCTAGGATGGAAAACGTGTTTCTATTCATAAATTTATCCTCTAGTAAGATTTAAATTCAGTACCATAGTAACCAACGGAGAGTGCCAAAAGATGAGCTAATAAATATGCGCGTGCAACAGAAATAATTACCGCATAAAAAATCTGATGTGCAAACTCACACTCTTTCTCTAGATCTCTAAGGTCGTAAGGAATTTAGCTATTTAATTATTTTCTCAACAATTTCACCTGGAACTTATCCACATAAGCAAATATTTATAATTTTTAATTCATTATTGTTTTAATTTTAATGTACGATTGCTTGTAGTTTATGATTGCCACATATTTATGATCTGATATACAGGCGAGGTTAGGGAAAGAAAAGTGATTTCCCATATATAAATATATAAAACTAAGAAAAAAAATACCTTTGATGATAAGGTAATGAGTGCTGATCAAGTCTGGGATAGCCGCAATATGTTTGGGAATGTCTCATTGGCGGGTGGGCTGCCCTTTCTGGGAGAGATGAGTGAAGTCCTCCAGGGTGGGACAAATTATCTCCAGCCTCTTCGCCATCATCCCTTTCTACACAGTCATCTAAAATTATTAAATTTAACACAAATTGTGAACACCATAGTTAAGAAAAAAAAATCCTAATAATTAAAATAATTCTCTAAGTTTGTTGAAATAACTGAAACCTTTATTCAAGGAAATCCCGTGTTTTTTTTTTGTTTTTTTTATCAACTTTAAATCAGTATCAATTTTAACTAACATCTCATTATTGCAGTTCGCAAATGAACTCTTAATTCATTGAGATTCAAATATTTCATTACATAATTGAATTTATAATAATTATACAATTTCATAAATTATTGTACTGGGTTTACATGTTACAAAATTTGATTTGCTTATCATTAATTTAATATTATAATTTTAATTTATTTTTATTTTTTCTTGAGATACACCTTTATTGGGGGAAAAGAGAGCTTTAGTTGTCTTTTACAATATATTTAACCAAACATATTTTTTTTAAATAATTAAATTAATTATATCAACCTATTTCAGTTTGAGGCCTTGGTTTCTTTTTTAATTTTGGCTGTGATTGTTGTTTCAAAGAGCTCAAACGATTTTGCAATTCATGTAATCGATTCTGGGTTTCTTCATAGAGTACGCGATGCTTCCTTCTTACAGATTTACTAGCAGTTCCATCACTAGCTAGGCCCAAAGCAGCTTCTGCTATACCAGTTTGTATTTTGCATTCTAATTCTAATGCAGCTAGAGTTTCATCCTGTAAATAAATAAATGCCATTTAAAAAAGTTGTTGTTAATCCTCAACCCAACTCAGTTTCTCAGTACAAAACTACAGTAATACTAAATATGCTAATTTGAACTATGCGAGAGTAGGAGCAAAAGGATAGCCTTAAGGTCACTTTGACGGGAATTACTTGTTTTTATACACAGGTTACAAAAATCAACTTATTGTCTAGATTATAAATTATTATGAGTTACTCAACAGGAATCAAATAGACGCCTATTTCTTCCTGGTGTAATGAGAACCTTTGTTTTAGATAGTATTCAGCAAAATAGCACCCCTTGTTCTTTTAAGGATTTTTCTTTACTTGGTTGAATACATTCAACACCGAAGTTTTTTTTAATTTTGTTTTATTTTTCATTATTGGGCAAGAGACTCTTTGAATATTCAGTCAGGGTGAGTCACAAGCTCTATAAGAAAAAGTTTATCTACATTAATCACTAATCTGTAAAGAGAGTTATGCGTTGTGTGGCAAAATCTTTTATTAAGTAGATGTAATTTTAAACAAGTTATGAATCTAAATCTTGAACTGACTCAGCGTAGGATGTGACAAGTTACTTTTAATTACAATTTCTAATTAATAATAATTTACAATTATGTCTAATTTTAAATAATAACTACCTACCTCTTTTGACTTTAACTTATTAATAAGATTTTCTGGAAATGTATAGGCAGTAGCTATACGTCTTCTAAATTGGGGTGGACTTTCTCCAGGTTCAAGAGGTGTTTCTGGTGGTAGAACACCTGTTAATTCAGCTTCTTCTAAACATAGCTTACGCAGTTCACTTGTCTTATCTTTAAGTTTGGTCTCTAGAACTTCTTTTTTACTTTGTAAACTTGCAACCATTGTCAAAAAAGAAAGAACCTTAAAAACAATAAACAAATTGTATCAAATGTAATCAATAAACAATAAATAAATAGATTCAAGCAATAAATAAGTTTGGAGATTGCTATCCTAGTTTTAGAAGTTGGCACTATAAAATAAGTCTCCCTTAATCCTGATATGCCGTTTGGTTGTGGGTTAGATCCTTGATGGTTTACTTCGTACTAAGCAAACGTACACTAACTTCTAGTTCTTAATCGCTACTAGTTATACAATAACTGCATCAGATAATAATATCTCCAAATCTTTTTTCCTAGCGCTGCGCTTCTGTTTCTAATGTAAAACATTTTGATTATGTTCATAAATTAATGAACGATTGGCTTTTAGGTATCCTAAATGAGTTACAAATTTGTGCGAGCGGTCCAAAAGTTTACTAATAAACACCTCCATAAAACGAAACCGCAGAGGAGGGAACATGTAAACCGGAGGATAGACGAGCAGTACTAGTAACATGTACTGGAACTTTTTTAGAAGAAGGATTTTTGTAGCGTTTTAACGAGGTAATGTTCAAGCATTAAGGATTCTTGTTTTTCTTTGGAGGAGGTAGGTTATAGTGTGTTGTTGAGAGTTTAATATTTATATTTCTTTTGTGTTGCTTTAACTTTTTCTACGTTACTACTCATACAAGAGTATTTCCGTCAATCGGAACAAGTGAAGTTATAAGAGTCATCTTTTTTTTAATACATACTTTTTAAAGAGGAATTTTGTTTTATTTAAACAGTTCAAATAATTATAGCCACATGTAGAAAAGGATGAATCTTCCACGGATGATATAGTGTGAATTATGGATGTAAATAAAGTAACAATGTGGAAGTATTTTTGAATAGAATTTTTTTTATAGAATTTGAACTAGTAATCTGGAGCAGAAACTTATTGCCTTAGAGTTTGATCGTCTCAAAAAAACTTGCACTTTTATTTTGGAAGAGACACTTGGGAGTACAAATTGTCTTTTTGGGGAAATCCGTACTCGAGGCAAGAGAGAAATTCGAGGAAGAGAATAGGAAAATAACTTCCTGGTATCGAAAGAGCTTCTAGCGCCTATAGACAAGTGAAAAAGTTGTGCCCAGGATTGCTAAATTAATCACCAAGGTGGACAAAGCTAGATCTAGTGAAGGAGATTATGACAGAATATAGGCTAAATAATGAATAGGCCATGAAATCCTACTATTCGGAGAGGATTATAGTTTTACATGCCTAAAAAACAAAATGGTAAAAATCCAGAGAGAGAGCATTACTTTGTTAATAAAAAACTTTTGAACCATGCGAGAAAAGCAGATAAAATATAGTTTTAAGGTCACTTGGTTTTATACATAGGTCACAAAAATCAATTTATTGTCCAGTTTATTAATTATTATGAGTCACTCAAAAGGAATCAAAATATTGAAATGACTAATTTGTATGTTGATGGTGTCTTCTTTTAGGAAAACAGCACGGCCTTTGTTTTTTCATTAATTGCCAGCGATTGTCAACATGTGTAATCCTGCTGTAATGCCCATAACATTACATATGTAAGACATCGTGAACAGGAAAAAAGCAAATCTAGTGGTATGTAAAAATGTTCGTCACATCTGACCCTAGTTTAGAGGGGTTACGACACAGCTAAAGACTTTACATTTCAATTACTCAATTACGAAACCTTACATAGTTTAAAGATACTTTAAGGTTTATGAATGATGTCTGAGTCAAAGGGTGAATGATTAGTAACAAAAAACAAAAAAAAAAAAAGACAAACTCACCTTTAAAACTAACTTAATCAAATACTTGAATAATCTGCTTCCTTGTATTTCTCATATACAAACAATGGAATCAATACAACGACAGAATCGTTGTAAAACGTAAAAATAACTGTCGAAATTGCCCAAAAACATGTTCGTTGATTTTATTTAAACTATATACTCAAAATATAATAAGAAATAACTATGTTACGAACAAAATAATTTTACCAAATAAACATAACCAATGAACCTAATTAAACAATGGTCAGTGTGAAACGTTATCTTATGTTATCAGAGCACAAATATATCGTATTAATTCCTTTTATTTTTTAAAATCAAAACGTTACTAACAATTCTTATAAAAAAAAAAAAAATTATAGAATTAAAAAAAAATAAACGCAGAAGAATGTAAATACATATATTCACAGTTGATGAAATCTAAAATTAATGAAAACGCCGCCCTGAACATTCTTGTACAATAGACATAAGTAATCTCCTAAATAAAACTATTTTTCATTGCTCACTTATTTTTTGTATGGTTTATTTAAAAGAAATTAAGCAACTAAAAAAAATCTGCACTTGAGGATATCTCTAATCCAAAAACTTTGATAGATTATAATAAAGGAGCAAAACAAAAAAAAATTAAATACTTGCATCTGTAACCAAATAAACCACACGACTCCTCCTCACATCTTTGACGTTACAGACTCTAACCACCCAATATTTATAAAATTCCTTTACTTTTTAATTTCATAAATTCATGTATTCTTTATATGTAAATATTTCTAAAGTTATTATTATGCATCAGTATAAAAGCAGCTTCAATTTTTACAGTAGGAAGAATAGAATAATGCAATTTTCAGTCTGCTTCTAGATCGAAAGCTCGGAAAAATAAAAATCATAATAGAAATTAACATTTTTCTTTTCTTCCTACTGTATTAATGACTCACCAAAAACAATGAAATACTCTTCAATTATTACCTTATATTGAGTGACTGGTTACTTATTCATTATATTACTATTTTAACGTAAAAGTTCTTTATAATCTTATAGACTTTATGGTTTTATAGACTTTTTTTTAGTCTTATCATGTAAACTTACTATTGATTCCAAAACAAATCTTATGTGTGGGAACTTTCAGTCAGCTTTGTATAAAATGTTCTGTTAATATTCATATCACTATTTTGTAAACCATTAAATTATTATATTGTATGAATAATATACTACTGTCTATATACTTCTATTATTTATGTATTATTCAAAATACAGTAAACGTGAACTCATTGAAACAGCTTTTATTGGGATACAACTTCTGAAAACCCTTTTACATTAGAGCACCTTTAATTTTTCTTTTAATTTAAATAGGTTCTATTTATTTAATTACATACAAACAATTTTTTTAAACGTATTGTCCAGCGTATTTAGGTTAGCTTCTTGTAATTTCTTATCAACAATTAACTTTTTTTAATGGTGACAAACACAGAACATTAATTATTGATTTAACTAATTCTGTTATGTTATTGGGGGGGCCATCTACCCTTTTCATTAAATTGCTTTATTTTTGTATATTCAGTTAATTTAGTTCAAAATTTGCTGTTGATAATATTACCTAAAAATAGTAAAAGGATAATCCAGCATTCCGACAATTACCTGATTTTTTTATATTTCTTAAAAAAAAGCTACATTAGATTTGATCAAGTAATATAAATTCTGGCTATTGTTAAAAATTCAAGTGCCTTGCGATCCAAATTATATTGGACGACTAAGGCCTAAAATCAATTTTATTAATGTGAAAAAAGAAAATAAAAAATTCTTATAAAACAAAACAAAAAAAAATTAAAAAAACATGGAAGAAAGCAAAGGATAAATTTATTACTGACATATTCTTTTTTATTTATTTATTTTCATTTTTTGTGTATGGAAAATTAGAATTAGACTATATGTGGGATTAGGGCAGGTAAACTCATAGAAATTAATTTGGTTTATGACCGCTACCTAAAATTGTCACTAATTTCCTTAGCTGTATATAATATATAACAATTCGAAAATCAATTTCGTAATTACATAGCCCTTAAAAAAAGAAGGAAAATAATTAGGAAAAAATTCTTGTAAAAAGATTTTAAATATATGGTATTTTAAAAAGTCATAAAAGGAAGAAATACAAAATTATACCAATATATTAAGAAGCGATAAAATAGATATTACATGAAAAAATAATTTTATTTTATGCACAAATGTTTTAAATAATAAAATCAAATTTATTTGATGAAAATTTTAATGATTTTGGTTAATAATTGAATAAAATTTTATGACTACGTGTCAGATTTTAGGGTTGCGCGCGCATAGTTATCTAGTTTTTTTTGTAGAACATTCCACGCTTCACGCATCACGTTCATTCCAGGTTAGGTTGTGGGTAATTGCACATCTCTACCTTACGTACCGACTGGAACTTTTTTTTTTCTTTGTGTTTTTGTGTTTGTGTTGTGTGTTTGTGTGTGTCATGAATTATGGGAATGTTGTTTGGAATTTATTTATGGAATATTTATTGGAAAAAGTATAATGTATACATCATTCTGGGTGTGACAATTGTATTTGGGTAAAAATCTGTATGACGCCATATTAGTTGCGTCCTTTTGATGGAGCTTGTAAAAGTGCTACTTATATATTTATGGGTTTTCAGCACTGATGGAAATTGGATATTATACAGGGTTAATATACAAAAAATGAGGGCAAGAATAAATTAATGGCAATGAAATGGGTTTTTTTGTGGTAATTATTGGGAAATGTGAATTTATGGAAAATTTGACTGAAGAAAATGGGAATGTTTTTGGAGTATTTATTCATTTTAATTGAATATGGGACACGAAAATGAAACAAGAATATATATCAGGGGCAGATGATTGTATTTTATTGAAGTTTTAACGTTATTTGGTTGAGCATCTTTTGCTGGAAATGAAAGTAATGAAAATTAAAGGAATTATTATACTTGAATTAAATTAAACGAAATTAAAGGTGACTGGCGAAGTCAAGTGTTAATTGGTTAATGTTAAATTGGGTTTTGTGATACAAGTGAACTAAAAATGAACTAAATGATAAAACTGGATTATATTGGTAATGGAATTACTTATTGGAAGTTATTTACTGACCATTGCTCAGTAATTAACTTCCAGAACTGGTTCACTAACAATGAATTACTGTGGTACAAAATTGAAATATATATTTGGGATATTCATTTTATTTTTTGCTACTTAATGTAGATGTGAAATATGATAAAAGTTGTAATGTTGAAGCTAATGAAATGGGAAGAACTCCGTATACAATATATTAAAAATATGATGAAAATTGGACTTTATTTCAAGAATAAATGTTTATTGAAAGTGGGTTTGTTTGGGGCAATTAATGGTTGACAAGTGTCTTAAGATATTCTACTTAACTATAACTATCACTTTATTAATGATTAAATACAGCACAGCTTGTAGTTTAACTACAGCTAGCTGAATTCTTAACTATTTTTCATTCTTTAATTAAACGCGTCTAATAAAAGTACGTGAGAATTGTATTTGTGAAGTGGAACGCGATTTTTTTTTTTAAATCGAATTAAAAGAAATTTAAGCTAACTAGAACGTAATTTGTGGCGGCCATATTTAAAATGGAGGGACGATTTAATTTTTGGGTACGCAAATTCTTTTTTAAGCTGTCCCCTGGCGTGACGTAAACAATGTGCTTTTTAAAAAAGGTTATAAAATTGGAAATGAGCATTACCTTTTTATTTCACGCGCGGGAATTCGTGACGTAATAGCAGTAAATGGCTGATGGGGCGAAGAGAAGTTCATGTTTGCTTATTTGGGATTTTCTGTTTGGCTCTGTACACAAAAATATAGATATCTCATGAAACGGAGTTGTGGGAGATCATTCGTTATTTATTTGCGGAGCAATAACTTTTGTAATTTAAATAATTGAATGTTAAAGTTTCCCGTAATAATATAATTATGGTTCCCTTATTATGAGGCGGGAGAAAATACTTAGCTCAGAGTATCTGCTCTTGTTATTGCTTTTTAAGAAATTTTGATTAGCTAACCTTTAAAATCAAGTGTTGCTAAATCAAATATTTCTTTTTGATCTTAAATGCAAGATGGTTTGACAAAATATTTCTATTATAAATTGATTCCCAACTATTTGCTTATTTTTGTTACTTTGTATTTGTCTTCATATTTTTTGAAGCAAATAATTTATAGGTAACATGTCATATAAGCATGTTGATGGAACTTATGGTAGATTTATTTTATTTCAGCCATCATTGCCTACGGAGTATAGGTTAACATTAACAGATCCAAAGCAAAACATAACGTTACTATCGTAGACCACAAAAGGGGAAAAGTGGCGGAACTTAATAATTATTATTTTTAAATATAAAATTTAAATTTAACTAGCAAAATTTGTAAATTTTTAAAAACTTTCATAGCTTGAATGCATTTACAAAATTTTTTACTGAAATTCTCGTGAGTGTTATCCGAGAAATGGGTTGAAAAGATTTTTTTGGAAACTGATATTGTTTTAACATGATCTAGTAAATTTGCGAATATTTACGCAGCATAATTTAACTGAGAAAACATTTCAGGTAGAGGGGGATAGAATATTTTTATACAAAGGGCTACATAAAGACCTGTTCTATCTTTCCAAATATTTTAGAAAACACATTTGATTAAAATCATAAAATACTTGAATTAATGATAAAATGGGAACTACGTTTTGTGTTGCTTTAACAGATAAATTTTTACTGTTAAATCCAATCATTTCGAGAGCATTACCGGAGTATGTGGGCTTGTTGCAAATTTCAATGATTTGTTGTAATACAATCTTGGAAAACTTGCACAGCCTTCAGCAGCAAATAATGTACAGAGCCAATTAAAAGACAATTTCCAAAAATTTAACCCATGCGCTAAAGTTCGCTTAGGAATTTAAGCTATATGAACTTCTCTAAAAATAACTATGTGGGATTGCAACTTGTTAAACAACCTGTTTCTAAACGGTTTTAGAAAAGAAATGCTACTTTTCGAAAATTGAAGCAGAAGTTATACCACAAAACTTAAGTGTTTATTGGAATAATGCTGTTTCAACATTCGTTGAGCAGGTTATAAATAAGTCCCAGGGTTTTTCTAGTAGATTACCAAATAATAATTAGTGTAAATTTATTTCTAAAGGCATAAGATATTTCCCATTTTGTATATGGAAGTTATTCATGGATATATTTTGTATTTATTTGGTGAATACGCAACCATCTGGGGTACCCCCCCACAGCCTAATTTACTGCTTTCCTTATTATTGAATCTCACAAAATAGTTTGGGTAAATCAAATTGGATTCCTGTAAGATTTTTATTATTTTGCAGTAATAAATGTTATAAACCAATTTATCTGGTTCCTGGGAGAAGTTATGGGCAGTTTTAATAAGATTATTTAGCCTTTATTAGGCATGAAATTTTTACAAGATTAACCGATGAATTGGGTGTTCGTGAATTAATAAAGATAATTAACTGAACCTTTGGGATACAAGAATTATGCGTGCTAAGATGGATAATAGATATCCAGCACTGCGGGCCCTAATTGCATTTTTATAAATATTTTGTCTTTCTTTATATTTTACATTTTTTAATGGTATGCTTTCAAACAGCGCCTAATCCTAAAAAATTCTATCATAGTTTTTTTTGGTATTTCTAGAGTTTGAAATGAATAAACAAGGGATAATTGAAAGATTTTCTTTATAGAAGCTGTCAGTGCTTTAAATACCCAACTCCAGGGATATTTTGTCCGTTTTTCCAGTTTACGAAATAAGAATATTTTGTTAACGGCTGTGTACTTAACAAAAATATTACCTATTTTGTCTTAGTATTTAGATAATACGTAAGACCAGTTGTCCCATTTAGTTATCAAACCTGGGTGCCTTACCCAAACAATTGAGCAATTGCTCAATGGTTGGGTTGATAAATATACTCATATTGTCATGTCTATTAAAAATAAGTTGGGAGAATAAGGAAAAACTAAGAACTCAGCGAACTATTCCAAGAACTAGTTCTTATTTCTTTCATTAAGAATAACCAGTTAATAAAGTGAATGGGACACGTTTTGGGAATGCTTGATCAGCAAATCCCTCTCCCCCTTATTACTCTTCAAAGGTCAAACCGAAAGGTAGGCCTTGAGAGGAAGCCTAAACTAAAAGGTGTGGGATAGATGGGATTAAAAGGACATTGTAAAGGAAATGGGAATCAAAAATTGGAGGAGGAAATCCCGCGATTGGTCGGATTAGCAATGTCGTGTCTCCGGGACTTAGTAGGACTGTAGTGCCATTTGAGATAAATGATATAAATAATGGTATTTAATACATTACTCCAATCATTGCAAAATGTATATGCAAACTACGGGCATTAGGCTTTCTATGCTTCCTGATGTGGTGGGAACAGACTTGGGCCCCTGCGACCTACCGATCAGTAACAAAATTAAGAGTTGCCAAATAAGCATGAGTGCATATTTATGGTTTATTAAGAATTGTTGGGAAGGCTTAGTACCTTCGGGCTATTTATTTCTTACATTGGTAATATTTGAATCTTTTAATAATGTTAATACTATCTTTGGGCAATCCCCTAATTTGAGTTTCTTTAGTAGTGTACTTCACTCATATTTCTAGATGATCTTTAACGGATACACAAGTATTTAATATTCAATGGTTCATCGGTGGTTCTTGGCACCAGATCTCACCTATTTAATTTTATGTGATGGATTTTTTTCCCAATGAAATGGGTTTTATAACAGTTTTATTGGCGTTGAGCTTCTTATACTAATCCGATCATATTGGAATCCGATAATACTATAAATCTCTCATGCTCTAAAATGGAATAGTTTAATACCCATGGCCATTTTTCTTGAATTTCTATTCACTGGGATTTACAGAAAATGCAGCCGATTTCAGTAACTATTTGAGGCAATTATTTTGGAGTTCTTAATGTGCAAAACGCCATACAAGATTCTCCCAAAATTTGGTACTATCAGCTATTCTGGAATTCCTTATATTCAGATCCATACAGTATATGTGTCTTAAGAAAATCCATTTAAGGTGAATGGGACACGTCTTGAGTATGCCTGCTCAGTAAATCTCTCTCCCCCCAATGACTCTTCAAAGATCAATCCGAAAGGTAGGCCTTGAGAGGAGAAGCCTAACTAAAAGGTGTGGGATAGATGGGATTAAGAGGACATTGTATAGGAAATGGGAATCCTGCGATAGGTCGGACTGGCAAAGAATATTGTCTCCGGGACATTGCAGGACCGTAGCGCCATTTGGTAGTTATGCATTTGGGATAAATGATAAAAATAATGGTATTTAATACATTTACTCCAATCATTGCAAAATGTATAAGGAAACTACGGGTATTAGGCTTATTATGGTTCCTGATGTGGTGGGAACAGACTTGGGCCCCTGCGACCTACCGATCAGTAACAAAATTAAGAGTTGCCAAATAAGCATGAATGCATATTTATGGTTTATTGAGAATTGTTAGGAAGGCTTAGTACCTTCGGGCTATTTATTTCTTACATTGATAATATTTGAATCTTTTAGTAATGTTAATACTATCTTTGGGCAATCCCCTAATTTGAGTTTCTTTAGAAGTGTACTTGACTCATATTTCTAGATGATCTTTAACGGATACACAAGTATTTAATATATATTCAATAGTTCATCGGTGGTTCTTGGCACCAGATCTAACCTATTTAATTTTATATGATGGTTTTTTTCCAATGAAATGGGTTTTATAACAGTTTTATTGACGTCGAGCTTCTTATGCTAATTCGATCATATTGGAATCCGATAATATAAATCTCTCATGCTCTAAAATGGAATAGTTTAATACCCATGGCCATTTTTCTTGAATTTCCATTCACTGGGATTTACAGAAAACGCAGCCGATTTCTGTAACTATTTGAGGCAATTATTTTGGAGTTCTTAATGTGCAAAACGCCATACAAGATTCTCCCAAAATTTGGCACTATCAGCTATTCTGGAATTCCTTATATTCAGATCCATACAGTAGATGTGTCTTATAAAAAAACAGATAAGGTGAATGGGTCACCACTTGAGTATACCTGTTCAGTAATTCTCTCTCCCCCCAATGACTTCAAAGGTCAAACCGAAAGGTAGGCCTTGAGAGGAGAAGCCTAACTAATAGGTGTGGGATAGATGGGATTAAGAGGACATTGTAAAGGAAATGGGAATCCTGCGATAGGTCGGACTGGCAAAGAATATTGTCTCCGGGACATTGCAGGACCGTAGCGCCATTTGGTAGTTTTGCATTTGGGATAAATGATAAAAATAATGGTATTTAATACATTTACTCCAATCATTGCAAAATGTATAAGGAAACTACGGGTATTAGGCTTATTATGGTTCCTGATGTGGTGGGAACAGACTTGGGCCCCTGCGACCTGCCGATCAGTAACAAAATTAAGAGTTGCCAAATAAGCATGAATGCATATTTATGGTTTATTGAGAATTGTTAGGAAGGCTTAGTACCTTCGGGCTATTTATTTCTTACATTGATAATATTTGAATCTTTTAATCATGTTAATACTATATTTGGGCAATCCCCTAATTTGAGTTTCTTTAAAAGTGTACTTCACTCATATTTCTAAATGAGCTTTAACGGATACACAAGTATTTAATATTTGATATATATTCAATAGTTCATCGGTGGTTCTTGGCACCAGATCTAACCTATTTAATTTTATATGATGGTTTTTTTCCAATGAAATGGGTTTTATAACAGTTTTATTGGCGTTGAGCTTCTTATGCTAATTCGATCATATTAGAATCCGATAATATAAATCTCTCATGCTCTAAAATGGAATAGTTTAATAACCATGGCCATTTGTCTTGAATTTCCATTCACTGGGATTTACAGAAAACGCAGCCGATTTCTGTAACTATTTGAGGCAATTATTTTGGAGTTCTTAATGTGCAAAACGCCATACAAGATTCTCCCAAAATTTGGTACTATCAGCTATTCTGGAATTCCTTATATTCAGATCCATACAGTAGATGTGTCTTATAAAAAAACAGATAAGGTGAATGGGTCACCTCTTGAGTATACCTGTTTAGTAATTCTCTCTCCCCCCAATGACTCTTCAAAGGTCAAACCGAAAGGTAGGCCTTGAGAGGAGAAGCCTAACTAAAAGGTGTGGGATAGATGGGATTAAGAGGACATTGTATAGGAAATGGGAATCCTGCGATAGGTCGGACTGGCAAAGAATATTGTCTCCGGGACATTGCAGGACCGTAGCGCCATTTGGTAGTTATGCATTTGGGATAAATGATAAAAATAATGGTATTTAATACATTTACTCCAATCATTGCAAAATGTATAAGGAAACTACGGGTATTAGGCTTATTATGGTTCCTGATGTGGTGGGAACAGACTTGGGCCCCTGCGACCTGCCGATCAGTAACAAAATTAAGAGTTGCCAAATAAGCATGAATGCATATTTATGGTTTATTGAGAATTGTTAGGAAGGCTTAGTACCTTCGGGCTATTTATTTCTTACATTGATAATATTTGAATCTTTTAATCATGTTAATACTATCTTTGGGCAATCCCCTAATTTGAGTTTCTTTAGAAGTGTACTTCACTCATATTTCTAAATGAGCTTTAACGGATACACAAGTATTTAATATTAGATATATATTCAATAGTTCATCGGTGGTTCTTGGCACCAGATCTAACCTATTTAATTTTATATGATGGTTTTTTTCCAATGAAATGGGTTTTATAACAGTTTTATTGGCGTTGAGCTTCTTATGCTAATTCGATCATATTAGAATCCGATAATATAAATCTCTCATGCTCTAAAATGGAATAGTTTAATACCCATGGCCATTTGTCTTGAATTTCCATTCACTGGGATTTACAGAAAACGCAGCCGATTTCTGTAACTATTTGAGGCAATTATTTTGGAGTTCTTAATGTGCAAAACGCCATACAAGATTCTCCCAAAATTTGGTACTATCAGCTATTCTGGAATTCCTTATATTCAGATCCATACAGTAGATGTGTCTTATAAAAAAACAGATAAGGTGAATGGGTCACCACTTGAGTATACCTGTTCAGTAATTCTCTCTCCCCCCAATGACTTCAAAGGTCAAACCGAAAGGTAGGCCTTGAGAGGAGAAGCCTAACTAAAAGGTGTGGGATAGATGGGATTAAGAGGACATTGTATAGGAAATGGGAATCCTGCGATAGGTCGGACTGGCAAAGAATATTGTCTCCGGGACATTGCAGGACCGTAGCGCCATTTGGTAGTTATGCATTTGGGATAAATGATAAAAATAATGGTATTTAATACATTTACTCCAATCATTGCAAAATGTATAAGGAAACTACGGGTATTAGGCTTATTATGGTTCCTGATGTGGTGGGAACAGACTTGGGCCCCTGCGACCTGCCGATCAGTAACAAAATTAAGAGTTGCCAAATAAGCATGAATGCATATTTATGGTTTATTGAGAATTGTTAGGAAGGCTTAGTACCTTCGGGCTATTTATTTCTTACATTGATAATATTTGAATCTTTTAATCATGTTAATACTATCTTTGGGCAATCCCCTAATTTGAGTTTCTTTAGAAGTGTACTTGACTCATATTTCTAGATGATCTTTAACGGATACACAAGTATTTAATATATATTCAATAGTTCATCGGTGGTTCTTGGCACCAGATCTAACCTATTTAATTTTATATGATGGTTTTTTTTCCAATGAAATGGGTTTTATAACAGTTTTATTGACGTCGAGCTTCTTATGCTAATCCGACCATATCGGGATCCGGTTATCAAACGTCACATGCAATAAAATGGAATGTAGTTTAGTACTCATGGCCATTTTTTCTGGAGTTTCCTTTTTCTGGAATTCGTAGAAAATGCAGCCAATTTGAGTAACCAATCCAATTATTTTGGAGTTCTTAATGTGCAAAACTTGGTAATATGCTTTTGTGGTACTGGGTTCGATTCCCTGTCTAGGCCTTCCACGATACCTAGTTGGGCAGTTGTACGTAAAAGTTAAATTCCTTCGGTTTTCGTAACGCACTTTTGCTTTTTTTGAGCTTTTGCTCGATAAGCGAAAGAGCAGTTAAGAGCCTGTTCTGTTGGCTTTTGTGTTGATTATTTTAATTAACTTATTTGTTATTTTAGTAATATTACATAGGCTGTTGTTGCGTTGCCGTCACTGTCCACAGAATGGATAGTTGGGAAATTTCTAAAAAAATTCTCTAGGAGCCGTTGGAAGATGGCTGGTTGGGCGAGGTGGTACTTTCCTAGCAACAGATTCCTGGGAACGAAAAAGCTGATCCCTCTAGCTAAAGTAGGTGCCAATTTTTGTATATATGAACTTTGTTCCTAGCAATACTTTTTGTTTTTTTAACTAGCCACAGATGTGCGGTTATTATGATTATTGCTAAGTTATAGTATGAATAAAGTAACTTGGCATTATACAGAATGCCCATTTCCATGCCCATTCTGCCGGTATAGATACTTAATAGCTTAATATATGTAATTAGTACAATAATTAATCAGAGAGGTTTAACATACAAAATATTTTAATATATTTTATTTCATTACTCTTATAATTTGTTGTTGGCAGGAGATGTTGGCTTGGACAAGAATTAGGTGATTGCGACCCTGGAGAAGCGAAGTGCCTAATAAACCCTTTTCTGCTTTTTCATACGCCGAAAACGTGATGGCTTCTTCCTAGAAGAGTTGAAGAGAGAATGAATAGCTTCTTCCTAGAAGAGTTTAAGAGAGAACAACTTCCTAGAAAAAGTAATTTATTTGATCGTTTTTGTAATATTATTTGCTTGTGTTCTCAGATATATTGATTGATTCTTTAAAGTTGCTTAACTTTAGCCATATGTTTGTTGTTGGCAGGACATGTTGGCTTGGAGGAGACTAAGGTGATTTCCTCCCTGGCGAAGCGAAGTGCCTAAAAAACCCTTTTGTGTTGTTTTATCCGCCGAAGGCGCGATGGCTCCTTCCTAGAATAATTAAAGAGAGAACAGCTTCTTCCTAGAATAGTTGAAGAGAGAACAACTTCTTCCTAGAAGCGTTGAAGAGAGAACAGCTTCTTCCTAGAATAGTCGAAGAGAGAACAGCTTCTTCCTAGAATAGTCGAAGAGAGAACAGCTTCTTCCTAGAATAGTCGAAGAGAGAACAGCTTCTTCCTAGAAGAGTTGAAAAAATAACAGCTTCTTCCTAGAAGCGTTGAAAAGAGAACAGCTTCTTCCTAGAAGCGTTGAAGAGAGAACAGCTTCTTCCTAGAATAGTTGAAGAGAGAACAGCTTCTTCCTAGAATAGTCGAAGAGAGAACAGCTTCTTCCTAGAAGCGTTGAAGAGAGAACAGCTTCTTTCTAGAAGAGTTGAAAAGAGAACGGCTTCTTTCTAGAATAAAGTAATTTATTTTTTCGTTTTTGTAATGTTATTTGCTTGGGTTCTCAGATATATTGATTCTTTAAAGTTACTCAACTTTATGTTTGTTGTTGGCAGGACATGTTGGCTTGGAGGAGACTAAGGTGCTTGCCACCCTGGTGAAGCGAAGTGCCTGAACTTTTTTCTGCTGTTTCGTACGCCGAAGGCGTGATAGCTTCTTCCTAGACGAGTTGAAGAGAGAACAGCTTCAAAAACAGTAAAAAAAAACCACTGTTTTCAGTTTTATGAATTAAGAAATGTAATTAATTGTAAAATATTTTCCATAATTTTTGGTGACTTATTCATTTATTCTAAAGGAAGAAAGAAGTATCACCAATTTCAGTAATAATTTATTTTTGCCATTTTTGGCAAAAACGGACTAAATTATTAATTTCAGTGATGTGGAACATACTTTAAAGTGAAATATTTGTAATTAATTTCAAATTTGAAAATTATTTGAATTACTTAAGGTTAATAAAGGAATATTTTTATATAATTACTTTTGTACCAAACAAATGTATGGACATAAAATAAATAATCTATTCTGTCCTAAATAGTCTATTCTGTTTTGAGTCAATTCTATACAAAATCCAATACCGTTATTTAATATTTCCATTAAAGAAGGACGTTGTGATCTGCCAATAAAATATTCCAAGTATTTGTGCTAAATTGTCTGTTCTTAGTAATACCCCAAAATATTTTCTTTAAACAGTTTTTGGCCGTAAAATTGACAGTAAAGAATCACGGCGTTGAACCACTTCTTTTTACAAATAAAATATATAATAGAAAGTGTACTGAAATGGCTGTTAGCAAATGGATTGGTAAAAAATAGTTCCAATTCAGATTTCGGTCTAGTTAACCATTCCGCCTTCTGCTGGTAAACTGTTCCTTGGAATATATTATTATTTTTTTATTTTGCAATTGTACATTTGAGTGAAATAATTAGCACAGTTATTAATTAGCTAGTTGATTACCCAACTTCATGTGAAGAGGAACGAAGTTTTAATGTCGCTAGAACATAAATCATCAGAAAGTAATCAAAAATATTAACACAATTCAGAAATTATAGTATTTAACAGAATAAAATTATTATTATTATATGATGGCAATTATAGAATTTATAAATTCTTTGTGCTGATTTTGTTACATTATTTTATTCTGTCCTTTTCCTGTAATGGTCGAATAAAATAGTTTTCTATTTGTGTTTTTTCTATTTAATATTATTAGTTCGTTTTTTTATATAATGTTTTGTGAATATGTAAATGAAGTCTTAAACTTAAATAAACTACTTTATAGATTTATAATTCGCAAATGTATTACTTCCTCAATAAAATTGAAAATTATCCATGCACAAAGTGACTTAATATTAAGTAAGCTTTCGTTCAAATATTTTCTTTAAAAAGTTTTTAAACTTAATAATGAAGACAAGACAAGAGAAGGGATTATCAGCTGAGTGGTTAGCAAATACTGGATTCCAACGTGGATATTCCGGGTTCGAATCCAGCTGCTGACCCTTAGATTTTACTCTTCATTGGAGTTTCTTACAACTGACTGTCCGGTAATGAACAGTCTTTATATTTATGAAACTATTCCCAACACAACAAATTATAGATTGTATATTCTATTATGTGAAACTACTAATTACCACTTCTAATATTCAGCTACTGACAAACATTCTTTATATTTGAGTCAAAGAATGATATATTTTTATTGTTAAGAGTATGCGCTCTTTTTTGTATAGCTCAATAAAAAATGGCTTATTCATTGATTTATATTACAAAGTATAGACAACAATCTGTAACATCCAGACCACCAGTAGCAAATAGTTATTTAAGATTAAAAATTACTTATTACAGTGAACCAAGTCTGGAAATCCGACTTTTTCCACTGTTTTTTGATCTTGTATTATGAAATAAGGACGAGCCAGTCTGTAACATCCAGCCCTGTTCATGTAAATGGCTACTTGAAATTAAAAATTACTTATTACAGTGAACCAAGTCTGGAAATCCGACTTTTTCCACTGTTTTTTAATCTTGTATTATGAAATAAGGACGAGCCAGTCTGTAACATCCAGCCCTGTTCATGTAAATGGCTACTTGAGATTAAAAATTACTTATTACAGTGAACCAAGTCTGGAAATCCGACTTTTTCCACTGTTTTTTAATCTTGTATTATGAAATAAGGACGAGCCAGTCTGTAACATCCAGCCCTGTTCATGTAAATGGCTGCTTGAGATTAAAAATTGCTTTTTACAGTTATGAATTATTCATTTTGTGATTTGTCTTTAATTAAGAAAGTGTAATCAAACAATAACACTTCAATTTTTATTGCTCCAACAAGCAATACATTCTCAATAATTTTTAAAATTAAAAAAAACTCTTAAATGAAACTCATATAACCTTAATATAAGGATATTAGTATACTAAAATCAGCAAAAATATCTGAATTACTAAAATAATGCTCGGCCAATGGCGCATTCAGCGACCAACCAGCATTTTTTGCATTTCGTCTTCTAAACATCGAACATTCTCTATATTTATTGGCCCTTTTTTTTGTCAATCTCCCAGATAATGTGGAGACCAATTGTTCATTCAGGATCAAACAGTAGCTTCTAGATGCCGCAGACGGTTTGGATACAAAAATTCCACAGCTGAGGGGGGCGCCTATTATTCAATTTTCTTTGCTGGCAAAGATCCTTCATTAGCAGCTTCCATGAAATTAACGCGTTCTTTATGCCAATATGTGAGCATTCGTAAGATGGACTGTGAAAATTTAGATCGCCACATAATTAAGAAAGGTGTACTGACAGAATTTATGTAGAGGCTACAGAATTAAATTTCTGGACTACATTAAACTGGTTTTCTATGTTATTCCACAACACTGAATCTTTTCACAGTCAAATCTTATTGGGTACCTTATTTTAAATTTTACATGATTACTAGTGGTACACACAAGCCTTTGTATCCGCCCTGATTGATTTCTTTGCTCTAAAGAAAATACATAGAAGAGAAATAGATTAACATTTAAGTCAACCTAAAAGAAAAACAATAATACTGTTTGAACATGTTGAAATAAAAATGCTGATAAAATGAAATAAGACTTAAAACCCACATTCTAGAACAAGATCTGTTTGTAAAGAAAACAGAAAAAGACAACTTGCTGAACAATTTAGGAAAAAAAAACCTCTTTTGTAGTTGTTTATTAACTTAGAATGCTCGATTAGCATGACGTGACAGTAGATGACGCAATACTCTTATAACAATCTAACATACAGTAAACAAAGTTCAATCTTTCTTCTGCAGCATCCATTAAGAAATACTGCACTTTGATTCCAGCCAAAAGAATGAACAGCTACACTTAGAAGTAAAAGATACAGTTAGTTCAATTTAATTTTATAAACAATAACAATTATAGCAGCAAAAGGTTCATAACAACTTACAGTTAGATATTTTTGAAGTCATTTTTGCCCTATTATTCATTCTAAATACTTGCACATTTTAGAAGCAAGAGAAGCACATTGTCTATGAAAAGTTAAAGAAAGTTGCATAACTATGATTCGATTTTTTTCTTTAATTTCTAGAATATATTTCTCTGTTTGTATAATATTAATAATATCATTAAATATATTCCGATAATTATGTTTAAAGGCAAGATCTTTTTAAATAGAATTCACATCGCTATGTTATTTTGTCCAGCTGTGCAATAATAATATTAAGTACATAATGCATTTTGTGTACAACTATCTATCGCCATCTCTTCACTAGTTATGCTTGTATGCATGTCTATGCTATGAGCCCAAGTTAAATTGTAATTTCTTGCTTCAACTCACCATGATTTGAACTATGTGACCCTCAACACAGCTGGAACATTGAAAGTAATAAACTACACCTTTTTTTTTTTTTTTTTTACTTCAAAAGGACAATAATCGAAAAAAATAATTCATAATATAAAAAACATCGCATTCAGATGATTCAATCACCTTTACTTTTTCAATTAAAACGAGCACAAAAATGCAGTAAAAATGAAGAAAAATATTCGGAGTTATAAAAACAATTCTACAAACTACAGACGCTCAAAGCCAACTGGCAAGCATAGAAATTAATATGATGGGTTTAAAACACCAACAAAATAATCTACTTATCATCTATAAAAGTCAAATACCGGAATAACCGCTCATGCATCATGGGATGAAATTATGTATTTTGTATCCAATTCAATAAACTATAAAGTGAACTCAACATAAATAAATTATAGGCGATATATTTTTTGAAAAAATATAAATCGCCACCACATTTAAAATCTCTAATTAAATCTGTTAAAAAAAAATTCCTGGACAGTTTGTACTACGCGGCGAGTAGAGTAGTGCTTTTATTATCCGCTAGATGCCTCTGGAAAGCTCAAAAACTCTGGAATAATGATGTCTCATTGTCGATTTGTTGATTTATTTTTTACATGTCCATTAATTTTTAGAGAAAATGTTTTTCCTTCAAACTTTTTCCCTATTTTCCAAAAACATAAGCGAACGTTAAATAAGAAAAAGCATTTTTGCTACCATTATAGAGAACATGATAGTAAGTTCGATGCAGGAGTATATTTATCAATTACAAAACTTGCTATTTAAAAAATGTTTTTTGTTGTAGAAATAACGTTCAGACAAATGTTTACAAGAAGGAGAAGTACTTCAAAGGGGAGTATCTAACTTGAGAATTATTTTAAGCGTAGATAGATAATTTTTCTCAATTGAATGCACATCAACAACTGAGGTCATTTGCATCCAAAGCCGTTTGCAAAAATGCATGGCTAGCTTCCGATCGGCTATGAGTTCTATGGTTATAGATAACATTGAACATCACCAGCTTCTATGAAAAGAAAAATCTACGGGGACCCAGTAGTTAGATTGGAATCCAAGGGATCTCTGCATTAGAATGCAGTGCGCAAACCGGCTGAAGCCAAGCCGTTTCAAGTTTGTAAAATAAATACTTATAGCATTTTTTATGCAGAACCTTGTACACAAAGAAAAACTAGAATAGAATAGAATTATTTACAAGCATTTAGGCTATAAAGAGCCATTGCTGGGAGCCCGACAATTGGAACTATAAATTAATTTAACAAAATGAAATCAACTTATTAAAGTAAAACGAAAACATTGAGCATCAGCTCATATTTGAACTCTGTTCATAACAAAATTATAGAGACTGTTTAGTTTATTATCTATGCCTAGAGAATAGAGGCAACTTGATAGGTTATTTCATCTTTCATATTTACATATTTGTTTCAAAACATATTTCTGCAGCTCTTAATGTGAAGGCAATGTAGCAGAAAATGGAATAACGTATCCTTATTTTGGTTACAATATTTACAAACATTCTCTACATCAAAACTAAGTCGCTATCCCTTTATAAACAACCTAGTCTGAACTTTGGAATGATACACTTAATTGGCAGGTCAGGCTAAGTTTGTCTATGTGAACATTGCAATATATGTAAGTAATTATGCATCAGCGTTGAATTGACATATTAGTCTATAAAATAAATTTTAACTGGAATTTAGAATTTTATTAATGTCTTTTGAGATTAAAAGCCATAATTAAACTATCAAATTGTTTCTCAGCTGATGCAATATTCTGAGAAAGCCCAGAGGTCTTCAGCTCCGATCATGCTTAAATAATTTTTCATAAAAAAGGTGTACGCAAGTATTGATTACTCAGCGGTTGACTAAAATAATGGCCTTAGTTTGAGAGAGGACATTGTAAGCATGTTTGGTAACTAAGTAATAGTACCAAAAGTGGAGACTTAAAATACATCTGAACGCTTAGCCTAATCTGAAGGCGGGCCAGTTGTAAATAGATGTTCAAATTAGAACATTGAATTGCAGGTGAGATAATGGCACCTTGTGTTAATGACACATTTTCCAAAATTGGACAAACTAAAAGTCATGCTCTACTCAAAGCTGCGGAAAACTATATTTTCCAAGTACCAAGAACATTTTTACGAAAAAAATCATCGAAGGTATTGCAGTCTATCGAGCATAGTAATTCAGTAGCATTCTAATTGGATCTTTGGAATAAGAAACGCCTTGGATATGAAGAAACTGCAGAGTTTTGGCCAGTTTTATAAAATGAATGTCAAACGGAAGAATGCCAGAAGACCAATATACTTGGGAAATGTGATGGTACAGAAATAGGGGAACTTCCACACATGGACACTCAGAAGAATAAAAAACGTGTTTATTTTTTAAAATTTGTATTTGACACTTCTAACCATTATTTTAACGTTTACAATGAATTTGCAACCTTAACTTCCATAGTATATTATTTCTACAAAATTACCAACAACTAATTGCATATTTGTACTGAATTTATTGCTGAATTTATTTATAATATAGAAATATTGGAATTTAATAAGGGAGAGTGTTGGTCTAGTGGTCAAGAGCGTGGCTTTGTGTGTAGGAGATCGCCAGTTCAAATCCCGCACGTATGACTACTTTTTATTTGTTAGAAAAAATTGTTTATAGTAAAGTATGAGCTTCCGCCCCCCGTACACGTCACCTAATTGTGATACTTGGACGTTAAGCCCAGCCTAAAAAAAAAATAGGCGATTACTTTACTTTTATTGAAATTTAATAGGAAAAAATGTGAAAAAGCAGCTGAAATTCTAACATATTAATTGAAGGAACATAATGAAATCGTTTCAGCCATCTTATTGCGTGGTATTTTGTTGTATTAATAAGATTCCTTTTGAGATATTGCGTACATATTTCCCCTTCTAGTTACGCTTAAAATTACCCAATTCGTTGCCAGTACTGGTTGGCCATTCGAGCGTATGGGGGACTATTGGAACGCATTGATTCAAATAAAAAGTGCTTCTGCCTACAAATTAAGGCAAATAAAACTAAAATTTCCTAGCTGTAACTTTAAAATTCAATATAAAACTAACTTGAAGCCATCATATAGAAGGCTCTGGCACATTCTAAAACGTAACTTCAATCCATCCCCGCAATAAAAAAAAAAAGAAACTAGCAGGTGGTTGGATTTATTAGGGAATAATCCCTAGTTTTAGCAGGTTGTCAATAATTCCAAAAAAAAATAATTAAATGATAATATATTTATTTATTTAATTATTCTGTTTGTACCTTAACACTTTGTGCAAAATTCTATGTGACTGCACTGTGTGCTAATTTGTGTGCATGAAATAATAAAGTAAATAATATTTCCAATGGATGGAAGCGTTAATTATTAAAAAAAAAGAGAAAATAATCGCCATAATGATTGCATATAATAAAGAACAATTAGTTTAATACGTACTCAACAGAGTTCAATGTAGGCAGCACAGAGTTTTGAACGATTTGTCAACACTGGTTCCAAAAACTGATTCAACTTTCATTGGTTTAAAATTTGCTGGAGGTAGTCGAGTTGAAACAGGAATGTTAAAGGCAGAGCCAATCATTTAATTAGCTTACTGTTTCTAGCCAATAGAAATGCACGCTATCAAACATTGGTTTCAACATTTATAGTACCTAGAACGCTTTGCATTTTAATGTTTAATTTTTTTTTTTATGATAGTGACAAAAACAGATTTTTAAAATTAATACTGTCGTATTAAAGTGTTAACTTGTATTTTAATAAAACTATTATTTTGATTAATATTTCAAAACGACAAATGTCTTTCAAGTGGGTAATAAGAGAGAGGGGAAAGAAGCAGCAAGATGTCAGCCTTGCTTTGACCATCTTGAGTCACTGTTGAACTTGCACTCAGCCAGCAGTCAAGAGGTGACAGCTGCAACTGGTGAGTAAAAAAATTGTATGTCCAGCTTCTTCCTTTTTTAGAATTTTAAGCTAAAATCAAATGATCATAATCATTTAATTCTCTATTTGATAATGATTTCTTTATTTACGAAAAATTTACTATTTTATCTTTGTTCTCAACTATCAAGCATGAATTCTCCTCATATTCCTGCCACTCCTTCTTTGGCAGGTTAATTTTATCCTCATTGACTCCGGATTGTAGAAACAATCTTTGCCTTTAAAATCCTGTATTTTTATAGTATCTTATATTAGGCTATTATAAGCGAATATTTATTTTTTTTAAAGCGTTAACCAAATACTATTTAGTACAAATTTTCAAGAACAATTGGATTAGTAATCTGCGGAACGAGGAAGTCGAATAATCATTCCAAATTCTCTTTTCTTGAATGAATTTAAGAATTTTAATAGTCGTTTTTAGTTTTTTTGTAATCTGCGATGACCTTATTAGTTCAATTAGAAAATCATCAAAAGATTCAATCATCCCTAGGACATAAATCAGTTCAATAAATGTTGGTAATACTGAAATGTAAATTTTGTAATGGTGTCCATAAACATTGATTATTTTTTGAGTTATGTAATTTTATTTTTTTTTTATATTTTTTTTCCGTTAAATAGTTAATCGATGTTTCTGTTAATTTTGCCAGTATCATCATTTTGTAATTATTGTCTATTTATTAAGAAACAGTACAATTTTTAAAACAATATCAAGACACATCTGACGTTACACGACTTAGCGAATATGTTCCGTAAAAACGAGTTAGGTGCTGGAGGATATATGACTCCGTTATTGTCTGATAGTTTTGGGAGTCTGCTGCGTAAGACTACGCAAGAACATCAGGTATCAGCTTACTCTTAGTTTATTAGAAGGTGATTTTCCCCCAAATTAAGATTTGAAAGAGATGCATTCTAGTATTTTGTCCCTAAGAAATAAGTGGAATTGGTGTTCTATTGATAGTACTCCAATAGCTGAGTTGGTTACTTATTCGCCTGTTGATAGCCTCGTAAGGAGGCTTTCATTTTTCCGGCCGGCATTTATGCCTAAATTTAGGAATGAAGGAAACAGTATTAAACTTGCAGATTAACTACTCTGTACACGTCCAACTGCTTGAGTTCAAATAAACCTGTACCTTGGTCACAGAATGACAGCAACGTTTTGCTTCAATATCTTGCATCTTTATTTTATTTCTTTTAGAGCTTAAGCCTGGATGATTAGAGCTGGATGGCCTTTAGTGCATAATTAGTCGTAATGACCACACTGGTGAAAAACCACTAAGTCATCTTGCTTTAACCAAAACAGACGAACAGAACCTTGGTAGTTCTTTTCACAAACTATGATTCTTTGCTTGCTTGACTTTCGGCATTGATTTTCAGTGAAATTGAGAGTCAGTTTTACTTGGGAGTTGTCCAGTCAAAGTTATCTCAAAGCCGGTTAGTCTAAGGCTCCTAGCATTGCTTTTAATATCGTTGTTTATACCTGGACTGATGATGAGAGCTTATTTCTTTGCAAAGCCCTTTTTTCTTGTAACATCTTGGGCCTTGGCTTGTAACCTTATTTAGGTGGGTTCAGGCTAACATACAGTTGCGTGTTACTGAACTACTAAAGCACTACTACAGTTACTGAATTATAGAAACCTTATAAATTCTAGGTCTTTAATTTGTTCTGCCAATATGTTCGCACTCTCGAACTGTTGTTGCCCAAATTTTTGAATTTGTTCAATATTTTCCCAGAGTCATCGTTTATGTAGAGCAATTTGTCAAGTTGGGTGTACCTTTGAAAATACCCTTTTATCTTTTATTATAACTTATGCACATTATAGCTTAAAAAAAGAAGTTCTTACTCAAAATATTCATTTGTAACTTCATATTAAACGGAAATGTTACTTTAATATGGGATGTGCATAACATCAATCCTTCCTCGTGAAATGCCCTAAAACAACAACCTGGACAAAGTTGTAAATCTATGGGTAATATGGATTGCTAACTATAGTTACAGATCTACTAGATCACTGTAATTGGCACTTCAAGTTATAAAGAAAAATCGGTGAAAGCCGATTTTTGAGAAAATTTTAAAAAATTGAAGTGAAGATTTAGTAAAGTTTTCCGGTTGCCCATTTTATTTTTATTTTTTTAAAAAAACCACAAAGTGGTGCGTGGCAACCGTGTAGCGTACGTAACTATGCGTAATTTGAAATAGGTATTGGTCTAGTGGTTATAAGCGTGGCTTTGTAACTCAGAGATCCCCAGTTCGAATCCCGTGTATAGCTACTTTTTATTTGTTTGAAATAAATTGTTTTTAGTGAAGTATGAGCCTCGTCCACGACACCTAATTGGTAGTAGGACGTTTATTATAATTCTGAATTTCATATAAGTGATAAAACCGTAGCTATTCAAAAATTACACATTAGAAGTAAACCTTTTACTTACTTTGGCAAGGTGAAGAGTCGAACTTTACGCTTTTCCCGTAATGAATTGTAATTTTGGTTCAAATACGGTTTTATAAAATGTTATGTTTTTAAGAATAAATTATGTTTTAAATTTTTTGAGTAAGTAGAAAGTTTGTGAGAAAAACCAGTACAGGAAAAAGTCGTATGAGTGTTCCCTCAAGATTTTTTGTTTTTGTTTTTAAGAGTCCAGGAACTTAATATTGGCCTGCAACCTTAATACTGTAATATATTGACAGTATTAATATTAACGCCACGGTAGCCGAGCGGTTAGAGGCGGTGGCCTGCTGCAAAGCTAATGTGTATTGTTGGTAGTGGGTTCGATTCCCCGGCCTTAGGCCGTTAGATTTTTATTTAATGGTTAACATGAGAATCTAACTGTTAAGTATGCATACTAGTTCGCCTTCGTGCACGACACCTAAATTGGTAGTTGGACCTTAAAATTAGAACTACAAAAAAAATGTAGTAAACATAATATTAAAGGGAATTGTACCTTAAATAACTGTTTGTAGTGTATGCACAAATTTTAATTACTTAAAATGCAATCTTAAAATTTTCATCGAGGGGCCATGTGCAATTATAAAGAAAATGTAAACTATTACCCCTTCACACAAGTACCCCTACCGATGGAAACCCCCACTCTTTTTAAAGCCTTTTTTTTGGGGGGGGGGGGGCTTTTAATACCAGAGACTTGGATGTTTGTCTGTCATTGGTGGAATGTCAGCAGTTAAGTGCTTTCAGCTCGTGAGTATAATAATTCTTACTCAATAATATAGATTTTATTTATTTAGAATATCATTTTGTTTTTCAGTATAAAGATCCTTTTATCTAGTGAATTTGCCTAATATGTAGAATTGATAATATTTCAATTACATGGAAAATAATTTAGCAGTTCTAGTTACTGTCTTGTGAAAATTTATTTTTTAAGTATATACTCATAACCAGTACTTTTACGTTAACAATGAATTTACGGATTTAACCTGCACAGTCTGGTTATTTCTACAAAATTTGTAATATTTAATTGCATACACATTTACTGAATTTATTGTTAAAACATAGATTTTGGAATTTAATAGGAAAAACTGTGAAAAAGCAGTTGAAATTCTAAGATATTAATTGAAGAAAGATAATGAAATCGTTTCAGCTATCTTATTGTGGTATTTTGTTGTATTATCTGGATTTTTTTGGAACGACTAGCCAACTCGTGATTCCAAATCCAGACTCTTTCTTTAGGTTAAATCTCTTGAAGGCAGTGGAGTTAAAAAAAAATCCAGATTTCCGGTATCTCTCAAAGAGACTTGATTTGATACCTGCATTTGGAATGACCGTAGCAGAATTGCGGATTAACTCCTAATAATATTCAAATAGCTTCTGCTACAAAGGCCGGTCATCTACCAGAGTTTCGAACTCTACCTTGGTTGTAGTCTGACAGCAATTTGGTTTGCCCTAATACCTTAATCTTTGATGATAATAATCTGTTAAGAGCTAACTATTATTGTTTGGAAGATTAAGTACAGTAAAGTAATTGCCTGTTTTTACAAGCAGGCTTAACGTCCAACTACCAATTAGGTGGAGGACGGAGGCGACTAACAAACATACTTTACTGTAAATTTCTTTTATTAACCATTAAATAAAATCCAAGGCCTAAGACCGGGGAATCGAACCCAGTACCACAATACATATTAGCTTTACTCTAACCGCTCGGCTACCGTGGCGCCTTTGTTTGGAAGATTAGTGATGGATATCCCTTCCACCCAGTGGCTTCTCCCTACAAACCTGAACTTTGGCTTGCTTCAGTGATTCGAGGATCAATTTTATTTGGGAGCTGTTCTGTCTGTCAGAGGTATCCCCAAATAGCATTAGCCTTTGGGCTCCACGCATTGCTTTACATATCTCATGCAGTAATGCCTCGGCTACAAGGCTGGTTTGGGACTGTTTTAGTGCCCTGAAGGAAATTAGTGACCAAAATAAGGTCTTTCTGGTTTGGGTACCTGGTCATTCAGGACATAAGGGAAACGAAGCGGCAGATTTATTGGCCTGGGAAGGCTCTGCGGGACACTTCGTTGGTCCGGAGCCCTGTTTTGGGGTTCCGAAGTGTGTTAAGACTTATGGGTGCAGAATAGGTCTCAGGAGTGGTGGCTTGCCACCACTGGGCAGAAACAGGCGAAGGACTTTATTAAAGGCTATTCGCTGAGGCTAACTGCAGAATTAATCCGTCAAGGCCGTGGGGCTATAAGGATAATTGTAGGACTATTAACTGGACCCATGCAGGCTCAGAAAACACATGCATCGCATGGGCCTGGCAGATGATAGGTTCTGTTAGGAAGAGGAGGAAACGGCACTGCACGTGTTGTGTCAGTGTGAGGGGCTTGTCTGTCTAAGGATATTACTTCTCGGGAAGGAAAAACCAAGGCCTGGTGAACTTTACTTAAGAGCCGCTCTCCAGCATTAAGAGTCTGATTTAAAGGACAGGTCTGAAGGGTGAGCTTTAGAGTGAGGGGAGCCACAATAGATCCAAAGGGGTCGAAGTGGCGTAGGCCCTGAGGCCGCCCTAGTCTAATCTAATCTAATCTAATGCCTCGGCTAATCAGAGCTTTCTCCTTTAAAGAGCTCTCTTTTTTTAACAGCTTAGGCCTCAGCTCATGACCGTATTTAGGAGGTGGATTCAGGCTGAGTTCACTCGCTGTTGCGTGCTGTTCAGTATAACTTTATGATTACAGAATCAACACAACAATTGTTTTTCTAAATTACTAGAACAGCAATTCTTATAAAATACAAACTACTTTAACATTGTGTTAGCTTAAATATGTTTATAAAACAAAAAGCCTCGAAATAAGTAAATAAAGACAACACTGAATTGCTTGCCTGGGCACTTAAAAAAATCGAATGACTAACCACTGTAAACAACCATTATAAACATCCAATCTTTGAAATTTTTGCATCTAATATTAATTATAATTTATTTTTTAATTATATTATAATTATATAATGATTGTATTATTTAAAATGATATAATTCAGGCTTTTTGTTAATCATACATTTAGCAAGGATATTGATTTCGTATATAATTCTTCGTTTGGTCTCTTTTTTCGAGAAGTATTTGTTCTTTCAGTTCAATAGAGAATTACCTTTTATTTAACTCCAACATTGAAAATATTAGGCTGGTAGCACAAATGCGTTTAATGGGTCGAAAGTTTTGTAGAAACATTAATTTAATCCGGATGATATTTGTTCATTGTGCTGTTTTAATTAAAGTGATGATCTTCACCATTTTATTTTTCGATGTTTAAAACTTTCATTGTACAGAGATAGGTATTTAATTCAGTACATTTTAAAATACAATGCCAACAGTGACTATTTAGTTAATCTATTAAATATTAAGAATGAATCCATACTGAACAATATATTTTTGTATATTATTAAGTGTTTAAAAAAAAAAAATATTCTTAAGTTATTGGTTATTACAAGGAAGCTTCTAATATGGATTATCTTCCGAAATGTTATTATCTCAACAAGGTGAATAGCTAGTATTGTTCCAATTCTTTGTTTGTTTCTTCTCTTATTGTTTATAAAATTAGAAGCTTAATATTCATTTGTTTATGGGGTGCCCGGCCCTAGGTAAATGTCGAATACTGATCCCAGTAACAGAAGCGGTAAAACTGTATGAAGGCGGGATCTGGGTGGATGCTCTCAGGAAGGATAAATACAGAAAGATATTAGCTACAGTGCAAAGGTGTCCTAAGAATTATTAGGGCGTGCCGGACGGTGTCGGAGCCAGCTGCCTTAGTTCTGGCAGCTATGATAACCAATAGAAATGGCCTCCGCAAAGAAGAAGGCGTGAATGCGTGGACAGCTAAAGAATTAGCCAAAGCACACGTAAAACCAGGAGTGGAATGTCCCGATGGGCCAACCAGAGCCGGGAAAGATGGACGGCCAGATTGGCAGCAGAACCACTAGTATGGGCCACAAGGAAGTTCGTTCAGGTTGACTTTTACATGACCCAAATCCTGGACAGGGTATGGCTGTTTTATGGAATACTTAGCCCCCCGCATGGGGAAACGCCCCTGATGGTGCCTTGTATTTATGGAGACTCATCTAGAGACGACGCTGAACATACACTCTTTGACTTTGCGTGAGGTGGCCCGTGGAAAGGAAGAACATTATGGACGTTACAGAAGTTATTGTCCCTAAAACGTTGATGAAGGTAATGCTGAGGTGTAAAGAAAATTGATATGTCATCGCTTTGAATGTTAAGAAGATGAAGAGGAAGGATCTGGAGAGGATCGACAGATAAGAAGTATCCGTTTACAAGAATGTGACGATTAATATACGAGGTGCCTTCCCGAAGAAATACCGTGGAGGAAACTCTCCTGAAAAAAGAGGGGTTTTTTAGTGGGTGAAGCCCCACACACCCGCCTCGGCGGACGGTGCCTGACGGCATTTACCCCCTCTTAAAAAAAATATATAAATTTATTTAGTTTTTCATTTTATGTGATAATTGAAAAGATGTATTTATTTTCATTTTTTCTTTAAACAGATCTTGCTTATAAGACACAATGTTCTTCAAAGCAACTAATATAAAAGTTGATGAGTTTAATAGACAATTTTTTTGAATTGACTTTATGAACAAATTGCTTTTTGAACAACTTGAGCAAGTTAATTTCAAATAAATTTAATTTAATCACATTTCGTAATCTATCAAAGTAGAGATGTGTTTGGACCATTCGGTCTTTTGATGGCTCCTTCTTAGGCTGCACTGATTGTACGGTTCACCATTCACTTGATTGTACCCTTAAGACAGAGAAAGCTATTTTATTCTCGTCAAATTTTGTTTAAAATTGACAAATGAAAAGCTTCAGAAAATTTTGTGTAGTTGATAAACAAATTTAACATCAGTATAGCTAACCAGAACATATTAAGACAGAGTAGGGTACGGTGTAGCTATGTGGTCAGCGTATTAGATTCCCACACGGAAGTCCCGGGTTCGAATCCAGCTGCTGGCCCTTAATTTTCTGCTCCTAGGAGCATCTTACAGCTCCACTGTCCCCGGTGGTTCGACAGTGTTGTCTGTAACGAGAGAACACTGTCCGGTGACCGGGAGTGCACTAAAAAAAGCTGTTGGTGCCAGTAACCTCAGATGTTTGAAGCGCCTTAAATCATTAATAAAATAAAAAATTAAAACACTAGTATAGGTTATATTATAAACGGTTACTAACAGTGTTAGTTATGTCTTAATATGGATTAAAGGTCAGTTTGCGATTAATCTAATCTATATGAAAATAATAGTATTGTCTGCTTATAAAAATTATGTCAAACATAAGTATCGTTGGACAAATTCATTTCAAAATTAGTAATATAAACGCAAAAATTAGCAAAGAATTGTTTTCATCGAAACTTTTAAAACTTACGAGTTAGATTGCCTGGATTACTACTTCCATTCCAAACATTATATTCCAGTGGGATTATTGGTGATGTCGTCGCGGATTTAGATGACAATAAAATATTATCAGAAATGGTATCTTCCAACAGGCCCACAAGTGGGAGGCGACTCGCTAGAAAGATAAAACATCTGCAGGACGGTGATCCCCAGTGGTTATCATTTCTTTTGACGGCCAAAATCCACCTGGATTACAGTGACAATATATGGAGCTAAGTGTTCGCTATTTCTGTTTCAACTCTTCAATTATACAATTTCAAAGCTGTTGTTAACAGTTTTAGATTACTGAGAGTAATTGCCGGAGTTACACACCCGCCACAAGATGCAAACATTGCAGTTAGTAACCATCGTGTAAATTGTAGAAATGTAAATTGATGCCATTTTACCTTCATGGTGTGAATTGCTTTGGCGAATATAATGAATAAATACAGGGCGCAGGTGTTGGTGTAGTGGTCATGAATGTGGATTTGTAAGTGGTAGATCCCAAGTTCAAATAGCGCTTGTAGCTACTTTACTTTGCTTTATAAATCATCACCAACCCCAATAGAAGTCAAATGAGTCTAACAATTCATTTCATCCTTCACCAAGAATAGGTTCGATTGGTGAAGCTTGGATTGGATAGGAAGGATTGGTTAAGCTTAGAAAAAGCTATGCCTTAAATAAACGAAACCATGCCTTTTTTCATGTACCAAAATCAAAATAGAACAAAAATCAGAGCACTAGCTATAAACAGACAGAAAATAGAAAAATAAATAAATATAAATAAGTCTATGATTAAAACAAAGACTCTCAATAAAAGTAATCAAAAAATGCTAGTATTTGTTAAAACAGGGAAGAGATTAGCTATGCGGTTGAGCGCATTGGACTCCCACGCAGAAGTCCCGGGTTCGAATCCCAGCTGCTGGCCCTCAGATTTTTTTCTCATCCTAGGAGCTTCTTACAGCCCACTGTCCCGGTGATGGACAGTGTTGTTTAAAACAAGAGAACACTGTCAGAAGGCCGGCAGTGCATTGAAAAAAGCTGACGCGCCTAAAATCATTAAAAAAAAACAATTAAACAATTTATAAAAACACGGTAACTTGTGAGAAAAATATTAACAATAATAGTACGACAGACAAACAATCAATTTGGAAATAACTAGTTCTAAGTATACCTAATCTCCTTAACAAAAACTTACAGTTTAAAAAGTTAAGTATAAGGGTTGATTAAACGCCAAAAGGTACGATACACAAATCAGCGAGTACCCAACATTTCATTAATACTTCATTGATATTATTTAAGTAATTTTACCGCATTAATTTTCATTAATATTTTTTAAGAATTTATTAGATGTCACATACCCTTATGCTGGCCATTTTCATCTACAAAATATTTGTTCAAGTAGCACACCATTTAACTTAGATTGACTGTAATATCTATTTATCTATAATAATCAAACTATTAATCACTGGTGAAAAAGAAAACGTTATAAAAAATAAAAAAATATGAGGCTAAAAAATTCATAAACTTTTTTAAAAATTGCTTACACCAACTTACATCAATGATTTTATTTATTTTTATTTTTAAATAAAAATCGTCGGTTTAAGTTCATTCTTCGATAAAGTAATTGTTATTTTATGAAGTAGTCAATCTGGCTTTATCGTAAATAATATAGTTTTCTTCAATTACATTCTCCATCTAGGTGTTCTTCCCACAATGTTGTGTATATGTAATATAAAATAAATAAGATATGCATATTTTTAGGACAGCTAATTATTCCAGTATTTTACCATAAGTAAAATTAGGGGAACTAAATTAAATTACAATTGAGAAATGAATAAATAATGTTGAATAATCTACTTGTTATTAACTGTGTGTTATTTGTCCTCACGAATATTTCGGTAAGACGAATTCAAGACTGAAAAAATGCTTTAAATCCTCCGTGATTCAAATTTAAACAGTAGCCGGCTCTAAATTTGTCTTTTTCTAATTTAACATGCATGTATATGTGACAACTTCAGAATCAGAAGAATAATTTGGAATAGAGTTAAAATAAAGTACCTATTTATACGAAGATATAATATACATTTTATCACAATTATAACTATTATGAATGAACTGGCCAGCATAAGGGTATGTGACATCTAATAAATTCTTAAAAAATATTAATGAAAATTAATGCGGTAAAATTACTTAAATAATATCAATGAAGTATTAATGAAATGTTGGGTACTTGCTGATTTGTGTACCTTTTGGCGTTTAATCAACCCTTATACTTAACTTTTTAAACTGTAAGTTTTTGTTAAGGAGATTTTTGTACCTTTTGGACAGATTTTCCTTTTTGTCTATTAGCAAAGTTACATATCTGCTTTACAGATTGGATTTTTTTAAAATTTGGAATAAGCTATTCTATCATTATAACCTGATAAGGTGTTAAATCGGAACCGTAACTACCACTGGAGAGATCTTTTTAAAGAATGGTTATAGTTGCGGTTCCCAAACCATCCTCAATAACATTTTTTTTGAGAAAGCCTTTTTATATAAAATAGGAAGGTATTTGTACGTAAATAGCAAAATTAAACTGCGATTTCAGTACTTCCTTTTAAGAGGAGCAAGAAAAATAAACTGCGATTACAGTACTTCTTTCTAAAAGGCAAAGATTTTGAATCGAACGACAATTCATTGATGTAAATCGGTTCACTCATTGATAATTTTAACGATTGCAGTACTTCCTCTTAGTAGGTGTAAGAGCATGATGGCACTTCACAGCCACGTAGAGGAGCTTTAATCACTTCTTCGTGCTAAATTTTATCAAAATCGGGTTAAGCTTTGTAGAAATATTGGTAATAATAGTTTTAGAAAGGGCCTTATTTGGGTGGGGCAAACTCCCCTCCTTATGAGGCATAGCGTCGAGACTTTTAAAGTACAAATCTGTACAAAATTTCGATTCATTCATGAAAATCGGTTCACGTGTCGATAATTTGAAACGATTGCTATACTTCCCCTTAATAAGTGTAAGAGCAGATCGTCGCTTTATTGTTAGGTAGGGGAGCCCTAACCCTATCATCCTACCAAATTTTATCAAAATAGGGCCAAGATTTACAGAGTAATTAGTAATAATAATTTTGGAGGGGGCCTTACATAAAGGGGGCTAACTCCTCTCCCATTCGATGTACAGGGCCGAGACCCCCAAAAGGCACATCTACATAAAGTTCCGAATCGAATGACACCTCATTCATGAAAATCGGTTCACGCGTTTAGGCGCTACGTTGTTTACAAAAAAGGTAACAAGAACAACAACAAGAACAACAAGAAGAAGAAGAACAAGAACAAGAACATTTTTTGAAAAAGCCGTTTTTGCTCATTTTCGGCAACTTTTTTCTCGAAACCTATTAGATCTGGGTGGTTGCAAAAAAATTATAGTTATAAAGGAGAATTTGGAGTAAGATTTAAAGAAAATTTGGGAATTTTATCTTTTATAGAAAAATAAAAAAAATTGTCAAAGTTGGGTGTTTTTCAACGTTACACTTTTTCGTGCAGTTTTTGATGGTCAACCCTTATACAACTGTCCTACCGGACAGTTTTAATGAGCTTCACAAAATGGTTTTCATTATTATTCATATGAATTCATAAAATTAGCAATTCAATAAACCCTAATATTTCATAATAATGTTTGTAGAAAACAAAGTTCTATAGTTAAATCACAACTTCTCTGGTATACACACTAGCTATTACAAATAAATAATAACTTTAAATTTCTAATTTTATGAATATTTTACAAACAATCTTATGCTAATTAATAAAGTCACATTTATGTAACAATTTCGAAATATGTAAACAAATTAGCTAATTTAATGAAAATTACTTAGAACGTGATATTAAATTAAATAACGAAACATGTGACTGATTTAGCTGAAACAAAGCCGTACTTTTCATGATTAATAAATATATTTATTTAAATTGCTTATCGGAACTTTCACTAGCTAGGATTTGACGTCATATCAATTAAATGAAATAGTAACTTAAGAATAGACTCTATCATTGTTTAGAATTTGATCCTTAACGTCATAAATACCTTTTCTAAATAAACTTTAGAAATATTATTTTGAAATTAATTTATTTATTTGATTATTTTCAAGTATAAACAAGTATTTAGAGTTGTGACCAATTGTTTACAGCTTTATGTTACAAAATGTTTATTGTTAAGTATGACGCATATTGTTTTAAACTACAACACATTCTTGTTGTAGACGTCGCTAATTTTGGAATGGTTGTCCGTAGTAAAGTAGATCGTAATAATTAAAATAAAAATTTGAAAATATTTGCTTTCGTAGCAGAATCTGAATAAATGGTTCAAATCTTCATTTTCCATGTAAATCACAAATTTTGCACATACTTATTTTGTAGCAACCAGACCAGTGGTCGGCAACCTATGACCCCGCGGGTCACCTAGTGATCGACCCCACTGGGAAAATTTTAGTGTCCCTTAATCTTAATTACGACAGTCAGTAGGTATTCTTCCCAACGAATTAAAGGGTGCTTATAAAAAGTACAAAAATCTCCTTAACAAAAACTTACAGTTTAAAAAGTTAAGTATAAGGGTTGATTAATCGCCAAAAGGTACACAAATCAGCTGATTACTAGCTAGTACTCAACATTTCATTCATGCTTAGTTGATATAATTAAAGTAATTTTGCTGCATTAACTTTTCCTTCACATTTTTTAGAATTTATTAGATGTCACAGCTGGCCAGTTCGTTCATAATATTTTTTTGTTATAATTATGATAAAATGTATATCATATCTTCGTTATTAAATAGGTACTTTATTTTAACACTATTCCAAATTATTCTTCTGATTTATCTTAAATATGCCCTTTATTCTGAAGTTGTCACATGTTAAAATAGAAAAAGACAAATTTAGAGTCGGCTACTGTTTAAATTTGAATCACGGATTTAAAAGAATATTTCAGTCTTGAATTCGTCTTACCGAAATATTCGTGAGCACAAATAACTCACAGTTAATAACAAGTAGATTATGCAACAATAATTATTCATTTCTCAATTGTAATTTAATTTAGTCCCCCTAATTTTACTTATAGTAAAATACTGGAATAATTAGCTGTCCTAAAAATATGCATATCTCATTTATTTTATATTACATATATACAACATTGTGGGAAGAACACCTAGATGGAGAATGTAATTGAAGAAAACTATATTATTTGCGATAAAGCCAGATAATTATTACCTATTGTTATAAACGTTTGACTTCTGCATCTTTATGTAGTAACAATTACATTCTCCCAGTTGTTTATTAATCGAAGAATGAACTTAAACCGACAATTTTCATTTAAAAATAAAATAAATAAATAAAATAAACAAAATCATTGATGTATGTTGGTGTAAGCATTTTTTAAAAAAGTTTTTGAATTTTTTAGCCTCATAATTTTTTTTATTTTTTTATAACGTTTTCTTTTTAACCTGTAATTAATAGTTTGATTATTATAGATTAATAGATATTAAAGTCAATCTACAGTGTTACTTAAACAAATATTTTGTAGATGAAAATGGCCAGTATAAGGGTCTGTGACATCTAATAAATTCTAAAAAATGTGAAGGAAAAGTTAATGCAGCAAAATTACTTAAATTATATCAACTAAGCATGAATGAAATGTTGGGTACTAGCTAGTAATCAGCTGATTTGTGTACCTTTTGGCGTTTAATCAACCCTTATACTGTAAGTTATTTAAAATTTTAAACTGTAAGTTATAACTGTAATGTAACTGTAAGAGATATTGAAATGTGTTACAAAATGTGATGAAATTCTATTAATACGTAACGAGGACATGTTTCAACATGTACTTTTCTACTAAAATTTATGATGAACTTTCAAGTTGTAATTATGGATTTGATGATAATAAATTTGTAATTATCTATTTAAGATATTATTTGGTTTATCCTATCTGCAATTTTGTTTATTTTTTATTTTCTGTGATCTGAGATAATGTGTAATGTAATAAAATAGAAGTGATGTGACCCACCAGCAAAAGTTTTTGGGCAAAAAATTAAAAAAATGACCCACTTGTAAGAAACTTGTAAGGAATTTTATTTTAGACTGAATCAAAACACAATACCGCCTTACCAGTTCGTAAGTAGTCCAAAACTTCTGAGGACAACAGAATATTCACGGTAGTAGCTATTATTTCCTGATATACATTCCATCATGGACACAGTTTTTGGCGCTCTTAGAAATGCTCGTCGCGTTAAGAATATCCTTCCAGCGATTCCTGGAATAATTATAATTTATATATAATTTCAAATTTTGTGTTCAGAGTAAAATATTTACCATATTTCTTTAGTTTATCTCATAACCGGGACGACAAAATGATTGCCAAGACGCTGTGTCCTTATTTTCAAAACGATACTTATTGTATCCTTCACTTGAGTTGGATTTAAGTTTTATTTTTTGTACAAAGTTGTGTTTTGTATCCAGCAACTTGATTTTTGATTATTTGATGGGCAGTTTAGTTTAATAGTAAAATTATCGGCAATAAAATGCGAATAATAGTTAAATTTGTGAGATGACGTGCCTAAAATTCCAAAATTTATGCTGTTCAAATAATTATTAGAAGTACTATTATAATTATGTTCTAATTTATTTGTTAGTACTACTTATTTCAATTTCTCGAAACCTATTAGATCTGGGTTGTTGCAAAAAAATTACAGTTATAAAGGAGGGTTTGCCCTTTATTTTAAAGAAAATTTGGGAATTTTATCTTTTATAGAAAAAGAGAAAAAAATTGTCAAAGTTGGGTGTTTTTCAACGTTACGCTTTTTCGTGCAGTTTTTGACGATCAACCCTTATACAACTGTCCTACCGGACAGTTTTAATATAACAAATACCACTCCAGTAACAGCGATAATTCATTTTGCTAGAATCTTCCTTAAAATAATAATAGTCCAATTTTTTCATGTAGGCTTCACGTCCAACTACCCAAATTAGGCGTCTTGGACGGAGCCGACTCTCTAACGTACTTTATACTATACACATTCCTCAAATTAAACCTTAAATAATAACCAAGGCCTAGACCGGGAATCAAACCTTGTATTGCAATAAGTTTTTAGTTTTTTGTGGGCCTCGGCCCCATAACCTAATAGAAATTTCGAGATGCCATTTTGGTTCTTAATTAAAGGCGAACTCTTTGTATGTTAAAAAAAAACAAAAGTTCTGTAAATTAAAGTACAATACAAATGAGTCTTAACATAATATTTGAGATTTGAAATGTTAGAATTCTTTAAAAAGTCAAAATCTCTTTTATCTAAAACAAAGAGATATACGTATGTGAATTAGCTTGCAAACCTGTTATAATACCAACCAATATATGACACAAATCTACTAGTATTTCTAGGCATTTTTTAAAAAAAATTATAAAATAAAATTACAGAACCAAAAAATAACGATTCTTGTGTTTTTTCCCCAATATAGCTCACAGGAACAAAACAAAAATTCCCGAAAAACGAATAAGTTCAGTTATTTTCACTTTAAAAAAAAAATTGATTGGCAGCATTGATCTCATAACAAAAAAAAAAGTTACCACTTCTTTTTCGCATTACAATCTTTCAAAATGGCAGTCAGTCACTGAAGCTCACCATAGTTAAGGTAAGTTGAGATAAATTATAATGAATTACTTACAATAAATGATCACCATTATTCCAAAAAAATTTCCTTATTTCTTTTACATTTCTTGTTTCACAATTTTTGAGAAGCTTTCAAAAGAAATAATTATATTTACGCAGATTTCTGGGTTAACTTGTCTGTTTATACCATGTACTGTTCAAAGAGCAGGTTTGTCTCGACAGCATTTTGCTTATTCACTATTAGTACTATTTCAATTATAGTGTCCTGCAACAAACAAAAGCAAGAAAAAGATCAAAATTTTGGTTACGTAAATGGAATGATGTTTGGCAAAATCACAAGACTTTACCCTTTATTATAGTTTACGTAATGAAGGTATCTTTAAAATTAAATAAAAGAATTTTCACTTTATAAAAATTGCAAGTGAACACAAAATTTTCATACAATAAAAATAGCTGTAAGTTTTCTTAACTCTTTTAAAGTCTTTTTTTTTTTTAAATTTTCTTTATATTTGTAATGTAACTTTACAGATTTAATCTCTACAGAATGACTCATTGTTGAGATAAGTAAGTCGCCAAAGTATGACTCAGTGCTTAAGATAAGTTGGAGACCCTGTTCTTTCTGTGACTTTACCTGTATTTCAACAGATTGCTTCTTTTATTGAACACGGGCACAACAATTGATGAAGGTATTTTCCCGTATTTTGTTAAAATATGAATAAAACACTGAATCATTCAAAAAATTTTTAATTCTAGATACAAGTCACTTTTATACTTATGGTAAGTTCGAATTTTTACAGATTCCATTTCTATAATTTTATTTTTGCATCATTAAAAATTCTTTTAATTAAATTTCACATATTATGATTAAATTGTTCGCATTTATTTGGAAAAAAATTTAAGATAGAAGTTACAACTTCTTTTTTCTTTAGGTCGATTTGAGATCGTTTCAACAATCTTGATGATCGTATACAGTCGCTGTTTGGAGGTGGCCGTTAGGAGGAGGTAGGCAAGTTTTTTAATGAAAAAATATGGGTTTTTTCCAAACATCTATTTAAAAATTGTTTATTATTAATTGATTTAAAAACTTGCATACAGTCGAACCTCGCTTAACGAGCATAATTCGTTCCAGAACCTTACTCGTTAAGCGAAATACTCGTTAAGCGAAACAATTTTTTTCATTTAAATTAAAATAAAAGAGGATAATTGGTTCCATGCAAAAAAAATATTGATAAAATTTTTTTTTATAACATTTATTTCGAAAAAATTATATACATATGTACATATGATGTAATATAATATAAATTACATATATTAATTGAGATAAATATGTACATTCATAATTAATCCTTTTTAATTATAAATTTGTCCAATGTTCCTTGTTTCTGCCGTCGCTTCAAAATGTCTTCAAAATGTGACACAGCATTATCATTAAATAAATTTATAGATCGCATAGCCACAGCCTTATTCGGGTGATAGTTTTCTACGTGTGTTGCAACAGTTTCCCATGCTTTCAACATTTCTCTTATTGCGCTGGAAGATTGTTGTTTCTCTGATATTTTCTCCTCTTTGTCTAATAAATTCTCTTCCACCAATTCTTGTTGTGAAATGTGTTGCAACTCAACAAGTTCCTCTGTGGATAGCTCTTGACTATGATCTGCTACAAGCTCATCAATATCATCTTTATCAACTGTCAATCCCATATCCGTGGCCAAAGACACAATTTCATTATCTAGAGATTCCACAGGTTCGGATTCAATCGCCTCAAAACCAGATTCGACTAGGATTTCAGGCCAGAGCTTCTTCCATGCAGAAATTAGAGTTTTTTTGGTAACCCCGTCCCACGCCTTGTCGATTATCTTGAGGGATGTAACAATATGGAAGTGGTATTTCCAAAATTCTCGCAAAGTAAGGTTTGTCTCTTCAGTCACCTCAAAACAATGTTCAAAGAGACCTTTAGTGTACAGTTTCTTAAAGTTGGAAATTACTTGTTGATCCATAGGCTGAAGTAACGGTGTAGTATTAGGAGGCAGATATTGAATTTTGATAAATTGAAATTCGTCAAGAAGATCATTTTGTAGACTTGGAGGATGAGCGGGAGCATTGTCCAGTACAAGCAACGCATGGAGCGGCAGATTCATCTCCAATAAATATTTTTTCACAGAAGGACCAAACACTTCATTTATCCATTCAACAAAAATGTCACGTGTCACCCAAGCCTTGTTATTGGCTTTCCACATTACATTTAGTTTGTTCTTGTGGATGTTGCATTTCTTAAAGGCTCGTGGAGTTTCCGAATGATACACCAGCAATGGTTTAATTTTCAAGTCACCGCTTGCATTAGCACAAAACAGCAACGTGAGGCGATCTTTCATGGGCTTGTGGCCGGGTAATGCTTTTTCTTCTTCTGTTATGTAGGTTCGCTTGGGCATTTTCTTCCAAAAGAGACCTGTCTCGTCACAGTTAAAAATTTGTTGGGGCAAGTAACCCTCGGAAATCAAAAGTTTTTTGAAGTCGCTGACGTAGTTCTCAGCTGCCTTCTTATCGGAACTTGCTGCTTCACCGTGCCTCATAACGCTGTGAATGCCGGTTCTTTTTTTGAATTTTTCAAACCACCCACGGCTTGCTTTAAATTCTTTTTCGTCTGTTGACGATCCTGGAGTTTTCGTACGAAACACAAATGTCACTATATGGACTTTCCCTATACACCACTCATTCGGTGAAGTTCGGTTTCGACTGTATCAGTGCATTAGATACGTGGAGAATATGAAACGCATATGCGTAAACAGGAATGACTAATCGAAGAATGCGCAGTTTTCGATGAGTCAGCGAAAACTGCGCAGTCAGCGAAATGTCATTAGAAAACTATCGTTATGCGAAACATCGCTCGCTATAAGAATCAATTTGTTTTACTCGTTATGCGAATTACTCGTTAAGCGAGGTGCTCGTTATGCGAGGTTCCACTGTAATTGCATTATTATTTAGCTGTATGATATGCATCAAATTTTTCTTAATACATATTATTGACTTATTTAATAATTTTTATAACAATTTTTATGTTAATCATCACATTTATTCGTAACAATAATAATTTATGGTAAAATTTTCATCATACTATCATCTATTATTAGAAAAATAGAACAAACCTTTCGGCAAGTTCGGCTCGATTTGGTTTTTGCAAAATGTTCCCAACACATTTATTTTCTCTTCTAGAGTTAACCACTTTCGTTTGAGAGACTTATCGGTAAAAATAATGTCGTTTGTCTAAAGTTATATTGAAAAATAATTAAAATGGGTACAAGATGTATGGAGCTTATATAGGAAACTTTAGGAAAAACCAGAAAAAAAAAAAAAAAACTTGAGAGGGGATAATTATTTTGATCACCGCGTCAAATAGAACTTTTAATAATAAGGTGGTCGTTGGTGGGAGGTGAAACATATAATCCGCGTTCCCCAAAATCCATGTCCGCGGTATAGTGTAAAGTGTATAGGGGTAAAACGGGGAAATCCAAAAAACTGTCCGTAAATGGAGGTGGTCGCTAGTGAGAGTGTCCTTTTGTAGGAGGTTCGACTGTATTTGCTATTGTAATGTCTCTTTGTGGTGTTCATTAATTCTTAATTCTAATTAAGATTTAGTGAAATTAATTTTCTCAAGGACTTGTTATAAAATTTAAATTTTTTATGAAAACAATTAATTTAAAAGATGTCGCTTAAATTTTTTTTTTTTTTTTCAAAATTTGTATGTGTCCAGTTAAAGAGGAAAGGAGACGACAGATTTCTAAATAACCAAGCGCTACCGCTACGCTACTTCTTCCACCATATTGATCTACGTACTTCGTAACATGATATCCTGTTTGTTCCTGTGCAAGTAAAAATGTGTGCAACTGGACATGAGGAAAATTTGATACGTAAGTAAGTTGAAATACAACATATTTTTATTGTTAGCCATTTTAGTAAAACCTCGGTTATAATTATGATATTTCACCTATTTCTTTCCTTGATCACTTTTTAAAGGGCCAAAAGCACACTCACATGTCCTTTTTCTTTAGCTATTTTCAAGGTTCTAATTTCACAAATTTACACCAAACTTCGAATCTTTGCGCCACTTAGAATTCTCACCAACATTAATGATAAATATATCTATAAATTTGCAATTGGGATACGCGAAGTTTATGTAAAATCCATGGAGTAAAGATGGATTTCCAGTTATTAGAATTTCAGAATTAAGAGGCAAATTTAACTACTGCCTCACACATTTTACAAATACAAGATATGGATCTTCATCAATGAAATGTGGATACCAAGTTGGGAATTTTTTTCCCATAAAATCTAAGATAACTTAGTTGAGTTATTTTAATCGCTAACTAAGTCAGGGTCCGATGGTAGCATCAAAACGAAATATTAAGTTCGCTGCATATTTTGATTTTGATTTTTTGAATAAATGAATGAATAAATATTTATTTCAATAAATATATACAAAACATAAATAATAAATAATGAAGTACAATGCACAATACATTTTAACCTTCTTATCTAGTGAAGTAAGAGAAAAGTTAGGTGAGGAGGATTGGAATGCAGGAAAAAAGGAGAGGAAAAACCTGCAGCTAGTGTAGAGAGTTAGAGTAGGATATGTTTTAGTCTTCTGTGTCTGTATGTTGTAGAAGGATCTATAGGAGGCTATGTCGTGGCATAGTGGATTGGGATGGCAGTCTAGGGTAGAAAGGAGTTTGAGTAGACGATTTTGGATATTGGAGTGTACCGGTGGATAATGGACGCAGTCTCCGTGGAGTGAGTCAATTCCAGTGCGCCGTGGAGAGTCTGTCGCAGAAATACGTTCTGTATTGTCCTGAAGTTTCTTGATCTTGCTACTACAAGTCCAGGCTCCAGGCGGAGCAGGCGTAGAGTAACATCGGGCCTAATGACCCACTTTGTAGAGGAGGAGTTTGTTGGGCACAGTCATCTCCGAGCCTCTGGAGAGTAAAGGAAATAGTAGTCTTGTAGTTCAGTTAGTTGTTCTGTAGGTGGCTACAGGATGGAGTAGATTTTAGTGCGTCGAGAAGTGTCTGTCGCAAGTCTGAGGAATTAGTTCTGTGTTGGCTGGAGTTTCTTGATGTTACTACTACAAGTCCAGGCTCCAGGCGTAGAGTAAGATCGGTCTGATGACCACTTTGTAGAGGAGGAGTTTGGTGGTTACAGTCTTTTTGGAGTCCCGCGAGAGTAGAGGAAATAATAGCCTTGCAGTCCAGTTTGCCTGAGTTTACTTTGTCCTGAACGTGTGCTGTGAAAGTCAGTTTGTTGTCTAAAGTTAGCCCTAAGTACTTAACGTGGGTAGGACCTCGGAATGAGAGTGTTATTATGTCTGATATGCCGGTTAAGAGAGGGTCTGCGTTTGGTGAAGAGTATAGCGTTTTGTCTTGTGGTTAATTTTAATTTTCCATTTACTGCAGAATTTTGTTAGTCTGTCTATTGCAAGAGTAAGTCTCTTGGTGATGTTGTCCATTCACCAAGATGACGTGTAAAAGGCCACATCATCAGCGTACAAGGCTAGGTTGACATGAGGAGGTTTGGGGAAGAGGATTTATATTATTTTTTTTTTGTTTTTAAGCTAAGAGTGTGTACCCTAACACATTAATGCTACCTAACACCAAATGAACAATGGTCAAAACAAAGCAAACTACTGTTTTATAATTCGTGTCCATTTGGTATAAACAAATATTCCTTGCAGTTAGTTGTTCTTTAGAACGTTTTACACACTATGCATGTTCTTTCGAACGTGATGTTTACAACTAGAAGAACATTTTTCGTGAACAGTCTTAAGTCACACCCTGCTAACATAATCTCCAATAAAATCAATTGTTACAGAATTAATATTCAAAATCAAAGCTATAGATTTTTTTTTTGTTAGTGAAGAAAAATATCTGCCATTTAAAAATAAAAATAGATTTCTAGACATAACCAGTGCTACCTAATTTTTTTTTCGGGGCATAGGGGAGATTCGATTTGTGAAGTTAAACTAATTTAAGCACTTATACACTTTAAAACTATTCTCCAATTTTGAATACAACAGTCATTTTAAACACTTTCAGATTGTTCTGAAAAATAGTTAACAATTAACTCGTATAAATTGTTATTTCTTATTGAAACATTTAGTTATTAGTTCTGAGGATTTTTAGGGTTTTCTTATTTTTAAGTAATATAAAATAGATTTGAAGGATTATCAATGATTGAAATATTTTTCAATATGTCGGAAGCACCCAAATTGTCAACTTGAAACTCACCGTTTTGTTTTGCTTTCGTATAATTCAGCACTAAAACAGTAACCAGTTTCAGTACAGCATCTGGCCCTTTGCTTTCAACCAAATCGTATTGGTTTCCCCACTTATAAACTGATTCAAAAAATTGATGACCGTAATATCGCACCATCTGTTCATCCTTGATTGTGTCTGGTTTCATAAAAGAGGACGCTGTAGAAAAATTACAGGAATGAGGTTCTAATCTCTCTGAGACATCCTTTGGTTTAGGAATGATCTAATTCATTTTCATCAATATCTTCAACATCAGAAACAATATCTAGTCCAAGTCCAGAGGCAGTTTCAACAACATCTATTGTTGAATCAGTATCAGACTCACAAGTCAAACTGCTCTAAAAAATGGAGGGTCCTTTACTGCTTCTTCTAGTTCACTGAATGTGTAAAATTCTTTGGCTCCCATTTCTGTAAATAAATACTAAAAGTATTCTATAACTCGAAAAGTTGTTCACCCCACTTGGGGATCGTTATTAAAAATCCATTTTCTCTCTAATTCTTTAAAATATTTATGGAAGATAATATTGTTTCCTACAACCAGAATCTTTAAATTAACTGTGTTGAAAGGCTTAGTATAATTATTAGAAAAATAATTGATAAAAAACAAATTTAAAAAAATAAAATGGCTGCTATAAACGAATTACATAGAAAATTTCACTTTGTTTTCTTATTAACAAAAAGCTAGACAAGAAAATGTAAATGTTTACAATCAACGCGATATAAAAACAGTTCTACAAATTAAACTAAATATATATATCTGTATCTCGGAGGGAAAAGGCACCATGACACAAAAAGTGAATTTTACAGGGGAGCCAAATGAAGATATTTTTCCAAATTCATTTTTTGTTCCACTTTTCCGGTTGTACTCTTTCCTGTACTTCTCACCATAATTATTACAGTTGGTATGGCCACTTAACCTCCCATATTTTAAAATATTTTATTTTGATCTCCATTGTGAAAAACATTTATGCCCATGTAGTGCCTTTTACCCTTAAGTAATGAAGTATCATAGCGCTTTTTAAATATACATAAATCGCTTAATAGTAAACATAGGTCATAGTGCTTTACACCTGTTGAAAGAGCAACAAAAAATTTGTAAAATGATGCCAAAATCTGAAAATCGAAAAAAATGGACATGGTGCCTTTTCCCTCCGAGGTACAGATATATATATATAAAATATCCCCAATTTGGGATCATGGCAGTTAATGGGTTCATTAGTTAGTCATAAAAGCAGTGCGTTGTGTTGGAAGATTCCTGGTACAGAAGAAGGGAAAGCAGTGATGCCTTCGGAGCCAATTACAGGTGCGGTAAGTCTAGGAAAAACTAGCTTTTCAGGTAGAGCTAGTCGAATTAAATTTGTGCTTCTTAATAATGATAGATCTTAAATGTTTTTGGGAGAGGTTTTATAGGAAATAATGGATAGCGACAGACAAAGGCTCACGGTCAACGATGGTCTGTGAAGAGTTTTCTACAAAACCAAATTAAAACTACAAAGAAAAAGGAATATATTAAAAGTAAAAATAAAGTAAGATAATAACAAAATAAGAAATAACAAAAACGATGATACAAATTATTTGATTTTATAAAATAAAATACAAAAAATGAAACTAAGTTAATACCGTATTTCTAAATAAATTTTGAACTTAAAACACGATAAAAGAAAACGAATTAAACAAAATTTGTAAACATGGAATTGTTTTTGCACCAAATTATATATTTAAATAACTGTTTGTATTTATAATTATTTTTAGTATAACGGGTCCAGCTAAATTTAATGTAAGTGTTTCATAAGAGAAGGGGAGATGTTTAAAGTTTAATTCCTACAAAATACCACTCAAAAGAAAAACGCGCTGGTCAAATTTGACCCCGACGAAGACCCAGTTGAGGGTTAAAATGCTTTTTAACCTTGAAAGAGAGAACCCTTTTCTGACGGTAAAATAGAGTACGCAGGTGTCATTATGGTAGATAAGTCGACAAAGAAAGCAGAAGGACCTGTAATCCTCTTCCTTAATCAACCTAATTTTAATTATGCTAAAAACCCGGCTTGATTATTGTTCAATTACATTATTCTGAACTGGTCGATTTGTGGATCTGTTCAAAAGAAGAGGTTAGTAAACAATTTCCCTATTGTCTACCTGAAAGAGATTCCTCTGTTATTGTTCACTTTACTTTAACTGCCTTTCTTGTTTAACGGAAAGATAATGGACTTCTTTATATCGTTTGAGACAATACCACGATCACAAATCTTATTAAAAGCAGTAAGAATTTTACTTAATTAGAATTCAGAAATATATTTAAAATATTTGTAATTAATCTGGACTAGACTCTGGAATGTTTTATTGTTCTTGCCGTTTTGATCAACCAAAAACAATGAGTTGCTTTGAAGATTTATTATCAGATTAAAAAGACGTAATGTTCTCGACCGCATTTGTGTAAAAGAGAGGCATAATTTTCCTGGCCTGGCAAGAGGACCTCCCCATTCTCGAAAGTACGAGGTGTGGCTATTAAATAACGAGACTGATGCTACTACAGAAGAACTATGCATGCGCCAAATCCTAACGACCGACAACTGTGCAGCGTAAAGCCTTCTCTTTCGATTGCAGCGTCTGTAACGTGTCTGTACAGAAATCTGTCTGACCGGAACCGTCGTTTGTGTAAGAGATTTTTAGTTTCGTTTTGCCGAAAATATGATACTACACATGTAGTAGAGCAACTAATTGTCGTCAAAATTTCACATGAAACTTGGTAAAACCGCTACTGAAACTTATCTTTTATTAAAAGAAGTTTATGGTGATGAATGTTAATCACGTGCGCGAGTTTTTGAGAGGTTCAAGCGTTACCAAGATGGCCTAGAAGACGTCGGAGTTGATGACCGCCCGGGTCGCCCTTCCACGTCCAAAACAGATGAAAATATCGATTATAATTAATCAACATTACTACCGTGAGGTGCTTGCTCAACTCCGTGAAAGAGTAAGGAAAAAAACCACCCGATTTGTGGAAGAACAAGTCACGGGGTTCTCCATCAAGACAACTAGCCGGCTCATACTGTATTGTCTGTCGCAAGACGTTTCTAGCCAAGTACAACATCCCAGTTTTAGGCCAACCGCACTTATTCACCTAAACTGGCCCCATGTGACTTTTATCTGTTCCCTAAAGTCAAATCTGCATTAAAAGGAGCACGATTTCAGTCCGTTGAAGCTGTGAAAGGAAAAGCGGCACGCGTCATGCAGGAGCTCACAGAAAAAAGACTTCCAGCACAGTTTCGAACAATGGTGAATTCGCGTGGAGCGTTGTAGGGATAGGGGAGGGGTGTGTATTGAAGGTGATAATAACTAAATATGTTTAAATTTAAAATAACATGTTTTTACAGCAATAGTCTCGTTATTTAATGGCCACACCTCGTATTCTAAAAGCTTTAATTACTAGCTAGTTTATCCAAACGAAGTATTACGTTTGAACTTTGATTTTTTGTTTTTGAGCTAGCGTTAACACCAAAATCCATGCACACGCTAACCCATTTTCAAAAAAAAACTACTTTTTCCAAATTAATAAGACTTCCAAACGGTTTTTTTCCGGTGAGTTTACGATTTCAGAAAGCTGACATTAGCGTATGCCATTCCTTTACTTAAACTAAGCAAATTGTTTAGTAAAAATATAAAACAATTACTTAAATCAAGAAAAAGATAAATTTAATTCATTTACCAAGTAAAAAAAGGATCTTTGAAATTAGGTTGGAACAGTTAGCGAGGAGTAGATTTAATATTAATAACAGTTGGCGGGCGAATACATTCGAATGTTGTTCATAGAACACTACTTTTTGCTTATTAAATTCTTTTACAAACATTTTCATGAATGCTTTGAATACAGGAAAAAATTATGAGCTTCGGCTAGTGTTTTTTTTTTTGCGATTAGAACATATTTTCTTTGTGTAAACGCAACTTGAAAGCTATATCTTTCTTAATTATTCCTTCTTTCTTAATTAAAGTTTATTAAAAAGCTTCTAGAAAAGCAAAACAGCATTATTAAGTTGTTTTTTATCCTGTAATTCTTATATCCTCTTTATCACTGTCCGTAAAGCTTCTTAATTTGCTTTTTCTAAATAGATGGAGTTCCCTAGAAAGAAGTTCACTGCTTTTTGATGGTAAAAAACTATGTTGTAAATTAATTTAAAAACTCTTAATTGATGGATTATTATTAACAAAAATCTTCAATAGGATGAAAAAATTAATGCTAGTTTTTCAGTCAATGTGTATTCAGTCCATGAACAGACAAGACAGAAGACACACCAACTCTCTAATGATGTAAAACAGTATACCTATTGTAAATTAGCCCTGAAGATGACTCTAGTCCCTATGTAGAAAGCTCGGCATAATAAAGTTTATAATGGCTGAAACTGGCATCAATTTTTCATCCTACTGAAACTATGATTCAGTCACCAAAAATAATGAACAGTAACAAAAATCTTTTTTATCTTCATGTTAAATTGCGCTACATAACGTAATTTGGAAACTGAAATTATCGTGAAATATTTTTAATAAATGCATTCAGATTTGTACGTATGCTGATGATATCTGTATGATGGCAAGGAGTATAAAGGAACTGGAGGAAGCATTTAAAGTATTAAATGTCGAAGGAAAGCAAATTGGTTTAGGAATTAATGGAGAACAAGACTAAGAACATGAGTGTTGTTGGGTTCAGATTAAAATGTGGAGAGTCCCCTTGGAAATAGAAGTGTACTCATTTGAAAGTGAGTCATCGTTAGAGGCTGAGCTGAATAATGAAAACCAAAAATTGAGCAGGAGATAAAGAACAGAGAATTATGGACATACACTGTAAAAACATGGACCCTATGTTTCTAGCGCAGTCAACACGTTGAAGGTAATTTGACCGATAAAATATTAAGAAGAATATTTGGCACCTGTGCTAGAGGATGGTGCACGGAGAAGAAGGAATAACAAAGAGCTGTATGAGTTACACGCAGAGGACCTGTGATACTCTACAGTTCATCAAAGTGTAGAAGGATAAGGACAAGTTGCGAAAATACCTCGAAAGATGTTATTTACAGACGTGTTCGGTACCAGAAGACATTGGCTCCAACCTCCTCCAAGGTGCTGAATGTGAAGAACTGGAGGAGAATGGCCATGGTGGTAGAGAATACTTGTGGCACATTGTTGGGGAAGGCAAGGCCCACTCTGGGGCTGTAGATCTGCTTAGTAAATAAGTAGTTAGTAAAATTGTAGGTAATCAGAGATACACGGCTAAAAATGTCATAGTTTAAATGACTTTTGAATTATTTGAAAAAAGCATAAGCTTACGAGAATTTTTATGAAAAAATTAAGTCGATAAGTAAAAATATTCGGCTGTACATATTAATTGCATGTTAAGTACACACCAAAATATTTTGAACAGAATTTTTTTTTAATTTTACAAGTTATATGTACGAGTATTATTAGTACATTGTATTAATTTTCATACTATAACCTGTTTTGTTAGTCAGTAACCATCTATTTTGGATTGTAACCTCTTTTTAGCAGAGATTTGTAACTTGCAAGGCATTATGGGTAATTTCTTCACTTCAGCAGTCAAATTTTAGTTATACTTTGTCCTTTATTAGATGATGGTGTTAGATTTGGAAAAGTGATAACGAAAACCGAAGTACGTAGTTTTGAAAGAAGATTTTGGACTCAATCTTTTATAAATAATATGGTTTGTGGTAAGTTTGTTTTTTGTTGCAATTGATGTTTAGTTGTTTTAGGTTATTCAATTGAAGTTTTGAAACAGTAAAAAATGCTCAGACCTCAAACTTCATTTCATTTTTCATAAACATTTTATGTCCACTCGTATGGGCACCATTAGCAATGAGATAAACTTGTAATTCTATAATGAAAAAAAAGCAGATCATTTATTATGTTCTAATAAATCTTTAATTTCTCGTGAGAACTAACTGTAAAATTACTTTTATTTGGTTATTGAACGGTAAGCCTCGCCATAAAAACAGGCGATTAACTTTATTGCTTTTAAAGTGAGAACAATATTGTCGTAAGTTGTTGTTGGTTTGGATAATTTATAACATGAAGTGTTCTTTGTTTGTTCTACGTATTTTGTACTTAACGTTTTTTTTTCACTTAAAACTCGTCACAATTTTAGCTCTGTATTTCAGATTTTTTTTTTGCTTTTCACATTCAGAGCCCTTTCAGATAATCTAAATAAACATTGCTGGAGTTTTATTGGCTATAATGGATTTTGAAGGTCATCAGGGCCTTCAAAATTTATAAAATGAATTCATTATCGTAATTTACCGTTTCCAACTAACTATAGTTATGGAGATTTATTTTATTTTCACTTTCCTTAATACTAATAATTATTATTTTGTAATAGAACATCTGGTTGAATATTTGCAGATCTTCAATTAATTACGAGAGGAAAGGATTGTTGGACGATTGCTAGAGAATGTCTACCACTTCAATGTAACCTTTTTTTTTTGTAGGTGCTCCTCGTTTTGGTTACCTTTATCTGGAGTAAACTACCAAAGATCCAGGTACATTCAAAGAGTAAATACAGTGGGTCAAAAAAGTATTGGCACACTTTTATTTATAATATATTTGTAAATTTAAAGTTTCAATTTGCTGGGTAACATTAATATTTTGTCATCATACCATTGGCAGCATTGATAGCTTGCAGTCTTCTTGACATCGACAATACAAGACTTTGAGTAATCTCTTGTCCAATTCTACGTCCTTCTTTTAACAAAACTTCTTTCAAATCATTTTTGGGAGAAATTTTATTCTTTCTTACTTGGAGGTCCAACAGATACCATAAGTGCTCTATTGGATTTATATCCGGAGACAGTGGTGGCGTTTTCAATTGCCTGGGAACGTTGTACAGCAACCATTCTTTTGTTTTATATGCCGTTATGTTTGGGGTCATTGTCTTGTTGAAAGATGAAAGTTTCTCGTATAATCTCCAGTTTTTCGGCGCTACTTTTTAAATTATGCAGCAAAATAACGACATATGCTACGGCATTCATAATATTGTCAATGAAGGCTAAGTTTCCTACACCATTCCATGACATACACCCCCCAAACTAAGGACACTACCACCTCCATGTTTTATAGGACGGCCTTACATGTCTAGCTTGAAACGTAGTGTTTGGTTTTAGCCATACGTACCTACGCCCATTAGAGCCGAAAATGTTAAATTTACTTTCATCTGAACAAATGACATTCTTCCAGAATTCTAGGTCCTTATATACACTCAGTAAAAAAAGTCTCTGCACAGCAGTGTATAAGTTATTTCATGAACAAATATAAATATTAGGATTTTGTTTTTAAAAATAAAGGAAATGTATTTTTAAAGAGTTGATTATGAAGTTTATTTTCCATTTACAAGAAACAATTAATTTTAATAAGTTAGTGACAAATTCAGTGATGGCCTCAAAATTGAGAGCAAAAAAGTCTCTGCACACAAAGTTTTTTATCTGATATTGTTCAAATTTATTTATTTCAATAACTGGTGGGAGGCCACCTTTGTTTCGAATTACTTCTCTCAAACGATTCTGCATTGAGCTGACTAACCTTTTCCTCAATTCGGGGGTTAGTTTCAGCCATTCTTCTTTTAAAAGGGATTTCAGCTCTTCTCTGTTTTTTATCTTGACTTTTCTGATCTGACGTCCCAATTCATCCCAAAGGTGCTCAATCGGGTTCAAGTCTGGAGATTGAGGAGGGGTTCTGAGCAGACGGGGGGCATGATATAATAGCCATTCTTGAACTTTTTTAGCTTTATGCTTGGGGTCGTTGTCGGACTTTTCCTCTCCCATCTGACCCACGAACATTAAATTTACTTTCGTCTGAGAAAATTACGCGTTCCCAAAATGAAAATGGCTTATTGATATGCTCTTTAGCAAATTCCAGTCGAAGGCGCTGATTTTTTTTACTAATATAGGGCTTCTTCCTTGGAACTCGCCCATGATATCCCCATTTTTTTAGACAGTTCCTAATGGTCTGGGGGGTAACATTAACATTGTAGCCACTATGGATCATTCCTGCAAGTTCAACGGCACTGGTTTGGGGTTCTAGTTCAACAGACCTCACTAGTGCCCGTACATGATTTGATTCAAGTTTAGAAGGACGACCAGAACGGCACCGATTTCTCACAGAACCCAGCTCTTGAAATCTTTTGACAATATGTCTTACACTGGAGAACCCTAAGTTGACCATTTCTCCTATTCTTCTATAAGTATGTCCCTTTTTTCTCAAATTTACAATAAGTTCGCGGATTTCATTAGAAACTTCCATTTTATAAGAGTTAAGTTTCAAAATAGCGCACACAATAACTGGGAACGTTTCATACAAAATACTAACACTAAAAAAAATAGATAAATCTGAGACAAAAGTGACCTTTCATCTTTATTTTGATTTTATTCAACTGTGTGCAGAGCCTTTTTTGTTTATGTATTCTGGTTTATTTTTGTTATTTATGAATTATTTTTTTCAGTTATATTCTATTGATATTTCACTTATATATCAACAAACTAGATTAATTTCTGTTTTAAACAACATATACTTTATTCTCGTTATCCCATCATTAACACTATTTTAAGTACTGCGAAAAATTCTCTTATGGATGTGCAGAGACTTTTTTTACTGAGTGTAAGTTTTCGCAAACTCAACTCTTTTTTCTGCGGTTTATTTCCGTGATGAAAGGTTTTTTCTTCTTTGAACCCTCCCATAGTAATTATATTTATGAATCACATTTCGCTGGGTCTGTAAGCAGAAGGTGGCATTGGAAGTTGATGCGACCTCTTCTGCTATCATAGCGGCTGATGAAGTGGGGATGTTGCTCAACAATTCGGTGGATAATCCTTTGTTCTCTCTCACAAAATTTCGATGGTCGTCCCGAGCGCGGTTTGTTTAAAACCGAACCTGTACTAAAACTAATATCCAATCTAGTCGCAATTTGTCAGTAGCTAAATCCTTTCGAATGGTTAAAGTATCAAAATAAAAACGATCAATATGTTTTGACTGAATCTAATAGTAAAGAATTAAAACTGTGCCAATACTTTTTTGACCTTTGGATTTTACATATTTTTATATACTTTGAATCAGCTTTTAAATTTACATCTCTAATTGCTACCACGATATTTCACTCAAACTCTAGTTTAATAAAATTTGTAAATTTAAATATCCTTCAGTATGCATTATTGACAAAAGAAAAATATAGTAGTGTGCCAATACTTCTTTGACCCATTATATATTTTTTAATTTTCTTACACCATTTTTCTAGTTTGGTTACTCTTTATCATTTAGATCAGGGGTAGCCAAACAAGTCGATCGACGATCGCTCGCGATGTCTGGGGTGGAATTCCGTGTACCATGGACATAAATACGAAAATGAAATTATAATTTTACAAACTGACTTAATCTTACAAGCCAAAAAATTTGAAGATTTTTAGAAATATGTCAACTGAGAAAAAAATATCCCAGTATCACCAAATGTAGCGAATATTTATCTATTCTTGATTTCGGATCTACATAACCTATGCGAATCGCCATTTTCATACTTGAAACTAACGTTCTGTCCTGACTGATTCCCATACTGAAGACTCATTATTATTATCTCTGTCAGGATATACACCTACGAGGGTCGTTTGAAAAGTCCGTACAAAGTCAGAGAGATAGCACCACTGGCGCGTATCGAGGTTATGTTTAGTTAGTAGCATCTCTTGGAAGAACACACCCCAAGTTTCAGCCAGATCGGTCTATTTCTTTGTGTTTGGCATTCGTTTGAATCGAGGAAGTCGAGTGATTTTCAAAAAATGGACGAAAAAGAATTTCGTGTGTTGATTAAACACTACGCCTCAGGAGACTAAAGAGAAGCTTGATAAACATTATGGTGACTCTGCACCTTCGATTAGAACAGTTTATAAGTGGTTTCAAAATTTTCGGAGTGGCCATATGGGCACAAGTGACGCTGAACGTTCTGGACGCTCTGTTGAGGTTACTACTCCAAAAATCATTGATAAAATCCATGATATGGTGATGGATGACAGAAGAGTGAAGGTGCGTGAGATTGCTAGTGCTGTGGGCATCTCGAATGAACGGGTACATAATATTTTGCATCAACATTTGGTCATGACAAAGCTATCCGCAAGATGGGTGCCGCGATTGCTCACGCTTGACGAAAAACGAAATCGTGTGAAGTGTTGCAAGGACGGTTTGCAGCTGTTCCAGAAGAATCCGCGGGACTTTAAGCGTCGTTTCGTCACTGTGGATGAAACATGGATACATCACTACACTCCTGAGACCAAAGAACAATCTAAACAATGGGTTACCAAGGGGGAATCTGCGCCAAAAAAGGCGAAGACCGTTCCTTCGGGCGGAAAGATTATGGCGACTGTCTTTTGGGATTCGCAAGGAATAATCGACTATCTGGAAAAGGGTAAAACTATTACAGGTGCATATTATTCATCGTTATTGGACCGTTTGAAAACCGAGCTGCAAGAAAAACGCCCACGATTGGCCCACAAAAAAGTCCTTTACCATCACGACAACGCACCAGCTCACACCTCAGCAGTTGTGGTCGCAAAATTAATGGAAATAGGGTTCCAACTCGTTTCACATCCCCCCTATTCTCCAGACTTGGCTCCCTCGGACTACTATTTGTTCCCCAATATGAAGAAATGGCTGGCGGGAAAAAGATTTTATTGAAACGAGGAGGTGATTGCAGAAACGAATGGCTATTTTTCAGTCTTGGACAAATCCTATTATTCGGAAGGGATCAACAAACTAGAGCAGCGTTGGACGAATTGTTTAAGCCTAAAAGGGGAGACTATGTTGAAAAATAAAAAATGTTTACCCCAAAAAATTAAGTAGTTTTTATTTTTGCACGGACTTTTCAAACGACCCTCTTACTTGAATGAGAGCAGTGACCAATTAAGTGACAAAAATTTGTTTAAAAACCCTAATCATCAAGACCCATTGATAGTGTGTAAATTTCTTATCTTCGGATGTCTTTACTCCAGTGTCGGTGCTATAGTTCCCAAGATTTCTTACCTAGCTGGTCATTACTTTGTCTGGATTGCTAGCAACTTTTCTGTTAAGATGATGTTCATCTTCTTTTGTGTCCAGTGCAACTGGCAAGAACTGTACAAGTTTAGCTATTGCGTGTAACGCGGAGATTCAGTTTTTTTTTGGCGTAAATACAAAAATCATTTTGAATAATTTAGAATCGAATTCGTGTGTAGCATATGATGTTCTTTCCAATAAGGGCAAACTTATAGCTGCATCAGTTTTACGGCTCCTCTGGTTTGTTCACTGGCTGATAATTTAGATTTCCTGTAAAGGAACTCAGTGTTTTTTCAGCTAACAAGTATTGTGGTACTGGGTTCGATTTGCTGCACGCAAAGCTAAGGTGTATTGTTTGGTTAGTGGACTCGCTTTTCGGTCTAGGTCTTGGAATTTATTTAATGGTTAATAAAATTAATTTACAGTAAAGAGTATGTTTGCTAGTTGCATCCGTCCATGACACCTAACTTGGCAGTTGGACATTAAGCCCGGCTAAAAAAAAAGGCAAAAGGCATAGATTTCAGAGTACTGTTCAGAGTAATCTATAGGCTACAATTGATGGAACTCTTTCGGCTTCTTTTTGATTTATATCTGTTCATTCGGGCTTAACAAGTTCCATATCCAACAATAACTCATATTTATTTTTTGTGACAATGTTGAACTTTTTATAGTTTTATCTATATGTTCCAATTTTTGTTCTTTTGCTTCCTTCCTCTATTCTTGAAGCATTTTCATCAGTTTTCCAAGGAATCGTCCTTGTTTAATGTAAATAATAAAAATAAAAAGAATGTACAACCGCCTTGGCAGATGAAACCTCAACGCTGGTTTGTACTTCATTCTAATAAAGCTAGAAGCCCACTGAAGTAGATTATCTGTGAGACTTCATTAACAAAACAGTTTACAGTCACTACTCCGGAAATTATTTCTAATCTGACAGTGCCTCTTTGATAGGTAAAAGTCAGTCAGCCAATGTCTAATTTTAAATAAACTTATTATTCATGTCCAGGAGTTTTTAATTAATCCAGTCTAATGGTACTGGTAAACATTTTTAATTGACGATTGTTTCCATTCAGATCGTGCAATCTGGGGCCAACTCTAGGTAACCCCGAGCACCGATTTCAGAAATCTTTGCTGGGGCATTTATAAACTCTGTTACTCAGCAGCTCGTAAACTAATAGAGTTTTGTAATAATAATAATAAGGGAAGGGATTAGCTTCTGCGGTTAGAGTATTGGATTCCCACGCGGAGGTCCCGAGTTCGAATCCAGCTGCTGACCCTTAGATTTTCTCTTCCTAGGAGCTTCTTACAGCTTACTACCCGGTGATGGACAATGTTTCTGTAACGAGAGCTCCCTAATTTTGGAGGTGCACATTTATGAATGAATGTGGTGAGATGGTTTATTAGCATTATCCATTGACGCATTGATGTCCGCCTATGTTCAGAAGAGCGAAAGAATGGCCATGAACCATCTCCTGTCGACGTTGTCACCAACTATACCACGCAAACGCCATAAAATATGGCTCCCTCGTCTAACACTAGAAGTAGGTTTACTTATCCGACAATTTGGTTACTTTATCCTGTACATAAGCACTCAAAATCATCCACATCTTGATCTAAAAATTTAAAAAAGCTTGCTTAGTGTTCGAATCCCCTTCTCTTTCTATTCAATATTATTCAACAAAAGACACTCGTTGCAAAAATAGTCAATGAGTAGAAAACTGTCTTTTAAATGATAATATGGTACTTTGTAACAGTTTTTGATAAGAAAACTTGAAAAATTTCAATATCCAAAGAATAAGACCATCGGGCGCAACTAATCTGAGACAGATCTACGCGGACGCTAAGTAACACGCACATAACTCACGAGTAAAAAACCGACAGGTCTTCCGGTTAGAAGAAGGTAAAAGAGGAAGCTACTGAGGGCCATGGCTCATTCTAAGGAATACCTGAGTTGCTATCAACAAGAAAATGCCCTCTTCATCTCACAGACTAAATGCGCTCGATGGAGGGTTTTAAATGCATTTTTTTTCCATGAAAAATATACAGTGAAATTTCTCGATAAGAATTTGAAATAAAAATAAATAAGCATTTAAGTTTAAAATATTAACATTTATTTAAAGAGAATTTCACTGAAATGTTCATTAATTTGACTTTATATGTGTTTACAGGTAGTGCGGAAGATTTAATGTTCCGGAAGTGATTGAACGGAGAAAGTGTGTTGTTATCATTCACTTATAGTCAAAAGAAATTGTAGTTTTTTCGGAAGTGCGCATAGAAAAAGTTCGAGTTGCGTGTTTTTTTTTGAAATTACGAATTCAAAAATGAGAAATAGTTCCTTTAATTACAGTTTGTTAGCTTTACACAAGATATAATTTAAACTGTGTCAAGTGTTGTGAGGAGAGATTTACTAAGGGCTGCAACAGATCGGTGCATATCCCATCTTTCAGCCAACACCAGGTAGGCTTTAAGGAATGTAGTGGTCATATTTAAGTAGAATTTAATTTGGTCCGCCATTGGATTAGTTCATTAATTGTAAAAAGGGACAAAAAGAAATTATAATTCCATCTTAGGCATTTTGTAAAAATTTTAAATTCACTAGTATCCTACCCTTACACTAGACTAAAAAGAACAGTACTAAAACAGACGCTATCGACTACTTAAAAGACTTTTAGACGAAAGATCAAAACTCTCTCTGGACAACAAAAGACTGATTTATACTTCTATTTTGAAACCCATCTGGGCGTATGGAATAGAGCTGTGGGGGTTCAACCAAACGCTCCAATCTCTTCAATCTAAAATATTTCGAACTATTGTAAACGCTCCATTTTATGTCTCCCAACCTGGACCATACACACAGACCTTAACATTCCTTTTATCACCGAAGTTGCTGAAAACACGATACCAGAAAACTCCACTTCAGCCTGCAATCTCATATAAATCCTCTAGCTCAAAATCTTGCTTCAAGAACACTTCCTGGCAACCCGGACAAGACGTCTTAAAAAGACAGTCTGGCCTCGTGATCTCCTTTCTAGTGAAGAGATGTGACTAACAGTCTAATGTTTTGGGAGTGTTTACCATTGGGTAACTTCTCCACTCGTTTGCTTCATTTGTTATTCTGTTATCACTTTTACTTATAGCGCTAACGCGCTGATTGTAGCACAAATAAACGCAAAAAAAGCTAGTATCTTACTGGGCTTCGCAAAACACTGAATTTTAGCTATGGACACGTCTTAACATACAACGGATAATTTAGTGGACGCGCATCGTAGTTGATTGGCGATGTTTTCATCGAGCAACTTTGCTGTGACACTTTGTTTCTACCAGGTTTAATTTGGAAAAATAATTATTCGCAGCGATAAGTACACTGCTTCACAAAAAAAGTGGCGCACTTTAAAAATGCGTTATTTAATAAAAAATGATCTAAAAGAAATAAAAACCTTTAATTTAACAAAAAAGTACTTCTCGGCAAAAAATGAGTTTGAAAAAAAAGTATTTCTTCCGATTAAAAAAAGAGAAAAAGAATTTTAGTAACGTGTATTGCTCGCATTACTGCATCCAATCTCCTCGGCATACTCCTTATTAAATTTCTCACGAAATCTTGTGTTAATTCCTCCCATAACTCCACCAGAGCACCTCGCAACTCTTCTAAGCTCCTGGGAGGATTATTTCTCCATCTTAATCGCCTACCCAGCTCATCCCAAAGATGTTCAATTGGATTTAAATCCGGGCTGCGTGCTGGTCATCTCAGAATACGAATGCTAGTATCCTGTAGATATTGAACAACACAGGCGGCAGTGTGTGGTCTGGCATTATCTTGCATAAAAATAAAATTTTCCCCAATAAATGGTGCATAGGGTATCACATATTGCTGCAAAATTTCCCTCACATACAAATCTGCATTCAAGATTGCCCTGTTGAACACGTGAAGCTCAGTTTAAGCCCCCATAGAAATCCCAGCCCACACCATCACAGAACCACCTCCGAATGGTAGTCTACCAGAAATATTGCACGGAGCGTAGCGCTCCCCAGGCCTTCGGTAAACTCGTCGCCTCCCATCAGGTGCGTAGAGAGCAAAACGGGACTCGTCTGAAAAGGGAACGTTTCTACAATCGTTCTCAGACCAGTTGCGGTGTTCCCTAGCAAACTCTAGACGGGCTCTCCGATGGTCTACGGTGAGCAATGGTCCTATGGCTTGCTTCCTAGGGCGTAAATTCATTTCAGCGAGCCTTCTTCGTACAGTTTCGGCACTGACTGAAACTCCACGAACAGTAAACAGTGTTTGAGCAGTTTCAGAAGGAGTTGATGTACCGATTTCTCAGAGTGTGAATTCTAATAAATCGGTCATCAAGTGCTTCTGTGGTTCTTGGTCGACCCGAACCTTGTCTGCGAGTGCAGAGGCCTGTCTCCCGGTAACGATGGATGGCTCTACGGACGGCGGTCTCAGGCAACCCTAACGTTAGTGCTGCGTACCGCTGACTCCGTCCATCCTCAACTATTGCAATAATACGGGCCACTTGCTCTGAAGTAATCACCATTTTCTGAGAATTTGCAATGCTTTCAGCTTGAAAAAAGTCGAAACGCAACTGTAGAGGTCAATAAATTTATTTACTGTTGAGGTAAAGTTCACGTTGTTGTTTACACAAAGACCGAAGGGGATTAAACGAGGAATTGCTTCTCTATTTACAAGAAACTTTGGACCTTGATTCGATTAATTGTTCCCTGATACGTTATGAAAATAATTAAAACTAATAATCTTTCCCCAAAATGTGATAAAACAAAAAATAAACGCTTTTTTCATAGTGCGCCACTTTTTTTGGGGAGCAGTTTAGTTCCAAATGCACTTGTTTTGACCAATATAGCAATTGTCAGAATGTCAGATTGATGTCAGACAGCGAGTCCAACGTATCCAACAATCTCTGCCGCCTCTAAGAGTAAAATACTTTTAAGTTGCGCGCGATTTTCAAAAGTCAAATAATTATTTTTTTATTATGTTTTCAGTAAAAATTAAAAGTCTTATGAGGGAAGGGATTAGCTATGAGGTTAGCATACTGGACTCCCACGCGGAGGTCCCGGGTTCGAATCCAGCTGCTGACCCTTAGATTTTCTCTTCCTAGGAGCTTCTTACAGCTCACTGTCCGGTGATGGATAGTGTTGTCTGTAACGAGAGAACACTGTCCGGAGGCCGGCAGTGCACTGGAAAAAGCTTCGGGCGCTAATAACCTCAGCCGTTGATGCGCCAAAAAAAAAAAAGAAAAAAAGTCTTATGTTACAACCGTCTATAGTCTAAATGTCTAAAGTAATATAGACAGCTGAAAACTTTAATTGGGCCGCAAATAGGTCTTCAAATGGGCCGCGGGTTGGGGCATGCCTGCCTTAGACCATTAGTAAGGGTCTCTTCAGAAATGATTTTCTTATAATGAGAATAGACGTCGTTAATTGTTTGTTTTATTACGTTTTATTAATTTTTTATTGTTTATAGGAATTCAAAAAGCAGAAAGAAAAATGGGAAAAATCATAAAAATGCACAAAATAAACCATTAAGTCCACACTTTTGGCCTCTATATGTTAATAATCATTTATAAGTGAACTGACTTTACGGGACATACAGCGGGTTCATCATATGTATTTCTCCTCAAATTTTATTACCTATAATCCATGGAATTATAATTATTTTTAATAAACTTTAATATGGCCACTAGAATATCCTTCTTCGGAACATCAAGTCCATGTAGTGCAGAATCGGTAAGTCCATTTTGTTGCTAAGCATGTAAATAGATAATCATAATTTCATTTATTTATTTTTCAGGCTATTAATATATTTGTGTTTTTTAATTATTTATTATTAAATTCGGAACTTTTACGGTCCTCGAACATACATATTCAGAGCAAACGGTGCCGTGACTTTTCATAGTTGTTAGTGTTAATAGTGCAGAAAGTGCTTCTTGCGAATTTGAAATATTGCGTCACAAATCCAAGTACTGTTGCCAAAAAAAAAGTATTAATTGAAAAGTGTTGAGTATTAAAAAATAAAAACACATCCTAAAATAAGGTTAACAACGGTTGGAAAGTAAATGCATGGACGCAAAGAAGTACATTTTCCGTTGTATTAAAAAAACGATTTCCTGCTCCGGACAGGAAGTAAAAATAATTTATTAAGCGGGGAAAAAAATAAATCTTTTCAGCGCTAAAATTGTGATCTACAGAATTTGAATGAATGAATAATCTTTATTTCACATTTAAGTATATACATACTTATGTATGTACATAAGGAGTTCCAGTATAATACTATAACCTCCAAAATATCTATTGTTACAAAATAAAATACAAAATAAAAGTACAAGTAAATAATGAGGGGAAAAACGATGATAAACCCTTAGCCTCCAAGAAATGTTTTATTTCAGGGAGTCCCTAACTCTTCTGTGCACCGTGTTCAAACTATAGTCCTCTATTAGTCTGCATAGGTGGTTGTGACTGGATTCACACTTGCTGAAAAAAACCAGTAGCGAGGTACTTGATGTAGTGCTCTACATAGTCCAAGTTGGTGTTAGAGTGTAAAGTCTATAATACGCGTGTAGCGGGGAGAAGTTGTCACAAGCCTGAGTTTATTTTGTATGATTTGCAGCGAGGCGATATTGGATCGACATGCCAAACTCCAAGAGGGACAAGCATAAAGTAACATGGGCCTGACCCATGTACAGCAGGAGTTTATTCTCTGGGGACAGTTTAGAGTTCCTGCAGAACAGCGGGAATAGTACTCGAATGGCTGACTTACCCTTTATTGACTCTGTCCTTTATGTGGGGGGTAAAGGTCAGCCCACGATCCATTATTACTCCAAGGTACCTGATATTGGCAGCCCACGGCACAGACCGTCCCTCGAAGTGGACATGTCGATAAACAGAATTTGGAATGATATCTAATTGCTTTGTTTCTTTTCGAGTTGATCATGCTAATTGTCTTGAGGAATACATTGCTCATGGGATGTTATCCCAAACTGTCGACTCCCTGTCCTTAAGGATTAGGGATTAAGGATTAAAATAGCGGGGCCCGGGACCTGTGCCCCACGGCACCGCAGCCAAAAATAGGTTTTTTGTGCCTTCCCACTTTGGATGTAGTAAGCTCTCCCCTACTAAAGAGGTTGAGGAACATTCCCTACTAGCTCTTTTTGCGCTACTATCTCCTTTGGCAACGCAATCGAACAAGTGAGAGGCCGTTTCCTCTTCTTCCTGACACAATCTGCACAACAGTTACGAGCTAATAAGTCCCCACCTTGCACAGATCCTTCCTGAACCTACCATGCCCTGTGAATAGGCTTGTGATTAGAGTAATCTGATTTTTGCCGAAGCACAGAAGAGTCTCTTTGGCTCGTTTGTTTACACAAGCCAAGGCATCATCGTGTACTAGCGTCCTACAAGTTTCTTTTGATTTAGAAGAAAAGTTTTCTTCAGTGTATTTAGAAGTATAATTATTATTTATAATTATAATTATATAATTAATGCCCAAATGGTATAAGTCCAAAAGTTTTTTTTTAAGATGCTGCCATTGTCCCAACAAATACTTCCGTTTTATTTACATATCCTGTACAATATCTTGTTCTGTTACAGAGACTACATATTTTGAAAAAAGACATTACACACTTTTCTGATCAAATTAATAAACCAAAAATTTTTTAAAAATGAATGTATTTAAATAACATTAATAAGTAGCCAAGCGGTAAGAGGCGAGTCCTGTAAAGCTAAATATGTATTGTGGTAACTGGGTTCGATTCCCCCGTCTTAGGCCTTGGATTTTATTTAATGATTAATAAAAGAAATTTTACAGTAAAGTATGTTTGCTAGTCGCCTAATTTGGTAGTTGGACGTAAGGCTGCCTGAAAAAAATAGGCCAATTACTTTACTTTTTACAATTATCTTTATATTCAAGTTATACGAGGGTCGTTTGAAAAGTCCGTGCAAAGTCAGAGAGATAGCACTACTGGCGCGTATCGAGGTTATGTTTAGTTAGTAGCATCTCTTGGAAGAACACACACTAAGTTTCAGCCAGATCGGTCTATTTCTTTGTGTTTGGCATTCGTTAGAATCGAGGAAGTCGAGTGATTTTCAAAAAATGGACGAAAAAGAATTTCGTGTGTTGATTAAACACTACTTTATGAAAGGCAAAACGCCTCAGGAGACTAAAGAGAAGCTTGATAAACATTATAATAACTCTGCACCTTCGATTAGAACAGTTTATAAGTGGTTTCAAAATTTTCGGAGTGGCCAAATGGGCACAAGTGACGCTGAACGTTCTGGACGCCCTGTTGAGGTTACTACTCCAAAAATCATTGATAAAATCCATGATATGGTGATGGATGACAGAAGAGTGAAGGTGCGTGAGATTGCTAGTGCTGTGGGCATCTCGAATGAACGGGTACATAATATTTTGCATCAACATTTGGACATGACAAAGCTATCCGCAAGATGGGTGCCGCGATTGCTCACGCTTGACGAAAAACGAAATCGTGTGAAGTGTTGCAAGGACGGTTTGCAGCTGTTCCAGAAGAATCCGCAGGACTTTAAGCGTCGTTTCGTCACTGTGGATGAAACATGGATACATCACTACACTCCTGAGACCAAAGAACAATCTAAACAATGGGTTACCAAGGGGGAATCTGCGCCAAAAAAGGCGAAGACCGTTCCTTCGGCCGGAAAGATTATGGCGACTGTCTTTTGGGATTCGCAAGGAATAATCCTCATCGACTATCTGGAAAAGGGTAAAACTATTACAGGTGCATATTATTCATCGTTATTGGACCGTTTGAAAACCGAGCTGCAAGAAAAACGCCCACAATTGGCGTCCTTTTCCATCACGACAACGCACCAGCTCACACCTCAGCAGTTGTGGTCGCAAAATTAATGGAGATAGGGTTCCAACTCGTTTCACATCCCCCCTATTCTCCAGGCTTGGCTCCCTCGGACTACTATTTGTTCCCCAATATGAAGAAATGGCTGGCGGGAAAAAGATTTTATTGAAACGAGGAGGTGATTGCAGAAACGAATGGCTATTTTTCAGTCTTGGACAAATCCTATTATTCGGAAGGGATCAACAAACTAGAGCAGCGTTGGACGAAGTGTATAAGCCTAAAAGGAGACTATGCTGAAAAATAAAAAAGGTTTACCCCAAAAAATTAAGTAGTTTTTATTTTTGCACCGACTTTTCAAACGACCCTCGTATTTATGCATACAATTTTCATTTGCAAGTTTCTCGAGCTCATATATTCGATTTACTTATTTATTTTTTTGTGTTTGTCGAGGACCATCTCCAACTTTTAGACCTTTATAGGTTAAAGCAGTTGTATAAATAAATAACATTAATTTTCTTACATTAAAAAATAACTCCGCCTTTTGACCTTTTAGCAGCTGAAAAAGATAAGAAATTTATTCATCGTAACAGACGTATTCTTTCGAGTTATCTAAATCCATATTTTTTTTATCTCCACGTTTCGTCCTTGATGTCCTTGTAAAAGTCATGTTTTATTGGTATCTACTTTAACAAATCTATCATGTCCTTTTTCTGTTCTACTATTAGGGATACAATGATGAATGATTTATATTTTTTTTTAATTTTTGTTTTCTGAACTTAATTGCATTGACTTCTGAGCGCCGAAATTAATAAGTAATGGTACACTTAAGCGAAATTTTAAATTAAAACCCAAAATTTGTGAGTTGCCAGACTTTTCTTATTTAGTAACAGAAAATCAAATCTTTTTTTCCAAAAAAAACGTGTTTTTACTAAATTATTTACTTGAGTCCCCGTCCAAGACCAAGTAAAGTACAACCTCGGTTAACCGGCCCTCGGTTAACCGGGATTCCGGATTAACCAGGATCATGATGAGTCATCATAAGTACACCCTGGATTGGCGCCGAAACAAAAAAGTTAATTTTCGGTAGCGACAGGAAAATTTTTTGTCTTTCGATGTAACATACAGTAAAAGCTCCTTATTCGCGCTTCCTTCATTCGCGTTTTCACTATTCGCGGATTAAAAAAATGCGACCCAATTCCTATATTCCCGGAAGTACACTATGATAATAAAAGGATTCCAATAGGTATCCAACCCAATATCCTTTGTAAATGCCGTCAAATGGACTAATAAAAAAAGTAAAATAGATCTTATTACAACTTTGCCTAAAGTATGTTGTTAAATGATATCGCCGAGGACTTTGACATAAGCCGCCTTCGCCGCGATCGGTGATTTTGAGAATGTAAACGCACAGAATGAAAGCAATTGTTCGTGATCCAGCAATAGAAAAAATGGAAGTGGCGTTGTCATTATGGATCGAAGACCGCAATCAAAAAAGGGTGCCCCTGAGTGGTCCAATGGTCCGGGAGAAGGCAAAGTATCTTTACGCTCATTTTAAAGAACCTGATGGTAGTTGTAGTGGCAAGTTCAAACTTTGACTGTAAACAAAAGCTTTTAAAAACTGCCAAGCAAGAGAAAATTACAAAATTCTTCAAACCATTGCCTAAGCCTTAAGATAATTAATCAAAATGTTCAAAAACTTCAATTAAATTGATTTTTTTATATATTTGTTTTTTTTTTTTATTTTGTCAGCTAGGAACGTATCCCCTATAATCCCATATAAATTACCATTCCGTATTCACGGTTTCTGTATTCGCGGCATATTTATGGAACATATATCCCGCGAATAAAGAGCTTTTACTGTATAATTGGTAGGCGTGGCAGCAACTCTTTTATACCTGATTTTCTTGTAGGGTCATTATGTATGTTATGTATGTAAAAACCCTGAAGAAATCGTCCAGAACATCCGAGAAGGACGAACCGGAAGAAGGAAATGAAATCGACTGTAGAAGAGGAATGGTCACCCAGGAATATTCCCTGGATGCAGCATCGAATTCAGTTGCTGAATTGATAGAATTTTTTGCACTATAAGAACATTCCAACCAGTGACCAAAGTCGTGCTTTTTAAATTGCGTACACTCATCAGAGAGTGGTCGTTTTTTGATAAAAAAAAAAAAAGTAAACAACACTTGAAAAGTATTTTTCAAAAAGTTGAACGGCAAAAAAGTAATACTGTGTATTCGGTTTAACCGGGATTTCAGTTTTCCGGGATGGGTATAGCAGGAGGTCAGCCCCGGTTAATCGAGTTGGAAGTTGGACGTTAAATCCTGTCCGAAAAAATAGACGATTAATTTGCTTTTTATTATTATTAATTTTATTAAGAGTGGAGGATAGGTAACAGAATTCATAAAAATGTACAAATATCATAAAAATTTGTCGTGTCCAAAACACCCAGACTACTGAAATAATGTTCACAAGCGCGATGCGTGGGCGAAGATTTACGCCAACCTGTCCTATGCAGGAATAGCTTTTAGCAATGTTGTTCTCCTTTACTTTTTTTTTTTATTACGCTCCAATAAATATTCTAAATCATTCAGATGCTGTGTCATTTTCTTGTACAGATCACTGTCAGATCGAGGTTTTAAATTTTAGCTCTTAAATAAAAAGTGTCTTAAGGAATAATGAATTAAGGAGCAGCTGATGTAAGAGAATGCACATGACTGAAAATTGCTGATATACGAGGGGGTACCCAAAAAAAACCGGAATTATTTTTTAAAAGCTATTTATTTACAAATTTTTTACAGAACAACCTTATCCCCTTCAAAATACTCTCCATTACAACTAATACATTTGTCCCACCGGTGCTTCCACTGTTCGAAACATGTTTTGTAGTCATCTTTAGAAATGGCTGACAGCTCCTTCTTCGTTTTTTTCTTGACCTCTTCAATGTTGTCAAATCGGTGACCTTTCATGCCCTTTTTCATGCGTGGAAATAAGAAAAAGTCGCACGGAGCCAGGTCAGGCGAGTAAGGTGCGTGGGGCAGCGGAACCATGCCATTTTTAGCCAAAAACTGTGTAACAGAGATGGCTGTGTGTGCAGGTGCATTGTCGTGGTGGAAGAACCAGTCTCCTGTTTGCCACAAATCGGGTCTTTTTTGGCGAACACTATTGCGCAATCTTTTCAAAACTTCCAAATACAAGGTTTGATTGACGGTCTGACCTGGGGGGGACAAACTCTGAATGGACTACGCCTTTGGCATCAAAAAAGCAAATCAGCATTGTTTTGATGTTTGACTTGACGACGACATTTTTTTGGTCGGGGTGAAGATGACGTCTTCCATTGGCTCGACTGTTGCTTTGTTTCTGGATCATAACCATAGCACCATGACTCATCACCAGTAATGACCTTTGACAGAAAGTCTGGATCAGTTTCAAGCTGTTGTTTCAAAGCACGACATGTTTCAACTCGATGTTCTTTTTGATTGTCAGTCAGAACTCGAGGAACAAACTTGGCAGCAACCCTTTTCATCCCCAAATCTTCCGTTAAAATTCGCTGAACCGAGCTCCAAGATAACCCACTACTCTCTTACAGTTGATCAATTGTCTGTCGACGGTCTGTGAACACCAGCTCTCGAATTTTTTCAACATTTTCGTCGATTCGGGCAGTTGATGGACGTCCAGAACGAGGTTTGTCATCAATCGACATGTCGCCATTTTTAAACCGAGTAAACCACTCGTATACTTGAGTTTTTCCCATAGCGTCATCTTTGTAAGCTGTTTTCAACATTAAAACACTTTCAGCAGCATTTTTGCCGAGTAGAAAACAAAATTTCAGAGCTGCACGTTGTTCACTTAAACTTGCCATCATAAAAAACGAAAAAAGAACAAAACAGCGCTGGAAAAACAATCACTGCAGATGAACAGAACAAGCCAGGCAGACAACACAGGCAGGACTGAACTGGCAAGGAATTGCGCTATACACGTCTAGCGGCAGAAATGCGTACTACATAAGCTCCATGCGCGGCAACGCAATTCCGGTTATTTTTGGGTACCCCATCGTACAGTGCCGAACAAAAGTCTGCATATACCCTGAAAATTTGTCTTTTATCTCGGTCGGAAAGGATATCTCGCGTGGCTTCTTTGAATAATGTTTGCAATGTTACGATATGAAAATCCTTGATTATTTAATTGTAACTATTAATCTGCGTTCTGACACAGGAATTTCCTTTCTTTGGTGAGCCATTTTAAACAATAATAAATTCTTAACTCAGATCCGCCTATATTCACGTTTCAACTATAACTAATAAATTTGTAAATATTAAGATTTACCCTAACTAGTAAGTATTATTATAATATTGAATATATCAATTGTGTATGTGGACTTCTGTTCAGGGAACTCCGATCTTTTTATTTATATGCAATGGGAGATGGCAGAGGTCTTTTCATCTCTCAGATATATATTTAGTAACAATAGTTACCAATGTTTAAATCATATTTTTACACTAATAATTCTTTATTTTGAAAATTCCCGAAATATTGAGGTGTATGTAGACTTTTGTTCGGAACTGTACGTAATGCTTGCCAGGCGTTACGTCACGATAGCCAAGCCGGTTCAAGGCGAGGACTATCAAAGCTAAGTGTGGTTAATCCCCGGTCTAAGGCTTTTCTAATTAATGGTTAATATCGCCTCCGTCGTCCCGCAATACCTAATTTGGTAAAGCCCACCTGCAAAAAAATTGGCATCACTTTTTTTTGCATTATACTAGCAAAAAAAAAAAAAAACCTGTATAATATAGGACATCTTAGGAAGGGGATTTTAGCTGAGTGATTAGCGAATGCTGGATTCCTCAGATCCAGAGAGCTGTTGATAACCTCCTGGTTAAATCTGGCTTGCAAGCCAGAGGAAGCACCTTTGAAGGCACAGTATATGCCTGAAAAGCTGCGTAAAGTGTATTATTACATTGGTCACTTAAATATGTGGCAGGAGGTTTCCAATTTTTTGGGGTAATTAAACGTAACTCTCCCAAAATTACCAAATAATTATTAAACCTTCTTGTTTGTAACAGAAGTAAAATTAGTTTTTAGCCATTTTGTGTATGCTTGAGCACATCTAAAGCTCTTAACATTTGACTATTCAATATATAATTTCAATCATATCCTTGTTTTAAATAAGTCAGTAAGAAGGGGACACATGGATACATCGGATCCACTTTTTATCTTGTATTATTTGTTTATAAAAGGATTTGTGTATGCAACTCCTTCTGTACAACTTTTTGGGAAAAACAGAATAAAAAAAATCACTTGCTTAGAAAAATCACTCGGAAAACGACTTATTTCCCGATATTAAGAAAAATACTAGCTTTACCGCCTTGGCAATATTTTTAGTAGAAAGGGTATGAAAAAATACATAAAAAATGACCAATCGCGTGCACTTCTTTCTCTTTGATAACAAGTTAAAAAATTGAAATATGATTAATAAATATCCAGATTTTTGAAATGGCCTAGCACCTTTAATTTTAAAAACATCAAATTGCGGTTTCCGGTTTCTTTCATAACTTTTTATACTCCTTAAAAATGTGTACATGAAAATTGGGGTCATCAGCGAACCCCTTACTTTTGGACGCGCGTCAGCCGCGTACACGGGCAGAAAACGAAAATCAAGTCACATATTCTGAAACTAGAGGTGACGGGCAACAAATCTTTTCTCTACCATTTTTTTTTTTTAGCTCAGATCGACCGTTTAAGCATGAAATGCATTTGAGCCGTCTTAAAATGAAAACACCCTGTATAATAAATTCCCAATTATAGGTTAACTATAATTTGAGATTAACTACTCATAAATGTTCCAATTTCTATTTTCTGTAATTTTTCATTGAAAAATTCATTTTTAGAGGCATTTTTGGGGAATTAGGTGGGGTGTAAAAGGCTTCCTCGTCTAATGTGTTAGTTTAGGATAATGGTATGTTTTACACACTATTATAATGCTTAGCAAAAAATATTGATTGATTGATTTAAAATATAAACATCAATGGTTAGCTGGTGGCAAAAAGAAATAATAATATTCTTGAATTAATCGTCCGATTTGGACATCCCAGACAATCATTTAAGTTTGTCAAATTTGAACATTATAACAATGTTTTAGTTAATTGAATCCTTGAAAATGGTTATAGTAAGACAAAAAAGTCCTAGTAAATTTTAACACCAGATTTTTTGCAGTAATATTACCAGAAGAATTCGTGATTAAGATATCGGTCTATAACCCTTCATCGGGCGCAGCTAATCTGTGAGATTAATGACCAAATATCAGTTAATTTCATCAAAAATGTTTTGGAAACGTATGATAAAATGTCAGTTTACTTCAATTTTTCTTAAAAAAAAAAAAAAAAAATTGTCAAGCAGAATAGAACATTAACGTGAATAGAAAAAATCACAGAAATCCCTAATTTGGAGGTGCACATATTTTGTGAATATGTTATAGTTTATTAGCATCATTATCCAATAAATTTTGGTGTCCACTTTGTTCAGAAGAGCGCAAAAAATGACCATGAACCATCTCCGAACGTTTCTGTACACTCTGTACATTCCTGTTGTCACCAACTACCACCTGGCAAACACAATAAAATATTGTGGTTTCCTCGTCTAACTCTTGAAGTAGGTTTACTTAACCGACAATTTGGTTACTTTATCCTGTACCATACCCACTCTAATTCATCCGCATCATGTTCGTCTAAAAATAAAAAAGCTTCATGTTCAGAGTCTGAATCTCCTTCTCTTTCTTCTATTCAATGTTATTCTTCAGAAAACACTCATTGCAGAAATAAAATCAATGAATGGGAAACTGTCTCATAAATGATAGTACTTACTTTGCAAAAGTGGAGAGTGTGGAACTGGCCCTGAACTTCTACCCCCCAAATCCCTTTTTGACCAGCAGAAATGCGTTGAAGGAGGATAATTTCGACTTTTTTTTTATTATATTTATCCTAGCCTTGCTTCCTTATCGCTTATCCGTCAGTATTTGGGGGAGATATTCCTCTCATCTTGATTTCTTGCTCAGTTCAATGAATTGGTCCCAGACTGATCTATTCTTGTCCAAGATATCTGGTCGCTGCTTGGAATTTTAGAAAAATAATACTCAATCAAATCAACTATCTCTGAATCTCCAATGTAATTTAATATTTATATTTGATTTTAATTTTATTTTTTTAGCCTTAAAATTACTCAGTCCAAACCAAACCGTGGCAGACGGTTCTCCTGGCTAAGCTTATTTATTTTTATTTTTTGTATTTTTTTCCAAAGGATGTGTATTTTGAATTATTATTATTATTATTATTTTAATTAATTTTATTATTATTACCGTAACAAGAATACGGCCATTATTATTATCGTAACAAGAATTACGGCCATTAATATTATTGTTACAAGAATTACGGCCATTAATATTATTGTTACAAGAATTACGTCCATTATTACCTTAGTAACAAAAATTACGACCATTATTATTATTATTATCGTAACAAGAATTATGGCCATTATTATTATTATTGTTACAAGAATCACGTCCATTATTATTATCGTAAGAAGAATTACGTCCATTATTATTATCGTAACAAGAATTATGGCCATTATTATGATCGTATCAAGAATTACCGCCATTATAATTATTATCGTAACAAGATTTATGGCCATTATTATTATTGTTACAAGAATTACGTCCATTATTATTATCGTAACAAGAATTATGGCCATTATTATGATCGTATCAAGAATTACCGCCATTATAATTATTATCGTAACAAGAATTATGGCCATTATTATTATTGTTACAAGAATTATGGCCATTATTATTATCGTAACAAGAATTACGGCCATTGCCCTTCAGGTAAAGCTTGTAATATGGCAACATTTAAGTATCTTATTTTCTTTACAGGCTTTTTGGGCTTATTACACAGAAATATAAACAACCTTTTTCTGTCTTTTTTCTATCTATTTGGCTGTTTTGGGTATTTGGAAGCATGGGTTCTTTCTACTGTACTTAGAGAAGCTTACGTTAAAGTAATAAAGTGGAAACTTGGCTCACTATAATAAGTTCTAGTACCGCCTACACACCTAGTTCTTTACGAGTTTGAATTAACCATATTTTTTGCACCGGCTGTATCAAATATCTTGCCTTTTAATATTGGCAGAAAATAAAATAACAGAATATCTCTTACTATATTACATTTCTCAAAGTATATTACTAACTCCTTACATTTTCTTCTAATTCTTAATTTTTATGAAACACATACTTAATTCTTATCAATATTATTCAAGTTACTAAATTCAGGAATTATATTGAAATGACAATTTACAATCATCAAGTCTTATAAAAACTATTAATAACTTTTACATAAAAAATTTAAATTTAGGTATCTTGCTGTAAAGTAACATTATAGTTCAGAATTAAAGGTTTTCAAGTGCTCATTTAGAAACACAAAAAATTATAAATTTAAATTTAAAACCATTGTTTCTTACCGTAGTTTAATTGCCAGTTTATCTCTGAAAGCTAAAAAAAAAATAGAACATTCAATAATTGGCAATTACGGTCAGCCGTTTCTTTAAATCTGGAATTTTAATTAAATATTTAATCCTTACTAAATTTATTAATTTATATTTCCTAATTAACATTTCTTAATTAATTAATGTTTGTTGGCTAAAAGTTAAATGAAAATCGTAGTAAGAGGGAAAAAGTTTAGAAAACAATCATAACCCCTCTGGCCAGTAAACAATTGTGGGGCGCGATGTTAATAACGCTTAAATCGTCCATGTAATCGTTACTTTACTTCATTCTTTCGAGAACTATGCCGTATATTGTTGGAAGTGGCACATTTACACTTTATTTACTTTTAACAGCAGTTTCGCATTCTTGTTTAAGAAAACAAGGTTGCGCCAGTATCCACCCATCTGTGCTAATACTACACTTAACGTTAGAAATGAAGCGAACATAAAATTTTTATTCTCTTTGGCGTTTAAATAACATTTTTTACTTTAAAATGCATTTTTTTTATTAAGCTATTAGTTCCATTTAAAAAAAACCTGGAACATGCAGTTTATGAGATGTTTATTCTTATAATAATTATTATAATTCCCCCGAAATTGATGATTGATTTGTCCTTTTTTGTATTTTATAATTTGGCCGCTAGAGTGTGCCAAAATTACATCCTAACTAATGGCAAGAACTTTTTTTTTAAAACCAATTTATGATTCTGTTGGAGAAGAATCATTTTAATGTATGTGAGGCAAATCCTTGGAAAGATTTAAAGTTGATTGATTCTTTGAACGGAATCAATATTAAATTGATGATCTTTAATCGCTTAATTCGTTACTCCATATATTATAATCCTTGATTACAGGCTTTTGAATGTTTTTGGCCTTCCAACTCATGTTTAAGACATCTTTTTTTGTTTCATAATTTGAGAAACCATGCATTTAAAGTATCGTAAAATGGAAACTATTCGACTAAAAATTCGTGTGAATATGTTTGTTATGTTTATTTCAGACATTTTTAAATATTATTTTCTCATTGTATAAAAACTGATACCATTTTTTGATTCCAAATTTATCTGTTCAGAATGAAAACGCTTTAAAAAATATTTATTCATATGCTGTATATAAATAAGCAGAATAATACAAATTTTTTGTTTCGGTTTGCCCAGGCCACGTGTGTGCAAAATCTTAAAATAAATAAAGTGAAATAGATTAAATAACACGTGCGTTTTTATTTACTTTTTTTCTTTATTTAATAAAAATAAAGTTCTATTTTATTAAATAAAGTTTTAATGAGCTATGAAAAGAAAAATGCGTATTAAATAAAAAAGTGAATACAACTTTACTCAGCATTAATATTTTAGTTTTAACCGAACATTGTGCAACACAAAGCGATTTTATTGTGTTGTTGAAGGGACGAGTTTGTTTACTGACTACTTCTAATCTTGTTCAGCTTTTATAAAACTGTTTTATTTTTAAGATTTTTTTAAATTTTCCGTTCTGTCCTGTACGGATGTATTTTGTTTGCTACACGTGTATTTATTACTGTTTATTACTAAAAAGGGGAAATTACTGATATTGAGCAAAGTATTCGATGTACAGTATTTTGCCCCCCAAAAAAAGAAAAAGATACCCAGAATTTTGTGGTATCTTGAGTTCCAAATTAGACGGAAATTGGACTAATTATTACCGTCGTGCGGGTGTGGCAGGTAGGTGAATTTTTGTTCACCTCGTCGCTAACGTTGGTTTCTTTGATGGAAGTTTAGCAAAAATACTTTCGCTGCTATTGCGATAACTTTCCACTTGTCGGAGTCAATTGAATTTAATTCCCATTGCAGATATTTTAAATAGTAAAATCATTTTAATTCAAACTGGTTGTATGTTATGTTAGTCTGTTGAAACTAAGTTCATCGCTGGCATCATCGTCAATTTTTTTAGAAAAATGTCTTTAATTATTTAAATTAATACCCGGCTAGTTTGTTGTCCGCATTTATCGCAGAAAAGGATTGCGATAAAATTTTCTAATTTTGAAATTCGACTAATGTTAAAAATCTATGGGATTTTTGACGGTGAAGTGGAAAGAGTTCACGGAATCCAGATAGCGTGACCGAATCGAAAGAGAATGGAATTCCTGATTGCCAAATTATGATGATGACGATCGAAATAAAAGATTTAATCTATTTCCGATCTATTGAAGCTCAGCACCGAATGTTTGTTGATATTCATCAAGCTTATTACGATACAAAATGGTTTTTTTAGTAACCTATTGGGTTGGTGCAAAAATAATGCAGGTTTTTATATGCCCAAAAAAAAAAATTTATTATAATTTGTATAAAACTAAGATTATTTATTCAAAATATGTTCCATCATTATCAACACATAGTTGCCAACGTGTCAGAAGCATTCTTATTCCAGTTTCTAAAAAATCTTTATTTAAACTCTCAATAAACTCGCGGAAGGCATTTTCGGTTTCACTTCGGTCGCTAAAATTTTTTCCTCTTAAGTAGTTGTCCAAATGTCTAAATAAGTGGAAGTCCGTCGGCGAGAGATCGGGGGAGTATGGAGGGTGCGGAAGTGTTTCATATTTCAATTCCTGAAGTTTCCTGAGAGTTGGCATTGCGATATGTGGCCTGGCGTTATCGTGAAGAAGAATTGGTCCTTTCCGATTCACCAATGCTGGACAAAGATTTTGCAATTTCCTATGCGTTTTGTCAATTTCTTGACAATATGTTTCAGCCGTGATTGTTTCGCCAGTATTTAGGAAGCTGTAATGAATAACACCTGCAGTAGACCACCACACTGTCACCATTACTTTTTTCGGGTGCAGGCTTGGTTTCGCGAAATGTTTTGGTGCTTCATCCTTGTCCAGCCACTGGCCTGACCGTCTCCTGTTGTCGTATTGGATCCATTTTTCATCACATGTCACGATTCGATTAAGAAATGGTTCATTTTGGTAGCGCAACAGAAGAGAATTGCAAATTTCAAAACGCCGATGTTTTTGGCTCTGGGTCAATTCGTGAGGTACCCACGTGTCGAGCTTTTTAACTTTACCAATTTGTTAGAGATGGCGAACGACTGTTGAGTGGTCAACACTAACTTCTCTCGCAAAGTCCCGAGTGGTTTTGCGAGGGTTATCTTCCACCAATGCCCTAAGATGGTCGTGATCAACAACAGAGGGCCTACCGCGACCTTCCTTGTCTTCGAGATCAAAATCTCCAACACGAAATTTTTGGAACCATCGCTGCACTGTACATTCACTGATGCTTCCTTCACCCCAAACAACATTGATGTTACGCGCAGTTTGAGCCGCACTTCGACCAAGTTTGAACTCGTAAAAATAAATTTGACGAAAATCTTGTTTTGACATGGTGAATATCGGAGGTCTTATCTCATACAAAATGGAACACAAACTAAACTGATATTTGAGGAAAAACAACATTAATAAACATTGTTTATAATCCATTACCTAGACTGGAGGATTATCTTTGTTTACTTGGCAAGCAGAAGTAAACAAAAGATGAAAGTTCAAAAACCTGCATTATTTTTGCACCAACCCAATAGTTTATGCATACACGAAAAATAATCATTGTAATTTAGAAGAGATTGTTACAAACCGCTGTGCGGTTAGCGTATTGAATTCCCACGCAGAAGTCCCGGGTTCAAATCCCAGCTGCTGGTCCTTAGATTTTTTTTTCTCTTCCTGAAAGCTTTTTACAGCTCACTGTCCCGGTGATGGACAGTGTTGTCTTTAACGAGAGAATACTGCGTGAAGGCTTGCCGTGTATAAAATTATTATAGTATTACCTAAGCGCCACGGTAGCCGAGCGGTTAGAGGCGAGACCGGTGAAGCTAATATGTATTGTGGTACTGGGTTCGATTCCCGGTCTAGAGGCCTTGGATTTTATTTAATGGTTAATGAAAGAAATTTACAGTAAAGTATGTTTGCTAGTCGCCTCCGTCCAGGACACCTAATTGGTAGTTGGACGTTAAGCCCCGCCTGAACAAATTGGCGATTACTTTACTTTACTTTATCTATCCTCCTTGCAATTAAGTAAATTTGGAGCCACCATCTTTTAAAGAATTGTAGGGAAATGAGTGTTCAAAACCATAAAAAGCGTGTTTTGAAATTGCCAAAAGTTTATTAGCGTGAAGCTTAATTGCAGGTGCGATGATGATTGTTTTGAAGTTCCAATGCCCAGACAAAGTTGACAGGTTGATAACAGCCCTTTTCGATTTTAAGAATAGATATATACGATTCAGTTGATAAAAGGGCAGCTGTTGGTATAATGGTTATAAAAGTGGCTGGTCTAGTGGTAATAAACATGGCTTTATAAGTCAGAGATCACCAGATCGAATCCCGCGAGTTGCTACTTTTTAATTGTTAGGAAAAAATTGTTAATAGTAAAGTATGTGCTTCCGCCACCGTCCACGACACCTAATAGATAGTTGGATCCCGCCTGTAAAAAATAGATATTACTTTTAGGATTCAGTTTTTGGTTTTTGGTTTTGGCTTTGACTCTAATCTATCGCTAAGTGATGCACTTGTGGGTCCCACTTCTTCGGAGTATTTCGGAGATGTGATCTTAAAATTAATAATGATGCTTTTACTTAATTTTTCTTTTTTGGTTAAAAAGAAAAATTTAGGTTATATAATATACATATATTATTAGTATCATTCAAAAACTGGTTATTTAAACGTGACTACTTTTCAAAATGAACAGTATTTGTATGCTCTCTTACTCAACTAGGAACAGAACCTATCGCAATTGCACTGATTTTTTTATTTTGAAGTTTCAGGAAGATATCCGTTTTGAGATTGGAATTTTGTGAGTAGGAAATCGCCAGTTCGAATCCCGCGTTGACTACTTTTTGTTGGAAAATTTTTTTTTATAGCGAAGTACGAGCTTCCGCCTCCGTCCTCGACACCTAATTGGTACTTAGACGTAAAGCCTCGAGTTGTGGCGTGGCAGAGCTCTTTGTGGGGCTTCCCTATTTCCTCATCATGAAAGGGAGAAGTATGCCCTATGGGGATAAGAGACTGAAATTACCACTTAATCATAATATTAAATGAAACAAAGAATAATGCAGTTAATTAGAGAGAAATATTAAACAGAATTTTTGACAGGAACGTTTTATAAGTGTTAGAAATAATTATTGCTAAATAAGAAATCTAATAAAAAGTATAAATACCTGATTACTGGTCAGCGAGGCCCGAACCTCTGACGCACAGGTAACAAGGTATATACAGTCGCTTACGCTGTCAATCGGCTAGGCCGTTCGCTGTATGGTGGGTGTTTCTTGTCTACCTCTAGACATATAGATGCACCTGCTGGGCACCGGAAATGCGCACATACATGTACGAAGCGTGTGCTAATGACGGAAATGTTCACGATTACTTCACTATCGCATTTAATTCACTTTTTTATTCTCGTTTGTGCACTTGGTGCGAAAAGTATAATATTGGTCTCAAATAAAATGTTATATATTATATAATGGTACTTGTTACGAATGCTAGACTAACTCACTGATGATGTACATGGTACAACGACTGATTGCAAACTAACTGATGTACAAAATACAGAAACTAATTGCAAAATTAAATGGTGTACCTGGTACAAAACCTGAGCACTGGCTAGACGATGTAGATAGTACAACGACTGAGCCCTGACTAAGCTTGTTGCTTACGCATAGCACAGCAAGGTACAAAGTTTAATATTTTTGCTTGCTATTTAGCTGCAAACAACACTAATTCTAAATTTTGCTGTATTTATTCAAAATATATTTTATAACTTATTTATTTTAGTACAGCCAATGCCATAAAACCTCAAATATGGCCTTAACACCAGTGTTGCCTCTAATGTTTTGTGACCTGTGTGCGCACTTTTTTAAGTGTGTGCGGTTTTTTCCAAAATAAACAAATTTTGTGCGGCAATTTAAAGAAGTGCATATAATAATAATAATAAAAAAGACAATACAATAATTGTATTAATATTCAGCCAAATATTGTACCTACTTATACGCATTGACTCTATCTTACCAGCATATCACACATTACAGCGGAACACAATGGAAAAACTACCCTAAAATCAAGTCAAATCATTAGATCGTGAAGACAGAATTTAGCTGATTACTGTGGCTTCCCTTTTCCATTCAAATGAAAAATAAGAAAATTTAAATACTTACAATGTAATAACGTTGTCTACTTCTAATTTTTTCAATTAAAACATTTGTCAAAACAAACAAACAAGAACAACAATTCACAATTATACTTATTATTGAACAACTTTAGAATTAAGGATTACATTTTTTTATTAATGGCATTTGTTTTATAACTTCTCTCTCCTGTTTTTTGGTTTTAACCAATCTGTATAATAGGATGATGAAAAATAAATGCCAGTTTCAGTCATTATAAACTTTATTATGCCGAGCTATCGATCTAGGGACTAGGTTATCTTAATGGGTCCATGAATAGACAAGACAGAAGACACACCAACCCTCTAATGACGTAAAACAGTGTATTGTAAATTAGCCCTAAAGATGACCTAGTCCCTAGGTCGAAAGCTTGGCGTAAGAAAGTTTATAATGACTAAAACTGGCATTTATTTTTCATCCTATTGAAACTATGATTCAGTAACAAAAAATAATGAACAGTATTAATCATTATGCATAAATTTACTTAAATTTAAAAAAATTTTGTGCGCGCGAATATTTTTCATGTGCGCCATGTTTAAAATTTATGTATGCGCGCACACGCGCACAGCTTAGAGGGAACACTGCTTAACACCCCGCCTGAAAAAAAAAATAGGCGATTACTTTACCTAATAATCCAGAAAGATTACTAAAGGTATTAATTTTACGGATTAATTGCAGTATTAAATCCATTGATTGACTCTTCTCTATAAATAATTGCTCATATTACACAGTGCTCTTGTATAAATACAATTCTGTCACTATGGCTAAATTTTTAAATTTAATAGGTCGTGAAAATAGTTTTTATTTTACTTACGATTATTTTCACCGTTAATATAATATTTACCAGCACTGAGATCAAGTTGTACTTTCCCGTTTTGAAACCTAAAGCGACCAGATTCATTTTAATAAACTACTTTAATGATTATTTTTTAATAAAAATATTTTTTGTCCAATGTTGAAACTTTTACTTTCATTTTCAAAATCCGAATTACAAATTATATTTCTTTATTAACGTAAAAGTGATTAGCATTTAAAATGGGGAAGTGGTGTACGACATTTTTTTAAGAACATCGAATAAAGAATGATTTTGTTTATAATTACTTTTATAATAATAAACAAAATCGCTAAAAAACCGTGCATCCAAGTGTCACTTCTGCCTTAGGTAGGATCATTTCCCCTTTATTGGTTTAACTGGGAATCATAAAAAAGCAGTATCTACTTCGGATGAATGATTATTAATCAAAAATTTCTTAAAAATGAAGCTGTTAAACGAACCGCTTCCTCCCTTTATAGAGTATTACAGGAAATATTATTAGTTTTTAAATATAAATATAGTTAATGCATTTTTTCTTTTATATTTATTTTTTTTTAAACCTAAAATACGGAACAAATTAAAACGGGGCAAGTGGAGTCCAGAACCGCAGGCCGCAGCCTTTATATCCGCCCACATTTTCCTTTCAAATTTCCAATACGTTTCTGGGTCTTCCATCATGTGCGCGTGAAAAATTTGGTTTTATCCTCATTATTTTTTAACCTCGTTAAAAACTTCTATATATCATAGTAATTTAAAAAAAAAAAAGCTGTATTTTATTATTTTTAAAGTTGTCACTAATTTTTATAAATAACAATTGAAAAAAATATCTCCCAAAAGAAATGAGATAGAAAGCTGGAATTGTGCACAGTTCTAGGGGTAAATGAGTGCTATGATTGTGTGTATTTTCTTAGTGATTACACCAATAGATGAGAAGATACAGCCGTTTGAAATATGAAGGAAATGCAACACAACGAAACATTATCACCTTATATCTCCTATAGGAAATGTGATAGAAAGCTGGAATTGTGCACAGTTCTAGAGGTAGATGAGTGCTATGATTGTGTGTATTTTCTTAGTGATTACACCCATACATGAGAAGATACAGCCATTTGAATTATGAAGGAAATGCAACACTACGAAACTTTATCACCTTATATCTCCTATGGGAAATGTGATAGAAAGCTGGAATTGTGCACAGTTCTAGAGGTAAATGAGTGCTATGATTGTGTGTATTTTCTTAGTGATTACACCAATAGATGAGAAGATACAGCCGTTTGAAATATGAAGGAAATGCAACACTACGAAACTTTATCACCTTATATCTCCTATAGGAAATGTGATAGAAAGCTAGAATTGTGCACAGTTCTAGAGGTAAATGAATACTATGATTGTGTGTATTTCCTTAGTGATTACACCAATAGAAGAGAAGATACAGCAATTTGAAATATGAAGGCAATGCAACACTACAAAACTTTATCACCTTATATCTCCTATAGGAAATGTGATAGAAAGCTAGAATTGTGCACAGTTCTAGAGGTAAATGAATACTATGATTGTGTGTATTTCCTTAGTGATTACACCAATAGAAGAGAAGATAAAGCAATTTGAAATATGAAGGCAATGCAACACTACGAAACTTTATCACCTTATATCTCCTATAGGAAATGTGATAGAAAGCTAGAATTGTGCACAGTTCTAGAGGTAAATGAGTACTATGATTGTGTGTATTTCCTTAGTGATTACACCAATAGAAGAGAAGATACAGCCATTTGAAATATGAAGAAAATGCAACACTACGAAACATTATCACCTTATATCTCCTATAGGAAATGTGATAGAAAGCTGGAATTGTGCACAGTTCTAGAGGTAAATGAGTACTATGATTGTGTGTATTTCCTTAGAGATTACACCAATAGAAGAGAAGATACAGCAATTTGAAATATGAAAGCAATGCAACACTACGAAACTTTATCACCTTATATCTCCTACAGGAAATGTGATAGAAAACTAGAATTGTGCACAGTTCTAGAGGTAAATGAATACTATGATTGTGTGTATTTCCTTAGTGATAACACCAATAGAAGAGAAGATAAAGCAATTTGAAATATGAAGAAAATGCAACACTACGAAACATTATCACCTTATATCTCCTATAAGAAATGTGATAGAAAGCTAGAATTGTGCACAGTTCTAGAGGTAAATGAGTACTATGATTGTGTGTATTTCCTTAGTGATTACACACATACATGAGAAGATAAAGCAATTTGAAATATGAAGAAAATGCAACACTACGATATATCTCCTATAGGAAATGTGATAGAAAGCTAGAATTGTGCACAGTTCTAGAGGTAAATGAATACTATGATTGTGTGTATTTCCTTAGTGATTACACCAATAGAAGAGAAGATAAAGCAATTTGAAATATGAAGGCAATGCAACACTACGAAACTTTATCACCTTATATCTCCTATAGGAAATCTGATAGAAAGCTAGAATTGTGCACAGTTCTAGAGGTAAATGAGTACTATGATTGTGTGTATTTCCGTAGTGATTACACCAATAGAAGAGAAGATACAGCCATTTGAAATATGAAGAAAATGCAACACTACGAAACATTATCACCTTATATCTCCTATAAGAAATGTGATAGAAAGCTAGAATTGTGCACAGTTCTAGAGGTAAATGAGTACTATGATTGTGTGTATTTCCTTAGTGATTACACCAATAGATGAGAAGATACAGCCATTTGAAATATGAAGAAAATGCAACACTACGAAACATTATCACCTTATATCTCCTATTAGAAATGTGATAGAAAGCTGGAATTGTGCACAGTTCTAGAGGTAAATGAGTACTATGATTGTGTGTATTTCCTTAGTGATTACACCAATAGAAGAGAAGATAAAGCAATTTGAAATATGAAGGAAATGCAACACAACGAAACATTATCACCTTATATCTCCTATAGGAAATGTGATAGAAAGCTGGAATTGTGCACAGTTCTAGAGGTAGATGAGTGCTATGATTGTGTGTATTTTCTTAGTGATTACACCCATACATGAGAAGATACAGCCATTTGAATTATGAAGGAAATGCAACACTACGAAACTTTATCACCTTATATCTCCTATGGGAAATGTGATAGAAAGCTGGAATTGTGCACAGTTCTAGAGGTAAATGAGTGCTATGATTGTGTGTATTTTCTTAGTGATTACACCAATAGATGAGAAGATACAGCCGTTTGAAATATGAAGGAAATGCAACACTACGAAACTTTATCACCTTATATCTCCTATAGGAAATGTCATAGAAAGCTAGAATTGTGCACAGTTCTAGAGGTAAATGAATACTATGATTGTGTGTATTTCCTTAGTGATTACACCAATAGAAGAGAAGATACAGCAATTTGAAATATGAAGGCAATGCAACACTACGAAACTTTATCACCTTATATCTCCTATAGGAAATGTGATAGAAAGCTAGAATTGTGCACAGTTCTAGAGGTAAATGAATACTATGATTGTGTGTATTTCCTTAGTGATTACACCAATAGAAGAGAAGATAAAGCAATTTGAAATATGAAGGCAATGCAACACTACGAAACTTTATCACCTTATATCTCCTATAGGAAATGTGATAGAAAGCTAGAATTGTGCACAGTTCTAGAGGTAAATGAGTACTATGATTGTGTGTATTTCCTTAGTGATTACACCAATAGAAGAGAAGATACAGCCATTTGAAATATGAAGAAAATGCAACACTACGAAACATTATCACCTTATATCTCCTATAGGAAATGTGATAGAAAGCTGGAATTGTGCACAGTTCTAGAGGTAAATGAGTACTATGATTGTGTGTATTTCCTTAGAGATTACACCAATAGAAGAGAAGATACAGCAATTTGAAATATGAAAGCAATGCAACACTACGAAACTTTATCACCTTATATCTCCTACAGGAAATGTGATAGAAAGCTAGAATTGTGCACAGTTCTAGAGGTAAATGAATACTATGATTGTGTGTATTTCCTTAGTGATAACACCAATAGAAGAGAAGATAAAGCAATTTGAAATATGAAGAAAATGCAACACTACGAAACATTATCACCTTATATCTCCTATAAGAAATGTGATAGAAAGCTAGAATTGTGCACAGTTCTAGAGGTAAATGAGTACTATGATTGTGTGTATTTCCTTAGTGATTACACACATACATGAGAAGATAAAGCAATTTGAAATATGAAGAAAATGCAACACTACGATATATCTCCTATAGGAAATGTGATAGAAAGCTAGAATTGTGCACAGTTCTAGAGGTAAATGAATACTATGATTGTGTGTATTTCCTTAGTGATTACACCAATAGAAGAGAAGATAAAGCAATTTGAAATATGAAGGCAATGCAACACTACGAAACTTTATCACCTTATATCTCCTATAGGAAATCTGATAGAAAGCTAGAATTGTGCACAGTTCTAGAGGTAAATGAGTACTATGATTGTGTGTATTTCCTTAGTGATTACACCAATAGAAGAGAAGATACAGCCATTTGAAATATGAAGAAAATGCAATACTACGAAACATTATCACCTTATATCTCCTATAGGAAATGTGCACTAAGAAATGAGTACTATGATTGTGTGTATTTCCTTAGAGATTACACCAATAGAAGAGAAGATACAGCAATTTGAAATATGAAAGCAATGCAACACTACGAAACTTTATCACCTTATATCTCCTACAGGAAATGTGATAGAAAGCTAGAATTGTGCACAGTTCTAGAGGTAAATGAATACTATGATTGTGTGTATTTCCTTAGTGATAACACCAATAGAGGAGAAGATAAAGCAATTTGAAATATGAAGAAAATGCAACACTACGAAACATTATCACCTTATATCTCCTATAAGAAATGTGATAGAAAGCTAGAATTGTGCACAGTTCTAGAGGTAAATGAGTACTATGATTGTGTGTATTTCCTTAGTGATTACACACATACATGAGAAGATACAGCCATTTAAAATATGAATGAAATGCAACACTACGATATATCTCCTATAGGAAATGTGATAGAAAGCTAGAATTGTGCACAGTTCTAGAGGTAAATGAATACTATGATTGTGTGTATTTCCTTAGTGATTACACCAATAGAAGAGAAGATACAGCAATTTGAAATATGAAGGCAATGCAACACTACGAAACTTTATCACCTTATATCTCCTATAGGAAATGTGATAGAAAGCGAGAATTGTGCACAGTTCTAGAGGTAAATGAATACTATGATTGTGTGTATTTCCTTAGTGATTACACCAATAGAAGAGAAGATAAAGCAATTTGAAATATGAAGGCAATGCAACACTACGAAAGTTTATCACCTTATATCTCCTATAGGAAATGTGATAGAAGGCTAGAATTGTGCACAGTTCTAGAGGTAAATGAGTACTATGATTGTGTGTATTTCCGTAGTGATTACACCAATAGAAGAGAAGATACAGCCATTTGAAATATGAAGAAAATGCAACACTACGAAACATTATCACCTTATATCTCCTATAAGAAATGTGATAGAAAGCTAGAATTGTGCACAGTTCTAGAGGTAAATGAGTACTATGATTGTGTGTATTTCCTTAGTGATTACACCAATAGATGAGAAGATACAGCTATTTGAAATATGAAGAAAATGCAACACTACGAAACATTATCACCTTATATCTCCTATTAGAAATGTGATAGAAAGCTGGAATTGTGCACAGTTCTAGAGGTAAATGAGTACTATGATTGTGTGTATTTCCTTAGTGATTACACCAATAGAAGAGAAGATAAAGCAATTTGAAATATGAAGGAAATGCAACACAACGAAACATTATCACCTTATATCTCCTATAGGAAATGTGATAGAAAGCTGGAATTGTGCACAGTTCTAGAGGTAGATGAGTGCTATGATTGTGTGTATTTTCTTAGTGATTACACCCATACATGAGAAGATACAGCCATTTGAATTATGAAGGAAATGCAACACTACGAAACTTTATCACCTTATATCTCCTATGGGAAATGTGATAGAAAGCTGGAATTGTGCACAGTTCTAGAGGTAAATGAGTGCTATGATTGTGTGTATTTTCTTAGTGATTACACCAATAGATGAGAAGATACAGCCGTTTGAAATATGAAGGAAATGCAACACTACGAAAATTTATCACCTTATATCTCCTATAGGAAATGTCATAGAAAGCTAGAATTGTGCACAGTTCTAGAGGTAAATGAATACTATGATTGTGTGTATTTCCTTAGTGATTACACCAATAGAAGAGAAGATACAGCAATTTGAAATATGAAGGCAATGCAACACTACGAAACTTTATCACCTTATATCTCCTATAGGAAATGTGATAGAAAGCTAGAATTGTGCACAGTTCTAGAGGTAAATGAATACTATGATTGTGTGTATTTCCTTAGTGATTACACCAATAGAAGAGAAGATAAAGCAATTTGAAATATGAAGGCAATGCAACACTACGAAACTTTATCACCTTATATCTCCTATAGGAAATGTGATAGAAAGCTAGAATTGTGCACAGTTCTAGAGGTAAATGAGTACTATGATTGTGTGTATTTCCTTAGTGATTACACCAATAGAAGAGAAGATACAGCCATTTGAAATATGAAGAAAATGCAACACTACGAAACATTATCACCTTATATCTCCTATAGGAAATGTGATAGAAAGCTGGAATTGTGCACAGTTCTAGAGGTAAATGAGTACTATGATTGTGTGTATTTCCTTAGAGATTACACCAATAGAAGAGAAGATACAGCAATTTGAAATATGAAAGCAATGCAACACTACGAAACTTTATCACCTTATATCTCCTACAGGAAATGTGATAGAAAGCTAGAATTGTGCACAGTTCTAGAGGTAAATGAATACTATGATTGTGTGTATTTCCTTAGTGATAACACCAATAGAAGAGAAGATAAAGCAATTTGAAATATGAAGAAAATGTAACACTACGAAACATTATCACCTTATATCTCCTATAAGAAATGTGATAGAAAGCTAGAATTGTGCACAGTTCTAGAGGTAAATGAGTACTATGATTGTGTGTATTTCCTTAGTGATTACACACATACATGAGAAGATAAAGCAATTTGAAATATGAAGAAAATGCAACACTACGATATATCTCCTATAGGAAATGTGATAGAAAGCTAGAATTGTGCACAGTTCTAGAGGTAAATGAATACTATGATTGTGTGTATTTCCTTAGTGATTACACCAATAGAAGAGAAGATAAAGCAATTTGAAATATGAAGGCAATGCAACACTACGAAACTTTATCACCTTATATCTCCTATAGGAAATCTGATAGAAAGCTAGAATTGTGCACAGTTCTAGAGGTAAATGAGTACTATGATTGTGTGTATTTCCTTAGTGATTACACCAATAGAAGAGAAGATACAGCCATTTGAAATATGAAGAAAATGCAATACTACGAAACATTATCACCTTATATTAAAACTGTCCGGTAGGACAGTTGTATAAGGGTTGATCGTCAAAAACTGCACGAAAAAGCGTAACGTTGAAAAACACCCAACTTTGACAATTTTTTTCTCTTTTTCTATAAAAGATAAAATTCCCAAATTTTCTTTAAAATATAGGGCAAACCCTCCTTTATAGCTGTAATTTTTTTGCAACCACCCAGATCTAATAGGTTTCGAGAAAAAAGTTGCTGAAAATGAGCAAAAACGGCTTTTTCAAAAAATGTTCTTGTTCTTGTTCTTGTTGTTGTTGTTGTTGTTGTTCTTCTTCTTCTTGTTACCTTTTTTGTAAACAACGTAGCGCCTAAACGCGTGAACCGATTTTCATGAATGAGGTGTCATTCGATTCGGAATTTTATGTAGATGTGCCTTTTGAGGGTCTCGATCCTGTACATCGAATGGGAGAGGAGTTAGCCCCCTTTATGTAAGGCCCCCTCCAAAATTATTATTACTAATTACTCTGTAAATCTTAGCCCGATTTTGATAAAATTTGGTAGGATGATAGGGTTAGGGCTCCCCTACGTAACATTAAAGCGGCAATCAGCTCTTACACTTGTTAAGGGGAAGTATAGGAATCGTTTCAAATTATCGACACGTGAACCGATTTTCATGAATGAAATGTCATTCGAATCGAAATTTTGTACAGATTTGCACTATAAAGGTCTCGACGCCGTGCCTCATAAGGAGGGGAGTTTGCCCCACCCAAATAAGGCCCTTTCTAAAACTATTATTACCAATATTTCTATAACGCTTAGTCCGATTTTGATAAAATTCAGCTCGAATAAGTGGTTAAAGCTCCTCTACATTGCTGATGCTCTTGCACCTACTAAGAGGAAGTACTGCAATCGTTTAAATTATCAATGAGTGAACCGATTTAAATCAATGAATTGTCGTTCGATTAAAAAATCTTTGCCTCTTTGCCTAGAAGTACTGCAATCGCAGTTTATTTTTCTTACTCCTCTTAAAAGGAAGTAATGAAATCGCAGTTTAATTTTGCTATTTACGCACAAATACCTTCCTATTTTATTCAAAACGCTTTTTCAAAAAAAGTTGTTACTGAGGATGGTTTGGGGGACCTTAACGATAATCATTCTTTAAAAAGATCTCTCTAGTGGTAGTTACGGTTCCGACTTACCATCTTATCAGGTTATAATGATAGAATTGCTTATTCCAAATTTAAAAAATTCTGTAAAGCAGATATGTAACTTTGTAAAATAGACAAAAAGGAAAATCTATCCAAAAGGTACAAAAATCTCTTTAACAAAAACTTACAGTTTAAAATGTTAAGTATAAGGGTTGATTAAACGCCAAAAGGTACACAAATCAGCAAGCACCCAACATTTCATTAATTCTTCATTAATATTTAAGTAATTTTACTGCATTAATTTTCATTAATATTTTTTAGAATTTATTAGATGTCACAGACCCTTATGCTGGCCACTTCATTTATATTTTTTTGTTATAATTATGATAAATCACACATATGTACATGCATGTTAAAGTAGAAAAAGACAAAGTTAGAGTAGGCTACTGTCTTGAATTCGTCTTACCGAAATATTCGTGAGCACAAATAACACACAGTTAATAACAAGTAGATTATTCAACAACAATTATTGATTTCTCAATTGTAATTTAATTTAGTCCCCCTAATTTTACTTATAGTAAAATACTGGAATAATTAGCTGTCCTAAAAATATACATATCTTATTTACTTTATATTACATATTACATTTTTTTTTATAAAAAAAAGTTTTGAATTTTTTAGCCTCATAATTTTTTTTTATTTTTTATAACGTTTTTCTTTTTAACCTGTATTTAATAGTTTGATTATTATAAATAACTAGATATTACAGTCAATCTACAGTGCTACTTGAACAAATATTTTGTAGACGAAAATGGCCAGCATAAGGGTCTGTGACATCTAATAAATTCTAAAAAATATTAATGAAAATTAATGCAGTAAAATTACTTAAATATTAATGAAGAATTAATGAAATGTTGGGTGCTTGCTGATTTGTGTACCTTTTGGCGTTTAATCAACCCTTATACTTAACATTTTAAACTGTAAGTTTTTGTTAAAGAGTCTCCTATAGGAAATGTGCACTAAGAAATGAGTACTATGATTGTGTGTATTTCCTTAGAGATTACACCAATAGAAGAGAAGATACAGCAATTTGAAATATGAAAGCAATGCAACACTACGAAACTTTATCACCTTATATCTCCTACAGGAAATGTGATAGAAAGCTAGAATTGTGCACAGTTCTAGAGGTAAATGAATACTATGATTGTGTGTATTTCCTTAGTGATAACACCAATAGAGGAGAAGATAAAGCAATTTGAAATATGAAGAAAATGCAACACTACGAAACATTATCACCTTATATCTCCTATAAGAAATGTGATAGAAAGCTAGAATTGTGCACAGTTCTAGAGGTAAATGAGTACTATGATTGTGTGTATTTCCTTAGTGATTACACACATACATGAGAAGATACAGCCATTTAAAATATGAATGAAATGCAACACTACGATATATCTCCTATAGGAAATGTGATAGAAAGCTAGAATTGTGCACAGTTCTAGAGGTAAATGAATACTATGATTGTGTGTATTTCCTTAGTGATTACACCAATAGAAGAGAAGATACAGCAATTTGAAATATGAAGGCAATGCAACACTACGAAACTTTATCACCTTATATCTCCTATAGGAAATGTGATAGAAAGCGAGAATTGTGCACAGTTCTAGAGGTAAATGAATACTATGATTGTGTGTATTTCCTTAGTGATTACACCAATAGAAGAGAAGATAAAGCAATTTGAAATATGAAGGCAATGCAACACTACGAAAGTTTATCACCTTATATCTCCTATAGGAAATGTGATAGAAGGCTAGAATTGTGCACAGTTCTAGAGGTAAATGAGTACTATGATTGTGTGTATTTCCGTAGTGATTACACCAATAGAAGAGAAGATACAGCCATTTGAAATATGAAGAAAATGCAACACTACGAAACATTATCACCTTATATCTCCTATAAGAAATGTGATAGAAAGCTAGAATTGTGCACAGTTCTAGAGGTAAATGAGTACTATGATTGTGTGTATTTCCTTAGTGATTACACCAATAGATGAGAAGATACAGCCATTTGAAATATGAAGAAAATGCAACACTACGAAACATTATCACCTTATATCTCCTATTAGAAATGTGATAGAAAGCTGGAATTGTGCACAGTTCTAGAGGTAAATGAGTACTATGATTGTGTGTATTTCCTTAGTGATTACACCAATAGAAGAGAAGATAAAGCAATTTGAAATATGAAGGAAATGCAACACAACGAAACATTATCACCTTATATCTCCTATAGGAAATGTGATAGAAAGCTGGAATTGTGCACAGTTCTAGAGGTAGATGAGTGCTATGATTGTGTGTATTTTCTTAGTGATTACACCCATACATGAGAAGATACAGCCATTTGAATTATGAAGGAAATGCAACACTACGAAACTTTATCACCTTATATCTCCTATGGGAAATGTGATAGAAAGCTGGAATTGTGCACAGTTCTAGAGGTAAATGAGTGCTATGATTGTGTGTATTTTCTTAGTGATTACACCAATAGATGAGAAGATACAGCCGTTTGAAATATGAAGGAAATGCAACACTACGAAACTTTATCACCTTATATCTCCTATAGGAAATGTCATAGAAAGCTAGAATTGTGCACAGTTCTAGAGGTAAATGAATACTATGATTGTGTGTATTTCCTTAGTGATTACACCAATAGAAGAGAAGATACAGCAATTTGAAATATGAAGGCAATGCAACACTACGAAACTTTATCACCTTATATCTCCTATAGGAAATGTGATAGAAAGCTAGAATTGTGCACAGTTCTAGAGGTAAATGAATACTATGATTGTGTGTATTTCCTTAGTGATTACACCAATAGAAGAGAAGATAAAGCAATTTGAAATATGAAGGCAATGCAACACTACGAAACTTTATCACCTTATATCTCCTATAGGAAATGTGATAGAAAGCTAGAATTGTGCACAGTTCTAGAGGTAAATGAGTACTATGATTGTGTGTATTTCCTTAGTGATTACACCAATAGAAGAGAAGATACAGCCATTTGAAATATGAAGAAAATGCAACACTACGAAACATTATCACCTTATATCTCCTATAGGAAATGTGATAGAAAGCTGGAATTGTGCACAGTTCTAGAGGTAAATGAGTACTATGATTGTGTGTATTTCCTTAGAGATTACACCAATAGAAGAGAAGATACAGCAATTTGAAATATGAAAGCAATGCAACACTACGAAACTTTATCACCTTATATCTCCTACAGGAAATGTGATAGAAAGCTAGAATTGTGCACAGTTCTAGAGGTAAATGAATACTATGATTGTGTGTATTTCCTTAGTGATAACACCAATAGAAGAGAAGATAAAGCAATTTGAAATATGAAGAAAATGCAACACTACGAAACATTATCACCTTATATCTCCTATAAGAAATGTGATAGAAAGCTAGAATTGTGCACAGTTCTAGAGGTAAATGAGTACTATGATTGTGTGTATTTCCTTAGTGATTACACACATACATGAGAAGATACAGCCATTTGAAATATGAAGAAAATGCAACACTACGATATATCTCCTATAGGAAATGTGATAGAAAGCTAGAATTGTGCACAGTTCTAGAGGTAAATGAATACTATGATTGTGTGTATTTCCTTAGTGATTACACCAATAGAAGAGAAGATAAAGCAATTTGAAATATGAAGGCAATGCAACACTACGAAACTTTATCACCTTATATCTCCTATAGGAAATCTGATAGAAAGCTAGAATTGTGCACAGTTCTAGAGGTAAATGAGTACTATGATTGTGTGTATTTCCTTAGTGATTACACCAATAGAAGAGAAGATACAGCCATTTGAAATATGAAGAAAATGCAATACTACGAAACATTATCACCTTATATCTCCTATAGGAAATGTGCACTAAGAAATGAGTACTATGATTGTGTGTATTTTCTTAGAGATTACACCAATAGAAGAGAAGATACAGCAATTTGAAATATGAAAGCAATGCAACACTACGAAACTTTATCACCTTATATCTCCTACAGGAAATGTGATAGAAAGCTAGAATTGTGCACAGTTCTAGAGGTAAATGAATACTATGATTGTGTGTATTTCCTTAGTGATAACACCAATAGAGGAGAAGATAAAGCAATTTGAAATATGAAGAAAATGCAACACTACGAAACATTATCACCTTATATCTCCTATAAGAAATGTGATAGAAAGCTAGAATTGTGCACAGTTCTAGAGGTAAATGAGTACTATGATTGTGTGTATTTCCTTAGTGATTACACACATACATGAGAAGATACAGCCATTTAAAATATGAATGAAATGCAACACTACGATATATCTCCTATAGGAAATGTGATAGAAAGCTAGAATTGTGCACAGTTCTAGAGGTAAATGAATACTATGATTGTGTGTATTTCCTTAGTGATTACACCAATAGAAGAGAAGATACAGCAATTTGAAATATGAAGGCAATGCAACACTACGAAACTTTATCACCTTATATCTCCTATAGGAAATGTGATAGAAAGCGAGAATTGTGCACAGTTCTAGAGGTAAATGAATACTATGATTGTGTGTATTTCCTTAGTGATTACACCAATAGAAGAGAAGATAAAGCAATTTGAAATATGAAGGCAATGCAACACTACGAAAGTTTATCACCTTATATCTCCTATAGGAAATGTGATAGAAAGCTAGAATTGTGCACAGTTCTAGAGGTAAATGAGTACTATGATTGTGTGTATTTCCGTAGTGATTACACCAATAGAAGAGAAGATACAGCCATTTGAAATATGAAGAAAATGCAACACTACGAAACATTATCACCTTATATCTCCTATAAGAAATGTGATAGAAAGCTAGAATTGTGCACAGTTCTAGAGGTAAATGGGTACTATGATTGTGTGTATTTCCTTAGTGATTACACCAATAGATGAGAAGATACAGCCATTTGAAATATGAAGAAAATGCAACACTACGAAACATTATCACCTTATATCTCCTATAAGAAATGTGATAGAAAGCTGGAATTGTGCACAGTTCTAGAGGTAAATGAGTGCTATGATTGTGTGTATTTCCTTAGTAATTACACCAATAGATGAGAAGATAAAGCAATTTGAAATATGAAGTCAATGCAACACTACGAAACTTTATCACCTTATATCTCCTATAGGAAATGTAATAGAAAGCTAGAATTGTGCACAGTTCTAGAGGTAAATGAGTACTATGATTGTGTGTATTTCCTTAGTGATTACACCAATAGAAGAGAAGATACAGCCATTTGAATTATGAAGGAAATGCAACGCTACGAAACTTTATCACCTTATATCTCCTATAAGAAATGTGATAGAAAGCTGGAATTGTGCACAATTCTAGAGGTAAATGAATGCTATGATTGTGTGTATTTCCTTAGTGATTACACCAATAGATGAGAAGATACAGCCATTTGAAATATGAAGAAAATGCAACACTACGAAACATTATCACCTTATATCTCCTATAAGAAATGTGATAGAAAGCTAGAATGGTGCACAGTTCTAGAGGTAAATGAGTACTATGATTGTGTGTATTTCCTTAGTGATTACACCCATACATGAGAAGATACAGCCATTTAAAATATGAAGGAAATGCAACACTACGAAACGTTATCACCTTATATCACCTATAGGAAATGTGATAGAAAGCTGGAATTGTGCACAGTTCTAGAGGTAAATGTGTACTATGATTGTGTGTATTTCCTTAGTGATTACACCAATAGATGGGAAGATACAGCCATTTGAATTATGAAGCAAATGCAACACTACGAAACTTTATGACCTTATATCTCCTATAAGAAATGTGATAGAAAGCTGGAATTGTGCACAGTTCTAGAGGTAAATGAGTACTATGATTGTGTGTATTTCCTTAGTGATTACACCCATTCATGAGAAGATACAGCCATTTGAATTATGAAGGAAATGCAACACTACGAAACTTTATCACCTTATATCTCCTATAAGAAATGTGATAGAAAGCTGGAATTGTGCACAGTTCTAGAGGTAAATGAATGCTATGATTGTGTGTATTTCCTTAGTGATTACACCAATAGATGAGAAGATAAAGCAATTTGAAATATGAAGGCAATGCAACACTACGAAACTTTATCACCTTATATCTCCTATAGGAAATTGTGATAGAAAGCTGGAATTGTGCACAGTTCTAGAGGTAAATGAGTACTATGATTGTGTGTATTTCCTTAGTGATTACACCAATAGATGAGAAGATACATCCATTTGAAATATGAAGAAAATGCAAGACTACGAAACATTATCACCTTATATCTCCTATAAGAAATGTGATAGAAAGCTGGAATTGTGCACAGTTCTAGAGGTAAATGAGTGCTATGATTGTGTGTATTTCCTTAGTGATTACACCAATAGATGAGAAGATACAGCCATTTGAATTATGAAGGAAATGCAACACTACGAAACTTTATCACCTTATATCTCCTATAGGAAATGTGATAGAAAGCTGGAATTGTGCACAGATCTAGAGGTAAATGAGTGCTATGATTGTGTGTATTTCCTTAGTGATTACACCAATAGATGAGAAGATACAGCCATTTGAATTATGAAGGAAATGCAACACTACGAAACTTTATCACCTTATATCTCCTATAAGAAATGTGATAGAAAGCTGGAATTTTGCACAGTTCTAGAGGTAAATGAGTACTATGATTGTGTGTATTTCCTTAGTGATTACACCAATAGACGGGAAAATACAGCCATTTAAATTATGAAGGAAATGCAACACTACGAAACTTTATCACCTTATATCTCCTATAGAAAATGTGATAGAAAGCTGGAATTGTGCACAGTTCTAGAGGTAAATGAGTACTATGATTGTGTGTATTTCCTTAGTGATTACACCCATACATGAGAAGATACAGCCATTTGAAATATGAAGAAAATGCAACACTACGAAACATTATCACCTTATATCTCCTATAAGAAATGTGATAGAAAGCTGGAATTGTGCACAGTTCTAGAGGTAAATGAGTGCTATGATTGTGTGTATTTCCTTAGTGATTACACCAATAGATGAGAAGATACAGCCATTTGAAATATGAAGAAAATGCAACACTACGAAAAGTTATCACCTTATATCTACTATAAGAAATGTGATAGAAAGCTAGAATTGTGCACAGTTCTAGAGGTAAATGAGTACTATGATTGTGTGTATTTCCTTAGTGATTACACCCATACATGAGAAGATACAGCCATTTAAAATATGAAGGAAATGCAACACTACGAAACTTTATCACCTTATATCACCTATAGGAAATGTGATAGAAAGCTGGAATTGTGCACAGTTCTAGAGGTAAATGTGTACTATGATTGTGTGTCACTACGAAACTTTATCACCTTATATCTCCTATAAGAAATGTGATAGAAAGCTGGAATTGTGCACAGTTCTAGAGGTAAATGAGTACTATGATTGTGTGTATTTGCTTAGTGATTACACCCATACATGAGAAGATACAGCGATTTGAACTATGAAGGAAATGCATTACTACGAAAATTTATCACCTTATATCTTCTATAAGAAATGTGATAGAAAGCTGGAATTGTGCACAGTTCTAGAGGTAAATGAGTGCTATGATTGTGTGTATTTCCTTAGTGATTACACCAATAGATGACAAAGATACCCCCGTTTGAAATATGAAAGAAATGCAACACAACGAAACTTTATCACCTTATATCTCCTATAAGAAATGTGATAGAAAGCTGGAATTGTGCACAGTTCTAGAGGTAAATGTGTACTATGATTGTTTGTATTTCCTTAGTGATTACACCCATACATGAGAAGATACAGCCATTTGAATTATGAAGGAAAGGCATTACTACGAAACTTTAATGAGTGCTATGATTGTGTGTATTTCCTTAGTGATTACACCAATAGATGAGAAGATACAGCCGTTTGAAATATGAAGAAAATGCAACACAACGAAACTTTATCACCTTATAACTCCTATAGGAAATGTGATAGAAAGCTGGAATTGTGCACAGTTCTAGAGGTAAATGAGTACTATGATTGTGTGTATTTCCTTAGTGATTACACCCATACAAGAGAAGATACAGCCATTTGAATTATGAAGGAAAGGTATTACTACGAAACTTTATCACCTTATATCTTCTATAAGAAATGTGATAGAAAGCTGGAATTGTGCACAGTTCTAGAGGTAAATGAGTACTATGATTGTGTGTATTTCCTTAGTGATTACACCCATACATGAGAAGATACAGCCATTTAAAATATGAAGGAAATGCAACACTACGAAACTTTATCACCTTATATCACCTATAGGAAATGTGATAGAAAGCTGGAATTGTGCACAGTTCTAGAGGTAAATGTGTTTTATGATTGTGTGTCACTACGAAACTTTATCACCTTATATCTCCTATAAGAAATGTGATAGAAAGCTGGAATTGTGCACAGTTCTAGAGGTAAATGAGTACTATGATTGTGTGTATTTCCTTAGTGATTACACCCATACATGAGAAGATACAGCGATTTGAACTATGAAGGAAATGCATTACTACGAAAATTTATCACCTTATATCTTCTATAAGAAATGTGATAGAAAGCTGGAATTGTGCACAGTTCTAGAGGTAAATGAGTGCTATGATTGTGTGTATTTCCTTAGTGATTACACCAATAGATGAGAAGATACAGCCGTTTGAAATATGAAAGAAATGCAACACAACGAAACTTTATCACCTTATATCTCCTATAAGAAATGTGATAGAAAGCTGGAATTGTGCACAGTTCTAGAGGTAAATGTGTACTATGATTGTGTGTATTTCCTTAGTGATTACACCCATACATGAGAAGATACAGCCATTTGAATTATGAAGGAAAGGCATTACTACGAAACTTTAATGAGTGCATGATTGTGTGTATTTCCTTAGTGATTACACCAATAGATGAGAAGATACAGCCATTTGAATTATGAAGGAAATGCAACACTACGAAACTTTATCACCTTATATCTCCTATAAGAAATGTGATAGAAAGCTGGAATTGTGCACAGTTCTAGAGGTAAATGAATGCTATGATTGTGTGTATTTCCTTAGTGATTACACCAATAGATGAAAAGATAAAGCAATTTGAAATATGAAGGCAATGCAACACTACGAAACTTTATCACCTTATATCTCCTATAGGAAATTGTGATAGAAAGCTAGAATTGTGCACAGTTCTAGAGGTAAATGAGTACTATGATTGTGTGTATTTCCTTAGTGATTACACCAATAGAAGAGAAGATACAGCAATTTGAAATATGAAGGGAATGCAACACTACGAAACTTTATCACCTTATATCTCCTATAGGAAATGTGATAGAAAGCTAGAATTGTGCACACTTCTAGAGGTAAATGAATACTATGATTGTGTGTATTTCCTTAGTGATTACACCAATAGAAGAGAAGATACAGCAATTTGAAATATGAAGGCAATGCAACACTACGAAACTTTATCACCTTATATCTCCTATAGGAAATGTGATAGAAAGCTAGAATTGTTGCACAGTTCTAGAGGTAAATGAATACTATGATTGTGTGTATTTCCTTAGTGATTACACCAATAGAAGAGAAGATAAAGAAATTTGAAATATGAAGGCAATGCAACACTACGAAACTTTATCACCTTATATCTCCTATAGGAAATTTGATAGAAAGCTGGAATTGTGCACAGTTCTAGAGTTAAATGAGTACTATGATTGTGTGTATTTCCTTAGTGATTACACCAAGAGATGGGAAGATAAAGCCATTTGAATTATGAAGGAAATGCAACACTACCAAACTTTATCACCTTATATCTCCTATAAGAAATGTGATAGATAGCTGGAATTGTGCACAGTTCTAGAGGTAAATGAATGCTATGATTGTGTGTATTTCCTTAGTGATTACACCAATAGATGAGAAGATAAAGCCATTTGAAATATGAAGAAAATGCAACACTACGAAACATTATCACCTTATATCTCCTATAAGAAATGTGATAGAAAGCTGGAATTGTGCACAGTTCTAGAGGTAAATGAGTGCTATGATTGTGTGTATTTCCTTAGTGATTACACCAATAGATGAGAAGATACAGCCATTTGAATTATGAAGGAAATGCAACACTACGAAACTTTATCACCTTATATCTCCTATAGGAAATGTGATAGAAAGCTGGAATTGTGCACAGATCTAGAGGTAAATGAGTGCTATGATTGTGTGTATTTCCTTAGTGATTACACCAATAGATGAGAAGATACAGCCATTTGAATTATGAAGCAAATGCAACACTCCGAAACTTTATCACCTTATATCTCCTATAAGAAATGTGATAGAAAGCTGGAATTGTGCACAGTTCTAGAGGTAAATGAGTACTATGATTGTGTGTATTTCCTTAGTGTTTACACCAATAGACGGGAAAATACAGCCATTTGAATTATGAAGGAAATGCAACACTACGAAACTTTATCACCTTATATCTCCTATAGAAAATGTGATAGAAAACTGGAATTGTGCACAGTTCTAGAGGTAAATGTGTACTATGATTGTGTGTATTTCCTTAGTGATTACACCCATACATGAGAAGATACAGCCATTTGAAATATGAAGAAAATGCAACACTACGAAACATTATCACCTTATATCTCCTATAAGAAATGTGATAGAAAGCTGGAATTGTGCACAGTTCTAGAGGTAAATGAGTGCTATGATTGTGTGTATTTCCTTAGTGATTACACCAATAGATGAGAAGATACAGCCATTTGAAATATGAAGAAAATGCAACACTACGAAAAGTTATCACCTTATATCTACTATAAGAAATGTGATAGAAAGCTAGAATTGTGCACAGTTCTAGAGGTAAATGAGTACTATGATTGTGTGTATTTCCTTAGTGATTACACCCATACATGAGAAGATACAGCCATTTAAAATATGAAGGAAATGCAACACTACGAAACTTTATCACCTTATATCACCTATAGGAAATGTGATAGAAAGCTGGAATTGTGCACAGTTCTAGAGGTAAATGTGTACTATGATTGTGTGTATTTCCTTAGTGATTACACCAAGAGATGGGAAGATACAGCCATTTGAATTATGAAGGAAATGCAACACTACCAAACTTTATCACCTTATATCTCCTATAAGAAATGTGATAGATAGCTGGAATTGTGCACAGTTCTAGAGGTAAATGAATGCTATGATTGTGTGTATTTCCTTAGTGATTACACCAATAGATGAGAAGATAAAGCCATTTGAAATATGAAGAAAATGCAACACTACGAAACATTATCACCTTATATCTCCTATAAGAAATGTGATAGAAAGCTGGAATTGTGCACAGTTCTAGAGGTAAATGAGTGCTATGATTGTGTGTATTTCCTTAGTGATTACACCAATAGATGAGAAGATACAGCCATTTGAATTATGAAGGAAATGCAACACTACGAAACTTTATCACCTTATATCTCCTATAGGAAATGTGATAGAAAGCTGGAATTGTGCACAGATCTAGAGGTAAATGAGTGCTATGATTGTGTGTATTTCCTTAGTGATTACACCAATAGATGAGAAGATACAGCCATTTGAATTATGAAGCAAATGCAACACTCCGAAACTTTATCACCTTATATCTCCTATAAGAAATGTGATAGAAAGCTGGAATTGTGCACAGTTCTAGAGGTAAATGAGTACTATGATTGTGTGTATTTCCTTAGTGTTTACACCAATAGACGGGAAAATACAGCCATTTGAATTATGAAGGAAATGCAACACTACGAAACTTTATCACCTTATATCTCCTATAGAAAATGTGATAGAAAGCTGGAATTGTGCACAGTTCTAGAGGTAAATGTGTACTATGATTGTGTGTATTTCCTTAGTGATTACACCCATACATGAGAAGATACAGCCATTTGAAATATGAAGAAAATGCAACACTACGAAACATTATCACCTTATATCTCCTATAAGAAATGTGATAGAAAGCTGGAATTGTGCACAGTTCTAGAGGTAAATGAGTGCTATGATTGTGTGTATTTCCTTAGTGATTACACCAATAGATGAGAAGATACAGCCATTTGAAATATGAAGAAAATGCAACACTACGAAAAGTTATCACCTAATATCTACTATAAGAAATGTGATAGAAAGCTAGAATTGTGCACAGTTCTATAGGTAAATGAGTACTATGATTGTGTGTATTTCCTTAGTGATTACACCCATACATGAGAAGATACAGCCATTTAAAATATGAAGGAAATGCAACACTACGAAACTTTATCACCCTATATCACCTATAGGAAATGTGATAGAAAGCTGGAATTGTGCACAGTTCTAGAGGTAAATGTGTACTATGATTGTGTGTCACTACGAAACTTTATCACCTAATATCTCCTATAAGAAATGTGATAGAAAGCTGGAATTGTGCACTGTTCTAGAGGTAAATGAGTACTATGATTGTGTGTATTTCCTTAGTGATTACACCCATACATGAGAAGATACAGCGATTTGAACTATGAAGGAAATGCATTACTACGAAAATTTATCACCTTATATCTTCTATAAGAAATGTGATAGAAAGCTGGAATTGTGCACAGTTCTAGAGGTAAATGAGTGCTATGATTGTGTGTATTTCCTTAGTGATTACACCAATAGATGACAAAGATACAGCCGTTTGAAATATGAAAGAAATGCAACACAACGAAACTATATCACCTTATATCTCCTATAAGAAATGTGATAGAAAGCTGGAATTGTGCACAGTTCTAGAGGTAAATGTGTACTATGATTGTTTGTATTTCCTTAGTGATTACACCCATACATGAGAAGATACAGCCATTTAAAATATGAAGGAAATGCAACACTACGAAACTTTATCACCTTATATCACCTATAGGAAATGTGATAGAAAGCTGGAATTGTGCACAGTTCTAGAGGTAAATGTGTACTATGATTGTGTGTCACTACGAAACTTTATCACCTTATATCTCCTATAAGAAATGTGATAGAAAGCTGGAATTGTGCACAGTTCTAGAGGTAAATGAGTACTATGATTGTGTGTATTTCCTTAGTGATTACACCCATACATGAGAAGATACAGCGATTTGAACTATGAAGGGAATGGATTACTAGGAAAATTTATCACCTTATATCTTCTATAAGAAATGTGATAGAAAGCTGGAATTGTGCACAGTTCTAGAGGTAAATGAGTGCTGTGATTGTGTGTATTTCCTTAGTGATTACACCAATAGATGACAAAGATACAGCCGTTTGAAATATGAAAGAAATGCAACACAACGAAACTTTATCACCTTATATCTCCTATAAGAAATGTGATAGAAAGCTGGAATTGTGCACAGTTCTAGAGGTAAATGTGTACTATGATTGTTTGTATTTCCTTAGTGATTACACCCATACATGAGAAGATACAGCCATTTGAATTATGAAGGAAAGGCATTACTACGAAACTTTAATGAGTGCTATGATTGTGTGTATTTCTTTAGTGATTACACCAATAGATGAGAAGATACAGCCGTTTGAAATATGAAGAAAATGCAACACAACGAAACTTTATCACCTTATAACTCCTATAGGAAATGTGATAGAAAGCTGGAATTGTGCACAGTTCTAGAGGTAAATGAGTACTATGATTGTGTGTATTTCCTTAGTGATTACACCCATACAAGAGAAGATACAGCCATTTGAATTATGAAGGAAAGGTATTACTACGAAACTTTATCACCTTATATCTTCTATAAGAAATGTGATAGAAAGCTGGAATTGTGCACAGTTCTAGAGGTAAATGAGTACTATGATTGTGTGTATTTCCTTAGTGATTACACCCATACATGAGAAGATACAGCCATTTAAAATATGAAGGAAATGCAACACTACGAAACTTTATCACCTTATATCACCTATAGGAAATGTGATAGAAAGCTGGAATTGTGCACAGTTCTAGAGGTAAATGTGTTTTATGATTGTGTGTCACTACGAAACTTTATCACCTTATATCTCCTATAAGAAATGTGATAGAAAGCTGGAATTGTGCACAGTTCTAGAGGTAAATGAGTACTATGATTGTGTGTATTTCCTTAGTGATTACACCCATACATGAGAAGATACAGCGATTTGAACTATGAAGGAAATGCATTACTACGAAAATTTATCACCTTATATCTTCTATAAGAAATGTGATAGAAAGCTGGAATTGTGCACAGTTCTAGAGGTAAATGAGTGCTATGATTGTGTGTATTTCCTTAGTGATTACACCAATAGATGAGAAGATACAGCCGTTTGAAATATGAAAGAAATGCAACACAACGAAACTTTATCACCTTATATCTCCTATAAGAAATGTGATAGAAAGCTGGAATTGTGCACAGTTCTAGAGGTAAATGTGTACTATGATTGTGTGTATTTCCTTAGTGATTACACCCATACATGAGAAGATACAGCCATTTGAATTATGAAGGAAAGGCATTACTACGAAACTTTAATGAGTGCATGATTGTGTGTATTTCCTTAGTGATTACACCAATAGATGAGAAGATACAGCCATTTGAATTATGAAGGAAATGCAACACTACGAAACTTTATCACCTTATATCTCCTATAAGAAATGTGATAGAAAGCTGGAATTGTGCACAGTTCTAGAGGTAAATGAATGCTATGATTGTGTGTATTTCCTTAGTGATTACACCAATAGATGAAAAGATAAAGCAATTTGAAATATGAAGGCAATGCAACACTACGAAACTTTATCACCTTATATCTCCTATAAGAAATGTGATAGAAAGCTGGAATTGTGCACAGTTCTAGAGGTAAATGAGTACTATGATTGTGTGTATTTCCTTAGTGATTACACCAATAGAAGAGAAGATACAGCAATTTGAAATATGAAGGGAATGCAACACTACGAAACTTTATCACCTTATATCTCCTATAGGAAATGTGATAGAAAGCTAGAATTGTGCACACTTCTAGAGGTAAATGAATACTATGATTGTGTGTATTTCCTTAGTGATTACACCAATAGAAGAGAAGATACAGCAATTTGAAATATGAAGGCAATGCAACACTACGAAACTTTATCACCTTATATCTCCTATAGGAAATGTGATAGAAAGCTAGAATTGTTGCACAGTTCTAGAGGTAAATGAATACTATGATTGTGTGTATTTCCTTAGTAATTACACCAATAGAAGAGAAGATAAAGAAATTTGAAATATGAAGGCAATGCAACACTACGAAACTTTATCACCTTATATCTCCTATAGGAAATTTGATAGAAAGCTGGAATTGTGCACAGTTCTAGAGTTAAATGAGTACTATGATTGTGTGTATTTCCTTAGTGATTACACCAATAGATGGGAAGATACAGCCATTTGAATTATGAAGGAAATGCAACACTACCAAACTTTATCACCTTATATTTCCTATAAGAAATGTGATAGATAGCTGGAATTGTGCACAGTTCTAGAGGTAAATGAATGCTATGATTGTGTGTATTTCCTTAGTGATTACACCAATAGATGAGAAGATAAAGCCATTTGAAATATGAAGAAAATGCAACACTACGAAACATTATCACCTTATATCTCCTATAAGAAATGTGATAGAAAGCTGGAATTGTGCACAGTTCTAGAGGTAAATGAGTGCTATGATTGTGTGTATTTCCTTAGTGATTACACCAATAGATGAGAAGATACAGCCATTTGAATTATGAAGGAAATGCAACACTACGAAACTTTATCACCTTATATCTCCTATAGGAAATGTGATAGAAAGCTGGAATTGTGCACAGATCTAGAGGTAAATGAGTGCTATGATTGTGTGTATTTCCTTAGTGATTACACCAATAGATGAGAAGATACAGCCATTTGAATTATGAAGCAAATGCAACACTCCGAAACTTTATCACCTTATATCTCCTATAAGAAATGTGATAGAAAGCTGGAATTGTGCACAGTTCTAGAGGTAAATGAGTACTATGATTGTGTGTATTTCCTTAGTGTTTACACCAATAGACGGGAAAATACAGCCATTTGAATTATGAAGGAAATGCAACACTACGAAACTTTATCACCTTATATCTCCTATAGAAAATGTGATAGAAAGCTGGAATTGTGCACAGTTCTAGAGGTAAATGAATGCTATGATTGTGTGTATTTCCTTAGTGATTACACCCATACATGAGAAGATACAGCCATTTGAAATATGAAGGAAATGCAACACTACGAAACATTATCACCTTATATCTCCTATAAGAAATGTGATAGAAAGCTGGAATTGTGCACAGTTCTAGAGGTAAATGAGTGCTATGATTGTGTGTATTTCCTTAGTGATTACACCAATAGATGAGAAGATACAGCCATTTGAAATATGAAGAAAATGCAACACTACGAAAAGTTATCACCTTATATCTACTATAAGAAATGTGATAGAAAGCTAGAATTGTGCACAGTTCTAGAGGTAAATGAGTACTATGATTGTGTGTATTTCCTTAGTGATTACACCCATACATGAGAAGATACAGCCATTTAAAATATGAAGGAAATGCAACACTACGAAACTTTATCACCTTATATCACCTATAGGAAATGTGATAGAAAGCTGGAATTGTGCACAGTTCTAGAGGTAAATGTGTACTATGATTGTGTGTCACTACGAAACTTTATCACCTTATATCTCCTATAAGAAATGTGATAGAAAGCTGGAATTGTGCACTGTTCTAGAGGTAAATGAGTACTATGATTGTGTGTATTTCCTTAGTGATTACACCCATACATGAGAAGATACAGCGATTTGAACTATGAAGGAAATGCATTACTACGAAAATTTATCACCTTATATCTTCTGTAAGAAATGTGATAGAAAGCTGGAATTGTGCACAGTTCTAGAGGTAAATGAGTGCTATGATTGTGTGTATTTCCTTAGTGATTACACCAATAGATGACAAAGATACAGCCGTTTGAAATATGAAAGAAATGCAACACAACGAAACTTTATCACCTTATATCTCCTATAAGAAATGTGATAGAAAGCTGGAATTGTGCACAGTTCTAGAGGTAAATGTGTACTATGATTGTTTGTATTTCCTTAGTGATTACACCCATACATGAGAAGATACAGCCATTTAAAATATGAAGGAAATGCAACACTACGAAACTTTATCACCTTATATCACCTATAGGAAATGTGATAGAAAGCTGGAATTGTGCACAGTTCTAGAGGTAAATGTGTACTATGATTGTGTGTCACTACGAAACTTTATCACCTTATATCTCCTATAAGAAATGTGATAGAAAGCTGGAATTGTGCACAGTTCTAGAGGTAAATGAGTACTATGATTGTGTGTATTTCCTTAGTGATTACACCCATACATGAGAAGATACAGCGATTTGAACTATGAAGGAAATGCATTACTATGAAAATTTATCACCTTATATCTTCTATAAGAAATGTGATAGAAAGCTGGAATTGTGCACAGTTCTAGAGGTAAATGAGTACTATGATTGTGTGTATTTCCTTAGTGATTACACCCATACATGAGAAGATACAGCCATTTGAATTATGAGGGAAAGGCATTACTACGAAACTTTAATGAGTGCTATGATTGTGTGTATTTCCTTAGTGATTACACCAATAGATGAGATTATACAGCCGTTTGAAATATGAAGAAAATGCAACACAACGAAACTTTATCACCTTATAACTCCTATAGGAAATGTGATAGAAAGCTGGAATTGTGCACAGTTCTAGAGGTAAATGAGTACTATGATTGTGTGTATTTCCTTAGTGATTACACCCATACATGAGAAGATACAGCCATTTGAATTATGAAGGAATGGTATTACTACGAAACTTTATCACCTTATATCTTCTATAAGAAATGTGATAGAAAGCTGGAATTGTGCACAGTTCTAGAGGTAAATGAGTACTATGATTGTGTGTATTTCCTTAGTGATTACACCCATACATGAGAAGATACAGCCATTTAAAATATGAAGGAAATGCATTACTACGAAAATTTATCACATTATATCTTCTATAAGAAATGTGATAGAAAGCTGGAATTGTGCACAGTTCTAGAGGTAAATGAGTGCTATGATTGTGTGTATTTCCTTAGTGATTACACCAATAGATGAGAAGATACAGCCGTTTGAAATATGAAAGAAATGCAACACAACGAAATTTTATCACCTTATATCTCCTATAAGAAATGTGATAGAAAGCTGGAATTGTGCACAGTTCTAGAGGTAAATGTGTACTATGATTGTGTGTATTTCCTTAGTGATTACACCCATACATGAGAAGATACAGCCATTTGAATTATGAAGGAAAGGCATTACTACGAAACTTTAATGAGTGCATGATTGTGTGTATTTCCTTAGTGATTACACCAATAGATGAGAAGATACAGCCGTTTGAAATATGAAGAAAATGCAACACAACGAAACTTTATCACCTTATAACTCCTATAGGAAATGTGATAGAAAGGTGGAATTGTGCACAGTTCTAGAGGTAAATGAGTACTATGATTGTGTGTATTTCCTTAGTGATTACACCCATACATGAGAAGATACAGCCATTTGAATTATGAAGGAAAGGCATTACTACGAAACATTATCACCTTATATCTTCTATAAGAAATGTGATAGAAAGCTGGAATTGTGCACAGTTCTAGAGGTAAATAAATACTATGATTGTGTGTATTTCCTTAGTGATTACACCCATACATGAGAAGATACAGCCATTTGAATTATGAAGGAAATGCATTACTACGAAATTTTATCACCTTATATCTCCTATAGAAAATGTGATAGAAAGCTGGAATTGTGCACAGTTCTAGAGGTAAATGAGTACTATGATTGTGTGTATTTCCTTAGTGATTACACCAATAGATGAGAAGATACAGACATTTGAAATATGAAGAAAAAGCAACACTACGAAATTTTATCACCTTATTTCACCTATAGGAAATGTGATAGAAAGCTGGAATTGTGCACAGTTCTAGAGGTAAATGAGTACTATGATTGTGTGTATTTCCTTAGTGATTACACCAATAGATGGGATGATACAGCCATTTGAATTATGAAGGAAATGCAACACTACGAAACTTTATCACCTTATATCTCCTATAAGAAATGTGATAGAAAGCTGGAATTGTGCACAGTTCTAGAGGTAGATGAGTGCTATGATTGTGTGTATTTCCTTAGTGATTACACCAATAGATGAGAAGATACAGCCATTTGAAATATGAAGATAATGCAACACTACGAAAAGTTATCACCTTATATCTACTATAAGAAATGTGATAGAAAGCTAGAATTGTGCACAGTTCTAGAGGTAAATGAGTACTATGATTGTGTGTATTTTCTTAGTGATTACACCCATACATGAGAAGATACAGCCATTTAAAATATGAAGGAAATGCAACACTACGAAACTTTATCACCTTATATCACCTATAGGAAATGTGATAGAAAGTTGGAATTGTGCACAGGTCTAGAGGTAAATGTGTACTATGATTGTGTGTATTTCCTTAGTGATTACACCAATAGATGGGAAGATACAGCCATTTGAATTATGAAGCAAATGCAACACTACGAAACTTTATCACCTTATATCTTCTATAAGAAATGTGATAGAAAGCTGGAATTGTGCACAGTTCGAGAGGTAAATGAGTGCTATGATTGTATGTATTTCCTTAGTGATTACACCCATACATGAGAAGATACAGCCATTTGAATTATGAAGGAAAGGCATTACTACGAAACTTTATCACCTTATATCTTCTATAAGAAATGTGATAGAAAGCTGGAATTGTGCACAGTTCTAGAGGTAAATGAGTACTATATGATTGTGTGTATTTCCTTAGTGATTACACCAATAGATGAGAAGATACAGCCATTTGAAATATGAAGAAAAAGCAACACTACGAAACTTTATCACCTTATTTCACCTATAGGAAATGTGATAGAAAGCTGGAATTGTGCACAGTTCTAGAGGTAAATGAGTACTATGATTGTGTGTATTTCCTTAGTGATTACACCAATAGATGGGAAGATACAGCCATTTGAATTATGAAGGAAATGCAACACTACGAAACTTTATCACCTTATATCTCCTATAAGAAATGTGATAGAAAGCTGGAATTGTGCACAGTTCTAGAGGTAAATGAGTGCTATGATTGTGTGTATTTCCTTAGTGATTACACCAATAGATGAGAAGATACAGCCATTTGAAATATGAAGAAAATGCAACACTACGAAACTTTATCACCTTATATCTCCTATAAGAAATGTGATAGAAAGCTGGAATTGTGCACAGTTCTAGAGGTAAATGTGTACTATGATTGTGTGTATTTCCTTAGTGATTACACCCATACATGAGAAGATACAGCCATTTAAAATATGAAGGAAATGCAACACTACGAAACTTTATCACCTTATATCACCTATAGGAAATGTGATAGAAAGCTGGAATTGTGCACAGTTCTAGAGGTAAATGAGTACTATGATTGTGTGTATTTCCTTAGTGATTACACCCATACATGAGAAGATACAGCCATTTAAAATATGGAGGAAATGCAACACTACGAAACTTTATCACCTTATATCTCCTATAAGAAATGTGATAGAAAGCTGGAATTGTGCACAGTTCTAGAGGTAAATGAGTGCTATGATTGTGTGTATTTCCTTAGTGATTACACCAATAGATGAGAAGATACAGCCATTTGAATTATGAAGGAAAGGCATTACTACGAAACTTTAATGAGTGCTATGATTGTGTGTATTTCTTTAGTGATTACACCAATAGATGAGAAGATACAGCCGTTTGAAATATGAAGAAAATGCAACACAACGAAACTTTATCACCTTATAACTCCTATAGGAAATGTGATAGAAAGCTGGAATTGTGCACAGTTCTAGAGGTAAATGAGTACTATGATTGTGTGTATTTCCTTAGTGATTACACCCATACAAGAGAAGATACAGCCATTTGAATTATGAAGGAAAGGTATTACTACGAAACTTTATCACCTTATATCTTCTATAAGAAATGTGATAGAAAGCTGGAATTGTGCACAGTTCTAGAGGTAAATGAGTACTATGATTGTGTGTATTTCCTTAGTGATTACACCCATACATGAGAAGATACAGCCATTTAAAATATGAAGGAAATGCAACACTACGAAACTTTATCACCTTATATCACCTATAGGAAATGTGATAGAAAGCTGGAATTGTGCACAGTTCTAGAGGTAAATGTGTTTTATGATTGTGTGTCACTACGAAACTTTATCACCTTATATCTCCTATAAGAAATGTGATAGAAAGCTGGAATTGTGCACAGTTCTAGAGGTAAATGAGTACTATGATTGTGTGTATTTCCTTAGTGATTACACCCATACATGAGAAGATACAGCGATTTGAACTATGAAGGAAATGCATTACTACGAAAATTTATCACCTTATATCTTCTATAAGAAATGTGATAGAAAGCTGGAATTGTGCACAGTTCTAGAGGTAAATGAGTGCTATGATTGTGTGTATTTCCTTAGTGATTACACCAATAGATGAGAAGATACAGCCGTTTGAAATATGAAAGAAATGCAACACAACGAAACTTTATCACCTTATATCTCCTATAAGAAATGTGATAGAAAGCTGGAATTGTGCACAGTTCTAGAGGTAAATGTGTACTATGATTGTGTGTATTTCCTTAGTGATTACACCCATACATGAGAAGATACAGCCATTTGAATTATGAAGGAAAGGCATTACTACGAAACTTTAATGAGTGCATGATTGTGTGTATTTCCTTAGTGATTACACCAATAGATGAGAAGATACAGCCATTTGAATTATGAAGGAAATGCAACACTACGAAACTTTATCACCTTATATCTCCTATAAGAAATGTGATAGAAAGCTGGAATTGTGCACAGTTCTAGAGGTAAATGAATGCTATGATTGTGTGTATTTCCTTAGTGATTACACCAGTAGATGAAAAGATAAAGCAATTTGAAATATGAAGGCAATGCAACACTACGAAACTTTATCACCTTATATCTCCTATAGGAAATTGTGATAGAAAGCTAGAATTGTGCACAGTTCTAGAGGTAAATGAGTACTATGATTGTGTGTATTTCCTTAGTGATTACACCAATAGAAGAGAAGATACAGCAATTTGAAATATGAAGGGAATGCAACACTACGAAACTTTATCACCTTATATCTCCTATAGGAAATGTGATAGAAAGCTAGAATTGTGCACACTTCTAGAGGTAAATGAATACTATGATTGTGTGTATTTCCTTAGTGATTACACCAATAGAAGAGAAGATACAGCAATTTGAAATATGAAGGCAATGCAACACTACGAAACTTTATCACCTTATATCTCCTATAGGAAATGTGATAGAAAGCTAGAATTGTTGCACAGTTCTAGAGGTAAATGAATACTATGATTGTGTGTATTTCCTTAGTGATTACACCAATAGAAGAGAAGATAAAGAAATTTGAAATATGAAGGCAATGCAACACTACGAAACTTTATCACCTTATATCTCCTATAGGAAATTTGATAGAAAGCTGGAATTGTGCACAGTTCTAGAGTTAAATGAGTACTATGATTGTGTGTATTTCCTTAGTGATTACACCAATAGATGGGAAGATACAGCCATTTGAATTATGAAGGAAATGCAACACTACCAAACTTTATCACCTTATATTTCCTATAAGAAATGTGATAGATAGCTGGAATTGTGCACAGTTCTAGAGGTAAATGAATGCTATGATTGTGTGTATTTCCTTAGTGATTACACCAATAGATGAGAAGATAAAGCCATTTGAAATATGAAGAAAATGCAACACTACGAAACATTATCACCTTATATCTCCTATAAGAAATGTGATAGAAAGCTGGAATTGTGCACAGTTCTAGAGGTAAATGAGTGCTATGATTGTGTGTATTTCCTTAGTGATTACACCAATAGATGAGAAGATACAGCCATTTGAATTATGAAGGAAATGCAACACTACGAAACTTTATCACCTTATATCTCCTATAGGAAATGTGATAGAAAGCTGGAATTGTGCACAGATCTAGAGGTAAATGAGTGCTATGATTGTGTGTATTTCCTTAGTGATTACACCAATAGATGAGAAGATACAGCCATTTGAATTATGAAGCAAATGCAACACTCCGAAACTTTATCACCTTATATCTCCTATAAGAAATGTGATAGAAAGCTGGAATTGTGCACAGTTCTAGAGGTAAATGAGTACTATGATTGTGTGTATTTCCTTAGTGTTTACACCAATAGACGGGAAAATACAGCCATTTGAATTATGAAGGAAATGCAACACTACGAAACTTTATCACCTTATATCTCCTATAGAAAATGTGATAGAAAGCTGGAATTGTGCACAGTTCTAGAGGTAAATGAATGCTATGATTGTGTGTATTTCCTTAGTGATTACACCCATACATGAGAAGATACAGCCATTTGAAATATGAAGAAAATGCAACACTACGAAACATTATCACCTTATATCTCCTATAAGAAATGTGATAGAAAGCTGGAATTGTGCACAGTTCTAGAGGTAAATGAGTGCTATGATTGTGTGTATTTCCTTAGTGATTACACCAATAGATGAGAAGATACAGCCATTTGAAATATGAAGAAAATGCAACACTACGAAAAGTTATCACCTTATATCTACTATAAGAAATGTGATAGAAAGCTAGAATTGTGCACAGTTCTAGAGGTAAATGAGTACTATGATTGTGTGTATTTCCTTAGTGATTACACCCATACATGAGAAGATACAGCCATTTAAAATATGAAGGAAATGCAACACTACGAAACTTTATCACCTTATATCACCTATAGGAAATGTGATAGAAAGCTGGAATTGTGCACAGTTCTAGAGGTAAATGTGTACTATGATTGTGTGTCACTACGAAACTTTATCACCTTATATCTCCTATAAGAAATGTGATAGAAAGCTGGAATTGTGCACTGTTCTAGAGGTAAATGAGTACTATGATTGTGTGTATTTCCTTAGTGATTACACCCATACATGAGAAGATACAGCGATTTGAACTATGAAGGAAATGCATTACTACGAAAATTTATCACCTTATATCTTCTGTAAGAAATGTGATAGAAAGCTGGAATTGTGCACAGTTCTAGAGGTAAATGAGTGCTATGATTGTGTGTATTTCCTTAGTGATTACACCAATAGATGACAAAGATACAGCCGTTTGAAATATGAAAGAAATGCAACACAACGAAACTTTATCACCTTATATCTCCTATAAGAAATGTGATAGAAAGCTGGAATTGTGCACAGTTCTAGAGGTAAATGTGTACTATGATTGTTTGTATTTCCTTAGTGATTACACCCATACATGAGAAGATACAGCCATTTAAAATATGAAGGAAATGCAACACTACGAAACTTTATCACCTTATATCACCTATAGGAAATGTGATAGAAAGCTGGAATTGTGCACAGTTCTAGAGGTAAATGTGTACTATGATTGTGTGTCACTACGAAACTTTATCACCTTATATCTCCTATAAGAAATGTGATAGAAAGCTGGAATTGTGCACAGTTCTAGAGGTAAATGAGTACTATGATTGTGTGTATTTCCTTAGTGATTACACCCATACATGAGAAGATACAGCGATTTGAACTATGAAGGAAATGCATTACTATGAAAATTTATCACCTTATATCTTCTATAAGAAATGTGATAGAAAGCTGGAATTGTGCACAGTTCTAGAGGTAAATGAGTGCTATGATTGTGTGTATTTCCTTAGTGATTACACCAATAGATGACAAAGATACAGCCGTTTGAAATATGAAAGAAATGCAACACAACGAAACTTTATCACCATATATCTCCTATAAGAAATGTGATAGAAAGCTGGAATTGTGCACAGTTCTAGAGGTAAATGAGTACTATGATTGTGTGTATTTCCTTAGTGATTACACCCATACATGAGAAGATACAGCCATTTGAATTATGAAGGAAAGGCATTACTACGAAACTTTAATGAGTGCTATGATTGTGTGTATTTCCTTAGTGATTACACCAATAGATGAGATTATACAGCCGTTTGAAATATGAAGAAAATGCAACACAACGAAACTTTATCACCTTATAACTCCTATAGGAAATGTGATAGAAAGCTGGAATTGTGCACAGTTCTAGAGGTAAATGAGTACTATGATTGTGTGTATTTCCTTAGTGATTACACCCATACATGAGAAGATACAGCCATTTGAATTATGAAGGAATGGTATTACTACGAAACTTTATCACCTTATATCTTCTATAAGAAATGTGATAGAAAGCTGGAATTGTGCACAGTTCTAGAGGTAAATGAGTACTATGATTGTGTGTATTTCCTTAGTGATTACACCCATACATGAGAAGATACAGCCATTTAAAATATGAAGGAAATGCATTACTACGAAAATTTATCACATTATATCTTCTATAAGAAATGTGATAGAAAGCTGGAATTGTGCACAGTTCTAGAGGTAAATGAGTGCTATGATTGTGTGTATTTCCTTAGTGATTACACCAATAGATGAGAAGATACAGCCGTTTGAAATATGAAAGAAATGCAACACAACGAAATTTTATCACCTTATATCTCCTATAAGAAATGTGATAGAAAGCTGGAATTGTGCACAGTTCTAGAGGTAAATGTGTACTATGATTGTGTGTATTTCCTTAGTGATTACACCCATACATGAGAAGATACAGCCATTTGAATTATGAAGGAAAGGCATTACTACGAAACTTTAATGAGTGCATGATTGTGTGTATTTCCTTAGTGATTACACCAATAGATGAGAAGATACAGCCGTTTGAAATATGAAGAAAATGCAACACAACGAAACTTTATCACCTTATAACTCCTATAGGAAATGTGATAGAAAGGTGGAATTGTGCACAGTTCTAGAGGTAAATGAGTACTATGATTGTGTGTATTTCCTTAGTGATTACACCCATACATGAGAAGATACAGCCATTTGAATTATGAAGGAAAGGCATTACTACGAAACATTATCACCTTATATCTTCTATAAGAAATGTGATAGAAAGCTGGAATTGTGCACAGTTCTAGAGGTAAATAAATACTATGATTGTGTGTATTTCCTTAGTGATTACACCCATACATGAGAAGATACAGCCATTTGAATTATGAAGGAAATGCATTACTACGAAATTTTATCACCTTATATCTCCTATAGAAAATGTGATAGAAAGCTGGAATTGTGCACAGTTCTAGAGGTAAATGAGTACTATGATTGTGTGTATTTCCTTAGTGATTACACCAATAGATGAGAAGATACAGACATTTGAAATATGAAGAAAAAGCAACACTACGAAACTTTATCACCTTATTTCACCTATAGGAAATGTGATAGAAAGCTGGAATTGTGCACAGTTCTAGAGGTAAATGAGTACTATGATTGTGTGTATTTCCTTAGTGATTACACCAATAGATGGGATGATACAGCCATTTGAATTATGAAGGAAATGCAACACTACGAAACTTTATCACCTTATATCTCCTATAAGAAATGTGATAGAAAGCTGGAATTGTGCACAGTTCTAGAGGTAGATGAGTGCTATGATTGTGTGTATTTCCTTAGTGATTACACCAATAGATGAGAAGATACAGCCATTTGAAATATGAAGATAATGCAACACTACGAAAAGTTATCACCTTATATCTACTATAAGAAATGTGATAGAAAGCTAGAATTGTGCACAGTTCTAGAGGTAAATGAGTACTATGATTGTGTGTATTTTCTTAGTGATTACACCCATACATGAGAAGATACAGCCATTTAAAATATGAAGGAAATGCAACACTACGAAACTTTATCACCTTATATCACCTATAGGAAATGTGATAGAAAGCTGGAATTGTGCACAGGTCTAGAGGTAAATGTGTACTATGATTGTGTGTATTTCCTTAGTGATTACACCAATAGATGGGAAGATACAGCCATTTGAATTATGAAGCAAATGCAACACTACGAAACTTTATCACCTTATATCTTCTATAAGAAATGTGATAGAAAGCTGGAATTGTGCACAGTTCGAGAGGTAAATGAGTGCTATGATTGTATGTATTTCCTTAGTGATTACACCCATACATGAGAAGATACAGCCATTTGAATTATGAAGGAAAGGCATTACTACGAAACTTTATCACCTTATATCTTCTATAAGAAATGTGATAGAAAGCTGGAATTGTGCACAGTTCTAGAGGTAAATGAGTACTATATGATTGTGTGTATTTCCTTAGTGATTACACCAATAGATGAGAAGATACAGCCATTTGAAATATGAAGAAAAAGCAACACTACGAAACTTTATCACCTTATTTCACCTATAGGAAATGTGATAGAAAGCTGGAATTGTGCACAGTTCTAGAGGTAAATGAGTACTATGATTGTGTGTATTTCCTTAGTGATTACACCAATAGATGGGAAGATACAGCCATTTGAATTATGAAGGAAATGCAACACTACGAAACTTTATCACCTTATATCTCCTATAAGAAATGTGATAGAAAGCTGGAATTGTGCACAGTTCTAGAGGTAAATGAGTGCTATGATTGTGTGTATTTCCTTAGTGATTACACCAATAGATGAGAAGATACAGCCATTTGAAATATGAAGAAAATGCAACACTACGAAACTTTATCACCTTATATCTCCTATAAGAAATGTGATAGAAAGCTGGAATTGTGCACAGTTCTAGAGGTAAATGTGTACTATGATTGTGTGTATTTCCTTAGTGATTACACCCATACATGAGAAGATACAGCCATTTAAAATATGAAGGAAATGCAACACTACGAAACTTTATCACCTTATATCACCTATAGGAAATGTGATAGAAAGCTGGAATTGTGCACAGTTCTAGAGGTAAATGAGTACTATGATTGTGTGTATTTCCTTAGTGATTACACCCATACATGAGAAGATACAGCCATTTAAAATATGGAGGAAATGCAACACTACGAAACTTTATCACCTTATATCTCCTATAAGAAATGTGATAGAAAGCTGGAATTGTGCACAGTTCTAGAGGTAAATGAGTGCTATGATTGTGTGTATTTCCTTAGTGATTACACCAATAGATGAGAAGATACAGCCATTTGAAATATGAAGAAAATGCAACACTACGAAACTTTATCACCTTATATCTCCTATAAGAAATGTGATAGAAAGCTGGAATTGTGCACAGTTCTAGAGGTAAATGTGTACTATGATTGTGTGTATTTCCTTAGTGATTACACCCATACATGAGAAGATACAGCCATTTGAATTATGAAGGAAAGGCTACTACGAAACTTTATCACCTTATATCTTCTATAAGAAATGTGATAGAAAGCTGGAATTGTGCACAGTTCTAGAGGTAAATGAGTGCTATGATTGTGTGTATTTCCTTAGTGATTACACCAATAGATGAGAAGATACAGCCATTTGAATTATGAAGGAAATGCAACACTTCGAAACTTTATCACCTTATATCTTTTATAAGAAATGTGATAGAAAGCTGGAATTGTGCACAGTTTTAGAGGTAATTGTGTGTGTAAATATGTTTGTATTCCCTTAGTGATTACTCTAATAGAAGTGAAGATAAAAATTTTCTAATGTACGAAATAATAAGGTGTATGGTATCTTAATTTTTATTTTTGATCTAGCTCTTATGTTTTATTTAATGGTATAGAGAAATAAATGAATAGTATTTGCTATCCGTCTCCGCCTACAAATTTAGATCGGTATATAGTGTGACTATTAGGGCTAAAGCAGTTTTATAATAATGTAATAGTATTTCCTGTATGATAATGAACCGTAATTCTTTTATTGTTTACTTCAATCATAATAATCGTAATACTGAGGCTGATCCGCCATTGTTGGGATAGTAAAAGAGAGGCTTGTATCTTGGTGCAATCTAAAAAACAAGAGTTCTTCTTAACTTTATTGGTTCGTTTACATTTCTAGGAGCCATTTTTGACCATGTTTTTGGCAATTGAAATATTTACTTTGCTTTACAGATTAGATTGGTTGTTTTAGAACAACCAATCTCTGTAGCTTTGGCTAACCTCTTGGTAGGAGTCCATTTCCATAAATTCAGAAATGGAACCTCAATTATACTAGCGTAGCCTTGTTTCTTCATCATTGTTGCCGTTAAATACGTGTTTTAATGTGTACTTCATACTCAAAAGTTTCTCTCCCAGCTCATCCATTATCCTGATGTTGAAAGCCTCTAGATTGCGCTTTAGGAACAAAAGTTAATCTTGTCCTATCTCGGTTGTTATCGTATATTGGCTCATGAAATCTTTAACTTTCATATGAACATTTATGTGCTAAAAATGGTTTTGTTGTATGTACTACTTTTATTTACTGTAAAAAATTATTTTTATTGGTTTTGTTCGGTGCGTCAACATTTTAGGTCACATTGGCGCTTGGAGCTTATTTTAGTGCACTGCCGGACATCGGTCATTGTTCTCTCATTACATACAACACTGTCCATAACTGTATAGGTGAGCTGGAAGTAGATCCTAGTAGGAGAATATCTAATGTATAATAACTAATGTGTTGGCAACTAAGTAATTTCGGTTTTCACTCATAGAGAGCGGACCTTCATTTTTCTAATTAGTCGTGTTGGAGGCGTACTTTACCTTATTATATTTAGGAAAAGTAATATTGAGGTTACTTTAGAGGCAAGTTGTGCGTGCTTTTTCCAAAACCTTATTTCTGGGTCCATTTCAAATGGAGCGCAGAAACGAACATTTTCGGCATATTTTAAGGGAAAAAAATCTGCTGAAGCTCACAAAGAGATATGCGAAGTTTATGGCATTGACTGCTTAACAGAGCGCACTTGTCCAGAATTGGTTTAAAAAAATTCGTTCTGGAGATTTTTTCCCTCAAAGATGAGCAACGCTCTGGTCGACCTTCTTGAAGTTGATGATGACCAAATAAAAGTCATAATTGAAGAGGATCGTCATATACCTGTGTTCGTGGGATTGCAGAGAAGTTAAATGTATCCCATACAATAATTGAAAAAACACTTAAAGTGTCTTGGATTCGTTAAGAAGCTGGATATGTGGGTATCGCATGAACTGAAAGAGATTCACTTAACAGAACGAATCAACATTTGCGATATGCATCTTAAGCGCAATGAAACCGACCCCTTTCTTGAAAAGAATTATAACTGGTGATGAAAAAAATGGGTCCTTTACAGTAACATATTGCCGAAAACGATCATGGTGCAAGCAAGATGAATCAGCACCACCACATCGAAAGCAGAATTGCCCCCCAAAAAAGAAGATCATGTTGTCTATTTGGCGGGATTACAAAGGTGTTCGTGTATTTTGAATTGCTTTGAAAGAGGTTTACTGTCAACAATTTATGAAACTCGAAGAAACAATCAAAGAAAAACGGCCCTGAATTGGCAAAAACGAAAAGGAAAATTGTGATCCATCATGATAATGCAAGGCCGCACCACATCTTTGGCAACTCGCGGGAAATTATTGGATGAGCTTGGTTTGGGAAGTGATGGCACATCCTCCAGATACAGCCCTCATCTGGCTCCATCTGATTTATCACTTATTTCGGAGTTTACATAATTATTTGTGCGGAAAAAAAAATTTTGACAGATGAAAATGACCTTAAATCGCACTTGTGAAAAAGTTCTTTGCTGATAAGGACCAAAAGTTCTATGAGCGCATGAATAATGAAGCTTCAAGAAAGATGTGGCAAAATGTCATCGAGCAAAATGGGAAATACGTCATTGATTAAAAATTATTTTTTTTGTAATAAGAAGAATGAGTTTTATATCGTAATTCAAAATCGAAATTACTTAGTTGCCAACCTATTTGATTCGAGCGCAGGATTCATAGCTTTGGAATTTTAGTGAACGTAATTTTTCATTTTTCTGCAATACATGCGCAAATTATCGATTTGATTAGTTCTGTAGTATAAATTTATTGTTAGGATTGGTAGTATGAGTACAAATGTGTCCTAAACCATAAAATCAATTAATAACAAAATGATAATCGATACGATATAACTTGTGTTCAATTAAACAGATTTTGTCAAGCTTAAAATTAAATAGTAAGAATTCACAACGGGATTGGTGGTTTAGTTGGGCCGAACATCAACCTGTTGCTGCCATCCCCCCCCCCTTCGAGCCCCCCAAATACACCCACTAGATCGCCATTCATCCATCATAGCCCTTTATGAATGGGTTGATTCACAATGCTCCCACTTGTAAACGCCCCACTAACAATTCCACACATTCTCATTTTCCACTTCTACACACTTTTAACTACAATCTACAAATTGTAATCTATTCTATTTTTTGTGAGTTTCTTTCATACATTTTTGCAACCTCAGACCTTGTTACAACAAGAAAGTGCTCAGTAATTTGATACATTTTTTTTTCTATTTCAAGGTTCCATGAGAAAAAACAAAATTTTAAACATTCTTATGACTTGTTCTTATCGCAATTAATGTAATAAAATTTACATGAATATTAATAATGTGTGTCCCTAAAAGGTGAACTCAAAATAATTTTTTGTTTTCACAGCACTTCAGTGTATCGTGAACCATTATTTTAAAGGGTACACAGTCGAGCCTCTCAATAACGGACACTGGCTGGGGAAAGCAAAGTGGCCGCTGTTTGGAGGTGGCCGTTAGAAGGAGGTAGGCAAGTTTCATAATGAAAAAATATGGGTTTTTTCCAAACATCTATTTAAAAATTGTTTATTATTAATAGATTTAAAAACGTACATAATTGCATAATTATTTAGCTATATGATATGCATCAAGTTTTTCTTAATTATCCAAAAAATTTATCAAAAAACTACATATTATTGACCTAATTAATAATTTTTATAATAATCATCACATTTATTCGTAACAATAATAATTTATGGTAAAATTATCATCATACTATCATCTATTATTAGAAAAATAGAACAAACCTTTCGGCAAGTTGACGATGGCTCGATTTGGTTTTTGCAAAATCTTCTTAACACATTTATTTTCTCTTCTAGAGTTGAACCACTTTCGTTTGAGAGTCATATCGGAAAAAATAATGCTGTTCGTCCAAAGTAATATTGAAAAATGAGATTAAAATGGTACCAAGATGTATGGAGCTTATATAGGAAACTTTAGGAAAAACCCAGAAAAGAAAACACAAAAACTTGAGAGGGGATAATTATTTTGATCACCGCGTCAAACAACGAACTTTTAATAATAAGGTGGTCGTTGGTCGGAGGTGAAACATTTAATTTCGTTCCCCAAAATCAATGTCCGCGGTCGTTATGTAGAGTGTCCGTTAGACGGAGGTTCTTTTATATAGAAAGTGTATAGGGGTAAAACGGCGAAATCCAAAAACTGGCCCGTAAATGGAGGTGTCGCTAGTGAGAGTGTCCTTTATGGGAGGCTCGACTGTACATAACTTTTAATAATGACTCTCGACAGTAGTATATTGACTTGACTTTCATTTGATTCAGTGCTGTAGCATTTCACAAGATAAGATTGTTGTTACGAAGATGGCTTTTATTCGCTTATATTTGAATGCTTAAAAAGGTTTTTAAGGAAGTCTGTGCTGTGATCAGTTTTATGTATAATAAGTTCATAACTATTTCTGTGTTTCTTCATTTAAAAAGTTGGTTCATTCACTTATTATAAAAGGTTATCACTAATGTTGTAGTTAACAATATTAGAGGTATTTACTTATATTATTATAAAAAAGTAATCACTTTTGTTTAAATATTCTTTTATTTTTATATTATGATTTCAGTTTACAGTTCTGTGTAGTAAAATTTAGCATCTTTAAATTGATGCTATTGTCAAATGTGTGCCTAACTCTATTTTATGATATAAAATCAAAATAATGGTTATGATCGTAATTTGCGCACGCAAAAAAGAGCTTAAATAGAGTAGAATGTAGGTGCCCACGGTAGCCGAGTGGTTAAAGGCGAGACCCTGTAAAGCTAATGATGTATTGTGGTACTAGGTTCGATTCCCGGTCTCTAGGCCTTAGATTTTATTTTAATGGTTAAAAAGAGAAATTTACAGTAAAGTATTGTTTGCTATTCGCCTCCGTACACGACACCTAATTGGGTAGTTGGACGTTAAGCCTGTCTGAATAAATAGGCAATTACTTTAGAGTAGAATGTGTTTTATTAAAATACAAATAAAAAGTTAAACTTACTAATTTCTAAATGTAAACGTTGTTAGGGTAATGGAAAATTAGTCCATCTGTCTAGTTACCTTTTAATCTTTATTCTGTACTCTAAATGTAATTTAAAATTCCTTGAACTTAGAGGATCTATTGGTATTCAGTGGTCACTGAAAATTTTTCTGTATATTAATGCCCTGGTCACGTACTGAACTATAGAAATAGATGATACCAGTTTTTACCATTTTAATGCTGAATAATTTCCTCTCTTGTCAATTAGGTTTTCCACCTGCAGCGATACTCATTGAACACGATTCATACTGCTAAAAACAGAAAAGAAGTGATATCCCTTCTCTTTTTCACAACAATTGCACATGATGCAAAGTCCATACCAGTTCGAGGAAAACGTGTTTGTAATTTAGATTGCAATTTAGATGGCATCTCCATCGGTACTCTTATATACTGCAATTTATGTTTCTTATTGTAAAGTAAGTCTAAGGACTAACAACGATTCACTTCGGGAAGCCATTGTTAACCATTGTTGTGAAAAAGAATTAACAATTCGGCAGGCTAACTACTCGAAACCATCTTTCAGCAATCTTCATCTATTTCTTTAATATTACACTCATATTTCCTGAGACATATTACGCCATTAAGTGGTACAGCTTCTTATGAATGATCTTTCTGGCTATTAATAGGGCCGACAAACTTTGAATATAATTTAAAATCACAAAAATATTACAGAATATATTGTATTTTACCATTATTTATTAGAATTTGTTTGAATTAGGTAATTATGACGGAAATTCCAAGCGTATTTACAAAAATTTATAATTGGCTTCCATTTGCGATAACCATTTAGATATGTTATTAACTGCTCTTTTGTGAGACTCTCCTTTTCAAAAAAAGCGAATGCGAAACTCTTTAAGTGTCGAGACACTCAGCGAGAAAATGATAAGTAATTCTCTGGCAAGGACATATCGCACAAAGAACAGAGGGAACCTTTATCATCTCTAAAAAAATCTATAATTTAGGTACATAAGTTCGCCTCTCGCATTTATAATCCAGGAGATCTGATCTAGAGAGTACTTATTGTTCATAAACTTATTTTCTCCTAAATCATAGCTTAGCTCCTTGTACAGTCTACCCAGAAGAGGAGTTTCTAGCATTAATAACTAAATTCTGCTTAAAGTTATGTTGTAATTTATCACAAATTTTATTAAATCTACAATTCAAATTAATTATACATTCTAAATAAAAATTAGCTAAATTGAAATTGGGATCATATTTCTGGGAAAGTATTTTCAAATTTTTAACCCAAGACACATTATATTATGATTGCTGATTATTTTACAGCGCTTTAATAAAACGTTTTAGCACTTTTTTTTTTTAATAAAACCTCTAATTGTGCTGAATAAAGTAGATCGTATATGTTGACATAGTAAACGCATCGGAATCCGAACCAATTAGAAATGCACTAATACTCTTCAGATATAACAACGCCTGTGTACAAACCGCTCTTTGATGCCTTTATCAGAAATCTAGTATTTTTTTACCCCCAAAAATGGTTAACACTCTTTTTGAGTTTAAAGTCAAATCATTTTACCTCCCAAAAACACAAAAATTTTCGTTTTAATACCTATAAATGTGTAATGTTCATGATAAATTAGCTGAACTTCAGTAATTTTGCCATCCAAATTCTTACTCATCTTTTAAGCTCATCAGGAAAGAAGTTCTTTCTTCCGAAAATAGATAATCGGTTGCTTCCTTTATAGAAAACGAAATTCAAATTCATTTTTTCGTGCTATTCGCTTGATGAAAGAATTCTTAAAATTAAGTTTCTCAATTTGAGAATTTAAAATAACTGGTAAGAAAAACCCTAAAACTGATGATTATCAACACAATTTTTTACATCGTACATGATGTGAGAACAAACTTCAATCGAACATATGCAAACAGTTTAGCAACAAAATCTAAATGCAGGATTATACTAGTATGCAAATATTTGATCAGCTACAGAGTAAATATGGAATTAGTGAAAATTATAAGCTAAAACCAGTAACACCTGGAACAATATTACGAGTCTATAAACCCATTTATATTTTATGGATTAAATTTTGCAGTGTTGTCCATTAATCTTGTGCTAAAAAGACATATTATTGATTGAAACTGTCCAAAAGTTTCCCTTTCCTCGGACGCTGGTACCTAAATGGGTTAACGAAACGTCAAAAAAACAGAAAAGCTATCCAAAAAAAACGCTGTCTTTTGTTCATCCTAATATTATTATTAAGATTTTAAAGAAATTCGGTTGGCCAGAAATTTAATCGTTTGAAAGGACCTTTTTAGTTATCTCCATTTATTTTTCAGGTAAAGGCTACTTTTATTTAAAATATTATTTTAAGGAGCAATTTTAAGGATCCTCTCCTGCTTAGACCAAAAATCTGTACATGAATCTATTCTGAAGTGATCAAAAATATGCAATAAAATTTTTTGAAGATTATAGAAAAACCTTGATAATTGTCTTTAGAGAATGGGGCATGGTTATGAGCGTGGCTTTGAGAGTGAGGGATTTCCAGTTCAAATTCTGCGTGTGACTTCTTTTTAATTGTTAGAACAAAAAATGTTTATAATTTAAGTGCTTCTGCCCCTGTCCATGATACCTAAATGATAGTTGAACGGTTCTTATCTCTACATATAATTAACTTTACTAATTATTTCGTTTTTAACAATAACTTTTCCATCAATATTTTATTTAGGACTAAATATGTTTTATTTACAACTCATCAGACGAAAAATAGAAGTCCTGCGCAAAGAGTGTTTTGCTTTTCAATTTTTTGTATAATTATTCTTATTACTGTTCTCAAGTTTACTATCCCCAAATTTTTGTTTTAAACTCAAAATATTTGTGGCATATTAATTTATAATTCTTAAGAAGAGTGATATATAGTTACTCTTGGCTGAGAATTTTTTTTTTTTTCAAAATTGGCAACACTGTTATCACTTCCTTAAAAAAAAAAGTAAATAGGTAAGGACACCGTACAATACGAGGTGTGGCTATTAGATAACGAGACTGATGCTGCTACAGAAGAACTATGCATGCGCCAAATCCTAACGACAGCTGTGCAGCGTAAAGCCTTCTCTTTCGATCGCAGCTTCTCACGTGTTTGCTCAGAAATCTGTCTGACCGGAACCGTGGTTAGAGGTGTTAGTTTCGTTTTACCGAAAACATGATACTACACATGTAATAGAGCAACGAATTGTCGTGAAATTTCACATGAGACTGGGTAAAACCGCTACTGAAACTTATCTTTTATTAAAAGAAGTTTATGGCGATGAATCACGTGCGCAAGTTTTTGAGTGATTCAAGCGTTTCCAAGATGGCCAAAAAATAAATAGCACCTTTCGGTTGACTTTTGGCCAAAACATTAGTATAGCATTTTTAAACGAAATATAAAATATGGTAATTAGATGCCACACGATAGCCGAGCGGGTTAGATAAGCAAGACCTGTGAAGCTATAAGATGTTAAATGTTGGAGGTGCTGGGTTCGATTCCCGGTCTCCTTAGTCTTGGATTTTATTTAGTGGTTGGTTAACATTGAGAATTTATTTAGTTATCGCTGCAATTTTACGTCTTTATAAAAGACCAGCCGCCGCCTATAGATGTAGTCCAATTTTCGTGGATCCCAAAACGGGTATGGGAAACCCCAAATAGGAAAAAAAAAATTAAGAGTTTTCTTTGCGGGCAAAATTTGTAATAATAATAATAAAAAAAAAGGTGGTGTGATTTTCAAATAGTAATTATACTTTTTTGTCTTAATTATTTTCAGTGAATGCGAGAGAAAAATGTGGCTAAAAATAGCCACTACGCACACATTTCTATGGCCCCGGACACTAAATTTCCCCCTTCTTATCATTTACTGCCCTCGCAGTTTCCCCTCCTCTTGCCCTAGACCCTTAAATCTTCCTCTATTTTTTTTTTTTACTCCATAAAATACTCGCAGCGAGCGTTGTGCTGTTGCTTGTGGACGGCATTAGCCGGGCCAAGAGCGTGGGGTTGGTTTGTGCGTGGCCAGCGGTGGCTTGGTGGTCCCGGGACAGTCCCTGATCAATGATTTGTTTTCTCCTTTCACCAGCTCTTGCCAGGCCCTACTGCTCCTCTTCTTGTGCCCACTTGTTTGCCATTTAGATTTTTTCCTTTTTTTTTTATCGCCCGAGCTAAAAAAGAGAAACAAAGGGCTTTAATTAACTAAAGAAATTGTAGAGCTTCTTCCTTTTTTTTTAAATCTTTAATTATAAATTATGTTTGTAGGGTGCGAGGTTTAAAGTAAAAATATCTTTTTGTTCAGTAAATTATTATCATTTTTTTTCTTTTTTCAATCTCATTATTATTTTACACGTGAATAAATTCATTAAGATTCGTTAAACTCAAAATCATGACTTAAATTAAATTCTCACCAACATTATAGTTTTGTAAAACCATACTTTACACCAAAATATAGCCTTACAGAATAGCCTAACCCAGTGGTCGGCAAACTTATTAGCCAAAGAGCCAAATATGAACATTACAATTTTAAAAAAGATTGGGAGCCAAATCTGCTTGTTTAGTAAACTTTTATTACACTAAATAAGTAGTACACTAAATAATACTAAATTTCATACTTAATAAATATTTATTAATGCGAACAATGTGCTTGCATCTCCTTGGAAAGTTTGAGTAAGTCAGGTTTGTATGTTGTTGTTTTTAATTTTAGGCAAGATTCCAAGTTCTCATCAATAAGACGACTTCTCAGTTTACTCTTGATAATGTTCGTGCTTGAAAAAGATTCTTCGCATATATATGTAGAACCGAAAAGGGAAAGAACAGCAAACGCGATCTTTTTCAGCTGATCGTAAGAGTCAGGAATACTATTCCAAACGTTGAAAATGATCATGTCTTCCTTCTCCAGCTCATTCAAAGCAGACCACTTGTGTTGTGAACTAAGATCACATTTTTTCTTCTCCAATATTTCCAATTCAACACAAAGACGTTCGAATTTAGAGCGCCATATCTCCTTGTTTTTTAAATCCAGCAATTGTATTTCAAAGCTACCAATGTCAATTTCAAAAGGAGAAAATTTCAATTCGGTTACCGTAGCATTAAGAGGATTTTTGACAAATGCTAAAGTTGCTCTGCTGTTTTTGAATTCCTGAAACCTGCTATAACATACGAACAATCTCAGCCGGTAGCTTGTACATGGTTTGTGTTTACGTTTACGAAAACTAGTAAAATTAAACTCGATGTTCGTTACGTATTTTTACAACAATATTAAATTTTAATTACCTATCTATCTTTTAACTTAAACAAAAAATTATACATGTTCTCGATTTATAGAAGAATTTTAATTTATCAAAATAAGATGTAATTTTTTTCTTACCAAGTTTTTTTTTAAATGAAAATATTATTGCGCCTTCCGTGGATGTGTATATTTGTGCCAGAGCCGCATTTAAGGAGCCAAAGAGCCACAGGCGGCTCTGGAGCCGCACTTTGCCGACCACTGGCCTAACCAAATACAAAGTTTACAGAATTGCCTAGAAGTACATACTTTTACAAAAAGTGAAGCGTCTAAAGATGTACGAGTACTTTAAACTAAATTTTAACAAGTACAAAAGTGATAGGATTTATCTTATAAGAAAACTGGTATTTCAGAGGGGGAATCTATCCACCCAAAATTTTAGAAATACAAATGAAGTATTGTATAATACCACTATGCAACTAATGCTTTATATGATGTTCATTCAAATACAACGTTTTACCAAAACAAAGCGGAACTTTGCAGATAGTACAGCACTGTCCTTCAGCGCACTGTTCCTTGAAATGTTTAAGTTCCATGTTTTGACCCAATTGTTTATAAATAATATATGAATTAACAACAGCTGCATCCAAATAATAGAACAGTATGCGGTGCCACCATTTTTTACTATCGGTCAAGAAATATAAAAATTATTTCCCTTATTTACGCATTTACCATTGGTGCATAGCACTGCCAACTGAATGAAAAACTGTAAATAACGTATTAAGCTGTATGTACGAATAACTTCAACTTTTTGAGGTGGGTTAAAATGTATCCCACCATGCAGCAAAAGCTAAACAAAAGGTGGGACAGTTTTGAACCCACCTAGCCGCGAAAAGTTAATGAAATTTTAAGAGCTTTTACTTTTGTGGAAATCTCAAATGCAAAAAAATTTATTGCAGTAGAGTAGTCCTTTTTTTTTTTGGATGACTTATTTCGGACCAAAAATTATTTTGGGGGCCTTCCGTTTGTTAGCACTTTTTAGCAAAAATAAACGAAAATCTGCATGCACATTTGCTGTACTTTTTCTACAAAATTAAAAGAGAAAAATATATTTCTAAAAACAAAATATGAATATAAATACTTTGTTTAATAGGTACAAAACCTGTATCAAAAGGAGTTGGTTTTATCTCTATAACATCAATACAATAATTAATAGAACCGTGCATACCGTTTTATAGGTACAAAACCTGTATCAAAAGGAGTTGGTTTTATCTTTATAACATCAATACAATAATTAATAGAACCGTACATACAGTTTTATAGGTACAAAACCTGTATCAAAAGGAGTTGGTTTTATCTTTATAACATCAACACAACAATTAATAGAACCGTGCATACAGTTTTATAGGTACAAAACCTGTATCAAAAGGAGTTGGTTTTATCTTTATAACATCAATACAATAATTAATAGAACCGTACATACAGTTTTATAGGTACAAAACCTGTATCAAAAGGAGTTGGTTTTATCTTTATAACATCAACACAACAATTAATAGAACCGTACATACAGTTTTATAGGTACAAAACCTGTATCAAAAGGAGTTGGAGTTATCATTATTATTATCTTTATAGCATCAATACTATAGAGCCGTACATACCCAGCAACAACACAAGACAACTTGGTGCAAATGAATACAATTGAAAAAAGAGAAATGATAACGATCTACTGTTATCATTAAACAGAAAGGACCGCCATGTCATTAAATATACAATCTTCTTAATAGACAATCTTCATTAAGGCCGGTAGATGTTTATCAGTCAATCTTGATCTGTAGGCCGTTTTATTTAATTTCATTGACGGAAATAGTTGCTCAGACAAGGACGTACTCCAAAAATAACACAAAATTTGTGCGGTAAACATTTTTTGGAAATTTTCTCACCTAAATAAGGATATATTTTGGGGATTTCTACTACCTTCTTTTAAAAACTGAATCATTCTGGAATTCCACTGAGAGTTGCAGGCCATATGGCTTCCCAAACGTCGCTGGAACTATGTTAGCGCGTTTATACAAGCCCACAGGCCCCTAGGAAAGGACCCCTGGGCTACGTGTATACTCGTCTTCAGTAGTTAAACGGAAACTGGGAATTGTGTGTACGATATTGCCTCGATCCTCCTCTGAGCGCTATTTCCTTCATAAAAACTTGATCTATTTTCATTTCATTTCATTACATCGGTGGGCCACAAGAAATTACCTCGGGGGCCACCAGTTGGACACCCCTGTTTTAATGTATCTAAACTCACAAGTGCCTCACAGTAAAGATAAAGTAAAAATGCAATAAGTTGTAAAAATGTAGAATGTTTAACCTTGGAGTGGAACTGTTTAATTTAAATTTTAGCTCTAAAGGTCTCTTTAAAGTATAGTAAACATTCTTTGCCCTTTGACAGCTGTGCCAACCCTAAACACAAAGCCTTTTTAAAGTACAAGGTTAAACATGTGGTACCGGTCATAAAACTGTTGCCCCACTTACACAAGTGCTTAAACCTAATGAGTTTACACACACTCAAATGCAGCTATTATAAATTCTCCACTCACAAAGTAAATGCTGGGAATTGTAATTAGCGCAGAGTGTGTCAATTTCAATGGTTCGTTGGTTCCCTGGTAGCTTCGGACTCCGTTTTCATAGATTTTATGCTTTAATAAAGATGCCTAATCGCCTGAATAATCTTCGATAACCTTTATTTTAAATAATAAAAATTAACAAAGATTTAATGATTATTAATAACTTTATAGACTAATTTCCATGGGCAAGTAATCTGCAGAAGCTGAATAATCTTCGATAACCTTTATTTTAAATAATAAAAATTAACAAAGATTTAATGATTATTAATAACTTTATAGACTAATTTCCATGGGCAAGTAATCTGCAGAAGCTGAATAATCTTCGATAACCTTTATTTTAAATAATAAAAATTAACAAAGATTTAATGATTATTAATAAACTTTATAGACTAATTTCCATGGGCAAGTAATCTGCAGAAGCTGAATAATCTTCGATAACCTTTATTTTAAATAATAAAAATTAACAAAGATTTAATGATTATTAATAACTTTATAGACTAATTTCCATGGGCAAGTAATCTGCAGAAGCTGAATAATCTTCGATAACCTTTATTTTAAATAATAAAAATTAACAAAGATTTAATGATTATTAATAACTTTATAGACTAATTTCCATGGGCAAGTAATCTGCAGAAGCTGAATAATCTTCGATAACCTTTATTTTAAATAATAAAAATTAACAAAGATTTAATGATTATTAATAAACTTTATAGACTAATTTCCATGGGCAAGTAATCTGCAGAAGCTGAATAATCTTCGATAACCTTTATTTTAAATAATAAAAATTAACAAAGATTTAATGATTATTAATAACTTTATAGACTAATTTCCATGGGCAAGTAATCTGCAGAAGCTGAATAATCTTCGATAACCTTTATTTTAAATAATAAAAATTAACAAAGATTTAATGATTATTAATAAACTTTATAGACTAATTTCCATGGGCAAGTAATCTGCAGAAGCTGAATAATCTTCGATAACCTTTATTTTAAATAATAAAAATTAACAAAGATTTAATGATTATTAATAAACTTTATAGACTAATTTCCATGGGCAAGTAATCTGCAGAAGCTGAATAATCTTCGATAACCTTTATTTTAAATAATAAAAATTAACAAAGATTTAATGATTATTAATAACTTTATAGACTAATTTCCATGGGCAAGTAATCTGCAGAAGCTGAATAATCTTCGATAACCTTTATTTTAAATAATAAAAATTAACAAAGATTTAATGATTATTAATAACTTTATAGACTAATTTCCATGGGCAAGTAATCTGCAGAAGCTGAATAATCTTCGATAACCTTTATTTTAAATAATAAAAATTAACAAAGATTTAATGATTATTAATAAACTTTATAGACTAATTTCCATGGGCAAGTAATCTGCAGAAGCTGAATAATCTTCGATAACCTTTATTTTAAATAATAAAAATTAACAAAGATTTAATGATTATTAATAACTTTATAGACTAATTTCCATGGGCAAGTAATCTGCAGAAGCTGAATAATCTTCGATAACCTTTATTTTAAATAATAAAAATTAACAAAGATTTAATGATTATTAATAACTTTATAGACTAATTTCCATGGGCAAGTAATCTGCAGAAGCTGAATAATCTTCGATAACCTTTATTTTAAATAATAAAAATTAACAAAGATTTAATGATTATTAATAAACTTTATAGACTAATTTCCATGGGCAAGTAATCTGCAGAAGCTGAATAATCTTCGATAACCTTTATTTTAAATAATAAAAATTAACAAAGATTTAATGATTATTAATAAACTTTATAGACTAATTTCCATGGGCAAGTAATCTGCAGAAGCTGAATAATCTTCGATAACCTTTATTTTAAATAATAAAAATTAACAAAGATTTAATGATTATTAATAAACTTTATAGACTAATTTCCATGGGCAAGTAATCTGCAGAAGCTGAATAATCTTCGATAACCTTTATTTTAAATAATAAAAATTAACAAAGATTTAATGATTATTAATAACTTTATAGACTAATTTCCATGGGCAAGTAATCTGCAGAAGCTGAATAATCTTCGATAACCTTTATTTTAAATAATAAAAATTAACAAAGATTTAATGATTATTAATAAACTTTATAGACTAATTTCCATGGGCAAGTAATCTGCAGAAGCTGAATAATCTTCGATAACCTTTATTTTAAATAATAAAAATTAACAAAGATTTAATGATTATTAATAAAATTTATAGACTAATTTCCATGGGCAAGTAATCTGCAGAAGCTGAATAATCTTCGATAACCTTTATTTTAAATAATAAAAATTAACAAAGATTTAATGATTATTAATAAACTTTATAGACTAATTTCCATGGGCAAGTAATCTGCAGAAGCTGAATAATCTTCGATAACCTTTATTTTAAATAATAAAAATTAACAAAGATTTAATGATTATTAATAAACTTTATAGACTAATTTCCATGGGCAAGTAATCTGCAGAAGCCTTGTCGGTGCGTTACTTAGAATTAATATAAGATAATAGGATAAATATAGACACAGTGGGATGTTAGTCAAACAATGACCGTCTTAGTTGATTTCATTGGTTGGAAAATTTAGAAAGATTAAATTTTTTAGTTACACAAGTTTAATATGTTGCTCTTTTAATCCACTAAAGGTTTTTTTTGGTACCATCAATGGAGTCTTCTGGATTTAGGCTTTTGGAAAGCTTAAAAAGATTCGCTTCATTAAACTGTTTAAAAAGACGACGATCTTTTACTGAAGACTATTTTTTTTAAAGGAACCTTAATAAAAGATCTAACTGCGTCAAGTCGGTAATACTTGGCTAGTCCAAAGAACTGGTCCTCCACTTCCAATCCACCTTCCACGGATTGTACGATTCAGGAGCTGTTTATGGAAAAGCCATTTTTCCAATATTCCTATTCGTTCTACAGACAATTCAACTAAAAATCTCTTTCCTTATATTGCACACATAAAAATAGTGATCAACATACCTAACCAGCCAAGTCGCACCACTTACTTTAACTGAATAAATATCCTTTGATGACACCGCTTCAGATAGTCTGCTTAAAGATTACCTTCTGACCAGACGAAGATATTCCACCGGTTGATTATTTATTCCATTATTAGTAAAAAATGTACATTTATCAGTCCGTAAAAATTGGAAGATAAAATAGCTGGCCTTTTTTATAATAACTGTTCGAGATTTGCCCAAAAAAATTAAGCCTTCTTAAATTGTTATTCTGTCGCACTCTTATAACAAAAATTATTAAGCTTAAACTTTCCAAAAATTTTTCAAATTTTGATTTAGTGTTCCAAAACACTTTATCGGACTCAAGGTACCTGAAAACGGGGAAAAATTCTGTTTCGAAAAATCAGATACATTTTTAATAAATTTCTTTTCCCCATTTTTTTTTCTGTGCAATTTGCCAGGCTCCGAACAGTGTTCTCTCGTTACAGACAACACTTTCCATCACCGGTGAAAGTGAGCTTTAAAGAAGCTTCTAGAGAAGTCGTTTCTCAAAAAAAGAAGCTAACATAATTTTTATTTAATTTATTTTTCGATTTAAAGCGCGTCAATATCTAAGTCCATGAAGAATTTTTTTCTGGGCACTTGCCAGGCTCCGGACAGTGTTCTCTCGTTACAGACAACACTTTCCATCACCGGTGAAAGTGAGCTATAAAGAAGTTCCTAGCAAAGAGAAAAAAAAAAATTTGAAGGGTCTAGCCAGTCAGCAAGCTGATCACGAATATGACAATTTTTAAATTTAGTAAATGCTGTTGAGAAAAATAGCCACAAAATTTGAAATAACTGTTAACAAACAGTTCTAAGAACATATAGGAACATAAATGAGGCGCCGGGCTTTCACAAATTAACGTTCTAAGAACATATGGTTTTTTATTTTTATCAATCACATGCGTTTACATCAACTCAGCTAGCCACAATATTAGGAATTGGGAAAGAACTAGGAGGCTTAGAGCTTTCGTAGAATGGCTTAAAATATGTGTTCGCTCGCTCGTTCGCTTTAAAACAAACCTTTAAGAAAGTAGTTAGTTTAAATTCCTGAGCGCTTCTTCGTATTTGACTAGCTATTCTGAATAGAAGTGACAAGGTGAATACTCCAGAACATGTTTGCCACTACTGAATATTTTAACGTTTCCATGAAATAAGTTGCTAATTGTTTCGCATGAATTTTTGGGTGGGTGGTTGTTTCTTAATTCTTTAACAAAAAAAAAAATTAATAAATAAATAAAAAATATAATACCATGCTCACTGTACTTGAGCAGGCAATGAATTGGGCCATTAAATACTTTATCAATATTTCGTATTTGGCCAAGAGTAGCTCTTGCGCAGGCTCCAAGCCCCCGGTGTAGTTTTCAGAATCAATGTGCGCGGGGTACCCTGGGCTAGCCAGCATTCAAGCCAATTCTGCCAGCCGTTGTGGTCCACTTGTTAGCTCCTTGCCATTCTGGTAACATCTCCTATCAAACATATTCTCATTCTGAAAGAATAACAAAAAAAAAAATCTTATACGTATTTTTTTTTAAATTTTTATTTTTAATTAATATTTTTAGTTTTTTCGTAAAATTAAATTTTAATTAAATTAATTTTAATTATTAATTTTATTATTCATCCAAATTTTTAAAGGGAAATTAAAAACTAAAAAAAAAAACAAGAAACCAAAAAAAATATATATATAAAGTAGAGTTAAAAAAAAATTAAATTAATTCTTACCAAGCCAAAATCAACAAGTCTCCCTTTTATTAATCAGGTACGTTTATTAATTTTTTGTTGATTTATCATCATTAATTTAAAAATGGTTTTGTAATTGTTCTATATTAAGTATTTAAAAGATTAATTGCAATTTAAATTTAGTTGCTTGTTTATTTATTAATTATATCTTCTGAACAATCATAAATTAATTTTTGTTTTATTAAAAGTAACATTGCTTTTATGTAATTTTCTATTTTTTGTTTATTTATTTTTATAAAATAAAGCAAATCTACTTTAAACATTAAATGAATTCATTAAAACTCTCAATTATATTGTGCATGCTTGTTTAATATTATTTATTTCATTTGTTTTAAAGTTTAAATTGTTAAAAGTAATTGAATTGTGTTTTGAATTTAGATGCTGTGTGATGCTTTATGTTTTTTTGGTCGAAAATACATATTTTGAGTTAATTTTTTGTATCTTAAAAAAGGTTTTTGATCGTGAATTATGCCGACATGTATTGTGTGAACGTATTTCTCTGTCTCTCTCTAAAAAAAAAAAATAAAGAGAAATTAATAAATAAATAAAAAAAAATGCTAGAAAAGATTTGAATGCATGGTATTTTTGGTTTTCTTTTTAACTATTGTCTTTTAGGGATAGTTCGTTGTTTAGGCCGAAAATACGTACGACTGGAACGGTTAGACTATTCTTTGAATTATAATTATTATTTATTTCATTTTTGTCAAAGACTCTGAAAGAAATGAATTTTTCGACTAATTTTTTCTGTTAGCCTATAGTATTATTTTAGCCTAAGATCAATTTTATTTAAAACATATTTACCCATGTTTATTTTAAAGCTTCTCATTTTAGAACGTTAGCTCTAATTCAAACAATTGATAAAAAAAAGAAAACAGTCTAGATTTTTTAGTGTGTAGCACGGTACAAATTTTCGAACTCCGAGATTTTCTGCGATTCCTTTGTAATTCCATTACAGGGATGAATGAATAATGTATAATTGCCAATTTTTTTTTTCAAAACTCGAAGAGTTCCCCAAAACGGGTATTTAAAAACAAAAACCAATCGCTAGTATTGCATTTCCGGACAGAAGCATTTCCCCCCCCCCCCGTTATTAGGGGTTTTTAAAGCACACTGACAGATAATACTTTACGAAATCATTTCCTCTGCAGTCTGGAAAAAAAAAAAGGCCACTACTAAGCGGATTATTTCCGTATTTAAGTCCTTGTAAATCATTTTCCTCTTTACATACAAAAAAATAATATCTAAAAATTAAATTTTTCTCAAATATGTTTTATGGATCCCAAAGATTTACTTTATTACTTTGGGCTAGCCTCTTCTATTCAGGGATTTTTGCGTGTTTAGACGAGTTATCCTAGACAATATACAGTTAGCTGACTATATGAACAAATAAAATTTAAAAAAAAAGGGGATCCACAACAGTATTTTTTATATTTTATGGATCAACTGTGGATTTCGTTGTGAAAGCCACCCTATGTAAATACACTGAATAATTACGTAGGTAATAGAAATACGAACACTGCGTGCTTAAAATATTTTACAAATTGGCTATTTCTTCTTCCTATACTTTTTGTAAGAAATCTGGACTTTATATATTATATTAAAATGTATTATTTTCAACTTTAAAGCAATTAATTCCAAAATCGCCATTCTAGGCAAATTTTGTTGAATTTTGTAAACTATGTTAGGCTTTACATAAAAATTACGTATTCTCCTAAGTAACCTTTGCAAAAAAAAACCGAACTGATAAAAGATGAATATTTGAAGTTATTAACGTTTTTAGAGATAAATAGTTCAAAACCGAAAAAGAAAAATTTAACGCGAATCGCTCATATTTATTTACTTTATTTTAATAGGAAATTTTGTCAAATAAATGCCGTAGTCATGTTACGAATTAACATGTATGCTACAATATTTAGAAAATCTATTTTAAAAAAATAACAAAATGTCGAAATTTAAAATAGAAAATTCGAATTTTCTACGATTTTATCTGTTTAAATTGAGACCAATTTCTAAAAATTAAAATATTTTTTTTGTGCTCTTAAAAAAGCGTTTTTCCAAAAATTTGATATAATTTATGAATACTTTTACCACTTACGTGTATGGTAAAAGAGAGTTTAAGATTGGCTCTTATGAACATTGTAATCTTAAATTTTTGTATTTTTAATATTTAAATTTAGACTATTTTATTTATTTTAAATATATTTTTTGCTCATTAAAAAATTGATAGAAATAAAATTAGGGAAGATTATATAGTTACGCTTGGATCTCTAATTTTATTGATACAAAGAGTATATTTGTTAAAATAATAAATACTAATTTTAAATATTGAAGATTTTGAATTTTTTTTCCTAATTGTAAGAGGAATTTATTAAATTGTATCAAATTTTTACGGGAAGTACGTCTTCTTAAATTCCAAAAGTGGTGTTCAAAATATTTGGTATTAACTAACTCACCACATTCCTTTAACAAATTTTGCACTTTCTATCGTTTTCTTTTGTTTTTTTAGAAGTCTTGAATTTGGAAAATATATTTAATATTTATCCACAGTTTAAAATTGTGACATTACACCAAAAAATGTTCTTACCTTCAGTAAAATGAAGTAAAAATTAAAGTAACGTCGTGCCTATTTTTTCAGGCCGGCTTTACGTCCAATTACCAAATTAGGTGTCGCGGACGGAGGCGACTATCAGCAATATAATTTACTATAAAGTTCTCATATTAAATATTAAATAAAAACCAAGGCTTCTAAGGCCGGGAATCGAACCCAGTACCACAATACATATTAGCTTTGCAGGTCTCGTCAGGCTCGGCTTCTTAATAAAATATTTCTAGAAAAAAAATGTTACTAATAATAATTATTCAATATTTAATATCAAAATGTGTAAACGCGATTTAATGCGTAGTTATTTTATAAAAATTTCTCAATCGAATGCGATGTTTTGTAATTTCTCCAACTTCTATTAGATGTCAATCGCCAAAAAGTTTAAAGTTTATAATTAAACATACGAATAAAATTAAGAAGAATTCAATATATTTTAAATATAAATCTTATTACAAATGAAATAACAATCTTTTTAAGGGATTAATTACCCGTAATACTTGTAACAATTTATAACTTGAAACCCATCTGGACTTATGGAGCCGAACTGTGATAATCCAAGGAGAAACTCTCCCAAAACTTTCAAAAAAAATCCATTCATTCTAATTTTTCAATGTTCTTCGTCAAATATTTTAACCAAAATGCGTCGTGCCAAAATGTAACAAATAGAGCCTTTTTGTTTTGATACCTTGTATCAATAACTTAGTAACTGAGTCTAAATGTTAACCGCTTTATGTTTAATTTTAAAAGAATAATAGTAGTGATAGTACTATAGTAACTATAATAACAGTTATAGTAGTAAGCAATTAGTTGAATTTCATAAAGTAACTAAACATGGAATTTTCTTCAAATTCCAAACACATTTAAAACCTTCCTTTGTAAATAATAGGATCATTTAGAATACAAAGGATCGTACATAATTCTAAAATTGTACCTTAGAGAGAAGCTTCGCATTGATTTTTGCCAATTTTGAAGCAAATCCTAGTTTTAGTAACTCATCGCGGACGACATTAAGCCATTAGTTACTTACTACACGGGTAACTAAATGTTGTACAGTTCATTATTTATAAAATTCTCGTTGTTCTTATGAATGCTTTTATCTTCGCATTTTTGGGACCATTATAATCCTACTAAAATTGTAGTTTCTGTTTTGATGCTTGTGGTTACTCGGCTTTAGTTTTAGGGATATTGAGTACCAAGATCTTTGTCCCACATTTTGTATTTGGTTTACGTATAGCTGCCATAAATCGTTTCTAGTTCTACTTAGCTCTTTGCTTGTCCATCGTTTCCATAAAGAGTACCGTGGAAATAATTTCTTCCTATAATTTTGTGTCCAAAATCGTATAGCACTTCTTGCATTTGCTATATTTTACATTGTTAATGCCTACAATCAATTTGATTGCTAATGCGTACATTCAGTTTGTTTGTCAATGGCTACTACTATCAGTTTGATTGCTAATGCCTAATACAATCAGTTTGATTGCTAATGCCTACAATCAGTTTGTTTGCTAATGCGTACAATCAGTTTGTTTGTTAATGCCTACTACTATCAGTTTGATTGCTAATGCCTAATACAATCAGTTTGATTGCTAATGCGTACTATCAGTTTGATTGCTAATGCGTACAATCAGTTTGTTTGTTAATGCCTACAATCAGTAAATTACTGATTGTAGGCATTGCTTTAAATTACTGATTAAATTACTTTAATTTCAGAAATTAATGCTAGGGCAAAGAAACCACTTATTTAAACCTCTTATCCAACTTATTTAAACATTACGTGTTCCTTTAAATATTTCTTCTACTTCTAAGTATTGGTAGTTTCGTCGAACCGAATACCCACAATTATTGGAAGGAGCTTTGACCCATAGCTGTTATAAATATCAGTTATCGTAATCACTTGGTTAAGATTTAATAGAAAATGGCTCCTACGATTTCTGATATTAATTGGAAATAAGTAATATAATTTTTAAACTGTGATTTATTTTTATGGCAGTTCTTGGGAAACAGGAAAACAAAAAGACGCATTATCAAAATAACAAGGAAAAACATCTTAGCTCTATGTTTCATTAGTAGATAATATGCCACCTCCTCTTCTCCTGATTCTTTGCTAATTAGGAGTTCGTTGTTTTGTATTATAACTTCAACTATAAGATTTTTTTTAGCCCAATATATAACAGTATCATTTCTAACATTGACCTTACAATGTCCTTAATGTTTTTTGTTTTTTTTTTGCAACCTGAAATGAATCGAGGGGGGAGAATCATTGTCAATTATTTAGCTAATTGGAAGGGCCAATTTACTGGAAGTACTTTTGGAGTTCGTTAATTGGCTTAAATCTTTTTTCTCCTTTTTCTTTTTCAAGAATTAGTACGCCCATTAAATACAATAGAAGATTATTTTAACTTTAATTTGAAATATTTTTCTCAGAAAATTTTTGAAAGGAAAAAAGTTTTAAAAACAGGAAACATTGCTGTTTATATCAGGAAAATATTAGCTCCATGGCTGCTTCTCAATTAGTAGAATCAGTGCCTCTTAGTTCTCTCTCTTAATTTTACTTAATTATTATTATTTTTTTTAATTATAGCTTTGGCCACTTAAATACTTATTTATAGCCCCATTTCATAATGCCATTTTTCTATCACTGACCTTTAAATGTCATTGATTTTTTTTTTTTCTTTTTGCAACTTGAAAGGAATCGAAGGGGAATCATTGAGAATTTAGCCAATTGGAAGGGCGGGCCATTTTGCTGAAAGTATTTTTCAGTTTATGTTAATTGGCTTCGACTATAGAATTGGAGTCACTCAAAAAATAATAATTCTTCACCATATTACCTGTGTACTATCAAGAAAAGAGGTAATAAATGTGAAGAATTTATAAATTGAAATTGTGTGCATTGGCGTGCGAAGGGTAAAGCTTTAGACAAGGACAGAAAGTGGCCAATCATAATGCTGTCTGCCTCTTTCTAGGAACTTCATATAGTACAATATTCTCGCTGCTTTTACGTGGAATCATGATATGAAATTCTAGTTGAAGCATTCATTATTTTTAACAACTATTACACTGTCAGTCAAAACCGTCACTCCTACATCTTTCTTATTGTCTACGCTTAGCATTTATAATTGTATATTATATACTTGGATTAACTCCAGAAATAAGCCATAAACATTAATTAATTCTTTATACAGAAAATTAAAACATCTGACGATGCATAAGCAGTTTCATACTTTAAGAATATCATTTATCATATAGACTGTGGTGGACAGGAGCTCCATTCGTTTTTCATATTAGAATTCTTCCGTTCCTGATCGATTATGTTGAATTTCTTCGCTGTTCGAGCTGCAATTTATATAATTTGTTGAAGCGATGATTTAAACAGATGGAATTTATAAGAGAATTCTAACTAATGTGTTTAGTGGCATCTCCTCTCTTTCTTTGTAACCATGAGACTGTCCCTTAGTACTTGGTGGCCTAAGTGGTAATGAGGGACGCGGAGGTCGAGGAGGCTGTGGAGGTAGATCTAGACTTCACTTTTAACTTCGACTTCTATAGCTTCATTTTATTTTATTTCAATAAATCGACTGCAATTTTCTCTTTGTAAATAATGACTTATTCTATATTTCTACTTGTTTTGCTTCGTGTTTTTGAACTATAAACAGGTCACTGTAATTCAAAAGATCTTCGTTTTTTTTCAAGAAGTGCTAATTCGTTAAGCAATCACTGTTTAAACGATCATCAACACAAACCCCCCAAAAAACATAACAGATGTAACCATAAAATTTTATGGAAAAACCAAAAATACAGTTTTACAAATTACGTTGTTCTTGTTATTCATGTGCGTCAGCCATATTTTTAAAAGGTTGATGAGTGTTATTAACGGAGTTTAAAAGACAAAAATAATGAAGTGTTAATTAAACTTATTTCAAGTTTTAATTTGTTTTTTAAAGGCAAACTTTATTGATTCAGATTAGACTAGTGATTAGATCTGTGGTTAGTAAATGTACAGGACTTTTTCGAAAAAATTGCAGGCTTTTTAAGATTTGATTCTTTGCCTTTATGCACTATTGCAAAGATATTCCGTAATGCCAATGCTTTTTTAACGGACGGGACCCATGCCCTACGGCACCGCAGCCACCAAGAGCTTAATTGTGCCTTCTCCCCTTTGGATCTAGTAGGCGGAACCTCACCTTCTAAAAAGAAATAGTAAAGTACGTTTGCTAGTCGCCTCCGTCCACGAAACCTAGTACGAGTAGATGTAGTACTTCGTAAATGGTAGTTTTAAATGAGAAATAGTAAAGTACGTTTGCTAGTTGCGTCCGTCCACGAAACCTAGTACGAGTAGATGTAGTACCTCGTAAATGGTAGTTTTAAATAAGAAATAGTAAAGTAAAGTACGTTTGCTAGTCGCCTCCGTCCACGAAACCTAGTACGAGTAGATGTAGTACTTCGTAAATGGTAGTTTTAAATGAGAAATAGTAAAGTACGTTTGCTAGTCGCCTCCGTCCACGAAACCTAGTACGAGTAGATGTAGTACTTCGTAAATGGTAGTTTTAAATGAGAAATAGTAAAGTACGTTTGCTAGTCGCCTCCGTCCACGAAACCTAGTACGAGTAGATGTAGTACCTCGTAAATGGTAGTTGGACGTTAAGCCCCGCCTGAAAAAATAGGCGATTACTTTAATTAATAAATATTTGGAATGACTTGCATTATAAAAAAGTCTGTAAAGTTTAATGTAGAGCTATATCATCATAACTGTTAAGGATTCACGGAAAAGCGGGTTTATATTGAGGTAAGGGTGGGGTGAAAAACAATAGGGCTGGAAAAACCTAAGGTATGTGGCGAGTAATTTGTTAAGTTACTGTTTGAAGAATGCTGTTGTAGAAATTTGAAAGATTGTTCGTGTCTGTCCTAAAGTTGATGGATTTTTGTTGTTTTTTTTAATGTGGATCATTTCTAATATGTTCCGTTTGTTTCTGTTGGTGTTAGTCGCAAGTATGGAAGTGTTGTCAAAGTCAAATTCGTGTTGTAAGTCTAGAAAGTGTTTAGTTAGAGCAGATAAGGTATCATTAGGTTTTTTTTAGTTTTGCAGTCGTATTGGTGTTGGTATAGTCTCTTGTTCAAGATATTGGTGATGTTTGTCCAACGTATGTGGGGCATCACAATTTTTGCAATTGATTTTATAAATTACATCTGAACGTAACAATTTCAGTGTAGGGTCTTTTAGTTTTGTGAATAAGATATGTAAGGTGTTAGTATTCTTAAACAATTCATTCCTTACAATTTAACGGGACAGTTGAGATGGATTAGATCGGCGTTTGGTTGTAGAGGATATTGTGCCTTAGCATGAATGCCGTTTTTTTAAAAGACAACTCTATTTTTGTATTGTGAATTTTTAATGAATCCCACAAACGTTGTTAGGATAGTAAAAGACTATGGACTTCTTGTTAGTTCTACAAGAATTTGTCGCCTTGTTAGTTTGCTACTTTGTTATTAACAATTACCCAGCAAATTTATGACTCTGATTGCAAGTTTTACGCCTGGATTATCGGTACAGTATAAAAAACGTTAAACGTACAGATTCAAAGTAAAGTAATGTTTTTTATTGATTTTAGTAGGGTTTGTTTGCCATTGAAGTTTGAAAATATTACCAAATTTAATACCTTAAAACCTGAATAATCTTTTCATTTTTATTTTTGGGTGCTCGGGGCGGCTCTATTATATTCGCTCAGCTGAGCTCTCTCCCACCATTTTGGGAAGCTAAAAAAAAAATATGCCGAAGAGTTTTTACATTTAGAATTGTACCCACTGAAAATGACCACATTTCTTTTTTGAATAACTGTGGTGATAACACTGCTACAGGGACGAACGCGCGCTCTATGGTTAGTAGAGACCTGGGAGATTCCTGTTATCAACATTTTAGTAATCATAGAACGTTACACTGCAAAATAACGAGCATTTTGTGTAGAAGCGTATTTTCGAGATAAATCGGTTGTGAAAGTTCATAGAGCGTTTCGTAAACAGTTCAAAGTTAAAAGTAATGAATCTGTTCCTACGCGAAAATCGATCCTCAGCTGGGTTGAAAACTTCCGTGAAAGTGGCAAGACGACTGATAAGATTCATCCAGTTGCCAAAAGAACAGTTCGTACACCGGAAAACATCGGAAAAGTTTGCCAAGCAATAAAAATTATCCAACTCGTTCCACTCGCCGTCACGCAGCTTCTTTAAAGTTATCAAAGGAATCTGTGCGTCGAATTCTAACCTCAGACTTGAACCACCATCCATATAAGTTGATGATCACTCAAGAGTTGAAAGAAACTGATTACCGACAGAGATTACTTTTCGCCGAAAACATGTTAAAGAAATTGGACGATGGTGAGATTGATTTAAATAATCTTTTAATGAGCGATGAAGCTCATTTCGAACTCTCTGGATCGGTAAATAAACAAAACTTTCGGTACTGGGCAAGTGGTAATCCCCAATTCATTCAAGAAAAACCGTTACATAGCCAACGAGTTACGGTATGGGCCGGTGTAGCGTCGTGGGGAATTATCGGACCGTATTTTTTCGACGGAACCGTCAATGGAGAGAGGTACAGGGAGATGTTAAACTTGTTCCTCATCCCCTAACTCCGCCGCAAACGTCGTTTGAATCGAACCTGGTTCCAGCAAGACGGGGCAACTTGTTACACACCGCCGCTCTTACACTTGCGTTGTTGAAAGAAACGTTTGGAATTCGTTTATTGTCACGTTCTTCAGATTTCGCTTGGCCGCCTCGCTCCTCGCCAGATTTGACGGTTCCAGATTTTTTTCTGTGGGGGTATTTGAAAAGTCGTGTTTATGAAACCAAGCCCCGTGATCTAGAGGATTTAAAATCGAGGATTAGAGCCGAATTCGCAAAAATTTTGGCTTCCATGCTGAAGAAAGTATTCAGAAACTTCGTTAAACGATTGGAAGAATGTAAAGCCCAGAACGGTCATCATTTGAAGGATGTAATATTCCACAAATAATCTCCCATGTTTCTACTTTTCAAAGATTTTTTTGTTACTTTTATATCTATAATACTTTTGTTGTTATTAAAGAAATAAATGCGGTCATTTTCATTGGGTCACCCTTTAGTAGGATAAAGTTACGAGTTTAATTTAATAATAACAAAATTTCACTTTCTATCTAAACTTGTGTGTAGACAGGATCATCTGTCAAAATATTCCTACTGACCTAAAGGAATTTTTAAGCACAACTTTAAAGGAATCTTTTAGATTAAAAGCATCTTTGACCTATATCTAACTATAATTATAAAAGTTTTTTAATAATCCTGCATTTTTACTCGGAATTTCCCTTGTCTAAAAATTTTCTTGTCTTTCGAGTATTCTCAGTTACCTAATTTTTCTTCAGTTATCAGTATTAATCTTCTTTTATTAAGGATGTAAAGGGATTTTTTGCAATAAAGATTTAACAGAAAACAAAAGCAAAAAAAATCAACAATTGCTTATGTTTTTCTTTCATTCATTCGTAGAATTACAGGCCCATGAGCCTCCTCAATTTTTCCAATTTAGATTTCCAGACGTATTTCACTGGTTGGGTTGTCGGCCTTGGATTTAAAGGGTAAAGAAATTTACAGTAAAGTATGTTTGCTAGTCGCCTCCGTCCACGACACTTAATTGAAACATATCTTCAAGAGAGTGTTTGCCCTTGGGTGTGTAATGTATATGTGCCTTGCTTGGTTGTGCATGTTGTAAGTTTCATTGGCACAGATTATGGTCTACTGCCATGCATACCCTCACAGACAGGGCTTTTATTCCAAACAAAATCCAACCACCAAAACCTGTCTTTACATCGTATTCGGAAATGCTCGGATAACGTATTTCTTTTTTCTTTTTGGGTAAAGATTCGTGATTATCCTACCTATCATTTTCACCAGTTCTAAAGTATTTGCAAGCAAAGACAACAGATGAAGCCTGGTTTCAAAATATAAAATTTTACTGATCGATTTGTACCGGAGTTAATACGAAATTTCTGGTTTTAGGTGAAACGATTCGCAGGATACCTCCAATAATATCAAGTTATTTAGACTCTGTGTTGAATTAAAAATGGGTCAAAGAAAATTATGGATTCAAGATTGGCGAGGAATCGGTCCAAATAAAAAACAACAACTCCTCTTTTTGCCAACGTTTCGACAAATATATTGTCTTCTTCAGGGCCTGGATATTACAAATGCAAAACAATTTACAGAGTCAGTAACATAGAGAATCGGTAAAAATCAGTAATACAAAAATAAACAGTAAAATACAATAAATTCTTTATAATTATTGAAACTTACGTGGCTACGCGGGTTGGTTGAGTTTCAGAAACTAAGAGCCAGAACTGGAGAACAGGTATATATACAGATATAGCGGGACTTACACGGGAATTTTGGTAATGACAATGGGACAGATACAATAGACTAATTACAACAAAAGAGTGAATAAAATAGATATTGGGAAATTTCTTTTAATACAAAAAACTGTTAAAAACAAAACACAGGAAAAACCAAATAACCCTTATGAACTAAATAACAAATAACCAAAAGATTAGAAGTAAATTTTAAAAAACCCAGCAATAATTGCGTACAAAATTTTGGATATCTATTTATTTTTTAATGATAAAATTTGTAGCAGTTAGCCAAATTCGATGTGTCTGTCCTAAAGTTAACTGTGTTGTTCTGTTTTACTATGTGGCACATTTCTAGAAAATTACGCTTATACTGTTTTTTTTCCCCCCTATCGAGTACTATCACATTCTGAAAGTCAAAATTGTGTTTGTAATATCCAGGCCCTGGAAGAAGACAATATATTTGTCAAAACGTTGGCAAAAAGACGAGTTGTTTTATTTGACCGATTCCTCGCAAATCTTGAATCCTTAGTTTAACAATTCACGGTCACGAAACCTATATATTCATAAAGAAAATTATATTTTAAAAACAATATTTTACCCATTGTTTTTTAATGACATGTTCAATGGTAGCATGCAGAAACGTGGTATTTAAGAATGAAAACATTAAACAATTACGATACAAGTAATTATAACTTCTTCTTTGTTGCACAATAACTGCGTGAAATATTGGGATCTAGTAAGAATTATATTCGCTATTTTAGGTAATGGCCAATAACCTTGTCCGCCTCATTTTATGTCTTAAAACCTGAGGACCGTTAAGACCAAGAGCCTCTTAAAATGGAGGTTAGCTCTTCCCTCTATATAAGCAAACCCCAGTATAAATACATAAGACCTGTAAAACTTTAAAATTAAGCAAAACAATAAGCTATTAAAATTATTTAAAAAACAATAACTAAAAGTCTATATTTTTATAGTGTTTTTGAGGTCTTGTTTGCACCATAACTAGTGCTGCACGAGACCGAGACGAGGCGAGACTTTATGCAGTCTCGGTCTCGGTCTCGGTCGCTCAAGTCTCGGTCTCGGTCTCGTCGAGATATCTCGGTCTCGGTTTTTTTGAATTTTTGTTTAAGTATTAAAAGCGGTTTGCTATTAATAATCTTTTCAAAAAATGTTATTATTTTCTAATAATTATTTTAATTTATATATTGGTAATGAAAATGTGTGTAAAAGAAGACAACTACTTACACTTCAATGCATCATATGTTACTATTACTGTTATATATCTTTATATAATTTCAAAAAGATGTTAAAAACGCGCCAAATGAAAGACCCAAATAACATATCTGCCTGCTATAACAAGTCGATTCGTGAAATAAAAAATACACCTCCCAACAAACTTCCCGCTCCATTAGTTATGGCTGTTGGTGAAGATAAAGAATCTGATGATTCACCTTTTGACGACGACGTCGACTGCATCAATATTTTTGCACCATTTGCTCAAAAATCAGCAAATATCACCGAAGCATGGAAGACAGAAATAATTAATTACACCAAATTAGACCAAGCACCAGTTGACGTTGACATTTTAGAATGGTGGAAAACACTTGAGAATTCCTTCAAAAATTTGTCTAGAATGGCGAAAGATATTTTTAGTATCTGTGCAACTTCAGTGCCATCGGAAAGATTATTTTCGCAAGCTGCGATGATAATGACCAATAGAAGATCTTCTCTAACTTCTGACTCAGTAAAAGCTCTTTTATGTATCAATGCTTGGGCAAAGTGTATCTTAAAAACGAAAATTTGTGGCAATATTTTTTAGGTGCATAGATAGTCTTTTTTTTCAAATTCACTAATTCCAAAATTCTAAAATATAATTCAAATAATATCAAAGTTCAAAGTATTAGATTATTAATAGTGAAATTTATGAAATTGAATGAATGAATGATATGAATAGTGAAATTTAGTGAATTTATGTAAAAATTAGGTAATTCGAAGGAGGCCGCCACGGTAGCCGAGCGGTGCGAGACCTGCGAAGCTAATGTGTATTGTGGTACTGGGTTCGATTCCCGGTCTTAGGCCTTGGATTTTATTTAATGGTTAATATGAGAAATTTACAGTAAAGTATGTTTGCTAGTCGCCTCCGTCCACGACACCTAATTGGTAGTTGGACGTAAAGCCCCGCCTGAAAAAATAGGCGATTACTTTACTTTGCTTACTTTACTTATGTAATTCGAAGTCAAATAGATGTAGTAATATTGAACATATATAATAAAATCGTATCTTTTAATAATTAATTCAATACCCGTAATGATTATTTATTAATAAAGAACACAATTTTATAATTTTGTAGCTAAAAATTAATATTTGAAAAACCGAGACGAGACCGAGATTTCTCGACGAGATATATATCATGTCTCGATCTCGGTTGTTCAAGTCTCGTCTCGGTCTCGGTACCGAGACCGAGACCGAGACCGAGATTTGTCTCGTTTCTCGTGCAGCACTAACCATAACCATTATTGTTTGCGAGGACAGGAGAAGTCCAACAAATTCACAGCTACTGTTGGCTTCTGATGCCTCAATTTACCAAATATATTGGTGCACGAAGAAACCAGCCCTATCATTTCCAACGTTCATTGGCTACTAAATAATAGTTTTTCCGTAGCCTCTTTTCACTTCTGTCTTCTCCGTGACTTCCACGAGGTTATACAAGTGACTTCCACCTGCTACTCTCTTCTTCGTGGCGTCCATGAGATAAGGATAACTTGAGCGCTGCGTACAGGCTTATTAACTAGGTAACAAAGACAATGGTAACTTGATTGTGACTTCGCTAAGTGCTTAGAGTGGTGTTATTTAGTTGTGTAGCGATGATAGGGTTTGTGTGAATAAATAAGAAACTAATGTAGAAACTAGGGTGTCTCTCTGCATCCTTTTTTGATCTCTTTAATGAATGTACAAATTACTTCGTAGCGCTTCAGGATTCATTATTGCTAAAATAATTTTAGCGCTACAGGGAAATCGTAAATGTGCTACCAGTTCGTCTAGAAACTTGTCTCTATTTCTATTAAATCTACTGCATCTAAAGAGGATATGATTGATGTCTCCATCTACTCCGCTACCGCAATCACATATAAGACTATCTAATAACTTAATTTTTATGCAGGTGTGGATTCGTGAGATTTTATAGTTGAACCTCAGTCGCATTATTGTTGTGTAAAAATGCCTTTTTCTTTCCAGTACTTCTGCAAACCGGCTTTTTTCGCTAGCACGCCGATTTTCTTCAATTTTACCTGGCATGCTCTTTGAGAAAAACAAAAATCGATATTATTCTTGTTTATCGATAATTTCCTATTTCTAATACCTTACTTTCTGTTTTAAATTTTTCAAATATTCTTTACGAAGTTTTTCGTGTGCTGTGAGCAACTAATGTATAACAAATTAACATCATCCTTCCTTCCTCTTCGGCGCTACAGTCCTAAAAGGACCAGGACCTCCTCAATCAAGGCTCTCCACTGAGCTCTATCAAGAGCCTTCAGTCTCCACCTTCCTCAAATCCCCCTCGACGTCATCAAGCCATCTCATTCTTGGCTCTACCTCTTATTCTGACGCCTCCGGGCCTTCCATATAAAAGCTGTTTAGGGATTCTGTTATCCACCATCCTCTCCACCATGTCCCAACCAACTTAATCTTCCTTTTTAAATGCATGCAACGATGTCTGTTTCTCCATAAAGAGTTAGCAGTCCTAAGTTGGTGCGGATTCTCCATCTTCCTCCCTCGTTCACAGGACCATGTATCTTCCTCAATACTTTCCTTTGCCATACTCTCAAGGCTGTATGGCTCTCTTGGGTCAAAACCCAGCATTCGCTTCCGTAAAGCACTAACCGGTCTTCTCAGGGTTTTATATATGAGAAGCTTCGCTTTTCTAGAAAGGGATCTGAAACATAATATTTTCTTTAATGCGAACAGGCACCTGCTCCCTGCCGCAATTCTCTCTTTTATGTCTACAAATGTTTCATTTCTTTCTGTGACCAGAGACCCTAAATATTTAAACGACTCGCACGATATAAATTCGCCTTTTCCCCAAGTCGAACATTTTCGGGTCTTCTTCCTTGTTGCCGCGAGCTTCTCATTTATCTTGTCTTATGTTATCAGCATTTATCCTGAGGCCTAGCTTTGCGGCTGCTTCTTCAAATTCTTGAAGCGCTCCTGCGAGAGCCGAGGTAGTACGCGCCGGTTATCAAAACATCGTCAGCATAAGCCATATGCTGAGTCAGTCTATTAAAAATATGACCCCTTGGATTTGTTTTTATGCATCGCACGGCATGTTCGAGAGCCAAGTTGAAAAGTATGGGTGAGAGAGGATCACCTTTGTCGAAGCCCATTGTTTATTTCAAACTCTTCCGACAGCAATTTGACCTTACACTTAACATTATAGCAAACAAATAAAAATCTATATTGTTTCTTAGATCAAGTATTTCTTTTACAAGGAGATGATTTAATATCAACGTTGCATAATTCCCAATGCTTTCATTTTGTGTTTTCAATTGAAGTGAGCTACAAAATACTTCATTGTAATGAATGCATATAAATGTTTCTCTACCTAAATGTGTGGAGGTAGTTCGGTAAAGTTTGAATAGATCAATGTTTTTTCTGTCACAAAAATGCAATAGTTGCATTTTAACCTTACACAGAAGTATTATTTGGTACCTTGTTTCACTAAATAGTATATTAAATTAATATATCACCCGAGCTGTGATTGCGTTCAGACTAAGGACATTCTTGGCCTGTCTAAGAACAGCTATGGTTTGGCTGTAGTAGGTCCCAGATCCGCCAGTTTGGTTCAGGTTGGGTGAGTGGACATGCGATTTTAGCGTACCATCTTTTTCAAATGTGGCCTTACCCAGTCGCCAATCTGTGCTTTGGCTGTGGTGAGTCCAATGAGACTGTGCGGCACTGTCCCGTTTATTCTGAAAACTAGATTACATCTTTATTTTTGGCGGAGATACGGTCAAAAAACTGATCAGGGATAAGGACCACTGGTTTTGATAATGATTAATAAAAACTACATAAAAAATTGGGAAAAATGGCGTTGACCACGTTTCCTCAACAAAACGTACCTCGATTAACCGGGCTGACCTCCGGCTATACCCATCCCGGAAAACTGAAATCCCGGTTAAACCGAATACACAGTAGTACATAGTACATTTAGCACCTAGTTTTCTTAACGGATTCCATTGCGTAAGTGAAATAAAAATTCGACCGATAGGGCAAACGAAAGATGTTTTCTGTAGGACGGAACTGATTAACACTGAAGACTAGCTTGAGATTAGGCTGCTCTCTGGGAAGATTGAAATAATGCCCGTAATTATCCATAAAAATATTTTCATATAACGGTGAAGTTGAAAATCAACCATTTACGACACGTAAAACCCATGGTCTTTTTTAAGACCGTGGTAAATCCCAAGAAATTCAGTACTAATTGCACCATATTTCGGGGTTTTACATACATAACATACATAATGAACCTTCAAGAAAATCAGGTATAAAAGAGTTGCTGCCACGCCTACCATTATATTACATCGGAAGACAAAAAATTTTCCTGTCGCCACCGAAAATTAACTTTTGTTTCGGCGCCGATCCAGGTGTTCTTATGATGACTCAACATGATCCCGGTTAATCCGGAATCCCGAGGTTAATCGAGGTTGTACTGCACATGTATAAGAACTAGAGTATTCAATAAAGCCCGCAGGTGGTAGCTGATGCATGCAGCTTCCTTGGGTGTCGCAATCCCACGGGATCCTAGCGCAGTACACCATGCACATACACAAAACAATGGGCACACTACAACACTAAAGACACCACATAACACTGAGGATATTGCACACTACACACCCAAGGGCTACCACCTTCTCTTGGAGATCGCATCAACAAAGGAGTAAACCTTTTTTCTTTAATGTAGGATCCTCCTTTGTTGTTTAGTTGGATGTAGGGCCGACAACCCTATCCTGGAAATATTTAAAGTCACCGTAACAAAAAAAAAGAGGAAGATGTCATTTACTTTGGTTGAATGTCGTTGAAGAAGAGACAGTAGGTCCAGGACAGAGGAGGAATGTGGTGGCGAAGACCAAGGCTTTTCAGGAGCTGCAGTGACTGCCAAGAAAGAAGACCTTGCAGACCGAAAGAGCTCTCTATTTCTATCCACTAAAAACTTCTTTCTCGCATTCACTGTGTTTTCAAAACATTTATTTTAAACGAAAGCTGAAAATCGCATATTTTGACACATTCGCAATACTTTTTACTCGCTTACTAGTGTAAAGTAATCGCCTATTTCATTCAGGCGAGGCTTAACGTGTAACTATAACCAATTAGGTATCGTGGACGGGGACGGAAGCTCATACTTAACTATAAACAAATTTTTTTCTAACAGAAAAAAAGTAGTCATACGCGGGATTCGAACTCAGGATTTCCCACTTACAAAGCCACGTTTCTTGACCATTAGACCAACACCCGCTCTATGCTAGTAAAGGGTGGAGAAATCAAGTAAATGACTTGGGCGGAAATTGTCTTAGAAATGAAGTTGTCTCACGTTTCAGTCCCGAATAAATGTCCCGTTTCATTGAATTAGACTTAGGCTTAACACCTGAATGAAATGAAACAAGAGGACCGATATTTTGAGTAAAAAATTTAATTCTTTAATTTACTTTAAGATTTACTTTTAAATCACGTTTTTGTTTTCGTTTTCTGAGTATTTGAAACGTCAATTTTGTAGCTTATGCGCATAGTCAGCGAGGTCCTCACTAATTTACAGTTTAATATACAGGGTGACCAAAGTTATATGCTCCACCCACTTTTTTTTTAAACGGCGGGAAATTTCGAAAAAATAAAAAACACGTATTTAATCATTTTTAGTCTAGTTTATTTTCAGTGATTGACCCATTTTTTTAAACCCCTGTATCTCGAGATACAGCATCCAACTTTTGTTTTTCAAATGGAACGTTACATTTTTTGTTGCATATTTTTGTAGTATTTGAGCTCCTAAAAACAACAAAAAAATTGTTTTTGAAATCGGTTAGGTTTTTCAAAAGTTATGGTAATTTAAAATATGAAAAACAAATTTCAGTTTACTATCAAAATTACGTTATTTTTTTTAAAGAATCTGTTCAAACTGGGCACAATCAACGGATAGGCAAGCCAAAACTCTGGACTCCCACGCTTTGCTTGTAGCAGCACTTATGGTAGCGAAGTCAAGATCTAGGCAGGCTAGAGTAATTCGACGTTTCAGATCATCGACTGAAGCCACGGGATTAAGGATACTTTACACTTTATTTTTTAGGTATCCCCACAAAATATAGTCCACTTGGGTCAAGTCCGGAGATCGAGATGGCCATTGGATGGGGCAATGATTCCTTACGCACTTTTAAGGAAATTTCTGCCCAGCTAACCTCGAACCACTCTCGCCGGGCAACCATCTATCCGACGTTGTAGATGAACATCTTCAAGCGGAACTGGCAAAATGTCTCTTAAAAAAAGTTAGATACCTTGCACCAGTTAAGTTCTCCCTGTAGAAGTATGGGCCGATTGGTTGATTTCCTAAAACTCCACACCAAACGTTTGTAGAAAAATCAACCTGAACGTCAAATAACTCTAGCCTGCCTAGATCTTGACTTCGCCACCATAAGTGCTGCTACAAGCAAAGCATGGGAGTCCAGAGTTTTGGCTTGCCTATCCGTTGATTGTGCCCAGTTTGAATAGATTCTTTAAAAAAAAATAACGTAATTTTGACAGTAAACTGAAATTTGTTTTTCATATTTTAAATACCCATAACTTTTGAAAAACCTAACCGATTTCAAAAAATTTTTTTTTGTTGTTTTTAGGAGATCAAATAATACAAAAATATGCAACAAAAAATATAACGTTCCATTTGAAAAACAAAAGTTGGATGCTGTATCTCGAGATACAGGGGTTTAAAAAAATGGGCCAATCACTGAAAATAAACTAGACTAAAAATGATTAAATACGTGTTTTTTATTTTTTCGAAATTTCCCGCCGTTAAAAAAAAAAGTGGGTGGAGCATATAACTTGGGTCACCCTGTATATTAAATATACAATATTTTAATATACTCTAAACTCTTTTTTACACGTTCCTTAGAAAACCGTGCAAAAAAAGTAATAACAAATCGTGTAAAAGAATACAAGCGACATATGGTAAATTTGGGAATATGTTCCACAACTTTAAAAAAATCGTGTAAAATGAAAAAACTCTAGTTGTTTCCCCAAAAAACCGTAAAAAAAAAGTAATAATTAAATCCATATTACATATAATTATAAAACAAAAACAATTCAATTTAAAATAAAATTAGTGAAAATTCAGTCCATAAGTAAATTTAAATTGAAATTAGGAATAAAAATCAATTTCGGGACTATTCATCGCTACTTGATAACAAGCGTGCACGTTTATTACGAATTGGATCATAAATGCTATCATCATCAGTAGTTACGTCAGTATATGTGATGTACTAAACACTTTAACAGTTACTTAATAACGAAATGATGTGTTCCAAGTTGTAGTACAACGAGATAAAGAAAAAAGTGATAATACAATTCGGGTATTCCCCCGTTAGCTCCGGAATACAAAGTAAACAGAGCCAAGAAGTCCATGTGAAGTCAAGATCAAGTCACTAACACACATTTGTCAAATTAGGATTAACACATTTTTGGCCCGGGATTCGTGCTAGAACCAAAAATCCGTGTAAAAAAGTGTATTTTTTCTTATTGGTGAACCGTGTTATTAGAAAATCGTGTTAAACAAGAGTTGGGTGTACTTTTTCAATTTGATTTTAAAATTTGACGTTTATATTTGTGGTACTGGGTTAGATTCCCGGTGTCTAGGCCTTGTATTTTATTTCATTGTTAATATGAGCAAATTAAAGCTAAGTGTGTTTGCTAGTCGCCTTCGTCCACGACACCTAATTTGGTAAGTTGGACTGGACATAAAGCCTACCTAAAAAAAATAGGCATTACTTTACTTGAAATTGTTTACTTTCTTTTTTTTTTTGTATTTATTTGCAATTGTACAAAAATATACATTTAGCAAAAGTGAAATACTAATAAACATTCGATTGTGCCACTGAGCTGGCTCAGTACCACAACCAGGATGACAGGATGAGAGAAACCAGCCAGCGCTGAGAAGTCTCTAGGAACTTATTGGGGTTTAGGAGGCAATGAGATCACATGGCCAACGCCGTTTTTAAGCGACGTGGAGGATTGTAAGGATGGAACGATGTGGATAGTGATTGAATCTGAGGATTTGGGGTGATCACAGAGAATTTGCTGTGGAAATTTCAGGAATCGGGGTGTGGATTAACTTCATTTACATACAGGAATATTGAGATCATGATGGAGGGTGCGGTTGGAGACACATAGAATGGTGTGTTAACGATTCGGCGGAGGGGCTTTAGACTGGAAAGATTGGATAGGTTGGATGTTGGACGGTTTTAGCGGAGCCCCACAATTCTGCTCCATATGTCCCCATATTGGTCGTAATTGTGTTTTGTAAAGTGTAAGTTTGTTTTGTACGTTCATGGAGGATTTCGGTCCAAGGAGTCTCCTTTAGTAGTCCGTAATGTCTGTTCAGTTCTTGTCCTTTTAAGTCTTGTATGAGGGTTCCCAGGTTAGACGGCTGTCTAGGTAGAGCCCTAGATAACGAACCTGTGTGGAAGTTGGTAGGTCAGTATTGTTTAATAGTTAGTGGAGGGCAGGTCTGTCTTCGTAATGTAAATGTCACCTGTATGCATGGTTTACTATTTTAGCTACAATTTTGCAATTTCAGTACTTCATTTTGCTAGCAATGGAAGAGAAATGTTTAATTTAATAATTTTAATAGTTTAGAGAACGAATTAACTGACTTGGTTAGCGAATTCTGCATTTCAATGCGGAAATCCCGAGTTCGAAACCAGCTGCTGGTTTTTGAATTTTCCTTTTATCATTTCTCAGCAGCTTCTATACAAGCTCATTATTTAGTGATATACAGAGAAAATCCTTGTCAAAGGAAGATTTACTTTTCCTAGCACTAGAGTGGTATTTTTGGATTTCTGTGAAACTTGATATCCTTTTTACCCCTTAACACTAAGGCTATAAATAGGGTGCAATGGCAGACGGGACGACCATCATAAATTCATTGTATACTTTCCTCTTTGGTGGGATTACAAATGGGCGGATATTAAATATCACACAGTGTAAAAGTATATTATTCAAGTTTTTAGAATTAGGTATTTATGGAATGTCAACCCCCGCATTTTCTGGTTGTATTATGTCGTCGCCATTATTATGGCTATCGTATTCATTCATTCGTTATAGACTAGCTTTTGGTAGTTTTTAATATGAAATTAAAGTTGGATTAAAACCTTTATTATATATTTTTCAATATGGCGTAGGCGTCGCTCATTTTTTATAAATATTGTAGGCGGAAGTTCGTTGTATAATTAATCCGAAAAGATCTGTTGATATCAATTTAATGTTCTGGGCCTTTTGTTAAAAACAAAATGGTTGACACCCACCATTTTTGTATTCTAAAGATTTTAACCTATTTTCATCACATTCTATCTATTATACAGTAGTAATAATAAGAACAATTGGAGTCGCTACGGTAGCCGAGCGGTTAGAGGCGAGACCTGCGAAGCTAATATGTATTGTGGTACTGGGTTCGATTCCCTGTCTTTAGGCCTTGGATTTTATTTAATGGTTAATAAAAAGAAATTTACAGTTAAGTATGTTTACTAGTCGCCTCCATCCACGACACCTAATTTGATAGTTGGACGTTAAGCCCTGCCTGAAAAAATAGGCGATTACTTTACTAATAAGAACAATTAAGTTAATTTAAGGATCTTTTTATGAGTAGAACTCAAAATAAACTTAATACGGGCATGAAAAATCGTATGCCGCTGGGGTTTGGTTTGTATTAAATGAGATGTTTTAAGGACAAAAAGTTATAATATAATAAAATAAATAAAAAGCAGTTGGGAGTTTTAGTGACTAGATTGAGGGAGAAATCAAATGTGTGGAATCTATCCCCAAAAACTGATTTTCGACACTATCGGGCAAGAATAGGACACTAAAATGGATGGGTAGTTTGTTCCTTAACTTTGTAATTGCTTAGAGACAAAAGCATTACTACATTCCTTGAGTCTCGGTGGCGAAATTACACAATTTCCATGTGAAAACTATTCAAAATATGCTCTGCCTTAAGGCCTTTGGAACGATATATGTATATCAGTGAAGATTCTCAGTCTAACATTGCTGGAGGTAGTGAAGAGAAATATCTTGGTGGTAATACAATATCTTTGTATGTTTTAGAGCGGCCATTTTTATTAATTAGACGAAACTGAGCGAAAATCTTTACGAATCCAAATTTGAAATTTAGCCTTAAAGTAATTGTTATTACCACTGATATTATTGACAAATCTTATGAAACTTATATAAGTTACAGTTATAGACTTTACTAATATAAACATTCAATAAGAGTAATTTATAGTCCTTAAGTACATTATATATTTTTATTTACGTCATTATAATTACTGGCTTTCCACAAATTAATTGAACCAATTTTTTTCAAAGATGCTAAAAAGTACAACATATTCCATAATTCAACTTTAACCAGTTAAGCGTAAAATTTAGTTTTAAAAACCCACCCACAGTGTGCGAAATTAAAATCAGACAGTGACGTGTATACACGTTGAACGCAGGGCAAAACAACCAAAAGTTTACAACGTTGTAATAGTCACTGCAATCTCTGGAGGCTTCGAGATTACCAGAGCATTCTGTGCTCTTTCAAAAAATCTTGCACCGCTTCACGTTATGCATTGCTCCTAGTTAACTCAGGACGCAAGAGCTTTTACAAGGTAGAAAAGAACTTTGAATTCTCTGTGCAAAATGAAATCATGCTCGTACTGAGGTCCTGAACCTCTATCTAAGGTAAAAACGGGCATTGCACAAGGGTTGAGAGCTTCTATTTGTGTGCCTAATTCCTGAATCTCTAATGCGGAGACCAAACATGTACCAACCACTTATCATTTGGCTGACTCCCTCCACCCTTCTCCGTATAAATACTTGGCAGTTCTATTGGTAAGATAAAGGAAACATCCCACCAAATAAAGATTCTCAGTCTAACATTGCTGGAGGTAGTGAAGAGAAATAATATTCTTATTGTATTTTATTGAAATTTAGAGTTTTTATAGTTAATGGCAATTTTATATTTTTCACAAGTCACAACGAGTATACATGTCCGAACGCACCGCACCGTAACAGAGATTTGGTTTGACGTGTATACACGACAAACACGCGTAACTGGTTAAGCGAGCCGTGATGCATACCAAGCCACTACACTTCCTTTACATTTTGTAGCTGAGAAATTTTGGAACACCTTTGACTTCCTCCAGATATTGTTGAATTCGCCATCCCAATGCTCCTAAATTTTGATCATCGATATAAAATGGTTATCTGATGATAGGGCCAGCCAGATGTTGCTGTTTGCCAGGCGTGGTAATCTCAGTGCGACCACCAAGTTTTCTTTATATTTTTCTTCTAGATAGATTTTCCTGTAAATGAGAGTTTGTATTATTTTCCTCTGAAGAAAAGTATTCTCAGAAAAGGAAGAAAAAGTCGTTGCTTTCAAAAAAGAAAAACGTAATATTTTTAGGGAACCCGTTCGAGTACCCAATATTCCATTGGATAAACTCTTTCATCCATTTTACTGAATGTTTTTTGCTTTTTCTTTTAATTTTTTACGATTTTGAAAAAAAAATTGACTTGCTTATTTCTTTCATGTAGAATTTGTACAGAACAGAGAGTAATTTTATACGTTTTCCATTACTTTTAATAATATTTGCATGATTATTTATTATAGCTTGAGATTAATGCTTAAATTTCAAATAGAGCATAAAATTATATTTTTACTTTTTGAACGTGTATTCTCCCTCATTATTAAATTAGGAGGGTAGTCAATTTATGTAAAAATATACTTTTCATACTTCAAAAAAGAACCTGTCACGGAAATGTCTGTCAAAGTCTTAATATTTTTCACAAGGCATTATTACAATCGCGTCAATAATATTTATTGCAAAATTTGTTAATGTAAAGTTTGTAATATCATTAAAATTGTCCTGTAGGGGGAAAAAATGGACAAAAAAGCAAAATATTTTAAAAAAATATCAGTTTTTTTTAAATCAAGAGATGTTTTTAAAGAATTTTAAAGACTGGGCCTGCAATTTAAAAATGATTGCAAACAAGAATCTAGTTTGATTTAATTTTTATTATTATTATTTTTATTTATTAATTTTATGATTTAAGGCGCGTCAAATATCGTGAGGTTATTGGCGCCAGGAGCTTTTACCAGTGCAATGGCCAGCCTCCGGACAGTGTTCTCTCTTTACAGACAACACTGTCTATCACCGCGATAGTTAGCTGTAAGAAGCACCTAGAAAGAGAAAATCTAAGGGGTCAGCAGCTGGATTCGAACCCGGTATCTCCGCGTGGGAATCCAATACTTTAAACGCAGCGTTTCCCAACCTGTGGTGGTACGCGAAAAATAATCTATAATGGCGGACATTAAAAATTAAAAAAAAATTTAATCATATAAATACCGTAGAAACGTATTATTATACAGTAAAGTTGTTAATATGTACAAGTAATAAGGTTGGTCTGTCTCAAGATATACGAGAAAATATAATATCACACTTAACAGGATTAAAATTGTCTTTCATGGAGTATTTTCCAAAACCCGAAAACACAAATGATAACTGCATTTCAAAAGCCCTACTATAAAGAAAATTTAGGAAAAGCTACATCATTATCGATAAAAGATAAAGAAAATTTAATAGAATTATCATGTGACAGAACTTAAATGATAACTATGTTCAAAAATCTGCTTAAAGAGACTGGATTGTAATAGAGTAAGCTCTATCCAAGCAACATTAAATTTAATTGGTACTTACAGGTAGTTGAATGCTTAAAAGAAATTAATTTAGAAGATTTGGGCACAAATATAATAATCCTAAAGAAGAACTTTGTAAATTAATTAATAATTTTGAAGAGAGAAAAATATGTACGCAATTTTTAATTATTTAAAAAAGTTTTAAAACTAAGATCTTACACTTTACGAAGTTTATAAAGTGAACATGAACTTGAACTCCTTTGTAACAGATAGATTGTATCTCTATACAAATAAAGATAATAATAATAAAATAATGTACTCGGAATAACAAATTTCATGAAATATAATCATTTTTACGAAGTGGTACAATTTAGCATGATGTATTACCAAGTGGTACGCGAGCCAAAAAAGGTTGTAATTGTAATTTTCCTTACTTTTACTATTCTCAAATAATAACGTTGATTTGGATACTTCTTCTTCGTCAAATTTGGACTAATGTTGGCATGAGAATTAGCCAAAACGTTTTGAAATGATGAATTAACTATAGAGAGATAATAAAAAATAAGAAATCTGTTATCTCAGGCTGATTTAAATTATAGTTTGGATAAAATGTAACAGAGATTATGATTGGAAAACAAAGAATTTATTGCATTATTTGCAAGATTTGATTAAATTATCTAGATATAGTGAAATATCTGGTGTATATTTCTGTTAAAAAAACTTTGACAACACAAAGACATTGTTGTATCACAGCTAAAGTGTGCTCCTCCAAGTGTCTGCAGGAACCGTACCGCAAACCTATTGATCCAAATTATATATGTCAATGCCATTCTTATATCTTCATAACATTGGCACAATTGAAGTATATATATATGTGTTCTCCTCGCTTGTTTCTTACCTTAACACAGTCGTAATAGTTTTATGAAACAGTGTACCAACATTACTAATTTTTTGTTAACGATAAATGTAATTTATGTTGCATAATGGATAGTCTGCGAGAAATAAGAATTATTTCTTGTGTCCAAGTTCTAACTTTCATTAGTTTTAATTTTTTATTTTTTAATTTCAAACTTCTCGTCACAAAATGTTGCCTGTAAATAATTTGTTCCAAACTGCTCGTTGGCCACCCTTTTTGTTCTGCCATATTTTATGAAGTAGTGTACCAACATTTTTAATTTCTGTAAATGACTTAGTTTTGTCACCTTTTGATCAAGACTATTTTTAAATTGCAATTAATTATTTTTTAATTTCAAACTTCTCGTCATAAAATGTTGCCTGTAAATAATTTGTTCCAAACTGCTCGTTGGCCACCCTTTTTGTTCTGCCATATTTTATGAAGTAGTGTACCAACATTTTTAATTTCTGTAAATGACTTAGTTTTGTCACCTTTTGATCAAGACTATTTTTAAATTGCAATTAATTATTTTTTAATTTCAAACTTCTCGTCACAAAATGTTGCCTGTAAATAATTTGTTCCAAACTGCTCGTTGGCCACCCTTTTTGTTCTGCCATATTTTATGAAGTAGTGTACCAACATTTTTAATTTCTGTAAATGACTTAGTTTTGTCACCTTTTGATCAAGACTATTTTTAAATTGCAATTAATTATTTTTTAATTTCAAACTTCTCGTCACAAAATGTTGCCTGTAAATAATTTGTTCCAAACTGCTCGTTGGCCACCCTTTTTGTTCTGCCATATTTTATGAAGTAGTGTACCAACATTTTTAATTTCTGTAAATGACTTAGTTTTCTCACCTTTTGATCAAGACTATTTTTAAATTGCAATTAATTATTTTTTAATTTCAAACTTCTCGTCACAAAATGTTGCCTGTAAATAATTTGTTCCAAACTGCTCGTTGGCCACCCTTTTTGTTCTGCCATATTTTATGAAGTAGTGTACCAACATTTTTAATTTCTGTAAATGACTTAGTTTTCTCACCTTTTGATCAAGACTATTTTTAAATTGCAATTAATTATTTTTTAATTTCAAACTTCTCGTCACAAAATGTTGCCTGTAAATAATTTGTTCCAAACTGCTCGTTGGCCACCCTTTTTGTTCTGCCATATTTTATGAAGTAGTGTACCAACATTTTTAATTTCTGTAAATGACTTAGTTTTGTCACCTTTTGATCAAGACTATTTTTAAATTGCAATTAATTATTTTTTAATTACAATAAATTATTTTTTTAATGGCAATTATTTCTTTAATTGCAAACTTGGTTAAATACCAACTTATTGTGTTAACTTGATGTTATTGTGTTAAACTTGATGTGTAAAGATTTAAACTTCTTTTCTTTTTTTTTTCTTTTGGTGGTTTATTTTTTAGAAAACAAAAAAAAACAAAAAAACATGAGGTCCCGGCCTTTAAACACGTGCCTAATATGTATGTGCTTCCTTATCTATTCATCCGCTTTACCTCGAGCGAAGGACTATCGGCCGAAGAGCTCTGAATATGTATCGGGCCCAGGTAATGTTGCTAACGCGGCCAGTACACAAAGTATTGGCACCTATTCAAAAGAACCATCCTGCGAAGAATTAAGAGCAATGTGGCGTTTTTCAAAACGCCAATCGCGAGCTGCCGAGGTAACAAACGAAATACCAACCTATCGTGATCCGTTCGCATTTAATGTTTGGGAAGAATATGGCGCAAGGCCGAGGTCTGCTGGCAGAGGTTTCGGCCGTTACAGAAAACCACCAGTCTACGGCAAGGTATGTAATTTTTTATATATTATTTATTTTTTATATTTGTATCAGATTTATATGTTTTTTACACTTTTTTTTTGTACATAGTTGATAAATTAACGTAACGATTCAGTGATTTCATCATACTTGAGTACAATCCAAAGTAACTAAACATTTGATTTCACTGCATTTTGTCCATCAAAACGTTTTGCTTAATCATAAATTCATAATTCCCAATCGTTGCCCATGTTTTATCGTCATAAGTTTTGAATCAATTTAGTTTGTATAAAAATATGTGACGTTTTAAGCTGCATTTCTGCGAACGGATCCAATTCTTTGATTCATTTTTTGGCAGAATAATAAAAAAAATTAGGTAGGTCAGTCCGAAAACCGTAAAAAACAAACCAACCTTAGAGCTCTACCGGAACTTAGATAGAAACCTGAACTATCGGAACCCAACAAAGCCCACGAAGTGCCTGGAACAAAACAATTCTGTGATACAATCTAAAAACATCATAACATTTTTAAGCAATTTTAGAAATAAAAAACCTGGATGAATTTAAACTTAAGACTATTTTACTCATGAAAATAGGTCTTCCTTTGGAAGCAGAAAACCAAATAGATCATTAATTTTGGGTACTCCGCCACCATCGTCGCCAAATTTCAAACCACTAGGATAAGCCCAATCAAATTTATTATCACGGTCTGCCAAAAACAGTAACTTCCAGCTTACTATTAATCCTCAGGAGTTCTAACAAATAGTAATTAAGAACGGCGTAAAGTTACATTTGCAGGAAGATCTGAATAAATAGGAAACCTGTAACCTGTAATTTTTAATTTTCTTATTTATCCTATAACAGGTATCTTGTCACAATAGAAAGTGAATAGTTACTTAAATTCCCTAAAATTAAAAACCAAAATTCTATTTTATAGATCAGTTCCTGAAGAATAGTTTAGACCTTTTAGAATTTAAAAATTTAGACGAGGAGAGCCCGCATCCAAACGTATCAAATCCGAATTGTTTAGTTCGCATAACTCTGCTCCTCTTAGTGCTTTCAGTTTCATTTTGAAGCTTATAGTTGTCTTCTTTTAAAACTATAACGTGGTCTTCTTTCAACGATTTGAAATCGCCAATTGCCAGGGATAATAAATCATGAATCTCATTAAATTCGGTCATTAACAGACGGCCAACACAGAACTACGAGGTGTGTCTATTAAATAACGAGACTGATGCTGCTACAGAAGAACTATGCAGCGCCAAATCCTAACGACCGGACAGCTGTGCAGCGTAAAGCCTTCTCTTTCGATTGCAGCGTCTCACGTGTTTGTAGTAAGAGGTGTTAGTTTCGTTTTGCCGAAAACATGATACTACACATGTAGTAGAGCAATGAATTGTCGTGAAATTTCACGTGAAACTTGGTGAAACCGCTACTGAAACTTATCTTTTATGAAAAGAAGTTTATGGCGATGAATGTTTATCTAGTGCGCAAGTTTTTGAGTGATTCAAGCGTTTCCAAGATGGCCGAGAAGATGTCGGAGATATGACCGCCTGGGTCGCCCTTCCACGTCCTACCGGTGAGGTGCTTGCTCAACTCCGGAGAAAGAGTAAGAAAAAAAAAAACGACCCGATTTGTTGGAAGAACAAGTCACGGGTTCTCCATCAAGACAAACGCGCCGGCTCACACTGCATTGTCTAATCAAGACGTTTCTAGCCAAGTACATCATCCCAGTTTTAGGCCATCCGCTTTATTCGCCTGACCTGATCCCCCATATGACTTTTATCTGTTCCCCAAAAGTCAAATCTGCATTAAAAGGAACGCGATTTCAGTCGGTTGAAGCTGTGAAAGAAAGAGCGGCACCCGTCATGCAGGAGCTGACAGAAAAAGACTTCCAGCACTGTTTCGAACAATGGTAAATTCGCATGGAGCGTTGTAGGGATAGGGGAGTGGTGTATATTGAAGGTGATAATAACTAAATACGTTTAAATTTAAAGTAAAATATTTTACTGCAACAGACTCGTTATTTAATAGCCACACCTCGTAATAGTCATGGTCTTTTATTGTTAGCTAGTGAAATTATATTGGGAATACTTTTTCTGTTTTACTACATATAAACTGAAGGACATAAATTAAAAAAAGCGAGTTATCGAAAAAAAAATGTATTTGAACTAGTAAACTAGTTTTTTTTTTTTATTTCTATAAAACAGTTGGTAGCAGTGTTACACAACTACTTACAGAGGAGCTCTGCGGGAATGCCTGAAATGAGTGATGAGATAGATACCCCTACCACTTACTGCACGGCCATGTAAAAGGAGTAACAAGCCAATCATAGTTCAAAGCACGAAATATTGAATAAGATCCAAAATATAGACCGAATCCCCCACAAAATAACTTATTCAATCGTGTAAAGATAGTGAATCATTAAAATTAATGACTTGAAAACACAATTTTTTCCTAATGTACCAATAAGTAAACATTTGATGATGTAAGAAAGAAAATTTGGAATTAATATAAAAATTACTTTTAAAAAAATTTCACTTAAAACCGTCAGAAATTGTGCACAAAAAAAGTAATTGATATCTGATTATAATTACATAAATAGAACTAACTCCTTTTCCGTATTATGTACAAAATCAAGTCCCTTAAAATGCACATCTACATGAAAATCCGAATCGAACGACACCTCATTCATTGAAATCGGTACACGCGTTTAGGCGCTACGTTGTTTCCAAAAAAAAAATGATAATTTTTGAAAATGCCATTTTTGGCATCGTTTTTCTCAAAAACTAATCTCTAAAAAAAAATGATGCTATAAATGATGGTATGCCCTTAATTTTCAAGATAATTTGGGAATTATAACTTTTATAGAAAACAAAAACAAAAAAAAATTGTTAAAATTGCCCTGAGGGAATTTAATGTTTGTTTTTATTAATTTTTGCTTTAATTTTGATTAGTTTTAAAGGTTTCTGCTTTTTAATGTTTTATTAATTACTAGCTTCTATTTAACTTTAAAAATCATAAATTAATTAAGTAACCCAATAAACAAAAGCTTAAATACAAAAAAGTAAACAATTAATAATTAAATAAATGATACTGGGCGACTGAAAACTCGCAGAAATTAATTCTCTCTTGCCGTAATCTCTTTTAATTAATTTAGACAAAAATAGAATTGAATTTTCTATTATTAAAAGAAATTTGCAAGAACAGGAAATTTATCTAATTCTGAGCAATTCCAGTGTTTCTTAGAAATGTTTATTTGCCTGGAAATGATTTATTTCCTTTATAGACATTCTGTTCTTGAAATGAATGGATTCGCGGAAGGGATTTTACAAAACAAACCCTGAGGGAATTTAATGTTTGTTTTTGTTTTTGTCTTCCTTTTAGTTTGTAAAATATAAAATCCAGAGATCTTTTTTTTTCATTAATTTTTGCTTTAATTTTGAATAGTTTTAGAAGGTTTTCTGCTTGCAAAAGTTTTTTTTGTATTTCAGAAATTCATATTATCTTGAAACAATTATTTGCACATTCGCCCTTCACGTAGGTGAAGTTATAAAATTCAAACAATCGATTCTCTTTAAATTTCTTGAACTGTTTACACCATATAAATTTAGAAAACGTTTATTTAAAACTATATTTCTTAAAAAATTAGTGTGATAAATAGGGGGGGATTAAAAAATTATTTACAAACAATATAAATTTTACGATTGAAAATAAATTCTTCATAAAACATAAAGACTATTAACAAAATCAGTTCGACAGTTCGAAAAACAAAAAAATTACACTGTGTCTCATGATTTCTTAATTTCGACCCAAATTAGGAATTAAGTTATAAAATAATCGACATCCTCTATCTCTTTTTCAAGTATATCTTCTGTGACCTGACTAACCACATTTAAAATTCAAATTGAATAAAGCCCCCACCACTTTATCTCGTTTAAAATTCAAATTTAATAAAGAACCTCATTTAAAGTATCAACTTCGTAAACTGTCAGTTATTTACATCATTTAATAGTCTGTTTCTGACATATTGAAATTTAATTATAAAGTAGTGGAATCTACTTAGTAATGTAACAATATGGTGGACAAATTTCCGGCTCTGAGAATCACATTGGATCGAGTTCGGCTCACTCACATTCGAGATTCATTCATTTTACCAGAACTTGTTTTACTGAATCTTGATAAATTAATAATTTGCTGTACAGATTTCGTATTGTGGTTATTTTGTAACAATATTTTATATAGTATTTAATGATTTTTTTCTAATATCTAGGTTAAATATTTGGCGGTTTATTTTTAAATAAATCGGCACGAATTTATTGATGGCGCCATCATTGGTCTATTAACAATACTAGACCTGCGCTGAAAGTGAGCAGAATTATTATTAATTGAATTCTTTGCAAATTTATGGGTCTATTCTGCAAAATTTGAAGTCTGCATTTGCATATTTTGTGAACTCATTTATTTGTAAATATTATTATTTAAGATGAATTTCCCAATTTCTGAATGTAATTTTAGCAGAAAAAAGCGGTTGGGGAGTTGAGAGTTATTAGGGTACAAGTTGTGAATCTTGGTATTTCTACAATGAAGTTCGTAAAGATAAAATAATGTTCTTAATTGACCAATCACACATCATCTCAGAGAATCATTTCAGAACTTGATATCGTATTACGACGAATCACCATTTCTGAGAATGACTTCAGAACTTGATAATTCGACGAATCACCACATTTCTGAGAATTACTTCGAACTTTATAATTCGACCAATCACATTTCTGAGAATTATTTCGAATTTTATAATTTGACCAATCACAATTCTGGGAATAACTTCGAACTTTATAATTTGACCAATCACATTTCTGAGAATTACTTCGAACTTTATAATTTGACCAATCACATTTCTGAGAATTACTTCGAACAGCTTTTAACTAATTATACAACTTGTTTCCAACATTTGACATGCAATAACCTTAAATATTACTTCATTTTTTTTTTTTTGTTATTTTATTTATATTATTTGAATTTGTAAATAATTAGATTGCATTTGCTTTACCTTAAACATATTTTATAAGTGTACTTTGTAAGATATACGTATAAAAACAAGTGTGGCTCTCTCCGATCTCATGCGTTATCCCTGGTATATAATTACGTCTGCTTATACTCTAGAATAAATCAGGGATGTCCCATCTCTTCTAAAACGTTTAATAATTTCTTAAGTAATCTTTACCAACAAGTTAGAAAACGAAATTGGTTAGGGCGAAATAGTGATACGTAAATGCGGCTGATATGGGAAGGGATAATGAACAATTAATTTGCAAGGTTTTTTTTTTTTTTTTTTTTTTTTGAAAAGCTTGCCCTTTAAAAATAATAAAATACAATTCTGGTGACTTCATATTTTTAATTTGATAGTGTTTACATACATTTACAAAGTGCAAGGAATGGTCACAACGGCCAGGAGTTACCATCTCTAGCTTAGCAACTAAATAAAAAGTAAAGTAATACCTATTTTTTCAGGCTTTGCGTCCAACTACCAAATTAGGTGTCATGGACGGAGGCGACTAGCAAAACATACTTTACTGTAAATTTCTCGTTTAAACATTAAATAGAATCCAAGGTCTAATTCTATAAAGGAACTTTTACCGCATCGTACTTTGGGTATTCTCTAATTATAATGCTCTAAGCTTCCATTTGCTCCGCAGTAAGTACAGCTTACTGAATTCTCCAAATCTATTTTAGTTAAGTATTCTTTTAATATATTACGTAATAATTAAAAATTAGTTAATTAATCCCCTAGTTTTTCAGGCAGGGCCTTAACGTATATTAACAAATTTTTTTTCTAACAAATATTAAGTAGCTTGTACACGGGGATTCGAACTGGGGATCTCTTACTCACAAAGCCACGCTTATAACCACTACACCAACACCATTCTTGGTAGATTATAGTATTGTAATCGTGCAGTTTTTTTCATTTTTGAATTTTCTCATCTGCTTTGAATTCACCGGAGTCAGGAGTGGTTTTTACAAGAAAAAAACTATATGTTTTTCTGTCAGTGAGTTGTGTTTGTCTGTATCCATCGTAACTCAAAAACGGAAAATCGTAGGTAGTTTTTTCCCCCTGTTCTTTTATCCTTGGCATCAGTTTACACTACTAGCCAGAAAATTATCTTCATAGATCCTAATTTTTGCTTAGGGTAGCCTTAAGACTGCTAACGAAGTGGACCAGTTCATCGAAAGCTTTTCTATTCTTTAGAATGCTAAGGTATGTTATATTAGCCGACAATTTGATTTCTTAAATTTTTAAAAAGGAGGTCTCTTGTTGGGTGCGAATTTGGAGCACGTCATGACATGTCTTCTGTGCTGTCAAAAGTTGTACAAAGTGGGGATGCCTCTTCACCTATTTTATGCAGATATCTCTTACATAAGATTACTGCGCAGTCTATTGACAATGGAGACATACTGTTTGGAACACGATCCATCGCGAAATCAAGGTTTTTTGATCTAGTACTTTAGGGGCTAACAATTTATAAAATTGCCCCTTAGGTGATTCTGAATAAGTCCTGCTTCGTCCTGGAGATTGGACATGATAGTCGACAGGCTTACTAGGGCCATGTCCATGTATGGACCGATTTTTTACCAAGTGGAAAAAATAAAAATTAACCCCTTTAAAACAGAGGCTATCCTTATCACCAAGCGCAGGGCCGATCTTGTATCGACATGTCCCACTTCGGGGGACGGATTGTGCCATGGGCTGCCACTATCAAGTACCTTGGAGTATTACTGGATCGTGGGCTGACCTTTACCCCCCACATAAAGGACAGAGTCAATAAAGGGTAAGGCAGCCATTCGAGTACTATTCCCACTGTTCTACAGGGACTCCAAACTCCTCCTGTACAAGGTAGTGGTCAGGCCCATGTTACCTTGTGCTAGTCCCTTCTGGAGTTTGACATGTCGATCCAATATCTCCTCGCTGCAGATCATCCAAAATAAATTTCTCAGACTTGTCACAACTTCCCCCCCCCCCGCTACACGCGTATTATATAGACTTTACACTCCAACATGGACTATGTAGAACACTACATCAAGTACCCTCGCTGCTGGTTTCTTCAGTAAGTGTAAATCAAGACACAGCCACCTATGCAGACTAATAGGGGACTATAGTTTGGACACGGTGCACAGGCACAGAAGAGTTAAGGACTCCCTGAAGTAAAACCTTCCTTAAAGGCTGAGGGTTTTTCATTGTTTTCCCCCATATTACCTACTTTTATACTTTTGTATTCTGTAACAATTTATGTAATTAGCTGCAGGTTATAGTATTTATACTGGCACTTCTATGTACATACGTATGTATATGTACACTCGTATGTATATACTTTCAATTATTAAATAAATTGTTATCTATCTGTCTATCTACTGAATAAGTCCTTTGCCACTGGTAGGTAGTTTTAACTTTCGATATTTCGTTTATTGGAATATATATTAAGAACAACAGAAAGTATTACTTTACTCAAAATGAATTTTTCAGTATTTTGGATTTTCATAAAAAAAAAAAAATGGCTATAAAGAAATTTGTTTAATTAAACTGTTTTCTGGGTCATCAATATTATAATTTTTAAAAAATCACAAGTGGAACCAATTTACAAATTTGGGGAAACAAAAATTCAGATGTTCAACCGAAAGTACCTTTATATTAATAAAAGATTTTACAGCATTTTTAAGATTTCCACAAAAACTTTTCTTAAATTTTCAGCTAAAGAAAATCAAATGAATTCACAATATTATATTTAAAAATAATTTTACCAGATAATAATTCAATTAAGGTTAATTCTTAAAACGTGAGGGGATGGTTTGATTCCTCAGCTCTCTTTAATTCACTTTCTGAAACATGGCTCCTACGGGTATTCTGTAAAATTCGGGGATTGATTGGGGTAAGGCTACATTTTAGCGTAATGTACGGTTTTACAAACTATTTAGGTTTAGAATTAATAGAATAGAATATTTATAATTTACCTAAACATATGATTTTTTACATACAATAGGCTCGTCAATATGTGGCTGCGATATAATATAAACAGATAAACTTCGTTCTTTAGTAAATATTATCTATTTAACAGTACAAGTATGGTAAACAATATTAGATCAGTCAATGTTGAAGTGGGTTACATTTCATTTATTATCTAAGTAATCTTCTATTTTATAAAATTTGTTTTCTAATAAAAAGTTTTTAAATGTTTTTCTGAAATAACTTTTTTTTTCTTCTAAATTTCTCATAGATTCTGGAATTTTTATTAAATATTTTGGCTGTCAATAAGCTCGGTGCTTTATCGGACTTAAACAATCTCTTTTTAGCTATATGTTAGTTATTTTTTGCTCCTTACATTATAGTGAACGCTTAACACTTTTAAAGACGTTATTCTCGCTGTTTGTTATATGCATTATATTCGCATAAATAATATAAATAATAAAACTATAACTACATATAAATCTACATAAATAATATAAATAATAAAACTATAACTACATATAAATCTACATAAATAATATAAATAATAAAACTATAACTACATATAAATCTACATAAATAATATAAATAATGAAACTATTACTACATATAAAACTACATAAATAATATAAATAATAAAACTATAACTACATATAAATCTACATAAATAATATAAATAATAAAACTATAACTACATATAAATCTACATAAATAATATAAATAATAAAACTATAACTACATATAAATCTACATAAATAATATAAATAATAAAACTATTACTACATATAAAACTACATAAATAATATAAATAATAAAACTATAACTGCATAAATAATGTAAATAATAAAATGGCCGTCGATGTATTTTAAAATAAAAAAAAAAGATAAAAACTATTTTAATTCAAGGTTTCAACAAAATTTAATAACTAATAAGAAACAGCCATGCGAATGTTTTCACTTGATATTTGTATCTATTCTCTTCAACAAAATATGATGAAACAAATATGATGAAATCTCATTGAGAGATTTAGTAAGGCTAAATTAAAGAGATGGATAGAGTTACAAACAAACAAAATGTATGTCAGTGAATGGAGCTAGAAAATCAATTGGCCCCGTTGCTTGCTTCTGGGATAGAGGGGGGTACTTTAGGACAAAGATGTGTAGGGGGGAGCAAAACTACCCTACTTCTTGACGTAACCAGCCGACACCGGCTGAATCAGCACCCCTGCTAGTGAGTGTGTTCATTCACATCCTTAAAGCGAGACCTTACCAGTGTGTGGACTATACTATTATTAGACTTGTTGAGTTTAGCTTATAAATGCCAAATATAATTCAGAGCCAAGTATACTCTGTCGCTACTTTTTAGTCTCTCTAATTTCAGTACTAAAAGATTTTTTTCTTTTTTTTTTTATGAAGCTTACGAATTTTTATTGTTGTCAACCAAATTATTTATTACAAATTAATGCACCAAACACTCATACGAAAGACTATAATTTTTTTTTTTGTTAGAACCATTTACTGTGAAAAATTCGTTTTGGAATAGAAAATTAATAATCATGAGTTTCGCAACTAAGTACCAAAGTGACGTACCAAAAAAATACAATGCAAGCCGAAATTACATCTGCTAGCTACAAAAATGCTTCTTTGCATTAGCGAAGGCTGTTCGCTTTACGGTTTTTCACGTGACGCCAAGATAATCATACGTATAGAACTATAATTAGACCAGTTATGCCAGTGAGACAATGGAAGCTTATGGACGAGACTCCGGGTACTTCAATACTGTTGTACCATGGATAGGATAGTAGTTTTCGCGAATGAGTAAAGGACCTTTTTGGGTGCACATAATGTAAAATAAGAAATAAGACCGTACATTGCAAAAAAAAAAAAAAAAATCAAAAACTAATTTAGGGGTCTCTTTTTTTGTTAAAGAAAAATCAAAAATTGGTCTTCGGTCATCTGATTCTCTTCAATTATGTTAATTTGGTTACCACTTGTGATTTTTAATAAAAGTATATACGTGGCCATTGTCTATATGATTCAGTCACCACAGTCGAAAATACAGCCGATTCTAAGCCTTACTACAACCACCAAGATCATCTACTACACTAGGCGGGGCCCTCTTTCTCATCAAGAAATAATGATGAAATAAAAGTAAAACTATAGTCATGACTGCAACATTAATTATCACATAGCTTATTAAAAAATTTCTTTGCTATTGACGGCAGAGAATAGGGCACGACGTTACAGTACCATCTATATTTTCTTCTGGGCTAATTGCATGCTAGTTCAATCAATGGCACTTCGTCTTACCTCTTAACCTCTTACATTTCTTAAAAGTGCTTTTAATTCAATAAAACTAATAGAGATATACCAAATGCAACTAGAACACCAAATGGAAAGCAATAGAGAAAATCCTTAAATAAGATTATACATGATAGATCATATATAATTATATATGATTGATCATATATAATTATATATGATTGATCATATATAATTATATGATTGATCATATATAATTATATGATTGGTCATATATAATTATATGATTGATCATATATAATTATATGATTGATCATATATAATTATATGATTGATCATATATAATTATATGATTGATTATATATAATTATATGATTGATCATATATAATTATATGATTGATCATATATAATTATATGATTGATTATATATACAGTCGAACCTCTCAATAACGGACACTGGCGGGGGAAAGCAAAGTGGCCGCTGTTTGGAGGTGGCCGTTAGAAGGAGGTAGGCAAGTTTCATAATGAACAAATATGTTGTTTTTTTTCCAAACATCTATTTAAAAATTGTTTACTATTAATAGATTTAAAAACGTGCATAATTGCATAATTATTTAGCTATATGATATTCATCAAGTTTTTCTTAATTATCCAAAAAATGTATCAAAAAACTACATATTGACTTAATTAATAATTTTTATAATAATCATCACATTTATTCATAACAATAATAATTTATGGTAAAATTATCATCATACTATCATCTATTATTAGAAAAATAGAACAAACCTTTCGGCAAGTTGACGATGGCTCGATTTGGTTTTTGCAAAATCTTCTAACACATTTATTTTCTCTTCTAGAGTTAACCACTTTCGTTTGAGAGACATATCGGAAAAAATAATATTGTTCGTCCAAAGTAATATTGAAAATGATTAAAATGGTACAAGATGTATGGAGCTTATATAGGAAACTTTAGGAAAAACCAGAAAAAAACAAAAAATTGAGAGGGGATAATTATTTTGATCACCGCGTCAAACGAACTTTTAATAAAAAGGTGGTTGTTGGTGGGAGGTGAAACATATAATCCGTTCCCCAAAAATCAATGTCCGTGGTCGCTAGTGAGAGTGTCCTTTATGGGAGGTTCGACTGTATACATATGATTCAGTAAAGTGGACCGGGACCAATTTTACCCCCAAATCTTAATTCTTGAATTTAAAAAAAATGTTCAATTTTTTGGACTTACATTGAAGCCCCGCAAGGGGTGTCTGTTGCATGCAGGCACTTGGGGAGTTACGACCCCACGGGGATACCACAGTACAGTACACCATGCACACTCACCAGAACCTAACACGCGCACACATCCATACAAATTACACACATAACACAATAGACCGGCTTGAACTGTACCGATTACAATTAATTTCTCATTGACTTTATCCGATTTTTTTTGTATACCCCTGACCGGTTGCCAGACTTAAAAATCTATCATCAGACATTGATTAATTAGTTTGGTGTAAATAATTTAACTTTCACTATGACTTAAACTAATTTTTCAAAAATACTTTGTCGTACTGTAAGGTAAGAGATTGTAAATACCTATGCAATCCGTTCCATAATTTTGGTCCACATTTAAAAAGCCAATAAAATTTTAATAAATTTATAGAAATTTCATTTTAGTATAAATAAACGCATAATTTTGCCACCACTAAATTCAAAATCACATTTATGGTTACAATAACTAACGTTATTTCACCAGTGATCCGTTTCTATTATTCAGATAAATAACAATAAGATTGTTTTAAAGACAATTTATACTTATCTGAAGTGTATTTCAAAGGAATATCTAAAAAGTTTATCCGGATTTTAGATGCGGAAGTTCCCCATATGTTACGATTCAATTTTACGGTCTAACCGGATATCTGTACTCCTTAGCCACTGGACTTGTCTCGTATACTTGTGATAGGACGAGATTTACAGTATAACCTTAATCTAATACTATAGTCTCACGATTATAGTATTAAATTAAAACAAAACAACAAGTATAAGAATCCCCATAAGGACAAAAACAAATTTTTAAGGGTAATATCTTTAAAAGAATACTTTACTAATGCAACATATTTATCACTCTACCTAAACCTTTTTATTCATTCAAACATATACATCAATTATTGTTACCGAGATACCAAAAATAAAAAATGATCAAATCAAATATTTATCTTAACAATATTTAATTACAATAAAATTTTTGCTTGTTCTATACCAATGGTTAAACTTATACTAGAGCCTTAAGGCTAAATTCAGGGGGGCCACGGAATAATGTTTTTCAATTTTGGTTTATTATTATTTTTTTTTTGAACAGACAAAAAGATCAAATTAATGGGCACCCCATATAGCTCCAGTCGAAGTTTCATTTAAATTTTTAGTTGTAGTTAATATATTTTAAAAGTAATATTTAAGTATAAATTTGGGAATTGATTTGCAAAAAAAGAAAGTTTTTTTTGTATTTTTAGTACTTCATTCCATTTAATTTGATTCCTTTTGCTAAGTGAATCAATTTATAACTGTAATCAGAACCATATTAGCTCATTTCTAGGATTTTTTTTTTTTCTATTCTATAATAATTTAATGAAGGAATCCTAAAACGTGCTGTTTAATTGATTTTGGATTATTTTTTAACCTGAAATATGCGATTAGAAGGTACGCTGTTTTCGAAAAAGTGGTTTTTGCCAATTTACGTATGTACGTTTTTGGGTAAATGTTCATTCACTGTAACTAAAAACGATACGAAAAATTGTAGCTAGTTCAAATTTGATATTTGGCATAAGTGTTTTTTTAAACAGTGATGGCATCAATTTGATTTTAGTTATTATTGATGCGCTGAAAGTATAATTTTATTAAAAAAAATTTTTCATTTTTTTAACATTTTCTCGAGAATGGCTCTATTGATTTTTAATAATCTCTTTATTTTGAATGCATGTATTTTAGAAGCTAATGCTCATTTTGTTAGAAACATATTCTCGCGAAGATTCATTTTTAAAGGCATAAAAAAAAAACTATGCGCCTGGTAGACAATGGTTTTTTTGGCATTCCTGTACAATAAATTGTTAACGTTGTTTATTGTACTGGTTTTGGTTGTCTCATTAGTATAATTAAGAAATCAAATGTCAGACTGAATTCCCAAATTTAAAGAAAATCACCGACCAAAAGTGCTGAATTATAGAATTTTAAATTTTCAGTATTTTGAGATTTTGTAAAAAAAGATGAAAATCCCTACAATTTTATTTGAGAAACATCGCAAAGCCATTTACGGAACATTCACAAAATTGGGACGACTTTTAATTAAAATATTTAAATCTGTTGTAACATCAGCTTTGTGGTTGAAGAAGGGGTAGATTTCCTTTAAACGGCCATCATTGTGTAATGTATGGCCCCTTTCTCTTGGTTTACTATTAAATTTGGTAGCAAATTTTGTAAAATTTTCTGTATTTTAAAGGGGGAATTACGCAGTTTTTTTTTTTTTTGGATTTCTGATAGGTTTAGGACCCCTCACCCATTATGAGAAGTTAATCAAAAATTTGGCCACATCTAAACCCCTTCCCATGGCTGTTACTAAAATTGTTGATACAAAATCTAAGCCACCGAAGTAACAAGAATAAAATTTTTGAAGTTTGACGTGAAAACGATCCAGATTTCTTGCTGATTAAACATAATTTTCTATTTAAAAAAAACCACAGGTTCTACATGAAGATTAGGAATGAAAATGGGTGAATTGGATTAAAATAATAATACTAAATGAATCTAAAAATTTGTAACTAATAGAGCCATAATAATTATAATAATAATAATAAGTTGAAATTTTGCTCACAGAACAGTAATTTTGATTTTATACAAAGCCATGTGCAGTCAGAGATCAACTCTTCGCGTCGCATGAGATCAAAGAAGCCGCACAACAATTAAATTGTATAATAAAAGTATTATACTTTAATAAAAAGTATTAAATAGAAATTGTACAAGTTTTATTTAAATTTATATAGTTGCATATTTTTTTACACAAATGCTACGTAAAATATAAAAGAAAATTATGATTATAGTAAATCTTATAAGCTTCTAATTTTATAAATTAGTTGATTTGCAGTGATTCTCTTAGATGGTGATTGGTCAAATTGTATCCAATTCATGGATTAGTGGAACACGTAAGATTCAGTTTTGCCAACTAAAACAACCAGTATGGAGAAGTTAAAATTACAACCTCACACTTTGAACACAACTCTTAACCGTCACTAATATCAGGTAATTAAATGTTAAAATATTAGCCAATGAGATCATACGTGTAGCTGCGTTGAGCCACACAACAATTAAATGTTAAAATATCAGCCAATGAGATCATAAATTAGTATGAAATAGCTGCGTTGAGCCACACAACAATTAAACGTTAAAATATTAGCCAATGAGATCATAAATTAGTATGAAATAGCTGCGTTGAGCCACACAACAATTAAACGTTAAAATATTAGCCAATGAGATCATAAATTAGTATGAAATAGCTGCGTTGAGCCACACAACAATTAAATGTTAAAATATCAGCCAATGAGATCATAAATTAGCATGAAAGAGCTGCACGTTTAGCTACACAACAATTAAATGTTAAAATATTCGCCAATGTTTAATGTTAGCCATTATTATATTATATCATTAGTTTTGTAAGATTAGTGGATCTGTTACCAAAAAATAATATCGATATCCTTTGCATACTACATACAATCTTTCCATTTATTTTTTTTCTTTTATTAGACCATTTATGGTTTATTCCACCGCCTAAACATTCACTTTATGTCGTTCAAGATCAAAGAGAACAAGTTGATAACAGAAGTCTGTAAAACAGCTCAACTTTACCCCAATTTTTATTTTGAAATCTTTGAAATTACACCGCCAAATGTGCTTCACGCCGAAGATTCATTTTTTAAATAGAGGTTTTTTGTAAAATATTACTAAATTTTATTTAAATTGCTTAGAGTTCAAAAATTTTACTACAAAACGCGTGTGACTATCTTGGACAGTCGTACGCTAACTTAAAATCAATACATACACACACACACACACACAGAGAGAGAAAAGGGTAACTTCAAAAAAAAAAATTTTGTTTCAAAACACTCGCACGACTTTGTTTTAAATTCTAATTCTCACCATTTCAATTCACATAATTTCACTCCGAACGTTTGCGTCGTATATTCAGATTCGCTTATCATTGTAAAAACAGATCCTTCTGCTCTGTCTCAGAAATATACCCATTATCGGATAGATATGAAAAATTTTATTATTGTATGTATTTTTAATCACTAAAATGTAAATAAATCATTAAAAATAAGGGTGCAAAAAAAATATCCTTTACGGTGAAATGGTTACCATCTTCAGTTAAGAACAAGACAAAATTCCACTTTATTTTGATTGTTTTCATCAAAAAATTTCAAAAATTCACGCGCCATTTTTTTTTAATCCTAATCTGAACGTCAACGAATCCATGGGCATTTTTTTTTTTTTTTTTTGGCATTGACTTTCGCCAAACAGCCAGCATCGTCTAGGTGCTTATCACTAGAATATCACTCACTCTCCATTCTTACCTACAAATACATTCGCTTCACACATTCATCATTCTACTATATACTTCTATTTACATAAACTACTGCTAATGGATGGAGCAGCACTCTGTGCTCCTGCCATCCTTATAGCTTAACCAAAATTAAAATCACCGTAATCCTTCTCTAAGCATTTTCTTCCATTCATTCTAATTCGGCTATAGCTTTTAAATACATTCATATTTCATTGCTAGCTCTGCTATCGACTTAAGCACATAAATGTTGGTGGAGAATATAATGTCTTCGTAGCGAAATGGTGCATCTAAATACCTTGTATATATCGTCAAACATTCGTTTCCTTTCTACCACATAACGTGGACATATCCATTATTACATGTTTGAAATCCTCCTCCTCATTGCAATCTACAGCAAAGAGGAGAGAGGACCTTTTTTGTTGATCCTGTGTAGATACGATCCGCACACCGCGTGGTTCGCTCTCAGCCTGCTTATTGTCGTAACAAACCCATTTATTAGTGGCAGTTCCCCTTAAACCATGGTGGAAAATTAAGGTTTTTATCAGCAGGATATCGGAATACTGAATTCACTCGCCAAATTTCTATAGAATTCTAACCATTATAATACAACTCAATTGGGGTAGCATCTGACAAAACGTGTAAAGAGTCAAAAAAATTTCTATACATACTAAAAAATGATTCCAAATTAATTTCTGATGATGGATGAAGACCAGGCCAGTAAATCCCCCCCCCCCCAAAAAAGGGGGTGGTAAAAAGCATGCGTGCTATATGACAGTATAAATTAAGCGGTAATTTTTTCTTTAAACACGAAAATTTAATCCAAAATTTTGTTAACTAACCCAATGTTAGTAGTAATAAGCAAGAGAGAGGGCAATATATTGCACAATGGTGGCCGTTTAGATGAAATCTACCCCTCGTCAATCACAGAGCTGCTATGAAACAAATTTAAATTATTTAAATTTAAAGTTATACAATTATATTTTTCGTGATCATTTCGTGATTTTGCTTTCTATAAAATTAGGGATTTTTTTTTTCAATTTAAGAATTCTGAAAAATTAATTCTAAAAATTGTATTTTTGGGGATCCGATTTTCTTTAAATTTGGAAATTCATTCTCACGTTTGATTCTTACTTATCCTATTGAGACACCAAAACCATTATAATAAACATTGGAGCAATTTAAATGGGCTTGCCAAATCTATTTCTACCACACTTCTCATAGTTGTGCTTTTTAAAACGAATTTCCACGAGAATAAGTTTCTAATAAAATGAGCTTAGTATCTATGTACATGCATCCCCCCCCCCCCCAAAGAAAAGAGATTATTAAAAATCAGTGGAGTTATTTTCGAGAAAATAGTTAAAAAAAATGAAAAATTTATTTAATAAAATTATACTTCCAGCGGATCTATAATGACTAAAAACTTATTGATGTCATTTACTGTTTACACTTATGCTAAATATCAAATTTGAATTTTTCTACAATTTTTCGTTTTTTAGTCTCAGTGAATGAACACGCACCCACAAACGTACAAGCGTCAATTTGTAAAAACCACTTCTTCTAACTCCGCGTACATTCTAACGTATATATCGGGTTAAAGTTCAAAATTAATTAAAAATCATCTATATTTCTATTCCCTTTATTACCTTATTTTGTGTAAGAAATTAAATATTTGAAGGTGAGCTGTTTTTTTTTATTACTGTAATAAATCAATTAAACAAAAAGAATCAAATCGGATTGTATAAAACATTAAAAAAATTCCAAAATACCTTTTTCAATCAATTTACAAAAATTACAGCTAAATATTACAAACACAAAATTTTTTGTTACAACTAAAAATTTAAATGAATCCTTGGCTGGAGCTATATGGCGCTACCCGTTTTCTAAATCTTACGTTTTCTAAAAAAAAAAAAAAGAAAAACAAAAATTTTGAACAATTCTTCTGTGTCCCCCCTGAGTCTAGCCCTAAGGCTCCAGAATAAGTATTAACCACTGGTATAGAACAAGCAAAAATTTTACTGCAATTACATATTGTGAAAATTACAATATTTGTACTCGTTCACATTTTTATATCTCCCGACCAATTGTGAGATTTGTTTGAAATCAAAATAGGTTATGTAGAGTGATAATTATGTTGCTTTAGTAAAGTTATTCTTTTTAAAGATATTTCTCAAAGATATTTTTTGTTTTTAAGGGCCCCTTTTACTTATATTTTTTTTTGTTCAAAAACTAATAATTTAATCTTATGATTATAATAAATGATTAGATTGTTCTGTAACTATTTTCCTATCAACACTATGCAAGACAATGCAATGGCCAATGAGTTAGAGAGTAATCATGCTATCCTGTGAAATGGAACCCAAAACATATATGAGAACTTTCTGCATCAGAACTCCACATAACTTATAGATCAATCCTGTAAATTCGCTCCTTATAAGTATACATTTATTTTTGAAAAAACCTTAATTTCTATTCATCGGAAGATTAGAAGGGGAATCAGTGGGAAAACATTGTTGCTATCCTAAACAGTAATAAGATTATGATGCAAGGAGTTGGCTGATTTAGGGTTATTTATACCTCAATCAAAAAAATACTATATATTTATTAAAATTTATAGGACTCTTAATTGTAGTTATTAATTATGGAATTGATTGCATAGGTGTTTACTTTTTCTTACTTTATAGTATGACAAAGTATTTTTGAAAATTTGGTTAGGTCATAGTTGAAGTCAAATTATTAACACCAAACTAATTAATCAATGTCTGATGATAGGTTTTTAAGTCTGATAACCGGTCAGGGGTATACAAAAAAAAAAAAAATAAATAAATAAAACTTGCAGATAAAAACAGCGAGAAAATAATTGTAATTTTGCAGATGCTACTTTTTTAGTTTTATTTTCAATTTTCGCAGATAATAATTCAGAAAAAAGAGTTGCCACTTTTTTGCCAAATACGAAATTACGGACTTTTTATGGGAAAAGTGATAAGGCAAGTTTAAAAAAAAAAATATATATAATCAGTAAAAAATCTGTACAGCAAAATTTTAGTGAAAAAATGTCTCTGAAGTAATTAGTGAAACAAAAATAATTTTTAATGCTCTCTTATCTCGCGAAGAGGCGGAGTCACTAAGTAATTTAAATGATAGAATTACCTAAAACTAAATAAATGGCTATCAAGGGCGAAAAAGGTAACCGCAATTCCACGCCCATAAATATGACATGATAGAATTACCTAAAACTAAATAAATGGCTATCAAGGGCGAAAAAGGTAACCGCAATTCCACGCCCATAAATATGACATGATAGAATTACCTAAAACTAAATAAATGGCTATCAAGGGCGAAAAAGGTAACCGCAATTCCACGCCCATAAATATGACATGATAGAATTACCTAAAACTAAATAAATGGCTATCAAGGGCGAAAAAGGTAACCGCAATTCTACGCCCATAAATATGACATGATAGAATTACCTAAAACTAAATAAATGGCTATCAAGGGCGAAAAAGGTAACCGCAATTCTACGCCCATAAATATGACATGATAGAATTACCTAAAACTAAATAAATGGCTGTCAAGGGCGAAAAAGGTAACCGCAATTCCACGCCCATAAATATGACAATTGTATTTTATTTATTTTTTTTTTTCTGTTCAACGCAAGTTTTTATGTCTTAGATGATTTTATTTGGAAGGTACGCATGAAATGGAAGCCGTAGGCCTCCTGTATTACACTAATTTTACGAGCCGATTTATTTATTTATTGTTGACGTTGTTACATTGTTATTTACAATATAGTTGGAGAGTATTATTTGTAGTATGAGATTGAACATTGTTTGTTTACATTGTGCGTACTAGCAGAAAAATATTAGTTATTGTTGATAGTAAATAAACAGAAAGAGAATTCTTAACTGATAATTCAACTAACCTTGTTTGTGTGAATACAAATACTTAAGACTCTTAACAGAAATACAAACAGATGTTGATTTGCTGTTTAGAAGTTGTGAATTTAAAAGGAAGATAAAGAATTAACTTAACTGACAATAAATTCTGTTACTAAATACGCAGAAATCAAATAAAAACTAAGAAATAATGCACAAATTATTAGGCGCGTTACAGTGAAATTAATATGTAATAAAATGTTTTCTTAATTTCAGACAATTATAAAGTTGTAAATATCGAACAAATGTTTATTTATCTTTGATTTCGGCCAAAATATTTGTTAGACTATACTTATCATTTCCATAATTACATAGCTAATATTGATTTTTTTTTTTTTTAATTTCGTGACGAGTTCCCATGATAATGTATATGTATTCTCCTGTATAGCCAGGGACTATCTGATCATAATCTTATTAATAACCCTTCTGCACCTAAAATGGTAGTTGGAATTTAAGCCCTGCCTGAAAATGTGGATTACTTTACTACTAATCTGATAATAATAAATTATTAGTATAACTTATTAGATCATACTAATAAATAAAATCTAAAAATAACAATCAAAAAGTGTCTTTTTTTATTTGAAAGACTACATTAGTCAAAACATCAGCCTCATTTTGTTTTTCTGTAACTCAGTGATCTGTTTTCTGTGGTATTTCTGCCTTGGTGTGCCTTTGTACTTGTTGCAGGTGCATAATTATTATGTTCTACACTGTCGTCTACCCTGGCATGCAGTTTTTAGTCTGCACCATCTAGATTCTAGTAGTACAAATTCTTTGTTTGTCCATCCATGTCATGGTCGTCCCCTAAGTCGAAAAAAAAAAGGATATTGACAATAATATACTGTGATCGTTATATATTTTTTTAAATTAGGGTTTGTGCGAAAAAAGTAAAACTTGAAAAATTCCCAAAACATTGTGTGATGGCTGATTTAAAAAAAAAAATATTAATCAACAAGTAAGTTAATAAATGTCAAAATGTATTATTAAATAATGTAGAACAATAATAAAACAACAAAAGGAACAATAGAAATAAACTTTATTAAAAAAAAAAATTAAAACCCTTATAACTTGCAAAAAAGTAAACAAATACCCCTTCCATGCTTCATAGAACATTCTAGAACTTTTTTTGACCGCCAAAATGTATAATTTTTTTTTTTTTAGCGCCAATTTCTCTACATAAAATTTCCCTCTTTTTTTTTTGCAACTTTTATTCTTTTCTGTTATATTTTATTTTTAAATGTGATTACTCATGTTTTAACGGCCATTTTTTGTTTTGTAATCATTTTAGCTTCTTTTGTTTTTATTAAATCACAAGTACAACATTAGTCGAATTCATGAAATAAATAATCTTATTTAATTCGAGTACAACATTAGTCAAATTCATAAGAGAAATAATCTTATTTAATTACGAGTACAACATTAATCAAATTCATGATAAAATCTCTTATTTAATTCGAGTACAACATTAGTCAAATTCATGATAAAATCTCTTATTTAATTCGAGTACAACATTAGTCAAATTCATAAGAGAAATAATCTTATTTAATTACGAGTACAACATTAATCAAATTCATGATAAAATCTCTTATTTAATTCGAGTACAACATTAGTCAAATTCATAAGAGAAATAATCTTATTTAATTTCTAGTACAACATTAGTCAAATTTTAAAAGAACATTCCCAAAAGTAAGCAATGCTATTGGTTTAGAGTGGGGTAAAAAAAGTGGTAGGACAATATCTTCCTTCCGAATTTGACTTCATTAGTTATCAGGCAGCCGTTTGAGCCAGTTTACACTCGTTTAGTGACTTTTAACTTTTCATTTTTATTGGGAATTTTTTTTTGTCCAAGTGTTCCACTTTTGTTGAAGTGTTTTAATTCAAATTTCTTTTCTTTTTTTAAGTTTTAGTTGTTTTAGTGCTGGTTTATACAATTTATTAATTAGAAATTCACTCGCGAAACTACAGCGTTATTCTGGTCGCCATTACAACTGCAGTGCAGCAGTCACAGTAGACTTCTCCATCCAAATTACCACCTCCAGCTAAGATTTTTTTTTTTATATAACCAATTTTTGCATGTCATTTTTTTGATTTTTGTTTAATTAATCTTACCTATTTTAGCATAAGATATAATATTTATCTAATTTGAAAATTTATTTATATTTATTTGTTTCAATACGGAAGTATTTTTTGTTTTTATTTGCTTCGTAAATCTATTTATTTTTTCTTCTGTTTATATAATGATTCTGTCTAGTACCCTGGTTAATAGGCGTTTGTTTCATTGTAATTTTTGCATTTTTTTTTTACTGTTTTTGTAATAATTTTGTTTATATTTTTACGATACGTGTATTATTTCGGTAAAAGATTAAAGAAGTACCGCTTTTATAAAAAAATTATTCAATTTTTATCCTCTTTTCTGGGTTCTTTATTTCATTTATATTTAATAACTTTAGAGCACGTTTTGGTGGTTTATTATCCATTTTATGATAGGATGATGGGTTTTATCTTGTGGATTTTTTTTTTTTTTTTTTTTTTTTTTTTTTTTTTTTTAAATTTTGGTGGTAGGTATCTTTCAAGTTATTCGCGTCAAATTTGCATTTTGCGCCTCTTCAGGAATTACGTCATTTCTTAACTTGCAGCTTATTTTTTTTTTTTTTTAGAATGAGCGGTTTTATTAGAAAAGATATTTAACAAGAAATTGTTGTATTCTCTGTTCTCCAACTTGCCAAATATTTCACCACGAAATCTAATTATGAGCAGTTTAAAATCCTTTTCTCTGTTAAAATTTGTTGTTTTATTTTACAAATACACAAGTAGCCATTATAGTCCTCAAATGATAGATGTCAAAAAAAATAATTTTTAATTTTTTTTTTAAATTTTCTTAAAACATGATTCACTCTCAGGCATATTTAGAGATTCCAAATTACCATTTATTAGCCTTTTATAGCCTCTTTAATTTTTCATAAAAAATTACTCTTTTTTTGCAAGCTAGCTCCGTATCTTTATTATTTTTTGTTGAAATTGCTTTTAAGTGTTTTTTACTATGCGATAACAGCTAGATTAATTATTTAATAAATGTCGAAAGACCTACCTAAACCTCTTAAGCCATACTTGTAAAGGGGCCAAAATTCTATTTTTGCAGTTCTTTTGGAGTAAAAATTTTACTCTTCAATATTTTATTTATATATTTATATAATTTTACGCACATGTTAATCAAAAAAGTGTAGAAGATTTTTTTTTTTAAATATTTTTTGGAATCTAAATATTATTGAACATACAACTAGCCTTATGCAACCCAGAGGAGACTACTCTGCTTCAGTGAACACATTTGTTCATTTTCTACCAAAAACTACGCCATCTTGGTTTCTTTCAGATCTTGGTATTGAATCTTATGGTTTTTACTCCCAGGTCGCTCTTCAGAATATGCTAACTATTCAATCTAATTTTCTCGAACGGTTCAACAACTAAGGGAAAAGAATTACATAAAAATGATCTGTAATTGGCCAGTGAAATATTGTTTTATTTAAAATAGTGTTTCTCTTAATACTAATGTCACTTTTTACCATCCCTAAGCTGTTAAATCATCTCTTGGCAAAATAATCATCTTGATAAAAGTCATTAGATCGAATGCTGTCTTCTTGTTTTATTTTAACATGATGATTCGATAATTTTTGATTGCTTCTATTTTATAAATTATATTTTTGCAGTTCTTTTGGAGTAAATGAGTTGTTTTAATTTTTCCTTTTAAATAATTTTAATTGTTAATCTTATATCTGAAATAAGGTTTCAGTTACAGCGATTGGGGTGAATTTTTGGTTTAAACACTCAATGAATGGCTTTCTCTTTCTGCAATTTTGTAAATGTAATTAAAATATTTATGAATTTTAGATCATCTTCGAATAATACAGTTGTACTGCAATCAATATTATTATACTTTGTTACTTAGAATCATGTCCTTGCCTTGTTCAGCAAGGTGTTCAAGTGGAAGCCAGAAAGAAGGTTTCAGGTGCAGCGCGGCCCAGCCCACAAAATGGTAACGGGCGCTAATGACCTCAGTGGTTGATGCGCCGTAAAACAAAGATTTTTTTTTTTTTTACTTACACCACCGTAACCACATAAAGTGAAAGAACTCATTATAATAGGTACTGATGTTTCCCAGATTGCTACAAGATTCTAGTGGAAGTCATATTACTTACGGTGTGGGTTTTCTTAGGGTTATTAATCTGTATTATAAAATTTGATTGGCCTGATAACTTCTAGAATTTTGTCTAGTCAGAGGGGTTTACCATTTTATTAAATCGAGAACTTTTAAAATAGATTATTACCAAATGTTAAATATTTTTTAAAAGTAAAATATATGCAAGCGTGCGCATATATAGATAATGCTATAAATAGCTATTAATTTCAAAACCTAGTATTTTATATCTCGAATGAAATAATGGGTTGGGGAATCCATTATTTTTGCTTGAAATTCAAAACTTTATTTAAGATGTTTCGGATTGTCCGATTTGGGTTAAATATGCACCGTTTTGTTGTATAATTTGTTGCCATTTTAAAGGTAGCTTTATAATGCCTCTCTCATAGAAGTCTTGGTCCTTATTGGCGAAAAACTCTAGTAATCGATTTTCACAATCTTCTCTTGATCCCAATTTCTCACCACTCAGGAAGTTTTGCAATGCGAGAAAAAGGTGGTAATCGCTTGGTGCCAGGTCCGGACTATATGGTGGATGCATTAAAACTTCCCAACCAAGCACCCGGAGTTTCTGGCGAATCACTACAGACGTGTGTGGCCTTGCGTTGTCCTGATGGAACACGACACCTCTTCTGTTGGCCGTTTCTGGTCAATCGCTAGCTTCAAACGGTCCAGTTGTTGACAGTAGAGATCTGAATTTAGTGTTTGGCCATACGGAAGCAACTCATAATAAATGATTCCTTTCAAGTCCCACCAAATACCCAGTAGAACCTTCCTGGTCATTAGTCCTGGTTTGGCCACCGTTTGAGCTACTTCACCACGCTTTGACCACGATCGTTTTCGCACAATATTGTCGTATGTGACCCATTTCTCATCACCAGTCACCATCCGTTTAAGAAATGGGTCGATTTCATTCCGTTTGGCCAAGGCTTCGCAGATGGAAATTCGATCCATCATGTTTTTTTTTGGTGTTAATTGGTGTGGCACCCAAACATCGAGCTTCTTTTCGAATCCAGCTTTGCGCAAATGGTTTAAAACTGTTTTATGGTCGATCTTTAGCTCCTGGGCGATGCTACGACTACTAACATGCCGGTCAACTTCGATTATTTCTGTGATTTTACATTTCTGTGACTGAACGGAATCGACGAAACCAAAATTGCACGCAATTAGTTGTTACAGTATCGGCACCATAAACACCATTCTTGCCATTGTTTCCAATAAATCGTAGGGAATCATTCAATTGAATTCCATGTAAATTTTGTATAATCCATTCGTTAGTGATGGTATTTGATTCCTTCATTTTATTTGGAACTTTAAAAATCCATGATTTGGTTATTTGGAAAGATTTTATAGCTAATTCTCTCGACTAAGAATTTGTCGTTAAATAAATTGGAATTTACTTGATATCACTGTACATCCAACATAGCAGTTGTTGACGGTGTGCACATAGTTGCATGTGTTGTTGCATAGCCAAATCAAACTTAAAACTAATAACTATCACTAAAAAGGCTAAAAGCTAACTAAAGCTAGAAATATTGATGGCGATATTAATTTTTCCTCTTTACTATTATCTTTTTTCTTCTATTATTGCGCTTCAAATTATTATTATAATAATAAACAAACTACATTTTTATCAAATGCAACTTAGAGGTTACAAAATCAGAAAAGATTTCCTAACAAATGTATTTTATCAAATAGAAAAGTTGAACAAAATAATACCACAACGAGAAGTTGAAATGTTGAAAAAATGGTAAATTTTTTCTCTTTTAAATTATATTTAAAATTAAATAAAAGAGATATTCAGTTCAAGTCACTGAAAGAGTTAACAAGTTGGGTAAGGAGTATCATATAATTGAGTTACGCTTGATTGATTTGTACTTGAGTTTCTAGGTACCCCCCCTCACAACCCCCAAAATAAATGGAAGTTTATTTATAGAGGGAAAAACGTCTTACAAAATTCTAATGCTACCAAATTTTGTAATCACTAAACGTTTATTCTGTTCTCTAAAAACAAGGTCACAGATCTTGATCACTCTTTCATTTCATATTCGTTTTAATTTATCCAATAATAAGTAGCGCCACCACGATAGCCGAGCGGTTAGAGACGTGGACCTTTCAAAGCTTAAGTATCTAAATTGTGTGTGAGGTGCTAGGTTCGATTCCTGGTCTCCAGGCCCTTGGATTTTTTAATTAATGTTTTAATATTATTACGACTTTGTAAAATAAAGTATGTTTGGCCTAGTTGCCTTCCGTTCACGCCTCCTAATTTGGTAATTGGACAGTAAAGCCTGCCTATAAAAATAGGCATTACTCCTGCACATTCGAATTCCTCCAGGCTTGCTCGACTGAATTTTCGATTTGCAACTGCTGCTAATTACTTAGTTCTCCCACCGTATTTGCAACTTATATTTTGACAAAATATAAGTAAATGCTGGCCTCTGTAGGGATGCATATTGCAGTCTTCGTCTACCTACTTCAAGGTGTAAAAAAAGAAGGAGGGGTATACACACCTGTTTGTGTTTGGGAAGGGGTAGAGGTATACCCCCACTTTACGCGGCTATGTCTTGGTACTGGCCACGGCGTCAATCTCCGCCATTTTATTTTATCATTTTTTTTTTATAAAAGTGTATCATTACTTGTACCATTGGCCCATTACCCTTTCTGTGTATGTTTCACTGTAATTCTCGCATTTCGTCATCTCTCCTGTTTGTAATTACAGCAGTACAGTAGATGAGGTCACGGCATATCCCTAACGATTTGTTTTATATGTTAGTCGCAGGTTTGAAATGTCGCGATTATGAATATCAGAACTAGTTTTTTGATGACAGTTTTGTTCATTACTTTGCTTGATAATGTTTGCCTTCTTACAAATGTCCACTGTAATTCCTAGCGATTTTCTATTTAAATTTGTTAAATGGTTTTTGTTTTATATCATACATTTTTTCTACCATTTTTAGGTTGTTTGATCAATTGCTTGTAGAGAATTTTGACTTCAATTTTTTAGTGCTTTTATCGTATGCTACTTGACTGTATTTTGAATACTACAACTATGTTGTGTTTAACGCATCTTATTCAAAATGAATACCAAGTATAAAGTACTATAATAAGGAGTAACCAAATTATTGAAATCTTTTAATTGTCGTAAATATACATAACACTAAAACTCATTTCCACAATTATGTATACAGGGTGTATACGGAGGAATGGTCGAAACTTTGGGAGGTAATTCAGCAGCTCAAATGCAACAAAAAATATTCTATTCACTATGGCCCGATTCTCAATAGTGTCCAAGATATTTGCATTTTTAACTTTTCCGTCGATATTCGCGTTTTTCTCCATAAAAACGGCCGTAACTTTTCTGTCCTTTATCCTACAACAAATCTGCTTATTCTAAACGAAAGAGCATTAAATTTCCTATAAATCTGCTTAAACCAGAGCCTCAAAACGTTTCTTATAAACCATGAAATTTTTACTTTAATGTCTAAAAAATTCGTTCTCGATGATTTCTGTTAAAATTTTCAACTGCATTTTTTCAATGGTTAATGAGTCAAGGAGTCACATAATTTCAGAAAAAGTTGGGCATTTATTAAGCTTCAAGACCGTATGGATGTTTTTGGTTTTTAATAAAACCCTACCCCGAACAGAGGGGTGTAAATGCAGATTTTGCGTAACCTATCTTTTCACTACTAATTTACTCAAATGTCAATTTTTGGAGAAGGAACAAAAAGAAAAGTAACCATTTTAGTTTTTCACAATTATTATTTTATAAAACGGAAGTAAAAAATAAAGTAGCATTAAAACATTTAACAAAATTTGACGAAAACTTCACTTACACTTAAAATATGTTACATAATTTTTCACCTAGAGTCGTCACAATGTTGATATCCGGAATTGAATGAGTCCATTGCAGGAATCACTTTAAGTAATTATTTTTTTAAAGATTCAATTTGGATTAAAAGTTTTTAATTTTTTGCACAGAACCTTTTATTTTACTTCCGTGTATGTAACAAGAGTTAGCGGACATTGTTTCAAGTAGCTGAATATTATTAGTAAATTAAAGAAAATCGTGAAGTCCTTAAGGAGCTCCTAGTCATGCAGAAATCGTTCTCAAGCAAAATTGAAAGTTATTTTTCTTTTTTAAATGGATTTCTCTTAGCCATTGCCTAACATCCTGGTACTGTAATTTAAAAGCCAGACAAATCAAGAATCAGGATCAAACAGTAGAAAAAATTGGGATCTTCTGGCACTGGCCCCTCCCTTGACGCCATCATCTCCAGCTTCTTTTATACCTCTTCCCACTTCACCGCCATCCAACTTCATCTAATCTTCACCCACCATCCAACCATGTTTCACCCAACTTTCCGTGCGTCATCATCATCATCTTTCTTATCCTATTCACCTTGACTTTCCCATGCCTAGCACTCAACTTCTTCTTTCCACCTCTCCTTCACTAATCTTCAATACCTTTTTGCCTCTATTCTTTGTGTCTCAGCATCTATCGGTTCACCACATCACCGCTATAAATTTCTACTACTTCATTTCATCTCCGTTCCATTACTACCACTTCTTGTCATCTCACTAACCTTCATCCTTTTCTTCCCACACCAGTCATTCCTCTTCTTTAAAACCTCATTCCTCTTTCATCTACTCATCCTCTCTCGCATTCACTTCTTTTTTCTCGCCTGTTTTACACTTTATCCCCAATGTAAATTACGATCCTTTAAAACTCTTACCGCTTTGCTGCCAATGAGTTTATACACTTCGTATCTTCTTCATCAGCCATTATTTCCACATTTCGTTCTTAACATTCACACTTCTCATCTTCTTATCTCTTTTATCTCTCGTCTTCTCTGTTTCCATCTTCTTTATATCCCTTTCTCGCCTGTCCGTACAAAGTTCATCTGTATCTAGCAACTCCTCCTCCACCTACACCTCCTCTTTACTATTTCTTCCAGTCCATTATTCACCCCAAATTTATTTTAAATCTCAACCTGACCATTCAATCAACATTCATACGTTCAGCTAGCCCCATCATTAGTCCTAGTTAATCCAGATATGGGTGGCCTAAGTAGCTAGCTGAAACTTAAACCACATCCAAAAAAATACTATTTGAGGTAATTGAAACAAAGTAAAAGTTATTCTTGGTAATTCCATTGATTACTTCTAATCAGGTCACCACACTAACCCAGCCAATAATATACGAGTACATAATTAAGCTTCTGTGTGCAATCTCAAAGTGAAAATTGATCAAAATGACTTCCAATGAATTATTCACACAACTTGATTTTAGCCTGTCAATTTGAAACTATAAGAAATTCGACGAGACTTTAAAAACTTCTACTTAAATCGTTTTGTAAAAAACCCAAAAGTTATGCAAAACCTTGATGAGTAATCTGCGTAAACGTTTAAGATAAAGCACAAAGATTTAAAGTTTAATATATCGATTTAATTATTAACTTAGTTTACCATCGATTAATATGGAGTTGAATGAAATTGATAAATTGTTTCTTCACGAAAAAACAAGATCGTATGAAAATAATAATAATAATAAAACAAATAAAGCGAACCATTCCATTAATTTATTATATTATGTTTTAGAATCATTTTCTGAGGCTGTCTCGCTAACCAACCGTCTGATCAATTCTTGCTATTTTAGTAGCGTGTTCGATCTTTTACTATTTTTTACAACTCTTCTTAATATCACAATATACTTGGTGGTGCAAATTATTAAAAATGCCCGCAGATTCTCTACCAAAGATATGCTATATGAGAATGTGTGAATTTTTGGATGATTTAAGGCTGCCATTTAATTGGGTTAAATTTTTAAGAGGGCTGTTAATAGAAATAGGAGCAAATGATATTTGGCAGTTTCAAAGTTTTGAGGCATTGCAGAATAATTTTGTAAATCTCTTGGAAAAATTTAAGAATAATTGTCAAAGTTTGGAAATTAACAAGACTTTAGAATCCAGAAATAATCTGCATTACCGTAATATTGTATCTGAGCTGCACTTAAATAGTCTTTATGTTAACTTTAAATTGTACATAAATAAAATATCGTTAATTGCCCAGATTCGCGTGGCGTCTAAAAAACTTCCAGCATTGTACGTGAATGGTAATAAATACAAATTTAATCCAGATAAAAATTGTATACATAATTTGTAAATCAGATGGTGATAGTCTTGAGCATTTCTATCTGAACTGCCTCCCGCTAGAATCTTTACGCGAGAGGTTTATCTCTAAATATTTCACTCATACCGACAAATATGAAAACTTTTTGGTCATAAGCTGTAGAGAAAAAATAAATAATATCTTTTTGTACACCATCCAAGCGCTCCAGCTAAGGCTAGAATAGTGGGTGAAAACGTGTGCTCTTTGCCAGTACTGTGTTAATTTTAGGTATTAGAAAATTTATAGTTTATTTTTATCAGAGTAGCAGTATCTAAGTTCATAGTTGTCCTCTATAGTTTAAATTTTAAGTATCTGTTCTTTTTTATCATTATTTTATATTTTAATTATTTTCAAATAATTCAGGATGTATTGGATTTAATTTAAGATTACTTAATTTTTGTAAAAAATTGTACATGTGCAGGACAGTCTCCTTGCCACAAGATGTATTTTTCTTTAGGCAAATAAATATATTATTATTATTATTATTAATATACTTGAACCTAACAATCTGTTTTCTCGGTCACAATTTGGAAATACATACATACATACATAATGGATCCAATTATTTTACATGAACAAGTAAATATATATTATAAAAGAAATAAAAGAAACCAAAGTATAGAACTGTTAAGAATGTAATTAATCCAAATTATTACTAATTAATTTTATTATTTCTAAACAGCCATACAGTTTTACAATATTTTAACATTCTATCCCAACACTCTCCATCCAAATATAAGATAGATTAACTCTTCATTAGAGATAGTATCTCATAGATACTATCATAGATTCATTAGTAGAAATATTTATTCTCATTTTTATTTAAAACAGCTTAATTTAAAAAAAATGTCTCGTAAGACTGCCATTTGTTTAAGAGTCCTCAAATCATGAATTCTTTCATTTAATGTAAAAAATGTTGGATTATATTTGACAAATAATTAAAATCTAAACTAGTTCAATGTATGTTATAAATATAAAACAAATACGCAAAAAATATCATTTAATAATAAGCAAACTTTTACAAAAGACAAGCAAACAAATTTGAAAAAAAGTTAATCCCATCAAGTCACCATCAAATTTGAATTACCTTTAATTCATATTAATTGTGAATGCTCTGACATTAATCTAATTATTGTCCCTCTAAAAACTTCACTGAAACAAGAATATCGTCGTCCTGCCTGCTATTACGAGCATCATTTCTGTTAAATTATCGGTGAATGCCAGCGAGAACACTTATTTTTAATTATTTATTTAATGCTGAGTGCAGGCGTTCAAATACTTAATAAATTTGATTCAAGTACCGCAAATGTTTCAAAATATTATTGAAGGCATATTTTTTTACTGCTTATTTTAGCTTGGTCTGGTTTGTTAAATCATCAAATTCTCTGTCGAAATCCTTTAGTCATATAGCACAAATTTTAGTGACATAATTACGTTTCTAGTTTAACCATTTTGGGAAAAGATTACTGGTATAAAACATTTTACTTGCGTTTTAGAGATTAGTGGTTTTCTCTCAGGCAGTTTCTGTATGTCGCGAATCATTTACACTCTTAGATTCAAAAATATTTTGTTGTAACATTGCGTTTGTGCATTACGATATATCTTATCTTTCTCGCAAAATCTTCACTACTATAGATGCAAGGTAGGTTCCATACATATTCAAAGCCTAAAATATTCCGCGTTTAATTGCATATATCTTAGAGAAGGCAGTAACTGGGAATGATCGCTCTTGGCTTGCACCAAAACATTGGCCAATGAAACTTAGGGACAATCATCTCAGTCTACTGTCTTTATTTAATATATAAATGCGCGATAAACGGGAAATTATGCGACAATTATTAAAATTATGTGAACTTTACATCTTACATATTTCACTGGAAGGTTTAGAGAAATGCATAAACGCAGTGTCACTTTAGTTTCGTTTACTTGAAGTTTAGATTAGATTAGTTTAATCTAATCTACCACCTTGTAAGATGATGTAACCTTACTGGATCACTGCCTTTATATCTGAACATCCACACTGCTGAAGTTTAACATACATAGATACAGTACTAGGATGTTAAGCGCAGTTGCTTTGGCCGCCGCTTCATAGAGTATCTCTGAACCACTCATCTTCTTAGCCATTGGTTTCTATGTATGCCGCAAACTGAACATTCATGTGAGGATACGTACAGAAACTTGTATAAGCAGTGGTGTAAAGATATTATGGGCCATCTTTTAATATCGGAGATTGTGTCCCAGGCTTGCAATAAAATATATAATCGATATGTCGCGAAGGGTCGCGTGTAGAACAAAATAAAAAGTAAAAAGAAGTCAACTTAATATCATATTTAGGACATTAAGAACAGACTAAAAATTGCTAATTTCAATTGCGCTAATACTGTTTTGACTACTTAGTATGCCACAAATCTTCTGAAATAACACGTCTAGTATTTTTTTCGGTGATGATTTATCATCAAATTGTGGTTTCTTTTTTTCATAAATAGTTACGACACAGTCTAGTCGCCACGGTAGCCGAGTGGTTAAGAGGCGAGACCTGCAAACCTAATATGCATTGTGGTACTGGGTTCGATTTCCCGGTCTTAGGCCTTGGATTTTATTTAATTGTTAATAAAAGAAATTTACAGTAAAATATGTTTGCTAGACACCTCCTTCTACGACACCCCTAATTTGGTAGTTGGACGTAAAAGCCCGCCTGAAAAAAAATAGGCAATTACTAGTAAAGTCTAGGTTTCTGCGTTAAAAATTTTCCGGAATGTAGAAATATGTTTCATTTGGATTTGTTATAATTTATACTGTTTATTTAGTGACCTAGTGAAACCTAGGGAATTAAAGCGCAAAAAAAATATGACAATAATAATTGTCATTCAAATACTTGAATCCAGACTTTATAGGACACGAAATGGTCTTTGGAATATGCATTAGTGGTTTCGTATCCTAGTTAATTTAAACTTGAATTTGGCTAGTTATGTGTGGAATTTTTTGCAGTAGAATTTTGGGGTTCGGGTAAAGAAAATCTTAATTTTTTAGCTTTTTCTCCTTCACTGCCATGGATTAAAGGCAAAATTAAACTTTAAAACTATATAATTAATTTAAATTTAAATTTCAATTTGATTTTTTCCTATGAAAAATTGAATCAAAGGCAAAAGTTCTTAATTAATTTTTGAAATTAATTTAATTAATTTTTGAAAGTAATTTAATTAATTTTTGAAATTAATTTAATTAATTTTTGAAATTAATAATTTTCGTATTTGTTTTTAGAATTTATATTAGTTTAGATTTAATTTATAATTAAATATAATGGGTTTTCGTTACAATTAGTTTCTCCATAAGTTGATGAACCTTAATAGGAGAAATATTTTAATTTAAAAGTGAAAAAAAAACCTTATTTCTAAATTTATAACAGAGTTTGCATATCTGTCAGTTTAAGGTACTAACATTACGACATTATCAAAGAATTAGTGAATGGGATTTGTGCAAGAAATGTTCAAAGTTAAAAAATAATAAAGAGTTAAATATAATAAATAGTAATTCAACCAATGACATTCATCGTAGCTAATTGCATTTCGGGCCGGTTTCGGGTATATGGTTTGAGATTTCGACTTCACTTACATTACCGTCTCACACTTCACTTCAAGTGTAGTGTAAAAGTTGTTCTAAAGTGTTGTGTAGTGCAGTGTTCTAAGTATTGACGTAAAGTGCGAGACGGGAAACGTAAATGAAGTCGAAATCTCTACATAAAGCTGATTATTTTACCTCTGATGGTGGATGCAAGTCTGAAACCGGTCAAGGATACCGATAAACATGGCGTGCTACGACAGATAAATTAAGATATTATCCAGCATCATCGTGACGTAACCACATTTTCAACAATTAATCGGTGGTTAGTTTTAGTTATTAATACCTAATTCTACATACATTAAACGTTGGTCTTTGTGCTTCATTAGTGAGGTTTGTGCAGATTACTTAGCAATTACAAATTGACAATCTAAGATTTTGCTTAAACTTAGGCTGTTAATACTTAGTATTACAGCGCTTGGGCGGTAGATTTCGAAGAATAAATTCCATAGTTCCCAATAGATTTGCGGAATAATATTACAAATGCTATGATGAGGTTATTCGAATAATCAAATTACATAATGGAATCTGAGCATTAAACTATTAAATCCCCTTACTAGCTGGTTAGATTGGAATAAGTGTAATCGCTGAAACTATGGATCTTATTTGTGTCATGCATGCACCACTGTACATAAAATTTTTAGCAGAATTTAAGGTGTATCCTGATATTTTGTAATTTTAATGCAGTTTTATATAAACAAAAATTAAGGTCACAGATTGACTAGTGCAGTAAGAAAAAAAGCTAAACATTCAAACTGTGGTTGACAATCTGCTCTACCATTCAAGTTACAAAGATTTAACTTGACGGATATAACATCTCTTCTTTTTTCCCTTCTTAAAATAATTATATAATTATAGTCAATTAACTACTACAGGGAGTAGTGTAAAGAAATTACGGGTGGCAGAGTCAGAGTAGTGAGTAGTTGTGTATTGTAGTCGCTTATGTAGAATCGAGACTCTTGGATTGGTTTAACGGTAGATGGTTTGCGGCTAAAAAAAGTCATTTCTTAGGTGATTGGTTTAAGTGCCAGCTTCTTGGTCAAGAAAAAGGGGCCTGAGAGTGTCTAGCTGAACGTGCTAATGTTGGATCGAGCTAAAGCGGTGGATAATGGTTGGTGAAATAGGAAGGAATGGTTAGAGGGTGTGAGGTCAAAAGGAAATGGAGAAAAGAGATGTGTGCTGGGTATGGTGAACTCTTGTGTGGACAGGCGAAAAAGTGGTTAGAAGGAAGGAATGAGTTAAGAGGTGGGAAATGTATGGAGGAAAGAATATGATGAACATAAAACAAATTGTGAATGCTAGGGACGAAAAATGGAAATAGTTGAAAAAAAGAGTAAGAATATATAAACTCATTAGTGGACGCAGGAGATAACAGTTTGAAAGAATCATTTCTACGTTAAGATGAGATGTAACACAGGCGGAAATGAAGGTGAATGAAAGTGAATGGGTAGATGAATGAAATAGGACAAAGAGGTTCCGGGAATGGGGAAATCTAGATGGATGGACATTGAGGAAGAAATAAGGTTCCCGCGGTAAGAGGTGGTAGGTAAATGGTGTAGGAAAACAGTGGCTGAAAGTGAGGAAAGAAGATATGATATATAGGATTGGACAGTTTGTAATGGGATGGATATGTTGCAGAACAGACGTTGTGACTGATTGAATGAGAGGTCTAGGGTCAAGTAAGATTGGTGTTGGTCGACGAGAATTGAGAAGTGTATAGCTGGTGTGGGATTTAGTCAAGGTGTCCAGGATGAGAAAGAGAAGATGATGATGGGGCCTGGTTAGATGGTTGGGATAAGATTGGGAAAGTGGTCTGTGTTTATTATTAAGTGCCTGGTTTGTGGTGAAGAGTGGTAAAGATTTGTCGTAGTTGGGGTGAATGGCAAGAAGGAGGGGCGAATGATGTGAGGAGGGGATCTGTGAATGAATAGCGGAGGTGATAAGTGGTGAGGTCCGTGGATGGGGGAGGGATCTCTGAATGTGGTCATGCGCTCTATTGTGTGCCAGAAACCTCATTTTCTTTCTAGCAGTCATTAACTAGATAGCATCATCATCGCAACGTTACTGGGAAGGAAAAAAAAAGAATGGGCAACTTAGAAAGCTTAAAATATTCAAACTCAAAAGCCCTTCGTTATTTAATTCAGTGATTTCTGGCTTAAATTCGCGTTCCCTGTTTAATAAAACACATCTTCAACTTTACAATTCTAAAAAAAACTACCTACAAACAAAATCCGTATAATCCCTTTAAATAACACATACTAGGTTTAATTAATTCTTTATTTTTTCACAAACGTTTTACTGTCCAATAACATTTTAAATTATTCACGTACACACCATGCTATATCTCTTTAATATGTAGTGAAGTCAAATTTTCTACGTTTAAGCTGATTTGATTAATAATACTTTTCGAAAGACCGAAACCCCGGCTAGGGATGATCCTACAAAAAATTCAAGCGTTCTGCAACAAACAAAAATCGATTTTTAAACATAATTTGAAAATTCAATATTTTTTCCCCAATGTTCGTTCATGATGAGATTAAATTTTATCCAAGCTTTATAATTTAATTAGTGGTGATGATTTGAATGCAGCATCATCTACGTACTTGTGCACTCCAGTCCATTGTTGCTGAATTATTTCCCTTACGTCCGTTTTATAATTCTTCGAATTGTAACGATATAGTTGTTGCTGAATTATTTCCCTTGCATCTGTTTTATAATTCTTAAAATTGTAACTAAATACTTGGATTAAAATAAAAAAACTAAATCTCTTTGAATTCTGCTTTTACAACAGGAAACAAGGCGGATTTCTACTTCCAGCCTGCTGGGTAAAAGCTAAAGATGTTTCTCGTTCCCTAGGTCTGACTTTAAACTGAACAGTTTTTTCCGAGTAATTTGAGATTTTCTCAAAAACTGTTATCACGGTTTTATTTTAAAAAATTATAATTATTTTTCGCTGAAGTTCATGAGTATTCTTTCTAGAATGAAAAGATATAAACAATGATATCTTCGTAATATTTATAATTCTTCAAATTGTAATGGTTTTAGTTGTTGCTGAATTATTTCCATCACATCCATTTTATAATTCTTCGAATTGTAACAATATGGATAGTTGTTGCTGAATTATTTCCATTACATCCGTTTTATAATTCTTCGAATTGTAACAATATAGTTGTTGTTGCTGAATTATTTCCCTCACATCCGTTTTATAATTCTTTGAATTTTAACTATATCGCTGTTACTGAATTATTTTCCTTATATCCGTTTTTCAATTACTGAAATTTTAGCAATAAATGTGGTTAATTCTTAGTAAAGTACTAATTTATTTCTATTATTCCTAAAATTTAATCAATACAAAGATACTGACCTGTTCTTAATAAAATTCTTTGACCATTTTAAGACTGGCCATTTTTAGTTCTTTCGCGATTTTAAATGTCCAGTCCCCTTAAAAATGTTTAAAGAGAAGTGTAAAATAAAGGAAGTAAAATAAAGCCTATTTTTTTAAGGAGAACTTTACGTCAATTCATTCAAGGAGTAAGTTCAACAAATACAAAATAAGTAGTCGCGCACGGTTCTGCAGTTTTTCGGTTAAGGCCCATTGATGATGATCAGGTTCTGGATAGGTCCAACAATGATGGTTTTTTCTTTTGCAGTATTTTTGCAGCTAGTGATGCGCTTCTTCCACATCCTATAAACGGTGATATGAGTTGTAAGAACTACGTACTCTCCGAATGGAGCTGAAAATCCTCTGTTTTCATCCTATCCCAATTATAGATATCCATGTGTAACGTATTTGGTAGTAACGTCAGATGAAAAATTAATTGTTGTCTAGTTAATTTGTAATATACAAACAAAATACTCGTATATGCGCAATCTAATGCAACATATTCTCGATATAGGGACTCTAGGTTCTATTCAACCTCGAAACCATGATTTTAGAGAATTTTCTATTATAATGGATCTTATTTCTTTGGGAGCAACCGATCCGCTTAATCGCTAATTCTATTTGGAACGTTTGTATCGAACTCGGGTTCAACGAACAACAAATAGGTTCTTGGAGCATATAATATTATTTTGATTCAAACTTACATGAAAAAATAGGGAAAATGCCAAACCAATACAAATACGTATTTTTCATTTGAATACTACGGATCAAATGACCCGTTGCGGTAGATAAGCCAAATTACATATATTTCTCGGTAAAAACAAAATCTATGGAGGGGTGAATATTGGAAAATACATTAGATATATTTTTTAAAACAAAAGTAGTAAATTCAAATGGCAAAATGATAATTTTATTTCCAAGAACTTTTAACAAAAATGTTCAAAAAAGGGTTATTTTCTTTTTACTAAGTGGGATTAATTTTAAACGAAATAATAGTAACAAGAAATGTGTTAACAGAAGCCTTTTTTAAAAAGTTCTCTGCGCTGTGCTAACTATACTGAGTCTCTTTGAATTCTGCTTTGAATTTTGAATACAGGAAACAAGGCGGAATTCGACTTCCAGCCTGCTGGATAAAAGCTAAAGATGTTTCTCTTTCGCTAGGCCTGACTTTAAACTGAACAGATTTTTCCGAGTAATTTGAGATTTTCTTAAAAAAACTGTTATCACGGTTTTATTTTAAAAAATTATAATTATTTTTCGCTGAAGTCCATGAGTATTCTTTCTAGAATGAAAAGATATAAACAATGATATCTTCGTAATATTTATAATTCTTCAAATTTTAATGGTTTTAGTTGTTGCTGAATTATTTCCCTTACATCCGTTTTATAATTCTTCGAATTTTAACTATATCGCTGTTACTGAATTATTTTCCTTATATCCGTTTATAGTTCTTCGAATTGTAACAATATAGTTGTTGTTGCTGAATTATTTCCCTTACATCCGTTTTATAATTCTTCGAATTTTAACTATATCGCTGTTACTGAATTATTTCCCTTATATCCGTTTATAGTTCTTCGAATTGTAACAATATAGTTGTTGTTGCTGAATTATTTCCCTTACATCCGTTTTATAATTCTTCGAATTTTAACTATATCGCTGTTACTGAATTATTTCCCTTATATCCGTTTATAGTTCTTCGAATTGTAACAATATAGTTGTTGTTGCTGAATTATTTCCCTTACATCCGTTTTATAATTCTTCGAATTTTAACTATATCGCTGTTACTGAATTATTTCCCTTATATCCGTTTATAGTTCTTCGAATTGTGACAATATAGTTGTTGTTGCTGAATTATTTCCCTTACATCCGTTTTATAATTCTTCGAATTTTAACTATATCGCTGTTACTGAATTATTTCCCTTATATCCGTTTATAGTTCTTCGAATTGTAACAATATAGTTGTTGTTGCTGAATTATTTCCCTTACATCCGTTTTATAATTCTTCGAATTTTAACTATATCGCTGTTACTGAATTATTTTCCTTATATCCGTTTATAGTTCTTCGAATTGTAACAATATAGTTGTTGTTGCTGAATTATTTCCCTTACATCCGTTTTATAATTCTTCGAATTGTAACAATATAGTTGTTGCTGAATTATTTTCCCTCTTTTTGAATCCTTTTTGGAGCCCATTTTTGAATTATTGTCCTTACCTCTTGTTTAATTGTTGAGAATGGTTAACTTCGAAGATAATTCAACGAATGGGAAGTAGTAACCATCTTTCTTTGTTTAATAAAAGCTGAAAGTCATGTCACCTTTCATTTAATTTTATTTTCTTCTTCGATGTTATTAACAGAATACCTCCGTAGTCAGTTCCTCAGTTATGTTATTTCAATTTCGTTCCTATTATTTATTTTGTACGTAGTTCATTCTGAACAACTGATGCCTTTTTTTTTGGTTGCCATATTGGAAAACACTGCGGGCAAAAAGCTAATGTGGGTTGAATTGACATTTATAGTCCAAGTTATTGCCATTTTTTCCACCCACTATTTTTTTTTTTTTATTTGTTTTAGGAAATTTTTATGCATACACACGAGTCACGTGTGTTTACACACCTAACACAGAGATACTTTTTCCATCGTCGTATTTTAGCTACCCTGTACGTAAATTACTAGTGACTTGTTCTTTTTTTCATTTGATTTATTTATTTCACACTTTGAACCTGTCGCTGAATATTTGTCATTGCTGAATAACTGCTGCCTGAAGCAATGGTAGTTTTTATCTTTGCCACTCTTATTCATTATATGTGGATACAAATATATATATATATTTTCATTTTGTTTCATATTACTAATAAAAGTAGTAGCTTAAATTTTTCCAACTTCCCTCTTGTGTCAGCATAACTAAACATCAATAAAAAGAAAAAATCAAATCTAGATTGCTCAAATTTTATTATTTCAGTTCATCTAGACTAGGGTGGAATTCAAAAGACTGAAATAAAAGCTGAAAGTCATGTCACCTTTCATTTTCAGTTATTTCAATTTTGTTCTTATTATCTATTTTGTAGTTCATCCTGAACAATTGACGCATTTTATATCGGGCTCTTCTAAATGGACCCTCTGGTGGAAGCCTAAACGATCTTTTCTATGTATAAAAATAAATATAATGGAAGAGCTTGGTGCAAAAAGGAGTTATCTACATTTTTTTCAGAAAATGTGTTTAGTGGCGTCCCCCTATTGTATGTTCAATTCTACATCTTCTGGTGCATAAACGAGTCTTTATTCAGACTCGTTTATTATTACTTATTCTCTAACCTAGGTTAGATATTGTACCAGAAATGAGTTTTCTACAGCAGATAACTTTCTTTTGCTCCAAACAGAAAAGATGACGCGATCAATTTTTATATTAGGTTTATTTAATGTTTATATTAGGTAGATATTATTATTTTTCTTTTTGACAGGCATAATAATATATCTAACATTCGCTTCGACAAGACACAAAATGCCACTTAAAAGCTCAAAAACAAGAAATCTGTTGACTAAGGTACCTTAATATGTACTCAAGTTTTACTGAAAATTATGATTTTTGGTGCGCAAAAAAGAGTTTTAGCTGCGAATTAACTTTTTTTTATAGCAAGCTTAAAAAGTGCCCTAGAAAGTTCAAATTGAACCCCAAATGACCCCCATCACAATATATTAACTAATCCTTACAGCAGACACAACATAAGGAATACATCTTAAAGCATATTTAGTTTTTTGTCCCTACTAAAAATTAAAAAAAAAAACTGTAGATAACTCCTTTTTGCACCAAGCTTTTCAATTGGTTTCTATTGGTAGCTGGGATCTGTCCTTCAAGAAATCCTGATACTCTATCGTTGATGCTGTTTTATTTTATATATTTAAATTTTTTCAAGTGATTCGAAAGCAAACAATCGACTTCATAATTTACTTTTTTTTTCTAGAACCCGAGGTTACTTTATCTTTCGTGGTTAACCTGCTATAAAAACTACCTGGAGTTCTTCCAGAATTTTGATCTAGATCATTTATACTATCACTCCTTGAAAGGCTGTTCCATTCAAACATACTACATACCTCTCCCTCAACCTTTTTAATTTCATTGAAAGACTATGGCGAATTGTGGCTATAGCTGTGCGATCGTGCGAGGTAAATTCATGACTAAATAATTTATTGTCAGTCTTGAGAAGTTCTTTTTAATGATTACTTCTAGAATTGCAGAAAAAGAGAAAGTTATTTACAAATGTTCAACTTTATTTTTAGTGGCGTTTGAAGTTTCTTTATTTTTAATTCTATTTACTGGGCAAATTTGTAATTCAATAATTTATTAATTGTATTAAACACGAATAGTTTTAAGAAGTCGTTAAATGATTACTACTAGAATTGCAGAAAAAGAGAAAGTTATTTACAAATGTTCAACTTTATTTTTAGTGGTGTTTGAAGTTTCTTTATTTTTAATTCTATTTACTGGGCCAATTTGTAATTCAATAATTTATTAATTGTAATAAACACGAATAGTTTTAAGAAGTCGTTAAATGATTACTACTAGAATTGCAAAAAAAGAGAAAGTTATTTGTTTACTAAAGATCATACATTGAGTGTTTCTAACCAGATTCACAATGGCGTTTTTAGCTTCGTTATTTTCAGTTCTTGTTTTATGAAAAAACAATGTCAATAATTTGTCATCAAGGTGTAGGAAATTTTGTGAGGACGGGGTAAAAGTTAGTGCGTGAACACTGGTATACAAATTTCTGAGGACTCAAAATGTCGAAAGGTTGTTCACGCCTTAGAATAGATGTCGGTTTAGATGTATGGTAAACGGGTTATGGGAGATGTAGTTTTTCTTCTTAAAGAGCTGATAATTACTAGTTGATGGCATCCATATTCTGTTCATTGTAATATCAGACTGGAACAATTATAAAATAGGCTCCCCACAAAACCTGCTCCTGGAGAACCTGAACTGATTGTCTGTCTGAAGGTGCCGGACAAGATTCTTTTTATTTTTATCACTATCTAAATTATTGTCACTGTAAAATTCGTTTAAACCGAGAGTGTGTTCCCCAGCTTCAATATGGATCCTCTTTTTTCCCAACTCACTCATTCATTATTACAGCTAATCCGAAATATTAAATGCATTCCAAAATCGAATGGTTGAGTTGTTTATTTTATCTTTGTAAATTGTCCCAGAGGTCTTCATTCGCTCCAAATATTTGTGCCATGATTCTAATATACCAATTTGTAAAATAGTTTAAGACACGACAGGCAGTCTTTAAAAACTATCGCTTGATTTCTAATGTTTCCTACGTTTGATGATTGAATTCTTGGAAGGCAACGTCATCAATTATTGTTTAGTAACAATAATAAGTGAGAAAAGAACTGGGAACACATACAAACATTAGCTTGCTGCTACTACGTCATCACCCTTGCTGCTACTACGTCTTAATTGTCATAAACATTTGATCGAACATAGTGGTCTTCGGGAAAGACAAAAAAAATTGGCACCAAAGGGGGTAAAAGACATGGCCACCAATTGATGACCGCTGTTGTCCTCAAAACGATCGATATCTAAACCGCTAGGTCCGAGGCGCGGTCATGTTCTTTTCACTCACTACCGCTACAAATAAAAAATAAAATAAAAAAATTAAAAAATGCTGGTATCTATTACTTTTTGACATGCGCAATGTCTGGTTTTCACCCTGAAAAAATTAGCAAATATTTTCCTTTGGCGTCTTAACATGTTTAAAGTTACCAAATTTTCAATTACTGTTTGAAACTGTACCATTTTGGTGTGTAGAAAAACGTTTTAAAATTAATGATTAAGTTTTACTTTAAAATGCAATTGTGTGGCCCTTTAAAAGATGAAAGTTCCTGCGAACAATTTGATTTGTTATCAATTAATTGATCTCGATAAACTTGAAAGTTAGTTGATTGTCTTACAGTTTACTTTCAAAGTGTTTCAACAATTTGATTAACTGTATGGTAGAGAATTATGTAGTTTCTGAAAAGTACATTATTAACTTATTTCGTCCATTTAAAAAATATATATAGTTGTTCTTGAATATCTTAGGCTCATGTAAGGTGTACGTGAACATATGGGACCCTATATTGATTAGCAATAATAGTAGTCAGAATATTGTGTTTGTATTCAGCCTCAAAAAGACTATTAACTTAATGCAAGTTTTTTGTCCATTTATTAGGAGCTTAATAATTTATCGATAGAGCTCTTTATCTCCTAATAAAATTAAAAGGCGATACATAATTTTTATATTGTTACCACAGACTTGAAAGAAAGCCAGTCTAACTCCATAAAATATTCTTTTTCAATTGAATCTTCTTACCATAGCTCTTTTGTCTGAAAAAGCAAAATACTACGAATTATTTGAGGGGTTTAATTTGTTTCTCACTATTCATTCATCAAGCTCTAAATAATCAAATTGCCAATAGGATCGGCCCTCTGATCCAGTATGCGTGTTTGAAAATTTTAAAAAAAACGTAACGTTTCTGTCGATAATTTTTTTATTTACAATCCCTTTGAACTTACTTAGAAGCACTTCATTTTTCTGGTAATCTCCATGTCCGTAAAAACAATCTTAATTCAAGTAGCGCCCAACTTACTAAAATGGGTAAAAAATATCGATATTTTCAAAAATCCTTGTTCTCGATCCCTTTAAACTATACATCGAATTGGAGAGAAGTTATTAGCCCCTGTGTATGTAATGCCTCCTCTAAAAACTTATTGTTTACTAATTAATCCAAAAATCTTTTGGCAGAATCAAAAGAGAAAGGTTTGGCTTCTTTCCCATACCTAACATTACAGCATCTTCCTGCTTATTATTACACCTACTAAGGTGTAAGTACAGCAATCGATTCAAATTATCGACGATTGAATCCGATTCTCATGAATGCAATGTCATTTAATTCAAAATTTTAATGTAGCTATGGCTTTTTGGGGGGTCTCGATGCATACATACTTAAAGGAGTTTGCGTTCCACTCTTAAAAAAACTGTTATTAACATGTAACCCTAAATCTTCGCCATATTTTGGTAAAATTTTGTCGAGAAGTTTGTCGCAGTTTCGATTATTATTTGCCCTTTTAGGGAGAAGTACTGTAAACGCAACTCTGTACTGTATTCGCGGTTTGATTTCTAATAAGAAAACTGTTATTTACCTAAAAATAAGTACCTTACTTTTTTATTCGAAACAGTTTTTACCAAGAACTTTTTGTTTTGTGAAGTTCTTTGGAGACAGAAACTCTTAAGCATTCTTTTGAAACATCTCACTCAAGTGATTGAAGTTCCGTCATAACTAAATATGAAGTTATAATGTTTAGAAGATCTGTAAATAAGATATGCAACTTTACAGATAGAATAGACTTTTAAAGGTTTCGGAATTTTCTGCAGAACTACATTTCGAATTATTTTATAAGTCGTAGTTGTCCGAAACCTGGGCGAAATTCCTTGAATCTATAGTATAAAAAGCACTTACTTTTAAGATTCCATTTAAATACGCCATCGATTATGGTTGAACTTGTAATAGAATATTAAATTAAGGAAGAAATACAATAAGTGAATGGTTTATTGGGCTGTATTAGTGATCAGCATGGGAGTGTGCTTGAATGAACAAATTTGCATAATAGAAGTGGAAAATGGTGATAAGTCCCAATGTTTTAAGGTAGTAATTTTATTAAAAAAGATACTTTTTTTAGTCATTACCTGAGTTTTAACTATTTATAACCTTGTTTTATATAATTTTACCCATAAAAACCATAATAGGATTTATTTTAATGAATATCATCTAAATTGATGAAACTTAATAAATATTGTGAAAGATTGCCGGAGTAAAAACCGTTCAGTTATGTATGTCGTCTCCCCACGGAATGTAACACGTTCCGTTCCATGTTAAACTCGATCTTCAGGCTACCTGTCATACTTATTTAATGCGTTAAAAACCATATATTTTATGACAAATGTAATACTGTAAAATATATTTATAAGTTTTATTTGATTGTTATATATACAATAATTGATAAATTACATTTAATACTCGTAATAGATTTTGTTAAAGCAAGGGAGGTAATAAAGGCGGCTTTTTCAGGGGCCATCGCTGTAAAACGTCATTACTCTTATAGTTTTCTCTCATGCTACTTCAGTACCGAATTTTAGGTTACATTTTGTTTTGTAGCAAGAAATGCAACGTTGTCTTGCTGTCCTCGTTTTGCCCTCTTTCTTTTTAATTTCATGGCGTCTTCTAGAGTTTTGTCGCAGTTTCTGAAGACGAGTTGTTATTTACATACCACAAGTGGTACACGATGGATAGTTACTCTAAAACAAGAGAACTAATTATCGATTAAAGATATAATGAAAGATTGTGTGATAATATATCAACCTTTAGTCCATTGGTTCCCAACCTTTTTATGACCAGGGACCATTTTAATATTTTTGTCGTTAGCAGAGACCACAAGGTTCAATATCACAGTCAACTACTTTTAGATTTTAAAAAGTAAACTTCAATTAACATTGTGGTTATGTTTTCAGTTACATTAAAGGGCTTTTTGAGCTTGCATTTTCTTAACAAGATGGGTAATCCTGGGATTGATGAGATTGCTCAAAGCGATACGCATATCATTTGCTTTTTAGTCGACTTCTGGACTTGTTTTTAGGCGCTCTACGTCCCACTTACGGCGCCGTCGCCGCACACGCGGCCGCATGTCAAATAAATATATTTTTATTTTAAAAATGTAAAGTGTTTCGCGGGCCATTATTTTTAGTTCTTGCGGACCACAGGTTGGGAACCACTTTAGTCAAAATATCAAATGGTCTTGGAACGATAAGTCAGGCAAAAAATGGCTTGGCTAGGAACGTTTTAAAAACGTAGGAAATATTGAAATTGATGATCCCAAAAACTGATTTGATGTTGTTTTTAAGAATATATACAAAGTTTTCTCCAATTTTCGAGGCCCATGACCCTAGGATATATTAATATATACGTTTCGTTTTTAGGAGCGCAACATAGCCCCCTCAAAAAGACCATTTTGTTATTTTGAAAACTGGATCCCACATTGTCCATTGACGACTAGAAACTTTAGCGTTCCACTATTTGAGCTGTTACTTTTTTTGATGGTTTGTTTTTTATTTTCTCTTGGCTATAACGTCATCCACTTGCATCTAACCCAGAATGTATGCACTGTTTTCTGTCGACACTTTTCTTTTTTTTGCATCAAGTGCAGCAGCTTTTTGTCTGCATTTCCATATCATTTTAGAGATCAATAAATGTTCAAGTTGCACTGTTTCAGTTGCATTTTCCAGCAAAGAGGCTGTAGAAATCTAATTTATTGTATTTTAATTTGAAAAACTATTTTTCGAAAGCCGATTCTATTATCAATTTTCATATACGCCCCGACGTAATTTCCAAACGCAACCGTCATGCCCGAACTCCTGCGAACGTGCATGAGAAAGCTTGCGTCTTCTTATGTCTCTGTTTTACTGTTTCTCCTTAGACTTGTGCTGCTATTGTGTAAATTCACGCGTCTTGTGCCGCGGTGCATTTTTGCGGCTAAATAAAAAATAACCAAGTAAGGGACCTCAAGTGGACCGCGAGCCTGCAGTCTGCGCATCACTGGTTTAAGTGAATCGAGTTCATTTTTATGAATGTACGTCTACTAAAAGCAAGCAACAGGTTTCCACTCTCACCCCATACATAGCCTAATGTTGAATGAATGGATTCCGCTGTGGAGGGGCTACCGTTTTGGTAACATTCAATGGACCTGGTTACAGTGCGCTTTTATTCACTAATCTGCTCGCCTTTGTTCCATTAAACAAAACAGCGCGTAAGCTGAGTAAATAGTAGATTCTCAAACTGTAATATTATTGTTTTTTTACTTTTCAAAATATAAATACTCACCGCGGCCCTTTGCTAATACATTGTGCAAACAAGAAAGGCAAAGCAAAAAGTATTTTATAACTCGAAAACCTGAAAAATATTGTTGCAAAAAATAAAATAATTGCAGATAACATCAAAAAGTTTGTTTATAATGCTGCACTGAGCTTTATTCTGCGAATGTCCGGCTTTCTTTTGGACACCAGTTTTATATCAAGAAAGGCAAAGCAAAAAGTATTTTATAACTCGAAAACCTGAAAAATATTGTTGCAAAAAATAAAATAATTGCAGATATCATCAAAAAGTTTGTTTATAATGCTGCACTGAGCTTTATTCTACGAATGTCCGGCTTTCTTTTGGACACCAGTTTTATATCAAGAAAGGCAAAGCAAAAAGTATTTTATAACTCGAAAACCTGAAAAATATTGTTGCAAAAAATAAAATAATTGCAGATATCATCAAAAAGTTTGTTTATAATGCTGCACTGAGCTTTATTCTGCGAATGTTCGACTTTCTTTTGGACACCAGTTTTACATCACCGCTTTCTGACACTCCCAGTTTAGTATTGGTGATGGTTGATTGGCTCGATTGATTGGTAAATGAATGTTCATTGGCTAAAACTTAAATATCCCTCCCACTGCTTATCAGTATTATCCAATAATCTTACTCTCTCACTGAGCTTTATTCTGCGAATGTTCGACTTTCTTTTGGACACCAGTTTTACATCACCGCTTTCTGACACTCCCAGTTTAGTATTGGTGATGGTTGATTGGCTCGATTGATTGGTAAATGAATGTTCATTGGCTAAAACTTAAATATCCCTCCCACTGCTTATCAGTATTATCCAATAATCTTACTCTCTCATTACTGGAAGATAGTTTCATATCGGAACTTATTGCAAGGTAAGAAGTATCGTAGTATAATTAGGACTGTAACCTTTGTCAATTTTTCTGTAGCTACCTCAGCCCTGTTATAAATTCTAGAAACAGAATTCTAGTACAGAGCAATAGGAATCATGATAATCCGCAACAATCAATTCCCCTGGCCTTTTGGTTCCCATCATATCACTATTCATTTTTAATTTAGTAATCCTCTGAACACAACTTCCTCCACCAGTCAGTTGTCAGAGGGACAGCGAATCACTGTGGGTCACAGCCAATAGTTTTCACTTAGTTTAAGGCTTGGTCTAAACACAGAGAGAGAATTTTTTTTTTTTAAAAAAGAATTTTAGACTTTTAGTAAGGAAATATGCTGGCCAAAATAATTGCATTGCGTGCTGCCTAAGGGAGAAATTAAAACAAAGCATTACGTGACGTTAGAACTCTGTGGTCCATCTGAAAAGTTTGGTAATAATAATTATTGAAAATGATAACAATGGTCTAAAAACAAAGTGCAAACTATGAAGATAAGAGAGAATTTATGTTAATACAAATGAAGAATCAAGAACCATAATCACAGATCAAGAGTTTCTTCAAAATGCGGTAATCGCGAAGGTGGAGGAATTATACAAGATATGGTGTTTTTGACGTGACATCTATTTCATATGCGCGGCTTCAGAATGTCATCGATGTAACATGTGAATGCGCTCAATCTTCAGACAAGATGATATGTGTGGGAAGTCAATATTGTTTTGTAACCTTGCTCCATTTTATAGAAGTCCCCCACCCCCTCAATATTGTGTGTTTCGTTCATTCGTCAAAACAGATTGTTGGCAAGTGATACATTTTGATAAAGCTATGCATAAACTCTTTTGTGTTTCTGCTATTTTACGATATACCTGTCATTTTAATAAGCTCCTTGAATTTCTGAAATTCTCTACTTCGGATGACATAATTCTGACAACCAAAAGACCACAAGTATGCCAAACTATCTTTTAGTCATCCGGAATTTCGTCTGCTACACTCAAATTCTATTCCAATAGTCAAACCTGTGCTGATTTTCAAATAAAATCTTAAATGTGAAAATAGGTTTACGACAATGTTATCTACTGCAGGTCAGGCTCTTAGTAGAAGCCTGCGTAGAGTAACATCGGCCTGATATCATATTTCTAGTATTCTGCTCTTGCTATCTTAAACAAGCCGAATATTAGCATTTTTCTCTTGATTCAATACAACCTTGTGATTGTACAGTACATGTGATTGCTCAATAAATGTTTTTTTCAGAATTACGTAGAGAGTGCACCTGTTACTCAACAGCCGTGATTAACTGAATAAGGTTAATGACTGAATTTCGCCCACAGTTTCATCATATTTCTAGTATTCAGCTCTTCCCATTTTAAACAAGCGAAATGTTAGCATTTTACTCTCGATTCAATACATCCTTGTGATTGTACAGTACATGTGATTGCTCTATAAAAGGTTTTTTCAGAATTACGTAGTGAGTGCACCTGTTACTCAACAACCGTGATAAACTGATTAAGGTTAATGACTGAATTTCGCTCACAGTTTCCTCATATTTCTTGTATTCAGCTCCCTCCCATTTTAAACAAGCTAAATGTTAGCATTTTACTCTCGATTCAATACATCCTTGTGATTGTACAGTACATGTGATTGCTCTATAAAAGGTTTTTTCAGAATTACGTAGTGAGTGCACCTGTTACTCAACAACCGTGATAAACTGATTAAGGTTAATGACTGAATTTCGCCCACAGTTTCCTCATATTTCTAGTATTCTGCTCTTGCTATCTTAAACAAGCTAAATGTTAGCATTTTACTCTCGATTCAATACATCCTTGTGATTGTACAGTACATGTGATTGCTCTATAAAAGGTTTTTTCAGAATTACGTAGTGAGTGCACCTGTTACTCAACAACCGTGATAAACTGATTAAGGTTAATGACTGAATTTCGCCCACAGTTTCCTCATATTTCTAGTATTCTGCTCTTGCTATCTTAAACAAGCTAAATGTTAGCATTTTACTCTCGATTCAATACATCCTTGTGATTGTACAGTACATGTGATTGCTCTATAAAAGGTTTTTTCAGAATTACGTAGTGAGTGCACCTGTTACTCAACAACCGTGATAAACTGATTAAGGTTAATGACTGAATTTCGCTCACAGTTTCCTCATATTTCTTGTATTCAGCTCCCTCCCATTTTAAACAAGCGAAATGTTAGCATTTTACTCTCGATTCAATACATCCTTGTGATTGTACAGTACATGTGATTGCTCTATAAAAGGTTTTTTCAGAATTACGTAGTGAGTGCACCTGTTACTCAACAACCGTGATAAACTGATTAAGGTTAATGACTGAATTTCGCCCACAGTTTCCTCATATTTCTAGTATTCTGCTCTTGCTATCTTAAACAAGCTAAATGTTAGCATTTTACTCTCGATTCAATACATCCTTGTGATTGTACAGTACATGTGATTGCTCTATAAAAGGTTTTTTCAGAATTACGTAGTGAGTGCACCTGTTACTCAACAACCGTGATAAACTGATTAAGGTTAATGACTGAATTTCGCCCACAGTTTCCTCATATTTCTAGTATTCTGCTCTTGCTATCTTAAACAAGCTAAATGTTAGCATTTTACTCTCGATTCAATACATCCTTGTGATTGTACAGTACATGTGATTGCTCTATAAAAGGTTTTTTCAGAATTACGTAGTGAGTGCACCTGTTACTCAACAACCGTGATAAACTGATTAAGGTTAATGACTGAATTTCGCCCACAGTTTCCTCATATTTCTAGTATTCTGCTCTTGCTATTTTAAACAAGCTAAATGTTAGCATTTTACTCTCGATTCAATACATCCTTGTGATTGTACAGTACATGTGATTGTTCAATGAAAGGTTTTTTCAGAATTACGTAGTGAGTGCACCTGTTACTCAACAACCGTGATAAACTGATTAAGGTTAATGACTGAATTTCGCCCACAGTTTCCTCATATTTCTTGTATTCAGCTCCCTCCCATTTTAAACAAGCGAAATGTTAGCATTTTACTCTCGATTCAATACATCCTTGTGATTGTACAGTACATGTGATTGTTGTTCAATAAATGTTTCGGGATACTTACGTAGAGAGTGCACCTGCTACTCAACAACCGTGATTAACTGATTAAAGTTAATGACTGAATTTCGCCCACAGTTTCATCATATTTCTAGTATTCAGCTCCCTCCCATTTTAAACAAGCTAAATGTTAGCATTTTACTCTCGATTCAATACATCCTTGTGATTGTACAGAACATGTGATTGCTCTATAAAAGGTTTTTTCAGAATTACGTAGTGAGTGCACCTGTTACTCAACAACCGTGATTAACTGATTAAGGTTAATTACTGAATTTCGCCATCAGTTTCATCATATTTCTAGTATTCAGCTCTTCCCATTTTAAACAAGCTAAATGTTAGCATTTTACTCTCGATTCAATACATCCTTGTGATTGTACAGTACATGTAATTGTTGTTCAATAAATGTTTCGGGATACTTACGTAGAGAGTGCACCTGCTACTCAACAACCGTGATTAACTGATTAAAGTTAATGACTGAATTTCGCCCACAGTTTCATCATATTTCTAGTATTCAGCTCCCTCCCATTTTAAACAAGCTAAATGTTAGCATTTTACTCTCGATTCAATACATCCTTGTGATTGTACAGTACATGTGATTGCTCTATAAAAGGTTTTTTCAGAATTACGTAGTGAGTGCACCTGCTACTCAACAACCGTGATTAACTGATTAAGGTTAATTACTGAGTTTCGCCAACAGTTTCATCATATTTCTAGTATTCAGCTCTTCCCATTTTAAACAAGCTAAATGTTAGCATTTTACTCTCGATTCAATACATCCTTGTGATTGTACAGTACATGTAATTGTTGTTCAATAAATGTTTCGGGATACTTACGTAGAGAGTGCATCTGCTACTCAACAACCGTGATTAACTGATTAAAGTTAATGACTGAATTTCGCCCACAGTTTCATCATATTTCTAGTATTCAGCTCCCTCCCATTTTAAACAAGCTAAATGTTAGCATTTTACTCTCGATTCAATACATCCTTGTGATTGTACAGTACATGTAATTGTTGTTCAATAAATGTTTCGGGATACTTACGTAGAGAGTGCACCTGCTACTCAACAACCGTGATTAACTGATTAAAGTTAATGACTGAATTTCGCCCACAGTTTCATCATATTTCTAGTATTCAGCTCCCTCCTATTTTAAACAAGCGAAATGTTAGCATTTTACTCTCGATTCAATACATCCTTGTGATTGTACAGTACATGTGATTGCTCTATAAAAGGTTTTTTCAGAATTACGTAGTGAGTGCACCTGTTACTCAACAACCGTGATAAACTGATTAAGGTTAATGACTGAATTTCGCCCACAGTTTCATCATATTTCTAGTATTCAGCTCCCTCCCATTTTAAACAAGCTAAATGTTAGCATTTTACTCTCGATTCAATACATCCTTGTGATTGTACAGTACATGTGATTGCTCTATAAAAGGTTTTTTCAGAATTACGTAGTGAGTGCACCTGTTACTCAACAACCGTGATAAACTGATTAAGGTTAATGACTGAATTTCGCTCACAGTTTCCTCATATTTCTAGTATTCAGCTCCCTCCCATTTTAAACAAGCTAAATGTTAGCATTTTACTCTCGATTCAATACATCCTTGTGATTGTACAGTACATGTGATTGCTCTATAAAAGGTTTTTTCAGAATTACGTAGTGAGTGCACCTGTTACTCAACAACCGTGATAAACTGATTAAGGTTAATGACTGAATTTCGCCCACAGTTTCATCATATTTCTAGTATTCAGCTCCCTCTCATTTTAAACAAGCTAAATGTTAGCATTTTACTCTCGATTCAATACATCCTTGTGATTGTACAGTACATGTGATTGCTCTATAAAAGGTTTTTTCAGAATTACGTAGTGAGTGCACCTGTTACTCAACAACCGTTATTAACTGAATAAGGTGACTCAATTCAATACCCTTTTTGGATTTTACCATAGCTGTAATTGTTGTTTTCATATTAACTTTTTTTATTAAGTTGTTACATTACATGGAATTAAAGGTCTTCATTGCAATTCCAAAAGCATCGTTCTTTTTTGGCTTTTAGCGTTTTCAATAAATTTATGCCCGAAAGACTTTCATCAATCTATTCATGCGCGCTACTAGTTAAATGCGGAAGCTTACATCTTTAAAGAATTTGGCATTCTATTCTGATTCAATATACTTTTGGGATTTTACAATAGCTGTAATTGTTGTTTTCATATTAACTTGTTTTATTAAGTTATTACATTACATGTAATTACAGGTCTTCATTGCAATTCCAAAAGCATCGTTCTTTTTTGGCTTTTAGCGTTTTCAATAAGTTTATGCCCGAAAGACTTTCATCAATCTATTCATGCGTGCTACTAGTTAAATGCGGAAGCTTTCATTTTTAAAAAATTTGGCATTCTACTCTGATTGAATACACTTTTGGGATTTTACAATAGCTGTAATTGTTGTTCTCATATTAACTAGTTTTATTAAGTTATTACATTACATGTAATTAAAGGTCTTCATTGCAATTCCAAAAGCATCGTTCGTTTTTGGCTTTTAGCGTTTTCAATAAATTTATGCCCGAAAGACTTTCATCAATCTATTCATGCGCGCTATTAGTTAAATGCGGAAGCTTACATCTTTAAAGAATTTGGCATTCTATTCTGATTCAATATACTTTTGGGATTTTACAATAGCTGTAATTGTTGTTTTCATATTAACTTTTTTTATTAAGTTGTTACATTACATGGAATTAAAGGTCTTCATTGCAATTCCAAAAGCATCGTTCTTTTTTGGCTTTTAGCGTTTTCAATAAGTTTATGCCCGAAAGACTTTCATCAATCTATTCATGCGCGCTACTAGTTAAATGCGGAAGCTTTCATTTTTAAAAAATTTGGCATTCTACTCTGATTGAATACACTTTTGGGATTTTACAATAGCTGTAATTGTTGTTCTCATATTAACTTGTTTTATTAAGTTATTACATTACATGTAATTAAAGGTCTTCATTGCAATTCCAAAAGCATCGTTCTTTTTTGGCTTTTAGCGTTTTCAATAAATTTATGCCCGAAAGACTTTCATCAATCTATTCATGCGCGCTATTAGTTAAATGCGGAAGCTTACATCTTTAAAGAATTTGGCATTCTATTCTGATTCAATATACTTTTGGGATTTTACAATAGCTGTAATTGTTGTTTTCATATTAACTTGTTTTATTAAGTTATTACATTACATGTAATTAAAGGTCTTCATTGCAATTCCAAAAGCATCGTTCTTTTTTGGCTTTTAGCGTTTTCAATAAATTTATGCCCGAAAGACTTTCATCAATCTATTCATGCGCGCTACTAGTTAAATGCGGAAGCTTACATCTTTAAAGAATTTGGCATTCTATTCTGATTCAATATACTTTTGGGATTTTACAATAGCTGTAATTGTTGTTTTCATATTAACTTGTTTTATTAAGTTATTACATTACATGTAATTACAGGTCTTCATTGCAATTCCAAAAGCATCGTTCTTTTTTGGCTTTTAGCGTTTTCAATAAGTTTATGCCCGAAAGACTTTCATCAATCTATTCATGCGTGCTACTAGTTAAATGCGGAAGCTTTCATTTTTAAAAAATTTGGCATTCTACTCTGATTGAATACACTTTTGGGATTTTACAATAGCTGTAATTGTTGTTCTCATATTAACTTGTTTTATTAAGTTATTACATTACATGTAATTAAAGGTCTTCATTGCAATTCCAAAAGCATCGTTCTTTTTTGGCTTTTAGCGTTTTCAATAAATTTATGCCCGAAAGACTTTCATCAATCTATTCATGCGCGCTATTAGTTAAATGCGGAAGCTTACATCTTTAAAGAATTTGGCATTCTATTCTGATTCAATATACTTTTGGGATTTTACAATAGCTGTAATTGTTGTTTTCATATTAACTTGTTTTATTAAGTTATTACATTACATGTAATTAAAGGTCTTCATTGCAATTCCAAAAGCATCGTTCTTTTTTGGCTTTTAGCGTTTTCAATAAGTTTATGCCCGAAAGACTTTCATCAATCTATTCATGCGCGCTACTAGTTAAATGCGGAAGCTTTCATTTTTAAAAAATTTGGCATTCTACTCTGATTGAATACACTTTTGGGATTTTACAATAGCTGTAATTGTTGTTCTCATATTAACTTGTTTTATTAAGTTATTACATTACATGTAATTAAAGGTCTTCATTGCAATTCCAAAAGCATCGTTCTTTTTTGGCTTTTAGCGTTTTCAATAAATTTATGCCCGAAAGACTTTCATCAATCTATTCATGCGCGCTATTAGTTAAATGCGGAAGCTTACATCTTTAAAGAATTTGGCATTCTATTCTGATTCAATATACTTTTGGGATTTTACAATAGCTGTAATTGTTGTTCTCATATTAACTTGTTTTATTAAGTTATTACATTACATGTAATTAAAGGTCTTCATTGCAATTCCAAAAGCATCGTTCTTTTTTGGCTTTTAGCGTTTTCAATAAATTTATGCCCGAAAGACTTTCATCAATCTATTCATGCGCGCTACTAGTTAAATGCGGAAGCTTACATCTTTAAAGAATTTGGCATTCTATTCTGATTCAATATACTTTTGGGATTTTACAATAGCTGTAATTGTTGTTTTCATATTAACTTGTTTTATTAAGTTATTACATTACATGTAATTACAGGTCTTCATTGCAATTCCAAAAGCATCGTTCTTTTTTGGCTTTTAGCGTTTTCAATAAGTTTATGCCCGAAAGACTTTCATCAATCTATTCATGCGTGCTACTAGTTAAATGCGGAAGCTTTCATTTTTAAAGAATTTGGCATTCTATTCTGATTCAATATACTTTTGGGATTTTACAATAGCTGTAATTGTTGTTCTCATATTAACTTGTTTTATTAAGTTATTACATTACATGTAATTAAAGGTCTTCATTGCAATTCCAAAAGCATCGTTCTTTTTTGGCTTTTAGCGTTTTCAATAAATTTATGCCCGAAAGACTTTCATCAATCTATTCATGCGCGCTATTAGTTAAATGCGGAAGCTTACATCTTTAAAGAATTTGGCATTCTATTCTGATTCAATATACTTTTGGGATTTTACAATAGCTGTAATTGTTGTTTTCATATTAACTTGTTTTATTAAGTTATTACATTACATGTAATTAAAGGTCTTCATTGCAATTCCAAAAGCATCGTTCTTTTTTGGCTTTTAGCGTTTTCAATAAATTTATGCCCGAAAGACTTTCATCAATCTATTCATGCGTGCTACTAGTTAAATGCGGAAGCTTACATTTTTAAAAAATTTGGCATTCTACTCTGATTGAATACACTTTTGGGATTTTACAATTGCTGTAATTGTTGTTCTCATATTAACTTGTTTAATTAACTTATTACAATACATGTAATTAAAGGTTTTCGTTGCAATTGTAAATGCAAAGTTCTTTTTGTCTTGAGGCGTTTTCTAAGAGTTTTCTGTAAAGTTATGTCCGAAAGTTCCTCGTTCGTCCCTGGGAGTCTTTATCTAATAGGATAACTTTATCTAATATCTTTATCTAATGCTATCTCAAAATTGTCAATAACTTCAAATCCTGTTATCGAACCATCACAGATGAAGCCGAAGGAATCGTCCGAATACCGGCTGAAACTTCAAATCCACAAATACTTTCATGACTCTGAATTTGGGTTTTTATAAACTAATAAGTTGCTTGACAGGCAATTGATGCGAAAGTGCATCTTCCTTTCTTACATGCAGAAAATCCATTTGTAAAATAAATCCACTATAAAAGGTTCTATGAAAAAGTTCTAAGGCTACAAGCTTCTACTAGTTCTTTTTTGTTTCTTCTTTGTTCTTCTTTGTTTTATTAAGTTATTACATTACATGTAATTACAGGTCTTCATTGCAATTCCAAAAGCATCGTTCTTTTTTGGCTTTTAGCGTTTTCAATAAGTTTATGCCCGAAAGACTTTCATCAATCTATTCATGCGTGCTACTAGTTAAATGCGGAAGCTTTCATTTTTAAAGAATTTGGCATTCTATTCTGATTCAATATACTTTTGGGATTTTACAATAGCTGTAATTGTTGTTCTCATATTAACTTGTTTTATTAAGTTATTACATTACATGTAATTAAAGGTCTTCATTGCAATTCCAAAAGCATCGTTCTTTTTTGGCTTTTAGCGTTTTCAATAAATTTATGCCCGAAAGACTTTCATCAATCTATTCATGCGCGCTATTAGTTAAATGCGGAAGCTTACATCTTTAAAGAATTTGGCATTCTATTCTGATTCAATATACTTTTGGGATTTTACAATAGCTGTAATTGTTGTTTTCATATTAACTTGTTTTATTAAGTTATTACATTACATGTAATTAAAGGTCTTCATTGCAATTCCAAAAGCATCGTTCTTTTTTGGCTTTTAGCGTTTTCAATAAATTTATGCCCGAAAGACTTTCATCAATCTATTCATGCGTGCTACTAGTTAAATGCGGAAGCTTACATTTTTAAAAAATTTGGCATTCTACTCTGATTGAATACACTTTTGGGATTTTACAATTGCTGTAATTGTTGTTCTCATATTAACTTGTTTAATTAACTTATTACAATACATGTAATTAAAGGTTTTCGTTGCAATTGTAAATGCAAAGTTCTTTTTGTCTTGAGGCGTTTTCTAAGAGTTTTCTGTAAAGTTATGTCCGAAAGTTCCTCGTTCGTCCCTGGGAGTCTTTATCTAATAGGATAACTTTATCTAATATCTTTATCTAATGCTATCTCAAAATTGTCAATAACTTCAAATCCTGTTATCGAACCATCACAGATGAAGCCGAAGGAATCGTCCGAATACCGGCTGAAACTTCAAATCCACAAATACTTTCATGACTCTGAATTTGGGTTTTTATAAACTAATAAGTTGCTTGACAGGCAATTGATGCGAAAGTGCATCTTCCTTTCTTACATGCAGAAAATCCATTTGTAAAATAAATCCACTATAAAAGGTTCTATGAAAAAGTTCTAAGGCTACAAGCTTCTACTAGTTCTTTTAATTTTTAAGGAATCTATAGTGAAACCAATATAACTTTTCTTCTTGCGTCGTGAACTTAACATTCATTAATATTAGAAGTTGGAAGAATTATTAGAGAAGCATGTTGCATAGATCCACCTGCCCGGATACCGCAGCTTTTTAAAAGCTCCTTTCGCCCAAGCAAGCTTGTGCTTTTACGTACTTAAGAGCGCACGCGGTTGCGCCTACGTTGGAGCGTTCTCAGAAGATTTAAACCTGGATCTGCTCAGGATCCCCTCTTCCGGCCTCTTTGCCTCTGGACGTAGAAGCAGGAGAAATAGCCGCCGAATGCTATATTTATTTTTTATATTTAATTACATGCGCTACTGGGTAGCACCACCGAATTGGCCAGCAGTAAAACGAAATACAAGCTTAACCAAAACACTGATAACTCCTAAGTGTCTGACTATAGTGACCGCCCACTCTCAGCAGATGTGGAATTGCTGACCAATGAACATTCATTTATAAGGACCTACTTCTTGGAAAAGAAATATGTCAGTTTAAAATCATAAAATGAAGGTACGAAGTATCCCGTATATTAATGTAAAAGGTTTTATTATCTATTTTGTAGGGATTTTATGTATCAACGTACAATGTTTTATCTATTTTGGGATTTTAAGTATCAAGTTGAAGGGTAAATGTGCATTTAAACAGTACTTAAAGTTCGTAGTGCTTACCACATCCACTATTCATGTGTAATTAATTCTAGATGTATAGTGGTTTTTGCTCTCAGCACGTGGGTGGATACATATCCACTACATTCTGTGGGCGTGGCACTTGAATCGAGTATAATGTTTCGTTTATTGAACTAACGTTTGCTGCTACAATGTCAGTTGAATATTTAAAAAAGAATTGCTTAGAATATTACACAGAAAATTAATTTTATCGCTGCCTCATTCATTTTGTTATTTAAACAATTTTTTTTAAATATTCTCAAAATTTGTGAGGTACCCCTAACTCTCTGAGATAGCCTTTATAAGGATCCTTCCTTCGGGTTCCCTGTCCCTTCTTTTGCTGTTGGCACTTTTATTTTGTTGATGAAGTGCTGTTAATGCCTCTCAGGTCGTCCAATTATATTTGGTTTGATAATCCAACTGATAACTTCGTCAATCGAGTGAATTAACGGTCATTCAGATACGGATCTGGGCCTAACTCACACCATTTGCCACACCCCCATTGCTGAGGTGTCTTCAAACAAGAAGAAGAAGGACAACGATAAAAGTTGAGAACAAACAACTATCTACTCCAGACATTAATATGTGTTTTTTATTGAAGGTAGTCTTACCCCCCAGTAAGCATCTTAAATCTTCCGCCTAGCCCCACTGTCGTCAACTCTCAATCCAACATCTGCGAGTCTAGTTCAGGGACCTTAGTTACATCCATACTTCCTTTCAAAGAGAGACCACAAATATAAGCTCCTGCAAGCAAGTTAAAGAATTGAGTCTGTTTAAAAGGACCGGGGTCTGGAGTGGTGAGCTCTATAGAGCAGTGGGAGCCACAATAGATCCATGGGGGTCACGGTGGTGTAGGCCTTCAAGGCCGCTGTGCTAGAATCTATCTTAAAGAATTAACCGAATCTGCTTTAACTTCATTGGCTATTTATTTTTCTTTCATTCCGATCAGTTTCGTATTTACAGTCATCTTCATACGTTATCTAATTGGAGTCTGCCCAATTTTTTGCGGCAATGACAATGCCGATTAAATGAAATAGTTCCATAGAAAACGATCTGGATAGTCAGAGCATCGTTAAGTTTTGCATAACTATCATTAAAACTCCTTTAATGATTCTCCTTAACAAAAAACATTTAGTTTAAAAATTAAAGTATGAGGCTTGATTAAACTCTGCCTGCTAAGTTCTATTGGGAACTTGTGAACGGTTACGTAAATATTTAAATAATTGTGCCAAGTTTCAGTCGAAATATTTCCTTGCATTCCTCATAATTTTTCCATTTTTGCCAAGAATTCATTTTTTATAGCGCTTACATGCATAAAAAAATCTAAATACTTTTTGCAATATTAAAAAAAAACGCGTTTAATGAACAATAAAGGTTGAATGCTACAGAAGAGATTGGATTTGGAAGCCATTGAGGCCACGAAAACCCAGCTTACTGAGTACGTCAGTTGATAAAATTTAAAGAGTTTTTGGTTAATCCCATTTTTATGGAGGATATATTGTGGGATTGATGAGATCTTGTTGACCATAAACTTATTTTATTGCACTGTTCGTTATTTATGTTGGACACTGCATACAGGTTGTGAAAACTTTTTCTAATAATATGGTAATGACTTGACTTCACGTCACAAATTTTGCTTTTATTTCATTCTGATCAATTTCGGATTTACTTCCATCTTCAGCGGTATTCTGGTTTAGCCTTTCTAAAATATTTTGCGTAAAAATTTGCTGAGTAGAGGTGGTGCTAGAGAGAGATAATGGACAGCGTGCTTATCACACATCGAGTGGCTAAGATGGAATATACTTTTCAATGGCTGAGTTTCCTTATACTTGAAAACATACTTTTTCTATCGGATTTACTTCCATCTTCAGCGGTTATCTGATTGAGCTTTTCTAAAATATTTAGCGAAAAATTAGGTTGTGATAGAACGATGCTAGAGAGTGAATGGAGAGCCGTGCCATTGCAACTCGAGTGGCTAAGATGGAATATACTTTCCAGTGGCTCAGTTACTTCTTAAAACATTTTTTTTTCTATTTCTCTCCGTAGATTTAAAAGTTTCATCGCTCGCTTTAAGCTGGGTTCAACTATAATTGCTCTGAGCGACATATTCATTAGTTTGTGTTAATGTTTTACGAATATTATTCAACATTTTGAACTGCTTTTATTTGTATTTGTTGATTTCCACTGTTTTATTATTTGTAATAACTAATAATAATTTGTTTGCGTTAGAAGATTTTATTCCAAAGAATGTTCTGCAGTGTGAACTGGATTTTTGCTATCTATCAGGGTTTTTTTTAACTTTCAATTTACTCAATTCACATTTAAAATAACTCCGATCATTTTTACCCCTTCGCTTTTCTAGTCGTGATATTCTGCCCCTCTTTACCTCAACAAGATGTCTTAATTTTAATTCTCACTTCTGTGATAGTGAATAATTAATTTAAATAGTAGATTCGGTATTTTATTAACTTGGTTGTGATCGAAGGAATCATTTTGCTACGGGGGTTCCCTGATGATTTGTCAGCGTCATTATTGGTTGGACAAGTGAAATCCCATGAAGGAGCAATATATTCTTAGTAGCTGGCCTTACTACCACCAAATCTATATACAGTACAACCTCGATTAACCGGCCCCTCGGTTAACCGGGATTCCGGATTAACCGGGATCATGTTGAGTCATCATAAGAACACCTGGATCGGCGCTGAAACAAAAAAGTTAATTTTCGGTGGCGACAGGAAAATTTTTTTGTCTTCCGATGTAACATAATTGTAGGCGTGGCAGCAACTCTTTTATACCTGATTTTCTTGAAGGGTCATTATGTATGTATGTAAAAACCCAAAATATAGTGCAATTAGTACTGAATTTTTTGGGATTTACCACGGTCTTACAAAAGACCATGGGATTTACGTGTCGTAAGTGGTTGATTTTCAACTTCACGGTTCGTATGTAATATTTTTATGGATAATTACCGGCATTATTTTAATCTTCCCAGAGAGCAGCCTAATCTCAAGCTAGTCTTCAGTGTTTCATCCTACAAAAAACATCTTTCGTTTGCCCCCTTTCGGTCGAATTTTTATTTCACTTACGCAATGGAATCCGTTAAGAAAACTAGGTGCTAAATGTACAAATGTACTATGTAATACTGTGTATTCGGTTTAACCGGGATTTCAGTTTTCCAGGGTGGTTATAGCCCGAAGGTCAGCCCGGTTAATCGAGGATGTACTGTGTATACTTATATAAAATGCAAGAATCCCAGAGTGCAACTTTTACTGGACATTGATGGTGGGTGGGCGAGTTGTTGGGGAATTTAACCATGTAAAATATTTGCAAATGAAGGCTTTTTTTTTACAGTTAACCCTCGTAGTCTCTCTAACCATGATGAGATATGTAAATTTGTTAAATATATATGCCGTCTGCGAAATGCGTTTTTTGAAAAAAAATCCCCCAAATCATTTATGAAAATAAAAAATAATAATTTTGGCGAAATTACCGAAAGCTTAAAAGTTAACGCCGGTCCGGTAGTTACCATTCTTTCTAAGTTTGTGTTTAAGTAACTGACCAATGAATGGACGCGCAGAGTTAAGTCAATATTGATTCATTCGATGATTAAGTCGCATCGCCATTAACAATGATTGTAGATTTTAAAAATCACTCTTATTTACAGTTTTTTTTTGGATATTCCAGAGTTAAGAGAGATAATTATAATCGAAAACTATAAAACTATATGGTACAAATACGATTAATCAAAAATAGTTCTTAAAATGTTTGTTATAATCGCTACAATGGTGTTCGCATTGGTTACTAGAATTTGTTATTTAGTTAGCCGATGTGTGTGCATGATTTATGGAGGGTGCTGATTATACCCGTTTAAATATAAAGATAAAGATCCGTTTAAAGATAAAAGCTTTGACTTATCATCTGCCTATTAATCATAATAATAAAAAATAAAGTTGTTTAGTAGTGGCTGAAAAAATATGAGGAGCAGCCTAACCATGCTTCTAGATTTAATTGGATGAAAAAGGATTGAGTAATGTCTAATCAACTATACTATACTATAATATATAATATAATATAGTTGATGTATATATTATATAAATCCAAAATCTCATCCAGTACCGCCGGGTCCAGATCTCCTTGATCTTCAAAAATCACGCACCCTCCAAAATATGCCTTTTTTTCAACATATTAATTTTTTTTCAAATAATTTCGTTTGAAACAAAATCTTAAATTATTGGTTTTTTTCTCTCTCTGTCATGGTGAAATTAATTATATAAACAAAAAATTAATTATAAAATAATAAATATTTAAAAAAAGTAAAGTTACAAAAAATAATTAAAATATAAATAAAAAATAAAAAAAGGAAAATTAAAAAAAATAAATAAAAAAAGGAAAGTTAAAAAAAATTATAAAAAAAATAAATAAAAAAAGGAAAATTAAAAAAAGTTATAAAAAAAATAAATAAATAAAAAAGGAAAGTTAAAAAACAAAAAAAAATTAATAAAAAAAGGAAAGTTAAAAAAAAAATCAAAAAATAATACAAGAAAAAAGTTACATTAATTAAAAAAAAAATAAAGTAATCAATGATACAATTATCAGTGACCAGTACATTTATTTAGGGCGCATATTATCATTTACATTTGCTTGTTCAATGTAGAATGTAGTTAATACTTTTTTTGTTGGAATTGTTTTGTAAATGTATGTAGATACAATAGCTTTTTGGTTTTATACATTGTTTTTCATTTGCTTCTGTTCAGTTTTGTTTCTTTTATTTATTTGTTTCATGTTTGTTCAAAATGTTAAAATAAATACCGTTAAGAATTTTATGATTAAAGAATACTGAGTGTTGTTTACTTTTTCTTAAGGAGCCATTATAGTTCACTTGTCGCGTTTATAATTGGCATTAGCGTGTAACTGTAAAGGTGGTGAACATTAACAAACAATAGACCCAGTCTTTATACAAGAACAAACACTCACTATATTTTGTTGATCATAATTTTCTTATCGGATAGTTTAAATAATGTAGGTTCTTGATTTAGAAAGGCATATTTTAGAAGTAAATAGGCCTAGACTACTTTTCCTTTTTTTCTTTTTTATCTGTATTTTCCTTTAGAGCTCTAGGATCAATCATCTCATCATCACAAAATAGTAAATTCATCATCAATCCAAGCAGGACGATCGGCCGTATCTTCTATTCTGTGCGCTATCCTATAACAATGAATAAAATCACTTACTATCAATAAATTAAAATGCCAATTCAATTACTTGTTTAAAATGAAACAAAAATAAGTAAAAATTTAGTTTAGTGCAACGTTTGCGATTGTGTTTAATCGCTTAGTAAACCTGGGCACGAATCTCAAGATCACACCTAGCAAAAAACGCCTACCAAAAAAACCAGCATACGGATACACAATGGATGGACGGACCAGGACAATTGGATGCCAGCTTAGCCCAGCTCGCCAAGTCTTTCACACGGGTGTACCAAATTAGTACACACTGTTCACTTGTTAGGTCAAGAAACTTTCCAAGAAACTACTGGAAAGATATTTCTAGCCCAAGTGAAGAAGATAAGATGGAGGAGCTCAACCAGCAGAGGAAACTCTCCCCCAAGAAGAGCTCTTGACAACACATTACATTATCAGGATTTCTTAGCATCCAGGAAGTTGAAATCCTCAAATCTTAAACGTCCAGCGAAGAATCCTAAAGTTGCAGTACAATCAAATAAAACCTCCCTCCGTTATAGTAGGCAGGGTTAGTCAGTGATTGATAAACCAGAAACCTGACGGAAGCAAATAGTCTATACCTAAACTGTGTTTCAAGAGGAAGAACTGGGAAGGAGCCAAGTCTGTCCTAAAAGTTGGTTTAAGGTTTTAATTTACTGTCTGAAATGGTAAATATCGTAGGGAGGCGATGGTCACCTTGAGATTTAAAATTCATCGGCATGAATTTCAAATGAAGATAAAAAAGTGTATAAAGTTCTTTTAAAATGTATCATTTTACGTTTTAAAGAATTTATTGAATCATTCTTCATTCAAGGAAAGCTCTCCCTCAGGACCGAATCAGTCTTCAGTCAAGGAAAGCTATCAGGACCGAATCTGTCTTCAGTCAAGGAAAGCTATGAGGACCGAATCTGTCTTCAGTCAAGAGAAGCTCTCCCTCAGAACCGAATCTGTTTTCAGTCAAGAGAAGCTTTCCCTCAGGACCGAATCTTCTTCAGTCAAGGCAAACTCTCTCTCAGAACCGAATCTGTCTTCAGTCAAGCCAAGCTCACCCTCAGGGCCGAATCTGTCTTCAATCAAGACAAGCTCTCCCTCAGGACCGAATCTGTCTTCAGCCAAGGCAAACTCTCTCTCAGAACCGAATCTGTCTTCAGTCAAGACAAGTTCTCCCTCATGACCGAATCTGTCTTCAGTCAAGCCAAGCTCTCCCTCAGAACCGAATCTGTCTTCAGTCAAGAGAAGCTTTCCCTCAAGACCGAATCTGTCTTCAGTCAAGGCAAACTCTCTCTCAGAACCGAATCTGTCTTCAGTCAAGACAAGCTCCCCCTCAGGACCGGATTATTGGGTTTTTAAATATTTCTCGCAAAGGTGGAGAGTCTCTTTTCAGCTGAGGAAATATTCAGTTCTAAAGAACTTACAAACATTCGTCTATTAAATCAGTTAACCAAATTCCATAATTCTTGTTCACTGCAAAATTTGAGGATTCTTTGTTGCTGGTTTCATTGTTATATTGAAGGTAGCGCACAGTTCTCTTTGTTGTTTACGAATCCTATTTTTTTTGGAGGAATCGATCCTTGAACCAGCTGAACTCCCTTGGGGACTTCTTCACACAGATTTCACCGTCAACTAGTTACTTCATAATTTCATCTTTCTACCTGTTCATTTTCATTGTATTATTTACATTTAATTTTTGTGGTTAAGTAGTTTGGGCCAAATTTTTATAGTTTAAATGCGTTCATTTTGTAAGTTATTTGTATTCAAAATTTAAGTATTTACTTTGAATTTTATTTTGTTTTTGTTCAGTAATAGATTAAAGGCTTGAGTAGTTAGTAGCTAGTTTCAAGATCTTTCGTTTATTATAATTTTTTGTTTTATTCCTTCAGTTTTTTGTAATTCTGGACTTAAAATAAATTAATAAAAAAATAAATATTTTAAAAATAAAGAATAAAAAAATAAATGTTTTTAAAATAAAAAAAGTGCAAATAAAGTAAAAAAAAAAATATAAAAGAAAAAAAAATGAAAAAGCAAAAAAAAAAATGAAAAAATGAAAGCAAAAAATATTAATAAAAGCAAGTAAAAAATATTTCAAAAAAAGAATATATACCTATAAAAATCAAAAAATTGAGTCCAGATTGATTAGTAGATTCCGCATAAAAATATTTAGCATGATGCATTTTTCCCATACTTTGTGGATATATTTTTTTTAATTTATTAAAACACCATTCTAGCGTTTTTTAATAAAAAATGAAGAATTTTTTTTAAATGTTGCTTTAAAAAAGTACATTATTATTTGCTCTACCAGATTTAGTTATAGATTATAATTTCTCTCAGTTTTTTGGATTTACATAGTCTCTTTTAATTTTCAATTAAAAAATGTGAACATATTTACATATTAGAAAAGTTATTTTTGTTTTAAATTGTATTCTGAGCTTATTAGAAAGCATTGCCTAGGCACAATTATTGCCTTATAAGTATCGGTAAACTATTTTGCCTTAATTTTCATAGCTCTTTCAACCACAACTCCATGCCCAGCCACTATTTGCTGCATTCGTTCGGCAATGATGATAACCAATCGAGTTCCCATCAATGTTGGGGCCACTCTGAGGATGAGGGATGCCCTTAAGACTAGGGACGGCCCTTTTGTAGGTTTTTCTTGTTTTAATATTTCTTTTGGAAAGGTGGTAGTAAGGCAATGAGATATTCTTGTAAGTCAAGATGTTTATTAACACAGGTCAAAATTACGCTGATATAATCAGCAGAACTAAAACGGATTTCATTTCTTCGAATGTCCTTTGCAAAGTTGAAACGGAATTAGAATTAGTCAATGGAGGTGCTCCGAGCACCAGGATTGACGATAAACAGGGCAGAAACTAACTATATTGATTAAGATGGGTTTTCGAACTATATTTTTAAAACTCGTACTACCATAAAAAGTAGTTTGTTAGTTGCGAGATTTCAACAAACTGGCCAAGTAAAGTTGAAAGTCCAAAGATCACAGCAGTCCAACACGAAATCTATCTGAATAGCGCCACAAGCGCTGACTCCTCGCTTCTCTCGGTATATCTTGGTCCCCGACTCCGTTACACTAGGTGCCTGTATTCAAACAGCCACGGGCCCCACTCTACTGCGCGTCACCTACTTACATTACCTTTACAGATATTATTAACCAGTTTGGAAGGAAAGGTGTCCTTCAAGAATGGCGGTTATGATGGATTACCAGACAAGGAAATTCCTTAAAGAGGCTCCGAGCTGTTGTAAAGCCGAGAATGGATGAGATCTTTTTTTTTTTTGTTCAATGTTTCCTATAGCTTTTGCTATAAATCCTAGCTTAGCATCATCACTCTTCTATTCCAAATATACTATTAATAAGTAGGAGTAAGTTCTATTATTATTTAAAACATCGTGAAAGGAAGATTGAGTTTTGTACACAGTACAGAAGCAATTTCTTTGTGCCTAGTTCATTAAAAAAAAAATTTACAAAAATAGTTTAATAATAACATTTACTGAACTCACAATTCCCGTCATTATTTCCCCTCCTACGCGTTGGTACTAAGCTACAATAGCCAGCTAACCTATGGGGCTTTCGTTTCTTTAACCTCTTCTCACAGAACTTGTCCTATTTCAGCTAGTGTGTAAATTAATTCTATCATGCGAGGTTCAACAAGCCATTGTACGTTTTTTGTATAATATATTGCACCCGGCCATATTCTAAGCAGGGCAACAAGCTTAACGGGTGGGTAGTTTAACAAAGAAGTTATTTTTTTTATTATCTATTCAGCGATCGTCCAGACTCTCAAGCAAATAGTAAAAACAGCACTCCATTCGACACAAAATTAATCTAATTACTTCTCTGCTAACATCGAAAGAAACGGGTAAGCTTTCGTTCGAGAACTATCATGAGGCAAAGATTTTTTTTTAAATCAATAATCGCTGAAAATCTCACAATAATATAAGAAAACTTGTTTATAAAATGTTGTTAGTTGTCCCGTGAGTTCCTGGTAGCTCTCACGAGCAAAGGTGATTTTTAAAATCAATGATCGCTGAAAATCTCACAATAATATAAGAAAACTTGTTCATAAAATGTTGTTAGCTGTCCCGTGAGTTCCTGGTAGCTCTCACGAGCAAAGGTGATTTTTTTAAATCAATAATCGCTGAAAATCTCATAATAATATAAGAAAACTTGTTTATAAAATGTTGCTAGTTGTCCCGTAAGTTTCTGGTAGCTCCCATGAGTTCATTGTATTTAGAAAATTGTTCCTGAAAGATTTGATTTATTCAGTGGATGTCCTGGTGGAATCTGTGGCAGATCATCTTTAACGCGTTTCATATTTGGTTGAAGTTAACAGAACTTACCAGCGAAAAGAAGAGGTCTAGCCAGGGAACTTTCCTAAGAGTCGAAATGAAGAAGAACAATAAAGCTTGAGTAGAGGGTACAATTTTTGGTCATCAAGGTTACCACAACATTGAGGCTATTGTTTAATGTTTATTGCTTAATGTAAAAGTTACTTGACGAACTTCGTCTATAAAGCTGTGCGCCGTTCCCCAGTGGTTTCCAAATCTTTTTTGTATCGACGTTCGTCGTTTATATCGATCAGAAAACAATTGTTCTTTTAATAATTTTTAATAATTATCTCGCGATGAGGGGATACAATAAACATGCTTGCTGCGATGGATAAATCAATACATCTTTTACTTATATTATAAATAATTTATCGATCAGAAAACAATTGTTCTTTTAATAATTTTTAAGAATTATCTCGCGATGAGGGGATACAATAAACATGCTTGCTGCGATGGATAAATCAATACATCTTTTACTTATATTATAAATAATTTATCGATCAGAAAACAATTGTTCTTTTAATAATTTTTAAGAATTATCTCGCGATGAGGGGGATACAATAAACATGCTTGCTGCGATGGATAAATCAATACATCTTTTACTTATATTATAAATAATTTATCGATCAGAAAATAATTGTTCTTTTAACAATTTTTAAGAATTATCTCGCGATGTGGGGATACAATAATATAATGCTTGCTACGATGGATTTCAGTAAATCAATTTAATTGGGATAATAATTAATATTAATTATTCAGGGTATCCCTGAAGTGGCAGGCACCTATTTTACCTCTACTTGCCTTTGGGTGGGGGGAGTCCTTCATTCATCGAAGAACTCCTCTTGGAACCTAAAACAAGAAGTGCAACTGTTGCGTTGTAGATAACTTAGTGGATTAATGTGCATTGTAAGAGATTAAATTTGAAATTTTACTGGTTTTACTGTGGAACAGTATTAATTAAGAGAAGCTATTTAACTCGCCGAATGCGGGTTATCCCTTCCTAGTCAATGCACAACGGGTTAAGTGCTTCTGACAGGCAACCCGCCTTAGTAATTTAATTGAAATAACGCTCGTTATCCCTTGAAAGCACCAGATGTTTGTGAATTTTGCCTAGCAAGATAACAAGGCTTTATCTTCTACATCGGTCTATATAGTCCCATGTTCGCCCACCATCTTGCCTCTATCCAAATGACTTTAAATGTTGCGACTGCATTATGCATTCTGATTTTGTAGGTCACACATATGCATATACACTAATGTATGAGGATTATTCTGGTGTTGAATTTGCGTGAAATATTTCTTTTCTTGCAGACGATAAATTTTCTTCAACTGGATTCGAATCGCTTTTATTGAAGTAGTTTCTAAATTTATCATCGCTCCACTTTTATTTACATCAGGAGACTGTTATGCACATATAGCAGAAGTTTTACAGCTCAACTGACAGTTGTAGTGGTAGACCTATTTTCGAGAATGGAGACTGAAAATAGAATAAACGGCATTTTTTCCTTACACAAATTTCAATTATTTCCATAGGTTTCATACTAATTTTGATTCATCCATTGTATAATTCGATCTCGAAACAGAATAAATCAATATTTACAAGCAATATTTACAAAGTAACTTTATTTAAAATACCAGGAATGAATGTTAAATGCAGTTATATGTATACTAAGATTTCTAATGTAAAATAGTATCTTTATAGACTGTCCTTGATCTGCAGAAGAAGCAGGTAGATGAAAGTATTCTAGCTTAACCCCCCACTCCTGCCACGCCTACAATCCCCGCTGATGGCTAAGTTAATTTTATTATAATTAATCTTCCCACTTATATTCCTCATGTTCGATATATTTTTCTAAGCATTGTAGCTTAACCCCACTCCTGCTAGCCTACAATCCCCGCTGGTGGCTAAGTTAATTTTATTATAATTAAATATTCTCACTTAAATTCCTCAATAATGGTTCAATAGTTTTTTCCAAGTATTGTAGCTTAACCCCACTCCTGCTACGCCTACAATCCCCGCTGATTGCTCAAGTTAATTTTATTATAATTAAACCACCTTCTCACTTATATTCCTCAATAATTGTTCGATAATTTTTTTTCTCGAACTTCGCCAAATTAAACTTACAATTTAGCCCTGAAAGCACACTTAATTTTGTTCTGATAAACCAACAGTAAGATAAGATAAGATAAGATTATAGATGGGACGGGACCTATGTCCCACGGCACCGCAGCCACAAAAAAACTTATTGTGTCAAACCCTTCTTAGTTCTAGTAGACGAACCCTCCCCTCCTAAAGAGGTTGAGGAACTTTCCCTACTAGTTCTTTTTGCGCTACTATCTCCTTCGGCCTCAGCGTTCCAAAGGTTTCATAGCGCAAATTCTCGATTGCAACGCAATCGAACAACAGGTGAGAGGCCGTTTCCTCCTCTTCCTTACATAATCTGCACAATGGCTCCGAGCTAATAAGACAGGTGTTGTGCAGGTGCTTCCTGAACCTGCCGTGCCCTGTGAATAGGCCTGTGATTTAAGTAATCTGATTTCTGCCCAAGCACAGGGTCTCTTTGGTTCTTTGTTTACACAGCCAAGGCATCATGGTCTTGCTGTGTTTAACCCCAAGGACACATCACCCAGTTCTTTTCGTGCTCCCTCCAGATCTAATCTCTGAGAGCCGCACGAACCGAACCCCTGGTGATCCCCAGGACAGGCTCCGGACCGATGAAAGGTATGTTAGATCCATTCCTGGCCAGTTGGTAAGCTTTTTCATTCCCTTCAATACCCACATTAAGAAGACTTTTTCTTAATTTTTAAACTTAGATGTTCACTCCAAGAGCTATTTCACTTGCTTTTGCAGCCTTAGCCTGCAGAATGCTTGAATAGTGTAGAGAAAATTATTTATTTTCTATTTTAAAGAATTTACATCCTCTCTGAAAATAGAAAAATTACCTTCACCAGTATACAAATCTGACGGTCCTCTTTTTTTGCTTTTTAAATTGTCGAAGGAACAATTCAATTAGTGATTTTGGGGGATGAAATTATCAATTGAAGCGAGCGTTCTAGGAAGTTTATGACAGGTTGCTTTTTGTTATGGGCAAAGTTTTAGAGTTGCAACCTAGTTGGCTGTTTTGTACCCTGCTCGTAAATTTCTATAGAACTTTCCCATCATGATATTACTGCATTTTGTCTTTTTAAACAATGGTACGTGGATGTACGTGCTAAACGAGGGGGAATTCCGTCGCCATGCTTGCTTAAAAGAGAGATTTTATTTTTTCCTTTGCATGGGTACAAAACTTATTGATTCACTGCAATTTTTACGCTTCAGGCGTTTAAAATTAAAAACAATTTGGGTAGGACTGCCTGATTTAAAAAAAAGCAACTTTTAATCGATTTTCCCCCACCCTTCTGCAGTCGAGGCAAAAAAATGAAATAAAATGTACAATATTAAGCTTCTTAAAACTAGCTACAGAGGTGTGTCGCTGACCAAATTATTAATATGGTCCCTTTTAGTTTATGGCTATATAATCCAAATCGTCTTACTAATATTGTAAATATAAATCCAATCACTTACGAATTAGACAAGTTAAATGAAACAAATATTTGGTAGAGTCTACACTAAACGTTACTACTACTACGTAGCTCTACAGCCCGGGGTGTGCCTTGGCTTCCTTAACAATTCGACTCCAGACATCTCCTATTGGCTGTTTTTGTTTTCCATCCCGATACTCGCAAGGACTCTCAAGTCCTTCCTCAACATCATCAAGCCAACGTCTTCTTCATGCCTATGACGGGTACCACGCAGCAGTCTGCTCGGCATCCCTGTCTTCTGGCAATGTGGCCCCTAACCATTCCAATCGTCAGTGCCTTGATGAAACGGACCACATTCTCATTCCCACACAAGAGTATAAAGCTCACGGTTTTTTTCTGAGTCTCCATGTGCGAGAAGTGTTTATTATATTGAAACATTTTAAATTCGATCAACACTTTTTTTTGTCCATGCGTGCACACGTATGGGCACCGGCCTAGGTATCAATCCTGTGCTTTTCATACTAACCATAACGTTAGTTATGTAACAATACGTTCGATTCTTTTCAAGTGTCGATTGTAACAGAAGTTATTCACTTTTCATTTTATTCTTTATACACCAATTGGTACCAGAATTGTGTCAAGTTTTATTCAGTTTCGTCCATAGAATAATTTAGTTTCGCGCTAATAATTTCCTTTGAAGTCCAGATTTGAACTTATGTTTATGGAAATAAGTGCGCAGGTGAAGCTAAGATTCAGGCAAAAACTCCTCTTATACTGTAGGACTAAATAATAAGTCGTGAGAGATTGCATGAAAATGCCTCTTTGAAAAAAATCAACAAGAATGTAAAGTTTAAGGGGTCGTTGATTTTCCTTTTCTGAAGCAAAATTGTTGACTGTTTATTGAATCGAATTGATCTAAATAAAGGTCTCATTATTTTTTTCAACGAATTTTTCAATTACCTTTGCCGAAATTGGAACAATTGAAATAGGGGAGAAATAGGGGAAATGCCCAGTGGCATTTCCTCTCCGATATCACCCTCACTATATCCACCATCCCAGTCTGATTTCTGATCCACCTGTTACTTTTCCTCTCTTTTCTAGTAATTTTTAGCATACTTCTCTCCATGCTTCTGACAGTTCTTCTCAGTTTGTTCATGTCTTTTCTTGACAGGCTCCAAGTTTCACTAGCCTATACCAAAGTAGGCCTCACAACGCTGTTCCATAGTTTCTTTTTAGTTTCTATATTCACATTTGACCTGAACAGTTTTCTAAATGTATTATATATTCCCCAGCTGATTCCCACTCTTCTTGCTATTTCTTTTTCATACTTATCCTCTTTATCTATTAGCTGTCCTAAGTAAATAAACTCCTCCACTTCATCAGTTGTTTCTTCATTTATTCTTATTGACATAACATCACTACTGTTTATCCTCATTAATTTCGTTTTTTTCGGGTTTATTTTCAAGCCTAATTCTTTTGAATGCCTGACCAAGTCATTCAACATATTTGATAATTCATTTTTAGTTTTTCCTATTAGAACCAGGTCATCTGCGAATTTCATCGTATTTAACCATTCGCCATTAACGTTTATACCATATTTCTCCCAATGGCAGTTTTTAAATATTTCTTCCAGAACAGTTCCAAAACAGCAGAGGGAACATCTCCCTGTCTTAGGCCTCTTCTAATCTTAACGAATCTCTTCTTGTTTCCCAGATTTATCTGCATCTCAGCTTTCCTATAAACGTACTCAAATATGTTGATGTATTCTTCTGGAATCCCATTTTTTCTTAAGGTCTTCATTATTACTCCAGTATAAACGCTGTCGAAAGCTTTTTCGAAATCAACAAATAGTAAAAGAAGCGTACTCTGATACTCCTGTGCTTTTCGTATTAAACTCCGAATTACTAAAATTGCATCACAAGTGGAGAAATTGCGTTTAAATCCTACTTGGTCCACAGGAGAATCCATATTCAGTTGGGCCTCTATCCTTCTCGTTATAATAGCCATAAATATTTTATAGATCACTGACAGGAGGTTAATAGGCCTATAGTTTTTAATATCATTTTTATCACCCTTCTTGAACAATATTATAAGTTTTGACTTAAGCCAAGAAAGTTGCAAACAGACATTAAATAGATGGCATAACTCTTTCTTCAATTTCTCGCCACCCATTTTTACTTGTTCATTAACTATACCATCTAAGCCACCTGCCTTTCCACTTTTCAGTTTATTTATAGCGAATTCAATTTCCTGCGGGAGTATCTGCGGCAGTTCGTGAGTATCATAGCTACCATTGTATCCTACTTCTTCTTTCTCTTCTTCTGGAGCACTATATAAACAGCTATAGAAATCATGAATAATATCGAGTATCTCATCTTGATCCGTTTGAACAAAACCATTCTTGAGACATTTTATTATTGCGGAATTTAAATTATAAATATCAGAAGGCATGTTTGTCTCCTTCATTAGGCGCAATATTTTTGTAACACGCAACTAATCTGTGACATTAATGACCAAATATCTCTTAATTTCATCAATATTGTTTTGAAGCCGTATGAAAAATCTCAGTTTATTTTTATTTAAAAATAAAAAAAAACTTGTAAAGTAGAATGGTTTGCTTCAATCTATAATTTCAATCATATCCTTGTTTTAAATAAGTCAGTAAGGAGGGGGCACATGGATACATCGGATCCTCTTGTGAGACGGGCAACAAATTTTTCCTCTACCATTTTTTCGCTCAGATCAACCGTTTTAAGCATGAAATGCATTTGAGCCGTCTTAAAATGAAAACACCCTGTATAATAAATTCCTAATTATAGGTTAACTATAATTTGAGATTAACTACGCATAAATGTTCAAATTTCTATTTTCTGTAATTTTTCATTGAAAAATTTATTTTTAGAGGCATTTTTGGGGAATTAGGTGGGATGTAAAAGGCTTCCTCGTCTAATGTGTTAGTTTAGGATAATGGTATGTTTTACACACTATTATAATGCTTAGCAAAAAATATTGATTGATTGATTTAAAATATAAACATCAATGGTTAGCTGGTGGCAAAAAGAAATAATAATATTCTTGAATTAATCGTCCGATTTGGGTACCCCAGACAACCATTTAAGTTTGTCAAATTTGAACATTATAACAATGTTTTAGTTAGTTGAATCCTTGAAAATGGTTATAGTAAGACAAAAAAGTCCTAGTAAATTTTAACACCAGATTTTTTGCAGTAATATTACCAGAAGAATTCGTGATTAAGATATCGGTCTATAATCCTTCATCGGGCGCAGCTAATCTGTGAGATTAATGACCAAATATCTGTTAATTTCATCAAAAATGTTTTGGAAACGTATGATAAAATGTCAGTTTATTTCTATTTAGAAAAATCACAGAAATCCCTAATTTAGAGGTGCACAATTTTTGTAAATATGCGACAGTTTATTAGCGTCATTATCCAAGAAATTTTGGTGTCCTCTTTGTTCAGAAGAGCGAAAAAATGACCATGAGCTATTTCCGAACGTTTCTGTACATTCCTATTGTCACCAACTACCACCTGGCAAACACAATAAAATATTGTGGTTTCCTCGTCTTAACTCTAGGAAGTAGGTTTACATGTACACATTTTACATTTGTCAGAAATCCATTTTCAGGTGCGTCTAAACCTGTTTTTCTAAATAATTTTTTTGTTGTCCATTATTAGAGCCCCCCTATTCTCGTACGTTTTGCCTTCTTATAGCTTAAATCTAGGTTCCCAGATTTCATAAAGTAGTATTTATTCTTTATTATTGCTTTTAGATGTGTCTCTTGGTATTCATCTGGAATAATTTGCTTTAATATACTATAAGAGTTTACATCGAACGTTTCAATCAACAAGCTCTTTTATCTTTGCAATTTTCAACCGTTATGTTTGGCTTTCATTTCAAAACTGTCAACGACAGATTGGTCTAGAGGGCATAGTTTTTCATATCACTGCTAAGTTTGGGTATATTGTCGCTATATTGTTTCCCCAAGGTCACATTAATGTTGGCGTCGTTCTACAAAGGCTCTTTCAAGATTGTGGTGCCTTTCAGCATCCAATATTAAACAAATAATACAATTACCAATAGGGAAATCATTAAATTCAGGGTGTTGTACCCCAATTCTAATGTCTCCATTTAAATAATGTATATTTCTAGTACGGAATTTATAAGAAGAATACCTGTGAGGATCACCTATTTGATAACGTGCTTAGTAGATTGCTAAATCAATCAATTCTTTGCAATTACAATCACTTAATGAATGTCTATTTAGTAAAGCAGATAGTTTCCTATTTAAAAAAGCCATTCGTCCTTTTGCCAGGAGGTTCTATCCTTTGCCCTCTTCTCTGGCAGGTCCCCGATGGTCGGAACTTCATTTTCTGTTTTATCCAGGATGTTTATAAAACAAGAATGAATTTATTAAATTTTTATGTTTTAAGTATGTTTTTTAAACCCAAAATCAATTCAAATTATGTCCAAATTAAGTTATCTTCGCTTCTTACAATCAAAATCAGAAAAAGTGAATATTTAATAAAAACAAATTTAAAATTGGGGGAAAAAAAGATACCTAAGCTCCTTTCTACGAACTAAAAGCGTTTGATTTTTGAAAGGTACTTTTTTTTCAATAATCAAATGAGCTGACATTTGCATCGCATAATGAAAACCGCATTCCACTTCTTGTATATATGTGTGAGATACTTTGTATGAATGCAACCAATATTTCACCACCTTCACTGCGTATTTTTTTCCCTTTCTTTGACAACAGTTGGCCCATCAACTAATTATTATTTAAGCTGCTCTAACTAAAACTTCGATGTATAATCTAAAAATGATAAAGCATCATAATTAAGTCCAAGGAACAGTTTACAAAACAGTTTGCGGTGTAATCGTTAACCGTTCTAAAATCCGAATTAAAACTATTTTTTACTGGTAAGAAAATAAGTATTTATTTAAAAATGTTTTAAATTGTTTTAACTCCACTTTTTGAAATATCTAAAATTGAAGTGTCAAAACACTTGGGTTCAAAAACACTTTTTTATATTTATAATAAATTTCCCAAATAATGATGATAAACGACCAAAAATTTGTTTGGCCATTGAATAAATAAATAATTTATTTCAGAAGCCATTTTTTATTTAATTCCGTGTAAATGGTTGGTAATAATTCAACTCAAATTCTAGTAGCTGGCGCTGAATGATAACGGTAAATCTATTTTAATTTATATTATAAACAGGAATTTTAAAAAAAATAACGTACCAATTATTTCATCGCATTTCTCCATTTTCTTTTGTTTTTATGCAGTTAATCGAGTTGTGCAGTGAACGGCCCTATTATTGCACTTTCAAATCTATTAATTTTAATTATTACCCATTAATTTTCTATTTTTAATGGTTCTTGATTGGCAGTCAACACGATAATTCGTTACTATAAAAGTCTAGTTTATGTAGTTCAACTATACAAAAATATAAATATATGGCCATCACAAATTTGGTAAATTAATCGTTGAAGTCATGTAGTGTACGAGTAGTGTGCTGTAATGAAAACCAAAAATTAGTTTTTTTACAACTTTTGGTCTTGTAGAATACAAAATTTTTTTTGTCAGGATGAATTTGCATTTATTTAGGTCTACCACCAGGTAAACCCTTAAAAATCCTTCTTTTTCTGTACAAATCATAAGCCTTATATAAAATTAACTTAATGATAATGTTCAAAAAATTCTTTTTCCTAATCAAATTGCAACCTACTCCCAAATTCGGGGCAATTTTGGAGGAAACAACTTGGAAATTGAATAGAGCTTATTTATAATATTTATTGAATAAGTTTAGTTCTTGGCCAATATTTAACCTTCGATTGAGATGAAGTATTCATTCGTAGTTGGCAAACTAAACATGAGTTTGTTTACTTACTCCTCGAATGTTACTAAACTCTTCATGTTCACAGAGTAAGTTTAAACCCCGTTTGATCAAATCCAGGTGTGCGCACAACTTTATTAAGTTTTTGAGTAACTGAATTTGTGCTCAAAAAGTTTATTCTGTCCCTTTATTAAATTAATAAATTTAAACCTTTTTTCTAGTGAGATCAATTAAGGGTGTTTTACATCGTTTTTACTGTAGCAATAAATATACGTGCAGTTATTACAAACTAATAATGGCATAACCACAGAAATAAAGGCGAGAATAGCGGTAGGAAACAGAAGCCTTTTCGCTGTTCATCAAGGTTTTGGCGGTTTAAGGATTTGTCTCGCAAGGTTAAGATAATAGCCTATAAAACAATAATTAGACCCATTAAAAACCTGGATGCTCAGCAAAGAAAGTGAAAAGCTACTCAGGGGTGATTAATGTGATTTATTGATCTGGTTCTCGACAGTCCTTAAAGTAGGGGATCTGGACCTCCTCAACAAGTTTTTCCAATTTATCCCGGTCTACGGCCTGAAGGCGTCATCTTCTTACGCCAACCTGACGAAGGTCTTCAGCCATCTAAATCGAGGGCGCCATTTGAATTCTTCTGCCTCCTGGGTTTTCGAGGCACCCGCAGGCATCCTTTCCACATGTCCCCAAACCATCTCAATCTCCCCTTCTTTATTTGGGCGACTAGGTCTGGTTCTCCAAAAACAATTCTATCAGTTCAAGGTTCTCTTTCTTATTTTCTAGTCACCATTCTCGCACTTAGGACCAAATATCTTTCCTAAATATTTTTCATTTCCCAAACCCCTGAGTAGCTTTTCACTTTCTTTGCTGAGCATCCAGGTTTTTAATGGGTCTAATTATTGTTTTATAGACTATTATCTTAACCTTGCGAGGCAAATCCTTAAACCGCCAAAACCTTGATGAACAGCGAAAAGGCATCTGTTTCCTACCGCTATTCTCGCCTTTATTTCTGTGGTTATGCCATTATTATTTTGTAATAACTGCACGTATATTTATTGCTACAGTAAAAACGATGTAAAACACCCTTATAAGAAGTTTTAAATCTTAAAAGTAACTTCCTCATTCATTCAATGTTCGGATTTACAGATAACTTCTCATATAATAAGTAATTCTGTTATACGATTATTCTTTACGCTAAAAATAGTAATTTGGTGATTTGTATTTTCGAATTTTCTAGCTAAGATTTATAAAGAGGTTCCTGATATTGTTCACGTACATGAGCATTTTATTATTTATGCACTTTTTGACGTTTCATCTCTTATTAAAACTGTTCTACCGGATGGTTTTAATTATTATTCGATATAAATACGCCCTGAATGGATGGAATATCAGATTTGAGTTTAATTTTGTTTTTCGTATTTTAGATATAGATATTTTAGCCCTTCTTTCTTTCGACCTACTCTAAAAATCGTAGGTTTTTAGTAAAACGATTTTAGTAATAATAATCGTTTAAGTTACGAGAAAAAAAAAGCGTATTTACAGTTTTCACAGCTATTCTCGAATAAAACAATTTTTTTGATTAGCTCAGGATTCCAACATTGCTTGGAGGATAACCTTAGAAGTTTACAACAAGAAAATAGTGTGTTTTTTTAATATATTTTATAAACATCAAATTTCAAATGAGCGTGTGGACAAACAGACAAATCATAATCGTCTTAAAATTACTTAGTAAAAAGTAATCACCAATTTTTTCAGCAGTTGCTTAAATGGTGCCAGGTTTTGGATGATAGTGATAGCGCTTTTTCGTACATCTATTAAATAAATAGTAACTAAATTTTTCGTGGGATTCGAACTGACAATACTATTTGCTCAGGCGAAGAATATCTTTTGTTTTCAAATTAATGCTTTAATACCTCTCATTTGAATTTGATTTTTTTTACCTACTTTGAGCAGCGCACATGGTTTTAAATGAAGTTTGATGTGAAAGATTTCGATCTTACTTTACACTTACTGAACTGACCCCCATAATTTTAGCCACATTCAATGTTTTTAAATCAATATTTCTAATAACATCCCAAGAATTCAATCAGCAAGTATATATAATTTTTTCCTGAATCCTGCTTGTCCACTGTCTTGTAAGAAACACAAGTATAATACTGAATCTAAATTTGACTAGCTTGTTTTTAAACACGATTTGAGGAGGGAAACCTCGAACGCCAAACCACTGTGGAAAATTTGTGCATAGATATTCAAATGACTTTTCTTATATGCTTTCGATCAGTTATACACTTTGTAAAAGTTAACGATATAGATTTTCAAACAAAGGCTGGTCTGTCATAAAAAAGGTTGAACTTCTTTTTTTCACTGCAGCGATGTCTGCATTCTCCTTGTGCACTCCAGAAGGGATGCAACTTATTTCCTTCTACATGTTTTTTGGTATTTGCAATGGCAGCTCTTTTAAATTGGATCTACATCTCCTGTATATCGTATTTATGAGAGCTTATCGACCGGAGAGGAAGGCCATGGTCGATTGTTTTTAATAAATTATGTTTTAGAAGTAAAAAAAAAAATATCCGGTTTTATACAATTGTGTTTTTTTGGGGGGGAGTAAATATGTATCTGCGATCAAGTAGACAGAGAGAGCAAATCATGCTTTAGGTCTTTCAGACTTAGGATTAAAAGCTGTTCTTCAACGCCAAGAGTGAAACGAAATGAAAAATTTCAGGCTGAATTTGTTCCCCGTTCGATTGTGTTGTGTTACCCCCAAAAATACCTGCAAGTGAACGATTCTGCAACAATATTTCCAAATAATTAAGCCTCTTTTTTGCTTACATGAGGTTATTTGAAGTAGTTTTATTTTCCTGGAGTGATTGGGTTAGATCAAAAACACCTGTTTTGCATCTTCTTAACACAGAAAGAACGTAATGAAGTCGAAAAGTGAATTAAAGCCACCCAAAAACACTCGATAAAAGATGCGTTAGTTAACTGTGTTAAGTTAAGAAATAACATCTACTAACTAAAGAAAGCTTTATGTTTAATAAAAGTATTAGCAATTAAAATAATAATATACGAATAACAACATTACTGTTGTTGATATTATTGTACCATGGTTTGATTGAATATTAGGTGCCTACTTTGCTAATATACAACTACTGTATTTTACAATTTCAAAGAGAGAGAAATTTTTTTTTGTAAAATTTTGATTGGTATTTGTCAAAAAATACTTAATTATTAAATACAAAAATAAGACAATTAAATTATTGTGTGAAAATTTGCTTTTATTTTTCACTAAGCGCTTTAGAACCGTGTGGTATCTTCAATTTTACATCAGTAAAAAATGTCTTGTAAGAGAATCCACCGAATTTAAAGATTTTCCAATCTAAAATTATACAATTCAATTTATAAGAAAAATCTAAAAACTTTTTCAATTCCCTGATAGAAAAAACATAAAAGAGAGGATTACTCTATTTTATCAATTATAATCAATCAAATTGTGGTTGGTTGATTATTTGCTGAATTGTCTGTAAACTTACGCCCGAACGAATTTCGTTAACCAATTCATGCGCGCTTATAGTTAAATGAAGAAGTTTTTTACATTTTCAAAAATATATTTGGTTAATTTTTAAAAATATTAGATTTCATACTTTTGTGATTTTTACAGCTTTAAAAACTCGTTAACTTGTTCATTGCTAATTATGTAACCGCAGAGACCAAATTTGAGCCCGAAATTTGTAACTAAGCACACTTCTCAATCTAGAACGGTGTGCTTCAGGCTCAGTTACCCTAATCAATAAAATAACCTTTCATTACCTCCCGGCTACCACCATCGTTGCAATTGCTTCCTTAGCAAAATAAGATGGTATCGTGCAGCTTCAGCATTTTTACAGAGTCCGACTTGTCTACGTAATTACTTCTTCTAATTCAATATAGACCAGATTTACCAGAACTGCTACAACAAACTGAGTGTAAATAAGCAGACCAATATTCATAGTTATAATTTACAAATAATTTGCTTTAATTCCATAAAAGTAATCGCTTAATTCTACATTCAGGAAGGATATATTTTTACGTCCAACTACCGATTAGGTGTCGTGCACGGTGCCGGATAAAACAAAAAATACTTTTTTAAAGAAGTACAACAATGTCTGTTTTTCAAGTAATATTTTGTCCTTATTACAGGCATCATTAGGTACATCAAGAAAAAGTCACGCTTGGTTTAGAGTCTCATCTTTGCCTAAGTATAATCCCTTTATACTTAAAAGTAATCACTATCACTAGACTTTTGAAGTGGGTATTTACAGTATTATCGCAACGCACTAAGTGGCACCAACTGCCTTCACAGTCAGAAAGTTACTGTTAAGAAAGTAAAGGTTATTTGCATCATCCTTTTATGTCCAACTACCGATTAGGTGTCGAGCACGGTGGCGGATAAAACAGAAAATACTTTTTTATTGAAGTACAACAATGTCTTTTTGTCAAGTAATATTTTGTCCTTATTACAGGCATCATTACGTACATCAAGAAAAAGTCGTGCTTTGTTTAGAATCTGAATTTGACCTAAGTATAATCCCCTTATACTTAAAAGTAATCACTATCACTAGACTTTTGAAGTGGGTAATTACAGTATTATCGCAACGCAGTAAGCGGCACCAACTGTCGTAACAGTCTGAAAGTTACTGTTAATAATGTAAAGGTTATTTGCATCATTCTTTTATGTCCAACTACCGATTAGGTGTCGTGCACGGTGCCGGATAAAACAGAATATACTTTTTTAATGAATTACAACAATGTCTGTTTGTCAAGTAATATTTTGTCCTTATTACAGGCATCATTTGGTACATGAAGAAAAAGTCATGCTTGGATTAGAATCTGAATTTTACCTAAGTATAATCCCCTTGTACTTAAAAGTAATCACTATCACTAGACTTTTGAAGTGGGTAATTACTGTATTATCGCAAAGCAGTAAGCGGCACCAACTGCCGTCACAGTCTAAAAGTTACTGTTAATAAAGTAAAGGTTATTTGCATCATCCTTTTATGTCCAACTACTGATTAGGTGTCGCGCACGGTGCCGGATAAAGTAAAAAATACTTTTTTAATGAAGTACAACAATGTCTGTTTGTCAAGTAATATTTTGTCTTTATTAGAGGCATCATTACGTACATCAAGAAAAAGTCATGCTTGGTTTAGAATCTGAATTTTACCTAAGTATAATCCCCTTACACTTAAAAGTAATCACTATCACTAGACTTTTGAAGTGGGTAATTACAGTATTATCGCAACGCAGTAAGCGACACCAACTGCCGTCACAGTCAAAAAGTTACTGTTAATAAAGTAAAGGTTATTTGCATCATCCGTTTATGTCCAACTACCGATTAGGTGTCGCGCACGGTGCCGGATAAAACAGAATATATTCTTTAAATGAAGTACAACAATGTCTGTTTGTCAAGTAATATTTTGTCTTTATTACAGGCATCATTAGGTACATGAAGACAAAGTCATGCTTGGTTTAGAATCTGAATTTTACCTAAGTATAATCCCCTTGTACTTAAAAGTAATCACTATCACTAGACTTTTGAAGTGGGTAATTACAGTATTATCGCAACGCAATAAGCGGCACCAACTGCCGTAACAGTCTGAAAGTTACTGTTAATAATGTAAAGGTTATTTGCATCATCCTTTTATGTCTAACTACCGATTAGGTGTCGCGCACGGTGCCGGATAAAACAGAACATATTCTTTTAATGAAGTACAACAATGTCTGTTTGTCAAGTAATATTTTGTCCTTATTACAGGCATCATTACGTACATGAAGAAAAAGTCATGCTTGGTTTAGAATCTGAATTTTGCATAAGTATAATCCCCTTGTACTTAAAAGTAATCACTATCACTAGACATTTGAAGTGGGTAATTACAGTATTATCGCAAAGTAGTAAGCGGCACCAACTGCCGTCACAGTCTAAAAGTTACTGTTAATAAAGTAAAGGTTATTTGCATCATCCTTTTATGTCCAACTACAGATTAGGTGTCGCGCACGGTGCCGGATAAAACAGAATATACTCTTTTAATGAAGTACAACAATGTCTGTTTGTCAAGTAATATTTTGTCTTTATTACAGGCATCATTAGGTACATGAAGAAAAAGTCATGCTTGGTTTAGAATCTGAATTTTACCTAAGTATAATCCCCTTGTACTTAAAAGTAATCACTATCACTAGACTTTTGAAGTGGGTAATTACAGTATTATCGCAAAGCAGTAAGCGGCACCAACTGCCGTCACAGTCTGAAAGTTACTATTAATAAAGTTAAGGTTAATTGCATCATCCTTTTATGTCCAACTACCGATTAGGTGTCGTGCACGGTGCCGGATAAAACAGAATATACTTTTTTAATGAAGTACAACAATGTCTGTTTGTCAAGTAATATTTTGTCCTTATTACAGGCATCATTAAGTACATGAAGAAAAAGTCATGCTTGGTTTAGAATCTGAATTTTGCATAAGTATAATCCCCTTATACTTAAAAGTAATCACTAACACTAGACTTTTGAAGTGGGTATTTACAGTATTATCGTACAACAGTAAGCGGCACCAACTGCCGTCACAGTCTGAACGTTACTGTTAATAAAGTTAAGGTTAATTGCATCATCCTTTTATGTCCAACTACCGATTAGGTGTCGTGCACGGTGCCGGATAAAACAGAATATACTTTTTTAATGAAGTACAACAATGTCTGTTTGTCAAGTACTTTTTTGTCTTTATTAGAGGCATCATTAGGTACATGAAGAAAAAGTCATACTTGGTTTAGAATCTGAATTTTACCTAAGTATAATTCCCTTGTACTTAAAAGTAATCACTATCACTAGACTTTTGAAGTGTGTAATTACAGTATTATCGCAGAGCAGTAAGCGGCACCATCTGCTGTCACAGTCTAAAAGTTACTGTTAATAAAGTAAAGGTTATTTGCATCATCCTTTTATGTCCAACTACCGATTAGGTATCGCGCACGGTGCCGGATAAAACAGAATATACTTTTTTAATGAAGTACAACAATGTCTGTTTGTCAAGCAATATTTTGTCCTTATTACAGGCATCATTACGTACATGAAGAAAAAGTCATGCTTTGTTTAGAATCTGAATTTTACCTAAGTATAATCCCCTTGTACTTAAAAGTAATCACTATTACTAGACTTTTGAAGTGGGTAATTACAGTATTATCGGAAAACAGTAAGCGGCACCAACTGCCGTCACAGTCTGAAAGTTACTATTAATAAAGTTAAGGTTAATTGCATCATCCTTTTATGTCCAACTACCGATTAGGTGTCGTGCACGGTGCCGGATAAAACAGAATATACTTTTTTAATGAAGTACAACAATGTCTGTTTGTCAAGTAATATTTTGTCCTTATTACAGGCATCATTAAGTACATGAAGAAAAAGTCATGCTTGGTTTAGAATCTGAATTTTGCATAAGTATAATCCCCTTATACTTAAAAGTAATCACTAACACTAGACTTTTGAAGTGGGTATTTACAGTATTATCGTACAACAGTAAGCGGCACCAACTGCCGTCACAGTCTGAACGTTACTGTTAATAAAGTTAAGGTTAATTGCATCATCCTTTTATGTCCAACTACCGATTAGGTGTCGTGCACGGTGCCGGATAAAACAGAATATACTTTTTTAATGAAGTACAACAATGTCTGTTTGTCAAGTACTTTTTTGTCTTTATTAGAGGCACCATTAGGTACATGAAGAAAAAGTCATACTTGGTTTAGAATCTGAATTTTACCTAAGTATAATCCCCTTGTACTTAAAAGTAATCACTATTACTAGACTTTTGAAGTGGGTAATTACAGTATTATCGCAACACAGTAAGCGGCACCAACTGCCGTCACAGTCTAAAAGTTACTGTTAATAAAGTAAAGGTTATTTGCATCATCCTTTTATGTCCAACTACTGATTAGGTGTCGCGCACGGTGCCGGATAAAACAGAATATACTTTTTTAATGAAGTACAACAATGTCTGTTGGTCAAGTAATATTTTGTCTTTATTAGAGGCATCATTACGTACATCAAGAAAAAGTCATGCTTGGTTTAGAATCTGAATTTTACCTAAGTATAATTCCCTTGTACTTAAAAGTAATCACTATCACTAGACTTTTGAAGTGGGTAATTACAGTATTATCGCAAAGCAGTAAGCGGCACCATCTGCTGTCACAGTCTAAAAGTTACTGTTAATAAAGTAAAGGTTATTTGCATCATCCTTTTATGTCCAACTACCGATTAGGTATCGCGCACGGTGCCGGATAAAACAGAATATACTTTTTTAATGAAGTACAACAATGTCTGTTTGTCAAGTAATATTTTGTCCTTATTACAGGCATCATTAGGTACATGAAGAAAAAGTCATGCTTGGTTTAGAATCTGAATTTTACCTAAGTATAATCCCCTTGTACTTAAAAGTAATCACTATTACTAGACTTTTGAAGTGGGTAATTACAGTATTATCGCAGAGCAGTAAGCGGCACCAAATGCCGTCACAGTCTAAAAGTTACTGTTAATAAAGTAAAGGTTATTTGCATCATCCTTTTATGTCCAACTACCGATTAGGTGTCGCGCACGGTGCCGGATAAAACAGAATATACTTTTTTAATGAAGTACAACAATGTCTGTTTGTCAAGTAATATTTTGTCCTTATTACAGGCATCATTAAGTACATGAAGAAAAAGTCATGCTTGGTTTAGAATCTGAATTTTACCTAAGTATAATCCCCTTGTACTTAAAAGTAATCACTATTACTAGACTTTTGAAGTGGGTAATTACAGTATTATCGCAACACAGTAAGCGGCACCAACTGCCGTCACAGTCTAAAAGTTACTGTTAATAAAGTAAAGGTTATTTGCATCATCCTTTTATGTCCAACTACTGATTAGGTGTCGCGCACGGTGCCGGATAAAACAGAATATACTTTTTTAATGAAGTACAACAATGTCTGTTTGTCAAGTAATATTTTGTCCTTATTACTGGCATCATTAGGTACATGAAGAAAAAGTCATGCTTGGTTTAGAATCTTAATTTTACCTAAGTATAATCCCCTTGTACTTAAAAGTAATCACTATTACTAGACTTTTGAAGTGGGTAATTACAGTATTATCGCAAAACAGTAAGCGGCACCAACTGCCGTCACAGTCTAAAAGTTACTGTTAATAAAGTAAAGGTTATTTGCATCATCCTTTTATGTCCAACTACCGATTAGGTGTCGCGCACGGTGCCGGATAAAACAGAATATACTTTTTTAATGAAGTACAACAATGTCTGTTTGTCAAGTAATATTTTGTCCTTATTACAGGCATCATTAAGTACATGAAGAAAAAGTCATGCTTGGTTTAGAATCTGAATTTTACCTAAGTATAATCCCCTTGTATTTAAAAGTAATCACTATTACTAGACTTTTGAAGTGGGTAATTACAGTATTATCGCAACACAGTAAGCGGCACCAACTGCCGTCACAGTCTAAAAGTTACTGTTAATAAAGTAAAGGTTATTTGCATCATCCTTTTATGTCCAACTACTGATTAGGTGTCGCGCACGGTGCCGGATAAAACAGAATATACTTTTTTAATGAAGTACAACAATGTCTATTGGTCAAGTAATATTTTGTCTTTATTAGAGGCATCATTACGTACATCAAGAAAAAGTCATGCTTGGTTTAGAATCTGAATTTTACCTAAGTATAATTCCCTTGTACTTAAAAGTAATCACTATCACTAGACTTTTGAAGTGGGTAATTACAGTATTATCGCAGAGCAGTAAGCGGCACCATCTGCTGTCACAGTCTAAAAGTTACTGTTAATAAAGTAAAGGTTATTTGCATCATCCTTTTATGTCCAACTACCGATTAGGTATCGCGCACGGTGCCGGATAAAACAGAATATACTTTTTTAATGAAGTACAACAATGTCTGTTTGTCAAGTAATATTTTGTCCTTATTACAGGCATCATTAGGTACATGAAGAAAAAGTCATGCTTGGTTTAGAATCTGAATTTTACCTAAGTATAATCCCCTTGTACTTAAAAGTAATCACTATTACTAGACTTTTGAAGTGGGTAATTACAGTATTATCGCAGAGCAGTAAGCGGCACCAAATGCCGTCACAGTCTAAAAGTTACTGTTAATAAAGTAAAGGTTATTTGCATCATCCTTTTATGTCCAACTACCGATTAGGTGTCGCGCACGGTGCCGGATAAAACAGAATATACTTTTTTAATGAAGTACAACAATGTCTGTTTGTCAAGTAATATTTTGTCCTTATTACAGGCATCATTAAGTACATGAAGAAAAAGTCATGCTTGGTTTAGAATCTGAATTTTACCTAAGTATAATCCCCTTGTACTTAAAAGTAATCACTATTACTAGACTTTTGAAGTGGGTATTTACAGTATTATCGTACAACAGTAAGCGGCACCAACTGCCGTCACAGTCTGAACGTTACTGTTAATAAAGTTAAGGTTAATTGCATCATCCTTTTATGTCCAACTACCGATTAGGTGTCGTGCACGGTGCCGGATAAAACAGAATATACTTTTTTAATGAAGTACAACAATGTCTGTTTGTCAAGTACTTTTTTGTCTTTATTAGAGGCATCATTAGGTACATGAAGAAAAAGTCATACTTGGTTTAGAATCTGAATTTTACCTAAGTATAATCCCCTTGTACTTAAAAGTAATCACTATTACTAGACTTTTGAAGTGGGTAATTACAGTATTATCGCAACACAGTAAGCGGCACCAACTGCCGTCACAGTCTAAAAGTTACTGTTAATAAAGTAAAGGTTATTTGCATCATCCTTTTATGTCCAACTACTGATTAGGTGTCGCGCACGGTGCCGGATAAAACAGAATATACTTTTTTAATGAAGTACAACAATGTCTGTTGGTCAAGTAATATTTTGTCTTTATTAGAGGCATCATTAAGTACATGAAGAAAAAGTCATGCTTGGTCTAGAATCTGAATTTTACCTAAGTATAATCCCCTTGTACTTAAAAGTAATCACTATTACTAGACTTTTGAAGTGGGTAATTACAGTATTATCGCAACACAGTAAGCGGCACCAACTGCCGTCACAGTCTAAAAGTTACTGTTAATAAAGTAAAGGTTATTTGCATCATCCTTTTATGTCCAACTACTGATTAGGTGTCGCGCACGGTGCCGGATAAAACAGAATATACTTTTTTAATGAAGTACAACAATGTCTATTGGTCAAGTAATATTTTGTCTTTATTAGAGGCATCATTACGTACATCAAGAAAAAGTCATGCTTGGTTTAGAATCTGAATTTTACCTAAGTATAATTCCCTTGTACTTAAAAGTAATCACTATCACTAGACTTTTGAAGTGGGTAATTACAGTATTATCGCAGAGCAGTAAGCGGCACCATCTGCTGTCACAGTCTAAAAGTTACTGTTAATAAAGTAAAGGTTATTTGCATCATCCTTTTATGTCCAACTACCGATTAGGTATCGCGCACGGTGCCGGATAAAACAGAATATACTTTTTTAATGAAGTACAACAATGTCTGTTTGTCAAGTAATATTTTGTCCTTATTACAGGCATCATTACGTACATGAAGAAAAAGTCATGCTTTGTTTAGAATCTGAATTTTACCTAAGTATAATCCCCTTGTACTTAAAAGTAATCACTATTACTAGACTTTTGAAGTGGGTAATTACAGTATTATCGGAAAACAGTAAGCGGCACCAACTGCCGTCACAGTCTAAAAGTTACTGTTAATAAAGTAAAGGTTATTTGCATCATCCTTTTATGTCCAACTACCGATTAGGTTTCGCGCACGGTGCCGGATAAAACAGAATATACTTTTTTAATGAAGTACAACAATGTCTGTTGGTCAAGTAATATTTTGTCTTTATTAGAGGCATCATTACGTACATCAAGAAAAAGTCATGCTTGGTTTAGAATCTGAATTTTACCTAAGTATAATCCCCTTGTACTTAAAAGTAATCACTATTACTAGACTTTTGAAGTGGGTAATTACAGTATTATCGCAACACAGTAAGCGGCACCAACTGCCGTCACAGTCTAAAAGTTACTGTTAATAAAGTAAAGGTTATTTGCATCATCCTTTTATGTCCAACTACTGATTAGGTGTCGCGCACGGTGCCGGATAAAGTAAAAAATACTTTTTTAAAGAATTACAACGTTGATTTTGGTATTTACCCGCTATTTATGTCAATTCTTTCAAAGTAATGGTCTATAAATTATGAAAATACCTATCTACAAAGGTTACAGTCGTTGCAAACGTTTATGTAATACCTTTATTAATCTATATTTATGATTTTGTGGTGTAGTAGAGAGCCTGAATGGGAGATTTTATTTTCACCTCGTGTGAATCAAGTGGTGCCTTTAAAGTCTATTGAAAATAGCTAAAGTTTTTGACGTTTTTTAATTGTATGTAATTTAAACATGTGAAATAAATTAAGGATGTTATCCCATTGTTAAATTTTTGAATATTGGTCCGAATCCAAGACTGAACTTCGTTAAATTTATATTATTCTTCTCCTTTACCATGTAAAGCAATAACAGCAGACCCGAAAACAATTTGGCGTAGCAGCCCAGAGAATGATTTTCATCCCTCAATAATTCAATAATAATTTACTTAATAATTTACTTTTCATCTCCTGTTTAGAATAGTGGGAAAAATTAATTGATTTGGCCAAACTATCTCGTATTATCGGAACGATCGTTAAAAATGGTGAAGTAGTGTAAAAGTTTTCTAGCAAACTGTCTTGGCAATTCGTATGGGATTCGTACGGAAGTATCCAGGCCGCTTTCCAGAGTTTAGCTTACACTTTTTCTTATTCATTAAGGTGAAACACTTCATGTTTAACTAAGTAGATGAACTCGATTACTTTTATTCAATATCTCGGCAGCTAATATATATACTTTTTTTTTGCAATTAATTGCTAAAAACCTTAAGAATCAGTTTTCATTTATATTTTAATGGAATTCTTTTTTATTTTTATTTTGTCTTTATTCTTTACATTGAGGGTCAAAACCATCCAACTTTGCTTTAAATGTTTCAAATATGCTGTTGTACTTTTAACAAATTGCATTTTGGGGGTTATGGTGAAATGGATAACAAGTAACACCCAACTTTTTGTATCATATAAACAAATATAATGTTATAAAACGGTAGGCTTTAACGTAAAATATGAATTTTATTCGCTTGAACAACTAAAAATGGTCAACTCCACTTCTGTCTTTTCTACCTTGATCTCCTCTTCAGGGTATTCGCCAAACACTCTGGGGCTGGCAAAGGGCAGTAAAGATTTTTCCAAATTTTGGAAACGGCGATCTGGTGTACACCGTTAGATTTGTGGATCACCACACTCTATTGTTTATTTACAATATGTTTCACAGCATTTCTTTCAAATTCATTTATCGCTCTATTACACTCTCAACTCCATTCTCAAGTCAATCTCCATCGGAACGGAAATTCAACCGAAATCAAAGGAGGGTAGGCGCTTACCTTAACAGAATGCGGGATTCTCTGTTGAAGATAATATTTGTACCAAATCATTTTCAGCAACCACAACAACTGAAGACCGACCATTCAACCGAAATCAAAGGAGGGTAGGCGCTTACCTCAACAGAATGCGAGATTCTCTGTTGAAGATAATATTTGTACCGAATCATTTTCAGCAACCACAACAGGAACAGAAGTGAAGTCAGAAGACAAAGAAGGAGAATGAGAATGAATATACAGGGTGAACCAGTAAGTATTGTCTATAGGCCTACTGTGTGTAGTACATCTAAAGTGGACTTCAAAGACCAACTTCATATTTCCCACTGTTGGGTGCTCGTGAACACGTTTTCTTGTAAAACAAACGTAATTTCTCATACGAAGATAAAAGGAATCCTGGAAAATGATATACCGTTTGAAAGCCCATTAAACAAGGAAACTTTTATAAAAAGTGCCACCACCTAGGTCTGATAATGTTCACGTAAGAGCCTAATGAGTTTTCTTAAAAATTTCGATTACTTTTATTTTTCCAGCATTCGGAGGAAGATTGAGGCTGTTTGGAGAATAACTTATGCTTCGAAATGGTATCAGTTTTTAGAAAATTTATCTGTCTTTCTAACCGTGTCATCAGAATCGAATTCAGATTAAAACTTTTTGAGTAATAACATTTTTATTGAAAAAAAATAATGATTTTAGAAAAAAAAATTAAAGTGACGTCACTCAAGAACAGTGGAAAATATGAAGTTGGCCAATACGTCATTGAACTCCACTTTAGATGTACTACACACAGTAGACCTGTGGACAATACTTACTGGTTCACCCTGTTGGATAAGTAAGAAACCAAACCCGAAAATGCATCATTACCATCATCTTTTCCATTCAAGGTTGAACATTAGAAAATTCCCTTCTCACCGGGTACCGTTTCTCATTTTATTTATTAGCCATTATTGTTTAAAAATATTTACAAGCATCGTTTTCCTATTTAATATTCAGTAATTTTTCTCATAGCTTCCATTAAAAAAGAATGTAAACAAACCGAAAGAAGTTTTAAGCAATAAAAGCAAAGCCAGGTAGATGAGTAATCAAACTAACCCAGTTGATTAATTAACTAGATTATAGAGTACCGTTGAATGGATAGGGTTTTTAGGACATTGATTCGGAAACCTGGCGAAATGATCAAATGAAGTGAAAGAAGCTTTATTTGATGAATTTACCAGTAGCGCAGCGCGCTTGCTGGATGAAACAATGCTGCTTTTAATTATTTCCTACAACGCCATCAGCAAAAACTAAACAGTAGAAACTCTCCGCCTTCAACTTAACTAAGAGGATGTCGACCAGAATTGCCTACAAAAGCGATGGCAACAGAACCCCCTGTAGGCAATCTCTAACCACCCTGACCGCCACTGAGTAGTTGGTCTAATTCGGTCTGATAAATTAGATGATCCACTGACAGAAATGCCCGGCAGGCACTTCGCTTGGCCTTCCTTATTTCCTAAATATAACTGCGTCAGTACTCGCTCATTGGATACCCGGTCATGGTTAATTTTGGCCTTACTTTAATTAGCCTGCTCACCTCTTTCCTCTGACTGTTTTCGACCTTGGGGGGTCTGATCATATCTGGGCAGTTTTCCTGATAGGCCTCCCAATATCGCCTCATTAATTTGGACTACTGCCTGCTAACAACAATCTTAAAGCTTGATAGGGACTCAGTAAGTGATTGCGTAAACCCCCGCCCAATGGGTTATCTTAAGGCTTCGCAGCCTCTTGGTAACGAGAGGCGGAACGTACTCGTATATATCGAACCGAATATGCTTATGCTAATATACTAAACAAGACGCTCGATACATGCCAATTAACTAACTACCCTACTTGACATGCACCGCGTAGCAAGGGTTTTATATTGTAACACCTCACGGCTGGTTGCAGTCACAAAATTTGGGTCTAATCCTATATTAGACACATGCAACCCTTCCTTTGAAATACCCCCTGCCAATAGGCAGCTCGGACAGAGAGGTCTGGTGGGTCTCTAAAGCCACTCCGTCCCACTAGCGAAGTAGCTTTGGCAGGGCCTGTGGCTTCCGACATCAGCTTCTCCTTAAGCTAGGTCTGTTTAATATTTTAATCGCTCCGAGTTATGCCAACAAAACTTAAATCATTAACATATAAAAAACAAGCTACTTTTAGTCATAATATATTTTTTAGGAAATCCTTTTCTGATTTTGTAACCTCTGAGTTGTATTTGATAAAAATGTATTTTGTTTATTATTATGATTTTAAAAAAGATGGCAGTAAAGAGGAAAAATTAATAAATCACCAAAATATCATATTTCAGGTTTTTATTAGCTTTTAGCCTTTAGTGTGATAGTTTTTAGTTTTAAGTTTTGTTTGGCAATACACCACATCAACTATGTGCATCCCGTAACAACTGCTGTTTTGGATATACAGTGTTATCAAGTAAATTCTAATTTATTTAACAACAAATTCTTAGAGAATTAATTCTAAAATCTTCCCACATAGCCGAAGCATTTTTAAAGAATTCGGAGAAATTTATGAAGGAATCAAATACCATCACTAACGAATTGGTTATACGAAATTTACATGGAATTCAACTGAAAGATGAAGACATTCCCTACGATTTAATTGGAAATGTGTTAGTAGAGGGAAAATGGCGGTTCTGGCGCACCTAAATTGTGCAAGATCCAAACTCCTCCCAATATGACCGAGTAATCATCGAGTTCAACGAAGCTGTAAGCCATACCGATCAGAACCATTCTATCACCCCCTATCATAGAATTTGACGAGGCTGAAATCCGCACCACCACAACAAAAAGAGGAATCGTATTAAAAGATAATAACGGCATTATTTATTAAATCTCATAAAAGAAAAATAACGTTACCGCTAAAATTTGGATTTTGAAGTAAATTACCCATTTTCGAAGTGTACAAGACACCGAAATGTCACAGTAAATTTGATGTAGAAAGTTAAATGATCGATGTTTTCGATCTTAGTTTTGAAATTTGTACCAAATACAAACGTTTATATCACTCTTCCTTCTTTTCGACTTTTAATAAAATCTTTACCGAATCGTAAAGAATAGATAACTCTATAAACGGTATCAATAGCATTGCTAAAGTCTTAATAGTTAATTGTTATGGAAGGTTATATTTTGAAAGTTTCCGTATTCGTTCAAAATTTCCAACTCTTATATCTCTACGTTATCTATTAAAGTTATCTTTTCTCTATAATTTGGTAAATAATTCATTAAAATCCGAAAAGAAGGGAAAGAGATATAAACGTTTCAATTTGGGATGAATTTCAAAACAGAGATCGAAAACATTGAAAATTTAACCTTCTATATCTCATTTACTATAACAGGTAGAAAAATGCGATTTATTCCAGCTTTACAGAAAACTTTTCTCTAAATTTCGGTGAAGAATTCAAGAAAATCTGATAAACGAGTTGGAAATTTTGAACGAATAGGGAAACCTTCAAACTATAACCTTCCATATCATATTAACTATTGAGACTTGGGCAATGCTATTAATACCATTTATAGAGCTATCTATTCTCTACAATTCGGTAAAGATTTCATTAAAATCCGAAGAGAAGGAATAGAGATATAAACTTTTGAATTTGGGATGAATTTCAAAACTGAGATCGAAAACATTCAAAATTTAACCTTCTATATCTCATTTACTATTACAGGTAGAAAAATGTGATTTATACCAGCTTTACAGAAATTTTTTCTCTACATTTCGGTGAAGAATTCATGGAAATCTTGTAAATACGAAAAGAGATACTTATATCTCTTAAGTTGGAAATTTTGAACGAATATGGAAACCTTCAAAATATAACCTTCCATATCACATTAACTATTGAGACTTGAGCAATGCTATTGATACCATTTATAGAGTTATCTATTCTCTAAGATTCGGTAAAGATTTCATTAAAATCCGAAAAGAAGGAAGAGAGATATAAACGTTTGAATTTGGGATGAATTTCAAAACAGAGATCGAAGACATTGAAAATTTAACTTTCTACAAGAAATTTACTGTGACATTTCGGTGTCTTGTACACTTCGAAAATATGTAATTTACTTTAAAATCCAAATTTTAGCGGTAACGTTATTTTTCTTTTATGTTATTTAATAAATAAGGTCGTTATAAGTTTCATTACATTGGAAGTAGTCTATGAATTGAAACGATTGAATAACCATCTCTTCAGAAATTCATACTGAAAACTAAAGAAACTGAATGTAGAATTACCTGTTTTAAATAATGATTCTAAAGAAGAATAACATTTAATCCACAGTCCTTTACAGTATAAGGTGTGAAATTTGCGGACCAAGCAATTGTGAGATAACAAATTTATTATTGATCTTGCTTCTTCATAAAAATGTGTACTACGTTTAAAACATTTATACATTTATAGTAAGTCATTGGAACAAACAAAATATAAATAATAAAATAAAATAATGGGTCATGTTCCTCAAGATTGGTAATTATAAGTAATTAATCTCCAAGAAGCAAAACTTAACTCAATAATTATATTTGATGACTGTGGTTTAGATAATCAAAGCGTAATGCAGGATTTCTTTACTAGTGGAAGCCATACAAAAATTGTATTTTTTCCTAATCACTATTAAACTACCACATTTTAACTTGTCAGATAAGGTAAAATTATTTATTTACCAAATAATTGAAAGTGCCAGATCTTTAGAATTGCATGAATATCCGACCAACAACGAATAATATGCCATAAAAACATCAAATCAACTTAAAAATATGTAATTTTTAGCCTTTCAAACTGACAGAAAAGATATTATTAGACAAAATCGATCAATTTTCGACTCCATCAATCTTCGCAATGTTATAAATTATTTTTAAATGATTATCATCAGTTTCCATATCATTATATGTAAATTAAACTTTGAGGATGGTAAGAATTTCACAACTATTTGAGGAATATTTAAGATTTCGACAAGATTATTATAGCTTATTAATATATAGAACTTATTTTTGTATGATAAAAATATTTTTTTTTTTAAAGTTAATTGTTTTATTGTACATAACCTATTCATTACCTCACCTGCTTGAATGTAATAAATGTTTATAATTTTAAAATAAAAAATACATTACTCTGACCACTGATTGATTAATCTAATCTTTACTCTATCCTTCAAAAAATTAAAGGAAAAGGCTGTCCTCAACCCGCAGTCGCCCCTGCCTGCGCCCTAAGAAAATCCTAACCTAAACCAAAAAAAAAAAAAATCCTCAATCCGTACCTGCCCTCCTTTAAAAATCTTAACACATTAACCCCTTCACCATAAAAAGGCGCAACCCCAGCCGCCGATGAAAAAACTAGTTCACACACTTGCACTTTAAAGAACATCTATAGATGAGATAGAGAGAACGCAAGATGTAACCGACTCTCTCCTCGCACTGGGGTGAATCAGCGCACATTGATTGGATACATCTCAACAAGACAATGCAAAGAGAGAACCAAGAGGGGGGACGCTACCGTATGACGTCGTGAATATCTTACAGGTTCAATTCCATCTAGTGATTTTTTTTATTATTCAAGGTCAACCTCCCACACCCAAGTTATAGTGGGGAAGGGGTAAACATTATGGAGGGAGAATGTGGGAAAATTAAATTTTAGGGAGAAGTGATGGGGAGACAGCCCCAAGGGTGAGATTTTAAGACACCCGCACCCCATCATAAACTACTTCACTACAACCTCTATACAACATATATTTCCCCCAGACTATACACTTGCCCATTTTGCTCACAAAACACTGACTGAACCGACCTTTTCATACTACTTCCATCCATGTTTGAAATCTGTTTAAAGGACCCCATAATCTTCCGTGGTCTAGGGTTGATACCTTGTAGGAAAGGTTAGGGTAACATGTGCTTTTTTATGCGTCCCAGTACTGTCGGGAAGTACAGTTCAGCAAAAAGGATAGCCATAGCTTACTTATTCATTCCTCCATATGCGCAGTAGATGCAGAAAAATTTAACAAGCTTAGTTAATATATAATTTAGACTTCGATGACCGCCTTTTTAAAGGTTTTAAGGCTAGGCAAACTTTTGTGATCTTATCAATCTACTTAAAAGTAAACACTATCCAACCTATCTTCTTCCCAATGCTCATCGGGAGAATGAGCGTTCTCTCTATCTCATCGGCCCTTGGCCTCGGCCATTCGGCGCCGTGCGTCCCGGAGGATTACTGTTTATTTGGTTCTCGTTGCACTAGTTGCTGGCGCAAGTGATAGTCTAACTAACCATGCCATCCAACCTGTTCTGTAAGTTCTATCCTGCTCTGTACCGAAGTATAAAGCAGGCAGTGGACAAGCTAACGTGTCTTTAGGGCCAAGCCAGTGCCTACAACTAGTGCTGCGAGAGTATTGAATGCTACAGCTGCCCATTCGCTGTCCTCACACAAGTGATAATCATCACTATGATTAACAGATGTGGCAGACATAATTTTGGCTTCCTAAATATTTTATATTTTTTGTATATTTTTAGCTTAATTAATTAATGAGCCTCTACTTTTAGAACTAGATTTAAAGCTACTAAACCAGATGCCGTTAACATTTCAATCTTCTATGACCCTTCACTGGCAAAATTTTAATCAAGAAGAGGTAAAATTTACGCAGTAACCAATTTTTTAAAATTTTATTCTGTTTTTACTCCATATTAATGTGAGAATAATTTGTCATTTTTATGAAATTACTATTTATTGTCATTATCATTTCCCAGGTGGTGCACAGTACTTACTTGAGAACACCAGAGATCTTCCCAGAACGAGTTCGAGCATTTGAGGAAGTTGCTCGACTGTTCGGTACGGCCGCACATCCAGCGGTGCCAAGGAGGAAAACGTCCTTTAGATTTGGCGGAGGAGGTACTCCATTAACGAATTTACAAATTCATCCTTCGCAGGCTGGAAGTTTTCAACATCTAAAAGAGCTAATCAGAAGCGAACGTGCCAGAGAATTGCAGGTCATTATTATTACTATTACTATTTATTATTATTATTATTATTATTATTTCTGCTTAGAATCATGTGAAATCTTCGAAGTTTGGTTTTGACCAGAATACACAGTTCTGGTGAGGGCTTCTAGGTATGAACATGAATTTTCTTTCATGTTCCTCCTTTTCGCTTCCTACTGTAACATACTACATCCATTCATGGATGGTTTCTCTTATGGGACATTTAAATACCTAAAGGAGAAAAATTATTTTTTAAAATCTAAACTATATTTTTCTATAAAGTAACTAGAATTAAATAATTATCAGAATGCATAGGTAGAGGTTCAAAGATTAGCTAGTCAAAAGCTGGAACTCTGGAACTTGTGAGGAGGCATGCATGCCACATATTGCAGTGGCTGCAAGTTGAATGTTCTTACTCTGTAGCTCCCTCATAATTTTTTTGTTTTCGAAAATAGCATCGATTATGTACACTAAAATTCCATACTTAATTCGAAATAAAAGAAAAATCAACAAAATTTGTCCGATTTAAATGTTCTTTTTTTTTTTTTTTTTTTTTTTTTCTTTTTTTTTTTTTTTTTTTTTTTTTTTTTTTTTTTTTTGGCGCATCAACAGCTGGGGTCATTAGCGCCCGGAGCTTTTTCCAGTGCGCTGCCGGCCTCCGGACAGTGTTCTCTCGTTACAGACAACACTGTCCATCACCGGACAGTGAGCTGTAAGAAGCTCCTAGGAAGAGAAAATCTAAGGGTCAGCTGCTGGATTCGAACCCGGGACCTCCGCGTGGGAGTCCAGTATGCTAACCTCATAGCTAATCCCTTCCCTTTTAAATGTTCTTGCTAGTGTGTAAGAATGGAAGCTGTAAAAAAAAAAAAAAAAAACTCATTGGATACAATAAAATAAATAAATCACTTATTTTAAACAGAAAATAATTGGCCAGAAGAAATTTAAAAAATACCTTAAATATGAATTCTCCTAGTCTAATTTCTATGACAGACTATGTAGAAATTACTTTTTAATTTCGCAATTTAAATATGAAAAACATGTGCAAAATAGTACATAAAATGGTAGTAATAGTTTCTTGAGTTACACTTGTCGGTAGGAGGTAGTAGAAATTTTACTTAGAGCAGATGCACGGACTGTGCAGACCACTAGTTACTGGTACAGCCCACGCCATCTAGCGAAATTTTGCAGTTACTAACTGGACAAGTTACAAACTGTCTTCTGTTGTTTTGATTTTAGTGGAATGTAGGATTGGTTAGAACGAACACATGGTTGAACAGATTTCGTTTGGCACAAATTTGGAACATTTGTTCTGATTTATAAATCTTCCAATTTGTTTAAATTAAGAGTCTTTTGAAATCGAGCATGATAGTGTGGTATGGGTATGTAGCCCAGCCTGAAACATTGTTATGTAACATTGTTATTGAATAGCTTATACTTTTCCCAAGATAATTGACACAGTGTGATTAGTGATTAAATATTTTTTTTTTTTTTTAGGAACAACGGCTGTCTGAGCAAGCAGACAGAGGAGACATGAAGGACATGGACAAGGTGCAGTATGGGAGGATGAATGACAAGCCGGCGGTCCCTGCCGAGTCCAATTTACATAGCGAAAGATCTATACAATCACTTGGTGTGCAAAATAAAGGAATCGTTGCTTTTCCAGACATTTTGGTACCAGCTACTTATAAATACATGGACGATTATATCTATCCAGCATCTCAATTAACAACGCATAAATATAAACAAAGATATCCTGACACAAATTCGGTAAGTTTTAAGTACGAAAATAAATTTTGTTTCATCAGAAAGTTGTTTTTGATTGCAAGAGTAGGAGGGGATACATCTTTGTTATGAATGAAATACTGTTTTGGAAACTAAAGGAATTAATTATATGTGCGTTGAGCATTAACATAAATTTTGGGAGATCTAAAAATTCAATAAAACAATGTTGATATTATGAATTATATGAAGTGCAAGATTTTTTTTATCCATCAAAGCATACCTTTATTTTATACACCCTAAGCGGTTTTTTTTTTCATCCATCTTCAGAAAGTGAAAGGGTGTGGCATAGCTTCTCTTTATGCTTCTCTATTATACTCATTTATATCCTGTTGCAGATTATGGAAGGACAAAGTCAGTGGGCATGGTGACGTGAAGAAGATGCACCGTTCAATGAGATCACATGTGGAAATGCAAGGCTGCGTACTGAGAACAATTTGAATTCTGTATATTGTTTATTGCCGCTCAACACATGGTCTAGGTATATCGACTTAAATCAGACTGATAAATAGGCATTTTCCCTGTCTATATCTCAACCTGAAATGAGGTAAATGAATGTTTAAAGTTTATTGTATTTGTCTGCAAAAAATTACTTTAAATGTATTCGTTTGTAGCAACCAAAATGCGTTTGACTTTTTCCCGTTAAATCTTTTGAAAAAAAGATACGTTTTTTCCCCCCGAAGTGCCGAACTCTCAGGCTTATCCTATGAGCTAGCCCTTTGAGTCAATTCACCAACTAGTCCGATACGGCGAAAATGTGGCCAAATGTCCTCGTGGTTTTCTCTAAAGTTAGCCAGCCACACCTTATCGCGGAAAATTCTGCAGCATTCTCAAGAGCTTGCAAACCCTAAATGGCAAAGTAGTCGATCGTTAAAAAGGTAAATGAGGATTCTTTTTGCTGAATGACGAGGTATAAATTAAATATAAGCTATTCATTATTTTTGGTGACTGATTCATAGTTTGAATAGGATGAAAAAATAAATGCGGCGTTTCAATCGTGATACATTTATTCTGCCAAGCTTTCGACCTAGGGACTAGGTCATCTTCAGGGCTACTTTACAAAGTAATATTTTACATCGGACACACAGACCGATCACACTCAGTCCATGAACAGACAAGAAGAAGACACACCAACCCTGTAATGTAAAATATTACTTTGTAAACTAGCCCTAGGTCGAAAGCTCGGCAGAATAAATGTATCACGACTGAAACGCCGCATTTATTTTTTCATCTTATTAAATATTAGCGTTTTAGGGAAATAAGGTCACTACTGCCAGAAATTGGAGAAGCAGCTGAAATTAGATAGATACCGTGTTACTGACCCTTTACTTTCCGGTAATATTTTATAGATTCTTGGTATTAAAGAAGAAACAGGTAAATATAAGTTTCAATGCCATAAAATCTCTGCAACATGTTTGTTAAATTTAAAACCAAAAAAGCTTGGCACTTTGTGAGCAATAAGTACACCATTTATACAAGCAAACGCTTAGATACAAATTCATTTTTACTAGTATTAATTTTTCATTTCCTTATTAATTAATTTTAACTTCGTTTTCAGGAGATTATTTCCAAGATCATTTGGATCTGAGCAGGCCTTTTGAGGACTTTACCACTGCTCCCCCTTCAATTCACTGATTATTCGTGCTATTCTATTTTATTTAAGGAGAAAAGTTGAATACTAGCTATATATATAAAATTAAATATTTAATAAAACTAATAATTATGGCTAGACACAATTTTCAAAATTTTAAAATAACACGTAAATGTACAACAAAAATTGAACCTTCATTGTTTAAATATCTGTGAATATTTACGTATATGCAGATATATGTATAAATATTTAATAAAATGCTTGGACTAACTAGATTTTCCTGTCAATTATGCAAAGGGTATATGTTCAAAAAATTATTGTAGTAAACATTTTAAAAGAAAATAAAAAATGTAAATAAATATAATTGGAAAGAATTTTAAAAATATTTGGATGCCCCCCATTCTCTGTTGTCATTTTATTAAGTATTTTAATGTAATTCAATGTACTTGCAAATTTATTATAGATAATAAAGTTAATAATGCGTTTAAAAAATAAAGGAATGCATAATTCTAATACTATACTCTGGTGGATGAGGTAAATAAATGGAACATCTTTGTTATTTAATAATTATCTCTTTGTTTATTGCTTGCTTTGAACTGAAGTTTGTGATACCCCAAAATTGTGAATAGTTACGGTATAAATTATAGGGCCACAAGGGAAACAAGTGAGTCTAAAATCCGTTTTATTTTGCTAGAGGCGCTTCAAGATACTGCTGCAAGATCATCCCACCTTTGTGTTTAGGACGAACCATATGTAAAAGGTTTAAAAGAAAGTTGGGTTACCGAGACCTGCTAGTGATGTGAAAAAAAAAAAATACGTTGTCAATAAAAAATATTGACTCTTGAATTCCCCCCTTAAATTTTGACAGAACAATAATGCAAAAAAATTTGCTATTCTCTAGAGTCTCTCTTCAAAGCATAGTAAATAATGTCACAAATGAGATAGATGTTCCATTGTTTCAATTACATCCGAGTGGAGCTTTTCTGGTTTAAATAAAAAATAAAACAAATTTGATAGGACACTCTCAATCATACGAACTTAAAAAATTAGATTACTGGTTCTTCTTGATAAAAGATACATATCACAAATAAAAAAGATAGACGTACATATCTTTAAATAAATTAAAAAAGAGAAAAATATCACCTTCATAAAATAATTAGTCTAGATATATTTAATTTTAGTTTAAAATAATATATATTAATAATAATAATGTCATAAAAACAAATTATTGCAATTATTATTAATGTAACAATTAATGTAATTAAAACAAATGAAAGTGTATAAATGTTTAAACATGGGCGTCCACAGAAGTTCCAATTTTTTTTTTTAATTCGGGGATTTTTATTTAAAACAAACTAAAATAAAAGTGGAACTTGCGATATTTCTTGTATATAATGTAAAGCAAAAACAAAAAATACAAATACAACATATAAATTTAATGTCAGTCCTTTGTAGAAAATACAAAAATCTGGAGTAAAATTCACTCACTTGATTTTCTGTTACTGCAATTAGTAAAATTGTTTAAAATTTTCAATTTTGAGAAAAGTACGAAACCAGCTCATGAATTCTCCTTCTCTTTAATACCTTTTTTCCCTGATTTAATAGGATTGCCAATAACTTAATGTTTACACAACCTAGAAACATGTTTGTAGTTACACACTTCTGAAAATTAACAAAAATGGATTTGTAGTATTTCAGTGAATATTTTTGGTTTGCCCGATTTTTGACTTACCTTATTTCTGTCCTTAAATTTGAATTGTTTGTGAGTTTTATGACTACTCATAACTCAGATAATTTTTGTTAGACACTTTTTCTTAATAAGCTGTAAGAAAGAGAAAGTAAACAAAAAATACTTCAGAAATCTTTCAATAACAATTTTCAAATTCCTCCAAGTTAATGGTATTTAAAAATACAAAAAATATATATGTTTTTTTTGGTTTTTCAAAACAAAGTATGTAAGTGCTCAAAAATATAAAGTTTAGAAGAAGAAATAAAAATTGTTTTATGACAATACTTCGTCAGAAATAATTTCTTAAAATATGTAGCTAGCAAGCAAACAGCGGTTTGAAACTAATTAAAAGAATGTAAGGTGTAAATATTGTATATTTTCATTACTGCACTCAAAACATTAAGAAAAAAACATAGTCATTCAATTTTGAGAATGTTATTTGTGTGTCACGCACATATTATTTCTTTAATTTCTTTAGTTATTATTTTGATGTATTTTTTGTAATAACAGAATGTATTTATTATATTCTCAAACAGAAGGTATTTATTGTATTCTCAAACTTATTATCTCTTAATGCATAAATAGTTATAGTAAATTCAAGCATGCTTTTAAAAGAAATCCTAAGTAATAGGTTGAGTGAGTTCCTCCTATCTGTAAAGGGCTTTTTTTCGTATCGAGTGAAATGAGAAGTTAATACACTAAAAAGCTAAGATTTTTCTCGTGGAATGTGCTATGCTGGTTAAAATCTCTGAAGAAGATCTAGTAACCAGATATGCGTTTGCAGTTTTACCAGTGGTCCTGTCCCTATTTGCGTACTATTTCCAATCATTGCGGAAAAGCAAGACTCAGCCCATTAAAATACATTTGGTTTATCAGTTCTTTTCAGATAGTATATTAGTTAACATAAGTGACGGGAATGGAACTCCCCCAAGATCTGAGTTGTGACATGTTTTACTAACTGAAATTGGACTGGCCGAAGGCCCCGAGAACGATCTTAGTACAGTGTCATCCTATATCTCTCGAGGTTTGACAAATTAAAGAAAATATGTGTTTAAGATTTCATCCATTTTTTGTTATTTCGGTTAATGAAATAAGCTCGTGATGGATTTTTGATTAGCCAAATTGAGGAAATTTCGGAAAACGATAAAGAGGACTCTGGAGAGAGCTAAAGCAGAAGTACTTCACAGCCTGTTGTATCTCCTAATCACTAAGCTCAATTTTAACAACCGACAGAGAAAGTACCTTTCTTATCGGAATCTCCTACTTATATGTCTGCACTGACGGTAGATGGATGCTACTTCTACCTAGTTAATACACGCGCTGTTACTGAGTCAGCAGCAGCTGAGCACTCCAAACAGTAGTCTCCCGTAATCTGCAACGCTCTGTGCGGAATGACCTTCCCGAGGGTGTTCGTTCATTAGTTAAAAAAAAAAAAAATCTGATAGAGTATCCTTCTAGAGGGAAACGGCATTGAATGTGTTGTGTCAGTGCGAGGGTCTTGTCTGAGGAGCTAAGGATGTTACTCCTCAGGGAGAAAAAACCAAGGCTTTGAGAGCTTTACCTAGGAGCCGCTCTCCATAATTAAGAGTCTCATTAAACGTAGGGTTTAAAGGGCGAACTCTAGAGGGGTGGGAGCCACAATACATCCATTGGATCGCGGTGGCGTAGGCCTTTAAGGCCACTAATCTAATACCTCTTGAGTATATTTGAAGTATGTTCTTCCATTCTAGGTACTGGGATATCAGAAAATAAGATTTGTCGGTTACCTAATTAGGGGATTCTCGCTCTCTCCCCTTTTATTAGCCGCGAAGTTGGTGGATACTGTCTAACGTCCTGGGGGCCCGGACAAGGCTAAGTAAGTTGTTGATTCGTCTTTTCGTAGAATTTTAAGCAGTAAAGGAAATCCATATGATAGACAGTTGAATTGTCGGGTGATTAGGTTCCAGATCGAGCCAGTTGAAGAGCTTGAAATTTACTGTCCACTAGATTTGTTGAGATTGCTGGGTAGCTTCAGGTTTTTTTTTCTGGACCAACTATATGAAAGAGCTTTGTATGTATAGCGTAGGGAAATTAGGTCGTTGCCCAAGTTCTTGTTAAACTAAGGTCTATTACCCCGAAGAAATGATGAACGCAAGTTTCAAAATGTACAAAGTCAACAAGTCAAACAAAAATGGCTTCTTCAGTATTTACCAGCAGTACTAAAATAACAATCCATAATTTCTCAAACTCAAATTAGAGATCTATACAAAGCCTCAGAGACTCACTCTCTCTAAAGAGTTGTATTCACATTTAAAAAATTAACAAATCTCCTTAGGTGTTGGTTGTATTAACAAATAACTTTCTGACATAATGCTAGGTTCTGGGGACGTCCATGTAAAATCTGAAAAATTAAAGAAATATAACCTTAGAACATTTATGCAATAACTTTCCATTTCACATATTTTACAGAACATATCAATATTAATAAAGATAAAAAGGAAACAAATTGGAAATAGTATACGGTTTATTTTTTCAAACTTCAATTTCTAAATAATTACATCAACAATACAAAGACAAAGCAACAAAAAAACAAAAATGAGTAACAACATTATTGTAAATTAAAGAAAAAACAAAAATTGTATCATGGCATTATGACAATAAATTTGAAATGATATAATTTTGTAAAGTGGTAAAAAGAAATAAATAATAAAATTCCCATATTTGTAAAAAATTAATGTGTCACATGATTTATATTCCAAAATAAAAGTCACACGACTTTCTCTTTCTGCAATTTTCATAGTTGTGACAAATTTTCATTCAGACTGATTAGATGAAGATAATTCTGAACTAAAACGAAATTTATGTATATCATAGCACTTTAACCTCAATTACATTTGACGATTATTTTTTTTTACTATTTAAATTTTTCGCTGGCGATCAAAGTTGAGATTGAGCGATATTTTCCCGCTAATTTCTAATTCAGTCTCATAGTTAGACCTAAAAGTATTACAGAAGTTTGACTTCCCTGCTTTTTTTTTTAAATATATTTTTGTTACCGCAAACAACACCCAGACCGTTTTCCTTAAAGTATATACATTTTTTTTTTATCTCAGGGGACCTCAAAACGAGTTTTTCCGATGGAAACTCTTGTAAAAAATTGACACGATCGCATCGCATTAAGAGAAAGTAGAAATTATTATTTTTTTGAATTTACTTTTGTTTTTATTTGAACCAATATAATTGTTCTAATGTTTTAATTATAATAAAGAAATACACATTTTATATGTAATAATTAATACTAATGAGTCGGATACCTGAGATTTGTAGAATTAAATAAACAAATGTTAATTTGATGTGATTCAAGGAATAATCAATATAGTAACACCTCTGGGCTTTTTATTTGTGATATATTTGGGCAATTGTAATTTGTGTTAGAAGTTATTAACAAAAAAAAAATCGTAATTCAGTAAATGAATATTTATTGTAAAAATACCGGAATGTATTACTTATATTGTGTACTTCATCTGTGCTAAAGGTGTAACTTGATTGTAAAGGATATCAATTTAAAGGCTTCAGTAATATAAAAGACTGTTTGGCAGTTTTAATTTAATGAATAAATCAATATTCAGCGCAAATGTTTTACGCGGAACACTGGTGTGTTATCCTTAATTTTGGCCCAAAACAGGAAAATTATTTAATAAGCGTTGTTTTCTTGATGATCCAAAGATAAGTGCGGCGCTCCTAAACTACATGCTTCTATTATTCAGCGGCTTGTGCCTAAAAATGTTAAAGATCAATCAAGCTGTAAGGTAAAAGGTTATAGTAAATCTATTACAGATTTGAAATTTCTCAATTTAAGGCAATATTATCTTAGGTGTAATTTTAAATTTGTTACACTTCGATGAAAAAGCCATTTGAGATGAATTTTCAGCTACTTTCTAAGTAAAATTCAAAATTTCCCATGATTTCTTTTTAGCAAAATGCATTACCAAAGTAGTATTTAAAATTATATTTTACTTTGCAGATGTTTTGATTGTTTATTCAGTTTTCTTTAGGGCTACAAAAATGAATACATTTTATTAGCAAATCGGTTGAAATATGTTGCTGCATAAGTAGTAATAAGAAAATAAAGGTGATAGTAATTACTATATTTACTACTCAACATAAAGCAACATAGTTTATAGTTGATCTTATCCAGCATTACGGACCTAACCACATTTTTTAATCTGTATCGTATCTAATTATTATTAAAATTTATTTTTGTTTGTAACCATGAAGATGATTGAATAAACAATACCGTCGGCATAATAGAAATAATTTTTATTTTCTACCGACCAATCCTCCAAAACTAAAAAAAATCTACTGTTACTTGGTTTATGAATCTAAAATTTTACTAAATTTAATTTTATTCCTTCTTATCAGGCTAAGCCAGGTCAACAAATGTATTAAAAGTATATAATTTATCTTCCAACAAAAATCAATTAACAAAGTTGCAAAAACAAAAACAAAAAATAGAAAAAAATCGCAAAACATATTCAGTATCACATTTATTTAAGGCTTGAAACAAATTAGTATATTTCAATTCCTTAACACAATAAACTACTCAGCAGAATATATTCCGTTACCAAGCCTTAATCTCCAATGTTGCAAATATCACATCCAACCCAATTGAACAAATGAACCCAACTGATATTATAATCCGATATTATTTATTAAAAATGTACAGTAAAGATTATATTTATTAACCCTTAGAAAAATTAAGCTAATACAAAATTAACAGCACAAATTTTTAACACAGTCCATGCCAGAATAACAACTTAATGATTGAGAATTGCTTTAAAACAATTACTATATATGGTTTATCACACATTACACATTTAATAATTGATGAAATATAATGTTTTGCGTGTACGAACTAATTATTGGGATTTATCACCAATACAACCCTTGCAATCTTCACCATTCAACCATTAACATTCAGACTCAGTAAAGATTCCCGATAATACTTTATTGAAGAATATTCCTTAATATCTTCAACATTTAATAAAGTCACAACTTTTTTCAGATTGGGGAGGTAACTACATATGTCATTCTTCTTAAAAATTTCAACATAAAACTAATCAATAAAATTCAAATCGAATTTTGCGGCACTTCAATAAATTCGATCAAAATATCTTCAGCTGCATTCTAAGTATTTAGTTTGCACGACAGGCAATAAATAACTGCCTTTTAGTTTCCGCAATGTGCATGCTTACAAGCCCATTTACTCGCTTCTGATAGGTTTCTCTCAATTACCAATGGATAGGTCTGTTACTTTGTTTATTAATCATTGTCCCTATACATAATTTTTTATAGCTACTGCATCCATCTTCTGTTTTCTTCTTTATTCTCAACGGAGATAAGTGAATCTGCGGGCACAGTGATCTTCCTTGTCTTGAAGATTGTTTTTAAATTTACTTTTTCCATGATATATGGAAATACATGTTCTGGAATAAACTTCCCTCCATTCTTTTTCCCTTTAACATCTCAAACAAACCAAAGCTCTTCTGGGGGTAACTTACATTTTATGACAAAGTAAATATTTTGCCTTTCTTTTATTTTTCGGCATCAGTTATAAGTGAATTCATTCAATATCTTGCAATTTATTTATCAAAAGTATTTAAAAACCAAAGTAGAGCTAAAAATTGCATTCAACTATGAGCCAAAATACTGGATACGCCATTGATTTATTGGATGAGCTGTCAAACACTTACTAGATTTTAAACATGTTCATTTTTTTTTTTTTTTTTTTACATGAAGTTATAACCAGTTTAAATAAACACTTTTTCAATATGCGCAAAACACAGGTTGCATAAAATCTATTGAAGATATCAATTTTACAAATGAAAACCATCTTCACGATAATTTGAAAACAAACAAAAATTAAATTGTTAGGCCAAAGTTCGAGCCTTTTCGGGACTGACTCTTTGGTTTAGCTTAAAAAAAGGGAAAAAAATTTTACTACCTCCAGTTCTAAGTTATCCTTAATGTTGGAAGTAACTCTTACAAAATGCCAAAACAAAATATTATTCATATTTTAATCAAGTAGATGTTCTGTGTCTGTATATTTTATTAATTGTTTAATGTGACAATTATAGATGTTTAATAATAAAATTATGTGGCTAATGAACTTATAATTTAACAAAAAAAAGAGGAAATTTTGCTAAATTCAATTATAAGCAGGAGAGAATTTGAGCTTTTTTCCTTTAAAAAACAAAATTAAAATAAACATTTGACAAGTGGAAAATAAAGTCACAAAATTCACGAAATAAGTAAGAAAAAGGAGTAATAAAGTCGCTGTAACTAAAATAATGTGTATTCCTGATTTGGAATATATGTATGTTATAATTATTTATTTTATTCATTTAGGGGTGCGTAGTAGAATAATAAATTGATGAAATTTTAAAAATAAATATTTAATTAAATTCGGTAAAATTTTTGTTATGAATAAAAACAAAAAAATCTAAAAAAATTGAAGATAGCTATATTGGAGACTGAAAAAAGTATATTAATGAAAAAAGAGAAAATTAAAAAAAAAAATAGGTGTCCGTAACATAGTAGAGAAGTCGATTCTCTTGATTTTCAAAATGAACCGAAACGTTAAGAAACCAAATTTTAGTCCCCTAACCATTTCGACGATGTTGATTAAGGTAATGCTCATTTACACCAGTAATTTGGTGATATTCAAAATTCATTGCCATTATATGGCCAACACTTTGCAGATTGCCTTTTTATTCCAAAAACCAACTTGGATATGAACAGTTCTGATATTGAAAGTGCAAGTTTCGGTATAATTTTTTAGCTCTCAGAATCATTTTCTTGATACAGTTCTTCCTATCAATGTCTTGAGTAACATTCATCTCTATGGCGAGTATTATCGCATTAATGTCAAATGAGAATTCAAGTTGAGCTGACTTAGTCTTTAGTCTAGTTAAACAGATTTGGGGCTTAAAACGCTCAGAGACTGCAACTGTACCCAGTGGCGTGTGATTAACTGATGCTATTCAGTGCAACTCCCTTATCTATTTTCAATATCATCACTGCGTTTCATAAGAAATTAAAAATTATGTGGGTTAAGTGGATAAAAGGTTTTGTTCAAACATCCAACAATAGTTACGGAAGCCCTTCTCCCATTACTACTGTACATTTCGTTAATATTGTATAACGGAATTATCAGTTGCTTAAGTGTACTAGTTTTTGTTGCAATAGAGATCTTGTTTGTTCGAGTTTTGATCAGCCACAGTAAATAATCTTAACTCATCCTACAGGATGTGCAGTTTATTTCGGGCCCTTGGCCCTTCTGTATAATCCGGCAGTCACCCTGCCTTTGATCTGCAATTTTCATAGATTATCCTCTATATCTCTAAACATTTATTTCTATTTAATTTCTAAGACCTCCAGGGACGCAATACAAAAGGTTTGGTGTAGATAGCTCTTCTTCTGTCATCCGCTCGTCATCTAAACTACCACAGCCTTCCGTTCTTGTTATCTTGTTAAATGTGATCATTCCTGGGCTTCCCATATTCCCAGCATATCTGGCCGTATGTTCTGTGGAAATCGTTCCTTCCCGAGGTCATTTGATACTTAACGCTGATACTTCTTTTTTTTTTGTCTTCCCCATGCTTTATTGATATGTGCAACCACCGTGCGTAAAACTGTTTTGTAAAGTATTATAATACAGTACAACACAGCATATCTGGACAAATTCCTTAATCTAAATACCCTTTCCAGGGCAAACATATTCTTGTTGCCTGCAAATTATTTTCATTCAGGATTTCACTACGGTTGGTAATTATTGCATTTAAGTGTTTAAACTAGCTTACTTCCTGAAATCTTTTAGGTAGCCTATCTTCTCCTACTTTTTGCCACTTTTCCTACCCGTTCTTTTTGTCTCAATTTCTATTTTTCGTACGTCTTGCTAAAGGATAAAAGCTAAAGAACTCCAACAAGAACTGTTGTTATGAGCTGAATCTGAGCTCTAAAATCTTACTGTTGTGATTCACTCACATAATATATTAGCTAGCTAAATAGTGATAAGAGGGCTTTGTATTAACAAAATTATCTTTTATTTCTCGTATAATGTACCAAAATTCATTCCTTTAACAGGCACCTTTTTTCTATTAACAATCTTTTTTTTTTATATATTTTTTTTAATAAAATTGGGAATCGTGCTTTAATTTCTATGGTTTAAGAATAACTTTTTAGTATATTCACATTTACTATTTGCTGTAACAACATATTCTAAATTAAAGAAAAGTGTATTTACATTTGTGTAAACAGTAAGGAGTTACTGGAGCCTGGATACAGTAAAGAGCCCACTATACACTTAAAAGATCGCAGTGTACATCATACCCTGGAAAAAAAAAGTAATTACTATAGTGAATCAGACGTTTTCTAATTCGGAATATGATCTAATATTTAAAATTGCAGTCGGATGATTTATAATAAAACGAGGATTTATCAACGTGAAATTTTTCTTCTCTTGCCTAATTCTCTGGTACCCAATGTTCTTTTTGGTCTTACCGTTTTCTTCGGCTACAGATCGGCCAAATATACATGGTATCTGTAAAAAAAACTACGAGAGATCGCGTTTTGAGAAAACCCATTAACAGTCTCCTAAGCCTCCAAATTTATTTGAATACATTAATTAAAAGGTCCTTTTTCAAGTAAACCGTTTCTACAAAAATAATATTCATGTGCATTAATTTTTATAAATATAGAATTTTTCTGACCCTAAAAAGAAAATGGAAAACTTTCCAATATTTAACATCTATTTCGTGGAAAAAAAAAACAAAAAATCTAATAAAAAAAGGAATTTACCAAGCTAATTCAAATTTTAATAATTCACTTTAAAGAAGTTTAATCCATTAATAAAAAACAAAGTCTTAGCATTCAAGAAGTTCCTTGATTTATTTTACTAGAACTAAGAGAATAATCTTTGACAATGTGATTTAAATTATGTACTTATTGAAATTTAATCCAAAGGGGTAATAAGTTTTAGAGAAATGTATAAATGAAAAACAATATATTTTGTAACAAAGAAAAACTAAAAATTATATTTTTTCATTTATTTTGCCATTACATTGTATAATTTTTTTTTTCTAATCATTGATGTATCTAAATTATTTGATTACTACGATTTTGTTGGTGAGATAGTAATTTAATTTTTTTTATTTTATTAGTTATTAAATTATTTATAAATGTGTAAACCTGCGGAGGGGTTGCTTGTTACCTGATATCACATGTCAAGAAATGACAATAATGTTATTAATTATGACAATAAGAATTTGCCTAATGCTCACAAAATGTTAACTTGAACATAATAAAATTACAAGAATATTTTAAAAAGGACTCTGTATAGATACAAGTGATTATTTGCTTGTAAATCAATTATTTGCAAATATAGCTGTAGTTATTAAATTTATGGTTATTTCATTTTTAGCAGTATATTATATTATATTTTACCTACCCTCTTAATTTATATTTTTTATGAAATACTTAGCATTTTTGTGAATTGCTCGCATCTGTAGTTTATGAAATCATTTCTAAATTCATATGTTTTCTGGTGCACATAAGAAAGGTAAGTAAATTTATTGTGTACATATTTAATATATTAACAAACAATGGTGTCTATAAGCGTTCAAGACTAAGTAACATTCTAAGTTTGTTTTTTAAGTATAAATTATAAAAATGTACATTTACAGTTACCCCCCAAAAAAAGTCTGTAAAATTAAGTTGGTATTGTACGTTTTAGTTCATTCCATATTTTCCTATCCATGGAATTTTAGAAGAAGAGGACTAGAGAGAGCTTCAAGAATTGATTTTGACAAGAAATACGCCTTTAACGGGAACAGATGCACGGTAACGTGAATTTCCAAGATTGCTGAAAGTATACAATTCCGAAATAAGGCGAAAAGTCTCAATTGAGTTTGAATACCCATTTTTTTTTTTGAAACTAGGTTAATTAATGCTTCTTTTCTTCTGTCACAAACTCCTGTTCTTAGATAATGATAAGACATTAGTATCAAAGGATAGCTTAGTTTAACTCCAAAACCCCTTTAAAAGAAACACTTGTATTAGGTTCTATAATTTGCATTTAACTATTTATTTTTATTGCTTGAGCAATTGTTTATCTAGACATTTTGAAGGTTACACCCCCAAAATGTAAACTTAATGCGTGTGCATCCCTGTTTCTGCCCTAACATAATCCGAAATGGTTAAGATAAAATTTGAATGTAGCAACATTCAACATTTGCTGACTGGGAACCCCAGATTGCAGGCATACTATCGAGAAGAAATTTCACTTAAAATCGCCACCCATAATCAAATTACAATTTTCATTTTTATAAACAAAATTATGTGATTCATTGGAAAAGTATGAAATCATAATTTAAACAAGCCAAACAACACCGAAACATTAATTATTGCTACTAATTTTTAATTGCAAAGAAGAAGTATTTATTAGAAACTAAAGTTTTAATCTTTTATGAGGCAAAACATTAAACTTAAACAACTACTCCCCTCGACAGAAGCCTTGCAGCGTTCTCAAAGTATCAAAAAGTGAAGTTAATGCTCCAAAAATGGCCTAAATGAGAAAAAAGTCAAATATCAAAAAGTACTAATATATTCAGTTTCACTACACTTATTTTTTTGAGAATTGAGGTATTGTACGATGATTAAATCTGAAATTATTTTAGAAACTCATTTTACCTCATATTTTTTCTATCTATGCTCGTGATTTAAATTTCCTGTTTTTTACTGGACTATAAAAAAAGATTACAATACTTTATAAAAGTGACAAAAAAGGAATAGATTTCAAATCAATTTTCCGACCTCATATTTTTTTCCGGAAAGGGTACTTACTATATATGTTCAGGTACCTCACAGATAAAAAATATTTCCTAAATGGATTCAGATTTGGTAGAGTTGAAAGTGAACGTCGTATTTTATGGGGTTTGCTTTGCTATCGAAAATGTAGTTTTTTTATGAAGAGATAAATAATTCATTCATATTATATTTATTCTTTTGTTTGTAACAAGTGTTAATTGGTAAATGAGTTTTAAATATAGTCATACTAAGCAGTAAAATATAAGTAATCATGCAACAATGCTACTTACAACTATTTTTATGGTTTTTCTGATTCCTTTTATTATCTACTACTTACTTCAAATTTTGGATATCAGCGTTCCAAAAGAAAAATATAGAGTGAAACGTGTTCCTCAAATCCAAAAATATTTATAATAAATGCCCTTTACCGTGAAAGACCTGGGCTCTTTAGCTGCAGTACCTTGTGGAATAGGAACCGCTCCGTGTTCCAATAAATACATCCTTGATAGGGTATCACCGAGAACTCAAGATAAGAAAAGTATGATAGATTTATAGAACGTTTTAGATTTTTGCATTCTATAACTATTTTTCGGTATTCCATCTTTCTCTTCATTTGCATTAAATCATTTCTTGCTTCGACCCTAAAAAATAATTCAGAGTACTCCAGTTTTTTTTTTTCATTCCAATCACTGATTTAGCATTTATTGCTCTTAATTAAATAAAAAAATAAGAATGTAAAAATTCAGGTGATGGGGCACCTGTTTTAGAATATTTAATACAGTATTTCTTGCTAAGACTGAAATCTGCAGTTGAACTTTTTTATTTTTTCAATATTTATTTTTTTAATAGAATACAAGGGCTCTCATAATTGGAAAAGAAAAAGAAATATTCCATAATTTTCAATGTAGTGTCACTTTATTATTATTTTTCTTTAATTTTTTATTCTTATCTTTAAAAATCTACACTTTGATGGATTAAATTAAAAAATAATAATAATATATTATTAAATTGCACATTATTATTTTTAACGGAAAGTTAAAAATGATTTTCAATTGGAATTTACAAATTTACATTAAATTATCAATAATTTTATTGTTATCATTACCTAAAGAATTATTATAAAATAATCATTATCATTTTAATATAGCTATAAACAACCATTTTCCTATTTTTTTTTTATTCAACAATTTGTCTGTTGATGTTCATATTTACAATTAAAAAAAATATAAATAAAGGAAAAAAAATAGAAAAAGAAATACTTTAATTTCTTTAATACATCGTTTCAACGTATTATGTTCATGGGCAAAGCCCTTTAAAATTTTTTAGTCATTTTTTTAATGAAATTTGGCACCCAAAGTCCTTGTAAAATTCTAGGGCTATATCACTTTTGGGACTTTAGTCGGCATCAATTTATTAAATTTAAATAAAGTTAGAATATAAATTATTGAATATGGACATTTTAGTCTCTATTCTTTAAGAAATGTATTTTCTTTTTTTTCTTTTTTAATAACACTAGAAATTCTCTTGTGCTTTCTAGGATCATCCTAAGCTCCTTCTGTTAATATTAATCTTTCTATACTTGAAACTTAAAACTCTAAAAAAAACAGAACTAACTATGGTTGAATATTTGTTACTTTCTATGCTGCTGGTAAAAAAGGGTTCATCGCTTTAGAGCTGATTTTTTATTTTAATCACTAGATAACATGTTTTTGAGGTCCCCTTAGTCCTGAAAAAAATCTGGTTTTAACATAACTTTCTCAAACTGTAATTTTTACAATTAAGTTCTATTTGGATTTTTATTTTGTCATAACTAAATGTAATGGCTCGACCACACGTTTAATTACTAGGTTTTGGCTATGGACACAGCCGGTATTATATTGCCAGCTAACAACCTCACTATGTCTTCTTCCCTCGAATGTATGGCATTCGATATCAAATTCATGCTATTAGTATTTATGTTTTATAAATTTTGAAAACAACTCAATAAATATATTCTTTAAAATCGTATTTCTGGTTAATAATTATTTATCAAACTTGGTATTCTAAAGCTTGTAAAATTACTAATTTGGAGTTCTAGGAGTTAAAGTTTGATCAATGGAATCAGTAAAAATTAATGGAATAGCTTTTAGAAAATTGCGAAAAATTTTAAAATTCATTCTATAAAACACTCTAATTTTCATCCTTAGCTAATAAACATTTTTTTAAAAAGTTTATCAGGAAAAGTAATTTTTAATATCAAAACCTAAGAGTTAAACCAAAATATAAAAAAAGGAAATAATTAAATCTCTCGAAAAACCATTCATATAGCATATTTTGTTGGGAAAAGCCCTTAAACATTTTAATCAACTTTTTTATGAAATTCCCCAACCCGAATTTCCGTTTAAAACTAGGACAATTTTGTCTGTGGGATGTGATGGATGCTTCAGTCCTAAGTAATTTTTATAATAATTGAATTAATAATAACAATTTTATTTAAATAATAATTTAATTCTTATAATAAAGAAATGCCTATTTTTTTTCAGATGGACTTACTGTCCCATTACTATCCTGGACAGGTGCGGAAGCTAGCACATAGTTTACAATTCATATTTTTCCAACATATATACTCGCTGGTCTTGAACTGAGGACCTATCAGGGTTCTGAATTACTAAATCAAACCCATCCATAGTTTTATCACAGTAAACCTATTTACTATTGTAACCAACTTACATTGGTATAATTTCGAATTTAGAAGGCAAAATTGTAAATTAGAAATTTGAGAACACAGTAAAAGAAGGTTGATTCGCACAATTTTTTTTTTTTTTTTTATGCACATACCTTTGGATTTAGTTCAGTAAGTTAAGTTTAGCTTATAAAAGGGCTATATTTAGTAATTTTTGCAATACGCAGTGTATTTGATCATAAACAAATTATGTGGGATTGTCTTTGGAAGTTGTAAGGAAGGCATCAATCTTTGAGGAATTTAACTGCATGCCTTGTTGACAATTTTGAATATTTAAAATCAGATGTCAACACTGAGCCTGGGAAGTTAAAAATTACGGTTTTATTGTGAAGAAATTTATGTAAATAATGCACTGCCATTGTTTCTTATTGTTATGCTAATAATTTCTTTTATTGAAAAACTTCATAACTTTGGTACTCAATACATAAAAAATATAAAATGAATTGAAGAAAAATTAATGAATGTACAAGGGGAATACACAATGGAGGGCTGCATTATAATTTTTAATAATGAAAGGAAACTATTTTCAATAGGCAAAATCAACTGCTAAGGTTTTTTGTAGTTAATATCATTATTGTTATATAATTTTTTTCTTAAACTGAATAAATTTAAATATTTTATAAAACGAGTATACAGTGGAACCTCGCATAACGAGCACCTCTCTTAACGAGTAATTCGCATAACGAGTAAAACAAATTGATTCTTATAGCGAGCGATGTTTCGCATAACGATAGTTTTCTAATGAAATTTCGCTGACTGCGCAGTTTTCGCTGACTCATCGAAAACTGCGCATTCTTCGATTAGTCATTCCTGTTTACGCATATGCGTTTCATATTCTCCACGTATCTAATGCATTGATACAGTCGAAACCGAACTTCACCGAATGAGTGGTGTATAGGGGAAGTCCTTATAGTGACATTTGTGTTTAAATATTATTGTGTTTATTTTGTTATCCCTCTAACAAAATGGCTTCGAAAAGAATTAAAATAACGTTAGAATTGAAACGTAAAATCATTGAGAAACGAGAAAATGGTGTAAGTCTGGCTGATCCCCTTTTATTTTAATTTATATAAAAAAATTGTTTCGCTTAACGAGTATTTCGCGTAACGAGTAAGGTTCTGGAACGAATTATGCTCGTTAAGCGAGGTTCGACTGTACTTATAATTTTCAGCGGAGAGCCAGTATAGACGGAACATTTGAAAGATACAATTTTTAACTGCATACACAAAGAATAAAATTGATGCTTTCCTGAATCAATGCTACGTTAAGAAAATTAAAATACAAAGAAATTTAATGTGAAACAGTTGAACTACTATCTCTTACTGCAATGTTATATTGCCTCAATTTTTCTTCAATGTTTAAGGCCCCGACATAAAAGAAGGAGAGGGGACAAGATTTGAAGTGTATTGAACTAAAATCTAATGAAAATACGTTCTTCCAATTTTTTTTTTGCATGTCGCAAGGATTTGAGGGTTAGAATAGAATAAAACTTTATATCCGGGACTAAAAAAACTTATTTTGGCAGATGTTTAAGTGCAATTGAAGTCTGTAAACAATTTTCTGACTGTTCATCAGATAATTAAGCAAGTATAATTTAATTAAGGAATTAAATTTTTTACTGTGCTAATCCGCAATGTAATGTACCTACCAACCTGACAAATAAAAAGAAATAAAGTAGGTGCGGAGATGTCTAGGATTCATCTAGACAACATTGAGTCTGTCTTTTAGCTAACTTCTTTTTAATTAACTGCTTTCTTCTTCATTCATTTTCATGTAATTCATTTTTGCATTAGACATTCTACAAATTTTTTTCAACCACATTTTTATATTATTTGGAAGTTTCTCTTAAATACATTTAATTGTACATTCTTTCATTTTTTAAAATATTTGTATTTTATTCCTTTAGCGATTTTCACAGCATTGATCGTGACAAGTTTACATTTTGGTTTAACTGGATCGCTACGACGGGTCTGTGATACATGACGGATAAATGCAATATTGCTTCATTCAACTGGATCGCAGTCAAAACTAAATCTGGTTGGTGATGCGAGCTCTTATCCATGTTTATAAGTTTTTATGCCATGTTTTTGGCAATCCTGTGTTATATTCTGTGATTGTATTACTGCATACCAATTGTTTTTAATGTAATCAAATGCGAAGAAGGAGTTAATAACGCGGTCGACATCTAATGTGCCGTTAAAAAAAAGAAGATTTTCTGGGGAGTTAACCCCAATTTAAGCAGTACTGCCTGAAGGTGACCACGCCTTCTCGTTAATGTTGGAAAGTGATTTTTGCAATTAACTGGATAAGGTAACATCACAATGTTTAGGCTACTTCTTATCTACATCTTGCTAGTTCATCTAGTTCTTTCATCAACTTTGAGTCTGTCTTTTAGACAGAACTTCTTTATAATTAACTGCTTTCTTCTTCAGCTAACAAGTCAGTTCTCTTCTTGCCCTCTGACCTATAGTGGCTTAGTGTACCAATAGAGAACCCATTCAAGCAATCTTGTATTCTTTTTCTGGGGTTTCTCGTTTGGTAATCTTTATTTTTAATCTCTTTTGCTATTTTTAGTAGTTAAACCTAGCAATTCCTGTAATTTCTCAATTATTTCCTTGTTTTCAAATACTTTTTGCTGCTATTAAAGGGTCATGTTGATCGCCTCCAGGAGATTACCCTGGAAATTCCGCATGTTTTTATCTTTTTTTCCAAAACTGAACTATCATGCGTTAGACATGTAAATTGTGATGATCTACTCCTTAATCTCTTTCTCTATTGTGTTGTTTATGATGTAGTAACCCATGGATTATTGTACGCTGAAATGAAAAAAGGAGTTAGAACTGAAAGCTTTCAGCTTAAAGAAGCGGAATACATTAAAGAGGAGGTGGTTCAAGACAGACTGTGGTGCAGCTAACGCTTAAGAGATTACTTTCAAGATCCTAAGCCGAGGTTCACGGATCTTAGAAAGCAAATGGGCCTAGAAAGAAAGAAGCTAGATTGAATGAAGCTGGTTTGAGCTCTCGGAGACCAGTCATTAAGCAATACAATACCAATGTTTTTGAAGTTGATAAAAAAAAATCACTCAAAAAACAACATCACCGACTTATAATATTTAACTTCGGATCCTAACTGTAGTACTAATAAACATTTATTTTGATTAAACACTAGACGTTTACGTTCAAAAGAAGGCAATAATTTATTTATAACAATTAAATTTGTTCTAATGGTTTTCTAAATATTTTTCAGATATATTGTACCTAATAAAACTGGACCACACTTAGTACACAAACAGTCTAGGTCTGAAACCAACACACCAACCTTAGATATAAAAATATTGTAATTGTTAACAGCATTAGCCTAGTAGGAGACCTAGTTTAGCAAAAAATAAAGATTAAATTGGCCATAATATTCTTTTTTTCTTTATATGTAATAAGTTATGATACTTGAACATTTATCTTTCCTTTTGTAATTTTTTTATTTTATTTTAAACTGTAAAGATGAACTAAAAATAAGTTCGAAACGGATCACATGTAATTTAAAATAAATAAATAAAAAAATAGACCGTGATTTTGGTTTCTTTTTAATGTACCGCATTAACATCAGCACTCTAAAATGTAGATTAGAACTTAGGGCTTTTGTAAAACAATTATCTCTCTGTCTCTGGAAATCAGTTAGATAGAATTTTGCAATACACTAAGAGATAGTCATGCGAGTGTTTCACATCAAAATTTTGCATACTTTTCTAGACGTCACTACAGGTGTAAAAAAGAATTAATTGCCTAATGAAGTTTTTGTTTTGGATAAATTCTAAAAAATTCTGTCTATTATTGCCTGTTTTGTTGTTTATAATAATGAGAACTGAGTTTTAATGTTGAAATAAACAAAGAAATTGATTTATAAATCGATAATATTAATTATTTTTTATCTTTCAAAGTACGGTAAGATTTTTTTATTTATTGTGATATATTTTAGTGTATTCTATCTGCCTTCAAAGAGATTAGTACATAAGGTGTGTAGATGATTTAAAGTATTTATTTACGTTTCTGCCTTCATATTACTTTTTGCCATGTGAGCGTGACTATTATTATTAAGTTTGACTATACACACAACTACCTCCAAGTAGAAACTTTAAATATTTGAAGCTAATGTTGAAACTAGAGAGCAATTTTTTTTTTAAAAAATTATTATTACTGCAAACCTACGGAATGGTTTTTAAGGATCCCAAAACTGACAAGAAGGCTTTCAATAGTCGAGCCCCAGTGATTTATATTTCGAACTTTAATTAAAAAAAAAAAAATCCACCAAAATTTAAACAAAGAAATTGATTTATAAATCGATAATATTAATTATTTTTTATCTTTCAAAGTACGGTAAGATTTTTTTATTTATTGTGATATATTTTAGTGTATTCTATATGCGACTGAAGCATTTCTTCATATTGGTGGCCAAAAAAAATACAAATTCTCTGCACTAATCTCATAAATCAATACTTAATCACATTGAACATAGCTGAAACTCTAAAAAAAACGGTCAAAATTAAAAGAAAATCTGGCTTCCACACTGAGATAGAACGAACAAAAAAAAAAAAAAAAAATCATTGCGAATCCCACCATGTTCTATAATTTTTATAAATGGATTTTTTTTCTGTAAAAAATGTACTAAGAGAGCCCTTGTACTTTTTTATAGATATAATATTTTTTTATAGATATATTTTTTTTAATAAGGTTGTTTATTATAGAGATTATTAAATATAAATGCTTATATTACATAATTATAATTTTGTCCATTTTGTTGTTTTCTTTACATATTACAATAATTATATAATGCAAGCATATATTGAAGAGAATTTTTAATGATTTTGTGTGTGTTTTAAATCTTTTAATAATTATTAACTTTATTTTCATTTGGGAATGATATAAAATATCCAATAAAAACTGAAAAAAATAAAGAACGGTTATTTCTTTCTCTTACTTTGTTATTTATTTGTAATTAAGTCGAAATAGATGTATAATCATAAATTTCTTTTTTCTTTTTTGTCCTTTAATATCTCGTTTATTCATTTTATACAATATTTAATATTTAAATTGTTTAAATTCATCACATTTTCCTACATTTCTCAAAAAATTAAAAAAATTAATAAATAATAATAATAAATAAAAATAAAAAACAAAACAGTTTTTTTGTTTTTGTGTTTTTTTTCTTTTTTTTACAATGTGAGGTATATTGTGTGATATGAATTTCCACATTATAAAAAAATGTGTTTTAAATATATTTATATATATTTATATATATATGTATATTTTTTAAGTATTATTTTTTTATATATATATAATTATTTTAAAATATTTTACATGGTATTTTTACCTTTTTAAAATTAATTCAATTATTTTTTTAAAAAATTCATTAGACCAACTGAATTTTTTTTCAAGTAGTGGATATAATTTTGTATTTTAAGTCAATTTTAAGCTTGTTTATTGTTGATTGATACTGGTAGAAAAAACATACAACACTCACGAATATAGTACATAGAAAATTGTTTTTTTTTGTTTTTTTTTAAATTAAGGGAACCTAATTTGTTTTTAATTTTAATATATTAATATATTTAATCTTTGTTTTCGATATTATATTTATTGAACCTTGTTTTTATTCTTTGTACAGAAATGTATTTTTATTTATTTATTTCTTGTTATATATTCATTTTTCAACTATTTTTATAAATTAGTACAAGCTACAATTATTTTTTATTATTATTATTTATTTATTTCTGGATAATGTGCAATATTTTTTTTAAATTTTTATAGACACTTTAAAGTTTGTCTCAATTTTGGGGTGGGACTGGGGACAAAGTTTTGTTTTAATCTTAGCTTAAACTTTTTTTTTTTCTTTTAAAAGAATATGAATAATAAATCACACATTCCCAAAAAAATAAATAATAACTACTGTTTATTTATTAAAACGAAGAAAAAAAAAAATAAGAAAAAGAAACTTGTGTATCACAATAAAGAACAGGCTTCACTATGTTTAATTAAATTAATACATTTGCAGCATAATATATTCTCTCTTTCACCAACACTTTATAAGATTAAGTATTAAAATCGTGAAGAATTTTGATTTAGAGTTTCAACATAAATACATGAAATGTCCCCTGAGTATGAAGATAAAGCGGTATCTATAAATTGGTCAATGTATGAGAATGTATATTTTTGTCTGTGTGGATTCACCGTAACTCATTCTTGTGAAACAAGAAGTATGTATCTATTACGTGGTCATTTTAAATTGATAGAATAATATGTTATATATTTGTGGTTGAAATTTAACAGTTGTAGGAAGCTGGGAAAGGAGTATTAAATTATTGCTTTAATTGAACAATTTTCAACTGGTATTAATTTGGAATCTTATATTTTTTTTTCATTCACTTAGTTGTGAGGAGAAAGTGATTTATTTGAAAGTTACATCTGCAAGAACAGATTTTCAGCAACAAGTAAAATAGTTTGATCATGAGTGAGTTACTGGGTGACTCTCCAGATACAATATTTATTTCCTGAACTCCTTAGCCAAGGGCATCGCGTGGACAGCGCTGTTGCAGTCATTTTATTGGAAATAGTAATGAATATCAGTTATCCAGGGGAGGATCAAAGATTTAAAGCGATATGCATTGAATATTTTGTCTTGACCACCCACCATAAGCCCAGATCAGATTTAAAAGTGTAAACAACTTCAGAAACAGCAAAAATCATTTTCAATGGTAACAAAATAATTTTTTTAGAAAAAGTTAATAAAATATGAAACATCAGAAGCTGCAAATGTGACACTGAGAACTCTTTAATAACTTTGATAACACTTTTCATAGAAACAAAAACCTACCTTAGTATTTGCTTTTTAACTTTTTAATTAATAACATTTTTTTTTTCTTTATACTTTTTTTAAACCAGTCTTATTTTCATCTTTGATTATTTTTTTAATTTTTTATCTCAACAAATTCAACTTAAAAAATGTGTATTATATTTTTTTTTCACAACCGTTACTTAATGCGACAACTTGGGTGGTTGTTCACCGACAACCTAAAGGGGGATTTTTTTTTAAAAAGAAATTAATAATAGATTGAAAAAATTAAAGAATACATGAAACAGAAAAACAAGAATAAAAAATAAAAAGACTCATTCACAATTTCTCTCTATTCACTCACTATTTCTCTCTCTCTGGCCTAAAAGTTATACAACTATTTACAAAAATATAATAACGTACAAACAAACAAAAATAATCATTTAATAAAAAAAATGCCCCTTGTCTTACAAGAAAGACAACAAAAATTATTTTATAATTACAATAAAAACTACCTGATAATAATTTTTAAGCCTTAATTTATTATAGTACATTCTTGGATAATACACTCCGATGCAAAAATGAAAAAATATGTGTAAAAAAAAAAAGAGAAAAAAAAGAAAAAGGAACACCTTGGTTATTTAAGATATCAGTTCTTATAACTTCTCAAGTTATATGTAAAACGATTTTTCTGATCTTTCGCTGTTTTATTGTTTTCTTTGGATAAAAAATAATGCCCTCAGTCATGTTTTTATTTAAACTTTGCTAGAGATTAAAATACCTAACAGCGTGCCCCAAAACGATACTATCTGTTAAGAATAAGGAAGTTAAAAAGCGCGTTTGTCGCAGGGAGGAGCAACAGAAGCTCCAATTCTCGGACTAGGTAGAGGAAGAGTTACAGGGACACGTCGAGAATACTTTTTTAAAACTGCTGTTAGATCGTCCCAATTCCTTTTGCTAGAATCTTCTGGTGTAGTATGAAGGAGCCACAAAATCCCATCAATTATTCAGTCACTCGAGCGAGCTGATTGCTCCATCTAGAACTACAAGTGGTGCCTTCTTAAAATTAATTTAACAGCTAGCATTTGACATTTAACTTAACTCTAGAATTTATTTTGTCTTTATTTAGTCCCTCTACCGCGCTTAACGCTATCTATAGCGACGAAACCTTGGTAGTTAAATAACTCATTTCCCAGATTGCTGTTCTAGATTATACTACTCAGTGCGTGTTATTTAGGTATTGAGTTAGTGTAGTTTTCATTTTATTTTACCATCCCAACAACACCACTGCGATGAAGGATGTAGGAAGGGAAAGGTTTAAAGCTCATGTAGACCAGTCATTAGAGCTCATTTTAGATCAGTGGAGAAATGCTGCTTTCTTCAGAGACTCTATTCAGTTGTTAGATTAAGCCAAAGGTTCCGAGATCAGCAGTTAGAATTACCTGCTGCACTACTTTTTCCCCGTCCAAGGTGGTTATAATATTTTAACTAAGAAGAGTGCTCCTTTTATTTTGCACCCGAGTGTATAATCCTTCTTTTTTTATGTATATATATATTTTAAAGAATTTTTTAAATTTTTTAAAATTTTTTTGTTTATTTCGTTGATTGCACTTGTTTATAAATTAAAGTTACTTTTTTTTTTTGCCATAATTGTGGCTTAAATAGTTTTTCAATGTCGATTCACTTATAATATTTAGTTTTAATTTTTTACTTTATTTCACCCCTTCATTTTAATTTTAAGATTTTGTTTTTTCTTTACATCCAAAATAACACTGCACTTTTGAGATCATAAAAACACTGGTATTTTCACACACCAATTTCAATTGTCTCTTTTTTTTTTCTTTTAAATGTTTTCAAGTATTTTCGATTATATTTTGTGTATATAATTGTACTTAACTTAATAATATTATTTTATATACTTATAAATATATAAACAATTTTTCTTTTAATTTTATTTTGTTTAAATAATTAAGAAAACACACCCGTTTAGATTCTTTTTTAATTTCTTTTCCGTGACATCTTATTTTTTCCACTTTTTTTTCATATTCATTTGAACATAGTTTTTTGAGAAATTTTGCGATAGAAATAAAAATTTTAAATACATTTTTCTTTTTTCCAAAAGAAATAAAATAGGAAAAGAAACTACCTTATAGATTTAAAATATGAAATTAATAAACGCAAATGAGAGCGTTTAAATATAATTGACAAAACAATTTGGGCCCGGTTAAATGCCTTACTTTTTTTTTTTTCTATCATTTACTGCATGTATCACTTACAAAAAATAGGAAGTATTGAATTTGAGTGGATTTTGAAACGGAATTTTTTTGGAGGCAGGGTAGAGAACAAAAAAAAAGATTGAAGAATTCAAACTTTCTGCTCTGGATTTCTCTCAGCTTACTTTCTTATATTTTAACTGTTTCTGGCATATATTGTACATACACACGCACACACACAACACACACACACACAGAGCAATCCAACGGGATAAAAAAAAAAATTCAATAACTTCTTTATTCTGAGAAGTGTGCAAACATTAAATTTGAAAATGAGGCTAACCACCGAGCGATGGAGGCTGATTATCTAGCTTACAATTAATTAGAAGATAATAATTTTTTTTTTTTAGCTTTTAGAAATTTTTTTAATAATTATAAAATTTATTTTGTACAAAGAAAATTATCCTGTTACTCAATTTTTTTTTTTTCATTTCGCGAAAAATAAATGTAACAGGACATTAAACAGAACGTGGTGAAAAGAAGTAAGTATCAGGCAATCCTTTTGAACAAGGATCGTCATCTGATAGAATAGAAAGTATTCAAAATCTAAACAAAGATCAATTTTAAACACATAAATGGCGTATTTGAAATATGCATTCACTTTGCTCATATCAAATTGATTTATATTTTGCAGACTACGAGTGTTCAACTCTCCTCATCTGTCATCTTTACTGGTTGCTTATTTGTCCAACTAATGATATTTCTATTATAAATAACGGCAAATAAATAAGACTACTACTACTTCGATATGTAGAAGGAAAGGTCGTGAATATAGGCAATGTTCATCGAATCACATTAGACATGTGATAACAGTCACTAAACTGACAAAGTTGAAATCATACAATTTATCTGCTAACAGATTTCAATATAATATACTTAATACAACAGCTTAATAAAAAAAAAAAAAAAAAGTCTACTTACAGGAACACTCGTTTGATTCAAAAAGTGAGAAGAGAAAATTTTGAGATGACCTTTAAAAAGTGAAAGAAGTTTCAGAGTGCTTTAAAATAATAATAATAATAATGAAAATTTCCTTTTTTGAATATTTTCTTGAGTTTTGATAGTCTCGAGACTTCCAGGAGTACCTTTACTTTGTACGATATGAGATTCAGAGTGCAACCATACATCCCTCGTAGGAAGGCCTTTTTTTAATTGTCGTATGATATGGACGTACATTACAAAGCAAGCATCCAATTTAGTGGGCAGATGCAGTTAATTCTCTGTCATGCTTAATTTAGATCAACATTAATATGGTTAATATGGTATTTAACTTCCATGGGGAACAACATACTATGGATGTCAAATGCTTAAAGAGAACGCTTTTCTTAGCTAATAAATAAATTATATAAAGCGACCACAAATATCTGAGGTTACTAAAATTAAAGGGTTTGAGGTTTTCCTGTGAGGAAATTTACTTTATACCAGTCAGACCTTTGGATGTTTTACCTTTTTACTACAGAATTTTCAAAAGAGAAAACAAAAATCAACAAATTTAAAACCATTGGTAATGCTTAAAAAAAAATTAATCAGAATTAAACAGAAAATTATTATTAGCAAAAATTAAAATTTTAACTAATTACAAACCAATATCAGTCATTCTTTTAACAATTAAAATAATAAGAAATAAATCAACAACAAAAAACGCAGTGTAAAATTATCTGGCATTTATCTGGCAACCCAAAACAGCTCGTTCTTTTTTCAACTTCTAATTTAAAATTTAAGAAATTCAAAATTTATAAAGAACTTATGTTCATACCGATTTCAATTCTTTATTACTTTTATCATTGATAGAATTTTAAAAATTCATAAACTATTTAACATAACTTTTACACTATAATACATAAAGCATTTTTTTATTTCACTTTTGTCTTTTTATTTCTATTATATACCATCAGGTTTATTATAAAGTCTTGGCACCTTACACATATATATAAATATATATATTTAGTGGAAAAAGATGTCACGAATTTAATATATATTTAAAATTATATATTACATGAATTGTCTTTAATATGGGTTTTCCCATTTTTCATCGCGTACTTCTTGCTTAACTGGAAGCGAAGGGTTAAGAGACTCATCGGTCGGAGTCTCAGGGGTGCGTTCCGGAGTTGCTCGTTCCTCAGGTACCGGTGTCGGTTCCACTCTTACTGTTTCTTCGCGTCCTTCTCGATCGAAATCCTCTGTTCTCATTACGCAGACTCCATTGATTATGACCTCTGGTTCCTGTTGTTGCCAATCAGGATTTACCCACTGTGGAGCGGCCGGCTTACGTCGCGAAGCCCTAGGCTCAGGATTTACACGGCTTGACGATTCCGTCATACCAGAGAAAGAATCTTCCGAACCAGCTTGACTTTCCGTCTCTTCAGCTTCATAGTCGTGCTTGAGCGATAGGTCCAGTCCTTGTGGTTCACGCGGACTTCCAAGTTCACCACGGGACATGGCACCTGATAGTTCGGCAGTTGAATGAAAGAACGGTGCTGGAAAAGGAAGAGGAAGACCCAGACGTTGGCTCAGCAATATCCTAAACTGTACTGGGTCAAAACCCGAGCCCTGACCTTCTCTAGACAGAGACTCTCCTTGTGGGCTTTGCTTCAACCTGGAGACACAAACACACATTTATTACTATAAATGCGATATAGAACAGTTAATCTTATATTAACCTTATATACTATATATATATATATATATATACATTCTAAATGAGATTTATTTTTGAATTAATAAGTTCATATTTTTTGTTTTGTTTTTAACAATCAAATTTTACTTTAAATTGTTATTTATTATATTTCTGTTTTTATTGGCACAGTCTAATTTTTTCATCCTTGGTTTACTTGTGTAATGAGGCATCCGTAAAATGTGTCCAATAGATCTACCGTAGGCCCCTACTAAAAATCAATGAGCTTAATAAAATATTAAAATTGGTTTCTTATGGCATTTTTGGTGTGCAAATAAAGGGAATGACAAAGAAAAATATGAGTAAAAAAACAATCATGAATTATAAACATAATGCAATACATAAGAGAACTCAAAAGTCAGTGTTGTCTTCATGCACAAAAAAATTTGTAACCATCTTTTTTGATTGATTAACAAAATTTAAATGAATGAATATTTACCTCATTCTATGGTTGTGGAACCAATTAGTGATGGTCCTAGAGACGAGACTGAGTTCGTTGGCAAGAAATTCAATCGTTGCCAAACTTGGGTAAGGATCCAGGGCAAATGCCAGTCTTAATGCTTCTTTTTGTTCCTCCGAAAAGAAGACCCTGTGCTTCTTGGCCGACGGAGGACTACCGGCGCCTCCCCCACTGTGATAGAACTCTGAAGTATCGTTAGACGAGGTATCACTACTGTTGTCTTGCTGACCAGAACCTCTCCGCCGCTGGAAAACGTTTGTTTTTAATTCAACAAAATTATCATTTAACATATGCTTCAATTTTAGTATTATTGACAAACAAGAAAATGTAACGAGAAGGACAATTTTAAATAATTTGAACGCTGAAAAATTTAGCCTACAATCAAGATCGTCTGGAGAGTATCTAGTGTAGATACTAGGTACTAAACTAGAGAAAATGGTGTAGAAGAAGTAAAAAAAGAGCTAAAGGCAAGATAAGATATAGGCGTGGAAATTAAAGGAAAACTGGCATGGCTGGGGCATGTATGTTGTAAAGTAAAAAAATTGATGGTTGTGGAGAAAGTCTTAAAAAAAAAAAGGTCGTGTAAAACCCAACTAATTGGCAAGTTACTTGCAAATTATAAATCACAATTCAAATAAACGTTATATAATAGGAATATCTGTTGCAAATTAAAAATAATTATTGATCGAAGATCAATTTGATAAATCCAAAAGTTTGACCCCTTGAAAAAGTGCTGTATGACCTTCAATTAATTAGTTAATTGATAATATTGTAGATAGAAAAAGCCAGAAGGCACAGTCCATGCCATTCCATTATTTATTCCATAATTTATAAAAGAAGAAAATATTGCAGAAACTAAAAAATATATTTCTTTGTCAAGTCATTTTTTACCAATGTGTTATTTTTTCTCTTTAAAATAATTTTAGCTGCGAGCTTTGAAACAGCATTGTCTCTTTTTGTCTTGTTTATTAAAACTTTACCTGTCACTGCGAAACAATTTTTATAATTTATATTAAACTGAGGCGTTTATTAAGAGTTTTTTTTTCAATTGAACATTGTGGTCTGCTACCAGGAATCTTAGTGATGTGAGGACTTAATGGAAGTAGTTGCTCGAGATATGAGTTTTATTGTACACTTATTGTTGATTCTAATGCTCCACACTACCTTGCTGGTCAAGATGTTGTGTGTGACGCCAGAACATTGCACATGATGGTCCAGCTCGAAAGAGGTAAGAGAAAATGATTGGAGGCGTTAATGACCGCAGCAGTCGATGCACCCGAAAAAAAAAAATTGTTAATTTTAACCTTCTCTCCAGAATGAATATGCAATTAGGTACCTCCGCCACTTGAGGTGCCTTATTCAATAGTATCAATTGTAACCCTAATGTGGGTGGTAACGTCTCTGAGCTTGGCCTGTTCTTCACAAGCCATCATCATCCTAGATCCCGATGTGTTGCAGAAAGTATCTCTTTATATGAGACAGCTTTTGTAGAATTTGTGAAACAGAGAGGGAAATACGTCTATCTAGCTTTACTTATATGATGACTGTTTAGGTTGTGAAGAGATTAGGCTAGATGAACCTACTGTGGAAGAGTGGTTAGACTGTTCCCTTTAAGATGTTGTCTAGTTTGTTACATGTATTTAAGGGCATTAATTCTGGTCTGGACTCAGCATAGCAGTCCAGCAATAGTTCTTTTTTGGATAGCTATACAAGCTCTAGTGGGACACCATCCAAAGATGGCGTAGGGCTAACTAAACTTTCCCGCATAAGCGAACAATGATAACATTAGTAAAAATAATTTAAAAAAAACATTAAGTGTTCAGGTTTCAACTGAATTTATAATAATTTGTATTTTGTAATCCAAAATCTCACCAACAACAAACGTAAAACGAATTTCAATGCTGAATAAATTCGCATATCTAACTTAAATTCTATAGTGTAAAGCAAATATTTTTTTCATTCATTTCAGCATGCAGTGCAGGATAAATGTACAGTCTAGGATAAAAGTGACTTGAGAATTGCAGATTGAAAAGGAGGGATGGACAAAATAAAATAAAATATTAACGCCTACTGGTTATTAAACAGAAATTATGCATGCTATGTGGTATTTATGAAATTAATTTCAGAAATTATTAATTTACTATGCTATAAATGAGTCTACTTTGGAGACAAATTTATTTTTAAAATAAATCTCAACGTCTTACGACTTGCAATATAGTATTTGATTAAAAGTGGAAGTCCTCTGCACAAACCTGAAGAACTATATAATGTTTGAAAGGAAACGTTGTTAAGTGGAAGCCATTCTACACAAAGTTTTTGAACGCAATTTTTTGAGAGTAGTGTCTTACTGAAACTGTATAAGCAACTCTACACAAAATCTAATGGATACAATTTCTGTAAAGAATTTCAAAGAAGAGAAGACTTGCGAGCTTCGTTACCACTGCTTAACTATATCACATGTATACGAGCAGGTAAATTTGGCGACGAGTAACTAGATTTAGAATAATAATAATAATAATAGTAATAAAACAGAGGAAACGTCCCGTTAAACTGGCAACAAAAATAGATCCGGACAAGCTACCAAAGTGATACTATTGTTATTGTCGTCCTATATTAGTTAAACGGCTTACATCCTTAAACAAAAACAAACATTGCTAATGCTTTAGACTCAACAATACCCTACTTTTTACTTATTTCCAGCAAAAAAAGAAAAAACAAAACAAAAATAAGCTACCATGTTTTACCTAACTGGAAACCACTTATCAATGCCGCCTAACACTTCAACTAATTAAGCGAAAATAATATTACTGACGACTACCTTTCTGGCTGCGATCGACTCTTATTGACTTTATTGAGTAATCCTCATAACTTAGCCCATCAAAAAGGGAGCAGAGAAATAGTTTGACAACGGACTCCTAATTATTGCGGAAACGGTGGAAATGAATCCGATTGAATTAAATCAAAATATATCAAAAAGAAAGAGAAAAAGACGAAAATCGCCTATTCGTCAAATTACCCTCTTGCACAAATTGGAAAGAAATGTCCTTTGACAGAACACCGACATGAATGTTTTTTAATTTCATTATTTTATTTACAAATTAATGATTTAATGAAAATAAAATAAAACTTTTGCTCGTAAAGAAATGATACAGAAGTGAGATACTATTTTTGCAAAAATAAATAAAATAAAAAAAATTCTAAAACATATGATTCTAAAAAAGTAATAATAATCAAACAAAGAAGATAAAAGATAAAGCTGCTACCGCAAAGAAATAATTTAATACCTTATTGAGTTCTCTCCTCTCTGTTTTGATGGCCTGTAGTTTGTCTATGTTGTTCGAGTCGGACAGCCACAACTGCATCCTAATGAATGGTTCACGGCCTTTGATGCTGAGCATATGCCATGGCTTCGGTTTGGAAAGTAGCTCACTGACAGAGCCCTGAGAAAGGCCCAACACTGCCTCACCGAATATCTGGTAGCGAACAATTATAACCTTGCCATCACTAACATGCATCTAACGTTTGTTTTATTTATTTATTTTTTGTATCTATTAATAAGAACCCTGAACGCGTATATAATGTGAAAATTTTAATAAATGATCGCTATTATTAAGATAAAATACATATCTGTTTCTAAAAAAAGAGATATATACTTCTAATGGAAAAAATAAAATAAAATAATGTAACTTTTTTACCTTTTATGAATTTGTTAATAATACTTCATCACACTTCTCACGTAGAAAAGTCACAAACGAATAAAGCAAGAAAACAGTAATACGACTGATCGAAATTGACAAATAAACTGAACACTAAATGGAAACAAAGTTTTTCAATTCAAAATGACATTGTGATTAGAGCACGTTTCAACTATCCTATTAGCGAGCCTTCAGATCCTCAATAATACAAAGCAGTAATCACCATTGAAATGGACAACTTCGCAAGTGCAAGTATATTGGAAAAAAAGCCAGCCTATAGTGTAATTTTGAACATTCAGGCTTCATTTATTCGTAGAGCATGTTATTAAAAAGAATAAGAAGAAAAAAAACCTTTTATCACAGCTGTTGTTATCTGTTGTAAATTATTTATTGCTGCCATTTATTTGTTGTAATTTTAGAAAAGTCTATAGCCTCCCTTAATTATCTTTTCCACATAACAGACAAAAATAGTTTTTTTCGGTATAGCATTAGAAAATGATACAAGAAAAAACAAAAAATTAAGAAAGGAATTCTATGATGGATTTAAAACACCTATTTGATAAGAGAAGGCTAAAATTGTAGAATAGGCTGTGTGGCTAGCAGATAACCTAAATATCAGGAAAACTAAGAAAGTTCAACGGAAAGAAGCATTTGAACAAGAAAAACATTTTTTTTTTTTTTTTTTTTTTAAAAAAGTCCTAATGCCTTTCAAGAGAAACCACAAAAATTGTACGTTTCATTCTGAATATTTAAATGTTTTTGTAGTATTTTCTTATTAATACTTGATATTCTATAATGAAAAAAACATTTAAGAAGGGATATAATTAATTTTTTTTAAAGCAAATAATATGACTAATTATTGTGCAAAAGCAGGCTTATAGTGCAATTACTACCATTTGGTATAGTGTAGGAGTTATGTAAGTTTTTCTTATCTTTGAATTTAATTTTATGAAAAAGGAGGGCCAAAGGATTGAATTGGTTACTTTTCTTTATTTATTATACAAAAAAATGTATGTATTATTTAGAATATTATATTCCACCCTTCTTTGTAAATGTATTCTATATGTACTTATAGTCTTAGGATAGTTAAAAAACTCAATTTGGTGTTATTTACCTCTTGCTCTTGTTCATGACTATTATGAAATTATTCTTGGAGATCAAAATAATAATGATCAAAGTAACATTTCAATTACTTATTATTGATAAAGTAATTATGTGTAATAGTAATTTATTACTTTAAAATTTCAAGTAATAGCCAAACTTTTGTGTTAATCTTTAAAGACCATTTGAAAACAACATGCAGAAGAACTGGAACCTTACCAACTAACATCAAAGATTTAATAGAATCTGTGAATAACGGTCAGTAAACTTTAGTGGTGTGCTATAGCTATAATTCTCATCTGATTGGTTGAAATCAATCAGCTGATAGATTAGAAATATAATAGGAAAGGTTGTTGAGACCATCCTAAAATGGATTGTTTGTTGAGTGCATGATGAACCACAAATAAGGGCGAACAACATGAAGAAAAGTCTAAAAGTTTGTTAACTGAAGGAAACTTCTAGTTATTGGTGGAGAGTTGCAGAATTGTGAAAGGGATTTCCTGGCGAACCCTGAAAACAAGCACAATCCATCTTCTTGGCAAAACGAAGGTTGAGGTAACGAGGACCTGGTTACTGGGCACTATCGTTTAAGGAAACATCTACATAGATTTGGACTAACTGCGATACTCTATTCTATCTCCATGGCCATTGCCTAGATTACGCACGCTTAATTAATTATGATTAAATTAGAAGAATAATATATATACTCGTAAAATAATAATAATAGTTTAGAGGAGTTGTGGTAACCGAGAAAGCGCGGCACGCAAAGCTAAGTTGTATTTTGGTAATGGGCAATTCCCAGTCTTGACTTTGGATTTCATTTAATATGATAATAAGAGAAATTGAAGTTTAGTATGTTAACTATCAGCCTCCGTGCGAAAACGACAACTAATCGGAATTTGGACGTAAATTTCGCCTGTAAAAATAAGCAGGTAACTTGTTCTTTTTATAAAGAAAGGCACCGTTATAGTGCGAATCTTACTCTATATTGAGACAATTAGGATCCCCAACGAACCAAAACAGTCTATACTGAGTTAGCTGCCAAGCACAAAGCCATTCGAGGCATCGAGTAGGCCAACAATTTGGAGAATGTTAATGTCCAGACCTAAAATGAGAGTGATTCTTTTTAGTGCCTCCCACTGTCATTCAATCCGTAATGGCCTTAGACTTCAAAAATGAAAGCTTTGAAAGTACCTGAATGAAAGAGATTAATGACTTTAAAAATAAAGGAGAAAAGATTACAATAGATACCTGGCAAAAGGAGAGTTCCTGCAATGAATAGCATGGAACCATCTGCGTTCCCCATCCCTTTAAGAAATATTAAGGCACAAGTGAAGGCTTAGCGTAAGGAAGGATGGACGTTTAAAGAAAAAGAGATGGGAGTTGGAAAACTTTAGGTGAAATGTTTGAGGAGAATAGGAAAGGCTGAAAAATTGGCAAAAGAAGGGATCTTAACGCCGCTTACATGCTTTGAAACTGCATCTCGTGCGGAACTGCCTGCGAGACTATTAAAGCAGTGGCTCAGAAGGAAACATACCCTAACTAGAGTGTTTCTGGAGGCACCAAGTACGTTCCCGCATACTGCACCTCCTTTGCAAGAGTAAAAACGAATAAAGAGGATTCTAGAAGAGATACAGCGCCTGCCTCCTTAAGGAACACTCAATAGTATGGGCCTCGTGCAGGATCCATTTAGTTGATGAATAAGTTCTTGTTTCGCTCCTAGATAGAAACTGAGACAGATAGTCTTTTTCCTCAATGTTGGCACACATAAACCTTGACCGGATTATAATAAGATAAAAGCAGGGGTGCAAAAAGAGCCTACTTGTGGCGGTCCAAGTGTACACAACCTTTTGTGGTGGCCCCAGTCTTTAGAATTAGTTTAGAGTGGAGTACGTTAAGTCAAAATTGAAAGCTGTACAAAATCAAACTGCTAGAAACCATTGTGGTATTACTAATACCACAAATACTTATCATAAACACCAAATACCATATTTAATTTACCTTTTGGCCGATATTGTTGGCAAGCAGTGCCTCCTTGATTTTAGTGGTGATGGATTGTGTATCCAGATCTTGAGTTAAGGCAGCCATTTCATAAACCGAAGGTGAGACTTGTGGTAGACTTTTTAAGGCTGCTGGCGCACCAGGATACTGTTGCATGCTAACTGGCGTATGACAGGCCGTACTCTGGCTGCCTTGTTGCGGCGGTAATATACATTTTTTTACATCTGGTGGTGTAAGAGGGGAAACGGGCGGAGGCGCCGGTGTATGCTGTTGTGCAATGTGCATACCAGAATTGTGTAGGTATGCTTCATTTCCTCCAAACTTTCCGCAGCCACTTGGCATTCCTTTTGAATGTGGCGTACCTGTTTGGAGAAGTTTATTAATGTTAGCAATATTCCATAAAATTATATGAAATGATAGAAAATGTAATTAATTTGTTTATTTGGTAGAAAAATACAAGGTTGAGTAAACAGCGCAGGAATTGTTGAAGACTTATTGTTTTGGACCAAGCCAAGAGTTCCATCATGCCAAACCATGATCTAGCTGGTCTTGATGATCTTTGAAAATTGATTATAAGCCTGCGGGCCGCTTATAAAGTTATATAATATGTATATCTATTAGACTGGACCAACCATAAAAACCTTTTGCATTGAAAATTCATAATAGAATTAATTATTACTATTATTGTTTTAATTATTATTCATACCTATAAACATAGATAATATAATAATGACCAATTATGAGATGGTCGAAAAATATTTAATTTATTTAATTAGTGAGGTATTTGTTCCTCAACTCATTCACTTATCCGTTGCAAGTCGCTTTAAATTTGTTGAAAGGAGTTGCAGGTTTTCATCCATTATGTTCAAGCGTGATTTATGTTTGGTTCGGTAAATTTCATTTTCTAAAAAACTATTCGCAAAAGAAAAGTAGATCCAAAAGCGCTCACAATTTTTTGGGCCAGATTTCTCGAATTAGAAAATTTTTCGTTTGTGACATACATGTTACATTTGTGATTCTGATGTTTCGAAAATGGGTTTAGTTCATTATTACATTGTAAGTCAATCCGTTTGGAGGTAATAAACAAATTTTGTAAAATTAGGGTGAATCTCGCCGGCCATAAATTTATTCAAGGATGGCCATATATATGATTTCACTTTTAACAATGTGATTTGTTAGTACCAGTCTGTTATTGAGACCAATTTTTTTTATTGAATGGCTAAATTTGTAATATCCTAAGCAATAAAACTGAATTAGTCTACAATTATGTTGCTACAGCTTTGCAATCTATCAAGTTAATTCGTCTGTCCTTAAATTACTTAATTTTTATTAAACGGATCTTTGACTGTATCATCTATCATATTTTTCCTTTTTTTGATACTTTATTTATTCTACATTTCATAATTCGGGGCTGGTGTTGTTTCATAGTTTAGTCGCGGTTGTTTCACATTTGGAAGAAAAAGTAAAAAGGCAAAATCTCTTTCACATGTGCACGCTGGCACACAAATAGATCTGGTTTAATTCAAATTTATTGGATACCTGAAAACGTGATTTTCTAGTAAAAAAAAAAAAAATCAAATTGAAAGACTTACTAGGATTAATACCATAACCACCAGTCCTCATTAGTTTTTCCGGAGCAATCTTGTATTGAGATGCTACCAGTTTATGCACAGCATTTTCATCTTCTAAAAACATTTTCATTCTAATAAATGGTTCTCGGCCTTTTTGTGTGAGCATATGCCAAGGCTTCGGTCGCGCCAGCAAGTCAGACACACTGCCCTGGGATAAACCTAATACTGATTCACCAAATAGCCTTTGGCTGATGGAAAATTGACTTAGTTGTTCTTTTACCTGTAAAAAATAATGTTAAATTTTTTGTAAAATAAATAAATATGTTTAATAATAAAAAAAAAGTAGAAAGTGTTTAAATAAATGATTTACTTTCCATACCTTACGAACAATCTCTTCAGTGTTTAGATTATTAAACTGATCAAATTGTTGTTGTGTTATAGGTGGAAGCACAGCTTTCAGCGGCCGTTGAGATGGTGAATGATGGTGCTGCGAAGGAGGTTGCGAAATGAGGGCGTTTGTTATGGATGCCATCCTCTGTAGGGGACTAACGGCCGCTGCTCCTGATCCGTTACCCACATCTTCCGGTGGTAGGATAACATTACCAAGAGGTGAACCTTCAAAATTTACTGAATTAAAAAAAAAAAGAACCTGCATTTTCCATTATTTTGGCAACCATGTTACCCATTAGTGTCCCAGGACACAAGTCTGACAAAATCTCCCCATTCTAGACTTTGCTATTCAAACTGATACATGTAATTGGATGCGTGTTATTTTTTATTCTAAGAACAAAGCTCGTAAGAAAGACCTATTTTTATTAGCATTTCTTCGGTACGCACAACGGAATTGTTCGTTATATGTAAACCTATCAATCAGATGTACACAAGATTTAGAACCTGGATGTTACTATGTTGGATTCAATCTCGCAAGATGAGTTCTTGTAGATGATAAAGCACCCAGATGATCTACTATGAAATAAATGAAGTGATCTTAGGAATAGCAATTTGTTTGGAGATGACTGAAAGCAAGATAAATTTTGTACGGATCAGAGGATGATCTTAAAAAAAACCAAAGATATGAAAAGAAGAATCACACAAGAGATTGGGCTAAAGAGAGATAGCTGCACTACTCAGCTGTAGCTACAGAGATGATAAGGTGGGAGATCATTCTTCCAGTATGGACACAATAAAGTCCATCTTGTTGAATGGGTTATTTGGTCCTATGAATTTACTGCAAGATTTGATTGAGACTCCGTAAGAGATTTTGCCCTCTTTTTTGACCATGTCAAAAGAGAGATTTAAAGCCTGATCATGAGAGGAATCGAACGATGTACGTTACGGGTGCTTTTTTATTACATCCATACTTTTAGATATAAGTACTTATATTGCACAATGTAGGCTGCATAATTCCTACAGCACTATTTGGGACCGGCAACATGGTCGTACCCCTGTGAACGAACACTCTTGGGCAGTAAGTATAAATAAGCAAATGTAATCTAAAAGACTAAGTATCATCTTAACAAATTTCTAATACTTCATTAAGTTTACCTGGTTCCATTTTGGGTCTGACAAGCGAGAATGCGCTGCCACTGCCGCCGTGCCTTTGATCCTCTTTCTTATCATCATCTATACAACCACCACCACCTCCTCCTCCTCCTCCACTTCCACCATTACCGCTACTTCCGGTCGCACTTTTCTCTCTTTTAATTGGTTTAGGCAAGGATAAATCTTGCGCAATTCCGTTATGCGCAGCCTGTAAACTTTGCGCGTGTAATGCTGCAAGTGGATGGTGTAACGGCCCGCCCGGTGGACCAGCGTTCAATTTCGCTAGCTCTCTTTGGTATGCGTCCATTGCTATTCTTACATCTTCACCCGAGCCACCGCTACTCAGAAAATGTGGAAACACTAATCTGTAATTGTTATGTCAGCATTAAAAAAAATAAATAAAACAAAACGTATACAAACTAAATCCAGGAATTAAAAAAATCTGATTGACAGTATAAAACTTAATTATTTTTCATTCGCAATTATAATTAGTTTTGTTTTTAAGAATAAATATTTCATTCATTTTATGCCAGCATAAATTGAACTCCAGAGTGAGTAAAAAAAAGACTTGCAACCTCTTCAGGGTGTGGTATTATGTTTTTGATATCAGATTTGAAGCTGTATGAAACATTTCAGTTGCTTTATAGGGTAACCTTATAACATCTTTTATGGTGTATCACCTTGTAAGATACATGATATTTACAAATACTGCATATGAAGTGGTTTTTTCTTTTCATTTTAATTCTTTTAAAAGCGTTACTTCTGTGAGGATATTGATGAAAACCTAGGCTTCATTACAACTTCTTTTGTATGATGAGATTCCAGTAGCCAGACTAATTGAAGAGTGCTCTTTCATTTTTTTTTTTACTCAACCCATCATTCTAGAATGATAATTATATTATAATTAGAAAATATAAACAATTTAATAGTACTTTAGGTACCCTGGAAATGGTTGGTCTTCTAGCCGTCGACCCATTAATTTCGCCAGTTCTTCTTGATATATTCTTACTACTTGTTCTTGTGATATGTCATCGTTCTCGTATTTTTTCAGCCGGCGATTTTGGGAATTATCTCGGCCAAGAGGTGATTCAGAGCTCTGGAAAAATATATTTAAAAAAAGTGAATAATGATTTTTGAAGTGGCCACGTATAGGCTCGTGTAAAACTTTAAGGTGAGAGCACTGTGGTTTGGTAGAGATGAACACAGTTTTCTGTTTTGTGTAGGCAAGGACTACTGCTAGGGACGCTCATAATCGTCCAGTTGTTGACAATAATGATTTATAGTCGAATTTACACGTCTAACGTAAATCCTGACCAATGGATTATGTAATAAACTAGAACAGCTCGATGATCCTACACTCCTAAAATTATGGCAATTTGATTATAGGGTACGTGGTTTATCTGTCAACCTGATGGCACCAAGAAGGAGCCAACTCTGTGTCCTAGCTTGGCAGCAAGGATTGTGTATAATTTCGAAAACTGTGGATCCTATGACTACCACAGATCGAAATGTTCATTTTGACCCAACCGCTCAAAGGAACCCAAAAAATTAAAAACAAAAACAAAAAAATAAAATTTATAATACCTGAGGATGATTTGGTGACTTTGAATCATCATTACTGTGGGTATCCTCAGGATGTTGTGGTTTCATCATATGACTGGCTTCGCTCAGGATGTGCGCTATCCTTTCCTCAGTCATTTCCGCTTCGGCGCCACGTCCAGCGAGCACACTGACACCTCCACCGCTATCTTTACCTAGCACACCAGTGAGGAGTTTCAACTGGGTAAAGATAATTGAACGAGCCTCATCTGCTCGCGTTTTATGATTTTTTTAAAAAAGTTATTTTACTTCGAACTTGAGATAATAGTGAGCAAGATGCATAACTTTCAAAGAAAGTGAAATAAGAATGTAAACATTTTTTACACAATTGCCTAAGTCATGGACTAGAGCCTTAAACGGTATTTCTGTGTGAAATTAGTACTGGTTATAACTACCATTGTATTATTGTTAGGATTACTAAACGAGTTTCGCACAGGTTTTAAGAGTCTGTTCGATAGGGGAAGATACAGAAGCAAAAATCGTTTGGACAGAAAAGATGAAATACTACATTTCGTTTCAGGTCGGTTCAGTTATAGATAAGAAACTAATGAGCTGTTATTTTTGAAAGTGGTATAAGTCCAATTATTAAAAAAATGAGTTAATGGTAATTTCAGTAAGATATAGACACATTCTTTCCATATTTATAATAATACATTCAATAGAATACGATTTTTTTTATAACGTCAACAAAAGAATTTTGACTATAAAATGTTATCACAAAAATTTTTTTTTTTGAAAGTGGAATAAGCCCATTTCTAATAATTATAATTATAATTATAAATATCTCGATACATGGAAAAATGGACTTATACCACTTTCAAAAATAACAGCTCAAATAACTAAAACCAACTAAACTAAAGACACTGTTATATCGCAACAAAGCCATTGAAGTAGCCAAAATGCCGAAACGTTTGACAATTTCAACTTTTTTCAGTTTATTAAATTTAATGTTAATTTTAACAACAAATTTGTTAAAAAAAAGAGAGTCACCTTTTTTTGGTATCAAGGATTTTAGAAGCAGCACCGCATTCTCGTCGCAAGCCCATGCGTGCATCTTCCGATAGGAATCTCTGCCTTTTTCAGTCAGTTTATCCCAAGGCTTTGGTTTAGACAGAAGTTCCGAGACAGTACCTTGAGATAGGCCGAGCACATATTTTGCAAATAGCCTTTGACCAACGTTGTGTATGGATAACAGTTCTCTTACCCGCCTGGCTATACTTAAGGTGTCTAAATTTTGGTTGGCGTATTTGTCCATATTGTACCTGAAATGGTAATAATAATATATTAATAATAATAAAATGGGCGCTAATAACCTAAGAGGACTACCTACGGTAGTACAGATTGCCAGGGTACAAAGGATGTTCGATATTTAATATAAAAGTCATATTTAAACTGAGACTAGCCTCAGTAGATTTGGAAACAAAAGCTTTGTACAATACATTTGATAGAACATGAAAGCTAATTTGCAATATCAGGCTGAACCATAGTTCGCGTTTGACTGAAGTAAAATTAGCAAAATTGGACAAGACTTTGCCCAAGATTAAGGTTGATTCACTGATGTTTGGCGTATTGTCTCAAAACAACGTATTAAAAAATGCGATTAGGTTGAGAGGGTTTGTCACCACATAACCAAAGCATTGGGTGACATAATTGAAATTGCACCAATAACATCAGATGTTGACGCACCATAAATCATAAAGACAAAAAAAGGTTGGAATTGATGACAAAATTGCAGTTGATAGCTGCTTTGGATTTACTATTTGAATTGAATTAGATGTAACATATAATTGTAACAATTCTTCCTTGCATTTATTTCTTACAAGTAATGAAATAATACCATATTTAGGGAAGGGATTAGCTATGAGGTTAGCGTATTGGATTCCCCGCAAGGGTCCCGGGTTCGAATCCAGCAGCTATCTCTTAGATTTTCTCTTTTTAGTAACTTCTTACAGTTCATGTCCAGTGATGGACAGTGTTGTCTGTAACAAGAGAACACTGTCTGGAGGCCATCAGTGCACTGAAGAAAGCCACGGGCGCCAATAACCTCAGCTGTTTACGCGCCTTAAATCATAAAAAAAAAATTATTTAAGTTTAAAATTATTTAAATTGTATTTTACCTAAGCATTTCCTGGAGTCTAGCCTCCATTGGGTCTCCTTTAGGTATCAAGGATTCCCCAAATCTGCCAACCATACAGCCAGGATCTTCTAATCTAAAGGGCGATCTGTCGTCAAATCTGAATGGACTTTTTATCACATCGTTCAGATTAAGCGGACCGCCAGCTGGTAGGACATTGTTGTTCAGTCCTACACTCATATTAGCACACATACCATTAGCCAACAATGGATTGTTGTTATTAGTTGTATTATTATTATTGTTGTTATTAGTAGTGCTGTTATTATTGTTATTGCTGTTGTTATTGTTGGTGGTAGATGTGTTACTGTTGTTGTTGCTTCCAGAGATGCTATTATTACTACTCTTGTTGTTATTACTGCTGCTGTTGATGTTGTTATTATTGCTTGGCTGTTCTTGTTCATGGTTTGTCGGACTGGAGGTGCCGTTCACTAACGGGACATCTCCTGCTGGTGAACCTTTGTCGCCATCCCTTTCCCTCGGCTCTTCAGATTTCACTTTACCTAAATGAAAAATATTAATTTATTAATATACAATTTTGATACAACATTTTGCTCCCAAAAGAATATTAAGGTCTGAGTAAGCTTAAAGCAAATTATCTAAGTTTTAAATATTTTTGAACAATTTTAACCACTAATTGCAATGCGATAATATTAATTATAACACCTAGCTAATTGCTTCCATCAAGGCCAACTTTAAAAATTTGAATTGCAGAGTAACCGGTTAGATTTATTATTTAAACTCAGAAGAATTGAAACTCGTCCCTTTTATTTTCAGCCTACCTTCATATTGGCCAGGCCAGGTATTTGGAGGTGGGGTAGGCCTAGCTGACTGCGAGACGATCGTCCTTTCGACGGATCTCCTCCAGTTGGCCACTATCTCCTCTCCGAGAAATGAACCAAAGGTTTCCACGTTATGTAGAGTGGGAACGTCGCTACCTGCTACAAACAAATAAATAAAGAACAAAATTACTTAAATGAGACATTAACCTACCACCTCTATGCCCTAGTTAACTTCATTTCCTGAAGCCCTACTAGATTTTGTTGGGTCAAGAACAATAACTAATCATTCATTTTTTTTTTTATCTAGAGACCATTTGTCGGAAGGATCCAACGCTGAACTAGGTTAATAAAAAATTTGGAAAAGCGATCAAATCTTTTTTTGTTTTACTTTCCAGGTTACACTACTACTAACTGCCCATTTCAAATACCATGGTTCACCCTCCAATTTCTTGGTTTTCAGCGTTAAATTTGTAAACCAGCTGCTTCAGCTTCTTTTTTAAAAAAAATCAATCGAACATACTGTGGTCAAAGCATAGCATTTACTGCTGGGAATAAGACATCAAAATAAATGACAACTCATGAAATTTTTAGACGATTTGTGGCCCTAACCAGCCGGCGTTAAGATTAAATTGTTGTTCAGGTTGATTGTTTTTTTATTTTCGTTTTTTTTTCTACTCCAAAAATTCCCTGGTAATGACCAACTCAAGTAGTGATATAAGTTACCTTAGCTCTGACACACTAGGGTCTGTGTGACAATTTGAATTTAATCTTTCTACGGAAGAAAGTGCATGGTATGGATTAAAAGAATTTGATGATTATGCAATACTGTCCGATCTAGATATTAGGTAAATTTTCTTACTCTGCACTTCAGACGGCGTTATCGACGGTGGAGGTTTAGCTAGCTCCGAAGGGCACTTTTCTGGTTCCTCCTGCTTACACATGTCTTCTCCTCTTAGATTACTGGAATAAAAATAATTTTATAATTAGCTTTTTTCTTAAAATAAAGTAAAAACACGTGAGAATAATGAAACAAGCAAGGATAAACAATGGAAATTTAAAAAACAGAATCCATCAACCAAACTTACCTAACTTGCCGCTTGAGTTCGTTGTAATCTTTTTGGGCTTCGAGGCGAGCTTCCAGCCTACAGATATGCTGTCGTTTATGCTCTAGTTCTTCTTCAAGCCTAGCTATTTGATTAGCAGAATTTTCCTGCAATTTTCCAATACTATTTTGTAATCTTTGTACGTCTTCCAAAAGTTGGGAAATCTGAAACATAAATTAAAGATAATATTTTTTTATTTATTTAATTTTTTGCTAAAAGGAAAAATATGCATGGGTGAACTTTTAAAATGTGGTTTACATCTTGGGTATCAAAAAAACATATTTTGACTTTCTCTAAAGCAAAAAAGTAATTCTGTTTTATTATATTTTTTTGAAACTCAAGATTTCTACTAAATAGATGATTGTCGTCAATACTAATCAACCTGAGATCAGAACATTGGCTTTTACATAGTGATTTGTATGCGTATCTGTCTATAGAGTGTCTGGTGAGCATAAACTCGATAAAAATCTTCAAATTTGATGTTGGTACTGTTTTAGCGTGCCACTAACGAACCCTGACAATAAGTATTTTGACTAAATCAACCAATTGGAAGTGCCATCTTACTAAATCGATTTATCTAGTTTTTGAAATTTTCTTTAAAAAGAAATTTTGCTAGAAAAATTTGAGGACACTTCAAAGAGTGGGGCTGAGAGGGGGTATTAGTGCTTTCCTCTGTCTAGTGGGTGGTAAGCACTCTGAAGATGACTAGAGGTAATTATAAGAATCTTTAATTCTGTATTTCATTAGAAGTATGAAACCGGAAATATAACGTTCAAAACACGTTTATTTGGACATTTTTACGATATCAATTTTTATTGCATTATTCAATAATTTATCAAATACCTATGGGGGAAAAATTAGTAAAAAAAATTTAAATAGTGTTTTTCCTAGAAATAATTACCAAAAACGATTGGCTAATCTCATTGGCGAACGGGATGTGTGGAGTAGGCGGGCTGTAGCTGATGACGTAGTGACACCGTAGCCACTCCCTCACCAATAAAAGCACAGTTATCCAGCACATAAAATGGTGCTCTTTCACTTTCATTCAATCATCTAGATTTTACTTTCTTTTACTTCAGGAAAATATTTCGTTAACGTTTTTGATTCTGCATTACATTAGAAGTATGAAACCGGAAATATAACGTTCAAAACACGTTTATTTGGACATTTTTACGATATCAATTTTTATTGCATTATTCAATAATTTATCAAATACCTATGGGGGAAAAATTAGTAAAAAAAATTTAAATAGTGTTTTTCCTAGAAATAATTACCAAAAACGATTGGCTAATCTCATTGGCGAACGGGATGTCTGGAGTAGGCGGTCTGTAGCTGATGACGTAGTGACACCGTAGCCACTCCCTCACCAATAAAAGCACAGTTATCCAGCACATAAAATGGTGCTCTTTCACTTTCATTCAATCATCTAGATTTTACTTTCTTTTACTTCAGGAAAATATTTCGTTAACGTTTTTGATTCTGCATTACATTAGAAGTATGAAACCGGAAATATAACGTTCAAAACACGTTTATTTGGACATTTTTACGATATCAATTTTTATTGCATTATTCAATAATTTATCAAATACCTATGGGGGAAAAATTAGTAAAAAAAATTTAAATAGTGTTTTTCCTAGAAATAATTACCAAAAACGATTGGCTAATCTCATTGGCGAACGGGATGTCTGGAGTAGGCGGTCTGTAGCTGATGACGTAGTGACACCGTAGCCACTCCCTCACCAATAAAAGCACAGTTATCCAGCACATAAAATGGTGCTCTTTCACTTTCATTCAATCATCTAGATTTTACTTTCTTTTACTTCAGGAAAATATTTCGTTAACGTTTTTGATTCTGCATTACATTAGAAGTATGAAACCGGAAATATAACGTTCAAAACTTGTATATTTGGACATTTTTACGATATCAATTTTTATTGCATTATTCAATAATTTATCAAATACCTATGGGGGAAAAATTAGTAAAAAAAATTTAAATAGTGTTTTTCCTAGAAATAATTACCAAAAACGATTGGCTAATCTCATTGGCTAACGGGATGTGTGAAGTAGGCGGGCTGTAGCTGATGACGTAGTGGCACCGTAAGTCACTCCCTCACCAATAAAATTATCTAGATTTTACTTTCTTTTACTTCAGGAAAATATTTCGTTAACTTTTTTGAATCTTCATTACATTAGTGATATAAGTGTAATAATTACAATTAAATTTTCAGTCTCCAGCGGTAAATACGCACTATGAAGAAAACTGCAGGTAGGTATAAGATTTATTTGAGATTTACATTTATTTGTTAGTTATCTTTAAAACATTGTATTCCTTGTAGTATTAGGCCTTAGGCACACAGAAAGCTGTCGGGCAGCGATCCAGCGGTAGTCGCGGCGTTCTGCGATATGGGGACGTCACACAGGACGCGATTATTTTGTTAGAGCGGTCCACTTTGGAAGCTTTCTTCTTGAGAAGTAGTAGTGCGTTTTTTTTTTTTTTTGTATTAAAGCTATTACAGAATTACAGCTATTTGTTAATAGCTGTATCCTTTACTTTACACATTCATCTCTTCAGTATCAATTTTTCTCCATCTTCATCTACCCTCCATCTTTTGTTTGCCCTCTTTATGGCCCTGGCCCTTCTGGCCTTGACCCACGCCTTTGCGCGCTCATAATAAGTGTAATAATTATAATGAAACTATCTGTGTCTAGTGCAGTGGTTCCGAACCTGTGATCAGCGGACCACCATGGGTCCGCAAGAACTAAAATATGGTCCGCAAAAAACTTAACATTTTTAAAATAATAATTATTTGACATGCGTCCACGTGTGCGGCGACGGCGCGGTGATTGGGACGTAGAGCGTCTAAAAACAAGTCCAGGAGTCGACTAAAAAGCAAATGATGATGTGCGTGTCGCTTTAAACAATCTCATCAATCCCCAGGATTACCCATCTTCTTGTTAAGAAAATGAAAGCTCAAAAAGCACAATAATATAACTGAAAACATAATCACAATGTTAATTGAAGTTTATTTTTAAAATCTAAAAGTAGTTTATTGTGATATTGAACCTGTGGTCCCTGATAACAACAAAAATATTATTAAAAAGATCCCTGGTCTTAAAAAGGTTGGGAACCACTGCTCTAGAGTGATATATCAACGTGTGGCGTAAAACGTGTAAAAGTTAAATAGTTAATCGAAATTCCAAATTTGGAGCAAATTGGTTAAAGAGAACCATTCAACTTAAGACTTTTATTAACTTTTTAGTATTATTTTTTTATATACCTTTAAAGTGAACAAGTATTAATAGTGCACAGTACGGCAGTAGTATAAGATTTGATTGTCAAAAACTACTCGAAAAATATTATTGCTGAAAACACCCAACTAATATTGAAGTGAACTTCTTTTCATCCCAAATTTGTAAGATTCAAAATAAAATAAATTACGTAATCTGTGATAAAAGAAAGACAATGTGATTGTTAACCAAAAAAAATGAATTCCATCAATATATCTTGATGCAAACTAATTCTAGATGTAACTATTGTTACATAAGTCGTGAATTTTTATTAGTTAAAAAAATAAATAATAATAATTAATTAGGAACTGCAGATTCATTCAGTATTTATTTAATTACTGTCGCGTAACCAACACGGTTACAAAATCCTTAGTGTGCTATATATAATTATAGGAGTTACTGATAGATAAAAATTATAAATACTTTGTAATGAATGTGGTAATTAACTGGGAAATAATTCGAGCATTAAATTTTAATTAAAAAAAAATAAAAGAATTAAAAATCCATAAATCACATCAAACTATGTTCAACTCTCTTTATTAACAAAACCTTTTCCTTGTTAGATATCCAAAAAAATTTGCTATTGAAGACTTGCATGACACACTTAGTAATTACTATTTTTTTTTCCCCAGATGTCTAAACTACCAAATTAGATGTCGTGAACGAAACCCTGGTTCACTTCATCCTGGATATAATAACACAAATTATTGTTACCCATGTTAATGTTATTCTTTTTTTCTGCAAGCAAAATAGAGGTTTTTAGATGCTCGGGATATGTTACATATTCTTTACTGAAAGCCTAACCGTATAACTCCACCACAAAAACTGCCGAACATTTGAGTCTTACTTAATCCTTACCAATATTTTCTTTTAATCCTTACCAATATTTTCTTTTAATCCGTAAGTTAAACTATCCTAAAATGAATTTTATATAAGTCAAAATTATGAGAATCTATGTATAAAGAATGTATCTCTTTAACAAATAACTTTCAGTTTAAGAAGTCAAGTTGTAAGGGTTTATTAAAACGAGAAAAGCTAAATTAATCAACAATTCATAGTTCATCTCGTAATTTTAACCATTTAGAAACCTTCGAAAAAGCTTATGTGTGCACGATAAGTAGATTAGAAATAAATGAAGAAATTTTCAAAAAAACACAAACTTATTTCTATCAATTTCTCTTCCTTGGAGCTTCTTACAGCTTTCTGTCCGGTGATGGACATGGCTGTTTACATCGAGAGAACACTGTATGAACAATAAATACTCTCTAGATCAGATCTCCTGGATTATAAAAGCGAGAGGCGAACTTATGTATCTTAATTATAGAGTTTTTTTTTAGAGATGATGAAGGTTTCCCTCTGATCTTTGTACGATATGTCCTTGCCAGAGAATTACTTATCATTTTCTCGCTGAGTGTCCCGACATTTAAAGAGTTTCGCATTCGCTTTTTTGGAAAGGAGAGTTTCACAAAAGAGGAGCTAATAACATATCTAAATGGTTAACCAATCGTAAATTTTTGTAAATATGCGTGGAATTTTCGTCACAATTATCTGATTCAATTAAATTCTAATAAATAATGGTATAATACAATATATTCTGTAATATTGTAATTTTTGTGGGCCAATCGTGGGCGTTTTTCTTGCAGCTCGGTTTTCAAACGGTCCAATAACGATGAATAATATGCACCTGTAATAGTTTTACCCTTTTCCAGATAGTCGATGAGGATTATTCCTTGCGAATCCCAAAAGACAGTCGCCATAATCTTTCCGGCCGAAGGAACGGTCTTCGCCTTTTTGGTCACTCCGAAAATTTTGAAACCACTTATAAACTGTTCTAATCGAAGGTGCAGAGTCACCATAATGTTTATCAAGCTTCTCTTTAGTCTCCTGAGGCGTTTTGCCTTTCATAAAGTAGTGTTTAATCAACACACGAAATTCTTTTTCGTCCATTTTTTGAAAATCACTCGACTTCCTCGATTCAAACGAATGCCAAACACAAAGAAATAGACCGATCTGGCTGAAACTTGGTGTGTGTTCTTCCAAGAGATGCTACTAACTAAACATAACCTCGATACGCGCCAGTAGTGCTATCTCTCTGACTTTGCACGAACTTTTCAAACGACCCTCGTACTTCTCATAAAAATCTCAAAATATAAAATCTTCAAAATTACAATAGCTTCTGTTATTATACTTATTAAAATAGTGTAAGAGGTGACCCGGGATTTAGGTCTGTGAATCGGACGTTAGAACGTCTCTCTAAAAAAGAATCGAATTGGTCTAGTTAAAAAATAAAAAAAAAAATGAATTGAACGGTAGACTTGTTTTTATGAGCATCGAACTTGACAGCAAACATTTTTTGTAATATTCATTTTCTTTAATTTATTAACTTCATCAGATTTTATTTCGTTCAGAATTAACATTCATTGTAAATATAAAGTAAAAGTAACGTAAAGTAAAGTAATTGCCTATTTTTTCAGGCGGGCTTAACGTCCAACTACCGAATTAGGTGTCGTGGACGGAGGCGACTCATACTTTACTGTAAATTTCTTTTATTAACCATTAAATAAAAATCCAAGGCCTAAGACCGGGGAATCGAACCCAGTACCACAATGCATATTAGCTTTGCAGGTCTCGCCTCTAACCGCTCGCCTATATTGTAAATATAACTTTTAATAAATGTTTGATTTCAGTTTAAATTAGTTGGATTTTTTTTTTTTTTTTTTTTAATTAAGTTCTATAAAAACGACTTGCCTATAGTAGATGAAGGATTAAAGATAGTACCAGACAGTTAACCTCCTAACTTAATGCTTTACTTCGATTTACTTTGCTTTACATTACAATACTCAACACATCTTTGGTGTAAGTCTGGTGGAAATTAGAAGTTTACAGCTGAAAATCATTTGGGAATTACATCCATGGAACTATTTATGGACACAAGCGTGAACACTTCACTTTATCAGGCAGGAGGTACTCCTGAAGTTTGAATCCAAATGTCTGCGTAGGTTGGGGGAATTCTGTGATTTTCTATCGCTGATTATATTCCAGACATTCCAGGTTATTATTTGTCGCATCAACTTTTTAGTATCCTTTATTCTAGAAATAGCACTTATTATAATCGTAAGAATTTGTTTTTATTTATTTAATTATTTTTTTTTGAGTGTGCACCGAAAATATATATCTTTTAAGTCATGCTTAATAAAATTTGATCGGGGCGAGTGTTAGTGTAGTGATCACGAGCGAAGCTTTGTAACTGAGAGATCACCAGTTCGAATCCTAATTGGTCGTTAAGCCTCGCCTGGGGAGGAAAAAATTATAGACAATAACAATATTTTATTTAATTCATTTATTTTTAAAGTGGTGCCTTAAATTCTCTAGAAATAATCGCTTAAAATCAATTCTCTAGAATAAAGAGTTTTTTTTTTACAATTTTCTGTAACATTTTTTAGCAATTTGTGCCGACAAAAGGAATGTTTAAATCTGTGTAAATGGATTGATAAAGTGACAGATAAAGGGAACGTTAACTATGGAGGGAAGGATTTAAGATTGTAAGAACTGGATCCTTTAGAGGTTAGAGCATTTAGTTGAAACCCAAAGTTCGATGTCATAGTCACAGATGGGCTTTAAATAAGTATTTTGTTGTACTCAATGAGTTTTGATCTGTTTTCTAGACGGTAATATCTTGAAATCAACAATCTGCAAGACTACAACTTTTTTTTCTCTTTCTCTTTTTACTAGCTGAACAAGAGAAAGCAATATGGGGGTCTTATTCGATGGATAATTCGAAAAGTATACTGTTAAAAGCAGTAATGAAGTTACTGCTGTCTCTAGAACCATTTAATGAGCTGAAAAATAATTTTCTTCTATAATCAACTTCTTGGAAGATTAAAAGAGAACAAATTACCAAATTATTGTTGGTTTTAGAAATAGCTTAAAAAAAAAGGTTGCCTCAAATAATGTATTATTTTCTTTTGATGACAACTTTTTATTGTTATTTACTTCTTCAGGGAGAATAATGAAAGAGAAGTTGGATGATACAAGTTGAAAAGTTAAAGCTAACTGTGAAGAGTTGGCTCTACGTAGAGAATGCACAAGACCTAGCCCACTGCTAGCCTCTTGGAATAGGACCCTCGCGAAAGGGGTTGACAGTTAGAATCTAAAACTGGGTGCCCAACCCGTTTCCTATCATACAGCCCTCTTAGATCCATCATCATATACGGTCCTTCCACCAAGGGGAATATTTAATCGATAGATTGGGAAAGTTGGGGTGGTGTTCGGTTGTACGTACTGAGGACGCCGCGGGGATTTTAGTAAGAGAAGTAAGTAGAGAAACGCCCGGAGAACCTCCCCCGGATCTGCCTAATTGTGAGAGGGTGTTCCAACCCTGCAAAGACTGAGGAACCTTAATCATCCACGCACCCATCGTATAGAACTCATCTCTCTCCCTTTGTATATATATAATTCCACCCCTTCATCTTTTCGATCAATCAATAATAATTCTCAAATAAAGGGCACATTGTCTCCGGCAGAAAACCAAACAGAACTAAGTGTAATTGCATACTGAATTCCCTAATCAACAATTCTTAACAAAATAACGCAGCTTAACAAAAAAAATCTAATTGCGAAGAACAATGTCAATAACAAGCGCATCTCTGTCCATCTTTCTTGAGCAGAAGTATACTGGGACCAGAATGTGGAAGCAATGGGCTACTCCATAATCTTGGCCTGGCTCTGTTGCTAGTAAAGTCACGGCCCTGACCACTTCATACTTCAGATTTCCAGATAAAGGCTTTTTCAGAGCCAAAAAGAGAAAACTTGATCATTTAGAGAACGTCAAATCTAATTGCGAAGAACAATGTCAATAACAAGCGCATCTCTGTCCATCTTTCTTGAGCAGAAGTATACTGGGACCAGAATGTGGAAGCAATGGGCTACTCCATAATCTTGGCCTGGCTCTGTTGCTAGTAAAGTCACGGCCCTGACCACTTCATACTTCAGATTTCCAAATAAAGGCTTTTTCAGAGCCAAAAAGAGAAAATTTGATCATTTAGAGAACGTCAAATCTAATTGCGGAGAACAATGTCAATAACAAGCGCATCTAGGGAAGGGATTAGCTATGCGGTTAGCATACTGGACTCCCACGCGGAGGTCCCGGGTTCGAATCCAGCAGCTGACCCTTAGATTTTCTCTTCCTAGGAGCTTCTTACAGCTCACTGTCCGGTGATGGACAATGTTGTCTGTAACGAGAGAACACTGTCCGGAGGCCGGCAGTGCACTGGAAAAAGCTCCGGGCGCTAATAACCTCAGCTGTTGATGCGAAAAAAAAAAAAAAAAAAAAAAAAAAAAAAAAAAAAAAGCGCATCTCTGTCCATCTTTCTTGAGCAGAAGGATACTGGGACCAGAATGTGGAAGCAATGGGCTACTCCATAATCTTGGCCTGGCTCTGTTGCTAGTAAAGTCACGGCCCTGACCACTTCATACTTCAGATTTCCAAATAAAGGCTTTTTCAGAGCCAAAAAGAGAAAATTTGATCATTTAGAGAACGTCAAATTTAGTTGCTAAACTTTACACAATTTTAATCCCATTCCTTACTTTTAACAAAAAAAATTTAAGATGCAAGAAGTAATGGATAAATCTATGACAAAAATCAGAATGAAACTTTAGAAACAATACAAAATTATTTTTAGGTTTTCTGAAAGTCAGTAAGGAGTTGGTTTCAGTGTTAAAGTTACAAACAGCCTTATTTAATTTAAAGTTATGCACCAGTTTTTGATACATTAAAAATAAATGCAGCACTGGCATGTTGAAATTAAAATAAAGTAATACAATAAATTGAAATCAGAGTTTATAATTCAGGAACCCGCAGCCTAAACTCTCTAAAAATAAATTTAAAAAAAGAGAAAAATAATGCTTTTAATGTACTTTATAAAGGTAAATCTCAGTGAAGAATTACCATCATCAGTCATAGTCATCAGTGAAGACAATCATTACAAAGAGATGTAGAGAAGGTTGGAAATCCACTTTTGGCTAACGAGAGGTCATCCAACTTAAAGCAGACAGAATGGTCAGTCTAAAATAAGTGAATGCGACTAAATTATGCGTATCAAAGCTGCAAAGGTAAAAAAACGCAGTTTTAAAAAAATAAAAGAAAAAAAGCATTCAATAGCCATAGTTAAAAAGTTCTACATAAAATGAATTCAAAGCCTGTAAGAGAATCTTCTGTGATTAAACAAATTGGTTTAATATTTTTTTTGAAGATCTATTATATTCTTTATTAGCAGAATAAAAAACATAATCTCGACCAAATCAGATAATGTTACCTTATTATTTGTTTCTAGTTCTCAGAATATTAATTTATAATTAAATATGGTTATTTATACACAACTATTTGTGGAGACTTCTGGCTTTCCTAAGAAAGCTTGCCTCGAAGCTTGGAAGACTTTTCCTTGCGGTAGCCACTCTTTCACTTATCTCTTCATTCAGAGTATCTTTTTGGGACAGAAGGGCGCCCAGATACTTGAAGGTATCAACATTAACCTGTACCTATATGATGATCTCATTCCTTTGCTATCACCATGGTCTTAGTTATCTCTAGATTAAGCTGTAGCTTAACTTTTCCCAGCTCTTCCGTCAAAATTGCCATGTTGTACTGATGGCTATATCTCGTTGTCTGCGAGGATAAGGTTATCATCTGCAAAGGTAAACAAACTGTGCCCTGTCTTTTGTAGCAACCTATGTTCTAGTAGGAATTACTTCATTCTCTTGAAGCATTTAATTAATTACATTGGAACTCAGAGCACTCTGTATTAGCTGCTCTCAAAATATTTCTAGAGTTTTCTAGTGCAAGTCTCAGTCCAGTATTTACAACCTTCCTTCCTGAGGATATCCCAAAGTTCCTGCCTATTTACCACATCAAAGGCCCATTACCAGGTCCATAAAATACGATATAAGACTGTGTTCCAGATTCTTACCTATTTCAGCAAGTCCTGGACCCTGATGGAAAGGCATAAAAGCACTATCCAAGCTATGGAAATGCGATATTTGAGAAAAATAGAGGGAAAAAAAAATAAAAAACAGACATAGTCAGGAATGTGTATGTTAGGAGGAATATTAAAGTAAAGCCTGAAGTAGAGATTGTAGCAAGAACACCATGGAGAATTTGGAAATAGTATATGCAACAGAGTTTCCAAGGATGAGGTGTTGGAGACTGGAGAAGAAGTAAAGAGTTGGCACGGTATTGGGACGGTTGGAGAAAGCTCTGCAGGACCTCATCACCGCTATAGTCGTAAAAGAGGAATAAAGACTAAGAAGAATTAAATATGGTTGATAGTTTTGGAGTTTTAAAGAAATATATGAGCTTTAGCCATAAGAATTGAGTAAGAGAAAGCTCACATTAGATGTAAGAAGAAATGAGAAAAGATGAAAAATATAAACCTACTAAATTTTACTAAGTTAGAATCTTAAAAACTACCTAAAGGTACCAAACGGTTGTTGAGAATAAGGGGCTTATACAAGTCAATAAAGTGTAGTACTTCGTTTGTTTTTACTATTTTCTCTTTTTCCTGAACCTTTAAAGATGTGTGACACAAACAGTTTGGGGCAACACAATAAGAGAAAGAATTCTCAATATACAGCCAATCATATTACCCATTTAATGCTTTAAAATACTATTTATTTAATTATGAAATTAATACTTACATAGCGAAAATATTTAAACATATCATACGATTTCCCTAGTCGGCTATAAATCTGCCAAAGTATATGACAGTGAATGATGTCAGAATTTACTTAAGTTATATAAGCTATGTATCAGAACACTAGTATTACTGAAACAGTTTGTTTAAGTCATTCCCTTTAATGTAAAATAACTCACAACAATATTTATACAATTTTTAGATGCACTTGTATTCATCACAAGTGCATCTAAAAATTGCACTTTATCTATGGGATGCATCAAAAAGGAAATAAATTCATTATTCGATTTGGAAATTGCTAATGTTTATTCTTAAAATATAAGTACTATTTTGAATCACACATAAATCTAAATAAATTCTAAAAATTTTTTTGCATATAATAAAACAGGCGTAACTAAAAATGTATATTTTCTATATTTTTATTTTTATAATTGTATTATTATTATTTTAGACACCTAATTTTTGCCACCTGACAAGCCAACTTTCAATTCTCCGCACCAGAATAATAATAATAATAATAATGAAAAATGCTCCTCCTTGCTGTGAGAATATTCATCTAATGGTTGTGAAAAATTTGACCACGGCATTTTCCATTTTACAAATACATTTTTAGGGTGCCTTGAGTAGGTAAAAAAAAAAAAAAAATAAGAAAAAGAAATATTATTTTGAAATAATCACAAGAATTGCTTCAGAGTGAATCAATTGTAATTCCATCCTCATTTAATTTCTTTGAGGGCAAGTAAATCAACAAAAACACAAATTAATTATAATAAAAATAATTTCTGTAAAAAGGAGTCGTGAGAAATTAAGAAAAGAAAACTTCAAATATTTAATTGTTAAATATAATTTTAATGTAGTAAGGTTGAAGAAATTACTCTAACGGTCACACTGCAAACCAACTAAGTCCGTACCATTTCCAACAGATAGCACGCAGGTTCTCTAAACTGTAAACCCTATAGCCATATGTTGACGGTAATTAGCATAAAATGGAATTACAAACATAGAAAAGTTTTATTTAAAATACTAGTTAATGGAGTCGAAGGCATCCTGATAATCTATGAATACTGTACAAAAGATTTGTTGGTAATCTTCATGAACAATCTGCTAACAGTTGAAATAATAAGGTCTATAATTAGCTGTATGTCATGTAGGGGTCTCTTGTTTTTCTACGTAATAGTATTATAACTGAGACATCCTGGGTCCAGGATAATGGTACCTTCTTTTGCCACTAAAATCTTATTAAACAGTACTAACCACGACTCATTTAATTTGCTGAAAATGAAATCATACAACAATTCATTCATACCTGCCATTTTTGTTTTTATTTTTAAATTTGTAAACTGCTTGGTTTTTTTTTTTTTTTTGGACGATTCAGGTTATTGGTACCCGGAGCTTTTTTTTCAGTGTACTGTCGGCCTCTGCGCAGTGTTCTCTCGTTACAGAAAACACTGTATATTAGCGGACAGTGAGCTGTAAGATTGCTCCTAGGAAGAGAAAAAAATTAAGGGGGTCAACAGCTGGATTCGAACCCAAGACCTTCGCATGGTAATGCGATACGCTAACCGCATAGCTAATCCTATTTCCTGACTGCTTGTTCAATTTAAGATAAAGTTATTTCGAAAATTGCGTTGGGTGTTTCTTTTAATCATATTATTAATTATATTTTTAATTTAATCTGATGGCTGTTTAAAATACTGTGATGCTATATTTACAGTTATTTTTTTTTCTCGTATTCTTTTTCACATATTTATCTGCAGTTTTCTATGATGTTCCGGTAGTCTACGGTTTTTAGTACAGTTTAAGTTTTCTATTCCCCATTCTATTAATTAATTAGTATTAATTTATTATTATTTTTTTTTTGTACAATTAAATCTTTTCTTATATTATCTGGCAGCTCTACTTATAATCTTAAATTTTACTCTATCTTATTTTGTTTTGTTTTTCTCTTTGTCGAATTTGTTTCTCAGTATGTGATGATATAGCATCTTTTTCGGTTTTTAATCACGGTAAACTCGAAAAAAAAAACCGTTATAAATATGTAAAAATAAGGAATATTACTGCCAATTTCATTCGTAATTTTTAAATTATTGTTTACCAAGCTTTCGACCTAGAGACTAAGTAATCTTTAGGGCTAATACTTATGGACAATTATAATAATTTTTTTAGATTGTTACACCTAAAGTTGCTGTGTCTTTTGTCCTGACTGTTTAAGTTCTGAAGTAGTAAATGTCAGTACTATAATTCAAAATTTAAGGAAAATGAGTAATGGCGATTTTACAGAAAGAATTTTGAGTTTTTTGTGAATCTTCTCTTAAACAGAAGCCAACGATCATCGTTTAACTTGGTATATTCACTTCATTTGTAGGATTAAACAAAAAGTATTCCTTTTAATATGACACAATAAGGTATTATTTGATAAGTGAGCCTAGAATTAACTACCTCGCTATACTTTTTCAATGCTCTTATACTTATCACGGAAATTCGGAAAATTTTTCTCATTGCTCGAGGCTTTGCCGTGGAGTTCATTAGACAGTTGAGCTAAAAAGGGGTTACAATCGGCTAGGATGACATCTGGGGTAATAGCCCCAGATGAGGAAGGATATCCCCAATAAAAGTTCTGAATGGCTAATTAGTGGTGTTTGCCCAACCTACATTGACGAGTGGTATCATGTTGAATGTTGATTCAACTTCAAGTGTTTCTTTTCAATAACTTTTCTTTATAAGATGGCTTCCAGTTATACTGTAGTTATTGCATCCCAATTCTTCTATAGCCTAGCCCAGGGGTCCCTCAAACTACGGCCCGTGGGCCACATGCGGCCCTCGACGCACTTACGGAAGAGGCATCTCTTTCATTGGTGGTCAAGTGAGAGGAGCACTGTATATGCCGGTGCCGTACAGTACTACTTCCGATGAAGCGGGATGCACGCGTCACGGCTCCGAAAACAGTGTAAAAATCAAACAGCCAGAAGTAGGAAGAAAGGCAAAGCACTATAACTAAACCGGACATTGGACCATCTCATTAGCCAAAAGCAGGTCCCATAATTCCCACAGAAATAGTGGGCAGTTTGGTGATTTAAATTTACTTGTTCTTTATTTGAAATATTCTATTTGTTCCCATTTTGTTTTGTTGTGGTTTTACTTTAAAATAGTTTGTTTTATACTTCGGCTCTCCAACGGTCTGAGGGACAGTGAACTGGCCCTCTGTGTAAAAATATGGGGATAATAATGCCTTCCATACCAGGCACACAACATTATATCTAGAGAATGGAGAGACATTGATGTACACTTTTTCTTTTTTCGGTACCAAGTCAAAACCAACCAAAATCTTCAAGATGTCCTCAGGAGCTGAGCATTCTTCCTCGTAAATGACCTAATTTATCGGAGGATCTCTTTCTTAAACATTTATACAGAAGAAGTTTGTGTTTGGAGAGAGAAGGCAGGCCTTCAACTTAATGTACTTGTACCTTCTGTTCTCTACAAGGCCCTGCTAAGAGAATATTTAATCCAAAAAAGCACGCAACTAAATATGACTTGGATAGACAATATTTACTGTCAAAACTTTAACATTCAAGCACATTTCGTAATATCAGTACTATCCTAACCACGACTATAAAGTAAAATCAATCATAAATTGAAGCGCATTTATGAATCAATCAAACCATTCAGTTATGCCGGAAATTAATTTGTGGCAGACCTGCTATACCATAAAAGAAGAAATTAATAATTTATTAAATTAACTCAATATTAAAGAAAGTTTTGTCAATTAAACACCACTATAAAGTAAATTCAATCATAAATTGAAGCGCATTTATGAATCAATCAAATCATTCAGTTATGCCGGAAATTAATTTGTGGCAGACCTGCTATACCATAAAAGAAGAAATTAATAATTTATTAAATTAACTCAATATTAAAGAAAGTTTTGTCAATTAAACACCACTATAAAGTAAAATCAATCATAAATTGAAGCGCATTTATGAATCAATCAAACCATTCAGTTATGCCGGAAATTAATTTGTGGCAGACCTGCTATACCATAAAAGAAGAAATTAATAATTTATTAAATTAACTCAATATTAAAGAAAGTTTTGTCAATTAAATTGTAATATAATGCAATAAATGAAAGCTGGTTGAGTTCACTCTTTTTTTATATTTTGTTAAATCGTAAAAGAAAAAAAATATATATCATTTGGACGTACGTCAAACTAAAATTAAATGCAAGAAATATTAATACAGCAATAAAGATTGCAAAACTTGTTTATTTATAATTAGCTTTTGACGTTTCATTTTTTTTATTATTATTATTTCTTTTTTTGTAAGAATTTTTATTTCTTATTATTTCAAGAATTACGTAAAACTTGATGAAAAGGATGATTTATTGCATCAGTGAAAGAATGTGTATCACATTAACTGTGTCACAGAAATTGTATCATTATTTATTGTTCATTTGGAAATCTGATAAGTTCTGTACAACTTCTCTTGATAAAAAGATACTCCCAATTACAATAATTCAAACATTTGGGTTAATGATAAATTGAGAGTAGTTTTATTGGCTGATTTCTCGCAAATATAATCCCCAATTTTTTGTTTACATGTTAGCTAAATTCAGCAGGGGTGGATGAACCCAGTGTGGCCACCTTGACCATGATTGTAAGAGCTTATAGTGAGATTTTTTGGTACAAAATTGGCAGGTTGGCTGTCTGAGAATAGGCAATAAAAAATCAATGCATTAAAAGGGAAAAAAAAGAATCAGTAAATACGATATTGAAATAATAATATTCAATTGCAGAAAGATATAATTAGAAAAAGGTCGTCACGATTCACTTACTCTGCCATTGTCCGCTCGCCAAGAGGAAAACGGCTAATTGAGGCCTAAACTATAAACTTCCGTTCGCCTCTCGCCTAATAACGCTGACCGGTGGTGCGTGCGAACCAAAGCGTTTGCTTAATTTTTTTTACTTAACGTTCATTATTCAACTTTTTTTTGTAGATGTATATGTAAAGGGGGGATGGAATCAAAGTATGAGCCTTACCACGATCTTGCTCCTTTTTCAATAATTTAATGATACCTAAATTTTCTCATTTATTTCCCTTTAAGTATAAAGGATACTTAACTCGTAGGCAGTGTTTAGGCTCTAAGTCCGAGCAACCAGAAAAAAATTCCCGCAAATAATCCTCTACCAATAAAAAGTGAGTAAAGTAATCGTCTTTTTTTTTTTAGGCGGGGCTTAACGTACAACTACCAATTAGGTACAAGTTGACAGGGGAGCGCGGAAGCTTATACTTCACTATAAACACTTTTTTCTAACAAATAAATAGTAGCCATACGCGGGATTCGAAAGTGGGGGATCTCTCACTTACAAAGCCGCACTCATGACCAGTAGATCTGCCCTACCAATATTTTAACTTATAAAAACACAGAGCTGTAATAATAATAATAATAATAATAATAAGGGAAGGGATTAGCTACGAGGTTAGCATACTGGACTCCCACGCGGAGGTCCCGGGTTCGAATCCAGCTGCTGACCCTTAGATTTTGTCTTCCTAGGAGCTTCTTACAGCTCACTATCCGGTGATGGACAGTGTTGTCTGTAACGAGAGGCCGGCAGTGCACTGAAAAAAGCTCCGAGCGCCAATAACCTTATATATTGACGCGCCTTAAATAATAAAATAATAATAATAATGATAAACTATTCTCTTTATACGCTTTACTAAGAAATGAAGCGTAAACGTTCAAAGAATTTTACCGAAGACTGGCTACTTTTTTTTTTGCAGCCATCTGCACATGCGCAGTTGTCCAAAAACAAGTTGTTGCTTGATAGTAACTGATTGTCCCGAAAGTAAACCTTTCGGTTAACTTCGGTAGTTTTCGGAGTGTTGTGGCTCTCTTATAAAACACGCTATCATGTTATATTAGTCTTAATTCTCTCTGTTTCATCTCTCCTAGATCTTTTCTTCCTTCATAGTGCAAACATTCTTTCCAGTTGTTTAAAAATAATTATTTCGAAGCATTATCTATCTTCATAAATTTTATACTATTTACATATTAATTTATCTAATTATGACTCGTTATTTCTTTTTTTTTGTTTTTAATATAATTTATTAAACGGGTGACGCCGATGTGTGTCGAAAAGTAAATAAAATTTTTTATCGAGGTTAATAATTTAAATTATAGATAAGGTTGTAGAAATTTATTGTGGAGCTAACATCTTTGCCTTATCAAGCGCCAAGATATTGTAAGCAAAACAACATGTCTACCTCTGCTCTCCAACACCATAGATAAGAGCCATATCATAATTAGTATTATTGTGTACATTTTATCCTACAATTAGCTAATTGTGGTATTTTTACAGTGATTTTTTTTTTGGTTATTCAATTAAAATATTATTTAATTTTGTTGCTCGAAAATTTAAAGCGAATTAAATGAAAGCAAATTAATTTCAACAAACAGCAATTAAATAAAGTCAAACAAAATGATAAAAGGCTGTGCTTTTTTTTTTGTAATTTTAAATTTTACTGAAGTAAAATTTCTTTATTAGGTGCCATTTTTAATTTTTTTTTTAAATTTACACGTAAAAGGCTTTTACAATTTTTTTTCTAGAGAAATTGCTGTAATAATTGCTCATAAATATAGTTCAATAACTTTCATTTACATTTTGCCGGGAATTTTTCTTTTTAAGGCCCTCTTTTGGGCAAAGCAAGTGATTGGGCTCTCGAAGATCCATTTAAGTAAATGATTTTCTAAGGAAAAATACTCAAAAAAAAAAAATAGAAATAGTTAAAATTATGAGTATCAGTAACCCTGGACCAAGATTAACACAATTTCAAGACAACACAAATTCGCCTGCTTAGTACCCATAATGCATTAAAATAAACTGTCTCATCAGATTTCTTTATGACAATTTGATAATCTTAACTTCAAAAAGAAAACAACAAATTGTTAGACTCAATAGCTAAGTTAGTAACTAGTGTTAGAGAGGGCTCAGAATAATTAAAATATTAATGACAACCAAGTGTAGAAGTTTGGGTGTTTAGGTAGAAAAAGGGTGCATTCATGTGCACCACACATGGCCAAAACCTGAACGGAAATGTCTGGTCATAATTTGAGATTATCGGCTGTAATGGAAGCGCTTTATGGTCGTTTCCTTCTTCTATAATAAACTGTTTAGACTAATTATATTTCTTTATTTGTTAATAATATTTTCTTATATACAGAATTTAAGATTTAAATACTTAGAAGAAAAATTATTTTAATGAACTGGATTTGAAGAATATTTAAATGGTAGGTATTGGATAAGTTTGGTGATTTATTATAAAGAAATAATAGATTATTAAAACTGTCCGGTAGGACAGTTGTATAATGGTTGATCGTCAAAAAGTGCACGAAAAAGCGTAACTTTGAAAAACACCCAACTTTGACAATTTTTATCTCTTTTTCTACAAAAGATAAAATTCCCAAATTTTCTTTAAAATATTGGGCAAATCCTTCTTTATAACTGTAATTTTTTTACAACAACTCAGATCAAACAGATTTTGGAAAAAAAGTTGTTGAAAATGAGCAAAAACGGTATTATCAAAAATTGTTCTTGTTTCTTGTTCTTGTTGTTGTTTTTCTTCTTGTTCTTGTTCTTGTTGTTGTTTTTCTTCTTGTTCTTGTTCTTCTTCTTGTTGTTGTTGTTCTTCTTCTTGTTACCTTTTTTTGTAAACTGCGTATCGTAATATGAACTGGTAAAGGAATGTAATTAATATTTTAACAACAATTTTTTATTTTAATTAATTATTTTTTTTCAGAGATTCATTTTGTTTTATGACTATATTCCATTATGAATTTACATCATTTTATAAGGCGCGTCAATATCTGAGGTTATTGGCTCCCCGGAGCTTTTTTTTCACTGCAGTACCGGCTTCCGGGGCGGACAGTGAGTGAACTGTATGTAGATCCTAGGAAAAGAAAAATCTAAGGGTCAGCAGCTGGATTCGAACCAGTGATCTCCGCGTTGGAATCCAGTATTCGCTAATCTCTTCCCTGTCACTATATACATGTACAGTCGAACCTCTCAATAACGGACACTGGCTGGGGAAAACAAAGTGGCCGCTGTTTGGAGGTGGTCGTTAGAAGGAGGTAGGCAAGTTTCATAATGAAAAAATATGGGTTTTTTTCAAACATCTATTTAAAAATTGTTTATTGTTAATTGATTTAAAAACGTAGATAATTGCATAATTATTGCAGCTATATGATATGCATCAAAGTTTTCTTAATTATCCAAAAAATTTATCAAAAAACTACATATTATTGACTTAATTAATAATTTTTATAATAATCATCACATTTATTCATAACAATAATAATTTATGGTAAAATTATCATCATACTATCATCTATTATTAGAAAAATAGAACAAACCTTTCGGCAAGTTGAGGATGGCTCGATTTGGTTTTTGCAAAATCTTCTAACACCTTTATTTTCTCTTCTAGAGTTAACCACTTTCGGATAATTATTTTGATCACCGCGACAAAACGAACTTTTAAGAATAAGTTGGTCGTTGGTGGGAGGTGAAATATTTAATCCGTTCCCCAAAATCAATGCCCGCGGTCGTTATGTAGGAGTGACCGTTAGACGGAAGTTCTTTTATATAGAAAGTGTTTAGGGGTAAAACGGGGAAATCCAAAAACTGTCCGTAAATGGAGGTGAGTGTCCTTAATCTGAGGCTCGACTGTACATATTTATTTTTATTTTTTCCGTAAGTCAGTGACTAACCAATCAGGGACTTTATTATTATTATTACTATTTTGAGAGTGAAAGAAAGTAGTGCTTATGTTTCATGCTGAGTTTCATTTAAATATTTTTAGTTGAATATTTAAGGGTAAGATCATTAGGGTGCAGAAGGCTCAGGGTAGTTGGTTCGAAACTGAATATTTAATTAAAAACAGATAGTATGTGTATATATCATTCTTTCACACTGAATACATTAAGGTTATGTCGCCGCAAACAATGAAATGATATGAGAAAGAGTTTTAAATAAAGAAAAAAAACAACAACAACCGAGTGAGCATTAAATTATAAGAAGAACGAAGGTTGGCGAGGATGCGGAGATGCTGGGGTGGTAGAAGACACAACAGAAACGGGGTAGAGGTTGCACACACTGAGGACTGGTCAGCAAAACAAAAGCAATCCCCATTAAAATTCCCATATTGATCCTGTAGAGAAGAAACCTTTATTACGCAACTTTAGGACGGAGACGTATGGGTGAGAATTGGGATTGGCAAAGTGGGCAACGGCCGGGGGGGGGGGGGTTAGGTTGAGTGAAGGAGGTGTAGAGTTTTAGAAAATGGTAGAGGGCGAGATGACGGTCATATCGACTTGAGGATGTCGGTGAGTGAGGGGGCTAACGTACGGACTGTGTAGAAAGGAGGTACGACCGGCGAACGCCCCGGCCACATAGAATCGGCTTCGTTTTAAATGAGTCATCCCCCGTGGGAGAAGGGCTTCCAGAATCCTGGGGGTAAATCAAGCTAAAATATCTCCACCTTATAATCTTATACAAAAAGATATAAATTCTTATTTTTATTAAAATAAACTCAAAAAACAATTTTTGAACACAAAATTTTACTTTAATAATAATAAAATTTTAATAGAAAGACCATATTCCAGAGAGTCCTTCTATCCTATGTAGGATAAACAAAAATTTAGAGGCTATAAACTAAAACCAATTCGGCCTAACAAATATCTATTATGGGCACCCTAATGCATAAATGTAGGCGTCTGTTAAATATGTAAGTTGCGAATGATTGTATGCAAAATGGAGGGGCTAGTGTGTGTAGCTGGTGGGTTTGCTAAAAACACAAATACATTGTTACACACATATATCCAACTATCTGTGTAAATGTAGGTAGGCGTCACACGGATAGCCGAGCGGTTTAAAGGAGAGTGCTCCGCACTAAGATGTGTTTGTTGGTTGGTGGTGGTAGTGGGTTCGATTCCCTGGGTCTTGGCATTAAATTTTATTTAATGATTAATAGAAAGAAAATTTACAGGTAAAGCATGTTTTGCCTCAATCGCCACCGTCTACGACACCTAATTTTTTGGTAGTTTGACGTTAAAGCCTGCCTGAAAAAAAAAAAAAATAGGCAATAATTTTACTTTTTACTGTGCAAATTTTTGGGTTGTCAGTGGCCAATTTTTCGAGTTTTTTGGCTCGGATAGCCACAGGGACACCCACAAGATTCTTGAAGAATTGGCTTGTCCATCTTTCCCCCTACGGGTTTCGACTTTGTAAAAAAAAAGAAGTAGAAGTTGTTGTATTTTTCGCAATTTCGTTAAAAATAGAAATAAATGGGATCCCTGAATTAAGAATTAAAAAAAAAACACTCGATATAACCAAAGTCAAATGAAGATTATTAGCGAATGAAAGGAAATGGATTAGCTATGCGGTTAGCATACTGGACTCCCATGCGGAGGTCCCGGGTTCGAATCCAGCTGCTGACCCTTTGATTTTCTCTTCCTAGGAGATTCTTACAGCTCACTGTCTGGGTGGTGGACAGTGTTGTCTGTAACGAGAGAACACTGTCCGGAGGCCGGCAGTGCACGGAAAAAAGCTCTGGGGCGCCAATAACCTTAGATGTTGACGCGCCTTAAATAATTAAAAAGAAAAAAAAAAATTATCGAATGAAAACAATAAATGGCTAAATCGAAAAAGCCCTACTTTTCATCAATTAGGCATTACTATTTTCTCTTTAACGAGAAGACAATGTTCGAGAGCCGGCAGTGCACTGAAAAAAGTCTATTGAATCAAATACTGTTGCGCCTTAAAACAAAAAGGAAAGAATGTAACCAGTTCATTGTTGTTTTAATTGTTTTGAACGCCATTAATATGCAATGTAGAGAAAAGATTAGCTTCGAGGATAGCGCACTGGATTGCCTGGCGTAGATTCAGGGTTTTGAATCCAGCTTTCTGCCTTTAAATTTCCTCTTCTACGATATCTTACAGCTCACTGGATAGTGTTGTTTGTAACGAGGGATAAGATAGAGGTCTCCTGATAGAGTAGGCTCTACGCTTTGAGATATCCTTTTCGAAAAACGAGAAAGTGCCAGCAATGCATTGAAAAAGTTCGTCCGATGCAAATGACATCACATGTTGTCGCGCCTTTATTACAAAATTATAATAATACGCAATAATTAAAAATCAATTATTGCTAAACATAATCCCCCTACAGAAATAATCTTCACTTAGATAAACATGGAAACGTTGCGAACAATACTATGACTTTGCGTACCTAAGTTAGATCGCGTGACTCTATAGGACTGCCTAATGTATCAACTCCTACTTATTCTTTAACCTGTTCTTTCATTTACATAATTCTCCGTGACTCCACTAATACAACCAATTGTGACTGAATCGAATCATGGGCGATATCAAGGCTAGTTATCGATCAAGAAACTAAAGACGCTCTTATATAGTTCAGTTACAAGTCAATATTTACTATTTGCCACTACGAACAGTCTAGTTCAAGTTTAGTTATACTAAAATATTACACAGCCCGTATTGAAAGCAATTAAGCTAAAAATATTATAATTGTCCCATGGGAACATGATGGTTCATCTATAAATATTACTGCAAAACTCAATAGTTCTCTGGTTTGATTGCACGTATATATATTATTTTGATAGCAACTCTCAGCTCTATATTAGTGAACTTCAGACACTTATTTATCAGTTTTCACGAAATGAAGTTTTAGAAGAATAAAATACTGAATGAACAATCATGTCAATTCAAAACATTCAATACTGAAGACACCACATTACAAAAAAAGAAAGATTCATTATGGTAGACATTAAAAAATGGCTTCTACAGCACAAGATGCAGTTAAAGTTGCAACCAATAACGCTTCAACAAGGTCATCTGAACTAGGCTGAATTAATAAACCATGAACGAACATATTCACATCATTAATAATGTATGTTTCACAAGGTATACTCAAAAAACCCTGGAAAAAGGTGGAATCCCGACCTAGATTGACTAGAAAAGAGTAATTTTAATCTCAGACAACCATTTACTAGACCAGGGCTCGATGTTACACACTGGGTCGTCCTTGTTTCACAATGTATGCTCAAAAAACACTGGAAAAAGGTGGAATCCCGACCTAGATTGACTAGAAAAGAGTAATTCCAACCATTTACAAGACCAGTGCTCGATGTTACACACTGGGTAGTTCTTGTTTCACAATGTATGCTCAAAAAACACTGGAAAAATGTGGAATCCCGACCTAGATTATCTGGAAAGGAGTAATTTTAATCTCAGACAACCATTTACTAGACCAGTGCTCGATGTTACACACTGGGTCGTCCTTGTTTCACAATGTATGCTCAAAAAACACTGGGAAAAGGTGGAATCCCGACCTAGATTGACTGGAAAAGAGCAATTTTAATCTCAGACAACCATTTCCTAGACCAGTGCTCGATGTTACACACTGGGTCGTCCTTGTTTCACAATGTATGCTCAAAAAACACTGGAAAAAGGTGGAATCCCGACCTAGATTGACTGGAAAAGAGCAATTTTAATCTCAGACAACCATTTACTAGACCAGTGCTCGAGGTCACACACTGGGTCGTCCTTGTTTCAGAATGTATGCTCAAAAAACACTGGAAAAAGGTGGAATCCCGACCTAGATTGACTGGAAAAGAGCAATTTTAATCTCAGACAACCATTTACTAGACCAGGGCTCGATGTTACACACTGGGTCGTCCTTGTTTCACAATGTATGCTCAAAAAACACTTGAGAAAGGTGGAATCCCGACCTAGATTGACTAGAAAAGAGTAATTCCAACCATTTACAAGACCAGTGCTCGATGTTACACACTGGGTCGTCCTTGTTTCACAATGTATGCTCAAAAAACACTGGAAAAAGGTGGAATCCCGACCTAGATTGACTGGAAAAGAGCAATTTTAATCTCAGACAACCATTTACTAGACCAGGGCTCGATGTTACACACTGGGTCGTCCTTGTTTCACAATGTATGCTCAAAAAACACTTGAGAAAGGTGGAATCCCGACCTAGATTGACTAGAAAAGAGTAATTCCAACCATTTACAAGACCAGTGCTCGATGTTACACACTGGGTCGTCATTGTTTCACAATGTATGCTCAAAAAAACTGGAGAAAGGTGGAATCCCGACCTGGATTGACTAGAAAAGAGTAATTCCAACCATTTACAAGACCAGTGCTCGATGTTACACACTGGGTAGTTCTTGTTTCACAATGTATGCTCAAAAACACTGGAAAAAGGTGGAATCCCGACCTAGATTATCTGGAAAGGAGTAATTTTAATCTCAGACAACCATTTACTAGACCAGTGCTCGATGTTACACACTGGGTCGTCCTTGTTTCACAATGTATGCTCAAAAAACACTGGGAAAAGGTGGAATCCCGACCTAGATTGACTGGAAAAGAGCAATTTTAATCTCAGACAACCATTTCCTAGACCAGTGCTCGATGTTACACACTGGGTCGTCCTTGTTTCACAATGTATGCTCAAAAAACACTGGAAAAAGGTGGAATCCCGACCTAGATTGACTAGAAAAGAGTAATTCCAACCATTTACAAGACCAGTGCTCGATGTTACACACTGGGTCGTCCTTGTTTCAGAATGTATGCTCAAAAAACACTGGAAAAAGGTGGAATCCCGACCTAGATTGACTGGAAAAGAGCAATTTTAATCTCAGACAACCATTTACTAGACCAGTGCTCGATGTTACACACTGGGTCGTCCTTGTTTCACAATGTATGCTCAAAAAACACTTGAGAAAGGTGGAATCCCGACCTAGATTGACTAGAAAAGAGTAATTCCAACCATTTACAAGACCAGTGCTCGATGTTACACACTGGGTCGTCCTTGTTTCACAATGTATGCTCAAAAAACACTGGAAAAAGGTGGAATCCCGACCTAGATTGACTGGAAAAGAGCAATTTTAATCTCAGACAACCATTTACTAGATCAGTGCTCGATGTTACACACTGGGTCGTCCTTGTTTCACAATGTATGCTCAAAAAAACTGGAGAAAGGTGGAATCCCGACCTGGATTGACTAGAAAAGAGTAATTCCAACCATTTACAAGACCAGTGCTCGATGTTACACACTGGGTAGTTCTTGTTTCACAATGTATGCTCAAAAACACTGGAAAAAAGTGGAATCCCGACCTAGAGTATCTGGAAAGGAGTAATTTTAATCTCAGACAACCATTTACTAGACCAGTGCTCGATGTTACACACTGGGTCGTCCTTGTTTCACAATGTATGCTCAAAAAACACTGGAAAAAGGTGGAATCCCGACCTAGATTGACTGGAAAAGAGTATTTGTAATCTCAGAAAACCATTTACTAGACCAGGGCTCGATGTTACACACTGGGTCGTCCTTGTTTCACAATGTATGCTCAAAAAAAACTGGAGAATGGTGGAATCCCGACCTAGATTGACTAGAAAAGAGTAATTCCAACCATTTACAAGACCAGTGCTCGATGTTACACACTGGGTAGTTCTTGTTTCACAATGTATGCTCAAAAACACTGGAAAAAGGTGGAATCCCGACCTAGAGTATCTGGAAAGGAGTAATTTTAATCTCAGACAACCATTTACTAGACCAGTGCTCGATGTTACACACTGGGTCGTCCTTTTTTCACAATGTATGCTCAAAAAACACTGGAAAAAGGTGGAATCCCGACCTAGATTGATTGGAAAAGAGTAATTTTAATCTCAGACAACCATTTACTAGATCAGTGCTCGATGTTACACACTGGGTCGTCATTGTTTCACAATGTATGCTTAAATAACACCGGAAAAAGGCGGAATCCCGACCTAGATTGCCACATTACTTTATCGGAAGGTACTGGTTTATTAGGTCCAATTTAAATAGACCCAATAACTAAAATATATAGTCTCGGTTATCAAACGGTAAATGAATTTAAAAATATTTGGTGCGCCTATTAAAATACACATTTAAAATTTAATTTAATTTAGAATAAGTATTGTGATAATGATCTTAAGGCAGGTAACGACATCCATAATTTTAACTTCAATACACATTAAATTTTGCTTCCTAGCTCATCTATTGTTATTATTCTTTACTTTTCTTTGTTATTGCAAATGTTTCGACTTTAATTGCTTTTTTTTCTGCTGCTTGACTATACACACATGTTTTTTATTTTCTCTATTTTTAAAATAGTTACGTTATTTATTCCTTCTTCTGTGATAATCAGAAGTGTAAGCCTTTCTTTTTAGATTCATTTTTCATTTTGAGTTAATATTTTAAATAATATGTAGTAGAGATTTGAATTTTTATATCTTATAACGTTATCTTTATAACGTTACACACTGGGTCGTGCTTACTGCACAAAGTATGCTTAAAAAACACTGTAAAAAGGTGGAATCCCGACCTAGATTGACTAGAAAAGAGTAATTTTCATCTCATACAACCATTTATAAGACCAGCTAAATAAAGGACTAACTCCTTAATTTTTGTAAAAAAATGTACTTTTGATTTTGATATTTTATTGTCAATTTAATGTTGTTATAAGGTTACACTAATTGTGATTTTAACTTATGCACAAAATGAACCAAACATTAATTAAGTTAAAATAAATGAAACTATATTGACTGGTAAAGGTGACTGAATGAGGTACGTATAAGGGTTGATCGACAGTGATTTTGTCGTTTTGGTCAGCATTGAGTTAGTGACAGTGGTGCCGATGTCACAAGTTATCGACAGGCTTCTTTAAGTGCTCACTCTCCCCTAACTAAGGCTTACCCAAAGAGCCACAAACCTATCAATAAGAGGGGGAAAGTGATTCATTCTCCCCCAAAATACTATTAGTAATTAGTGTGAAGAATTTCTCGCATGTAGATTTAATATCTTGCATCTTATATGTGGAAGTTCTATGATCGTGTTGAGCTTTAATTTTTAGTTGCCGACGGAAATTTCTCTTTCGTGGAACCTTGAGTAAAGTTTTTGTGTTGTGTTCGAGAGCCTGCTTGCCGCTCTTTGTTCAGTATAATTCAAAAACATAACTCTAAAAATATTGCAAGTAGTTCATATTTGATCATAATATTTCAAAATCTGTAGTGAACACTCACTCGACTTTCTCTTACTACTATTCTCAAGGTTCTAACTCATTAATATTCTCCAAACTCGGAATGTGGAGTGAACACTCACAAGACTTTCTCTTACTGCTATTCTCAAGGTTCTAACTCATGAATATTCTCCAAAACTCGCAATTTTCGACTCATATTAATTCTCACCTACATTATAGTTTGTAAAACTGTATATTACACTGATCCTCTTCTTTACCGAGCTAATCCATTCTCGCTTCCGCCATTTCCACAATAATCTAGAACCCATTCTAATTCCACTCCACGAACCCTATCTACCCCCATCTATACCGACAATCCTCCATGTCGCCTATAAAGACATTTAGCCGCACGATCTTCTAAAAAATCCAGCTTCTAGCTTCTCTCAAAACACGCTCACTGATCGTTTGGTTGAGTTGAATTAGTTTCCTAACCTCTGATATATCATTTTAAAGTTTAAACAAAAAAATACCTCTTTATCCTTAGCCGAGAGTTCCAACTCTATGGACGACCTTGTTATCACCTCGTCTGAGCCCTGGCTCAGCTGAGAGGCCATCTTCGCGTCAGGTCCAGCTTGGCCACTGCTTGCCACAGCGAGCTGCTCCTTCAGTGCCGAGACTTCCTTCTCGGCCAGGGTCGCCCTCTGCCAACATAAGGAAACATCAGTGGTCAAAATAAGGAAATATTTTATTTTTAGATAAAATTATTTGGTGGGATATATAGTATAATCAAAATTAAATTATTACCAACAGTATTATGGGTAAAATATTACTATTCCTACAAAACAACGTACCTGCATTTTAATTTGTTAGTAATTCAAATGAATTATTTTTAAACGACATCTTTACAGCGCAGAGTCTTGTAATACTTTGGAAGAAATACAAGAGTAAAGCCGTTGTTTATAAAGCAAATAATTATCAATAAATATAAAAAAAAAAAACTATATTAATCGTTATCTCTAACGTGATTAGATATTATCGTTAAGTTCATTTTAAAACTATAATAAATAATGCTAAAAAACTATAGTTACAAAAACTAACTAATCAAAAGAGTTTGATCGATAAATTAATCACCAAATTGTGTTCATATTGAGTCATTTTGCTAAATATGAAACTAATCATTTGATTAGTTTTACTAATATGGCATATACACTGTTGATCAAAAATTGAAGATTAAAGGTGTTTTTTCTTTTAAAGGAAGTTTTTCGCTGAAATTTTTGAACATTATTTTGAGTACCTAATCTTATTAGATATATTGTTTTATCTTCAGAACTCTGTTCATCTCAAATTCATTAAATTTTATGACCAAACTCTCTGGCCATTACTTTGTCAAACTTACAATCACTTTTAACCTATAAAATTAATCCAAAAAAATCGCTGCCTTTTAAGTTTTTTTAATTGTACCAGAAACATTAATACAAATATTTTTATAAAGTGTCCATTGTATCAGGTATTTACAATACAGTTGAATATAACTGTAAAAAATGATGCTAATTCTGATTTTTGAAATCCGTTAAGTAATACTTGTGCATACTATGTACTATAACTATGTTTCTGGTTTTTCGTTTTTGTAAAAGCAGAATTATGTTATGTGTCATACAATTATTTAACAAAAATCTATTTGTAACAGGTTAAACATTTTTTCATATAATAATAAATAAATAATAAAAGTAAAAAAATAATATATTATTTTATGTAGCCATTTCTTCAGTGATCAAGTTGTATCTGCAGGTATCCCAGCCAAACAACACGCAGCGATACTGCGTTTTATATCTGTTTATGCCTGCAGAGATAGTTGGTTGTAGGCAACACTTTTGAGTTGGACGGAATCCCAGGCAAACTCTTAGCTAAGTCCAGTTTAATTGCCAATTGAGCCTACAAGGCACCCAGTGAGTCGAAGAAAGTGCCTACGAGGCACGAGGCGTTCTTCACCAGTGTAAATAAATATCTATGTTTGTTTCTTAGCATTTTTATTATAGCCATTTTTTTTCCCAGTTTAAATCCTTTTATTATTTAAAGGGACGTTTCGGATCATCCTGGGTATAGCCTCAGTACCTGATAAAGATATGTGAATTAGTGTATCAGTAGGCGCCACGGTAGCCGAGCGGTTAGAGGCGAGACCCGCAATGCTAAGATGCATTATGTGGTACTGGGTTCAATTCCTGGTCTAGGCCTTGGATTTTATTTAATGTTTAATATGAGAACTTTATAGTTAGGTGTGTTTGCTAGTCGCCTCCACCTAATTGGGTAGTTGGACGTAAAGACCGCCTGAAAAAATAGGCAATTTGGGAAGGCAATTATTACTACTTAGTAATAATTGAATTTTTTAAATGGTCTTGCGAATAGAGTACAGTATTCATTAACTTTTGAAAATATCTGTCACTAGGAGTGATTTGTGGTGCCTGTCAATTCAAACACATTGAAAGACAGAATAGTGGAATTGATTTTAAGAAAAACTTTGTCTTTATTATAAAAGGAAATATATTCAAAAACATTCACGATAAAATAAATGAAACCTACCTCCTGCCCAAAAGAGAGAAGATCACTTATCTTTTATTGTATTGCCGACATTAAATAGATCTCTAAAGTTTTAAGACATTTCACTAAGACAACTATATTGATCTTGCTAATACTTCGTAGCATTAACTACATTTCTCACAAAACAGACGAACATACACCTTTATAAGAAATGAATATAGATTTATAGTTGCGTAGCTGTACACCGATCAAACCAGTCTTGTACAAATCACGGAATGTAACCCTCTATCCTCGTACAGACTAGAGGTCACGCTAACTATGCATTAAACTTGTAAGTAACAAATAAACAAAAATAAAAGAAAATTGCATAGACCTATAGTGCAATAAGTCAATCAGAGAATAATTTGTATATCTATATCTGTTTTAGATAAGAATATAGAATTGCTAGGGGAAGGAATTAGTTAAATGGTTACGAGTACTGGAATCGAATGCGGAGATTAAAGGTTTGAATCCAGCTGCTGGCTCTTAGATTTTCTCTTCCTAGGAGCTTCTTACAGTGTACGGTGTTGGACAGTGTTGTCAGTAACGAGAGAACACTGTTCGGAAACCTGCAGTGCACTGAAAAGAGTTCCGGGAGTCAATAACCTGAGATGTTGTGACGCGTCTTAAAGTAAATAAAATATACATATATTTTAAAGGAAGAAAGAGAAAACTAAATTATACCCATAATAGCTGAATTAGATAACAGCGCATCTAGCTACTGTTGATTTAATAAGCAGAAAATTAAAATTTATTATCTATTGATTTTAAGAAAAATAATTGGATTGTGTGAGAGAATTTCTGAGTTAGTGCGTTGAAAATTTAAGTAAAGAGAAACCTTTATGAGCGAGTTTAAGTAAAGAGAAACGTTTATGAGTGAATTTAAAGTAAAGAGAAACGTTTATGAGTGAATTTAAGTAAAGTGAAACCTTTAGGAGTGAATTTAAGTAAAGTGAAACCTTTAGGAGTGAATTTAAGTAAAGAGAAATCTTTATGAGTGAATTTAAGTAAAGAGAAACCTTTATGAGTGAATTAAAGTAAAGAGAAACCTTTATGAGCGAGTTTAAGTAAAAAAACCTTTATGAGTGAATTTAAGTAAAGAGAAATCTTTATGGGTGAATTTAATTAAAGAGAAACCTTTATGAGTGGATTTAAGTAAAGAGAAACCTTTATGAGTGAATTTAAGTAAAGAGAAACCTTTATGAGTGAATTTAAGTAAAGAGAAACCTTTATGTGTGAATTTAAGTAAAGAGAAACCTTTATGAGTGAATTTAAGTAAAGAGAAACCTTTATGAGTGGATTTAAGTAAAGAGAAACCTTTATGAGTGAATTTAAGTAAAGAGAAACCTTTATGAGTGGATTTAAGTAAAGAGAAACCTTTATGAGTGAATTTAAGTAAAGAGAAACCTTTATGTGTGAATTTAAGTAAAGAGAAACCTTTATGAGTGAATTTAAGTAAAGAGAAACCTTTATGAGTGGATTTAAGTAAAGAGAAACCTTTATGAGTGAATTTAAGTAAAGAGAAACCTTTATGAGTGGATTTAAGTAAAGAGAAACCTTTATGAGTGGATTTAAGTAAAGAGAAACCTTTATGAGTGAATTTAAGTAAAGAGAAACCTTTATGTGTGAATTTAAGTAAAGAGAAACCTTTATGAGTGAATTTAAGTAAAGAGAAACCTTTATGAGTGGATTTAAGTAAAGAGAAACCTTTATGAGTGAATTTAAGTAAAGAGAAACCTTTATGAGTGGATTTAAGTAAAGAGAAACCTTTATAAGTGAATTTAAGTAAAGAGAAACCTTTATGAGTGAATTTAAGTAAAGGGAAACCTTTATGAGTGAATTTAAGTACATAAAAACCTTTATGAGTGAATTTAAATAAAGGGAAACCTTTACGAGTAAAAAGAGGAATTTTATTTAGTGTTGACATAATACTGAAGGTGATTATTATTTAATAAAAATGCTAATCATAAAGAAAATTTATTCTGTTTAACTGAAGAAGAGAGAACCAATTTAAGTAATTCAATCTTCCTTTTTCCTTTACGATAGCAATAAGCGATCTATAAGAGAAAGCGGAGAATATGCTATAAATAGATCTCTTTGAAGGAGCATAAGATACATAGAAGAAACATGTCTGAATGAGAAACTAGAATAGTCACCAGTTTTGGATGCAATCCAGAAGTATCGTGAGAAGCTATTATACTTAATTCTGAATGCATTGAAATCCTGGCCTTGAGATAGGTCATCTTCGGTAGTATATATGAGAAATTGTGAACATAAATACTACAAAAAGAGTAAATACTCCCTTGATATTATTGTTGGTGGCAGAGAGGGAGGTAAGAAATCAGAGAAAATATTCTTCAGGTAAATTAGTTTTAGGGTACTTTTAAGAGAGAGGGTTTTTTCCATATTCTGATAATCCAGTTTATCCATTTCAACGAAATACCACGCCACGAGAACTTTAAAAGTGACGAATAAAGGTAAAAAAATGGTAAATTCATTAAAATAAATTATTGCGATACGTGCACAAAATATTTTGGACCTTCACTAAAATAGGGCTGGGAATATTTCAACTTAAAGACCACTAAAATTTTAATAAAAATATAAGATTGTTAGAAAATATATCAGTTAAAAGAAGAAATATGGGAAAAGAGTCCCATTAAAATGGAGATTCGTTCAATTGAAATTGAAAATTAGAGAGAAAAAAATAAAATAAAATGTGGGATGATTGGAATACAGCAGTAAACAGACGATGAGCAGTGATGAACCAGTTCTCCTTGTGTGAACGAACATACACACTCGCTGAGGTAAACGACATGAGCTAGCCAGACAACCATTGCTAGCATTTAATGCAATAAATAAGTAGATTTAACTATATTTTTATATTTAGACAGCGCGTTGTCGTTCTTGTTTTGCTTACACCCAAAGTAAGAGTAAATATTGCATTCACGCATAGTTTTCATTTGGTTTTGGCGGTCCATCTGTGAGTATATGGTTACGAACCTAGACTAGAAATCAGGAGTAATATTTTTCATGATGAAAACGGTAACAAATAACACGTCTTAAAACAAAAATTAAAAAAAAGGTACTGTACTTGTTAATGAGTTACAAAGAATAAGGAAACACGAGGTATGGCTATTAAATAACGAGACTATTGCTGAAAAACATTTTATTTTAAATTTAAAAATATTTAGTTATTGTCATCTTCAATATACACCCCTCCCCTATCTCTACAACGCTCCATGCGAATTTACCATTGTTCGAAACAGTGCTGGAAGTCTTTTTTCTGTGAGCTCCTGCATGACGCGTGCCGCTTTTCCTTTCACAGCTTCAACGGACTGAAATCGTGTTCTTTTTAATGTAGATTTGATTTTGGGGAACAGATAAAAGTCACATGAAGCCAGGTCAGGCGAATAAGGGTGGATGGCCTAAAACTGGGATGTTGTACTCTTGGCTAGAAACGTCTTGACAGACAATGCAGTGTGAGCCGGCGCATTGTTTTATGGAGAACCCCATGACTTGTTCTTCTACAAATCGGGTCATTTTTTCCTTACTCTTTCACGGAGTTGAGCAAGCACCTCACGGTAGTAATGTTGATTAATTATAATCGATATTTTCATCCGTTTTTGGACGTGGAAGGGCGACGTGGGCGGTCATCATCTCCGACGTCTTCTCGGCCATCTTGGAAACGTTTGAACCACTCAAACACTTGCGCACGTGATAAACATTCATCGCCATAAACTTCTTTTAATAGAAGATAAGTTTCAGTAGCGGTTTTACCCAGTTTCATGTGAAATTGTCAATTCGTTGCTCTACTACAATGTGTAGTATCATGTTTTCGGCAAAACGAAACTAACACCTCTTACACAAACGACGGTTCCGGTCAGACAGATTTCTCTACAAACACATGAGACGCTGCAATCGAAAGAGAAGGCTTTACGCTGCACAGCTGTCCGGTCGTTAAGATTTGGTGCATGCATAGTTCTTCTGTAGCAGCATCAGTCTCGTTATTTAATAGCCACACCTCGCATTAGTACATTGTTAATAGTGCTTTCACATTTTTACACTTGAGAAAAATTGGCCAGTTACTTAATTGATTTCATATTGAATGCGTTACCATAGATAATCTGTTCCAGAATTACTATTTTGGATTTAAAAATGACGCAACAGCAAAAATAAAATCGTAAAAAGTACTTAGTCATGCAGGAAATTTGATTTTTTGTGAATCCAAAACCAAAACGCGAATGCGGTATATTCCGGACTTTGAAACATCTCAGCCAGGAAAAAAAAATATATTCAAAATAACGATTTTACAGATTACTGAAAAATGTATTCATTACTTTAAACATGGTGAAAATGTTTGCATATTGACAGCTTTTGATAATTACTGTTTCTTTTCTGGCCATAGCAATAAAATTAATAGAATTTTACATTCTTAACAATAACTGAACTACGCCTATTTCCTAATTTGATAAGTGGTTCAACTACGTCTAGGCTAGTCAAAAGTAGACCGCACTATTGAATCAGAGCTTGTCTTTTAAACTGACCTAAACTCAATAATACTTCAATTTTCTTTTTTTTTTGAATTTCAACCAATATTCAGTTACTTTCCCAAAACTTTTTAATTTCAGAAAATATTAGAACCGTACCCAATTTACAAAAAAAATCACATAAACATTCACTTTAAAACAGCAAAAGACAAAGTTAAAGTTGGTTACTGTTTAAATTTGAATCACAGAGTTAAAACAAAATTTGAATCTTCAATTCGTCTTATATCGTAGAATATAATGTTGACAAGAATAAAATAGGCTAGGGAAGGGATTAGCTATGAGGTTAGCATACTGGACTCCCACGCGGAGGTCCCGGGTTCGAATCCAGCAGCTGACCCTTAGATTTTCTCTTCCTAGGAGCTTCTTACAGCTCACTGCCCGGTGATGGACAGTGTTGTCTGTAACGAGAGAACACTGTCCGGAGGCCGGCAGTGCACTGGAAAAAGCTCCGGGCGCTAATAACCTCAGCTGTTGATGCGCCAAAAAAAAAAAAAAAAAAAATAGGCTAAATTTTTGAATTTAAAAAACAACCGTCTGACTGAAGTGACAATTAAATGAATACATTTTCCAGTATTTTGAGTTTCTCTTTCAAAAAAAAGACCCGCTGCAATTTTATTGAAACGCCGTAGTGCATTTTTAGCGTTTAAAATTTTATTAAGGGTACTTCTCTGTGGGGAAGATGAATAAGTATCTCTCTAAAGTATCACTTTTTTGTGCAATTTACAATTCCTATCTCTTGTTTACTGATAAGGAAGGTCATATTAAAATTCCGATATGGAAGAACATTCCATAATCTGGATTACGATGTCCTGGATTATGTTACTTACTTTTTGGAGATTTTCTGGTGTGAATGTCCATCACTCACCAGATTTTTCTCAAATCCAACCACTTATCTGGTGTTCTGCTTAGGAAGGGGTTGATTTGTGGCCATGACTAGAAATTGTATCTAGTATCTTAATACATCTTAGCTATACGTTCGGCTCTCTTGTTAAAACTAATTATACCAGAAATGTAAGTAAATGTTTACCAGAATAGATTTGTATCTACAGAAGATTTGGTTTATTATTATTATTATTTTATGATTTAAGGCGCGTCAACATCTAAGGTTATTGGCGCCCGGAGCTTTTTTCAGTGCAGGGCCGGACAGTGTTCTCTTATTACAGATAACACTGTCCATCACCGGACAGTGAGCTGTAAGAAGCTCCTAGGAAGAGAAAATCTAAGGGTCAGCAGCTGGATTCGAACCCGGTACCTCCGCGTGGGAGTCCAGTACGCTATCCGCATAGCTAATCCCTTCCCTTATTATTATTATTATTTCTTTCTCAAAACGCTTCGAGATTTTCCGATAAAGCCAAATTATTGTTCTATTCTGGCATCCGTTTGTCATCTCTTCGCAGTACAGTTACTTAATCATGCTGGCCAAAAATATCATTTTTCCCCCCTTTATTTGTGATAGCCTATCATTAGTACTGTCGCCGATGAGGCAACCCATATTCCTAACCTCCAAATACCGTCATATAAAGTAAACAGTAAAGAAATACCTATTTTTTTCAGGCAGGCTTTACGTCCATCAAATTAGGTGACTATAAATTACTTTACTATAAATTCATCATATTAACGATTAAATAAAATCCAAGGTTTCTAGAACGGGGATCGAACCCAGTACCTCTAGCTTTGCAGGGTCTCGCCTTTAACCGCTCGGCTATCTTGATACCTGTAAATATCGTCATATTTATACTATCGTTCAAGACAACTAATACACCCTTTTATGACTGAAATTTATTATTGAAGCAAAGCATACCAAAAAAGATGGGACTTCAAAAAGAGTTGGTATAAATAATTTAAAATGGACATATTGATAGAATGTTATTGAAGATTTCAACCATTCTTTTACACACTTATAATACTTATAATATATGCAAACATTCTAACATGTATAATATAAAACTGGACTAAAGGGAATATTTGGAAGTTAGTTGGGGACATATTATGAAGTAGTAGCAACCATTCTTATAAGAAAGTGAAAACAATGCGACCCGTCTGAAATCCCTGACGTACTACAAATATTACTGATGGGCTTGAGAACGAGGCCGTTATGAAATAGATAACACGAGGGGAACTGTTGTATTCTTACCAAAGGGTGACCCTGCCTAAGAATAGACTCCCGACAGTCAACAACTATTTGATGTCAACACTTATAATACTAGATGAATTTATATTATAGAAATGTGTTATAGATAAAAAAAAGAGACAAAATCTTAAAATAAAAAATATTCGATAAAGTGGCAATTTCGGTCAATCGATTTATTGATCAAATTTGGAAATTCTGTCTCGCATTTGATTCATATTAATATTATATAGGTGATAAGCAAGTACACTGAGACAGTACTGGGACTTTAGAGAGAAGCATAACCATTCCCCTCTCTCACAGAAATGCCTTTTTCAAAGGATGTGATTGAAGTAAAAGTTAAATTAATTAAAAAGATTAATTATTATTTTACTTTATTATTAATTATTTCATTAAAAATTATTATTATTATTATTTTAATGATTTAAGGCGCGTCAACATCTGAAGTTAGTTACAGACAACATGGTCTATCACCAAACAGTGAGCTGTAAGAAGCTCCTAGGAAGAGAAAAATCTAAGGGCCAGCAACTGGATTCGAACCCGGGTTTTTCGCTTGGGAATCCAATACGCTAATCGCATAGCTATGCCCTTTCCTCTTAATTATAATTCAAAAATTATAATTAACGCATTAAGTTAAAAGAAAATTGTAGGAGCCATTTTTTAGAAAATTCTTTTATAAAAAAAAAAAAAAACTTTAAAGCTTATTTAGTAAAGCGATATTTTTGATTGGACCAATTGTGAACAAAATCTTTTTGGAGCTTACTCTGTTCGTACCTAATCTAAATATCAAATTTGATTTTTCTGCTATTTTTTTCGGTTTTTTGATTTACCTTGAATACTTACTAACACAACTATATACACAGACAGACACACACTGACTAATTAAAAAAAAAAATAATCAGATTTAAAAGATCTAAAAAACGGACACTTTCAAAAGCAAAAATCTGCATGATTACGGCACCATCTTTTAGTAGAGTAAGAGAAAGTAAAAAAAGGTATTTTTTTTAAAGGATTATTGTAATTAAATGATAGCCGTTAATTATAGCCGGGTGTTGGTCTAGTGGTCAAGAGTGTGGCTTTGTATGTGGGAGTTCACCGGATCGAATCCTGCGTATGAATTACTTTTTATTTGTTAGAAAAAATTGTTTACAGTCAAATATGTGATTACGCCTCTGTCCAACGACACCTAATTTGGTGGTTGGACGTTAAGCCTCACATGAAAAAATAGGCGATTACTTTATTTGATAGTCGTTAATTGTATTCACCACTTAGACTCATTTGAATCATTCGCAAATAAAAGTAAGTTAAAGTAAAGTAATCGCCTAGTTTTTGTCAGGCGGAGCTTAACGTCCAGCTACCAATTAGGTGTCGTGGACAGGGGCGGCGGAAGCTCATATTTTACTGTAAATACAATTTTTTCTAACAAATAAAAAGTAATTCATACGCAGGATTCGAACTGGTGATCTCTCACACACAAAGCCACACTCTTGACTACTAGACCAAGCTCTCATTGCTCGTAAATAATATTATGTACGCATACAATACACAAATCTTGTATTTTTTCCTCTCCTATATCCTCAACCAAACAATGTTTAACAAACGTTTTCCTATTAGTAGCTACCCTCATTGAAATCTGTAGGATTAATAATTTTAGTCTTAAGTCTCATACGGGGAGGGATTAGCTATGTGGTTAGCGTACTCGATTCCCACGCGGAGGTCCCGGGTTCGAATCCAGCTGCTGACCCTTAGATTTTCTCTTTCTAGGAGCTTCTTACAGCTCACTGTCCGGTGATGGACAGTGTTGTCTGTAACGAGAGAACACTGTCCGGAGGCCGGCAGTGCACTGGATAAAGCTCCGGGCGCCAATAACCATAGATGTTGACGCGCCTTAAATCATAAAAAAAAAAGAAAAAAAAAGTCTCATACGATCTAAGGTTCTTTTACTAAATTGTCAACATTTAAACCTGTAAATTTTCAACAATTACCGAATTTCAGAAACGATAAATTCTCACTAAAATTTACAATTTTTTTTTTTAAACTGTACATAACTTTAAAACCCACAAGTGTGGATGAGGAGATTAAGGAAATTACAGGTGCCGTAGGTAGGACGTTTTTGTGTGTTCAAAAAGGACTTTCCCAGTACCAAGTGAAGTGTCAAAAGACTACAAAACTGGCTGTCTATAGGGCGAAATTTCCATCTAAACTCACATACTTCAACGGAGTACTTGGACATAGTCGTAGAAACATGAAAGCAAAATACAGGCAACTGTGGTATCTTGGAAAGATACAGGGGAAATAGTTAAGGAAAGGAATCCATTTCAAAAGGCAGCTTCGAAATTTTTATTTTTTACACATCTTTTTAAAAATAATATCGTCCCAAAAAAATGTTCCCGACAATTTGCTTCTGGTTTAATAAAAGGATCACTCTTATTTGTAAAAATTTGCACAGAGATTAATTTGTAACTTTCAAAATGGTAACGAGGTTTTGTTAAGTTAAAGAATACACAGTACATTGAACATTTGTTTAATCCAAAATCCTATCATAGACTGTTCCAATTTTATTATTACTATTGTGGCTAAAAGTATGTCGCTTACAATTTTACAATAATTGTTGTAAAAGTGACTAGTTTTTCTACTTTGATGTGTCCGAATCGTTTAATACGCCAAATTTTTTTGTTTTTGCGAAATTTCGGTCATTTCAACGAATTGAATGAATAAGTTTTCCAGTCTATATCCTAGTTCCCCCACATTATAATCACTTAAAAGTGCCACAATAAGTGCAGAACTAAAATAGAGAGATACACTTTAGTATTATAAGTATTATGCGGTGAAGAAGGATAGCAAAGGTGTTTGTACTGATGTCTGTTAAGAACATTTTTAAAAGCATCATCTTGTCTACCCTTTAGTATAGCTCAGTTCTGCGAGTCAGTGTCCTCATTCTGTATTGTGTACGGACAATCTTTTGTTGGTTGCCTCTTATTCAGATTATCTCACAACCAATCATATTTCCTGCCTTTTAATACCTCTTTTTTTTTATGTCACTTGATAATTTTTGTTTTAGGAGTATTATTTATTTATTTATTTTTCTAACGTAATATTATTGATTTTGTAATTTACTATATATTCAGTAGCGTTGAGTAAAATTTTTATCTGGGGATACTTGTAGGTGATACTGTATACTCGTATATCATCCAAAAAAGTTGCAAAAATATGCAAAAGGCAGACGACGTCAAGGCCAACAAAAAGAAAAACCAACTAAGGGAAACGATAAAACAATGGAAAATGCAAGTGAATTTAAGCTAGATGAACTTAAGCTTGAAGTTCAAGGTCACATCAACGATACTATACTCCCCCACCCAATGAACCTGAAACCCAAAGGTAAACCTATAAAAATGAATTAAATTTATTAATAATGATTAGAATTTCAACTGGCGGCTGCCTAAATTTTATTTTACCACTTATTTTTTGATTTTCAAAAACTAACTCCGTTTCAAATATGTCCCCCAAATTTAGGGTCTTTATTAAACGATCACTTTTTCGTATAGGGATAAATTTGTAAGTTGGGTGGGAATATTTTAAAAATATATAATAACAGCGGGTGCACAATTTATCGTACTAAAAGAACAGTATTTGTAATTAATATACAGGGTGTTCATTTTAAGACGGCTCAAATGCATTTCATGCTTAAACGGTTGATCTGAGCAAAAAATGGTAGAGGAAAAATTTGTTGCCCGTCACCTCTAGTTTCAGAATATGTAAAGTTGAGTAAAGTGCATTATTTGATAAATTAAGGAATAAGTTTGATCCTTTACATGAAAGATATTGATCACTTAAATATGTGGCAGGAGGTTTCCAATTTTTTTTTGGTAATTAAACGCAACTCTCCCAAAATTACCAAACCTTCTTGTTTGTAACAGATGTAAAATTAATTTTTAGCCATTTTGTGTATGCTTGAGAACATCTAAAGCTCATAACATTTGATTTTTCTTAGAAAAATCACTCGGAAAACGATTTATTTCCCGATATTAAGAAAAATACTAGCTTTTCTCCCTTGGCAATATTTTCAGTAGAAAGGGGATGAAAAAATACATAAAAATGAGACCTATTGTGTGCTCTTCTTTCTCTTTGATAACAAGTTAAAAAATTAAAATATGATTAATAAATACCAGATTTTGAAATGGCCTAGCACCTTTAATTTTGAAGATATCAAATTGCAGTTTCCGGTTTCTTTCATATAACTTTTTATAATCTTTAAAACGGTGTATATGAAAATGGGGGTCAACTGCAAACCCTTACTTTTGGTCGCGTGTTAGCTGCGTATGCGGGCAGGAATCTAAAGTCAAGTCACATATTCTGAAACCAGAGGTGACGGGCAACAAATTTTTCCTCTACCATTTTTTGCTCAGATCAACCGTTTAAGAATGAAATGCATTTGAGCCGTCTTAAAATGAACACCCTGAAAAATACGTATTTCTGTAAAATAAAAAAAGTCGAAATCTTGGCCACCATTGATTTGTAAAAAGAGTAATTTTAATCTTGGAATGACCATTTACTGGAAAAGAGCCGGATGTTTCATTCTAAGTCCTTTATTTTAAAGTAAATATTTGAAAAAACTGCAGAATAAGTCGAAATCTTCGTTATGATTGAGCAAAAAAAAAAATAATTTCAATTTAAAGTATTAATAATCATTTACTAAAACAATTTATTTCTTTATTTTTATACTCTCTAGATTCCGGAAGTGCTTACTTTATCTGTGCGGTAGGTGCATGATGCGATGTTACCAGATTACTAGAACGGTGCAAGGATTTGTTCAAGGTACAAAATCCAAATTTAGGTTATTCAGTCCTCCGATTGAAATGAAATATTTCTAATTTAACAAATGAACTGTAAAGAAATTAATGAAGGTATATTAGTATTAATACAAAATTCAGTAATGCATTTAATAACACAGGAAACAAAAAAAAAAGAAAAAATTACAGATCTGTCAAGATATTAAATATTCCATAACTAAACATACGGGAATGGTTGCGTGCGATCGAAGGCCTTGGAACTTCTATCTATTTCACCTTCCAGAACGCACAATTACAGTATTTAGTCATTTCTATTTTTATTTTTCTAATACATGGATTAATAATTCGTCTAGTTTTTTGCCTTGTTAATCATTATTAACAAAATTATTCACTTTTTAGGGAATTAGCTACATACTTTTATCGATTAATAAAAATTACAGAATCTGTCAACACTTTTTAGTTCCTTTTCTTTAAGTAAGCAGAAGTGTGGCAATCGTTTTAAATGTTCATTTGATTTTCAAAAGAAATAAGTATTTTAAGTGTCCCGTGAGTTCGAAAAAAAACATATTAGAGCATGTTTAGAGAAGAATAAATTAATTAAACTTAGCTTGTGGATTTGATGACCTCAATTGACTGAAAAAAGGGTAATTTTGGACTCAGACAACCATTTACTAGATCAGTGCTCGATGTTACACACTGGGTCGTCCTTGTTTCACAATGTATGCTCAAAAAACACTGGAAAAAGGTGGAATCCCGACCTAGATTGACTGGAAAAGAGCAATTTTAATCTCAGACAACCATTTACTAGATCAGTGCTCGAGGTTACACACTGGGTCGTCCTTGTTTCACAATGTATGCACAAAAAACACTGGAAAAAGGTGGAATCCCGACCAAGATTGATTAGAAAAGAGTAATTTTAATCTCAGACAACCATTTACCAGATCAGTGCTCGATGTAACACACTGGGTCGTCCTTGTTTCAAAATGTATGCTCAAAAAACACTGGAAAAAGGTGGAATCCCGACCTAGATTGACTAGAAAAGAGTATTTGTAATCTCAGACAACCATTTACTAGACCAGTGCTCGATGTAACACACTGGGTCGTCCTTGTTTCAAAATGTATGCTCACAAAACACTGGAAAAAGGTGAAATCCCGACCTAAAGTAATTTTAGTTTTGGTAGCAGATGTTTCTTTGTTATCTTTTCATATTGTCTAAAAAACGATCCGAAAGATGTTTCTTACACGTTCATCATTTCTAATATGTAAGAAAACCTTCTCTAGGCCACATAATGTACCAAATTTAAATAATCTAAAATTTAGTATCATTTTTGGAAATGATTTTAATTTAAAAAGGGTATGTATTTTGAGCGGTAAGTAGGTTTCATTCTATGTTGAGAAATAATGTTTCCACGCTGTGATGATTTGCATTATATTCATCTTTTTGTTTTTTTGATATATTGAAAAGAATACTACTAGCAATTTTCATTTCCTTTGCGAGATCCTTCTCATTATTGTTGCTAAATTACCTCATCCAGTTTATTTAATTCTTCAAATTCTAACTCTAAATATGTTTTATCCTCGTAGATATTACACCATTTGGTTTATTTATTCTAAAATTTTGATCAATAATGTTGAATCTTCTAAGTTAATTAATTCTTAACTAGCAATTTTAATACTAAAATTCTCTAGATCATTTTCTTCAAAGAATGAAGATATAATAATTTAATAAATAACTGGTTGGCTCATATACTAAAAATATTAACGCATACATGAGCTAAAGATATTCATAACTATCTGTGCGTTTGTTGATCAAAATTACCAGAATCACCTGAGCGTAGATCCTGGATTTCTTGTATTGGTTCCTCAACTCAGCTTTTGATCTAATTCCTCTCCAGTTCAAATCACCTTTTCTTCTCTGGCCCGAAAATACACAAATATTCTTCACCTAGACATTCACTGCTTTCTTTGCTGTACAACACTTGTGTTACAGTTCACAATTGCCAAGTGCTGGTCTAATAATTGTCTTTTGAAAATAATATTTTCACACTTTGGGAAGGTTCTAGATAGAGATACGAGGGTCGTTTGAAAAGTCCGTGCAAAGTCAGAAAGATCAAAGCACCACTGGCGCGTATCGAGGTTATGTTTAGTTAGTAGCATCTCTTGGAAGAACACACACCAAGTTTCAGCCAGATCGGTCTATTTCTTTGTGTTTAGCATTCGTTTGAATCGAGGAAGTCGAGTGATTTTCAAAAAATGGACGAAAAAGAATTTCGTGTGTTGATTAAACACTACTTTATGAAAGGCAAAACGCCTCAGGAGACTAAAGAGAAGCTTGATAAACATTATGGTGACTCTGCACCTTCGATTAGAACAGTTTATAAGTGGTTTCAAAATTTTCGGAGTGGCCATATGGGCACAAGTGACGCTGAACGTTCTGGACGCCCTGTTGAGGTTACTACTCCAGAAATCATTGATAAAATCCATGATATGGTGATGGATGATAGAAGAGTGAAGGTGCGTGAGATTGCTAGTGCTGTGGGCATCTCGAATGAACTGGTACATAATATTTTGCATCAACATTTGGACATGACAAAGCTATCCGCAAGATGGGTGCCGCGATTGCTCACGCTTGACCAAAAACGAAATCGTGTGAAGTGTTGCAAGGACGGTTTGCAGCTGTTCCAGAAGAATCCGCAGGACTTTAAGCGTCGTTTCGTCACTATGGATGAAACATGGATACATCACTACACTCCTGAGACCAAAGAACAATCTAAACAATGGGTTACCAAGGGGGAATCTGCGCCAAAAAAGGCGAAGGACCGTTCCTTCGGCCGGAAAGATTATGGCGACTGTCTTTTGGGATTCGCAAGGAATAATCCTCATCGACTTTCTGGAAAAGGGTAAAACTATTACAGGTGCATATTATTCATCGTTATTGGACCGTTTGAAAACCGAGCTGCAAGAAAAACGCCCACGATTGGCCCACAAAAAAGTCCTTTTCCATCACGACAACGCACCAGCTCACACCTCAGCAGTTGTGGTCGCAAAATTAATGGAAATAGGGTTCCAACTCGTTTCACATCCCTCCTATTCTCCAGACTTGGCTCCCTCGGACTACTATTTGTTCCCTAATATGAAGAAATGGCTGGCGGGAAAAAGATTTTATTCAAACGAGGAGGTGATTGCAGAAACGAATGGCTATTTTTCAGACTCGGACAAATCCTATTATTCGGAAGGGATCAACAAACTAGAGCAGCGTTGGACGAAGTGTATAAGGCTAAAAGGAGACTATGTTGAAAAATAAAAAAGGTTTACCCCAAAAAATTAAGTAGTTTTTATTTTTGCACGGACTTTTCAAACGACCCTCGTATCTCTATAGTACTAAGGGCTGGCAATATTAGTTAGCCATTCTTTGGCAAACAACACAGCTTCTTTAAAAGCTTTCCACAGTAATTATGAAACAAATTTGAAAGTGCCAGGTAATTTACGCGTATTTAAAGAAACATTTTCTGCCATTTTTGTGAGAAAAAAAAATTGAGTGTTTGGCTTATTTACAGATCCTAGAGGCCTGATCAATTAATAGAACTGAAACGATGTTTGTTTTGTACATAATTATAAAATATAATTCATTTGAGAAATGTCAATACATACATTTTTTTTAAAGCAATAAAGAACAAAAATCATAAAAATATGAACAAAGGAGTCAATTTAAAGAGGTAGGAAGACAAAGAGGACACAAAAAAAATCTGAATATGTGATATTGAAGTCCTAACATCGCTTCGACCCTTCTCACATCCGCCGATGAGTGCAGACATGAAGTGCCATCGAGGGTGTGAAGCGGAAAAAGAAGGCATAATAGTAATAAAAAAAAACGAAATGCACACGGGCGATGTATTGATACAGAAGCCCCATTGTTGGCCCTGATAATAAAGAAGTTTGAAAATGGTGAAAAATTATTACCCCCAATAGTGCGGATGTAGAAATGCAGAAGTACTAGGGCGCCCAGGCGTATTCGCAGTGACATCTATCCTGTTTTTATAGGACATATTTCTGACTGAGCACACATATTACCATTTCTATCATTTATGGAAATAGTGCATTAAAGTACAGTATAACAAAATTCTGTGCATCTTTTACCTTAAATTTTTAAAAATGGTTTATTTTTACCCATCTGTGAGCCAAAAATTCCATACTATACGAGGTCTGTAAATTAAGTAATGAGACAGATTTTTTTAAAAAAATTGTATTCAAAAAGAATAACAATTCTATATTGTCACCTTCAAAATAACTTCCTTCTGAAGCCACACAGCGCTGGAGACGTTTCTTCCACTCCTCATAGCAGTGCTCGAACTCCCGATACTGGAATATAGCCTTCAGCTGGTCGGTTACAGCCGTTTGAATGCTTTCGACTGTCCCAAAATGAGTTCCCTTGAGGTGATTTTTCAACTTATGGGAAGAGAAAAAAAGTCACAAGGACTCAAGTCAGGCGAATAAGGAGGCTGGAGGAGCCACAGGAATGTTTTTACTGGCCAAAAACTCTGGTTTATTGAAATTGCTGTGTGATTTGTTTTTTCAATATCCACGGAAATCGTCCACAAAGAGTTTCTACCTCAAGGTCAAACGGACTCAATCAACACTTTTACCGAGAGGTTCTTGAAAAAACTTCGAAAAAGGGTCATTCATTGTGAGACCAAAACATCAAGAACAAGTGGGTATTGCATCACGATAATGCTCTTTGTCACACAGCAATTTCAATAAACCAGAGTTTTGGGCCAGTAAAAACATTCCTGTGGCTCCTCAGCCTCCTTATAGCGCCTGACTTGAGTCCTTGTGACTTTTTTTCTCTTCCCGAAGTTGAAAAATCACCTCAAGAGAACTCATTTTGGGACAGTTGAAAACATTCAAACGGCTGTAACCGACCAGCAGAAGGCTATTCCAGTATCGGAGTTCGAGCATTATGAGGAGTGGAAGAAACGTCTCCAGCGCTATCTGGCTTCAGAAGGAAGTTATTTTGAAGGTGACAATATAGAATTGTAATTCTTTTTGAATAAAAAAATCAGTCTCATTACTTAATTTACAGACCTCGTACTAATAACAACCGCGCTAAATACTTCGGAACAACATTTGCTTCTGGTTTCAATTTGTTTTTAAAAAATACCCCCCCAAAAATAATTTTTTTAGCCCAAACTGTCAAACAAGGTAAACTTAGTAGAGTTCAAAAGTAAACATCCTAAAATTTTGAACCTCCATGGACACCAACAATAATTTAAATACCAAAAAAAAAAGACCCTAATCAGTGTTCTTACTGAATGGTTGCGGGAGAAACGAGTATGTGGAATCAGAAAGTGGTCTTGTGTGACGGTAATATAGGTGAAGTACAATTTTCTACACTAAACTGATTAATTACCTCTGATGATGCTTAAAACTACGAAACAGGTCAAGAATAATTTGCGTACTACGGACGCTAAAATCAAAGATATTATTCAACACTACGGATTTAATCACATTTTCACAATTAAATTAGTAATAATTATTTTGAACGGGGCCTCACATATATGGGGCTAACTCCTCTCCCATTCGATTTACAGCGTCGTGACCTCCATCTACATAAAATTCCAAATCGAATGACACCTCATTCATGAAAATCGGTTTAAGCGTTTAGGCGCTACGTTGTTTACAAATAAGGTAACAAGAAGAACATTTTCTGAAAATGCCGTTTTTACCCATTTTCAGCAACTTATTTCTCGAAATCTATTTAATCTATGCGGTTGCAAAAAAATTACAGTTATAAAGGAGGATTTGCTCTATATTTTAAAGCAAATTTGGGAATTCTATCTTTTATAGAAAAAGAGAAAAAAATTGTTAAAGTTGGGTGTTTTTCAACGTTACAGCTTTTTCGTGCAGTTTTTGACGATCAACCCTTATACAAACTGTCCTACCGGACAGTTTTAATTGTGGTTGCTTTCAATTTTTTGAGTATTTGTCACCAATCTGTAAAAACTTATTTTACGTACTAACTAGTTTCACTAGTTTAATAAAAGAATATCATCAATTAGTAACGAAAATATTAAAAAGTAATTCTACTGTGAGTACATTTGTTGTTTAGATCTTTTATCAGATTATCTGTGAGGCGTACCCTCATGTTTGAAAAATCGATAATTTAATTAACATTGTGCCATTTGTAAAAGAGATTTATTATTTCGATTCCCTTAGGGGTGAATTTGGGACCATGGTTCTCACTTTAAAATACGATAGAAATCAATAAATTTCTAGATAACTTCTTTATGAATAAGTTACTAAATGTAAGCAATTCACTATGACTCATACGTCGAATCTCATAGTACCATTCATAAAGTTACAAGCTTTTTTATAAACTATGCATTTTCATTAAAATTGTATATTGCTTCAAGGTCAGTATTACAAAAAGGCTCATAAAGTTTTAATAAAAAATGACAGCCTGATATCTCTTCCTAACATCAATTGTCCTTGAATCAAAGGCAAACCCTAGAATACATCCAAAACGATAGTTATGTATCTTTATCAGCAAAAAGACAGGGACAAATTTAATATAAAATTACATAAAGACAATTTTGGAACTCCTAACCAAAACCTATGCATCTATAGTGTAGCTCCAGTTAGTTCTAAAAAGCCTGTTTTACTAAAAATAACAGTAATATTAAAAAATTAAAATTATAAGAAAACTAAATTTCAAAATTCTCATATATTTTTAAGTAGAAAAGATATTACCTAGATGAGGTATTCATGGACAAACTGTTATGCCAATAAAATCTGTACATAATTATGTACACTTAGCACAACAAAATTTGAAAACCACTTTGAACTTTGAAATTTTGTTCTCATATACACTGCATTTTTCTCAGTTATAAGCTATAGTTCTTTTGTGTACACATCCATAAATATAGAAAATATAAAGGGTTGAAAATTTTTTGGGTCATGAAATTCTGTAAAATTACGGCCGTTCTATATCTCCCACTGCGAACCACGTATTCGTATTAAATTTTGTTCCCTTATACACTTAGTTTTTATCAGTTATAAGCTATAGTTATTTTGTGCACAGATCTATAAATGTAGAAAATATAAAGGGTTGAAAATTTTTTGGGTCATGAAATTCTGTAAAATTACGGCCGTTCTATATCTCCCACTGCGAACCACGTATTCGTATTAAATTTTGTTCTCTTGTACACTTTGTTTTTCTCAATTATAAGCTATAGTTATTTTGTGCACAGATCTATAAATGTAGATGATATAAAGGGTTGAAAATTTTTTGGGTCATGAAATTCTGTAAAATTACGGCCGTTCTATATCTCCCACTGCGAACTACGTATTCGTATTAAATTTTGTTCTCTTGTACACTTTGTTTTTCTCAATTATAAGCTATAGTTATTTTGTGCACAGATCTATAAATGTAGAAGATATAAAGGGTTGAAAATTTTTTGGGTCATGAAATTCTTTAAAATTACGGCCGTTCTATATCTCCCACTGCGAACCACGTATTCGTACGAAATTTTGTTCTCTTGTACACTTTGTTTTTCTCAATTATAAGCTATAGTTATTTTGTGCACAAATCTATAAATGTAGAAGATATAAAGGGTTGAAAATTTTTTGGGTCATGAAATTCTGTAAAAATACGGCCGTTCTATATCTCCCACTACGAACCACGTATTCGTATTAAATTTTGTTCCCTTATACACTTTGTTTTTCTCAGTTATAAGCTATAGTTATTTTGTGCACAGATCTATAAATGTAGAAAATATAAAGGGTTGAAAATTTTTTGGGTCATGAAATTCTGTAAAATTACGGCCGTTCTATATCTCCCACTGCAAACCACGTATTCGTATTAAATTTTGTTCTCTTGTACACTTTGTTTTTCTCAATTATAAGCTATAGTTATTTTGTGCACAGATCTATAAATGTAGATGATATAAAGGGTTGAAAATTTTTTGGGTCATGAAATTCTGTAAAATTACGGCCGTTCTACATCTCCCACTGCGAACCACGTATTCGTATGAAATTTTGTTCTCTTGTACACTTTGTTTTTCTCAATTATAAGCTATAGTTATATTGTGCACAGATCTATAAATGTAGAAGATATAAAGGGTTGAAAATTTTTTGGGTCATGAAATTCTGTAAAATTACGGCCGTTCTATATCTCCCACTGCGAACCACGTATTCGTATTAAATTTTGTTCTCTTGTACACTTTGTTTTTCTCAATTATAAGCTATAGTTATTTTGTGCACAGATCTATAAATGTAGAAGATATAAAGGGTTGAAAATTTTTTGGGTCATGAAATTCTTTAAAATTACGGCCGTTCAATATCTCCCACTGCGAACCACGTATTCGTACGAAATTTTGTTCTCTTGTACACTTTGTTTTTCTCAATTATAAGCTATAGTTATTTTGTGCACAAATCTATAAATGTAGAAGATATAAAGGGTTGAAAATTTTTTGGGTCATGAAATTCTGTAAAAATACGGCCGTTCTATATCTCCCACTACGAACCACGTATTCGTATTAAATTTTGTTCCCTTATACACTTTGTTTTTCTCAGTTATAAGCTATAGTTATTTTGTGCACAGATCTATAAATGTAGAAAATATAAAGGGTTGAAAATTTTTTGGGTCATGAAATTCTGTAAAATTACGGCCGTTCTATATCTCCCACTGCAAACCACGTATTCGTATTAAATTTTGTTGTCTTGTACACTTTGTTTTTCTCAATTATAAGCTATAGTTATTTTGTGCACAGATCTATAAATGTAGATGATATAAAGGGTTGAAAATTTTTTGGGTCATGAAATTCTGTAAAATTACGGCCGTTCTATATCTCCCACTGCGAACCACGTATTCGTATTAAATTTTGTTCTCTTGTACACTTTGTTTTTCTCAATTATAAGCTATAGTTATTTTATGCACAGATCTATAAATGTAGATGATATAAAGGGTTGAAAATTTTTTGGGTCATGAAATTCTGTAAAATTACGGCCGTTCTATATCTCCCACTGCGAACCACGTATTCGGATTAAATTTTGTTCTCTTGTACACTTTGTTTTTCTCAATTATAAGCTACAGTTATTTTATGCACAGATCTATAAATGTAGAAGATATAAAGGGTTGAATATTTTTTGGGTCATGAAATTCTGTAAAATTACGGCCGTTCTATATCTCCCACTGCGAACCACGTATTCGGATTAAATTTTGTTCTCTTGTACACTTTGTTTTTCTCAATTATAAGCTACAGTTATTTTGTGCACAGATCTATAAATGTGGAAGATACAAAGGGTTGAAAATTTTTTGGGTCATGAAATTCTGTAAAATTACGGCCGTTGTATATCTCCCACTGCGAACCACGTATTCGTATGAAATTTTGTTCTCTTGTACACTTTGTTTTTCTCAATTATAAGCTATAGTTATTTTGTGCACAGATCTATAAATGTAGAAGATATAAAGGGTTGAAAATTTTTTGGGTCATGAAATTCTGTAAAATTACGGCCGTTCTATATCTCCCACTGCGAACCACGTATTGGTATAAAATTTTGTTCTCTTGTACACTTTGTTTTTCTCAATTATAAGCTATAGTTATTTTGTGCACAGATCTATAAATGTAGATGATATAAAGGGTTGAAAATTTTTTGGGTCATGAAATTCTGTAAAATTACGGCCGTTCTACATCTCCCACTGCGAACCACGTATTCGTATGAAATTTTGTTCTCTTGTACACTTTGTTTTTCTCAATTATAAGCTATAGTTATATTGTGCACAGATCTATAAATGTAGAAGATATAAAGGGTTGAAAATTTTTTGGGTCATGAAATTCTGTAAAATTACGGCCGTTCTATATCTCCCACTGCGAACCACGTATTCGTATGAAATTTTGTTCTCTTGTACACTTTGTTTTTCTCAATTATAAGCTATAGTTATTTTGTGCACAGATCTATAAATGTAGATGATATAAAGGGTTGAAAATTTTTTGGGTCATGAAATTCTGTAAAATTACGGCCGTTCTATATCTCCCACTGCGAACCACGTATTCGTATTAAATTTTGTTCTCATGTACAATTTGTTTTTCTCAATTATAAGCTATAGTTATTTTGTGCACAGATCTATAAATGTAGAAGATATAAAGGGTTGAAAATTTTTTGGGTCATGAAATACTGTAAAATTATGGCCGTTCTATATCTCCCACTGCGAACCACGTATTCGTATGAAATTTTGTTCTCTTTTACACTTTGTTTTTCTCAATTATTAGCAATAGTAATTTTGTGCACAGATCTATAAATGTAGAAGATATAAAGGGTTGAAAATTTTATGGGTCATGAAATTCTGTAAAATTATAGCCGTTTTATATCTCCCACTGCGAACCACGTATTCGTATTAAATTTTGTTCTCTTGTACACTTTGTTTTTCTCAATTATTAGCTATAGTTATTTTGTGCACAGATCTATAAATGTAGAAGATATAAAGGGTTGAAAATTTTATGGGTCATGAAATTCTGTAAAATTACGGCCGTTCTATATCTCCCACTGCGAACCACGTATTCGTATTAAATTTTGTTCTCTTGTACACTTTGTTTTTCTCAATTATAAGCTATAGTTATTTTGTGCACAGATCTATAAATGTAGAAGATATAAAGGGTTGAAAATTTTTTGGGTCATGAAATTCTGTAAAATTATGGCCGTTCTATATCTCCCACTGCGAACCACGTATTCGTATGAAATTTTTTTCTCTTGTACACTTTGTTTTTCTCAATTATTAGCTATAGTTATTTTGTGCACAGATCTATAAATGTAGAAGATATAAAGGGTTGAAAATTTTATGGGTCATGAAATTCTGTAAAATTACGGCCGTTCTATATCTCCCACTGCGAACCACGTATTCGTATTAAATTTTGTTCTCTTGTACACTTTGTTTTTCTCAATTATAAGCTATAGTTATTTTGTGCACAGATCTATAAATGTAGAAGATATAAAGGGTTGAAAATTTTTTGGGTCATGAAATTCTGTAAAATTACGGCCGTTCTATATCTCCCACTGCGAACCACGTATTCGTACGAAATTTTGTTCTCTTGTACACTTTGTTTTTCTCAATTATAAGCTATAGTTATTTTGTGCACAAATCTATAAATGTAGAAGATATAAAGGGTTGAAAATTTTTTGGGTCATGAAATTCTGTAAAAATACGGCCGTTCTATATCTCTCACTGTGAACCACGCATTCGTATGAAATTTTGTTCTCTTATACACTTGGTTTTTCTCAATTTTAAGCTATAGTTATTTTGTGCACAGATCTATAAATGTAGAAGATATAATGGGTTGAATATGTTTTGGGTCATGAAATACTGTAAAATTATGGCCGTTCTATATCTCCCACTGCGAACCACGTATTCGTATGAAATTTTGTTCTCTTTTACACTTTGTTTTTCTCAATTATTAGCTATAGTAATTTTGTGCACAGATCTATAAATGTAGAAGATATAAAGGGTTGAAAATTTTATGGGTCATGAAATTCTGTAAAATTATGGCCGTTCTATATCTCCCACTGCGAACCACGTATTCGTATGAAATTTTGTTCTCTTGTACACTTTGTTTTTCTCAATTATTAGCTATAGTTATTTTGTGCACAGATCTATAAATGTAGAAGATATAAAGGGTTGAAAATTTTATGGGTCATGAAATTCTGTAAAATTACGGCCGTTCTATATCTCCCACTGCGAACCACGTATTCGTATTAAATTTTGTTCTCTTGTACACTTTGTTTTTCTCAATTATAAGCTATAGTTATTTTGTGCACAGATCTATAAATGTAGAAGATATAAAGGGTTGAAAATTTTTTGGGTCTTGAAATTCTGTAAAATTACGGCCGTTCTATATCTCCCACTGCGAACCACGTATTCATATGAAATTTTGTTCTCTTGTACACTTTATTTTTCTCAATTATAAGCTATAGTTCTTTTGTGTACAGATCCATAAATTTAGAAGATATAATGGGTTGAAAATGTTTTGGGTCATGAAATTCTGTAAAATTGTGGCTGTTCTATACTCCCACTGTGAACCACGTATTCGTATGAAATTTTGTTCCCTTATACACTTCGTTTTTCTCAGTTATTAGATATATTTCAATTCTGTTTAGATTTATAAATTGAGCTTGATCCCTCAAATAAAAAAAAAAAAATCAATTATCAATTATTAATGCAGCACTCGTCGTGTGCTTGTTTGAACTATAACGATGTGCAAGGAGTGGCTACATTTTGAAGGAACCAAAAATCTTTGAAACCTATTTTCTCGAAGGAAACTCATTTTCAAATCCAGCACTGATGTTGTACTTTTCTTTATTGAAATTGAAAAGATCAATTCTTATTTTCGAAGTGTTTTTGTTTTGTTTTTCATCTTGTTGTAAGTTTCTAGAAAATCTGTGCTTATTTGTACTTACTTAAAGTTGAATACCTCATTGATTTTAAATCCAATTTGTTAATTAGATGACAAAATCATCAGAATGATGGCCTGTGATTATTTTAATTCATCCCTTATTGAGGCCAAATCTAAACGAACTTATCAAAGGGAACTTACAACTTTTTATTAGGGCATTACATTAATTAAAATTGGAATGAAGTGAAGGGTTTGGATGAATACAAAAAAAAGCTCCCGCCCTTCAAGTAAGACGTCTTCTACACTTCCTGCGTTATTCCTAACACTGTGTTGCTATTAACAAAAGAGCAGATAGGAGTGTTTGTGCAAGAAATGCTATTGTCTCAAATAATTTAATCCATTTATCTTAATTTTAAATTAATAATCTTATTTATTGTGTTTAAGATTTTAATTGCACTAGTGCCATTATTATTTTATTGTGTTTAACCAAAATTTTGTCGCGAATTACCCCAAAATATGAGAACTTATTGGATTGTAGAAAGGGTTTACGATTTATTTGAATCACTTTGTTTATCAGCTCTCTTTTAAAAACCTCAGAAATCTATTAAAATCCGAATTAATCTATTATGTTCGATAAAACTGAGTTTAGTGATGGCCAGCATTCTTGCTGAATCCATCATGGCATTCTGAATCTAAATTATTCTGAATTGGTTACTGTTTCTTCTTCTTTTTGCTAGACAATACTTTGATTTCTTGCGCTAAACATGTCGAATATCTTTTAACGCTGGACAACAAATTGTGCTTATCAATTCATGTTATAAGTAGCAAAGAACAGTTGAAATAAGTTGCACAAACGATTGTAGTCAACTACTGCGTTTTAATGCTACTTTATTTTTTACTTCCGTTTTATAAAATAATAATTGTTCAAAACTAAAATGATTACTTCTCTTTTGGTTCCTTCTCCAAAAATTGACATTTGGGTAAATTAGTAGTGAAAAGTCGGTTACGCAAAATCCCAGTTTTCTGCATTTACACCCCTCTGTTCGGGGTAGGGTTTTATTAAAAACAAAAAAAATCCATATGGTCTTGAAGCTCAATAAATGCACAACTTCTTCTGTGATTGGGTGACTCCTTGATTCATTAATCATTGAATAAATACAGTTGAAAATTTTATCAAAAATCATCGAGAACGAATTTTATAGGCATTAAAGTAAAAATTTCATTGTTATAAGAATCGTTTTGAGGCTCTGTATTGAGCAAATTTATAGGAAATTTAATGCTCTTTCGTTTGGAATAAGCAGATTTGTTGTAGGATAAAGGATAGAAAAGTTACGGCCATTTTTATGGTGGAAAAAACGCGAATATCTACGGAAAAGTTAAAAATGCAAATATCTTGGGACACTATTGAGAATCGGGCCAAAGTGAATACTTTTTGTTGCATTTGAGCTGTTGAATCACCTCCCGAAGTTTCGACCACTCCTCCGTGTACACATTGTATATTACGTACTTTAGCAGCAACTCAGAGGAGAAATATTTGTTTTATTAAATTTATGTACTTTTTGTTGTCCTTAAGGGACTAATGTCCCAGGACATTAATAAACGTATTTCTATTTCTATTTCTATTACTTTATAATCTTGACAAGAAGATTAAGACTTGTGAGTGATCAAACATATTTCTACAGTCCAAATAAAATAATAATAATAATAATAAGACAACCAGGAAAAAAAAGGCAAAGTTTAAAATTTTGATAATTGTACAAATTGAGCAATGACTTAACAAAATTTTAGCAATAGCTTTTGTGTCAGTTACCTTTACAAAACATCATTTGCGATGATAGTTGCATTTAATCAAATATTACCTCCAGAATAGATCTTATTATGTAAAAAAAAAAAAAAAAAAAATGGGCAAAGTAAATTACTTAGTCCTTGCGCTTTAATAGAAATCATTGCTTGAGGCAATATAATCCAGAAATAGATTAGTCCATTTATTTGGTACAAGTTTAAAATTGGGCAATCATATGGACAGGCTCCATTAAAGTTAATATAATTTACAAACAATTTCAAAATTTGTAATCTACAATTTACTTTTCACTAACTAACTATTAATAAAAAGGAAGAATTCAAATTATTAGTTTTAAGTTTTTTGTGTGAATGCTTATATTATTTTAAACTCGGCCACATTATTTGAGTCGCTAAGGTTTTTAGAAAGCAACTAGGAACAGCTTATTAAAATAAAGAGCGCACTGATGTTGCAATCGTACGCGAAACGCATAATTTCAAATTAAGTTTCAGTATCACTGCAGATTTGTATATAAAGAAAGAAAATAAATTTATTATCCTGGGACTATTGTCCCCTAAGAATAAATACAAGTACAGTTTGGAGGCCCTATTAGTTAGGCCTAACTTTTAAATATTTATAAATAATGATTGCAAAACTTCCCCTTAGTAGATGTAAAAGAGCACAACGTGGCTTTAATGGTACGTAGGGGAGCCTTAACCCTTTCATCCTGCCAAATTTTATCAAAATCGGGCTAAGATTTACAGAGTTATTAGTAAATAATAATTTTGGAGGGAACCTCACATACATGGGGCTAACTCACCCCTCCCTTTCGATGTACAGCGTCGAGACTCCCAAAAAGGCACATCTACATAAAATTCCGAATCAAATGACACCTGATTCATGAAAATCGGTTCGCGCGTTTAGGCGCTACGCAGTTTACAAAAAAGGTAACAAGAACAACAACAACAACAAGAACAAGAACATTTTCAGAAAATGCCGTTTTTCCCCATTTTCAGCAATATATTTCTCGAAATCTATTTAATCTAGGTTGTTGCAAAAAAATTACAGTTATAAAGGAGGGTTTGCCCTATATTTTAAAGAAAATTTGGAAATTATAACTTTTATAGAAAAAGAGAAAAAAAATGGTCAAAGTTGGGTGTTTTAGAATGTTACAGCTTTTTCGTGCAGTTTTTGACGATCAACCCTTATACAACTGTCCGGACAGTTTTATATAATAAAAATAAGTATTTACAAAAATGAAAGATTAAAATTCATAAATTAACGGGATACAATTATAATTTAGGAGAAAGCTGGTTTAAAAGGAGATAGTTGAACACAAGGGACTTAAAGATGGAAAGGGCATGGCGGACATAGTAAGGAGTTCCAGAAAGAAGTAGCGCGTATTAGGAAGGATTTGTCGAAGGATGAAGTACGGTGTGAGGGAATATAGAGATCGGAGGAACAAGATCTAGTATTACGGGACTAGATATTTAGATCAAGTTCACGGAATGCTATGGTGTCCTCCAGAAAAGCCAATAGTATGCTTGTGGCTGACGAACTGAGATGGTGAGATGGTATTTAGAAGGCTTTGACTTACTTCAGGCGGCACCTATTTAGACTTAGAGTAGCCTCAGTAGCCGTATTTACCCACAATGTCTGCAGCAATGGGGGGACGCACATTACATGCGACCGCGGGTAGAATAGTCAAGATATGCTTCTCAAAACAAACTTACGGCCACCAAAGCTTCGCAAAATTACGAGAGTGTTGCGAAATGCTGAATAGAATGAATTTCATTGATGTTGGAATTATTAAAACGAAAATGACGTATACAGGATTTAAAATTATATTTTCAGAGTGAACTGTAAAGCAATATTTCTTACCATTAGTGTGTTTTTATTTGGAAAGCTTTGTAAAGATGTAATTGGCGTCCATTTCCGAACAGCGTTGAAATGTTCGGCTAGTAGGATGATCCTTACAAACCTTATTGACGGACCGACCAGACGACGGGTACATGTTGATGTAAACTACATGCAACAGGTTTCCTATCTCTACATTTAACAACTCAAACATACATTAAACCCAGTGTGGTTAATCTCTAAATCAATAGTTCACTCAAAATACATAGATAATGAAATTTCAGATTAATAGAAACATCTGCTTTCAGGTATAAGATAATTAAAACTGTCCGGGTAGGACAGTTGTACAAGGATTGGCCGTCAAAAACTGCACGAAAAAGCGTAACGTTAAAAAACACCCAACTTTGACAATTTTTTTCTATTTTTCTATAAAAGATAAAATTCCCAAATTTTCTTTAAATTATAGGGCAAATCCTTCTTTATAACTGTAATTTTTTTAACCACAACCCAGATTTAATAGATTCATTAATCGCGTTTTATCCAAATTTCGTTTAGTTCATTTGATCAAACTATTGATCTAGAATCAGCGATGGGAAATACTTAAATTTAGTGTAAACAGTCAGACGAAATTCACTTACTATTATTCTCAAAATTAATTCTAACTCACACATTTTATTCAAACTTCAAAAATTTGGGCCATATTTAATTTACATTATACAGGGTGGCCCAAGGTACTCGTATATGGATAACGACTTTTTCTCGGAAACTAAGATAGCTAGATAGAAACTAAAAATTACGTGTTCCCTTAGTTTTTTGTTAGAAATCCAAATTTACTTTGTAAATTTTTTTCGGTGCTTCCAGAAGCGAGATACAGGCACCAACTTCATTTTTTCAAATGGGAAGGTGCGGTTTTTAGTTAAGAAATAGATTACTCTATTTTTTTTTAAGAAAAATTTACTTGAACGGTTTTTTTCTGTGAGCGATATTTTACAAGTTATGAATGAAAACATGATTCTTATAAGAAATTTCAAAATGATAATATTATAACGGTTTTTTTGATTGAATAAGAAGAAAAGTACTATTTTATTATGAATTTTACTCCTCATTAATGTTACAGATCATGCTCGAAATGGCCTCCACCATTACGAGGGTCGTTTGAAAAGTCCGTGCAAAGTCAGAGAGATAGCACCACTGGCGCGTATCGAGGTTATGTTTAGTTAGTAGCATCTCTTGAAAGAACACACACCAAGTTTCAGCCAGATCGGTCTATTTCTTTGTGTTTGGCATTCGTTTGAATCGAGGAAGTCGAGTGATTTTCAAAAAATGGACGAAAAAGAATTTCGTGTGTTGATTAAACACTACTTTATGAAAGGCAAAACGCCTCAGGAGACTAAAGAGAAGCTTGATAAACATTATGGTGACTCTGCACCTTCGATTAGAACAGTTTATAAGTGGTTTCAAAATTTTCGGAGTGGCCATATGGGCACAAGTGACGCTGAACGTTCTGGACGCCCTGTTGAGGTTACTACTCCAGAAATCATTGATAAAATCCATGATATGGTGATGGATGACAGAAGAGTGAAGGTGCGTGAGATTGCTAGTGCTGTGGGCATCTCGAATGAACGGGTACATAATATTTTGCATCAACATTTGGACATGACAAAGATTATGGCGACTGTCTTTTGGGATTCGCAAGGAATAATCCTCATCGACTATCTGGAAAAGGGTAAAACTATTACAGGTGCATATTATTCATCGTTATTGGACTGTTTGAAAACCGAGCTGCAAGAAAAACGCCCACGATTGGCCCACAAAAAAGTCCTTTTCCATCACGACAACGCACCAGCTCACACCTCAGCAGTTGTGGTCGCAAAATTAATGGAAATAGGGTTTCAACTCGTTTCACATCCCCCCTATTCTCCAGACTTGGCTCCCTCGGACTACTATTTGTTCCCCAATATGAAGAAATGGCTGGCGGGAAAAAGATTTTATTCAAACGAGGAGGTGATTGCAGAAACGAATGGCTATTTTTCAGACTTGGACAAATCCTATTATTCGGAAGGGATCAACAAACTAGAGCAGCGTTGGACGAAGTGTATAAGCCTAAAAGGAGACTGTTGAAAAATAAAAAAGGTTTACCCCAAAAAATTAAGTAGTTTTTATTTTTGCACGGACTTTTCAAACGACCCTCGTAGAGATGCATAGACATGCTCTTTCCTGCCAATTGTCCCTTACTGCCGAAGAAATAGATTCGAATTTAACCGAGTTACAGGCATCTATTATTCTCTGCTTTAGTTCATCTACAGATGCAATTCCGGCTTGATTGTGATACACCTAGATTTAGAAATGCTTTTAGGTAAGCAGAAATAAGGAAAGAAAGAAAAAAGTTATGAATAATCACCTTGTTTTTCAGGAATCCCCAAAGGAAATAGTCCATAGGTGTCAAATCCGGCGAACGAGGTGGCCACTGAATCGGCCCCCCGTGTCCGATATAACACGCCCATCAAATTGCCTATCGAGATATCTCTTTACATGGTGATGGTGTTATATCGATACGGGGGGCGATTCAGTCGCCACAAATTTACAAATTAAATTTGGATTTCTAACAAAAAACTAAGAGAACGCGTATTTTTTAGTGTTTTTTTTTCTAGCTATCTTAGTTTTCGAGAAAAAGTCGTTATCCATATATCTTGGGGGACACCCTGTATATATTTAACATAAAGATTAATAGTTTTGTGAAAGATGATAGAATAAATTTGTAACGTCTATTTTGAAAAACCAATTACTTCTCATTTTAAACTATAAAATTTTGTTTAGATTTCGGTTAAAAAGTTATGTAAGTGGTCAGACCAGAATGCTTTTTTTTTTGAAATATTTAGTTCACACGTATACCGAAAATCTACTTTATAGTGAAAGCAATACTTCCACCTTTTTTTGATTAAGAAAACATTAATTACCCAAATGTTTAGCTGGCTATTGTTACAAGATTATGAAAAGATAAAAAAAAATATTCCATTTAACATTCTTATTCCTGTACCAGCTGCTAGTGAATGTTTGGGATTTTACTAACCCTTAGGGCATTGTCTCCATCCCATCGAATTTAGATGCATTAAATCAACCCCTTTTGCTTGATTTACATTATTAGTTAGTCGTAAGAAACAAGATCCATTTTTTTTGTATCTTTCGGCATCTTTACCGAGGGAAACTTCTACAAATTCGGCAGGTGTTACAGTCGTAGAATCGAGTGGCCTACATGCATTGTTATACATATATGCATATATTATGACAAAAAAATGAAATAACCGTTATAGGCATATATTACCAACTGAAGTTATGGAAATTATTTCAAAGGGGTATTGTATAGTAAGGTTGTCCTATCGGGAAATCTTTAAAGGGTACGTTTGGATACAATTCAGTGAATACATGAGACCCTGTCACGATTATTTTACAGCAATTAATTATTATTGAATTATAATGTTCATTCAATTGTTCAAAAATCATTCTAAAATTTCACACATAACAAAGATCCGCTGTGAACACTTTACATAACTTTATCTTACTTCTTTTCTCAAACTTCTAACTTATTAATATTCTTCAAAATTGAATATTTAAGATATAACGCTTGAGAAACAAGCTTCGCTCTCAAAGAGGTACCCTATATCTAGTTTCTCTCTAATCTAGTTTTATTATTTAAAAAAAATGTTTCTAATAACAGTAATAGAACAATAATAATTTGAAGAAAAGCGTCCAAAAATTTTTTTGGAGATCATTTCAAAATGAAAAACTGAAAAAATTGTTGTAATACTTCTGGTAGACGTTATATTGAGTAAAATCTATAGTGGCATCCTCTGCTGGCACCTAAACTAAATATCAAATTTGAAATTTCTGCTATTTTTTGTTTTACGATGGATACTTAAACATGAGAAGGCTAGGAAATTTTTTTTGAGAAATTCCGTACCCCCCAAAAAAAGGTAACACAGCGATTAAGAGTTTTTGTAAACTCATAAAGCTTTGCTCGGTTTAAATGTTGGTAATTAATCACAGCTAGAAGAAGCCCATCTAGCTTTCTTGCTTTATTTTTTGGAATTTACGAAATCATATTTCTCTTTGCGAATACTACTTTTTTCTTTTTTTCAAAAAAAAAAAAAATATATAAAAAGCTAGCAACCATTAAAAAAGAAATAGTAAAAGCGGAAATAAGCTAGATGTTCATTTGATGACGTGTGTGGTGACGTTCTATCTAGAAAATGGGTAACGTTCAACGGTGTTTGTTCAGTGCTCTTTTTTATAGATAGATGAGAACCTAAAATGGGTAGAATTACGAAAAATTTTTGCACGCTAAGACGTACAAAAAATCCACTGGCACTTCTGTAAAGAAAAAAAGTCCATGGCAACTTTACCAAAACTTTTAAAAGGTCCTATGGAACAATAATATATTTTTTTTTTAGTTTTCCTGCTTTAGAGGAAAGCTTCAAAATCCATCTCTTTGCTCCACCCCTAAAACAGTTCAAAGAAAATGGATTTTCCTAAGTGAACATAAAAATAAGTTTCGAGAAAAACAGAAGGATACATTTTGGTGAAAATCAGGAATAACAGAAAAAATTCTTTAACAAAAGCGATCATTTTTAAGGATTCACTGCGTACGGCGAAATATACGAGTATTCTGAATTGGATTGGATGTTTTTGAGTTTTTTGTTGATCCCCCTCCGCGATGGACACAATGAAATCGAAATTCCATATATTTTGAAAACTCTAAATAAATAATCTGGACGATAGCGAATCAAATTTTTTAAAAAAAGGAGTGAAAAATATGATGGAGAAAACTACCAGAACTTTCTCTTGCTGTAATTATTTTAAAGTTTTAATTGACTATAGTTTTCCTTACTGCTTTTGTTAGCTGAATAATTCTAGACCTGGCTGCTACCTACTGGTAAAATGGTAAACCAGAAAAATATGGAGCAGTCTAGACTCTATTCCCCACTTAGTACAAGGAGTCTTTATTAAACGAATCATCTAACCATGACGAACAACGTACCAAAATTAAAAAAACAGTACGAGTAATTTTTAAACGACTGATTATTCAGGTTTTTTCAGTACATAATTTTCAGCTTTGTGTACTCAGAATGATGGTTTAAGTATAGTTTCTATTGTTCAGTATATAATTCAATGGGTATGGTTATTTCAAGACTACAATTTCAAGAACAGGCGCCAATAACCTCAGATGTTGCTAAAAAGAAAAAGTGTTCTAAATATGATAATGAAATATGCCCAAAGTGGGATTAACTCGGATTGACTGGGTGCTCTAATTTCTTGCGAAGAAGTTGGCCAGTCTTTTTTTTTTTGGCAGGGAAAAACGTTCCTCGAGTCTTAAGCTGTCCGCTAGACGCAACATTTCTACGAAGAAAGAAATGCGCATCTCCTATCATAAATCCCATTTTCGTCAGGGTTAACCAGCTCACGGCCCTAACATGGGCTGGTTCATCTGAAACGTTATTGTAAAGCAGTGCTTTCCAACCTTTTTTCTGGTCCAAGGCACATTAGTTAAGATACGAAACAGTAAACGGCACACTGGTACTGAAACGCTTCCATTTCATTTTGAAAATGACGTATTATGCTCTCAACTAGTGCTGTAATAACAACACTATTACAATCCTACAAAAATACAAGTTTTCGTGGCAGGCTGTAACGTTAATAACAAACCCAATCATTCACCCGTCTAATACCGTTCTCTGTCAATACAATTAACTACATGTATTCAGTAGCAATTCTTTATTTTAATGCCACTATTGATGTCAAGAAGTGCCTGTATTCATGTAAAATTGTAAATCCCTAACTACAAAGAAAGTGATTAAAAGCCCCTCTAAATGAGATTAAAGTTACCAAAAACTAAACAGTCAATAAAGAAGAACGAAGAAAGCTATGACGTATTTTACTAATTCTCCATCTTGAATCCTCTTGAAGCAAGTTAACTCCAGTCTTCCATTGGTCAAGCTAGATAATGACTAAACTGCATTGCTTTAATTTTTAATATTTGACTAGCCTATTTTTGTTACGTTGTTAATTTTATATTTATCAGAGCAATTGGTAATTAGGGATAGTACTTAATGTTTGTAAAAGAAATATAGTTTTCTTTCTTCGAACCCCCACACTAGACTTAAAAGAATAGAACTAAACAGACGCTATCGACTACTTAAAAGACTCTTAGACGATAGATCAAAACTCTCTCTGGACAACAAAAGACTGATTTATACTTCTATTTTGAAACCCATCTGGGCGTATGGAATAGAGCTATGGGGGTTCAACCAAACGCTCCAATCTCTTCAATCTAAAATATTTCGAACTATTGTAAACGCTCTATTTTATGTCTCCCAACCTGGACTATACACACTGACCTTAACATTCCTTTTGTCACACAAGTTGCTGAAAACAAGATACAGAAAACTCCACTTCAGCCTGCAATCTCATATAAATCCTCTAGCTCAAAATCTTTCTACTAGAACTCTTCCTGACAACCCGGACAAGACGTCTTAAAAGACAGTGGTGGCCTCGTGATCTCCTCTCTAGTGAAGAGATGTGACTAATAGTCTAATGTTTTGGAGTGTTACCACTGGGTAACTTCTCCACTCATTACCTTATCATTTATTACTCTATTGTATGTTATCATTGTTACTTATAGCGCTAACGCTATAAATATAGTTTTGTTATTAACTGGGAAAGCTATCTTTTAATGATATATTTTAATAAATTGCGTGCCATTTGTACCAATGCGTTGGGTAAATACAGAAACTGGAATCAATGAACGAGTTGTTGGAATCGATTCCAACCCTGGAACTGATTCAAATCCAACGAATCCAAAGGCGGACTTGTTCTGCACATAGTGATACCATGCTGTGACCACCCGCTATTGAAATTGTTATGGAGCGCCACCGCCAAGCAGAACTGATGAAGTGAGGTTTGTTTTGTGTAGAAACTAATGGTATTTCCGCATCATTTTGTGTTTTATTTCATTGTAGGAATATGAGGTTATACTATTTTGACTTATAATTAATTTTAATGCAACGCCATTATAATTTTATAATTTTTTTTTTTTAGTTTTTGCCACGGCACACTTCTACCGTAGCTGCAGCACATACCTTGAGAAACAATGTTGTAAAGGCTACAATAATTACCTCTCTTAACCTGCAACTATATCGGCATTGGTCCATCAGTAACGAAACAGTAATCTTCATGGCAAATGTAAACCCTCATTTTCAACAGCTTGCCAGAAATCCAATGTCTTCACATTGTGGCGATAATAAATAACAGTATGTTGTATGGAACACTGCTCTTTATATTTTGTTCACATACCATCAGAAAGTTGCAACAATAAATTTTAAAAAAATATAAAATGAGAACTTACAGTTTTTACTGACTCGATTAATCATCCTCTTTTAAAGAAATTATCGAACATGGCTCCTGTGTAGATCTCCAACGTAGATATTGAATCAGTTTCAATCAGGAAAAATTTAGAACCTTACCGTTGTATGGAGTAGAGTGGTTATGTTCTAAAAGTACTATCGGAGCATAATTTACTCAAATAAGTTTATAAGAACAGCGAACATCATAACTTTCTCTGAATATTATCTTTTTAAAATTGATTACTATGAATTCGTGCACATTAAAAACTCTTTTAAAGGTAGCTACAAACTGATGTCCATGAAAATTCTCATTTAAGAATGTTTTGCAGGAGAAACTACATATATATTTTAGACATGCTTCTAATGTGATGAATTTAGGAAGAGGATATTTGAGGCGCTCAGCGCAATAGTGGCCCAATCCACAAAAATGTGATAACTGAGATATCAACTTGTTTGCACTCACCATATGCTAATCTATGAGTGTAATATTGGCCCAACCATCCTTCTCAGTCTACTCAACAGATGACATGGAAAGTGTGTTATTGCACAGAAGAAAATCACAGCATCTGGAAGGCAACTAGAGAATTGCAAAAGTTCAAAAAGAACTTCATTTAAGAAAAGCTTGAGTCCACCAGAGCTGGAATGAAGGCCGATGCTGGAAGTAGGCAAACCAGTGAAATGTCACAGTTATAGCGTTTGATCTAATGCAGCATTTCCCAACCTTTTTTTTGGCTCGCGTACCACTTGGTAGTACATCATGCTAAATTGTACCACTTCGTGCAAATGATTGTATTTCGTGAAATTTATTATTCCAAGTGTGTTATTTTATTATTATTATTATCTTTATTTGCAGAGAGATACAATGTATCTGTTTCAAAGGAGTTCCAAGTTTATGTTCACTTTATGAACTTTGTAAAGTGTACGATCTTAGTTTTAAAACTTTTTTAAATTAAATTTAATGTTGCTTGGATAGAGCTTACTCCATTACAATCAGTCTCTTTAAGCAGATCTTTACACAGTTATCATTTAAGTTCTGTCACATGATAATTCTATCAAATTTTCTTTATCATTTATCGATAATGATGTAGCTTTTCCTAAATTTTCTTAATAGAAGGGGTGTTTGAAATCCAATTATCATTTGTGTATTCGGGTTTTGGAAAATACTCGCTTAAAAGACAATTTTAATCCTGTTAAATGTGCTATTATATTTTCTCGTATATCTTGAGACAGACTTACTTTATTACTGTATAATATTATTAATTAAAATAATTTTTATGAATTATAGGAAAAAACGTATCTATGATTTTTTTTATGATTTAATTTTTTATGTCCGCCATTATTGATTATTTTTCGCGTACCACAGGTTGGGAAACGCTGATCTAATGAAAATTTTGTCTACACCAGTTCTCTCTGTGGGTATGTACTATTTGTAAAAGACAGCTCTGGCTCACGTATTGTCTAGGGATTCACAATATCAATAACCAGGGATGCTTGCATGTATGTCCAAGGATGAAGGCTTCAAAGGGGTCCTCAAGAAATACGGTCTTGCACCTTTGTACTATAATAAAAGCATTTGTAAAGACAAGCAAACTTATATATGTACAGTGATCAATGTGGAGGTCATAAAAGGGAAAGAAGTGCAGCAATAGAAGACCCTGGTTTATTACTGGGAAGTTCTGATGAAGAAGAAGGAAGTGGATACGATGTGAAAAGTATTCATAAAGTAGTGCTGCACGAGAGACCGAGACCGAGACCGAGACGAGACTTGAGCAACCGAGACCGAGACCGAGACGAGACTTGAGCAACCGAGATCGAGACATGATATATATCTCATCGAGAAATCTCGGTCTCGTCTCAGTTTTTCAAATATTAATTTTTAGCTACAAAATTATAAAATTGTGTTCTTCATTAATAAATAATCATTACAGGTATTGAATTAATTAATAAAAGTTACGATTTTATTATATATTTTCAATATTACTACATCTATTTGACTTCGAATTACATAAGTAAAGTAAGCAAAGTAAAGTAATCGCCTATTTTTTCAGGCGGGGCTTTACGTCCAACTACCAATTAGGTGTCGCGGACGGAGGCGACTAGCAAACATACTTTACTGTAAATTGCTCATATTAACCATTAAATAAAATCCAAGGCCTAAGACCGGGAATCAAACCCAGTACCAAAATACATATTAGCTTCGCAGGTCTCGCACCGCTCGGCTACCGTGGCGGCCCCCTTCGAATTACATAATTTTTACATAAATTCACTAAATTTCACTATTCATATCATTCATTCATTCAATTTCATAAATTTCACTATTAATAATCTAATACTTTGAACTTTGATATCATTTGAATTATATTTTAGAATTTTGGAATTAGTGAATTTGAAAAAAAAGACTATCTATGCACCTAAAAAATATTGCCACAAATTTTCGTTTTTAAGATACACTTTGCCCAAGCATTGATACATAAAAGAGCTTTTACTGAGACAGAAGTTAGAGAAGATCTTCTATTGGTCATTATCATCTTTCCGATGGCACTGAAGTTGCACAGATACTAAAAATATCTTTTGCCATTCTAGACAAATTTTTGAAGGAATCCTCAAGTGTTTTCCACCATTCTAAAATGTCAACGTCTACTGGTGCTTGGTCTAATTTGGTGTAATTAATTATTTCTGTCTTCCATGCTTCGGTGATATTTGCTGATTTTTGAGCAAATGGTGCAAAAATATTGTTGCAGTCGTTGTCGTCGTCAAAAGGTGAATCATCAGATTCTTTATCTTCACCAACAGCCATAACTAATGGAGCGGGAAGTTTGTTGGGAGGTGTATTTTTCATTTCACGAATCGACTTGTTATAGGAGGCAGATATGTTATTTGGGTCTTTCATTTGGCGCGTTTTTAACATCTTTTTGAAATTATATAAAGATATATAACAGTAATAGTAATATATGATGCATTGAAGTGTAAGTAGTTGTCTTCTTTTACACACATTTTCATTACCAATATATAAATAAAATAATTATTAGAAAATAATAACATTTTTTGAAAAGATTATTAATAGCAAACCGCTTTTAATACTTAAACAAAAATTCAAAAAACCGAGACCGAGACCGAAATATCTCGACGAGACCGAGACCGAGACTTGAGCGACCGAGATCGAGACTGCATAAAGTCTCGCCTCGTCTCGGTCTCGTGCAGCACTATCATAAAGAATATAACGTATTATCTTCTTATATTACCGGATTTTTTAGCATTATAATATGAGCCTATCCCACATGTACTAGCAAGAATTGTTTGTTTTAATGTACCAATTTAATGTATAAGTGAAAACTAGGTACTTACACTGCAATGTATAATAAAGTTTTGGAATTTACTTGAAATATCACTGCCATAAATAAATCGTCAAACTTTCTACTATCTACTTTGCCCAATAAGTACTTCAGTGGGCTTTGGGCCAGTATTGCGCTGAGCGCCTCATTTATGTTCTATTATTGTGCCATTTAGATTCTAATATTTTTTTATTAAAATTAATTTCGTGAAAGTAGAATTCAATGAGAGTTCTGGGACACTGAAACATCACGCCACCTTCTGAAATACTGTTTTATTACAATAAACCTATATTAAGGCCAACTTACTGTCTTTAAACATTTGAAGTTTGAAGATTGAGTCAGATTCTTGAGAATTGTGCTTACAGAATGTTGTGTAATACAGTATTAATTTATTATTATTATTTTGATAAAGTTTAAAATATGAAACAAGGTGAGAAAAGAAGTTAAAGAATAATACATTTCTCTTGTGATTTTTAAAAAGGTTGAATCTTTCTCCAACCCTATTGGAAAAAGTATTTATATATACATCATATACATATATTGGAGTGGAATACCGATAAAAATGGGAATAGATTTTTATTGGCCGGAGAGACGCCAGTGGGTCGGTAAGTTGTGCCGAATTGGTGGGGAGTAAACCACGCCCAATCGGAGTCACTCACCAGCTTCGGGGTGGTGGGATAAAGCACACATTCACACACAAAAAAAAAAACTGGTAATAATAACATATAATACGTATACACACGTATTGTCTGTGTGCAGATGAATATTTTTTTTTTTTGTATCTTTGTATGTGTTTTATATTTTGTTTTGTATATGTGTATTTGTTTGTGTGTCTGTATATGTATATATAAAAGAAATACGTAAATAGGATGTATACGTATGCGCGCGTGCATAATCTTTGTGTTTGTATGTGTATGTGTGTGTGTGCGCGCGCGCGCACGTTGTATGCGCTCGTTTGTATGTTGCTACCCACACACAACCACAAATAACTAAATTATCGAATCCATTTATCTGTAATGTTTTGTATGCGTTCTGTATTATTTGTTTCATTTTTAAATGTACATGTATTAACAATCCAATTTTGAAATAGCATTTAAATAAATTTTTAAACGGAAAATTAATTTCAAGTAAATAATAACCGAAGGAACAATCCATTTCATAAATTTTTTTCAAGTTTTCTTTCATATTAAGATAAATTCGGAGCGTTGTCATACAAGTCATAGGAGTTTTTGTCAGATCTATTGCGATAGTGTCAAATTATGTTAAAGGTTTTTTTTTTTGTTAGCATGTCAAATAATGTATTTTCAAGAAGTATACAAAATTTTGAAGTTCTCATGATATTAAGGATTCAATTTAGCGAGAGGAATCGGTCCAGAACCAAAACACGGCCAAAAAAAGCAAAAAGAACGAGTTGTTTTTTTTTGTTCTGGACCGATTCTCAACTAAATTGAATCTATAATATAAATATTTTACGGTCACTAAAAGCTAATATAAATTCCATGTTCTCATGATAAAAAAAAATTCTTAATTTTTTAAATAGAATATCTACAGATATAAATCCAGCAACCGTAAGCGCAATTTTTCTTTTAGGATTTAATTAAGTTGTTTATAAATTTGGGGGGGAAGGGAAATTAATTTCTTAGAAACGGTTTTTCAGGAAAATGGCCGTGTGGAAGCTTCCCCAAAAAACAAAAAAAGATTCAAATTTTTACATAAAAAACTAAAATATTACTGTTTAAATATTTTCACGCAGCTTTGTTAATATAGAAATAATTGTTGTTCATTCTTTTTGGTGACTGATTCATAGTTTCAATAGGATGAAAAAATAACTGCCATTTCAGTCGTGATACATTTATTCTGCCGAGCTTTCGACCTAGGGACTAGCGTCACACAGACCGATCACGCTCAGTCCATGAACAGACAAGACAGAAGACACACCAACCCTGTAATGTAAAAATATTATTTTGTAAACTAGTTAAATAATTTGTGTAAATTTCATTATATTATACATATTCATTTTAATAGAATCATTGTTAACAATCTGTAAACATGTTCCACAGCCCTGAAGATGGACCTAGTCCCTAGGTCGAAAGCTCCGGCAGAATAAATGTATCACGACAGAAATGGCAATTATTTTATCATCCTATAGAAATAATATTGTTAAAAAAGAGGTTACCAATATTCCAAATCTGTGGATAAATTGGGAAAAATCGTGAGTGCGATTTTATAGATTGGAATCTCCTCGTCCTTTTTTTTTGGCAGACGATTTTTGTGAAATAAACGATTAAATTTAATGTGGTAATTGCTTATATTAGAGAAACAAAATTGACAATGCTGGTTGTCTTTTACCATTACGCTATTTCGTGCAGTTTTTGACGTTTAATTCTTACTTTAATTTAGTTTTATTCTATCGCTTTAATTTGCCTTCTTTTTTTTTCTGAAAAAATGATTCAAAAGTTGTTCTAGTAAACAACAGGTAACCTGAAACTATATTGTGATGTACGAGGGTCGTTTGAAAAGTCCGTGCAAAGTCAGAGAGATAGCACCAGTGGCGCGTATCGAGGTTATGTTTAGTTAGTAGCATCTCTTGGAAGAACACACACCAAGTTTCAGCCAGATCGGTCTATTTCTTTGTGTTTGGCATTCGTTTGAATCGAGGAAGTCGAGTGATTTTCAAAAAATGGAAGAAAAAGAATTACGTGTGTTGATTAAACACTACTTTATGAAAGGCAAAACGCCTCAGGAGACTAAAGAGAAGCTTGATAAACATTATGGTGACTCTGCACCTTCGATTAGAACAGTTTATAAGTGGTTTCAAAATTTTCTGAGTGGCCATATGGGCACAAGTGACGCTGAACATTCTGGACGCCCTGTTGAGGTTACTACTCCAGAAATCATTGATAAAATCCATGATATGGTGATGGATGACAGAAGAGTGAAGGTGCGTGAGATTGCTAGTGCTGTGGGCATCTCGAATGAACGGGTACATAATATTTTGCATCAACATTTGGACATGACAAAGCTATCCGCAAGATGGGTGCCGCGATTGCTCACGCTTGACCAAAAACGAAATCGTGTGAAGTGTTGCAAGGACGGTTTGCAGCTGTTCCAGAAGAATCCGCAGGACTTTAAGCGTCATTTCGTCACTGTGGATGAAACATGGATACATCACTACACTCCTGAGACCAAAGAACAATCTAAACAATGGGTTACCAAGGGGGAATCTGAGCCAAAAAAGGCGAAGACCGTTCCTTCGGCCGGAAAGATTATGGCGACTGTCTTTTGGGATTCGCAAGGAATAATCCTCATCGACTATCTGGAAAAGGGGTAAAACTATTACAGGTGCATATTATTCATCGTTATTGGACCGAGCTGCAAGAAAAACGCCCACGATTGGCCCACAAAAAAGTCCTTTTCCATCACGACAACGCACCAGCTCACACCTCAGCAGTTGTGGTCGCAAAATTAATGGAAATAGTGTTCCAACTCGTTTCACATGGCCCCTATTCTCCAGACTTGGCTCCCTCGGACTACTATTTGTTCCCCAATATGAAGAAATGGCTGGCGGGAAAAAGATTTTATTCAAACGAGGAGGTGATTGCAGAAACGAATGGCTATTTTTCAGACTTGGACAAATCCTATTATTCGGAAGGGATCAACAAACTAGAGCAGCGTTGGACGAAGTGTATAAGCCTAAAAGGAGACTATGTTGAAAAATAAAAAAGGTTTACCCCAAAAAATTTAGTAGTTTTTATTTTTGCACGGACTTTTCAAACGACCCTCGTATTCTACGTTCAATATCCTACCTAATTTTCAGCGGGTAGCCTTCGTTTAATTTAAGAGTTTTATCTTTTAAATAATTGGAACGGTTGCATAAAATAATAATTTTATAAAAACTTAGGGAAATATCTAGTAACATCCTCGTTCAAGAGTATTACTTTTAACTTTCTTAACTTGTTCAATAAAGTGCTAATTTTTTCTCTCTGAACGAAGGGAACACAAAACTTGTTTTTAATAAAAATAATATTAATAAATGTCCTAAATAGTGCGCCATATTGATTTATCAACGATAAAAAAATAAAATAAGAATACAAAAAAAGAAAATAGAAAAAATAAAAAAGTAAAGTACGGCGTGTTTGGGCCCTAAGTAGGACAAATCAATGAAAAAATGCACCTTATGGTGCTAGAGGACGAGTGAGGTGATATGATAACGCGAACTGCCACAAGACTGCAGCAGTAGCTACAATTCCAGGCTAGGTGGATGTACAAACTGGCCCGCTGTTAAGGCCATATACCCTGACTGAGATCCCAGTGCCTCAATTAAAACGATAAAAATACTTGTATTAGAACCAGTTATTTTAAATTATTCTACTTATTCAATTTTAGACTATTTTTTTTTTTTTTTTAATTTTCTACAAGGTATGATTAATATGTTAAACAAATTACCATTAACAGTTTTTGGATTACCATTTTTAAAAAAATTAAATGTATTATGAGAACTCAAACGACTTCTTGTAACTGCAATATTCGAAGTTAACATCACCCTTCGCTCTGAACTTAACTAAAAATTACTTGTAGCTGGCATTAAATATTTCAAATAATATTGGCTTTTTCACATGTGGCCTTTAGGCTTCAAAAGGCTAGCCTACACCTAAAATATTTTTTCCAAAAACATTGCTTTTATTAAGTATTGCTATAAGCATGATCAAGTATAATTTTGTTTATTTTTGAGCATACAAAAAAGTATGCTACGATTAAAAAAAACGAAAATAAAAGATTTAAATTAGGGTGGTTCTGCGTAATAAATGAACTTTGAACGCTTAGGAATTATACTAAAGGTTGACGGTTTTCTTTTAAGCCTCCTGCAATTTGTGCAGTTGCCCAAATTGCAGTTCTGATCATTGCTTTTCAGTAGTGAGAGCCTGAAAGATACTTCCGGACAACTTCAAAGAGTTGTCGAAGTTATATAGTCCTAATTTAATGACATTTTGGACTAAATGTAATCTAACTAAATGTAATGACTATGTAATCTAAATGCTGTGTTTATAATAATCAGTTAGTATAGTTTAGGGATGGCGAACCTTTTTGAGACGTGGGTCAAATTTTGTTCATTTTTGTTTTTGTTTTTTAGTACTAGCTCTTGGGTCACTAATGCCTATTTGCACAAGAGTTAAGTTTAAAAAATTTTAAACTGAATATTTTCAAAACTAAACATCTTTAAAATTCAGTTGGCTTAACGGGGTAAAACGGGACGAAACAAGTGGCTATGGAAGCTCTTTTTACAAACATAACTTGAACAAAACCTTGCAAAAGAGTGTATTTTATCTGAAGAAAATTCTGAAAAATATGGTTATTTGCTTTGGGTTGTCGATTTTTTTTAACAAACAAAATATGAGAGTAAAATTATACATTTTATTTGATATTTTGTAAACACTTTTGCTTTATTTCAAATACTACAAAAAGCATTTGTCGTCATTTGCGTTTTAGAACTGTAATGATCAAACTAAAGTTTATAGATAGCATTTAAATTGCTTTTGTATCAATGCGTGATTGAAAAAAATACAGATAGAATATAAATTATCCACAACAATTAGAAAATCTAAATCAAACCGCGTAAACAAACAAATGGTTGCCTAGCAATTGTGGGTCAGTGAAAAAGCTTCCAGTGTCTGACCCACGGGTCATAGGTTCGCCATCAACTGGTCTAGTTAGTCTGTTAAATTTCGGGAAAGGGTTCTTGCTATTATTTTGGATTAGTTGTTTGCTTTGAGTGAGTCCGAAAATTTGGTGGATACTTTAATTGAATCTCCTTCAACATGTTCCGTATTTTATAATTCTAAGTCTGAGATTCAGAGGAATTGATTAGAAGTTTTACTGACATAAAATTAAAGATTCATCCTGGCTACAGGCTATCCAAATAAAATAACTATGCTACACTAATGCTTATGTGGTCTGTGGTCCTTCGGGTAATAATCTAAATTCTTGAACAAAATTTAGGAATAATTTTATATGTAATTAATACTTTCTTCAAATCGAAGCTACCCACAATTTGATGCGGAATTTTTAAATCTACTGCTTAATATATATATATATATATATCTGAATATATATTATATTGAGTGCAGAAGTTCTAAAACGAAATGTCTTTTGATTTGTGATCAAATCCATTGACTGCCCACCTTTTTTTTTTAGGATTTCTCTATAATGGAAATCCATTTCTTATCACATTTAAGATAATTTTGTTACACTATCTTATATCATAATCTTCATCTTACCTTTTTGCCATAGTGTATACAAACGGTGGCTAGCCATGTCTTTAACTGTTCTGCAAATTTCTGCAGCAGCTAAATTAGGATTTTGATTCAGTAAATCCTCAAAAAAAATTTCATTTATTTGCCGCTCAGAATTTGTCTTTAATTTTAATTGTCCAAACACAATCTTGTAAATTATTTAAAACAAAACTGAAAAGTAAGTGGCCAGGGTATGAAGATTAATGTAAAAATCATGTTTTGTAAACATTGGACTTGGAATTTAAGCTCCATGAACTGCAATTTTTGATGCAACTCTCTGTTTAAGTTAAAAACTTCTTTAAATTCACTACAATACGCTTTCTCGGTTACCATTTTTATTTCAATCTGATAACTGAAAATAATGCAAAATTAATTATATTCCTTAGAAGATAATAGTAAATACGTCAATAGAAATTAGGTGCATCAAAGAATGAATTGCATTCTTTAGCGTGAAAAAGAAATGAGCTTAATTTTTTTTTTTTTTTTATAAGATTCAACAGTTCCAATGTCTATAGCACCTGGCGTAAACGGGACAAGGTTGTGGAAACGAGGGTGGTCAGCCCCCAATTTAGGACACGCTACTAATTGTAGCCACAAAAATGCTGATAATTTTGTCAACCTCCCCATCCCCTTACAAACTTAGGAGGGGACCTGCACGCGCCAAAGGTTACTACAATAACCTTTATGGGCTTTATGACTAAATGCTGATCGAATATCATGATAGTACCTACTGTAGTGTAAATATGCTTCATTAGCGCTCTTTAAATGAAATCCAAGCCCCTAGACCTGAAACCGCTCTCGTACCCACAATGCATCCTAGCTTTGCGGATTTCGTCTCCTTAATTGTCTCCATTTAGAATAGATACATCTAGTTTCTGGGACTGGGTTCGATTCCCGGTCTTAGGCCTTTTTATTTAATTTTAATTAAATGGATTTTAATTAATGGCTAATAAAAGAAATTTACAGTAAAGTATGTTTCCTAGTCGCCTCCGTCCACTACTCCTAATTTGGTAGTTGGACGTAAAGCCCCGCCTGAAAAAATAGGCGATCACTTTTTATTAGTATTATTTTCATTGTTTCTTTTTTATGATTTAAGCCGCGTCAAAATCTGAGGTTATTGGCGCCTGGAGCTTTTTCCAGTGCAGTGCCGGCCTCCGCACAGTATTCTCTCATCCATCAATGGACCGAATGCAATAAGAAGCTCCTAGGAAGAGAAAATCGAAGGGCCAGCAGCTGGATTCGAATCCGGGACCTCCGCGTGGGAATTCAATACGCTAACCGCATAGCTTATCCTCTCCCTTATTATTATAGTTATTATTAATATTATTATTATTATTTATAACTTAGAAATTAGGCTATAGGGAAGAGGTGATTATAATTAGAGGTTGCCAGGTTTGGACTGTTGGCTAGGGGTGGTAGAAGCCCCAAAATCTTCCATTTATGAGCTAGATTTGACGCAACATGTTTTGAGTTCAAGAGGATGCTTCTATATATGTATTGTAAGAAATGGTTTCTACGAATTTGCCTGTTAGGACATGTCCGTTTATTTGTCTGTAGAGGGTTTTGACGAAATCAGCCAATCAGAAATAGCACTTTAAGACAATGATTTCTTTTTGTATTTTTTTTTTTTAATTTGTTGATACTTTTGGTGATTACACGATGGGAAAAGTATTATTTTGGCGAACGAACTTGTAAAAAATGCGGTAGAATGTAGTACTCTACTATTATTTAATTTTCGTAGTTTAAGGCACGTCTATATCCTTAGGTTATTAGCGTACGGAGCTATCTTCAGTGCACTGCCAGATAGTGAGCTACATAAAGCTTTTTGGATGTGAAAATCTGAGGGCTATCAGCTGGATTCGAACCCACAATCTCTGCGTGGGACTCCAGTATTGAATCCCTTTTTTGCCGCTACTATTAATGATAGAAATAAACCTTTATTCTCAATAATTAATTTTAGGAGGTCTTAGTCCCTCAAGTCAGCTCCTAGATCCACCAATGTCACTCCTATATACTCCTATGGAATTGCTAGTTTAACGTGGGGTCTCCCAAGGACACATTATTTACTGTTTATAAAGAAATCGACAGAAGGTATAAATGCATACGCCTTCATATCTATCCATGCCCAAATTAATTTGTTTAGATTATATACGCCAACTTTATCGGCTGATGATGGAGTCTAATTATATGTTTCGTCACCAGATAGACATCGTTGCGTAACTTGGATTTCTAATTATCATTTTGCAAAGTAATTAATCATTTTATAACTAGGAATAAAAATTTCTTTTATTTTTTTGCAGCTTTTATATTATATGGTTGCAACTGATAAATAATTCACTAAAATTCAAATATAACTGTATCAGCTTTACCGATATAACTTAATAAAAATAGAAAAAGATCTCTAAAATTATGCCAATTTTAGGCAAAATCTTTTTATTTACTTTTATTTTTAGTCAAGTTTTTTTGACCTAAGGACTACGTCATCTTTAGGGCTTATACTTATTAACTATCATAATTTGTTTTACAGTATTAACATTAAAGCCCTCCTGTTCTGACTGATTAGGTACTGTAAACCTAAGCAATCTACAGAGTCCCTATGAGTCGAAAGCTTGGCAAAAATTATGCCTGAAATTGGCAATAATCTTTCTACCCTTTGCATTAATGAATCAGTCACAAAACAACAAAGAAAGATAAACAATGCGCAGAAATTTTGTCCCCCAAACTCCCAAAATTCGAGTCATATTTTAATTCTTATCATTTTAGAAAGCAATCTACCCATTTCCTTTTTTAGAAGTCTCGGTTTTTTGAATTTTTGTTTAAGTATTAAAAGCGGTTTGCTGTTAATAATCTTTTCAAAAAATGTTATTATTTTCTAATAATTATTTTTTTTTTTTTTATGATTTAAGGCGCGTCAACATCTAGGTTATTGGCGCCCGGAGCTTTTTTCAGTGCACTACCGGCCTCCGGACAGTGTTCTCTCGTTACAGACAACACTTTCCATCACCGGACAGTGAGCTGTAAGAAGCTCCTAGGAAGAGAAAATCTAAGGGTCAGCTGCTGGATTCGAACCCGGGACCTCCGCGTGGGAGTCCAGTATGCTAACCTCATAGCTAATCCCTTCCCTCTATTTTCTAATAATTATTTTAATTTATATATTGGTAATGAAAATGTGTGTAAAAGAAGACAACTACTTACACTTCAATGCATCATATATTACTATTACTGTTATATATCTTTATATAATTTCAAAAAGATGTTAAAAACGCGCCAAATGAAAGACCCAAATAACATATCTGCCTCCTATAACAAGTCGATTCGTGAAATAAATAATACACCTCCCAACAAACTTCCCGCTCCATTAGTTATGGCTGTTGGTGAAGATAAAGAATCTGATGATTCACCTTTTGACGACGACGACGACTGCATCAATATTTTTGCACCATTTGCTCAAAAATCAGCAAATATCACCGAAGCATGGAAGACAGAAATAATTAATTACACCAAATTAGACCAAGCACCAGTAGACGTTGATTAACGTTATTAATAGTGAAATTTATGTAATTGAATGAATGAATGATATGAATAGTGAAATTTAGTGAATTTATGTAAAAATTATGTAATTCGAAGGGAGCCGCCACGGTAGCCGAGCGGTGCGAGACCTGCGAAGCTAATGTGTATTGTGGTACTGGGTTCGATTCCCGGTCTTAGGCCTTGGATTTTATTTAATGGTTAATATGAGAAATTTACAGTAAAGTATGTTTGCTAGTCGCCTCCGTCCGCGACACCTAATTGGTAGTTGGACGTAAAGCCCCGCCTGAAAAAATAGGCGATTACTTTACTTTGCTTACTTTACTTATGTAATTCGAAGTCAAATAGATGTAGTAATATTGAACATATATAATAAAATCGTATCTTTTAATAATTAATTCAATACCCGTAATGATTATTTATTAATAAATAACACGATTTTGTAATTTTGTAGCTAAAAATTAATATTTGAAAAACTGAGACGAGACCGAGATTTCTCGACGAGATATATATCATGTCTCGATCTCGGTCTCGGTTGCTCAAGTCTCGTCTCGGTCTCGGTCTCGGTACCGAGACCGAGACCGAGATTTGTCTCGTTTCTCGTGCAGCACTAAATTTAAATTCTATACATGATTCTTATTAATGTTATACGAGTATAGGAGGTTAGACCGTACAATGTACAAGAAAAATGACACGTTAGAGGGTTGTATAACTATTTTACTCTTCTTATAAACTTATTAAATTAGCAGTTTTCAATTTACCAAAAAAAAAAAGAAATCTCAAAAGTTGAAAACGCTTGAATTTGTACAAATTTGGGTAAATTTAATTTTGCGTTACGGTGAATACACCACACCTTTGGGAAGCTTTCCCAAAAACAATATTATTTTTGGCACTAAGGTTATTTCAAAACGGATGTACAGTACAACCTCGATACAGTACAACCGGGGCTGACCTCCGGCTGTACCCGTCCCGGAAAACTGAAATCCCGGTTAAACGGAATACACAGTATTACATAGTAATACGTACATTACTGTTTCGTCCCAGAGATCAACTCCTATCTTAGACGGCAATCCTTTTTTCAGTATTAATTGCACCATATTTTGGGTTTTTACATACATACATACATACTGACCCTTCAAGAAAATCAGGTATAAAAGAGTTACTGCCACGCCTACAATTATGTTACATCGGAAGACCAAAAAATTTTTCTGCCGCCACCGAAAATTAACTTTTTTTTCGGCGCCGATCCAGGTGTTCTTATGATGACTCAATATGATCCCGCGGTTAATCCGAATCCCGGTTAATCGAGGTTGTACTGTACAAGATGAAAATTTAAAATCCAAAATCTGCGCACTTAAAAAAAGATTTGAAGTTTGTTTGCTTTTGTTTTGATTTTTTCCTACCCAGGGTAACCCCCAAAAACGTGTAATGGCATTTCAATACTTTTTTTGACAAGCTCGCAATATTTAAACATAACGATATTTATAGAAAATTTCTCGCATTATAATCTATCTATAAATATATACCAGATGAATCACTGTAATTAACATAATTCGCTAATTTTATGTAAATGAATGTATTTATGTGGTCATTTCTCATTACATATTCATTAAACTGGATAATACTATAATAGCAGTGCGTGTACGACGCATGCTTGGAATAAAAATTTATTATTGTAAAGGTACTCAAGATAAATTGTACAATTTACAGCTATTTAGCAAAAAATTTCGAAATAAGCTGCAATCAAAAATTTAGCTTCATTTTATTTAAAGGAAAAAGTGACCTACATATAAGAGTTTTTGTCCTTATTTAAATTATTATATTAGTTAAAAGAAAAAAATTATAGGGAAGAGGTTAGCTTAGTGGTTAGTGCATTGGATTCTCTGACTCCTCAGTCACCAATGATGGACAGCGTTGCCTGTAACGAGTCATTTATTGGATCCTAGCGAAGGAGGTTGCTCAGCTGGGATGTATCCGATTTCAGTCTTAACACACAGTTATTATTTACTGCCTGTGATGAAGAAAGAGTTCTGAAGCAGAAGTAATGCCCAATTGTTCACTGATATATAATCGAGCCTGCTATAAAGGACACTCTCACTAGCGACCACCTCCATTTACGGACAGTTTTTTGGATTTCCCCGTTTTACCCCCTATACACTTTGTATATAAAAGAACCTCCGTCTAACGGACACTCTACATAGCGACCACGGACATTGATTTTGTGGAGCGGATTAAATGTTTCACCTCCCACCAAAGACCACCTTATTATTAAAAGTTCGTTTGACGCGGTGATCAAAATAATTATCCCCTCTCAAGTTTTTGTTTTTTTTCTGGGTTTTTCCTAAAGTTTCCTATATAAGCTCCATACATCTTGTACCCATTTTAATCATTTTTCAATATAACTTTGGACGAACAATATTATTTTTTCCGATATGTCTCTCAAACGAAAGTGGTTAACTCTAGAAGAGAAAATAAATGTGTTGGAAGATTTTGCAAAAACCAAATCGAGCCACCGTCAACTTGCCGAAAGGTTTGTTCTATTTTTCTAATAATAGATGATAGTATGATGATAATTTTACCATAAATTATTATTATTATAAATAAATGTGATGATTATTATAAAAATTAATTAAGTCAATAATATGTAGTTTTTTGATAATTTGTTTGGATAATTAAGAAAAACTTGATGCATATCATATAGCTAAATAATTATGCAATTATGCTCGTTTTTAAATCTATTAATAATAAACAATTTTTAAATAGATGTTTGGAAAAAAAACCCATATTTTTCATTATGAAACTTGCCTACCTCCTTCTAACGACCACCTCCAAACAGCGGCCACTTTGCTTTCCCCCGCCGGTATTCGTTATTGAGAGGTTCGACTGTAATAGGAAATTCCATTTCATTCAGGAACAAAGATAAATTGTTCAGATTAGACTTGAATCACGATCGCAACGAACGAGTTCCTCATTTTATATTTAAAGTTTTTTTTTACATAATCGTATTACAATATAATAAAACAATAATCATAAATATTATACTTTCACTTTTCTTGAAATGTTCCAAATCGTTGCACTATTATCTTTAATATCTTCGCGCATTCATTATTGATATTGTATAATTTGAGCCTCAATTACAAGTAGACAAGAAAGTATTCTTTCTTTTTAGTAATTTTTTCTTACTAAGTAAGCAAAAGTGAAGAGTAAAGTAATGGCTATTTTCGCAGGCCAACTACCAAATTAGGTGTCATGGACGGAGGTAACTAGCAAACGTATTTTACTATGTATTTCTCATATTAACCATTTAAATAAAATGCAAGGCCTAGAGACCGGGGAATTGAACCTACTAAACCAACAATAATAATTCTTAGTTTTACAGGCCAAGCCTCTAACCTCTCGGCTACCGTGGCGCCTTAATTTCCCTTACTAATAGTAGACGAATCAATTCAAATTGTGATTTAAAAATACGCATGTTATGAACTTTTTTAACGCTTCGTCGTTGTGTAGTACTAGTTAAAGTATTCGGTTTGGACTAAACGTAGTTTAAACCTTCGATTGTTGTACGAGGGTCGTTTGAAAAGTCCGTGCAAAAATAAAAACTACTTAATTTTTTGGGGTAAACCTTTTTTATTTTTCAACATAGTCTCCTTTTAGGCTTATACACTTCGTCCAACGCTGCTCTAGTTTGTTAATCCCTTCCGAATAATAGGATTTGTCCAAGTCTGAAAAATAGCCATTCGTTTCTGCAATCACCTCCTCGTTTGAATAAAATCTTTTTCCCGCCAGCCATTTCTTCATATTGGGGAACAAATAGTAGTCCGAGGGAGCCAAGTCTGGAGAATAGGGGGGATGTGAAACGAGTTGGAACCCTATTTCCATTAATTTTGCGACCACAACTGCTGAGGTGTTAGCTGGTGCGTTGTCGTGATGGAAAAGGACTTTTTTGTGGGCCAATCGTGGGCGTTTTTCTTGCAGCTCGGTTTTCAAACAGTCCAATAACGATGAATAATATGCACCTGTAATAGTTTTACCCTTTTCCAGATAGTCGATGAGGATTATTCCTTGCGAATCCCAAAAGACAGTCGCCATAATCTTTCCGGCCGAAGGAACGGTCTTCGCCTTTTTTGGCGCAGATTCCCCCTTGGTAACCCATTGTTTAGATTGTTCTTTGGTCTCTGGAGTGTAGTGATGTATCCATGTTTCATCCACAGTGACGAAACGACGCTTAAAGTCCTGCGGATTCTTCTGGAACAGCTGCAAACCGTCCTTGCAACACTTCACACGATTTCGTTTTTGGTCAAGCGTGAGCAATTGCGGCACCCATCTTGCGGATAGCTTTGTCATGTCCAAATGTTGATGCAAAATATTATGTACCCGTTCATTCGAGATGCCCACAGCACTAGCAATCTCACGCACCTTCACTCTTCTGTCATCCTTCACCATATCATGGATTTTATCAATGATTTCTGGAGTAGTAACCTCAACAGGGCGTCCAGAACGTTCAGCGTCACTTGTGCCCATATGGCCACTCCAGAAAATTTTGAAACCACTTATAAACTGTTCTAATCGAAGGTGCAGAGTCACCATAATGTTTATCAAGCTTCTCTTTAGTCTCCTGAGGCGTTTTGCCTTTCATAAAGTAGTGTTTAATCAACACACGAAATTCTTTTTCGCCCATTTTTTGAAAATCACTCGACTTCCTCGATTCAAACGAATGCCAAACACAAAGAAATAGACCGATCTGGCTGAAACTTGGTGTGTGTTCTTCCAAGAGATGCTACTAACTAAACATAACCTCGATACGCGCCAGTGGTGCTATCTCTCTGACTTTGCACGGACTTTTCAAACGACCCTCGTACAATATAGTCTTCTTCTAAGCGACAACTTCTGAACAACTTAATGTAAGACTTTGCAATCAGCTAGAAAATACAATAGGATATAACGTGTTTAGGAAATGACGCGTAATTACCATTTAACAAAAATGGCGAAATGGCGAATAAAAGTTAATATTTAAAAAAAAAAACGTGCCGTACCAAATTTTAGTAAGTTATTTTATTCTAAGAAGGTTTTGAACTCACGTAAGTACTTATGACGTTAAGAATTTATGATTTGAAATCACAAACTACTGAACTAAGTGAGGGTATCTGTTGAACTTATTCCTGCAAATTTTCTTTAACAGTGTTTTTCAACCATTAATACTGTGCAAGTCTACAAACTGTATACCAGTAGTACACGACTTCTTATTTTATAATCTATAATTTCGTCAGGATACTGTATATACTCGAGGATCAACTTGGTTGTACATTTAATGGATATATAACTTAAAAAAAGTTACGTTTAGCTACATATATTTATTTAAAAATTTTAAACACCTGTTGTTAAAAGGCATCTGTGATAAATGCAACCAAAAATTATAAAACTACATTATTCAGAATAAATGTTCGCTTAAATATAGAGATAGACTACTTACCACTAAATATAATCAAAAATAGTCCAAAGAAAAGGTATATTGCTACTAAATTTCAGGACAACATAAAGTAATGACTGTTACTAAGTATTAAGTACTAATCTTTACTAGTTACTAGTTATAAAAGGGTTGATCGTCAAAAAAGGGGCACGAAATAGTGTAACGTCCCATAACACCCAACTTTGACAATTTTTTTCTCTATTTCTATAAAAGATAAATTTACCAAGTTTGCTTTAAAAATATAGGGCAAATCCTCCATTATAACTGTAATTTCTCGAAAAAAATCCAGATCAAATAGATTTTTGAGAAAAACGTTGCCAAAAAAAATTGTGAAAAATACTAGCATTTCCAAAAATTATTCTTGTTTGTAAAACAAAGTAGCGCCCCAAAACGCGTGGACCGATTTTCATGAATGAGGTGTCATTCGATTCTGAATTTCATGTAGTTGAGTCTTTCGGGGGTCTCAACGATGTACATACTATGGGAGAGGGGTTAGCCCTATTTATGTAAGGTCCCCCTTCTTCTTAAACTATTATTATTAATAACTCTCTGTAGATCTTTAGCCCCTATTCATACAGGATTTCTGTAGACAATTTCGTTCTTCTTCATCTTTTGAAACCTTGGCAGTCCTTTATAAATTTAATGCGGCCTTAAGATTGTAAAACGAGGATCAGAATCTTAATAGCATTTATTTGAAGGGAACTAAAAAGGTTTGTAGATGATTTTTCCACTTATTTACCTAATAATTGGAGTTCAAGATGAAGGGTTATTTTTTAATGGTGAATCTATAATATATTGAGAGTAAAAAAACTATTTATCAATTAGAATTCTTAAATTAAAGAAGTAAAAGTCAAATCAACAAATAGTTATCTTGAGAAAAAAAAAGGAAAATTTAAAAAAAACAAAATAGTAGTTTGAAGGCATAATTAAAGGAATAATGAAGTTGGTTTGGTGTTCATCTGGCGAGATTACGAAGTCCCCCCTCTTTGGATGCTGCGAGGGTTCTTAACCTTGGGGCTGGTGAAATGCCCAGCTGACTTAAACCAGTGCTATCTATTCACCCCCCCACTTCTCAGACTAACTCTAATAGTCTTTCAAATGCAATTGTTGCTTGTCTCACGTTCTTAACAAAATACTAGTTACGAATATTACTTTTCAAAAACTAAAAAATTTAATTGACTAAGGTGTAAGAAAATGTTTTGGTTATCTCCCACTGTCTTAATCATCACCCTTACTTCGCGCTGTTTACTAAAGGTTATTTATTAGATTCTTAAAACTTAATATACTTGAACCAGGTTTTGGGATAAACGTATACATAAGAATAATTGGTTAGATCTAGCCCAATGATAGAGCAAACTACGGCCCGCGAGCCAACTACGACCCAGTGAAAGGTTCCATCCGATCCGTCACATATTTTATAATAATAATTAAAAATAGCAATTACACTTCCAATGTAAACTTTCCAAGTTTTTAAGGCGAGTTGAAAAACTGCGAATTTAAACTACGAAGTAGTGAAACCTTACCAGCAGCTTGAATTAATTGAACTCCAATCTAATAAACTTCTTAAACAATTATTTCTGAATGTTCCAAAATTATAGTTCTACAAGGTGAGCTCATAGAAGCTTGGTGCAGAACATGGAGGATTAAACTTAACACTACCAAATGTATACAGGTGACATTCACATTACGAAGACAGACCTGCTGTCTCCACTAACTATTAACTGACCTACCGACTTCCACAAAGGTTCGTTATCTAGGGCTCTACCTAGACAGCCGTCTAACCTGGAAACCCTCACACACAAGACTTAAAAGGATAAGAACTGAACAGACGTTACGGACTACCAAGGAGTCTCCATGAACGTACAGAAACAAACTTACACTTTACAATTACGACAAATATGGGACATATGGAGCAGAATTGTGGGGCTCCGCTAAAACCATCCAACATCCAACCTATCAAATCTTTCCAGTTTAAAGCCCCTCCGCCGAATCGTTAATGCACCATTCTATGTGTCTCCAACCGCACCCTCCATCATGATCTCAATATTCCTGTATGTAAATGAAGTTAATCCACACCCCGATTCCTGAAATTTCCACAGCAAACTCTCTGTGATCACCCCCAAATCCTCTGGCTCAATCTTCTATCCACATCGTCCCATCCTGACAATCCTCTACGTCACTCTTAAAACGGCGTTGGCCACGTGACCTCATTGCCTCCTAAACCCCAGTAAGTTCCTAGAGAGTTCCAGCGCTGGCTGGTTTCTCTCATCCCGTCATCCTGGTTGTGGTACTGAGCCAGCTCAGTGGCACAATCGAATGTTTCTTTGTACTACACATTTACTAGATGTATTTTTTGTACAGTTGCAATTTAATAAATAAAAAATGTCTACAAGGGCTTATCGAAATCCAGTTTTTCAAATTTAATATCTTATGCTCGATTTGTGCAATGTTTGCATCTTCATATTATTTGTGAGCAGCTTTTTCCCAATAATGAAACTTAGAAGAAGCTGTGCCAGAAATAGATTGACGAATGAACCACAAAGTTCACTCTTAAGAATATAACTACGTCCCCCAAATTGGACCAAATTATGGCGGAACTATTATTAAAACACTCGCAGCTTCATGCTTTGTAATAGTTTAATTTTGATTTTATAAAAACGACTCACTTACTGCATTTGTTTTTTTAAATAAAAAAAAAATTATTATGGCCCGCCAAAATTGTGTTCCTTTTTAGTTTTTGGCACGCACCTACAAAAACATTTGCCTATCACTGATTCTAGTCAAACCAAGGTGATGAATCTCGTGCTGAAAAATATGATTTGTGGGAGTGTATGGTAGAACTACGAGAATTACAATTACATTAAAGTACGTAGTTCCTGAAGGCCTGCAATTACATCCAAACTCTCGATTACAATTCCATTTTTTAATTATTTTCTGTAATTTCCACAACTTGCATTTAAATAGCTTACAACTACTTTTTTTTTGTAACTTACTCTACTAATAACATGAACAAAGGTTTATCAATCTCATGACCAAAATAAAGGACCAATCGTTTATTCAGTGTGACAATTATATGATGAGAATTACGAGACCTAGAATTTATACTTTTGAACCACAAATGTCTGAAAGTAAAGGTAGCCAATACTTTTGGCCCATGGTGAATCTGTTAATGCTAATTCATTAAAAATTGTAATTATTTGGCAAATTAAGTAAAAAAATCGTGATTTGGAGAAATTCCCTGCTAGATAAATATAGGAATAAAGAAAGACTAAAAAATATTCAACTTTCTCCATTATTCTATTAATTCGTAGTTAAATAACCAATTGTGAAAGTAATTTATTAGAAAGGTAATTTAGTTGACAATTTCATTGTCATAGGAAAGCTTATTTATGGTGTAATGCACCAATCATGCTCTAATTAAACTCTTCTTCGCAGCGTGTCAGGCGTAGGCAATCAGGCGGCCGAGAAAAAGAAATTTCAGCCCATAATGCTGGGGGAGCTGCTCCCCCTGAATACATGCTGCTTGCCGACACCATAACTATTTTTTTTTGAGGAGATATACTTTTGCCCGGACGGCACAGATGAATTGACGTGAGTATACAGTCATATTGGCAAAGTTGCGTTGATCTTAAGATCCAGGCAGGTGAAGTTCTTAAAGGGACGACCTTGAACAGGAAAAAAACCTGTCGAAACAGAGAGTGAGAGCCAGAAAGAAAAAAAAAAAGAGGGGAACATCTACCCAGAGTATAGGTGCTTGCTTCTACAAAAAAGAGAAGTTCCTTATAAGAGGAACATGGGCTGGTTGCTCGGCTCGAAAGAAACCACCCCGAAAAGAACCTACGGATAATCCACAAGCGTTCATTTTAGTTCATTGGCTCTACTAATAAGGCAGTACACAATATTTTAGTCTAGTGGTTAGAAGAGTGGATTTGTAAATAGGAGATCCCCAGTTCGAGTCCCGCGTATAGGTACTTTTTATTTGTTAGAAAAAATTGTTTTTAGTAAAGTATGAGCTTCCGCCCCCCGTCCAAGACACCTAATTGGTAGTTGGACGTTAAGTAATCGCCTATAACAATAGGCGATTACTTAACACTATTAACTCCAATAATCACAATAATGAATGACAATTTTTCTTTACACATTCACAGCCTTCTATACAGGGTGTACTCGGAGGAGAAGTCGAAACTTCAGGAGGTGATTCAGCAGCTCAAATGCAACAAAAAATATTCTCTTCACTTTGGCCCGTTTCTCAATAGTGTCCAAGATATTTGCATTTTTAACTTTTCTGTCGATATACGCGTTTTTCACCATAAAAATTGCTTTCTATCCTTTATTCTACAACAAATCTGATTATTCCAAACGAAAGAGCATTAAATTTCCTATAAATTTGCTCAATACCGAGCCTCAAATCGTTTCATATAAACAATGAAATTTTTACTTTAATGTCTACAAAAATTCGTTCTCGATCACATCAAGGAGTCACATAATTTCAGAAAAAGTTGCGCAATTATTGAGCTTCAAGACCATATGCATTGCTACTTTATTTTTTACTTCCGTTTTATAAAATAATAATTGTTAAAAACTAAAATGGTTACTTTTCTTTTTGTTCCTTCTCCAAAAATTGAGATTTGAGTAAATTAGTAGTGAAAAGTCGGTTACGTAAAATCCCAGTTTTCTGCATTTACACCCCTCTGTTCGGGGTAGGGTTTTATTAAAAACCTAAAAAATCCATATGATCTTGAAACTCAATAAATGCGCATCTTTTTCTGAAATTATGTGACTCCTTGATTCATTATTTATTTAAAAAAATGCAGTTGAAAATTTTAACGGCAATCATCGAGAACGAATTTTTTAGACATTAAAGTAAAAATTTCATTACTTACAAGAAACGTTTTAAGGCTCTGGATTAAGCAGATTTATAGGCAATTTAATGCTCTTTCGTTTGGAATAAGCAGATTTGTTGCAGGATAAAGGATAGAAAAGTTACAGCCGTTTTTATGGTGAAAAACGCGAATATCGATGGAAAAGTTAAAAATGCAAATATCTTGGACGCTATTGAGAATCGGGCCATAGTGAATAGAATATTTTTTGTTGCATTTGAGCTGCTGAATCACCTCCCAAAGTTTCGACCACTCCTCCGTATAATCCCTGTATAATATCCAGAAAAACCAAAATTTCCACTGTGTAAATAGTATAGAAAGTTCAAGAAAAATAGATTGATGGTAAAAAAATTGAACTGAAACTTAATTAACAGAAACGACGACATAAGCAAAAATGGTTATCTGGAATTGCCCTGGATGAAAGGTGTTGTATCAGTGGATTTGCTGTGAGATTGAAGACACGAACAATTTAAACAACATATACGCAAACTTACTACAAAATACTTGACAATTGGCAACACTGACTTTCACACAACCTAACACATATTACAACACAGACCGATCACACTCAGTCCATGAACAGACACGACAGAAGACACACCAACCCTGTAATGTAAAAAATATTACTTTGTAAACTAGGTAAATAATTTTTGTAAATTTAGTTATATTATACATATTCATTTTAATAGAATCATTGTTAATAATCTGTAAGTATATGTTCCACAGCCCTGAAGATCACCTAGTCCCTAGGTCGAAAGCTCCGCAGAATAAATGTATCACGACTGAAATGGCAATTATTTCTTCATCCTATTGAAACTATGAATCAGTCACCAAAAATAATGAACAAGAAAAAGTGACAACTTTATATCCGCAATAATAACGCGGTATTTGTCGTAGTGTAATTGCGATATTAACAAAAAAATATAAATAAAATAACGCTATTTCAAACTGTTTTTATTATTTTAATTTTAACTAATTTGACTAAAAATTTAACATACATATGTGTTTAACAGACCGATATTTTTGGGTTACAGAGAATGCTTTAGCATTAGGATGGTACTGTCTAAACAAATAGAATGCTTTGTTAACGAAGACAAGTCAAGGCGAACTTGTCTTCAGACGTGGTTGTTGCCTACAGACGGCAGATATAAAGCAGTTCCCTTACCGGCAGAGTATCATTAGCTCATTTTTGCTAGTAATTTAATGGCAATTAAAAGACGTATGGTACAGTTTTTCTTTTGATAAAAAGAAAGACAAAAAGAAAGAGAATAAAGATTCTTTTTATCTTATGTTTCACTGACCGTTTTGTTTTTTATTTTTTAATTTCCCTTACTTCTATTAAGTGGAAGTCTTGCGGTCGTATCAAATTTTCGATATTACGTTTTGAGGTTTTTCTACTTTTTATGTTACCTTGAATCAAAAAAAAATTTATAAAAAAAAGATGTGCGAGTCTACAATGCTCTTTTATTAGTCTTTTAGAAGTCTTTTATTCTACCAGTGGACTTAATACATGAAGTGCCGGCACTTAACTAAAATACTTTTTTGTTATAAGTTTTTGTGTGAGCGTTTCACTATACTTAATGAATTTTTAAGTTTCCTCACTTAATTGCCATTTCGGTGAATTGTCTGGGTTAATTTAATGAAATTAACATTTTTATAAAGATAAAAAATGAAATATGTAGCCTAAATTTCGCATTTCGTAGAAATTCCTTAGATTTTATGCGTGTAGCTTTCAGGGCTGCCAAAATCAGAGAGTGGTGATTACAAGAAATGGTGGCCAACTTAACTCTTGCGGCCCAATCGAAGAGATTTTTATAGAAAAATGTTAAACCTAAGGAGTCTTTAGAGATATTCACGAGATCAGCAAAGATCTAAGGAACATTATATGTTAGTTGTTGTTCATTCTTTTTGGTGACTGACTCATTGTTTCAATGGGATTGAAAAAATAACTGCCATTTCAGTCTAGAAAAATTTATTTTGCCGAGCTTTCGACCTAGGTCATCTTCAGGGCTAGTTTAGAAAGTAATACTATTACATTTCAGGGTTGGTGTGTCTTCTGTCTTGTCTGTTCATGGACAGAGTGTGATGTGAGTCCATGAACAGACAAGACAGAAGACACACCAACCCTGAAATGTAATAGTATTACTTTCTAAACTAGCCCTGAAGATGGCCTAGTCCCTAGGTCGAAAGCTCGGCAAAATAAATTTTACTGGACTGAAATGGCAGTTATTTTTTCAATCCCACTATATGTTAGCTCTGATTACTGGGACATCCAACCAATCAATGGCTTGCCACTTGTTCAATATAAAGATAATTCAACGGGCACAGGATCAATGTGGAATTGGAAAAGAGTATACAGAGTTGATAGCCACCATTTTTGGGAGAATGGTGTTCAGTTTGACAGAATCTACAACCAAAAAAAAACCTCTCCCTGGACCGGATTTGTGAAGGAATATTGTAATGAGACTGAGGAGCGACGGTAGCCGAGCGGGTTAGAAGAGTGGCCCGCAAAGCTAAGAAGTATTGTTGGTTTAGTGGGTTCGATTCTCCCGGTGTAGGGCCTTGGATTTTTATTTAACGTTTACAGTAAAGTATGTTTGCTAGTCGCCTCTGTCCACGACAATTAATTGGTGAGTTGGGCGTAAAACTCTATAATATCCCAATAAAATATTGTTCCTCTGTGAAAAACCTTGGTATCACTTTTGGACCAAAACCTATCCTGGAAAAAAACCATGTTTCCCCTAACCTCTCGCCGCTCAATCCACATCCTAAACCAGTTTAATAGTTCCAGTCACCAATTAAGGACCCAGCAACTCCTAGTTTCCTCTCTTATTTTCCCCCCATTTCGGACTATGGTTGCTTAGTGTATGGCCGGTCTTTCTGGTGATCTCGAAGCTAAGCTCAAGCGCCTCTCATGAACTGCTTTATAAGATTTATTTTCAGCATTTCCAGAGACTACGATGAATTGAAGTGGCTATTTCCTGTCTATCGCCGCCAGTATTTTTTGGGCTTCATTCCTTTTTCAAGTCATCCAGTCTCAAAGAACATCCTATATTTTCCAACTCTTTAAGTTTAAATCCTCGGTACAGTCCCGTAATACTAGATCTCGTCCCCTCTGATCTCTATATTCCCTCTCACCATACCTCATCCTTTGACAAATCCTTCCTAATACGTGCTACCTCTCTCTGGAGCTCCTTGCCATCATCTGTCCGCCATGCTCCTACCCTTTCTATCTTTAAATCCCGTCTATTCAGTTATCTCCTTTCTATTCAGCTTCCTCCGAAATTTTAATTGTTTTAATTTATTTCCTTAATTTCTGCTGTTATTTTGATTTTCACTTTTTGTAAATACTTATTTATTTATTTATTTTCTGTTTAATCACAGGCCAAACTATTAAGGCCTCTATTTGTACCTGTATTTATTCTTAGGGGACAATTGTCCCAGAATAATAAATTTCTTTTCTATTCTATTTTAAAGCCTGCCTGAAAAAATAGGCATTTATTTTACTTTTTTGTTTTACTTTAACGAGACTGAGTTTAGAAGTAAGTTACTAGTGTGAGCATTGAATATGAGAGTTGCATGTCATTGAAGGTTGTCAATCAGGTAGAATAAGGGTCCTAAATGCACACTGTGAATTGAACATTTTTCTCCCCTCTCCTGCAGCTTTTAATTGCCAATTTTTTAATCAACAAAACTAAATTCCGGAAGTCGTTCTACGTTCATGCTTTAAACATTCATGGTTTGATGACAAATTTGAGGATTATAATTATTTTTTTGTTTAGTTTTCATTATAATTAATTTTTTTAAAATTGCTTACGAACATAATTTTTCTTGAGCATTTTTTTAATTCCTAAAGAAACAAAAAATAATACTCGCATAATCACACCTTCTTGCACACCATGCACAAATTTAAAATAATAAAAGTAAATAAATAGCTTGTTTGAAAAAAAAAAAATTATATCTTTACCATATCTGTACGGCTAATGGTAGAGGTAGGAACCGCAGCGTACTGTCCAATCTCTGTAGACAATTTTTGCAAAGTTAAAATAAAAGTATTTATTTATATAAATTTGTTTTTTCTTTAAGGTATTCAAAATAAACAAACAAAAATTAAAAATTAAAATAAAAGAAAGGGAGAGATTATTGGGATAAGTGAAAATCAAAATTGGGTCTCGGTCAATTTAGATAAGAAGGATTTAAGGATATTGGATGGAAGATTAAAGCAAAATTTTTAGATCAAATTCCTGGTTCGAAACCCTTTTTATTACTGTCTCGCTTTCAGTACCTTTTCAAAAATAAGCGTAAAACTTTTCTCTGTTTTTTTTTTAAATTAAAATGCTTTTCATTTTCTCCGACAACTACCGGAGATAACCGAACGACTAGCCATCGAAGAACCTTGTGACAATATTCATGTAGTTATCGCATCCGTCCTTATTTTACGGCGTATCCCCCAATTCTTTCGAGTTATATCGTGTCTACCAGTCCAATGCATAGTATAAATCTTTTAGATGGAGACACGCTTTCATTATCTACCACTATTTTATACTAAGAATAAAAACAATGTCTTAGGCAAAGAACACTGGGCACTAACCCAAAAAATCTAAGGTCTTAATTATATTTAAATTAAGCCACTGATTAGGCAAAGTGGTTACACAGTATCTTGAAAGATGATCGACCATTAGTGCTGGCTAAAGACAGCAAAACAGCAATCTTAAAAACTGTTCCAAGTTCGCAGCGCCAGCCCTTTATAATTTTCGAACGTTTAGGTTTAGGTTTAATTCGCAGCTGAATTTTTGAAAAAAGTAATAAGTGATATATTTTTTCAAAATATTTTGCGTAGGCTAAGCTTACTTTGTGGAGCTTAAAACTACTAACTGGAACTAAGTGAAACTACATCACAGATTATACACAGATATCTTATTCATTAAAATCGGTTTGCGCATTTTGGCGCTACGCAATTTTCAAAAAAGGTATTGTGTGACGGTAATATAGGTGAAGTACAATTTTCTACACTAAACTGATTAATTACCTTTGATGATGCTTAAAAGTACGAAACAGGTCAAGAATAATTTGCGTACTACGGACGCTAAAGTCAAAGATATTATTCAACAGTACGGATTTAATCACTTTTTCAATTAAATTAGTAATAATTATTTTGAAGGGGGCCTCACATTTATGGAGCTAACTCCTCTCCCATTTGATGTACAGCGTCGAGACCCCCAAAAGGCACATCTACATAAAATTCCGAATCGAATGACACCTCATTCATGAAAATCGGTTCACGCGTTTAGGCGCTACGCAGTTTACAAAAAAAGGTAACAACAACAAGAAGAAGAAGAAGAACATTTTCTGAAAATGACGTTTTTGCCCATTTTCAGCAACTTTTTTCCCAAAATCTATTAAATCTAGGTTGTTGCAAAAAAAATTACAGTCATAAAGGAGGATTTGCCCTATATTATAAAGAAAATTTGGGAATTTTATCTTTTATAGAAAAAGAGAAAAAAATTGTCAAAGTTGGGTGTTTTTCAACGTTACAGCTTTTTCGTGCACTTTTTGACGATCAACCCTTATACAACTGCCCTACCGGAAACAGTTTTAATTATTTTCATCTGAAACCTTTTTCCTGTCAAAAAAGAGATTCTTTTTTTTGGCTTTTCAGAAAATTAGTTTGTGAAACTTCGGATTTAAATTGTAGAAGGTTAGACGCATGGATCAGATTAGTGGTTTCTGACATAATAAATGCGAGAGAAGCAACTGTAAACCACAGCTTGTGCCTACTTTAAGGAAATAAAACGCTAGAAAAAAAAAAAAAACAACAACGAAAATTATAACTACAATAACCTAGAGGAGTCAAAGAAAATAGCTTGTGAAGTGCTGCAAAAAGATATGTATTTCTTGTCTTTCTAAGACGGCTGTCTGAACTTAACATTAAAAACGTGCCGAGAATAGTACTGACCAATTAGTTTCTCGTGAAGTTATAACGAGTAACGTAAAGTTATGGGGACAGATAAAATGACAGTGTAAGGAATGGGAAACGCTAGTTGTTTAGTCTGCAGTTAATTGACCAAACCTATGAGAATACATCGCCTAGCCTATTTAAACCATCAATAGATTGCTATTTGGATGGATAACAAAACATCAGTGATCTAGTCGCACCAATAATCACCAACTTTTTGCTAACTACAATCATTGTAATTCTAAAATTTACAAATTCTCGTAAAACTAAATTCTCAAAAAAATTGTAAACCACGTAAATACAGAGACAGGGTATTGTATAATAGTTAATGGTACCTCAAATTTATTAATGGTGTAGAAGTTAGCAGGTAGCAAGGGCGCTCTATATAATCTGTCATTCTCTTGAACTTATACGTCACCTAAACAAACCCAGAACTCCCCAAATTTTTACAAAATAATTATCAAAATTATCAGAATAATCAATTTTTTTGTAGAACTTAAAATTTTGTCAATATTTGTAATGTCCAATAGATATTGTGTAGATGGTAGAACAGTAAATTATTCTAAAGCAGTACTTTAGAGTAGTCTTTCCCAAAGTGGGCGCTGGTGGCCTACTGCTGGAGCGGTAAAGGGCCCAGAGAAAATTTGGGGGGGTGTTGAAGCGGTTTAAGGGGGGGCGAAATGGCTGATTTGTTGTTTTTTTCTAATATTTTAAACTAAAATCAAAACCAACCTACTACAACTACCATCGATTATTTCGTTGTTTTTTCCCGCTAATTTTGGGCTACAAAAGCTAATTCCGCGATTGTACCCTGAATTGCGGTCGATTTGTTCAACGTTTACTTTTTTTGATAGCATTCCCATCGTCGTATTTATGTGACCGTGGATTTAGTGCTGTGGCAACGCTGCTAACTAGAAAGATAAATCGTTTACATGTTACCGAACGCGGTGACTTACGGCTGTTTTTTGAGTAAATTCGAGCCTGATATTAATCAAACTTGTTAAAAATCATCAGACTCATCCTTCACATCAGATTAGTTTTAAAATTTAAATTGATTTTTTTTTTTTTTTAATTTGAATACAATTTTTTCTAAATATCATTTATAAAGTTTCCTTTTATTGCTCTCATTAGAACAGTCTCATCTAATATGTAAGGTTTGAACTCAGAAACAGGATAAGACTCATATGGTACGCTATAATTAAATTAAAGTAATGATTGCGATTGTGATTTTTAAGGTGTGGTAAAGTTAAAAATTTTAGGGAGCGCTAGAAAATAATTCGATTCTCAAAATGGGCGATAGATGAGATAATTTTGAGAACCTCCGCTTTAGAGACAAGCATTAATATAGCTATACATTATAGGCCCACAGAAAAACCAATTTAAACGAACTATATACAGGAAAAACAAAAAAACAGACTAACTTAGTGCATAAGATTTAACTGCAACTTCTGCATAGACTCTTGTACTGTGGACAGATTTCGCAACATTTGGTGAAAAGAAAACAAAAAAAAACATAGCAAGTGAAACTTGAAAAACAGAAAGGAAAATTCAGTCATAGTTTTTCACACTCAGCTCAACAACAATCCTAGAATTATGGACAAAAAAATTAACAAAAATCTAACTTCGATTAACTGTAGAACAGACTTGTATAAACCCACATTATCGAAAACTTAATCAAGAAGGTGCATGGCATATGCCATTACAATTATCTAATTGTAACCACAAACAGTTAATAACCATCATTCTACTTCTTATGTGTAGTACAACACCGTATCATATCGGCACATCACTGATGACGGTACACATCATCCTGTGCCGATAACCGGTTGGCATATGGGGGAACGACGGCTATTTACTTACACCTAACAAACCAGATTTGAAAGCTTCTAAGAAGAAGAATATAAAATGAATTCAAGTAAGCAACCATCATTAATAGCATTGTTAGAATTCTAAATTTCAGTGAGATCGGTTAAACCAATGTTTGCAAGTTTACTGAATTGAAGAGATTGACCAGTTTTTTTAGTTGAATGGGATTTCTTTGATAGCAGCATCCATCTCCTATTAACTGCGCCATGTCTCACACCTTCCTTTGAAACATTCTTTGCTGCAAAACCTATTGCAAGAGGTACTGGAGAATGTTTTTAAGTGTTATCTCAAAAAAAGATACAGGAAAAGAGACAGGGGACAGCCGAAGATGCTAATACCAGGGTGTGATCATATCGATAAGCTTTCGGTAAACTGGCTTTTCAGGCATGGCTAATCGTAATAAAGGCTGCTAAGATTATAAGAATCTTCTCAAACATGCAGGCGGTTTTTAACTGGCCATGAAATCGTATGAAGTTAAGTAAACCATGGCGAGACTTTCTGATTAAGGACAGTTCTGATAAGTCCCACTTGTCTGGATGTCCAAGCATTCAGAATGAAAGCGTTAAAGACCATGATTTGCCCAATACTTTTACGGTCTCATCAAAAAAAGACAGGAAATGGGAGAAATGCTCCGTCTTGGCGGTGCCACCAAAAAAATTCCTGGGTCACGATGGAATATACTGTTCCAGCCAACCTAAATCCAATTTTTAAGGCACCGCGGAAGCCGAGCGGTTTAGAGGCGAGACCTGTAAAGCTAATATGTATTGTGTGGTACTGGGTTCGATTCCCCGGTCTCTCTAGGCCATTTTTAAAATTAAAGAATTATTTTTATCGTACAGACGGATAGATTCATCTTTCAACAGAAACAATTTCTGAAAATACCGTTCTCACCTATTTTTGGATACTTCATCTTTTTTTTTTATTTTTTTGAAATATACTTAATCTGCGTTAACCACAAAAAAAATTACAGTTATAAAGGAGGATTTGCTCTATAATTTAAAGAAAATTTGGGAATTTTATCTTTTATAGGAAAAGAGAAAAAAATTGTTAAAGTTGGGTTGTTTTTTAACGTTACAGCTTTTTCGTGCATCTTTTGACGATCAACCCTAATAATAATAATAATAATTGTTATTTACTTTCAGCTATATAAAAGCAGCCTTGTCCAAGTCGAAAGCTAGAGCTCAGCTCCCTCAACCCTTATGATATAACCGATGTAGAAGAGTTAGGCAATCTTGAAAATCCGAAATAATGTGTGCAGTCTACATTAAAATTTCATTTGTTTCAGCCTATTATTGAAAAAATAAAAAATATTTATTTCCAATAATATCTATTTAGAAGGGGAGGATCAACCCATAAAACTCCCCCTGGTTGCGCCTATGCCTGCTGAATAACTAAACGTAAAATTGAAATTCCTCATTTTTAATTGTCTTTAAATTAATTATAAAAATGTAAAATGAAACAAAAAGAAGATTAAATATCTAAATAAAGATGAAGTTAAATGAAGGAGTTTTTTTTTTTGAGAAGAGGACTCCACCCAACAGTAATGTTGTACGTTTTCTATAAAGACCAGGAGAAGGCGGGCTCCATAGTTTTTGCTTCGGGTACCAGCCTTCTAATATCTTGTCTAATGACAAACATATGTCTCAAACTCACACAGCTGTTACGAATCATCCAAGGGGTCCCCTCCTGACTAACACATGAACACTGGCTACATAAGCACACGGTCCACAGTACGTGTGATAGTAACTCTAAAACCAAATAGAAAATCTAAAATTTTAATTATGGAAATTTATATATTCTATTTTAAATTATAGAAGCGGGATAGATCCTAAATTTTGCGCTTTAATTTGAGACAATTAAAAAAGTTTTAAGGTCTCTCAATACGAAAAAAAAATGGGTTTCACAAAGTAAGTCTCCCAATTTGAGAAGCATAATTCAAAAAATAGGTAATCTAATTTGATTTATCTTTTTTAGATGCTAACATGGTCGATCTTTGGAATAAGGTTTTGATTAAAATCAACTTAGAGGAATGGTACCCCTTATACCTTGAAACGGCACAGTTTTCCTCAGTATAATTTGTGTTAGAATAATAAGGTACCCAGTATTCTGCGATTTAGCAAACCTTACTTCTCTCCTCGTTTCTTTCGCACAAACTAACTGTGGTTCTTTGTGATAAGGTCCACCTGATAAGAACCTTTTCTTTATTTAGATAAGGCTGATTATCAATTATGTCCCAAGAATTTTAATTCGAATCTTATTTCTCATCTATTTCTTGACACACTAGCCATTGGATCAAAATTAGAGGATTTCCGTTTAGATTGTTATTTTAAAAAGAATTCTTTTTTAGATTACACTGGAGGTGGTTTGTATAAGCTAAAAAGAATAACCAAGTGAATAAATATTCTTTAATAAGTAGAGTAGTGCTCATCTTTTGATGACTTGATTTATTAATCCAAAGGGAAGACAGATTATGGCCAATTTGAGGCATTATTTTTTGGCCAAGCCTCCGACCTTGACTAGGTCATTTTCTGGGATTAATCATGGTGAAAATTATAATTTAAAAAAAATATTAATGGTTGTTTTGTCTGCTTCGAGACTCCCTTTCAGGTGATCCTCAGATCGAGGACAGAATGGAGGGTAAACTGGACAGAACAGTGCTGGAAGGGAGTCATGTGGTTTAATGGATGGCTCCAAGATGGCCTGCGGGACCGGAGCTGGAGTGTATGGAGTTAAACCTAAGGTACTCATTGAGAGAGCACTTGGGAGATACGCCACCGTCTTTCAGGCCGAGGTTTTTTGCCATTAAAACTAGCGCTGGGGAAAATCTGGCGAATGAATCTTAGAAATAGGGAGATTTGCATTTTTTCGGACAGTCAAGCGGCACTGAAGGCCCTCTCTTCCTTCAGAACTACCTCTTCCCTGGTCTGGGAATGCAGAAAGGCCATAGAATGAACTGGCCGTACAATAAAGTACGGCCGGAATGGGTGCCGGACCATGTGGGGATTAAGGGGAACGAAATAGCTGATCAACTGGCCAGGAACGGAGTACTCCTTTCATTGGCCCGGAACCTGTCCGGGGATCACCAAGAGTTGATTCGTACGGCTCTCAGAGGCTGGATCTGGAGAGAGCATGAAAAGAACTGGGTGATGCTTCTTGGGGTCAAACACAGTAAGAGTATGATGCCTTGGCTGTGTAAACAAATAACCGAAGAGACTCTAGACTTGGGCAGAATGCAGATTACTCTGATTACAGGCCTATTCACAGTGCACGGTAGGTTCAGAAAGCACCTGCACAAGATAGGGCTTATCATCTCGGAACCGTTGTTCAGATTGTGGTCAGGAAGAGGAAGAAACGGCCTCTCACCTGTTATTCGATTGCGTTGCAATCGAGCGGCTGCGCTACCGATATCTTTGGTACCTTGAGACCAAAGGAGATTATAGCGCAGAAGGAACTGGGTAGGGAAAGCCCTCAACCTTCTTAGAAGGGGAGGTTTCATCTGCTAGACTTAAAGAGGAAGGCACAATAAGCCTCTGGTGGCTGCGGTGCCGTGGGGCATGGGTTCCGTCCCGCCGTTCAAAATCTAAAAAAATGTAAAAATTTTGTCTGCTTAGTTTAGGTTAACGATACGTCTGCACTCAATGGATTCTTGACATTGAAATTTCCATTAAAATGGCTCCTAAAATTTTTCTGAATCATTTCTGTATTAAATTACATACAAAAAAAACAACCTTTTTTGGAGTTTAGAACCTCTTTGGAGGTGTAAAAAAATGTCAAATTTCTCTTAAGCTGACTTTTTAGTTTGCGATTACTCTAATACGAGTAATCAGAGTAAAAGTAAGAGTAATAAGAGTAAATTAAGATGGTGTCATATTTTGAAAATTTACTTTTTTCTCTGACATATTTGGTTCCTTCCGACAGCAAAAATTGATCTATTTGCGCGTGTATTTTACCACCACAAAAATGTATATAACTGGAGGTTCAAATACTTTTATTTTGTTTAGATATAACCAGGGACGTAATAATAAATTTTTAGTCAAAACCGATCAAACAAAAGTTGCTTAAAAAGGTTCACAGTTAAACAAAATTAATAACAAAAATTGAACCTTTATAGAAATAATTATAAGAATTCAATGTAAAATTAAACTTCTAAATTTGATAAAAATCAGTTAACAAGAATTTGCCACTTTATAGTAAAAATATGGCCAATTTTTCCGAATAAAAATTGGTTCAAAAATGTGCAAGTTAAATGTAAATTTTTTTTTTTGAAATTTTCAAGGATATTTTGAACTTGGACGATAAATATGTTAAAGTTTATCGCTTAAAACTTGTTCTCTCTTACGCCTGTTTCGAATCATTTTATTATAGGAAATATTTTTTTAATATTGAGAATATTTTTAGTAAAAATTCTAAATTGCAGTATAAAAATATTTAATTACTAATATTAAAGTTCTAATTTTATTAACGATTAATTTATTTTGAAGCTGACGTCATTTATAGTATAATTTTATTTTGGTTGTTTTATTTAGCGAAGCGCTCTATTAATTTTTAACTTGAACTGTTATGTCAGTTAGGTGTATTCATTTTAAAATTTCAATGGAAAATAGTAAAACCATCTCAACGGCTAAGGGCAAACGAATCCCTCTTTCTTATAAGAGGTCGTTAAAATTATTTTTAGTCGTTCACCGTGCCAAATGAACTATACAAACCACAAAGTATCAACTTAGAATGTTTTTTCTCTAAAAACAAATGAAAAGAATATTTTTTCTTTTTGAACAATTCTTCTGCGGTAATTTATTAGTTATGGTTTATTTTGTTAAAAATCTAATGACAACTTTGAAAATACCACTTAGAAGTTTTAACTACTTTTCTTGTTACTTATTTTTTGTTTTTAAATTAGTTGGCTTCATTATAATTTAAGCTAGTAATTTTGAGAGTACATGATTGCCTCCCTTTCTAGCCCCCAAAAATCTGTCATCACTTTCGATTGTAGACCTAAATCGATGTGTATCTTTCATACATCATCATTTCAAAAATCATCTCCAATATAGTCGGCCGTAAAAATGATTTTATTGTAATTATTCTCCGCAATTAGACCACATTCTTGAACAATAACTAGCTTAATGAAGCCTTCTAATGTGAGATAATCTCTCTATTACAAGATTGGCCTAAAATTGATTGGCCTTAATCTTTGAACAAATTTTTAAGAGACGCAAAGAACAACGCCTATAGACTTTGTAGTTTAAATTATGTTCTTTGAACATGGTTCGGTTATATTCTATCGTTTATGAACAGCTCTTTGTACCATGAATATCAGATTTTATAATTTGATTACACTAAATCAAACCGAAATAAATATTTGTGTTTGCGACTGCCAGGTTCTACGATAAAGTATGGCTGTGTACATTTTGAGAGTAAGTAAAGTAATCGCCTATTTTTTTTTCAGGCGGATCTTAACGCCCATCAACCAATTAGGTGTCGGGAACAGGAGGGTGGAAGCTCATACTTTACTGTAAACAATTTTTTTTCTAACAAATAAAAAGTAGCCGTACGCGGGATTCGAACTTGGGATCTTCAACACATAAAGCCAAACTCTTGACCACTAGACCAACACTACACAATATTATAGTTGAAACTCCTGTCCTATCTTCATAATTTGAGAAAGTTGTTCTCGTTTTTGCAGCCATATTTTTCACTTCTTGAGTTCTCCACTTTTTTTTTTGTTCATCAGCCATCATCATTCTTTCATTTACTTCTGACATTAAGTCAACTTAAGGCCAAAAAAAAAGGGAAAAAATGTAATGAAAATCTTATATAGCTAGTAAAATCATCACTTCCGGTCCTGATGTAAATTCATGCTCGTTCAACTAAGTTGTACAGCCTCACTCACGTTTGGACAACCTGTCTTAACATTTATGAGCCCCTTAAGCTGAAATAGCTGTCCAGTCGGCTGTCCAGAAGGAGGCTCCAGGGCATACCAAAGCTGGAAAGATCTAGACTTCTAAGTGAAAGGCAATGCTGCATGTAAGCAAATTAAAAAAAAAAAATTATTGGTTCTAGAATTGGGCTGCCACTGCAACCTGGCTAAGTGACTGGCCAGTGGATTAAATAATAAAATTCGAGCCTGGGAAATGTCCCAGATCATTAAATCACTAGTTACCATCAAGAAGACTGCAGTGAACAGTAAAAAACATCTTGCTGTTACGCTAAAATAAAATAGTTCTTAGTCTTTCTCAGAATTATAGTATTCTTAATAATATAAACATGAGTGTAACCATCTCTAGTCTATGGCGGAAGTAAAAATTATGTAGAGGAGCTACATGAATTTAAGCCACAGAATTCAGGTGAAGAAATGGCATGTAACGCGTTGCGGACTTACTGGAGAAATTGCTTTGCAATCAAATGGCACTCTGTAGAGCCAAACTTAGCCCTGGCAATCACGAAAAACGATTTAGTAACAGCATTGTCATGTCAGGAAGTAGAGGAATTTGGAGAGATTCTAGAATGGAAATATTTTCAGGCTAAGAGTTGTTATAGATGTTACTGGCTAGATCTGGGTAAGGAACAGCGAAAAGAATTCTGGTGTTGATGATGACTGTACCATGCTTGAGTGGCTGGGCACCCTGAATACCATCAAAAAAGGGAGAGGACGAACGCCATCTGTTCATGCGGGAAACTATGTATCATTATTTGGCACAACTCGTTTCCTGCTGGCCAGGTTCAGGATATTTGGTCAGATATTTTTTTTTTTTTTTTTAGGAGGATCTCAGCCAGTTGGTGAATCAGTGAAAGACTCGAGCCCCTAATTCCAGTGTTTTTGCACCAATAATAATCGTCGCCATTATAGTGTTTGAACCAGTTTAAGTCAACTAACATTTAAATAAAACTTTTTAAATTAAAAAATATTCAAAACAAAAAAGGCTGTTAGTTACATTTTATTGAAAAAAAATATGTTGAGGGTATAAACCACATTAATAATTCCGTTTTTGATATTTATAAAGTTTATCTCTGAGAATTCAAAGAATATCTATTTTGTTATTAATCTTAAAAGAGAACACAGTTAAGAGTATACTTTTTGACAGAATAATTACAGTTGATGTCCGTTCTACAGTCAAAGTAATTTATGCAAAAATGAGATAGAAAATAAATTAAATCCTAATAATAAATAGAATAAAAACTAAATCTAAAAATTTAGTCTGATTTTAATTTCTCTGACTAATGATAAGAGGAATTATTGCAATCGTATTCAATTTTCAATATTTAGTTTTCACGTAATAATAATACTATTCAGGGCCCTCTAAATCCAAAACCTATTTAATTTTAAATAACATTTCAAATCTCACAAAAAATCGTTCCATTATGTAGATCTATAATTTCTATTTGACACATTTTTTATAGAAAAAAAACAAAAACTAATTAAGGTAACTTTTGGGAGAAGAGAGGAGGTTAAACATTCATTTAAAGTGCCATTACTCATTAATTGCACAGTCTTGCCAACTAAATAATGTATTAACAAAAAAAACATTAAATGGGTAGATTCCCAAATTAAAACGAAATCAAGTCTGACCAAAAACGCCACACATTACTTACTAGATTTTCCATTATTTTGAGTTTTTAATTAATTGTATTTTTAATCAAATGTCGCTGGTTTCGATTATTTATCGATAGATGTAAAACTCGATATACAGGGTGGAACCGGATAAGTGACGAAAATTTTTTTCTGTTAAACTACATTCAAAATGTAGTACAACGCCGCCTGAACGAGTGTCCTATCTCTATCTGTTAGAAAGTTATGATTTTTTCAGGTTTTTTTCGACTAAACCCGACCTTACGTCATAAACACACTATTTCTCAACTTGTGCCTCACTTATTTACATTTTTCACCTCATTTTCGGATTCAGCATTAAATTTCCTATAATAATAGATTATTTTCGTAGTTATTTAACTTTAATCAGATTCATTTATTACAATAAGAACGTTAATTTTTTTAGGAATTTAGAATTTTCATGAATTTTCAAAAATTAGCCTCCTCGACAAAATTGGTCTTAGAGGCTGTCAAATTTCACAAAAAACTGCTCCTTTTAATACTCTTTCCAATGGTATAATAATCAGTTTCAATAATAGCTGTTTTCTTTGGTCTATTACTGAGAAAGTGCTGAAAAACACAGAGTTAGCGAAGGAAGCAAAGGGGACTGGATGAAGCGTACTCGCATATCAAAATTATTATTTATTAACAAAATCATTTCTTTAAGCGTGTAAAATACATAATTACTTAGTAATTATTGACGTATCATGTTCTCAAAATGCCGACCTCGATTCCTGACGCATAACCGAGCGCGTTTTCGCATTGCTCCCACTGTTGCTGAAAATGATAATCGTTCTTTCAGTTTTTCTGAAGCAGCAATTACCCGTCTTCTCACCTCTTCTTCACTGTTGACCTAAACCTTATAGACCTCACTCTTAAGAAAACCCCATACGAAGTAGTCCGTAGGGTTGAGGTCAGGAGATCTCGGTGGCCACGCGGTAGTTCCACCACGCCCAATCCATTCAGGAAAACGTTGCGACAACCACAGAATAATCACCTGACGTTCGCCGAATAATGAGGTGGAGCTCCGTCTTGTTGATAAATTAAATTTCTGCTAACGTTGTGAGGAAGATTCAACAACTTCTAGAAGATGAGTTGAATAAATTAACCTTTAATAAAAAAGTATCATTTTTTGTGTGATTTACAGTTCATTATCTCTTACACGCGACGATAGCCGAGCGATTAAAGGCGAGGCCCAGCAAAGCTATTGAAGTTGGTACTGGGTTCAATTCCCGCTCTCTAAGCCTTCGATTTTTATTTTAATGTTTAATATGAGAACTTTTTGGTAGTAAAGTATGTCTTTGCTAGTCGCCTCCATTGACGGACCCATAATTTGTGTTTAATTGGACTTAATAAAGCCCGCCTTAAAAAGAAAAAACAGAATAGAGGTATTAACTTCTCCCTTGGTTCTTTTACTTGTTGACTGTCCAATCAATTGTGTACTGGATAAGCAAGGTTATTTAACTGCTGAATGTATAAAAAAAAATCCTCAATCTAAAGTCCGTCCAGAAAATGTGATTACATCGATAAAGTTAGCGATACGTCTTTAAACAATCGATTGTTCACATTTTTTGTTTTGAGATTATCTCGAAAATGGGTCCTTAGATTATTCTATTCAGCAAAATTCGTGTATAAATTACATACATTCATATTTATAAGATTCACTGTGTAGTAGATTTCCAGTAACGCGTCTGTCTAATGTATTACAAAATTTATGATGTTGGTAAAATAAATAAATATAAATATTGTTTGATTTTAAATATATGCTCAATCGTTTCTCTACGCGGACGATGTAGTACTATTAGCGAGTTCCAAAGAGCATCTGCAGCATTCAGTAGCTGAATGGAATGAATGCTCAAAGAAATGGAAAGGAATGGCGCTGAACGTGAGTAAAAGCAAGGTAATGCACGTTGGAAGCACACAGGAATCAATTCGGGTGGAGTGTGAAGGGGCATTCATGGAACAGGTAGAGGAGTTTAGGTACCTAGAGAGTCTTGTTTAGCTGGGATGGCCGGAATTGATAAAGAGATGCTGAATCGGGTGGGTGTAGCCAATAAAGCCTACGGTCTGATCAGGAATACTGTGGTCGGTAAAAGAGAGGTCAGCAAAAAAAAAGTGAAATTGACCGTCTTCAAGACAGTATGGGGCAGAATCGTGGACTATGGGTTACAAGCTGCTGAAATGTGATTTCTCCGCCGGGTCGAAGGGAAAACTAAGCGTGATAAAATTAGAAATGAAACAATAAGGAGCAGCTTAAAGATAACCAAGTAGGAGAATCGGCAGTTGGGGTGGTTTGGCTACGTCTGCAGGAGAAGCGTAGAGGAGAAGATTAGGGGTGCTTGATGGAGGCCAAAGCTGAAGGCCGCAGACCAAGATTGGGCTATTTGGATTACACAGGGCGATTGGGACAAAAGCGAGGTCAGACTAGGTCTTCTATCCAAAAATTGGCCAACAACAGGGAAGAGTACATCCGTTAGTTAAGGGCCTAAGTTATCTAAAGCTCGACGCTGGAAGGCATAAGACCATTAGACGAAGACAAAGAAGAAGAAGAAGTAAAAGAAATAAATATAAATATTGTTTGAAAGAAATTTGGTAATGTTAGAACAAATTCTCTGGAGAGTTAGAGACACGTGTGTGTTCACATCAGATTTGATTTCGATTTTTTGTAATTTCCGATTGTAATTGTGATCAATAATGGATTATAATATGGCCTTGCTTTTCCACAGAGTAAAGAAGATAGATCCATTTCTTTCTTTCTCTTTTTGCTAGATGCATTTGTTGCGTGTAAAAAAGATTTGGTATACTATGTTATATTCTTTTCTAAAAGAGAAATGAACAAATTACTTGCTACCAATCACTCCATTTTGTTCAAAATAATGATTCTTCTTCTATGTAATCAAAATATAGCCCAACGAGTTTCACCATAGAGCTATATTCTCTCCTGTTCAAGTATTCAATACCTCGTTATCTGGCAACTTCTACACATACGCGCCACACTTTCTTGTGTAGAAAACATAGAAGGCATTAGCCTGTTATCATTTTCTATTATCAGGGCTCATTCTAAGTTCTACAGCGAGAGGGAGTGAATAGTAACCGACTGTACTAGACAAGGAGTTCAACTCCCCAGCAGTTCCCGTCTCTTTTAGTACTGCGTTCTAAACATTTCAGCAACAGCTGGTTCTCTCAAACCATTTCCACAAATGTCGCTGGTATCCAATTTATCGATAGATGTAAAACTCGATATATCTAAGATTAACCGGAAAGAGATACACTTCGAAAATCATGTTTCTTATTCCTAGTTTTATGAAAAGTTGATCGTCTAAAAAAAACGGCACGAAAAAGCTGTAACTTTGAAAAAAACACCCAACTTTGACAATTTTTTTCTCTCTTTCTATAAAAGATAAAATTCCCAAATTTTCTTTAAAATATAGGGAAAATCCTCGTTTATAAGAGTAATTTTTCCGAACAACTTAGATTCAATAGATTTCGAAAAAAAAGTAGCCAAAAAATGGGCAAAAACGGCATTTTCAAAAAATCTTCTTCTTCTTGTTACCTTTTTTGTAAACAACGTAGCGCCTAAATGCGTGGACCGATTTTCATGAATGAGGTGTCATTCGGTTCAGAATTTCATGTAAATGAGCCTTATGAAACTCACAAAGCTCTACATGCACTGGAAGTACTTACTGTACTGCTTATTTTAATTCTTGGGTGTCGGGTGTTAGTCTAGTAGTTAAGAGCATGGTTTTGTAAGTAGGAGATTCCCAGTTCGAATCCTGTGTATGACAACTCGTAGACTAAAAATGATTGAATACGTATTTTTTTATTTTTTTGAAATTTCCCGCCGTTAAAAAAAAAAAAATGGGTGGAGCATATAACTCTGGTCACCCTATATAGTGGGGGTACTTAAGAGAATTAGCAAATTTTTAGGGCTCGATGACCAGAAAAAGTTTGGCGGCCCCTGCGCTAACATCAAGTCCTTACAATTTAGACAGTAAGTTTGGTCGTTTGTTTATTCTATACAGGGTTTATGTGGAAGAGTGGTCGAAACTTCGGGAGGTGATTCAGCAGCTCAAATGCAACAAAATATATTCTCTTCACTTTTGCCCGATTCTCAATAGAGTCCAAGATATGTGCATTTTTAACTTTTCCGTCGATATTCGCGTTTTTCACCATAAAAATGGCCGTAACTTTATTAACACATTGCTACTTTATTTTTTACTTCCGTTTTATTAAATAATGATTGTTAAAAACTAAAATGGTTACTTTTCTTTTTGTTCCTTCTCCAAAAATTGACATTTGAGTAAATTAGTAGTGAAAAGTCGGTTACGCAAAATCCCAGTTTTCTGCATTTACACCCCCTCTGTTCGGGGTAGGATTTTATTAAAAACCAAAAAAAAAATCCATATGATCTTGAAGCTCAACAAATGCGCAACTTTTTCTGAAATTATGTGACTCCTTGATTCATTAATCATTGAATAAATGCAGTTGAAAAGTTTAACAAAAATCATCGAGAACGAATTTTTTAGACATTAAAGTAAAAATTTCATTGTTATAAGAAACGTTTTGAGGCTCTGCATTGAGCAAATTTATAGGAAATTTAATGCTCTTTCGTTTGGAATAAGCAGATTTGTTGCAGGATAAAGGATAGAAAAGTTATGGCCGTTTTTTGGCGAAAAACGCGAATATCGACGGAAAAATTAAAAATGCAAATATCTTGGACACTATTGAGAATCGGGCCAAAGTGAACAAAATATTTTTTGTTGCATTTGAGCTGCTGAATCACCTCCCGAAGTTTCGACTTCTCCTCCGTGTACACCCTGTATAGAAGGCTGTGAATGTGTAAAGAAAAATTGTCATTCATTATTGTGATTATTGGAGTTAATAGTGTTAAGTAATCGCCTATTGTTATAGGCGAAGCTTAACGTCCAACTGCCAATTAGGTGTCTTGGGCGGAAGCTCATTCATTGCTATAAACAATTTTTTTCTAACAAATAACAAGAAGCTATACGCGGGATTCGAACCGGTGATCTCCTATTTACAAATCCACTCTTCTAACCACTAGACCAAAATATTGTTTATAGCATTATTAGTAGAGCCAATGAACTAATATGTACGCTTGTGGATTATCCGTAGATTCGTCTCGGGGTTGTCTCTTTCGAGCCGAGCAACCAGCCCATGTACCGCGCCCAGAACTCTTATAAGGAACTTCTCTTTTTTGTAAAAGCAAGCACCTATACTCTGGGTAGATAGTAAAGTATGAGCTTCCGCGCCTCCGTCCACGACACTTAATTGGTAGTTGGACGTTAAGCTCCGCCTAAAAAAATAGGCAATTACTTTAATTTAGTTCTGCAACATTTATTTAAAACATATTGCCCCAGAAAAAGTTCGATTACGCGAACTTCTGAACGAAAGTAGGTGATAGCGGCCATTTTAATATAAAATATGGATTTGACCCTTATTAAATATTTATAAAAAAGCTTAAATATGCTAACAAAAATCGCAAATTTTATGCCAATTTCCTGAAAGATTTTTTTTTTTTTTTAATTCGCAAAAACCGTACATTGTTCGGAAGTGGCAAGTAAGTGGAATGCTCAAGATTTCAAACCTAAAAACAAGTATCATTTATAAATATTTTAGGATAAAAAAATGATAGGATTTTAAATAGTTTAATTATAATTAAATGTTAACAATAAAATTGCGTAAAACTGGTAGAGTAAAATCTCGAATAGTTACAGATATTGTTATTCCAAAACTTACTGCATATCGACAAACTCTAATTAGTTTGTCTTAACAACTCACTAAACAGAAGAAAATAAAAAAAATACAAACTATAAAAATAGTAGAGTAGCTCAAGTTGAAGGAGATAGCCCATAATTAGCTAAAGGTTTGCTGTTATCGGACATATGTAAACACTTCGCCACTAATTATCGCTCCTATTACCGTAATTACCGGGTATTTAATATGTTAACTAATGAATTATATGGTTGCAAAAGTTGTGGGGATTTTGCACTCTCTTTCATTTTTTTTTGTGCACTGAATGCATCCTTTCTTTATTGCATCTGTGTCCATTTTTTTTTTTTTTTTAATGTTTTTCGTTTTTAATAGAACAAGTTTGCAGGAAGAATTATTCACACCTTGACCAAGTTTTATCCTTCCATTTTCGCGACTAAGGAATTTGTGATGTCACGGAAAATATTGCAAGAATAAGTTTTCAACTGGAGGAGGGTACGGCTATGTGTGGACTGCGGGTCCATGAAGAAAAAACTAAGTATATGGTGACCACAAGAAATGGAAGAAGGCTCTGCGACCTCGAGGTCGGGCAACACCGTTTCGAAGGAGTGGGGGCTTTCAAGTATCTTGGAACTACCCTCACATCCAAGAATGAGGTAGGCCAGGACATTAGGAGCAGACTGACGGCAGGAAACAAGTGCCTGGGTGCTCTGAAAAGAACGCTCCGGAAAAAAGATGTTTCCAGGAAGGCCAAGATCACCATATACAAAACAGTGATTAGACCTGTAGTGATGTACGGGTCGGAGACTTGGACCCTGACAGTGGCAGAGGAAGCCAGATTGGACTGTTGGGAGAGGAAAGTGCTACGATGCCTATTCGGCCCAGTGAGCGAAGACGGGGTTTTCCGGATTCAGAAAAACACGGAGCTATACCAACTGTTCGGAGAGGACACCTTGGTTTCATGTGTAAAATTGAGAAGGCTCCAGTGGTTGGGTCACCTGCACCGGATGGAGAGGGAGAGATTGCCCCGCAAAATATATGAGGGACATCCTGGAGGGAGAAGGCCAAGGGGTCGCCCGAGGCTGCGCTGGCTGCAGGATGTGGAGGCAGACCTCCAAAGACTCCGTATTGGGCAGTGGAGGAGGAAAGTTGGGGATCGTTCCGAGTGGAGAGATTTGTTGATGGAGGCCAAGGCCCTTAATGGGCTATAGCGCCAATGATTAGATTAGATTAGAAGTTTTCATAGCTGTTTGCTGTGGGAAACCCGGAGCTTACTATGATTGGGGCCGCTGTGGATGGCCTCTTGGGCGATCATTGTTCGGCTTCCAGCACAGGGCGTATCCACTCGGGCCTAGTGTCATACTCTTGGCAGCTGTTCTGTAGGACTTCACGTGTTTTGAGCTGAAGATAATTTCTTAAAGAGGCGCCACAGTAGGCGAACAGCAAAAAAGACGGAGACCCGGAAAGCTAAGAATTATAGCGGTACTGGTTTCGATTTCCCGGTCTAGATCTTGGATTTTTATTTAATGCTTAACCCTTTGAGTTCCGGGGAACACGATCTAGCCCCTCTTAAATTTTTTTTTTTATAAACTTTTTTTCAGAATGTGCCCTTTTCTATAAGGTTTGAAACTTAATATATTTTGCATCCCAAATTATACTCTAATATGTTACGTATAATATGTATAAATTTTCTAACAGAATTCTTCAAAATTCACTTTCATAGAAAGTATTTCCGTACCACTGCCAAAAGGAATAAAAACGGTCGGTATTTTTCCGCGTATGTACAGAAAAAATATCTGGTACTCAAAGGGTTAATAAAAGAAATTTATATGAAACTACGTTTGCAAATAGCTTCCGTCCACAACACCTAATTTGGTAGTTGGACGTAAAGTTCGCCTCTAAAAATAGGCTATTACTTTACTTTTAATTTCTTAGGATCAGCAAACGGTCGAAAATTTCTTCAATCTTTGCTGCCAAAACAAATGAAGCACTTCCAAAGCCGATTCTGCTGGTAGCTGTTCGCTTTACTTGACATGAACTAGGCTGACTGTCAGCCAAACCTTAGGAACATCAGGCGTTTATTATTTATTGGAACCATAGGCTCAGGATCACCTCCTCAGGGTGGTGAATCAGAACGAGAGGAATACGGCCTCGTTTAATCTCGAAGTAGAAGTTATTTAGCCCAATTTGTGCGAACCCTATTAGTGATACCCCCAGTTGTTGAATAGATATTAAAGGTCAAAGAGAAAAATTACAATTTTTCTGGTCATATTTGAAGACAATTTCTTATTTCATTTTTTACTTTTTAAATGTAATAGCTTTCTCAATTGCAATATGAGACCCTAGATCACAAATAAAGGAGATATTTTTTCCAACCAGACTTACAAACGGTTCAGTGTCTGCTAGACTTTTCTCACAATTTTTGGCAAAGGAAATAATAATTTAATTATTAAAGGTATTAGATAAGTGCTGGAGGGACTCAGAAGAGATGCATGCAAGTTGAAAGGGACTTAAAATGAAGAAAAACTGAATATAAATTGTAGTTTAGCAGTAATTGTTTGCAACGATGAACTGCAGGACCAGCTGAACATTGTTGCATACATCAATTGAAGAGCATGATGCAAAAAGGAGTTATCTACAGTTTTTTTAAAATTTTTAGTAGGGACAAAAAACTAAATATGCTTGAAGATGTATTCCTTATGTTGTGTCTGCTGTAAGGATTAGTTAATATATTGTGATGGGGGTCATTTGGGGCTCAGTTTTGAACTTTCTAGGGCATTTCTTTAAGCTTGCTATAAGCAAAAGTTATTTTGCAGCTAAAACTCTTTTTTGCGCACCAAAAAGTCATAATTTTCAGTAAAACTTGAGTACATATTAAGTACTTTAGTCAACAGATTTCTTGTTTTTTGAGCTTTTAATAGGCATTTTGTGTCTTGTCGAAGCGAATGTTAAGATATATTATTATGCCTGTCAAAAAGAAAAATAATAATATCTACCTAATATAAACATTTTGGTTTGATTGATTGTGTCATCTTTTCTGTTTGAAGCAAAAGAAAGTTATCTGCAGTAGAAAACTCATTTTTGCTCCAAAATCTAACCTAGGTTAGAGAATAAGTAATAATAAACGAGTCTGCATAAAGACTCGTTTATGCACCAAAAGATGTAGAATTGAACATCCGCAAGATGGGTGCCGCGATTGCTCACGCTTGACCAAAAACGAAATCGTGTGAAGTGTTGCAAGGACGGTTTGCAGCTGTTCCAGAAGAATCCGCAGGACTTTAAGCGTCGTTTCGTCACTGTGGATGAAACATGGATACATCACTACACTCCTGAGACCAAAGAACAATCTAAACAATGGGTTACCAAGGGGGAATCTGCGCCAAAAAAAAGGCGAAGACCGTTCCTTCGGCCGGAAAGATTATGGCGACTGTCTTTTGGGATTCGCAAGGAATAATCCTCATCGACTATCTGGAAAAGGGTAAAACTATTACAGGTGCATATTATTCATCGTTATTGGACCGTTTGAAAACCGAGCTGCAAGAAAAACGCCCACGATTGGCCCCACAAAAAAGTCCTTTTCCATCACGACAACGCACCAGCTCACCACCTCAGCAGTTGTGGTCGCAAAATTAATGGAAATAGGGTTCCAACTCGTTTCACATCCCCCCCCTATTCTCCAGACTTGGCTCCCTCGGACTACTATTTGTTCCCCAATATGAAGAAATGGCTGGCGGGAAAAAGATTTTATTCAAACGAGGAGGTGATTGCAGAAACGTATGGCTATTTTTCAGACTTGGACAAATCCTATTATTCGGAAGGGATCAACAAACTAGAGCAGCGTTGGACGAAGTGTATAAGCCTAAAAGGAGACTATGTTGAAAAATAAAAAAGGTTTACCCCAAAAAATTAAGTAGTTTTTATTTTTGCACGGACTTTTCAAACGACCCTCGTACAATAGGGGGGCGCCACTAAACACATTTTCTGGGGAAAAAAAAATGTAGATAACTCCTTTTTGCATCAAGCTCTTCAATTACAAGCAAGCCTTATTTTTTGTTCATGTAATGTGTGTGTTTTTTCAGGCTGGAATAACCAATAGATACGCTAAGACCTCTGAAATAGTATCTAGTCCATTTCTCACATCTTTTTTTTTAGCAAGGATTACAGCTAAACGAAAGTGGATTTTTTTAGGACGTGCTTGGCGAAGAAAAGACCCGAGTTACTAGGGCAAAGGGATTTTGCCTCTTATCTCAGCAAAATTCTGTTTAGGATGTACAGGAAATGACAGCAATTTAAAGGGTAAATAACATTCGGTGACTATCTTATGAGACAGTCCAACCAACAAACTAATGTTCATTTATTTTTGCTAAAAAAAAAAGTAATGCTATAAACTGTAAACGATATTAAAAAACAAAACAATATAATTTTCATAACTTTACAACTAAAGACAGTATTTATTAAAAATAAGAACTAGTCTCATTATGATTAGTTCTTATATTTTATTTTGTATTATAAATTATGGATGGATAACGATCTGTGTTTACAAGACGCAACACTCGTATATGATTTGATTCTATCTTAACACATAACTTTAAATAATATTTAAGATTTTTTTTTTGTATTTATTTTTTTAATAATAGAAATAAAATAGAATTAAATTTAAAAAATGGAAAATTTCCTATCATAATATTCATCTATTTTGTTAGTGAACTTAAAAAATTCTTCCACAGTTTTATAAGTAAGTTTAAAATAAATAATATCATCTCACATACTGTGGATATCCCTACAGATATTTTAATACTTTACAGAAATATTAAAATGCATCAGAAAAAGTTAATAAAAACCAAAAGCTAGGAAGAGAGTAATTTTCTTCTTTGTTGGCTAGTCTTTTTATTCAATATTTAAATCTTTGTATATATTTTATAGATAAAAAGTCTAACTTTAATTTATTTTCTATTAAAATGAGCAAAGTTTTCTTCTTCATCTTTACTTTTAGTTATTTATTTTTTTTTAGATTTTTCTCCCCCATCAAAACCACAAATACCAGTAAAGCTGGTTTTATTTTTTTTAAAAAAATGTTATTGAACTATTTTTTTTATTCTTTACTATCATCTTAGTGGAGATCTTTATTTTGAGATAGCTCCTTGCTTCATTTTTGTGTAGACCATCGACCGGTTTCTGGTTTCTTGAAAAAATAAAAAAAAAATGGTGTGCTTAAAAAAAAAAAAAATGTAAGCTTAAAAACTGTCTGAGTATAAAAAAAAAAAATTATTTGAAAAAATTCGTTACCTCTCTCCCCCCCCCAAAAAAGAGTTATCGTAAATATTGTAAAGAAATAATCTGGTATATAACAACGAATCACACGGCTTGCTCTTAATTGAAATTATTACAATTATTCGAAAATTATGGTTCCTACAAAGTTCATTTTTATCACAACAACACTGGAGATTGATTCAACGAAAGAGAAACTGATGTTAATTAAACAATTTGATGTAAGTGGAATGTTTTGATATGAACATCCAAAAATGTTGGCAAAAATATGGAGAACCATCAAAATGGTTAGAAATTGTTGGTTAAAACGGTAGCGAATAAAATTAAAAGATGTGAACGAGGAGGAAGAAATCGGTGAAGATAAAACAGGAGTTAATAATAAAAAAAAAACAAAAAGATGCTGAAAAGGGATAATTGGAAGAATATGAAATTGAATGACATAAAGAAGGTGATGGATTAGCTATGCGGTTAGCGTACTCGTTTCCCACGCGAAAATCCCGGGTTCAAATCCAGCTGTATGGCCCTTAGATTTTTTTTCTTTCTAACTGCTTCTTACAGTTCACTATCCGGGTTTTCTGTAACGAGAGTACACTGTACGGAGGCTGGTAGTGTACTGAAAAAAGCTCTGAGGCGGTCAAATAACCTCAGATGTTGGCGCGCCTTAAATCATTTGAACAAAACAAAAATAGTACAATAACCTATAGAGTAGAACAGGGATGGCGAACCTTTTTGAGACGTGGGTCAAATTTTGTTCATTTTTTGTAGTACTAGCTCTTGGGTCACTAATGCCCATTTCACACAAGAGTTAAGTTTAAAAATTTTAAACTGAATATTTTCAAAACTAAAACATCTTTAAAATTCAGTTGGCTTAACGGGTAAAACGGGACGAAACAAGTGGCTATGGAAGTCTCTTTTTACCAAACATAACTGAACTAAACTTTATAAAAGTGTGTTTTATCTGAAGAAAAATCTAAATATAGTTATTTGCTTTGGGTTGTCGATTTTTTTTGTAACAAACAAAATATGAGTAAAATTATACAATTTTATTTGATATTTTGTAAAACAATTTTGCTTCATTTCAAATACTGCAAAAGCATTTGTCGTCATTTGCGTTTTAGAACTGTAACGATCAAACTAAAGGTTATAGATAGCATTTCAAATTGCTTTTGTGACAATGCGTGGTTGCAAAAAAAATACAGATAGAGTATAAATTATCCACAACAATTAAAGTAATCTAAATCAGCTCGCGTAAACAAACAAATGGTTGGCTAGCAATTTGTGGGTCAGTATAAAAAGCTTGCGTGGGTCATAGGTTCGCCGTCACTGCTATAGAAGAAGGACGAATATATCCAAAGATGCAGTGTTGACCTTAAGCTTAAGCAGGATGCAATTGAACTATAAAGCTTTTGGGCCTAAAGGAAGCATGAGTAGTTTGGGGAACTCGATAACCGCAAAGCTAAAACAACAGATGCCAGGGAAATTGGTGTTTAAAACCAAAGTATCACTGCCATCAATTTTCAAACTAACAGAGAGAAATGTTTTATTGATTTTGTTCTAGATATAGTTTTGGGCATTTTACTGACTTAAAATAAAACTATTAGCAAATAGTTAGGGTTATTTAAGAGGGATTATGACCGTAGAATAACCTGAACAGATATAACCTACGAAACACCAATAGTTAACCCTCTGAGATTAACTTTTAATTAAATATTCTAAAGAAGTGGCTAGTTCAGTTCATCCCTAAACGATACTTACAGTAAGAGACAGTCGTGTAAGTTTGTTTACACCAGATTTGGGTTTTTAATCAGTTGAGGTAAAAACAAAAAGTATTAGTAAATATAAAGTTAAAAATAAAAACGGATGCATGAAAATTGACTTTAATAATTCTCTTTTATTAATTACAGTTGAATTACGTTACATTGGCTCATTTCTTTTTTTTTAGTTTCAATTCTTTGTTGAGATAAATTTACTGAATTGATTCTTTCTCATGATAAATTCAACCATTAGCTAGTGTTTTCTTCTATTTTTCTCATTCTTCAAAATAATTCTTCTCTGTATTTTTAATTTCCTTGTAGATTCTTTTAGTTGATAAACTGTAAATAATTCTGTCTTTTATGTTTCTTTATAATAAAGTGAAGTTTCTTCATGAAGAAGAAATGAATGGCTTTTTTCAGTGACATTGAAATAAAATCATTATTTCTTAATATTTAAGTAACTATATCAAATTATATAAAATAATTTTTGCAATAATTATAGAAAAGACAGAAAGATATTGCAAAATTTTATTAAACGAAATTTAGCTTTATTTTTTCCAAAACTTAAGTCTTTCTTGAAATCTTCAGATGTGTAAATTTTTTTGTTTGTAACTAAAATCAATTAATGAAATATTGAATTTAACAAAACAATTAATTTAATTTACTGAATTTCTTGAGTTCTTCCAAGCTGCATCACAGCGTACCCTTGGGACAAGTTCAACATACCAAGGCGAGTCAAAAGGTTAAAAAAGAGGCTATTTTTTTATTTTAATTTTTCTCAATATTCTTATTGTTCGTAAGACTAAGGATTATTCTAATTAGGATACAATACTTTGTTCATTTTTAACAGAATTTATTATTATAAATTAAAGTGTTCATAAGTGTTCATTTTAAGACGGCTCAAATGCATTTCATGCTTAAACGGTTAATCTGAGCGAAAAATGGTAGAGGAAAAATTTGTTGCCCGTCACTTCTAGTTTCAGAATATGTGACTTGATTTTAGATTCCTGCCCGCATACGCGGCTGACGCGCGACCAAAAGTGAGGGTTTGCGGTTGATCCCCATTTTCATATACACCGTTTTAAAGAGTATAAAAAGTTATGAAAGAAACCGGAAACCGCAATTCGATATCTCCAAAATTAAAGGCGCTAGGCCGTTTCAAAAATCTGCTATTTATTAATCATATTTCAATTTTTTTAACTTGTTATCAAAGAGAAAGAAGAGCACGCGATAGGTCATTTTTATGTATTTTTTCATCCCCTTTCTACTAAAAATATTGCCAAGGCAGTAAAGCTAGTAGTTTTCTTAATATCAGGGAAATAAGTCGTTTTCCTAGTGATTTTTCTAATGTTAAGAGCTTTAGATGTTCTCAAGCATACACAAAATGGCTAAAAACTAATTTTACATCTGTTACAAACAAGAAGGTTTAATAATTATTTGGTAATTTTGGGAAAAATGGAAACCTCCTGCCACATATTTAAGTGATCAATATCTTTCGTGTAAAGGATCAAACTTATTCTTTAATTTATCAAATAATGCACTTTACTCAACTTGTGAAGCATGTACTGTGCCTTCAAAGGTGTCTCCTCTGGCTCGCAAGCCAGGTTAGCCTGGAGTTTATCAACTGCTCTCTGTATCTGAGGAGGCAACTGCGAACCCTCACTTTTAGTCGCGCGTCAGCCGCGTATGCGGCCAGGAATCTAAAATAAAGTCACATATTCTGAAACCAGAGGTGATAGGCAACAAATTTTTCCTCTACCATTTTTCGCTCAGATTAACCGTTTAACCATGAAATGCATTTTAGCCGTCTTAAAATGAACACCCTGTATACGAGCCAATATTCGCGAATCTCTAGTATAAAAGAAGCTCTAAAATATTATTTGCGTTTAGAAAAGCAATATTTTCTTAAAACCAAAAATGGCACGCGCTTGAATGACCGCAGTAGTAATTTAAAAAAAAAAATACCAAAAACGGAAAATGCGATTAGGACCGCAAAAATTGTTATTCATTTTTATCTGACATGAGGTGTTTGATTTTATTTTTTTTTAAAGTTTCTGACCGGTTTCAGATATTCACTGATAATCAGTGATTTGATACATCAATTAGTTATAGAAAATTTCACGTAGAAAACAAAAATATCCTAAACTGATAAATTAATCTCTGGTGATGGTTGAAAATACACTCAGCAGCAAAAAAAACCGGACACTTAATATTTTTTATATTAAAAGCTGATTATCAGTAATGTGTTTGCTTTTGTGGGTAATCTGGTTATTACAGAGAAGGAAGGGTCTAAGTCCATTGAACTAATCCCGTCAGGAGTAGTAGGGCATGAGATAAGACTCAGATGTGGCTTATTTGTCTTGAGGCTGCTTTACCTGACGGAACTCTTCTAAACTGTAAGCAGGTTTTCGCACCTTTAAAGATCTTTAATTTATTAAGCACGCCTCTTCTGTCATTAATAGACGTGTATTTTTTAATTTTGGTCCAGAATAATGGTTCTTTCGAATGTAGACGTTGCCCGAGCTGATGCCTTGGTAAGAGAAGGCCGGAGCGTCCGATCTATCGCAGAAACGCTTGGAGTAGCGAAGCCCACCATTAAAGATGCACTCCGGCGTTTCCGGGAGACTGGCAGTTACGAGCGGAGGGCTGGCAGTGGCCGACCAAGGGCCACAACTGAAGTGGACGATCGATTTATCACGCTATCAGTATTAAGGGACCGCCATTTAACTGCTCCTGAGGTTCGGGACAGGCTTCAAGTGGCGCGAAATACGCGTGTTAGCTCGGACACAGTACGGCGGAGACTGAGGGAGCGTGGACTGGAAGCAAGGCGCCCCGCGACAGGGCCCCAACTCCTGGAAAGGCATGGTAGAGAAAGGCGATTATTTGCCGACCAGCATTTTCATTGGACTGTAGAGCAATGGGGAAAAGTTTTATTCACAGATGAGTCTCGCTTTGGTCTATACCACTCAGACGATCGAGACAGAGTGTGCAGACGATCAGGGGAGCGATTTGCTCAATGCAATCTTCGCGAGTCACGATCTTTCGAAAGGAGATCAGTTATGGTTTAGGGTGGAATCAATTTCCACGCCCGCACTGAATTGATTTTCATTGATAATGGCTCTGACTGCTCGGAGGTACATTGAGGAAGTGCTCCTAGAGGCTGTGATCCCGTTTGCTCCATTTATTGGTGACCAATTCATTTTGATGCAGGATAAAATGCTCGCCCACATACCGCCAGAATTGTTACCGAGCAAGTGGGAATCACAGTTCTGGGACTGGCCTGCACGAACTCCCGATATGAATCCCATAGAACATTTATGGGATAATTTAGGAAGGCGTGTTAGACATCGTCATCCTCTTCCTAGTGACTTTAATCAGCTCCAAATTGCTCTTCGTGAAGAATGGGATGCTCTGCCGGTGGAGTACGTCCCAAATTTAATTTCATCAATGCCTGACAGGGTTAGGGCCCTTCGCCGTAGAAGAGGGAGAAATACCCGCTATTAGAAGAACATCCTTTGTCAGAAAACCTGTTAAAAATGAAGAATAAAGTTTAAAAAAAAGGTGTTAATTTCTTATTTTTACTTTATTTTATAATTTTTTGTAATTAATTAATAAAACTTATTCATTTGTGGCAGATTTTGTGTAAATAACTTATAAATAAACCAATTCTTACCATAAATTAAAAAGATTAACGTATTTAACAAAATTATGAGACCAAATCTGAGTGTCCGGTTATTTTTGCTGTTGAGTGTACAAAACTAGACAGAAACTGGACAAAAAAAAATCGAAAACTTTTTGACTCACCCTGGTAAAAATAAAATTTATTTTCAAAGTTCATAGAAAATAAATAAAATAAATAGTATAACTAAACATAAATATTTGGGAAGCTAGGTTATTTGGTTTAGAAATCTTTCGAAGCTATAGGAGAATTGTTGAATATGGAAAGCATAAAAAATAAATAATAATTATAATAAGGATGTTACATGCATTGAGTAAATAGAGCAAAAGGATTGCTGCAGAACAAAGTTAGAACAATATCGGACATTAACAATAAGTGAAAACAATAACAAGGAATGTGAATCAACAATCATCATGGAAGATTTCTGGGTCCAAATAATGGCAATACTAAATTTTGGAGAGAATGAAATTAATTTCTCTTGCTGCAATCTATAATTTACTAAATTTCTTTGTAAGTTTAGGGAAGGGATTAGCCGAGTGGTTAGCGAATCCTGGATACCAACACGGAGTTAGTGAGTTCAAATCCAGCTGCTGGAACCTTAGTTTTTTTTTTCTCTCTCTCTCTCTTCCTAGGAGCTTCTTACGGCTCCTCTGTCACCGGTGGATGGACAGTGTTGCCTGTAAAGAGAGAACACTGTACGGAGGCCGGCAGTGCACTGGGTGCCAATAACCTCAGATGTTGACGCGCCTTAAATCATTAAGGAAAATAAAAAAAAATACTGTTATCGATATATTCAGTTTGTACAACATCAATCGATACTTTAACTGGAATCGCGCTTTCCTATTTGAGGGAATACTAGACTGAAGATACCAAAGCTTAACGGCCACTGCGTCTTACTAGTGATTAAAGCGAAGACACTCGTAACTATCTTCGATTATAACGAGATATTTGACCAAATTTTATCTATCGATAATACTAAAACAGAAATGAATAAGAAACTTTCTAGTTTATAATACCTTTCTTAATTTATGAGAGGCACAAAACCAAATTCTAAATTAAAACTATATTATACATTTTTATTTTACGATTCTTAGAGACTGTATTCGTGCAGATACTCGATTTTTTTGAGACCTCACTGGAAACAAACCGTTTTAAACGTTCCCTTCAGTCTGAAAAAAAGTGTCTTTTTATAAATTTGTCTATGTGGGTTCTTTGTTTGTCTCTGGTATGTGCACATAATTGAGCCGTACACTGCACAACTCGATTATTAACTCCATAAAACCATAAAAGTGGAGAAATGCGATGAAATGATTGGTACATTATCTTTTAAAATTCCTGTTTATAATATAAATTCAAATAAAGTTACTGATATCATTCAAGCGCCTGCTACATGAATCTGAGTTGAATTATTACAACGATTTACATTAAAGCACGGAGTTAATCAAAATGGCTTCTGAAATAAATTATTTATTATTTTAATGACCCAAAAATTGTTTTATCGTTTACCGAGTGTTTTAATACTTTTAAGATATTTCAAAAAGTGGAGTTAATCGATTTGTGCAATAAACGGCTCACAAAGACAAAAAAACTCCCAATGAAATCCGAATTTCATATTTCGCTTAAATGCTAAAGAACTTACACTTCACCCAAATAGATTAGTTATAAATAAGTAATAAGTTAGTATGGCACTAGTTGCATTTACGTAGATCAATAAGTTTTATTTGGAATATTGTTCTGTGATACTTGAATTAAGTGCACTACTTAGAAGAGTATAGGTAGGCTTTCTCTATAAAGTGACATTACTATTTATTGTACTGTTCTTACCACCTGTACGAGGGTCGTTTGAAAAGTCCGTGCAAAGTCAGAGAGATAGCACTACTGGCGCGTATCGAGGTTATGTTTAGTTAGTAGCATCTCTTGGAAGAACACACACCAAGTTTCAGCCAGATCGGTCTATTTCTTTGTGTTTGGCATTCGTTTGAATCGAGGAAGTCGAGTGATTTTCAAAAAATGGACGAAAAAGAATTTCGTGTGTTGATTAAACACTACTTTATGAAAGGCTAAACGCCTCAGGAGACTAAAGAGAAGCTTGATAAACATTATGGTGACTCTGCACCTTCGATTAGAACAGTTTATAAGTGGTTTCAAAATTTTCGGAGTGGCCCTTATGGGCACAAGTGACGCTGAACGTTCTGGACGCCCTGTTGAGGTTACTACTCCAGAAATCATTGATAAAATCCATGATATGGTGATGGATGACAGAAGAGTGAAGGTGCGTGAGATTGCTAGTGCTGTGGGCATCTCGAATGAACGGGTACATAATATTTTGCATCAACATTTGGACATGACAAAGCTATCCGCAAGATGGGTGCCGCGATTGCTCACGCTTGACCAAAAACGAAATCGTGTAAGGACGGTTTGCAGCTGTTCCAGAAGAATCCGCAGGACTTTAAGCGTCGTTTCGTCACTATAGATGAAACATGGATACATCACTACACTCCTGAGACCAAAGAACAATCTAAACAATGGGTTACCAAGGGGGAATCTGCGCCAAAAAAGGCGAAGACCGTTCCTTCGGCCGGAAAGATTATGGCGACTGTCTTTTGGGATTCGCAAGGAATAATCCTCATCGACTATCTGGAAAAGGGTAAAACTATTACAGGTGCATATTATTCATCGTTATTGGACCGTTTGAAAACCGAGCTGCAAGAAAAACGCCCACGATTGGCCCCACAAAAAAGTCCTTTTCCATCACGACAACGCACCAGCTCACACCTCAGCAGTTGTGGTCGCAAAATTAATGGAAATAGAGTTCCAACTCGTTTCACATCCCCCTATTCTCCAGACTTGGCTCCCTCGGACTACTATTTGTTCCCCAATATGAAGAAATGGCTGGCGGGAAAAAGATTTTATTCAAACGAGGAGGTGATTGCAGAAACGAATGGCTATTTTTCAGACTTGGACAAATCCTATTATTCGGAAGGGATCAATAAACTAGAGCAGCGTTGGACGAAGTGTATAAGCCTAAAAGGAGACTATGTTGAAAAATAAAAAAGGTTTACCCCAAAAAATTAAGTAGTTTTTATTTTTGCACGGACTTTTCAAACGACCCTTATTATATTAATAAGAATCAAACGTGGAACTGTTTCCAGATTTTAAAGAAAATCAGTGCCAACTTTTTGCCCGTTTCCCGTTTTTTGGAAATTTTCTTGCAAATAGCGTCCAAGACTTTTTTTTTAAAAAAACTATAGTATAGTGATTAAAAAAACAAAGAACAAACATAAATTTACTAAATCTAAAACATTTTTCGCGTTAAATATCGATTAAGGTTACTTCTAAAAGAGAATTTACATCGTACTTTCCTTCTTAAGTGATTATAATTAAATATGACTCAAAATCTCGAAGTTTGGAGAATATTAATGAGTTAGAACCTTGAAAATAGTAGTAAGTCAAAGTCATGTGAGTTCACCGCAGAACTTTTTTTTAAATTATTAATAAAAAAAGAACAAGAATAGTAAATTTAAATAAATTAATATATAATTGGTAGTTGTAAATATTAAAGATTTATCAGTTACAACTAATACAGCATCAGTACTCAAAAGTTCTGTGAGTAATTCACATTAGATAAATTTTTATTTGTGGGCTTGGAAGGATTTCAAATCCTTGTACAAAACTTGATGAACTTATATTGTGAAAGCATTCAATTTGTGAAAGATATAGAGGCAAATAAAACAGAAAAACTTATTGATAAAAGTTTGTTGTATGGTTACAAAAGAATAGAGGAGAACAAGGAGAAGTTATTGAAGCAGAGTGAGAAGATATGGAAAGAGGATGCTGTAAAGGAAGTAAGTAAGGAACTGATGGAACTGAAAGAAGCAAAAAGGATTGTAAGGAACGCAGTTAGACAACAAACCTCTCTTCTACTGACCGTATCAAAAGGTCCTTGCACTTTCTAACAAGCCTGTGCTAATTTATGGCAAATCGACATCTTTGATTAAGCAACAACACTCGAATGACAATTAAAGCATTATGCAATAAATGCGTCAGATGTTAATAGGTATGGTAATGAAGTCACTTGAGCAATAAAGGATTGATTATATTGTCATGAATGCCAGGAAAGGTGGAACAATTTAAAGGATTTGGGGAAGCCATTATCACTGATAAAAAAAGGCTAGATGGAGGTGGCAGTTGATCTAGCCAAATCCCAGGTACATCAAATTCCATTCCTGACAATACAACCCGCTTATACCGGTCCCAAACCGCTCTTTACTCGTATCCTTCAACTGATCACATAATACAGAACGGCATCCTTCGAAATCATTGTCGGCCCTCTCCTTCGTCGGTTATCATGTGCTAGCCAACTCAATCATGATGGTCAACGTTAGATGAATCAGTTCTTTCATTATCCACATTCAATTCTTTCAAGCCATTTACTTATTTATGTATTGTAACCATAATTGTTCCCTATAGGCTGGTGTAAATTAAATAGAGTTAATAATAATAATAATAATAAGGGAAGAAATTAGCTATGCGGTTAGCGTACTGGACTCCCACGCGGAGGTCCCGGGTTCGAATCCAGCAGCTGACCCTTAGATTTTCTCTTCCTAGGAGCTTCTTACAGATCACTGTCCGGTGATGGACAGTGTTGTCTGTAACGAGAGAACACTGTCCGGAGGCCGGCAGTGCACTGGAAAAAGCTCCGGGCGCTAATAACCTTAGATGTTGACGCGCCTTAAATCATTAAATAATAATAATAATAATAATAATAATTGTATGGAGCACTTTAGCAGACCCAGGCTCCACCCTACCTTGTTAAGCAAGGTGTAGTGTATGGAAGCTATGGGTCTACACGTGTCTTTCCCAGTTCGTGTAGTATAAGGAAATTAGAAGAACCATGATAGTGGGCGCTAATGACCGTAGAAGTCGATGCGCCGGGGGAAAAAAACAAAAAATATTTGTAGAAGGTACCTCACAAATATGGGGCTAACACCTCTCCCATTGCATGTCCAGCTTTGAGATCCCCCCCCCCAAAGGGCACATCTACATGAGATTCCGAATCGAATAACACCTCATTCATGAAAATCGGTTCACGCGTTTAGGCGCTACGTTGTTCGCCAAAATAAGGTAACAAGAAAAAGAAGTAGTATTTCCAAAACTCCCTTTTTTGATAGGCTAATGTAGAAAAATGAGACTAATAAACGAGGATTTGCTCTATATTTTAAAGAAAATTTGGAAATTTTATCCTTTATAAAAATAAGAAAAAAAATGGTTAAAATTGAGTGTTTTTCTTCAACGTTACAGCTTTTTCGTGCAGTTTTTTTGTGACGATCAACCCTTATAACAACTGTCCTACCGGACAGTTTTAATCTTTCCACATCACTTGTTTAACATTTAATTTTATAATATACTAATAATATCAGTAAAATATACGTAATACGAGAATATACATATTTTTTTTTTGGTATTAAGTACGTCAAATCGTGTATTTCGTGAGAATTAGTCACAATCGCAATCCTTCCCCTTATTACGAGTAAGACAAGGGTAATATAAATGAAATTATACTTAATAATAAATGTGAGCCATTCATTTTTTGTTTTGTTTTTTAATTAATGAATTCATAAGCCAATTATAAGAGCCACATGTGGCCACGTTTGACACATAACGCCACATGTTTGGGAAGGCTACATAGCCCCGTCCACTATCTACAACTTTTAATACAAATAAAACTACATGCAACTAACTCCTTAATACCTATCCCTAACAAACACGCCAACTACCGTCCTCTGACCTCATCTACAAAACTCATTCATTTTAGCTTTATGGGTTATACAGTTTTCAGTGAATTTTTCACAAACACAAAAAAAGAAAAAGAAAAGGAAAATCTGGTATTAACACTCCAGTAGTTTTTCCTTATAATACGTAATTTAATTTTCTTCAATTTTCAACTATTTCAAAACAGTAATTGACAACAATATTAAACATGTCCATATTAAAGGTACCATTTTCCACCAAATCACTAAAAAAACAACTATAAAAATCTTTTCAGTGAAATGATGCTTTCATCCAGCCAATTTTCCCTAATTTAGGAATTTTATATTACGTATTTAATCTTTATTAAAATGTATTTGATATGGATTAGTCCATATAACGTTACTTTAGACCAAAGACCAGCCTAGAAGTGCCTAAAATCGAATATCCCAAAGAATATTTTAAAATAAAATTATCGAATTTTCTACAGTAAAATTAATAAAAGACAACCGGATAATCAAACGTTTAAGATATGGCATTTCCTGTTTTAAAAATTATAGGTAGTTGTTGCGAGCATGGACTTAGAGGCATGCCATACAAATCACTACATTAATTGATAAAAAATTAACTTAGCTTAGGATTCAAGATTGGCAAGGAATCGGTCAAATAAAACAACTCGTCTTTTGTTGTAATTAGTCTATTGTATCTGTCCCATTGTCATTACCAAAATTCCCGTGTAAGTCCCGCTATATCTGTATACGAGGTGTGTTCAAAAAGTAACGGGAATTTTTAAATTTCGCGGGTTTGGAGAGTCTGATTGTAAAATTTTTTTTTTTATTATGTTGGTACACATGCCCCTGAAGTACGATAAAATTTTCAGTAATATTCATTGTTTACTTCTTAAGTGGCAGCCGTTAAGGTTAGACGTGTTTTTCGAGCTTGGGGATTTTTGTTTGTTAAAAAAAATGGATCAAAGAATTTGTATTAAATTTTGCGTAAAAAATGAAATAAAGTGTAATAAAGTGTGTGAAATGTTAATAAAGGCATATGGTGAGTCTGCTATGAGTAAAACAAGGATTTACGAGTGGTATAAGCGTTTCCAAGATGGCCGCGAAAACGTTGAAGATGACGAACGACCTAGACGTCCAAGCACATCAACAACCGATGAAAACGTGAAAAAAGTGAAAGAAATGGTTATGAACGATCGCCGAATCACAATCAGAGAAGTCGCTGATGATGTTGCCATATCAATTGGCTCATGCCATGAAATTTTTTCGGATGTTTTGGGTATGAAACGTGTGGCAGCAAAATTTGTTCCAAAATTGTTGAATTTCGAACAAAAACAGCGGAGAATGGAAGTTGCTCAAGAGTCACTCAATGAAGTCGACAACGATGCGGATCTACTGAAACGTATTATAACAGGTGACGAAACATGGGTTTACGGATATGATGTCGAAACTAAGGCTCAATCGTCCCAGTGGAGGCATTCTGGATCGCCAAGACCGAAAAAGGCTCGACAAGTGCGGTCGAATGTGAAGGTTATGCTCACTGTGTTCTTCGATTTTAATGGCATAGTGCATCATGAATTCTTGCCACAAGGTCAAACAATCAATAAGGAGTACTACCTACAAGTTCAACGCCGTTTGCGTGAAGCAATCCGAAAAAAACGCCCGGATTTGTGGCAAAACAATTCATGGATTTTGCACCACGATAATGCACCTGCTCACACTTCATTGCTTGTTCGTGAATTTTTGGCCAAAAACAAAACTTTAACGATGCCCCAGCCTCCATATTCGCCAGACATGGCTCCATGTGACTTTTTTCTATTTCCAAACATAAAGAGAACATTAAAAGGCCGTCGTTTTACAAGCATAGATGACATTAAAAGCGAATCGCTGAAAGAGCTGAAAGCTATCACAAAGATCGAGTTTCAGAAGTGTTTCGAGGATTGGAAAAAGCGCTGGCACAAGTGTATTGTATGCGAAGGGGACTACTTTGAAGGCGACAATATTAATGTAGATGAATAAATAAATATTTTTTTCAAAAAACGAAAATTCCCGTTACTTTTTGAACACACCTCGTATATATATGTACCTGTTCTCCAGTTCTGGCTCTCAGTTTTCTGTAACTCAACCAACCCGCATAGCCACGTAAGTTTTCAATAATTATAAAGAATTTATTGCATTTTACTGTTTATTTTTTTAGTATTACTGATTTTCTATGTTACTGACTCTGTTAATTGTTTTATATTTGTAATATCCAGGCCCTGAAGAAGACAATATATTTGCCGAAACGTTGGCAAAAAGACGAGTTTGTTTTTTATTTGACCGATTCCTCGCCAATCTTGAATCTTAAGTTTCAACTATTTACGGTCACGAAACCTATATATTCAATTAACTTAGCAAGAAAATTTGAATGAATTACTCAAAATTACGTGCTAAGTTTAGAGTAAATCATTAGAAATTTAAAAAAAAAAAAATGCTTCTGCCAAAATTTTCACTGATCAGATTAAAACTATTCAGGTAGGACAGTTGTATAAGGGTTGATCGTCAAAAAAAAGTGCACGAAAAAGCTGTAACGTTAAAAAAAACACCCAACTTGGACAATTTTTCTCTCTTTTTTAATATATAAGATAAAATTCCCAAATTTTCTTTAAAATATAGGGAAAATCCTCCTTTGCAACATCGCAGATCTTATTAGGGCAGTCAATGATAATCAACCTGGTCGAGATATTAAAATAAAACAATACAAAAAATTGAAAAAACAGCTGAAACCATCATATTTATAGATAAATATAATATATATTCTCTTGAAGAAGCAATTAACCGAGCTAGAAATTACCAAACGGATAGGGTAGTGGTTATGCAAAGCCGGACAATGTGGAGTAAGTCTCGTTTCGTTAGGTAACACATATTATTGTCTAGAATTTCGTAACCGCATCACAATATCTTTCTTCTTCCTTTTGTGACTTGTTAGCATATGCAAGAGTGCATCCCATTTATTATTATTGTTATTAAAACTCCCCTATAGGGCTACCAATTTTTATACCCTACGATTGCATTCTAAAGATTCTTGAATTCTAAAGTATTCTTGATTTGGTTACAATTTATATTCAGATAACATTTAAACCGCTCTTCTTTAATTTTAATTTTATCAATTTAAAGAATTTTTATTTAATTTTTATAATTTACAATGCTTACTTTCTTTTACTTAATAAAATGCAAAAAAGTAGCGTAATTATTTAATATTATGGCGCCACAGTAGCCGAGCGGTTAGAGGCGAGACCTGCGAAGCTAATATGTATTGTGTGGTACTAGGTTCGAATCCCGGTCTAGAGGCCTTGGATTTTATTTAATGGTTAATAAAAGGAACTTTACATTAAAGTATGTTTGCAAGTCGCCTCCGTCCAGGACACCTAATTGGTAGTTGGACGTTGAGCCCTGCCTGAAAAAATAGGCGATTACTTCACTTTACTATTATTTGATATTATTTAATCTTGCTAAAAGTTAGAGCTGAGTCTAATCTCCAACTTTAGATTAGTAATCTTCTGATCTGTATCATGGTAGAAAAGTACTAGTCATGAAAACATGGTGGCAAATGTCTCACTGCAAAATAACTCTCAGTAAAATTTTTAATTTATCAGAAAAAGCTGAATAAAAGTTTTTCAATTTCCCGACAGAACTGCACAAGGAAATGTTTTTTAAAATTAGAGTGTTAATTTCCCATCAAGTCCCCTTAAACGAGAGATAACAGTAGATCTTAAGTTTTTTTAGAGAGTGAAGTAAGTCAGAGATTTTATTAAAAGAACAGTTTTCAAGTAAAACCAAGATCTAATACAGTAAGAACAAATTTTCAATTTAAACGAGAACTTTGAGTGCAAGTTAATAGCTAACATAGACAAAAATTAAGCTAGAAAACTTGTCCACAACTGACGGAAGAACTAAATTTTAAAATTTAGAGAATATCGGCTGACCAAAACTATAATTAATAATAGATTACAAACAACACATAAATCTACAAATTTATCTGAAATATTTCCATTTCGGAGAGAGGGAAGTGGGTGGTTTAGATTCCTTCGAAAATGACCAGAATTAAATTGTAACTCAAACATTTTTCGAGTTAAAAGAGAATTTTGTGAGTTAAAACTTCGAAAATTGCAGTAAGACAAAGTCGTATGTGTGTCCACGCCAGGTTTTTTTTTGTACCAATAAAAATGGCGTTAAATATGTTGTTTTAAAATTCAGTTCAGTTGAAATTTTTTAACCAAAATTAACCACCCTTTACTCAATGGATTGTCCTGTTCTCTCAAAAATAACTTCTAGGCTTTTTTTTTTTAAAGTTTTGTAAATAACTTTTTTTTGTGGAAAAATTCGTTTGTTTTTTTAATTTTTTTAGAGTTGTTCTTGGGGGTTGTCTTGCCTGTAAGGATAGATTTCGGTGTAATTTATTGTTTTACAAAGTTTGTAGTAAAGTAAGGTAGGTAATTGGCTATTTTTTTTTTTTTTAAGGAAGCGCTTAATGTCCAACTACCAATTAGGCGGAAGCTTATTCGTACTTTACTGAAAACAATTTTTTCTAGCAAATAAAAAGTAGTCATACATGGGATTCGATCCGGCGACCTTCTTCACACAAAGCGAATATTATAACCACTAGACCAGTAGCTACCTCTGAATAGCTTATATTGTTGGTAAGAATTAAATATAGCTCAAAAGTTTTAAGAGTATTTGTATGAGTATTTTCACTAGTTTTTTTTATTTATTTCTGGGAGAGAAAGAGATATTGTAAAAGAAAGCTTATTGTAATGAAGCAGTAGTATAATTAGATGTTACAGAGTGTAATAGCTATGGAGGGGAGATCAAGCGTCTCCCCACTGCTGTTGCAAGTTGGAAAACAAACGAGCAAGGATGTTTCGATTGATGAATTTCAGAATCTTCTGTTTCATTCTCATTTGGCTATACTTTACCCAGCTCATGTGCCCGTTAAACTGGTGGAAATGCGGCCTGGGGGTGATGGTTGGGTTTATAGTTACCACCATGCCTCATCCAAAAAGCCTGGGCGCCCTAAAATATGGAAGACGTATTGAAGAAGAGAGAGCACGATAATGCAAGAGAGTGCCTAGGCTAAGGGCAGATTTCCCACTATCAGATAGCGTGGAGGGCATGTGAAGGGGTTGAATGGGGGTGCCTTAGAAAATAAGGGCTGGCGAGAGAAGTATCAAAGTGAAGAGAATGCGTATGCCAAGGGAGATAATGTGAACAGGGCGGAGATGGTATGATTGAAGCTGTTAACTGTGGCAAAGTTAATCAATATCTTTACTACACAATACCAAATGAAACATTATATTTATATATATATATATATATATATATATATATATATATATGAACACATTTTACATATGCGATCGTGTGTGTTTGTGAATATGTAGTGTGTTTCTTCAGAGATTGGTAGAGCTGTACTCTCTATCTGCGAGCATTTCTCTTTATAATTTCGCTTCTCTTTGTGCCGACCCTCATTGCAGTTCTAATCCACCTCGAACAAAACCACTTTTGCCCAACACACTACTAATAAATAAATTAATATAAAAAAAAACCTTTAAGCAAATCGAACTGTACACTTTCATAATTTTAAATCATCATCCGAATGCACATTATTCAACTTTATTCATCAGTCTAAAAATCTGCTTTGAAAACACACATGACTTTTTAAAACCACAGTTTACGTGTAATTTGTACTTTTAAAAAAAAGGGTCGTTGAATTCAGTATTACAAAAGTTTATTTCAAAGAAAACATTCTCGGAAAAAATCTATTAAAAACTAAAAATATAATTTCAGTAAGTGGCCCTACTGTCCTCCCAATAATCTCCAAATTTGGCATTTGGCAGCTACATAATTACAGTCGGGCTTCCCATAAAGGACACTCTCACTAGCGACCACCTCCATTTACGGGCCAGTTTTTGCATTTCCCCGTTTTACCCCTATACACTTTCTATATAAAAGAACCTCCGTCAAACGGACACTCTACATAGCGACCGCGGACATTGATTTTTAGGTAACGGATTATATGTTTCACCTCCCACCAACGACCACCTTATTATTAAAAGTTCGTTTGACGCGGTGATCAAAATAATTATCCCCTCTCATTTTTTTCTGGTTTTTCCTAAAGTTTCCTATATAAGCTCCATACATCTTGTACCCATTTTAATCATTTTTCAATATTACTTTGGACGAACAATATTATTTTTTCCTGATATGTCTCTCAAACGAAAGTGGTTAACTCTAAAAGAGAAAATAAATGTGTTAGAAGATTTTGCAAAAACCAAATCGAGCCATCGTCAACTTGCCGAAAGGTTTGTTCTATTTTTCTAATAATAGATGAGATAGTATGATGATAATTTTACCATAAATTATTATTGTTATGAATAAATGCGATGATTATTATAAAAATTATTAATTAAGTCAATAATATGTAGTTTTTTGATCATTTGTTTGGATAATTAAGAAAAACGATGCATATCATATAGCTGCAATAATTATGTAATTATGCACGTTATTAAATCTATTAATAATAAACAATTTTTAAATAGATGTTTTGGAAAAAAACCCATATTTTTTCATTATGAAACTTGCCTACCTCCTTCTAACGACCACCTCCAAACAGCGGCCACTTTGCTTTCCCCCGCCAGTGTCCGTTATTGAGAGGTTCGACTGTAATACTTGGCAGATGATTATGTACATATACCATAAAGTTTCGAATCGAATGATACGTCATCCATGAAAATCGGTCCCACGCGTTGATAATTTTAAAACGATTGCAATACTTCCCCTTAGTAGAATGTAAAAAGCATGTTGTTGCTTTAATGTTTACAGGTAAGGTAGCTCTAACGTACTTCATTATGGCGATTTTTTTTTTTTTTTTTAAAGCAAAATTGGTCTAAGATTTACAGAGCAATTAGTAAATAATATTTTTAGTAGGGGGCCTCAAGTACATGGGACTAACTCTTCACCCATTGGATGTACAGCGGACCCGAGAGACCCCCAAAAATGGCACATCTACAAGAAATTCTGAATCACATGATACCTCATTTACGGAAATCGGTTCACGTGTTTAGGCGCTACGTTGTTTACAAAACAAAATGGCGACAAGAAGAAGGAAAAGAAGATTTTTTGAAAATGCCGTTTTTGCTCATTTTCAGCCAATGTTTACCTCGAAATCTACCCAGTGATAGCCAGACCTATTTCTCAGTACAAACCTTCGCTCCGGAGAAGGTAGTCACAGATTATAGCATACACTGCGGAGATCACAGAGAGCTATGAAAGAACTTTTTTGAACGGTGCAAGGTGCGTATGTAGCATTAATGCTCGCAAAAATAAAGTACATGGTGTCAAGTTGTGAGAATTTCTTAATGGTTGGCCCACAACATCTTCGAAACCGTAGAAAAGATATCTTTGTACTGGCAGAAGCTGTTGGAAGAAGGGACAGGTTGCAGAGATGGGTTAGTATAATAACAGCAGTTACAGCAAGTTAGGAATTAGCGAATACTGGATTCCCATACAGAGATCCCGGGTTCAAATCCAGCCTACTTAGATTTTCTCTACATAGGATCTCCTTACAATTTACTGTCCGGCAATGGAAAATGTCGACGGTGCATTGAATAAAGCTACAGGCGCAAACAACCTTAGAGGTTGAAGCGCCTTAAAAAGTAAAAAAAAAGAAGTGAAAAGTTGTCAGTAACAACACGTTTGGGTTCTTCTTGCGTTTGTAAGAAAGAAGGACAGTATCTTTTGAAAAACAAGCCAAACACGCATCTCTCATCTTGTTCGCCCTTTCACATTCAAAACACGAAAAAAAATACTGGTATCTTTGATAAAAACAACCCCCCCAAAAAAACAGAAATGGAGGCCCCACGTCACTACAAGGGAACCCCCCACTGTTTAAATTTTCCCGAGTTATCAATCAAGGATAATTAAGCACGATCGATCCGAACATGAACAAACATGTATCATCCTGGCTTTCCATTGTCTGAAGACTCAAGTTCAGCCTAGACAAAAACTTATAAGAAAAATATTAAATTGTAATATAAGTTACACGCAAATTTAATATCTTCCGAGGGAAATGAGCTCTGAGACATCACTTCCGGGTTGATGCAAATGAATATATAATATTGAGGTTACCATATTTTTTGTATTGATTACCTGTGAGCAGGAGATACAAAGGAAGCTTTTAAACTAACTCTCAATTCCGGATAAACGATTATCTCAAAATACATTTTTTCGAAGCTTTAAATATATAGAAAAAATATAAAATAACGCAATTAGAGAAATATATATACATAAAAAATTAATTACAAGAAATATAGTTAATGATTAATAAAATCTCGTGTTATTACAGTTCGCAATTAAAAAAAATAAAAAAAAGATGAAACTGACATAAAAGGATTTAACCATTACTGCCGCCTTGCGGATATACTTGGAACTAAAGCTCGCCCCATAACTTGTTCAGAAGCAAGGACCCATCAGTTGAATTCACTTGACTTAGTCGAGAAGTGTTTGAGGGACTTCAAACCAGTTACAAATCGATATTGTTACTTTATTCCTTCTCTGTGAATTAATAAATAAATAATCGATTAATAATTTCAATTTTGTTTCATAATAACTTCTAAAATGAAACAAAACAAAGCAAAAAAAGTGAAATTTTTATTTTTTTAATTGCTTAATGAAGACATGGAAGTTGGATAGGATTTCCGGTCCACTGGTGACATGTCCAAGCAGTTTAACCATGCAGAGCAACACCAGTTGCTCTACTCATTTGTTCGTACGTTCTTTTTAGTTTTTTATGTCTGAGTAAAATAAAAATTAAAAATGTTATTAAAGTGGATCGTTTCTTGTTGTTTGAAAAGTTTCAGATGAAAATTGAGAGTCATTTACGAAAGTAAAGCAAAAAATAACTCGAAGTTTCATTATTTTGCAATTTATTTGTTCTGGTTTTTAACCATTCTTCAAGCTTTAAAGTTCTATCAACGATTTTAATGCCGCATAATATAAAAACATATACCATTTTAGAAGTTCAGCTATTTCTCGAAATATTAAAAGAGATCTGTTAAGACCGTATTCATTTCTAACACATACCCTAGAAACCCAAAAACCCTAAAATAAAAAAAAACGTGAAGAAAATACTAACTTGAGACCTTTCTAACTTTTTTGATTTTTCAATGGTTCTAGTTTTAGGTAAAATTGGTAGTGCTGCACGAGACCGAGACGAGGCGAGACTTTATGCAGTCTCGATCTCGGTCTCGGTCGCTCAAGTCTCGGTCTCGTCGAGATATCTCGGTCTTGGTTTTTTGAATTTTTGTTTAAGTATTAAAAGCGGTTTGCTATTAATAATCTTTTCAAAAAATGTTATTATTTTCTAATAATTATTTTAATTTATATATTGGTAATGAAAATGTGTGTAAAAGAAGACAACTACTTACACTTCAATGCATCATATATTACTATTACTGTTATATATATTTATATAATTTCAAAAAGATGTTAAAAACGCGCCAAATGAAAGACCCAAATAACATATCTGCCTCCTATAACAAGTCGATTCGTGAAATAAAAAATACACCTCCCAACAAACTTCCCGCTCCATTAGTTATGGCTGTTGGTGAAGATAAAGAATCTGATGATTCACCTTTTGACGACGACGACGACGACTGCATCAATATTTTTGCACCATTTGCTCAAAAATCAGCAAATATCACCGAAGCATGGAAGACAGAAATAATTAATTACACCAAATTAGACCAAGCACCAGTAGACGTTGACATTTTAGAATGGTGGAAAACACTTGAGAATTCCTTCAAAAATTTGTCTAGAATGGCAAAAGATATTTTTAGTATCTGTGCAACTTCGGTGCCATCGGAAAGATTATTTTCGCAAGCTGCGATGATAATGACCAATAGAAGATCTTCTCTAACTTCTGATTCAGTAAAAGCTCTTTTATGTATCAATGCTTGGGCAAAGTGTATCTTAAAAACGAAAATTTGTGACAATATTTTTTAGGTGCATAGATAGTCTTTTTTTTTCAAATTCACTAATTCCAAAATTCTAAAATATAATTCAAATGATATCAAAGTTCAAAATATTAGATTATTAATAGTGAAATTTATGAAATTGAATGATATGAATAGTGAAATTTAGTGAATTTATGTAAAAATTATGTAATTCGAAGGGGGGCCGCCACGGTAGCCGAGCGGTGCGAGACCTGCGAAGCTAAGTGTATTGTGGTACTGGGTTCGATTTCCGGTCTTAGGCCTTGGATTTTATTTAATGGTTAATATGAGAAATTTACAGTAAAGTATGTTTGCTAGTCGCCTCCGTCCGCGACACCTAATTGGTAGTTGGACGTAAAGCCCCACCTGAAAAAATAGGCGATTACTTTACTTTGCTTACTTTACTTATGTAATTCGAAGTCAAATAGATGTAGTAATATTGAACATATATAATAAAATCGTATCTTTTAATAATTAATTCAATACCCGTAATGATTATTTATTAATAAAGAACACAATTTTATAATTTTGTAGCTAAAAATTAATATTTGAAAAACCGAGACGAGACCGAGATTTCTCGACGAGATATATATCATGTCTCGATCTCGGTTGCTCAAGTCTTGTCTCGTTTCTCGTGCAGCACTAAAAATTGGAGAATTTGGGATTTTTCAATTATAGTTTTGTTTAACAGTTTGATTGCAGTCGATGATGTTTATCAATGTATTCGTTTGCCATGTCTTTTGTACTGAAAAATAAAAAGATACTTGTCCGGAGATTCAACGGTCTCGAGGAGGTGATCAGAAACAGTTAGTGTCTCGACGAATATCTGTAATTCTTATAGTGTAATAAACAAAATGAACCCAATTTCGCTGATAGCAGTTTAGGTATCCGTGCCAAAGCGTTTGACACTTTCTTAAAAATTAAAAAAATCCTAGACAAAGCAATTATTGTAGAGAAATAGAAGGCATAGAATAGCTTTTAGAATATTTAAGTCAATCAACAAAAAAAATTCAAATCAATAAAATTAAAAAGCTGCACTTCAGGACTGAAGTAATTGGTGTCTATCCTTTTTCTTTTAATTGCTTTCAAAAGAAACAAATAAACTACAATTAAAATTGATCTAACGAGATCCCAATTAGTATAATTAGTTTAGCTGAAGCTACTTTGTGAAAAAAAAAAAAATAATAATTAACTACTGTACCAAAAAGTTAAACAAATATAAGTGTGTAACCATGAATTATGTATGTTGATTATTATTATTTTGAGCAGAACTGCACTTAATTCGCATTTATTGTGGAAGTGAATATCTCAAAATATAGAACTGGCAGAAAGTTGTAACAATTTTTACACGATTTTGGTATTAATAATAATAAAATTAGTGAAGGGCTATGCGAATAGCGCAATTGGATTCCCGTGTGGAGGATCCCGGGTTCGAATCCCAGCTGTTGGTCCCTTAGATTTTGTTTTTTTTCTCTATTTCTTCCTAGGAGCTTCTCTTACATAGCTGCACTGTCCGGTGATGGACAGTGCTTTTGTCTGTAACGAGAGAAAAAATTGTCCAGATGGCCGTGAGGGAAGTGTTTTAGAAAAAGCTATGGGCGCCAATAATCTCTGATGTTGGGCGCCACGGTAGCTGATCGGTTAGAGGCGAGACCTGTATTGTGGTACTGGGTTCGATTCCCCGGTCTAGAGGCCTTGGATTTTATTTAATAGTTAATACAAAGAAATTTACAGTAAAGTATGTTTGCTAGTCGCCTCTGTCCACGACACCTAATTCGGTAGTTGGACGTTAAGCCCCGCCTGAAAAAATAGGCGATTACTTTATTTTTACTTTAATCTCAGATGTTGTATGCGCCTTAAATCATTTAAAAAAATAAATAAATAAATAAAACAAATGATGACCAAAATTGGCATAATCTTTCTCATTTTTGTATGAAAATTACAACTCTGTAAGTACTGAGTGAGAGAAATTGGACACTAGTGCGGAAGCGATTTTTAAGGTATGAGATATTTTATTAGGACTAGAACATACACACGTACAAACATTTAAAAAAAATGTATATATACATCATATTCGCTATACTTAAAATATACAGGGTGTTCATTTTAAGACGGCTCAAATGCATTTTATGCTTAAACGGTTGTTCTGAGGAAAAAATAGTAGAGGAAAAATTTGTTGTCCGTCACCTCTAGTTTCAGAATATGTGACTTGATTTTAGATTTCTGCCCGCATACGCGGCAGACGCGCGACCAAAAGTGAGGGTTCGCAGTTGACCCCCATTTTCATATACACAGTTTTAAAGAGTATAAAAAGTAATGAAAGAAACCGGAAACCGCAATTCGATATTTTCAAAATTAAAGGTGCTAGGCCATTTCAAAATTTGGTATTTTTAATCATATTTCAATTTTTTTAACTTGTTATCAAAGAGATAGAAGAGCACGCGATAGGTCATTTTTATGTATTTTTTCATCCCCTTTCTACTAAAAATATTGTCAAGGCGGTAAAGCTAGTATTTTTCTTAATATCGGGAAATAAGTCGTTTTCCGAGTGATTTTTCTGAGAAAAGTCAAATGTTAAGAGCTTTAGATGTTCTCAAACATACCCAAAATGGCTAAAAAATAATTTTACATCTGTTACAAACAAGAAAGTTTAATAATTATTTGGTAATTTTGGGAGAGTTGCGTTTAATTACCAAAAAAAATGGAAACCTCCTGCCACATATTTAAGTGATCAATATCTTTCATGTAAAGGATCAAATTTATTCCTTAATTTACCAAATAATACACTTTACTCAACTTGTGAAGCATGTACGTTGCCTTCAAAGGTGCCTCTTCAGATACAGAGAGCAGTTGATAACCTCCTGGCTAACCTGGCTTGCGAGCCAGAGGAGGCACCTTTCATAACACAGTTCATGCTGCAAAAGTGCATTATTTGATAAATTAAGGACTAAATTTGATCCTTTACATGAAAGATATTGATCACTTAAATATGTGGCAGGAGGTTTCCATTTTTCCCAAAATTACCAAATAATTATTAAACCTTCTTGTTTGTAACAGATGTAAAATTATTTTTTAGCCATTTTGAGTATGTTTGAGAACATCTAAAGCTCTTAACATTTGACTTTTCTCAGAAAAATCACTCGGAAAACGACTTATTTCCCGATATTAAGAAAAATACTAGCTTTACTGCCTTGGCAATATTTTTAGTAGAAAGGGGATGAAAAAATACATAAAAATGAGACCTATTGTGTGCTCTTCTTTCTCTTTGATAACAAGTTAAAAAAATTGAAATATGATTAAAAATACCAGATTTTGAAATGGCCTAGCGCCTTTAATTTTAAAGATATCTAATCGCGGTTTCCGGTTTCTTTCATTACTTTTTATACTCTTTAAAACTGTGTATATGAAAATAGGAGGCAACTGCGAACCGTCACTTTTGGTCGCGCGTCTGCCGCGTATGCGGGCAGAAATCTAAAATCAAGTCACATATTCTGAAACTAGAGGTGACGGGCAACAAATTTTTCCTCTACCATTTTTCGCTCAGATCAACCGTTTAAGCATGAAATGCATTTGAGCCGTCTTAAAATGAACACCCTGTATAAATATGGTGAAAGTAAATTATAAGTAGACTTCCATTTTTTAAAATTTTATTTATTTTTTTAGCGAAGAATGTAATACATATGTATATATATATAAAAAAATATATATATAGAAAAAAAAGAGAAATATTACGTGTTTTTAGATGTTATATATACAATCTAATATCACGGCCTTTATTAAATTTTGATTTTGGCTAGATTCCATAAGGAATTAGAATCAAAGAGCGTCCAGTACTAGACCGAACTGTGGAGGTAGGTCACCCCTCCTGTATATACCATCTCTATTTCACTCTGTCTGTGCGCGTTTGTTCGTAGTGGTTACACTCAGTTGGACGAGTTAGTTACTATGTGATGTAAACACAAAAGAAATGTAGTTTCAAAACAAGAAACTTAACAATATGTTCCGGCGCTGTTACTCGAGCAACTGTGACTTTTAATCTTTCCCTACTAAGTTGTTAGAATATAGTAAATGATTACAAAATCACTCATTGGATTTTGTTCCTATTTACTTTCTACTTAGTAAGGTAATTGTAGCGATTTCTATATAGATTTACCATTTACAAAAAAAAATCCTTTGTAAGGATTCCTTGAGTCCAAGAAGCTGAGTAAAATATGTGGATTTTTGTTTTTTGTTTTCTAAATTTTCTTGAATGTGGATTTTGTCGATTTTCTTTCAAAATTGTAGCACTCATGATTTTAATGTTGTTCTTTTAACATATTTGTAATATTTGTTTCTTTTTATTGTAATTTGTTTTTAGATGCCACAATAGCCGAGCGGATAGAGGCGTAACCTGTAAAGCTAATATGTATTGCGGTATAGTGGGTTCGATTCCCGTTCTAGAGGCCTTGGATTTTTTTTAATGTTTAATATGAGAACTTTACAGTAAAGTATGTTTGCTAGTCGCCTCCGTCCACGACACCTAATTGGTGGTTGGGCGTAAAGCCTGCTTGAAAAAATAGGCAATAATTTGTTTTTAAATTTAAGGCCCGTCAACATCTGGGATAATTGGCGCTTGGAGCTTTATTTAGAGCACTGCCGGCCTTCGGACAATATTCTCTTGTCACAGATAACATTTTCCACAAACTGTAAGAAGCTGCTAAAAAAGAGTAAATTCAAATGCCAGCCCCGCTAGTGTTGTTCAAGAGCTGAGCTATAAGGTTTGAGCCTTGAGCGCTCGAGCTCTCAGGGCTCAGCGGGTGGCTCGAGTCAGAGCTGGAGCTAAAGCCTCACAGAGAGCTCGGTGAGCCTCTAAGGCTCGGCTCAAAAGGCTCGAACTTTTTTATATGAAGCATTTTATTTCTAATTATTAATAAATTCATTTCTTAACATAAAATCAAGTTATAGCAGCAGCTAATGAATTTTTCAAACATATTTTTGTATAAATTAATACAATAATTTTTAAAATGTTCGTTAATCATTGATTACTAGTCATTCCTTAAGAATTTAAAAAAGGCTTGCACTTTGTGAGAGCCTTCAACTCCAGGTTTGTAAGCCTCCAACTTGAGCTACACGGCTCGAACTTCGAGGGCTATAAGGCTCAAGCCGTAAAGGCTCGAATCGAGGTTGAACCCGTTGGATTCAAACCAAGGATCTACGCGTGAGAATCCAGTATACGCTAACCAATTGGCTAATCTCTTACCTACTTTTATTATTATTATAATTACTATAGTAATTTAGGTTATCCTTTACTATTAAGGGCACCAAAAAAAATTTCTTTGCATAACCCCTTTTAATAACTGTCTCCGTCCCCCTATTCGGGGCATCTTTCTCACGCAATCCATTTCTGTGAATACTTTCAATGACTCTCAGATCTCCACTTAATTCTAAATCTGTTTTTTTTTCCGCATCTAGTTTTAGAATTGATTCTTTACCCATTCCTCTTGAATGACTTCTTTCTACAGTCTGCTGAACATTGCATTTCATTGGCGTTTTGTTCTCGACTTTCTGGTATCTCGAAATCTGTGACATTGGTAAGCTATACTCCAATTTCACTGAACAGTAATTCTTTTCCAGTTCATTATTTTTTAATAATTTTTTCCATGCCTCCACTGCATACAGCATTATGCCCTTGTTAACAGACTTGTAAATGAGGTGTTCTTTTTGTATCTCATTATATTGCAACTCCACAGGACCGAGTACAGCAATGCAATCACCTTCTGTACCAGGGTCATTCTTAGCTCCACTTCATTTTTTTTTTGCTTTTGTTTTTTTTAATGCATTTATAAATTCACTTCTTACAATTTGTGTATACTTCATACTTCTTTCCTCACTTGCCCGTCTTACAGAATTTCACTTATTTTAAACCTAAGCTTCTGTTCTACGGCACAATGGTACCGTACCAGAAATGTACAGAAATAATAAAACTTTGTGAAGTAAGCTAACTTTTCACTGTCAAATATTCAAAAATAATGTTCTATGTAATTTTAGGCTTCAGAAAAAAAGGTTTTAAAACCTTGAAGGCAGACAAAAAGGTACTATCAAGAAAAGTACTTAATTTTTTTTAAAAAAAAGTTATGGTTGTAGAGTATATTCCAATCAAATTGAATGTTTAAAGTAAATAGCCTAGAAATACGATAATCAAAGAAGGTTAAAAAGTCATTTATAAATACGTTTTCTTATTAAAAAAAAAAAAAAATTGATACCCAAATGGGAAAGTGGACTAGCCACTTTTTTTATGGACTTAAGCACCACAATGGTTATTATCAAACACTAACACAATAATACTCATACGAGTCTACAGACTGTGTTGTGTTATAACAATTTGGGTTTAGCGACCCACAAAGAAAACATTTATCTAATTAATCATTCACACTAACATATTATGTTTTTTAAATATTAAAATAGTAATGTTTCATTATTATTAAGTTTTCCAAAAATCTAATGTAAATAGCCTAATTAATTTGTCCTAAAATCTATGGTAAATAATCTAATTAAGTTGTCCTAAAATCTATGGTAAATAATCTAATTAAGTTGTCCTAAAATCTATGGTAAATAACCTAATTAAGTTGTCCTAAAATCTATGGTAAATAATCTAATTAAGTTGTCCTAAAATCTATGGTAAATAACCTAATTAAGTTGTCCTAAAATCTATGGTAAATAACCTAATTAAGTTGTCCTAAAATCTATGGTAAATAACCTAATTAAGTTGTCCTAAAATCTATGGTAAATAGCCTAATTAATTTGTCCTAAAATCTATGGTAAATAACCTAATTAAGTTGTCCTAAAATCTATGGTAAATAATCTAATTAAGTTGTCCTAAAATCTATGGTAAATAATCTAATTAAGTTGTCCTAAAATCTATGGTAAATAACCTAATTAAGTTGTTCTAAAATCTATTGTAAATAGCCTAAAATAGGATTATCAATGCTAGGCTTCAAGTGTTGATTTAGGCTCATTTATTTTGTTGGTTTTTTATGGAAGTTCTAATAAGAGAATAGATAAGGGAAAGTGGAGTAGCCACTTCTTCAGGAATACTAGTATTTTTTTTTTCTTTAGAATATCAATAGCCCCATCGAATCCTAAGGTGTTTGTCTCTGACACTCATGAAAATAAGACATTTTTGGCACTAATTACCTCAAAAAAAAAAACCTTATCAGCATTTTAATACTAAGTATACTTTTAAATTATATACTTAAAAGGCGCCACGGTAGCCGAGCGGTTTTTGGGCTAGACCCGCAAAGCTAAGATGTATTGCGGTACTAGTCTAAGTCTTGGACCTTATTTAATGGTTAATATGAGAACTTTATAGTAAAGTATGTTAGGCTAGTCGCCTCTGCTCGCGACTCCTAATTTGGTAGTTGGATGTACAGTTCGCCTGAAAAAATAGGCAATTACTTTACTAATTTTAATTTATACTTGAAATAAAAACTAAACATTAATATAACTTTTGAGTGATACGAAAATTTTACTTAGTGCGTTACAGTAAGAAAAAGACGCGCTAGTATATAATATTAGCTTTGTCCAACTCTTAATTGTATAATCTAAATAGTAATTAATATCAAAAAAACTATAATAAATACATCGATAAAATTATGTTTAATAATTTTGAGATAGTATATTTCTAATTTGGGAAATCCATTCGATACGCCGACAGCTTCAATGTTTAATGGGCTGAATCTAATTATTGAGCAATTTCGTCGTAGTAATGGGAGAAGGGCATTGGAGAAGCAAGAGGGCCGCATTATAATGTGATTTTGATGAGGAGTAGCTTGATCGTATTGCCTTAAGGTCAAATCTATCCAACTTACCCGCCACTGAACACTCTCCCGCGCGCGCGCTCACAGCTACAGATATATATATATATATATATATATATATATATGGCCAACAACTTCTATACAAGCGCAAAACAAATCACAGCGCTTAGATCTCTTAACAATCTAGACAACTTGATCACATTTCTAATGCTAGTCTACCCCCCATTCTAGCCCCAATTTACCTCATTAACAAAATAAAATGTATTGATTATTATTACTTATTTTTGTTTTTTTTTATAAATAATTTAAATGCACCAAGATTTGAGGTCACTGGTGCCCATAGCTTTCAGTCAGTGCACCAATACTGGCCTTATTCTTAGTGGTGCAAACAACACTGTCCATCAACGGGCAGTGAGCTGTAAGAAGCTCCTAGGAAGATAAAATCTAAGGGGTAGCAGCTGGGATTCGAACCCATGATCTCCGCGTTGGAATTCTGAAGTTTTAATCAAAATTTAACAAAATGAAAATGTATTAAATTTGAAGAGAAAAAAAGAGAACGCATTTTCGTGCCTACATTTCTCATAGTATTCTCTATGATAATGAATTTTTACTAAATGGTAATTGCCTTTAATATAAGTTCATCATAATAGAACATGACATCACAGAATTTATCATTTCTTGAGGAGGCTTTTACCTGAATAAACGGTATTCGGAATCTAAAAATGGTATCGTTCTATAGATTTACATTCAAAATCAAGCGATTTTCTTAAAAATTCGAAATTTTAGCAGCAAAAAGTAAAGTAAAGTAATTGCCTATTTTTTCAGGCAGGCTTTACATCCAACTACCAAATTAGGTGTTGTGGACGGAGGCGACTAGCAAACATACTTTACTGTAAATTTCTCTTATTAAACAGTAAATAAAATCCAAGGCCTGAGACCGGGTAATCGAACCCAGTACCACAATACATATTTGTAATCAATTGATTTATTTAACATTGAAATGTTTGAGTTTTGAATTGGGGCTTCGAGTTTGTCTTTAGGCATAATTTGAGATTTTTTCGCTGATGGCTAAGCCATATAACGGACCTAGGTACACTTGCGACATATCGGAGGACCCTTTTTAGCAGCTAATTTTTTACTAACATTACAGATCAAACATGTGAGATGTAAGAAAGATGAACTCCTCATAATTGCCCTAATTATATAGTGGCAGTACAAGCTAGGATTAGAGTAATCAGTAAGCATAATGGTTTTTGTAGAAAATAAAGGTAAAATAATCGCCTAATTTCTCAGGCAGAGTTTAACATCCGGCTTACCAATTAGGCGAAAGCGGTTGACTGGCGAAAGCACATACTTTACGATACTATAAAATATTTTTGTGACAAATAAATGTAACAACATTCAGGATTTGAACTCAACAACAGCTACCATAAACTGCATTTCAAATCTCACTATATTGACATTTTAACAATTTTCGTTAAGTATTATAACAAAAGTACAGTCCAACTAACAATTAGGTGGCTTAGACGAGGGAAGAAGCACATGCTTAAAGTAATTAGTAAAATTTAATTCCGATTTCGTTTGCATTGTCCTAAAAACGGGAAGATGTCAGAAATACTAGATATTTTAAGCTATAAAGATGCCAACGGTTGAGTTCCTAAGCATCATTTGAAGAAGCTGTAAATGAAGAACTCAAAATAAAATAAAAATAAAAGAAATCGGATCCGGGAAGCCATAATTCAATTTAAAGGATTTTATTCAAAAAACCATTCGATCACAATCGATTATACTATCAAAATGTTGAAGCTTCTAGCGATTTTTTTTGTTTCGTGGTTATTTCAGTCCAAAAATAAGTATACTCGCCGTCTGTTAGCGATAAACATTATCCCACAGTCATGTATTTTGGGTGAAAAAACTCAATTTAAAAAAAAAAAATTTGACGACTCTTTTTTTTAAAATACTTTCACTTATATAATAATTAAAAATATATTTGTCTAAAATATTTTTAGATCCAGAGTTCTGCAAGGTCAGTTCTTCCATATATGAACGTATGTGTGTACGACATTCCACAATTTTATACAGGTCCCAATCATAATTATGTCTGATGAACAACGACGAATGCGGCCGCATATTTTTACTATCCTTAACTCAATCCTGATTGCCCCCTTTATGTAATTCAAAACCTGTTTGTTTAAGATATCCTTAGAGTCTAAAATGGAAGCTACGAATCTAGAAGCTAAAATTAATTTGGTGAAGCTATGATCTTCACACTAAGTAGATCCGAATTCATCTAAAAACAGCCAACCATGGCAAGATGAACGATTTAAAGTGCCCGGTTGAATCGCTAAGATATTCAAGAATATAGAGCGTCTTATTTGGAAACCAGTCATACGCATTGTCACTTCTAAATGTATTAAGAACGTTGATACTTGGGTCTTATTATTGCAGCAAGATCTATGCGGAATTAACAGCTACACCTAAAGAACTGAAATCTTCAAAAAAAATTAGCAGAATACACCCCGTAATCTCTACAAAAATCTCGAATTCTTAAGCAATAATTTGATCTATTGAATCGATTGTGTTTGGTGAATATTAAAGAGCTTACTAGAACTTTAAGAATCGTGTTTAATTCTAAATGAAAAATCATGCATTTACTCGTACTATGAAAATAAAAAATAAAAGCTAAAATTTAATAATTAAAATAATATAAAATAAAAATAAATTGTACAATTTTAGACTCCCTCTGAAGAGTTTTAATTGTGCATATTGCGAGTTTAGAAGGTGTTCAAATGACGAGGTAAGTTTGATTGTATGTGATTCACTTTCCAACTCCACATAAGCCCCAATTGCACATCTCCCCAACTTTTAATATATCTTTTGAGGGTTCAGTTCATCAAGTGAGTTGTGGCATTGCTTTTTATTTTTTTGTTAGTATTTTTTTTAGACCCTTTATTTTTTTAGCTTTATTTGTTAAGAAGGGCTCTTTATTGGAGTGTTGTCTTTATTTAAGTTTTAAAGTGAGTGCTTATTGTGTACTAATATTTGTTAATTCCATTGTTTTCATTTTACTTAATATTATTATTAAAGTAAATAGTAAAGTAATGCTTATATTTTCAGGCGAGCTTTACGTGCGACTACCAAATTAGGTGTCGTGGACGGAGGCGACTAGCAAACATACTTTACTATAAATTTCTTTTTATTAACCATTAAATAAAATTCAAGGCCTTAAAGACCGGGAATCGAACCCACTAACACCAACGCTTCATAATCATTGCTTCTAAACCATTTGGCGGCTATCTAGGCGCATAATATTATTATTATAAATTGTAGTAAATAAAAATAAGAGAAATCCACAGCAACCTGAATTAGCCCTATTTTGGCTAATGTTTTTTTTTAAAGTACTTTTTAGGCTGGGATACCCACAGAAGCGCCATAATCTCGGGAGAAGTGACTACTAGCCCTATTTTCTATTTACTACTTATTTTCAAGGTTATTTACTCACGAATTTTCTTACAATTCCGAAAGGTTTTTAGTAATATTTAATTATCATTCATTGTAAAAATTGGAATCTACAACGATAATCGTATTTCTGGGCAAAAACTGTTTAGTTAATTGTTATTGACAATATAAATGGTTTTATTAAATTTAATAATAATGATTGGAAAACAAGTACAAAATAGCTACATCTAAATGACATTGATGAAGTTCTTGCGCAAAATTGTTGAATTCAAATTCCAACCAAAACATATTCGTACGTTTGTTTTCAGTATTGGTTTTGCCTAACCGTACCATGGGGAAACATAAGAGACAGATGTAAGGGTTGAGTCACATGAATGGATGGATTATTGCCAACTTGTTTTGGCAAAAAATAAAAAAAAAAATATACTAACACACGCTTCTACAAAAGAATATTAGAATGAGATCAACTGGGATTTATTTCGCAAAAATCCTATGGCAGGTGGTCAATTAGTTGGATCTCTGTCAAAAAAAAAACAAAAAAAAAACACCATTTCTGGTTGGTTGCATGAAGAGAAAGCAATAAAATTGTTAGGAAGAATTATGAATGCACTTAGAAGTAATTTCATCTCAAATGAGCTTAAAAAAAATCTTTCCAACCTAAGTGAAGTCGAATTTCTCTTTAAACTAAACTTTAACTCTGAAAATGGATGAATATCAGAAACCTGACAATGATACAATGGCTATTAACCAGCACTATGAACCTAACCACATATTATCTAAATATAATTTTCTTAGGAAGGTTTTTTTAGGATTAGGATAGAGCAAGTAGAATTGTTTTGGGGATTGCAGAACATGGTAAGATCGCAGGTGGCGGCTATTTCAAGGAAGAATGGGTAAGAAGCAAAGTAAGGAAGGACTTCGTATGGGATTCGATCGATTCCCTCTCCTTAGCATAACTTCAAATAGTCAAATCAATATTCCTTTAAAACATAGAATTGGTTAGCACATTGGATTCCCACGCGAAGATCCTGGGTTCGAATCCCATCTGCTGGCCCCTTAGATTTTTTTCTCGCACTAAAAAGTTTTTTTTTTACAACTCACTGACCTGGTGATGGACAATGTTGTCTGTAACGTGAGAATACTGTCCGGAGGCTGGCCAGTACAGTGAAAAAAAAAAAAGCAAAAAAAGCTAGAGGCGCTAATGACCTCAGATGTTGATGCGCCTTAAGTCATAAAAAAAAACAAACAAAAAACTTAATCGACGATCTTTAATTTTAATCTATAAACGATTTCAAAAAATTTAAATGACAAAACAAATTGTGTAAAGTGAAAAAATTTGATTTTAAGAAAAATCTTCGCAGATGTTTTCAAAAAATAACCTGATAAATAAATACATAAAGTGGTAATTTTTGGATTTTGATGGATTTTTAACAGTCCTATTCACTGGTTTACCTTTTTTGATTTATAATGAAAGAGTGGTTTGATTATGGTTGAGTATTGAGATCATAAAACTCAATTTTTCATATAATCAATGGAGAGCTTAAATTGAAGAAAGGTACAAAGAAGATAAATCTCGAGATTTTTTTAAAAAAAATACACTTAGTTCTTTTTAAAGGAAAAGTAAAAAATATAATTAAATTTGTGCTTTTTTAAACCCAAAAACAAAAAAAAAACGAAGTAACGCGTATATATTTTCAGCAGTTATCAAAAAGGTTTCGAACGAAGGTCCTTTCAGATATAAATCCATTCCTACAAATACTAAACAAAACTTATTCCGAAATTGCTGCAAATTAAATGGTGTAAAATAAAAAATATAAAATCCTAAACTATAAAATAGAACTTATTCAAAAATAAAAAGATATTTATATCTGCGAAGAAACGAACCATTTTCTCTCACTAAAATTATAAGATTAGTTTAGTCAATCTACTTTCTTTAGATAAAAGTTGTGTTTAATTACTCAAAATTACATTTAATATTACACAAATAAGAGAGACCCTTTTTTGCCACTACTGCAGTACATTTCTGCAATAAGTGAAGCTGGGACAATATGATAGATGGTATAAACATGGGTAACGTGAGGGGAGAATTCATCCATTGGTGGAACTACCAAAGAAGTACAGTTCACTAACGTCTTGGAGGATTTCCTGGTTGAGTAGTAAGTTGGGATACTAGAGGATGAGAATGTGTGGTAATTGAAGTGTAGAACTTAGCGCTACAGGATCTTGCAGCTTCAGAAACTTAGGAGAACAAAGAGATCTCGGTGCAAGGTAGAATTAGAAACAAAGTAAGGAGCATTAGCAATTGGACGGAGTATTTTTGGATTTTTGTAGATATTGGAAGCTTTGGCTGAGCCCCAAAGTTCCATTCCAGTAAGTCCAGGGGCAGGTTTCAGTATCATGGTGTAGATAAGTCGTTTGTTGTTTAATGAAAGTTTAGATCGTTTGTCGAGAAGTCTAGAGAGAAGTTTGAATCGTCTGTTTAGTTCTTTCCGTTTGAGTCTAGTATGTGGGATTCTCCAGGTTAGGCGTTTGTCCATGAAGAGTCCTCGGTACCTAAGACAATCAGGAGTGAGGTTTAGGTTAACGGGTGGCTTTAGGGAAGAGAATGTAATGTAATTAGATTTGTTTTCATTTATTTTAATTCTCCATTTCTTTAGCCAAGGCTCAGGAGGTTCTATATGGGATTGAAGGGAGCGATTGGCAAGGACCGGGGTCTTTATGAGGAGAGAGGATTGCCTTATCATCGGCATAAGTAAAAAGTATGAGGATTGGTAGGAATACCAGCGGTGTATATGGTGCAGAGTACAGGCCCAAGGACACTTCTCTAGGGAACACCTGCACTCGTAAAGAAGAGCAGGAATTACTAAAGACGACACTAAAAGAAGCGTCCAGAAAGATAAGATTGGAGGATGAAAAAATATATCTTAGGCAGGTTGCTACTTTAGTTTAGTTTGGTCACAAGAGAGACCAAATTAAAGCGAAAAATAGCACCTCTGGATGGTTATGTTAACCAGCTACCTACCGCAAAATTGTTAAAATCAATTTTCCCGCCAAAAAAGAAAAGAAAAGACAAATTTTGACCAAAAACAAAAGATGTTTTATCTTTAGTTCTCGGGAAAGTCAATTGTATTAAAGGAATTTTTGTTCTCGTCTTTACTGAGAAAAACCACTAAAAACGAAAGCTTATAAACCAAAATTACTTTAAATTGAAATTTTCTTTTATGAATATTTTTTTAGTTTTTGAGAAATTCTTAAATTTTTGAAAATTCTACTCCATTTTAAGTAGGCACTTCCGTGCAAAAAGTGTTACTTACTAAATCCTAATTCACTAATTTTGGTAGTACCAAAAATATATTAATTTAAAATTTGAGTAATAGATTGGGTAACCACCGAAATCTGACTACTGGAGGAGGTCAGCAGCAGGTAGATCCAGAAGGGAAAAAATCCGAAATGCGGACATTAAAACAGGACTTGAACGTCCAACAAAATATCTTACAATTTACTGAGGAGCATAAGCAGCTAAAATGATTGGGGCTTTTGTTAAGGATGTGGTGGATACAGAATCCCAAAGGCAGAGATGACGGTTGCAGGTAGAAGAAGAAGGGTAAGACCTAGAACCAGATGGAAAAACTCCGTATTAGAGTCCCTGGTAGGATACGGTTAAACGGGAGGCCGTTCCCGCGAAAAAGCAGAAATGGAAGAATCGGCTCATTAGGTTGAGAGTAATCTACTAAAAAACCTCAAAAAAAAAAAAAAAATTGAGCTTCCTTGTTTTGAGCTCATCCTACAAATAAAAGGTAAAATTTTTGGTTCTCAGGAGCCCATAAAACCCTGATTTTCTTGCTAGCAACTTATTACCAAAAATTGACTTATCCGAAAAGTAAAGATAACGTAAAGATTATTTTCTCACAAGTTTATTAGAGTTCAAAATTATAACTTAACGACAAGAATTTATCGCTAAATATTGCGATAACTTTAAATTATTTATTATTTCACAATTAATGAACATTTAGGATCATTTTATGTGCTTTTTTATGATTGAAAACTTTTGGTTTTTATCATTTGAGTATTTGAAAAAATAGCTATTTAAATTACCTAATAAAAGTGATGAAACAAATAATTCTTAATAGTACATCGTTTTGTATACTTCGCTCTTAGTTTTATGTGTTTCGCTATCAAACTATTGGAGCTTATGATTATTACCATTTTTATAAAAACTGATACATATATATGTGTCTCAAAGGATCAAGGTTAACAAATGTAACTAACTGAAGGTCTCTTAATGTAGGGGAATTTTCAAATCCATCCACATTGTTTTAGAGTATTTACAAACATGATTTTTATAATCATCTTAAAATTTTTAAAGAGAGTTTCTTTAAATAAATGCACAACATCAAATAGTAGAACTGAATTTTTTTTTCTTTTAAAAAATCTAAATGCTAAACGTTTGCTTTAAAGTAGAATCGTAGAGAATGACGTCGTTGAACTGCCACACTGTCTGCCGATAATTTCTACAAGTTCAAAAATGGTGATCAACTGAATGAAAAGCAAAAAAAAAAAAAAAATTCAGGACGTGGCTATCGTAAGGAAGTTCAGGAGATTTATTAGAAGCAGCTGATAAGTGAAAACTAATCACAAATATTCGGACATTTGCAGTAAAAACTTGGTGTCATCTCCTTAGTCAGCACTGAGAAAAAGAAGCCAAAATCAACCTCTTCCGCTTATGTCTTGGACTTCCGCTTCTAATAAATGTAAAAGAATAACGTGTAGTATAGATAAAACTAGAATTTATTAAGACAAAATTCTGAAATCAGGTGATCACTGCTTCGACAAGAATTCAACGCCAAAACTCGATGTTGGTGTGTTGTGTTAAGCTGGAATTGTAAAAACAAAATAATAGAGAAAACGCTGGTTAGCAAAATTAACACTTGACCAAACATACGTTTTAGACAATAACAACAACAACAAAGCAAAAAGTTTGTTGAACGTTTAAACGCCACTTCTATAAATTCCACTTCAGTCAAAAGTGCACTTAACACAATCCAAGCTTGCAGTTGTATTTCTACTATGTACAAGAAAAAACTTTTATCTTAAAAGAACCCATTTAAGGAGAAATCATTTTTGATGATGAACTTGAAAATGAACTGAAACAGTTTCTTAAAATGAAAGTTCTCCCAAAAACTTTAGAGTAATGGGCGAATTGAGCGAAGGATGATAACAGCTGGCCAAAAATTCAGTCTATGGTGTTAATAAAAATAATTTTCAAAGTAGTGAAAACAAATAATCTCAAAATTATCAGTCCAGATATTGTTAATTAAAAAATTTAATCTACTTAGGTTAACTGTTTTTAAATTTTACATGTAGGGTATACAAAGTTTTACAATGACTCCTTCAGATTTAAAAAACTAAAATCATTTTTCAAAATTTTAATAAATAAATAGAATACTTGGGTAACATTCTAAGTTGTGCGCAGTTTTTGGAAAAAAATTCAATTGTCAATTTTAAATCGAAATTCAAAATAAATTTTCGTAAACTTATGAAACAATTTCAATTAGAGAAAAGAAAAAATATAAATTACTAGCAAAAATAAGTGGTTAGATCCGCTTAGATAAATTTTGAGTTTTTTTATTTTTTTAAATTCAAAATAAACTTTTTGAAAAAAACTTTTAAACTGTTTTCTGTAAGTAAATAAGGCGCCACGTTAGGCCTTGCGGTTAGATTGCGAGACGCTGCAATGTGGAATATGTATTGTTTGGTACTGGGTTCGCGATTTCTAGTATTTCTAGGCTTGGATTTTATTTTAATGTTTAATATAAGGACATTTTGTAGTAAAGTATGTTTTGCTAGGTTGCCTCAATTTCTGACACCTAATTTGTTTGTTGGACGTAAAGATAGCACGAAAAAAAGAACAAGTACTACTTCACGGAATGTCCATTGTTATTGTAAAATTTTTACTAAAATCCCAAAATTATAATTTAACTGAAGTGCGAATGAACAGAATAATTTGAAACCCATTTTTTGGGGGGGGGGGTGAAATTATTACCAAATATAATAATAACTGCCGTGATTTCTTTTGATTTTCTGATATACCGATAATCTACGAAGGCGCTTCACTTTTTTAAATAAAAACTTTTGTCTTTTATAAAAAAAAAAAAAACTACATTTTCAGAACGTTTTATTGAAGCAAGGATAAAAGTAAATTGCAGTCAGAGAAATCCCTGAATGTATTATACTTTAAATAAAGAAATAATCAAACATCTATTTATAACAGAACCTGAAGAAGGCACAAAAATACGTGCCGAAACGTTTTCAACCATAAACAAAATTCAAAATCTCAATACCCAATAAAGATCAAACCTTTTAACATATACAAAAAATTTGGTTATACAACCGATAATTTTTTCGATGCTTTTTTTCCTTTATTTAATGTTTTTTGAAGCAGTTCTGGGGCAGCATTAATACTTGATAACTATATAATTTTGAGGAAAAATCGTAAACTTGCGTAAAGTTTAAATTGTTATTGCAAAAAATGGTTTTTTGTTGGGTATATTTTGGGTATATTCATTTTAATATCGCGCTATAGAAAAAGAAAAGTAGTTATTTTCACTTAAATTTTAATGTAAGATTTATTTAAAATTAAGAAAATATGAACCGATTTGGTTGTAGGTTGAATTATTATTACCATTTTAATGAAATCATTAAGAATTTTTTTAAAAAATCTTCAAAGGAAACAATATCAAACAAACACAAAACCCAACCGGCTTGTCTTGTTTACTGGGTGTTTAAAAAAACAAACAAAAATCTTCATAAATTTGTTGGTGCTCGTGATTTTATTCCCTAACAATTCCAATAGATTTAGAGACATTTCGAGAACATTTTAAAAATGAATGAGAAATGACATTTGGTTAAAAAAAAACTGGTCGTGATGATTTATGAATTACTAAGTGTAAATGTAGCTGAAAACATCAGTTCAGTTGTTTAAAACAAACTTAAATCATCAATTCATTTGCAAAGACTGTCCCATCAAACAACACGAAGTTAGAATTGAATACAGATTTACAAAAATGTAATAAAGAATAACAGATTCAACTGAGATGAACACCGAATACCTATTTTAGTGAATTTTTTTTTAAAAATGGTTTAAGGCGCGCATCAACAACTGAGATTATTTGGAGCTTATTTTTTGCTTTTCAGTGCACTACCAGCCTCCGGACAAGTGTTCACTCGTTATATAGACAACATATTGGTCGCATCACCAGTGACAGAGTAAGAAAAGCTTCTAAAAAATCTTAAGGGGCCACAACAGCTGGGGATTCGAACTCGGAATTTCCGCATGGGAATTGAGAATACGCTAACCGTATAGCTAAATCCCTTTCACTGCCGAATACCTATTATTGTTATTATTATAAAATATATTACTTGCCGGAAATACATTAACAAAGCATGTATATTTTAAGTAGGCAAACCGTGATTTCATTTAATACGTAGCTGTATAAAAGTTTTGGGTTATTTTGAATTTGATTTGATTTTTTTAAATTTAATTTTGGGTGACCGAGAAAAGAAATTTGAGTGGTTAAAAAAAAAAATAATAATAATTTAGAAGTGCGGACACATGAACTTAGTTTGAACGTTCACGCACTTCATTTAAAAAAAAAAAAGAAAAAAAAAATTAAAAATAAAAATATAAATATAAATGGAAAGCCAGCGCAGAAATTTGTACGTCCAAATTAGTTTAACTTCTCGTACAAACGTATTTTTTTTTCTTTTTTTTTTCTTTAAATTTATTTAATTGGGAGGAAAGCGCGATTTTTTGGGCACATTATGCGGGTGTTAGTGTATTTTTTTTTTTTTAATTTTTTGAGTGTGGGTCATTCACATTTAAAAGACACTGGGAAGGATTAATTTGAATAAATAATAAATTGGGTATAATTCGAAATTAAAGAAAAATAAATAGCGAAGAAGTATGAATAAAATAGAAATAAAGAAAATTTAAAAAAACTTAAAACAAAAAAATAAAATAAATAAAATGATAATACCTTTTCTTTTTCTGATTAATCAGGAAAATTCGTCTTGAAAACAAAAATCAAAACAAAAAATTATCACATGCACTGGAAGAATTTTCTTTTTTTTTAAATTTTATTTTGGTTTCACATGGAGCACTTCACTTGTTCCAGTCTTGGACGAACCAACTCTTCGACTTAACACGGAACCACTCAACATTTGTTATAAACAATTTTAAAAAACCCAAAAAAAAAAAAACAAAGAAAAATTAACAAACTAAAACAGGAAAAACTGAAAACAAGAAATAAATACACGATACACCGTTCAATTTTTTTTTGGTTTAATTCAAAAAATTTGTTGTTTGCGATATGTTTTGTTTTGTTTTTTTTAGCCACTCACCTGCTGCCAAAACTGGGCCAATAGATAGATTCTTTCTTTCTTGAAAAGCCAGTCCATTGACTGCATACCATGGATATCCATAGCTGGGAGCAGCTGGAGGCAGAGGGGCTGGTTATATATAAAGGGTATCAGTTCGGTCAGGTCATGGTGTGTCCATAACTTGTTGTTTTCCGGCCAAGAAATCAAATTTTGGTTGTTGCGATGAAAGTTGAACGTATCACGAACCGATAAACACTTCCTTTTTTTTTGTATCAATTAGTTATGTTGTCGTTTTACAATTGATGGAAGAAAAACAAAGTTGAAAATATTGTGAAATTAATTGAATCTTTTTTGGTTTTTATTGCTTGATTGATTAGTAATTTTATAATTAATTAAGAGATCAATTTTAATTAATTTGTTACGATTTTTTTTTTTTTTTTTTTAAAAGACGAACCCGAATTTTCAAATATATTTCTCTAAATGGCTTTCACACGAAGCCAGTTGGAGCACGCCCCGTGGTCGCTAGCGGCAGACTGAAGGCTAACTCCTATAGCCGGTTTTTACTCACTCCCCTCCCCTAGTTTACAAAGGGGTTTGGCCCGAACTCTGACGGCTTTATAGGTAACTAAAAGTTTGTAGCGGCGCTGTAGTATACTGGCACGCCAGTTCCGCCTCCAAGGCCCCCTACCACTACGGCCTTTTTTACCCTTTCTTCTTACATGTACTAGGTGCAGAGGGTATTTTGTGGCCCACGCCTCCCGACGCCAGACGCGCAGGACCCCCTGTAAAGGACCCACTGCCCCCTCTCGACTCTTTCTCCGTCTCGGCTGATCTCTGTCTCTTAGCCCGCTTCTCTCTGGTCACTCTTCGATACCTCTCGATCGCACGCCCATTTTTCCTCCTCCATCGTTCCCTTTTTTTTTTTTCCCCAGAAAATGTTTCTTGCTCACACAGCGTCCTCTGGTACACAGGAGCCAGCGAGAGTGAGGTACCCCCCGCGAATACAACTTCTCCAAACTCCCATACACAAACCCCCCCTCTAAAAACCCCGCCAACTCCCTTTCTCGCAGGTTTTTCCCTAATTTTAAAATTGTAACAAAAGGAAAGTACCGCTCAATACCCTCTTCACCAAGGCGGCTGCCTTAAAATAAAGAAATCCAATACACTACCCACTCACATCCATATATCAGCCTCATTTAGGCATCAAGGCTGGCCTGCTTCACAAATATACCTATCAAAATCACGTTCTCCTGATTCATTACTTCAATTTATTTAATTATACTCTCATAATCATAATGGGCGCCGGGTCATGTGGGTATTGAAGGGAATGAAAAAGCTGATCATCTGGCCAGGAATGGAGCTAACACTCCTTTCATCGGACCGGAGCCTGTCCTGCGGTTCGTGTGGCTCGCAGAGATTGGATCTGGAGGGAGCACGAAAAGAACTGGGTGATATGTCCTGAGGTTTAAACACAACAAGACCATGATGCCTTGGCTGTGTAAGCAAAGAACCAAAGAGACCCTGTTCTTGGGTAGAAATCAGATTACTCTGATTACAGGCCTATTCACGGTAGGTTCAAGAAGCATCTGCACAAGGTGGGGCTTATTAGCTCGGAACCATTGAGCAGATTATGTCAGGAAGAGGAGGAAACAGCCTCTCACCTGTTGTTCGATTGCGTTGCAATCGAGCGTTTGCGCTATGAAACCTTTGGAACGCTGAGGCCGAAGGAGATAGTAGCGCAAAAAGAACTAGTAGGGAAAGTCCTCAACCTCTTTAGGAGAGGAGGGTTCGCTTACTAGAACTAAGAAGGGGCTGGCACAATAAGTCTTCTGTGGCTGCGGTGCCGTGGGGCGTAGGTCCCGTCCTAATCATACAGAAAAAGAAAAACCAAGACTGGAAGATGGACATAATACAAAGAAAAGTACAGACTGGGTGGCTAAGAGATTGAAAAAGGAAGAGAAGTAGTCAGCGAGAGCCGATGGGATGCAGAGATACAGAAGATATTTGGGAATACAGTGGTCAAAAAAAGTATTCATACACTAAGTTTTCTTACTTTAATCTACTGAACTTTTGTTTCTAGGATGACTATTTCTTCAGCACTGAAATCGATGATAGAGAATTGATAAAGAATTGATTAAAAAGCAGCAAAATAATTTATTGTATGCAAAATAAGTATTCAAACACTCAGTCTGAATGTTATAATTAACGCAAAACTAAAGACCTAATATTTTGTAAGCAATCCCTTTGCATTTGTTATTGCCTGAAGCCTCCTTGGCATAGATTCCACCAGGTTTAGTGTCTCTTGAGATGTGATTTCTGCCCCATGATTTCTTTAAATTGGTTATGAGCTCTTTTCTGGAAGAACATTTCAATTTTCGAATTTTTCGCTCCAAACAAGACCATGAATTTTCAATAGGGTTTTATTTTTCTGCTTTTTATTCAATTCTTTATGTTTATAAAAGAAAATGAGAGCATTAAATTCATTGTCACTATCTTCGATTTCAGTGCTGAAGAAATAGTCATCCTAGAAACAAAAGTTCAGTAGATAAAGTAAGAAAACTTAGTGTATGAATACTTTTTTCTGACCACTGTATGTCGTGCTCTACAGAGTCTAAAGTGGTAGAAGCTAGTAGGGTGAATGTCCCAGTTAGGGTAAAACGAGTGCGTTTCAGACACCATGCATTTAAAAACTGAGACAGAATTGGACATCATATCGAACAGTGTATTCCTAGAAGGTGCATCTGAACGTGAACTATACAAAAAAAAAAATATATATATAATAGGCGACTCTAACGAAAGGTTTTGATGGCAGAGAGCCATTGTGACGAGTGTTCATGTAATTTAGTCAGCCGACTCCATTCTCCGTCTGACAAGAAGCATTGCCCAGGAACAAGTACTTGGCCCTCAAGACCAACTGCCAGCCTTCTTTACAGGACGAAAAAAAACTCTTAGCATCCCGCAATCTACGTCCAGCTCAAATCCCACATATCACAGCAAGAAACTGGTAGTTGCTACTAATTCTCTGCTATCTTAGAGACAGCATTGTTATCCAGTAAAACCGAGCACTTCTTCAGCAGTCTTTTCCGCCCAGATTTGATCTGAATTATAGACTTCGGATGCCCACTCTATAGCAGCTTAGCTTCCGTAACAGAGGATTTCTCGCTTCACAATTCCAGTTACTGAGGGGAAGATCCTAGCACTTAAAATTAACTACTAAAGCTGCTAAAACTTCTACAAGGAATGACATTTACTTCTATAAGAATGATTTTGTGGACTACTTCCGGAAATCTAATCCCGATTGGCTGGACATTTTAAGCTAACAGAGCTAAGCCCTGGAGTAACAACCTCAAAGGACTGAGCCAGGAGTAAAGTATTTGTCCTGACGATTACAAATCAAAAAGTTCATACAATGCCTTGATAAAATTAGGCTTCCAAAACTATTGGAACAGTTTTTCTCGCGGGCGGCCGAATTGGAAGACAGGATCGTTACCATCTGTGTGAAGAGAGTATAATCTTCATAGAGCCCTAGAGGATTTAGTTAGAGAATACTATGCTGCTGAGTTGAATTTGAAAAACTGTAAAGGATGTGATCCAATCAAAAGATGTACGATCTGTATGACAAGATTTACTTAGTCCAATAAATCATAAATCAATAGATGGACACATTGCTTACCTTAGAGTCATCAACAATTAAACTTGATGGTAATGTAGATAGAAGGAGAACAATTGGAAGTCCATAGTTATGATAAAAGGATGGAGCCAAATCGCTGCGAATGCAGCTGCATTTTCTCGGAGCGAGCGATAGATGTACTGACAAGTAATGTTCGGCTTAGACTATCCTGATGCCCTGTATTTCAATTTCAAAATGTCCTGATTGTCAATAGATTTCAAAGCAGAAAACTAAAAAATCAGTCGAAAACTTTTACCTTGTAAACAAAATGATAGCTGACCTTTATACATGAAGCAAGACTCAGCTTTCCCTTTAATAAAATCCATATTCACTGAGAAGAAGTTTCAATCCAAAGTGATAAGCCTAAGAAACGTTTATATGAAGTGTCCATTTCTGAAAGGATGTTCACCCAAAAATGTCCGAAATCAATATTAGTAATCACACTAATTTCAGAAAATTCTCCTCTAATTATCCAATTAGATTTTACAGGACCGAAACTAACCAAATCTCCTAAATATAGGAATGAACCTGGCCATTTCCTGTCTGATAAATAATAAACCTTTTATTAAAAAATACTTCTATTCATTCTAGAAAATTCTGTTCTCTTTTCATAACCATTTCGTAGCAATATCGACACTTCGTAGCAAAGTCCACAGTACAAGTATTCAAAAAAAGGTATACTTATCCAAGTAAATAGCTCAATTTTTTTCGCAAATATTATCGTTATGGAGAAGGGATTAGCTAAGTGATTACCGTGAACTGGATTCCTACGCGGAGATCCCAGGTTCAAATCCAACTGCTGACCATTAATTTTTTTTTTTTTACCCTAATATACAAGAATTTCGTAAGAAACAATGTGCCCATGTTTCGCATTTAAATTATTCATTTGTTTATTTAAATAATAAGTTTTCCCGCATTTTGAACCACACATTTCTACAAAGTTAGGTTTCAAATTTCGGGCTATTTTCCCCTAATTTCGAGAATTAATGAACGTATAGCTTTGACTGATAAGCTGGGCTCATTTCTTTTTAGATCACTAATTATATATTTTTAATACAAAAGATATAATTTATGATACATCAAAAAAAAAGTTTAATAAAAAAAAAAGAGATTAATTGGATTAATTAGTTATAACAATTCCAAATTCAACAGCTATTTCTAGGGAAGGGAATAGCCATGCGATTAGCGTATTGGATTCCCACGAGGAGAACGTGGGTTCAAATCCAGCTGCTGACCCTTAGATTTTTTTCTTTTCCTAGGGAGCTTCTTACAGCTCACTGTCCCGGTGATGGACAGTGTTGTCTGTAACGAGAGAACACTGTCCGGAGGCCGGCAGTGCACTAAAAAAAAAAAAGCTCTGGGCGCCAATAACCTCAGATGTTGGTGCGCCTCAAATCATTTATAATAATAATAATAATAATGAATTAATAAAAAGGATATTTTAAAAAAAAATGATTCTAGTGAAAATTGTAACGTAGTAGAAAATTTCTTTTTTGGGTTCAAAAATTTAAGCTAGACGAAATTTTTTGCAGTTACACATTGGATTCGCATTGATTTTAATCGGTTACAAAAAAAATCAAAATAACTTCTTTAATACTTGTGAATTTAAATTTGAAATTTAAAAAATTCATTTCTTAGCCGGAACACGTATTTTAAATGTAACTCTTACAAGTTTTGTGAATATTTAATGCAAGATTTTTGTTTTCAATGCCCTATTATTGTAAATATAATAAGAGTATAAACGAAGTATTAGTAGAGATTGCGCGGAGCTGAGTGGTTGACAGCCACTAGTATTAGGATGTGATGAGAGCATTAAGAGAGGAGTTGGTGTGTTTTGTTATAGGAGTGCATGAACCTCCAGACAAACCCAACAGCAACAAACCTCTCTTAGACCTCGTCCCATTGCAGCGCAAACTTTCACTAAATCCTCTCTTTTAAATGTACGTATTAATTGAGGTATTGTACTTAACTTCTTTATTTTTTATTTTAGCACATTTTAATTTTGTTTCATGTTTCTCTAAACGTGTCAAAAAGATTTAAAAATGATCGTATTTAGCCTATTATCTATTAATTTAATCTCCTTGACAAAAACTTACAGTTTAAAAAGTAGATTAAACGCCAAAAGGTACACAAATCAGCAAGTACCCAACATTTCATTAATACTTCTAGTATCATAATTTCAGCCATTTAGAAACGTACGTAAAAGATGGTATTTTATTCAAATTTTATAACAATTGATATTATTTAAGTAATTTTACTGCATTAAATTTCCATTAATATTTTTTAGCATTTATTAGATGTCACACAGACCCTTATGCTGGCCATTTTCAAATTCAAACCATTCAAGAAGATACAGAACAAAACAGATCAATCAGGAACTGTGCACTAGTGCTGCACGAGACCGAGACGAGGCGAGACTTTATGCAGTCTCGATCTCGGTCTCGGTCTCGGTCGCTCAAGTCTCGGTCTCGGTCTCGGATTTTTGAATTTTTGTTTAAAAGCGGTTTGCTATTAATAATCTTTTCAAAAAATGTTACTATTTTCTAATAATTATTTTAATTTATATATTGGTAATGAAAATGTGTGTAAAAGAAGACAACTACTTACACTTCAATGCATCATATATTACTATTGCTGTTATATATCTTTATATAATTTCAAAAAGATGTTAAAAACGCGCCAAATGAAAGACCCAAATAACATATCTGCCTGCTATAACAAGTCGATTCGTGAAATAAAAAATACACCTCCCAACAAAACTTCCCGCTCCATTAGTTACAGCTGTTGGTGAAGATAAAGAATCTGATGATTCACCTTTTGACGACGACGACGACTGCATCAATATTTTTGCACCATTTGCTCAAAAATCAGCAAATATCACCGAAGCATGGAAGACAGAAATAATTAATACTATACCAAATTAGACCAAGCACCAGTAGACGTTGACATTTTAGAATGGTGGAAAACACTTGAGAATTCCTTCAAAAATTTGTCTAGAATGGCGAAAGATATTTTTAGTATCTGTGCAACTTCAGTGCCATCGGAAAGATTATTTTCGCAAGCTGCGATGATAATGACCAATAGAAGATCTTCTCTAACTTCTGATTCAGTAAAAGCTCTTTTATGTATCAATGCTTGGGCAAAGTGTATCTTAAAAACGAAATTTTTTGGCAATATTTTTTAGGTGCATAGATAGTCTTTTTTTTCAAATTCACTAATTCCAAAATTCTAAAATATAATTCAAATAATATCAAAGTTCAAAGTATTAGATTATTAATAGTGAAATTTATGAAATTGAATGAATGAATGATATGAATAGTGAAATTTAGTGAATTTATGTAAAAATTATGTAATTCGAAGGGGGCCGCCACGGTAGCCGAGCGGTGCGAGACCTGCGAAGCTAAGTGTATTGTGGTACTGGGTTCGATTTCCGGTCTTAGGCCTTGGATTTTATTTAATGGTTAATATGAGAAATTTACAGTAAAGTATGTTTGCTAGTCGCCTCCGTCCGCGACACCTAATTGGTAGTTGGACGTAAAGCCCCACCTGAAAAAATAGGCGATTACTTTACTTTGCTTACTTTACTTATGTAATTCGAAGTCAAATAGATGTAGTAATATTGAACATATATAATAAAATCGTATCTTTTAATAATTAATTCAATACCCGTAACGATTATTTATTAATAAAGAACACAATTTTATAATTTTGTAGCTAAAAATTAATATTTGAAAAACCGAGACCGAAACCGAGATTTGTCTCGTTTCTCGTGTAGCACTACTGTGCACAGCAAATAACCTCAGACAGAAACTAAAAAAGGACAATCGAATATGAACTTAAGCGAACAAAGGCAACTCTACGGTCATTTTAACACGCTTAGAGTATGTTAACAAAACGATTTCATAAATAAAAACGGACAAACCCAACTTATAGGACGACCCAACAACACGAGTCCCAATAGCTAATCAAGACCGAAACCGAAACTACCTTCAAACAAAATTGCTTTAGATTTAACAATAACTTCTACCTTGATAATGACAAATTAGGAATGGGACACTCCTCCATCGGCAATATTGTCTGAAATATTTCTGCAACATGAAGAAAGACCTCTGTGTAACATTTTACGCACGTTCTGTAGACAATTTAATGTAGTCCATTTACTGATCATACTCAAACTAGATGTAGACATATGAAAATTATTTTCTTAACCATACAGACATCGCCCTAACATAAATTTCACACATGAATATGAGAACGACAAATCTCTTCAACTTCCTAGATATCACACTTACTGTAAGAGACAACAACTTAGAGTTCGAAATATTCAGAAAGCCCACGTCCACTAACACTATTATACCGCAACAGTTCCTACCATCCTATTCAACATAAACTGGTCGCTCTCAGACACCTGATAGATTAAAACTAAACATCTTGTACTGACCCAACTATGAGTGAGCACTCAACAACATTCGCACAAATAGCCACAAATAACAGTTATACCACCAACATTACTTATAAATTGCCAAGTACAAGGAAATAATAAACTACCCAACATATTCGCCACTTTTACTTACATCGGAAACGAGACATACAAACTATGTAACCTTTACAAGAAACTAGGCCTCAAAACCGTGCTTAGTACCAACAACAAACTGGGAAACAGTATACAAATCGAAACTAGCAACCCTTACGACAACAGCGGTATTTACAAACTAGTTTGTCCAGACTATGATAGTACCTATACTGACCAGAGCGGGAGCGAAATCCAAGACAGATACAAAGAACACATCCGCTCGTACACACACAACTTACGTAAACCTCCTTATCAAACACAGTCATCAACTGGACAGTATCAACGACACAATGACTCTGTTACATTCAGGAAAAAAGGAAAACTTACGGTCATCTTAGAAAGAGTAGAAATATACAATTAGAAAGCCACTTACGAAAGACCAAATTAACTATAACTCTGATACACTCTTTAAAGTCATTCCGCACCGAACACACCGACACAGCCGAGACAACCTCACAAAAAGAAGCATGAATGTAACCAGCGTGTGGCATGTTCTCTACTATTCAAAGTATTCTATCTAAGATTTTATTTATTTACACATTACTTGTTAAACGACTAGAATCAATATTCATCGATATTTAACTTAACAACAATCATTTCCCAATACAAATGAACTACATAGGTATGATTCAGTTTTTCCTGCTTACGTTCTCACATCATCCATTTTACAATTCTAAAACATTGCCAACGCACAAAACACGCATATCCCTTAAATATTACCTACTAGGATTCTGTAATATTATTTCACCATTTGTACAAAAAAAGACGTTCACATAGAAGGATAAAGTACCAACTACTTCCGTCGTGTTCAAGGATCGGAAATTATTTATTTCAGGCATATCGAAAATCTGCACGATTGTACTACTTCCACATAGAAAGGGTGAGACAAAGTAAAAAAACTTGAAATGGTTAGAGTAATGTAACCGACATAAATTGCTCCTTTCGACAATCACTAGTAACTCAAACATTGGATATTTATGTATTAATTTAAATAATTACGGTTGGACAAATTTATCTGCTAACAACTATTACCTAACTGGACTGACTCAGGCAAACTACCATCTCCCCAAATCGAGCTCAGGTCAAAGCATTTATCAATAACATCAAGTTAAGAGAGTTAATGAACATATCATGAATAAAGTAGAAAACAGAAAGTACACAGCAGCTATATATCTTGATTTAGCTGATGTATTTGACAATTTGTACATGCAGGACTACTTTACAAAATTAGGTAGACTTACACTCTTAATTACGTTATTCAAATCATACGATCCTTCCAACAAGACCTAACTTTCTGGGTAAGATTCAATAACATTTACAGTACTCAACGACAATTTTCGCGAGCCTGTCTCAGAGGAGCAATAAGTCCTATACTCTTCATTTTCTACCCTATGAACAGAACTAAACCTAGCATAACAATGTTAGCAACTTACGACACAATATCATTAACAAAAGATAACCATATAGACATTAACCAAACCAACACTGACTCACAGACATCAACTAATTTTATAACTAACTGGTTCAAAAAATAAATGGAAATTGAATTTAAACCAATCGAAAACATAAACAAAGACCTTCCCTGTAAAAAGGTTACGAAATGAAGATCTAAGTTCCCTATAAACAACAGAGAAAAGATCAAGGAGGGTGCTAGTCGACATAACTCTGGACTTCGACACAACACAAAATTGCAACAATCATAACCCAAACTGAGTCAGTTATAGCCACTCATTAACATAAAAACAAACACTAACAATAACGTACAAGACATTACTAAAACCTATTCTGGCATACCCCTGTCAAATTTGGATAATAACTAGCAAACGACTGACCAAACAACTAAAGACATTACAAACAATAGTTAAGTGATTGTCTCACCGTTGACAAATTCAAGTAATAGATTTCGTGTTGTGTTAGACAAGAACACTGTTTTATAACAATTACACAGTTGCATTTTTACAAGAATTACACTTAAAAGAAACTGATGTAATTTAGTAACTTGGTTAGCAGTGGTTGACTTGATTGACTTGTTAGTAGTTACTTCTTGTAAAGTTTAAGGTGATGCACTTGTGATAAGATTTCTCGACTTGTTACTTACGACATTAATATATCAAAAAGGTTCAGACATCAAATTCAAAAAAGGATTTGAGGAAAACCATAAATATTAATTTTAAACTTACAGTAGATCAAAGAGAAAATATTAAAGAATACAAAAATGGCTAATAAATCAATTTGTGGAAACAAAAACGCTATTTTAGAAGTTATAGACGATTAAAAAGAAAAGATTAACATCAAAAACGTTTAGAAATAAATTCCAAAAAACCACTTCCAAAAAAAAAAAGTTTAAAGAAAGCATCAAAAAAGCTAGAAAAACCTTTTAGGATACAAAAAATTGCAAAGATTAATTAAAAATAAATCTAGAAACCAATTTCTTAAAACAATTTGAAGATACAAAAAAATGATTATTTTGAACTTAAAATCTAATAAAAAAAAAGAGATGGGAGAAAAATTAAAAAGTTTTAGAAATTCATCCCAAAAAACAAATTGAGGAAACAAAAATGCTAAATTAGGACATATAGTCGATTAAAAAGAAAAGATCAATGAAAACGGCTAAGAAAACGATTTTAGAAAACAAAAACACTAATTTTGAACATATGTTCTATTAAAGAGGAAAGATTAAAGAACACATCGAAAAGGTTTAGAAATCAATTCCAAATCAGTTTAAATACTTTTTGTGGTGTTCAAAATTAAAGAATTAACCAACACTGAACGTAGCCAAGACAAAGCATTAATATTAATTTGTAAGAAATAATTAAATGGTAACATGCTATTTTCATGCAAGAATAATAAAAATATAATTGACACTTAAAATAAGTAATTGATAATAAAGTCTTACCTTGTTTAAAGTATATCCAAGTCCATCAGCATCTCAGTAGATCACCAGTACAATAGCACTTGACACTTGACACTATTTAAAATAATTCACAACACTATTCGCACTATAACTGTATATCACGTACTAAGTATAACTTAAACACAATTTATAAAACCGAACTTCACTTTAACACGCACTAATATTCACTTAAAAAATCACGTTAATAAAGAGACACGATTAACGAGTTAAAGATGGCCGCCGGTAACTGGTCAGCTGATCAGCTGGTAAAGGAAGGTTATCTAAACAGATGACCATCTTTTTTTTTTTTTATTCTTATCTTCAAAAATAAAATTTAATGATTTAATAAGGGATTTCGTTATATTGATTTATTTTAAAGTCGACTTTAAAATATCAAAGACGATTTTTATTAAATCAATGCAAATAAAGAAGAAACTGGTCTGTACACTCACTCGATTTAAATTTTATTTCAGCTAAAAATTTTGTAATTAAAATTCTCGGATTACATTTTATTTTGGCAGATTTTGAATTGTAAACAATGGTCTCAAAATAAAATATGGTCACTCTGCCTAAATAACCTTAATTTACCAGCTGATCTGCCTAGCCAGTTTCCGGCGGCCTTTTCAAAAATCTTTTTGATGCATTTTCTAATTGTTTCTCTTTAATCGTCTATAACTTCCAAACTTATCAAGTGGATAAACCTTAAACCTTAAAATTTTGGTTCTACAATAGCTTCTAGGTGGCCATTTAGTGACATGTGGTCATAGCCACTAAATCAGTTCCATATTATTTTTAATACAAAATATAAGACTTCCGAGCAGTAATTGGTCATTTAATATAGAAATATTTAAGATCTGTTAATACAGTTTACTCCAAAAATTGGTTACAGTTAGAACAGTGTTCACTTAGGCGAAAACAACGTTCGGGTAACACAGTAACAATCCGACTGCATCACCACAAAAGCTCCCATCATTGTATATTGGTAGATTATTTTCGGCTAAGAAACAACCAATCAATGAGAGTGTATATCAAGACAGCAACTTTTTTTTATTCTAAACAAGACACCAAGAACAGGTAAGACATACAAGACTTATTTTATACGCAGTAATAAATAAATATTAAATCTTGACAGTAACATACAACTCTATATGGTGAAATTGACAAGTAACTGTGTTAACAAATAGATTTAACATCAAAATGAAATTCCATTGTAGCAAATAAGATATCCAGTGACGCTAATGGTATAACTGGGTAGAAATGTAGAATAGGGTTGGGATACTGAGGAATCATGCAATGAAGGGAGGAGTGACTGCAGTAACTAACATAGAACACTCGATTTGTTATTGTCAGAGCACATAGCCCGTATCAATACAATTTCTTTCGCTATATCATCTATATGTGCCCAACTATCATATAAATTGCTTCGATCATTAGTATTAATTTCCAGATTTTAATTTGATTGATTAACCGCTATCAAATATTTGTCATCATTCCTATATTCAATCATCCAATTTCTTAGCTATTAGATTGTCCAAAAAATAGCAGAGGTTCCAGAGCAAGAAAAAAAAAAAATTAATCAAATATTAATTAAATTAATCAATCAATTTAATTAATCAATTAAATTAGTCAATCAATTTAATTAGTCAATCAATTTAATTAGCCAATCAATTTAATTAATAAATTAATGTAATTAATCACAATCAATATAATTTTGCCAACGTATTCAAAGCTTTTCCATACCCACTGAATGAAAATTAATAACCTTAGTATGCGTGAATTCTAAAAAGGCTTTTTTCTCCGCTTTTTAATCATTAATTTTTTTCTTATGAACAAAATTTTTGGATTCTGATTTTATGCGATGTTCTAAAGAGTGAAAAAAACACAGATACAGGCAAATTTGAATCGATTATTTTTTTGATTTCTTGTGAAAATTCGAAACAGAAAATTTGACGTAGTTCTTTAATTTTCATTTAGTATTATAAGTGAAAGAAAGACTAAAGTAAGACTTTAGTGGTAAGACTATGATTAATCTAAACAGATCGAAAACGGCTTGAAAAAAAAACAAAAGACAAATTAAAAATTAAGTAATAATTCGGATAATATGGCTCCGCACGAGCGCGCGATGTATATTTGTAAACATTGATATATATGTATAAAATGAAAGAAAACTTTGAGGCAGATAATTAAAGATGGCTTAAACATAAATAACAATATGTTCACATACTGTGCCGAGGACAATACAGAAGAGATGTTGGCACAGTTCATATATCACCCACAGTCGCCATATGGCGCGTCCTAACACATTATTAGCTATATATATATATATACACCTATACATCGCTACACACATCAAATATCACAGTAGACTCGCAACATCAACGCACAAGCGATTCTTCAATGGTTATACTTTTGGTTACTGTCTATAAGTCCTCGTTAGAGGTAAGAGTTGCAGTCGAGATTTTTTAATTTTAACCTTAACGCCAGAAATTAGACTATTTATTATTAAATTGGTCTGTATATGGTATAGTCTTTTAGTGCTTGTTCAGTATAATTTGGCTCACATTATAAGTTTAAATTAAAAATATAATTTGTATATTTTTGGTGTTGTTGAGATATATATATATATATTTTTTTTAAATGCATTTTTCAATAATTCATGTAAATACCTAAGAGGAAAAATTATTAAGAACAATTTTAATAGCATCTTTCATTGAAATAATTAACAATAAAGATTTGACCAATTACAGTAGCGTATTGGAAGCATTCTATTGGACGAATAGAAAGACGGCCATAACTTCTTTTAATAGGCCACGCTCCTACCAATCAGAACACAAATCTAGTAAATAAAATGGTGGTTTACTTTTACTATTCTTTCAAAATTCATAATTTCTAATTACTCCTGGAAATTTGAATTTATACAATTTTTGGGAACAAATATATTAGAAATTGTGAACTCTCAATATTTTTTTAAAATGATTATTTTATTTGTAGTAACTTTTAGTGACCGCAAACTATTAATATTTAGGATTAAAACTAGCGAGGATTCGGTCAAAAATTAAAAAAATCAAAACAGCAACTCCGTCTTTACGCCAAAGTTTCGACAAATTTATTTGTCATCTTCAATCCATTGTTACGTGAGTTGGTTTTGAGTTACAAATAATAAAAAAACTGACAGTTCACTGCTGCAGCAGTGGGATCCTTGCATCAGCATAACCCTACTTTCTAGTTAATTAGGCGTGACGCCACTCAAGGTGGCACGTGCGAGCTTGCTGCTAGAATCATCAGGAAACCATATATGACCCAGCAATAGCAACTGTCCACGGTATGGAAGGAAATTTAATTACTCAAAGGTTATATGAGTGTTCACAGGAAAATTTTTAGATATGGGTTGACGATGTGGACTTATGTAAAGAGTTAGGATTTTTTTGTTTTACTTTTGTGGTGAGAAGAATGCAAGAGGTGCTGAAGAATTGCAACGCTTGTGCATTGCCTTCTAAGGCTGCCTAGCATGCGTAACGTGGTCTAAGCTTAACGCTTCTTTGGTCAGATAATATCATTCCATTTTATTTCCCTAGATCAGAAGATAAACATGTGAAATAATAAAGTTAAAAGTTAAAATTATTTCCATTTTTTATTACTACATTTTTATTTATTTATTTTTTCTATAAAGTTTTTATTGACACTTACTAAAACCCATTAACTAAATCAAGTGCTCATTTTGTAGCTCTCAGCAGTGTCCGATGTTCTCGGAGTAGTCCGGAGCAGTTTACTTCAAGGTCAGCCTTACTTTACAAAAGCAAACTTTAGTCTTTAAAAAAAAAGAAGAGTAATGAACCTTTGTCTGCTTCCTTTTTTTAATTTTGTGGAATTTATTAAATGGATTTTTTACATTTCTTTGTTTTTGAGATTTTCATGGCTTCTAATATTTACAATTAACTGTTTATTTGTAGATATTATAGATTATAAAAATAATGGAAACAAGCCAAATACATTGTGACTTAAAAAAACCTATTGTGGCTTTCTATTGTGTCGATGTTTGTGCAAAAATCTGTGGCTGAGTGGGTTTTGGGATTAGTTAAAGTTTGTCAATAGGTTCGTTAATCCTAAACAGTTATACACAATAACTGCACCAGGAAAGGGTAGCTATGCGCTTAGCATATTGTATTCCCACGCGGAGGTCCCGGGTTCGAATCCAGCTGCTGGACCCTTAGATTTTTCTCTTCTTAGGAACTTCTTACAGTTACACTGGATGGACTGTGCACTGAAAAATAACCTCAGACGTTGACGCGCCTTAAGTCATTAAAAATAATAATAATAATGACTACCTTCTGTGGAAGGTGTTGTATGTGGAAGCTAGAAGGTTAGGCGTGTCCATCCAGCTCGAGTGGCCACAGGAAGCGATAAGCTTAAATGATTAGAGGCGCTAATGATCTAAATAGTTGATGCGCCAAAATCAAAATCCAAAAACTATCCTCGGCAGGCGCAGTATAATGTTTAGGCTGGGATTTCCGCAGGAACGCCAAGATTCCTGAAAAAGTGGCTAGTCCACTTCTCAGTATAGGGTAATAATAATAATTATAATGCGGGGGATTAGCTATGCGGTTAGGGCATTGGATTTCCACGCGGAGGTCCCGGGTTCGAATCAAGTTGCTGACCCTTAGATTTTCTCTTCCTAGGAGCTTCTTACAGCTCACTGTCCGGTGATGGACAGTGTTGGCTGTAACGAGAGAACACTGTCCGGAGGCCGGCAGTGCACTGAAAAAAGCTACGGGCGCCAATAACCTTAGATGTTGACGTGCCTTAAATCATTAAAAATTAAAAAAAAAAAATAATGATAATAATAAGCACTATAACCCATTGCTGAGCCTTGGCCTCCTCAACCCGCGTCCGCAAGTCATCTCTAATTGTTGCAGAAATCTAGTTTTTTTTTTACGTAGAACAGTTTTCTGGCATCCCATCCGACGATCTAAATTTGGGTCTGCCCACTCGCCTAACCCATTTGAACTGCCTCTTCCATGCGCGTTTTTGGGCGCTTTCTCATTCTAAGTGACTCGCCCATCTGATCCTGCTAGATTTGATCATTTTAACCTTGTCTACTTTGTGGAACGTAGAGTCTCCGAATTCTTTTTTTTTTAAGGCTTGTAGCATCTTTTCATTTTTTTTTTGACATTACCCTAACCTCAGAACCTAACCGGCCGGATTAGTGTTTTATAGTGGGTAACTTTTGTCCTTTTTGAAAGTAATTTGCTCTTCGTTTGCCTATTCAACCCAGACTAGCTCCTATTACCTAGCATCACCCTTCGTTTCACCCTGTACAGGGTAAAGATCTATAATATTTATTTGAAATATGAAAGACTCCTTTCTTAATTGCCATTTTTATGGAATCAATAAGTTTTCTGCAAATATAAAGCGTTACTATTGCGTATTAACGCTGGTGTTGCAACAATCCGTTAATTAAAAAAAGGACAGAGGATTAAATAGGGGTTGTGCAGCCATGGAGCCTAAGCTCGAGCCAAATTTAAATGGTTCTTAACATTATACTAATAACATTCAATTTTAGAAGAAAACGTATGATTGCAACAAGAGAATCTTGCGAGTGTAACTAGCCAGACAATTTTCTTGAGTAACCTTTGGAAATATTTGTAAGAGAGAGATGGAGTCAAAGTATTAGAAAAAGAAAGAAACTCCAAAAGTGGTAGAAAGAAAAGAATATAAATAATTAGTGGAGTAGAGAAACCGGAGGCCTTAATTTGAGATGTCTTGTTAGGGAAGTCGCAGGCGTGCGGATTATTGTTTGCGATCCTTTCAAGTTGAGCCCATGGGCAGTGCAGCGAGAGGCCTGCAAATACGCTAAGACTACTTCTGCTTCTAATTATTGCCAAGCTATGTACTGTAAGTACGCCTGAGTGCTTCATTTTGCCGGAGGTAATAATGAGTAGTCTAATACTTGACAACTACCCCAACACTTCTCGACTTCACTGTTATTACATACCTTTCCTTTATCTTAGAAATAATCTGCTATGAACACTCTTCTTAACTTTCTCTTCTGTATTTCTTGAACTTGGAACTTTTACTACATACTAATTGGAATTAACACATATTTTCAATAAATCGACTTTGGTAAGAAGCGCCACATCACGGAAACCCACTTTAAAGTCTGTTTTTATCAACAAGAAAATCGACAGACCATAGATAGATTCCAGTAAAGCGGCCTTCAAAACCTACGCCAACGCGACCCTGTAGATCTATTGTGGCTCCCACCACTCTAGAGCTTGCCCTACAGACCTGTCCTTTTAATCAGACTCCGTATCCTGGAGAGCGGCTCCTGGGTGTCGCTCGAAGGCCTTGTTTTTCTTTTTTTCCTCCCCGACTAGTAACATCCATAGCCAAACTACGTAGCCCTTCACACTGACACAACATATGCAGAACCTACAGATGCTATCATCACATGTAGTAGAGCAACGAATTGTCATGAAATTTCACATGAAACTGGGTAAAACCGCTACTAAAACTTATCTTTTCTTAAAAGAAGTTTATGGCGATGAATTTTTATCACGTGCGCAACTTTTTGAGTGGTTCAAGCGTTTCTAAGATGGCCGAGAAGACGTCGAAGATGATGACCACCCGGGTCGCCCTTCCACGTTCAAAACGGATGAAAATATCGATTATAATTAATCAACATTACTACCGTGAGGTGCTTGCTCAACTCCGGAGAAAGAGTAAGGAAAAAACGACCCGATTTGTGGAAGAACAAGTCACGGGGTTCTCCATCAAGACAACTGGCGCCGGCTCACACTGCATTGTCTGTCAAGAAGTTTCTAGCCAAGAGTACAACATCCCAGTTTTAGGCCATCCGCCCTTATTCGCCTGACCCTGGCCCTCATGTGACTTTAGATCTGTTCCCCTAAAAGTCAAATCTACATTAAAAGGAACACGTTTTCAGTCCTATGAAGTTGTGAAAGAAAAAGCGGCACGCGTCATGCAGGAGCTCACAAAGAAAAAGACTTCCAGCACTGTTTCGAACAATGGAAGCTTTAAAATAAAATGTTTTATAGCAATAGTCTCGTTATTTAATAGTCACACTTCGTAGTTATAGTCTAATGCAAATCAGCAGCTGGATTCGAAACCCTGATCTCCGCGTGAGAACCCAATACGCTAACCGCATTGCTAATCCCTTCCTTTTTTTTTGAAATTTATTATATGTATATATTATATATCATTATATTACACTTTATTAATTATATTTCATTGTAACTGGGTGATTGCCCGTCTTGTAAATAAATAGATGAATAAATAAGATACCTGAGTTGGACGAATCGCTGACTCCATACAGAAGTGCAATATATAAAGTATACTGTTCATTAGAGACTTATAAATTAAAACTGTCCGGTAGGACAGTTGTATAAGGGTTGATCATCAAAAACTGCAGGAAAAAGCGTAACGTTGAAAAACACCCAACTTTGACAATTTTTTTCTCTTTTTCTATAAAAGATAAAATTCCCAAATTTTCTTTATAATGTAGGGCAAATCCTCCTTTATAACTGTAATTTTTTTGCAACAACCTAGATCTGATAGATTTTGAGAAAAAAGTTGCCGAAAATGTGCAAAAACGGCATTTTCAAAAATTGTTGTTGTTCTTGTTCTTCTTGTTGTTGTTGTTGTTGTTGTTGTTGTTGTTGTTACCTTTTTTGTAAACTGCGTAGCGCCTAAACACGCGAACCGATTTTCATGAATGAGGTGTCATTCGATTCGGAATTTTATGTAGATGTGCCTTTTGGGGGTCTCGACTCTGTACATCGAATGGGAGAGGAGCTAGCCCCCTTTATGTAAGGCCCCCTACAAAATTATTATTACTAATTACTCTGTAAATCTTGGCCCGATTTTGATAAAATTTGGTAGGATGATAGGGTTAGGGCTCCCCTACATAACATTAAAGCGACGATCTAATCTTACACTTGTTAAGGGGAAGTATAGCAATCGTTTCAAATTATCGACACGTGAACTGATTTTCATGAATAAAGTGTCATTCGAATCGAAATTATGTACAGATTTGCATTTTAAAAGTCTCGACGCTACGCCTCATAAGGAGGGGAGTTTGCCCCACCCAAGTAAAGCCCTTTCTAAAACTATTATTACCAATATTTCCATAACGCTTAGTCCGATTTTGATAAAATTTAGCACGAAGAAGTGATTAAAGGTCCTCTACGTGGCAGTGAAGGTGCCATCATGCTCTTACACCTACTAAGAGGAAGTCTTGCAACTGTTAAAATTATCAATGGGTGAACCGATTTACATCAATGAATTGTCGTTCGATTCAAAATCTTTGCCTCTTTGCCTTTTTGGGAGAAGTACTGTATTCGCAGTTTGTTTTTCTTACTCCTCTTGAAAGGAAGTACTGAAATCGCAGTTTAATTTTGCTAGTTACGTACAAATACCTTCCTATTTTATTCAAAACGCTTCCTCAAAAAAATTGTTATTGAGGATGGCAACTATAATCATTTTTTATAAAGATCTCTCCAGTGGTAGTTACAGTTCCGACTTAACACCTTTTCAGGTTATAATGATAGAATTCCTTATTCCAAATTTTAAACAAATCTGTAAAGCAGATATGTAACTTTGCAAAATAGACAAAAATGAAAATCTATCCAAAAGGTACAAAAATCTCCTTAACAAAAACTTACAGTTTTAAAAGTTAAGTATAAGGGTTGATTAAACGCCAAAAGGTACACAAATCAGCTAGTACCCAACATTTCATTCATGCTTAGTTCATATAATTTAAGTAATTTTGCTGCATTAACTTTTCCTTCACATTTTTTAGAATTTATTAGATGTCACAGACCCTTATGCTGGCCAGTTCATTCATAATATTATTTTGTTATAATTATGATAAAATGTATATTATATCCGTTTTTAAATAGGAACTTTATTTTAACTCTATTCCGAATTATTCTTCGGATTTAGCTTTAATTTGCCCTTTATTCTGAGATGTCACATATATATGCAAAAGTAGAAAAAGACAAAGTTAGAGTCGGCTACAGTTTAAATTTGAATCACGGATTTAAAAGAATATTTCAGTGTTGAATTCGTTTTACCGAAATATTCGTGAGCACAAATAACACACAGTTAATAACAAGTAGATTATTCAACAATAATGATTCATTTCTCAATTGTAATTTAATTTAGACCCCCTAATTTTACTTATAGTAAAATACTGGAATAATTAGATGTCCTAAACGTATGCATATCTCATTTATTTTATATTACATGTATACAACATTGTGGGAAGAACACCTAGATTGAGAATGTAATTGAAGAAAACCATATTACTTGCGATGAAGCCAGATAATTATTACCTTTAATTATAAACGTTTGGCTACTACATAAAATAACAATTACTTTAATCGAAGAATGAACTTAAACAGACGATTTAAAAAAATAAATAAAATAAAATAAATAAATAAAATAAACAATATCATTGATGTATGTTGATGTAAGCATTTTTTTAAAAAAGTTTTTGAATTTTTTAGCCTCATAATTTTTTTATAATGTTTTCTTTTTAACCTGTAATTAATAGTTTGATTATTATAGATTAATAGATATTAAAGTCAATCTACAGTGCTACTTGAACAAATATTTTGTAGATAAATATGGCCAGCATAAGGGTCTGTGACATCTAATAAATTCTAAAAAATGTGAAGGAAAAGTTAATGCAGCAAAATTACTTAAATTATATGAACTAAGCATGAATGAAATGTTGGGTACTAGCTGATTTGTGTACCTTTTGGCGTTTAATCAACCCTTATACTTAACTTTTAAAACTGTAAGTTTTTGTTAAGGAGATTTTAATATAGGGTTCCCAGTATCTCATTTTGAATTGCCTCCTAAGTGGTATTGTGGAACTAGTGATTAGCCACTTTTTATTGGAAACTACAATTTTTTTAAAGGCAGTTCTGAGAGAAGCTGGATTAGGTTTCCCCCTCTACATTACACTGAAATATCTCTGGTGATAAAATGATAAGTCGTAAAAATATTTAAAAGAAATTTCTTTCTTAGAAAATGGTTTTAAAAAGGAAAATTTTTGAAAGCTTTCCTTGTATGGAAATGTTAATGTCAAATATGATCTTAGAAGTACGAATATAGTACTTTACATTTCTGCCGTCCTGAAAACAACCTTTCCCCATGCCAAGATCTCTGTGCCTTCATAGGAATGCCCTACACTGGAACGGCGGCCCCTTTCTAGAAAATGTGCAAGGAGTGAGGCCGAATAGTACAAGGTACAAGGCAAGCACATAGTTTCCCAATACATTTTACTGTACTGGCAGGAATATACTTCGCTTTCCTTTCTGGCTTTTCCCAGAGAAAACCCATATGTACGTTCCTGGTAAATACCATTGCTCTTACATAGCTTTCTTACCCATATACTAACACATATACAAACACATATTTGCATTTAAAGTTTACAATTGCTTCTTACATAACAAATACCTGCATATAGATTAGATTTGCTTACCAGCGTTATTAATTTACACAAAACTCTTGAAAATTTTAGCCTAAACTCTTAACTACACCCAGAAAATCTTATTGTATTGTTGCCTAACAGTTAGCTACGCTCCCCAAAACGTTTATAGACCCTTCTATCAAAAAATGAGGGATTATAGGAATCTAATTAAGTAATTTTCAGAGTATTTATATTGTGTACGCTGCAATGCCAATCCGAAGTCACTTTGACTCCAAAAAAATTAGGAATGGTCTCCGTTTCCCCACATCTCATAGCTATCCCGAAATGCTCTTAGATATGCTATCCCCACTCTCTCACCATTTGATAGTCACGAGCTGAAGACCGTGGAATTCTTAGTTTCCTTTTTGCAGATTAGTTTACTTCAATCATAGAAGTCATTTTCAACTCCAGATTGGCATTACACGTAAATATATCGGAGTCATTTCAACACTTGATTAGTAACACAAGTAGATTTTCTGTTATTAACTTGACTCCAGATTATTGCCTAAATGCTTATTTGATAAATTTACATAATTTTCATAGAAAGTATCAAGGCACAAAAAAAAAGCCTCTTTCTAGAATTGATTTTCTATCCGAATTGCAGCAAAAACTTGCAGCGAATTGAGTAATTTCCGATCCGTGTCAATAGCGCACAGTAATTAAAAAAAAAAATGAAAAAGTCCCTGATCAGAAGGAAGTCCAGTCAGGGTTCTAGAAAATACTGAAATTACTGCGATCCTTAGTTGAAATTAATTCCTTCTGCGTGAAATGTTGAAGCCGATTTTGTGGACAAAATTTGGTTTTTCATTCTTAATTCCTATTCTTTCTCATCCTTTAATGCAAATTTTATTATTAAAATTGAAATCAATATAAAAATAAATTCTCAAAACAGCAGTTGATTACAGTTTTGAGAAGAGATGATATTACAATTACGCTGAGTAATTCAGTTAATCGTATACACAAAATTCGGTCTACCCATGTTTAATCAAATCCAAAATTCCGGTGAAATATAAAAAAATCTGCAGTACTTTTATTAAAGTGCGTAGAAGGTAAAATTGTGTAAGTTAGGAAACATTGAACGTGATTATTGTGTGGTTAGTCGAAAAGTTATGTTCTTTATAAGAAAATTGTTTCGTATTCAGGCGACCACAAAAGTTTGATTTACTGTAATTATCTTAATTTTGTAAGATCTCAAATACTAAAGGAGTAGGAAAAAGTAAAATAAAACAGAATAAATATTAATCCAAAAAAAACAAGATGAGAATATAGAGGCTAGAATACAGAGGGTTGGATTATGCGTTATCTGGGACGAATAGCAGCAACTTCTCGGCATGCCGCTATCTTATCTTTACATTTATCTTTTCCTGCAATTGATTTATTCTTATTTACACAATTATTATTACAAACAATGCTGGTTGCTTGGGTTGTCTAGCTTTTTGTGAGTTGTCTAATTTGTTTTTTCTATTTTTTTTTTTTTTTATAAAACAAATTTCCTGGTTTAAAAAAATAACGTTACAGGTGGAGATAGTTTGGCGATAAATCACTGGTTACCAAAAAGAAAAATGATTTGGTGTGAACAACTATTCTCAATGTTCTAAAACTCACAAATTCTCTACGGATTTCGAACGTTTTGTGTCAGTAGTTGAGAGGGAGGCACATTTGAACAGAATTTACATTTTCTGTTACCGAGTGCACCAGAATCGTATTATTGAACCTTTCTATTTTGTTTTCTACAACTTTCAAGTCTTCTTAACAGATCTATATCAATAAACAGTTGGTACTTTACATACATATCCACATTTTTTTAATTTAAAAATTTTGTGTCAAATGTTAATATCTGCCCCACTGGTGGGGGTAGCTTTGAACACAATATAAAATAGAAAGAAATGATATTACTTTACTCTGAATCTACCTTCTATCAGTTATTTCTCTCGCTACTACATTACTTTCTCTTTTAAACCACTGAAATCTAGTTCAAAAACCAAGTGTACCCTAAGTGATGGGTGAACAAAATATTCGGTTTGTTGCGCTTCTTAATGTAGGTTCGGACCACTTTCCCCTTCTCTGCAATTGAACCAAAAAAATGTCACAAACTTGCAGGTCGGTAGGGGCAAATTTTAACTGGTGATGTTGAAATGTGCCCCCTCTCCTTCCATGTTCCGAACAAATTAATTTACTGTCGAACAATTTCCGAAGGAACTTCACAGATTTACTAATCTGGAACACAAAGTTCAGGAGATGAAAGATATTAATCCTGAGATTCTAATCTAGAACACAAAGTTTAGGAGATGAGAGATATTAATACTGCGATTCTAATCTGGAATACAAGTTCAGCAGATGAGAGATATTAATCCTGCGATTCTAATCTGGAATACAAGTTCAGGAGATGAGAGATATTAATCCTGCGATTCTAATCTGGAATACTAGTTCAGAAGATGAGAGATATTAATCCTGCGATTCTAATCTGGAATACAAGTTCAGGAGATGAGAAATATTAATCCTGCGATTCTAATCTGGAATACAAGTTCAGCAGATGAGAGATATTAATCCTGCGATTCTAATCTGGAATACAAGTTCAGCAGATGAGAGATATTAATCCTGCGATTATAATCTGGAATACTAGTTCAGAAGATGAGAGATATTAATCCTGCGATTGTTCCTCTATGACTAAACAAACAACTATGTCGGTCTTATTAGAGTAAAGAGGCGATTCCTTTTTCCTATGTTCAAGTAATTTAATTATGACTGAATGTATCCCCACCTCAACTAAATTTATATTAAGAGCAAGTAAACGTTAATATAGACAATATCTACATTTGTTTATTTTCTTTTTTGTGTGTTTTTTTAAAGTAAATGATTCCTAAGAAATATTTACCTGGACCATAGCGCGTGGGATCTAGAATGAGGCTGAACGACTGGATGGCCCCAAGCGATTCTTTGTAATGAATTTTACGACCGATGGTTAGGCTCAAATATAAAGTTAATGACGTTTATTTTCCTGCAATAAAAGCCGTGAACTTTTATTTTGTTTTTTAATTTAGGCCTGTTGATGAGGGGTGAGGTTATTTTGGCTAAACCTTCCTCGAGTGGATTGTGGATTTCCTGTAACTGGATATACTCACTGTACAAAAAGTAGTGCTACAAATTTTATTTGAATAATTTGCAAGGGAAAATCCGAAAAATGGCATTTTGTGGCTGAAGGGAACTTTAAAGCATTCTTCTTAAATCCATATTTCATTGTACTATATGGATTTATTAGGATTAAATATTTACTCAAAATTCCATCTTCAAAGAAAATTAGCTGGGTGCGAGTCTCATTTCATTGAATATATATCTATAATTTTTTAATTTTAGTAATCGCCTATTTTTTTTAGGCGGAGCTTAACGTTTAACTACCAATTAGGTATCGTGGACGATGGCGGAAGCTCATACTTTACTGTAAACAATTTTGTTCTAACAAATAAAAAGTAGCCATACACGGGATTCGAACTGGTGATCTCCCACACACAAAGCAACGCTCTTGACCACTAGACCAACAGCCGAAGATAAGTTTTTGAACACTGGAAGTGCCACTTTTCCATTTTCTATTTCAGCCACTGAAATCGTGGATGCTACGATTAAAAAGAAATTAGGGTTTCATCCAAACATTGAAACTGAATCAGCAAGTGTTCATCCCCAAGATGTAGACTAGTCGTAGGGTTCGCTTGCTTGAGATATCGTTTTTAATGGAAGGTTTATACCAATCTGTACAAACAGATCGCTAAATTTGCCAAGCCAACTGAATACCAAGCAAATACATTGAATATAGTTTCAAACTTGCAGGTAAGTAACCTACTTGTGCCTCTCCTGCATCGTACCAGTAAGTTCAAAAAACAGTGGAAAAAGTCGGATTTCCAGTCTTGGTTCACTATAAAAAGCAATTTTTAATCACAAGAAGTCATTTACAAGAACAGGGCTGGATGTTACAGTCTGGCTCGCCCTTATTTCATAATATAAGTTAAAAAAGTAGTGGAAAAAGTCGGGATTCTAGCCTAGATTCACTGTAAAAACTGGTTTTGAATCTCATATAGCCATTTACAAGGGCAGGTCTGGATGTTACAGACTGGGTCGTCCTTATTTCATAATATAAGTTCAAAAAGCAGTGGAAAAAGTCGGATTTCCAGTCTTGGTTCACTATAAAAAGCAATTTTTAATCACAAGAAGTCATTTACAAGAACAGGGCTGGATGTTACAGTCTGGCTCGCCCTTATTTCATAATATAAGTTAAAAAAGTAGTGGAAAAAGTCGGGATTCTAGCCTAGATTCACTGTAAAAACTGGTTTTGAATCTCATATAGCCATTTACAAAGGCAGGTCTGGATGTTACAGACTGGGTCGTCCTTATTTCATAATATAAGTTCAAAAAGCAGTGGAAAAAGTCGGATTTCCAGACTTGGTTCACTGTAAAAAGTGATTTTTAATCTCAAATGGCTATTTAGGAGAGTTGGGCAGGATCTTACAGACTCAGTTATCTTTATTTCATAATCTAAGTTGAAAAAATAGTAGAAGATATTGAAATTCCAGTATTGGATCACTGTAAATAGTGATTTATAATTTCAAATAACCATACACAAGAACAGGGCTGGATGTTATGGACTGGATCGTCCTTATTCATAATATAAGTTCAAAAAACAGTGGAAAAAGTCGGATTTCCAGACTTGGTTCACTGTAATAAGTAATTTTTAATCTTAAATAACTATTTTCTACTGGTGGTCTGGATGTTACAGATTGTTGTCTATACTTTGTAATATAAATAAATGAATAAGCCATTTTTTATTGAGCTATACAAAAAAGAGCGCATACATTTAACAATAAAAATATCATTCTTTGACTCAAATATTAAAGCCTTTACTTAGGCTAAGAGAATATAAAAACGCTTGGTAAACTATTTCTGATTGACGGATTTCGTTTCTCTTATCGCTTGATCAGCAATAAGTTTGCTTGATTTATTAAGCCAACAATGAGAATCAAATAATTATGTTTATCAATCATAGGATTAACTATGATTAACTTTCATTAAATAAACACTTTACCAAGGGACATAAATAATTTACTACCATTGTAAACAATTACAATTAAATAAATAACAATAAACAACATTGTAATAAATAAACAGGGAATATTCATAATTATAAATAATGTTTATGAGGCTGAAGGATTGATTATGAAGATTTCGGATATCTGATTCAGGAATTAATTGTTTAAAATTTTTAATAGCAAATTTTATAACCTACAAAATTTCTTTGAATAATCTCCTTATTCATTGATTTTTTTACTTAAAAAGTTTGACTTCAATTGGTAATAACCTAAATTGGCTGTAACCTTCTATTTACACCGTCTTTTGTGTGACAAGTGCAAAGACGAAATTAATTGAATATTAACTGAATCTCTAAAAAGTAAAGTAATGCCTATATAGGACAGGCTTTACGTCCAAATACCAAATAAGGTATCGTGGTCGGAGGCGAATTAGTAAACATACTTTACTACAAAAGTGAATTTTATTTAAACATTAAATAAAATCCAAGGCCTAGAGACCGGGGAATCGAACCCAGTACCAGCAATACGTATTAGCTTTACAGGTCTTGCCTCTAAAAGCTCGGCTACCGTGGTGTCTTACTGAACCCTCTGTTTTATTAAAGGGAATTCCTCCAGAGAGGATATTTTGGAGCCGAGCGGATCCATCTTGGAGCTACGGATCTATGTGACTCGAGGATTTTTAGTTAATGGATTAAGCCTTTTTTCGATAATTATTTTGAGCCTCGATACTATTTTTCTTTCGGCTGTGCAGCCAAATACTAAACGAAGACTACAAGCCGTTCATTCTGCTCTGTAGCAGATCAAAAACTAATCTCTTCCCCCAACACTATTGGTCTGCCTGGAGCAGAGTGTGGGAAATCGAAGAAATCGACATGAGATAGCGCCAACTTAACTCTCGCGCCCAATCAAAGAGCCTGTTGAAAAGTACTAAGCCTACGCATTGTCTTGAATTTATAAAAAAATGGATCAAGAAAAATCTGAAGGAAAATTATAGCGCTGATAATGGGCATTGGTGGCCCCCGCCACTGGTTCCAACATGAAGGTAAGTCGGGATAACTCAGGGTGGAATTAAAGAGTGTACAGAGTCGATGAAGTATTTGTTTGGGAAATGACCGCAATGTAGATTGTGAGAGCCAGTGGACTTGCGGCGATTCAGAAGGAATCCAGCTAACTGTCTTTAGCTTTTCTCCTTCTAAATGGTTCTTACAGGTCACTGTCAAGTGATGGATCCGGCCAATGATTTCAGATGTCCAAGAGCTTTAAAAGTAAATAAATAAATCGAATAAAAGTTCATGACAGTAAAGCGTAACTATTTTACAAGCATTGCGGTAAACAGTCAATGGTATTTGCAGGATTATTTCTTAGATTGATTAGCAAGCTGAAACCATTCTTAGGGTTGCATAAATCTATTACAACAAAAATTATGAAACGTTGTAACGAGTTACATGTTACATGAGCCTTGATCTGATAAGAGGAATTGACCTAAGTGTTCCGAGAACTCTGCCACACATAGAATTATCATCTTGCTAGCTAGAGTTAACTTATTATCACAATCCTAATTCACAAAACTATCTGTTGTTAATGTTAAATTTTACTGAACAGTCAAAAGTCAGTTGAACATTGAAAGAATCGTTTTTAAGATGACTATATTTCGTTGCTTACATTATTACCATATTCAGCGCTACCATAAAATCCTGGTTAAAAAAGACTTGTTCAAATTAAACAAAGTTGCTCTAGGAAAGACAACTTAAGTCTTTCTAATTGTCCTTTCTGTTCAACCTTTCAGACTATTATATTTCCTAAAAATAAATAATACCAAAAATTTCTTGCTCTGTTATGAATTGATATAAATTGATATTATTGGTACCTGATATGGAGAAGATATGGTTGCAGTTTTCAGAAGAAGTTTCAGGCTGAAGTGGGTACTTAAAGCTTACTAAAACAAAAAGAAGATTTCCAAAAGATCTACAGGAAATCATCACTGCTTAAGGGGGATGCCTGATGTAGAAATGTAGACGTCATTTCCGCAAATAGTTTTATATAATAAGTAAAAACAATTGACTGTATTCCTGCCAAGATATTGTAAAATGTTATTTAGATTTCTTTCTGTTAAATTAAAAAATTTATAAGGATACCTCCTTGATAGTTCCAACCAAGTTTTCATAGACCAATGACATACGAGGTGTGGCTATTATAATAACGAGACTGATGTTGCTACAGAAGAACTATGCATGCGCCAAATTCTAACGACCGGACAGCTGTGCAGCGTAAAGACCTTCTCTTTCGATTGCAGCGTCTCACGTGTTTGTAGAGAAATCTGTATGACCGGAACCGTCGTTTTGTTGTAAGAGGTGTTAGTTTCGTTTTGCCGAAAACATGATACTACACATTGTAGTAGAGCAACGAATTGTCGCGAAATTTCACATGAAACTTGGTGAAACCGCTACTGAAACTTATCTTTTATTAAAAGAAGTTTATGGCGTTGAATGTTTATCAAGTGCGCGAGTTTTTGAGTGGTTCAAGCGTTACCAAGATGGCCGAGAAGACGACGGAGATGATGACCGCCCGGGTCGCCCTTCCACGTCTAAAACGGACGTGAAAATATCGATTATAATTAATCCACATTACTACCGTGAGGTGCTTGCCCAACTCCGTGAAAGAGTAAGGAAAAAAACGACCCGATTTGTGGAAGAACAAGTCATGGGTTCTCTCCATCAAGACAACGCGCCGGCTCACACTGCATTGTCTTATCAAGACGTTTCTAGCTAATAGTACAACATACCAGTTTTAGGCCATCCGCCCTTATTCGCCTGACCCTGGCCCCCATGTAACTTTTATCTGTTCCCCCAAATTCAAATCTGCATTAAAAGGAACACGATTTCAGTCCGTTGAAGCTGTGAAAGAAAAAGTGGCACGCGTCATGCTGGAGCTCACAGAAAAAAGACTTCCAGCACTATTTCGAACAATGGTAAATTCGCATGGAGCTTTGTAGGGATAGGGAGGGGTGTATATTGAAGGTGATAGTAACTAAATATTGTATAAATTTAAAATAAAATGTTTTACAGCAATAGTCTCGTTATTTAATAGCCACACCTCGTACATAAGTATAGTAGTTGGTGGAGTTATTTTTTATATAAAATAACAAGATTTACCCCCAGCTACACAGATAAAATAAAGACGCTACGGCTACTGGTTGTTTTATGTATAATCAGTTTGGTTCTCTCTAGTTACCAGAGGACCTACTCTGTTTTATTTTTAAGAGGATAAAATATTTTCAAAAATGCAGTCCTGGGAAAACAGACTCTGCAAGGATCGTAAATATTCCCTCACACCAATCTTAAGAGAATTTAATAACCGAAGTAGTAATGGTTTAAATAATTGCAATTATAAAACTAGGTAGGGATAATACAAAAAAGAAATGCAATTTAGTGCTTTCATTGCTTATAATGGATTCATTTGATTGTAAAATAATAATAATATAAAAGTGACGGTAAATGATTTATGGTTAGCTGTATGGAGATAGCAAATGAAACAGAGTGTATATATAGATATAATAGAGTTCGGTGGGAATAGAAAAACGTGGACTAGCTCAGAGCGAGGTGTTCAAGGTTGCCATTTCCTTTAGCAATTAGACGCTACTAATTATCAATTCTATTGCCTACAGATGCGTAACGCAACTCAGTAGGGCGGAACCGCATAGCATCACAATATAGTTGCTCTGGCACCTTTACTCTTTACAACTCTTTGCAAACATGCTTTCGCTAAAAAAAAAAAGAAAAACCAAATGTAAGCATTTTTTTTTTGATAGATAGATCTTTGGAAGAAGGTTCTGCGTCCATTTTGGGTAGATGAAGGTTGTGGGCAAAACTTTTTTATCTGTTGTTTACCCAACACATTGGACTTAAAACAAGTTGCAGGTCTCATCAATAAAAACTAAATTAGATTCTCGGATATTTGAGAAAAAAACTGCAAAAAAACTGAGAGATAGCACCACTGGCGCGTATCGAGGTTATGTTTAGTTAGCAGCATCTCTTGGAAGAACACACACCAAGTTTCAGCCAGATCGGTCTATTTCTTTGTGTTTGGCATTCGTTTGAATCGAGGAAGTCGAGTGATTTTCAAAAAATGGACGAAAAAGAATTTCGTGTGTTGATTAAACACTACTTTATGAAAGGCAAAACGCCTGAGGAGACTAAAGAGAAGCTTGATAAACATTATGGTGACTCTGCACCTTCGATTAGAACAGTTTATAAGTGGTTTCAAAATTTTCGGAGTGGCCATATGGGCACAAGTGACGCTGAACGTTCTGGACGCCCTGTTGAGGTTACTACTCCAGAAATCATTGATAAAATCCATGATATGGTGATGGATGACCGAAGAGTGAAGGTGCGTGAGATTGCTAGTGCTGTGGTCATCTCGAATGAACGGGTACATAATATTTTGCATCAACATTTGGACATGACAAAGCTATCCGCAAGATGGGTGCCGCGATTGCTCACGCTTGACCAAAAAGGAAATCGTGTGAAGTGTTGCAAGGACGGTTTGCAGCTGTTCCAGAAGAATCCGCAGGACTTTAAGCGTCGTTTCGTCACTGTGGATGAAACATGGATACATTACTACACTCCTGAGACCAAAGAACAATCTAAACAATGGGTTACCAAGGGGGAATCTGCGCCAAAAAAGGCGAAGACCGTTCCTTCGGCCGGAAAGATTTTGGCGACTGTCTTTTGGGATTCGCAAGGAATAATCCTCATCGACTATCTGGAAAAGGGTAAAACTATTACAGGTGCATATTATTCATCGTTATTGGACCGTTTGAAAACCGAGCTGCAAGAAAAACGCCCACGATTGGCCCACAAAAAAGTCCTTTTCCATCACGACAACGTACCAGCTCACACCTCAGCAGTTGTGGTCGCAAAATTAATGGAAATAGGGTTCCAACTCGTTTCACATCCCCCCTATTCTCCAGACTTGGCTCCCTCGGACTACTATTTGTTCCCCAATATGAAGAAATGGCTGGCGGGAAAAAGATTTTATTCAAACGAGGAGGTGATTGCAGAAACGGATGGCTATTTTTCAGACTTGGACAAATCCTATTATTCGGAAGGGATCAACAAACTAGAGCAGCGTTGGACGAAGTGTATAAGCCTAAAAGGAGACTATGTTGAAAAATAAAAAAGGTTTACCCCAAAAAATTAAGTAGTTTTTATTTTTGCACGGACTTTTCAAACGACCAATCTCAAGCTGGCTGAACGATTAGGTCAGTTCAGAAAGCATCACTTTATGTATACCTAACGTACAATGTACTCAATAAAAAGTTTTCTATTGAATCAGAATCATTTTTTATTGACTGTAAACTATAAAAAATCATTTATTGTGATTATTATATGATTTTGTTTTTTTTTGAATACTTTTAAAGTAGGCTATTAAAAACCCCAGTATTTTTTTAGACTCAAAAAAAGACCACATATTCTCGAAATTATTAAAATAGCGAACTCTCATTGAGTTGTTATTTCCCTCTCTCTTTTTTTTTAGTGCATTGATGCAGCCTGAAGGAAGATTTTAAGAAAGATATACGGTGCCAAATTGGTAATGGGAGAGTGGAAAATACGAACGAACAATCAGCTTTATGAGATGTATCAGGAAAATGACATAGTGGCAATTCATTAAAGCAAGAAGAATAGAATAGAAAAGAAATTTATTATTCTGGGACAATTGTCCCCTAAGAATAAATACAGGTACAAATAGAGGCCTTAATAGTTTGGCCTGTGATTAAACAGAAAATAAATAAATATTTACAAAAAGTGGAAATCAAAATAACAATAAAAATTAAGGAAGCTGAGTAGAAAGGAGATAACTGAATAGAAGGGATTTAAAGATGGAAAGGGTAGGAGCATGGCGGACAGATGATGGCAAGGAGTTCCTGAGAGAAATAGCGCGTATAAGGAAGGATTTGTCAAAGGATGAGGTACGGTGTGAGGGAATATAGAGATCAGATGAGCGAGATCTAGTGTTACGGGAATGTACCGAGGATTTAAACTTAAAGAGTTGGAAAAATATAGGTAGGTCTTTGAGACTGGATAACTTGAAAAAGGAAAGAACCCAAAAAATATTGGCGGCGATAGACAGGAAAAAGCCACTTCCACTCATCGTAGCAGTGCGAAATGCGGCAGAGTCTCTGGGAATGCTGAAAATAAATCTTATGAAGCAGTTCATGGAGGCGCTTGAGCTTAGCTTCAATATCACTAGAAAGACCGGCCATACACTGTGCAACCATAGTGCGAAATGGGGGAATATAAGAGAGGAAATTAGGAGTTGCCGGGTCTTAATTGGAAAAAGGTGACGGGAACTATTAAACTTCTTAAGGATATGGATGGAACGACGAGAGATTTGGGAAAAAAACTGAATGGTTGGGTCATGTGGTGCGAATGCTGGACAATCGGATGCCCCCCCCCCCAAAAAAAAACTACTTTTCTCCAAAATGGAGTGTACAAGAGGTACAGGGCAACCAAGAAGGCGTTGGATGCAGGATGTGGAGGCTGACTTGCTGAAGCTGAGTGTGACTGATTGGAAGAGGAAGACGATGGACAAAGGGATAGGTGGTTCGAGGTTGTCAGGGAGGCCAAGGCTCGATTAGAGCTGTAGAGCTATTTAGTAAAGTAAAGTGATGCAGCCTGAACACGCAACGATTACAAAAAAAATAAGACTATAATTGATCGAAAAGAAATGGTCAATTTGCTAAGACTTGTTTACTGTAATTTAAAAGATAATAGATGTAATAAAACTATTGTAAAACGTCACTTTAAAGAAAAAACTGAAATCTTCTTGGAAAGCGTAAAGAAAAACTAACAATAAAAGACTCAGTACAGATACTGAATACTTCATTATAGTATCCAAATTATATTTGAATTCACTTTATTCAAATTAACTGAAGCTTTATTAAAATACTTTACTGTAATTTAATAGATAAAAGATATAACAATCTTAAAACTTCACTTTTAGAAAAATTAAAAGTTCTTATCAAGTACTCGTATACAGGGTGTTCAGCATAAGACTACCGTAACTTTGGGAGGCGATTCTGGGCATCATTTGCAACAAAAAATTCCATATAAACTATGGCTCGATTCGGCTCCGTTTTGTAGATATGTTTAATTTTATGTTCTTTCAAGATACTACTACTTTTTAGCAAACAGTTGTCTATATTTCTCAAACTATTATAGCTGCAGCAATTTCAATTAGCTCATTAGAAAGAAGGTTAAATTTCCTTTCAAAATAAGCTAATTTATATTTCAAAATAATAATATTAAGTATTTCAAATTGTAGCCCAAACATAAGAAATAATAAGTTTCTAATTTTTTCCTCAAAACTTTGACTTCATTTTTCTCAAAAACATTTTATATGAAAAAGTCGTGCACTATTCAGGAGAAACATCTACATACAATCACCTTTCGAAAGGTATACAATGCATTTGGGTTATTTTAAAAATTGATGCAGAAATCTGTGATTAATTGCAAAAAAGTAGGCCTCAAAACGGCGTCGGCATTATGAAAGGAATTCACCTACTATAAGAATATTATTGATCAGAATCATCAAATCCAGTACGATTTTTTGCAAACGTGTAATTTAATAATTTATTTATTTAAGAACTATATTCAAAAATATATAATTTACATTATAAATAATAAAATAGAAAGAAGAAATTGGTGTATGATGTTAGATGAGCGTTAGGTACCAATTCCAAAAGAAAGGATTTTCCTTTAACGAGTTTAGGACTGTGTGCTTTTCTTTAGTTAATTCACAAATATGCTAAATAATTTGAATAAAACACAGATTTTTTTGAACTACTCAAACAAACGTTTGGAACTAGGCGGTTGTGGAGAGCTAATAAATAGTCGTGAAAAGTCTAAAGATAAATAGTAAGTCGTGTTATTAATACTTGATTAAATTGATCAACAAGTAATTGTCTATATGCTGAAGCTTGCTTAATGTAATTTAAAAGATAATTGATTTAATGCAACAATTGTAAAATAGACTTTTAGAAAAAAACTGAAGTTGGTTTAGACTGGATAATAAATACTTTTTTTGGGGTTTATTTTTATTTTTTTTCTTAACTAGTAAAAAAAAGTTATTTGCTGAAATAACAATATGTATTAAAATAAAAAAAGTTCAGGAAATTAACACTTGAAAAACTAATGAAAGTCAAAGTCAAAATATAAACAGGAAGTCAGTAATTAATAATTAAATTGATCGGCAAGAAGTTCTTTGTTAACTAGAGCTTCTTTAAAGCGATTTATAAAACTGGATTAATCACAACTATTCAGCAAAGCTATCAAATTCTTGTTTATTCTAAATTAAATACTTTTATCCTATGTAGCAATAAAATAAGACAACGACCAAAGAAGTGAAAGAAGTCCTCAGCCTCTTTCAAATTGCAAATATAACAGATATACGAGGTGTGGCTATTAAATAACGAGACTATTGCTGTAAAACATTTTATTTTAAATTTATACATATTTAGTTATTATCACCTTCAATATACACCCCTCCCCTATCCCTACAACGCTCCATGCAAATTTACCATTGTTCGAAACAGTGCTGGAAGTCTTTTTTCTGTGAGCTCCAGCATGACACGTGCCGCTTTTTCTTTCACAGCTTCAACGGACTGAAATCGTGTACCTTTTAATGCAGATTTGACTTTAGGGAACAGATAAAAGTCACATGGGGCCACAGGTCAGGCGAATAAGGCGGATGGCCTAAAACTGGGATGTTGTACTTGGCTAGAAACGTCTTGACAGACAATGCAGTGTGAGCCGGCGCCGGTTGTCTTGATGGAGAACCCCGTGACTTGTTCTTCCACAAATCGGGTCGTTTTTTTCCTTACTCTTTCACGGAGTTGAGCAAGCACCTCACGGTAGTAATGTTGATTAATTATAATCGATATTTTCATCCATTTTGGATGTGGAAGGGCGACCTGGGCGGTCATCATCTCCGACGTCTTCTCGGCCATCTTGGAAACGCTTGAACCACTCGCGCACGTGATAAACATTCATCGCCATAAACTTCTTTTAATAAAAGATAAGTTTCAGTAACGGTTTCACCAAGTTTCATGTGAAATTTCGTTGCTCTACTACATGTGTAGTATCATGTTTTCGGCAAAACGAAACTAAACACCTCTTACACAAACGACGGTTCCGGTCAGACAGATTTCTTTACAAACACGTGAGACGCTGCAATCGAAAGAGAAGGCTTTACGCTGCACAGTTGTCCGGTCCTTAGGATTTGGCGCACGCATAGTTCTTCTGTAGCAGCATCAGTCTCGTTATTTAATTGATACACCTCGTATTCCGTATACATTTTGGACATCTCGTGAAGGTGTCGAATTAAGTGTTAGAGAGGGATAATCGCAGGGACGCTAAAATCTCTGAAGAAGAAACTAGTTCCAATTTCCAACAATTCCGTAAACATAAACTAAATGAACTTGTTTTGTTATTATTATTTATTTTACTGCAGTCTTAATGTACTCTTTTCCTGAGGGGGACATTATTGGCTGATATATTTGAAAAGGTGCCAAATTGACTTAGGGGTCAGCAAGGGTTGCGTAGTAAAAGCGTTCACCGTAGAAGAGTAATGAAGTACTACGCGAGTGGAAGGCAAACAATAATTGAGGCTAATTGAATGGCCGATACTGTTTAAAATATCCGGAAGGAGTTTAGTTAGCTGCAGGTGGGTTAGGTGTGGTAACCTGGAGGGTCAGGGATGCGGTTGCTAGTGGGTAGATGGCCAACGATGGAGGTGTAATTAATTGGTGGTGAAAGATAGGGAGGGCAAAATACAGTGGCTTGCCGGAGTGTTGCTAGGGGTCCCAGGCGCTGGGCTAATTGTAGTCCAAGGGATCTATTGTATCATCGGACCGATCTGGGTCCGTCTACAATGACCTTAATTGTGACTCCTGCTCGTGCAGAGTCTCGGCTGACCCAAACCTTGCCTAATTAGCCTCCCCGCAAACCCTCTACTCGGGCATGCCGATCGTCTATCCACAAGAATAACTTGCCAACTTACAGTCAACACTTCCAAAACTCATCGCTCTATTAATAATCCCTCTTAACATGAACTGAACACTTAGTACTTAATCAACTCCCACACAAACTTTTCTCAAATGCCTCTACATTCTTCTTTAGCATTTGGATTGTTTGTGTAGCTCCGCAAACTAACTAGCCATAATTGAGCAACTTTAGGCACAAACATCATCAATATAATCGGATTTATAAAGAAAACTATGTTGACATGTTCTGCATTAAAGATCTATTGTGGATTTCCTAAAATATCTGTGATTTATATATAAAAGTAGACGTTTTGAAAACGTTGACTGTGAGATTGCTAGCTCGAATTAGCCTATGGGTTCGCTCGCTCGTGCGTGCAAACCCTGCCTCGCGTGAGGAAAAGTACTACTTTCCACACTTGTTAAATAAATAACTATTTTTCTGCAACCATTAGGATTATTAACTAAAATAATTAAAAATTTCATTTTTACAGTCTACAAAAAGTAATTTATTTATTATAAACATTTATTGTTATATTACAATTATTTACATTACTTACGTATTTACATTACTTATTACATTTTCTGCTGTTTCTTTTATTGATGGAGGAGTGTTTTCTAAACAGGAATCACTAGAATCCATTTTAAATTTCTATAAGGTAACACTATAACCTTTTTAACTGTTATAATTTAAAATATCTAATTATTTATTAAAATATTATTTTTATTTCTATATTCCTTTCAATTTTTATTTTATTTTTTTAATATTCGTTTTTTAATTATTTAGTTACGTAAAATAAGCTTATTAAAGTTTTACAGAAAATATTTAATAACAAAACTTCTTATATCAAGGAAGCACAATAAAGTTTTTCCACTCACTAGTGAGGAAAGTGACACTAATGGGAATTTTTCCCCACTAGTGTGGGAAGTTGGGCATTACACAGCTGATTTTAATTGAGTAATGAGAACTTCCCTACATGGTTGCAGAAAAATATAATATTTAACTCGAGTGTAAAGTATTTTCCTCACACTCGGCAATTTGCACTTGCACGAACCAGCGAAGCGAACCCTGCCTCGCGTGAGGAAAAGTACTACTTTCCACACTTGTTAAATAAATAACTATTGGACACATGAGGCTACACAAAAAAAATGTTACTAAGTTTAAACTACATTCTCCATTTTAAACAAATTTTAGAAACAGTAATTTGGGGCATTAAATCCTAAAAACATATTGAAATAAATATTTATCTCTTTGAGCAGCATATTTTAGGCATTCAAAAAATAAAATGAAACAAATCATCAGCCATTTTTAGCGAACATAGCAAGTATTTGTAGGGTTAAATTCATATCTTCCTTTTTTAATTATAATTCTACCACATTTTTTACCCATTAGACGCATTTGTGCTATTCTAACTTACTTTTTATAAGTTCGAATTCAATAAGAGGTAATTTTCTATTGGTAAAAACGAACAAATGTTTCTGAAAAATACAGTAAATGAAGAATTGTATACAAAGTCATTATCTGTACTAAAAAAAAAAGTGATTATCGAATGCCTGAATTATGTCATTTACATGGTAAGAAAAGTAGAAGACGTTGTTATTTAATAATATAATGGTCAAAGCTGGTCGTGGAAATGGTTCAACGATTATAAAAGTGGTAATCAGTTGAAACAATGAAGCGCTCGAAGAACTCTGGGGATTTGCCTTCGACTTTACTCAGTCTTAGGCATTGGCCATCATTGTTACCTTCACCGATTCGACCAGTAATGTCTGGTGATTCCAATTAATTAGTGCAACTTGTGCAGTCGATGTTTATTTTTTCCATCTTATTCAAGTATAATATGATTTAGACATACCGGAAGAAAATAAGAAGAATTATACGTACATATAACTTATATTATTTCTGCTTTTTGTTAGGATGATGTACCTTGAGATAATGAACTATAATTACACTTACAACAAGAGATAGTTGCACACTAATGACTGAGTGAAAACATTAATTTCTTTTTTATAGTACTTTTTTTTTAAAAGTATAAGTCTCTCTAGCATTCCCCTCGCGTTTGCCCAAACTATAATGCTTTAGAGCTACTGTCAAAACAATCAACAATGTTTAAGGAAGACTGAACAGTTATTGTAATTAACCTGATAGCTCTTTGGTTCCGTTCTTATTTGCTGGGTAACCATTGTGTACCCTACCCAGTCACAATGAAGCCAAATCTTAGTTGTAAAATATTTTGCCAAAATTTAGCCTATTTTGTGCGTTTTAAAAGAAAATTCTTTAGTAGCTGCGTGGCACCAAAATTTTTAGTATTCACGTAGTTAGTGATGTGATGTTAAATTTTAGCAAAATTAATTTTTTTTTCATATCCCATCATTAGGGTTGCCAACTGCCCTTTTTTATTGGAAAGGACAACCCTTTTTTAACACCTAGTTGTCCTTGTCCTTTCTTAAATTAGGAAAGGACGCCTTTTGTCCTTTTTTTTCAGATATTATTCACACAAATCTAATTTATTTTATTGTATTTTTGATTTAAGTTCTGACTTCCGAGACTTCTTCATTTGGCGTGTTGTTTTTCTGTTCTAACTGAACTGAATAGGTCAACAGGTTATTGGATGTAACGATGAACAAAATGCAAAAAATGGTACTGGATTTGATGTTTCTGATCAGTTATATTCTTATGGTAGGTGAACCCCTTTCATAGTGCCGACGCTGTTTTGAGGCCTACTTTTTTGCAATTAATCAGAGATTTCTGCATCAATTTTTAAAATAACCACTATTCATGGTATATCTTTAGAAAGGTGTTTGTATGTAGATGTTTTTTATGAGTAGTGCACGTTTTAAACTTATATAATATTTTTGAGAAAAATGAAGTCAAAGTTTTGGGAGAAAAAATTAGAAACTTGCTATTTCTTATGTTTGGGCCACAAAATGAAATACTTGATATTTTTATTTTGGAATATAAATTAGCTTATTTAAAAGGAAATTTAACCTTCTTTCTAATGAGCTTATTGAAATCGCCGTAGCTTTAGTAGTTTGAGAAATATAGGCAACTGTTTGCTAAAAGAACCTCTCGGTAAAAGTGTGGACCGTTTGACCTTGGAGGTAGAAACTCTTTGTGGACAATTCCGTGGATATCGAAAAAACAGATCAGCATGCATTTGATCTTCGACTTCGCCATCCTTGCTTTTTTGGGCCTTGGAGAGGTTGAAGTGTGCCATTCCATGCTCTGGCGCTTGGTTTCTGGGTCGTACTCAAACACCCAATACTCGTCACCAGTAATGGACACGTTCCAGAAAATGGGTGTCATTTTCAATTGAATCCAAAAAGTCAAGGCACCTTTCCTTCCTGATGTTCTTCTGGTCTTGCGAAAGGTTTTTTTGTAACCATTTTTTTGCGCAGATTTTTCTCATCCCCCAATTCATTGGTCAAAATTTGATGACCGTCATTCGTGTGAGACCAAAACATCAGGAACAAGTGGGTGTTGCATCACGATAATGCTCCTTGTCACACAGCAATTTCTATAAACGGAGTTTTTTTGGCCAGTAAAAACATTCCTGTGGCTCCTCAGCCTCCTTATTCGCCTGACTTGAGTTCTTGTGACTTTTTTTCTCTTCCCGAAGTTGAAAAATCACCTGAAGGGAACTCATTTTGTGGCAGTCGAAAACATTCAAACGGCTGTAGCCGACCAGCTGAAGGCTATTCCACTATCGGAGTTCGAGCACTGCTATGAGGAGTGGAAGAAACGTTACTTAATTTACAGACCTCGTATTTAAAGCGCATGCAGTTCAACCAAGACAAAATAAAAAACATAAACTGTTTAATGGGCCTCCAAATGTGTATTACTGGTGATTCAAACTAAATTTCGAAAATCTGGCACTATTACAGCTAAATTTAACCAAGGGAAACTTTCTGTTTTTTGTCTGTAAATCCTACGAGCGACAATTAATCAAACAATCAGAGATAAAGTTGTTTTGTCAACGGTAAACTAGAGTTTTGAAATGAAAAAAATGGTAACTAAGTGAAACCAAACTTAATTTCAAGGATTCATTGTTGATTAAAACTTACTGAGTTCTGATAGCACATTGTACAAACCAGAAAAAAAATTGAAATTGTTATTTTAGCAAGAGCCACATTGCATGGTGTGCAGCTCAACAGGGGTTCCGCCTTTAAGTAAACACAGAACAGCAATTTGTGAGCGACCCCTCTCACTTGGCCCCCTTTTGCAGTACCAGAAAATTTATAGAAAATTATTTTCACCAAAAATGTATTTGTTCCTTTAGAATTAGAAAAGTTATTTACAGTTGATGAAGAAGCGAACCGCTTCTATCTGCTTTTATTTCTGCAATGAGCCGTGCTCAGTTGATGACGTAATAACGTGAAGACCCCCATCCTTACTTATAGTCATTCAGTTAACAACGCTGTATACCAAGAGAGAAGAGATTAGCTTGCTGGTTAGTGCCTTCAATTCTTCCACAGAGATCCTGGGTTCGAATCCAGCTGCCTCGCTTTAGATTTTCACTTAAGAGTATTTTACTTTATTTCGTAACTGAAGACGAGTAGTAAGGGTGAGTTTTATGGCGATTGCCTGGTCTATCGGTGATTTTTCAAGATACTGCCAGCAGCTAGTTGATAACGCTAAGATTGGTAAGGAGATGGTATTGCAAAAGATTAGATAAATTGGTCTTTGTGATTAAGATGCATTTTAAAAACACTTTTTTTGTGTCTTTTGTCTATTTTGGTGTCCTCACGATTGCAGCAAAAACAATGTAACCTGTTTGAAAATCAAAGAAATGCTTGCATTACGGTGGCCGTTCGCTTAGGTGCACTTTATTGTAAACAACGTAGCGTCTAAACGCGAGATCCGATTTTCATGAATTAGAATAGAATAGAATAGAAAAGAAATTTATTATTCTGGGACAATTGTCCCCTAAGAATAAATACAGGTACAAATAGAGGCCTTAATAGTTTGGCCTGTGATTAAACAGAAAATAAATAAATAAATATTTACAAAAAGTGAAAATAAAAATAACAGCAGAAATTAAGGAAATAAATTAAAACAATTAGAATTTCGGAGGAAGCTGAATAGAAAGGAGATAACTGAATAGACGTGATTTAAAGATAGATAGGGTAGGAGCATGGCGGACAGATGATGGCAAGGAGTTCCAGAGAGAGGTAGCACGTATTAGGAAGGATTTGCCAAAGGATGAGGTACGGTGAGAAGGAATATAGAGATCAGATGAGCGAGATCTGGTATTACGGGAATGTATCGAGGATTTAAACTTAAGGAGTTGAAAAATATAGGAAAGCCTTTGAGACTGGATGACTTGAAAAAGGAAAGAAACCAAAAGATATTGTCGGCGATAGACAGGGGAAAAGCCACTTCAACTCATCGTAGCAGTGCGAAATGCGGGAGTCTCTGGAAATGCTGAAAATAAATCTTATGAAGCAGTTCATGGAGGCGCTTGAGCTTAGCTTCAATATCACCAGAAAGACCGCCATACACTAAGCAACCATAGTCGAAATGGGGGAATATAAGAGAGGAAACTAGGAGTTGCCGGGTCTTAATTGGGAAAAGATGACGGGAACTATTAAACTGTTTAAGGATATGGATGGAACGACGAGAGATTTGGGAAACTTGGTTTATCCAAGATAGATTTTGATCAAAAGTGATACCAAGGTTTTTCACAGAGGAACAATATTTTATTTGGATATTGTAAAGGAAAAGATTAAGGAAGAGGAGCCAATGATTTAAGGAGTGGGTTGGAGCCAATAACAATTGCTTTGGTCTTTTCTATATTCAGGGTAAGCTTATTGTTCGTGGCCCATACTGAGATATTATTGAGGTCTTCTTGAAGTTTAAACACAGCTTCAAACAAATCCGACGGGGAAAAGGATAGGTAAACCTGAAAATCATCAGCATAGAGGTGATAGGTATTAGTCTATTCAAAATTTTATCTAGATGCACTTTTGAGGAGACTGGACGCTGAACATCTTATGGGAGAGAAGATAGAATAGTATCTATACAATTAAATATTTTGTTTTCTACAAGAATGCAGAGGTACGCGACAATTTCTTATGAAGGTGTGGAAACTGCAGAAAGTTTTGACAATCACTGGTTTACAGTTAGGGTATTGCAGTGATGGTACTTCAGAATCAATGAAATTAGGGACATGAATAAGTTCTTGGCAGATAGTATCACATAGCAACAAATACCCATGGATACAATAGCAGTGAGACATTGGTATTTGTTATTAGTGAGTGACCTTAGGGACAGAGTCGACATTTCAGTGCGGACAAATGGGCTGGAAGAAAAGAGCAAACTATGGAAAGGGCAGTGTGTGTCCGGGGGCTGCATGCCGATGATGCACACCAGGGTGGTGCCCTTCCCTAAAGCTAGCCATTCACTTATCAAATGCCGAGTTAATTTTTATTGTCTTTTTATTTCTTCCCTATTTTGTAAACAACAGTTTAGTGAATTTACTGCAATGCTACCACCATTGCATTATACAGGAACCTGTGTGAGTTACAGTTGGACTGCCTGTTAAGTAACCTCGCTTAAATCTGCATCTTTTCGGACAGCCAGGCTGCACTGAACGCCCTTATTTTCTTCAGAATCACCTCTTCCCTAGTCTGGGAATGCAGAAAGGCCCTACTAGCTTTGGCTGGAATGGGTGCCAGGTCATGTGGTGATCAAGGAGGAATGAAACAGCTGATCAACTGGCCAGGAATGGAGCTAACACTCCTTTCATTGGCCCGAAACCTGTCCTAGGGATCACTGTTCAACGTTCAGAGACTGGATCGGGAGAGAACATGAAAAATAACTGGGTGATGTGTCCTAGGGGATCAAACACAGCAAGATGATGCCTTGGCTCTGTAAACAAAGAGCCAAAGAGACTCCTGGGCTTGGGTAGAAATCAGATTACTCTGATCACAGGTCTATTCACAGGGCATGGCAGGTTCAGGAAGATGGGTGTCAGGAAGAGGAGAAAACGGCCTCTCACTTGTTGTTCTATTGCGTTGCTATCGAGTGGTTGCGCTATGAAACTCAATTATACCAAAGGAGACAGCAGAGGAAAAAGAACTACTAAGGAAAGTCCTCAACCTCTTTAGTAGGGAAGGTGGCACAATAAGCCTCTTGTAGCTGCGGTATCGTGGGGCATAGCTCCCCTCCCAGTTCAAATCTTAATCTTAACCTCGCTTAAACACTTAAGAACACCCCTGCAGTCCAGTTCTGCGGTAATCTTATGTTTTGGAACTTAAGATGAGTTTAAGAAACTAGCGAACACTGTACTGCATGTGGCAGTCTCGTCGTTAGTCATCCATCCAGGCACCACGGTAGCTGAACGATTACAGGCGATAAGCTAATAACTGAGTTATTGAGTTCGATTCCCCGGTCTTAGGCCTTGGATTTTATTTAATGTTTAATATGAGAACTTTGTAGTGAAGTATGTTTGCTAGTCGCGACCGTACAAGACACCTAATCGGAAGTTAGACGTAAAGCCTGGCTGCAAAGAAAAATAGGCTTTACTTTTACTAATAATCCATCTTGGGCAGCAAGACCTCACAGGATAAAGGCACAGATTATTACCTGAAGGCGTGATTTATGGCAAACCCACACCACCTTTAGTTAAATTGTAATAACAAGCGAAGAATATAAAAAAAAAAAAAAAAATGAAAAGAAAAAGTTAGAGCCCAAAAGTTAGAGCAAGTTACCCTGAGGTCAGAAAGAGTTGTCCGCCAAAGGAAATGGAGGTATTTATACCTACTGGGACGGAACTTAAAACTAGGCCCCGGTAACCGTCTGCTCTGCAACTACCCAACAGCATACAATGGGTCTTTCGCATGAAGGCCCGACAAAAGAGGAGCTAATCGAATTAACAGTGGATAATGCGCTGAAAGAAATGGTTAGAAAATAAATATCACAATTAAAAAAAACGCGTTTTTTAACAATGTATACAAGAGTACACAAAAAACTTTTCCCTTTTTTTTTAATTTTTATTTTGGCTAGGGTTTTAAGGTTACTAAAAATGAAAAATATTTTTGGTTACATGATTTTTCCGGATGAGGAAATACTAGGGGTCAGCATTTTCTTACCCTCGAGGAAGCGATAAATTGCCCACCTGACTTCTTTTCAATTTTTTCTTATTATTTTTAACAACGAAAATTTCATTTTAGTTTTAACTTCCGTTTCAGTTTTTTATTTAACTTTTTAAAAATAATTTTTCTTCATTGCTTAAACTACCTTAAAATTTTTAGTATAGTATAGGAAGTGGTGATAATGTGGAACCCTGCTGGTATTATGGAACCCAATAATATTTTGGGCAGCAAGTGATCTTGTATTAACAGTATCCGGCTCAAACTGTAGCTAGATAGCGGTAGTGTGCAAAGCAGGGTGGTTGGTTCAATTGCTACTGTATGTTCATTTTGAAATTTTCAATTTTGGTTTTTATCGATTCTCGAAAACTTTAAGAAGGCAAGTTTAAACTGTTATTTGTTGTTTTGTTATCAAAATAGTGGTAGTTATCCGCACTATACAGGGTGACCAAAGTTATATGCTCCACCCACTTTTTTTTTTAACGGCGGGAAATTTCGAAAAAATAAAAAACACGTATTTAATCATTTCTAGTCTAGTTTATTTTCAGTGATTGACTCATTTTTTTAAACCCTTGTATCTCGAGATACAGCATCCAACTTTTGTTTTTCAAATGGAACGTTATTTTTTGTTGCATATTTTTGTAGTATTTGAGCTCCTAAAAACAACAAAAATTTTTTTTTTGAAATCAGTTAGGTTTTTCAAAAGTTATGGGTATTTAAAATATGAAAAACAAATTTCAGTTTACTGTCAAAATTACGTTATTTTTTTTTAAAGAATCTATTCAAACTGGGCACAACCAACGGATAGGCAAGCCAAAACTCTGGACTCCCACGCTTTGCTTGTAGCAGCACTTATCGTGGCGAAGTCAAGATCTAGGCAGGCTAGAGTAATACTTCTAAATTTCCCGCCGTTAAAAAAAAAAAGTGGGTGGAGCATATAACTCTGGTCACCCTGTATATTGCTTCAAAAGGGATGTATTGCAGCGACTTTCATTTGTGAATCAGTTCTTATGTCTCCCAATTTTTTTTTTATGACAAATCAAATCCAAGATAGTGATGCTTGCAATATGGAACCCCATGGGTGCCTGTCCCACATTGCATACACTCGCAGTAGAAAAATTTCATGGTGTTCCTTATTGCAAGCATTACAAGCAAATCACTTATATTTCTGGCTGGAAAAATGGAGAAGAATCTAAAATGGAGCTAAAAAAAAAAAGCTGCAAAAATATTCATTGTACCTAAACCCCACTCTACGGCGACTTGCAATGAAAACACTAAGGTGTTCCATATTACCCGCTCCTCAAGACAGAGGCACCACTTTCCACTTTTTTCCATAAAATTGAAGGTTGCTCATCTGGTGGTTGGAGGAGAGTGAATTTGAATACAATAGTGCAAGACTAATATATAAAGCTAATAATTACCAGAGAAAGCAATACAATTTTTTGGAATGTCTAGCATTGGTAAGTCAAAAACAAAGAAGGCTTCCATATTACCACCACTTCCTCAACAGTGCAGGGGTAAGGATATTTATCAAAATTATAAATTAAGTATGAAAATAGTAGTTTTTTGAATTGTAGGGGAGAAGGGGGTCACATTTGAACAGAATTTACATTTTCTGTTACCGAGTGCACCAGAATCGTATTATTGAACCTTTTTATTTTGTTTTCTACAACTTTCAAGTCTTCTTAACAGATCTATGTCAATAAACAGTTGGTACTTTACATACATATCTATATTTTTTTAATTTAAAATTTTTGTGTCAAATGTTAATATCTGCCCCACTGGTGGGGTAGCTTTGAACACAATATAAAATAGAAAGAAATGATTTTACTTTACTCTGAATCTACCTTCTATCAGTTATTTCTCTCACTACTACATTACTTTCTCTTTTAAACCACTGAAATCTAGTTCAAAAACCAAGAATCTAGTTCGGGATGTTGTACCCGAAGTGTGATGGGTTTAGGAAGTTTGAACAAAATATTGGGTTTGTTGCGCTTCTTAATGGTAGGTTCGAACCACTTTCCCCCTTCTCTGCGATTAAACCAAAAAAATGTCACAAACTTGCAGGTCGGTAGGGCACAGTTTAACTGGTGATGTTGAAATGTTCCCCTCTCCTTCCATAAAGGAAAATATAATATCCAACATTTTTTGCAAGCAAATAGACTTTTGTAAATACTAGATTTAAAAATACGAATTCCAAATGTGGTAATATGGACTAACAATACTTACACCTTGTCCACTACAAATCTTCATAATACGCTTCCAAAGCTGCAACAAAGATGTTTACTTCCACCTTACAAAATATAACATTCCTCAATTCTGGACTTTACCAAACAATGAAAACGAAGGGAAACTCTGTCAATTATACAACAGGTCTACCACCAAAATATGGAGAAAATTACCAATCATAAATGTTTAATATTTGGCGAGAAATTAAAACTGTTCAAAGGTGCCCACCTCTCCCCTATATCTTTTAAAAATTGTTTTTAAAGGCTCTTTTTTTTTTAAAAAAAAAGAAAAATTTCATTGTTAATTAAATCCATCGGTGTAACTTATTATTCACCTGTATTAAGAAGAGTTTAGAGTTAAGGATTAATTTCTATTGTGAAAGAAACAATTAAAAGTTAAGTTTATTACAGCAGACAGGCAACTGGGGCCCCCTCGATGTGTCCAAGACCGGTAATTGCCTTGAGCTCGTTTCCTCCCTATTGTTTCAATTTACAATCTACAGTCGAACGGACGGCAGCCGATGCGATAAAGCATACAGGATGTTCTTATCGGATTGAAATTGAACCGGAAACAAAACTCTCCGCCTACATTGATTATTGTAACATTTGGAATGAGCCCGTCGCCCCCACCATCACGGGCACAATCTTTGACTAGTTCCTAATCTTTGGCTTTGCTTCCTCAATTTATCGAAACTGTAATTATCAATTTTCGATTATTCAGTAAATTTGTTCTATTATGGTTAATAATAGGAAGGCTTGTGATAACTAGAGACAAGTGTTTTTAGTCGTAGTATTCTCAAGAAGCCCCCTCCAGTTTTATTTCCTTCTCCCCTCGTTTAGGAGCACTGATGTTGTTTTATCTTTAAACATCTATTAGCTAAAACAGCGTTTCCAATAATGGTTAAATCATAAAAATACCTTAGATACATTTTTTCCCCTATAATACTGTACATAAAAATTATTTTAATTAATAATATTATACAGTAAAGTTATTAATATGTACAGTAATAAGGTTAGTCTTTCTCAAGATATACCAGAAAATACAATAGCACATTTAACAGAATTAAAATTGTCTTTCATGGAGTATTTCCCAAAACCCGAAAACACAAATGATAACTGGATTTCATACCCCTTCTATAAAGAAAATTTAGGAAAAACTACATCATTATCAAAAAAAAGATAAAGAAAATTTAATAAAATTATCACGTGACAGAACTTAAATAATAACTGTGTAAAGAGACTGGATTGTAATGAGTAAGCTCTATCCAAGCAACATTAAATTTAATTGGTACTTACAGGTAGTTGAAATGCTTAAAAGAAATTAATTTAGAAGATTTGGGCACAAATATAATAATCCTAAAGAAGAACTCTGTAAATTAATTAATAATTTAGAAGAGGAAAATATGTACGCAATTTTTAATTATTTAAAAAGAGTTTTTAAAACTATGATCTTACACTTTCACAAAGTTTAAAAAGTGAACATGAACTTGAACTCCTTTGTTACAGATACATTGTATCTCTGTACAAATAAAGATAATAACAATAAAATAAGACTCTCGGAATAACAAATTTCACGAAACACAATCATTTTTACGAAGTGGTACAATTTAGCATGATGTACTACCACGTGGTACGGGAGCCAAAAAAGAAGGTTGGGAAACGCTGGGCTAGAACATTCTGTTGATACTCACCGAATATATAATTAATAATCTATATTTATTATTATTAATAATAATCTATTATTTGAACCATTGATGTAGAGAAAACTCGTTTTATGCATTCCTGGGGAACGGTTAAAAAGATAGATTTCCCTCCAAAATTGGCATTTCAATTTAAGGCGCGCTTTTTTAAAAACAGTATTGTTGGTGTGGGGAAAAAAAAGAAGAATAAAGAGGAGCGTCGTATTTGGTAATGTAACCTGCAGCGAAGGAAGGTTATATAGTTGTTGGTGTAGACGTGGATTTAGAGGTTAATTTTTTTTTTGTCTTTTTAATAATTAAATAATATTACTAATTGTATGTTGGATTACTTTGTGTTCTTCTTTCACCAAAGATAGTAATGTTCTCTATAATGTTAGTAAAATAGAGAATTTCGACAACTTTGTGGGAATATTAGAGTGTTGACTCCAAAAAAAAAACCACATTTTCGAAAGGAGCTGTGAGTTACAAAATTCTGTTGCTGTAATTTTTCAATTCTTAAAAAATTATTTATCTGTCACATTAATGAATAATATTATTAGCAGGTTCATGATCAGCAAATATAACACATGCAATTAAGATGCTTCAAATGTGATAACGCAGCAATCAGTGGAGTCATCAAAGAGAACTAAAACAAACTGTCCATCTAATCTTTTGTAGAATTAAATCCATTGAGAGACAATTGTCACAGTTCTGATTCAAAGTTTTTGCTAAACGTTAGTTAACATCAATGTTTTATACACTCATCATTTGCTCCTTTACTGTCCAGTATTTTTATGACTTGGCCTCATCAAGAAAATCAGCAAGGTTTCCCTGTTTAAAGAAGTGTATCTTCACTTTTTTTGCTTACAGGTAACTCATTTGTTTTTCAGAAAAATTTTAAAATTTAATTTCTTATCACCAGTCACATAATTTGACTAAAAGTCACGTAAAAAACGAAGAAGAATAATGTTCATATCTAATATTATGTCTAGTGTTTGTTCATGAGAATGAAGACCGATTGTTTGCCACTAAGAAATGCTTTAAGAAGAACTAAGCAGAAGAAGAATAATATGCAGGTTCCATCTTCAAGTGGCTCTACGATCTAGAGAAGTGGTTCCCCATCTTTTTATGACCAGAGGGACCATTTTAATAATTTTTTTTTGTTAGCAGGGACCACAAGGTTCAATATCACAATAAACTACTTTTAGATTTTAAAAAGTAAACTTCAATTAACATTGTGATTATGTTTTCAGTTACAATGTGCTTTTTGAGCTTGCATTTTCTAAACAAGATGGGTAATCCTGGGATTGATGAGATTGCTCAAAGCGTTACGCATATCATTTGCTTTTTAGTCGACTTCTGGACTTGTTTTTAGACGCTCTACGCTCGCTCGACGTATCACTCATCGCGCCGTCGCCGCATGTCAAATAAATATATTATTACTTTAAAAATCTTAAGTGTTTCGTGGACCATATTTTAGTTCTTGCGGACCACAGGTTGATTCAAGAGGAAGCAGATGCAAGGAGCTGGCATACCACTGATTTGGTGAGCGACTAATGGTATATTTATAAATTTTTGTTATTTCATTTATTTATTTTGCCAGTACACAGTTATAAAATGTAAAAGCCGGTTAAACATACTTACAAAACTTGTAGAACAGATAATGCTACATATTCTTCAATTGCTGCGATATTTAAAATAGTTTTTGAAAAGAAATACCTTCAGTTCATTTAGATGATGTTCAGCATTCAGAAACTCAAATTTTCCATACTCAAATTTGACTAATTACATGTGGGACGTATTTTGGGCAACATTAAGTTTGAACTTAAATTTGACTTAGCCAATGTTAAGGGTTAAAAGTTGACTTAACTTTTATTTCGTATATTTTATATGAGTTGCATATATCTTATTCCTTTGTGCTAACTTTTTGTTTCAGAGCATGCTTATAAATACTGTTGCTCCTGCATTCAATTTCTGAAAAATTGGCATGCAGCAAATCAAAAATTATTTTTGAATCAGTTTAGAGCTCTCCACAACTAAGTACTGTAGGTCATCTAGCATAGAATGAGCCAAATAGTGTGATGGTTTTTAATACACAAAGAGGGACGTCTCAATTTACTCCTAAGGTGAGTAAAATTTGAGAGTTTACTCGGCTAATTCATGGATATGTTTTCTCCATCTTTTTTTTTTTTGTGTATCCAGAAATAATCCTAGGATTATTACAGCTTTCTCATCTAATTGTGTCTACTGATTTTTGGTACTGATTACTTGATTTCTAGTATTCTGTTGATTTAATAATTAATTGGGCGCCAAGGTAGCCGAGCGGTTATAGGCAAGACCCGCAAAGCTAATATGTATTGTGGTACTGGGTTCGATTCCCGGTCTAGAGGCCTTGGATTTTATTTAATGGTTTATAAAATAAATTTATAGTAAAGTATGTTTGCTAGTTGCCTCCGTCCATGACACCTAATTCGGTAGTTGGACGTAAAGCCCGCCTGAAAAAGTAGGCAATTAACTTTACTTTAAATAATTAAAAATTTTTTGTTAAAAAATTTCAGTCTTCAAGAAAAGCATTATTTTCATCGGCAAGTTCCGTAACCTCTTCAATATTCTGGCATCCAGCTGTGGGAGACATCTCATCCTCAACAAGGTGCACATCCTGTAACATTTAATGTTTGAAAGAAAGAGCAGTAACGGTGATAAACGATCCTCGTGGCGCATTTCGCTCCGTTATTAATTGAAGAGACTCCTAAGACCAGGTAAGTGAGTCAAAGGATTCGTTAACCCAACTTATATTTAGCCTTACCATTTATTGGGCACCATTCTGCTTTGAAAATGATGCCTTGAAATCATGGCGACCTTTAACACAACTATTTGCACTTGTTCATTATGGACAACCATTTAGGTTCCAACTGTGACCCTATCCAGAGTGTCAAATTAAGTTAGCCGAGTGGTACAAGCAAGGCCAACTAAACTAAGATGTATTGTGAGACTGGGTTAGATTCCTCGTCTAAGCCTTGGAATTAAATCGTTAACATTAGAAAAAAAGTAGAATTTTCTTACTGTTGTTGGGATTACAAAACAATCGCAGGTCACATGTTAATAAGCTTTTAGAGACTGCGCTGCCAAATTATGAACTCTGCCATGCATTGAGAGCAGAGCACCCGCCATTAAGAGACCAGGTAAGTGAATCAAAGGAGTCAAAAGGGTAAAGGAGTCAAAGAATAACCAGTCAGACTGATTAAAAATGCGTGACAAAACTATAGTGAGCTGCACGGCAAAGAATGGCTGAAATACCTAAGTCGTGGATGCAGGATAAAAATTTTAAAAAAAAAAATGAAAAACTTGCTCTAGAAGTACGAACCTCGCTTTACTCTTCAATGACGGTTCAACCATGTGTCGTGGGTCCGGATTTGATAGTTCTTCACGCCTTTCTATCTAGCAGCCATTGTCCAGTTAAAGAATCTTGATCCAGTGATACTCCGTTTGCCCATCACCTCCTTTCCTGTCTGCTCTTTCGATCGGGAATTTCTTGTAGCAACTTAAAATAGCTTTCGTTCCAAAGAATCCGACCATTCCAGTATAATCAATAAGCGCAAAACCACTATTTTGTAGTCTATTGACGTCTCTTACAAAAAACGAAGTACAATTCCTGTTTCTCTAAGTGTATTCGCCTTTCAGATACAGAAAAATCCTACGAACCCTTTATTCAGTACTGGACATTTAAGCGTTTCACAGTGAAGTAGCTTCTTTTTTTAGGCTTCAAGTCTGAGAATACCCTAAATTTTTTAATTATCAAACATTTTTAACTTTATTAGCCTTTAATAATTTTTTATGTTTCAGGGAACCAATGCATGCACTACGAATAGACGTACAAGAATTAGCCCAAAGAATGGCGTTTTTCACAAATTCCAGTTTTACTACTTGGTAGTATTGAAGGACTGAAGACAATGCTTTTGGCTCCCAGCAGGAGATGTCGCAGAGATTAGACTTACAAACCACACTGTCATTTTGGACTGAAAAACGTAAAGACAATAAATAAACTAATTAGGTTTTTCAGTCTAAAATAAAGCAAAAGGACATTTAAATAAACTAATTAAGTTTTTCAGTCCAAAATAAAGCAAAAGGACATTTAAATAAACTAATTAAGTTTTTCAGTCCAAAATAAAGCAAAAGGACATTTAAATAAACTAATTAAGTTTTTCAGTCCGAAATATAGCAAAATAAAGCAAAAGGACATTTAAATAAACTAATTAAGTTTTTCAGTCCGAAATATAGCAAAATAAAGCAATAGGACATTTAAATAAACTAATTAAGTTTTTCAGTCCGAAATATAGCAAAATAAAGCAAAAATAAAGATAATAAATAAACTAATTATTTTTGCTTTATTTTTAGTCTGTAATTTTCTACTTTAATTTTTACTTGTAAAACATGATCAGGTAGAAAATGAAAATTAGTTGTTAATAGATAGTTGTCTTATTTCTGTATGGCCAAAATTTTGGCTTTAATTGAAAAGTAGAATTTAATAGATATTTTAATAGAATTATCATTGTTTTTTACACACTAAGTAATAAGGATAATAATAAATAGGGAAGGGATTAGCCGAGTGGTTAGCGAATGCTGGATTCCAACGCGGAGATCGTGGGTTCGAATCCAGCTGCTTGCTGGAAAAAGAAGAGTTCCAAAAGATCTATTAGCAATCACTCTTTAACGTCATTTCCGCAAATAGTAAAAACGATTTACTGTATTTCTACCAAGATATTGTAAAATGTTATTTAGATTTCTCTTTGTTCTTCTCCTTAACTGGCGCTACAACTCATGCAGAGTCTTGGCCTCCTCAAGACGTGCCCGCCAGGCGTCTCTTTCCTGCGCAGCCGCCCTCCAGTTTCGGAATCATACGGCTATTTCATTTTGAGATTTCATGATATCGGCCCTCAGCATCCGAGTTCGATGGTAGGGCTGCTACCTTAGAGCCTTCGAACCGACTCCCCCGTCCGGGGTGGTTTCCTAGGGGACGGTGGCCCTAGGTTGTGTACTGTCCATGAGCTTGTCTGTAGCGTAGGGTGTGCTTGTAAAAGTGTGTAGTGTACTGTCCCGATGAGCGAACATGTTGTACTGATCTGTGGTGACCCGTGGGGGCGCTGCTCCCCAGGTGGTTGCATGCATCAACCACCCCTTGCGGGAGAGATTTCTCTTTGTTAAATTAAAAAATTTACAAGGATGCCTCCTCGATAGTGAGCCATCTTCCAACCAAGTTCTCATAACTAGACTAATGTTTTATGATCTCCACACATGTAAGTCTGATATTCGGAGGAATTCGTTTCGAAAAGTTTCACTAAAATGCAAAACTAGAGACTACAGCCAACACAGATTGCTATATTACTGCGACCTACCATTGATATGCAAAAAGTGTGATGCGAAAATGTTTTCTAGCATATAATTTATGCATCTTGTGCATTCATTGTAGTGTATCAATTAAAAAATTTGCAATAATCTAAATTCTTTAAATAATCCTATTCTATTGGTTCCTTAAATTGTTTATCTCTTAATTGTTTTCCTAAAATTGCAAAAATTAATGTTTTTTATGTCACAATGTAATAAAACATTTTATCTACAAAAAGGTGTAAATTTTTGCATAATTATTTAAACTAAGCACAAGATTAATTGACTTAACACTCCTACATCTGTGTGTAAAAACATAAATCCATCTGTTCTCTTCATTTTAAACATTTTTTTTTTCTAATCTAAAAAAAATTAAATGTAAGTTTAGATTAGAGGAGATTCCTTGGGGAATTGACGATGAGGATCTGTTGAGTTTAGGGTACTATTCCTGCCATGGTCTGTTTAATTAAACCGACGTTCAGAGCTGGACTCAAAGTATAGCTTGAAGAGCATCAGTTTTCTGTTCCTAAGAGGCGAACTTCCGAACACTTATTCGAAAAATGTTTATTTTCTTTTTCTTCCTAGCAAACGATCAGAGGCAATACGTTGTCATATCCAAGTGATGCATCTAATTTTACTCAGACTACAATGTCCCTGTCATTTGGCATACAAATAATCTGTGGCCTATCCGATCTTTTTAGGCCTTTTTATCTTAGGTAAGAGCACTTCTTTTTCGTGTGTTCATTATAGTGACATAATCATTATAAAAGTGGGGTTCAAAAAAAAAACCCAGAGCAAAAACAAAAAAAACTGTGTGCTACCAAAAGTCTTAATGTTGGTGTAAAGTAGATCGAGTAAATGGTGAAGGTACTTTTTGCCTTTGTACTTTTTTGAGTAAATGTGTGTTAAAACTGTCCCGATTTGGACCGTCAAAAAAAAATTGCACGAAAAAGCGTTATATTGAAGAAATACGCTCAACTTTCCCATTTTTTGGTTTTTCTTTCCATTAAAAAATCAAATTCCCAAACTTTCTTTTGATATAAAAAGAGTATATCCTCATTTTTTGGCTGTCCCAGAAGATGGACTTGGAATTGATTATTCTTCTATTATAATCCCCAGAAGTAGGAGTGTATTTGGATTTTACGCTATCTGAAACCCTTAAGCGTTTTCTTGGCTTACATCTTATCGGATTAGCGCTCTAAATAACGGATGCAACCTCTTTTTCTGCTTTAGAGCGGTCTAAGAACTACAAAAATCATAAGGTAATATTCTGACTTAATTGTTAGTGACTATTATTATTATATAGCACCGAGGAGTGGATCAATTTAAAAACACTATTGCTTACAAGTGTTTTTTTGGACATTTGCTTAGAAACGTTTGCTTGGCTGTAGCCAAAATGGAATTAATAGTTTTTAAGTACAAAACAAAGTTATGCATTAGTTTCTCAAGCACAAAACTGCATAGGTGGGCCACTGATTAGGAATATAGCCTAAAATAAAATAAACAGAATCTAATCCATATTTTTTAAAGAATATTATTGATTGCTACTAAAGATCTTCTAAATGATAATGAAAAATAAAATACGAGAGAGCCCGAATAAAATTGTAAAAACTGGGGCCATTTCTATTTCTATACAGCATTTCTATTAATTTTTCAATAATTTACTAATTTTCAATGAATTGATAATAAGATGCAATTAATAAATTTTAGATGCAAATGAGAATAGAAAATTGCAATTTAAATAATTTTTTGAAACTAAAATATAATTTAAAGAAATTTACTGTAAATTTCCAAACAATAGCCTAATGTACGAGCAAATTTTTGAAAAAATGAAAAACATTTATTGATAAATCGGTATTTCAATTAGTTAATTTTAACTAAAACCAATGTCCTGTAGTAACAGAATTATAAAAATCTAAATTTGCTAGTTTTTTCTGCTACAAAAAAGAAATAATCAATATTTCGATTCGAGTAGGGGCCTTTTTAATATTGCAACCATTAATACAATATCTATTTAATACTATATAATTTCCTACTTAAATAAGAGATTATTACTATATTTAATTAAATAAACTTAGTTTATTTTTTCTGCACAAATACAATGTTTAAATTTTTGAATTTTTAATTTGGGGAAATAATTTTTTTTTGTATACTACATGAAAAAGTGCGTTTTTTTTTTTAGCGCTTAAGTAGTGGCAGCCATGATTGATTAGATGAACATTTTTCAGAATTTTTGGCTAGCACATTTGTTCGTCCTTTTCTACTTCAACTATTCACCAGGGCAGACCTCTCCTGAAGACTTCCAGAGCTTAATCTTATTCTAGATTTTTTATTTTTAAATATTTAATTTTTGTGTTCATTATTTTTAAACAGTGAATTCGAGTAGTAAAATAGATTTTCGGTTTTTTGCTTTGTTCTTTTGGTTATAAACTGAGCTGAAGATTTTTTTTTTTGTTCTGTAAAGGTAAGTGGAATTTCCAAAAATATTTTTAGCGTTACTTCTGGCCATTTTGTTTTCTTATTAAAACTCTTTTGTTAAATTTTGCCATAAGTTTTGCTATTTTGAAAAATGCATGCTTTTATCTTCTTTTATAGATATTTTTGAATTTTCAGTATGTACTATTTATCTATTTTTTTAAATTTTGTTATTTATCTAACATTGCGCAATAGCTAATACATTTTTTATAAGGTGTAAAAATTTTTTTTGAATAATAATTTTTAGCGTCTTGTAGCGGGAATTTATTAAATGTAGACATTTTTAAAAGATCTTAAAAAAAATAAATTCTAATTTCGTTCTAGAGTTAATTTTCTAGAAAGCAAATATTTAAAAATTTGTCAGTTAACTTTAGCATTTCCCTTCATTATTTTATTTTTTTTTATAGACATTTTTATGTTTTCCATTTTTTAAAAAATCATTAAATTAGTTCAGTAACGTTAAATTATTTTATTTTTTAAATGATTTATGAACATTTCAACTTTATGCTTTAAACAGCCATTTTTAGTTCACTTAATTTTGTTTTAATATTTTATATTTTTGAATTCGGACACCCCAATTTCACTAAGCTATTAAATTTAACCCAATACTTATTAATGTTAAAATTACGCCATTAATAAAATGAGGCTATCCACTTTCTGTCTTGGTAACGGTTCTAAAATTTTATTATTTATTTTTTAAACGATTTAAGGCACGTCACAACATCTGAGATTAATTGTCACCCGGAGCTTTTTTCTTTTTTAGTACGAAAAAAAAAATTTAAGGGGTCAGCAGCTGGGCTTCGAACCTGTGATCTCTGCGTGGGAATCTAATATGCTAACCGTATACCTAATCCCTTACCTGCTTATAATTTTTTTTTTTGGCGCATATACAGCTGAGGTTATTAGCGCCCGGAGCTTTTTCCAGTGCACTGCCGGCCTTCGGACAGTGTTCTCTCGTTACAGACAACACTGTCCATCACCGGACAGTGAGCTGTAAGAAGCTCCTAGGAAGAGAAAATCTAAGGGTCAGCTGCTGGATTCGAACCCGGGACCTCCGCGTGGGAGTCCAGTATGCTCTAACCTCATAGCTAATCCCTTCCCTTATAAATATTATTAATTTTTAATCTGTGTGCTGATTACATTATTTTATTTTAGTATCCTTCATTTATTTAACCCTCCATAATTAGGTGGTAAAATTTTTAGTTTTTACAAGAAATTGGCGTGTTCGAAAGTGGGGCGAAATTACTTGCAATTTTTTGTTTTTTGTTTTACAGGAAATAATTTAAATTGTTTCATTTTGAACACTAATTTTGCCCCCCCCCCAAAAAAGGTGGCTATTAGTTTTCTCTAATTATTTTTTGTTGTACAAATTTATTTTTAGAAGGGAGTTTTGAGTTGGAGATATTTCTGCATTTAACTCTAATATCCTATTTCCATGTCGTTTGTACCTTTTAACGAATCTTTTTTGGTTTTTGTCTCCTTACTCTTTAAAAGCAGGAAATGGTAAATGTCAAGAATAGCGCACCAGGAAGTGTTGGCCTAATTCGAAGTGATTCTTATTCGCTGTTACCATTAATTACCCGCCATATTCAAATATAAATATAAAAATATTTTTCTTTATTTTATATTTACATTTAAATCGAATAAGCGTTCCAACTCACTACGCCTCCTGGCATTACAGTCAAAAATACTTCGAAAACTTCTTAACGCTCCGTTCTATGTATCTAACCTCACTATCCATAATGACCTCAAAATCCCTTTCATTACAAGTTCTTGCTAACACTCGTTTCTTCAAATTTCATTCCAATCTACAGCAGCTCGTCCCTAGCCCTCTCATAGAACCACCTATCTTCCTCCCACATTACCAGGTAATCCTCTAAGGAGATTGAAGAGAAGATGGTCTCGTGATCTTCTCTTAGCGTGAGAGCAAAGCACGTTACTGGAGTGGGACCACTGGGTGACTTCTCCACTCATGATCTCTTCTATTTCTTTTTTCTTATACCATATTTGCTTGTTGCAACAACTGTTGCAGTGGTAAATTACAGTAAACGATTAAAAAAAAAAAAAAACATTTAAATATGGCGGGTTATATGGTAACAGCGAATCAGAATCATTTCGAATTATTAATTCAAGATTGGTAATTTTATTTAAAAATTTTTTGTGTGCGCTTTACCACCACGCCCCCTGATCTATTTTTTATTTTTATGGGGGCTTCGCCCCCACAACCCCCTCTCTACCCAACTGATCCACATACACAACTCTAATTTGTAATTCAGTCACATGACACATTACATAACGAAAAAGAAAAAAGTAGCCTATCTTATTCAGTGCAATTCCTATCCTGTTTGTACACTTTATTCGCTCCCTCAAATAATGCTCTCATGTGATCGCCCATGGAAGAATGACTCCTTTTCATACTTATCATCTCTCCATCCTCACTTCAGACTACATTCATGCTTTAAATAAAAGAAAAATTGTAAATTCGAAACGCTCATCTTTTATGTAGTTGCAAAAAAAGGCAACTAAAGTAATACCCAGGTCACTGGCGGGAACTGATAAATACAATTGAAAAGAGAGCAGTGTTACTGTGCCAGTAACTGTACTGCGCAAGCGCGCTAAACATAGGTAAAAAATTCAAAAAAAAGTAAAAAGTATATACAGGGTGTCCCAAGCTATATGTATAACGACTTTTTCTCGGAAACTAAGATAGCTAGAAAAAAACTAAAAAATACGTGTTCTCTTAGTTTTCTTGTTAGGAATCCAAATTTACTTTGTAAATTTTTTTCGGTGCTTCCAGAAGCGAGATACAGGCACCAACTTCATTTTTTCAAACGGGAAGGTGCGGTTTTTATTTCAGAAATAGATTCCTCTATTTTTTTAAAGAAAAATTTACTTGAACGGTTTTTTTCTGTGAGCGATATTTTAGAAGTTATGAATGAAAACATGATTCTTATAAGAAATGTCAAAATGATAATATTATAACGGTTTTTTGATAGAATAAGAAGAAAAGTACTATTTTATTATAAATTTTACTCCTCATTAATATTACAGATCATGCTCGAAATGGCTTCCACCATTAGAGATGCATAGACATGCACTTTCCTGCCAATTGCCCCTTACTGCCAAAGAAGTACATTCGGCTTTAACCGAGTTACAGGCATCTATTATTCTCTGCTTTAGTTCATCTACAGATGCAATCCCGGCTTGATTCTGATACACCTAGATTTAGAAATGCTTTTAGATAAGCAGAAATAAGGAAAGAAAGAAAAAAGTTATGAATAATCACCTTGTTTTTCAGGTATACCCAAAGGAAATAGTCCATAGGTGTCAAATCCGGTGAACGAGGTGGCCACTGAATAGCCCCCGTGATGGATATAACACCATCAGACATGTAAAGAGATATCTCGATAGGCAATTTGATGGGCGTGTTATATCGACACGGGGGGAATTCAGTGACACCTCGTTCTGAATTTGACACCTATGGACTATTTCCTTTGGGGATACCTGAAAAACAAGGTGATTGTTCATAACTTTTTTCTTTCTTTTCTTATTCCTGTTTATCTAAAAGCATTTCTAAATCTAGGTGTATCAGAATCAAGCCGGGATTGCATCTGTAGATGAACTAAAGCAGAGAATAATAGATACCTGTAAGTCGGTTAAAGCTTCTTTGGCAGTAAGGGGCAATTGGCGGGAAAGAGCATGTCTATGCATCTCTAATGGTGGAGGCCATTTCGAGCATGATTTGTAATATTAATGAGGAGTAAAATTTTAATAAAATAGTACTTTTCTTCTTATTCTATCAAAAAACCGTTATAATATTATCATTTTGACATTTCTTATACGAATCATGTTTTCATTCATAACTTCTAAAATATCGCTCACAGAAAAAAACCGTTCAGGTAAATTTTTCTTTAAAAAAAATAGAGGAATCTATTTCTGAAATAAAAACCGCACCTTCCCATTTGAAAAAATGAAGTTGTGCCTGTATCTCGCTTCTGGAAGCACCGAAAAAAATTTACAAATTAAATTTGGATTCCTAACAAAAAACTAAGGGAACACGTATTTTTTAGTTTTTTTCTAGCTATCTTAGTTTCCGAGAAAAAGTCGTTATCCATATAGCTTGGGACACCCTGTATACAGCAAATTAAGCGGGAAGTTGAGAAAATTTAAAAAGAATATATTGAACATTGGCGGGAAGTAGTTTAAAAAGTTAACGGTAACTGCGCTGAAACTGCGCATGCGCTAACAATAAACAGGCCACACTTCCCGGGCGCCTATTCTTGTCATTAGCCCCGGGAAATGTTACGATTTGACCGGGAATGCCCCGATTTGAGGTCCTCTAAGTTCGATTTTTTTTTAGATAAAACAGAAAATTTTAGGAATTGCAGCTCATGTGAGATAATGTTTTTGGTTTTGTTTTGTTGTTTGGCCTGTTTCGTTTTTTTTTATATTGTCAAAAATTTGTTTCATTTGTTTTTTTAATCCATATCTATTGTTAAGCTAGGTTTAACTTTTCAGTTTTTTTGATGTTTTTGATATTTTTTACATTAAAAAAATGTGAAACTTCTTTTTTATTCCTTGGATTTGTTTCTTTTTTTAAACTTAAGAATTCTTTAATCCTTTTGTATTTCTATTTTATTATTTTTTTTTTTTTTGTTAAGGATTAATATTCAGTTTAGGGTTACCTTATGTTACAATACTTAACCGAACTTAAATTATTGGCTTTATAAAATTAGATATTTATTTATTTTTTGTTTTCTACGATTTTTGCTCAGACTTTTCCTTTCTGTTTTAAAAATAAAAATTATGAATTATTAACTATATTTTCGAAATACAGTTTCCATCGGTAATATCTAGTATTTAAGGTTCCCTAAGTTCGAAAAAATGAAAACGATTTTTTGTATGGGTAAAAGAAGTAGTTAAACTTAAAATCACTGGAATTCACATAATTAACTTTAAATTTTGGCTACGCTAGCCTTTTAATGTGACCTTTTTGAACCCTCAGCCACCAAAATTTTGAGCTTCTTGCGCCCAAATCTCGTAAATCCTGCTCAATACCGTCGTGAGCCATCTCTCACTCATTGCCTAACTCTCCTCCTAGCCCTTCCCTAGATGTTATTTTGAGCCCAAGAAAGAGAGACGAATGGTACCAGATTTTACTGAGGCGGCAAACAAGAAGAAGACATTTTGAATTTATAAACAATTATGTGACCGGATGTAAGATTTTCCTTTTGTAGAGTTCTTTAAATTTTTCATAAGTTTTTCCCCCAAAACCACTTAAATTGATTTATTTTAATCATAATATACAGGGTGAACCAGTAAGTATTGTCCATAGGCCTACTGTGTATAGTACATCTAAAGTGGAGTTCAATGACGTATTGGCCAACTTCATATTTTCCACTGTTCTTGAGTGACGTCACTTTACATTTTTTTTTTCTAAAATCATTACTTTTTTCCAATAAAAATGTTATTACTCAGAAAGTTTTAGTCCGAATCCGATTCTGATGACACGGTTAGAAAGACAGATAAATTTTCTAAAAATTGATACCATTTTGAAGCATAAGTTATTCTCCAAACAGCCTCAATCTCCCTCCGAATGCTGGGAAAATAAAAGTAATCGCAATTTTAGAAGAAAACTCATTAGGCCCTTACGTGATCATTATCAGACCTAGGTGCTGGCACTTTTTCTTAAAAGTTTCCTTGTCTAATGGGTTTACAAATGGTATATCATTTTCCAGGATTCCTTTTATCTTCGTACGAGAAATTACGTTTGTTTTACAAGAAAACATCTTCACGAGCATTCAACAGTGTTAGTTTATCAAGTTGTTTAATTCATTGAAAACTCTTTTAGATGGACCAGTAGTCAATTTTTTAAAGTAGATTGTCTAAAAATAAGGAAGTCAAAGGTTACAAATTGTACTTTAAACATTTACTTCTGAAATATTTGAGAAAATGTTAGGAAATATTTTTTCCCAGTATCCAGAGGAAGATTGAGGCTGTTTGGAGAATAACTTATGCTTCAAAATGGTATCAATTTGTAGAAAATTTATCTGTCTTTCTAACCGTATCATCAGTATCGAATTCAGACTAAAACTTTCTGAGTAATAACATTTTTATTGGGAAAAAAGTAATGTTTTTAGAAAAAAAAATTAAAGTGACATCACTCAAGAACAGTGGAAAATATGAAGTTGGCCAATACGTCATTGAACTCCACTTTAGATGTACTACACACAGTAGGCCTATGGACAATACTTACGGGTTCACCCTGTATACGAATTCCTAATTTTATATTATACACTGGAAACAAAATAAGTGCCAAACTGGATTCATGATTATTTATCTTGCGTTTTCATTTCAATTTTGTTTTATTTTTACCTTTTAATTCTGAAATTTCCTCTTGAGGAGATGCACCTCACACTTTAAAAAAAACAAAGATACTCCGAAAGCTGAGCAATTTTTTGGAGTGAGTTCAGTTTTTTAATTTTGTCCAATATGTCTTTTTGGAGCAATCATTGCTAGTGACTTTGTCAAAGGAAACCTATTCTTGAAAATGTTATTTAGATTCGTAGCGCTGGAGATAGTATCTTTGATTTTATTTGTGGTAACACATATTTTTATTGTTGCCCAAACCATTTTTGGAATTTTATCCATCAACAGAGTATAAGATTAATTAGTTTGGAGTAGAGATTTCTAATTCATTTACCTTTCCATCTCGCACTGATTTGAGTGAGTGATGTAAAATTAATGAAATCTAGTAATTGTAGTAAGAGTTCTTGTACGTTTATTTTAAAGAAATAATATATTGCAAATTAAAGAATATTTCAGTTAATTTCTATCGTCAGCTCCTCCTCTGTTCTCAAATGGTGTAGAACATTTTTTTTGTTCTCAAAAATTGCTCTGAATAAACACAGTCCTTTGAATAGGGTGACAAAGCATTTCTTTTGAGTATAATTAATACACCAGCTAATCAGTCTCCAAACTAACTATATATATATACAGATACTTGAGAAAGAATCTTCAAATGTTGCATCAGCATTACTTCCTTTTATTTAGAACTAATGTTAGCTCTAATAAATTGGGCTGTGTTGAAATCGTTCAAGCTCTAGATGACCATCAATGACTTAAGTGAATCTTATTTTGTATCAGTATATTGAAAATATGGTCAGTTCCCGCTGTGTTGGATAATTAGCAAGTCTTCATCCACCATCAGAGGTAGATTTATAATGTACCTCGTAAAATGAGTCAACCGGAAGTACGATCTAGATGGATTCATCACTTTATTGTGATTCTCTAGGAATTTGCTCCCAGAATTGTCTGTAAACTTCTGATTTAAATGTATACATATCTTAAAACATTTTTCTAGAAAAATTAGTTGTAGGGCAGAAGTAGGCTTTACTGTATGGTTTTTATTTTTAGAGTAAATATAATGTTTTACAAACTGGTATATTGTTGTTAAGGATTGGTCTTTTGGTCTTACTCTATTTTCGCTGCCATTAAATCTTAGAAAATCTCGTCAAAAAGTCTAAATCTAACTTAGAAATATTTAACATGAACTATATCAATTCCTTGCTGTTCATTATTTTTTGGTGACTGATTCATAGTTTCAAATAGGATGAAAAAAATAAATGCCAATTACCAGTCGTGATACATTTATTCTGTCGACCTAGGGACTAGGGTCATCTTCAGGGCTGTGGAACATATTTACAGATTGTTAACAATAATTCTATTAAAATGAATATGTATAATATAACGAAATTTACAAAAAAATAATTTACCTAGTTTACAAAGTAATATTTTTACATTACAGGGTTGGTTGGTGTCTTCTGGTCTTGTCTGTTCATGGACTTGAGTGTGATCGGTCTGTGTGTGATATGTGTTAGTGTTGTGTGGAAGTCAGTGTTGCCAATTGTCAAGTATTTTGTAGTAAGTTTGCGTATATGTTGTTTAAATTGTTCGTGTCTGTTTTGAAATTTAAACTGTTTTCTGTCTTAGATATGCATATCATTTCCTAGCACTTAGTATCCTATTTTTCATCCTATATCAATTCCGTTCAAACTATTTCAGAATTTCTTTAAAAGTTACCTTTAGCCACCCAGTTGTTGTGTTCTGTTATTCGGAATGCATTTCTACCCTCCGTTTTTTCACTCAGATAACTACAGAAATCCTAACAATTGCACCCATTCATTGTAATAAATACTTATATGTCAGTAAATGTTGCCATCACTCAAATATAAATGGAATATAATATATAATTTATATGTGTACATACCTACATCTGCGGTGGTGGCTTACCCAACATTCTTCGCACCCCGATAAGCCTTAATACTAAACTAATACCAAATCTAATACTTTGCAAGCCTAAATCTAAATACTCAAAATTTACATTTAATAGTTTTAAGTATGTAAATAATTAGGCCTTGTAATTTAAACCTTGATGTAATAAGTCTTCTGACTCTACAAGGCAGAGCTACTCTATCTCGGTACCCTTACAGATTGCCACTTTCTTCTGAAGTAATCAACTCTCAACGATCAAAGAACCCTTTAAAATCTATATTATCCGCCCAATTTGCGTGTAATGCTATTATTTACAATTATTCTTTTAAATATGGCGAGTTTTGAGTAGCCAAGTTATATTTAACATAAATATTTTCTGTTTTTTAATAATTAAATTTTGTTTTTTGGTCTTCAAAGTTTTGATTCGCTTTAAATATTTTCATGTCCATCAACTCCTGAATTACTTTACGAGCCGAAATTGTGACTTACATCCGTTGGCTTTATTTCTTAAGTGTTAGGTTAAACTAATGCTAAATATATTCTATATTCAATAATAATTTCAGATTATCCAATTATACAAGCTTATTAGAATTTAAAAGATACGCCTTCACATTTACAGCCAATCAGAGTTCCTGATCTCTCCTTCTTCATAATTGGTGACAAAGATTTTTTTTCTAGCCTTCATGATTTTATGTTTTATTTATTTATTTTAAACCAAAATGGACCTGTAAATTGACACGAAAACGCTTTAGGTCTAGAAACCCCTGGGTTTATAGTATTTATTAGTTGGCCTTAAACCAGTTATTTCTGATCCGAACTCAGTCGCGTTAGCAATACCTCCTCTTTTACCAGAACTACGAGAACACATTTTTTTTTTAAATTTAAGCAATGCTTTGCTCAAAAAACTAAACCCATTTTTTGGCAATGAGTCATGATGAGTCATCTGAAATGTTTATTCAAAGGACTATTTATTTAATTGTTTATCCTTATCATTTTTTACAATAAATTCTAATAAACATATCAAGTGGCACCATTAGTAACCGGAGCGGTATGACGTCAGAAATAAACATTAATATAGTTTAATAATTATAATAATGTTTATACCTGAATTTATACACAAAAATAATAATAAAATTAGAAAAACATAATATCACTTTGAAAGGTATTTGTTCTCACCTAACTGTCAAAAAATATTTCCTGTAAAGTTATAGATTTATGGGTCTGTAACCCACTATTCTAAATTTTACTAAATGGGTTCTTAGACTTTGAATAATCTATAATGATAAAATTTTGTAAGTTCAACAGTTAAATGAGCGTGGTATTATTGACTTCTTTGTTGAGGATTTATTCCTGCAAAGGATTACTTATTTATAATCCTTCCATAACCGCCATTACTTGGGGAAGACCTAAACGGTAAAAGAAAATTAGAAAAACTTCCTCTTGTGTAACGTGTGAAAGAAAAAAAAAACATGAATTAAGAACAAACTTAAAATATACTTATAAAAGGGGCGGAGTGTTGGTCTAGTGGTCAAGAACGTGGCTTTGTAAGTAGGAGATCCCCGGTTCGAATCCCGTGTAGGGCTACTTTTTTATTTGTTAAAAAAAAATTGTTTAGTAACGTATCAGCTTTCGCCCTTGACCACGACATCTAATTGGTAGTTGGACTTTAAGCCCCACCTGAAAAAATAGGCGATTACTTTACTTAGATTAGATTATCAGGTTGGGACCTATGCCCCACGGCTCCGCATCCAAAAGTGGCTTATTGTGCCACGGATCTAGTAGACGAAACTTCCCCTACTAAAGAGCTTGAGGACTTTCTCTACAAGTTCTTTTTGCGCTACTATCTTCTTTGGGCTCAAAGATCCAAAGGTTTCATAGGACAATCGAAAAGCCAGTGAGAGGCCGTTTCCTCCTCATTTTGACACAATCTGCAAAACAGTTCCGAGCTAATAAACCCCTCTCCTTGTACAGATGACTATGCCCTATGTGTACTGTGTAAATGTATTGGAGGTGTAACAGTATAAGTAGCTCATGTTCATGTTGTTCAGGCTGGGACCCGCAGGGACGCCAAGTACCCTGAAGAAGTGGCTAATCCACTTCCCCCTACGGGGATTACTTTACTTACTAGACTTACAAAAAAAAAAAAAAATTCAGATTCGAACTAATAGAGTATATTATAAATATTTTTCAAAAATGTATTTTTCGGGTTCCTAGTTGGCCTTATACCATTATTTCTGATCCGAACTCAAACTACAGCATGTTAGCAATATCTCCTCTTTTACCAGAACTACGGGAACACAATTTTTAAAAAATTTAGGTACAACCAATGCTTGCTCAAAAGACAAAAAAAAAAAAAAAATTTAGGTAATGAGTCATGATGAGTCATCCGAAATGTTTATTCAAAAGAATTATTTATTTAATAGTTTGTCCTAGTCAATTTTCACAAGAAATTCTAATAAAAACATATCAAGTGTCACGATTAGTAAGCGGAACGGTATGACTTCAGAAATAAACATTAATACAACGGGCGAGTGTTGGTCTAGTGGTCAAGAACGTGGCTTTGTATGTAGGAGATCACCGGTTCGAATCCCGCATATGGCTAACTTCTTTTATTTGTTAGAAAACATTGTTTACAGTAAAGTATGAGCTTCCGCCCCCGACCACGACACCTAATTGGTAACGGACGTAAAGCCCCGCCTGAAAAAACGAGATTACTTTACATTTGACTTAATACAGTTAAATGATCAAAGTTGGGTGTTTTTCAACGTTACGCTTTTCCGTGCAGTTTTTGATGGTCAACCCTTATACAACTGTCCTACCGGACAGTTTTAATAATAATAAGGCGTATATTTAAATTCATAAAACAAAGAAAACTTTAGTTAGTAACTTTTTGAATTTTAATAATAGTAATAATAATGATTAGAATTTCAGTACGAATACATCTTTGAATAGTATAATACCAGATTTTTAATTAAAAGTTAACACAAAGGAGACAATTTTAGTTCCATATAATTTAAAATTAACCCTTAAAGCAAAATTGGTAATTTTAATCAAGTATTATAATAGGAAATATGAAAATTTAGCTATGAACCCTTTATAAGGCACATCATTCTTTCAAAACAATTCCAAAATTAGTATTCAAAACCGTTTAATAAAATCTTAAAAGAAGTTAAAAAAACAATTTTAATAACATTCTATATTTTTACCAAATTTATAAAACTTTTAATTTAAAAAGACTTCGAGATAAATTTTCTAAAATTAAAAGAAATGTTTCTTTTTAATAAAAAGCACCGAAAGTATTTGTAATTCAATGTTTTAAATTGAAGAGCGTTTTTTTTTTTTTTTTTTTTTTTAAAAAAGAAGCTTTATCTGGTACAAAATTTAAATATGTACTAATAATTATATATGATTTTGGAACTTTTCTCAAAAATAATGATTCAATTGAAGTTTTAGAACTCAAAATGATTTTGTTTGGTAAAACTGTTCTTCTCGTTTTCACTTAAATGGCTATATTTTTTGTAAATTTAACATAAATTTTATTTTAACAAACAACAAATTTTGTTTACAAACGCTTAAAATCGTTTTAATCTTTTAAAATAGTTTTATCACTTGTAAATATCATACTAGATATAGTAAGCACTGCATCTCTTTTCTTATTTATTTAAGATTATACAAATCTTTATTTTTATTTTTTGCTAAATTAGCGCTTTTTAGTATAACCTATTTCCGGTTTTAGTGTCTATAAGTGTGTTTATTTTAACTAACTTAATCTATTGTTAAAATTATTAAAATGGAAGGACTTCTGAGGGAAGCGTGACGTAGTAGCAACCCCCTTTTTTAAATAAAATTGTTTAAAAAGAATTACAAACAAATACGATATGATTTCGATTTGCTTTTTTTTTTTTTTATTGTTTCTCTTAAAAATACAATCAAAACATTTGGGTTTTAGAAAGAAATCATATAATCTGAAATGGATTAATTTTTTAAAAACTTTAAAACAAAAATTACAGCTTTTAATTTAGAATTAGTTTCAAATTTTTAAGAAATTTGGGAAAAAAAACCTTCATTCTAATTCTTACTTTAATTGTTTGGCTAATTTCCCTCATAACCGGGAGTTTCAGCAACTAATTTATGTTTTATTATACAGGGTGTTCAGCATAAGACTACCGTAACTTCGGGAGGCAATTCTGGGCATCATTTGCAACAAAAAATTCCATATAAACTATGGCTCGAATCGGCTCCGTTTTATAGATATTTTTAATTTTTTGTTGTTTCAAGGTGTTACTACTTTTTAGCAAAAAGATGTCTATATTTCTAAAACTATTAAAGCTACAGCTATTTTAATAAGCTCATTAGAAAGAAGGTTAAATTTCGTTTTAAATAAGCTAATTTATGTTTCGAAATAATGATATTAAGTATTTCACTTTGTGGCCCAAACATAAGAAATAGCAAGTTCCTAATTTTTTCCAAAAACTTTGACTTCATTTTTCTCAAAAACATTACATATGAAGAAACCGTGCACTATTCAGGAAAAACATCTACATACGATCACCTTTCGAACGGTATACAATGCATTGGGGTTATGTTAAAAATTGACGCAGAAATCTGTTATTAATTGCAAAAAAGTAGGCCTCAAAACAGCGTCGGCATTAAGAAAGCAATTCACCTACCATAAGAATATAACTGATCAGAATCATCAAATCCAGTACGATTTCCAGTACGAGGTTCGTTTAGTATTATTTTTGTTCATTTACCTGTTTAAACAAACCTAGACAAGATAAATCTTAGCTAGAGCCCCGAATTTTGAAGGATAATAGATTGAAAAATAAAGATAAAAGCTTTTCCTAAATGTTAACCCATTTTTTAGGTAAAATTTTATAAAATTTAATGGGAAATCTGGAAGTCGAATCACAAATAGCTGGGATCTCAGAGCACAGATCCAACCAATCACCTGAAAGACCGCAACTGTCAACGACAGTTGTCTCCTCCACGTTGTGAGACACTCTATTCCGTTCAACTTGTGTAACGTTCTGTCCATTTTCTGTCATCATTTTGAGAGGTTATGTGACGAATACAAAACAGCAGCGCCGACACGATTCTAATTATGTTTATTTTTTTGTGGGACACCCAATTTTATTGATCTTTGATTTTCATTCTTTATACCCCTAAGTTGTACAAGCTGTACTTTTATTTAATTTTTCTTAGCCCGTTTGCAAAGTAGTTTTTCCAATTTTGAAAATTGTCTATTTTGAGCGTACACCTCAATTACGAAGAAATATTTTATTTTAATGCTCCTTTAGTATTCTAGTTCACAAGGTTACCAAATATTCAAACTGAAACACTATTCTTTGAAATATTTTTATTTGTGTACCATTTTAATACATTGTAAATCAATGAAAAAATTTCAATGCCTGGACCGGGAATCGAACCCAGTTCCACAGTTCATATTAACTTTACAGGTCTCGTCTTATAAACGCTCGGCTATCGTGACGCCACAGCAAATTAAAACATTTAAAGTAAAGTGCCTATTTTTTCAGGCGGTGCTTAACGTCCAACTACCATTTACTAGGTGTCGTAGACGGAGGCGACTAGCAAACATACTTTACTGTAAAATTCTTTTATTAACCATTAAATAAAATCCAAGGCCTAAGACCGGGAATCGAACCCAGTACCACAATACATTTAGCTTCGCAGGTCTCGCCTCTAACCGCTCGGCTACCGTGGCGCCCTAATTAAATCAATTATACACAAATGTTTAATCAATTTTTTAAATAAACTTATAAACAAAGGTCGTATTCTTTCTTAAATATGGAAGTTATTATTTTTCGAAGAAGAAAAGCTGGAAATATAACTTTCTCTAACTACTATTCCTAAAGTTCTAACTCACAAATTTTCTTCTAACTTCAAACGTTTGATGTTATATTTAATTTCTTATCATTTTTGAAGTAAAATTTTCTGAAACCTAACTTAATATAGTTTCTAACTTCTTTATGAAGGATACAACAACAAAATCATGAACCTAGAAAAGAAGGTAATTAAGAAATAAGGTTTCATCACTATCACGCACGGTTCACTTAGGTTGATGATAATACCAACCTAGGTGGTCCGTGTGACTTAGCGCTGATGTCCTACTCCTGCAGAACGCCATCAACATCATTATCCAAGTTGGTTTGACTGCATTTCTTTAAAAAACTTAATAACTGCTTAGCAAAGTTTCTAGTAAAGGACTGGCCTTCATCAACTCGTATGAAGACTTTAGGATCAGCTAGGTGGACGTTGCTTTATCACTTGAAAATCTGCAAATAAAGAGCTTCATCGAGATCTTCACGCCCCACAATTTTGTGTAAGTAAGCGTGTTTCATTCATAATTACATTTTCCAGCTTGCTTACTTCACCACCAAGAAAGATCCTCCAAGAAATAATGATTTCATCGCTGATTGACACGCCCACCTAGGTTGATGATAAGACCAACAACCTAGGTGTGCCGTGTCAATTAGTGCTGAAGTCCTTCCTGCCAGAACGCCACTAACATTATCGCAAGTAGTTTCTTCGACTAAGTTTCACCCAATCAACTTACTAACTTCTTAACGAAAGATTCTACTAAAGGACTGGCTGGTTCCAACAACTGTATAAACAACGTTACTTATTCAAGAAATATAGTTTCATTGCTAGAAGGCACGGCTCACCTAGGTTTGATGGTAAATATCAACCTAGGAGAACCGTGCCTCATAGTGCTGATGTCTTATACCTGCAGAACGCCACTAATATCATCACCTAAATTGATTCCTCTGCATGGTTTTATTAGCTTACTAAATTGCAATGTTGATGCTTTAGTTATTGTGCTTTCATGTAACTTAGCTAGTATCCACTAAATGCACTAAACTTTTCAGTTCAATCAATTTAAGGCTTATTCAATTTCATTTGATTTGATTACTTGTTTATTTTTTTAAATTTAATGCGAGTTATGTGTTTAGCTGATGTATTCTTTGTATGAATCTTAAATGCCGCTAAATTCTAGTATGTTCGTAAATTCTGAATGATGTTCCTATAATTTCTGTGCCGTGCTTTCAAAATAGGGCACCAACTTCTTCTGGGCCCATGCGTAAACAGAATATGGAAACAATGGCGTACAAAGAAACATCAACTTAAACACATACAATGCTAATAAGTATACAACTGGTCATGACTTGATGCCCGCAAGATGACCTTCTCTCTATTTGGAAAGCTCGGTGTGGTTAGGTATACTATACCTCATTTACTCAGGCTCACTGGTCTACATATGCGCCAACGTCATATTATAAAAAGGGAGTTATACTTCTTTTATTATACTATATTATTAAAAAATATTTAATTTGTAAAAAAAATGGTGATATTACGTTGCTTTATTTTCATATTTTCTTATAAGTTTAAGTTCTACATTCTATTATGTTTGTTCTATGATAATGGTACAAGATGTCGATAGTTTTTTACTTTTTTAAAGTGATGGTTTCCATAAAAACTGCGATATCATCCTATATTGATCAGCATCTTCTAGAATACGAGTATCTTAACATCCTATGATGAACATCATCTATAAAACTCGGATGAAAATGTTTCCATTGTTAGGTAGCTAAATCACAGTATTTGGATATAGTCGCCTAATGTTGGAAACATGCTCTTTCCAGCTGTTCAGCATTTATGCGAGAGCATTTTATCAGAGATGGAGGCGAATGCCATCGTTTGATTGTCAGTTATCTTAGAATGGGGGGTATACGAGGGTCGTTTGAAAAGTCCGTGCAAAAATAAAAACTACTTAATTTTTTGGGGTAAACCTTTTTTATTTTTCAACATAGTCTCCTTTTAGGTTTACACACTTCGTCCAATGCTGCTCTAGTTTGTTGATCCCTTCCGAATAATAGGATTGTCCAAGTCTGAAAAATAGCCATTCGTTTCTGCAATCACCTCCTCGTTTGAATAAAATCTTTTTCCCGCCAGCCATTTCTTCATATTGGGGAACAAATAGTAGTCCGAGGGAGCCAAGTCTGGAGAATAGGGGGGATGTGAAACGAGTTGGAACCCTATTTTCATTAATTTTGCGACCCACAACTGCTGAGGTGTGAGCTGGTGCGTTATCGTGATGGAAAAGGACTTTTTTGCGGGCCAATCGTGGGCGTTTTTCTTGCAGCTCGGTTTTCAAACGGTCCAATAACGAAGAATAATATGCTCCTGTAATAGTTTTACCCTTTTCCAGATAGTCGATGAGGATTATTCCTTGCGAATCCCAAAAGACAGTCGCCATAATCTTTCCGGCCGAAGGAACGGTCTTCGCCTTTTTTGGCGCAGATTCCCCCTTGGTAACCCATTGTTTAGATTGTTCTGGTTCATTGTTTAATATTCAAAAATGTTCAATTAGGATATCATTGAAGAATGTTAAAAGTTGCAGTGTCGTAGGATATGGTGTGAAATTTTAGGATAACAACGTCAGCAACCTGATGGAATATTCCACTTTCACCGGAATATGGTATTTTTGAATAAGCTAAAACCTTTCAACATTTATTCGTGAAATTTTGTATCGGCAAAGCTGCATTTCAAATTCAAGTTTTTAGTAAAGAATTCTGTATTTTAAGGCATGTTCTATTACACTGTTTTGATTCTAATGTACTTAGTTTTGATGTAAATTTTGTCGGACTGTTAAATACGCTGACTGTTATTTACTGTGGACCAACGTTGCCTACAAGAATAGGATCTACCCAGTGGATGTTGCTTTACTCCTTGAAAATCAGCAAATATAGATCTTTCGAGGATTTCAACTCAAATTAGCTGTAAGTAAGCGTGCTTCATTCATAATTACATTTTTCAGCTTGCTTATTCCGCCACGTAGATTGGTATTTATAGAAATATGATTTCATCACTGGAAGGCACGATTCACCTAGGTTGATGGCAATATGAACCTGGGGGAATCGTGCCTCATAGTGCTGACGTCCCTCCAACACCTGCAAAACGCCAGTAATATCACTGCCCTAAATTGCTTCCTTTGCATGATTTTTAGTAGCTTAGTAAATTGTAACATTGATACTATAGTTATTGTGCACTCATGTAAATTATAACTTGCTTCCACTAAATGCACTAAAACGTAAAGAATCTTTAAGCAATTTATCAGGTTTCTTTAATTTGTATTTCGTTATTAAAATTATGTATAACCCACATACATGCCATTGTAACCTCCTTTCAGTAGGTCAGGAAATGTAATGCTAACGTTAGTGAAACCTGGAATCACTACACCAAACTGATTATTTTACCTCTAATGATGGATGTAAGTCCAAAGCTGGTCAAGAATACAAGAAATCTGCGTGCTACGTCGGATAAAACCCAAAGGTATATTCTTGAAAAGAACAAAATCCAAATTGGCTGTAAGTTGTCGAGTTTTGTGATTTGGTAGTGTAAGGCGCTGTATTTATGTATTTTTAATGATTTGATAATAATCAATAACTTTTTTAATGATAATGTGATTGAAATTTTGATTAAACAATTTGACATAAATTAAGGCTTATTACTTTGTGTTCAATTCCATTTTGATTTTATTATGTTTCTATTATTTTAAATTTTTAAATTCAATATGAGTTATTGTGTTTAGTCTAATGTATTCTTTGTATGAATCTTAAATGCCGCTAAATTCTATTATGTTCGTAAAATCTGAATGATGTTCTTATAATTACTTTACCGAGCTTCCAAAATAGGGCACCAACTTCTGGACCTTAACGTAAACAGAATACGGAAACAATGGCGTACAAAGAAGCATCAACTTGAAACACATACAATGCTAATAAAGTATACACAAGATGACCTTGTCCCCTATTTGGAAAGCTCGGTGTGGTTAAGGTATACTATACCTCATTAAGACAGGCTCACTGGTCTAACCAAAACGCGCCAACGTCACATAAAAAGGCAGTTATACTTCTTTTATTATACTGTATTATTAAAAAATATTTAATTTGTAAAAAATGGTGATATTACACATGCGGCAATGTCTTAGGTTAATGGGCGAACTTTGAGATGGCATCGTCAGTAACCTAGCACAACTGGCGTAAGCTCATTTTTTGAATAACTTAAAAACCTTTATTTCAACTTGATCATGCTTTTAGAATTGACTTCCAAATTTTTATGCTGTTTTATTACACTGTTATGATTTAGTACTATTTTGTTTTGTACTGCATTAATTTCTTGTGTTATAAGATTTAAGTTGTTCTACATTCTATTAAATGTTATATTCTATAATAATGGTACAAGATGCCATAATTTTTTAACTTTTTTAAAGTGATGGTTTCTGTAAAACCAATGATTAAGAGATATTGATCAGCATCTTCTAGAAGACCTCAAGATTTTACTATTACATCATCTATCAAACTCGGGGCGAAAGTGTCACCAGCATTAGGTAGCTAAATCGTCGTAATATTAGGATATAGCCGCCTAATATTGGAGTCATTACCTTCCAAACTGATTAGCATTTTTGCGAGAGCATTTTATCAGAGATGGAGACGATTGTCATCGTTTGTGGGTTGATTATCGTGAAAAGTCATACACTGTGATTTCGGACACATTTTTTACTACACAGTATCGGATTATGTATGCTTAATAAGTGAATTATGTTTACATGTCTATTATAAATATAATTATGTTTTTTTGCTTGTGATGATTTTAGCAGCATCCTTGAAATATCTCAATAGGCATTTATCATAGTAATTCACAGCATCATAACAATATCATGTGAGTAAATCCTGGGCTATCATTATTGTAAAATCGATTTAATTAGGGGTGGTTCATTTTTTAATATTCAAAAATGTTCAATTAGGATGTCATTGGAGAATGTTCAAAGTGAGAGTGTCGTAGGATATGGTGCGAAATTTTAGGATAACAGCGTCAGCAACCTGGTGGAATATCTCACAGTCTCTGAGGTAAGTTATTACCTAAAAATTTTTAAGTGTACACTAATAGCTCTAGTTATGAATTTGTACTCTACTATTTGGGTAAAGGTTGTAATGATCTATTATGCAGCCATGTTTTATTATTTTAAATGATTGTTAATCGAAAGACAACGCATATCTTATATAGGTTAGCATAGGTAGCAGATGATCTGATTACAAGTTGTTGCAGCATCCCATCAATATCGTGTTAGTAAATCCTGGCGATCATTATTGTAGAATAGATGTAATTAAGTGTGGTTTATATTTATAATATTCAATAATGTTCAATTAGGATGTTATTCGGAGAAGATTCAAGCGGCAATGTCTTAGGTTAATGGGCGAACTTTGAGATGGCATCGTCAGTAACCTAGCACAACTGGCGTAAGCTCATTTTTTGAATAACTTAAAAACCTTTATTTCAACTTGATCATGCTTTTAGAATTGACTTCCAAATTTTTATGCTGTTTTATTACACTGTTATGATTTAATGCTATTTTTTTTTGTTTTTATGTAAATTGTTCGATGTTTAGAGAGACCTGTATTTATTTGTTAACTAACGCCTGAACCACTGAACAATATAGAACCTAACGTGTTCATCTCCTTACAGACCTCAATACTTTTACGTTTATTTCAGCTTATCTTCGATTTATCATCCTAGACAAACCACTCGTCACAGACAATGTTGACAATACAAACGCTTGTGCCATGATGTGATTTCAACTGCAAAGATGCAAGTTCTAGTAGCTTAACAGATATTACAATCATTATATTTTACAAGATGACTGAGCTTTACTGTTAATACCTTAAAATAAAAGTTAAAAAACTATTTGATGCTAAAATAAAATCTCTGCAATAAGCGCCAATTATTTTAATATGTGCTTTACGTTAAGAATGTTATTTAATTTATTTATTTTAATTTCAGGTGCGTCAAGATCTGAGAGGGGTTGGCGTCCAGCTTCTGTATATTGTTCTCTCGTCAAAGACAAAACAGTCCATCACCAGATAAGTCAACTATAAGAAGCTCCTTGGAGAGTATATCTAAGAGCCAGCAACTGGATTCGAACCGGGTATCTCTGCGTAGGAATCAAACAGGTTAATCTTTTGGTAATTATTATGTATTACACTATAATAATTATTCATTAATTCCCAATCTTTTATGAATTAACTCTTTTAATTATTATTTTTTTCTATTTTTATTGTTTTTTTGCCACTTTTTATTGCAATAACTATTAAATTTCCGTCTCTCTCAGATTTTTTTTTGACTGAAATATCAATATTTGTTACGATATTAACTTTACCACATACTTGACGCGTTTTGTGAAACTATAACTGCTCATATTTTGTACTTTTTTTGTCCCAAGCTTTCGACCTAGGGACTAGATCATCTTCAGGGCTAATTTACAATGTAATATTTTATATCATTAAAAGGTTGGTGACTCTCAGTGCATGAACAGACAAGACAGAAGACACACCAACCCTTTAATGATGTAAAATATTACATAATGAATCAGTCACACCAAAAATAATGAATAGTAATCACGATATTTCAAGATATTTTGTGGTGCTGGGTTCGATTCCCAATATTGGACTTGCAGATTTTCCTTCAACTTATTGCATTCAGTTGCATTGGAAGTAAATCTAGTAACTTTTATTTCAAATATTTTGCTAGGTAACCTCAATTAAGAGCACTTCTAAATATCAGGGGTCGGTTAAGATTTGTTCTTAAGAACCATTAATATATAGGTGCGAAGTTATGTGAAGTTATTGTGTTAAAAATAACTTGTTAGAGCCGGTTAGAAATTAATAACACTGTTGACAAGTAGTGATGTCAATTTGTCTTCTAAATCCAAAAAAAATACTGAAACCAAAATTCATGTGAAATATCCCTACTAAGCGGCCGAAAAGGGTAATCTGGTCATCGTACTGGTGCTGTCCGTCCATGAGTCACTAATTTGGGCTTTGAAAGTGTTAGTTTTCGTTCTGCTCGTATTAGTGATATGTGTACTGGTGATGGTACTAATTTACTGTGCACCTAGACATAGCCGTACACTTTTCTTTTGGTTCTTTGTTGCAAATTACCACCTGCAACGTCATTAATATTTCATTTCCGGAAATGTTAAACGATTTATTTTAAAACTTAGCCTTTAAATTTAAACCTACGCCGATTGAGAATATCCGCACCTATTCGCCAAATAACTCCTTCAACGAAAAATTGTCATTTTCTTAGGGATAGTCCACTGGAAATCAAAGACATTAAGGAGCCAAGGTTTGTGAATGGTTCACCAATATAGATGTTTAATTCCTTTCCAGTTGGTGGACCATTCGCAAGCCTTGACACCTATTCCAATCAACTATAACAACATCTTTGAAGAATTCTTACAGCTTGAAGTGTGAATTGTGAAGGAAGAAGATCCATTAACTCTGTAAGTCAGCATCTGCAAGGTATGAAAAGCCTCCATATGATCAATCTTGCCAAGAATAATTTAAGAATAAGAAACGAAACAGTCTTAACATTAAATTATTTTTGGCGTATTTATTTAAGAAATGTAAGGTATTAATGGAATAATCCACAACATTCGGGACATTGCCGGAAACAAACCGTTCATCAAGATTGTTGATGCTGGTTCATTGTTGCTAATATAGTAGATATGTGTACATGACATCATCTCTACAGCAAGAACGTCATTAATATTTCATTTCCGGCAATGTTCTCAATGAATTTCTCTAAAACTTACCATCTTTAAATTTGTAAGATTCTGCATAGCCCCAACCTAGACTGACGCCAAATAACATTTTCTTCGCCAGTGAGAGATCCACTGCAAAATATAAGTATTCGGCGTCAGGATGTGTAACTGGTCCAGCAAGCTAGGCAGGTTTTGCTTATTTCTGCCTAGTTGGCTGTACCAGTAGCACATCTTGATGTCTAATCTCTGAATCAACTATAAAAAAAACATCTTGGAAGAATTCTTACAGCTTGTAAAGTGTGAAAGAAGTAGATTAATTGCCTCTACAAGTCTATATCTGGAGGTAAGTAAAGCAAAGTAATTGCCTATTTTTGGGAGGGTTTTAACATCTTACCAGAAGTCAGGTGTTGTAGACGGTGATAGGGACACATACTTTACTTTTAACATTTTTTTCTTTTGTAACAAATGAAAGAGTAGCTACACGCGGGATACGAACTGGGGATCTCCTACCCACAAATCTGTGCTACACAATTCTTATATAAAATATGTATCTATAATTCCTTCATCGCCAAATTGCCATTTTCAGTCACAACGGAGTCAGGGTGTGTTAATGACTCACCAACCTGAGCGTATTTAATTTCTGCCTAGGTTGTTGAGTCATTAGCACATCATGATCCCTAATCTTGGAATCAACTATAACCAAATTTTCTTAGAAGAATCCTTGCAGCATGTGAAGTGTGAAGGAAGAAGATCCATTACCTCTACAAGTCTGCATCTGGAGGTATTGTAAAGCACAGTAATCTTCGATTTTTGGGCGGGGCTTAATATCCAACTAACAGTCAGTTCACAGTAAAGATAAATGCGATATTCGGCAGCACATTGAAGATTCATTCTAGCTACAACAACCACAGATTTTTGGGAGCCTAGCAATTTCAAGTGAGTCTAAGTACGATTATTTGGCATGTCACACTGTAATCCCGTAGGGGGAAGTGGACTAGCCACTTCTTCAGGGATTTTAGCGTCCCTGCGGGCACCCAGCCTAACACCACTTACACTCACAGTTCCTTAATTAAAGAAATACCTTTGACATAGAACTGGTAGACGTAGGGATTTTTGTGTTGCATCCATTTGCTGCAACCACTGACTTATTATCACACAAAAAGAAATCTACACACACCAATCTTTACAGAAGTCTGTTTCTTTTGTTATACTTTTAGGATGCAAAGTCATATACGAGTAGTGTTTTCTGTCATGATTACGAAATACTGCATGCATTTTTTCTGATTGAGACATAATTTATGGTTTTATTCCATTGCATAAAGAGAAGTTTTATTTGATCGATTCTGGAATCATTTGGTGTTTTGATTTTACTTATTTTACTTAATGGCTTTTCACCAGGAAGCACACATTAGTTCGATGGTAGCTGCTACGATCAATATCAAGGATTACTCTCCTGGATCCTATTAAGGACACTGCTGCAGTCTTGGTGCCTTTTGCAGTCATCATAATCTTAGCGAGATCAAGAATGAAATTTGTGGACATCCTATCTTGAAATTGCAGTAACTTGAGCTTACACCTGGACAGGTGCAAAGGTATGTGAACCATTGTGCTTAAGAGATCTTGCTATCTCCTGTCAGAAATCAACAGCATTGTTGACAAATTGTGATATTGATTCTTTTACAGGTATTATGACCCATAAACTTCTGAAAATAGAGTTTACTGTTAACATTTCATACTATAATCTAAATCAAAAAATACTGAAACCAAAATCATATTAATAACCACGCTACGTTGCTGTCTATTAGAGAAGAGAGCAATCCAGTGCGCTGCCCCGTGCCTGTGTCACTAGTTTGGGCTTCGGATTTTTAATTTTCATGAAGCGCTTATTAGTGACACATGCACTGGCAATAATTCTCGTATCATTTTTCATCTGGTATTCACAATTTGTGTTCTTTGCCACAGTTTATTGTAATCTTTTTTAAAATCTACTTAAATTGTGCGCGTCGATAAGGAAAGCTAATTCGCCCAGAGCAATGTTTAGTGTGCTGTCGACTTGTTGAAAGTTTGTACTCTTGACTAAACATGCGACATTCCCACACACTTTTCTCGATTTTGGGGTTCGTTTACAGTCTTAAAAATTCAAAAGAAATTTTCCCCGTATACTTGTTCAAAAAACAAAAAACATTGATTATAATTTCCCCAGTTAAGAGAAAATTTGAAGGACATTCTAGAATCGAGAACAATCTATTGAATAATTTGATTCCCAACCAACTTAATCTGCTTTTATAATTTTTTAGCCAAAATATTAAATGATGATTAGAAGGTTCTGTACAAGAAAGCTAAACAAAAATCCAGAACCATATTAAATATTTTAATCCCTACTCAACGGAGAAAAATTAGACAGATACAATCTAAGGGTAACATTGCAACTGCTATATTTGTGGTTGATATTGTATTTTATACCTGATATGTTATTTGTAACCCATTCTCTATAACCAGTTGCATTATTGTCCTAAGTACATCATGTGAAATAAGTTTTTCTTTTGGTTAACTTCTTTGTCTGTAATTCTAGAGTGGTCGTAGATAGTACATTGAGTTTGTTGATGTAAAATGCTAAGGCTGCAATGACTTCTTGTTCATTTTAATTTATTACCAATTGATGTAAAGTTGGTTAGATGTTTTGGACACAGAATCCTTTAAAATTAAGTTTAATTCATCGATCAACTACAACTACAAACGGTGACATTTAGCCAACTAACCTAAACTTTGATAAAAATAATAAATAAATAATAATGAAACTAATCAAGAATAACTTACGTAACAAGAAACTAAACCGTCTTAACATTAAATTATTTTTGGCGTTGATGTATAAAGTACATGTTAATATTATTTAAGAAATATAAGGACTTAATCGATAATCCACAACATCCGGAATATCGCCGGAAACAAACCGTTCATCAAGATTTTTGATGTTGGTTCATTGTTGCTACTGTAGTAGATATGTGCCTATGACATCAACTCTACAGCAAGAATGTCATTAATATTTCATTGATGTAAACTTACCATCTTTGAATTTGTAAGACAGTTCTGCATAGCCAACCTAGACCAGATGAGAACATTCGCACCAACTCGTCAAATAGCTCCTTCATCGTTTGGAAGAGTCCGTTGGAAAACAAAGACATAACGGAGCCCGGGTTTGTGAATGGATTGCCAATCTAGATGTTTAATTCTTGTCCAGTTGGTGCACCATTCGCAAGCCTTGACTGCCTATTTGAAACTACATCTTGAAGAGAATCCTGACTGCTTGAAGTGTGAAGGAAGAAGATCCCTGATCTCTATAAGTCTGCATCTGGAGGTAAGTAAAGCAAAGTAATCTCCTATTTTTGGGCAGGGCTTAACATCTAACCAGCAGTCAGGTGTTGTAGGCAGTGATAGGGATATATATTAATAATTGACAAATACGGTGTAACTACGCGCGGCATTTAAGCTGGGGATCTCTTTACCAGCAGCACATTGAAGATTCATTCTGGCCACACCAACCCCAGATTTTTGGGAGACAAGCAATTTCAAGTAAGTACATTATTTGGCATTACCTTACTGTAATCCCGTAGGGTGGAAGTGGACTAGCCACTTCTTCAGGGAACTTGGCGTCCCTGCGGGTACCCAGCCTAACAGCACTTACACTCAGTTTCTTCATTAAAGAAATATTTTTGTCACAGAACATGCAGACGTAGTTATTTAAGTGGGCATCCATTTCGGATCAGCATACCTGCTGCAAGTTCTACTTTGTTATCGTACACTTACAACAGATTTACACACATCAAACTTTACAGAAGTCTGTTCCTATTGCTATACTTTTAGGATGCAAAGTTATATAGTCTTTTCTGTCATAATTACAAAATACTGCATCCATTTTTCTGTTTGAGACATAATTGGTTGTTTTTATTCCATTGCATAAAGAGAAGTTTTATTTGATCGATTCTGGAATCATTTGGTGTTTTGATTTTACTTAATTTTGTTTCAGCTGCGAGAACACGTCAATTCGATGGTAGCTGCTACGATCAACATCAAGGATTACTCTCCTGGATCCCTTTAAGGACATTGCTGCAGACTTGGTGCCTTTTGCAGTCTTTATAATCTTAGCGGGATCAAGAATGAAATTTGTGGACAGCCTATCTAGAAATTACAGTAACCTGAGCTTACATCTGAACAGGTGCAAAGGTATGTGAACCATTTTGTGCTTAAGATATCTTGCTAGCTCCTGTCAGAAATCAACAGCATTGTTGACAAATTGTGATATTGATTCTTTTACAGGTATTATGACCCATAAACTTCTGAAAACATTTCATACTATAATCTGAATAAAAAAAATACTGAAACCAAAATCATATTAATAACCACGCTACGTTGCTGTCTATTAGAGAAGAGAGCAATCCAGTGCGCTGCCCCCGTGCCTGTGTCACTAGTTTGGGCTTCGGATTTATAATTTTCATGAAGCGCTTATTAGTGACACATGCACTGGCGATCATGCTCAATCACTGGTCATCTGTGATCCACAATTTGTGGTCTTTGCCACTGTTTTATTTTACAGGTTTTTTTAGTTTACTTAATTTTTATTTTGGGCGCTGTCATATATGGTAGATATTTATATTATTTATGAAATGTAAGGTCTTAATCAATAATCCACAACATTCGGAACATCGCCGGAAACAAACAATTTATCAAGATTTTTGAAGTTGGTTCTTTGTTGCTAATGTAGTAGATGTGAGCACTTGACATCATCCCTACAGCAAGAACGTCATTTATATTTCATTTCTGGCAATGTTCACAGTGAATTTTTCTAAAACTTTACCATCTTTAAATTTGAAAGACAGTTCTTTACAGCCAACCTAGTCTGACGCCAAATAACACCTTCATCGCCAGAATGCCATTCTCGTTGGGATAATCAGCTGGAAAACAAAGACATAACGGAGCCAGGGTTTGTGAATGGATTGCCAATCTAGATGTTTAATTCTTGTCCAGTTGGTGCACCATTCGCAAGCCTTGACGCCTATTTGAAACTACATCTTGAAGAGAATCCTGACTGCTAGAAGTGTGAAGGAAGAAGATCCATTACCTCTACAAGTCAACATCTGGTGGTAAGTAAAGCAATCTCCTATTTTTTGGCAGGGCCTTTATTCTATGGATTCACTTCAGGTACTCGGCCGACTACGATGGAAGAGGGTAATCCAGATAACGTGCATGCGCTGTCTTTTCATAGATCACTAATTCGGGGAATAAACGCGTAACTTTTCGTATTTCTGATTGTTAGTGAACAGATTAATCACTGTTCATCAGGAACCCCACAATTTATGTTTACTGTCAATGTTAATGATGATTATAATTGATTAAAAACTAAATTTTAGTGTTGGACTTTTGCTGCACTAGAGCTTCCGTTGAAAAATAGTGCATTTAGTCAGATGCAATAATAAGAGGTCTGGGCCAATTTTTTTGGATCATGAGCAAATTCAAAGTAAGTGTTTGAGTACATTATTTAGCATGTCTTCCTGTAATCCCGTAGGGAGAAGTGGACTAGCCACTTCTTCAGGGAACTAGGCGCCCCTGCGGGTACCCAGCCTAACACCACTTACACTCACAGTTCTTTCATTAAGAATAATATTTTTGTCGTAGGACTTGCTGGCGTAGTTCTTTTGAGTGTACATCCATTTGGGTGTAGCGAACCGACTGCGACCACTGCCTTATACATTTTTGGACATCGTTTGTCCGGATTGCCGTAACTTCAGCTAAAATGTGGACTGGTGCCAAAGGTATGTGAACCGTTGTGCATAAGAAGTGCCTGTCAGAAATCAACAGCACTGTTGACAATTAGTGAAGTTGATTAGTCTACAGGTTTCAACAACTGAAAATAGAGTTTACTGCTAACATTTCACTCTGCAGTCTAAATAAAAAAAAAATACTGAAACCAAAATCATATAAATAACCACGCTACGCTGCTGTCTAGACTAGAGAAGCGAGCAATCCAGTCGACGTTCAGGCGTTGTCCGTGCCTGTGTCACCAATTTGGGCTTGAACATGTAAGGTTAAGCGCTTATTAGTGACACGTGCACTGGCGATGATGTTCAACCACTGTTCTGGGATCCACAATTTGGGTTTACTGCCAATGTTTATTGTAAAAGTTTTTGTTATGTACTTAAATTGTTTTTAATATTTCTAGTTTCATACAGTTATTCCTTTTTTAAGTGCGCGTTCATAAGGGAGATTCATAAGCCGCCCAGAGCGATTTTTAGTGAACGGCCGACCTCTAAAGTGGGTGTAGGTTATAAATATACCATTATAATTTGAAGGTTCTCTAACAGAAAGCGAAACATAATCCGTCCTTAATAAATGTACCTTGGAAACTGTTTAAAATAAATATTTTAGCACAATTCGAGAAGTTTAAAACTTACGTACGCTGTAGTTTTGGCTAAAAATTTATTTTTATTTATAAGCTTTTTATATTTCGGATTCAGCGTACCTTAAAACGGATAAATGCGCTGTGAAATAGGAATCGAAATTTTAGAATACTTTTAATTTTATACTGACAAAAAGAAAGCAATAAATGAACTAATAATCCAAAAACTTTATAAACATTTGAATCCCTCCTTAACAGAAAAATTAATAGAAATTAGGCGGATGTTATTTAAGAGTAACATTACAACTGTTACATTGTTTGTATTGTATTTTATACCTGATACGTTATTTGTGACCGTTCGATAACCAGTTGCATTATTATACTAAGTACATCTTGTGAAATAGGTTTTTATTTAGGTTAACTTCTTTGTCTGTAATCCTAGAGTAGTTGTAGATAGTACATTGAGTTTGTTGATGTACGAGGGTCGTTTGAAAAGTCCGTGCAAAAATAAAAACTACTTAATTTTTTGGGGTAAACCTTTTTTATTTTTCAACATAGTCTCCTTTTAGGCTTATACACTTCGTCCAACGCTGCTCTAGTTTGTTGATCCCTTCCGAATAATAGGATTTGTCCAAGTCTGAAAAATAGCCATTCGTTTCTGCAATCACCTCCTCGTTTGAATAAAATCTTTTTCCCGCCAGCCATTTCTTCATATTGGGGAACAAATAGTAGTCCGAGGGAGCCAAGTCTGGAGAATAGAGGGGATGTGAAACGAGTTGGAACCCTATTTCCATTAATTTTGCGACCACAACTGCTGAGGTGGAGCTGGTGCGTTGTCGTGATGGAAAAGGACTTTTTTGTGGGCCAATCGTGGGCGTTTTTCTTGCAGCTCGGTTTTCAAACGGTCCAATAACGATGAATAATATGCACCTGTAATAGTTTTACCCTTTTCCAGATAGTCGATGAGGATTATTCCTTGCGAATCCCAAAAGACAGTCGTCATAATCTTTCCGGCCGAAGGAACGGTCTTCGCCTTTTTTGGCGCAGATTCCCCCTTGGTAACCCATTGTTTAGATTGTTCTTTGGTCTCAGGAGTGTAGTGATGTATCCATGTTTCATCCACAGTGACGAAACGACGCTTAAAGTCCTGCGGATTCTTCTGGAACAGCTGCAAACCGTCCTTGCAACACTTCACACGATTTCGTTTTTGGTCAAGCGTGAGCAATCGCGGCACCCATCTTGCGGATAGCTTTGTCATGTCCAAATGTTGATGCAAAATATTATGTACCCGTTCATTCGAGATGCCCACAGCACTAGCAATCTCACGCACCTTCACTCTTCTGTCATCCATCACCATATCATGGATTTTATCAATGATTTCTGGAGTAGTAACCTCAACAGGGCGTCCAGAACGTTCAGCGTCACTTGTGCCCATATGGCCACTCCGAAAATTTTGAAACCACTTATAAACTGTTCTAATCGAAGGTGCAGAGTCACCATAATGTTAATCAAGCTTCTCTTTAGTCTCCTGAGGCGTTTTGCCTTTCATAAAGTAGTGTTTAATCAACACACGAAATTCTTTTTCGTCCATTTTTTGAAAATCACTCGACTTCCTCGATTCAAACGAATGCCAAACACAAAGAAATAGACCGATCTGGCTGAAACTTGGTGTGTGTTCTTCCAAGAGATGCTACTAACAAAACATAACCTCGATACGCGCCAGTAGTGCTATCTCTCTGACTTTGCACGGACTTTTCAAACGACCCTCGTAAAATGCTAAGGCTGCAACAACTTCTTCATTTTAATTTCATTTCCAAGTGATGTGAAGTTGGTTAAGTCATTTAATATTGAATTCTTTAAAGTCTTGTTTAAAATTTGCGCAGTCTAAGATTTCTATTTATCTTGTGCCATCAAATAAATGAGATTTTGTTTTGAATAAAAATTGTCTTATTCTTTAAGCCAAACAATACCCTGTAGAAATATTCATTGTTAACCCAAACCTATGCCCAGTCTTAGCGTTGGTTGCATTTTTGAAGCGCAACGCGAGTTTGCTAGATATAACCTTCCAATTTGGCAAACCTAAGCACGAGCTGGCCTCTGTTGTTCAGTAAAGCCCTAGTTAACGCTCTACACCCAATATACAGCAAAAGTTAATTCACCGATCAACTACAACTATAAACGGTGACATTTAGCAAACGAACTACACATCAGAAAGGAAAAACAATAATAATCTAATGTAGAATAACTTACGTAACAAGAGACAAAACAGTCAACAATAAATTATTTTTGGCATTTTTGTATTAAGTACATGTTATTTAAGAAATGTAAGGTCTTAATCAATAATCCACAACATCCGGAACATCGCCGGAAATAAACCATTCATCAAGATTTTTGATGTTGGTTCATTGTTGCTACTGTAGTAGATGTATGCACTTGACATCATCTCTACAGCAAGAACGTCATTAATATTTCATTTCCGGTAATGCTCAAAGAATTTCCCTAAAACTAGCCAACATTATCGTATTTGTAAGACAGTTTTGCATAGGCAGATTAGGATCGCCAAAATGCTCTTATCGTAGGGAGAGATCGCTGAATAGTATGGACAGACGGCGTCAGGTTGTGTAACTGGTTCAGCAAACTAGGCTAGTTTTCTTATTTTTGTCTAGTTGGTTGGACCAGTAGCACAGTTTGATGCCTAATCTTTCACTATCAAGCATGTGCTGCCTTTATGCATCTCTAATTTGGGGAATAAACGCGTAACTTTTTGGGTTCCTGATTAGTAGTGATTCTTGCACAGATTAATCACTGTTCATCAGGAACCCCAGAATTTACGTTTACTGCTAATGGTTATGATGATTTGTAATAGAATAAAAACTAAATCTTAGTGTCGCGATTTTGCCTCATTAGAGCATCCGAAGTAATGAACTGCTATTAGTCAGTTACAATAATAAGACGTCTGGGTCAATTTTTGGATCATGAGCTAATTCAAGTAAGTGTTATGAGTACAATATTTAGCATGTCACACTTGTAATCCCGTAGGGAGAAGTGGACTAGCCACTTCTTCAGGGAACTAGGCGTCCCTGCGGGTACCCAGCCTAACACCACTTACCTGCTGCAACCACTACCTTATTATCATACAATACTCAAAGAAATCTACACACACCAATCTTTACAGAAGTCTGTTCCTATTGCTATACTTTTAGGATGCAAAGTTATATAGTCTTTTCTGTCATGATTACAAAATACTGCATGCATTTTTCTGTTTGAGACATAATTTATAGTTTTTATTCCATTGCATAAAGAGAAGTTTTATTTGATCGATTCTGGAATCATTTGGTGTTTTGATTTTACTTAATTTTGTTTCAGCTGCGAGAACACGTCAATTCGATGGTAGCTGCTACGATCAACATCAAGGATTACTCTCCTGGATCCCTTTAAGGACATTGCTGCAGACTTGATGCCTTTTGCAGTCTTTATAATCTTAGCGTGATCAAGAATGAAATTTGTGGACATCCTATCTTGAAATTACAGTAACCTGAGCTTACATCTGGACAGGTGCAAAGGTATGTGAACCATTGTCCTTAAGGGAACTTGCTAGCTCCTGTCAGAAATCAGACTTACTGTTGACAAATTGTGATGTTAATTCTTTTACAGGTATTTCATACTACAATCTAAATCAAAAAAACTAGATAAGGGAGTAGTACAGTCAAGGAACAAGCGTTGTCCGTGCTATTGCCACTAATTTATGCTTCGAATTTGTTATTTTCATGAAGCGCTGATTAGTGACACATGCACTGGCGATCATGCACAATCACTGGACGTCTGGAATTCACCATTTTGTCACTGTTTTTGGTCTTTGCCACTGCTTATTGTAATATTTTTTGTAATGTACTTACATTTTTTGTTACGAATAATAGTTGAATAAACTGACTGTTTCAAATCTGTTGAAGCCGGAGCAGAAATTAAATGTTATAAATCAGTACATCTTTCCGGCTCTAACCTACCCTTTTCAGTGTGCACCTCTTATTAAATTGCCAGCAACACTCTTGGAAGGCATTGACACTGTAATTCGAAGGAGTGTTAAGGCTATGTTAGGTCTCCCAGCTAACTCTAACACTGCCATGTTCTATGCCCCTCGACGATTTCGTGGCCTGGGACTACTACGGTGCCAGTGGGAGGCTCCCCTACAACATCTTTCAATTGCGCAACGCTTGGCCATGGTAGATGACGCTATGTTCCAGGGAATATTCGATTATGCTGCAGAAGTAGACGAGTGCGCCCAGAGGCTTAATCTAGAAAAGTATCCTACAGAAGAGTTATCCAGCGTCAAAAAGTTAAGTATGTCTCTTCGTGAAAAAGCTTTTGAGGATTGGGCGGCATGTAAGTGGCAAGGTATTGGTGTCCGCCATTTTAAAGAGGAGCCGAAAGCCAATAAATTCATCAACGATAAGCAACTGCTCACTGGCTCTGAATGGTCAAATGCCCTCAAGCTTAATATAAACTACGCCCCTCTGCGAGGAGTACCAGGTGTTGGTGGTAATGTGACGGGAAATGTTGGGACCCTCTGCCGCAGATGCGGCCGAGAGACTGAAACTGTAGCCCATGTTTTGGGCAAATGTCCTTACAACATGCTTCTAATCACCCGCCGCCATCACAATGTGAAGCACTGGATCTCCGAGAAGCTGAGGGAGCGGGATTATGACTGCCTTGAGGAGGTTTTCTCTATCGATGCCGATGGGTCGACAAGGTTCGCCGATATTTTGGCTTTTTCTAAGAAGGACAAAAAAGCGCTCGTAATAGACCCAACGGTAAGATATGAAACAAACGACCCAAACCAAGCGGAAAAGGTGGATATTGAAAAGAAGGGAATTTATGAAAAGTGTATTCCCTTCTTCAAAGAAAAGTTCCGCGAGGAGTTCGGTGAGAGGGAGTATAGGGTAATGGGCCTTTGGTTCGGAGCCCGGGGAACCCTGCCAAGGCTTACGGTTGATTTTGCGAGAGAGATGGGTTTTTACTCTACCGGCCTCCACAATCTTGCTGAGTCAATTATTTTGGACTCCTTGGGAATTCTGCATCACCATATCTACGGTGCTTAAATCCTAAGGTGACTGTGTAATTATGGATTAGTGACGAGGTCGATATGTATGTCTTTTATATTGACTGGGCATTCCCCTCATTGTTGTTTTTATATATATTTATTTATTTATATGTTAGTTGTATATTTAGTAAATTTTATCTACATGTAAATAGTGATTTTATTGTTATTTATTTAATGCACTACAAGTTGTCTCCTTTAAATTAAAAGTTACCCGCAAAACGAGATGCAAGATTATCAGGAGGATTGATATGTAAGCTGTGTTTTAGCAACCTCACGGAGTTAGGCAGCACCGTTTGTTGTTCTTGCAACGAATTGTTTCTCTATTTCCATAATATTTTTTGCAATTTAATAATGCACGTCATGGGGGTTCTTACGGCCGGAACACTCTAGAGTTCTTTCCCGTACACTTTTCTCGAATTATTGGATCTTCTGCCAACAAAAAAAATACCCAAACCGAATTTTTTAAGACAAATTTTTAATATAAATTTTTTTATTTTGAATTCCACAGTGAAGGGAAAATTTAGGAGTCATTTCTGAATGTAGGGAAAGCGAACAATCCGACGAATAATTTGAAAGAACACATTTAACCTTCTTTTATAATGTGTAGGTTATAAATATACCATTATGATGTGAAGGTTCTGTAACAGAAAGCCAAAAACATAATCCTTCCTTAATAAATGTATCTTGGAAACTGTTTAAGAACAATATGAGCACAATTCGTGTGGTTAGACAAACATGCTAAGCATTTTCTAGAAAAACCTACTTCTGATACAGGGAACCTTAAAGCGGTTATATCCTTTGAGTACTCGAAGTCGGCCTGATAGCATAGTTCCAATATTTTCCAAAACTAACTAAGAGAAATCAATAACACAAATATTAGGAGGATATAATTTTAAGAAAACATTACAGCTGCTATATTGTGTTTGATATTGTATTTTATACCTGATTTGTTATTTGTGACCGTTCAATAACTAGTTGCATTATTGTCCTAAGTACATCATTTGAAATAGGTTTTTGTTTAGGTTAACTTCTTTGACTGTAATTCTAGAGTGATCGTAGATAGTACATTGAGTTTGTTAATGTAAAGTGCTAAGGCTGCAATGACTTCTAGTTGTTCATTTTAATTTCATTTCCAATTGATGTAAAGTTGGTTAGATGTTTTGGACACAGAATCCTTTAAAATTAAGTTTAATTCATCGATCAACTACAACTACAAACGGTGACATTTAGCCAACTAACCTAAACTTTGATAAAAATAATAATAATAATAAATAAATAATAATGAAACTAATCAAGAATAACTTACGTAACAAGAAACTAAACCGTCTTAACATTAAATTATTTTTGTGCGTTGTTATCAATATTTGATTTTCGGCAATGTTCACAATGAATGTTCCCAAAACACAATATTTAAATTTGTAAGACATTTTTGCACAGCCTAGACTGATGAGCACATCCGCACCAACTTGCCAAATAACTCCATCGTCAAAATGCTTTTAATCCTTTGGGAGATTCCGCTGGAAAACAAAGACATAACGGAGCCAGGGTTTGTGAATGGATTACCAATCTAGATGTTTAATTCTTGTCCAGTTGGTGCACCATTCGCAAGCCTTGACCGCCTATTTGAAACTACATCTTGAAGAGAATCCTGACTGCTAGAAGTGTGAAGGAAGAAGATCCCTTACCTCTACAAGTCTGTATCAGGAGGTAAGTAAAGCAAAAGAAATCGCCTAATTTTGGGCTGGGCTTAACATCTAACCAGCAGTCAGGTGTTGTAGACGATACTTTACTATTAACATTTTATTCTATTGTAACAAATAAAGAGTAGCTACACGCGGGATTCGAACTGGGGATTTCCTACCCACAAATCCGTGCAACATAATAACTACACCAAACTAACGCCTCAAGTGTTTAAGTGAGGAGAACCGCAAAGCTAAGAGGTTCTGTCGCAGGTGATTTGGTTCCCGGATTTTGGCCTTTTTTAAGTAGATCTTGGAATTGTTTAGATATTTTTGAATCTTCACTATCTTTAATTCTAAATTTGGGCGATTAAGAAAATACGGTAGAGTTTTGTGGTGTGATATACCAAGGCACTAATTTTGAAAATGAACGCTTAAGTTTTCGTGGTTATTCTTCTGAGTGATTCATCCTCAGGCTGTAATGCGCACCAGAAGCGGTTTTGTAGTCATCTTGAGCTGAAATACTTTTTCAATTTAAATAGTGAGATACTGTACTGTCTCTAAGTTCAATTCGTTCTTTATTTTCTGGTAAACCTTTCTTTCCTTTTAATTTTCATTATGTATTCTTTAAATTAACGAATACCTAGGTAGAATTAATTTTTTTTTTATTCACTATAAAAAATTAGTAGTAAAGGATCTTCTAGTAATCTATCCTCAAGGATACTCGATAGGAAATTAAAAAATCGCATCCATAGAACGGTTACTTGTGTAGTAATAAACAATTACACAATATCTGTCTAGAATTTAAAAAATGTAATTTAGAATTCGCTGCCAAGTTAAAATTTTACAGTGTTTTCTTTTGCTGCGAGGCATCTACAACTGGATCTCAAATGCGAAATTTCGGAACAGTTTTACCAGCAGCACATTGAAGATTCATTCTGGCTACACCAACCCCCAGATTTTTAGAAGACAAGCAATTTCAAGTAAGTCTAAGTACATTTTTTTTTTTTTGGCATGTCACACTGTAATCCCGTAGGAGGGAAGTGGACTAACCACTTCTTCAGAGAACTAGGCATCCCTGCGGGTACCCAGCCTAACACCACTTATACTCACAGTTCCTTCATTAAGAATATATGTATATCTTTGCAGAGGACTTGCAGACGTAGTTATTTAAGTGTGCATCCATTTCGGATTAGCATACCTGCTGCAAGTTCTACCTTGTTATCGTACACATACTACAACAGATTTACCTATACAGCAAACTTTACAGAAGTCTGTACCTTATTACATACTTTTCTAGCGCAAAGTTATATAATCTTTTCTAATGTCACGTTTACAAAATACTGCATGCATTTTTCTGTTTGAGATATAATTTATAAGTTTGTATTCTATTGCATAATGTGAAGAGAGAATTAGTTTTATTTGATCGATTATTATGTATAAATATCTGAAAATGAGAGTTTACTGTTAACATTTCATACTGTAATCTAAATCAAAAAAATACTGAAACCAAAATCATATAAATAACCACGCTACGCTGCTGTCCACTAGAGAAGAGTGTAGTCCAGTCGACGTACAGGTGTTGCCTGTGCCTGTGACACCAATCTGGGCTTCGTACTTGTAAGTTTTTGTGAAGCACTTATTGGTGTCACATGTACTGGCGATGATGCTTAAACACTGTTCATCTGGGATGCACAATTTGTGTTCACTGCCACTGTTTTATTGTAAAAGATTTTATGTACTTTGTAAGTAGTTTTATGGCCATACATTTGTACACTTTTTATGTTTTGCTTGTCAATAAGGGACAAGTGATTTTTTGATAAACGGCCGACCTCTAGTGGGTGTTCTTTCGTTGAAACTCCGGACTTGAGACACTTGTCTCGACTTAGTCGACTTTTTACACATCTAATAAAAACTATGCCGAAATGCTGTTATCGTAGTGAGAGATCGCTGCAAAATATAAGTATTCGACGTCAGGGTGTGCAACTGGTCCAGCAAGCTAGGCAGGTTTTCTTATTTTAGCCTAGTTGGCTGTACCAGTAGCACATCTTGATGCCTGATCACATCAACTGTAGAAAAACATTATGGTAGTTAGAAAATTGAAGAGTGGTCTTACAGAATTGTTGCATTCAACCGGCTTTTCATTCACTTCAGCTACTCGGCCGTCTACGACAGAAGTGGGTAATCCAGACAACGTGCGTGCGCTGTCTTTTCATAGATCACTAATTTGGGGAATAAACGTGTAAATTTCCGTTGTTTCTCTTATTAGTGATTCATGCAGAGACTACAATGGTCAGTCGCTGCTCAGCAGAGAGCAACAATTAATGTGTACTGTCACCTTTTATGGTAATTATAATAATTAAAAAAATTAAATTTTAGTGTTGCACTTTTGCCTCAGTAGAACATCCGAAGTACTTTACTGCATTTAGTCAGTTGCAATAAAATCAGACGTCTGGGTCAATTTTTGGATCATGAGCAAATTCAAGTAAGTGTTAAGAGTACAATACGATTTAGCATGTCTTCCCACTAGCCACTTCTTCAGGGAACTAGGCGTCCCTGCGGGTACCCAGCCTAACACCACTTACACTCACAGTTCCTTCATTAAGAATATATCTTTGCAGAGGACGTGCAAATTGTATTTATTTTAGTTTGCATTCATTTCAGATCAGCATATCTGCTGCAAACTCTACGTTGTTATCGTACACATACTACAACAGATTTACACACATCAAACTTCACAGATTACAAAATACCTTACGCATTTTTTATATTTTGTCTACAATTAGTTACATATATTTGATCGATTCTGTAATAGTTGGTGTTTTGATTTGACTTAATGTTGTTTCAGCTGCGAAAACCCGCCAATTCGATGGTTGCTGCTAGGTTCAACATCAAGGATTACTCTCTGCATCCTATTAAGGACATTTCTGCAGACATGGTGCCTGGAGCAGTCTTTCTACTACATGCATACAATTTTTCTTGATCATTCTCTCTTGGAATGGGGCAGTAACTGAAGTTCATACCTGGGACAGATGCAGTGTTATATGCACTATTGTGCTAAAGAGAATGTGTAAGCGCCTGTTAAAAAAACAACAGCCCTGTTTAAAGAAAAACTTTCTACTAGAGAAGAGAACAATCCAGTGCGCTGCCCCGTGCCTGTGTCACTAGTTTGGGCTTCGGATTTGTAATTTTCAAGAAGCGCTTATTAGTGACACATGCATTGGCGATATTGCTCAATCACTGGTCATCTGGGATCCACGATTTGTGGTTTTTGCCACTGTTTTATAGTAAAAGCTTTTATAATGTACAGTCGAACCTCGCTTAACGAGCATAATTCGTTCCAGAACCTTACTCGTTACGCGAAATACTCGTTAAGCGAAACAATTTTTTTATATAAATTAAAATAAAAGGGGATAATTGCTAGATCAGCCACACTTACACCATTTTCTCGTTTCTCAATGATTTTACGTTTCAATTCTAACGTTATTTTAATTCTTTTCGAAGCCATTTTGTTAGAGGGATAACAAAATAAACACAATAATATTTAAACACAAATATCACTATATGGACTTCCCCTATACACCACTCATTCGGTGAAGTTCGGTTTCGACTGTATCAATGCATTAGATACGTGGAGAATATGAAACGCATATGCGTAAACAGGAATGACTAATCGAAGAATGCGCAGTTTTCGATGAGTCAGCGAAAACTGCGCAGTTAGCGAAATGTCATTAGAAAACTATCGTTATGCGAAACATCGCTCGCTATCAATTTGTTTTACTCGTTATGCGAATTACTCGTTAAGAGAGGTGCTCGTTATGCGAGGTTCCACTGTACTTATATTTTTTGTTTTAATACTTTATTTATTTGTTATTTATTATTGTGCGGTAAATATATGACTTTTTAATCTATATTATCTTAGTTATTTTTTAAAGACAATGAATAATCTGTAGAAATAATTTTCTTAACGCAATTTGTTTGCCCAGTCCACTCTAATGTTCTACACCCATTAGTAATAATTTTTTGTTAAATGAGATATTTAATTATTAACTAAATAAAATCTTTGGAATATCTTTTAATAAAAAATTAATTATTTAAAATTGAATTTACTGCCCAGGCTACTTAAATAATTCAACAGTTTATAATGAGATCTCAATCAATAACTTTAACCTTAACTTCCGGATCCACTGCCGGAAACCCATTCACCAACACTGGTTGATATCAGTTGCAGCTACTCAGAAGCAATTGCCAACCATACTATTAATGCTAACGATGAAATATAGTTCAAAGTTGATTATATTATGGCTAGGTAAGGTGCTTTCATTTAATTTTTACCACTGAAACAATCTTGCAAACGCTGTGAATGTTCATGAAAAACTTATTTAATCATGCATTCAACATTTTTATTAGTTTAAGATTACCTTTACAAAATAAAATCACATTATCAGCCACTTTTGTTACAATCGGCCATGAGAGAGAAATACAGTGTGCTGGAAAATACAGTGTGAGCCATTAAGTATTGTCGATAGGCCTACTGTGTGTAGTACATGTAAAGTGGAGTTCAATGACGTATTGGCCAACTTCATATTTTCCACTGTTCTTGAGTGATGTCACTTTAATTTTATTTTCTAAAATCATTACTTTTTTCCAATAAAAATTGTTATTACTCAGAAAGTTATAGTCCGAATTCGATACTGATGACACGGTTAGAAAGACAGATAAATTTTCTACAAATTGATACCATTTCGAAGCATAAGTTATTCTCCAAACAGCCTCAATCTTCCTCTGGATACTGGAAAAAAATATTTCCTAACATTTTCTCAAATATTTCAGAAGTAAATGTTTAAAGTGCAATCTGTAACCTTTGAATTCCTTATTTTAAGACAAACTACTTTAAAAATTGACTACTGTCCATCTAAAAGAGTTTTCAATGAATTAAACAACTTGATAACTAACACTGTTGAGTGCTCGTGAACACGTTTTCTTGTAAAACATTACGTGATATACCGTTTGAAAGCCCATTAAACAAGGAAACTTTTATAGAATGTGCCAGCACCTAGGTCTGATAATGATCACATAAGAGCCTAATGAGTTTTCTTAAAAAAAATCGATTACTTTTATTTTTCCAGCATCCGGAGGAAGATTGAGGCTGTTTGGAGAATAACTTATGCTTCGAAATGGTATCAATTTTTAGAAAATTTATCTGTCTTTCTAACCGTGTCATCAGAATCAAATTCAGACTAAAACTTTCTGAGTAATAACATTTTTATTGCAAAAAAGTAATGATTTTAGAGAAAAAAAATGTAAAGTGACGTCACTCAAGAACAGTGGAAAATATGAAGTTGGCCAATACGTCATTGAACTCCACTTTAGATGTACTACACACAGTAGGCCTATGGACAATACTTTCTGGTTCACCCTGTATAGTCACTGTTTGCCCTTTTTTAATTGTTGCCCCATGTTGGTTGTGTAGCCTTGATAGACCTTGACTCTAAAAATCACTTGAACTTTTTAAATAATCCGAATGGCATTCCAAAAGTAAGTTAAAGTAATTGCCAATTTTTTCAGGCTAGCTTTACGTCCAACTACCATAAATTAGGTATCGTGGACGGAGGCGACTAGCAAACATACTTTACTGTAAAATTTCTTTTATTAACCAATAAATTAAAATCCATGGCCTAAGACCGGGAATCGAACCCCAGTACCACAATACATATCAGCTTTACAGGTCTCGCCTCTAACTGCTCGGCTACCGTGGCGCCTCATTCTAAGAATATAAAAATCAGATTCATCAATATTACAAATGCTTATCTATAGGCGCTATGGTTGTAAGGCGATTAGCGACGCAGACCACGGAGTTAGCACTTATCGGCAGTTGGTAACTAAAATGAACTTTATTTTATTTTGATTAGAAAAAAATCTCTTTTATTTTAAACAAGTATGATAGGGACGATAGATAAAATCTCCCTTTTTTTCCAAATTTGGCGGCTCTTTTTAGAGGGAAAGTGAAACTGTCACGTTTACTTACTAACGTAATAAAACAAAATAATTGCAGTCAAATTCAGTATCAGTAAAACAAAAAGTGTATGTGTTCACACCAAATTATAATTTTTTAAAAAATTCTTTGTTTAGATGAAATAGGGTAGGACAGCTGTTTAGGTCAAGGTTTTTGGACTTGCCCTTATTAAATAATATAAGGGTGAATTCAGTTGGTGAGACATTCATAAGAACCAAACACACATACACATAGAAAAAGAAAATACTCTTCATTGATTACCATAAGAATAGATTCCCTAACATGTGATCCCTTAACATGGAAATCTTAACCCTTTCTATAGCCTTCTTTATTCAATTTTGTCAATAGGACAGGCCCTGTGATATCGTTTTGGTTCTAAACAATAATTCTTTGAACCCTCGAAGGTTCATCATTCTTTAAAAGGATAATAATAATAATACAAATAAAATATTCACATTACCTGAAAGTAATGGAAACTGCCTAATAAGGGACTTACTTGTTTTTAATGCACCTGGTAACCGTTACGTTTATGTTCGTAAACTTAATGTGGAAGCTGTATTCTAAATATGATACCTAATTTATGTGCAACATTGACGTAGGCGGCGGCTGACTAGAAAAAACAAAATAAATATCTTAAGTTATAATTCTAGTCCCTTTAACAGTAGGTAATCAATGGAAGATCGACAAAATGTTCTACATTAAAATATTGACTATTTTCTTTCGAATTAGTCGCTTGGAGATGTGAACTAGCCTCTTGGTTGAGAATAATACAGCCTGATAATTACACGATTATAAAAAATTATGGTTTTGGTTTTTTCGACCGTCGTCATAACTGTTGAACTGTTATGATGATATACTCGTAGCTCTAAATTGAACTTCACAAACTTTTTTTTTATAATACTCTGAAGAAGGTAGTAAAAATTACCGAAACGTTGGTATAAAGCAAAAAAAGTTGTCTTTATTCAAGACCGCACCTCGATATTCACCAAAAATCATTATATAAAATATAAAACAAATACCTGATTTTTTTTTCGTACTCTTAATGAAATTTTTAGAAAAATATCGCTTTTATTTGCTTTTTTAAGAAATTTTTTGGCGCTTTAACATCTGAGATTATTTTTAAAACTGTCCGGTAGAATAGTTGTAAAAGGGATGATCGTCAAAAACTGCACGAAAAAGCTGTAACGTTGAAAAACACCCAACTTCGACAATTTTTTTCTCTTCTTCTATAAAAGATAAAATTCCCAAATTTTCTGTAAAATTTAGGGCAAATCCTCCTTTATAACTGTAATTTTTTGCTTCAACTCAGATCAAATAGATTTCGAGAAAAATTGTATAGCTTTTATCAGTGCGTTACCGGCTTCTGGACAATGTTGGGTGGAGACAATGGGTGCATTCAGCAAACAAGAGCGCTACCAGATCGCTCCCAAAGAGAGCGCTTTATTTCTCTGAACGCTCTGCTACTAATATAACCTAAAATAACCTTTTTTCGAATTAATATTGGCAAGGAATCGGTCAAATAAAAAACAACTCGTCTTTTAAATTAAAAGGAGTTAGGCCATTTCAAAATCTAGTATTTATTAATCATATTTCAATTTTTTAACTTGTTATCAGAGAAAGAAGAGCTCGCGATAGGTCATTTTTATGTATTTTTTCATCCCCTTTCTACTAAAAATATTGCCAACGCAGAAAAGTTAGTATTTTTCTTAATATCGGGAAATAAGTCGTTTTCCGAGTGATTTTCTAAGCAATAATCAATTGTTAAGAGCTTTAGATGTTCTCAAGCATTCACGGAATGACTAAAAAATAATTTTACATCTGTTACAAACAAGAAGGTTTAATAATTATTTGGTAATTTTGGGAGAGTTGCGTTTAATTACCAAAAAAATTGGAAAAATTTCAAAATTGTTTTTATAAATACACGTATTTTGCTAGTAGCGATCACCGTTCCGTCGAAGTAGCATAGAAAATTTCCGCTCCATAAGATGGCGTCCGCTGCCACAACATGTTGTGAGAGCGATGCTAAAAGTGCGCCATTCAGCGGATAGTTCCGTAGCGCTCTTGTCTGCTGAATGCGCCCATTGTGTCTTCATTACCAGACAGTGAGCTATAAGAAGAGAAAAAAAATCTTAATTCAAACCTTCAAATTCTCCGGATGAGGATCTAGCATGGTAACCATTAAACTATAATCTCAGCCTTACTTTTATCAGTGCTTAGTAACTTACTAATATTTTAGCAAACAGAGCTTTGATGCAAAAAAAAATCATTGAATAAACGAAGTCTAAACGTTTAAGGATCACAAAATGAATAAATAAATAAAATAAAATGAACCTTACAATGAAACCACATATTAATACAAACCTTTTTTCAAAAAAATGGTAAATAATGCCTATTTTTCAGGTGGGTTTTATTTAAATCCAACTACCGATTAGTTGCCATGGACGAAAGCGATTAGCAAACCATACTTTACTACTAAGTTCTCATATTAAACATTAAATAAAATGCTAGGTCTTTGTAGACCGGGAATCGAACCCAAATACCATAAATAAATATTAGCTTTTTGCAGGTCTCGCTTCTAACCGCACGGCTACCGTGGCGCCTAAATACGTACAGATTATCACACAGAGCGTCCAAAAAATGGTGAATTATTGGCCAAAATTAAAATATTACTAGTTCTGAAGTAATCCAAGATATTGCACTTTATCGTAATTGTAATCCAATTTTTCCCTTATTTAATTTAGCATTTTGAAATTAATAAAAACTACTTATACGCATATACTCGTACTTATTCAAGCAAAACATATGTTTTACTTAAAGTGTAGACAAAAAAATCCAATCTAACATGCCGGACGCGATTCTGTAAAAGTTTTTTTTAAAAAAGGGGTACTTAATTCTAAAATAATATACAGGGTGTTCATTTTAAGACGGCTCAAATGCATTTCATGCTTAAACGGTTGATCTGAGCCAAAAAATGGTAGAGGAAAAATTTGTTGCCCGTCATCTCTAGTTTCAGAATATGTAACTTGATTTTAGATTCCTACCCGCATACGCGGCTGACGCGCGACCAAAAATGAGGGTTCGCAGTTGACCACCCATTTTCATATACACCGTTTTAAGGAGTATAAAAAGTTATGAAAGAAACCGGAAACCGCAATTCGATATCTTTAAAATTAAAAGTGCTAGGCCATTTCAAAAATCTGGTATTTATTAATCATATTTCTATTTTTTAACTTGTTATCAAAGAGAAAGAAGAGCACGCGATAGGTCATTTTTATGTATTTTTTCATCCCCTTTCTACTAAAAATATTGCCAAGGCAGTAAAGCTAGTATTTTTCTTAATATCAGGGAAATAAGTAATTTTCCGAGTGATTTTCTGAGCAATAATTAATTGTTAAGAGCTTTAGATGTTCACAAGCATACAGAAAATGGCTAAGTATTAATTTTACATCTGTTACAAACAAGGTTTAATAATTATTTGGTAATTTTGGGAGAGTTGCGTTTAATTACCAAAAAAATTGGAAAAATTTCAAAATTGTTTTTATAAATACACGTATTTTGCTAGTAGCGATCACCGTTCCGTCGAAGTAGCATAGAAAATTTCCGCTCCATAAGATGGCGTCCGCTGCCACAACATGTTGTGAGAGCGATGCTAAAAGTGCGCCATTCAGCGGATAGTTCCGTAGCGCTCTTGTCTGCTGAATGCGCCCATTGTGTCTTCATTACCAGACAGTGAGCTATAAGAAGAGAAAAAAAATCTTAATTCAAACCTTCAAATTCTCCGGATGAGGATCTAGCAAGGTAACCATTAAACTATAATCTCAGCCTTACTTTTATCAGTGCTTAGTAACTTACTAATATTTTAGCAAACAGAGCTTTGATGCAAAAAAAAATCATTGAATAAACGAAGTCTAAACGTTTAAGGATCACAAAATGAATAAATAAATAAAATAAAATGAACCTTACAATGAAACCACATATTAATACAAACCTTTTTTCAAAAAAATGGTAAATAATGCCTATTTTTCAGGTGGGTTTTATTTAAATCCAACTACCGATTAGTTGCCATGGACGAAAGCGATTAGCAAACCATACTTTACTACTAAGTTCTCATATTAAACATTAAATAAAATGCTAGGTCTTTGTAGACCGGGAATCGAACCCAAATACCATAAATAAATATTAGCTTTTTGCAGGTCTCGCTTCTAACCGCACGGCTACCGTGGCGCCTAAATACGTACAGATTATCACACAGAGCGTCCAAAAAATGGTGAATTATTGGCCAAAATTAAAATATTACTAGTTCTGAAGTAATCCAAGATATTGCACTTTATCGTAATTGTAATCCAATTTTTCCCTTATTTAATTTAGCATTTTGAAATTAATAAAAACTACTTATACGCATATACTCGTACTTATTCAAGCAAAACATATGTTTTACTTAAAGTGTAGACAAAAAAATCCAATCTAACATGCCGGACGCGATTCTGTAAAAGTTTTTTTTAAAAAAGGGGTACTTAATTCTAAAATAATATACAGGGTGTTCATTTTAAGACGGCTCAAATGCATTTCATGCTTAAACGGTTGATCTGAGCCAAAAAATGGTAGAGGAAAAATTTGTTGCCCGTCATCTCTAGTTTCAGAATATGTAACTTGATTTTAGATTCCTACCCGCATACGCGGCTGACGCGCGACCAAAAATGAGGGTTCGCAGTTGACCACCCATTTTCATATACACCGTTTTAAGGAGTATAAAAAGTTATGAAAGAAACCGGAAACCGCAATTCGATATCTTTAAAATTAAAAGTGCTAGGCCATTTCAAAAATCTGGTATTTATTAATCATATTTCTATTTTTTAACTTGTTATCAAAGAGAAAGAAGAGCACGCGATAGGTCATTTTTATGTATTTTTTCATCCCCTTTCTACTAAAAATATTGCCAAGGCAGTAAAGCTAGTATTTTTCTTAATATCAGGGAAATAAGTAATTTTCCGAGTGATTTTCTGAGCAATAATTAATTGTTAAGAGCTTTAGATGTTCACAAGCATACAGAAAATGGCTAAGTATTAATTTTACATCTGTTACAAACAAGGTTTAATAATTATTTGGTAATTTTGGGAGAGTTGCGTTTAATTACCAAAAACATTGGAAACCTCCTGCCCCATATTTAAGTGATCAATATCTTTCATGTAAAGGATCAAACTTATTCTTTAATTTATCAAATAATGCACTTAATTCAACTTGTGAAGCACGTACTGTACCTTCAAAGGTGCCTCCTCTGGCTCGCAAGCCAGGTTAGCCAGGAGGTTATCAACTGCTCTCTGTATCTGAGATATAGAGATATATTTTATTCAAGTAAAAGAATTATTACATCAAAACAACCGTTTTTAAATCATCAAAAGATAACCAAGGAGCGGTATCTCACACCGATTAAAATTCGCTTGTAACTATAGTACAACTTAATACTTTTCTTTGTGATTTAGCGCAAATTCAAAAATGGCAACAAAATATAGATTAGGATTAGAGCCAACCACATTCTCATAATGCCGCACTATAATTTGAATAAAACCTCACTATAATATTGTTGAAACATAGTATAAACTATTTTGTAAACTCCTTATTTTTTAAAAATAAACCATCAAATGGTAAAAGAATTAAATAAATAAAAGATAGGCGATTGTTAATGAAAGCACTGACGTTTTACTAAGAAATGAGAAAAACCTTTGCGTGTCCGACGCGATTATTTAGCGCTATTCAGTATTGATTGAAAATGCAAATTAGATTAATGTTATATATTATCGTTGGGAAGGGTAATACAGAAATGGAAGAGGGACGTAGAAACGTGGACGTTGAAAAATAAAACCAAGTGTTTTAGTCTAAGTAAAAATGTCCATCGATCGAGACCATATCGGTTGGCTTTATTAAAGAAATAAAAATACTTAAATATGTATATTTTCACAAATAATATGAGAAATTGCACAAAAGGATTATTTACACTAGAACAAGAACTGTATTTTTGATTGTTTCGCGTAAACGATATTTCTTGAGTAGTTCTCAAAACGTCTGCTTTTCAAAACATGCTCTGTGCACTAAATAAAACCATATATCTGTTCATCCAAGTCCATTCCTTCAAACTTAACTCCTTATAATCAACTTTCATAGAATAAATTTCAAATTAAAAGCATCAGATCTACGTGTAAGTAACAAATGTTTACTAAGTGATGCAAAAATCGTGTCATTTTCGACGGAATAAACAGAAAAACATTCTTAGACACTATACGAGTATTTGTTCATTAGAGGAAAACCTGCACATTCCTTTCTCACAAAGAAGAACAATTAATCTAATTTCCTTAAAAAAACATTTTGAGTGAAAGAACTATAAAAGTTATATTGCTATAGTTATGATAATAATAATTAGCTGGTTGGTAATAAGTAATAATTAGTTTGGTTAGCGAACACTGAATTTAAAACGCTGAGGTCGTGAGTTCGAATCCAGCTGCTAGCCCTTATAGATACTTTGAAGATCTCCTTACTGAACAAGAGAGAAAACTATATTGATGAAGTTGTGTTCTCACCAATTTGTAATACTAATTGACTCTGGAACCGCTTGAATGATGAAGAAATACAGGAACCAATAATAAAGCTTAAAAATAATAATGGCCCCTCTGGGGTTCGATGAAATCCCAGCCGAACTATACAAATATGGGGGATAATGAACTAACCAAAACCTTGCGCGAATTTATTTTTGAATATCTGGACATAGGAAACAATGCCTAAAGAATGGAGCAGGTCAGTGATATGCCCCTATCCGACAAGTGGACGATGACCAAGGTAGATGAATGGGGCTCTTTCGTTTTTTTTTTTTTTGAACGGAAGGTACTTCGTAGAATCTATGGTTCTGTAGGGCAGAATTGGAGAATTAGGAAAAAATCAGGAATTGTACACTCTGTTCAAGAATCCTGACGTAGTAAACAAATAATAAAGCTAGGTAGACTGCGATGGACAGGACACAGGATGAAAGAAAATGAATTTCTTGGGAAGGTACTAGAAGGAAACATGCAAGAAACCAGGTGGGTAGGCAGACCAAAGCTGCGCTGGAAGGATGCTACATGTATGATAGGATTTCGAAACTGGAGGGCAGCTGCGCAGGAAAGAGATGCCTGGAGGGCACGTCTTGGGGAGGCCGTTTCCGGTGATTGAAAACGAGAGAAGGCAGTGATCTGGAAAAAGCTCCGGGCACCAATGAACTCATAAGTTGACGCTCCCTTTAATGAAAATAAAATGGGGCATTATTTTAATTATTTACTCTTACTTAACTGAAACGTATTCCAGCGAATAATTCATCAATGGTTGATACTTTATAGATGAATAAGGTGAGTAGAATATACGAGGTGTGGCTATTAAATAACGAGACTATTGCTGTAAAACATTTTATTTTAAATTTATACATATTTAGTTATTATCACCTTCAATATACACCCCTCCCCTATCCCTACAACGCTCCATGCGAATTTACCATTGTTCGAAACAGTGCTGGAAGTCTTTTTCTGTGAACTCCAGCATGACGCGTGCCGCTTTTTCTTTCACAGCTTCAACGGACGGAAATCGTGTTCCTTTTAATGCAGATTTGACTTTAGGGGAACAGATAAAAGTCATATGGGGGATCAGGTCAGGCGAATAAAGCGGATGGCCTAAAACTGGGGATGTTGTACTCTTGGCTAGAAACGTCTTGTCAGACAATGCAGTGTGAGCCCGGCGCGTTGTCTTGATGGAGAACCCCGTGACTTGTTCTTCCACAAATCGGGTCGTTTTTTTCCTTACTCTTTCTCCGGAGTTGAGCAAGCACCTCACGGTAGTAATGTTGATTAATTATAATCGATATTTTCATCCGTTTTGAACGTGGAAGGGCGACCTGGGCGGTCATCATCTTCGACGTCTTCTCGGCCATCTTAGAAACGCTTGAACCACTCAAAAACTTGCACACGTGATAAAAATTCATCGCCATAAACTTCTTTTAATAAAAGATAAGTTTCAGTAGCGGTTTTATCAAGTTTTGATGTGAAATTCCATGACAATTCGTTGCTCTACTACAATGTGTAGTATCATGTTTTCGGCAAAACGAAACTAACACCTCTTACAACAAACGACGGTTCCGGTCATACAGATTTCTCTACAAATACGTGAGACGCTGCAATCGAAAGAGAAGGCTTTACGCTGCACAGTTGTCCGGTCGTTAGGATTTGGCGCATGCATAGTTCTTCTGTAGCAGCATCAGTCTCGTTATTTAATAGCCACACCTCGTATGATCTAGATGGAGGTCCAACTCAGTTGACTAAAATAGGTTACTGTTTTCTGGATTCAGTTTCCACTATCTGCTTCTTTATATAGTATATTTGGTTCGTTATTTATGTGTTCTATAATTAATTGGGTTAGGATATTTGACTTTGTGTATCATCTTTAATAGATTCATTTCCTTTGTCTATAACTCTGGGTTTGCTGGTGGTAGAGTGTTGCGACGTGCAATGTGCTCTTTCTAGTGATGTTTTATTCTGGCAAAAACCTTTGAACTCTTTCTAAGATATCCATCCATTCATTTGTTCCTTACGAGAATTTGCCACTTCTAAACATATTTTTTTTTTATATATATATTTACAAATGATTGAGTTCTGTCCATTGTACAGTAATTTATGTTCTTGTATAAATAGAATTCTGTAAGAATATGGGTGTTTTTAAACAAGACGCTATGGTACAACAGACCCCAGATTTACCTTTGTGCATATGTCTACGGTGTACATGGAACATTGCCTCCCTTCTTCACATATTACAATGGCCAGGCTCTGTTCCTTCCTTCTCAATCTCATTATTACTGATCTATTATGCATCAATGCTAAATAAATAATAGATACAGCGACCTGAGCCCCCTTATTCTTCTGTCCTGTTTGAATAACCGCTGCCGTAGTTGTTCAACCAATCCAGTACACCCGTCCAAAACGGCAGCTCCCCCTCGTACTTAATTCTACAGCTCCAGAGCAAACTAAACATCAAGTAAAAATATTAAAAAATAATTGGGATTCTTTTGTTTTATTTTTTAATTTTATTCTTCAAACAATTAAATTTATTTTTTGATAAAAACAAGAAGTAAGATCAGTGGTACTATTTTGGGAATCCAATACGCTAACCGCGTAGCTCTCCTTTCAATTATTGTTAAATAAAAGTTCGGCTAGGAATAGCGCTACATTAATTTTGTTTACGCCATGTCAATGAAGAAGATCTAGATAAATTATTTGATCTAACACACCATACTTTGCTGAGTTAACTAAAAAATTGTTTGATGTTCCAAAAATAAAACAATGTTAGTTAAAAATAAAAATAAAGAATTTTTAATCATTTAAATTATTTACAAAGTAAATTCAATTTAGAACATTCATGAAAATCGGTTCACGCGTGTAGGCGCTACGTTGTTTACAAAAAAAGGTAACAAGAACATTTTTTGAAAATACCGTTTTTACCCATTTTCAGCAACTTATTTCTCGAAATCTATTAGATCTAGGTCGGTGTTTCCCAACGAGGGGCCCACGCCCCCCAGGGGGGCAATTTGATAGTTAAGGGGGGCAATTCGAAAATGGACTCGACACGACTTTAACACTTTCGCTCCGGGCCATTTAAATGCAATGCAAGATATCGGTGCCAAATTTAACAAAAAAAGCAAATTCTTAAATAATTGCGATAAATAATTATTAGGTATAATTCCGTTTGACAAGACCAAAATATCAACTGGGTGATTGGCGTCGTTAAGTAAACTTCGTCCGGGGTTCACCGCGGAGCGTGCAGTCTGCCGCGGGGAACCCCGGACGTTTTAAAAACTCGCTAAACAGCGCAGTTGTTGGCACTTAATTGGCCCATCGCTGCATATCAAATATGCAGTATCAAGAAGAACTCGCAGAATTGCAAAATGATGAGTCAGTTAAAACTTTATTTAATATAAAAGGAGCGATGGCATGGCTTTGTGAGGAAACAGAAATCAAATATCTAAATTCAACCAAATGTGCAAGAAAACTATTGCTACCGTTTCCATCTTCATTTTTAGCTGAATGTGGATTTAGTGCTGTAAATGATTTACTGGTAAAAAAAAGAAATCGGCTGGATATAACACAACGTGGAGACGAGACTGCAGCTAACCAAATTGGAACCTTACATAAAATCTCTGTGCAGCAAGCATCAAGCGCAAGGATCTCACTAAATTAAAATAATAAATTAATATAGAAAAATCTGTATTAAAATTATTTGGAATTTGAATTTCAGTTTTTCATTATATGTTTTGAAATTTTACTTACTGTGTTTTGTTAACAATTTCAGAGTGATTTCTTCCTAGAATCTATCATTTATGTTTCTTAAGTGAACGAATCAATTTTTTAATGTTAAATATTATATATGTTACATGGGGGGGCATAAAAATTTTAGAAAGGTTAAGGTGGGGCATGACACAAAAAAGGTTGGGAAACACTGATCTAGGTTGTTGCAATAAAATTACAGTTATAGAGGAAGATTTGACTTATATTTTAAAGAAAATTTGGGAATTTTATCTTTTATAGGAAAAGAGAAAAAAATTGTCAAAGTTGGGTGTTTTTCAACGTTACAGCTTTTTCGTGCCGTTTTTGACGATCAACCCTTATACTCGTACAACTGTCCTACCGGGCAGTTTTAATACTATTTAGAGAATACTATATACTGTTCTTTCGGGTTTAACTCACAAATGTTTTTTAAACTAAATATAATTCTTAACAATTCTATTTAGTTTCTAAGTTTACATTAAAAATGTAATCTTACAGGGAAGCCTAAACAGATAAAAAATAAACTAGGAGCTTTTTTCGACTATGTGATCGATAAAAATCAATGTGAAATGATCAATCGATTTATTAAAGAGGTACTTACGGTTGATATTTCTTTTAACTAGAATTTAGCCACAAAAACCTTGTTTTTTCTAAAAAAAAAAAAAAAAAAAAAAAAAAATGGCTCCTTAGAGGGTAAACTAATCACCCATTTTCTCAGAAGTGTCCTAAATCAAAATTTTCTTGAGTTTTCGATCTACATATTGGAAATCACTAAGCTGAATTTAAAGGAATCATTGGAAATAATTGCAGTTATAAGTTCTTACGTTACAGTAAATTACGCACACAAACGTACAGTTTTTTGTAGAAACCATAAATTACACTGAAATAACAGTTTAGTGTAAAAGCCTGCCTTGAATCTCAAAAAAATTTTCTGGTTTTTGAATAGATCTCTCTACATGTGTGCAATGATTTTTTGTGACAAAATTTATTTTTCTAAACAAATCGATTTAAAGAAAATCTCGTATATCTAAACGATTGCAAGTACTTCTCTTCATGAGATAGTAAGAACACACAGAGTTTGAGAATAATTTGAAGTGCGAGAAAACGGCTTGAATATTTCAAATCAGTATCTTTAAGTTTTTTTTTTTTTTTTTGCGACCAGTAAATATTTATTGCAGACCTATAGAATAATAATTATATCTGTTTTTATGAGCCCCATCTTTCTTAACAACCATAAAAAACAATTAAGGCAGACTATTGTTTAAGTGCTGTTAGAATACAAACCGCACCCTACATCTCCCTCGATATTAATACGCTAGCATATTGGTTTGGAAAGTGTAATCAACTTTTTGTGCAAGTTTGTTTGAAAAACAAACTTAAATTAGATGTATCCCCCAGCTACAAAAAAAAAAGAAGCTTTTATTTGCAGCTGCATTTTGCACCCGTCTGCATGTGAGTATGTTTGTTCATCTTTATGTACTAATCTCTTACTCCTAATACTGAAACATTTTGTTATCGCTTCAAGTTTTCAAAATTCAATAATTGACGGACGATACATGGAAATTTGAAAGTAAAAACCATTTTCTGTTACGATAATTCTTAAATTTCCACCGACTTTGTATTTCATAACTCACTAACGTTTTAAATTTCGTAAAACCCAAAATAACTTGGAAAAAATTACAAAATTACTCAAAAATTTGTAATTTTAATCCTTATCCCTAACAACATATCACTATGTTTCAATTTATATTACTTTGAAGGCCTACTTTGAAGAATGTTAAGTTGTAGTTCTGGAATCGCCTCAGTGGGAGCTAAAGGTAATAGCTCTAGAAACCATTATTAATCGATATCCTTCACCCGATTAGTTTCATGTCTACACTGACGGTTCAGCCCTAGAAGCAAGACATAATGTGGGAGCCGGTGTGTACTCTGAAGCCTTTCAACTATCAGCACCTGTGGGGAAAGTATCCACTAATTATGATGGCGAGCTTACCGCAATATTATTAGCTCTTGACAAAGTGAAGCGGGGTCCTTGGTGCCGTATTGTAGTATTTGTTGACTCGCGTGCGGCGATTCTACGAGCTATGCTCTCATTCTCGTAGCTATAGCTGGAGCGAGCTATGCAGAGTCGGCAGTCTCAGCGAAATGCAGAGCAGCGATTGAGGCTGCCAATGAAAGCAATAAGACTATAGCGCTACAATGGATTCCGGGGCACTGTGGGCTGTTTGGAAACGAGAGGGCCGATGAATTGGCAAAAAGAGGTGCGCAAGTGGATCAACCTGAGCAACCGATCTCTATGCACGCTTTTAAAAGAATAACTGCTTCCTGTCTTCAAACAGAAGTGAAGTGCAGACAAAAAGCAAAAGCGGATGGAAAACGGTGGCAAGTATTGGTTGAAACAGGTGGAACTCGTAGTTCCACCTAATCTGAAAAGAAAGGACGGCGTGGCCTGCTTCAGACTGCTCACGGGCCATGATTATTTGCAGGCCCCACCTATATCGCATTGGGTTGGCGGCGGACCCGACCTACACTCTGTGGAAGGGAAGACATGTCCTCCGAACACCTGGACGTGTGTCCTTCTATCGAGGACATAAGAAGACATAATCCTATTTTATCGGACGATATCTACAAAAAAAAAAAAAAAAAGCATTTGTGAACTGGGAAACCCGACGTCGGATGGCAGAACTGCTTTAGTTCTGGAATTAATTGCAATAAATAGAAGTTATGCAAGTATTCTCATTCAGATCATTCCTATCTCTAGCTCTAATAGTAACAGATAGATAGTAATATAATCGTAGTATAATGTAGATTTTTTGTGCATATTAGGGCCAGAGCAGTAAACCTCAAAAATCCTAGGTCCTTCAAAGCAAGGGTCGAGCATAGGGTTTAACAGCCCTATCTTGTGAAGAATTAAATTATTCTTAAGAATCCTAAAACAAAACTCATGACTGTAGAATGTATTCCTTAAGAGTCAAATTCTACATATTCTATACTCTATAAAAAGGCTTTAGAAAAATTGCATACGATGCAGCATTAATTTTAGCAAACATTCACCCCGTACTATTGAAATTAAAAGAAGCAGTATAGCTTTAGATTTTACCCAAGTGTGACAAGGAAGATTTTGATAGAGAGGTCAGTTTGCTAGATTCATCTCGGGACTAAACTTTGACATTGACTAACAAGATGGTGACAATTTACTTACAACATCTTTACGAACAGAAATAAGACTACAGATGGAGTTGGTAGCGCCTTTGCCGTGTTCCAACGAGACAGATACATCTAAAAGTTGCAAATATAGCCGAGTAGCTAGCTATATACAAAGTAATGTTATGGAACAAGATGGAGGCAATTCTGTAATTGAAGAGCTTGGTGCAAAAAGGAGTTATCTACATTTTTTTCCAGAAAATGTGTTTAGTGGCGCCCCCTATTGTATGTTCAATTCTACATCTTTTGGTGCATAAACGAGTCTGCATAAAGAAAAATTTTTATATTAGGTTTATTTAATGTTTATATTAGGTAGATATTATTATTTTTCTTTTTGACAGGCATAATAATATATCTAACATTCGCTTCGACAAGACACAAAATGCCACTTAAAAGCTCAAAAACAAGAAATCTGTTGACTAAAGTAATTAATATGTACTCAAGTTTTACTGAAAATTATGATTTTTGGTGCAAAAAAGAGTTTTAGCTGCAATTTAACTTTTGCTTATAGCAAGCTTAAAAAATGCCCTAGAAAGTTCAAATTGAGAGCCCCAAATGACCCCCATCACAATATATTAATTAATCCTTACAGCAGACACAACATAAGGAATACATCTTCAAGCATATTTAGTTTTTTGTCCTTACTAAAAATTTTAAAAAACTGTAGATAACTCCTTTTTGCACCAAGCTCTTCAATTATAGATACGAACAGTAGAATGACAAAGAAATAGACAGATATCCACTGACAGAACAGATTAGACAATAACAACGAACAGACTGGGACTTGAAAATAAGAGAGGTTAAAGGCACACGCTGGGATTGATGGGAAAGAGTTGGCAAATGGATTGACTTTAGGATGCTTTGGCTAGCAAGCAAAGAAAGTCAAGTTCATCAGGAATCTCCAAAAATATATTGGGAACATCAATTTGAAATGGAAATTTAAAATTGTTGTGGACGAAGAATGGAGGATAGCCACAAGAGGAAGAAGAGAAACTGAACGAACCCTCTGTAAAGTACCGGAAACCACTAGACTGCAGTCTGATACTGCTTGTGTCAGATGATAGAAGGACGCAAAATTACAAAGATTTTTCATTTTTCTACCTTCTATTGCTTTTGACGAACGAAAGTATTAACCAATTTTTACAAATTTTGAATTTTTTTGCTACAGAAGTATACGAGAGCACAAATTACACACAGTTAATAACAAATAAATAACTACTTGTAATAATAGATCATTTCTAAATTCTAATTTAATGCAGCCCCTTTTATAATTGAGTACTTGTAAAGAAGTTTTATAACCAAATAATTAGTAAACACTTAAACAATAATGCATTCCCTAAAAATATGCATTTCTTTATCTATTTTATACTACACATATAGTATAACAATGTGAGCAGAACACCTAGATTAAGGATGTAATTGAAGGAAACTACATTAAAAAATTAATTATTACCAACTAGATTACATATTAATTACATATTATTTTTATCGCTTAATTACTGAATCGTTAAATTACAATTTACTTAATCGTTAAATAACAAAAATGGAGATGAACAATAGCTAAATCTACTTCATAACAAAGAGATTGTCTCGATCGCATCAGAGTGTTTTATCGAAACATTTAAAAACCCAAAAAGGCCAGGAGACTTCCAAAAATTTGGGTCTAGATCGCGATACTTCCATTTACTATGTGTAACAGAAAATGTTACGTAGGATTGTTAAAAGGGAAAAAGAATATTTATTTATTTAATTTTTTTTTAATCACGTAAGTATTTAATGGCCTCACTTAATTTTGATTATTCTTGGCCATACGTAATCATTTACGCTGTGAACGCTTCCTAAAGGTTTCTTTCCCAATTAGTAACCTAATTAGAGACCCCAGAATGGACAAGAACCAAAGTCTTGTTCAAACAAATATCTCCTCCATTGTAAACAAAGTATAAAATGCTTGACTAAACGGAGATATATTTTATCTTATTTTTACACGTTTTTTTTTTTGGAAATAGAAGTTGTAATTAAGCAAATTAGGGAAGTGATTAGCAGAGTCCTTGCCACCGGCGCTTCAACCCGTCTCAGAGGATTTCCTGGTCATGCAGTAAGCTGGGAAACTAGAGGAAATTGAGACGTGAAACTGGGCATAAGATGGATCTGGGCAGCTTCAGAAACAAGGGAGAACAAGGAGATCTCAGTGCAAGGTAGAGTTTGATACAAAGTAAAGGAGCATTAGCGATTCGAAGACCTGTTTTTGATTGAAAAGTTTGGATTCTTGTAGATATTGGAAGCTTTGGCTGAGCCCTAAAGTTCAATTCCCGTAAGTCCAGGGAGGTTTCAGTATCATGGTGTAGATAAGTCGTTTGTTGTTTAATGAAAATTTCGATCGTTTTATCGATAAGTCTAGCGAGAAGTTTGAATCGTCTGTTTAGTTCTTTCCGTTTGAGTATAGTTTGTGGATTCCAGGTTAGGCGTTTGTCCATGAAGAGTCCTAGGTACCTAAGACAATCAGGAGTGAGGTTTAGGCTAACGGGTGGCCTTAGGGGGCATGTAATGCAATTATATTTGCTTCCATTTATTTTACTTCTCCATCTCTTTAGCCTAGGCTCAAGAGATTCTGTATGTTATCCTCTATTCGTAAATGAATTACAATAGTCACCTCCTTGAGTACCTTGCTCAACCTTTAAGAAAGCATAAATCAGCCATCCATCGAATCGGAGTTGCTGTAAGTCCATTACGTCATTTGTTCTCGGCTAAGACAATGTGCGCTAGCCAATTTAACGTGTGTCCTGTCTCTGCTCAGGACATTAGATGAACATCAGCAGGAAACTATATGGGCTACGAGGTTACGCAATCAACTTGGTAATGGTTTACAGTCTGGTAAAAAAAAATGTATATTATCTAAAGTACTTTTTATCTTGTAACAAAAGAAATTTGCGAGCAAATTAATCCACCTTGTAAAAGTTTATGTTTAAGTTTATATATATAAAATGAACTAATCAGAAACAAGTGGTGAATTTGTCGTAGTATAGGCTACAGGATAGGCTACAGGATGGGCTAGCATCGGACGAAGGCAAATAATAATAATAAGGGTAGAATATAAGGTCCGATGAGATGCAGTCTGCATGTTAGTGCGTTCTCTATGCGTAATTAACACAGGAAATAATCGTAAAGGGATATGAGGCATATTATGAAGAAAACAGTGGACAGCGTTAAGGGACTTGTACAGGAGTATGTGTACGCCTTCTAATATCACCGTAACACACCGTACATACTAGAACTATATCCCAAACTGTTGGATGGATAGAGGGGGGCTGTTGTAAACATGTTTGTACAGACATACAAAACATTACAAATAACCAGAGTCCATTGGTCCAAACCCATCCCAAAAATACACTCTACCGCTCGTCTAACTAAATGCACCCGCTTGGTTATGTATAAACCTTCTACCATCATTTGTAGGTATTTTAATACACTGCCATACCTTACTAAAACTTTCACGGCCCTCCTCCTAGCAATTTACTTATTTGCCCTCACTGAGAATTACCCGTATATCTAATTTCAAATTCCTCAAGTTTGGAATGCAAGAATCACAATTTGCCCTTAATATCTAAGTGGAGAGGCTTTAAAGTAAAGAAACGCGTTAAAAGGTAAATCGTTTTCTATAAATAGTGGCTAGCATCATCTTTCCTTTACTACGAGTATAACGTTCCATCTCCGTATAATGAAACATTCATACTTCGCATTCATTTACAGATTGACTATTGTAGAATGTAAGTTTGCTTTTAATAAAAGATTTGTCATTTAGCCAGAAAATTTAAAAATGTAATAATTTAGATTCAAAATTTAAAAATGTAATAAATAAAAAATTACTCGAATGCTTTACACGATCAAAATAGTTTTTATTTATTAATTTTTTTAAAATTCCATATTATAGAAGTTAATTCTAAAATTCTGGGTTCTAGATTCCATGCCATCAACGACTGCCCCCTCTTCACGATCGGATATATTAAGATAACCATTAATCTTTACAACCTTCTCTTCCTTTATGGTTCCCCAAGCAGTATTATTTTGAGAAAATATGGTGTCAGTTATTGCGATAGCAAAGTAGTGTCTTGCCCAACTTAGTCTCACTAATTAGATACCAAATTCATAATATAGACTAAGTATTGTCCATCGCTCTTGTATCTGATTAAACCAGATGGGAGAAAGGATATTGCCAATTTCAGTCATTATTTGTTGCCAATCTTTCGACGTAGGGACTAGGTCATTTTCAGGGCTTATGCTATTGACAATTATATTTTTACTATTGCTTTAAGGTTGATCTTTTAAAATTGGCAATAATAGTGTGTAACAACGATATTAGCAATAATCTTTCTTTCTTCTATTGTAATTTATCGTTTTAACATATTTCTTTATCCTGTAGCTGTAAAATTTGTTGAAATCGAGATAGGTCACACAATAAAAGCCAGTAAAATTGCTGTTGGTTTTTTTGGTTGCCAGTAAATAGTACTTCAAGAACTATCGGCGCCTCTTTTAATTGGTTGATTGTGGTGAATAGTTCCAATGTTTGTATGAAATTCTAAATGAAAGAAATAGATGTTCTATTCAGAAACATTCCGCATTTTAGTGACAATTAATGGGCACACTTATGCTGAAACTGCCTAAATAACTACAAAACACTTTCAGTACTCGATAGTCTATAACTATCTATAACATTTTAATTTAACGAAGCAGCCAAAGCAAACGTATCGTTATTTGAGTCAATCTAAAATCTATTTTCCCCCAATTATAAGTTTTAGAAAGAAAAAGGCGATTTGTGAGAAAATATAATGCCATCCCAAGTAGAAATTAGCCAGGAAACACTACACTCCGAGAGATGCCTGATGCAAAGTCAACTACCACTTTATTGGAGTTCAATTAGTTCTCTCGTAGATGGAGGCGCTTAGCAAACATACTTTACTACAAAGTTCTCGTGTTACGTAAACAAAAAAGCAAATAATACGAGACCAGTTGGAGAAGTGGATTACCACATAGAGATCTTTGGTTCGGCTCCAACTGACTGTTCTTGTTCATAAATACTTAATACATCATAATACTTATTTTTAATAAAATGTAGTCATTGACGGGATTCAAACTGGGGATCTCCCACTTTCAAAGCTACGCTCTTGACCACTAGATCAACACCCGCCCATCCCTGGCAAGATATTCTTACCGTAATCATAGGTCAAGAAGTCTTGCATACGGTGTACATTAAAATGATGCGATGGTTGCTTTTATTTGATGATAAAACAAATTTATCTTGATTCTCCCATAACCATTACATTCCATTCTTCAAAATCTTCAATTATTATTATTTTTCCTCTTTGCGTCACAAATAACAAATTTTTTGGCTGACAGAGGATCTCCCAAAACTGGTGTATTTCTGGTGGAAAATTAATATTGAAAAACTGATCACGAATAAGATAAAATTGTAACTTTGTGATCTTAAATATCTCTACAAATATTAGGGATATCGAAATGGGAGTCAACGTCATTTTTCACAATTTTTTTTTACGTAGTTTTCATAATCATTGTCAAAACCAGTGGTCCTTATGAAACTCTGATCAGGTTTTTTGGGCCGTAACTCCGCCAAAAATGGTGATGCAGCATCGGGGGTGGAAAATTTGAAAACAAGACCAAATAAAACTTATAGTTTATTTAATGGGTTTTTCCGGATTTCCGCTTTCCTAAATAGTTAGCGGTTGGTGCGTTTTAAATGGATCAACCAGTATATGACATAAAACACAACTTGCAGTAAGAATAAAGTCATTTAAATGTTGCACACTTAGTTTTTTTCTAAAGAATTGGAATAAATAATAAATACGATTATTAGTTTAAAAGTAAAATTGCAGTGGTATGCTAGTAGAAGTTTGCAATAGTAAGAGTATGGGCTTGTATGTGCAAAGCAGCAACATCGTTATGAAGAGTCTAGTATGCATTCTCTCGCCGCCCCTCAGTTAAACTGTACTAGAGATGTTTGTGTATGTTCTGGAGGAGGTGTTTTAGTTTGAGAGAGGAGTCGGATGATGACCCAGAACTAGAGAGAGCGGCAGGCACACTGCAACCTTCAAAGTTTCTGTTTAACTTTAAACTCAGAAGGCTAAGAAATCACACTAAACGTTAACCCACAAACCGATATATCTTTTATTCAAATTATTCACTGAAATATTCTATCTAAATTGTATTTATGAATCAAATTTATATATATATGTTTATATTCTCTTAGTCGTTGCAAGATTTTAGGATTTCACAGGATTTTAGTTTTTGGGTTTACACTAGAAATCAACATTTATAAAATTCTTTGAGTGCGCAAAAAGTGGTATTTATACACATTGTTCTTATCTATGTATCAACTATAACTCAAAATCAAAGTCAAATTTAAATTTGGCTTTTTTTGGGTACAATATCTTTTACAAATGAACATTTGAATTGTGTCTCAGAGCTAGCTCAGTGCTGCTACTACCGGCATTATATGATGAGAGAAACCAGCCAGCGCTGGAACTCTCCAAGAATTTGTTGAAGATTGGGAAGCAATGAGATCACGTAGCCGACGCCATTTTTAAGCGACGTGGAGGATTGTCAAGGATGGAATTGATGTGGATGAGTGATTGAGTAGCCAGGGGATTTGGATGATAGGAGAGGTTGCTGTGGAAATTTCAGGAATCGGGTGTAGATTAATTCATTTAAATATGGAATATTGAGATCTTGATGCGGTTGGGAGACATAGAATGGTGCGTTAACGATTCGGCGGAGGACTTTGTATTAAAAAGATTGTTATAATATTCAAATAATTTTCGAGGAATAAAATATTAAGATCATCTTTGGGAAATCAAATCCAAAAACATTACACATAATTTGTTACACATAACATATAATTGTACCAGATGTACAAAGAAGATGATATCGTGATCTTTATAAAGAAAGGTCGTCTCCGCTGGTTAGGTCATGTAGAGAGAATGGAGGAGAAAAGACTGCCTAAAAGGCTCCTCTATGGTCGACCCGATGGAGCTCGCCAGAGAGGAAGACCTCGCTTGCGCTGGCTGGATGATCTCCAGGATTACCTCACCTGAATTGGTGTTAGGCGTTGGAGAATGAAGGCCAAAGAGACAAAAGGGTGTTTGGCAGAAGCTGGGCCCTTTAGGACTGTTGTGCCATGTATAGATAGATAGACATATAATTGTATTCATAAAACGAAAATTATTATTTTTTTTTAACCCAAAACTTGGCCAGCGATTTCCCTCGTACCAAGTTTTGCTATAACTGGATTCAAAGACCTGAGAACTTAAGAATATATTTTGGGGAATTCCTACTTCTTTTTTTTTTTTTGCCTCTTAAAACCGGAATCATTCTGGAATTCCACTTAGAGTGGGTACGACATATCGCTTCCCAAACTTCGCCAGGAACTGAGTCAGCCGTGTTTATACACGCCCGCAGATTTTCAGGTAAGGTACTGGGGCCACTTGTATACTCGGTCTTCAGTAGCTAAAGGGGGTTATCGAGGTAGGGAATTGTGTGGTATGGTAGTGCCTCGACTGCCCTAAGCACTAATTTTTTTTTTGTATTTTCATTTTATTTCAGAACAAAGTGGGCCACAAAAAATTTACCTCGGGGGCTGCCAGTTTGACAACCCCTGCTTTAAAACATTGAAGGTATTTTCGGGTGAACATATCAATGGCGAAACTCCGAAAAGTTCGCAATATCTTGAGCAAAATTGTAAGAAAAGTAATTATAGATAATAATAATTGTAATTTAAGTTTATTGTATGAGTTTAATTTTTTTTTGGGAGGCGGTTAGTTTATGTAAGTGTTTACAGGTGGGTTAGTGGGTAATTAGTTGTGGACACTAGTTAGCGTGCAACTGTTAGGAGGGTAGTGTAAACATGGGCGAGGAGGAATGCTACGTCAAGACTTGCTGGGGGGGGGGTTGTAGGGTGAATCTTTAAGTGTGTTGTGTGACTGTGGCCGATGTAGAAGGAGGTTTGGCTGGCTTGGTTTTTTGATGGGCAGGGCAAACTGGATGAACGGCGACTGGGTACGGTGTAGTGGGCCAAAGTACGGATCAATAACTCCCCCTCACCGGTAGATCGCGACACAAGAGCGCGAGCATCCAAAGAGTAAAAGTAGGTTTGGGAAAGGGAATAACAAGAGAAGCACAAGCAAAAGCCACACAGCATACATACGTATACACTCCTAGTTTCTCTTGGCCTCACTTTGTGCGTACGTATGCGTGTGTAGACAGCAAAGTTAGTGCTCATTCCCGTCCTCCAAGGCCCCCCTAAAGCTCCCTCTCTTACTTAATACTCTTCTCTCATGGAAACCAGGGGTTTGCGCCTCCTGTTGGTTACTTCAATTCTCTTTCAATTCTCCCCCGTTGTAACACGTTTGTACCCAGAGTCTCTCTCTTCACTCATCCCTCCCTTGTCCCCTTATTTTCAAAATCTTCCTTTATCTATCTATTTCATTCTTATGCTGTAGCTCTTGCAGTTTTGTAACCACCCTTCGTGCCGCAAAAAGCACACTAGCACAAGCATACAGGTCTCCTGTATGTAGTGAAGAAGGACAGAAAACATTAAGGAGCAAGGAGTGGTGGGTGTATAACATACACACTTCCTGCATCTCCTTCTCAACTAACTTCCTTTCCTCGTCCGGGTCCAATTCCTCTTCCATGGAGCGGGTATAGAGGGGGGGACGCCCTTCTTGTTCCTTTCCTAAAAACCCAGCACTCAATTCTACCGCTCTCCTGGCTCTCCCTGCCGTGTCTTGCTTCCAATGTCTTTCTCCTCTATCCTACTTCTCTTGTACAACACATCGGCGCCCAGTCGTTACTCCTACATCTACAATAACCTTCCTTCTCTTCTAGCTATTTCTGTATGTGTGCTCAGCTCTCTTTTCATACTATCTCCTTCTAACCATCACTCTATCACTAGAAAACCCAACCATTCCTTAATATCATCTCTCCACCTCTTCTCGCATGTATAACAACACACACACTCGCAAACTACCGATCTTCTTGCTTTACCTTCCTCTCTTATATCCTATCTTCCATTGGTTTGCGACCGCTAGCTAAAAAGCTAAGCACACTTGCCTTTACCATCCAGCCACCCCTAATACTTCGTTTCCTCTCCCTGCCTTAAATACGCGCGCAAAGGGGGAAGCCCTTATATATCCTAAAGCTGCCCTAGCATCATCTCTCTGCACTGCTGCTGCTGCTACATCCTATGCTGTTCAGTTCTGTACTCTTGCGCCTTTCCTTCCAGAGCACCTTCTACTAGAATCTTCACCCTTCTATCCTTAAAAAAAAAAAAATATTCGTCTTCCTAGTTCTCTTCTATACTTTACCACTCTCTCCCGTTCATTCCATACATACCTCTCCTTATCCCATATCCAAACCCACCTTATCCTTGCCACTAAGACCCAGGAGAAAAGATTAATTTACAAAACCCATGCTTCATCCTACCCTAGCCCAAACCCCTTTACCGTTCTATAGACACATATACACCCACACATAACTCCTATTTCTACGCGCTATTCCCTTTTCACATCTTGATCTCACTCTTACCAATTATTTCAATACAATTTTTGTTAATCATTCTTTTCTTACTAAGAAGCAAACAAATGTAATATTTTAGAAGTAGCTCTCACATTTTTTTATAATAATTTACCAATTTTTTAAACTTTGACTTATATCTAGGAGTAGAAAGCGTCGCAGTTGGGGAGCGAATCGGGTACCTCCGGAAGTGGTTTTTACATTACAATTTCCTTTTTTTATGGTATCACTTCCACTTCGAAGATATCCTACACCTAAAACCCAAAAGCTATAATGTCCTGTCCTGGAAGCTGGCCACCAAATTTTACCAAAACATTCAGGGTGTTACCAAAATGTTACTCAAAAATTGCAAGAGTAGCGAGAAAAAAATTGGGCTCTTAAGATAAATTTCTTATTCTATAATAATCAGAATATGCAATAAAAACTAATAATCATAAAATAAACTAAAGGCGCCACGATAGCCGAACGGTTAGAGGTGAGACCTGCAAAGCTAAGATTGATTGTTGGGTTTAGTGGGTTCGATTCCCCAGTCTAGAGGCCTTGGATTTTATTTTAATGTTTAATATGAGGGCATTGTATTAAAGTATGTTTGTTAGTTGCCTCCGTCCACGACACTTAGTCGCGGTAGTTTGACGAAAAGGCTTCCTGAAAATAATATGTATTAAAAGTATAAGTAAATACACCTTAAATCGAGAATTTTTCTGACTTAATGTTTTCTGTATACAGGGTGTCCCAAGCTATATGGATAACGACTTTTTCTCGGAAACTAAGATAGCTAGAAAAAAATCTAAAAAATACGTGTTCCCTTAGTTTTTTGTTAGAAATCCAAATTTACTTTGTAAATTTTTTTCGGTGCTTCCAGAAGCGAGATACAGGCACCAACTTCATTTTTTCAAATGAGAAGGTGCGGTTTTTATTTCAGAAATAGATTCCTCTATTTTTTTAAAGAAAAATTTACTTGAACGGTTTTTTTCTGTGAGCGATATTTTAGAAGTTAGGAATGAAAACATGATTCTTATAAGAAATGTCAAAATGATACTATTATAACGGTTTTTTGATTGAATAAGAAGAAAAGTACTATTTTATTATAAATTTTACTCCTCATTAATATTACAGATCATGCTCGAAATGGCTTCCACCATTAGAGATGCATAGACATGCACTTTCCTGCCAATTGCCCCTTACGTAGCTGTTATTCTCTGCTTTAGTTCATCTACAGATGCAATTCCGGCTTGATTCTGATGCACCTAGATTTAGAAATGCTTTTAGGTAAGCAGAAATAAGGAAAGAAAGAAAAAAGTTATGAATAATCACCTTGTTTTTCAGGTATCCCCAGAGGAAATAGTCCATAGGTGTCAAGCCCGGTGAGAGAGGTGGCTACTGAATCGCCATATAACACGCCTATCAAATTGTCTATCGAGATATCTCTTTACATGCCTGATGGTGTTATATCGACACGGGGGGCGATTCAGTGGCCACCTCTCTCACCGGGCTTGACACCTATGGACTATTTCCTTTGGGGATACCTGAAAAACAAGGTGATTATTCATAACTTTTTTCTTTCTTTCCTTATTTCTGCTTACCTAAAAGCATTTCTAAATCTAGGTGCATCAGAATCAAGCCGGAATTGCATCTGTAGATGAACTAAAGCAGAGAATAACAGCTACGTAAGGGGCAATTGGCAGGAAAGTGCATGTCTATGCATCTCTAATGGTGGAAGCCATTTCGAGCATGATCTGTAATATTAATGAGGAGTAAAATTTATAATAAAATAGTACTTTTCTTCTTATTCAATCAAAAAACCGTTATAATAGTATCATTTTGACGTTTATTATAAGAATCATGTTTTCATTCCTAACTTCTAAAATATCGCTCACAGAAAAAAACCGTTCAAGTAAATTTTTTTTTAAAAAAATAGAGGAATCTATTTCTGAAATAAAAACCGCACCTTCCCATTTGAAAAAATGAAGTTGGTGCCTGTATCTCGCTTCTGGAAGCACCGAAAAAAATTTACAAAGTAAATTTGGATTTCTATCAAAAAACTAAGGGAATACGTATTTTTTAGTTTTTTTCTAGCTATCTTAGTTTCCGAGAAAAAGTCGTTATCCATATAGCTTGGGACACCCTGTATACTAATGCAAGTATGAATGAAAAACATAGGGAATTTTAATTCATCTTCCTTCCTCTTCGGCGCTACACTCCTAAAAGGACCAGGGCCTCCTCGATAAAAGGCTCTCCACTGTGCTCTATCAGCAGCCTATAATCGCCACCTTCGCACACCCATTTTCTCTTAAATCCCCTTCGACGTCATCAAGCCATCTCAGTCTTGGCTCTACCTCTCCTTCTGACGCCTCCGGGGCCTTCCATATAAAAATCTTTTAGGGATTCTATTATCCACTATCCTCTCCACATATCCTAACCAACTTAATGCATTCAACGATGTCTGCTTCTCCATAAAGAGTTTGCAGTTGGTGCGGATTCTTCATCATTCTCGCTCGTTTACAGGACCAACTTTGGACAAAAAACCTTGCGTGTTCTTCTACTTCTTCCTCGGCCCTACAGACCTGAAAGGACCAGCGCCTTCTCCACTAAACTCTATCAAGAGCCTTCAATCTCCACCTTCGCAAACCCATTTTCCCTTAAATCCCCTTCGACGTCATCAAGCCATCTCAGTCTTGGCTCTACCTCTTCTACTGACGCCTCCGGGGCCTTCCATATAAAAATCTTTTAGGGTTTCTATTATCCACCATCCTCTCCACATATCCTAACCAACTTAATGCATTCAACGATGTCTGCTTCTCCATTAAGAGTTTGCAGTTCCAAGTTGGTGCGGATTCTCCATGTTCCTCCCTCGTTCATAGGACCATATATCTTCCTCAATACATTCCTTTCACATACTCTCAAGGCTGCCTTGCTCTCTCTTGGGTCGAAAAATAAAATAGAAAATTTTGCTTACTGTTTCCCTTTATAAATTCAGCTATTGTTGTTTAATATTTTAAATGTGGCTGTCAATGATCTAAATAGTAATTGGAGCTGTCAAATGTTACCTCCATTCATAACTTACTTCTTGCCAATCATGTTTAGAGAAATATTATATATGCGCCGTTTCTCAAGAAATTCAAAGATAATCTGTTATAATTGCTGGATAATCTCAAGATTCTAACAAATATCCCCAAAAATGTGTTAAATGTGTTAAAAGTTATGTATTTGTAATATTTACGGCGAGCTTTACATGATATATCGTAGAAAGATATTTTGGAAAGAATTTATAAAGAATATATAAAATATATAATTTATATATTTATTTACTTTAATCATGGAATTAGCGGGGCACATGGATATATCGGGTCCATGGATACATAGAATCCGAGTTGGATTAAATGCCAGCCTGAAAAGATAGCCATTCCTTTATTTCAGAATAGATCTTATTCTCTACTCTCCTAGAAGTTTATTTAATAATCTTTTAGTTTTATATTTTTCTAATCACTATACTTTGGTTTAACACTGAAATGTTGCATTCTATTATATTTGGCTTTGAGTTTTGTCTTTAGACACACTTGATTTCGCTGATGGCTAAGTCGCGTGGCGGCTCAGATGCAATTGGACGTACCCTTAGTAATCTGAGGTAACTTTTCTCATACTGAATTACCAACAATATAATATCAGTTATGTATGATTAACTCATTACAAGAATCCCGTGTTCGAGTAAACGTTAGTTTATCGGGTACTGCTTAGTTTTTTTTTTTTTTAATTTTTATCGAATATAGGTCAATTTTCTTTTTACGGCGAATTATTTGTCGAAAAACTGACTTGCGGGAAAAAAATTTTTTCCCCCTTGCTATAATCACGATAAGATTGTTTTAGTTGAATTTGCAAATGGCGGATTTGGAGTAAGTGAACTCACCAAAAAGTAGATTTAGAAAATGGACGAACAAAAGTCAACAACTGAAGCTGTGGCCAGTGCGTATTGTAATATATTTATTTAAATGATTCAATCAATTCTACCAACATATATAATCACGCATATAATGTAGCCAGGGCCAGTTGATTATCTTTTGTTATTGTAACAAAGGACAAACATCCTCAGGCTTAATTGTTAATAGAAACCAGGAAAATACTTCAAAATAATTTTAGTAGTATTGATCATTTAGGGGAAGGCTACTAGCCTTCAGCGAATAATAATAATTGCTGTAAAATAATTAACATTACCTAATTGCAATAACATCAGTTTTGGAACATTTACTGAACAATCTCCATTTACGACAATATAAACATTTTTTGATTTAATATTTAGCCAAGCTTTGCTTTAATTGTTATCTTGGTGATAAGAGCAAAAGATTTGCGTCCATGTAACATCTTTCTAAATTTGAAAATTAAATTATCTTTTTTTGAGGCAACCACAATATTATACAATATTGGCCACCTTGTCGTGAACAATACGACTGAATGGCTACGAACTGCCCAGACTCTCTGAGTCGGCAGATTGGGAAGTTAAAGCCTTTAAACACCTCTCCTCAAAAGAGTGGTCCTTTCTCCACTGTCCTTCATTCACGCAGGCTCTCTGCGAAGATCAAATGCCCTTTCGAGGACCTCGTTAAACTAGAAAAGGTAACTTACTGCAAGCGGTTTTTTTTTTCCTTTTTTTTTTTTTTTTGGACACAGTCCACTCCTGAGCCATCTCTGCTTGGACAAGGGAAGCCTTGGAATTAGGCTAAAAGAAATGCTATCTAGCAAGGGATGCAGCAGTGTGAGATATTTCGCTCCCTAGCGCCAAATACTCCCTTCCAATCCTCCAAAAATATTCCTTAAAAGTGTTAGCTTTTCCAAACTGAAAAAGTGGGTCCTTAAAAATTATGGGATCTTCAGAATTTTTGGAGTATTAAAGAGATTATTGGGCTTGTAATGTCACATACTTATGATGATGACATCTTTTAAAGTGTTGGTGAAAAAGGGAAACGACACTATTATAGCAAATAAACAAATTAAAACTGTCCGGTAGGACAGTTGTATAAGGGTTGATCGTCAAAAACTGCACGAAAAAGCGTAACGTTGAAAAACACCCAACTTTGTCAATTTTTTTCTCCATTTCTATAAAAGATAAAATTCCCAAATTTTCTTTAAATTATAGGGCAAACCCTCCTTTATGACTGTAATTTTTTTGCAACAACCCAGATTTCAAGAGAAGACATGTTCGGTTCAGTTCAGAGTCGTTGAAGTTTTGCGTCAATGGAATGCTTTCCATTCAAAGGAAAACTAAAGCGTAGTAGTTCCGGGGATGATCTTACACATTTAGAAAGAACTTTTTAAACCTCGCAGATAATTCACCCTGAGCGTATTACTGGTCCAGGGCACCAGTACTTCCATAGCGTTTCAGAATCCTTGAACTACTACAATACTTGAATACTAACAATATGCAGATGATTATTTCTATCTTCTACCTGGATGACCATCGCACTATTCGGGTGTTTAAGTCTTTGTGAGTTTAGAGAGGGCTTGTCGCATTATTTTTGCATCCAAAAAAAATTGTAGACAAGCAGATATAGAACAGATCTTGCTATTTCTAACAATTTTCTAATGGGGATGATTTAAATTTTCATGATCTTATAAAGGTCTCCCTTATTTCTCCAAAACTGAAACAAAATTTGGGAAAGTTGGGGTAGGTCCTTAGGGATGACACAGTCCACTCCCTGAGCCATCTCTGCTTGGACAAGAGAAGCATGAAGCCTTGGGATTAGGCTAAAAGAAGTGCTGGCTAGAAAGGGAAGCAGCAGTGTGAGATATTTCGCTCCCTAGCGCCAAATGCTCCTTTCAAACCCTCCAAAAATATACCTTAAAAGTATTCCTTAATTAAACAAAAAGAGTAGTTTTAAGAAAGATAAAGCAACATCCCAAATAATGGTGGTCTATTAATTTAGGCGCCTGAGAATGTTGCTATAATTTTATTATTTGATCAATTCTTTAGATCAACCATCGATGACACTATAATATGGATAGGATAGAAGAAGCGGAGAATGAAGAAGATATATGCAGAAAGTAGAGACGATCAATGGAGACGATCAAGTGGGCATGAGTGGGTCACGCTAGCCGAAGAAAACGACAGGCCTGGGGAACGGATAGTTGCGGGGTGCGGGCGTGTTTCAAAAGGAGGGGGAGAGGCATTCTTGCGAGCACGGTCCGCTGTAAGGGAGGCGGCGGAGGCGGTGGATATCGACCAGAAGCGTACACGGCCCCACTGTCGGAATGATCATATGGTGTGTTGCTCCATTCTCTGACTGTGTGCCACCTCCAGACCTAATTCTCCCTGCCATCGAACCCCACGGTCTGTGTGCCGCCCCCTCTCCTCTTGCTGTGATGTAGTTACTATCAAGAAGTGTTGCACACTAGTAAACTAGACACCGGGTGTTTACATTGCGTTCAGATGCTCTAACTGCTTGCTTTCAATGAAGATATTATTATCAGTGGACAAAACTACTTTTACTGCATCACAGTATAAACACAAACAAAACATTACACTATGGCACAAGTGAATGAACTACTAATTTCATTCGCGTATATATTCCTTCATGCAAATGCACTACGACTAATAGTTTTAACTGCAAAACTTCACAAGTTATTTGCAGTTTTTGTTTTTTGTTTAAACTGCTTAGGTAAATAGGAGAAGCGAAATATTTGTGGGTGGAAAAATTATGCCTCCGCATTTCCTAGCCTTAAAAAACATTATTTTGGGACAAACCTAATCACACATCGATCAAGCATTTGGTCTAAATTCTATCCACCGCCAAACTTTTATAAGAATTTGGTCACATTGACCATCAGTTATCGGTTCTAAGAGGAAGGAAGACTTGTCCGCGCAGGATCTAAAAAGCGCTGGATATGCCAAACTGAAAGGCGCTTACATATTACTAACTACATGGTACCCACAGTTCTGGCGGTAGGCATTAGAAGAAATGTTGGTGCAGTTAGTTCATTCTGCTTGCTTACAGATTTCCCAAGCAGTCGGCCTAATAACTTCCAAGTTTCATTTATCTTGGTTGTAAAACTTAACTTGGCAAAGAAGATTGAAAAAAAAAAGAATGGTCACAGCGATTCGAAGCTACTTCTTCTTGTGGAAGCCATTCCTCATTACAAGGTACTAAAGACTGGAGCTCTTATCATGAGAAGTGCAAAAGAAAAAGGAAAATCGAGAGTAAATCCATTCTTAACATTACAGGATCCTCTGCAGTTTACTGTTCGGGGTCATGGACAGTGTTGTCTTTACGAAGAAAGAGTATTACTGTCTTAGGGCCGGCTGTGCACAGAAAAGTCTTCTGGCGAACAAGGAACTTAAATGAAAGTAAAGTAAAGTAATTGCCTATTTTTTTCAGGCGGGCTTTACGTTCAATGAGGGTGTCGTGGACAGAGGCGACTAGCCAACATACTTTACTGTAAATTTCTCATATTAACCATTAAATGAAATCCAAGGCCTAAGACCGGGAATTGAACCCAGTACCAACAATACTATATTAGCTTTACAGGTCTCGATGAACTTAAATGATGGCACACTAAATTTTAAAGTAATAAATATGGACAATCATTATTCTAAAAACTTCTGCCAAGAGGCCGGGCGCCAAAGGTCTGTTATTTCTTCACAGGGGCACCCACTGTGTTTCGATTCGCTTCAAATAAGAGCAACTGTAGTTGGTAGTCTCACAAAAAATGATAAAGACATACCAGTATCTTTTGGGAATTGCATGTTTTACTTTTCAAACGTTACTGCTCTTCCTTCTTACAAACCCAAAAAGAATATATATATAAAAAAAAAGTGTTGTTACCATCATTGGCAACCAATCAATGACATCAATGATTGTCCAGAATGTCAACCAAATCGACGAAGAAATTAGAAATCATGAAGTTGAGTACTTCTACAATTGAAATAAGCGCGGAGTAAATGATTTTATTTAAAATTTGATTCCTGTTTGCATACAAGTAACATTTTGTGAAATTTTAGAATATGACAAGTAGCATTTACGTTTAAAATAAATTATGTTGAATTGTATTTACAAAAAAATTAAAATTCAAAGACCTAAACGCTTTAAACTAAACCAAAAAAGGTAGAGAAGTAATGGGAAGGGATTAGCTGAGTGGTTAGCATAATGAACTTCCACTCGGAGATTCGCAGGTTCGAATCCAGCTGCTGGCCCTTAGATTTTTTTATCTTCCGCAGAGCCTCCTTACATTCGGTTGAGATACATAATCACCCGAAAAAGTCAATTAACAAATACATAACACCACACATATACTCAATTCCTGAATAACACCTTTCGGGCTCAAGGGACCTCTTTCCTCATTGTCTCCTTCGTAGTACAAGAAGTAGGAACTGTATGTAAAAGCAGTCAACACTTTTCAGAGTGATGAAAAAACAAAAGTATAAAATTATGCGAACATGTTTATGATACTTGTGAGAAGTTATTAAATTTATGAAATAGACTTACAACAAGAACTCTTAAAAAAATAATAATGATAATAAAGACTTCTTACTGTTCTTTAATGAGACCAATAAACTTTATATTGCGCTTATATTATACATAATTTATGTATTTATGTATTAACCTAAGTAGAGTGAGTGAGGACGAGAGATGAAATATATATTATATAGAATAAACAAACGACCAAACTTACTGTCTAAATTGTAAGGACTTGATGCTAGCGCAGGGGCCGCCAAACTTTTTCTGGTCATCGAGCCCTAAAAATTTGCTAATTCTCGTAACTACCGCCTCTATACAATGGTGACCAGAGTTATATGCTCCACCCACTTTTCTTTTTTAAACGGCAGGAAATTTCGAAAAACTAGAAAACACGTATTTAATCATTTTTAGTCTAGTTTATTTTCAGTAATTGGCCCATTTTTTTAAACCCCTGTATCTAGAGATACAGCATCCAACTTTTCTTTTTTTTTAAATGGAACGTTATATTTTTATTTCATATTTTTCTATAAAAAGTACTATTACTTGAGCTCCTAAAAAACGAATCAATTTTTTTAAAAATCGGTTAGGTTTTCCAAAAGTTGTGGTAATTTAAAATATGAAAAACAAATTTCGGTTTTCTGTCAAAATTACGTTATTTTTTTTTTAAAGAAGCTGTTCAAAAACTGGGCACAATCAACGGATAGGCAAGCTAAAACTCTGGACTCCTACAGCACTTATGGTGGCAAAGTCAAGATCTAGCCAGGCTAGAGTTATTCGACGTTCAGATTGTTTTTTCTACAAACGTTTGGTGTGGAGTTTTAGGAAATCGAACTAATCGGCCCATACTTCTACAGAGAAAACTTAACTGGTGCAAGGTATCTAACTTTTTTTGAAGAGACATTTTGCCAGTTCTGCTTGAAGATGTTCCGCTACAACGTCGGGGCTAGATATGTATTTTTAACAAGATACATAATGCGAGAGTTGTTCGACGTTAACTGGACAGAAATTTCCATGAGTGCTTTGGGGAACTCATTGTCCGATCCAATGGCCACCTCGATCTCCGGACTTAACCCCAATGGACTATTTTTTGTGCATTAAGCAATGAGAAGAGTGTCGCTTGGCAAGACTCAGCAATGTTTGTTACGAAATTCAGTTGGTTTAAGTCTTGAATAGCCTCAAAGCTTCACATTCAATTTGTTTATCTACTTTTGTTAAAATTATTTTAAGCGCACGCTATATTGAAACGATATGTTGAATTGAAAATGGAAGACAAAAGCGCACTGGTGCATAGTTCAAGCATAAATAAGCTTGCATAAAAATGAAATCGCGTCAGCTAAACTTTACTTAAAAATGGCATTGCAAACAAAAATCCCATATATTTCGCGTTGCTGTCAATAAATTCGCGATTGAATAATAGCATCGTTCTTACCATATCATATGATATCGATTTCACATAGCTAACCTTTCAAAATTAATCATTATAGTTAGCTCAGTTAGTGAGTAATTAAGACTAAGAATATAGTCTAGAGTCTATTAATAAACGTTCCATTCGTAACCAGCTCAGTTCACGCTATCTTACACATATCTCTCAGTTATTGTTCCGCTTATTTTCATCCCCAGCACAATTGCATTCTTTTCCGACATTACGTCCATTTTAAAGTTTTGGTTCAAATGTTAGCTTCTTTTTTTTCAACAAATTGTAAACAGGAACAATAACAATGTGTAACAAGTACCCTAGCTACGAGTGAAATAGAAGCGGAAGCTGTCTTTAATCAGCGTACAGACCAGTGATTCCCAACCACTGTTGAGACACCTAGAAGTTCAAAACTGACAGCTAGGTAGTAAGGTAAGGTAGTAAGTGAAACTGAGATGAGATGAATGAGTTGGGTAAGAAAAGAATCGCACTACTAAGGTATCTGCACTCCCTCTTTGTCGGCTGGACCGATAACCTATGAAGGAGAGTGTGAACCTAGGTCGGATTACCTGGTGGGCTCCACCATGCCTCACTGATTGGACGCTAATCAGGTAGAGGGAGACATTTGCCATCCCAGTCCGAGAAAAGTATTGTTCTTTATATTCTTGGTTTGTTTCCCATTTTTATCAATGATATAATAATAATAATAATAATAATAAAATAGGTTTTATTAACAAATAATGCGCATACAAGAGAAAATAAAGAAACAATAACAGTTAGACTTGAACTCATCAATGATCTATCTACGGTAGTTTCAACTGGCCCATCCGACAACAAAGAATCGAAACGAAGAATTAACACCTGTTTCGGAAGATGACTGCAAAATTTGACCCATAGAGTAGCAAATATAATGAGAAACACGAACTGTGTTGACAAGAGCATAATATTGTATGCAGAAGAGACAGTAAATAAAGATCTGAAAAGCGAATTGCTAAGACAATATAATCGAGGCATCACGATAGCCGAGCGGTTAAAGGCGCGGCCAGGCTAAGGTAACATGTATTCTTACAGCTTACTGTCCAATAAGCTCGCCAATAACCTACAGATGTTGATCTCCGGAAAGTGTTTTCTAGTTACAGACAACAATGTCCATCACAGGACAACGAGCAGCCGGGATTCGAACTCGGGCTTTCCGTTAATCGCTTAGCTAATCCCTTCTCTGATCAGGAAATAAATAATTCCTTTTACAAGGTTTCGTCAGTTTCTTTCATTTCAAATCACACATCACTGCTCCTTCTGTAAAAGGGCGTACCAATGGTTTTAGTTACTTTCAGAGGAGTTGTACGGCAATATGTTGACCACTAGGACAACTCGCCCATACTCGTTGTATTGTCAGTTACCTTTACCTGATAGGCAAAATTTTATTTAGTCAATAGTCTGTATGCGAGGAAAAAAACAATATCTCAAAGACTAAACACAAAAACAAAATGATGTAGTGACAACGTGATCAGGAAGGCTGAGAGAATTGAATTGAGGTGAATGACCATCGACGGGCAGTTTTAATAGCAAGATTAATCCGGACACTATAAGGTGCCTTCGTGAGAAATCAATTTGATAGCAGGAAATGAAAATGTTTTATTTATTTTAAAGAAGTGCCCAAAAAATGTGTTCAGAATTATTTTTACTTTTCTGGGTTACATTTGAAGAATTAAGACTCAGTAATCAAAAAATTAATAAGCTAAATTAATTTTGAATTTTAAGGAAGTTATAAAGAATAAGTGAGTTAGAAGCTTAGAGCCTTTGAGTAAGAGAAAGACTTATGAGGATGTCCACGCTATTTTTGGGTGTCACTTCCTGAAAACCAGGTACAGGATGTTTGGTACTGTCTAGCTGTTAGCGGAGTATTTGGATCCAGTCAAAGGTAAGTGACATTCTCAGATGTTGCATTGAAACTGGCTGGCTGGCTGATCGTAGGAACTTCGAAGGTCTTCTTTCAGGGTTTTTATTTAGGTAAGGGTTAGGATAAGTGCCTTTTTTTTGGAGGTTCAGTTAGTCCTTCGCGTAACAAGATCGCTTTATTTTTTTGGTTTCACTTTTTCTCAATTTACTCCAAAATTAATTTGATTTTATCTAATCACGTGTACTACATTCTACGATAGAAAGACTTCTCTAATTTTTTGTTTTTAAACGTACTCGGGAAAAATTGGTACAAGATTTTTCAAGAAAAGTCAATTTTATATTTCTACAAAATTTCTCTTTTCAAAATCAGTTTCTGTTCCGCGTAATAATACAATAGCCAAGTAATATTTAAAGCAATGCTTGAGCTACAAAGTTGAAGATGATTGGTTAACTGTTGTATGCTTATTTTGGGGGAAGAGAGGAGGGGTATTTTCCCTAAAGGAATTCCAAAGATTTGAGTAAAATTTGATGTAGTAACCACTTACGTAGCAATCAATAAATATTTAATTTTAAACACTTTTTTTTTTAGAAAAAAAATCATTTATAGAGGGACACAGATTTAACTGTTCTAAATTCAGATTCAAAATCGTGCTTTCCGGTTTGACGGTAGCGCTTCCGTGCGGGCAGTAAATATCAATACATCGCTTCAGTTAAACAAAGTCTTGTGAGTAGTGATACAAGTATTTTTTTCAATGGCGTAACAAATAAGAGCACTCTCACTTTTACAGTCAACTGTATTTTATTTTTTTGAGAAACAGTAATTATTTGTTTATATAAGTGCTAAGTTGTAGTTGAAGGAAAATCCATATTCCATTTTCATTTTAAGTATTAAAGAGCTTTCCCTCGTTGTTTCTATCAATGTTTATCTTGGAATAAAGTTTTCAAAGAGCAACTGGCGCACTGTGGTAAGTTTGATCTGGAGTATTTTAAGGTTAATTCAGAATTGGAATGCTGGGCGTTCGTCAAAAAAATATTGAAGATTTGTCGAGGAAAGTTATAATATTTTGTATTAGTTTTAATGGAAAAGAATGATGTTTTGTGCCAAGTTGTGCAGGAGGGCAAGAACAATGCTGGCAAGTGTGGTGTACTGTACTTTATGATATTGAATGTGAGCAGATATAGGTAGTGGTGACTGGTGTTGGAAAGTGCCGATACAGGCGGCGGCGAAGGCGGCAGTAGGCGTGGCCCAGATCCGATATATCGGCAGTATCGGCCCTGCGCCTCTCCACCGCGTCCCGCTTCCAGGCTCGCAGCCCGCGAGCGGGGCCCCCACCATCCTTTTGCATGCAAAAAAGGTGCCGTCCGATAAATGGGCGGGAGTGGCGAGTGAGAGGGCCCGGGAAGAGTTGTTTTTTGCGGGGGACATGCGCCCTAACCGACCTGGCGGCTACTCACTCTATCCAGCTCTGTCGTGCACACTGTGGCCGACAGAGACGCCAAGATGGGCCGTGAGATTGAACGGGGGCCCGGAGTATCAGCAGAGTGAATGTTAGAGAGAGCTGGCCAAGAGAGCCCTGCAGCTGCCCCCCTTCGATTGATTGGAATTGACTGGACGGGCGGAGTGTGGTGCGCCAGACTGTATCAGCCAATAGCCTGGCTCTGGAGCAGTCTGGCATGCGCACCCTTCCATCGCCTGTATTATCTATCAATACATTATTGCCTGGCTGGGGTGGCCTTCGATTTTTTCCACCCCATGCCATGACTGGTTACGGCATCCGCCCTAATTCATCCAACACCCCCAGCGCTCCGCATCTCGCTACCTGTACAACTGCCGCAATCATGCCACCCATTCAAACAAACCCTTTTTTAAAAACAACTTTTATCATAATTATATAACTTATTTGCCCAAATTCGCGTTACAATAGAATTATTACAAAACTAAATATTATACCAGAAGTCATCAAAATTTTTAGTACCATTATTTTGTTTGGAGTAACTCTTATATGAGAGGTTTTTAGGCTAGGGTTTCTTAAAGGGTGTACCACGGAACAATGGAATTCTCCTTCATATTTATGAACAGAGGATCATTTGAACAAATATCGCTTTCTAGCAAGGCTGCATAACATTATGTCTATCACACTCGTTTCATGCTGAATGCAAATAATAGGATAGAATGAATCATGTTTCTAAGCATTTCTGAATTAAATACAAATTGCATATGGCTACTGTTTTCCAGTAATGCGAAAGACCTATTAATACAGCCATTCTTCTAATCGCTTCCTAAACATTTGGAAAATTACCCTACAAGAATTTATAGCGTCATCACCAGGACAGTGAACTGTAAGAAACTCCTAGAAAAGAAAAAAATCTACAGGCCAGCAGCTGGATTCGAACCCGGGACTTTCGCGTGTGAATCCAATACGCTAAACGCACAGCTAAACCGTTCCCTATTAAACTACTATGAATTTTGTTTATAAAGATTTCATTTTGAAATACAATGTATTTTATATAATAAATACAGAGAAGTTATAGTTAGAAGGTGAGGCTATTGATCTGGATATGCTTTTATAAAGAACTTTATTGTTTATAAACATGATATGGTAACTAGATATCTAATTTTGGTTTTACAGTTATTTATTTATTTACTAAATAAATATGCTACTACAACTAAATTGTGAATATCATATTATTATTATTATTGTTATTATGATTACACTTATGTGTTGTTTGTTTGTAAAATCAATTTTAATAATTTTACAATATGTTAGTTACATTAAGCGTTTCTATTATTTTAATTTTCGCTGACACCCCATAAGAGAAAAATTGTATAATCAAGGCATATTTTCTATTGTCTATCAAGGCTTGTAAATATTACTAGTTTTTAAGGTCCGCAGAGAAAGAAAAAGTGCTTTTTAAAATTTTTTTTAAGGCCAATTCGGCCCTTATTATTGGCCGAAAGATTTTAGGAGCACCACCAACTAGCAACTGAAAATCTAAATAATAAATAGTCTTTTTGAAACTGATGAATCCAAAGACCATCTGGCAGAGAAAAAATATTGTTTTTTTAAATAAAATTTAAGAGATGTGAAATTGACATGGTTTTCTTTTAATTTTCAAGGTTCAAACCACGAATTAGCGTGCCATTTCTGAAAATATTTTAAAAAAATATGAAAAATTCTTTCTGTATGTGTGGCACCACAAGATTTGTTTTTTTTTAAATTCTGTATTTTTACTATACTAAACAGTTTATCTATCCTTAATTGTAACTAATAAGTGGTAGAACCATAAATTACGCAGAAATGACACTTTAGAGAATTTTTTTTTTGCAATCATGTCAATTTTGTGTTATCATGGCAGAATGCTCGCTCAATCCTGCCAGAGATACGTAGGTTCTTATCTACTGGTCGTTTTTCTTTGACAAAAGCTGAGCTCTCATAGATCTACTGATTATTCCGAACAAGCAAATCGAAGAGTTGAAGAGTTTCTAATTTCTAATATTATTTACTTTTGTTAATTTAAATATATTTTGCAGACCACTTGAGGCAAGCAAATTTGCTTTTTATTCATTTGTATTATTATTATTTTTTTTAATGATTTAAGGCGCGTCAACATCTAAGATTATTGGCGCCCGGAGCTTTTTCCAGTGCAATGCCGGCCTCCGGACAGTATTCTCTCGTTACAGACAACACTGTCCCTCACCGGACAGTATTCTCTCGTTACAGACAACCGGACAGTGAGCTGTAAGAAGCTCCTAGGAAAAGAAAATCTAAGGGTCAGCAGCTGGATTCGAACCCGGGACCTCCGCGTGGGAGTCCAGTACGCTAACCGCACAGCTAATCCCTTCCCTTTGAATTGTTTTATTATTTTTATTAATTATTATTACTTTTTCTTTTCAAGAAAATTTAGTTATGTAATTTTAGGTAATAATCCGTGATGAACCAATCTGTGGCAAAAAGCATAACGAGAAAACGACTTCGCGGTTAGTCTCTGACCTTAAAAACTTCGCTCCAAGCCAAGTTAAAGTTCGAGTCTCAGTTTAGATATTTATACATCTATTTTAGAGTGAAAAGCCTCGAAAAATAAATATTTGGTTTTTATAAATTGTAAGAGTTTAATGCCCAAAAATCATAAATAAAAATAACACTTTAATAGTGATCGATTTTGGATACTGATAACTTGATTCAGTACAAATGGTGGCCTTATTTGAAAACGGGCTTAGAGACCCAGTTTAAAGTTAAGAATTGAAGTGATGTTTTTTTGTGGACTGGCTTCACGTTTAACTACCAAATGAGAGTATCATGGACGGAGATGACCAGCACAACACGTACTTTATACAATGAATTCTTTTATTAACCCATTAAATAAAATCCAAGGAAATCGAACCCAGTACACCAATACTTCTTAAGCTTAACTGGGCCTCGCCTCAAAACCGCTCGGCTATCGTGGCCACCTTCAAAAAATGCTATATTAACTTATAATATTTTTCGAGGTACAGTCGAGCCTCCCATAAAGGACAATCTCCTCTAGCGGCCACCTCCATTTACGGACAGTTTTTGGATTTCCCCGTTTTACCCCTATGCACTATCTATATAAAAGAACCTCCGTCTAACGGTCACTCTACATAGCGACCGCGGACATTGATTTTGGGGAAAGGATTATATGTTTCACCTCCCACCAACGACCACCTTATTTCTTAAAAGTTCGTTTGACGCGGTGATCAAAATAATTATCCCCTCTCAAGTTTTTGTCTTTTTTTCTGGTTTTTCCTAAAGTTTCCTATATAACCTCCATACATCTTGTACCATTTTAATCATTTTTCAATATAACTTTGGACGAACAATATTATTTTTTGCGATATGTCTCCCAAACGAAAGTGGTTAACTTTAGTTAGAAGAGAAAATAAATGTGTTGGAAGATTTTGCAAAAATCAAATCGAGCCATCGTCAACTTGCCGAAAGAATTGTTCCATTTTTCTAATAATAGATGATAGTATGATGATAATTTTACCATAAATTATTATTGTTATGAATAAATATGATGATTATTATAAAAATTATTAATTAAGTCAATATGTAGTTTTTTGATAATTAAAAGAAAACTGGTGCATATCATATAGCTGCAATAATTATGCAATTATGCACGTTTTTAAATCTATTAATGGTAAACAATTTTTAAATAGATGTTTGGAAAAAAAACCCATATTTTTTCATTATGAAACTTGCCTACCTCCTTCTAACGGCCACCTCCAAACAGCGGCCACTTTGCTTTACCCCGCCAGTGTCCGTTATTGAGAGGTTCGACTGTATTATCTATTTTTAGGAGGCACATTTTTGGGTATAAAAATGTCCGTGATAATGACCTTCAATGGCTCGGTGCTTAAACGACATATCTGCACCACTGCCACAGGTATAACTGCATAAAACCCTATGTTTAGTGTATTAACCCCCTCTGGGCGGATACCCCTCTAGTAAACTGGTAAAGCGTCAGTGACCTCGTGACCTTGTTGCTGCCGCGAGTGACAGCATCAGAGAGGGGAAGTCCTATACTTCGGTCGTTACTTCCCGAACCTGCAAATGAATAACTTATTTTTTTTGTTCTATCTCGCACATTATTATTAATCGATTATTAATTTTATTTTTCAAAATTTATGTTTTAATTGCAATATGTTAAAAAATTAAAAAACGAATAAACTTTGGAGGTGTTCTGATTTCCGGAGCTGTTTTGCGAATACCAACTTATTTATTTATTTTGTAGAATAAAAATGGCGTATGTCTGAGCAAATATTGTAAACTTGAGAGCACAAAACCACGGTCTGCTGAAGTATTAATACCTATCGGTCTGGGATTCAGATGCACAAGCCACGACGTGCACCGACGGATCCCAATATGGAATCCAGAAAAGAATTTTGCTTCAGTAGTAATTCTAACCTTCCAAGGTTTTCGAACCCACTTTGGAAGGTAAAACTATTTTTGTTTTTAGAACTATACTGATGATGTAATTAAGAAAGTTCGAAACTATACTGATCTGAACCTTTCTTATTTGACTTTCTTTTGCTGCATCACTCATGGTTCTAACTAGCTGCATGCTACCAACTTGTATAATAATAATAACAATAATAATATAGGGAAGGGATTAGCTATGCGGTTAGCATACTGGGCTCCCACGCGGAGGTCCCGGGTTCGAATCCAGCTGTTGACCCTTAGATTTTCTCTTCCTAAGAGCTTCTTACAGCTCACTGTGTTGTCTGTAACGAGAGAATACTGTTCGGAGGCCGGCAGTGCACTGAAAAAGGCTCCGGGCGCCAATAACCTTAGATGTTGACGCGCCTTAAATCATAAAAATAAAAAATAATAATAATAATACCAATAATAATAACACGAACCTTCCAATTAAGGGCTTATACTTTCATTTGAACTGAAGATCCATCGCAAAAATCTTTCTTTTTGAAAAAGTTAAAAGCCATTTCACTCTTCTAAGGCACTTTTACTAGAATCACTTTTATTTTTTATTTTTTTCTAAGTTCTGAGACGTTACAATTCCGTCAAAAATCCTTTTTATTTTGATGAACCTTAGTAAAAAGTCGAAGTTTTAAGATTAGTTTTTAGACTTTCAGTTAATGAAAGTCGAATGAGTTTACAAATTTAGATTTATTTGCTAAGTTGCATAGTTATTAGCAAACAATATACTTAAATGCATTTAATTTTTTGTTTTTGTTTTCAAGTGTATATTATACATGGGAAAGACTATGAAATATACAATTTTATGGAAGTTATAAAGGGCGGTTCAGCTGTTTAGATTGCATGTTGACAAGACGGTTTCATTACCTTCACTATCAACTAGGTATGCAACAAGTTGCGGCAACAGCAACAAACCCTGGAAAATGTAATAGCCCCAAGAATGTATTAAAGACTATAGTTAAGAAAACCTCTAACCACGCAAAACTTGCCAATTATGTCGGTGCAGTTTAAAGAAATGGGTACTTCTATGTGAGTATATATTTCTCTCACGAGCTTTTAGAAACATTCCCTGTCTACAATAAAGAACTGGTGTGAACGCTTATACAATTTTCTCTGACAACTTACGTAATTTTTTTGTGTAAAATAATGATTTAAGGCGCATCAAATATCTGAGGTTATTGGCGCCCGATTCTGGACAGTGTTCTCTCGTTATAGACAACACTGAGCTGTAAGAAGCTCCTAGAAATAGAAAATCTAATGGCCAACAGCTGGATTCGAACCCGGAATCCAATACGCTAACCGCATAGCTAATCCCTTCCCTAGCGTACGCAATTAAAAATTTTTGTTTTTTTTTAAAACTCATATTTCATACTAAAAAAGTAGTTGATTTCAAAATTATACGTTCTCATTTTGAAGGTAACATTTTCGAGGGGAAATTCAACGAAATGAGACTTTTGGTCCGCCAATTTTCTTCAAATTTTGGTTTTTAGGATAAATATTTAATCCTTATTATTATTTTATAAGCTTCACGGTAGCCGAGCGGTTAGTGGCGAGGCCCGCAAAGCTATGAAGTATTGTGGTGCTGAGTTCGATTCCCTGTCTTTAGGCCTTGGATTTCCCCTGCAATTTCTGATTCTTAGCTTACTTAGGTCTTACTATTTTGTAGACACTCGCGTACATTGCGAGCAGGTGACAAGAGGCTACTCACGGTGGTAACATTTCCAGTTGTAGAGCTAAAAGATCTTGTCGCTCGATGAAACGAATAGCGAAGCCAGTGGTGTTTAAAATTTAAATTGCACGGGGTGGCGAACCAAGTGGATTAGAATCACACGGATTTGGTGGAATTGTTTTACAATATAATGGTATATAGCTAATAGATTGATGAAAATTAATGCACGTTTTCTGTGGATGATTAACTTGGAAACGTAGAAAGAAGCATCATCGATTATGCGTACGATTTCTAATTAAAGTAATCCTAATCTCTGTAGAATGTAAATGGAACATGAAATTTGAGTTTAGAGCGAGTATTGATTTTCAAAAAAAAAAAAAAACAGAGAGAAAGATACTAAGCTCTAAAAACCTTTTGGCCGCCTATGGAGCACCTCAAAATATGTATTTCCTAATAAAACATCTTAGCGACACATTACAGTAACATTCATGTTCACTTGCATCCGAATGAATACGTTTGTACATAATATGTTGGCCCATAACTTGAAAATAATCCCAAAATCTAAGATATAAATCGTTCGATGGTACTCTACAGCTAATGCCGTTCGTTGTACAAAAGTAGCTCTACTACTGACGGAAAAATATCGTCCCCTTCTACCATTTGGACGAATAAATTATACTCGTGTAGAGAGAGTTTTTATACTGGCAAAGCAACAGTACAAACGGCACCTCGATCTAACAGCGTAACATACAAACTTAAAGCAAACGATAAATAACTTGGCAAATAAATATTTCACTTTGCCCTGTACAGTTCTTCTTTTCGCTGGATGGTTTCCATTCGCCAGCCTTAGCGGCTCACTTCTTCTTCATCCTGCGGCTCCATTCGGCTAGCCTTAGCTACCAGAGAACTCCTTCTTTTATCCACAACTCTCTGGAAACCCTTTGCCATCTCACACACTCTCCCTATTGTAGCTCAAACGATACATTTCCCCTTATCCAGGCTCCCTGTAACGGATACAAATTAAAAATTAATCCCTTACTACAGCATGGGCTCACTTCTTTCATCGACTTATTCCTCTTTATTATTTACAACGCAAAATGGTTATTGGTTGTAGACGTCTCCTAATAATAAAAAAAGAACAAAACAGTTATTTAAATTATTCAATTGTTTCAAAGTGGATTAACTTCTGCAACACCAGCAACATAGTTCTTAAAATCAAGAGTCAGAAATTGGAACAAATGAGAAGGGAGTATTTTCTGAAGGCGTCTAGTATAAATTATCACTATAAGGCGTAAGAAACGAAGAAAGAATTTACAATAGAGTTAACTCCTGAAATGCAATGCTTTAAATAAGTTCAGCACCGACTCTCACTAAAGCTGACTGGCACCATAGTTTCCCTATGAATCGAGATCAATTCTTCAAATCTCTACTTTGAGATCAATAAAAAAGAGCTGGAGCTGGATTCATTTTCGCTGGATTTTTGTCGCAGAAATCGTGAAAGTTTAGTATACATTATTAGTATCGATAAAATTAGAATTAGAATATCGAGATCTTCCACTTCGAAGCGAACCTAAGCAGAAATTTCGACGTTTTCCTGGGTTTTTTGAAATTATGTTATGAAGTAAGGGCGACCCTGACTATAACATCCAGACCTGCTCTATTAAATAGCTATTTCAGATTAAAACATACTTTTTATAGTGATCCTCCGCCGAAATTCTGACTTTTTCCACTGTTTTTTGAGCACATTTTATGAAGAAGGATGACCCAGTCTGCAAGATCCAACTCTGCTCTTGTAAATGGTTATTTGAGATTCAAAATTAGTTTTTACAGTGAACCTAGGCTAGAATTCCGACTTTTTCCACTGTTTTTTGAAATTATATTACGAAATAAGAACGACCCAGTCTGTAACATCCAGCCCTGCCTTTGTAAATGGCTATATGAGATTCAAAATCAGTTTTTACAGTGAATCTAGGCTAGAATTCCGACTTTTTCCACTGTTTTTTGAACTTATATTACGAAATAAGAACGACCCAGTCTGTAACATCCAGCCCTGCCTTTGTAAATGGTTATATGAGATTCAAAATCAGTTTTTACAGTGAATCTAGGCTAGAATTCCGACTTTTTCCACTGTTTTTTGAAATTATATTACGAAATAAGAACGACCCAGTCTGTAACATCCAGCCCTGCCTTTGTAAATGGCTATATGAGATTCAAAATAAGTTTTTACAGTGAATCTAGGCTAGAATTCCGACTTTTTCCACTGTTTTTTGAACTTATATTACGAAATAAGAACGACCCAGTCTGTAACATCCAGCCCTGCCTTTGTAAATGGCTATATGAGATTCAAAATCAGTTTTTACAGTGAATCTAGGCTAGAATTCCGACTTTTTCCACGGTTTTTTGAACTTTTATTATGAAATAAGAACGACCCTGTCTGTAACATCCAGCCCTGCCTTTGTAAATGGCTATATGAGATTCAAAATCAGTTTTTACAGTGAATCTAGGCTAGAATTCCGACTTTTTCCTCTGTTTTTTGAACTTATATTACGAAATAAGAACGACCCAGTCTGTAACATCCAGCCCTGCCTTTGTAAATGGCTATATGAGATTCAAAATTAGTTTTTACAGTGAATCTAGGCTAGAATTCCGACTTTTTCCACTTTTTTTTGAACTTATATTATGAAATAAGAACGACCCAGTCTGTAACATCCAGCCCTGCCTTTGTAAATGGCTATATGAGATTCAAAATCAGTTTTTACAGTGAATCTAGGCTAGAATTCCGACTTTTTCCTCTGTTTTTTGAACTTATATTACGAAATAAGAACGACCCAGTCTGTAACATCCAGCCCTGTCTTTGTAAATGGCTATGTGAGATTCAAAACCAGTTTTTACAGTTATCTAGGCTAGAATTCTCACTTTTTCCAGCATTTTTTGAACTTATATCATAAAGTAAGGACGACAAAGGCCGGGCAGTGCACTGCTAAGGGCGCCGATAGCCTCAGATTTCGACTAGCTTTAAATAAATAATGAAGGCAAGAAGAAATCGTGTATATTTCCCAACCAGATTTTTCTTACTTGTAGCGAAACAAATTTAAATATTAATTTTTAAAAAAAAGTAGAGCTGATAAAATAATATCTCAAGGTTGAATTGAAGGGCATTAAAAGAGAAAAGAGAAACAGTTAAGGGGCAATATTAAATAAGGAGAGAAAAAATGGGGTCTGATCTAGTACCTAATAAAACTGAGACACGCTACAGCTTTTTGTAGAAATAAATACTTAAATAATAATAATAATAAAATTGCGTCGCCCCTCTTAGATCGCTATTTCTTCAGCCATATCCCAGTTCGATTATCAGGAGTTAGGGACCCCCTCTATGAACTTCAGACCCTCCACTGCCCTGTTTTGTATTTTTTTTCGGGTGAGAAAAACTAGTAGCGAATGAATATTCATGGTGTATCGACCTATCCGAGAGATCTAATATCGATATCGACTACAGCCTAGCGTGACATTAATATTCCACACTGTTTAACATTAATTAATGCATCTTTTCGTTCACACACAAATGCAGCAAAAACACACGCACACCAAGTTCGGACATCACCCCCTCTCTTTCGTTGTAATTTTTATTTTTTTTTCTACGTACAAGAAATCATTTCGGCCCCTAAAATGTAGCAAAGCACAAAACTAGAACCAACTAACTGATTTAAAAGATATCGGTAATTGATTTAGAATATACATCAACGTAGTTAATAAATAAAATAAAAAAAATAAATTCAATGTATACATACATATTATTATGTATATTATATATTTATGTACGAAAAGTATAAAAAAAAATGTTAATTTGCATTTTATGAATGAATTTATTAGGCTAGTCTTTGCAGAAGACTGGTTTTTCGGCCGTTATTGTTGCGCTCTATTGGTCACGTTCAGAAGGGTTACTTTTCTTATCGTCACAAAAAATTGTTATTATTATTTTAATATATAGTAAAGATTGTAATAAATCATTAACGTAAATAAATAATAGGAATTTTATATTTTTATCGACCTTGGTGTGTTTGATATTCATTTTTGGTTTATTAAGAATTAAAACTATAATAAGTTCCAAACCACCTTAATTTACCTTACAATCTCCAAAAGAAGGCGACCCTTTATGTATATTTTAGCTTTGGTCTCAAAACTAGATAAATGGAACTATACAAGTAGAAATCTACACGAACTGAATCCCAAATCCGTATTTTTCCGTTGTATTTGACCATATATTACCCAAAAGAAGGTTACCCTTGATGTATATTTTAGCTTTGGTCTCAAAACTAGATAAATGGAACTATACAAGTAGAAATCTACACGAACTGAATCCCAAATCCGTATTTTTCCGTTGTATTTGACCATATATTACCCAAAAGAAGGCTACCCTTGATGTATATTTTAGCTTTGGTCTCAAAACTAGATAAATGGAACTATACAAGTAGAAATCTACACGAACTGGATCCCAATTCCGTATTTTTCCGTTGTATTTGACCTTACATTACCCAAAAGAAGGTTACCCTTGATGTATATTTTAGCTTTGGTCTCAAAACTAGATAAATGGAACTATACAAGTAGAAATCTACACGAACTGAATCCCAAATCCGTATTTTTCCGTTGTATTTGACCATATATTACCCAAAAGAAGGCTACCCTTGATGTATATTTTAGCTTTGGTCTCAAAACTAGATAAATGGAACTATACAAGTAGAAATCTACACGAACTGGATCCCAATTCGGTATTTTTCCATTGTATTTGATCTTACATTACCCAAAAGAAGGCTACCCTTGATGTATATTTTAGCTTTGGTCTCAAAACTAGATAAATGGAACTAAACAAGTAAAAATATACACGAACTGGATCCCAATTCCGTATTTTTCCGTTGTATTTGACCTTACATTACCCAAAAGAAGGTTACCCTTGATGTATATTTTAGCTTTGGTCTCAAAACTAGATAAATGGAACTAAACAAGTAGAAATCTACACGAACTGGATCCCAATTCGGTATTTTTCCATTGTATTTGATCTTACATTACCCAAAAGAAGGCTACCATTGATGTATATTTTAGCTTTGGTCTCAAAACTGGAAAAATGGAACTATACAAGTAGAAATCTACACGAAATGGATCCCACATCCGTATTTTTCCGTTGTATTTGACCTTATATTACCCAAAAGAAGGCTACCCTTGATGTATATTTTAGCTTTGGTCTCAAAACTGGATAAATGGAACTATACAAGTAGAAATCTACACGAACTGGATCCCAATTCGGTATTTTTCCATTGTATTTGATCTTACATTACCCAAAAGAAGGCTACCCTTGATGTATATTTTAGCTTTGGTCTCAAAACTAGATAAATGGAACTATACAAGTAGAAATCTACACGAACTGGATCCCAAATCCGTATTTTTCCGTTGTATTTGACCTTATATTACCCAAAAGATGGCTACCCTTGATGTATATTTTAGCTTTGGTCTCAAAACTGGATAAATGGAACTATACAAGTAGAAATCTACACGAACTGGATCCCAAATCCGTATTTTTCCGTTGTATTTGACCTTATATTACCCAAAAGAAGGCTACCCTTGATGTATATTTTAGCTTTGGTCTCAAAACTAGATAAATGGAACTATACAAGTAGAAATATATACGAACTGGATCCCAATTCGGTATTTTTCCGTTGTATTTAACCTTACAATCTCCAAAAGAAGGCTACCCTTGATGTATATTTTAGCTTTGGCCTCAATACTAGTTATTGGAGACAAAATTACATAGTTGATGTTTAATTTTTTTTACAATTATTGAATTGGTTTACTGAATTGCTATTAAAGGGTTTTCATTAATTTATAGCGAAAAAAATATCTGGTTATTTGCATAGCGTAACATTATTTGCAATACTTTATTCAGGTTAGTTAATGCAGGGCATACATAGCGTCTCTAACATATTACGCTCTTATTTTTCTATTTATACTTTATAGTCAAATTTCAATAATATATTAATTAAAGAATTATCTGTTAAGAAGGGCGCCACGGTAGCCGAGCGGTTAGAGGCGAGACTCGCAAATCTAATATGTATTGTGGTACTGGGTTCGATTCCCGGTCTTTAGGCATTAGATTTTATTTAATGTTTAATACGAGAACTTTTTAGTAAAGTATGTTTGCTAATCACTTCCGTCTACGGCACCTAATTGGACGTAAAGCCTGTCCAATAAAATAGGCATTGCTTTACTTATTGTTATCTATTAAGAAGTGCCTATTATTTCAGACGGTTAACGTCCAAATACGTGTCTTGGACGTTAGGCGACTAGCAAACACACTATACTACAAAAATGTTCTCGTATTAACCAGTTAGGCGTGGAATTTAGTTTTAAAAAAACCACAGTATGCGGAATTAAATTCAGACAATGACGTGTGTATACACGTCGAACGCAGGGCAAAACAATCAAAAGTTTACAACGTCGTAATAGTCACTGCAATCACTTTTTCTGCCATCTCTGGGGCTTGAGATTACCACTGCATTCTGTGCTCATTCAAAATCTTGCAACGTTTCTCAGTATGCATTGCTCTAGTTAACTAGGGACGCAAGAGCTTTTACAAGGAAGAAAAGAGCTTTGAATTCTGGGCAAAATTAAATCATGCTCGTACTGACGTCTGAATCTCTATCTAAAAGGTAAAAACGGGCATTGCACAAGGGTTGAGAGCTTCTATTTGTGTGCGTAATTCCCCAATCTCTAATGCGGAAACCAAACATATACCAACCACTTATCATTTGGCTGGCTCCCTCCACCCTCTCCGTATAAATACTTCGCAGTTCCAGTGGTAAGATATAGTAAACATCCCACCAAATAATATTCTTATTGTACTTTATTAAAATTTCGAGTTTTTATAGTTGATAGCAATTTTATATTTTTTCACAACGAGTATACACGTCCAACGAACCGTAACTGGTTAACCATTAAATAAAATCCAAGGCCTAGAAACCGGGGAATCGAACCCAGTACCACAATACATATTAGCTTTACAGGTAACACCTCTAACCGCTCGGCTACCGTGGGGCCTGGAAAACCCATTAATTTTCTTCCAAAAATACAAGTAGCATGTATACTGTGTGTCATGTGTTCATTGAGATTGTGTCAGTGGCAAACCCTATCCAATACGAGGGTAGTTTGAAAAGTCCGTGCAAAGTCAGAGAGATAGCACCACTGGCGCGTATCGAGGTTATGTTTAGTTAGTAGCATCTCTTGGAAGAACACACACCAAGTTTCAGCCAGATCGGTCTATTTCTTTGTGTTTGGCATTCGTTTGAATCGAGGAAGTCGAGTGATTTTCAAAAAATGGACGAAAAAGAATTTCGTGTGTTGATTAAACACTACTTTATGAAAGGCAAAACGCCTGAGGAGACTAAAGAGAAGCTTGATAAACATTATGGTGACACTGCACCTTCGATTAGAACAGTTTATAAGTGGTTTCAAAATTTTCGGAGTGGCCATATGGGCACAAGTGACGCTGAACGTTCTGGACGCCCTGTTGAGGTTACTACTCCAGAAATCATTGATAAAATCCATGATATGGTGATGGATGACAGAAGAGTGAAGGTGCGTGAGATTGCTAGTGCTGTGGGCATCTCGAAAGAACGGGTACATAATATTTTGCAATAACATTTGGACATGACAAAGCTATCCGCAAGATGGGTGCCGCGATTGCTCACGCTTGACCAAAAACGAAATCGTGTGAAGTGTTGCAAGGACGGTTTGCAGCTGTTCCAGAAGAATCCGCAGGACTTTAAGCGTCGTTTCGTCACTGTGGATGAAACATGGATACATCACTACACTCCTGAGACCAAAGAACAATCTAAACAATGGGTTACCAAGGGGGAATCTGCGCCGAAAAAGGCGAAGACCGTTCCTCTTCGGCCGGAAAGATTATGGCGACTGTCTTTTGGGATTCGCAAGGAATAATCCTCATCGACTATCTGGAAAAGGGTAAAACTATTACAGGTGCATATTATTCATCGTTATTGGACCGTTTGAAAACCGAGCTGCAACGCCCACGATTGGCCCACAAAAACGTCCTTTTCCATCACGACAACGCACCAGCTCACACCTCAGCAGTTGTGGTCGCAAAATTAATGGAAATAGGGTTCCAACTCGTTTCACATCCCCCCTATTCTCCAGACTTGGCTCCCTCGGACTACTATTTGTTCCCCAATATGAAGAAATGGCTGGCGGGAAAAAGATTTTATTCAAACGAGGAGGTGATTGCAGAAACGAATGGCTATTTTTCAGACTTGGACAAATCCTATTATTCGGATGGGATCAACAAATTGGAGCAGCGTTGGACGAAGTGTATAAGCCTAAAAGGAGACTATGTTGAAAAATAAAAAAGGTTTACCCCAAAAAATTAAGTAGTTTTTATTTTTGCACGGACTTTTCAAACGACCCTCGTAAATTGAACCTACAAAAAACAAGTAGCAGAATTACGCTTAGACAACTGGTTAAAAGCATTACATTATAGTAAGAGATTTATATGTATAAACGTAAGGAATATCAACAATCAAAACTGGTTATCCTAAAGATGAAGTAGCTACCACGAATAGCGAGGGAAAAATATAAAATCTAAGTACAGAATGAATTAATTTATTTTGTTAAAATGAATGTATTAAGTAAAAAAAAAGACCAACTAAATAGTAATTTGTGAGAATTGGCTATGCAACAGTGATCACATGTTGAAGAAATAGTTTCTCATCACAGAATTTCGGCTCAAGAAATTGATAATATCAGATCTCAGAGTGAAGATATTAATATATGTATAATAACATAATATAATATTAAATTAAACTGAGAAAAACAATAAAAAGATTTAGGTCTTATTCAAATTATTCATTATTCTTTATTTGCACAGATTTTTATTTATTAAAAAATAAATAAATAAATAAGAAAATTATAATCCAGAATTGGCCTTGATGGCTGCAAAAATAAAAAATATGGTGTGAAAGATTCAAACAATTCTTATTGCAGTAAATAAAATTATTGTATTATTAAAACATTTTCCGAACTAAAATCAAATTTAAAATTTTCTCAAAATGCTGTTAGCTCATTGCCTATTATAAGGGTACTCTAGCAATGCTGTATTCCGGAAGTGCCTACGTATTACACATGGAATACGAGTAGAAAATCATTTGAACGACACAAACGAGGAGAGTGGACAACCTGATGTATTTAAAACCTTTCATCGGGCGCAATATTTTTTGTAACACCATCGGGCGCAACTAATCTGTGAGATTAATGACCAAATATCTGTTAATTTCATCAAAAATATGTTGGAAACATATGAAAAATGTCAGTTTATTTCAATTTTTCTTTAAAAAAAAAAAAAAAATGGAACATTAACGTGAATAGAAAAATCACAGAAACCCCTAATTTGGAGGTGCACATATTTTGTATATATAAGATGGTTTATTAGCATCATTATCCAAGAAATTCTGTACGTATTGGTGTCCGCTTTGTTCAGAAGAGCGCAAAAAATGACCATTAACCATCTCCGAACGTTTTTGAACACTCTGTACATTCCTATTGTCACCAACTACACCTGGCAAACACAATAAAATATTGTGGTTTCCTCGTCTAACTCTTGAAGTAGGTTTACTTAACCGACAATTTGGTTACTTTATCCTGTACCATAGCCACTCTAATTCATCTGCATCATGTTCGTCTAAAAATAAAAAAGCTTCTAGTACAGAGTCTGAATCTCTTTTTCTTTCTTCTATTCAATGTTATTTTTCAGTAAACAGTCATTGCAGAAATAAAATCAATGAATGGAAAACGGTCTCATACGAGGGTCGTTTGAAAAGTCCGTGCAAAAATAAAAACTACTTAATTTTTTGGGGTAAACCTTTTTTATTTTTCAACATAGTCTCGTTTTAGGCTTATACACTTCGTCCAACGCTGCTCTAGTTTGTTGATCCCTTCCGAATAATAGGATTTGTCCAAGTCTGAAAAATAGCCATTCGTTTCTGCAATCACCTCCTCGTTTGAATAAAATCTTTTTGCCGCCAGCCATTTCTTCATATTGGGGAACAAATAGTAGTCCGAGGGAGCCAAGTCTGGAGAATAGGGGGGATGTGAAACGAGTTGGAACCCTATTTCCATTAATTTTGCGACCACAACTGCTGAGGTGTGAGCTGGTGCGTTATCGTGATGGAAAAGGACTTTTTTGCGGGCCAATCGTGGGCGTTTTTCTTGCAGCTCGGTTTTCAAACGGTCCAATAACGATGAATAATATCCACCTGTAATAGTTTTACCCTTTTCCAGATTGTCGATGAGGATTATTCCTTGCGAATCCCAAAAGACAGTCGCCATAATCTTTCCGGCCGAAGGAACGGTCTTCGCCTTTTTTGGCGCAGATTCCCCCTTGGTAACCCTTTGTTTAGATTGTTCTTTAGTCTCAGGAGTGTAGTGATGTATCCATGTTTCATCCACAGTGACGAAACGACGCTTAAAGTCCTGCGGATTCTTCTGGAACAGCTGCAAACCGTCCTTGCAACACTTCACACGATTTCGTTTTTGGTCAAGCGTGAGCAATCGCGGCACCCATCTTGCGGATAGCTTTGTCATGTCCAAATGTTGATGCAAAATATTATGTACCCGTTCATTCGAGATGCCCACAGCACTAGCAATCTCGCGCACCTTCACTCTTCTGTCATCCATCACCATATCATGGATTTTATCAATGATTTCTGGAGTAGTAACCACAACAGGGCGTCCAGAACGTTCAGCGTCACTTGTGCCCATATGGCCACTCCGAAAATTTTGAAACCACTTATAAACTGTTCTAATCGAAGGTGCAGAGTCACCATAATGTTTATCAAGCTTCTCTTTAGTCTCCTGAGGCGTTTTGCCTTTCATAAAGTAGTGTTTAATCAACACACGAAATTATTTTTTGTCCATTTCTTGAAAATCACTCGACTTCCTCGATTCAAACGAATGCCAATCACAAAGAAATAGACCGATCTGGCTGAAACTTGGTGTGTGTTCTTCCAAGAGATGCTACTAACTAAACATAACTTCGATACGCGCCAGTAGTTCTATCTCTCTGACTTTGCACGGACTTTTCAAACGACCCTCGTAAATGATAATACTTTGTAAGCGTTTTTGTTAAGAAAATTTGAAAAATCGGGTGCAGCTAATCTGGCTGATTACGCGGACGTTAAGTAAGACTACATAACACTGAGAGGACGTTTGGTTAGAAGAAGGTAATAGAGGAAGCTACTGAGGGCCCATTGGTTCATTCAAAGAAATACCTGAGTTGCTATCAACAAGAAAATGCCCTCTTCATCTCACAAGTTAAATGCACCCGATGGAAGGGTTAAGGGAACTACGGTTAGGCAGACTGTACACCGGTGAATCCCAATCAAGATGAACGCTTCTTTCTTCGCATGCAGTTGGTAATTGTGCCCCGGTCCAAAGTGCGCTTTTTCTGTCTTTACCATTTAACCATACTAAGCCACAGCAACGTGCGGCCTGGTACAGCTAGGCAGTAAGGATATAGTGGTACAAAATTTTACTTTTTTTAAGAATTTTTGGTGTATACCCATTGGGAATGCAGTAAGAAAATTCTGTGTATTTCTTAACCGTGTTTTTTTCTACTCCATAACCTTGTTAGGAAAAGTAATTATAACTGAGCTGAGGTGGACAAAATGAATGAAAATTGTTTATTTTCCCTTTGGGTGGAAAAAAAAATATTAAAGAAAATACAAAAAGAATAAATACTGAAGTAAAAGTTTAGTGAAGTTTTATAAAAGTTAACTGGTTGGAAGCTAATGTGGCCCTTGGAAATCGATGGATTTAATTTAATATAACAATTATACAGTAGAATTGATTCAGTTAGACATTGTATTGCGTAATTAAACCCTTGCCCTGGCGCAGAGTTATAAATACTGACTGCGCTAGGCACGGTGTAGATTGGGCGACGGTCCGGGGAGGTCATACAATTCGTCTCTCTACCACTGGGGCTTCTTTTCCGTTTTCACTTTAGTTTTTTCCAAGTCCCCTCCCATCTATCCTTGGCCCTTAGACTACCTACTTACTCACGGCCCCCTTATCCCCCCACAAGGTCCATCTGTACCACCTCAGTTTCTAAAGCGCACAGTTGGCGTCAGGAAAATCTGAACTGTAATTAAGTTCTCCCCAAAGTTTCATTTAGGTGTCATATCTTAAGGCAATAAATACTAACAGCTGGTGAAAATGGAATAAAAAAAAAAAAAAAATTAAAAGAATGAGCAAAGAGTTAAAATAAAAAGATTGGTATGAGGGAGCTGAAATTATAAGAAACAGGCTCGAGGAATACAAACAGAGCAAGAGTTTGGGGGCTGAGTCGAACGCAACTGCTCCGTCATGTCAATCTAGTATAGAAGATTCACTTTCTTTCGCCACAGTATCTAATTAAAGATATTAGATTGTAATATTCTAGAAATTGAGGCGTCACGGTAGCCGAGCGGTTAGAGGCGAGACTTGTAAAGCTAATATATCTTGTGGTACTGGGTTCGATTCCCGGTCTAGAGGCCTTGGATTTTATTTAATGTTTAATATGACAAATTTACACTAAAGTATGTTTGCTAGTCGCCTCCGTCCACAACACCTAATTGGTAGTTGGACGTAAAGCACGCCTGAAAAAATAGGCAATTACTTTACTTACTTATTATCTTATTTTTACTCTCAAAATTTGAGCTCCCAAAATATTCTACTCCAAAATTTGAGTCATATGTATTTAATTCTAACAGTTTTTAATCGTAAATTACTCATTTAAATTTTTCGTTTACGAACAAAACAAAAAATAAATTTAAAAAAGAAAAAATTTACTTCGTAAATGAAAGCAAATTTAACAACATTTATATTAGAGAAGGGATTAGCTCAGGGCTCAGCGTATTGGATTCCCACGCGGAGATCCCGGGTTCGAATCCCAGCCCTCTTAGATTTGACTCTTCCTAGAAACTTCTAACAGCTTACTGTCAAGGTGATGGACAGTGTTGTCTGTAACGAGAGAATATTGTCCGGAGGCCGGGCAGCGCACTGGAAAAAGCCTAGGGCGCCAATAACCTTTAGATGTTGACGCGCCTTAAATAATTAAAATAAATAAATAAAAAACATATTTTTATGTAAAATACAGATCTTTCATTAATAACACAGCCATTATAAATCAGAAATAATTGTATAAATTATGTCTGCAAAGTTGGTTTTACTATTTATTTGTATGACGTGTAAAATTTAGGTTTGTAATTTTCTAATAAAAAAAAAAGAAAAGTAAAGTAATTTCCTATTTTTTCAGGCCGATTCAATTATAGCAAGGATTCAAGGCTATTTGTTGCACATTCAAATCTATGAACATTCAATTTAACAATGTGCAATCGGAAACATTGAAATGGAATCGTCAAATATTTAGTGTAGCGTGTGTTGCTTTTACTGCCAACAGAAGGTGCTGTTTTCTTTTAAGAAAAAGCATGTTTTTACCTGTCACAGGGGTGACATCTATAAGTAAAGTAATTAATTGCCTATTTTTAGGTGGGCTTTACGTCCAACTACCAAGGTGTCGTAGACGGAGGCGACTAGCAAACATACTTTACTGTAAATTTCTTTTATTAACCATTAAATAAAATCCAAGGCCTAGAGACCGGGAATCGAACCCAGTATCACAATGCATATTAGCTTCGCAGGTCTCGCCTCTTAACCCGCTCGGCTACCGTGGCGCCCTGTAATTTTCTAATATTGTAACAGTTTTGTTGTTTTTTAAAACTGTCCGGTAGGACATTACTATGTTGAACTGAACTACATTGTATAGAAATCGAAATAAAGTAATTATTGATGGAAAACTGACGATAAGAATGATGAAAAAATACTGAAGTAAGATTGAATGAGCTAAGGAATGTCAGTCCCATAAAGTATCTGAGGCGCTTATAATAAGGGTTCTATGAGAAACTGTATCCTTAATAATTATTTGATGCGAATGGGTACCCAGAAAAGGGGGCTAGAATTACGGTGCACCAATAGCTCCCCCTCTTTGTTCTTTATATGCACATATATATTGCATTTCAATTCAAAAAAAGGATATTGATGGTGAGAAGATATTAAAATTAACGGACGGCGCAGGCTCTGGTTTCAGTTGCTTTTTCCAACCCTCTTCATCCTTATAATATGCATCACACTCTTTGAATAATGCCAACACAAGATATAATTAAAGCCCATGAGTCCGTGTGCCCCTTATCCGTGTATATCCTCCCGGTACCCACTTACCCATCTCATCCAGGTTCAAATTAATATTAATTTATTCGCCCGGGGAATTAGTATGCAAAAACGCCGAAGAATTAGGTGTAGGCTGTATAGTGGAAAGAAGGGTTTTAGAGAGACTTGCTAGCAAGGCAAACCCAACGACTAGAATCAGCTTGTAAAGAGATGTGCTCCCTGCCATACCACTCAGCCTTGGTAATTTTATTAGTTCTGGGTCCAGGAATACTAGACGTGGCACTAAAGGCAGCCAAGCCTAATTCAATTTCGTTTTTCATACAAGACAATGTTTGCGGATAAGCATGTGAATAAGAGTTGGGTTCCGCACTTTTTACACGGGCCGATTCCACAGCCTCCTCTATCTCTATCTCTGCTTTAGACTATGCTTCAACTTCGACAGCTTTCTTTTTAAGACTTTGCTATTTCATAAATAATTTTCTACTCGATGGTATAGTGTTTACAAAGAGATTTCATCAAAAAAACTAAAAATAAGCTTTTAAATATTTAATGGCCATCTAAGTTTTAAAACTGTTCCACCTTTTTTTGTATAGTAGTTACAGCATTTCTAGTTAAGTTATTTACTTTCTATGAGTGGTTGCCAAACTTAGATTGTTTTTAAAAAATCACAACATAAATTCAAATTTCGAAAAAGTTACTTTAAAATTTATAGCTCTCTAAGCAACACTGGATAGCACTGAATATGTACGCTTTAAAACATGCATACTTTCTTCAAGAGAAAGAAGTTACCCAGTGGTAAAACACCTCCTCGTATCACTCGATTAGGAAATCGCGAAACCACTGGCATTTTAATCTGGGATTGATGCGAGATTAGAAGATTGTGGACCAAGGGATTAGAATGGGATTATATGGATTGGTGGAACTGTTTTTGGAAGTTATAACGTTTGTATGAATCCTAAAGTTCAATTCCATATGTCCAGGTAGGTTTTAAAAATGGTGTTGTACACAGGGTGTACACGGAGGAGAGGTCGAAACTTCGGGAGATGATTCAGCAGCTCAAATGCAACAAAAAAATATTCTATTCACTCTGGCCCGATTCTCAATAGTGTCTAAGATATTTGCATTTTTAACTTTTCCGTCGATATTCGCGTTTTCCACCTTAAAAAAACGGTCGTAACTTTTCTATCCCTTATCCTACAATAAATCTGCTTATTCCAAACGAAAGAGCATTAAATTACCTATAAATCTGCTTAACCCAAAGTCTCAAAACGTTTCTTATAAACCATGAAACTTTTGCTTTAATGTCTACAAAATTCGTTCTCGATGATTTTTGTTAAAATATTCAACTGTATTTTTTCAATGATTAATGAATCATGGGAGTCACCCAATTTCAGAAAAAGTTGTGCATTTATTGAGCTTCAAGACCATATGGATGTTTTTGGTTTTTAATAAATCCCTACCCCGAACAGAGGGGGTGTAAATGCAAAAAAACTAAGAAGTTGCGTAACCGACTTTTCACTGATATCGAATTATTAATTTACTCGTAAGTCAATTTGGAGAAGGAACAAAAAGAAAAGTAACCATTTTAGTTTTGAACAATTATTATTTAATAAAACGGAAGTAAAAAATATAGTAGCAATAAAACACAGCAGTAATAAAATACAATAGGTAGGTGCCTTGCCTAAAATCGCTACAAAAAATTGTTCGAATTGTTCAAACAAGGTTTTTGAAGTTTCGACCTCTCTCTTCAGTGTATACCCTGTATAAGTCGTTAATTGTTCGGTTAAAGACTGGATCTGTGGTCAACGTAATCTTTTCAACTGTCGGTAAAGACAATTTTTGACCTAAATTCTTGTCACAGTCTTGTGTTAGGGTTTCAGTTTAGTCTTTTGTTAATAAAGTACCCAAGTTAGTGGACGAAATTTTGGGGCAGAATAGGGGTTAAATTGTTGTAAATTGGTGGGAGATTTGAGTAATATTTTTGGGGGAGTTGATTACTCTAAGCTGAATATTATAGATCCTTAAGATATCGTATTGGAGATTTCGATGTACCATTGTTGGGTCGCGATAAGCAAAAAGAATTTCAGTACACAAATTTTAATTTAAAAATGGACCGTAGACATTTTGTTACACCCTATTACCCGGGTTTAGCATATTCACAGACAAATTCCAGCTTAAAAATATCACTTACGCTTATCATGAAATCACTTACGCTCGTTCTGTACACTTTACAGACGTTTTACCTTCTATCGTAGTCACAAACTCTTGACACTAAGCAGAGCTACAGTAGCAGTAATTTTTGTCTTTAATTTAGCCAATCCCTGTTCAATCTACTGCCCTTTACTGTGGGTAAGAGTTTATAAAAAGCTTGATGAAACAATATTTTTAATGTCACAGTAATATTTCACGTAATAGGTGTTTGAAATGTTGGTAAAATTAGTTTTTTTGTAAAAAAAAAAAATAGACGCTTGCCTCATAGAATTAATAATTATACAAAAGAATTCTTTTTGTACAAAAGTTCTATCAGAATGGAGTTATATAGAAGTGTAATAGAGAAGTGGAGGACTAATATATAGGTCGAAACTAGAGCTTTAATGTAACATGGTGGCAGGCAAGTAGAACTGAAGTTAATGAGCTGTTCTCCAGCGTGTGCACATCTTGGGCATACATACAAAGCAAGCACTCATTTATTTTCTCTCACGATCCTTATCTAATCGCCATCAATCACATAGCGTTCGTTTTAAATAAAAGAGAGAGATTGGCTAGAAAAATAATAATAATAATAATAATAAAATCGCAAGAGAATAGACTAGGCAACAGCAAAAACACTTTGCGATTGTTCTCACTTTATAGCTAAAGGACATTGCCCTGTTATTTCCTACCAATTCATTTTCAATTCAAACGTATCAATTACTTTTTTTTAAAAAGATATAATGCCTAAAATATCAATTTTAATTAACAAAAAACAATTATTGGCTTAGAAGATTAGTGTATTCATTCTCTTGATAAGAGTAGTTACTGTCTTTTGATTTTTATCCGTCACAGCACGTTTCTTCATCATATTGCTGACCGTTATCTGAACTTTCACCCATCATCCAACGGGTTCGAATCCAACTGCTGCTGGCTCCCAGATTTTTTACTCTTCAGAAGATCTTCTTACATCTCCGTAATGGAAAGTACGAGGTGTGGCTATTACGAGTAAATAACGAGACTATTGCTGTAAAACATTTTATTTTAAATTCATACATACGAGGGTCGTTTGAAAAGTCCGTGCAAAGTCAGAGAGATAGCACTACTGGCGCGTATCGAGGTTATGTTTAGTTAGTAGCATCTCTTGGAAGAACACACACCAAGTTTCAGCCAGAGCGGTCTATTTCATTGTGTTTGGCATTCGTTTGAATCGAGGAAGTCGAGTGATTTTCAAAAAATGGACGAAAAAGAATTTCGTGTGTTGATTAAACACTACTTTATGAAAGGCAAAACGCCTCAGGAGACTAAAGAGAAGCTTGATAAACATTATGGTGAGTCTGCACCTTCGATTAGAACAGTTTATAAGTGGTTTCAAAATTTTCGGAGTGGCCATATGGGCACAAGTGACGCTGAACGTTCTGGACGCCCTGTTGAGGTTACTACTCCAGAAATCATCGATAAAATCCATGATATGGTGATGGATGACAGAAGAGAGTGAAGGTGCGTGAGATTGCTAGTGCTGTGGGCATCTCGAATGAACGGGTACATAATATTTTGCATCAACATTTGGACATGACAAAGCTATCCGCAAGATGGGGGCCGCGATTGCTCACGCTTGACCAAAAACGAAATCGTGTGAAGTGTTGCAAGGACGGTTTGCAGCTGTTCCAGAAGAATCCGCAGGACTTTAAGCGTCGTTTCGTCACTGTGGATGAAACATGGATACATCACTACACTCCTGAGACCAAAGAACAATCTAAACAATGGGTTACCAAGGGGGAATCTGCGCCAAAAAAGGCGAAGACCGTTCCTTCGGCCGGAAAGATTATGGCGACTGTCTTTTGGGGATTCGCAAGGAATAATCCTCATCGACTATCTGGAAAAGGGTAAAACTATTACAGGTGCATATTATTCATCGTTATTGGACCGTTTGAAAACCGAGCTGCAAGAAAAACGCCCACGATTGGCCCACAAAAAAGTCCTTTTCCATCACGACAACGCACCAGCTCACACCTCAGCAGTTGTGGTCGCAAAATTAATGGAAATAGGGTTCCAACTCGTTTCACATCCACCATATTCTCCAGACTTGGCTCCCTCGGACTACTATTTGTTCCCCAATATGGAGAAATGGCTGGCGGGAAAAAGATTTTATTCAAACGAGGAGGTGATTGCAAAAACGAATGGCTATTTTTCAGACTTGGACAAATCCTATTATTCGGAAGGGATCAACAAACTAGAGCAGCGTTGGACGAAGTGTATAAGCCTAAAAGGAGACTATGTTGAAAAATAAAAAAGGTTTACCCCAAAAAATTAAGTAGTTTTTATTTTTGCACGGACTTTTCAAACAACCCTCGTATTTAGTTATTATCACCTTCACTATACACCCCTCCCCTATCCCTACCACGCTGCATGCGGATTTACCATTGTTCGAAATAGTGCTGGAAGTCCTTTTCTGTGAGCTCCTGCATGACGCGTACCGCTTTTTCTTTCACAGCTTCAACTGGACTGAAATCGTGTTCCTTTTAATGCAGATTTGACTTTGGGAGAACAGATAAAAGTCATATAGGGCCAGGTTAGGCCAATAAGGGCGGATGGCCTATAACTGCGAGCTGGCGCGTTGTCTTGATGGAGAACCCATGACTTGTTCTTTCACAAATCGGGTCGTTTTTTTCCTTACTCTTTCACGGAGTTGGGCAAGCACCTCACGGTAGTAATGTGGATTAATTATAATCGATATTTTCACGTCCGTTTTAGACGTGGAAGGGCGACCCGGGCGGTCATCATCTCCGTCGTCTTCTCGGCCATCTTGGTAACGCTTGAACCACTCAAAAACTCGCGCACTTGATAAACTTTCAACGCCATAAACTTCTTTTAATAAAAGATAAGTTTCAGTAGCGGTTTCACCAAGTTTCATGTGAAATTTCGCGACAATTCGTTGCTCTACTACAATGTGTAGTATCATGTTTTCGGCAAAACGAAACTAACACCTCTTACACAAACGACGGTTCCAGTCGGACAGATTTCTCTACAAACACGTGAGACCCTGCAATCGAAAGAGAACGCTGCACAGCTGTCGGTCGTCAAGATTTGGCGCATGCATAGTTCTTCTGTAGCAGCATCAGTCTCGTTATTTAATAGCCACACCTAGTAGTACTTAGGTCAAAAGCTCGGCAAAAATTCAAAAAATCATGACTAAAATTGGCATTATTCTATTCTTCCTCCTGGGCTAATGAATCACGTCACCAAAAAAAACAATGAACAATACCAGTACTAATATAGTTTGGGAGAGGATTTGGTTTACCATGGGTTGGAACCTCTACTGTTAATCTTTAGATCTTTTCATTTCACCAGCTTCTTCTTACAGCTCACTGTCCGGTAATGGATAGTGTTGTCTATAACAAGAGAACACTATCTAGATAACCGGCAGTGTATTGGAGAAAGCTTTGGGCGCCAATAATCTCAGCTGTTAACGCGCCTTAAATCATTAAAAAATAATAATAGTTTATAGTATTTATTTAATTTCTGGATTCTCATTTCTACCTTAATTATCGCTACTTTAATAAAATATCATCTCAACAATTTCTAAACCCTAATTCTCTCTTTAGGGCAAGGTTAGGGTTTCCAACTCTATAAATTCCAACAAAAAAAAAGACACCCTAAAAAAATTAGGTACATACAGGGCCGTCGACAGGATTTTGGGGCCCGGGAATATACAGGGTGTTCAGCATTAAGACTACCATTACTTCGGGAGGCGATTCTGGGCATCATTTGCAACAAAAAATTCTATATAAACTATGGCTCGATTCGGCTCCGTTTTATAGATATTTTTAATTTTATGTTTTTTCAAGGTATCACTACTTTTTCGCAAACAGTTGTCTATATTTCTCAAACTATTGTAGCTAAAGCAATTTCAATAAGCTCATTAGAAAGAAGGTTAAATTTTCTTTTAAGTAAGCTAATTTATATTTCAAAATAATAATATCAAGTATTTCACTTTGTGGCCCAAACATAGCAAGTTTCTAATTTTTTTTCAAAAATTTTCGACTTGAGTTTTCTGAAAAATATTATATAAATTTAAAACGTGCACTATTCATGAAAAACATCTACATACAATCACCTTTCGAACGGTATACAACGCATTGGGGTTATTTTAAAAATTGATGCAGAAATCTGTGATTAATTGCAAAAAAGTTGGCCTCAAAACAGCGTCGGCACTATGAAAGCAATTCACCGACCATAAGAATATAATTAATCAGAATCATCAAATCCAGTACCATTTTTTTGCATTTTGTTCATCGTTACATCAATAAACTGTTGACCTATTCAGTTCAGTTAGAACAGAAAAACAACACGCCAAATGAAGAAGTCTCGGAAGTTAGAACTTAAATCAAAAATACAATAAAATAGATTTGTGTGAATAATATCTGAAAAAAGGATCAAAGGCGTCCTTTCCTAATTTAAGAAAGGACAAGGACAACCAGGTGTTAAAAAAAAGGACTGTCTTTTCCAAAAAAAGGGTAGTTGGCAATCCTAGGCAAGGTTTAATGGAATTATACTAAAACTAGTATGAGATAAGTAGAATAACAAGTTTGCTTTTTTAAAAAGAAAAGGGAAAAAATGCAGTAAACGATAAAAGCTACTTTTAAACGTGTGAAGGAGAAGAATAAAAAATCTTCCTCAACATTGAAAGGAATAAGAAGATTCTAAGGATGAAATCTGAAGCCCGCTATGTGTGAATTTGGGAGCTGCCAATCTCCTGGACAAGTGCAAGTAATTAGAAGACATAAATATTAAATAATAGAATTGTAACACGGAATGAAGCAGGCTGAACAACATTTTCTCTCACATGTACAAAGAAGAATAAGTTTATAACAAAAAATAAAAAAAAATAAAAGGGATAAAAAAAATACTGGGAGAGCACACCTAATAATGAGTTTGTAGGTTGGCGACATTGTTTCAACACGTGGTCAACGGCCGCTCCTGCGACGGGCTTACTTTTTGCCCGGTTGCTGATCGCCGACTAGCAGAATGTTGGTCCCCAGGCTTTCAACTGTTTTATCTTTGCCGATCTATTTTTTTTCTAAACCACTTACCTTTCAATCACATCAAATCAAACTATACTTACAATTTTTTTTTTTAATTCTTATTTTACCTTCTCTTGTTCCTTGTAAGAAATTAGAATTGTAATCGGCTCACAATTCAGATTACTTTACTTTTTTAATATTTAATTATTCGATAATAATAAATTGTCGCCTGCACAATATTAACAAAAATCAAATTTAGCAATGAAATTTTTAAAAATTTTAAGAAAAGTCCGGAAAAGCCACTCCGTATTTTAAGATTTTCTCGCAAATGGCTCCATCAATTTTATTTAAACTTTGTAAAGTAGATTACAAATACGGTAAAATCTACAATTTTTTTAAAAAAATGTGGTTAGGTTCGCAGTAATATCTTTTGACTTGTTGACGCATGGGTCAGATGTGCGAGATGATAACCGTAAGTAAAATAATAATAATAATAATAATAATAATAATAAATTGCTGTTCATTATTAGGGACTACGTCATCTTCAGGGCTAGTTTACAAAGTAATATTTTTACATTACAGGGTTGGTGTGTCTTCTGTCTTATCTGTTCATGGACTCATGGTTTTTCAACGTTACTCTTTTTCGTGCACTTTTTGACGATACTGGACAGTTTTGATTATAAATTTGGCGAATAATAAACAAAGATGGCTCTTTAGTGACAATCACAACCGCCTTTTCAATGAACAGACAAGACAGAATACATACCAACCCTGTAATGTAAAAATATTACTTTGTAAACTAGCCCTGAAAATGACCTAGTCCCTAGGTCGAAAGCTCGGCAGAATAAATGTATCACGACTGAAATGGCAATTATTTTTTCATCCTAATAATAATAAATTTATAGCTCTCAAGTTACCACCATAGCAAGGAGGTGAGCATACAAAGCTGATAACACAATAAACATTACAAAATATTAATCTGACACTAGTGCTGGGTTCTTTGAAATCCTGTAAAATAGCGAAATTTACATGAAAAAGTACATATGGGTATAAGAATCCTTATTTAGACAATATAACGGACATCTTCAGCATCTTAACATATACAATAATTACAAATGATATTTTGAAGAAATGAATGTTATGTCAGAGAATAATTCAAACACAAAACTACAAAAGAGACAACAATAGTGCATGTTTAAGCCCTACAATAATATTGATCTTACTCTTAATTCCTCGATAGTAAATTTACAAATATTGTTTGCTTTGATATCATCTAAGCACAATAATTTTTCCAAATTGGACTAAGTTAGAAACTTGCTCCTCTTGAAAATGAAATAGTAAGTATTTATTTCTCAGGTCAATTTAAAATTTTACATTCTGTAAAGAAATGACAAAGATCGTCCTTACAACTAGCCTCATTACACAATTTACATTGGCTTTCAGGATAAAAAATGTGTGTTTCAGTCCATTAATAAAGAATCGCACAGATTTTTTAGAAACTAGTCTAATCTGAGAAATAATTCTGATTTGAGGAATTGAATTCAGGTACGTTTCTTGGCCACCCAATAAACTAATATTTCTGTAGAACTAATTAAAAGTTGAATTTTTTAGCAAAATCTATATCTTTACTCCAACAAGTGGTTACTGAATGCGCTAATACAGTCTTTTTTTATATTTTATAATGATATTATGGTCCTCACAACTCCAAAGATGTTCTTTACCAATAGTAGCTAGATTAGTAGTAAAGTAAACTGAATTGAGTCCTTGTGACTTTTTTCTCTTACCGAAGTTGAAAAATCACCTCAAGGGAGCTCATTTTGGGACGGTCAAAAACATTCAACCGACCATCTGAAGGCTATTCCAGTAGCGGAGTTCGAGCACTGCTATGAGGAATGGAAGAAACCGTCTCCAGCGCTGTGTGGCTTCAGAAGGAAGTTATTTTGAAGGTGACAATATAGAATTGTAATTCTTTTTGAATACAAAAAATTTAAAAAAAAAAAATCAGTCTCATTACTTAATTTACAGACCTCGTACAACTTGTCCTATCGTACAGTTTTAATATACCACTTAGAGTTATTTTTGCGTTTATATTTTGACTACTTGAATGTTATACTTTTATGAATTTATATTTTAAAAAAATACGAATATGTAAAGTAATGGATTCTATGGAATTCTTTAGGACAAGTTACAAATGGTGTAAATTTAGAGTTTCACCCTGACTACAGAATATCCAGATGAATAACCACGTAACGCTATTAGTACTTTGTAAAGGTATTAAGAGGGTTGTAGGTTATAAGTTTTCAAATAGTTGTAAAGTGGGTGGTTACAAATAATTTGTAGTTTACTAGAGATTTTAATTGTTTAAACAAAAATTACATTTTACTGTTTCAACATGTTTTGATTTAAACCAAAATACTGGGTTTAGAAATATCGTACAAAATTTAAAGCATTAAACTTGATTACATTGGACAACACTTATTAGTAAAGTAGTAGTTGTAAAGTAATCGCCTATTTTTTCAGGCGGAATTTAACGTCCAACTACCAATTAGGTGTCGTGGACGGAGGCGACTAGCAAACACACTTTACTGTATATTTCTTTCAATAACCATTAAATAAAATCCAAGGCCTAGACACCGGGGAATCGAACCCAGTACCACAGTACATATTAGCTATACTGGTCTCTCCTCTAACCGCTCGGCTACCGGGCGTCTAAGTAGCTAGATAACTTTTTAGTTGTAGTGCCCAGTTATACGGTATGGAAGGGCAGTCGGTAAGAGCTTTCAATCTTCGAAAGGCAATATAAGGCAACCTGTTTCGAGGTAATTTCAAAATTTGTAACCACCAACCACATCATTCTGGAGAACACTTTTAATTTTAAATGAGATCGCCCTGTCTCAAGCCGAATAACCGTAAGTAAAGTACGAAATTTCAAAACCAAATACCTGATGGATGGAAATCCGAAATTATAAACATCGGATCCAAAACAAAAAACATGCGTGCCTACTACGAATAAAATCCGGAAATCAAAAATACCACTTTAACTTCAAACAATTTTACTCGAAAAAAAATTTGAGGGTATTTAAGAGAGATTGGCGGTAATAATTAGAATTGAGTATAACTTAGAGGTTCAGAGTTAGGTCAAAATTTGAGAGTTAAAATTCTGATAATAGTAACAACAGAAAGTCATGTTGAAAAAGAAATTGGTCTAATGGAATTTGGAGTTACTTGGCCATCAAATTTTTCAAAAATTCTTTTTTCATATTTTTTATTATAAGAACCTGTCATACAGCAACTAAAATTTAGCAAAATTTTGACGTTTATAGAAAACTTCTATGTAAAGATCTCAAGAGATTGTCGTGTGAGTTTGAAACTGAATTTCAAAAAAATGGGAGTTGGTGGGTTTTCAGGTTTATAGTTAGTGAGAAAGGTGTAAATACAATAAAAGTGAATGAACAAAGTCCACACGTATCTAAAGCTGTGTCCCGGGATCTAGAAGACAATATTATTTAGAGGATGATCGGTCATCATTAGCAGCTAGGATTACAAGAGCGCCGGAGGCAATGTATTTATATTAGCTGGGTATTGACTATGTTGGATAAGCGTCTACTCTGCGCCCGCCGTACCCATTGTGCTCTTTTGTTTCTAGACCTATTGTGGGTTTACCCATACCCATGGCTACCGCCGCTTTCTCTTCGGGCTACTGAGGCCCATGTACCCCATCTATCTTAATAGAGCTTAGGTTCCCACCGCACCACAGCTCCTTGCAAGACCCCCTAGCCACGCGAATTATCCTCTACCATCTATATTATTTTATTGGGATCTACCCAGCCGGTCGCTTCACCAAATCTAAACACCTCTATGTCAACTCCTTGTTAATGGTTAAAGTCATGTGAATCCATCCATTGGAACGTATCCAATTAAATGACGAACAAAATCTGATTGAAAAGATGTCATATTAATGAGGCATATACAAAGCAAAATGTGGCTTCAACACATAAGACTTCCTTTAGTACAATCATCAAGAAGAGGACCCTCGAGTTTATAGAACTATCGACCGAGAACGAGTACTCATCCTTTAAGGATAAGAGCTCAAAATTGATTTGGATGATTCATAAATTCGTGTATTTCTATTTCAATATTTTTGTTTTGCAGAAAAGCCAAAAATGTTGGAAAGGATATTGCCTCCGTGTGAAACGTAGAGTGGTTTATCTTAAGATGCTGCCTCCTTCTAGACTTCAAGAAATCCTTGGCAGCTACCTGGGTTTTACGGGTATATACCACTCTTGTTAAAACACTCATAATCTTTAAATTTGGGAACATCTGGGGGCCGAAGTGGACGGGCCACCACGTAGATGATACTTACTACCAGCTCCCGTCTCTTTACTAGAAATACATTTCCTTTTCTTTGTAATTTGGCCGAGCCACCCAAGGAACGTCTAGCGAACTTTGAAAACATGGCATAGTTCATGAGCTCCCACTTCTCATGAGAGTGTAGGTAGTATCCACGTGTTAGAAGTGAAATATATTTAACCTTGAATCCTCCAAGGATAGTTTTTTAAGAATATTTTGGGACGGCTGGCATTTCTCTTCCTAAGAGTACCTAATATTAATTTTTGTGATTATGGTAAAAAAAATTTGTCGATTTAGCAGCATCTAAAGAATGGAATGAATATCAAATAGATTTGAAGCTGCAACTCCACCAACAACTTCTTCTGTAAAAGTGTAAAAAAAACAGAATATCCTGGAGCTTTTAAATAGAAAGGATGCTGTCACACCAAAACAAATATGATTTGAACGGTACCAATTGGACAATATATACATCAGGATTTCGCTATCAACCTCCAGCATGATAAAGACCGATGATGCGGATTCAGGTCATGCTAAGGAAGCTTTGGAGATTTATCTGAAGCGTCAAGAATATCAAGTTTTAACCCATCAAAGCCTAAAGTGACCATATGGTCACAGTTGAATTTTGCCACATTTAATAGAATGCTGTTCATTCTAGACAATAAATTTAGATTTTCTCTTTACTATTGTATACGTTAGTGTATGTTATTCGTAATAAGGGATGGAAAATCATAATAACTAGTGTTTTCAGTTAGTTACGCTTTTTTGAAAAAACCTGTTTCAATCAGCTTGGACACTAGTTTATTGTTAGCAATTTTTTAGTTTATTAAATATGTCATAATTTTTGTTTTTTATATGAAACACAATAACCAATAGTTGTTATAAATTATGTATCAATAACAAAGTTCAAGACTTAAATTTATACTTATAAAATCACATTCGAAAGCTGTGTTACCATTTGGTCACATCAGGTCATTGGACTACTATTTCATTTTTCTTTTTTTCCCAATAATGCACATTTCAAAGTCAAAGGTGGGCTGATATTCGAGGAGGCATTAAACTTACTACAATAACAACGAATCCGATGATGAATTTGTTGGTGAGCCGGAATTTCTTATTGTTCCACCTGAAGCGGCTGTCATTACAGTGATGATGAAATGGGGAGGGGGAAGCATATTAGATTGGAAACGCGGAATTGAGGTTGTACGTCGGAATGACCATTCCGCACTTACTTTAGCAAGGATATTTCCACTTGGAACAGTCAATAGGAATTGCCATTGGAAACAAAAATATATGCATTTCTCGCCCGAATGTAACTGTAACATGGGCGGAACTGATGGATGAAGATATAATGGCTTACCGATTACATATACGCGGTAAGAAATGGTGGTGGCCCATATTCACGTGGTGAGTGGGTGCAGTGCTTCACAATGCTTGGGTGTTTTATAAAAATCACTTCATGTAATGTACCAAATTATCGATTTAATGTAATGTACCAATAGAATTCCGAGGACGGTTGTGTTGAGTTACCTAACAAATTATAAAACAGCCTCAAAAAAACAGGACTTCCTTCAATATACACATTAGATGAAGATCTGAGATATGATCTGGGACACTTTGTGATTCTGGTACCAAATGATAAAAGAAGGAGATGTTCCTCTGTGGGCACAATGCAGAAAAAACGAAGTAGGCTTGTGAATACCTTGTTTTGAAACCCACCGTTCGAAACAATCAGGTGCAATTTTTATGTTAAACATTTTTTAAAATAAGGAAAGTTTTTTCCGTATTTATAATCAAGTAAATGAGGCATTTTTGTTGAAAAAAGATGGCGTTGTATACTAGTACCCTATTGACCTGATGTGACCATATGGTCACAGGCCATTAACAGAGATTGGCGAATAATATCTTAATTTATGTTTTCTATATTATTAGCAACCTATTTGATAGATAAAATAAAAAAGTTTTGGAAAATTCCCCCCCCCCCCAAAAACTCCGGCTTTGAAGGGTTAACACTTTGCAGTTCATAGTTTTTACCCTTGTTCTCAAAATATGTAAAATATTTGTTACGATTTCGTAAATACTTCTTAGTAAGGGAAAAGAGAATATTTTCTAAGGACAGCTAATATTTTTCAATACAAAGTTAGAAGAAGAAATAGTAATCACATAAAATGTATTTTACTAACAAATAATGCACTGAAACAATAGTTATACTATTCGCCCAGTTGCATTACTATTTGCATTACATTTACTACAATATTTTAGGATAGATAAAAGCCCATAAATTCTCATCAGCATGAAAGATGCCATTATTGTATTACGTAACAACTGCTGTAAATAATCTTACCTTCTTTTTTTTTTTTGTAATTATATTACTGTTTTTTATCTATTTTATATTATTTCTATTCTTTACAAAATTATTGTACTCATAATGATGGCGCTCATAATTTTAAAACTGTTGTAAATAATGTTATTTGATTTGAGTAATCATAAAACTGAAACACTATTCCCTTTATTACAGCTTTATGTTACTGTTTTTCTACGCGGTAATAAAATTTAAGCTTTCTCACATCGTAAGTCTTTTCATTCATACTATATTTTGTATTCAAAATGTTTAAAAGTACATTTCGCTGTTTTTTTAAATATTTTTTTTAGCAGCTTTTATTTATTAATCTAGTAACTGTCCTTCAATTTCCTCTATTAGCAAAAATTATTTTTTACATTCACTAATTAAACTACGTAAGAAAAGTACGTATATGCGATCGTGTTAGCTTAATGGTTTCCAGTTTATTTTTAAATGAATCAACAAACAAGAATGGAACTCTGAACATCATTTTAAACAATCACTCCAGCAGTAGATAAAGTTCCGCTGATGCACAATATCAACTTATAATGCAAGTATTGCTTAAAAACAATAATGTTAAGTACGTCTGTAAACCAGATATGCGACTTTAAGAAATAGACTTTTAAAGGTTTGGAATTTAAAACGGAATTATTGATTATTCTAAAGTTAGAAAGATAATTAAAAATTAGGTACGATTCAGTTACAAATCAGCACAAAACTGTAACAATCATGACTAAGGAACGGATTTTTATGTATTTAAAAATGCCAAATATTTAATTAAAATATGCATTTATTTTCGTCAATTATGTGGAAAATATGTGATTTTCTTAAAATATTTTCTGGAATATTTAAGTAAAATGGACAATTTTTTTTTATGAAAATGGATTTTTTTTGGGGGGAGGGGGGCAAGTTATAATTATTTATACAAGAAAAGAACATTTTTACAATTTATAATAATTTATTAGGAACAAAATAATTTGTTTTTACAAGTTATAATGATTTATACAACAAAGAACATTTTTACTATTTATAAAAAGATGTGTTAAATTTTCAATTTTGAAAACTTCACTCTTCGAAATTGTTTGCAACCACATGAAATTTCAAATGTTGGAACGTAAAGTGACGACGATCTGGGCGTAAGATGGACTTGTAACGACTAAAATCCTTTGAAATGAGGATTTTTAAGTTTGTGGAAAGGGATATCTGCTCTAACCAAAGCCCGACACAGATCTGTACTCAGAGTAGACTTACTTGATGATGGAGATGTAAGGAAGGCCTGATAGGACGTCCTCTCTTTCTTTCTGTTTTTATTCTCTATGTGCGATCCGGTGGCAATATGTTGGGTGACTTGGGAACGTTGAGAGCAAGAAACGCGCTTGTCACAAACTGTGCAGCACAAAATGTCTCCATCACTTCGAAAAAGTTCTGCTGGAAACTCGCGAAGATATTTAGCAACTAGTTGTTTGTTTTAGGCCGATGTTCGTGGCATTTCACCCAGAAAAGAATACACTAAGTGACCGAACGGAATGAATTGGACACTTCAACGAACGAGCTGAAAGAACAGACAACGTCAGACAACTTCAAAGAACTAACAAGTGCCCGTCACTGTTTAGCAGCATTCTGTGTAAATTACAATAACCATTGTACCCACTGTGATTCACAGCCCTAAAGTCTGTGGTTCACAGTTCCTGTCAACCACCTCCCAATTATGAAAATATGCCCAAAATGAAAAATATGAAAAAATATGTACATATTTTGATTAAATATGTAGAAATATTTATTTATTTTAATCAAATATGTATAAATATGCGATAACATCCAAATATGTGGAAATATGTGAAATAAAAGTAGACTCAAACAGCTTAAAAAGTGTCAGTATGAATACTTCTAGTTGAAAAACGTCTGTGAATTGCCTAGAACAAAATTTGTAAATACATACGAATCCGTTCCCTAATCATGACCCAAACTGAGACAGTTATAGCCACTTATTAACATAAAAACAGTAATAAAGTACAAGATACTACTAAAACCTATCCTGACAAACCCCTGTCAAATTTGGATAACAACTAGCAAACGACTGACCCAACAACTAAAGACATTACACCAAAAAATTCACTGAACGTCTCTTCGTTCACCAAAAATACACAAATTCAAGAAAATAGATTTCGTGTTGCATTAAATAAAAAACACAGTCTTCTAACAATTCTAGGACTATAACAACCATTACACTTGAAAGATATAATTTTGTAACTTGGTTAGCAGTAATTGACTTGATTTACTTCTTAGTTAGTAGTTACTACATCTTGTAAAAAGATAGGTGATGCACTTGATAAGATTTATATAACATCTAAAAGGTTTAGAAATTAAAAAAAAAAAAAAAAAAAGCATGAAGAAACCAAGAATGCTATTTTTGAACTTATAGTCGATTAAAAAATAATAAACAAAAATTAAATAAAAAACTAGCAATCAATCTAAAGATAAACAAATAGGAGAAAACAAAAATGATTATTTTTACTAATAGTCGAATAAAAAGATAAGAGTATTGAATACATCAAAAACATTTAGAAATCAATTCTAAAAATAAAAAAAAAGGGGGAAACCTAGAATGATAATTTCAAAGTTTTAGTCGAATAAAAAGAAATAAAAACAAAGATTTACATCAAAAGGTTTAGAAACCAATTCTAATAAAATATTTGGGGAAATAAACAAAACTAACTTTAAACTAACAGAGAAAATTAAAGAATATATTATGAAGGTTCAGAACAATTCTAAAAACAGCATATGGAAACCAAGAATAGCAATTTTGAAGTTACAGACGATTAAAAAAGAAAAGATCAAAGAATACCTCAAAAAGGCTTAGTGAACAATTTGGGTAAACAAAGGAAGTTTATTCAGAACTTCGAATGTTCTAAAAGAAAATACAAAAGAATACATTAAACAGGTTTAGAACAATAAAAGTTCATAATATGCATACATATAATAAAATTCTGAGAAACATGTTGGGGAAACAAAGAATGCTAATTGTGAATTAATAGTGGATTAAAAAGGAAATATTAAAGAATTTATCAGAAAGGCTGATAGAGAAGACTTGTAGTATTCAAAACTAATCAACTCTGAACGTAGCCAAGACGTAGATAAATATTAATTTGTAAGTAATAATTAAATGATAACCTGCTATTTTCATGCAAGAATAATAAAAATACAATTGAAACTTAAAATAAGTAATTGATAATAAAGTCTTACCTTGTTTAAAGTATATCCAAGTCCATCAGCATCTCAGTAGATCACCAGTCCAATAGCACTTGACACTTGACACTATTTAAAATAATTCACAACACTATTCGCACTAAAACTGTATATCACGCACTCAGTACAACTTAAACACAATTTATAAAACCGAACTTCACTTTAACACGCACTAATATTCACTTAAAAAATCACGGTAATAAAGAGACACGACTAACGAGTTAAAGATGGCCGCCGGTAACTGGTCAGCTGATCAGCTGGTAAAGGAAGGTTATCTAAGCAGAGTGACCAACTTTTTAAAAAATCTATTTTCATTCATAATCTACAAACAATTAAATGTAATTAGTGACTTTTTATTACGAAATGTTAAGCTGAAAAATTTGTTTATTTATTTGCATTGATTTAATTAAATCTTTTTTGATATTTTTAAGTCGACTTTAAAATAAATCGATGAAATAAAATCCCTAATTAACTAATTACATTTTATTTTTGTGGGTTATTAATAAAAATAAATGAAAAAACAAATTGGTTACTCTGCCTAAATAACCTTAATTTAACAGCTGATCTGCCTGGCCAGTTACCGGCGGCCTTTTTAAAACCTTTTTGATGCATTCTCTAATTGTTACTCTTTAATCGTCTATAATTTCCCAATTAGCATTCTTGGTTTCCCCAATTCGTTTTTTTGGATTTGATATCTAAACTTTTTTGATGCATTAAAGTCATAAGTAACAAGTCGAGAAATCTTATCAAGTGCATCACCTCAAATATCACAAGAATTTACTATTAACAAGTCAATCACTGCTAACCAAGTTACCAAATTATATTCATTAAGTTGGGTTTGCCCGTTTTTGTTTATGAAGACGTTTTGTTAACATGGCCAAACTTTTTGGCGTTTCAGACGGATTGAAATATAAAATTGGGTGTTCCGCGCCCCGAACTTAGAAAACTAAATATTGCGGTACACTGGAATAAAATGAAAACCAAATTTGAAGTACTGTTCATTTTTATTGGTGTTTCATTGCTCCTAAAGCAAGAAAGATGATCAATTTCAGCCATACTGAAAGTAAAGTAATCGCCTATTTTTTTTTCAGGCGCGGCTTATCGTCCCACTACCAATTAGGTATCGTGGACGGGGCGCTGAAACTCGTACTTTACTATAAACAATTTTTTCTAGCAAATAAAAAAGTAACCAAACGCGGGATTCGAACTGATGATCTTCCGCATATAAAGCCACAATCTTGACCACTAGACCAACACTCGCCCCAGCATAATTAGACTGAAATTGGCAACAATCTTTCTTCACTCAGTTTTATCATTTGTGTGTGATTTTTTAAACAAATATTTTTTAAAGGAAAATTCATTGTTTGGAATTACTTAGGTGGATGGAGATGTTGAGGCTTTGCTCTCAACTTCCCCATTCCAATATAGTATTTATTTTGAGAAATCTTAATCACAAATCGTGGTGTTATGTGTCTGTGTTTTGGTGCGTTGACAATAGTATTAGCTAAACAAATAAGAAGCATTGGCGTGAAAAGTGTTAAGCAGAAACAGTAATATCCAAGTTGTAAGTTTAGCGTGGTTGGAGCAATAGACATGCTAACCAAGATGGTGAGGATGCGCGTGTGGCTGCTTCTAAGCAAAGAGTACTGCAGACGTTACTCCCTCGGGGAGAAGTACACTATAAGCAACACTCCTCTCCCTGCTTTCAATATGCCTCTATAATTAAACAGTAGAAATAAATTCGGGTTTTAAGGCAATATTGGGAGGGTATTCAAGAGACGGAAGAGGGTAGAGGAGCAAAAGATATCGGGAGTAAGCGTAAGCCAGCTAGATATTGAAGTAGGGCCTCGGAGATATATATAAAGCGAAGATATTACTTCTCTTGTACGGTCATATCTGTGAGACTTGGTTTTGTAAGGTGTACTAACGGTACTGGGAATGAGCAAGGAAATAAGCAGAAGGGAGTTTAGACTGGGATGGGTTTTCCAAGTAGAGCCGAGAGAAGGCTTCTAGAAGGACGACGCTTACGGAATAATTGGCTAATACTATTAAGAGACCGGGTAGGGGTTCTTAACACCTTGTCCTCCGCGTTCGGCTGTTTCCCCGTCTCCATGTTCCAATTCTTACGTCTACCACTAATACAATCTCCCGTACGCTCTCTTCTGCCCAACACTGTGCCAGCCGCCTAGCACACCCCACCCTCAGCGCGCAACACCAAAAGCGTCAAACCATATTTATCCTAACTTCCCATCTTACACTTTTACTTCCACCACGCCAAAGCATCTTCCTAAGAAGATGGCTTTGTTCTCTTCAAACAACCAACAAACCGGTCCATTCTTTTCCATTAGATTATAACAACTTGTCTACTTTTATTTTTACCATAAACCAGGCCTTCCCAGAAATCGTTAACATTTCTTAGAAATAAATAGTCACTAGAAAAGTTTGGGACATAGTGAATTCTTTTGAAAATATGGTGGCCGATTTAATCCTGTCGTAGCATGCATGTTTACGTATTTGTATCCCTAACCGGTTTCGGACTCACATCCGTCATCACGGGAAGAACCAATCAGTTCGGTGTAGAGAATTTGATTTCATTTATCTACGTAATGGATGAATTATTCGACAAATTATTACACATAAATGCGGCATATAGTGGAGAGGGGGCACATTTGAACAGAATTTACATTTTCTGTTACAGAGCGCACCAGTATCGTATTATAGAACCTTTTTATTTTGTTTTCTACAACTTTCAACCCTTCTGAAAAGATCTATACCAATAAACAGTTGGTACTTTACATACATATCTATATTTTTTTAATTTAAAAATTTTGTGTCAAATGTTAATATCTGCCCCACTGGTGGGGTACCTTTGAACACAATATAAAATAGAAAGAAATGATATTACCTTTACTCTGAATCTACCTTCTATCAGTTATTTCTCTCGCTACTACATTACTTGCTCTTTTAAACCACTGAAATCTAGTTCAAAAACCAAGTGTACCCGAAGTGATGGGTGAACAAAATATTCGGTTTGTTGCGCTTCTTAATGTAGGTTCGGAACACTTTCCCCTTCTCTACGATTGAACCAAAAAAAATGTCACAAACTTGCAGGTCGGTAGGGCACATTTTAACTGAGGATGTTGAAATGTGCCCCCTCTCCTTCCATAAAAGAAAATATAATATCCAACACATTTTGCAAGCAAATGAGACTTTTGTAAATACTAGATTTAAAAATACGAATTCCAAATGTTAATATGGACTAACAATACCTACACCTTGTCCACTACAATCTTCCACAATACACTTCGAAAGCTGCACCAAAAATTTTACTTCCACCTTACAAAATATAACATTCCTCAATTCTGGACTTTACCAAACAGTGAAAACGAAGGGAAACTCTGTCAATTATACAACAGGTCTACCACAAAATATGGAGAAAATTACCAATCATAAATGTTTTAAATATTTGGCGAGAAATTTTAAAAATCTTATGGTGTTTCTTTCGAAGCGTCAAATCTCAATAAGCTTTCTACTGGAGAGATTATTCCAAAACTTCAAATCAATTTGCTCAAGTTGGACAGGCAATCGCTTGAATATTCCCATTTTAGTGATATTTATAATAGCCTACCACTCTTGGGCTGAAGTATCTCAAGAGTATATTAATATTAGACAACCCTTTAGGCTAACTAGGTTGATTGCTCAGATGCGAACTTCTGATAAATATTTTATCAAAAATATCTTTACAGAAATCCATTCATATTATAAATTGTAAATTGTGTACAATTTGTGATATGCATGTTGAGGAGGATTTCTAGCATCTGTTTGTTGTTTGTCCTTTGGACACTTCAATAAAGAATCATTTAACAGTAATCTGCCCTCAGATATAGAAAGAGATTTATTAAAATTACTTTATAGTAGCGAAAAAGTGAGGTCTTTTTTTGTTAAATGAATTATTTCAGTTGTTAAAGTTATCTTAATTTTATTTTTGTGTTTTAAATAAGTTATATATTTTTGGTTTTCTGCCTATATATTTAGGCAACATCTACAAATAATATTATGTTACTTCTATTTTTATTACTTTTTTCTGTTTTTTTAAAAAAGATTTAAGGCGCGTCACCATCTGAGATTATTGGCGCCCGGAGCTTAGTCCAGTGCACTGCCGTTACAGACAACACTGTCCATCTTCGGACAGTGAGCTGTAAGTAGCTCCTAGGAAGAGAAAATCTAAGAGGCCAGCAGCTGGATTCGAACCTGTGATCTCCGCGTGGGAATCCAATACGCTAACCGCATAGCTAATCCATTCCCTCATTGATGAGGGATTTTTTTTTTTTTTATGATTTAAGGCGCGTCAACATCTAAGGTTATTGGTGCCCGGAGCTTTTTTCAGTTCACTGCCGGCCTCCGGACAGTGTTCTCTCGTTACAGACAACACTGTCCTTCACCGGATAGTGAGCTGTAAGAAGCTCCTAGGAAGAGAAAATCTAAGGGTCAGCAGCTGGATTCATTGATGCTATTGTTTTTTATTTTATTTGTATTATTAAGATTGCTTATTTAATTTCATTATTGTATCACATGTGTAGATTGATTATTGACACTCTGTTTGTATATTGCAAATAAATAATAATAATAATAATAGGGAAGGGATTAGCTATGAGGTTAGCATACTGGACTCCCACGCGGAGGTCCCGGGTTCGAATCCAGCTGCTGACCCTTAGATTTTTTCTTCCTAGGAGCTTCTTACAGCTCACTATCCGGTGATGGACAGTGTTGTTTGTAACGAGAGAACACTGTCCGGAGGCCGACAGTGCACTGAAAAAAGCTCCGGGCGCCAATAACCTTTGATGTTGACGCGCCTTAAATAAAAAAAAAAAAAATAATAATAATATTCATAATAATAATAAATATTGGGTGCCGGGGTATGTCAACAATAGACAGGAATTAGATGGCAGAAGCTCTGGCGACGAAAGGCTTCAAAACCTTCTTGAAGCAGATGAAGAAGCCTTTTGGGTGGGATAGTAGATAGTTTTCTTCGTGAGGAGTTCAAGAAGGCGGTAAAGTTCTGTAGAGATAACGCTCTTTTTGGAAGAAGCTGGGTTTTAGAATGTGATGGCATTGGGAAATTTTTGTTGGAAGAAGTAGAAAACATTTTAATATACGTCCTAACTGACTGCGACATTCATTAAGAAAGATTCAGGACACCTGGAAAAGAGCCTGGAGTCTTTCCTAGAAACCCTCCGACATATGTGGCTAGAGTGGGAGCTGAAGGACTTGCTAGGCCCTAGAAAGGGGGAACAAAATAGATGTTGAAGGTCCGCAGAAGATTGTCATACCCTGGATGAAAAAAAATATTCCAACGCAAAACCGACGATAGTTTCAAAACCAGGAGCTCTCCAGCCACCCATGCGATTCTTTGTTTCCGAGATATCCAATTCCCGTACACGCACTCAAGAACGTGCCTACACAGACTCGTTCACGAAATCGCTGTACTCCCCCTCCCATACAACTACAGAAAGTAAAAACAAAAAAACAAAGAGTAGAGTCGCACTTCCAAAATAAATAGCTGTAATTAGGAAAAGAGTACAGACTTTGAAATTACAATAAAATCCTACAGTAACTGCCTTGGAACACGTGTGTCTATTTCCAATCCACTTACGCAATTATCGCTGAACAACAGATGGTCCAACCATCAACCTGTTCCACTACAGGAATTTAACTCCCATTAGGCAAAATTCGGCAAGCAGGATACCAGTATCAAGCGATACTTAACAATTATTATGGTCTTTTTATTAACAAGTACTCTTTATCGATTAAAATTAAATTCATATCATAATAATACAGTTATCTTTTAAAATAAAACACTTTGGGTTACCGTTGTTACTAAATAAGATCTCTAATTATGTCAAATACTCCTTCATGATCGATTAAAAGTTCTAAAGCTCCAATATCTCTAAATATTGATCTTTGGGGAGAAATAATATAGTCAATTACACTTTTAAATTCATCATTAGGCGCTGGCCATGTCCATTTTTCTTTTATTTTTTTTAGAATTCGAATTTTAGATGGGACGGGACCTACGCCCCACGGCACCGCAGCCACAAAAGACTTATTGTGCCAGCCCCTTCTTAGTTCTAGTAAGCGAACCCACCTTTACTAAAGAGGTTGAGGACTTTCCCTACTAGTTCTTTTTGCGCTACTATCTCCTTCGGCCTCAGCGTTCCAAAGGTTTCATAGCGCAAAAGCTCGATTGCAACGCAATCGAACAACAGGTGAGAGGCTGTTTCTTCCTCTTCCTAGCACAATCTGCACAACGGTTCCGAGCTAATAAGCCCCACTTTGTGCAGATGCTTCTTGAACCTACCGCGCCCCGTGTGAATAGGCCTGTAATCAGAGTAATCTGATTTCTACCCAAGCACAGAGTCTCTCTTTGGCTATTTGCTTACACAGCCAAGGCATCATAGTCTTGCTGTGTTTAAACCCTAGGACACATCACCCAGTTTTTTTTCGTGCTTCCTCCAGCTCTAATCTCTGAGAGCCTCACGAACTGCACGCCCTTGGTGATCTCCAGGACAGGCTCCGGGCCAATGAAAGGAGAGTGTTAGCTCCATTCCTGGCCAGATGATCAGCAATCTCATTCCCTTCAATCCTCCACATGACCCGGCACCCATTCCAGCCGAACTTTGTTGTACCGAGCCAGTAGATCTAGGGCCTTCCTGCATTCCCAAACCAGGGAAGAGGTCATTCTGAAGGATACAAGAGCCTTCAGTGCAGCCTGACTGTCCGAAAAGATACGAATCTCCCTATTTCTAGGTTCCATCCGCAGGTTTTCCTCAGCTCATGTTTACATTAAAGAATTATATTGGCCATGTACATTTTTCATTATTTTTTTTAAATACGTATGTGTTTAATTTTTACATTTTATGACTTAAGGCACGTCAACATCTGAGGCTATTGGCGCCCGGCGATTTTTTCAGTGCACTATCAGGCTCCGGACAGTTTCTTGGCTTAAGTGAGAAACACTGAAATATTGATTGATATTAGTAATATTCATTCTTCCCGTTTGAATTGATGAATAACCCACCAAAAACGATAAACAGAATTCTAAAACCAAATAATTGAAAATTTAAAATTTACCAGTAATTCGCAGTTGAGTAAAATCAATCTAGGGAAGCCCCCTATTTTACAAGAGTAAACTTGAAATTTACCCAGGGACAAAGCGGAAAAATATGCGATATAAATTGCTGACGTGGTGTATTCACATTGAATTTTCCTGGATGCGGGAGTGTGTCCAGAATAGACTGACGTGCTCCAGTTATGTTGACGTGGAGCTCTCGTTGTAGTGTGTCATTCGGCGTATCTATAGACGGCGTCCCCTACCGCTGCACATCTAATTATCCATTGTTTTCCTCTTTGATAGATAACACCAGTAGAATTTATGATTGAGTCTAATTAAGGCTATATATAATTATGTTTTAATTCTAGTCATTACTATTGTCTTTGTTCAGTAGAGTTTTTCCCACAGTGCGCTGCTTCTTCTAAACCGTGTTCCTATTCCACTATTCTTTATCTTTTTTAAAGTTAACGTCATTCTGATTACTTTTAGTTACCTGTCGTCAGTTGTACCTGTCACCAAGTCCAGTATAAACTAAAATATAAACCTGATAAAACTGTAAAACTAACAAAATCACTGGGCCGTGGCATGAGCTGAAAAAAAAACATTTAAATTTAAAAAAAATGGTAAAAAAATTGTATCATCCTGAAGAAGTAAAGTTAAAGCTTTCCAGCAGCATTTTAGAAGGAGATATAAGGTAATAAAGTTTTAGGGTTTTACATTTCATTCATATTTCAGATAGCTGTATCTCCTGTCCTATTGGTTCAATCTCTACAAAAACATAGGCAGCTATAGTACTCATTTACCTTTACAATTGAGCATAATTGTAGCTTTCTAGCTATATGTTTGAAGGAGATATAAGGTGATAATGATTTAGGGTTTTACATTTCCTTCATATTTCAGATAGCTGTATCTCCTGTCCTATTGGTTCAATCTCTACAAAAACATAGGCAGCTTTAGTACTCATTTATTTTTACAATTGAGCATAATTGCAGCTTTTTAACTGTATGTTTGAAGGAGATATAAGGTGATAAAGTTTTAGGGTTTTACATTTCCTTCATATTTCAGATAGCTGTATCTCCTGTCCTATTGGTTCAATCTCTACAAAAACATAGGCAGCTTTAGTACTCATTTATTTTTACAATTGAGCATAATTGCAGCTTTTTAACTGTATGTTTGAAGGAGATATAAGGTAATAAAGTTTTAGGGTTTTACATTTCCTTCATATTTCAGATAGCTGTATCTCCTGTCCTATTGGTTCAATCTCTACAAAAACATAGGCAGCTTTAGTACTCATTTATTTTTACAATTGAGCATAATTGCAGCTTTTTAACTGTATGTTTGAAGGAGATATAAGGTAATAAAGTTTTAGGGTTTTACATTTCCTTCATATTTCAGATAGCTGTATCTCCTGTCCTATTGGTTCAATCTCTACAAAAACATAGGCAGCTTTAGTACTCATTTATTTTTACAATTGAGCATAATTGCAGCTTTTTAACTGTATGTTTGAAGGAGATATAAGGTAATAAAGTTTTAGGGTTTTACATTTCCTTCATATTTCAGATAGCTGTATCTCCTGTCCTATTGGTTCAATCTCTACAAAAACATAGGCAGCTTTAGTACTCATTTATTTTTACAATTGAGCATAATTGCAGCTTTTTAACTGTATGTTTGAAGGAGATATAAGGTAATAAAGTTTTAGGGTTTTACATTTCCTTCATATTTCAGATAGCTGTATCTCCTGTCCTATTGGTTCAATCTCTACAAAAACATAGGCAGCTTTAGTACTCATTTACCTTTACAATTGAGCATAATTGCAGCTTTTTAACTTTATGTTTGAAGGAGATATACAGAATGACCAGAGTTATATGCTCCACCCACTTTTTTTTTAAACGGCGGGAAATTTCGAAAAAATAAAAAACACGTATTTAATCATTTTTAGTCTAGTTTATTTTCAGTGATTGACCCATTTTTTTAAACCCCTGTATCTTGAGATACAGCATCCATCTTTTGTTTTTCAAATAGAACGATATATTTATTTTTGCATATTTTTATAGTATTTGAGCTCCTAAAAACAACAAAACAAAAATTTTTGAAATCGGTTAGGTTTTTCAAAAGTTATGGTAATTTAAAATATGAAAACAAATTTCAGTTCAATGTCAAAATTACGTTATTTTTTTTTAAAGAATCTGTTCAAACTGGATACAATCAACGGCTAGGCAAGCCTAAACTCTCGACTCCCATGGTCTGTTTGTAGCAGCACTTATGGTGGCGAAGTCAAGATCTAGGCAGGCTAGAGTTATTCGACGTTCAGGTTGTTTTTTCTACAAACGTTTGGTGTGGAGTTTTAGGAAATCAACAAATCGGTCCATACTTCTACAGAGAGAACTTAACGGGTGCAAGGTATCCAACTTTTTTTTAAGAGACATTTTGCCAGTTCTGCTTTAAGATGTTCATCTACAACGTCGGCTAGATATGTATTTTCACCAAGATGGTTGCCCGGCACATAATGCGAGAGTGGTTCGAGGTTACCGGGACCGAAATTTCCATGAAAAGTGCTTAGGGACTCATTGTCCTATCCAATGGCCACCTCGATTTCCGGACTTAATCCAAATGGACTATTTTTTGTGAGGATACCTAAAAAATAAAGTGTAAAGTATCCTTAATCCCGTGGCTTCAATCGATGATTTGAAACGTCGAATAACTCTAGCCTGCCTAGATCTTGACTTCGTCACCACAAGTGCTGCTACAAGCAAAGCGTGGGAGTCCAGAGTTTTGGCTTGCCTATCCGTTGATTGTGCCCAGTTTGAACAAATTCTTTAAAAAAAATAACGTAATTTTGACAATAAATTGAAATTTGTTTTCATATTTTAAATTACCATAACTTTTGAAAAACCTAACCGATTTCAAAAATTTTTGTTTTGTTGTTTTTAGGAGCTCAAATACTATAAAAATGTGCAACAAAAAATATAACGTTCCATTTGAAAAACAAAAGTTGGATGCTGTATCTCGAGCTACAGGGGTTTAAAAAAATGGGTCAATCACTAAAAATAAACTAGACTAAAAATGATTAAATAGGTGTTTTTTATTTTTTCGAAATTTCCCTCCGTTAAAAAAAAAAGTGGGTGGAGCATATAACTCTGGTCACCCTGTATAGTGATAAAGATTTAAGGTTTTCCATTTCATTTAAATTTCAGATAGCTGTATCTCCTGTCCTATTGGTTCAATCTCTACAAAAACATACGCAGTTATAGTACTCATTTACCTTTACAATTGAGCATAATTACAGCTTTTTAACTGTATGTTTGAAGGAGATATAAGGTAATAAAGTTTTAGGGTTTTACATTTCCTTCATATTTCAGATAGCTGTATCTTCTGTCCTATTCGTTTAATCTCTACAAAAACATAGGCAGTTATAGTACTCATTTACCTTTACAATTGAGCATAATTGCAGCTTTCTAGCTGTATTTATAAAGGCGATATAAGGTGATAAAGTTTGAGGGTTTTACATTTCCTTCAAATTGCCGTATCTCCTATCTTATACGCGCAATCTTTGCGCAAAATATAGACATTTGTAGTTCTCATTTACCTATATAATTATATAATATAGCAGCAGGAGGATATAGATAACAATAGGGTCCAGGAAATTGGAATGCCGGAATTACTGTATTTTTACTACGTAAATAAGCACGGAGTTTTAGTTTTAATTTTATTTTCATAGATAATGTTTTGTGAAATTATTAAATATGACAAGTAGCATTTATATTAAAATAAATTGTTTTTAAAAAAAACCAATACTAAGACTGAACGGTTAACATTCTGATGTTATCACTGAATCTGGAAAGAAGGAAATTAAATATGAAGGTAAATCAGTAAGTGAGGAAAATGCTCACAGAGACAAAAGTGGTAAAAAATTTAAAGAAGTTTAAAAATATGACACTGTAGTTAATATTCTTTCCCCAGCACTTTCTGGTTTGATGACAGCGCTGCTTGTGGTGGGGCAATTTTACCATCATATTTAACCAGTTAAGTAAAAAAATAACGTTAACAGTAATTTTCTGAATATAATAATTATTGATTGCTACTGAACATAGGGTATTATGTAACGTATTAAATGCGGGATACGAGGAAGGTTTTGATAAGATCTGTAAACGGTGACATGTGGTTCGGACATCGGCATTAATTGGTACATATTAAGTGGACTGCACACATATCTAACGCTAGTTCTTGTAACCGTTAAAAAAGTACGTTTTACTTCATCTGTTCTTTCGTAAATAATAAGTGCATCGTAGGAGAGGGAACGTAGGGCGACAGTGGCATTCTCAGCGGGCATTAAAATAAAAATACTTAATTATAATAGCGTCGAATTATAATAAAGACGAACTGCTCGCCATAAAAAAAATGAAGTAATTGCCTATTTTTCTAGGCAGTCTTTACGTCCAACTAACAAATCAGGTGTCGTGGACTGAGGCGACTAGCAAACATACTTTACAACAAAGTTCTCATATTAAAGACCGAGAAATCGAACTCAGTACCTCTTAGCTTTGCAAGTCTCGCCTCTAATCGCTCGTCCTGTGCTGCTCTCTACATAAAATCTTTATCGTACTAATGAAGAATAAAATGTTGCCAAAATTTTCTGATTCAAGAAATTGAGTGACTAGAAATGCAACTTTCTTCGAAACCACTACAGCAATGATTGTACAAAAATATCACTTAAAAGATCTTTTATTTTTTTTTAATTTTCTCAAGTGAAAATTTATTTGAAGTGGTTTGCAAAAGTGTGGACACTTAAGACCACTTCCGTTTTTAAAGTGCTATTTAAAGGAAATGTAGCGTTTACTTCTGTATTGTCTACTGCTCACTGGTGGCGAGTTATCAATGAAAAACTTCGAAATTATCTACAATAGCTCGTTGTCTAGAAGAGGTACAAACAGAGGAACAGAAATAAAAACACGAGCAAATCGCCGCGTTAGTAGAGCACCTAGTTAAAACTAAAGGAATTGTTGGTTCAGTCGATTAGATTGAAACCATTATTTTGTGTTCAGAGTTTGCAGATTCTTGCCTAAGAAAGACATGTAGAACCGTAGTTCTGGAATTAAATCTCCTTAGAGAAGTAATAATCGTTAAGATTTAGGTCAAATGAGGTTTTTTACCTTTCCGCAGGTGTTTTTCGGGTAAATTGGTTTGTAAACAGCCTTGAAACTAAGGGTTTCAAAGCAAAGAATCCACCATCGAATGCTTTGCTTTTCAACGTCTTTGCCAAAATCTATACGACTTTAACCAGGCTATAGTGGTGCTATGATGATATCAAGTGCCAAATGCATTGTGCTTAGCTCACGTCTAGACTACGTTAAAGACAGCTTTTGTGTTCATTCTTTTTTAGAAACGACGAGAAGTCCAGTTTTGATCATCTTTTCAAGCTTGGTGCCAGTATCCTGTAAGAGAATGATGTGTGTCATTGTTGAATGAATTTTGTTGCCACACCTTACAACGAAAATTAAGGATCGCGCTTAAATTTTCTCAAAATCCTACCATTAACACCTAACATAATATACTAATAGGCGGAGAGGCGCCACAGTAGCCGAGCGGTTTGAGGGGAGACCTATAAAGCTAATATGTATTGTGGTACTAGGTTCGATTCCCGGTCTAGAGGCCTTAGATTTTATTTAATGATTAATAAAAGAAATTTACAGTAAAGTATGTTCGCTAGTTGCCTCCATCCAGGACACCTAATTTGGTAGTTTGACGTAAAACCTGCCTGAAAAAATAGGCAATTACTTTACTTTACTTTACTAATAAGCGATATTTTATCGTTGAAATTGTTGCTAGAACAAGTATAGAATATGTTTCGCAATACATCCTCTTTGGAGCGTAACGAGTACTTATTATTTTTATTAAAAATATTCAATAATGTAGGAGCTAATATACCAATGATGTCATCCATTTATAAATGCATAACTTGAGTCTAGCAATTAATCAAGACCGGATATCCTAATTTGATAGCGTAACTAGTTGATTAGACTTGGCTTGGAATTAAATAATATAAAAATTAAAGACACAATAAGAAACTATCTTCTTTAATTAGACATTTGGTTTAGAGTTAAATTGAATACAATCAATGGGAACTTTTTATTAGCGTTAATGTAGTTTTTTTTAAAGAAGGGAAATCGACTTCAGAAAATATAATACAAATTTTGAAGCAGAAATAAATTGGTTCATTTAAAGGGAAGCGTCAATATTTCAACTACGCTGGCCTCTCCAAACACTCCGGAAAAATTACACAGCAGCATTACAAATACTTAGCATTTAGTTAAGGCACCAAGATTCAAAGAACCTATCAGTGTGGTTTTATCCTAAATTTTGAGGCAAAATTAAATTATTAAATCAAATTATTATTGGCTAATATGAGACGAACTATTGCTACGCTAGAGGAGGGTTAACCGTGTGGAGGTTATTCTTTGTTGTGGTTATTACCAGGTGATTGTAATAGCAACTGTTGGGAATTTCTTTCTCGGTTGGGTTATTATTATAAGGTGGTAAGATGTCTAGATTTATTTTAAATAATACAAGAGGGATTCAGTATCAACTTGTATCTCTTAGTGCAATCGGAATCACCTTAAATAATATGACCATTAAACAAATGCCATATTGACAGATGACTATTAACAATTTCAAAATTTGGCGATACACTAACAACAAGATAAGTTTAATAGTTATTTATTTAACAAGTGTGGAAAGTAGTACTTTTCCTCACGCGAGGCAGGGTTCGCTTCGCTGGCTCGTGCAAGTGCAAATTGCCGAGTGTGAGGAAAATACTTTACAATCGAGTTAAATATTATATTTTTTTCTGCAACCATTATGGTTATTAACTAAAAAAATTAAAAATTTCATTTTTACAGTCTACAAAAAGTAATTTATTTATTATAAACATTTATTGTTATATTACAATTATTTACATTACTTACGTATTTACATTACTTATTACATTTTATGCTTTTTCTTTTATTGATGGAGGAGTGATTTCTAAACAGGAATCACTAGAATCCATTTTAAATTTCTATAAGGTAACACTATAACCTTTTTAACTGTTATAATTAAAAATATCTAATTATTTATTAAAGTATTATTTTTATTTCTATATTCCTTTCAATTTTTATTTTATTGTTTAATATTCGTTTTTTAATTATTTAAATAAAATAAATTTAAATAAGCTTATTAAAGTTTTACAGAAAATATTTACGTTAATAACAAAACTTCTTATATCAAGGAAGCGCAATAAAGTTTTTCCACTCACTAGTGAGGAAAGTGACACTAATGGGAATTTTTCCCCACTAGTGAGGGAAGTTGGGCATTACACAGCTGATTTTAATTGAGTAATGAGAACTTCCCTACATGGTTGCAGAAAAAAGTATTTTACTTATCCATAATACACTGTGTAAAATGGTTAATGTTTATTTTCAACATTAAAACTGTCCGGTAGGACAGTTGTATAAGGGTTGATCATCAAAAACTGCACGAAAAAGTGTAACGTTGAAAAACACCCAACTTTGACAATTTTTTTCTCTTTTTCTATAAAAGATAAAATTCCCAAATTTTCTTTAAAATATAAGTCAAATCTTCCTCTATAACTGTAGTTTTATTGCAACAACCTAGATCTAATAGATTTCGAAAAAATAGTCGCTGAAAATGGGCAAAAAGGGCATTTTCAAAAAATTGTTCTTGTTACCTTTTTTTTTTTGTAAACAACGTAGCGCCCTAAACGCGTGAATCGATTTTCATGAATGAGGTGTCATTCGATTCGAAATTTTATGTAGATGTGGCTTTTGTGGGTCACGACGCTGTACATTGAATGGGAGAGGAGTTAGCCCCCTTTATGTAAGGCCCCCCCCAAAATTATTATTATTATTAATAACTTTGTAAATCTTAGACCGATTTTGATCAAATTTGGCAGGATAAAAGGGTTGGGGCTCCCCTATGTACCATTAAAGTGACGTTCTGCTCTTTACACCTACTAAGGGGAAGTTTTGCAATCTAAAATAAAATAATATGTACTACATAGATATATGTAAGTATTTTTCTTTAATTTAAACTTCACTCGTAATTGAAAGAAAGCTTTATAATTATTTTTATTGTATGCATTTCTAAAATTTGGCGGCGGCACACTTCAAAACTTATGCGGCTCGTTGTGCCAGTGGTTGTGAATCACTGGCTTAAAAGAAAGTTGTGCTTTTATTGTTGGTTAAAACTAATCGCAATACTCCTCTTATTGGATGTAAGAGAAGGTAGAAATATAATGTGAGAATGGTATTTAAATTAAGTGGAAGTGATGTAGAGCGGCGAGCTGCAATGCTGGGCCAAGGTCTTAATACAAAAACAAGACATACGGCGATAATGAAAGAAAATATTAAGCCACCAACAGAATGGGAGAATAACAAAAAAAAACAAACATTTTAAGATAAGAAGATAGAATTATTTTCAGGGTCTCAAGTGTGCGCAGGTGACGTCAGATGGTATAAATTGATCAGCGATAATTCTTTCCCAGGATCTCGTCCTTGGTTTGTCGACGAAAATAATGATCATTTCCTGTCCTCCGCCTTAACGATAAAGAAATGATAGTGACTACCTACCTATTCATGGCTCGCAGCCTTAAGGCAATTTACTTGAAAAAAAATCACTGTCGGATACATTAGCGGCACCAGAGTCATTAGGGGGAGACTGCTCCCCTCACTATTGTACTAATCCAAATTACAATCCTACACATTGTCTCTTTGCTCTTATCTAACTATCTTAGAATATTGTTAATAAACGTAACTAGCTCAAAATCTATTCATGGTTTCCATTTTTACTATCTCTTACACCTAATAATAGTTAGTATTGTGATCGTCTCAAATTGAAGAAATTAAGATTTCACCAAAATTCAGACCCCCCTATTTACACATTTTAAATTCTGGACAAGGGTTATTCGTCCAAAACTGTACGAAAAAAGCGAATAAAATTTTAAAAAACACTCAACTTTAGCAATTTTTTCCTCTTTTTCTATAAAAGATAAAATTCCCAAATTTTCTTTAAAATAAAGGACATATCCTTCTTTATAACCGTAATTTTTTGCAACAACTCAGATCTAATAGATTTTGAGAAAAAAGTTGCTGAAAATGGGCAAAAAATTGCACTTCATTTTAATTCTATTCCATATTTCTATTACTATCGCAATTTGAAGCACGAAGTTAAAACGAAATTTCAGTCTTGAATTCGTGTTAGAGCAGAATACAAAAGCCCAAATTACACAGTTAATAACAAATAAATAACTACTTGTAATAATAATTCACTCCTTAATTAGTAATAAATGAAGTCCTTTTTAATTGAGTACTTGTAAAGAATTTCGATAATCAATAAGTAGTTAAGTAAAGAACTTAAATGATAATTGTCTGTTCTAAAAATATCTGTTTTTATTGTTTTTTTGCGAGAATCGCAGCCGGTAATAGTTGTCTCTGGGCGTTGCAGTCAATTTTCAAAAGTAAATGCTTGTTCCGAGCGTTTAAAGGTAAGAACCCTTCTAATCTGGTACTGAGACCAATCGTTACGGTTCGGAAGCATAGGTATTAACCAAAGCGGACGAACAACGGTTATGCAGGTGGGAAAGGAAAGTATTATGAAGGATTTTTGGGCCTGTAAGAACTCAAGATGGCAATAAAATCAGGACGAATAAAGTGTTCACTGTCAATAAAGGCCGCAAAATCAGCTTCAGTACTGAATGTGGGTCAGTTTTCTGTAATACCATTTTTTTCGGGTACACCACGGAGAGTAGTAATGTGTAAACAGGTAGTACTTATACCTGAATGCTAATCTATTACTAGTATTTTATCATGAGTAATTAGTTGGGGATATCAGACTTCATGTCCGATTCCCCGTCCAAAAAATGGCTCAGTTCCTTACAAAATATACTTAAAACTAAGTTACAAAAGATAAATCTAGAAATTCTCTGCCGATTATTTAAGGACTTGACTTACAATTGAAAATGTCGGGAAGCAACAAGATTTCATTTAATAATTTGGTTAAAAATTAGGCTTTTTTTCTTCAAAATAGATGTAAACATAGATTACTGATTGTATACTATTTAGAAAATTCAGTGTTTTCATTATTTAAAGCGAGAAAATTTGGAATAATAGTATTATGTTTGAATGAATCAATCAAAAACTCTAGAAGTTTCATTAGTTAGCCACTTGAGTGCGCTAATGTAGTTGCTGCAATAATAGCAGACATCTTTCAAACTTTTAAAAATTCCTTATTTATTTATTTATTTAATCAATATGTGTCTTGGATGACCTGTTCTTTTTTAATTTTACTTAACATAATTTATAAATAATATTTTAAATGACCTTAAGATTTTTTAAATGTTTTTAATATACAAAGGGTTAGCATATTCTGGATCTGCACGCGAATATCCCGGGTGTCTCTTCAGATACAGATATCTCTTCTTACAGCTCATTGTCCGGTGATAGGCGAGAGAACATTGTCCGTAGGCTGGCATTGCACCTAAAAAAAAAAATACTCCAGGCGCCAATGGCCTTAAGATGTTGACGATTCAAAAAATAAAAATAAACTGAAATAATGTTTTCTACAAAAGTCTATACTGAAGATGCATCTAATTGGCCAAAATGTTCCGAAGATTAGAAAAAAAAAGGGGAAAAAAATGGCGGGAACACGCTTGATTGTATTTTTAAAAAAACTAATAATATAAGTAACCAAAATTACAAAAAATTAATGTAAATATGCAAACAATTCTGCATTTATGCAAACAGATTCTAAACATAAAAATGTGTGTATTTAAAAGGTTTTTTTCTTTTTTCTTTTTATTTATTTTTTATATCTTCTGATGAGAATAAATTACTTGTTGAATTTATTATGTATAATTTTTTAAAAATATACGCCAAAGTGCTTCTATTTAATTGAGTAGAAGAATTGAAGTCAGTCTGAGTTCATGAATTTTCATTACATAATTCGCTGTCCGAATTGTCTTAAAATACATACATGTTCATAAATAAAGAAGTAAGAAAATTAAAGGGTATTTCATTAAAAATAAATAAAACACGTCATAATAATCTATTAATTATTGTAGTGAGGAATTCCTTCTAGTTTTTATTACTTAAATACCAAGGTCGGTGTAACGTTCCAACCATGTAAACAATTCATCGTTTAAAGCCAGACTTTTGTTTTATATAGATATAGTCTATAAACAATGAACGGAAGAGATGTTCGCTCGGTTCTCTTAACACGATCTTTGCCTGCTCTCAGGGGCACGCTGCCCATTCCAGCCAGAAATTAGCTGGTAATATATTGCGCTAACAAATTTTGATACTGTTTAAAGATAAAAAAAAAGAAGCATTTTTTAAAATCTCAAAATTTACTTTCTTTTAAGATAAGATAAGATTCTAATAGGGCCTACGCCACTGCGACCCCTTTGGATCTATTAAGGCCTCCCCAACTTTAGAGCTCGCCCTCCAGACCTGTCCGTTTAATCAGACTCTTAATTCTGGAGAGCGACTCCTGGGTAAAGCTCCTCAGACCTTAGTTTTTCCTGCCTGAGAAGTAACATTCTTAGCCACAGACAAGCCCCTCACACTGACACAACACGTGCAGTGCCGTTTCCTCCTCTTTCTGACAGAACCTACAAAGCGATGCATGTGTTTTCTGGAGCCTGCAGTGGCCAGTTAATAGGCCTACAATCATCCTTATAACCCCACAAGGCCTTGACGGATTAATACTGCAGTCAGCCTTGGCGAATAGCCCGTTATGAACTCCTTCGCCTGTCTCTGCCCAGTGGTGGCAAGCCACCACTCCTGTGACTTAGTCTGCACCCATAGTTTAATGGCCGCAGTCTTAAGACACTTGGAGACCCCAAGATAGGGCTCCGAAGCCAACGAAGTGTCCCGCAGAGCATTCCCTGGCCAATAAATCTGCCACTTCGTTTCCCTTATGTGCTAAATGACCAGATACCCAAACCAGAAAGACCTTATTTTGGTCACTAATTTCCTTCAGGACAACCAGACAGTCCCATGCCAGCCCTGTATTGACCTGGTAAGAACCGATAGCTCGCACAGCCGCCTGGCTATCCGAGAAAATCACGACCATAGAATTAGTTATTCCTCGTCCAACAGTCTCGGCAGCACAGAACCTAATTGCAACTAGCTCAGTCTGAAAAACCGTAGCTAGTTTGCCTAGGCTAACCGATTACTTTCCCTTACTTCCCGTAAGTGCGATTACTCTGATTACAGGCCTACTCACGGGGCACGGTAGGTTCAGAAAGCATCTGCGCAAGGTGGGAGCTTATTAGATCGGAACCGCTGTGCAGATTGTGTCAGGAAGAGCAGAAAACGGCCTCTCACCTGTTGTTCGATTGCAATCGAGCGTTTGCGCTATGAATCCTTTGGAACGCTGAGGACGGAGATAGTAGCGCAAAAAGAACTAGTAGGGAAAGTCCTCAACCTCTTTAGTAAAGGTGGGTTCGCTTACTAGAACTAAGAAGGGGCTGGCACAATAAGTCTCTTGTGGCTGCGGTGCCGTGGGGCGTAGGTCCCGTCCTATTTACTATTCTAATTCTAGTGTACCGCCAAATTTTGAAATTGTTAAATGTGTGTCGCGACAAAAATAAGGTTGAGAATCACTAGACCAACACCCGCTTCATTTCCAATAATAATTTATATAAATAACAATTTCAACGTTGGTTTGTTCAAAATCTTAAATTTCCATAAGTTTTTCCACCGATTGCTTTTTGATACAACGTTGCATTCGAATACGAGCCTTTTTTAAGTATACCTATCATATAGATGTCACACAAAGGCACCACGGTAGCCGAGCGGTTAAGAGGCGAGACCTGTAAAGCTAATATGTATTGTGGTACTGGGTTCAATTCCCCGGTCTTAGGCCTTGGATTTTATTTAATGGTTAATAAAAGAAATTCACAGTAAAGTATGTTTGCTAGTCGCCTCCGTCTACGACACCTTGGTAGTTGGACGTGAAGCCCACCTAAAAATAGGCAATTAATTACTTTACTTATACGAGGGTCGTTTGAAAAGTCCGTGCAAAGTCAGAGAGATAGCACCACTGGCGCGTATCGAGGTTATGTTTAGTTAGCAGCATCTCTTGGAAGAACACACACCAAGTTTCAGCCAGATCGGTCTATTTCTTTGTGTTTGGCATTCGTTTGAATCGAGGAAGTCGAGTGATTTTCAAAAAATGGATGAAAAAGAATTTCGTGTGTTGATTAAACACTACTTTATGAAAGGCAAAACGCCTCATGAGACTAAAGAGAAGCTTGATAAACATTATGGCGACTCTGCACCTTCGATTAGAACAGTTTATAAGTGGTTTCAAAATTTTCGGAGTGGCCATATGGGCACAAGTGACGCTGAACGTTCTGGACGCCCTGTTGAGGTTACTACTCCAGAAATCATTGACAAAATCCATGATATGGTGATGGATGACAGAAGAGTGAAGGTGCGTGAGATTGCTAGTGCTGTGGGCATCTCGAATGAACGGGTACATAATATTTTGCATCAACATTTGGACATGACAAAGCTATCCGCAAGATGGGTGCCGCGATTGCTCACGCTTGACCAAAAACGAAATCGTGTGAAGTGTTGCAAGGACGGTTTGCAGCTGTTCCAGAAGAATCCGCAGGACTTTAAGCGTCGTTTCGTCACTGTGGATGAAACATGGATACATCACTACACTCCTGAGACCAAAGAACAATCTAAACAACGGGTTACCAAGGGGGAATCTGCGCCAAAAAAGGTGAAGACCGTTCCTTCGGCCGGAAAGATTATGGCGACTGTCTTTTGGGATTCGCAAGGAATAATCCTCATCGACTATCTGGAAAAGGGTAAAACTATTACAGGTGCATATTATTCATCGTTATTGGACCGTTTGAAAACCGAGCTGCAAGAAAAACGCCCACAATTGGCCCACAAAAAAGTCCTTTTCCATCACGACAACGCACCAGCTCACACCTCAGCAGTTGTGGTCGCAAAATTAATGGAAATAGGGTTCCAACTCGTTTCACATCCCCCCTATTCTCCAGACTTGGCTCCCTCGGACTACTATTTGTTCCCCAATATGAAGAAATGGCTGGCGGGAAAAAGATTTTATTCAAACGAGGAGGTGATTGCAGAAACGAATGGCTATTTTTCAGACTTGGACAAATCCTATTATTCGGAAGGGATCAACAAACTAGAGCAGCGTTGGACGAAGTGTATAAGCCTAAAAGGAGACTATGTTGAAAAATAAAAAAGGTTTACCCCCAAAAATTAAGTAGTTTTTATTTTTGCACGGACTTTTCAAACGAACCTCGTAGATGTCACCCCTGTGACGGGTAAAAACATGCTTTTTCTTAAAAGAAAACAGCACCTTCTGCTGGCAGTAAAAGCAACACACGCTAAATATTTGACGATTCCATTTCAATGTTTCCGATTGCACATTGTTAAATTGAATGTTCATAGATTTGAATGTGCAACAAATAGCCTTGAATCCTTGCTTTCTTCACGTTATGTCAAAAATGTTAGCTAGACAAAAAAATTAAAAACTTTAATCCCTAACACCCATTTAATTATGAAAATATAAATCAAGTTGAAGGTTATCATATAATCAAAGAATTAACAGTACGAAAGAATATTAATGGAGTCTAAAATTAAAAAAATGGTTAAAAAAAGCTATTACAATCTTAAAATACTGAATATGAAGAAGAAAAGACGAAGAAGCTAAAAACAATAAAAAAAGAAAAATAAAATTTTAGATGATACTATTCGTAGTCCGTGGACCGTGGTTAATTTCGATTGTGCTTCGTGTCGTTTCCGTTCAGAATAAAAGGAAGTTATTAAAAATCGAAATTCCTGATAAAAATGCACGGTTTAATGAGGATAGTTGCGTGTAAGGAGGAGTCATTAAGTCCACATGTTGGGGTTCTGAGTCAGAGCACGCTCAACCAACTATAGATATATGTATGTGTATATATGTATTCACACGTTAATATAAATACACACAGATACACATATCTACAATGAAATTTACAGTTCAATCACTGTAGAAATTAGTCTTGGGTGACAGAAATGTCCAAAAAACTTTTGCATTAATGGTAATTTTTGGTAGGAACACATCTTGAAGGGTGGACCTGTTACCTGACTCATAATATTTTTTTATTTTTTATTTTTTTATGATTTTAGGCGGGTCAACATTTGAGATTATTGGCGCCCGGAGCTTTTATTTAGTGCACTGCCGGCCTGCGGACAATGTTCTCTCATTACAGACTTTCCTGTAGCTCCTTAGCCTCCTTATTCACCTGACTTGAGTCCTTGTGACTTTTTTTCTCTTCCCGAAGTTGAAAAATCACCTCAAGGGAACTCATTTTTGGGACAGTCGAAAACATTCAAACGGCTGTAACCGACCAGCTGAAGGCTATTCCAGTATCGGGAGTTCGAGCACTGCTATGAGAAGTGGAAGAAACGTCTCCAGTGCTGTGTGGCTTCAGAAGGAAGTTATTTTGAAGGTGACAATATAGAATTGTAATTCTTTTTGAATAATTTTTTTTTAAAAAATCAGTCTCATTACTTAATTTACAGACCTCGTAGAATTACACCTTATTAAACTAAATATGTAACAAAAAAATAAATAAATAAATATTCGAAGTATCAATGTACAAAACATTGTAACCTTCATAACAAGTGAGGTTAACAAGAAAGGTTAAGGTGTAGGATAAGAATGCAGGGGAAAAAGGAAAGAAAAACCTGCAGCTAGAGTAGAATGTTAGAGGAGGATATGTTTTATTCTTTTGTGTCTGTAGGGAATAGAAGGATCTGTGGGAGGCTATGTCGCGGCAGAGTGCATTAGGATGACAGTCTAGGATGGAAAGGAGTTTCAGCAGACGATTTTGGGTATAGGAGTGTACCAGGGATAATGGACGCGGTCTCCGTGGAGTGAGTGAGTCAATGATTAGTGCGTCCGAGGAGAGTCTGTCGCGAGTCTGACGAATTTTTTTTCTGTATAGTCCTGGAGTTTCTTGATGTTAGTAGAATAGGTTAGGCTCCAGGCGGAGCAGGCGTAGAGTAACATCGGCCTAATGACCACTTTTTAGAGGAGGAGTTTGTTCTGTAGTGCTATCTTCAAGTCTCGGGAGAGTAAAGGAAATGGTAGTCTTGTAGTCAGTTTTGTTTTTCTGTAAGTGGCTACAGGAGGGAGTAGATTCTAGTGTGTCGAGGAGAGTCAGTCGCAAGTCTGAGAAATTAGTTCTGTGTTGTCCTGGAGTTTCTTGATGTTACTACTACAAGTCCAGGCTGCAGGCGTAGCAGGCGTAGAGCTACATCGGCCTAATGACCACTTTGTAGAGGAGGAGTTTGTTGGGCGGCATAGTCATCTTCGAGTCTCGGGAGAGTAAAGGAAATAGTAGTCTTGCAGTCAGTTCATGGTTCTGAAGGTAGCTACAGGAGGGAGTAGATTCTAGTGCGTCGAGAGAGTCTGTCGCTAGTCTGACGAAATTTGTTCTGTGTTGTCCTGGAGTTCCTTGATGTTAGTACAACAGGTCAGGCTCCAGGCGGAGCAGGCGAAGTCATTACAGACAATACTGTCCATCACCAGGACAATGAACTGTAAGAAGCTCGTAGGAAGACAAAAAAAATCTAAGGACCAGCAGCTGCAATTCGGACCCGAGTAGGAATCCAATACACTAACCGCAATGTATAATAGTATATAATAGTATAATAGTGTAGTATAGTACTGCTACTATAGTAATAACTTACTATAGTAGAGAAAGAGATGGTAAAAATGGAAGAGATATAGGTTAATTCAGTATTCTAAGGGGAATATCAACAGTTAAGAGGATTGGAATCATTTCTCTCCTTAATCTCCCAAAAATTAACAAAAACAAATTCGGTGAAAGTTGCCACTTTTGGCAAAGCCAAAACTAACTGTCCTAACCGCACAGATTTAATAAATTCTGGAAAAAACTATCTTCTATTTTTAGTTTTTGAATTTATATATATATATAATATATATTTTAAGCCCTTGATTTACCAGAGAAATTTAAAAGCTAAACCCAGTTCTGGGGAACAGAAGATCTCCAGTTGTTATTACAAAAGATCAGGTTCGTAACGTGCCTTCTAAGTGTAAGAAAATATTCTACCGAGCAATTATCGTTCCAACTGAGACATTTCGATAATGTATTTCAGAGTTTCTTTAATAATAATACTACGCTATAGTGATGTCTCCACAAAGTCACAGATAGGAAACCGTCGGGGGGCCATTTTTTTTTTCTTTTTTACTGCTATTGTCTTAAATTCGAGTTAAGTTCTTGATTCGTTAGCCAAAGACAATTCTTTATTCTATCTCACTCAGTCTTTGTTATATGTCGTACACATTAATATTTTTTACCGGCCATATTCACTTCACATTATACTGGCAGTTATAAATCGGATTATATTTTCTATATTATAGTATTATAAATATACCAGCATAATGCTTGATATTAATACTTTGATACTGGGCACACTAATGGCATTGGCATCAGTTAATTTTTTACTTCTCTTACCCCATTCTAAGGGAAAGTACAGCGAACGAATAAAATGTTTCGAAATTAAGTTTACAATATACATTTAAGTTTTTGAGCCCCACTGAATTTGCAATGAACACATACTCGTACATGACTTTTTCTAACTCATTTTTTGGTCTTCTTCTTTCCTGGGGCTATAAGTCGAGCGATACAGATCTAGGTCTCTCTCCACCAGATATTTACGACACTAATATAGTCGTCCCTATACTTTGCAACTGCCTCTCACAAAATTGTGGATTCTGTGGACAATCTTTGCTTCATCAGCGGCTCTGCGATACCCTTACAACCAAGGAACCTTCCACAATTCTTTGGAAGTTTAGACAGGCTAACTAAAAAGCTCATTTCAATCTTCTCAACTTGATCCAAGGCAGCCGCTAAATGTTTCTGTTGTGTCTACGTTTACAAGGTCCTGTATTCACGTATTTGGTTGTAGATTTTACGTAGCTGCTTTCTTCCTATTGTCAACTAGCGTGTTCTTCTATCTTTGAAGTGATCCAACTTTCTGAGGCGTACACTAAATGGTACAAGGTTCTTTTTTTATACAGCCTAATTTTAGTTAGCCTTAAGTTTTACTCTAGAATGCGTGCTTAGGCCATAGTAGCATTTATTGGCTAGTTGTAATCTCCTTCTTTACTGCATGAAAAAATTTAATTCCTAACCCTGTAAGTACACTAATTCAGGGGCCTGTAACTGATAAACATGACAGATTTCCAGCTAAATTCTAATTGCTATAGCCGCTGATAAGTTATCATGAATGAACAACTATAGCAACATCAGATGCGATCGAGTAAGAACAACTTTAAAAAAACTACATGAAGAAGAGCTGGAAGAGTTGTTAAGGAACCGTAGGTCTAGATCGTATGCCTTAGAGCCCTAGTCTCTAATATAGAATATATCAAGTCCTTATAGATAATAATAAATATAGATCTCGGGTGATTCGAAATGTCATTTTAAAGAAAAATTAAAGGTTCTGTAATAAGATATGGTTTTATCCCGTAGACTGAAATTGGAAATCAATTTAGAGAATTCTTCTTTAAAAAAACTGAAAATTTGCCGTCGTTCAGATGGTTTAGATGGTATTTCTCAGAGAACAGCCACAGCGACAGTCCATCATTGGGCTCTCCGACGACAGAGAACCCCAGCATGAGCGATTCAACCCTCACACTGGTAGGTGGCCCAATAAGACTACATTCTTAATGTCGTTCTACACTTTAAAAAAATAAAGACAAAAATCCTGCTACAAACAGGCTTCTAAACCAGCTTGGCTGTCCATAGTAACATAAGGTACAATAATGGGTTTCGCTTTCTGGATTAGAAATCGAACTATGGACCAAAAAGAAAGAAGGAACACAAATAATAATGATTTTTATAGTCGTAATAATAAAGGTAAAAAGAAGAAGAACTCAACTGGAATGAGCTTTGTTCTGTGGCGAGGACAGTGGGACATCGTAAACAATGCAGCCAGCTCGAACGGAGAAGGAATCTAATACAGTTAACTAATCTCTTTATGCCTTAAGAGAAGCTGTAATTTTTTTTTATAAATAACACACTTTGTATCGATGCGTTATTCTTTTTTTGCTTCTCCCCTTTACTTGTTTAATTCTGTTGCCACAAACTCCGCTTAGAACACAAACTTCTGAATACTTGTGTAGAATATTTTAGCACTATTTTAGCAGTTAGAGAGATAGGGCTCTGTACTGTGAAACACTGATTTACTACAAAAAAGATACTTCATATTATGTTTCTGAATAACACAATAACTAAAAGTTGAATTAGCCCACCGGGGAAAACGATAAGCTTGTGGCTAAAATCGGCTAACTAGATGATCTTTTTCGAAATTTATTTGTACTCAGTGGTTTGTGATGATAGGATAATAGGAGTTGTGGAATGTTTTATAGCGGAATTTAAACAGATCGGACACGAAGGGTTACAGATAGAGCCATTATTTAGGCGTTTATTGGAGACATATGAGGAGCATTGGAGCATTTGTTTGAAGGATTTCTGATTGTAAGGATTGGATACTGTAAAGATAGGAATCCTCAGGGAAACCCACACCTCTAATCCGTAGCTCTGTATAGGTCCCAGCAAAGTTTTAGCACAAAGTAAGTGGTCGTTGGTTGAGTAGCCTTTAATAACAGGCAAAATCTTTAGTTAGCCTCCATTCATTTCTGTCTAGCGTAAGGATTCCAAGTTAGTGGTTTGTCCATATGTAACACTAGATAACGAACTCCGGATTCAAGATTGGCGAGGAATCGGTCAAATAAAAAACAAACTCGTCTTCTTGCCAACGTTTAGACAATATATTTGTCGAATCGTTGGCAAGAAGACGAGTTTGTTTTTTATTTGACCAATTCCTCGCCAATCTTGAATCCTAAGTTTAACAATTTTCGGTCACGAAACCTATATATTCATAACGAACTCCGTCAGAAGTAGGAAGGATGTGTATTTTTAATTTTACACCATTATTATCATTTTTTGAAGTTATATGATATTGGAAGTTTACTCTCTTTTGTTATTGGGTTTTATATTTATTCTTTTTTTAATTTTATTCTTGTAAATATTTATTAGAAAAGACAACTTTGTCGGACAGACTAAAGTCCATGTTTCTCAGTCATGAAAATCAGCATGTATTAGCCAAAATGGAAAATAAAACACCATTATTATTATTAAAGACTGGATGGAATGCACTCTGCCACATAAGATAATCGACAGTTTAGAATGTGATAATTTTTTACCTCAGTGTATTGGTGAGTAGCCCCATTATTTTGATGGATGGTGATAATGCTCCGTTTTGGCCGGCTTTGCCGAGCAGAAGCTTAATACAAAAAAAAAGAAGATGTTGGTTAAGATGGGTGAACCCTAGTCGGATTGGGCGTCCGTGAGAGGGTCTGCTTACTAAATGATTAACAGCGAAAGAGGTATTAAATATAAAAGATTGGAAGCAGATAGAAGTGTTAAAGCGGATTTAACAAATCATTTTTTAAAAAAAATTTCAGACAGCGAATTCATCACGATAAGATATATATGCTTAAAACATATATTATTTGTTAAATCAGAACAACATATTTACTAATTTCTTTTGAAGATCTTTAATCAAAATAATTTTTTTTAGATAAAGACTTAACAAAAGTGATAGGTATATATAAATGACTCACTAACTAATCATCTATAATCGCTCGCTTGGACAGAGATAACATCATTAGCAACTAAGAAGGCCGGTGGTGTTTTACGAAGCTCTAAAGGCCAGAACCGACAGTTCTAAATCTAAATGGCTAACACTAGCCAGACTTCATCTTACTGTAATTCTGTAGATCAGGGGTGTCAAATTCAGTTAAACTTCGGGGTCAATTGGTGGCTACAGGCAAGATTCACGCGGGCCACAACATATTTACAAAATTTTTCCTAGTTTTCCTGGATATCTGGATGCAAGAGACTGAGAACAGACAATCTTCATTAAGGTAGATAGATGTTTATCTTAGTCAATCTTGATCTGTAGGCCGTTTTATTTAATTTCATAGACGGAAATAGTTGCTCACACAAGAACGTACTCCAAAAATAACACAAAATTTGTGCAGCAAACATTTTTGGATATTTCTCACCTAAATAAGAATATATTTTGGGAATTCCTACTTCCGTCTTTTAAAGCCGAATCATTCTGGAATTCCATCGAGAGTTGGCAGACTTGATACCAGCCCACAGGCCTCCCAGGAAAGGCCCTGGGGCCACGTGTACACTCGTCTTCAGAGTTAACGGAAACTGGGAATTGGGTGTACTATATTGCCTCGATCTCCCCCAAAGCGCTATTTCCTTTATAGAAACTTTTTCTATTTTCGTTTTATTTCAGAGTACATCGTGGGCCACTAGAAATTACCTTCGGGGTCCGCAAGTTTGACACTCAGTTTGACTACGTGAAGGTCACAAACTCTTGAATTCACTTAACGTTTCCTATATCTCTACTCAACTAAGTTCGGAGTAGGTAATGTAATTTTTCAACATTTTTTTTATTTTTAGTTATCATAAGAAATTTTAAAAGTTTTTAGGCCCATGAGTTTCGGAATAAATCTTTCTGACTGTCCACTGTAACACTCCTTTATTTTTTTTAAAACAGCAAAATTTTGCATAAGTAATGCAGATGTTCTGTACAATATTAATAATTAATGAGGGCAGAAACTACCCAGTGTTAGCACTCCGTATAAGAGATCTGATAGCTTTAGACCCATATATTCACTCGAGCAAATCACATAGCACTTAAGACGACTAGGAGAATTGTCAAGGATTATTCGGGATGAGAGGCGGCAGACTAAAGGATTCTGATGTGCAGATAAGGAGTAATGGAATTTTTTCAAAGCGGATTGAGGTTAAATCGGTCAGAAAAGGAATATTGAAGTCATTACGAAAGGTTGGGTTAGATACAAAGAACTGAGCGTTGACAATGGCGCGGAGAAGTTTTGAAAGGCAAAAACGTTGAAAACCAAAATACGATGCCGAAGTACCTTTATGAGTTAGTAAGAGAGATAGTCGAGTGAGCAGTCGCTCCAATCAATGAGTTCAGACTCTACTAAATGTTTTGTGACGTTACTGTTTTTGACTTTATTTGGAATCCCTCCAAAAAAATTAAAATAAATTAAATAAAAACTCGTCATTGTCAGAGTTAGACGAATGCTAATTTATAATTAGCAAATTAATTCTTTATCACTTTTTGGGGAGGCATATTAATGTCCAACTCCCCGTTCCAAAAAATGGCACAAGCAAATATATGTGGGCGATTGCAGTGCCGCAATAAATTAGAAATTTTCTAACAATTATTTATAATATTTAAATACATTCAAAATCAACGGGAAGCAAGAAATTAAATTTTCAAAATTCTATTAAAAATTACGCTAAATTCTTAAAAATATCTGTAAACACAGACCACTGATTGTATATAATTTAGAAAATTCCGTCTTTACGCCAACTACTCTCCAAGTTACATTAGTTGGCCAGTTGAGTGCGCTAGTGTAGTTGCTGCAGTTCTTGCAGACCTCTGTCAAAAATTAAAAACTATTATTTCCTGTACATTACTTACACATACGAGATCTATAGCTTTAGAAGAAGAAGTATAGATTCAAACAATAAAAAATAAAAGATAAAAATAAAGATAAATATAAATAATAAAATAAAAACTATTGAAACTAGAATAAAGTAAATCTAGTTTTGATAATTAATAATTAGAAAATTGAGACAGGCTCATGGTCACTGACAGTCGTGATAGTCGTGACTTGTTGTCTAATAGTCTTTTGAGTTACCTGTATCGTTTGTACATTTCTTGTGAGGTTTCAATGTTAGCCTTCTATCGATGGACATCCTAAAGGTAGCGAACGACATCAGAAAGGTTAGGAGCGCAGTTTGCTTATTAATATAGAGGAGGCAGTGGTATTTTTGGTAGAGTGAAAAGTAATATGCCGTCCATTACTTCTCACTTATTTCTATTATCCACCTTCGAAACCATTTCTCTAAACTCCTAAGATGATTCTGCATATTTCAGTGGGAGATTAGTGGGCCAGGATTAGAGATAAGTGTCATCAGCATATGCGTAGAGGATAATATGAGGGTCGATGGGGATATCTGCAACTGTTAGAGTAGATAACCTAGAATACTCCCTTACGGGACACCCACTAAAACTTGAAAACGTAGCTACAATTTGATATTATAGTTACGATGCCAACAGAGAACGCCACAAAAATTATTTTGGTCAAAATTGGTCAACCAAAAATACAGTTAGATAAATAATTTTTCCAGTTCTTTTAGAAAGGCTGTCTCAAAAATCGCTTAAACAATTTTCTATAAAGATTATGCACTAGTTGCATATACAAAAGCACTAGAAAATACTATTAAGAGCACTTTTGGAAAAGAGGAGTTATTCTAAAGTTACCATTTAGGCTAGTTTGCCACATGTACAATGATAAGAACAATAGCAGCAATAATAAGAACAATAGTATCAATAATAGAACAATAATAACAATAAAGGGAAGGGATTAGCTATGAGGTTAGCGTATTGGATTCCCACGCGGAGGTCCCGGGTTCGAATCCAGCAGCTGACCCTTAGATTTTCTCTTCCTAGGAGCTTCTTACAGCTCGCTGTCCGGTGATGGACAGTGTTGTCTGTAACGAGAGAATACTGTCCGGAGGCCGGTCAGTGCACTGAAAAAAGCTCCAGGCGCCAATAACCTTAGATGTTGACGCGCCTTAAATCATTAAAAAAATAATAATAATAATAACAATAACAAGAACCAAATTTGAGTTTGAATTTCTAAACCTGATTAAAATAGGCTAACGAGAAGTGCCACATTTCCCGAATAGAATTTTCCCTATTCTAAGATTTTTCTCGCCAATGATTGCTGTGATTTTTCTAATAAATTAGTGCACTTTATTGTAAATGCGTAGATCTAACAATTTTCATAAAGAAATGTTATTAAGGGCACACAAAAGAAAGGTATGATTAGGTTTTCCTCTATCGCGCCATTACTGTTAAACCCATTTTTTGTACCAACCACTTTCGTATTTACGCAACCTTAAACGTGTATTTACTTGTTAGGCTCTAGCCTAGTATTAATTAAGGATAATGCTCATTACAAGAAAATATTAAAAAGTTGGAAACAGTTTTTTATATTACTGATAATACTGTAAAAGGGTGAATTCTACAAATCACAGCGATTGTCACGCAATTCTTAGTGGCTTGATTATTTTGTTTCTTAAGTTTTGACAGCAGAACTGGCGTGTACGTTATATCAAACAGCCAGTGGAGGAACTGTTCTTAAACCTACCACCCTTTCTGAAGGGTTCCTGCACACCATCCTGCTTTGTCAATGCTATGAGGATTTTTTTATTTTGATAAGCAAATTCAATATTCTTAAACTAAAATTATTTGTTTCCAACTAATTCTTTTTTTTAAATTTTCAAGTCCCAGTTTTGTGGCAATTGGGTCAGCATAATTTAAATTTTGTCGTAAAACGGTTTAATAAGAAAATGAGACGTAAACCAGAGCCTTTAGATTCTAAATAGAGGTTTATTTATTAATGGTCGATTAAAGATGGAATCAGTAGTGTAGTGCGGTTATCAGTCTTATCTGCCTGCAGGTTTTTCCTCTCCTATTTTCCCTGCATTCCAATCCTCCTCACCTAACTTTTCTCATTCTTCACTAGATTAGAAGGTTGAAATGTACAGTGGTCAAAAAAAGTATTCATACACTAAGTTTTCTTACTTTAATCTACTGAACTTTTGTTTCTAGGATGACTATTTCTTCAGCACTGAAATCGAAGATAGTAACAATGAATTTAATGCTCTCATTTTCTTTTATAAACATAAAGAATTGATTAAAACAGCAGAAAAATAATTTATTGTATGCAAAATAAGTATTCATACACTCAGTCTGAATGTTATAATTAACGCAAAACTAAAGACCTAATATTTTGTAAGCAATCCCTTTGCATTTGTTATTGCCTGAAGCCTCCTTGGCATAGATTCCACCAGGTTTAGTGTCTCTTGAGATGTGATTTCTGCCCATGATTTCTTTAAGTTGGTTATGAGCTCTTTTCTGGAAGAGCATTTCAACTTTTCGAATTTTTCGCTTAAAACAAGACCATGAATTTTCAATAGGGTTTTATTTTTCTTCTTTTTAATCAATTCTTTATGTATATAAAAGAAAATGAGAGCATTAAATTCATTGTTACTATCTTCGATTTCAGTGCTGAAGAAATAGTCATCCTAGAAACAAAAGTTCAGTAGATAAAGTAAGAAAACTTAGTGTATGAATACTTTTTTCGACCCACTGTATACAGGGTGTTCAGCATAAGACTACGGTAACTTCGGGAGGCGATTTTGGGCATCATTTGCAACAAAAAATTCCATATAAACTATGGCTCGATTCGGCTCCGTTTTATAGATATTTTTAATTTTATGTTTTTTCAAGGTATCGCTACTTTTTACCTAAAAGTTGCCAATTTTTTTCAAACTATTACAGCTGCAGCAATTTCAATTAGCTCATTAGAAAGAAGATTAAATTTCCTTTTAAATAAGCTAATTTGTATTCCAAAATAATAATATGAAGTATTTTACTTTGTGGCCCAAACATAAGAAATAGCAAGTTTCTAATTTTTTCCAAAAACTTTGACTTCATTTTTCTCAAAAACATTTTATAAGAAAAATCCGTGCACTATTCAGGAAAAACATCTTCATACGATCACCTTTCGAACGGTATACAATAATTGGGGTTATGTTAAAAATTGATGCAGAAATCTGTGATTAATTGCAAAAAAGTAGGCCTCAAAACAGCGTCAGCATTATGAAAGGAATTCACCTACCATGAGAAATATAGACAACTTATTGCTAAAAAGTAGTAGTACCTTGAAAAAACATAAAATTAAAAATATCTATAAAACGGAGCCGAATCGAGCCATAGTTTATATGAAATTTTTTGTTGCAAATGATGCCCAGAATCGCCTCCCGAAGTTACCGTAGTCTTATGCTGAACACCCTGTATAATACATTTACACTTCTGTGTTTATTTTATGTATATATTTATTGTAATAAATATTTATTCTATTCTAGTCTTATCTGCACCATGATCATTTAAATGCAGATCATTTAGAACTTGTTGGTAGGTGCCTTAATTTAGAAAAACTTCTTGTGAACTTTTAATTGCAGCAGAGAAATCTAAATGCAATTTTTCGGTTTTCTGACAGAACTACATACGAAACTGTTTTGAAAAATGGAGTATTAATTTCTCATGAAGTATCCTTAGATGAGAGATTACCAGTAGATCTTTTGTGAGTGAAGAAAAAGGACATTCTAATCAAAGTATCCTTTTAATTTTCCTGTCCAATCAAAGGCCAGATCTCTTTTTATCACAAATATTGTAATAATTTTGTCTGTAAAAAAGTAAAGTAATCTCCTATTTTTTTCAGGCGAGGCCTAACGTCCAACTACCATTTACTATATGTCGTGGACGGAGGCGACTAGCAAACGTACTTTACTATTTCTCATTTAACCATTAACCCATTAACTGCCAAATTTTTTAAATGTATTTTTTTTTTGCTCAATCATGTTTAGTTTGAGTCAAAATTGTCATTAATAAGTGAAATTTATAATATAATGCATTATTTAAAAAAATAAAAGGTTTTTTTAAAAGAAGTCCCATTTGGGGATCGTGGCAGATTGGATGTTCAAAACTGAGTACAAGTTGTTACTTCTTATTGAAACATCTATTTATTAACTCTGTGGATTTAACGGGTTTTCTTATTTGTAAGTAATAGAAAATTTTAAAAAAAAGTAATAGAAAATAGATTTGAAGGATTATCAATTATTGAAATACTTTTCAATATGACGGAAGCACCCTAATTTTCAACTTGAAACGCACCGTTTTGTTTGCCTTCGTATTATTCAGCACGAAAACAGTAACCGGTTGCACATGACCCCTTGCTTGAAGCCACATAGTATTGGTTTCCCTCTTATAAACTGATTGAAAAAGTGATGACCGTAATATCGCACCATCTGTACATCCTTGATCTGATTTGGTGGGATATAACTGACAGTGTCTGGTTTCATAAAAGAGGAGTCTACAGAAAAATTACTGGAATGAAGCTCTAATATCTCCGGGACATCCTTTGGTTGGCAATGAACTAATTCATTTTCGTCAATTTCTTCAACATCAGAAACAATATCTAGTAAGTCCGGAGGCTGTTCTAGAATATCTATTGTTGAATCAGTATCAAACTCAAAGTCAAAACTGCTCTAAAAAGTGAGGGCCCTTTACTACTTCTTCTAGTTCACTGAATGTATAAATTATTTGGTTCCCATTTCTATAAATAAATACTAAAAGTATTCTATAACTCGGAAGTTTGTTCCCCCTATATGCCACGATCCCCATTTGGGGATCACTGTTCAAAATCCATTTTCTCTAATTCTCTAAAATATTTATGGAAGATAATATTGTTTCTTACAACTAGAACCTTTGAATTAAGTGTGCTAAAACGCTTAGTTTAATTATTACAAAAATAACTGATAAAAAACAAACTTGAAAAGTAACATGGCTGCTATGAACGACTAACCTGGAAATTTTCACTTTGATTTCTTATTGACCAAAAACTAGACAAGAAAATGTAAATGTTTACCATCAATACAGTTTACTACTTACTGCTCTAAATTAATTTGTTATTTGCCGCCAAAAAACAGTTCTACAAATTTTTAAAAAAATATATAAAAAAAATATCCCCAATTGGGGATCGTGGCAGTTAATGGGTTAAATAAAATCAAAGGACAAGACCGAGAATCGAACCAAGTACCACAATTCATATTAGCTTTGCAGGTCTCGCCTTTTGGCTGTAATTGACGTACAAATTTTCAGACTAGGCACTGGACAGTAATAGAACATTAAAATTTAATGAAAAATATTCGCTTTAAAAAAAATTAAGTGTAAATTAAAGCGCACCTGATTTCTCCGACAACTCCCGAAGGTAGCCGAAAGACAATAATTCGGCACCTCAATACTGTCAAACAATAAAATAGCTTACTGGAGATCCCAAATAATAAGGAGAATAAACACATTTGTCAAATATAATCGTAAATTATTGCACTAATTGAAAGTCATGAGGAGTGTTCATACTAATGTTTTGAAGTAAGTTTATTTAAAAAAAGTTAGTAAATTCTTTTAAATGTTTGGTCACCAGTATTGAGTTGTTTTTTAGAACGACTTTAAAAGTTTATAGTAATATTGTTAGTAAAAACTTTATTCTTGTTGTTTTTTATGATTATTTTTTTTAACCAGTTTCTACAATTTTCAAGCTTGTGCAAAGTAACATATAAAGTTAGAGAAGAGTGACCATGTAGTTGGGAATTATTGATAAAACTTGGTTGGTAACACTGAGCGACACGTTTATAGATAAACGTGTCTGATAAAATTCAACTAAATCTATTATCACTGTTATATGCAGGCATTTCGTAGTCAAGTGACTCGACCATGTATATAATAATATTATGAATGCCCCTAACCAAGTTAGTTTACCTTTAAATATCTCCCAACTATAATGTCCCTAGCTACGGCTCTTGTTAGTGGTATTATGAAAATAACCATATTTGAGTTAGTCTTGTTTAATGAATGCAGTGTTTACAAAGTGTGCATACTGCAAATTTAGCTCTAAAACTAGTTAGTGTTGAGATTTTTTATTTTTTTTAATCATTAGCTCGCTAGCTCTGGTAGCACTTTTAGCATCACTACTCCCACCATTAGCAAAATAAAAATGTGGTGTGAACATTTAGACGACATTTATTTACCACTTATTCTCTAAGTTCACCCAAAACTACGCATATCTGACCCATAACTAACCTTCACCAACATTATACAGTTTATAAAACCGTTCATTACATAGAAATGTACGTTTAGCCAAGCCTACATTAATCTCTCGAAGAACTTTTTAAACGCATAATAAGCATAACAAGTTTAAACAGAATCTAAGCAGTCATTTACAATAAAACAACAATAACAAAACAAAAAGAAATAATTGAGAAATTAGAAGCGAGTGTTGGTCTAGTGGTCAAGAGTGTGGCTTCGTATGCTGAAGATCACCAGTTCGAATCCCGTGTTAGGCTACTTTTTATTTGTCAGAAAAAAAAATTGCTTACAGCTAAATATGAGCTTCCGCCTCCGTCTACGACACCTAATCGTTAATGGACGTTTAAGACCAGCCTGAAAAAAATAGGCGATTCAATTTACTTGTAACAAAAAATACAATATAACAAAAGGGAATAAACTTACAATATCATATAAACTCAAAAAATTAATAATGGTGTAGAATTAAAAATACACATCCTTCCTACTTCTGACGGAGTTCGTTATCTTGGGTTACATATGGACAAAGAACTAACTTGGAATGCTTACGCTAGACCGAAATGAATTGATGCTAACTAACGATTTCGCCTGCTATTAAAGGCTACTCAACTAACGATCTAAACTTACAATTACAAAACAAACTTACTTTGTGCTAAAACTTTGATGGGACCTATATAGACTACGGTGTGGGTTTCCCTGAGGATTCCTATCTTTACAGTATCCAATCCTTACAATCAGAAATCCTTCAAACAAATGCTCCAATGCTCCTTATTATGTCAATAAACGCCTAAATAATGATCTATCCATTCCCTTTGAGTCCGATCTGCTCCAATTCCGCTACCAAAGATTCCAAAATTCCTTTGTTCATCACAAACCACTGAGTACAAATAAATTTCGAAAAAGATCATCTAGTTAGCCGATGTTGGCCACCAGCTTATCGTTTTCCCCGGTGGGCTAATTCAACTTTTAGTTATTGTGTTATTCAGAAACATAATATGAAGTATCTTTTTTGTAGTAAATCAGTGTTTCACAGTACAGAGCCCTATCTCTCTAACTGCTAAAATAGTGCTAAAATATTCTACACAAGTATTCAGAAGTTTGTGTTCTAAGCGGAGTTTGTGGCAACAGAATTAAACAAGTAAAGGGGAGGAGCAAAAAAAGAATAACGCATCGATACAAAGTGTGTTATTTATAAAAAAAAATTACAGCTTCTCTTAAGGCATAAAGAGATTAGTTAACTGTATTAGATGCCTTCTCCGTTCGAGCTGGCTGCATTGTTTACGATGTCCCACTGTCCTCGCCACAGAACAAAGCTCATTCCAGTTGAGTTCTTCTTCTTTTTACCTTTATTATTATGACTATAAAAATCATTATTATTTGTGTTCCTTCTTTCTTTTTGGTCCATAGTTCGATTTCTAATCCAGAAAGCGAAACCCATTATTGTACCTTATGTTACTATGGACAGCCAAGCTGGTTTAGAAGCCTGTTTGTAGCAGGATTTTTGTCTTTATTTTTTTAAAGTGTAGAACGACATTAAGAATGTAGTCTTATTGGGCCACCTACCAGTGTGAGGGTTGAATCGCTCATGCTGGGGTTCTCTGTCGTCGGAGAGCCCAATGATGGACTGTCGCTGTGGCTGTTCTCTGAGAAATACCATCTAAACCATCTGAACGACGGCAAATTTTCAGTTTTTTTAAAGAAGAATTCTCTAAATTGATTTCCAATTTCAGTCTACGGGATAAAACCATATCTTATTACAGAACCTTTAATTTTTCTTTAAAATGACATTTCGAATCACCCGAGATCTATATTTATTATTATCTATAAGGACTTGATATATTCTATATTAGAGACTATGGCGTTACTTCTCGCCATACTTGGTAAGAACCAAGTATTGTCAAAGAAAGTAATCAAATGGACACTATACCATTACTAGCTTCAACAAAGCAATAGTTTAGAGACTGTAAATAAACATCAACGCTAAGTACGATGGTCTAATGCAAACAATATTTTGCACAGTTTCCGGAACAATTACGCAACAATAAGTTTCTTTTTTGTTTACAAGACTATTGTCATTTTTTTTATGAAGATTGTGTAAGTTCACTAAACATGGCCGTAGTTCGCATACAGATTGCTATCTTTTTAGATCGGTGTGATATTAAAATACATTATCTCATTCTATCAACTATCTTTAGCTTACATAACCAAAAAACCAACATATTAACCAAATTTACTTTATGTTTTTGCTGTTTTCGCAACAGTCATGGCTTTTTTGTACTACTACTGGCGCTACAGCCCATTACTGGGCCTTGGCCTCCTCAATCCGCTTCCGAGGTCTCGTAATAATTGATATTTAAGTAGAGTTAGGTTATCAGCCCACAGCTACCGAGTCCAGTGGAAGGGCTGCCTCCTTAGAGTTTCTAGAAAAACTCCCCTTTCGGGCACTAGGGACGGTAGACCTAGAGTGTGTAATGTATTTGACCTTATCTGTAGTGTAGGATGTATGATGTACGAGGGTCGTTTGAAAAGTCCGTGCAAAAATAAAAACTACTTAATTTTTTGGGGTAAACCTTTTTTATTTTTCAACATAGTCTCCTTTTAGGCTTATACACTTCGTCCAACGCTGCTCTAGTTTGTTGATCCCTTCCGAATAATAGGATTTGTCCAAGTCTGAAAAATAGCCATTCGTTTCTGCAATCACCTCCACGTTTGAATAAAATCTTTTTCCCGCCAGCTATTTCTTCATATTGGGGAACAAATAGTAGTCCGAGGGAGCCAAGTCTGGAGAATAGGGAGGATGTGATACGAGTTGGAACCCTATTTCCATTAATTTTGCGACCACAACTGCTGAGGTGTGAGCTGGTGCGTTGTCGTGATGGAAAAGGACTGAAAAACTACGCTTAAAGTCCTGCGGATTCTTCTGGAACAGCTGCAAACCGTCCTTGCAACACTTCACACGATTTCGTTTTTGGTCAAGCGTGAGCAATCGCGGCACCCATCTTGCGGATAACTTTGTCATGTCCAAATGTTGATGCAAAATATTATGTACCCGTTCATTCGAGATGCCCACAGCACTAGCAATCTCACGCACCTTCACTCTTCTGTCATCCATCACCATATCATGGATTTTATCAATGATTTCAGGAGTAGTAACCTCAACAGGGCGTCCAGAACGTTCAGCGTCACTTGTGCCCATATGGCCACTCCGAAAATTTTGAAACCACTTATAAACTGTTCTAATCGAAGGTGCAGAATCACCATAATGTTTATCAAGCTTCTCTTTAGTCTCCTGAGGCGTTTTGCCTTTCATAAAGTAGTGTTTAATCAACACACGAAATTCTTTTTCGCCCATTTTTTGAAAATCACTCGACTTCCTCGATTCAAACGAATGCCAAACACAAAGAAATAGACCGATCTGGCTGAAACTTGGTGTGTGTTCTTCCAAGAGATGCTACTAACTAAACATAACCTCGATACGAGCCAGTAGTGCTATCTCTCTGACTTTGCACGGACTTTTCAAACGACCCTCGTATAAGTGTATGCTTGAAATGTTCTGGTGAATGCGCATCATGTACTGAGCTCAGGAACCCGTGGGGACGCAACTCCCCAAGTAACTGCATGCAACAGTTACCCCTTGCGGGGTCATGGCTTCTTTGAAAGAGATCAATATTTTTCCTTAAATGCCTGCCTAATTGTCGAAAATGAGATTTCAATTACGGTTGTTGTGGAAATCTCATTAATATTTGACTTTAATGACAGGAGCTGGAGCAGGCAACTGCCGACTTAAGCAATAAACTATTAGATAAGAAAGAATTACTTTTTTGTAGAAAACAATCTGCTAATATAGATATCAATTCTCATGGACAAATGCCTTAGAAGTGCAGGATTCCAACATTGATCAGTGAATCCATTTCCGGCAATTAAAAGTAATTACAACCATAACTTCCTTCGGCTGTATAGCTCTAACTACAGAAATCTTTTTTAAAGAAATTGAAAAAACAGTAACATTTAGACTAGTGGTACTTTCATTTGACCGGTATTAACGGTGGATTCTCAAAATTGAAAAAATTGTAGTAATAAAGTACAAGTAGATTAAGATAAAGTGCCTCAACTTCACCAAAAATAATCGCTTAAAATCAATTCTTTAGAGAGTTTATAAAATAAAAGTGATAAGCGTGTACAAAGTGACAAAATAAATTTTGTTTAAGAACATTCATAACTTTTTTTAAATTTAAAATCAACTCATTTCAAATTTAAGCTTAAAACACCATCAATTTTCTTAATAAGTTTAATTCTAAATGTTCCTGTAGCGGATACCGTTCGTTATCTTGGAATATATGTACTTTAGACTTACGTGGAATCCTCATACCAGGCTCAAATGACTTGAACTTAACCGGTGATTTCGAATGTTCAAGAAGATTATTTGACATACGATCGAAACTGACTCTTACAAACAAGAAAAGACTGTACACACCCCTACTCGCTGCCATCTGGACTTAAGGATTTGAACTGTACGAAACAACTAAGCGTTCGAACCAGAATGGAATCCAAACCCTCCTTCGAACCATCACTGACGCACCCTTCTACGTGAATCCCAAATGTTCCTGACCTTGCCCAGTCCCTGCTACATCAAATTCCACTCCAAGCTTTACCTACACTATAATCCCTTAATCAGCAACTTGTCCTGCACTGAACTCTCGTTAAATCCTCTTCACAGATACTGAGGCGTCGATGGCCTCGCGATAACCTAGTCGAGAGATAAACAAGGCCATCCCTTCGTATTCAATCCATTCGGTATTTTATTTTAACCGACTTTTGATGGTCATCGTTGGATGGCCTTCATTCAAGCCCTTCTGGTGAATTATTTTATTTTGTTTTTACTTTAATTTTTACTTTATTTCATATTTATACTGTGCTTATACGTTATCATACTTGCTTGTTGCACCTATGTATTACGCAGCTGCGAATTGATCAATAAAGGAAAAAAATAATCCCTTATTTTTAAAGAGAGCTTCGAAGGAAAGCATATTGATTCCACGATTTTTCATGTCCACTATAATCCTTCCAGTAGTCTTCGAGAGGTATTTCCTGACGATTGAAGGTTACCATCATTTAGGAGTCTTCAGAAAATTTATTTTCCGTGTACACTCAGCTTTTTTACGTTCGCCTCCTTCTTTCTTCACTTACTGGAAATGAAAACATCACGACGGTTTGTTTGTAAGAGTGTAAACACAAAACAAAGTGAAAAAAATAAAACAAAATCAATTTTATCTTAGTGATCTCATCACTAAGATAACTTTTTTATTTTGTACGACTATTAAGGGTGACGTAGTGGTAATAGTGTAATTAACGAGAAATATCTATCATAGATAGATGTCGGCATATTCTATCTCGGAACACATAGAGTCTCTGTCTCAGAATGAAGTCTTGGAAAATGCACTATCTATTACAATTACAATACGGCTCTCTACAACTAGTTGATCACAAAAATGGTTCCTTTTACATTATTTATTGATCCGGTCACTTTACTAGCAAGTAGTGATTACAAACAAGGCTCTGCCTTGTTCCACTAATAGATTTGGTATTTTATTTTTTTGTCTATCTCTCTTTTTCTAGAACAGTCGGGTAACCATAACAGAGTAGTTCTTTCTTAGTGGCGGTCCCCTTGAAGGCAGAGGCTGGATCCGTGATGAAGGCTGAGCACACATAGACACCAATCGATGTTTACGCTTATATGAAAACCACAGTATAAACAAACGTGGCGTAATCAGCGGATTTCCCACATAGTTTTTCATTTTAAAGCCAAAATAGCTCCAAAAAAAAAAATCCAAAATAAACTTTCGTCAAATTCCAAACGTTAAAGATTTACTACATTTCTTTTAACTTTAAACAGTTTTTGAAACCATACATTATACTAAAATGTATCCTTACAGGGAACCCTTTCCTAAACTGCATTAAATTACGAGGTGTGGCTATTAAATAACGAGACTGATGCTGCTACAGAAGAACTATGCATGCGCCAGATCCTAACCTGTCAGCTGTGCAGCGTAAAGCCTTCTCTTTCGATTGCAGCGTCACTCTCGTGTTTGTAGAGAAATCTGTCTGACCGGAACCGTCCGTTTGTGTTATGAGGTGTTTAGCTTCGTTTTGTCGAAAACATGATACTACACATGTAAGTAGAGCAACGAATTGTCGTGAAATTTCACGTGATACTTGGTAAAACCGCTACTGAAACTTATCTTTTATTAAAAGAAGTTTATGGTGATGAATGTTAATCACGTGCGCGAGTTTTTTGCATGGTTCAAGCGTTTCCAAGATGGCCCGAGAAGACGTCGGAGATGATGACCGCCCGGGACGTTCTTCCACGACCAAAACGGATGAAAATATCGATTATAATTAATCAACATTACTACCGTGAGGTGTTTGCTTAACTTCGTGAAAGAGTAAGGAAAAACGACCCGATTTGGGGAAGAACAAGTCATTGGGTTCTCCATCATGACAACCGGCGCCGGCTCACACTGCGTCTGTCAAGACGTTTCTAGCCAAGTACAACATCCTCCCAGTTTTAGGTCATCCGCCTTATTCGCCTGACCCTGGCCCCATATGACTTTTATCTGTTCCCCAAAGTCAAAATCTGTATTAATCGGAACACGATTTCAGTCCGTTGAAGCTGTGAAAGAAAAAGCGGCACGCGTCATGCAGGCGCTGACAGAAAAAGACTTCCAGCACTGTTTCGAACAATGGTAAATTCGCATGGAGCGTTGTAGTGATAGGGGAGGGGTGTATATTGAAGGTGATAATAACTAAATATGTTTAAATTAAAATAAAATGTTTTACAGCAATAGTCTCGTTATTTAATTGCCATACCTCGTATTAGAATGCTGAAGGTCCTTGATTCAAATCCAAGTGTCCGCTACCCTTAGATTTTTTGCCATACCTCGTAGAACAAATTTTCCAAAAACGATTTTTTGTTTTTGTCTTTTTGGGCACTCAGAACTCATTAAAGCACGCTGTCACCCTCCGGACGATGAGCTATAAGAAGCTCCTAACAAAATAAAATCTGAACGGCCTGCAGCTGGGATTCGAACCAGGGATCTCCACATTGGAATCCAGTACGCTAACTATTGAGTTAATCGCTTCTCTTAAGATAAAAGATGATAAAATTAACAGTTACAAAATCTATGTGTAATTTTGAGTTCATTTATCCGTCTTTCGTCACTAGGTTACAGTCAGTCAAGTTCCGTTATTATACTAGTAAAATTCTAAATGTTTATTGTAACCTTCTCATGCACGCTGCTACTAATAAAATCCAAGTTACTTTAGTTTAGATCCATAATTAATAAACTTGCTTATTTTTTTTTACGCTGCATTGCTTTTTCATACATTTCGAGATTTCGAGTGCTCAAGAGACTACGGAAACTGATTCATACAAACAAGAAACGACTGTACTGTGCTCTACTCGCACCCATCTGGACCTACGGACTTGAACTGTGCTGAACAGCTAAGCTTTCGAACCTAAAAAGGATCTAAACCCTCCTTCGAACCATCACTGACGCACCCTTCTACGTCAGCAACCATACTATCCACAAAGACCCTGTTGATTCCCTGCTTCAAAAACTAGTTGCTATTTTACTAAAATGCACTTTCAAACTGGACAACTAAGGGACACAGAAAGAGTGGCCCTCAAAATTCCATAATCAATACGCAATTGGGCTCATCCAACAACCAATTTAATGCGAGAGAAATCTGTAACAAAAATGTAAACACTAAGTAAAGTAATCGCCTAATTCTTTAGGCGGGGCTGAAACTTCCAATTATCAATTAGGTATCGTACTTTACTATAAGCAATTATTTCTAACAAATAAAAAAGTAGCTATACGCGGGATTCGAACTGGGGATCACCTATACAGGGTGTATGCGGAGGAGTGGTCGAAACTTCGGGAGGTGATTCAGCAGCTCAAATGCAACAAAAAAATATTCTATTCACTTTGTCCTGATTCTAAATAGTGTCCAAGATATTTGCATTTTTAACTTTTCCGTCGATATTCACGTTTTCCGCCATAAAACGGCCGTAACTTTTCTATCCTTTATCCTACAACAAATCTGCTTATTCCAAACGAAAGAGCATTAAATTTCCTATAAATTTGCTCAATACAGAGCCTCAAAACGTTTCTAATAACAATGAAATTTTCTCTTTAATGTCGTAAAAAATTCGTTCTCGATGATTTTTGTTAACATTTTCAACTGCATTTTTTCAATGATTAATAAATCAAGGGGTCACATAATTTCAGAAAAAGTTGTGCATTTATTGAGCTTCAAGACCATATGGATTTTTTTTTGGTTTTTAATAAAATCCTACCCCGAACAGAGGGGTGTAAATGTAGAAAACTGGGATTTTGCGTAACCTACTTTTCACTACTAATTTACTCAAATGTCAATTTTTGGAGAAGGAATTAAAAGAAAAGTTAACCATTTTAGTTTAGAACAATTATTATTTTATAAAACGGAAGTAAAAAATAAAGTAGCAATAAAACACAGAAGTGAAAAAGTACAATAGGTAGGTGCCTAGTTAAAATTGCTACAAAAATTGTTCGAACTATTCAAACAAGGAAGTGGGAAAGAATTGTGGCAAATTTTTAGTTTCTTGACTACAATTGTTTGTGCAACATATTTTAACGACATAATGGAGGTTTTTTTCATCAAAGTTAATTAATAATAATTCAAAACTAATCAATTTTTGGAGAAGGAACTATAAGAAAATAACCATTTTATTTTAAATTATTATTAATTAACTTTGATTTAAAAAAACCTCCATTATGTCATTCAAATAAGTTGCACAAACAATTGTAGTCAACTACTGCGTTTTATTGCTACTTTATTTTTTCTTTCCGTTTAATTTAATGCTCTTTCGTTTGGAATAAGCAGATTTGTTGCAAGACAAAGGATAGAAAAGTTACGACCGTTTTTATGGGTGAAAAACGCGAATATCGACGGAAAAGTTAAAAATGCAAAATATCTTGGGACACTATTGAAAAGTGAATAGAATATTTTTTTTGTTGCATTTGAGCTGCTGAATCACCTCCTGAAGTTTCGACCACTCCTCCGCATACACCCTGTATACTAATTCACTCTTCTAACCAACACTTCGCCCCAAATGTAGTAACACTAGCAGGAAATAAAAATTAATACATACATTGGAACAAAGTGGTAGGAAAGCAAAACAATAGTTGGTTATCTGTACAGAAAAAAGAAGCCCCATAGACTGTTAGGGTGGAGCTGTTGACGGTCGTGAACAACTGTGGGGTTACTGCGTGTAAACAGCACTGTGGCGGCAGAAAAAAATAAAAATAGCGTATATATATACGTAAAGTACTAATCAGGATTAAAATCCTGTATAAAGAAAGAAGAGCTAAAAGTGTTGGTAGGGTGAGCTCTGCCTTACAAGGCAGTTTGGATTAAAGGCATAGCTCCTACACAAAACTATGGGATCTACGACTTGTCTTAACATTCCATCACTTACTTAACCTCCTCCTCTTTTCACAAACTCCCCCAAAAACTCCTCGAATTATTTTTTTCTTATTTTTTATTTCCTTTGTTCTCTCTTGCAGCCCCTTCCCAATATCTTATTGCGACCCTACACTACCAATAACACTAAAGGAAAGTCCTCTATTCGTATTTATGGTGAGAGCTAGTCCACTTGTTGTCTTAGTGTATGCCAAGGGTAAAATGTTAATACTGGTTCTGAATTTATGATCTCCAAGTAGTTCTCCGTTGCTGTCCCTACCAACTAATATACAAAAGAGATGTTTTTATTATTATTATTTCTTTTTTTTTTGTTGTTTCGAATATGAAGCTAGAAGATTTTTTTGTTGCAATAATCAAATAAAAGTTGCCCTTGAGTTGAAGAATGAAAGAGCTAGGCGATAAAACTAATCACAATGCGAACTGGCAAACAGATACTGTTTATACATCTTTTTTGTTTTTTTTTTATTTCAACCCATTCTCAATTTTATTTCTCAAGTTCGTATGGACATCGTGTGGTTTCCATTGCAGCATAGTTATTCACTGCATCAAGTATAGGAATGATAAACCTATTAAGAGGAGCAAGCTACGAGTGGGAGTATCCTAGTTGAAGACTATACGAGAAGAATGGTTTAAGTCCATTCAGGAGAGCAATTTTAAAGTTTAAAAAACGTTACAGTTTCAGTGTTTATTGAAATATGCTTTTGTAATTTATACAGTGCATTGACCATTCTTTAAAAGTATCAAACAAATATTTGTATAAAATTGGGGGGCCTCTGGGTCTATTTGTCTGTATGTTTATTTTCAAGTTTCTTAGTATAACCCTAGAATCAGATAGTGAAAATAAGAATATAATGTACTGTAGAGATCACAATTCACTATATAAACTCCATGCAACTCCAACAACAAAATTTTATTCATCTGTGCGTCTTGTCATCTACATCAAACAGGGTGTTCTTGGCTAATTGAGATTCACAAAATAATAATATTGTTTACAAAATTTTCTACTTTTATTTTGGAATGAACCAGTAAGTATTGTCCATAGGCCTACTGTGTGTAGTACATCATAAAGTGGAGTTCAATGACGTATTGGCCAACTTCATATTTTCCACTGTTCTTGAGTGACGTCACTTTAAATTTTTTTGTCTAAAATCATTACTTTTTTTCCAATAAAAATGTTATTACTCCGAAGTTTTAGTCCGAATACGATTCTGAAGACACGGTTAGAAAGACAGATAAATTTTCTTAAAATCTGACACCATTTTGAAGCATAAGTTATTCTCCAAACAGCCTCAATCTTCCTCCGAATGCTGGAAAAAACAAAAAGTAATCGAAATTTTTGAAGAAAACTCATTAGGCCCTTATGTGATCATTATCAGACCTAGGTGCTGGCACTTTTTAGTAAAAGTTTCCTGGCCTAATGGGCTTTCAAACGGTATATCATTTTCCAGGATTCCTCTTATCTTCGTATGAGAAATTACGTTTGTTTTGCTAGAAAACATGTTCACGAGCATTCAGCAATGCTAGTGTATTGTGTTGTTTAATTCATTGAAAACTCTTTTAGATGGACCAATAGTCAATTTTTAAAGTAGGCTGTCTTAAAATAAGGAAGTCAAAGGTTACAAATTGCACTTTAAAAATTTACTTCTGATCACTCTGAAATATTTGAGAAAATTTAGGAAATATTTTAAACAAGTACTATTTTTATAATCGATTTTAGAAAAAAATTTAAAGTGACGTCACTCAAGAACAGTGGAAAATATGAAGTTGGCCAATACGTCATTGAACTCCAAATAAGATATACTACACACAGTAGGCCTATGGACATTACTTACTGGTTCACCATGTATACCTTTCATAAATAACTTACATAAAACAAGACAAAAAAATTAATACAGCTTAGAAATGCACATCTGTAGGACTTCACTCTTTCTGACCGTGTTTTGGATGGACTTCACCCGTTTTCTCAGTGTATACCATGCATTCATCTGGCTATAACTCTTGAGACTAAAACCATTACATTCAACTAAGTTGACCCATGTGAAAGTTTGTGTGATGATGACTACATAATGATGCCAAAAAACTCATTTTAGTCAAAATTGGACTTAACCACCTTTTTTTCCGTGTTGTCTTCAGTTCTCCTTTGTGACTTCCTGAACTAGAAGCAAGCTTTCGGTAGCCTTTTATACTGGCTGAATGACTTCTGCATACAAGTCAGTACATCTCTTTTTGTTCTACCCACAGAGCTGGATCCAATACAGTCCAACAAGGTCATCCTGTACACCATCAGCTCTTAGCCTGGAGTCCACAGACCTCGTTTGAGGTCTTTACACAATACAGATTGCAAGAAGCCTGTATTGATACATTTTGAAAAAGTTAGATGTACCAAATATGATGATCAAATATTAATCTGCAATGTTCCTTAGAATCCTTTGCAGAGATTACGTAATACTTCCGTCACAATAATCTGTAGTAGCCAGCTGAAATTTATCATCTACCTTATCAGTATTCGCAAGATAAGCGAATATACTTATATCTTCCGTTACTTGTAATGACGATATAAATGAGTCGATTTAGATCTACATGTTGTGGAGTCAGTTATTGTTATTGTATGACTCATTCGTCTAATTAATATCAATCATTGACTTTTTTTGTGTGTGGCATTTTTTCTTTCTAGAATACTGTAGCTGTGCCAATCTATTGACTTGTTTACTATTATAGATGTAATTGACTAACACTCTTCAAACATTTAGAAAATATAAACATCCTTAAGCACTACTAAATAGCAAGCATATTGAAACAAATTTGAAGAATTAAATGGCAACTTAAATGGTTAAACATGATACAATGAGAATCTAAGATGACTCGGTTTACTTATAGCCTATGATTGGCTTACTATAGCCAATCAATTTGCCCCATTTAATCCTTCATCGGGCGCAACTAATCTGTGAGATTAATGACCAAATATCTGTTAATTTCATCAAAAATGTTTTGGAAACGTATGAAAAATGTCAGTTTATTTCAATTTTTTTTTTTTTTATAAACTTGTAAAGTACAAAGGAACATTAACGTGAATTAAAAAATCACAGAAATCCCTAATTTGGAGGTGCACAATTTTTGTAAATATGCGACAGTTTATTAGCATCATTATCCAAGAAATTTTGGTGTCCTCTTTGTTCAGAAGAGCGAAAAAATGACCATGAACCATCTCCGAACGTTTCTGTACACTCTGTACATTCCTGTTGTCACCAACTACCACCTGGCAAACACAATAAAATATTGTGGTTTCCTCGTCTAACTCTTGAAGTAGGTTTACTTAACCGACAATTTGGTTACTTTATCCTGTACCATACCCACTCTAATTTATCCGCATCATGTTCGTCTAAAAATAAAAAAGCTTCTTGTTCAGAGTCTGAATCTCCTCTTTCTTCTATTCAATGTTATTCTTCAGAAAACACTCATTGCAGAAATAAAATCAATGAATATAACTGTCTGAGGGAATATAGAGATCAGATGAGCGAGATCTAGTGTTACGGGAATGGATGGAGGATTTAAACTTAAGGAGTTGAAAAATATAGGAAGGCCTTTGAGACTGGATGACTTGAAAAAGGAAAGAAGCCAAAAGATATTGGCGGCGATAGACAGGAAAAAGCCACTTCAACTCATCGTAGCAGTGCGAAATGCGAGAGTCTCTGGAAATGCTGAAAATAAATCTTATGAAGCAGTTCATGAGGCGCTTAAGCTTAGCTTCAATATCACCAGAAAGACCGCCATACACTAAACAACCATAGTCGAAATGGGGGAATATAAGAGAGGAAACTAGGAGTTGCCGGGTCTTAATTGGAAAAAGGTGACGGGAACTATTAAACTGCTTAAGGATATGGATGGAATGACGAGAGATTTGGGAAACATGGTTTTTCCAGGATAGGTTTTGATCGAAAGTGATACCAAGGTTTTTCACAGAGGAACAATATTTTATTGGGGTATTGTAAAGGAAAAGATTAGGAAGAGGAGCCAATGATTTAAGGAGTGGGTTAGTGCCAATAACAATAGCTTTATCTACATTCAGGGTAAGCTTATTGTTCGTGGCCCATGCTGAGATATTATTGAGGTCTTCTTGAAGTTTAAATACAGCTTCAAACAAATCGGACGGGGAAAAGGATAGGTATATCTGAAAATCATCAGCATAGAGGTGATACTGGGAATGAGAGATGGAAAGAGGAAGGTCATTGATGTAAATTGAGAAGAGGGTGGGAGATAGGGAGGAACCTTGAGGTACACCGCGTGACAAAGGAAGGAGTGAAGAAGGATTACTATCGGGAGTGACAACGAATTGGGAACGATTAGACAGGAAGGATTGGAACCAACGGAGGGTGCTATTGGAAAAAGAGAGGGATTACTAATGAACATTTCTGTAATTTATGAAGTAATTTACAGAAGATTTAATCATAAAATATTTTATTTTATACAAAAAATAAAATACATACTTTCTATCTTGAAAAATATAGATTTTTCTGAAAAGTTATCAATTTAATAAGTTACTTGCTTACAAAAATATTTTAAAATACTTGAATTTATCCAACTGGATACCAATCGTGCAGTAATATTTTTTCAGAATCGAATTGTGGGGTTAAGCTAAACATTTCAACATCTACCAACTCAAAAACGGTAAAATCGAAAATTCTGCGCCATTATTAGTAAAGGTTCAATGCACGAAGTAGGCATATGATGGTTCAAATACTTGTCAATGTATTCCCAACCAAAACTTAGCTAGGCTATTGTTAATTTCATATTTGTATACTGTTCATTTTTTTACCTTTAGTAAACAATAGCATTTAAATTCAAATTTTAACAATTACAGAAAAAAGTACGTATAAAGACAATGTTAGTGTTACAGGTTGAGACTTATTATATTAAGAGGTGTACGGGGCCCCGGCGTATGCAGTAAGGTATAAGGAGGTCCGGTCAGATACTACGCTACCAGATAGACAGATCGAAGACATGTAACCCGATTGTCTGTAGCCATGCTTGGGCCGCAGGTATGTCGCGGTAGATGGCCTAAAGATGCAGTCTCCCTCTTTGGCGGCACTCCTTTTATCCGCACATTGCTGGCGATCTCCTACAATTGCTCCACATTGCCATCAACTCTTGTCTTCTTAGTTTTTTTTAAATGTGCATTTATTTATTTTTCTTTATTTACTTTTTCTGTTTTCACGAGTAAACCGGCTTAAGTGCCCACACGATCACCTAATATTTCTAAATGTAATGGGCATTTCTAAATGTACCTAACAGCGAAACACAAATCACATTTATTACTTACCCCTTTTTGCTATTGAACGTATAGTTAGCCGTAACTACACATGTCAGTGGTTTCCAAATTTTAAGTAACGTTCCCTCTCTTTTTGTTCACAATAAATTGTTTCAATTTAAATTTTATAAATGCTAATTCTTTTTACAATTACAATTAATTGGTGACCAATATTCTCAACTTACCAACTCACAAATTTTCAAAAAAAAACAGAGAAATAAAATTCCGTAACTCAAATTCCGAACGTTAGTGATTTTTTAAAGTTTTAAACCTTCAGAAGGAATCTGTCCATCCCTTCACTTAATTTTTGTTACCAGTAAAAGTTATAGATTAATGTGTTTTACGTCCAGAATTTGAGTTTTGTTAATTAAATAAGTACGGTAGTTGTAAAAGGTAGTCGTCAAAAACTGCCCGAAAAAGCTATAACGTTGAAAAAACACCCAACTTTGACAATTTTTTTCTCTATTTCTATAAAAGATAAAATTCCCAAATTTTCTTTAAAGTATAGGGAAAATCCTTCTTTATAACTGTAATTTTTTGCAACATTGTAGATTTAATAAATATTTACCATTGTTCGAAACATTGCTGGAAGTCTTTTTCTGTCAGCTCCTGCATGACAGGTGCGCTTTTTCTTTCACAGCTTCACAGCGGACTGAAATCGTCTTCCTTTTATTGCAGAATTGACTTTAGGGAACAGATAAAAGTCACATAGGGCTAGGTCAGGCGAATAAGGGCGGATTACCTAAAACTGGGATGTTTGACTCTTGGCTAGAAACGCCTTGACAGACAATGCAGTGTGAGCCGGCGCGTTGTCTTGATGGAGAACCCCGTGACTTGTTCTTTAACAAATCAGGTCGTTTTTTCCTTACTCTTTCACGGAGTTGAGCAAGCACCTAACGGTAGTAATGTTGATTAATTATAATCGATATTTTCAACCGTTTTGGACGTGGAAGGGTGACCCGGGTGGTCATCATCTCCGACGTCTTCTTGGGCCATCTTGGAAACGCTTGAACCTCTCAAAAACTTGCGCACGTGATAAACATTCTTCGCCATAAACTTCTTTTAATAAAAGATAAGTTTCAGTAGCGGTTTTACCAAGTTTCATGTGAAATTTCACGGCAATTCGTTGCTCTACTACGTACATGTGTAGTAGTATCATGTTTTCGGCAAAACGAAACTAACACCGCTTACACAAACGGACGGTTCCGGTCAGACAGATTTCTGTGCAAACACGTGAGAAAGAGAAGGCTTTACGCTGCACAGCTGTCGGTCGTTAGGATTCGGCGCATGCATAGTTCTTCTGTAGCAGCATCAGTCTCGTTATTTATCCAGCATTGCGAATCTAAACACATTTTCATTACTGAAAAGGACTATCGGTTCGTGAGTAATGCTAGTACAAGTTTGATGTTTGGTTTGGTATGTTTGGTTATTGCTTGTTAATTTCAAAATAGAAAATGTGCAGGGAATGCAAATCTTGCACTTATAAACTGCAGAAAGTTCTTCTTTTTGGTCACTCATTAATTGTGATGATTTGGGTAACGGAAATCTTGTGATTCATCCATACTTTTGCCCTGAAGTGGTGGTATTGCTTTCTTTACATAGATTACTAATGATAATGTATACAGATGTAGTTGGAGGGTACGTCAGCGTAAGGCGAGCAGATAATTAGGCAGCGCGACTTGTTAAATTAGACACGAACGAGTGTAGCCTGCAGGGATTCGGTACAGCTCACCTGGTTGCAAGGAGAGAATGGATGTGGCTAGACGAAGGGTGTTCTTGCAGACAAATGGGTTGGACTGGGGTGTAGCGTCAAGACGTTCCAGCACGTCCTCCTGTAACAGAAGTCTCATCCCAACGCCTGCAGTCAGCTGTAGAATCAACTCAAGCTGCCAGACTAATTGCCCTCACAGACAACTCTCAATAATTGATTGAATTCTCCATGGAGAAGCGAAACGGCAAGGCTGGAAAATTCTCCCTTGGTATTCAGAGTACAAGCTGACTCCATTTCCATATAGTCTTCGTGTCTGAAGCGAACCTGCCCTGGGTCGCAGCACCTCCTTGCCTTCCACCAAGCTCTTTAGCACCCTTTTTCTCTTCTACGCTTCATTCACTACTCACTACTACCTTGGCAAACTACCAAGTAAGTTTTTAATTCGCGTACAAATTGATTTCTGTCATTCCCTTTCTAAAACAGTGCAAATTATTCACCAATTATTCAATGCTAACACAATTCTCTTTTAAAAGCAGAATTTTGAGCATTTATTCGGTTTGTTCATTGAAAAATATGTCAATGAAGTATTCATCTAAAAAAAAACGCATAGCCTTAGAAATTTCCAACTTCGTTTTCCGTTTAAGCACTATTTTTAGTTCAGATTTTAACCGTAATTAGTTGGAAATTGGGCTGGGAACTGGGCCGTAACCATAGCGTGACTTAGATTAGATTATCGGGATGGGACCTATGACCCACGGCACCGCAGCCAAAAGAAGCTTATTGTGCCATCCCCTTTGGATCTAGTAGACGAAACCTCCCCTTCTAAAGAGGTTGAGGACTTTCCCTACTAGCGCTTTTTGCGCCACTATCTTCTTTGGATCTCAAAGAGCCAAAGGTTTCTTAGCGCAACCATTCGATCGCAACGAAATCGGACAGCCAGTGTGAGGCCATTTCTTCCTCATCCTGACACAATCTGCACGACAGTTCCGAGCTAATAAGCCCCCACCTTGTACAGATGACTATGCCCTATGTGTACTGTGTAAATGTAAATTGGGGGTGTAACAGTATAACTTGCTCATGTTCATGTTGTTCAGGCTAGGATACCCGCAGGGACGCCAAGTACCCTGAAGAAGTGGCTAATCCACTTCCCCTTACGGGAAACGTAACTTTATTGATGCCATTTGTTTTTTCTGCAATTTTTCTCAAAAGTAGGGTTCATCGTGTTTCCTTAAACTTTATATGATAATTGGTGCTAATGGCCACAAACGTCTATGCAAATTATAGAAGCATATGCAATACAAAGTTCTATCACAAGATTGTCAAAGAAAATTTCAAAGTATAAGCTTGAAAAAGTTATGACACTTTGGAAGAAGAATTTGGTTTTATAAGGGTAAATCTAGCGTGGACAACAATTTTATAATGGAGCAGCAATAGATAGAAAAATGTATACAAAGGAAAAAGGAAGTGTATTTAGCCTTCGTAGACCTGGGAAAGGTTGTTTTCTCCACAGAAAAAGAGTGTGGAGAACCTCGACAAGAGATTAGGGTGGAGTAGGATGAGATTTGGGTAGTCCAAAAATGGTGTGAAGATTGTAGCTATCGGGTACAGCGAGAATGAACTAGCTGGATGAGGGTGACTGGTGGGATAGAGGGTTTTGGATACAGGAGGTTACCTGATGGAAATCTTTACTTACTAAGCAGCTCTACAGCCCCAGAGTGGGTCTTGGCTTCCCCATCAATGTGCCACAAGTCTTCTCTACCACCATGGTCTTTCTCCTCCAGTTCTCCACATTCAGCACCTTGGAGTCAACGTCTTCTGGTACTGAACACGTCTGCACACGAGGCATTCTATCCTCCGCCATTCTCGCAACATCTCCCAGCCAATCTATCCTCCTTCACTTTGATGAACTGTACAATATCACAGGTTCTGTGTGTAACTCATGCAGCTCTTTGTTATTCCTTCTTCTCCGTGCACCATCCTCCAGCACAGGCACATTCTTCTTAATACTTCAGCGTGACCTGACGTGAAATCCGAACAAAGAAAATGCGGGTTAAGTAAGCTTTAAACATAGAAGTACTTTAAGTTGATAATAATGTTATTGTATCCCTTACTTTGAGAATAATAGTTCGTAAAAGTCGCATGAGGGTTCTACCAGATTTTTTATTATTATTATTTAAAAATTACATAGTACCTGTTATTTTATGATGAAAGAAAAATATTTGAGTGAAGGTTGTAGGAAGGCGCGTGGAATAGTTGTCTCCAGCTCGGTGGCTTGGGCACAAAGAGCCACCGCAAGGAAATATGTTCGCACAGAGGACCGTAAGCCACCCGCCGGCGATCGTCCCCCTTTTTTAGCAAAATATTTTAATAAATTATACAAAGCAGAAGAGGATGTTGTTGTTAATTTCCTGAGGCGACTTTGTACAGGAGTCCTTTGATCGCTCAGACCAGGGCCTTAGTGGCCAACTAGACTCCCTGAGTTTACCACTTTTTTTTTTTTTTTTTTTCTTTTTAATCTGCACATGATACGCTTGTGTATGCCTCTGTTTGTACCCAGGCACCTGAGTAAAACCCAGTTAGTCCTTACAAAGGACACCTACGGCTTGTCTCTTCTTCAGTTACACCGACGCAAAAATGTTTGTGAGAACACAATAAAAGAGGAAAGTATACGCAGGATTGAAATTTTTGAAATTTTCACTATCAAGGTACCCTTGCACAGAAATGACTTATAAGCCACAACTTAGGACAAGCGAAATTCTTTCATTACAATTACGCTCTTCAAAAGAATTTGTTAGAAAAAAAAAAAAATTGGTGTAAATACTTAATCCGAATTTCACTTACTAATTTTTCTCGAAGTCCTAACTATTCCAAGTGATATAAATAAGATCTTGCGCCTAATCGTAGCCTAAGTTTAGCCTTAGGATTCTTTCGACCCCATTAAAATGGTGCTGGAAAAGTTCTAAGGAACATGGCAACGCTGATTCAGTCGACGTGCACTATTGGTACATCAGTTGTTTAAAATGACGGTAAATTCAGTGGACTCAGTGTCCGCCAGTGTGTGGAATTGAAGAAGCGATAGTGTCGGTGGCGTAATACCTTGTGGAATGCTCGCGCTTTGTGCTATGAAGCTAGAGGGTGTTCAGAAGTAAAAAATGGAGTTAATCGATTTGTGCAGTGAATGGCTCATTTAAGGGAACCACAATAAATCTTTAGATAATAGAAAAAGAGAAAAAAATTGTCAAAGTTGAATGTTTTTCAAAGTTACGCTTTTTCGTGCGCATTTTGACTATTAACTCTTATACAACTATCCTACAGTTATAATTTTATTTATTAATTCAAAACAACAATGTAATATTTGTTCAATTAAAAGCCAATCAACCACTTTTAATTGAAGTATTTAAAGTAAGATGTAAAAATATAAAACGTAAATTTAACAACTATTAGAATCTCAGTCTTTCTTCACTCACTATGAAACGTTGAATCAAAAAAGCCATTCGTTATCTTAAAAAAAAATTTTGATTTAAATTTTATATCAGAAAGTTTCCCTATATTGAGACATTACATAATCTGTATTGTACAACAATTATAGAAATACAGTACAACCTCGATTAACCGGCCCTCGGTTAACCGGGATTCGGATTAACCGGGATCATGTTGGAGTCATCATAAGAACACCTGGATCGGCGCCGAAAACAAAAGTTAATTTTCGGTGGCGACAGGAAAATTTGTTGTCCACCGATGTAACATAATTGTAGGCGTGGCAGCAACTCTTTTATACCTGATTTTCTTGTAGGGTCATTATGTATGTAAGTATCGTATATAAAAACCCAAAATATGGGTGCAATTAGTACTGAATTTCTTGGGATTTACGTGTCGTAAGTGGTTGATTTTCAACTTCACGGTTATATGTAATATTTTTAGTGGATAATTGCCGGCATTATTTCAATCTTCCCAGAGAGCAGCCTAATCTCAAGCTAGTCTTCAGTGTTAATCAGTTCCATCCTACAGAAAACATCTTTCGTTTGCCCCCTTTCGGTCGAATTTTTATTTCACTTACGCAATGGAATCCGTTAAGAAAACTAGGTGCTAAACGTACAAATTTACTATGTAATACTGTGTATTCGGTTTAACCGGGATTTCAGTTTTCCGGGATGGGTATAGCCGGAGGTCAGCCCCGGTTAATCGAGGTTGTACTGTAAGTTAAATATTCGAAGGAGCTAGTTAGGAGAAATTTTTATAGATACAAAACAAAAAAATGAAGAGTCACCTGGCTAGAGCCTACCTAGTTAAAACCACCACGCTACGCATACTGATGGCTAAACCTCGTTGATATGTGGAAACTAAAATCTTTTGATTAAATTACTAAAACGTAGACATAACACAATGCAGATCTAAACAATGTGACTCACTTTGCAGAATACACATTTTATTTTTTGATTATTTTTGTTTTTTCTTGTCTTTGTTTGCATCAATCATTAATTATTTATTGAGCACATTTAACGACAGAGCAATATAATAAATACTGTAGTGTAGCATCCGTTGAAACACTAAATTCAGGCTACTTTATTCTCATGCCAATTTTTTGTTAAAATAGATTAACTACTCACTACCTATAAATATAGAACTTTAATGTATATATCTTTGTAATACGACTCATTTTTCTATATCCTATTTTATTTTATAAAATATAATTTATTTATTTATTTTATTTGGATAAGTTTAACATATTTATTTTAATGAAATATAATAATACAACTTATTTTATTTGGATAAGTTTAACATTAATGGAATATAATACAACTTATTTTATTTGGATAAGTTTAACATTAATGGACTATAATAATACAACTTATTTTATTTGGATAAGTTTAACATTAATGGAATATAATAATACAACTTATTTTATTTGGATAAGTGTAACATTAATGGAATATAATAATACAACTTATTTTATTTGGATAAGTTTAACATTAATGGAATATAATAATACAACCTAATGCATGCGATCAACTAAAAAGTGGCTTTCAAAATTGAACGAAATTTTGATTAACGCTAAACCTACCACGACCGGTCAATTGCCGGCTGAATATTTTCATTTTATTTACTTATTTTAGTATTTTATTTTATTTATTTTTTTTTGTAACAGAATTCTCTCGAAAATTCAATTTGATAATGCATTTATCGGATTATTGTTTGCATGTGGTGCATATGAGGCGAAAAATGTACATTTATTGCTCTTTTTCTATGGAACAAAAAATAGGGACGAGCATTCTTCTCAAACACTGTGAGCAGAAATGTGTAGACGGAAATTATGAGGTTTATTCGATTGGATCAAAGAAATCATCGCTTACAAACCGATTCAGAGAACAGTCAAAACTGTTCTAACCAAGAGCATAGATCTCTTCCAAGGACATTTGTTCCCAACAAAGTCAAGATGCAGATTTACTCAGTACATGCCCAAATAAACCGGACAAATTTGGTATCAAATGTTGGCTAGCGTTCGATGCAATAAAAGGCTTTCCACATTTGGGAAAACGTGAAAGCAGAGTTCCGCTTGGGGAGTTGGTCGCTCTGAAATTAGCAGAAATGTATACAGTTCTTGGAGGAAATATAACCGCAGAAAATCTCGGAGATGGCCTCAACCAATAGTTTTCAATATCCTAGACTCAGCCCCGGGATAAATGCATGGATTTTGTATAAACAAACTACCGGTGAAGTGAAATTTCAAGGCAAAATTTGTGTTACCATTGCAAAAGCATGACAAATATTAGTACACGAACAAGTAGTCGGAAAATAGCCAAATAAGATACTGCAAAGGCAATAAGACTAAAAAATGCTGTCTAAACTGTAAAAAATACGTTTAAAAACTGCGCTTTTTCATTGTTAAATAATTATTATCTTCATTCTAAAATAAGAAATTTAAGTAAATTTAAAGTCCGGTCATTTGACCGCTCATGGTAGGAATAGTTATGCATAAATGTCGGTAGGTTTAGTGTTAAATAAATTTTAACCACCAACTATACTTATTTGCAGTTTTGATTGCAAATATGTTGGGAAATTAAGGGGTGTTATTGTGGCTAACAATAATCGATAAAGTGATAGAAACAGCATTTAATTCTTAGTAAATAAATCTGGCTGCAAACTCACACGACCTTTTCTATTATATATTTAATTTTTTTAAATAATTTAAGGCGCTTCAACAATTGAGCTCATTGGTGAGTATAAATCGGAGCTGTTTTCTTTCTGTGGAATGCCAGCCTCTGAACATTGTTCTCTCGTCACAGACAACACTTTCCAGTGATGGAAGAAGCTCCTAGGAAGAGAAAAAAATCTGAAGGGCCAAGCAGCTGGATTCGAACCCGGGTCCTCCGCGTGGGAATCCTTTATGCTAACCGCATAGCTAATCCTTTCTCTAACGAAAATTATTAAAAACTTAATTATCCTGTTGAATGTTTAAGTAGTAAGTATTTTTAATTGTTGGAAGTTGAACTTAGTGTTACAGTTGTGATAGAAACAGAAGCCTGTTCTTGATTGCCTCCACATTTTAGAGGGGAACCACTTACTCTTTAAGAATTCTATAATTAATTTTCAAACTTCATTTTCAATAACGTGCTAGCAAAATAAAGACAAAAAACGAATCTTTCACTTTCTGAAGAAAATAAACTTGAAATTGAATTTTTTTTTCTCTCTTGCTGTAATTGTATAATGGGGGTGAGAGAAACTATACAACCTTTTTTCTAAAACAGAAGTTCGTACAACTACTACCGTGGCGCTACAACCCAATCCTGGATCCTCGTCTCCTTCATCAACGACAGTCTTCCCAACGACTGCTAGCTGCAACCATACAGTGGCGAAAACTTAGGCTAGACACCATCTTGCAATCTTCTAAATTTTGGACACCAGAATAGCCTTGATTTAAGATTGATTGCTGTAGCATCGCTTTAGACTTCAAGGCTAGGCCTACCAAAAATATTGCTTCTATTAGACGTGTCTTTTTATTGAATATTCTCTACCCAAAGGCTTGCCGTTTTTCATAGCCTCCTGCGCTTGGACAGTTCTCCGCTTGAGTTTTAAATTCCAGCTTGATAATCTGGAGGCTTCGAAGCTACTTCGTTTCTAACCATCGGAGAAAAGATGCGCTCTTTAATCATATAGTAATTTCATCCTGTAAACGTATTGGGTTCCATTGTTTAACGGCATTTCATTAGAATATTCGTCCATACCCAATTAGATGACCTCCAAAAAAAGGGTTTCTTCAAAGATGCTTTTGGAGAAATTTATACCTCATTTCCAAAAACCTTTGTTAAATGTATTTTCCCCCACACTAGAATTAAAAGAACAGAACTAAACAGACGATATCGACTACTTAATAGACTCTTAGACTATAGAACTCAGCTGTCTCTAGACAACAACAAACTGATTTACCATATACTTCTATTTTGAAACCCATCTGGGCTTATGGAATAGAGCTGTGGGGTTCAACTAAACGCTCCAATCTCCAAATGATTCAATCTCTTCAGTCTAAAACACTTCGAATTATTTTAAATACTCCATTTTATGTCTCCAACCTCACTATACACACTGACCACTGACCTTAACATTCCTTTTATCACACAAGTTACTAAAACAAGATACAGAAAACTCCACTTCAGCCTGCAATCTCATAGAAATCCTCTAGCTCAAAATCTTTCTTCAAGAACTCTCCTGATAATCCGGACAAGACGCCTTAAAAGACTGTGTAGCCTCGTGATCTCCACTCAAGTGAAGAGATGTGACTAACATTCTAATGTTTTGGAGTGTTACCACTTGGTAACTTCTCCACTCGTTTGCTTCATTTGTTACTCTGTTATCACTGTTACTTATAGCGCTAACGCGCTGATTGTAGCACAAATAAACGCAAAAAAAAAAGTGTATTTCTGTCAGGATATAAAAAATATAAAAAAATTCTTTTGATTTGTCTAGCAAATAAAACTTTTATAGAAATTTCTCTCAAGAGATGCATTCTTCTACGTAATTTTGAGTCTGTATTTTATGACCACGACGCAGATAAATTCGATAAATGGGTAAGTTCGTTGTAAGAATTTTAAATTATACAAGATTTAGGAGTCTGGCTACAGTCGGATTAAATTATGTACATAAAATAATCGCGCCAGTGTTTGCAATCCTTTTTTAGATATTTCAAAATCCATTCTCATATCCTTTATCCACACATCCTGCCGATCATCACGATACTACATCGACACAATCTTTTATTCACCAAATATACCCTGTATCCATTTCGGACAATGCCTCTTGAAGACGTGAAGCGACCGTGGACGTACAGTACCTCATGAAATTCCAGTCAGTAATGAAACAGTGAACAAGGACACCACTTGCTGATTTCTCCTTTCTTGCGGACCAGTTTTCAAATAAATTAAATCACAAAGAAAAAGAAAGGACGTAGGATAAAAAAAAGAGAAGAGAAATTGTAAGAATATTTTTATACCAGATTTGCCGTGGATACATGCATGTCTGCTTGTTTGGGTTGTCTATTTGTACAGCGAGAGACGTTCATGGCTAAAAAAAAGAAGAAGCAGAATCTTGGGTAGAAGATAAAGGTAGAATTGGAAGGCCACTCCCAAATCCGGGACAAGCACCTACATGCTCTGTCCGGGCTAAGGAAACGAGTTGACTGGATTATTCTAAAAGGCAGGGATAGTAAAAGAAAGATGGCCGCTCACTTCTAGCTTTTTATTTTATTTGTTTTAATTTTCATAAGAAACTTTAAATAAATGCATCTTTAATCTAATGCAGGAAATATCCGACTTCGTTGCAAATGTCATAAATTAACTTTTAATGAGTTGAATCACAAGTTTTGGTATTTTTAGTTCTTATTTTTCAAATTTGCTTTCCTTATTAATCTGTCTAGATCATTATTTGTATTTAAAAGAATTTAGTTGCGAATATTATTTTTATTTCTTACTCTTTGAACTTGGCCTCCACGCTATCACCAGTCTATTTATTGCAGCAGATTTACAGTTTTGGATACCAAGCATTCAACCTCATCATACGAGCTTCCACCAAAATTTGGAACGTTCAACTCTACTCATATCATTCAAATTCTCTTTACTGCTTATTTTGGGCATATTTTTGCACTTGATGTTCTAGCCCAGAGTTTTTTTGGCTCGCGTGCCACTTGGTAGTAGGTACATCATGCTAAATTGTTAAAAATGATAGTATTTCGTGAAATTTGTTATTCTGAGTGGGCTATTTTATTATTATTACTATCTTTATTTGTATAGAGATACATAGTATCTGTAACAAAGGAGTTCATGTTCACTTCATAAACTTTGTAAAGTGTAAGATATTAGTTTTAAAACTCTTTTTTAAATAATTAAAAATTGCGTAAATATTTTTCTCTTCAAAATTATTAATTAATTTACAAAGTTCTTCTTTAGGATTATTATATTTGTTTATACGGATTGGGATTCTAAAACTTTCACAGACTGGGCAGCTAGAATTCCAAAATATATTAAACATAATGTTATTTATCGTACTTTATTTAAATCAGTTAAGTGCAAATGTTTCCTGTACCTGTCAAAAATTATAGAAATATTAGTTTTGTAATATAAGCAATCTCATGAGCCCAAATCTTCTAAATTAATTTCTTTTAAGCATTCAGTTCTTTAAGCAGATTTTTACTTAGTTATCATTTAAGTTCTGTCACATGATAATTCTATTAAATTTTCTTAATCTCTTATCGATAATCATGTAGCTTTTCCTAAATTTTCTTTATAGAGGGGATTTTGAAATCCAATTATCATTTGTGTTTTCAGGTTTTGGAAAATACTCCATGATAGACAATTTTAATCCTGTTAAATGTGCTATTATATTTTCTCATATATCTTGAGACAGACTAACCTTATTACTGTACATATTAACAACTTTGCTGTATTATTAATTAAAATCATTTTAATGTATTATAGGAAAAAAACGTATCTATGATATTTGTATGCTTTATTTATTTTTTATGTCCGCCATTATTGATTATTTTTCGTATACCACCAACCAGCAACTCGCATACCACCAGGTTGGGAAACGCTGTACTACCCTAATGGACCTGCCCAGCGTAATCTAACCAAGCCTGACCTCTGGAATCAATTCTTAGTTTCTTATCTGATTCTAAGCGGGATCTTTAAAAGAGTCTAAAGATTTATAAATAAAACTCCTGTTGAAGACCAATTTTGGAATGTTACCCTCAAAATATCTCTCATTGAAGAGGAAATAATTACGCTGTGTATATTTAAACGAAGTAAACTATAAATCGTTTAAACAGTTATCTGGAGAATTACTTATTGTAAACATGGCAACCTTATTGCCGAAGAATATTGCCATTTGCATGTCTTGGTGCATACAGAGGGAGGATAAACTCGCCAGTGCATTGATACAACATTAAGAGCCTGGAGAAGTGCATAATTGAACATTAATCCCCCGGACTGTAGCAGAGGGAGTTTAGCAGTGGCGTCTCTAGCTGGCTGCCCCTCATCAAGCTAACATGTATATATATATATATCTACAGCAGAACCTTAATTGCACATTGAAATTTATTGTTTCAAATAATTATCCTAGAGTGTGAAGTGCTATACTATAGTGTCGCCTGGCTTTTGCTTCAGTAGATAGTGTATTGGAGGGCAAGGGAGTACGCAAAATGTTACTACCACCCACTACCTTGTTCACTTAATAGTGTGTCTAAACTTGAGGAATTTCTAGTACCATAAATTTAACTATTTTTTATATGCCTCGTTTTCCAAGCGATTCTCTCTGATGGAAACATTCTTCACTATAGCGGCCATTCCCTAAAACTATATACACTATACAAAACACAATGATCAAGATTTCAAATGCATCCTTCCTAACACTAATTAATGTTTAGAAAAGTGATTATTAGAGTAAAGGACTTGTACATTTTAGTTTGCTTATTTATCTGCTTAAAATTCAATTATGGTTTAATCATTAATCGAAATGTAGGAAATAATTTTGTAAGAGTTAAGGATAAAGTAAAAAAGGTGTAAAATAGGATCCTTGCTAACAAACAAGTGTTTAGAAAGAAAGCAAGAACAAGAACTGTTAGTGTTAATTTGGTATTAGAACGATAATTGCTTGGTTGTTCTTAGAACTTTTAAGCAGCGAATGCTTTTGCATTCTGTTCAGCCTAAAACGGATATTACTGGTGATAAGCCAATATCAGAAATCAACCTCTAAATCAATTTATTTCTCTCACTAATGTAAGAGAAATTTAAAATATTTGTTAATAATAAGACTTTAACGCAGGGGTGTCAAACTCAGTTAAACCACAGCAATTCACGTGGGCTACAACATATTTACAAAAATTTTCTTAGTTTTCCGAATATCTGTATTCAAGAGACTGAGAACAGACAATCTTCATTAAGGTAGATAGATGTTTATCTGAGTTAATCTTAATCTGTATGGCGTTTTATTTGATTTCAAAGACGGAAATAGTTGCTCACACAAGGACGTACTCCAAAAATAACACAAAATTAGTACAGCAAACATTTTTGGATATTTCTCACCTAAATAAGAATATATTTTGCGAATTCCTACTTCCTTCTTTTGAAACCAGATCATTCTGGAATTCCACTGAGAGTGGGCAGCCCACAGGCCCCCCCAGGATAGGCCTAGGGGCCACGTGTGTACTCATGGGAATTGTGTATATGATATTACCACGATCTTCCCCTGAGCGCTATTTCCTTTATAGAAACTTGGTCTATTTTCATTTTATTTCAGAGTACATCGTGGGGCCACAAGAAATTACATCGGGGGGCCGCGTGCGGAATTTTGTTTTAATGGTCTGCCCTCTTGTATGGGAATGCTCTTCAACAATATCTCAGAATAGAGCTGATCCATTTGACTGTTCTCAGTGAACCGAATAGAGCCAAATGAATCTTGAAAAATACTACCACCTGGTGAGTGGCCATTCTAACAACTACATGACAAATTTTTAAAACTCCCGACAAGATTTTATATGGTACAATATAGATGGCCGACGAAATCATGGCCGAGTGGAGCATTGGTCCCGTGAGAGACTGCGGACGTGTCCGTCTTCCGAACATACTACAGCTAATAATAATAACGATTTAAGTTGTATTTTTTGTTTTTATTTTTTTTTAAATAATGAGTTGAAAGGCAAGAGGGAGCAAGCAATGGAGCTGGGGCTCGGGTTATCTGGACAAGCGAGACACAGGCCACGTAGCCTCGGTTAGTCATCTTAACCGTTCGCAGTACACCAGACATCCCTGTAAAACAATCCGCCCTGTAGATGCTCACGGTAGATTACAGGCCCACAATATTACATGGGCAAGAAGCAGGGATAGATATGAAACATTGTAAGAGTGTAGCACATAGAGAAGACATATTTGGTTTATTTATTCGTCCGTGTGGTTGGTTTAATACGAGACTGGCATGCAAACCATGGCTTCCATAGTATACATACGACCACACTCTTCTATTTGTTTCTGTCTTGGTGCGCGCCGCACTGGCCATACCTCTAGTTGGTTGCTCATTGCCCAGGCCAAGCATGTTCTCAGCCGCCCGTTGCCCCCACTAGCACTGTCGACTTCAAAAGCTCGCGGATGTACGCCGACTGAGAGAATCGGCATGACATTTCTCCTTACTCACTTATTTTACCATTTATATCACAATTCTATGTAGAATTTTAACAAGTTGGTTTTATAAATCTTCTTTCAGTTCTACCAAATGCTACAAATTAAAAATTTAGCAGGGAACACATACTTATCTTCTATTCTAATCCTCAAGCGATTTTTAATAATACTTTTTCACTAAAAAATTTTTTAAAACATATTCAGCCCTTACGCCCAGTATGTAAAACGGTACTTTTCGATTTTTCGGTACGCCGCGTTCGTCAAGGACACCCATAAAAGCTGGAGTCCATCAAGGAAGCATTTTAGGTCCTTTCCTTTTTCTAATATACCCTGCCAATTTGTCTTCGTCCCAAAATACAACTGCATCCTACTCTGATCCTACCCAAGCCACTCAGAATATTCAAATTCATCAAAAGCTTCTAAAAAAGTGGTTTCGTGAAAACGGAAGTCCGACTGAACGGTGTAACTATTCCTCCAGCTGACGTAGTGCGATACTTAGGACTGAATATTGGCAAGAGACTAACCTGGAACCCCAAATACTCGACTACTTTACCGCAGATCAAATTTTGAACTTTTATCACAATCTAACCATCTACAAGACACTGTTAAGCCGAATATACAGGGTGAACCAGTAAGTATTGTCTGTAGGCCTACTGTGTGTAGTACATCTAAAGTGGAGTTCAATGACGTATTGGCCAACTGCATATTTTCCACTGTTCTTGAGTGACGTCACTTTAAAAAAAAATTTCCAATAAAAATGTTATAACTCAGAAAGTTTTAGACCGAATACGATTCAGGTGACACGGTTAGAAAGACAGATAAATTTTCTAAAAATTAATACCATTTTGAAGCCTAAGTTATTCTCCAAACAGCCTCAATCTTCCTCCGAATGCTGGAAAAATAAAAGTAATCGAAATTTTAGAAGAAAACTCATTAGGCTCTTATGTGATCATTATCCGACCTAGGTGCTGGCACTTTTTAGTAAAAGTTTCCTGGCCTAATGGGCTTTCTAACGGTATATCATTTTCCAGGATTCCTTTTACCTTCGTATGAGAAATTACGTTTGTTTTGCAAGAAAACGTGTTCACGAGCACTCAACGGTGTTAGTTTATCAAGTTGTTTAATTCATTGAAAACTCTTTTAGATGGACCAGTAGTCAATTTTAAAGTAGGCTCTCTTAAAATGAGGAAGTCAAAGGTTACAAATTGTACTAAAAAAAAAAAAGTCTAAACTCTGAAATATTTGAGAAAATGTTAGGAAATATTTTAAACAAGCACTATTTTTGCTAGAGTAAGGTTAATTTGCTTAGTTTCAAATATGGTACAATAGAAAATTTTTTCTGTTGAATACTTAGTATTAGATTGGTTTCAAAATTTTTCAGTTTAGATTTTTTTTTAGTGCAATTTGTAACCTTTGACTTCCTTATTTTAAGACAGCCTACTTTAAAATTGACTATTGGTCCATCTAAAAGAGTTTTCAGGTCATTGTCTGATTTTAATTCCGCACACTGTGGGTTTTTTTTAAACTAAATTCCACGCTTAACTGGTTGAATATGTATACTACAGTTATACGTTTTAATTTTGTGCAACGTAGAATAGAATAGAAACATACTCTATTTTATGTAAGCTACATGATACAGGGGGTCTGGCCCAACATTTCAAAGTAAACAAAAAACAAAAACAAACACAATTAGCACTCAAAACCATTAATCAAGTCTCATACAAGTCCAAAATAAAATTTTTCATTTTAATAGCACACTCAACAAATTTAAACATATTCTTCAACTGAGTCCCATCGATTATATTTAGTAATCTCGCGAGTGAGTCCTCTTCATTGCCGCTGCGATCTATATACTGAGCAAGGAATTCCTTCCTGTATGACCTGTAGATTGGACATTTCAGCAAAAAATGTACCAATGTTAAAGGCTCTTTTGTATTGCAGAGATCACATATTGTGCTTGCATTGATGGAAACCCTTTCTCCATTTAGAAATATCCTTATTAGATTAATATTGGACAATCTCAACTGGCATAAGACTCTTTGCGGTTTAATCGGCATTCTTTCCGTGATGTAACGTTCACCTTCTCCAAACGCTGTTAATTGTCTAAAAAACGGATTGTATTTGGAGTTCAGTATACGATTAACATCTTGACTTCTCAGATGATTTGTCCACCTTTCAATAATGTCTGCTTTGAAATGAAGCAAAACCTCGACACTATTGAAATTATATATAGCCGGGAGCCCTATTGTCCCAAGTGTGTTGTTGAGATGCAGGAACCAATGGTTTTTTGAGTGCGATAGCAGGTTGATGGTTGTTAGATACTTTACCATAACATCAAAGCATTTTTTTAAAGGTTCATTTGGAGACATACGAAGAACTTGTAGCCATAGATTCAATGTTCTCTCTAATACTGTAACCCGTATATCTTTACACCCTGTTTCAGTACGAATGAAATGGTTCGGTGTATTGAATGGTAAATGATACAGTTGTTTGAAAAAACACATTTGCAACCTTTCCAATGATTCCAAATAACCAAGGGCCCAAAGTTCCGAAGAGTAAAGAGCTGTAGCTGCTACCACAGATTCAAACAACCTGATCTTCACTTCCCAACTATCAGATTTACCTCGCGCCAATACCTCCCTCACCTTGCCCAGAGCTTTCAGTCCTTTCTTATAAAAGCTTTCGGACGCACCCCGGAAAACTCCTATGCAACTAAATGGCACACCCAAATACGTGACGTTGTTGACATATTTGATTTCTTTGTCCTCATATGTTAACGGAATATATCTATTTTGTGCAACGTATTTTTATTCTGAATAAAAGCACTATTTTTTTTCCCCGGCGCATCGACAGCTCGGTCCTTAGCGCCGTCTCGTCACCTAAAATCCCCTCGTAATCGGATGGCACCTTCTCCCTCGCTACATCTTTTACAGCTTCCACCGGGAAGCAATTTGGAGCCGAGGGACACTGGAGCATATCTTCCGTCTTCAACGCTTTGACCATCGACTCCAGTTGACGGAGGGGAGAGAGTTGAGAAGCACTATTATTATTATTATTGACATTGCTGAGACCGAAATAACAAACAGTGACTGGATAATATATGTCTATTTTAAACGCTGTACATCCTACAGAATAAGTGGCGCTGTAAAGAGGTTAGCTTTGCTGGAATGGAAAAGTCATGATTGGAGTGAATGCCCAGAAGAAAACTGCACTAGCATGTTTACGGCTGCAGAACTAGTTACTGTAACAGTAAACCATAAATTTCATTTATAGCCAAATTAAATGGTATGAGTACGCAGTTTCCAAATAGCCTGCACCAGAAGTAAGTAATTTCCTGTACATGTTATAGCTTTTACAAAATAAACCTCATTAACTAGCTTTTTATTTTTATTGCGACGTAGTGATCGTTTCAAAAATACATTTTTACGCGATTGACGATTTTTTTTACCAGAAATAAGTTCTGATGTCTGAACTAAGGCCGGATCATTGCAAAAAAACAGATAAGACAAATGTCTATGGGCCCGGTTATTTTAGAGGACCTGTGAAAAAAGTAAAGGCAAGTTGTAACCATTGACTTCCTTATTTTAAGACAGCCTACTTTAAAAATTTGACTACTTGTCCAACTAAAAGAGTTTTCAATGAATTAAACAACTCTGTTGACGTGCTCGTGAACACGTTTTCTTGCAAAAACAAACGTAATTTCTCATACGAAGGTAAAAGGAATCCTGGAAAATGATATACCGTTTGAAAGCCCATTAAACAAGGAAACGTTTACTAAAAAGTGCCAGCACCTAGGTCTGATAATGATCGCGCAAGGGCCTAATGAGTTTTCTTCAAAAATTTCGATTACTTTTATTTTCCCAGCATTCGGAAGAAGATTGAGGCTGTTTGGTGAATAACTTATGCTTCAAAATGGTGTCAATTTTTAGAAAATTTATCTGTCTTTGTAACCGTGTCATCAGAATCGGATTCGGACTAAAACTTTCTGAGTAATAACATTTTTATTGCAAAAAAAGTAATGATTTTAGAAAAAAAAAAAAAATTAAAAGTGACATCACTCAAGAACAGTGGAAAATATGAAGTTGGCCAATACGTCATTGAACTCCACTTTAGATGTACTACACACAGTAGGCCTATGGACAATACTTACTGGTTCACCCTGTATATTCTTGTTTCATCATGTCCTGCCAAGTTCCGTTCCATTGGCGCTCCAAAATTTCGAGTACCCATGTCTGTGGTCGCACGTAATTATACTTGGAAAAAGAATTTAAGTAATTATTGCTGAAAAACACTACTGAAAACTTACAATGCGTAAAAAAATATTAAAAGTCTTCGTACAAAGTTGTTACACTTAATACCGAGAAAAAATTGTAATTATTATTATTATTATTAGATTATAGATTACTGTATTGCAACAGCGAAATTTTGCTAAAATTAATACAGCTATTGTAAAAAACATTAATAACATTAATGAGGACAGTAACTACCCCAGTGGTAGCACTCTGCAAAAGACATCTGATGGCTTTAGTCCTATTCATTCACTCGAGCAAATCACGGGGGCCACCTACTTTAAAGACCTCTAGGAGCATAGTCAGCAATTGTTCGGGATGAGAGGCTACAGACTGAACGATTCTGATGTGCAGATAACGTGTTGTGCATTTTTTTTTTTTCTTTTTGAAAGCAAAAGCGCTGAAAACCAAAATACGATGCCGAAGTACCTTTATGAGTTAGTAAGTGTGAGTCGAGTGAGCAGTCGCTCCAATCAACAGAGTTCAGACTCTACTAAATGTTTTGTGACGTTACTGTTTTTGGGTTCCTTTGGAATTCCTCCAAAAAAAATTAAAATAAAATACAAACTATTTATCGTCAGAGTTAGACGAATGCTAGTTTATAATAGCAAATTAATTCTTTATCACTTTTTGGGGAGGCATATTAATGTCCAACTCCCCGTTCCAAAAAATGGCACAAGCAAATATATGTGGGCGATTGCAGTGCCGCAATAAATTACAAATTTTCTTCCAATTATTTATAATATTTAAATACATTCAAAATCAACGGGAAGCAAGAAGCTAAATTTTCAAAATTCTATTAAAAATTACGATTAATTCTTAAAAATATCTGTAAACACAGACAACTGATTGTATATAATTTAGAAAATTCCGTCTTTTCGCCAACTACTCTCCAAGTTACATTAGTTGGCCAGTTGAGTGCGCTAGTGTAGTTGCTGCAGTTCTTGCAGACCTCTATCAAAAATTAAAAACTATTATTTCCTGTACATTACTTACACATACGAGATCTATAGCTTTAGAAGAAGAAGTATAGATTCAAACAATAAAAAGATAAAAATAAAATAAATAATTGTAAAAAAAAAAGGACTTTTGAAACTAGAATAAAGTAAATCTAGTTTTGATAATTAATGATTAGAAAATTGAGACAGACTCATGGTCACTGACAGTCGTGATAGTCGTGACTTGTTGTCTAATAGTCTTTTGAGTTGCCTGTATCGTTTGTACAATAATTTAGCTCCTAAAATTTGAACATGGATGCATTTGAACCAGATAAATTCAAATCCCTAGTACGAAAAAATAGAAAAAAAATCATCTCTAATTTATGGGCAAACCGAAATCAATATTAAGAGAAGAATAATACTAGTAAAGCAAATAATTAGATTAGTATATTTGCATTTAAGTTAATGCTTTTGTAAATGTGCCGATGCAGAGTCATTGTGGCGAGACCGCAACTGGTTGATTGAAAAGTTACAGAACTCTGGTAAAACTTAGGCTTTACCTTGGTTCATTAAATTTAATTAGGCTTTCCTTAAGTTAATTAAGCATCCTTAACTTTATCTAAAGCATATTTACGTTTTATCAGTTGATTTTAGTACAAATATTGAAAGATTAACTATCGACTAAGGGTGCTGCAGGGTTTCTGATATGAGAGTTATTCTTAGATAGAAGAGGCTGTGGAGCCGCGGTGGTGGGGGGTTGAATTCTAACCCTCTTTACTTATATTTGGATATATAAATATCTGCTCAAGAAGGAAGACTTGCAAATTTAATTAAAGAGTTTTGAGATGCTGCTATCTCGGGTGCAGTTCGCCGCGGGGCTGCAGAAGGGTGAGATATTCTCCAACCCTTTGCTAACCACCCACCCTGGTCCCACACTTTGGGAAACGTTCTTCCCCAAAAGGAGCCCCGACCGCCTCCGTTTGATTTATTTTTATTGCCAGACTTTTAGTTGTCATTAAGGGGTTTTTTACCCAACCCCCTGGGCTCCACTAGTACCACCCATTGCGCGGATGTACAAGCGCCCGGGCGATGTCTACTTTGCATTACACGCTGCCGGTTTCCCTCGCGGCCAAACATCTCTACCACCCCCCCTCATGGCCCCTGTTTTTAACCTTCCCTAAGCAAGGCCTTTAAAACCAACCCCCGAGCCTCTAGATCCCACTCCTTCTATCTGAAAAAGCAGCCGTTGATTATTTCCTTTAGCTGTGGGTTAAAGCCCCTGGAGAAAGAGTTAAAGTAACGCTATCTTATGCTACCGTGTGAAATATCTGTATTTTGCTTTTTAACTCAACCCGATACAACCCCCTTTTTAAAACCCAAAAATCATGCCAAAAACTTCCCTCTTCATTCAGTGAAAAACAAACATGGTTCTGCCTTACCCGTGTTTTCTCATAACCACTCACTACTTCACCACAACTTTCTCATTTTATCTTTTATTTAGAGAGAAAGAGAATGGTTTTCCATTCATCCGCAAAGACTTTACAGCCAAACAATGTTCTGTTTCAAACTAAAGGAACTACTTCTTACTTCAGGGAGCCAACACTTAGCCATCGTTACAATGCATCTTTTCATACCATTCTAAACGCTATAAAATTTCATACTTTAATATATAAATTTCCAAAAGTGACTTCCCACTTTGTGTTGTAGAACCGTAATGTCTGTATAGAATAGACATTATTTTCAATAGCAGTGCTGTGATTACACGCTAGCTTCTTCCGACTACTGTCTGCTATAAAACTGCTTTTAAAAGAGAAACCTTCAAAATTATGAAAACTTTGTTCCTCTCCAAGGAACATTCTAAAATTCCTTCCTTAAATAAGGAAATAAGTAAGAGCAAGCTTCTGTTATCTCCTGCTAACTATACTATACTAAATACAAAACTAATTAGTAAATAAGGACAATAGCCTGATCTTTGAGTATTGAGAACCATTTTGGGAAATGATAAAAAGTTTAAAATGCGTTTAATAGGAAATACAATTTAAGTCGCTCGCAAAGATCTTTTTGATAAGTTGTCTAACCAATGTAAAAGCGTCACAATCGATATGGTCTTCTTGAATTCCCTTTATAGTTACGCGAACAGACACATTTCTACTTTAGACGAAAGTGAACTCTATCTGAAAGTAAAGTAATGCCTATGTTTATTATATTTTTTTCAGGCGAACTTTACCGTACCTAAATAGGTGTCGTGAACGGACGCGCTAGCAAACTTACTTTATTACAAAATTTCTCATATTAAACATAGACCGGGAATTGAACCCAGTACAGCTTTGCGGAACTCGCCTCTAACCGCTCGGCTACCGTGGCTTCTCAACTGTTGAGAAGGTTCCCTTATTTTACTCGATTTCCGCTACCGTTAAATCGACCAAAAAAAAAAAAATTGATGAAGACAACGATGTTCCAGCTCAACCATTCAACGAAAGACTACTACCTAAGCATTAACTAAGTAGCGCAGAGAATTGGGGTTCGAATCCAGCTGCTGTACGCTAGATTTTCTCTTCCTAGGATCATTATATAGCTGACTGTCTCCGGTGATGGACAGTGTTGTCTGTAACTCCGATGGCCGGCAATGCACTTAAAAAAAGCTCTGGGCGCCAATAAACTCAAATGTTGACGCGCCTTAAACCATTTTAATTATTTCATTTTACCATTGCCGTTTTTACCTTAGATAGAGATTCAGGACCTCAGTACGAGCATGATTTCATTTTGCACAGAATTCAAAGCTCTTCCTTGTAAAAGCTCTTGCGTCTCTAGATAACTAGAGCAATGCATAGAGTGAAGCGGTGCAAGATTTTTGAAAGAGCACAGAATGCTCTGGTAATCTCAAGCCCCAGAAATTGCAGTGACGTTGTAAACTTTTGGGTTGTTTTGCCCTGCGTTCGACGTGTATACTCGGACATTGTCTAAACTAAAACTAAATTCCACGCTTAACTGGTTAAGAAAACTCTGAAGGAATCACCCCTTCAAAGCATCCATATTGCCCTAGAAAGTAAATCTCTGGTGATTCGCTTAATCGGATTGTAGTAGCGTGTTTTCAAGACAAAAGCACCGATCAAAAGCGGCTGTCATTAGTGGATGAATTCCTCTGGCTGGCCGAAATAAATCGACACAACGCTATTTTGGAATTTTCCAAAAGAGAAAGTTTTTAGAGCAGCATGAAAGCCTAGGAGAAGGGAAAGCAAGGAAATGCTGTTTTATTAACAAACTCTTATGGGGAAGTTAGAACAAGTTGGAGGAACATGCCACCAGGAGCTGCATGAGTTCCATTGTTCAAACAGCGGCCATATTTGCTAATCTTTATCCCTCGGTTTTTTCCACTCCTCCACCACCAACCCCCTTTTTTATGCAAGGACGGCCGAGAGTTTTCACCAAAAGAATACAATGAGATTATTTTATTAATTGTCGTTAGAAAGAGGAGGTAGAAAGGGGCGGAAGAAGTTTATGCGCGCCCGGGAGTGAAGCTTCTGTAGCAAAGAGGCCTTGCGTCCGGGAGCAAGTGTATTTATTCTGGGGGTTTTCATTAACTCCCTTGTAAAGCACATACGCTGGCTTTTTTCGTCTGACTCGCCGGGTCCAGCAACCCCCTTGATAAGACCGGAGGCCAGTCGACCTTCCCTCCATTCCGCTTCCTTCACTGCATCCCACCTTTTGTATAAGCGTAATTCTACCACATCGCCTATTTTCGCTCTTTATTTCTCCGCTGTTCGTGTTCGGTCTTAAATATTTATCCTAAAACATACACGCCTTCTTTCATTGATCCTTAGTGCTTTTATTTACTTAGCCGGTAGAAAGCAATTCTGCACATGTAATATACATATTTACCAGCTTGGCCAGTCTCCTTCTTCATCCTTTCTTTGCGTTCATGAGTCAATCATTACTGAATAAACCCTGGCTTTAGCAAGAAATTAGCTTTAGCCACTGCGACCAATAAGGTTGATAAAACAGAAGACCAGCGCACTTGTTTATGGGTCCAATAGTAAAACTACTGATTCTAAGGAAAAGATGCAATTAAAAATGTATAATTTAAGATTGTTATTGATCTGTTCAATTGATTGTTTTGATTTTATTGGGGGGGGGGGGAATGAATAACATTTTGAATTAGTAAATTTATTCCCTTATTTCAAAATTGCCCAACATCGAATTGATTGGTTTGGAGTTAGTTTTTTGGGAGAAGAGGTAAAATCAGCGGCCATCGTTAGCTACTGTATTCTGCAGCAACTATTAATTGTAGGAATAGAAACATTATTGCATCTTTTTGGTAGTGGGTCTAATGTTGACTTTTTAATAGAAATTTAAGGTTTATGGCTTAAGTACAATAAGGGCGGATCAGATACGAGAAATAGTAGGCTATTTCATGGTGCGTAGACAGTCAGATAGATACGTAAATAGACAGTCGTATATATAGAGAGATAGTTTAAATAAATAGACAGTCATAAATTGATAGATAGATAAATAGTCAGTCGTACATATACTCGTAGATAAATAAATAAATTGAGTCATAGATAGATAGATAGATAGATAGATAGTTAAATAGACAGCCATAGATAGATAGACAGAAAGATAGACAGTTTTAGATAGATAAATAAACAGTCATGAATAGTAAATAAATAGGCAGTCATAGATTAATAGATAGATAAATAGACAGTCATAGACAGATAGACAGGTAGACGATAGATGGGCAGTGATTATAGATAGATAGATAAATAGACAGTCAGATAGATAAATAGGCAGTCGTATGTATAGAGAGATAGATTAAATAAATAGACAGTCATAGATTGATAGATAGATAGACAGTCGTACATATAGATAAATAAATAAATTGAGTCATAGATAGATAGATAGATAGATAGTTAAATAGACAGCCATAGATAGGTAGACAGAGAGATAGACAGTTTTAGGTAGATAAAGGAACAGTCATGGATAGTAAATAAATATTCAGTCATAGAATATAGATAGATAAATAGACAGTCAGATTTGACACGACGCAATGCATCCAGTACTAGGTGTAAGTGTAAGCCATATGAGAATATACTTTTGGAATTTGCCGCACTCAATGGACTCGTTCGTGAGTTACGATAAAAAAAAAAAGAAACAGTTTAGGAATCGCTGTGACTGTTTCAGTACCTTCTTATCTCTAAGTCTATCGCTAAATATTGTTACAAATTCCCGTTAAACTTCTGAAAATTGCTTATATTTACAATTTTACACAGTTTGTTAATACATTGATTTCCTTTCTTTCTCTGTCTCACTCTTCCTGCTTGCTCCATCATCATCAGCTACACTTAAGGTTAAAAAAGAAAACGATTCACGCATCGTTAAACACCATTACAGCCATTGAGGGTTCGACTATAAGCAAGACATCTTGCCACGCAAACTCGCTTAAAAAAAAAAATAAAAAAAATCGTTGATACTTAACGATTTATTTAGTGAATATTATAGCTTCGGCAAGTCGGCTGGGTACTGTCAGATTCTTTCTCGAAGGAAGGAGTAGTTGTGGAATCTGTTTGACAACGCAAATAGATTCTGCAAATCTCCATGCATCCACTTGTTGCAATTAAACCCATCGTAAAGCCATATTGTTTGTGCACAAACGTCTGAAGTTCTATTTTTTGTCACTTAATTACAATTTTCTCTAATCTCCAATACCGCTGATCTCAATTTTTTGAAAAAGTTTCACTATCGCCTTTCCACAAATCCCAACCCTCTCATGGACTAGCTTTCATCATTTATACTACTCTACCTGAAAATCCAATCCGTCGATTAAAACGGCGCTGGCTCCGCGATTTACTCGGGAGTTGCTGTACAAAAAAACTGACACATTGGAGTGCCATCAATGGCTATCAATGAGTGTTATAAGTCATCTAATTTACTAATATTTTTGTATTGTTTTTTTAAAAGCTTTCTCTTTTTTTAAAAAGATAATAGACTTTCCTTATCCCTTCGTCCATTCTTCCTTCTTCACTTAGATGGGGCACCCAGGTATTTAAACCCATTCACCTGCTCCAGAACAGTTCCCTTGACCTTCACCAATAGTCTTCTCTCGCTGTTACTAACTACCATAGACTTGGGCCTTTGGAAGATTACCGTCTAATTCAGTGGTTCCCAACCTTTATTAGCTCGCATACCACTTGGTAGTACATCATACTAAATTGTACCACTTCGTAAAAATGATTGTATTTTGTGAAATTTGTTATTCCGAGTGTGTTATTGTATTATTATAGTCTTTGTTTGTATAGAGATACAATGTTTCTGTTACAAAGGAGTTCAAGTTCATGTTCACTTTATAAACTTTGTAAACTGTAAGATCTTAGATTTTAAAACTTTTTTAAATAATGTAAAATTGCGTACATATTTTTCTCTTCAAAATTATTAATTAATTTATCAAGTTCTTCCTGAGGATTATTATATTTGTGCCCAAATCTTCTAAATTAATTTCTTTTAAGCATTTCAACTACCTGTAAGCACCAATCAAATTTAATGTTGCTTGGAGAGAGCTTACTCATTACAATCAGTCTCTTTAAGCAGATTTTTACATAGTTATCATTTAACTTCTGTCACATGATAATTCTATTAAATTTTCTTTATTTTTTATTGATAGTGATGTAGCTTTTCCTAAATTTTCTTTACAGAAGGGGTTTGAAATACAACTATCATTTGTGTTTTCGGGTTTTGGAAAATACTCCATGAAAGACAATTTTAATCCTGTAAAATGTGTTAAATATTTCTCGTATATCTTGAGACAGACTAACCTTATTACAGTACATATTAACAACTTTACTGTATAATATTATAAATTAATATAAGTTTTATGTATTATAGGAAAAAGACGTTTCTATGATATTTTTATGCTTAAAGTTTTTGGAAAATATTTTATGTCCGCCATTATTGATTATTTTTTGCGTACCACCAACCAGCAACTCGCGTACAACCAGTGGTACGCGTACCACAGGTTGGGAACCACTGGTATAATTTATACAAATTAATGGTCAATGTTTCCATCTGTATAATCCATAATACGTAGTTAATTGTTAAGTAAAAAACGTAAATAATTCCGTTATACCGTAGTATTTTGTAAAAGATTGTAATATTTCTGTGTAAAATTATTATAATTGTGTAAAAAAACAAGAAGAGAATCGGTCGATTACTGGGAGAAGCAGCTCCAGAGGTGAGTGTTTTTCTCGTAAAACAAATAAATAATGAAATTGCTTAATTTCCATTAAAAGTGGGGGGTGGCCAAGGGCAGGGAGATGTTGCCAGCCCAAAGGGAATGGCGCCAGAAATGAATGAGAGAATAAGAAAGAATGAAGCTCCCTCTAAAAAATAAAAAAATGTCGGATGATGTTTAGAATTGGACAGGGGTATAAAGCGGCCGAACAGGAGATGGAGGGGTTAGATGAATAGATAGGGGTAGCTTCTGTGCAATTGTTGTACAATTCTGTCCCTCGGGGCTACCTTGAATAAGGAAACAGGATCAAAGGCCAATTGAAAATGGACAAGCCGAGCTCTCTTTTCGATTCCTGGCCCAACTTTAAAAGAAGGTATGGAAATGGTCAATACGTACAGAAATACGCACACACATATATGGAACATACAAATAGGTGCGAGGAGCACAAAAAAATAACAGCTACCCTCAGTACATACATATTTTTTCCTGTTTAAACTTGCACGGTGTCAATCAAAAGATATGGTATCTTTTTGTTAATTAAATATTAGGTAGACACATGTACCATATTAATGGCCAACAAACTGTTCCTTGTCATTGCCACGAACTTGACAACTTCCTCACACTGTTCGCTAATTTACTTTCAATCCTAAAAAAAAATTTCATCTTTTGCTTTCCAAAAATAGAAATTTGGTTTTTTTTTTATAGCTCTACCTTATCAATGTTTACTACCGATAAGAGATATGAAACAGGGCAACAGTCTCCCAATAATGATAATGGGGGGGAATGACCGAATAATGAGGAATAGCTTTTAAAGAACAAAAAATAAGGTTTTAGAAGCTCAAAGAAAAGCATAACAACAGTTTTTTTTTTTGGAAAATTACAAAAATAGTTACTGATCCTGTATCCTGAATGTTATCCTTAGCCGCGTATAACCTAGTTGCCTTTGCGTTTTATTGTGATCGCCAACTTTTCCTGTGGGAGCCTAAATTGATTATGCTTTGCGACTGTTTGGTGATGTCGACAAGAATTGATTCCAAAAGAAAACAAGGCCCGTTCTAGTCTGGATGTTCGGACATTTGGGGGATGTAGGGAGAATGAGGTAGTAGATCGCTTGGACTAGGCGGATACTGTTGACCCAAATCCTGAAAAATGCTTCGTAAATGTGGCCAACGAAAGTAAATGGCAACTACAGCCTACAAGAAGTTATAATTATCAGATAATTGCCTAATTTTACGAAGTTATTAATTTAACAAGCCCATCGGCCATTCGGACTACTTAGCCTTCTTCATAAGCTGGCTGAAGAAGCACGGATAATCTGTTAGGCTTTGCCAGGAAGAAGGAGGAACCAGAAATGGGGTTTGTACGCTCATACTTCTGCTAAAACTGGCGCCAGATCCTCGATCATGGCCTGCTTTAAAGGAATCCGTCTCCACTCTTTTATGTGACCTTCTAGGTGACCAAAGAACACAACTTAGTGGCGAATCGCTTTACATTCTTACAAAATCCCTGTTCTTTCTACATTTATTACGCTGTAGGCTACCAACCATGATTTGAAGTAAAGTAATCGCCTATTTTTTCAGGCGGGGCTTAACGTCCAACTACCAATTAGGTGTCGTGGACGGAGGCGACTAGCAAACATACTTTACTGTAAATTTCCTTCATTAACCATTAAATAAAATCCAAGGCCTAAGACCGGGGAATCGAACCCAGTACCACAATGCATATTAGCTTTACTGGTCTCGCCTCTAACCACTCGGCTACCAACCTACCATGATTTGAACTCCAAATAAATCATGAAGCTTCCAATTAGGAAGTTTCCGAGGGTTATGTGTCCATCTTTCTTTCTAGACCGAAGTTCCTTCAGAAGATTTCGCTTTTCGTGACATTTGAGAGGCGTTTCAGTGGTTTTACTCATCAATCGCTAATCAATCTTACTAGAATCACTTTTTCTTTTCTTTTTTTTACAAAAAAATAACAGCTTCAAAGTATTGTAAATTGATCGCTCTTCGAAGAAGCGCATGTCTTCATACTTAAAATTACTTCACCACTACGGAGAAGTCCTTTCTAATTAAATGTAAATTTAATATTTTTGAATATAATTCTTAAATTAATTAATTATTAAATTACACGTTTGCAAAAAATGGTACTGGATTTGATGTTTCTGATCAATTATATTCTTATGGTAGGTGAATTCCTTTCATAATGCCGACGCTGCATCTTCCTATTTTTTGTGCAATTAATGAGAAATTTCTGTATCAATTTTAAAAAATAACCACTATTCATGGTATACCTTTCGAAAGGTGTTTGTATGTAGATGTTTTTCATGAGTAGTGCTCGTTTTAAATTTATAATATTTTTGAGAAAAATGAACTTATAAATTTTGGGGAAAACTTGCTATTTCTTATGTTTGGGCCCCAAAGTGAAATACTTGATATTATTATTTTTAAATAAAAATTAGCTTATTTAAAAGAAAATTTAACCTTCTTTCTAATGAGCTTATTGAAATTGCTGTAGCTTTAATAGTTTGAGAAATATAGACAACTGTTTGCTAAAAAGTAGTAATACCTTGAAAAAAACATAAAATTAAAAATATCTATAAAACGGAGCCGAATCGAGCCAAAGTTTATATGGATTATTTTGTTGCAAATGATGCCCAGAATCGCTTCCCCAAGTAACGGTAGTCTCATGCTGAACACCCTTTATTATAAGGGGACATTCTATGGAAGAGACTTGACCAATCAGTGGATCCGTTTTACTTGACTATGTCCAGAACAAAATTAATGGTATTTAAGTTCTATCCGTGAATGACTGATTAATAAGACTTGAACGGAACTCACGTCATTGTAGCTTTAGCCGAGGATACATTGTAAATCATTTGGAGTCAAGACAATAGATGATTTCTTTGGGAGTATTTTCCGAACAGGAACAAGGTAGAATATATTATAAATAAAAGGGGGAAAAAATACGACTATAAGATGTATGAGGTACTTAAACTTGGGAATAATTGGGGAATAATTTTTGTTTTCAATTGTTTGCTAATAAAAGTAGGTTTGATAGTGACTTTACAATCTGATAGTGAGTAGATCAAGATAATTTCTATGCCTCCCGTCCACACATTTACACTGAAGGTAGTCACTGATATTACTATATCATTACAGATAGATAACTATACAATATTTTTTTGAGATAAGTTAATAGCTTATACCATCATTCGCTCATTGTTTATTTTTTTTCCTTCGTCAGATATCCCAAAATTAAATCGATAATTGTTTACAATTTTGAATTGTTTGGAAAAATAACCGTGGTATGAGGAAAAAAACCTTGCACGACTCTTATCTGACTGCATTTGTTTTACTTTTATTTTTAAAGGCACGTCAACATCTGTGGTTATAGGCGCCTAGAGCATTTTTTTCAGTGCACTGCCAGCTTCCGGACAGTGTTCTCTTGTTACAGACAATATCGTCCATCATCGGACAGTGAGCTGTTAGGAGCTCCTGGGGTGGAAAAAAAAATCCAACTCTAACATAAAAGTAAATTTAAAAAACTGCTGAATAAATTCAATGGATTCGTTCTTCGATATGGCTGGTTTTCGCCAAAAGCTTTATTGACACCTCAGACTTTATTTCACAGAAAGCTGTATTGGCACCTCAGACTTTATTTATTTCACAGAAAGCTTTATGGGCACCTCAGACTTTATTTCACAGAAAGCTTTATTGGCACCTCAGACTTTATTTCACAGAAAGCTTTATTGGTACCTCAGACTTTATTTCACAGAAAGCTTTATTGGCGCCTCAGACTTTATTTCACAGAAAGCTTTATCAGCACCTCAGACTTTATTTCACAGAAAGCTTTATCAGCATCTCAGACTTTATTTCACAGAAAGCTTTATTGGCACCTCAGACTTTATTTCACAGTAAGCAATATTGGCACTTCAGACTTTATTTCACAGAAAGCTTTTTTGGCACCTCAGACTTTATTTCATAGAAAGCTTTATTGGCTCCTCAGGCTATTTATTTCACAGAAAGCTTTAATGGCACCTCAGAATTTATTTCACAGAAAGCTTTATTGGCGCTCAGACTTTATTTCACAGAAAGCTTTATTGGCACCTCAGACTTTATTTCACAGAATGCTTTATCAGCACCTCAGACTTTCGCCAAAAGTGTTGATGGTTCTAGCCCAAACCAACATTCATATTTGAACTGTTTGTGATTTTGCCTATCTAATTTGCAAAAATATACCTGACTCCTTATATATCAGATTTTGAATTTTTATTTAAATCATCTGTTCAAAAAAATTTATTTAAGGTTGGTTTTTTGGGAGCTATTTGTAATTAAGCTGTGCCTTACACATATAGACAAAGCTGCTGCATATCCTTTAAAGCTAGATCTCTTCGTTGAAGCGGAACTCTTAGCTATCAGTCATGGATGAATACCTTTCTTTAGCGATCATGATTACAGAAATATCATAAATTCCTATTCCCTATAGTTAAGGCGTTTTTCCTTCAGCATGTTGAATGCTGTAAGTGAAGTAAAACTTTTTGATCTAATCCTGAGGCTGGGTTATATGATTAGAACTCCTTCATAAGCAATGATTGCTCTACCACTCTTTGGCATTTCTGATGTTCTTCTTTCAGTTAGTGTAAAATAATGAAGGTATCAGTTCAAAAGAAGCTGTTTTGCATTAAGCAATACAACTCCAAGATGTTAGATCTAATTCAATAAGGTTTGGCTGTGAAGAAGGTATTTTTTATTTTTATATTTTACTCCCTCATCTTTCTTTTAATCTTTAAAGTACGTTTCATTTAATTTTTTTTTTTTTGAATCATTCGACAAATGGTTTTGGATCGTCAATGAAGGGTAGCTGCAAGAAAATTCTTATCCTTTTTTTCATTTTTTGCTGGCGGCAATGTTTGCATGTTTCATTAACAACGGCCCTTTTCTTTGATCTACTCGGCCGACATTTTTGCGGTATGAACCAACCATCCCACCCAAACCTCGTCGTATCTATCCCTTCACAAAAACTTGGGGAGGTTAAATGAAGGGGCTACCGCATACCGCACGATTCCAATGGTACCCTCACTTCTCTACAACCAAAAACCATTCCCATATACAAGCCTCCTTGTTATATTTCAGCTCACTACGACTACTTTCTGATAAGTGATAAAGCGATCTAAATACTTGAAGCCAAACTCTCCCTCCCTCGACTTTACCAATCTTTTTAATAACAAGCCTAGCATACGGCCCCCGCCTCGCAGTACAGTAGGCATGCTGAAATGATGTTGGTTTGCTCTTTTGAACCAGAATGAATTCTTCTTTCAGCCGTAAGAACAGTGGGGGAACGCTTGTAACGATTAATTTGGATTACCTTTGATAAATTTTGACAATATGATGCTGAAATCTTTTCATTTACTTCTTTTTTTTCCAGGGTCATACACACGCTTCCCGATAAGTACGCGCACAACACCCGAGCGTTATTAAAATACTTGGCGCGTTCAATCACATGGTTTTTACTAAAATTATTACTAGTATGTTTGAATAAATATTTCTAAATTCTATACTCCTGAATATTGTGTTTAATCAATTTGCTTTTTATGTCTCTTGCCTTATCTATTGTTTTATTCAATTTTAATTTATATTTATATTCTAGTTTTTTCATTTTATTCATTCAGGGCTGGCTAACCCTTAGATTTTCTCTTCCTAGGAGCTTCTTACAGCTCACTGTCCCGGTGATGGACATTCTTCCCGTTCTAACCCGTTCCTGTACTAGTACTAAGGGATCTTTAAAGTCCGTACCTATCCTTTCGGACATACCGGACCCCCTGTGCAAGCACAGGGTCGTTTAACAAGAGAGGGATGTCACCACTACGAAGAGGCTGATGTGCTAGGCCTTTTCGCAGCAGAAGTGTCCCGAAGGCACACTCCCGCTTGGGCTCCAAGGAGGCAGGTTGGGATTACGCCCAACCAACGCGTGAGCCCAGCTCTCACTTCCAGATCGTAGAGGAGGCATACTCTACTTTAGCTCTGGTCAGCCGCACCTTCTAGCAACAGCACTTCCATCGTCAAGCGATGGCTGGTACTCATTTCTATGGCGGTGTACCCTTCCGCCCAGATCATGTCCGGGGACAGCGGACCTATTGTTTAACGAACGGCCACTACGAATCCAACCTCAATTGCAAGCAATTGGCTTGGAAACTGGCGCTTGCGCCCGTAGTTCAGTACTTTTACTAATTAATAAATTATCAGTTAGCAGCGTGACTGATCGCACGCCCGATAAGCTGACTCCATATCATCTACTGTTTTGACCCAGTGCCGGAAGGGTCAGGTAAACAGTAACCTAGGAACCAAGGACCAATATGATATCAATCCTTGGGGGAAAGGAATAAAGGATGGGTTGTGGAAGGTTATTGGGAATTCCCCAACCTGGAGAGCCAGAAGCTGATTGCATTCCTTACGGAATGGGCGATGGTGGCGCTACTTACCTACGCCTCCCGGTATGGACAGTGTTGTCTGTAACGAGAGAACACTGTCCGGAGGCCGGCAGTGCACTGAAAAAAGCTCCGGGCGCCAATAACCTTAGATGTTGACGCGCCTTAAATCATAAAAAAAAAAAAAATAAAAAAAGTGTTATGGCGAGTTGTTTTAGGGCTGTTCTTTGTTTTCTGCTATTTATTTCACTTAATGTTTTACTTTTTTAATTATTTTTTCCATATCATGGGAAGTTCACCCACGTGGTTATGCTTTCGGTTCAGTTAATCTTATGGTCCAATATTAATGGAACAAAAAGGTAAATTCGAAAATGAAATTCTGTAGGATGAAAAATTAATGCCAGTTTCAGTCATTATAAGCTTTATTATGCCGAGCTTTCGACCTAGGGACTAGGTCATCTTCAGGGCTTCAATTTACAATATACGGTTTTGCAGAGGGTTGGTGTGTCTTCTGTCTTGTCAGCCCATGAACAGACAAGACAGAAGACACACCAACCCTCTAATGATGTAAAACAGTATATTGTAAATTAGCTCTGAAGATGACCTAGTCCCTAGGTCGAAAGCTCGACAGAATAAAGTTTAAGCATGACTGAAACTGGCATTAATTTTTCATCCTATTGAAACTATGATTCAGTCACCAAAAATAATGAACAGTAAGTGAAATTCTATGCTGCTTGGCTTCGTGCTTAGGTTAACTTATACCCTCTATAGGGCCCCATTATTTTTAATATTTATTCTCACTAAGACCTGTTCAACAATTAAAAATTTGCCAATTAATGTTTTAAAGTATTAGATTGGAAATGAATGATGTTTTTATTATAGGGAAGGATTATAGATAAGTGAGTGCTGACTGGTTAGAAGTGGCAGAATTACCTGTGATATATTGCCCAAGCAGAGCAGAGATCAGGACGTACAGGCGTATGTTCAGACTCTGGCCTATTGATCAACTTCTTCTCGCAGGTCATCCACCTTCCTAAATGGATATCCCTTCTTCTCAGTGCTTTTTCTTCTCCATCTTTTCAATTCTTCTACAATTCTCAATTCTCTTTCAGCCAAGCCTAAAAACAAATTTTTGTATGAACATCACTTAAACTACTCAAATTTTAACCAAATTTTGTTACCAAACCTTGGTTATCATAAACAAACTACCCAAGTGGTATGAGTCTACCATAAACTAAACATTCCAGCATAGACATATCCCAAATTTGGAGCCAAATCTTGCAATCGAATACTTTACAAACTATTTTTTTTTCTTACAAAATTTTAGTGACAAATGTTTGGTGTAGAGGATGTCCAATAAGACCTCTTCAAGCACAGCTTTCGCTTATTTTTTTTTTTTTTTATTGGTTGGTAGATAATGCATGTCAAAACATGTCCTGCTGTCTTCCATGACACATCATTTGGTACAGTCGAGCCTCCCATAAAGGACACTCTCACTAGCGACCACCTCCATTTACGGACAGTTTTTGCATTTCCCCGTTTTACCCTTATGCACTATCTATACATATAAAAGAACCTCCGTCTAACGGTCCCTCTACATAGCGACCACACGGACATTGATTTTGGGGAACGGATTAAATGTTTCACTTCCCACCAACGACCTCCTTATTATTAAAAGTTTGTTTGACGCGATGATCAAAATAATTATCCCCTCTCAAGTTTTTGCTTTTTTTTGGTTTTTCCTAAAGTTTCCTACATAAGCTCCATACATCTTGTACCCATTTTAATCATTTTTCAATATAACTTTGGACGAACAATATTATTTTTTCCGATATGTCTCTCAAACGAAAGTGGTTAACTCTAAAAGAGAAAATAAATGTGTTGGAAGATTTTGCAAAAACCAAATCGAGCCACCGTCAACTTGCCGAAAGGTTTGTTCTATTTTTCTAATAATAGATGAGATAGTATGATGATAATTTTACCATAAATTATTATTATTATAAATAAATGTGATGATTATTATAAAAATTAATTAAGTCAATAATATGTAGTTTTTAGATAAATTTTTTGGATAATTAAGAAAAATTTGATGCATATCATATAGCTAAATAATTATGCAATTATGCACGTTTTTAAATCTATTAATAATAAACAATTTTTAAATAGATGTTTGGGGAAAAATACCATATTTTTTCATTATGAAACTTGCCTACACCCCTTCTAACGACCACCTCCAAACGGCGGCCACTTTGCTTTCCTCCGCCAGTTTCCGTTATTGAGAGGTTCGACTGTAATTAGAGGTTAAGCCCCGTATGAAACAAAAATAGCCAATTTCCTCAACGTACCTTTTACAAAGTTTTGCACTTCTACAATTCCTAACAAGGAATGAACAATCTAATGCCTTTGTTCTTCATTTTAGATAACTAAAATAGTAGTTTATTGTGTGAGAAGTTATGTTTTCAGTTCATCGAGTCTAGGTTCAGCATTCAGAAGCGTAGCTGGTGGATAGCCTGCAGGAAAGAATTGAAACTCTTCCTTCTAAAGTGTACAATATTATTATTATTCTTTTTCTGCACGTCGTTTTAATAATTTAGAAAATTTAAAGTCACTACACTGCAGTAGTTAGAGCAGATCACCAAAATTATGAATACTGTACTGTATGAACGGTACTGTAATTGGGAGCCAGTTAAGTGAAATCAAATACATTATATGTGACAAAATGGTAAAAGTGAAGTAATACCTATTTTTTCCCGACGAGCTTTAACGTACAACTACCAGTTAGGTATCGTGGATAGCATGCAACTAGCAGCACAATATACTGTACCTACTATAAAGTTCTCTCATATTAACCATTAAATAAAATCCAAGGCCTAGACCGGAAATCGAACCCAGTACACCACCACCACAATTACATATTAAGCTTTGCAAGTCTCCGCCTCTAGCCGCTCGGCTACCGAAGCGCCTTTGTGAACATATAATTGGTATTATATTTATAATGATAATTTTGATTTTCGACCGTTGTTTATTTAATGATTTAGAAGGAATATTGAGGTGCGGTCCAATGACTCCACATTGGCAATAACTGACTAAGTTCGAGCATTGGCAATGCAGTGTTAACACTGTATATATAATATAAGTAAATAATAGTTCAATACCGGGTAGATTTGTATCAAGCAGACGGTTTCAGCTAGTTCTCTAATACCGTATTTCAATTTACCGTGGTATTCGTCTTATTTAATAAATGTGTATTATTATTTATAATTTGTATCATACATTTTGATACAAATACCAGTTTGTTGTACACTACTTAGAACTTCGTGTATTTCTGCGTGAAACTGAAAATGTAATCACTAGAGAATGATAAAAAGAAAAGTACAAAAAATAGCTAGTTAATAATTAAGAAGGCGAGAAACTGCCTTGAGAGTCGATCTAATGGCCTTATGAGTTTTAGAAAGAGGGTAGAAAATGCTTTTTGTAAAGTGTATTCCAGGCACGATAGGGGTGCTATGTGTGCGCTAGATTGATAAAGAGCTAATGTGCAAATATGTCGCCTGTAATTAGAAGTGGAAGGGCCTAGGGAGGCGTTACTTTGTAGAATGTAGAAGTTTAAGTTAAACCTGGATTAAAACTTTAATAGCTGTTGAATATGGGGCCGGGAGCAATATGTGAAGAAGAAGCCAGAAGACTAGGCTGGGTGAAGCGAACTTTTCTTAAAGAGATAAAAGCGAGAGAGACCAGCCAAGTAAATGTCCCTACAATGGAACTTAAGACGCAGGGCACTCCCTATGTTAGCCTGGACGTAATTGCACTCGATACAGCCGCCATCAGATCAACTTTATAACGCCAGATATATATTCCTAATTTATTACCAAATAATTGCCATATTATACACATAAAATAAATATCATTTCACCCATTATCATTTTATTGCTCCCCCATCATTCGCACATTAATCCAGAAATATTGCTATTTTTATTGTAATTACCAAACAGTTGTCTAATTCCCATTATTGCTCTTCTGCACCTCTATACACCAACCAAAGCACACAAATAAACCAAATTCAGGGTTTAAACACTCGCAATACTTTTACTTGTAGTAGTTTACGGGTTTAAGCTTTTTTAAAACTCGGAATTTATACATAAATCAAATAATTAGCTTCAATATTATGCATGTTCACTACAATAAAATGGTTCTGTTTAAGGAAATATAGCGCCACAAATCGTGGGGGGGGGGGGAAAGTCATAGCAAAAGGTACAGGGAATTATAGCGCGGGAAAATTTTGGTCCTCTAGGTCTGCATCACATTGCAGTTTCACCAACTATAAGATTAGTCAGAACTAATATCCCTTAGATGTTCTAAGTTTGGAGAATATTAATCAGTTAGTACCTTGAGAATAGTAGTAAGGGAAGATCATGTGAGTGTTCACTCCAGATTCCGAGTTTGGAGAATATTAATGAGTTAGAACCTTGAGAATAGTAGTGAGAGAAAGTCGAGTGAATGTTCACTCCAGATTCCGAGTTTGGAGAATATTAATGAGTTAGAACCTTGAGAATAGTAGTGAGAGAAAGTCGAGTGAGTGTTCACTCCAGATTCCCAGTTTGGAGAATTAATGAGTTAGAACCTTGAAAATAGTAGTAAGAGTAAGCCGAGTGAGAGTTCACTCCAGATTCCCAGTTTGGAGAATTAATGAGTTAGAACCTTGAAAATAGTAGTAAGAGTAAGCCGAGTGAGAGTTCACTCCAGATTCCCAGTTTGGAGAATTAATGAGTTAGAACCTTGAGAATAGTAGTAAGAGTAAGCCGAGTGAGAGTTCACTCCAGATTCCCAGTTTGGAGAATTAATGAGTTAGAACCTTGAAAATAGTAGTAAGAGTAAGCCGAGTGAGAGTTCACTCCAGATTCCCAGTTTGGAGAATATTAATTAGTTAGAACCTTGAGAGAATATTATTGAGTTAGAACCTTGAGGATAGCAGTAAGAGAAAGTCTTGTGAGTGTTCCCACCAGATTCCGAGTTTGGAAAATATTAATGAGTTAGAACCTTGAGAACAGTAGTAAGAGAAAGTCTTGTGATTGTTCGCTCCAGACTCCGAGTTTGGAGAATATTAATGAGTTAGAACCTTGAGAACAGTAGTAAGAGAAAGTCTTGTGATTGTTCGCTCCAGACTCCGAGTTTGGAGAATATTAATGAGTTAGAACCTTGAGAGAATATTATTGAGTTTGAACCTTGAGGAAAGCAGTAAGAGAAAGTCTTGTGAGTATCCACAGTAGATATATTAATTAAAACTACGCAATTATAAGCGGATGTTTTCTGATCTATACAGCACAGGTGCTAACGCTAACTGCGCCTAACTTACTATTCCTCAATTGAACTTGGAGCTTTCATTACACACGATCCAGTGTAATTACTCATTACTTGGTATAACTATCATTAAATACTTTTTTTATTACAGTTCCCAGCTTAAATATTAAATATTAATCTTTAAATTATATCGACTTGTAGAATTTCATTATAGTGGTCATTTCATACAATATCTCTTAGCTTGTATTCAACATGGCGGAACAAATTGTTTTATGCTGCTCTTCTGATGAATAATAAATACACGGCTATAAGGTTATAATTTATAACCTCAATGTGATAAAGCAACCTTTATTATTATTATTATTATTTCTTTTTTTCTTCATAAAAGCTGTTCCGGATCGATAACTGGCATGATATTGCAGTGTATGCAGGTTAATCAAGACCAGTAACTGAGAACTGACGGGCTCATCTTGTGAACTCTATAACCTGTAATTCTTGAGAAGAGTTCCAAAAAAAAAAAATATCTCGGATAAAGCAATTATTTTCAAATTCTGATTGAGAAATTAGAACTAATATATGAGCCGTTGATTTTGAAAGTGAGATGAGTCCATTTTGAATAGCACTATTTTTTTTTTTTAATGCAAAATATTAAGAAGCGCTATCAGAATTTAGGGAATTATACTGCAACTATGGTAAGTTGGCAACATTGGTGAACGATTTTTTCAGCATAATTTGGCTATTCACCATTTGATGCACAGTAACTGTTTTTATTAACATAAAATAAATATAAATAAGATAAATCTGATAGTGAAACCGGTAAGTAACAATCAATTATAAATATCACTAGGTACTAATTACGAGGGTCGTTTGAAAAGTCCGTGCAAATATAAAAACTACTTAATTTTTTGGGGTAAACCTTTTTTATTTTTCAACATAGTCTCCTTTTAGGCTTATACACTTCGTCCAACGCTGCTCTAGTTTGTTGATCCCTTCCGAATAATAGGATTTGTCCAAGTCTGAAAAATAGCCATTCGTTTCTGCAATCACCTCCTCGTTTGAATCAAATCTTTTTCCCGCCAGCCATTTCTTCATATTGGGGAACAAATAGTAGTCCGAGGGAGCCAAGTCTGGAGGATAGGGGGGATGTGAAACGAGTTGGAACCCTATTTCCATTAATTTTACGACCACAACTGCTGAGGTGTGAGCTGGTGCGTTGTCGTGATGGAAAAGGACTTTTTTTGTGGGCCAATCGTGGGCGTTTTTCTTGCAGCTCGGTTTTCAAACGGTCCAATAACGATGAATAATATGCACCTGTAATAGTTTTACCCTTTTCCAGATAGTCGATGAGGATTATTCCTTGCGAATCCCAAAAGACAGTCGCCATAATCTTTCCGGCCGAAGGAACGGTCTTCGCCTTTTTTGGCGCAGATTCCCCCTTGGTAACCCATTGTTTAGATTGTTCTTTGGTCTCAGGAGTGTAGTGATGTATCCATGTTTCATCCACAGTGACGAAACGACGCTTAAAGTCCTGCGAATTCTTCTGGAACAGCTGCAAACCGTCCTTGCAACACTTCACACGATTTCGTTTTTGGTCAAGCGTGAGCAATCGCGGCACCCATCCTGCGGATAGCTTTGTCATGTCCAAATGTTGATGCAAAATATTATGTACCCGTTCATTCGAGATGCCCACAGCACTAGCAATCTCACGCACCTTCACTCTTCTGTCATCCACCACCATATCATGGATTTTGTCAATGATTTCTGGAGTAGTAACCTCAACAGGGCGTCCAGAACGTTCAGCGTCACTTGTGCCCATATGGCCACTCCGAAAATTTTGAAACCACTTATAAACTGTTCTAATCGAAGGTGCAGAGTCACCATAATGTTTATCAAGCTTCTCTTTAGTCTCCTGAGGCGTTTTGCCTTTCATAAAGTAGTGTTTAATCAACGCACGAACTTCTTTTTCGTCCATTTTTTGAAAATCACTCGACTTCCTCGATTCAAACGAATGCCAAACACAAAGAAATAGACCGATCTGGCTGAAACTTGGTGTGTGTTCTTCCAAGAGATGCTACTAACTAAACATAACCTCGATACGCGCCATTGGTGCTATCTCTCTGACTTTGCACGGACTTTTCAAACGACCCTCGTACACTTTTTGCGTAAGTTTTTTGGTTTTACTGGACTAAAGAAGAATGAAATAGTATTGAAATAAAATATATAATATATAAGTAAATAAACTATTGCATTTTTTATTATTATAATTACATTCCAGTATAAGAAAGTCAACGATTCCATCAAATCATTGCTTTTGAAAATGAGACAACTCCATTGGCGCATACCCAAACCTTGATTTTTTTCAGCTAACATGGATAACCATTATTGCTTACTTAAAATGGAAATCATTAAATGTGCCGTTTATTTTGAAAGTGGGGCAAGTCCATTTTTTGTTATTTCGAGATATTTAAGGTTTTGCGGTTCAATAAATTTAAAAATATTGGTAAATATTAATAGACATATTTTGGGTATTTTGTGGTGTTAGATAATGTAAGTTTATAATCCAATAGTGTTTATAGTGCTGGCTAAGAAAAATAAAGATTTACTATAACTAAATGGACTTGCCTCACTTTCAAAATTAATGAACTATTGTAATCGTTGATTTAAATGGATAATATTTCAGTCGTATCAGTCTTTTTTTAACAATAGAAACAAAATACTAATCAATAGTTCAACTATTCTTCTTCTTTTTTTGAATCATTTTGGTCCGAATTGCCTTCGTATTCAGATTCTGATTCCAAGATTCTTCTTTTATTACCGATTGTCATGGGTCTTATTTCTACAAACATAATAAAATTACTTGCAAATGAGGATTTTATTGAAATGGCGTTATTACCCAGAAAAGTATTTTTATATTTGTTACCTACCAAATTCACTTTCAGATGTATCAGAGTTATAATTACCGTTGTAATTGGTTTCAGACATTTTTTTCTTTTTATAAAATAAACCACAATCCGTTATTAATTTTCAAATAATGAAATTTTTTCGTACACCGAGCACAAAACAACACAACTTACTTGATAGCCGATAATATAAGTCGAATGTTATACAATTTACAGTTTTTCAGAGTGGTGCCAATAGTACTAAAATTCCCGAATACCAATATCAAAGAAAGATAGATAAAAACACCCTAAATTTCAGACATGATGTTAAACCATCACATTTGCTTCACCATACAGCAACCGGAGTTA